>NC_064922.1:554091390-560076390 GCF_023897955.1 Schistocerca gregaria | reverse complement strand
AAGAGTGAAAGACAAGCTTTTAAGCTGAAGCAGAGCTTACCATCTACGAGCTTAACTAGGTGCTGACAGAAAGTGCAGGACGCTATGTCTGCACCCTCTAACAGAGCATCCAGAAACACTGGACGCTCTTAGTCTTCGCAAAAGTACTGGAAAGTTACAAAGGTAATTTTGTACAGTAACTTGGATTTCCTCTGAGGATGATTAATAGGGGCTTCATCTAAACAACACTTCGATACCCCTCCCCCCTTTTACTCGTCTGATATAACAGGGAAAAGCTCTTTGAAAAAATTTCTCCTGGATATTTATTGACTCCCAGTGTGGCACGTAGTTTTAACCTGACGGAGAGTGTAGTAACTAAAGCACGAATTTGCACTCTTCAGCAAGTCTATGGTTACAAATGTGATACGAAGTTTAAGCGGTTAATCATGTTGTAGGAAGCAAAGGTAGAGGTATGTTAAGACACTTGATTATTGTAATGTTGTAAACTACGTTAAAGACATACTATTTGGGTGTCACATACTTGTATTTCAACTGAGAGCTTTTCTGCCATATATTACACACATCACTTCTCTTTGGATAATACACGGTCCATTCACATTACTATGACAACTGCCCATGTACGACGTCAACGTGCACTAGTTACAATGGATCGTACTCCATCGAGACTAAGGTTTACCGCTCCAGAATACTGGTGCTGTTTGGTCGAGATCCCACGAATGCCATTTAGATCCTTAACGGGCTCACTTGACTAGCACTGAATTGCTTATTCGCGAGAAAGAGTTTCACATGCTGAGCTAGTCAGTATCACGTTTGTGTCGGCCGGGCTGGCCGAGCGGTTCTAGGCGCTTCAGTATGGAACTGTGCGACTGCTACGGTCGCAGGTCCGAGTCCTGCCTCGGGATTGGATGTGTGTGATGTCCTTAGGTTAGTTAGGTTTAAGTACTTCTAAGTTCTAGGGGATTGATGACCTCAGCTGTTAAGTCCCATAGCGTTCAGAGCCATTTGAACCATTATTATCACATTGGTCAACCTCTGGCCCTTTCGTAAGCCGTTAATCAGCTTGGCATTGACTGACAGAGTTATTGCATGTCCCCCTGAGGGATATCGTACAAAATTCTGTCCAATTGGCGAGGTAGATCTTCAAAATCTTGAGCGGTTTCAGGGTCCTCGCCATAATGACCAAAACGTTCTCAATTGGGGAGAGATCTGGCGATCTTACTGGCTAAGATAGGGTTTGGCAAGCACGAAGACAGGCAGTACAAACTCGCTGTGTGCTGGCGGGTACTATCTTGCTGAAATGTAAGATTAGTATGGCTTGCCATGAATGATAACAAAATGGAGCGGAGAACATCGTCGACGTATCGCTGTGTTGTAAACATGCCGCGAAAAACAACCAAAGGGGTGCTAATATGAAATGAAAATTCACCCTAACCATCACTTTCTTGGGCATCTCCAGGCTCGCCTTCGACCTGGAATCTCATCGACTGGAGCAGAATCGTCTTCAGTAGTGGGTTCCGCTTCGAACGGAGACCCGACGACCAGCGAAAACGCATCTGGCGTGATATCCCTCAGAAAGACATCCAACAACTCTATTAGTCAGCGCCAAGTCATATTACTTACTTCTTGCACGGAGAGAGGGAAACCAACGCATTATTAACTTGTTCAATTTGTGAAGCTCTTTCTCTTAAATGAATCATCCAGTTTATCTGTAATCGTTTGTTTATCTGTACATGTACATCACAAATACAGACTGCAAGTACTTCGGATGGGAAAGTAAAGTATCATAAGGACAGTGCAACGTCTGAAGCACCATGGGTTGTCTGTTCGATAACCACTGTTTGGTTTCTTTTGACCCGGTATATCTTCGTCTATTTATGTACAAAATGTTTCACTTACTGACGTCCATGAGCAGTGTTGATCCACTGCAGGTCTTCGGGAGCTGCGTCCTATTGTAGCCCCCAACCAAACCATAACGTTCTTGTCTCAGACGAACCAAATGTTCCGAAATAGCTCCTCACTTTCCTAAGCTATTCCGGAAAAAACCAACGCACCAATATGTGTGAGAGAAATTTATGGTTTAAATTTCGAGTTTCTCGCCAGAGCTACCAATATTACGTCCCTTCTTTTGCATGTGTAAGCTCTATTCTGTTTTATTACTGGTGTAGTGGTGCTCTTTAAATCTTAAGCGAAAGCACCTGAATGTTTGGCTAATATAGCTTCCATTGCAGTCACGGGATGATATTTGTAACACTCCAGATTTCCCGTATTTACTGTTCTTACGTGGCAAGTTATGACACAGTCGTGTTTGTATATTACGTGATGTCCTGAAAGCAGTTTTAACTCCATTTTTCCGAAATATGTGCTCACCAAATATACACGTTCTTTGTTTCTCTTCTTTATATTCTGTATAACTTTGCTACATATGATTTTCACTATGTCCACATCAAATTCATTTGCAAGGGCGATCTGGCTTAATACGCCTAATTCTTTCTTCACTTCCCCTTGGCCTAGAGGGAGCAGTATTATTCTGAGTATCATACAGTAAAAGTATGCACGTTTCTGATGTATAGGATGGTTGGAATGGGCATTGACAATCACGTCCATATATGTCAGTTTCCTATACAGGATGTTACAAAAAGGTACGGCCAAACTTTCAGGAAACATTCCTCACACACAAAGAAAGAAAATATGTTATGTGGACATGTGTCCGAAAACGCTTACTTTCCATGATAGAGCTCATTTTATTACTTCTCTTCAAATCACATTAATCATGGAATGGAAATACACAGCAACAAAACGTACCAGCGTGACTTCAAACACTTTGTTACAGGAAATGTTAAAAATGTCCTCCGTTAACGAGGATACATGTATCCACCCTCCGTCGCATGGAATCCCTGATGCGCTGATGCAGCCCTGGAGAATGGCGTATTGTATCACAGCCGTCCACAATACGAGCACGAAGAGTCTCTACATTTGGTACCGGGGTTGCGTAGACAAGAGCTTTCAAATGCCCCCATAAATGAAAGGCATGAGGGTTGAGGTCAGGAGAGAGTGGAGGCCATAGAATTGGTCCGCCTTTACCAATCCATCGGTCACCGAACCTGTTGTTGAGAAGCGTACGAACACTTCAACTGAAATGTGCAGGAGCTCAACCGTGCATGAACCACATGGTGTGTCGTACTTGTAAAGGCACATATTCGAGCAGCACAGGTAGAGTACCCCGTATGAAATCATGATAACGCGCTCCATTGAGCGTAGGTGGAAGAACATGGGGCCCAATAAAGACATCACCAACAATGGCTGCCCAAACGTTCACAGAAAATCTGTGTTGATGACGTGATTGCACAATTGCATGCGGATTCTCGTCAGCCCACACATGTTGATTGTGAAAATTTACAATTTGATCACGTTGGAATGACGCCTCATCCGTAAAGAGAACATTTGCACTGAAATGAGGAATTACACATTGTTAGATGAACCATTCGCAGAAGCGAACCCGTGGAGGCCAATCAGCTACTGATAGTGCCTGCACACGCTGTACATGGTACAGAAACAACTGGTTCTCCCATAGTACTCTCCACACAGTGACGTGGTCAAAGTTACTTTGTACAGCAGCAACTCCTCTGACGCTGACATTAGGGTTATCGTCAACTGCACGAAGAATTGCCTCGTCCATTGCAGGTGTCCTCGTCGTTCTAGGTCTTCCCCAGTCGCGAGTCATAGGCTGGAATGTTCCGTGCTCCCTAAGACGCCGATTAATTGCTTCGAACGTCTTCCTGTCGGGGCATCTTCGTTCCGGAAATCTGTCTGGATACAAACGTACCGCGCCACGGCTATTGCCCCGTGCTAATCCATACATCAAATGGGCATATGCCAACTCAGCATTTGTAAACATTGCGCTGACTGCAAAACCACGTTCGTGATGAACACTAACCTATTGATGCTACGTACTGATGTGCTTGAAGCTAGTACTGTAGAGCAATAAGTCGCATGTCAACACAAGCACCGAAGTAAACATTGTTGTTGTTGTTGTGGTCTTCAGTCCTGAGACTGGTTTGATGCAGCCCTCCGTGCTTCCCTATCCTGTGCAAGCTTCTTCATCTCCCAGTACTTACTGCAGCCCACATCCTTCTGAATCTGCTTAGTGTATTCATCTCTTGGTCTCCCTCTACGATTTGTACCCTCCACGCAGCTCTCTAATGCTAAATTTGTGATCCCTTGATGCCTCAGAACATGTCCTACTAACCGGTCCCTCTTTTTTGTCAAGTTGTGCCACATACTCCTCCCCAATTCTATTCAATAGTTCATCACTAGTTATGTGATCTAACCATCTAATCTTCAGCATTCTTGTGTAAAGTCAACATCACCTTCCTTCAATTGTGCCAACTGGCGTTGAATCGAGGAAGTACAGTACATACTGAGGAAACTAAAATGAGCTCTAACATGGAAATTAAGCGTTTCCGGACACATGTCTACATAACATCTTACCTTTCTTTTTGTGTGAGGAATATTTCCTGAAAGTTTGGCCGTACCTTTTTGTAACACCCTGTATATCTGAAATGCACGTATGCCGTCTTTGTCATAAATTGTCAAATATATGCAGAAAAACAAAAAAGACTTTATCGCTCTGTTTACTTAATGTTCAAGTAAATTTGACAGTTACTCACCTTACTGTGTACTACCTCGTAACTTATGGTAATATTTATCGCTAGTCGTTCTCTTTCCTGTTCCTCTTGCAAATAGAGAGAGAATGGTATACAACTGTCTACATACGGCGACAGTTAACACTGTTTGTGGATGGCGCTGGAGTTGTCCCCCGATGATATCCTAGTGCTCGATTGGAGACAGATCTACTGATCGAGCAGTCCAAGGCAACATGTCTAAAGTCTTTAGGGCATGTTAGATTACAACATTGGTATAGAGTCGAGCGTCATCCTGATGTAAGACACGCACTGAATGCTCATAAATGGCAGCACAACAGATCGTATGACCAGACTGAAATACAGATTTGCAGAGACTGTTGCAGGTCGTCAACTGACCTAACCAACACGCGACCCTCACGGTCACCAAGGCAGAGCCAGCTTCGACCAGAAAACAAATAAAATTCCACCCTGCTCTCCAATGAGCTCTCTCTTGACACCATTTAAATCGCAAATGTCGGTGGTTTGAGGTCAGTGGAATGAACGCTACAGGGTGTCTGGCTCGGAGCTGTCGTCGAAGTAACAGATTAGTAACAGTTTATTGTGTCACTTTGGCGCCTACTGCCTCTCAAATTGCTGCTACAGATGCAGTGCGACGCTCCAGAGGCATACGCCGAACGCAAACGTCTTCCCCTCCTTGGCCGCTCGGAGCCCGGGCTTCTTGAGAGCGTATATTCTTTTGACTACTGTTGCCAACAGTCTTTTATAGTGGCTACCTTCCTGCCGAGCCTTTCCGCAGTACTGCAGAAGTAAAATCCAGTTTCACGTAGTCTTATTACTCAGAGAGGTGTAGATAATGGCGTCTTTGTCGCAATATACTATTTTTATAATTAGCGTTTCAATTTTCATTTTCTTCAGTGTAAATATGTGTATTATGGGGAGAGATTGGTAAGACAGATCACATCGATGTAGTACATATGTTCCATAATTTTGCTGGGAAAACGTTTTATGTCCCAGTCCAGAATCTTGCAGAAAGTCTTACAACACACACGGGAATTCTATATTGTGAAGAAAATGCCAAACTTGCGTTTAAGAGCGACAGATGTCAATGCGCAATAACCTTTTGTTGTCCGTTAAAAACACTATTGTGGACATGAACATATAAAATGTGGTTAGGAACTTGCTATTAGGCATATATTTCGGCAGTAGTAACATCATGTATGATGTTGTTCGTCATCTCCTAAGAATCTAATAGTTAATCCCTACAGTCATCACCTCCATAAGAGGAGCCATTACATCGTAAGTATCTTGAAGTTTGATAACCACATTCGCCTAAGCACTGAGCTGTTCGGCAGTTCGCAGCCAGTGAGATTGTTTGGACTTAAAAGCTCCTCGGAGACGAGGAGGGCGAGCAAAGTCATGTACTTTATTTTGCGGCTGGTGGAGTGTTGGGCTGTGCAGGTGGGCGCCTATAGCACTGCGTTGCGCATATCAGACACTCATAGCGGCATTATCAAGAACAACGCTCTTCAGATATCAAAGGACTGGAGTGAAACCAACAAAAGCATTATAGACGTGATTTGTCCACTGCCTTCCCCCACGGCAGTTTAAGGTAAAGTCACTAAAGGTACTGAACGTCGTTTACGAGAAAGCTCTCAGTGTCTAAGGGTTTCTAACCAATACTCTTACAGATCAGATGAACTTCTTTCAGGGATTGTTTAAGTATGTGGTGTTAATCGACGCACTAGGTCACTTTACGCTTATTAATTAGTCGCATGATCAATTCTGATTATGACTCCAAAATTGTAAAGCACAGTAACTTCTAAATGCATACTCCACCAGTTATGCTTGGTAGAGGTTACATTGTACAGTTACTACTCTTTCCATTTCCTGTTCTAGTCTCAAACTTAGTGAGGGAAGAAAGGACTGCCTACATGCTTCCATACTAGTCCTACTTTCTCCTATTTTGTATTCGCGGAATGCACTTTAACAGCCATAAAACCATTCTGTAGACAGCCACAAATGCTCGTTCTCTCAATTTTTCAAAACCAGATGAAGTTCTTTCTGGGATTGTTTAAGAACGTCTTCTTACCTCCACGGATTCCTCTTTTAGTTCACAAAACATCTTTGTAATACACAAATGCTGATAGAACCTACTGGTAATAGGTGCTGCTTTCAGGTTCATATCAGTCCTTACTGCTCTAGCGATACAAAAAAAAAAAAAAAAAAAAAAAAAAAAAAAAAAAAAAATATTGTAAATGTCAGTGTCCCCTTTTGCTAATAATGCCTGCAAATACCCGACCGGACAAATCTAAACTATAATTATTTTTCGTGTGCATGATATGGTTTGGGAAATGTTTCCAACTTTCAGTGGTGTTTTAATGGTGTGTTACACCTAAAATAAAAATGACATAGGTTGATTGCCGTGGTGGACATGAATGCTTATAGATCTAGGACTGCGGATAACAAATTACTAAATCCTGCACATAAATTGGGTATTGCCGTATGTATATTATCTTATCAATGATCTCGGCGTACGAATGGACCCCTTTGTTGTCGTACCTGCACTGATACACTACTGGCGTGCGGGAAGATAGCTGTTGCTGCTGCCGTACCAACTGGTTGACACAGTGTGGGAGTATTCTGCGGCACCTTTTGATGTAACTGCCAGAACTAACTGCTCTGGAGGTCACTAATGTTCCCATCAACACTTCAGCCATCCTCATCACCGTCAAGGAGGACCCAGGAGGTTGTAGATTTCGACGCGTTGCTGCCAGTGTGAGGAAAGCCTCTTGTTGTTGATGACCAATAAGAAGCACGAAGACCCACACGGGTCACATACGACAGGAGGGGACTCCTTCCGCATGCCACTCTGAGGCATCGACCGATTGCCCTGGAGTTGTGCGACCCCGCTGTCTGCTTCCACCGAGGCTGGACAGACATCTCGGATGTAACCATCCTTGAGGGCGCCGCCTACTTCTTATCTGCCCCCTTCGGAGGCTTCACTGGGAGCATTTGAGAGACCAGTTGCTCGACGTGCACGAGCGTGCTGTCGTGGGAGCTGACGTGGCGCTCGTCGTCCACCTTATCGGACAGGCGATGCAAGCGCTGGTGCTGCCGCTTCCGCATGACCGCAGACACCGCAAGACATCTCGTGGCGCATAGCGCCTCTCATAGTATACAGGATAATGGAAAAGAAAATTTGGAATCTACGAAATGACAATCAGTTCGGCTTTCGGAGAGGTAGACAAGTCAAGACACATTTATAAGATTTTTATACCTAGGATAAACGTCTGATTGTATGAAATGATCCAAAATGTTCGAAATTCTGAGGAAAATGGAAATACACTCTTGGAAATGGAAAAAAAAAACACATTGACACCTGTGTCAGACCCACCATACTTACTCCGGACACTGCGAGAGGGCTGTACAAGCAATGATCACACGCACGGCACAGAGGACACACCAGGAACGGCGGTGTTGGCCGCATTTGTGCACCGCCGCCGTCAGCGTGAGCCAGTTTGCCGTGGCATACGGAGCTCCATCGCAGTCTTTAACACTGGTAGCATGCCGCGACAGCGTGGACGTGAACCGTATGTGCAGTTGACGTACTTTGAGCGAGGGCGTATAGTGGGCTTGCGGGAGGCCGGGTGTACGTACCGCCGAATTGCTCAACACGTGGGGCGTGAGGTCTCCACAGTACATCGATGTTGTCGCCAGTGGTCGGCGGAAGGTGCACGTGCCCGTAGACCTGGGACCGGACCGCAGCGACGCACGGATGCACGCCAAGACCGTAGGACCCTACGCAGTGCCGTAGGGGACCGCACCGCCACTTCCCAGCAAATTAGGGACACTGTTGCTCCTGGGCTATCGGCGAGGACCATTCGCAACCGTCTCCATGAAGCTGGGCTACGGTCCCGCACACCGTTAGGCCGTCTTCCGCTCACGCCCCAACATCGTGCAGCACGCCTCCAGTGGTGTCGCGACAGGCGTGAATGGAGGGACGAATGGAGACGTGTCGTCTTCAGCGATGAGAGTCGCTTCTGCCTTGGTGCCAGTGATGGTCGTAGCGTGTTTGGCGCCGTGCAGGTGAGCGCCACAATCAGGACTGCATACGACCGAGGCACACAGTGCCAACACCCGCCATCATGGTGTGGGGAGCGATCTCCTACACTGGCCGTACACCTCTGGTGATCGTCGAGGGGACACTGAATAGTGCACGGTACATCCAAACCGTCATCGAACCCATCGTTCTACCATTCCTAGACCGGCAAGGGAACTTGCTGTTCCAACAGGACAATGCACGTCCGCATGTATCCCGTGCCACCCAACGTGTTCTAGAAGGTGTAAGTCAACTACCCTGGCCAGCAAGAACTCCGGATCTGTCCCCCATTGAGCATGTTTGGGACTGGATGAAGCGTCGTGTCACGCGGTCTGCACGTCCAGCACGAACGCTGGTCCAACTGAGGCGCCAGGTGGAAATGGCATGGCAAGCCGTTCCACAGGACTACATCCAGCATCTCTACGATCGTCTCCATGGGAGAATAGCAGCCTGCATTGCTGCGAAAGGTGGATATACACTGTACTAGTGCCGACTTTGTGCATGCTCTGTTGCCTGTGTCTATGTGCCTGTGGTTCTGTCAGTGTGATCATGTGATGTATCTGACCCCAGGAATGTGTCAATAAAGTTTCCCCTTCCTGGGACAATGAATTCACGGTGTTCTTATTTCAATTTCCAGGAGTGTATGTTATCTGCGTATACAGTATGTACAAGAACCAAGAGGAGCGAAAGAAGAATTGAAGGCCAAAAACACAGTACCCGCATTTAAAAGGGTGTAAGACAAAGAAGTAGTCTTTCACTCCGTGTTTTAGTATAGACATTGAAGAAGCAATGAGGAATTTAAAAAAAAGGCTCAGGAATTCAGAGAAAAAGTATATCAGTGATAAGATTCGCTGATGACATCGCTATCCTCAGTGAAAGGGAGGAAGAATTAGTGGACATACTCAAATGAATAAACAACCTATTGAGCACAAAAAATGGATTGAGAGTAAAAGGAAGAAAAATGAAAGTATGAGGAGTCGCACGATGAGATTGGAGATAATTTTGACATCAGAATTAATAAACTCAGTGAAGAGAGTCTACCATTTTGGAACGAAAATAAGTAAGGAGGACATTCCAAACTGACTATCACAGCGTAAGAGGACATTTTAGACCAAAAGAAGACTTCTAGTATCAAACTTTGGCCTTAATCTGAGAAATCAATTTGAGGGAATGTATTTATTTAGCACTGCACTATAATGGTTATGAATCATGAACTGTGAAAAAACAGAAAAGAAGAGAATCAAAGAGTTTCGAAATCCGATTCAGTAGAATCACGTAAAATCTTCTAAACCTGCGCTAGTCGAATGTTGGTGATGTGATGCTCCACAGAATCGGCGACCGAAGAAAAATATGGGAAATCTGGCCAGAAAAACGAACAAGATGACAGAACTTTTGTTAATAAATCAGAGAATAGCTTCCATGGTACCAGATAGAGCTATAGAGGGTAAACTGTAGCGTAAGATAGACATTGGAACACACTCCACAAATACCTAAGGACATGGGCCCAATGTGGAGTCGGCCCAAGTGCTTTTCTGGGCTGAATCTGAAATACAGTTGGCTGCAAGTCCAGCTTTTTTGCCTAATCATTATCGTCTTGTGGCTCTCCGTATGACTGTTCGTGTAGGCTTCAAAAAGAACGACACGCTGCCTATACCCCTAGGCTGCGGACACCACTTTGCCTGCAGATGACTGTATCACACACTACTTCTTCGCCACTCCATGGGCTGTCTTTTGAATTCCGGCCTGCCGTACTGGACCATACTCATCTCTCATGATGACAGTGTCCAAAATTTATTAGGACTTGATTATCTTTTTTGTTGTTGTTGTCTAAGCATCCCATCTGACACACAAGCTGCAACACCCGAGGTTGCGTAACATCTTGTCTATGACATTGCTGCAAACAGTACCTGTGCACACAATTCCTCGGTGACTATCCGCTGATTATTATACGTGAGTTGGTCGAGATGTTTTCTGTGGCAGTTGACCTAGCCGGACGTGGCTTGTGATGCCCAATACACGCTTTTATCACTACTGAAACATATTCCCCATCTGCCCAGACTACTCAGTGTATACCTTACTATCTTCAAAAATCTTTAGCAAACGTCAATGGATTTCCATTGGTGCAATTTGGTCAGTATTAGGACATAAAATGTCGTACCTCTGCTTTAAACGAATCTCGATATCAGCCGCCATTTAGGAACGCCTCCCTGTTGCTGCTACTGCTGTCTATCGCAGAACAACAGAATCGACAGAAAGTTAGTGGGCAGACTCAGAAATTATTTCTGCATCGACATTATCTAGCTCGGACAACGAAAATCAAAGCAAAAACAGAGTAACTACTTTCGGGATAAGCCTCGTAGGAGCAACGTATGACTATTGAATTTTTGTCCCTGATTCTGCAATAATCCATCTACGGCAAAAATATATTAAGGTCCATAGAAGCACTGCTTCTGTTGGGAAAGGTACCTACTGCCTCGTCTTAGCGGTTAACCCTAAAATTGCCTTTTCAGTTGATACCTTGTTTCTGCTTCAAGCAGTTTCCCCACTCCCGTTTTTGCAGTTCTCTGGTCCCCTTTCTCTCAGACTGAAAGCGGTGGTGCGACGCTTTAACCTCGAGACGGAGAGTGCTGTGCGGTGTAGTTGCCATTAGAGCTGCCTTCATCTGTCAAAAAGGCCAAAGTCGTTTCAGCAGAAGGGAAAGCATAGCGGGAGGAGGGCGGGCAGCGCAGCTAAGCCTGCCGCAATTACTGGAGACGCGGGCCGCATGAATGTATGTATGAGGCAGCACCGGCTCACCTGCGCTGAATATTCAATCCGGGCAACAACTGTCTCCATTTTACAGGCGCGAGCACGCTCACTGAACTTTGTACCCCAGCGTGAAGGCCTGAAGCACTCGTATACAGGAGCGGAAAGCAGGGGTGTTGCTTTAGAGGATGCATGCATACGCCATAAACACGAGCGGAAAGGGCTGACGTAGACACACTGGTACAAACATTTCATCTCCTCAGCTTGCTACTCAATGTATATATAAACGCCATCTAATCAAAAGTGTCCGGGCGTCCCCGGCCGCTGTGGATGAGCGGTTCTAGGCGCTTCAGTCCGGAACAGCGATGCTGCTACGATCGTAGGATCGAATCCTGCCTCGGACATGGATGTGTGTTATGTCCTAAGTCTAGGGGACTGATCCCATAGTGCTTAGAGCCATTTGAGTCCGGACGCCCCTTTCTAATGCGGAACTGAGCACTAGAGGTCACGATGGACCTGTCAGTGTAAAAGAAAGTGGAGAGGATGTTACTTCAGTAGGGAAGCAGTAACAGCTGAATGGGTGATGAGTGTTGTGCGTTGGAACATGGACTGGTCACTGAATGTCGTCTAAGAAACAGATCCAACAGGCACACTTAAAATCTTCTAAGCCTTCCTTAGTCGAATGATGGTGAAGTGATTGTGATGTGGAAACGTGACGGAACAATAACAGCTAACTCGGGACAAGTCAGATTTGACATATTAACGGTCAGGGGCAATTAAGCAGTGCGAAGGGTCGTAGTAAAAAATTGCATAACATCAGCGGGAGAAATCAATCGTCTGTTCAAAAGAGCTGCGATTAGTAACACTGATAATAAAATTAAAACAGTTTGGAATATTCTTGAAAGGGAAACATAGCAATCAAGAGCACAGGAAGACTGTATTACCATGAAACTGAATTAAAAGCTTATTAACATGAAGACAGAGATTGAAAATATTTTTAATAATCTTCTTTTAATACTATGAAGAAAATAGGGTCCAAATGTTCTTCGAAAAATGCTAAACTATATACGGACGACGCAATAAAAAAATGGCTCTGAGCACTAGGGGACTTAACATCTTAGGTCATCAGTCCCCTAGAACTTAGAACTACTTAAACCTAACTAACCTCAGTCACATACGTAATAGCTCACTGAAACAGGGTATTTTTCCTGATACATGCTATTGTTAAACCATTGCTTAGAAAGGGGAATACATCTGACGCCAACAACTACCGCCCATTCTCGCTTATGACACCTTGGTCCAAAATTCTTGAAAAAGTAATGTATTCAATAGTAGCTTCACATATTTTTAAAAATAAAGTACCAACATAACACCAGTTTGTCTTCAGAAAGGCGTTTCATCATAAATTACTATATATGATTTTATTGATCAAATATTAAAAGCTGTCAATAACCGAACATCACAAATTTGGATTTTCTGTGACTTCTCAAAGGCTTTTTATTGTGTAATTCATGGATTTCTTCTAGATAAGGTTGCGTACTGTGGTATGAGTGGGACAGTGTACAAATGATTTAATCCACATTTAACTGAAAGAGTACAGAGGGTTGAAACTAACAGTTCACACAATGCGCTAATATCAGCAGATTCCTCAAATTTTGGAGGTATCAAGACTGGAGCCTCACAAGGTTCAGTCTTGGGTCCTTATTGTTCTTAACATATATCAACGACTTTCCACTACATATATACTAGCGAAGATACGAAGCTAGTTCCTTTCGCTTCGCTGATGATACAAGTATAGTAATCACACCCAATAAACGAGAATAAGCTGAGTATATTATGGCCAGGCGCACCTCATTAGAGACATATTTCTGTAGTCAATGCTAAGCGCCACTTGAAGTGATGTGAAAAGCGACGGCACTGGAGAGTAAAACAAGTGATATGGATTTAGGAACTACAGTACACTCTATGGAGCGGCCTATGTTTGGCGAATGCTCTGAGTGTTCGCAGCTCAGTTCACGACGACACAAAGACGAATTGTAGACACACCCCATATTAATGTCCTCTAGTAGGAGCCCAAGCGTAGTTGCTACTGCAACATCTGAGGCTTTTCACCGTCCCACTGCTTCCTTCAGTGGTCCTTCCCCACATCACGAGAATTCAGGATCCGTCATCTTGAGGCTTTCTGCGTTAACGTTAAAACGGTGGTTATTCTCATGAATATTCAACGGCTTCGTGAGAAACAGGCGTGGTAGCTCTTGTCAACAGAAAAAAATTACGTGTGGGTGAATTTTATTCCTTGCACAGGGCGTGCTCCGCTGATCCATCGTCTTCTCAGACAATACATACTACCTTTTTTTTTTTTTTTTTTTGGTCATCAGTCGGCCCGCCACGACTTCCTTTCCTGTGCTAACCTCTTCATCTCAGAGTAGCACCTGCAACCTACGCCCTCAATTATTTGCTTGACGTATTCCAATCTCTGTCTTCCTCTACAATTTTTGCCCTCTACAGCTCCCTCTAGTACCATGGAGGTCATTCCCTCATGTCTTAGCAGATGTCCTATCATCCTGTCCCTTCTCCTTATCAGTGTTTTGCACATAATCCTTTCCTCTCCGATTCTGCGTAGAACCTCCTCACTCCTTACCTTATCAGTCCACCTAATTTTCAACATTCGTCTATGGCACCACATCTCAAATGCTTCGATTCTCTTCTGTTCCGGTTTTCCCACAGTCCATGTTTCACTACCATACATACTCCAGACGTACATCCTCAGAAATTTGTTCCTCAAATTAAGGCCGGTATTTGATATTAGTAGACTTCTCTTGGCCAGAAATGCCTTTATGCCATAGCGAGTCTGCTTTTCATGTCCTCCTTGCTCCGTCCGTCATTGGTTATTTTACTGCCTAGGTAGCACAGTTCCTTAACTTCACTGACTTCGTGACCATCAATCCTGATGTTAAGTTTCTCGCTGTTCTCATTTCTACTACTTCTCATTACCTTCGTCTTTCCCCGATTTACTTTCAAACCATACTGTGTGTACTCATTAGACTGTTCAATCCGTTCATCATATCATTTAATTCTTCTTCACTTTCACTCAGGATTGCAATGTCTTCAGCGAATCGTATCATTGATATCCTTTCACCTTGTATTTTAATTCCACTCCTGAAACTTTCTTTAATTTCCATCATTGCTTCCTCGATGTACGGATTGAAGAGTAGGGGCGAAAGGCTACAGCCTTGTCTTACTCCCTTCTTAATACGAGCACTTCGTTCTTGATCGTCCACTCTTATTATTCCCTCTTGGTTGTTGTACATATTGTATAAGACCCGTCTCTCCCTATAGCTTACCTTTTTTCAGAATCTTGAAGAGCTTGCACCATTTTATACTGTCGAACGCTTTTTCCAGGTCGACAAATACTATGAACGTGTCTTGATTTTTCTTTAGTCTTGCTTCCATTATTAGCCGTAATGTCAGAATTGCCTCTCTCGTGCCTTTACTTTTCCTAAAGCCAAACTGATCGTCACCTAGCGCATCTCAATTTTCTTTTCCATTCTTCTGCAAATTATTCTTGTAAGCAGTTTCGATGCATGAGCTGTTAAGCTGATTGTGCGATAATTCTCGCACTTGTCAGCTCTTGCCGTTTTCGGAATTGTGTGGATGATGCTTTTCCGAAAGTCGGATGGTATGTCGCCAGAGGCATATATTCTACACACCAACGTGAATAGTTGTTTTGTTGTCACTTCCCCTAATGATTTTAGAAATTCTGGTGGAATGTTATCTATCCTTTCTGACTTATTTGACAGTAAGTCCTCCAAAGCTCTTTTAAATTCCGTTTCTAATACTGGATCCCCTATCTCTTCTAAATCGACTCCTGTTTCTTCTTCTATCACATTAGACAAATCTTCACCCTCATAGAGGCTTTCAATGTATTCTTTCCACCTATCTGCTCTCTCCTGTGCATTTAACAGTGGAATTCCCGTTGCACTCTTAATGTTACCACCGTTGATTTTAATGTCACCAACGACTGTTTTGACTTTCCTGTATGCTGAGTCTGTCCTTCCAACAATCATATCTTTTTCGATAACTTCACATTTCTCCTGCAGCCATTTCGTCTTAGCTTCTATGAATTTCCTATTTATTTCATTCCTCAGCGACTTGTATTTCTGTATTCCTGATTTTCTCGGAACATGTTTGTACTTCCTCCTTTCATCAATCAACTGAAGTGTTTCTTCTGTTACCCATAGTTTCTCCGGAGCTACCTTCTTTGTACCTATGTTTTCCTTCCCAACTTCTGTGATGGCCCTTTTTAGAGACGTCCATTCCTCTTCAACTGTGTTGCCTACTGCACTATTCCTTATTGCTGTATCTATAGAGTTAGAGAACTTCAAATGTATCTCGTCATTCCTTAGAACTTCCGTATTCCACTTCTTAGCGTATTGATTCTTCCTAACTAATGTCTTGAACTTCAGCCTACTCTTCATCACTACTATATTGTGATCTGAGTCTATATCTGCTCCTGGGTACGCCTTACAATCCAGTATCTGCTTTCGGAATTTCTGTCTCACCATGATGTAATCTAATTGAAATCTTCCCGTATCTCCCGGCCTTTTCCAAGTATACCTCCTCCTCTTGTGATTCTTGAACAGGGTATTCGCTATTACTAGCTGAAACTTGTTACAGAACTCAATTAGTCTTTCTCCTCTTTCATTCCTTGTCCCAAGCCCATATTTTCCTGTAATCTTTTCTTCTGCTCCTTCCCCTACAACTGCATTCCAGTCGCCCATGACTATTAGATTTTCGTCCCCCTTTACCTACTACCTAGATTTACCATATTATTTTGGATCCATCCCAGCACATATTACCATATCAAATATTCTAATTCACTTGAGGGTGTGCCGGCCGGAGTCGAAGAGCGGTTCTAGGCGCTACAGTCTGCAACCGCGTACCGCTACGGTCGCAGGTTCGAATCCTGCCTTGGGTATGGATGTGTGTGATGTCCTTAGGTTACTTAGGTTTAAGTAGTTCTAAGTTCTAGGGGACTTATGACCTCAGCAGTTTAGTCCCATAGTGCTCAGAGCCACTTGAGGGTATTAAAAGTTTACAGAAACAACGCGTCTTATATATTCTGTTTTTCACTAGAAATGACTATATTCAGAAATGGTTTGTGCACAAATCCTAAAATGGATCAACCTGAATCACTCTGAACGTTTCCCAACACATTTTCCTTCCTCTTTGATTTACATCATTAAAATTTCTATTCGTGTTTTCAGCAGTAAAAGAAAAATAAAGTCTTTTCTTTACCTTCGGATTTTTTCACACACTGCAAAATATACTGAGTCAAAATGTGGGCAGTTCCGACCGGCACTTCATCGAAATTTAAATGTCTAACTTGTATACCTTCTTCCTTTCTGAAGTATGTTGCAACAACAGTTTTACTTCACTTCTGTTTGAGCTGTCCATCCTTAGTGTTAAATAATTAATATTCCAAAGAACAAAACACGTTATTAACTATAAATGGTGAAGTAAGGTTAACAATAGTTGCCTCGATTGTGGTTCAAACATTTGAAAACTTTTAACCAGTTTAGATGTGGAGCCTGATGTTTTAAAACTAAATTCGTCTCTAGCAGCGTATTAGGAAAATGAAAATGTAGCATCTTTAGCAGCATGTCACAGTTCTCTCTGTTTCCACAGGAGTCCTTAATGTCACTTTTTAATTTATGTGGAACAGAAGATTCTTCAGTACAAAGAGTGCAGTAAACATGTTCATTATTACTGACACTACTTAGTTTCACAAATTTGTGTTCGTGTTGCAGGTTAACATTAGGCACACAGTTTGTTTTGCCCATTTATAAACGCTAATACAGAAAACTAATGGAGATAAAATGAGCTAAATCGTGTAAACGACTTATGGCACTGAAAACACGCAAGCAACATTAACACATTGGCCCTGCTGAGATGCCAAACAACAAACAGTATGTGAATAGTTGTGGCTTAACTGGCAGCCACGTCTCGCCATTGCCGTCGACGCTTGCGACAAGGTCGGCTAAGAGAGAGAGAGAGAGAGAGAGAGAGAGAGAGAGAGGCGGCCGTGAAAAATGTTTAAAACATATAGATCTGTAAAACAATTCTCTGCAGTCATAAAATTCTCAAATCCCGGACATTTTTGCAGTCCCTGCATTACACTGCTACTCCTCAGTAGCTGTCAGCCAGTATCAAGTGCTAGCAAATTACGCAAAGTTATCAGAGCGACTCTGGTGTATAAAACTGAAAAATACCCAGTTCGAAACAGTAGTTTTACTGTGTACAAACATGATTTAGCATTACCAGCAGAGTATGGCAAATGGTCTGTGCTGCAAGATTAGTTTAATATTGTAGCATGGAATCGCTTACATGAACTTTCAGTACTAAAACAAGAGAGAGGCAAGATGCAGGGCTGGAATATCACGCAACAAGCGCGCGTCAACGCGCACTGGCGTGTGTGTGTGTGTGTGTGTGTGTGTGTGTGTGTGTGTGTGTCCATGCAGTTCAGGGGCAAATATATTACCTAAATATCGTTCTGTAGTCTAATATGTTTCTCTTCACGGAAATGAGCTTTCCACTTAGGTTAAGCAATTTTTTAATAGATTTAAATTGTTTATTATTTTTTTTATTTCGATTGGCTGCCTCGTTTTAACACTACGGTATGAATGGCTGGATATGATGGGGTTTGGAGAAGGGTGACGTCATTGATAAGGATGATGTTACCCATAAGATTACCCTTGAATGTAGGCAATCCACAGTAACGGCTTCACTTTTCAAGATGAAGTGGCTGTTCTCTTGGAATGTAGGCAACTCACAGTAACGGCTTCACTTTTCAAGGTTAAGTGACTGTTCTCTTGGACTGTGGCGTCAGTGTCGCTGTATCTAAGTAAGCGCTCAGATATTGGCAAAACGTTCTCACCAGGTAGCTCGGACCTCTAGATCTAAAACCGAGAACTGAAGACAGATTTGGATAGGACATACCCAAGGTATAATACCTATACTAGTAGCGTTGATGAAGAATCAATGTGCAAAGAAGTGAGACACCTACACTTTTTACCCTCTGTGGATCCCTATAAAACCATGCAGGCAATTCGCTGGTGCCTTAACACATGACTTGTCATCCGGTCCCTTTTCTCTTGTCAGTGTGCTCAACATTCACTGAGGTGACAAAAATCATGGGATAACTCCTAATATCGTGTCGGACCTCCTCTTGCCCTACAGCGACTGAAAACCCCTGTAGAAATATTGATTTGAAATGCCTCAATAGTCGTCCATGATTGCGAAAGTATTTAAGATGTCCAGTAACCATTCGGTGGGATTTATGCCAGGCGATCTAGGTGACCAAGCGATTCGCTCGAATTGTCCAGAAAATTCTTCAACCTAGTCCCGAACAGTTGTGGCGCAGTGACATGGAGCATTGTCGTCCATAATAATTCCAAAGGTGGCTGGGGACATGAAGTCCTTGAATGGCAGCAAACGGTTTCCAAGTAACCGAACAAACACATTTTCAGTCAATGGCTAGTTCAGTTGAACTAGATGGCCCAGTCCATTCAATGTAAACACAGCCCATACCATTATGGAGCCGCCATCAACTTGCACATTGCCCTGACGACGACCTGAGTCCTTGACTTGCTACATTTGAGCCTTACTATCTACTCTTGCCAACTGAAATTTGGACTCATCTGACCAGGGCATCTGACCAGGCAATTGAGATTTAAAATATTGAAATGAAATTCGGAGGACGGGCTATCCATCAGGTTGCCCAAATAGCCGTGCAATTTATGAGCGGATGGAGCGCATCCCATGAATGATACATGAAACGAATGCGAGCTCAAACCAGTTTTCTTGTCAGAGACGAAGTTCTGTTGCACATATATTAACGCACCTGCATATTCTCCGAACAGATGGAATCAAAATCATCTTTTTGGCACATTGTTGCAAAGCGAATTATTTATTCTTTGAGAAAATATATTCGATGGCTTCTTCTTACTTGTCCTGTGAATTTGTCTTTCTAGAAAATTTGTTATGTCGGTAGCAGTACGTTGTTTCATTGTTTGTTCAGCTATTGATTCTTTCCTGACTTGCACACATAACATACGTACTTTCCCATACCGTGCACATAAACAGAGTGCTTCTTCAAGATATCTAAAACTGTATAAAGGGCAATACCTTCGGAGTTTTAATATAAAGACTATAACATGACCAAAAAGTTAGGAACTGTTATTTCCTTCAGCTGTAACAATACAAAAACTCATATTTCATTAATATGTGCGATTTTATTCGTATGCATCTCTTACCAGGTAACTCACAGAACCTCTAATAAACGGGAGAAATGAGTGCATTGCATTGGTGGATTATTATGTTATTTCTCGTTAGAGCAATTTGGTATTTAATTACATAAATTCACGTAGATGCATAAGTTACCAAACCCGTTTATCTTAAATATCTCATTTTTGTCACTCCTGGAGATTTTTGATACGAATATATTTTTCTGATTGTCAGTACATTTTCATATAGCGAGTTGCATTGAAATAGATGAGAATAATTCCCCCGCAATCCCTTACCAATCTGTGGTTGGATCGAGAAAAAATGAGCAATTACATGTCATATCCTAAAATTTCGAACTTGTAGTCTGATGAAACAATAACCTGAACGTAACCAGACTGGGAAGTTGTTACCACAACGTACTTTACCCTGACATGGCGTAACATGTTGTATAAGCAGACGGAACGTAATTTTTCTCCATTTCTTCAGTGTATTTCGTCATTAAAAAAAACTCCGCCCGAATAGGCCATGAAGGCTCAACGGTACCGACCGGCCCCTCTATCCTCAGCCCACAGGCGTCACTGGATGCGGATATGGAGGGGCATGTGGTCAGCACACCGCTCTCCCCTCTGTACGTCAGTTTACGAGACCCGAGCCGCTACTTCTCAATCAAGTAACTCCTCAGTTTGCCTCACAAGGGCTGAGTGCACCCTGCTTGTCAACAGCGCTCGGCAGACCGGATGGTCACCCATCCAAGCGCTAGCCCAGCCCGACAGCGGTGATCTAACGGGTACCGGTGTTACCACTGTGGCAAGGCCATTAGCTATATTTCGTCATTAATAGGAATGAATTAGACATGGATGACTTGGAACCTTATAAATCAGACACTAAGGTGGAAGCAAACCATAGTTAGATGAATAAGAATAGGGGACGGAATGAGCAGTCTTATAAATTCTTCTTTCTCTGGTTATTTGTAAGTAACCTCGTTTGGCACAGAGTGCTGAAAGAAGCTTTGTCAGTCGGTGGAAGCACATTCTAATTGTAAGAACAATTTAACAAAACAAGTACTGGACAGTTGCTGTAGTTATCGTGAACGAAATGCGGCGCCTGAGATACTGACACTTAATTGTACGACTGGGAAGCGGAAATGTCAAACACTACAGAGAGCAACCAACTATTCAAGGTAGATTACCTGGAAAATTGTTTGTGGAAAAGGAATTTATTGTAACATTAAAAGTGTCGGAACTATTGTCTTAGCCCTATGATAGGCATTTAAAAAAGAACATGATAAGTGGACAGGAAGATGAACTGGTAATATTAAAATGTTTAATACATCTGGGCGAAATTGAGAAATGTTTCCATCTTGAAACAAACATTATGTGTCTGAGATTTCTTTCTTTACTTAATATAATTTATTGTTCTGTGTTTATAATATTTATTGAATGTGTACACACGCATTAACATTCTTTTTAATAGTGTGGTGCAACTAAACTGAAATTTCATGCATTGGTTTTACGTCTAGAAGACTGACGTGTCCTCTATTACCAAAGCAGGTGAAATCCGATGTAGTCCCCTAAGGAGTTTTTTCAGGTCTAGTTTGACACAATAATTTTTACGATTCAGATCAAACTGCACGTTCATAGACGGACGTACAACGGAACGTGAAGTGAAGTGAACGTTAATAGGTTTTCAGTGCCATAACTATAACATTCAATTTACTTAATACTGTCTTAATAACTTGTAGTCACAGTCAACAATCATTTATCAACAGTCATTTACTGGATTGTCACCTGTTTTCATCCGTGCGGCTGGATTTGTCGTCCCATAATGTTTCTGCACGTAGCGAACGTGCTTGTTCAACACTGCTGAGTGTGTGGAACTAATTTGTTTCAAGAGAATCCTATGCAGTGCTTGACACAACAACGTGGACGCAGCATGGGTAGACTGCCATTGGATGTTGGTCAGCTGATTCGCAAAGTTGGCTCGATGCTATAGCACAGCAGGGGGTGAGGAGGTCTCGGCGACTTCCGTTCTCTGCTCAAGTGGTGGAGTGGTATAGTAGCGTAGAAGACGGGTGGTGTGATTTTTAGTAATAAATGCCATGTGACGCACCGCCAATAGTGCCATTCCCCCCTGTCTGTTACACGCGCATCGCGACGTGCATAGTACATTTCATGTTGATTTTCATATTACTTACGATATGTTGAAGGCGCGTAGCCACTGCTGTGTTCACTTTGGATGGCATGAAGTTAGCAAGCCAAGTTTAACCTTAACACTCTACGAAGGTGGTCTCCCATCCATATTAATGACCGAATACACTATGTGTAATACGTCAGCGTGGTGATCACAGACTGACAAATTCCTGTTTCTGTTGGTACAGATAATTGATGTTTTCATGAACTGTTGATATTATAGTCTGTGGACGTACAATAGGTGATCAAAAATATCCGAACACCCCAAAAATGTACGCTTTTTCATATTAGATGCATTGTGCTGCCACCTACTGCCAAGAACTTATCATCAACCTCAGGAGTCATTAGACATCGCAAGAGAGCAGAATGGGCTGCTCTGCGGAACTCACGGACTTCTAACGTGGTCAGGTTATTGGGTGTCACTTGTGTCATACGTCTGTATGCGAGATTTCCACACTCCTAAACATCCCTAGCTACACTGTTTCCAATGTGGTAGTGAAGTGGAAACGTGAAGGGATACGTAAACGTCTGCCTTCGTAGCCGAGCGGTTCTAGGCGCTTCAGTCCGGAACCGCGCTGCTGCAACAGTCGCAGGTTCGACTCCTGCCTCGGAAGTGTGTGATGTCCTTAGGTTAGTTAGGTTTAAGTAGTTCTAAGTTCTAGTGGACTAATGTCCTCAGATGTTAAGTCCCATAGTGCTCAGAGCCATTTGAACCATTTGATACGTACAGTACAAAAGCGTACAGGCCCTCCTCGTCTGTTGACTGATAGAGACCGCCGACAATGTGTAATAGGCAGACATCTATCCAGACCATCACACAGGAATTCCAGACTGCATCAGGATCCACTGTGACGTTTAGGCGGGAGGTGAGAAAACTTGGATTTCATGGTCGAGCGCTTTCTCATAAGTCACACGTCACGCCGGTATGAAATGAAATGAAATGATCGTACGGCATTGTTGGCCGGGGGACCCCATGCGGGGTGCTCGGCTGCCGAAATTGCAAGTCCTTCTTAGCTGACGCCACTTCGGTGACTTGCGAGTCAATGATGATGAAATGATGTTGAGAGACACACAACCGGTAAATTCCAAACGACGCCTTGCTTGGTGTAAGGAGCGTGAACATTGGAGGACTGAACAATGGAAAAACGTTGTTTCGAGTGGCGAATCACGGTTCCCAATGTGGCGATCCGATGGCAGGGTATGGATATGGCGAATGACCGGTGAGCGTCATCTGCCAGAACGTGTAGTGCCAACAGTAAAATTCGGAGGAGGTGGTGTTATGGTGTGGTCGTGTTTTCCCTGGAGGGGGCTTGCACCCCTTGTTGGTTTTTTCTAAGAAAGATCTTTATTCATAAACCATTATAATTATAGAATGTGACCCACCACCTTATATGATTAGTGTGTCCTTAGATGATACAAATTATTATAACTGCAGCTAGTTTACATGTTAACCAGTGAACTGCAGCTAGTACAGATTTATAGTGGGCAGCTATATTATTATTGATACTCTACTTTATGATAACTACTAACGTCTAATCTCTACTGCCTGCAGCGTCAAAGATGTGTCAGCAAGTATATAGACCTACTATGCAGCCTTGCTCATCGAGCTAACCCCAATGAGGGTGTCCCTGACACTAGGCAGGCCAAGGATATTTCATCGCTGCACGTACCTATTTTAATTTCCTTATTCTAAGCCCTACAAACAAAGTTATACTCTATGTCATGTTTGGTGAATTCACTATTCAATATTATTGTACCCCCCTGCCCCTGGTCCTGCACGTGGCGGATTCCTTGTTGTTTTGCGTCGCACTATCACAGCACAAGCCTACATTCATGTCTTAATCACCTTCTTCATTCCTACTGTTGAAGAGAAATTCAGGGATGGCGGTTGCATTTTTCAACACGATAGAGTATCTGTCCATAATGCACGACCTGTGGTGGAGTGATTACACTACAATAACATCCCTTTAATGGAATGGCCTGCACAGAGTCCTGACCTGAATCCTATAGAACACCTTTGGGATGTTTTGGAATGCCTACTTAGTGCCAGAACTCACCGACCGACATCGATACCTCTCCTCAGTTCAGCACTCCGTAAAGAATGGGCTAGGATTTCCCAAGAAACCTTCCAGCACCTGATTGAACGTATACCGGCCGAGAGTGGAAGCTATCATCAAGGCTAAGGGTGGGCTAACACCATATTTAATTCCAGCATTACCGATGGAGGACGCCACGAACTTGTAAGTTATTTTTAGCCAGGTATCCGGATACTTTTGATCACATAGTGTATATCTGCTTCTGTTACCGTGCACCATTTTTCACTATTAATTAAGGTAAACCAAGTATATTTTTGTGTAAAGCATTTTCCAGCGAGTAGTCTTGTAAGTGCTTACATAGATAGTCATAAGGCTGTCTACTGCTCATATCGAGTCATATCGATATGGTACTCACAATGGAAGCTCTAAAGTAATTTCCAAAAGCAACAGTTACAAATTTTAAGGTGGTGAGATGTGTTCGTTATCAGACCTGTTAATGGCTTGTGCTATGAGGACAGTAAGTTCACTTCAAACTCTTGCAGCCATGCATGAGGATGTTACGTCGAGACGTTAGACTGCTGTGCTCTTTCTGCAATAAGTTGCTCAACAGTTTTGATATTAATAGTTGGTTTATGGCCGTAACTTTGCAGCTGAGCAAAGGAGATACATGTCCACCAGAGACGTTGAACCTCGATTTGTCAAGACATCGATGAGTAGCCGATGCCTTAATAATTTGAATTGAAATGTTTCTGGCAAACACATATTTACGGACATTAAGCATGCTGAAGGTAAAGTAGGACCTCAACTTTTTCTTTATTGAAATAAATGGTTGGAATTCCGTGGTAAGTTACATTAACAAGGGTCCATTATTGATTGGTAGTGACTAGTTTGGAACATTGTCTCCATTCTCAAACTATTGTCTTCGTAAGTAATTGAAATACAGTCACGTATGCATGTTTGGAACAGCCACAGTATACAGTCCGAATTGCGATGTAGATAAAGTACAACAGGCAAGTTACTGTTCTCTACGTACTATTCGCTGTAACTTGCCTATTGTGTGTTAAACTATACACATTGCCGTTTGGATTGCATGCTGTGGTTCTTGCAAACATGAGTACTTGACTGTATTTCAGTTACTTATGAAGACAGATAATTTGAGAATGGAGACTAAGTCCAAAACTTAACACCACCAATAAATCTAAGTAGGCTTCTTAAATCAACTTACTACAGAATCGAACCATTTATTTCATTTAAAACATATTTACTGTATTCAGTTGCAAATAGATGGTCCCAACATAAAAATGAATAATATCGATAGTAACAGCAACTGAGGTCTGACCTATCAATAACATTAAAGTGGTTTGTAGTTACATAAATACACTCCTGGAAATGGAAAAAAGAACACATTGACAACGGTGTGTCACACCCACCGTACTTGCTCCGGACACTGCGAGAGGGCTGTACAAGCAATGATCACACGCACGGCACAGCGCACACACCAGGAACCGCGGTGTTGGCCGTCGACTGGCGCTAGCTGCGCAGCATTTGTGCACCGCCGCCGTCAGTGTCAGCCAGTTTGCCGTGGCATACGGACCTCCATCGCAGTCTTTAACACTGGTAGCATGCCGCGACAGCGTGGACGTGAACCGTATGTGCAGTTGACGGACTTTGAGCGAGGGCGTATAGTGGGCATTCGGGAGGCCGGGTGGACGTACCGCCGAATTACTCAACACGTGGGGCGTGTGGTCTCCACAGTACATCGATGTTGTCGCCAGTGGTCGGCGGAAGGTGCACGTGCCCGTCGACCTGGGACCGGACCGCAGCGACGCACGGATGCACGCCAAGACCGTAGGATCCTACGCAGTGCCGTAGGGGACCGCACCGCCACTTCCCAGCAAATTAGGGACACTGTTGCTCCTGGGGTATCGGCGAGGACCATTCGCAACCGTCTCCATGAAGCTGGGCTACGGTCCCGCACACCGTTAGGCGGTCTTCCGCTCACGCCCCAACATCGTGCAGCCCGCCTCCAGTGGTGTCACGAGAGGCGTGAATGGAGGGACGAATGGAGACGTGTCGTCTTCAGCGATGAGAGTCGCTTCTGCCTTGGTGCCAATGATGGTTGTATGCGTGTTTGGCGCCGTGCAGGTGAGGGCCACAATCAGGGCTGCATACGACCGAGGCACACAGGGCCAACACCTGGCATCATGGTGTGAGGAGCGATCTCCTACACTGGCCGTACACCTCTGGTGATCGTCGAGGGGACACTGAATAGTGCACGGTACATCCAAACCGTCATCTAATCCATCGTTCTACCATTCCTAGACCGGCAAGGGTATCCCGTGCCACCCAACGTGCTCTAGAAGGTGTAAGTCAATTACCCTAGCCAGCAAGATCTCCGGATCTGTCCCCCATTGAGCATGTTTTGGACTGGATGAAGCGTCGTCTCACGCGGTCTGCACGTCCAGCACGAACGCTGGTCCAACTGAGGCGCCAGGTGGAAATGGCATGGCAAGCCGTTCCACAGGACTACATCCAGCATCTCTACGATCGTCTCCATGGGAGAAAAGCAGCCTGCATTGCTGTGAAAGGTGGATATACACTGTACTGGTGCCGACATTGTGCATGCTCTGTTGCCTGTGTCTATGTGCCTGTGGTTCTGTCAGTGTGATCATGTGATGTATCTGACCCCAGGAATGTGTCAATAAAGTTTCCCCTTCCTGGGACAATGAATTCACAGTGTTCTTATTTCAATTTCCAGGAGTGTATTATAGATTTTCGAGTACGTGTACCGTGTGTGGAGGTTAAAATTCACCTACGCTGAAGTTTCCGGGACCTGTAAACTCGTCCGAACTTGGTACTTACGTGTTAAATGAGAGAGAAAATGTACACTCAATAACGTGTCACGATTGGCTAAATATTCACGTCGCTATTACGGCGCCGAGACTACACACGAAAGCTGTTCGGAAAGTAAGGTCAGATCCTGCTTGAAATGGAAACCACAGTGAAAAATCTATTGGAGCTTTGTAGAAATATGTTGGGCAGTGTCTCTGGTATTTCCGTCGATCGCGTCACGTCGGTCTTTTCAGTTCTGAACGCACAGTGAGCACATAAAGATGCCTTGACAATAATATCTCCCACCATCTATGGACGCCTGCAGTGAGATTTCGTCTGATTTCATGCAGTCCACATTATGTAACTGTCATGCATTTCTGTCTTTTCACGGCACCACACCACAAGGGTGACGAAGACGCTCCTGCAGCGTTTCGATGGGAAGTCTTCAATCGTCCACCGTACAGCCCTTACGTGGCTCCCTCTGGTTTTCATCTCTGCTCTCATGAGGACAGCATTTTGGCACAGACAAGGAGCTGCAGACAAGCGTTGAAAACTGATGGAAAACACGGATGGATGTCCGCTGCGATGAAGGTATTGGGAAGCTGATACAACGGTACGACAAATTATAGGGTGGAGCGGAGACTATGTAGGGAAGTAGCTGGAAGGTGTAGCTAATTACTACAAATAAAACATTTTTGATTTGCACAGAGGTTTATATTTTGCGACCAATGGCCCTAGTACATCTGTGTCGAGACAAATGAATGCGTCCTCGTCGACAGGTACTGTGTGCCCCGGCAACTTTTGACTACATATGGCGAGTTGATAAATTTGCAGATCGTGCTGATCAGTACAACTGCTTAAGCAGAGTTAGAATGTAAAAAATATTTTACACATTTTCGAAATTTTCTCATTGCATTTTATATTACTTTTTTTAAATATAATCTCCACGGGTTGAAAATGTTAATATTTCTACGTGCATTACTTCAAGATCTAAAAAGATCGGTAATTTTTTATATAGAAGGCTGTGGATTGCTGTGTTATAAAGGTTAAATTACTGTCAAAAACAGTATCGTATCGTTTCATAGTATAAACGTGCATTGTATGTCGATTGCTAACGTTTTTCCGAAGAAAAGAAGCTAATAGACTGGTAAATCTCTCAAAAAATAAAATATGACGCCAAAACGAAGTGTTTTTAAGAAAGGCGGGTTTCATGGTAATAGATTTCCGAATAAAGGGAAACATTGCGCTCAAAATGTGGCGTGTGAAGTTACAGACAATGAAATACAGGCTAACTCGTCGGTATCTAGAGAAACACACATTAGTGCTTCGAAGATTAAAATAAAACATTGTGATAGACAGTTTTCTCAAAACGAAAGTGATTTAAATGGTAGGTTAGGTTATATTCTGATAGATTTATGCACCGTAACATGGGTGTTAAGTGAATGTGTATGTTGCAGAATATGTGGACGGTCGGTTAGTTTGCATGAAAACAGTGAAGTACCAATTGGACTAGCCTGAAAACTTACCATTAATTGTACCAGTTGTAGATAGACTCATTCATTTTGGAATTCTGATAAGCGTAAAGATAATTATTTTAAAGCAAATGTTAGAGGGTTTTATGGACTGTGATCTATTGGCAAAGGAGACACTGCAGCAGAAACAATGTGTGCCGTGACGAATATGCCACGCCCACCTTGTAAAATCGACAAGTATGAAGGATTTATTGGAGCTGCTGTGGAATCTGTTGCATGTGAGTCAGTGAAGGGTGCTGCAAACGAAGCTGTTAAAATAAATGATGGTATGACTGACATATCAGTAGCTTTTGATGGCACTTGACAGGAACACTGCTACAGTTCTAAGAATTTTGTTGCTACGGTGACCATTGTGTATACTGGAAAGGTAGTAGCTTTCCAGATTTTAACCAAACATTGTTATAAGTGTAAATCAGGGAATAAAGAAGTCATATCTGTGACAGAAATTATAAAGGAACAAATGGTGGTACGGAGGCTTCTCCAGCTACTGAAATTTTTAGTCGATCGGTGAACGAAAGAGGAGTGTGTTACACTAACAGCTTCGGTGATGGAGACTCAAAAGCATATAACAGTGTAGTAGCCGCTCACCTTTACGGTGAGAAAATTATCACAAAACTGGAATTTGTTAGTTATGTCCAGAAGAGGATGGGCATAACGTTGAGGAAGTTGAGACAAAGTTTGAGAGACAAGAAACTTTCTGGTGGTAAAACCATAAGAGGGAGGCTGACAGACAAAATGATTGACGAACTACAGCAGTATTATGGGATGACCATTAGAAATAATAATGAGGATTTGTTGAAAATGAAGCAGACAGTATGGACTACCTTCTTCCACAGAATGTCAACTGGCGAAAAACCAGTACACAACCTTTGCCATCCTAGAACTTATTCACGGTGCAATTACCACAATGCCCGGTACTCAAACAGTTCATACAGCCATTAACATTCCGCCCCAACAGCAGTCACGGATATCATAAAACCTATTTACAGAGACCTGGCAAATCCTGAATTACTGAAGAAGTGTCTCCATGGTCAGACTCAAAATCCCAATTTGCCGTTAAACAATCTTACATGGACTCGCTTACCAAAAACTGTTTATGTTGGATTGAAGACACTAAAGTGGGGGGTCTGTGATGCTGTTATTGCTTTTAATGATGGAAACATTGGTAGCGTGAAACTGCTACAGCATATGCGAATTAATTCAGGAGCAAACCGCATCAGAGAACCTGAATGGATAGACAAGGTTCGCACTGATAAAGCAGAGTATGCAGCACAGTAGGCCACTAAGGAGCCCAGGAAGAAGAAAAGAAGAAAAAACCTGGAAAAAGATCAAGAGGATGATATATAGTATGGTACAGGGTGCTTCTGGGTGACTAAAAATAAAAAAATAAGCATATAATAAGTGAGTTACAGTCTTTTGAAGCTTTAGAAATTTACATTTCCTGTTGCATTTTTCCCTAAATCTCAGAAAACAGTTCGAGTAGAGTATTGACATATTCAGGAAGCAATAACATACATATCCTGAGTCTACTGAATTAAAAGTAGAACATAATGCTATTTATAATTAAAATTATCTAGGATAGCGCACAAAAAAGTGCACAAAGTTTTAAGCATGTAATTCAGAAATTGTATTTCCGAAGTCAGTGGCTGAAATGCAATTATTGTAGTTCAGTAGACTCAGAAAATACAGTTTAATATCCTGTAAAAGTTTCATGTCAATGGCTACTGTGGTTCCTGGAATACAGTGAAGCAATGTCACTAAATTTCACGTTGTCGGGATAGGGCATTCCCACTCCCCTTGACACGCTGTGTCTCGAGGAAAATCAGGACAGAAGAGGCAATTTATGGTATTGCACATATCAGAAAAAATTTTTCATTACTCCGGTTCCCAGAACTTCTGTAGATAGACATTGACTGTGGATATTGTAACACAGACACAGTTACATTGACTGTTCAGAGATGTCACTAAATCTGCCCAAAAATGTAAACAACCATTCATGAGCAGCGCCTATTAGACGTAGGGTTTCAGACAGCCGATCAGTTCCAGTCAGTCCACCAGGAAGGAGGTACACGGCTCATGTTGTCTATAGTTCAACCATACCTAGACGGTCAGTACCGCGGTTCGATCACTTCCGCATTGTTACTCTGTGGCGTCCTCTTGGGATTAGGAAATGAGACACTTAAAGTAGTAAAGGAGTTTTGCTATTTGGGGAGCAAAGTAACTGATGATGGTCGAAGTAGAGAGGATATAAAATGTGGCCTGGCAATGGCAAGGAAAGCGTTTCTGAAGAAGAGAAATTTGTTACCATCGAGTATAGATTTAAGTGTCAGGAAGTGAATTCTCAAAGTATTTGTATGGAGTGTAGCCATGTACGGAAGTGAAACATGGACGATAATTAGTTTAGACACGAAGAGAATAGAAGCTTTTGAAATGTGGTGCTACAGAAGAATGCTGAAGATTAGATGGGTAGATCACGTAACTAATGAGGAAGTATTGAATAGGATTGGGGAGAAGAGGAGCTTGTGCCACAACTTAACAAGAAGAAGGGATCGGTTGGTAGGACATGTTTTGTGGCATCAAGGGATCACCAATTTAGTATTGGAGGGCAGCGTGGAGGGTAAAAATCGTAGAGGGAGACCAAGAGATGGATACACCAAGGAGATTCAGAAGGATGTAGGTCGCAGTAAGTACTGGGAGATGAAGAAGCTTCCACAGGGTAGAGTAGCATGGAGAGCCGCATCAAACCAGTCTCAGGACTGAAGACCACAACAACAACAACAACTCTGTGTGAGGAAGGGCTCTCAACAAGGGAAGTGTCCAGGCGTCTCGGAGTGAACCAGAGCGATGTTGTTTGGATATGTAGGAGATACAGAGAGTCCAGAAATGTCGATGACCTGTCTCAGTCAGGCCGACCAAGGACTACTACTGCAGTGGATGACCGCTACCTACGGATTATGGCTCGGATTAATTCTGACAGCAACGTCATTATGTTCAATAATGCTTTTCGTGCAGCCACATGACGTCGTGCTACGACTCAAACTGTGTGCAACAGGCTGCAGGATGCGCATCTTCACTCAAGACGTCCACGGTAATGTTCATCTTTGCAACCACGACACCATGCAGCGCGGTACAGATGGGTCCTATAATAAACCGTACTGTCCGCCCCACGTTCTCTTCACCGATGAGTGTCGCATATGCCTACAACCAGACAGTCGCCATGGACGTGTATGGAGGCAACCCGGTCAGGCTGAACGCCTTAGACAAACTGTCCAGCCAGTGCAGCAAGGTGGAGGTTCCCTGCTGTTTTGACGTGTAATCATGTGGGGCCAACATACGCCGCTGTACAATATGTGAATGCCTTCCTCCGACCGATAGTGCAACCATATCGGCAGCATATTGGCTAGGCGTTTTTGTTCATGGGCGACAGTTTGCGCCCCCATCGTGCACATCGTCTTTCAGGATAACAACAATGGCTCAAATAGATTGGCCAGCATCTTCATCAGAAATGAACCCTATCGAACACGCCTCGGATAAATTGAAAAGGACTGTTTATGGACGACGTGACCAACCAACCACTCGGAGGGATCTACTCTGAATCGCCGTTGAGGGGTGGGACAATATGGACCAACAGTGCTTTGATGAACTTATGGATAGTATGCCACGACGAATACATGCATGCGTCAATGGAAGAGGACGAGCTACTAGGTATTAGAGGTACCCGTGTGAACAGCAATCTGGACCACCACTTCTGAAGGTCTCGCTGTATGGTGGTACAACATGCAGTGTGTGGTTTTCATGACCAATAAACAGGGCGAAATGATGTTTATGTTGATCTCTATTCCAGTTTTCTGTACAGGTTCCGGAACTCTCGGAACCTAGGTGATGCAAAACTTTTTTTTTTATGTGTGTACAGTATCTACTAGAGTGATAACGCCATGGAGGAAGAAAGAGCCTAGCTATTGGCTTCAATACGTCAGAAATGTAAACTCCGCTGTCCTCATTACCAGTTAAGCCCGGTGGCACACCGTACGAACACACCATGTGCTGGACTCATATGAAGATAACAAATGCAGTCTTTCAACGCTCGTTCTCCTCGAAACTTGGACACGAAGGTCTGTTCATTGTGATACCGATGCTACGCGCAGAACCTGGATTCGTGTGAAAAGATGACGTGGAGCCACTTCCATACTTGTTCTTATCGTTTGGATGCATCACTGTCGACGCGCCTTCTTTGCTGCAGCGTTGAGGAAGGTCGCAACTGTGGTCACCGGCTTGAGAGTGCGTGATTTTCCAGACGTAATCACACAGTCTTTGTGTCACACTGCGGTGCAAAACCAGCCCTTTTCCTGCCTGAAGGCAAGTGACGTTACTATGCCCAGCGATAGAGCCAACAATATGCTCTTGGACGCCAGTTGAGTGAAGTCATCGAGATATCACTTGACGTTGAGGCACTCCTCGACCCATAGATGCCATATTCGCGTGATAATGGTGATATCCCGGCCAACGGAAGAAACAATATAGCGGCACAGTCTCAGGCCCACTCTTCCCACTGTCGAATTCCGACTTTTGTGATTAGACATTTCTCATTCTCACCAGACATAACACGATCTTCTCACGAACAACCAACTTCCGAAAACGATTTCTGAAAACGAAACTCATCCCGTATTACCTTATGGTCAGGATGTAGATAGCGTTACTGCTACCTGCTCCCAGAGATTCCCTTGAAATATTTGTTTGCATCTAGAAGACTGTAGTACAACTGGAGTTGCTCTCTACCGAAACTTCAGTTGGTAGTTTTGTTTCACTACATAAATGATGAAGTAAATGGTATGATTATCAACAGTATTAGCAACATTTCTAGGGAAAGAAACATAGGTGCATGTGTAAGAGAGAAACTAGAGGCTGACACTCCTTTCTGTCTTTGCCGTTTTTTTTCGCACATAACTACAACCGTATACTATAACATATTTTATATCCTTCCACAATATAAATTGCATTTTATAAGCAATATAATTAGTTGATTGTGCGGCTTCTGTGCTTTTATGTAACCAATGCATTTACTTTCGATTCAAGAACAGCTTACATCTGCAAATACTATTTTCTTGCAGGGTTGTGGTTGTTATTTTGTACTCAATAGAACGTTCTTCGTAATGATCAGAGACAGAGTTCCCGGTTATTATTGATAAATGTGAAGTATTTAACCGACGTTTGATATACTTTTGTTTTGTGGTTTTTCTTATTTTACTTTTTATTAGGATATTGCATACTCTAGCGGCATACGATTAATCTGTATCTCTTTTTTTATTTTTTACTACAATAGCCCTTTGTTTCACATTACAGATGAGCAGTTTTCGAGTAAGATCTGAATTAAACATTGAAAATTTCAGTTTTTCTATAAAAGCTTTGTTTTTAGGTAACGGACATGAGGCTAATTACACTCCTGGAAATGGAAGAAAGAACACATTGACACCGGTGTGTCAGACCCACCATACTTGCTCCGGACACTGCGAGAGGGCTGTATAAGCAATGATCACACGCACGGCACAGCGGACACACCAGGAACTGCGGTGTTGGCCGTCGAATGGCGGTAGCTGCGCAGCATTTGTGCACCACCGCCGTCAGTGTCAGCCAGTTTGCCGTGGCATACGGAGCTCCATCGCAGTCTTTAACACTGGTAGCATGCCGCGACAGCGTGGACGTGAACCGTATGTGCAGTTGACGGACTTTGAGCGAGGGCGTATAGTGGGCATTCGGGAGGCCGGGTGGACGTACCGCCGAATTGCTCAACACGTGGGGCGTGAGGTCTCCACAGTACATCGCTGTTGTCGCCAGTGGTCGGCGGAAGGTGCACGTGCCCGTCGACCTGGGACCGGACCGCAGCGACGCACGGATGCACGCCAAGACCGTAGGATCCTACGCAGTGCCGTAGGGGACCGCACCGCCACTTCCCAGCAAATTAGGGACACTGTTGCTCCTGAGGTATCGGCGAAGACTATTCGCAACCGTCTCCATGAAGCTGGGCTACGGTCCCGCACACCGTTAGGCGGTCTTCCGCTCACGCCCCAACATCGTGCAGCCCGCCTCCAGTGGTGTAGCGACAGGCGTGAATGGATAGACGAATGGAGACGTGTCGTCTTCAGCGATGAGAGTCGCTTCTGCCTTGGTGCGAATGATGGTCGTATGCGTGTTTGGCGCCGTGCAGGTGAGCGCCACAATCAGGACTGCATAAGACCGAGGCACACAGGGCCAACACCCGGCATCATGGTGTGGGGAGCGATCTCCTACACTGGCCGTACACCTCTGGTGATCGTCGAGGGGACCCTGAATAGTGCACGGTACATCCAAACCGTCATCGAACCCATCGTTCTACCATTCCTAGACCGGCTAGGGAACTTGCTGTTCCAACAGGACAATGCAACGTCCGCATGTATCCCGTGCCACCCAACGTGCTCTAGAAGGTGTAAGTCAACTACCCTGGCCAGCAAGATCTCCGGATCTGTCCCCCATTGAGCATGTTTGGGACTGGATGAAGCGTCGTCTCACGCGGTCTGCACGTCCAGCACGAACGCTGGTCCAACTGAGGCGCCAGGTGGAAATGGCATGGCAAGCCGTTCCACAGGACTACATCCAGCATCTCTACGATCGTCTCCATGGGAGAATAGCAGCCTGCATTGCTGCGAAAGGTGGATATACACTGTACTAGTGCCGACATTGTGCATGCTCTGTTGCCTGTGTCTATGTGCCTGTGGTTCTGTCAGTGTGATCATGTGATGTATCTGACCCCAGGAATGTGTCAATAAAGTTTCCCCTTCCTGGGACAATGAATTCACGGTGTTCTTATTTCAATTTCCAGGAGTGTATTTCGACCAAAAATGTTCCTTTGTTAACGCGGCACTTTATATGTTTTTCTGTTCTCAGTAAACAAAGACTGTCACCATATCTCGAGTGAATCTGCCTTACCCTAGTTCCATAGGTATTAATTAATTTCAGGAATCCATTCTTTTGGTGGAACAGGAGATATGGCTGAGCGTGTGATGACAGAATCCACCAAGCAGGCATGAAAACAACTAAACGGTCTCTATAGGCTAAAACTGTAGAGGAAGAGAGTGATTTGAACACATCCATCAAATAATTAAGGACATGGGTTGGAAGTGCTAGTTTGAGATGGAAAGGTTGGCACAGGAAATGAATTTGTAGCGGGCCAGAAACATTAATTAGAAACTGTGTAAATATCTTGTGACAGTGCATTTCACGTGCTCAAATTACTCAGACTATGTTCATCCAAATTTTCCACAGTGACAGTACTTAGCGACTTCCAACAACTTTATACACAGATACAAAACTGTTTCAAACTTTTTCACCCTGCGCAAAATAGGGCAGGTGAAAATTGTATCGCTTATAACATTTCCTCTGTTCATACAGTAAAAGTTAGGCATCAAGTACGATGTTTTCGTTTATTACTTGTTTACTACCAAGCCTATATGCAACATATTTTGCAGATAGTACCCACGCGTACAACTGGAAGCATCTGTGCAATTATGTAAGTGTGATATGGAATCACAATCATTGAGATAGAGGAATAACTAAATTTTCTTACAAGATAGTCCAATTTTCCCAGACTCTTCCTATTTAGCGTTTTATAGTGAGAGAACTTTGCGATTCGCAACACACCTTAAGCACAATGTCAAACTTTCTTAAGTCTTTCTCTTACAGTACTACAAATTAATAAAGGGTAACCAGTTTATCGCTCTCTAAATGTTCATCTTTATTGCCATAAAACTTTTATATCGGCGGTGACGCCTTAATTTCTTATTTCTTTGTTATGTTATCCATGCTTGATCTTGTGAACTACGCGGTCGTTAATGAATGTTGGTGAATAAGGTAACTAGTCATAAATGATTTTAAAATAATTTTAGTTTAGTGCCATAGACGGTTCCAGGCATTCTTGTCAATCCTCAGATGGCTATCGTTTCCAGTTAAATAATTGTCAGGAACGGTATGTCGTCAGTTGCGGTACTGCATAAGACTATTTGAGCATTTAGTGTCACTTTTATGTTGCTATGATGATAGAAAACACGACTACATCATCTTATATTGAAATAAATGCAGCCATACTAGCAGATCTTTTACCATCGAAACAACGAAAAAGGGGCACTAAGTATTGAAGTAGTGTTGGGCAATTTTGGAGCTGTTGGTGACAACAATTATGTAACTGGAAACGTTAGCCATCTCAAGTTGGGCGTGAATGCGTGGAAGCGGTTATGGCTCTACAATAAAACCCTCTTAAAATCATTTGAGGCTGGTAGCGTTATTAACCAATATTATTTCTTTACTATTAATTGCGTTTGCTAAGCTTATCGTACACAGTATCCACATTTACCATTGAAGATAACTCCAATTTTAGTATCAACCTTCGACATACTTCTCAGAAAAATGTAAACTTTTTCGATATAGATTGTATAAATGTTCATATATTTGAAAAACTGTGGTCTAAGGTAGTTCTCACCAGTTTTGCTTTTACGTTTTTCATTAGTCTAAGAGTAACTAATCCGAAACTAATAACAGGGTACTGTGTATTCAATCACGGAGGTTTTACATGCTTAACATCAAACAGTTAACAGATTAACTCAGTCGTAAAGTAATCAGACGCTTGAATATTTTTACAGTGGAGTGAGGAGCATTGTAGTGAACTCACGTTGATGTCTCGGCGACCAAATTCGCCTGATGTAAGTTCTGTGGACCCCATGTCGGTCGCTGTCAGTCGCTATCACCGCCTACGCAAATCAACTGCCCGTTATTTACGCCCATTACATGACCTGTCCGTAGACATCTAACGCTACACTGCTCCACAAAGCTACCAACAAACTGTCGGACCCCTGACAGGTGGAAATAGTGATGTATTTCGTTCCAAAGACGGACAAGGAATCCTGTTACTGAGGAGTGACTGCCAAAAATTTTAAAAAATAACTTTATTAGCAAAACCAAAACTCAGTTGCACTGATGAGCCAAAACATTATGGCCACCTCCTTAACAGCTTGTTTGTCCGTCTTTCACCTTGAATTTTAATTCCAGTCTAGAACTTTTCTTTAATTTCCGTCATTGCTTCTTAGATTTATCGATAGGACAGTACGGCGGAAGAGTATATCCCTTTCTCACACCATTTTTAATCCGAGAACTTCATCCTTTAGTCTTCCACTCTTATTGTTCCCTTTTTATTTTGATTCACCGTCTACAACTAAACTCAGAGTGGAAACAAGAGACCATTATATAGGATTTATTAGCTGTAATGACAAGCACAGAGCCACAAACGTACCAACTGATCACAATTTATATATAGAGCACACATAATCAATACGAGACAGAGGTTGTTCAGTGGAAAGATTCTGGACTTACATTTTGAGATAAGTTGGTACAAATACGCGTTTGACAATTAGATTTATGCTCTCCGCAGTTTCCTTCCGTCGTCTAAGGCAAGTGCCTGGATGGTTCCTTTGACAAGAACACGGCGAATGTCGTTCCCCAACGGTCGCCACTCCAGGCATGTCCTCCGTCTCTAATGTCCTCTTCACTGACGGGACTTGAAAACCTTGCAGTTCGTTCCTTTGTCCTTATATTATCAATGACTGTACTGTCAAATCTCATGAATACCAGCAGAATACCTAAAGGAGTCTGCGGTGCAAAGGATCTCAAAATATGGAGCATCACGAATGGAAACATGTAAACTGATGAAGCGAGTAAACTTCTACACTGTTTCGCACCCCGCACAATATAGATTGCCTTCATCCAGATGTGAAGATAGCCGATGTTTCTGTAATGGTAAGAATGCCCATTTGATGGGTCAGTGCGACGCACTGTTGATTCCAACATGAGCGCCTAATATACAAGATGTATGTTTTGGCTTGAGACTTCTGTATACCTCGAAAACAGTGCACTGTACGATAAAAATGTCCCGTTGAAAGCTTAAGCTTCATAAAGACAACATCTGTCTGCGCTACATCATAATCACTTTGGATTTTGAAATGGGAATTCTTATTTTTGTTGCGTATTCGGATTCTGTGTCAAAAAATAGTACTGTTCCTCAAACGATTATGTCCCATTCGTGATGTGTGGCGTTGTAATAGACGAATATCAAGTGTTCCTGTTTTTACAATCAAGAACCAACGCACTTCATTCTACATTTCATTTGCGGTGTAAATGTAGACCTTCGTGTTCTAACAGCTGACATTTATGTTCGATGTTTAGTTTAGTATTACAAATTTGACAGTACAGTACAATGTGGTTAGCTGTTTCGGTGTCTGATTAGAGACGTGATCCAGGAACAACGACGTGGACGTAACAGTTTTCTGTTCCCATCGGGATGCTCGATATCGGTGAGTCCCCTTGCCGCTCGGTACTGGGGTGCTTGATTTCGGTGAGACCGCTTGACTCTCAACATTCGGATGCTAGATTTCGGTGAATATCCACTCTCATATCACTATCACTTTATGGACATTTACCTTAGTACAATAGTTGTGATTTGTACTCCACCAGTAGCCACGTAGCGGCCAGCGCGAGAGTTACGCGGTTGGGTGGAAACACACGCCGAAAATACTCACCCTGATGGAGGGGGATTTGAGGGCGGTCGCCGAAATCGAGCATATACCGATGGTCTGGGCTCCCACCACAATCAACCCCACAGGGAATACAAAACTGTGACCATACAGGTAGATTACCTGCCAGAAATTTCAATGTCTATCCACATAATTTCTGTTGTATAATCACATTTGCAACACTCAGGTAACGTCTGAATATCAGTATCAATAGTTAGAACTCAAATGCTTGCAATTAGATCGTAAATGAAATTTAGAATCAAATGTGACGATCTTCATTGCAAAATCAGGAAAAGTTGATATTTGTCAGTGTCATCTACAGCGAATGGGAAACAATCGTTTGAGTAAACGGTTCATAAAAATGGAGTTTTCCCAATTGAAAACACGAAATACTTTCAAAACAAATAAAAAGCGATCCGTTGGTAGCTGTGGATGGCCTAAAAATTTTTTATACGTGGAGGTTTGCATTTGACTGCACAGTAATTCAGGATGCATTTCACAAGTATTCAGGAGCCCTCACGCGTTCGATTCGACAATACCAGTAGTTGTTACTGTCAGAATTATTGGCAATAACCCAGTGTGAATTACAGGTAATGATATTTCGTAAACGCTGGAAATCTATGCCAATCCATCGGACAAGTAGTCACAAAATGTATTTTTCGCTAATGTGGTTTACTATCTGAAATCAGATGTGTGTTGCTGTATTCCATTCCACTTAGACAACACGAAAATTTAATGAAGGTTCCTGGCCATTGCCACGCAACAAAGGGCTTAGAATAATAATATGGAATATTTGAATCAAACATACACAAGACAATTGCCTCAGTAATAATACATGGACTCCAGTACGTTCTGAAAAGCCTAAAAAAATGTGAACCGTGCGTCTTAGGTGGAATAAATAACTTATTAAGTCAGCGTGAAAGCACACTGTGTGAGTTAAGGCTTTTACATTTGATAAATGAATGCTTCCGAAGTTTTAAAGTTCCCACTGATTGGTAGGCCGTGGAGTTAATATCTTTAAAAAAAATACATGTACATGCACTAGGATCCACACGACTACGGTAAATTGCTGAACACACCAGCTTATTTATTATGCTTGCTACTAATGTGATATCTATAATCTTTTGAAGAAAGGAACAAAGTGCCTGAAACCGTAATGAAAAAAAATTCTTGTTTTGTAAATTAAACTGCCTTTTGCTGCTGCTATTTAGTTTATTTCTCCCATACGCGTTTCGCCTTTTCTTGTTTTAAGGCATCATCAGTGGGATCTACAAAGATACATTTTTGTTTAGTTTCAGATTATTAAACAGTTCACGTCGCGATTTTTGTAAAAAAGTAGTTACTTACAATTTGCTGATTTGTCAAATGGCTACTGATCTTATGCAAAAAAACGACGTTCAGTTGCTGAAGATGAATAATGTACTAGATCATGAATTTTAGGTAACTTGAGAGCAACGGCAGAGTTTTCCTGGAAGAAGAACAATATGGGTTTACAAAGCGGTGTTCGCTCTACGATAATCTTTCAGCACTCACAGGATTATGGGAAAATGACGTGAAGTCAGTGACTTTCCCTGCTATATCCGCAGGACAGGACAGATAGTTTAATTTGTGGAAAGGGGCCAAAATGAGTGGCTGTCAGTTGCACTCGAACATACTACTTTATTCATTTGACAAACATTACAAGAGTAAAGAAAACATTAAAAACAGAGTAAGGCAAACATTAATTTTAGAACTTAATTCCCGGCTAAATGCACCATTCAATCTCACGCATCAACGGCAAAACAACTTTAATTTAAAATCGGCTGAAGGCCAATAACTTAATACTCAAAACGGAAATTTGAATTTAAAAGGCAGAAGGCCTTATATTCAAACATTTCTTAAAATCAAGCTGAAAGCCCAAACTATCTCACGCCCTAAGGGCAAAAACCAACTTTAACATAAAATCGGCTGAAGGCTAATAACCTAAGCCTCAAAACAGGAATTTGAATTTTAAAAAGCAAAAGGCCTTAAATATTTCTTGAAGTCGGGCTGAAGGCCTAAACACTCTCACGCCTTAAGAGCAAAACAACTTTAATTTAAAATCGACTAGAAGCTATACATAAATAAACAACAAGGACAGATAACAAAAGGCAGCACATCAAACGGCGCTCAGAAGTTTCAAAGGGTCGGCCTGAAATTCAAACACTAACGCTCGCTTAGGTGAGATAGGTACTCGGCCCAACAAATTCTCATTGCGACGGCAACCCAACCTACAGACAGTCAACGTACCAAGCGACATGATAACTTCCGCTGCACCCGACCAGCACACAACAAGGAGTTCAATGCAACAACACAAAAGGTATCGGCGCCCACAACGAATTACACAGTCAGCTGTCAAACTACACGCCGTGTTGGGCAGTCACAACACGACAAGGAAAATACACTGAATTTACGTCAACGGCCAGGGCAGGTAACCGTAACTTTGAGGCCACAAGGCAGAAGATTCCGCTGGTGTACTTCAATTCAAAATAATCAAGTTAAATTAAACTCCACAGGAGGGTGGCTAGAATTTCGCCAGCGTCAAAACACACGTTGTTGCTTGTGGCAATGTCACAACAGCCACAGTGTGAACAGTTGGGGCTGTCTGGTTGATCAAGTATACTTTCGTGTCCGAGATCGGTGAGCCACGGACCTCATAGGAATGGGAACAGCCCCTCACACTCCGACCTTGTTCCACGCAGCCTGCGGTACCAGCCAGACACTGGACACTGAGACTTCCTCGTTGCTCTACGCCAATCGACCAACTCCCCAAGCCCATAAACGGTGAAAGGACCAAATATACGTCGGCCGATGAGACGACCAACCGAATGACCAACCAGTGGTCGTCCCGCTCCAATCTCCCTTCGTCGGACAGTTCATGCGTGTCGCCAGCGGTCGGCGAGCACTGGCTGTCGGCGCCTCACCGGCGCTCCGTCCTCCAGCTTCACTGCTGCTGCTTCCCGACTGCACTGCTGGTCCATCCCGAACTGACTGCCAGACACACGACGACCCGGAATTACTATCGGTAAGACAGAGCGCTGCTGCTGCTGCTCACGGGCACGTCAGGAAGGAAGTTAGTGACGCCAGCAAATGGAATAAGAAAATGAGGCGACAGTACCGTAATAGAAGATGAAATTCAATAAATGGGATAAACGCGAGCCGTCCACGGGTCAGTCAGTCTGAGAGCAGGTGTTGCTTTTATTGACGTCGAGAAAGCTTTGGGGTCGGTTATTATAAACACACTATGGACAATGATGGAAGGAAGAGGATATCAACTTATGCAGACAATCAAAACTTGTATGAACATTCAGAAATAATCATAAGCAAATGCAGTTCAAAATTAGGATAGATGATGATAAATAAAGGTGACATGCGAGGATGTAGCTTGTTACCAACACTCTTTAGAATCTATATTGAAACTCGTATGAGTAGCCCAGATTCAAAAGCCGATAAATTCATTTTTTGGCTACTTTGAGTTTAGCACACTGCCGTACAGATTTTTTCAGCGCCGACACGGTGGAATAGGTTCCATTACAAATCGTTGAAATTTGCTGCAGAAAATCGTGTTCGGTTGCAAAAGCCACTAACTGCATCTTGTCTTCGCGTGCAAAGCACGTTAAGTGTCCAACGTTTGCGAAACCCGGTAAGTTCAATAGTCAAAGTGGTCGCCGAGCCACGTCTGGGTGCAAGGTACGCCAATTGACAGAATTACCAATCTAGACATTCAAAGCTACCTTTCACTTTGTTACAATTAGTAGAGATATTTTTCTTATTCAGAGTTAGGAATGCTGCGCTGTAGTGAACACGTACGCAACTATGAATCCTTCGCTGCCAATAGGATGTCTGTTGGCGTATTTTCGTGACTTTGTTGAAGAAAATAAGTGATTTTGTGGACGGTTTAAACGCAGAAGATAGTGCAAACGAAGTGGGAATAAATGAAACATTAGTAATTGTGCAAGAAGTGGAATCCATCTTAATAGTTGCAAATGACCAGAACGAGCCCGAGGGCGACGGTCTCTTCCGGAAATGGAAGAGGCGTCCTGATCAATGAAAAAGAAATATGTCCAAAACAGAACAGCAAGAACATGAAAAGTATTACTAAAGCAATGTAATGCAATGAATACTGCAATGACACCAATTGTTATGGCATACTTTCATGGAAGGATTCGTGAAAGTTACTGGTAACTGGTATTTCCAGAAAAAGGAGGTCTGTCTAGTTCGTGAAGAGACCTGCTACAACTTTGAAGCTGGAGACAAGAAGAACATCTTGAAGAGGGGAAAAAATTTCAGCAAAAGAAATGGCCCAACACCAGTCACAGCTGGAGTAAAACTTTCAGAATCCGGACTCGGAGACTTCAAAAAGCTTTTGGTACTCTATTTTGGTGAAGACTGGGCGACCAACAAAAAAATTCTACACTGAGATATTAGACGAGGAGGAAGGCAATCCTAGAGTCGCTCCTGCCGCTGCCAAACGCCTGAAGTTGCAGGAAGTGATTTTGAGTTGATGGGCAGTGTTGAGATCGATATCATTTGCAAGAAATTTTCAGTTAATTTCATTTTCTAAATTTTTTGTCGCTGTTTTCACTAAGATGCAACTTGTCGACAATTCTATTACTTTCTAAAATTTTGTCGATATTTTATTAAGATGCAATTTTGGAGATTATATCATTTTCTATATTATCTTGTTATATCAAAAACATGATGGTGTACCTTTTTTTGTCGTTAGGTAAATCAGTTTTTCCTAGTAAAATAATCTCACTTCTGTATTTTTATATGCCAGTTTTTAGGATTTTAAGACGGCTTTTTGAAATAAAACGTACTCTGTTTATATTCGCACTAATTGAATTACACCTTCCTGTCATTCCTAACATATCACCGAATAGCGGATTTGCAACCGAAGGTTTGCTTTTCATTTGGATCCATATGTTTGGAAAACTCACTAACTGCATAAATCTGGTGCAAAAACCACTAAGTCAATATTTCACTTAAAATTTTGACATATGAAACATAATGGCAGATTTCAGCTATCCATACCGTGTAAGTAATTATTTTTTACTTATTTTTAGAAAACAAATGAGGTTTCCAATATTTAGGATGAGAAGAGTTTTTCTAGATTATCTCAGTTTCCCTTATCACGCAGTTAGTGGCTTTTGCATCTTGGCTACTCTTACAAGGAAATGGGAGAGTGAAGTATATGGGACAGTCAAATGAAAACATGCCAAGAAACGTATTCGCCGTAACTGGTAAACCATTTGTCCCAATGTGGGACATGACGGTCAATACCTTCGGGGAAAAATCTTTGCGGTTGCCTATGGAATCACGAACGTACCCGGGTGTGTAACTCTTTGTCTGAAACCAATCGACGGTCGCGAATGTCTTTCTTCAGGGCTCCGAAAACAACGAAACCGCATAGACCGAGATGTGGAATGTACGAAGCATGTGTACAGCCTTTCCAGCCAAACTTCTGCAGTGTAGTTTAAACAACCTTGGCAGAATGCAAACGGTCGTTATCTTGTAACAGAATGATGCCATCCGTCAACGTTCCTGGGCGTTTAGATTTGATGGCACTCTCCAATTTTTGCAAAGTGTCCACGTGCCTCTGTGTGTTAAATGTGGCACCGTGTTCGAACGAAGAGCTACACGCCGTATTTGTCTGCGAAGTTTCATTATAGTAATTTTCAATGTGTATAGCTGCAAAATTGAGACACCGACTTTGTTATCCACATGTATTATAAAAATGTTTGGATACATGTGTGTGTGTGTGTGTGTGTGTGTGTGTGTGTGTGTGTGTGTGTCTGTTCCACATCTTCTCCAAAAGCACTCGACCGATTTCAAGCAAGCTAGGTATACATATGCCTTATTGTCAGGCGACAACCGCTGTGGAGGGGTAAGAACCACCTACCTATTAAAGGGGTGTGGGTGCAGGTCAAAAAGAAGCGTAGCCCATAACGCGTAAATTCCCAGAATTTATTCATCCAGTATTTAAGAACGAGAACACTTAGTGACTAGAAACACACTTTAGACATAGCTTCAAACCATGAAGAATTTTTTTCTCGCCAATGAGCCCTACAAAATGGGGAAAGTAAAAATGTTTATCGCTTGTAGTTTTCCTCTTTTCGTGCAGTAAAAATATCGCAAGAGGCATGACGTTATAATTCATTACTTCTTCACTGCTGACTGTACTCGTGACAAATTTTAGAGACAGTATGCAAATATACCTCTGAATGTAAATAGAAAATTATGTCATTGTACAATGTATATTCCAGGGAGACGAAGTCATAAACAATAAGGTGCGCGACAAGTTGCCACATTATGCATGGCTTTTGAATTTATTGCTTCTTTGCTACAAACTCTATTCGTAATAAATGTTGCATACAGCATCCACATATGCCGGTTGTAGCTACACAACTATAGCATTATAAAACATATAGTTCAGGAAATATGACGTCATAAACATTAAGTACAGGGCCACACACTATGTGGTACGGGCGTGGACGCACAGCTACAAAGAAATACGTGGACAACGTCCAGTTTCCCCGCTGGCATTTTAATAAAATTATACACTTTCTTTGACGGTTTTGGAAACGTTTTACGACAGGTACTTCAACGATGTAATATGTAGCTTAGTAACCAGATACAGGACAGTAAAGCATACTATGCTGTTATGTTCCCAGCACACACTGCTGTTTGTGCTTGATGCAGTTGGACGATGGAGTGTTTCAGTGTAGCTATGTGCTCTGCGTGCTGCAGGAAGTGCATCATGCATGGCAGTTAGACATTCTGGGGTATGACACTTGTAAATTTCTGCCAGTTTGTGAAAATTAGTTACGAAAAATGTTGGTGAATTTTCTGTCAAAGTTGTTTACTCAGAATGGAACCTATTATGAGGCATTAAACGGACCTTAAATACAGCTGTGGTGTATTTTACTGACATTTGTCGATGTTAGTATTACATCAGGATGAAGTACCCGCGTGTAGTGTAATAATTTCAGTACAGAACGAAATTGGGGTAATTGAGCTGACCCTGTTGTCACACATCATGCACGCATCTCGCCGTAGACGTGTATGCATTTGGCCGTTGGCAGTTGCGTCATACGAACCTCGCAGCATCCACTGGACGGTATGAGCGAACTCGCCTGCCGTCTCTCATGGCGCCATTCGCCTGATTATTGAGCAATTCCTGCTTAATGGCCGTCGCCGGGAAATACCCGCCGCAGCGCCGAATGATGGCGGCCGTTCTGTGCCAGGGCTGCCACCCGTCGAGTGCTAAACACCGACTCTGCCGAACCGTGAGCGGAGCGCCATAGTGCGGCGGCTAATTGCCTTACGATCCCAGCGATAACCTGGCCGGCAGAGTTCTTCTGCTAAAAGCTTGCGCCCTCTGAAACGAGCGGCCATTGGCCACTGAGAATCTCTGGCCGCATAAGTGTCGTATGGGGTGCATTAGGAGTAGAGCCAATTAAAGGTAAGATTAATCTGTTTATGTAAACGCAAGATCCGTTTAATACCTAACTTATGAGCTCCATAAAAGGACTTTCGCCGCCATTTCGCGGTAGTTTAGTTCTCGTGGTCGTTAATGCACTGAAACTCTGCACGAAAATTACGTTCTAAAACATTAGAAGCATCTCCCGAGAAAATGAGATATGCAAATGCTAAAGGATTTACTTTAGTCTCAGACAGCGTTGACTTATTTGCATGCACACATATTTCACTGGTTATTATCAATAATAATGAATGTAAGTGATTTATAACGTCGGCAACAATTTCGAACTAAAGAAGAACCACCTTCAGTGGCAATCGTGATTTTATTTAAATGTACGATGCATGCCGATCCCTGAGGACTCATCTGTAGGTGCTACATTTTTTTGCCTCAAGTTTAGGTTGATTCTGGTCCTGCTAAGATTACAATAGTGTATTACAAAGTGGCACATATAAGTTTACAAAACTAAGCCAGACTGAAAGTAACATACTGTTTTCAGCACTGATAGATGGTTTCGAAGCACAGTATGAGTAAACATGTTTATGTACAAGTATACATTTTATACTCTACAGTAAGTTTGTCAACATAAAACTAACCAGATCAAAGAATTTCAAATTCAAAGATGCTGCATTTCTATAAATACACAGATGTTATCATTGCAAAGAAGTTACTAAGCTAATACATTCATAATTATGCAAAGATATTATTTATAAAAGAAACAGTTAAGAATATGTCAAATACAACTATTATCAAATTGTTGCACAGTTAAATATTATGTTTTTTAAGAAAAAATTAAGTTTTACAATTATTGAAAGACCTGTGACTGCAAACTCTTTTTCTTCATTCAACAGTTTTTCAGAAGATTTCATTTGTGTAATATTATTTCAAATTGTTCTAAGAGATCAAGGTTTTTACTATGGTTTCCGATGTGGAGTACAATTAGACTGTTGTGGATGTTGTCTGTGTCTATGATAGTACATAAGGCATGAGGTTAGTCATTGTCGATTTGTCAAAGTGGTTGTCTAAAATTAGCAGTGTGTTCTTTGTAATGTATACTGAAAAATCTTCCTCTTTTGCCTATTTAAATTGTAGGGTAACTGTTACATCGTAATTTGTATATTTCAATGTGTTTCATTTGTGTGTTTGTGTGTTTGTGTTTACTGTGTGAGGTAAGTAGTGTCAAAGCTTGTTGTTTGTTTAGAAGGATACTTTAATATTGATGTTTCTAAATAATTTTCCATTTTTTTTATGGTGCCGTGACTGCATGGGGAGTGTTTCTGAAAATATGTGGTGTGAATTGTTATTCCTGTAGTGCTTCTGTTAATCAATTTAGGCTGTATTTTGTTTATACTTTGTCAACTGATTTTTCTGAATACCCACTACTTATTGCTATTGCTTTGATGATATTAGTTTATTGTGTTAATCCTTTTGGTTTCATTGGCAATGTGTGTGCCCTGTTCAAGATGCATCTAATTTTGTAATCTTATCAGAACCAGAATTAATCTAAATCCAAGAAAAGAAAAAAAATTAAAAGGATGACTCTTCTGATTCCATCACAAGGTTATTTTACACTAGAAACGAATATATAGAACATATTTTGCATTCAAGAGTAGACACAACATAAACCATTTTTATTTCTGTATAGTTGTCCTATAAGAAACGTGTAAGTGAGGAACTGAAAGGACATGAAAGGTGTCTATTGGCCATGCTGATGCTCGGAAGAAAAGAGGTAATGTTCCTCTTTTGTGCGTCTGTAGAATACCCAACTTACGCGGGTATTGTCGCTTGATGTGACATTAATTAGTGGTCAAACAGGCTAGGCCTTCGGAGGTTCAGCTCAGAAAAGTGGTGATTCAAATAATGCACATATCCTCAGCATATTAGAACTGTTGAGCCACTATGAACCAGTTCTTGCAAAACACGAGTGAATGTGTGTAATGTCATAAAGCGCACTCCACATACCTGTGCAACTAACTGTTATTTTCATAAAATTATTATAATTAAATACAATGAAAATTGTAAATATATTTATAAATGTTATTTAAATTTGTAGCTAACGCATCTGCTGTAATTATAATTGAAAATGTGTATGGAAATCAGAAATGTGGATGCAGAAAATTTGCTCGGAAGAACATTACATGCTGTGGCAGAAAATTCAACTTTTAGTGTCAGTTCTGTAATTAAGAAGCTCGTCTTTCCCAACTTCCATAGAAAACCAATGTTACGCATTGTAATGCTGGAAACAAATCTCATAGACGATATTCTGTGACCAATGGTAACAAACTAACTTCAGTAGTTCATTGGTTCCGTGATGAGAATAACAGTTGAAGAGAAAGCATCTAAACTCTGATAATCACTAGTTTTTGTATAGAAACGAAGCATTTGTAGACACTATATTATTGATAAGTAATTTTTACATTATTCTCCTCTACAACATCAGAAAATTAGGAATATTTACTCTGATACATCTGCATAGAAACTTTGTGCTCTGCATCGGAACATTTCGCCCAATTTCTTTTGGGAGCGTCTACTTTCTAAGTATAATGCAGAGGTGTGTCAGTCTGTATAATACCGTCGTATTATCACATGTTCTGTAGTACAGGATGACACTGCACCCAACAGCCAACCACATGTAGTACTGTTAGTAGTGGGTCTACGATACAGGCGTGTATGGTACTGCGCACTGTGATTCAACCTATTGGACCACAAACAGCTGCCAATTCGCTCGAATTCTGCCAGAAATATATCGTGCAGAAATATTTAGTTCAACGAATAGTGCCATGGTATAAACCAGCAGGAAAATGCTCTTGTCAGAGACGAAAAGCGACTATGTTCCTCTTGAAAAGGCTCTGAACCAGCAGGAAAATGCTCTTGTCAGAGACGAAAAGCGACTATGTTCCTCTTGAAAAGGCTCTGAACCAGCCACCTCAATCCCCACACCGCCTTCATCTCCAAAAATTTTGGCGTACAACTGTATTCGCTCTCTTTTAACACAGAACATTCTGAATCATTTTATCCAATCTCTTTTTGTAGCGAAGCCTCCATACAACTGCATCTCTCTTTACTGCCACTGATTCTCTCTCCTGCCGTTTCATTTTTCTCCCATTGGTTTGTAGTATATCCCGTAGCCACTGTCTCCTCTCTCACTGCCTCCTTTTTTCTTGCTTTGGCTTTGCCTCTGTCCCCATCATACTTCAGCAGCACAGAAGTTTGGGGGAGTGGCAGGTTCCTAGATTCTTTTTCCCTATATCCACATGTTTAAAATTTCAGTCCGTAGTGCTCCCTCATATGTTAAAAGTTTGCCAGTCTGGTACTCTCCAGACAAACTTCCCAAGCCTCGTATAGAGTCTACTCACCTCTTTTTCATTTCCATGCTATCTCTTTTCCTCCCACTGCTTCTGTCTCCGTGAATCTCTCTTTGTCTTTTACTCCCACTGTCTCTCACTTTGAATCAATATCTCTTATGTCTTTGGCTGCCATTACCATTGTCTTCAGCCATCTTTCCTCCTCATTCAATGACACTTTCTCTCTCTCGCGATGGCACTGATTCTTCTCTCTTCCACCGACACTGTCTCTCTACTATCTTTTTTCAGGACGAAAGCGCAGATACGTTCGCATGCTATAATTTTTGATGATGGAGGAGGGATGAAGATTGTGGCAGCTGGTTTCTGTCAAAAGTCTTTTCGAGACGAACATATTTGCCTTTCTGTACTCCAACACGAGCATTTTTCTACTGATCCCCTTCTTTTCTCTGCTACAGCTGCGTGTGCAGCTTATATGCAACGAATTCTATACGTCAGTAAAGTTTTGGTAGCTTATTTGTATACTTTGACACATTTATATATTTTCACAGATATATAGACAAGAAACAAGTACACGTAATGTAAGGTAAACAAAAAATATTTTCATTTAGATTTTTTCTCAACACGTTGTTCATCGATCACTATTCATCAAAAACGCCCAGTTTATGATTTGTATCATAAAAGTGTAAAAATGCTAGTAGACATACATTTCTGAATTTCCAGCCTTTCCAGTCTTTTAACTATCATTATAAGACACTTTTTAGCCCATTTTTGTTACTGCAGAACCACTTTGAACGTATGTGTATAGTTGTGAAGTGCCCTTTATGTAGAAATAGAGTGTCACAAAGTTTTATCTGTGAAGAAATACTGACTAAAACACACGTTGGTGCTCCCAGAGCCCTTGAGATGACCCTACATCCCTTTTCTTGTGTGCTTAACAACATTTATACCTTAGACCAGGTATTACGTACATATTTTACAGCATAAGTAAAACAACTTTGAACCTCCGGATCTTGGTAACGGATAATGATCTAGAAAAGTTTTTAAGTTCCCCGAGAACATGTAGCAACATTTCCGATGTTATGCCGTAAATAGAAAGTATAGCAGTGAACATCTCGACGTTTCGTACCCAAAAATCGTGTTCTTTCTCATTTTTTCAGGAATCGCCCACGAACAAATGGTGCTTTTATCAGCCGTCTAAGGTGCCCCCTAGACCTCCTCAAATGCAAAAGACCCAACTGATTTGTTCATTTGAATAAGCAAGAGGAAGTGTGTAGTGTTTAAATTTTAACTCTTGACTGTAGGATAGCCACAGTATGCCAGTTCTTCAGATTGGTATACAGATCGTCGGTTGGCCGAGTGCTATCCAAAGTAGTTCATCTCTTGTTTCTGTGGTCAACAGAACCCGGTATGTGACCTCCTGAAAAATCGCTTTCTCGCGTGCAGCTTTTTGGAAGATATTGCTACAGTGTACCGTCATGCTTATGTTTAAATCATGTCAAAGCTTCTTCAAATATTAATAAATTTTGGTTGCTAAGTTTCAAAATGGGGCACAGTCACGCGTCTTGACACGGACCCAGTGGCCCTGAGTACGAATAGTACATCTACTAACTTCTGTTGATCTCGTGCAGTTCCTACGTGCTGTTCGGATTATTTTTTTCGTCAGTGTATAATTTGCTCCACTAGGCATACAGAAGGATAGGAAACTGAAATCAATATAGGATTAAATACTGGTTTCTACAATCAGTCTGTCCCTTGATTTGAAGAGAATGTAACATAGTCATTTCTACTCGTCAAAGGATGCAACACCCCTAAAAAATTTGACTAGTAGTTTAAAAGCATTGCGTAATCTCCATTAATTCTGTGTGTGCATATTGGGCAAGTATGTTGGAAAAAAAGAAAAACACGTATTCAAGCATATGAAACAACTCTGACAAATCTGTAAGTTAATGTAATTTGCTATTATCATTGAGCAACTTCACATGCAATCGTATTTAGGGATACATCATCTTTAAGAAAGGAAATACCCGTTGCACAGAAGTGTGGCATAGGTTTGAGCTTTGTAATATTTACCCAACCAGTTATCTTATTTGCACCATCACAGAATCTATTTCACTAAATTTATTGTAAATAACGCATTAGACTGCACCAGGAACTGTGACCTACATAATCACAATACCAGAGGAAAAATTATCTCCATTAGTGTTGATTAAAACTGATTTAACTCAGAATGTGGTGAATAACACTGCAACCAAAATCTGTGATCACTTACCCAATGATATCTAATGCCGTCAAATAGCTCAGATAAATTTCAATTTTTTTTCGCATCCAACGAACGTATCCGTTTGCTGTATATCTTTCAGTTGGCAACTGCTTATTTCTGTGTAGAGAGCACAGCTGTGAAAACCTTCCACACTCCAAACTATTGCTTTCTCTCTAACGAGCTAGTCGTCGACTAGACGTGTAATCCAACCTTTCCTGGCTTTAAGTTCTTAAAAATAGTCACATTTCGCACTTTTCCCTTTTGTTTTACTTACCTGTTTCGCTCTTCAAACGAACACGAGCATCATCAGAATGTACTCTGTAAAAACTTACAAGACGTTATGTAAAGTATTTTTTCCAGCATGGTAACTTACGTTGAAAGTTTTCTAACAGCATTAACATTTGCGTTTAAAGTTGAGTGACAGTTCTAAAGTTTGAACTAGGTGTATTATAGTATTTACACTTACGTTTAAAATACAGCACGATAGTAAATTATGGCACTGACAGCAGGAGAGGCTCATTTCACAACATTTCCCGCAAACGTCACGTAATTTCAGCGTTATACACAATTTCGACGAATGCACGATCGCTGTCGACTTTCGTTGTCATTTTATACGTGTTTCTCACAAGATTTCATAAGCGTGTAACTGAGATTTACAAAAGCACGTCATTCTTGGAATGATTTATAATAATTACTGCTATAATAAAATATCACAATATGGTTGATCTCCGGTTAATACCTTCATGTAAGAGTTCCGCTGTTCGGAGTGAGCTACTATCGTCAATAATTTACAAACTAAGAATGAAATTTGAAGTACGCCTTTTCAGTGTGATGGCACATTGAAAATTTATCACAAACTCATCGCCATTATCATTAAATGTCACTTAATAGCGCATCAACGATACAGTCCTTCAAGATAGAATATGATGAGCGAGACCGGAGTTAAACACCACATGATTAAGTGCTAGTGTTATGAATAATGTCGTGATTTCTGGAGTCAAAAGTTGTTGGTTTGCATCGCGTTACATGAAATTTCTTTTTTTTATGTTAACGTTGTTAACACTTCCTGTTACTTTCTTACGACCTAACACAAGTATGTTCCGTAATATTGGATGTTATTTACAGCGATTATGATCTCAGGATGAAGGATGAGATAAATATTTAGCGATTTCCGAGTATTTGGTTAGGCTATTTATTTCCGAATATGTGGCGATTTCGGATTGTGTCGTTAGGCTGAAACCTAAGAGTACAGCTTAAATGCTGAGACTAAAGCGAGCTCCAAAAACATTGTAGTTTTTCTTCTCATAAATATTTCTCTCTTTATTTCTGAATATGTAATGGTTTCAAACGGTGTAGTTAGGCAGTAACATAAGAGGACAGCTTAAATTGCTGCGAGTGATTCGAGGAGCAATAATATTCATATTCTTCCTTGTCACGAAGTCCATAGCCGATCATGCGGTCGTCGATATTGTGCGTGACGTCAAAATAACGTCACGTTCGCGGGAACTGTTGAGACGATATAGCGTCTCCAAAGAAAATGTATAACTAAAGGAAACGAAATTTACATTTTAATCGCCTCTTTTATGGGAGTGTATATAGACATCTCACATCTGTACATATTTGCTTATCTTTCAAAAAGTACGAATACATATGTCAAAATTAAAATATCTTTCAGAATACATTATAAAAATACATATTTAAAAACGCCTTTACAAAAATACGTTCAAAACCAACGTTCTCAAAAATATTTCAGGTACTAAATTTTGGTTGCTTGTCTACAGTACTTCATCAAATAACTGGAACAACCCATGTAAATTAAACAAGTTTTGTTCGTTTAATAAACTTTACACGTTTCTCTTCTTTTCTACGAAAATTTATAATTCTTCCAAACTATTTAACACAGGACTTTACCTGCGATGTGAATTATTTTCAACTATCTTGAATCTCACCTAATGTATGTTTAATTTTCTTAGACGTTCACCAAGAGCTGTACGATTCGAATTTAGTTTGGAATGTTCCTTATAACGTATTTTAAACGCTCTTCCAGTCAATGTACGCTCTTCGGTCAATGTACGTGCTCTCACAATTCTCGTAATTCATTTTACATAATAGTGGTTTTAATTAAAGTTTCCCTATTTAACACGTTATAAGACGAAAACTAATTACCGTACGAGTACCGCATTTGGTACCGATAATATGAAGGACGTGGAGAAGAAAAATAACGCAGAATAAATTCAATTGAAAGACTTTTAATGTACGTTACATCATGCCATTAAATAGCAGTACAAAAATTGCTACAAAATGGGCTCAATATGGCTCCCATCAGTGTCCAGAAGAGTCTGAAAGCGCAGAATTGCACTCTGCACAGCAGAAAAAAGTATGTCTGTAGGTATGCTGGCTACGTGTCTTAATATGCTTCACTTCAGATCAGCACATGTGTGAATGTTCTTCTGGTAAAGCCTGTCCTTCAGGAAGCCCCACAACTAGAAATCATTGCGAGTGAGATCAGTTGATCATGCCGGCCAAGCATTTGGAAATATTTTGAAAGTTTGGCTCCACAAGGTTCCCTTTCTGTGCAGCGACCGTGGAACATAAAATTATAAAGAATGTAGCAACCAGTAGTGGAAACATAATTTATTTATCTTGTTGCAGATTTATTTCGACCGATATCAGTCATCATCGGTGCATTTTTCTAACCGCTACATGTCGTAAGTAGATGAACTGTCCTTGGCAGATTTCTATCATGATACACCTACGTATGGCATGTAACAGTTAGAAAAATTTGCAATTGATAGAAATCTGCCAAGGACAGTACTTCAACTTACGGCATGTATCGGTTAGAAAAATGCACCGATGATGACTGATATCAGTCGAAAGAGATTTGCAACAAGGTAAATAAATTATGTTTCCGCGACTGGTTGCTACATTCTTTATAATTTTAATTTCCAAATGTGTTTCGCAGAAGCAGTTGAATTTCACGAGCGATGTGTGGTGGGGCCCCATCTTGCATGAAAACTGTTGAGTTAAATGCGTCTCTCTCCTGTAGGGCGGGTATGACATGCTGGCGAGATGAACGTAGCCGTGAAGTCATACCATTCGGCGACACGTTCGCCATACGGAGGAACTTCATCCACTGTGACTGGAGGTGAAGATACCCATACTCGGCATTTCAGTGTGGTCACCTCACCCGTCGGAGAAAAACGCTCTTCGTCTGTCCATAGGATTGTCCAGGGCCAGTCTCTGCAACTCCTGGCGAGAAAGTGGAGAGCGAAGTCACCACGTCGTTGAACGTCCTGTGGTGCAAGCTGCTGAACGATATGGATCTTTTACGGATGCCATGACAACAGCGATATCAGCCACCATCTGTGGTGCAACCGGTAGTCGGCCCCTTCCCAGAGCGACGCCCTGTTCTCCTGTTGATTCGAACTTCTTCACCACGCTCCGCGCAACAGGTGGAGGAAGAAGACCCTTCTGTAATCCACTCAGCAGGCGATATTCTCGAAGTGCAGCTGCAGCATTAGTGTTGTTTTGATAATAGAGCTTCACCAATAATGGCCTGCTCCTTTTGTCCAAGCTCATGTGGACACGTCAACGAGTGCGACTGATCACGTCACTTGATGGCCACAGTTGGAACTGGCTATTGCGCTATGACGCATGGAAATTATGCACCGCATACTCTAGACATGAATGCTACCAAGTTTGATACTCGTACAGTAATTAGTTTCCGTGTTACAATTGTTAAATAGGGGAAGTTTAATTATAACGTCTCAGTAGTCCAGAATTACTGTATTTGTCCTTATGTACCAGGTGTACCGGTACGAAATGAGCGTTAAGATACAAATGCGTCGATAGGGAACGTTTGTTGTGAACGAGCCTTAATTTTTTTTTTTGGTTGGTATGACATCAAAGATATTTATTATACATCAAGTCATGGAACAAATAACATCATATGTTTTCATTGTGTGCCGGCCGCGGTGGTCTCGCGGTTCTAGGCGCGCAGTCCGGAACTGTGGGACTGCTACGGTCGCAGGTTCGAATCCCGCCTACGGCATGGATGTGTGTGATGTCCTTAGGTTAGTTAGGTTTAAGTAGTTCTAAGTTCTAGGGGACTAATGACCACAGCAGTTGAGTCCCATAGTGCTCAGAGCCATTTGAACCATTTTTTTTTTTTTTCATCGTGTAAACAAAGTGAATTTTGTTCCAGAAAGTGATGAGTTTGCGGAAAGCATTAATTTTTCGTTTTTATTTGAAAAAAAGTGCTACAGAGTTGCATCGAATGCTTGTCGAGGCGTATGGTGATCATGCTCTATCAGAAGCAATATGCAAAGTGCTGCAGAGTCGCATCGAATGCTTGTCGAGGCGTATGGTGATCATGCTCTATCAGAAGCAATATGCAAAAGATGGTTTCAACGGTTCAGAAATAGCGACTTCGATGTAAGAAATGAAGAACGTGGAAGACCACCAAAAAAAGTTCGAAGACACCGAATTGTAAGCAATATTGGAGGAAGATGATACTTTGAGTCAGAAGCAAATGGCAGAATTTCTGAATGTTGCACAACAATCAATTTCGGACCGTTTGAAAGCTATGGGAAAGATCCAAAAGTGTGGAAAATGGGTGCCACATGAATTGAATGAAAGACAGATGGAAAACCGATAAACCATTTGGCAAATTTTGCTTCAAAGACATGAAAGAAAATCAGTTTTGCTTCTAAATGTTACTGGCGATAAAAAATGGATTTATTTTAAGAATCCTAAACGGGAAAAATCATGGGTTAATCCGGGACAGCGATCAACATCGACTGCAAAACCAGATCGATTCGGCAAGAAGACAATGCTCTGTGTTTGGTGGGATCAGAAAGGTGTGGTGTATCATGAGCTTCTAAAACCCGGTGAAACTGTGAATACTAATCGCTACAGACAACAAACGATCAATTTGAACTATGCATTAATAAATAAAACAGAATGGGCGAGAAGACATTGGAAAGTAATTTTTTACACGACAATGCACCTGCACACAAAGCAAAACTCGTTCAGGATACAATCAAAACACTTGGCTATGAGCTGCTTTGTGCATTTGTGCTAGTTCGATATGCTATTTTAACTTCCTGTCTTGAGAAACATCTCGCTATACGGTCTGTTATTGTACCTCTGTATGTGAGTGTAATGTACCTTTCCTACCGGCCGCTGTGGCCCAGCGGTTCTAGGGGCTTCAGTCCGGAACCTCGCTGCTGCTACGGTCACAGGTTCGAATCCTGCCTCGGGTATGGATATGTGTGATGTCCTTAGGTTAGTTAGGTTTAAGTAGTTTTAAGTCAAGGGGGCCTGAGATGTTAAGTCCCATAGTGCTTAGAGCCATTCGAACCATTTTGTACCATTCCTGTTCTACTTTCTTGCCTATTTACTGTTGTTATTTCGTTTCATATTTTTCTGCATTGTGTGGTACAATTTTATTATATCACGATCTTGGTACTGTTATCTTATTGGTATGTTTTTTCACTATCTGTAATCCTGCAGCTCTGTCTTTTGTGAGTGGTAACTGTATTATTCTTTGTAAAGCCGAACAGAAATATGCCTTTTTGTGCTGTATTGGATGATATCACTTATCCCTAATAATTATACCTGAATATGTAGGCTTCATATAAGCTTCAAAAATATGTTTCCAATTCGAGCTACAAATTGACCCATTGAGAAAATTGCTGCTACTATCAGTTTCATGTTGAACTGTAGGCTTACGTTTTCGGTACATTTGAAAATAACGATCATACAGAAGTTGTTTGACTCTGTGTGCATCTCTTATTTCAGCTTTTTTCCAACTTGCCTCCGATTTACGTGCGATGCGTTGCGCGACGTATGATGCGTTCCGGATTTTAACTCTTGCATGCCTAGGGATGATGTCGCGTTGTAAGCATTCTCAATCGAATTAAATTTTCATTTCATTTCACGTAATTCACGTAATTAATTTCATTCTTAGGCCCCTGTGTACCGTTTCCTTGGCTAGGCACAAATTTAGCAAGAGGAAGCATTGCCTACAGGAGAGCGGCTGCTAAAGCTATGTTCTTGAAAACAGCCACGAGTTGCTCTTTGTACTTTTTATTTATCTGTTTTAGTCTTCAAATGAACAAGGGCACTATAGAATATGCGCTGTAATACATGGTAACTGAAATAAGACAGAAAACGTACATTGATATTAAGTAAAATACATATAATATGTTTCGTGTGGTGACGTACTTTGCAGTTTTCTGACAGCACTGACGATTGCGCTTAAAGCTGGCTAGCAGCTCTAAAGATTAAACTGGCTGTACTATAGCACTTACGTTTAAAATACAGTAGAAAATGATGGCACTGATAGCGCCAAAGATGAAATTGATTGTACAACAGTACTTGTAAGGTCCATGGCATAGTGTATCCAAAGACAATTTACAACAACAGACAACGAAATTTACATTTGAATCACCCCTTTTATGGACGTTTATATAGCAACCTCACATCTGTACGTATTTTCTTATCTTTCAAAAAACACGAATACATATTTAAAAATTAAAATATCTTTTAAAGTTCATTGTAAAAAATACGTATTTAAAAATGTCCTTACTTTCTTACGAAACGAGAAGGCCAGGGGTGTTGTACGTGCAACGCTAGCCACTTCGCTCCCGGCTGCCACGCATAGATTTACAGAGAACTTGTCAGGCGCTGCTCGCATCAGAGTCGTTGTGCCGTGAGCGCTGAAATTTGATGGCCCGTTTACCTCCAGCGACGGTGGCATCCCGCGTAGCGCTTTGGGCAGAGATGCGGCCTAAACCGGCCTGGCAAGTGCCACAGGGAGGGCCGGTCAATCGGCTATCAAGAAAGCATCGTCCGGAACGAAAATAAATGGGCAAGAGCGACACCACACGAGAGGATTTCCATCTAACATCTTTAGCCTAACCTCCAATATAATTCAGCAGGGAAACATCAAAGAGGTGAATTTCCGCTACAAGGAAAACTAATAAGTAAATTCTGTTTATTATGTTATCAACATCAATCTCAGCCAAGTGAAATGACATCGTTACAGGGACCGGACAGATTACATGTAAACTCAGTGCATGTACTAAATTCCTTAGGTTACTTTTGATTAGTTACAGTTGTAATAATAGTAATTGTTAATTAACTCCATGTTAAGGCACTCTGAATTGTAGATTCGTTAGTGAAACAAGATAAAGATTTACGTGGTGTCTTCGAAGTTGTTCTTGAAGTTTTGGAAATAGATGAAAATCGGGTTGGTCCAAGTTGAGACTGTATGGAGGATGATCGATGACTGCGAACCCAAAGCGTGGGATCGTTGCAAATGCCGCAGCGCTTGTGTGTGGCCAGGCAGTGTCATGATGAAGGAGAGGGATCCCCACGTGTGAACGAACTCTTCAGAAGTAAGAAACTCGATTACAGAGTCCTGTTTCTCACATATCGACGTAGTCACGTTACACACCAACATGTTACACGCTACAATGCGGAAACCTCTAGAGCTAAGGGCGGCAATACGTAAAAAAAGATGTAGAATGGTTGAAATGGCTCTGAGCACTATGGGACTTAACATCTGAGGTCATCAGTCCCCTAGAACTTAGAACTACTTAAACGTAACTAAGCTAAGGACATGACACACATCCATGCCCGAGGTAGGATTCGAACCTGCGACCGTAGCGGTCGCGCGGTTCTAGACTGAAGCGCCTATAACCGCTCGGCCACCAACGGCCGGCAAATGTAGAATATAAATAATATTTTTATAAGTATTTTATTTTTATTTTACAAATTAATAATGTTTTATTCAACAATATTTAAGAGTTTTCACATAAAAAATTCGCAGTCATTAGTTTTCCAGTACGCCCTTATGCACAACTTTTTGCAGACGACGAATGGCATTAATAACTGCCCACACGAAAAATGTGTAGGAACTCCAAATATTTAACGGTGTAATATCTCTGCAAGAATTTTCGATATTCAAATATTTCCTTTCGAAGCAGAAGTCACGTGTCCCCAGTACACATAATTTCTAAAAAATCACGTTCTCTCGAGGAACTGCTGCCCTAGTTTCCAAATAAATCTTTCCCCTCCCAACAGAAAAATATTTAACTAAAGCAGTACTAGACAGCAGTTAGATCTGTCACAGAAAATCACACACTACACTCGGTATCTATCATTTTGTCCTTACACATCATAATAATGATATCTGCAGATGAAGAACGCATGAACAAATTTATTGTAATAACTTCCTGGAAAGAGATTCAACTTAAAATCATTAAAAGACCTCGCTATTGAGATTAGATAAGCAACTCCTACTTTTACGTGTACTTAATTCAACTCTGAATCTCATAATATCCGAACCCGTGCTTACTATTGTAGACGACTGTTCCCAGGATTCATGTGATGTAGGATCGTAAATTTTAGGGCAAAGCAAAAAGGTTGTTCCTATGAATCTTCACGGTTTCAGTACAAACATTTAGAGTGTAATTTAGATTTTACGCCTCAGTCTCGATTTGTCTCAATAGATGCAGGTGAGTCGCTAGATTCAGGCTTCCTAGATTCCCGAAACCAGGACACGGAACTTTACGCTGGGTGCAAAATGTTCAAAAAAATTCAAATAGCAACTGTTCTTAAGCAAATTCAGAAAGACTTACTATTTCCACTGGCTTTATTTACTTAAAATTGTTTCTTTTATACGGTTCCGTAACCTAGTTGGTAAAAAAGGTATCTTTATAGAATTACCTTTTTGTCAATCTATTTGTCTGTCTGTCTGCCTGTCTGCCCTACGCTCAAGATCACTTTTTCTCAGGAATGGGTCGAGGAATGACGCTGAAATCTATGTCGCATACTAATATCTGTGATCCTTTAGCCGTTTAGAAAATCTAAGCTTCTAAGTCAATGTAATCGACAGATGCGGGTATCTATGCCACATAGTTTGGTACTCGTAAACACTCATTAAAACTTACTGGGTACTTCCCGTTGACCTAAAATCATGGAATTTGGCAAGAAGCAAGGTTCGACAGCACAAGTAAGGGAGTAAGATAACATAAAAAGTTAACTTGTAATTTTATCATATGAGAATATATTTCTTATCATTCGTTATCTGAGTGACTGTTCGTCTCTCAAGACCCCTTGTCCTCAGGAACGGGCAGACATATCAATTGAAATTTATAAGGTCTACGGTCGCTTTGCCAGACATCATAGCTGATTTTGAAATGTTCGAGGTCAGGTTGATTGCTGTTAAGAGGTCGCCACAATGTCTAACCAGTGTTAGAATAGAATGCATAGACACTGCGATATATGATAAGAGTTTTTTCCAACTTTGATATACAATTCGGTACTTACCACTCTTTTTTCAGTCATCACCTGCAGATTTCCTTCAGATTTAAAGCTTAAGTAACCATTTGAATTCAGTTTTCGTTTTTCATACAAACTCTCCATTTGACACAGTCCCATTTGATTGTGAGTGAAGATAACGCCAAAGACGCTCCCATGTTGTGATTACCCAATCACAGTCGCCTTAAAAATACTACTGTTATAGTTATACGTTTCGGGGACTGTTTATCTGAGAAATATTTATTAGCAAAATATGTACTTCTAGTTTCGACGGGTATTTCAGTCTTTGAACTAAATTTCGAAGTTCCCTATGGTTTGAAGTGAAATATCAGACTTCAGTGCCTATTAGTTACTTCTATCACAATTAAATTGTCATAGTTACGTTACTTTAATTATTATAATTTAAAAACTTACATGATGAATGAGCGTATAGGATCGCAAAAAAACTAGCTCTCTGATCTTAAACTTTGATTCATCTAAGTCAAAGAACATTCAATAAAGAATTTTAAAATAGTTTAAATAATAGCTGTTGCTAATTGACAAAGCCCTGTCATTATAACTCACGAATTAATGAAGTTAATAAAAAATTTCACTAGCAAGTGCGCAAGTACACAATAAATTTAAACTTAACATTAAATCACCCTCGAAAGCCTTGGAATTCCAGGTCTGATATCTTGCCGGTATAGATATCGGTAACTGGCAAAAATCGCCGATATTCACGATTTCCGGGAAGGACGAACTATCTATGTACGTAATTAAGTTTGTACCCGAACCCCCATAGGCCGAGGTCTACTCGCATTTTGTCATTTTTCTGCTTTCATTCCCCCCCCCCCCCCCTCCCTTGTCGTGAATTCGCCTGAAAATTGTTCTTCTAGGTGGTGTATCGATTTGTGTTATACCTAGTTCCTTCCGGACTCCTTTTACTGGACCGATCCATCTTAGCTTTACTGCGGCTTTCGTAGTACCGGTATTTCACAATATATCTAGAAAGTTACTCTTGTTTGTGACTGTACTGAAGTGTCTCAGTTTTGTGCGTAAGTATTATAGTATGTCTCATAATTGACAGCGAAAACTAGCATGTCTGACAGCATATGATAACGGAAGCGAAACAAGAGTCCTTGCTGTTCTCTTTCGAGTCGCCAGTGAGTTAGGATGAAACATTGCCCTGAAATTTAATCTGCAATCCTTGTATATTCTTGTAACTAGGTACAAGTTGATTTGGGAGTGCTTGAAACAATTTCTAACTCACTGCTTGATGAATAAACTTCACGTTGTACAGTTACGAATTACCACAGATTCAATTAACCCTTTTCGCAATTATATTAAAAGCAGTTGTTAAATTTCACAAACTATGAATGAGAAATTTTGTTATATTAGACAAACATAGACGGGCATAGATTAACCGTGTGCACTGCACCTTTCGAACAGAATACGGGCAAGGTTTGTTCAAACAGTGTCTCATATTTACCTCATTCCTAGTGGAGTGTGAACGTTTAGTGCAGGTTATTATTGGAAGTGTGATTTGCCCCTGTTTCAATGAATAAACCTTAACAAGTAAACAATGAACACAATTTCTTAGGGAAGTCCTACCGGCTCTCCTAGAGGAATTACCACTTGAAATACGTAGTTGTATATGTGTGGTATATGTGCTACTATTTGTTTATAGTTCATTTAAATATTTTACAATTTGTTTGATTTATAATTTTCGCATATTGATACTATATTTTCTGTATATGTAAGGTAAGGTGGACTATTCTGGAGATTGAAGTTCTTTGCAATGTATGTGAGTAATGTATGTAAAATATTTTGTAAACTGCTTCTTACGTTAAATAATTTTCTGATGACATTTCGTATTTAAAAATATTTGTGTATATAAATTGTTCACGTTGATGTAAATTTGACATTTTAAGAAATGGTCACGCTTAGCAACAATATTAGAAATATGTGTCATGCACAAGCCAGTGTGGTTTTATTTAAAACGAAAGTGGCTCTTGGGAGTGGGAAAGGTGGCAAGGGCGAATTGGCGCGCTACCTAGTGCAAACGCGGCAAGTAAGTCACACCTGTAGGCAGCAGTGACTGAGGCAACACCCTTGTGGAGCAGGAGAAGCTTTGCCTACAAATTCGCACAAAATGCCTCGCATGGAGACTGCAAACGGCTTACTACATAGCTGCGAGTTGTTGGGATACTGTATGTAGAACTGAACGACGCCAAGAAGAAATTAAGCCAATACAGCAAGAGACTTTCAGGCATTATTGTGGGTAGTGTAGTGTGCTGTGTCAAAACGCACGGGTTACGTTCGCCTTTACAATTGATCAGCATCCGACCCGATAAATGGCTAACACCTGTTGGTTACTATTAATATACATGTACGATATATTAAGGGCGAAAAAACATCTTATAAATGATCCGAGAGCGTCGACAAAAAAAAAGTTGGTGAGCGCGCGCGACTTCAGCGATGCAACAACTCGCCATCGATGGCTCCAGAGATGCTGCCTGAGTGACGCGCAGCAGCCGGCCGCTGTCGTAGAGAACCGACAGCAACAACGAATAATTACTTGACTGTCAAAAGTTGGTGTGGCGCTGCGTGTTTGTTCGTGTAAATGGTTCCTATTGTTTGAACCTACTAATTTGATATATCGGGGTACGTCTGGGTCGGATAGGATACTGACCCACTGCGTGGTGTATTGAGGCACCGTAGTTGGTGTTTAAGGCTTGGGAGAGGGACAAAAGTTTTGCTGGTCGAATCAGTACCTTATTTTGGTGCAGGTCACAGTTTTAGCGCAGATACTTTGTCTTTTAGGCTTCTGTTCATATACATGGCTGTGACGGTAGTTTTCTCCCAAAGCTGAGCTACGGAATGCTCTGTGTGATTTTATAAATAGTCGAGGATAAGACACTGGTTTTGACGAATTTATGTGCTACGGTAATCGATTTATTGTCGTACTGTGGACAGTTCAGTAGTCGGGAATAGTTTGCTGTGATAGATACAGCGTGTGCCGTGTTAGAAAGAAGGAGATTTGCAGTTGATGAGTTTTTGGGAATCATTGGAACCGATATTCTGTCCGTGGTGTATAATTAGTGGTCGCGGCTCGCCCAGAGGTAATTGGGTTGTTAGCTGCTTTGTTGAAGTGGTTTGTGCGTGTGGTTGGTGTGTGTCGAGAAGGGAAGGCCTCGAACTCATGTTTGTTATTGGCGTTTAAATACCACTATCATACAGTGCACCTAGAATTGGCTCGTATGGATTCGAACTGTTTCACTGTAATATGACAGATCACACCAGTAGTTGAGCTGATAAATGACGAGAAAAAAAAGAACCATTTACCAGCAGCACGCAACTAAACGAAAACTTGGTTAGTCAAAGTGACGAGTGGCCTATTTTAATTTAAGGAACTCAGCGGGTCGCATTTTGCCAACGGCAGTAGAGGCTCAGAATTGTGTTAAAGTGTTACTTAAGTTCAGGGTTAAAGAGGCGGTGGCACCTAGGATTTTTTTTTATTTTTTTATTATTGAATTTCCGGTTTTGTGCGTGTGTTAGTGTTGGTGGAACTCGCTCACTTACGTGAATTAAACTGTATTGAGATACCTAGACCCAATAAATCCTGTAAGTAGGCTGTTTAGGTTTTTATGTTGGTAGCGCCACGTAGCGCTCTGTATGAAAATCACTGACTGTGTTGTGTGCAGTATGTGGCTGGTTGGACTCATTGTTGGAATATTCTCTTGTGTAGTGTTGGCCAGTTGGAAGTGAACAGAGTGTAGCATTGCGCAGTTGGAGGTGAGTTGCCAGCAGTGGTGGATGTGGGGACAGAGATGCCAGTGTTTTGAGAGCGGACGATATGGACGGGTGTCCTATCAAAATCTTTCATTTGCTAACTATGCCTATCAGTAGTTAGTGCATTACGTAGCTAGAATCTTTTATTTAGCTGGCAGTAGTGACGCTCGCTGTATTGCAGTAGTTCGAGAAACGAAAATTTTTGTGAGGTGAGTGATTCATGAAAGTTATAGGCTATTGTTAGTCAGCGTCATTCTTTTGTAGGTATTATTGAAAGCCAGATTGCGTTGCGCTAAAAATAATGTGTGTCACTTTATTGATGATCATAATAAGTAAAGAGAGAAATGTGTGAGTACGTTCAGTTTTACGCAGTTGTCTCTGTATCAAATAACATAGAAGTTTACCAGCACAGTAACTTATAATTTTTCTAAGGAGACGTTTCAATACTAATTTTCTTGGGTTAAGAGAAACCTTTACGTGTGGTCAATAAGTAGCTTCTGTGTGTAGCTGCATTTTGTGAGAAAAGCAAAGGTTTAGTTTCAGAGATACGCTTCACATGACACAACTTTACGATTGTAAAGCCTGATCAAAAAGTTCATTAATTGAGTTGATACACGCTAAAAAAAACAGCGGGTATATATGCTAAACAGTTAAAACGACTTTATTTAAGGAAAGAATGTCTTAAGTAACTTCAATTAGAATTGAAGTTGTATCAAGTTATCATGGAAAAGTCAGCGATTACACTAAAAACAAAGATTGGCAAATCTGTGGAATTCCTTACGTCGTATTATACAGTCTAACACAACAGTCGCGACACTCACTGCTGTGAAAGTTGTTGCCGATTGACAGATGGAGTGACACTAGCGCTCCAAGCGGCAGGTAAGGTGAACGTTAGAGGAGTCGTAAGCATAAGGATTGTTTGCATCCATTTCCTACGTAATTTCCGAATTATTCGAGTTATTTTCTTGCCTCCAAGAGTTTGTGTAGTATCAGAAGGCATATGTTTCTAAAAATGATTCTAAAATAAGCGCAAGTATGGACAAAAGCCATGAATAGAGTGGCAAGCTACAACACATTCTTGAAGAAACACTTGTGACATTGAACAGAATTGCAGCTTACCATGTTGATGTCAAAAGAATATAAACACACAGATTCATATGGAAGAAGCACAGAAATGTACCTATACATGCAGAAACGATCGACAGCTCGTTTATCGTTCTGTAGGCCTACTGTGTTTGTCATTGTCACCTGTCGCCACAAGTACGACCTTCATCTTTATGTTATTCTAAGTGGGACAATCAACTGCCAAATAGTGTGAGAAATATACTGAAAACGTTATAATGAGCTGATTACATTACATTTCACGAAATACCAAATATTTGAATAATTTTCAAACAATCTGACTGTGGGCATTTTCCTTGTCCCATAATAGTTTCGCTCGAAGTCTAGCGATCTGCACATTCTGACACTTCACACGCTTTTGTAAGACACGAACAGCTGCACTTAATCTAATCACTTCATCGTCAAAGCAGGTCTGTGTTGATGATTCACACGAATATGGCAATGATACATGGAGAGTTGAACTGGCTGCTTCTGTGTCATAGGACTGTTTTACAGCTTTAGATTGACTGTCGGATCTTTGTGGCACTTTCCTCTTCATCGTCAGCTGAGGTGGCTTATTTGGAATGCCAAACTGTGTGGGTACTGCATTCCACACGAGTTTGTTATTGTCTGCGTTCATGAACTGGTTTTGTTCGAAATGTAGCGAAAAAAAATCTAATATTGTTATACAGGTAAACTGGGTCTTTCTTCATAAGGTCTTCTCGTCTGCTATTAACTAGCCATTTTCTGCTCCTAAAACGAAACAGTCATCATTTATACACATACAGTTTGCAAGTGAATCCTGACGATACAGTTTAGTAACATGATGGTATTTACCTCTCAGGATCCTTAGGAAACCTAAAAAAGACAGCTGAGGTGTCTTCTTCCTGTTGCTGCTGCAATTTATTGCGCTACAAACGCTCCAAACGGTAAAAACCATTGTATAAATCAAAATAAACAATCACTATTCGCTTTCATGATCGCGCCGAACTCACAGTTCAACCTACCGGCCGCTTGGTGCGCTGCTGGCACTGAAGGCAACAAAATCGAGGCGAAGCGTCGCGACTGTTATGTTAGACTGTGTCGTATTATTTACATAGCAACGCTGGACTAAACAGAAAGAGATTTAAGGATAGCATCAATTATCTTAATCCTTATAAGCAACTTAAAGTGAATTGGTCGTAACACGACGATATATTGGATATAAATATTGTAAGTGATTAAAAGATTACGAGACTTTTCCAGAGAGAGTGTGCTGCATTGTGAGAATTTTGTGGTGTGTGAGAAGAATTGCAAGCTAGAGGTAACATTTAGCTTTACATAATGTAAAACGGTATTGCATTTAAAGTGGTTGGGTGTTTTGTTTTATCCGATAGTACGATAACGGGAGTTGTTATCGAAATCTGCCTGTCTCGTAATTGCTGCTCGATATTGTTTTTCAGTGTCATTGGAATGTTCTAGCGTGTCTATTCGTGGTGTAATAGCGTCACTGTACGATTACGACGTCTTGTCAATGGTTACGATTGCTGCAGTATTAATTATCCGAGGGTTGATCTGTCTTCAGTTTGTCTTTTAAGAGTGCAGCTACGATACGAGCTAGACTCCGAGTATTTGCCAGGCGCTCCGCTACGACTGGAATCTTCTGAAAACTAATAGCGATCCACAGTCATAACATCGATGGAGAATTAAAACTGTACCAAATTCATACTGTAGGGGTCGATTGGTTCGCTCAAGCAATTTTGCGCGATGTGTGAAGCCATACATCACCGGCATAGCGACGTTGGTACAGTCCGATCCGTTGTCGTTGTGAGTTCGACCTTGAGTACTTCCAGTTGGCACGTTACAGTAGCCACCACAATTTTCGCCACACCCAACCGTACAGCCACCAGATAATTCATTTTTATAGTAAATTTGCTTTTGTACAGGGTGAACCATTAATTTAAACGGTGTTTTTATGATCATTCTTGAACTTCAAAGAAATTGGTTCATCCTGTTACTTTATCTTAATCATACACCTATATAGGGTTCCTTCCTGGTGTTTGATGAATCTGAGTACACTATTTTACAAACTCATGAAGTGCCAAGGTAATATAAAGAGACACCATTTAAATTGTTAACTATTTCAAAGTGTTATAGTAAAAGTGTGCTTACCTAAAATTCAATCACAGTGTAGCTAAATGACTAGAATCTGGTAAATGACTATACGGAGTTAGTTCAAAGAATAATAGCTTTTGAAAGTTAATACAAGAAAGAGTTTTCTGGAAGAGAAATGTTCAGTAATAAAAATGTGAGTGCTTTAGTATATAAGTATTTTATTTTTTAGGTTTTTTTATTATAGAAAATGATTTTCTATAGATCGCCCTGGCCAAATATTTTTAGCGTCCTGGAAGTTATCTATTGGGCTTTTTCTCTTTTCTCTTTTAAAAACTTAACGAATAAGTGTGTAGTAGTCAAAAAGAAATTCCAGTGCCTGCACCAACATTGTTTACCTGGAGTAATATTTCATTTGAAGAACCAAATTAAACAGTAGCAAGAAAGTAGGTAAAATTCATAGTTCTGCTTTTCCAATACTCCAGTGCTTCGTTGCCTGGAAAGGCTGGCGACCATTAGTACATGTTTTCAACCGCTAAGTGAGCTTTGAACTGAGTTGTCCTAGCTTCAGTATAATACTATTCATACTGGGTTTCTGTTTAACCGCTGGGTAAAATCTTAGGGAAAGAACTGAATAGTCTGATTTACTTATCCATTAGACACAACACACGGTCAAATCCTGTAAAAAGGGTAACTCTATTGATTAGCTTTTCTTATTAACATGACTGTCCTCTCATAGTGTACTTTAGTTGGAAAATAAACTAAAATTTAGTAAAAGGGTTATGCATGGCTATTCCCGTAAAAGGACTGTTTGTTCTGTTGGGGTATAGTACACGTGACAAAATAGAGAAAGGTTTTTATGTTATTTAGGTAAAAGCATACTAAATTACAATAGAGAGATAGGGCTATACTCTCAGCATCATGGGTGTGTCTCTCGTTACTCGGGCGTGACTAGGGAAGAGTTCAGCCATTTCTTTCCTCCCCACTGGATAAGACGTAAGAGACGTTGTGAGTTGGCATGAACGTTCGCCTAATTTGACGCCAATTGCCTTCTTTCCGTGGAGTAAATTCAAGTTTCGACTAAACAAGAGTATTTAAAACATGACATTGTTGTTGCATGTATAATGATATACAAGAAATCTCTTCAGTTTTCCCAAAAGTCCTACGCCAGCGACTGTAAACTTGTCTTGCAGTAGACGGTGGCCATTTAGTATATTTGGTGACACAAAAGGAATGTTGAGAAAGTTTTTATAACCGTATTCTTTTGTGATTTCTTTTATGTTGCTGTTGACAACGTAATTTCGCAATGTAACTGTGTGTCTTGACGAGGCAAAATTATTTAACAATCTATATATCTCAATTTTCTGTTTTTCAGTTTGAAACGTGCACCTTTCAAGGCCGTGGCAGTAACTATGCGCAGAGTAGTTACCGTAGTTAACTGGTAATCATCGTTAGTCGCCACGTCCTTTGCCTTCGCGTTGGTGTGTCGGTCCAACCAAATGTATCCAAGTATGATAACTACCAGTTTTAAATTAAAAGCTTTTCCAGTATTCGATTTTTGCAGGTCGACTTAGCTGCGTCAAACTGGAGCACATCATCAACCTGACGCGACAGTTCCGTATTACTCAAAACGACACGAACTTCCACATAAGGCAGCGATCGGTTTCATGTTCAGAACATAAATCGTAAGTTCTTAAGTAGTGTAGTTTGTTTGCAACTACTAATACGATTTTCAACAGTGATATCTCTTTGAATTCGTCCCTTTTACAGGTAGAATACTAGTAGCCGAAGTTACTGTAATTTCATGTGATAAAGCTAAGGTGATACCCATAAATCTGAAGTTAGTATCGTTAAGAAAAGAGAACATGGATCATTTAGCGAGGACTTTTCTCTAAAACAAAATTTTTGAGTGAAAACAGAAATTGCGAACGGTTCAACGAAAATCTGAGGCGGAAACCTGTGTACATATAATCGTCGACCTAAAACGCATTTTTTGAGGGACTGAAGATGTGTTAATCGCATGGCGATGGATCAGGAATACGGCGGGTACTCGAGAGTTACCCACTTGACTTGGCTTACCTCATGCGTTAGGGCACTTGCGACATGGAGATGTGCGTCATCACGAAGCAGCAGCACCTCTATGGCACACCATTCCACAACAGTGGTTTTCAGCAAACATGCTGCTCAATACACAGTTTTCTTTTTCCATTGGATGTTTGCCCTAGTTTGTTCTGTAGCCGCTGAGAAAAAAATAACAGTACGTTAGTCCTGTTTGGGCGCATTTGGTAATAACGTCGCGACAGTCCACGTTTACGTATTTACCGCACGCACGTCGGAAAGACTAGAGAGGCACGCTAACCTCTTGCATACTTCTTAGTGCTTACATACCCGCATCGGAGTAGCGCCACGCTGCATATACGCTACTGAAACGCCCTTAAACGGAAACTTTTTGATCGCCTTCTCGAGTACAACACACAGAAATTTCATGCAACCATGTTCTTCCTGCAACCATGTGCTCACAAAACCAGTGAAACGGTCACGAGTCTTTTTTGGCATGTTGTTCAATGCGCTCCTCGCTTTGGCTTGAATGCCGGTTGTCGTCAAAGCATTGAGCCTGGTTATGTTTGATTATTTGTTCCAGGGAAGAAATGTCCGCGTTTTCATCCCGATCACATCGTGGCAGGGGTTTCTGTATTTCCCAGGAGTGTGTGGGAGTCAAACCTTGTTCAAACGCATCTCTTTCTCAAAAGTTTCTAGAGAATGCCTTGAGCACATAATTTACAGATGTTGCTCCACTGTGGTTTGTGACACAATAGCAATGAGACGCTGTGGTCACACGTACACTGTTTAAAACTGCCTGCTTCCAACTGACCGGTCGAATGTACATCCATTACAGTTAAATGTCAGGAGCTAAGTCAATAAAAATAACAAAACTCCCTCGCTAATGTGATAACATTTATTCGAAGTCCATAGATCGAGTCTCGGTGCTGCATACTGTTTTAATCTGCCAGGAAGTTTCACTGTTACAGTCGCCTCAAGGGATTTAGAGGAACTGACAGATGAGATATTATACCAAGCTCCTCTCGAATGCAGTTCAGTTCAGGGAGCAGCAATAAAGTACGCAGAGAGACGAGGGAGTCTCTTGTTGAATCCTAATGCAAAACATATACGCCTCATACAAGACGTACACCCATTGTCACGTTGTAAGTCGGAGCACACTCGTCAGCAGAAAGAGCTTTACAAAGCATCCCAGCATTCTGTGTAACAGTAAATTTCAAATAGAATTTCTTTCGATCTGTGCTGCCGTCTGATCTACGTGCAGAAATTTAAACCGATTCAATGCTTATAGCCAATATTACTCCGCGTCCTATTACCTGAATAAATTGAAAGTTTCTTCGTGTATATGAATTAACGACAGTGTGCTTCCACACAGCACATATTTATGAAGGGGGGGGGGGTTACAAAACGGAGGAGGAACTCTACTGTAATGAATGCAGCTTTATCTTAAATCGATCTGAGGTTTATCAGAATGCCTATTTTAAAGTCTTCAAGAGATTTAAACTACGAAGTTATATCTCAAACGAACAGCTATGATGGATGCTATCTGTGCGACCGTTCTTGCTGACGTGTGAAAGTCTAATATAACGTTGTGTTCTGTGTGTTTGTTGTGCGTACGTGTGTGTGTTTGAGAGAGAGAGAGAGAGAGAGAGAGAGAGTTTGTATAAGTGTCAGATTGGGGAGATGGACGAGAAGGAGCAGCGGATACCAATAAAACAGCAGATAATTCAGTGACAAAGATATCAACACTGATGCAGAAGTGAGACAAGTCTTTTGAGTAGGAAAAACATTTTGTGCGTGTCGTACAGTGAAAGTCTTGGACCAGTGGTCGACCAGTAAAAAAACAGACCCAAGATAACATCGCAGTGTCGATAAATTGAATAAAGAAGTTCGCATTGTGACATTTTATTATGGAACAGAAACTAAAATTTCACAAAACAGTAGATTTGAAACAATTTCATCGAAGCCATTTCTAAGAATGGCTTCAACAAGAGCCTCCCTCGTCTCTGTGCATACTTTATTGCTGCTCCCGGAACTTAATTCGTCCACGAGACGAATTATATGATTGCACACTTTTCTACTGGGGGCAAATCATTACATGTAACAACCCCCAACCTTCCCCACTCTTCGTCTGAGGACTGGGCCCTACAATTTGAGGATTGTTGCTGTAGTGTATTCCAGACAGGAAACCGAGCTGGATACTACGAGTGCTCACACATTCGGTACCGAATCGTTTTACAATTTCTGTGGAAAATCTTGCTCATCTGAGCATTCAGCTAAAAATTAACCACTCTAAGCGTACACACTGTCTCGCCCGTTTTATTCGCGCAAGCGGCTTTTATAGGTCCATTTAATTTTCTTACATCACCCTCTTTTGAGCTGTATCTTTTAATTAGTTTTGTGTTGTAATTCGACTCATCCTAATCTTGTAGGCTGCAGGTTTTAATGTGTTGCAGAGTGGCTGGCTCATCCTATTATTTTCGTGATCAGCCAGCCACGATCCTCTGCTGTACAGTTTTAATTCTTTCTGCCTTTCTTCTCTATGTTGTTTTTGTTGCTCTGCTCCGTTTTCCATGTTTCTTTATTTTTGAATTTGGGGATTTTCTTCCCTTGGAATTTTTATCTTGTGCTTCGAATGACAAATGGATGATTTCACTGTGCTCTGTGTGTTTATGAAAGAAGGGACCGATGACCTATGCAGTTTGGTCCCATTCATCCTCAAACCAACCAACCGAGTGCATACCTTAATGTCCAAATGGTGATTCAGCTGCCTCTACCTATTGGTTTTATGCATCCCTCAACACCTTCAATACCACATGGAAGATGCTTGAAAAGTATTAGACCTACAGAAAAAATGAACAGGGGCTGTCTGTAGATGATTTAATGTAATTAAATTTTGTACTGGAATACATTTTCGCAGTTCTCGAATTATGCAACAAAATGCATTTTTCTTAAATAACTCGATAACTCTGGCCTTCAGCGAAAATGTGTCCTGGTACAAAATTCAACAACATTAAACTTCCTGTAAAGAAGTCCTGTTCATTTTTTTTGTGTGTGTGTGACTAATAGCCTGTATGTAGCAAGTGAGGCAATATGAAAATCTAATCATACAATGAAGGCTTTCACGACCGGATGGTACTGTTGTTGATAATTCTTCCGGGTTATATGGCCGTGAGGGTGTCCAACGTAGTATTGGACGAAACGTTAGGAATAGAAGTATTCCATGGACCACGACCATATAACCCGCAAGAATAATCAACAACAATGAAAATTTCACACGTGGTTTTTAAGGTGTTGCAGGGTTGCATAAAACCTGTACGCAGGGACAACCGAATCACAGTGTATTCGATTAAATGTACACCAAATCTATAAGACATCTGCCGTCACTTCCGAAGACAAACCAGTCTCATTGCAGCAGGAGCTGCCCTATCAACAAAAAAAAAAAAAAGTGTTGTCTCTATGTACTTACAATGCAACCAGATTGCAGCCCTGATGTTTTGCATGTTGTAGAGATATGTAATAGTGCTGAGATGTGAACTCTACAAAGGAATGCACCAGATCTGGAGAACAAAAAAGTTGCCAGAAGGTTGGAAGAATGCAATTGTAGTACCAATACATAAGAAGGGAGACAAGAGAGATGCAAACAACTACAGAGGAATATCGCTTCTAGAGGTCGGATACAAGGTGCTGTCAAAACTATTGCTCAAGAGAGTAGAAGTACAGGTAGAAAGTATAGTTGGCGACTACCAAGCGGGATTCAGGAAGGGAAGAGGCTGTATAGTACAGATATTTATCCTGGAGCAACTGATAGAACATAGGGCCTTAAAAAACAAAAAAGACAGTAATAACCTTCGTGGACTTCACAAAGGCATATGACTCCATCGACAGACAGACTCTTGTCAGGATCCTGAAGAACAAAGTACTTGATGGAACTACAAAAGAACTCATAAAAGAAATTCTGACAGACACAAAAGCAAGGGTGAGATTCAAAGGAGCACTGTCAGAAGAATTTGAGATCAAGACCGGTGTTAAACAGGGAGATGGATTGTCAGCATTGTTGTTCAATATAGCACTGGAGGAAATGATCAGGCAGTGGAGAGCAATAAACGAGGAAATCGGAATACCAAAGACCAATGTGGGGGACAAAAAGGACAATAGGGCTCAAGTGGACTGCCTAGCCTTTGCAGACGGCATAGCAATAGTAAGTGAGACGGAAGAAGACGCAAAGACACAACTCGACAACTTAAGTAAGGTAGCCAGAAAGGTGGGACAGAGGATCGCCTATAACAAGACAAAGACATTAAATACCACTGCAGACTGGGAAACATCGGAAAGCACTGTGCAAACGGTGGACAAATTTAAATATCTGGGAGAATTTATAACTGGAAGGAACAGGAGCACGGAGGGAATAACAGAGAGGATAAAGAAGATGAGGTCAGCCTTTTGCATGACGAGAGATATATACAATAAAAAGAATATATCTACAGAGGCAAAGATACGCCACTACAAGGCAACGGTGCGGAATGCAGAATTGCGCTGAGACGATGACACTAGGAAGAAATGGGGCAGAACAACTAGAGCAAGAAGAGAGAAAAGTACTGAGAAAAATACTAGGTACCAAAAGAGGTGGAGACAGGTGGATGCGAAGACCTAGGGAAGAATTGTACCGGAACATGAGAACAATATCCGGGGAAATCAGACTCAAAAGGACAAGGTTTGCTGGACATGTAGTTAGGATGAGTATGGATATAATGACGAAGAGAGTGTGGGAAACAACAGGGAGGACCAGGGGAAAGACAGGAACCAAGTGGGTTGTTGAACTTCGGAAAGACTGGTTGGAATTGCGGATCAAGGACGAAGGAAAAGAAAATTGGAGGAACAAATATACACCGACCAATATGCCGGAGATCAATGACAGAGAAGAATACAGGAAAAGATTAGTGTCATCAGTGGAGCAGACAGGAGAAACGGAAACTGAAGATCTCGGAAGAAGAGCGGGAGAGAAGAAGAGAAAGATTGAAGAGTTTCTGGGAGAAGAAGAGGAAAATGCAGTCCTCAAAGAGGCTACCAGTGGTCCTACAGAGGCCGTAACGCAAGAAAAAGAAGAAGAAGGAGAATGCATCACTTGTTTTGAAATTTGCTCACTTGTTCGTATATTTTTATGTTTTTTTATTAATGGAAACAAAGATATCCTTCGCCATTCTAGTTTGCGGTTGCTGACAAAACCTGAAAATAAAAATCTGCGTACCTTACGTGATTCATTTTCAACTGAATACTTAGGAAATAGCTCTATACCTCTATAGCTACTTTATTTCACACGATCGGGACGACAATTTTCTGGACTCAGTCAAAAAATCGTAGGTACACTAACAACTCTCAATGAAAACAAACCAATTTTTCAGACATCTGATTCTGACGTAAGAAGGAGCTGAACCTCTTGCAATTAAATTCACTTCTTTGCTGCGTGCATAACAGAAGCCGTTCGGAAAACAAAGGATGTCACATTTCCATAGGCCTAACATGTAATGGAAAGGTCGTAATTTTACCAAGCGTCAAGGTCAGCGTCAAAATTTATTTTCTGCTGCCAAGTAGCAATCACTATCATAAACTCAATAAGATGGATCATATCAAGATTTCACTGCAGATAATTTTATAAACTTCGTTGCACAATTCGTATTTCCTTCTACAAAACAGAAGCTACATTTGTACACGTGATTTTCAAAAAATACGTGCCCCATAAGACAAATAACTTTAAAATGTTAGTGTATCATATATTGAGAGCTGTTGGATTTAAAATTTGAAAATGTTATCATAATCTGCTCATTAAGAGTTATAATTTCATTTTAAATATTGAACATAACAAGCATTAAAGTTAGAAATTGCGTATAAACCTGTATATCGAGGCAGCATAACTCGTTGCACGCAAATTACCCTTAATACGAGAGCTCAATGTAAGGTCTTTGAATTTATTATTCTGTTCTCTACAGCGTTGAGGTATCTACATGTCATACATGTGACTCGTTCGAATTGCGCGCTTCGCTGACGCAACTTACAACCTCTGCCGCTAGATGGTTCAGAATTGTGTATAAGTGTGGATGTGCAGCGTAATGAAGTCGATGCGTGAGAGACCCTCGGAATACTGAAAACACGAACTTGAGAAATTCGTCCACACTTGGAGCACACTCTCCTTCAGTGTAACAACGCCAGACGACGAACGTGCGCTGTGATACCTGAACAATCCGAAGCCTTGGGTTCTTTGCTATCGATCATCCTCCATCGACTTGGCACCATCCGATTTTCGGAAACATAAGCAACACCGTCAAGAAATTCACTTCGACAGTAACGAAGTAATTAAGAAGCAAAATTGAAGATGCCACAGTGATGGTATCAACAAACTGGTGTCTTGTTGGGAAAAATGTGTTCATTGTCAGGGTGATTATGTTATGAAATGAATATGTAGGCATGAAGAATGAAAATTTAAAATGTTAATAAAGTCTGTTTTATTGATATATCTTTAAGCGTTTCCATATAAAAAAATTCGGACGTACAGCTTTTCAGGACGTGTACGTGTATTTCGTAGTATTCGAGTGACTTCCAAAAAACTTAACACGTAATTTCAAACTATTGGAAAAGTTCTATCGCTGACACCTCACACAAACTGATGACAGGAAAAATGTACATCGTTTACTACATTTTTCAATGTTCATCATGTAAAACTGCAGTATCAGGCATGATATTTTAATATTTTCCTTCTCTACTGGTAACTCCAGTCACAACACTTATTACAGATAGTATCCACATATACCACTAAATTAATCTGCAAAGTTATATCTTTTTACGATACATAGTTCGGAAGGTATAATGTTTTGTATACGGGAGTTCGATGGTTTAAAGAATCTGTTTGGGGATTTGCTGGTGTTTCACTAATTCGAAAGAAAAATGACAAAATTAGAATTACTAGATTATACTGTACGTTAATTACCGTTGGTAGAAGGTAGGTTTGATTAACAGCCTGTTGCAAAAGTGAAGCTACGGAATTCGAAAATAGGACCAGTAAAACAATTTCCTCTTTATAAGGTGCGATTTACTAAGAAGACATTTCAAGAATCAAAATACAGTAACAGTTACTAACGAAAAAGTGAAGAAAGGAGGTAGTCTCGAAAGGCTGAGTCTGTGAAAAGGTAGAAAAGAAAATCTTCTCTTCATGTTTTATTCGTATTCTTTTTTTGTTGACTGTGTAAAAAGTTAGGTTACAAGAGAACGAAATGGCAGCGGATATCTGTGTGTATGAAGGATCACCATCAACCAAGCTTTGAAAATGGTATTTAAGGCATCATAAAATCTTAATTTAAAAAGGAAATTATTACCAGTTATTCACATATTGAGCACAACAGTTTATCAAAATCAGGAAACATAACGTTATTAGAAAATAAAGCCGAATTAAATCTACGAAAATTCTTTGAAAACTTGAGGACAATAAGTTTTTAGGACTTTTAAGAATATTTAAACTGCATGTAAGAACAAAGAAATCGGTTAAAATGTCACGGTTTGATGTTTAGAGTCAAATGATGACGACGTTAGCGCGAATTTAAATACTGTCATTTGAGTTGTAAATGTGAGTGCCGTTAGGCACTCAGTCTGTCCATGCTAGGATAAAATATAGTTATTACATAGTTTCACCTTAACGCTGAAACCTGGCTTCCTTTTCTCGTCCGTCTGCTCGAGAACGTTTAGTCAGTATCTCACCACCAACAGTGGTTTAATTAAGCAGGCGAGACCAGGGAACCTTCACGCACGGGGTGCGTTAACGCAGAGCCCTTTTAATCGGGAACAAGTCTTGCTGGAGCGCTAACGACAACGGAAGGCCAGTACTGCTACGGACTGAAGGCTCTCACAAACTCCAGAGCACCAGATAAATGAAAGCCCTACGTAAGAACATATTTTGTTTTACTGCAAAATTTGTAAATTTTGTTACTCAAATAGCGAAAACTCCTAGGGAGCATACCTTTCAGAACTGAGAATATTCGCCTACAGGAGATTATTCTACTTTAGAAGATACATTTGTATAATTTGAAAGCCTGATAGTTCTCACATCATTTTTGAAACTAGTTCAAAGATAGCGTTGGGGCACATTTACGCAATTCTAGTACGGCACGGTTACGCAGTATTTTTCATTGCCATCCTAACTGATACTTTAGTCAAGGAAACAATAACACAACAACAGCTGGAAACGCAATATAAAAAAGAAACGGAGGCAGAGGAGAATAAAAGGTAGAAATTTTTAGTAAATACACTCCTGGAAATGGAAAAAAGAACACATTGACAGCGGTGTGTCAGACCCACCATACTTGCTCCGGACACTGCGAGAGGGCTGTACAAGCAATGATCACACGCACGGCACAGCGGACACACCAGGAACCGCGGTGTTGGCCGTCCAATGGCGCTAGCTGCGCAGCATTTGTGCACCGCCGCCGTCAGTGTCAGCCAGTTTGCCGTGGCATACGGAGCTCCATCGCAGTGTTTAACACTAGTAGCATGCCGCGACAGCGTGGACGTGAACCGTATGTGCAGTTGACGGACTTTGAGCGAGGGCGTATAGTGGGCATGCGGGAGGCCGGGTGGACGTACCGCCGAATTGCTCCACACGTGGGGCGTGAGGTCTCCACAGTACATCGATGTTGTCGCCAGTGGTCGGCGGAAGGTGCACGTGCCCGTCGACCTGGTACCGGACCGCAGCGACGCACGGATGCACGCCAAGACCGTAGGATCCTACGCAGTGCCGTAGGGGACCGCACCGCCACTTCCCAGCAAATTAGGGACACTGTTGCTCCTGGGGTATCGGCGAGGACCATTCGCAACCGTCTCCATGAAGCTGGGCTACGGTCCCGCACATCGTTAGGCCATCTTCCGCTCACGCCCCAACATCGTGCAGCTCACCTCCAGTGGTGTCGCGACAGGCGTGAATAGAGGGACGAGTGGAGACGTGTCGTCGTCAGCGATGAGAGTCGCTTCTGCCTTGGTGCCAATGATGATCGTATACGTGTTTGGCGCCGTGCAGGTGAGCGCCACAATCAGGACTGCATACGACCGAGGCACACGGGGCCAACACCCGGCATCATGGTTTGGGGAGCGATCTCCTACACTGGCCGTACACCTCTGGTGATCGTCGAGGGGACACTGAATAGTGCACGGTACATCCAAACCGTCATCCAACCCATCGTTCTACCGTTCCTAGACCGGCAAGGGAACTTGCTGTTCCAACAGGACAATGCACGTCCGCATGTATCCCGTGCCACCCAACGTGCTCTAGAAGGTGTAAGTCAACTACCCTGGCCAGCAAGATCTCGGGATCTGTCCTCCATTGAGCATGTTTGGGACTGGATGAAGCGTCGTCTCACGCGGTCTGCACGTCCAGCACGAACGCTGGTCCAACTGAGGCGCCAGGTGGAAATGGCATGGCAAGCCGTTCCACAGGACTACATCCAGCATCTCTACGATCGTCTCCATGGGAGAATAGCAGCCTGCATTGCTGCGAAAGGTGGATATACACTGTACTAGTGCCGACATTGTGCATGCTCTGTTGCCTGTGTCTATGTGCCTGTGGTTCTGTCAGTGTGATCATGTGATGTATCTGACCCCAGGAATGTGTCAATAAAGTTTCCCCTTCCTGGGTCAATGAATTCACGGTGTTCTTATTTCAATTTCCAGGAGTGTATATTTGAGCCTACCGAATCTCAAACAGAAACAATTAATTCCATGAGAACGAGTGCTAATAAGGCGAAAAATTGAAAATTTGGATAGACCTTCTTCTGATATCATCATTAATGTTCTGTTCAAAGGCAGATTGCCATATGGTAACTGTCCTTGATCTTCGGTCTTCTGCCATTCTCTTCAGGTCCGTATAATTTCCATTCCCTATCCTTTATTATCTTGTATCTTCTCGTTCCTCGGAGTCTCCTCTCACAAACCAGTCCATCCAAAGCGTGTGTTAGCAAGCACTCCAATTTCAACGAATGTCCCGTCCAGTTCTTCTTCTTTTCTCTTACAATCCGCAGCAGTCTTGTGAAGAGGATCAAAATTGCCTCTGTACTTACTGCTTGAAGCGATACAATCAAATGAAAAGAAATCAATAATGGATTCGGTGCCGTAGATGTAAAAAGTGGGATCACGACGATTATGTCATAGGACACACAATTTTTGCTACTCGGTCAATGATGATGAGTAATCCTTTCATCAACATTCAAGCTTTTTTGAAGTCTTTTTAATCCAACAGGTGCAAGTTCGCCAAATCTTCTTTTACTGCCTTTAAAATTGTTGGCTTTTACAATGTCAGTTGATGTAAGTAAAACTGCAACTTTGTTTACAGGTAAGAAAACATTTAGAAAAGTGTAGTAGTGTGTTTTGTTTACTCATTATTGTGTTCTACTATTTATGTAAACGTGCTATATTTAAGAGTGCAGAGTACTGGTATATGTATATATGAATTTATGCTTTAACTAGCGAAAGCGATAATGCTTCACAATTGCTAAATATGTATTGGAATTGGATGTACAATCTAACCTACTACTTCCTCGTCTCTCTGTACAGATCCTCCTCCCCCCACTCTTTGTCCATCACCTCCTCCTCCCACATTCTCTGTCCATCATCTCCTGCCCCCTCTGTCCATCATCTCCATTTTCTCCACCTCCTCTCTGTCCGTCTTCCTACCCCCTTTCTTTCTCTGACCCTAAGCGTTGTTCATTTTTATTGCATGAAAAATCCTTGTTGGGAGATGTAACCTCTTAAAATGAGTCAATCAATTAGGATCATTGGTATAAGATGAATGAGAGAGACATTTCTAGCTGCTGGATTTGAGAGGATAGTAGCTTCAATGAGAGTAATTCAAGTAGTTTTAATCTTAAGTCGGGTTGGATTACAAAATTTCGGACGATTCGTATTTCGCAGATTTATTCTAACCAAAAGCCGAAAGGCCATAAACACAACTGCGAGGAAGAAAGCAGAACAGCATATTACACTGTGTACACAATTTTTGGTAAATATTGGGCCTATATATAAGGAAGAAGAATATATATGGGAGAAACAGTTTGTCTAACGGTTTAAATGCGTATTATCGTAGTTAAAACGGACTGTGAGAAAGAAAACGCAACCGAATGCTTTCATAGCACAGAACAGCATTTACTTTCTCAAAGTCGGTTTTAAGAGAAAATAATGTACGTTGCAGTTTGAAAAAATATCTAGCTGTATCCGGCTGGATGTTTATTACAGCATCGGGTAAAAATTTTAAGAGAATCGGTCAAAAACGTTTCGAGATCTTTGGTAGCAATGCTTAAATCTTGCGTATTTATTTACATGTTACATATGTTAAAATATATAGCATATGTCGATCCGCGTGTTCATTAGAGCATCGTGTACAAGTCTGAAGTAGATCGGTCAACAACTATTTATTTGCTTTATATAGTAGTATAACAATGCTACAATAGTAAACAATTTTATACACGGTAAATCTAACCAATTTTCTCTTTTAATTTCAGGGAGACATATAAGTATGTCCCTCCCCTTGTTTTCTGTGATGCATTGGGCCTTCGTTCTTAGAAATGATCCTGACCTTAATGTTGCGTACACAGAATTCTTTAACGATTAGAAGCGTTTTTTTCTTAAAGAGTCCTAAACTGTTGGGGTAGATATTTGTCTTTATATTCTTTGTAATGGATATAGCGTTATAAACTTTCAGGTGCTTCTAATGTCAAGTGCGTATGATCAGTACATTCGATTTACCCAAGTCGTAGCCCAACTGTTGCGCTATCTTGTTTACTCTGGAAAAATTTGTGTTTTCCCTTAAGACAATTCTGCAGATCGTACACTCTAAATATAAATATTACGGAAAGCCGCAACTTCCAAAACCAACAAATATTCTGTGGACATCCGTATGAAAGTCTAAGAAGTGCAGCAAGCAGGTTCTGCCCAGTTCTTCACACGTGTTCATCTATATGGCGTCCAGCCCTCCTTTTAAGAGCGCGGCGAGCCTTTTGGCCTCCTTCCAACGTCCGCGTGAGTCTCTTAGATTGGTATCGGCGACTTACGAGACCACTGCTCAGCGTTTACGACCTCCTTGTGCGCGTCGATGCCCCTAAGACGACGATGGCGCGCCGTTTTGAAGCTGATACCCGAAATACGTATGTTCGGCCATCGCGAAGCGTTTCTGGGAAGGGAAAATCGTTACCGGTAACGTGAGCACTGCAGTACCGATGTCGACCAGAATCCACGACTGCGGACATACACGTTCTCTGACTTGGAGAGCGCCGCTTCCTTTCACGTTGGCGACGAGGTCGTCCAACGCTATCTTTTGTTCAGTAAGAACAGTTTTGTTGGAACGTGGGAAAGTGGAATGAGAGCACATCTCAGTCTCTCCCTGCATTTCCTGACGAAAAAAAGTGGAACACTCAGAACGCGTGGACAGATGTCGATGTAAATATACAGACCATCGGTGGATGCGTAAATTATTAGGGTTGCAATATTCTTTATGGCGAGAATAACGCTCACTAGGTGATAATGACGTTTGGTTTGTGGGGCGCTCAACTGCAGGGTCATCAGCGCCTGTACCAAATCCCAAATTTACACAGCCCAATTTTTGTACACAGTCCAGTCTGGCCAATGTCACGAATGATGATGTTGAGGAGGAGGAGGACAACACAAACACCCAGTCCCCGGCCAGGGAAAATCCGCAACCCGACCGGGAATCGAACCTGGGACCCCATGATTCAGAGGCAAATGTTCACCAGAACCCATCATTACTGATGTTCGTGTTAAATGTTGTTATCAGGATTATTAGCGTGTATGGGGGCGCGAATAGCGCTGGATGTTGAGGAATCACTGTGAATGGGGCATAGTACTTTAAGACAGCCTTATCAGCACCTGACATAGTTTCAGAAAGGACTCCATTTGGCCAGCTTGCCGTATGATGCTATATCCGGATTTGTGGGGGATTCAGATGTGAACTAGCACGATGTTGGACTGCGTGGGACCGTGATAGCAGGCATACTCGTCGTCAATGTAAGAATCCCCGTAATGTGCACCAAGCACGTAGTAACACCTTCATATCTACACCATTCATCCGAGAATAGGCAGTGGGCACCTTGCAACGATCTGTATCATTCTGCAGCATCATTAGAGACTAGCAGCAGCCGGATTTGGGAAACGGCCCCATATGTAATACAAACGGCAGCGTCTAGAGCCGTACCGTGACTCGGGAACATGGACTGCCGATGAATCGTAGCACAAGCAGGGTGCTGTGGAACAGCAGCACCACTATGGACAATATTTTTACTCATTCTTCGGTCCTTGATGGTCAATCACTTAGTAAAACGGTGAATGGTGTTCAGACCATGATGCACAAATTTTAACACAAAAAGGTATTAGTTAAAAACAGTCTTGGTTGCAATATTAGGTACTACCTGAGCCCCATCTTACTCTGTTACTCGCTCCTGTGAACGGGAAGGCGTTATGCAGATCTTGGTGCCTCTCACGTCCATCTACAAAAGATAACCTGAAGATGCCTAAATAAAGCTAAACGCGTCGTTGAAAAATAAAAAATAAAACATTGCAACCAAGACTGTTTCTAACTAATACTGTTAAGCACTAGTTTTCTGTATGTCACATTTGGATTGGAAGAATTTCTAACACAAAAAGGCTTTAGCACTCAAACAAATGTCATATATAATTACAAATTATGTAGAAAAGCTAAACCAGCGGCAATAGAGAGTTTCTTAAGCCTCGTTAAGGAACAAGAGTCGAACGATGTTTATAGCGCCGATAACAGAGATGACAAATATAATGCTTTCCTTAACACATTTCTCATGCTCTTTGAGAGTGGCTTTCCATTAGAACGTTCTAAACGGGGTACTAGCAGTAAAAGGCAGCCTGGATGGCTGACTTGTGGGATGAGGATATCATGTACAACAAAGTAGTAATTTTATCAAAAATTTAGTAGTAGTCACAATCAAGATATAGTTGCCCATTACAAACACTACTGTAAGATGCTTAAAATGTTATTAGGAAAGTAAATAGTATGTGGTACGCAAATGTAATAGCTAAGCCACAGCATAAAATAGAAACCATATGGTCAGTTACGGAAGAAGTGTCTGGTCAGCAGCATAAGGTCGACGATATTATGTCAGTTACTAGTAAAAATATTTCTGTTACTGATAAATCAGATATATGTACAGTATTTAAAAATCATTTTCTGAGCACTGATGGTGAATTAAATAAAAAATTAGTTTCTACAGGATATCACATAACTCTCTTAGCAAACGTCTTTCCCAGACTGATGTCTGAAAGACTCCTCTGTGATACTGACCAGCGGGAGATTGAGTCAATAATTATATCACTGAAGACTAAGGACTCTCATGGATATGATGAAGTACCAACAGATATTTTAAATATTTTTATTGCCTGAGAGCCAGCAACCTTACGTTATTTAATTGCAGATTGTATGTATAGCCACCTCGGTTGCACAAAACAATTGTCAAGTTGACCATGATTTCGACTGCGCTAAGGCAGTCTTCACCAAAATAAAAAATTACATTTAATCACACCATGCATGAAAAACGTCTGAGCAAAAGTGAATATTTGTATTTGACGAGAACATTTTTGCTCAGAGGTTTTTAACGCATGGTGTGATTACATGTAATTCTATGTAATTTTTTATTCTGATGATGACTGCTTTAGTGCAGTCGAAACAATAATTTGTGCACCCGAAGTGTCTATAAGCATATCCTGAACTTACTTAGCGGAATATTAAAGTACTGTGCTGTACATGTAAGCCCTGTACTTAGCCTTAATTGTAATTCTTCCTTTAAGAATGGACAGTTTCCCGAACGATTAAAGCACTCAGTAGTAATGCCTCTTCATAAAAGGGGAGAAAGTGATAATGTAGGCAATTTTAGACCTATTTCTATGTCATCAGTGTTTGCTAAAGTTATTGAAAAGGACAATGGACCATTTTATTTCAGATAATTTGCCTGTCAAATGTACAGTTCGGATTTAGATAGTGGTACAACATCTGAAAATGCTACAATCTCTCTTGTGTGGGAGGTACTGGATGGATTAAACAAAAGGTTTCGAGCGCTAGGCATATTTTTTGATTCAGCTGGTGCGTTTCATTGTGTTGAGCACAAAATATTGCTCCAGAAGTGGGAACATTATGGAATACGAGGAGTAGTAGGTCACAGTTGGTTCACTTCTCACTTGAAAAACAGGCAGAAAAAAAAGTCATTATTAACAGTGTTGAGAGTGGTTGTGATGTGGAGCGTGAGTGGCAATCGGGGGTGCCCCAGTGATCAGTACTGGGACCATTCCTGCTCTTCATTTTTACAAATGATATGCCCTCTAGTGTTTGCTGATGACTTTAGCTTGGTAGTAAAGGATATTGTTCTCAACACTGGCTCTGTTTCAAATACTGGAGTTCATGACATAAGTTCATGGCTTGTAGAAAATAAACAAAGGTTAAATTACAGTAAGACTCAGTTTTTACAATTTCTAACACACAATTCTACAAAACTCGACGTTTCAATTTCACATAATGGCCATACGATTAGTGAAACTGAACCGTTCATATTTCTAGGTGTTCAGATAGATAGTAAACTGTAGTGGAAAGCTCTCGTTCAGGGTCTTATTCAAAGACTTAATGTTCCCATTTTTACTATTCGAACGGTATCTGAAATAAATGATAGTTCGAAATGAAAAGTAGTCTACTTTGCTTCGGGCAATAAGTGGTGTAAGTTCGGGAACCACTTGTCGAAACCTGTTCACTAGTCTGGCTACTCTGACATTCTCCTCTCGATGTATATATTCTTTACTGTCGTTTCTTGTTAATGATATCAGTTTATACCCAACAATCAGCAGCCTTCATTCACTTAATACTTAGGCAGAAATTTGTATCGCACTTCCTTGACTCTTGTGCAGAAAGATGTGCAATATACTACCGAATCCATTTTCAATAAGCTACTACAAGCATACAAAAATCTTAACAGTAATCCACGCGCTTTCAGATCGAGACTGAATAGTTTCCTCATAGGTCAATCTTTCTTTTCTGTCGAGGTGCTCCTTGAAAAATTAAGCTAACTCCTACGTTATGTTGTTGATTACATATACATAAAATTATGACTTGTCTTTTTTGGGTTCATAAACATTTTATTTTACCTGTTATTAAGTTTACGTTGTAATTTCATGCACTACAAATTCCATGAGCTTGGAGATTTGATCCTCAATTTGATCCTACGGAACTAGACTGCCGGCCGGGTGGCTGAGCGGTTCTAGGCGCTTCAGTCTGGAACCGCGCGACCGCTACGGTCGTAGATTCGAATCCTGCCTTGAGCATAGATGTGTGTGATGTCCTTAGGTTAGTTAGGTTTCAGTAGTTCTAAGTTCTAGGGGTCTAATGACCTCAGAAGCTAAGTCCCATAGTGCTCAGAGCCATTTGAACCATTTGACCCTTTGAACTAGACGTTTAGAACAAAATAAAAAATGAATGAACAACGGTAAGTGAATGTCATACTGTCCCCTCATGTGTTACCTATCATGCGACAGCATCAAGGTGCCATTTTTCAACAGGACGATGGTCGTCCACATTTGGCCAGTCCGTCTATGGAGCTAAATCCTCAGAGCTATCCTGTCAGCCGTATACCATGCACGAGGGCAGATCGTACCTGGTGCCAGTATCCACCATAATAAGGAGCATGAAAGAGGTCCATGGTCAAGGAATTTATTGCTAGCGCACTCGAGCAGATGTAATTTCGATGGATTGCTCACGCGCTGCCTGCGGTATGTAAGCAATAAGAGAATCTCATACCAGAGAGCAGTGTTGTACGCAATAAGAGCAGTGTCAGTAGCAGTAGGAGTAAGTTGTTGCTAGCGAACAGTCGTGTGTATGAAGTTGGCTGGGCCGGTCGTGGGAGCGATGCGGTGCCTGAGTGTTGCAGTATAAGGTGAAAGCAGCCTCGCGCATATGTAGTGTTGTTATATCAAGTCCATGTAAATACTTTTAAAAAAGAAATCTCTTAATAATAATCTTTCTTATAAAAATTAACTTTTGACAATCATTCAACTCAATTTAAAGACTTTACTAATTTCTTCAAACGTTGGTCATCCTGATCATTGTAAAGAAATATCAGTTATTTCTTTTTATACATGACAAATCTATCAGCCAGCATTGCACTGAGCTGTGCCAGAAAAATTTCTTATAGGAGCAGACATATACGCGTTATCCGGCGACCTTATTGTGGTAAGAATTCTCTATTTATTCAGAATGATCTTCCAGGGCCATGACGCAGCACTGCTGATGTCCAAAATTTATCAGTTTAAATTCACAGTCAATTATTGAAAGGTTAGAAGGGAGCCACAATTTTTTTTATTGGCAGATTAGTCACATTTCATTATTGATAGTTTACGCAATTTATTTATTGGCAGGTTACAACCAGTTACACGAATTGTGCGTCAGCGTGCCTCAGCAAAGAATAAAATGGCTTTAGGACCCTTTTCCCAACAGAGTCAGTGCACGCATCAAGGTCACAGGAGGTGCAACGTCATTCTGATTTTTGAGCTCATACTGCCAATTTATATGTAAATTTGACTCGAGCTTGTAATTACAGTTGTAACATCACACAGCCTCTTGACCCTCGAAATTTGATTTAGGTCTAGTTTCCTCCTCACTTCTACATCTATATCTACATACATACTCCGCAGTCCACCATACGGTGCGTGGCGGAGGGTACCTCGTACCACAACTAGCATCTTCTCTCCCTGTTCCACCCCCAAAAAGAACGAGGGAAAAATGACTGCCTTTATGCCTCTGTGCGAGACCTAATCTCTCTTATCTTATCTTTGTGGTCTTTCCGTGAAATGTAAGTTGGCGGCAGTAAAATTGTACTGCACTCAGCCTCATATGGTGGTTCTCTAAATTTCCTCAGTAGCGATTCACGAAAAGAACGCCTCTTTCCCTCCAGAGACTCCCACCCGAGTTCCTGAAGCATTTCCGTAACACTCGCGTGATGATCAAACCTACCAGTAACAAACCTAGCATCCCGCCTCTGAATTACTTCTATGTCCTCCCTCAATCCGATCTGATAGGGATCCCAAACGCTCGAGCAGTACTCAAGAATCGGTGGTATTAGTATTTTATGTGCGGGCTCCTTTACACATGAACAAAATCTTCTCAAAATTCTACCAATGAACCGAAGACGACTATCCGCCTTCCCCACAACGGCCATTACATGCTTCTCCCATTTCATATCGCTTTGCAATGTTACGCCCAAATATTTAATCGACGTGACTGTGTCAAGCGCTACACTACTAACTGAGTATTGAAACATTACAGTATTCTTTTTCCTATTCATCTGCATTAATTTACAAAAAAATGTTCAAATGTGTGTGAAATCTTATGGAACTTAACTGCTAAGGTCATCAGTCCCTAAGCTTACACACTACTGAACCTAAATTATCCTAAGGACAAACACACACACCCATGCCCGAGGGAGGACTTGAACCTCCGCCAGGACCAACCGCACACTCCATGTCTGCAGCGCCCAGACCGCTCGGCTAATCCCGCGCGGCTTTAATTTACATTTATCTATATTTAGCGTTACCGGCCAATCTTTACACCAATCATAAATCCTGTCCAAGTCATCTTGTATCCTCCTACAGTCACTCAGCGACGACACCTTCCCGTACACCACAGCATCAACAGCAAACAGCCGCACATTGCTATCCACCCTATCCAAAAGATCATTTATGTATATACAAAACAACAGCGGACCTATCACACTTCCTTGGGGCACTCTAGATGATACCCTCATCTCCGATGAACAACTACAAAAATTTAGGAGAAAACTTTGCATTATTTGCATCCAGAGCTGTAGAATCATATCAAGATTGAAAATACCGCTTCAGCTGTGTGATGAATATTTATTTATGAACCAAATAGCTTCTCGGCGTTAGAGTTACGTCTTTAGGGACCCATATTAACTTTATAACTTAGTGCAAGCGGTAATCAACATACGACACAACTTCTCTATCCAGTTGTATTAAAAATCAATAGAACAATAAGCAACTACAAGTTGCAAATATTTAATTTTTCATTCGATGCCTAGTTTCCGGCCGAGGCTCATTTTAAAATCAACATAACAAAGTCGAAAATGGCATTTCCGAAGATGTCAAAAAATTTGCACTATACATTCACAGTGCATACAGCCGTTCAATCGCCAAGATAACGTTAGTCAAGTTAAAATGCAACAGAATGTAGGGAACATCATTCCGATAAAGCTAACCAATGGCGTAACATCGTCGTGACGAAACGTGCCCATGTCGTCACAGCGAAAATAATCTATGCTCTTATGATCTGAGCAGCAGTAAGTGACGGAATAGCTATGTCATATGAACCTCTCGATACCATTCCCATTCCAACCATACTTCGTGATATTTCCAAAACATATTGCCTCATTGAGTTTTCGAATCCATAATGATGTTCGGCTACATCTTTTTAATTAATTTATCGTATTAAATATTTTCATCACATTTTGAATAGCCGTTTCTTCCCAGTTTCGCCTTTAAGTATCCTTTGTGATCAGCCTTGATTTCTATACCAGCTATCAGCAGATAAACGTATTCTTGCCAAATATAAAATATTAAAAATGTCTTAGAAAAGCCAAATTAAAAGAAAGACCTAACAATTAACATTATTTTTTACATAAAAGTTATCGCGGTTGATTGTATCGATGCCTATGAAACTCTGCAAGCATGTAATATGTTCGTTTAACCTTGAGACGTTCACTTGGCTAGTACGAGTCATCCGGGTATGAAGTGTTGATAGTGGATGGATGTGTGGAGGCAAGACTAAAACCTGTCTCCATTGCACCTATGTACAATGTGTTTATTATGATCTGATACAATAAATGTCTACACTCAAGATGTGATCTCTTAATATTGTGAAATATATAAAAGCTGTGCTTTAAAAGTGTTTCGCTCTAGAATATTTCGAATCTACCCGTTTACATTGTTTCGGAAATGAACAATACTTTATTATTTTTACCCAAATTGTTTGATGAATGGATTATGTCAAAACATCGATTCTAGGAAGAGTTGCATTTTGTTCTGAAACGTGACAAACCGTTGCCTCTCTCACCGAGAACAGACCCCGTTCCATTACAGGACAAAGAGCAACATCTACTTCGACATCGAGAGATCGAAGATGAGTATAACTTTTAAACTTCTGTTAGAACGATATTTCCGCTATTTGACTGTGCAACTTCTATATTTTATATTACTATCATGATTCCGGTCTTAAAAGTCTTTATCAAGTACATAAATGTTGAATATATTTAGACTCTGTTAAGGGAAATCATCATCAAGATCTACTGAACCGGGTGTCCCAGCGCCTCGATAAGTACAAAATCAATGAAATGTTTGCGGTCAGGAAACAAGCATCCTTTCAAGCCATAAAACAATTGAACCACAGAATTTAACTTCTGATTTCTACAACAGTTAACATAGATGTATACGTATACGTATCCCATAAAGTGAACTATAAGCATTTCTGTGTCTATTGCTTTACACAGAATGTCCAACAAATAATTTTAGTCGGTTGACTAACATTAGTGTTTAATTATACTGTGGGAAGTGTTGTTTACAACGATGATGCTACGCCGCTGGCTTCCTTTATCGGAATTATGTTCTCGACATTCTGCCGTATTTCAGCTTGACTACTGAACTCTTGACAGTTGAACATGTTTATGACATTTAAGCATGGCATATAGGAAAGGGAAGTAACGGGAGAGGATGGGTAGCTATCCGCGAAGGGTAGCCACACAAGGAATTGTGGTGATGGAATGGCGAAAATTAAAATTTTGTGCTGGGATTTGAACTCGGAATTACTGCTTCTGATGAGCAGTTGCCTTAGCTGCTTCGGCCATCCGAACACGGTCTCTGACCGCGTCAAATTTCCAACTTATCGCCCACTGAGACGCAGAGTCCCTGAGTCCCATAGGAGTTTTTGTATTTGTATTTACAGAAATGTATACATCTGAGTGGTATCTGTTCTGTTGGACATGTCCAACAGAAAAGACACTCGGATGTATACATGTTTATTTCAATTGGACAGGAACGTTGGGTTGTCTACTGGTTTCAGCTTGAACTAAGTTATGAAATAAATATGTGTGCTTGAAGACGTGTCATTAACGCCGTGAAAATAGTTGGTTCATAAATAAATGTTCATCACGTAGATGAAGCTCTCTTTTTCATCATGATACAAAAATTTCGATGATTTTGTTAATAATGGAGAAATGTTTACTTTGAACAGAGCTCGGAAATGTTTTGACAATTGTTCATACTGCTTAAGGTATCTAAAAGGAACAGTTCCCAGTGTCCCCTTGTTGGAGTATTAATTGAATAAAAGGAAGGCCACGCGAATTGGCCGCGCGGTTTGAGGCGTCCTGTCACGGACTGCGCGGCCCCTTCCGCCGGAGGTTCGAGTCCTCGCTCGGGTGTGTGTTGTTCTTCGCATAAGTTAGTTTAAGTAGTGTTTAAGTCTATGGACCGATGACCTAATCAGATTGGTCCCTTAGCAATTCACACACATTTGAACATAAAAGAAATAAATGTCCAAGTTCAGTTTTTCGTTACGACGACGTCATAAGAGATGTAGCCCAATGGCTGATTGGCGAAAGATGGGGAAATAAATCAGCTGTATCCTCTTCAAGACTATACGATCCTAGCATTTGCCTTAAGGGAGTTAGGAAAATCATGGAAAACCTAAATCTGAGTGAGCTGACGTGGATGTGAAGCCCCCTGCCCCCTCCCAATGCAACTACATGGGAGGTTAAGACTCTCAAGGGTGATACCACCTCGCTCGGTACCAGACTCAATAAACACGTGTGAAGCTCGAACGTGGCAAAGGCAAATCAGTAAATCGGCCGTTTCCTTCTTAAAGGAAGCACCCTTGTCTCTAAATCGATTTATGGAAACCACGGAATATCAAAATGAGGATGTGCATATGGGGATCAATACATACATTGTCTACTGCCTTTCAAGAAACGCACAGCGAAAATGAATTCGGGGGAGTAATAAGAAATGTCTGAACTGGCGCAATATAATACGGAATCTGTCGCACATATTGACAATGAGAAATAAGACATGTCAGTATTCCTAGAATGAAAGTTTCATTCTGCGCCGGAATGTTCGCTTTTTTCACACATTCTAGCGCAGTAAAATTGCGTACCGGGCCGACACTCGGACCCACAGACTTTCGATTCTGAGGAAATGCTCTTACTGACTGAGCTGTTCAGACACGACCTATGCCCGCCTTCATAGCTCTACTTCCGCAAGTAACCACAGACGTTACGATATTAGAGGAATTGGTCATTACCTTTCCAAAAGGCAAGTATTTTTGCCCACCCGCAGTCCCATCCTCTACTTTAAACAGTGTGTGCCCTACCGAGTGATCTTTACGTAATTTCTCCTACCCGTTTTTTTAGTGGAGGTGATCTTTGTAGTTTTCGGTTATTCTTCAACAGACACATTTCCGAGAATTTTGTTTTCTCTCCTACCGAACTTAAACCATTCTTTCTTTATGTCTACTGTGCGAGAAGTAAATGTTTGCAACAGCCGTCTGATGTAGAATACGGCCGCTAGCTTGCACCGTTTAGTGAACTTGTAAACACTGCTTGGCTTTTTATTGTACTTCCGACCTTGGTCCGTGCGTGTTCCTGCGACAAATAAATCTTGAATACCGATCTCAGCGTGAAAACTGTTAAAGAGATCATCAGTTTACCAAACACGGAATAGTACTATATATTTTTGTTCGTCATTTTGGGGAATTTGTACTCTTACATTCCGTTAAGCTTGCTAAAGTTAGAAAGAAAAACGACTCGTTCCACATCACTACGATTAACGTAAAAATGGTCCTTGGAACATTATACCAATTCCGGTTATGAAAATTTCAAGGTCTTCATTAATTATGGTGTTTTTAATACTCAAATTTACCTTCATGGTGCTATGTTTCAACAACTGTATTCATCTTACATGTGGTCTTTGGTAAAGGGTCTTTACATGTTCTGTACACTGCGGTTAGTTGCTTACAATCCGTTCCAGTTTATTAGTGTCTTTTCTGGCTTACCGACGTTTGCACATTCTTAAAATCATATAGATTTTGCTTTCTTTCGAGCTATACAGATCCAGATCCAATTCCGCAACCGGCCATTGTCTATTCTAGATGTGCGGCCACGTCAGTGATATATTCTCCATCTAGCTGATTTTTGGCTAAACCATCTGCAATATTCTTCACCATAGCTTAATAGTCCTTCTCTTTCAACCCCTCTGTTGCCCAAAATCTTTGCTTCAGTATCGTTCGTTCCCTTTTTATCAAAGAGTTAACAGGCATATTTGTTTTATAACCAGTAGTTTTGGTGGATATGATTCCTCTGACTTGGCATCGTGTTACACTATCTTAATATGGCCTTGCTGGTGCAGACATTTTGCGTCAAATGTTAGGGACAGTCTGGTTTTAAGATCGCTCATTCTCTTAGCTTAGCCCACTTAATTATTTTTTTCTGATTTTGTCGCTAACTGGGTTGTGCTATAAATTTACCTTTGTTTATGAAAAGCAATGTATATTACTGACCCTCTTAATTATTGACTGTATTTTGTTATTTAAGATAGCTATGTAACAGACATAGACCATGGAATCAAGATGTACTCGTTTTGAGTTTGAAACCGACTCTGAACTTACTACCTGAAATTTATTTTCTCAGTCTTCTTGTATACACTCTGATGAGTTTTTCTCTAAATACATACCAAAAGAGACAAGTAGCCTATAATTCTTAGGTCTCAGTCTTGAATTTTAATTTAGACACACTGTAGGAGTCGTATCAGATTCCTACCAACATATTAGATAACGATGCTCGCTGTGATGAGGTGTAAGATTTCTTAATACAACCAATATTAATGCTCTGTCGTACCCTCCGACACTCTTGAATTTTATTATGACTTTTGAGTCAGACAGGCACTTACGAGTAGCACAGGGCAATCTCATTAATAACGAACTGCCTCAGGGATCAGTATTATCCTCTATACTTTCAATCTGAAACCAACACAAAGAATTTAGGATATGTTGGCGATTTAGAACTTACAGTTCAGCACAGAGAGCTCAAACCGCGGAAAGCACACTATCTGATGATCTCAACACGATTTATACATGTTTCACCATGCAGAGACTCATTCTCAACCTCTGTACTTAAAAGGAAATGTCCTGACTGACTGGCAGACTCACTGACTCACCGTCGCCCTGCTCAAACCGCTAAGGACAGAAACTTTAAATTTGGAGATGGTGCTAATATTATACTGTATATTACGAAAACCGGTATTTGGTTTCTCAATTAGAAATAAAGAACATATTTCGGAATTTCTCTAAATTTAACCACTATGGGGGTCAAATAGTGGGAGTATATATTTTGTTTTTAAATTAACTAAATATTACAGAACTCTCTGCACTTTTAAGCCACATCTGAGAAACTTAGTATTTGACTTCTCAGTTACAAGTAAAAAATATGTGTTTGTGTGTTTTGGAAAATTCAAACCCTAATAGGGTGAAATACAGGATGAAATGTTTCATGAAAATATTACATCATGAAAGCCTTTTTAAAGCTAAAATTATGAAAACTTGAATTTGGATTCTGAGTTGGAAATTAAAAAAGACGTGTTTCACTGTTGGTGGAAATTCAACCATTTTGGGGTGTGAAACAGGGGATAAAATGTTTATGCAACAGTTTGGTTACGCAAACATTTCTGAAGCTAAATCTATGAAAATTTGTATTTGGCTTCTCTGTTACAAATAAAAAATACGACTCTTTTATGAAATATAACGGCTAAGAGGTTGAAACAGGGGGTGAAGTGTTTTATGAAAGTATCTCATCGTAAAACTAAATCCTTGAAAATTGGTATTCGTCTTCTCGGTTATAAAGGGGAAAGGTAGATAACAAGTGATGTATGTGATATGTTGAATCAAATCTGGTTGAAATGACGCCAAAAGAAGCACAGAGACTAATGAACACATCTCCAGGACCACACATAAAGGCTAACCGCACTGGAAATCGCCACTGAAGATGCATCACAAATAAAAGAAGCGAAACGCGTGTGGAAATAAGGAAACCGCCTTCAATTAGCTGCATAGACGGAATATACCTCCGGAGTGGCTGCTCGGTCTCAGGCGCCATGTCACGGATTACGTGGCCCCTCCCGCCGGAGGTTGGAGTCGTTCCTCGGGCATGAATGTGTGTGTTGCTCTTAGCATAACTTATTTTAAGTAGTGTGCAAGTCTAGGGACCAATGACGTCAGCAGTTTGGTCCCTTAGCAATTCACATACATTTGAACATTTTATCACAGAATTTTGAAGCAGGTAAATAACGACGGAAAAACAGAAAAAATGATTGGAAACATATATTTCACTGTTTTGTAATGTCAGCCCCTAAGAGGGCAAAATAGGGCCACACTGATTCACTGAATCATCATCGACTAGCCTAAACTGCTAACGACAGACACTTTGAAATTTGCTGAGGGTGTTCATCTTATAATGTAGGCATCGTTCGAAAAGGAGTCGTTCCAAATTCCACTTCTAATGGGGTAGAAAAGGGGATGAAAAGCTTTTTGAAAATATGTCGCTGTTAAGTTTCGAAGCTCGAACTTCGGAAACTAGTATTTGGTTTCTCGGTCAGAAATATATAAAAAAGTTTTCAGGATTTTTGGAAAGTAAATCACTAAGGAGGTAAAACAGTGCGTGAAAGTTTTCTCTAAATAAATCATATTAAAGAACTACTACAGCATTTTTGAAAATACATCAATGAAAATTGGTATTTCACTTCTTGGTTAGGATTAAAAGAAATATTGTTTCAATGTTTTTGGAAATTCAACGCCTTAAGGAAGTGAAATAGATAATGAAAAGTTTCACGGCATTATTTTATTATGAAAGCATTTTTCAAGCTCAATCTCTGTAAATTTAAATTTGGCCTCTCTGTTTTGGAAATGGAACTCCCCAAGGGCTGAAATGGGGAATGAGAAGTTTAAGAATATTTCTGGTTATATTACAAAACATTTGAAACTTAATCTTAGAAGGCTAGTATTTCACTTCTCGGTTAGTTTTAGAGGATTGTGTGTTAGGAGATGAAAGTTTTTGTGAAAATATCACTGCAACAACGCAAAAGGCGTGATTAAGAAGAATCTTGGACTTCTGCTAACACAATCGCCTGTTGGTCAGAAGTACATTCTGAAAAGATCATACTGCTATGTTCTTAAAGAGGTTAGCAGTGTCGCAACTTGTGAACAACATAAAATTCGACCAAAGAAAAACAAAAACAAAAAGTGCTCTGTGCAGACCATACAGTCCAAGCGAGCGAAACAGTAGGAGATAAGCTAGTCTTTGTAAAACCGAAGTCAGCATTTCCAACCTAAAGAACAAAGTGGCAGATTGTAAACTGGAAGTCCTTATGTACGACACACTGCTTCCCAACACGAGTCACCCAAAATGTCTTGGAGTGACTCTTGATAAGACGCTATTATTCAATAAGTATTTATCAAAAACGTCTTGCAAATCAATCGCACGAAACAACTTTATCGGGAACTCTGCATTACTAGCTGGGGAGCACCGTCAGATACACTTCGAATTTCGCCATTCAGCTTATTGTTTTCTATGGCTGAATACTGTGTTCCCAGGACACTCAGCTCGACATAACCGTGAGAATTACTTTCAGGTGCAAAAGAACTATTCCCATCTGCTGGCACCCAACAGCCACATTCGAAAATAATGAATAGTCTTCAATTTCACATCCATGAAGCTATTCACGGGTTGAGAGTAAAACGACTTTGTTAGAGAAATCCTGACCCAGAAATTGGCTGATAGCACCTTTATGATTGACAGCAGATGGCGTAAAATGAGGACTACGAATGCTTCACCTGAATCGTGACCCGAGAGCTTTGAAGCTTCACGGCATGAGTGGAAGAATATACGTTTCCGAACAGGACACGCATTGTGTGCATACAGTCTACACAAATGGCATAATCAGACTAGCCCAAGCGGTGACCATGGTGCCTAACCACGCCATCCGACACATTGTTGAGAAGTGTGAACTGAGAACTTACCTGGATGGCCCAAACGACATTTTCATGGGCACATCATCCAGCCCTGGCTGGATAAGGAGACTGGACTTTAGAATATATCATTTGTTTTTGATGTATTATCTGTATTTACGTCTATTTGTGTATTTTGCGCATTCTTGACTCTCTGTAATGTGTAGTGCTATGTGCTAAAAAAATTTAGCTTTGAACGTAGGTTTTGAAAGGGTGACTCGGTTTCATTTCTTCAGACTTGTTCTCTGTTCATTTTCCGATGACGGTCAGGTTTGAAGGAGGCCACTTGTGATTCCTAGGAATTATTAGGTTTTGGTGAACTTTCCTTCAAGCGACGCAGCAGAGGCGATTGGTTGATTTCTAGCGCGATTATTAAAATTCGAGGAGAGGTTACATCTGTTTTAATAAATGCCGGTTTTCATGGGGATTTGTTGATTAGTCTCGTCCCTCACCTGTATTCCGCCACGTTTTCCCGCCTCCGGTAACGACTTAAATTAGTGTCCTGCTTGAGAAATGTATTATTTAAATGAGTAATGAAAGTTATTCCCTGATTAGTCACCGAGCGGGGTGGCGCAGTGGTTAGCACACTGGACCCGCATTCGGGAGGACGACGGTTCAATCCCGTCTCTGGCCATCCTGATTTAGGTATTCGTGATTTCCCTAAATCCTTTCAGGCAAATGCCGGGATGGTTCCTTGAAAAGGGCACGGCCGATTTCCTTCTCCGTCCTTCCCTAATCCGAGCTTGCGCTCCGTCTCTAATGACCTCGTTGTCGACTGGACGTTAAACACTAATCTCCTCCTCTAATCCCCTGATTAGTCATTCTGAAGTCGCTTTTGCCATTTTGCGATGCGTATTTCATGTTAATCATTGGAGTAAATTATTTAAATTATCTTAGTGATTTCAGTCGATATTGCACTCAGTGGAACTAGTCAATATGGAGGCACTGCCTGTTAGAGATATGACAGTAAGATGGGACCGTATTTCAAGAAAATCCAACGTCAGTATCAGTCAGTAATCAGACAACATCTAGCGTCAATACGTAAAAATGAAAAGAGTACAGGTGACAGGGATCTATTATGCTTCTACGGCAGCTCTCATTATGCCGTGTTACTTGGATGTGAGTGGTAGAGCACTCCCTGTAAACACATTGGCATATTCATGTATGATGTGGTCATGGGAACGAACTAACAAAATATCTCATATGTGCCATTGTGTCACGACGGACCATCTTAGTGTGTTGATTCTGTGTAACAGAATCACATACACACCATTTCGCTGCCATGAATAGTGCCAGCGGTGGAGTGTCACTTAAAACGTCTGGTGCCTTTATCAGTCGTACACCATCTTCAGCGCTCTTTTAACGGAGCTTAATAATATTTTGTGAAATGAACTTACGTGATGAGTGTGGCTGCTGTGCCTCCACGAGTCTTTGAGCTGCTCGCAAGACCGACGTACGAAACACCACTGAGCTCTAAGTTAGCGCTGGAATCAGCTGCTGAGCAAGGACAGTTACACCGCGTAGAAATGAAGAGATTGTTAACGGAGGTGCGGTTATTTTGTTGTTGCATATCGACATGATACGGCTGTGCAAGAAGAAAGAGGCCGGTGATCTTAAAATCAATTCTGTCGATTGCAGTAGAGCATTGATGGAAAATAAGAACTACCTGATATGTAAACTAATGACATGCTTCACTTGTAGTGTTCCTAGTTCTTTATACCGATATGGTGGATCAGCGTCAACAAAGTAAGAAGAGAAATCTGCTGTTCATTAAATTAATTCCAAAGTGGCAATAATATTCATATACAGGAAGTCCCAGAAGTACTGGTCAATATTCAGCGATATGACGGAAACGATCATATGAAGGAAGAAATGTCTACATCTACATCAACATCTATACTCCGTAAGCCACCTTAGGAATTGTGGTGGAAGTTGCTTTTTGAATCGGTGTCATTTCACTCTTTTTATGTTCCAATCGCGCATGGTTCACGAAAAGAACGACTTCTGGTCAGCCTCCGCATGGGATCTATCTTCTGTAATTTCACCTTCATGGCCTTTTCGCGAGATATACGGTAGGATGATGCAATATACTGGTTGGCACTTTTAAGAATGTACACTCTCGGAACTTTAGTAAATCATAACGCGTTGCAGAACGCTTCTTTTGCGACGTCTACTACTAGAGTTAGGTTAAGCCGTCGGCAACGGACCGCGCTGTCGAACGTCAACGTGGAGCGTGCCAAGTTCAACGTGCTGATGAACGCTCAGGAACGATACTACTTGTGCATACGGTACGTGGGCCCCAACGTGGAATACGCGATCGCAACGCACTCCAGCCTCAGTTGAGGGATGTTTCTAGTTCGTAAATCACACTGTTTACTCAACGGGCGCACGTAAAATTCCCAGGTTAGCTTTACTAAAATCCACATTTCTTTCATCGTCCACGAAAAGGAAAGTACGATGTCCAGTCAACAAGGACACAGGCTTATAAAAGTTCCATTACAAACAGTGCGGTACAAATTTGGAATACTTCTCCGCATAAGATAAACATTATTTCATTATTCTCATATTTTAGTAAAACCCCTAGGTTAGTCTTACTTAATCACTGTTCCTACCCAGTAACACAATCTTTGCAACATGTGAATTACGAAGCGTAAAAGAAAAAGGAGCAAGATGTCTTTATACAAGTAGCGCAGCCGGCTGCCCTACAGATTAAGCCAATCGAACAAAGTCACCCCTCAAAAAAAGGTGAGCTTATATATACATATCAAATGTTATAACATATACTTATATTAAACTAATAACAAAGTATCAGAACCTAATAAAAACGCGAATCTTAGGGAAAAAATTGGATGTGTTACGACACGAACAATGGCCCCAACAAAAACAGAGAAGCTATTCATTACGCTACTTCAACAACACACTCAGTGCTATTGGCCATATTGTGTTACCCCATGCTAAAAACATTAATCGTACATAATTATGTTACTAAATGAAATTTAATTATTCTTTTACCACAAATGTGATCTTTCTCATTGTTTTATTGGAACGGATAACACAACTAACAACGGGTTTTCCAGTGATTCTCAATTTGCTGGTGCTCAGAAACGGCATATATAGATACAGGCTTGAAATGAATGCCATTATGGCGCCTCACAACTCTGTACTGAAGGGAGACGGCGTGCGTGTGACGTAGGTGGCGTTGTGCCATCTCATTGGCCAACGCTTAGACGCTCGCTCAGAATATCTGACATCCCAGATATTGCTATGCACGTTCGGAAAGGCTGTTCCACGCTATGACGTCAGAAACTGGGCACGCTCAACGCTCAACGTTCGGATGCACGGTCCGTGTGCCGACGGCTTTAGCATTTCCGTGACGCTTACGTGCTTAATAAAAGTACCTGTAACGAAAGGTGCCGCCCATCTCTGGCTATTCTGTACTTTCTCTATTAGTTAAATATGGTAGGAATCCCATCATGACGAGCAGTTTTCAAGAATTGGTCAAATGAATATTGGTGGACAACATTTCCTGAGGATTCTTCCAATCACTCTCAGTCTCGCCCATCCTTACTCGCGACTAATCTTATGTGGTCGTTCCACTTCAGATAGCACAGCACGCATATTCCTTGATATCTTACGGAAGTAATTGCTTCCAGTGACTGTTCTGCAATTGCGTAATAATACACTAAAGCGTTTTCTGTCTATGTATTTTCAGTACGTTAAATTTTCTTATGTTGAGTGGCGGCAACTGCCACTCCCTGCGCCAAGTGTTCATAATCTGTAGGTCTTCCTGCACATTGTTACAGTTTTCTAGCGTCGCAACTTCTCTGTATACAACTACATGGTACTTCTGACGTTATCTCCTAGATCGTTCATATGAAAAATTAACGTGTGGCATTGTTGGCCAAGAGGCCCCATCCGGGGAAGTTCGGCCGCCGAGTGCTAGACTTATTTCAGTCGACTCCGCATTGGGCGACTTTCGCGACAGTGATGGGGATGAAATGATGATGAGAACAACACAACATCCAGTCCACGAGCCGCTGCATGGTAGGCAAGCACGTTGACAGCTAAGCGGGCGGACATCATTCATATATATTGTGAATATTAAAGGTCCTATGACACTAACCTGCATCACGCCCGAAGTTACTTCTACGTTTGAAGACATCAACAAGTTCAGAACGACATGGTGTGTTCTGTTTGCTAGAAAATCACACGGTTTGATATTCGATACACTCGTATTTTGTTCATTAGGCGGCCGTACGGAGTCTAGAATGCATACTTTAAGAGCTATGAGCACGTCATCATCTTTGATGCTGTGAATCTCTTCTAAAGAAAGCTCTTTGCTTTCCGGACATGAAGAGGTAACGGTGGTAGTGTGGACGAAAACAAAAAAAAAGCCAGTAAATATGGGCTCTAAAATCATACTTTTGCTATGAGCACTTGTTCGCCTTCCCTACTCTGAAATACCTCTTCTACTCAACAAGTGTTCATAGTCTTTAAGGTACGCACTTCAGAGCACAACTTTACTAGACTTTCTCCCTGAGAATGATAATTCATGTCATATCCCTGAATACTGTGAGTACTGACCATTCCTCCTCGGCCGTTCTGTATTATCTGTGTGTATGAAAGTAATTTTACTATTATAATGTGGCTTGTTGCCATTTGGATTACGTAACCAACTTACATAAGGCACTGTTTATCATTCTCAAGTAAAAGCCATTTTGCTATACCTCTATAAGAGTAGCTCCAGTTCTTTAGAATATGAAATTCAACCAACCTATTCACAACTTCTGTGCTGATTTCTATTGTGGTGCCAATCTTCTTGAGATCATATTACTTCTATGGCAACGTTGTAGAAATTATCGGATTCTTACGTTGAACTGAAGTAAACCCCCCCCCCCCCCCCTTCGCGCAGTGAATTGTGCCTCGACATTAACGGGAAACCAAAGGAAACCACGAGGATTTACATTCGAGAGCTGAGATTTCGTGGCGTTCTCTTTAATGAAGGTCTGTGCAGTCCCCTAAGTGAACATTCAGCACTTAGTCATTCTGTTTCGAATCACAGGGAATGTTAAAGTGGTAGCAGCTGCTTGTGAGCTAAGGGTAAGCACGTGCCAGGACGCACACGTACCTCAGAGCCACCGGTTTGCTTAGATACGTGTTGAGAAGTGGCAGTGCAACTTCATTTGCCTGTTCATGTTCAATCCGTAATGTAAATTTTCGTAATGACTCAATATTGTGACAAAGGGAACCGTTATTTCTTGTGATTTATTATATTCAGTTGACAATTCTACGCTTATTTCTGTCAACCGCATAAAAATTCAGAGAACACCGGAGCCATATTTTCCATTGTTCCGAAGAGTTGTGAAGAAGAAGAACCTGGCCTTCAGAGGCGATGGCGGACAGGGTGGCGTCAGTTACTAACGTAGAAAGAAGAGCTACCTCATGGACACTACAACTTTCAACACTACTGTTAGCTGTAATTTCATCATCAGTTTACTGACAACTGGTTTCGACGCTACACATCACGATCATCAGGCACTAAAAGTGATATTAAGACAGCTTCATTAACAACAACATGACGTCAAAAACAAAAAAATATCTAGAATTGTTACCCTATTGTTTAAAGACGATCTATATACAACCTTAATTGAGGGTCAGTGATATGATCACATGCAAAGGTCCTTGGACAGAATTCGATGAACTGTCGTTTGTGGAATCCCTTTTTCCAAATTTCGATGTGTACTTTGCTTTTGCCACTTCTATGTCTCCCCGCATTTCCGTGATAATTGTCTGCTACTGATCTACTTGCTACAAACGTCTGATAAATGCAATAAATTCTTAATCGCGCTGGTGCCCGTCTATCTGGAAAGCGTTCTGCAAACCTTCGTTGCACATTTCTCGCCGACTGCTGAACTTCCATTAATCGCACCAACAATCTTCTCTGGTCCACTGTGAAACTATCAGCCATGAGTACTAACAACGTGGAATTAAAAACGAAACAAAATTAAGATTGTTCATATAATTTTGATTCAGTGATTGGTGTTGACAACCTAGAGCAGAAAACGAAATAAAATGAAGAATGTTCATATAATTTTGACTCACCCTGTACATTGGGGTGTAATGATCAACTTGTACTGTATGTCAGTTCTGCTATGCTTATTGTCACCTATAATAAAACTTAATCATTGTACAAGTAATGTAATGTGATAATAGAAATGAGTACCTATATAAAGTAAGAACCACTACAGATTTATTCATGTACATACTTGTAAGACTAAAATAAACGAACCCAGTATAAGTCACAATAAAAGACATAGTTGCGTGGTTAATGTCATCATTAAATAAATATCCACTGATCTAGGGCTTGACAGTGCATACAACATAATTACAAACAAAGTCTGGTTGTATGAGGTACATACATCTGTACAACTGATCTATGTCGTAACCAGCAATAAAAATGAAAATGTGAGTCCATATGTAGCACTGAAGCTAAAATAAAACACCTAAAGAACTAAGCAAATGCAAAGGACAAAACCAATCTTAAGTCTATAGATGTCTGTTATGAAGTTTAGATAGGGAGAGGAGTATCAACCAAAGAAAACAGAATCATTCATCAAAACTGTCACTTATTTGGGCTATGAAATGAAAGTGCATCATGTAGCCATGACCTTATTACCAAAGTGTCAACGCTACTGGAACACGGTAACGTATGAACTCTGCAATATGAAAATCCGCATTAATATGCACTAATGACTCAATATATAGGTCATAAAATGGGATGAAATCTGATCAAATTACACAATAAAAAAGAGGATCGTTGTATATTATGTGATGTATAAAGTGTTAACGAGGCATCTAGTGTCATAAGACTCATCAAAAATATACCATGAAAGGAGGGCATATCGATATTGGTTTGACATATTAAGGACTTAAGACACTAACCATGCGAAACGGTCATATATTGGAATACCATCGCAAGCTTGAGGAAATATATGAGAATAGTGGACTAAATACTCTAAGCATTATCCAATAAATGGACTATCGGTCGGTGCTCATTAATAACAGTTCAAGGAATCAGCAAATGCAGCATATCCTTATATCTAGATGAGTGTCTCCTGTTATGATGACCCACTATACTTGAATGATGTGCGATATCAGTGGGCCATATGGTGGTTTCGTTCTCTAAGTTAGTTTACATTATATTAATGCTTTAATAATTGAGTTTCTCCCTCTCCCCCCCTCCCCAAAGCCCATGCAAGCCAATTGGATATTAGTGATATTAGTGCCTACATGCTGAACTTACGTAATGAATCTCCACCACCTCCCTTCTCTTCCTTTCCGAAAAATAGTTTATATTTTTCTACTTTTTTTCTAATTTTGGTAAAGGCTCTTGTTCCCTGTACTCGTACTTACTGTAGCTATAAGTTGCTGTGACTCCTTACATTTATGTTACAATCACCTATCATGTTACCCCCAACACACACATTATATGAGATATTAGTGACTTTGGTGGTAGTTTTGTAAATATGGTTATTTTACATTATATCCATGCTTTGTTTATGTAATGTTCTTTCCCACTAATCCTCTTTCCTTTAACTTTTATACGGGCTATTATTCTCTTTATTTGTATCGTCCGATGTCACGAGACGTTTTGTCCGTTCAGAAAAAAAAAAAAATCCACCGTAAGTCACGATAGTCTGGTTCCAGTACCTTTACGTTAGAGGACTTCCATCTACTATCTCGACCCTCAACATGCATATTACTTCGGATATTAATAGCCCACACAGTATTATGTAAATAGATTTCGCATCCCTCACCCCCCCCCCCCCCATTCCCCCACTTTTTTCCAGTTTTCATGTAGGCAGTTATTCCCTATTTTTGCACCCATTGAAATTAGTTATTGTATTTTAGCTGCTTTTTGTTATAATCAATGTGTTAGCGTCTCCGATTTCGGTTTGCGTCTAATAATGCTGATATACGAATGCGTAGACAGCAAGAGTGTATCTAATTTTCATATTGCGTGCTATATGCAACGTGGATCGGAGCGTGGAATGTCAGATCCCTTAATCGAGTAGGTGGGTTAGAAAAGTTAAAAAAGGAAATGGATAGGTTAAAGTTAGATATAGTTGGAATTAGTGAAGTTCGGTGGCAGGAGGAACAAGACTTTTGGTCAGGTGGATACAGGGTTGTAAATACAAAATCAAATAGGGGTAATGCAGGAGTAAGTTTAATAATGAATAAAAGAATAGGAGTGCGGGTAAGCTACAACAAAGAGCATAGTGAACGCATTATTGTGGCCAAGATAGACACGAAGCCCACGCCTACTACAGTAGTAAAAGCTTATATGCCAACTAGCTCTGCAGATGATGAAGAAATTGATGAAATGTATGATGAGATAAAAGAAATTATTCAGGTAGTGAAGGGAGACGAAAATTTAATAGTCATGGGTCACTGGAATTCGAGTGTAGGAATAGGGAGAGAGGAAAACATAGTAGACGAATATGGATTGGGGCTGCGAAATGAAAGAGGAAGACGTCTGTTAGAATTTTGCACAGAGCATAACTTAATCATAGCTAACACTCGGTTCAAGAATCATAAAAGAAGGTTGTATACATGGAAGAATCCCGGAGATACTAAGAGGTATCAGATAGATTATATAATGGTAAGACAGAGATTTAGGAACCAGGTTTTAAATGGTAAGACATTTCCAGGGGCAGATATGGACTCTGACCACAATCTATTGGTTATGAACTGCAGATTAAAATTGAAGAAACTGCAAAAGGGTGGGAATTTAAGGAGATTGGATCTGGATAAACTGACTAAACCAGAGGTTTGAGGGAGAGCATAAGGGAACAATCGACAGCAGTGGGGGAAAGAAGTACAGTAGAAGAAGAATGGGTAGCTTTGAGGGATGAAGTAGTGAGGGCAGCAGAGGATCAAGTAGGTAAAAAGATGAGTGCTAGTAGAAATCCTTGCGTAACAAAGGAAGTATTAAATATAATTGATGAAAGGAGGAAATATAAAACGCAGTAAATGAAGCAGGCAAAAAGGAATACAAACGTCTCAAAAATGAGATCGACAAGATGTGCAAAATGGCTAAGCAGTGATGGCTAGAGGACAAATGTAAGGATGTAGAGGCTTATCTCACTAGGGGCAAGATAGATACTGCCTACAGGAAAATTAAAGAGACCTTTGGAGAAAAGAGAACCACTTGTATGAGTATCAAGATCTCAGATGGAAATCCAGTCCTAACCAAAACAGGGAAAGCAGAAAGGTGGAAGAAGTATATAGAGGGTCTATGCAAGGGCGATGTACTTGAGGACAATATTATAGAAATGGAAGAGAATGTAGATGAAGATGAAATGGGAGATACGATACGGCGAGAAGAGTTTGACAGAGGACTGAAAGGCCTGAGCAGAAACAATGCCCCGGGAGTAGACAACATTCCATTAGAACTACCGATGGCCATGGGAGAGCCAGACCTGACAAACCTCTACCATCTGGTGAGCAAGATGTATGAGACGGGCGAAGTACCCTCAGACTTCAAGATGGATATAATAATTCCAATCCCAAAGAAAGCAGGTGTTGACAGATGTGAAAATTACCGAACTATCAGTTTAATAAGTCACAGCTGCAAAATACTAACGCGAATTCTTTACAGACGAACGGAAAAAACTGGTAGAAGCCGACCTCGGCGAAGATCAGTTTGGATTCCGTAGAAATATTGGAACAAGTGAGGCAATACTGACCTTACGACTTATCTTAGAAAATAGATTTCTAGCATTTGTAGACTTAGAGAAAGCCTTCGATAATATTGACTGGAATACTCTCTTTCCAATTCTGAATGTGGCAGGGGTAAAATACAGGGAGCGAAAGGCTATTTACCATTTGTACAGAAAGCAGATGGCAGTTATAAGAGTCGAGGGGCATGAAAGAGAAGCAGTGGTTGGGAAAGGAGTGAGACAGGGTTGTAGCCTCTCCCCAATGTTATTCAATCTGTATATTGAGCAAGCAGTAAAGGAAACAAATGAAAAATTCGGAGTAGGTTTAAAATCCTTGGAGAAGAAATAAAAACTTTGAGACTCGCCGATGACACTGTAATTCTGTCAGAGACAGCAAAGGATTTGGAAGAGCAGTTGAACGGTATGGACAGTGTCTTGAAAGGACGATATAAGATGAACATCAACAAAAGTAAAACGAGGATAATGGAATGTAGTCGAATTAAGTCGGGTGATGCTGAGGGAATTAGATTAGGAAATGAGACACTTAAAGTAGTAAAGATGTTTTGCATTTTGGGGAGCAAAATAACTGATGATAGTTGAAGTAGAGATGATATAAAATGTAGACTGTCAATGGCAAGGAAAGCGTTTCTGAAGAAGAGAAATTTGTTAACATCGAGTGTAGATTTAAGTGTCAGGAAGTCATTTCTGAAAGTTTTTGTATGGAGTGTAGCAATGTATGGAAGTGAAACATGGAGGATAACTAGTTTGGACAAGAAGAGAATAGAAGCTTTCAAAATGTGGTGCTACAGAAGAATGCTGAAGATAAGGTGGATAGATCACGTAACTAATGAGGAGGTATTGAATAGGATTGGGGAGAAGAGAAGTTTGTGGCACAACTTGACTAGAAGATGGGATCGGTTGGTAGGACATGTCCTGAGGCATCAAGGGATCACAAATTTAGCATTGGAGGGCAGCGTGGAGGGAAAAAATCGTAGAGGGAAACCAGGAGATGAATACACTTAGCAGATTCAAACGGATGTAGGTTGCAGTAGGTACTGGGAGATGAAGAAACTTTCACAGGATAGGGTAGCATGGAGAGCTGCATCAAACCAGTCTCATGACTGAAGACTACAACAACAACAACAGCAACAACATGCAACGTAGGTGCGGCCTATTCTCATGCTGCTTACTGTCGCCTTCGGCTAGTTGGTTTAGTACGATAATTTAATCTCATTTTTCTGGTCTACAGGCCTTATTCAAATTTTTTGAAGTGTTACTAATGAGCTCCGATATATAGAATGTTACAGTAGTGATGGTCAGTATTCAGGGGTATGACAGGAAGATTTTTCTGTTTAGAAAAAGTGACAAAAAGCATATTTCAGAGTACCTAACGGCTCAACACAAAAGTTTAGTTTTGTTTTAAGTACAGATAGTGTTGAGGAGCGGTGGACTAAGTTCAAAAACATCGTACAATATGCGTTAGATGAGTATGTGCCAAGATCGTAAGAGATGGAAAAGAGCCACCGTGGGACAAAAACCAAGTTAGAAAACTGCTGCGGAAGCAAAGGGAGCTACACAGCAAACATAAACATAGCCAAAGCCTTGCAGCTAAATGTAATGTGAGAAGGGCCATACGAGAGGCGTTCAGTGAATTCGAAAGTAAAGTTCTATGTACTGACTTGGCAGAAGCTCCTACGAAATTTTAGTCTTATGTGAAGGCGGTAGGTGGATCAAAACAAAATGTCCAACACTCTGACCAAAATGGTGCTGAAACAGAGGATGACAGACTAAAGGCCGAAATACTAAATGTCTTTTTCCAAAGCTGCTTCACAGAGGAAGACTGCACTGTAGTTCCTTCTCTAGATTGAGGCACAGATGACAAAATGGTAGATATCGAAATAGATGATAGAGGGATAGAGAAACAATTTAAACCGCTCAAAAGAGGAAAGGCCGCTGGCTCTGATGGGATACAAGTTCGATTTTATACTGAGTACGCGATGTAATTTGGCCCCCTTCTTGCATCGGTGTACCGTAGGTCTGTAGAAGAGCGTAGCGTTCCAAGGGATTGTAAAAGGGCACAGGTCATCCCCGTTTTCAAGAAGGGACGTCGAACAGATGTGCTGAACTACTGACCTATATCTCTGACGTCGATCAGTTGTAGAATTTTGGAACACGTGTGATGTTCGAGTATAAATACTTTTCTGTAAACTAGAAATCTACTCAGTAGGATTCAGCATGTGTTCCGAAAAAGACGATCGTGTGAAACCCAGCTCACGCTATTCGTCCACGAGACTCAGAGGGCGATAGACACGGGTTCACAGGTGGGTGCCGTGTTTCTTGACTTCCGCAAGGCATTTGATACAGTTCCCCACAATCGTTTAATGAACTTTCAGACCAATTGTGTGATTGGATTGAAGAGTTCCTAGATAACAGAACGCAGCATGTCATTCTCAATGGAGAGAAGTCTCCCGAAGTAAGAGTCATTTCAGGTGTGCCGCAGGGGAATGTCATAGGACCGTTGCTATTCACAACACACATAAATGACCTTATGGATGACATCGGAAGTTCACTGAGGCTTTTTGCAGATGATGCTGTGGTGTATGGAGAGGTTGTGACAATGGAAAATTGTACTGAAATGCAGGAGAATCTGCAGCGAATTGACGCATGGTGCAGGGAATGGCAATTGAATCTCAATGCAGACAAGTGTAATGTGCTGCGAATACGTAGAAAGATAGATCCTTTATCATTTAGCTACAAAATAGGGCAGCAACTGGAAGCAGTTAATTCCATAAATTATCTGGGAGTACGCATTAGGAGTGATTTAAAATGGAATGATCAAGTAGATGCCAGACAAATACATTGGAAGAATCCTAAGGAAATGCAATCCGAAAACAAAGGAAGTAGGTTACAGTACACTTTTTCGCCCACTGCTTGAATACTGCTTAGCAGTGTGGGATCCGTACCAGATAGGGTTGATAGAAGAGATAGAGAAGATCCAACGGAGAGCAGCGCGCTTCGTTACGGGATCATTTAGTAATCGCGAAAGGGTTACGGAGATGATAGATAAACTCCAGTGGAAGACTCTGCAGGAGATACGCTCAGTAGCTCGGTACGGGATTTTGTGAAGTGGTAGTATGGATCAAAACAAGAAAAAATCTTCAACAAACACGTGCTCTGAAACGCATTTGATAAAAGTTATAACCGCTTGTTCATTAGAAGAGTTGTGTTTGAAAGTAGCGAATATATTTCGTATACTCATGCGTGTTTTCATTTGTGCATATTACTGCGGATTTTGACATTGTACAGTTCATACGTTACTGTGTGCCAATAGTGTTGACACTTTAGTAATAATGTCATGCTAATGTGATCCATTTATGTCTCACGACCCAACGGGGTGACAATTTTGATGTGGGTTCTGTTTCCATCTGTTGTTTCTCTTCTTATTATATTGTCTTCATACAAGCTTCTATAGGCCTGTGATTGGTTTTGTCCTCTATATTTGCTTCGTTGTTCGATGCCTTATTTTAGCTTCTATACTAAATATGCTGAAGCATTTCCATTTTTATAGTTAGTTACGACATTGATCACTTGTACAGGTGTATATACTTCACACAACTAGAATATGTTTCTTACTATGCTGCATGCATACTCATGCCCATGATGAGTGGACATTTTTTTGCGTGATGTCATTTACCACGTATTTTTAATGATACCGTTTATTGTGACATATATTGGTTTCCTTTGTTTTAGCCTTACAAGTACGTACATCATTGGATCCATAATGGTTCTGAATTGTGTATAGGTACCGATTTCTATTTTCACGTTACATTATTTGTACTGTGACAGAGTGTTACTATAGATGGCCGTACGCATAGCAGTAGTGCCATAGAGTACAAAATGATGATTACATCCCAATATCACATTATTTTTCATTACATTCTTTAAGGCTATATATGGATTGATTTTAAACAATAGAATAACTATATATGCTACATATTTTAATTCCAGGTACCATTTTACTTTTGATATCGGACTGCCATTAATGTAGCTGCTTTTACATTACTTTTAGGACCTGATAACACGATGTGTATCGTCGAAACCGGTTGCCAGTAAATTGATTATGAAATTACAGCTGACGGTAGTGTTGAAAACTGTAACAGTTCTAGCGACAGTGGTCCTCTCCTCCTGCTTAACAAGGATGGATATGACGAATCTACTTCGTGGATGTGCCAACGTGGCTCCTCGAATCTGCTAGAAGGTTGGCTTCTGAAAACGCTAAAGGTAAATAACACGCAGTTGGAGTGTAGGGAAACGTCTTGGCTCGGTGGAGGTGAACTCGTTCGTATCCCGGAGATGGGAAGAATACAAAATACTATCGACCGTTTTGATATTTGCAAAAAGATAAAATAAAAATTTCGTAGAGTAGTCTGGATTTATTGGCACAAGGGGTTAGTTGGCACATAGCTTCTAATTCCTGCCACGCTGTAGCTAGAGCACTGTCATCGTGCTACCGGGAGCATGGGGAAAGTTGGACCACCCACCGTAGCTTCAGTCTGCTTGGAAACGAAAAGGAGGAAAGACTCCTGTTACGTCGTTTTACTGATGGGTGAGTGAATTCTTTGATCGTAATTATTTTTTATTCTTAATAAATGATAGGCGGTGATAAATGAGGTTTGCAAAAGAGATGCTAACTGTGCGTGCGTACATGTTCCTCAGGTATGGCGATGAGCTACATCCATTTTGTTTTTGATATCCCTTTTAGGCTAGTCGACATAGTTAGGGGCACCATCAGTCAGCATAGCTGTACTAGCAGGTCACATCAAACAAGATCAGCGAGGAGTAACTCACAATCTCAAGGGGCCGCTCATTACCCTGAATACATTTAAATAACTTTGTATGTTAGTACACTTGGGAGGTTGTCAAAACTCATGGCAGCGAGATTCGCGTCTCCACAATGGTCAAGAGGGGGAAAAACTGGAGATGATCAGGCAAAGACCATTCATCCTGGCATAGCCAAAGTAAAACTGTGCGAAAATGGGACCCATCAGTTCAAACAAACGAACACCCATTAGTGGTTGATTTAAGTCATTGAACTAACACTATTTGAATAACTACTGGTAGCTATAATTATAAGCATGTGAGCTGTGGCGCCTAGGCAGGCATCGTGGAGCAGTGCTGCGCCACTATATTGCGGCAAGTGGTTGCCTGAAGCAAAGACTCCTCTTCAGTCATTATTACCATGATTTTCGTATCCAGGAGAGTACAATACATTTATTTAGACATCCAAACTTATCTGCAATAAATACACCGATGCGTGTGAAATTCATTTTGAGGTCCTGAATTCTGCACTTTTCGTAGCAGGAATACTGTAGACACCAGGTTATCCAGGGTGCAGACTTCATGCAACTTCGGCCAAACGAAGAATGGATCAGCATCTTTAAGTTCTCCACATTTGCAAATTCTGTCTCCAGCAATTTAGTCCCACAGTTTCAAGTGTTGTTTGCACCTCGCCATTCCAGTTTGCAGTCTACTCAGAGTCCGGTAGGATATTTGGAAACCAGCAAAGGTATCCTCCTTCAGGTTTCTTCCCGTTCCCGTGTTTCGCTACAGTTATATTGGGCAAGCGGAAGGTGATGATGTAACTGCTTAAGCTGTTTGAAGAAAGCTCCTTTTCAACGATTGAGTTAGTCTCCCGCTTTGCAGAGGTCTCAGCCCATTGTTGAACGGATAACTGTGTGACGCTACCTAACGGTTAGTGCTAGTGTAGTTTCTCTTCGAAACAGAATCCCATACGACCAATCTAGTGGCGTCTCCGGCTGTAGTGTGCCTTCATGCACCGTAGCTAATTCTCTGCAGATAATAACCTGTAGCTGTGATCCTGCAGTCAAATAGTCAATGCAATGGGTAGAACTGCGAGTTATTAAAACACACAGAAATACAAAATAAGTTAAATGAATAATTTAAAATTAAGGGTTCTATTCCAAAGTATGTAATTGATGTAGACTAAAGGGAATTACGTTGAATAATATTTATTCAAGAAAAGAAATCTCAAATAAAGTGGAAGTGGTCCTACGATATTCAATTAAAGTGCAGACAGAAAATGTCCTTATCAATGCAGTAAAGTTCGATTCAGAGCGTTACGAGAACTTAGCGAGCTTCCCAGACTAAAGGGTCATTAAAAATACGTGGAGGCTAAGTCCATTTCGTATACAAAAAACACGAAATATTCACCTACTCAAAACAGACTCTATCCTCAGTTCCGTAATACACTGACGGAAAAAATCGCAACAACAAAAACAATTACTGTAGAGCAATGAAATTTCAGGAATACATCGGTCTAGGTAACATAACCAAGTGACTAACATCGCGAGAGCCCGTGTTAATGAAAGCGCGAGATACGTCATTGCTAATGTGAAATTCCGGGATAGTAATAACCGGTGTACCCTCCAGAATGTTGAGTTCAAGCATGCATTGTGTTGTACAACTGTCGGATGTCAGTTTATAGGGTGGGGTTCTATTCCAGTTGCATTCAGTCGGTCAACACGGGAACGGTTAATGCTGTTTGTGAAGCTAAAGTTGTCTTTCGATCAGGTCCCATATGTGCCCGATTGGAGACAGATCTGATGATCAAGCAGGCCAAGGCAACATATAGAGCTCATAGGGTTGCAACAGCGGTATGTGGCTGAGCGTTATTCTGTTGGAAAAAATCGCTTGGAATGCTGCCCATGGATGTACAGCACAATAGTTGGAATCACTAGATTGGCGCAGAAATTTGCAGTCAGTGCGCACGGGATAACCACGAGAATGCTTCTGATGCCACCCAAAGTGGCATCCCACATCATAGCTCGAGGTGTAGGTCGAAATGTGTTTAGCACGCAGACTGATTGATTGCAGGCACTCAACTGACCTTCTTCCAACCAACCTACGGGCATCACTGGCACCCAGGAAGAACCAGCTTTCATCGAAAAACACAACCTTGCCCTTCAATGAGCTCTAAGTTTATACCTTTAGTGGCAAAAACGCTGTGGTTTGCGGTCAGTGAAATGAGCGCTGTAGTGCCTCTGGCTCAGAGCTCTCCTTGAAGAAATCGATTTTTAACAGTTCGTTGTGTCGCTGTGGTGCCAACTGCTACTCAGAATGTTGGGGCAGATGCTGCATGATGCGCCAGAGCCATACGTCGAATACAATGAACCTCCCTCTTAGTAGTGCGAATTGGCCGTCCAGGGCCTGGTCTAGTGACCATATATTCTCGTGACCAGGGGTACTAGTAATTATAAACGATGGCTACATTCCTGCCAAGTCTTTCTACAACATCGCAGAAGGAACATCCATCTTCTCGTAGCCCTATCACACTACCTCTTTCGAACTCGGTGAAATGTTGATAAAGGCGTCGTCTCAAAGGTATCCTTGACTAACATGAACTCACCACGTCCAGCCTCAGAGTGTATTGAAAGCAAACTGGATTTGAATCCTCATAATGGCGCTACTAGAGCCACTCTTATGCGACTGGCACGAAATTGGAATAGAGGTCATCCTTCAGATGTAGAAACACCAGCTTTCGTTTATATCACACAACTTCTTCTTGGTGTTGCGATTTTTATTTCCGTCATTATACAAGCAGAAAAAGTTGGAATTCTACTATGGAGTACCTTCAGACCTGTTGAGACATAAAATCCTTACAAAAGTTACAGTATTGTGGGGCTGGCCACCTCCCAGACTCTATTACCGACACGACCAAATGTCACACATTACCTCATGCAGGTCTGTCTTCCACCACATCTCCACGTAAAAGTGTCATCAAAAGCTGAAGTTTCACAGAGGCTGTTCATCAACCAGAATCTATCAATCACTCTATCAAATATCTGATACCTCAGGCACATCTGCCTTCTTCCAGCAAATATTTCCAAGCGTCCGGAATCGCTCCCTTGAGCTCTTCATTCGAAAAATGGCAGTTTCCACTTTACTCCCACAGTGTTCCACTACTGTCTGCCATTCCATTGCCTGAAGGCCATAGTCACCAAAAACATAGCCTTCATAAGATCTACAGACATAATTTGACTCAACTTTACCATTTGATATAACAGTATTTATATAGAGAAATGTTATAAATATTGTCACACTCACATCATTCACAATAACCACAAACAAAATTTTGTTCATGAATAAATAAGCCAGTAGCTTTGTGAAGGTCGGCTCACGTTAACTGATAATGAATTGTCATTAAATATTGTTTAAAAAGTTACTGGCAGAAGTGTCTTCTGGTTTTCTTTTCAATTGTGGTGTTTGATAACACGTGCCATTGACCACTTTTAAATTAGCATTGTTTTTTAATAGCACTTGTATTTAACATTTAAATAATGTTACTGCTCATGAAATAGCTACGCAAGTATGTCGAAATACGAGGTATTCATGCTGCATTATTATGTTTTGTAATTGTGGAGAATTCGATGTTCTTGCAAGCATTTGAATAATAAAACAAAAATAAAATGGATACAGATGAGTGGCTTTCTGGAATGGCTGTTGTACAATTCTCTCATCTGATACATCGTTTGTTTAAATCGAATGAAGTGTTGAAATGTTTTTAATTCAGGCATTCATTGTGAAATATTAACTTCTTTATGATTTCAAGGTATCGAAAATATTGTTGTGTTATTGGATGTGCCTCATTTATTTGAGGTCGCAAATGTATCCAGATTTATTTAAAACTCGACTGGGAATTATTATAGATTCTGAAAGAGATGTAAGAAGGCATCTTTGAGCTTGTTCAAACTCTGCCATTTTCGGAGCATCTCCTGCACAAAGGCAACGTCAGCAACAGCCGTCCAAATTCCTATCTTTGGTATTTACCTATTTCCGGCGACGCTGCTGGACTTTGTATCTGAAATCGTCCATTCCGGTCACCTAGACGGACATGCCACAGTGCACCCATAGGCCTGGTTCAACCGAACAGCAAATTCATCCTACCTCGTACGAATACTGGGCGGCCCATTTGCTCGGCTACATGTGCGCAGCGTTATCACGGAGATCGACTGAAACTCATGGCGCAGTTAGCATTCCAGCTTGAGTGGCCTAGTAGGCTGCGATAGAAATTTGGTCGTCTTTGACGAGTGAAACATGACAAATCGTGTAGGAAGTGACTTTTGATAACGTCAACAAGTATTTGGCGCTGTATAGTGGCATTATTTCCAGGCTTAGACGCGACTATATAATGATTAATACAGCTCACACAAGTCACCTGCACCTTTTCTCGCTGCTGTAATGCTAAGGCTGAACTTGAAAACTAACAGTTCTCACAGTGGTGTATAGATATTCGCTGATGGCCGTTTAATCGCGAATGTGTGTGTGTAAAGCATCAGAAAAATTGAGGAATCTGTGTCGAAGTGGTATTCCATTTGCTGGTGGCTTACGAGGGAAGTCTTGCTGGTAGTAATATTTTAACAGACGCGTATAGAAGACAGTGCGCCTCTTTCGTCTGTGCATTAAATTTGCTTGGGACTCGCGTGTTCTCAGAGAGTGCGGTATGAAGACAATTACTCTAAATTAGTGGCTCCCATAAAGGTACATTGCATTATGCTCTAGAACTGGACTACCTTTGAGCAAGATGTACACCTTACATATATCTATTTAATTGGAGAACAGAGATCTTCAACGATGTAGTGTGTTTTTACCAAACGACAATTCACTTGGTGGGCGGGGTAGTGACAGCTGTAGAAAACCATTTGAATAAAAAAAATAGATGTAACAGCTGCCGTGGGAGAATTTATTGATCTCTTAATGGTTCACAACTGCTTCCGTGACTGTAAAGTCGCATCCTCAGGTACCAAACCATTAACCTTATTAGACGTGGAAGCCGTTCCTTAAAAGAAGATATATCTCCCCAAACCTCATGCTGAGCATTGCGTACAAAACGCAGCTGTCTAAAAACTTGAAATTAGACTACATTCGAGATGTAACAAGTAGCGTCGGTTGAATTCGTGCAGTCTAAGGTGGATAGGTGAGTTCTGCAGGTCGTTTTTCGGCGTGACGGAGGCTATACTAACTACGCCTTATTACAGAGACGTTGAAACGGTAATATTTCATAGCTGTAAAAACCGATAGCTAATATTCCAAGCTATGGAAACCTAATCAAAAGACATTCGCCAGAATTATGACTAGTGTGTCTTGCATTGTGCTAATTAAGACTGAGTTACAACTCGTATCAAGAAAAACAGCAATTACCTCTCAAACGACTAGTTTGGAAACCATGTTTATTAGAATGTTTTCGCTTGTTTTAGACCATAATTTCACTCATGCCCGTTTTCATCGTCAATTATTATACACCCTATAAAACTCCGCAAGCGCACAAAAAAACTTACTGATTTCTAAAAGATAGTAACGATTTTTAATATGAGCACACTGCCACCCTTAATCTACTTCCACTAATTGTTGCCACCACATAGGCATTTTTGCCTGGGATATCTTGGGTTCGAATCTATAGATAGGTGGTTATTGACTTTTCAGTCCTCATTCGGAAATTTCCTCGTGCAAGTCGTGAAGGCCCAAGGGATTACTACCGATCGCCATGTCAGCCTATCCCATACCAGCCCTCCCACAAAGGAAAAATCCTTCTCAGTGCCGGGGATTTTACCCGGACCCTTCACACGGCAGCCACCTACTGTGATCACCTAGCTACGAAGGTTGACCATTTATATCTTACCTCAAGTTAAAATAGCGGAATTAATTTCATTGCAATGGTATTCGCATCTCAGATGTTCTGTATTTGAGTCCTGACACTGGTGATATTTCTTAAACGTTGGCTAGTTTTGATTATTTGCGGTAGCGTCCGCTTACTCGAGACTTAAGCAGTCACATCATCACTTCTACCGATTGGGAGATTCATTCCTAGAAATTTTCTTAAATTTTTCTAGTTTCCTAGTTCAAGTATTCCTTTACTTCGTCTTTGCCTCATCAGGTCTCGAGATAATCCTCTCCGTACCAGACACGACATTTTTTTATTTATTTTTTTATTTTAAGTAGTGTAGCTGTTGTCTCAAGATATCTAGCTTTTAAACTTCCACACGGGGGTCTCCCCAACAGACCGATGAAAATTTCATACCTGCGGCTGTCTATGCCTCAGCGTTCTGAGTCCAAGATCCCATTAAGATAATTGCAGTATTTTCACATCATTTCGATATGTTGTGACACATCGTGGGTGTGAACACGAGAGGTGACAGTTCTGTGTTTCACCCGCCTGACGATGGCATCCTGTCAAGTACTGAATACGATAGTAAACAAAGAAGTGTGGGCGTTATAGCCTAATATGTGAGGTAGTGAAATTGTTAGCAATAGTGTAGATACGTACTTATCGTATCACTCCCATCTGCTCTTTCAGCACTATTATCAGTGATACCTCACCGAGCGAGCTACAATTTCCACACTATTTCGTCAATTGTTTGACCAGTGCGAAAACAAGACTTCACAGAATTTACATAATGAATTTTTGTCCGCTTAAGTAAATTTTTATTTTTATTTCAGGGAAAGCGTTTCTAATTTTCATAGACATACGAAAAGTGGGGAATGGACAAATGGGGTTTCAAGCTGACCAGCTTGAGGTGTAGCTTTGCAGAGATAGAGTTAAGAAAAGTTAATAAGTAATTTAAGAGAAAATTGAAATATATTACGAAAGATCCTGCTGTGTAAATGACGTCTCAGTAAGTTCATCTCTTCAAGGTCTAGCTGTTTTGTGCATAAAACCGCTATATTGGTGTAATATTTAACTGTCAATAAAAATTTGAATTTCATTTTTTTTTTAAGTAGTTAAATGTTTTGCGAAACGATTTGTCTGAAAGGAAGAAATGAAACAGATGAAACATTTGACGCGCCTTTGATTGACGGCCGTAAACATCTACAACAAATGAGGTGCCGATTGAGAATTTAAAGGTCAATGTTTAAGTTGTAAACTTAAAATTTAAAGAGTGGTGGATTATGTAGAGCGTACATGATTTCGAGCATCACTAAAATACGTGTTAAAAGTTCGTCTAATTTATTTGTTACTTTTAGACAAAAGTTTCACAATATATTTGACCATTCTGTTTTTATCTAAGCTTTTTTCGCCTTCTCATATATTTTCAGTCGACGATTATTCTCCTAGTACTGTCTCGACTACATTACGCAAGTGGCTTCCTGCTTCAGTTCCCTAGATGAACCCCTTAAGCTCAAAGTGGTGAGATCGATAGAGAATCTATTGTTCAAGAACACTTAGCTCTGTTTCCTGCAAAGTTAGTAATGACGGACACTGTATTTAACAGCCATTTTGAGGGGTCCTAACACTAACATCTCCAAGAATTTATCTGAAATTGAAATAAAGAATTCTATTAATATTGGGACTCGAACCCGGAAATTCCTAATCATCAGTTCGCATGTGGAAGGCTTCTTGACCGTTACAGTAGCTTCGTTAACTATCAACAACTTAGAAAAATTCATAAATTAGTGAAAAATTAAAAAAAAAATGTGATCAGAATGATATTTTCGCTCTGCTGATATGAAACTATCTGGCAGATTAAAACTGTGTGACGGATCGAGACTCGAAGTCGGGACCTTTACCTTTGGCGGGCAAGTGCTCCATCACTGAGCCACCTAAGCACAACCCACGACTTCTCCTCACAGCTTTACTTTTCAGTGGTGGAGCACTTGCCCGCGAAAGGCAAAGGTCCCGAGTTCGAGTCTCGGTCCGGCACACAGTTTTATTCTGCCAGAAAGTTTCAAATTATGTGCTGGTGGAGCGTAGGGCCTTCCCTGTGTAAATGCATGTATGAAGTGGTTCACCGCAACTGTGGTATCCCAACTTCTTTGTTTCTACAGGGGCTGTCATCATGAAAACAACGCAAACACCATTTTAGAATACTGTTGCCTTAGACTGCAGATCCACAGCAACACACTTTTTTAGATCCTGTCAGGCTGTGAATGCCCAAGGTATGTCTACCGGCCGCCGCGTCATCCTCTACCTTGTTGTGTCATGGTGATGCTGTACGGAGGACCATGTGGTCAGCACACCACTCAACCGTCCGTTAGCAGACTTTCCAGACCGGAGAGCCGCTACTACTCGGTCAAGCAGTTCCTCGATTGGCATTATACGGGTCTTCCGTATGGCAGCCATTTGCGCTGCCACCCAGCTACTGTGGCGGGCCAAGAGAGATATATGTCCCACACGACTATTACTGGAAACTCAAACATGTAAAAGCATACGGCAGTACAAGCAAAAATAAACATGAAGCATTTTGCTGTCCATAACGAGTTTGGTACAGCAACCAGTATGAAGAAACAAGTTGTAGTGTTAAAAAAGTTTTTTGTTATTATTATTTTCCAATGAAAGATGTAATTCGTAGCTGGGAAACACCAAAAAAATTTAACGCTGCAACCAAGACTGCTTGTATCTTCATGCAGTAAACATGTTTCCGGAAATAAGACGTTTGAGACACAACTGCGAATGTGTGACTGCCAGCCGCCACTGCTTTCAGTACGAGGTAGTGTCCTAGTTAGTACAGTCATATTTGAAATCTTAAGTTTTCAATTAAATCCCCGTGAGACTGCGTTGGAATTTCACCTATTACTTAACTTGACAAAAATGCAATACTACTTCAGTGCGTTTCATATCAGAATTTATAGTTGAGTCGCACGTGCTCAAGGTGGAATTTCGAATGACGTCATCACATTTGGATGCAATGCTCAACTTGTCTCTGCATTGAGTAATGAATTTTTCAAACAACCCGCTGCACACCTTATAAACCTTCACAAGGCTGCACTGTTCACTGCTACAATTCTTCAACATTATCAGTGACACTGCTGTACACTTTTAAGATAACCACAAGCATTGAATTCCAGAGGACGGAGGTTAGGTAATATTGCAGACTAAGGTACCGGCCCTGCAAGGTTGCTCCATATTCGGCCATAGCGGCGCCTTAGATGCCGACTTGCAACAGCAGCAAAATATCCTTGACGCCTCATTCAGCATTCCTCAACCGTAGGCTGTGGATGAAATGGGAGTCCATTCAGAAGATGACTTAGTCCAAAAGTGTACGTTTCAAATGTAGTTATACCTAGTAGGACAGTGTTTCATGCAGAGGTCATTGGCATCTGGTAACCACACATTTGTAATTATATCACGAATGTCTTATTTGCGAAACCATATTTCGTGGAATGGTTTCGTTTTTATCAACGCATATTTTCAGCCGATCAGATTTCGAAATTATGTGAGTCACCGACCTGTTATCCTGTAGTGGCTGCAGTCTACAGGGGCAGCTTTCTGAACTGGCATATGAGCTGTTATCGTGATGACAGACTCTGCATAAATCCAGAAGTAGAAACACGGAAGTTTTAGATTATCATGTGGACGGAACTAAGAAGAGGATGAGATGTAGTGGAGAGCGGTGAATGGTTGAAGACTGGAGATGGCGTAACTTAAAGAGGGAGGTGGTTTATGTCAGCACTTGTATACATTAATGTACTGTCGCCAAGGACATTAGTAGCGTATGACACTTTTGTGAGAATTCATTTCATACTTCGAGAACATCGAGTTATCTTTTACTTACATGTTCCTTACATGAAAAGAAATCAATTTTTCGGCATCGGTGGCTACAAAACATCCGAAAAATGAAAACAAATGATTTCCAGCGCAATAAAGGCCGAGTTTCATTGAATTAAATTGGCAAGACACATTCAAGTGGCTTTCTGTGACCAATACTACTGCAAGCGTACAAAGCTATACTCTTAATCAGCGAAATGGAACAGATGTGCAGAGAAAACATACTCAACCACTACGCAAACAATGGAGAGCGAGAGACATATTTTGTAGTTGATATCAGGGCCAAGCCTTTGAATACACGTTGGATAGCAAATAAAAGCCCCAGTACAAACGTCAATTCCGTCGTCACATACCACCAGCGCTCCAGCTACGAGGAAAGCTAGGTAGGAAAGACATTCGCGGATATCGGCTTTAAAGAAAGCGGACCGTGTCGCCTCAACTGGATATCCCAGAAGAGAGAAATCACACCCCTCGCTAAGCTTAAAAAAGTGACGCATTGACTTGGTGGCAATTACATCAGCGCAGATAATTTGTGGAAGTTTTTACCTTTACACGACAACGTTCATGTTCTCTCAATCTGTGTAAAGAAATGAGGCAAATAATGTCAACTCATTTTGCACTGTATTAAAGCTTTTGAAGTTAGTCACAGCGTAGACGCCTGTGTCGTGTTTTACAGGAAATTAAAAATTGTTTGTGTGCTACATAAAAGGCAATTTGTATTAGACGTCAACGGAATAGAACTAGTTGGAACGGAAGGTGCCGTTAGCGGTAAGTGGAAGTGTATTCACTCTCGACGGAACGACAACACGTCATCCCCTTTCGTCCAGTACTGAATGATGACAGTGAAGCAACGAAATACTATTCGTGGTATAAAAAGTCTGAATATAGTACCAAAATTAAGGAACCAGGTGTAATAAAGCAATTCAGAGGGGATGTTCGTCAGAAAGTTCAACAGTGCTGACGTTTCCACTATTAAAGAAGGATTTTAATGAAAATTGTTTCTTCAATGTATGTTCTTTTTTACGCAAAGTATAGGCTTTTCTGTGTCCAGAAACTGTAAAATCTAAGTCAATTTCTGTTTTCAGATGTCCGACCCATTTTTTGCAGGAATACTCACAGCAAAATATACCTTATCTTTACAATGTAACGAAAACGAAGAAAACAATAAAAAGATGACTAAGAATACATAGAAGTACAGAATCCGTTACTGTAACATGAGTGAGCGCGCCGTGAAGTTAACTCCCGATGTCGGTAGAGGGCGCCACTGTTCCCCCACCTGCTTATCAGGGCGCCGTGAAAAGTAATGTCTCCGACTTTTATATGTGAAAACTCTTAAGTTTTTTATGTAAAAGAGACGTTATTAACATTCTACACCTTTGTTCTTCATGCTACATATTCATTTCTCAACGTAGTCACACTGGCAACAAACACATTTCTGCAAACGACACGATCACTGTGGAATATTTAACTTTTCTGACGGAGCCAAAACCTCACCTGTGCTAGCAGCGCTTCATCACTATCAAAGTGAAGTCCTCTAATGTGTTCTTTAAGTTTTAGAAACAGATGAAAGTCGGATGGGTCCAATTCGGGACCCTCTGGAGGATCATCGATGACAATGAAACCAAGGCATCGGCTTGTTTCTGATTTCTCACTGCTCATGTATGCTCAGGTATTGTCATGATGAAGGAGAAGAAGCTTATTATATTCCGGCGAACTCGTCGAAATCGAAACCCGATAACAGCATGATGTTCCTCACGCACAGACGTATTTACGTTACACACCGACATGATACTCGGTGGAATTCGGAGCCGTCTAGCGGCAGAAGGTTGCAGCTCCTGTCAACGAAGCGGGAAACACGACCGAGTAATACGCATGACATTTAATACCTCAACCGATGATGAGAACATACTAAAAAATTCGGAGACATTACTTTTCAGGACGCCCTCGAAACTCCAGAGCAACCGTTCAGTTGATGGTTTGGTGAATGTCACCATCTGAATATTGGATGTTTTGACGTTCCATTCTGTCCCGTTGCGTCAACCGTGAAACTACCTTACAAGGCCAAAACTTTCTGACAAGTCACATAAAGAAGAAAGTGAAGGTGTTACTCCGAAGGGCAGTCACTTTCCCAGTTACTGAAACACACATTTTGGTAAAATTTTATTTATTTCGTTGTATACGTCGTAAAATGATGTAACGCCTTAAACATTTATACGAAATACTTAACATGTACTCGATGCATAAACAGCAGCGTATAGCCACATACAACAGAAATCACTCGGGACCGTAAGTAGACCTTAATGGTTGTACTGTGGCACCAATCCCCAAAATAAAGGAGTCGTGAACAATGATAGAATGTTTCTGAGAAAAACCTGTTACAAAATCATTTATCGAGTGAGATAAATGAAAAGCCATTCACTGTCAGAGCTAGAAGTGTTAATGCTGAAGGGAATCGGTGGGTGATCTGCTCAACCTCAAATAAAATGGAAAACTGTCAGCAGCAACTGCAAAGGTGCACAAATAAATCATAGAACCCATCGTAAAGTGAAAGTGAAATGGAAAACACTATAGAATAAAATGAGTTGCCGAATGGCAATAAAGGCAAACAATCTGCTAAGCCGTTGATCACCAAACAGCCGATCGCGAGCTACTAGCTCGCGGAGATATTTTCAGTAGATCACATCAACGCTGAGGCCGAGCAAACTGGATTGGATTGTTCCACTGAGCCGGCCGGAGTGGCCGAGCGGTTCTAGGCGCTACAGTCTGGAACCGCAGGACCGCTACGGTCGCATGTTCGAATCCAGCCTCGGGCATGGATGTGTGTGATGTCCTTAGGTTGGTTAGGTTTAAGTAGTTCTACGTTCTAGGGGACTGATGACCTCAACAGTTAAGTCCCATAGTGCTCAGAACCATTTGTTCCATTGAGTTCAGCTCAGATTGCGTACCCGACAGCTGCCTCTTTCTCCCGCGCAACTGTCACTGTCAATCAAGAGTAGTGAGTACTACATTGTCAGCCTTATAGTTGATTACACACTCGTGAGGTTGTGAGCGTTAAGCAAGAACATTATCACTTTCATTCGGAATGAAAACCGATTACTTCTTAACCCCTGGTAAAAGACAGATGCGTGTCCATATTGTGGTATGCAAGTGTATCAGTTTATTCAGGGATTCTGCTCTAAGAAAAGAAAGAGCAAAGCAGATAAAAGCCGAAATTAAGGCTCAACAATCAACATTTGGAAACCATCAAACAAGACGAAAGTAGGAACTGAGGCGCCATTCCAAGTTTCAAAAACTATTGTACAGAATAAAAAAAACCAAGGGAAGACGGCGAATTAATCAGAACTATATTTTTAGAAGTTTCTGATTCCTATTTCAAAAAGGAAACAGATAATGTCTGCTACTAAATCTGCACAGGCTATTGCAAATTCAAAGTAATTCATATTTACTGGAAATGTAAGTTTATAGGTAAGAGACAAATTAAGGTAATTTTTAAAAACTTTTTTCTGTCCTAATTTCTTTTTGTAGCTCAGAAACATCAAAAGTTTGTGCAACAACTATCCTAAACGATGCAACATGGCAGCGGAAAAGTTACAACGGGGCCACGAGAGGTCTGAGACATGTCTGGATGGAATGCACAATTACGAGGAGCCAGTCACTGAACCAAATAGACTACATATAAATACACAAAAACTATCCCAGAAATTTTAGTTAAATTACTTGAGAAAGTTAGTGTTGCGTTATAAGCCCCATTCTTTTCTTATGACATCGAAGTTCCTTACGACGACGTCATTACGTAGAACATTTACTGCTAAAATCTCTATTTTTCGACATTCTCCATCATCACCGTCATCCACAAACGACTGTCGTGGCTGCTGTTGTGGTAACCATTTATCTACCATAGGCTGTTTGTGATTGGTCAGTGTAGACCAAATTTACGTTACGTGTCAAAGCTAGTGTCCATGCATGCATTTGTGTCGCCTGCGCTCTAGTGGGAACCTAAATAATCCAAAACATTTCTCTTTGTTTTCTCAGCGGTGAGGTTTCTCTTCACGCACAGCTAATATTATACATGCTATCCCAGTTGAAGCTGTTCTCGCTCATTCTAATTTTTACTATTAATTTAAGAACAGAATCCCAGTACGTGGAACTGAATGATAATCTTTTAGTTTCCTCAAACATTATTCAGTGCTTAGTTGTGTGACTGTGTTCAGTAACTGCTGATCTCTCAAGTTCTAAATTTTGGGGATCCCTTTGGCGTTTTGCACAGCGGTCGGTAACATTACCAACAGACTGCATCACTACTTTGTTTTATAAGTCCTAATTTTTGTCTGACGACGGCTTTAGCCCAGATAAAAAAGTATAAATGAAGAAATACAGGGTAATAATAATTAAACTTTGCTTTAAATGCGAACACTTTAGGTTAGGTTTACCGTGACTGTTACTGACATTAAATGAAGCAACAAGTTTACTGTTGCCAGTCACTGTTTATTTATCTCTAAGACGCGTTTCAAAGCTTTAAACCTCCATCATCAGGTGGATTTACATTTGTTAATATGACATTTGCATGTGTGTTGTGTTACGATTTTTTGGAGTAATACTGTCATATTTTGTAAACAGTTTACAAAATATGACAATACACATGTGATGTGTTACGACTGTAAAAGGAACCTGTGACCACTGGAGACAGTGCCACAAGTTCCTGCAAAAAATCGTAGCATAACACACACACAAATGTCATATTAACAAATGTAAATCCACCTGATGATGGACGTTTAAACCTTTGAAACGCGTCGTGGAGATAAATAAACAGTGACTGGTAACAGTAAACATGTTGTTTCATTTAAACTCTCCCTACTTGAAAGGGTCCCCATGAGAAATGGGTGATTGTAGAACATCGTGGAAACATTTGTAAGGACATGTGGAAGAAAATAACGAATAACCCATTGAAAGAAACACATTTTAATTTTGAAATAAGAGGGTAAAATTTATTAATAGCACACCATGTTTACGTTCCAGGTTACAAATGTTATTTACTGAGACGATCATCTGCATCCACAACAATTGCATCCGTATTGCAGGTACCACTTCACAACGGTTTTCAGCACTTCTGTAACAGTAGACCATGGAATGTTCAACTGTCGTAACACAGTTCGTGCACTGCTTGAAGATCATGCATTCCCTAACGTCGAAACAGAACGTTCAACAATTTTCGGACCAAATAGACCATAAGCCTCTCCAAGGAGCAATTCCCGAATCGCCAGTTTAATTAAGCTTCTAAATCATGTTCCTCAACTCTCCGGATTCCTTTTAGTGCCTCGGTACTCGGAAAGGGCAGCAGCACTATAATTTGACGGCCTGCAACTGTAATGGACACTGATGCTTCTGTTTCAACACTACGTCGCTGAACCAGTACCAGCGTCTAAGGCAAGTCAAGACACTAACAAACAACGCAAATCCTGCAGGGCTCAGGATTTGTAGAATGGCCTTCTCTTTCTTCTGCAACTAACTCATTAATCCTATATTTTCCGCTCCCTAAGAAAGTGATTGTTAAAAGCACTTACAGCTTTTGAATTATCTGTCATAACAAAGTCATTTAGTTTATGTGCATTGGAATCTTGTACGCTGACTAGCTGCACAGTTTCTTGTTTCACAATGTCTGATAGAGTTTTAATCTTACTACCACCATTATGTATTTCTGTCAATACATGTATACTTCTGGAGATTGTAATGGATTCCCTTAAAATAATACAGTATTTTTTGTAGTATGCTAGTAATGCCAAATCTTGATTTACTCTGTCTAGATAAATTTCTCTAGTCCTCTTACATCAAAATTTTGCTTCCGTTAGTTATCCATAGCTTCCTTGCTCCTTTAAGAAACTTTTGTAAAATTTTTTAGGAACGCAAGTTTCAAATATTGATACAAAATTATTATGGAATAAACTGCATCCAACATTAGCATATCCTTCTGCGTATACCATCCCTCTTAGCTCACTGTTAAAGCACTGTATTCAGAAGGAGCAGAAGAAACAATTACAGGAGAATATCGCTTGGGACAAGGAATGAGAGAGGAGAAAGACAAAGTTCCGTAATAAATTTCAGCTAGTAACAGCCAGTACTCTGTTAAAGAATTACAAGAAGAGGAGGTATACTTGGAAAAGGCAGGGTGAAATGGAAAATTTCAGTTAGATTACATCATGCTAAGACAGAAATTCCAAAATCAGATACCGGATTGTAAGGCGTACCCAGGAGCAGATATAGACTCAGATCACAATTTAGTAGTGATGAAGAGTAGGCTGAAGTTTAAGAGATTAGTCAGGAACTATCAATAAGCAAAGAAATGGGATACAGAAGTACTAAGGAATGACGAGATACACTTGAAGTCCTCTAAGGCTATAGATACGGCAATAAGTAGGGAATACAGCTGAAGAGGAATGGACGTCTCTAAACAGGGCACTTACAGAAATTGGAAAGAAAAACATATGTACAAAGAAGGTAACTGTGGAGAAACCATGGGTAACAAAAGAAATACTTCAGATAAACGTTGGAACAAGGAAGTACAAAAATTTTGAGCGAAATTCAGGAATACAGAAATACAAATCGCTGAGGAATAAAATAAGTAGGATGTGCAGGAAAGCTAAGACGAAATGGCTGCATGAAAAATGTGAAGAAATCTAAAAAGAAACAACTGTAGGAACGACTAATTCAGTATATAGTACAAAGTCAAAACAACATTCGGTAAAATTAAAAGCAAAGGTGGTAACATTAAGAATACAATGCAGAAGAGAGAGTGGATAGGTGGAAGAAGTATTTTGAAGGTCTCTATGAGGGGAAAGATTTGACTGAGTGTGAAAGAAGAAGAAACAGAAGTCGATTTAGGGGATCCAGTATTAGAATCAGAATAAGAGGACTTTGAAGGATTTTAGATCAACCAACTCAGAAAGGATTAATAACATTTCAACAGAATTTCTAAAATCACTGGGAGAAGTGGCAACAAAACGACTATTCACGTTAGGGTGCAAAATGTATGAGTCTGGCGACATACCATGTTACATTTAGAAAGAATAACGCCCACACAGCTCCGAAGACTGCAAGAGCAGACAAGTGCGAGAATTTTCGCACAATCAGCTTAACACCTTATGCATCCAAGTTGGTGTGAAGAATAATATACACAGCCGGCCGCGGTCGCCGTGCGGTTCTGGCACTGCAGTCCGGTACCGCAGGACTGCTACGGTCGCAGGTTCGAATCCTGCCTCGGGCACGGGTGTGTGTGATGTCCTTAGGTTAGTTAGGTTTAAGTAGTTCAAAGTTCTAGGGGACTTATGACCTAAGATGTTGAGTCCCATAGTGCTCAGACCCAATAATATACACAAAAATGGAAACGAAAATTGAGGATGTGTTAGATGCGATCAGTTTGGCTTTAGGGAAGGTAAAGGTACTAGAGAGGCAGTTATGACGTTGCAGTTGATAATGGAAGTAAGTATACAGAAAGATGAAAACAACCTGGAGCAAGCGTTCGAGAATGTCGAAGGGTGTAAGATGTTCGAAATTCTGAGGAAAATAATGGTAAGGTGTAGGGAGACACGGGTAATATACAATGTGTGCAAGAGCCAGGAGGGTACAATAAGAGTGGACGATCAAGAACGAAGTGCCCGGATTAAAAAGGAATTGAGACAGGGATTCAGTCTTTCGCCCCTATTGTTAAATCTCTACGTCTAAGAAGTAATCATCAGAATAAAAGAAAGGCACAGGACTGTAATTAAAACTCTAGGTGAACGATATCAGTAATACAATTCACCTTGCTATCCTGTGTGAAAGTGGAGTTGCATGACGTGATGAATGGAATGGACAGTCTTATAATTACAGAATATGATTTGAGAGTACTGAGAAGTATCAGAAGTTAGAACAGCGAGAAACTTAACACCAAGACTGATGGTCACGAAGAAGATGAAGTAAGGAATTTTACTACCAAGACAGCAAACCAATGATGGTCGGAGCAAGGAGGACATCAGAAGTTGACTAGCACTAGCGGAAGTGCATTCCTGGCCAAAGAAGCCTGCTGATATCAAACATAGGCCCTAACACGAGGAAGAAATTACTGAGAATCTACGACTGGAACACAGCATTGCATGATGGTGAAACATGGACTGTGGGAACACTGGAACAGCAAAAGAATCGAGCCATTTGAGACGTGGTGCTACAGACGAATGTTGAATATTAATTGGACTGATAAGGTAAGGAATGATGAAGTTCTGTGTAGAATCGGAGAGGAAAGGAATGTGTGGAAAACTCTAACAGAATAAGGGACAGGATGATAGGAAATCTGTTAAGACATCAGATATTACAGGGAGCTGTGGAGGGAAAAAACTGTAGAGGTTGGAATACATCCAGCAATTAATTGAGGGCGTAGATTGCAAGTTCTACAGTGAGATGAAGAGGTTGGCACAGGAGACAAATTCGTAGCGGGCTGCATAAAAAAATAAAAAAGGGTCTGTTCTCGTTAAAAAGCCTTACTGCTTGGTATGAACGTGCCTCTGGGTTGTAAGGTACCGTATTGTTTATATCCATTAACTGTGCGTCATAATACTTGGAACTTAAATAGTGGCAACTATTTATTCAGAACCCATATAAAAGAGTTACATGTTTTCACACGTTACTGTCCTTCAAAGTAGTCACCAGCGTTGTTTAGAACCCGTTGCCAGCGATGTGGAAGGCGTAGTATACCGTTAGCAGAGCTTGTTCTGTTGATGGTGCGAATGGAGCGGTCTACTGCCTTGTCGAATCTCTGGAACAGTTCTGAAGCGAATGCCACGAAGTGGTTCCCTCATCTTCGGAATCAAATCCAAGTTACCATCACCTGCGACCAGCTTTGCGAAAGAAGCAGCGACACTTTCTGCGCAACCCATCCTTCATTTTGCACGACAATGCGCTGGCGCATACAGCGCCAGCTGTGGCTGCTCTGTTCGGTCAATGGGACTGGGAAGTACTGTACCATCCACCATACTCCCAGGACTTAAGTCCTTGTCACTTCGATTTGATTCCGAAGATGAAGGAACCACTTCGTGGCATTCGCTTCAGAACTGTCCCGTAGATTCGATAGGCAGTATTCCGCTCCGTTCGCACCATCAACAGAACAGGCCCTAAATATATATATTTTCAAGACACTCTCCATTCCGTAATACGACCACACAGAGAAAATAGCACTGTTATCCAAATGTCTACGAGTAAATCAACGTCGGGAGTGACCGTTGACTAGTTCATTGATTAAGTTGTGTAGAACAATACAAAAGAGAAATTTCTGAGACACCGAAACCTTATGCTAAACCTTCTCTTTCTCCCGCTGCTAAACAGCGATGGTGCCCCGCGTCTAGAGCCGTGCCTGTGTATGTGTATGTGTGTGTCTGTGTGTGTGTATGTGTGTGTGTGTGTGTGTGTGTGTCTGCGGAGGAACGCCGAGTCCCACGGGTCGACGGACGGGGTGCTGGTGGCCGTGTTTGCGATTGGCCCATCGTGGTGACGTCACTACCGGTAATGGATTCGCGGTCCGCCCAGGCCGCGACCAGCTCCGGTTACAGCTAATTAATTAAGCCGCGCTGATCCTCGCAATGGGCTTATTTCAGCCCGGAGGCTGCTCCCGTACCGACGGCTCACAGCCTCCTCGGCTTAGCAAGGCGACCGGGGATGGTGTTCGCGGCTTAGGAGACCGTCCGGCATACCCAAGGTACTGGCTGCCTTTCCTTCACAAACAGTGCGTCGAGCGACAGTTTTTTCTACACACTTCGAGTACCACATACGAAGGACTAGCACTTATCCGACAGATGGTAACGTCGGTGACCTGTCAATCATCAGTTGTTGTTTGTCTGGAGGATTAGGGTGGTACAATTGAGCCCATCAGGGATTCCTCTCGTGTGTCAAACTCCTTGCACGTAACGTCTTCTATTATTTGTTGGACATAGTCACATCTCTGGCTTCCTGTGCAGCTTTTACCCTCTAAGGCTCCCTATTGTACAGTGGAAGTTGTTCATTAATTTCTTCACAGTTACCTTTTGTCTCTTTTTGTTAATGTTTCCCACGTTTCCCCTCGTGCCCTTTCTCCCGAGAACCTCCTCCTCATTTCATATTCTTCTGTAGCACCAAATTTCAAACTCTGCGATTCTCTTCTGTACCGATTTTCCCACAGTGCGTGTTTCACAACCATACAATGCTGTACTCCAAACTCACATTGTCCAAAATTTCTCCCTCAAATTAAGGCCATCATTTGATACTATCAGACATTTCTTGTTCTCGAATGTCCTTTCTTCTCGTGATAATCTTCTTTGTTTGTCCTCCTTGCATCATAAGTCATATATTATTTTGATTATTTGCTTATTCGAGGTATGCTGCCACGGGATGGTAAGTCCGCAACTGTTCAGTACTGTGAAAAATGTATATTTTTTTTTTTTATTTTTTATTTCTACCGTATCAATTGCATTGATATAAAATTTTGCTGCAGTGGTTACCGACTTCGGGCTGACACACTCATTCTCAAATCACACACCTTGTTATTCACTGTAACTATTCATAAAAATGGTGTAGAAGGCATAAATAACTTCTGTACAGAATCTGCACAGTGGTCAACAAGTACCCTCATTGTTATTGATAGAATCTCATTCCTGCCACTTCTAATAACTTCCGTCTTTCTTCGGTTTACTCTCAAACTACACTATGTGATCAAAAGTATCCGGACATCACCGAAGATATATGTTTTTCATATTAAGTGCATTGTGCTGCCACCTAATGCCAGGTACTCCATATCAGCGACCTCAGTAGTACTTAGACATCGTCAGAGAGCAGAATAGGACGTTCCGCGGAACTCATAGACTTCGAACGTGGTCAGGTGATTGGGTTTCATTTCTGTCATACGTCTGAACGCGAGATTCCCACACTGCTAAACTTACCCTAGGCTCACTGTTTCCGGTGTGATAGAGAAGTGGAAACGTGAAGGGACACGTACAGCTCGAAAGCGTATAGGCCGAACTCGGCTTTTGACGGACAGAGACCGCCGACAGTTGAAGAGGATCATAACGTGTAATAGGCAGACATCTACCTAGACCATCAACCAGGAATTTCAAACTATATCAGGATCCACTGCAAGTACTATGACAGTTAGATGAGAAGTGAGAAAACTTGGATTTAATGGTCGAGCGGCTGCTTATAAGAGACACATCACGCCTGTAAATGCGTGAAGGAGCGTAAACACTGGACGATTGAACAGTGGGAAAACGTTGAGTGGAGTGACGAATCACGGTACACAATGTGGCGATCCGGTGGCAGGATGTGTGTACGGCGAGTGCCCGGTGAACTTCATCTGCCAGCGTGTGTAGTGTCAACAGTAAAATTCTAAGGCTGTGGTGTTATGGTGTGGTCATGTTTTTCGTGGAGGGACATGGCACCCCTTGTTGTTTTGCGTGGCACTATCACAGCACAGGCCTACATTGATGTTTTAACCACCTTCTTGGTTCCGACTGTTGAAGAGCAATTTGGGAATTGTGATTGCATCTTTCAACACGATCGAGCACTTGTTCATAATTCACGGCCTGTAACGGATTGGTTATACGACAATGACATCCCGGTAATGGACTGGCCTGCACCGAATCCTGACCTGAATCATATAGAACACCTTTGGGATGTTTTGGAATACCGACTTCGAGCCAGGCCTCACCAACCGATATCGATGCCTGTCCTCAGTGCAGCATTCCGTGAATAATGGGCTGTCATTCCCCAAGAAACCTTCCAGCATCTGATTGAACGTATGCCTGCGAGAGTGGAAGCTGTCACAAAGGCTAAGGGTGGGCCAACACCATGTTGAATTCCAGCATTACTGATGGAGGGCGCCACGAACTTGTAAGTCGTTTTCAGCCAGATGTCCGCATACTTTTGATCACATGGTGTATATTCTGTATCCATTACATTGTTCACGCTATTAAAGACGCCTTGTAACTCTTCTTCACTTTCACTGAGTTTAGCGATGTCATCAGGAAATTTTATCATTGGTATTGTTTCAAATTGAATTTAATCCTACTCTTCAACTTTTCTTTTATCCCTGTGTTACAACTTTCTTTATCCGAACACTTTATTCTTGGTCTTCCATTCTGACTTTTCTTTCGTGTTTTGTACGTATTGAATATTACCCGTCTCCCCCAATAACCGACACATTTTTTCCTGATAATTTCGGAGATTTGTACCACATTTCGTTATCGAACGCATTTTTTGTGTCGACATGTTCTATGAGGGTACCAGGATTATTCGTAACTCATGTTTCCATAATCAAGGGCAAAGAACAGCTATTCTCATAGTTATACCTTCCTTAAAGACAAATTGATCGTCATTTAACAGAGCCTCAGTTTTCTCCTACACTATTCTGTTAATTATTCTCGCCGGCAATCTGAATTTATCGGCTGTTAAACTGGTTGTGTGGTAGTCATCGCGCTTTTTGTTTTGATCATATTTCCCGACATTATGGTGATGTCTCTCCAGATTCATAAATTATGCAAACCAGCACAAATTTTAATTCATTTCGTATGCTGCGATCATTATCGTAGATAATAAAAAAGAGATTTAAATGTCTCAGGGAAACATTTAATTAAAGACCTATAGGATCACGAATGGCACATGGTCGTCCCATTATGTCCAATGCTTGGGTGCTTGTCTATATCGGAGAGCTCTGGCAGGAGTGACAATATGTAAGGGAAAAATGAATTGAAGTTTGTGTTGGTGAGGGCACTCAGTTAGGTAGTTCGTCCAGCAATGTCGACCATCGTATTGCGTAGGGTGTGGGAGTGGATTCAGTAACAACAAGCAACGTTCATGTGTTTCTTGTACGCAAGGTGTTATCCTAAACACCAAAATCCGACGAAATTTAGCAGCGTACTTTTTTATTTTATTTTATTTTTTGTTTATTTATTTATTTGGCAGGTATCAGCCACGACGTCTGTAAAAGTGCGAGATGCCCCTCCGAAGCATTTACTACAGCCCAACCATGACAACTCTAGGGAAGAACGTGCTATGTTGACGCTGGGAGTTCTCCTAGTGTGGACGGTAGTCATAATGTACGAATAACGTTGATATCGTTTCAAGTAGGACACTGACGAGTGTTTCGGCGAAATAATATGACAATATAAACTTTGCAGTTCAATCCTTACCTAAGCCTTACTTACAAATCCGTAAACGTCCCATAATAAATTATTTTATTTGAGTACATCTAAAGTAGAAGTTTGTGTAATCGATTTTCACGTTAAATAATTAGGATTATAGACGGACTGATAATAGTTTGCATTAGATATTTACCTGTCATACGCAGTTTAGTAATGTACAGCAGTCGCTTTGCGAACTTTGGTGTGGTGTAACGGTGCCTAAAATATATTTCACCAGATTTTGGATAATAACATGGCGTTTGTTGATAGCACATGCATCATCTACATGAACCAGTTACAAAATTCCCTTAGAATACTCATCGTTTCAACATCGAACAGCTCCACTTTAAAGCAAGAATGTATTTGTTTAGTTAAAAAATAATAATTCATGACGGTAAATTGTTAGACATTGCAACCATAGGACTATGACAAAAACTCATAGGCTATCGATTAAGGTTGCCAGGTGGCCCTGATAAATCACAAGCAACGGGCTCAATCTTCTGTGCAGGAGCAATCTGATAAGATATAAATGGTATTCATAACGAACGAAGAATGAAGGAGCTTGTAAAAGCAAACCACACAGTCACTTAAACTGAGTGTAGTAGATATTATTCTGTACACAATGTTACACAGTATAGCCGCATATGTGAAAGTTCTGGGCATTCACGGCAGCAAAAAGAGTAAAATCTGCCTCGTCCGTCCAAAGACAGTTTCCCAGCCATATATCATTCCAATTCCATGCATGGCGAAAAACGAAGGGCAAAATCACTGCGTTGTTGTCATCTTCGGGCGTCTTTTGGTGCACACGCGATCTATTACGACCAGTGTCAATTGCACTGCAAAATCTTTTAAACTGTTGACCAGGCGAGACATCTCCAGCACTGGCTGCGAAATTGAGGTATGTACTGCAAGGTCACCTGTAGCCATAGAATCTTCTTCATTAACGACTGCTACTCGAATGGGCGGTCGCCCTTTCCCTGGTGCACCACCTAATCCACCTGTATCTTCAAATTTCTTAATCATATTCTTTAGCTCATTTATTGTCTCTTCGCAGCTGTTTCTGCCGCGATATTCCCAAAATGTAGCGTTGCTATTGCTTTAGTTCTAAAAAACAAGTTTACCAGCAGTGCAGAGACTTTCTTCTCAATAGCCTTTGCGTTTTGCACAGAAAACTTCAACCTTTTTAACCATCCAAAAGTCACGTCACAAAAGAAATGAATTCACGTTGTGGGGCGGCGGGTGGAATTTTGTTGTTAGAAATAAATGATGATATATGTCTTTCCCGACCGATGCACCATATGTGGGTCGGCGTATGGAAATAGTTGTTAATGAAAATGATGTGGAATGTCTTTCCCGGCACATGTACCATATTTGGGGCGGCGGGTGGAATTATTGATATTAAAATGTTTTGTAATGTAGAGAAGACGCATTTCCCGGCCGAGTAGCAACATATGTGGTGCGGCGGGTGAAAATAATTGTTAATGAAATGTTCCTATGATTTATTTAATGCTGTTGTTTGCCGTTCTCAACACTGGCTCTCTAACTACAATATTGGCAACCAGAAAGTGATTAGCAAAACGTGAAGCCTGTAATTAGAATTCCTAGTACCCACTTTAACTGAAAAATACACTTATAGCCACAGCTTATAGCTCTGAGGAATTAGGAGATTGTCTGGGATTCATAGCTAAAAACGATTCTTTCTAAAATGTTCACTATATTCTCAAATTCACAGACCAAAAGAATCCACACAATCCAACTACCAGAGCAGTTCAGAGTCTAATGCACTGATGCAACTATAACTGTTCAAATTAAATGCTTAAGTGAATGATCGCCATAATTTGATGATAATGTTCATCAAACGCCACGCTAAATAATGGTAGAATGTCTGTCCCGCGGCGGCACGTGAAAATACGACATACGCGATCTGAAGATAGATCATTAAAGCCATCACAGAATTAACACTTCACTCAAAAACGATTTCATGGTTATGCGTATCCCGATTAACTTATTACGGCATCCGAGGCTGTTTATAGCAATGATAACGACGCGACGCGACTCCCGGCACAGATGGTGCGCTGATCAGCGTCTGGAGAGAACTGGGGCCTTTTTTCCTCGCGCAGCGTTCTTATATACACTCCTGGAAATGGAAATAAGAACACCGTGAATTCATTGTCCCAGGAAGGGGAAACTTTATTGACACATTCCTGGGGTCAGATACATCACATGCTCGCACTGACAGAACCACAGGCACATAGACACAGGCAACAGATCATGCACAATGTCGGCACTAGTACAGTGTATATCCACCTTTCGCAGCAATGCAGGCTGCTATTCTCCCATGGAGACGATCGTAGAGATGCTGGATGTAGTCCTGTGGAACGGCTTGCCATGCCATTTTCACCTGGCGCCTCAGTTGGACCAGCGTTCGTGCTGGACGTGCAGACCGCGTGAGACGACGCTTCATCCAGTCCCAAACATGCTCAATTGGGGACAGATCCGGAGATCTTGCTGGCCAGGGTAGTTGACTTACACCTTCTAGAGCACGTTGGGTGGCACGGGATACATGCGGACGTGCATTGTCCTGTTGGAACAGCAAGTTACCTTGCCGGTCTAGGAATGGTAGAACGATGCGTTCGATGACGGTTTGGATGTACCGTGCACTATTCAGTGTCCCCTCGACGATCACCAGAGGTGTACGGCCAGTGTAGGAGATCGCTCCCCACACCATGATGCCGGGTGTTGGCCCTGTGTGCCTCGGTCGTATGCAGTCCTGATTGTGGCGCTCACCTTCACGGCGCCAAACACGCATACGACCATCATTGGCACCAAGGCAGAAGCGACTCTCATCGCTGAAGACGACACGTCTCCATTCGTCCCTCCATTCACGCCTGTCGCGACACCACTGGCGGTGGGCTGCACGATGTTGGGGCGTGAGCGGAAGATGGCCTAACGATGTGCGGGACCGTAGCCCAGCTTCATGGAGACGGTTGCGAATGGTCCTCGCCGATACCCCAGGAGCAACAGTGTCCCTAATTTGCTGGGAAGTGGCGGTGCGGTCCCCTACGGCACTGCGTAGGATCCTACGGTCTTGGCGTGCATCCGTGCGTCGCTGCGGTCCGGTCCCAGGTCGACGGGCACGTGCACCTTCCGCCGACCACTGGCGACAACATCGATGTACTGTGGAGACCTCACGCCCCACGTGTTGAGCAATTCGACGGTACGTCCACCCGGCCTCCTGCATGCCCACTATACGCCCTCGCTCAAAGTCTGTCAACTGCACATACGGTTCACGTCCACGCTGTCGCGGCATGCTACCAGTGTTAAAGACTGCGATGGAGCTCCGTATGCCACGGCAAACTGGCTGACACTGACGGTGGCGGTGCACAAATGCTGCGCAGCTAGCGCCATTGGACGGCCAACACCGCGGTTCCTGGTGTGTCCGCTGTGCCGTGCGTGTGATCATTGCTTGTACAGCTCTCTCGCAGTGTCCGGAGCAAGTATGGTGGGTCTGACACACCGGTGTCAATGTGTTCTTTTTTCCATTTCCAGGAGTGTATAAAGCCGCGGTGCGGACGACTAAGGGAACGCCTGATTAAATCGGCTCTCCCGACTAGCTGCTGGGCTATTATGCACTACTTTAAGTTATCAAATAAATCACTGCTTCCTTTGCTGATGGCCAATGAAGCTCTCAATTTAAATGTGCAATCAGCACACAGGTAAGTAATCATAATAAAAGTCTGACGTGGCTAAGTCCAATATTTTGGGCGAGAGAATTAATTTAATTACACTACACGCACTTGCCCTTTGGTGATACACTATCGCTATAGTTTTATAGTTATTCAGTTGAAACTTGTCACATCTTTATGAATATAGCGAATCTCCCTTCTACTTAAACATCCTAGCTTTATTTATTCACCTACTTAATCTATCTTGCTGCCATAATTTTTAGACAAAAACCAGAAAATCATGAATTTCAACTAAAATTTTTATTTATGAGATCCAGAATACTGTTTCTACTAAATAATTATGCAAAAGGAATCTAAATATAAATTTTTAAGTTTCTAGGTCTTTTATGTTGAGCCAATGATTTTTACAGAAAAACGTCCAAATCTCGAAAATGGTTAAAGCTATTGAACTGATATTCAACACATAATGATATAGTAGTACTCCTGACATGCTAGAAACGTTTCAGATTATTTACTTGATTTTTAAAGTATTGCGCAACATTTATGACGTCAGAGCTATTTACAGCAGACTGGTGGCACACAATGGAAAGACTGCTGTGAATTTTATACGGCGTGAGTAGGCTGCTTCCCTCCAACGTCGCCAAAAGACAAAAAGCAGACTGACGTCAAACAAGGAAATACTTCACATTGTGACGGCTTACAGCGCAATATTTTCGCCTGATGGCATAAATGGAACCGTTATTTTTTTCAGCATACTCTATGAGTGCACCGGTTAATGAGTTTATGAACATACATACAACGTGTCAGCATTCTGCAGTGTACACTGTAAACACCAAGTACACTGTGAGTTGATCACACGATCGTGATGTCTCTTCCCTTTATGACCCATAAGATATGAAAATATGTTTGACATTATGGAAAAAATCTTAAATGTGATTGGTTGGTCACTGATGTTGTCGATTTGTGTGTTAGGTACAGCTTTAACCATACAAGAAACAACATTATACCGTTCCACCTTGATAATCTCAGTATACTGTCATAAAACATCATGACCGATCTAACCACTTGCGAAACACTTTTCGGGAAATAATTCGGATTTTAACAAGCGTTTATCATCGTGTGTTAGGTAAAAATAGATAGGTTTACAAGATTTTCACACTAGCCTGAGTAGTTTTCTTCCATCAGTCTTCTGACTGGTTTCATGCGGCCACAGCCACGAATTCCTTTCCTGCGCCATCCTCTTCGTCTCGGAATAGGACACTTGCAACCTGTATCCTCAATTATTTGCTGAATGTATTCCAAAACTCAGAATCTTACCAGTTGTGTTAACAGATACGGCATATCATTATCGAGCAAACTATCTTAAGCGTACGCTCCGTAAAAGAAAAAAAAACTGTAAACTGCGAACTACCAGGGGATACCATCACATTCAAGGAACAAAGTGCTGCATATAGTATCTACAAAAAGAACGAAAGGATATAATAATATACATACGATTCACAGAATTCTCCACTCGGCAGCATCGCACGCAGAACTTGTCTCTTATATTAGCCGATTTCTGCTTCGACTGCAATGACTCCGTCAAAGATGGAATGTTGCCAGAGCTCTAACAATACATAAGAAGAAATCTTAACGCCCAACAATTTATACCTGATGACTTTATTGTAACATGCACATGTAGTGATTGTATTTGTTAGTAAATAATGCATTTGTTTAACACACGAAAACGACATATTTCGGTAGTAAGGCTGTATGGGCAAAGAAAGCAGCTCACGGTAAATGTCAACGGCATACAAGAACCATGTAATAAAAATAACTGGAGAACTATTTTAAGGTCGCCATCACATTGCATTCAGTGGCTGCTGCATTGAACACACCAGTTCCTTTTACAGTCGTCTTTTAATAGCGTTATCTACATTAGAAAGGTGCTCATTTCATGTCGGCGAAAGAAATTCTGGACCGCTAACTTGCACCCCATTTATCAGGTTTTCATACAACATTTTCCCGGCAGTTATTGAGGACCAGTACATATGTCTTGAGGCTTTGGTGGTTATTCCCCTAGCTAAACGGTTAAAATGTATGTAGGGTACAGAGGCGCTAAATTCTCAAGCAGTACGGCTGAGAACGGTGTGCTGTATACTTGACAGCGGTGGCTGTCCTTGAGCGCGGCGCTCTGCTACAGGCATATGGTTAAGCAACGTTAGTTTTGATTATTGCAGCCAAGTACGTGCGTTTTCTTGCAAAAAGGAGGGGCCTAGTCACTGAAAATAATGAAAATCGATGTGTGTTTGTACGTTGGACTGTTTATATCTTTTTTTTTTTTTGTAGCACTATGGCATCGCATTTTAATAGATTTTAATATTGCAACGATAATGTAGCCTTGGTACTTGACAACTCGGTATTTCTTCTTAAATAATGTTTTACGCAGTTTATGAAACATTCAAGATCTCGTATATTTTTTAGAATGTTGGATCGAAATCAAAACTTACCCTGTAGTGCGTACCGAAAGCATTGTGGGGTCACTAAACTACAGTGATTCTCGTTTTTGCCATGAACCGTGATGTCATACATTAATAATAATGTAAGTGTGAAACTGTGATATGCAGTATGAGTTTATTTGGTTAAATATCACGTTATGGCTAGTTATTTATAACTACGTGACTTTTTATTCTGGCGTGGAGCGCTGCCTGACCCCCGTTGTTGCTGGTGCCTTATAATGATTCACTCCCTTCGGTGACCAGAACAAGAGATATGCCAGCAATGCATAACGTCTAGTATTAAGATTAGGATGGTTGTGGTGGAGAGGCAGTTTGTTTCTTATTGGTCTAGCTAGAAAGGGAGAGGGTAGCGCCTGGCAGTTAAACTATTAGTAACGCTTATCTGCAAAGTCGCCCACGTCTTTCCGCTGGTAAGCGCTTGGGTGTTGGCGAGTTACGACAGTATTCAGGTAGGATGCCTCTCCTTGAAGCTTTCATTTCGTATTTTTGTTTCGTGTAGTATGGGATCCTTTTTAAACGTCAAAATTATAACTGAGTTGACGACCAAGCCACCTATCGTGCAACTTTCCACCTAAAACAGCCAGATATCGGCTGTAGGAGCCTGCTATGCTTAAAACCGAAAACATTGTTGACATGACAATGTGATGTCATGACGAGACAAACATACAAAAGCTCAATATGAAACTAGAAATCTCATAGTTTCTTCTAGAAATTTTCACATATAAAACTGCATAGCTCTTTGGCACAGTAAATGTAAAGACAAGGAGTTAAGCTATTACACTTCCAAAAATTTTTAAGAAACATTGTTTTAAGCTGTTTAAAAAATTCTCTCAACTCATATAAACCCTGTCTTATTTTGTTTCTTCTAAATTTAACATTTAATTGCTTGTATAAAACTTCATGGTATCAGTTCAGTTCCACCGAATGGCCTTAAGTGTTTGGAAGGGGCTGAGTGTGTTCTTTGGTCGTTAGCTACTGAAGCATGTGCGGTACATTTGTCCCCGTGTCCCACATTCATATCGATGTCCATCTGGCAGCAGGCCGTCGATAGCTCCGCATGGCTCTGCGGAGGCGACGTCACGTCCTTTCATCAGTCACATCTGGCCTTCATGAGCGGCAGGTTTCGCGTGCGAATACATTGTCTCTGCGATACTGAAGATCCACCGTAGACACCGTTGACCTCGGAAACCAGAACTCTTGTGCAATCTCCGGTATGTGGTGACCCATACGTTTTGCAGCGATTACACCACGCAACAGTGAAAATGTAACTTGCATTAAACTGGAGTATTCTTACCGTCTCAGTTCTTCTGACTGTACATGTCACAAAGAAAATCAAAACTGAATGCTGATTTTTCTCCGACAAAGGCGATCATTTGCAAAGAGAAATAGAAGTAATTTAATGCTAATGCGCGTTTAACGGCTACATGTGACATGAAAGAAATAGTAGAATAATACTCAGCAACCCTCGGATCATACTAATTCAGCACCTTTCTTCGCTTAATATTCTAGGGGTAGTGATTGCAGTTTGTTCTGTATTACAGTTTTGTTTTAGGACGAATATGAAACATGATTATGCGAAAATGGTCGAATTTAGAGTGTATATAGGAAAGATACGGTTAGTGTATTTAGAACAAATGCCACGAATAGACTGTAAAGCCTTTTGTTGATCAATTTTATGAAAGGTCACGACAAGTCTCGTGTTGTGATTTACACTAACCTCCACATGGCGGTTTAAGATCGCCAGTAAATTTAGAGTGGTAATAAAACAGTGCTAACATAGATTCTTCCAGGTTTCCATGAGCGTATTACATTTTTCTGTGGACAGTCTAATGATACAGAATGTCAGACAACAACCAGAATGGAAAACGTTAGAAATGAGGGAACGTGGAAGAATTAAATATTTAGAAAAATAGCTGGAAACAATACAATAATTTCACATGTTTAGCTGAGCTTATCTCAGTAGTACTCAGTCTATGTATTTCATTACTGATATACAACTCAAATATCTGAAATACAAAAGGATAGCACTTCATTTCAACTACATACATTTTAAGTACTATATTTAAAACTCGATTTTAATTTTAACCAATGCCTATGGTAAGACCACCGCTTTTCACAGTTCGTAGCCAGTTACACTTAAAAACACCGACTATTCTGAATACACATCTCACTCGCCAACGTGAAGAAAGAGAGCTCCTTGGCGTAAATACACAAATGCAAGGTATCAGCGATTGAGGTCCGAACTTAATGATAAGCAACTGACATTGTGCTGACGTCGCTAGCGAGAGGAGAAAAGAACACTAGATCATCTTGTGTGCTTGTCTAATAATTTTCGAATTTACTGTGTGTACAGAAAAGTGACAGTGTATCCTAAAGAAGGCCACGAAATTCTGTGAACCACAAACAGAATACCATGTTCATCCTGCTGAAGTTTACAGTGAAGAAGTTAATTTTTTTTAAATTTAGCATCTCAAAAGATCAAGATTTCGCAAGTGATGTGTCTTTTGAGAAGCCTTCCACAGTAACCCAAAATCAATTAAGCGATTTCGTAAGAGATTTTGAACTTTCAAAACATGAAAGTGAAGTTCCTGCATCGCACCTGCAGGTATGTAAAAGAATGGGATGTTATGTCCCCAACTGAAACGAAAATATACCAATTAATCGGAATATTTTTTCTACATCGTGAGCCAATTTTGAGCCATTCATTAATATAACGTTGAATGGAAGTTATTGGAATTACTTATGTTCCTGAAAGGCTAAGACTGTTCAGTGACTCATTCGCACCGCTTGGAAGTTTTACTCCCTATTGTTAGCGAGTTTCTTTTACTTTCAACTGCGTATGCTGTTCATATGGAAGGGTCTTTTGTAAATTTCAGGGCTTCTTTGAAGTCACGAAGTACAGTGAAAGTCGGAGGCATCCAATTATGTTCGCAACATATTGTTTCATTTGCGAATAAGACAGCAGTGTTCGTGCATCTCACTGTAGCAAAACTGATTGACCCGGAGAAGTTCACGACAGGCAGGCGAGGATAATATTCCACATAAGCCACCAGCTGACCCCACAAAATTGTTACATTAAAGCTTTACACATAAAATTAGTTCTCATAAAAATTTTCTAAAGAGAAGAACTACAAACTTGAAGCCTTATAGATCGTGAGGGCCGGCTGCGGTGGCCGAGCGGTTCTAGGCGCTTCAGTCCGGAACCGCGCCACTACTACGGTCGCAGGTTCGAATCCTGCCTCGGGCATTGATGTGTGTGATGTCCTTAGGATAGTTAGTTCTAAGTAGTCAAAGTTCTATGGGACTGATGACCTCAGATGTTAAGTCCCATAGTGCTCAGAGCTATTTGAACTTTCCAGAGACAAGCTGTTTGATGAAATGTTACGTGATGATGAGAAAAGCATTAAAAACTTTCGTTTCGGTTACTTGGAAATCAGAGAGCTAAAAATTATAGGGCAGTTGTGAGTGAACTGTTATGATGTCATGAAAGGCTTTGCAGTCACATATCTCTGAATACACTTCCTTTATGACCATCTAGATTTCTTCCCTGAATATGTGGAGGGGGTGTGGTGGAGGGGTTGGGGGGGGGGGGAGGGGGGGGTGAGTAGAGTTCCTGACAGACATGGTGAGTTTTTTCATGATGGTGTTGCAGTGCAGTCATGTAGAAGAGGTATTTAAGGATCTGGCCTCCTGCTATTTTCATAGAAAACTACTAGACTATTAGTAGGGATACTACAGAAACAAATTACAAATGACAAAGCAACTGTAATCGTTTAACTGATTTATAGTTTTATGAAAAATACATTATAATGTCAGTACAGAACACTGATGGCAAAAGCGTATATAATACCCAATTATGCGCCTTACTCGTTTGTACTGTTATTTTCTTTGGTCATTAAAAATTTATGAACTGTTCAATAATTTTTACAAGAAACTGTAAAACACACAAAGAATTCTTCAGTTTAGCTTCAATTATTTTACTAATTTTGGGTGTTACGTTTACTCAATTTTATCAGCACAAGTTATTTTATATTATCCACGTTATTTTTCACCTCAGTGATTCGCCTTCGTCTGAGTGTTTCTAAGATATATAGCACATATATATACATAAATCTGTATGATAACGGTATAAAACAGTACACATATTTCTGAAATTGGAACTACTTCTTTTAATGAATATTTTTCATCATATTGTATCCAAATAAATGTAGAGATTCTAAATTAACGTAATTTACAAAATTTAAATGAAATTTTGTTGTATAATGTTACCATCCCAGGTTCACTTGGGACGAGCAGCCACATTCACCCCACACTTACTTGTGACTGACTGCTCAGGTATCGTGTATATGTTCGCGCCATATGCCACATTAACCGCACTCTTCCAGGGGTATAAGTTGCGCAACTTCAATTGGGACAACAATTTCCCTGATTTATAGTCCTCAGTTTATTACGCACATCAGTGGTATTTATAAAAAAAATTAATCTGCGACTCTGGTTTCCTGAAGTAGTGTATAGGTATAATATCGCTACTTGGAACTAAGCAGTCTACGAAATCAGCAATTTCATATTTATCAGTCCGCTAGGTATTTTTACGTGGATGTTAACATATCTTTCAAGTTTAGTCATCTATATATCCTCCTCCAGAATTGACTGCTTCACTAGGCTGCAATAGAAAGGCACTATTTATCTTACGAAACCTTTGGATAGAGTTTTTGCTCTGAAACGCGTTAATCCTTTATGGGCTGTTATTGATAAAATGTGGGGCATCATTAATAAAACTGGAAACTAGTACTTCAAACGGGAGTGACCAAGGTCATGCCATATCTTACAAGGGCAGAAGATCACTTATTAAATGAATGAAATGTTCTCTTATTCCACAACTGTCGTCCCTTCACGCATTACCACAATTCCCATGGAGGCTCCAGTGATTGTCCCATTAGCGTACTAACACTGCCCCACCGACGCTCTACCATGGCGTGGTGAATGCTTCGAGCAGCCTTTCATCCTGGACATCCTGGACACGACCGTGCATCTGATGTCTCAAGTCGTGGTTCACCTGACCAGCTGATATGTTTCCACTGAATCGCACTCCACTTACGATGACCCCGTATATGCTACAATAGTAATAGACGATGCCGTTGAGGCAGAGGAGCTCGTGTACTTCATAACATTACTGTCACCTCTGCCTGAAACCATCCTTATGCTATTGTCAAAGTATAGTTTTCTGTGAACAGACACCCTCTCCTTTGGTGTAGAACTTGAACTGCACTCTCCTGAGCATTGTGATTCGCCTCATTAATTTGCTGATTCGAAATTTCTTACTTTTAATATTTTTCCTGTAAGCTCCGTTGGCAGACCCGTCGGCCTTGCTACCTGTATCCTAGTCAACGTCAGTATGTAATATTATGTTAACAGCAAGCATACGCCCCAGTCTAGGAAGACGCTTCCTGAGATCTCCTGCCACGGTTCAATTATCGGATAATAAAGACGTACCATTTTGAACTGCATAAGCCCTATGATTTAATATAGTTTATCCCATGGTCGGGACTGCTGTTTGTCCTTCCCGGTCAACAGTTACCTATACCCCCGTGTCTGTAGTCAGCTATCCATCATTCTCTACAATATCTGGTACGACTGTATGATGCAAGAACTGTCGGACAAGGAAGCGGCTTAGCTGTGAGAAGATAAACCGTTGGAGGTGACTTCGGAACCGTAGACAGGGAAGGTCAGGGCGGTTAGGCAGCCAACGATCTCGCGCAGAGGGTTGCGAAAAGATGCGTTGTTTCGCAATAGACCGTAATACACTAATCGGAAACCAGTGCGGTGTACAAGTTGCGTCAGCCAAACCTAGAACATAGGAAGAAAGTCAATACCGAGACAGTGGGTTTGGTTCTAAGACGCAGAATGATACGTGAGATACAGCTTCTTAAACCACAGGAGAGTGACTGTCAGGCCGCAGCGCTCGGAAACGACGTCACCGAGGAACTCAGTGTGCTCATTTGAGATCGTGCGAGCGTCGCACAAGGGGAGGATTGTTTGCTGTCGACTCAAACATTGCAGTCCGAGTCGACATCATCACACGGTACTAAACTGTCCGTCCTTACCGTATTCAGTGTATATTAGGAAGATTCTGGTTTTCAGTTTCGACACGTGACATTGACATCATTCCACTCTCAATCGCAGAATGTTTCTTCTGCAAAGTTTCAATAATCCCCTATGTAATAGTATTTAATACGAAAGGGAGTCAAATGAAAACCTTAAACGTGTAACTAAAATTCCATATTCTGAGCCATTATTCTATAAATTATCTGTACTGTTACCAGTGACGGATGAAATGCTCTCCAGGCGGTAACATACTACAGACAAGCGAAATGCGGCCGCAATACCAGTTCAAAATAGCTGTCCCGCTTGCAGCATCAATCAAAGGAGAGCAACGTTCTGTTATACGAGGGTAATCCAGAAAGTAGGGTTCCTACTTTTTTATAAGCGCAGAACTCTGTTTGTGTGGCAGTTGGTCACACTGTTATGAAGAGTGCTTCACGCGCTGTGTGTAAACATGCGCTTGCCACGCTGAGGCCCTCAGTCTTGGCTTTGCAGTCGTTGAGAATGGAGCTCCTGTTGGATGTTACCGCCAAGCACAAATTGCGCGCAGTTATTCGGTTTTTGAAAGCAAATGCCAGAGCGCCGACGGAAATCCATCGCCAATAGATGGAAGTGTATGGTGGACGTCAAAAATGTTCGTAAGTGGTGTAGAGAGTTTGCAGCTGGTCGGACCAAAATTTACGACGAACAAAGAAGCGGGAGACCGTCAGTTTCTGAGAAGACGGTGTTGAAGGTTGAGCAAATCATCCGTGAAGATCGGCGAATCACCCTGGATGATCTCTGCACGTTGGTTCCTGAGGTTTCCCGAAGCACCGCTCACGGAGTTTTAACGGAAACTTGAAACTACCGGAAGGTGTGCGCCAGATGGATGACACGCATGCTGACTGAGGACCGCATGCGGCAACAAGTTGATGCTTCCCGCGCATTTCTTCACCGCCTTGCAGCCGAAAGTACAACTTTCTGGACTCAGTTGTCACGGGTGACGAAACCTGGGCATACCACTTTACACCTGAGACCAAGCAACAATCACGCCAATGGCGGCATCATTCTTCGCCAAAGCCGCGGAAATTCAAACAAACACAGTCTGCCGGTACAGTCATGACAATCGTTTTTTGGTATCGGAAAGGGGTATTGTTGGTCGACTTTATGCCCACTGGGACCACAATTAACGCTGACGGGTAGTGTGAGACTGAAAAAACTCAAACGGGCAATTCTGAACCGGAGAAGAAGGACGTTGAGCAAGGGCGTACACATTCTCCACGACAACGCTCGCCCACACATCGCTCGGCTAATCGTTGCTCTCCTATATCCGTTTCAGTGGAACATAATCACCCGCCCGTCCTATAGTCCTGACTTGGCGACCGGTGACTATCACCTGTTTCCTAAGTTAACATTTGGCCGGAAAGCAATTCAACTCCGACGACAAGGTGAAAGAAGAGGTTCATAACTTTCTGAACAGCATGGCGGCGAGCTGGTATGACATGGGCATACAAAAGCTGTCACAGCGTCTACAAAAACGCATCGACAGAAATGGTGATTATGTCGAACAATAGCTAAATGTTCAAGCTGTAAACTGATGTAAACCATTTCTAGAAATGAAAAATAGGAGACCTTACTTTTGGGATTACTCTCGTACGTTTTATAAGGAGTGAAATAGACTATGTGATCAAAAGTATCCGGAAACCTGGCTGAAAATTACTTACAAGTTCATGGCGCCCTCCATCGTTAAAGCTGGCATTAAATACGGTGTTAGCACACCCTTAGCCTGGATGATAGCTTCCACTCTCGCAGGCATACGTTCAATCAAGTGTTGCAAGATTTCTTGGGAAATGGTAGCCCATTCTCAACGAAGTGCTGCACTGAGGAGAGGTATAGATGTCGGTTAGTGAGGCCTGGCATGAAGTCGGCGTTCCAAAACATCCCAAAAGTGTTCTATAGGCTTCAGTTCAGGACTCTGTACAGGCCAGTCCATTACAGGGATGCTATTGTCGTAACCACTCCGCCACAGGCCGTTCATTATGAAAAAGTGCTCGATCGTGTTGAAAGATGCTATCGCAATCCCCAAATTGCTCTTCAACAGTGGGAACCAAGAAGGTGCTTAAAACATCAGTGTAGGCCTGTGCTGTGATAGTGTCACGAAAAATAACAAGGGGTGCAAGCCCCCTCCATGGGAAACACGACCACACCATAACGCCAGCACCTCTGAATTTTACTGTTGGCACTAGACATGCTGGCAGATGCCGTTCTCCGGGTATTCGGCATTCCCACACCCTGCCATCGGATCGCCGCATTGTGTATCGTGAATCGTCACTCCACACAACGTTTTTCCACTGTTCAATCGTCGAATGTGTCTGCTCCTTACACGAAGCGAGGCGTAGTTTGGGATGTACCGGCGTCATGTGTTGCTTATGAGCAGCCGCTCGACCATGAAATCCAAGTTTTCTCACCTCCCGCCTAACTGCCATAGTACTTGCAGTGGATCTTGATGCAGTTTGGAATTCCAGTATGATGGTCTGGATAGATGCCTGCCTATTACACATTACAACCCTTTACGACTCTGAGCTGTCTCTGTCAGTCAGCAGGCGAGGTCGTCCTTAACGCTTTTGTGCTGTACGTGTCCCTTCACGTCTCCACCTCAGTATCCCATCGGAAACAGTGGACCTAGGGATGTTTAGGAGTGTGGAAATCTCGCGTACAGGCCTATGACACAAGTGACAGCTAACCACCTAACCACGTTCGAAGTCAGTGAGTTCCGCGGAGTGCCCCATTCTGCTGTGTCACGATGTCTAATGACTACTGAGGTTGCTGATGTGGAGTACCTGGCAGTAGGTGGCAGCACAATACACCTAGTATGAAAGCCTACATTGTTGTGTTTGTCCGGATACTTTTGATCACTTAGTGTATATCGGGGAATGAATTTCCTGGATGGTGAGCATCACAGGATCAAGTGTATGAGTGGAGTGGGAAGTTCGGAAATTACGTGACTTCTGTAACAGACGCTCAGCGCGGGTCAGGCACACAGCGGTAACACACTAGACTTTGCTACTCAAGTTGATGCCATTGCAGCGGAAAATCGCCGTGTGACGTTGGATGAAGCAGCCGCAGGTCATAATATCAGTCACGACTCATTCACGAAGTGCTTGACTTTCGCAAAATGTCTGCAAGATGGATGACACTGCAACTCACTCCAGAATGAAAGACGTGCGCGTTTATGTCTGTGTAGAACTTCTGCGTCACTTTGAAGCAGAAGCTGAAGTCACCGAGTGATTTCCTCATGTCTGAACCATTCAAAGAGGAGATGGAGAGGCGCAGCAGACGGCACGCGAGTGACTGCGCACACGATCAAAAGAACTCTTTTCGGATGAATCTGTGCACTTCCTATTCCCTAGAATAACTGTACTGAACTACACGGAAACTACGTCAAGAAATGATAAACTTATGTTCCACTTTTCTTCAACAAAAAATAAATAAAAAATATTTCAGGGTTTCATTTAACTCCCACCTGTACAAACCTCCTAAGGAAAAATATCACTTGTCAAGTGTCTCAGGTAATTTTTTTAAATCCATCCCATCCAGGATCTTCAGCCGTACTAACGATTTAATTTTTCGTGTATTTCATTTGCAATCGCATATAATCATAAACCATTTCGTATGCCAATCACGCGAGGAAATGACAAGTTTGTTACTCCTTGTCTGTTATTTGCGTTATTTCATTTGATATCCATTTGCTATCCAGAGTAACTTGTAAGATGTTCCTATCTGCTTCTCCAACAGGTTTTATTGAGTTTTGATGTACATAACGTTTTAATGGCTCGTAAATTTCAGAGCCAGTAGGTGCCTGTCTTCATTTCTTTGCTAATCTTGATTTATATAGCGGTTTAATGGACTCATTACGGGAAATTTATAGCCAAAGAAAAATAAAAGGAAGATTAGAATTTAACGTCCAGTCTACGTTGAAGTCATAAGAAGGAGCACACGTTAGAACGCGACTGACACAGAGAAGGAAATTAGTCGTGGATCGTTCAAACGAAATATTCCAGGTTTCGCCTAACGTGATTTATTGTTTTTTTTTATTCCCTGGTTTGGCAAGAATAGTGCATTCACCCTCCTTCCTCCGTTATATAAGATCACGGACATTGCAATTTGAGGTAGTTGTCATATTTACTGACGCGTAGTTCTTAAGACAGTACATGCGAACGTATAAATGTCTTATATTTTAATAATTGCTTTATATCACAACTACACTAAAACTCAAACTTAAAACAAAAGGTGGAAAGCAGGCAGTTAAACGGAGAAAAAAGGTAAAGGAGTAATTTCCCAAAACAATATAGACTGAGGTGCCAAAAGTCACGGAATAGCGATATGCACATATACAGATGACGATAAAATAGGGTGCAAAAGATATAAAAGGGCAGTGCATTGGCGGAGCTGTCGTTTTCACTCAGGTAATTCATGTGAAAAGGTCTCCGGTGTGCTTATGGCCGAACGCTGGAAATTAACAGACTTTGAAGGTGGGATGGTAGTTGGCGCTGGACGCATGGGGCACTCCATTTCGCAGATCGTTAGGGAATCCACGCTGTGAAGAGTGTGCCGAGAAAACCAAATTTCATGTTATACTCCTCACCTAGGACAACATATTGCACGACTCCTTCACTTAACCACCGATAGCAGTGGCGTTTGCTAACGCATAAGCAACACTGGGTAAAATTACCGTAGAAATCAATGCGGGACATACGAGGAACATATCTGTCAGGAAAGTGCGGAGAAATTCGGCGTTAATGGACTGTGCCAGCAGATGACCTCCTGGCCTTGTGACCATACCGGGTGGGTCCTAAACGATTGGAAAACGGTGTCCTGGTCATATGCTAGTTGTTAAGAACTGATAACAGGGTTCGAGTGTGGCGCAGAACACTCGAAGCCATGGATCCAAGCTGTCAACAAGGCACTGTGCATGCTGGTGGTGGCTCCTTACTGCTGTGGGCCGTGTTTACATGGTGAAACTAAGCCTTTACATACTTTTTATCATTTAAACACTGACTTACAGAATTTTCCCTGACAAAGGCAACTTAAGCTTAACCTATTCATTTATTACCCACAATATGCCAGCCCATTGCAATCTGACTGCTATGCAGTGACAACATGATTTCCAATAATTAACACAAAAGAATGGCCCTGAATTTCAAGAAATTCTAGCAATAATAAAAATCCAACAAATATGATATTAAAGAAATACGAAAATATCTCCAACTCTGTTAATCGCCTAAACTCATTTCAGTCATAAACCTCATTGTTTTCTCTAAGTCACTTGAAAGGTTCCATGCCTTCTTTTGCATGTTGTCTCTCATTTCCATCAATTTTACTAATGTTTTATGTCTTTCCAAGATGGTAACAGGCTGAATAAGGTTATTCTAATGAGAGTATTGTACTGATAGCTCAAAGTCATTTTCACTTGATTGGTATGCATGTTGGTAACTGTATTTGGCATTCTTTTAGTGTCTCTTACTTCCTTGGGAGGCCTGTTGCGAGGCAAGCACTGAGTGTCGCCACAGTTTATGTGTTTACCATTCCGGAGCGTCTGGAATGAAGAATGTTGGTGCTGAGTGGCTGTATTGATTCTGAGAATACTTGTGGACCGTGCCCAGCTGGTCGCGACTGTCTGGTGCTGGATGACCAGTGGTCTAGGCAGGTTGTTTCTGTAGCCAGTCAAACGGCATGTTCAGTGCTCTCAACTAAATAGCAGAGACATGATTGGTCAACTTAAACTGAGGCCAGTTGACGTCATAAAGCCCTGTTCGAAATTGGAGGGAACGGTCGCTATTGGCGTGAATGATGTATTGAGATGGCATGGGGGAATTTTGGAAACAGCACTGAATGCTGATTCACGGCTTTTCGAGGGTAGTTGGGAGATGAGTAACGTTGGCTTCGCTCTTGCATAGCGTGGGCGCGGGGCATTAAGGATCTGGTCTTCGCACATTTTCGGAATCTTTGTGGAGCTTGGCTGCAGTCACGTTTCATTCCCAGATTCTTACTCTCCGTTTCCTCGCCTGTACCGACAGGGCGAGTAACAGAGTTGTTGCACAGGGAAGTCGGTGTCTGTATCATCAGAACGCTGCCTACCGACTACGAGGTGCACGCTTCAGGACTGGTAAAGTATTCTGCGCCTCTGGCATTGTAGGACCTATGATTTTTACGCCGAAGTCCTCAGCAGCATGCGCGCTCGCTTTGCTACAAGTCCATCTTGCTTCTTGTTTCTCCATGTGATCCCATTTGAGCTCTCACTACTAATCGCAATATTGCATTGTAGTTGGGGGAGTAATATTTGATTCCTTAGGACCTCCAGTCATTATCGTCAATCTATTGGATCACAGAGAGTAGGAGACCCTTGTTCTCGAGCCAACTCTTATTCTCATAATAGTTCAGTACACTCTATCCTTTAACCTACTGTTTGTGTCGATAATCAAGTGCCTTTATGTTCTGATGTGCAATGAATCTCATTGTAATATTTCATCAATATATCATTCCGCAGATAGATGCAGAATCCCATTTCATGATATTTATTTTGACAAAGTTGTCCTTCTTTTTCACTGAGTAGATACGACTTTTGTTAAGTTATTGTGAGTGTCCACTCCTTATTTTACCAACGCTCAGTGTCCACTGTCAGTTCCTTTCGTTACCGTTGCGCGGATAATTAATTAGGTGGTACGTAAGGAGAGGGTCGAGTGCATGTCTAGTTCTCATGGAAAATTCGTCAGAATTAAAGAGGTACAAACTCTTCTCCATTCCGCCACCTCTCACACTTACCACACAGAAAATCTCCATAACACGACTTACAGCAAGTACAGCAACGGCCAGCTTATTCATGTGACATCCAGTTCTAAAAATTATATAGTTGTCGATATTTCCACAACCCAGACATTACCAACAACATCCATGCTCATTTTACATTTTCTTGCGTCTCAGTTTACTGTCCTACCAACACAGAGTCTCCACTAAAAAAAATATGTTCATACACTTCTGTATCCACTCGCTAACTGCTAGTCAGTCCAACCACAGAATCTGTTGCCGAGGGCGCAAAGCGCTGTCAGCGACATTAACACAGCCTATAGCGCTGCCAACATACAAACGGGCGACTTACAATTTAATGTACTGGGTCCTATGCTCCAGCTGAACCAGTTATCGTATGGAAATGGTTATGTTCGGCTACTTGGAGACCATTTTCAGCCATTTAGAGACTGCAATTCTTATAGGTGACGATATGCCATGTCATGGGGCCATATTTGTTCACAACTGGTTTGAAGAATATTCTACACAATTCAAGCGAAATATCTGCCGACCCGGATAGCCTCTCATGAAACCCGTCTATTTATGGGACATAATAAATAGGTCAGCATGTGCACAAAATTCTTCACTGACAACACTTTCGCAACTATGGAAGGCCATGGAGGCAACATGGATTAATACCTCTGCTGGGGACATTCGACAACTTCTTGAGGCCATGCCACGTCGACTCTGTGTACTACGCGGGGCTAAAGGATGTCCGTCACGAGATTAGGAGTCACATGACATTTGCCGCGCCAGTATATTAAGACCACAGATCGTGAAGTGTAAATGAATGTACAAAAGACAGTTTCATGATGTAAGTCATTAGATTTATTTTCTGTGTTATCTGTAACTAATCTGATGTTATTGACCCGGTTAGAGCACAGGTGAAACTGATACGAGGACTCGTAATATAGAACACAGTGTGGGGGAGATGGGATTTCGTTTGCACAAATGTGACATTTTGTGAAAATTGTTCATTTAGGATATTTGAGAATTTTGTATGAAAGTAGGAGATAAAACAAAGAAAGCCTGTGGCGATCACTGTTTTGGATACCCAGGGTACGCATAGTTCTCTGTGACCATACAATGGTGTATCGATAATGTCGTTACAGAGGACAAGGTTCAGCTGCTAGGAATTGTCACCGTCTTGACCTTGTTTCAGTACGTCACGGTAATCGAAGAAACCAAAGACTAACCACAGTAACATTTTCCTACTACTGTCTGTAGATAGAGTTTTATTTTTGTGAAATTTGGTGTCACTCATACTTCTCTGGGCCCCCGAATACAGTATTTCACTCCGACCTTAGTTCTGCCAGTGTAACCCTAAGCTGCACACCTTGCGAACTGAAAACCAATTTCAGTACAATTGAGAACTACTTGCGGATGGGCCGGCCAGTATGGCCGTGAGGTTCTAGGCGCTTCAGTCTGGAACCGCGAGATCGCTACGGTTGCAGGTTAGAATCCTGCCTCGGGCATGGATGTGTGTGATGTCCTTAGGTTAGTTAGGTTTAAGGAGTTCTAAGTTCTAGGAGACTGATGACCTCAGATGTTAAGTCCCATAGTGCTCAGAGCCATTTGAACCATTTTGAACTTGCGGATGGGTTTTACGCAAATGTGAACTGATGAATCGTATATGCGCCAATTGGACTGACTGTAGTGATCTGGACGAGCCCTGTTTTGTTGGCCCAGTCGTAAACACCATGGCGATATTCGTTAACAGTATTTGTTGCTTTAGTAAGATTTTCTGGTGCGAAGTTCCACTGAATATCGCCTGCATGCAGCTGGTAGTGGCATTCTGAGAGTATGGAAATATGTTATTATGGTAATTGGAAAAGGAAGAACAATAGCCCGAATACAGATGCTTGAAATCTCTCATGATATTATGCCTCTATACCGCGACTTTGCGTCGTCTTCAGCAGAAACTGTGGGCGCTTACAAAGTATGAGTCAGACCATTTCCTAAATGCGGCAAACAATCCTTGTTTCACATTTTTTATAGTTAGCATACCGAAACTGTGATAAGTGCAGGACTTAAGTCCCAATCTTTCGGTTGTGTGTGGGTACCCTAAATGTCGTCAGTCGAATTACAAAAATGTTCCTTGAAGTAAATTAAGTGATTTTTTTTTTAAATCCTTGTCCTACGCAAACTTGACCTTCAACGTCGACGAGACGGTAAAATGTAACTTTGCAGTTTTTCTCGGTTTCAAACGTACTCTGTAAACTTATATCCAGATGATCACACTGGCAATGAAAACTACTTTTCTAGAATGCGAACCCAGCGTCGGCCATGGCGTTACCACGCCTTTATACTAAAAACGGCATTGGTAATTCCAACTCAAATATTAGTCTTTCGCAATTCTTTCTTATACTTACACTGAGATAACAAACGTCGTGCGATAGCGATATGCACACATACAGATGGCGCTAGTATCGTGTACGCCAGGTACAAAAGGGCAGTGCGTTGGCGGCGCTGTCGTTTGTGATTCATGTGAAAACGTGTCCGCCGTGATTATAGCCACACAACGGGAATTAAGAGACTTTCAACGCGGAATGCTAGTTCGAGATAGACGCACGGGACATTCTATTTCGGAAATCGCTGGGAAATTCAATATTCCGAGATCCGTAGCAACAAGAGGTTGCCGAGAATACAACATTCCCACATGACCTATTACCACAGACAATGCAATGGTCAGGAACACAGTTCACATTTGTTATCTATGTCAAATATGCATTTAAGTTTTCATATTCATACAATCAACAGACACATAAGAAGAATAATCTTCATGAGACATGCACTGAGGTTGTGAAAGTTAAGTGAAACCTCATAACATCGTGTTGGACCTCGTTTTGCCTGTCGTAGCGCAAGAACTCGACATTCCATCGACAAAACACGTTATCGGAAGCCCCTGCAGAAATATTGACCCATACTACCTCTATAGCTGTCCACAATTGCGAAAGTGTTGGCGGTGCAGGTTTTTGTGTATGGACTGACCTCTCAATTATCTCCCATAAAAGTTCGATGAGATTCATGTGAGGCGCTATGGGTACCCAGATCATTCGCTCGAAGTGTCCACAATGTTCGTCAAACTAATCGTGAACAATTGTGGCCCGATGACATGTTTCTGAACATAAAGTACATGAAAGGCTGCAAATGGTCTCCAAATAGCCGAACGAAACCGTTTCCAGTCAATGATCGGTTCAGTTAGACCTGAGGGTCTAGTCCATTCCATACACAAACAGCCCACACTATTATGGAGCTAAAATTAGCTTGCACGGTGCCTTCTTGGCAAGTTGGATCCATACCGTCAAGGGGTCTACACCACACTTGAGCCCTACCATCTCGGTACTCATTTGACCAGGAAACGATTTTCCAGTCGTCTAGGGTACAACCTGGAGGCCGAAGACTTCCGGTATAGGACGTCACTCTCAGTCCGTCAAAGACCTTATGTAAGAGGGCGGACAGAGTTTCAGGGCACTCTCTTGTTCCTGCAGTGGGAAAGTGCCCCTAAAGGTGGAAGAATCAGCAATGACTAACGACTTGACGATGCAAAAGGCAATGGAAACCACCGAATTAAAGATATGTATGTCCATAGGACGTGTGCCCTGTAACTGAAAAAGTGTCACGATGACGTCTTCATTGGCAAAAGATTCCGGAATATTCCCTCATTCGGATCTCCGGGAGTGGTCATGAGAAAAAGACTGATTACCAACGAAAGTGTAACGTTCTACTAATCATGGCGTGGAATGTCAGAATCTTGCACGTGGCAGTGAAGTTAGAAAATCTGAAAAGGGAAATGCAAAGCCTCAATGTAGATACAGTGGTGGTCAGTGAAGAGAATAGATGAAGCCAAAGGTATATCGTCAGATCATGGAAATGTCAACAGCAACAGAAATTGGTATAACAAGAGTAGGATTCATTGTGAATAGGAAAGTAAGGCAAAGTGTGAGTTACTGTAAACAGGTCAGTGGTACCAATGTATTCATCAGCATCGACAGCAGACCAACAGCTACAACGATAGTTCAGGTATACAAGCCGACATACCAAACTGAAGGTGAAGAGACAGAAAAAGTATTGTAGGATGGTGAACGGGGAACGCAGGCCATTAAGGAAATGAAAATGTTTTAGCCAAGGGGTTCTGGAATGTGGATGTTCCAGAAGAAGCAGAAGGAAGTATTACGGGACATTATGGGATTAGTAGTAGGAATGAGAGAGGAGAAAGACTAACTGACTTCTGTACTAAATTTCAGATAGTAACAGCGAATACTCTATTCTAGAACCACAAGAGGAGGAGGAATACATGGAAAAGGCCATGAGAAACGGGACGCTTTCAGTTAGATTACGTAATGGTCAGACAGAGATTTCGGAATCAGATACCGCATTTTAAGGCGTACCCAGGGTATAGAATCAGAACACAATGTAGTAGTAATAAAGAGTAGCCTGAAGTTTAAGAGGCTAATCAGGAAGGATCAATACGCAAAGAAGTGGGATACGGAAATACTAAGGATAAACGATATACGCTTGAATTTCTCAAACGATGTTGTTACGCCAATAAGGAATAGCTCAGAAGGCATTACAGTTGAAGAAGAATGGGCGTTTCTAAAAAGGGCAATCACAGAAGTTACAAGGAAAAACACTGGAAAGAAAAGGTAAATGCGAAAAAACATGAACTACAGGAGAAATACTGCAGTTGATCGATGAAAGAAGGAAGTACAAAAATGTTCAAGGAAATCATGAATACAGAAATACAAGTCACTGAGGAATAAAACAAATAGAAAGTAAAGCTGAGACGAAATGGCTGCATGAAAAATGTGAAGAAATCAAAAAAGAAAGGACTGACTCAGCATATAGAAAAGTCAAAACAACATTCCATGAAATTTAAAGCTAGCGTGGTAACATTAAGACTAAAACGTGACTTCCACTGTCAAATGCTGAGGGAGAGCGGATAGGTGGAAAGAGTATATTGAAGACCTCTGTGAGCAGGAATACTTGTCAGAAGACGTGATAGAAGAAGAAATAGAAGTCGATTAAGAGGAGACAGGGGTCCAGTTGAAACGTCTCTGTCAAGTCGTTTCATAAGACGCTTGTCGAATTCGGTACAACTTATTCACTTTGCCATCTGATTTTAGCTCAATTCATCAACTCTTCCAGAAAGACTGAGCGCTCAAATAAGGCCTGTTGAATATTATATGTGTGTTTTAATGTGGGCTCTGAGCACTATGTGACTTAACATCTGAGGTCATCAGTCCCCTAGAACTTAGAACTACCTAAACCTAACTAACCTAAGGACATCGCACACATCCTTGCCCGAGGCAGGATTCGAACCTGCGACCGTATCGGTCGCGCGGTTCCAGACTGAAGCGCCTAGAACCACTCTGCCACCTCGGCCGGCCGTTTTAATGTGGGGTTTCAGTTTTGTTTTATGGGAAACGCTGAGTTGGTCATCGTCTGGTGGGAGCAGACGATGTTGCTCCTCGTTCGAAGGAGAGCACGGGTTGACCAACTTAGGCTTCCAATACCTGAACAGAGAGGTTTTCCCATCTTAGTAGAAGGCTGTTTTTGTGTGTGAGGTTGGTGACGGAGGGCTACCCCTCTGGTAGCCCACTGCACGGGGAACCAGGTAATCTCGAAAGAGATCGTAGCTCTTAAGGGTGGTTTCAAGTGATAGGAAGCAGGTTGAGTTAGGACTTCGTTATGTTTAACTGTTGAAATACTTAAGAACTTCAGCTTAACTGAAGCGTGTGAAGCGAGTTTTTGTTCCGAATGTGCCATAATTATTTTGCTTTAAATAGGCGATTTTTGGATGTTTGAGTTAAAAGTGTGGAAGCTACTTTGTTCATTTTGAACAACAATGAAGTAGTATTTCAAATGGTAAATCAGATTATGTAGAGCTGGTTAGAATCGCTTCAACCGTACGTGAGTGTAATACTGTGTCGAAGTGATTATGATTTTTAATGATTTTTAATCTTATATTTTGTAGAAGTTGCTTTTGTCTTTGTGTGTGGATTTCTTGCCACGTGTTTGATAATCAATGACCCTTCTAGACCACCATGGCACCGCAACAGGCTTTATTTTAACAGTTTGCTTATTTGTAGAGCTATAATTCCTGCAAGAATATCTGTTCTTTCGTGCGCTTTCTACAAAGCAGCACAACAGCTTGATTCGGATTGCACCACGTGCTCTAGTTCGGCAGTTTGCAAGCAGCAGACACAGTTAGTATGTTGAATAATTATCGCACAACCTCGTGCATTAGTTAAACCTCTGTCAAGAATAGTGCATGCGTAGAATCGTAATGCGGATCTGACTGAGATATTTTTATGGTATTAATGCAAAGGAGATGATAGTATCATTGTCTCCCACCCCCGTTTTCTGTGTTTCTTCTTGCTGTAGTTAAATTGTGCTCTGTTACATTCTCACATAATTCTTACTTAAATATTTCTAGTCAGGCACCAGTTATGTGTAACAGAATATGCAACCAAATACTTAGATACAATAAATAATCTACGGGAAAGATAAATTCTGTTGTGTTTATGTTACCAACTTACTCCGATTTTCAATCCTGAATTAATTAAGTTGCTTCATGCACGACATGGATTGCTATTTATCTGGCTTCTTTAAGAAGTTTGGATACTTGTAATTAAATTATTGAAGTAATTAAACTAATAATTTCCCAGCTCCGTTTTTTTTCTAGATGGTTAGGAAGGGCTTGGGCTGGTGGCGACCCTGAATTTCTCAATTTTTATCATTATTCGTGTGAGAGAAGCAGCTAGAAATGCGAGATAACGTATATGGCTCGATAAGAAACGTCGTATAGATAGTAATACGTTACACAGTAATAGAATCAGAATTTAAAAGAGCTTTGGAAGTCTTAATATCAAATAAGTGCGAAGGGTTAGGTAACATTCCATTTCTAAAAACATTGGGGTAAGTGGCAACAAAATAGGTGTTCACTTCAGTGTGTAGAATGGATGAGTCTGGAGATACATCATTTTGCTTTCGGAAAAACATATCCACACAATTCCGAAGATTTCAGTAGATGACAAGTGCGAGAATTCTCGCACAATTAGCTTAACAGCTCAAGTATCCAAGTTGTTGACAAGAATAATATATAGAAGAATGGAAAAGAAAAGCGAGGATGTGTTAGATGACGATCACCTTGGCGTAAGGAAAGACAAGGACAGCAGGGGGGGGGGGGGGGGGGCGATTCTGACGTTCCAGTTGACAATGGAAGCAAGACTAAAGGAAAATCAAGACACGTCCATAGGATTTGTCGACCAGGAAAACGCGTTCGACAATATCAAATCGTGCAAGATGTTCGAAATTCGGAGTAAAATAGGGGTAAGCTGTAGGAAGAGACGGGTAATATACAACATGTAACAGAGCCAAGGTGGACTGACAATAGTGGAAGACCAAGATCGAAGTGTTCGGATTAAAGAGGGTGTAAGACACTGATGTAGTCTTCCGCCACTACTATTCAATCTATAAATAGAAGAAACAATAATGCAAATAAGATAAAGGTTCACGAATAGAATTAAAATTCAAGGTGAAAGGATATCAATGATACGATTCCTTGATGAGATTGCAATCCTCAGTGAAAGTGAAGAGGAATGACGTGGTCCACTAAATAGAATGAACCATCTAATGGGTACTGAATATGGATTGAGAGTAAATCGAAGAAATCGAAAGTAATAAGAAGTAGCAAAAATGAGAACAGCGAGAAACCAAACATGAGGACTGATGGTTATGAAGTCTCAGGTGTTAAGGAGTTCTACTACCTTGGCAGAAAAAAAAAAAAAACGAATGGAACAAATAGCCATCAAAATCAGACTATCGTCAAACATAAGCCTTAATTTGAGGTAGAAATTTTTGAGAAGGTACAGCAATGTATGGTAGTGAAACACGGACTGCGAGAAAACCGGAACACAGGAGAGTCGAAGGACTTGAGATGCGGTGCTACAGACGAATGTTGAAAATTAGGTGGACTGATGAAATAAGGGAAGCGTAGTTTCTACCCAGAATCGGACAGGAAAGAAATTTGTGGAAATCACTCACAAGAAGAAATAACGGAGTTGTAGGACAGGTGTAAGACATCAGGGGATATGTTCCATGGTACTTGAGAGAGCAGTAGACGATGTAAAAGAACTTGACGAAGACAGAGGTAGGAATAAAACCAGCAAATAATTAAGGAAGTAGGTTGGAATCGCTATTCCGAGATGAAGAGTTTGGCAAAGGGGAGGAATTCGTGGCGGACCGCATCAAACCAGTCAGAAGACAGGTGACTCAGAAAGAAAAAAAGATAAATAAATAAGTGATCCAAACCGAAACACCCACCTTTCATTGGTAGTGATTTCCCTACTGAGCCACATTGGTATTCCTATAGTGCTTTTGAGGGTAACGTGAAATTTTGAACAACAGTTTCTAACATGCAATTCAGCAAGACCTGTGATTTTAATTACACAGAATTGCTATATGATTAATGAGACTGCACTGTTCACATTGCTAGGTGTTCATATAGACAGTAAACTGTCGTAGAAACTCTATTTTCAGGATCTTGTTCAAAGACACAATGCTGTCATTTTTACTATTAGAATAGTATCTGAAGTAAGAGATAGTTCGACACGAAAAATAGTCTGCTTTGCTTGTTTTCATTCTCTTATGATGTATGGTAGTATTTTTTGTGGTAACTCTTCCAATTCTCAAAGAGTACTTTGGCTGAGAAAGAGACGGTTTGGGCAAAAAGTTGTGTAAGGTCGCGAAACTCTTGTTGACACCCGTCCATTAGTCTGGGTTTTCTGACGTTGGCCACTCAATGTTTATATTCTTTACTGTCGTTTGTTGTAAACAGTGTCAGCTTATTCCCAAGAATTAGCAGCTTTCACTTAGTTCATACTAAACAGAAATCCAATCTGCATTTGGATCTCACTTCCCTTACTCCTGTGCAGAAAGGCGACCAATATTCTGTCGTGCCCATTTTCAGTAAGTTGCCACAATAATTGAAACATCTTACCAGTACTCCACGCACTTTCAAATCTATACTGAAGAGTTTGCTCATGGGTCAGTCCTTCTATCTTGTGGAGGAGTTCCGTGAAAAATTAAACTGATCCCTGTTTTACATTGTTAACTGCGTTTACATAAACCTATAGCTTGGCGTCTTTCTAGGATTCATAAACATTCTATTTTATCTGTTATTATTTTTCCGTTCAAGACCATGGAGCTTTGCCCTCAGTTTGATCTTACGGAACTATACACGTAAAATAAAATAAAACAAAAGCAGAGAACCGAGTGAGACGACACACTAAGACTCTGGACTCGTACTTGTGAGATGCACGTTTGAAATATTCCTCCTGCCTCTGCCATTTAGGTTTTTCATGGAAGTCTACATCGCTGTAGCCTGTAGGCAAAAGCCCGCATGTTCCTTTGGAAAGGGCACTGCTCTGCCCTTCCTTATATTTGTCAAGTCAGAGCTTGTGCTAGGTCTCAAATGGCCAGCTAAGACATTTAACTTGTCTTCATTCGGAAGTGACCTGACGGGACGGTTTTAAGACAAAGCGCCCATTTTTGTATCCCTGTTTCCGTGCTAACGCTACAGCCTGCGGCTTCTGCTTCGTTTGTCGCTGGGATGACTATTTTTCATTTCCGCCACCGCTATCAATATAAATCAGCATGTTACACATTTTGATCAAATTTTTAACTGATACAGTACAAGAAAGCATTTGTTTCTCTTCCGTGATGCCGAAACAGTTTAGCTGTGACGCTTTCGCATCCTACCTTCATTTCAATCTTTTCTCAAGGAGATTCACTCAAAAAAATGTGTTTAACAAAGTTTCACTATAAGTGGGTAGTGGAAGGCAAGGAGGCTGACAGAGGCCGAGTGAAGTTTCGGGCCAGTCCCTGAAGAGTTCTTGGGAAGCCCAGTTCTGAAAGCTCTATGCGAGCCTTGAGTTGTGGTGCTATTTCCGCAATCAGTATTAGCCACAATCCGGAACTAGTCCACTAACAAATCATACTGTATTTTAATAGACTACCTACACCTGTTTCGTGTATTGTAGATCAAGTAATACTTCTTTTTATTTAAAGTCGCTACAAAAGTAGGTAGTGGGGTAGTAGTAGAGACAGATCTGTTATTCTGTTCTGTCAAGAGAATGAAAATATTTTAAACCGAGGTTAAACATTAAAACGGAAAAAAATATTTGTAGTTTAGTAAATTAAACACAGATCTCTTTCTCTGATGTGTTTTTAAGATGATGTCTTGGTAATTATAAAATTAATGTCTTCCACTGGTCATGTTGATGTAGCGTAGTTTTGTGGTTTTCAAGATATAAGTGGGAATGAGATGTGGGTTTCGTTGATAACGCGTATTAAATGAGTAGTAGGCGTGATTGGTGCATGACGGTGGCTAATGTGACACTTATTTGGGAAAGTATTTAGGAAGGAAAAGTTTGGGATGATGGAGAAGAGGACACTGAACCACGTTGTGAGAAAGGAGGTAGACCAGACATGGAGAGGAAAAATCAAGAATCTGAAAAAGAATCAAGAATCTGAAAATATAGATTTCTGATCAAATTGGCTAAGTAATTAACGTTATGTTGGGAAACGATGGAGAGTTCTGAGAAGCAACTAAACCTTATTGATAAGAAGACATGCAAGCGCGGTCTTTATTGAGTACGGCGGGAGGGGGAGGGGGGCGGTTGGAGTCAAGAGTGAGCTACAGGTGGACATGTAGATACTAGCAACATCTCCTCCAAGTGCCACAGGGTCATACAGGTACGTGAGGCGATCACTGAAAAAAACTCTGCTCGTTCACGTAGCCGCATAGAATTGGAGACAAAGAAAGTAACTGTTCGGAGGCATCTATGCACTGACGGCTGTCGTTACTTGAAGAATATTCGAAGTACACTGCAGACCCATCCCAGTGTTAACGGTGTCTCTCTCACCCGTCTTCTGGATTTTCTGCCACGAACTCAACCAGCTTATCAAAGAAATGTATTTGATATGTGCATATTATATGAGTAACCTACGACATAGTTTATGCCAAATACATTACGGCTGAGGGATGCTATGAGGGGCTCATAACGTACGGGGTACTAACTGTAAGGAAGGAAATACAGAGTATAATGTATAAGTACATTGTCCTGGAAATAAACTTTAGTTTCTGAATGGCTGGGACGGATTCTTTCGTTCCCTTTCAAATAATGAACTAGGTTCTCTGTCTGGAAGATTTCTCGCCGATTTGGAAGAGTTCGTCCACACATGGACCATCCTCCCCTTCAGCATTACAATGCCAGGTCACAAACATGCGCTGTAACATTTGCAACAATTCGGCGCCTTGGGTTCAGTGTCATTGATCGTCCTCCATTCAGTCCCGACTGGGCTCCATCAAATTTTCACGTTTCCAAAATTTAAAGAGCGCTTTTGAGGACTTCACTTTCACGGTGATGAAGCGGCGCAAGCAGAGGTGAGGTTGTGACACCGCCAACAAAGGCAAACAGACTACACAGACGGTGTCAATCAACAGGTGCTAGTTCTGCAAGTTTCGCAGGAGAGCTTCTGTAAAGTTTGGAAGGTAGGAGACGGATACTGGCAGAAGTAAAGCTGTGGGTACCGGACGTGAGTCGTGCTTCGGTAGCTCAGACGGCAGAGCACTTGCCCGCGAAAGGCAAAGGTCCCGAGTTCGAGTCTCGGTCGGACACACAGTTTTAATCTGCTAGGAAGTTTCATATCAGCGCACACTCCGCTGCAGAGTGAAAATCTCATTCTGGAAACATCCCCCAGGCTGTGGCTAAACCATGATTCCGCAATATCCTTTCTTTCAGGAGTGCTACTTCTGCAAGTTTCGCAGGAGAGCTTCTGTAAAGTTTGAAAGGTAGGAGACGGATACTAGCAGAAGTAAAGCTGTGGGTACCGGACGTGAGTCGTGCTTCGGTAGCTCAGACGGCAGAGCACTTGCCCGCGAAAGGCAAAGGTCCCGAGTTCGAGTCTCGGTCGGGCACACAGTTTTAATCTGCTAGGAAGTTTCATATCAGCGCACACTCCGCTGCAGAGTGAAAATCTCATTCTCGTAACAGGTTTCTCGTTAGGAGAAACGTGTTCGCCAACAGGGTAGCTATGTTGGGAAATTAATATGTAAATATGAAGAATTAAGACGCAGAATGTTAATAACGTTCGTTTTATTTAGAAAGCTTTAAGAATTGTCATATACATAATTTGGAGGTATTATTTTTCAACACGTCCTCAAATAATGAAAGGCTAATAAACCACAAATAGATAATCTCGTCTATTATATTCTGGGTCTCCTGTCCGGAGGAGAATCTGTAGAGTTTCCAACGTACTGCCGTGTCGTTTGTTGTGTCAACAGGTCTGTTACTTGTTATTGCGAAAGGAGGCTCAGCCTGCAGTGACGATGCAGAGACAACCAACTGCGATTTCGCATCGTCGCTAGTACTGAGGCGTACGACGTGTATATGTGTCGACGAGAATTGGAAATTAATGATGAAACGATTCGTTGCATGGTATCACGTTTGTAGTAAGTACGGGGTATACAGGTTGATGCATCTAAGACAGGTCGCCAAAACGTATCTAGATCGGTTAAAAGTAATGACGTGCGGATTTCGCTAAGTTATAGTGTACGACGAAGAGAATTTTATGCTTAGAAGGGGCATGACAGGGAAGCAGTGGTTCAGAAGGCAGTGAGACAGGGCTGTAGCCTATGCTCGACCTTGTTTAATTTGTACATTGAGCAAACCGTAAAAGAAACCAAAGGAAAATTTGGAGAAGGAATTCAAGCAGCAAGCTTAAAAATTTTGAGGTTTGCCGATGACACTGAAAGTCTGCCAGGCACAGCAAATAACGTGGAAGAGCAGTGGAATAGCAGTTATCATCCTGAAAATATGATATAATCTGAACAGCAACACAAGAAAACGAGGATAATGGAATTGCAGTTGAATTAGATCAGGCGATGTTGAGGGACTTACGATGCACTGAAAGTAGTAGACGAACTGCGCTAGTGGACAGTAGAGTGAATATAAAATGTAGACTGGAAATGGCAAGAACAGCGTTTCTGAAGAAGAAATTCGTTAACATCGAATATAGATTTAAGTGTTAAGCAGTCTTGTATTTGTATGAAAGGGAGACGTGGACAGTAAACAGTCCAATCAACAGAATAGAAGCTTTTTAAATGTGGTGCTGCGGAAGAATAATGAGCAACACGTAACTAATGAGAAGGTACTGTACAGAACTGGGGAGAAAAGTTATTTGTGACACAACTTGATCCAAACAAGAGATCAGATGATATGAAGGATTCTGAGACATCAGAAGATCACCAGTTTAGTACTGGAGGAAAGTGAACGGAGAAAAATTGCAGAGGAAGACCAAGAGATGAATATAGGAAGCACATTCAGAAGGATGTAAGTTGTAGTGGTTATTCGGAGATGATGAGATTTGCATAGGATATAGTAACAGGGAGAGCAGCGTCAAACTAGTCTTCGGACCGAAGACCACAACAACAACAAACGGCAAATTACGAAGCAGAAACTTTTGTTATATGTTATTACATACTTTTCTTGCTGCCGCATTGTAAAGGGCGTTCGATGACGGCATCTACGTCGTAGCATACGTGGACAAGGTAATAGCGCCAGAAGCTGCTGGCACGCGTTCAAGAAAAGAAGTCCACTGTGCAATTTAAATCTGCCAAAGAGTTTGATCAGTGGAAGACACGTGTTCTACACAGACATCTGCAAAATCAGCCTTTGTCTTAGTATAAATAGAACCTTCGGGTACAGAAATCTTCTTAGAGCAATAAACCCACAACCTAATTAGCTGTCCTGCAAAGTTTAATCTTTTTAATGTATATCACTTCTCTTTATTTTCGTTCTCTCGGGTTGAAGAATATATGTAGCTGTTAACTCTCGCATTCCATCAGAAATCTGTGTGGGGCGAGGGTTATGAATAAATAAATTGAAAAGAAAAGTAATAGATAGTCTGCCTAATCAGCTTGCTTGTGAGAGTGACTGGTGTTGCTCACGTAGCTGGTACTGGGTGCAAAGATAAACGACTCAGTCACGCAGTTTGAACTTATTTATTAGTGCAAGTTAGTGACGAAATATTCTTTCTTACGTCAAAGTGAAATGCAAACAGTGGTCCACACAGTGACACAACTAAAATTTTCCAAAACTCAAAAAGTTACAAAAGGAATAAAAATTGGCCCGGCACAGGAAGATCTCGCGCTCTGAGGATTCCGTACAAATTTAATTATTTATATAGACCTTTAACCCATTTCTGAAATCGACGAGTGTTATCTATATCGATACTTGCAAGATATCAATCACGTGTATTCCAAGTCTTTCGAGAATGTTTTAATTTCAAGTTTAAAGTCGGATACCAAATGACAAACGAAAACTTTTCTTGTGATTACAAGTTAACAGTTTTAGCATTTCTTTTCTTTATATGTACTATTATAACTTCCTTCCAGCAGATTTTCATGATCCTAAGTCAAGATGAAGTTGCTTATAGGTTTTAATGTGAGTTGGCCAGTATCAAAATACGTCCGTATCTTTTGATTGCATTGACTTTGAAGGTTAATGTTTTTACGCCTGAAAGGTACCTCAGACTTCAGTACACGACATAAATTTAACATACCAGGGAAACGGGGTATTAGCAGGCGGATAGAAAGACGATAAGATAAAAAATGGTAATTTTTTTTTTTTTCGTATGCTGTAATTACAAATTAACACTTTTCGGATTTTTTCGTCTACTTTTACAGAGAAACGTTGTTCACTGTCAGATTTCATGATTCTAGATCAACGAGAAGTACGGTATAGTTTTGATGAGTGAGAATGCGAATATTAAAACATGTGAATTAAAGGCCGTATCTTCGGATTACATTGATTAGAACCATAAACTTTTTCCACCGCCAAGGTCTTTTTTTCCTGTGAAAAAGGGATTTTAAAGTCGGACAGACAGATAGTGTGATCCTATAAGGGTTCGGTTTTATCGTCCCAGATAATTCACGCCTTTGCTATCAGCACGACATCGCCTACAGCGTCTCTCCTGGGCTCGTGTTCTTATTGGTTGAACCCTAGACGATTTCGATAACCTTGGCATGGTCAGACGGAACCCATTTTCAGTTGGTAAGATTTTATGGTAGGACAGACCCCCGAAGCCATGGACCCAAGTTGTCAACAGGGGCCCGCAGCTCGTGGTCGTGCGGTAGCGTTCTCCCTTCCCGCGCCCGGGTTCCCGGGTTCGATTCCCGGCGCGGTCAGGGATTTTCTCTTCCTCGTGATGACTGGGTGTTGTGTGATGTCCTTAGGTTAGTTAGGTTTAAGTAGTTATAAGTTCTAGGGAACTGATGACCATAGCTGTTAAGTCCCATAGTGCTCAGAGCCATTTGAACTTTTTTTTTTTGCAACCGGGCAGTGTGCAATCTGTTGGTGGCTCCATAATGGTGTGGGCTGTGTTTAGGTGGAATGGACTGGGTCCTCTGGTCTTACTGAACCGATCATTCACTGGAAGTGGTTATTTTCGTGTACTTTACGACCATTTTCAGCCATTCATCGACTCCATCTTCCCATGACAATGCCCCGTGTCACCAGGCCACAATTGTTCGTGATTGGTTCGAAGAACATTCTGGATGATTCGATCGAGTGATTTGGCCACTCATCGAACATTAATGGGACATAAGCGAGAGCTCAATTCATGCACAAAATCTTGCACCAGCAACACTTCCACACTTATGGTCCGCTTATATACTGATATTATGACTATCTACATAAAAACGTGTTGGTCCCCTTCTGGACAGCAATACAGCAGTGATTCTGAGCGTCATGGATTCAACAAGTACTTGACAGGTTTCACGAGTTTTGTGACACCAGATGCCTACGCACAGGTCACACTCATCCCTTAGTTTACGGACAGCTGGCTTTGGAAAGGGAGTTGGTGTCAGACAGCATCCCAGTTAGGTTTCAACGGATTCAGATAAGCCGAATTTGATTGCTAAGACATCAACGTGATTTCAACATTATACTATTAAAAAAATAGCAGCACGATGCTGTCCGTGGGACACGGACGGTATCCTGCTGGAAGATGCCATCCCTCTGTAGGATGACGTCAAGCATAAGTGGTTACAGGTGATCCCTAATAATGTTCACGTAGTCCACAGCTGTCATGGCGCTTTTGATTACTACAGCAGGTTCCATGGAGCCCAGGTGAATGTCCCCCTTTACATAATACTGCTGCCACAGGCATGCGTCCATGGCGCGATGCAGGTTTCGAGCAGCCATTTGCCTGGATGACAGCGTATCTGTATACGACCAACCACCTGGTTAAACAATAAATGGGATTCGTCCTCCCAGACGACATGATTCCATTGATCCGGAGCCCAACCTCGATGATCCCGTGCCCACTCTAATCACAACTGATGACGTTGTTCGGTCGACGTGATAACATGTTGAGGTCATCTACTGCTGAACACCGTGTTCACACTGCGAGCTGATCGGTGTGCTCCAAAACACGTGCATCTGACGCAGCGCTGTATACTGTCGTCAGATCTGCCAAAAATCGCCGCCTATCCTGCTTTAAAGAAAGCGGTTCTAGGCGCTTCAGTCTGGAGCCGCGCCACCACTGCGGTCGCAGGTTCGAATCCTGCCTCGGGCATGGATGTGTGTGATGTCCTTAGTTAGGTTTAAGTAGTTCTAAGTTCTAGGGGACTGATGACCTCAGATGTTAAGTCCCATAGTGCTCAGAGCCATTTGAACCATTAGAGGCATCCCCTAACTTTTGTCACTCCAACATACGCCAATAAACATTTTGGAAACAGAGAAATGGGAAGCTCTGAGACATGTTCTTTCTCTTGTCACAGTAATACTCTGTGTCAGGATAAATACGAAGGCTATCGGAAAATAAGGAACGATAGATCGCGAAATGGAAACCACAGTGAAAATCGAAATTGTTTTACTTGCAGCGGTCAGCTACACCTTCCAGCTACTTCCCTACACAGATGCCGCTCAGACTCGGACATCTGTCGTAGCGTTGTACCAACTTTTCAATTCCCTCGTTATAGAAGACAGACGCCAGTGCTTTTCGACAATTTTATACTCTGGACTGCAGCTCGTTGTTTGTGTCAAAATATTGTCTTCATAGTGAGCGGCTCAATTGAGCACAGATGAACCTCAGGGGTAGCTAATTACGGTCTGTATTGTGGGTGATCAAACACTTCCCATCAAAAACGCTGCAGGAGCATCTTCATTGCTCCTGCAGATTGCGGCCAAGAATTTTCGTGTAGAACGAACCGCATGACAGTTATGTTATGTGGATTGCATAGCTTGAGGCGAAATCTTTCGCCAGGTCCTCATACTTCGCTAGAGACGCTAATTCCGCGTGCAGACGCCTTCTTACAACACTCAATGACTGATTCCTTTCAAAATCATTTTTTCTTACCTCAAAAAATGATTTTCTTAAGTATATCAAAATGTTCAAAACTTGAATAGTGAACTGTTTATGATATTACAGGCAAATTCTAAAATGAGTCAGCCTTTATCCATTCCGTAATTTCAAAACCCACGAACAATTCGTCAACCAAAGTAGTCAGTCAATCGATGTGAATATAGTTTTACCGTCTCTCATCATAATACAAATATTTTTATATGGTCTTCTAAACCTTGAAGATGTGCAGCCGACAATTAATACCTGTAGTGATTAAACAATTTTGAATATTAACTGAATTTTCCGTCGGTGCTTGACATAAGAAAATTATAATACTAAAAACGAAAACACTTCCTAATGTTTTGCATAATTCTATTTCTTTGTTCATGAACCAGCTTTCGGCTTCTGAGGTCCATCTTCAGGTGACAACTGAATGTCGTAAACCCAGTTAATCTGTGTTTTCGACAGTCATTTGTGGCCTGAAGATGGCCCTAGAAGCTTAGAGCTGGTTCGTGATCAAATAAATGTAATTTTGCAGAACATTAGGAAGTGTTTTCCTTAACAGCATTATTTTAATTTTTTTAACCGCTACGATTCTGATTCATGAGGGGGATTTTATTATGCAACAGAAAGATGGGGATCTAAAGTATCGCTTTGGCCACGGTTATAAACTCAGCACAGTTTAAAAGATCAGTTACTCAAGCACGTAGTAGAAGGAGAATGCAAACGCGATCCTGTTTAACAACTACATTTATAGATCGTTTAGTTCCTCCTGAGTCGTAGCTTGGAATTGCTTGATGCTCTGCTGTGCTTACCCACCAACTTCAGTCCCTCATATCTGTTCGTCCCAACTACGTAACTGCAATACACATTTCGGAGCAAAACTTGCTTCGTGTTATCTTATTGCCACAGCACTGGAATTGGTGGTGCGCGCTACGCATATTACATTCTGCAGAAAAACGAAATGAGATTCCACGTTGCTAGTAGAGGAAATATTTGTAAATGACGCTACGTGCAGCGTATTTCCAAGCACTGGCTACGATGAACGTCAGCGGATTCGCCCTATTAAACCAGAAACTGTAGCTGTTTTTCCTCAACCCATTTATTTAACAGGTGATACTTACATAATTCAGAAGTGTTAATGGTTATAGAGATAAAACTGGTGAAACTAGCTGTGAAAAGCAAAACGATTTCCATAAAATTAATGTTTTGTGTTACCTATGTAATAGTTACTGCAGTATGTAGTTCGTGTATCGAAGAAAATATTTTGCGTTCTTTTTGTATAGTTTGAAACGTCAGCCTCTAGTTAGTGACATCGACATTAAAATTATCTAAAATGAATTTTTCTGTGTAATCTTGACCAAAGCATATGTATATAATATGGTTTAGGTCGTTTCAACGGCACTATCAAGAGGACAACCTTTTCTATAATGTGAGACTCTTTTGTGTACTGTCTGTGTCTCTACGGATGTTGTCAAATCGAAATGATTGAAATAATTGAAAATATCTTTTAAGACCTACACGGGTAGAGTTTATTTCAAAGCTACCAGAGACTGGCAGAAATTTTCTACAAATTCCAAATGAAAACTGCAAGAAAGTCTACTTCCAAATCCAACAGTATTTCTCATTAGAAACTACATTTTATTGGTCTTTTCCCATAAAATCTAAGTATTTCGAGAGGTTCTTTCGCTACTCACGAATTCCAGCAGCGCAAGGAGGCTGAGTTTGGAGTCTCGTATATCTGAATATCTACATCTACATCTACATCTACATGACTACTCTGCAATTCACATTTAAGTGCTTGGCAGAGGGTTCATCGAACCACAATAATACTATCTCTCTACTATTCCACTCCCGAACAGCGAGAGGGAAAAACGAACACCTAAACCTTTCTGTTCGAGCTCTGATTTCTCTTATTTTATTTTGATGATCATTCCTACCTATGTAGGTTGGGCTCAACAAAATATTTTCGCATTCGGAAGAGAAAGTTGTTGACTGAAATTTCGTAAAAAGGTCTCGCCGCGACGAAAAACGTCTATGCTGTAATGACTTCCATCCCAACTCGTGTATCATATCTGCCACACTCTCTCCCCTATAACGCGATAATACAAAACGAGCTGCCCTTCTTTGCACCCTCTCGATGTCCTCCGTCAATCCCACCTGGTAAGGATCCCACACCGCTATGGCTATAATGGCTATAATGGTAGAAAATCCGAAAAGGGGAACGCAAAGGCTCAATCTAAATATGGGTGGAGTCACAGATGGGAAAGGGAGAGAAGAACTCATGTCACTGAATCACTACAAAATGTTAACGAGCTCGTATTTTACGAATAATTCATTTGGAAGGGCAGTAAAGGAATGAATCTTTGATACCAGTTCACGTATGTGTTTCACTTGCTCTCCCTTGTACAAATATGCATTGTGTGTGGTACGGTAAAACTAGTTTCTCAATGTCTGCTCAAATGCCATTATTACCTTCTGTCACGTCGTCTGAGAGGTCGTAATGAACGCAAGGGAACTAATGCGATGTTTTAACAGCGCCAACTTATCATCGACCACTGTGCGAAAGTCTCAGTCACAGAGCTATTGCTAGTTTTCTCAATATGCCTAAAAGAACGGTTGGAGCCAAAAGGCAATTTAATAAGGAGAATCCTACAGACACTGTCCCTCAAAAAGAGTGGCCGAGACACCTAAATGAAAGAGAAAGGTGGTTGAATACACAAACATAAAGCGTAATCTTTGTCTAAGTGCGTCAAATATTGCAATCCCACTGCTGCAACAATACGGCAAGGAAGTAATTCAGTCAACTGTCCAGTTGCTAATTAGAGGAGAAACAACGGAAGAGAGGCAAGGAAAATGCCATACACGAAGAAAGTAAACAGAAGCAAAAGATTCCAGTTCATAAAGACCACATCAAAAGAGAGTCAGACACGATGATTGTTATCAAATCAGAGCATATTCAACGTTTTCTCCACAGACAGATGAACTAAGTTGTGGCGTTAACAAAATGTGAAGCTATTGGCTACAAGTTTGCAGCCTAGTGTAAGTATTTTTGAGAAGTATCTTTGGGAAGTATCTTGGTATGGGATTTATTTCACCATCTGCTGTGTAACAGACTACTTTGATTGACACTACGTTAAACAAGGAGGAATATCACAATAACAGGAAGCAACAGTTGCACACGAGTGCAGAAAACTTAGGGATTATATTTACATCTAAATTAGACCCTGTTCATAAGTAGTCTCTTAACAGAAAGCTTATGAGGACTAAACTCGTAGAGGACCTGTAAAAGAAGCCCAGGGACAATGACATATAGTTGGGATTGAGTTACAATATTATTCTTGTTTCCAAGAACAATGTTGTGATCAAATGATTAAGACACCAAAGAAACTACACTGTTAAGCTATGATATATTATTTAAGAAAATATTACCGTTTTATTTTACTTAATAAGTTATAAGCCATAGTTTACATTTATTAAGAGAATAGACTACATTTTTCGTTCATCGTAATTTCCTGTGTTTGGTAAATACATACCAGCGATTGGAAAATAATTTCTTCTACCTGCAGTACAAAAGTGGATGGAGAGTATATAAGGTATGAAATTTGTTCCTGCAGTGTATAAAACGTCATGGCTGATACATTGGATATACCCATATATAACTAGAATGGGCAGGACACAGCAGTCGCTCTTGGTGACTTGGCGTAGCGCGAGAATCGTGGCGTCAGAGACAACACGTGGGCCGCTTATAAATTATTTCAAGGACCAAAGGGGAAATTTATTAAAGCTTTTTCTGAGTTTAATGCCAGCATGGCAGGGTCGGGGGATTAGAGCAGGGTGGAGGTTAGAGGCAGGCTACTACCTAGTATCACTTCCCTTTCCCTCAATCGTCCCCCCCCCCTTTCCCCCGCCCTTCCGCTCCCTGCCCCCCACCATCACCGCCACTTTTTTGAGTTTTATTGCATGCGCCAGTTTTAAATTTACTCCGCAAACAGAGTAAATGGCGTAAGGTAATCCGGGCTCCTGCCTGAGTGTTTATAATTCTCTTTCGCCCCTAGTGCCAGCCATTTACATTTGATTGACGAGCAATAAAAGGGTAGGTCGGCGTCCGCCGGGCATTCCATGCTCCTCTTCCATATCCCCCACCTCCTACGCAAGCGGTCTCTCATTCTCTCTCACCCTCTATCTCTTTCTCTCTTTCTCTTTCTCTCTGTCTCACGCAGAGAGAGAGGGTGGGGGAGAAGGGGACAGAGAGAGAGAGAGAGAGAGAGAGAGAGAGAGAGAGAGAGAGAGACAGAAGGAGAGGGACGCAAGGGAGAGAGGGTACACAGGGATTGAAAGAGATCAAGCCAGATGGCAAACTACTTTGGACACAGCACTTATTTCTGGGAGGGAAATATTTTCTAATCTCCGTTTAATCTTTCTAGCTTAGGCCTTGTGTGATTTCTGGACAATAGTCGGATATAGAAAGGGTTCATTCACTAGAAAAAGAGCCATATTCAGCTTAGTTAGTGTTCTGGCTCTACTGACCTTGGTATGCTGGAGATGCTAACTGCAAAAGTCTTCCGAATCAGAAATGGTAAAATGGTACATCACAATTTCGTATCGTGAAACCTCCTGCCGTTCTTAACCTTATCTTGAACAGGGTAACTGGAAAAAAAGAAAGGAAAACACGGCAAATGGCTAAAATCAAATATTGGGGTTCATTTCCAATCACTTAAGTACAATTCAAATTTAAAATTGCCTATTTTGTTATGTTTTTGGTCTATACTATTTCTAAAAATTCAGAACGTTCTTCATATTGAAGACAACACTGTCTTCTTCTTCAATTTCTTCTTTACTCGATAACCTGTACCCATTTTGCGTATTGCGTACCTTATATTTCTTTAGCACTACAATAATCATTTTTAAGATTTTGTTGGCGCATTTTACACGTCTCTCACTCCATTCGGGAATTCGCTGTTAACGAATATGATTATTCGTGAAAATAAATTTAACTAAAAACTAACTGCAGACGATTCATCTATTCTCGAAACAGCAGGAGGAGGAAGAGATTAGCGTTCAACGCCCCTTGACAACGAGATCTTTAGAGACGGAGCACAAACTCCTATTAGGAAAAGATGGAGAAGGAAAGAGGCCGTGCCCTTTTGAAGGAACAATCCAGGAATTTACCTTAAACGCTTTAGCGAAATCACAGAAAACCTAAATCAGGATGGCAGGACTTGAGTTTGAACCATCGTTCTCCTGAATATTACCGAAACAGAGGAGATAAATAGCGCAAGAGGCCTAACGGGGAGATGGAGTGCAAATGGTACAGAAAGCATCATTCATATCTTTTGGAAAACCAGTAACATAATGTCTGCACTCAATAAGACGGGTGGCACCACTGGAATTGGTGCGCGCAGCACAAGAAACTGACTAAAATGCTATCAGTCATTTTCCATCTCAGAGTCGGCCTCTACACTTAATGCACAGGTACGAATTAAGGTTGGCACACTGGACTCGCAATTGGAAGGACGACAGTTCAATCCTGCGTCCAGCCATCCTGATTTAGGTTTTCCGTGATTTCTCTAAATCGCTGCAGGCAAAAGCCTGGATGGTTCCTATGAAAGGGCACGGCCGACTTCTTCCCCGTCCTTCCATAATCCGATGAGACCGATGACCTCGCTGTTTGGTCTCTTCCCCCAAACAACCAACCCAACGAACTGAGGTACTGCAACTAGAAAGATACCTGAATGCAACAGGTTTTATTGGCACCTACCAACAAAATGCAGAACAAGTGATTGCTGCACATAATGCACTAATTTATTAAATGAGTTACGCGTAAGAGGACACGTCGAATTCCATACCACTTAGGAATTCAAAATACTTCGTAGTATTGCTGCAGATGCATGTCCAGTGTGTGCTTCTGCATTGTCCTGTAACTATCTTCACAGAAACATTTTGTGCTGTACCCTGGGACGTATGCTCGCATGCAGTACAGACGGGCCTGCCGTGTTGCCTAGTCGGCAGACGTCAACACGTAGATATCAGGTTTATAGTCTGGCTTGCGGAAAGCTCCACTCGGTCCGTGTCGTCAACGCCACCATAAGCGGCTTCAAGGTCGTAGTATTGTTTCCCTACGCCACTCACAAGTCCGACTCGATCCGGTGTCGTCAACGCCGCCATAAGCGGCTTCAAGGTCGTAGTATTGTTTCCCTACGCCACTCACATGTCCGAAAACAGTGCGGGACACGTAACCCTCCACTCAGTCAGCTCTACCGGTTGCGGGATCAGTTACGAGCAGACGAGCTGTCGGCATTGCGATCGACAATCTAGCCCTCACTATCAGCAAGTATTTGCTTTGTCCTGTACAGCTAAGTGCTCATTTAACTTTCCTATTTCTGACTTGCAAGGAAACGTCACCAATTGGCAGCATGTTTTAAGGAGAAAAATGGCACACTCGCAAGATAGCAACACCACCAATCATTCACGAGAGAAAATTTGGGACATAATTGCGACAGTACGCAATCGTGAGCTTCTGAAATTCACGCACCTATTGTTTTTCAATTGCTTCGTCGCAATGCTGCCGCCTATTGCCCAGACCCGAAATACTACACAGTGGGGAGAGTTTGAGATATGTGAATTATACAGATGACTTTTGTAGCACATTTCAGTTACTCGTCAACGTGGGCGGTTTCTAGCCCATACAGGGTGTTGCAAAAAGGTACGGCCAAACTTTCAGAAAACATTCATCACACACAAAGAAAGAAAATATGTTATATGGACATGTGTCCGGAAACGCATACTTTACATGTTAGAGCTCATTTTATTACTTCTCTTCAAATCACATTAATCATGGAATGGAAACACACAGAAACAGAACGTACCAGCGTGACTTCAAACACTTTGTTACAGGAAATGTTCAAAATTTCCTCCGTTATCGAGGATACATGAATCCACCCTCCGTCGCATAGAATCCCTGATGCGCTGATGCAGCCCTGGAGAATGGTGTATCACAGCCGTCCACAATACGAGCACGGAGAGTCTCTACATTTGGTACCGGGGTTGCGTAGACAAGGGCTTTCAAATGCCCCCATAAATGAAAGTCAAGAGGGTTGAGGTCAGGAGAGCGTGGAGGTCATGGAATTGGTCCGCCTCTACCAATCCATCGGTCATCGAATCTGTTGTTGAGAAGCGTACGAACACTTCGACTGAAATGTGCAGAAGCTCCATCGTGTATGAACCACATGTTGCGTCGTACTTGTAAAGGCAAATGTTCTAGCAGCACAGCTAGAGTATCCCGTATGAAATCATGATAACGTGCTCCATTGAGCGTAGGTGGAAGAACATGGGGCAGTTCACAAACACAGTGTATAGGAATGAAACGAATCATTAAGTCATTGAAAAGTAGCGTAGCTGGCGCTGTTAAAGTGAAGTGCATGTCCAGGAAATTCTCTATTCTTCAACGTGATTAGCACGTGATTAAATTGTAAATGAAAATCGTTAACTTCATTTAATAATAATCCTTCAGTTTCTTGGATTTAGTCATTTTTATTTTGTGGCGGATGTATAGCGGCGGAATATCAGTACGAGACTGTTGTTAGAATAATATTGGACATATCTGTGCGTGAGGCTTACATACTACGTACTCATATTACTCACAATTTTTCAGGTAAAATAACGTGTTATCGAACAATATTTAAAAACTTGTTGCCAAGATGTGTTCACCATCGCCCTCGTCTTCCCTTGCCTTCAGCAACTACCAATTTATGACGTGCCTTACAGCACTCGGTGAATGCTGCCACGACACCTTCCAATACCGACATAGACGCACTCACATTTGAAATGCCGTTCATGGAGTAACAATGTTAAAAATAGCACTAAATGTGCCCCACTTTGTTTTATAACGTATTTTGGAATCACAATGTCTACTTGTAATTCTGAGCTGCCCTTAGTTACATTGCCGTAATGTTACTCATTATTGCAACATACAAAAAATTTGTAAAATATTCTAGATACTAAATGAGTACGATGGTGACATACAAGTAATTTTATTGACAACCACTGAGTCAATCTTACGGCTACGCTTTTGTCCCTGCTGTTAATACAGACCACAGAGAAACGTGAGGCAGCAGAAATACACGGCCAGAGAGACAGTTTGTTCAGTATCGTTGAGGCAGGTAACTAACGGTATTAACATTACGAGACAAGCAAGCCCTAATGTTGCGGGTACATGCAGAAAATGGTGCGAGTATTATATGAGTGGTCTATAATGGGATGGTAATAGCGTAAATATCCTCGGATATTACACACGATTGAGGTTTCTGAGATCAACAGTATCTAAAGTGGATCTCAAATACATGAATAAATCGCCACAAAGGACGAATACCAATGACTGACGAATGGAGATCTTGTCGCGCAGTGCTCCATCTCACTTAAAAACGTGAACAGAATAGAAAAATGAATGTTGTTGTTGTTTTGTGGTCTTCAGTCCTGAGACTGGTTTGATGCAGCTCTCCATGCCACTCTATCCTGTGCAAGCTTCTTCATCTCCCAGTACCTACTGCAACATACATCCTTCTGAATCTGCTTAGTGTATTCATCTCTTGGTCTCCCTCTACGATTTTTACCCTCCACGCTGCCCTCCAATACTAAATTGGTGATCCCTTGATGCCTCAGAACATGTCCTGCCAACCGATCCCTTCTTCTAGTCAAGTTGTGCAACAAACTTCTCTTCTCCCCAATCCTATTCAGTACTTCCTCATTAGTCATGTGATCTACCCATCTAATCTTCAGCATTCTTCTGTAGCACCACATTTCGTAAGCTTCTATTCTCTTCTTGTCCAAACTATTTATCGTCCATGATTCACTTCCATACATGGCTACACTCCATACAAATACTTTCAGAAAAGACTTCCTGACACTTAAATCTATACTCGATGTTAACAAATTTCTCTTCTTCAGAAACGTTTTCCATGCCATTGACAGTCTACATTTAATACCCTCTCTACTTCGACCATCATCAGTTATTTTGCTCTCAAAATATCAAAACTCCTTTACTACTTTAAGTGTGTCATTTCCTAATCTAATCCCCTCAGCATCACCCTACTTAATTCGACTACATTCCATTATCCTCGTTTTGCTTTTGTTGATGTTCATCTTATATACTCCTCTCAAGACACTGTCCATTCCATTCAACTGCTCTTCCAAGTCCTTTGCTGTCTCTGACAAATTACAATGTCATCGGCGAACCTCAAAGTTTTTATTTCTTCTCCATGGATTTTAATACCTATTCCGAATTTGTTTTTTGTTTCCTTCACTGCTTGCTCAATATACAGATTGAATAACATCGGGGAGAGGCTACAACCCTGTCTCACTCCCTTCCCAACCACTGCTTCCCTTTCATGTCCCTCGACTAGTATAACTGCCATCTGGTTTCTGTACAGATTGTAAATAGCCTTTCGCTCCCTGTATTTTACCCCTGACACCTTTAGAATTTGAAAGAGAGTATTCCAGTCAACATTGTCAAAAGCTTTCTCTAAGTCTACAAATGCTAGAAACGTAGGTTTGCCCTTCCTTAATCTAGCTTCTAAGATAAGCCGTAGAGTCAGTATTGCCTCACGTGTTCCAACATTTCTACGGAATACAAACTGATCTTCCCCGATTCGGATTCTACTAGTTTTTCCATTCGTCTGTAAAGAATTCGTGTTAGTATTTTGCAGCTGTGACTTATTAAACTGACAATTCGGTAATTTTCACATCTGTCAACATCTGCTTTCTTTGAGATTGGAATTATTATATTCTTCTTGAAGTCTGAGGGTATTTCGCCTGTTTCATGCATCTTGCTCACGAGATGGTAGAGTTTTGTCAGGACTGGCTCTCCCAAGGCCGTCAGTAGTTCCAATGGAATGTTGTCTACTCCGGGGGCCTTGTTTCGACTCAAGTCTTTTAGTGCTCTGTGAAACTCTTCACGCAGTATCGTATCTCCCATTTCATCTTCATCTACATCCTCTTCCATTTCCATAATATTGTCCTCAAGTACATCGCCCTTGTATAGACCCTCTACATACTCCTTCCACCTCTCTGCTTTCCCTTCTTTGCTTAGAACTGGGTTCCCATCTGAGCTCTTCATGTTCAAACAAGTGGTTCTCTTATCTCCAAAGGTCTCTTTTATTTTCCTGTAGGCAGTATCTATCTTACCCCTAGTAGATAAGCCTCTACATCCTTACATTTGTCCTCAACTATCCCTGCTTAGCCATTTTGCACTTCCTGTCGCTCTCATTTTTGAGAAGTTTGTTTTTGTTTTTGCCTGTTTCATTTACTGCAATTTTATATTTTCTCCTTTCTTCAATTAAATTCAATATTTGGTCTGTTACCCAAGGATTTCTACTAGCCCTCGTCTTTTTACCTACTTGATCCTCTGCAGCCTTCACTATTTCAGCCCTCAGAGCTACCCATTCTTCTTCTATTGTATTTCTTTCCCCCATTCCTGTCAATTGTTCCCTTATGCTCTCCCTGAAACTCTGTACAACCTCTGGTTCCTTCATTTTATCCAGGTCCCATCTCCTTAAATTCCCACCGTTTTGCAGTTTCTTCAGTTTTAATCTACAGGTCATAACCAATAGATTGAGGTCAGAGTCCACATCTGCCCCTGGAAATGTCTTACAATTTAAAACCTGGTTCTTAAATCTCTGTCTTACCAAATGAATATGTAAATACAAAATCCTACAAAACTGTGCTGCCGGCCGCTGTGGTCGAGCGGTTCTAGGCGCTTCAGTCCGGAACCGCGTTGCTGCTACGGTCGCAGGTTCGGATACTGCCTCGGTCATGCATGTATGTGATGTCCTTAGGTTAGTTAGGTTTAAATAGTTCTAAGTTCTAGGGGATTGATGGCCTCAGATGTTAAGTCCCATAGTGCTTAGAGCCATTTTTAAAACTGTGCTCTTCTTAGATTTTTGGGGTCGCTGATTACGAATCTGAAGTCGGAATTACAAAACACAAAATGTAGTATAAAATTTGCTTCATCATCGTTATTGGAAGGATCACTGTAGCGCTGCAAACTGGAAGATGTTCCGAAAAGCAGATCTTCTGCCTCGGGTGGCATCTATTTATCTTCTACAATTGTCATTTTCTGTTATACCGCGATTCGAGGATCCGAAGACGCCAAAAACGATCGAACACGTCATGCATCGTTTTTTCACTGCACTATGTGAACGTAAAATTTTCTCGGTAACGCCGAGTATCCTTACTCCGAGCTTCCTGCGTGTCTTCCGTTAGCCGAACAATTGCCAACGGAGCAGCTTCTATTATGGCGTATCCGTGCATCAAAAGTATGTAGACTGATGTCGGCATCGGGCACTACTGCAGAATATTGTGCATTGTTGCACAACAATTGTCTACCGTCTGGCAATGCCACATGGACCACAAAAAAAAAACTCACATTTGAACTCGTTTGTGCTACCAACGTAGCAGGACTACCGTTTAAGATGTAGGGCGACGCAGAGGAAATTTCGTAGCCAACAATTTCGTATAATAACGGTGGTAGTTTAGTTTTAGATCGATATACGTCATTACACTGGTTAAAAAAAGTCGTAAACATATCTTCTGGACAAAATATTTTAGCAAGCGAACACCTGCAACTAAGAAACTTATGCAGGAGGGCGCCGCATTTGCTCGACCTACGCTCCCATGCCTTTATTTGACGTGCGTGTGACCCTCATGACAAAACGCCACACATTTATGTTATCATAATTAATTGCTGGTTTCTGAATATGAAGCTTTAGGCTTCGAAACCGGTTTTCCAAGGAAAAAGAAATTACTAGCTACTAAATCGTATTTTTTTCCTATTAATAACAACTCGAGTGATACTCATCTTCTTTTATCCCGAAAACGTGGAAGGATCGCTGTCGTATATTAAACAGGCCACACAAACGATATCTGAAAAATATATGGTTGTCAGACTCAATGTTTGCCGGAAACGAACATGGCGTGTGTCGTGACGAACATTGACTGGAATGCTACCGCACCACTGGACAAGTATGCACCGGTGCAATCTACATCCATAGGATTTTTCGGGACTCAAGTCGGAATAAATATCTGTTCCTGTTTCTATTGTATCGCTTTGGTCCACCATGCGTCGCCTCTGCAGAGCCACACGGAATGACCGGCGGTCTACTACGGGTCACAGTACAGCCAGTTTGAATTTGGAGGGTCAGGAACCCAATTCTAAAAGGGCTGCAGGTTAACAAACGTAGGGATTAGGCTTCAGCACCCGATGGTCGACTTGTGTCCACATGTCTCCCTATCACGTTTGATCACTCAGATTACAGATCAATGCTCTCGTAACTTCGTCTTGCAGCAAGACCATGACTGCCTGGGAGCCACATTATCCAATCATGAAACAAATTGATTTTTCTGAACTCTATTTGTAACACATCTTAATAATCTAAATACTGTAAAGAGAAATGATCAGAAAACACTTTTAAACTTCCCATTTCAGTGCAACATGATTTACTTGCAATTTTCGCCCTTGTCAGTTGCCATCTAGACGCATGTGAGGCAACATAGCACATATGCACAGTACCGCTTCCATTTTCACACTTAATCTACCGAGAACATTAGTTCTAATGTGCCTTGCTCATACCCATTCTGGTTTTCAGTTATGTCGACCACTGACATTTTCCATTGATCGCTCCTTCTCATTTATGAAGTTCCCATAAATCGCCTAAGATGCCACCATAATTCCCAACAGTTCTCTCCACACGCTCGACAAATTGGCAGTCTTCGACGTATTTGATACACCTAACCGTATTCCATTTTTAAAAAAAATCCTCTTTTGTGAACGCCATCGAATTACGATCTGAAACTATGAATACTGTAGAAATGACGCAACAAGATGCACCAGTAGAATCAGCACACTCATGTATTTCTCTCCATATTTCTAATTTGCAAAACAAAAAGTATTTTCCTAAGGCTCTAACTGGCAGACATTTTTAGTTCTATGAAATACATCTGTTCACATATTTCTAAACGCAAACTATATTCCTGTTTAAATGGTCATGTTGGCGTATTGTCTTTTAGTCGCGATTTCAAGTAGTCTGTCCACAGTGTGCTGCCTTCATGTCACTGAATACGACCACCGGTGCCCAACCAATAGGTACATTGGCATCAAGGTCTAAGGAACATTTTTGTCCAGAGTGAACACTAATCTGGTCATAAGTATCCGGACACATATTAGTGTATATCATCATGTGATGTATCCATCTTTGGCCTTTATGACGGCTTGAACTCTGCTGTAAGCACTTTCAGTAGAGCGTCTGAACGTCTTACGAGGAATTAAGAGCCGGAAAAAGAGAAGCAGTGATGTCGGACGCTGGGATGTGGAGCGAAGTCGACTTTTTAGCTCAGCGCAAAGGTGTTACATTGGTTTGAGTCCGGGTACTAGACAGGCCACTCCATTTCAGGAATATTATTGCCCACCGACCAATGCCTCACACATGCTGCTTTGTGATAGGATGCACTGCCATGCTGATACGGTCACGGTCTTGGAACTGTTGCTCTGCTGTGCACAGTAAACAATACTGTGCAATAATTTTGGCGCTCACCTAATTTCTTAACCTCCCCGGCCCGCCTATCAGGACTATCATTCCAGGAAGAAAGAATATCAGAGTGAAACGGCTTATTCACACCCACGGAGAATGTGAGGGTTGGCAAGGGCGGGTTGGGAATCTTACCTGTATAGTTCAGTTTGTAAGAGAATTGCTATGAGATACAAGGTTGCTGATCAGAGTTGCTGCTGGCAGAAAATTTAAAAAATTGTGATTTTGTTTCTTTAAGTGCACCAATCTCATCGGCTCTCCCAGAATTATTCAGTGGATTGCTATCTCCATTATATCGCTCTGCCAACAAGTTACCACACCAGGAGCTCGTATGAACTCCTCCGAGTCTGGTGTCATAAATGCAGGATAAACAGGATTTCTACCAAATCTTCAGAATTTTTCGCTCTAGCGTGTTATACATGGTTTCAATAACAGACGCACTTCAGTTCCCTTGTATCCTTACTAGTCTAAGACTTCCAGTCCCTTTATGTATACGCCTCATTTATTACCTGTTTGTGTAACTGAAAGGTGAAATGAACAGTATTAATGTTTCGTAACAACGCACTGCCGAACGAAAAAACTGACACATCCACAAGACTTTGTCAGATGTCAATGTAATTCCCCACACGTAGACAATGTCAGCTGGTATGTAAATGATCAGGGTTAGAAATTAATTCGCTTATTGCTATAGAGTTTGAAAGGGGCCACATGGTGGGTCTCCATGAAGGCGGCAACGTCAAATCGTGCAATATCCAGATTTGTGGGGCATTCGGGTGTGACACTATCCCGATGTTGGACTTGAGTGCAGGCATACTTGTGAAAGCTCCGACTGACCAGTTCTGGTTTGTGCAGCAAGCACATCGTTACCCGTTCACACCTGCGCCTACCATCTGAGAACCAGTTCTCCCTGCAACGTTCCGTGTCATCCAGCATCACTGGTTAAGGACTGGCACCAGTCATATTAGGGAATTACCGACGTGTTCGTAGTCTGTCGTTAACACAACAACACAAACGGCTGCGTTTGGAGTAGTGCTATGAATGGTAAACTCCGACTGCTGACGAATGGCGCCTCATTTTGTAAAGCGATGAATCGCGGCGCTGACCATCGCCAGCGGCTATGGCGGCGACCTGCGGAGACACCTCTATTCTTCCAACGTTTTGGAGAGGCACAGAAATGTTAACTCCTGTCGACATCACTTATGACTTCAGTTCACGGCTGGCATTGATCGAGAAATCTCTGACGGCGAAGCGGTAAGCCACTGACTCCTGCGTTCCCATGTATCACCTCTCATATGACTCCGTCGTGGATCCATTTTCCATCAGGACAGTGCTTGTCCACACATGGCACATGTAACCATAAACAGTATGCGTGATATTGAGGTACTCTTGTGGCCATCAAGATCCCCATTTCTGTAACCGATAGGACGTGTGTGGCACCAGCTCGGACGTGAGTTCCGTCCCAACGCCCGTATCAACGGTATCAAAATCCATTTACAGTGGTTCGTTACCTTGCGTCAAGAGAAGATAGAACGGCTTTACGAAAGCTTTCCGAACCGATTCAGTTTATGCATCCAGACCACAGGGGATGCAGCGTCGTACTGATGAATGGGCACACACTGCAGAGATTGTTAGTAAATGTATATACGAAGAAAATCCAACAAGAAGTTGTGCAACATAAACGAATGTTGGTAGGCGCGTTACTACATCTGAAAGATGATGTCTATTCAGACTTTGCACCAGGAGTATAATAGTAGGGCCACTATAGGGACGCAAGCCAGGTTTGCTTTAAAGACATGCAGTAACGGTGGTAAGCGTTAGTTACCTTGCAGGTTGTACGTGGTGAGTTTATGTTAGTCAAGAATGCCTTTAAGACGACAAAGACGCCATTATTGGTACCTCACAGAGTTCGCACGAGGTCTTGTAATTGGGCTACGAGAAGCTGTATGTTCCGTCTGCGATATTTCAGAAAGGCTTGGCAGGCATGCAGCCACTGAATGTGGCGGCTGCGAGCGGTGGTCATGGGAATGTATGGTCGCACGAAGACCGGGTTCCGGACGGCCAGGTAGCATTATCGAGAGGGAAGACCATCATATTCAGCGTATGGCACTGCGTCCGCAGTACCAATTTGAGCAGTAGTTGGTACCACAGTGACACAACGAACTGTTACAAACCGGTTACTTCAAGGGCAGCTTCAAGCCAGACGCCCTGTAGCGTGCATTCCACTGACCCAAAATCACCGCCACTTGCGACTTCAGTGGTATCATGCGAGAGCTCATAGGAAGGCAGGGTGAAGGTCTGTTGCGTTTTCTGATTACAGCTGGTTCGGCCTCGATGCCAGTGATGGCCGTGTGTTTGTTAGAAGGAGGTCAGTTGAGGGCCTGCAACCAAACTGGCTGCGTGCTACACGAACTGGAGTTATACCTGGAGTTATGGCCTCGGGTGCGATATCGTTGGACAGCAGGAACCCTCTCATGGTTATCCCACGCACCCTGGCTGCAAATTTGTACGTCAATCTTGTGATTCGACCAGCTGTTCTGTCATTCATCAACAGCTCTTCAAGGAGTGTTTTCTGACAGTATAACCCTCGCCCACACACCGCAGTTGTAACCCGACATGTTATACAGAGTGTCAACACGTTACCTTGGTGTGCTCTATCACCAGACCTGTCTCCAGTCGAGCACCTATGGAAAATCATCGGACGACTGCTCTGACATCATCAACAAAGAGCATTAACCGACCCTGTCTTGACCGATCAGTTTCAACAGACATGGAACTCATCCCACAATCTGACCCCTGCAGCTGCACAACACAACACATGCACGTTCACATTCTCGCATTCAACATTCTGGTAGCTACATCGGTTGTTAATGTACTAGCATTGCACATTTGCAATGGCTTACCTCTCGCTTTCATTAACCTGTGATCTGCATTCTATGAGCTTGACGCCTTTCTCATCCGGATAATTTACAGCTTTTAGTTTCGTAACTAGATATAGAGCCTTGACACCTTCATTTTCAAGAATTGAGAAGAACCTGTCTTAAGGAACTTGTCACTCAAATCAAATCTGTTTAAAGATAATCTAATTTTAGTTATAATATCTGGGATTTGATCGATACCTGCTTGAATCCTTACAGATTTTTGTGTCTTGGTTTTCTTTTACGGTTCAATTTATTGATTTTTTCATTTTCTCTTCAGAGGTTTAAGGCGACAGGTCAGTAAACAGAACCAGTAACGATTTTCCTTTTTCTGTAAATGCACAAGCAAGGTATCACTGTTGACAACCTTATGAAAATACATAAAGTTTTGAAAGATATCTTAAATCCAAATACGATGCTTTGGCTTCTGAAGAGGCACAGGGTCATCCTACAGCTCACATACTGGGAAGGAAAATACACTATTGGCCATTAAAATTGATACGCGAAAAAGATGACGTGCTACAGACGCGAAATTTAACCAACAGGAAGAAGATGCTGTGATATGCAAATGATTAGCTTTCCATAGCATTCACACAAGGTTCGCGCCGGTGGCGACACCTACAACGTGAGGAAAGTTTCCAACTTATCTCTCATGCACCTACAGCAGTTGACCAGCGTTGCCTGGTGAAACGTTGTTGTGATGCCTCGTGTAAGGAGGAGAAATGCGTGCCATCACGTTTCCGACTTTGATAAAGGTCGGATTGTAGCCTTTCGCGATTGCGGTTTATCGTATCGCGACATTGCTGCTCGCGTTGGTCGAGATCCAATGACTGTTAGCAGAATATGGATCCCAACGGCCTCGTATCACTAGCAGTCTAGATGACAGGCATCTTATCCGCATAGCTGTAACGGATCGTGCAGCCACGTCTAGATCCCTGAGGCAACAGATGGGCACGTTTGCAAGACAACAACCATCTGTACGAACAGTTCGACGACGTTTGCAGCAGTATGGACCATCAGCTCGGAGACCATGGCTGCGGTTACCCTTGATGCTGCATCACAGACAGGAGCGCCTGCGATGGTGTACTCAACGGCGAATCTGGGTGCACGAATGGCAAAACGTCATTTTTTAGGATGAATCCAGATTCTGTTTACAGCATCATGATGGTCGCATCCGTGTTTGGCAACATCGTGGTGAACGCACATTGGAAGCGTGTATTCGTCATCGCCATACTGGCGTATCACCGGGCGTGATGGTATTGGGTGCCATTGGTTTCACGTCTCGGTCACCTCTTGTTCGCATTGACGGCACTTTGAACAGTGGACGTTACATGACAGATGTGTTACGACCCGTGGCTCCACTCTTCACTCGATCGCTGTGAAACCCTACATTTCAGCAGGCTAATGCACGACCGCATGTTGCAGGTCCTGTACGGGCCTTTCCGGTTACAGCAAAAGTTCGACTGGTGCCCTGGCCACACATTCTCCAGATCTCTCACCAATTCAGAACGTCTGGTCAATGGTGGCCGAGCAACTGGCTCGTCACAATACGCCAGTCACTACTCTTGATGAAATGTGGTATCGTGTTGAAGGTGCATGGGCAGCTGTACCTGTATACGCCTTCCGAGCTGTGTTTCGCTCAATGCCCAAGCGTATCAAGGCCGTTATTACAGCCAGAGGTGGTTGTTCTACGTACTGATTTCTCAGGATCTATGCATCCAAATTGCGTGATAATGTAATCAGGTGTCAGTTCTAGTATAATATTTTTGTCCAATGAATACCCGTTTATCATCTGCATTTCTTCTTGGTGTAGCAATTTTAATGGCCAGTAGTGTATGAACTGACCGTCTAATGGTCAGAGTTCACAGCCATGTAGAATTTTTTAAAGTATATCATATTCGCCATTGGTTGCAGAATTTATTCATTTCACAATTGCAATTTCTGCCTTTGGGCCGTATTCAAGTGCTGCTACAAGAGAATGTGTTTCAGCGCATGTCAGACTCTAAAGTGATTAGGCTTGTTTTAGATGATTACATGTATACACGTGGAAGCATTTTAAAGTGTGACGCGTGCTGAAGCAAAATTCTTTGCAATCGAACTTGATAATGGCTCAAAGGGCGAAATTGCAATTGTGAAATAAATAGTGTCTGCAGTCAATAGCGAATATGATGTCCTTTGAAAAATAGATAGGAGAAACTGCATTCTCTTCGTATGGTCGAAATTCAACTTTGTCATGGAACATAAACATTTTCAATAAGTAAATGGCGTTCATCATCCACCTTGCATACTGCACCCACTTGCAGCATGGAAATATTTTTCATGAGATGGTTCTTCGATAAGAGAATTCGCAGTTAATTAAAAAATTATCAGTATTATCCCTTCATGCACCTTATGCCTGCAAGGTAAATACAAGAGATGTTTTTCCAAAATGTTTTCGGTCAAAACACACACGCCTCTAAAAGTGGTAGCATTTTATTGTGTTTTGACATACACTAATGATTTATTCAGTACGAGTTGTATGGACATACTTTTCGTTCCATTTTCGGTGGTAAATTAAACTACTGAAATATGTGTAATATTACCAATACTGAAGTTTTCTTTTATTTTCAAATACGTTTGTCTGTAAATTTTATGTTTTGAATACATTAGTATGCGTTTACTGACTTGTTGAATTTTTATTCGTTCACTCTCGTCTGTTAATGGCTGCCTCAGATCGCTCAAAAATTCTCTTTCTCAAATAACTGATGATTCCTTGCATGGACGTTAGAGCCCCTTTCAAATGATGATTGATAAAAAAAAATATCTTTTCCTATTGTGAAGGTCTTCGAAACAAAGATGTGTATTATATCGTAAAGGTCTGGAAGAAAAGTGTCGTTTCTTTTCACTTCTGAAGTTCCGACGATCTTCCCGCGTGTTTAGTAGTTGGCCCCGTTTTTAATTTTAGTTCGCAATTTCTAGTTTGTGTGTTGCAAATCGTGATTTTTCAAGTAAGTCTCCACTTCCCACATAGACAATATGGTACGTTGATGCATAGTTAATTTACATACCCCTTACAAAAGAAACCTATTAATAATGGTTTGACAGATGATATTAGTAGTTTACTTACAGCCTTTTCATGCTAGTAATTTCCACATAAGTATATATTTTTTATATAAACGAACTGAAAACGAAGACATTGTACTTGCTACCGTTACAAGCTTCCCTCGAAAGTGAATGACAACTTGGGTGGTCCACGCTGGGTAGTAAACAGGTTTCGTAATCCGTACTACCGGTCAGCCTACAGCGGACCCTGTCTAGCTCGCTTGCAGTAAACTGGCCCGTCACGACAGCCGATTAATGTGATGCTTTCTAAGAAGGCAACCTCCCAAGGAAATCGAAGTAAGCAAAGTGTCTACATAACGCAATCAATAAATTTATCACGCAGAAGTAATGCTTGCGCACACCTGATATTTCGACTGGAAATTTATTTAAAACCCCAGCATGTACCTAATTGTACATGGGATGGTGAACGGGTAAAAATGAATGCATCTTTAGAAAGAATGATCACCAGAGAACTAATTCCCAAAAATGAACGAGTATCCCCATCGCTATTCAACACCATTCAGTTTTATAGTGTGTTGTTCTCAGCTGGAGAGTAATATTTCATCCCGCGACGTTACAGTGGACTGTATGATCCAATTATTCTACGAGTCAGCAACACATATGTATAGACACTCAACACGTTCATAATTAAGGATTATCAGTTGACAGTTTGGTATATTTTAAGAAGCTTTTGAATTCTTGGAAGCTGTAACCTACTTGTTAATCTACCACCACTCTTTGTACTACATCGATCATGAGAAAAAGATGACGTTATGGAATATGTAGAAACTAATTAAGAGCTACAAAAATCTACATAGATTGTGCAACGTTCATAGCTCAAATTCTGTCAGCTGTTTTACGACCCGTTCGTGCAAAATTATGCACATGTCGTGATGATCAACACCCACTCGTCGAGCACGGTACTTGCTAAACGGCTGCGGAGATCGGAACGTGAGTTTTTCTCAGAATAGGTTTATTTACCTCTGGCAGAGGCGTGCCAAGAAAAGCAGGCAGGATTCGCACCGGTGTCTTGAATGTAACACATGCAGCACTCTCCAACACCCGACTCATCTTTTACTAAGATTATAGCAGAATGTCTAACATCGAAAAGATTTTAGTGGTAACGTCTGAGTCGATGCATCTGTTGCGAAGGAAGACTCGAATCCGCCGGCTAAATGTGAAATATGAAATATACATTCAGTGATAAATACACTGGTATTGCAATCTGGAGTGCGAATATTAAATGTATGTCCAACTACACCAAGTTTCGATAGTTTTCCGTGGTTTTCTTGTACTACTCAAGACTGTTTACTTCTTTCAGTGAGGCCACGGCCGACTGGTTACCCAGTTCTCGACCAATCCCAGCGTGTGTTCGGTCTCTAATGTTACAGATATCGATGGGATGTTAAACTTTAACGTACTTTTTGATTCCCTCTACGATAATCATCAGGTCAAGTTTCGGTAGACACATTAAGCTTACGTAGTGGACACTGTCAGTTCACGTAAAACCTCAGTCAGATGGAGGATTTATTTGAAAGCTGTCTACATATGTACTTGGAGGCGAAGGAGATTGGTGTTTAACGTTTCGCGGACAACGTGGTCATTAGAGACCCAGCAAAAGCTAGGATTAGGGAATAATTGGGAAGGAAATCGGTCGTACTCTTTTAAAGGAACCACTGCGGCATTTGCTGAAGCGATTTAGGAAAATTGCAGAAACTCTAAATCAGGGTGGCCTGACGCGGGTTTGAACCATCGTCCTCACGAATGCGAGAGCAGTACACTAACCATTGCGCATCTGTCAGTCACATATGCACTTGGAAACGGGGCACATAGAAGATAACAAATTTTTACTCTCAGCGTCTGATGAAGGCACTTTCTAGCGATCCACTTAAATATTCTCCGAAATATGCAATCGACATCCGATCGCATTATTTGAAAAGTACCATTTTATTAATCTCGCTGAGAAAACAAAAACTTTATAAATAAAAAAAATTACAGACACCTTCAGATCGTTCAGATTGTAAAAAAAATAGTAAATAAAAAACATAACAAAACGTGTACATGCACTGAGAAATATCATCATTAACTACAGCAATGCTGATATTTTTCAATGTTTGTTCATCGCTGTTTACGACCTGATTTTACGATTGCAGCAGAGAATCGAAACTAGTCTTCGTGCTGTAGCTTTACATTTAAAATTGCGCTCCAAGCGTGAAAATTGTTTTACATTAAAACATTTTTTTTTATTTAAGACCACCTGACAACGTCAGACTTCGCTGAAGCCTAAAAAATCATTTTATGTTTGTGTTCCTCTGTGTTTTTCGGAGTCCCGGAAGACAGCGGAGTCCCCAATGTACAGCGTGTGACAGGTATAAGTGCAGAGGCTGGTGCACTGAACAACATTACATCAGTATTTACGTCAGTTACAGACTAATAGATATGCACCAAAAGTCGTATGTTTATGGGTTGGTTAATACCTACAAGTGCATGTGGCAAGAGCAAGAAATTAATGTTTATTATACCCTGGGCAGCAGGTGATGTGTTGGAAGCTTGGATGCCTGGATGCAAAACAAATTGTCTATACTCCATTTAGTGGTGCAGTATGTGTGGAAAATATCAGTTAGTAAAGTTTGTTACGTGTTTGTGGGAAGGCTGTTCAACGCAGATAAAGAACAAGTAACACACTGATGTGCATACGTTTTAAGGTACCATGTATAAAAATATCTGCATTATACCCATTACGCTATGTGTATGTTCTATCAGTGATGTCATTTGTTATGCATGCAAAACCAAGTCGTAATGAAAAAACTTTGACCAGCAGTAATTACAAACTTTAGATATTTTTAAAATGTATCTATGTGTGCACGTATGTTCGACATCTTCTGCTGAACCACTTGACTGATTTCAACCAAACTTCGTACACATATCGCTTACTGCCTGGAAAGTGTCACAGTTTGCTTAGGAACAATCTAACTGTACACGTGGTGGTAGTGGAAAGACAGTCATGTACGGGGGAGGTTCCATTATGATTTGGGCAGCTATATCGTGATATTAAACTGACCCTACCATTACCCTCACTGGTCGGATTACTGCGAATCAATATCTTGACAATGAACAAGCATATCTCGATTATGAGAAGAATGTTGCTTCCAAATACTGCCACATTCCAACATGACAATGCGCCCATACACACAGGTTCAAGCGTGTTCTGTGGAGCATCAGGATATCATCAGACATCTTCCCTTGCCAGGGCAATCGCCGGACCTCAACATCATTGAACCGTTATGGGAAGTTTTAGAGCAGAGATCGAGGTGCAGATTTCCAAATCCAACATCGTTTGACGCATTTGGTGGATATTTTGGTACAAATATGAATAAACATACCGTTGTAAATTGTTCAGACGCTCTATGAATCTAATCCACGAAGAATTACAACAGTTCACAAAGCCAATTGACCAACTCTTTATAAATAATTACTAATAGTGTATATATGTGAGCTATTCATATTATTTTGTCTAACCCCCCTGCGCACCCTCAAATCTCGTCCACCTTCTGGTTCTGCACAAAGAGATAGTCCACCACCACTCCATCCTTCGTTAGTCAATCCTATTTGGCCAGACTGGAAGCATCTCCACGACATAATGAACAGTCACTTCGTGGCGTTTTATCACAGTACACTTTCAACTCTGTATGAATTGTGGCAGCGTTGTTCCCTTCAAATAGAGGAAACGAAGTACCTCACGCTACTACATGTTATCATTAGACTGCCCTATTCTGCTTCGACCCTTCAAGCAGCATGTTACAGTACTGGTACTTCAATGTATCAGGTCTGGAAACATGTACAATACCATGAAACTTTGGTTTTCCACGTGGCAGTTATCATTCTATAACTGTTCCTCCTAAATGCCAGGAACGTCTATAACAATTATTCGAAAAGTAAGATTGGATTTCCTGTAAAACATAAATCAACAAAGAACTTTTTAAAAAAATGTTTTTCTTTGATTCCTTGCATGTTTCCCCATTTTTCTACATAGTCTCCATATCTTTTTAAACATATTTCATAACGTTTTAAAAGTCATAGACGTCGACGGCCTGTGAGGATAAACAGACTTCAACAGTGTCTTTCATCTCGTCATCTGTTGCGAAGCGCCTGCCGTCGAGAAACTCCTTTTGCTTTCCTACCCAAAAATTCTGATCAGATTTTTGATGTGAATGGCAGAATGGGGTCTAGCATTGTCATGCAGCAACAAAACTCCAGATGTCAGAAGACCATGTTTCACATTTAGTAGCCTGGGTACCCAAAGTGGTCACAATTTGTGAAATTACATTTTTTCAGTGATCTACCCACGTTCGGAAATTCTTATGCTTAATTTGAAATTGTGAACCGCCGATCTCGACGAATCTTTTTGCCTGTAACTTTGACGAAATCTGTAAACAGCACACTCTGACAATGCAAATGTCGTCGCTTGACGAACAAGGGATGCCGCGAATTGATGCGCATGCTCGTTTCAGTGCTAGCGCGACATTCAATCAGCTACTCTGATTTGGTACTTGCTTTCCGAATAACCATCGCACACACACACACATTTCTGCAAACGTTCCAATTCCGATGAGTCGAGGGCTCGAAAGTTGCGAGATGTGTCGCTTTGTTGAAACCATGCATGACTTACATGTTGTTTTCGTTGAATTTAAACCCGCCCAAATAGTCGAGCACATTAAGGCGCCGCTTATGCGACTCAGAGAGGCGAGACTAACCCGAATCGAATATGCCTCGTGCATTAACGACGAGCGCTGGTTAGCCAGCCAGCGCGAAGTTGGTTTTTATGTAGCTTTCCCTTCCCATTGTGCCAATGATTCTCACCATTACTCTGTGACCATTACTCGGAATGCAATCAGGTATCGCGGATATTATCTAGTACACGTCCCCCCCCCCCCCCCCTCTTGCTCCGCCAGCTCCATCCAGCATGGTCCACACCAACACAACAGTTCCTAACTAAATCCTAGAATTAAAAGGAATATTTTGCACACTTTTGCGAAAGGTAAATGATATTTAGTTTTTGTGGGTGTTTTATTAAACAACGAACCAATGAGACAATGGACAATGTTTATTTCTAACAACTTTTGTTTATATAATGATGGTTTTATCAGTTTATAGCCCATGCTACCTGCAACTCGTTCTCAGAGAAGACCGCTAACTATCCATATTGCAGTAGCCGCCGGTCGTGGTTGCCGAGCGGTCGTAGGCGCTACAGTTTGGAACCGCGCGACCGCTACGTCGCAGGCTCGAATCCTGCCTCGGGCATGGATGTGTGTGATGTCCTTAGGTTACTTAGGTTTAAGTAGTTCTAAGTTCTAGCGGACTGATGACCACAGTAGTTGAGTCCCATAGTGCTCACAGCCATTTGAACCATTTTGACAGTAGCCCTTATTACATGGCATGCTTCCTCTGTATCACTCCTCTTCCTAGCAGTACATGCTTACCCACAACCTTTCCTCACTTTTAAAATCAACTTAGTTAACATGTGTGCACTGTACCTTACGTTTGTAAATTTCTTGATTCCTGTACTCTTTCTTTTGGAACAGGCCCCACAATAATTTAGTAGCCGTTACATAGTTACTGTGGTGTTGCGCTATCAGTCAGCTCATGTATGTGCCAGGAAGTGAATAATCAAGCAATTTATGGACCAATGAGTGATATTTTCAAGAGATATTTAGGTTTATGTGACGTGGATGTCCAAGCTTTATTGCTACAGATGCTTGCTACAAAATACAAAGGATGATTATAGTGGCTAGACTATGTGAGGAAGATATTGGTCATGCATTGGTTTAACAAGTTGTAAACCTACCACATTGTCTCATGCAAGATTTTGCCAAAAAAATTCCTTTTCTTGTTTTCTTTTCTTCCCAAAACCACTTCATTAATGCACCGCGTTTTTTCTTCCTTTCGTATTTTCATTTTTTTACCTGTTGATACTTTGGCTGGGCCTTATTCAAGTTTTTTGTTTCTGATTTTCTTCTGAATTGTTCTCTGTTCTCAATTTCTTCTCCTGAAATTTTAAATTCTTGAAGGTTCTCTTGTATCCCTTTCATCCAACTGGGATTAATTTGCTTGCGTTAACGATGTTAAAAATTTTCTTACTGAGTCTGTTTTCTTTCGTCCTACATAGGTTTCCATAGAATTGTAGACGTTTTTGCCTAAATTTATCTGTTCCTTTGCAGTTTATGTGACCGAAGTTCGGTATATACAACAATTTAGTTTCGCAAAGGAAACAAAACGAACCCTTTTGCTTTTAGCCCTGAAAGATCTCATTTTATCCCTCAGGGAGTAATTACCTCAGTTTGAGAACAAACCACTGCACTAGCCGGGTAACACAGTGGTGCCCACATTCCGCCTCAAGCCCACATTACGCAAACACCGAGACTTTATGACATAGGATTACTTACAGGTGCAGACAGATGAGGTAACTAGATTGTATCCTTGAAGAGGGGGGGGGGGGGGGGTGATGAATAAATAAATAAGGGACGGACAACCTTAGTTGTTCAGTCCCTTCACTCAGTAGCAACAGCCAAGGGTTGAAAGTACTTCAGAAGTCCGGGATACGCCCCTCAATGAGAAACTGCTAACATGTAAGCGAGCGGCTGAGAGGGTGGATTGTTTGTTCCCGACGGCGAAAGCTTTCTGCAGCTGACAGAATGCGGCTCTAGAAGAGCACGTGACACGGTTGCACCAGGTGCGATCTCCAAGTGGGGAGCCGCAGCCTGCAGTCTTTTGTCAGCGGCCCGGCACGTGGCGCTATTGTCTGCCTCCGCCGCCTGGGGCCTCTGTTGTTCTTCGAGGCGTTCACAGTAATTTCCAGGTGTACCACCATCTGGATTAATAATGATGTCATCCCGCCTCGCTTGATGGGCGAGGTACAATTTGTTCCTTACTGAAAGACCTCTCCCGTGGAAGTGCCACCATCTATTTGGGTGATGAATTATTTGCAGCCGCTATCTTGGTTAAAGGAGAACTTTGGGAACTTCCTTATTTCATCATGAACCTCAAAGATGTCCGTAAGTTTACGCATTATGCCAGAACCGGCTTTACCGCTAAAGCCTCAGTGGTGATACAAAGAAATTCTTCTCATTTCTATAACAGCATTTCATTATACATATCTGTTCCAATAGAATTTTCTATATTTTGCCGAAGTGCCCTTATTATATAAATGTCTGTTCAGAATATTGTTGTAAAGTCATTTTTCCAAGTTGCTTACTTTGTTGCTTAATGTAATGTAGAATACCAACTTTACCCAGTAGATTGTCTTTATCTACGTTGATGGCTTCTAACGTGATGAGTTGATTTCTTTCTTGTTTTGTATTTATTTCTCAGCCTGCATCTTAGTAACTTGAAACTCTAAGGTGATTATGAGCTGTTATTTCCTGCACAAATTCTTTATTTTTATTTTTTTTATTTCATTTTATCTTATTATTATTATTATTATTATTTTTGTAAGATATTGCCATACATAGCCAATTCCATATTTAATTCCATTTGCGCCCTGCCATGTCGAATTGCTATTTGTTTTCTCCTGTAAAAATATGTAAATATTAAACATTTTGTTCTCATCTGTGAATTCTCCTAATGTACGATACCTGCCATTAATACCATAAATGGCACACAGTATTCCACCAGATGAATGTTTTAAACCTTTTGTCCTACTTTTGAGCTAAAATTCACCGTCGTCATCTTGTAATGAGATTTGCTGTCACGTGTCAGCATTTCGTAGTTAGGAAACGATGTATCTCCCAGTGATGATTTCGGTGCGCCGTCTCCAATGATTTAGAAGGAATATCCTTCGTTTTATTTCTAAAAACGTATTTCTAGTCTAGTACTTCCTGTGCTACTTGCACTACAGTTTCTTTTCTACAATTAATCTTACATCTCAATTTCACCACTTTTATGTTTCTCTCTAGCAACTTTTGTCTTGTTTTAATTCTCTTTAGCCTTCATACCGTTCTAATATCCCTGTTTTATACCAGGATAGGCATAAAAAAACTGTACAGCCACGAGTCATAAAATTATCACCGACCACAGCGAACTATTTGCAAGTAGTTAAGGGAGTTACAGAGAAGGCCATAAACTATCATTAATAACTTTCTATGAAGTTCATAAATTTTTTAAAACATCACGAAATACAAGTCCACCTTATGTTAGCGCACTCAAAAATGTGATCATTAACGCTGCTGTATCCATTAGTAATTATCAGGATATTGGGGAATTTTAACACTGGAAGAGGGATTGGGAGAAGAAATTCCATAACACCGTATCTATTCTCAGCAGCCCAACAGCAAATATTCAGGCTCCCAAATAGGCAAAACACACAAGGATCTATGTTTCGATAAAATATGCCTGAACCACCATCGCTATGCTGATGACATTGTGCCGTTTGCCTTCAGTTAAGATGAACGTCGGTAAGGTATGGAAAAGCATAGTAACCCGAAAATGATGCTGGAACAACATATTATTTTATAGCACTAACATTTTGACTCAGAAAAGAAAAGTGTACAAGTTGGCAATGAAGTCATAGATTCAATTGATTAGTTTTCTATTTAGAGCTGTAGAGGAGAACAGCAAGAGAGCGTTAAAACTAAAGATCCAGTGTATCTCAAATTAAAACTTGCAAATCGACCTGTGTTATCTTTTTTGTAGTTAAGACTGTGAGACTTGTATTTTAAGTCGTAAAATCTTTGTAAAATTATTTAACTTGCAATGGGGCGACGAATGATTAGAATTATTGTGAAAGACAGGAATGCAAAAGTGAATAAGGAAACAGAATGGAGTGGAAGACAATTGTAACTAGCAAAAACGTTTGCACGTGGCCAGTCACGTCGCTTCATGAATAGATGGAAGAAAGTCTTTCCTGTATTCCAAGAGTTAATAAAAGAACGAGACAACGACGTAATGAAAAGTGAAAAAATCACATCAGGAGAGAAGATGGTTCAAATGGCTCTGAGCACTATGGGACTCAACATCTTAGGCCATAAGTCCCCTAGAACTTAGAACTACTTAAACCTAACCAACCTAAGGACATCAAACACACCCATGCCCGAGGCAGGATTCGAACCTGCGACCGTAGCAGTCCCGCGGTTCCGGACTGCAGCGCCAGAACCGCACGGCCACCGCGGCCGGCGGAAGAGAAGAAGGAGCAACATGGAAACCTACAACTAAATACCACAGAGGAGAGAGACGTCTCGAGAAGACATTTATCAGATAACGAATATCACTTGGACCAGTTTGCTTTTGTTCTACAATATTACTTTTATTGCTAACCGGTTTTCGGCTTACAAGGCCATCTTCGGACATTTAGCAATAAAAGTAATATTGTAGAACAAAAGCAAACTGGTGCTTTTCATTTATTATTATAATGTTGTTCTACCAAGAACCGACGGAAAATTCCGTTAATATATTATCAGTTGGCTTATGGTGGAGCAAGTCACTGCACAACACTATAATTTTCAATTGATACGAGGTCAGCCACATAATGCTTTCTTTGCCTCTGCGGTACACGCAGTAGTTATGTATGGATGTAACATATCTTACATACATGATTATCTATTGCTTGCTGTATATGAACAGTAGAGTTTCACGGGTTTTCGACTGGTGGTTTTTCAATCACTAAGGCAAAAACTGTAAGTTTCATCAGTGCTCGACATGCAGAGTACAGAACTGATGTTTTTCAAAAACAATTATGAGCAAAACATGACGACAGGCCCAAATCGTGACTCAATCCACCTGGTGGCATCACGAGTACGTAACACGAGTACGTAACACGATAAGAAAAGTATCTAAGTGGATAAGAAACGAATGGGCAACCGTTCTACCAACGGTACGGCCGCAGCTGGTGGCATCCACTCACGTAAGCGACTCTGACACAGCAGAGACTGTCGGGTCCCGACACATGGGAAGGAGCCTCTCGGAAACGGTAAAGTTGGTCGGTTATTGTCATCCTACTATCGTGAGCGTTGACGGAAAGTGGTTGAAGGATATTGGATTCGGAGACAGTGTTCTTGCGCGCTCTTTAGGTAACGATAGGCGACGATCTGTGGGAGGTCTGACGGCAGAGTACAGTGCTTGTACAGGCAAAAAAGTTCTGGAGCGCATTATTCAGCACGTACAATGCGCCGCAGCAGACAACAGTCACATATTTCCATGTTGACCGAACGACACCGTCATTTACAGTTGCAGTGGGCATTAGATCATCGATATTGGACAGTGGGTCAATATAAATATGTTCAGGCCGTATCTGAATTGCCGTCATCCAAACGAACGGCAGCTCGAAATACACACCGAGCCACGCACAAGGATTGGTGGTGGCAGTGTTATGCTAGAGGGCATATTCATCTCGGCTTTCAAGGGATCTGCGGTACTAATCAGAGACACTATCACAGTTCTGGATTACATGAACGTTATTGCCGATCTTCCTAATTTCTCTTCCATTGGCAATGGCAATGCGAATTGTGTCAGACGCAGGTGATATAATAATGAAAAAGCTGGCATACCATGCTTACTTTCATTCCATAATGTCATATGTGATTATTTTTTGGGGTAATTCACCAAGTCAAGCTAAAGTTTTCCGGGCACAAAAACGTGCAGTAAGAGTTATATGTAGTGGGAGCTCAAGAACATCGTGCAGGAGCCTGTTTAGGGAATTAGGGATACTAACTGCTGCTTCCCAATATATTTATTCCTTAGTGAAAATTTTCATTAAAAATATATCACTTTATCAAACCAACAGCTCAATTCATGGAATCAATACCAGAAAAACGAATAATCTTCACAAGGATATAAAGTCACTCAGTCTTGTACAAAAAGGTGTGCATTATTCAGGAACATACATTTTCAATAATTTGCCAGCAGGCATAAAAAGCTTAACAACCAATGAATTTCTCAGTAAAACCAACTTCTGCACAATTTCAGTGCAGTAATGTGTTCATTGTAAATATGTGAGTGTGTGTGTGCGTAAGTACAATCTAACTTCAGCACCATTCAGTGCAGTAATGTGTTCATTATAAATAAGTATTATAGTAGTTGTATTACGCGTTTATTACCTTACAAATCAATAAATAAACTTTTCAATTTTAAATTTAGTGCATTAGTATTTGTAAAATGACTCTTTCACTTAGTGTTCATTAAAAAATGATGACCATTCCACTTGGGTCTTGTGGAATGGTACATTAGCTTATTTGTTTTAGTTGTAAATATTTGTTACGTATTATTGTTTTTCTGACATGTTCTACATCCTGGAGGAGCTCCTCACTACGGATCAATTGGAATGGAAGTAGATCTAATCTAATCTAATCTAACCTAATAACAGTCCGCGTCGCAAGGCAAAAATCGAGTTACAGGGGTTTGAGGAGGTGATTTATGGAATTATGTGACCCCCGGGTAGAAATATGGAGCCGCATACGTCCGGAAAGCCACACAGAATCACTGCCGCATAGAGTTCGAAAGGTCAATCAACACGCTATTATGCTCATCAACGTAGCTGCGATCTGTGGAAGTTAAACCTATCAGTTATTTAGGAATTTTTGTACAGTACATGTTCTGTTGATTGACCAAGCTTCATAAATTGTAATTTAAATCACAACATTTATTGAAGATTAGATGTGAAACTGCAGCACTAAGAACATAATAGGCGGCTGTGACGTGTAATACTATTGTCAATAGCTTTGTCATGGCATAAGACTTTCTTACTTTTCTCGCTGTGCCTGGTCAAATTCATAGGATTTTTCTAAAATCGTTCGGCAGTAGTGTTTGACCGAGAGTGACACATTTGTTCAAGATTCTGCTCAGCTTCCCCAGAAGAAATTATTTAATGAAAATAAATATGAGGTAGCCGGCCGGTGTGACGGAGCGGTTCTAGGCAGCTACAATCTGGCACCGCGCGACCGCTACGGTCGCAGGTTCGAATCCTCCCTCGGGCATGGATGTGTGTGATGTCCTTAGGTTAGGTAGGTTTAAGTACTTCTAAGTTCTAGGGGACTGGTGACCACAGACGTTAAGTCCCATAGTGCTCAGAGCCCATTAAATATGAGATATTAATATTTACCGTGTTTTTAAGAAGATGGGTCATACACCTTCCTCTCGTTGCTCTTAGCCAGCTGGCGCGGGATCACTAGAACCGTTATTCTACACGTTACAGTCACATTGATAAAAGCGTGTCACGGGGACACAGTGCAGTCGACGTCGCACAGCGGTAACGGAGCGATTTATTTGACATCCGTAACTTTCGAGCCAAGGGCGAAAGCGTTTCCGAAACGGCCAAGTCTGCAAACTGTTCACGTCCCGCCGCGTTTAATGCATATCTTGCCTGGCAAAGTGGCGCTACCCCACATCGGCACAGAGGCAACTACAGAGCACCGAGGGCGATAAATGACAGTTGTGATCGACGGTTGCACAGATGTGTACAGGCGAATAGACGTGCAACTGTTGAGCGACTGACCCTCCAGATGAAGAAAGGGGCTACCAACACTGACTTCCCAACGACCGATAAGTGAAAGTTGCTGCGTTTGGGCTCTCGCAGCAGGCGCCTGGTTCATACACCCAAACTAATTGCTGTTAATCGGCGACGAAGGCTGGAACTGGCGTTCCAGTACCTCAAATGGACGTCCACTGAGCGGCAAGAGGTGATCTTTTCAGATGATTCCCGTTTTATGTTCCGTCGGACTGAAAGCAGACTCCCTACAGGTATCGTCGGAAGGCTCCAGACCGGAGGAGGGAGCGTTATTGTCTGGGGAATGTTTTTGTTTCATCCCCTCCGTGATCTCTCCATTGTGGAAGTGCCAATGGTTCAACTCGAATGTACATCTATACTTGGGATCCATGTCCATCCGTACATGAAGGACGGTTTCCCTCGGCACGATGGCATTTACCAACAGGACAATGCAACGTGTCACATAGTTCACAGGATGAGTTTACCATACTCCGCTGGTCACCAACTCCCCACATTTAAACACCTCGATTTGGCTGTTCGCGCCATGGCTCCTCAACCAATAAATCTAGCGCAGCTGGCTACGGCACTGGAGTCGGCATTGACATCTACGTGGTTACTATGCAATTCACATTTAAGTGCTTAGCAGAGGGTTAATCGAACCACAATCATACTATCTCCCTACCATTCCACTCCCGAACAGCGCGTGGGAAAAACGAACACCTAAACCTTTCCGTTCGAGCTATGATTTCTCTTATTTTATTTTGATGATCATTCCTACCTATGTAGGTTGGGCTTAACAAAATATTTTCGCATTCGGACGAGAAAGTTGGTGACTGAAATTTCGTAAATAGATCTTGCCGTGACGAAAAACTCTTTGCTTTAACGACTTCCATCCCAACTCGCCTATCATATCTGTCACACTCTCTCCCCTATTACGTGATAACAGAAAACGAGCTGCCCTTTTTTGCGGCCTTTCGATATCCTCCGTCAATCCCACCTGGTAAGTATCCCACATTAGCAACAATATTCTAACAGAGGACGGACGAGTGTAGTGTAAGCTGTCTCTTTAGTGAACTTGTTGCATCTTCTAAGTGTCCTGCCAATGAAACGCAACCTTTGGCTCGCCTTCCCCACAATATTATCTATGTGGTCTTTCCAACTGAAGTTGTTCGTAATTTTAACACCCAGGTACTTAGTTGAACTGACAGCCTTGAGAATTGTACTATTTATCGAGTAATCGAATTCCAATGGATTTGTTATTTAGCGTCAACTGCCACCTGCCACACCATACAGCAATCTTTTCTAAATCGCTTTGCAACTGATACTGGTCTTCGGAAGACCTTACTAGACGGTAAATGACAGCATCATCTGTCAGTAAAAAAGCCTTGCGGTTAATGGAGCTAATCTATGCACCAGGACAAATAATGCATAGTACTGGTGCCGTTTTACTAGATGCAGTAAAGGTCTTTAACGAGGATTTACACTTAGAAGTAATGTGCGGGATGAGTCAGAAGGAAAAGTACATGCTTTGAGGGGTAACAGTATTGGTGATTTTGAACAAAAAACTACACATGGACATATACCTGCTCCAAATGGTTTCCGAGATACAACACGTTAAAAAAAATTAAAAATATTAAGTGTCATGTAATATTTTGTGTAATGTAATATCTTGTATAGACACCTTTTATTAACCTGACACGTTCCACATTATTATGAAGTGTCGTATTCATGCTCTACGGAACAAATACTTGTCTAATCTAATCTAATCTTACTGTAGACGTGCATCTTCTGTACTATACAGTACAGTGTTGTTTACAACCTACCAAAGTAGTGAAGACAAACTCGAATCGAACAATTCGTTATACGACACTGGTGGCCTCTCAAGTCTGATAACTATCTCAAAGTAGCCTACAAAAGTTATCTAAGCTACTGTGCATGCTCATTGTGAATGATGTTCGGTCCTGTCTCGCTCCGTTCCCGCAAACTGTTAGCTCTGGAGAAAAAATGAGTATGACCTTTCCTGCAGGTAATTAAATGTATAATTTTGTACTAGACTCCGCGGTTTTCGAGATAGTCAAGAAGTTTTCTATCTCGGAAACCACTGAAATAGGGCACATGTCCGTACGAAGTTTTCTGTTCAGAATCACCAATACTATCACCCGTCAAAGCGTCTACCTTTCCTCCTGACTCACGTCGATTAAAATTGTAAAACACAACTGTCCACTTCATTTTATGGAAATTACATTCCCTTTCTTGCGAGGTATACAGTACGTAAAATCAGTATAGCCTCCTGTTACGTTCTTAGTGCTGCAGTATCACATCTAAACTTGGCAAAGTTCAGAATAGTAACAGCCAATTAAGCAACATAGCAGGTGGATTCTCTCAAGGTTCAGTTATGAGTGCAACAGTCGATTTACACGAATGATATATCGCAACAACCACTGGAAAATTGTCCTCATTTTCGGAAAATGAAGTGTAAGGGATTCACCACGCTGGTAGAGCAAATGTAATTTCGATGTATTGCTCATGCCCTGCCTGCAACAGAAAATGTCTTTTCTGCAATAGAATCGCAGGTCAGAGCAGTCTCGGCAGTTGTTGCCATCGGTCGCTGCTACAGAGTAGTTTCAGTCGCTCGCTGCTACAGTGGAGTTGTCTGTCGCTGGTACAGTGCAGTTCATAGCCATGTATTGTAAGGTAAATTTTATTATTTTTATTGGCATGATCGTAGTTAAATCACTTGTCTGAGATGTTAATATGAATTTGTTTCAATCTTTTTTTGTGATTTGTCAGCACCCGTTGACTCAGATTTGTAATATTCAATTTCTTTTATAATAGATTGCAGATCTTTATCAAAAACGACAAGATTTTCAGAATAATACTTTTACCAGTCAAAAAAAGGAAGATATGATTTTGCCTCAAGCCATAGCAGTCCCGATCCAGTCATTTACTTAAATTTAAATATTTCAGAAATTTTCTCAAATCATAGTCATGTGTTCTTTAGTAATCAGACGACAAGCTGTGCAGCTGTGTCAGTAAGCAATGTCAGTTTTTCTAATGATTCAGATCTCAGACAAATGTTGTCCAGTATTAGTAGATAGGCCAGCATTGCACTAAGCCGTGCCATTCACGAGCAGATATATAGACAGCGTTTTTCCGCGACACCATTATGAGGTAAGAATTTTTCCGTTTATTCAGTTTGATTTCACAGGGCCACGGCGTAGCACCGCCTACGTAAAAAATTATCAGTTTTCATGAGTTAAGATATTAACAAAAAAATTGTCATTTTTATTATTTTCTACGAGAAGGCTACAACAGAACACGTACTGTTCAAAAATTCGTAAATAATTGATAGGTGTAACTTCGACATATCGCAGCGACGTTGATGGAGACAAACCATTAACATCACTTCCCTAATATCGTATTGATTGACCTTTCGAACTCAATACGGCTGCGATTCTGTGTGTATTTCCGGACGTATGCGGCCCCACATGTCTACCCGCAGATCACATAATTCCTTACGTCAATTTCTCAAACCCCTGTAGCTCGATTTTGCCTTGCGACCAGTTACGCCGCTGAAACTATTTCCCACTCGTCTCAGCTCCGGTTATGTACCTTCCACACTACGCCAGACGCCCACAATGTCACCAGTTAGCATTCAGTTCCGCGGTGGACAGCGGTTATCACGTTTTGGTTCACCAATATATGGCTGAAGTTAAACTGAAGGCGTAATATCATTAGGCCGAGGGTTGCCTTGGACGGTACCAACGGCCTGAATGAAAGAATTGTGCGAAGTACCTCCAAAACACAAACCATTCACTTCACCTATAAACGTATAGCCCAAAATCAGCATGTATGTCCACCTGAGAGTGTAACATCAAATTCTTGGCCATTGTATAAGATTTAAGATTAAAATTCAGGAAATAAAGTGAACTCATTACAAACAATGGATCAGACTTACTTTGTCACATGTATCCCCCTCTGATATGCTATTGTGCGCCAGTTCCGCGTCCACAAACTACCGGAACGTTATTAGTGAGATCTGCGTTACGTCTCAGTAGAAATTTGGTTACACACACCTCGGGAAACCCGCTAAGGAGTTACGGAATTCTTACCATGCAAAGCCGCTCTTATATCGCGATCCGTAAGTTGTCTAACACGTTGTTAAACATCTGCTAATAATGTTTCGTATCATCACAGTATTATTCTCGTATATTTCCTCGGTTTCAAACTAGCAACAAGAATCCAACACCCAAACGAACTCAAGGCTCATTAACTCCAAAGGAAGAGACCAAGGAAAGAGACAAAGCCAATCGCGATCCTTGGATTCAAACGGCCTAGAACATCTCTGATTGTTCGGAACGTACAAAATTCAGGTTATTCATATACATCTACATCACTACTCTGCAGTTCACACTTGACTGGCACAGGTTTCTTAGGATCATGTCCAGACTAAGCGCTGTGTCTGAGTATTAAAAATGATCTACTTCCTTAAGTGTTTAAAAAAGTCTTACCTACAAAGGCATGCCGTAATACAAGAATATTCATCACCCAGTATTCAATTTAAAACATAATATGACCACAAATAATTCAAGAAATTAGTCTCAGAAGCTCAATCATATAAATTTCTGCAAGGTTAAGTGAAATTTTCTTACCCATGTGCTGGGACATCAAACGGTAGGTAACCATTGATAAAGTCTTAAAAAAAAATATGCTTATTGGATACATTGAAATTGTTGTTGTTGTTGTCTTCAGTCCTGAGACTGGTTTGATGCAGCTCTCCATGCTACTCTATCCTGTGCAAGCTGCTTCATCTCCCAGTACCTACTGCAACCTACATCCTTCTGAATCTGCTTAGTGTACTCATCTCTCGGTCTCCCTCTACGATTTTTACCCTCCACGCTGCCCTCCAATGCTAAATTTGTGATCCCTTGGTGCCTCAAAACATGTCCTACCAACCGATCCCTTCTTCTAGTCAAGTTGTGCCACAAACTTCTCTTCTCCCCAATCCTATTCAATACCTCCTCATTAGTTACGTGATCTATCCACCTTATCTTCAGTATTCTTCTGTAGCACCACATTTCGAAAGCTTCTATTCTCTTCTTGTCCAAACTAGTTATCGTCCATGTTTCACTTCCATACATGGCTACACTCCAAACAAATACTTTCAGAAACGACTTCCTGATACATAAATCTATATTCGATGTTAACAAATTTCTCTTCTTCAGAAACGCTTTCCTTGCCATTGCCAGTCTACATTTTATATCCTCTCTACTTCGACCATCATCAGTTATTTTACTTCCTAAATAGCAAAACTCCTTTACTACTTTAAGTGTCTCATTTCCTAATCTAATTCCCTCAGCATCACCCGATTTAATTTGACTACATTCCATTATCCTCGTTTTGCTTTTGTTAATGTTCATCTTATATCCTCCTTTCAAGACACTGTCCATTCCGTTCAACTGCTCTTCCAAGTCCTTTGCCGTCTCTGACAGAATTACCATGTCATCGGCGAACCTCAAAGTTTTTACTTCGTCTCCATGAATTTTAATACTTACTCCAAATTTTTCTTTTGTTTCCTTTACTGCTTGCTCAATATACAGATTGAATAACATCGGGGAGAGGCTACAACCCTGTCGCACTCCTTTCCCAACCACTGCTTCCCTTTCATGCCCCTCGACTCTTATAACTGCCATCTGGTTTCTGTACATATTATAAATAGCCTTTCGCTCCCTGTATTTTACCCCTGCCACCTTTAGAATTTGAAAAAGAGTATTCCAGTCAACATTGTCAAAAGCTTTCTCTAAGTCTACAAATGCTAGAAACGTAGGTTTGCCTTTTCTTAATCTTTCTTCTAAGATAAGTCGTAAGGTCAGTATTGCCTCACGTGTTCCAACATTTCGACGGAATCCAAACTGATCCTCCCCGAGGTCTGCATCTACCAGTTTTTCCATTCGTCTGTAAAGAATTCGCGTTAGTATTTTGCAGCCGTGGCTTATTAAACTGATAGTTCGGTAATTTTCACATCTGTCAGCACCTGCTTTCTTTGGGATTGGAATTATTATATTCTTCTTGAAGTCTGAGGGTATTTCCCCTGTCTCATACATCTTGCTCACCAGCTGGTAGAGTTTTGTCATGACTGGCTCTCCCAAGGCCGTAAGTAGTTCTAATGGAATGTTGTCTACTCCGGGGGCCTTGTTTCGACTCAGGTCTTTCAGTGCTCTGTCAAACTCTTCACGCAGTATCGTATCTCCCATTTCGTCTTCATCTACATCCTCTTCTATTTCCATAATATTGTCCTCAAGTACATCGCCCTTGTATAAACCTTCTACATACTCCTTCCACCTTTCTGCCTTCCCTTCTTTGCTTAGAACTGGGCTGCCATCTGAGCTCTTGATATTCATACACGTGGTTCTCTTCTCTCCAAAGGTCTCTTTAATTTTCCTGTAGGCAGTATCTATCTTACCCCTAGTGAGATAAGCTTCTACATCCTTACATTTGTCCTCTAGCCATCCCTGTTTAGCCATTTTGCACTTCCTGTCGATCTCATTTTTGAGACGTTTGTATTCCTTTTTGCCTGCTTCATTTACTGCATTTTTATATTTTCTCCTTTCATCAATTAAATTCAATATTTCTTCTGTTACCCAAGGATTTCTAGCAGCCCTCGTCTTTGTACCTACTTTATCCTCTGCTGCCTTCACTACTACATCCCTCAGAGCTACCCATTCTTCTTCTACTGTATTTCTTTCCCCTATTCCTGTCAATTGTTCCCTTATGCTCTCTCTGAAACTCTGTACAACCTCTGGTTCTTTCAGTTTATCCAGGTCCCATCTCCTTAATTTCCCACATTTTTGCAGTTTCTTCAGTTTTACTCTACAGGTCATAACCAATAGATTGTGGTCAGAGTCCACATCTGCCCCTGGAAATGTCTTACAACTTAAAACCTGGTTCCTAAATCTCTGTCTTACCATTATATAATCTATCTGATACCTTTTAGTATCTCCAGGGTTCTTCCACGTATACAACCTTCTTTCATGATTCTTAAACCAAGTGTTAGCTATGATTAAGTTGTGCTCTGTGCAAAATTCTACTAGGCGGCTTCCTCTTTCATTTCTTAGCCCTAATCCATATTCACCTACTATGTTTCCTTCTCTCCCTTTTCCTACACTCGAATTCCAGTCACCCATTACTATTAAATTTTCGTCTCCCTTCACTATCTGAATGATTTCTTTTATTTCATCGTACATTTCTTCAATTTCTTCATCCTCTGCAGAGCTAGTTGGCATATAAACTTGTACTACTGTAGTAGGTGTGGGCTTCGTATCTATCTTGGCCACAATAATGCGTTCACTATGCTGTTTGTAGTAGCTTACCCGCATTCCTATTTTCCTATTCATTATTAAACCTACTCCTGCATTACCCCTATTTGATTTTGTGTTTATAACCCTGTAGTCACCTGACCAGAAGTCTTGTTCCTCCTGCCACCGAACTTCACTAATTCCCACTATATCTAACTTTAACCTATCCATTTCCCTTTTTAAATTTTCTAACCTACCTGCCCGATTAAGGGATCTGACATTCCACGCTCCGATCCGTAGAACGCCAGTTTTCTTTCTCCTGATAACGACATCCTCCTGAGTAGTCCCCGCCCGGAGATCCGAATGGGGGACTATTTTACCTCCGGAATATTTTACCCAAGAGGATGCCATCATCATTTAATCATACAGTAAAGCTGCATGTCCTCGGGAAAAATTACGGCTGTAGTTTCCCCTTGCTTTCAGCCGTTCGCAGTACCAGCACAGCAAGGCCGTTTTGGTCAATGTTGCAAGGCCAGATCAGTCAATCATCCAGGCTGTTGCCCCTGCAACTACTGAAAAGGCTGCTGCCCCTCTTCAGGAACCACACGTTTGTCTGGCCTCTCAACAGATACCCCTCCGTTGTGGTTGCACCTACGGTACGGCCATCTGTATCGCTGAGGCACGCAAGCCTCCCCACCAACGGCAAGGTCCATGGTTCATGGGGGGAGGATTGAAATTGTAGGCAAACGAAATGCAATTTCAATGATTCCTCACGACTGTAATTATTGAATTTAAACTCGAAAAGGTTTATCACTGATACTTCGTCAAATCAATAGAATCACAACGGAGTTCAGAGACATCTGCACATCATTAAAAACGGGACAAGGCCTCATTATGAGGCGATACACAGCACCTAACGAAACTGGTCACTGGATTTACAGGTATTTGCTGATTATTGCGACGACTATTTCGTGATACACTGAAAACGATAAACTTCGCGTAAACATGAAATTGCACTCTAATACACAACATCCAACGTTTACAGATATGTATCTTGCCACCTTGTGGCTTACAACAAAATGAGAAAGGCGTGAAAATCAAAGGTGACGGAAATATACACAACGTTATTAAAGGCAGACCTCAGCTATTGCTTGCTGGACATACGAATTTTACACCTCTATACATGGCGATACAACGCCTGAGTACGAAAAGACACGATAAATTACTCGAATTTAAAGGGTGACAATTCAATTAAATGCCTAGGAGTTAGGAACAACTTAAAGTTGAATGATCATATAGGTAATGTTGTGGAGTAGCCAAACCAAAGATTGTGTTTTACTGGCGTAACACTTAGAAGATGCAACATGTCTCCTAAGTAGACTGCCTACACTACGCTTGTTCGTCCACTGATAGAGTACTGCTGAGTGGAACGGGATCCTTACCAGATAGGGTTGACGGGGTCCACAGAAGGGCAGCTCGATTTGTATCACAGCCGAAATAGGGGAGAGAGTGTCACGAATATGATAAGCGAGTTAGGATGGCAAGCATTAAAACAAAGGCGTTGTTTGTTGCGGCGAAATCTTTTCAAGAACTTTCAATCGCCAAATTTCTCCTCATAATGTAAAAATATTTTATATCGCCACCCCAAATAGGGAGAAATGATTAACCTAATAAAATAAGAGAAGTCAGAGTTCGTACAGAAAGATTTAAATATTCATTTTTTCCCTCGTTGTTAGATAATACACTACTGGAAATTGAAATAAGAACACCGTGAATTCATTGTCCCAGGAAGGGGAAACTTTATTGACACATTCCTGGGGTCAGATACATCACATGATCACACTGACAGAACCACAGGCACATAGACACAGGCAACAGAGCATGCACAATGTCGGCACTAGTACAGTGTATATCCACCTTTCGCAGCAATGCAGGCTGCTATTCTCCCATGGAGACGATCGTAGAGATGCTGGATGTAGTCCTGTGGAACGGCTTGCCATGCCATTTCCACCTGGCGCCTCAGTTGGACCAGCGTTCGTCCTGGACGTGCAGACCGAGTGAGACGACGCTTCATCCAGTCCCAAACATGCTCAATGGGGGACAGATCCGGAGATCTTGCTGGCCAGGGTAGTTGACTTACACCTTCTAGAGCACGTTGGGTGGCATGGGATACATGCGGACGTGCACTGTCCTGTTGGAACAGCAAGTTCCCTTGCCGGTCTAGGAATGGTAGAACGATGGGTTCGATGACGGTTTGGATGTACCGTGCACTATTCAGTGTCCTCTCGACGATCACCAGAGGTGTATGGCCAGTGTAGGAGATCGCTCCCCACACCATGATGCCGGGTGTTGGCCCTGTGTGCCTCGGTCGTATGCAGTCCTGATTGTGGCGCTCACCTGCACGGCGCCAAACACGCATACGACCATCATTGGCACCAAGGCAGAAGCGACTCTCATCGCTGAAGACCACACGCCTCCATTCGTCCCTACATTCACTCCTGTCGCGACACCACTGGAGGCGGGCTGCACGATGTTGGGGCGTGAGCGGAAGACGGCCTAACGGTGTGCGGGACCGTAGCCCAGCTTCATGGAGACGGTTGCGAATGGCCCTCGCCGATACCCCAGGAGCAACAGTGTCCCTAATTTGTTGGGAAGTGGCGGTGCGGTCCCCTACGGCACTGCGTAGGATCCTACGGTCTTGGCGTGCATCCGTGCGTCGCTGCGGTCCGGTCCCAGGTCGACGGGCACGTGCACCTTCCGCCGAACACTGGCGACAACATCGATGTACTGTGGAGACCTCACGCCCCACGTGTTGAGCAATTCGGCGGTACGTCCATCCGGCCTCCCGCATGCCCACTATACGCCCTCGCTCAAAGTCCGTCAACTGCACATACGGTTCACGTCCACGCTGTCGCGGCATGGTACCAGTGTTAAAGACTGCGATGGAGCTCCGTATGCGACGGCAAACTGGCTGACACTGACGGCGGCGGTGCACAAATGCTGCGCAGCTAGCGCCATTCGACGGCGAACACCGCGGTTCCTGCTGTGTCCGCTGTGCCGTACGTGTGATCATTGCTTGTACAGCCCTCTCGCAGTGTCCGGAGGAAGTATGGTGGGTCTGACACACCGGTGTCAATGTGTACTTTTTTCCATTTCCAGGAGTGTAGAACAGTAGAGAAATAGTGCGAAGGTTGTTCTAAGAACCTAGTAGCAGACAAGCTTGAGTTGCTGAGTAATGATGTAGATAAATAACCTCACTGTTGAGCGCTCCAAACAATCTAATAGGTTCTAGACTATTTGGGTCTGAGGATCGCCGTTGCCTTTTGTCAATTTCCTTGTGTCGCTTCCTTTAGAGTTAATGAGCTTTAAGTTCGTCTAAGTGTGGTTTCCTTGTTACTGATCTGAAATTGTGGGAATTTAAGAAAATAATACTGTTATGATACAAAACATTATTACCACTTGTGTAATAACGTGTTAGACCACTTACGAAACGTGATTTTTACGACAAGCGCACTACCGGCTGAACAGTAACGGTAGTCAGTAACGGTCGGCGTAATAAACGGCAGGAATATGAATGAGAACCGTGTGCTTCTGGAAACATAAGGTTACGATATGAGCACGTTGAGAGGGTAAAGGGCTTGTCGCTTCCTTGTAAGCAAATGTATTCGGCATACAATAATATTCTTTCGCATTTTCACAGGTTCCATTTCCAGTAATATTAAGCTGCCCAATTCTAATGGACCAGAGGTTTCAGAGCGACGGAATTATGCCCTTTATTTTATTTCTCATTATTACCAAGCAGAAGATATCTGCAGAGGAACTATTTCTTTGAGGGTAGTTGTTTGAACTATATTCCACGAACATCGTTTTGAAGTAATTACTTTTTGTGGTGTGAAAATACAGTATAAGTACGTATAGTGCATAAATAGCCAGGAACACGAACATACATACACACATATATAAACACAGGGTGTATGTTACGGAACAATTTTCAGAAGTTAAATGCTGATGTGTACGGGAGATCAAAAAGTTTCCGTTTGGTGGCGTTGCTGCAGCATGTATGTAAAGCTGCGTGACACTGATGCGGGTATATAAGCACCGACATGTAGGCAAGTGATTAGTTTCGCATTTGTGTCTTTCCGACGTGTGTGCGGTAAATGCGGAAACGTGAACTACGGCGACTTTATTACCAAACGCATCCAAACAGGATGAATGTGTTGTTATTCGTTTCTTTGGCTGCCGGACAAAGACCGGTAGACATCCATTGGCATATGAAGAATGTCTATGGGGTAACATGTCCGTCGAAAACCACCGTTGTGGAATGTGCACCAAGTTCCGTGTTGGTCGGGATTCGGCACGAGGCGCCGGTCGCAGAAGTCATAACGTAGAAGTTACGCAAACTCAAATGGCAGACGTTCGAGCATCCACCCTATAGTTATGGTCTTTACCCGAGCGACTATCATGTCATCGATAATTTAAAAGGGCCTTGAAGGGTAGACGATTTCAGTTTGACAAGTTTTCGTAACAGGCAGTTACGGACGGCTTTAGCAAACGAGTATCTTCAACCCGATGCTTCGGTGGGATGACTCTCTTAATCCTCCAGTCGACTGTAAAGCCTTGGAACGCAATCTTTTTGTTCGCCCCATAAAAAGGAACAAAAAACATCATATCAAAATTTGACCATAAGTGGACAGTAAGTCTGCAATTAATACTGATACATTACATTAAACATCACATTTTATTAATTAATTGACGCGTATTTTCTTGTGTAGATTGCACTAATGAACATTATTCTCTGTGTTGGAGATTCCTTGCTTTTAGTTAAGTCGAAGCACAATGGGACGCCCCTTTATTCATTCCAGAATCAGGCCAAGAGATTACGTCTACAATCAAGCACGTGAAAACAGACGACACGCCGTACAAATAAACCCAGCCACTTACTCCGATGGACAGCACCACCTTTGCATCCTACTTCCGGCGTGTAAATGTTCATGACGTCTTTCGGTTGACCACGGGACAACAGGCCATGCACACTCCAGCACAAGCTCCTTGTACGTGGTCGGCCAACATGGAGCAAGTGAAAGACAGCATTACATTTTCTGCATTAAATCCGATACTATGCTTATCAGTTGTAAAGTGTTCTACTCATGAGAAAGATTTTCTTTGTGAGTAGTGCACCAGATCTGTCGTTATCCACAAAATTCCAGCGTTATCCACAAACAGAATTAACCGTCCGTGTACTACGCCACATGGAACTCCATCACACTAACTGACATCCTGCACCTGTACAACACAACGCATGCGCGTTTCCAAGGTTACATTCAATATTTTATTGGTTACACCTGTTACCAAAGTACCACCGTTTAACATTTGCAATTGACCACCACTTCGCATTTGCAATGGCTAATTTCTCGCTTATATTAGCATGTGATCTTGCAATGTTAATGGCTTAAATATGTTTACCAGACAAATGCAGTCCATAAATTTCATTACTCTAGATTAATAATTTTTTGGTGTTGCGATTTTTTTCAGTCTGGGTATACTGATATGAAAGTTTAAGTTTCTTCTTTTTGCCAGAATAGTCTGAAGTTGGTCCCCCATTTAATACTCATCTTGTATAATGTTACGAGGAACATAGTACCCTCGTGCCTCAGCAGGTTGATGTTGACCGCCTGGTGAAGGCCCATAAACTTGTTCTGAGCAGTTTTAAGTTTTAGGAAAAACAAACATTTTATTTTATTAGTTGATTTATTTTTCCTGTAAAGTCTAGGAAATCAAACCTTTTTCATTCATCTAATCGCTTAAACCCTGGCCGAGTGTGGTGCTACAGTGATTGAGGCCCTCCACTCCTATATCTGAGAGAAAAAAATGTTTCAAATGGCTCTGAGCACTAAGGGACTTAACATCTGAGGTCAGCAGTCCCCTAGAACTACTTAAACCTAACTAACCTAAGGACATCGCACACATCCATGCCCGAGGGAGGATTCGATCTGGCGACGCATCAGCCGCGTGGTTCCGGGCGGAAGCGCCTAGAACCGTGTAATCATGTTTGTCCATGGTGTACATAACCAATCATTCATAGCATAATCAACGAAGACCACGAATGATTGAAATTTTTATTATTCGTCTGGATAGCACAGGCATATACAAAAATTAAAGGTTTTGACAATCAAAAGCGTTTATACTTACGGACTCACATTTCAAAATTAAACATCCCTTAAATAATTTTAATAGAAATCCGGGACGGGTCATTTAAAAGGTCAGAGATTATTCCTCTAAATCGCTCATTAGCGGAGCTAATGTGACATCACTAATAACCTATTTGTGTACCGTTAATAACCTCATTAGTTCAATTTTCTAATGAAGCGCTTAATTAATAACATCTGTACTTGCGCTCCAGTACACGTAAATATTTAGATCTAAGGAGTCACAGATGCACTAACAACCACCACAGTAACGTTACTTATAATAAAACAATATTATGGGCAAAGAAAAAATGGCGGCATTTTGCTGAAAACAAAAATGTCATTCGCAAAATAAAATTTACGACTACTTAGGAAATTTGCTATTCAGACAATAGAAAACGTTACAATACAATATTTCTGTACCAGGCACACCAATTTCCGTTAACAAAGAAAAACTGATATTATGGGCAAAGTTCTAATTTCTCGAAAACTGACAGATGAAACAATTGCTGTATGAAGTTACAGGTGAATTCTTTCTCAACATTAGCAATGGAACTAGTTACTTTATTTCTAAATTTGGTGACTAGTCTAGTAGCTGGCCATAAATTTTGCGAGAAGAAGATGTAAAATGCTATGAAAACACTAGCACAATAAGTCACATTATCTTGACGTAGTCAGTCGCCTGTGTGTCCGAAAGTCCATTTGGTTGAAGTAGAGAGGTGAGTGCAACTCCAAAATCTGGATGTATCCATTCTGCTTTGTTTATGAACACCAATCTGAAACATTTCTGCAGAGGACTTCAGTCTACATAAAACAACAATGGGTTTTAGGCGTAACTAGCATACAAAAAATTAATTTGTCTACCTAGCAGGCAACGTTTCTTCAGCTCATCGTTGTCTGTTAAAATCTAAAAATAAATATTTACGTTTTAATATACTGGTCTGTGACGTACGTTACAATCTCCCTGCAAAAACTTCACTTTAAATGGAACCCACCAGTGTCTTATGCACTACAAAAATTAAATGAAGTAAACATGTGTAACAGACCTGAGATGAACCTGTCGGTTCGAAACCATTAACGACACTATTTTCTTAATAAGTAAAATTTTTATGCCTGACTTGCTGCCATCTTTACTTTCAACAAGGTATTCTGCAAGATTTTGTACGTAAACACTGGATACACATAAAATTTATCTTATGTTAGTTCGTTGTTACTTTCCTTAATAGTGATGGTATGCGTCTACAACGAGATGCTGCGACCAGAAATCTACAGTCCATGCACATTACTGTATTCACCTTATGTTTATAGACTATACAGCAAATTTATGCAGGACGGGAGAGAGGTGAGGTTTCCGTTAGAGAGAGAGAGAGAGAGACTGCTAACCCACATGGAAAGCCATCCTGTTATAACACAGAATTGGCTTCCAGAGTTCTCTAGCAGTCCGTAGGGAACGATGTAAGTTCATACTTCCACAGATTGGTTTATCGGTCCTTCTTGGAACAAGATAAAAGTACGAAACTCTCCCAAGCCACCTGGGACTCACGGTCGGCAGACAACATTATATCGCGCACTTCGTCTGAGAACCGATACAACATGTAATATTTCGACGTATCTGGAACACCATATTATGGCAGAAGTGATTTGTGAGGTGTAGGACAACTGAAGCCATAACTGTAACGCCAACAGAAAAACAGTATCATTTCCAGAAATACTAGCAAGAGCATGGTAGAGCTAAAAACTGAATGATATACAGTTTGAAATTTCAGAAAGAAACTTTTATCCTGAAAACGAAGTCGTATAGAGCTGAGATTTTGTATTTAAACACCCCACCAAGTAGAAAAGTAAGATAATTATTTACCGAAATACCAGCAATAAGAAAGTAAGTTACGACTCATTGCAAACTGTAAATCACTGTAGGAATCGCTCACAAAACAACTAGGAGCTAAACAAGGACGTTTCCTGAAGCATTACTCGATTCACGTAAAACTTGCCTCCCTGACACGGAAAACAAATTTTCTAGAGTTCTATACATAATCGAAGCTAATATAGACGTTATAACGATTCTTATTTGTTGATTTACTAGGTTACGTACGAGGGTACGAGTCACAGTTACTTAGTTATGGGAACGGTCAGTACCGAATGGTGATTAGAAAACCCGTAACGAAGGAATTAAAGATTTTACATAACGCGATAAAATATTGATATTACTGAGCTACGGTCGCAGGTTCGAATCCTGCCTCGGGCATGGATGTGTGTGATGTGCTTAGGTTAGTTAGGTTCAAGTAGTTCTAAGTTCTAGGGGACTGATGACCTCAGAAGTTAAGTCCCATGGTGCTCAGAACCATTTGAACCATTTGAGATTTCTGAGACGTTTATCGGTTCGTCAGCCTGCTGTCTACAGAAGTCTTCGTTCAACTGTATCTTCGCACTTTCTACCCAGCAACGTGTCCCACAGCATTGCGCTGTAGTCCGCAGCATGCCTCACCTGCCCGATTTGCACTGAGGTGACGAAATCTTGGGATAACGATAAGCACGTATACAGATGACGGTAGTACGGCTTACACAAGGTATTAAAGGGCAGTGCATTGGAGGAGCTGAACTTGTACTCATGCGATTCATGTACAGCAGGATTTTGAAACATATACTGTGTTCGAACACAATGGATTACCTCGAACAGGGTGGTCCATTGACACACACTCTACACAGATTTAGAAACCATTGTTCTTGTGAAATACAACTAGCTCTTTAGTCACACAAAGTGTTGAGTGCTATTGACAACGGATTTCAAATTGATTCGTATTTCCAGATTTCCAGAATGCTTTTGGCACTGTACCACACAAGCGGCTTGTAGTGAAATTGCGTGTTTGTGGGATTTTGGCTCAGTTATGTAGTTGTATTCGTAATTTCCTGTCAGTGGTGGTGGTGGTGGTTAGTGTTTAACGTCCCGTCGACAACGAGGTCATTAGAGACGGAGCGCAAGCTCGGTTTAGGGAAGGATTGGGAAGAAAATCGGCCGTGCCCTTTCAAAGGAACCATCCCGGCATTTGTATGAAACGATTTAGGGAAATCACGGAAAACCTAAATCAGGATGGCGGGAGACGGGATTGAATCGTCGTCCTTTCGAATGCGAGTCCAGTGTGCTAACCACATCGCCACCTCGCTCGGTTTCCTGTCAGAGACGTCATAGTTCGTAGTACTTGACGGAAAGTCATCAAGCAAAACAGAAGTGATTTCTGGCGTTTCCCAAGGTACTGTTATAGGCCCTTTGCTGTTCCTTTTCTATGTAAGCGATGTAGGGGACAATCTGAGCAGCCATCTCAGGTTCGTTTTAGATTATGCTGTCGTTTATCGTTTAGTAAAGTCATTGGAAGATCAAAACAAACTGCAAAACTATTTAGAAAAGATGATGCGAAAATTGGCAATTGACCCTAAATAATGAAAAGTGTGATGTCATCCACATGAGTGTTAAAAGTAATCCGTTAGACTTCCTCGCACGATAAATTAGTCAAAGATAAAGGCCGGAAGTTCAATTAAATACCTAGGAATTAAAATTACGAATAACTTAAATTGGAAAAAAAACACAGAAATGTTATGAGGAAGGCGAACCAAAGACTGGATTTTATTCTTTTAGAATACTGCTGCACGGTCTGGTATCCTTACCAGATAAGATTTAACGAAGCACATCGAAAAAGTTCAGAGAAGTGAAGCACATTTTGTATTATCGCGAAATAGGAGAAAGCGTGTCCTGGCATGATACATAATTTAGAGTGGACATCATTAAAACAAAGTTGTTTTTCTTTGCGGCGTAGTCTTCCCTCAAAATTTAAACCACCAGCTTTCTCCTCCGAATGCGAAAATAATTTGTTGACCCCGACCTACGTAGGGATCAACGATCATCAATAAACTGAGGGAAATAAGAGTTCACACGGAAAGACATATGTGTTTGTTTGCTCCCGCGCGCTGTTCGAGATCGGAATAATAGAGAATTATTGTGAAGGTAGTTCGATGAATTATCTGCCACGCACTTAAGTGTATTTTGCAGAGTAACCATGTGGATGGAGATGTAATTATAGCCGCACGAGGGCAATTAACAGATTCTGAACGTTAACTGTTACTTCGAGCTACATGCATGAGACATTCAATTTCGAAAATAGAGAATTCAATATTACGATATCCACAGCGCCAAGAGGGTACGAGAATACCATATTTCAAGCATTACCTCTCACCACGCACAACGCAGTAGCCGACGGCCTGACTTAACGACCGAGAGCAGCGGCTTATGAGTAAAGCTGTCAGTGCTAACAAAGAAGCAACAATGTGTCAAATAACGTCAGAAATCAATGCCAGACTACGATGAACGTATCCCTTAGGACAATGCTGCGAAATTTGTCGTTAGTAGGCCGTGGCGGCACACAACCAAAGCGAGTCCCTTTGCTAACAGCAGCGACGTCATCTGCAGCGCCTCTCCTGGGAGAGGACCCTAGACTGCAGAACCGTGACCAGTTCAGATGAGTCCCGATTACAGTTGATAATAGCTGATCGTAGCGGTCGAGCATGGTGCAGACATTACAAAGCATGTAGACCCCACAAAGCCACCGACCCAAGTTGTCAACAACGTTCTGTGCAAGTTGGTGGTGGCCCGATGAGGGCGTGGGTTGTGTTTACAAGGAAGAGATTGGGTCCTCTGGTCCAACTGAACCGATGACTCACTGGAAATGTCTATGTTCGGTTGCTTGAAAACCAAGGAGGAGGTGAATATCACAAACAGAATCAACAACCAACCTAATAGTAACGTTCTACTAGTCGGTGTGTGGAATGTCAAAAGTCTGATTGTTGTAGTGAATTTGAAAAGAGATATAAGAAATCCTAAATATAGTAACAACCAGTGAAATGAAAAGGAAAAAGACTAGGATTTCTTGTCAGATGAGTATAGGGCAATATCAACACTAGCAAGTAACGGTGAAACGGAAGTGGGATTCACTGTGAATATGAAGGTAGCGCAGAGAGTGAATTACTATGAACAGTTCTGTAGTAGAATTGTTCCCATCATATTCGACAGCAAACTCTTGTTCCCATCATATTCGACAGCAAACTTGATACTAGGAATGATAGAGGAGAAACGCTAACAGAGTTCTGCAGTAAATATCAACTAGTAATCGAAAATACTCTCTTTAAGAATCACAAGAGAGATGTATTTCGAAAAGGCAGACAGATACGGGAAGATCTTAGCTAGGTTACATCATGGGCAGGCAGAGATTTCGAAATCAGGTACTGGGTGGTAAGGCGTACCAAGGAGCAGGTATAGACTCAAATCTCAATTTAGTATTGATGGAAAGTAAGTTGAAGTTTGAGAAACTACCCAGGAAGAATCAATGTGCAGTCACATAACGGAAATGTCTGAGAGAACAGACACCACTCTTTCATATAAATGAAAAAATAGAATTAACCATTATATAGAAGTCATTACTCGACAAGACAAAAAAAAATGAGGTTCCAAGATACATTTCAAATTAAGTCAAAATACATCATCTCATAAGAGGAGAAAGGGAAGTGAGAGAGAGTGCAGAAATATTGGACACAAGCAAAAAAAGTGGCTGATTCATCGCACTCCGAAGAGATTAAAACGGTAGAAGATAAAGAAAGTCAGTAGACTGAACAAGCTATTGCTTTTCAGTGCCAGATACAATGAAGATAACCTTTATGGCGATACTGCAGCATTCAGTTTCTGCACTCTTCAACATGGTACTCTCAAGATAGTTTCCCATCTATTCCCGTTCCAAAGACTTTAAAACGTTCGACTTCACTCACTGTCTGAAGACCTTCGGACAATAAAATTTCGATTTTACAGGAGTTCCATGTCAGAACAGGCGTGCATTACATTTTGTTACAGTGAAGCATTAATCTATTTTCTGAAAGCCAGGTGTTCATGTTGTTCACTACCCTCTTAGCTACATCATTAATTTACGTTCCGTGTTTTTCACAACAATTGTGTCTGCCTCATTGGTTCACGCACGTCGCGTCGAAAAATGTTGTGGAAGATGCATAATATTTTAACGTGGCAGCTTGCTTGTCATCTTCAGGTGCTTACTGACGCGTTGCTGCAATGGCTCGTCAATATATACGCTGACTCGCTAGAAAAGTGCAGGAGCCAAGGGATGGGGCCATAACATCATCGTAGGCGGATCATACAGCACGGTGGCATCCAGTGCCCCCTGTCGCAGAAACGGGCCGCGGTCTTCGCATCCGCGACGCGGGGAAAGCGCGGTCGCAAATAGCGGTCCAGCGCGTGCGAGGGTAGCTTTGGCGCTCAGTTTAAATGTGCGGACTCCGATTCTCCGTCTGTGTGACTCGGATTAGTTCGTCTGCAGCCGACGATGCCTCAGCGCCGGCAGTGCTGGTTCCTTCGCCTTGATGAGTTGGAATCCCGTGTCTCTATTGATCAGGTTGTTACTTATACGTATTTAGACTGCTTCTTTGTTGATGAAGTCCCAGTACGTGGAAGCGGGCGAAAGGATCTTCGTCTCTCCGTAGTTCATGCTGTGTCAAGCAGTGTTCAGCCACAGCACAATTTTCTGGCTGACGAAGTCGGGTGTGACGTCCATGTTCAGCGTATCTACCCTTAACAGTGCGACACGTCTGACCAGTGTACGATATCCCACACTGGCACTGGATTTTATACATCCCTGGTCTCCTTAGGCAGAGGTTGCCTTTAACAGAATCCAGCATAGTTTGCACTCGCACAGGAGACGGTAGACACATTTTATTTGGTGTTTCTTAAACAGCCTGGTAATCTTGAAGGACAAAGGAGACCAAACTAAGATAGAAAAGCCATCCTCGTGGAGTTCTCTGTTTCTTCTGGCTGTTCTAGAGCTTTAGTTTGTGCAGGTTGGAATGCGTTACAGATCTGTTTAGCAGACTACCCGTTTTGTACAAACACAGAGTGAAGATGGATAAGCTCTGTAGATAAGCTCCCTGCATCTGAGATAATTCTAGTCCTATGAACGAGAGCTAGTAACATGCCATTGCGTTGAGTGATGGCAGGTCGCAGCTCATCGATATGAGTCAGTGTGAGTTGATTTGCGAAAAACACTGTGACCATAAGAACCGTCCTTTTTTTTGCGGATCAAGACATCTAAGAACGGGACATCTCCATTTTTCTCCACTTCCATGGTGAAGTCAAAGCTCGGATGGAGGGAGTTTGCAGCCGCGCTTTTCCCGCCTCGCGAATGCGAAGACCGCGGCCCATCTCCGGCAGGGGGCACTGGATGTTGTCGTGGTCTATGATTCGTCTACGATGACGTTATAGCCCCACCCCTTGGCACCTGCGTTTTCTAGTGAGTCAGCATATATATTGACGAGCCATTGCAGCAACACGTCAGTAAGAACATGAAGATGACGATGTCCCGTTGAAATATTGTGCAGCTTCCACAGCATTATCCGACGCGACGCCCGTGAATCAATGACGCAGCTACTATGTCGGATATGTCTCAAACAGGACAACTCTTGTGTCATCTGCAAAAAGAAAAATCTGGTTACTAGCAGATCATTGATATACTCTGCCTGAATAAACAAGTGCAGCACCCAGAAGACATGATCGGATGCAAATGTAACTTCTTACTCTTAACACGTTCACATCCTCGGCGCATTTGTAAACGGTTAGAGTTGCTGTTTACTGTGACAGGTATAAAGAATACCGGAGTGTTGTCCGTGGTAGATGATGTAACCAAGTCTTGTAGGGTATATAACGGGCAAGGACAGCGTCAGATGTTGAGGCATAACTCGAGAACACGGAGAGGTCGCATACTAGTGAAAGGCAACGTCATCGGCAAGTGAAGGTTTGAAAGTGGCTCCATCGTGGATTTCCACTTGGCCAGCTGGATGAATCGTGCAATGTACAGATTTGTGTGGCTTTCGGATGTGGCAAGACCCTTTGTAGAATTGCCTGTGAAAGTGAACACAGGCCCAGACCCATTCATCGTCAAGATTCCGTTTGACCACTCCTGACCACCAAAAGGATCGCCATATTGTTGTGGGCCAAGCACGTGGAAATCCCTTCACATCTGTGCCTGCCAACCGAGAATAAGGAATCGACTTGCTGCTACATTCTGTGTCACCCCGCGCCATTGCCTGAAGACTAGCAGGAGCTGGACTGCTGAACCACCGTGCCATGCCTAGGCCGCCGTTAACACCTCAATACAAACGGCTGCGTCTGATATGGTGCCATGATCGGGAAGCATGGTCTGCTCGTGCCGAATGGTGTCGCACACTGTTCAGCGATGAATTTTAATTCTGCACTGTCTCATCTCAAACGATCTTGTTCGGTTAGTATGGTGGCGACTGGCGATCTGGGGAGAGGTCACATTCTTCCAATGCTTTGGAGTCACATCCGACAGTACCGTGATGCCACTTTTGAACAGGACAATGGTCATTCATACATGCCACGTGTGTCTATAACTGTCTGCTTGATGATGAGGACCCAGATCTGTCTCCAACAGAACATGTGAGACATTAGCTAGGACATCAGCTCGTTCCGCAGCCAGCATCCGGGATGTCAAAGACCAGGTACAACAGCTGTAGGCGAGCTTTCCTCAGGATAGAATACAACGCCTTGACGAGACATTCCCCAACAAAATTAGTACAAGCATCCCAACCAGAGAGGGAGCAACACCATACTGATAAGTCGTTTCATACAGACAAGGTCTTTGTAAGTTTGACGATATAATCATTGCTGTAACATTACATATCCTCTCAAATTTCATTTTGTTAATCCTTCCTTTCTGACTGCATTTTTTAGGCAGTGAAAATCAATGTCGCAGAACAGAACACTATGACATTCCTTGTTTACCTGGCTGTAGCCAGATTCAAAGTCTCCCCTGCTTCTTAACACTGGCAAGCAACCTTCTGTGTCCTATTTTGCAAATATGACGTGAGCTGTTGATGAAATTTTACGATAATCCTATAACGCTCCCAACTACGTTGATCAATTAACAGTCTCATTTTCGCACAAGAGAGGTTTCATATGTTGAGCACCCACATCTTGCCTTGATTCCTCTTTCACAATCGACAGCATATTGTTTTAATTTTGTCTTGAGAGCTTTTGGTGCAACGCATTGTTTAATTCTGATATCCTTCTGTTTTTCACAACTTTGTCTGTAGTGAAATTCTCTAACCACACTGCCTGTCTTCATATCACGACGGAGCTCCCGTTTCTTCCCATATTAAATTCTAAATCCCTTAACTATCCACATCTGATGGTTCTTGGTACTGCGTATCTGCCTGCAATTTTTAGTGACAAAGAGATATCAAAGAAATTGATAAATGTTTGAAGAAATGTATTATATTTGTAGTTCAAGTTGTCTGTATTTTAGACTTCTTGTGAAGCTTCCATCAGAGATTAGTTCCTGATGTCTGCATTTCAGTCTGTCTGTCAGTACTTTGGGATATGACTCAATCTTGATTCTTTTCGGTATTACTATCTGTACATCATGATCTGGCAGATCACTACTGTTTTATTTCACACTGGTTCTCTCAATTAGAGAACAGTGTAGCATCCTGCTGCTGTTTCCTTACACTCTTTTTCGAACGTACCCTGCATGTAACTTGCTATAAGATACAAGTAAATATTTTCTTTGGAGAATAAGAAGGAAATTATCCTGAACTTCCAAAACGAAATCCATTTCATTAGTGCAGTGTATGTATTTGTCAGTGTCTGTATAGTTCGATGTAATGTTTCTTCACACACGTATGTATCGAATTATACAGATACTGTCAAATACAGGCACTGTGCTAATATATTTCATGCCAAAGCAACCTCACGAGAAAATAAATAAGCCACTGAGCAGGAATAACATAACTGTGCATTTTGGGAGTACACAATGGGGCATACAGAGATTTGCTTCGGACTTGGAGTGTGCTCCGATAGCGGAAGTTGCTGAAGCGACCACTCGCAAAAAGCGGGAAATCCGGATTCCATTCCCATTCAGGCGCAAATTTTCATATGTTTCCATAGATATTGTGATACCGTATTCGCAGTTTGCGAACACATCCCATGATAAAATCCACTTCATGTCTTTCTTAAGAACCGAGACTAGTACATCATGTAGAGAGAAAACAAACCTGCAGATCGAAATGGATGATCTTTCGAGGCCTATAGCGAAATGGCATGTCTGTGAAAATTCAATTTTTTGAAAAATTTTATATTATTTCCATTTCGAATAGACTGTTTTGTCCTTCATCGTGTAATGAACAACTTGCGTAGAAATGGGGCACATATACCCTTCTAAAGGAAACCACAACGCTCCTTAGCTATGTAATTGATACTCTGAGATACAAATGATGTCACTGTCAAATCAGTTAAAAATTAATTTTACCTCTAATCTCCCTAACATTTACCGAGTCAACTTTAGCATTGAAGAACCCTTGTTCAAGTAGGTATAACTCCTAACTGACTTCATCCTACAAGAAGTCTAACCTTTCTATATGGCATTATTGGAATCTGGAGTTGAATGAGGACGGATCGACTTACTATAATGTTTTATGCATCTAGGCGCTTCATTCCGGAACCGCGCGACTGATACGGCCGCAGTTTCGAATCCTGCCTCGGGCATGGATGTGTGTCATGTCCTTAGGTTAGTTAGGTTTAAGTAGTTCTAAGTTCTAGGGGACTGATGACCTCAGATGTTAAGTCCCATAGTGCTCAGAGTCATTTGAACCATTTTTTATGCATCACTGGCATATCAGATAAAGTGTGATTCCCATAATGCTGTCCATTCCCCAGGAAACCAATATAAGAAAGAGTAACATATCCTAACGATGAAAAACTCATGGGTTTCCAGTCTGGTGGCAGTGCTGAAATACAGAATGAAGCAAATTATGAGCAAGATGGCAGTTAACGGATTACGTCATTTGCACTCAAACGTTGAAGAACAGAAGAAATTTAGTTTTATAAAATTTTCCGTTGTAGTAACTGAAACATTTGACTGCAGCCCAGTGAAACTAGCTGCATTGTGTTTGGCTCAAGAAACGAGTAGAACAGTGTCGAGGTATCTCTCTGAAGTAAAAACTTTTCGAAATTTGTGGTAAGTTCCTATGGCACAAAACTGCTGAGGTCATCGGTCCCTAGGCTTGCACACTACTCAAACTAACTTAAATAACTTACGCTAAGGACAACACACAAACCCATGCCCGAAGAAGAACTCGAAATTCCAACGAGGGAAGCCGCGCGAGCCGTGGCAAGGCGCCTAAGACCAAGTGGCTACCCAGCGTGGCCCCTCTGAAGTAGAAAGTCTGTCTGTGTAGTAGTGAATAAATGTTTACCAACAATAAAGCAACTTCGTGGCTCGAGTTACTTGTGGCCCACAAGTTCGCAACACAACTTAGCCGATTTATGTTTCCCTCTCCGTAAAGCGCAAGGATGCCACTCCAGTTCTCGGCAGTTTGTCGTGTTGAGTAAACAGGAAGATTTATTTCCTAGTAATTTAGACGATCCGCCTCCATGCCAAAGGCCATTAAATTCCAAGGCACGCGGTTGAACTTCACTGTTAGAGTCTCACCATATCCGTGAGGGGAGGTGGCAGCAAACAACTTCTTTCCATTGGTGTTCCGAGTTAGTAACAATGCCTCGTTGCGTGAGGACGCGTGACATATTGATGGTGATATCAAATGGATAAGAACGTTAAACTCTACAGCCTCCCCGGCGTGCATTAAGAGGCTACATATTAACACCTGGGCTCACTTTCACTACATATTCGTCCAAAATAATTATATGCCGAGCAGCATGAAATTAACGGACAAACGATTAAACCACTGATATTTTAGTTGCATGCATAGTAGAAATAACAGGTCGATTGGAACTGGACTACTCAATACCACCTTTTAAATTCAATCTGTGAACGGATTTTATAACAAAGAGGACATGGTACTGCTGAAATTCACCGAAGAACGTGTACAATGCAGGATTAAACTGAAATTCATCGACAAAATTTCTGAGGTAAGTTCATCGACAAAATTTCTGAGGTAAGTCAGAGATATGTATTCTGGTTACAGAATAATTGCATTTCGTTTGATTTCTTCCGCCGTTTATCTCTTATCTGCATAACATTGAAAATATCTGCACAACACTGCAAACGTCAACGATAAGCATTGAAATATTTCACCTCGGCTGTTTTTTCACCTTGCACGATTGGCGAATTTCGCCCTTACAAGTAATTTTGAAGCACCGTAGAGTTCCGGAACATGTACAGAAATTTGGAATAGAGATCAACATAAACATCATTTCCGCTCATTCTATTGCTTATGAAAACCGCACATTGCATGTTGCACCACCATACAACGAGACCTTCAGAGGTGGTGGTCCAGACTGCTGTACACACTAATACCCAGTAGCACATTCACCGAAGCATGTCTATACTAGTCGTGGCATACTGTCCTCAAGTTCACAGAGACCCTGTTCTACTTCTAGATCTACAGTTATACTCCTCAAGCCACCCAACCGAGTGTGGCGGAGTGCACTTTACGTGCCACAGCCATTACCTCCCTTTCCTGTTCCGCTCGCGCATAGTTCGCGGAAAGAGCGACTGCCGGAAAGCCTCCGTGCGCGCTCGAATCTCTCTAATTTTACATTCGTGATGTCCACGTGAGGTAAAAGTAGCGGGAAGCAATATATTCGATACTTCATCCAGAAACGCACTCTCTCGAAACCTGGACAGCAAGCTACACCGCGATGCAGAGCGCCTCTCTTGCAGAGTCTGCCACTTGAGTTTGCTATACATCTCCATAACGCTATCATGCTTACGAAATAACCCTGTGACGAAACGCCCAGCTCTTCTTTGGATCTTCTCTATCTCCTCTGTCAACCCGACCTGGTACGGATCCCACACTGATGAGTAATACTCAAGTACAGGTCGAACGAGTGTTTTGTAAGCCACCTCCTTCGTTGATGGACTACATTTTCTAAGGACTCTCCCACTTAATTGCAACCTGGCACCCGCCTTACCAACAATTAATTTTATATGATCATTCCACTTCAAATCATTCCGTACGAATACTCCCAGATATTTTACCAAAGTAACTGCTACCAGTGTTTGTTCCGCTATCATATAATCAAACACTAAAGGAACCTCCTATATGTGAATTCGCAATACACTACATTTGTCTATGTTAAGGGTTAGTTGCCACTCCGTGCACCAAGTGCCTATCCGCTGCAATCTTCCAGCATTTCGCTGCAATTTTCTAATGCTGCAACTTCTCTGTATACTACAGCATCATCCGCGAAAAGGCGCATAGAACTTCCGACACGATATACTAGGTCATATATACAGGGTGTTACAAAAAGGTACGGCCAAACTGTCAGGAAACATTCCTCACACACAAAGAAAGAAAATATGTTATGTAGGCATGTGTCCGGAAACACTTACTTTCCATGTTAGAGCTCATTTTATTACTTCTCTTCAAATCACATTAATCATGGAATGGAAACACACAGCATCAGCGTGACTTCAAATACTTTGTTACAGGAAATGTTCAAAATGTCCTCCGTTAGCGAGGATACATGCACCCACCCTCCGTCGTATGGAATCCCTGATGCGCTGATGCAGCCCTGGGGAATGGCGTATTGTATCACAGCCGTCCACAATACGAGCACGAAGAGTCTCTACATTTGGTACCGGGGTTGCGTAGACAAGAGCTTTCAAATGGCCCCATAAATGAAAGTCAAGAGGGTTGAGGTCAGGAGAGCGTGGAGGCCATGGAATTGGTCCGCCTCTACCAATCCATAGGTCACCGAATCTGTTGCTGGGAAGCGTAAGAACACTTTGACTGGAATGTGCAGGAGCTCCATCGTGCATGAACCACATGTTGTGTCGTACTTGTAAAGCACATGTTCTAGGAGCACAGGAAGAGTATTCCGTATGAAATCATGGTGGTGAATCGAGGAAGTACAGTACATGCTGACGAAACTAAAATGAGCTCTAAAATGGAAACTAAGCGTTTCCGGACATATGTCCACATAACATATTTTCTTTATTTGTGAGTGAGGAATGTTTCCTGAAAGTCTGACCGTACCTTTTTGTAACACCATATATATATATATATATATATATATATATATATATATATATATATATATATATATATATATATATATATTGTGAAAAGCAATGGTCCCATAACACTCCCACAGTGGCACGTCAGAGGTTGCTATAACGTCTGTAGACGTCTCTCCAAAAATGGCTTTGAGCATTATGGGACTTAACTTCTGAGGTCATCAGCCACCTAGATCTTAGAACTCCTTAAACCTAACTAATCTAAGGACATCACACACACTCATGCCCGAGGCAGGATTCCAACATCCGACCGTAGCGGTCGCGCCGTTCCAGACTGAAGGCCCACTCGGCCACAACGGCCGGCCGTTTAGTGACATATCTGAACAGTCAAAGGGACTGTGTCTGTGATACAATATCCACAGTCAACGTCTATTTTCAGGAGTTCTGGGAACCAGGGTGATGCAAAACATTTTTTGATGTGTGTATGTGTACTCGCCTTCTTATTTGGAAAACAACTTTCCACTCAGGATATTTACTGGATTCTCTCATGGGTTTGTGTTTCTGACTGTACCTTCGTTTTTCCGTCACACTTCTGACTCGTTTCATGTGTCCACGACAACTTCCTCCCCTGTCCCAAAATCTTTATCTCAGAGTCGCACTTACCCCCCAAGTCAGTAGTAATTCGTTGGATAAACTCCAATTTCCGACCGCTCCAAAAACGTTATTCCTTGATGTCTTAAGAGATGGTATCATTCTCTCCCAACTTCTCGTCAGTGTTCTCCACATTGTACTCTCCTGGTTCTCATTTGTTGTCTTATTAGACCACCTAATTTTCTCCGTCCTTTTATAGCACAGTATCTCAAATGCTTCTGTTCTCTTCTTTTCCGGTTTTTCCTAAGTCCATGATTCAGTTGCATACAACGCTGTGGTTCCCAACTTTGAAATTATGTTTATCTATAATCTTGTTTATGTGATTCCCATTGGTTCCCCTTTTGTTCAATTTACTCTAAATTCATATTCGGTTTTAGACTGAGAGTTCCATTCAGTTGAGCCTTTAATTTTTATTAACTTTCCCTGACGATCCCAGAGTTACCAGCGAATCTTGTCATTGATATCATTTCACCCTCAAGACCTTTCTTTTTATTTTCCTCAATGCTTCTCGTTCTACAGTAGAGAGGAAAAGACTAAACCTCTCTCTTACATCCTTTTCTATCCGAGGAGTGCGTTCTTTGTCTTCCATTCTAATTGTTTCCTCTTGGTATTCACGGATATTTTACGTTAGCCGTCTTTCGCCTTTGCTGATGCCTATTTTTCTGAGAAAATAGTTCTAACAGTCTAGATGGAAAGGCGCGTTTGTTAAAAGGTAACCGGTTTCGATTATCACATGATCATCTTCAGTCCTACAGCCATATTCATGGACAATGGCCATGCATGGCGTAGGAACCGCTGAATGACGACAGTTGTCTATGTCTGTAGCTCTGAAGATGATCATGCGATGATCGATTGCCTTTTAATAAACCTGTCATACGATGTCGATTGTTATAATTATTTTCAAAGTTTGTATATGAATCGCTGACATTTCTGATAGTGTTACTACAGCGACTTCTTCTTATCACAACTCTTATGAATTATATGGTGTTGCATTACTCTGAGTTTCGTGGGGAACGTTTCGGTAATTGCATGTTACATTTTCTCTGATGGGTTAACAAAGAGAGTAATTGGCCACCTGCAACCACAGGTCTCTTACACAAAAAAAACTCGGAAAATATACGCAAAGAACCACATAAATTTTGTACTTTGGGTCTGGGTTCATCCTGTACATAAAGCTATAGCGGTTAGTGAAGGGAAAGTAGACGCCAGTGTCAGGACGCCATTAAAACATTCATGATGAGTAGAGAAAATGTAACACGTGGTCTAGGGATGCTGCTTTCATTCAGTCATTAGAAATACAGCATGAGTCTGTTGTAGATATTTCGGATGTCATTGTTGGAGACAGAAAACGTCACTGACGGTGGACAGGAAAATTCCAGTAGCACCATTTCGTGAAGAAAGATTCTTTTAGCTGCAGTAGCGTAAGCACTATGCAAAGTTATTTTAGTTTAAGTTTTGAACCACATTTACAATAACATTCTGTTTTATAGAATTTTCATTTGTACAGATATACTAATTATGGTCTTGGAATAAAATAAATAAATAAATAAAAATTATAGATCCTGCAGTCTATCGGCTTGGGAGAAGGTTTGGGAATAGTTAAGGACAACGCGTGGGGTGGGATAATTCTCTTTTCTTTCACGGTAGGGTAAAAGTGACATTGTAACGTAGGGGTGGATTTAATTTTCGTTTTTTTTCCGTTTCATTTTTTGGAGATTAAACTTAGATAAGGAGATAGGTCCTCAAAGGAAAAACGGAAAAAAATGGGTAGCATCTTTTACTAATAAATGTCCGCGCTGATTTGTGGACAGAAACATTTTTGTCTCAAGGAAATTTATTATATTCGAGCTGAGAATGATTACAACAAACCGCTGATAAGGGTATTGGTCTGTAACTTACACACAGGAGTCATCAGGGCTTTTTTCCAATCACGTGGCCCTTTTCGCTGCCGGGGGGGGGGGGGCAGCCACGGGGGGGGGGGGGGGGAGATTTGCGATAAATGCAGGCTAAGTAATGGGCCAATGCCACAGAGTACTCTCTGTAAAACTGAAAACCAAAATGGAATTCCATCTGGACCTGGCGACTTATTTGCTTTCAACTCGTTCAGTTGTTTGTCACGCCACGGATACCAAATTCTGTGCAGACTCCACACAGGAGTCATAAGACAGTATATGTGCACGATCCTCCTGTGTGTATGGTTTCTTAAATGTGAAATATAGAACTTCATCCTTTCTTTTGCTGTCTTCTATGGCTATCCTAGACTGATTGGTGTCTGACTGGGTAGTATGCGTACGATCCTCCTGTGTGTACGATTTCTTAAATGTGAAATATAGAACTTCATCCTTTCTTCTGCTGTCTTCTATGGCCATCCTAGACTGATTGGTGTCTGACTGGGTAGAAGCCTTCGATCCGCTTAGTGATTTTATGTGTGATAAGAATTTGGTCAGGTTCTCAGCAATACCTCTCGCTGAGGTATGACGGTGGAGACTGTACCTGACTTGAATTCTGTGTCATTCAATCGTAATGACTGGTGGGTGGTGACGTTCCAGTCTGTCACTAACCCAGAAGCTTTGAAAACTATGATAGCCAGGGCAACAATGGAACGCCCTGTGTAACATAGCAGATGTTCTTTAAATAATTTTCCTGTCACATTAATGTTACCACGTGTCAGAAGTCTGGAGAATTACCCCTTCCAGCGCTGACTGCTGCGAGACGTGCAGGTAGAGAGTCAGTGAGATTTCTGGAAGGTACCGACAGGGATGTGGAGGCATGCCGATTCCTGTGCCGTGGCCAGCTGCGCTGGGCTTCTCGGTCGTGCATCGATGGTGCGAACAACCCCATCGAGGTGCTGACACAGATTTCAGTTAGGTTTAAATTCGAAGAATTTGGTGGCCGGAGGAGATCGGTAAACCCATCCTGGTGCCCTTCGAATAACGCACGTACAATGCGAGCACTGTAAGACGCTGCATTGTGATACTTGTAGATGGCATCGTGACAAGCAAAAATCAACTGCACTTAGGGGTGGTCATGGTCCCCAAGGATAGATGCATACCACTGTTGATCCACTATGCCTTCCAGAATGACTAGATCACCCAGGAAATGCCACGAAAATATTCCTCATACCATAATGTGCCCTACTGGTTGCAGGATGTTTGCTTTCAGACGTTGCACGTGAAGCGTCTCCTTAGAAAAATTATGAATGGTTGTGCTAGTAAACTTCTACGTTATTTGATTTTCAAACAGCTGAGAAAAACTGAACGTACTCAGACATTTCTCTCTTTACTTATTCTGATCATCATTAAACTGACACACAATATTTTTAGCGCAACGCAATCTGACTTTCAATAATACCTACAAAAGATTGGCCCTGACTAACAACAACCTATACCTTTCATGAATCACTTACCTCACAAAAATCTTCCTTACTCCAACTACTGCAATACTTTGTGCGCCAATACTGCCAACTAAATGAAAGATTCTAACTACTGAAGGCACTAACTACTGATAGGCATAGTTAGCAAATTAACGATTTTGATAGAGAACAAACAATGTATTTACCTTAATAATGTTCAAAAGTCATCATCTATATGTATATCTGTCAATTCATGACCTCCATCTTTACAAATTTCCTTTTTCTGGCGGACACACGTCCAGATCGCCCGCTTATAGTAAACTCCCCAAACTCTGGCATCTCTCTCTCCACATCAACCACTGATGGCGGCTCCCACTGCCAAACACTACGATTGCGAATATTCCAACAATGAGTCCAACCAGCCACAGACTGCACACAGCGCAGTTAGTGATTTTCATACAGAGCGCTACGTGGCGTTAGCAACACAAAACCCTGAACAGCCTACTTACACACACAAACAGTAATCTGTCTCACGGAGCATAAAACGTGGTTAATATGGAAAGGTCACCTTTCGCTACTGAATGGTCATCCACTTGCGATAGTGCCATGCGAATATCAGCAATCATCATTGACAATCAGCAGGCAGAACGCGTGCATGAACCACGCGCCTGCAGCGAAGGCCCATTTGCAGCAACGTTCACTGAATCGTCGTTGAGGATACATTTCTGGTAGATCCTCGGTTCACTTGGACGGTCAGTTGCTGGTCAACCGTCAACGTTGCACGTGCATTCGCCCTCACACGGCTCCACAGCGGTCATTCATCCCTTTCATGTACGACTCGCGGTGCACCGCAGTTGCGTCGACGTCAGTCCTGGACAGCGCCATTTCGGTATGCACCATATACTTTAACGACGGTGGCATGTGAACAGTTTATAAATTTAGCCCTTACGGAAACGCTTCAACCCTTCGCCCCGAAAATCAATGATCATGAGGTTCTTAACCTCAGATAAATTGCTCTTTTTCCGCATTACGTCGCCGACTGCATCCCTCGCCAAGCTTTCTGAACCCTCCTTTGCTAGTGCCGCCACCTGCCTCTGTGAGTCGTCATGGCACGTTGCTGTCGAATATGAACTGTGCTCACATTAGTGTGAATGGTCCTTGTTTACTACAGATGTTATTGAAGTAAATGTCACTGAGGCCTCTAATATAGTCCTCAGCCACTTGCCTCGAACGTCGAAAACATACCGTCTACGCGAACTCGAGGCGATCGTCTCGTGTACCCAGCAGTATCCTGTAAGATTGCACCAAGTGCTGAGCCCACGTGGCGAGCAAGACAGCCATATGGCAAACGCCGTTCTCCCAGGAACCTTCACATACAGATTTGTTCATCTGGAAGCTGTACACAACACTGCTGCACGTTTCTTGACACGAGGCGGTGCCATTACGGTATTCGTTGGGCGCCCTATGTCGGTTCGCTTCTCTCCGGCGCCCCGTCGAAGGAAGTCGTGCGAGCAGTCCGTAGAGCACCATACGTCGTCGTACTTGTGAGTGAATACTTCTTTTGCTATTTCAACAAACAAAAATACAGTTGCCCAAAATGTGAAAGTACTAAACTTGTTTTGCTAAAGACGAGCCCATTTCCTGACTTAAGATACATTACGTCGTTGTAGAATCTTCCGTGGTAGGGTGAACAGTATGTCTTCACGGACGCTAGTCGCATGGGTCCGTTGAGATCCTTCATGGCTCAGAGTTGGCCCTCTGAACTCAACGATTTCATATTAGTACAGTAGTCGTGGGATATTGGCCAACGCAGACAGAAATATTGCGGAACGATGAACCAAAGTCTCCATAAGCGGCGATCTTGATGGTCTAGAATTCCGACACGTGATGCTACATGTTCTCCTTCTTATAGGGGCATAAGAAGACCACTCACAAGCAACCAACCAACATTTATAAATAACGAATTCATTGACTGATTTTTCCTTATATAAAGAATGTGGACAGCATTACACTTGTCTACTTTCTGCAATTAATTAAATGCATATCCAAGCACATACTACGTCGATCTTACGTTTGTGCACGCCACCTTCACGATGCTGCAATTTTAATACACTGTATATGCTGTGCCACATACGTTAAAGAGAAGAATATCTGTCACGGTCCTTTCGCATGTGGATATATATGATAATTTAAGCCAAACATGTCTCACCTTGTCCCGGATTCTTCAATTATATAATGTGATCACCGCCTACGTCACCGTGCAACAACCACTCACAGACGGCAAGTAGCAGTAATGACAGGGTACAGCGTATTCCGTGTCAAGAGGACACAGAAATTACTGTATTCACTTGTCGTATTGCGGAAACGGAGCGATTTATCTCTCTTCCAAAAGACCATGATGATTGGCTTTCGGTACATGGGTGGAAGCACCTTCGAAACGGCTAAATTTGTAAACTGTTAGCGTGGCACCGTGGTTAAAGTATACCATGCTTGGCAACTGTGGTGTACCAGAGGCCGTAGATGACAGAGGTGAACTACGGCTGTGGCGATGTGTACGGACCAGCAGTAGACGTGCAGCTCTGCAGCAGCTGGCTGCCCAGATGAACCAAGGGGGTACCAACACTGTCTTCTCAACGCCCGTTCAGCGGATATGGTTGCGTATGGACCTCCAAAGTAGGTGCCTCGTTCAAGCACCTTCGCTGAGTGCTGTTCATGGGGACCAAGGCTGGAAATCGTACATCACAACCGCAACTGGATTTCCACTGAAAGGCGACAGGTGACCTTTTCAGGTGGATCACGTTTTACGCTTCAGAGGATAGATGGCTGTTGGTACCTATGGCGTGAAACAGCTGAAAGCAAACACCCCGTAACAATGATCAGAAATGTCCAGACCGCAGCGCATTCTCTGGTTCTCTGGATGATCTCATCATCCTAGAAGGCACAGTGGATACACACAATTATGCATCTATCCTTGGGGACAATATCCACCCCTAAATGCAGTTTTCGTTTCTTCGGCACGACGGCACCTAACTACAGGACAATGCAACTAGTCATACAGTTTGCAATGTACCGCAATGTTCGCCAGCCAGTCCTCTCCATGGGACACTGTCTTATCGCCAATGTGAAAATTCTCAAGGCGCTGTATTAGAAATGGGCACAAGTTTTCCGCATGTGATGTCCGCCGTACACGTGTTCGAGAGACGTTGATATGTGCAGATAATTTGCCGTGTACTGGTAATAGGACTACGCTGCACCATTTCAGCATCAGTTGCTGTTGTTGCCCAATTGTTGAATTACTCTTTCAGATGGAAAATGGAAATTGGAAGAATACCTGTTCCACTCAATGTTCTGAACACTCTACACTTAGGTATCGCCGGCCGCGGTGGTCTCGCGGTTCTAGGCGCGCAGTCCGGAACCGTGGGACTGCTACGGTCGCAGGTTCGAATCCTGACTCGGGCATGGATATGTGTGATGTCCTTAGGTTAGTTAGGTTTAAGTAGTTCTAAGTTCTAGGCGACTGATGACCACAGCAGTTGAGTCCCATAGTGCTCAGAGCCATTTGAACCATTTTAGCTTAGGTATCCAAAGTTTTGGAAAGCGCCTGTGCTATTATTCCACAGTAGCAGGACTATCATCGCAGACGTCATCAATATACTCCATATCTGCACATTCATAGTCAGTGTATACATGTGGCAGTTTAGTCAGCGCGGGCACAAACAAAGTTAAACGATGCTCCTCTGTTGCACACGCTCAAGCCGTCACAACGCACCACGGACAACTGCACGTTCAGCGGTCCAGTCTAATGGCAGAAAGACATCCCAAGCAAAGAGGTGAAAGCTACTAGATAGGCTGGTCTACAATAAAACGACAAAGATGTTGGGTCGGAAAGACATATACATGCATACCATTATCCCTAAAACAAATGTACATTACACGTGCTCTATGTCTAAAACTATTCCGATAATGTCCCTTGACATTGTGGAGTATTTACATAGACGTTTTTGCTTCAAACGAGTGTTGCTGTTGTATCCCTAAAAACTAGCAATTCTCCTAGGGCACCCCGTATTTTTATGTATTAGTGCAAAGAGCCTTCGAACAGGTACGGTACTCGATTCGCAAAATCTCAGCTCCGAAACGACAATCCATCTGTGATGAGAAAATATCCCCATTCACGAGTGCCTACCGTACCAAATGTTAGCAAACTCGTAACTAACGTACGGTTCGTGGATTTATCTGTGCGCTTGAAACGCATGTTTGTATTCTGCTGTTGCAGCGATCGGACGACTTGCTAGTGAAGCTGTTCATATTTTCACAGCGTTTACGACCGTTGTAGAAAAGGATCAGATTTTCCATTATGGTAAATTTCGAGACCAACGGTGCAGTTGTATGTTGAAAGATATCCTGATCGTTCCAAGACCTCCCGATCTGTCTGTGAAAAAATTATAATTTTTTTTTCTACCTGGAAGTTTGTGGAAGGAAATACGCCAACGGAAAAGAACAGCACCTGATTAGAGAAATGTTTTAGCAGGAATCATGTACAATCTACACATCACTAGAAGGCAGCTTGAATGTGCGAGAGGGATCTGCCAACAGGATCTTCTGCGAATACTACATTCCAACGTAATTCGTCCTTTTACAAATTCGCTCCATAAACAATGTCAGTATAATGACTTCCAAGAAAGTGTTACAGATCTCCAAATGGTGCCCGTAAAAATAGTAAATAATCAGGCGTCTGTGTGTAAGAGGTTTTTTTATGGATGAAGCATAGTTTTAAAATTCATGAGCAAATAAATATTTACAACATGCGCTAAGCTGAGCTGATAATCCTCGCTGGCTGAGAGCTGCGGAGAAACAAAGACCGTTGTCTGTTAAAGTGTTGTGCGAGAATCGCATTACTGGTCTCTATTTCATGTGTATAGACTGAAGCGGTAAGTGAAAATTTGCACCAAGGCCGGGAATCGAACCCGGGTCTCTTGCTTACTGGCCAGGCGCATTTTTGTATTTTTTAATTTTTTTAACACTGGATTATCAGTACAACGCCTTAACCACGTTTTTTTGTTTTTTAGCTTTTTCTTTTTTCCTTTTTTATTTTTTTATATTTGTTCCTTTTTTTGTTAACCATTTAATAAAATGGAACTAAAAAAGAAGAACCAAGTGCCACCGCCACTTTTCATCCTATAACATAAAAAAATCTGGTCCACTTCATGCGTTGGCTCCTGACTAAACCTGCCCCAGAGAGCTGCCCTTATACCAGGGCAAATATAGGAAATCAAGGTTAGGGCTATCCTTACAAACAAAACAAAATCTTCCTTTTTCTGAATTTTATTTTTATTTTTATTGTTGTTATGGTATTTATTATTTTTTGTTTTTGTTTAGTTTTGTTGTGTAATTGATCAGAGGCCTTCTGCGCCCCGCTGGTAATATGTTGAGTCACGTCTTCTCGACATTGATGTGTTCTGTTCAATTGTTCAGAAATGTTCATTGGTTCAAACAGGAAACGTTCTTCTCTCTTGGCTTAACACGTTCCAGCTGCGAGGCGGGTCGTGGAAAGCACTCCCAAGGAAGTTCGAGAAAAATTGTCTGTATTTTCGGTGACGGACAACGACATAATGACGGTCATTGAGGTATGTCCAAAAATCCAGTACAGAGTCTACAGTTTGTCCAAATAGGTAGTGAATGGCATGTCCGCGAATCCAGTTCACAGCATTGGTCTTTGTCCGAGGAAAATATTCACGATCCGGGAATAATAATGAAAGGGGAGTAATCCGATCCGGAATGTCCCGCGTTAGAAAAGCGACAATAAGACGAATCAAGTGCCAAACCTCCGCCGCCAGTCCGCAAACAAACCGATGTTCATCATTGTCTGGCACTCCACACGTGGAACAGAGAGGTGATTTGGCGAGGTGGATACGATGAAGGCGACAGTGATTGATTTGCTTACCATTGACAGTTAGGTACCAGACAGATTAAACATTCGTGTCAAGGCAAAGGGCGAAAACCGCGCGCCATACATGACGCCAGTCAACCTGGGGGAACTTTTGTTCAATCGGGTTAGGTGGACGACCTAATTGGAGTACATTGTATACTGCCTTTGTCTTGAGTAAAAGCTGTCTTGGTAAGGTGAGGCGTAGATAACTGAGTTCAAGAAATGCATTAGTCACTAAGCCATCTTGGCACAACAGTTCGCACCTGCGCGTGTTACCCTGGCACCCTGCGCCCTCGATCTCTTCGCGTGTAAGGGGAAATTTAAAGTAGGCTGGGGCGGCAGTGAGTTTTTGGACCGAGAATGGAGTTGTGCGAGGGTAATCCGTGCAGTTGTGCGAACCGGAGTGCCAAGGTGGCTCAGTGGCTAGTTCACTTCCTTAGTAACCAGTAGACATGGGTGCGATTCCGGGCCTAGGTACAAATTTTCACTCGCGCTTTAGTTTCTACACATAAAATCATATCTGTATCGGACCAGTAAAATCTCTGAAATTGTATCATTTCATTTCTATAAGGTCTCTGTTTTATTGCATCTACAGTTTGTGATGTAAATAAAACCTGAATTATTTGGTACTGATAGGTATTGGTAATCTCATTTTATAAATAAATTGTTTTATCTTATGTGTTGACAAAAAATTACGAAGATTAAAAAATCTTTAAATTTTACTTTCCCAAGTTTTGCTAAATATTTATCAGTTAATGTCTTTGACAACATCTACATCAACATTAGTTCTCCGCAAGCCACCTGAGGGCGTGTGATACTTGTGGTACCACTAACGAATCCCCCCTTCCCCTCCCCGTTCCACTCGCGAAATTTCAGTAATATACCTCTCCGTGATGCACAACGTCTCTCCCATAGCGTCTGCCACTGGACTTAGTTGAGGATTTCTGTAACGCTCTCGCCCCGACTAAACAATCCGGTGACGAAACTCGTCGCTCTTCGAGGGTAGTATCTATCTGTTCCATCATTCGTACCTGGTAAGGGCCCCAGATTAATAAGCAACCTCAATAATCAGTCAGGTCGCGTTTTTAGCAGAGAAGTCACATTTCCTTAAGATTCCGCAGTCCAGGGTCTGTTTTTCCTACTATTTGTTTGACTCAAGGCTAGACATTCCTAGATATTTTATGGTGGTTGCTGTTTTCAGCAGTTTCTCTTGAGTACTGTAGTTGTGAAGTAGTGAATTTGTTTTCATAAGTAGGCGTAATATCTTACATTTACTTAAGTTCAGAGGCAAATGACCGTCCCTGCGCCATTGATCACCCTTTTTAGGCCCTTCTGCTAATCGATACTGCCTTCTGACGTTTACATAGCCTTCTGACGTTAGAAAAAACTGTATCATCTGAGAGCAGTCTTAAAGACCTTCCGACGCTTTCTACTAGGTATTTTATATGCATTGTAAACGGTAAACGTGCTGTCAGGCGCCCACGAAAGTTACGTTAAATCTGTCGATTTTGTTCCGTCTCTCTTTATGCTCATTCTCGCTTCGTTCAACTTTTGTTTGTCAGTTAGGTTGTGACTTTTTTCAATCTGTGATAAAGTTCTCTTTGCTTGCATAAGAGTCTTCTGACACGGACAACTATTAAACCACAGTGGGTGTTTTCCATTCCTTAAGACCTTGTTTGGAACATACTTCTCTGAATCTTGTTGAACGATGCTATTGAATTTTTTGCATTCGTGCTCCACATCTTTATCCCCAGCTCTGAATATTTGATGTTGATAACTCAGATATTGTGGAATTTATATTCAGTCACTATTTCCAAGCAAAAATATTTCCTTCCTTTCTTAACCTTCCTTGTAATAAGGGTAGCCAACACGTAAACCTAGTTGTTTCACATGTTATATTTGTACTTTGTAAAGTTGTGGGGAGTTGTTGTGATGTAATGGAGGCAAGTCGTGTTTGTGAGCCCTAGAAAGCTGACATTGTAGCTGAAACTGATAGCTCAAGGAAGCAAACGAATGTCATATTTTGTTATTCCGATGTTTGAGAAGTTTAAATACAGGTATTCAAAAGTGTATACATTTATTTCATTTCGTAATAAGTGATTCATCAAATTTTCAGAATCCTGGCATCAGTAGATGTTCTTCCAACAAACCAGACCGGAGAATATTATCATACCTTAGTAAGAAGACAACGAAGCCAACTTCAAGACAATCAGTTAATTAAAATATTATATTTTACTAAAATGAATATACCTCCCAATGCAGCTCCATTCAGAACAATGGCAAACGTCCATCCCACAGGCAAGTCATTGTATTGACAGAACTGAATAACTACACTCCTGGAAATTGAAATAAGCACACCGTGAATTCATTGTCCCAGGAAGGGGAAACTTTATTGACACATTCCTGGGGTCAGATACATCACATGATCACACTGACAGAACCACAGGCACATAGACACAGGCAACAGAGCATGCACAATGTCGGCACTAGTACAGTGTATATCCACCTTTCGCAGCAATGCAGGCTGCTATTCTCCCATGGAGACGATCGTAGAGATGCTGGATGTAGTCCTGTGGAACGGCTTGCCATGCCATTTACACCTGGCGCCTCAGTTGGACCAGCGTTCGTGCTGGACGTGCAGACCACGTGAGACGACGCTTCATCCAGTCCCAAATATGCTCAATGGGGGACAGATCCGGAGATCTTGCTGGCCAGGGTAGTTGACTTACACCTTCTAGAGCACGCTGGGTGGCACGGGATACATGCGGACGTGCATTGTCCTGTTGGAACAGCAAGTTCCCTTGCCGGTCTAGGAATGGTAGAACGATGGGTTCGATGACGGTTTGGATGTACCGTGCACTATTCAGTGTCCCCTCGACGATCACCAGAGGTGTACGGCCAGTGTAGGAGATCGCTCCCCACACTACGATTCCGGGTGTTTGCCCTATGTGCCTCGGTCGTATGCAGTCCTGATTGTGGCGCTCAACTGTACGGCGCCAAACACGCATACGACCATCATTGGCACCAAGGCAGAAGCGACTCTCATCGCTGAAGACGACACGTCTCCATTCGTCCCTCCATTCACGCCTGTCGCGACACCACTGGAGGCGGGCTGCACGATGTTGGGGCGTGAGCGGAAGACGGCCTAACGGTGTGCGGGACCGTAGCCCAGCTTCATGGAGACGGTTGCGAATGGTCCTTGCCGATACCCCAGGAGCAACAGTGTCCCTAATCTGATGGGAAGTGGCGGTGCGGTCCCCTACGGCACTGCGTAGGATCCTACGGTCTTGGCGTGCATCCGTGCGTCGCTGCGGTCCGGTCCCAGGTCTGACACACCGGTGTCAATGTGTTCTTTTTTCCATTTCCAGGAGTGTATATTATAAGTTTCTAACAGATTTTCTGCCGCAGTTGTTGGAAGACGTTCTCCTGGAGATAAAGCTACTCATATGGATCCAACATGGTGGATGTCCTGCACATTCCGCACATATAATTACAGATCTTCGTTACAGAACTTCTGGAGACAGTAGACTCAGTCGTTTGGGAAACAAAAAATTACCTGCCTTAAATTTTGTCAATTGATTTGTGATTCACCCTGTATATTATTTGTACACATTTTTTAATATTCGTACAGCTGATCTGTCTCTGAGTTATAGAAAAAAAATTAACAAATAATTGACGTATTTCTGTATGTGTTGTGTTCACCGTCAGACACAGTAAATAACTGTATACATATACGTGGCCATATGGCAAGGCTACACTCGTGCGTGGCACCACATAGGTACAGTACAGTTAGTTGCCTCAGAGACCACACCTAACAGGGATCGTATTATGCTTCTACAATAGGTCGTATAGACAGTCCGATTCATCTACAATACTTATACTCTGACGCCACGGAGGGTGCGGAAAACAGTGACTACGTCTTGCTTCCACATAATGTCAGACAGTTCACAAAAGAACATTTCTCCGCCGATCGCAGATAAAACTGGATGCACATCTCCACTCGGACATAGCGCGATAGATTTCAATTTCCAGTAGTTGCTCCAGTCTAGAATCAGATTGTTACTCTGCAGCGGAGTGTGCGCTGAAATGAAACTTCCTGGTAGATTAAACAGTTTTAACCTCTCAGGAAGTTTCATATCAGTGCAAAATCCGCTGCAGAGTGAAGGTCTCATTCTGGAAACATCGAATCACCAACACCAAAGTTGAGTACTCACTTCAACAAATACTTTGGATAACTCTGATATGTCGCGCGCGTTGCTGCTATTGTGACTGTTCCTGTGCTGATAGGAAGGTCACACCTGAAGGTGATTGTAAGCATACACACTGTTGCCATGAACATTACCGACTGGTCGAATATCACGCGATTCGATTGTAGCATTTCAGTTGAAAGTAATGCACAATTAGGGACGCATTACAGTCGTCTGTGGAACAGTAGAGTGAACGTCCATCGTCTCACAAAGGACAGCCGTGACCACAGATTGGCTCCGCATCATCATGCTACGCGCCGCATGCGTGTCAACCAGGGACGTTCCTCGACCTCTGCCTCAAAGTCAAAGTGATGTGGCGCGTCAAAGAATGATTTCCCGTTCACAACTAGAGGAAACCGTGGGCTGAGTGCTCCAGAACCGAATTCGGCATTCAAAGGGGCTACGCATCAGACTGTTACGACACGAATGCGTCATGCGAATCTCCATTTCTCACGACCACGGTGAACACCAAGTCGTACACCATAACAGCGTGGACTCCGTTACAGGTGATCAAGTAATCAAGCAGTGTGGACGCCGCCAGTATTGGCGTCGGCGTTAACAAACCTTGATAAACGCAGACAACGTTTCTGGAGACAGGCCGGAAAATCGAATGCCTCCAGCACTGTGTCTCACATGTGCAGTAAGCTGGTGCTGAAATGACGTTCTGGAATGGTATTGCGTGGGACCACCACACACCAGTCGTGACAGTTGAGGGCAGCTTCAATGCTCTATGGTATAGGGCCGATATTCTGCAACCAACAGTGGGACCGTACCTCCAACATTTTGGTGATAGGTTCATCTTGATGGAATAAAACTCGTATGCTCATCGTGCTGTTCTTGTGAACACGTTCCTTCAGTAAGCTAGGATCACCAAAATAGAGGCATTTGCTCGTGCCACAGACACGAACACACTCGAACATGCTCGAAACGAGCTATTTTTTTGGATGGAAAACAAAATTAACATGGATTCCGCAAACAGAGATCGTTTGAAACTCAGCTCGTTCTGGTCCACCATGAGATCCATAGCGCTGTAAACGTCGACGTTCAGGTTGACGTCGTGTCCCTTGGTTTCACGAAGGCATTTGAAATCGTCCCGCAACATCGTTTGGTGAAAATAATATGAATTTATCGAATATCGAACCAGATTTTCGACTAGATTTTGGACTTCCTTCGTGAACTCAACACGCCGATCTTAACAGAAGAAACTCGAAGAATTTAAAAAGAAATTTCAGGGGTACACCAAGAAAGTGTGATAGGTCTGGTACTGTTTACAACGTATACAGTGTGTTTCAGGAGGAATGATAAATATTTTACGTGGTAGTGGTATAGACGAATTGCAATACAAATGCCATATAACATATGTCCAACTTTTACTAACCAGGAAAGTACTTGGGCTCGAACAAACACAAATAGACCAGTATCGTGTGAGAAATAATGTAAATGTCTCTTATTGCACTAGTGATACTCCCGCATCTGCAAAACTCTGCAGTTGTCCGTTAGAGGCCTCTGCGTATCCCATGACACATTGCACACTGACCTGCCGGTACGCCAGTCGGGACCAGTAGGAAGGGCTCAGTGTGCCTCTGAAGTTGCGTTTTGTGACATTATTTGTGTATTGAAGCGTCAGATGGCTCGGCGATTGGTAATCAATTCTGCTAATGTATTGCGATTGGTTGAGATGAAGTTACGAAGGACCCTTCTTTGTGAAGATGGTATTGGTGTAGAAGACGAATCATTCGCATTTTCTGGTATCTATTATAGTGCAGAAATATGAGCATAAGCTAGAAACAGATAACTGTTGTAACACTAACACATAATGATGATGATAGGGATGATAATGAGGAACAACTCATTGCAAACGGTAGTGCTACGGCAAGTGCGGGAAGAGGAGATGGAAGCAGTGACAGTGAATACCAACCATATCCCAAAAAGAAGGTTAAAGCTGTAAGTATCATCACGGTGTTTGATGACAACACACTGGAGAACATGTACGATGATTATTATGTAAGAGGTTTCGACACATACGACAAGCTTCTGAAAAGATACCCTAAACTGAAGTCTAAAATCAATATTAAAAACATAAGGATTACGTGGCAAACAAAAGAGAAGGAAATACATTTTTCAAAGGAAATCGTACATTGCTGTTCAAGACCATCAAGGATCGTGTAATGGCGAAATTCGATGAAGCGCGAGAATGCGGTTCCGCCGTACATTATTGGCATTTACAACATTCGACATTGGAGATAGTCAGAAATCTCGGGTGTACAAACTTTACAGCTTCACTAGGATTTATTACTAAATTGAAAAAGGAGTTTAGGATAACATCACGCCGTAGCACTATGCTCCAAGCACGGAAAGATAAGGATGACGAAGAAGAGCTGATTGAAAGAGCTCAAACGTTTGTTGCTGAAGTCAATGAACATATCACGAGAGAAAACATCGATATTAGTTCTGTATGGAACTATGATCAGAGTCAGTTCAACTATGAACTTTCTTGTGACAGAACACTATCCATGAAAGGGGAGAGGAACACTGTCGCGATGTTGCAATCACTTAACTGTGCAACACATAGTTACACGATCGATGTTACTATATCAATGGGCGGACGATTGGCAGACGAACTCTATATTTTCTTCCAAGAATCCAGTGGAAAGTTTGGACCCCGCGTGTCAAGGGAAATACACTCCTGGAAATGGAAAAAAGAACACATTGACACCGGTGTGTCAGACCCACCATACTTGCTCCGGACACTGCGAGAGGGCTGTACAAGCAATGATCACACGCACGGCACAGCGGACACACCAGGAACTGCGGTGTTGGCCGTCGAATGGCGCTAGCTGCGCAGCATTTGTGCACCGCCGCCGTCAGTGTCAGCCAGTTTGCCGTGGCATACGGAGCTCCATCGCAGTCTTTAACACAGGTAGCATGCCGCGACAGCGTGGACGTGAACCGTATGTGCAGTTGACGGACTTTGAGCGAGGGCGTATAGTGGGCATGCGGGAGGCCGGGTGGACGTACCGCCGAATTGCTCAACACGTGGGGCGTGAGGTCTCCACAGTACATCGATGTTGTCGCCAGTGGTCGGCGGAAGGTGCACGTGCCCGTCGACCTGGGACCGGACCGCAGCGACGCACGGATGCACGCCAAGACTGTAGGATCCTACGCAGTGCCGTAGGGGACCGCACCGCCACTTCCCAGCAAATTAGGGACACTGTTGCTCCTGGGGTATCGGCGAGGACCATTCGTAACCGTCTCCATGAAGCTGGGCTACGGTCCCGCACACCGTTAGGCCGTCTTCCGCTCACGCCACAACATCGTGCAGCCCGCCTCCAGTGGTGTCGCGACAGGCGTGAATGGAGGGACGAATGGAGCCGTGTCGTCTTCAGCGATGAGAGTCTCTTCTGCCTTGGTGCCAATGATGGTCGTATGTGTGTTTGGCGCCGTGCAGTTGAGCGCCACAATCAGGACTGCATACGACCGAGGCATATAGGGCCAACACCCGGCATCATGGTGTGGGGAGCGATCTCCTACACTGGCCGTACACCTCTGGTGATCGTCGAGGGGACACTGAATAGTGCACGGTACATCCAAACCGTCATCGAACCCATCGTTCTACCATTCCTAGACCGGCAAGGGAACTTGCTGTTCCAACAGGACAATGCACGTCCGCATGTATCCCGTGCCACCCAGCGTGCTCTAGAAGGTGTAAGTCAACTACCCTGGCCAGCAAGATCTCCGGATCTGTCCCCCATTGAGCATGTTTGGGACTGGATGAAGCGTCGTCTCACGCGGTCTGCACGTCCAGCACGAACGCTGGTCCAACTGAGGCGCCAGGTGGAAATGGCATGGCAAGCCGTTCCACAGGACTACATCCAGCATCTCTACGATCGTCTCCATGGGAGAATAGCAGCCTGCATTGCTGCGAAAGGTGGATATACAGTGTACTAGTGCCGACATTGTGCATGCTCTGTTGCCTGTGTCTATGTGCCTGTGGTTCTGTCAGTGTGATCATGTGATGTATCTGACCCCAGGAATGTGTCAATAAAGTTTCCCCTTCCTGGGACAATGAATTCACGGTGGTCTTATTTCAATTTCCAGGAGTGTAGAAACGCGGTGCCCTCCAAATGTCGTCATCTATGCAAGTGTGGGTGGGAAGATGACGAAACAACATCTGAAGACGTTTTTTCTGTCAGTTATGAATCCAAATTTGTCGAGAAAGTCATTAGTACTTTGTGATTCCTGGTCTGGACATAAGGATGAACGAGTACTACTGGAAGCATCTGGCGGAAGACATGTAGATTTGAAAATCATTCCGCCTAAAACTACAAAATATGCACACCATCTGGATGTGTATTTCTTCAGGCAATATAAAATATATGCCAAGAGAATAACAGACTTCATTAAAATACGTTCCAGTAATATGCAGTCAAAATTGCACGACAGATTCTTTATCATGAATATGCATTCTGTCATTTACAGTTATCTGCGGGAGCATACAGGCCAATGCTTCATTACACGTGGCAGAACGCTGGCTACGATATTGGTGAACCAGTGAACAACTTCAAAAGTGTCACTGAAGTGTGTGTCACTGAACACTGATATTATAGAATGTGCAAATACGCCATGCCCTCAACTTGCATTTCTTCACTGTGCGTTTTGCAGTCATTCATATTGCTCGGAGCATTTTATTGACATTCCGCATTTACATTTATAGTTAAGATTGCTGCATTGCGTATGGCGTCTACAGTTACATCTACAGTGATATCTAGAGCATGACTGCAGAGTTTTGCAGAAAAATGACACCCACCAGCACATTCAGAGGTACATAATGGTCCTGTAACCAAACGTTCATACAGATCTGTTTGTTCGAGCCCAAGTACTTTCCTTGTAAGTACACAGATACACCTGAGTTAAATGCATTTTCGTTTCGCGTGTTGGTACGCCGTTTGCTATGGGCTGCTGTGGGTGTATTTATCGAATGTCAGCAGTAGATGTTGATGTTCACATTGTGAAGTTGTGCCTTAGTTTACACTGAAGTTACCGTTTTCATCTGTTCGCCAAATCTACTGTGTTGTAGCGTCTAAACAAGTCGCACGTTATAACAAATCCTGAGTATGCCGATATGGAATGGAAACGGTGCTGCTGCATGTGGAGAATCCGGCATACGATTTCCTAAGCGCAGAATATTAAGTTCAAGAATGTTCACGAATATTCAAACGTTTGTTCAATACACTGAATAATACAGGTACAGTACCAGCAATCATATTGCAACTGAACGTGTAAATGAACAGACTGTGGATGAAGTAGAAGACATTATTCAGTCGGTGGAACGTAATCCTTCAACAAGCACACGTAGAATTTCTGCACGTATAGGTGTTCCACATAGAGGCAATAGAATGGCGGACGTTACATATGCACGGGTTCCATCCAAATCATTTACGGATCATTCAACATCTTCGAGTAGGAGACGAAGTAAAATTTGTCACTGGATACTTGAAAATCGCTTGGTAATCCCATTTTCACTCTTCGCTGATGAAGCCACTTTCACTCGTGACTGCTTCAATAACACTCATAATTCACGTCAGTCGTCTGAAAAAAACCCACATGCTACTGTGCAGACACATTTCCAAGAACGCTTCTGTTGTAAATGTGTGGTGTGCGTTGATAGACCGTCCGTTTATTGGGCTTGTTGTGGTATCGTATCGTCTTATACGGCCCCTTAATCTACACTTCCTTGAAAATGAGTTTCCAGCATTAGTGGAAGAGATTGCTTTGGGTACAAGAATGCGTATGTTCATCCAGAATGACGGGGCTCTTGCACATTGTAGTCGTCAGGTGACACATCATCTAAAGCTGATTTGCTCCGGGAGATGGATCGGTACACACGGGCACGTTTCTTAGCCACCAAGTTCCCCCGACCTCAACCCCTTCGGATTTTTGCCGGTGTGGATGGTAGTAAGACAAAGTCTACAAAGAAAAAGTAGTCACAAGAGCCGATTTTATAGTTAGGATTATGAGTAGTGCAGCCCTCTAAGAGGCAAGCAAAAGAAGTCCTCAGAAGAGTTGCACCTGTTGTTATCAAAAGAATCAAAAGTGCATTGAAGATGGTGGTGAAGTTTTTGAAAATCAACTGAGAACGTCTTCATTTACCTTTGCTTTAAGTTTTTTTGGGTTACGTACTAGCATCTGTATCTCTGTACTCAACAAAAATGGGACACATGTGACATTGTTATTGCAATTCGTCTATACTGCCACCTCCTAAAATATTTACTATTCATCCTGAAACTTGCTGTATAAATGACCTAGTAGAAAGCGTCGGATGCCCTTTAAAACCGTTCGAGATGATGCAGTTGTTTGTAATAAAGTAGCAACGCCAGAAGATAGTATCGATTTGCGAAATGACTAAACAGAGGATTGATGAATTGTGCAGGTATTGGCAGTTGAAGATATATAAGTGTAACATATTGCGCCTACATAGGAAAAGAAATCCATTATCGTACAACTACACTATTGATTACAAATTGCTGGAGAAAGCACCCGCTGTAAAGTATCTAGGTGTAAGTATCCAGACCGATCGTTAATAGAATGAACACAACTAATGGGAAAAGAAGATGGCAGACAGTTTCATAGGAAGTACCTTACGGAAACCACTAAAGAAATGGCTTACAAGGTGCTTGTTTGACAGATTCAAGAGTGTTGTTCGTCATTCCGGGACTCTTATTAGGTACCACTGATAGAAGAGATAGAGAAGACCCAACGAAGAGCGGCGTGTTTCGTCACGAGATCGTTAGGTCGGCACGAAAGCGTTGTAGATATTCTCAACAAATCCCAGTGGCAGACGCTATAAGAAAGGCGTTGTGCATCACGGAATGGTTTACTACTGAAATTTAGAGAGACTACTTTCCAAACAACACATAATTCCTCCCAAATACATCTCGTCAAATGAGTGAACGAATAAATTCGATAAATTAGAGCTAATAAAGAGATTTACCGATAGTTATTCTTCCTGCGCCCAATTCGCGAGTGAAACAGGGAGAGGTATGATCAGTTAGTGATAGCAAAAGTACCCCACGCTACACACCGTCAAGGGGCTTGTGGAGTACTGATATAAATGTAGAGAAAAACGTTTCTTGATGTGCGTACTACTTCGTATTAGGTTTTTGACATGGCTGTTAATTGTTACTCAATAGGTTGCTGACATCATTTTTGTTCTAGTTCATTCTTGCCCTGTGGCACGACGGCTGTTGCGTGCAAGCACGTTACCTCAATATAGCAACTACTTTCTGCCCTGTGCTGTTTGTTTACTGTTCCCTTAATCCATTGTCAACCAAAAGTGGTGCACATATCACAGACTGTCCGGAAATCATCAAAGAGAAGGGGGTGGGAGTGAAAAATCTGTTTAACCCACAATGCGCGAACAACCATATTCGACTCATCGAGTACTTCAGAAAGAGAGCACTTAGTGACTTCCATGAAACTTACAGATCATTTCAACACCTTGCGAAACTTTCTCAGCGACAACTCCCACAGAATAACGAAAACAAACAGTCTATCGCTTATTATCGCTAATGCAATATGTATGACATCTGTACAATGTCTATTTCTTGTGCAATAAATAACTGAAAGTGATCCCAGACTTTATGTACACCCTGTATTTTCGCTGTTCATGCAGCAAAGCTGCAGCATAAAACACGGAGATTTAATTTACTAATTCTTTACTACTAACTCTATTCACAACAGATTTCACAGACAACAGCCACGTATACCACTGGATGCACCTGAAAAATTATATCACTGCACAGCAAATAGTTCAGGAGATACGTCATAGGTATTAAGCTGCGTGAAAATGAAATCTCAAGGCGAAATTCTCTCAAGATGTGCACAAGTACTTGTGAAAACGTTACATTTTTGTGAAATATATTTAACATGCGCGTACGCGGGCAAAGCCAAGGGTAAAACCTTACGCTAATCTCTTAGAACGATAAAGGCCAAATTTGGAAACCATATAAGTTACGATCTGGAAGTAAATGTTCTCATTGGGGTCAGCGTGATAACTTAGGGAGAGAAGGGGGCCAGAGAAGGTGGAGAGAGATGTAGGAGCAGATGGACAGAGAGAAGGGGAGCGGGAAATAGACAGAGAGAGGAGGAAGTAGTTCAAAATGGTTCAAATGGCTCTGAGCGCTATGGGACTTAACTTCTGAGGTCATCAGTCCCCTAGAACTTAGAAATACTTTAACCTAACTAACCTAAGGACATCACATACATCCATGCCCGAGGCAGGATTCGAACCTGCGACTGTAGCAGTCGCATGGTTCCAGACTGTAGAGCCTAGAACCGTTCGGCCACTCCGGCCGTCGGAGGAGGAAGTCAGAGAAAGGAATGAGGAGGAGATAGACAGAAATAGAGGGAGGAAGAAATAGGCAGAGGGGGTGTGAAAGTAGAGATAAAAAGAGAGTGGTAGAGGTGGGAATGGACAGAGAAAGGAAAAACGAGGAGATGGAGGGGGGGAGAAGGAGATGGACAGAGACAGTGGAAGGAGGAAATTGATAGGAGGGAGGAGACAGATGAAGAGAAGGGGGTAGGGAAGAGATGGACAGAAGAGGAAGTAGCAAATGAACAGAGAAGGAAGGGAGGAACAGTAAGTGGATAGAGTAAGGGGGAGAAGGAGTGGACAGAGAGAGGTTCTGTGGGAGATGAAGAGAGAGTGTGGGAGGGGTGAATTTGGTGGACAGGGAGACGGGATGGATAATTTAACACAAGGGTTTGAGGAGGAGATGGACGGAGAGAGGGGATAAGGAGGAGATTGACTAATAGAAGACTGAATAAAATACATCCCTGGGCAATGCCGGGTACTCAGCTAAAACAACATAAATTGGCGAGAGGATGGATACACGTTATCTTAATTCAGCAATTAGTAGTAGGGAGTTCTTTCCTACTACCTTTATGTTGGCAACCAAACTTATTTGGTGAATACAACAGTGTGGTATTCGTCTCAGATAAAATCCTTTTTAGCAGTAAAAAAATTGTAAAAAAAAATTGGCAGCACCCTAGTATACAAACTATCATCAGGCTCTCCGGCAATTGCAGAGGCAGCCGCTGCGATGAAAGCCTCCGGCGACACTGGAGAGCAGACGCTCGCAAAGTGGCGACGACGTTGCCTGTCCAGCGGTCCGCGGCAGTGCTTTGAGCGGCACCGCCTGCCTGCTGCCGCCGGCGTCTATTCCTGCGGCCAACGTAAACCTCCGGGCGGCGATCCCCTTCCCCAGCCCGTCTCACTCTTTGTTGTCGCCTCGTTAAAGACGAAAATACGTGACAGCGGCAAGTGCTCCCAAGCGGGGGCAAACAGCGGCTATTTTACGGAACGGAGGCTCGCCTCGCTTTCCTCGCGGCTTCCCGCCCCGCGTCGGTGCACCCCCCCCCCCCCCCCCGTCCTTGCGCAGTGCTTACACGCCGAATCATCGCCGGAGAATACGGACAGAATTTACGACTGGGTGCTATTTCTTCGGGCGTACACGACCTCTCGTGGGCGGGAACGGCTAGCAGGACGCGGCTCTAAACTCGGGAGGAGAACACAACACGCTCTGGGAAATATTTACCGAAGGCCTCATAATCCTCTACTTCTGTACAAACAAAATGTAGAATAAACACGAGTTTAATGACGATGTACGGCTGTAAATATTTCTGAAAATGCTCTACCATCAACGGAGGAAGCGGTTGTGTGAATCAGTGCCTACCTGTGACTCAAGTAAAGGAAGAATGTCGGCCTTAGGCATCATTAAAATCTTTCATGCAGATGGTGCCTCAGAGCTCTTAAGCAAATGAAAAAGCCCTATTACAAAACCTCTTATGTCCAATGAAAGACTGGCGCAGCTTTAGATAGATGCAACCGAACAAATATATGAGATTACAAATACTGAGATAAGTAATCCGATCTGAATGACGCTTCTACTCTCGATAATTACTGGGAGTGGTACCCTCATGCATAAAGATTTTTAGTATTCAACGTATACACAGAACAAGGTCTGATGAGACAAGAATGGGGCCCAAAATAGGCCACGAGCCTTCCTAACACTCTGAGCCCAACAACATACAAAAGTTTAATTTTAAAATTGTTCACAAAACTGACCTTTATGATTATGGTAAACAACGACTACGAGATATAGCAAAAAACTAAACAATCAATTATTTTAAAGAGATGATTTCACTTTGGTCTACTGTTTTAAATTTTTCACAAAATTAACCTTCATTATCACTATAAACAACGAATACGAGAAGAAACTGACAAAAAATAATCAATCAGTTGCTTTAAAGTTGTGGTTTCAATTTGCAACCACCGGAACGTATAGTTTCAAGAACCCATCGTTTCATTAGATATATTTGAACGCAGTTTCACATTTTTCCTTGAAACAATCCCACATCATGAAACTTCTGTGAACTGATAATACCTCAAACGTATTACAGTCCTAAATAACAAGCAAAAATATCAAAAGTAAATATTGCTACAGTGGTTTCATTTAGAAATAATTCGTAAGAGCAGAAGTACAAACTCATATTTACCTCACATTAACTTTAGATATACTTACATTCACTGTCAATGATACCCTCTATGTGATCACTATTAAAAAGAAAAAAAGCTATTTGTCACAATTTCTCACAATCATCCCGCGGCAACTCTGCTGCAGTGCAATGCATTCGTAGAAGTACATATGTGTACCACTATATGTCTGTCTTGCAATACATCGGTGGATTCATACGAAAGGCAGCCTACTTTAAAAAAAAAATGAAAGATTGTGCTCCAGTCGTAAACAACTGGTACTCAAAGGATTAAGGGAACAATTCCAGCATTCGCCAGAAAGTATTTTAGAGAAAAGCCGGAAATCTAGATCTGCAGGGAGGGGAAGGTTTATAAAGATGGCATCCCAGAATACAAGTTCAGTGTAATCCACTGAACCTCCTCGCCTAGTGGCTAACATTTTATAGTTACGAAGGTAGATCAGGGAAGCCTAAAACGGGTTTTGCTCTGCACAAATACCAGTAGAAAAAAGGCGATCTCTGTATTCTTCATCAGTGACAAATGAAATTTCTCTCAGAAAATCAGCGTTGAACAATATATGTTAATTTTGCTGTTAAACTTTACTTGTAATGTGAGTAGTTACACACCCATATACTAATTCACCTTACGTTTAAGTTACTGTAAGTGTAGCATGCAAATTTACACTCGAACCAATCATGTATGCATAGCTTGTAAAATCCACATCAATAGATGCAGCGCAAATAATGAAGAACTTGTGTTGAAACAATTCCTTAGTTACTGCTGCTGTCGATCTTATAATCATTTTCGTTTATCTTCATGAAATACATTTTAGGTACAACGTAAACACCACTAAATCCACATATTCGTTCATTTCCTTTTTCGTTTTCGTGTTCTAAGTAACTCCACAAAAATAATTTTTCAGAACTCGATGCTATATCTTTGGAAATAGGGAGGAATGGGCTTAGTATTGGACAGCGAAAAATTATTTTTGTAGAGTCACCCAGACTGCATAATGAAAACGTGGACTAAACGATTTAGTGATAGTATATGACTTCACAGTGTAATTAAAACAGCTACCGAAAAGATATTTGAAGATAATCAACAGATCAAAATCGGCAGTGAATTAAGAATTATTTTAACGCAGCGTATGACTGTCATGATAGATGATTTTGTTAATGTCATCAAAGGAATCACTATCTCAATTGATAAAAGCCAGAGGAAAAAGTTAAACACACAAATGTTTACTGACAATGCTGTTGTCTGTAGAGTCTTATGATCGTTGGGCGATCGAATGGAAAGGCATCGCGAACTAAACAACATTTCCACTTTCCGTGCCGGCTTCGGTGGCCGAGCGGTTCTAGGCGCTTCAGTCCGGAACCATGCGGCTGCTACGGTCGCAGGTTCGAATCCTGCCTCGGGCATGGATGTGTGTAATGTCCTTAGGTTAGTTAGTTTTAAGTAGTTCTAAGTCTAGGGGACTGCTGACCGCAGATGTTAAGGCCCATAGTGCTTAGAGCCATTTGAAACATCCACTTGCCGTACTGAGACGCAGGTCTCTGTCAGTGCTGGTAGACGACAGGAAATGCTCGTAACAAGAATGAACCGAACAGAATCCGATTACAACAATAGTGGTAAACTGCTGGAGCCTTCCACGTCGTTTACATCTCCAGCGGATCGGTGTGAAAGGGGACGAACGTATGGTTACAGAACTAAACAATACAGATGGGGAGTTGCATATCTAGGGAGGTGAGCCGTGGCGGCTTGTGTGAGGGTGCACGCACGACCCTACTGGCGTCACTTGTGCGCGCGTTCCATCGACTTTGCCCACTGTCGTATCATCTTTGCTTGTTTATGTGTCCTCTTTGGGCCTGTGTGTTGTAGTGAGTAACGTGAGGGCATGGAGCTTAACGGGTGTGCCTGTTCTCGGCGTTCTGGCGACTGCGGCAAGTTGAAACCACTGACCTAGCGCTAGGGGGCCCGCGTTTTCCTGCAGCGTTGATCGTTGTTACCGCTGATTTTAGCGTGGAAGTAGCGGCTCTCGCCACGTGCAACCTGGTTACGAAGCGCATCAGTCAACTGTAGTGTGCTAAATACGCCGAGATGTATTGGACAACTTGTAAGCAGCTACGAGCAGGACGGCAGTATTATTCGGTGCCTACCTGGAGTCATTAAGCTATTGGCCTCCTTGGCATTTATTGAAATTATTCATGAAGACTGTTCAGTAAGTACTATACTTAAAGATTTTTAATTCTGCCCCGGAGTGAGCCGGCCAGGAAACCGGCTCTTTTGTGTCTTTCAGTGACTGTGTAGGTCAATATGGAGGGTTCTGTAAGCACCAACCTAGTACTCTGCAATTTTAATCTGGTACTTGAAATCATTTTTTGTTAGCATCGAGAATTATTTGATACTGCTGATTGTAATTTTTGTTTGTTGTAGATCTTATGGTCCTTTTATGGGGCGAATTACTGGATACTGCCTGTAACTAAAGTTGCTTGCGCTCAGTATAAAATTAAGCACATGTATGTGTGTCTGTGTGTGTGTGTATTTGCACTATGTTACTGTGTGTTGAGGACACCTTCGGGTTATAGGTATACATTGTAACCGGCCATCTGTCATTTGGTGCGTATCCAAATTATAGTTTATATTAGTCGTTAACAGCCCCTAAACTTAACTTATGTAATCTTGTTTGAATTATTATATATTTTTGTAACTGACCTCGTACATTGTTTCTTGTTACTGCTAAGAAGGTTAATCTGCATTATTCATGAGCAGTGCGCTTCTCTAATGATGTTTCAGTAGTTGGTTTCCTTGAACACACTCTTTAGTTGGCCGTTTAAGAACAGCTGTGTATGGCTGTGTGTGTTAATTTCCATGAAATTTGTTGTTTGGTGTATGTTGACATCTTCGTATCGGCAGCGGTTGACACGTCGCTGTTCTGCTGGTGCGGGACAGGGACGCGTTTCCATTTTGCTTCGTCGCACGGGGCGTAGGCGTCTGGCGGGTCACACGCGCTTCTGCGAATCTCCCGTTCCATCCTGAAGTTGTGTCGCTTAGTGTCATTCTTTTGGTATCGTGCCGTGGCGAGGGTGTCGCCGGATCAGGAAGTAGTTTACCCAGTGTTTCCTTTATTGTAAGGTTCTTTTGGCAGTGTGGTGAAAGCCTTTGGGCAAAATCAGCACTGAGTTTCATAAAAATAGAGGGTTTAGTTGTCATTATCATTTTATTAGTGTTTTAGAGGCCCGGTAATTTACCTAAGTACTTAACTTGATTCATATGTGACAGGCGTGTGGCCAATATGTGAAGTGCTAGTGTTCGCTTCGGATTTTACACGTGGAGTAGCGTTCGGCCAGCTTTGCCGTTTGTCTATATAAGAGTAGAATAACCAGCGGACATGTATGCATTTTAATGTATTTTATTTAATGTTTGTTAAACTTATATTAAAGTCCTGTTGTGGGATTAGCCCACAGTTGCGGTGCTATTCGAAGGAACAGAGTGACGCTGTAGGTTTGTTTTGTCAATTAACTGTTTGTAATCGGGCCACCATTGAATTGCACAGCTGACACGTTCTTCGAGTACCACTTGTAATTTTAATTATAATGGAAATGTACTTATGCATCGCGATTTTAATTTAAAACCTTAAATATATGTACGTATTTGACAGGTATCTTGGTAACTGTTACTTATTAAATAAAAATAAAAATAAAAGGGGCGCATTAAGTTGGGTCACTCTTCCACGTGTTTTACTTAAATTAATCCCTTTCCTTGTCCTGCGTCTAAGGAGGATTTCGGGAAACTGCGAGTTCCGATAAAGGGCACTGCATACTGGCCGCTGGTGTGACGATTTCTGAAGTACGCTAGTTCTGATAAAGCAGACAAAGCAGCAGACATCGAACGAATTTAGAGACGCGCTCGTAACATCGTAGATCATCGTGGCCCAAACGTAAATATAACAGATGGAGAAACTTACATGTGACTCAGTACAAGAGAACTAATACTGTTGTGAGAAAAAAATCATTCGAAGCCGACTGTGCTACAATTTTACATCCGCCATCGCACGCTTCACATAAGGAGCAAGACAAGTAAGAGATTATCCACAATTTACGATACTTCATTACATCAGTAACAACATCTGTTATCAAACGCAATTTATGATTGTATAATGCTCATCGTTAATGTCTACATCGAGTTATTTATTTGCTTTTGTAGCCTACAGCTCGGCATTTAACGCAGACCCATTTGACAATAAATTTACTGAGTATATTTTGAAAGTCTGTTAAATATTTAAGTACATCAACATTTAAATAAGTGCCTAGAAAGATTGTTACGCATAGGATAAGCATATAGAGTGATGGGGAGCAGGTACAGATGCGTGAGCATTGGTACCTTGGTATGTACCAACTTCAGAGTGTCAGTTATTTTTCCCTGCAGCTAACAGTCACCCAGCAAACACACCCCTTAATTTACTACCTGATGTTTTCTGCACTATCGTAACTGCACCGCGAGGTGGACCACATCTGTCAGTATAGACTATGCTCTCTTCTGTACTCATCCACACGTCAGTAACTGAGCTATTACCCACGGGGAAAGTATCTACATTATAGCCCTAACGCCCTGTATATTTGCAAGTTGAAGGTACAAGGCTGCGTTTAGATAACCGGAGCCCGCCATATGATAAGTTCTGTGCGAGCCGTCGTGACCCAGGCAAGTCAGTCCATTTATTCAGTATCCACTGCCCCACTAAGCACTAAGCAGCGAAATTCGAGTACGCTAACCACCTGATGTCGTGGGCACCGTTGACGACACAGTACGACGTGCAGATTAGGCTGAAAGAAGATATTCTGTCCGTTTTTGCGTAAAATACAGCCGTAATTGTTCCTTGAAATTATGACAGATGAAATTTTAAAGTAGAAAATTACAAAATTTTAATTTTTTCCGAAAGAGGAGAGATTGGTATTGAAGGTAGTCGTCCCTTCACCGGTTCTACTCAGGGAGGTGGTCTCGGAATGTATCCTCGAGACCGACGTCCCTGGGCAGTGCATCTCACTGTCAGTTTTAATAGAAGCGTGGCTGTTGTAATGTCTAAGTTTTGTCAGCGTTTATACACTATATGTATGTTAATTAGACAGTTTGTGTTACAGGTATTACATGGTCATTTAATCTAATTATGGTTTAAAGTGTCGACGAGTACAATAACTAGCCACGATGTATCCTACTTAATCTGTTGACAGGTTTCTATTCTACTTTATGTGTGTGTCATTATTTCTACAGTTAGTGTTATTTATTGTGTGTCTTCAGTTTAAATTTTGTGTCGTCATCGCATATGTGTTAATTTGCTGGAATATCTGTTTTTCATTTATATGCTAATTTAGTCTAATTATAGGTCTAAATAAATGATTTACGTGGCGTCTACCACAACAGCCAGCCACGAACTATCTTACTTCATATACGAATATTACCAGGTGTATATTCTAATTTGTCTCTGTGTAGCTATTTCATTATTTAGTGTCGTGTACGTGTTATGTACAGTAAAGGTTCGTCAGAGAGAGGTTTTGCCGAGATATGTTCACTCGTATATGGCCCTTTTTAAATGTGGATTAATGAGAAAAAGCGTTATGGCCACTACCCACCGCGAGACTGAATACTACTTCGTGATGCTGCGGACACATGACGCGGTAAGGAAAACAGAAGGGCTGGAACAGAGAGGAACGAGAAATCTTTCTTGAGGAGAAAAAGGAAACATAAATAGCATTGGTAAGTCAGATTGTCATATACCGACACAAGCGAATGACTATCTCGGACGGTGTGGCTGAGCGGTTGTTCGCGAACTACTGTCTTGAGCATCTATGGAAGGTGGTTGAAGGACAGTGAAACCACCATTAGGCAACAAGATGTTGAGCGTCCTTATCGTATAGCCTGGAGACTGTGCTTTCCTGCTCTGTAAACATGGTTAGGTGACAATGTGTGGCAGATCTGATGGCAAAGTACAGAACTTTTGCAGACACAAGTCATCCAGAGGACACCGTTCGGCGCACTTTGTTGGACACCGACAGCTACAGTTGTAAAGGACACTGGATTGTCGAGACTTGGCCATGAATCAATGCAAACGTGTCAATTGGTAAGGTTAATCACGTTTATTGTAACATCAAGCCTATAAACGTTTCGGAAAAAGCCGTCATCCAGGCAAACGGTTGCTCTAACGGAAGCAGGGTGGTGAATGCAGTATTACAAGTATAGCGTGGGGGACATTGACCTGTGGCAGTAATCGAAGCCATCTGTGAACTACGTGAACATTACTGCGGACCACCTGCACCCCTTTCATCCTTTTATGTCTTCCCCGACAGCAATGACATCGTCACAAGGCCGAAATCATGCTACAGTGGACTGTCTATTACCTACCGGCCCATAATTAATGGAACTGGTGTGACCTGTGCGCAGTCGTCTGATGCTGCGTACCTCCGGAAACCTAGCAGTTATGTGTCCAATTCACTCCACTCGAAATCGTTCCTGTATTTCGTTACAAAGGTGAATCAATACTCTATTAAGCAAGTGGTCGTAATGAGTTTCATAAAAACGTTTACATCATAAAGACGATAACAAATCATTGGCGTCATACAATAAAATCCATGAATGTGTCACTGTTATCAAATTCATACATTTTATGTATGTATGTATGTGTGTGTGTGTGTGTGTGTGTGTGTGTGTGTGTGTGTGTGTGTGTGTTCCACATGTCCAGGCAACAATTACTGTGTGGTAACGACCTCCTACATAACATTGTCCAGGAGATATTGCGTCATGAACACTGAGATATATGAAAAACTGCCACATCACGCTCAACGCTCAAATCTGTTACTGTTTTTCTACTAGCTCTATTTGCAACACATTTCGCAGACAGTATCACATATGCCGCCGAATGTGCTTAAGCAAATACATCATTGCACAACACATACTTCAAGAGATATACCACAAACATTGGGATGCTTAAAGAATAGCCACATCATGCAAGAAGTTTTAATACATTTATCCTTTTCGACTACGACACTCATACAGCCGAGTGAAACTGAGGAAGCCTCCAACTCCTGGCAGTACTTCAGACAGCCTTCAACTGCGAAGGGCGCTATGAAGAGGCGTTGCCATAGAGACGTTCAAAAAATCGCGTGTAGACAAGCGGAGCATCTGTGTCCAGCTCCCGAAACTGTCCGGGATCGTATTTTTAATATAGCTGCTGCTGTTATACATTTGTACAATATGCACACCTCTTTGTAGGACTGTTTCATAATTTCAAATGTATTTTCACGAATACACTGAAATGACATATTTTCGTTTCAAATAGAATATCTAATAGAATACTAGGGCAATACAGAGTTTGTTAGCTAGTAGTAATATAAATTGCGCAGTCGATCATGAGTGTGGAGAATTCCCCTGTTTGTAACGTTAACGCACATAAATGAGTGCATTGTTTGACACATTTTATGATTGCCAAAGTCACTATTTGACAAGTGACGAATACATCGGTTTTACTACCCGACGCCAATTATTTTATGTCGTTTAGTAAGATGTTGTAAATCTTTTATGATCCTGATGATATTCCGTGGACCGAAACTGGTTGTTCAATAACGAAATTTCATCAGCAATTCTTGACTGTAAATCATGACGTTCTTCAAAGTGAAGCAGTTTGGAAGAAATATGACTGTAGGTCGGAGTAATACGGTTGGCGTTGCCCCAGCAAGAGTGAGTTACCTAAGAAAGTACTAATTTCTGCGTTGGTGAGTTTCTAATTGTGCAGTAGTATATTCAGGCCCTGATTGTGCAAGTAGTTGATATCCATCATATTGTTGTTGTGACAGCGAGTTAAAATGGTTCCGAAAATAAGCCTAGTGTGGATCATTAATACCCGAAGGATGGAAAGTAAGGTATTTTCTCATAGCGCGACTGAAAATGAAAAATTAGTTTCTTGCATCAAAAGGGAGTCCATGCAGAGACGTCATGCCAACTCACAGAAACCGAAAAAGTTCAAACAAACACATTCTACGCCGAAAATTTGTCGAACTCCATTGTAAATCAAATTTCTGGCCTCTTGTTGTACGTCAGACAACTGGGAACATTAATATCAGCAGACACACACCATCAAACACTTTCGGTACTGACGTGCCGTCCAGAAACATTCTGTACTGAGTCACAACACACGAGCTCCAGGAAACGTATTGTCTGGTCGCATCCATTGTTACAGATCACGAGAAACACGAAGATCGTCAAAACAGCCACTTGGTCCCAAACAGAAATCTATTGAGGGATTGGAGATTACTCTCAAAGCGTACATCTAAGAGTTGCAGGCATAATCACTACAAAGAACCTATAGTCTAAAGGATGTCTGAAAGAACTGTGGCGTGTTTCGTAGACGAGTCATAATTTAAAAGTTATTAACAAAGATATGTTAAAAGTCCCGAAAAATCGATATTAAAATTATTTTCCTCTTTAAGATACAATTATGTAAAATAAAAATGAAGACCGTCATAACTACTATGATATCTCGGCACGATACTTCTCAACTAACAGGAGACTGTTGTTACACAAATTAGAGAAACTGTCTCCAGTGAACATGAACGGGTGTATACCGTTACGGGCATTGATTTACTTTGCCTTTAACGTTGGTGTGTGCAAGAAAAACTTTCACATTTGGTTAAACGCATACAAATAACCTAAGCTAGATTTGACGAAAAATGGCTCTAGTTATACTAGTCATTATCAGTTGCATGTTTGGCTTTCTTAAAACTGCCATCGAATTAATACGTCCTGTTTGCAGGGACTTAATGCGAGAACTTTTTTCTAAGTGTGTGGTGGTGGTGGGGGGAGGGCGGGGTTGCAGCTGTCTCACTATCTAACAGCGGGAAAATATCATTCTATCTGTACGATTTATTGTTCATGCAATGACCTATGTCCATACGAGCCCTCTTCACAAAATAATCGTAGTTTTTAAATAAAATTTTTAATCTATTTACAAATGTAGAGCCCTTGCCTCCTCTATTACGAAAGTGTTGTTTCTACTTCATTACACAGTTCTGGAAAGCATCTTTTGTAATGTTCTTCAGTGCTTGTAAGGAATTCTCATTAATACTGTCAATGATAGCCTTTCAGATCTGATTTCAATTTTCGAAGGAAATAGGAAGTACAAGGAGATAGGTTTAGGAAGTAGGGTGGTTGGGGCAGAAAAATTAACTGTTTCTCGATACACAACAAAATGTGCCTTGTCACGAAAAAGGAACCAGAATCGGCTTGCAAGTAAAGTGATCTTTCTTTCAAAATTTGTCTCGCAGTCTTCTCAAAGGGCTGGCATGATATTTACAGCTCATCAATACTGAGGGAAGACTCTTTAAATGCTCAGAACCACTGACTTCTAAATAATTACAATGAGACCTCGCTTTTTATCTCATTGTCAAAGCCGTAATAACAACACTCATCTTCTGTGATAACCCTTACCGAGAATATTATAAATGTTTACTCATGTTCTTTGTGGTCTTAGATTATCGAACGAGAAACAGATTCTGCTATAACTTGTATGTTCAACTTTTCCGTTGTCTCACAATGAGAAGCAAGTTGCCTAATCGATGTTTGGTCACATCAGACCATTATTTTATCCACATAAAGGCGAATTCCCATCTGGTCGTGGGGCACCTTCAGTTTACCCTGCTTGTATAACCGATATCACTCCGTTCCAACCAAGATTTAAATTTTATTCAGCTTGAAATTTCGTACAAGTAACTATTCGAACAAACGCCTCTGATCTGCATATTGATCATTGGTTCCAGATATCATTAATAAGTTGGAATTAAAGACAAAGAATAGATTACAATTGCTATAGGTAAATGCTTTTCTTACAGAAATAATACTCTTACTCCTTTGTTTGCGCATTCCAGAAAGTAACACCAACTGATAAGCAGTCTGTGTTTTGTAATAGGGTAAAAAGCTATATATTAGTTACATATCAGCAACTAGTGGTACTCAACATTATTGTTCATGAATAAGATGTATGCTTATGTATCGAAATGATCCTTAATTGATTTAGTTCAGGAAATAACCGATTGTAATTATAAGCTCTTTAATATTAATTTTGGTATCAAATTGTAGTAAGATGAGTCTAAACAGGCAGTCGATCCTTCGTTACTTCGTTGACTTCAGTGAGATAAATTTACGTGAAGCACTCAATGATCTATCAAATTAAAATACAAATTCAATAACCACCTATTATACGAAATTAATATTGAGCAGAATTTTTTTACATACAATACTATAATACTTAAATGCCAATATGCTCATAAAATCCGTCGAAAATTACAAACAAAGAGTTAACCGAATAATTCAGTGATGCAATTTTAGTCGCAACCTTTTATCTCTGTTTTGTTTCGGCATGAAATAAATATCTTTTTTTATCATGTATTACCCCCCATTAACCATGGACCTTGCCGTTGGTGGGGAGGCTTGCGTGCCTCAGCGATACAGATGGCCGTACCGCAGGTGCAACCACAACGGAGGGGTATCTGTTGAGAGGCCAGACAAACATGTGGTTCCTGAAGAGGGGCAGCAGCTTTTTTAGTAGTTGCAGGGGAAACAGTCTGGATGATTGACTGATCTGGCCTTGCAACATTAACCAAAACGGCCTTGCTGTGCTGGTACTGCGAACGGCTGAAAGCAAGGGGAAACTGCAGCCGTAATTTTACCCGAGGACATGGAGCTTTACTCTATGATTAAATGATGATGGCGTCCTCTTGGGTAAAATATTCCGGAGGTGAAATAGTCCCCCATTCGGATCTCCGGGCGGGGACTACTCAGGAGTACGTCGTTATCAGGAGAAAGAAAACTGGCGTTCTGCGGATCGGAGCGTGGAATGTAAAATCCCTTAATCGGGCAGGTAGGTTAGAAAATTTCAAAAGGGAAATGGATAGGTTAAAGTTAGATATAGTGCGAATTAGTGAAGTTCGGTGGCAGGAGGAACATCACTTTTGGTCAGGTGAATACAGGGTTATAAATACAAAATCAAAAAGGGGTAATGCAGGAGTAGATTTAACAATGAATAAAAAATAGGAGAGCGGGTAAGCTACTACAAACAACATAGTGAACACATTATTGTGGCCAAGAAAGACACAAAGCCCATGCCTACTACAGTAGTACAAGTTTATATGCCAACTAGCTCTGCAGATGATGAAGAAATTGATGAAATGTATGATGGGATAAAAGAAATTATTCAAGTAGTGAAGGGAGACGAAAACTTAATAGTCATGGGTGACTGGAATTCGTCAGTAGGAAAAGGGAGAGAAGGAAACATAGTAGGTGATTATGGATTGGGGCTAAGAAATGAAAGAGGAAGCCGTCTGGTAGAGTTTTGCACAGAGCATAACTTAATCATAGCTAACACTTGGTTGAAGAATCATAAAAGAAGGTTGTATACATGGAAGAATCCGGGAGATACTAAAAGGTATCAGATAGATTATATAATGGTAAGACAGAGATTTAGGAATCAAGTTTTAAATTGTAGGACATTTCCAGGGGCAGATGTGGACTCTGACCACAATCTATTGGTTATGACCTGTAGGTTAAAACTGAAGAAACTGCAAAAAGGAGGGAATTTAAGGACATGGGATCTGGATAACCTGAAAGAACCAGAGGTTGTACAGAGTTTCAAGGAGAGCATTAGGGAACAATTGACAGGAATGGGGGAAAGAAACATAGTAGAAGAGGAATGGGTAGCTCTGAGGGATGAAGTAGTGAAGCCAGCAGAGGATCAAGTAGGTAAAAAGACGAGGGCTGCTAGATATCCTTGGGTAACAGAAGAAATATTGAATTTAATTGATGAAAGGAGAAAATATAAAAATGCAGTAAATGAAGCAGGCAAAAAGGAATACAAACGACTCAAAAATGAGATCGACAGGAAGTGCAAAATGGCTAAGCAGGGATGGCTAGAGGACAAATGTAAGGATGTAGAAGCTTATCTCACTAGGGGTAAGATAGATACTGCCTACAGGAAAATTAAAGAGACCTTTGGAGAGAAGAGAACCACGTGTATGAATATCAAAAGCTCAGATGGCAACCCAGTTCTAAGCAAAGAAGGGAAGGCAGAAAGGTGGAAGGAGTATACAGAAGGTTTATACAAGGGCGATGTACTTGAGGACAATATTATGGAAATGGAAGAGGATGTAGATGAAGATGAAATGGGAGATACGATACTGCGAAAAGAGTTTGACAGAGGACTGAAAGGCCTGAGCAGAAACAATGCCCCGGGAGTAGACAACATTCCATTAGAACTACTGACGGCCTTGGGAGAGCCAGTCATGACAAAACTCCACCAGCTAGTGAGCAAGATGTATGAGACAGGCGAAATACCCTCAGACTTCAAGAAGAATATAATAATTCCAATCCCAAAGAAAGCAGGTTCTGACAGATGTGAAAATTACAGAACTATCAGTTTAATAAGTCACAGCTGCAAAATACTAACGCGAATTCTTTACAGACGAATGGAAAAACTGGTAGATGCGAACCTCGGGGAGGATGAGTTTGGATTCCGTAGAAATGTTGGAACACGTGAGGCAATACTAACCTTACGACTTACATTAGAAGAAAAATTAAGAAAAGGCAAACCTACGTTTCTAGCATTTGTAGACTGAGAGAAAGCTTTTGACAATGTTGACTGGAATACCCTCTTTCAAATTCTAAAGGTGGTAGGGGTAAAATACAGGGAGCGAAAGGCTATTTACAATTTGTACAGAAACCAGATGGCAGTGATGAGTCGAGGGCCATGAAAGGGAAGCAGTGTTTGGGAAGGGAGTGATACAGGGTTGTAGCCTCTCACCGATGTTATTCAATCTATTTATTGAGCAAGCAGTAAAGGAAACAAAAGAAAAATTTGGAGTAGGTATTAAAATTCATGGAGAAGAAGTAAAAACTTTGAGGTTCGCCGATGACATTGTAATTCTGTCAGAGACGGCAAAGGACTTGGAAGAGCAGTTGAACGGAATGGACAGTGTCTTGAAAGGAGGATATGAGTTGAACATCAACAAAAGCAAAACAAGGATAATGCAATGTAGTCAAATTAAATCGGGTGATGCTGAGGGAATTAGATTAGGAAATGAGATACTTAAAGTAGTAAAGGAGTTTTGCTATTTAGGAAGTAAAATAACTGATGATGGTCGAAGTAGAGAGGATATAAAATGTAGACTGGCAATAGCAAGGAAAGCGTTTCTGATGAAGAGAAATTTGTTAACATCGAATATAGATTTATGTATCAGGAAGTCGTTTCTGAAAGTAATTGTTTGGAGTGTAGCCATGTGTAGAAGTCAAACATGGACGATAACTAGTTTGGACAAGAAGAGAATAGAAGCTTTCGAAATGTGGTGCTACAGAAGAATGCTGAAGATAAGGTGGACAGATCGTGTAACCACTGAGGAGGTTCTGAATAGGATTGGGGAGAAGAGAAGTTTGTGGCACAACTTGACTAGAAGAAGGGATCGGTTGGTAGGACATGTTCTGAAGCATCAAGGGATCACCAGTTTAGTACTGGAGGGCAGCGTGGAGGGTAAAAATCTTAGAGGGAGACCAGGAAATAAATACACTAAGCAGATTCAGAAGAATGTAGGTTGCAGTAGGTACTGGGAGATGAAGCTGGTACAGGATAGAGTAGCATGGAGAGCTGCATCAAACCAGTCTCAGGACTGAAGACAACAACAACAACATCATGTATTACTTATTTTTATTCAGCAAATATTTGACTCTGCAGTACTTCTTTCGTTATTAAGTAGCTATTGGTGTAGATTTTCTTTCCTTCATTATTTTTACTTTGTATAAAATTAATATCACCAAGGCAGACGTACTGCTTACTAGTTGCATCTCTGAACTTCATTAATTTCGTTCCGTTAACCAGTGAAAAACCAATAAAATTTTTGTATTTAAATTACTGTCACAGACTTGTGAAAGATGTTTCTGTTACTTAACCTCTATAGTATACCTTTTTTGGACGCAAAATACTTCTGTGGAAAATTCTCTTATTTTCAATAAGATTCGGGACTGTTTTCGGCACCGAACCACTGTAGTGAGTTTTTCTAATATATAGCATATTGACGACAGTAGACAAGTGCTAGCAATTCCGTGTCCCCCAGAAGAGCGATTTAAAATTCCCAAAAAATACAAACAAAGAACCTATGTGCCACCACCACTTTAGGCCCTGAGGTTATACAGTCAATGTAAAATTGAAGCCTCTTGAGGTGTTGGCAAATCGTGACACGCTGTATTTACCTAGCTGAATGGTCACTCACCGTTTAAAAAAAGGAAAATAATCATAACCGTGTAACGCCTGTAATACTGGTGCCAATCGATTGACATCTTGACAGTTTACGGCCAGTCAACACCGTATGACCAATAAATAATTTCGTTCCCAAATTCTCTAGTGCCTGTTCGAATAAAAATACTGGAAACTGAGTTATTATTGCTCAGTGGTAAATAACCGTCCGCTCCTCTACACCAAGAGCTCACCAGACTTTCATCATAGCATGTGCAAAACCTTCAAATCGACACCGCGAACACAAGATTCGCTCAGAGTGCGATAACCACTTAAACAAGAACGCAGCAATACTCAATTTCACGTGAGCTTGCTGCACAGGAACAGTTACGAAACATGGAACAATCCAGATCAGCATTCGTCCTTAAATCGAATCCGAATCAACAATAAGTTCTTGATCCCAGTACAGTCCCAACAATGAAATAAACCTACCACCCGATGAATTATTTAGGCTCCCTCTTTATCATCACATAGTTAGATCTCCTTTACTAGCAATTCAGTGATTCACGATGGGAACCAATAGACGGCATTTCACTGACGGTACTCGCACAGCTAAACACATCAGGTACCTCTAGCTAGTAGTTCCTCTGAACTTTAAGTAACCAAATTCTGTTATTACTGCGAATTCTACTACGCCTCTGTCACTATTCGTAATTCAGTTTCTTCACGATAACTCTCCCTCTGAACTGACCATAAGATCCATGTTAAACGATTTTGGAAACATTTGCACAAACAGACGCACAGCCATACCATTACTTTTAACAATTAGATAATTATTTTATATGGCCGTCGATCCTTATTCTCGTGGCCGGCTGCTGCTCTTATACGACTTCGCCGTTAGAGATGCTAATGCTGTCCGCCATCAATGTAGGTAAGAAAACTGCCGCTCGAAATATGAATATTGGTCGTCGCTTCTGCGTTAGTGCTCTATACTATTTTAGCAAATGTATATGTACGCAACATTTATAATTGTAAATGTTATCGCCCGCTGCGGGCCCGGGAGTTAGAGTAGGCCCGAGGTAATTTATTGTCACATTTTCTATAAACTTCCGGTTAATGTGTATCTCATATGTATTAAAATCGCAACCCCACCCCCTCACCCTCTCCCGCGTACCATGCACCATGGACCTTGCAGCTGCTGCACAGGCTTGCGTGCCTCAATCACAACGGAGCGATACATGTTGAGAGGCTAGACGAACGTGTGGTTCCTTAAATGAGGAGGCAGCAGCAGCAGCAGCAACCTTTTCAATAGTTGCAGGGGAAACAGTCTGCATGACAGATTGATCTGGCCTTGTAACATCAACCAAAATGGTCTTGACGTGCTGTTACTGCGAACGGCCGAACGCAAGGTGAAACTACAGCCGTACTTTTTCCCGGGAGCATGCAGGTCTACTGTATAATTAAACGATGATAGTATCCTCTTGGGATAAAATATTCCGGAGGTAAAATAGTCTCCTACCCGGATCTCTGGGTGGGGACTACTCATGAGGAAGTCACCATAAGGGAAAGCAAAACTGGCATTCTACGGATCGGAGCCTGGAATGTTGGATCACTTACCTGGGCAGGTAGGTTATAAAATTTGATTAGGAAATTGATAGGTTAATGTTAGATAAAGTGTAAATTAGTGAAGTTCGGCGACAGGAGAAACAGGACTTCTGGTCAGGTGAATGCACGGTTGTAAATACAAAATCAGACAGATGTAACGCAGGAGTAGGTTTAATAAGGAATAAGAAAATAGGAATGCGGTTAAGCTACTACGAATAGCATAGTGAACGCATTATTGCAGCCAAGGCAGACACGAATCCCACACCCACCACAGCAGTATAAGTTTATATTTCAAATAGCTTCAGAAGCTATGAAGTGATTGAAGAAATGTGAAACACAAGAAATTTTTGTGATATTTCAGGATGACGGAAATTTAATAGTGATGAGGGACTGGAATTCGATAGCACAAAAGGAAGAGAAGGAAAATTACTAGGTGATCGCGGACTGGGGGAAAGGAATGTACGAGAGCCGTCAGGCAGAATTTCGGACAGAGCTTAATTTAATCATCGCTAATACTTGGTTTAAGAATCAGGAAAGAAGGTGTACACAAGGAAGAGACCTGGAGACAGTTGAGGATATCAGACATATAACTGTAAATATGAGATTTCCAGGAGCAGATGTAGGCTGTGACCACAATTTATGCATTATGAAATGTAGATTAAGACGGAAGACACTGCAAAAAAGTAGGAAATTAAGGATATAGGACATGGATAAGTTGAAAGAACCAGAAGTTCTTGAGAGGAGCATTAGGCAACGATGGACAAGAACAGGGGAAAGGAATATGATAGGATATGAGTGGGGCGCTATGAGAGAGGAAATAGTGAAGGGAGGAGAGAACCAAATAGGTAAAAAGATAAGCTCTATCAGAAATCCTTGGATATTAAACTTAACTAATGAAAGGAGGAAATATGAAAACTCCAGTAAATGAATGAGGCAAAAGGGAATACAAGCGTAAAAAATCACATTGACACGATGTGCAAAATCGCTAAGCCGGGATGGGTAGAAGACAATTTACAAGTTCCCAAACGCCTGTATTAGTTAACGAATGAACCTCTGGGCTGAAAATCAGACGTTCGTACGCTGTACCCACACAACAACTTACGCTTATTATACACTTCTTTGTTAAATGTTCGTTTTTAGTCGCGTTCATTTGATTTCGTCACTTTTTCAGGCAACGGATCTGGTCTGGGAGACCCCACTTCCTTTGCGGCCAACTTTTCCTGATAATTTTCTTTTCTACTAGCGCTTAAAGGCCAACGGCCTTGCCGCAGTGGTAACACCGCTTCCCTTCCGATCACTGAGGTTAAGCGCTGTCGGGCTTTGCTAGCACTTGGATGGGTCACCACCCAGGAATGTCGAGTGCTGTTGGCAAGCGGGGTGCACTCAGCAGCGCTTGTGAGGCAATTGACGAGCTACTTGACTGAGAATCAGCGGGACCATCCATGAGAAGTGACTACAGCAGGGAAAGCAGTGTGCTGACCACATGCTCCTCAATATCCGCATCTTTTGACGTCTAAGATCTGAGTAGGACACGATGGCCCGTAGGTACCGCTGGGCTTTCAAGGCGTTTTCGGACTTTGTTTTTGTAAGCGCTTACAACAACAGCGTTCATGTTGACACTGCACTCGAGAGACGTTTTCTGCACAGTAAACAACCAGTTCCAAATACAAACTGGCGTTTGTGGAAATGATTCAATTCAAGCCATTGCCCCATTATCTACCAACTTCATTACTTGACTAGAATACAAATGAAGCGTTGAGACTCATAAGGGGATAAAGCACACAGTTGTCGATCTCACATTTAGGTGAACATCAGAGCAATCAATCAGACAGCTTTTCGTGAAAGTTCATATGTACAATGTGGACCTACAGCACAGATAAGCATGACACACCAAAAGATCAACAGATTTCAGGAGCATGAATAAATGCTACAGTTTTACAGTCGACGATGATGTGTTTTACGGTTCTCAGCGCCTTAAATGGATTACTGCATGTTGAAATCGAAAACTTAATATACTATACCTCATTCAAAATCCCACAAAATAGGTTTTTCTATCAGTATAACATATAGTGATGTCCGAACTAATTTTGCTCCACAGTGAACGAATTGACGTATCTGAGCAGTGTGCTACCGTCTAGCGGGATTTATGCCAAGTGAACGTGGATAAAAGTGTGCTGGAGTGTGCTACCACCTGGTGGCATTGACCCAAACTCGTAGTTGAGTGGTGAGGGCTAGCTGTGCGCGCCGTAAACGTGCACGTTGTTTATCAAATCTGTTTGTATTTGGCCCATAGGGCATATACGTCATGCCAGTTGCGCATGTGCAAAAGCTCCTTCAAACGTACACCTGAAGGAGTGCTCGCGACCCTGATGCGAAGTTTCATTCAGTCTAGAGGAGTAGCAGCGTAGTATATCGCGGTAGATTTAGTGCTGTGTCTTTCAGAGTACCAGATCTGTATTACATTTAACAGCATTCAAAGAAAAATAACCAATAAATCTGCAAGGTGACAGGGTGTTCACGTGCTCTTGTGCTCTCCCACAGTAGCCGCCACTGAGGTGCACCCCGGATAACACAAAATGGTCTACAGATGATGTAAAGATGCATTTCGCAAGGGGAACTCCCTCTCGCACCCCCTCAGATTTAGTGGTAAGAGGGCCCAGTGGATACCCGTCAAAAACGGAACACAGATCAAGCATGAAATAAGGAAGAACGTGTAACTAACTGTGAAAAAAAACGTAAGATAGAAACAGTGGTCGGTCCAAGAACAAGACGTGCAGCACTGAGGAGCGTAGAAGAAACACAGCGTCCGGGTGGAGTGGTTACGTTTTTGGACTACGAAATGGGAGAGCCTTGTTCAAAGCTCCCTTGTGATATTTTTTCAGCCGTTCGCTGTATTTAATTTTGTGTCTTTTTCATGGTGTAACGTCCGTTTCCAACAGCGAGGTATAAGGAAGGGACCTATAATGAAGTTTGATTCTACACAACTACTCTACTGGCAGCCGAAAGGAAGTGGTTTTCGAATGGGAACAGCAAATGTTTGATGACAAGGCGTCAAGTCAACAGAATCCTCCACTGGAAAACACGCCTGATGCGTCATACACGGCACTAGTGACATTACGCGTGTCATACGGTAGGAATCCCTTATCGACACACCTAATTCAAAAAGTGGTTCAAATGGCTCTGAGCACTATGGGACTTAACATCTGAGGTCATCAGTCCCCTAGAACTTAGAATTACTTAAACCCAACCAACCTAAGGATATCACACACATCCATGCCCGAGCCAGGATTCGAACCTGCGACCGTAGCATTCACGCTGTTCCGGACTGAAGCGCCTAGAATTGCTCGGCCACCGTGGCCGGCTAACACACCTAATTTGTACGATGCAGTGGTTAGCACACTGGACTCGCATTCGGGAAGACGACGGCTCAATTCCGCGTCCGGCCACTCTCACTTAGGTTTTTCGTGATTTTTCTAAATCGCTTCAAGAAAATGCCGGAATGGTTCCTTTGAGAGTGCACGGCCGACTTCCTTTCCTATCGTTCCCTATTCCGATGAGACTGGTGACCTCTCTGTTTGATCTCTTCCCCCAAATCAACCAAACCTCTTATGTGTACGACTGGTATGTGTGTGAGATATGCCTCCTTGTACGATATAGGTATTTCTATAAATGTTAATGTGATCATTCCCAAGGAAATGATGAAAACAAGCTGCAACAACTCATTGCAACAGTTTCACAGTCAGACAGTTTCTCTGTGCTCTGTCAAAACATATATTTTTCACGTTTTTTGAAGTGGCGTTACATTTTTGAAGTTTTGGATCTTGAATTTCTTTGTTGTAAAACAGTTAACTCCTGTTTATTGTTGTTTCCATTGCTGTAAGACGTCTATGTGTTATCTAGCTCTCTCTCAGTATTCGTCACATTTGCTTACGACGGTTAACGTATTCTTACCACATGACTCTTTTCTATAACCGAAGACTGCAGAGAGAGAATAAACATTTCAGTGACCGGACGGACAGTTAATAATGTCGTGAAAAAAATTAAATTAATAGTAAGAGGGAGCTCCTGCTTTTCAGAGAAACAGCGTGATGACTTACTTTTTTTGGCATTTTCTTCGTTATTGTTCGATGTACTTGGTCGTAGCGGACGTCACGTGACATCCGTCGAAGTTCGTTGTCGTCCCCTCACTCAGTTTTTTATTACACAGACCAGCCAGCTCTCTGACCGAACACGCTGAGCTACCAACCACCACTCCATTGCTCTTTCATCCTGCTCTAATTGCGTTTATTGTCCTTGGACTGTTCACCGTTTCTATTTTGCTTTTTTTTCACAGTTCAGTACACCTTCTTCCTGTTTTAATGCTGGATGTGTGCTCAGTTTTTGACGTACTATCCACTGGGTCATCGTACCACTAAATCTGCAGGGTGTGCGATGGAGAGGTTCCCTTGTCAGTATACTCGATCCGGAGTCAAAACACTAAAATGATTGTACACTTTGTGATCAAAAATATCCGGACAACCCCAAAAACATACGGTTTTCGTATTAGATGCATTATGCTTCCACCTACTGCTAGGTACTCCATATAAGCGACCTCAGTAGTCATCAGACATCGTGAGAGATTCTTGGGACGTACAGCGGAACTAAGGACTTCGAAAGTGCTCAGGTGATTGGGTGTCATTTGCGTCATACGTCTGCACGCGCGATTTCCACATTCCTAAACATCCCTAGCCCCACTGTTTCCGATGTGATAATGAAGTGGAAATGTGAAGGGACACGTACAGCACAAAAGCGTACAGGCCAACCTCGTCTGTTGAGTAACAGAGACCGCCGACAATTGAAGAGGGTCGTAATGTGTAACAGGCAGTCATCCATCCAAACCATCACACAGGAATTCCAAACTGCATCAGGATCCAGTAAGGTGGGAGGTGAGTAAAGTTAGATTTCATGGTCGATCGGCTTCTCATAAGCTACACATGAAGCCGGTAAATACCAAACAATGCCTTGCTTGGTGTAAGGAGCGTAAACTGGCCGATTGAACAGTGGAAAATTGTTGTGTGAAGTGACGAATCACGGTACACAACGTGGCGATCCAATGGCAGGGTGTGGGTATGCCGAATACCCGGTGAACGTCATCTGCCAGCGTGTGTAGTGCCAATAGTAAAATTCGGAGATGGTGGTGTTATGGTGTGGTCGTGTTTTTCATGGAGGTGGCTTGCACCTCTTGTTGTTTTGCGTGGCACAATCATAACACAGGCCTACACCTTCTTGCTTCCCACTGTTGAACAGCAGTTCGAGGATGGCGATTGCATCTTTCAGCACAAGCTAGGACCTGTTCATAACGCACGGCATGTGGTGGAGTGGTTACGACAGTAACATTCCTGTAATGGACAGGCCTGCAGACTCCTCACCTGAATCCTATATAACACCTTCGGGATGTTTTGGAACGTCGACTTCGTGCCAGGTGTCACCGATCGACATTGATACCTCTCCTCAGTGCAGCACTCCGTGCAGAATGGGCTGCCATTCCCCAAGAAACCTTGGAGCACATGACTGAAAGTATGCCTGCGAGAGTGGAAGGTGTCATCAAGGCTAAGGGTGGGCCAGCACCATATTGAACTCCAGCATTACCGATGGAGGGCACCATGAACTTGTAAGTCATTTTCAGCGAGGTGTCCGCATACTGTGGGTCACATAGTGTAACTCACAATTATTATTACAACGGTACTTCTTCATATGTTTCATTTCAAGTAGTATACAGTCACATATTTAAATGTTGAAAAACATTCTGAATATGTGTGAGTGTGATGTCCAGCATTCATTGAAAGGTGTTGCACAGGCCGAGCGGTAGAGTACACGGCGACCATGGAGAGAGCGCAGTTGGCAAGCTCTGAGAACGCAGCCGGCGCCTCCGGGGAACTCTTGAGTGACAGGCGCGGCGTATCAAGGGACAGTTGGGAGGCAACGCTTCGTCTCGCAACATCCTCCGCCGCAGACTTCTCACACCACACAACAGCGAGGCTGTCAGCCTGGAACGCTGCGCCCTTACCGCCCCCACTCTCCTACACCCACCTACCCACCCACCCACACACACACACACACACACACACACACACACACACACACACAGCATCCGCTGGCTCGAGATTAACATAGAGCAACTACAAAGAGCGATACCATTCCGAGAGGCAATGCCAATCAAATCCAGAAAGAGTAAATACACCGTTGTGCAAAACTTAAGGACTAAAATAATTTTCGCGTGATGTATCGCTGACAAGTGACATATCTCGATGAAACTTGGACCATATATAGAAAGAACTGCGGTGGAGTAGTACAGAAACACCAATGAGACGAACCGAAACGACATTTTTAGTGAAAGACAATAATTGTACTAAAATCACCGTGATTCATAACGGACAATGTCCCTGTGTGAATTTCGTGTTCCCACCTCTCACTGTAAGAGGGTAAACACCAGGATTGTCAGATACTATCTTTTGGTGGTGTTATGATGTGGGCATTCATAAAGTTGCATGGGCGTGCTGACCACGAGATCTTCTAAATGCGGTACACTCACTAGTCAACGTTATTTTGCAGAGTACTGTGTATTGTATCTTTATACTGGGAACCTGGAAACGACTGAGAGACTTCGACCCGCCGTACCCCTCAGTGATTCACAAATCCACAACAGGCCACACAGTGCACCCACCCCACGGCCGCCCCACACCGAACCCAGGGTTATTGACACAGTACTCCTTCCACATGTGCGTGTTTTTAAGTGTGCACTCCATTCTTTGCCTCAGTCGGTGAAAATCGAATTCTTATAGGAGCACTCTGTTGTCCGTCTGTCTGTCTGTCTGTTAAGATTCCTTTCTCTCAGTCACTGGCAGAGGTATAGTTTAAATTTATGTCAAATACTAAGATATGCGGTCCCTTGGCAGTGCAAAAAGCTAACGCTTCCAAGTCAATGCAATCAAAAGATGTGCCAATTTATGTCACATATTTGCATGCTTGTGAACTTACTCATCAGCTCCTAGAGACGACCTGCCTATATACTTAACACTTTGCTGTCCGGCGGCAGCACAGTGCTGTCGTGCGCGAAATAGCGGTCAACGGCCGGCGACACCACAGTGGTGTCGTGGGCATAGAATTGCGCAGTAGTCTCTGACAGCACTTAAGAATCTTTTCTGCTGGTGTAGTGTTATACACATCAACAAGTTCTTTGTTTTTATAAGTAATTGTGCACTTTCATCATGGCAGACGAAAGAGACGATACGATTATTTACGATGGAATCAAAAATATCAAAAATATGAAAGTGAAGCAGAATAGTCGGAAGATAGACAAATACACCCAAGAAGAATTCGGCGAAAGCTACGGTTCCCATCTGATTCGGATGAATCAGACGAACAAGACAGACTATGACTTACTGAGGACCAATAATAAATTTGAAGAATCTCCGGGTCCACACATATTTCCAAAAGCTACACAGAGCGTCGTGGATATCGTAGAATTATACACTCCTGGAAATGGAAAAAAGAACACATTGACACCGGTGTGTCAGACCCACCATACTTGCTCCGGACACTGCGAAAGGGCTGTACAAGCAATGATCACACGCATGGCACAGTGGACACACCAGGAACCGCAGTGTTGGCCGTCGAATGGCGCTAGCTGCGCAGCATTTGTGCACCGCCGCCGTCAGTGTCAGCCAGTTTGCCGTGGCATACGGAGCTCCATCGCAGTCTTTAACACTGGTAGCATGCCGCGACAGCGTGGACGTGAACCGTGTGTGCAGTTGACGGACTTTGACCGAGGACGTATAGTGGGCATGCGGGAGGCCGGGTGGACGTACCGCCGAATTGCTCAACACGTGGGGCGTGAGGTCTCCACAGTACATCGATGTTGTCGCCAGTGGTCGGCGGAAGGTGCACGTGCCCGTCGACCTGGGACCGGACCGCAGCGACGCACGGATGCACGCCAAGACCGTAGGATCCTACGCAGTGCCGTAGGGGACCGCACCGCCACTTCCCAGCAAATTAGGGACACTGTTGCTCCTGGGGTATCGGCGAGGACCATTCGCAACCGTCTCCATGAAGCTGGGCTACGGTCCCGCACACCGTTAGGCCGTCTTCCGCTCACGCCCCAACATAGTGCAGCCCGCCTCCAGTGGTGTCGCGACAGGCGTGAATGGAGGGACGAATGGAGACGTGTCGTCTTCAGCGATGAGAGTCGCTTCTGTCTTGGTTCCAATGATGGTCGTATGCGTGTTTGGCGCCGTGCAGGTGAGCGCCACAATCAGGACTGCATACGACCGAGGCACACAGGGCCAACACCCGGCATCATGGTGTGGGGAGCGATTTCCTACACTGGCCGTACACCTCTGGTGATCGTCGAGGGGACACTGAATAGTGCACGGTACATCCAAACCGTCATCGAACCCATCGTTCTACCATTCCTAGACCGGCAACGGAACTTGCTGTTCCAACAGGACTATGCACGTCCGCATGTATCCCGTGCCACCCAACGTGCTCTAGAAGATGTGAGTCAACTACCCTGGCCAGCAAGATCTCCGGATCTGCCCCCCATTGAGCATGTTTAGGACTGGATGAAGCGTCGTCTCACGCGGTCTGCACGTCCAGCACGAACGCTGGTCCAACTGAGGCGCCAGGTGGAAATGGCATGGCAAGCCGTTCCACAGGACTACATCCAGCATCTCTACGATCGTCTCCATGGGAGAATAGCAGCCTGCACTGCTGCGAAAGGTGGATATACACTGTACTAGTGCCGACATTGTGCATGCTCTGTTGCCTGTGTCTATGTGCCTGTGGTTCTGTCAGTGTGATCATGTGATATATCTGACCCCAGGAATGTGTCAATAAAGTTTCCCCTTCCTGGGACAATGAATTCAGGGTGTTCTTATTTCAATTTCCAGGAGTGTATATTGGGAACGATTTATTTGAATATTTTAGGAACAAAATCAACACGTATTACGGTCAAAATTTCAATAGAAGGAAACTGACTAAAAAAATGCCAAATTTGTCGACGTTACGGGACCCGAACTTAGAAAATTGTTTGGACTTGATATCCTCATGAGAATTGTAAAAAAAAACAAGGATCGATGATTACTGGTCAAAGAATCCGTTGATAGACACACCGATATTTCGCAAAATGATGTCCTGCATCCGATTCAGACAAATACTATCATTTTTACATTTTTTCCTACTGCAACAATAAACCGGATAATGCCGACCGGCTTTTCAAAGTTTAATTCGTAATTGATTATTTTTCCCAACAGTATAAAGAAATGTTTAATCTAAGACAAAACATCTCAATTGATGAAGGAATTTTACTGTAGCGTGGACAGTTAAATTTTAAAGTTTAAAATCTGTCGAAAATTACGGAATATGGCATACTTATCGGATGCTGTGTGATTCGAGTACGGACAACCTTCAGCAAAAACATTGATGGCACTATTGACATCTTCTTATGGAAAGTGGCATCAATTATTATAACAGTGTAGAATTTGCAGGGAAGTTACTTGAAAAGAAAATTCGAGTTTATGGAACGATATGGCAAAGTAGATTTCCGGAAAAATTGAAGGGCGCAAAAGTCAATGTGCTTGAAGCCTTTCATCAACGGAAAGGTGACAAGCGACCGGCGACAACCCAAGTAACCCGAATGATCGCTGCCGGCTCCAAGTGAACACATTTGTACGAGACGTGCGGACGGGAAAGTGATGTCTTTGTTTTTTTGTACAGAACCCTCAGAGCGCGTGTCCTCCTCGCACTTGTCCGGTTGTTTATGGTTACAGGGAGCGACTGCCCCGCCACAGTTTCGAGTCCTCCCTCGGGCATGGATGTGTGTGCTATTCTTAACATAAGCTAGTTTAAGTAGTCTGTATGTCTAGGGACAGAAGACCTCAGCAGTTTGGTCCCTTAGGAATTCACACACACATCTGAACATTTGCACGACCGCGTCGAGAAGCGCAGGTGAAGGAGCTCTTGGAACGAGAGGATATTTGGCGAAGGGACTGCCCTAACCGTTCCTCCGAGTTCCATTCCAACGAGCACTTATGGATGTCAAAATCTTTTACAAGGCTGCGAAACAGCAACTGTGTAAATGTGAAGAGCTTGAAAAATCAGCCAACCAGCTGCAAAACAAAGGATTATTAGCCCTTGACCTAGATTTAGATGTTTTTAAAAATATCTTCTTCAGAAGGAGTGGGTCTTGTTACATCACATGATGGTACATTAGGTTAGATGACGCCGATCTGCTGTTGTCATATATAAAAGAGACAAAACAAGAAATATCCCAACCCATGTCTTTAGATAGCAACCAGACTACATACATCGTACTTCAGAATGAATACTAACTAGTACATGCCCACAGGTAGAGGCTCTCGTCAGCATGAAATTGTTACAGGAGTCACAGCATAAATTAATTGCATAAGTTACGCGTAACCAATGCTAGAGACTAAGGCCCACTATCTGTCTAAAGCCATGACTTGAGATATTTCTTGTTTTGTCAGTTTTATATACGACAAGAGTCGCTTGGCTTCATCTGATCTAATGTTCCATCATATGATGTAACAGTGTAACAGGGCCCACTCCTTGTGAAGAAGATATTTTAAAAAATATCGAAACCTAGGTCAAGGGCCAATAAACGTATGGATGTGTTAAGTAGACATGTTGCAGGACATCCACATGCACCAACGATCTTCCAACACTTGTCAAGCAAGCTGCTGGAGACCTCCTTATCAGCCTTTAGCCAGCATGAGAGCAGGTTGCAGAGCCGTCCGTAGTGATGACACATCCTATTAAGATCTATGTACTGTCTTTGTAATGTTGCTTTGATTTCATTGTAATTATTTTCCTTGAATAGAATTGTCATTTCTTTTCGTCTCGTCAGGTCTTTCAATTAGCTTCTGTTCTATACTGCAACTGTTCTTTCCTTTATAGTCCTAGTTTCATCGAGCTGTCTTGATTGGGAGCGACGTATCATACCTAAGCTGCTTTCGTCCTTTACTTTTTGCACACATGTTACCAGCATGGTTTTCGCTAACCATTAAGTTTCTGACGTAAGCAAGTAATTTTTAGGGCTGGGAACCTCAACCGGCGAAGACGAAACACTTGCGAGATAACTTTGTTGTCTGTCTGTTCGACAGTTAAAAACACTTTTTCTAGGGAAATCTGACACTTATGTCGCATACTAAGGTTCATAGTCCATGGCGACACAAAAAATCCTAAGCTTTTTAAGTCAATACTATCAAAATTACGGCCACTTATCTCACGTATTTTGATACTTGCAAACTCGCTCATTAAAATCTACAGGATACTTCCCATTGACCTAGAATCATGTTATTTGACGAGAACCGTGGTTGAAACATAAGTATAGGAAAAAATCAGAAACTTGTTAATTTGTAATTGTCATATGAACAAATATTTCTTTTTATCGTTTGTTATCCGGCTCCAAACTCAAAATTATAACATTCTCGACATTCTGGGAGTTTCCAGGACCGATATCCTGCCAGTATAAACTTCGATAACAGGCGAAAGTCGAAATTTTACATTCCCGGATGGATGAACTGTATACGCACGTAATTAATTTTGTACAGAACCCTCTGAGTGCGAATCTATAGCCTCCAATTTTTCTAATGGCACTGTGTTATTGGAAAGAGGCTTCGAAGGGAACTACACTAAGTTACATATGTCGCACTTGATGAAGTAGTGACAGCAGAGTAGCAAACAGCTGTCCAGACGTCACGAGAAGAGGTCCAACAAACTTCTGCCCGGCTCTACGAAATATAAGCAAACACACAGGGCGGCTCTGCAACGGCTGCGACTCGCAGTGTACTCCTCTAATCAAAGCTAGAAGAAGGCCACTGTGCGGGAGACAGCTGTAGATCGGCTACAGATGCCGCCGCTTTGCGAGCTTTCACTGTGCTCTGTGTTCGCACTTTCGGAGAGAGGCTGTCGCAGGTTAAGGGATGCCGAAACTCAGGAAACAAACCTCGGGAAATCGAATCAGGCGACAGATCATGAAAACATTATGGAATGAACTGTGAAAGTAAGGTTAGAGAAGCTACTGATTAGTGTGTCAACATGCCTCTTACAGTCTTATGCCGTGTGCCCATTATCACTTTACGGCAGTAAGATTTTTCTGTACAGGAAGTAACTAGTCCACCGAAACCCGTACATAACGGGGAACGTATTCGGCATTCAGATGCTGTCGTGAGATGCAAAGTATTGAACATTTGCCACTTAGTACTTAGCTGTTGTCACAACATCAACTGGTGAGCGCTACCTATACGTCACAGCTAGTATGGTTCTTTTGGAGAGTGCAAGGGAACTGCGCGTTACTTTTTTCGAGGAAACTGAGATGTAGGCGACTGATGCTGCAGAGAGCTGCTGTCACAAATCACTAACATGTTCCAAGTGATAGTGTCAGGACACCGACCACTCGCGTGACAAACCACGCCCTCTTCCACACACACACTTACAGGAACGATCGCTTACACTTCCCGACTGTAGCAGCTTTGGATAGGGAGGCGGTTTTGTAATTAGATATTTTACTATTGTTTCGAGTAAAGCTATGCTCAGCAGCCTAGATGAAGTCTTCAGAACCTCAGCCAGGGCAAACGAAGAAGGTGAACGTGTTAATGGAACATATCCGTGTCATGTTTCTTTTGCTGATGGCAAACTGCCTCAAGTGGAGATAAACGTTACTAACTAATGGACGAAATTCATACAGCAACGTGAGGGAATAGGTGAGAAAACAGCAAAATCTGTTACAATACAAGGTTCGACCTAAATTTTGATGACTTAAAAACAACTTCTTCAAAAGGATCAATGATTAGTACCTAAAATGGTTAACATTATGTTCATACTAAAATACAGGTATAAGGCAAAAGTAAAAACTAATCATTGACTTACAAACAATTTTTACACTTATTGCTTAGATGTAGTGAGATTACATCAGATATGTAGCTATAAGGGACAAATGACGATCAAATTAACATCCTTAATAATAAAACCACAAACTATCGTGCTGAGTGTCATTAGAAAGAGCTTCACAATAATGTGCATTGACGTCGCTCATTGACAACGCGACTCTGTAGCCAGTCTGCTAATTCTATGTGATACACTACATAAAAACAGTACTGATAAGAAATAATTTGAAACAAAATCTAATTCACTGAACCCGTATACAAGAGGATTGGGTTAGGGTTGTGGGGGTGGGGGGAAGAGACCAAAAAGCGAGGTCATCGGTCTCATCGAATTAGGGAAGGATGGGGAAGGAAGTCGGCCTTGCCCTTTCAAAGAAACCATCTCGTCATTTGCCTGGAGCGATTTAAGGAAATCATGGAAAACCTAAATCAGGATGCCCGGACGCGGAACTGAACCGTCGTCCTCCCGAATGCGAGTCCAGTGTGCTAACCACTGTGCCACATCGGCGTATACAAGAAAATCACTTGACTAACTCAGATGTTGATAAAATTGTGTTCAGTGACTGTCCTAATTATTTTATAGAACAAACAGATGGTACTTTCAAAATAAGAAACGAAGAACATTTTCCTGGAAAGGGAGTTGGAAATGTATACAACTGAATATTTGCCGAACACTTGCTACGTCTCGAACAGTCGCCGCAGAGACTTGAAAAGATGGTGCGTAGGAAAGTTAAAGGCTACAGATTAGATTTGTTGGTGGAAATGGGTATCGTTAAATATTTCTCTTACAACGACGGTCTTATTTTAAATGAACGAGTTCGACTTCAAAATAGAATTTTTTTAAATCGTTTCAAGTCCTTATTTTTGATATACCTTAGTCATCCAGACTGTAAGGAAGATGTCATTTTCCTCTTTATCCATTTTCCTGGTATTATTGCCTCCTCCAATGAGATGATTGAACATAAGGAAAGTGTTTAGACTTTCACCTTCCCTATTGTATCAGCTTGTATTTCGGTTTCGCTACAGACCGATCATTAACTCCTATTGTTTGTGGATACAATTTTACTGTATTTTGTAACTTTAGCATAAGTTCTGTGGATTTGTTGCTACGAATTTGTAATGACGATTACACTGCAGCTAATTAAATCCCCAATCCCCTTCCCTCTTACCCTTATCTTCCATCGTTTACCATCATTTCACATTCTCCTTCTCCACATTTTTCGCTTGTAAACGATGTTCTTAAAGTTATTTTATATTTGACTTCATACATTGGTTTCCATAACATTTTTCTCGGTGATAACCAAATAAAACGCCGGATGTTTGTCTTTTATACTACCATGCGGGTACCAAGTCCCTCTTTTCTACATCAACATTTTAATAGTGTAGCCGTTTCCTAGCTGTGTTAGTGTTATTATTCCCGCACTTATTACTCGCATACATGTACTGTCTTCTAGCTTCAGAATTTTCCTTAACTCAAGAGCCATCGACGCAACTTCAGTTCACTAACTGCTTTCGTGAAGCACTTTCTAATGAAAGTCATCATCATATTTTGTGGTTTTTATTATTATGGAGATGAATTTGTTTTTAATTTGTACCATATCACTACATATTTAACGTGCCACCACAACATTATGTAACCTGTAAAAAAAATTGTTTGTAAGTCAGAGATTTGCTTTTATCTTTGCCGTATAGATGTATTTTAACATGTACAAATTAAGTGTTAATCATTTTCCTTCTGAAGAAGACTTTTTAATGATGTCTAAATATAGGTCAAACCTTGCAATATTTCAACAGATTTGACAGTTTAGCCGTTTCCTACACGAAGAGGACATTAGAGCTGCTGCCTCCAGCAATGATCAAGATTTCATGGAGAAAATTTGAATATAAAGTTGAAAACCAGTTTCAGTAATATTAAAATGACACATAACCAATTCTAGAAAGGAAAACAGTATAAATTAACACGGAAGTCTTAAAACCGGTAGAGGAGTTTCTGTATTTAGGGCAACTGAAGAATGTAACTAGATGTACTCGAAATAAAGAGAAATGTAAAAATGAATAGTCTAACGAATACAAAACATGCACTGAAAGTAATTGGAAAAAGACAAAAACAACGAGAAGCACCAGAAATGAGAATAGCGAGAGTCTTAACACCAAAATTGGTGATGACGAAGTAGGCAGAATTAAGGAAGCAAAATAACATATGGCAGGCAAAGCAGCGAGTTAAAAAGCAGGCTAAGAGAGGCAAAGTAGGCATTTCTGATTAAGACAAGTCTACTGGAATCAAACACAGGCCTTAATTTGAGGAAGAAATTCCTGAGTGTGTATGTTCGGTGCACAATATTGTATAGTAGCGAATCACAGACTATGGAAAAATCGGAACTGAAAATAATCGAAGAGTTTGAGATGTAGTACTATTGCGGAATATTGAAAATAAGATGGTCTGATAAGATAAGGAATGAGGATGTTCTCCTTAGAAAGGAGTAAGGGAGGAAGATATGGAAAACATTGACTAGAAGAATGAACAGGATGATAGGGCATGTTTTAGATCATCATGGAGTAACCCTCGTGGTACTAGAGGGAGTTGTAGAGAGTGAAGACTCCAGGGGAAGACAGAGATAGGAATACATCATGGAAATACACTGATAGAAAGAAATTTCAAGAACAAAAAATAATTAATGTAGAGTAATGAAATTTTTGGAATACTTCTGTCTAGGTAACATATTTAAGTGATGAACGTCGTAAGATCACAAGTTAGTATAAGTACGACATAAGCCATTGTAAATGTGAAATACTGGTACATCAATAACCGATGTAACTGCCTGAATTTTGAGTGCAAGCTTGCAAACGTAGATGCACTGTGTTGTACTGGTTCCAGATGTCAGTTGTGGGATTGAGTTTTATGCCTGTTGCACTTGGTCGCACAACACAGGGACGATTACTGATGTTTGTGGGCGACGCTGTAGTTGTCGTCCGATAACGTCCCGTATGTGTTCGACTGGAGACAAGCCTGGTGATCGAGCAGGTCATGGCAATATGGCAACAATCTGTAGAGCATTCTGGTTACAACAGCAGTATGTGTGCAAGTATGATCCTGTTGGGCAGCACCCCCTAGAATGCTGTTATCAATGACAGCAGAAAAGGTAGAATCACCAGATGGACGTACAAATCCACAGTCTGGCTGTTATACGAAATCGCACCACAGATCGTAACTCCAGTTGTAGGGCCAGTGTGTCTAGCACGCAGACAGGTTGGCTGTCCATCCTCACGTAACCCGTGGTGAAGTCTTTAGTGTGTCTTTACACAGCGGTTGAAATGTTCATTTGTCTGTCCCTGGAACTTAACGTGACGTGGCGTGAAATTCCACCCACAGCTGTGGCTAGAATCCACACTCTCTTCGATAGGTACGGCAAGTTGGAAAAATTGAATGTCGTATTGGTTATCAGATTTACTTAGAAACGTTTAGTCGCGTATCTGGATTAATTTCTTTCACTTATGCACTATCAAATCATTGTAAGGATAGTTCACCAACCTCGGTTTGACTTGCAGCTCAGGGTTAGACTTCTCTATGGTCCAAAAACAATAATTAAATCGCTACAGCTATATACTTTCAGGAAGATTCGGAGTACTGGGCTGATAAATGGACACCACCAACGGTTAGGACACCGGCTCTAGCTGCCTCCTAGCTGATTCGGCCATCTCCACACTGCAACGACAGGAATATACTGAAGTCAAAGTCACTAAGGAATAAGTCACAAAAACATAATGTTTCCGTGGTAACAAGTGTACACTCAGAGACAAAAAAAGAAAAATACGACGCACCATTATCTGAAAACTACCTGAATGGGACGGATATTTGTAAATCTGACGTACATGTACCGACAAACAAATGATTACAGTTTCAGAAAAATTGGATAATTTACTCAAGAGGCAGAGCTTCACAAATTGTCAAGTCAGTAACGCGTTCATCCATTTCTGCGCCTTGTACAAGGAGTTATGCGGCCTGGCATTGATTGATGGAGTTGCTGGATGTTATCTTGAGGAATTTCGTGCCAGATCATGTCCAATTGGTGCATTAGCTCGGCAAAATCGCTAGCTGGTTGGAGGACCCTGCCCATAATACTCCAACCGTCCACAATTCGGGAGAGATCCGGTGACCTTGCTGGCCAACGTAGGGTCAACCACGATCTGCAACAAATGATGATGCCCAAGTAGGTGTTTTAGCTGCTGTCGCGGCTAATCCGCACATCAGTAGCATACAAATTGCGCGAGAATCGGGAATCTCGAAAACGTCGGTGTTGAGAATGCTTCATCAACATCGATTGCACCCGTACCATATTTCTATGCACCAGGAATTGCAAGGCGACAACTTTGAACGTCGTGTACAGCACTGCCACTGGGCACAAGAGAAATTACTGGCGATGATAGATTTTTTGCACGCGTTCTATTTAGCGACGAAGCGTCATTCACCAACAGCGGTAACGTAAACCGGCATAATATGCACTATTTGGCAACGGAAAATCCACGATGGCTGCGACAAGTGGAACATCATCGACCTTGGCGGGTTAATGTATGGTGCGGCGTTATGCCAGGTAGGATAATTGACCCCTATTTTATCAATGGCAATCTAAATGTTGCAATCTATGCTGATTTCCTACATAATGTTCTACTCGTACCGATGCTACTACAAGCTGTTTCACCGCATGACAGAATGGCCACGTACTTCCATCATGGTGGATGTCCGGCACATAGCTCGCGTGCAGTTGAAGCGGTACTGAACAGCATATTTCATGACAGGTGGATTGGTCGTCGAAGCACGTTCACCGGATCTGACGTCCCCGGATTTATTTCTGTGGGGAAAGTTCAAGGATATTTGCTGTCGTGGTTCAAATGGTTCAAAATGCTTCAAATGGCTCTGAGCACTATGGGACTTAACATCTGTGGTCATCAGTCCCCTAGAACTTAGAACTACTTAAACCTAACTAACCTAAGAACGTCACACACATCCATGCCCGAGGCATAATTCGAACCTGCGACCGTAGCGGTCACGCGGTTCCAGACTGGAGAAGCGCCTAGAACCGCACGGCCACACAGGCCGGCCGTGATCCACTGACAACATGCGTCAGCGCATCGTCAATGCAGGTTCGAACATTACGGAAGGCGAACTACTCACTGTTGAGAGGAATGTCGTTACACGTATTGCCAAATGTATTGAGGTTGACGGACATCATTTTGACCATTTATTGCGTTAATGTGATACTTACAGGTAATACGGTGTAGGAGTATGCGTTCTCAGAAATAAGTTGACAAAGGCACATGCGTCACATTGGAACAATGTTCGAACGTACCTACGTTCTGTATTTTAATTTAAAAAAACCTACCTGTTAGCATCTGTTCGTCTAAAATTGTGAGCCATATCTTTGAGACTATTACAGCGCCATCTATCACAAAGCGAAAAAACTGGCCCAACTAAAGCATTCATATTTCTTGACGTACTACACGGATATGTAATAAAAAATGGGGGTTCCTATTTTTTTAAAAAACACAGTTGATATCCGTTTGACCAATGGCAGCGCCATCTAGCGGGCAAACCATAGCGCCATCTGGTTTCCCCCATCAATCTAGACAAGCTTTGTTCTTTGTAGTTTTCTCGTTTGACGCTTGTTTCGTGAGATATTTGGCCAGGTCACGATCAATGGACCACCCTGCATACGAAAAATCATGGAAACCATCGAACAGCACGAAAATCTGCGAGCCCTTAAGCCAACCTCTTAGCTTCAGGCCACAATTCATGTGGAAAAATTTCTGGAGGACTGGTGCATCATTTCCAGTCTGAACAAGAACCGCCGTCTCTGAGACACCACGAACTGGCTCCACCGTCGACATCTAGACTGTGCTTGTCAATACAAGGTCTGAACGTTTGTGAAATCAGTGCGTTACTAGCAAGTATCTTTAGATTTTTGAGTGCTCGTCCCGGAAGTGCCCAGCTGGAGGAGGAACTCTGACTGGCTTGGACTATTGGTAGGAGAAGATAAGGAGGGAATAAGTGTGGCAGTCAGCAAGCGGAAGCAATCGGAACGTAAGAGCGCAGTGACTGGCGGGGCAGACCGCTGCGAGTGAATTTATTTCTGGCCGCACCTCTTGTAGCAGCGCTCAGGGAACACTCAAAGTGCGCCCACTAGAGCTGCCCCACGTTTATCTGGTGGCGAGTGCTGCGCGGGCGCGTCCCTTAAGAGCCGCCGGAGGGCGCCCCAGAGTGCCGCAGCGTGGCCGCAGTGTGTGCGTGTGTCTGAGGGAGGGGAACGTCTGCGACGGCAGTCGACATAAGAGTGACCCCGCGCGAAACATTGTGACAAAGAACTCTGGCGATCAAACGTGCTCCACCGTTAAGCGACACAGTACAGACTGCTATGTACTATAAACGAGTAGAGAAAAGTTTCAACAATTCCTAGAGCCGTCACGGACAATTTAGAGTTATTAAGAGTAACAGACACTTTGAGTTTTTTCTTGCCTTTTTCCTTATATAGAGTGTTCATAAAGTTATGTTATTATTTTTAAAAAAATCAGTACTTGGGAACTATTTGAGATACAGCACTGTAGTTTGTTGTAAAACGTTTAATACGTCTCAGTGTGTTACAGTTACGCCAGAATTTCAATTTGTGCCCCTCTCGACGTTATCAGACCGTCAAGGCGATATTCGTGCTCTGCCCATGTACTTACTAGCACTGCAGCATCAACAGTTCTGATTCCTTCATTGCTCCGTGAATTCTAATTGTAATTTACTGGTGTTGTGTACATGCGGTCCTTGATGTAGCCCAACGAAAAGGTGTCTCATGGTGTGACATAGGAACAGCGCAAGGGCCACGTGATGGGACCATAACGACTCATCCAACTCTTATAAAATGTCCAATTCAGCCCATATCATAAGTTCAAATTCTAATGTGAGGTTGCACCATCATGCTACTGCAGCTCACACACTCCGCTTTTGTTATCTTACTGTCTGTACCACATAGGTTTGCTTCACATACTACTCTGAAAGCTTCACTGTCGCCAACCTATAAGTAATTGGTAAACCATAATTACGTTTATTGACACGTCTTTCATACATTTTTATTATAGCTTGCAGTACGATGCCTCCAGTTGCTCCACTGAAATTCTTGCTGTATGATTCTTTGTGACTTTACTGCCAGTCTTTTTCTTATATTTTATATTCTAAAGGTGTTCTTTTTTTTTGTTGAACAGGAGTGGCCATATTTTGACATACATTGAACATCTAGCACTTTCCCATTGTCAATACCATGATGCAATACCATGAAGAGAAATATGTTCTCTCTTCATCCAGGAACCATCTACTGACATAGTAAGACATGTGCAAATTTTATTGTAATGGTCCGCCCCGGTAGCTGAGTGGTCAGCGCGACAGACTGTCAATCCAAAGGGCCCGGGTTCGATTCCCAGCTTTCTCTGCCCAGGGACTGGGTGTTGTGTTGTCCTAATCATCATCATTTCATCCCTATCGACGCGCAAGTCGCCGAAGTGGCGTCAAATCGAAAGACTTGCACCAGGCGAACGGTCTACCCGACGGGGGGCCCTAGCCACACGGCATTTAATTTCATTTCATTGTAATGAACATTTCCTGAGGCCGCTTTTGACATGTGATGGTTGCATTCAATTTTGAGATGTATACACAGTTATGAACTTATGACATCAAATTGCGGCACAGGATGAGGCAAGTTCAGTACAGCTCTCAGAGCATAAGCAAACCTTAACTTTGCCTTACAGTTTCGCACGCTTTTGATGAATAAAATAAATAATATGCATCCCAGTTAGTGCAATTTAAATTGGTTACAATTATACTTCTTTGTATTCCTATAATTTCCAATTTGCCGCCGGCAGTAACGGACTACTGGAAAAATGAGTTAATCTTGGAAGATATAGTGCTAATATCGCTCAGTCTAAACCCAGAAGTCTCTTGTCGACGTGAACTATGAGACTGTGACAGAAAATCAGAATACATCTTCTTCCGAAAACCGTTTCATCAAGTTAGCCTACAGACGTATCTTGGGTTGTATTTCCTTTAGAAACGATTCCAGGGAAACTTGTGCTTCTTCCCTTGTAAGCGGGGCGTAATTGTTGTAATATTGCACAGTTTCAATCAAAACTGACACATTCACCCTGTGTAAACACTAATAATCAAATCACTTGCAGTAGTATTTCAAGAAACGACAAGCACAGATCTAAGACTTGTTTACATTGTTTATTCATGGAATAAGTACCATCTGTGACTGACTCCTTTAGGTACAACAAAGATATTTCAGTACTGGAGCGCACAGTGGTCAAATATAAAACGATATTGAAACATGCAAGGCTTGCCAATAAATCTTAAATCAATACTGTAATTCAGAAAAATCTCACAAAATCGTCATCTTCCACCTCTTAAGTGAAAGAGTAATGTGAAGGACTACCTATCTGGATATTTCTCAGTGGGGAGCAGAGGGTGAAACAGACACTGCAGAAGGTGTGTTTGTCAGAAAAGGCAAGGTTGGGCAGCTTTGTGGAAGAGAAACCGAACTGTTGCAGTCTCCAGCAAAGAGCTGCCAGCTCCACAGCACAATGACGCTGTCACCAACAGTTGCTGAGTCTGCCAGCAGGCATCACGTCACCAGGCACATTTCTAATAACATATTATTCCAGCTTGTAACACTTGTAAATACAATAATTAGGTGGGTATTAACCTCTGAGACACAGATGGCTGCAGTTTGCTACGCTGTATGAAGGAAAGGTGCCACCACTCTCCTGAAAACCCCTCCAAGTACTTTTTAAGTGGGAGTTTTTGATTTCTCAGAGAACTGTAGTACAAGTTCAGATTTCCATTTCATTATGTTATGACCTTTCTTGGATATACGTATTTCCACTTTAAATGCATGGGACTTTCAGTTGCAGACATTATACTCTATGCCATCCTAACCTCCTAACCTCTCAAATTTCACTCCCTGTACACTTACGTACTTTCACCATACCAAAACCTATACTAGGAACAGTTACAGAGCAAGAAAGGAACCTCCTGGAATCAACTTATCGTGCTAAATGCCAAGATTTCCCTAGAGAACTGTGATCGGCTAGAAAAGAAAATAATTACATTATTTGCTCATGCCTCATGTTCTTTTTACTTCATTAACAGTGTCGCTTTAATCACTTAAGCTATTGCTGGAACAGATGGTATTATTTACAACCTTACTTTGGCATAGACACTAGCTGCTAATCTCAGTGCCGGCCGCGGTGGTCTCGCGGTTCTAGGCGCGCAGTCCGGAACCGTGCGACTGCTACGGTCGCAGGTTCGAATCCTGCCTCGGGCATGAATGTGTGTGATGTCCTTAGGTTAGTTAGGTTTAAGTAGTTCTAAGTTCTAGGGGACTAATGACCACAGCAGTTGAGTCCCATAGTGCCCAGAGCCATTTGAACATTTTTTTTGCTAATCTCAGTATACATATTTACGGTATCTCGTTCAGGTGTCAATTGCACTTAGCTCTCTCCATGAAGCTGAGAGTCTCCTTTCAGCATTGTTGTTGAAAGTAAAGCAATTTGTGTTCACGTTAGCCTGGTGTAGTATGAATATTGATGATTTTATTTCATGACAAGTCAGCGCTATACGCCTAAACCAAACCTGATGGTTGGAGCGGTCGCACCTCGAATAGTGAGTGGAAGTAGTGATTGTTGTTACCCGGCACGTTGCCAGGCACGGAGTGTTTTCGTGGAGTATACAGTTTTACGACTTCAGGTGGAGCTGGAACGCCGAGGAGCCAACTGAGCATGTTTATGAAGATGAGTGTTCCTCTTGTCAGTATGTTTTTAGAAACAAATAGTTACTTAATCCGTCTACTACGATATCATAGCTACAACACCATATCAAAAATCAGTTACTGAACAGTTGCTGTGGTCATAGTAAGAAGACGATTTTATGACAATTTATTTCTTGGTACAGCCAGAAAATAATAGCACTTCCTACGTCTGAATTTTTCCCACCAAAGAATTGTAAGAACATTGAAAGTAAATGATTTTATTACTCGTGTAGTACATATCATACAATAAAAACTGGAGAACAGGGTGCAAATCAGTTTAGTTTCAGGAAGAAAATAAGTACCAGAGAAGCAGGCCTGACATTGTGATCAGTAATGTACAATTACCAAGAAATAATCATCAACACCCGCGAAACACAATGGGAAGAATAACAGTGAAATGTGAAGAAAGAGAAGATAATTCAAGCAAGGGGGTACGGTAAGTTTGCAGCCTTTCTCCACTGTTGTTCAACTCGTGAAATGAAAAATGTGAAACAAAATACCTGAAGCAAAATAAAAACATCAGGGGAACAGATAACTACGCTAAGGTTCACATATGAGAGTAAGAAACATCTAACACACTTTTTGGAATGAACAGACAACATACATACTACAGAGTATATATTATGCATCAACAAAACAAAGACTATATTGATGAAGAGTAATAGAAAGCATGGCAAAGAACTTGCTTGACAACAATGAGCGTAGATAGCGGGACAGGGACCAGTCCCCTCCCGCAGCCATGAAAGTCCAAATATTGTAATGGCTTTGGCATTAAATTTTGCCTGTCGAACGCTTACAATGACTGTTAGATTGCGAAGTTTGGCAGCGGCGTGTAGTTATAGGCTATCTAAGTTGAGATTCGGCTCCCTAAATCTTATCGATACATGTCAGTACTACATGTCGACTATATTATGTTTACAACTGCTGCCAACTTCAGTGATCTAAGAGCTGTAGCAGTACAATAGCCCGGCGAGCTCGTGTAAGTCAACTGAAATATAAATAGCGCAACGACTGTGTCTGAAAATGAACAAATCTATGATATGCTTTCACATAAACTTATTACTTTCATGTGTAATTTATTCACCAGATGCTCTTCAGTGACCGTCTATCATGATCACTCAGCATACACTTTCGTCTGCCTTGTGACTTAGCGGATGATGTTTCTCCGCTTTCCCCGTATGCATCCACTACCACACAGAAAACTGGTATGACCACGACTGACTCTTGCACCGTATTGAGGACACTGCACAGGTGCCGATCGCGGTTAGATACAACAGCGTAACCTACAGGCTTGGCTGGTAACTTCATTTACACTCCTGGAAATTGAAATAAGAACACCGTGAATTCATTGTCCCAGGAAGGGGAAACTTTATTGACACATTCCTGGGGTCAGATACATCACATGATCACACTGACAGAACCACAGGCACATAGACACAGGCAACAGAGCATGCACAATGTCGGCACTAGTACAGTGTATATCCACCTTTCGCAGCAATGCAGGCTGCTATTCTCCCATGGAGACGATCGTAGACATGCTGGATGTAGTCCTGTGGAACGGCTTGCCATGTCATTTCCACCTGGCGCCTCAGTTGGACCATCGTTCGTGCTGGACATGCAGACCGCGTGAGACGACGCTTCATCCAGTCCCAAACATGCTCAATGGGGGACAGATCCGGACATCTTGCTGACCAGGGTAGTTGACTTACACCTTCTAGAGCACGTTGGGTGGCACGGGATACATGCGGACGTGCATTGTCCTGTTGGAACAGCAAGTTCCCTTGCCGGTCTAGGAATGGTAGAACGATGGGTTCGATGACGCTTTGGATGTACCGTGCACTATTCAGTGTCCCCTTGACGATCACCAGAGGTGTACGGCCAGTGTAGGAGATCGCTCCCCACACCATGATGCTGGGTGTTGGCCCTGTGTGCCTCGGTCGTATGCAGTCCTGATTGTGGCGCTCACCTGCACGGCGCCAAACACTCATACGACCATCATTGGCACCAAGGCAGAAGCGACTCTCATCGCTGAAGACGACACGTCTCCATTCGTCCCTCCATTCACGCCTGTCGCGACACCACTGGAGGCGGGCTGCACGATGTTGGGGCGTGAGCGGAAGACGGCCTAACGGTGTGCGGGACCATAGCCCAGCTTCATGGAGACGGTTGCGAATGGTCCTCGCCGATACCCCAGGAGCAACAGTGTCCCTAATTTGCTGGGAAGTGGCGGTGCGGTCCCCTACGGCACTGCGTAGGATCCTACGGTCTTGGCGTGCATCCGTGCGTCGCTGCGGTCCGGTCCCAGGTCGACGGGTACGTGCACCTTCCGCCGACCACTGGCGACAACATCGATGTACTGTGGAGACCTCACGCCCCACGTGTTGAGCAATTCGGCGGTACGTCCACCCGGCCTCCCGCATGCCCACTATACGCCCTCGCTCAAAGTCCGTCAACTGCACATACGGTTCACGTCCACGCTGTCGCGGCATGCTACCATTGTTAAAGACTGCGATGGAGCTCCGTATGCCACGGAAAAATGGCTGACACTGACGGCGGCGGTGCACAAATGCTACGCAGCTAGCGCCATTCGACGGCCAACACCGCGGTTCCTGGTGTGTCCGCTGTGCCGTGCGTGTGATCATTGCTTGTACAGCCATCTCGCAGTGTCCGGAGCAAGTATGGTGGGTCTGACACACCGGTGTCAATGTGTTCTTTTTTCCATTTCCAGGAGTGTATGTTCAAGTACGAATTTCTCGCAGTGTTCCATATTTTTGTCCAAAACCCTCCATATAGCGAACACATACGGAATCTTGCAGATAAACTGATGTACGTACGAAACTTTTGCGACTTTATAAACTCTGTTCCTTTAAGATGGTAGCTGGGTAACCGAGACGCGAGGCAAGAGGGGGTACCTCGTACTGAAACTGTTCTGATGCGTGTCAGATGACAAGAAAGAAAGCAGATGGGCCGGCATTATACCAACTGCACCGTCTGCATGGCTCGCAACGTCTGGGATACACTGCTAGTTCGCGCCAAAAGTCTGCAAGATTTCAAAATTAATTAACCACAAGGAGGATTATATGGGAATGTTCCTAAAACAGCTTCGCTACAACGACTGTGCATCAGATCCGACAAAGTCTGTGACCACAATCTGACGCGATAACTTGGCTGCATCATGCAGTTCTCTATGTTATACATTACTGATTGCTATCTTCTAATTTCGTTGACGACGAAGCCGAGAACTATTAATAAACTAATTAGCATTACAAGCAGCGATGTTGTGGCGAATAAAACAGTGACAATAGTGCAGAATAAATTTCGTTTACTTTACGTCTATGGTCACAAACGTCTTGCCATCAGACTACCGGTTTCGGTCTATAATAACATCTTCAGATCTGTTTTATTAGGACATTGTTTTCATAAAAAAGATCTGAAGATGGTCATTATAGACCGCATCCGGTAGTCTGATGACACAAAGTTTGTGACGATAGGCGTAAAGTAAACGAAATTTAATCTCATTTGTGCCTTTAATGTGGAATGTTTCACTAAAGCATTTTCGGAGAAAAATGTACTGACATTAAAATTATTTAAAATGCCTGAAAGACCCACTGAATTATCCTGTAAATTATTTCTGCAGTAATTTAATACCTAGAGAGCACTGCTGTTCCCAGGGGAACATCGAAGACAGAAAAACTAGGGTACAGTTTCGTGTGCTATACGATACTCAGCACTAAGACTACACAGTGGTTCATTTAGCGTTTTACGCGGCTCGACACTCTCTGAACAGCGATACTTCATGGTACATAGAGATTGAATCTAAAGTCGACCGATAAAATTTCGGAAATTGTTGAGGGAACTTTTCTGAGTATTTTGGTACAAAGGACCTGTGGTCTTCGGGGCCCGTTATAGAGTAACACCATGTCGATTTCTTTTATACTACCATTTAACTCCATAAAATATCTGCACAACACGGAAAATATCTACAGTACATACAGTGTGCTGTGTTGTGAAACAAATGTGTTCATTCATTCATGGTACTTTCTGTTGACAAAAGTAATTCCCAATTGACTTTTTGACCTTAGACTTTCGTTCGGTAGTGTATCCAGCAGTATGGATAAGTTTGTTCATGAAGAATAGATCGATATGTATCTCATGCATGGGCAAATAGAATGCAGTTGAACAGCTACACAACGACACAGTTTTGGAAGGGCAGAAAATTTTACTGATTAGGGAGATATCACAAATGGTATCCCACAGGGTCCAATTTTGGATCCACTGGTATGTAAATTTAATGTTCAACAAGCAGAATTGTTACTTTTGGCAAACTATACTAGTGCTGTAATAAATTCCATTGGAGAGAAAACTATAGAAGAGATTGTTAATGATGTTTCCCAAACAATTATTAAGTAGTTCTCAAAATGAATGAAACACTGTACACAGTTCTGTACAACAAACAGTCGTACCAACAACTGACGTAGCAAATGGAAAGGAGTCAGTAAGTAGGGTAGTATGCTCAAAATTTTTGAGTGTGCATACTGATGAAACCGAACTGGAAGGAGAATAATACAAGCAAGTTCAGTCACTTTTGCTCTTTGCATAACTGCTAGTCTTGGGAAAATACCAAACTATTTCCTGACATAATTTGCATATATTCACTCAGCAGTGTCACATAAAATAATTTTCAGTAGTAACTCATTACGTAGAAAGAAAATACTGGTTGCAAAAAAGCGAGCGATTAGAATAATAAGTGTTGTCCACCCGCGATTGTCCAGGTAGGTGCTTCAAGGAGTTAGGAATTTTAACTGCACAGTGACAGTATACAGGATGGTCCATTGATCGTGACCGGGCCAAATATCTCACGAAATAAGCGTCAAACGAAAAAACTACAAAGAACGAAACTTGTCTAGATTTAAGGGAGAAACCAGATGGCGCTATGGTTGGCCGCTGGATGGCGCTGCCATAGGTCAAACGGATATCAACTGCGCATTTTTTAAATAGCAACCGTCATTTTTATTACGTATTCGTGTAGTACATAAAGAAATATGAATGTTTTAATTGTACCACTTACTTCGCTTTTTGATAGATGGCGCTGTAATCACAAACATATGGCTCACAATTTTAGACGAACAGTTGGTAACAGGTAGGTTTTTTTAAATTAAAATACAGAAAGTAGGTACGTTTGAACATTTTGTTTCGGTTATTCCAATGTGATACATGTACCTTTGTGAACTTACGATTTCTGAGAACGCATGATTACCTATAAATACCACATTAATGCAATAAATTCTCAATATGATGTCCGTCAACCTCAATGCCTTTGGCAATACATGTAACGACATTCCTCTCAACAGCGAGTTGTTCGCCTTCTGTAATGTTTGCTCATGCATTGACAATGCACTGAAGCATGTTGTCAGGCGTTTGTCGGTGGATCACAATAGCAAATACCCTTCAACGTCTCCCACAGAAAGAAATTTGGAGACGTCAGATCCGATGAACGTGAGGGCCATGGTATAGTGCTTCGGCGGCCATGAAATATGTTATTCAATACCCCTTCAACTGCACGCGAGCTATGTGCCGAAAATCCATCATGTTGGAAGTACATGGCCATTCTGTGATGCAGTGAAACATCCTGAAGTAACATCGGTAGAACATTACGTAGGAAATCAGCATACATTGCACCACTTAGATATGCCCAATAGTGCATATTACGCTGGTTTACGTTACCGCTGTTGGTGAATGACGCTTCGTCGCTAAATATAAAACGTGCATAAAATCTGTCATCGTCCCGTAATTTCTCTTGTGCTCAGTGGCAGAACTGTACACGACGTTCAAAGTCGTCGCCATGCAATTCCTGGTGCGCAGAAGTATGGTACGAGTGCAATCGATGTTGATGTAGCATTCTCAACACCGACGTTTTCGAGATTCCCGATTCTCGCGCAATTTGTCTGCTACTAAGGTGCGGATTAGCCGCGACAGAGCTAAAACACCTACTTGGGCATCATCATTTGCTGCAGGTCGTGGTTGACGTTTCACATGTGGCTGAACACTTCCTGTTTCCTTAAATAACGTAACTATCCGGCGAACGGTCCGGACACATGGATGATATCGTCCAGGACACCGAGCAGCATACATAGCACACGCCCGTTGGGCATTTTGATCACAATAGCCACACATCAACACGATATCGATCTTTTCCGCAATTCGTAAACGGTTCGTTTTAACACGGGTAATGTATCACGAAGCAAATACCGTCCGCAGTGGCGGAATGTTACGTGATACCACGTCCTTATACGTTTGTGACTATTATAGCGCCATCTATCACTAAGCGAAAAAAGCGGTCCAACTAAAACATTCATATTTCTTTACGTACTAAACGAATATGTAATAAAATAGGGGTTCCTATTTAAAAAAAACGCAGTTGGTATCCGTTTGACCTATGGCAGCGCCATCTAGCGGGCCAACCATAGTGCCATCTGGTTTCCCCCTTCAAGCTAGCCGAGTTTCGTTCTCTGTAGTTTTTTCATTTGATGCTTATTTCGTGAGATATTTGACCCAGTCACGATCAATGGACCACCCTGTATATACTCGCTGATGAAATTCGTCATAAATAATAATCTATCACAATTTGTGAATAACTGTGATATCCATATCTACAACATTAGAGGAAAGATGACCTTTATTATTAATTAGTAAAGATATCAGTTCAAAACGCTCTGAGCACTATGGGACTTAACATTTTAGGTCATCAGTCCCCTAGAACTTAGAACTACTTAAACCTAACTAACCTAAGGACATCACACAACACGCAGCCATCACGAGGCAGAGAAAATCGCTGGCCCCGTAAAGTTATCAGTGGCTCAGAAAACAGTTAAATATGCAACAACATACCATAAAATACTTGACAGGTCTAATCTAACGTCATTTCCAGTGGACAACTCAGTCTATTCCAAGGACAATATCTGCTTAAAATTCATTTATTTAGTTTTCAGGATAAAGAAATAAAATAAAAGTATTTGCGATTTAGTCGTAACTAATTAATGAAAGTGCGAAACTGAGCGCTGCCTTTTAAATAGGCCTGATGCCACCTTCTGATAAACTGTCTTTAACGGTTCCAGTATTTTATTTGCATCCTTATGAAGATTACTTCCCGTGCAATGCGCAACGTAAACATGCAGTGTAAAGTCACAGTTGCTTTTGGTTTCCAGGCTGCCACAAACACACCGTCCGCCGGTAGCCGCTTAACGGGCCCGTGAAGCTTCAGTTCTCGGCTGTTCGTTTTCTACAGAAACAAACGCTCGACTTTCTGCAGGCATCTGTGTCTGCCCTGGACCTTTCTTCGCGGAGATGTTTACCAAACAGCCGGCAGCTTGTGCTAATCTTTTCAAGGTCGAAGATCGAAACCTCACACACCTGAAGAGCGGACGAATATTGATGGCACCTTCTGCCGTTGGTCGTTCAGTACACTGTCGATTCACTTGACGTTGCTGCACTGAGAGGAATTTTTCTGTAGTTCGATATAGGGTTGACGTTCTTCTTGATTTCCGGAATATTTATGTAACGATTCTCGATACCGGCAGATAAACATCTCCTTGCCAAATATTAGACCACAGACGTGAATGTACCGGTTATTTGATAGCAACCACACACAGAATGTTGGTTCCAATAACGAGAATTTTAACAAGTGGGAAATGCATCTGGTGTACGTGGAAGGCGTATGACAGATGCCTTACTACGACTACATGTCTTAAATGATATGTAGGTTTTCTTGGGATGTTTAGGAACGGTGCATTGATATACACTGTTGTCGATTCATTAATAAACAGAAACGTCATGTTATATTAAAACTGTATACCGGAGTGGGACTCGAACCTGCAAAGGATCCTCCCCAACCACGGCTAACGTCCCGTCTTCACAGTTTTATATTCAGCACTACCTCTCTTCTTCCATACACAGAACTTCTGCACACCTTCTGGAAGAAAGGTTCGGGCTTCTAGTCCCGACCCAGAACTGAAGTTCTGCTAGGAAGTTTAAAATCACAGCAGAGTGAAAATTCATTCATTAGTAAATTGTTGTGAAAGGCAACAAGACCTGCAGATTAACATTTCATTGTGGAAAAGACTATCAAGTAATCCTGGAAGTAACCAAAGCTAATACATTGTTGTTTAGCCTATGCACACACAAAAGTGCCGTCATTAGCTCCAAAAAGCAGTATAACATTCGTAAGGACAAGCAGACGAAAAGACCCGTTATTGGTTGACTGCTCCATCGCTGATCAATCAACGGAATAAGTTACAATGATTACTTACCCAAAAGCACTGGACTGGAAGTTCAGTTTTTAAGATGCTGAGCTCGTTGCTTCATTAGATCTAGCATTCTTCCATTTCCTTAAATTCACGTATTTCAAACTTCAACAACAAAAGGAAGGTCTTAATAAAGGAATTTTGCGGGTAATCATGGAATTCAGTTATAATAAGTGCCAAAAATGAAAATGCAGTGGAAAAGAAAGTTGTACAAGTTAATGAGAAAGTCATAGGACAGTTACGAATTTTTGTATTTAGATCACCAGAATACAAATACTGAGAAAAAAAGACTTGGCATGCCTTTTTATAAAACAATGGTTTTCAAAACCAAGCTAATATTGAGTCGGCAACTTCTGCCTGTTGTGAATTACAGCAGTGAATCCCAAACTTATATGTCAAAAACCAATCAGTAATATTTGCTCAAAAAGGAGTTCTTGTTGGGTATTGTTAGGAGAGATAGGAGATCAAATATTGTAGAAAGGGACACAATTTAATGCATGTAATGCATGTAATGAACAAGAAAAGGATGTGCGTAGAACATTTAGCAAGACGAATTTACAAATAGAAACATGTACATGCTATTACATAGTGAGAAGTATACAGGACGTGGCATAAGGAGTGTAAGTAAATTATTTTGGAAATTTGTGGAAAGGTCTTATGGGACCAAACTGTTGAATATATGCCGGAGGGAGGACTCGAACCTCCGACGGGGGGACGCCTGAGACCGCGCGGCTACCTCGCGCGGCAAGTCAGTTATTATCCGCAATTTAGTTACATTTTTCTTTTGCTAGTACTGTCATTTTACGTTGATGATGCATGCTTTGCTTATTTGTTGTTATATCTCTGCAATTTTCAAGCTGCTAAGTTAGTATCGTTATCGCTCCCGTGCTGTTAATCATGGCTGCTCTGCTGTCTATTTTCTGTGGTCGGAAGAGGTATCAGGGGCTGAAATTTATCGAAGACTTTCAGTACAGTAAGGGGAGAGTGTTTTTCCACAACAGAGTGTCTACGAATGGATTGAAAAATTCCAAAATGATCGCTTAAGTGTTACGCACGATGAAGGAGCCGGACGACCGTTTACCGCCACAAATGAAGAAATCATTGAGCGTTCACGTGAAATGATTCTCTTAGCCAGACGATTAATTATTGACGAAGTGGTACATCGTCCGCAAATTAGTCACGTTTCTGCCCACGAAATGGTCCACAACAGCCGGCCGAGGTGGCCGAGCGGTTCTGGGCGCTACAGTCTGGAATCGCGCGACCGCTACGGTCGCAGGTATGACTCTTGCCACGGGCATGGATATGTGCGATGTCCTTAGGTTAGCTAGGTTTAATTAGTTCTAAATTCTAGGGGACTGATGACCTCAGGAGTTAAGTTCCATAGTGCTCAGAGCCATTTGAACCATTTTTGATCCACAGTGATTTTTATAAAAATGGATACCGGAAGACTTAGAGAACGTGCAGAAGACATAGAGGACATGCAAAGATCTGCTTGGTCAATGTGACAATGTTACAGAAATATGGGCAACTCTAGGGTTAGGCTCTGCAGGCAACACGTTGCTCATCTCGAACCGACCAAACCGCAAAATACGAGGATAGTGATGCAGTGACGAGGAGAGAAACATGTTAGTGACTCCTCCGTGAGACTCAACTAATTACCATAGCAGCAACATTACAGAAATATTGGCTATAGTTGTACCTCCTCAGACTATCCGTGTATGGCGTCCAGAGAACACAGGAACTGGAGAAGGGAATCTGCCATGTTCTCCTCAAAGAACGTTCCAGTGATTCACTTAATCGAAGGGTAAGCACTGAAACTCTATATCCGGATAACCTGATGAGCCATGCTTGGCTCGTGTTACCGCCATCGTGTATTTTACATCCTGTTTTTAACGTACTTCACCTCACTACCTTAATTTAAATTATTTAAATTACTACTGTCACTGAGTTGCTGCTTTGCGTGACCGTGACCGGCGCTGGCAGCGCGTATCGATATACCCCCTCTCTTAGTATCTTTTCTGGACGGCTATTACTTCTGGGTCGTTGTCTGTTGCAAGGGAGTTCGGGTTGCGAGTTCGGGCTGTCAGTCAGTTGGAACGCGTCTCGAGCGTGGTCACGACATGCCAGTCGAGGAGTTGCAATGCGGCACTAGTGCAGTCGGGTTGGAGCAGCAGTGAGGTCTGCGTCAACATGGCTCGCCCGACCATCGCCGCTACGCATCACTTGGGCCGGGCCACAGTCTGGTGAATCGTCGGTCGTCCTACTGGAGGACGCGTTTTGGCTTGCCGATCGTTCATGAGTCGGCTGTGTGTGTGTGTGTGTGTGTGTGTGTGTGTGTGTGTGTGTATGTGTGTGCAGGAGCGCGCGCGCGCGCGTTCGACTTCCGATTTGTGTTGGTGCGTGCTTAGTTACTGTTGGGAATCGTTCAGGTCTTTGTCCAGGTGTTTGTCCAGTTTTTGTGTGTAGATGGCGTTATTTCCACTGACGACTATTTTAGATGTTTTCGGCATTCTGAGAGGGAGTCGGTCGGTTGCTGCGGGAAATTATATCCCTGCGGTGCAGTTGGCAGGGTCCGCCGGCGGTCCCTGCGCAGTATTGGGGCGTGTGTCAAGATTTCCGATCGCTACGAGCTTTGTGATTCACTGACCCAGGATGTCAATGTTCAGTAGTGGTTTTAACAACGCAAGTCACGTCCATTCACGTTATGGTTGTTCGTTTCGGTGGTTCGCTGTTGGGGAGATTTTCCTGTGAGCAACACCAAGTGTTCCTATTGCCAAAATTTTGCCGCCATGCGGTCCAGTTAACTCATATTGGTTGACTACAATTTGATTGCACCAGCGAAATTTTTTGCCTTGTGGCCGTTAGTGTTCCGGTTACCTGCCATGGCTACTAACGTAATTTCAGGCAGCGTCCTTTCCTCACCTGTTGTCGCTGTCCAACATGGTGTGTAGTTTTGGCAGCTAATACATACTTCATTATGGCTTATCTGGCTTGCCTCCATTACATCACAACAACTCCCCACAACTTTACAAAGTACAAATATAACATGTGAAACAACTAGGTTTACATGTTGGCTACCCTTATTACAAGGAAGGTTAAGAAAGGAAGGAAATATTTTTGCTTGGAAATAGTGACTGAATATAAATTCCACAATATCTGAGTTATCAACATCAAATATTCAGAGCTGGAGATAAAGATGTGGAGCACGAATGCAAAAAATTCAATAGCATCGTTCAACAAGATTCAGAGAAGTATGTTCCAAACAAGGTCTTAAGGAATAGAAAACACCCACCGTGGTTTAATACACTCCTGGAAATTGAAATAAGAACACCGTGAATTCATTGTCCCAGGAAGGGGAAACTTTATTGACACATTCCTGGGGTCAGATACATCACATGATCACACTGACAGAACCACAGGCACATAGACACAGGCAACAGAGCATGCACAATGTCGGCACTAGTACAGTGTATATCCACCTTTCGCAGCAATGCAGGCTGCTATTCTCCCATGGAGACGATCGTAGAGATGCTGGATGTAGTCCTGTGGAACGGCTTGCCATGCCATTTCCACCTGGCGCCTCAGTTGGACCAGCGTTCGTGCTGGACGTGCAGACCACGTGAGACGACGCTTCATCCAGTCCCAAACATGCTCAATGGGGGACAGATCCGGAGATCTTGCTGGACAGGGTAGTTGACTTACACCTTCTAGAGCACGTTGGGTGGCACGGGATACATGCGGACGTGCATAGTCCTGTTGGAACAGCAAGTTCCCTTGCCGGTCTAGGAATGGTAGAACGATGGGTTCGATGACGGTTTTGATGTACCGTAGTATTCACTGTCCCCTCGACGATCACCAGAGGTGTACGGCCAGTGTACGATATCGCTCCCCACACCATGATGCCGGGTGTTGGCCCTGTGTGCCTCGGTCGTATGCAGTCCTGATTGTGGCGCTCACCTGCACGGCGCCAAACACCCATACGACCATCATTGGCACCAAGGCAGAAGCGACTCACATCGCTGAAGACGACACGTCTCCATTCGTCCCTCCATTCACGCCTGTCGCGACACCACTGGAGGCGGGCTGCACGATGTTGGGGCGTGAGCGGAAGACGGCCTAACGGTGTGCGCGACCATAGCCCAGCTTCATGGAGACGGTTGCGAATGGTCCTCGCCGATACCCCAGAAGCAGCAGTGTCCCTAATTTGCTAGGAAGTGGCGGTGCGATCCCCTACGGCACTGCGTAGGATCCTACGGTCTTGGCGTGCATCCGTGCGTCGCTGCGGTCCGGTCCCAAGTCGACGGACACGTGCACCTTTCGCCGACCACTGGCGACAACATCGATGTACTGTGGAGACCTCACATCCCACGTGTTGAGCAATTCGGCGGTACGTCCACCCGGCCTCCCGCATGCCCACTATACGCCCTCGCTCAAAGTCCGTCAACTGCACATACGGTTCACGTCCACGCTGCCGCGGCATGCTACCAGTGTTAAAGACTGCGATGGAGCTCCGTATGCCACGGCAAACTGGCTGACACTGACGGCGGCGGTGCACAAATGCTGCGCAGCTAGCGCCATTCGACGGCCAACACCGCGGTTCCTGGTGTGTCCGCTGTGCCGTGCGTGTGATCATTGCTTTTACAGCCCTCTCGCAGTGTCCGGAGCAAGTATGGTGGGTCTGACACACCGGTGTCAATGTGTTCTTTTTTCCATTTCCAGGAGTGTATTTTAAAATCTTCAAATTTAATTGTGGCCCTCAACCGCTTGTATCGCGCCTTACATGTGTTTATTCCGTCTACTTTTTCCTTGAGGCTTTCCAGCCCAGTTGTGATACCATGTATATTTTAATTATTTTATTTGCTATTTTAACTGCATTTTTATTTTGTTGACTTTCAAGATTTCTTGTTTGCAGGCCATCAGCCGTCAAATGATTGCCTTTTTGAAACTCGTAGTTCTAATGTTTCGGCTATGTGCCGTTTTGGTTTAAAGGTGATATTAAATTATAATAAATTACAATTTTGAGTGAACCTGACCGACACCTTTTTGGCCCTTTCAACAATCCTAGTCACCGGTTCTGCCCTGCGGATTTAATTGGCGTCTCACCTGACGACATGTTGAATCCTGGTCCCCCGGAATATGAGTCCAGTGTCTCACTCACTTACCACTCTGCCATCTAGCACGACACGCTGGTTAGTCACGGCTAATGAAATACCTTAATTCCCGGAAAAACTACGAAAATCACAGTCATCTTAAATATTCAGCATTCGTCATTGAATTCCGACGTGTAGTTCGGAAAGTGTTAAATCCTTCACGTCGAAACGGCTACCTCTAGTATGATATAATTTTCTTGCAGTATATGCTCAACGGCTTCAGTCCGCATACAGAGTAAACGTTTGGATCCACATACATTAGGAAGAAAACTTCGAATAAACTAAAAGGGAACAGCATACAAAGAGGCACATTCAATCCCCATTAAAGGGCGAAGAAGATTATTTGTGAAGTCTCTGTTCATTCTTGTTCTCACTCATTTTCTTGATATGTGTATTTACATACTGTAAACCGTGTTCATTACACGACAGTAACATAAGAAACGTAAGACACCCCCTGACCTATTCCTTTCACGTATGAAGTGCGGGAAAATGCACCGGTTCGTTTCCAAACCTCGCCGATGTATCTGCCAACACCTGTTGAGAGAAGGATTAAAAACATTACTAGTTTTCAAAATTATCCAACAGGTCTATCAAGAAAATTTCGTTCTTACGGGGAACCGAACTCTCGTGGTGGAACTGAGGCTGGTGGAAAGAGTTTAACCACGTTACCGGAAAGTTCAGCAGAGGCGTTGGGCCGACGACCCAGACTTGCAGCGTCTCACGGAATTACGGCGTGCGACATTCCTGACCGGGATTTCAAGCCCGGTGGTCTCTTTTCTGGTATTCAAGAGGAGCAATCCATGTTCATGCACTGGCATTCAAACCCTCCTCTTGACAACAACCTCTTCCTTTAATGATATTCTAGTCTTTTTAACAGTTCAGCACTCATTATACTCATTTATTAGCTATAAAGGGGACACTTAGTTGCAGGCTGGCGAACGTCAGCAGAAAACCATCTCCACTACAACCCTGGGCAGGACAACAATGAGAGATCCCCTCCTTGTTGTTGTCTGGGTAATGCAGTTTACTTCAAATTTATGTGTAGCGTGCACAGCACAGACTCAGTAGAATATCCTTTATGCTAGACTTCGTTTCCTTAGTTTCCTACGGTAAGATTTATTTTTATTAAATATTAGTTGAAGAACATCTGTTCTGCTGTTGTCAGAGCATCAGGCTTAGTGCTGTATTCCGTTCACAAAGCGCTTGACATGTGCTCGTCTTACTTTTCGTCTTTGTTTGCAGAACAAATCGTTACTTTCTCACAATACTCCGCCTGCCGACAAAATACTGTATGGTTCCCAGCGAAATTCTGCAGCGTTGTCGAAGCAACCTTGGCAATATCTGGGCGGGCGAACATGTCGCCAAGACTGTAACAGCTATGCTGCATAAGTCTTTCTGCGAAAAACACGTTCTCCATATAGTCCGATTTCTCCCCATACGATTTACATATTTTTGGAGCGCTGAAGGGAGATATCCATGGCCATCGATTTCCTACGGCTACAATCATGGTTCCGTGAGCAACAGGAAAAATTTTTCCACGCGGGCATTGACCGACTTCCCACCGTGAGATAAATGTACTAACAGTTATGGCGATTATTTTAGAAACAATTAACAGTTTACCTCTTTCATATGTCTGATTTTCATTTGACCGCAACACCAAGACGGAGATGTGCGACAAGTGTGTTTCTACCTCTGAAAGGTGGTGTGTGTTCTGATTTTATGCCAGTCGCAGAAGAGTAATGCTAGCAGCGCTGCTATGGAGAGGCAAATCACATTTACTTTAAGTACACGTTGTAACGGTCATGAGTCAGATTGGATGTGGGAGTTCATGCCAGAGAAGAACGCATTTAAGGAGACAAAGACCCTATCATCAACACCTCACAGAGTTTGAACAACAACTTGTAACAGGGCTACGAAAAGACTTGCCAGGAGTGTAGCAACTGTACGTGATTGCTAGCAACGATGGTCACGAGAACGTACACTTGCAAGAAGACAAGCCTAAGGACAGTCACGTGTCACTACCGAGAGGGAAGACCATCGTATTCGGTGTATGGTTCTGGCGCATCGTACTGCGTATGCAGCATTACTCTGAGCAGGAGTTGCAATCACAGTGGCACAACGAACTGTTACAGATCGATTACGTCAGGGACAGCTGGAAGCCATACGCCCTGTAAGGTGCAATCCACTGACAGCAAACCACCGCCATTTGCGACGTCAGTGGTGTCAAACGAGAGCTCATTAGAGGGCAGGGTGGAGGTCAATTGTGTTCCGACCAAATCTGATTCTGACTCGGTGTAGTGTCTTGGTCAGGAGGAGGCCAGCTGAAGTCTTGAAACAAACCTGTCTAAGTGCTAGACACACTGGACCTACACCTGGAGTTGTGGTCTGAGGCAGGATTTCGTATGACAGCAACAGTACTCCCGTGATTATTGGACGCATCCTGACTGCAAAGTTGTGCGTCAATCCGGTGATTCGCCTTGTCGTACTGCCTTTCATAAATAACATTCCAGGCGGTGGTTTTCCAAAGGATAACACCCACCGACGAAGCTCTACATAGTGACGACAAGTTGTCTTGGCCTGGTCGATTGCCAGATCTGTTCCATATGGGGCATCATCGGAAAACAACTCCAATGTTATCCGCAAGTAGCGTTACTGTCGTAGTATCACCCACCATGTGCAACAGGCGTAGAACTCCTTCCCACAAACTGACATCTGGCACCTATACAACACAATGTTTGAACATCTGCATGCTTGCATTCAACATCCTAGTGTTGACACTGGATATTAATGTACCAGCTTTTCACATTGGCAATGGTTTATCTCACACTTAGATTAACCTGAGATCTTGGAATGTTATCACTTACATGTTACATAAACAAATGTATTCCTGAAGCTTAGTTAATCTACATTGTGTTTTAGTGCTGCATTTTTTTTAGTTCATATATGTGCGCTGTGGAAGGCGAAGTACACAGTTAGCAGAGCCTATTCTGTTGATGGTGCGAATGGAGCGGTCTACTGCCTGTCGAATCTCTGGGACAGTTCTAAACCGAATGCCACGAAGTGGTTCCTTCCTCTTCGGAACCAAATCGAAGTCGCAAGGACAAGTCGGGGGGTTTAGTGGATGGTCCCAACGACCGAACACAGCAGCCATAGCTTGCGCTGTATGCGCCCGCGCATTGTCGTGCAAAATTATGAGTGGGTTGCGCAGAAAGTGTCACCGCTTCTTTTGCAAAGCTGGTCGCAAGTGATGCTCCTAAAACGAACATTAATACTGTTCATTGACGGTCTTCCATTGAGAGCGTAATGCGTTAGGATAACACCATCACAGTCGTACACGAGAATCACCATAACTTTAAACAGCTCCATCCGCACCATCAACAGAAGTCCCTGCTAACAGTATACTACGCCTTCCACATCCCTGGCAACAGGTTCTCAACAACGCTGGTGACTACTTTGAAGGATAATAAGAGGTGCAAACATGTAATTCTTTGGTGTCGGTTATGGATATATGGTTGCTACTATGTAAGTTCCAACCTTCGTGCGTATATATATTCACAATCGAGGGAGAAAGGAAGAATTCACACACACGCACGCACGCACGCACACACACACACACACACACACACACACACACACACACACACACACACGTGATATATGTATATATCACGTGATATATGTATATATCACGTGTGTGGTGTGTGGTGTGTGTGTGTGTGTGTATGTGTGTGTGTGTGTGTGTGTGTGTGTGTGTGTGTGTGTGCGTGTGTGGAACTATTCCTAAGTCCCTGGATTGACACTCAAACTCTTTGCTCTGGGAGAAATAATGTGGGGAGGGGGGGGGGGGGGGAGGATTGTTAGAATGACCTAGCTGGAATATTTACAGAGATAGAGATATTCTTGGATTTTAAGTCCCTACACAACAGGTTTGTTGTGTGGGTAAGAAACGGTTTTCCAGAGCCTGGTGTGTAGGCTTCTCAAAACGACAGGCGTGTTCTGTTCGAGTAACGTTGGCCTGCTTTGTTGGCCCGCTTTGTGTAGTAGCCTACACATCATGGGATCCAAACCCTTGGCATACAGGCTGTGATGTATGAGACACGTATTGCAGGAGTAGTACCAGCCAGCGTTATCGACTTCTTTTACAGCGGCTACTTATACGGATGGGTTTGCCCAGAGGAAGGTTGAAATGGGTAAAGGAGGAGAGGGGGAGAGAGATGGGTCGCAGCGGAAGATGGATATAAAAAGGCATATAGAGCAGAGCACGTGTATGTGTGAGAACTCGGTTGATCTATCACACTAGCTCATTATCTGCTTGACAACGTGTAGGCTATCCAGTATAGTGAGAGAGAGAGAGAGAGAGAGAGAGAGAGAGACGGAGGAAATGGGTAGGGAGGGAAGGAGCAGGAGGTGATGAAGAGATAGGAAGGTGGAAATGGAGATCGACGGCGAGAGTGGGGGTGGCAGGAATTGACAGAGGGGAGAATAGGATTGACAGATGAATGGGAAGAAGGACAGAAAGAGGGAGGAGGAGATGAGCTGAGAGGTGGGAGGAGGAGACAGACAGATAGGGAGGCGAGGAGATGATGGTCAGAGGGGAGGGAGATAGACCAGTCTTGGTATATGAAATACATGTACGCCATGGGGAAACGGCTATTATATTATAAAAATAAACGTATATATGTATGTTCCAAGTCTCCTCCTAAAATACTGAATCGATTTCAATCAAACTTGGTGTGCGAGTGTCTCTTACTACGTGGAAAGAAGCAAAGTGGTAGTAAGAACCACGTATTTCACATAGGGATGGGAATTGGAGATAAAAAGGAGGTGCCATAGAAGTATAACACAGGAACGCTTTGAGTCATTTCAGCCAAATTGTGTTTATTCATTAATCGTTAGTTGTATAAAAATATTGCGGAAGTGATAAATTGCAACCACCCTTACGGGTGAGGGTGAGATGCTGTGACATCGAAGAAGTATTGGGTAATGACCCATATTAATATCGAACCCATAGTTTTCTGGGTCGCTATGCTCTTTGGTGACAGTCCTGCTTACATTTCACACCTAGCGGTGGGAGATGGGTGTTGGGGATGGCAGCAAAAGGATTGATACATCAGCATACTTCTGTACCGCCTCAAACAAGTTCTACAAATTCGGCACACATATCACTTTCTGTACGAAAAAAAAATTACTGTTTCACTAATACATTCTCGTGGGTAAGGGTGGGGTAAAAAATCAGACACAAAAGCATAATTCACGAATGTCTGGCACAGTTTCAACCAAATTTTTTTTGCATACAGGATTGATTACTTGTACAAAAATACTGTGGCAGTAAGATACCCGTACTACGGCTAGGGGTGCATTGGGGTTGACGTGTAAAAATGTTCAAAAACGATTTGATATCGGTTGACAACTCTTTCAAATAGTACGAGAGTTACATCTTGTTTTTAACTGCAGAATAAACCTCGTGCATCCCACATACCTACTTGAAATACATATTTTTTTACAGCATCCGTGTTTCAATTGCAGTCTCGAAGTAGTTGGTGAGTTTTTTTTTAATTTTTAGAACATTTATTTGTCGACTAATATTACTGTTGCGGGATGTCTGGTTCGCCATTCTCCTGACCACATGCCTGTGTTTGCGAGCAGTATTCCAAGGGTGGCATAATGTCGAGCGTCTGGATTTCTTTCGTCACGCTCCTTCCCTTCCACCAAGAGGTCAAACAGCATTACTTTGGTTCTGCATGTGACGCAAAGCTACATTATTAAAATTACGCCCTCAAAGACTCAAACAAAGAAAATAAAAAAGTGGTAGCAGCGACACACAACTCTTTCACAAAAAACATGCGTGAGCTGCTGTACAAGCACTGGCAGTAACAAGGCACACAGGCAGACAATCAAAATGTCGAAAGTTCAAACCTGTCAAGGAAACTGTGGGTAGAATAATTTTTCTCGAGATTTATGGTCGCAGTTTAAGTTCTTGCAATCATTAGGACAGGATGTGATAGCAACATTGAGTCCCTGGGCAGAACGTCAAATCTTTCCTACACGGTTCCAGAAATTTTAGAATTTTAGGTAAATCTTTCTTTCCCTACTTGCCTTGAAAATGTACTTGTTTGATCAGCACAAAAGCTGTAACAAAAGAAGCAGAAGCTTGAAAAATTTATAGAAAACAGGTAGTAAGGTGGAAATTCTCGTAACACTGTACGTGCGCAAACCCTGAGAGGCCATGACGTGACTAGCGGGAAGAGCTCTTGCTGGTTACTCTGTTGATATACTGTGCAGTCCCTCCAGATTATAACCTTTGCGCGCTGCAGGAAACATAGAACAGAGGTAGCGTTCTAAGACACAATATATTCCGAAAAACTGAAAAATAGTTTCTTGGTGATCTCCAACAATTATCATTTATTGAGGAATAGGCGACCGACATCAGGTGGAAACCGCCTGTCGAAAAGTGCGTTGCGAAAAACTAGAAATCATTACAGAACATTGGGACAATATTTCTGTTTGCTAATTGACATCGTCTTCTGCTAAACATTAACTGAGTTTTAAATGAATGAAATTCACTGGAACTAATTTACTTTTCACACTTAATACAGAGAATAGATGCTTTGAAAATGTTCCAATGTAACGACACTGTTTCGAGATGCATAATAGCTCTATTTTATTAACGTACGTACTTTTGGAGATTTACTTCTTACAAAGTATCGAGGTGGTAGTCAGATTTTGAGAACATTCTAATTGTGGTTCATGGTCTGTTATCGTTACCACAGTCGCTAAAGAGGAAAAGGACATATTTGAACATAATACAGGCACTGTCACTTGGTGACACGGAGAATGAAGAAAAGCCAAGTGAAATGCAATACGTTCCCGCTTGTCACCTTACACATATGTTGCACGAGCCATCATCAGAAGCACTGCCATTTCCTAATATTCTATGGCGATGCGAATTAAATCAAGTATATCTTATCGCTTCCATGTGTACTACACAAATAACCCACTTGGAAGACTGGAACGACCAGTACACCAGATGTGGGTAAGACTAAGAAAGGAAAATAACAGTTGGACTTACCATACACAACCTTCCATTCTCTCACGTGGATTATAGCTTCAGTTTTCTGTATGACAGTGACTTACTTATCGTTAAGAGGTCATTATAGGCAATGTCACAATCGTGCACAAGATTATTACAAATTACTTCACACATAGAACATGCTCTCAAAATGCAGTTCTGACGATTTAGATCCACATGGAGGACGTCGCTAATTTTTTGTGCAACATTGGCGGATGTGGGGCCTTACCCTAGGACTACGTCCTGTGATGTTAATAGTCGCCCCTTTGTCTTCAGTCCCCGTGACGCTACAACAATGCGAAGCATACTCGCATCCACCAGAGAGTAAATCTGCTGATGTGTGATGAACGTGCAGAATTGCCAAATTGAATATTTAGTTCCTATTAACGTGTAAGACAGAGTAATACGATGTATTTCACGCTCATATCTATATTCCATAAGCCACATCGCTTACCAAAGGATACTAGCTGACGATAATTCGTCTCGCTTTCTATTTTACCCGAGTCTGCTGTTACGGTGGATGACTGTCTATTCATTCGAGCATATGCAGCATTTCCGCTGCAAAATAATGAAACGAGTGGTAATCCCTCCGTTCATTTGTTGCGTTTAATGGAGGATTGTTCTTAACCTTAAGGCAATCTGAGTACATTGTAGCTTTCCAAATTGTCCCTACTTCCAGCCACTGCTTCTCATGCTAATGAAGGCGATATAAGCTGATTTTTCCTCGTTTCTTAGAATAGCTTTCTGAATCATTTCAACGGGCTTTAGACATCTAGATGGCTTGGTATAAAGCGAAAGACTCAAATGTGCCTACAATTTATGGCATTTAAGTAGAACCAAACCTCACCTTGCAAAGAATTAATCAAATTCGTAGTGGCATAAGCCACACGGAGGGCGTGGTTCCCTGGCACTGGACCGCCAAATAACCTGCACACCAACAACCCAAGAATTATCCGTTCTCCAGTTTCAATAATGAACTAAAAGCTTACTTTTCACAGAGTTCTGCAGGTCTAGATCAGTAGCCTCTGAAGTTTCTTTGACACTTTTTATTTCTGTTAATTCCCGACATAGACAGGACGGAGAGAAGTGATCTAAAAGCTTTACATTCAGCTAAAAAATTTGTTAATGAAATATTTTAGTGCTGAAAATTACAAGTAAATAATATTAAGCAACAACTGGTTTCATATGATTATACAGCCGTCTTCAGACCACTTATATAAAAGATGTGTAGTGTCAGTTTGTAAAATGAAGCTGGCACATAAAGTGTGCATCAAAGTGGACGATCATATAAGAGATGGATATCTATAAAATTATGGCATATACCACCGAGATAAAATATTAGGTACTGAATACCCATATAACAAGTCTGCAATGATACACATTACTAGCTTAGCGCCCGCTGCTTTGCTCACGTCGATTGTGCAGCTTGCAGTATTTTTTTTAATTATTTAACGGGTTTTTATGTTGTTTACATATTGCAACACCTTCTAAGCTTTTAAGGCTAATTAAGGCGATATAAGCATAGTCTTTTCAGAATTTACTTCTGACCAAAACGCGATTCTGGTAGCTGGAGTGCAAATTTTTGGTTAATCATGCCTTTTGCATTCTTATGGAGATATTTCCATAACAACTCTCATTCCCTAACAAATATTTCTTTATATATAACCGATAGGTGAAATACTAATTTTCATAAATTTAGCTTTAAATTTTGTTTAATATAACGAAATATTTTCTGCAACGCCCGAGCAGCTTCTCACAAACTACACATTTCTGTAGTTAACGCTCAGCGAAGTTCGAGGTGATGCAATGAGCGACGCCACTGAAGAGTGGGTGACTGGAAACGAGTGACATGGAGTGATGAATCACACTACACCCTCTAACAACGAGTTTGAAGGGTTTGGATTTGGCGAAAACCTTGAAAATGTTACCTGAAGAGGTCCAAAAGTGGTGGTGTTACGGTAGGACCATGTTCTTCTTGGTGACGGTGTGCTTCCCTTATTGCGTTATAGAAAATGCTGAATGTTGAAGGAAACGAATATATATTACCGGACTGTGTACTGCTTAGTGCAGGGAAATAGTTCAGAGACGATGACTGTATCAGCACGGCAGTACATCCTGTCATGAGTCAGCATCTATGATGCAATGGTGTGGAACCAGTAACATCACTGAAAAGCACTGACCTGCCCAGAGTCTTGACGTGAACGCAATGGAACACCTCTGGGATGAAGTATCGCACAATAAAGTTAGAAGACCAAGAACGAAGTCCTCGGATTAGAAAAGGGTATAAGACATGGATACAGTCTTTCACCCATATATCGAAGAAGAGATGACTGAAATAATATAAAAAACGTCAACTTCGCTACAGACCCCAGCTTCCAACGTCTCTACCTTGCCTGATTTCGAATCTTGAGGAAGGATGGGCTGTTATTCCTCTTCAGACATTCAAACTCCTCATTAAGTGTTCTCAGCACATTTCAAGGCGCCACAATTTCCAAGGATGGATACATTCCAAATTAATGTCGATTAATAGATATCCGATTACTTTTGTTCAGATAGTATACCACGAAATTTACAAGAGGTGATGCATCGCGCTTGAGGACTGGTCATCATTTAGGAAGGTGGTGAATCGCAGTCGTAGAGGAGATCTTTAGACGAGTCGAAATTGAGCTTATGACACATCTGTAGTCAGTTTCAACAGCGAAAAATACAGGAGCCTACCGTTCTATCAGGCGCATTCGCTTTACAATGATTATATCATTAATTCCTGTCTTTGTTAACGGGACTCTAAACAACCAAAAACATCAAAGGCCCCTAACTGATATGCTGAGCTGTTATTTGAAGACAGCCCACTGAAATTAAGGTAATCGACAACAACACAACGAATGTCTCGCCCATATCGCACAGAAAATTATACATCTGAATCTTGGCAGGTTGTCGGCGGGAGTATTCCGGCAAAACGTCTATGTAACACAGCTGCAATCCCGAAACTTCATGGCATTACAGACATACGAATCCTGAAGATACGAAATGCGGTACAACATGGGCCTTTTCTGCAAAAAACCCAGATGAATTTCAACATACAGCATTATCTGTCGGCATTCCCGCTTTCTAGCATGTATTAACGTTCAAGGTGAAAGTGTGATCACTTGATATGACACTTATGATAAACAAACGAACCGTACCTGTGTTCTGTGGTTCCTTATATTTAGCATAGTTGTGTAGACGCACCTCGTCACATGACCGTGGTTTTTGGTCCTTTCTCTAAATTGCGCAACACTATTAAAGCGTCAGTTTTCTAAACCAAGAGTTGTTTCGCATTGCGACGCAGAAGTTTGAAATTTGGCTCAAAGGTGTCAACAACCTTCCTCTGCAACGCTGCAAAAACATGGCTCCCTGTGACGTCACTCTTGGCCTCTGCGCTGCTTCAAACAGCAATGCGTCGGCGCGTATGAGAGAAAGGCGAGAGCTCAGAAGTTCTTGTGACGTGTGAGGTGGTTTAATGATGTCACATTGGCACCAAATTACACCACAGTTCTTCCCAGTACTACAGTAGACGTGCCACAAGATAGGAAGTTCATCACACCAACACTTAGCGACATTTTACCCCCTCATTTGACGCCTCTGTGATGGATGTGAGAACCGCAACGAAATCACGCGGCTTTCTTATCGGTGGCAGAGAGAAACATTTCAGACCATCTCGGCTCAAAATTGACATGAAAAGGCCTCAGGAGGTGGCAGAAAGAGTTTCAATGAAACACTCGAAAACGACATTTTGCACTGCCATGTACAACAGCATGTCGTACTTGACAAATTTTGTCACACTGATACCCCCCTGAAAATGTTCTCACCCCTGAGCGGTGTAACGCGGCACCACGCTTTGCATTTGCATACAGAGAAGACTGTCCAAAATCATTAAAGGAAATGTTAACGTGTTCCGAACCAGGAGAGGGTGTTTACACTCTTTCATCCATCCTTTTTCGAGCACTGCAGTGGCTTGTGTACGACGGGGTGCGACATTGAAACGCACGTGAATAAAACGGCAAACGTTGCCTGTAAGATACCCCTCCCCCCCCCCCCCCCCCAATTTTGGTAACACCATTTGTGGCATCTGTGCACCTTTGCTGGGCACTCTAAAAATGTGCCTAAACTGAGACAGCCATCTACCAATCCTGGCCTGTTGGCTAGCTAGGCAACCATTTCGATAACCTTCTGATCTCGGAAGCGGCCAGCAGTTGTTAGTGTGGGTAGCCTGTCCCACCGGCAGGCAGGGATCAGTGAATGAGTATTTATGTACGTGGATATTTTTAAACCAAGCCGCAAACGTGTTGAATGGCACCATGGGTGTTGCCGAGCTGGAAGGTCTTGCAGGGACACTTTGTCATTTCATTCATAGACCTGTCATGTCACATTCTCTCCTCATCCACACAGTGCACACGCCACGGGATGGGGCGGAAAATGGTAGATGAACAAACATAAACACGCTTTTCTGCACGAGATCGCGTTCAAATTTCACCGCATGGTTTTGAACAGGGTCCTTTGGGCCCAAGCTAGAATACTGCACTCAAGCTACTCTCCAAAAGAGGTGCGATCACGTTCAGTGTGGTTGCAGCCCCTGATGCCAACAGAGATGTGTTAAACGGTCTGCGGGTGTCAGCTGTGGCAGAATTTTTCAAGAACGTCCTCTTGAGGTCTTTTCGTTTCTGTTCTGAGCGTGAGCGTGTCTGAAATATTTTACTTAGCAACCCTTAAGAATACGGCGTGATTTCAATGCAATGCGTCCCGGTTGAGACTTCTGTCGTTGAGGCATCAAAAGAGGATAAAAATGAATGTCGTGTGACTAGGACCTCCCGTGGGGTAGACCGTCCCCCGGGTGCAAGTCTTTCGATCTGACGCCACTTCGGTGACTTGCGCGTCGAATCAAAAGGGGATGAAATGTAAATAAGAGGCAGTGTGACCTTCCCGTCGTGTGAACCTTGGGGTCACAAATTACCTCTAAAAGGCGGAAGATCGAGTATATTACTTTTAAAAAAATGCGATCGCTTTGTTCATCAATTTCAGTTTGCGGATACCAGCTAGTGAGTGCTGGACCCTATCTCGATTGCACATAAGAATGATTTCTTCCGACACGTCGGTGAGAGGGCCTGAAGAAGGCGTAGCGAAACAGTGAAGTTAATCCTGTAAGTGAAATAAGATTCGAAATACAGACAGCTGAAGATCTTTTTTAACTTGACCTATTATACTTTGATTCTGTTCTGTAGTTTATATTACCTAAACTGGTTAACAAGGATCTCAATTTTACTTACAAGTTCCCTATCTAACGGTCGCCAGGTGCAGCAAAAATTTTATTTTCCATATTGCATGCGGTAATTGTCGGATTTAAAAATATAATACGCTGTCAGAATCTACTCATTAAGAGGTATAGTCTAATGTTAAAGATTTAACAAAAGAAGTCAAATACAAATGATTTTTCTTTCGTGGCCGACTGCTGTCATTTAGATCTTTCAAAGAAAGTTCTGCCACTTGACTGTAAATTACTGTTCAGTTATCTGACACAACCATATTTTCGGCTTTACAGCCATTCTTAACCGCAGGTTGAAATGCCACAAAATGTCCTACATGCCCAAATGACATATCATCGTCGAAATAGAGTATATCTCGTCTGGGTTATGAGATCAGACATATATTTCGATGATAACGTGTGACATGTCAGTCATTTTATGACACTTCAGTCTTATAACATTGCGACAGAGATTTGCTATAAAGCCGAAATTATGATTGTGTGAAATAAAGTAATGGTAATTTAGTTTCAAATAACGGAAATTTCTTTCAAAAAGTCAAGTATTAGAAACGTGTACAATATATATTCTGACGCAGCGTACGTCACAGCGCGCAATCACCCAGATTACAACCAATATTTGATAATGATAGCCCTTACCGACTTCCTGTAAACTGGTGACGCTACTGTCACATGCTGCTATGTGCTAATTTCTTTTTTTCATTTTTCTCTCCGTATTTCGAAGTTAACGGGAGACATACTGGAACAGTGTGCCAGAAAAGATTGCCCTGCGCTCGCCAATGTGGGTGGTGTGCCGGCGGACACGTCCCTTTCTTTTTCTGGGGTGGGGGGTCATCAGTCTGCTGACTGGTTTGATGCGTCCCGAAGCGAATTCTTCTCCTGCGCTAACCTTTTCACCTCAGAACAGCACTTGCATTCTACGCCCTCAATTATTTGTTGAGTGTATTCCATTCGCTGGTTGTCTCTATAATCTTTTCCTTCTATATCTCTCTCTAGTACCATGGCGGAGGTTGTATCCTGTTTCCTTATCCAACGTCCTGTCATTCTGTCCCTTCTCCAAGTCAGTGTTTTCCAAATGGTCCATTCTTCGTGGATTCTGTGGAGAACCTCCCAATCACTAACCTTATTAATTCTCCTTTGTTCTGGTTTTCCCTCTGTTACGCTTCACTACCATACAACGGTGTACTCCAGCGGTACGTTCTAATAAATTTCTCCCTGGCGTTGAGACCCATGTTTGATACCAATAAACTTCTCTTGGTCAGGAAAGTACTTTTTGTCTTTGCTAGTCTACTTTACTTGTCCACTATGGGTTACTTTGATTCAGTAGTAAATACTCCTTAACTTCGTCTCCTTCCTGATTACTAGTTTTGATGTTAGAGTTTCGCTATTCTCATTCATGCAACATCTCCTTTTTCCGGCTTATTCTCAGTCCATATTCAGTACTCATCAGAATGTCCTTTCCATTCAACAGGGCCTGTAATTCTTCTTCACTTTCAATGAGTATAGCAATCTCATCAGCGAATCCTAACTTCGATATCCTTTCACACTGAATTTTAATCTCCCTTTTGAACCTCTCTTTTATTTCTGTCATTCCTTCTTCGAGGTACATATTGAGCTGTGTGGGTGAAAGACTGTATCCCTGTCTAACACCCTTCCTAGTCCCAGCTGTTCGTTCTTGGTCTTCCAATATTATTTTCTCTCTTGGTGCTTGAACATATTGTATGCTATCACTCTTGCTTTTACTGAAATTTTATCGAAGATAGCTGTGACTTTTCTATATTGTGTCACTCCTTTCGACAATCATTTTCTTTTCACTTCCTTTACATGTTTCTCATAGCTATTTACTCTTAGCTGCCCTGCACTTCCTGTTTATTTCATTCCTGAGGGACTAATATGGCTGTATTCCTGTCTTTCACTGAACACTTTGGTACTTCCTTCTTTCTTCTATCATCTAAAGTACTCCTGCTATTACCCAAGGTTTCTTTGCAGTTGCATTCCTTGTGCTTATGTTTGACTGTCCAAAAACTGCGTTTGCTCTTTTTAGAGATGTCTACTCCTTTTCTACCGAGCTGCCTACTACGATATTCCTTATGGCAGTATAGACAGCCTTAGCGAACTTCAAAAACGTCTCATTTTTCCTCGTTATTTCAGTATCCCATATTTCCGCACGCTGATTCTTCCGTACGATTCTCTTAAACTTCTGTCTGCTCTTCGTAATTACTAAACTGTGATCTGAATGTATATCTGCTCCATGGTTTCGAAATCACTGTCTTACCATGATGTAGCCCAGTTGAAATTTTCCCGCAACTACAGTTCTTTACCAAGTATACTTCCTCCTCTTGTGATTATCTGGCAGAGAAATCGTTGTTAATATCTCTCTCCTCTCTCGTTCCTACTGCCAAGCACATATTCTCCTTTACTATTTCCTTCTGTTCCTTCCCCGACAACCACGTTCCAATCTTCCATTATTAGTTCATTTTCATCTTCTTTTAAGCGGTTAATTACCCATCCAGTATCCCCTTACACTTTCTCTATCCCTTCATCTTCTTCTTGCGACCTTGGCATGTATACCTGAAGTACTGCTTTGGCGTTGGTTTGCTATCGATTCTGATGAGAACAACCCTACCGCCGAACTGTTCACAGGGGCTCAATCCCTGCACTACTTTCCAGTTCATAACGAATAATACTCCCGCTCTACTATTTTCTGCTGCCGTTGATATTACCCTATATTCGTCTGACCTTAAATCCTTATCTTCTTTGCATTTCAATTCATTGACATCCACTATATCTATGTTTAACCTTTGCATTACCCTTTACATATTTTTTAGCTTTCCTCCTAGGTTAGAATTTCTGACATTCGAAGCTCAAACTCGTAGAATGTTAACCCATTCTTGATAGTTCCATCTATCTCTTAAAGTTCTCTCCCAGAGATCCGAATGGGGAACTCATTGGGGATCTTTTGCCAATGGAGAGATCTCAATGGTACTTTTTCAATTAAAAGCCACATGCCTTGTGGATACAGATATTTTTGTTTAGTAGTCAGTCTTCTGACTGGTTTGATGTGGCCCGCCACTAAATTCTCTCCAGTGCAGACCTCTTCATCTCAGATGTATTCCAACCAATCTCTACCTTTCTCTACAAGTTTTATTCCCTACAGATCCCTCTAGTACCATGGAAGCTATTCCAGGTTCCTTCTTCTTATCAGTGTTTTACATGTATTTCTTTTATTGCCGATTCTGCGCAGAACCTCGTCATTAATTATCTTATTAGTCCACCTACTTTTCAACATTCTTTTGTAGCATCACATCTCAAATGCTTCGATTCTCTTGTTTCCGCAGTTTTCCAACAGTCCATGTTTCACTACCATACGATGCTGTACTCCAATGCTCTACACAGAAATTACTTCCTCAAATTAAGGCCTCTGTTTGATGAGACCAGTACTACGAGCAGGCAGATGGAGTTGCTATGGGAAGCCCTTTGTCACCCATCATTGGCAGTTTGTTTATGGAATATTTTGAGAAATGCGCCTTGGAGTAGACAGCTTTTTTACGGATATGTAGACGATACTTTAGTATTTTGGCCTGTTATCAGCGGGAATTTGAACGACTTTTTAGAACACCTGAATTCATTCCACCCGAATATTCGTTTCACGGTGAAGGTGGACAGGGACGGCTGTCTATCCTCCCTGGATGTGTAGGTTTGGAGGAAGGTGGATGGTATCTTGAGACGTGCTGCTTATAGAAAGCCTGCTGACGCTAACTTGTGCCTGCAGGCTGACTTGTCACCATCCGGCTCAAAGTGAAGAGGTAAATCGTATCTTGGTTCACAGGGACCATGTCATCTCTGGCCCTGAGAGTTTGTCAGCTGAGTTAGCACATCTCGAAGCCACCTTGCGTTGCGCAGTCAGCCAAGTGCGCACCGAGTGATATTTTTACCTTACATACAGAGCATTTCGAGAAGTATTGGTCGTATATTGCGGAAATATGAAATGATGTGTGTTTTTCGACCACCATCTAAGATCAGGGTCCTTTTAGGTGTCGTAAAGGATGACCTTGGTTTGCCTAAGGCGGGCGCCTACCGTAATCCTTAAATTCGTAGCATTGCATATATTGTTGCGACTATAAGGACTGTTGAGGACCTGTGTGCTGAGCGTAGACGTCACACACGCTTACAGCAGCCGAGAAAATCCGCCATTGCAGAAAAATGTCTTGGTACTGGTTATCCTATGGAACATAGCAAAATGGAGATTGTGGCAAGCACTTCCAGCCATTGGCATAGTGTTATCATGGTAGCAGTTGAGATTAAATTAGGAAGTGGTTGTTTTTGCTTAAATTTGCGTAGAATCCAGCAGACGGACACAGTTAATGCTACCTCACACGTTGTTATTTTCACTCTGGCATCATTCTGTGCGGTGGAGCTAATGTTTGCAGTGTGTGTGTGTGTGTGTGTGTGTGTGTGTGTGTGTGTGTGTGTGTGTGTGGTGTGTTGTCTTAACAAAGTTTTTCCGAAAACTGAGATTTTAAATTCACTTGTGCGGCGCTTCCTAGCTGCCGTTTTACTTGAAAAACGGCAGGGTGTGCTCCTGCCGACATATCTACGTTTGTCGACGATGTCAAATCTGCATTCCCGTAAGTTATTTTTAATATGCACTTATTACACTGATTGATCATAAAATAGACAGAAATCTAAAGAGATGTACACAACATTAGCTGTATCTCTATGGCCGTGTATTTTGCTGCACTGCTTATGCGAACGATCTCGTCCTCATTCTTCGTAGCAGTGCTGTGCGTGGGTTACGACCTACAGCGAAGCTTCTAATAGCCATCTTAAGGCCTGCAAATCGAGCGCTATGGCTGTAGGTGCGGACAATGCTGCTCCATAGCTTGTAGGTGCTGCCATCCCATGCTTAGGAGTCGATTTCACGAGTGATCTGGCCGCACGGTTGCCCACAACTGTCAGTGCCTAGTTTCCCAATGAGGGAGATGGGCTCCTGGATCGTCGTTTACGATCCCTCAATCTTCTGCAACATATACAATGTATAAATGCGTATTTGGCGTCACGTATCCTATGGCACAGACACTCCCCAGTCTGCCACCCATGGCCCGTCGCATGTTAGAGGTATAGGGTTCATACGTGTTGCTGTTCAAGATAAGGTATGAGACCCTCACTCTCCCGCGGCACAGGGGCGGTTTTTGCCTGTATTATGCCCCTGACAGAGCAATAGCCCTTGGTCAGCTCTCAAATGGTGCTATGGCGCCTTTGCCCCAAATGCCTTGCCCGCCTGTTGCTGTAGACCTTTGCACCATGCTCTCTTTCAGTCTCCATCTAGCTATCGGATGTCCTGTCGCCCTTCTTTTACTTCCGTCATTTTTTCCACCAACCATGTCCATATTGCGATACTACCAACACGCTTGATGTCCGCAAAGACTTTCTTCAGAAGAACAGGCCACCGAATGTTGAGGGAAAACTGGATTGGCGTCTGGTAATAGGTGTGCGTTCTTTATCTTGCCAATGACGTCCAGTCTGTACGGTATCTTACAGTCAGTGGGAAACAAGTATGGTGGTCTACGATCAGTTGATCCAGGCATTTTCCTCTCATATTACACGTTTCATAATGATTGATCTGTGTCAATGAGCTCGTATTCTTGTATTGTCGCATGACGAACATCGATGTTGCCGGAATTTTGGCACTGTTTACTTTTATTTGGAGTATGGATATTACATTTTAGCTGAAAAGGGGGCAGCATACGAGGCAACACTAATGATTACAGCTGTCCTTGTACGCACTCGTCACTCAAGTAGAGCCTTCTTCACAGCTAGGTCCCTCATTTCCCAGCGTTCTTAGGTGATTCAGTGTCCCTAAACTTCATTTTCCCAGAACTCGCCATATCAGAAAACACGTATTTTGTACGCCTATAAATTCTTTTTATATATGCTATTATTATTATTATTATTATTATTATTACTATTATTATTATTATTATTATTGGCAGCAGCATTACTTGTAGAATTACTGCCAATATTAACTTTATTAGTTCTTTTAATAAATTGGAACACCTACAGCCGTCCTTACGATGTCATTTAACATATGTCAACTGAAGATATAAAATCTGTAAATCAGTCTGTGATCATATTGCGCCACTTTATTTGTAAAGGTCCGTCTTGATCACACAAATTTTACATTTCACTAATATCAGTTTAGGCTACTGCCATCTTCAGATCATAAAATTTTCTGATGAAGCTTGTAATGTATTATTATTCTTGGTTAGTTAATTAAAAATATTCTTTATTTATTTATTATTCTAAATGAATATTTTATGTGTGCTTTTATTTTAATTATTGGTTTAGTTATTGGTTTTGATGGTTTACCTTAGTTCCTTATCTCATTTTATCTTTACTCTCCTGAAAACTTGAAAAATATAAGTACTTCGTTTCAAATACCACAGGAGAGCAAGAGATATATTCCGCAGCAGCGACCTCGAGGAAATTCCTTGTCGTTATCTGCTCCACCTACAATCTCTAAAACTTTTACTCGCTACGCAGATCATTCGGCACAACTGTGTGCTAGGCTATGTCGTTTGATAAGTCTCGATGATAGGTCCACAATTTAGCAAGTTAAAGTTTATTAATTCAGACATAATCTTTTGACGAATTATGACCGTGGAAAATGCAGGTTCGCACTATCGTTCCAAACCTCAACTCCGAGCGATCTACGTCGGTACCGTGATAATTAACTAATTTCGGTATGGAAATATACATACCTTGAATACTTGAAGTTAGTTATTGAATTTTATTTTGTGCAAAAAACCTATTTGAATATTTACTATATATCGTAATGGCGTCTCACAACATTAAAATCTCTCTCCTCCTCTCAGACGTCCGATATCTCCATGTTCTTCACAAGGAGTCCCTATAAAAAAATCCTTGGTTCGGTAAGACGCAGAGATGCGTCCGCAGCACAGTACGGCACCACAATATCAATTCGTCGCACCTTGTTGAGTGTTTTGCATACAGTGTTCAAAATCTGTATCTGTGATCATAGAAAGTACCTACACGTACGGATGTTGAAGTTGATACACCCATAACTTTATTTGATGATCTAAAGATGGCAGTAGTTGAAACCGGTAATAGTGATATGTAAAATTTGTGTGATCAAGAAGTAGTTTACGGAGATAGTTCGTTATTATATAGCTATCAGTTTCGGTGATTCAGTACACCATATTCAGGCCGTAATTGATGTTCAGGAGGCCTGAAGATGGCGTATTGAATCACTGGTAGCTATACAATAAACAATAGCGAGAGGACGGCTGGAGATGTTCCATTTTATTAAATAAGTGAACGGCCCAAGACTTTAAACCTTCAATCAGTGTCAATATGATTTACTCACATTGTCTCACTTTAAAACATTATTTCTTGGGTAATTATGATACGGAAATGTGAAACCTCTTTATTAAATGTCTTACTTAAACTGCTGAGTGAAACTGAATGCAAGTGAACCTACTTTCCCTTTACTTATTCTTATCATGTCAACACTGACCAACAGTATTCTAGCGCAACGCAATCTGACTGCTCAAAAAAGCCTGACTTCAAATAATTGATTGAAAAGAATGGCCCCGACTAAAGCGAAATCTTAAGAATAACCTATACATTTCATTAAGCACTTACCTCATAAAAATTTTGATTACGCGAACTACTGCAATACAGCGAGCGTCAATACTGCAAGCTAAATAAAAGATTATAACTGCCAAGTCCACTAACTACTAATGGTCATGTGGTTATCAAAGGAAAGATTTTGTAGAAAACCAAATAATGTCATATTTACCTTAATAATGTGACACCCAGTTCAAACACAAACATAACTCATCATTGACATCTAGTACAAAGGAATTTGATCATGAATAATATTCAGTCTACAAGTCGAACATGTACAGGTCGTTAGCGTACACTAACACTTCAGACCTCTACCCTCCATCAGTGCTAACTTCTCACATCTAACATCCATCACTGCTGGGCGTTCACCTCCAACTGCCCAACAGTATACGGTGATGAAAAAGTCAGCATAAATTTGAAAACTGAATAAATCACGTAATAATGTACAAATTGACACACATGCTTGGAATGACATGTGGTTTTATTTGAACCAATAAATACAAAGGTTCAAAAATTGTCCGACAGATGGCGCTTCCTCTGATCAGAATAGCAATAATTAGAATAACAATGTAAGATAAAGCAAAGATAATGCTCTTTACAGGAAATGCTCAACGTGTCCACCATAATTCTTCAACAATAGCTGTAGCCGAGGAATAATGTTGTGAACAGCATTGTAAAGCATATCCGGAGTTATGGTGAGGCATTGGCGTCGGATGTTGCCTTTCAGCATCCCTAGAGATGTCGGTCGATCACGATACACTTGTACTTCAGGTAACCCCAAAGCCAATAATCGCACGGACTGAGGTCTAGGGACCTGGGAGGCCAAGCATGACGAAAGTGGCGGCTGAGCACACGATCATCACCAAACGACGCGCGCAAGAGATCTATCACGCGTCTAGCAATATGGGGTGGAGCGCCTGGTTCTATTAAGACACCATTTCATTCCAAGCATGTGTGTCAATTATTACCTCTCTATCTCCATTATTCCGTAGTTTATTAAGTTTTCAAATTTATACTGACTTTTTGATCACCCGGTACTTCCATCACTGCTGGTGACTAACTTCCAACTGTCAACACTACTGGCGATTAACTTCCAACGAGTCCAACCAGCCACAGAGTCTCTTACAAAGAAAGCGCAGTCAGAGATCCAATGCAAAGCGCTGCCAACACAGATGTAGCCCACTTAGAAAAGGTACTGTAACTATCAGATCAGATTGAATAAACAAATAAAAATACTTTGGGTGTCCTGTCTTAGTTATCTCATCAGGTATCAGTGGAATTATTTGAGCCTTAATACAAGGCCTAATGAAAACCATCACTCAAAAAGTGTTTTGCAATGTTGATAAGGACAACAAATTGCGATTAAGGCGCTCAGTCCGGAACCGCGCGACTTCTACGGTCGCAGGTTCGAATCCTGCCTCGGGCATGGATGTGTGTGATGTCCTTACGTTAGTTAGGTTTAAGTAGTTCTAAGTTCTAGGGGACTGATGACCACAGAGTTAAGTCCCTTAGTGCTCAGAGCCATTTTTGACAGCAAATTGGTCCCAGTTTGAAATACATTTTTATTCAATGAGCGGACAATGCAATGCTGGTGAAAGAGATTTCTATCTCCACTCTACAGTTTAATACAATCTTGATGCAGATTTGCAGAGTTTTATATGAAACCGACTAACAGTTGTACTCGCGTCTGTATTTAGCGGAAGCACAGGTACAGTTTTTTTTTCTTCCGCCCAGCGAGTGTTCTGGAAGCGGTTGCATAACGCACGTCAACTGCCAGCAACAGGTGTTGGCAGCTGTGCGCGTCCGATACAAGAGACTGGAACCGCCCGCTGTTGCAGGCAGTGTGCTGGCCGTCCTCGTGAACAGCGTAGGCTGTCCCAGGCGGCCACACGAAACTCGGCTTACGGCCGTTATCGGATGTGTGGTGACTGTCTCACTAAGTGCAAACACACACACACACATACACACACACACACACACACACACTGCGACCGGCGGGTTATCGCCAGCCCCTGATATGCTAAACGGCAGAGTAGGTCACACTGATGAGATATGAAGATGGCGTCACTAGGTACGGTGTTCGTCTAAAGCAGCACACTGAGCTAGAGAGAGAGCGAGAGAGAGAGAGGACAACAGGCAGGGCCAGCATTTAACCGGCAGCCGCCTAGTCTGTGGCCTAGGAGCGGCTCCATAGACACTCCCCCTCACATATTTTTAAATAAAAAGTCTCTGTTTTAAAACTTCCTTGCAGATTAAAAGTGTGTGGCGGACGGAGACTCCAACTCGGGATCTTTGCCTTTCGCGGGCAAGTGCTCTACCATCTGAGCTTCTGTGAAACCTGGAAGGTAGGAGACGAGGTACTGGCGGAATTAAAGCTGTGAGGAAGGGCCGTGAGTCGTGCTTGGGTAGATCAGATGAAGGCAAAGGTTCCCGCCGAGTTCGAGTCTCGGTCCGGACACAGTTTTAATCTGCCACGAAGTTTCATCTCAGCGCACACTCCGCTGCAGAGTGAAAATTTCATTCTGGAGTCTCTGATTTAATACTGTAGTGTGACCATCTTACAATCGTAAAATATTAGTTTGTATGTATTTATTCGTAAGAAATTTTTGGTGGGTAGCTCAAATGAATTAAATGAATTTTTACCTCTCGAAATTCGAGCTGCCTTGCGTCAAATTCCCGTTTTCACTCACTGGAACATGTGCTACTTCATTTGACAGAAAAATGATCAGTGGAAATTTTGGAGCTCTACATGAATCAGATTTCGCAAAAAAATTATTTTCTCTGTACCTCATTCATCCAAACTTGGCCCCACAAAATTCCAAAGGTTTTTCCCCTTAATAATGTGATCTTTCATTTATGATCACGAACAGGGCGGAAAGCTATCATTTTCAAAACCGACGTTGATCAAAAAACTGACTCGAATCTCCCGATTAGAAGACAAGCTCAATATTTTGATTTCACTCAGTACCGAAAGTTTTATTTAAACTAAATTCTGAATGTAGCGAATTTAATGTGAAGTTTAGGAGGATACGAATTATCCAATAAAAGTATTTAAAACTTCGATTTTAAGGCTGATTACTTGGGAAAATATTGTGTTTGAAATAAATATAGGTACAATTTGGAGGTTACTATGCACAGTATTGGAAAAGGTGGGAGTGGATGGTTATTTAATAGAATTGGCGATAAAGATTGGTGAATGCGAGGTTGTTGTGAAGGTTGGTTGTAAGATACGGGAAAGTTTAAAAACAAGTAAAGGATTAAGCGAGGATGTCCTGTGCCACCAACTTTATTTGAGTTATATTTAGAAGTTGTCCTTGGTAACTGGGATAAACAATGCATAAATTCGATAGGAGAGATCAGGAAGTAAGTTTCCTTTCATCACTGTTTGCCAACGATCAAGTACTTGTGGCTTCAGACAAGAATGATGTCTTGTACTACAAGAGAAAGTTAATGGATACTTATAAACAATAAGGATTAACAGTCGATGAGGATAAAACAGAATATCTGGTAGTTAAAACTAGGCATGGCGAGGATTTGGATTTTGAGTTTCGCTGGGTAAAAAACGTGGAAGTTTTCAAACATTAGGTTCCAAAAAAATGGTTCAAATGGCTCTGAGCACTATGGGACTTAACATCTATGGTCATCAGTCCCCTAGAACTTAGAACTACTTAAACCTAACTACCCTAAGGACATCACACAACACCCAGCCATCACGAGGCAGAGAAAATCCCTGACCCCGCCGGGAATCGAACCTGGGAACCCGGTCGTGGGAAGCGAGAACGCTACCGCACGACCGCGTAGGTTCAAGTATCTGGGTTCGCTTATAAATAACACCGAACAGTGTCATATGGACACAGCCCACAGGATAAGTCGAGCGGAGGTGGCTAGTAGATCATTATTTGGTATCTTTTGGAGTCGGCACATATCCAGGTGAACAAAGAAAGTAGCTTTACGTGCTGTGGTTGAAAGCTTTCTGACATATGGCTGACAGTGTCGGACAATGAACGAGAAACAAAGAGCGCGAATTGACGCTGTCGAAATGAACGGGCGAAATGAACTGTGGAGCGTCAGAGCGACTAAGGATGGTACCACTTCACTTCGGACGGACGCAACAACTTGTTTGGTGCACATACCGGCAGGATTTCACGGTGATTCTGCGTGAAACAAAAATTGTAGTGACCGCGTACTTCGGCGTTGGAGTACATTTCAATTTGCTGTTCCATTTACTCGCACACAGTGATGCACCCGTTATGCGTACCGCAGCAGAACCCTGTCTGCTAGAAGCCCGGAACACGTGCTCTCTTATGACAAAGCGGCACTCTTGTTGTGTAACGGTCCTAGTGCGGAAGGACTTGCATAACTTACGTTCTGAAGTCTCCGCGTACATGATGTTACTCTTAAATTTGAATTACTACGTTTTGGATTGATATTTTTGTTCGTTTTAAAAAGCATCGTTTTCCATAGCGACTTCAATACATCGTGGTGAATATTACTATGATTTCAATTATTTATTCTCGTCTCTTAATACACCGCGTTACAGGCTTCCAATTCGTAAACTGCTCTAAAGTGCTATTTTTGCCGGTTTGTTGTGACAAAATTTCGCATGGGAAAAACGACACTGCAGTTTTCTGCCTGTCTGGCTATAGACATATAGATATGTCCGTTTTGTCGGGTTATACGAAGCAACGACAGACTGCAGCATAAAGTGAATTCTTTTCTCCATCGTTATGACAAAAGGAGCGTAGAGTGAGAATGAGTAACAGCCAGCATTTACAGTTTACAATAACAACTGCGAGAAGCAATAGAATTCGTGTGCGTGATAACTGTTACCTTAAGAGTATAAAAAATAACAACTTTGTGGTTCATAAGACGGCATTATGAATGAAAATTGTTAATACTGTTACTGCACTAATATGGGTGGTTGATTTGTGGGTTAGGGAACGAAGCGCACTAATATGTGGTAGCGAAATCACCATTACAGGAGACAAACTGATAATAGCTACACTGGGACTCTGAACGAATAAAGCCACTAAAGTAACTGGTGGAAGGGCGCAGAAGGGAGAAACGGAGAGACATGGGTATAATTCTAGGATGGACCACAGCTTGTTTAGACAATATAAATAAAAGTTTGTGTGAGCTACAGGTTGATACACGCCTTGTGAAATGAGTTCACTTCGGCCACATAATTGCCAGTTTGGCTGCTTATTTTAGGAAACAACATCTCATTTTACCTCGCGAGCCTGAGTGAACCTTGTTCCAGTGCTTACCATCACAGTAATATTTTCAGTGGTCACTCGAAATCAAACCGGGGATCTCCCACTTAGAAATAGTTGGAAATTGGGCAGTGGCACTGAGTTATTTTTTATTGATGCTGTTCAGAAATTAGCATTTCGTCTTCTTAATCAGGTGTAATTAATATACTTGTGTTTGGAAATAGGTGACAGTTGATGTGCCAATAGTTAATCTTCTCCAAAACATACTGAATTTCTCAAAGAGTTTTCAGCAGAATGGAAAGTATCGACCTTATGATCGTTCGGGGACTATACCATCATCGATCCCAAAAACACTAACAACAAGAATGTAAGTTTCCAGATCGGATAAACAAACAAACGAAATCTACATCTGCATATCAGAACACACTCACATTTCTGTATCTGACAGAGTGAAAAAAATGTTGATTTCTATGGAGCATCAAGGAAATTGAAATTATACGGATCAACACTGCTCCAGTTCAAAGAGCTTCGTGAAATATTTCTTCGACGATGCTGATATGTACCGTAGTCGTTTGGTATATCGATAAATAGGAAATGCATTCAGTACTGCCACCAAGTGGACCAATGATTTACGTTGCATCAGCATAACGATTTACGCGTAATAATTTCATCAGGAATCGTGAACACAAGTGTGATCTCAATTTGAAAATTTATTGGCATTTCCCATATTTTTGGCTTATTTTTTGCCGAGGGGACTTTACTATTTTCTTCCTCACATTAATGTAATCTATTCCCTTTCAGCAATTCAACATTTTCTCACGTATCAGGGATGGTCGTTTCGTGAGCGAGCTAGACTGTGTTTCGTTTGGAAGTATGACAATGATACTAGGCACAAAAAAAGTTCAGATAGAGAGCGGGTTGTACTCTCTCTCCAAATGTTAATTTTTTCGGTCTCACTGTGAACAAATAAAAACAAAAAGTTTATTGCCGGCCGCGGTGGTCTCGCGGTTCTAGGTGCGCAGTCCGGAACCGTGCGACTGCTACGGTCGCAGGTTCGAATCCTGCCTCGGGCATGGGTGTGTGTGATGTCCGTATGTTAGTTAGTTTTAAGTAGTTCTGAGTTCTAGGGGACTTATGACCTAAGATGTTGAGTCCCATAGTGCTCAGAGCCATTTGAAATGCTTTCCTGTTTATATGCAGCCAACCGTGGACAAATCTTCTCTGAACAAAAATATTATCCTGCCGCACTGATTTCCGCATTATTATTAATAAATCAGAAATTTCTTCCTTTTCAGCAATAGATTTGATTCCATTTTCCCTTTAGACATAGTACAGCTGGCTGAAGACCCGATTTAAATTCATCAATAAGCCAAGTTCGTTTTAAATGGGACGTATGACATATTATTACGGTGCTTACGAGGGACACAGAAATACTCTGACATCCGTCATTTGTGACAAAGGCCCGCCCCAATTTTTAACTTAAAATATGAACATAATCATATAAGGAAAAAAATATTGTGTCATGGTGAATGCTCTTCAGACGATCTCTGTTATATTCTTAAAATTAGTCCAGTATTTCGTTTGTAGTCTGCACTAAACGGTAAAATTTTGGACGCAACTAAGACAGATCCGATTATTTATTCCTTGCTATAGTATTACTTTCGTGTTCGTGCGAAATATGTTATATTTTACCCTAAACATTATGATGGTTTCAGTTTCTACAACAAATATTAAAACTTCACTCTTCTTGCTTGAGAAGTCATTATCTTCTCCGAACACGCAAACTGTGAATACGAAGACGTTTATGCTCAAAGCTTCTGTTATTTCACACTTGTTTGAAATTTCTTTTTGTTGTTGATGCTGCTGCTGTTGTATGTATAAACTTGGAATTTACAACAACTATTTACACCGACTTCTTGATGGATATAATCCCTGAATAGTGCAAATCGCCTACATATCATGTTGTTTTCTTAGCTTTCTCAAATGATTGTGAGAAACGGAGAACTGCATTGGTGACTGCAAACTCACAGGTAAAGAAGGGACATATAGAAATGCCACACTCAGATACATTGTAAAATGATAGTAAGTTGCCAGCATTTGATGAAGGAAAATAGGTGTTCGTGCACCATTTCAAGAAATTAATGTAAGAATAGAATTGAAGCTATATGATGAATGTTGAAGTATATATTAAAGATTAGGATTCTAGTTTGATGAACAGTACTTCCACAAATGAATTGTAATTGGACTCCACGCAGGGAAAAAATTGCACTGTGCAAAATTAGAGTTATGTCCAGATACTGGGAGTATAAGCACTCCAATAAAACATGTGATTACTTATGTTAAAGAAAGCTCTGTTACTAACGCCTTTAGAAAAGCGTTAGCGAAGTGTTCGAAACATCAGTACTTGTAATACGCTGCTGGTGTTAACACATGCCCCAAGGTAATTGTGTTCACGAAATTCTCACAGAAATAAGTCTTACGTTTTTCGGGCAGAAACGAGTTTCCACATCGTTAGCAACTGCCAAAACAGCATACCACTCAGTCTTCTTTAGTCCACCAAGCCTTTATGAGCAGTCAAAGCCACCAGTTGTCCGCTAGCTGTGTGCTTTACCACGCGTACCATCCATGTGAGAGAAGACTGCGGACAGACGGCACGTACCGCTAAATCAGAAGTACCAGCCAGTGGTAGAGCGGCCTGTCAACTTTCCTATTACTTTCCAATATTTGTTTGTATCAAATCGTGGCCTTCTTGCCTCAGTCAGGCTTGTCTTCATCGAAAAACTATTTCCCTCTTCTAAATGTTAAACTGTTGATCTTTTACTCCAATTATTTCAACCCTGAGACAGTATTTGGCGCGCTGCCTTTTCTAGACACTCCCTGGGATTACCGTCAGATGTCATTGCTGCTCATGGAAACCCACCTTCACCGGCGTTCTGGCCCGGAGGTGTTTGATCTGCAAGTGGCACGGCTAGGCGCTCGCAGCACCCACGCTATCCAGCACAGAAAACCCATCGCATGTTACCTGGTTTCTTTAATATATTTTAGTGGCAAGAGGACCGTATCATTACGATGTACACCATTGTGATCAGTACAATTTTTTTGTGATTTTCGTGGCAATTTGTTAATGTATTGCATTTTGGTTTGTGCCTCCGGACCTTTCACGGACGTTTGTGTAAAGAACGGCGTCACGAAACCACCAAGCGCTGCTGCAATGCGAATCTTTTTATTGACAACCATTTTGGGTTCAAAAATTGTTCAAATGGCTCTGAGCACTGTGGGACTTAACATCTGAGGTCATCAGTCACCTAGACTTAGAACTACTTAAACCCAACTAACCTAAGGACATCACACACATCCATTCCCGCGGCAGGATTCGAATCTGCGACCGTAGCAGCTGCGCGGTTCCGGACTGAAGCGCCTAGAACCGCTCGGCCTCAACTGGCGGCAACCATTTTGGGTCAACTGACTATCTGCAAGTGAGGACTATCATTATATCACGTTAAAAGGAAGGTTTCTTGTCTTGAAGAACATAATTATCATCAATTGCAGCATAAAAATGACGTACTTCACTGCAATGAATCTTCATGTAACGGTATTTCTGACCTGAAGATGGTCGATTGACAGTTTGTTGGTCAATACATTCACATTAAAATAGTGTGAATGGTGACCAGCAGAATAATGGGAGAAGCTTTTTACTTTTTCAGTTTGCGTTCTCTGTACGGAGTAAATGCGGATAGTGAAGAGCGGTGACCGGACTTGCTCTAATAAGGTACAGGATACTACCTGGTGCCAACGCCAACCCACTCCTTGTTCACGTGGACACTTACTACACAGACGGTAATAATGATGGGGTGACGCATCCGTAAAGCGTCGCTGACGGATTTCCGCTTCTAAAGTACGCTTAAGTAACCTATCAGAGGGCTCCAGACAGTCACGTGGGGCGCAGGGCGGACTGGCCAGAGCAGAGACAGACATTGGTCTGTCTTAGCAGTCAGCGCTCGACCCATGAAGACCTGGGTTCCCATCCCTGCCTCTGGAAACATGCTCCTCAGTCCGATGGTGGACTCCACGGCGCCACAGTGGAAATTTTTCTCAATAAATCTGTCACACTGGTCAGTTTCTGAAAATGGCCCTACTGTTCTTATTCAGTAATCCCATACACTTTAGGATGCCAGCTTCTCACAGTAGCTTTAGGTGATATTGTGATGCCCTTGTTTATTTAGGTCGGTCCGTAAGTTTGTAGCATTTTCCCACAAGTTCAATAAACATAACAGATACACAAAACAGAGACTTTCGTCATCGATGATATGTTCTCCTTCGCTACTTGTAACAGTCTCTTAAAGCTAAGGTAACTTTTCTACATCTACATATATACTCCGCTAGCCACCAAGCGGTGTGTGGCGGAGGGCACAATTCGCGCCAAAGTCATATCCCTCCCCACCCCACCACCTCTGTTCCACTTGCATATCGCACGAGGGAAAAACGACTGTCTGAACTCCTCAGTACGAGCTCTAATTTCCCTTATCTTTGAGTGGTGATCATTGAGGGATTTAAAAGTTGGTGGTGATAATATTTACTCTACATTCTCGGCGAAGATCGGTATTCGGAATTTAGTGAGCAGCCCCTTCCGTTTAGCGCGTCGTCTATCTGCAAGTGTATCCCACTTCAAACTTTCTATGAGTTTTGTAACGTTCTCGCGATGGCTAAATGTACCAGTCACGAATCTTGCTGCTCTTATTTGGACCTTCTCAATCTCTTGAATGAGGCCCAACTGGTCAGGATCCCATACAGACGATCAATACTCTAAGACAGGACGAATTAATGTATTGCAAGCAATTTCCTTTGTTGAAGGACTGCATCGCTTCAGGATTCTACCAATAAACCGCAATCTAGAGTTCGTATTGCCCGTTACTTGTGTAATCTGATCATTCCATTTGAGATCATTTCGAACAGTCACACCCAGATACTTGACGGAAGGTACCGCTTCCAAAGACTGGGAATTTATTTTGTACTCGTTCATTAATGGCGATTTTCGCCTTATTATACGCAGTAGGTTACACTCACTAATACTGAGAGACAACAGCTAGTCATTACACCAGGCATTTATTTTCTGCAAATCCTCATTGACTCGTTCACAACTTTCGTGTGATACTACTTTCCTGTAGACTACAGCATCATCGTCAAACAGTCTAATGCCGCTGCCGATACCATCAACCAGAGCTTTTATGTAAATCGTATTCCGCAACTGAGGAAATCATGTGGTTTTGAGGTGAAGCACTCGTCGAGCCATGTTCGTATAGCAATTTCGTCCTTGAACGGATTTCCTTGAATGTTGTTCCACAAAGATTGGGAAAGATGAAAATTTGAGGGTGTAAAGTCACCTTAATAAGGTGGGTGCGGAAAGACTTCCTAAGCAAACTCCTGTTAGTGTCTTTTGTCAGTCTAGCAGACTGCGAGGAGGCATTATCGTCGAGTAGCTTCACATCACGCACTCTTCCTGGTCGCTGTTCTAGGACTGTGCCTGCAAGACCTCTCAGTCGTCGGCAGTAAACGTCAGAAGTGATGGCTACATTTCGGGGTATCAGTTCGTAGTGCACCAGACTGTCAGATGCATGACATTATGTATCGTGGACGTGCGCAAGTCTTTTGTACTGCGGGTTGCTGACTTTTGGGCTCAACCATTCCTTTCTTTTCCGTAAAGAGACCATTTCTCCTCATCAGTAACTATACAGGATAGGAGTGATCGGTTCTGTTCACGAGCCTATTGAAGACGAGCAAGCAGAAATGCACATAAAGCCCTCAGCCGATTTTTGTGATTTTGGCTTAGAGCATATGCACCCATACACCTCGATTTTTGAACCTTTCCAATGCACGAAAGTGCAGCACGATGGTGGAATGGTCACAATTCGTGACCTTTGCCAGTTCTAGAGTACACTGGCCCGGATCAGTGTCGATTAATGCATTTAAACGACTATTAGTCTTCTGTCACTTTTCGTAGATCGCAGTTTTCGGTAAAATAATTACAACTAATGACAGAAGAATACCAGTGCTCCAACAGTAATTGTCGCAAAGAACATGAAGATTGTAGAAAGGTCGTAACATGAACACCTGGTTATCTTTCCAAAATGAAGTTACAGTGCGACCTCCAGCATGTGAAGAGATGAGGGGAAAAGCACATGACAACCAAAAACTCGGAAAACTCGAAGTAATCACTTATTTATGAAAAAAGCAAGGCGTCAACTGTTTTATAACATACAAATATCGCGTATCAAAAAAAATTTCTACCCTCCTAGATTCCGCTGAAGATGCCTTAAACTAAAGCCGAAACGCATCTGGAAAAAATAAAAGACACTGTATCGAGAAAAGACGGTTTTTATTTACAAACAGAATTTACGATGATTATTTAACGATTCTTCTGTTGTTACTGCTCTCAGTCCGTAGGCAGTACGCACCAGCAACTCAGAGTGTATCTTTGACAATACCAGTCACTAGTGCTAGCGAAACGTGAAAAAATCATTAAATGTGGTCTGAGGTTCTCACTACAGTAGCCAACAGCCAATACGTTAACGTTATCAGTACTTACGTTTCTCTTCACGGGACATCCACAGCTGTTATTCAGTGTCAATGGCAAAATCCGCTACAGTTGTAAAAATTATTTATTTCTAAAAAGGAAAGCACTACCCGGCTTTGGGACATACGTTCCACTCCACGTGCATGTTAAAATGTGCGTCCACAAAAGTTATATACACTACTGGCAATTAAAATTACTGCACCAAGAAGAAATGCCGATGATAAATGGGTATTCATTGGACATATTATGCTAGAACTTACATGTGATTACATTTTCACGCAATTTGGGTGCATAAATCCTGAGAAATCACTACCCAGAACAACCACCTCTGGCCATAATAACGGCCTTGATACGCCTGGGCATTGAATCAAATAGAGCTTGGATGGCGTGTACAGGTACAGCTGCCCATTTAGCTTCAACACGATACCACAATTCATCAAGACCAGTGACGCATATTGTGACGAGCCAGTTGCTCGGCCACCATTGACCAGACGTTTTCACTTGGTGAGAGATCTGGAGAATGTGTTGGCCAGGGCAGCAGTCGAACATTTTCTGTATCCAGAAAGACCCGTACAGGACCTGTAACATACGGTCGTGCATTATCCTGATGAAATGTAGGGTTTCGCAGGGATCGAATAAAGGGTAGAGCCACGGGTCGTAGCACATCTGAAATCTAACGACCACTGTTCAAAGTGCCGTCAATGAGAACAAGAAGTGACGGAGGCGTGTAACCAATGGCACCCCATACCGTCACGCCGGGTGATACGCCAGTATGGCGTTGACGAATACACGCTTCCAATGTGTGTTCACCGCGATGTCGCCAAACACGGGAGCGACAATCATGGTGCTGTAAATAGAGCCTCGATTCATCCAAAAATGACGTTTTTCCATTCGTGCACCCAGGTTCGTCGTTGAGTACACCATCGCAGGCGCTCCTATCTGTGACGCAGTGTCAAGGGTAACCACAGCCATCGTCTCCGAGCTGATAGTCCATGCTACTGCAAACGCTTGCGCAGATGGTTGTTGTCTTGCATACGTCCCGATCTGTTGACTCAGGGATCGAGACGTGGCTGCGCGATCCGCTACAGTCTCGGATAAGATGCCTGTCATCTCGACTGCTAGTGATACGAGGCCGTTGGGATCCAGCACTGGGTTCCGTATTAGCCTCCTGAACCCACCGACTCCTTACTCTGCTAACAGTCATTGGATCTCGACCAACGCGAGCAGCAATGTCGCGATACGATAAACCGCAATCGCTATGTGCTACAATCCGACCTTTATCAAAGTCGGAAACGTGATGGTACGGATTTCTCCTCCTTACACGAGGCGTCGCAACAACGTTGCACCAGGCAACGCCCCTCGAATTTTGTTTGTGTATGAGAGATAGGTTGTACAGTTTCCTCATGTCAGGACATTGTAGCTTTCACCACCGGCGCCAGCCTTGTGTGAATACTCTGAAAAGCTAATCATTTGAATGTCACAGCATCTTCTTCCTATCGGTTAAATTTCGCGTCTGTAGCACGTCGTCTTCATGGTGTAGCAATTTTTAATGGTCAGTAGTGTAAGTAAGGCTAGAATTTGTGAAAATGCGTTCGTGATACGTTACATCACAGGATGCCATGTACCAGACACGCACTACTTTGAAATATTTTAATCTATTTTAACTTTAGTTATGTATCGTTTGTGGACTCACATTTTAATGCACACCTGAAGATGGGACATACGTCGCGAAACCGGGCAGTGCTCTTCTTTTTAGAAATAAATAATTTTTACAGCTGTAGTGGATTTTATGACCGACATTATAAATAAACAGATATTTGGCCTGAGGCAGCACGGAAAATTAAGGTTTCTCACCTAAGAGCAGGATATTTCTTCGGTGCCGCCGGAGCTGACGCCAGAGAGGTGCACTTGGTCGTCGGCGACGGTGTAGACGGCAGCGGGCGCCGGAGCGGGCGCCTCGGCGTCTGCGGTGACGACGTCCGGCAGGTGTTGGCCGGGGCAGGCGGAAGTCTGCAGCAGCGTCTGCGCCGACTGGCCCGCCGTCGAGGTAGTGCCGCAGGAGGCGGCGGCCACGCGCCTGCGGCAGCACGGCACCAGCTGCTTCAGCTCCTTGCGGAAGTTGTCGTTGAGCCAGGCGTACAGCAGCGGGTTGTAGCAGACCGAGCTCATGGCGAGCGCGTGCGCCAGGAAGAAGCAGAGCGTGAAGTAGCGCCAGCGCTCCGCGCCCTCGTCCAGGTCGGCGACCATGTTGACGGCGTTGAGCGGCAGCCAGCAGGCGGCGAACACCAGCACCATGGCGACGAGCAGCCGGTTGGTGCGGCGCTTGCGGTCGCGCTCGGTGGCCTCGCGGCGCGAGCTCTTGGCGCCGGGCCGCGCGCGGCTCTGGCGGGCCAGGCAGAGCGCGATGAGGCCGTAGCAGCAGGCGATCACCGACAGCGGCAGCACGAACTGCAGGCAGAACGTGGCCAGCAGGAAGGCGCGCCGGCCCGCCTCCGACGGCCACGCCTCGTTGCACACGCTGACGCCCTCCACCTCGCCGGTGGCCATGTACACGCCGTACGGCAGCGTGGCCAGCAGCGAGAACGCCACCACGCCGCCCTCCACCGCGAGGCAGTGCGACGGCGGCATGCGCGGCCGGAACGGGTGCACGATCACGTAGAAGCGGTCGACGGCGATCGCGGTCAGCGTCAGCGCCGTCACGTAGACGCTGAAGCACTGCGAGAAGGCGACGGCGTGGCAGAGCGCGCCGCCGAACACCCAGCCGCCCAGGAAGGTGTAGAGCGGCGTGAAGGGCAGGCACAGCAAGCACAGCAGCACGTCGGCGAGCGCCAGCGCGCAGATGTACAGGTTGGTGACGGTGCGCATGGCGCGGTTGCGGTACACCGTGTAGCACACCAGCAGGTTCCCCGGAGTGCCCAGCGCGAAGATGGCGCAGTACACCACCCCGAACACGGCCTGCACGGCGCGCGTCTGCATCACGTCGTGCCGCAGGTACGCCCACGTGCCGTTCCCTGCCGCCGAAACGTTCTCACTGTCGGCGTCTCCAAACTGGTCGTGTTTGTCGAACAAGGCGTCCTCCATCTTGACCGTCACCTCTGTTTCCTCGACACAAAAATCAACGTCCGCGAAGTTATCTCGCTTCAAACTCCTTCGACAGAACTCACACGCCGAATTACCTAATCACTGTGCATTGGTGCCTACTACCAGTAGAAGACGGCTACAAGAGATCCGTTTTGCTGATATGGCCCATTCTATGCCACTGATTTTCATATCGTTCCATCGCTCTCCAGAGAACTTAACCCATTATTTCGCCCATTCTACACACTGCCCTTGACTTCCATATCCTTTCAGCACTCTCCCGAACATTTAACCCAGTATCTTAACAAGCTCTTCTAGAAAGTCGTACTAACCTGACACCATTCGTGTCGTCAGTGGAACTCACAGATACAAACCATAGAAGAATCGTCATTAACTTGCATATATTGCAATTAAAAATTAGTCCAGGTTACAGATCCTGTTCACTCGTGTACCAGTTCTAGACCTGGCTCATCCACGTGAATGCAGAAAGTAACACACTCATCAGTTGCGGAGAGGAGCAAGTTATTGAAACTGTTCTGGTGCCTTCGTACGACAATGGGAGTGGCAGAGTCCGCCCCTCCACTAGGTCTTCTAAGCAATGGCCACCCACATAAAAATGAGTATCAACACCAACATTTAATAGAGGGCAGTAAATTTCAACTTTAACTTAAATGGTCACTAAACCAAAGTAATTAACTGATTACACTGATCAATTATTGCCACGTATCTGACAGAAATGATATCTCCAATGTTAACAGTATTGTCCCTTGCCACTTTCTCTACTACATCCGTCTTCTACCAGGAATTAATTACCGGGATAGGTCCTCTGATGACAACGAAGGTCTGTATTAGCTAACACCTGATACAATGAGCCAGCATTTGTCAATAGCGTATAAAGTAAGCCGAAAATACAGGTCGAAATATGTTTCATTCGTCCTTTTACTTCTACAGATGCAAAACGTACCTTTTTGTCAACATGTAAGTATATGACTGATTGATGTTTACCAAATTAGTCTGTCAACTCGCTTGATTTTTGATAATATATAATGCAACAGCCAGAACGTCATTTATTTCGCTCCGAGACTTCAAACTGTCTCTTCGATGGAACTGTAAGGTTCGTACGACAGAGGAGAAAAATGTGTCGTTACTTTCCTGAACCTGCTACCTAATTATCACGTAGACACGATTCATCAGAAGCGGAGGAGAGCCGAGTGAAGCCGCTGCAGCCATTGGAACGTCAGCAGTCTTATTTATTACACTCAAACATACCAGCTGTCTTGGCGACGCAGCTGTCGGATACATGCAGCAGAAAAAAAAATTCGTCAGTTTGTTGATTCTGTTGGCTAATTGCCCCGCTGAGAGGCGGAAGACGAGTGGCGCTGCTGCGGTACCCACGGACGCCTAGAGCCGTCGCGCTCGGCCGACTAGAGTCCGCTCAGCGTGGTGACGCGTTCCGATGGCGACGCCGACGCCGCCGCCGCCGCCGGCAGACAAGGCGCCGGCACCGCCACGGCCCGCGGCGATCGGCAACTGTCCGCCAGCGGCGCCAGTGCGCCTGCGCCGACTCCTCTTGTCGCGCCTGCCCGCGTAATTATGTTGACGTGTTTTATTCTTAGACGCGGCGCCAAGGGTAAAGTGGAGAGACGTGGCGCGGCGCTCGTAACGCCTGATGAAGACTGCGCGAGCCAGTGGGGCCGGCGCCAAATTGAACAGCCGTCCGCGCGAGTAACGGCGCCGGCCCGCTGCACAAACGAGCCGCCCGTGACGCGCACGTCGCCTGCGTCACCGGGGTCGGAATTCTCGACGTCTGCTACAGGACTCCCGGCCGTGTTCAACTGTCTGTGAAACGCCTCGGAGCGAGCGGCCGCCGTTTCACGTCTCACCTGTCTGACGGACACTAACACTGGATAAAAGTCTCTCGGTCTACTCGACTCGTTAAGTAGAAATGCTGCCTCGAGCTTCCAACGACACCGTCCGCCTTCATAGTCACGACCTGATTGACTAACTAACTCCCTATTGGTATTTTATACAAGGTGTTTCACAATTCGTGTTACACTATTCTAGAGGTTATAGAGGGGACTTAGTAGATCAACCTTTACATGGGGACCTATGACTGGAAACAGTTCTTTTCCATGTTATAACAAAAACAAGATATGCAGATTTCACTCCTGTTTACTGTGACATTACAACAGCTGTTCAATATGACCACCAACAAGTTCGGTGCACACAGTGTATCTGCCAATAAGTTCGCATAAAGTCCGTCCAACATGCGTACTGAATGGTTTATCACTGCTCCTGCAGCCATGATCTGTGCAACTAATCTTCCTCCGACTGCGCTTGGGTCTCGTAAGCAAGACTCTTCATGTAGCCCTACAAAAAAAGTCCAAAGAGGCTAAATCTGGGGATTCTGGTGACCAGTCATGTGGGTCCACTTTCACTGACCCACCTGTCTCCGTAGAGAACATTCCGAATGGTTTCGGGTGTCAAGTGCAAAATGTATTGTTCGCCATCATGCTGCAATCACAATTTGTGACACGTGTTCATTGGCTCATCACCTAAAATCCGCGCCACAAGTTGTCGCGGGAATTTAAGTTACCTGGCACCCATTAGATGGAGAGGAAGGATGTATGACGCAATCACATGATCATCGCAGATACCTGCCCAGACAATGATGCCGAAGGTGTGCTGAAATTTTTGCCTACACGTACCTTTGGCGTTTTGTTGATTCCAGACGTGGCTATTTCGAGGGTTCAAAAGACCTTCCATGATGAAATGCGCTACATCGATGAACAAACTTCGTCTTGGAAACTGAGGAAAATCCACACAACGGTCTAAAAATCAAGTATGCCCTACAGAAATTAACACTTGCACAAAATCCGACGGAGCATTGCGTGTACCTTCTGAGGGTGATGCAGGTGCAGAACACGCCAGACAGACGAGTGAGACACATGCAGATCACATGCAATGACTCTAGTACTCGCCGATGAGTCATCTTCAACTTCCTCTATGACTTGTGAATTTCCCACTTTCTACTACAATTGTTGGAATCACGTGATTAGGAAAGTACTTGTGGTACAGACTTTGAGCTTCCCTTTCGTAAATTAAGAACATATCAGTGTACTCTGCGAACGTGAACTCAGTCATCCATTTACTGCAATACTACTCACCGTAATGTCAAATGGCGCATCTCCAGGAAGCATGAAAACAAGGCAGATGGAAACATAGGTCATCACGTGACGTCGAGTCGTCGCACCGTTCATGAACGTGAGTACCTTACCATAACAGGAAACGAACCGTTTCTGGACGTAGGTCCCTAAGTAAAATTTTATCCCCTTTCAACCTCTAGAAATGTGTAATATGAATTGTGAAACACTCTTTATGTAACTACTGCTTAAATTATGTCGTAATGACACCAACTAATTGCACAACTTCTTATCTCACACATTATTCAGCCACAAGAAAGTGTGTTGGCACCCTTATTGTTCATCGGTATGCATGCAACAACATGAGTATCTAGTATCTTCCAAAACGCAGCGCATAGAAACGTGGTTTTCGGTGCTCATACCTGGAGACCTATTGGTGATAAAAAGATAGCGTTAAGGGTTCTCGACATCCCTCGGGCTATGGACCATTTATATGCCTTACGGAAGCATCGTCTTAGTGTTAGTCTCCCACAGTACGGAGTCAAAGTATGAATTTTACACACTTCCTCCTCCTTAGGCAAATAGAGCGATCGGTTGGTTCTTCTTGCATTTGATGTAGTCTAGTATGGGCTTGACGACTTATAGAGGCATCATTATTCCGTGGGAGGTTCCTTCCGAAAACCTAACGAAACTGATTTTTACTATATTTTCGCCGTCACCAGTGGACCAAAACGCAGCTTAGGAATCCAAGACGGCTATGCACAGCATATGGCTGAAATTTTCACTTCTTATTCCCAAGATCCCAGTCTCGAAAAACTGAAAATTTTCTTGATATCTTTAACCGTTTCCAAAATATAGACATGCAAAGTTACCCTACTTTTACACTTAAAATCCAGTATCAGGCGAAATTTAAATAACAAATAACAGCAGAAAATTACTCAGATTTTAACAATATATTGTCTAGGCATTTATTTAGAAGAGACACTTCCCAGTTTTCAAAAATATTTATCCGTTATCGAAAAACGCCCCAAAAACTTATTTTTTGGGTATCAAAACCCAGCCGCGGAATCCGAGACGGCTGTGCACAGAAAATGGGTGTAATTTTTACTATGTAATCCTGAGATCCAGATCTCAAGCAATCTTGAAAATTTTCTTCATATATTTACCCGTTTATAAGATACAGAGTTTCGAAGTTACTTTATTTACACCAAAAACGCAGTTTATAAAGTGACGTAGCACGGAGAAATATACTGTAAAGTGTCTCCGTTATCATATGGAAACCCAATGTTTTAGCACTGAAGCACTTGAAAAATTGTTTTGCACGTAAAATCCGGTATTAGGTGTAAAATTAATTTCGCATTGTTTCAGTTTCACATTAGTAACGAACTAAATTTTACTGATCAATATATTTCTTTTCATATGAGTTGCAGGCCCCGCTGCAGCATGAAAAAAGAAGAGAACCACGGAAAAATCCTCCTGTCGGAGCACAAAACATGCGAATCTGTTCCTGTTTATTAAAAAGACTCTGATTCTGCCTCATTGTACCTTTCTCAAAACTTTTTCCACGCGAACATATTCGCATTTTTGTACTCCGATAGCAACATTAATCCGCCGGTTTCTATTGATGACTTGGCAGACAACTTCAATTATAACCTTTAACCATTTGCAAATGATGCCTTTATCTAAAATAACTGATCAAAGCTATCCGGACAACTAATAGTGGAGGCTAAAAAGGAGTGTGTCAACACTTCACTTTTATGTGTGAATGAACGTGAGCGAATGGCACCCCAGTTTTCCTCAAGAGCCGAAATCGGAGAAGGTAGTCATGTGGGACATTCCGTTGTGGAGCGAAGACCATGTTCTAACTCAAAAAATGTCCAAATGTGTGTGAAATCTTAACTGCTAAGGTCATCAGTCCCTAAGCTTCCACACTACTTAGTCTAAATTATTCTAAGGACAAACTCACACTCCCATGCTCGAGGGAGGACTCGAACCTCCGCCGGAACCAGCTGTTCTAACACATCCGAAAGGTGTTCTACTGGGTTCAGATCGAGAATATGGGCAGACCAGTCCATTTCAGAAATGTTAATGTCCAAAATGCGGTTTTGTGACAGGGTGCATTGTTATGCTGCTACAAACACCTACTTCGTATTGTTTCTTTACTGTACTTAGTCTACAATGTCGTTAAATTTTTCATATCCTTCCATATTTAACGTCTTCTTAAACGCAGTAAGCGGACGAAAAACTAATCACAATAAACACGATCGTATCGTAGCAGCTCCTCCTCTATATTTCACTGATGGAAGATAACGTTCTCCATGTATTCGCCAGACCCAAACACGTCCAACGGATTGCCATAGGATACAGAGCGATTCATCACTCCAAATCACTCTTTCCAGTCACCCACTGTCCAGTGGCGTCACCGTTTACACCAGCTCAAGCATCCCTTAGCTTTGACTTATGTAATGTGTAATTATGACGAGGTGCCCCACGAATGTCCCCACACACAGTAATTTTGCTAACCCGACTGTTAGTAGCAGTTCATAACAAGAGTGATTCCTTCCGCTTTCTTTATGCGATTTTTGACGACCAACCTCCACCAGTGCTCAAGAGCCCCTGTCCGGTAGTATGAGAAGTCTTCCTGATATTGCTTTAGCTACAGTTGTTCCTTCACCATCAGAGCAGTCTACTCGGTTAGATGTACCAGTTTTGAAATGTCCCCTGTGGATTTGTTTATCACGTGATATACAGTGACTAGTACACGTTCGGAGTCACTGCGCTTTCCTCAGCAACCCATTCCACTGTTACTGCTTAACAAGGCATTACGCCTCGCTTCCTTTAATGCAGGTGTGTCCGCCTCTCGTAACATCTAGTGGCCAATTCCACTTTATGTAAGGGTGACCGAATACCGTTGGTCAGGAACTGTATAATGAAGAACCGTCTGAGAAAAATTTACACAACCACCCTGTCATTTGTTGAGAAGATTTCAGTGTGATGCAACCATTGGAAATTTGTTTTAAGTGCTCAGGAATGTAATATTATAAAAACGGTACCGTCCAGCCCCCGTGTCATCCTCAGATCAGAGGCGTCACTGGATGCGGATACGGAAGGGAATGTGGTCAGCACACCGCTCTCCCGGCCGTATGCCAGTTTATGAGACCGGAGCCGCTACTTCTCAGTCAAGTAGCTCCTCATTTTGCCTCACAAAGACTGAGTGCATCCCTATCCAAGTGCTAGCCCAGCCCGCCAGCCCTTAACTTCCGTGATCTGACGGGAACCGGTGTTACCACTGCGGCAAGGCCGTTGGCCAAAATGTAATATCATGCACTTCAAAATACGCAGAAAAATTGTATTTTATGATGACAACATCAATAAATCATTATTGCAGTGAATTAGTATAGAGGGTCAAACAGAAATATTCTGCTCAAACTGCAAGACACATAGACGAATAGATTATATTAACATTGGTTTCTTCCATTTTACAACTCATTTTCTCCAACTCATTAATCATGAGAAACACACAAGAACAGAACGTTAGAAATATGGGGAACATGCACTGTTGGTGATTTTTGGTTACGCTGTGCACCGCCAGTGTTTTGTTCTACACATCCCTGTTGCCCTGCGACATACGTTATTGCTTGTTTACAGGTAACATCAGATGGTCGAGCGATCAGTAGATCGTTGTAAGCACACGAGTTACTACGTAACTAGACTCTTGGCTCTTGCAAAGGCGATGTACACAAATGCAGAGATGTCAGATGCCCATTTGATGTATGGATTAGCTGATGGCAGTGACGCTCACCCTCAACGTTTCTACCGAGAAAGATTTCCAGGACGATGGTGCCCCTACAGGAAAACGTTTGAAACGATTGATCGTCGACTTAGGGAACATGCGACCTTTTAACCTGATACTCGGGACCGGGGAGGCCTCGAAGGACGAGGACGCCGAACGGGAAGCGGCAGTTCTTCAAGCAGTTGACGACGACCCTAGGGTCAGTACGAAACATGTAGCTGCTACACTGAACCTTGACCAGGTGACTGTATTACACGAGGACCAGTTGCATCCACTCATTTATAGAGTGTGCAGATCTATCAGAGCTGATTTTCCTGCACGGGTACTCTTCTGCGAATGGCTTATTCAACAAAGCGTCAAGCTTAATTTTAGTGCAGTTGTACTGTTCGCAGATGAGGCGTCGTTTCAACGAGATCTGGTCATAAATTTTCACAATCGGCATGTAAGGGATGCCGCCAGTCCTCACGCAACTGTTGAAACAAGTCATCAACAAAGATTTTCTGTCAGTGTTCGGATCGGCATTGTTGGTGACCGTCTGGTAGGTCCTCACTTTCTTGATCCCAGGATCAACGAACAAAATTTTCCTTATTTAGTAGAGAATGATCGGTTAGCATATATACCTTCAGTTGTGCGACAAAACATGTACTTCATGCACGATGGAACACCTCCGGATTTTAGTGCTAATGTGTTGGCTTCTAAACAACAGATTCGGTTAACAGATGGACAGGTAGATATAGACCAACTGCTTGGCCTCCTCGCTCTCCTGAACTACGTCCAGCGGATTTTATTTGTGGGCAATTGAAAGCCCTTGTGTATGCAACCCCACTACACGATATTCAGAGTCTCCCTGCCCGTATTATGGAAGGCTACGAAACTATGCGTAATACTCCTGGGATACATCAGTGCAACCGAGATTCGCTACGACGGCGGGTTGACGCAAGTATCAATGCCCACGGAGAGCATACTGAACATCTCATGTGAGAAAGAGTTGCTTGTGGTATGCTGGTGCAGCAGACATGCAGCATTAGAGATGATAATTTACTACTGCTTTCCTACTGACTCCGTTAGAAACACATTTTGCCGATTGTATCAACGTGTACCACTAAATGTACCTGCAGAATTGTATCATTGTACAACATATAGTTCTGAAGATATGACATTTTATACAGAGGAGTACGGTTCTCTAAAGAATCGGGGGTGGGTACTTGCGCTAGCAGAGCCCCTATCAGTCGAAATATCGCTAGCGTCGTTTATGCCTCTCTAGACCTCGAGTGCCCACTCCCATGCACCATCAAAGTTTCATTCATTGTCCTAGCTAAAGTTGTTGAAGCATAATATCAAAAAAATAGAAGGTTCAGAAATGGTTCAAATGGCTCTGAGCACTATGGGACTTAACATCTGAGGTCATCACTCCCATAGAACTTAGAACTACTTGAACCTAACTAACCCAAGGACATCACAAACTTCCATACCCGAGGCAGGATTCGAACCTGCAACCGTAGCGGTCGTGAGGTTCCAGACAGAAGCGCCTAGAACCGCTCGGTCACAGCGGCCGGCTAAATAGAAAGAACATTAGAGTTTAATACCCAGTATACGACGAGGTCGCTAGAGACAGAGCACAAGATCGGACTGGCTAAGGACGAAGAAGGAAATTCGACTGCGTTGTCTCCGAAGGAACCTTGAGCAAACCTTGAAAAACATAAATCTTGGCGGCCACCCGGCACTTTGAAACATCGTCCTCTCGAATAAACGTAAAATTTCTTCTGTTTCCGTCAATAATCAAAAAATGTTTCCGTCCTCAGACTACCGGTTTTGGCCAGCGACGACCATCTTCAGATCTTGGTACTGACTTTCCGCTTTTTCCGCTTTTGACTCTGTCGTAGGCGAGGGGCTTCATGGATCACTGTTTTAATCCATTTCTATGTCGCAGATTGTGAAACTAGTACCATTTTCGTCTTATGACAGAGTCGAAAGCTTCTGTAAATTGAAGCAGCAGATCACCACCGCGATCTAAAGATGCTCATCATGGACCGAAACCGGTAGTCTAAGGGCCAAAAAGTTTTGGGACCACTGACAGAAATAAGGGAAATTTATACTACACATTCCGGATCACTCTTTTACACAGTAACTTTGTCGCAGCTCGAGGATAAATTAGCACTGCACCATTTCGCTCGGTAATATGACGTCAGCTGAAATAAGAGAGTTGGCTTCCTCAGAAATTGCAATTTAATAAAATCCTGTTGGGTATGAACCCACCTCGTTATGAAGTAGTAGAAGTAACTATAAAACTGATGCAGTGATTGTCCCTACACTTGTCTTCTTCATTGTGGTAATCTTCAGTCGCCCTGTAGAGGATTACTGCAAATACGGTCGAAACATCCGTTTAGTGCCTGATGTAACACGACAGTATAACCAACAGTATTTTATTCAAAGTAATCTCATCACATCCCTTGACTGCAGAATCCCACTAGATCGATGCAGAGAAAATATTTTTTCGCCGTGTCTGTGAGGCAATGTTGGCTGCGGAAATTTTTTCCAAATAGAACGTAAATCGTATACTAGACTCAGTTTATGGTGTGCCGCACGTTCACATAGCACGGATCCGTTTCATCTTCCAACTCAGAGACCCTCGTCGTTGAATAATCACTGAACGGTGTTGGACACATTCACAAGAATTCTGTTGTCACTGTTACAACGAGACGCAAAGGTTCCATACCAGGTGGACAATGATGACTAAGACTTCTTCTTTTTTGCTATCGACAGCCTTACCCAAAATGTTTCGTCGAGTTCCCATCCTCTCCAGTCAACATATGGAGACGTGACGGGACCACTTCCGGTCCAGCCGGCATTATCAGCGTCGTTGCTTGACTATTATAAACGGTGGAACAGGACAGTAAAATTTGGTCCAAGACAATCTGTAATACGTATATCGGTATGTGATTATACACACAGTGTGCAATCTGCATAATACAAATATGTGAACGAAGTTTCATTCATTGGGAACACTTATTCCATTCAAATTTTACGCTAGTCTGGTTAAGAATTCGAGATGGGTGATTCTCTTCCAGTCGTTTATTGGGACATGATTATAAAAATTTTGATAGTCGGCTGCGTATTAACTACTGATGTTCAACTGTGCCGCAAAGGAAGCTTTTACCCAGAAGCAGACAAATTAATCGACAGCACGTGATCATCCATGTGTGCCCTCTATGCTGAACACATTTTGAGGACTCCTTCGTATGAATAATAGAGTGGAGGCGTTACCTTCATTGTCGATTACATCGCAACAGACCAGTGAGAGAGAGCCTTGCGAAAATTTAACTGTATGCTCGTATTACAGTACCGGTGGGTTCACATACAGGACACGTACATACAACGGGAAACCATTCTTACTTCCCCCTCTGTAATGGTGAGAAGTTCACTTCTTTAAATTTTTTTTAACTTTTCGGTCTTGAACTTAGCCAAAACTGAAAAACTGTTCCATCACACGCTTTTTCCATTAGTTAACGATCTTCAGTGGTATTCTTATTAAAATTACAAGTAAATAAATCATTCTTTTCCCTACATTTATTATATATTCAAATCAGTTTAGCTTACGAATGACATATTTTTCGAATTCTTACAGCAAATGTATTTTAATCCTTAAATACTGATGACGGTATTTCTAAAAACAGTCACTTCTCTTTTCCTTTACAGCAGTGGCTAGAATTCAATTTGTGCAACACACATTTATGTTGTGTTCCATCACTTTGTTTCTCCTGTGGTCTGTGGATAGTCTTAACTCTGCGTATTCTGTATTTCAGTAAACCTTTGCTCACATTTCATTCTCTCTCCCCCCCCCCTTCCCCCCGTATCTCACTCACTCTCTCTCTCTCTCTCTCTCTCTCTCTCTCTCTCTCTCTCTCTTCGTGTGTGTGTGTGTACGTTTTCGTGCGCACATGCGCGCTAATTTGGTAATTTAAATAAACAACAGGCAGTGGAGTGCACGAGAGTGGCCGGGACGTGTGGTGATACAAAATTAATTTCACTCTAAGTCGATGTTTCGAAGCCGGCATGAAATGAAAGTCGTGTAAGCTTGTCATCTATAAAAAGAAAAAAAATGCTGGTTATGTGTTCATATACGGCCAAATTGAAAGCAAAGCCTACAATATTAAGATTGCAAGAGAAACACCACGGTTAAACACAGAGGAATGACTACAGAGGTGGAAAAAGTATATTAAAGGCCTCTGTGACGGGAAGGACTTCTCTATAACATGATTGGATAAGAAATGGAAGTCTATATGGAGTACATAGTTGATACAGTATTAGAGTCGAAGTCTAGCACTGCTTTGGAAGATTTTCAATCGAATAAGGCAGAAGCTATAGATAAAATTTCCTTTGGAATTTATAAAATCATTAGGGAGAGTGGTGAGCAAGGCAGTATTCGAGTTGTAGAATCTATGAATCTGGAGACATGCCATCAGAGTTAGGTAAAAATGTCATCCACACAGTCCCGAAGATAGCAAGGTCAGTTAGGAGCGAGTATTATCGCAGAGTCGACTTAACGGCTCCTGCGTCAATGTTTGTGGCAGAAGAGTGGTAAAAAAAAGATAAGGATCTTTGGCTTTCGGAAAGGCAAGGGCGCTAGAGAGGCACTTCCCATGTTGCGGTTGATAATGGGAGATGTCCAAAATTGTCAGGAAATTTGGAAATTTTTGTAAGTTCCTATGGGACCAAACTGCTGAGGTCATCGGTTCCCTAGGCTTACACATTACTTAATCTAACTTAACCTCACTTATGCCAAGGGCAACACACACAGAAGCCCGAGAGAGGACTCGAACCTCCGACGGGTGGAACCGGCGAACCGTGGCAACGCGGCCCCTAGACCACGCTGCTACCCCACGCGGCTCGAAATTGTTAGGAAAATAGGTCTAAGCTGCAGGGAAAGACTGGTAATATATACGTTCTAGTCACAATGTGACCATCGCCTATGTTTGACGTCAACGTGCGATAATCATTCACTTACGACTGTTGGCAGCACTAGCAGTGTAGGGTATACAGGGTGTTACAAAAAGGTACGGCCAAACTTTCAGGTAACATTCCTCACACACAAAGAAAGAAAATATCTTATGTGGACATGTGTCCGGAAACGCTTACTTTCCATGTTAGAGCTCATTTTGTTACTTCTCTTCAAATCACATTAATCATGGAATGGAAACACACAGCAACAGAACGTACCAGCGTGACTTCAAACACTTTGTTACTGGAAATGTTCAAAATTTCCTCCGTTAGCGAGGATACATGTATCCACCCTCCGTCGCATGGAATCCCTGATGCGCTGATGAAGCCCTGGAGAATGGCTTATTGTATCACAGCCGTCCACAATACGAGCACGAACAGTCTCTACATTTGGTATCGGGGTTGCGTAGACAAGAGCTTTCACATGCCCCCATAAATGAAAGTCAATAGGGTTGAGGTCAGGAGATCGGGGAGGACATGCAATTGGTCAGCCTCTACCAATCCATCGGTCACCGAATCTGTTGTTGAGAAGCGTACGAACACTTCGACTGAAATGTGCAGGAGCTCCATCGTACATGAACCACATGTTGTGTCGTACTTGTAAAGGCACATGTTCTAGCAGCACAGGTATAGTATCCCGTATGAAATCATGATAACGTGCTCCATTGAGCGTAGGTGGAAGAACATGGGGCCCAAACAAAGACATCACCAACAATGCCTGCCCAAACGTTCATACAACATCTGTGTTGATGACGTGATTGCACAATTGCGTGCGGATTCTCGTCAGCCCACACATGTTGATTGTGAAAATTTACAATTTGATCACGTTGGAATGAAGCCTCATCGTAAAGAGAACATTTGCACTGTAATGAGGATTGACACATTGTTGGATGAACCATTCGCAGAAGTGTACCCGTGGAGGCCAATCAGCTGCTGATAGTGCCTGCACACGCTGTACATGGTACGGAAACAACTGGTTCTCCCGTAGCACTCTCCATACAGTGACGTGGTCAATGTGACCTTGTACAGCAGCAACTTCTCTGACGCTGAAATTAGGGTTATCGTCAACTGCACGAAGAATTGCCTCGTCCATTGCCAGTGTCCTCGTCGTTCTAGGTCTTCTACAGTCGCGAGTCATAGGGTGGAATGTTCCGTGCTCCCTAAGACGCCGATCAATTGCTTCGAACGTCTTCCTGTCGGGACACCTTCGTTCTGGTAATCTGTCTCGATACAAACGTACCCCGCCACGGCTATTGCCCCGTGCTAATCCATACATCGAATGCGCATCTGCCAACTCCGCATTTGCAAACATTGCACTGACTGAAAAACCACGTTCGTGATGAACACTAACCTGTTGATGCTACGTACTGATGTGCTTGATGCTAGTACTGTAGAGAAATGAGTCGCATGTCAACACAAGCACCGAAGTCAACATTACCGTCCTTCAATTTGGCCAACCTGCGGTGAATCGAGGAAGTAGAGTACATACTGACGAAACTAAAATGAGCTCTAACATGGAAATTAAGCGTTTCCGGACACATGTCCACATAACATCTTTTCTTTATTTGTGTATGAGGAATGTTTCCTAAAAGTTTGGCCGCACCTTTTTGTAACACCCTGTATAAAGCGTCTCGTGGAAAGGCGGAAAACTGTGCCGTGGGTGGCGAAGCGCCGCTATCCAAAACTAGCGTTGAGGCGACGGTGATGCGCCACGGGGCACAGACGACAAGGCTGAAGAACCACTGCGGAGCTGTGTACAGGCGATTCGGCGTTCAACTTTTCGGAAACTGAGTGCCCAGATGAAATAAGGGGCTACCAACAGCGTCTCCTCAGAGACCGCTCAGCGAACGTTACTACTGTATGGGCCACCGCAGCAAACGTCTGGTTCATGCACCCATGCTGGCCGACAAGTTCACCGGCACAACTGGACATCCACTGAGTGGTGACAGGTGGCCTTCTCATACGAATCACTCCTTTGGCGTGTAAGACCCTGCAACAATCATCGGAAGGGTCCATCCCAGAGGAGGGAGCGTAATGGTCTGATTAGTGTTCCTGTGGCGTTCCGTGGGTGATCTAATCATTCTGTAAGGCACAATGGATCAACATAATTACGCATCTTTCCTTGGGGACTATCTCTACCGCTACATGCTTTCCTTTGCATGACGGCATCTACCAACAGGAAAGTACAACGTATCACAGGGCTCGCAGTGTCCGCTCGTTGTTCGACGTGTACCAGGATGTGTTTACTGTACTGTCTTAGTCACCAATCTCACTGCATTTAAGCCCAATCGAGAAGCTGTGGGACCACCTTGATCAGGACGTACGCGCCATAAATACGCAGCCGAGAAACTAGCGCAGTATGCTAGGGCAGTGGAGACGGCTTTCCAGAAACTCGTTTACTATCTTCCTGCATGTCCGCGCTGCAGGGTGGTTATTCGTGCTTTTGACAGGTGGTCACATTAACGTGACTATACTGTGTACAGTGTGTCATCATCATCATCATCAACATCATCATTTAAGACTGATTATGCCTTTCAACGTTCAGTCTGGAGCATAGTCCCTGTGTAAGTAGGCTGTTTAGGTTTTTATATTGGTAACGCCACGTAGCGCTCCGTATGAAAATCACTGGCTGTGCTCTGTGCAGTCTGTGGCTGGTTGGCATTGTCGTAATACTCGCCATTGTAGCTTTGGGCAGTTGGCTGTTAACAGCGCATAGCGTTGCGCAGTTGGAGGTGAGCCGCCAGCAGTGGTGGATGTGGGGAGAGGGATGGCGGAATTTTGAGAGCGGACGATCTGGACGTGTGTCCACCAGAAAGAGTAAATTTGTAATATTGGATATCATGGACTGATATATATATATATATATATATATATATATATATATATATATATATATATATATATATATATATATATATATATATATCAAAATCTTTCTTTTGCTAACTATGCCTATCAGTAGTTAGTGCCTTCAGTAGTTTGAATCTTTTATTTAGCTGGCAGTAGTGGCGCTCGCTGTATTTCAGTAATACGAGTAACCAAGATTTTTGTAATTGATTTGTGAAAGGTATAGGTTAATGTTAGTAACGGCCATTCTTTTGGAGGGATTATTGAAAGTCAGATTGCGTTGCGCTAAAAAATATTGTGTGTCAGTTTAAGCATAGTCATGTATAATTTTTCTAAGGGGATGTTGCACCTTTTATAAAATTCTTCCATGATCCCCTATTCAGTGCTACCATTGGTGCCTCTTCTGATGTTAAGCCTGTTACTTCAAAATCATTCCTACCCTCTACTGCTGAACCCATGAGTCTCTTGGGTAACCTTGCTTCTCCCAATGCGTGTAACATGACCCCACCATCTAAGCCTGTTCGCCCTGACTGCTACATCTATAGAGTTCAATCCCAGTTTTTCTTTAATCTCCTCATTGTGGCCACCCTCCTGCCATTGTTCCCATCTCCTAGTACCTGCAATCATCCTAGCTACTTACATATCCGTAACCTCAACCTTATTGAAAGATAACTTGAATCCACGCAGCTTTCGCTCCCATACAATAAAGTTGGTCGAAAGATTGAACGGTGCACAGATAACTTATTTCTTGGTACTGACTTCCTTCTTGCAGAAGAGGGTAGATCGTAGCTGAGCGCTCACTGCATTAGCTTTGCTACACCTCGCTTCCAGTTCTTTCACTATGTTGCCATCCTGTGAGAATATGCAACCTAAGTACTTGAAACCGTCCACCTGTTCTAACTTTGTTCCTCCTATTTGCCACTCAATCCGTTTATATCTCTTTCCCACTGACATTACTGTTGTTTTGGAGATGCTAATCTTCATACCATAATCCTTACATTTCTGATCTAGCACTGAAATATTACTTTGCATTCTTTCAACCGAATCTGCAATCGCAACTAAGTCATCCGCATATGCGAGACTGCTTATTTTGTGTTCACATATCTTAATCTCACCCAGCCAGTCTATTGTTTCAACGTGTGATCCATAAATAATATGAACAACAATGGAGACAGGTTGCAGCCTTGTCTTACCCATGCAACTACTCTGAACCATGAACTCAATTTACTGTCAACTCTATCTGCTGCCTGACTATCTATGTAAAGACCTTTAATTGCTTGCAAAAGTTTGCCTCCTATTCCGTAATGTCGTAGAACAGACAATAACTTCCTCCTAGGAACCCGGTCATATGCCTTTTCTAGATCTGTAAAGCATAGATACAGTTCACTGTTCCACTCGTAACTGTAGAGTGTGAAGAAGGAGGAAATCAAAAGCGAGGTTCTCACATTAGAAAGGGTATAGAAAACGATTTAGTCTTTTGTGGTTAATGTTCAATCACAGTGTATTTCGAAGAACCAGTATCAGGAAGGTTCCATTATGGAAGTGAAATACAAGGTGAATAATATCAGTGATAAATCCTCTGGTGCTGTCTTCAGTGGAAGTGTGTGCGTGTGGTGGCTGTTGGCAGCAGCCGCGTATCCGTAAGTGCGTAACAAACGGCTTTTGGCAGCGCAACCCCGCGCGGCACCGGTGAGGGAGGACCATTGGCAGAAGTGTGCGGCGGACACTTCGCCGCTGGCGTCCTTGGTGCTAGGCAGGCCTCGCCTGTCTGTTGATCCCTGTTACCGAGGCCAATTCCTGTTATTGACGGCGCCCGCGTCCTTCGCCCGCTCACATATCGCAGCTAACGAGAAATGCACGTAAGGGAACAGCTCCTCGCTTCGCCCGGCCTCCAGCATTTCTCAGCCGGCAAGTTGATACAACGGCCAAGATTCAGAAATGTTGTGGCGTTGATTTAGGTCTCTCTTCAGCTATGTTACTATCCTTTCCTTCCATTTTTTCTTCATTTTCTTTTAACCACTGGGTTGATTTCTTCAACAACGTTATACCTGACCTCCTCTTCCACACCCAGACAATGGATCTATTGTTAGATTTTAAATGACATGTCATTACTTTCCGAATGACTCTTCGAGTTAATCTGATCCTTGTACGACTACTGGAAGCATGAAGTAACTGAGAGGTCCCAGAAGCAAGTTTTCAACGGTAATTTTCCACAGATAAAGTCTTTTTCAGAATCTCGTAATAAATACAGACTGGTTTAACTAACGAAGGAAGGAGTCCACAAAAAAGACGGAGTTACAATCATTGTCCCTTAGTTGCGTATTCAGCGGTCCATAATATGCCTACGTTCTTTATTATAACTTGTTTTCTATAAAAGATTAGTAATGTACTTTCAAAGTATTATTTGGTTTCTACAAAAATTCCTTCTGTCGTCCAGAGCGGTGAATTTCCCACATTTTCTGTCATTCTGAAGATAATGTTATCATGAAAACGTAAGGTTGTGACATGAAATTATTGAGTTAATGAAGAAGCACATACTAAATAAATAAAGTGATCTTTTCTTCGCATTTGATACAAGGATCAAAAAATTATGACATTCTTCAGTACTACAAAAGGGACTTACTCAGCTTCTTTTTCTTTATTTCCTACTCTTCTTTACCAGTCCTTTGACTAGAATTGTACGCCTGTCAAGTTCCTGTGCTAATCTCCAGGTCACAGAGTAACTCTTTCATTCAACGTTCTCAGTCATTTGTTGCACAGCGGTTACTCATATGTAAACTGACAGTGTTCCGAGTGCTACAGTGAGGGTAGTGTACATTTCAGGACGCTGAGACATCTTATGTATGTTCATTTATCGGTGCGTTCACAGAATATGCTGAAAATAGAATGTGAAATGTTTCCTATTTTACGTCAGTAAGCTGTTTATCGCTTGGCAATGCGCGTTGATATCCTTTGTGAAGTGCCTGTTGGTGCAAAGGGTTAAAGAGGTAGACGCCTTTCGTACGAAAGGCAATGGCTATCGGCATGAAATATCGTGCATCGCTAGTAGTTTTTATCAGAACAACAACAATACCATCGCTGCATTGCGGGATTATCGTAGACAAAACAGCTGAAAGACAGCCCATGTCAATATGTAGGCTAAATAATATAAGATTGATATAATATAAGATTTGAAGAAACAGGTGAATTAGGTGGTGCAGTAGGAGAGGGAGGCGGTCCATTCCCATAGCAGGTTTTTAAAGTCGCTATAGCTGTATTGGACCGAGCAGCACATGCGTCATATTTCGCAGCCAGTGCTCGATCTGTATCACGGGAAGTCTCTGTCCTCTGATCAGTAGTTCAAAACACTTTGCGGCGTGTTCAAAAGGTTTTGCGGATACGCTAGCACCCGCACAAGGTTCAGAATATCCACCAACTGAAGCCCCATGATAGGCTACAGCTCAGTGACTTTGCTCTTCGTTTATTGGAACGCATGGAATTGAGTGACACGTGTCTAGGGAAAATTCTTTTAAACGAATTAGGCACATTTTACTCTGCGCGGTGCCGTGAACACACAGAACTGTCGCATGTGGGATTCTACACCGCCACGTGTTGTGCAAGAACATCCACTGCACTCAGTTTATGTGACTGTGTCGTGTGGTTTCACACGGTCCTTCGTTGTCGGTCCGTTTCCCTTTGAAGAGATGTCATCTCGCTCATATGTTAGGTGTAAAGTAACACCTGCACGTGACAAGGACCTCCTCGGAAAACACGTGATTTCAGCTTTTCGAGAACGCAATTGTGCACACATCACTATTTTCATGCAAGATGGGAGCGAAACCACACGTCGTTTACCGTGTGAAAGATTTGCTTCGAGAAACCTTCAGTAAGGTCCGCATCACCTCCCGGAAACTTCAAGATATGAGGCCTTCCAGATCCCCAGACGTATATCCATGCGACTTCTGGTCGTGGGATACCTGAAATATCGTGTTTATGAGGGATACATCCGGGTCTTCCTGATCTGAAGAATAGCATACGATGACATATCGCTGCGATTACATCGGACATGCTGCCAGCAACTATCGACCAAGCCATGTTAAGGATGCAGCACGCTGTAGAGTCACTTAATTCACTCATCCTTTAATTCTTCCTCGGTTTCAACATCATCATTGAAACTTATCACTGATTTCACTTTGAATTTTGATCCCACTATGTAACCTTTTTTTACATTTCTTTCGTTGCTTTCTGGCAAGACTGGGTCCCTACCTACGCCCCTATTAATCCGAAAACTTCTGTCTTGTTCTTCCATTCTTACTGTTCTCTCATGGTTCTTGTACGTATTGTGTATTAGTCGTTCCATCCTATAGTTTATATTAATTTTTCGATGATTTCAAAAGTTTCACACCACTATACGTCGGACGCTTCTTCTTGGCCGGCATATCCTATAAACGTTTTTGATATTTTTTAAGTCTTGTTTTTATTAGCAAGTGCATCGTCAGAACTATCTCTATGATATATTCACTTTTCCTAGAACCGAACTGACCGTAATTTAACAGAGCCTATTTTCTTCATTTTTCTTCTTGTTCGAAAGCTGTTATTGTTGTGGCCTTCAGTCTGGTTTGATGTAGCTCTCCACGTTACTCTATCCTTCGTACTTAAACCGACGTTCATTTGAATAAGCTTACTGTACTCATCTCTTGGTCTCTCTCTGCAGTATTTACACTAACACGACCCTCCGATAAGCAACTCACGATTCCTTGATGTCTCAGAATATGTCTTGTCAACAGTGCCCTCCTTTTAGTCAAGTGAATGCCATAAATTTATTTCATCCCAATTCTATTCAGTATCTTCTCATCAGTTATTGTTAATAAAATGAGCGTAATCTTCAAAATCTTGAGCATTGAGTCATACATAACATGATTAGAACTCTGAAACATGTAATAAGATCCCAATTCGAATTGTATAAATCATTAGAACGGAATTAAATCGACAGATGTAAAGGTAATATCCGGAGTACCACAGGGAAGTGCGATAGGACCGTTGCTGTTCACAATATATATAAATGATCTAATAGAAAGCGTCGGATGCTCTTTAAGGCTATTCGCAGATGATGCAGTTGTTTATACCAAAGTACCAACGCCAGAAGATGAATGGGGTAGACTCAGGTAGTTGACTCTGAACGTCAATAAATGTAACATATTGCGCATACATAGGAAAAGAAATCCGCTATTGATGACAAACAGCTGGAGACCGTGTCTGCCGTAAAATATTTAGGTATAACTATCCAGAGTTACCTTAAGTGGGATGACCATATAAAACAGATAGTGGGAAAAGCAGACACAAGACTCAGATTCATCGGAAGAATCTTAAGGGAATGTAACTCATCCACGAAAGAAGTGGCTTATAAGGCACTTGTTCGAGCGATTCTTGAGTAGTGTTCATCTATCTGGGGCCCTATCAGGTAGGACTGACAACGAAGATCCAACGAAGAGCGGTGCGGTTCGTCACGGGATCGTTTAGCTGGTGAGAGAGCGTAACGGGGATGCTAACCAAACTCCACTGGCAGACGTTACAAGAGAGAGGTTGTGCATCACGGAGGGATTTACTACTGACATTTCGGGACAGCACTTTTCAGGAGGAGTCAAACAATATATTACTTCCCGCCACATACATCTTGCGTATTGATCACGAGGAGAAAATTCGAGAAATTAGAGCCAACACAGAGGCTTACCGACAATCATTCCTCCTACGCACTATTCGCGAGAGGAACAGGATTGGAGGGATCAGATAGTGGTACCATAGGTAACCTCCACCACACACCAACAGGTGACTTGAGGAGTATGACGTAGGTGTAGACGTAGAACACATTTCTTAAAATTCATAGCCAAATTTAAATTTAAATATCTACTAGAAAAACTTACACACTAGACGTGTTCCTATCTCATTTCTTTTTAACATTCTACTATTTACATCCATTTACTGAATGTTTACTGGCATCGGTCGGGCCTTCACTGTGTACCTACTTATTAAAGAAAACTTGAAGATATAGAAACAAAATTTTGATTATCGTAGATGACATGTATAATTTTATGATGCATGGGGATCAGGAATGTAGGTAAACGTAGAATAAGCTCACGATGTAAAATAAGCATAGGAAGTATGAGATTAAGTAAGGCCGAATTTAAATTGGCATAAACTATGATATAGGATGTGACATACTGGATAAGTTAGTTCTGTTTGATGTGAGAATGTTGATTAAGATTACCCTGAGAATAGACGTGGATGAAAGGAGAGGGAGAGTGTTCATGGAAGCATCACAGTAGGCTGCATTCTGGACGGAGATCATGACAGCACGTCAGGACTGGATATTTTGGGGTTATGAGAATTTAAAAGGTATTCTATGTGTTTGGGGAAATGTGGGAAATTGATGGGCAGGTAAAGAATACAGATGGAGCCACATACAAAAATGATGGTGTTAAGGTGCGGTTGGTCCCAGCAAAGGTTCGAGTCCTCCCTCGGGCATGGGTGTGTGTGTTTGTCCTTCGGATGATTTAGGTTAAGTAGTGTGTAAGCTTAGGGACTGATGACCTTAGCAGTTTAGTCCCATAAGATTTCATACACATTTGAACATTTCTTTGATGGTGTAAGGCAGCAAGATTTTACCACCATACATTTAAAAATCTGCATATTCATTTCGATTTATATTTATATTAGACATTGTTTAGGATGCACAATCGAATTCTTAACCATTTCGTTGGCTGATACTGGATAGGACCATGTACTAACAATTTCTGTAGTACTGCGTGTCTGGGAGTTAATTAGAGCTGAGCAGAGACAGAAAGGGCGATGTGGGCCACGCATTCCTCAAAAGATGATACCAGTTAATGAGAGGCTGGGAAGGTGCGGACATTTACTGCTCCGAGAGAGAGCAGAGTGAGGAGGCTGCAGTTTACGATGCAGGAGACCCCAAAGCACGGACAGTGCAGGTGGGATTTTGCACTTTGATGGAACGGAGAATAATTTCAGAATAGCACACCTAGTGGGCAGGGAAAAATGGAAAGATGACCGCTTACTGCAAAAGAATGCTTGGAGTCACAAAAGATGGTTGCGCGTTGACCAATGAATCTTCTCACAGGAAGTGCTAAGACACATTCCCCCCCCCCCCCCCCCCCCCCCGAAAAATAGAGACACTGGCAGATTGATAAGGATGTAGGATGGGAAATGGAAAATTCCAGAGAACCTGCTGAAAGGAGTAGGAGCTTCAAGTGATTGGCTGGCAGATTTATGAGCCATGTAGTGGGAGGTAAAGTTTTTGTACTGGGCACTGGCATTTGTCCCCTGAGTGCAAACATAGACGTCGCATATTCAGAAGGGAGTGGGAGATCAGGGTATGGCATGGAGAGACACTTACCTGTGGGCATAGATCAAAGACTCTTCCCTCCACGGATCCACCAAGAGACTTGGGTGGTGACGTCCACAGCAGAGAATCTGGCAGGTAGATTTTGAGAAGTTTTGCTTGTGACGCAAGGTACGGCTGTGTGAACAGAGTTGTTATTCTGTTTACTCAAGTGACGGTTCTTCATCTGTCTGTCGAGTCTGGCGCACATTTGACGTGCTTGTTTACAGGAAAATGCTTGCTTCCCAGTTAGTGAGCAAACAGAAACCTCGACTCGTGGTCTATCTTGCAGTGACGTAATTTCAGCCCTAGCAGTTTGCGGACAGCATACGGGATCCACTGTGTACGCAGAGAATTACATGCAAGCCACGTGCATCATCTGCACAGACCCCAGCGGACAATGAGCAGAACACTATAACTGTTTCCTGCTTCAACAGGTCATCTGGTTTGTAGGGAAATATTTACAGTAAATGTGCTGAGCTCAATTTATATATCTACTGAGTTCTTTCTGAAAGTGTCAGTCAGGGTGTAGGTCTTCTGTTTCTCACTGTTAATGAGTATCAGCCAACTTTGTGTCTGTCTAATACCAGGTCGTGCGATCTAAGGAAACTTAATATTAAGAAAACAGTCTTAATCGCATTTTTTTTTCATTTTATTTAGTGTCGATCGGTTTCAGCCCATCGCAGGGGCCATCTTCAGGGCGAACATATGGTCGACTGCTGGTGGCATCACATCTACCAGTCTCCTGCCATACTTTGGTAGACGTGACGCCACCACAGTCGACTATATGTTCGCCTTGAAGATGGCCCCTGCGATGGGCTAAAACCGCCGGCACTAAAGAAATAAAAAACCCGATTAACACTGTTTTAGTAATACTACGTTAATTTATATCAATCGCTGTTAAAACACAACCATTTTGTCCAAACTTCGATCCAATGGAAGTCAATCATATGTTCTGTCATTCTCGAATTCTCATTTAGGGTAGAAGCCGACATTGTGTATTTCATATTTATACAATTTTTTTTTTGTATTTTACATCTTTTTTGAGAATAAATAATTTGCGGTATCAAGATTTGATTCACTCCAGTAGCACTCTGGTATGGATATTTGGCTTGATGTACTAAACTGAAGTAAAACTACAGTGGGATACTATGTTTAATGGAAACCCTAGGTGTAGGTTGTCAATGGCATGGTCATCTCAATCATTTGTAGGCTTGAAAACTCCATTTCAGAGACAACATTAAGAACCCCCCCCCCCACATACACACACACACACATACACACAGTCACACACTATGCTATAAAATTCACTGGGGTTTACAAAGTGAGAGTGGTGTTCATGGATTTGGAAGGTATTCTGAAACTTCAAAAGAGTGAAGTCAATGCTTCATTTGTGATAGCAGGAATCAGGCGAATGAGGGGATCGTTCATATGAAAAGCATGAGATTTAGTCCACTTGATTAGACTGGAAGTAGTTTAACGATATAGTGAGTTTCAGACTCTTGGTTGGTGAGGAGTCCAAGTTAGTTTTTGATTGAAAGTTAAACTTAGCAGGAATCAGGCGAATGAGGGGCTCGTTCATATGAAAATCATGAGATTTAGTCCACTTGATTAGACTGGAAGTAGTTTAACGATATAGTGAGTTTCAGACTCTTGGTTGGTGAGGAGTCCAAGTTAGTTTTTGATTGAAAGTTAAACTTAGTCGTTTTAATTCACGTTTAAGTAACATAGACAGTTATGATCTGCTAGGATAAGACCTCATTGAGAAGGGACTGAATCTTTGAGTATTCGATGGAGGGATAGCACTGTTTACTATAGGAGACGAGATTGTTTAGGAGAAATTGCAGGAAGAGTTGGGATGTATGTATGTATGAAGGAATGTACAACACTGAAGGCGACGTCGTCTGACTGTCGCAGCAGGCACACGCGATACGATGGTTTTGCGAAGTCTGATATGTGTACAAGATAAACTGATAGGGTGGATACTCGGAACATGCCTGCAATTTATGTATCGTGCAACGCGTAGGATGCTGAAATCCCAGAACGGTACTGAATCCACATGCCATGTTACTGAGCCATGATATGATTGTCCACTATACCTTAGTACCTGGATATGGATATGAATCACTTGCCTACATAGCTTAGATGTAGTTCTGGATAGAATTGTGGAGAAGAGGAATTTGTGGCACAACTTGATTAGAAGAAGGGATCGGTTGGTAGGACACGTTCTGAGGCATCAAGGGATCACCAATTTAGTACTGGAGCGCAGCGTGGAGGGTAAAAATCGTAGATGGAGACCAAGAGATGAACACAATAAACAGATTCAGAAACCTGTAGGTTGCAGTAATTACTTGGAGATGAAGAAGCAAACCAGTCTCTGGACTGAAGATCAGAACAAAAACATATGGATGTATGTGTGTATGTGTGTGTGTGTGTGTGTGTGTGTGTGTGTGTACGTGGCTTCTAAACAATAGTGGAAGACCATGGGTGCAAAGTACACCTGGAAATCGTCACCAGTGCGGAAGTGGAATAATAGTGGATATATTCTCAGGCACCGATGTAACATAGTTCAAGTGAGATTGTGCTAATTAATGTGAACCACAATTAAATATTTTATTGTTGCGACAAATGATCACTATCACACTTACATAAATCTCTAGGATTAGTTTACAGCAAGCTTCGACAAATATTACGAAGTTTCCATCCATATGTAAGTAGAGAAATATGTCTCATACTTCACAGTGCCCTCCTGGAATCGCCTTGTTAATGGCCACAACACAGTATGGAGAACTCATGTATGGATCATCTGCACTAACTGCTAACTGCCATTTACGAAACAAAGGCAACACGTCAATTTTACTTATTGTGTGTCTGTAGTGTACGGCCAATCGAAAAATATATCTGTCCTCTCGGGTGCTAGTCTCGTAGGGACATTGTAATCTGGCATGGCGTTGGGTATTGGCCTCTTGAATCCATCCACTACTTATTTTCGTGTCAGCGATGCGATCCTTAGAGCGCGAGAACTAGTATCACAGAATAACCAATCGTCCCCATGTGTTGGTAGACGCTGCTGGCGGCTCACCTCCAACTGAGCAACGCTACGCGCTGTTAGCATCCAGCTGCCGCTGCCCAACACTACAATGGCAGACAACAATGCAAACTAGCCACAGACTGCGCACAGCACAGCCAGTGATGTTTCATACAGAGCGCTATGTGGCGTTACCAATAAGAAAACCTAAACAGCCTACTTACAGTTTCACTTTCTTATGTGCGGCATAACACGATGTTGTCACAAACGATCCACACTCAAATACTATTTATGAATGGGAAACTGGCTGCATAATGTTTCGCTATAGACTGAAGGTAGATGGCGTTACCTTTACCTCCTCTGGGCAGCAGCACTGAAACGCTAATTATTTGCATATCCAAGCATACAAGTACTTCATGTTAATTTAACGTTTTATTGTAACCATAGGAGCCGGCGTCGTATTGTGAACAGGAGGCCGAGCACGGAGTGTGGACGAGTGGTCCAGTTTACGCTCAGAGGCGTCAAAGACTCAGCGATATCTTCAATAACATTTGTTTATCGTGTTGCGTTTACAGTACAGTCTTCTGGACTGCGGTCGGTAGATGATGCTAGTTGCATTGTTGTGTTCCTTCAAGTCACTGTTCACTATTTCCATTGTATCCCGAGTGTGTTTGGATAGTGCCATGGTTAACTCACGACCATATTGGTGTTATTCAGAATGCCAAACCCTAAATTCGACAATTGAGTGGAATGCCACTCTGTTATGGATTTGGTAGTGACTGTCACCGTTTTCTCTTGCTCAATCGTGTTATTTAGCTCCTGGATATCTTCGTTATATACCATTGCAAATATTGTTTTTAAGATTTTTCTTCCTGCCTCCAACCACCCTGTCCTCCTACGAACTAGAGTCCATGGTACAATGTCAGTAATTTCCAACAGTTGAGCTCTCACTTTGCCATATGTGAATGCATCGTGTAATCTGTGAACTTGGTTCCTCATCTACACATCAACAGTAAACATCAATGTACATCGATGGCTTGTCAGTACATCCAGTTGTCAAGAAAATAACACACCTGCCTTCAACTGTTGATAGTGAAACGCATGTTTCTCCGTTTATGACATGCTGTAAAACCAGCCCTGCCCTTTGTAATCCGCCACCTAAGGAAAGAAATTTCTGTCATTGTCTCCCTCCTTTGAAGATGTGTGTACACAACAAAACTACTATGATATAACACGTAACCAACACAGAACTGTAACGACCTATTGCAACTAGAACACAGTCACAGTACATACACTCTAACAAGAAGAACACACCCACTGAACAGCTCTTAGTCATAACACAACTAAATTCAGATATTGATAAAACTTGAATGACCTCAGTGCATATGGTATGCTATGTATATCCTACTTGTCCTCTGCTATACGCATTTTACTCTCTTTAGTCATTTTACTGTGCTCTGAATACATCGTCAGGACGTCATAATACATCCACCATTCCTCTACTTACATAGAAATTAGGCGTTTTAGTTGATACTGCCCTTTATAATTTACTGGAGAACTCATTTCAATGACTTCGTAAAGATCCTGACGCTCAGTCAAGAACCTTTTTGTCTTTCCCTTAGATGTGTAGGAGTTAATGACTAACCCACTCGATATTGTGAAAATTTTCCCTCGCGTAGTGCAGAATGTTTCTGTATTTCCAAAACTTTAATACTGGCTCACTTTACTTTCTGCAATCCCTCATATAGCCTTTTTTGCAGATTTTTTAACTGATTTACATTTTGATCCTAATTTAGGAATCATGACATCAAGGGAAACAGCATTTTTCTATCGTGCACCACCTCACAAGGTGAGTGACCTGTACTGCTATGTACTTTAGACTTATACACACAGGCTATGTATTGCAGATATGTCTCCCAGACAGTGTGGCAGCTATATTTTACGAATGGTTCTATGAACTCGTTCTGGTACGCCATTAGTTTGTGGGTGGAACGGGTTTGTCAATAACTTCAGGATACGAAGTAGAAGACGCAACTATTTCGTCAAGTCTAATACAAAATTTGTACCCTGATCCTTAAATAAGGGATCAGGCACCCCAGATTTAAGTATCCAACTAAAGCCTGAGCTACTGTAATCGCCTGCAGATCAGGAATTGCCACCATTGCCAAAACCTTGAGAAGTGATCTGTAATTGTCAGTACATATTTATTTCCAGCAGGTGTCCTAGTAAATGATCCTAAGAATATCAAGGCCAGGCATATGGAATAGTTTCATGCATCTTCTTCAGTGGGAGATTTTGATGACTGGCTGTTTGTGCACAAGGTACACAGTCCTTCAGGTATTGTTCGACATCACATTTACTTGTTCTACACCAGAACCTTTCCGCTACTTGCCTGTCCATTGTACAGCGTTCTCCATGACCAAACAACACATGGTTACGCACTCGTTATGTTGCATCGTTTCATCCTTAAGCGTCATTGGAACCACAATGTGTGTTCCGCATTTCGTCGTTCTGTAGAGTAGGCCCTCGTGCGTGGTTGTGATCTGAATGCCTGAGTTACTGCACCTTTCTGCCCACCGATATTTTGGCTCAAAATACCCCACAGCGTCACAGAAGAGGATAGCTTGGTTCTCAAAATAAGGAAAGACTAGTACTAGTTCAGACACTAATGTTGCCTCCAGTATTCAAAAGCTGCCTGTCATTCTGGTGATCAATGGGGTTTCACGCTCTTTCTCTACAATAGACTGAAAAGTTCTGCAATATGTGCAAAAATCTTTGCGAATTTGCGATAATAATTGCATAAATACAGGAATGACTGTAGTGGTTTTGTGGTTTATGTCGCTACAAAGTTCTGTGTCACCTCTGCTAGGTGAAGACTAGTTTGAACACCTTTCCCATTAATCACATGCCTAATGTAGTTTACCTACATTTGTGAAATTAGCACTTCCCAACGCTAAGCGTCAGTTATGCGGATCGTAGCCCACTGAACCCTTCGAAAATACTGTGATATTGGTCCAAATGTGCCATGTAAGTTGGCAGCTTCAAACCACTTGACACCCAATCTAATAACGTCTGGAACGTGGTTGATGCGTTTTTCAGCCCAGTCTTTGGTCTATCCTCTGTGAGTACTTCCAACTGGTGATACCCACTGCTTAGATTCATTGTTATGAAGTACTAGGACTGTCCTAGATTGTATAAAGTTTCCATAATACTGGGTATGGCATATTCATCAATGACCATTTTGGTATTCAGGCAGTGTGAAACGTCCCCTTAGAAAAATTGTACATGCCTGTGCTTAAACTGACATACAATATTTTTGGCGCAACGCAATCTAACTTTCAAAAACCCCTGCAAAAGAATGGCCCTGCCTAACATTAACCTATACCTTTCACAAGTCACTTACCTTTCAAAAATCTTCGTTACTCGAACTCCTGCAATACATCGAGCGCCACTACTGCCAGCTAAATAAAAGATTCAAACTACTGAAGGTACTAACTACTGATAGATATAGTTAGCAAATGAAAGATTTTGATAGAGAACAAACAATGTATTTACCTTAATAGTGTTCAAAATTCATAATATATATACCAGTTCATGACATCCAGTCTTACAAATGTACTGTTTCTGATAGACACACATCCAGATCATCCGCTCTCAAAAATCCGCCATCTCACTTCCCCATATCCAACACTGCTGGCGGCTCACTTCCAACTGCGCAACGCCACGCTCTGTTAACAGCCAACAGCCCAACACTACAATGTCAGACAACAATGCAAACTAGCCACAGACTGCACACAGCACAGCCAGTGATTTTCATACGGAGCGCTACGTGGCGTTACCAATAAGAAAACCTAGACAGCCTACTTACAAGTGGTAATCGTAACAGAATCTGTTACTTCTTAGTACCATCTGTTGAATTTTTCGGCACAGTGTTAACATTAGCACCCCATGGACTATCACAGTACTCTGTTAAACCGTCCAATAACTCAGTAACTGCTGATCTGTAAAATTCTCCATCGTGGGTTACGATGCTTCCCTACGCACTAAACCTTTCTGCAAATGGGCACATTATTACCTGTAGGTAACTGATGAGGCTGGTGAATGATCCTTCATGTTAAATAAATCCATAAATCGTAGTAGCAAAGCTTGAATGCCAGTCACACCCTTCCAAGTGACCCATTTGTTCATATAACGCTGCTGTATCCACTGCTTGCTTGCTGCTCTGGTCAGCACATCACCTGTCAACGTCTTCTTCATCTAATGTGGCAATCATTAGCCATTGTACAGACTAATCCTGTTTATTCCGAAGATATCCAAGCTTACAGGAGTCATAAATTCACCATTAATATTACTTTCATACGGTACACTTCTGTGCATGAAACTATGGCATCTCTTGGTACATGAGCCTAATTGTCGTCGTTCATCGGACCCGTCAGTACTTCTTCCCCCACTGTGGCAATACTGTAATTAATCTGTGTCGCCAAGCTCTGCTCTTTCTATCTACATTTGACTTTGCATTGGTGCTCTGGTGTTACAATTACATTCTGACACTTCACAGTGCCTTATTATGTAGCACTGCACCTTTCGTTTTTCTGCTTTCCCCGCTTTGGAGATTGTGTGGCAATGGTCGTTTCATGCCCTGACGCCTATTTTATCAGCGATACGCCTTGTTGAAATTCCGACTAGCACACCGGCCCATAGCTAGTCTTCTCTGTTCTGCGTTCGCCTCGTAGAACTTAATAAACTGAAACGTTTACTGTAAAATTATTATGCTAAACAACAGATTGTTGCTCAAAAGTCTTCATGGTGTTGCAATTTTAAAGAACAACAGTGAACAGTGTGTCACAGATTTTCAAGAACCGAAAACCATCTCATTCAGAACTGGCAACAATAAATCCTCTTAATGTTAGTAATTAATCAATTGTGTTATATTTCTGAAACTGTTCAATGAAATAATGTACATAAATCTATGTCAATAGATGTTTGCTGCAAGAAACCTCCCGACAACGGAAAGCTATTGTTGAGGATCGCAGGTGTTATACCAGATACTGCTGTTAATTCTTTGCAGCATTTCCACTTGGTATCTTCCCATCATCTTCAAGTGACAATGGCTTATTGTATTCTCGTTGTGAAATACATAGTGATCAGGTCATACAATATCTTCACTGCACCGAGGACATATTCCCTTACATTTGAAGAATGTTTTGCAGGTTATCGACTCTACGTATGCTTAAGACAACTGCTCTGCCCACGGCACAGTTTTCAGGAGTTTAGAAATTTCAGTTTACCACATATGTACGTATGAACTGCATCCTAGACTCACTAAACACGACCAAAATCAAGGGTAAACGTCCATTTCAAATTTGTGTCCCATTGTGCAGGTTCTAGTTATTACGAGTTTCCATCGCAACTGGAAAATGAGAATGAGAACCCTATGTTATCAAGTGTAAGTTGGTAGGCTTCTTTGTGGCTCTTTTTGGCAAAAGTTTCACACAGCACACAGTAGTTTGAAGCCATTCGCAGTAATGTGTTAGTCGCTTAAAAATACCATTGCAGACACTTTTTTTACCGTCGTTTTGCAAATTACGTTGATAATGAGTCCCTTAGCCAGTATCTGGGGTGTAAATATCGCATCAAACACAGGAAATAATAATAAATACAAGAAAATTAGCTCCATTTTTGGGCCTTCCGCTGAGAGTTGATAGGTTTCTCTGAAGGTGATAAGATCTTTTATAGCCACTCCTATAGGTTCAGAATCGTTCGCTGTATTGGTAAGGCTTTAATAGCGTATTTTTGGACTCATTCGGTATTCTGCCCGAGTTACGCTTCAGCCTCGAGCCTCGGCGAGCAGTGGCTTTCGGCGAGCCGTGGACTGGGAGACTTTGCCGTAATGACATGCAGGGGATCACCGCCCAGTGTCCAGCAGGAGGACGGAGTGCCGTGTGGCTTCCCGTGACACGGAACGCCCCGGCGGCAGTAAAACTCGGTCGTAAAGACGCCTGTAAATTCTGGCGGAGACGTGCTGCGTCTCAGCCGGACAAAGCACCTGTTTGCGTGTCCCCGCGCCTTGGGCCCAATTAAGGGAGAGCCGGGCTGCCGATTGTGAGGGGCCCCGCCTTCTGCAAACGACTACGACCTGCCCGCCAACACGAGTAGCACATCACGTCAGCCGCCGCCCTCATTCACATCTGGGACGGACAAAGTCACCATCTATCCGTTTGCGTCGCCATTCCTTCTGTGCCTCTTGCGTCTTGCACTAGTATCTCTAGATAATCCATTAGTCGAGGTAACCCGTACGATTAGGACAGGGGTGGCCAAGAATTCGGCTTGCGTACCGTCTGATTGCGCGTTTCCCCCGTCGCCAAGGCACGCTGTATGAAGGTGGAAGAGGGAGAAACAAGCCTCGTTTAAGTGGCAATGAGGTCGCACTGTAGACGTCTTGGTTTTATATTAACATTTCTCAACAACATAGCCCACAAACAAGGCAAATAGTCAGTCTTATCTAATTACTTTTGCCGTGCTGAAGACACAAAATAACTTGATGTGGCACAAGCTGTCAGTATACGGACAGATACTGATACTTTCAGAGAGTTTCGCACTCTCGTTGCCAATTGAAATTACTTGGTTTCATAATGGAAAGACGTCTTTCAGACAAATATGTTGATCGAAACACGTAACATTTTTGCAGGTTCGTTATAGAGACGTCGAAACTGTGCCTGAGGAAAATAATATACACATTCTAGTCAGTTTCAACCTAAAAGGATTTGCCTCTATCCCGGTAGTTACACTTTAAGTAAGTCAGTTACGTCGGCACATGCACAGGGGTGCTTTTAACTGAAAATTCAAACGGCCTCGAAAACAGATATAAGATTAATAGTATACTTAAAACGCTTAGAAAATTCTAGAATGAAATTTTCACTCTGTAGCGGAGTGTGCGCTGATGTGAAACTTCCTGGAAGATTAAAACTGTGTGCCGGGCCGAAACTCGAACTCGACACCTTTACCTTTCGTGGGCAAGTGCTCTACCATCTTTTTTGTTGATCTCATTTTGTTTGTTATTGTTCGTTCTATTTTTTGGGGGCCAACGTCCGGTGAGGCTTTTTAAAGTTTGACGTTGATCCATTAACTTACTTTTTTATTACAGAGGGCAGATAACCCTCTGACGGAACACACTGAGCTACCCAAGCACGACTCACACCCCATTTTCACAGCTTTGGAAGTAAAGCTGTGAGGACGGGCAGGGAGTCGTGGTTGAGCACCTCAGATGGTAGAGCACTTCCACGCGAATGGCAAAGATCGCGAGTTCGAATATCGGTCCGGCACACAGTTTTAGTCTGCCAGGAAGTTTGTCCTTGTAAACGATTCAAGGCCGCAATGAATTCTTCAGACCCCGACTTTCCTTCAACACCAGTGATTATAGGCAACTGTACTGTGTTTGTCATAATTTATCCCTCCTACAATGTTATTTTCTTTTTAAATGTAGTCCCACCAGATAAGAAATAAGATCTTTGTCACCTTGCAGTGCCTTCCAGTGGACAATGTGCAGTCACAGCCACTGAAAATCCGAGGTCTTAAATCCACTCTGGATGTTCTACTTTTCGTTTTTTGCGTTCCTTTCTCGCTCATGAATTCAACGACAGCGGATTTTAAATCGAAAAATAGTTGCAGGTATATCCCTTGACTTAACCAACGTACTTTTCAATAACTTACTGTATAAGGTCTCCATACTCGTCCTTCAGTTCTATAGACAAATGTTGCAATTCACAGTGGAATAACGCGTGCGACTTCAAAAATTTTATTTTTCATGTCAATAATTTTATCACTTGCTCCATGCCTTCATATTAAGCACAAATTGCTTTTTGTTGCACGGACCAATGAATCCTGTCATTGGATCATATTAATTTTTACTCTATCATTGTCAATTAAATCTTTAAATTCTTTATACATCGCATTGTAATGTAGTATCATAGTATTTTGTGGTACCCATAGATTGTACGACTGTATAATACATATTGAGAATTCTTATCCCACTCTTCTGTCATTTCCACTCATTCTTAATGGCCTCTGGTGATAGATCGCTAGACTGCCTCTTTTGTGCAAACACCCATTGGACCTGTCAACGTACTTCATAACAAATAGCGAAGAGTAAACAGCGCTGAACCACGATTTAGTCAAACTGAACACAGTTGTACCGCCCAAAAACTGCTGCGCCGCAGTACCAAATGAAATGTCGTGCTGTACGGGGTACTTCCGAGGAGGACCGAGCAAAGCCGAGACATGCCGATCCTGGTCTGCACACAGCCCCACATCGAGGTTCCTTAATTAGGACCAAAGCTTTCTAATAACTACTTGTATGACCTGTGGGACTCTACAGTATCAGTTTATATCTTGAACAACAACCGCTTGGCTGCTCTTGTACATAACTGATTTAACGACCGGTTTCGTGGCCTAGAAGCGACATCATCGTGTTAAATCTGCTAAATTAGAAAAGGATTCACTACAATTGTGTTCGAATTACAGTTAAAATCAGTAGAGAGAAATAGTGCTAATTATTTGAATGGGGAATCATGACATTAAAGTCGCAGCGAGGATGCGACAGAACAATCCTTGTTTTTTTTTTCCTCATTCTTCTAACTGGTTTGATGAGGCCCGCCAGGAATTACTCTCCAGTGCTAACCTCTTCATCTCAGAGTAGCACTTTCCAACTATGTCGTCAGATATTTGCTGGATGTATTCCATTCTCTCTCTACAGCTTTTGCCCTCTGCAGCTCCCTGTAGTACCATGGAAGTCATTTCCTGATGTCTTAACAGATGACCTATCATCCTGTCCCTTCTTGTCAGTGTTGAGGTGCAGGCCATACCTAGTGAATTCAGTCTGTGTATGGACTCAGCTGGGACCACTGCAATGTGAACCATATCCTCCGGCATCAGTGCCTTCTCAAGACCAATGTTAATACACCTAACATCCGTATTAAGATGAGGCCGATGACGACGCTGAAATAGCTGTACGAGGTGCACGTTTATGCTATCTTTATCAGGTCACCACCTATGTCACTCTCCGTGCCCCTTTCACAAGTTTTCCCGGTTCTACTCACAATCACTATATGATCCTCTTTTGTAAAATTCCGAACACAGCTCCCGCTTGTTATCAGTCATCTGAGGAAATCCTGCACTATTATTTACATTGATGTTGACCTGGTACTCACGCCCCAACACTGTCTGCAACTGTTGGCCTAATCCTCTGGCGTGATAGCTACCTACCAGTAGGACCTTCTATTTTCTACTTGACTTTACAACTGACTCAGGCTTTTTACCTGTTGAGGCCTACTGCATGTTTCCTACACCTGCCGTTATAAGAAACTCCTCTCCACTAAGCTCAGACAGTTAGTAAAATCTATTGGCCATTAACAAAGTGCAACTCTCAAAATACATTCTCCTCCTGGCATCCTTCCTACAAACTACCAGTTCCCATTCCCCATCCTCCTTCTTCCTCCCCGTCCTTTGTAGCTCCTCCCTTGCGTTTTCTAACTGCACCTGAAGGTTTCAGACCTCACGCTCCTGCTTATTTTTGCTACACATCGTTTAATTCTGGGAGAGGATTTCCCTGGCATGGCCACTGCCTTCCCCATAGCAACCCCCTCTCCCCCTCATGAAAATATTTTGCACAAATGTCGCACCGTAGCCCACTTTTCACAAACGTGCGACAAAGCCTAAACTTCTCAGTCACAGTATAAATATTACAGCAGTCTAAAAAATCGAAAACACTACACATCTACTTTAAAAGTCATACAATGAAACGATTATAAGAAGTAACTAGAAAAATTTAAAATTTTACTCTCTAGAAAAAAGTGACACAGCTAATCCTCCACTAATACTAAACTCACAAATACTTTATATCATTAACTGCGAAAACCAAAACTTTCGCTTGCCCACTGGTACACTTAACAAACGTCAACACTATATAAAGAGCGAACTTCTCCGAAAGTATTCTCTACCATCAGTTCACAAGAAACAGCAAGAAATAACTGTTGAAAATTACTGCATTTGGTAACTGACGACAATGTATCATAACTTTGGTTTCAGATCCACTCCAACCGTAACAGCTCGCCACGAAACGTAGACACACCGCTGAGAGACACTGAGGCAAGACGTAACGCGCATTCACACATAATAGATCGAAGCAATAACAGTACAAGATAATTAGATATGAATGTGTAGCCATCAATAAATTACTTTTAGAGTAAATATTATCACAAACACTTACCAAAAATGAATTTGGAATCTATATTTAAAAACTGGAGAGCTATCTGAATCACACTCCTCCACCTGTGACGTCACATATGTCCAATGATAATTACCATTAAGCGTGAACGAATAGTGTTTCTGCTTGTGGTACTGCAGTCTCAAATGTTTTGATTCTGCTGTTCAAGAATATTATGTGTTAATGTTAACAAATATTTATATCTACAATTATACAGTAGAAGCCAACGGCCTTGCCGGAGTCGTAACACCGATTCCCGTCATATCACCGAAATTCAGCGTTGTCGGGCTGGGCTAACACTTGAATGAGTGACCATCCGGTCTGCCGAGCGCTGTTGGCAGGTGGGATGCTGTCAGCCCTTGTGAGGCAAACTGAGGAACTACTTGACTGAGAAGTAGCAGCTCCGGTCTCGTAAACTGTCATACGGCCGGGAGAGCGGTGTGCTGACCATATGCTCCTCCATATCCGCATCCAGTGGGCTGAGGCTGACACGACAGCAGGTCGGTACCGTTGGACCTTCATGGCCTGATCAGGCGGAGTTTTTAGCTGTTTTTTTTTTTAATTTTACATTACTATTTTTAACTGAAGAACAGAATAGTTACGTGGTTTGTTCATCCACATGTTGACCAATCGAGGTGGCGCAGTGGTTAAGTGGTTAGACACTGGACTCGCATTCGAGAGGACAACGGTTCAACCCCGCGTCCGGCCATCCTGATTTAGGTTTTCCGTGATTTCCCTAAATCGCTCCAGGCAAATGCCGGGATTGTTCCTTTCAAAGGGCACGGCCGACTTCCTTCCCTAATCCCATGTGACCGATGACATCGCTGTCTGGTCTCCTTCCCCAAAACAACCAACCAACCATCCACATGTTGGATTTACTTCCGGTAAGTGGCTGTCCAAATTTCACTCTCTTCAAGTTTTGAACTTTGATTAGGTTAAAAAAATATCACTTTTAAGGTACAATTGATCCTGCTCAAACAACTCGAAAGAATGCAACCAGGAGACGTTGTCGACAACCGCCGATATTTCGACAGATGACCATCCTTTCACTTTCAAGGCAAAACGGCAGCAAAAAGACGATATATGATTGGATTTAAAACCTCGGTTTCCAGAGTAATTCCGGAAAGATAACACACACACACACACACACACACACATATATATATATATATATATATATATATATATATATATATATATATATATATATATATATTGTAAACACTAGCGCCACCACACAACTAAAGATGACGGATGCCAGAGGTGATCGATAGTAGATAGCGGAAATTATGAAACAACCGGTCAGGTAACACTAACTCTGCTCCCTGCTTTTTGGCAAGGAAGACCAGGATTCCACGCAAAATTTAAGCAAGAGCTAGCATGTCTGTTTATCAGGTTACTTCCTATTTCAAATGGTCCAAGTGGCTCTGAGCACTATGGGACTTAACTTCTAAGGTCACCAGTCCCCTAGAACTTAGAACTACATAAACCTAACTAACCTAAGGACATCATACACATACATTCCCGAGACAGGATCCGAAACTGCGACCGTAGCAGTCGCGCGGGTCCGGACTGAGGTGCCTAGAACCGCTTGGCCACCACGGCTGGCGGTTAATCTCAAACGCTTCCTTAATGACACTTCCCAATAATTTTAAGCATTGTATTCGCTAAGATTCAGCAACCGAACCTTATCTACTTACACAATGTATATATAGCCACCTCGGTTGCACAAAATTATTGTCAACTTGACCACGGTTTCGACTGCACTAAGGCAGTCTTCACCAGAATAAAAGAATTACATGGGATTACATGTAATCACACCATGGGTGAAAAACGTATGAGAAAAAGTGCTCTCGTCAAATAGAAAATGTCACAAGAATGAAAACTAAAATGTAACATGTTTGTCAACTGTATAAAATATTCCATGGAAATAAAATGGTAGCCGCGAAGTCGCTTAGGTCCAAGAATTGCAACAACACAGCCGCTACCGTCTAGAGCAATTGGCCGTCGTCCCCTGTTGGTTTCACCCCATGATGGAAGACTGGTACACACCTTCTTCAGCACTGGAATCCAGAAGTCATTCAATTTCACGTCCTCCTCTAACCTACTGAAATTCATGGGGTGTTTTACAATCCCTACAGGCTATCTGCATAACCTTTCTCCGCACGGGGTAGCCACGTGGTCTTAGGCGCCTTGCCAATGTTCTCGCTGCTCCCCCCCGTCGGAGGTTCGACTCCTCCCTCGGGCACGGGTGTGTGTATGTTGTCCTTAGCGTAAGTTAGTTTAAGTTAGGTTAAGTAGCGTGTAAGTCGAGGGACCGATGACCTCAGCAGTTTGGCCCCATAGGAACTTACCATAAATTTCCACCATAACCTTTCATGATATCCGTTTCTGGCTGCCATTACTTGAATCCTATTAAAATGAATGTCGTGCTCTCCTGGCTGCCAAGCAAGTTCTCCAACAGCTGTTCCTTCTTCTGTAATTGCCATTGTGTTCTTCTAGTCGTTTTTTGACCATTCCTTTTTTTCAGGTTGGCGAACCAAAGAACTTTTCCAGATTACCTACAATGTTCACTGTAAATTAATCTGTTTACTTAGCACAACGCCTAATAATTCTGACGTAGAAATCATAGCGATGTTCAAGCGCTGGTGAGATCGAAAGTTTTCCTGCCTTTCATTGAGAACGTTACTGAGCACGTCGGAAATATCTTGAAAAAGCTGGAAATCGTGGTAATTTACAAACCCATCTGGGAGGTAAGATACCAGATCACCTAAAATAGACCAAGGTTACTCGCCAACCGCTGGCAAAAGCAGGAATTTATAGGATTCAGTGTAGTTGTGGAGAGGTGTACGTGGGTACTACAAAAAGAACGCTCAAAAAACGACTAGTAGAACACAAGGGCAATTACAACAGAGGGAAGATCGACACATCAGCTGTTGCGGAACCTGCTCTGCAGCCAGGAAAACACGACATTCGTTTTAATAGGATTCAGGTAATGGCAGCCACAGACGGATACAATGAAGGGCTGTAGAGATGGTAAAACACCCCACGTATTTCAGTAGGAAAGAGGCAAACGTGAAATAGAATTACATCTGGAATCCGGTGCTGAAGAAGGTATGTACCAGTCTTCCACCATGGGGTGAAACCAACGGGGGACGAAGGCAGCCGACAACGGCCAATTACGCTCGCGTATTAAAACATGTAAAGTCACGCCACTGAACGGAAGAACGCAGAAGCGGAATTTTGCTGTAGTGAGCAGCGAACCTTGGTGTGAATCGGACACTCAAAGAAGCTACGATCCCTCTAGAAAATGTCCTCCGCTGATGGGGCGAAAGGTTGGATTTTAAGCTGAAACCCATTTGACCACGGCAAAATAGCCCTGAAAATTTTAATAATTGCGGCATTTCCGGTCGTGCTAAGCTTACATCTCACATTAAGAAAATTGCTGTACTCCGAAGAAAAATGTTCGAGACTACTTGCACTGTACACTGTAAATTAATCTGCTTTCACTGCACAATATCTCATAATTCTATGAACTGTTACCTCACAAGAGCACAAAACGAGATCTTCCCTGTAATAAAATTAACATGCCTCTTGCTCAGCATGTTGTTTTCTGTCTGGTGTAATGACGTTCTCGAAAGGAAAATTGGAATCAGCTGACGCAGTAGCTAAAGAAAATATAAACTCCTCTCTATAAAATTTGTTTTTTGCTCGTCGGAAACAATGTGTGGCTTCATGTGACGTAAGGTGAATGCACTCACGACAAAATATTCAAAACTTGGTTAAGAATTATGGAGGAGCGTTTCAGTTTAAAGAAAGCCGTTGTTCAAAAATTAAACTGATTACTGTCAAAAAAGCTGTACAACAAATAAGATCCTAAAAATTACGAAATTATCTCCAAAAATTACAGACATTCCAACCAATTGCGTTATTTGTGAGAAATAATAACAAAAGTCAAATTAACACTAATCGTGAATGTTATTAGTTATTTGAGGGACAAAAACTTCCTTCAATTAATAGTTCTGAGAGATAAACGTTTCATTCTTGCACATGCATTGGTTACCTTAAAAAAATCTGAAAAGCTTTTCTCCATCAATAGAATCAATATGTTTACAAAAACGTTTTCATCTTCATAATAAAGTATTCCCAATAATTACTCTGAAATTCACAAATATCAAATTTCCTTCACTAAAAACTCAACTGTTCGCTACAATGCCTCAAATAAGACTGCCTTGCGCTGCACAGCAAATGACATGTGAGCATGCAAACCACTGATAAACTAAAACACAGAGTGAAAGATTTTATTCACTACTCATGCAGTACACTCATTCATCTTTGTGGCATTACAACAAAGATGAATTATTTACAATGGCAGAAAGCTACTGAAAACCCTGTCACAGAGAAAACTACTGACGAGCAGCTTTATCCGTGATAGGAAAAGGTTTAAATATTTCTCCGATGCCCAAGCGTTTTCCAGTGGTTCATTTTATTATATCTACCAAACAGGTTGCTTTTAAACTACCGCCTGAGGCTGCAGAGGAGGCTATGGGAGAGGCCTGTAGTAGGTTGAGTGGGGCATATCCATGCAAACAAGGGCGAAGCTACGGTTGTTCTGGGCAAACAGGATTATGGTGAAAAGATGCAGTGTCTACCATCTAATTCAGCGTATCTAAAATGGTTCACATGGCTCCAGGCACGATGGGACCTCACATCTGAGGTCATCAGTCCCCTAGAACTTAGAACTACTTAAACCTAACTAACCTAAGGAATAACACTCATCCATGCCCGAGGCAGGATTCGAATCTGCGACCGTAGCAGCAGCGCGGTTGCCGACTGAAGCGCCTAGAACCGCTCTGCCACAGAGACCGACAAATTCAGCGTATCGTAGAATCATTGCTCACACCATTAAAAAAGTTGAGAGAAAGACTAGTTGCCTCCTGAAGAAAAGATCCTTTCTTACGAGACTATCAAGAGTCTTAATACTTACAGTGCTATTTCTCCTAATGCAACGGCCTTGCTGCAGTGGATACACCTGTTCCCGTGAGATCACCGAAGTTAAGCGCTGTTGGGCGTGGCCGGCACTTTGGTGGGTGACCGTCCAGGCCGCCTTGCGCTGTTGCCATTTTTCGGGGTGCACTCAGCCTCGTGATGCCAATTGAGGAGCTACTCGACCGAATAGTAGCGGCTTCGGTCAAGAATACCATCATAACGACCGGGAGAGTGGTGTGCTGACCACACGCTCCTCCTATCCGCATCCTCCACTTGGGGTGACACGGCGGTAGGCCACTCGTGGCCTGAAGGCGGAGTGTTTCATTTCTCCTAAGTTATTTATCCTTCCGAAGATCCACAAAGAAGTGGTTCGTCAGATTGTCAGTAACAACGTTCCAGAAAAACACCTTGAGTACACTAGTTGGTCAGTGCGAGAATCACGTTAAGAGCTCGACGGATTTCTTACGTCGAATACATGGAATGTGTTTGTATTACACAAATGTTCTAGTAATTTTTGAGTGGTCTCTCTCTCTGTTCCTCTGTCCGATTCGTTAAGGTTAATTCAGATTCGTAGTTGATGGTTAGAGACTAAGATCGTCCTTACAGGCAGTCTGCTTAAACCAGTTCATAGATTTTGGCTACTGATGAATAGTGTGTACAATTGGAGTCCACCCCCTAAGCATCAGTTAAAGCTTGAAGATGGCGTACTGAAGCACTGAGACTGGTAGCCATATAATGAATAACATCATAGCGATTTTACTACAGAAGAACATTTTGGTCAATCGAGAGGTCAGTTCGTGCACAAAATCGTGCACTGGCAACAATTTAGCAGTTATAGAGGCAGCATGTTTCAACATTTCTGCAGAGGACTTACAGCGACTTGTTGGGTCCATGCCTGTCGAGTTGCTGCATTACGCTGGGAAAAAGAAAGTCCGACACGATATTAGGAGCTACCTCACAACTTTTGTCACCTCAGTGTATAGCTCCTGAATTATAGTTAAATGGAGGGGGATAGTTCCTGCCATGGTGATTAATAGTCATCATGAGTTTTATAACATTTGTTTACGGTTTCACAATGTTCTCAATAGTGAGATTGTCACTCTGCAGCCAATTGTGCGCTGATATGAAACTTCTTGGTAGACTGAAATTGTGTGGTGGGTTGAAACTCTAACTCGGGACCTTTGCCTTTCACGGTTAAATGTTCTACCCACTAGGCTACCCCAGCACGGATCACGGCCGTCAGTACAGCTTCACTTTCGTCAATATCTAATCTCCTACCTTACAAACTTCACAGAAGTCTTGCAAGTTTCTCAGGAGAACTTCCGTGAACCTTGAAAAAGTTGACATGAAGTACTGGCGGAAATGATGCTATGAGGACGAGTCGTAATTCGTGCTTGGGCATTTCAGTCAGTGAAGTACTTGCCCGAGAGAGGCAAAGGTTCCGAGCTCGGGTCTTGGTCTGACAGAGGAAGTTGTAAGTTCTCAGTAGGTTATAAATGTCGAGCAATAGGTAAACCTTGAAACACGCAAGACACCAGAGACCACGCTATTACTTTTACTTTACAGAGAATATTATGTAGTACATTAGTTTTTAACTGACATTTTCATGACCATACTCCAAGGACCTTGGTGCAACAAATGACTGAAACGAAGTTTCATATCGGTGCCGATGCCTGTTGCTAAATTTGGGAGACAAAAATAAACAAATCATGAGTAGGAGGGGAAAGGAGAGATTAGTTGAGCATCTTCCTGAAAGTGTAACGAGGGCCAGAGGCACAGAAGACAAAATCTATGTGATTACTGAAGCCAAAGGTACAAAATTTTTAGGTTAGAATGAATAGTGACCGGATATGGACACGACCAGGAGACACTGGCCAACTGGCCGAGGGCTTCGAACGGTGAGAAGCCGAAAACCACCAAGGGCAATATCAATGGTGGACGACAACACGATTAAATTCGAAGCCCCGAGTGTAAACCAAATCGACAACCTAGACAATATGTGAAGCTAAGTAACGCTGCATACGAGGAACGATATGTAAGAACAGTCGGAACACGACTGAGGTTTGGAGCCCGGTGGCTGGCTTTATAGCGTGACCATGAGCGCCAATAGGCTGCCGCGTGATCATGGCCCTTGGTTAGTGACGAGATGACGACAGCAGTGCTCGCAAAAATATTATGAGTGCCGTCTGACGACTGTCGTATATGTCCATGTGTTCTGGAGAGCTTTCAGACTCGTTAAGTCGGAATATTAGGCCACTCCACTCTGAAAAGGGCGCATAATGCCTAAAGCGCCGTAAACAAAGTTTTGAAAGGTAAACATGTGACACAGTTGATGTCTGGTCAGATGAGTCTGCCTGCTGGGAGAGGGAACCTGGAACATTGGGCAATCTGCTGGAGAACACCAGCATGGGAAATGACTATTGAGTGGATCGATGCTGCGATGAGGACTCAGCCTCCACACTCACATCCACAGAAACTGCCGACGGTGCCCTGGAGTGCAAATTACACCCTTCTTGTTGAGGTATTTGTAAGTGCGGGCTCTCCACTTCGAAGGAATCCACCTACGGTGGCCCAGTCAGTATGGGAGGATGGAGTTAGTTTGTGTGCCAATCCTCCAAACCCCTTGGAGCACGAACTGTCAGAAAGTGCTGGCCACCGACGGCCATCACCGAAGCTGGAATCCATAAAGGTATTGCGTCATATGAACGTGCCCAGAACGCTGAAACTGGGGCATTATTCAGCATTCAGCTGGGGTTTCAAGGGTTGTGGCGGCGCTACAAGGTGGAGGAGAGTACGTGATTCTCACCCATTGAGGAGCTCTGCCACGTTGTGGTCATGAACAGCGGTGGTCCAGTAGATGCTCAAGAAGATTGTGATTGCTGCTGAGGCAGTGGATGTGCCGTATCAAAATTTGTTGTTTTAACGTAAACACCATCCACTCTGCTTTTTCATTGGAGGATGGGTGAAAAGGTGGACCAAATAGAAATTTAATGCCCTTGAAGTAGCAGATCTGTTCAAATTCCGTCGCTGTCGGTTGGTGCCTATTGTCTGACGCGCGGATGCGAGGAAGCCCTTCAATGGCCGGATACCCCTTTGAGCATGTGTGTTGTAGTGATGGATACCTTGCTAACCACATAAAGTAGTTGGAATAAGCTTCCACGACAACTACACAGAGCCCAGAAATGGACCAGCAAATGCCAGATGAATGCAGTCTCATGGGGATGGGGACTGGGTTAGGAGACGAAAGAATGAGGCAGAGCAACCCCATGGGCACATGCAGAACAGTTGCACACCATGGCCTCCCCATCTTTGTTGAGTCCTGGCCGGAAGGCATATTGCGTGGCAAGAGCCTTCATCCGCGACAGACCACAATACCCACGAAGGACGAGTTCCAAGATATGAGGGCGTAAGCTAGTCAAGATGACATCACAGAGGGTATTCACCTCCACATCTAGCAAGAGAACATCGGAGACAACAGACAAACCATGAGAAAGGTGATTCAGTCTTTCCACATTTGGAGAGATACGTGGGCCACCCATGTACACATAGTGCGTGATGCGCCGTAAGATAGGGTCACAGTGTGTGTCTGCAGCGATTTGAGTAGCAGTAATGGGAAACCCATCCGTGGTGCGTTGTCGTTCGATATCAACGTGGAACAGATCTCCTGTTGGTCAAATGCAGGGTCTGGTCACGAGAGTAAATGAGAGAGTGCTTCGGTGTCTGTGTGTTGCGCAGTAAACTTGCACTTAATGGTGTAACTGTAAGAACTAAGAAGAATGGCTCAGAGCTGGAGCTTTTGGGCTGTCTGCACTGGAGCCCATGAATGTGACCCAAAGAGCGCTACAAACGGTTTGTAATCAGTAATGAGGGTAAACTTGGTAAGAAAGAGGTATACATGGAATTTATTAACGGATAAAGATGATCGCCAAAGCCTCTCTCTCGATCTGTTACCACTTTCTTTGACCAGGCGTCAGTGTCGCCTACAAATAGGCAATGGAATGATAAGTACCAATACTGCACCATTGCTGCAGGGGAAAGTGACAGTAGACCAAATAGGGGGACATTATGGACAAAAGGGCATCAGGCAGGGCTACGAGTATAACATGTGCTTCAGTTAAGAACGCATGCTCACAGACAGCCGACCACCGGAACTGGACGCCCTTCTTCTGCAGCTAGTTGAGTAGGTGCATAGCGTGTGCTGCTTATGGGGGAACTTAGAATAATAGACCAATTTACCCAAAAAATATGGCAGTTCGTATTGGTTTCGGGGCGCGGAAGAGAGTCAACAGCCACTACGTTGAGGTCAGTGGGCTGAATTCTGTCTTCGTAGAGCAGGTGACCAAGGTACTCCACTTGTTCTTGAAATAACTGGCATTTTTGGAGGCGGCACTTGAGTCCTGCATCATGCAACATCGTAAAGAGGGTGTTTCACACGTAGTCTTGGTATACAGCACCCGTAACTATTAAGTCACTGAGGTAATTAGCACGAGCTGGAATGAACATGGTTAAATGTTCCAGGTATCTCTGGGAGAGTGCCGGAACAGAAGAGATCTCAAAGGGAAAACGTTTGTTCTCATAGAAGCTAAACTGTGTAATGATTTTTGTGATTCTCCATCCATGGGATCCGAAATAAGCATTAGTAAGGTCTACCCCAAATTAATATTCACCGCTGACAAGCTTTGTAAGGATGTCCTAGAGGCGTGATATTGGATAGGTTTCCACATGTGCCTGGGCATCGACTCTAAATTTCCACAGAGCTGGAGGGAGCCTTTTGGTTTCTTAATAACCACCTGGGGTGTGGCCCAAGCACTAGTTTTGACAAGTTAAATTACCCCAGCTATCGATTTTGAACTTAACCGCCGTCCATGGGGAGACTGGAAGCAGGCATGTCTGACAGAAACAGAGCACTGCGTCTGGACATAGATAAGTATGTACCTCGAAATTGATGGCACACCACAGGCCAGGTTCAAACAGACACACGAAAGAGATACAAAGGTCGTCAAGCTCCTGGAAGAGAATTATATCTGAGACGACTTAAACATCGCGCGCGCACCTGTGTGTGTGCGTGTGCGTGTGTGTGTGTGTGTGTGTGTGTGTGTGTGTGTGTGTGTGTGTGTGTGTGTGTGTGTTTTACCTATAAAATAGTACTCATTCACTTACTCCCACCCCACTCGCGTGGACCCATACATTCTCGCTGTTATCTCATTAAGAACATCTCCTGGAATTTTTTAATACAAGTTGGACACATCATAAAATCTTTTAACTCTGACCACATCCCTTTAAGCGTCACTTAAAACAGAGGGCAGATTTGCCGGAAGATCTGGCGCTTCTCTCTGTTCTGAAAGTAATACGTGGTGCACAGTTACCTGTATGCCACAGCATCACACACTGGAGACTCCTGTCGCTGGAACAAGAAGCTATGCATTACAGGACTGTGGGGGTATGTGAGGAGGAGTAAGCAGTGCCTCATTTTGCCTTGCGGCCAAAAGGAGGTATTTTCAGTCACTTCCAGCCACTTGTCTTCCCATAAATGCATGATTCTGCACTTTAACAGCGAGCTGATAGCATGCAGGGGGATTTATTTAATTTAATCGTACGGCTGGGGCCCCCCGTCGGACAGCCGTTTGCCGGGTGCCGATCTTTCAATTTGACGCCACTTCGGCGGCCTGTAGTCGATGAGGATGATAGGATGATGATGAGGACAGCATAACACCCAGTCCCTGGGAGAAGAAAATTCCCCGATCCAGACGGGAATCGAACCCGGGCCCAGAGGAGTGACAATCCGTCACGCTGACCATTCAGCTACCAGGGGCGGACAATGCAGGGGGATATAACACTGAAATAACTGAGGACCGCTACAGGTGTGCTTGGCTGCTGCATCTGTCCTTCCATTCTCCACAATATCCATGTGTCCCGGTACCCAGGAGGGAGACACATCCTTCCCCAAACGTTGTAGTTGAAGGAGGGCTACTTCATATTCCAGGCTGCTTTATCTGCTGGGTACAAGCGCTGTAGAGAATAAAGAGTACTGAGAGACTCGGATCAAACAAGGAATTTAGCAATCGAAGCACGCCCCATCTGCTCCAGTGCACGAAAGATCGCATAAAGTTCCTCGCTGAATATAGGAGAGTCTCGAGGCAGTTTGACCTTAAGGACACAGTCAAGGAAAACAAAAGAGCAACCAACGGAGTCCCCCTGTTTCGATCCATACGTAAAGACAGCTATAGAGTTGTGGAACTCTGATGAAATGGCAGAAAACAAAGTATTAAAACCATATGCAGGAGTGCAATTTCTCCTGTACTGTATTAAATCTAAAGCTACCCTGGGCCTATGCAGTAACCATGGTAGCAAGCAGATAAAATCCTGGATTTGCGGGCATACGTTTTCCATACCAAGTGTCTCCTGCACTTGCTTCGAACCTGCGACCGTAGCAGTCGCACGGTTCCGGACTGCGCGCCTAGAACCGCGAGACCACCGCGGCCGGCGTTGCGTAAGAGGCTTTTCCTATAAGGATCTGTGGCCAGCCTAAATACCTTTCAGTGGAGAGCGTCAGTAATCTTCAGGTAAGAAGGCCCCACTGACTGGTACACTGTGCATCCGTGGTCTAACCGTTAACGCATACAAGCCCTATAAAACTGGAGCAGACGTGACCTGCCTGCTTCCCAAGACCTATGGCTAAGACACTTAATGATATTCAGTGCCTTCTGAGTTCTGGCTTGCAGGTCTCTCAGGTGTAGTAACGATGACAGTTTGTAGTCAAAAGTTAGGCACAGAAACCTCCATGTCTTTAAAATGTAGAATGGCATCCCTCACATGCAAGTTAGGTAAACTGAATAAACAGAACTTCGTCTGTGATGGAAAACATAAACAGCGAGAAGCCATACGGTTCGTGCACCAACCCTTGACGCAAGTGGGGGTGTGGTTCGACCGTCCCGAAGATTAACAGCAGACAGTTCAAAGATGCCCCTCCCACTCTCAACAGGAGCAGTGCACCCGGGTATCTGGACGTTTCGTGCATTAGTGAGCCGTGAAACAGTCAGGACAAGATGGAAGACCCCGATGCTTACGCCAAGGTAATCTGACTGACTGCTCACAGACCACTGACTCGTTCGAGATTGATGAATCACGACGAAACAGTCAGGGAAAGGACTTACAATAATTCCGACCCCTTGGGAGCCGTTGGACAGCTGCTACCTGGGGACGAGTCATAATGCTTTCATCTGCTGGCTGCGCGTTCTCGAAAGACAGGCTATTCTCAAAATATCGTCCAAGGAAGGAGTGTCCAGCCTGAGGGCCGCAGTGCGTACTTCCGGATCGGTTGCCAATTGAACCACCGTCTCGATTGAAGGAACACATATACGAGGTTTTGCACGACACATTTGCAGAAGTGAAATCACAACGTCTTCAGTCCTTGTAAATCCGTCACCCACGAGTAATAAGATTGACCAGGTTGCTTATGGTATTGATGGAACTCAAGGCGCGACAAGACCACGTAGAATGGCTGCAATTAATAGTTCGACAGCAATGACCAGATCTTCTCGAATATGAGCGCAGTCGGATTTGAGAGGGGAAACAACTTCTTACCGACAAGCTTTTAAACTCTAATACTCCATTGCCTTAATTTAGAGATTAAACTAATACTTCTGCCTAAAGCGTGGAGATTCCTCACTTTGTCAAGGTTTCCAAAGATTCTCGCAGTGAAATGTGTTTTACGCAAACTGTACAGTTGCTTTCATCCTGTATCTTAGTTATGGAGAGAGTTCAGGTAGGAAATTTTAGTATTAATTTATTCATGGAAATATTTAATTCCTTGAAATACTTGTTATTTCACTACAATAATACGTAACACCCATTGTTTCATTTCAATCGGTGATTCTTCAACTATCGCATCTTGAAAACGATAAGCTGTTGGTTCTAGAATACATACAAAGGCTAGGTCAGTGATACATATGAGTGGAAATGAAAAACTTTATTAGTTCCAAATCTGGCATTTGTCAGGAAAATAGAAAACCAGTGTATCTATGTTTATAATAGCCGAGGTTTTCTGACACATAAAATTATGCTGCACTCCGCCTCGCAACAAAAAAATGAAACAAATTATAAAGTAAAACTTTTATTAAGAACGATCTAATTTCCATACAAGAAAACTTACTGATTCTGAGTGCTAATAAGATTCATAAGATGATTGTTTGCAAAGAATAAAACAGCAACCAGACACAGTTAGTAATCTTATTTACTTAGAAAATAGCGTCGTTACCAGTTTCAAAGTGGCAGATACATCATGTTCTGATGGCTGTACATGTTTAAACTGCAATGTCAGTTTTTTCTATCTACCAATGTAAACAACAACAAAACTGGTAACTTCGCTATTTGTCTAAATAAATAGGATTATTAAGAGTGCCTGGGTGGTGTCTTCTTTTCAAGAATCAACTTGTATATTGCACACTGTCAATTTTCGTCAAAATAGCAGGAAGAACGTTTTTGTTTCAGCTCCAGTTGATAGTGAGGCACAACGTTTTATTTGTGATAGTGCAAGTTTAGAAATACTGCATTAGGTTTCCAACTAGTAGAAGCACAGCTTGGCACAAAGACCACACGTCATCTACTGATGGATGCTTGAAATATAGGAAATGCAGAACACAGATTCTGACTTTAAGGCAATTTATTTACCCAGCAATTTCAGTCCACTGCCCAGCTTATGGTACCGTACAAAAATAAAACAAAAAACGCAGTAAACTGCAGCGACCAGTACGGTCTGCTAGGCCAAAGACTATGATAAACACATTCATAAGAAGATACTTATGTCAAATACGTAATTATGAAATCAAATTATATATCATGCATTTTTCGAAATCCAAGGTACAAAATCAAAATCAAGGAAAACAATTGTGAACACAATAATTGTGTGAAATGCAGGCGCTGATCATCACATAGAAGGCATTAAACCATCTCAGGATAGTCAACAACAGAATCACATATGATCATAATACCATGATCAAGCACCATACGGTACAAATACGACATAAACATGTAACGTATTTAAAGACATAAGAGCTTACAAGGTCAAAATGTAACACATGTAAGTAAAATGCTATAAAAACTACTATAATGAAGCTAATGTAAAATGTTAAAATAGAAATCATGTTTACACATACATAAATAATTGCATGTGAGGATGTAATTTGAGCAATAGAACTGATAATTAACAACAAATGTCTTACAAGCATAAAGTAAACTCAAAGGGTGGCCCTCTTAAACAGTATGCTTTGTAATGTGTGAAGTAAGAGGAGAAAGTGAGATATAAAACTAACTACACTTACTATAACAATACACAAAATATGTGAGTTAGTTGTAATTATTATAGCTAATATCAGGCACAATGTCTCATTATACCATACAGAAAGTTAAAAATACAAGTTATACTCTTCTAGATGTAAAATAAGATGTTTTGCCGACGTAACCGACATCAGCAGTCCAGCTCAGAAAAAAAACAAAAAAAAAACGATAAATTTATAAGCACATTTACATTAAAGATGGCAGAATACAAGATGCTGCAAATTTAAATCTGGAATCCTATATTTTCAAAGTGACCTAAAAGCTGTTGAGGTAATCCTTATTTCATTAAACCATTATGTACATAAAGTGCCCTTTCTGGGTGTAGAATGATCTGTGCGAATAATTCAGTTTCCAGCAACACATACATAGTAATAATAAAAGGGCACAACTTTCGAATGTTACTAGCTTCGTAAATGAATTGCCATGAAATTGTAAGTAAAAGTGTATGGTACACAAGAACAAAATTTTAAATAAGAAAAATGAGATGTGAAATACACCAACATACGTTTTAATCATTATACAAAAATAATGTGACGCAGTTTTAACTACTACGCTAATAACAGGTAACCACCTCATCAAAAGCATAGATAAGTGAAAACCACAAATCCTCACCATTTCTCCATGGTTCAGCACCTGGGTCAAGTATAGAGACATGCAACAGAGTACTGAAAACACAACAGCTATGACAACTCATTTTGTGGAAAATGACACTTAGAACGTTTACCATTTCCTCGCTACATATGTTGCTGATAACAGCAAGAGCGATGGGCATCGAAAACCCGTCATGAAAATTGAAATGGTAATAATTAATAGCTTATGATCAAGCCTACTCAGAATGTTCAAAAGATAGTTTGTTGTCAGGAGATGACATGTATGTCAGGGAAATAAAAGTAGAAGACATATCCATTTTTGGTGAAATTCATCATAAATAACACCGAATTATTTATTCATGTAGAATATAATAATACTACTGCATATGAGCTATTATTATGGAATTGTCAAATTATAGTTACTTTTTCAAATGTGCACGCCTTTTAGTTCGACAACTTGAAACAATTTGATTTGCAACTGAGTTATAGATTTACGAATTACCGTGCCTCGAGAAACCACGAAGGTAAAGATTGCGTTTGTTCATCACTACAGCTGCCGAAATATTGTGGAAAATTTACGCCGGGGGCCAATAATTTTATTCGATACATGGAGGTCAAAAGGATGCTCAAATGATTTGATAAATTACTGACTGAGACAACCTGACGTGACACATCTCGTCTCCACAGCGTTACTGCTATCACCACCTCTCCCATACTTCCAAAATTTTACGGAAGCTCAACGGCATACCTTTAACGACAAGCACTCCTGGAAGGAAGGATATCAAGTAATAGTATCTTACCTGTGTAAAGCTCTAGTTCAAAACATTTTGCAAAGGTAGTCATAAAGTTTTAGAAAAATCAAGCAGCGACCACGAAAATTTGTGATAACATTAATCGTTCTCGACATATTCACCCTTGTCGTCATTCTGAAAATGCCTACCACACGATGTTTCCTTTATCCGAGGAATGGGTAAGATGTTATTGGGTGCCATAACAGGAATATACTAGGGTTGAGGTAAAAATTCTGTAGCCCAAAAATGTCTCCATGTGTGACTGTGTCTTGCAGCAAGTGGACTGAGGCGTTGTTACGGAGGTAAAACACCGCCTTCGAACAGTTTCCTCCGATGCTTCATCTTGGCAGCCTCCTTTAAGTAGGAGATTTCTATAGTGTTCCCCTGCGAATGTTTGCTCCTTATGAGCATAATCTGTTAGCACCACATCATAGCTGTCAGTCTCGGTTGTTGACGGTTGGATCTCCGCCTTTTTCTGCGATAGTGAATCTACATTTATCCACTGCTTGGTTTGATCCTTTGTCAGTCGTCCATAGCGGCGGCTAAGAAATTCATCTGGACCGCCCTAATGAAGATACGACATCTCCCCCAATGCCTTGGCTTGGCTGGCTTGTTAAATTGGTGTGAGCAGACGGCGTCCATAGTCGTGTTGAAAATGTCGTGCAACATGTCTAAAACTGATCGATGATTGATTTTCACTTTCTCGACCACCAAGGCCATCACTTCTGAAATTTCGATGCCTGGTTCTTCAAAGAGAGATGGTCCATCACTTCTTTCAACATCTTCAGACTACAATGACTACAACGGAAGCTTCTCCACTACTTAACCATTGTGTCAGAGGATAGTGCATGATGACGCACACCTACAAATTCGATGAAGATTAAATGAAACTGAGAAGATCGAACTTCGCTGTAAATGGTCATTGATTTAAATCAATGGGGAGAGTTGAAAATTTGTGCCGGACTGGGGTCCAAACCCGCATCTCCCGCTTACTGGGCCGGTATACTGACCCCAGCGCCATCTGGGCACAGTGATCACCCCAACTGCACAAACTACGTTAGCACGCCTCCCGTCAGACCCAAGTTCTCAACGTAACAACACATTATTGATACAGTGCCGCTTGCCTATTAGCCTCATAATTCGCGGAATAATGCTTCTGCACTGGTGACCAGTTGGTCGTCCTTACATATGTGGTGATTGTTCTTTCGGACATGTCCGACAGAACAGACGCCACAAATATAATCAAGAAGGATCATTGCAGTGTTGCTTCCTCAACCCAGGCGGTGTGCCACGCTTTTCTGTGAACCACTAATTGCAGACACGTACCTATGAGCCAAAGGGTCCGAAACTGGGGGTAGTTACCTCCTGAGCGGTAAATGAAATTTTCTGAGGAGTAAATCGAAAGGATTCATTTTTTTTTCGGCCACGAAACTAAATTAGTTTTATAAGATCATAACTATTGCCACTACTTCGTAAGACTGTGATATTCGTCATGTAAGTTACCCACAACCACGTCTTGTTTCAGATTCTAGCATGATACAGTATGAAGGAGTTTTCAGCTTGTTAAATGAGCTTATGAACATCTTCTTTGTATCGTGTGCATCCACCACACACAGTACTTTGTGCCATGCAACCAAGAGAGTAAAATTAAGTACCTCATTAAAAATGCGTTCTGCGAGTCGTAGATATTTCAAGAAATAGACCGGACATGGCTTCATTGTTCACTTTGCAACAATAAACGATCTAACTGAAAGCACAACATAATAGCAAACGGTGTAACGACTACTACATTGCTTTAAGGCCGATGCTATTATTATTATCATTACTATTATTACTAGTGACAGCGGTCAGACTTAGAGTATTCGCAGCCTCAAGTCTTCCAACATTTGTCAGTTCAGAAGTAAGGGATCAGCAACAGTAGGCATACGTATAGTGCACACCTGTTAATCTAGTTCATTTTAAATGGCAATACAGAGCGTGAGTGAAAACATGTGTCGCTAGGGAGAGGAATGGTGCAGAGAAAGCATGTTTTGTAATAAATGTCTACCCTCAGTGCAGATAGTTAGCTTTCTTTTCTGAGAAGGTGTTGTAGGTAGCACTACATCATTGTATAGGAAAAAAGGTTGGTAGAAGCACGCAGTACCAACTCTCCCGCCGTGTGGGGTAGCAATGCGGTCTGAGGCTCGCCCCCGTCGGAGGTTCGAGTCCTCCCTCGGGCATGTTTGTGTGTGTTGTCCTTACTTTAAGTTATATTAAGTAATGCTTAAGCATAGGGACCGATGACCTCAGCAGTTTGGTCCCATAGGACATTGCCACAAATTTCCAATTTTTTTCCAATTGTCCATTGGATCATTAGTAAATGTTTCAATGAAACACGCACAAACACAAAATATCAATTACCTTTCAGATGCTAATGCTGATGGAAGAGTGGGCAAGGAGAGGGGGGGTACTAGCTAATATCTAATTGCATTCAGGGTTAGTGGCCTCAGAAAAATTGGTATCCAGTGATCAAAGCAAATAAAATTTATTATATAATTTATTAACCATTCTAAGCGAACGAAAACATGTAAAAAGTAAGCGCTTCTGAAAGTTTTCTCAAATACATCGTTTTGCTGTGCAGTTTTCCGTTTATAAACTGCTTTATCGAACATCAGAATAACTTAAAATCGTAATTTTATTTTCGTTTACAGTTTCTGCAACACTAACTTTCATTGAAACTAGATTGTCGCGTCTTTTTGAGTATTGAAATCAAATCTTCATTTATTACAGCTTCAGAATTTTTTTCATTGTTTCTTCTTATGGTGGAGAGATCATAAATAATCGGTAACACCAGAACAAAATTCTTTATGTAGATTTATGTGTCAGTTATGCACACATGAAATCTATACTTGCTTGAAATAATATGATTTGTTACCGGTAGCAGTTTCTTTCGCAGTCGGATAGCCTCACGTTTGTAGAGTGGAAGCATACCAGTATAGCACAGACTGCGGGTTTTATAAAATTGTACAGCGTTAGGAGCTACCGTAAACGTCTTCTGCGCATGTTTACTGCTAAGTAGTGTCTACTCGCCGAGCCTACAAGAACCGCGGAGAACATCTGAGGTCACAAAGGAATTCAGCTACACGCAGCGCATTTATATGTAACCTAAGAAACCTAATATTAACCTAAAAAGATTAATATGATATTTCACTAAATGTAGAGGCAATATTCTCTAAATCACCGTTTTCTTCGTGTAATAGTTGTGTTTATATAACAGCATATGGACTATGTGATCAAAAGTATCCGGACACCCCCAAAAACATACGTTTTTCATGTTAGGTGCATTTTGATGTCACCTACTGCCAGGTACTCTGTATCAGCGACCTCAGTAGTCATTAGACCTCGTGAGAGAGCAGAACGGGGGCACCGCGGAACTCACGGACTTCGACGTGGTCAGGTAACTGGGTGTCACTTGGGTCATACGTCTGCAAGCGAGATTTCCATACTCCTAAACATTCCTAGGTCCACTTTTTCAGATCTGATAGTGAAACGGAAACTTGAAGGGACACTTACAGCACAAAAGCGTACAGGCAGCCGACAGCTGAAGAGGGTCGTAATGTGTAATAGTCAGACATCTATGCAGACCATAATGCAGGAATTTCTAACTGAATCAGGATCCACTGCAAGTACTATAACAGTTAGGCGAGAGGTGAGCGACTGCTCATAAGTAACACACCACGCCGATAAATGCTAAACGACGCCTCGCTTGGTGTAAGGAGCGTAGACATTGGACGATTGAACAGTGGAAAAACGTTGTGTGGAGTGACGAATCACAGTACATAATGTGACGATCCGACGGCAGGATGTGGGTATGGCGAATGCCCGGTGATCGTCATCTGTCAGCGTGTGTAGTGCCAACATTAAAATTCTAAGGCGGTGGTGTTCTGCTGTGGTCGTGTTTTCCATGGAGGGGGCTTGCACCCCTTGTTGTTTTGAGTGGCACTATCACAGCACAGGCCTACACTGATGTTTTAAGCACCTTTTGCTTCCTATTGTTGAAGAGTAATTCGGGGATGGCGATTGCATCTTTCAACATGAACGAGCAGCTGTTCATAATGCATGGCCTGTGGTTGAGTGGATACGACAATAACATCCCTGTAATGGACTGGCCTGCTCAGAGTCCTGACCTGAACCCTATAGAACACCTTTGGGATGTCTTGGAACGCCGACTTCGTGCCAGGCCTCACCGACCAATATTGGTACCTCTCTTCAATGCAGCACTCCGTGAAGAATAGGATTCCACTCCCCAAGAAACTTTCCAGCACCTGATTGAACGTATGCCTGCGAGATTGGAAGCTGTCATCAAGGCTAAGGGTGGGCCAACACCATATTGAATTCCAGCATTACCGAAGGAGGACGCCACGAACTTGTAAGTCATTTTCATCCAGGTGTCCGGATACATTTGATCACGTAGTGTATCACGTTAAAAACGACATTCGAGGTACCAGGAACTATCGGGAATTGTATTATAAGTTGTGCCTCTGGAGACTGCACTCGTTACAATGTCTTAAAATAGTCCCCATTATATCGATCAAACCTCCGTAATCAAATAAGTAAATAAATTTTAAAAAAAGTTGGAGAGAGAGAAAGACATAAAAGCATACCACTTGTAAATCGGATGAATGCAAAGTAGCTGAGTTTAGTATTAAACATCTTGATTATGATCAATGAAAAAAAGGAATCTAGTCATTTATTGTTGTCATTACGTAAATCCATTACCTGGTGCCTAAAGCTGGCTGTGATCATGCTACATTTCTACAGAATTGGTGACAGCTGTCGGTTACGTATAATGCACCCATTTTTATGTTGTGCTGGTGAAGAGTGAGAGGAGGGTGTACGGATTAGGTGGGAGACTCCACGTATCGTGGTGTTGGACGAATACTTTTCGGTAAGTTGTTTGACCCTTGTACGTGGGAAGCGACAGAAAACTTACAGACTCTATTTTAGCAGTGTTCTGCAAATGTCTGCTTCTTTGTTCTAAGACGAAGCCAAGATGCCGCCGTCATAGGAAATGGTATATTGCATCATGAACGGCATGTTCACCTAACAAATCTAAGTTACGTAGCGATTTACAATTAAAGGAGAGTCCAAGGTAGACTGCCATGGGTTCATAGCTAAGAAAGTGAAACGTTTCGCAAAAAGCTTGCTGTTATGCTAGTTTCAATTTGAACCCGAGATGAAAATGGATAGTCATGTAAAAATATCTTGATAAGGAAACATTACTCACAAGTGAAGCATTACTCAGAAAGCAACAACCACGAGAGAAACAATAGCACGCACATATGTGACAGTCATCACCGCAAATAGTTCAACACAACTTTTGACAGACAGCGCAAGAAGAAGCGTTCGTATGTTTCTTAGTAAACCTGTATTTAGGATTCTGTCATCTTGTGTGATCTGCAGCACAATAGATCGAGTATGGTTTTTCTGCTTCTTGTGCCTGAAGTATCAAAAGTACAGTAAACACATTGTTGTAACCGCAGAAAAGCCAAGTCTAAATGCAGTTGTTCTCAGACGATACACCAGAAATCATACGGGGAGATAGAGTTAACAGGGGACGCCAGGCGTGTCAGAGGGGTCACAAAAGATAACGACGCAGCCAGATAGCCGAGGCGGCGGTCCAAGCGGCCAGGCAGCTGCGCGTGATAAGCAAGGAAGCAGACTCAGCTATTAAGATAAAAAGGGCGCTCTGGGCAGGTCCCTTAATAAGCAATAACTTACAGTATCAACACTCTTGGCTAGAGGGAGAAGTCTGGGAGCGGAGAGAGAAAGAAAGAGGGCCCTAGGTGGGGACCGCACTACGTCATGAGGAGCCAATGAAGGGCTCAGGACGCAGTGCGTGACCATATAGGGAGAGGCCCTTCTACCCCTCCACCCAGCTTCTGAAGAAAAGTACTGAAGTTAATACTAAAACAATCCCTAATAAGGAAAAGTTGCACTCGACGCTACGTCATGCCAAGCGCTGGCGGGGTCGAAGGGGAAGAGCTAACAAAACTCGGAGGCACGCCGCTCCGGAGATCTCTCTCTCTCGGGTTTAGGCAGCGACGGTAGTCAGCGTGAGTAGCAGCCGACTTGGGCTGAGGGCGGGCTGCAGGCAGACAGTTGGAGATAGTCGCCGATGAGCGTTTAGGCAGCGACCGCGGGACTCTGACGTAGGGTGCTAGTGTGGCCAGCAAAGTGCTGGAAAGTTCTATCAGGCAGCCAGGACGGTGGAAGTCAGTCACCGTCTCTGTAATGGGCTTGGCTATTCTGTAGGTACAATCACTACGCAGTTAGGGTGATCTGTATTCTTTATGAATAAATTAGAACTTTTATAACGTCCATACGAGTTTACTTCTACCAACATCCTAGCCTTGTACCTTCACACCAGGGAATTTAACATCTTGGCCAGATCAAAAGTCTCCCTCTCAATTAGGTCAACCGGCTAATTCCCGTTTACGAACCGTGTCGCTCAATCCCTCGCAAAACCCACGCTTGGGACGCGACAACATAATACCAACAATCGCTGTCGACCACGCGCCGTCCCAGAGACGTTCTAAAGACTTAAGTCCTACTCTTGTCTTCATGACATCTAGATAACATTCAAACAAAGGAACTAACAGCCACGGGATGTCTAAAGGTGTCACATATTCCACACAGCCAGCATTTAAGACTGCCATCAATGGTCCAGCTAATTTTAGTCGCGAATTGAAGAAAATCCAACGTTTCAAATGTTGTGAAACTGAATGTAACAATTCTGTAGGTAACTTACATTGCAGTGTATAGTGGTTATTCCTGGAATACCTTTAACACCATCAGGAAAAAATGCTGGATTATTTTCTGTAAATGTCCATTCATGGATACCCGTTTCCATTAATGGCCAGTTGAATTCCATGAATGGACCATTAAATATACATCCTAAATTTCGTGATTAAACACGTCTTATGCCAGTGAACAGTGGCTGGGTGGATTTTAATATGGTCATATGGAGCTATTAAGAAAACAGAAGGACGGTTAAACGGACATGAATTTCAATATGAATGAAGACTGTTGATCCTCAATGTAAAAAGAACTAAATTAAGTGAAATTTTGGCTACTTTATTAAATAATTACCATTGCGTAGAATTGTGGGGAAACTATGAGGCGGTTCAAACACGGGAATACTGTCAATTAGCAATTACAACAAAATTAACTCTTAGTAGTCTTCGGGACTCCAGCGCAATTTTCACCCACACACACTTTCTACATGTCATGCACTGAATCATGTCTTCCACTGATCGAACTCGATACAGTTCACAAAACCAGCCATTGGTGTTGGTGCTGTTCACTTCTTTCGTTTGACTCATTACAGGCAACTTTCTCTGTAGGTTAGTGGGATGTTTGGCGCAACGTCCTAAAGACCCTTGTGTGGTTTAAGTGTCAGTGCAAATGGTTTTTGTGTGCCTTTTCTTGAACTTGCCTTAGTTTTGGCAATAGGCGAAATAATACTTGAACTTAAACATCTAATTGATAAGTTAGAAATAAATTTTGTTTACGTTCCAATATATTTAAAGAGTGCAATATTGTAGACTGAATATAATTATCCATGGCTTTAGCTCAACTTGCTATTTTAACGTGCTGTAGTAATTTCTTATCATATGTTAAATATTTAACTGCAATATTTGTACTTGAAATTATATTTATACACGTATCACAGAAACAGGAATGACGTCTTGGACATATTTCTTGCCAATAAAATAATTAAGTCTTGCATACGTATGTACATATGACATCTTTAAGTAATTTTACGGTGTTTCTATGAATGGGCCTGTGGTCCATTCATGGGAGCTAGCAGCAGTTCAGTGGTGGCAACGTCGTAACGTCAACTATGCATCCACCAGATAGGAGGTTGCAGCAAATAATACAAATCTAAATATAACCATTAAAAAAAGTTTCATTTATCAATGGTATATGCCAAGTAGACCTGAAATAATCGATGTTATCACCACACACAATCCTATCGCAACCCGACTCTACATCAAATTGTTGTTGTTGTCTTCAGTCCTGAGACTGGTTTGATGCAGCTCTCCATGCTACTCTATCCTGTGCAAGCTGCTTCATCTCCCAGTACCTACTGCAACCTACATCCTTCTGAATCTGCTTAGTGTACTCATCTCTCGGTCTCCCTCTACGATTTTTACCCTCCACGCTGCCCTCCAATGCTAAATTTGTGATCCCTTGATGCCTCAAAACATGTCCTACCAACCGATCCCTTCTTCTAGTCAAGTTGTGCCACAAACTTCTCTTCTCCCCAATCCTATTCAATACCTCCTCATTAGTTACGTGATCTATCCACCATATCTTCAGTATTCTTCTGTAGCACCACATTTCGAAAGCTTCTATTCTCTTCTTGTCCAAACTACTTATCGTCCATGTTTCACTTCCATACATGGCTACACTCCAAACAAATACTTTCAGAAACGACTTCCTGATACATAAATCTATATTCGATGTTAACAAATTTCTCTTCTTCAGAAACGCTTTCCTTGCCATTGCCAGTCTACATTTTATATCCTCTCTACTTCGACCATCATCAGTTATTTTACTTCCTAAATAGCAAAACTCCTTTACTACTTTAAGTGTCTCATTTCCTAATCTAATTCCCTCAGCATCACCCGATTTAATTTGACTACATTCCATTATCCTCGTTTTGCTTTTGTTAATGTTCATCTTATATCCTCCTTTCAAGACACTGTCCATTCCGTTCAACTGCTCTTCCAAGTCCTTTGCCGTCTCTGACAGAATTACAATGTCATCGGCGAACCTCAAAGTTTTTACTTCGTCTCCATGAATTTTAATACCTACTCCAAATTTTTCTTTTGTTTCCTTTACTGCCTGCTCAATATACAGATTGAATAACATCGGGGAGAGGCTACAACCCTGTCTCACTCCTTTCCCAACCACTGCTTCCCTTTCATGCCCCTCGACTCTTATTACTGCCATCTGGTTTCTGTACAAATTATAAATAGCCTTTCGCTCCCTGTATTTTACCCCTGCCACCTTTAGAATTTGAAAAAGAGTATTCCAGTCAACATTGTCAAAAGCTTTCTCTAAGTCTACAAATGCTAGAAACGTAGGTTTGCCTTTTCTTAATCTTTCTTCTAAGATAAGTCGTAAGGTCAGTATTGCCTCACGTGTTCCAACATTTCGACGGAATCCAAACTGATCCTCCCCGAGGTCTGCATCTACCAGTTTTTCCATTCGTCTGTAAAGAATTCGCGTTAGTATTTTGCAGCCGTGGCTTATTAAACTGATAGTTCGGTAATTTTCACATCTGTCAGCACCTGCTTTCTTTGGGATTGGAATTATTATATTCTTCTTGAAGTCTGAGGGTACTTCGCCTGTCTCATACATCTTGCTCACCAGCTGGTAGAGTTTTGTCATGACTGGCTCTCCCAAGGCCGTCAGTAGTTCTAATGGAATGTTGTCTACTCCCGGGGCCTTGTTTCGACTCAGGTCTTTCAGTGCTCTGTCAAACTCTTCACGCAGTATCGTATCTCCCATTTCGTCTTCATCTACATCCTCTTCTATTTCCATAACATTGTCCTCAAGTACATCGCCCTTGTATAAACCTTCTATATACTCCTTCCACCTTTCTGCCTTCCCTTCTTTGCTTAGAACTGGGCTGCCATCTGAGCTCTTGATATTCATACACGTGGTTCTCTTCTCTCCAAAGGTCTCTTTAATTTTCCTGTAGGCAGTATCTATCTTACCCCTAGTGAGGTAAGCTTCTACATCCTTACATTTGTCCTCTAGCCATCCCTGTTTAGCCATTTTGCACTTCCTGTCGATCTCATTTTTGAGACGTTTGTATTCCTTTTTGCCTGCTTCATTTATTGCATTTTTATATTTTCTCCTTTCATCAATTAAATTCAATATTTCTTCTGTTACCCAAGGATTTCTAGCAGCCCTCGTCTTTGTACCTACTTTATCCTCTGCTGCCTTCACTACTACATCCCTCAGAGCTACCCATTCTTCTTCTACTGTATTTCTTTCCCCTATTCCTGTCAATTGTTCCCTTATGCTCTCTCTGAAACTCTGTACAACCTCTGGTTCTTTCAGTTTATCCAGGTCCCATCTCATTAATTTCCCACATTTTTGCAGTTTCTTCAGTTTTAATCTACAGGTCATAACCAATAGATTGTGGTCAGAGTCCACATCTGCCCCTGGAAATGTCTTACAACTTAAAACCTGGTTCCTAAATCTCTGTCTTACCATTATATAATCTATCTGATACCTTTTAGAATCTCCAGGGTTCTTCCACGTATACAACCTTCTTTCATGATTCTTAAACCAAGTGTTAGCTATGATTAAGTTGTGCTCTGTGCAAAATTCTACTAGGCGGCTTCCTCTTTCATTTCTTAGCCCCAATCCATATTCACCTACTATGTTTCCTTCTCTCCCTTTTCCTACACTCGAACTCCAGTCACCCATTACTATTAAATTTTCGTCTCCCTTCACTATCTGAATAATTTCTTTTATTTCATCGTACATTTCTTCAATTTCTTCATCATCTGCAGAGCTAGTTGGCATATAAACTTGTACTACTGTAGTAGGTGTGGGCTTCGTATCTATCTTGGCCACAATAATGCGTTCACTATGCTGTTTGTAGTAGCTTACCACCATTCCTATTTTCCTATTCATTATTAAACCTACTCCTGCATTACCCCTATTTGATTTTGTGTTTATAACCCTGTAGTCACCTGACCAGAAGTCTTGTTCCTCCTGCCACCGAACTTCACTAATTCCCACTATATCTAACTTTAACCTATCCATTTCCCTTTTTAAATTTTCTAACCTACCTGCCCGATTAAGGGATCTGACATTCCACGCTCCGATCCGTAGAACGCCAGTTTTCTTTCTCCTGATAACGACATCCTCCTGAGTAGTCCCCGCCCGGAGATCCGAATGGGGGACTATTTTACCTCCGGAATATTTTACCCAAGAGGATGCCATCATCATTTAATCATACAGTAAAGCTGCATGTCCTCGGGAAAAATTACGGCTGTAGTTTCCCCTTGCTTTCAGCCGTTCGCAGTACCAGCACAGCAAGGCCGTTTTGGTTAATGTTGCAAGGCCAGATCAGTCAATCATCCAGACTGTTGCCCCTGCAACTACTGAAAAGGCTGCTGCCCCTCTTCAGGAACCACACGTTTGTCTGGCCTCTCAACAGATACCCCTCCGTTGTGGTTGCACCTACGGTACGGCCATCTGTATCGCTGAGGCACGCAAGCCTCCCCACCAACGGCAAGGTCCATGGTTCATGGGGGGAGGTACATCAAATAACACACTTTTTTTTTTCATTCGTTTACATCAAGCCAACACTGTAACCTACAACTTTCAAACTAAGGAGGTGGTATGTTTCTCAACTGGTAAGTCAGTTCAGCATGGCTAGATGTCAGCAGCTATTGACCAAACAAATTTACAGTGATGGTCCGTCCATGGAACCGGTCCTTTGATGCCAACTATACCTCTTATTCGCCAATGCAATTGTGTAGATTACAATAAAACAGTCGCCATTAAAACGTGTCCTTTCTCAGTGCTATAAATTCTGTACCTAAATGTACTGCTTAAAAGCACTGTAACATTAAGCATAACTTTATTTCTTTTCAAATGTTTATAAATGAATCGATACTTATTTGCGTGTACAGTGTGATTTACGTCCTCATTGTCCCTTTCTGAAGGCGAGACGATCATTTAAGGGGCAAACCCCTTTCAAATCGTCGTTCAAGAGTTCTGAATTATGAATCTGAAAGAGGTGTCTTGATCGTGGTACGAAACATAACGCAGTTATACCTCTGTACAGTTAAAAGAAATGCTACCCATAACCACATCAGCTCCGAAAGTCTCTTAACTCATCCCTATAGTCTTTTATCAGCATTCGCATCATCAGACATGGAATAACCTGTTACGCCTGAATTCTCGTCTGCTGGAGTCGCACCCCGTAAATCACGTTTCATTGATTAAGAACGTAGAGAACAGTCAAAGTAATGTTTCAATTCAATATAGCCTGTCATATTATTTGCAGTTTCCATAAGTTACATTTTCTGCCACAGTTAGTGAAATCGATATTGTGAATTTAACTTACGAATATTTCCGCAACACTGATAAGTCAAATAAAACCGATAACAGTTATCATCACATGATACATATTGTCAAATGTTCGTAATGGGATTTACTTATCAAATGTACATCAATTCACGATAATATTATTCGAGAATTTTGCCGCGAAAAAGCACCTTGTCGTATGAAGAAAATTCTTTTTAAATTATTTGGGTAAATTAATCACCATTTCAAATAAGTTACAAGTACCTGCGCTCCGTACAAGATGGCTTCTTAGTGCGGGCACGCATTTTACTGTTTTTTTTTTTTTCAATGTGTTGCACCTTGGATCTACCTCTTCTCATCACATTTGATATCTCATCCACTCTCATTATTGTTCTCCTCTTTTTAACGTCATCTTTTCCTTCTCCAGATTTTTCTACGAGTTACTAGCTACACGAGATTTTAGAGACACTGTGATCATATTACGCTATGGTGAAGAAGCATGAAATGGAGATTTCTCGCTGTCACTGTCAGTGTTAGGCGAAAGAATATTTGGGTCTAGCATAACATATACAATCCATTCCATTCATCGTTTTTCTACTTGTTTTATTCACAGTAACCCTATTATAAGTCGCAGTGTATTCTACGTGTTATTTCCAAACATTCCCGGCGCCATATTTTAAAGTAGGTTGCAGACGTTTAGCCTGCACCTCATCGTTTGGCAGTCGCCACGCGTTGGTACTCCCCCCTGATGAGAAACTAAATTTCTCCTCATCTCAGTAGTCTGACCCTTTGTTAACGCGAAATTACAATGAAATCCAGACCATTAGCTGCTTAAGGAAGAACGGATAGGCTCTTCATATAGATAAGGCTTACTGGCAAATGATCTTCCTCAGTGCGGATGCACTCACATTCCTCAAACTCTTACGCTAATCGGAAGAATGACTGCCACGAGTAATGAGTATAGCGGGCTTGGGCACTACAAATGTAGTGTGTGGACAGTAAGTTAGAAATGTGGGTCTCACGGGGAACGTGTCTGACATAAGTCCCTGCAGTCGCACTTTCCTCTGTGTCCTCGATGGCTCATTCGGCTACTTTGTGAGCGCGGGTCTTATCTTCAAAATCCGCTACGACACGCTGACACTTCCTCCTCAAGATGGCGACCTCGGCCTTGTCAACGTCCGAGCGAGAGCAGCTGCCCTTTATGTAAGCACGATGATTAAACCGTGAACCCGCGCCGACCCGGATTATCGGGAAGCCTCATTGACGAACTGGCCCCTCCCTCTCGCGTAGCACCCGTTGCAGAAGCCCATATTTCTTCCTCTCTCACACATGTCAGAAACTTTTTCATCGAGTACAGTTATGTCCATGCCGACTTGCCCAGTACCAGGAACCGTGCGGCACGTGATGTTTACCGCTAATGATGAGAAATCGTACTCGGAATGTTGTGGAAAGCCGACATCATACGATCGCATGGCCTGCGGTTTGGCGTTATGTGCACCATATGCTCCTCGACACGAGCGCTCGTGTGACCTGATATCTGGACGTTAATGGAAAATACATGACACAACTTCGTCTACATGCCATAAAAATGAAAGATACGCCGCTGTGTCTTCGCTGTCACACGCTTGATACGAACGAACTTCGACTGATGTGTGGATCTCCTGCAGAGGTGTGGCAGCCGATTCAGAAGATGCTTGCTTTTCTTATATATTCGGCTCCCCATGCCATTACACCGAAATCTCTTCCGTTGGCAGGTGAGACATACTTCCCACGTATGAAGACCAACGATATGATCTGGATAAAAGGCCTCTCGATCTCTTATTTGTTCCATGAAGTTGATAAGAGTGTTTTTGATTTTTGGCTGTTCCTGCATGATCGCTTTACTTTTCTCGTGCACCATCCACGATGCCGTCAGTACTATGCCAACCTTTTGGGTAGTGCCTGCTTCCATCCCGCCTGCAGCTGGGACGTCCCTAGCATGAGAAGGTGATTTCAGTGAGATTGTGTAGTACCAGGACTCGGTCCAATGTCCCGGCAAATGCAATATTCTTCGTGAAGGCGTGCCTGGAACATGCCTGAGTGTCTTGGGATTCAGTGTGCGTCTACCCATAAGTTGGCGGGTGAAGGATGCCATTATGTCTCTTCTTCCAGGAGGGCGTTTTCTTTAATTTCTATAATTCCCTCTTTATTTTGTTTGTTATTGGTGGAAAATGAAAATCAGCGTTTGGCCCTTACGGGGCAGATCCGGCCGCCTTGGTGCAGGTCTTATTACATTCGACGCCACATTGGGCGATCAAGGCGCCGGATGGAGATGAAACGATGATGAAGATAGCACAACATCCAGTCACTGAGCGGGGAAAATCTCAGACCCAGCTGGGAATCAATCCCGGGCCAGTAGGACGGCAATCAGTCACGTTAATCACTCAGGTATCGGGGCGGACGGTATTGGTGGATAATTACACATCATTATTTTTCGCCTGGAGGGCGTCCTAAGTGATCTCAACAAATATAAAAAATAAACAAATAAATTAGGATGAAACACGATCTGAAAAAAACCTGATATCAAAAAGTATACTTATTTACATTTTCAAAAAAAAAAAAAAAAAGAGGTTCAGTCAGATAGACCGTCTTACATGTAAGCCGGAGATCCCGAGTTCGAGTCCCGGTCGGGGCACACATTTTCAACTGTCCCCGTTGATGTTTATCAATGCCTGAAAGCAACTAATGGTCTGGATTTCATTGTAATTTCATTCTTCGAGAGCTGCAGTCACCAATGGAATATGTGTTTTTTGACATGTCTTCATATAGCCATGTTCATGTAACCATACTTTATTAACATTGTCCAAGCGAACTAGAGCTGCCTTTGTTCACAGCCGGCTTTCCCCTTGCCACTCTTCCGCTGCAGTCTTCTTCTCTCATAACACTCCAGACAAATGCTTCACCTACGTGCTTACACATTCTTGCAGCAGCTGGAAAGCAATTTGATCTGCACCTAATCAAGGATTACTCTTAACCTTTCTTTTGGTTAATCGCCTTTCTTTTTTCATTTACCACATTTTGCTATCTTTTTCGCGGAACAGCGTCTATGCGATTCTCCTCGTCAGTGTTGTACTGCCAACCGTGCTCCCGGTTGTACTTAGCAAATACGCAATATCTCTGTAAATGTGATACACAGATGATCAGTTGTCACTGTTCGAGCGTCGTATTAGTTACGTTGTGCCTCAGTGCATTCTTGTAGACCACTCTACAAGATGGAAGGACAGTAAGTGAGCAGGCAGGGAGAAACAGGCCGTTCCGTGCCACACAAGGCGCATTTTTGTTAGGGAACTCGGGTCATGTGCTTTAAAAGATTTAAATATTTATCCCAAATAATGCAAACTAATTACTTTTTATAATTTATCTTTTAATATTTTACAGTGGTTCAGTGACGTTTACCTATTTAACAGATGTGTACCTCTTGATGTAGAGAATTTTTGTGTACATTTCATTCGTAAATACTCAAAGTCAAAAATTATTAAAATAGTGCCTAATCGAATATTAACGGTAGATTTTGTTTTTCTACATGTGCTGATGTATTGCCCTGGGTCATTCAGAAATATTTCAGCCGTGTTTACCTACAAGACTTCGTGCCGTATCAGTGATGTATTTTCGAATGGAGCGACTCCCGTGTCATCATAACAACTATTATGGTATGTTTAGCAGCGGACACGTGCTTCATTACGAGCTGCTGCGCCATCAGCACGTGCGCGGATGGACCGCTGGTTCACCACGTAGGCACGTGCCGCCCACGGAGCACGTATTACTGCCAATGCCGCCACGTATCGCCGTGCCGCACAAATAACACAGTCCGCTGCAGTAACACAGTGGACAATGCCCAAGATCATATACCACGCCGTTCGTTGGCTGTTCATGTCTTAAGTCTTGGCAAACGTGAGAGAACAAACCTGCTTCAAAACAGTTTGCTCCCTAACACTTTACAGGTACCTCTTTTCGGACGTAAATAGGTGTATCTTTTCGTGGATTCAGGGCAAACAAAACTAAAACACTTCTTGAACTATTGAGGCAAAACACCGGGGCCACCGCCCACCACGAGATTGATTGACACCTGACGGCGTTCGAGGTCATCTGCGCTATATCTACATCTACTTCTACATCGATACTCTGCAAATTACATTCAAGTACCTGGCAGAAGCTTCATCGAACCACCTATAGAACTCTCTTTTATTCCAATCTCTTATAGCGCGCGACAAGAATGAACACCTATATCTTTCCGTACGAGCTCTGATTTCTCTTATTTTATCGTGGTGATCGTTCCTCCCTATGTAGGTTGGTGTGAACAGAATATTTTCACTTTCGGAGGAGAAAGTTGGTGATTGGAACCTCGTGAGAAGATTCCGTTGCAAAGAAAAACGCCTTTCTTTTAATGATTTCCAGAACAAATCATGTATCAGTTCTGTAACACTCTCTCCCATACTTCGCGATAATACATAACGTGCTGCTTTTCTTTGAACTTTTTCGATGTACCCCGTCATTGCCATCTGGTAAGGATCTCACACCGCGCAGCAGTATTCTAAAAGAGGACCGACAAGCGTAGTGCTGGCAGTCTCCTTAGTAGGTCTGTTGCATTTTCTACGTGCCCTGCCAATAAAACGTAGTCTTTGGTTAGCCTTACCGACAACATTTTCTATGTATTCCTTCCAATTTAAGTTGTTCGTAATTGTAATACCTAGGTATTTAGTTGAATTTACGGCTTTTAGGTTAGACTGATTTATCGTGTAACCGAAGTTTAACGAGTTCCTTTTAGCACTCATGTGGATGATCTCACACTTTTCGTTATTTAGGTACAACTGCCACTTTTCGTACCATTCAGATATTTTTTCTTAATCGTTTTGGAGTTTTTTTTTTAAATCTTCAGATGACTTTATTAGTCGGTAAACGACAGCGTCATCTGCAAACAACCGAAGACGGCAACTCAGACTGTCTCTCAAATCGTTTATATAGATAGCAAAGTGCATATAACACTAACTTGGGGAACCGAGAAATCAGTTTTTTCTTACTCGATGACTTTCCGTCAATTACTACTAACTCTGACCTCTCTGACAGGAAATCACAAATCCATTCACATGACTGAGACGATATTCCATAAGCGCGCAAATTCACTACAAGCCGTTTGTGTGGTACAGTGTCAAAAGCCTTCCGGAAATCCAGAAATACGAAATCGATCTGAAATCCCTTGTCAATGGCACTCAAGACTTCATATGGATAAAGAGCTAGTTGTGTTTCACAGGAACGATGTTTTCTAAATCCATGTTGATTGTGTGTCAATAGACTGTTTTCTTCGAGGTAATTCATAATGTTCGAATACAATATATGTTCTAAAATCCTGCTGCATATCGATGTTCAAGATATGGACCTGTAATTTAGTGGATTAATCCTACTACCTTTCGTGAATATTGGTGTGACCTGCACAACTTTCCAGTCTTTGGGTACGGATCTTTCGTCGATTGCTCTTGCTTCGAATAACTTCAGACTAGTGTCTTGAAAATCTATTTCAAAATAACAATAATATTTAAAATCAAGTTGTATCCACACACAAGTATTGAAAATAAAACTGTGGCATTGTGAGGATTTGACAGCCGCTGTGCCCGAGCTGTTCTAGGCGCTTCAGACCCGAACCGCGCTGCTACTACGCTCGCAGGTTCGAATCCTGCCTCGGGCATGGACGTGTGTGATGTCCTAACGTTAGTTAGGCTTAAGTAGTTCTAAGTCTAGGGGACTGATGACCTCACATGTTAATTCCCATAGTGCGTAGAGCCATTTGAACTGTTGTGAGGTTTATACCAGACCAACCATAAACCTTTGACAAAACACCGCAGAATTACTAGGTACAATCAAGGATGAAACAGTTAAAACAGGACAAATGACTGTGGCTGGGTGACTACCTAGAAATAATAAGTGATCAAGCCACTCTCCCACACATTGAAATCGTAATTCCAAAATTATCAGTTAAAGGCAGGTCCTGAGGTCTTACCTCAAGCGTTATATAGAACACTCTCAGTTTGCATATGTCGTGTGGACAGGTGTGTTTCGCACGTGATGATGTCGCCTCATGTGTTAGACGTGCCATGATGGCGTCTGCAGGCGCCCGAGTTAGTTTTGGATCCTTTTGGCTGCCCTTTTCCCTTAGAGGATGGTGGGGAAAGGGGAAGTATGGAGGAGCATTCTGTTGTTGGGGGGTCGTTTCTACACACATTGCTAAACAGTGCTGCCTGGACTGCTAAATGTGTACTCTTTTTACTTTGGAAGGTATAGGTACAAGTACAGGCGCTGGTGGTGGATAACGGTACGCTGTATACATCTAAGCGTCTATCTGCGGGACAGGTTTCTTCACCATGAAGCATAAGAAGTTGCAAAGACAAAGGGTTTCTTCGCCCTACATTCTTTTTTGGCTTCTGCGTAAGGGGTCCGCTTTGCCACTTTTATTTCCTGGATGTTTTGTTCCTCAGCAGTCCCGGCTCCGAACTGGGTGGCTCCAACAGTGGTTGATGCAGATTCCTATAGACGGCAGCCACTGCTATATTCATGGGCTACCTTTCACAATCTCCCACAAGTAATTTCATCTTCGCAGTTCAACGTTGTGTGGCCAGTTCATTGACATGTGTAGCGCCTCATAGGGCTAGGTTTTTAAGGCCTAACCCTAAATCGGAAGAAAGCTGCCATGATGTGTTAAAGCAGCGCTGCAGAATTTCAGATCACAATTAAGGTGGCGGTCTTTTCAGTCTTTCCGTTATTCCTTTGTTTCACATCACCAGTGACACCCATTCTTATTTCTGTTCCTGAGGGTGCTGTGCATGTCAACAGATATGTCATACGCACCTAATTATTACAACCTTCTAAGAAATACCACCGGCTTTGACATGTTGCGTCAACCAACAAGGAACCATTCCTCAATCGTTTAACAGACGTTAAGGTACTAGCAATTCCTTCTAATCCACTATGAACATAGAAACATCTCCTACTTCCTCTTCATCACTAGAAACAAATTCTGATTCATAACTCCTTGGGTCTCATTGATAAAATCAATCTGGTTATCAGGACCACTAGCCTCCCTGAATATTTTAGACGAGTGGGCGTGAGTGCTCTCAGATGGTATATCCATTATGGTGATTGAGTGCTTCGCCATGGTGTTCCCACGAGCAGCCAGAGATATTGAAGTCCATCCAGACAGAGTTCTTTTTGGTTGGGCAAGCTTTATACAGCCTATATACGGCAGGTACACCAGATGTTGCCCGCTAACGACACTTCCACCCCAACAGCCATGCATCTCATGAATGCGCAGCACACCTTCTGAGGGTTTGTTTGTAAGGCTTGTACCATCCTCGTGATCGGCGAGGTAGATTCAATGCACATTCCCTGTGACACTCAAACTTCCTCTGCCGCGCCTCAGAGTGATCGTTCAAGCGTATCCAGATCTTACGGTCACAGAGGACTGTGGGCTATCACCAATCCCCGTCTTAGGAAACATGGCCAAGCCCGTACCCAGCAAACGAATGCTGATCTCCCTGAGATTCACACCGTTTAGCAAGATGTGCTGTGCACTTGTGGCTTATCGAAAGTCATAGACGCGGCGGCAAGCAGTACACCATTCAGGCAAGTGACACATAATAAAGGTTTATAGGCGAAGTAGAGACGAATGTGGAATCATTATAGTGACGATACGGTCCGTAAATACGGCAATCCACTGACACAAACTACTTTAAAAAAGGGCAGATGGTTACGGGGACGAACATTTCGGAAACGGTGAAGCTCGTCAGCTATTGTCTTGAGCATCTATAGAAAGTGGTTGAATGGCGGTCGCAACAGAAGGCAAAAGAGACATCCACGATTCATCACAGAACGTGGAAGTCGGAAGCTTGACCGCTCTGTAAAGTAGGTCAGAAGACGATCTGCGGCAAATCCACCACTAGAGCACAATCTTGGTGTAGATTATAGTGTTTCAGAGCTCACCATTCAGAGTATGTAAGTGAACATGGATATCCAGAGCAGACGACTTCTACGTTGATACAATGACAGCGTCAATTATGATCGCAGTAGGCACGGGATGATCGACACTGGATGACAGGTCAAACGAAACATGAGCTATGTTATTGTGACAACGATCACAGCCACCTCCACTGTAAGTATTTCCTCTGCCAGGAGAGCATTTATGCCCATAAGCAAATTAGATCCGTAGCATTATATGCAATCTATATACTTATCATTTGTTAACCACACACAACTTTATAGAAGTACCGTTACTTATATCTGGGTCACAATATTGTTCATAGTCTGCAGGGAGTCCAATCTGCTCGACTAGGCAGCTACCATCCAGACAGGAGCATAACCAGCATTCTAAATTCATTCAACGAATCCAAAAAGGAATTCTACTGTCACAGCTTCACTTACTCAGTAGGTGTATCTGTAATCAAAGCTGTTCCAAAGAGGTGCCAATATAGGCGTCTGCCAAGAGCGCAGGCACACAGGGGCACAGAAACCGAGTTAAAAAAAGAAATAAAAGTAAAAGACAGTTGAAGAAGCAAGCGAGTGAGGTATGTGTTTCTCATACCCCTCATGCTAATGCTATGATCAGCCTACGAGAAGAAGCCTTCCATTGTCCCATGTCTGTAAAAGTTCACTGTTGACTCGGCGGCATTTTGACGTCATTGTGGCCAAGTGGCATCCTAAAGAAGGTACTACTAATGGACTTGTGTCATTAAAATGCTTTACATGGCAACAGCGCACTTGATCCACAGCTGCCTTTACACAGCTCACTCAACGCTGAAGTCCTTGCTCTTACTTCACTATGATACTCTAGGAACTCAACGGTCCGTGAGCTGGTGCTGCAGTAAATAAGTTGTTTGATTGCAGGCTTCTGGTTTCTGCTGGCTAAGGAGTGGTGTATGAGTGTTCGAGATACAATGATAGGATAATAAGTGAAATGGAAAATAGATTTTCCATGTAACACGTCATTTAATTTGTGGCTAAAAACAGAAATTTTGTAACACGTTTTGTCATGAGACCCACCCAGCTGGTCATGTCAGCACTGACAATGCACTCTAGTCCTTCCAGAAGGTATGTGTGGTGGCTCGTTGGAAGAGGCAGAGTTATAGCCAGCCCTCCTATGGTGGCACGACGTAGGGTTTGGATGCCAGAACTACGGATCTGAAACAAATGTGTAAACCTCATCCAGCACCAGGGGCTGCAGTAGGCACACCATGGGCCTCACGGAGCCTTGTGTGGCATGGTGGGTGGACTTGCTTTGTTCCAGTGTGGCTGGCCCAAGGAGTTGTCACAGAATGGAGTACAGTATAGTAATCAGAGCTCGTTAAGTCCCACCAAGGGAAACAGAGGCCGGGGAAGAAGAGTGCCGTGGAGCCAACAATAGTGTAACAGCAACAATAGTGGACTGCAGTAGTCAGATGTGGCATTGCCTGTTGTAACGTAGACATAATAGAGCTATGGTAGCAGCCAGTGTCTTGTTTCCAGCATCTAGAAGAAGAAGAAGAAGACAGGTCAAATACAAGGAAGGAGGACAGTGCAGAGCAGAATGACATGTGCTTTTTGATATTAATAGTTGTCATAGGTTTGACTGACCAAATACAGTGCAACAATGTGTTCCAGCATCGCTGATGTCGGCCTGGTATAGCTGCCTTTGTGAAGAAATAAGAACCTGAAGAGTTAGATGGTTTCATAACTGTACTTTATTGTATTTGCACAGTGTGGCCATGATCCTATCTGGGAGTACTATTATTGTTCACGAAATCACTATAATCGTTCATTAGCGATAAACCATTGTGCCTATTTGTGCATTTTCCTTGTACTTTCGACAGTATTCTCCATGCAGATGTTGTTATCCCATCTGTTTTCTGTCTGGAACACAGTGCAAGAGTTGATAAAAGTGCACTCTGCATCAGTCTAGTGATCAATTCTGCTTGTTGCTATTTTAGGTGCCCTCTTGTACAATTTACTGGTAGAAACAATATTGTTTTGTTTATATAATGTGTGCCTGTATCAGAGGGTAAGTTGTTACTGTTGCAAACTTTAGAGATCACATTATTTTATTACTGTGGGGTGAATAAATGTTTCTTCTTTGGTTACACCTTTTGTCATCTGTAGTTAATTATTGCGAGAGGTTGAGCACAAGGTTATTATATTCGTATACACTCTGCTACTGTAAAATGTTGTTTAATAAAACAAAGAATGATCGAAGGCCCGTGATTCACAACTCCCAGACGAACTTCACCACTTCCGCGAATCCTGCACCACAGTTTTGGTGGCAGGGCATGATTGCGAGTTGCGCTGGTGTGGTGTCTGAGATAAGGCTTAGTATCGCATCTTCAGGAAACAGTGCCTTAGATCACTTTGTTGTATTGGAATGTGCTAGGTGACTCTTCGCTGTTGAACTAGTCTACGAGGTGGCCCTTCGAGAAAGAGCTCCTGCAAGCACTGTATTCAAGTGAACCTTACAGCTTCACCAGGTGTTGGAAATGGGAATGCCATTATAATACAGTTTGGGGGAGCAGCTGGACGTGACTAAAGAAATAAATAGTATTCGGTTGACTCTAACTGCGGTGAGTTGGTGCTGTAATTTACAGAGGGCGAGTTGACCTGTTTTGTTTAATTATGTAGATTACATGCTAGGACTATGTATTACATAAATAGGATACATGATTTAATATTTCTAACATAAGAGGGAGCAAGCAATAATATCTTAGACGAACTGCACGGCGGGATTGGAAAGAAGTACAATTTATTGCCAGGTTCTCAATATCGTGCTCAGTAGTTTCTGCAGCAGACATTAAATAAATTCTTTGGTGTAAAATTAATGATTAATAGATTGCGGCAGAATAGGTTGTAGAAGAACATGACTAAGACTTTCTGGTTTGAAAGTAGTTGGGCTCCAGTAATTGAATCCGAAACGTAGCCTAAAAGAGTGAAAAATATTTTCTTAGTTTGTGTAATGAACTACCAGAAGAAGCTGATGCCATTTCATAAGTCCCTTGGTACCAGTGGCAAAAATTGTTTGAAACTACTACTGAAGCATCATTTCAAAAATCCAAGTAAACGATGGTGATCTGATCAATGAGGGGCATGAATTGCTGTTTTCATAAAATTTGTATTGTACATACTGCTAAATTGTGCCTTTACTACATGTGAACATCACTTAAACCTTTTCAGATTAAGAGTTCGTTAATACCTTCAGTGACTGTCACACATAAGATGTTAGGCGATAGCTGTGGACGCCAGCTATACTCAATGAATCTCACACGTCACTGAATACCGAACACCTGAATTATATCATGTTTTTATTATTATAAATTACGAAAATGAGTGACAACGACGATTCTTCCTCACATACACTCATAATGAATTCAGCATATTCTACACAGAACGGTACCCTATTTTCCATATATGTATAGTTTCAGATTGATTTATAGGTTAACTAATTGAATTTATTTTGCTATTAATAAAGACGTAAGTCACCTGAAAGTGACGTTACTTATGTAAATTCTGACACCACTATTAAACTGAGGTTGAAAAGATGAGCACGACATGTCTACCGTTAAATGATTATTTACGACCTTTTTCTGTTAAAAGTGATAACTATCTGTGTTGATAATTTTTATTTAAATGAGTTAGGACGAAACTATTTGGCTTAGGAAATCATGTGTATCTGAGAAGGGCTGGCAAAGAGAGATGCTCATGACAACATACAAACATTATCTGTAAGTTTTATATATGTTGGATGGTGGTCCAATTTGTACATTTCATGTATTTGGTAGGCTTAAAAAAGGCATAACAGGGGGTCCTGAGGGCTGATCATCCTTTTCCGAGAGAGCGAGGGAGAGAACTTTAATGCGAGTGTCTGTTTGGGTTTATCTGAGCAAGTGAAGTGATAAAATTTTGGCCACAAGGGGCAGAGTGATATGTTAACTTTGTGGGCACTTGGTACAATGTGCTTCTGAGTTAAACTTAGAATCTGACAGTCAGTAGGAACTTTTGCGAGTGGGTGAGGAGATTTACGGAACTGTTGTCTATAGGAACTGCTAATGGTTAGCCTGAAAGACTGTGTGAATCTTGCAGGAATTTATGGGCATTTAATATATTACTGAAGCTTCACTGTGTGTGAGTTAGCTGTTGGTTTATCAACAGTTAACGCGTTGTGGGACGTTATACTATGTTAATTTGAGATAACTGCTTGAACAGAGGGAAACTGCTTGCTCTTGTATCGCATTTACGCAAACTAAACTGCACATATCCTCGTTTTGTTATTCATTTTATGCTTTATTTGCGAACTTTTTGTAGGAACACCATTCAGTCTTATTGTGTATTTATTATACGCATAAATCATCAACTGATTAAAATTCAAACCTTTGATGTAGGCTACCATTATTTATTCTAAATGATTTAGCCTTTACTTATAAATGATCCAATTTTTATTTTTTCTTTGATTCGTCAAACATTCCTAACTTGGAAAATTTTCGACTGCATAATCACTTCTGAAACCAATTTATTTAAGCGAGTTTGACTGCTGTCCTTAGTGCGGCGCGACCCTATGACATTTAGCGAGCTACCCTTAAAACTGGGCCGAACATTTGCCCGCGCGCTCCTCAAGTAGGAATTCTGTTCCTTTGTCGGCTAACGAGCCGAGTAAAATGGTTTAGCCTAATGACCTTGTGCTAAGAGCCTCGACGCGAGGAAGCTTTCTATTGTTTGTCTCTTCCGGGATACTTACAGATGATGAAAAGAAGTGCTGCAAGAATGTTGGCATTTATGTTGTAACCGAATAACATCAACCTCCGTTGGTCCACAATGGACAGGGGACTTCGACTGTTTAAGTAACTGTCCATGTCAATGAAATTCACCAACAGCCGCGTAACAGAAGATGTTATTTTACTTTAGTTTGAAGGCTACCAATTTCAGCATTTCACTATGCTATTTTCAGGCCATATACGCATCTCTCCACATAAACGAAAATGTCACATAGCGCCATAAATTCCTTGATGTATTGAATTCAATCGTTACACTAGTGCTGCATTAAAGACTTAAAAATCAGGTTCATTATCTAATTTATAGGCATTGTCTTCTATTTATCCACATTGACAGAGTATCGTCAAGTACACCAAGTAGAAATACTAAGTCGCCCCACTTTCCTTCCGATGATCCAGAACAGATACCTTCCTGTGTCGTCAGCGAGCAATACTGTTGTCATTATGTGACACATTGTTTATATTGAGCAAATTAGCGCTTCTATAACGCTCCCATTGACATAATGATGGAACATATTTTATAAAAACTATGCACAATGTACCCAGGGCACAAAACGACTGTAGAAATTTGCCATTCAGTACAGTATTCAATTTATCCGATATTGAGGAAAACAGACCATGTCTTAATTACCGGTCCACGTTTATAGTGCCGTGCGATGTACGGAAATCCAGAAAGACGGAACCTACTAGTTCATACACATTTACTGGTTGCGCGAAATCGTGTGTGAAAATTAGAGCTATGTTTCACAGGAATGATGTTTTCTGAAAGCGTGCCGGTTCTGTAAGGGACGCTTCATTTCTTCTCAACGGGTTCGACCTTAAATTACCACCTACGACGCTGCAACAAACGAATGAAGCAGATATCCAGGTTCGAGTGCCTGTCTTGCTCACAGTTCAAACCCGTAACGGTAAGCACAGCCGAGAGAAGGTTGTACTACCAAATCGGCGTAGGAGAATCTCTGGAAGTCTCTGGAATGAATGAAATGGATTGGATGCCTGAGTAGTAACATGTGTGGCATTAGGCTAGTGTAATTGGTAGCGTAGCGAGAGTGAACTTAATTTCGAATCTCAACAGAGTACATCGTGTGATCGTTTTGTGCCCTGGGGTACATTGCGCATTGTTTTTATAAAATATGTTCCATCATTATGTCAACTGGCTTCATCAGGTCACACCATAACAAACTTGTGATTCTTGAGTTTCTCCCGGCGTATTTGATAATCAAAATGTCCACGGGTGTACTGCCGGTCTATAGTGTCCAACGGGCACAATATTTCGGCGATCAAACATGTCGCCATCATCAGGAAGGCCGGCGTGTACCAGATTCCGTGTCAATGTGGCAAGTCGTATATTGGTCAAACGATGCGTACCGTCGAGGATCGATGCCGTGAACACCAGAGGCACACTAGACTGATGTATCCGAGCAAGTCGGCGGTCGCTGAACATTGTTTGTTGGAAAATCACGCTATGGAGTATGACCGCACGAGGATTCTGGTACAGACGTCGAGATACTGGGACAGTGTTGTTAGAGAGGCTATCGAAATTCGCACCAATGACGACCTCATAAACCGTGACTGCGGCTATAATCTTAGCAAGGCTTGGGAACCAGCGATTGGGTTAATCAAGAGTAAATCGAGCAAACGCATAGTTGTGACGACCACGGCGGACAGAGCCATCACACCGACGTCATCTCAGACGCTGTCGCAATCTGTTCCACCGCGCTACCGTGGCGCGGGGCGCGGACGGCGGAGGGAGCGCGCCGCGGGCCGAGGGTATTTAAATCGGCCGCCGCCGCGACCGAACCCAGTTCCCCCTGAGCAGCCATAGCGTACTGATCTCCGTGCCGGCACGTTCACAGGAGCTCAGTCCGTCAGTTCACCTGATGATGGCGACATGTTTGATCGCCGAAATATTGTGCCCGTTGGACACTATAGACCGGCAGTACACCCGTGGATATTTTCATAACAAACTTGTTTCCATTGGTGGAAATGTTTTGACAGAGCGATGTTCAGATAGGTACTGAATGAAGGGTTTGTTTACCTTTTTACTCTACACACACTTCAGTTCTCTCTGTGGCGCCACATGCTTCCCATAATATCTTCATTGACGTTCACTTCCCGTTCTATAATGTTGCTTTCAAGTTCATCTCCCTCGTATAGATCCTCTGTATAGTTCTTCCAATTTTCAGCTTATGACCGGTTTTTCCATCTGAACTCTTGACATTCATACAGCTGTTTCTCTTTTCCCCAAAGGGTATTTAATTTTCTTGTAGGCAGTATTTATTTTTCCTCTAGTGAAATTGCTTCTATCCTTACCTTTGTCCTCTAGCCAATCCTGCTAGCAATTTTGGATGCCCTGCCAATCTCGTTTTTAAATGTTTATATTTCCTTTCACCTGACTCATTTGCTGCATATTTAAATTTTTCCCTTTCATCATTAAATTCAGTACCTCTTGTTACCGAAGGCTTTCTACTATGCCGTGTCTTTTTATCTGTTTGATCCTCTGCTGCCTTCACTACTTCATCTCTTAAAGCTGCCTAATCGTCTTTCACTGTATTTCTTTCCCCTGTTCTAGTCGACCTTTGCCTAATGCTCTCTCTGAAACTTTCGACAACCTGTGGTTCTTTCAGTTTGTCCAAGTCTGATCTTCTTAATTTCCTACTTTTTTTCCAATTTCTCCAGTTTTTAGATACAGTTGATAACCAATAAAATTGTGGTCAGAGTCCACATCTGTCCCTGGAAATGCTTCACAATTTAAGATCTGGTTCATAAATCTCTAACCATTATATATCCAATTTTAAATCTTCCCGTGTCTCCAGTTCTCCTCCAAGTATACAATATTCTTTTAAGTCTTAAACTAAGTGATAGCGATGATTAAATTACACGTTGTGCAAAATTCTACCAGGCGGCTTCCTCTTTGAGACCTTTCCCCCAATCCATCTCCGCATACTACTTTTCCTTCTCTTACATTTCCTACTATCGAATTCCAGTTCCCCATTAAAATTTAACTTTCGTCTCCTTCAATTATCTGCATAATTTCTTTTATCTCATTGTACATTCCTTCAGTCTCTTCAGATGTGATCTTCGTGGCTACGATAATGCGTTCACTGTGATGTTCATAGTAGCTTACCCGATTTCTTATTTTCTTATTCATTTTTAACCCACTCCTTGATTACCCATATATGAATTCCTATTTATGACCTTCTATTCATCAGACAAAAGTCTTGTTTCTCGTGCCACCGAACTTCACTAATTCCCACTATATATAACTTCAACCTATCCATTTCCCTTTTTGAATTTTGCTAACCTATCTGCTCCATTAAGGGATGCAACGTCCCATTCTCTGGTTCATAGAATGCCAGTTTTGTCTCTCCTAATAAAGACGTCCTCCTGAGTAGTCCTGTACAGTGATCCAAATTGGGGACTATTTTACCCACGGAATATTTTACCCAAGAGGATACCATCTTCACTTAACCATACAGCAGAGCTGAATGTCCTCCGGAAAATTACACCCTTAGTTTGGACTTGCTTCCAGCCGTTCGCCACACCAGCGCGGCAAGGCAATTTTGGTTGATGTTACAAGGCCAGATCAGTCAATCATCCAGGCTGTTGCCCCTGCATCTGTTGAAAAGTCAGCTGGCCCTCTTCAGGAAGAGTACTCTTGCCTGGTCTGTCGGCGGACACCCCTCCATTGTTGGTGTGACTAGGTACGGCTGTCTGTGTCGCTGAGGATCGCCAGCTACCCCACCGACGGCGAGGTCATGATTCGTAATGGTACTGGTTATTCATTCTAATTTTGTGGTAACGTGATAATTTCTGGTGGGAAATAACTGAAGTGGGATCGCATTTCATTGAATGGCTAGTCTGCGAATACATGACAGAGCGTGGTTCGCTAACGGAAAATCTGCTCGGCCCGAATATGAAATAACTGAATGACTATAATTTTAAACGGATGCAAAAGTTCTAAGCTTATAGACATGGCGGTAACAAAATGTAACTTTCGAACTGTATGGTGCCCGACAATTTGAAAACTGTAGATTTAGCATTATTGATTTTAATGATACATAATACCTTCTAAGGAGCTCAACTGGTGGTGTTTGCTTTTTTTATTTCTCCATGTATCTTCCGTGGCTCTTATTTTTTTCCTAGAGTAAGCTGAAGATCCAAAGAAACTGATACACCTGCCTAATATCGTGTAGGACCCCCGCCAGCACGCAGATGTGCCACAACACGACGTTGCATGGGCTCGACTAATATCTTAAATATTTCTGGAGGGAATGGACACAATGAATCCTGCAGGGCTGTCCATAAATCCATAAGAATACAAGGGGGATTGGAAATCTCTTCCGAACAGCACGATGCAAGGCATCCCAGATAAGCTCAGTGATGTTAATGTCTGGGGAGTCTGGTGGCCAGCGGAGGTGTTTAAACTCAGAAGAGTGTTCTTCCAGCCACTCTGTAGCAATTCTGAAAATGTGGGATCTCACATTGTCCTGCTGGAATTGCATAAGTCCTTCGGAATGCACAGTCGACATGAATGGATGTTGGTGATCAGACAGGATGCTTATGTATGTATCACCTGTCAGGGTTCCCGTATCAGTCCAACTGCATACGCTCCACACCATTACAGAGTCTCACCAGCTTCGACAATCCCCTGCTGACATGCAGGGTCCATGGATTCATGAAGTTATCTATATACCCGTACATGCGAATCAGCTTGATTCAGTTTGAAACGAGACTCGTCGGACCAGGCAACATGTTTCCAGTCATCAAAAGTCCAATGTAGGTGTTGACGGGCCCAGGCGAGGCGTAAAGCTTTGTGTCGCGCTGTCACCAAGGGTACACGAGTGGGCCTTCGGCTCCGAAATCCCATATCGATGATGTTTCGTTGAATGGTCCGCACGCTGACACCTGTTGACAACCCAGCTGTAATTTGCGGAAGCGTTGCACTTTTGTCACGTTGAACGATCCTCTTCAGTCGTCGTTGGTCCCGTTCTTGCATGATCTTTTTCCTGCCACAGCGATGGAGATTTGATATTTTACCGGATTCCTAATATTAACGGTACACTCGTGAAATAGTCGACGGGAAAATCCCAAGTTCATCGCTACCTTGGAGATGTTGTGTCCTATCGCTCGTGCGCCGACTATAACAGCTCGTTCAAACTGACTTAAATCTTGACAATGTGCTATTGTAGTAGCAGTAACCAATCTAACCACTGTGCCGGACACTTGTTGTCTTATATAGACGTTGTAGACAGCAGCGGTGTATTCTGCCTGTTTCCGTATCTCTCTTTTTTAATACGCATTCCTGTACCAGTTTCTTTGGCACTTCAGTGTATTTCGTATAACATAGTATTGAAACATTTTAACCATACGTTAACCTCTCTTTAATGTCAATTATTTTTTAATTTAAAAACATACTTTAACCTATTATCTCTCCCTGCAAAGCGATTAGCATGAAATTGCGTTCATACGATTGCACTTTAAAGAGTTGTATTAATTTCAAGCTGTTGATGACATATTTCCTAATACAACAATTTGGACACAACATTAAATAATATAGATCTCAAATAACGTACGAGGGCGAGCTGAAAAGTAATGCCTCCGAACTTTTCAAGTGAAAACTCTAAAAATGTATTTAAAAAAAGAAACAGGCAATTTCAATATTCGATATCTTTACTCTTCTTGTCTACATATTTTCGTCCCTCTGTCGCTGGAGGGCTCTGAACTGTAGCGTGTAATGTGGTGGTGTGTAACGTAAGCATCTCGGTTTAGAATTCGAAGGGTTCATCCACACGCGGATCATCCTCACATTCAGCATGACAACGCCCGACCACACAGGAGCACTACGACATCTGGAACAAACGAAAGCCATCGATTCACTGTGATCGCTCATACTCCATACAGTCCCGACTTGACATCGTCCGATCTTCATCTGTTTCCTAAACTTACAGAACTCCTTCGAGGACTTAACTTCCAAAGTCTTGAAGCGATGCAAGCAGATGTGAGGTTGTGGTTCCGACTGCAAAGTCAAATATTCTACAATGATGGCATCAACAAACTGGTCTCCCATTGGGAGAAATGTGTCGGTCGACAAGATGACTTATGTTCAGGAATAGATAGGTAGCCATGAAGAGTGAAGACGTCCAGCCTTAATAAAGTTCGTTTTATTTAAATAGCTTTAAAAGTTTGAGAGGCATTACTTTTAAGCACCTCACGTATTTCTTTGAAAGAGGTGTATTGAAATCTGCCTCCTTGTTAAAGTGTAAGCCTTTCACGACAAGTAGTAATGCACTATAAACAGGACCCACCATTTATAAATGTATGTTACGCATTCACTTCGAAAAATTCCGTCGTAACAGAGTAAATATGAAGCTACTGAGAGAATTTAAACGGCAGCTATGTAGTGTGCCTGAGGAGGCAGCAGTTTCTCTTCAATGTAGCAGCTTTCTTCCTAACGTACTTGTTACATCTGGATGGCTGAAATGTGAAGAGCGCTAAGCAGTATTATGACAGTCTCTTTCTTAATATATATAATGTTAATATAAATAATGTTTAAGCCTGCCGTGGTGGCCAAGCGGTTCTAGGCGCTTCAGTCCGCAACCGCGCAACCGCAGGTTCGAATCCTGCCTCAGGCGTGGGTGTGTGTCATGTCCTTAGGTTAGTTAGGTTTAAGTAGTTCTAAGTTCTAGGGGACTGATGACCTCAGAAGTTAAGTCCCGTAGTGCTCAGAGCCATTTGAGCCATTTTAATGTATAAATAAATTTATAATACACGAAGGGAAAATATGGTTACCAAAATCCCCGAGAAGAACTTGAGCAACTGACTTGATTATTTGACATGTTACTCTAATAAACGTTAGGAAGCACATAGGCTGCACTATGTGATCAAAAGTATCCGGACACCTGGCTGAAAATAACTTACAAGTTCGTGACGCACTCCATAGGAAATGCTGGAATTCGGTATGGTGTTGGCCCACCATTAACTCTGTTGACAGCCTCCACTCCCGCAGGTTTACGCTCAATCAGGTGCTGGATGGTTTATTAGGGAAAGGCGGCCAATTCTTCACGGAGTGATGCACTGAGGAGAGGCATCGATGTCGGTCGGTGAGGCCCGGCACGAAGTCGGCGTTCCAGAACATCCCAAAGGCGTTCTATAGTATTCAGGTCAGGTCTCTGTGCAGTCCAGTCCATTACAGGGATGTTATTGTCGTAACTACTGGCCGTGCATTATGAACAGGTGATCGATCATGTTAAAAGATGCAATAGCCATCCCCGAATTGCTCTTCAACAGTGGTAAGCGAGAAGGTGCTTAAAACATCAATGTAGGGCTATGCTGTGATAGTGCCACGCAAAATAACGAGGAGTGCAGGCCCCCTCCATGAAAAACAGGACCACACCAGAACACCATCGCCTCCGAATTTTACTGCTGGCACTGTACACGATGGCAGGTGACGTCCACCGGGTATTCGACATATCCACATCCTGCCATCGGACCGCCACATTCGTCACTCCACAAAACGTTTTTCCACTGTTCAATCGTCCAATGATTACGCCCCTTATCCCAAACGAGGCGACGTTCGGCGTTTACCAGCGTGACGTGTGGCTTATAAGCAACCACTCGACCATGAAATCCAAGCTTCCTCTTCTGCCACCTAAGTGTCATAGTACTTGCAGTGGATACTGATGCAGTTTGAAATTCCTGTGTGATGGTCCTGATAGATATCTGACTATTACACATTACGACCCTCTTCAACTGTCGGCGGTCTCTGTCAGTAAACAGACGAGGTCGATCTGTGCACTTTTGTGCTGTACGTGTCCTGTCACTTTTCCACTTCACTTTCACATCGGAAACAGTGGACCTAGGGATGATTAGGACAGTGAAGATCTCGCGTACAGACGTATGACACAAGTGACACCCAATCACCTGGCCACGTTCGAAGTCCGTGATCTTCGCGGAGCACCCCGTTCTGATTGTAGAATGAATGCTTTCACGACCGGGTGACATGGCTGTTGATATACTTTCCGGGATGTGAGGTCGTGGTCCAAGACCTTTTTCTGGTCCTTACGTTTCGTCCAGGACTGCGCTGGACTTCCTCAGAGGCACTGCTCCGCTGAGTCTTGACGACCGCACCCCGTTCTGTTCTCTTACAATGTATAATGACTACTGAGGTCACTGATATAGAGTACCAGGCAGTAGGTGACAGCACAATGGACCTAATATTGAAAACGTGTGTTTGTGGAGGTGTCCGGATACTTTTGATCACATAGTGCAGCTGTATTTTGCCACTTGTGCAGTGAGTCTTTCAGGAGCACTCAGATTAAAGATATGTTGAAATATTCAATAAGATAGTTACTTTTGTAAAAGGAGCAGAGAGATAATTTAGCAAATTACACGCTGCTTTCTTTCCTACAAGAGTTGTTAGAAAATTTTCTAAAAAAACTTTGCATCTGACATCGCATCACACTGTTTTTTTATATAATTTAAAAATAGGAAAATAGATCTAATCCCACAGTTCAATCAATGTTTCCCTTGGTTGTAAAGCGTCCAGTAGATAATGCCACAAACCCTTTTCTGAACCTGCCGGGTGGCCGAGAGGTTCTAGGAGCTGCAGTATGGAACCGCGTGCCCGCTACGGTCGCAGGTTCGAATCTGCCTGGGGCATGGATGTGTGTGATGTCCTTTTGGTTAGGTAGGTTTAAGTAGTTCTAAGTTCTAGGGGACTGATGACCTCAGATGGTAAGTCCCATAGTGCTCAAAGACATTTCATTTGTCTGGAAAATAACTAAATAAACATTACGCATAACTCTGCAGAAAGAGTAACGTTTCTCACATTTATCTTTCTAAACAAACGTTCCTTTCACGTATTATTTTGAAAGTTACAGTGAAAGACACATTATATGAAACATCATGCATATGCCTTGCGAGTCACAGACTTTACCATGTCACACGCTCAGACTGTTAAAAGATACACATATATACAACACGTCTTCATATTTTTATCTAGAACATAAATTGTCGCGAATTACTGAAAAATAGCTGAAATACCGAATAATATTCTTCTTGACTCTGCAGCCGGATCATCAAGTCATCTTAACACAATATTTCCGCGGTCTATGTGGCCGCCATCTTCGGAACCATGTTTTATGAGACATTAAAAAACAAAGGTTGATTCATCCACGAGAATAGTTTTTGATAGTGATTTATCGATTTTGCCAGCTTCGGCGACTGGTGCTCTATATGTTCCCTTGCGCTAGAGGGCAGTCACGACGATTTCGTGCCCACGTCCTGTTCGCCTTCCGCGGCGTGTAATGGAACCGCCGCTTGCAGTCTGAATTCAGTTCCGGCGACTTCGCCCAACAGCATACTCACATGAAGCTGATGGCCAGTAGCCGGAAATAATGTGTCAAGACGACTTCATGATATGGCTGCAGAGACGAGAAGAATGTATGTTACTACACCCGGAAAGCCTACACAGTTACAGCTATAATATCTGAACTGTAATCAAAGAAGACATGCTATAACTGGTTACCTTTCACTTGGCAGTGTTCCCGTTTGTTGCTGAAGTTGTTCAAAGATTGGTATTTGGAGTATATTTTTGAATCGAAATAAAACAAATGACTTCTTCTGACCTATAACGGACACGACTGACCGCCTACACTCACTAGACTTCATGAAATGACATGTGGTTGTGGCAAGGTATAAAAAGCGAAATTGGAAAGACAATAGAAGAATGCGTTAAAGAGCACGAAAGATGCACCATTTTAAGACAAAACGAAAAAACTGCAGTAATGAAGCGCTAAGAACAATTATCAGATTATATATTTTAAGAACATGCGAGCGCTAGCCAAAGAAAGTAATATTTATAGACGGGAAGTCAGAAAAGCAGAATGAGTCTAGTTTCAGTGATTATGACTCATATAGCCTTCCGGCTTCGAGGCTACCCGCCGCCGAGGAAGTAAACATAGCTACCCCGAGCGAGGAGCATAAGCAACTACAGTGAAGCCCCAAAGAAACTGGTCTAGCCATGGGTATTCAGATACATAGATGCGTAAACTGGCAGAATGCGGTGTTGTGCGGTCGGAAACGCCTATATGAGACAACCTGTGTCTGGCGCTGTTGTTAGATCGGTTACTGCTGCAGGTTACCAAGATTTAAGTGAGTTTGTACGTATCGTTACAGTCGGCGCACGAACGATGTGACACAGCATTTCCGAGGTAGTGATAAACTGGGGATTTTCCCGTACGACCATTTCACGAGAATACCGTGAATATCAGGAATCTCGTAAAACATCAAATCTCCGACATCGCTGATGCCGAAAGAAGACTATGCAAGAACGGGACAAAGGACGACTGAAGAGTATTGTTAAACGTGACAGAAGTGCAAATATTCCGCAAATTGCTGCAGATTTCAAAATTGGACCACCAACAAGTGTGAGTGTGCGAATCATTCAACGAAACATCATCGATATGGGCTTTTGATGCCAAAGGCCCACTCATGTACCCTTGATGAGTGCACGACACAAAGCACGAGACAAACATTGGATTGTTGATGACTGGAAACATGTTGCCTGGTCGGACGAGTATCGTTTCAAATTGTATCGAGCGGATGGACCTGTACGGATATGGAGATAACCTTATGAATCCATGGCCTGTGCATGTCAGCAGGGGATTTCTCAAGCTGGTGGAAGCTCTGTAATGATGTGGGGCGTGTGCAGTTGGTGTGATATGGGACCCCTGATACGGCTAAATACAATTCTGAAAGGTAACACGTACGTAAGCATCCTGTCTGATCACCTGCATCCTTTCATGCTCATTGTGCATTCCGACGGACTTGGGCAATTCCAGCAGGACAATACGATACCACACACGTCCAGAATTACTACAGAACGACTCCAGGAATACTCTTCTGAGTCTAAACACTTCCATTCGCCACCAAACTCCCAAGACATGAATATTATTCAGCATATCTGGGATGCCTTGCAATGTGCTGTTTAGAAGAGATCTCCACTCACCTCGTACTCTTACTGTTTTTTGGAAGCCCTGCAGGATTCGCGGTGTCAGTTCCCTACGGCGCTACTTCAGACATTAGTCGAATCCGTGCCATGTCGTGCTGCTGCATTTCTGCGTGCTCGCCGGGGCCCTACACGATATTACGCAGGTGTACCCGTTTCCTTGATTCTTCAGTGTATTAAGAAGCTACTGCGGCGGGCCGACAACGACAACATTTTGAATAAAATTCGCCACCCCCCGTTCCCCAGCTCCTATCCAGTCTTTCACTATCTGTTTTTAGTATTTACTCGACGACGACGACCCACCAAAGGTAGTCAGACGATTTTTACCAACTACACTTCCCTGGAAACGTGTGGGAAAACGGACATTTCATAAGTCTTCAAGGTGCAAAATTCTGTGTTCAACGCGCAGTTTTCTGTATTCTGCCATCCAGGAACAGAAGTAGAAACCTTAAGGTCTCAATAGGCGGTTAGAAACATGGAACAGCGTGGCGGAATATGAGGCGGAGTAACTGCTTAGAAGATTTTATCAGCGATGACAAAGGTCACGAAAACCTGCAGACTACTGTTGCTGTTGTTGTCTTCACTCCAGAGACTGGTTTGGTGCATCTCTCCATGCTACTCTATCCTGTGAAAGCTTCATTTCCGAGTAACTACTACAACTTACATCCTTCTGAATCTGTTTAGTGTATTCATGCCTTGGTTTCCCTCTACGATTTTTACCCTCTGTACTTCTCTCCAATACTAAATTGATGATCCCTAGATGCCTCAGAACGTATCCTACCAACCGATTCCTTCTTGTGCAACAAATTCCTCTTCTCCCCAATTCTGTTCAGTACCTCCTCATTAGATACGAGATCTACCCATCTGAACTCCAGCATTCTTCTGTAGCACCACATTTCGAAAGTGTCTATTCTCTTCTTGTCTAAACAATTTATCGTTCATGTTTCACTTCCATACATGGCTACACTCCATACAACTACTTCCTGACACTGAAATCTATACTAGAAGTTAACAAATTTCTCTACTTCAGAAACACTTTCTTTGCCATTGCCAGTCTACGTTTTATATCTTGTCCACTTAGACCATCATCAGTTATTTTGCTCCCCAAATAGCAAAACTCATCCTCTACTTTAAGTGTCTCATTTCCTAATCTAATTCCCCCGGCATCACTTGATTTAATTCGACTAAATTCCATTATCCTCGTTTTCCCTTTTGTTGATGTTCATGTTACATCCTCCTTTCAAGACACTTTTCATTCTGTTCAACTGCTCTTCCAGGTCCTTTGCTATCTCTAACAGAATTACAATGTCTTCGAGAAACCTCAAAGCTTTTATTTCTTCTCCATGGGTTTTAATTCCTTATCCAAATTTTTCCTTTGTTTCCTTTACAATAGGCTGCAACCCTGTCTCACCCCCTTTCCAAACACTGCTTCCCTTTTACGCCCCTCGACTCTTATAACTGCCATTTGTTTTCTGTACAGATTGTAAATAGCCTTTCGCTCCCATTGTTTGACCCCTGCCACCTTCAGAATATGAAAGAGAGTATTCCAGACAACATTGTCAAAAGCTTTCTCTAAGTCTACAAGTGCTAGAAACGTAGGTTTGCGACTCCGTAATCCATCTTCTAAGATAAGTCGTAGGGTCAGTATAGCCTCAGCGTCTCATCATTTCTACTGAACCCAAACTGATCTTCCTCGTGGTCAGCGTCGGCCATTTTTTCTATTAGTCTGTTATGAATTTGTGTTACTATTTGGCAGCCGTGACTTATTAAACTGATAGTTCGGTAATTTTCACACGCCTCAACACTTTCTTTCTTCATGATTGGAATTATTATATCCTTCTTGAAGTCTGAGCTTATTTAGCCTGTCTCGTACATGTTGCTCACAAGATAGTAGAACTTTGTCACTAGTTCTAATGGAATGTTGTCTACTCCCGGGACCTTGTTTTGACTTAGGTCTTTCACTGCTCTTACAATCTCTTCTCGCAGTATCATGTGCAAATAGACAAAGAAGATGCTGCAATCATTTAACCTTATTTTGACTTAGGTCTTTCACTACTCTGACAATCTCTTCTCGCAGTATCATATCTCCCATCTCATCTTCGTCTACGTTCTCTACCATTTCCATAATATTGCCTCTCTTGTATAGACCCTCTATACACTTCTTCCATCTTTCTGCCTTCCCTTCTCTGCTTAGAACTGGTTTTCCATCTGAGCTCTTGATATTCTACTACTACTAGTAAGTCGCAAGTTGTTCTCTGGTTATTTCAGTCATGAATTTTAATCTTATTTGAATGCTGTAACAGGGAGACGTTAGAGACGGTGGCTCCCTTACACTGTTCTTTCAAGATATGTTTCAATGATTCCCACCAAATATGTTAAATGATTGCAGCATCTTCTTTGTTTGTTTGCACATGAACGAGAGCAGACCCGGTTTAAAGCATGGAAGGACAACTGTCTCTTAAGAAAAAAATTTAGTATACTGAACCCTCATCCCACCACGCCAGACAGAGGTTTCAGTTCAGTACTGGTTCAAGATAACAGGACATGTAATGAGTGCTGCTTAGTGTTAACTGTACTCAGACCCACTTACGGTGAAATTTCAAAACTATATTGTCATTCACCGAGCAAATAACATGAGCTGCTCCTGTCCCACCCCCCCTCCCCAACCCCAAATCCAGTCCCAATTCATTCAGTGTAGCTCAGGTTGTGGGTATGTACAGAAATATTGTTATTCCGCATCGTCAAGAGGTCATCATGTTAATATGGATTTGGAGCTGTTATTGGTACAGGATGGCCAAATGCCCTTCATTTTCATTCCTCTCCCCCCCCCCCCCCTCTCATATGAATCTCAACCATCTGCTTCTAATATATGTCATGCCAAATTGTGAGAACGTTTTCAAAATGTTTGCGAAGTGTGTAATGGAGTATGTACGAAACGGCCCAATAACCACATTCGGGCTGGTCGACATACCGGCTCTCGTCGTTAATCCGCTGGGTGGTTTCGATCCAGAGCCGGTCTTTCTCCTCCGAATAGCGGAAGCGGAGTGCTAACGCGTGCTTCTGTCTAGGAGGGTAAACAGCGAAATTTCACTCTAAAGAATAATCAAATAGCAGGGATGTCTAGATTTTAGATCCTAAAAGTTCAAATTGTTGGAAGAATCACAATCGGAAACTAAATGCCACTTTATTCTTCACTAGATGAGTACAGATGAGTACTTCGAATTGCCCGGATATGCAATTATTACAATCTTCTGTTTGTTCATTTCCTTGTCCCCCCCCCCTGTCCATCTCCTCTGCCACCACTCTCTATCCATCTCCTGCTGCCCTTTTTTCGTCCCTCTGCTGCCCATCTCTTTGTCCATCTCCCGATCCCCTCTCCCCCCCCCCCCCCCACCTTTTCTCTGTCCATCTCCGCCCTATAGCTGCCTAATCCTCTTCGCTTTCTCTGTCTATTTCCCTCTTCCACACCATCTCTCTTTGTCCATTTCATCCTCCTTCCCTCTGTCTATCCCATCTTACCCACCTTCTCTCACTGTCACGAAGTTATCGAACCCACCGCACAGCAGGCTAGTTGGTTTTACCCACATAGTATTTCTTTCCAGATAGTAATCATGTACTAAGTTTGGTTGAAATCGAACCAGGGGTTTAGGAGGCGCTTTTGACTCGCAACTTTGCCAGAGTAAGCATATATCACACAAACTTCATTTAAATTGAATATACTTCATGCGTACTTGTGCACGTAGTTCAGCTCTGCCACTAGCGAATTTTGATCTGCGGTTTTGTTTTGACGCAGCTCAGTTTTTATGAAGTCATATCATCTTGAACAGCGTGTCCTACAATGATATAATTTTGCAGCAAAATTCCGTAGTAATAAATTAAAACGTCATACCCGATGCGGCAGCAAAGATGTAATTAGCGATAGAGTTTTTTTTTCCTTTCATCATTTGGTGGGGTTTATTACCAAGAAGTGCTTTCATAAAGGTCTGAAATTATTTGTAAAGTTTGTTACAAGTCACTTAGTGCTTTTATTCTCAAATACTGGATGACGAAATGCTGGATTCGCGCGTCGTGAGCTACAATTATTTTTCCCCTCCAAGTCCCACCCCTTTTACACGTACGTTATTCTTACCCCCATAACGACTCTTTCAAGACAGTAAGTGGTAGGTGTACCAACTTCGGTTGTAATCGGTCAAGTGGTTTAGTAGGGGACGTGGAACGTACATACATACATACATATCTGTAATATGTAAGGATGTATGGATAGGAACAATCCTTGTAACCAGTGACACTGAAAAGTATATGTTTTGTTTGCTTCTTCACACTCGATCATATTACAGGTGACCTACTTTTGGATACATATGAGAATTCGCAAAGCAAATGGGAATCAGAAGTACTCTAAACTGTTGATTCGCGAACTTCGTGCATGCTGCTACTGAAGCATGAATTCAAACGTCGCCATCCAGTTCTCAGTGATAGTGTAGACTCTTTACAAGAGAACTACGCATTCACTCAGTGAATATTAGATATAAAATTATTGTACTTGGATAACACGTTCTCTTAACAATTATGCAGTAAACTGTGTACTATTCTGTCGGTTTAACAGACTTACAGCAAAACCGAAAAATATGTATGATAATCATCAGTTGTTCCATTACACCTCATCACAGCAGATAAAAGCCTATCGATGTATTGTCTTATTCATGTATATACATTACCTACTGCATTTTTGTGTTTTGTTTATTCTTCAGTATTCTGTGAAGTTGTGTATCGTGATCTATTTCACGACAGAATAGCTTTATATCGATCACATCTTCCCACGGTATCATAAAACAAAAAAGTAAGTAAATAAATAAATAAATAAATAAATGCATAGGTTCTGAACTTGTTATCGAACATAAAATGTAAGAGTAAACAGCATTCTTGCGCCACCATAACCCCGACAAGCATCTGAAAACCACAACGCACATGGAATGGACAAAATTACGTTGAAGTGTCTGCTGTTATTACCGAGAAAAGGGCACATTATTCACAAATGTTGGACTGAAATCCCTGTCTAGCCACCATATTTATGTTCTCGGTGCGTTTCCTTGATCACTTGAAGATGATTCGCAGATGGTTCCTGTGTGAAAGTCACCCACCATTCCTGTCCTCAGATTCTTTCTTTTCCAGCAACAACAACTGATACTCATGTCTGCGATGTTACGAGATACCTCATATCGTCCGTAGAGGTATAATAAGGGGAGCTGGCTACAGATTATAACGCTGCACGTTGCGCAGAAACTAGCAGCACCGTGTTAGATGCCCCGAAACATTAGCTGAGGGCTCATTCTTGTTCTTAATTTCTGTTGTGTGAACGCAACAATTGGTTTAAGCCGGAATTTTACAGTACTATTAACACAGCGTCATGAAGGCATCTCGAGATGTTTTCCTGAAGTGCATATTTGATCCAGTAATACGATGCATTTCGCGTCGCTAAAGAAACTTTCTTTTTGTTACACGTTTCGAATAATCATGAAAAGAAGATTGAACAAAAGGCTGCTTTCGCCATGCGGCATTTCACTTAATACGGACTGACTAAGCTTATGTTCGGTCTATTTCCTGTTGCACTAGAAGGTTAAACCACGTTTTGCAATGTGTGTTCGTTTTATAATCATTCCTTCTCACAGCGGTAGACCAGAGACCTTTTCGAGTTGGACTGATACGAAATCTAGAGTCAAATGGCAGAACCACTACACTGAAAAAAAAGCGCAACCAAAATTTATGCGTATAAAAGAAAATACAGCTTGATCGTGTCCACGTACGAATGAACTGTGATTCCTTTACACTTTAAACTATAATCGGAATAAGTAGTATATACGTAAATGACGTGGCATTTTTTATCAAAAAACTGCCACTAGAAGCTAATGTTTGGGACAACTAATATGGCGGACGTCGCCTTCAGGTTTGCGTCGTATTGGCAACTCCCCTTATTGTATCTCCGTAGGATGATTTGTAGTAGAGTTATCTTAGCCACGTCAGAAATACAGGCTGTGGCATTAGTGCGATAAACATCTCTACGGAAGATTCCAAGCGTTAACAGGATGGGCGCATTTGTAAAGTAACATTACAGCCAGCTAGCGTAACAAAAGAAACTTTCTCGAGATGTGAAATTAGCTTTCAGACTTATCAATCATTAGCACTAGAAAAAAGATTAGCGGTTTCACCATATGACGTTTTCTTTACAATTACGATTTGTAATTAATATACGTAAAGCAGTCTGGAAGATTGTGTATGGAAGCGTTACCGAGGGTCCGAAGTCACGAGAGGAAGCATCAATGTAAACATCAATCAGTTAGCAAAATCGCCAGACACACATACTATGGGATTGTCTTAATTAATATGGACTTACAGCGAAGGAGCAGCAGTGAACTTTTTTCTGAGAGAACGGATGTAGTCTTGTAGACACATCAACGATGATGTGAAATCATGACAGTCCTAAAGACTTTTATCAGGTTCATAAAACTGAAAATTAAGTTATACCAATGATTTCTTTAAGATATCACTTCATTTGGTGTATGTCTCACAATTTATTCCGATTCGTTATTCTGTTTGTGATACCACACGATTCTGCGCTTCCAAACAGAGGCAAAAATCTGTCTGCTTGGTCTGCGGACGTTTCACGCCTCATTTATGTGACGTCATCGATCACGTTTGTTAGGAAGACGTTGATTAAACGCTCTTTTCCTTGACAGGACTGTCACTCACAAGTCACTGCTCAATATCCACTGCACTTACGAAATACGTCGTAGAGATTCAAGGAACAGTCGCTTTCTTGCCATCTTTTTAAGACGATGAGTTGCAGAAAGAAGTACTATAGTAACTTAAATATACATTGTAAAATTATAATATACAAATATGTAAGATGGGAGTTTTAATAGAGCATTGGGTACATTATTCAAGTGAGTCAGTAATATAAATAACCTGAAACTGATACGACAGTGAGAGAAATTGTGTCTGATCTCTTCCATGACGAGATAGACGAAGGGATGTAATAAAGTCTTGTTCTCGTTGTCATGTTAAAATATTAACCAGCACATTACAGAAATTCTTTCATTAAAAGTAAGGTTTTCTAACTACCAGAAATAAGTAAGATTGATTAATTAGCTATCTGCAGGGCCGTTGCATTGGACAACTCCAGCGTACTTAATTTGGAATCTGACTTACTGTTGTATACAGTAGCTCTTGCGTCGCATTGCAGGGCCGAGTCAACATTTGACACCAATTCAATCTCTTTCTTTTCTGAGTGCGTTTGTAGTATCAATCCGCTGCTGATGCGGATATTGCTATGTGTAGATATTTGGGTATTTCTGTTTGAGTTCGCCTATGTTCAGGTCCTGTTTGCGACTGTTGTAAACTTCTTTTTATACAGCATTGTGTAGCTCCTAACATAATTTGTTTTCAGCTAAGGCTTAGCAGAAGTGCACGTTGTGCCTCCAATTCAAAATAGCTTTATTAAAAATCATAAGCTGATTAACTTAGATAAGGTCTACCCTAAACAACAAAATCAAGTTGTAATGGATAAGTTAGCAGTAAAAGTTCGACGCCGCACTCACAACAGTTTCGGCATGCATATCATAATTAGTGTTCCGCTGTATGAAGTAGAAGCTGTAGAAAGTGAACATAAAACAAATTGTTATTATGTCCAGTATGGCCTTCATTTAGGCCAGCTGTTGTTAATAATACGAATGACTGAGTTCCAATCGCAAAAATAGGGTGCTAAAACTCTTGTTAATTTTCAAATATCGAGAGCTATTTAAGACATGTGTGACAATAATTCTTTAAGGAGTCACTGGTGGGGAACATGAATGAAACTGCTACAACGATGGCGTAATAAATACAGCACGAAGAGTATTAGCGCTGATGAAGGCAGTAAGACTGTGAATAGCGGATGAAATAATGTAACTTATAAAAAAGACTAAAATTTCAACATTTTGAAAGTTAAAAACAAATATAGGTCACTCAGAAACGAAATTTTTCGGAAAGATAGAACAGTTGAAGAACGACAGATGCAGGAAGATGTCATGTTGCATAAAAGACTAATAAGATATATATATTTTAGCGACACAAACCAAGGATGCTTAGAGATACATAAAATTAACTGGTACTGGAAACAGAAGTAAGGCGAGAAGATGGACACAGTGTAAGTAGGCTGTTTAGTTTTTTTTATTGGTAACGCCGCAGCTACGTAGCGCTCTGTATGAAAATCACTGGCTGTGACGTGTGCAGTCTGTGGCTGGTTGGCATTGTTGTAATACTCGCCATTGTAGTGTCGGGCAGCGGTAGCTGGATGCTAACAGCGCGTAGCGTTGCGCAGTTGGAGGTGAGCCGCCAGCAGTGGTGGACGTGGGGAGAGAGATGGCGGAGTTTGGAAATTTGTAAGAATTGGTGTCATGAACTGCTATATATATTATGACTAATGAGGTAAATACATTGTTTGTTCTCTATTAAAATCTTTCATTTGCTAACTATGCCTATCAGTAGTTAGTGCCTTCAGTAGTTTGAATCTTTTATTTAGCTGGCAGTAGTGGCGCTCGCTGTATTGTAGTAGCTTGAGTAACGAAGATTTTTGTGAGGTAAGTGATTTGTGAAACGTATAGGTTAATGTTAGTCAGGGTCATTCTTTCGTAGGGATTTTTGGAAGTCAGATTGCGTTGCGCTAGAAACTATTGTGTGTCAGTTTAAGCACATTCGTGTATAATTGTTCAAAGAGGACGTTTCACATAGACCAGTCTTGTGTATAATTGTTCTAAGGGGACGTTTCATATGGCGACCCTTAGCCACGGATACCTCACTGGAATCTTCTGATTTTTTCTAGTAGTTTGTGTAGTTAGTGTAGCCTTTGTTTATTGCTAGCGCGTAATCATAGAGAGAATTTCCTTTGTAGTTGCAGTCTTTCATTGTTGTACAGTAAAACAGTTGTAGCATGCATGTAGATTTGCAGAAAGTATTTCGCAGCTGCGCTTGCAATTAACTAGATATTATTTTCAGTGCTATGTTAATGTGTTCTCTTATTTTTGTTCTTCAAATTGTGTTTTTCTGTGTTGTCGTGTGAAAAATTGTGACAATAATGGCGTGTGATAAACGTAACACTAGGCTCCAAAGTAAACTGAGAAATGACAGTGAAGACGAAAGCAGTGTGTTAGCGTCACCATGTAATGAATTAACTAATGTTCAAAGTAGTAATTTGGTAATTGTACATAGGGAAATGGAGCGGGCTGCAAATAATGCTGTAGGCAGTGAAACAATTAGTGAACAGGGAAGCATTATCGATCGATCGGTCGGCAACAGCTCGCCTCAGGATTCCGAAATGACAGGACACAATCTTGCAAATACTGTAGATTGAGATTTTGCGTCCTCACCGTTTTCTCAAATAAATCGAGACACATTTTCTGCTTTTCAAAATGCGAATATTGCCGGTTCCAATGCACTGCCGAAAAGCACCGAGGAACATGTTTCAGACACCAGTGCACTGTTATTACAGTTAATGCAACAAATGGGACAAAGGCTACAAAAGTTAGACACAACGCTTGAACAAAATCAGAAACAAATGGGACAAAATCTTCAAAAGTTAGACACAATGGAACAAAATCAGAGACAAACACAGCAAAAGCTTCAAAAGCTAGACACAATGGAACATAATCTTCAAAAGTTAGACACAATGGAACAAAATCTTAGGAAGTTAGACACCACACTTGAACAAACACGTGAAGATTTAACTACTGAGTTACATAACATTGAATCTAAATGTCAAAAAATCTGTAATGACGTAAAAATACAAATTTGTGAGCATTTTCAACCTATTTTTTCGCGGCATGAAAACGCATTACAGAATCACGAAGCAGCCATAAAAGAATTGCAAACTGTTGTTCGTGAAAATCACGACACCTTGCAAGCTAAAATGGACTCAGTTGCATCCATCGATTCGGTTACGCAACTTGCAAGAACTCAGGAAAACTTAAAGGTCACAGGAGATTCGATTTCAACACAAATGAACACTCTGAAACATGGTTCAGAAAAACACACTGAGGAAATGTGTTCACTATCGGAGAAAGTAGCCGAACTTTCAGATCAGTTCACTAACTTATCTACAAAGGTAGATGATGATCTGAATGATACAGAAGAGTGCGAACAAATTAGGAAATTCAAACAAAATCAGAATCAAATTAATACACAGCACCAAAGAGAAATCCGAGAAGTACAAGATCAGTTGACACAGGTAATACAAGAATTACTTATTTCAGAGGACACTCGCGCTCCAACACGGGAAGAGGGACTTAGAAATACGGAACAGCCACAAAATAATAACACAGGGCACTTTGGAGATTATAAAAGAAATTGACAAAGTACACCGAATTTTGAGATGGAACCGCCGAAACGACGTAACAATGACCGATATGCGACCCGCAGACACGATGATTTTGACTATAAGCTGTTCATTACTACATGTAAATTCAAAACATTTAAGAATTCTGGCAACGACATTCATCCACAAGCGTGGCTCCATCAATTCTCTCATTGTTTTCCTCCCAACTGGTCATTAGAACACAGATTAGAATTTATGTGTGGCTACTTAGAGAATGAACCAGCTGTAAGGATGCGATCGGTCATTCACGATTGCCACAGTGAAGGAGAATTTTACCATGCCTTCCTCTCAGCATATTGGTCCCAAGCCACACAAGACCGAGTAAAACATAGCATCATAATGATGAAACATTTCGAACAATCTGAATTTTCCAGTCTTGTCAAATATTTTGAAGACATGTTACATAAGAATCAGTATCTTTCAAACCCATATAGCCCCTCAGAACTCATCCGCATTTGCTTAATCAAATTACCTCATTTACGACAGATTATTTTAGCAGGACGATGCAAAGACGACACTGAAGCTTTTCAGCGACTCTTACAGGAACTGGAAATTGACACTGACAATCGCGGAACGCAAAAACAGAAGCACAACAATTACAGGTCATATCCCGCGCAATTCCGCGATGAAAGAAATAACAACTGGACACGACAAGGCTATTCTCACAACACAAATCGTGACCAAAACAGACACCAACCGTATGACAACCACTGGCAGAGTAATAGTTACAGAGAAAGATCCTATTTCCGTAGTAATGAACATGACAGAGACAATCATAGAAACAGACAATATGGCAACCAGAACTATTATTATCACGGGAGACAGAATAACTTCAGACGCAAGGGTCCACCGCGCGGTGATAATTCAGGGAGAAATTCTCCACCACATGACCGACAAACAAGAAATTACAGGAACTACCGACATGACGACAGACGATATAATCATAATGACAGACCGGAATTCCATCAGAACTGGCGAGCTTCAAACAGGGCAGGGCCTTCTCGTCAAGGTGAATTTGTAGAAGTTAGGTCTCCTAATCCCAATAACGGCGCGCGCCAACAAAGAGATAGACAATGACTCACACCGCAGGCAGCCGCGTGCGCCGGCTGGCTCAGAGAAAAATAACATAGACGCTAACCTTGAGAAAAATTCCAGTCTTCTTTACCGACGTATACCGCTTGCTAATTCCTTTCAAGTTCAAACACTGAGTACTAGGAAGAGTAAAGGTTTACACCACATTTCACATGTGAAACCGTTTATTGAAAGATAATCTGCTTTTTAACTTTGTCTTTGCCATAAAACATTTCACTTCACATTTCTAGTATGCTTTGTCACACTTAGAAACTGTTAACATGCAACAATGTTTTGAAGTTAACTATCCAGTCTAGATCCTACGGAACATATTTAGACAGTATTTACGAGTGCATTGTTATAGTGAACAGACATCACTGTGTTATTTCGTGTGTATATTCTTGCTTGTTAGTTGCACGATTACGTAACGACTATAAGGTTCACATACTTAGAACATTTACCAGTATTGCTAATGAGATTTTAATGCAACATTTTGGTTTACTTGAAAATACATTCTGGATTTAAAGTATTTTCTGTGAGATACCAGATGATACAGTGGTTAGTTTATGTGACAGCTACACGATTTTATCACGACGCTACTAATGAGTGACAATTTACAATGTTGCTTTTGCGGTGTATCTCTTTTATATCTGCACAGTTTTTCTGTATTATTCTGGAAAGTAAAACATGTTTTAGTAGTAACTTTTGTGGTATAGCTACAATGAGACGGTAAGGTAGGTAATAACTACGATATCTATACGCAAAGCATTTCACTTTTGTTTATCATGAGGTAAGTACACTGACTTCTGTAGAACTTAGCTTTCGAAGGACGTTAACTACGACACTTCCACAGAGATTATATTACAACACGACGCACAGTTTAGCGCTACAGTACACGTATTTGAGTGATTAATTTTGTACTTAAAACATTTATTATTAAAGATATTTGAAGTACAATGATACAAAGGTTTTCCGTGATACATTTCATTCTATTGCTGTAACCTGTAACATCTGAGGATATAATTACATTAATCCTCAGGGGGGTACACGCTTTCTTTGTGTACCATGTGTTTGGCAAGCACAAGGAGCCCTAGCTAATATGGTATTTGCTTATACAACTCTACACATCGGTACCATATTTATCTAACACATAAATTACACAGCTATCTGATCATTTAACTGAGAGAAACAAACATTTATTATACTACATCAGTGACAGAAGTTTACGTAATTACACAGTTGGATAACTTCAAACTTACGAAATTGTATTTTGTCTGTACTTTGTGAACTGTTCATATTTTTTCGGAACCATTGTGATAGTATGAGAGCTTTGAATGACATATTTGGTATGAGATCATGATTTTTAAAGTACGTTTGAGGTAGATGACACTTTTGACATGAGCAGAGATTTTTTTTAGGTTTTGAAATTATTGGAGGAAGCTACGACGATTTTGAGAATTTGACTGAGGTGTTATGATGTTATTGTTACGATGACTATGTGTATTATGCTGTTGCGGTATGTTTATGATCAATAAGCTGATGCTATATGAGTTATTTGATTATGCTACTTATCTGTTATGATGGAATATTGAAGAAGTGTCGACGAATAAGGTAAGAAATAATGAGAAGAGGTTAGGGACTCTGGTTTGTGAAAAAGGTTGTTGGAAACCAAGAATCGTACTTTAAGAGTTATGAAATGTATGTAAATGCGTGAACGTATTACAGTGCCGACGAAAATTTTTTGGACACTGTTATATCAATAGGATTTTGTTTCTACAGATGTGTAACGCAAATTCTTCACCTGTGAATTTTTTTTATATGAGACTGCCACTGTAGCGGAAACTGGTGTAAATATTTCGATAAGACAGTTAAGTGACCACCTGCACGTAATGCGTCGTGGGCACCCAGCTGCGCGACAACCACCTGACAAAAAGAAAGCCATTAGTGTGTGCCTTTCAGAGGCACAAGAAAAAAAAGGGGAGGCCATTATCCTCGCTATTGACATTCCTTTGCAGAAAGCATCGCAAAAACGACAGGCTCATTACTTGGAAAAGATACTTATTTACTTCTGCACACCTGATAATGACAAGCGTCTTTCTACGAGAGTTGAGAGAATTTGTACTAACTTATGAAATGTCACATGACTATTGAATGATATTTTTATGCATTGCCTTTCATAGTTGCTTATTTCATTTTATATCTGGTTTCCAGCTGTGTTGCAGCATTGGTTTTATAAAATAAAATTAAATGCATTTGCTAATGTGAACACTTTCTGTCAACAGATCTATTAAATAATTATCTCATGATCCACATTCTTCGAAAAAGGAGCTCTTGGAATGGAAAGAGCAATAAGAAGCGACTAATAACAGTAACTGTATATATAATTTTCTTTTCAAATACTTGGTAATTTGTTGTAGCATTAGTTTTTGTGGTGCACCACTTTAACTGCATAGACATTAAGATGTGAATAGACATTGTCCTTATCTGCATTGTTGTCTTTAGTGTAACATTTTTTCTGCTTGAGCTTTGTCATGTTTAGGTATAAGTTATAGCATTTGCTGCGGCTGTTTGCCATTCATAGTGCTACTGAATGTCACTTTGTATTACTAGGTTAAGCCAATTTTGTTACTGATTTATTTTTCTTGTTTGCTGCGCATTGCCTTATATTAGTTGTAATATTGCTGCCTTTTTTTTGCCAATTTCCATTTTTTTTTATCATTGCTGTTTGTGTTAATTGTTTTGTGCTGCTGCATTGCCTCGTCCCTTAGTTTAGCATCTGAGCTCAGTAGATTTAAGTTAGCTTAAGAGGGGGTAGACTATATAAGAAACTAACTATGATGAATTGGAAGAAAAGCATTGAGAAGCTTTAAGAAAATGGTTTGGCCAAAAAAAGTAGTGTACAGTGGAGAAAAACTATTTTTGAAAGAGGATGTGTACAGAAGACAGAAAGCAGGTTTAGATAGGACTTTTTGGGAATAATGATGAACTACGGCAGATCTCTATGCAAAATACTGCAGTAAAACAAACCCTATCCTTTCCTTTCGTATTATCCCTCTATGTGTTTATGTACCCGTGTGTATTTGTCTTTTTCCTGTCTTTATGTGTTTAGCTAATAAGATTTATGTTGTAGAATTTTTCAAATACTATGTTATTTTCTTTGCAAATATGTTCAGACATTATTTATTGTGTTTTGTTTTAATGCTCATGTGTGAAGTTGATGTTTCAAAAGTTATTCTGATCTTTTATGTATGTACTTATGTCGTAATTTTTGTAACACTGATGTATTTGCTATTTCGATTCTTTTGTAAAGCCTGTACTAATGCTAATGTATCTGTATTGTTATGTTCTTTAATGATGTATTTTGTACCTTTGTTATTGTATTCTTATGTTATAAAATTGTAATTGACACCAGTTCATCAAATTAAGTAACTTGTAAATTACATTTCACTGCACACGTTTCTGTTGGTCATAGTATATGGACAATATGTGAGAAGTAGGGACTGATAGTGTTTGCATGTGTGTTAATAATTCAGTAAGGGACTGGATAACAGCATTGCTGGTTCTAAGGACATTTCAAAAACAATTTTTGTGAGTGCACAAGTGGTGGTTATGGACTTGCTATATTATCCGCAAGACTCTTCAATGGTGATTGTGCGCCTGCACAGTGAAACAGATGGCTGCTGGCCATCTCTACAAGGACTACAGTGGGTCTACACCTATGATGATCCACCAATACCATTATTTCTACAAGGACTGCAATGGGTCTGCACCTCTGGTGGCCCACCAATACCGTAATCTCTACCAGGACTACAAGGGGTCTACTCTGTGATGACCTACCTACCAATATTCCTCAAAACTTCGACTGACTCTGCTGTGGGTTTGCTCTGTTGTGGCCCATTACCTGTCTGCATGTCAAGAGTCAGCACAGTCTTTCTGTTGGAAGGACAACACTACTTCTTCAAGACTGCATGGAAATCCACTACTTCCGTGTGCATTTTCTTTTACTACTCAGACCTTGAGAAAAACACTGCAATTTTACTTTGATGAATGATCAAGACTGTCTTTATGGACTGTGAGAAAATTTTAGCTCTTGACCAACATTGTATCGATAAGTGTGTGCATTTCATTTCTTTGTTATTGTAATTATGAAAAAAATTTTCAAATCTGTATTGGCCACTGCCCAAAACAACTTGTAAATTTTTTTGTGGAGAGCATGGGGGCTATGTAAGTAGGCTGTTTAGTTTTTTTTATTGGTAACGCCGCCGCTACGTAGCGCTCTGTATGAAAATCACTGGCTGTGACGTGTGCAGTCTGTGGCTGGTTGGCATTGTTGTAATACTCGCCATTGTAGTGTCGGGCAGCGGCAGCTGGATGCTAACAGCGCGTAGCGTTGCGTAGTTGGAGGTGAGCCGCCAGCAGTGGTGGACGTGGGGACAGAGATGGCGGAGTTTGGAAATTTGTAAGAATTGGTGTCATGAACTGCTATATATATTATGACTAGTGAGGTAAATACATTGTTTGTTCTCTGTTAAAATCTTTCATTTGCTAACTATGCCTATCAGTAGTTAGTGCCTTCAGTAGTTTGAATCTTTTATTTAGCTGGCAGTAGTGGCGCTCGCTGTATTGCAGTAGCTTGAGTAACGAAGATTTTTGTGAGGTAAGTGATTTGTGAAACGTATAGGTTAATGTTAGTCAGGGCCATTCTTTCGTAGGGATTTTTGGAAGTCAGATTGCGTTGCGCTAAAAACTATTGTGTGTCAGTTTAAGCACATTCGTGTAGAATTGTTCAAAGAGGACGTTTCACATAGACCAGTCTTGTGTATAATTGTTCTAAGGGGACGTTTCAACAGGTACTTGGAAAAACCTTATAGCAGCCAGAAATAATTAGGCAAATTAAAAATGAGGGGATGACGAAAGAAAATGACAGGGTCTATAAAATACTTATTTTTGATTTTCAAGTAGCTTTGAACGAACTGTAAATGAACGATCTCTCTTGTATCAGTGGAATACCAAAGGAATTCTTACTGGGACCAGGCCAGAAGGCAGACTATGAACAACTACTCAAGCCTCTCACATAAAGAAAGTTACATCATATTTTGGAAAGAATGTAATTACCACGGTTTAAAAGAAATAAAAAGCGGATTTATGCAAAAATTACCAGACTACTATCAGATACATCATAAACACTCATATCATTACTCATGGAACGAAAAACTGAATTAGACTAAGAGAACACCATCTATGTTTCGGGAGGAACAAGGACACTGGAGAAGCAATTTTAGCTCCGCGTTTAATAATAGCGGGTACTTTTAGGAAAACTAAGGAAATACAGAGAAGTAAGAGAACAGGATGTACTGACTGAGAGGCCACAATAACGAAAAAACTGAGAGGGGTGCAGGATTTCCAATTTTCATCACTGAATTTTAATTTGTGTTTTGAACAGGCTGTGAGGGAAATAAAGAACTATTCATTTGTGACAGTTGTTTCTCACAAAGAGAAATTCAGCATGATCCGTTTAGCTCATGACGTAGCAGTGGTCGCTAAAAATGAACAGGAATTGAACTGTGTATTTAATAAAGTAAAGCACGCGCTAGTTGATTGCTATAGCAAGCAAAATCATATCAACTGTGATAGTCCTGTGTGCAGCAGATGTACATGATCGATGGCTAAATGTTAAAAATGATGAATGAATTTTGCGTTCTCTGGAGCAGTGAAGATAAATAAGGAAGATGTAAAAAAGGCACAGTAGCAAAGGCTGCACAACGGAAGTTAGTCTTCCATAAAAAAGAAACAGTTTGACAAAATGCAAAGACATTCCACACTGGAAACGGATACAGAAAACAAACTAAATTTTCTAGAACTCGCCCTATAAAGTATATATCACAGTATCCAGGAAACCCATAATCACAAGTACCACTATTAATATTCAATTAAAGCACCCATTGACACTCAAACAACACACAAAAGTTAAACGCAATAATATAAATAGAAGTGTAGAACTGTTATTATACCCACATGATAGAGGAAGTAAAAGATGAAATATGTAAACAGGCATGGTAAAATGCCACAAGACCCCACAAAAACACAGAAGATATCAAAACACATACTGTGACTACAAACAAACATCACAAAGCAATAACCCCCTAACCCAACAAAATGACACATACATGCCTGCAATAATCAAATAATCCACAGAGTAGGTAACACTTTGAAGGAATGGGTAGTTCAAATGAATACGGACCAGACAACACAATAAAGAAAAAAATCAAAACGCAGGAAACATACATACTCAATAGATGAGGGGCATCCCAACTTTCAAGCAAATTTTGTGTCTCAGAATATATACGCCATACAAGCTGAAACTTTAAAACAAAGTATTCAGAATACCACAGTTTTAGTTCACTTAGCACATTCGCTGAACACTTAACATCCATCAATTAAGACAAACACAGATTTAAAAATATTCAAATTCATCCATAACCTATAACAAAACTTATGGTAGAAGGCAATAGCAGAAGGATAACAGGTTATAAACGACTGTACTACATTATAAAACGGCACTCTGTTTAACACATTAAAGGAACCATACAAAAAGTATGACACCAACAGACAAAAAACAAAAATTAGAAAACGAACACACACACACAAAGAGAGAGAGAGAGAGAGAGAGAGAGAGAGAGAGATAGAGAGATAGAGAGAGAGAGAGAAACAACACAAACATTTGATAAAAATTCTAATTTATGAAGTGTAAAGGTCTAATCTGCCAGTGGAGTTCCTCAGAAACATGTTCCGCATATCCGTGTGTGTTTCCATTACAGTGGAACACACAAATGACGACTGATATTTTGAAAATAACTATGAGTAATTCGCGAAATATGACTGCGAAATATTTTCACAAAAAAATTTTCAAATACAACTGTAAGTAATCGCAAAATACACTCGCGAAATATTTGCACGCAACGAAATTACGTATAGAGATACACTCGCAAATCAGTTTCACAATAACATCATTTATTGCGGACGGCAAGCTGATGGTATACAAAAATGTAGAGAATTAAACAATACAGCAAATAAGCTAATGACTGCAACAGACATAATCCTTTTTTGACCTAATTTCATTAGAATAATTAATAGTTATACCAAGTTTGCGTTTTATGTAACTTAACAAAGTACCCTTGATGACGGCACAAAGGCGGAGAAACATAATTGGACGTGATTTCCACAAAAATTTAAATTTTGAGACCAGAAAGAAATTCAACGTAAGCCACATTTTGAGCACTATTCTGTACTGGCACGTAACATGGACAATTGGGAAGGCAGAAATGAAACACTTAGAAGCCTTTGTTACAGGAAAGTGATTTAGATCAGACTGATATAGTATTGAATGAAGACGTATCGCAACGCGTCAACAAGAAAAGTGCGTAATGGTGACCATAATGAAGAGATAAAATGGGCTCATATTAAGACATGTCGTTGCTGAAAGCTGTAGTTGAAGGACTGAGAGGAAGAAACTGTAGTGCATAATTAATTCGTAAGGCAGCTTATTAACCAAGTTGCGGTGATCTCGAGCTAGCATCTTTAATTACAAATCAAAACGTCCTTGGTCTGATCTCAGCCAGTCCCTGGGTTTTCCATTTATAAAAATTCAGCAATCGCTCCCGACGACTTACGGTACAAGGAATCACTCACTTTCGGCCAATGGCCTTCTCATAGAGGTTGATGGAGAAGATAGCCGCCTTTAGATGGGTAACTGACCTTGAAGCCCGAAGACTCATCAGTGATCAACGGCATACGGATGCAAAGGCATTTCAAATCACTGTATTTAAGACGTATTATATCTGACAAGGAAATGTAGCGCGCAAATGAAAAAAATGTCATGATCTCTTCGCTAGTGACAAATACTGGATTGTCCCCCTTTCAAAACTCCTGGAAGGGACTGTCAAGGTGGAGGAAACCAATGTAAAGACCAACTGAAGGATAATTCTTTATGAAGTTGAGCATGGAGTGTCAGAAAATCCGAATTTGATAGGAAAGCTAGAGTATTGATATGGGAACTATATAGTCTCAATTCCGTTATGTTAGGAGTCAGTGAAAGGTTTTCTAGTTAGACGAATATAGGAAAATATCAGCAACATAATATGGTGTAGTGAGAGCAGGATTTGTTATGAATAGAAAACTAGAGCTAAGAGTGAGTTAATGCGAACAGTTCAGTAATAGAAATATTCTTATGAAAATCGAAAGCAAACGAACTTCAACAACAGCAGTTCAAGAGCACATTTCGCCGTTAAAAGCAGAAGACTGAAGAGATAAAAGAAATGCATGAAGTATACCGAACATGGGAATCACTATGAAAAGGCGAATGCAAATCCAGTAATAATGGGTTATTGAAACACAGGAGTAGGGGAAGGAGCAGAAGGCAGAGCTACACAGAAATGCGGGACCAGAATTAGGATCGGGATAAGAGACTTCATGAGTTCTCCAATAATATTTAGATAGTCATAACAAATACACTGTTCAAGAACCGCACGAGGAATAAATGTGTGCTTCGAAAAGGTCTAAACACACGTAAAGATACCAGCTGGACTACATCACAATGAGAAAGAGATTCCTAAATAAGATATCGGGTTTTAAGGCAAATCCAGAAGAAAATTTAGACTCAGATTAAAATTTAGTAATGAAGAGCAGGCTAAAATTTTTAGTAATGAGAAGCAGGCTAAAATTGAAGAGAATCGTCAGGAAGAAGCATTGCATAAAAAAGTGGCCTACTGAGGTACTGAGGAATGATGAGGTTCATTTGAAGTTCTCTGAGGTTTCGACACTACTATAATGAATCACACAGTAGGCAGTTTTGTTTAAAAGAAGAAGACATTCCTAAAAAGAGCAAGCACACAAATTTAGCTGACAAGTATGGATGCAAGGAAGACATGAAGAAAAATTGGCTAACAGGACAACTGCTTCTATGAATAAAAGAATGAAGGAAACACAGAAATATTCAGGAAAAGAAAATGATGTAAGTTCGCAGGTGTCCCCAGTGTTCCGCACTTTCATTATACGTAATGCGATACAAACTTCCATCTTATACCGTACTTACGTCTGTCTGCTAGAAAAGAATGCGGCAGCGGTTACATTTTTGCGGACTACTACATAATTATATCTCTATCCTTCTCTCTCTGGCAGAATTATTTTTATGAGATAGCTGGTAAACTGGAGCGTCCTTATGCAGGAGTTAGTGCAATTCGTAGCAGTCTGAGGAAGGTACCTTAATTATGTGAGCCTGATGGCATCCTACAACTTCCGCAATGCATTGTGCGGTGAGAATTTAGGCTACAAACTTTGATGGATGAGGCCAGGATTCGAAAAGCGACTTCAGGATACGGCCAAACTTCGGGTATATTTTAATTTTTTTTAAATTTATTTATTTATTTTATTTTTGGAGTCATCAGTCTTCTGACTGGTTGATTTGATGTGGCCCGCCACTGTTCAGTCCATTCAGCAGATCCAGTAACTCTTCTTCACTTTCATTCAGGATAGCAATGTCATCAGCGAATCGTTTCATTGACATCCTTTCACCTTGAATCTTGATTGTACTCTTGAAACTTTCTTTCATTTGCATTATTGTTCTCCTATGTACAGATTGAAGAGTAGGGGCCACAGACTACATCTGTGTCTCGCAACCTTTTCAATCAGAGCACATCATTCTTGGTTGTTCTTATTATTCCCTCTTGACACTTGTAAATATTGTGAAATACCTGTCTCTCCCTATAACTTACACCTATTTTTTTCAGAATTTCGAACATTTTACGTTGCTGAATGCTTTTTCCAGCTCGACAAACCCTATGAACTTGTCTTGATTTTTCTTTAGTCTTGCTTCATTATCAACCGCAATGTCAGAACTGCCTCTCGGGTGCCTTTCCTAAGGTCAAAATGATCATCATCTAACACGTCCTCAATTTTCTGTTTCATTCTTCTGTATACTATTCTTGTTAGCAACATGGTTTCACGAGGCGTTCAGCTGCTTGTGCTATAATTCTTGCATTTGTCAGCTCTTTCTGTCTATGGAATTCTGTGGAAGATATTTTTCAGAAGTCAGATGGTATCTCGCCCGACTCATACATTCTACACACCAACGTGAATAACCGCTTTGCTCCGGTCAGAGGTTCAAGTTCTCCCCCGGCCATTGGTGTGTGTCGTCCTTAGTGTAAGCTAGTTTAATTTATCTTAAATACTGTGTAAGTTTAGGGACCGATGACCTCAGCAGTTTGGTCCCATAAGACTTTACCACAAATTTCCATTTTAACCACTTTGTTGCCACTTCCATCAATGATTTTAGGAATAGTGATGGAGTATTATCTATCCCCTCTGAATTATTTGATCTTACGTCCTCCAAAGCTCTCTTAAATTCTGATTCTACTACTGGGTCCCCTATCTCTTCTAAATCGAGTCCTCTTTGTTCTATGACTTTAGACAAATATTCCCCCTCATAGAGGCCTTCAATGTACTCTTTCAACCTTTCCACTCTCTCCGATGCATTTAACAGTGGAATTCCCGTTGCACTCTTAATGTTACCACCCTTGCCTTTAATGCCACCGAAGGTTGTTTTGACTGTCCTATATGCTAAGTCAGTCTTTCGGAAAATAATTTCTTTTACGTTACTTCACATTTTTCATGCACCCATTTCGTCTCAGCTTCCCTGCAGTTCCTATTTATTTCGTTCATCAGCGACTTGTATTTCTGTATTCCTGAATTTCCCTGAACATGTTTGCATTTCCTTCTTTCATAGATCAACGGGAGTATTTCTTCTGTTACCCATGGTTTCTTCGCAGCTACCTTTTTGTACCTGTGTTTTTCTTTACAACTTCCGTGACTGCCCCTTTTAGAGATGTCCATTCCTCTTAAATTGTACCGCCTAACAGAGCTATTCCTCACAGCCGTGCCTATAGCCTTAGAGAACTTCAGGCGTGTCTCGTCATTCCTTAGTGCTTCGGTATCCTAATTCTTTTCTGACTAATCTCAAACTTCAGGCTATTCTTCATCACTACTAAATAGTGATCTGAGTCTATATATACTCCTGGGTACGCCTTGCAATCCAGTATCTGATTTCGGAATCTCTGCCTGGCTATGATGTTATGTAACTGAAATCGTCCTGTATAACCTGGCTTTTTCTATCTTTATCTCATCCTCTTCAGATTCTTGAACAGAGTATTCGCTATTAATAGCTGAAATCTATTACAGAACTCAATTAGTCTTTCTCCCGCTCATTCCTTGTGCAAGTCCTTTCCTTCTACGTCTTCCTCTACAACTGCATTCCAGTCCCCCATGAATACCAGATTTTCATCTCCCTTTACACAGTGTATTACCCCTTAATATCCCCGTATACTTTCTATACCTCTTCATCTCCACCTTGCGACGTCGGCATGTATACCTGAACTATCGTTGTCGGTGTTGTTTTGCTGTCGATTCTGAAAGAACAAACCTATCGTTCCAGTGTTCGCAGTAAGATCGTCTCTGCCCTCCCTTGCTACTCATAACGAATCCCACTCCCGTAATACAGTTTTCTGCTGCTGACCAGAAGTCCTTGTCTTCTTTCCAATTTCCTTCACTTACTATCTAGACTGAGCCTTTGCATTTCCCTTTTCAGATTTTCCAGCTTCCCTACCGCAGTCAAACTTCTGACATTCCACGCTCCAATTAGTAAAACGTTATCCTTTCTTTGGTTATTCAATCTTTTTCTCATGGTCAGCTCCACCTTGGCAGTCCCTCCTGGAGATCAGAATGGGGAACTATTCGGGAACCTTTTGCCAATGGAGAGATCATCATGGCACTTTATCTATTACAGGCCACATGTCCTATGGATACGCGTTATGTTTCTTTAAAGCAGTGGTTTCCATTGCCTTCTGCATTGGCATGCCATTGGTCATAGCTGATCCTCGCGCCTTTAGGGGCAGTTTCCCACTCCAAGGACAAGAGAGTGCCCTGAACCTCCATCCACTCTTCCGCCCGCTTTGACAATGCCGTTGGCAGAATGAAGGTGACTTCTTATGCTGAAAGTCTTCGGCCACCAATGCTCATTATTAATCGAAATTTAAGCAGTGGCAGGTTTCGAACCCGGGTCCAAGGACTTTTTGAATACTATTCAAAGCCACTACCCCTAGATAATAAATGATAATAATCTGTTGGCAGCATAGTCCAATTAATTTGTAACGATTTCATTTTTAGAGTGGTTTGTGAAATTTGTAGTTTTCGTGGTTAAGAGACTCATGTGTGGCAGGCAGAATATGGTAATATTTACTTCTGTTCTGAAGGTGTTGGGGTTTCTGTCTCATTGCCTTTTCGTTTCTTGTGGCTCTGCGGAAATTAAAAGCCTCAGAATGATACTGAAAGGCACATGGCGGTCAGTGTGTAACGATCCTTTGTCATGGTGCTTGTGGCGATTTCTGCGTTCTTTCCTAGTCTGTAGTGCACCATTTCTTCAGAATATGATTTATGTGTGATTCATTTACAGAATAAATATGTGGGAGCATTTGATTCTATTTATTAAGCATGCGGCAGTGTGCATTCAGCTGTTGATCCATAAAGCTGATGCTCTTGTAATCTATGTTTGTCTGTGAACTGATTCATATGTTTACAAGTGAATTTTGAAATACACTGAGATGACAAAAGTCATGATATATCGATATGGTCATGTACACATGGCAGTAGTATGGCACACACAAGCTATCAAAGGACAGTGCATTGCCGGAGTTGTCATTTGTACTCGGTTGATTCATGTGAAACGGTTTAAGACGTGATTATGGCCGCACAACGGTGACTAACAAGTTTTGAACGCGGAACGGTAGTAGGAGCTAGACGCAAGCGACATTCCATTTTCTAAATTCTTGGGAAATTCAATATTCCGAGATACACAGCTTCAAGAATGTGCCGAAAGTGCCAAATTTCAGGCGTTACCTCACACCACGGACGACGCAGTGGTCTACGGCCTACTCTTATCGACCGAGGGCAGCGGCGTTTGCGTGTAGTCGTCAGTTCTAACGGACAAGCAATACTGAGTGACAAAACTGCAAAAGTCAATGTGGGACGTACGACGATCACTTGTAACCATTCACGTGTCTGTTAGAATAGTGCGACGAAACCTGGCATTAATCGGCTATGGCAGCAGACGACCGACACGAGTGCTTTCCCTAAAAGCACGACTTGGCCTGCAGCGCCTCTCCTGGGTTCGTGGCCATATCGGTTGGACACTAGACGTCTGGAAAACCGTGGCCTGGTCAGATGATCTTCGATTTCAGTTGGTAAGAGCTGATGGTAAGTTTTGAGTGTGGCGCAGACATGACGCAGACCTAGCAAAGACCCCACGAGGCCATGATTTCAAGAAGTCAACAAGGCACTGTGCCAGCTGTTGGTGGCTTCATAATAGTGTGCACTGTGTTTATAAGGAATGTACTGGGCTTTGTGGTCCAACTGAACCGATCATTGTCCATTTGCAGCCTTTCATGGCCTTCATGTTCCCAAACAACGACGGAATTCTTATGGATGATAATGCGCCATGTCAGACAGCCACAATTTACCGCGACTAAAGAGCACTCTGGACAATTAGAGAGAAAGATTTGGCCAACTATATCCCATCGAACATTTATGGGACATAGTGGAGAGGTCATTTCGTGCACAAATTCCTACATCGGAAACATTTTAGCAGTTATGGATGGCTATTAGGGCTGCATGGCTCAATATGTTTCCTGGGGGCTTCCATTCCACCTCGAGTTGCTGCACTACGCCGGAAGAAAAGGAGAACGGACCCGATTTTAGGAGGTACCCCATGCCTTTTGTCGCCTCAATGTATACACAATTAAAAGGTCTCTCTACTTCCATCTCACGACTGTCACAATCCTGTGGCTTCCCCGATTCCAATGGAGCCCCGTTTATTTATCGTAAATCACTCCGATTGATGCACGGATATACGTTGCACAAATGTCTATCAGCGCCAAGTTAAGTATGTGGCAGCATAGTGAAACCAGCGCTAGAGACCAAAACAGCAGGCAGATATAGGTTATATCACGTTCTAGTTTCGAGTGTAACGCCAATGCAAATTCTAATGAGCACAGATATTCAGTGAGAGCTAAGGGGAAAAATAACGTTTCACTCAGATTTTTGAACAAATGTACTGTTGTGTGTTGGACAGACTATTTGTTCGGCACACTCCATTTTGGTAATTAGCATGAAGTTTAAAAGACCAGTATTTCCTTAGCGTACATATTTATTAGTCCCTTTTAAATGAAGTATGAGGCTCACTCGTGGATAATTGCCATATGCTAGGCACCAAGTGGTCATTTTCATATCCACTTCGGAATGAAATTAACAGGAAGAACAAATTTGTTGAAGATAAAATGTTACTAAATCTGAAAGGAGAGTTGTAATATAGAAAAATCAAAGTAGCTTTTGGTGAAATTAGAAGCAAGCGCATTAAAAGTGTAACTGAATTCTGTTAACAAACGCAGGGGAGGGAGTGAAGAAGTGGAAACAGTTCAGTGAATCTCTAAATTCAACAAGATAAATGGAAACAAGACAATCATTTAAGGTATGATGTAGAATAAGAGACTGGAATCATACCACCGGTCTTTTGGAAGAATATAAATACAAGAACAATCGCATTATCAGCTCAATAGCTCACATATCCAAGATACTCACAAAAATAGTATACACCACAATGGAAAAGAAAACTGGGGATCTGTTAGATGACGGTAAATTTGGCTTAAGGAAAGCTAAATGCAATAGAGAGGCACCTCTGAGGTTGCGCATAGTAATGGGGAGAAAGCTTAAGAAACATAAAAACACTTTTATAGCATTTGCAGATATAGAACTAGCGTTCGGTAACACAAAATAGTTTAAGATATGAGAAATTCTGAGAAAACTGGTATAAGAGAAATGGTACAGTCAAAGACACAATTTGTACAAGAGCTAAGAGGGAAGTTCTCGGTTTAAGAAAGGTGCGTAAAACAGGAATAGTCTTTTCTTTCTTCTGTTCAACCTGTACATCTAAGAAGAAATTACGGAAATAATAGAGAGTTTCGGGGAGCGGTATTGAAGTAGAGGATGAAAGTGTGTCAATGATAAGACTGACTGTTGACAATGTGATCATCACTGAAAATGAGGAATAACTGCTGGGCGTGTTGAATGGGATTAATAGTCCAATGGACACAGAATATTGACAGAATAACCCTAATAAAGACGCATGTAGTGAGGAATAGCAGAAATTAGGTTATCGATAAATATAACATCAGAATTGGAGGAAGAATTCTGGTACCTTATGCGCAAAACAACGAATGACGAACGAAGCATAAACCATATAAGAAGTAATGTAGCACAGACAAGATAGTAATCCCGGGTAAAGATGTCTGCTAGTAACAAACATAGGACATAAATAGGGAAGGAATTTTCTGAGAATTTGTGTTTGCAGTACAACACTGCGAGGAAATGTACTGCTAAAACAATAAATGAGGATGTCCTCCATAGAACCAGAGAAGAGAGAAATATATGGAAAACACAGCCTGGAAAAAGACAGAAGGTAATATGTAGTCCATAAAAACTACTTATTGTCGGTGACATGAGATACAATAATTATGCTGAAATTATGAGCAATGCTGGTAGCGACGGTAATGCGGAACTGCAATAAAAGAACAGCAGAATTCAAGGACGAAATATTTATTGACAGTCAAGGTATAGATTTTCTGCTTAAATGTTATATTTGTTCCGACGTTATCAACAATTATTTATTTCTTTCTGTTGTCTTACCATACCCTCTAATACGGTTCATCTAGCGAGACTTCCTAGACATTATTCGGCATTGTATTGGAACAAATTTCTTTGCTTACAAGACGAATCGATCTCTCAGTACGACGGGTTCTCTATCATACTGAACGCTGGCGGTCATAGTAATAAAAAGAATTCCAAGTAATCATAGCAAACGTGATTAAATATTCTCTGATCAACAGATAAGTCGCATAGCACATTCATTGGTCGCCGAAGTCCTCGGACTTTTATCCGCTATACAATTGTTTTGGCGATGTCAAATCAACAAAATCAATAGACAACAAGCAACAAGAGGCTAATTAGTCACTGACATAAATACCAGCACTATCCTCATAAATGTACACGGAGCTGTCACCAGCAGAGATGACGTCATATTTCAGTGAGAGCTGTAAAGTACACTGAAATCGATCGCAACATTTTTGTAAATTTCATTCAAACAACTATTTATTAAACTAACGCACTGTGCATAATTTTAATCACATATTGGAAGTATGAGTGACTAAATGTAATATTTGTTTCTCTTCATTTGAAAATTACACAATATTCCATTTTGAAATTAAAGCAAATACATATTTCATTGCCTGCATGTTGCTACTAGTTTTACGCAAAACTGATTACTGCAAATTGTTTTGTTTGATAACAGTCTTCTTTTTGTGTTCGGTATGTTCACAATGCTAGCAATATTTCTGCATCCATTTAAAATTTTGTTTGCATTCGTATGAGCCTTGTAGAACAAAACTATCAATCCATAACAGCATCTCCATTAACTATCATTTTCAGAGCAGACGTCTCTGTAATAGTGTACAAAATACCTTCACCCTCATAACGAAGGCAGCTCGCCATTTTGTGTCATTCAGAAGACACCAGGATAGTCATTCTGATCACGGCAAGGCTGATAGTCATCCGCAAGCCGCGGCGACGACGTCGTGTCACAAACCAATGCAAGAAACTGCAGAGAGAGAGAGAGAGAGAGAGAGAAAAGAAAGAAAGAGAAACAAGAATCCATCCTTTTCTATGATATTTTTCCCTTGTAATTTTCCAAATGATCACCTTGTAAGATAAGGGCGTCCCCTTCTGAAACACGTAGCATGTCCACTTAATATTCACCATTGTCTATTTTCACCATATTACAAATGCTAGTAAATTCTTGTCTTCCCATATTTGAATGCCTCAGTTTAACGTTCTTGCAGAGTTCTGTCCTGAATGTGTAGTTTCAGGACTGCGTTACTGTATAAGTATGTTTATTAATACCAGCAATGTATGCTTTGAAGCAACAGCTAAGACAGGCTTTCAAATACATACGAACTTACGAACCGTTTTGTGCTGTTCGATTCTATATGTTATTGAGTGTAACTAGGTGAAAATAGTGATAGAAATAGTTCACTTTTTGCGTTTTTACGGAATCGTTTCTGTGAAGAGAATAAATCTTTAATGTGAATCAAATATCTCCAAAATTGAAGTTGCGTACAGGAAAAAGATGCTTTTCACGTTGTTTCTGGAACAAGTGAAGAGAGAGAGAAAGAGAGAGATATAGAGACAGATGCCGTTTGTTGTTAAGAGAAATTTCGAGGAACAGAAAAAAGAAGCATATTTTACTTTTAGTTTTTTTATAGAAGCCGTTATTTGAACAATGTAAAGTATGAGGATTTTCTTCCTAAAAAGACTTTTGTTCTGATGAAAGAAGTGGTTGTAATAAGAATAAGAGTTTATATAAGAGAAAATTTTCCTATTCAGAATACATAGTCGTTCGATTCTTTTGATGAAAAGCTATTTCCAGAAACAAAACTGCAACAAAAATTAATGGGAGATTGTGAGGCTTGCTTTCTAACAGTGCAAAATAAAGATCAAAGTGCGAATGAAATGTGTGAATCGTCTGCGAACTTTTTAGATTCGTGCCTTCCACGTCCTGAATTCGGTGCCCAGACTTTTATTTCAAACGTTGGGGGTGCGTATGACTGGAACGGTCGGAAGACTTAATTATACCACCGGTGGTAACGAATTTCACACCGTGCCATTCTGCAGACATATATGTCACGCAGCTCGCCTGGACCAAAGGTTATCGTTCAGCTATCGCCATGATGGAATGGAGACCTCCAGTATTGGAGTGCACAACTTCTGCGTGGTTAGAGATTCCTGTCATCTGCATCGGCAAGCATAATACAGTAGGCAGACGTCTTCGATCGCTCGCTATTGCGAAATATTAAGCACAATCAAAAACCATAATTTGCTGTCTAGTTTATACTAGTACTAACAATTGGATAAAGGACATACGAAACTGAAATGTTGCGTTGCGCTTGTTCTCTTTGGGGTTTCGTTCGTCAGTTGGTAAAAACGGAACCCTTAAGGGGTGGCTTTGATGTCTCTTCAGCTGTTAAGACCGCTTTCTCAGGAAAGAGTAAAAACGTATCAAGTTGAACTTTATGTCTATGATCCCTTGCGACTTGAAAAAAACTAGGTGAGTTCAATCAAAAGACATGTACATTTATATCATATATTTTGACACTTGCAAACTCACTCATCATAGCCTACAGGATACATCCCGTTTACCTAGAATCATGAAATTTAGCAAGAAGAAAGGTTTCATGGTACACTTACCCGAAAAAAACCATTCCACATTTGCAGAACATTTAAAACTCTATAATAACCATCCAACAAACATGGAACAAGAAATGAAAATAATGAGAATATGCAACCGCGACAAATATCTCATACAAATGCAAGAAAACTTCCACTTTCAGAAAGCCATCACTGAAAACGGACATTCACACCAAAACACACACACAGGCATGCGCAAACAGATCACAGATACTTTAAAAGCTACACTCGAAAGTCTTTAATAACATTCGACCTTTGGCAATAACATCCGACAGTCGGTAACACAAACCAAAACATCGCATTAAAATAAGTGTTGAGTTCCTAGTGGTGTGAAATGTGGAAGGAACCGCAAATGGCAATTATAAGAAGAGGAACGGCACCAAAAATGGCACAAGAACGTAATATGTAGAAAATCGTCCACTCAGCGTGTAAGTAGAATTTAAAATATTACTGCATCATAGTAGAAACCAACCACCGGAGCTGATTATAACCTGTAGGTTCATTGCCCCAAAATGTAAATTAAATAGTAAAAATATGTACATATTCCAGGCCACTGAAGATGCGTTGCAGAGAATACAAGCGAAACACGTATGGCACGAAAATTATGTTTCAATACACCGTTTCTATATACGTAATTAATTTTGCACGGAACACTCGTTGCACGGCACCTATTCGCGCTTACATGGAATTTCCTTTTCTTTTTCAAATTTCACCCACTTCTGTAACCAAGGAGTTATTACCTGTGCAAGCAGAAACTGTCAGAGCACATGAAGGAGTGTTGTATGTTTTCGTTGTGTCTTGTTATCAATCTTACGATGTTCTCTAACTGATCGCTACTGCAGAATTGATGTTCGTTGTTCCACTCCGGAAGATTTTTCCTGTAACGTGACAGGGACGACAAAATATAAACATTTACGTCTTCATTCGATAATGCAGTGCAGTGCAGTTATTCTGATGACTATGCACTGCGGTGACCACAGCCGTTACTAAGCACATCACATGAATTTTGAATTGCGAATTCCTCTGATTTACGTCTTCAGTTGGAAATATGAGAGGAATAACTGCAATTCTTCAGTTTCTGTTATTTGTAAGCTTTACAGCACTGACTGATAAAGTAATCAGACCTGAGGATGGGTCAGATAAGCATAGGAGTCCCTCACGACCAAAATATCTTCAATTTTCCGTAAGAGCTACAAAAAAATATTTAATGTTATGACTCTCTTTAAATTCCAAGTACCTAAAAAGGATATTTAGCTTTAAACTGAAAGTCATGTCAGTTGATACTTAACTTCAGTATACAATAAAGGACTATTTGTACCATTCATTAGAAATTATGCTCCAGAATTAGCAACAAATGTTCTTTGCGGAAAGAACGAGAACGGAATGTCAAACGATGTTATCTTTATTGCAGTGGTATCTGGATCACCCACGGTGCATTTTATACAAACTGCGCGTGCTTGGACGTTTCGGATAATAAAATACCTCTATTTTTTATTTCTATTCCATCTCATGGCATTGTTTTCGACAACACAATGGGCGAGCAGAGACGAAACGTAATTCTTTTTTATGGACACCTTTTAAATGCGATGAACCAGTATTGTTCTCGAGTCTTCGCAAAATTACAGAAGAACTGTCAATGCTTCGTGTTTATGAATTAAGAAAACTTTAAAACTGTCCCGTCCCCACACAACGTTTCGTGATACAGTTTTCTATATGTTAGTTCCTACTTGGATGGGTTTCGTCATTCTGTAAATAGGTAGACAGCATGCTACATCATATTCCCAAAGAAATAGTAATATTACTTACTGAACTGAGATTTTCGGAGTACTCCTCTTGGTTAATATGGTACCTGTGGCTCTTGTTTATTACACCCTTGTATTTGCTCGCCGATTAATCAATGTTTAAGGGACAATAAGTCATACAGTTATATTTTTTGATCTGGTATATGACATTATGCCCGCTATGTATTTTGTGAATATCCCTCGCCATTTCTTTTCTTACTGTTATTCACTTAGTGATTTATCAGCTCTTAGGATTTTGGCTCTGGTTTCGTTTTTTGATATTGTGGCAAGTAATGCTGATGTATCAATGGTGGTGATAATCCGTACACGATAGATATGCACACTACAATGCACTCCATATCGCGAAGTTTTAATTTGAATGTGGACAGGCTTTTCCTAAGGTGTTTCTCATCTATAGGAATCGTGAATGGTTTTTTAAATAAAAAAGTAAAGAAAATTAATTAAGTAAAATAAAAACTATTAGGATTTGGAGCTTATGTAATTTTTCCGTGTTTGCAGTTAAAATTATTGGGTATAGATTCAGCCTTTCACGCAAAACACTGTTGTTTCTTGTTACCCAAACCGATTTCGGCACCTCTGTACCATCATTAGTGGATTTTGTTTATTTAAAAACTGTAAAAGTGAACACATTTTATGTTGTAAGTGATCTAACAAAATTCGGCCTAAAGACAGTTTCTCTTCCTTTTTGTTGCTATCTTCATTTTACATTATACGATTTTGCAGGATCATCTTTATGGTGTCCTGCACTGATAGCTTTTCATCTGCAAATCAAACGGTGCAAATGTGAATTTTATCAGCGAGGAAACACATCCATTGAATTTTTTTAATGTGATTTTTATGTGGCAAAATGTTTTGCGTATATATTTATATTACTCAGGATTTTTGTGACAGCTCCTTCTTCTTTCGCGTTGTGAGAGCTCTGCAAACACGTATTAAATGTAGGCCTACTTTGCATAATTTTGGTTTAGCAAATAACTTTTAACTTCACAAAATGGGGTGTAAATGATGTTGTTGTGTGTCCTAACCCCGTCATCGTTAATTTGTTCCCGAGTGAGTTTGGCACCGAATTTGATTTTTTTTTACTTTTATCCTGTTTTTCAGTGTGTATCTGTGTGTGTGTGTGTGTGTGTGTGTGTGTGTGTGTGTGTTTGTATGCATGTATGTTTGTGTAAGCTACTTCAGCTTTTGTGTTGCCTTTTCTGTAAAGTTCCCTTAATTTGTTAAAAAATATGCCTGTACACAGTGTAGTGCATTCAGTTTCCCTTCTGAATGTGGAAGTTTTCTTCTACTGTAATATACAATGATGACCTAGAATGTTACGACCAGCTACCTAATAGGCGATTTGTCCATTCCTGGCACAGGTCGTTGCATGGAAGGAATGTGGTCTTGGTAGGTCGCTGGAGGTAGTTGGCACACGCCAGACACACAGGAGCCAGCTAACTCCCGTAAATTTCGGGGAGGAGGTCAATAAGCTCTGACGCCATGTTCAGTCACACCCCGGATGTATTCTATTGTGTTCATATCTAGCGAATTGGGGGGCCAGCTGTTCCTCGAAGCACTATATACTCGTATATTTGACATTATATAAACTGAAACATAAAAACTGAAGTGCTTAAAATCTACAAAATGCAATGAATGCAATATGCAGCATCGAAATTACATTAACGAAAAATTACACACGTTTGGTATATTGTCTATTTTTTGGAATTTTGAAATGTCTGGCAAGTTAGTATCGATACTAACCAGTATGTGTGGCCTACTTATTCTGATTTGTTGTCCTTTGTATGCACACTTTTCTTAACGCTGGTTTTAAGGACTTTAATTAATGTGTTTCACTTCCTATAGTGTCAACTGTGGTATACCTTGATAGACGCTAGATCTATGTTGTTGCTTTTAACGGGCGGGGTCCTGAAGATGGCATTAATGAGAAACTGGTCGTCTAAATAAAATGAATAACATCTGAAAACATACAGCTGTTTGGTGGTCTTTCTTTGGTAAATTATAGTAAGATTTCGAAAGCTAAGAAAACAGACTTTTTTGGATTCAATTTGGTTTGTGAATCGCTGTAAATAAGTATTTACTTTGTAACACTGACAAAATTAACCAGGGGATAACAACACCCATTTAATCAATACAGTTCTGAAAAGTCACTTCCGAACTTTGAATTTCGTTGGTGCTTAAGAGAAATATACGTGATACGCAACTATACGAAATAGCTGCAGTTATAATTAATCTGGTATTTCTTACTATTGCTTGCTTGTGTTTCAAATACGTTTATTAATGCGAAGATACGCGGCAGTTGGTCATGAATATATATTTCGTTATGTGTTAACAGTATCGCAACTCCCATCATTGTGTGAGTCATGTTTAATTAAACATGGACGGTTCAGTAGCTGTTATATAAGTCATAAACAAGCAGAAAATGTGGGCAACCAGAGGTTGCAACAATAAAATCGGCTGTATATTGTTTTATATATTTATGTTCATTGCATGCCAATTACTACTACCACGTTTTCATTCTATTATCTGGAGCACATTACGAGATCGTCTATAAGCTTCCCACCATAATTCAAAAGTGGTGTCTTACTGCAGGCCATAGACGTACAACCGAGTGTAGCTTGAAGTGGGTCCTTGCATTCACTTCTGCAGCAACAAATTCTCACCTGAGTAATTTTACAGGCATACTGAAATTCCTGAGTGAGAAAACGGGTTGCGAATTTGTGCAATTCTTTCACTCTCCGTACATTTAACCGGCTTTCCTTTGCATAGGAACGAAACCAAAATCAAGGTAACAGCAAAAACGAACATAAACTACCTTTAGTCTTCATTTTGTTCGATCAGTTATAACAGGATGTATGTTCACTTTTCACAGTTTTTTTTCGATTTCGATAAACAAAACCCACTGATGAAGGCACAGAGATGTTTTGCATAAGGGGCGGAATCTGCCAGAACATTACGACCACCTACGTAACAGCCGGTACGTGAGGCCTTGGTAGATCGCTGGAGGGAGTTGGCACCACATCTACACACACAAGTCACCTGATTCCCGTAAATTCCTGGGAAGGGGTGCGATGAGTTCTGACGCCACGTTCGATCACATCCGAGATGTGTTCGATCGGGTGCATATGTGGCAAGTTGTTGCACCAGCACTTCAGCTGGAACTCGCAACAATGTTCCTCGAACCACTCCGTCACAACCTTGGCCTTGTGACATGGTGCATTACCTTGTTGATAAATGCCGCTGATGTCGGGAAACGTGATCGTCATGAAATGGTGCACGTAGTCTGCAAACCAGTCAAACCAGTGTCCGATACTCCTTGGCCCTATATATATAAAGGGTGGTCCATTGATAGTGACCGGGCCAAATATCTCATGAAATAAGCATCAAACGAAAAACTACAAAGAAGGAAACTCGTCTCGCTTGAAGGGGGAAACCAGATGGCGCTATGGTTGGCGCTGCCATAGGTCATACGGATATCAACGGCGATTTTTTAAATAGGAACCACCATTTTTATTACATATTCATGTAGTACGTAAAGAAATATGAATGTTTTAGTTGGGCCACTTTTTTCGCTTTGTGATAGATGGCGCTGTAACCGTCACAAACGTGTAAGTACGTAGTATCACGTAACATTCCGCAAGTGCGGACGGTATTTGCTTCGTGATACATTACCCGTGTTCAAATGGTCGATATCATGTTGATGTATGGCTGTTGTGACCAAAATGCCCAACGGGCGTGTGCTATGTATGCTGCTCGGTACCCTGCACGATATCATCCAAGTGTCCGGACCGTTCGCTGGGTAGTTACGTTATTAAAGGAAACAGGAAGCGTTCAGCCACATGTAAAACGTCAGTCACGACCTACAACAAATGATGATGCCCAAGAGGTTTTTAGCTGCTGTCGCAGATAATCCGCACATCAGTAGCAGAAAAAATGCGCGAGGATCGGCAATCTCAAAAACGTCGGTGTTGAGAATGCTACATCATCATCGATTGTACACGCACCATATTTCTATGCACCAGGAATTGCATGGCGACGACTTTGAACGTCGTGTACAGTTCTTCCACTGGGCACAAGAGAAATTACGGGATGATGACAGATTTTTTGCACGCGTTCTATTTAGCGACGAAGCGTCATTCACCAACAGCGGTAACGTAAACCGGCATAATATGCACCATTGGTCAACGGAAGATCCACGATGGCTGCGACAAATGGAACATCAGCGACCTTGGTGGCTTAATGTATGGAGCGGCATTGTGGGAGGAACGATAATTGGCCCCCATTTTATCGATGACAATCTAAATGGTGCAATGTATGCTGATTTCCTACGTAATGTTCTACCGATGTTACTACAAGATGTTACACTGCATGACAGAATGGCGATGTACTTCCAACATGATGGATGTCCGGCACATAACTCGCGTGCGGTTGAAGCGGTATTGAATAGCATACTTCATGACAGGTGGATTGGTCGTCGAAGTACCATACCATGGCCCTCACGTTCACGGAATCTGACGTCCCCGGATTTCTTTCTGTGGGGAAAGTTGAAGGATATTTGTCATCGTGATCCACCGACAACGCCTGACAACATGCGTCAGTGCATTGTCAATGCATGTGCCAACATTACGGAATGCGAACTGCTCCCTGTTGAGTGGAATGTCGTTACACGTACTGCCAAATGCATTGAGGTTGACGGACATCATTTTGAGCATTTATTGCATTAATGTGGTATTTACAGGTAATCACGCTGTAACAGCATGAGTTCTCAGAAATGATAAGTTCACAAAGGTACATGTGTCTCATTGGAACAACCGAAAGAAAATGTTCAGACGTACCTGCTTTCTGTATTTTAATGTAAAAAACCTACCTGTTACCATATGTTCGTCTAAAATTGTGAGCCATATGTTTGTGACTATTACAGCGCCATCTACCACAAAGCGAAAAAAGTGGTCCATATTTCTTTGCGTACTACACGAATGTGTAATAAAAAATGGGGGTTCCTATTTTTAAAAAACGCAGTTGATATCCGTTTGACTCATGGCAGCGCCATCTAGCGGGCCAACCATAGCGCCATCTGGTTTCCTACTTCAAGCTAGACAAGTTTCGTCCTTTATAGTTTTTTCGTTTGACGCTTATTTCGTGAGATATTTGGCCACCCTGTAAATATATATATATACCACAGTTCACACACATACAAAGCAGAACTTGTGCATGTACTCGTTAGCATTGAACTATATGAAAGGAAAAGTTACGAGTTACACATTATATCGTAGTAAACTTATATGATCAGCACTATATATTTTTTATCTTCCACAGATCTTTTTGGACCGAGAAATATAAAAATTTTACCCTTTTCACAAACAGATTCACACTCAAGAAGTTCTATAGAACTGAAATGCGCCTAGTGATCGTAGCTTGTGTCAGTAAAGCTCCTATCTTTATCTAGTCCTCGTTACTTTGCTTTGAACAAAAAATTTCCCTATTTTACTACGCGAGTCTTCTTATTTAGCTCTGCTTCTATTGGAATAACAGTACTGAATCAGAATCCTGCTGTAGTGGATGTTGTTTTATTTCTGTACATTATACAATAGCAATATGCCTATTTCAGCTCTATGGGTATGTTCAGGCTATCTTCATGCAGATATGCTTCGTTAAAAGTTGTAAAATTATATCTACTGAACTTTTGTTAAATTGTGGTGCATCCATATGGCAGCGTGATGTCAATGTCTTATAATATTTCTGCATAAAGATCTTGAATTGCAGACCAATTTTATTTGTTAATCACGTAATTTAATTTCACCTATTATTGCTATTGTTCAGAAATGTCAGCTTAGATCTGTTATCGGTGATATATACCGCTGTAGTTTTGACAGCTGCAACTGATAGCCTATGGCTACAATTTGTTTATTCTTGGCTATGTATTGTAGTGATCTGTACAGTGGTAGTAAAATCTTTGGTGTGCTTTCGTAGTGTGTGTATCTTTGTTTTTATTTAGTTTCGCTTATCCTGAATCAAGTTGTATGATTTCAATACAGATATCTATAAAATTCATAAGTGAAAACTGACTCCATGATGCAATATGGAGGTATGTCCCATTACCCATAATTAACCAATATTGTTATTAATTACTACTTTACAACTGTTAACAAAGAAAACTTGCCTGCAGATAGCCTAAAGGTGGTCATAAGCTTAAATAGGGCTCTTACTACTGTACATTCTACATCAATAAAACAACCTCAGTTATAGCAGCATTCTGATTAAATATTTTTATTACAATTACAAGGCATCTACCATGCTGCTGCCCAAGAGAATTGTCAAGATTAACTTCAGAATTGCCTCCTTGGGGCCGTCAGTTCTCATGATTGTCAACCACAGATTCTGTTTCTTTCTATTATTATGAATTAATTATTAGCTGTTGTAATAAATTTTACAAAAATAGAACGCTCTAAGTGTTAAATGATCATGAATTAATTCCATTATTACACCGCAAGTCAGGTAAGTTAATACAATAGACTGTGCTCTGCACAGACGACTAAATTATCAAAGCACTATTTAATAACAGATTACACTCCTAGCATATTCTAACCCTAAATATTATTCATTTGTCACTAAGCTTTATTTGCCCGTTTACCTAGTAATACGGAAAAAAGTAATAAATATTTTCAACACATTTGCAGTTCTTTCCGTGAGCCAATCCTTGCCTGGAATACGGTAGAGCAATTTTTCGTTGCCAAATCGAACAATAAGCTTTCCATTACTACCCTTTGTAGGTCCATAAATTGTGTTTGTTGTTTTGAGACGTCATGTGGGAGCAAATTTCCGGCGGCTAGTATTTGCAGAGAGGATCTGTACCCTTTCTTAACAAGGCGGAAAGAGCGCTAAATGGGCCATAAAACTGTGACACTCCACTGAATTAAACTGTGGCCTGAGGTTATTGCGAAAAATGACGTACTTTTATTAGTACGTTTAGAAGTAGTGTATTACGATGTCGCAACGCACGCTCATGTTGTGCCTTTGATTTTGTGGAGCACATTTGCGGTGCAAGAAGCTAAAATTGGTACTTCATCCAGCAGCTCAAATGACTACTGACTCCAGTACAAAACCTGTGCGCATATGTAGAAAAAGACCACTCCCTGTGAATCGAGTTATCTGTAACTTTATACTGCTTTATGGGCGCCTTAAGTATATGTTATCGAAAGAAACATTTGTTACAGCCATTTGCATTTATAAATTTAGCACTCTAAAGATATGAATATGCTGATTTATGCACGTCTGTTTGGAAATTACGTTAGTGGTACGTATTGACAAATAAACTTACGAATAATTTTAAAAAAGTGTATTACTATGTGAACAAAACATATATTACAATTTTCCTCATAGTTAGAAAGTCACAACAACCCTATTACTATCCCTGTTGGACAACATTTGTATTCACCTCTCTGTTTTTAACAAGAATTTATTCTATTTGTTCTGTAACTCACAACTCTTGACAAATGATATAGGTCGTTAAAGAGCTTTGTGGGAAAATCTATTTCGGTGGTGTTTTCCAATTCTTCTTGGCGATTGTCTTCAGCAGGCCAAACAGTGCAGGTTTTCATGGTCACGATTTGGATCTTTCCTGATCTTTGCTCTATAAGCAACAGGCCATAAACTGAGCAAGTGCCTATGCCTAACACTTCGCCTCCTAATCCTGCAGAAGTTATCAAAGGCTATAAAGAATCAAACAGAATCTGTAAAGAATTTTAAAAAATCTGTCAGATAGTTTCAACCTCAAACGAGAAGAGCCAGATTGGAGAGTTTAACGTTTACATATATAGGGTGTCTCATTTATCTGGATCACCTTAAATAACTGTTTGTCCAGAAGCGAATTATAAAATGTTTCAAGAAAATTTTCCTTAGCCGTCAGGGGGACATCAATCAGCATGATTGCCTTCGTTTTAGCTTTGTTTTTTACAAAGATATGAACAGTGGTATGACGTTTTTTTAAATGGCGCCTTGTATTTTTTATTCGGTAATTCATTTCCTCTCCTAAAGACCTATTCAAAAATGTATCACAGTGTACCATTCACTGAAACACAATGTTATTAATTACATAACACAACATTGACGTTGACGCTCCCAGCACTTAGTACAGGTGCTTGGGATAATGGAACACATCCATGTGCTGATGTTGACAGAGGACAAACGTAAACATAAGTAGAATACACACCAGTCATTCAGTCAACCATCGTCAGTGGAAGAGTTGTGTGAGTAAAATGTACACCAACGAAGAGAAGGCAGAAATGCTAGTCATCTATAGGGAATGTATGTTAGCAAAACAGTAATTGCAATACTGTTTTCTTATTTACGGGTACATTTGGTACGGTAGTTCAGTCCTTTTAAATACTGTTGTTTAGAGTAGACACACAGTAAACGCTGTCCTTTCTACAAACTGCATCGACATAACGTTTCTATTATTGTTGTTGTTGAAGGCTGGCAAAATGCTACGCAGGCAGCGGAACTGTACAGCGGGCGATATCCTGACGAAAACCCACCTTCCCGACGAATGCTTTCTCGTCTTGTTGCGACGCTTCAGGAAACGGTAAGCTTCAACCCACAACAACGCAATCGTGTTCTCGCTTCCGTTGCTGTGAATCCACATTTGAGCACATGACAGCTTGAACACAAGACTGGGATTCCTAAAACCAGAGTACATCGTATTCTTATACGTCACCGGTTCCATCCTTACCATGTACACCTACATCAAAAATTGTATGGGAATGATTTCCACAGTCGTGTACAGTTCTGTCAGTGGACACTGCTGCAAATCCTCGCCAACCCGAACTTCTTCTCCAATGTTCTATTTACCGATGAATGTTCCTTTCCAAACGAAGGACAGGTAAATACAAGGAACATGCATTATTGGTCCAGTGACAACCCACGATGGCTTAGACAGGTGGAACATTAGCGTCAATGTAGAGTTAACGTCTGGTGTGGGATGCTTGGTACGACAATTATTGGCCATTATTAAATCAATGGTAGTCTAAACGGCACAGCGTATGCCAACTTCCTCAGGCGAATTCCTCTTCCTCTTCTGGATGAAGTGCCGCTAAGAACAGAATGCTTATGTGGTATCAGCACAATGAATGTCCAGCGCATAATGCCTTGCGGAAACGTCGTGTTCTGCATTGATCGAGGAGGAACAGTTACTTGGCCTGGTAGGTCTCCTGATTTAAATCCTCTGGACTTTTTTCTTTGGGGATGCATTAAAGACGCTGCTATCGCGATATTCCAACAACTCCAGAGGACATGCAGGAACATATCGTGCTTGCTTGTAATTCTCTTCAAGAGGCAACACTGGAAGCAGTAAATAATTCTTTCATTCAACGAGTGCACCTATATATCGGTGTCCAGTGTCACCACTCTGAGTACCTTTGAATGTTCTCCTCCTGGGTAATAGTACAGGAGAGTCAAAGTCAATTTTGTGTTAAGTTTTTTACTAGGTTTTTATTTGTTGTCTGACAACTCCAACAAGTGAGCGAGTTTATGATCCCGGGCTCAAAGTCAGTGTTGTGTTATGTAATAAATAACTTTGTGTTTCAGTGAATGGTACACTGTGATGCATTTTTAAATAGGTCTTTAGGGAGGAAATGAATTAACGATTAAAAAATACAGGGTGCCATTTATAAAAGCCATACCGCTGTTCATATTTTTGTAAAAAGCAAAGCTACAACGCATGCAATCGTGCTGATTGATGTCCCCCTGACGGCTAAAGAACATTTGCTTGAAACATTTTGTAATTTGCATCTAGACAAACAGTAATTTATAGTGATCAAGATAAATGGGACATCCTTATATCAGACAATTATCTGAGTCATTACAGTCACCTGATGATGTCTGTAGCATTAGTAAACGAAAGTTCATGCACAGATGCTTGCCTTAGACTAAAGTTCAGTGCACATAAAACAAAAATCACCTACCATTCCTTTACTAGAGTTGTTCTCACAGCAAATGGGATGGTCGTCGTTGTTTGTCGGGTTACAGAACGGGCGAGGCAGCAGGGCATGAAGAGGTACTGTCTTCCAGCCTCTGTGTTGGTGATGGTAAAATTTGAGTTGTCCCAGGTTAAAGAACGGAGCAAAGTGTACCAGATTTTTCTTCTGATTCTCCGTGTGAGGCGCATCTAACAATCGAAGAATTGTTTTGTAGTGTTACTAATTTCAGGCAATTCTATGAGATCAAATTACAAGTACCTACAAGTAACTATTTCTATTTTTCACTTTTTTGAGTCAATATTTTTAGTGTTCGGTACCTCAGTTGCTTGAAACGAAACCTTTATAGGGTAACTTTGTTGCTCATGTGTCTATCTCTCTGTCTTTCTGTCCGATTATTAAAAAGCTTTTCCTCAGGTGCGGATAGACGGACCAATCTAAAATTTATGTCTATGGGTAGATCACATAACTCATGAGGAAGTATTGAATAGGTTTGGGGATAAGAGAAGTTTGTGGCACAACTTGACCAGAAGAAGAGATCGGTTGGTAGGACATGTTCTGAGGCATCAAAGGATCACCAATTTAGTATTGGAGGGCACCGTGGAGGCTAAAAATCATAGAGGGAGACCAAGAGATGAATACAGTAAGCAGATTCAGAAGGACGTAGGTTGCAGTAGGTACTGGGAGATGAAAAAGCTTCCACAGGATAGAGTAGCATGGAGAGCTGCATCAAACCAGTCTCAGGACTGAAAACCACAACAACAATGGTCCCTCGGCAGTGTAAAAAAACTGAAACATCTACGAAAAATGCATTCAAAAGATACGATCAGTTACGGCACAAAGTTTGATACTCGCAAATGTTCTCGTCAGAAACTATAGGATAATTCCCGTTTACCTATAATCATGAAATTTGGCAGCAAACAAGGTTTCACACTATCCGACCACAAATATAAAATGAAAATATTCTCGAAAGTCTTGCAATTCCCGGGACAGATATCTTGCCTGTATCAATGCTGACAAGAGGCAAAACTCATTGAGATTCTCGATTCCCTGAATGGATGAACTATCTGTATATGTAATTAGGTTTGCACAGAACCCTCAGAACATAATTGCTAATCACACCTGGTTATATTTACACTATGCCAGGAACATCGTCTTCGAATTAAAATTGTTTACTTATTTATTTATTAATTTGACCAGATAACGGCCTTGAAACCCTCACCCGTATATCACTTAAGGATCGAGAAACCAAAAAATTTGGCAAAACAACTTCAGTGACAATGTACAGGACACCGAGGGCAAGATTTTGAGCGTCGGAAGGGAGACAATTAAATAAAAGAGTTCAGTAGACAAAACTAGGGATATTTTCTCAATCACGGCGTACAGAATGTGTTTTCGAAGGAGGCGGAGGTAAAGAGTGACTGCCGCACTACGAGTTTGAACAAAATAAAGGAATAGGAACTGGGAGAGGTGGCCATTCACACCTGTATGACTGGTGGCCCGTCAAAGGGAAAACAGCCAGAGGGAGACGGTAGGGGTCGGCCGCAATGGTTGAAGGTTCCGACACAGGAGAGCCACGCTACGATGCCCCAAGTCACAGGATGGTAAAATGTGAGTTATCCCAAGTTAATGAACAGAGAAAACGGTACCAGATTTTTCTTCTCATCCTATGTGTAAGGCACATCTGACAATCGAAGAATTGTTTTGTAGGGTTACTAATTTCAGGCAATTCTATGAGACCAGGTTATAAGTGACCACCGCCACACACTTGACTAGACTCCCACGTTTGAAACTGATTAACTCGGTGACGCCGATAAGCCAATTTATTAGTTTATTCAGCAAAGAAAGCGGAAAACTGGCGTGATTTTGCATTCAGCCACTTATATTGGTTTGAACTGTCTGTGTCCTGAAAGGCAGGCTGGGTTAGCACGTAGGCTACTGAGAAAGTTCTTGAAAGACCCAATGGAAGAGGTTGAAATAAATTTTTTTCTAAATAACCCCAGAATGGATGGTCCTACACAATAATAAATGGCATTAATAATAATAAATATTATTATAATTCGCGTTAATATTTACAATAATATGACATTAGAATAGCAGTAGTTTTAATTAATTTGGTATCATCGAAAATTGAAGAAACAATCGAAGAGTAGGGCAGACTGAAAACAGTGACAATAGGTATTAAGAAAGAACACACTTTCATCAGACGTCTTTGAATACAAGGAGGAGGGAAGAGTAGTAGAGGAGGGAGGGTTGACTAGAAATGGCTGCAAACAAGTACATGGAAAACACAGCTAGTGTGATATAAGTTGGATTATTAGATTTTTTTTGAAGTTTGAGAAGAATTTAATTTCTCCGATATTTTGAGGGCTCCCGATACAGAAAATAATTTTGAGAAGATTAGTTTGTTATGTTGTGGTACAGAGAGCACTTTTGTTTGTTAAGTATGACTATTTCTGTTAAGCTCTTAGGAAGTCGTTTAAGACTTGCTGATAAATAAGCATAATTGCAGGGACTGAGAAGACGATAGAGCAAACACAGGCTATGACAGCATCTACTTTTATCGGCACGTGCCCATGATAACTGGTTGTAGAAAGGAGTGTTGTGACCGAAATAGTGCATGTCACAAGTGTACCGCGCACAAGCTTTCATCGCCGTTTTCAGCCGGCCTGAGCTCTCCTAAGACAGTATTTTGACAACACGATCACCATAATGAAGTATCGGGAGTATTGCTGATCTACGAGTTTCCTTTTAAGCTAGAGAGATGAACATTTTTTTACAATTCCATTGTGAATAAAGTGACACAGATACCTTATTACAGACTGCAGTTGTGTGTTGTCCAGAATTATAACCAAGTTCTTTGCAGAAGAATAAAAAGCTGTTTCCGTGCCGTTTAGGATTAAGGATGGGAGAGGTTACCTGATCTGAGGGGTAATAATTCTTGGGTTAGCGACCAACATTGCTTGTTTTTAGATCGGTTAAGTTTCAACCTATGTTCTGCGCCCATTTTAAGAATGCAAGTGAGTCAAAATCCACATACAGGATGGCTGTGCTCAGATTTATTGCAGTTGCACTTAGGTATAATAGCAGGTCGTCAGCGTTTAAGTAATGTTAGTATATTAGTCCTCGGGCGGGCTGTAGTGAGGAGAGGGTGCGGGGGGGGGGGGGGGGCTGGATAGCTGAATAACATCCAGCGACTCTCCACCACTAACACTGTCAAATCCATAAATTAACAAGCCGACCTCGTGAAGATACAAGGTAAAGCAACGAGAAATAAAAATGTGACCACTGGTTGTTTTAACTTCTGTATTGGCAGAAAGTGATGAGTAAGTTACGTGCTCAAAACTGTTACAAGCAGTCTAATCGGTCCAGTGGGAAGGCATAGCCTCAGATGTCACAGAGTTATGAAGCAGTAAATGTCAGCAGAGCATGAATATTAGCAGAGTTCATAATCGAGATAAAATTTGCTTAATGCAAATCCGCTTAGTGTACAAGCAATTTTGAACTAAATACGCTAACCTGTAAGGGTTATTGTATGTCTGTTTGTTGTGTGTATGCTTATTGGATATACGCTTGTCGCATGTAAAATGTTGTATGCGAACGGCCTCAAAATAATGGTGCCATTTAGTATCGGTGCCAAGAATGCGTGAACGGCGTCTTCCGAGCCAAGGAGCACTGCAGATTCCCAAAAAACCTGATACACGTATATCTTGAAAGCCCCGTTATTGTTAACGCGAAAATCTACTGTAACAATATTATCATACCTTTGTGTTTAGTTAGCTATTCATTTTCCTTCTGCGGAACTATGCTTAGATAGGAAGAGGTGGCTGTTAGGCTTTAGTGGGAATGCAGATTTTGAATTTGGAACGTAGCTTAGAATATTTGTGTCTGATATCGACTGTGCCTCAGTTACGTAACTTCGCTGTTTCCTATAAATACTTTAAATACGTATAATGTTCTTTGAATCGACATGTATGGAAATAAGTCTTGTTAATGTTTGTAAATTTATGTAACCAGAAATACTTTTCATATACAAATGTGTTAAAGTACTCTACGTAAAACTAGTTAATGCTTACAATCTGTAGTATCGTATGAGATGCAAAAGCCGAAGGGAAGTATTGTCTGTTAGATCACAGTTTTTATTGGTTTTCTCTGAATCATGAAAATCCGATGCCAAGAAGATGATTCTCAGAGTATTTCACATCAAGAGCCACGATCATGTCTAACAACTTTATTCTTTTGCCGCAGAAGACTGTCGCTGCTACCATCTTCAGGATGAGTAAAATTTTGTATTGCACATATTTACATAGCCAGTAATTTGCTAACCTGTTAAATAATCAGAATTCCATTCTTAAATCTGCGTCAAAAATGGTTTCTCGTCAGTCAAGTACCTGGAAACATTCCTCTTCCTACTGCTGAGGTATGCCAGATGTTTTCGGGTTATAATGGACTACGCAGTCAATACTGTTCAAAATAATTTTTAACTTCCATGCTGTAATAATTTTGTTAACTGGTTAGTTAGTCTTTAGTGCGAAACGCTCCATGTGACAATTAAAGTGCACAGCTAAAGTATTTCAAAAGAATGAATGTCTGAAAAAAGCTTAACTGTGGTGATTACTTTCAGTTCTTATTAAAAGCTTTGCGCAATAAGAGAAGCTGCATAACTGAGCACTGGTCATAAAAACTATGTTTTAACTGTAATAGTTCAAAGACCTACACATGCCTTACCTGCATGTATTTGTGCTTTTATTCATGTATTAGTTCTCCGTATGTATTATTAACGAGTTTTGTTAAAATTATCACTCCAGAACTCAAGTAGTTGATAGAAGAGTTTCCGGGCCTCCCTCCCCATTCCCCCGTGTATTGAGCCTGTAATTTAGTAAATTTTGCAGTGAAATTGTTTCTAAAACTTAGTAATTATTGTAGAATCTTTTGTGTAGTTAAAGTTATAAAAAAACACAAAAGATTCAGGAGCCTGATACTTTACTCATGATCTGTATCAGGCAAAGACTTATTTGTTACTCATGAAAACAAAGAGTGTTCATGTCAGTTAAAAAGCAGTTTGATAATTTTTCCAGAATTACTATTTTTCAACAGTGACGTGTTAAAGTTACCTCATGCCCAATTTTTCCGTACTTCCCCATAATAAAGTGGTACTTCGTAACCAGCATTATCCTTCACATTTTAAAGTAGACAGTGTATGTTGGTATGAAAAAGTTCATTGCCAGTACACTTAAGCATTTATTTCTGCTGCTCATGTTTAGCTACTTTGCAATTAGGTGATCGGGAGTGCTGCTGTTTTCATATCCTATTTACAAAACATATTTCTGGTCCTAGTTAAGTTCTACAGTACTTAGTTTACTTTGAAGCAGTATATTTACTTGGAATTACTTAGCGTAATTATGCTGCCGACCGCATTCATTTGCATGATCACCGATTTACTTCGAGCTGTAATATCGTTGTTTCGATTTCTACTAAAGTAACCGCAGCTCCGTCTCAGTACGTAATCTTTCCGGTGACGAAACAATGTCCGATGCGCTCCGTTTAGGACACGTTCACTGTTAAACTTAAATTCCTGGCGCGGTAGCAGTACTATAGGGGACTTGGGGACTTGGTCGACCAGTAATAACCTTTGGTGTTATAACCTGAACCGTCAACGACGGGGGTAAGTAGCAATGTGCTTGTAACTGTTGTGGACTCGTGAAAACATATGTATTATCGTTCCTGTAATGTTAATGACGATTAATCTCGGCTATGGGTAGTATTTAGTATTGCTGAGAAGCGGAGAGTCTGAAGCTTACTCCTGAATGGGCTACAGCATTCGTTGTTTTATATGGCAGGGTGAAAGAGGACGACGCGCTTGAGACGTTGAATGAATTTCTGAAGAGCTTGGCTAAATTCATAGTTCAAACTAGAGAAATAATTATTCGACTCTACCATTGCCTGCAGTCAGCATAAATGATCTGATAAAAAAGTTGTATGTTGTTTTCTACAGTTAAAAATCTAGTCCTATCATTTCATTGTTTGGAAGCCCAAATTTAATTATGAATATTCATTGGTCACAAATTGCAGCTAAAATATGTGTATTACCGTAAAAGACAAGATTTCAATCCGTGATTCGTATTATCTTTCAGTCAGCTGAAGAGTTAAGAGAAATGAAAGAATTTTTTTTTAATAGAAAACACGCAGTCCGTAAGTTACCGATTTTATTCTCAATACAGAGAGAATAAAATCGCAAAATACCGTTTCACAGGAAGCAAAATAATTAATTGCACATAGTTTAGACTAAACTCAATATAAGTATCGTTCAAAACCGAGATATCTGACTGCTGTATTTCAGTATAACGGCAGAATTTTAGTTCTTCAGTTTACTAAATAGAATCTAGCGACACCTGGGGATTGCTAACATATATTACTGATATCCTCTTTGTGCAACTTTCTGTCTGTAATCGAATTAATACTGCTGCTAAGACGTTGAAATGCTGGTGCATTCAGAATTCGCGGGTAATCAAAATCTAGGTTCTACTACCCACAACTTCAAGAAACTCGCTCAGCTGCTACTATTTATCTGTGATAAAGATTACTTGACAGAATTCGTCACCGATTTGTGAACTTCATAGCAGCGTTGTTGCACGATCGATACCTAAGTTCACGTATCGTAAACACAGGGCTGAAACCAGTTCATTAACCTGGAATCACGTAGTTGTAGCTGTCTTGTAAAGCACTATTTCAAGTGTTCAGTGAAGCTTACGTTAACATAAATAAACTAAATCTCAGACATCTCTTTTTAAATTTAACGTCATTAATTTATGTTCACCAACGACCTGTTTCTCCAATAACGTAACAGCTGATCATAAATCTTCAAGGCATGTCACTGTAAAGAAAAAATACTGGAGTTTCAATGTGTTTTGTACACTGATTATCACTTTTCCAGATCTTTATTCTTTCTTTGTAAGTGAACAAAATTTACAACTTAATAGTTTAAAACAACGTGCCTCCTCGGCAACAGGCAACCGTCTTGATATCATTTAATGTAAAAGTATAAGTTGTTTTACAGATCTCCCACATTAACTCGGTATTTGCTATCCTTGTTTTCGATAATGCGAAACTTATGTTAGTGGTTGGGTGTCGTAAGGAGGTGCGGGCGCTACAAGGTAATATATTTGTCATTTCTATTTTAATTTGTCTTTTAAATATCAGCTATGCTAAGAATTTGTTTTCGTTGAAGAATTTATGCTGATAAAAAATAGAGAAACGCAGTTAATCATAATGAACCATCATTTTGTAACAAATGTCGGCAGAAGGGGTAGAGTGCTAAGTAAATTACTGGAATTAAAATAAAATGTTCCGGTGAACGTATGTTATGCGTCACTGAAGTCATATTCTGGGATAGTTCCTTTGAACGAACATAGTCTATTTCCATCATTATCCCCCCCCCCCATATTTCCCCCCTCACACGGTCTGGACGTGTTTGGATCTATGGGACGTTAGACCCTGCTTTACTGACCAGCCTAAATTGTGAGGATTCACAGGACAGGCCAGCCCACGGGGCCTCAACACCGGAGCTACCATCAATGGAACGCGATGCCCACAAACCAGTGTACAATCCACTAAGATTCCGTCATGCATAGACCACGTATTGCATGAAACTGCAAGGAGTAAATGTTCCAGTAGCACAAGCGGTATGTGTAGCAAGATACTCGAGAGTGGAAGGTAGCATACATGCGGGATCATGTAATCACGAATAAACCCCACCACATATCGAGTCCAATTCGGTGTCGGTGGTTTTGTCTATCGTACGATGGAGCTTAGCAGCTACTGACGAGGGAATGTTATGTACGTATATTTGGCACTCGTCATCTAGGGATAGCGTCTTTGACAACTGATTAAAAGGTTCTGCGTCCTGGGTTCCAGAAACGCCACAGTGTAAATTTTGAAGAAAAAAGGAAAAGACTATCAGCAATGGCGGTCGAAGACTACCGGCATAAGAAGAAATTATGGCTCATACGGCGGCATACAGACAGTGGTTTTTCACTCTCTCTGTTTGCGAGTGGAACAGAAAAGGAAACAAAAGGTAGTGGTACAGTGTACTCAACGTCACGCACCGTACGGTGGTTTGCGGAGTAGCTATGTAGATGTAGAAGAGGTCACTTTCGTTCTGCCGATAACCTTGTCAAAGAGGGTGGGGGCCTAAAAGGAGGAAGAATCAGCAATCATCAATAGCCTGAGGATGCAAAAGGCAATGGAAACCACTGAATTAAAGAAACGCAATGTGTATCCACAGAACATGTGGCCTTTAACTGAAAAATAAATGTAATGCTGCTCTCTCCATAGGCAAAAGATTCCAGTCCAGTCCCACATTCGGATCAGAGGGGGCTACCAAGGAAGAGGTGACCATGAGAAAAATTAATAACCAAAGAAAAAGTAACGTTCTACGAGTCGGGGCGTGGAATGAAAGAAGTGAGAACGTGCTAGGGAACCTAGAAAATCTAAAAATCTGTCATGCTAAGGCTCTTTCTAGTTATAGCGGAGGCCAGTGAAGTGAAATGGAAAGAAGACAAGGGTTCCGAGTCAGACGCGTACAGGGTAATGTCAACAGCAGCAGAAAATTGTGTGATAGGAGCAGGTTTAGTTATGAATAGGAAGACAGGGCACAGAGTGAGTTAGTGTGAATCTTTCACTGATGGGTTGTTATCATCAAAATAGACAGCAAACCAAAACCGACAACAATAGTTCAGGTATACACACGAATGTCGCAAGCAGAAGAGGAAGAGAAAGAGAAAGTATATGAGGATATTGAAAGGGTAATGCAGTGCTTAAAGGTGGATGAAATATAATAGTCATCAAGAATTGAAATACGGTTATAGGGGAAGGAGCATAAGAAGGGGTTACGGGAAAACATGAGCTTGATACTAGGAATGAGAGAGGAGAAAGACTAATTGAGTGCTGCGGTAAATTTCAGGTAGTAATATCGAACACTGTTCATGAATCACAAAATGAAGAGTTATACTTAGAAAACGCTGGAAGATAGTGGCAGATTTCAGTTAGATTACTTCATGGCTAGGCAGTGATTACGAAATCAGATGTTGGATTGTAAGGCATACCCAGGGGCATATACCGGCTAACAATTTAATAATGATGAAGAGTGAGCTGAACTTTAAGAGACTAGTCAGGAAGATACAGTGCGCTAAGAAATGGATACGGAAATGTTAAGGAATGAAAAGTACGTATGAAGTTCTCTGAGGCTACAGATACTACGATACTGAAAAGCTCAGTAGGCAGTACAGTTGAAGAGGAATTAACACCTCTAGAAAAGGTACTCACAGAAAGCGGAAAGGAAATCACAAGTACACGGGAGGTAACTGCGAAGAAACCATGGGTAACATAGTAAATACTTTAGCTGATCGACGAAACAAGGATGTACAAAAATGTAAGAGAAATTCCGGATTACAGAAATACAGGCCACTTAAAAACGAAACAATCGGAAAGTGCAGGAAAGCTGACGCGGAATGACAACATGGAAAATGTGAAGCAATGGAAAAAGAGACGATTATCAGCAGGAGTGACTCTGCATATAAAAAAGTCAAAACAATCTTCGGTGAAAAGCAAGGGCAGTACATTAAGAGTGTAATAGGAATTCCATGTTAAATTAAGAGGAGAGAGTGGACAGATGGAAGGAGTACATTGAAGGCCTCCAAGGGGCGGGGGAGAGGTCTGATGACGTGATACAAGAAGGAAATTGAATCGAAACGTAAGAGATAAGGGATTAAGTATTAGAATTTAAAAGAGCTTTGGACGACTCAAGATCAAATACGGCAGAAGGGATAGATAAAATTCCACCAAAGTTTCTAAAGCCATGGAGAAAGGGGCAAAAAAACAACTATTCACGTTGGTGTGTAGAATGTAAGACACTGGCGATACACCATCAAGCTTTCCGAAAAAACATTATCTACCCAATCCCAAAGACTTTAAAAGGGACAAGTGCCACAGTTATTGCGCAGTCAGCTCATGCATCTAAATTACGAACAAGAATAATACCTAGAAGAATCGAAAATAAATTGGAAGATATGTTAGATGACGATCAGTTTGGCTTTAGAAAAGATAAAGGCGCCAGAGAGGCAGTTCTGACTTTGCAGTTGATAATGGAAGCAAGGTGGAGGAATAATCAAGACACGTTCATACGATTTGTGCACCTAGAAAAAGCGTTCGACAAGTAAAATGTTGCAAGATGTTCGAAATTCTTAGAAAGATAGTGGTAAGTTATAGAGAAAGACGGATAATATACAATAAGTGCAATAATCAAGAGGAAACAGTACGTACATACATACATACATACACTCCTGGAAATGGAAAAAAGAACACATTGACACTGGTGTGTCAGACCCACCATACTTTCTCCGGACACTGCGAGAGGGCTGTACAAGCAATGATCACACGCACGGCACAGCGGACACACAACGAACCGCGGTGTTGGCCGTCGAATGGCGCTAGCTGCGCAGCATTTGTGCACCGCCGCCGTCAGTGTCAGCCAGTTTGCCGTGGCATACGGAGCTCCATCGCAGTCTTTAACACTGGTAGCATGCCGCGACAGCGTGGACGTGAACCGTATGTGCAGTTGACGGACTTTGAGCGAGGGCGTATAGTGGGCATGCGGGAGGCCGGGTGGACGTACCGCCGAATTGCTTAACACGTGGGGCGTGAGGTCTCCACAGTACATCGATGTTGTCGCCAGTGTTCGGCGGAAGGTGCACGTGCCCGTCGACCTGGGACCGGACCGCAGCGACGCACAGATGCACGCCAAGACCGTAGGACCCTTCGCAGTGCCGTAGGGGACCGCGCCGCCACTTCCCAGCAAATTAGGGACACTGTTGCTCCTGGGGTATCGGCGAGGACTATTCGCAACCGTCTCCATGAAGCTGGGCTACGGTCCCGCACACCGTTAGGCCGTCTTCCGCTCACACCCCAACATCGTGCAGCCCGCCTCCAGTGGTGTCGCGACAGGCGTGAATGGAGGGACGAATGGAGACGTGTCGTCTTCAGCGATGACAGTCGCTTCTGCCTTGGTGCCAATGATGGTCGTATGCGTGTTTGGTGCCGTGCAGGTGAGCGCCACAATCAGGACTGCATACGACCGAGGCACACAGGGCCAACACCCGGCATCATGGTGTGGGGAGCGATCTCCTACACTGGCCGTACACCTTTGGTGATCGTCGAGGGGACACTGAATAGTGCACGGTACATCCAAACCGTCATCGAACCCATCGTTCTACCATTCCTAGACCGGCAAGTGAACTTGCTGTTCCAACAGGACAATGCACATCCGCATGTATCCCGTGCCACCCAACGTGCTCTAGAAGGTGTAAGTCAACTACCCTGGCCAGCAAGATCTCCGGATCTATCCCCCATTGAGCATGTTTGGGACTGGATGAAGCGTCGTCTCACGCGGTCTGCACGTCCAGCACGAACGCTGGTCCAACTGAGATGCCAGGTGGAAATGGCATGGCAAGCCGTTCCACAGGACTACATCCAGCATCTCTACGATCGTCTCCATGGGAGAATAGCAGCCTGTATTGCTGCGAAAGGTGGATATACACTGTACTAGTGCCGACATTGTGCATGCTCTGTTGCCTGTGTCTATGTGCCTGTGGTTCTGTCAGTGTGATCATGTGATGTATCTGACCTCATGTGATGTATCTGACCCCAGGAATGTGTCAATAAAGTTTCCCCTTCCTGGGACAATGAATTCACGGTGTTCTTATTTCAATTTCCAGGAGTGTAAATCAATACTAGCCCATAGATCATGAACACGATATTTCGTAATGATGTGGAACGTGTCACATTACCATAAGCTTTCTTAAAACAACAAATAATTAATTCTTTTCTTTACAATTACTACTTCGTATCTAAAAATTCATCTATTGTGCAGAAGGAGTTGTCATTCAGAAATCCTTTTAATTTGTTTTTAAATGTTGGTTTTTTATCTGTCAGACTTTTAATGTTATTTAGGAAATGACCAAAGATTTTTGTGGCAGCATAATTCACCCCTATCTGTGCCAAAGTCAGATTTAACCCAAAATAGAGAAGATTATCCTTTATTCTATCGCTGTAGCTATGCGCTTTGTTATTATTTTTGAATTGAAATGCGTTATTAATAACAAATTTCATATTTGAGTACATGTATTGTGAATATCTCGAATCCCTAAATTAATGTCTGCAAGGTGACCTTGGGTGGGCTTCAGCTATTATTCTGATTACATATTTTTGTGTAATGAATACTTTTTTCCTTAATGTTGAATTGCCCTAAAATATGACGCCATATGAAAGCAGTGAATGCAAATGGACATAGTACGCTAAATTACTGATATGTTTATCACCAAAATCTGCTGTAACCTTAATAGCATAAGAAGCTCAACCTAACCGTTTCAGCAGATCATGGATGTGTTTCTTGCAATTCGATTTCTTATCAATTCGCAAACCCAAAAATTTTGAGTATTATGCCTTAGGAACACACTACTGTTCATGGTTTATATTTATCAATGGTGTTATACCATTTACTGTACAGAATTGTATATATTGTGTTTTCTCATAATTTATTGAGAGTCCATTTGCAGAGAACCACTTAACAATTTTCTGATAGACATTATGTACAATTTCCTGAGCTAATTCTTATTTGTTGGGTGTGATTACTATACTTACTTCATCAGGAAAAAGAATTAGCTTTGCATCTTAATGAATATATAGTGGCAACTCATTAATATAGATTAAGAACAAGAAGGGACCCAAGACTGAACCCTTTGAGACAACATCCTTGATACCTCCGTAGTTATAGGACTATGCTGATTTTTGCAGTCTATCTGTACTGTTAATTTCGACCTTCTGCATTCTTCCAGTTAAATATGTATTAAACCACTTCTGTAGTGTCCCACTCATACCACCATACGTCAGCTTATCTAGAAGAATTTCATGATTCACACAATCAAAAGCCTTTGAGAGATCACAAAACATCCCAATGTGTGATGTTCAGCTATTCAATGTATTTAATATTTGATCGGTGAAAGCATATGTAGCATTTTCTGTTGAAAAGTCTTTCTGAAAACCAAACTGACGTTCTATTAGTACTTCGTCTTTACAAATATGTGATGCTACTCTTGAATACATTACGTCCTCAAAAATTTTGAATACAGCTATCAGAAGTTAGATCTATCCCCTTTTTTATGCAATGGTTTACCAATAGAGTATTTCAGTCTGTCTGGAAAAATGCCTTGTTTCAGTGAACAACTACATATGTGACTGAGAATCCTACTTATTTGTTGGTAACAAGCTTCTAGTACTCTGCTGCAAATGCTATCAATTCCATGTGAACTTTTACTTTTGAGTGAATTTATTATTTTACTAATTTGAACACTTTTATCAAATTGCATAGGTATTGCCTCTTCCATATACTGCCTTGCATTTTCTAATGAGTAGCTGGATCCTATTTCCTCTAAAACACTTAAAAACTGATTACTGAAAATCTTTTCAAATTCTTACTTCTAGTTAACAGATGTTTAATTGAGGTCAATGGAAATACAGTTTTCTTATGCTCTCAGTTGCCCTGTTTCCCTTTCAACAATATTCCAAATTGTTTTAATTTTTATATCAGATGTGCTAATCTCAGACATAATGCATGTACTTCTCGACTCTTTAATAACTTTTCTTAAAATAGTGCAGTAGTTTTTACGACGTTTGACTGTTTTTGGATCATTACTCCTCCTAGCCATACATTTCCCTTTTCTGTTTACAAGATATTTTTATCCCTTTCGTAAGAAACGGCTTTTTATATGTTTTCTTAAGGGAACTGTTTCCAAATATGCTCACAAAGGTAAATGAAATAGGTTAAATTTTAAATTAGTGTCGGATTCCCTGTACACCTCGTACCAGTATAACTGTTGCAAGCTTTCCCTAAAATTTCCAGTTGTTAAATCGCTAATTCAATACACTATTGTGGAGGGTTGTTTTGCATTACTGTATGGAGCTATGACATATACTGTAACTAACTGTGTATCATGATCAGACAAACCATTCTTAACAGGAAAAGTATTTATTTAATTAAATTTATCTTGGTCTATAAAAACATTATATATCAGTATGCTGCTTTCCTGTACTGTATGAGTAGGAAAATCAGTAACAGATGTCAAATTGAAAGGACCAAGCAATATTTCAAGGTAAAGCTTTCTGTCGAATCCTTTCACAAAATCTACATTTACTTCCATCTGCCTGACAAATACACTCCTGGAAATTGAAGTAAGAATACCGTGAATTCATTGTCCCAGGAAGGGGAAACTTTATTGACACATTCCTGGGGTCCGATACATCACATGATCACACTGACAGAACCACAGGCACATAGACACAGGCAACAGAGCATGCACAATGTCGGCACTAGTACAGTGTATATCCACCTTTCGCAGCAGTGCAGGCTGCTATTCTCCCATGGAGACGATCGTAGAGATGCTGGATGTAGTCCTGTGGAACGGCTTGCATGCCATTTCCACCTGGCGCCTCAGTTGGACCAGCGTTCGTGCTGGACGTGCAGACCGCGTGAGACGACGCTTCATCCAGTCCCAAACATGCTCAATGGGGGACAGATCAGGAGATCTTGCTGGCCAGGATAGTTGACTTACACCTTCTAGAGCACGTTGGGTGGCACGGGATACATGCGGACGTGCATTGTCCTGTTGGAACAGCAAGTTACCTTGCCAGTCTAGGAATGATAGAACGATGGGTTCGATGAAGGTTTGGATGTACCGTGTATTATTCAGTGTCCCCTCGACGATCACCAGAGGTGTACGGCCAGTGTAGGAGATCGCTCCCCACACCATGATGCCGGGTGTTGGCCCTGTGTGCCTCGGTCGTATGCAGTCCTGATTGTGGCGCTCACCTGCACGGCACCAAACACGCATACGACCATCATTGGCACCAAGGCAGAAGCGACTCTCATCGCTGAAGACGACACGTCTCCATTCGTCCCTCCATTCACGCCTGTCGCGACACCACTGGAGGCGGGCTGCATGATGTTGGGGCGTGAGCGGAAGACGGCTTAACGGTGTGCGGGACCGTAGCCCAGCTTCATGGAGACGGTTGCGAATGGTCCTCGCCGATACCCCAGGAGCAACAGTGTCCCTAATTTGCTGGGAAGTGGCGGTGTGGTCCCCTACGGCACTGCGTAGGATCCTAGGGTCTTGGCGTGCATCCGTGCGTCGCTGCTGTCCGGTCGCAGGTCGACGGGCACGTGCACCTTCCGCCGACCACTGGCGACAACATCGATGTACTGTGGAGACCTCACGCCCCACGTGTTGAGCAATTCGGCGGTACGTCCACCCGGCCTCCTGCATGCCCACTATACGCCCTCGCTCAAAGTCCGTCAACTGCGCATACGGTTCACGTCCACGCTGTCGCGGCATGCTACCAGTGTTAAAGACTGCGATTGAGCTCCGTATGCCACGGCAAACTGGCTGACACTGACGGCGGCGGTGCACAAATGCTGCACAGCTAGCGCCATTCGACGGCCAACACCGTGGTTCCTGGTGTGTCCGCTGTGCCGTGCGTGTGATCATTGCTTGTACAGCCCTCTCGCAGTGTCCGGAGCAAGTATGGTGGGTCTGACACACCGGTGTCAATGTGTTCTTTTTCCATTTCCAGGAGTGTAGCATAACAAAGAATCCAAGTTTTTCAAAAATAGCTGAAACTTTTCCAATGGGGACCTACACATTGCTACAGTTATAAAAGTACCATTATTTAGTTTACACTCACATGCACATGATTCTATTGTATTCTATTATAAAATTTTTTAGTTTCCAAATTTTTCAAACTATGACATATTTTAACATATATGGCAATTCCGCCTCTTACCACTGTATCTCTAATTACATGTGTTGAAAGTTTATGTCCACCGACATCTACATTTCCATATCAGTGACTATATGATGTTCAGACAAGTATAGTACGTCTATTACACCCTCAGTTTCTAAATCTTATAAACAAACAAGAAGCTCATTTACTTTGTTTTTTAATCCACTTATGTTCTGATGTAGTATACTTGTACTAACATTACTTTTCACTGTGCTTTTATGAGAATCTTGTGATATTTTAACATCTCTAGTACATGCCTGTCTGAGCTTCTCATTAAGCTCAATTTCAATCAAAGTTGAATTATTGGACACTGATCTTAGCCTAAAAAGAGGTACTCTGATGAGTTTCAGTCCTCACCCCCTTTAAAGAGTTTGCTATCATCCCAGCCAATTTACCCTCCCTTTCCTATTGAGCTGCAGGCCATATCTTGTGAAGTCCCACCTACCAATACCATCAACAGGAACCAAACCTACCCCTGAAAAAGTAGCCATCCGAAACAGCTGATCTAACTGCATATTGACCCTCATGACCTAGCTGTTCAATTGGGGCCAATCATACTGCATGAAAGCAGGAACCAAGCCGATATTTGTATAGTTCGTTGCAGACGCTATTTTTACCAGGTCACATTCAATATTATAGCCTTGATCCCTATCAATACTCTTTCCCATTCCATCCACTACGACAACGTGAACCTGCTCTGTAAAACCCTTGCACAATGATCCTACATCCTCTATCACTTGGCTAAGACATCCACTGGGCTTGAAAATATTTGTGACCTAGTACCTGTCACTCTAAGTTTTCCTGCAACATCTGGCCCACACCTCTTCCATGGCTACTACCTAACAACAGAACTTTCCTCCTACTTTCTACTGTTTTGAAATAGTTGGTTTCCTAGTGAAAGTCTGTTGAGTGCTGGCTACACTTACATCTACTCGAGCCTCTTCCTTAGTTGACTGTGGTAGCAATGCAAATTTATTTTTTGCACCAATGATGAAACTGTCACATACTGTTCTCTTTCTGTAGCCCCTGTTCCTTGCTACCACTTCCCACCTGTCTTCACCCTTCTCCCTTCTTAACCTCATCAGTTCCTCCCTAGCACTATCCAGTTCTGCATTAAAGGCTCTAATCTTCCCTTCCTGTTCAGCTATTTTCCTATCCCTTGAACATACTCTGCAATATCATGGAAGAAACCCATTTACTTCCCCACTTCCCAAGCCGCTACATTCCCCCCAATGTAAAAATCTGTCACAACAGCTGCACAGAACCCCAGTACATTGAAAGACCAAGAACGAAGTGCTCGGATTAAGAAGGGAATAAGACAGGAATGTATGTACCCTTCCGCCCTAGTGTTAAATCTATATACAAAAGAAGCAATGACTGAAATAAAAGCAATGGTCAAGAGAGGGATTAAAATTTAAGGTGGACAAATATCAATAATAAAATTCACTGATGACGTTGCTATCTTGAGTGAAAGTGAAGAAGAATTGCAGTATCTGATGAATGAAATGAATAGTCTAATGAGTACAAATTATGGATTGATAGAAATTCAGAGAAGAGCGAAATTACTGAGAAGAAGTAAAAATGAGAACAATGAGGAACTTAATATAAGAATTAGGGATCACTAAGTAGACGAAGTTAACGATTTTGCTGACTACGTAGCAAAATAATCCATGTTGGCCAGAGGAAGGAGGACATAATAGCAGACTAGCACTGGCAGAAAGGCCATCCCCATCCCATAGTAGACTACTGGTATGAAGAACTTGAGGAAGAAACTGAGGAAGAAATTCCTGTGAATGTACGTTTGGAATGCAGCACTGAATGTGAGTGAAATACTGACTGTAAGAAAACAAAAGCAGAAAAGAATCAAAGCATTTGAGGTGTGGTGCTAACGAAGAATATTGAAAAGTAGATGGCCTGATAAGATAAGGAGTGAGGAGGTTTTCTGCAAAATCGAAGATGAAAGGAATATTTGGAGAACACTGACAAGAAGAATGGACAGAATGATAGGATATCTGTTGAGATATCAGGAAATAACTTCCATGGTACTACAGAGAGAACTGTAAGGAAAGACAGAGACTAAACTACTAAACTACGTGCAGCAGATAATTGTGCATGTAACTTTCAATTGTTAATCTTAATGAAGTAAGTTGGCACATGAGAGGAATTTGTGGTGGGTCAAATCAAACCAGACAGAAGAGTGATGACTCAAAAAAAAAGATTTATCATCCTAATATGATCTCGTTAGAGAACAAAATTATGGTAGTGGCCATGTAAAGAAATGTGAAGGCAAATGAGTTAAATCGAGCAGAGTGAATCAGATTTGTATTTCATTTTTTACCTTTTGAAACGTAGTTATTAAAATTCTGATCATAGTGGTCTCAAATTACTTTAACAAGGGCGCTTGGGGACATTTATCTTGAGCGCCATACGCAAGGGATTTTTTTTCAATGTCCTATCGGTCCAAAATTAAGACCACACTTAAAACCTGATATAGTACTGCGCAAATTTGTTGTACAGTGTCTCTAATATCCTTGTCGATCGTATCATGTAGCACTTTTGTGTTCTGAGCACACAGTGAACACATAAAGATGCTTAGAACAATAGCCTCTCCTGCCAAGAGTGAAACGGCTGCTGACAGTTTTCGCCTGATTTCGTGCAACCCTCATAATTGAATTGTCATACATTTCCTTCTTCGTGACAATGTTCTACCGTATATTGCAGCTGCAACAAAGACGCTTCCGTAGCGTTTACGATGGGAAATGTTTGATCACCCAATATACTGCCTGCAGTCGGCTCCCTGTGATTTTAATCTCTTAACTTACATGAACGCCTGACTATGAGGACGGCATTTTAGCACTGACAGCGAGCGGAACATGGAGTTTTTGGAAAGCGCCGGCGGATGCTTTCTATGAGGAGGATATTGAGAAGTTGGTACCACGCTACGACAAAAGTCGGAGTGCCTACTGTGTAGAAAAGCAGCTGGAAGGCGTAACTAAATGTTGCACATAATTTTTTTTATGTTCACTGGGGTTTCCATTTCGCGACAGATCGGAGGTTGAAAATCAAATAGCCTTCGTACATACAATCGCTAACCACCTAGCCAATGTGTTGGTCTTCCTATGCTCTGCATGCTGTCAAAGTGAATGACAATAGGTGTCATTTATGTGTTCCATACAGAGACATGTCGTATCTCTTTCTCGTACGGCATGTGGGGTGGCACTGTTCTCACCGCCATAGCACATAATGGTAGGGATACGCTTTTGTAAGACTGCAGCTCATTACCATCACATTTTAAGACATAGACCTCTTACCTGTTATCATCTGAACGTCCGGTCTTGTTTAGATCGTATAATTTTTTTCTTTTTCTTTTCTTGCTTCGTCACCCCTTCCGCGGCAGCTGTTAAAATCGGTTTTTATTGGTTTCCCCGTCTTAAGCTTACTGCAACTTCATTACAGATAATTTTACGTTACAGGGTTTTCACTTCATATTTATAAGGAATCTTCTGTGGTTATTCGGCAAAAATGGATACATATGTTTGTACTTTATTGGTTGTTTCAGATTAAAACAGCATTTTGTTTATAAGGTCGTGTGGCCTTTACTTACTGGAAATTATATCCTGACCCTTGTTACACATTTTTGGAATCACCGGGGATGTTTTTATGTTGTGCACTAATATGAATGTACCTACATCTTCCACAAACTACCATATGGTGCATGGCGGAAGATACATTCTACCACTCCCGTTCCCATTCCATTTCCAAGTGGAGTGATGGGAGAACGACTGTTTATATACTTTCGTTCAAGCCCTAATTTGTCCTGTCTTCGTGATCCTTGCACGAGAGGTAGGTTGGAGGCAGTAGAATCGTTTTGCAGTCCGTCACTAATACGAGTTCTCTAAACTTTCTCAATAGCCTTTCGCGAAAAAGAAATCGTCTTCCCTCTAGAGATTCCCTTTTGAGTTCATGGAGCATTTCCTTAATGCGTGTTGGTTAAACCTAAGGGCAACAATTCTAGCAAAACGCATCTGAACTTATTCGAGTCTTCCTTTCATTCGACCAGATGGGGATCACCAACACTCGAGTAGTACTCAAGAACGGATCGCACAAGTGTTCCTCATACGCTCCCTTTTAATGGATGAGCTAAACTTCCTAAATTCTCGCGATAAACCAGAATCCACCGTTCGCCTTCCTTGCTACCGACCTTACCTGCTCGTTCCATTCTGTATAGTTTTGAAACGTTACTCCTAAATATTCTATCGACATGACTGTGTCTAGCCTAACACCACTACTATGAACATTTTTCTGCTCATCTGCATTAACTTATGTTCTTCTACATTTAGAACAAACTGCCGTTCATCATGCCAAACAGATATTCTGTGTAACGCATCCCATGTCCATCCATAATCACTCAACACCTACAGTTGTGCCTACGTTATCGCGCCATAACAATCTCAGATCGCTGCTCACCCTAACTGTAACATCGCTTACTTATTTAGAGAAAAATAGAGATAGACATTCAGTTATGTGAAAACCTATTCGGTATGGTCGAATCTTCGTTAATAGTATAAAATGGGGTACTGTGTCAATTGCTTTCCGGAAATCTGGGAATATGGAATCTGCCGGTTGTCCTTCATCTATGGCTCGCACGATATTTTGCGAGAAAAGAGTGGCTTCAGACTTTGCACTGGGCGAGAGATTCACCATAAATGCAATTTAAGTAAGGGAAGTAATGGGACAAAATCTGAGAGAGCTCTCGGTAAAGCCGAATTGAAATTCCATAAATCCCTGACGGCTTATTTATTTTCGACACATTCAGTTGCTTCTCAACGCCAGGGATGTCTGTTTCTACATTCTTCATGCGAAGTCTATTTACAATCCTTCTGACTGAATGACTTTTTTAAACGCTAGATTTAAAACTTCGCTTCCTTTATGCTGTCTCCTATTGCAACACCAGATTCGCCGACAAGTGACTAAGAAGCTCTAGACCCGCTTAGCAGTTTTACGTAACGCCATAGCTTTGCTCAGCAAGATCTTTCTCTAACATATGGTGGTGGAATTTGTTGTGTACTTAGCTAATCGACCTTTTTGTGGACACACGGATTTCTACTAATTTTTGTGTGTGGATTTTCTACGCTCTTTATAGAACTGAGAGTGCAACACTCAGTTTCCTCAGAATATTCCGAATTTTGTTATTAAACCACGATGTGTTTTTCCCGTCCTTAGTCAACTTACTTGGCATATACGAGAGCTCGCTGAAAAGTAATACTTCCGAATTTTTTATTCTGTTCTTAACATCGGTTGAGATACTACGTGTCGTGCATACTACTCGTTCGACTGTGCCGCTTCGCTGGCGCATGTTGCAACCCATTGTCGCTGTAAGACTCCGAATTGTAGCTTGTAATATGGCGTTGTTTAACGTAACTACTGTATATCGGTGCGCGAGAGACACCGTGCTATAATCGAGGTTCTAACCCCAGAAATCGTGCCTCCAATTGCAATCCATACAAAAAGGAAAGCTACGATGACTGTGTCGACGTCAGTAATGTGACAGGGGGGTCAAAGCTGTGTTCATCATTTTGACCCCGAACACAAGAAACTATCAATCGAGTTACGCCAAAGAAGTTCAGGATCGTTCGTCAGCAGGCAAAGTCATGCCCACAGGGTTCTGGGACGTTCAAGGTGTGATGCATTTGTAATTCATGGCTAAAGGCATCACCATAAGCTCTGAAAGGTACTGTGAAACCCACAGAAAAGTGAAGACCGAATTCTAAGATTTCGTTAACACGCCAGAGCACCCTCTCCTTCATTATGACGACGCCAGACCACACACGAGCGGAATGACGTCTGTACCAATCCGACGACTTGAGTTCACTGCAATCAATCATCCTCCATACGATACCGACTTGGACCTATCCGATTTTCCGATTTTCATGTGTTTCGAAAACGTAAAGAAGACTTTCGAGGAGTTCACTTTCATAGTGATGAAGCGGAGTGAGCAGGTTGTGGCTCCTTTAACGAAGTCACACTTTAGACAATGACGTTATCAACTAACTGGTTGCACTGTGGGAGAATTTGTTTGTCGCCAAGGTAACTGTGTTGACAAATAAATTTGTGGAAATGGAGAAGAAAAATGTGGAATATTAGTAAAGTTTATTTTATTTTAAAAGCTTTCGTAGTTTTGAAGATAAAAATACTTTTTAGCACGTCCTCGTACTTCTTCATGGCAATATCTGCAATTAGTTTAAACTTTGTCCATCACTCATCTACATCCATTATATCGGAACACAATTACTGGTATGTCCATTCACACAACCGCTTATCTGTTCTTATCCTAGCCTTCTTGGTGTATTTATTGACTTTAATAACTAACTCTGTCTTTATACTGACATTACCGATAAGGTCGTGCCTGTTTGTAGTCACAAGTCCTAAATTTTTTCCGTTACGACAGGGTTGTGGAACTAGCTGCTCAAGAGAGTTTTCAGAAAATGTTTTCAGAACTACTTCACAAAGCTCTTTGTCCTTACCACTCTCAGCGAATGCATAGACGTTTCAGTCTATAGTGAGTAGGTTTAAGTTGCATACAACTAATCCTGCAAGATCGGATACTTCCGCACTACTTAGCATTGACTTTTTTAAATGATTCTACAACTGTCACGGTGGAATCGGGTTGCCTATGATTAACAGAGTTCACGTACGCCTGTTACTCACGTCCAAACAATTCCGACCTCGACAGACAGAATATTTCTATCGATTTCAAGAAGCACTCTGCCTCCGATGGTGTGAAACGTATCTCTTCTATAAACGTTCCACGCCTCGCTAAATTTTTCGGAGCTTTCTACTTCAGGTTTTATCGACCTCTCGGTTCAGAGTATAATGCCAGCACGATAACTTTTCTGGAGGACGGTAGATTCAGCGGCCCTTTTAAAAAGTTTTCGCAATTTACACTTAAAGTCCCGTGCTTTGTACGAGATCTCTCTACGTAACGACTGGCGAGTGTTCATCAGAGAAACTCACACTATAGTCTTCCACAAGTACTTCGATTCTCCTTCTGCTTCTCTTCCCTCAACACGTGACTACAGTATATATAACTATTCGTTCTATATATTACAAAGATTCAAATGCCATAAAAATCACAAATTTAAAACAAAATTTCGGTTTTGAAGAGTTCTCGGCAACTAAGTGTCGGCAGGCGGTTCCTTTCACAAACAGGCACCCAAATCGTGATGGTGAACTCGTCTCTCGGAAATGTAACTAATGGCACAGATTTAATTTGACCCTCTGAGCATCTCAACAGCCCGTGAGAACATCATACTGGGATACACGAGATAAAAGAATTTGACGTTGTAGCCATTAGAGACCGAACAGTAGACTGGATATACAAGGATGGGCCCATGTGATTCAGCCATCATGAAATAGGCTGAGGCGAATGCACGAAGAATGAGAAGTTTCACCTGCCGTCGACGACGTGGTCATTAGAGACAGAACAGAAACTCGGGTGGGATATGCATGTGGAAGTACGGACGTGTTCTCACCAAACGAACCATCACAGCACAGACTTAATTTGTGGAGACTGCGGAAAACGTAAACAGGGGTCACCATCCGGGAATTTGAGCCCTATTTGGTTTTAAACATTCGCCATCTGGTACGCACGTTGAAACACTGGTCGTGCTATCGTAATGTGCCACGGTCTTGACTCCCCGCAAATCTTGGCTCCACAGGAGACAGAATTCAAGTTATCGTCATTCCACCATGTTATAGGTTGCAGTGTTTCCCTAATTTCGTAACAGGTGAATTTTCCGATTATTCCTTTCAGAATTCTAAATTAGGTTCCTCCGCACTTAATTAACTAAGACGATGCTGTATGTCAAATGGCAATAACGAGTAAACATTTGGATTCGACACTATTTTTCTTCCTTGAGCCATGATCGATACCAATGACACTGCAACCTTCTTATCTCCACCAGCGTGTAGGACGATGGTTTTTCTTTATAATAAGGATTGTGAAAATAAGGAAAAATTACGGGACTGAACAGAATATGGACTGAGAGCAAACAGAAGAGAAATGAAAGTAATAGCAGACCTCAAAGCAGAAATAGTGATGAATTCTGCTACCTTCTGCTACACTGGCTTACTTCCAGAAAGAAATTTCTGAGAATGCACCTTTGGAGTGTGGCATTGTATGGAGTTTAATCATGGACTGGGAGATAAACTGAAAAGAGAAGACTATAATTGTTTTTAGATGTGCTGAGTTTCTACGCAGAAACGGCGAGGAGTGCAACATGTGAAAAACATTGAAAACAAGAAGGGACAGGGTGACAGATCATATACGACGCGCAGCGCTTTTCCTGTTGATCTAGTAATTACTTTGTCTGTGCAATAGTAAACATAAATTTCCAACCTTATTGGCACCATGAAACCTTCGAAAAATTGTAAAATGAGCGGTAAATATACCGTGTTTAATGAAGAATGGATACACACATATTTCTTTGTTAACATCGGAATGAAGCAGTGCGTATATTATGTCATAAAACGTTAGCCATATATAAGGATTACAAAGTGAAAAGACACTACGTAACGAAACGTAGCGATTTTGCCAGCGCACTTTCCAAAACAGGACACAAAGTAAAAGGTGCGGAGTTTGTGGAACGGCTGAAGAAGCTACAACAATAAATTAAAAAGGAATTACCACTTCAAATTAGTTCCATAGAAACAAGAAAAAAGTTTCTTGGTAGCGTTTAATCTAGCTAAAGGCGAGAAGGCTTTTTTTAGGAAGACGTATTTATTAAAATAATGTATTGAAGAGTGTGATCACATCTTGTGCTCTGATCTGAGAACCCAATTTGAAAGCATTTCATTGTTAGGAAGGACTATTGTGAGGCGCATTGACTCAGTTAGTGATGGACTCACAAAACAGCCGAAGACTTTGGTTTTCTATGGCAATAAATGAGAGCACAGATAAGGAGGACGCTGAACAATTACCTATCATAATCCATGGAACTAATGAAAATTTCATTATTAGAGGGGAGCTACTTGGCCTTGAATCAAAAGATAGACCGGTTGGGAATTGGTTGAGTGTGCTATGTACTGCGGGGAGAAAAGTTGAGTGTTTCGTAACAAAAACAGCAGACGGGGCTATAGCCTTTTGCGGGAAAAAAGTGTAGTTATCGTTAAGGCCTTGAAAACAAGTAACAATCACACGACAAAGAGAATGACACGTTACCTTTTCATTATTTTTGTGTCAAGAGCATCCTTCTAAAGTAGCACTGCACTTAAAATATGTGGTAGAGGTGGATCCTACTGTTGGAGTGGGGTATACAACCAGAAGAAGTCGACAGCTCGAACTTTTTTTGAGGATGAAGAGGCACAGAAGCTAGACGTAATTTGCCACAACAGTGTCTGTTTCTTGGGTCTGGACGAAGTGTTAAAAAGAGACTGATCATTGCAGAATGAAATCCTCTTACTTTTGTGTACGGATGAGCTGTTTCACGATTTTCTGAGGAGTGGGAATATGAGATGACGTTTACAGCCAGATGTGTCTGACAAATTAAATGAATTGAATGTGACATTGCAGGGGAACAGAATGTTTGCACATTGGAAGAGGAAGCATATAAAATCATTCAGAGTAAAACTAGTCCTGTTTGCAAGGCAACCAGGTGAAAGTAATTTTTGTCATTCACCCTTACTAGGAAAACAGAAAGTGTGTGAAAGAGTTTCTGGTAAGGGATCGTCTGCAGAGTGTGGAGGATTAGATCACAAAAAATATCAGTACATGAAGAAAATTGAGCATATATTCAGTTTTCTGTTTTATCCCAGCACTCCTGATACTGAGACAGCACCTGAGCAGGTGTAACTTTACTTGCTGTTATGCAGACAGATCACACCATGAAAGAAATGTTCTGCCATTACTTGACTTGTACAAATCATTGTCAGCACAAAAATTTCCATACGTGAAGAAGTTTACTGAGAAAATGTTCTCTATGTGTTAGGCTCTGTATATATTTGTGAGCGAAGTTCATCTTGCTTGAAGATCAGTATGAGTAAACATAAATTCCCCTTGACATACATTATCTTCGAGGCTGTGGTGAGAAACTCAACAAGGAAGGTGTCAGTTGATTTCAAAAAAATTGTAGATAATTGTGATAGGATACATTTATATCATTAAAGTGATTCTAAAATTAAATTTGCTAGCAGTTAGAGATGATTTCAAGTGGCTCTGAGCACTATGAGACTTAACTGCTGAGGTCATCAGTCCCCTAGAACTTAGAACTACTTAAACCTAACTAACCGAAGGACATCACACACGTCCATACCCGAGGCAGGATTCGAACGTGAGACCGTAGCGGTCGCGCGGTTCCAGACTGTAGCGCCTAGAACCGCTCGACCACCCCGGCCAGCTAGGGATGATATGAAATTAGTACAATAAATAAATTTAGTATAACTGCCACTATTTTATTTTATTTATATTTATTGACTTTTATTGTAGAATTTGTCCCTATTCTGAACTACGAAGTTAACTTATAAATGTAATCATTTTAAAAGGTATGCCTTCCGCTAACCTGCTCTGCTCTGGACCCCGAGGGAAATAATTGCCCATCCCTAATTTAAACAACAATCAATTTCCAGAAGTTTCAACTAAGAATTACGGACTTCCTTGTTTCGATCATTAGTTCTGATTGAAAATATTTTTGGAATTTGTTTCCGAGATATTTTCATTGATGCCTGGTGTTAATCATACATCACTTTCTTTACAGGTGCCCAGCATGCCAAATCATAAATATTTTACAGAAATATGAGCTATATGGCACTGTGGCTGCCTTCGGTTGGCAAACCTCGCGCTGTGAACATCTGCGGAACGGAACGGCTGTAGAATAGACGGGGTAGGGTGGAAGGGGGCAAGCGGGTGACGTACATGGATTCCCATTGTGTGTCTCTGTGCAGCAGGCAGCTATTGTTCGATTAGCGAAACAGTCAAGCAGAGGCATTTGCGTTCTCTTGCTGTGACGTATTTGTCGTGGCATCTGTTTCCAGCGCGCCTAATAGCGTCGTTAGCTGAGCGGCCTGCATAATCAACAGCAGCATTCCTGCAGCGGTACCCATCCTAACCCCCGAAGAGCCGCTACTTCGTGTTGTAATTAATTAGACTTTTACTTCAGATATTTGATGTGAAAAAGTATGTAAGCTCGTCGCTAGAACATTCTTCTGTGACAAAATACCGTCAGATTGGGATCGCTAACACCTATAACACTGTTAATGTAATTGTTCAGCTTACGGCAGACAGTTGTCTGCACGTGTCCGTCGCGCAGTATTTATTTTGTCTGTGGCGTCTTCATGCCCGTATAGGCTCTTATGCGCAGTTGTTACGAATTAGGTGTGTGTAAAGTTCTAAACTGGTGTATCGTGGAAACTCGTTTAGCTAGGGCATTGATTCGGGTGTCACTGTGAAGAGCTTGAATAACACAACTAGGACCCAAAGTGAGCCCAAATATGTTCGCGGAAATAAAAGTGGAAACTGGTATAAAATTAAAAAGTGCAAAATAATGAAATATGTCGTCTCATATGTCTCATAAATACGTTAAGGATTATAGAAAAAGTTAAAGGAAAGCTCGATTCGAAAGGAATTCCAACATCCTAAAATATACAGTGCTGAGTGGATTCGAGAGCTACGGCAGTGGCGAAAAACGAAAATGGAAAAACACTTTCTGCTTGCGGACCACGTGCCGGGATCCGTTGGAGGGCAAAATAGAAAATAGTGAGAGTGTAGACATACAAGGGTTGGACAAAACTATGCAAACACCACATGCATAATGCATTACCATGCGTAATAAGGTGTAGGATAACCGTTGGCATTCAGAACAGCTTCCAGGCGTCTCTGAAGGGATAAGTACAAGTTCTGTTGGTTTTCGAGAAAATCTTATATCGTTCTTCCTACATAATACTGGAAAGGTCGGTTGACGATGATGGAGGTGGATAGTAATCAGGTGCCATTCTCTCCGAATTAGATCACAGAGGTCAATAATATTTACATCTGGTGACGGTGGGAGCCAGGGGAGCTGCGACATTTCATCGTCTTGCTCACAAAACCAGTCCAGGACGATGCGAGCTGTATGAACAAGAGCTCTGTCGTCTAGGAACACAGCATCAGCATTGGGGAAGAAACACTGCAATGGACCTGATCAGCTGAAATAGTTATATAATACTTGGCATCATTGCGATCTTTTAGAGCACCCTAGACTCAAACTAATTTATGAAGTTCCTCCATTCCGCCTCAACGGACTGAGTTACCGCATCTTCGTGAAATGTGTTGCCAGAACTGCTGTAGGATGTACCTCTCAATGTTGGACAAAGGCTGCACCTCTGGTACGATGGGGCGCCAATCCATTTCAGCATTTCTGCAGAGAATTATCTGAGAGTCACCTCCAGGAATCGATGGATCCGCTGAGTTGGCCCTGTGGCCTGGCCATCCAGGTCACCTGACCTCACGTGTCTGGATTTCCTCCTCTGGAGACAAATGAAACAGCTGAGATGTGAAACCGTTGTAGAAACAGGAGAAGACTTCGTCGCTAAAATTGCTGTAGCTACTGGTACCATTGCGCACATGCCATGAATCCTTGTATACACACGATAAATAATCGTCTGACTGTGTACTGTTTGCATACAGGCCGATGGTCCCACATTCGAGCAGTTCCTTTGAATGCCATTTTTCCGTACAGATATGGCTTCATAAAAGCTCACCACTGTGTTGCAAGCCAATTCTTAGTATTTTCCATCTTCAGTTTCCCTTACGTCATCAGTCTGGAGAAATCTGTGAGATATTGCGCCGTGATAAAAATTTCTGTTTTGAAGGACGCGCCGCAGCGCTTAGTCTGAAGCAGTCGCCGTCCGTTTCTGGCGATGGTGCCGCTGTGGCAATCGCAGCTTTGGTGTCTCCCTCTGGTGGGAAAGGGAAAGGTTCGTCTGTTCGCGTGCATTTAAGGAGCGCTATGAGCTCGCCAGTTGGTCAGGCTGAAGTCAGTCTGGGTCAGTCTGTCGTCCCCAGCCTGCTAGCCTGTCTCCCGTCCGCATTTGGTAGGCAGTTAGTGTCTGTTTGTCGTTCGGATCAGCCTTTAAAGCCGGCAAAATGAGAGTATTTCCACTCGGCCAGTAAGAGAACTCAGCGAGTGGTCGCCCGGTCGCGGCTTAGTTCCTGCATCTGAGTCTGCACGTTAGGCCGCCAGTCTGCTCGAGTTTGTGTAGGCAATGGTAATTGGCGGTTGGATCGATCTGTTAGTCGGTCGCGCACTGAGACACAAGATGACTTGTCGGTCTTGAGCCTTGGCGCATGTGAGGTCGCCACGTCAGTCCAGTGGGCCGCGGCGTATAGCGAGGGGCATAGACTTCGTGGTCGACAGGAGAGCAACAGGTATCAACCTACGACATCAGTCTGGCCTGTGAGAGCTGCGACGCCGTGGTGTAACTGGTTCTCCGAGCGCTTCTGGGCCCCTTCACTTACCGTCTTGTGGAGCTTGGCTTGCTTCTTTCCTGGTGCAGAGATGTCGTTTTGCCAGTGGGCATGTTTCCTCCGCATGGTTGGGTCCGAGCCAGCATTTCCGCCGTCGTGTGTCTGGAAGTGAGTGGGAGACGCACCAGCAGAGCAGTCGCGACGGAGCAGCAGTCACGGACGGAACAGCGGGCAGTCGGTCGATTGGTGCTGACCAGGAGAGACGGGAGAACGGCGCGCCTACCTGCATCCGTTGAAGCGGCTGGTAGCGGACGGTTCGGGAGAGCGACTTGGGGGGTGCTGCGCCAGGTCTTCTCGAGAAATCGCATTTTGTTAGAAGTTAAGTGATTGGTGATATGTTGTGTGATTTACTTTTGTTAAATTTTATTTGTTTTCTTGGTCAGTCTCTCGTCCCCAGCTTGCTCGTCTGTCTCTAGTCCGCATTTGTTAGGCTGTTAGTGTCTGTCTGTCGTTCGGAGCTGCCTCTGTCATGTTTGTCGGATTTGGTGTGTTAACAAATTTATTGCTTTGAGTGTAACGGCCTAATGGCTCTGAGCACTATGGGACTTAACTTCTGAGGTCATCAGTCCCCCAGAACTTAGAACTACTTAAACCTAACTAACCTAGGGACATCACAACACCCATGCCCGAGGCAGGATTCGAACCTGCGACCGTAGCGGTCGCGCGGTTCCAGACTGTAGCGCCTAGAACGGCTCGGCCACCCCATTTGGCTAACGGCCTAATACCTGAAATATGTTTTGACCTTGCCTATGATCTTGAGAGGCCGTATCTGTATACTGTAGAGCATCTTAACTTGTTTGCCCAATCTTGTATAATTTTATATAAGATTGCATTTAATGAGCATTTATTTAAGTGGTCATTTTAGTATATAAATTTGCCACCCTTCCATCTTAAGACTTTTCTTAGAAGTTAAAATTAAGTTGCACCTTCGGTGGCACAGTTGAATTTTCAGTTTTAGTGTTTTGTGCTATTTTCATCCCTACTATGGGGTGCACAGTTGTGTGCTTGTGTGAGTTGTTAAAACTTTTAGTTTAAAGTAATCTGGTGTGTTGCAGATTTGCACCAATGTAGTCATTCAGAGGTTGTTGTGAGTGGTCGTAACTACGGCCGTGCCAAAAGGGAGCGGCAAGGTTCTCAGTCCGAAAGCTCATACAGTCAAAAATTTGTTTCTCTCTGCCTCTGAATTGTAACTTGATATTTAGAGGGTGCTTTCTGATTATAATTTGAAATCTGTTTCTTTAAAAAAAAAGCTTTTAGGTAATATTAAAGTGAATAAAGTGCCAATTTGTTAAAGGAATTTGCTTATGATTTCATCAATTACTTCCTGGCAACTACTTCCACGCTCACATAGTGTGATTAAATATGTTAATGTTTTCGATGAATCGCTAGTAAATAAAATAAATTCTTAAGAATATTCTTTTAAAATAAATCCACGGTTCAGATGTAGTATTAAACGTGGCAAAAAAGCTCTCATTACTCAGACGGTTCAATACTTCCAATGAATCCCAGCCTGGCATCTGTGCTTACTAAAGCTAGTTTTAGAAGGTCGTTCCACTTCAGGTCGGTAGAGATGTTCAGATATTCTATGATTGTTACTCTTAACAGTGATTCATTGCCCAAAATTTAATTCTTCATCTATTTTAGGAGCAAGACGTCACTTTCACTTACGGTGAGTGTCAACTGCAGAGCATACAGGAAAACCGACAAAATATTATCCGCTATGTCACAACGTGGACGAAAGTGAGTGTTGAGTGATCGTGACAAACGTTCATGGAAGAGGATTTCAAAACAAAATAAGAGGATGACAGTTTCAGAAGAAACATCATAGTCACAATTCTCGTTCACAGATAGAGTGGTTTTATGAAGTACGCAGCTAAAATGATGAGAATGTATGTAACAGGAAAATGTGGCGCCGAAGCCATAAAGCCTTGACTATAGAGCAATGGCAGAATGTCGTTTGGCCGCATAATTCTTTTCTTTAGACCGTTTCAAGCTCCTGGTCGAGATTACGTCCCAAGAGTAACACATGGCTGGGTTTCTTTGATGATGTAGGCAGTCATATCGTGTTATTCCATGGTAACTTGTGGTTTTGCACGGTACTATCACAACACAAGCCTATATTGATGTTTTAAGCACCTTCTTGCTTCCCACTGTTGAAAAGCAATTCGGGGATGGCGATTGCATCTTTCAACACTATCGAGCACCTGTTCATAATGCACGGCCTGTGGTGGAGTGGTTACACGACAATAACATCCATGTACTGGACCAGCCTGCACAGAGTCCTATAGGACACCTTTGGGATGTTTAGGTGCGCCGACTTCGTGCCAGACCTCACCGGCCGATATCGATACCTCTCCTCAGTGCACCACTCCATGAAGAATGGGCTGTCAGATCCCAAGAAACCTTCCAGCACCTGACTAAACGGATGCCTGCGAGAGTGGAAGCTGTCATCAACACCATATTGAATTCCAGCGTTACCGATGGAGGGCACCATGAACTTGTGAATCATTTTCAGCCAGGTGTCCGGATACTTTTGATCACATAGTGTACCTTGTGATCCAGTCCATGGGAATGGTGGGCAGCAGTGAGCTGGTGAACGAATTACGGTCCGATCGGTGGGAGTGGTGGGACCTCTGAGCTATTGGGAAGAGACTGATGTCTAGGTCACCTCGCAACACACTCTTACCACATAGCGGCTGAAGACCACAGCTTATATGACTGCTGACAACACATTCCGTGTGCGATGCTAAGTCAAAAGGTAAGAAGTAACAACTCACTCAATAGTATGTTAACGCTAATTGAGCTACTGAAATTTTTCTTTTCTAATTAAGTATGTGAATATGATGCTGGAAACTTTTTTTACATTAATGTACCGTTCTAAAGAACCAATTTCTCGTTAGTGTCGCTAGCTGCACGGTCAATGCTGTGGGTTGCAAAGTCTGGTCAAAGATTTTTTTTCCACATGGAGATTGGGTGTTGGCTTAATTTCGTACCATTATAATTGGAATTTCTTTTGAGATGGCTGAATAGGTACAGCCTGACAGCTAATAAATTGGAAAAAGGATATTTCTTTATTTTCTGTTGTTTTCATGGACGAAAAAAGCTTCGCATACTAAGAAGGTATTCAAAACCACATATGCACTTGGCAGCTTGGGAAACAATTTCCTAAGGATGTGGCATGGAGCGCCATTGCAGCAGTCTATTGCAGAATTTTCATTCTGCTCTTTACAGCCACAAGAGACGCATTTTGACATCAGATGAACTAACATGCATTTTTCCTGAATCATCCATCAACCACTCCTTAGAAGGATTTGGCTCTTTGAATCAATTCAGGACCGGACTGTCCATCTCTAGCTGAAACGCAAGCATTAGTGTGCATTACAGCTGTAGACAGTCAACATGGGTCTGGACAAGGTGAGCATGGATTTACTCGTAAAGCTGTTTTATCAAAATGACAGCAATTGTGCTGCTGCCCTTTGTAAGTACTCCCTTCACAAGTTCTGATGCATTAAAGGAATACATGGAGGTCCTCTTTCCGCACTGGTTAAGAATGTGATTTAGAAGTTCGGATCAACTGGGGACTTGAGAATTGTTGCTGGAAGAGGCCGGCGGCTAGCTGCGCTACAACTTGTCGAAGAAGCTATTGTTGCCGTGGCTGAAAATGCTGACTCCAATGTACGCTCATCATCACATGCTGTGTCGCAACAGCTGAACCTTTCATCGACGACTGTTGTTTCGGGCAGTAGTAGAGCAATCTCTAGGAGGGGGAGAGGGAGGGGGGGGGAGGTCCCAAGTTGTCATTGATGATGATGGTCGTCACATTGATCATCGTTTGTAACCTGAAACGTTAACATGGCGCGCAGTTAACAAGTATTATCATCTCATGTTAAAATTAAAATGTGTTTCTAAATGGTTTATTCGGATTTTCTCTTCCGGATGTACTTATAAAAATTTGCACAAACTTTCATTGTCTTACGATCACTCTTTTCTTACAGTGGCCCTAACAAGTAGCGAAATTTTAGTAATTAAAACCACCTCGTATAGCTATATTCTCTAAATTTGAGAGCAGCCAATCCTTCACTTTTAAATTCAATATACTCAAGCTATTCTTGATGCTTCCTTCCGCATTCTTAAGTAGCTTGGCTGAGGCCAATGAACTATTCTCTTTATTCTTACGTTCTTCCAAACACATAGTTGTCTATATTAATCTCCGTAAAGAATAGCGGTGAGTTTTAAATCTTCCTCCATCAATTCTACCAATAAAATGAAGACACATGCATTCCTTTTCTTTTTTCTTAGGCAAAATGTTTTTTACCTAATGAAAACTAAATATCAGGCTCCGATCATTATGTGGGTTTCTCTGAATATCGAAAGTTTCTGTGCCTATTACAATGAGATAATGAATTATGTGTATAAATTACAAAATATTGAAGTAATATTATGCCATGCTTGCAAATTTTCACACAATTATTCACGCAGTTCAGGAATTTTCTACTTGAGAGAATAACAGGAAAATAAGTCACGCTAAAGTTTATCCACAATACCCAGGAAACAATTAGTTTATATGTGAAATTCTAGTGCCTGGAAAAGTGTTACCTCTTCCGTTAATTTCTAATATTCACAGGTTATTTTAAATTTGCTAAACAGTTTCTAAAATTACTCCTAAACGTTCTTAACATTCGAAACTAGAAGTACCAAATTACTAAAATTGTTGGACCCCTTGCAGTCTGCTTTTCTTAATTGAGCAAGCCATAAGGTGACTTCCGAGAAGTTTCGTAGATTTAAAATCCTTCCACGAGGTTGAGGTTTTCACACTTATTTCTAGTATCCAGTAAGTCTAATTTCAAGTAACTTGAATCACCGTCTGCCCTTTATGACGTTTCCCAAAGTAACCTATACGATATCCTGTTCAAGTCTTATATGTAGCTATCGTATCCTTTTTAGTGCAGCAAGTTGTCCAGAGAATCATTCGTTGTAAAGATAGGTCAAGTCCCAGTCTCTCTGAATAACATAATAATTTACCAAATATGCATTTATTCTAATCTTCCATTAGTCCATCTTTTCTTTCGCAGCCTCTCAGTCCATCTACCCCTTCTCGTCCTCTCCTTGTCCAATCCCCCTCTCTCTGTCTCCTCTTCCCCCTTTCTCTGTCCATCTCTTCTTCACTTTGTCTCTTCATTTTCTCGTCCTCTCTCTCTCTCTCTTCCCTTTCCTTACTCCTCCTCCTCCCTCCCCCCTCTCTCTCACTCATTGTCCTCCTCTTTTCTTTATCTGTCTTCTTCTCTCCTCTGTCTCCGACCATCTACTCCTTACCCCTTTCTGTCCATTTCCCCCTCCCCCTGTCTTGCATCTTCCCCTCCCCCCTATCTGTGTCCACCTGCCCCTTATCCCTCTCTGTCTGACCATCTCCTCCACATCCTTCTCTCTACATGTTATCACCCCACCCCCAATAGCAGGTTTCTGGTTCTCACCCTCACAGTATTTCTTTACTGACAGAAAGTGATATGTGTACCATGTTGGGTTGAGGAGGAGCATTTTACCCATGGCTTTCCCCGAGTAGGCACATGTTATTTACATTTCATAAATACTTGTCCTATTTCAGACATGCTCGTACATATACACTGAAGTTCCAAATAAACTGGTACACGAATGCGTATTCAAATACAGAGATATGTAAATAGGCCGAATATGGCGCTATCATGTTCCCATACAACCTCTTCACGAGTGTAACGTGAATATCAGGAAACCGGAAAACATCAAATCTCCGACATCGCTGCCGCCGCAAAAATATCCTGTAAGAATGGGACCGGCGACGACTGAAGAGAATCGTTCAACGTGACAGACGTGCAACGCTTCCACAAATTGCTGCAGATTTCAATGATGGGCCTTAAAACAATAGTCAGCGTGCGAACCACTCAACGAAAAATCATCGATATCGGCTTTCGGAGCCGAAGGCCGGCAATTGTACCCTTGATGACTGCACGACACAAGACATTACGCCTCACCTGGGCCCATCAATACCGGCATTGGACTGTTGATGACTGGAAACATGTTGCCTGGTCGGACGAGTCTCGTTTCAAATTTTACCGAGCGGATGCACCTGTACGGGTATGGAGACAACCTCATGCGGATGGACCCTGCATGTCAGCAGTGGACTTTTGAAGCTGATGGAGGCTCTGTAATGGTGTGAGACTTGTGCAGTTGGAGTGATATGGCACCCTTGATAGTCTAGATACAACTCTGACAGGTCACACGTACGTAAGCATTTTGTCCGATCACCTGCATCCATTCATGTCCATTGTGGATTGCGACGGACTTGGGAAATTCCAGCAGGACAATGCGACACACCACACGTCCAGTATTGCTACAGAACGGCTCCAGGAACACTCTTCTGGCCACCAAACTTCCCGGACATTAACACTATACAGGGTGTCCCAGCTATCTTGTCCACCCAAAATATCTCTGGAACAATAACAGCTATTGGAAAACGACTTTCACCGGTATCGATGTAGGGCTGGGGCCCATGAATGTACATATTTGGAAACATTCTAAAACGAAAGCATATGTGTTTCTTAACACAAACTTATGTTGTTTTAAATGGACTTCCTATATTTTTTCTTCAGCGATTCATAGCATAACAAAGCACATACACAATGGCGTTGATTGCATCGCAATATTCCCATTACCTCCAGAGATATTAAGACGCGAAGTTGAAGCTTGAAACACCTGACATCCGCTGCTAGCGCACGTCCTGAGGCTCAGGCGTGAACCCCAAGCTGCCCGTAATCGCGATGTGATTGACATGCGTAATCACACTTCCATACTTATCAAGAGGTCCGAAACGAATAATACGGTGTGCTGCCATCCTGCATTAACGTCTTACATTCCCGCAGGTATTTATCCCATAGGCTAGGGGTGATGCGGTTCTGTAACATATCTGTGTACCGCAATGTTAGTCACAAAGTTAACTTCGCTTATCGTTAATCCTTACTAAAAAGGTAAAGTCGTTCAACGTTAAAACTTTACGTTACTGTAGATCTAGCGCAAGTGACAGTTAATCATTCATTCGTAATAGTAAAATTCATGTTGATGGTTTTAGTGAAATGAGCAAGTGGACTAAAAGTTTTACCGTTGTTTAGGTAAAAATGTTTTGATTTGGGAAGTTCAGGTAGGACATAGATGATGAATGTAAACATGTTTAACCAATTAGTTTTATTATCACATAATTATCAATGTTATGTTCATCTAATGCGTTAAATGACAAATTGTTGCAAACAAATGTTTCTTAACATCACTGGGTAAAATGGCCCTTTGTAGAAACTTCCACTGTGATACCAGCACTACATACTAAACATAGCGTTCACATCTCATGCTCAAAGTGATGCCCATTGGCTTGCATACATAGGGTCACTCTGCGGATGAAGGATGACCTATTTCGTGCTACTATTTCCTCTTTGATGGCTGTAAAAGCATCAATAATGCGTTGCTTCATGTCCTGTGGTGTTGTTGGTTCATGTTGGTAAACAGCATCCTTCACTGCTCCCCAAAGAAAATAATCCAGCGGTGTAAGGTTCGGAGATCGGGCAGGCCACCTAACTGGGCCACCTCGTCCAATCCACCTACCAGGGAACTTACCACATGACCATTCTCCGGTTCGGAGGTACGGTCTCCAAGAGAACAGGAAGATTGTGTCGTATAAATCTGGAGTATTGTCTGCCATTTTTGATGCCATTTATAAAGAAAGGTCCGATAATGGAATCTCCAATAATCCCACACCAAACGTTAACTTTCCACGGACGTTGATGCTCTACCTGATGGAGCCATTTTGGATTGTCTGCGGACCAATAATGCATATTCCTCATATTGACAATTCCTTTGTTGGAGAATGATGCCTCGCCAGTAAAGAGAACATCCGCAAAAAAAATTGTATTAGTCAGAAGTTTTTGCTGAGCCCACCGACAAAATGTTACCCTATTGCGGTTATCATTTCCATTAAGATCCTGGTGTAAATGAACATGGTAAGGATGAAATTTATGACGTTTAAGAATACGCTGTGCACTTGATTTCGACACACCAACTTCACGTTCAATTTGACGTGTGCTGATTTGAGGATTCAGAGCTATGGTAGCGAGCACAGCAAATTCAGCACGTTCATCTGTGCGTGTTCTAGGACGATGTCTAGGTCTTGGATTTAAGCTTCCCGTTTCACGTAGATGAGATGTGAGACGACCAAACATCCGGCGCGAAGGCGATGACTTGTCAGAGAATCGTCTTCTGTACAGTCGTTCTGCCTGAACAACATTTCGTCCACCTACAACAGGGTACAGAACAGGTATGTAGAGTACGGTAGAAAACAGACATATTAACTTAATAATCATAATGTTCGCTAACAGTACTATCAACAAACAAGCAATCTCATAACGTATTTCCCGTCAACGTACAGTCTCCATAGATCACCAGCATTTCTACCATATCTTCATGTGTGTACATTATACTGTACAGTATAAGTTCCACAACACAACGTTTATTCACAATGTGTACTACCTCCGTGCCGTCACTACATTACTCTGATGCACGACTACATTGGCAAGCGGTGTACTGCACGCCAAAGCAACAACAAATGGGATGCTCGGAGGGTGGTGGAGTACAGGAGTTTGCATGGGTCGCAAGGCGAAGTGGTAAATGTGGCAGTAGTGGGAACTACGTTGGACACTTGACTAGGTAGAGCCAGGCCCTGCGCGACAAGCACAATGGGTCATATGACGCATTAGATAAATATTATTTTGGTGTGCAGGATAAATAAGACAACCTCACGGGTGTACACCATCGGTACTAGTTCATATTGTGTACGTAGATACGTAAAACGTGCAAGAGGGAAACCATTATGTGCTTATGAGAGTTGATGGCAGCAGACCGTATTATTCGTTTCGGCTCTCTTGATAAGTATGGAGCTGTGATTACACATGTCAATCATATCGCGATTACGGGCAGCATGGGGTTCACGCCTGAGCCTCAGGACGTGCGCTAGCAGCGCATATCGGGTGTTTCAAGCGTCAACTTCGCGTCTCAATATCTCGGGATGTAATGGGAGTATTGCGATGCAATCAACGCCATTGTGTATGTGCTTTGTCATGCTATGAATTTCTGAAGAAATAATATAGGAGGTCCATTTAAAAAACATAAGTTTGTGTTCAAAACACATATGCTTTCGTTTTAGAATGTTTCCAAATATGTACATTCATGGGCTCCAGCCCCACATTGATACCGGTGAAAGTCGTTTTCCAATAGCTGTTATTGTTCCAGAGATATTTTGGGTGGACAAGATAGATGGGACACCCTGTAGAGCATATCTGGGATGCCTTACAAAGTGCTGTTCAGAAGAGATCTCCACCCCACCCCACCCCCCCACCCCCACCGCCCTTTCCACGTAATCTTAAGGACTTATGGATGGCCCTGCACGATTCATGGTCTGTTCTCTCCAGCGTCAAGTCCATGAGACGTCGTGTGGCGACAATCTTGCGTGCTCACGGGGCCCTACTCGATATCAGACAAGTTCACTTGCTTTTTGGCTCTTCAATGTATTTCACCTCCATCTCTAAGGAATTTTGGCCTGCAGTGTCATTTACACTCAGCTCAGTGTTAACGAGGTCCGATCCCCTTAACTACGTGTCGTACAATGATATAATTTTACATGTACATCCAGTGATATATGTGAATATTGTCTGTGAAATGTGTCAAGTTCTAAAGAAGTAGTGAATTCAGATGTCATGCATGATGCGGCAGTTTTTCATTCTTCTCAGAGTTTATGACGTCATATGTCCAGAACTATGTGTCGCACAGTCATATATTTTAACAAGTAGATTCACTGATATAAGTGAACACTGTCTGAAAAATTTGTTGCAAGTAGATTGAGTAGTCAAGAAGTAACAAATTAAAACGTCATGATTGATGAGACAGTTTTACGGCATAACCGATAAACTTTCTTCTTTTCATAATATTGTGTGTGAGGGAGGCGAGGATGAGAGCGTGGTGAACGAGAAAAAATCTCGCAATGGTTTGAAATTATGTGTAAAGCTGGTGCCTAGTGTACAAGTGCTCCCTTTCTCAAATATTGGATGCATATAATCTGTCTATTTGCACGTCGTGAGCTATGCTACTTTTTCATCCCCATTCCCATTTCTTTGAGAGATAGATGGTTCTTACAGCCCCCCCCCCCCCCCCCTCGGTGATTCTTTCCAGACAGTAAGCGATATGTGTACCAAGTTTTTTTTTTTGCTGAAATCGATCAAGTCTATTATGAGGAGACATGAAAAATACAAACGTACATCCGCTTTTATGAGATGTACAGACTCTCAGCGCTCTGGCCTGCGTCAAGGGAGGTGAGGCAGATCTCGATCGAATCCGCGCGGCGGACTAACGCCCACTGGTCTGATACACTGGCCAGCCTGTAGTTTTTAGGTGGTTTTTCACACTCGTTAAGACAAATATGAGCTGGGTCTCATTCTCCGCCTCAGCAAATACTATAGTCAAGTACGATAACACAAAGAATATGAATGACACGATTCACGCACACCACCTCTCACCCTTAACTGACGACGGAGGCGTCAGGATGAGAAAGTGGTCGCAAAGTTAAAATGAAGTAAATTTGCTAAGTCATGAATACATAGGACCCCTTTCTGTAAACGCTAGGAAAAAGAGAGAGAGAGAGAGAGAAAGGGTAAGACATTACAACGTAAATCATCGGCCCATGTCAAGCTGCTTGAAATAATCGATAATTACACTGTTTTGAACGTATAATTGATGACCTCCATAAGGAAATTTCTTCGAATTGGGGTGGTTATGGTGTGGCATTTGTTGGTGACGATGTCATTAAAGACAAACGGAAGCTTGGGTTGGAAAGAAGGGTCAAACCCGACATTTTCCTGAAGATCAGTTAAACAGCTATAAAGGGTCCGAGTGATGTGGCGCAGTATAGGATAATGAACTCATCTTTGGAAGAACTTCGGTTCAAAACTCGTCTGGCCGTCAATATTTAAGTGTTTTCCATATTTTTTGCGAATCCCTTACGGTCGGAATGGTTGCTTTTAGAGGCAAACTCCGATTTATTTCCGTCTTTCCCCTCTCCACCCGAATGCAAGTCAAACGACGAAACCAACGTGGCTTCATGATATCAGAGACATTTGTCTTAAAGTAGACCGTTAAGAAAAAGATAAGGAGTTCTGACGACAGAAAGTGAAAAATCACATAGGAGTCGAGGATTCTTTTCCTGTCAATGTACGCAGCCTTCTGCCAACGGCAATTTAAAAACGGGTCAGGAGAAAAGCAGACGCACACGGGCCCCTCCAGAGAGTAGGTCAGAAAGCTTTTAACACTACAGCACAACATGTGACACGGTAGCACGGTAGCATTGCATTGCCATTGAAATATTTAATTTCATTCTTTTTCAAGTACATATTATTTTTATTTCCTTATTATGTAAGATCCTTTTCACTGCTATGTGGGAATTATAAATGGAACATGAGAAATATATTTGCTATAAATTAAATATCATCTGAAACGGCTCAAGCAAATTTTTAAATTCTGTACAGTAGATACGCTGGAAATATCAAGTCACTGAAACTGTTTGAATGGTTAAAACAAAATCAGTGGAGTATAGGCGGTCTTTAATAATTGCAGGCAGTAAGAGTGAAGTGGCACAGCCGACTTTACAAACTATGAAAGGATGGGTGACAATCAGACAGCACACTATCACTAAAGTACAGAGGAGTAGCCTCCAACTAATCTACAAGTATGATATCTTTTTATGAAGCGAGTGGTTGCTAGCAAACTCGAATACCGGAATGGCAGCTGCTGCCCCTAGCAGTCATAGCGCTAACTGCTGAGCAAACACATCATCTGGCTGTACATGCATTTTTCCACAACAGTGTGTTTTGTGTTTCCGTGTCTTCGCGAGATGAGCAACGGGACTGTCGACACTGTGTGTTTCATGATACTGCGTCTCTGCATGCGAGGACACTCACCTCTACGTCCTGCACTCCCAGGACATATCAGAGCCACTGCATCTGTCCACACACTGGTCACACGTCTCCATAGGATCCAATGCAAGAATCTTAGACAACGTTTCTGTGGTTGGTGATCAGTCAGTTGCAGGATTTGAGACCATTTCATATGACTCCAAGCTAGCACTGCATTTTAAGTGACTCCCAACATAGCATCATATGTCCATAGCAGAGCTACTCTGGCCAATGCTAAAAGCGTTCTCTGTTACAAACAGCACCTGCAACTTAGAAATAGAGGTAATACTAGTCCACAGCTTATCGAAACTATTTACGTTTGTAAACAAAATCCCCGACTTGAATATCTTGTGAACATTGTTAAGCATTCTTTCTTGTGGCAACGGCTTCAAAAACGTTCCTGGAACACCAAGAGGCTGAGGAAAATGCTTTCTGCAAACCAAAACATGCCGTAAATGCTAACTTCGTGAACCACTCTGTTCCAAATCTGTGCTTGGAAACCAGGGTTTTCCTACTGTAGAAGTGTTCTAATTAGTTCCCGTCAGATTTGTCATTCACCTCAGTCCTTCCAAACCCTACCCCTTCCCCCTCCCGTCTCTACCGCTCCTCAACCTCCTCTTCTCTCCCCTCCCCCCTCCTGGAAATTTGAGGTAATGCTCTGTGCTGAACATTTGGTATGGAAGAAGTTTTATGTATGTGTATGTGTCTATGTGTTCAATTCATGAGAAGCCAGCCGTTGAGGCCGAGCGGTTCTAAGCAATTCAGACTGGAACCGCGCGACCGCAACAGTTGCAGGTTCTAATCCTGCCTCGGGCATGGATGTGTGTGATGTCCTTAGGTTAGTTAGGTTTAAGTAATTCGAAGTTCTAGGGGACTGATGACCTCAGATATTAAGTCCCATAGTGCTCAGAGCCATTTGAACCAATTCACGAGATGTTGGTATCAGACAGAGAGGATTATAATAACTGTCAAGGACAGTGTCCATAGCTACCTACATAAGGACTGGAAAGAACTGATAATGGAGAGGAATCAAAAGTATACCATTGGGCAGGTAATGACGATGTAGCGCTATAGCTTGTAGATGCATTTTGGAACCGATACAGACACTTGCTGATGCTGAAATTGACAGCCTTGTTTGAAATGGCTAGTCAATCTACATTTTCCACTGTGTAAGAGTTGATTACCACAAATCCAGCAGGTAAATGACATTATTCTTAGGTGTTTCATTGTGCGGGGGGCCTCACACCAATAGTAGTAACAAGCTGAACTAATGACGGTTCTCCCCATAGACAAACAAATGGGGTTGCAGTGAACCATCCTCTTTCACAGCCCCAGACTGATTGATGCCTGTGCGAGACCCCACCATATGATCTGGCAATATTGTAATTATAAGGCGAGCAAAGTGGTTCATTCGACTCAGTAATGGACCGTGGAAAGACCATGACGTGTCAGCAGTAGCCAAGATTGTCCAGTGCCTCCCAGCAGAATGGCAAAAACCGGAAAAGTAAGTACACCCTACTTAACAATATTACTTCTATATCTGTTTACGGCGCTGCAGTCATGGACTGTGCGGCGGATCCTGGCGGAGGTTCAAGTCCTCCCTCGGGCATGGGTGTGCGTGTGTTTGTCCTTAGGATAATTTAGGTTAAGTAGTGTGTAAGGTTAGGGACTGATGACCTTAGCAGTTAAGTCCCATAAGATTTCACACACATTTTCTGTATCTCTTACATCTATGTCTGCAGTTGGTATTGATTTTATTATTAAATGCAACTGCTCTTCTTCTTCTTCTTCTTCTTTGTTCAGTGCCACTACCAGGATCTGCAGCTGTGGTGCCATCCAGCCTGTCGAGACCTTCAGCAGCACAAGAGCCCAGCTTGTCAGGCCTTCAATTTCCACAGCCACAACCTGCTGAGCAGTAACAGCAGTGCAGTGGGAGTCTCAGACAGCATGGTGTAGGTCAGTACTATTTTTCACTTCTAAATATAATTTAACTGATAGTGGTCAAGGTGTCTGAATATGGCGTAGACGCAGCAGACAGTGGATGCTGTGTGGTGATGGAGATTGAGAATGCGATGAAGGGTAATTAAGTGCGGTTTACTGAGTCATAGTGGGGGCAAGATATGTTGCTCAGTGCAGTACGTCACTGCTCAGATGACTACAGAGTATAATTCACCCCTTTCACCCTGGCACTTTACCGTGCTAGTCTGATGCTATCTATCGCATCAATGTATGATGATGCAGTGCTCAAGGTGAAATCTGTCGATTTATCGACAGGCCACTGATTAAATGGTGTATAAGATTGGAATTGACCCATCAGTGTCAGTTAAGGCCTGAAGATGGTGTACTGATGCAATGAAGCTAGTAGTTGTATAATAAGTAACATCATAAGGACAGCTGCAGGTGTTTAATTTTGTTACATAAGTGAATGGCCGAAATCCCTCAAACCATGAGAAGGATGAACATACAAAAATACTTGGACTAGAGATAATGCTATCTCTTGTGACAGAGTGGCTGAACTGCTTGCTACTGTGTTTTATAGATGTGCACAATAACATTGTGAACTATCTTTGTGTGCATAATATACATATGAATGATTTAAAGAATGATTTAAACAGTCCTTCAGTTCATCTATCCCAGTTGTACCAAATTCCTCTACTGTTGCTTCAATAGGTATAGAATCAATTCACGTTTAATTTATGGATGGAATACCCGAGTTTTGTGATCCTCCTATCAGTTTGAAGGAAATATAAACAGAACTTAGTGCATACAAGAAAAATTTATTTGGGAATACTGTACTGCTATGAAAAATGAAGCAGTGGACTTTAATGTCAGTTTCTTTTAAGAACCAAATTACATCATAGAGAATTGAGATGTATGTATCAGTTATATACATCTGTGTCCACAAAAAAACATGTCCCCTTTTCAGAGTGTCTGTATTCGTGTGTATGTGTGTGTGTGTGTGTGTGTGTGCGTGTGTGTGTGTAAAAAGACTGTGTGAGACACATACACACATACCAATTTCTGGAGTGCTGGCACTGTACAGGAGAATGTGCTAGAATAGTTGATATGACAACGTAATTGTACAGTAGTTAAGATACATAAACCACTGATAATCTATTGATAGTGATCCATATTGCAGACTAGGGGTCTCACAGCTTCATCATAATTGAACACTTAAGGTTACCTGTCAGAGACACATATTCCTTTCCTGTTGCTCCATATGCAATTGGAATAGTAGTGATATAAGATATTCCCCACCATGTGTTGCATGCAGGTTTATTAGCTATTGAGAATATACTGGAGCAATACAGCATCAAACTCTTTAACGCCACGCACAAGAAACCGCACATCACACCTCTAATTTATGATTAATTTTACAGGTGTCTGTAGAGGAAATTGTACTATAATAGTGCATGCAGATGTGTGGGTCGTTTTGAGTCAGTTGGTTTAGTACCATACTGCCATTTGCAGCAGTGGATTAAGATTCAAATAGTAGGCCCCATAACGAATTTAGATTTATATAGGTCCCCAGCTAACTGTACGATTCTCAGCCAACTGTCCTGTAGCGATTCACAAATTCTTTTGACGGACGGCAGTATCGCTTTTTTAACTAACACCACTTTACATAGTAGACATATCTTGGTATGATGAGAATTTCATACTGATGCTGACAGAGTGCTAAACTCCATCCACCCTTCCGATAAACAGAATGTGACCTAATGTCTGGTGATTCCTCTCATAAATTATAATTATTGTACCTTTTATATAGGATACCTATGCAGATTTCTATCCACTACTCGCCTGTAGCCTCCAGGCCTTATATCCATCAAAAAACAAGTACCTGCTGTGAATTCCTAAGACATTATCCTCATCTAAGATTCCAACAAAATAAACTACTGTGCGGGAAAACCACAATTGCCCATGAGGTCAACCTGCAGGTACTAACCTGCGTGGTTCTAAGTTTAGAATCCATAACGTCTTCGGTGCAATTATTTGAGACGTTTGCAACTTAATCTCGAAAAGTCTGTCACAGCTATTTAAGTACAGTGATGCTGAGTGTGGTACTCCTGCCCACCACTAACAAATGGTCCGTTAAAACTACTGTCTCCCGTATAATATACATGCACACATATTCCAATGCTAATTTCGAAATACACTCCTGGAAATTGAAATATGAACACCATGAATTCATTGTCCCAGGAAGGGGAAACTTTATTGACACATTCCTGGGGTCAGATACATCACATGATCACACTGACAGAACCACAGGCACATAGACACAGGCAACAGAGCATGCACAATGTCGGCACTAGTACAGTGTATATCCACCTTTCGCAGCAATGCAGGCTGCTATTCTCCCATGGAGACGATCGTAGAGATGCTGGATGTAGTCCTGTGGAACGGCTTGCATGCCATTTCCACCTGGCGCCTCAGTTGGACCAGCGTTCGTGCTGGACGTGCAGACCGCGTGAGACGACGCTTCATCCAGTCCCAAACATGCTCAATAGGGGACAGATGCGGAGATCTTGCTGGCCAGGGTAGTTGACTTACACCTTCTAGAGCACATTGGGTGGCACGGGATACATGCGGACGTGCATTGTCCTGTTGGAACAGCAAGTTCCCTTGCCGGTCTAGGAATGGTAGAACGATGGGTTCGATGACGGTTTGGATGTACCGTGCACTATTCAGTGTCCCCTCGACGATCACCAGAGGTGTACGGCCAGTGTAGGAGATCGCTCCCCACACCATGATGCCGGGTGTTGGCCCTGTGTGCCTCGGTCGTATGCAGTCCTGATTGTGGCGCTCACCTGCACGGCACCAAACATGCATACGACCATCATTGGCACCAAGGCAGAAGCGACTCTCATCGCTGAAGACGTCACGTCTCCATTCGTCCCTCCATTCACGCCTGTCGCGACACCACTGGAGGCGGGCTGCACGATGTTGGGGCGTGAGCGGAAGACGGCCTAACGGTGTGCGGGACCGTAGCCCAGCTTCATGGAGACGGTTGCGAATGGTCCTCGCCGATACCCCAGGAGCAACAGTGTCCCTAATTTGCTGGGAAGTGGCGGTGCGGTCCCCTACGGCACTGCATGGGATCCTACGGTCTTGTCGTGCATCCGTGCGTCGCTGCGGTTCGGTCCCAGGTCGACGGGCACGTGCACCTTCCGCCGACCACTGGCGACAACATCGATGTACTGTGGAGACCTCACGCCCCACGTGTTGAGCAATTCGGCGGTACGTCCACCCGGCCTCCCGCATGGCCACTATACGCCCTCGCTCAAAGTCCGTCAACTGCACATACGGTTCACGTCCACGCTGTCGCGGCATGCTACCAGTGTTAAAGACTGCGATGGAGCTCCGTATGCCACGGCAAACTGGCTGACACTGACGGCGGCGGTGCACAAATGCTGCACAGCTAGCGCCATTCGACGGCCAACACCGTGGTTCCTGGTGTGTCCGCTGTGCCATGCGTGTGATCATTGCTTGTACAGCCCTCTCGCAGTGTCCGGAGCAAGTATGGTGGGTCTGACACACCGGTGTCAATGTGTTCTTTTTTTCCATTTCCAGGAGTGTATAATTTGCTTGCAAAGAAAATAATACCCAACAATCCTGCGGTGCACTGCAATCAGGGCAATTTACGTACAGTGAAACTATGTACGGTACTTCCTCCCATCATTAACAAATGTTACATTCAAACTAAAGCCTTCAGCACCATATACACTCACACCGATTTTGGAAATGTACTTCTGCAGATCGCATTCAGACAGCATCAAATTATAAATTCGAACAGTCCAGTTCCATAGTTATAAATCAGATTTTTAAAACCAGGTTATGTTTAGCGGAGGCAGATAAAACGTTTCTCTCACACGTTATGTAACAGCACATGTCCTTCTGAAAAAAAATCTACCGTTTTATCCGAATCCACAAGCTAGTAGTCATTCTTAAAAGTCCATTTCAATGCCAACCAGTTCTCCTTTAGATGAATTCTTTTTTATGTACTAGGTGATCAAAAAGTCAGCATAAATTTCAAAACTGAATAAATCATGGAATGATGTAGATAGAGAGATGCAAATTGACACAAATGCTTGGAGTGACATGGGGTGTTATTAGAACCAAAAAATTACAAAAGTTCAAAAAATGTCAGACAGATGGCGCTTCATCTGATCAGAATAGCAATAATTAGCATAACAAAGTAAGACAAAGCAAAGACGATGTTCTTTACAGGAACTGCACAATATGTCCACCATCATTCCTCAACAATAGCTGTAGTCGAGGAATAATGCTGTGAACAACACTGTAAAGCATGTCCAGAGTTATGGTGAGGCATTGGCGACTGATGCTGTCGTTCAGCATCCCTGAGTTGTCGGTCGATCACGATACACTTGCGACTTCAGGTAACCCCCAAAGCCAATAATCGCACGGACTGATGTCTGGGTCCCTGGGAGGCCAAGCATGACAAAAATGGCGGCTGAGCACACGATCATCACCAAACGACGCGCGCAAGAGATCTTTCACGCGTCTAGCAATTCTTCGTTTTTTTGGGTTTTTTTTTTTTTTGTTCTAATAAAACCCCATGTCATTCCAAGCCGTGTGTGTAAAATTTTACCTCTCTATCTACATTATTCCGTGGTTTATTAAGTTTTCAAATTTATACCGACTTTTTGGTCACCCGGTATATATGTTCCCACATCCATACCGATTTCTTCAAATATACACCACGCTCCTGACTATGGAACTTGGTACACTGTCTCTAGAGTGCACAGACTTACACCTATTAAATTATTGATATATGAGATCATCCTTTCAGGCAACATATAGAGCATACATTAAGAAACCAAGACATTCAGCTACTAATTCAGATTACATCTGCTGCGTAGTGTTTTATACTAAAGTAATATGACACATGGTCATAGAAAGCAATCAGATTTTGTATTCCTCCCTACAATAAACCCCCATACAGAATCTAGTCGGCAGTAGCTTAAGAGAGAGTACATGTCGCAATGCCCTTGTTAACAGATAATTAGAGCTCTGCAGCACAGATCTTAACAACAGTACTCTGTCGTGGAACGAAATGATGATTTATAACCCCCTGAAATACATTAGTAGAACCGTGGTATTGTATGTCAGTTCCATGCTTCGACATTAAAAAAATCATGATTCTTCTGCTTGGGTCAGGAAGTGTTAAGTTCACGGAATAATCATGGGTGTCATATTAAGAGCAGATCTATTTGCGACTGATGTAGGAAAAAACAAGAAAAGTACGCATTTTAAGACTAATGCTTTATCAATCAGATTTTGTATTCCTCCCTACAATAAACCCCCATACAGAATCTAGTCGGCAGTAGCTTAAGAGAGAGTTTATGTCGCAATGCCCTTGTTAACAGATAATTAGAGCTCTGCAGCACAGATCTTAACAACAGTACTCTGTCGTGGAACGAAATGATGATTTATAACCCCCTGAAATACATTAGTAGAACCGTGGTACTGTACGTCAGTTCCATGCTTCGACATTAAAAAAAATCATGATTCTTCTGCTTGGGTCAGGAAGTGTTAAGTTTACGGAATAATCATGGGTGTCATATTAAGAACAGATCTATGTGCGACTGATGTAGGAAAAAACAAGAAAAGTACGCATTTTAAGACTAATGCTTTATTATTCACAATGTGTATTAACGAAGTATGAAAAATATACCATAAAATAGTAGTATCTTTCGCACCTCATGCCCTTCATCAAAAATGCTCCTTTGTAGCTAAAATTGACCTTTGACACAGCACACGAGGAAAGGGTAGGTCCACATTTATTGCAGGCAGTAGTATGTCTGCAGGAAAAGAATAGTAATCCCACTTCTTCAGGGAGCCGGATTTTTACACAGGTAAGCACTGTCATAAGCTCTCACACTCACATGGCGTTTTGATACTGCCTTCAGAAGATTTGATAGGGGTTTAATATTAGCTGCAAATTTTGCAGTAATTTTTGCATCTTGCTTCTCACAAATAATACCACAAAATCCTTACCCCTCGCAAGAGGCACAAACAGTAACTTGGAAAACTACATAGCATGTTCATCCCACAGGTTTCTCATTTCATCCCAACATTCAGCCATCCCCATAATGAAAATTCATGGTTTCATCTCCATCACCTGTATCAAAGAATTCAGCTCCATTTAGTTTGTCAGAACGTTGCCTAATAACTAAATACCAGCCTTTGAAAGATGCTAGCTCTGTATCATATTCTATTTGTAGCGTGAGATAACCTCACGCACATCACACTTGAAATACATAAGGATGCTGATTTAGAGGATGAATGTGGGAGTATCTCCATTGTGCACAGGTTACAAATATTGTACAAAAGAAACAGTTGGACCCACCGATACACCTCCCCAAAACCCTCAGACATTAAGTATGTTTACAGATGAGCTACTTTCATAGCTCCCTTCATATACAACTTACTCTAAAGAACCAAGATCCTGACACTTCTGCTCCGTGATCATGACATCACTTCAGGTCAAGTATTCTAAACTTGCTTGTAAATGTAGTGCAGTTGTAAACACCAGCAAAATTAATAGGAAATGAGAGGTGTGATGTGTGCAGTGTGTGTGATGCATGCAACGTATGGCTTGATTATATTCTCCATGAGTAGTAAGCCTACATACAGCACACACAAACACCCCAAAAAGGGCTTGAAATGTTGTGTGATGTGGCTGGTGTCTGTGAAGGTAATTGTTTTGGAATAACCATGCTGCCTCTCGACAATTTCCATCTGTTTGACAGTACACAAACACCGTCTAAGCTTGTTCCTGAAATGAATACCGGACTATTCTGCTGCTTACAGTACACTATGTCAATCTCACAGACCACAGCACACAAGGAACACATGAAATGTGGTCGGAGGAACTGTCGTTCGTCAGTGCCATCTGCCATGGCAATGATGCATTTCCAGACATATGTTCAAACCACCTTGTTTCCTTTATTTCCAGTTAGGAATTCGTTCCTGCCGTTTGTCGGTTTTATTAATGTTCGTCCTGTATGTATACACTATGAATCCATTGATTCATTTTTCACAGCAGTACAATATTTCCCAAATAACTGTTTCTTGTATGCACTAAATTTTGCTTTTATTTTCCCTCAATTGATAGAAAAATCAAAAAACTTAGGTATTCCATCAGTAAATTTACAATGGATGAATTCCATATCTATTGAAACAATAGTAGTTCACTTTGACACTACATTGATACATGAACTGGAGTACTGTTAAATGTACACTCTACACACAAAAATAGTTGCCAAGGTCGTTGCATACAGCTTGAATACATGGTGGCCACATAGTGTTACAGGCTACCCTCAACCATACATCGTATGGTGGCTTGTAGAGTATCTATGTAGGTTTCGATGTACACGTAGCCACATATAATAGTACCTTTCCTAGGCCAAATATGTCTGTAACAATAGAGTTCCATAAAAAATTAATAGGTCATAACAAAAAAATCGTTCTGAGCACTATGGGACTTAAAGGTCATAACAGTGGAGTTTCATAAAGAAATAAATAAGTGCTCAGATTTCACAATGGGCGTTCTGCCATCATACATTGATGTGGTAGATAGCATCAGACCAGCATTGTAATTGTGCAGGAGTGAAAGCGATGGGCTATACTCTGTAGTCATCTGAGCGTTGATGTACTGCATTGTGTAATATACCTCCCTCCCATTCCGACTCAGTAAACCACACATTAACACCCTTCATCATATTCTCAATCTCATCACTCACGCCAGTCACTGTCTCCTGCTTCTGTGCCTACATTCAGACGCTTCAACCCACTAACAGTTAAATTATATGTATAAATGAATAGTAGTAGTAGAGCCCTGGGAGAATTTGGTATCTTCTCATTCACTACGTCCACACTTTGTCCTTGCAGTATCACTGGAATGTCCTTTGGTTCAAAGGATGGTGCGTATGTTGGAAGTCTCTGAGTTGGGAGTGTCTACTCTTCCACTTCTTTCTATTCTGCTGTGAGGTGCTGGATGATCTTGACTGCTGTTGACTTGTCATGTCCTTTTGAATGTGGCTGGGATTGGTGAGCAACTGCGCCAGCATTATACCTCCTGTGTTGCCAGATCATATGGTGGAGTCTCACACAGGCATCAGTCGGTCTGCGAGGATTGTTCACAGCAGCCCCATCTGATTGGCTGTGGGGAGAATCGTTATTAGTTCAGCATGTTACTACTACTGGTATAATGTCCCCCACATGGCGTAGCACCTAAGACTAATATCACTTGCCTGCTGGATTGGTAGCAATCGGCTCTTGCAAAGTTGAAGAGGTAGACTGACTAACATTTCAAACAAGGTCGACAGTTTGAGCACACGCATCCATCTGCATCAGTACCAAAATGCATTTACAAGCCATCCCACTACAACACCACGATTTGCTGAAAAGTATTCTTTTTATGCTTCTCCATCCACTCCAACAGCCCACCCCAGACAAAGCTTTTGCACCCACATCTAGATGAGGTAGGGGTGGTGAGCGGAGATGGAGGAGGTGGAGGATGGAATAGTGAGGAGGAGGGGAAGGGTGGTGAGTGCTACAGATTTCCTAGTTCTGGAAGTCAGTGAAAAATTTGGTGGGCGCTAGTAGGAATGCTTTTACAGAGAATAAACCTATGTCTGCAAGCACATACGCATTTGTAATGGGGTGGTTTACATGGTCAGAATTTTTGACATGTTTCGCTTTGCATAAAGCATTTCCCTCAGCCTCTGGGCATTCCACAAATATCTCTGAAGATACTGCAACAAGGCAGAATGCTTAAGTTTTTGCAGGTGTTTCCAAGAAGAATTCTAGACAGACATTTTGTTCATTGGTGATGAACTGTTTGGTTTCGACGAGTTGGGACAGGTATTACCTCTCTCTCTCTCTCTCTCTCTCTCTCTCTCTCTCTCTCCCTCTCTCTCTCTCTCCTTCCTGCAGGTGCTGTTTGGAAAAAGAAAGCTTATAACATTAGCCATAGTTCTCAGAGAAAGTCTGTTATGGATGTATGGGGGTTAAAATGTAATACTAGGTTGAAGTCGTCAGAAATCGTAGAAAATCCCATGACTAATCACTTAATCCAGATATGTTCTCTACTACTTGGAATTTGATGTGATGAATTAAACCATATACTTCTGTTGGATCCTATGAGATATTTGACCAGTGTGCAGTCTGATGCAGTGGCTGTGGTATGTCTAAGGATCGCAGGGCGTGACGGACGAGAGGCTTCGTGAGCAAAGTACAGAATCATGAAACACACTACCAGCGACTGTTCCGTTGGTCATCGCGAAGACACAGAATCACAAAACACATTACTCTCGACAAGTGCGCCGGTCGTCCCTAGATCACACCCATATGCGGCTGTGCGACGCACTCACACGATGCAGTAGTTCGTGTGATGACCACTAGGTGCGCTAGCAGTCGTTCTGAGGTAGTGCATGAAGTTTTGTATCTAGAAATCCGATTTTTGAGTCAGATACTGCCCACTACTTTCACAGAAAGTACCATATAATGTATTTGCCACATTTCTGTTGGCGAGGATCTAATCTTTAAACAATGTCCTAATTTCACCCCTCTTCCTTCCTGCAACGAACACCACCCCAACTACTCCTTTAAATGCAGAGACAACCCCCCCCCCCCACCAATCCTGAGCTCACTGTCCCCATTCACCCCATCGACCAACCCATCCTCCCCAACAACTCCCACTTTCGTGATAACGTAGATTTTCCCCGACGTATCAAATACTGATGATTTTCATGGGTTTGCAGCCGGGTTCCATCGTCCTGACGACAACACGATATTTCAACGGATCATATGGTCGCCATCTTCAGGTGAGATTGAGTGCACAATCACGCTGGAACTGATGGCGGCCAGATGGTCCGCCAAAATATCGTGTTGTCGTCAGGATGATTGAACCCAGCTGCAAACCCGTGAAAATCATCAATTCCCACTGTTCTCCCGCTATGGCTGGGCTGAAGACATCATCCGGTTCCTGACCATCGTCCTGTGGAATATCCGCCCCTTCCCATGCCCCAACACTCTTCAGCCTTGCTGCCCACTCCATTTGAATACCTACACCCCACACTCCATAACCCACCTTACCTTCACCCACCTAGACATCATCATTTAAGCCCCTATCTCCTCCCCTCCACTTCCTTCCCCCCTCCCACCTCCTGGTGCATCAACATATTGCCTCCTCTACCTAAGCATTTGCTCTCTCCCTGCCACCAAATTCCTCTTCATGCCTACCCTATCCCTTCCTCAAACTTCACCATCTTGTCCATACCTTTAAACAACTTCTTCACTGCACTGACAATCCCCGTCCCCTCGCACTTGGCGGGGTCATTATTGGCCATGTGAAGCATCTCCCTGTCCGGCCACAATCCCTACTCAATTATCTGACTAAACACCTTCTCCTCAGCATCTTTCTACCCTCTCTCACCATCACCTGTTCCACTATTTGTATCTGTCCCACAGTGTCTCTCCCCTACGAATTCATTTCCTATGTTAACCACACCTTCTCCACCTATGTCATTGCCACTGACTTCAACATCCACAGCTGTGACCCTGCCACCCTTTGGCAGTGGCATCAGTTCCTTGCCATCCTCCATGGTGACCTTGTTCCTCTTCCAAAACACACCAGTCCTGAAAGTAACTCCAGCCCAGATGTCATCCTCACTTCCCCCAACCTCCTTGGTCTCATGGATTTGGATGTCCTCTATCCCATTTGTAGTGACCTCCTCTGTGTCCTTCTCAACGTCTCCTGCGTTCATGAAGCCTATTCAGCTCCCCCCCCACCCCCCACCCTGCTGCCCCTCCAAAGTCTGTCTACAACTACTGCTGCACTGACTGGAATGCCTACTGGGAATCTATTGCCTCACATGTCGAAAGCCACCCCCTTACCTTTCACCATCCTGCTGACATTGCACATGCCTCTTTCTTCCTCCAGAAGGCCATCACTGACACTATGGAGGCCCACGTTCCTACCCAACTCATCCACCCTCACTGCCCTACACTTTCTCCAAAGGTCATTCTTCTTCTTTCTGAATCCTGCAGGTTCTACCGCTCCTTCCTCCACACACATGACCAAGATACACTCCTTCATCACCGGCAACATCTGGAATCTCCTTACAGCAAAGAAATGCTGGGACTGGCGCCAGACATGTACACACCTGAACTCCACCCTCCCTGTCAACTCCTACAATTATTAGTCAGCCATTCACCGTCTTACTGGTAGCCATCCCACCCAGCAATACTCTTTTCTCCACAACAACTGCCCCTTCTCTGACAATCTCAGTAGGGCTGCATTGGTGAAGTACCAGAACTTCAAGCGCTGGTAGAAAGCACCGAAGCTGAAATCGTTATAGGTACAGAAAGCTGGCTAAAGCCAGAGATAAATTCTGCCGAAATTTTTACAAAGGCACAGACGGTGTTTAGAATGGATAGATTGCATGCAACCGGTGTTGGGGTGTTCGTCGCTGTTAGTAGTAGTTTATCCTGTAGTGAAGTAGAAGTGACTGTGAATTATTACTGGTGGAGGTTACACTCAACAACCGAGTTAGGTTAATAATTGGCTCCTTTTACCGACCTCCCGACTCAGCAACATTAGTGGCAGAACAACTGAGAGAAAATTTGGAATACGTTTCACATAAATTTTCTCAGCATGTTATAGTCTTAGGTGGAGAGTTCAATTTACCAAATATAGACTTGGACACTCAGATGTTTAGGACAGGTGGTAGGGACAGAGCATCGAGTGACATTATACTGAGTGCACTATCCGAAAATTACCTCGAGCAATTAAACAGAGAACCGACTCGTGGAAATAACATCTTGTACCTACTGATAACAAACAGACCCGAACTTTTCGACTCTGTATGTGCAGAACACGGAATCAGTGATCATAAGGCCGTTGCAGCATCCCTGAATATGCAAGTTAATAGAAATATAAAAAAAGGAAGGAAGGTTTATCTGTTTAGAAAGAGTAATAGAAGGCAGATTTCAGACTACCTAACAGATCAAAACGAAAATTTCTGTTACGACACTGACAATGTTGAGTGTTTATGGAAAAAGCTCAAGGCAATCGTAAAATGCGTTTTAGACCGGTACGTGCCGAGTAAAACAGTGAGGGACGGGAAAAACACACCGTGGTACAACAACAAAGTTAGAAAACTACTGCGAAAGCAAAGAGAGCTTCACTCCAAGTTTAAACGCAGCCAAAACCTCTCAGACAAACAGAAGCTAAACGGTGTCAAAGTTAGCTTCAAAATGGCTCTGAGCACTATGGAACTTAACATCTGAGGTCATCAGTCCCCTAGAACTTAGAGCTACTTAAACCTAACTAACCTAAAGACATCACACACATCCATGCCCGAGGCAGGATTCGAACCTGCGACCCTAGCGTTCTCGCGCTTCCAGACTAAAGCGCCTAGAACCGCTCGGCCACACCGGCCAGCTCAAAGTTAGCGTAACGAGGGCTATGCGTGAAGCATTCAGTGAATTCGAAAGTAAAATTCTATGTACCGACTTGACAGAAAATCCTAGGAAGTTCTGGTCTTACGTTAAATCAGTAAGTTGCTCGAAACAGCATATCTAGACACTCCGGGATGATGAGGGCATTGAAACAGAGGATGACATGCGTAAAACTGAAATACTAAACACCTTTTTCCAAAGCTGTTTCACAGAGGAAGACCGCACGGCATTTCCTTCTCTAAATCCTCGCACAAACGAAAAAATGGGTGACATCGAAATAAATGTCCAAGGAATAGAAAAGCTACGGGAATCACTCAACAGAGGAAAGTCCACTGGACCTGACGGGATACCAATTCGATTCTACACAGAGTACGCGAAAGAACTTGCCCCCCTTCTAACAGCCGTGTACCGCAATTCTCTAGAGGAACGGAAGGTTCCAAATGATTGGAAAAGAGCACATGTAGTACCAATCATAAAGAAGGGTCGTCGAGCACATGTGCAAAACTATAGACCTATATCTCTGACGTCGATCTGCTGTAGAATTTTAGAACATGTTTTTGCTTGAGTATCATGTCGTTTTTGGAAACCTGGAATCTACTCTATAGGAATCAGCATGGATTCCGGAAACAGCGATCGTGTGAGACCCAACTCGCTTTATTTGTTCATGAGACCCAGAAAATATTAGATACAGCCTCCCAGGTAGATGCTACTTTCCTTGACTTCCGGAAGGCGTTCGATACAGTTCCGCACTGTCGCCTGATAAACAAAGTAAGAGCCTACGGAATATCAGACCAGCTGTGTGGCTGGATTGAAGAGTTTTTAGCAAACACAACACAGAATGTTGTTATCAATGGAGAGACGTCTACAGACGTTAAAGTAACCTCTGGCGTGCCACAGGGGAGTGTTATGGGACTATTGCTTTTCACAATATGTATAAATGTACTAGTAGATAGTGTCGGAAGTTCCAAGCGGCTTTTCGCGGATGATGCTGTAGTATACAGAGAAGTTGCAGCATTAGAAAATTGTAGCGAAATGCAGGAAGATCTGCAGCGGATAGGCACTTGGTGCACGGAGTGGCAACTGACCCTTAACATAGACAAATGTAATGTATTGCGAATACATAGAAAGAATGATCTTTTATTGTATGATTATATGATAGCGGAACAATCATTGGTAGCAATTACTTCTGTAAAATATCTGGGAGTATGCGTGCGGAACGATTTGAATTGGAATGATCATATAAAATTAATTGTTGGTAAGGCGGGTACCAGGTTGAGATTCATTGGGAGAGTCCTTAGAAAATGTAGTCCATCAACAAAGGAGGTGGCTTACAAAACACTCGTTCGACCTATACTTGAGTATTGCTCATCAGTGTGGGATCTGTACCAGATCGTGTTGACGGAGGAGATAGAGAAGCGTTTCGTCACAGGGTTATTTGGTAACCATGATAGCGTTACGGAGATGTTTAGCAAACTCAAGTGGCAGACTCTGCAAGAGAGGCGCTCTGCATCGCGGTTTAGCTTGCTCGCCAGCTTTCGAGAGGGTGCGTTTCTGGATGAGGTATCGAATATATTGCTTCCCCCTACTTATACCTCCCGAGGAGATCACGAATGTAAAATTAGAGAGACCGCGCACGGAGGCTTTCAGACAGTCCTTCTTCCAGCGAAAAATACGCGACTGGAACAGGAAAGGGAGGCAATGACAGTGGCACGTAAAGTGCCCTCCCCCACACACCGTTGGGTGGCTTGCGGTATATAAATGTAGATGTAGAAACATTTTGCTTCCAACCTATCTGAGATCTTCTCCATTCCTGACGATTCCCATATTGATTACTTCCTTTTCCTCACTGTCTTTTATTTGCGCTGATACCTCTGTTCCCACACTCACCCCTAGTTTCCAGTACTTCGATCAGTTACGCACCTCAGACATAAACACTCCCATCACCACACAAGACATCACACTCATCCTCTGCTCAAAATGTAACATCGCCCCTGGTCATGACAGTGCCACATCCAACCACCTCTAGAAATTCCCTAGTTTTTCCTGGCTGTCCTTACTACCCTATACAACGTCCTCTTCTCCACTGGCTTTTACCCTGATCTATGAAAGACTTATTGTGTCCTGTTGTGCCCTAAACCCAACAATACCCATTCTGACACTTCTTCCTATTTTTTCATCTGGGTCACCTCCGTTTTCAATAAGGTCTCCGAATCCAACCTCTCCCTTTGCATTCATCGCCACCTAAAGCTGTGGTTTAGGGGTAGCATCTTCGATTCATAATCAAACCGTCTTTGGTCCCAGGTTCGAATCCGGCCGCTGCTTAATTTTTAATTAATAATCATCATTGGCAACCAAAACATCCGGCATAAGAAGTCACCCCTCATTCTGCCAACTGACTTGTCAAGTAGGGTGGAGGGGTGGACAGAGTTTTAGGGCACTCTCTTGCCTAGGGGCGGGAAACTGCTCCTAAAGCGGAGGAATCAGTAACGATCAACGGCATGAACATGCAGATGGCAATGGAAGCCATTGCATTAAAGAAATGTAGCGTGCATCCACAGGACATGTGGCATGTAATTGAAGAAGTGTCGTGATGATATCTCCATTGGCAAAAGATTCTGTAATAGTCTCCCATTCGGATCTCTGGGAGGGGACTGCCAAGTGGGAGGTTACCGCGAGGAAAAGATTGAATAATCAAAAGTAAGGTACCGTTCTGCGAGTCTGGGCGTGGAATGTCAGAATCTTGAAGGTGGTAGGGAAACTAGATAGTCTGAAATGTCAACTGCAAAGGCTGGATATAATAGGTGTCAGTGACGTGAAGTGAAAAGAAGACAAGAATTTCTGGTCAGATGAGTATAGGGTAATATCAACAGCAGCAGAAGATGGCATAACAGGAGTAGAATTCGTTATGAATAGGAAGGTAGGGCAGAGAGTGTGTTACTGTGAACAGTTTAGTGATAGGGTTGTTCTCATCAGAATCGACAGCAAACCAACACCGACAACGATAGTTCAGGTATACATGGCGAAGTTGTTAGCTGAAGATGAAGAGATAGAGAAGGTGTACGACGATATTAAAAAGATAATATAGTATGTAAGGGGATATGAAAATCTAATAGTCATGGGAGACTGGAATGAAGTTGTAGGGGAAGCTGCAGAAGAAAAGCGTCACAGGAGAATATGGGCTTGATGAGAAAGATTAAATGAGTTCTGTAACAAGTTTCAGCTAGTAACAGCGAATACTCTGTTCAAGAATCACAAGAGGAGGAGGTATACTCGGAAAAGGCCGGGCGACATGGGAAGATTTCAGTTAGATTACATCTTGAACAAACATAGATTCTGAAATCAGATACTGGATTGTAAGGCATACCCAGGAGAAGACATAGACTCAGATCACAATATAGAAGTGATGAAGATTGGCCCGACGTTTAAGGCATTAGTCAAGAAGAATCGATATGGAAAGAAGTGGGATACAAAGTACTAAGGAATGGCAAGATACAGTTGAAGTTCTCTAAGGCTACAGATACAGCAATAAGGAATAGCTCAGTAGGTAGTACAGCTGAAGAGGAATGGACATATCTAAAAAGGGGCATCACAGAAATTGGGAAGGAAAACATAGGCACAAAGAAGGTAACTGCAAAGCAACCATGGGTAACAGCGGAAATACTTGAATTGATGGATGAAATGAGGAAGTACAAAATATTCTGGGAAATTCAGGAATACAGTTATAAAAGTCGCTGAGGAATGAAATAAATAGGAAGTGCAGGGAAGCGAAGACGAAATGACTGCAGGAAAAACGTGAAGACATCGAAAAAGAAATTATTGTCGGAAAGACAGACTCAGCACACAGGAAAGTCAACACAACCTTCAGTGGCATTAAAAGCAAGGTTGACAACAATAAGAGCGCAACGGGAATTCCACTGTTAAATACAGAGGAGAGAGCAGATATGTTGAAAATTAGGTAGACTGATAAGGTATGGAATCATGAGGGTCTGCACAGAATCAGAGAGGAAAGGAAATGTGGAAAAAACTTCTAAGGAGAGGGGACAGGATGAGATGAAATCAGATACTGGATTGTAAGGCATACCCAGGAGAAGACATAGACTCAGATCACAATATAGTAGTGATGAAGATTGGCCCAAAGTTTAAGGCATTAGTCAAGAAGGATCGATATGGAAAGAAGTGGGATACAAAGTACTAAGGAATGGCAAGATACAGTTGAAGTTCTCTAAGGCTACAGATACAGCAATAAGGAATAGCTCAGTAGGTAGTACAGCTGAAGAGGAATGGACATATCTTAAAAGGGGCATCACAGAAATTGGGAAGGAAAACATAGGCACAAAGAAGGTAACTGCAAAGAAACCATGGGTAACAGCGGAAATACTTGAATTGATGGATGAAATGAGGAAGTACAAAATATTCTGGGAAATTCAGGAATACAGTTATAAAAGTCGCTGAGGAATGAAATAAATAGGAAGTGCAGGGAAGCGAAGACGAAATGGCTGCAGGAAAAACGTGAAGACATCGAAAAAGAAATTATTGTCGGAAAGACAGACTCAGCACACAGGAAAGTCAACACAACCTTCAGTGGCATTAAAAGCAAGGTTGACAACAATAAGAGTGCAACGGGAATTCCACTGTTAAATACAGAGGAGAGAGCAGATATGTTGAAAATTAGGTGGACTGATAAGGTATGGAATCATGAGGGTCTGAACAGAATCAGAGAGGATAGGAAATGTGGAAAAAACTTCTAAGGAGAGGGGACAGGATGAGATGACATTTGTTAAGACATGACTTCCATGGTGCTAGAGGGAGCTGTAGAGGGTAAAAACTGTAGAGAAAGACAGAGATTGGAATACATCCAGCAAATAATTGAGAATGCAGGTTTCAAGCGCTACTCTAAGACGATGAGGTTAGCACAGGAGAGGAATTCGTGGCTGGCCACGTCAAACCTGTCAGAAGACTGATGACAAAAAAAACCAGCACCACCTCCTTCCCCTTACCCAGTGTGGCTTCCAGCCCTCCTACCCGGCCAGCGACCAGTTCCTAAACCTTACCAATCTTCTTTCCCTCCCACTTAACTCCCATCAATCCGCTATCTGTGTTTTCCTCAACCCCCAGACACCTATGACTGTATCTGGCATCCCAAGCTCCTCTTCCAACTCTAGACTTATGGTCTCCCCATCAATTTCGTCTGTCTTGTGGCTTATTTCCTCTCCAAACGTCCCTCCTATGTCACTATCCACAATTCCAACTCTCATACTTTCCATCCCAGCACTGGTGTGCTCCCAGGCTCCGTTCATTCCCCTCTTCTCTACCTTCTGTATACTGCCGAAATTCCCAAATCTCCCAAACCTGTTCACCTCCTTCAATTTGCTAATGACACCTCCTTTCTGGCCCTTTATCTTACCCTTAAACGGTCCCAACGTACCCTTCAAACTCATCTCGACTAGTTCACCATCTGGTGCAACTAATGGCTCCTTCGCATCAACCTTTCCAAAACCCACCCAATCTTTATAGGTCATACCACCTGCTCCTTCTGGCTCAACGATTTTTACCTCACTATTTATTGTTGTACTATCCATCTAACTGCTACCCTGAAATATCATGAGGATTGCCCCCTTCCACCATCCTTCACGCCTTCATATACTAGATCCACCCCATCCTTTGTTATGCCAGGGTTGCTTGGATTTCTGCCTCTCCCAGATTCTATAAAGCCTTCCACGTTCCAGATAGCCATGCAGTCCACCTCACCATCAGTATCCGCCTTCCATCCCCCATGCAAATTCTCTACGACCTCAGCTCCTTCCCCCATCTCCTTCTTTTGCTCAAACACATCTGCACCCTGTACTTTGCAGACTCGATCCCCCACACCCCTGGTGCTTTTCCTCCTCTCCACCTCCAGCCTCTTGCTGCGCCTTTACCGTTGTGTCCTGCCCTCTCTCTATCGCCACACTCTTCATCTCCTATTCCAATGCAGCTTCAAGCATTTACCCCTCGCAGATGATGAGCTTCACCCTCATCTCTACCCCTCCTGCCAGTTCTAACCCCACTTCCCTCCTACTCTTCAGGGTTCCCTTCCTCCACCCTGAGCTGTTTTCCTCCGTCCTACACCTCCTCCCTTACCCCCTACTGTGTCTCAGCACTCACTCCTGCTTTGTCTTTCCTCTTTGTCTCCTGTCCCACCCATCTCCTGGCTCTTGGAGCGCCCACCACACCTTTCTCCTCTTCCTCCCACCCCCTGCAGCCCCTGTCCCTTCCTCCCCTCTTTTTCCCTCCTCTCAAGCCTCCTCTCCCACAGCAGGACCCCATCAATACTTTTTATTCTTTGTGCATGCTCCGTCATTTTCATGTTTTTTTAACTGTCTGTCATTCTGTTTGTTTTTATACTGTGATGACTTCTAACCACTGTGTGACTCCAGTGTATTTGAAGTGCCCCACAAATTGCCAACTGTGTTCTTTTAACTTCATGTCGACTTTTTTAACAGTCCCTCAGTGTGTGTCCCTGGGTTAGTGTATATTTTAACTTCCATTATCTCCATTTACTGTGTTTTACACCCCCTTTTTCGCGGTTTTTGTATATGAGTTCTCCTTTTTATAGTTTTTGTAAAGCCACTCGGCTGAAGAGCGGTGGATTGTGCTGCTGTCTACCCTCCCCTGCCCATATAGGGCAGAGGCATGAAATTACAATAAAGCAAAAAAAGAGCAGCAATGGGATAATAGGTTAGTGTCCTAATATTATTAACCATTCTTATGTCTCTCTCAGCAGCAAGTTACCCACTGTACTACTGTGTTAGTCTGCTGTCATATTATCTCCCATCCTTATTATACTTTCCAGCAGTTTTTCACTTCTAGATCGATGGGAGGCTATCCGCAGCGCTTCAGTGATAGTTTGTTGTCCTATTACTACTATTTGACTACTACTATCACTACTACTACTACTACCACCCATTATCACGTCCTCCCACTAGCTTTTTACTTATACATTGGCAGGGGAATACCTCCCTGTACTTCAGTGATAATCTGACTCCCTATTATGATGCATTCTTTCACAGTGCCGCTATTGCCTCTAACTTCCAGGGGAGAATCCATGGCACCACAATTTCGAGTGCCCTCTGGTGGCTAAATTCTGTACTAGGCCAATTAGCCCTTGCACGTCAAGGTGAACACATACAGAGTGCTTCCCACCAATGTTTCACCCATGACATCACGATCATGTGACTGGATGTGTCACTGGAATGCGATCAGTAAAAAGTGATCTCTTTACTTTCTGACAAGTCAATAATTTTTTTGAAGTATTGTGCAACACTTGCACCTTCCAAATTTAAATAAACAGAAGAGAATGGTAAGGTTTCTCCTGCCAAGTAAACAGATCCACAGCCCTGATTAAATAAAACATACGCAAATTGAATTTTATAAATAAACAATATATTCTCTTCAGGGTAACTGACATTGATTTGAATTTCATGTGAAATCCTTCTAATCCGACAGCTCGGTACAGACTGAGCAATTTTTCCCTCAAATTTTTTTTCTGGGAAGGGAAGGGGAGGGTAATGGGAGATTTGGGGAGGGCTGGGGATTTCCCAGAGGGGAAAGGGTGAGGGACACCCCCAATGGACTGAGAATTTCCCAGAGGGTGCGGGATGTGGTAGGGGTTGGAGAGGGGTGCAGATGGGAGAGGGGAGGGGGTAATTAATTGGTTAATTTAATTATTTTAATTTGTATCAAAAGTGCAACATTGCCACATCTACACTAGGAGACAGGGGGGCAGAGGTTGGGAAGGGCCTGTAATCTTGAATAAACTAAAACTGCACCAGAATCACTATTATACCCCTACTCAGAGTGGTGCACTCGCCTGTCACTTCCCCACACTGTCCCCGTCTAATGGCATGAGTGTGACACTTCACTCTAAAAGAGTCACTGTAGATGGGGAAATCGACTGTGCTGTTCAATTGGACACACATAAAAGACATATTGCTGTCTACATCTCTGTAACAAACTAACTTACAAAGAAGACACTTATGCTGTCTAATGTGCCTTCTATACAGGAGGTTATTTGTGGGTCGACATAATAAATGTATCGATTCTGTGTAGATTAGCCAAGTGGTCTAAGGTGCCGCAGTCATGGACTGTGCGGCCGGACCCGGCGGAGGTTCGAGTCCTCCCTCGGGATGGGTGTGTGTGTTTGCCTTTAGGATAATTTAGGTTAAGTAGTGTGTAAGCTTAGGGACTGATGAGCTTAGCCGTTAAGTCCCATAAGATTTCACACATTTGAACTTTTCTTCTTTTTTTTTCTTTTTTATGCTGTGTACCATGTAACCAACCTGAAGCAGTCAGTTCATCGGCACCCCTGATGATATGACTTGGTCTTTTCTTTCAATATTATGTCCGTTCGGAAACGAGATCTGGCTGCTCATCCCTGACATACGCTGTTGGTTCTGAAATTGCAACACCAGCGAGTGCACCCGTGGTCTAGGGGTAGCGTCTTTGATTTGTAACGACTACTTTATCAGCTTTATCAGTGCTGGGTTAGAACTCCCCCCCCCCCCCCACCACCACCACCACCACCACCGCATAAACTTTAAACATAAATGATCAGCATTGGCGGCCAATGACTTCTAGTACAAGTATTCTACCAACGCCCTTATCAAAGAGGGAGGAGAAGCGGAGAGAGGTACAGGGCACTCTCTTGCTCTGCCCCTAAAAGTTGGAAGAATTAGATCAGCGGCATACGGATGCAGAAGGCAATGGAAACAACTGCATTAAAGACATGTAATGTGTATCCATAGGAAAGTGTCAAGATGATCTCCCCACCGGCAAAAGATTCCGGAACACCCCCCCCCCCCCCCCCCCCCTGATCTCCGAGAGAGGACTGCCAAGAGAGAGGTGTGAAACATCAGAAGTTTTAACGTGGTACCAAAGCTAGAAAATCTCAAAAGGAAAATGCAAAGGCTCAGTCTATGTATAATACGGGTCAGTGAAGTGAAATGGAAAGAAGACGAGGATTTCTGGTCAGATGAATAAAGGATAATATCAACAGCAGGAGGAAATAGAATGGGAATAAGGCTATAGGGGAAAGAGCAGAAGAAAGGCCTCGGTAGGATATGGGTCTTGGTATCATGAATGAGAACAGAAAAACTAATTGAGTTCTGTACTAAATTTCAGCTAATGGGAGATTTTAATTTCATTCCATCATGGTCAGGCAGCGATCCCCAAAATAAGATACCAGATCGTAAGGCGTATCCTGGAGCAGATATGGAAGTACTAAAGAATGAAGAGTCACGCTTGAAGTTCTCTAAGGCTACAGATACCGCGACAGGGAATAGCTCAGTAGGCAGTTCAGTTGAAGAGAAATGGACATCTCTAAAAAGGGCAATCACAAAAGCTGGAAAGAAAAAAATAGGTACAAAGAAGGTAACTGCGAATAAACCGTATATAACAGGTGAAATACTTCAGCTGATCAATGAAAGAATGAAGTGCAAAAATGTTCCGGGAATACGGAATCACAGGTCCCTCAGGAATGAAAGAAATTAGATGTGTGGAGAAACTAAGACGAAATGGTTGCATCAAAGATGTAAAAAATTCCAAAAAGAAATGATTTTAGGAAGGACTGACTCAGCATTTACAAAAGTCAAAACACGCTTCTCGTGAGCGTCTATGGAAAATGGTAGAAGGTTGGTGACATAACGAGTCAGCCGTATGGTATTGGACGACCATGTCTCTTCACAAAACGTAGACGTCGGAGGATCCCCCACTGTGTAATTCAGGACAGGCAACGATCTGTGGCAGATCTGGTGACAGAGTACAATGATGGTGCTGGAACAAGTGTTTCGGAGCACAACGTTCAAAGGTCATTGTTCATAAAGGAGCCCCATGTTACACGATCCCTACGCGTTACTGTGTCGACCCGAAGTCATCGTCTGTTATCATCGCAGTGTGCACAGCATCACTGAATTTTCAGTGTGGATCAATAGGAACGTGTCGCCTGTCGAATGAAACGCATTTCAGCTTACACCAGGTCACTGGATGGGTTCTTCACTTACTCATCCTGTCGAGTGGTTGCACGTAACATGCACCGCGACACAGATGCAGGCCTGTAAGAGCAGAATTATCCTATGGGGTACAATGAGTTGGACCGCCATGGGTCTCTGATGGTTATTGAAGGCGTCATGACCGCAGTGAACTTGAACGTTACTGCGGACCGCCTACGTCACTTCATCTTTGAAGTCTTCTCTTACGACGATGACATATCAGTATGATAAGTGTCAACGCATGCAATGTCAGAATCACGCTACAGTGGTTTGAGAGGCGGGGTAGTGAACTCACACTGTCGTCTTGACCAGTAAATGCGCCTGATCTGTACCCCATCGGAATACATACTGGGCGCAAGCTATGTACTGGTAAACAACCGTCCCTTTATTTGTTGAAATTGCTTGACCTGTGCGTATATATCTGGTCCCGCATACTTCTGCAACCCTGCAAGGACTTGTAGAACCCATTCCAAGTAGAATCGTTGCTGTATTGTGACTGCATAGTGGACCGACACGCTACTAAACAAGTGGTCATAATGTCATGGCTCATTGGTGTACAACATGTACAAGAACCAAGAGAGAATAATAAGAGTGGAAGACCAAGAAACAGTAATCGGCTTAAAAATAATGTAACACAGGGACGTAGCCTTCGCCCCTACTGTTCAATCTACACATCGAAGAATCAATGATGGAAATAAAACTAAGATTCAAGAGTGAAATAAGAAGAAAGGATATGAATGATAAGATTTGCTGTTACCCTCAGTAAAAGTGAAGAATAATTACAGAATCTGCTACTTAGAATGAACAGTCTAATGAGAACTGAATATGGATTGAGAGTGAATTGAAGAAAGACGAAAGTAAAGAGAAGTAGCAGAAATGAGAACAGCGATACGTCATTTTTGTGACTGGTTTGAAGCGGCCCGTCCGAATTCCTCTCCTGTTCAACCTTTTCATCTCAGAGTAGCACTTGCAACCTGCGTCCTCTATTATTCGCTGGATGTATTTCAGTCTCTGTCTTGGTCCGCAGTTTTCACCGTCTACAGCTCCCTCTTGTACCATTTACGCTATTATCTGATATCTTTACAGATGTCCTATCATCCTGTTCCTCCTCCTTGTCAGTGTTTTCCACATACTCCTTTCCTCTCCGATTCTGCGCAGAACTTCCTCATTCCTACCTTCTCAGTCCACTTAATTTTCAACATTCATCTGTAGCATCACATTTCAACTATTACGATTCTCTCGATTCTCTTCTGTTCCAATTATGCCACAGTCCATGTTTCACTACCACACAACGGGTGTTCCCAACGTACATTCTCAGAAATCTCTTCCTTAAGGTAAGGTCTATGTTTCATGCTAATGACTTCTCTTAACAAGGAATACCCTTTTCGCAAGTGCTAGTCTGCTTTTGATATACTCCTTGCTCCGTCCGTCATTGGTTATTTTGCTGCTTAGGTAGCAGAATTCCTTAACTTCATCTACTTCGTGACAATCAAACCTCATGTTAAGTTGCTCGCTGTTCTCATTTCTCCTACTTGTTATTAATTTCGTCTCTCTTCCTTTTACTCTCAATCCATATTCTGTACTCATTCAATTCAGTAGATTATGCAATTCTTCTTCACTTTCACTCAGGATAGTAATGCCATCAAAAAAATTGTATCATTGATATCCTTTCACCTTGAATTTTAATTCCACTCCTGAACATTTCTTTTATGTCCAACATTGTTTCTTCGATGTATATATTGAACAGTGGGGGCGAAAGACTACATCCCTGTCCTACACCTTTTTTAATCCGAACACATCGTTCTTGGTCGTCCACTCTTATTATTCCCTCTAGGCTCTTGTACATGTTTTATATTACTAACCTCTCACTATAGCTTACCCCTATTTTTCTCAGAATTTCAAACATTTTTCCAGGTCGACAAATTCTATGAACATGTCTTGACTTTTTTTAGTCTTGCTTCCATTGTCAACCGTAACGTCAGAATTGCCTCTGTGGTGAAATTACCTCTCCTAAAGCCAAACATCGTTATCCGACACACCCTCAATTCTTGTGTTAAAACTGAAGACAACACTGGCCGTGAAAGCCTACATTGTATGATTACACCCTCATTTTTTTCCATTCTCCTATATATTATTCTTATAACCAACTTGAATGTATGAGCTGTTGAGCTGATTGTGGGATAATTCTCGCATTTTAGCTCTTGCAGCCTTCGGAATTGTATGGATGATATTTTTTCGAAAGTCAGATGATATGTCTCCGGACCCATAGATTCTACACATCAGTGTGAATAGTCGTTTTGTTGCTACATCCCCCAATGATTTTAGAAATTCCGATATAATGTTATCTATCCCTTCCGCCTTATTTACTCTTAAGTCTTCCAAAGCTCTCTTAAATTCTCATTCTTATACTGGATCCTCTATCTCTTCTAAATCGACTCCTGTTTTTTCTTCCATCACATCAGACTAATCTTTCCCTCATGGAGGCCTTCATTGTACTATTTCTGTCTATCCGCTTTCTCCTCTGTATTTAACAGTGAAATTCCCGTTGCACTCTTAGTGTTACCATCCTTGCTTTTAATTTAACCGAAGGTTGTTTTGACTTTCCTATATGCTGAGTCAGTCCTTCCGACAATCATTTAGTTTTCGATTTTTCACATTTTTCATAGAGCCATTTCGTCTTAGCTTCCCTGAACTTCCTATTTATTTCATTCCCCAGCGACTCTTATATCTGTATTCCTGAATTTCCCTGAACGTTTTTGTAGTTCCTTCTTTCATCGATCAACCGAAGTATTTCTTCTGTTACCCACAGTATCTTCGCAGTTACCTTCTTTGAACCTATGTTTTTCTTCTCAGCTGCTGTGACTCTGCCCTTTTTAGAGACCTCCACTCCTCTTCAACTCTAACGCCAACTGAACTATTCCTTATTGGTGTATCTATAGCCTAGAGAACTTCACTCGTATCTTGTCTTTCCTGAATAATTCCGTATCCCATTTCTTTGCGTATTGATTCTTCCTGACTAATCTTTCAAACTTCAGCCTACCCATCATCTTTACTATATTGTGAACTGAGTCTACATCTGCTCCTGGGTAGACCTCACAATCCAGAATCTGAATCTCTGTCTGACCACGGCGTAATCTAACTGAAATCTTGCAGTATCACTCGGATTTTTCCAAGTATACCTCTTTCTCTTGTGATCCTTGAACAGAGTATTCGCTATTACTAGTTCATATTTATTACGAAACTCAATTAGCCTTTCTCCTCTTTCATTCCTTCTCCCAAGCCCATATTCCCTTCGCTATTACTAGTTCATATTTATTACGAAACTCAATTAGCCTTTCTCCTCTTTCATTCCTTCTCCCAAGCCCATATTCCCTTCACTTTTTCTTCAACTTCTTCTCCTAAACTGCATCCCAGTCCCCAATGACTATTATATGTTCATCTCCATTTAGGTATCGTATCACCATTTCAATATCCTTACATACTTTCTCTGTCTCTTCGTCTTCAGCTTGTGACGTCGGCATCTTTATCTGAACTATCCTTGTCGGTGTTGGTTTGCTGTCGATTCTGATAACAACTCTACACAGTAACACACTATCTGCGTTCCTATTAATAACTAATTCTACTCCCGTTACACCGTTTTCTACTGCTGTTGATATTACCATATACTCACCTAACCAGAAATTCTTCTCTTCTTTTCATTTCACTTCACTGATTCCTTAGATTCATTCGTAGGATTTTCCTTTTCACATTTCTAGCTTTTCTACCACGTTCAAGGCTCTGACATTCAACGCCCCAACTCGTAGAATGTTATTCCTTCGTTGGTTATTCAAACTTTTTCTTATGGTCATCTCCCCCTTGGCAGTCTCCTCCCAGAGATCCGAATGGGAGACTACTCCGGAATTTTTTGTCAATGGAGAGATCATCATGACACTTTCAGATTACCAACCACATGTCCTGTGGTTTTTAAAGCAGTGGTTTCCATTGCCTTCAGCACCTTCATGCTGTTGATTATTGTTGATTCTTCCGCCTTTAGGGGCAATTTCCCACCCAAAGGACAAGAGAGCGCCCTGATCCTCTGCCTGCTCATCCATCTCTTTGACAAGGCCGTTGACAGAATGAGAGTGACTTCTTACTTCGGAAATCTTCGGTTGCCAGTGCTGATTATTAACCAAAATTTCAACGGTTTTCGAACCGGGGAGTGAGGACGTTTTGATTGCTAATGAAAGATTTCTGAGAATGGACGTTTGGAGCACAGCATTGTATGATCGTGGAACATCGATTGTGGGAAAAGAGGAACAGAGCAGACTCGATGGATTTGAGATGTGGTGCTACAGACGACTGTTGAAAATTAAGTGGACTGATAACGTAAGGAACGAGGAGGTTCTGAGCGGAATCACAGAGGAAAGGCATATAGGCAAAACATTGACAAGAAGAAGGGACAGGATGATAGGACATCTTTTGAGACATCACTGAATAATTTGCATGGTACTAGATGTAGCTGTAGGGGGTAAAATCTGTAGAGGAACACATCCAGAATATAATAGAAGCTGTAGATTGCAAGTGGTACTCTGAGATGAAGAGGTTGGCACAAGAGAGGTATTCGAGTTGGTCCGCATCAAATCAAATCAGAAGACTGATGACTCGAAAAAAAAGAAAGAGAGAGAAGGCAGGGAGGATCGTAAATACAGGCATTTTACACATTATACACTAGGGTGACAAAATAATAGGATTAAGATACGCACATACGTAGATGGCGGCACCGCGCGGGATTAGCCGAGCAGTCTAGGGCGCTGCAGCCAAGGACTGTGCGGCTGGTCCCGGCGGAGGTTCGAGTCCTCCCTCGGGCATGGATGTGTGTGTTTGTCCTTAGGATAATGTAGGTTAAGTAGTGTGTAAGGATAGGGACTGATGACCTTAGCAGTTAAGTCCCATAAGATTTCACACACATTTGAACATAGATGGCGGCAGTATCGCGTACACAGGGTATAAAAGGGCAGTGCATAGGCGGAGCTGTTATTTGCACTCAGCTGATTCATGTGAAAAGGTTTCCGACGAGATTATGGCTGCACAACGGTGAATAACATATTTTGGACGCGGAATGGTAGAAGGAGCTAGACGCATGGAACATTCCATTTGCTAAATAGTAAGGCAATTCAGTATTCCGAGATCCACAATGTCAAAAGTGAACCGAGAATAACAAATTTCAGGCGTTTATCTCTCACTACGGACGACACTGTGACCGACGTGACGTCCTTCACTTAATGACCAAGAGCAGCGGTTACGGCAGCAACCGACCGACGCGAGTGCCTTTGCTAACAGCACAACATCGCCTGCAGCATATCACCGGTATTGGTGACCGTATCGTTTGGACGACTGGAAAAAGGCGCCGTCGTCAGATGAGTCCCGATACCAATTGGTAGGAGCTGATGCTAGAGTTCGAGTGTGGAGCAGACCCCGCGAACCCTTGAACTTAAGTTGACAACAAGGTACTATGCAAACTGGTGCTGGCTCCATGGTATGGGCTGTTTACATGGATAGCTCCGGCTGTCCCATACTGTGGGCCCTCAAGCTATGCGGGCTCTCGGTTAGTAAAAGGCACTGTGAGGAAGGATGCGTCTCAAACAGCCTCTCCTTCTCAAGTGCCCTTACCTGCCTTCTTGAGGTGGAGCTGTTAAGCCTTCGGGCAACTGATGGGTAGGGACGCGACGGTGTGCTGAACAACTTGGACACTGGTTCTGATGGCTGCATTTGCTGTGGTGGGATCCTGCCCCAAGTCGGCGAAGGCCACTCGCCTTGTCTTGGACTCCAAGGCATGCTCTGCAAAGCCGGGTCGTCGTGACATGTCCTCGGTCAGGTTAGATGGGTCCAGACCTCCGAACGTCTGGGGGACCGGCACGGCACCTGAGTAGGACCGGGTCCTTGGCCTTTGGTGGGAACCTGGCCTAGTAGGGGGCGAAGGACGGAGAGTGAATCCGCTCTCCCGGAATGCGGGTGGCATTTGCCGATAAGGGAGCGGGTGAAAAGTGTGGTGGTGTGGCTGTTGAAGAGGACTAGTGCGCTGTACCCACGGCGTGCTAAACCTGTCAGCTCAGTTACTGATAGCTCTTGGTCAAGGGGCGGGACCGGTGAGCGAGCTGCATATAGCTGTACAGTAGCTGCATATGGGCTGTTTACATGGATATGTAAAAATGGAGCTGTAGCGTTCTCGCTTCCCACCCCCGGGTTCCCGGGTTAGATTCCCGGCGGGGTCAGGGATTTTCTCTGCCTCGTGATGACTGGGTGTTGTGTGATGTCCTTAGGTTAGTTAGGTTTAAGTACTTCTACGTTCTAGGGGACTGATGACAATAGATGTTAAGCCCCATAGTGCTCAGAGCCATTTCAACCATTTGTAAAAATGGAAATGGACTTCAGGTTACCAAAGAACGATGGAAATTTATGGATGACAAGGCATGCTGACACCGGATTGATCGCGATTGATCTGAAGAACATTCTGGATAATTCGAGACAATGAGATGGCCACTCAGACCACCTAGCATGTACGGGACGTAATGGAGGGGTCAAATAGTTCAGATGGCTCTAAGCATTATGGGACTTAACAGCTGAGGTCATCAGTCCCCTAAACCTAGAACTACTTAAACCTAACTAACCTAAGGACATCACACACATCCATGACCGAGGCAAGATTCGAACTTGCGACCGTAGCAGCAGCGCGGTTCCGTACTGAAGCGCCTAGCGCGGCCATCGCGGCCGGCAATTGAGGGGTCAGTTCGTGCACAAAATCCTTCACCGGACGCTTTGTTAATTATGGCAGCTATGGCAATTATGGCCACTCTTGGTACGAAACTCAGAACGGCAGATAAATTACACAATTTCCGCATCATGACAACGACTGCACTGTTTTCCACGTCCCCAACACGTTTTGTATATGCTACACTGCCAGTGGTTATTGCATATCGCTGTCGAGCATAGGCAGTGGTCACGTTAATGTGGCTGGAGCGTGCAGTAGGACGAAAACTTTAAATTTTGTGATGTTTGAGTTACATGGTATCAAATTTAGAACACAGAGCTGATACTTCTGGCAAAAAATGTCTCTAACCCGAATGGGTAACGAGTCGAGCGTCATTCTATTCTGCTTCAAATCAGTCGCAGTGGTTGCCGATTAGTGGTGTTCAGGTGTCTGAGCATCTTGCGACCAAACATGGAAAATTCACTCGCTAGAGGGGTATATGAGAAAATAATGGACAACACACAGTCTTGCGTTATCGTGTTGAAATATAAGGCCACGAAGAAAACGCACAACCACCGGCGTTGACACACATACACTCCTGGAAATTGAAATAAGAACACAGTGAATTCATTGTCCCAGGAAGGGGAAACTTTATTGACACATTCCTGGGGTCAGATACATCACATGATCACACTGACAGAACCACAGGCACATAGACACAGGCAACAGAGCATGCACAATGTCGGCACTAGTACAGTGTATATCCACCTTCCGCAGCAATGCAGGCTGCTATTCTCCCATGGAGACGATCGTAGAGATGCTGGATGTAGTCCTGTGGAACGGCTTCCCATGCCATTTCCACCTGGCGCCTCAGTTGGACCAGTGTTCGTGCTGGACGTTCAGACCGCGTGAGACGACGCTTCATCCAGTCCCAAACATGCTCAATGGGGGACAGATCCGGAGATCTTGCTGGCCAGGGTAGTTGACTTACACCTTCTAGAGCACGTTGGGTGGCACGGGATACATGCGAAGGTGCATTGTCCTGTTGGAACAGCAAGTTCTCTTGCCGGTCTAGGAATGGTAGAACGATGGGTTCGACGACGGTTTGGATGTACCGTGCACTATTCAGTCTCCCCTCGACGATCACCAGAGTTGTACGGCCAGTATAGGAGATCGCTCCCCACACCATGATGCCGGGTGTTGGCCGTGTGTGCCTCGGTCGTATGCAGTCCTGATTGTGGCGCTCACCTGCACGGCGCCAAACACGCATACGACCATCATTGGCACCAAGGCAGAAGCGACTCTCATCGCTGAAGACGACACGTCTCCATTCGTCCCTCCATTAACGCCTGTCGCTACACCACTGGAGGCGGGCTGCACGATGTTGGGGCGTGAACGGAAGACGGCCTAACGGTGTGCGGGACCGTAGCCCAGCTTCATGGAGACGATTGCGAATGGTCCTCGCCGAGACCCCAGGAGCAACAGTGTCTCTAATTTGCTGGGAAGTGGCGGTGCGGTCCCCTACGGCACTGCGTAGGATCCTACGGTCTTGGCGAGCATCCGTGCGTCGCTGCGGTCCGGTCCCAGGTCGACGGGCACATGCACCTTCCGCCGACCATTGGCGACAACATCTATGTACTGTGGAGACCTCACGCCCCACGTGTTGAGCAATTCGGCGGTACGTCCACCCGGCCTCCCGCATGCCCACTATACGCCCTCGCTCAAAGTCCGTCAACTGCACATACGGTTCACGTCCACGCTGTCGCTGCATGCTACCAGTGTTAAAGACTGCGATGGAGCTCCGTATGCCACGGCAAACTGGCTGACACTGATATCGGCGGTGCACAAATGCTGCGCAGCTAGCGCCATTCGACGGCCAACACCGCGGTTCCTGGTGTGTCCGCTGTGCCGTGCGTGTGATCATTGCTTGTACAGCTCTCTCGCAGTGTCCGGAGCAAGTATGGTGGGTCTGACACACCGGTGTCAATGTGTTCTTTTTTCCATTTCCAGGAGTGTATATATAGCGGTTTCTGTCCAAATTACGAGCCATACGAATCAGAAGTTATCATATTATATACTTAATGGCTCTTCATATTGTGTACCGTAGAACGATGACGAATGCAGTCTTTCAGTGTACATTCTCCTCAAGCCTCCACTCACGGATACTTTCTCTGTAATGCTGTATGAAGAAACGGGTCTCGATTGAAAACACGATGCTGTGCCACTCCACTGTCTAGTGTTGTTGTTGAGTGTAGCACTGCCAACATATATTTCTCTATCTAATGCCATGTCAGGGGAAGTCGCCGCAATAGCCGCCGTGCTGACAGTCTGTGGTGTGCAGACGTTGTCGCTCGGGTCGTGTTGAGACATTCCAAGACAAGAAAAAAATGACTCACCACGAAGGAGTTATGCAGATTTATTATAAAATGATATTCATACGTGTGTCAAAGGAAAATACAAAATTATAAACTTTGGCGGCCAATGGATGTATGTGTGATGCCGCAGCGTAATTTTACCACGCAGCTGATACAGGTAGTATACAGGAGACTTGTCGATGTCAAGGCATGTCGATACCAGGGCATAAGTCTGTGCGAATTTCATTCCGTGAAGTGAACTCCGTTGGATACTAACTATATCTGACAGACAGGGGTGTGAACAATATACGGTGCTTGTAGAGGTGGATATGGTCCCCAAGGATAAATGCAGAATTGTTATGATATAGTATACTTTCTTAAAAGACGATATCCCCAATGGAATGCCAGCAAAATAGGCCCCAGACCATAACGCTGTCTCGCTGTTTGCTTCCATGCGTTTCACGCCACACACATCAACGACTATCTTTCCGACGGAGCGTAAAGCGTGATTCACTCAGTGGATGTCCAGCTGCGGTATTGACGAGCAAATTCCAGCCTTGGTCGGCAATGAACAGCAGTGAACATGGGTGCGTGATCCAAGAGCCTCCTACAGACGCCCATACCAGTAACGCTCGCTGAACGGTCGTTGAGATGGTTTTGGTTGCCCCTTGATTCAGCTGGCCGTTTGGGAGAGCACGTGTAATTGAGATCGAAGAAACCAGTTTAATTAATTAGAAAATCACTCGACATTTGAATAAGACTGATGCCACTGTTCGACAATGTTGCTAGAAATGGGTCTAGACAGCGTTTAGAAAGAAGCAGTCAACCTAGAGAGTCGACAGAATGTCAGGACTCAGAGAGGCACTCACCATTATCATCGATAACAAGTGCAAATGGTGCTTAGCTCCAATAATAGGCGACTCAGACAAAGGAGGCTGAGCTGAAGGTGCCCCTCGTCTACCACTGACCTCTGTACGTAAACAAGTCCTTTTGCAGCGTCGTCGGGCACTTTCAGCCAGTATAATTTTCTAACTGAGTCCCGATACCAGCGAAAACGTACGTGTAGACGCTCCAGAAAGCGGTAGGATACCAACCTAAATGTTGCCTCCCATATGGTCCAACAACCAGGTGTGAAACTATGGGCTGCTATTTTATTTCATTGCAGAACCCCCTTGGTTTTTATTCGCGGCATCTTTACAGCACAGCGGTTCGCATTCGATATTCTACGCCCCGTTTTGTTGCCCTTCATGATAATCCATTCTGATGTTATATTTCAGCAAGATAATGCCCACCTGCACACAGCGAGAATTTCTACTATTTGTTTTCGTGCTTGCCAAACCTTGCATTGGCTAGCAAGGCCATCGGATGTCTCCTCAAATGAGAACTTTTCCGCATTATGGACGGCGTCCTCCCATCAGCTCGAGATTTTGAAGATCTAATGCGTCAGTTGGACACAATTTGGCACGATATTTCTCAGGGGAATATCCAAGAAATCTATCAATCAACGCCAAGCTGAATAACTGCTTCCATAAGGCCAGAGGTGGATCAACCGTTATTGAGTTACACAGGTTGTGAAGCTCTTTCTCTTTAACAAATCATGCAAGTTTACTGAAACTGTAACGATATATTTGCCTGTGTGTGAACATCACATCTACCGCTTTTCCACCGATTCGGATAATTTCTTCGTTGTCCGTCGTTTTCTGTCTTTGAGTGTACTTGTCTTTCAACAAACAAGCCCATTTCCATTTGTGGCTGTACCATCCTGCGTGGCGGAGCGAACAGTAAATCTGTCTTCTTGGGTGTCGGATGCGTTGAGTGTTCTCTTGAACCCACAGATTCCGTATTCGCAAGACATTCGTGGAATCCCACCCAATGCGAACAGCTACCTCGCGAAATCGAACTGCAGTCTCGATGGGCGACTGTCCGGCTGCTTTCGCATACTGGTAGATGTTTGTTTGTTTTACACGTGGTGTTTCACGACCTGCTGACAAACAACCAGTCTGAATGAGAAATTCACTGATTATTATCCTCATATACAGAATGTACATGAACTTATTACAATTTTCGAGTACTAGTAATAGTGTTCCACAGATTTCGTGTTTGTTTTGAAAACAGTCAGAGAGTCGCTTTAGTCAGCTGTGGTCCCAGTAGTGCTAGTGTTTGTTTTGAATACAGTTCTGAGACAGGTAGCGCTTATTTTCATTGTTTTCAACAAGTGTCTAGTAACCACAGTTTAGTCAGCTATCAGCCGCCTTTAGTGAATTAGCAGTCTAGTTGAAAGTTGATTAACTCTCTACAGTAATTTATTTTCTTAGGATGGATAGGATGTGTGACTGCTGTGCACGGACGCAGGAGGAGCTAATCACTGTTCGCAAACAGCTGAACGTTTTGATGGCCGCGGTCAGCCGTCTTCAGGCTGCTGCCTCGGAGTGTAGCGGCAGTGGGGAGTCAAGTGCGTCACACGGTACACTTCAGGTGTTACATACTTCAACCACTGTCCCCGCTGTCGAGACATCTTCGCGGTTGGGCCACCCTCTCCCAAGGGGAGTTAGATGAGTATGTGCCAAACAAGAACGTAAGAAATGGAAAAGAGCCACCGTGGTACAACAACCGACTTAGAAAACAACTGCGGAAGCAAAGGGAACTTCACAGCAAACATAATTATATCCAAAGCCTTGGAGACAAACAAAAATTACACGAAGCAAAATGTAGTGCGAGGAGGGCTATGCGAGAGGCGTTCAATTAATTTGAAAGTAAGATTCTATGTACTGACTTGGCAGAAAATCCTAAGAAATTTTGATCTTATGTCAAAATGGTAAGCGGATCAAAACAAAATGTCCAGATACTCTGTGGCCAAACTGGTTCTGAAACAGAGGATGACAGACTAAAGGCCGAAATACTAAATGTCTTTTTCCAAAGCTGTTTCACAGAGGAAAATTGCACTATAGTTCCTTCTCGAAATTGTCGCACAGATGACGAAACGGTAGATATTGAAATAGACGACAGAGCGATAGATATACAATTAAAATTTTCTCAAAAAAGGAAAGGTCGCTTGACCTGATGGGGTACCAATTCGATTTTACACAGAGTACGCGAAGGAACTTGCCCCCCTTCTTGTAGCGGTGTACCATAGGTCACTAGAAGAGCGTAGCGTTCCAAAGGATTGGAAAAGGGCACAGGTCATCCCCGTTTTCAAGAAGGGACGTCGAAGGTATGTGCAGAACTATAGACCTATATCTCTAATGTCGATCAGTTGTAGAATTTTGGAACACGTATTATGTTCGAATATAATTACTTTTCTCGAGACTAGAAATCTACTCTGTAAGAATCTGCATGGGTTTCGAAAAAGACGATCGTGTGAAACCCAGCTCGCGCTATTCGTCCACGAGACTCAGAGAGCCATAGACACGGGTTCACAGGTAGATTCCGCCTTTCTTGACTTCCGCAAGGCGTTCGATACAGTTCGTTTAATGAACAAAGTAAGAGCATATAGACTACCAGGCCAATTGTGCGATTGGATTGAATAGTTGCTGTATAACAGAACGCAGCATGCCATTCTCAATGGAGAGAAGTCTTCCGAAGTAAGAGTGATTTCATGTGTGTCGTAGGTGAGTGTCGTAGGACCGTTGCTATTCACAATATACATAAATGACCTTGTGGATACCATCGGGAGCTCACTGAGGCTTTTTGCGGATGATGCTGTGGGATTTCGAAAGGTTGTAACAATGGAAAATTATACGGAAATGCAGGAGGATCTGCAACGAATTGACGCATGGTGCAGGGAATAGTAATTGAATCTCAATGTAGACAAGTGTAATGTGCTGCGAATACATAGAAAGAAAGATCCTTTATCATTTAGCTACAATATAGAAGGTCAGCAACTGGAAGTAGTTAATTCCGTGAATTATCTGGGTGTAGGTATTAGGAGTGATTTAAAATGGAATTATCATATAAAGTTGATCGACGGTACAGCGGATGCCAGACTGAGATTTATTGGAAGAATAATAAGGAAATGCAATCCGAAAACAAAGAAAGTAGCTTTCTTGTTCGCCCACTGCTTGAATATTGCTCACCAGTGTGGGACCCATACCAGACAGGGTTGATAGAAGAGATAGAGAAGATCCAACGGAGAGCAGCGCGCTTCGTTACAGGATCATTTAGTAACCGCGAAAGCGTTACGGAGATGATAGATAAATTCCAGGGGAAGACTGTGCAGGAGAGACGCTCAGTAGCTCGGTAGGGGCTTTTGTTGAAGTTTCGAGAACATACCTTCACCGAGGAGTCAAGCAGTATATTGCTGCCCTCCTACCTGTATCTGGTGAAGAGACCATGAGGATAAAATCAGAGAGATTAGAGCCCACACAGAGGCGTACCGACAGTCTTTCTTTCCACGAACAATACGAGACTGGGACAGAATGGAGAACCGATAGAGGTACTCAAAGTAGCCTCCGCCACACACCGTCAGGTGGCTTGCGGAGTATGGATGTGGATGTAGGTGTAGATGTAGATGTAGAAACTAATTTGTGCGGTTACACATAAATACTAATCATTTACATTTTCTGGCGTGTAGTACACTTCCTACCAAATTTGTGTTTCATGATGCCGCCTGCATGGTAGAGAAGCTCGGGGTGGAACGGGATACTTAATGTTTAGTAATTTATGTAATAATTTGTGGAAAACAAAAAAAAAAATACTTCTCAAAGCCATAAAAGATCACCTTATACTATAGCTTACCCTACCTCAAAACAGTATGTATTTTTAACATTTTTTCAAAGAAATTCTTGTATATTTCCCGTTCTACACCACCCAAAGGGCAGAACAGGGTAAGTAATTTTTTTCTAATATTATTGCGTAAACGTTGAAATTACTAGGTATATCATCTTAAAACTAAGACGTAAAGTCGTTTAATGAACTATTTAGACCAGTAATAGTTCATCTTCAAAAAACCGTCAACGATAAGAAAATATTTCTATTACTTTTGAAAAACAGTAAATAATTTTTAATGATTCACACTAAGTTACTGTTATTGTTACTTTGTTTCATACCATCGCTCGTACAGCAGATGTATTTTCTAGCTTGCGAACAGAAAACATAGGATGTCTAGTAATACATCTTATAACACAGTCCTCCCCTGATAGACAAGTTGCTTTATCAAGTCTGTGTGGTAAGCCATTTCTTTCTTGCAGTTGCAAGGAACTCGAGAATTTGTTGTGTACTCAATGACCTCTTACTTCAGGGAAATAGACTTAGATGTCTACATTTTTTAACCTTTATAGTGATCATCATAAATTAGCTGCACATCTAAAACAGAGTTTATTTTTACGAGTTTTTTTTCAATAATGCCCACCTTTAAGGAATTCTTTATCTTTCGAAGTTCAATCAATGCATACTAGTGTAATTCTATTTCGTTGAGAATAGTTTTAGTTTTCCATTCTTATTTCACCGTAAACAACGTATGTATAATTTGATGGTATCTAAATCTACATCCATATTCCGCAATCCATCGTTCAGTGAGAGGCGGAGGGTACCTTGTACCACTACTAGTCATTTCCTTCCCTATTCCACTCCCAAATAGAGCGAGAGAAAAACGACTGCATCCGTAAGAGCTCTAATTTCTCTAATCTTATCTTCGGGGTCCTGACGTGAAATGTTCGTTGTCGGCAGTTGAATCGTTTTTGCTGTCAGCCTCAGATGCCGATTCCCCAAATTTTCTCAGTAGTATTCCTCCAAAACAGCGCCACCTTCCTTCCAGGGATACCCGTTTGAGTTCCCGAAATCATTACTGTACTGTATACGACCTGCTTTAGTCACAGGATGATAGATCATGAACGAAAAGCAATAAATAAGTGAAAAAATGTAAAAACGGATTTAGTCAGTTAGCAAGATAGTTCGGTAGCATAAAGATATTCCTTAAAGGTGGACTTCGTAAGAAAAGAACCTCACGAAACTCTTTTTTAGGGATAGGGCCCACATATAATTCGCACTGATCACAAGCACGGACTCGCAACTGGCTTACAGATACGCACGCCGTATGTGCACAGGGTGAAGACACGACGATTGCCATTGCAGTTTATCCTTGAAGGTTTTGTCTAAGTATACGAGTGCAATTCGTTTAATTTGTTATGACGTCATGAGTACTTACGCATGTAAAGTGTGCTCACACTTTGTACTGCAATGTAAATGTGAGTTCTTCTGTTTGAACATCAATGATCCTGTGACCTGAATCAAGTGTATACCCTGAAACAGTTTTTCCAAAGTTGTTTGCCACAATCTATAAATGTCGTCCTCTTCTCACTGTGTATCGGATCTAGTCATCTAGGAATTTTGTGAATAATTCCAACTTTCTCTAGATATTATGTCCACTGATCTCTGAAAACAACATAATAAACAACAACTGCACCTAATTTTCGGTATGAGAAAGTTTAGAGATGAGGGTTGTTTAGGGATGAGGATGGTAATATGTCATACATCCCTTGGCTGCGATAGAGCTCTTTCCGTTTACTTTTGTATTTTTATGTCATGTTTTATTCCTATCTTACTAGTCAAGCAAACTTTTTTCGATTAGGCAGTCACTTGAGGAATTTTATCTCGGGCGCCTTTTAATCTTTACTCGTCTTGAAAAAAAATGGAAAAAGAGACGCACAGGTGCATTTCTCTTCTGATATATTTGGTGTTGAGCGGACGCAAAGTGAGGAATGTTTACGTTTTTGTAAGAGTTTCGAAAATAAAAACTGTGAGTCTCAGAATACGTTGGAGCGGCACTATGTTATTCATTAATCTAATCGCTCATTTTTTATTTATTTTAAAGAGGGAGAAGAAAGAGATAATATTTAAGCAAAGCAATCAAAAGATTTATTTCTTCTGTCGTAGCAGCAGAAGTTATATGAGAGGGCGAAAACCCTAAATCTACTGCGGGGTGTGTAGTTTACAGCTCGTTTCTCATTTGCTCTGAGGATACATTTCTTTGATAAAAATATAATTACACCAGTTATTGTAGACTCCAGTTTAAAGAAGCACAATATCTGCGATTTTTACACAAGCTATGACTGGATTGCTTGGAGAACGTTGCTTTGGCAATAGGAGTTGAAAGCTCTCTCAGCAAGATGGAATGTGAACACATTCCTCGAAATGAGTGCACCAATCGTTCTGTTTTGGACCGTATGTCTGCGGCTAAATTATTGCTGAATGACCAGCGGGGTCTCAGAACCATACTGTATGACTGTATGTTTGACTGGTTAAAGAATGAAATCACATCAAAAAGAAATGCTTGTATTTATGTAACAAGTTGCCCTACCGACAGACATCGTTAGCGAGGTAGGCGACTTGTTGTCGAATATCGAAACAGCTTTAAGTGATATAGGTCAGACATTTGAATTTCTGGCGTCTACTCAGCCGACGCATAAACAATGTTGTCGCGTGCAGGCGCATTTAGCCCATTGCTGTAATTGTTTATCGGATATCGCTTCACTCGATCTCAATGATGCAATGGGTGATCTCCGTCATAAGTTGCTTGGTGTTGCCGGACGTTTGCAGTCCCCCACCGTAGTGCTTGCTTTAAGTGGGTGAGTTTTAAGTACTAATTTTGAGCCGTAAAATGTGAATGAGGTCACACGCTTTAAGTGTAACGAAGAATATTTGAGTTTATTTTCCAAGTTACTTAATCCAATTATGAATGTCTTGAAAGTTATATCTGTCTTGTATATCGAAAATTTGAGCCAGTTTCAATCCTTCCTGTGGTTGTTAGTCCGTCTCCAGATTCAAGCTGATGCTTTGCATGTTCCACAGTCTGTCGTATTAGCATTATTAAATCCTGTGGCTAAGGGTGTGCTTTGTAGCATGATAGCCGAGGAGTAACGAAACCTTAGCGCAGTATTTTGAGAGGGTTCGCACGGCCGTAGTGGCGTTGGATATGCGTGTGTCCGACGTTGATTGTATCGAACATATGTTGGAATGCATGCGGGTACAGGATCGCGCCAGGTTGAACCTTGTAGAGCGCCCTTGATCTGTGTAACAATTTCAACACTTGGTTGACTCTATTCACGCTATTTCTTGGGAGGATGAACATGGTTCCGCCTCATAAAGGAAAGTAATATCTGAGGCACCAAGGTGTACTAACTTTATTAATACCAGTTCTAATTCATTAGTTCGGAGTTGCTACCGTTGCCATGCAGTTGATCATTTAGTACGGGATTGTCCGGTACTTAGGAGCCCTCGTTCAAATAGCTGACGCCAGAGGATGGGAAAAGGGGGTGAGTTTACTAACTGTCCCGTGAGTTGTAAAGCTATTCAGGCGACGCATCTTCCGGCGCTCCCTTTTGTTGTCTGTGATAGTGTAGGACAGAGTTTCAAGGAGAGCATAAGGGAGCAATTGACAGAAATGGGGGAAAGAAATACGGTGGAAGAAGAATGGGTAGCTTTGAGGGATGAAGTAGTGAAGGCAGCAGAGGATCAAGTAGGTAAAAAGACGAGGGCTAGTAGAAACCCTTGGGTAACAGAAGAAATATTGAATTTAATTGATGAAAGGAGAAAATATCAAAATGCAGTAAATGAAGCAGGCAAAAAGGAATACAAACGTCTCAAAAATGAGATTGACAGGAAGTGCAAAATGGCTAAGCAGGGATGGCTAGAGGACAAATGTAAGGACGTAGAGGCTTATCTCACTAGGGGTAAGGTAGATTCTGCGTACAGGAAAATTAAAGAGACGTTTGGAGATAAGAGAACCACTTGTATGAACATCAAGGGCTCAGATGGAAACCCAGTTCTAAGCAAAGAAGCGAAAGCAGAAAGGTGTAAGGAGTATATAGAGGGTCTGTACAAGGGCGATGTACTTGAGGACTATATAATGGAAATGGAAGAGGATGTAGATGAAGATGAAATGGGAGATACAATACTGCGTGAAGAGTTTGACAGAACACTGAAAGACCTGAGTCGAAACAAGGCCCCCAGAGTAGACAACATTCCATTGGAACTCCTGACGGCCTTTGGAGAGCCAGTCCTGAGAAAACTCTACCATGTTGTGAGCAAGATGTACGAGACAGGTGAAATACCCTCAGACTTCAAGAAGAATTTAATAATTCCAATCCCAAAGAAAGCAGGTGTTGACAGATGTGAAAATTACCAAACTATCAGTTTAATAAGTCACAGCTGCAAAATACTAACGCGAATTCTTTACAGACGAATGGAAAAACTAGTAGAAGCCGACCTCGGGGAAGATCACTTTGGATTCCGTAGAAATGTTGGAACACGTGAGGCAATACCGACCCTACGACTTATCTTAGAAGCTAGATTAAGGAAAGGCAAACCTACGTTTCTAGCATTTGTAGACTTAGAGAAAGCTTTTGACGATGTTGATTGGGATACTCTCTTTCAAATTATGAAGGTAGAAGGGGTAAAATACAGGGAGCGACAGGCTATTTAAAATTTGTACAGAAACCAGATGGCAGTTATAAGAGTCGAGGGACATGAAAGGGAAGCAGTGGTTGGGAAGGGAGTGAGACAGTGTTGTAGTCTCTCCCCGATGTTATTCAATCTGTATATTGAGCAAGCAGTGAAGGAAACAAAAGAAAAATTCGGAGTAGGTATTAAAATCCATGGAGAAGAAATCAAAATGTTGAGGTTCGCCGATGACATCGTAATTCTGTCAGAGACAGCAAAGGACTTGGAAGAGCAGTTGAACGGAATGGATAGTGTCTTGAAAGGAGGATATAAGATGAACATCAACAAAAGCAAAACAAGGTTAATGGAATGTAGTCGACTTAATTCGGGTAATGCTGAGGGAATTAGAATAGGAAATGAGACACTTAAAGTAGTAAGTGCGTTTTGCTATTTGGGGAGCAAAATAACTGATGATGGTCGAAGTAGAGAGGATATAAAATGTAGACTGGCAATGGGAAGTAAAACGTTTCTGAAGAAGAGAAATTTGTTAACATCGAGTACAGATTTAAGTGACAGGAAGTCATTTTTGAAAGTATTTGTATGGAGTGTAGCCATGTATGGAAGTGAAAAATGGACGATAAATAGTTTAGACAAGAAGAGAATAGAAGCTTTCGAAATGTGGTGCTACAGAAGAATGCTGAAGATTAGATGGGTAGATCACATAACTAATGAGGAAGTATTGAACAGGATTGGGGAGAAGAGAAGTTTGTGGCACAACTTGACCAGAAGAAGGAATCGGTTGGTAGGACATGTTTTGAGGCATCAAGGGATCACCAATTTAGTATTGGAGGGCAGCATGGAGGGTAAAAATCGTAGAGGGAGACCAAGAGATGACTACACTAAGCAGATTCAGAAGGATGTAGGTTACAGTAGGTACTAGGAGATGAAGAAGCTTGCACAAAATTGAGTAGCATAGAGAGCTGCGTCAAACCAGTCTCAGGAATGAAGACCACAACAACAACAGGTAGGACAGGAACCAGTGTGTGCATTGCTGGATTAAGGTCGTTCCGTATCTTGAGTTGATTATGACTGATACATAGAATATAGACATTGGTGCAGGTTTTCGACTCCACCGTCTCAGTTTCAGAGATGGCCGAGAGTTACCTCTAGTAGGGGAGGTGCAGGGTGGTTAGACGTCGATAAATTCTCAAGGCCTCATAGGTTTTTCATAGCTAAGAATTTGAGTGTCCCTTTGTTGCTCGGGTATGATTTCATCCAGCATGCCTGTTTGGTATTCGATTATGCATGGAGTGTCTTTTATTTTAAGTTTGCGCCTCAACTACCGTCTCTCTTTGTGTTTTTGCCAGCAGTCTTGTGTAGCGAAGGTGAGCTATATGTGCAGTGTGCAGGTTGACACGGGTTGTCTTACGGAACATCAAGTGCAGGCTCTCAACCAGGTCTTGGAGCGCTATCCTGACGTCTTATCGGATAGCCGGCTACGGTGGCCGAGCGGTTCTAGGTGCCCAGTCCGGAACTGCGCCACTGCTACGGTCGCAAGTTCGAATCCTGCCTAGGGCATGGCTGTTTGTGATGTCCTTAGGTTAGGTTTAAGTAGTTCTAAGTTCTAGGGGACTGATGACCACAGCTATTAAGTCCCATAGTGCTCAGAGCCATTTGAACCATTTCTTATCGGATAAGTTGGGGGAGACAGAAATTCCTATGTGTGACATCAAATTAACTGATAGTGTGCCCGTCCGTCAGGCCCCTTATAGGCTGTTATAGGCTGTCTCTACCGAAGATGAAGATTTTAAGAGCCAAAATCAATAATATGCTACAAGAGGGGGTGATTAGACCATCGACTTCGCTCTATGCTTCGCCTGCATTTCTAGTGCCCAAAGACCGGGGTAGCGATTTTCGTATGGTAGTTGATTACTGGAGGCTTAACAAAACGGTGGTGTTTGAGTCAGTTCCCTTGCCCGATTTGCACAATTGGTTTACCTGATTTTCAGGTGCTAATGTGTTCACCATCTTAGATCTCAATCAGGCATATTACCAAATCTCCCTTGCCGAGTCATCTAAGCCTGTGACAGCGTTTTGCACAGAATGGAATTCATTTTTCAACCCTAGTCCCTTTTGAGTTGGCCACTTTTGCAGCTGTGTTGTCCCATCTATTGGATTTCGCCCTAGGGACTTGAAGGTCGTCTGTATTTAAAACTATTTAGATGATGTAGTTATCTACAGTCGCATCTTTGAGGAACAACTTGTTCATCTGGAGCAGGTTTCCCTAACGTTGCGTTCGGCTGGCGCCACCGTCAAGCCATCTAAAATCACCCTTGTAAACAACAGATTTCTTTCTTAGGCCATTTGGTCTCTGCAATAGGCGTAAGCATCGACCAGGATAGAACTAAGGCCTTATGGGATTTCCTCCCTCCCCAGAATAATAAGGATGTGGCTCACTTCGTTGGTATGGCGAATTTCTTCCGTAAATTAATTGCCAATTTCACCCATCTTGTAGCCCCCCTTAATGATCTTCGGAAGAAGAATAGCGATTTCGTATGGGGAGAAAATCAGCAGCGAGCTTTCGCACAGATTAAGACTGAAATTACTAAACCCCTTTGTTAGCTGTGCTGGACTTAAATAGTACGCTTGTGGTACAGACCTACTCCCTTCATACCGGGATAGCAGCAGTTTTACCTCACGTCGACTGACTGCTCCTGAATCCAACTATTCTCTATATGAATTAGAGGCTCTGACCGTTGTTTTTGCCTTGTAAAAGATTTTTTTTCTATTTGGACTTTTTAGCCGGCTTTTGTGCCTTGGACATGAGCTAGGACCTTATGATTTTGCATGAAGGGAGGACTAGCATCCGCGTTGCACGGGAAATGTGTAAAGTGTTCATATGTAGTAAAAACCTGAGAAATCCGCCCGTTTTCGTCATTTGCTATCGAATCGACTTAATGCCAGATCGTCATATTGGCCGTTCTTCTTTCTGAAACGGTTACATTTATCGTGTGCAAAGCTGTGTCGCGTGCTGCGGAATGCGGAGATACTAAAAGCACCATAGTAGAACAAAGAAGAAGTTTCTAAGTTGATTTAATAGCCAGTAAGATAGAGTACAATTCAACTTTTAGTTATCGATTTTTGACGTTTTAGCCGGCTTTGGTGCCTTGGACATGAGCTAGGACCTTAAGATTTTTCATGAAGGGAGGAGTAGCATCCGCGTTGCACGGGAGAATGTGAAAAGTGTTCATATGTAGTAAAAACCTGAGAAATCCACCCGTTTTCGTCATTATTAGAGGCGGACAACCAAGCATTAAGTTGCGTCTTGGTTAGGCCGAGGAAGACTGGCCGAATTGCGCGTTGGGCAGTCTGTACATCTGCCTTTCGTTTTCAAGTCAGTCATATTAAAGGCTCCGATGCTATTGCCGATGCTCTGAATCGTATGTTTACACCCGACTCCCAGGAAGGTCAGGAGCAAGGCGAACAGGACATTGCCCGACCGCCGTAAGCTGTTTGGTGTGCTTAAGGAGAAGCAGGCGCAGGACCTGTGCTGCGGTCCTATTCGAGAAAGGGTCATGACTGGGGTTCCGGTGCCACGTGTAAGCATGGAAGTGGCGATCAACAATGGAGAGTGTGTTTGCCAATTGAGTTAATGCCGACGGTCTTCTGGTACTACCACGATTCTGTTCTTGGCAGCCATTTAGGCCTGTATAAGACCTTGGCCAGGATCCGTGAACATTTTGTGTGGCCCTCTCTTTATCGCGACATTAGGCGACTGGTTGGTCAGTGTGATCTCTACAAGAGGGCGAAACCTGATTCCGGGGTATCTCGTGGCCTTCTACACTCTCAGAGGGAGCAGTATCCTCTCGATAAAGTTTTTATCCACTATACTGGACCGTTGCCCCGGACAAAGAAAGGCAACCGCTACATCTTAGTTGTCGTGGATGCTTTCTCCCGGTTTACATGGCTGCTTCCTACTCGGCGGGTCACTGCGGAAAACACCACCCAGCAATTGTCGAGGGTCATATCCCGGTTCGGAGCGCCGGAATCATTGGTAAGCGACCATGCACCCGCCTTTCTGTCTCGTGTGTTTAAGGCCTTCTGTTTCAATCCGGGTATTAGACATATTACCACCACGCCTTATTATCCTAAGGCGTCATTTGCCGAAACAGTTAATCGGAATTTGAAAAAAGCCCTAACCACCTGGTAGATGGGAATTCACTTTGCTCTGGCTCAATCACGCGTTTAATACGGCCAAACATGAGGCAACCGACATCACACCCGCTGCGTTAATGTTTGCCTATACCATTAATTCTCCGTTGTCAAACTTGTGGAGTAAAAATGACCTCTTACCAACGTCCATTACCCCTCAGAGTCTCCATGAGAATTGGCAAAGGACCAGACAGAATATCCATGCAGTCCACCGGCGACAGCAGCTTCGATATAACAAGGGTCGTAGACCATTTTCGGGAAAGGTTGGGGACCTGGTTTTTATCCGTAACTTGGCGGCTCCGTCTAGCCAAGATACCAAAGGAAAATTAAAACAGAGATATAGTGGCCCTTGTTGTGTCTGCAAAATCTTGTGCCAGGTTAACTTTCAGGTAAGGGAGATTGAGTCGGGCAAGCTGTTTAGTGTACATCTCAGCCAGGTAAACCTGGGATGAGTAGGAAGGCTCTGTCCCACCCCTGGGCGGTGTCCTCTCGCTTAGGAGGGAGAGATTGGGCCGTGACGACCTGGTGCCGGTGTTATTTTGTTCATGTATCGTTCAGATCGATTGCAGTTGAGCTAAGCTATCTTTGATTTTCGCGTGTCTTATCTTCCGGGTTGGCGGGCGGGTAACCCTGGAGATACCGTGACATTCGCTGGGAGATAGGTGTCAACGACTAACGAACATACGTGATGACCGTTATTTGTAGTGGGGTGAAATTCGCAGGGCGTTTTGGTGACATGGGCAACTTGGGGACAAAAGTTCTGTGACTTCTCTGGGAACAAAATTTGAAGTGAATCGGTGAATTTGTGGAACACGCTCGTTCGTATTGTGTGCGTGATACGAAGTACGTGGTCGTAATTGTGTTTCGTTGACCGACGCACTCAGAGGTATTTAAAGTTTATTATTATGGTGAGACTTTTATAGTCGAACTTTAAGATGATGTGGAAGAGTTCAGTTGGGCTAGTTAAATGGTTGAGGTTACTTGAAAGTTTTCTCAGTAGTTTTACTAGTGCTCTGTGTTTCTTGTAATCAAATGATTTTATGTTGGCGTCTTGAAAGCCTGCACCCTATTAATACAGGTGTCCATGTGTAAAATGCTTAAGGTCAAAGTTGCAAATTTGTCGGTACTGTAACGTGTTCCTTTACACGCTGACCCATATATCGAGTCAAAGGTTCTGCCGAGTGTGTCTATGTTTCAGAGTTATTCGAATGTCTTTGTGATTCACGCGAAAACCTTTGATTGTGCCAGCGCCTTGGCAGGGAGTGCAATGTCATCCGAGGTCTAGGCTTGGCAGTGTTCAAGGACCTGGCCATTATCGGCAGTTGTTCACATATCGCCTTCCAAAGTTTAGTATTTACCTTCCATCTGCCAAGGCGGGTTAATCTGATAGATATACAAATATATATTGTATGTAATCTGTTATTATATGAACCTGTTTACTTAAATATTAGCGACCGGCAAATAGCTAAACTTTAAATTGCATAGCATCTGCTGAGTTCCTTGCGCAGCTCCTTCTAATAGTCTCTTATTAACACGTCTGAGCAAGTGAACATTCATTTTTAAAGATCAGTGTTTCTGCTTTAGTTTTTTATGTAAGTGGTTCTATCAGGTTCTGTAAGTGGATCTTAGCTTGGCACTAGTGCTGAAGTGTCATTAAGTCACCCTTTATTGGTGTTCATTATATGTATTTTGAGGGAAATCCTATATAGGAGTTTGTATTCCTGAAGTTTACCAGTAATTCTGTTTTCTTAATAAAGGAAAATAAAGCGAGGGGTATTAATGCCCGGCAACGTTGTAATTGACTTTTCAACAAGTGCTTCTTTAACGGATTGAAATAGTAAGCTTATAAGGGTATTTTAGTGAACAATGTTAAGTGTGGCCATCTTAAAGTTATAACTGGTTTTAAGGAGTTTGATGAAGTGGCTGTGTGAAGTAATTGATAACTGTTATGATTAAGGTTTCTATAAATGCCTAGCACATTAAGTTTATTATAATTTCCTCTTAATGGACTGTTTACTCGAGTACTGAGTACGTTGGGTTTCTAACTGTATTTGCAAAGCTTTATCTAGTGGCTCATCCACTACCTGTAATTGTCAAAGGCGTAATGCCAATAAACTGTCTTAATGCTAATTTGTGACTACCAACCATGATTCCATCCCGCTTCCTCTTTTATGGTATCTAAGATATGGTGGGTAAGTGTGGTACGAAAGGGAACCACGTACCAAAAATAATGATATTTTTTAATAATCCAACACAAAAGCTGTCCCCATGTATTGAGAGATGCTAAAAGAGGGCATAAGAAATTTAACTGCCTGCTCAGTACTGACCAGAATATTTCAAGAATTCGAAATGCTGTGAAAAGTGAAGCACCGAAAGACGCAGCATTGTATCCTCATGGGACGAGTCTTGTACATTTCAGCGGTATGAGAAAAAGCATTACCATCCTTGGACATACCCTTGCAAGTTGGGCCCTGAATGAACATCGTTCATTTTACATACATTTTTCCAGTTACCTTTCGTTGCAGTGCCCCCCCGTTATAATGGGTGTAGATACCACTGTAGGAAGATATTTTGAACTGCGCACTTCGGCTCGTCTTATACATATTCAATCACACCTGGTAAAAGGAAACAGTCTAAACAGTAAAGTAATCGTAGATTATTACATATTTACGAAGGTGATTAATTAAGCTCAGTGAACAATTGAAACCTCACTTTTTTATTTGCTCGGCTAACAGCAGGTGACACTAGTAACTCTAACATGAATGTTTTGTTTGTTTATTTCCCGGATCAATGTTTTCGTTTACTGCGTTGACTCACGTTTTCCTCAGCAGATACATTCGTGGTAGCGGTCTTCTTGTAAGAAATAAAAATTCTCTTCAGTGTCCTCTACATTTTATAAGTACAATTAGAGTTTCTTGCACTGCCGTGTATAGGGGATAAAATTTCCTTTTCTGACATCAAAATATGAAATTAACGTCCAGGTAACCTTAAAATTTTTTGTGATCGTTGTCATGCATGCGGAAAAAATGGAGAAGAGGATTAAGTGCACCGATAAGAACTAAACTACCACGTTATCCTCTTATCCGAAACGTGGTTGAAACCACACATATCCTCTGCATCTATTCATCTCCCAGGGTACACATTTCTTAGGGCAGACAGATCAAAAAAAGCGAGGTGGCGGGGTCGGCGCATATATACGAACAGATCTCAAAGCGAAAGTCTTATGTACGTCAAATCCTGCTGAAGAAAAAGAGGCTGAATTCATGTTCATTGAAATAAATATACAAAGTCGGAAATTCTTGACTGGCGTCGTGTACAAGCCGCCAAAAATAAGCTAAATGAGTTCCTTCCAGTCGGAATTACATTCACTTCAGTGTCAATACGAACATGTCATCGTAATGGGTGACTTGAACATAGACCTGATAAGAGACACTTGCTCCGCAATAAACCTAAGAAGATTGCTTAGTTGCAATAGCATGAACATTCTTCCATTACAACCTACACACCATACGGCGCCAGTCATACTCTTATAAACGTGATCGCAACGAAACAGACTGACAAAGTAAGAGATGTTGGTCAATCATCGGCCCCTGTCCTCTCAGCACATGATGTAATATTCCTGGCCTACTCTGTGCAGCCCCAGAGGATCAAATCGCGTTACATAACTTGTAGGAACATGAAACGTATTGACCTCGACGCTCTAACAGCCGATTGCTCAGAAATCACATGGCATCAAATAATCAGAGAACCTACAATCGACGGCAAAATAAATGAACTTGGTGATAAACTCACTGCCCTCTATGACAAACATGCACCTGTGCGCACAGTCCGTGTAAGAAAATCTCCTGCCCCATGGCTGACAGCTGAATTACGTCAAATGATGACTAATAGGGATGCTGCCCACAGACGTATCAAGGCAGAGCCGAAACCCGAGCGTTTCGAAGAATATACACTCCTGGAAATTTAAATAAGAACACCGTGAATTCATTGTCCCAGGAAGGGGAAACTTTATTGACACATTCCTAGGGTCAGATACATCACATGATCACACTGACAGAACCACAGGCACATAGACACAGGCAACAGAGCATGCACAATGTCGGCACTAGTACAGTGTATATCAACCTTTCGCAGCAATGCAGGCTGCTATTCTCCCATGGACACGATCGTAGAGATGCTGGATGTAGTCCTGTGGAACGGCTTGCCATGCCATTTCCACCTGGCGCCTCAGTTGGACCAGCGTTCGTGCTGGACGTACAGACCGCGTGAGACGGCGCTTCATCCAGTCCCAAACATGCTCAATGGGGGACAGATCCGGAGATCTTGCTGGCCAGGGTAGTTGACTTACACCTTCTAGAGCACATTGGGTGCCACGGGATACATGCGGACGTGCATTTTCCTGTTGGAACAGCAAGTTCCCTTGCCGGTGTAGGAATGGTAGAACGATGGGTTCGATGACGGTTTGAATGTACCGTGCACTATTCAGTGTCCCCTCGACGATCACCAGAGGTGTACGGCCAGTGTAGGAGATCGCTCCCCACACCATGATGCCGGGTATTGGCCCTGTGTGCCTCGGTCGTATGCAGTCCTGATTGTGGCGCTCACCTGCACGGCGCCAAACACGCATACGACCATCATTGGCACCAAGGCAGAAGCGACTCTCATCGCTGAAGACGACACGTCTCCATTCGTCCCTCCATTCACGCCTGTCGCTACACCACTGGAGGCGGGCTGCACGATGTTGGGGCGTGAGCGGAAGACGGCCTAACGGTGTGCGGGACCGTAGCCCAGCTTCATGGAGACGGTTGCGAATGGTCCTCGCCGATACCCCAGGAGCAACAGTGTCCCTAATTTGCTGAGAAGTGGCGGTGCGGTCCCCTACGGCACTGCGTAGGATCCTACGGTCTTGGCGTGTATCCGTGCGTCGCTGCGGTCCGGTCCCAGGTCGACGGGCACGTGCACCTTCCGACGACCACTGGCGACAACATAGATGTACTGTGGAGACCTCACGCCCCACGTGTTGAGCAATTCGGCGGTACGTCCACCCGGCCTCCCGCATGCCCACTATACGCCCTCGCTCAAAGTCCGTCAGCTGCACATACGGTTCACGTCCACGCTGTCGCGGCATGCTACCAGTGTTAAAGACTGCGATGGAGCTCCGTATGCCACGGCAAACTGGCTGACACTGACGGCGGCGGTGCACAAATGCTGCGCAGCTAGCGCCATTCGACGACCAACACCGCGGTTCCTGGTGTGTCCGCTGTGCCGTGCATGTGATCATTGCTTGTACAGCCCTCTCGCAGTGTCCGGAGCAAGTATGGTGGGTCTGACACACCGGTGTCAATGTGTTCTTTTTTCCATTTCCAGGAGTGTAGAAAGCTACGGAACAGAGTGAAACAATGCATTCGCAATGCCAAAATCAGGCACGCTCGCTCCCTTGTATGCAGCGATCTGACACCCACGACTCTATGGAAGAATCTCCGTAGCTTGGGGGTCGGAAAGGCAAAATCGGAAACTACTTTTCATGTGTCAGCTAACGAATTAAATGAATTCTTCTCTGCACCTCTGAATACCAGCACGGCTGATAATTACCGTCCACAAGAATCCCCAAACAGGATAACTAACAACGATACCTTCCATCTAAAACATGTAACAACAAATATGGCAAGAAAAGCAATAATGAGAATCTCTTCTGATGCAATAGGCAACGACAGTATCGGTATAACCATGATTAAGAATGTTGCCGATATCTTAGTACCTGTCTTAACTGACATATTTAATTTTTCCCTCGTGAACGGAATATACCCCACTGCATGGAAAAGAAGAATAATTCGACTCATCCCTAAGATCGAAAACCCGCAACTGCCTAGTGATTACCGACCAATTAGCATACTGCCTGCTGTTTCCAAAGCACTTGAATATATTGTTCATGACCAAATCACTGAACACTTGCATGAATTCAGTCTATATGTCAGGTTTCAATCCGGTTTCCGTAAACATCACAGCACAAACACTGCTCTAATTAAAGTAACTGATGACCTGAAATATTCCATCGACAATCGAAAGGCAACAATATTGACGCTACTGGACTTCAGCAAAGCTTTTGACACTGTTAACTTTGACATATTACTCAGAAAAATGCAACAGCTTAATTTGTCTGATAGTGCAATGAGATGGTTTGAAAGCTACTTAAAAGACAGACAGCAATGTGTTGTCTGCGTAAATGAAAAATCTTCCTGGAAACATGTTTCTTCGGGAGTGCCACAAGGATCAGACTTAGGACCACTTTTGTTTTCTTTATATGTCAACGATATTTCGTCGGTTTTGTCCTCCTGTAAACATCATTTCTATGCCGACGACCTCCAGCTCTACCTAAGCGTCAGACCTGAAGACGTAAACACTGCAATCGCTCTGATGAATGATGATCTGTCTTCAGTAGTGACATGGGCGAAAAACCTGGGGCTTAAATTAAATGTAAAAAAGACGCAAGTAATCTTAATAGCCCATCAGAAATTAATAAGTTCAGATTTCCGCGAACGGCTACCTCCTATTCTGCTCGAAGGTACTCCAATACCATATCAGAAAACAGTGAAGAACTTGGGTGTAACTTTGGACGAGCATCTCAACTGGGCGGAGAATACAGTCGCAGTGTGCTCTCAAAAAGTTTCGGAACATATTCCCACAGGACTTGAAACGCCAGCTCGTGCAAGCACTCGTTCTACCGAACCTCCACTATTGTGATGTGATTCAACAAGGCAAGAGTAGTGAAAACAAAAGACGGCTAGAGCTAACCATGAATGCCTGTGTGCGTTACACCTGCAACATTCGCCGATATTATCATGTTAGTGCTTCATACTCCGAGCTAGGGTGGCTGCGGCCGGACAAACTGCGTGACTACCACACTCTATGTCTACTTCACCGACTCCTCATCGCGCAAGCACCCCAGTACCTAGCTTCAGAGATTAAAAACCTGTCATGCCATCATAATCGAAACACGAAGTCACTCTTATCTGGTATCCTAACTGTGCCCACTCACAAAACAAAAACTTTTGCAAACTCCTTCTCAGTTGCCGCTGTCCGCCTCTGGAACAAACTGCCCCTTACCTTGAGGAAAATTCAATCTCCTGTTGCTTTTAAGAAGAAGTTGAAGCATTTCCTACTATCATCCGCATAAAATTCTCCACAAAATTAATGTGCAAGGCCAATCCTCTCATCTGTCAAATAGCAAAGCTAGCGTCTCCTATCTTGCTCCTGAGATGCCTTCCTCTTCATCTATCTCTATTAGCCACGCAGTCTCCTTTTCCTTTATATTTTCCTTAATTATGTTTCATCATGTCCCTCTATTCTTCTCCTCCCTTCACCATGAGTCTCCCTCATACTCCCTGCTGCCAGCACTCCTATCTAAAATCTTTCTCTTCAATAATGTATTGTTTATCTCACTTTTTGTATTAGATGTAGTTTAACATGCCTACTAAAACATATGACTGTAAAATAAGTAGAATGCCTGGTTAGATGTAAGAGAGGGCCTGATGGCCCTAATCTTGCCACGTTAAATAAATAAATAAAAATAAAATAAATAAGAAAAGAAGAACAAATAATCGGTGACGATGGAGACTACTCTTGCAAGAAGACGATGGCACAGGAGAAGTTGTGATGATTCGCAGCAAAACAGAAGACTAATGAACCACAGGAAGTTCAACAGCAATTTTCCATTGTTAGAAGTCTTTGTGAAATGACGTGGTTCAGAATCAACACGACACAAATTTACTAGCCTTTCAAAACGTTTCACAGATGTCTAAGTAAAAAAGATACAACTGTCATCAACCTAAACGTTGGCTTAAACTCCACAGTACTTAACTGGGGATGGTGCTGTTGATGTGGTGTGACGTTGCATTCCTCAGACCTATGAACTCAGTTGGTCAACTGATTATAAGAGGACGCACATTTTAACGCGGACTCTCAACCTCTGGCAACATAGTTGAAAGAGGTAGCAAGCGACGGAGGAAAACCATGGGACTGGTCGGAGATCGACTGGGTCGTAGTGTGAAACTTTACCACTGAATCATCGCGAAACAAAAAAGGATAATCCGTCCTTTGCGCTTATTAGAAGTCTGCATGACATGGCTTTGGTGAAAATCAACACCATCTTACAAATAAAATAGAGCCTATTGTACCTGAAGGACAGTACACCTGGGAACTGATCGGTGTATCAATCTAGTGACTGATTTTCGAATCACGCGAAGGAACGCACACTAGAAACCGTCATCAGCAGTTTCCTGGATATTATACTGTCTTTGTTGTTATGAAACAAAAGATAGTGTTTAGTGCTGCATTTGTAAATATTACGAGTTCCAGGTATTTAAGTCTTGTATAACATTAAAGCTGTGTGGTATATATTCTTAATTCTTCAGTTAGAGGATTTTATGGTGATTAAAATTCCGTCTACTTTAAACTACTTACATTGCATGTAGAGAGTTAATCAATACGTTGCCGGTCGTGCACCATCTTGTACCTTGAAATAGACGAAGGAACACTAGGGAACTACTAGGGAACACGTGATTTTTGGAAGTGAACTGAGTTTCTTTAGTGTTTTAACAACATTCCCTGTTCTGAAAATGGAAATTTGTGTTAGTTGCTAAGAGCTTGTATTTCGAAATGTTTTCAATTTGTAACTGTTTTTGTTAATACTGCTTTTCAATGTGATTTGACTTACTGAATACTGGTGTCTAACAGAGGAATAGTGTAATCATAGACAATTAAATGCAGTCTAAACAAGATATTCCTTCTTGCAACACTTTTGAAGTTGAACAGAATATTTGTTGCTAGGTGCATGGCCATATTTTACCTCAGAACAGTTTTTCATAGTTGCAGAAAGTCTTACTTTTCCGTAGTGATTTGCATAATTGCAGAAAACGACTGCAGCACACGTAAATTAAATGCTATCATTTCAAAACGAACAAAGAAAATGTACGAAATTTCTGTTACAGAGCTGGCTAGCGGTGAAAGTATGAAAATTCTTCCAAGGTACAACACTCAGTGCTACTGGTAGCTAGGAACGTTGTCACAGATATTTCAGTAGCAAAACAAAAGTAATGTCAGTGAAATACAGAGAACAAACACCAAGAATGAGGTGAGAGGGCGTACTGCGGCCGCTTCAGCAGTTATAAAATACATGAAATGTATACGCAGTAGCGGAAATGAAAAACCATCAGTTGTATAACAGAATGACAACAATGAAAATTTGTGACGGCCCCTGTCACGAACCTGGATTACACGCTCGTCGCGAGAGGTCGCCTTTCCATTAGGCTGTCTGAGTGAAACTCACGGCCAGACTCAAACTTGACACAGGATTGACGATATGTGGAAGTTTCGATCTGAGCCGTGATTATGATGATGATGATGAACGATGATGATGATGATGTTGATGATGATGATGATGATGATGTTTGGTTTGCGGGGCGTTCAACTGCGCGGTAATCAGCTCACGTGCAATTTTTTCACGCTCCAGTTTTTTACACAGTCCAGTATAGCCACTGCCACGAATGATGATGATGATGAAATGATGTCAACAACACAAACACCCAGTCCCCGGGAAGAGAAAAATCCCCAACCGGACGGGGAATCGAGCCCGCGGCCCGGTGATCAAAATGTTCAAATGTGTGTGAAATCTTATGGGCCTTAACTGCTAAGCTTACACATTACTTAACCTAAATTATCCTAAGGACAAACACACATACCCATGCCCGAGGGAGGACTCGAACCTCCGCCGGGACCAGCCGAAGTGCAGGACTGCAGCGCCTGAGACCGCTCGGCTATTCCCGCGCGGATACTACCCCCCCCCCCCCCCGCCGTGATCGAGAGGCAGCAACGCCAGCCACTAGACCACGAGCTGCGGACGCCGTGAGTCGTCCTCGGATAACTTAATGGAAAGGCAACCTCTCGCGATAAGTGACTAATCCAGGTTCGTGACAAGGGCCATTCTGATACAACTGATGGTAGTTCCTTAACTTCATGAAATTTATTCGCAGTTACGAGCACCTGCGAATACATTTCATGAACTCAGGGACCACGGTGATTGTAGTGTCGGTAAGACTTACCTACAGGACTCCGGTAAGGAAGTTGTTCTCCGCCTGGACGTCAACGAAGGCGCCTTCCATCTGGAGCTGCACCTCCTCGTCGCGACTAGAGTATATGACATTCGCCGTGGACGCCACTGACGTCACCCCAGGTCTCTCCTGGCTCTTCAGAGGAACGTCGGCGGCGAGTTCCGGCCGCCGCGGCAGCAGCGCTTTTCCACCGGCTCCGCCCCCACCGGGGCCGTTAGTGACGTCACCGTCCGCCGTCTGTTGGCCGAAGCAGGGCAACACCTGCTCGAACTCCTTGCGGAAGTTGTCGTTGAGCCAGGCGTACAGGAAGGGGTTGTAGCAGGTGGAGCTCATGGCGAGGGCGTGCACCACGAAGAAGCACAGGTTGAAGTACTCCCAGCGGCCGGTCGACATGTACACGTCGTTAGTGAGGTTGAGCACGGTGAGCGGCATCCAGGAGACGCCGAAGATGGTCACCATGGCGATGAGCATGCGGTTCGTGCGCCGCTTGCGCTCGCGGTCCGCCTCCTCGCGGCGCGAATTCTTGCTTCCGGGTTTGCTCCTGGCGCGGTCGCCGAGCTTGACGGAGACGCGCACGTAGCAGAAGGTGACCACGAGGAAGGGCAGCGCGAACTGCACCGTGGCGGTCAGAGCGCCGTAGACCTGTCGCGCGCGCTCCGTCGGCCAGTACTCCTCGCAGTAGAAGGCGCGCCGGTCCGAACGCAGCACCGTGTAGATGCCGTACGGGATGGTGAGCACCACGGACAGCAGCCAGATGCAGCAGATGATGGCCACGCACGTGGACAGCTTCATGCGCGGCTTGAGCGGGTACACGATCACGAAGAAGCGGTCCACGGCGATCGAGGTCAGCGTCAGCGTGGACGTGTAGACGCTGGTCCCCTGGGCGAAGGCTACGACGCGGCACAGAGCGCTGCCGAAGACCCACGTGCCGAGGAAGGTGTAGAGTGGCGTGAAGGGCACGCAGAGGACGCACAGCAGGATGTCCGACGTGGCCAGGTTTCCGATGAACAAGTTGGTGACGGTCTGCATGGCGCGATTACGGCCCACCACGTAGCACACCAGCACGTTGCCCATGATGCCCAGCGCGAATATGCTGGTGTACAGGACGCAGAAGAGCGCCTGGACCACCTGGTTGTTTATAATGTCGCTCTCCATGTCGACGCTGACGATCGTCGGCAGCGCTGTTGTTGAACTGGCGGCGAACTGACTACTACTAAAGTTAGTGATGTTGGAAATATTCATCCAACTGCCGTCTTCCATTTTGCTTCCTTCTAAAGACAGTCTACGCCATTAGCCCTGGGCCTGTGTACTTCTCTACTTAAAAACTGAAAGATCGTTACAGATCGTGACTAGTTATATACCAGTAACCATTTTCACCACCCTGCATCCACGGGAAACCCGAGGCCTGATACATCATTATATCTGATTTTATGCAGCGAAACATGACATGAAACTAGGCCGTATGGCAATGAAACGAATTGGACTTGTGTACATTTGCCAACATAATTTCACTAAAATCTCATTTTTCTTACCGAAATCCACAGTGACTATTTTTACTACAATGCATAATCCAAGTATCCATCAATACTTCAATCTTATGTTAAATATTTCAGCTAAATTACTTTCAAACATTATTATCGCATGAAAACAGAATGTGTGTGGCTTCGTTAAATGCACTTTTTATTTCTGTCTAGCGATCTTTCTGTCAATAGGACGCATACTTCATGTGCACAAATTTGTCTCCCTCCCAGAACTGAAAATACCGAACGTCTCCGGAACTGCCCGTAGCACTTAGCCTACAGGTGGTTGGCACAGACGTCTGGGATGGAAAACTGGAGACTGATTTACATCGCGAGAGCTACCTGTTGAATTACCTTGCAGTCTGAAGTTTCGTTTAGTTTTACTGCACTTTGTCCGTCAACGGAGAAGTTCACTGAGCAAATCTGTGCATGCACTCGTTCTTGTTTATATTTTAGAACCATGATGATGAAACGTCAGGCTGATTGAAATATTTTCTTATGGGTAAAATTTAACAAATAACAACAGTCACCTATAATGCAATCCATCTAGCAAGCAGACATGTACTCCAGTATAATATGCACTGTTATTGGACAGTCGACGCTGTAGCTTTCAAAGCGTAAAGCTAAAAGAAAAGAAATTTAACGCAGCGCACTGTGAGTTACAGATTCTGCCAGTTTTACGATAAAATCTGTCTATTATTTTACAATGATTCGCTGCACTCAGAGTGTGACATTTCCGATCACTATCTTCAGTTGGGGTAAAGACAGATGTGTGTCATCTTAAAGCAAAGACAGTTTCATATTGTGTTGCAAAAAAGTGGAAAGACAGCAGTCGAAAGTCGATATGAAGTAATTCGTTGACCTCCTTCTTCGTTGTTTGCTTTTCACTGCAGAAATTTCTAAAACGTGTATTAACGTGCGTGTCCTACGCCAAGAGACAGTACGTTTTGTAGCAGCTGCTTATTAGGATTACTAACTACTGTTGAACGCAACCGTGTAATTGTATGTGTATGCACTTGGCGTTGCAGGAAGCAGCGTTGAATGGTCACTTTAGAACCTAGCGAACAGTAACGCAAATCGTTTCTGAACCTGGTTGGAGGAACGGCATTCGAACGCCCGCTCCCCTGGCCGTCGCGAGGTGTCCGCAGCACGGTGGTGTCCTCCGGGTTGCGGTGAGCTCGCGCGCAGGCGACGGCAGGCGTGCGACTGGCGGGGTGAATTGGTAGCGCGCTCAGCTTCCCCTACCCCGCCTACCCACCCCTGAACGGCGGTTGCGCAGGCGTCGCCACCTGTCGGACAGCGCCGTATTCGTCAAGCGGTGCGAACCGCGAACAGTATCTCTCTTCTAGTATGTGCTTCAGATTATCTCGCACGTGTTAGCCCGACAGGTGCACAAATCTGATCGTGGCAATAAAATTTACACGTAGCTCTTGAAAGTACAAAACTATAAGCATGAGAATACTTACACAAGATGATTACTTCTTTAACTTTTTCTTCTGTCTTTAGAGTATTGCAGTTTAAGAGAGTTTGCATTAGTCTCGTTTCACTTTTATTTATAAAGTATCATAATTTTTTCTGAAAATATGCACTAGTGGCCATTAAAATTGCTACACCAAGAAGAAATGAATATGATAAACGGGTAGTCATTGGACATATATATTATACTGAAACAGATATGTGATTACATTTTCACGCAATTTGGGTGCATACATTCTCAGAAACCAGTACCCAGAACAACCACCTCTTGTCATAATAACGGCCTTGATACGACTGGGCAATGAGTCAAACAGAGCTTGGATGGCGTGTACAGGTACAGCTACCCATACAGCTTCAACACGATACCACAGTTCATCAAGCGTAGTGAATGGCGTATTGTGACGAGCCAGTTGCTCGGTCACCATTCACCAGACGTTTTCATTTGGTGACATATCTGGAGAATGTGCTGGCAAGGGCAGCAGTCGAACATTTTCTGTATCCAGAAAGGCTCGTAAAGGACCTGCAACATGCGGTCGTGCATTATCCTGCTGAAATGTAGGGTTTCGCAGGGATCGAATGAAGGGTAGAGCCACGGGTCGTAAGACATCTGAAATGTAACGTCCACTGTTCAAAGTGCCATCTGTGCGAACAAGAGGTGACAGAGACGTGTAACCAATGGCACCCCATACCATCACGCCGGGTGATACGCCAGTATGCTAATGACGAATACACGCTTCCAATGTGCTTTCACCGCGATGGCGCCAAACACGGATGCGACCGTCATGATTCTGTAAACAGAAGCTGGATTCATCCGAAAAAATGACGTTTTTCCATTCGTGCACCCAGGTTCGTCATTGAGTACACCGCCGTAGGCACTCCTGTCTGTGATGCAGCGTCAAGGGTAACCGCAGCCATGGTCTCCGAGATGATAGTCCATGCTGCTGAACTGTTCGTGCAGATGGTTGTTGTCTTGCAAACGTCCCCATCTGTTGACTCAGGGATCGATACGTGGCTGCACGATCCCTTACAGCCATGCGGATAAGATGCCTGTCATCTCTACTGCTTGAGATACGAGGCCGTTGGGATCCAGCACGGCGTTCCGTATTACCTTCCTGAACCCACCGATTTCATATTCTGCTAACAGTCGTTGGATCTCGACCAACGCGAGCAGCAATGTCGTGATACGATAAACCGCAATCGCGGTAGGCTACAATCCGACCATTATCAAAGTCGTAAACGTGATGGTACGCGTTTCTCTTCCTTACACGAGGCATCACAACAACGTTTCACCAGGCAACGCCGGTCAACTGCCGTTTGTGAATGAGAAATTGGTTGGAAACTTTCCTCATGTCAGCACGTTGTAGGTGTCGCCACCGGCGCCAACCTTGTGTGAATGCTCTGAAAAGCTAATCATTTGCATATCACAGAATCTTCTTCCTGTCGGTTAAATTTCGCGTCTGTAGTGCGTCATCTTCGTGGTGTAGTAACTTTCATGGCCAGTACTGTAGTATCCATAGTATGTTTCTACATGTGAAACTAGAGTTTCTCACTGAGTAAAAAATGTTCAGCAGGTTTGACATTGCGTCAGTTTTGGGGCGATCTGAATGTGTATCAAAAGGGTGTAGCAAAAAGAATCATCCGATTTGTCACGTCTATATTTCTGAAACTAAGAAATATACACAATAAATTTGGTTTTTGATGAACGGGAAACTCAAAAATCTTTTTCTTTCATACCTTTTCAGAGGTGTTCAATACGTCCCCCTTGAGGTGCATGGCATATGTCGATACGGTATCCAGATTGTTCCCACACTGCAGCCAGCATGCCTTGAATTACAGCGTCCACATCTGCTGTTACGCGATGTCTCAGTTCATTCATTGTTGTTGGTAACGGAGCAACATAAACAGAATCTTTTATAAACCCCACAATAAATAATTACATAAAGTCAGGTCCGGTGACCTTGGAGGCCAGTAATTAAAGGCTGAATAATTTGGTCCAGTGCTACCGATCCATCGTTCAGTAATCCTTTCATTCAAAAATCCAGATGCCAATGTGGCGGTGTCCCGTCCATTGTTAAATGAAGTCGTGCGAATCAGTCTCCGACTGTGGGAAAAGAAAGTTCTTACGTACATCGAGATATGTGCTTCTGGTAAGTGTTCTCGGCAAAGGAAAATGGACGATACGATGCACCTTTTCCCATGAAATTGCACAAAACAAAACAAAATTTGAGAGTCGCTCTCGTGTTGTACAACTTCATGTGGTTGTTCGTGTCCCGTATTTTCACATTATGACGATTCACCTTTCCATTTAAATGGAATGTTGTCACTAAACACTAAGCGTGGAAGAAAACTGTTATCCTCCATCTTTCCAAGAGCGAAATTACCGAACTCCATACGTTGTTGTCTGTAATCTCCACGGAAAGCTTAATGTGTAACCCTCGACGCAACACATGCCAGACGGACATCGGGGGCATGATGAGCTGTCGCGCTGCGCGGTGAACAGATTTCTGCGGACTCCTAGTGAAACTATGGTGAATGTGTTCGACGTCTGTTCAGACACTCTGGGACGGCCCGGCGATTTGCTTTTATACGAACAATCTGTTTCTCGGAATTCTTCAGGCCATCATCTAATGCTCTGTGCTGTAGGAGGATTCACTCCATACCTAGTACAAAAGTCACGCTGAACTGTTATTACTGACCAGCACTGACGGAAACGTAGAACACAAAATTCTTTCTGTTGTCCCGACACGTGCCGGCCGCGGTGGTCTAGCGGTTCAGGCGCTTAGTCCGGAACCGCGGGACTGCTACGGTCGCAGGTTCGAATCCTGCCTCGGGCATGGATGTGTGTGATGTCCTTAGTTCTCGCTTCCCACGTCCGGGTTCACGGGTTAGATTCCCGGCGGGGTCAGGGATTTTCTCTGCCTCGTGATGACTGGGTGTTGTGTGATGTCCTTAGGTTAGTTAGGTTTAAGTAGTTCTAAGTTCTAGGGGACTGATGACCACAGATGTTAAGTCCCATAGTGCTCAGAGCCATTTGAACCATTTTTTGTCCCGACACTACCTTTTTTTCAACAGAAGTGGGTGATCACTGCTGCAACGTAGCGGGAACCATGTAAGACACGAGAGTTTACTCTTTCCAACAAAACGTTGTTCAAGCACATACCTGAAATAACATAGTACTTTTTATTCCTTAAAATCGGATGATTCTTTTTGATACACCCTTTATTCTTGAAGAATCAAGTTAGTCAAGATCAACACTAATTCTTTTTATTACTATGACCGGTTTCCACAGATCTGCGCTGTCATCATCTTGTCTTATAACATTATTAGTTGCACATGCTTGTTGCAAGACTACTGACTGGTTTGATGCGGCCTGCCACGAATTCCATTCCTGTGCTCACTTTTTCATCTCAGAGAAGCACTTGCAACCTACGTCTTCAATTATTTGCTTGACGTATTCCAATCTCTGTTTTCCTCTACAGTTTTTGCCCTCTACAGCTACCTCTAGTACCATGGAGGTCATTCCCTCATGTCTTAGCAGATGTCCTATCATCCTGTCCCTTCTCCTTATCAGTGTTTTCCACATATTCCTTTCCTCTCCGATTCTGCGTAGAACCTCCTCATTCCTTACCTTATCAGTCCACCTAATTTTCAACATTCGTCTATAGCACCACATCTCAAATGCTTCGATTATCTTCTGTTCCGGCTTTCCCACAGTCCATGTTTCACTACCATACAATGCTGTACTCCAGACGTACATCCTCAGAAATTTCTTCCCCAAATTAAGGCCGGTATTTGATATTAGTAGACTTCTCTTGGCCAGAAATGCCTTTTTTGCCATAGCGAGTCTGCTTTTGATGTCCTCCTTGCTCCTCTGCATTTAACAGTGGAATTCCCGATGCACTCTTAATGTTACCACCGTTGCTTTTAATGTCACCAAAGGTTGTTTTGACTTTCCTGTATGCTGAGTCTGTCCTTCCGACAATCATATTTTTTTCGATGACTTCACATTTTTCCTGCAGCCATTTCGTCTTAGCTTCCCTGCACTTCCTATTTATTTCATTCCTCAGCGACTTGTATTTCTGTATTCCTGATTTTCCTGGAACATGTTTGTACTTCCTCCTTTCATCAATCACCTGAAGTATTTCTTCTGTTACCCATGGTTTCTTCGCAGCTACCTTCTTTGTACCTACACTCCTGGAAATTGAAATAAGAACACCGTGAATTCATTGTCCCAGGAAGGGGAAACTTTATTGACACATTCCTGGGGTCACATACATCACATGATCACACTGACAGAACCACAGGCACATAGACACAGGCAACAGAGCATGCACAATGTCGGCACTAGTACAGTGTATATCCACCTTTCGCAGCAATGCAGGCTGCTATTCTCCCATGGAGACGATTGTAGAGATGCTGGATGTAGTCCTGTGGAACGGCTTGCCATGCCATTTCCACCTGGCGCCTCAGTTGGACCTGCGTTCGTGCTGGACGTGCAGACCGCGTGAGACGACGCTTCATCCAGTCCCAAACATGCTCAATGGGGGACAGATCCGGAGATCTTGCTGGCCAGGGTAGTTGACTTACACCTTCTAGAGCACGTTCGGTGGCACGGAATACATGCGGATGTGCATTCTCCTGTTGGAACAGCAAGTTCCCTTGCCGGTCTAGGAATGGTAGAACGATGGGTTCGATGACGGTTTGGATGTACCGTGCACTATTCAGTCTCCCCTCGACGATCACCAGAGTTGTACGGCCAGTATAGGAGATCGCTCCCCACACCATGATGCAGGGTGTTGGCCCTGTGTGCCTCGGTCGTATGCAGTCCTGATTGTGGCGCTCACCTGCACGGCGCCAAACACGCATACGACCATCATTGGCACCAAGGCAGAAGCGACTCTCATCGCTGAAGACGACACGCCTCCATTCGTCCCTCCATTCACGCCTGTCGCGACACCACTGGAGGCGGGCTGCACGATGTTGGGGCGTGAGCGGAAGACGGCCTAACGGTGTGCGGGACCGTAGCCCAGCTTCATGGAGACGGTTGCGAATGGTCCTCGCCGATACCCCAGGAGCAACAGTGTCCCTAATTTGCTGGGAAGTGGCGGTGCGGTCCCCTACGGCACTGCGTAGGATCCTACGGTCTTGGCGTGCATCCGTGCGTTGCTGCGGTCCGGTCCCAGGTCGACGGGCACGTGCACTTTCCGCCGACCACTGGCGACAACATCTATGTACTGTGGAGACCTCACGCCCCACGTGTTGAGCAATTCGGCGGTACGTCCACCCGGCCTCCCGCATGCCCACTATACGCCCTCGCTCAAAGTCCGTCAACTGCACATACGGTTCACGTCCACGCTGTCGCGGCATGCTACCAGTGTTAAAGACTGCGATGGAGCTCCGTATGCCACGGCAAACTGGCTGACACTGACGGCGGCGGTGCACAAACGCTACGCAGCTAGCGCCATTCGACGGCCAACACCGCGGTTCCTGGTGTGTCCGCTGTGCCGTGCGTGTGATCATTGCTTGTACAGCCCTCTCGCAGTGTCCAGAGCAAGTATGATGGGTCTGACACACCGGTGTCAATGTGTTCTTTTTTCCATTTCCAGGAGTGTATGTTTTCCTTCCCAACTTCTGTGATGGCCCTTTTTAGAGATGTCCATTCCTCTTCAATACTCTTCATCACTACTACATTGTGTTCTGAGTCTATATCTGCTCCTGGGTCTGCTTACAATCCAGTATCTGATTTCGGAACCTCTGTTTGACCATTATGTAATCTAATTGAAATCTTCCCGTATCTCTCGGCCTTTTCCAAGTATAGCTCCTCCTCTTGTGATTCTTGAACAGGGAATTCGCTATTACTAGCTGAAACTTGTTACAGAACTCAATTAGTCTTTCTCCTCTTTCATTCCTTGTCCCAAGCCCATATTCTCCTGTAACCTTTTCTTCTAATCCTTCCCCTACAACTGCATTCCAGTCGCCCTTGACTATTAGATTTTCGTCCCCCTTTACATACTGCATTACCCTTTCAATATCCTTATACACTTTCTCTATCTGTTCATCTTCAGCTTGCGACGTCGGCATGTATAACTGAACTATCATTGTCGGTGTTGGTCTGCTGTCGATTCTGATTAGAACAATCCGGTCACTGAACTGTTCACAGTAACACACCCTCTGCCCTACCTTCCTATTCATAACGAATCCTACACCTGTTATACCATTTTCTGCTGCTGTTGATATTACCCGATACTCATCTGACCAGAAATCCTTGTCTTCCTTCCACTTCACTTCACTGACCCCTACTATATCTAGATTGAGCCTTTGCATTTCCCTTTTCAGATTTTCTAGTTTCCCTAGCACGTTCAAGCTTCTGACATTCCACGCCCCGACTCGTAGAACATTATCCTTTCGTTGATTATTCAATCTTTTTCTCGTGGTAACCTCCCCCTTGGCAGTCCCATCCGGGAGATCCGAATGGGGGACTATTCCGGAATCTTTTGCCAATGGAGAGATCATCATGACACTTCTTCAACTACAGGCCACATGTCCTGTGGATACACGTTATTTGTCTTTAATGCAGTGGTTTCCATTGCCATCTCATCCTCATGTCGTTGATCATTGCTGATTCTTCCGCCTTTAGGGGCAATTTCCCACCTCTAGGACAAGAGAGTGCCCTGAACCTCCATCTGCTCCTCCGCCCTCTTTGACAAGACCGTTGGCAGAATGAGGCTGACTTCTTGTGCCGGAAGTCTTAGGCCGCCAATGCTGATTATTTATCAAAATTTAGGCAGTGGTGGGAATGGAACCCAGGACAGAAGACGTTTTGATTATGATTCAAAGACACTACCCTTAGACCACGGGTACACAAAGAAATTAACACAATTAAAACACACATCCTGTCTCAGCATACATTCATAATGTTACAAGATCCGGTGATTACACCGTAGATCCGTCGACACCGGTCACAGTCATAAAAAGAAATTTGATTCTTCAGAAATATTAAAAAATGTTCAAACATCGCAAGAGAATGTAACTGGGGGACAAATTCGACATCCGCCAGTACTTCGACAGGTGAGCGCTGTGCAAGGAAATTTAAACCCTTAGTTGGCGGAGCCAAGTGACCAAGAAACATACTATAACATGCGAAAAGATAAGCTGTTTGCAGTGTGTGTTGTCCTTCTAGAAACACCGTATTATGTTCCTAGGTAGTTACATTTGTATCTTAAAACTGACAGGATGTTCATTTGTCGAAATCTTGGCTGCTGTCGAAAATGCCACTTGGGTCCATTTTCGTAAGTTGACTGAAAGCTTCTGTACATTTTACTATCAATAGAACGAACATAATTTCACTTATTAATGTAGTATACAGTTTAGTTACATTGTTTGTAAATGTTCCTTGCACGTATTGAGGCAACAGGTTTCTCCATTACTGCTAGCAGACGCTGTAGTCGTAAAAACATGGTTGTACTTTCATCCTTCACGATTTCTTGGCTTTTGGGAACTCGAATTATCTCTTGCTGCATCTGCGCTGTTTTCATTCCACGTTTGTCAACTTCATACAAGATGTCTTCACAGAAATTTTGATTTGGATTCACCTGTTTTGCATTAAGAACTGTGTTTGTGTTCAGATGCTTTCCGTATGAGCTATGAAACCATCAAACTCCTAAATACAATGTTTTAAAATAAATTTTCACATTTATGTGGGTGTATGGGTGTGTGGGTGTGTGTGTTAGAGTGGGACGGGAGGGACATGGAAAGGTTGATGGAGTGAGGGAGAGGGAAAGTAAATTAGGGAGACAGACAGGCAGTATGCCTGTGTGTGTGTGTGTGTGTGTGTGTGTGTGTGTGTGTGTGTGCGCTCGTTATTGCAGAAATTATAGCTTCTTGTAATTTGGAACCACAGCAAACTCTTTAAACGAAGTAACTAATACTAGAAGTTTGATGGAGAGAAAATGGGGTGGGTGGGTATCAATTGCCATGATTAGGGACGGGGAAGATGTGAGGACATAGTACTAACAAGACATCAGTCATCCTCTTAAAGAAACACACTGGCCGTTTTTGGAGCGATATAGACTTGACGACCTAGAAAAAGGGTTGGATACTGTAAAACGGCAGAAGGCGTTCAAAATTCTGAGAAATGTAGAAGTAAACTATAGTAAAATACGGGCAATACGCAACACGTACAAGTAACAAGAGGGAATAATAAGATTAGAAGAATGAAGTGGTCGATTAAAAAGACACGGATGAAATCTTTCGCTCTTACTGTTCAATTTATACATCGAAGAAGGAACGGCAGAAACAAAGGAAGGTCAACAGTAGGATCATTATTCAGTGTGAACGGGTATCAAAGATAAGATTTCTAGCTGACGTTGCTATCTTTAGTGAAAATGGAAAACGTTACCGAACCTGTTGAGATAAATGAACAGTTTAACGAATACGGAATATGGATCGAGAAAAAACTGAAGAAATACGAAAGTAATAATGAGTTGCAGAAACGAGAATAGCGAGAAACTCGCCATCAAAATTGGTGACTACGGAGCAGAAGAAACGAAGAAGTATTCCTACCATAACGAAGTCTGCTAGTATCAAACATTGGCGTTTTTTTGTGAAAGAAATTTCTGAGGATGTACATTTGGAACACAGCAATGCATGGTAGTGAATCTTGACTGTGAGAGAATCGGAACAGGACAGTGAAATGTGGTGCTACAAGAGAATTTTGAAGATTAAGTGGATTTATAAGGTACGAAATAAGCAGGTTCTCCATAGAATCGACAAGGAAGTGAACATAGGGAAACAACTGACATGACGGGACAGGGCTACAGGACATATGTTAATGCAGGGAATAACTTCCATGGTACTAGAAGGACCTGTAGAGGACAGTAATTGTAGGGAAGGAAGAGATTGTAATACACCCAAGGAAAAATAATTTTAGGAAGTTGTAAGATTACTCCGAGGTGATGATATGGCACGACAGAGAAATTCGTGGCGTGTCGCATCTCTCCGTTCAGAAGTCTATGACCTCTCCACCTCCCCTCCTCCCCCCCCCCCCACCCCCTACACCCAGAAAAAAGTCGTGGAAACGAGATTAATTTTCAGACTGGAGCTACAGTGTGTGTGGAGGTGCCAGTTGACACAATATGAATGAAATTTTCCGATTTCTTTATATATCAACATGCAGACGACTGTTGCGCCTTATCAGTGATAATTCTGTATCTGAGGGTAGGCTCTCGTGATCTTGATAAAGACTGTCTACCGTCACATGCCAAGAAATTGACAGGAACTGATGCTACCATCAAATGCAGGTCCATCTCAAAGCATGTGTATGTTTCAGTACAATGTCCTCAAGGTCGTCACTAAGCCATAAAACAAAGTACCACAGTTACATGTATCAGTCAACTTTTTCTTCTTCCACTGTGCGTTTTGAATGCTTACACCCTCGTCTTCAACCATACTGATGGATTACATGAGAAACTCTTCTCCTAAATGTAGCCAGTTGCGTGACTCCCTCGTTAACTACCTTATTATCAATTCAAAACATCATGATCTGTCAACGCTTGTGTGGTTGTAGTAGCTTTTTAAGGAGCTATTAAAATACCTACTTTTGACAATGTTGACTGGAATACTCTCTTTCAAACACTGAAGGTGGCAGGGGTAACATACAGGGAGCGAAAGGCTATTTCCAATCTGCACAGAAACCAGATGGCAATTATAATAGTCGAGGGACATGAAAGAGAAGCAGTGGTTGGGAAGGGAGTGAGACAGGGTTGTAGCCACTCCCCAATGTTGTTCAATCTGTATATTGAGCAAGCAGTAGAGGAAACAAAAGAAAATTTCGGGGTAGGTATTAAAATCCATGGAGAAGAAATAAAAACCTTAAGGTGCGCCGATGACACTGTGATTCTGTCAGAGACAGCAAAGGACTTGGAAGAGCAGCTGAACGGCATGGACAGTGTCTTGAAAGGAGGATATAAGATGAACATCAACAAAAGCAAAACGAGGATAATGGTATGTAGTCAAATTAAGTCGGATGAAGCTGCGGGAATAAGATTAAGAAATGAGACACTTTAAGTAGTTAAGGAGTATTGCTATTTGGGGAGCAAAATAACTGATGATGATCAAAGTAGAGAAGATATAAAATGTAGACTGCCAATGGCAAGGATAGCGTTTCTGAAGAAGAGAAGTTTGTTAACATCTAGTATAGATTTAAGTGTCAGGAAGTCATTTCTGAAAGTATTTGTATGGAGTGTAGCTATGAATGGAAGTGAAACATGGACGATAACTAGTTTGGACAAGAAGAGAATAGAAGCTCTTGAAATGTGGTGCTACAGAAGGATGCTGAAGATTAGATGGGTAGATCACATAACTAATGAGGAGTTACCGGATAGGAATGGGGAGAAGAGGAGTTTGTGGCACAACTTGACAGAAAGAAGGGATCGGTTGGTAGGCCATGTTCTGAGGCATCAAGGGATCACAAATTTAGCATTGGAGGGCAGCGTGGCGGGTAAAAATCTTAGAGGGAGACCAAGAGGAATACACTAAGCAGATTCAGAGGGATGTAGGCTGCAGAACGTACTGGGAGATGAAGAAGCTTGCACAGGATAGAGTAGCGTGGAGAGCTGCATCAAACCAGTCTCAGGACTGAAGACCACAACAACAACAACATTAAAATACCATCGTTTCCAGCAGGATAATGTCACGAACCGGTGTACATTAGGCAAAGTATCTGGCTGTAATGATTGCAGGCCTGAATCTGTGGCACTTCTGAGGAAAGGATAAAAGGAACCATGCTGCTGATGCAAGATTCTGTTGACATCCGTAACAAGTTTTCTGCTTAACATGCATATTATCTACTATGAGATAAGTTTAATTCTGCCTTTGAATAGTGGTGAATTTACTTCTTACTAGTCACAAGTTTGATAACAACCACATGCCATTTTGGAAATAAGTTGCATTAATTCATTTGATGATACTTCTTAGAAAGCGCAAACTTAATTAATAATTTTTCACGTAGCACATCTAAGATTCAGTCCAATATTAGTTATGATTACATTACAATTGAAGTAATCCTCAAATGCAGTCCACAAGCAATTACGATTATATTACACTTGACGTTAACTTGTGAAATAAATCTGTATGTCACCGTTACCAATGAATAAGTTCGTTAAATAAAATGACAGGTGGCTCACGTGATATTTGTAACAAGTAATGAGTACACTTAAAAATGAAGATAAGTGATATTAATTGTAAGAGAGAAAATTAGCTACATCCAAGAAAAGAAATTCTTATGTCATCTACCGATTTATCCCTAGATGATACTGTAAGACTTCGAAATGCTTAACGGAAGAAACAAAAAGTAACTGACGCTTATAACTGATTTACGTTGTCTGTTGCATCATAAACAATCGCAGTTTCCAGATCACAGTCTAACGACGCATGGACACTTGTCCGTCTTAACACGACAAAAACACATTCCTGACAAATAGACTAAAACGATCACACTTGTTTGCGTGCATTCGCGTTTGTAATAAGACGTGGGAAAACAAAACTTTGTACGCAGCTCAAGAAAACAAAGAACTGTAAACATTATAACACCTAACTTATACAAACATAATATCATTTCTTCGCTTGTTGATACAACAGAAAAGCAGCTTCTTTTGAAATGTACAGGATAAGTTAGACTATAAATATACCAATATACTCTGCAGTGTACAAAACCACACAAATAGGTTGTAATATTTATGGAACAACCAAAGTATTCCCATTTTCGCCAAATTTTGGAATCCAATACAAGTAACATAGACGACACGTGAAAATGTTATACAATCAGTTTGTTAAGAAATGGTTGAAAAATTCGGTCACTCATCATTTACAAAAGAATAGATGAGACTGTTAGCAGCTGGGCTGGTGGGAGATCTTACATAAGACTGACATCCTATACATAATAATCTCTAGGATGAAAAGTTACTAATATACATAATGATTATAAATAGTCATTGCTGATGCTTTGCACATTAAAGGGAAAACCTATTAATGCATGAACTATTCAATTTACAGCACGCTTGTGACAGCGAGGAACCGAAACAGAAGATATTCACCTAACTGAGGGTGGGGCATAATTTCAGGAGAAGGCCTGTCAGGGGGGACAGTTTGCTATTAATTTATTGCCTTACGGTACAATGTTAAAGACGCCTCAAGGCTAGCAGAATATTTATATGTCAATCAATGATAATTCTGGAACAAATTATATGGTAATTGGCAAAATATCATAACGCTCATCATTCTGAAGGACTCAATTAAACCAAGTAATTAAAACAATAGCAATAAAAGTTGTAGTTCTCAATGGTATTTACACAAAGCATCCCATAGCAACATTACGGAATCATCTGCGACGGTACAGATCGGCAGCCGGTGTTGGAATTTGTGGAAACTATCCAGACGTTAATTCATTATGCCAAATAACCACCATCGTTAACACCAATCGTTGTAAGATCTAGTTATTCATCATGTTTGTCGGGTGGTAACTGACGGTAACACTAAATTTATCCGTTACAACGATATGTTTCAAAAATGTAATGCTGTTTTCCTAGGCTCTCTTGCACATGAATTAAGACAGGAACGTGAGACAAACTGCAAATCACCCATATGACTCCAAAGTTTTAGTGTCAAAGGAACCCTCCAATTGTACAAGGGGACGTATAATCCTATATCAATGTAGAACCAGGGTTTGGATAAAAATTTGGAAACTTTGCGAGAAATGCATGTTTAAATATAGAAGCAGTTGCTAGCCAAGTCTGCAGGTAAGGGCGTTGTATTTGACCAAGAACGGTGCCTGTGTAACATCCTCAATACGTTGCAAGTGTCAGCTGTAGTAAGAACAGTGTCCTATGAAATTGTGAGTGCGTTATGTTGCAGCAAAGTCAGTTCGACCGTTGGAAAATTGTTGGTACTCGTGTGGTGGGTGCTTCCGTAATCAAGGTAGCCGAAGTGTTTCAAGAGGCAACACATCGAAGATTTATATCGCTTACAGAGCAAGGCCCGGGACGAAATAAGAGGACGAGTGCTGCAAAATTCGCTGCAGAATTCAATGTCGCATACAAGAAACCTGTCAGCACCAAAACGACACAAAGGGAATTGTATCGCGAGCTGGAATTGCAAAATCATTCATCACTGATGCAAATACCCGTTAACGCGAAAACATGGTGACGAACTGATAATACCTGGACTAAGGAGCGATGGAAGAATGTAATTTGGTCGTTTGAGACTTGTTTCAGGCTTTTTCCAACTTCTGTCCGCGTTTGCGTTCCAAGAGTGAAACATGGAGAGGGTGGAGGGGTGGGGTGTTGTTTGGGCAGCCATATTGTGATATTCCATGCGTCTCAAGGCCACTCTGCGCTTTGGCTGATCAGGTCCATTACGTGGTACAATGTTTTTCCCCAGTAGTGATACTGTGTTCGAAGACTACAGGATCCATGTTAACACAACTCACACCGTCGGGTCTAGTATTGTGAGCACGTGGATCAGCTGTCGCATATTACCTCACAAAACCACAGACACCAATGTTAATATTTTTGAGACTTAGTGATCCAGGGATAGCGTCTCTGATTAGTAATCAAATCGTCCTCAGTCCCGGGGTCGAAACCACCTCTTAAATTTTGATTAATAACCAGCATTCGCGGCCAATTACTTCTGTCATAAGAAGTCAGCCTCATTCTGTTAACGGTCTTGTCAAAGAGGGCGGAAGAGCCGACAAAGGTTCAGGGCACTCTTCTGTCCTAAGAGTGGAAAACTTCCCCTAAAAGCCGAAGAACCAGCAATCATCAACAGCATGAGGATGTGGAAAACAATGGAGACCAATGCATTGAACACAAGTAGCTTGTATCCACAGAAAATGTGCTAAGTAATTGAAAAGTGTCATCATGATCTCACCATTGGCGAAAGATTCCGCAATCCAGAGTAGTTCCCGATACGGATCCCAGGGAGGGTACTGCCAAGAGTGAGCTGACCATGAGAAAAAGATTGAACAACCAACCAAGGGTTAACGTTTACGAGACGGGGCGTACTATATCAAAAGCTTTAACGTGGTAGGAAAGCTAGAAATCTGAAAAGGAAAATCCAAAGGCTCAATCTACATATAGTAGGCTGTCAGTGAGTTAAAAGGTCAGATGAGTATAGGGTAATATCAACAGCAGCAGAAAATGGTGCAATGGCAGTAGAATTCGTTCTGAATAAAGAGGTAGGACAGTGAATGTGTTACAGTGAATAATCGTTCTTATCAGAATCAACAACGATCGTTCAGGTATAAATGCCAACGTCAACAGCTAAAGATGAAGAGAAAGCATATGAGGATATTGAAAGGGTAATACAGCTAGTAAAGGGATATGAATATCTAATAGTCATGAGGGATTGAAATGCAGCTGTAGCGGAAGCAGTAGAAGAAAAAATATGGGCTTGGGACAATTAATGAGAGAAGAGAAAGGCTGAGTTTCGTAATAAGTATTAGCTAGTAACAGCGAATATTCTGTTCAAGACTCACATGAGGAGGGGCTATACTTGGAAAAGATCGGGTGATACGGGAAGATTTCAGTTAGATCATATCATGATTCGACAGAGATTCCTAGAGCAGATACTGGATTTTAAGGAGTACCCAGGAGCAGATCTACATTCAGATCACAATGTAGAAGCGATTAAGAGTAGGGTGAAGTTTAAGATATTAGTCAGGAAGAATCAACATGGAAAGAAGTGGTATACGCAAGTCTTCAGGAATGACAACACATGCTTGAAGTTCTCTAAGGCTATATAGATACTGCAATAATCTCAGTAGGCATTGCAGTTGAAGAGGAATGGACATCTCTAAAAAGCAAAATCACAAAAGTTCGAAAGAAAAACATAGGTACAAAAATGGTAACAGCGAAGAAACAATGGGTAACAGAAGATCGATGAAAGAAGAAAGTACAAAAATTTAAGAGGAAATTTAGGAATACCGAAATACAAGGAATGAGATAAATAGGAAGTGCGGGGAACCTAAGATGAAATGGCTACATGAAAAATGTGAAGAAATCGAAAATGAAATGTTTATCGAAAGGACTGACTCAGCATATAGGAAAGTAGAAAAAAATTTAAAGCAAGGGTGATAACATTAAGACTGCAGCGGGAATTCCACTGTTGAATGTAGAAGAGAGAGCAGATAGGTGGAAAGAGTGAAGGCCTCTATAAGGGGAAAAATTTATCTGATATGACAGAAGAAGAAATAGGAGCCGATTTAGAGGAGATACGGGATGCAGTATTATAATCAGTATTTAAGAGAGCTTTGGAGTACTTAATATCAAATAAGGCAGATGGGATAGATAACATTCCATCAGAATTTCTAAAATCATTGGGGGAAATGGCAACAAAAGGGTATTCACATCGGTGTGTAGAATGTACGAGTCTGACGACATATCATCTGACTTTCGGAAAAATATCATCCACACTATTCCGAACACTTCAAGAGCTGACAAGTGTGAAACGTATGCCACAATCAGCTAAACAGGTCATGCATCCAAGTTGCTGACAAGAATAATATACAGAAGAATAGAAAAAAAATTGAGAATGTGTTAGATGAAGATCAGATTGGCTTAGGAAGGGTAAAGACACCAGAGAGGCAATTCTGACGTGGCGGTTGAAAATAGAAGCAGGAGAAAATCCAGACATATTCATAGGATATATCGATGTAAAAAAGCGTTCGGCAAAGTAAAATGGTGCAAAATGTTCGAAATTCTGAAAAAATATGGGTAAGCTATAGGGAGAGACCGGTAATATACAATATGTACACTCGACAGCAAAAAAAGTGTCACCCCTGAATTCCAACGTGTAGGCTGCACCTGAATGTATGCAACCAACATAGCATATCTGTGTTGCATATAGTCGCAACCCTCCACGCGGGATTAGCCGAGCGAGCGGTCTAAGGCGCTACAGTCATGGACTGTGAGGCTGGTCCCGGCGTAGGTTCGAGTCTTCCCTCGAGCATGGGTGTGTATGTTTGTCCTTAGGATAATTTAGGTTTAGTAGTGTGTAATATTAGGGACTGATGACCTTAGCAGTTAAGTCCGATAAGATTTCACACACATTTGAATATTTATGTTTACTCGTTGTTAATATCTGTTCTATTCTCTCTCACACACTCTCTCTCTGACACTATCGCCGCAAGTGCCCTTTTATTACACTCCCCCGAAACTTCGTAAACAAATCTAGCGGTTTCCAATGACGCTACAGTTTCTCTTTTAATTGCTGCTGTCTTTACTCTCTATCATTCCTCTCACCACCTATGAAACCGTATTCTTTGATCTCCCCTTCCCTATAACCCATTATTCGTTCTGAGAACAGTCCTTCCTTATCTCTCGGTCCTAAGATAAAACGAACTGTGGCATACATCTAAGTAAGCAATACTTTGCAAGCATTTCACACTTATATTTTGCACTTCTGCATTTCTATCCATTCCCAGATCCCACCCTCCTTCCTGTTACGCTTCCCTTGACATCTGCATCTACATCTAAATGAATACTCTGCAATTCATAATTATGTGCTTGGCAGAGGGTTCTGTGGTCTGGAGGATTAATCTTGAACTGATGTGTAATACGTGTAGGTTCACATCTCACGTCAGGCATAGATTTTTAACACACACAAGTACCTCTCCTTCACCCCTAGTACGCCAAGTGCAGAGCGCCAGTAAGCTCCGTAGTTCAATATCCGCACTAAAGATAACATTCCTTCGCTGCCGACTGGACATTCGTTTGAGCTGTGACAGATGGAGAAACCCCGTAAGGCAGACACTCTGTCACCAGCAAGTCGTCGTATTTTATTTAATGAACCAATGGCCAGGTAAGTTCACAAGGCTCTTACTTTATTTGAAACTAAGACATTGAAAATTGTGGTGCTGGATTGGGATTAGAATTCGATTTCACTGTGTTCCCGAAGATTCCTGCCTCGGGCATGGATGCGTGTGATGTCCTCAGGTTAGTTAGGTTTACGTAGTTCTTGGTTCTAGGGGACTGATGACCTCAGATGCTGAGTCCCATAATGCTCAGAGCCACTTGAACCAAGCATGCAGGCTAAGATTTCGTGGCTGACGGAAATTAACAGTTATTCCTGACTAGGCATAAAGAGAGTGATATATTTCATTTTTGGACAGTATCAGTTAGCAAATATCAACTTTACATTACATAACGTAATATTTCTAACGGACGCGAATTCCTACCCACCATCTATTGTCCCTGTTAAAGAACTAAGAGAGATGTTAAATATTGCTACTTCACAAGTAACTTACTTGAAATGCAGTGAGGTAAAGCTTTATGTTGGACACGGATTCGAACCCAGAACCTATTCGGATTGTTATCGAAGCACAATCAACTTTGACATATAAGATTTTCTCGGCAGTAGCTGCATGTATTAACTGAAATGACGAGACTAAACATTAATTTTTCCTTCCCAGGACTCCAACCCGGCAGGTTTCGCTGTTATATTCTAAAGAAAAGGAACGTTAAGTATGGGTTTGTTACACCAGCAGCGACATGTGAGCATGTTTGAACTAGAAATAATACGACGAAGTGTTCAGTGCTGACTGAGAATCGTACCCCAAACATATCGTTGTTGACTACACACAAAGAGACGACACTTACCGAATTATCCTCCACCAGCAGCTCGGAATAACGTCCTTGAACTTACAGTGATCACGCAAATAGTTCTGCGTCTCACTGGGAGACAAAAACGTCAGATATCGTTTGTGTTGACAACGAATGAAAATGCATTAAAAATAAAAGTTGGAATCGAACCGAGACCAACTCCATATGAAACTATCATCAGTCCAACAGACCACCAAACCCTCTTCTCTACGACTCATTTCTCTACCATAACACTGTTGCGGCACACACGATGACAATTCTGACACACAGGTTCCCTGTAGTGGTTTGCAGGATGTTCAGTACATCCATTTACTTGGTTGACCGAAACGCCATGAACTAGCTGCCTTGGCTACCCAGTGCATACATTTTGTAATCACCGAAAGAAAATCGCATAACTGCCACACACACAGAACTGCCAAGAGTGTAGGATGTAGAAATTTTAATGGGAAGTGTTACTTTCCATTTGAGCTACTCTATTGCGCTATTTCATTGTTGAAACCTTCGTGCAGTGCAAAAGAAATGCTGTAACTCTCTGTCTCTCAGAAGTCTAGATCCGGCCATATGAATTATCTCACAGCACTGGAATGCCGAAGTTCTAGAGGAACTGCTGTTCACTTCCAGAGGTGCCGTAGCTATGTCACAGCTAGTAGTGTAACAGTAAGCGTTGCGCACTGTTGTTGTGTTCTATTACATTCGATACTACATTTTTTTTTAAACGCAGTTTTGCTGTCTGCTGAAGTTAACAATTTCATGGAACTTTGAACATATGTCCCTTCACTTCTCAACCCAAGATAGTCGCATGTGGAAATAAGGCTAACTTCTGCGTCATTTTGTTCTTTTCAGGTTTAATTGACGGCCAGGCAGCAGATACGCTCGAAGCTTTTGTATTATGTATGGGGATAGCGCATCGTGCCAAAATAGTCAGAAAAGTATTTTCAACATTAGCTGTCATCTGGTAGTGGCGTTTTATTCTTCTTGAAACCTTGTTTGACAGCTTTAACTCAGAACAAGTTTTCTACATGCATGTAATCAATAAACTGCATGTGCATTGTCAGACTGTTATAGATAACATCAGAGAATTCGCATATATCGTTGATGATTAATTTCTCTCTCATGTTTAGTATTAACAATACTAAGAGAAACCTTACGAAAACTGTGCACTGTACTGTAAGAAATGAAATAAAACTACCCACGATAACCTTATGACGAAAGTAAGTCTGTTTTATCAAAACTGAGTATCTGTACACAAGCGTACCTCTATCAGCACGAATTAGTAAAACCCTACTCACTTAGATTTCGATTGGGTATGTGTTTAAATGGTATGCTGTGTCATACTCAACAGGTACGCAAACATGGCATTTCATAAATAAAGTTACGTATTCCTAGAAACGCAAAATTTGCTTGTCAGCAGCGGAAAGAGGCGTTACCTGTTGTGCAGCATTGTAAGTTTTTCACCATTGCACTATGAGCTGAAAGTCTTTTCTTGCGATTTACTTATCGATGTTTGATCTGGCTGCTTGCAGCTCCTACACAGACGGGATAAAAACGGTATATTGAGCGATGGTGGAACCGCGAATCATAACAGTCGCGTTTCCACTGGTCAGCAAGTCAACACAGAGCTAGCGGAAAGAAATGGTTTGCGCCTTCCTCTTACGAGGCCAATAGTGGCTAGGACTTGTAAACCGCTATTTACAGGACGAGATTAGTTGCGATGGCCACTTTCAGTGACTTTGCTGGGCTGAAAACCGTAAATTTGCAATCTTCTGTTACACCTCAAGCGATAACAACTCAGGTTATTCAATGGAAATGACACGAGAAATCAAGTGTAATTTGAGACTTAATTCCGTGCACACCAGGAAGTAACTCGTCGTTCACAGAGTTGCCAAACATACCTTGCGTTGTTGCCAAATCTCAGTACAATACCAGCAGGGCTGGGAAGTGACCATAGCTGACGTCTCAAAGACGCGGCTCCTATGGCCTGGAATACGTAATGCGTCTGAATCGCATTTCTGTAACTAGGTTTGGGGACTGGAGATTAGTTGCTAATAATACTCAGAACTGACTGCTACTAAGCATCGTAAATCAGTAACTCTCATTGTTGCTTTTATGTTTGTTTCGTAACTGTACTCGAAACTAAGAAACTCATTTACGGACGGTTTCGTTCCTCGCCGATAGTCGAGCACAACAAACAAATAAAAATAAAAAGAGAATGAGTGTGTATGTGTGTGTGTGTGTGTGTGTGTGAGAGAGAGAGAGAGGGGGGGGGGGAGAGAGAGAGAGAGAGAGAGAAGGTAAAAATAGTTGTAAAGAAATGGAATACTGGTATGAAAAAAAGCTTTCATTTAAATGACTCGTTCCACATCATTACGAAATGTTGTATTCATGATCTATGGAACAAGTATTAATCTAATCTAATCTAATCATATCATATTGCTGACTCTCCATGAAGAGTCATGAAGTACCGAAATTTTCGCCTATATCAGTAACCAAATCTAAACTTGAAAATAAAAGACGACGGTTTTTGTAATAAAACGGGACCTCTATCAAGACCCTTTCACCCCAGTTAACTAACCATGAAAGATGTCTGATATACCTCAATTCAGAAGTAACGAAGTGTGTATGAATTTGAAGATGATGCGCATGATGTGAAGTTCTGCCACGGAGATACGAACCCAAGACGTAATCGGATTGTTAACTAAGTAAAATCAAATGTTACCTATCGGTTTTTCTTGCCAGCTGCTAGGCGTTTAATCTAAAATAAGGACACAAATTTTTGTGCCTGAGCGACAATCGAACCGCACTCCTATCGTTCTTCTTTATTATCCACGAATAAAGCTTAAGTATCAATTGCTTACTCACCAACAGTAAGATGTGTGCGTGTTTGTCCAGAAATTGTTGGCAACATGAACAGACATTAAAAATACACGTTCATTTTCACTAGCAGGCCGGTGTGCACGTGATAGGGCTTGAAATGAAATTATCAATATTTTTATACTGGATCAGGATTCAGACCCACATATTTACCTTTGGAGGAGACCTAGAGAAGACTGCAGTCTTGGGAAAAGAAATGAAATGATTCAACTATACTGTTCCGAGAGATTCAGATCCTCGAAAGAGGAGATACGAATTCGAATCACAGTCCATCGTCAATGTTTTCAACGTCTCTAGTTCAATCAAGTACAAATAAACTATAAGTCCTGTTCCTTTAGATGGCTATCAGTTCATCAAATAAAATAAAATTTTCTAATGTAAGTAAGTTTACTGGTGACAGTATTTCTGTTTACACTGACCTCCACCTATGTCATTCTCGAACGTAAACCGGCTCTGCCCAGTTTGGAATGAAGGAACGTGATGTTTAATGCGGATTCTGGATTATAACAGCTTTCTCTTGAGGTTACCACAGGTAAAGTAAATCTGTCTGTGCCTCTTAAAAGTAAATGCCTGAACCCACGCATTGCACTTGTGATAGTTCGTTCCACCAGACCATTGTGACCACATTTCCCAGCCCCAGGAGTGTGCTGTAATGGATGATGAGCTTAGCTTACTAAACTACTCACGGTGAAAAAAAACACGTGTCTATTAAGTGGTTAAGTAGAAGCAAGCTTCTGACGTGGAGATTATGCTATTCTAATGTCAGCAGGATGTAAATACTCTTCTAGGCGTCATAGCCTCGATTTGAAGCCATTTTGAAATTTTCACTAAGTCAGGAAATTTTTTAGGTGGAAAAAAATCCACTGTGAAGTGTGAAGTTACCGGATAATTCGATTATGACCGTCATTATTACTATCATTTTCTTCATACCGCTGCTGGAACACATGTGCTTGAAGATCATTTAAGTCCTTTTGGTCATTATAGAAGTAGTTGTCCAAGAACAGGTTCTTTCCATGTCTACGGAATTCTTTTTATGTTAATATCAAACATCAGCAATTACTCGTAGATTACATTACAACTAAAGTAATTGATGAAGATGTCACTTGATAACAAAAACGCACTGTCTTTCTTCATTTACCTGAGCCTAGAAAAGGCTGTCGAATACTGCCAAACCAAAAGCCAAGGGATCTTACTGCCTTCCAATATACGTCGCTGTCGTTTCTTCCATATGATTTGGTCGACGTGACCTGCTTCAAGTTGTATATGACATAGAATGTCTTAGAAAATAAAGTGTTTTCGTTTGCAATAAATAGAAAGATTTTCATTCTAACTACCCAAGTCCAAAATTTTCGCAGTGTTAGTTCACATTTAATATTCGTTTCTGTAAAGTGGAAAAGTATTTCACAGTTGCAAAACCCGCATCCGACCCATTGACATTACGCTGACCATAAATTCTAGCTCAGAGTGACACCAGTTTAAGTAACTTAATGTAGCTCATACTGCTCGCCAGTGCTCTTTCTCACCGGAATGTACGATATTTACCCATTGGGCTCCATAAGTTCACTGTGACAGTAATTTCTGTGTGCAATTCATACGGATTGTTGAATATCGTGGTGCTCTCTCTACCACTTCTGTATACATTATGCCTGATTTAAATGGGCCCTTTATCATTACAGGCCATGGCTAGTGCGACGTCATACTGACAACAGTAATGTGCTTTTACTGACAATCTCATTGTTCGTTTTACCTGGTTTTGTAATTATTTAAATAAAATAACGTGACCTTCCAGCTGGTGACATTTCGTCCCCCTTTTCCTTCTGTGAAATTTGTTAGTAAGCTTTTTGCCTTCGAACCAGCGAAATGCGGCAGAGTACGGCTGGTAAACGATTTATAAACCACGATTTAGTGCCGTTAACACGATTTCTTTAAACATTGACGTAAATGAAGGAATTTAGTTTCTTCTTAAATCGTCTGATGCAGCAACGTTCACAGATATCTCAAATAGGAGAAGCTCTTTATCCACGTACGAAGGTTGTAAAACAAACTTCCCACAGTTTGTGTCAGGTTGATCGTTTCGTCTGATAGCACTGAGTAAGTATTTTGTGTAAGACGTATTAAAGTAGTGTTCCTGTAGCTGTGGGAATCATGGGTAGAAAACGAGTTTCACACCAATGGGTACAGTACTGATAAATATTCAAAATGATTATCAACCCAAATCTGCGTTCATCCACAAACACAGGCGTATTTGTAATATTGAAGCTAGACTAGGTATCCTTGTCTTCCTTGAGTGGGCATTGGAAGGCTTTTACACACACGTATACGAGGGTAATCCCAAAGGTAAGGTCTCCTTAGGGACACGCAAGTGCCAACGCAGGAACAAACGAGAGATCCTTAATTTTAATGGCAAACAGAAACCACAGTGTTGGCTGCATGGTGGCAAGGTGATAAAGAGCAAGACTATGGATACGAAGGTCTCAGGTTCGGTCCCTCACCAGTCCCATGATTTTTATGTGCTGTTTTACACATATTTCCCCTGGGGCAGTGTTTGTTGATGTGAAAAATGCTGAGTTGCACTGTGGTCCGAAAGCCACGTAAAACTGTAGGTTCCCCTATTAACCGGCTAGGTAAGTCAACTCAAAGGTCGGATGAAAGCAACAGCACACCACCTCCAACAAGTCCGTGCCTATTAATGCACTGTGGTGTTCAAACCACTCTTGCGGCTGATGACTGCTTTACTTTCTATGGGTTCCAAAACTAATAATCTTCGGGTTATTAACATTTCTGTGTTTTCATGCTGTAGCTTTGATACTAGTAAACGTAAGTAACCGGCCGAGCACCGTCACCGTTCGAGTTGTCAAGGTGGTAGACGTCGATGCTGTCGACCCCATTTACCATTTTGGTCATGGCTATGTTTCAGTCGAATACCTCTATGGGCCTTTCTGCGTATTTCGATATGTACTTTTATACACTTGGTACGCTTCCAAATTCATATCTGATGTAGCTGTATTCAGCAATATGAATCAGATATGTTTTCCGTGCAATATGTCGGACAACACGTCAGGGCAGCGAGATTTCGTTTATGTGTTGCGCATGGTGCAAGAAATATTTGTGTTTTGCTTGCTTCTGTGAAAGGGTTTCACCCCACTGAATGTGAGCAAGCTCACGATAGACTGTCAATAACTGGAATTACGCAATAACACACTTAAAAGTTGAATTTTTGTATTATGTATCCCGATTAAAATAACTATAGACAGGTTATTTGCCTACTTGTTTATTATCGCGCTTCTCGATGCTTTCCTCAAAAAATTACAAGAAAAATAAAAAGTGAGAGAGACACAGAGAGAGAAAACAGAAATGTGTTTCAAATATCAGCTCAGTGACGCCAAGTTCGTCTCGTGATGTAAAGCAAGGATAGTTGATAGGTAATATCTCGTTGTAGTAGTGATATGTATGGCTACAGGGTTCGTTGTTTTCTCTCTGGAAACAACTACAACAGAATTCAGCAACAATGTGGTAAGAACACCTACTCAGTGCCCCAATTAAACACTCAGCCATTCTTGGTTATTTTGTTAATCATCTGTAATGCAGTAAACACCCTTGACTATTGATTTGTAATTACTACCATTGTTATTGTTATTCGTCACCCCACAACAGCTTTCCTATCACTCATTGCCGCCGATGCACGTAACGAATGGATCAGGATGAATGGAATGTGGGATGTTTCGTCACGGAGAATATACACATTTATCTCGGCGTCTTGTGTCAGGGAAATATGAAAATCTCAATAAGAAAAGACGACAATAACACCCAACTATTTCTGTCCACTTAACACCATGACGACAGACAAATTGGCGTCTCACTGTATTTTGATTATAATTCGTTAGCCTTTTTGCGACCTCATTTTAATACCTCGGGGGAGCAGGCATAATATTTTGCTTTTTGAACACAGAACAATAACACACAAAGACAGTAAATGGAAGGATACAAAGAAAAAATCAGACTCATGGGTGTGGATCCAGTTCATCATAAGAAAAGTAAACAAGAGGGAAATATTACGAAAGCAATGAATACGCTGGCTAGTATACATTATTTGTATAGATCTGAAGATGAAAAAGCGCAGATCTGCACAGTACCCGCATCTGCACTTTAGTTTCTGTCTTAATGGGCATAATTTTTAGTTTATTCCCTTCTGAAATATCAAATGAATTGATTATTACGTGGTACAGAATAATTAGGTAACTGTGTTTCTTAATGCTAGCATTCGCACCAATATTTTTCTACATTCTCGTACAATTCATGAAATTATACTTGTATGATCACAAGACTACACATACATGCAATCGATTCCGAGGTGCAAAGTGTTTGTTATCTTACTTTTCGTGATAGGTTGGCGAAGTTGATTTCCAAAGACTTTTTATTGTACTGAAATAATCTTTTGTAACAAAGTAACAATGTAAGTCTTTTGTTCGTATATATTTTGTGGGAAACTGTAATCGTCATGGAAGATTACACATCTGAATGTTTGACACAGCTGGTAGGAGAAAACGCTGCATATTAACCAAACCCCGCGCCTCCTCTCCGTATCCTCATATGACACGAGCACAGGATTCTCCTCCTATAACGCTACAGAGAATATTCCTAGCACAGCTGAGATTTGGCAACATCGTCAACAACATTTGACAACACTGTGACAGTGCAATCGCTTTCGCATATGGTACTGAACTGACTCGCTAAATTCACTTGATATTCCCTTTCCATTTGAATGACTCGTGGTATATAATCCTCACGTAAACTAAGACACTGAGAAAGAAATTCCAATTTTTTGGCTAACGAAATACTATTCTTCACATAGGTGACAACTTTTAATATCTTTCACGATGCGGTATGAGGCTGAGTGATCAATACGATGACGAGAGTGGCGTGCTGGCAGCAGCGTGTCCGTAGCCCCGTGGTACGGCCCGTGTCTCGTGTTCCAACAGTTAAGAAAATCGTCAGTTCTAACACTGGTAGGGGCAGCGCGTGCGAGCTGTTTTTGGTGTAATATTTCATGGAGCTGCAAATTCTCATAAAAAATTCTGAATTAAAATCAGAAGAAAACCTTTACACATTAAATCCTCTTGGCAGCTCGACTCAGTAAGTTGTGTGATTGGTCGTAGATCTCGGCTTTCTGACTGCCACGTCAGAAGCTTGCTTCTACTTAACCACTTAATAGACTCGCGTTTTTTTTCACCGTGAGTAGTTTAGTAAGCTAAGCTCATCATCCATTACAGCACACTCCTGGGGCTGGGAAATGTGGCCACAATGGTCTGGTGGAACGAACTATCGCAAGTGCAATGCGTGGGTTCAGGCATTTACTTTTAAGAGGCACAAACAGATTTACTTTACCTGTGGTAACCTCAAGAGAAAGCTGTTATAATCCAGAATCCGCATTAAACATCACGTTCCTTCATTCCAAACTGGGCAGAGCCGGTTTACGTTCGAGAATGACATAGGTGGAGGTCAGTGTAAACAGATATACTGTCACCAGTAAAATTACCTACATTAGAAAATTTTATTTTATTTGATGAACTGATAGCCATCTAAAGGAACAGGACTTATAGTTTATTTGTACTTGATTGAACTAGAGACGTTGAAAACATTGACGCTGGACTGTGATTCGAATTCGTATCTCCTCTTTCGAGGATCTGAATCTCTCGGAACAGTATAGTTGAATCATTTCATTTCTTTTCCCAAGACTGCAGTCTTCTCTAGGTCTCCTCCAAAGGTAAATATGTGGGCCTGAATCCTGATCCAGTACAAAAATATTGATAATTTCATTTCAAGCCCTATCACGTGCACACCGGCCTGCTAGTGAAAATGAACGTGTATTTTTAATGTCTGTTCATGTTGCCAACAATTTCTGGACAAACACGCACACATCTTACTGTTGGTGAGTAAGCAATTGATACTTAAGCTTTATTCGTGGATAATAAAGAAGAACGATAGGAGTGCGGTTCGATTGTCGCTCAGGCACAAAAATTTGTGTCCTTATTTTAGATTAAACGCCTAGCAGCTGGCAAGAAAAACCGATAGGTAACATTTGATTTTACTTAGTTAACAATCCGATTACGTCTTGGGTTCGTATCTCCGTGGCAGAACTTCACATCATGCGCATCATCTTCAAATTCATACACACTTCGTTACTTCTGAATTGAGGTATATCAGACATCTTTCATGGTTAGTTAACTGGGGTGAAAGGGTCTTGATTAGAGGTCCCGGTTTGTTACAAAAACCGTCGTCTTTTATTTTCAAGTTTAGATTTGGTTACTGATATAGGCGAAAATTTCGGTACTTCATGACTCTGCATGGAGAGTCAGCAATATGATATGATTAGATTAGATTAGATTAATACTTGTTCCATAGATCATGAATACAACATTTCGTAATGATGTGGAACGAGTCATTTAAATGAAAGCTTTTTTTCATACCAGTATTCCATTTCTTTACAACTATTTTTACCTTCTCTCTCTCTCTCTCTCTCCCCCCTCCCCCCTCTCTCTCTCTCTCTCTCTCACACACACACATACACATACACACTCATTCTCTTTTTATTTTTATTTGTTTGTTGTGCTCGACTATCGGCGAGGAACGAAACCGTCCGTAAATGAGTTTCTTAGTTTCGAGTACAGTTACGAAACAAACATAAAAGCAACAATGAGAGTTACTGATTTACGATGCTTAGTAGCAGTCAGTTCTGAGTATTATTAGCAACTAATCTCCAGTCCTCAAACCTAGTTACAGAAATGCGATTCAGACGCATTACGTATTCCAGGCCATAGGAGCCGCGTCTTTGAGACGTCAGCTATGGTCACTTCCCAGCCCTGCTGGTATTGTACTGAGATTTGGCAACAACGCAAGGTATGTTTGGCAACTCTGTGAACGACGAGTTACTTCCTGGTGTGCACGGAATTAAGTCTCAAATTACACTTGATTTCTCGTGTCATTTCCATTGAATAACCTGAGTTGTTATCGCTTGAGGTGTAACAGAAGATTGCAAATTTACGGTTTTCAGCCCAGCAAAGTCACTGAAAGTGGCCATCGCAACTAATCTCGTCCTGTAAATAGCGGTTTACAAGTCCTAGCCACTATTGGCCTCGTAAGAGGAAGGCGCAAACCATTTCTTTCCGCTAGCTCTGTGTTGACTTGCTGACCAGTGGAAACGCGACTGTTATGATTCGCGGTTCCACCATCGCTCAATGTACCGTTTTTATCCCGTCTGTGTAGGAGCTGCAAGCAGCCAGATCAAACATCGATAAGTAAATCGCAAGAAAAGACTTTCAGCTCATAGTGCAATGGTGAAAAACTTACAATGCTGCACAACAGGTAACGCCTCTTTCCGCTGCTGACAAGCAAATTTTGCGTTTCTAGGAATACGTAACTTTATTTATGAAATGCCATGTTTGCGTACCTGTTGAGTATGACACAGCATACCATTTAAACACATACCCAATCGAAATCTAAGTGAGTAGGGTTTTACTAATTCGTGCTGATAGAGGTACGCTTGTGTACAGATACTCAGTTTTGATAAAACAGACTTACTTTCGTCATAAGGTTATCGTGGGTAGTTTTATTTCATTTCTTACAGTACAGTGCACAGTTTTCGTAAGGTTTCTCTTAGTATTGTTAATACTAAACATGAGAGAGAAATTAATCATCAACGATATATGCGAATTCTCTGATGTTATCTATAACAGTCTGACAATGCACATGCAGTTTATTGATTACATGCATGTAGAAAACTTGTTCTGAGTTAAAGCTGTCAAACAAGGTTTCAAGAAGAATAAAACGCCACTACCAGATGACAGCTAATGTTGAAAATACTTTTCTGACTATTTTGGCACGATGCGCTATCCCCATACATAATACAAAAGCTTCGAGCGTATCTGCTGCCTGGCCGTCAATTAAACCTGAAAAGAACAAAATGACGCAGAAGTTAGCCTTATTTCCACATGCGACTATCTTGGGTTGAGAAGTGAAGGGACATATGTTCAAAGTTCCATGAAATTGTTAACTTCAGCAGACAGCAAAACTGCGTTTAAAAAAAAATGTAGTATCGAATGTAATAGAACACAACAACAGTGCGCAACGCTTACTGTTACACTACTAGCTGTGACATAGCTACGGCACCTCTGGAAGTGAACAGCAGTTCCTCTAGAACTTCGGCATTCCAGTGCTGTGAGATAATTCATATGGCCGGATCTAGACTTCTGAGAGACAGAGAGTTACAGCATTTCTTTTGCACTACACGAAGGTTTCAACAATGAAATAGCGCAATAGAGTAGCTCAAATGGAAAGTAACACTTCCTATTAAAATTTCTGCATCCTACACTGTCGGCAGTTCTGTGTGGGTGGCAGTTATGCGATTTTCTTTCGGAGATTACAAAATATATGCACTGGGTAGCCAAGGCAGCTAGTTCATGGCGTTTCGGTCAACCAAGTAAATGGATGTACTGAACATCCTGCAAACCACTACAGGGAACCTGTGCGTCAGAATTGTCATCGTGTGTGCCGCAACAGTGTTATGATAGAGAAATGAGTCGTAGAGAAGAGGGTTTGGTGGTCTGTTGGACTGATGATAGTTTCATCTGGAGTTGGTCTCGGTTCGATTCCAACTTTTATTTTTAAATCATTTTCATTCGTCGTCAACACTAACGATATCTGACGTTTTTGTCTCCCAGTGAGACGCAGAACTATTTGCGTGATTACTGTAAGTTCAAGGATGTTATTCCGAGCTGCTGGTGGAGAAAAATTCGGTAAGTGTAGTCTCTTTGTGTGTAGTCAACAACGATATGTTTGGGGTACGATTCTCAGTCAGCACTGAACACTTCGTCGTATTATTTCTAGTTCAAACATGCTCACATGTCGCTGCTGGTGTAACAAACCCATACTTAACGTTCCTTTTCTTTAGAATATAACAGCGAAACCTGCCGGGTTGGAGTCCTGGGAAGGAAAAATTAATGTTTAGTCTCGTCATTTCAGTTAATACATCTAGCTACTGCCGAGAAAATCCTATATGTCAAAGTTGATTGTGCTTCGATAACAATCCGAATAGGTTCTGGGTTCGAATCCGTGTCCAACATAAAGCTTTACCTCACTGCTTTTCAAGTAAGTTACTTGTGAAGTAGCAATATTTAACATCTCTCTTAGTTCTTTAACAGGGACAATAGATGGTGGGTAGGAATTCGCGACCGTTAAAAATGTTTACGTTATGTAATTTAACGTTGATAATTGTTAACTGATACTGTCTAAATTCGAGGTATATCGCTCTCTTTATGAACAGTCAGGAATGACTGTTAACTTCCGTCAGTCACGAAATCTTAGTTCGCATGACCTGGGTTTGAAACCATATGCACAACGAGTCGGTTCGTACCGTCATTTGAAGTTCATACATATTCTCAACTTGCTGCTCGTGAATAACGTCAATTTTTAATAACATTTTGTGTTAAATAACAAGTATGGTATGTTACTTTGAAGAGGAAATCATGACTACGACGAACTTACTACGTGCATTAGCTATCTGACGTAATAATGAGGATGCTAACATTTCAGGTATGTCATTTATTGCAATAAATGTGAGCTTACAAGCCTTAAGGAGAGTCTTTTCTGTGATGAGGTGTTCCCTGATATTTGTAGTATCGTGGTATTACTTTACATCTTGTGGTGACTCGTTGGAACCATTTTCAATAGTATTACTTTACATCTAGTAGTGACTTGTTGAAACCATTTTCAATACTCAAACGACTGTATCAAGGAGAGATTAGAGTACCTGCTAGACAGCTGCGTTATGTGGGTTGCATGGAAATCAGGCGAAATGCAACCCAGGTCGTTCGGATACTTTTCAGCATGACTGTACTTCGTTAATAATTCGATTAGGTGCTGGGTTCGCATCCCTGTCACAAGCTTTATACGATGGCATTTAAATTTTAAACATGGGCGTACCTTGTTCCTTGTGAATGACACCATATTAAACGTCGTTGGGGGTAGTTCCTTTGACGGTAAGTGTTACGACAGGATTCCCAGTTCAGTACAAATATTTTCGTCATTTGTTTTCAGGATCTGAATTGATAACTGCTAGTGGTGCAAACGTCTGTACTTCACGTCTCTTTATGCCTAGTGATCCGGTCTCAATAAGGCACAAACAAAGCTTAGCTTAGTTAGCAATGGCTATAGGTGCTGGGTTTGAATCCAGGTCCAGAATCACCACGTTGGTCATCTCATTTAAAGTTCAAATTTGTATACACGTAGCTGTTGATGTGTTACAAGAACAATGATATTACTGGTGATTCGCTGTTAATGTTGAGATTTCCTTAGAGTGCTTGTTGCCGTTAATCGCGTTTTTCTACTGGTTCGTCCAATATCCAGTTTCCAGAGCCACTCGCCGTTGAGCGTCCTTCAGCACGTGGATGAAAACCTTTTAGAGAGCGAAAACCTTTTTTGCAATTGCTGTACAGCTTTGTAACTCCATACATTGTTTCAAGTATTTAATTTAGACTAAGGATGACTGTACAATATATATAAAATAATCCATTTTTTCAGAACTTTTGGAATGTCAGTTGCTGTAATTAAGGTTAATCTATGAGTGTTATGGGGTGGCTCATCACTAAGAACGTGTTTTCTAATATGTTTTGTATCGCGATATTAGTTGACGCTTAGACTGACTGCCATAAAGACCTTTGGTCTCTTAGTTGTCTCTTGCGGTACCCATTGTGTGTAGTCAAACGACTGTACCCCACGTGGTTTTGGTGTTTAGAGGAGCTGCAACACAGCTACGTTATGTTGGTTGTATTCGGCAGTGACCCACTTTTTTTTGCTGTCAAGTGTACAAGAGCCAAGAGGAAATGATAAGAGTAGACGACCAAGAACAAAGTACTTGGATGAAAATGGCTGTAAGACAGGGATGTAGTCTTTTGGCCCTACTGTTCAGTCTATACCTCGAAGAAACAATTATGGACATAAAAGAAAAGTTCAGAGTGGGATTAAAATTCATGGTGAAAGGATTTCAATGATACGATTTGTTGATGACATTGCTGTCCTGAGTGAAAGTGAAGAAGAATTACATGATCTGCTGAATGGTGTGAAGAGTCTAATCAGTATAAAATATGGACTGAGAGTAAATCGAAGAAAGACAAAAGAAATGAGAAACAGCAGAAATGAGAACAGTGAGAAACTTAACAACAGGCTTGCAAGTCACGAAGTCGATGAGGTTAAGGAACTCTGCTACCTAGGCAGCAAAATAACCAATGACGGATGGAGCAAGGAGGACATCAAAGGCAGACAACACCGTGAAAAAGGGCATTCCTGGTGAGGATAAGTCTATCAGTATCAAACATTGGCCTTAATTTGAGCAAGAGATTTCTGAGACTGTACATTTGCAGCACAGCATTTTATGGTAGTGAAACAGGGACTGCGGGAAAACCGGAAAACAGAAGAGAATCGAAGCATTTGAGATGTGGTCCTGCAGACAAATGTTGAAAATTAGGTGGACTGATAAGGTAAGGAATGCGGAGGTTCTGCGCAAAATCGAAGAGGAAAGAATGTGGTGTCACCGCGAGACACCACACTTGCTAGGTGGTAGCCTTTAAATCGGCCGCGGTCCGGTAGTATAAGTCTGACCCGCGTGTCGCCACTATCAGTGATTGCAGACCGAGCGCCGCCACACGGCAGGTCTAGAGAGACTTCCTAGCACTCGCCCCATTTGTGCAACAGACTTTGCTAGCGATTGTTCACTGACAAAATACGCTCTCATTTGCCGAGACGATAGTTAGCATAGCCTTCAGCTACGTTATTTGCTACGACCTAGCAAGGCGCCATTATCAGTTACTATTGATATTGAGAATCATGTACCGTCCAGACCGACGTTCGGCATTAATGGATTAAAGTTAAGTATTCCAACAGCTACGTCCGTTGTTTCTAAATTCTAATTTCCTTGCCCTGTTCCAGACCTCACGCTAGCCCGCGTGAGCTAAAACGCGTGCCTTTAGGCCTCCTCTAGTAACACGGTGTTGGCTCTCCTGCCAACCACAACAAAGAATACGTGGAACACAGTGACAAGGGAACGGGACAAGATGATAGGACATCTGTGAATACACCAGGAAATGACTTCCGCGGTACTAGAGGGTGCTGTGGAGGGTAAAAACTGTAGAGGAAGGTAGAGATTGGAATACATGTAGGTGCTACTCTGAGATAAAGAGGTTGACACAGGAGAGAAATTCGTGGTGGGCCACATCTAACCAGTCAGAAGATTGATGACACAGAAAAGAACTATGCTTTGGAGGGAATGGTGCTTGATCTCTATCCACTTGCATCATTGCCACCTGAACTTGCCATTGTGTTACAGGAAGGATGGTATAAGCGTACCTTTAAAACTGTCTGGAACTGTGTTTATCCATTCCGAGAGAACTGGGGGCTCTTTCGAAAAGTGACCGGCTTCTTACATCGTATTAACCATGGTAATGCATTGTGGTTTCAGGCTCAAATTTTCAGTGTGCCCTCTGTTGATTGCACTACATGTATCCAGAAGAAACTCGTTCCATACATTCGTGAGCTTATCTCGAGGTAATGTTTTATCTGCCGTCGGGATGCGTCGTCGCAATTTGCTTACAATTGTCGCATGGAGACACGCATAGGAGGAAGAGCGAGTGAGTGTTCTTTCCTGCAGATCACGACCTGCCAGAAGCTGCTCATTCTTTAAACGGAAAGACGATTCTGTATCACCAAAACTACACTGCACGTCAGAAATAATCACTAGTCAGTATTAAGTTTCGAGGCCTTAATTCTATTTTAAGCGTCAGGAAATAATAGTTAGTTGTGAAGTGGAATCTTCTGACCTCTCTTCTGATGGTTAACAAACTGAAGACGAAAACTTTGCGAAACAAAGTACTTGAGGAAAAATTATACCGAAAGTTGTGCTAAGTAATTCCAGTCTTTTCAGAGCGAAGCCACGTCTTCCCCCAAGAGGAGAAATACCGAAGGCTCGATTATGGAACCTCTGTGCGCTCCCTCGTGAAGAAAAACTCACATTCTCTTCTTAAAGACAGCGCCCATATTCCTTTACAGCGATACAGTTATCAATCATAATAAAAGTGTGGAACTCGTAACTTGCTATGAAACCAGCTACTTTTATAGAAAAGAATGAATTTTCAAAAAAAGAGAGAGAGAAAGAAAAACGTATTCAGTCTTCGCAAAAAATGTTCCTTATAAATAAAAACAGCGGTCGAACAATAATCGGTAAAGAGAGTAAAGTACTATTGACGAGAGCAAGGATACCATTTTGTAAATGCAGCTGGTGGCAGGAGCATTTTCTGTAAGAATAAATGGTAACATTTGGACATTAAATCATCACCTAAACACGTTTAGAAAATCTAGGTTCGTTGATCTCCTGCGATACTGTATTTTGATACATTACATCTAATATGGAAATGCTGCTCACTGCACAAAGAGAAAAATTTGCTTCCTATTTGACAATAATTCCAGCTGTTTGGGTTGCAACAAACGTGCGTTTTGCTACCTAAGAAACTAATGAAGACTGCATTCGTTCTTAAATAAATTTATTATAAATATTCAGTTCTAGTTTTAAAATAATCTTGTCATTTTCAGAGACAGTATTGCAAATAGAAAATATCTTCACAATCCTGTAATAAACCACCCTTAGCTCTGAAGAGAATGCAGCACATAATAGTGAAATTGTCTAATGATATATATGAGGAAATGCATCTTTGTATACCGCTGAAGTCCTTTCAAAATGGCTCTGAGCACTATGGGACTTAACATCTATGGTCATCAGTCCCCTAGAACTTAGAACTACTTAAACCTAACTAACCTAAGGACAACACACAACACCCAGCCATCACGAGCCAGAAAAAATCCCTGACCCCGCCGGGAATCGAACCCGGGAACCTGGGGGCGGGAGCTGAAGTCCTTTCTCCTTTATATTTGTTTCTACGGAAGAATCATTTATTGAACAGAAAAGTGTGTGTGTGTGTGTGTGTGTGTGTGTGTGTGTGTGTGTGTGTGTGTGTGCACGTGCGGGTTTCAGAGCGGAGCGAGCGGAAGAAGTAATTAGGTAAATTGAGAACTGTTTTCCATTAACTATTTGTCTTAAGATTTATTGTGCTACCGTCAAATGTCTCCTAATGTGGAACGCGCAAATATAATATGCCAAGTTTAGTCAAATAGTGGCAAATTCAGCAAATGACGCGCTAGACATTGTATCGGCTTTCGGGCACTTGACCATTAATTTTAGCATTTATCTCGACGAAACATAAAACATTTCTGTGTGTTCTGATTCCGGAATTCCTGTACCTCATGGATTCAAATCGGGTAGAGTGAATAGCCTATTCACTCAAGTCGATGCTGTGAATAACTGCTGTAAGATACAGTGAGGTGTTAAAAGTCATGAGATACCACCTAATGTCGCGTCAGATCTCCTTTCACCTGGCGTAGTGCAGCAACTCGACGTGGCATGGACTCAACATGTATGTAGTTGGAAATCCCAAGCAAAACTATTGAGCCATGCTGCCTCTGCGGCCGTCCATAATTGCTCAAGTATTGCTAGTGCAGGATTTTGTACACGAACTAACCTCTAGATTAAGTTACATAAATGTTCGATTTGATTCATGCCGTGCGATCTGGCTGGCCAAACCATTCGTTCGAACTGTCCAGAACGTTCTTCAAACCAATTGCGAATAATTGTGGCCCGGTGACATGGCGCATTGTCATCCACAAAAATGCCATCGATGTTTGGGAATATAAAGTCCATGAATGGCTGCAAATGGTCTCCAAGTAGCCGAACATCCAGAAGACCAACCCCATTCCATGTAAACACAGCCCACACCATTATGGAGCTACCACCATTTCGCACAAGCCTTGTTGACAACTTGAGTCAAGGGCTTCTTCGGGTCTGTACCACAATCTACCCTACCATCAGTTCTTACCAACTGAAATCGCGACTCTTCAGATCAGGCCAAGGTTTTCCAGTAGTCTAGGGTTCAACCGATGTGGTCACGAGCCAGGAGAGGCGCTGCAGGCGACGTCGAGCTGCTAGCACAGGCACTGGCTTCAGACGTCTGCTGCCATAGCCCATTAACTCCAATTTTCGCCGTACTGTCCAAACTAAAACGTACATCGTACGTCTTATATTGATTTCTGCTATTATTTGACGCATCGTTGCCTGTCTGTTAGTACTGACAACTCTAAGCGAGAGCCACTGCTCGCTGCTCTCTGTCGTTAAATGAAGGTCGCCAACCACCACGATCTTGATGCTGTGGATCTCAGAATCCATTTCCGAAAAGGAATGTCCCATGTGTCTGTTAATTCCTGTCGTGCGGCCACAATCACATTGGACACTTTTGCACATGAATCACCACAAGTATAAATGATATCCCCGCTAGTGCACTGTCCCTTTTATACGTTGTGTAAGCTAGGCTACCGCCGTCTATGTACCTGTATGTGTATATCGCTAACCCATGACGTTTGCCTCCTCAGTGTCTTTTTTCATCCTAATTACCTATGACAGAGGTTCTCAAACTACAGAGTGCATTCTTCAAGGAACAAGGAAGTTTAAGGGGTGAAGGAGGTGTTCGTAGGGTTTTTAATTACAATCCTGCTTCACAAATTCACAAAATTTTTCTTTAAAAATCCTTACTTCTCAGAAAAAACTTTTTTCCCGAAACGAACGTTAATTGCTGTCAATGTTGTCTACAATGATCTTGTTTTTTCAATTTTGTTTTCCAGCAAATTGTTAACAGCATCAATATGCTTGGAGAAATGCATGATACTCGCTGTGCTGTCTTACAATACATTTATTCACTCTCGGTTTCTATCATGGACCATCTCCACAGTGTAAAAATTTCTATTGTGACAACTTCACAGAGAATTTTGCTAAACAGCGCATCTATAAAATGGTTCAAATGGTTCCGAGCACTATGGCACTTAACATCTGGGGTCATCAGTCACGCGGTTCCGGACTGAAGCGCCTAGAACCGCTCGACCACCGCGTCCGGCGCGCATCTATCGTTAGAGCGTCATTTCGACTGCGTATTGAAATAAATGTGTTTTAAGTCACTTAGAAACAGTCATCTCTTGTACGAATAATGGTTACCTCTGAGAAATGAAGTCGCATTGAAATGAATGAAATATTGTTTCTGCATTTTCTTTCTCCTTCTTCTTTTCTTTTTGGAAATTTTTCGACCACACTGTTTCAGATCATCTTCATTTCGGTGTTTATAGCGTTCTCCATCGTTCTTTAATTCGAACAGCTTCTACGCTCCTTTATTCATAATGTTTCTCTCTGGGTCAAGGGCTGTTCTGGAAACCTGTGGCAGCTGCTGTTTTCGATAAAGTTGTAAATCTGTTTTTCCTGTTTTCTGATTTCTCATAAATCCCTTTCTATGTCTTGTATGCACCGTTCTTTGGTTTCTTTGCTCGCAAGAAACTGCGATGAGTCTTATTGCAACTTCGTATAATTCTTGGATTGGTTGTTCTTAGAGTTTACAACATCATTAGTAGAATCTTCCGTTCCACGTGTGTTTACCCTCTTAAGTTACACAGTTGTTAGAAGCCTGAGACATTCTTCTGTGTAATAGTGTTCAGCTCAGATGACTGAAAAGGTGACTGATCGAAAACTTCGTTTCTTCAAGATGTTCGTAGAACGTTTGTATGCTGCATTCGTTCATCAGTTCTTGTAGAGTTGCTTTCTTCGTGGGCCCAATTTCTATCCATTCTCTCCTACATTTAAATATACCAACTTTGTGAAGTTTTCCTCATCGAGGAAAAATTAAATCATATGATATTGTCACTTTCAAAGATGCACATAAAATTTCAAGTTAATATGATAACAGAAAACGAGATAAACACGTACATCAGCCCTAAAGATATACTTGCGCTACCTTGAAGTTACTAAAGTTTTTAACATTTTGGATAATGGAGTGCGATCACTTTCCGTCTCATCATAGACTGATGCACTAAAAAACGTTTAGAACAACTGATTATCTACAGAAACCTATTTATCACTGTGACCAATCGAGATGGCGCAGTGGTTAACATACTGTACTCGATTTTGGGAGGACGAGGGTTCAGACCCACGTTAGGCCATCCTGATTTAAGTTTTCAGTGATTACCTTAAAAAATCTCCAGAAAATGCAGGGGTTGTTCTCTCGAGAGGTCATGGCCGATTTCCTTCCCCATCTTTAGTAAGATAATCCTAACTTATGCTCCCTCTCTAACGATCTCGTTAACGATGGGACGTCAAAACTTAATCTTCTTCCCTGTATTATGTACCACAGTAAAACATAGTCTACCTGAACATCGTTACGACTAATCTCTGCTTGCCGGCGAGTCAAATAATACAGAACGCTAATGCTTTTGTCAGTATCCACAACAAATGAAACAATGACAAATATCAATCTTCATGAATGATGTTCATCTCAGAAAAATTTGAATGTCTTAGTGGCATTGTAGTACAACAAGAACAAAATTGTCACTTAGAAAAGTACAGCTCGAAGGCCTACAAAAAAAAAAAAAAAAAAAAAAACTTCATTACTAAACTATTATTCTACTTGGTCCCAGATTTTTCAGTTATCTCCAAATTTCTTCCGGGAGACATAGTACGAAATATGTCTTCTAGCAAAGTATCACCAGATGTATTCTGAGGACGAACGTTTCATCGACTAATGACTTCGACGTCCCATTACCTAAAATCAAGAATGTCTCTGCTGTCGGCACAAAAGTTGCCCTTCATCATGACTTGTTTGGTCATTTCTTTAATGCCATTTCAGTATATGTACGAATTTACGGTTATCTTCCGTCTGCGGAGCGGTGATAATCTATTAATCGGCAAAATAGTATAATGAAGATCGACGTGAACAGCCTGTTCTAAAACTACAACCACCCTCTCGCTGCATACGATATTTTCGGTAAGCTCATAGCTCCGACACAAACCATTCTGATAACATATTTGCGATAAGACTACGCTGCGCAGTACATAGGTTGGACAAAAATATGGAAAACAGCCAGTAATGCATGCTTAAAAATAATTGCAGATACTAGCTAAAATGCTGGCTGCACTGTTGTATTTGACTGTTAACGGCACCTTTGCAATGTCCACAACACGTTACAACTGTCAGCTCTATTCTGTGTAGGGGCTTAACACCTGAGGTCATCAGTCGGCCAGACTTAGAACTACTTAACCCGAACTAACCTAAGAACATCACACATCCATGCCCGAGGCAGGATTCGAACCTGCGACCGTAGCAGCAGCGCGGTTCCGGACTGAAGCGCCTGGAACCGCTCGGTCACATCGGCCGTCGTTTGTGGAGGTATGTGGCATTAGACGCCTACGCACACGTCATGTAATTCGCGTAAATAACAAGCCGCTGATTTGCGTACACGGTGATGGCATCGGACAGCGACTCATATACGTTCCATATGGCGAATTTGGTCTCTCAGACATCAATGTGAGTTCACCGTAAAGCTTTTCAAATCATTGTAGCACGGTTCTGGCTGGCTCCGAGACACGAACAATCATACTTCTGAAAGATGACGTCACCGTCGGGGAGGACAACAAGGATGAAGAGTTGCAGGTAGTTTGCAGCTGTCAGGTACTACCACAACGCCGGAGAAGTCTCCCACAGCATAATACTGCTTCCACCAAGCTGCGTCCTTGGTGCTGCACGTTTCGAGGCGCCATTCACCTTGATGGCGGCGTTTGTAGAGACGACCATCGAAGTAGTGTAGCAAAAATGTGATGATTCAAGTCCCAACAAGTTCCCATTGATCGACGGTCGTATCCCGATGGTCCTAAGCCCACTGCAATCGTAACTGACAATGTCGTTGGGTCAACATGTGAACACGTAATTATAGTCTGCTGCGGAGCTCCATGTTCAACAATATCCGATGAACAGTGTGCTCCTATACACTTGTGCGTGCACCGGATTGAGCTCTTTCGGAAGAGATGGCAAAGATCCCCATCTATCCTACTGTACAGAATAGAGTAAACAAAATTGCTAGTGGTAGTTTCACTGTCTTTCTATTTCTTTCTGTAAACACTTACGACAGTAGCACGTGAACATTCGACCAGCTTCGCTGTTTCCGGGATACTTGTTCACAATCTCTATGTAATAATAGTAATCTGCTCTTTGTCAAAGTCGCTGACCTCAATGGGTTTCCTAATTTGCAGCCAATACCTTCGCTAGGGTGATACCCCCTCCACGTCTGCTCCGCTTACATACTTCTGTTACATCACGTGCCCGCACCGCGACCATGCGGCATCCACCGTGGCGATGGTCATTGGTCACAATGTTTCGGCTTATCCGCGTGAGTGAATTTGAACATGGACCAATTTTTGGTACTCGCCTGGTGGGTGCTTTCGTAGTCAGGGTAGCTGAAGTGTTTGGTGTTTCAAGGGGCTCCATATTGAAGTTTCATACCGCACACAGGCAAAGTGGAAAAACATCGTCCACTAAGTCACAAAGCGGATGAAAGTGTGTGTTAAGTGATCATGAAGGACTGTCATTCAAAAGGACTGTGACGAAAAAATAAGAGTCTCTGCAGAATGACATGAATATTATTGAGCATATCTGGGATGACTTGCCGTTCAGAAGAGGTCTCCACCCTCTCGTACTCTTACGGATTTACGAGCAACCCTGCAGGACTCATGGGGACAGTTCCCTTCAGCACTACTTCAGACATTAGTCGACCCCACGCCACATCGTGTTGCGGCACTCCTGCGTGCTCGCGGGGGCCCTACTCTGTATTAGACAGATGTACCAGATTCTTTGGCTTTTCAGTGTATATCAGTAAATATAAGTTGAGAGTGATTCAGAAAAAGTGTTTGCTTCTGTAACTTACAAAGTAATACGCTGCGGGAAAATTTACAATAAGTCAACATAAGAAACGTTACGTTTTCTGCGGAGCTACACTCCTGGAAATGGAAAAAAGAACACATTGACACCGGTGTGTCAGACCCACCATACTTGCTCCGGACACTGCGAGAGGGCTGTACAAGCAATGATCACACGCACGGCACAGCGGACACACCAGGAACCGCGGTGTTGGCCGTCGAATGGCGCTAGCTGCGCAGCATTTGCGCACCGCCGCCGTCAGTGTCAGCCAGTTTGCCGTGGCATACGGAGCTCCATCGCAGTCTTTAACACTGGTAGCATGCCGCGACAGCGTGGACGTGAACCGTATGTGCAGTTGACGGACTTTGAGCGAGGGCGTATAGTGGGCATGCGGGAGGCCGGGTGGACGTACCGCCGAATTGCTCAACACGTGGGGCGTGAGGTCTCCACAGTACATCGATGTTGTCGCCAGTGGTTGGCGGAAGGTGCACGTACTCGTCGACCTGGGACCGGACCGCAGCGACGCACGGATGCACGCCAAGACCGTAGGATCCTACGCAGTGCTGTAGGGGACCGCACCGCCACTTCCCAGCAAATTAGGGACACTGTTGCTCCTGGGGTATCGGCGAGGACCATTCGCAACCGTCTCCATGAAGCTGGGTTACGGTCCCGCACACCGTTAGGCCGTCTTCCGCTCACGCCCCAACATCGTGCAGCCCGCCTTCAGTGCTGTCGCGACAGGCGTTAATGGAGGGACGAATGGAGACGTGTCGTCTTCAGCGATGAGAGTCGCTTCTGCCTTGGTGCCAATGATGGTCGTATGCGTGTTTGGCGCCGTGCAGGTGAGCGCCACAATCAGGACTGCATACGACCGAGGCACACAGGGCCAACAGCCGGCATCATGGTGTGGGGAGCGATCTCCTACACTGGCCGTACACCTCTGGTGATCGTCGAGGGGACACTGAATAGTTCACGGTACATCCAAACCGTCATCGAACCCATCGTTCTACCATTCCTAGACCGGCAAGGGAACTTGCTGTTCCAACAGGACATTGCACGTCCGCATGTATCCCGTGCCACCCAATGTGCTCTAGAAGGTGTAAGTCAACTACCCTGGCCAGCAAGATCTCCGCATCTGTCCCCCATTGAGCATGTTTGGGACTGGATGAAGCGTCGTCTCACGCGGCTTGCACGTCCAGCACGAACGCTGGTCCAACTGAGGCACCAGGTGGAAATGGCATGGCAAGCCGTTCCACAGGACTACATCCAGTATCTCTACGATAGTCTCCATTTGAGAATAGCAGCCTGCATTGCTGCGAAAGGTGGATATACACTGTACTAGTGCCGACATTGTGCATGCTCTGTTGCCTGTGTCTATGTGCCTGTGATTCTGTCAGTGTGATCATGTGATGTATCTGACCCCAGGAATGTGTCAATAAAGTTTCCCCTTCCTGGGACAATGAATTCACGGTGTTCTTATTTCAATTTCCAGGAGTGTATTAACATACACACATCAAAAAAGTTTTGCATCACCCAAGTTCCGAGAACTCCTGAAGATAGACCTTCACTCTGGATATTTTATCACAGACACAGTCCCTCCGAATGTTCAGAGATGTCACTAAACCCGCCCAAAGATGTAAACAATCACGCATGAGCAGCATCTATTAGACGGATTGGATCCCACAGCCGATCAGTTCCAGTCATTCCACCAGGAACGAGGTACACGGCTCGTGTTTTCTGTAATTTGCCTAGACGGTCAATAGCCCGGTTCGATCGCGTCCGCGTTCTTGATTGTGCCAGGAAGGGCTCTCAACAAGGAAGAGTCCAAGCGTCTCGGAGTGAACTAAAGCGATTTGTTCGGACATGGATGAGATACAGAGAGACAGGAACCGTCGATGACATGCCTTGCTCACACCGTCCAAGGACTATTACTGCAGTGGATGACCGCTACCTACGGATTATGGCTCGGAGGAACCGTGACAGCAACGCCACCATGTTCAATAATATTTTTCGTGCAGCCACAGGACGTTGTGTTACGACTCAAACTGTGCCCAGCTGCATGATCCGCAACTTCACTCCCGACGTCCATGGCGAGGTCCATCTTTGCAACCACGACACCATGCCGTGCGGTACAGATAGGCCCAACAACATGCAGAATGGACCGCTCAGGATTGGCATCACGTTCTCTCACTGAAGAGTGTCGCATATGCCTTCAACCAGACAATCGTCGGAGACGCGTGTTTGGAGGCAACCAGGTCAGGCTTAACGCCATGCCACTGGTGGTCATGGAAGGCGCCGTAACGACTGTGCGATATGTGAATGCCATCCTCCGCAACCATATCGGCAGCATGCTGGCGAGGCATTCATCTTCATGGACGACAATTCGCGCCCCCAACGTGCACATTTTGTGAATGACTTCCTTCAGGATAACGACATCGCTCGACTAGCCAGCATGTTTTCCAGACATGAACCCTATCGAACATACCTAGGACAGTTTTAAATGGGCTTTTTATGAACGACGAATCACCGTTGAGGAGTGGGACAATCTGGACCAACGTGCCTTGAGGTACTTATGATTAGTACGCAAAGACGAATACAGGCATGCAACAATGCAAGAGAGATATGGGTATTAGAGATGGGTATTAGAGATACCTGTGTGTCTAGCAATCTGGATCACTACCTCTGAAGGTCTCACTGTACGGCGGTACAACACGCAATGTGTGGTTTTCATGAGCAATAAAAATGACAGAAATGGTTTTTATTTTGATCTCTATTCCAATTTTCTGTACAGGTTCCGGAATTCTCGGAAACGAGGTGATACAAAACTTTTTGATGCGTGTATATTCCTGATGGTGAATAACGTCATTCGCACCATTATTTATCAAGATTTTCCTTGGGCTTTCCAATCCTGTCTCTCATCCTTGAAAATTTAATCATAAATAGTAATAAAGAACGTAAATCTCGTGTGACTAGGGCCTCCCTTTTGGTAGACCGTTCTCCGGGTGTACGTCTTTCGATTTGACGCCACTTTGGCGACCTGAGCGAAGATGGGGATGAAGTTAGGACAACACAACACCCAGTCCCTGGGCGGAGAAAATATCCGACCCAGCCGGGAATCGAACCCGGGCCCTTAGAATTGACGTTCTGTCGCGCTGACCACGCACCTACTAGGGGCGAACATCATAAATAGTTCCGGCCATTGTGGCCGAGCGGTTCTAGGTGCTTCAGTCCGGAACCGCGCTACCGCTGCGGTCGCAGATTCGAATCCTGCCTCGGGCATGGATGTGTGTGATCTCCTTAGGTTAGTTAGGTTTAAGTAGTTCTAAGTTCTAGGGGACTGACGACCTCAGATGTTAAGTCTCATAGTGTTCAGAGCTATTTTTGAACCATAAATAGTAAATAGTCAAATAACATATGAAGTTCAGTACAACTTCACGAAATTGCAAGCGGGTTTTCTTCAGTATATAACCTCTCAAATGTCACATAAATTAAATAATGTGACCAGTTATGAAAAAACTATGAATTAAAAATTCGCTGTTGGCATGATACGAACCATCGCGTCGTCCAAGACCCTCTGGTATAGCGCGAATGCGTGATCACTCATTTCGCAGTCTAAAATGACCGTTTTCAGTGCGATGAACAACAAAACGACGTTGTTGATAACCTTTGATACTGCTGACACCCTCGGACGTTTCAGCCCTTCTCTAAGCAGTGTGAGGCTTGGTCCCCATTAAACAAGATCGGCCCGTTCGGAGTGCAGGGAAACCGCAATTCCGCCGTTCATAACTGTTCGACGATATCTGAACGTGATCCGAAGCAGTAAAGGGTGTTTATGCTTTTCTGCTCTCCTGTTTCGCGTCCTCCTGTCGCGTGATTGCGGCTTTGACGGGGTGGAGGGTTGCGACCTTGACACATGCGTAAATAATGCGGGGAAAGGTCTCTCGAAGACACTGAACCCCTCCCCGACCCCCCGTTCGGAAAAACTCTCGGTGCCAACCACCCAACCACCCAGCTTTACTGGGTGGTGTCCAGCGGTTACCTACCTGCACTACTTTGTAGATGGTCTCTGTACACTTTCACTTTTAAAATTCTCAATAAAGGTGAGCGAAATCCACCTAGGTTTCTGCCGAACAGGGATGTCTTTGAAGGACCCTTTGCTGTTATATTCGCACATGTCACCTGTTGCATCCGCGTCCCTCTGATCACGCCATAGGAGCACATGAAATAGGATTGCTAAAAAAGCACAAGCATCCATCGTAAATTCATTGATCTGTGTTACGTTTTTAAACTGTAATGTCGTCAGCGGTATCAGTACCGGCTATTGAGGTGCTTTCCAATTCTCTGAATGCGACGCCGCAGGTAACCTGGTCATTTTCTTCACTAGTCTTCTGAAATGTACCTTTATTATAACCTTTCCTGTTATATGCTCCAGTAAAGTGTCAAACTTCGAAAGTAGGTTTCAGATTTCTGACACAAGCATCGGTCTTGTTCTCCACAGTATTTTTTTATGCGAATATGTTTCATTTCCTTCGAAGTTTTAAAGAAATATTGATTTTTCTCACTTATTTTTTTTAAATCAGTCCAACTAGATTCAAAAGGCGCTGCAGGTTCGCGTCTGTAAATTCCGTCGAAGCCCAGCTAGTCCATCGCATGTGCCCTGTCTTTGCGAACAGTCATAAATACAGCGTTACATGCAACAGAGACAAACAAACTTGTAAAGTTCGGAAACAGCATTAGTAGTCACTTAAATATCTGGGAGTAACGTTGCAAAGCGATATGAAATGGAACGTTCATGCTAGGACTGTGGTAGGGAAGAGTAATGGTTGGCTTTGGGAGAATTTTAGGAAAGTGTGGTTCATCTGTAAAGGAGACAAGATCGGATTGAAGTATTTCAGAGGCGGGCTGCTAGATTTGTGTTATGGAGATTCTTCGGGAATTGAAATCGGAATCACTGGAGGGAAGGCAACGTTCTTTTGAGGAACACAGTTGAGAAAATTTAGAGAACCGGCATTTGTAGCTAACTCAAAAATGGTTCAAATAGCTCTGAGCGCTATTGGACTTAACATCTGAGGTCATCAGTCTCCTAAACATAACTAACGTAAGGACATCACACACATCCATGCCCGAGGCAGGATTTGAACCTGCAACCGTACCAGTCACGCGGTTCCGGACTGAAGAGTCTAGAACCGCTCGGCCATCGCGGCAGGCTGTAGTTAGCTGCCGAATGATTCTATTTCTGTCAATATGCATTGCGCGTAAGTACCACGAAGATACGAGAAATTAGGGTTCATAATGAGGCATACAGAAAGTCGTTTTTCACTCGTTCTATTTGCGAGTGGAACAGGAAAGGAAATGACTAGTAGTGGCACAGAGTAACTTCCGCCACGCACCGTACTGTGGCATCGGAATATCTATGTAGATGTAGATGTAGACACGACCATATTGTGCAACAGGGTCCGCATCTGTCACACAGTCAGCATTTGTCCGGAGCAGGAGCAATGAAAGTTATGAGTGGCATCTGGGACACGAATGAAACAAGATTAAATACACTCCTGGAAATTGAAATAAGAACACCGTGAATTCATTGTCCCAGGAAGGGGAAACTTTATTGACACATTCCTGGGGTCAGATACATCACATGATCACACTGACAGAACCACAGGCACATAGACACAGGCAACAGAGCATGCACAATGTCGGCACTAGTACAGTGTATATCCACCTTTTGCAGCAATGCAGGCTGCTATTCTCCCATGGAGACGATCGTAGAGATGCTGGATGTAGTCCTGTGGAACGGCTTGCCATGCCATTTCCACCTGGCGCCTCATTTGGACCAGCGTTCGTGCTGGACGTGCAGACCGCGTGAGACCACGCTTCATCCAGTCCCAAACATGCTCAATGGGGGACAGATCCAGAGATCTTGCTGGCCAGGGTAGTCGACTTACACCTCCTAGAGCACGTTGTGTGGCACGGGATACATGCGGACGTGCATTGTCCTGTTGGAACAGCAAGTTCCCTTGCCGGCCTAGGAATGGTAGAACGATGGGTTCGATGACGGTTTGGATGTACCGTGAACTATTCAGTGTCCCCTCGACGATCACCAGAGGTGTACGGCCAGTGTAGGAGATCGCTCCCCACACCATGATGCCGGCTGTTGGCCCTGTGTGCCTCGGTCGTATGCAGTCCTGATTGTGGCGCTCACCTGCACGGCGCCAAACACGCATACGACCATCATTGGCACCAAGGCAGAAGCGACTCTCATCGCTGAAGACGACACGTCTCCATTCGTCCCTCCATTCACGTCTGTCGCGACACCACTGGAGGCGGGCTGCACGATGTTGGGGCGTGAGCGGAAGACGGCGTGCGGGACCGTAACCCAGCTTCATGGAGACGGTTGCGAATGATCCTCGCCGATACCCCAGGAGCAACAGTGTCCCTAATTTGCTGGGAAGTGGAGTTGCGGTCCCCTACGGCACTGCGTAGGATCCTACGGTCTTGGCGTGCATCCGTGCGTCGCTGCGGTCCGGTCCCAGGTCGACGGGCACGTGCACCTTCCGCCGACCACTGGCAACAATATCGATGTACTGTGGAGACCTCACGCCCCACGTGTTGAGCAATTCAGTGGTACGTCCACCCGGCCTCCCGCATGCCCACTATACGCCCTCGCTCAAAGTCTGTCAACTGCACATACGGTTCACGTCCACGCTGTCGCGGCATGCTACCAGTGTTAAAGACTGCGATGGAGCTCCGTATGCCACGGCAAACTGGCTGACACTGACGGCGGCGGTGCGCAAATGCTGCGCAGCTAGCGCCATTCGACGGCCAACACCGCGGTTCCTGGTGTGTCCGCTGTGCGTGTGATCATTGCTTGTACAGCCCTCTCGCAGTGTCCGGAGCAAGTATGGTGGGTCTGACACACCGGTGTCAATGTGTTCTTTTTTCCATTTCCAGGAGTGTACACAAATCAAGACAAGATTCACGTAATGCAACAGAACCAACTTCTAGAGTGATAGCTTAGAGTGAAATTCTGCGAGCATATCATGAGGATGGCTGACATCATACTGAGCAAGACAGCAGGGAAATAACATTCGTAACAAGTAACACCAGCGTGAAAGAACCATGTAAGAATGACAATTAGTTGAAATAAACGCGAAAAGCTTTATACAATAGTGCAGGATGGGTACAAATCACTCCCTGATCCTAAAATGTTGAAACAAAATAACCGTGATCATACATTTAGTTTATAAGAAGATTATTCACAAATAGGTATGTGCAGAGTGAAGCAGCTTAGATAAGCCACCCGAAATACACTGTTTTGAGAAACTTAAGAACGAAAATAATTGTCGCACGTGTGACTCTGTCATGTAACATAGTACGATGACATTCGCATCACAAATAGAAACAAGTGCTACAGCATAGTACGGAATGTAACTAAGGAAATGTGTAATTAGATTAACAGAAATAACACATCTATTGAAAAACTATGATTACACTGGAGTCACAGCGTTTCGTGGTGTTGTCCTGGACATTACAAAACGTGGGACATGATCTTATTACGGTGTGGGATCACGAGAGACGCCAGTGTATTCCCTACAACATACTTCCATGCAGACCACAAGTTTGGTAAAGAGTTCTTGTGGTATGGTGTTTCTTTCCTCCACCAGTGAAGCCGGCAACTGGATTGTTTATTGAAATTTTAACAACCCTATAAAATATACATAGAAATAGAAGTTTGACAGAAACATTAACGAAGTGAAACATGTCATAAGATAGAAAGAGTCCTTAGAAAATGTAGTCCATCAACAAAGGAGGTGTCTTACAAATCACTCGTTCGTCCTATACTTGAGCATTGCTCATAAGTGTGGGATCCGTACTAGGTCGGGTTGACAGAGGAGATAGTGAAGATCCCAAGAAGAGAGGCGCGTTTCGTCACAGCGTTATTTGATAAGCGTGATAGCGTTACGGAGATGTTTAGCAAACTCAAGTGGCAGACTCTACAAGAGAGGCATTCCGCATTGCGGTGTAGCTTGCTGTCTAGGTTTCGAGAAGGTGCGTTTCTGGATGAGATATCGAATATATTGCTTCCCCCTACTTATACCTCCCGAGGAGATCACGAATGTAAAATAAGAGAGATTCGAGCGCGCACGGAGGCTTTCCGGCTGTCGTTCTTCCCGCGAACCTTACGCGATTGGAATGGGAAAAGGATGGAATGACAGTGGCACGTAAAGTGCACTCCGTCACACACCATTGGGTGGCTTGAGAAGTATAAATGTAGATGTAGATGTAAAAAGGATTACTTATGTACAGTTACATTCCGAGAAGTTTCGACTAGACAAGCTCAAGACAAAATTTAAAAATTAAGAATGTTTCAGCCTTTGGTATGTATACCATGCAATGAACATCAGACAAATAGGCCCAGTGGCTTACATCACTGCTACGAAAACAGGACACAAGTAGCCCTGCTTATCTGGAGCGGGCCGTGACATATGCCCCATTGAGAAAATATAACATAAATAATCGAATTAAACAACAGTTAATTATATAATAATAAATTTCAAAAGATCAGAATTTAATGCATTTTTGAAATTAAAAGGTAGCCAAGTAAATGAAGTTCAACTAAGAGCCATCTATTAGGCTTTACAAAAATGCCCATTACATAAAGTACAGAATATTGTGGAATATTTACACAAACAGCTGCGCAGTCCAAAAAACATCTAAATGAAGAATATTTTATTAGTACATTTTTATATTCGATTTGAAGAAAGAGATGTTTCGGAACTAGGGGCATAAAATCATCGAAAAACTGTTGTTCATTGCAAGCTATACCTACCAAAGGCTTGAACATTTTCAATTTTAATTGTCCGCTCGAATTTTTGACTATTACCTTCTCCAGTATAACTTTATGGCTGTTAAAATTTCATTCTCATGAACACATCCTTAGAGATGTTGAAACGTGGGTCAATATATTAAAAAATTATTTTGCAACCTGTTGGCTGCGGTATTTCTCTGTCAAAATTTATATAACGCTGCTGTTTGGTGTAAGTGTTACTCTCTAGAGGACAGGTTGGCACATGAGCTCATTTCTTGACAGGACGAGTCAAACTAATGGAAAAACTGATGACGAAAGTAGACTAGCTTTTCAAAATATTATATAAATATATAAATAATTCAGTGTGTAAGTTGGAAAGCTTGATGTGACTGTTTGTGGCTAACGGGAAGATTTCAAGGTCAGAAGACAGCAACGGAATACAGGAAGAACTGTAGATGACAGATAACTGGTGTAGCAGCCCGCAGTGGATCCCGAAAGTAAATAATGTACCTTATTGCGAAATAAATAGCTGAAGAGATCCATTGTTATTCATTTTCGATAATGGTGACAAGTCATTGAAAGCAGTAACAACTGTAAAATACCTAAGATTTAGCACCCTGAAATTAATTACAAGAATCTTAAGGAAATGTAATTCATCCTCGAAAGAAGTGGCTTACAGAACATAAGAAAGATTCCCGAGTAATGCACATCAGTAGGATCTTAAACGGTTGTATTAATAAAACAGAGAAATAGATTATCCAAAGAAGAGCTGCACATTTCGTCTCGGGATCATTTAGTAAGCATGGGACTGCTACATAGATGATGAACGAATTCCTGTGGCAGGAGAGACAAGAGAATCATTGTGTATCACGGAGAGACTCACTATTGACATTTGAGAGCTTACATTTCAGGAAGATTGGGGTATATGTTTCTTCCATTTGTCTCGCGAAACTACCATGACGTTAAAAACAGATAAATTAGAGCCCATACAGAGATAAATCGACGTTGCACCGCTCGAAGGAGGGAGGTGCAGGTGGCGCAAGAAGTACCTCTATACTGCAGAGTATAGAACATAGAATCTGTTTTACAATTGGACCTTTGTTCGATAGAAAATTATGACATCTTTACTGTTTGACAAAATTTGCTATTCCACTAATTTTCAGCAATGATTTATGTGTAACTGCAAATCTGATGTTTTAAAAGGAAGCTTATGGAATCGTTGAAGTTAGTAGAAACATATGTTTAAATTTCATTCATTTTCGTATTGTCAATAATATTTAGGAACTCCCTTTTTATCTGTGAAATTAAAGAAGTTAATTATCCTATAGATTTCATTTTGAAACGTCCCCTTAGAAAAATTATACAAGACTGTGCTTAAACTGACACAATATTTTTTAGCGCAACGCAATCTAACTTTTAAAAATCCCTACGAAAGAATGGCCCTGACTAACATTAACCTATACCTTTCACAAATCACTTACCTCATCAAAAATCTTTGTTACTCGAACTACTGCAATACAGCGAGTGCCACTATTGCAGCTAAATAAAAGATTCAAACTACAGAAGGCACTAACTACTGGTAGGCATAGTTAGCGAATGAAAGATTTTAATAGAGAACAAATAATGTATTTACCTTAATAGTCATAATATATATAGCAGCTCATGACACCCAGTCTTACAAATTTCAAAACTCCTCCATCTCTGTCCCCACATCCACCACTGCTGGCGGCTCACCTCCAACTGCGCAACACTATGCGCCGCTAACAGCGAACTGCCCAACGCTACAATGGCGAGTATTACAACAATGCCAACCAGCCACAGACTGCACACAGCACAGCTTGTGATTTTCATACAGAGGTGGTGTTACAAATAAAAAAACCTAAACACCCTACTTATAATTTGTTTAATTTGGTCATAAGTGATTAGAATTTCGCATTTTGCCATGTTTTGTTATGAAAATTCAATTACAAAATTATGTTCAATAATATATAATTATTTCATTTCTGCAAATTTTGTTTATATTGTGTGTCATGTTTTCTTGGAAAATATAAACTCAAGTAAACAGAAATAGTATGTAAGAGATTTAATTTGCTTAATTGGTGGTTCTGAAAATATCTCTATTTTAATACTGTAAAACATAGCATTGGTGTTCTGTACGAAAGAATTATATGCTCTTTGATCTGGTTGCATCTAAGGGAGTGTTGATATGGTACTGGGATTAACAAGTCTTTGCTTGGAACTGGGCAGAACAGTTTACGTTTTTAGAGTTGCATAGTATATATGGGTACTGTGAAATAAATGTGTGTCATATGTGTCTTTTTTTATTTAAATTTGCGAATTTAATGGAATAGTCATCTGAAACGATTGACGATCTTGTCATGTGAAAGACTCTCTTGTCATGTGAAAGTATATGCTGAAACATGAAGTCATTGTGTGCTATGTATGAAGTGGCAGTAAACCACAATGTCTTAAAAATGCTAACATTCAGAACCCACAAGCTGAAAATCGTACCTTAGACGTTATCAAGATGACGACAGTTGGCTCTCCAGCAGATCCAGTTTCTAATCCAGCTCCGGCACAGATTTACAACTTTCCCCACTGATGTAAATTAATGCTCACTGGCATTTAAAATATTTAAATCTTTTGAGTCTTGATTCGTAATGGCTTCTGGATTAAAATTATGTCTGTTAGTTCTGTCATGTCTGAAAGAACACATATCTCTTATATTAACTTAGTGCTACGATGATGCCTCATACATCTAATAATTCGAGGAGATTTCGTCGTAAAAACCTTGTATTATGAGCTGGTTGCGTTGCAACTAACAAAAAAAAATCGTCATGTTAGGGCTAACGTTAAGATGTGAAAGGTCATATTATTATCTGCTTCTAGATCCCTCGCCTGTTATGTGATAAAGTAGGAATTTAGGAAAAGTCTTTCACATTTTAAAAGCCCATCTGGACCTTTGGCTGCCTTAAAAGTACTACAGAAAGTATAAAGATATAAAAGTAGTTACCAAATTAAAAAATAATTATAGAAATAATCGAGAGAGATATCACCACAATTTTAAGTGACAAACACTGCAAAGAGAGTAGTTCACCAGAGGGAGATGGCTTCAGCAGTTCATATGTGTCTAATTACTGTGAATATGATGGCAGACCTTAAGTGTCCAGTGCCAGAAAAATATATCAAATGTGATTGAAAACACATACTAGTGATGTGGGACACAGATCAACTGGACTTCTGGAAAATGTATCCAACTCACAGAAGATGAATAAGGAAAGCAAACTGGTCAAATTATGTATAGCATTTTTCAGTTGACTTCATAAAATTCAAAGCATCTGACAATGTCAACACAGAGTATAAGTTGATCAGATACACTAATCGATCTCTAGTGATACCAATAAAACATAACTAGCATTTTCACGAATTGTGAAGAAAGATCGCCCAGTGGAACTACGAATGTAAATAGTTCATTCCAAGATAGACAGAAACCTTAACAGCTTGACGACTGCTCACGACTGTAAGAAATGGTTTTTGCTATATAGGAGTTTAGCCATACTGTAAATTGATATTGAAAACGGAAAAGAGAAAATGTTTTCCTCAGAAGCATTAATACAAACATCGCAGCCTCTCATATGTGACAGACAATAAGAAAAAAAATCAATCCTTAAAGAACCGGCAAGACACTCCTCCCTCCCTGCCTCCCTTTGTCCCCTCCCTTTCTCACAAGCAGACATACCACATTGCACCTTTTCCCTAGTCAGAAAGACCGTTACTAAATTCCTACACTATCACAGTCATGATAAGGGCTCTAGAAGTAAATAATAATGTTAAGAGATCTGTCATCACCATTTGTTTTGTTAGCTGCAATACAACTGGCTCATAATACACTATGATGAAATCTCCCTGAACTATCAGCTGAATGAAGCTCATCTTAACAATAAGTTCGTTTTTGAGGTGTGGCATCATTTTAATCCAGCAGACACTACTAATCAAGGAATTAAATACTTTAACTTCTGAAAGAAGTTGAGGATGCAAAATGGGTTGGTGGGGCCCAGTGACAGAATGGTGGTTGAGAAGATACTTCGCTGATTTTAATTACAATATTTTTTATCGCCAATGAGAGGCAGACATGCCCTACTATTACACAGAAGACAGGCAACAGTCAGCAGACAACTGGCCTCTGCCCAAGATGAACAATACTTGCATTAGTGCCAGCAATGCTGAAGTCAGATCTGGGAAGTAAGCTGGCAGCTCTTTCCTCATGCTATGTCAGTCCTCTGACGTTGAACGCCCACACCCACCAGACACATGCATGGCTTGCAACTTACACAATGACGATGTATGACTGCTGTGTACAGGGCATGACTGTTACCTTCTGGCAGGAATCTGGTAGCGGCTAGAATAGACGACAGGTCCAGTGCACTATGGGACCTGCTCCCCACAGGGTGTGCTTAGCAGGAATGGTTGCTCACATGTCCAGGTCTGGAACTGATGGCTGCAGCTGGTGGCGCCAAGTTGTCTCATTATATAGCGCAACCGTGGATTTGTCGTAGCAAAATTCTGAATATCACAGTGTAAAAAGTCATTGTTATTTGTACTGCTCTGGGTCGTATCATGGCAGTATTTTCTGGCTCCTGCTCATGTAGCTGGTAACATAGTTCTAGCCCTGGTGTGGTGAAGCTGTTCTGTTCACTCCAGCTGTTATCACTGTGTGCTGCAGATTTCGCAGACCATCACTAATCCGCTTTGCAGTCTACAGGCTGCTGTAACCAAAGTGTCACCACACTGCACTTACTAGCCAGAGGCAGCTGTCATATTGATCCATGGCATCATCTTACAAATTTCATGTAGGACAAAGTAGTGGAATTACATAAGTAAGAAAAAGCTGTTAAGAAGTCTGTTTCTGTTTTAATACTTTGGTAAAACGAGATATAATCTCAACAATATACCCTAAATTAATTATCCGAATATGAACAACATATATTTGTCCTTAAATTGTTGAGCAGAACAAATATTGTACACTGCCCAAGGTACTTTTTAAATAAACATAACATCAAACTTTCTCTTTTATGGATGTATATTTGGCTGGCAAGACAATCTTTTTGATGTTCAGAATAAAATTTTGAAAATTAAATAGTTATTACCCTCACTAATGTCAAAAAAAGTCAAATAATATCTAATACTGCCTTGCAAGAAAGCGAGACACAACAAGACTGAAGGATAGTAATATACTGATGATAGTTCTGGACCAAAGTGCATTTTCGAGATAAACTCCAGGTTGCAAACCAAGAATCTCATTTCACAGTTTCGCTGTACCAAATAATCTCATTTGCTATATAGAAAAAAACAAATTCTTATCTAGTCATTTAAAAATTTTCAAATGTATTTTTCTCCTCATAAATAAAGACAATCAAAAAGCATTTGCCTATACTGAAAAAATGGTTATTCAAATGTAACTAGTGAAAAGTTTGAATAAAGAGATAAAAATGATGAGACTAAAATGTAAAAATTTAAAAGAACTTGGTTCAGTTGGTGGAACACAAAATTAAGAAATTATTCAAAATCTAATAACAAAAAACTAATGAATGTAAATGTAAGTCTGCTCAACAATATTAATAATAATATTAATAATACAGAAATGAATAGAAAATCTTTAAAAACTTGACCAAATGTGTAAAATAGAAAAATGAAAATCTGTTCTAAAATTAGAAAAAGTCACTTTCTTGATCATAGAAGAAATCAAAATAAAAATTAATAATGAAAATCATTTGAGCAAAAAATCCTTAAATGATCTTTCTAAAATCAATGGCACAAAATTATTTGAAAATTAATCTAATCTCAATAAACAACAGTTAATCAATCTTAGCAGTACATTTGAGATACAGATAAATAATTTTAATATGAAAAAAATAATGATGATGAGAACTATGAGAACTATTTTCAGACTTCTAATAGATAAATATCAAGAAATATAACACTCAGATCCGGAAAATTAACCAGTTTTTATTTTCTAGATGATGACAATTATTTCAAATCACCTAAACGAATTTACAGAAAAGTTTTTGCTTTAACATCAAGAAAAATAAATTATGAAATTAATGATGATGGTAATATTAATGTGCCACATAAACTTTTAAATCAAATTAAAGAAGAAGAAATTAAAAAAATAAAGAATATTTTAATACAAAGAAACACAAGTAAAGGACATTTCATTGTAATTTTAAAAGACAAGAAGAAATACAAGAAATTAATTTTAAACAACTGATCACGTTTTAGTAGGACAACTGAATTAGAAGATTATTATCCATAAACAAATAATAAACCATTAACTGAAATGGAAGAATTGCAATGGCAAAATCTGGATGATCATTATTTTAAATAGAGAGATTACATCCTATATTTGGTTCTCCTTATATCGATTTACTGAAAGTGATTAAAGATAAAAAAGCTAGTTTTCTTTATTTGATGAAATCAGCTATATATCAAGCAAGTGATCATGTAGGAAGAGTTAATAATTATAAAATAATCGATTAGATTTACATGACTTTTTGAAAAAGATAAATATAATTTTCCAGATCAGTTAGCAGAAATTCAAAAATTTGAAGCAAAATAAAATATTTCAGTTAATGTTTATCCAAATGAAAACAATGATAAACAAGAAAAATTATTTTATATACTTTTTCCCACACAAAATATAAAAAAACCAAAAGTTTCCTATCAATTCACTTCATATTGGGATATAAAATTTATAGATTCATTAATTGACAGACATGTGAACAAAATCGAAAAATTTATCTTGGTGATCGATAATTAAGACATTTTCATTCACAAGAAAAATTAAAACAATTGTAAAGAACATAAAGAACTAAAATTAGATATGACCACAAAATTCCAAAAAATTGAATTTAAAAATTGTAGTAGTTAATATGTGTACCTTTTCTAGTTTATAAGGATTTGGTATGTTTATTAAAGATATTCAAGCTTGTCAACTAAACCCTTAAAATCTTAGTTACACTTGCATCAAAAGATTTACCAATTTCGTTCAGTTATTACATTAAATACTTTAATGGAGGTAATAAAAATTAAGTTACTTATACTCAACAAGATTCAGTAGAAAAATTCGTTGAAATGTTAAAATAATAATCTAAAGGAATTGCCAGAATATATTAACGAAATGTTCCAATGAAAATGACTAATGATATTTACTCAATTCAAAAACTCAAAAACTTGTCATGTATGTGAAAAATAATTTACATTTGAAAAAAGAAAGTAAAAGATCATTAGAATTCAGGAGGAAAATATTGAGGAAATGCACATGCATTCGTAATATACCAAATAACAATGTATTAAAGAAGTTGATGTAATTCAAAATAATGAACAAATTCATATTTCCTTTAGTAAAAATGTTGAACATGAGTTAGCTTAAAGATTTTTAAATAGATTCAAATTTATCAATTTAAGAATTGATAAATTATCTTCTAATCTTGCAAAAGAATAATGCAGAGACGCAGCAAAATAGTTTGAAATTGAAAAATTAGAGTTAATAATTAAAAAAGGAGTTTACACTTACAAATATAAGAATACTGAAAAAATACAAGTAATTCAATTACCGGAAAAATAATTTTATTAAAAACTTAATAAATATAATAACAATATTTTAAAAGGACAAAAACAGTTTTTCAAATATTCAGTATTAAAATTTTACTTGAATACACAAAATTATACAACAAAGGTGATGTTTCAATTTGAGAAGATATGTACGAAAATCTTAGAGAAACAAATATTAAACCTTATTAACCTGATACATCTCGGTAATTTACAGTCTCTGGGATTATCTTAGGATTATATATTAAAAATGACAAAAATTACATTACATTTATTGCATAATTATACTAAATTTTTTTTGAAAAAGAAACTCTAGGTGTGTTTTCTCGGAGTATTAAAATATATTACATCAAATAATATATATAAGTTTTGAGGCAAAAAATAATCAAATTATATTGTATATTTAGTAGCAAATAATTTATATAGTTGTGCAATGTCTCGATTTTAAACTTTTAAAGATTTCAGTTGGATAAAACCAGAAAGTTTTAAATCTGAAAGCATAATTAAATTGTAAAATGATTATAAACTTGGTTATATTTTGCAAGATGATATAGAATATCCAAAAAGTTACATGTTTTACATTATCAATTGATTTAACACCTGAAGGAAGAAATAAATTATAAACGACTTCAGATAATGAAGGAAATATGTAACATGTTACAGAAATCATAAGTTATGTCAAAATTTTCGATTTCATTTTAGAACAATTCACAGAATCTTATCACTTGAACATCAGAATGTATCAAGAAATACAATGATTATAATACAGAAATCAAGAAAAAAGCAGCTAACGATTTTGGAAGAGATTTAAAGAATTATTCGGTATTTGCCCTTTACAGTGTATCCATCTAACATAACATTGACGTCAAACAGTATTCAGTGGTTTCACAATACAACACGAATAGGAATAGGAAGGCCTGTATTGTCGAATATTGCCTTCCTTTGAAGAACAAGTCGATATGCTTTTCATTTACACAGAAATCCAACGCAATTCGGTGACGCTATATGCTGAAAGATATCCTCAATATACTCACCCTACACGTCATTCATTTAAATATGTGTATGATAAATAAAGAACAATGAGGTATTTAACACATCGGAAACATATCCAGCAAAGGAAAGTTACTAATGAGGAAACATAAATTGGTTCTCTCCACTGTGGTTCTATGATCCTTATGCTAGTTCACGTCAAATAACAAGGCAACCGGCCATAAGCCAGAGGGTGTTGTTAGTGAACTGCATCACCTTAAATATCCGTCCTTACCATATCAGTCTCTACCAAGAATTAACATGTACGTATTATATGCATCATTCTGAATTCTGCTAATGGGCTCAACTTCAGATTCAGAGGCATGACACACTTATTAATTTGATTTGATTTATTGATGAGGCTACATTCACGAACCATGGAAATTTTAATCTGCATAACATGCATTACTGGGCAACTCAAAATCCATGTTGGCTGTGGTGTGTTGCATACCAAAAACTGTGGTTGGTGCATGTATGGTGTGGTATTCTGGAGGACAAAATTGTAGGCCATTGTTTCATTGAAGGAAATCTTAAATCATAGTGCATCACATTCCTAAAAGGAACATTAGGTCTGTTATTGGAAGAAATACCTTTAGGAAGAAGGAACAGCATGTCATATAAACACAGTGGGTCTCCGGCACATTTATGGTTGCTGGCAATAAAAGAGTTGCAGAGACAATTACCAAATTGTAGGACTGGAAGTGGAGGAGATGTGTCATGACCACCTCATTCGCCAGACTTGATGCCTCTGGATTTTTTCTTGTGCAGATTCGTAAAAGACATTGCTTATAAAGACATCCCAACTACACCTGAAGATTGTAAGATAGAATTGTCAGAGCAAGTGCTGCAACAAGTGCTGATGTGTTAAGGAATACCGCTCAATAAATGATAAGAAGTTTGCAGCTGTGCATTGATATCAGTGGTCATCACTTCGAACACCTCTTGTAAATAGACGTTGATGCAACCTTTGTGACCTTTATTGAACTTCGAAGAAATTGCTGTCGTATATCAATGGATTCGTCTCGATATCTGTTATCAGGAAATAAGAACCAAACTATAGCATTCAATTTACAAAATCAAAGATGTCCTTCATATCTCTGATATGGCCCCACCTAGTAACAAAATTCCACTGTTATATTATGGCCCCCATTCTCCCATACAACTTCTGTCCCACAAACATATCAGCTCCTATCATATTTCCAGAGATATTCTTGGTGGTAATAGTTAGTTACTCATCCTGTATTATTTGAATACAATTAAAAAATGCACAAAATCAGATACATACATCCAAAATAGACTTCCAAAGTGTGAAGAATATTTACTAGTTAATTATATACCAAATTCAGTAAATTTATATGAAAGACTGAAAGAAATTTAAGGATTGTTTGCTACTGACGTTATTTCAATAATGGCGATGAATATTCATCAGAACAAATGAGTGAAGATCTAAATAAACTAGTAAATGTTGCTATGAATCTCATTTGTAAGAATTTTTATATGCATCTATAAACAAACTTTATTCAAACCATAGGATTCAATCAACTCGGAATCACAATCCTCAAACGATTTAGACATTAAATCGATTTTGTTAACCTTTATTTGAATTTCAAAATAAACTCCATAATCTATAATAGAAATAAGCATATTGAAAGTTATATTCAGTACCAAACATGTATAAAGTTTCTTTAACTCCATTGATATAGAAAACTGTTTCCTTATAAAAAATACATATAACCTCTCGAGTTTGGAGGTATTGAAAAATCACCATTATCTAGTAACGGAAAAGCTATAAAACTACATTCTTCATATTTACCCAACTTTCGTGTGAATTATCAAAACCTAACCACTTAACGCAATCTCAATTACCTGTCTTTTTTAAAGCTTTTTTAACTGCATAAACATCTGTAAAAAAAATTTTCCAGTAGATCTTGTTCATAAGAAATTTTTTCACCATTTAAATCTTTCAGTTTATAGGTGATTGGAATCAAATGGATAACATCTTTAACTTCAAAAATTTCTGTCGACAACCTTTTTATAAAATTCCTTTAAGTTTATTTATGCTTGCTTTATCACCAAATTTATTTTTAGGCTCAGTACCAAATTTTTACATAAACAGCTTATAGTAAAATTTTTTCTGTTTATTTACCTCTTTCAGTCGCAATTTTATTGTTGAATTTTCTGTATAGTTACATAATTCAACTACTTAAGAAACTAAGTCAACCCATTTATAACTCCTTGAAGAGCAAATTTCTTTCAGATTTTTCCTTTCAATGTTCTATTAACTTGTTAAACAACAGTTTCTTTTCACTCACTAAAGTTTGAATAACGATTATTGTTCAAATTTTTCATTAATTTTCGAAATTTTTGTTATAAAGTTATTTACCATTATCTGTTTGTAAGTGTTTGGTTATCCTCAATTTGAATATTTTACCGAAAGAAGAACTTATTTTAACAATTTTATCTTTAACTGAAATTGTCCAAGCAAATTTCGAAATAAACATGTGTAACAGTAAATAATGTTTAAAACCTCTACTTATTTTCGAATTCTCTTTCCGATTATCTGAATCCATTCTGGCTAAATCTGATTGCCAGACAACATCAATTCCAAAAAAATTAGACTTATTTCTTTAAATTCTTTCCAATTGGTTCGTGTAATTCATATCATGTTCACAAATATTTAGACCTCCACCACAATTTTTATAAGAATTTTCTCTTTTGTTTTAAGAAATTGAATAAATTCTCTCAATTCGTTGTTTCCCATTCATAGTTGTTAATCTATGTAAATGGCAGTATCTTTTATCATTTATAAAGAATAAATAATTATTTCACCAGAAATAATTATCTTTACATCTGCTGAAACAATTTTAACAGAATTTTTGATGTAACAGTTACTAAATTTGTTTTTTTGTGCAATATTTGGTTCCCAGAACTTTTTTTTATTTTGTAAAGATAGTCTTCAACCCTCATCCAAATATCATACTCTCCAAACATTATGCCTCTGTTATGTTTTCACCAACAACAAAAGTTTTTAAGAATAAAATCACATTAATTAAAATTGAACATTTCTTGGTTCACCAAACTCATAACAGTAAATTCACTAATGTTTTATGATATATTTTATCTTCAATATTACTTGAATCGGTCAAGAATGGAGCTAAATATCTTCATGAGAAGTATTCGGATAAAACATTCTCAATATCTTTTTTGGAATAACAGATTTTAATAATGTTTAACATGTTTCCATGTTGTTGTATAGGTTCTAAAACTCTTGATGCAAATATCTTTTATTAACTACATCCAAACCATCAAATGGATAATTAATATAACTATTCTTCCACTTTTAAAATTAATATAATATTTATTTTTTTAATTATTTCTGAGCCTACTAATGATTGAATATTTTTGACAATCGAAATTGATTCATTATAAATTTTTGGACCTACTGACTAAAAACCTTACTTTTCCTAAATCGTTATTTGATGTACTTCCACATTTGTCCATTGAATAAATTTAAACTATCATTAGACTTATAATTCATCTATAATATCTTTGAAACACACAAACACAAAAGTCACGAATAGCTTCATAAAAGTTTTGTATTCTTTTTCAAATATTTATCTGGATATATCAGCTTATTTCCGCCATATCAATCAAAAATAAATTTATATCTTTGTGTTCCAATATAATCTGATGTATCTGAATTTGGTATTCCACATTCGAAATTTTCGGTTCATCAGGTAATTCAATGAAAAAACACTAAGAAAATATTATTCTTTAGATTGATAAATTAATTATTCTGTGTCAAAATTTTATAACAGATTGTTACATTTTTCGATAATTTCTTTGAAATTATGTTACTCGTGTTCCTTTCTTTTCTATTTCAAAATTTTGTATTTTTTGTTCACCTAATTGTTTTGACTTCTTTTCTTATTTATATTGGCATTTGCAATTGCTGTAGTTCCACCAGCAACTGAACAAATTTATTATAAATAAGTTAATCCAGCTCATAAAAATGGTACAACTCCACCTTCGTGTTTTTTTTTATTTGTTAAATATTCAACAAGCCTTTTCACAACATGAATAGTTAATGAAACAGCTACATTTCCACCTGTTTCTTTTTTCTTTATTTCTTTTCTTGAGCATCAGTTAAAAAATTTCAATAATCACTTTAAGTTTAAATAATTTTGGTTTACTTTCTCCACTTCATGGCAAAGTGTAATCTATCGAAAAGTTATTCATTTATGTAGATTAAAAATTAATATCGAACTTTTACGAAGCCCATGCATTTTTTTCGACATTTAAACCTGTTTTTCATTTTCGTTTTCCATACATAATTCCTCTAACTGCAGTTATGTTAATTTTTTCACCTAATGAAGTAATGGGTAATTTTTTATTTACTTCTTATTTATTTACTTATTCTTTATTACCTGAATAAAAATATTATTTTACCATTCTTCTTCATATTTCTTAATTCCTTTATTATTTATATATTCTTTCTTCGAATTTTGTTACTGGACCACAACAGTTGTAAGCTGGTAAATGCATTTGAAATATTAATTTGTTAATTAATGTATCCACTAAACTTTTTCCATATTTTTCACTTTTGCAAACTCTTTGTAGTAAATTATTCAAAAGTACTATTAAATAAAGAATTCCTTTGGCATCATTAATAATAAAATAAATATATTTGTTTCTTATCTTTGCTATTATTTCAACATTTTCATTATGATAATTTCCACTTCATGCTTTTTTTTCACCAAGAATCACTATTAATCTATTGATCAAGTCTATAGATATTCCATTGATTTTCGAAACTTTTTTTATTAAACCTTCACCAACTTTTCAAACGAATCACGAAGAGCTCTTTCTGAAAAACAAGGAAAATATTTTTCACCAATTGATCTTATCAAACCATTATGCTTAATTCATTTTCTTGATTTGTTTTTATTCATATATCTCATTATGTACATAATTTTATTAATCATATAAAATTCTTGCAAAATTTTGTAAATAAAGAAAATGAAATTCTGTTCTTATATTATACATAATTATTTCTTTTCTAGTTAAAAGATTCATATACTCAAATCTTCCTTCATATTCTTTCTCAGAAAATTTTAATTAGCACCATTGAATTCTGATGTTAATTGTCCAATAAATTTAAATAGTACTGTATGTCGAAATCGAAACACACTATCTTCACTACGATTAACAAATTCTAACATTGTTTCACTTACATTTATTTTTTATCATTTTTTTAAATTTTCTTTCGTTTTCATAGTTTTCTTAAGAACTAATTACTTTTGATTCACTTAAAGTATTGTCGAACAGTGGACTTTCATATTGTTTACCACTTGGTATACCATTGTGTTAAATTATGTTTATTCTAATGTTCCATTTGTTTTTCGAATTTCCTATTTCCTACAACTGCTTTCAAAACTTCTACTGACCCTTCAGTTCCTTGGTTAACTTTTTCTATTGTATCAAAAACTGGTTGATCTTTTTTAAATTTTTATATTCCATGCTTGGTTGATTTCCATTTCTTAAACTCTTCATTTCGTTGTTTTCTTTACTTTTTTATTGGGTTTTTTAGAAATGCCTGCTTCACATTTTGCAATAATTAACTAAGAATAAAAAATTATATTAGTAATTTCATTTTACATTTAAGGTTTATGTTCAGTTTTATTGTTTAATCTTTATGTTCTGTGTTTATGTTTAACGTTTAAAAAGCGTTTCATTATATTTACCATCATTAAATTTTTCTTGTCATATCTGCCCTAATAAACCCAAAGATTTCTTCTATCATTTTGTCTAATAATATTAAAAAGTGTAGACTACATCTATTTTTTCGAAATTTTTGAAGAAGTTTGACTTAGATAAAAAGCAATTTTTCCTTATGTATTAGTGTAGTTTAATATTCTCTAACTATATCTTGAATTTTGAGACTAAAATCATAAAAATCTACAACTTAATTATCTTCACATTCATCAGATTGAATAACTGTGTCATTACTTTCAATAAAACTACCAATTTTTCATTACATTTGTGTTAGATTTTTTCATATATATTTTTAATTTCATGATATTTTCGTTGACCTTAACTTTTTGAAAAACATACAATTTTCAATATACTCATTCAACCCCTGAAATATAATTATCAGTCATTAAAGTTCTTTTTCCATAACCACTTTGTTCTATAATTGTACATCGAATTGAATTGGGTAAAATTTCTCCATGTTAATTGCATGATTTCATTTCTGGAATTATCATTTTTAGTTCCAATTAGTCATTTATTTACATAACTTTTCTTAATATAAATGGGAATATTATTTCCTTTAAGTGATAGTTCTTCTGTTATGGAATAAAGATTACCTGTTGCAATAAGAGAAACTTCACTAATTGCTTTTTATGAAACTTTTTAACTACAAAAATTGCATCAATAAATAGCAAATTTTATTAACGTTGAGGTACAATAGAAGTTCCTCTTCATTAAAATAGTTTAAAAATATAGAAAAATCCACATTATAATAATTCATATTATAAGAGTGGTGAAAAGAATGTATTTTTGATTCACAATTATCTTCACATTCATCAGATTGAATAACTGTGTCATTACTTTCAATAAAACTACCAATTTTTCATTACATTTGTGTTAGATTTTTTCATATATATTTTTAATTTCATGATATTTTCGTTGACCTTAACTTTTTGAAAAACATACAATTTTCAATATACTCATTCAACCCCTGAAATATAATTATCAGTCATTAAAGTTCTTTTTCCATAACCACTTTGTTCTATAATTGTACATCGAATTGAATTGGGTAAAATTTCTCCATGTTAATTGCATGATTTCATTTCTGGAATTATCATTTTTAGTTCCAATTAGTCATTTATTTACATAACTTTTCTTAATATAAATGGGAATATTATTTCCTTTAAGTGATAGTTCTTCTGTTATGGAATAAAGATTACCTGTTGCAATAAGAGAAACTTCACTAATTGCTTTTTATGAAACTTTTTAACTACAAAAATTGCATCAATAAATAGCAAATTTTATTAACGTTGAGGTACAATAGAAGTTCCTCTTCATTAAAATAGTTTAAAAATATAGAAAAATCCACATTATAATAATTCATATTATAAGAGTGGTGAAAAGAATGTATTTTTGATTCACAATGTGGAATAGCTACTGAAAAGTTTTAATAAAATATATGAGTAAAATTTAGAAAAACTTAAAGAAATTTTAACTTAATATTTTCATTTCCTTTTGAAATATTTTTAGGTAACTAGAGATGATAAATACTAGAGATTTTATATTTTTAAAAATGAAAACATTCTCCAAACCTATGGAGACATTTCAGTTTTTTATTCTTTTATTTTTTTCCTAAGAAATAAAAATTAACATGAGTAGTAGCATTCAAAATCTATTAACTGAACTAAGAAAATATACTAACGGTTGTTCAATATGTAAAAACATTAATTTCGTGATCGAGTTTTATTACTGTTTGATGGAAAATATAAAATTACTCTTTCAAATTGTTATACTAAAATCATTGAAAATGATGATGATAAATTACATGAGATTGTTGGATTACATTTTAGTTATCATGATAAAAAAAGAAATAAAGATAGGCCTAGTCACATTATTGAATTTCAATTAATTTTTTTTTAAAAATGTAGTTTTCCTTTAATTAAATTAAAATTTCCATTACTATTATTTTCTAAGTTTTTAAATACTCAACTTTGTTGTTCATTTTGTTTTTGTTGTATTTATCTAGAATTTGCTTGGGGAAAACTGCAAAATTTGATACTTGGATTGCAACAGTGAATTTTTACTCAGAAATGTACTTTAGTCTAGAACTCTCATCAATATACTACTAAAGATAATTTCTAAGAGGTATTTAAGTTCGAATATTGACACTAAAATAAAAACTGCGAATGAAATGTAGAGGGTGCAATGGGTATAAGTGCAGAAACTGTTAAATGTGATACCTTAATATTTACACACATCAGTGTGTTGGTTGTATTTTCTCTGAATCGAAAAGTATTCTCATTAACATGTCATGTAATTTACTTCCTAAGTTCTCTGCACTATCATATCCGCACCAATAACTGGCCTAACCCTTTCAGAATTGACTTATCATTTTGTATCCACATGTCCACACTTAAACACCTGACCTCCTTTACAGGGGAAAATAAACATTAACGGCTTGCTCTTATCACAAAGCCTGGTAGATACAGGCCAACCTGAAAACATACAATGTGTGATGGCTATAATTATCAGTCTCAAAATGATGTAAATACTGATGTAACGTAGCTCAATACACCACTCTGAGTCAGCAACAGAAAGACCTGCACTTACACCCATTACACCTTGTATGTACTTCCTGATTTGAATTTTTGAGTATCACATCAGATTTTTTCCTTAAAAACACGGGAGAACTGCCGGATATTAGTAACGTTCTGCCTCGATATTTCGGCGCAGAGTCTTCTGGACATCTTCAGGTGAATGCCACTGTAGTAGTACTGGCGAGTACGCGCTGAGCTCCGCTATTTAAAGCCTTCTGAGGTGACATTGCGCATGCGCTGCTCAGCGTGAGCGTTCATAACGGCTCCGTGCACTGCGCCTCGCGCCCTCCACTGTGAAAGCCTGGCGTATCGGTATCAGGTCTATCTCCATCTTTATGCAGATAACTACGTCGACTACGAAGTTTCTCTATAACAGGATTCCAAACAGAGTTTAGCTGATAACAGCTATCTCGATTGATGAGAGTCTCGTTGTCAGACAATGTTATTTCCACAGATTCATTGATAATCGAGCTCCAAAAGTTTGATGTATGCGCCAAAATTTTTGTGTCGTTGTAATTCATGGAATGGTCTATGGAAATACAATGTTCGGCGATTGCGGACTTGGTGGGTTGAAGAAGGCGAGTATGCCGTTGGTGTTCCACAATGCGTTCCTGCACACTTCGTGTCATTTGCCCTATATATGATTTGCCGCATTCACACGGAATTTTGTAAACATCTGCTTTATCCAGGCCCAGGTCATCTTTAACGGATCCCACCAGTGATGAAATTTTGGAAGGAGGACGAAAGATGACTCTCACTTGATACTTTCTCAATATGCTGCCTATCTGTGAAGAAATATTCCCAATAAATGGTAGATGCCACTGTGAAGAAATATTCCCAATTAATGGTAGATGCCACTGCTCGACGGCAGCGCTCCTGAGGTTGTTCAACGTGTGAGTAGGGTTCCTGGGTGGTCTCAAGCATGCTCATGTTGATGCCGATACTGTAGACTATTAGAACAGAAAGCGTGAACTGCCGGCTCATCATAACTACATAGCAGGTGCACACGTAGGTCCAGTGTGGGCTGCAATTATCGTATGACAGCGAAAGTAGTAGATATGCTACTGCTTATAGTGTAACCGATTTCCGGCGGGAAAAAAATAGTTTCAATTTTGACCACCAGCTGGAAATCTGGCGCAGTACACTGCTTGTAAGAGGATTTGATATCCGCGCTGTCGTTTGACAAGCCGTAACGTGAGCTAAAAATTGGCTCTCGAGAAGAGGATCCGTGTGCTGTTAGTAAAATTCTTTTACGTGAACGGCAGCAGTTACAATGCTGAACTGAAAGAGTATCGCCGACTGGTAGGTGTGAGAAGTCTAACGAATATGATAGCGAAATTGTAAAATACTTGTGAACGTGGTGTGATACCTGGAAGAAGGAGGCATCCTATCCTAGTGGAAGTTACTGATGAGGTTGCTGTTGCTGTAATTGACTATGCGTTATTGCCGCAGGTAGCGCTAGTGTGTGTGTTGTTCTTAGCGTAAGTTAGTTTCAGTTAGACAAAGTAGTGTGTACGCTTAAGAACCAATGACCTCAGTAGTTTGGTCCCATAAGACTTTACCACATATTTACAAAATTTCCGTGACCAACAATATGGGAAGTTTTTAGATCTGTTTTACACTGGCACCGCTGCAAGATCCTTACGGTGAAACCCCATGATGCGAAGAAACGATATGAACTTGCTCGTCGGTTTCTGGCACGGATCGAAGCTGGCTGGGCTATATTCTGTGAAGTGACTAGGCACATTTTATACTGCAGGGTGTATTGAATACACAGACTGCCGAAATTCCGGTTCTGTTAAACCGCATATTGTGTACGGAGAGCCACTGCACTCGCCGTATGCGACTGTGTAATCTGGCTTCATGAGCACACTCATTCTCCGTCCGTTACTCTTTGAAGAAAATACACAAAGAGGCCCTAGACCGCCTTGTACAGTATGTGATTCTTGCTTTGAAAGAGCACATCTGTGTGGAAACCACCATTTTCATGCAACATGGGGCAATACCTCCTGTCACCCGCCGAGTGGAAGATCTGCTTAATGTAACCTTCCTCGAATTGTTATCTCTATAGGTATTCCAAATGCATAGCCTGCATGATCATCTGATCTGAATCCATGCTACTTTTGGCTCCGGGGATATCTGTAAGAACGCATTTACCAGGCACACTTTCGGTCTCTATCTGATTATACAGGAAGATGTTGTTCAGATTCTACCGCAACCGCTGCGAGACACTGTTAATCACGTCCTTTTATGGATGTACCATCATCTCGACGTCTCCGGAGCTCATACTGAACAAGCTGTGTAGACGTCTGTTAATAATAAAAGCAACATTATGCCCTCTTCACTTGTTTGGCCTTTCTGCCATACGATAGTTACAGCCCACAATAGACCTCTGTGAGTATCTATACTTTAATTACAATCATCCAGTACGAACGAGGCTGATGAACTGCTAATTTACATATATATATAAAAGGTTACAGAGCACAGGTAAAATACAGGGAACGAACGGCTATTTACAATTTGTACGGAAACCAGATGGCAATTACAAGAGTCGAGGGGCATGAAAGGGAAGCAGTGATTGGGAAGGGAGTGAGACAGGATTGTAACCTATCCCCGATGTTATTCAAGCTGTATATTGAGCAAGCAGTAAAGGAAACAAAAGAAAAATTTGGAGTAGGAATTAAAATCCATGGAGAAGAAATAAAAACTTTGAGGTTCGCCGATGACACTGTAATTCTGTCAGAGACAGCAAAGGACTTAGAAGAGCAGTTAAACGGCATTGATAGTGTCTTGAAAGGAGGTTATAAGATGAACATCAACAAAAGAAAAACGAGAGTAATGGAATGAAGTCGAATTAAGACGGGTGATGGTTCAAATGGCTCTGAGCACTATGGAACTTAACATCTATGGTCATCAGTCCCCTAGAACTTAGAGCTACTGAAACCTAACTAACCTAAGGACATCACACAACACCCAGCCATCACGAGGCAGAGAAGATCCCTGATCCCACCGGGAATCGAACCCGGGAACCCGGGCTTGGGAAGCGAGAACGCTTCCGCACGACCACGAGATGCGGGCTAAGATGGGTGATGCTGAGGGTATTAGATTAGGAAATGAGACACTTAAAGTAGTAAAGGAGTTTTGCTATTTGGGGAGAAAAATAACTGATGATGGGCGAAGCAGAGAGGAAATAAAATGTAGACTGGCAATGGCAAGGAAAGCGTTTCTGAAGAAGAGACATTTATTAACATCGAGTATAGATTTAAATGTCAGGAAGTCTTTTCTGAAAGTATTTGTATGGAGTGTGGCCATGTATGGAAGTAAAACGTGGACCATAAATAGTTCAGACAAAAAGACAATAGAAACTTTCGAAATGTGGTGCTACAGAAGAATGCTGAAGATTAGATGGGTAGATCACATAACTAATGAGGAAGTATTGAATAGAATTAGGGAGAAGAGAAATTTGTGGCACAATTTGACTCGAAGAAGGGATCGGTTGGTAGGACATATTCTGAGGCATCGAGGGATCACCAATTTAGTATTGTTTAGTATTGAAGGGCAGCGTGGAGGGTAAAAATCGTAGAGGGAGACCAAGAGATGAATACACTAAACAGATTCAGAAGGATGTAGGTTGCAGTAGGTACTGGAAGATGCAGAAGCTTGCACAGGATAGAGTAGCATGGAGAATTGCATCAAACCAGTCTGGAGTGATGACCACAACAACAACAACAACAGCTAATCATTTAAGTACTGTTTGAGTTAACATGTGATGGAAACCATTCTGGCCTCCACATTCAACAAAACTTAATCCACTAGATTTTTATTTGTGGGGACACGCGTGAATTCCGCTTCGGCAATCGCGAATGCAGGTGTGTTGCATATGGTCCAGCAAAACATGATCCAACGATTGGCGAAGTGTCTGCATATAAGATGGTCGCCTTGAGTATCTTCTCTAAAGTGAACGTTGCTCGTACGTGTATGTACCGGCGCTATGAAAATAAGCCTTGATGTCAAACTCATACAATGGAATTATTGTGCGCAGCATAGTGTATGATCCATTGTAGCCTATCTGTTGTATTTTTATGTATCTCATTGTGTCAGACGTGTTACTGTATCTGCTGTTAAATTCTATTGGCTTTTATGTATGTCTTGTATGAAACAAAGTTGTCGTTTACATATGTAACATATGTCTTAATGTTTAAATAACGGTAACAGTAACAGGAGTAAATACACAACATACCACATTGTGGAGGTGTAAATTGGATATAGTTTTATAGTCGGATTGAGTGCAGAACGATCGTGTGCTACCAAAATTTTCTGAACTGTTAGCGAGGTAGCGAATTACGAGTGTTGAAGTGTTACATCGGGAAGTAAGGTTATAGCGAGTAATGATACTGCAGAGCCCCATGGTGCCAACGTTGTCCCGAGTACTAGTTTCGCTGTGAAGTTGTTACACATCCTCAACAGTTCCGATCTCTAGCAATGTGATTTTCATATTTTTGGAGCCCTCACGAAGGACATTCGTGACCTTTGATTTGCTTCGGATGAAAAGGTGCATGCCTGGGTACAATCTGGGCTCCATAGACAACGGCCAACATTTTTTCATGAAGCCATTGGTCGTCTTATCTCTTAGTGGAATAAATGTATTAGCATACATCATGATTACTATTGAAATAAAAAAATACAGTTTACTTTTTTGCATGTGTGTCGTTTTCATTTGAGTGCCCCTTATACGAAGAACATTCTTGTTTTAATGACCTATTTACTCGGTATTAATTCTGTTATCTGGTAGTTTATTAGAAAGTTTACCTTAATGTATACGCTTTAAATGGTGTCGTCATTATTGTTGCTGCGTTCTTTAATCCAGACGTTGATTTCATGTAGCGCCACATGTTAGTCTGTTCTGTACAAGCCTCAACATCTCTGAATAACTACTACAGTCTACAGTCATTTGTATCTCCTTACTATGATCCTACAATTTTTACCCCTCATCCTCACATCTATTACCAAACTGACTATTCCTTGACGTATCAGAATGTTTAGCACAAACGGATTCCTTCTTTTAGTCTATTATTTCCCTAGTTCGAATTAGATTACCCTCCCCCCCCCCCCCCCCCACCACAATTAGTCATTCGAGCAATTTCATATTCAGCATTCTTCCCTTAGGACAACGTTTCAAAACCTTCTATTCTCATTTTGTCTCAACTGCGTATCGTCTAGGTGTCAAAATATAATACAATGCTACATCTCACATAAACACTTCCTGGAAAGAGTTCCTAACACTCAGTTTTATATCATAAATTAACAAATTCGTCTATTTCAGAAATGCTTTCGTTGCTATTGCCAGTTTTCATTGTATATCCTCACTACTTCAGTTGTCACCAGTTATTTTGCTGTTCATATACCAGAATTCCTCTTTTGCTTTTAGTGTACTATCATCTAGTCTAATTTCCTCAGTATCCTCTGTTTTAATTCGACTATAATCCATTGCCCTACTCTAGCATGATCCCTGCGTCTCCGGGCTTTTCTCAGGTATACCTCCTCCTCTTGTGATTTTCGAAAAGTGTATTCGCAGTTACCAGCTGAAATTTATTAGAGAACTCAGTCTTTCTACTCTCTCATTTTTACTAGCAAGCCCATATTTTCATGTAACTATTTCTTCTACTCCTTCCCCTACTACCATCTTCTATTCCTCCATGATTATTAGACTAGCATATCCCTTTGCCTGCACAGTGCGTTTGTGAAGTCATGGTGCAGTTATGAACGCATGTTGTAGCTGACAGAAACGAAAAGAAAGGTTGAGACTTGCGCTGCACTGGACAGTTTCACAAAGAGTTTGCGTAGTATGACGTTCACGGGTGTGCTCGAGCAAGCGATAAGTATCACAGCGAATCATGTAGAAGCAGGGGATAAGGCTACGTTAGGCGATTTGTGGACGGAGAGGAAAGTCCAGTGTGGCCTAGGCTTGCTAAATTCGAATTCGTTACCAATGTTCAATGTTAATATCGTCGCATGTACAACGAAGAGCCATCACATACAAATAACATTAATAGATCGGATAAGCAGTGACAGAACACGGCAAGCCCTGGTAGCCCTTCGCTAAGTGACGAGTCCTTAGAAGATCTATCGGATGACTATCAAAGGAACTCCAAAAAATCAGTGCTTGCAAGTGCTCGATAATTAGGTCTAAAAAGGACTAGATGTAGACACAAGGTTTTAAAGAAACGGCTCCATTTTTCGGGTTACAATTTACAGTTATTCAACGCTATCTAACTGACGGAAAGACCCGAACGATTCTGGTTTGTTACAGATATGCTTAGAGAAATCGACTGCGATAAACGATATGTGAAGAAGATTGTGCTTAGTGATGAGGCCATACTTCATGTCTGTTGTGATGCTCACCACTTTAACGTCAGAATATGGGTTTCTGGAAGTCCTCGTACCTACAATTCAGTTTGAACTAACCCCTAATGTGAACGTGTGATGTGCCGTAATGCACGAAAAAGTTGTAGTCCTATTTTTCTTTGTCTAACAAACACTGACATCAACCAGTTACCTTGACATGTATCAACTGTATACTGCGCCACAATTTTTAGAACCTTTCATCTTTCAACAACAAGGCGTTCCTCCATTCTACGCTAACAATGCTCCCGAGGTTCTGTACACTAAATTTCGCCAGCGGTGGATAGGAAGGGGTGATTTTAAGTCATGGCCGCCACAATCCCCGGTCTGACGCCATTAGACTTTTACAGTTGGGGTTATGAGTAGCAATATGTGAACAGTGAATGAATAAACGACATTAATCATTTAAAATAAAGAACCATAGGAGCTATTCCCTCTGTACCTCCAGATGTCTTTACAAGTGTGCAGGAAGAACTAGAACACCGTTTATTAGTCTTTAGGGTAATAAATGGAAGCCCCATCGATCTTCATTTCTCGTTCATTTCCATATAGCTTCACATATCTTTCTTATTTAATTGCTTTTCTGTGGCAAACTAAATCTGCAACATGACTTTACGGACGCTCTATACTTATATAATTTCCCTATCTCTTCAACTTCTGCTTACAGTGTCTGCTAATGTACCTCAACTACTGGTTTTCTGCCGATTCTAGTGAAAAAAACAACCCTATCACTGTAATACCCACAGTAACTTACTCTTTGCCCTACCTTCCTGTTCAAAAGGAATCCCAGTCACGTTATACCATTTTCTGCTATTGTTCACATTGCCTTATATTTGTCTGGCCAGAAATTTTTATCGTCTCTGCATTTCATTTCACTAACTCTGAGACTTTCCATTTCCATTTTCAGATTTTCCAACTTCATCAGTACGTTCAAATTTCTGACATTCCACACTTCGAGTCGTAGAATGTTACCTTTTCGATGGTTATTCGATCTGTACTTCCATAGTGATATGTGATTGAGCAGGACTAAGCTATGTGGTGGTATTGTGTTTATTGTCTCCCTTGTCTCATAAACATAAAACACAAATACGGCACCAACCTAAGAGACACACATATTACTACAGTCACCTAGACTCAATAGATACAATTAACACAAAACTCTCACACTTCGCGAAGGGAAGATGCTATTGTGCACTCGGAGTCTTCAAACCAGCCACATCATACGACTTAAAGCTCAATAAACGTGATTTTATTTTTGGACGAATGGCTTGTCAAGAGTCACTTGAAAACTTACTTCACGACGTGGGGGTGTTCTTTAGTGACGAGGTACACTTTCATATGTGAATACCAAGCATGTGCTATTTGAGTGCTGAGTTCCACAGCACTTCATGACTGGGCTCTTAAATTACAACGTGTAACTGCTTGTTGTGCAGTGTCGATAGTACAGATCACTAGTTCTTACTTTTCTGAAGAAAACGAACATGCATTAAATGAATTCTTTGTCAGCATGACGTAGAACGTGTTACCCAAAACTGAACAAACTGGTTTACGGGACGTGCGGTTTCATAAATATGCAGCCACGACAGCACACAGCGTGAACCGCAATGCGTAGTTTGTGGGAAAATTTTTCTGGGAGCCTGATCTCCTACAGGGCGATCTTTTGTGGCCGGCGCGCTCACCCGGTTTAGCCCCATGCGAATATCTAAAACACACTTCATGCACCGATCCTCCAGGGAGTGCTGCATACTTGAAGGAGAATAGTCCCCAAGCAATAGCTGGCATATCTATCTCTATGTTAGAAAGAGTCGCGCGGAATTTTAGAATCGAGTGAAGTAACGTACTGGCAATATAAGGTATCATTTGCCAGCTATCCGTACTAAAAACGCGTAACTCTAAATTTAATATTACTCAGAAACAAAAAATGAATTATACACGGGATGTTAGGGGTATAAGTGCAGATACTGTGATCATTCTTACCTTAATATGTATTCTCTCCATGTGTTACTTGGTTTTTCTCTGTGTCTAACGGTCTTCCCACAAACACGTCTCCTAATTTACCAGCGGATTTTTTTTAACGGTCGTAACTATACCACTAAGTGGACATTTTGCTTCTGTGCGTCTACACTTAAGAACCTGACCTGCTGCCTAGGGGGAAATAAGCATTAATGGCTTGCTCTTGGCCCACGTACTTGGAGGTACTAACCAACCTGAAAACATGCTACTTTTAACAGATATAATTATTAGTCTTCAAATGACGTAAACGCTCACGTTATATTGTTTAGCACACTGTTCTGAGTCATCAATACAAATATCTGCACTTATACCCCTAGCAACAAATACACTCATGCTCATAAATTAAGAATAACTGCTGGCCGGTGTGGCCAAGCGGTTCTAGGCGCCTCAGTCTGGAACCGCGCGACCGCTATGGTCGCAGGTTCGAATTCTGCCTCGGGCATGGATGTGTGTGATGTCCTTAGGTTAGTTATGTTTAAGTAGTTCTAAGTCTAGGGGACGTATGACTCACATGTTAATTCCTATAGTGCTCAGAGCCATTTGAACCATTTTTTAAGGATAACTGCTCCACGATGGCAGCTCGGTGGGGCCGTGCGTTATCATCTATCAGAAGGAAGGTGGGACCCCCTGCACCCCTGAAAAGGCGGACATACTGGTGCAAAATGACGTCCCTATACTCCTGACCTGCTACATTTTCTCTGTCAAAGACATGCAGTTGTGCATGTGCACCAAATCATAATCCCACCCCGCAACATCAAACCATGACCTCCATTCAGGTCCCTTTCAAGGACATTAAGGGGTTGGTGTCTAGTTCCTAGTTTACGCCAGATGAAAACACGGCGAGAATCACTGTTCAGAATATACCAGTACTCGTCCGTGTATATAACCTGGGACCACTGATCCAATGACCATGTACTGTGTTCTTGACACCAGGCTTTACGGGCTCTCCTGTGACCAGGAGTCAGTGAAATGCACCTTGCAGGTCTCCGGGCGAATAAACCATATCTGTTCAGTCGTCTGTAGACTGTGTGTCTCTAGACAACTGTTCCAGTGGCTGCGGTAAGGTCCCGAGCAAGGCTACCTGTAGTTCGCCATGGCCGTCAGCGGGCACTGATGATGAGATATCGGTTTTCTTGTAATGTTGTACACTGTGGACGTCCCGTACTGTAGCGCCTGGACACGTTTCCCGTCTCTGGAATCTTTGCCATAATCTTGAGGTCACACTTTGTGGCACACGGAGGGCCCGTGCTGTGACCTGCTGTGTTTGACCAGCCTCAAGTCGCCGTAGTATTCCACCCCTCATAACGTCATCAATATGTGTTCTTTGGGGCATTTTCAACTCACAGTCACCATTAGCACGTCTGAAAACGCCTGCGCACTTGCTCGCTGCACCGTTCTCTGACATGCACCAACACACCTCTGCGACGACCACAGGTGAAATGCACAATATGGTCATACGCCGAGGTGATTAAAGACCGCAAACCGCCCACCAGAGCGTTATTCCAATATGTATCAGCATTATCCGTAATTTATGAGCATGAGTGTATATATAGGGCGAATACCTAAAACTTGCACCTCAAACATTGCAGAAATCGAAAGCGATATTGATGTGCGGTTTTCACAGAATGGATTGATTGTCAGAGGATGGTATTGTGAGGCAATCAACAGACTGAAGTAACATTTAGGAAGTGTATTTTTCGTGCAGACGTACACTTTTTAAATGAAACAATGCCTATTTGCATTAACAAACTAAAAGTAGGCTAAAATAGAATGTTAGTGCAGTCTGTTGCGAGTCGTTTACGAGATATCGTATTTTGAAAATTTCCCACAGCGACAGTCGTACAAAATCTGTGTAGCACACACTAAAGAACAACACAAGCGCATACACTAGTTATGTGGATTCTGATCAGTAACGAGACAATTGACCATCACAGGTTGTGTTCAAAGTAACCACCGACAGAAACAATACACGCGTCCAGTCTGGTGTGGAGCGACTGCTGGACGCGTATTAGAATATCTGCGTAGATATCCGAGCAGAATGCAGTAACACGTCATTCCATGCCATCGGTTCCAGTTGGTATGTCCTTGTAGACAGCGTCTTCCATCTTTCCCCACATTAAAAATTCTACAGGAGTTAAATCTGTGGAACGGGCCATCCAAGATATAGGTCCTCTGAACCCAATTCAACGATGTGGAAATAATTCGTGAACACATGCTGTAGTACTTTGTGTACTGTGATCTGGACAGCAATCATGTAGGTACTACAGTTTCCTCCTAGTTTGTAGAGGAACGTTTCTACCATCCGTGGAAGATGGTCTGTTAGGAGGTTGCGGTAATTGATCGCGTTCAGTGTTCTGTCAATGAAAAACATGCCTGTGAGCTAAGTTTACACCACATGGACGCTGACTTACCACATGACGAAGCCAATGAGGACTGTCAACATACCAATAGTGCATGTTTCGGCGGTTTACTTGATTGGTAAATGTGGCTTCATCACTAAACAAGACAGATGATACACCTGGAGTATCCTGTCCTAATGCCAAGGTACACAAGTTAACACGATTCTCATAATTGTTTCCTTGCTTCTCTTGATGAAAAGAAAGTAGTCATAGGGACGGAACCTGTGTCTATGAAGAACGCGTAGGAAACTTGCCTGCCTCATGCCACTTCGCCGTGCAATTGCGCATGAGCTAATGTGCGGATCAACTGCTACAGCAGCAAGAACATTAATTTCCCCCTCTTATGTCGTCATTTGTTTCCTTCTGCCAAGGTGCTCCAGTATCACTTCCACGTAACTGGTTGAATATTTTGTTAAATAATTCCAGGGATGTTTGACATCTGTTGGGATATCTTGCTGCATACACCGTACAAAAGCGAAATGAATTCTTCCTACACGCACCATACACCAAGAGCAAAAAAATTATTCAAATGGCTCTGAGCACTATGGGACTTAACATCTGAGATCATCATCCCCTAGAACTTAGAACTACTTAAACCTAAATAACCTAAGGACATCGCACATATCCATGCCCGAGGCAGGATTCGAAGCTGCGACCGTAGCAGTCGCACGGTTCCGGACTGAAGCGCCTAGAGACGCTCGGCCACCGCCGCCGGCCCACCAAGAGCAAGTCGGCTTTTTCTGTACTGGTAAATCCCATTGCCTACTCACGATCTGCTGCTTGGACTGTCACACACTAATTCACTAGCAAGTCGCAGTGCACTCAATAAATACACACGCACACGGTAAACAAACATAACGACAAAATGGTTAGTCTATATTGACAGGCGTAGTTCACATCATAGCGCAGTTACGATCATTCAGAAGATGTCTGGTAATCAATAAAGTGACGTATTTTCAGGGAGACTGTTAGATGTGGAGAAAAACAACAAACTCTCTGAACTGTGTACATATTCACGGACCGATAATCACAATTTCTATATCTATTCGCCCAACATCCTGTATATACGAGATGTGTTAAAAAATACATGGTATATTTAGTACTGGAAAAAAATTTATTCATTCATCTACATCAGTCTCATCCCCTTCAAAATAGGCCCCACTGGATATTATAGAATTACGCCAGTGCTTTTTCCAATCCCTGAAACACTTTTGGAACTATGTCATCGGTATAGCTTTAGCTCTCCACAGTGACGCGTTCTTAATCTCATATGTGCTTCCCTTTAGGGTTTTCTTTATTTTTAGGAACAGAACAAAGTCAAAAGGGGTCATGTCTGGCGAATACGAGGGCTGGGACATCATTATCGCTTTCTTTTTCATCAAAAAGTCACGAACAAGCAACGAAGCATTGAACAGACGCAGTATCGTCTTACAGAAGCACTTACTTGTTTCGCTACAGTTACGGAAATTTTCTTCGCGTTGCTTCACGCAGACGATGTCTGTATTACTCCTTATTGATAGTTTTATCTTGTGGCAAAAATCACTGCGCCAGAAATTCTGGATGTAGATGCCGGAGATAACAGTCATATGTCTCTAGGGTGTGCTTCCTTGTGGAACGTGTACGTGTTTCCTTTTCTGAGAAAGGTTTTGGCCAAAAGGTCAATGTGTAACGGTCTTCCCGATTTGTTTGCTTGCAACTCAACGTGTCATCCTTATGGTCAGTAACAGTCTATCCTTCTTTATAATAACATCTTATCGAAGCAAACGTGAGACATGCACTTCTTCCCCATAGATTACAATTCTATCGCAAAGACGCACATATTACATTCGAAAGAAAAGAAATTTTCAACAGTGTTCAAGCAGAAGAAGAAAGTAATTTGCAGTTATTGCAAAGTGTCAGTTCATTTGATCAAACAATGACGAATGTGGACAGTAGACGGAAAACCACCAAAATCATACGCAACCTGTAATCCTCCAAGTTGACAATATGTCGTATTAGAAATAGAGTATGGAGTCACTTGCTGTGACATCAGTTGTGACAAGTCCAACGAAGAAGACTGGTCTGTCGGCAAAGGAACTAAAAGCAACGTTACCAATGAAAAAATGAACTTTAACATATTTCAACTATTTTTGTCAACACACATTTTTTACGACTGCAGACAGAACAACTATTGAAGCCTCTGGCAAACCAATTACTGAAGTTGTAGCAAATGGGAACAGTTAGAAACTAACAATGATATGGAACGTACAAAAATGCATGAGAAATTGTTTTCTGTTCTTGCTGTAAAGTATAAAAATCCAAATACTGGATTTATATCTTCTGTAGAAAAAATTTAATCATAACATTGGTCCAAATACCGCAGTAGCAGATTTACGAAATCGCTTTGGTGGCTTGAAGTTGGTGATATCTCCAACTCGACACACCGCCAGTCACTGATTTTTGTGTTGCGTGTTTTCCTTGATTCCTCGTTCTGTGTTATAGTTGTTGTACTTCCAGGTAGTGTTGGCACTTTTGAGAATGCGGCTAAGGAGTGACTGGTTTCACTTCACCAGTACCTGCCTCTTCCACAACAATGAATTTTTCAAGGGAAAAATTTTACATTCTTCTTTAACGTTCTCGTGCTCTCACGACTATTCTCTAATGTTAACGGATGTTTCTGAATATTCTTAAATACTTTCAAATGTTCTAGAATAAAACTTGAAAAGCATCACACAGCGCTTTGATCTACAGTCCTGCAAAATCGTGTTAATAGTTGAGTTGCGCAACATAATAAAGACAGAGGAATAGTTTAGCGGAAAGAATGTATCCACCTAAAAACAGAAATTACGTAAATAGAAAATAGCTATGCGCGAACAATTTTAGCAAGGAAAAGGCGTTGTACCACAAACAAGACAACCGATTTAGAATATTACATCAGAGACAGAAAAAATATTTAAATCCAATGATACAATCATGAACCAAAACAAAGATGCAAACCTCCCAACAGACCTTCTAAATTCTCAAATTGTTCCTGTTATGCCCTCGCCAAAAAATTTCGAAACAACATGATCGAAGCGGAAATGTTAAGAGAAAAAGAAAGTGGAGCGTCAGAATTCACACCACCTACTTCACTCATTTCAACTAATTTACCAATCAGCTTTAAAAGACTTCTATATCCGATAAGATTAGTGTGTAGTATGAATATTGATAAGACACAAGGAAAATATCGTAATGTTGTGGAGTGAATTTAAAAGAAACATGTTTGTTGCATTCACAGCTACACATAGTGTGTGTACGCCTTTGATAGATACAAAATTTGTTCGTCTTTGAATCAAAAAGTAAAACTTCAAATGTACAGTAGTTTCCAACACTTCGGAAAATCATCTTAATCATATACTATTGATAAGTTATACGGTCTACAAATGAGATTATTGATCACACATTGTTTTCAATTCAGATAACAAATTAATAAAAGCACCCAGCGAAGCAGGCTTTTTTCGGCTAGTTAGGAATAAAGAATATTGAATATGTCTCCTGATGTAGTAAATGCAGTGAATCAAGACAATTTACTACCCATTTTTGAGGAAAGAAATATCATGATATGAAGGAAATTATCTGCCAGGAGTTGAACGGCAGTGTGTGTCAGGGCTCTCATTTATGTGATGTTGTATTTATGAAACAGCTCATAAGCTTCCTTTCGGAAGAAAAGGAAAAACTACCAAGCCAGGGGAGCTAATTAATGTAGATGTTTTCAGCCCATTTGTAGCTACCTAGTAGTCGTTAATTCGTACTTTTTACGATATTTAAATATCTTCATTTCATCAGAGCAAAATGAGATTATTCATAAACTTGTAGTTGAAGTAGACTACTAGACATTGTGTTTTGGCTCTGTAATGATTAAGGATACAGTTTGATGACAAAGAGGTTAGAGAAATCTTTCATAAAGGGGACAAAGTTCGAAGTATACCAGTGCCCTACATTCCACAGCAAAATGGTTACTGAAAAAGAGAGAATCGTACCATTGTGGGAGTAGCAAGAACTGTGATTCATGCTAACGATAACATTCCACACCGTCTTTGGGCCAAAATGAGAAAGCCACTCTCCTCGGTTTTAAATTGAACATGACATTCGAAGGTATATGGGGTATTATTCAATATCAAGTTAGATATCCAAATGAACTTACGACAAAACATTTATGATGATTAGGAGCTGCTTGCTATGCCCATGTCCCAAAACAAAGCAGAAACAAAATGGATTGGAAAGCAGCGATTTTATGGATATTACGATATGGAATGTAACTGTTTGTTCAAAAGATGATAATAAATTAATGAAGTCACGAGGTGAGGAAGAAAAGTGTTCATGTTAGAGTGACAGTATCGCTATCAAGTATTTCAAGACTAGGCAGCTCAAACCAAAGGTGAGTTGATATTAAGAATAAATATTACAAAATTACTAATGAAGATTCTATGAGAAAATAACGTAATCGGCCAATACTCAATGGCCCAATAGGAAATAAAGATTGGGTAGTTTCTAATTTGGCAGATTACGAAGAACCAGAAAAATTTCAAACAGCTATGAAATCATGTGAATAAGATAAATCGAAAGATCTTGCAATAAAATCACTGCAAGACACTCTTTCCACGAAATAAAAATGAATAGTTATGGTGAAATTGATAAATTTAAGGCTGGACTGGTTTTTTTTGTGCAGCAATAAGATTAGATTAGATTAGTATGTGTTCCATACATCATGAGTACGACACTTCGTAATGATATGGAATGTGTCAGGTTAATAAAAAGTGTCTATACAAGATATTACATTACACAATATATTACATGAACCTTAACATTTTTAATTTTGTTTTGTGGGGGTTACTGTATCCAAAAATTCATCTAATGAGTAGAAGGAGTGCCCATTAAGAAATTCTCTTAATTTCCTTTTAAATGCTATATGGCTATCTGTCAGACTTTTGATGCTATTATGTAAGTGACCAAAGACTTTTGAGGCAGCATAGTTTATCCCCTTCTGAGCCAAAGTTAGATTTAACCTTGAGTAGTGAAGATCATCCTTTCTCCTAGTGTTGTAGCCATGTACACTGCTATTACTTTAAAATTCGTTCGAATTGTTAATAACAAATTTCATAAGTGAATATTTGTATTGTGAGGCTACAGTGAAGATCTCTAGTTCTTTAAATAAGTGTCTGCTGGATTATCTTGGATGAGCTCCAGTAACTATTCTAATTACACGCTCTGGTGCCATGAACACTCTTTTACTCCATGATGAATTACCCCAGAATATGTTGCCATACGAAAGCAGAGAATGAAAATAGGCGTGGTAAGCTAATTTACTCAGATGTATATCGCCAAAATCTGCAATGACTCTAATAGCGTAAGTAGCTGAACTCAAACGTTTCAGCAGATCTTCAGTGTGGTTTTTCCTGTTCAACCCCTCATCAATGCATGCACCTGGAAATTTTGAATATTCTACCTTAGCTACCGATTTCTGATCGAACTCTATATTTATTAATGGTGTCATTCCATTAACTGTGTTTTGTCAAAGTTTAATGAGAGCTCATTTGCAGAGAACCACTTAATGATTTTCTGAAATACATCGTTTACAATTTCACCAGTTAATTCTTGTCTGCTGGGTGTGATAGCTATACTTGTATCACCGGCAAAAAGTACCAGCTTTGCATCTTTGTGAACATAGAATGACAAGTCATTAATATACATTAAGAACACCAGAGGACCCAAGACCGAAACTTGCAGCACCCCATTCTTGATTGTTCCCCAGTTTGAGAAATCACCAGTATTTTTGCATCTTATGTGACTGCTTACTGCAACTTTTTGCACTCTTCCAGTTAGGTTGACTATGGGTAGATTTCGATTCCTGAAGCACTAAAATCGACTATTTGGATGCTGTTGAGTATTGCTGCGAATCAAAATACGAACATTGCCCAGATAAATGTGTCACTTGACGGATATAATGGCAGCACTGATAAAGAATGCATTTGAAGAAAAGATTTTATTGACTAAAATAACCTACTCATTACTGGAAAACAAACTTGAACTGTTAAATACCTGAGTCTGAAATAAATTATGCTGATCCCTGTCTCTTTCTAAACTATGAAGCTTCAGTGTTTCTTGTCCATTACTTTGATGATGGATTAATAATTTTTACTGCTGAGCGTAAACTTCATAAATTCGTAAAGGTTTAAAAAGAATTCAAAATCACTTCGAAGTTGGTATCGTTTTACCAGGTTCTGGAAATTCATCAAAAGGAAGATAGTTGTATACAAGTCAATCAGTTTCATTATGTGAAGAAAACTTTGGTCTGAGTAACTAACTATAAATCTACAACACCTTGAGCCGCTAACGCTTCAATAGAAGCGTCGCCTAATGTTGCATCCCATTACACTGGGCTCTCTTACGTTTCTCCATTACCTAAATGCACCTAATATAGAAAATGCTGTAGGAGTAGAATCATGAAGCAATCTGAGTGAAATGAAGCCTTTAGAACCTTAAAGACACTTCTAATTATGGTATTATGTGCAGAAGCAATGAGCACAGAGTGACTGTAGACTGGTGGTGACCATGGTGGTGCTCTTAATTTCATATACAGGAAATTAATTCAGAATTATCCCGACAATTAGGTTGTTCTGACAGTTGTATAACGTATTTTGAGTGAGAAGGTTCCAAGATATGCTTCTCTCGTCGTACATGTGTAAACATTGGCATAAATGTGCACGTTTACCATATATTGTGAATTTTAAAGACTGACGAGCATCAAAGGAGTGCTACATGTGTGTACATGCGAAGTTCCACAAGCTGCATTTTGGCTTTGTACAAACCTGTTTTTAATTTAATTTTTGACAGACCTGTGTGGAATATGCAGTATACCTATACTAAAATATAAATATGGAATGAGTAATGAATGCACAATGGACCAACCCATGAAAGCAGAGAAGTTTTCAAAGATCTGAAGACGACAGTCTTACCTGTCGAAACCGGTCCATAAACATGAATTTAGAACGCAATCTTCGCTGAATAATTTCTTTGTATCCTGATAATTTCATATCAATGCGATATATGTCTCTCAGAATATGTTAGTGAATTGAGCAAGTTTTACAAAGGAAGAAGGGAAGAGGGAAGTAAACTGGACATGAGGTTATTGCATTTCAGGTTTTTTCTGATTAAGCATCCCTCTCCTTTACCGTTTTTTTGCGCTGTGTACTACCTCTCACCTAAGAGAATATAGTAGCAAAATGTAATTAAAGAATACAGAGATACCGAAAGAGTTTGTCGGGTGGTGTGGCCATGCGGTTCTAGGAACTTCATTCTGGAACCGCCTGACCGCTACGCTCGCAGGTTTGAATCCTGCCTCGGGCATGGATGTGTGTGACGTTCTTAGGTTAGTTAGGTTTAAGTAGTTCTAAGTTCTAGGGGACTGATGACCTCAGATGTTAAGTCCCATAGTGCTCAAAGCCATTTGAACCATTTTTGAACTGCAAGAGTTTAAATACGCTCTACACTTAAAGATTAAAATTCCTTTCCAAGATCTGACAACTTTTCATTTTAATAACGTGCAGCTCCTCGCTAAACAAATTGCCCCAAACATTCGACACCGATTGAACAACAAAGAAAAGCTTTGGTCAAGATAATTGCATATCTTAATTTCAGAAAAGATGTCTGACTGACGATGGAGAACGAATAAAGGGAACACCGTATTCTGCGCCGGAATTTCTATACAGTGAGGCATAAGGGACGTGCGTCTTAAAAAATATATATAGTTACTTGTGCTTCAAACAAATTTTTATTTTCAGCGTAATACTCAAATGATGTTGCCATTTAGCAAAATTAATGCTTGAAGACATCTCATAGGTTACCGCCGTTTTTAGCGATACACTTCTCACGCCACTCTCTGAAGTTGGTTTCGACTCTCTTCTATATTGCTCTGTCAATCTGAACGACTTTAACACAAAGCGCATGCTTCAGTTCCTCAAGTGTACGTGGTTTATGCTAGTATACACGTGACTTGAGATAACCCCACAAAAAGCAGTCGCACATGGATATGTCTACTGAACGAGGAGGCCAACTAATGTCACCAAACTGGGAAATGACGCGACCACGAAAAACAGTCCGAGTACGTAGCTTCCATTGACATTCTTTCAGTATGAGTTGTGACCCCCTTCCTGCTGAAACTAAACTCGTCGAGTAGGAATACATTTTCTTCTTAGTTCAGGTACGAAGAATTCAGTAGTCATCTGTCTATAACGTTCCGAGGTTACAATTTCAGTGTTCCTGTTGTCGTATTGAAAAAGTATGGACCAATAATCTCTGTACCGCTTACAGCACACAAGTCACCGTGGGACTACGTAATGGTCTCTTAGGCAATAGTTTTGGATTTTCACTGGCCCAATACCGACAGTTCTGCTGATTTACCACGCCGTTCGAATGAAAATGAGCTTCATCAGTCGTAAACGAAGTAATGTTCTCATTTTGCTCAATTAAAGCCACAGAAACAGAGTGTGCAATAAAGATATGCCAAGTGCACTCAATTTCCCCACTGACTACTGTTACACACTCTTGAAAATTTTTGCTTGCTACATCTTGGACTCCATAGTTAATTAATATAAGCCTGCTTTATTAAAAAAATATCGTGTGTGGTTATATGATTGAAGGACATAGCGATTTCCTAGTCCCTATATCTTTAAAACTTTTTCTATTTTTTCTCTCATATGACATAAAATTGCTTCTCCGGTATTCTTAAACTCAAAAATTTGAGGAACATCACAAATGTTTGTTATTGACGAGGTCTTTGACTGATTCCAATTAATAAAAATAGCTTTTATTAGAAACATATTTTTAATTTTATTATAATGTAAGGCTATATTGTCGCAGAAGAATCTGAGTAGCACCGTGGTGTAGTGATTATGATACGAAACTATTGCATGGAGGGCCGTGAGTTCAAAACTCACCTGGACTATACGATCTTAGTTTCTATATTCGGTTCGAGTAGTTTATAGAAGTATCCACAAATGGCGAAAATCATTGTACTGGAATGTTCTGTAGCTGTATATATACAGTATGTGTTCTGACCGGAGGCAATTCGCTCAGCACTCTTGTATGTGCAAGTGCTGAATAAACCTTCGTTAAGTGACGTTAGTGTTCGTCATTCATCTAATTACACCTTCTTCTACGTGACATTATTCTTGTGGAGACGCTGGGTATTGGAACTTGTGATAGCGCACATTATCGACGACACAAGGGCTCCCATCAGGCCACGGCACAGCCGCCCTTTACGTGGCGAGAAACCCGAGTTAGGGCCATATCCAACAGATTGTAATCGAACGGATACAGAAGAAGAAAAGGACATTACGATGACAGAAACTGTGTGCCACCACATGAGACATACTTGCTGGTTCTCTGGTGATGATGGCCAAGATCCAAACAAGTGGCTGAAGGTATATGACCGTATAGCCACATTTAACAAATGGGATAAAATGGGATGACTCCGTGTGTTTGGCTAACGTATTTTTCTACTTGGAGGGCACTGCCAAGCAATGGTACGAGAACAACGAGGACAGGTTCACAATCTGGGAAGTAAACCAGGCGGAACTGCGGAAGTATTTCGGCGACAAACAACGACAGAAGTACAAGGCTGAAGATAAGTTAAAGTGCAGTGCACAGCGTCCAGGAAAAACTACAGCATCCTACATTCAAGACGTCGTGGAGCTGTGTAAATTAGTGGATCCTAGAATGAAGGAGGAAGATAAGGTTGCACGTCTTATGAAGGGTATTGCTGAGGACGTGTATCAAGCCCTACTCCTGAAAGAGGTTTCGACAGCAGACGACTTCATAAAATGTTGCCGGTCTATCGAGACAATGCATCAAAAAAGAATTACACGCAAGAAGTTTGAACGGCTTCCAAACGTCGTATCGATGTCTGTGATGGAGGAAGCAACTGATTCCACAGGTGTTCTTCGTCAGATAGTGAAAGAGCGATTTCAGAAGGAATTTTGATTGCACGGCGATAAAAAAAACCGAGACGCTTCAAGAGGTCATAAGGGAGGAACTGGAACAGACATTGAACCCAATCTCTCGTCCTTCATTTCCCTTTAAAATGGTGAAAAAGTTGAGACCGAGGCGGAGTTACGTTCCTACATTGCCGCAAGAGGGAACTGTTTGGGCACCAAGGGAGACTGACGTCTGGAGGACCCAGGATAACCAACCAGTATATTTCCAGTGCGGACGACCGGGACATGTGCTGGGCTATTGTGGATAAAGGCAGCAGATATTTTATGACACTTGCGCCAGAAGACAGCAGACAGATCTTAGCCGACGCCAACTCCGGAACGACGAAATGAAGAAGAAGATGTGGGTGCGGGATGACGTAGGTCACCATCGCCGCAAACTAGCCGCTGGACAGGACGCTCCCCAACACTCCGATCAAGGTCTTCATTGCCGTTTAGAAGCTCCAGCTGATCACCTAGCCGTCGCATCTTGGAAAAATAAAGGAGATGAAGCCGCCGAAGAGAAAAATTCTCCGCCGTCGATCACTACAAACATACAGGAAACTACGTTGATATCCTCATGGATAGCCGACCAGCCCAAGATAGTATGGACCCTGGAGCATCATATTCAGTTATTTCGGAGAAATACCGATGCCAGTTGCAGAAAACCGTATTCATCTACGGTAAAACATCTCTGTTGAAGGTGGCTAATGGGAAATATGTAAAACTTACAGGAAGATGTACCCTTCGTGTGAGTATAAGTAGCCATACACAGCACTTAGAATTCATCGTCTTACAATAGTGTAATCATGACGTCATTCTTGGATGGGACTTTTTGAAAGCTTCTCGAGCAGTTATAGATTGTGGTCGCTCGAAGATTATGCTAGACGAGATGAGATACTGTGGACAGGAAGATGTGCATCCGAGTGTGTGGAGACTATGTGTCCTGGATGAAGTGATCATTCCTGCAGTCAGCGCTAGAAAGGTAACTGTCACATGTCATGCCATTCATCAATCCATGGATCTAGTGGTGGAATGTAAGAGAAGCATACCACTGACGAATAACTTTGCCATCCCAACCTCTGTCGTCTCGGTTAAGAACGGATTCGGTGAATTGTGGATAGTTAACTGTCAGCGAGTACCACAGATCATTACAAGACGCATGTGCATAGAAAACGCTCAGCCGTTAACTGAAGAACAACTGAGCGTCATATAAACCTACCATGCCGAAATTAGCGCTACCACTACGAGATACGATCTTCTACTCTACTATCACCAGATCACACTAAGGAATAAGAGAAGAAGCTACTTGCCATTCTTCAAGAGTTCTCTGAACGCTTCAATCACAGGTGAAGAGCAAATTAGGCAAATCGACCGTGAAGCACCAGATTAGCACTGGAGACCATCAACCAATAAGCCAGAGAGCATACCATGTGTCAGCACCGGAACGTCGAATAATTCGCGACGAGGTAGACAAAATGATGAGGAGTGACATCATTCAGCCTTCGCAGAGCCCATGGTTGTCACCAGTGGTTCTCGTCAGGAAGAAGGATGGCAGCTAACGTTTTTGTGTTGATTACAGGAAGCTTAATGAGATATCTAAAAAGGACCTTTACCCTCTTCCATGAATTCACGATACACTATGTCTGAAGGGGCCTAAGTTTTTCTCAACCATGGACATGTACTCGGGATACTGGAAAATCGAAGTAGATGAGGCTGATCGTGAGAAAACTGCATTCATCACCCATGAGGGCCTGTATGAGCTAAAGGTAATGCCGTTTGGTTTGCGTAATGTACCAACAACTTTTGAACGGATAATAGATAATCTTCTAAGCCACCTGTAGTATACGATGTGTCTCTGCTATTTAGATGGCATTATAGTGTTCCCAGAGACATTTGATGAACATACAAAAAGACTGAGGGCCGTTCTTAAGTGTCTCCAACAAGGCGGACTGAAACTTAATCCAAGGAAGTGTCTCTTTGGAGGAAAAGGAATCAAAATACTTGGACACCTTGTACCAAACGAAGGTGTTCGGCCAGAGCCAGAAAAGGTGAGATGTATAACGGAATTTCCCATTCCTAAAAGTATTAGAGATGTGAGAGGCTTCCTCGGATAATGTTCTTATTACTGTTGTTTTATCAAAGACTTTTGTATCAAAGCCAGACCACTCCAAGAGTTGGTAAAAGCTAATGCTAAATTAATCTGGGGTGGTGCTCAACAACATTTTTTCGATGTGGTGTGAAATGCTCTGACAAAGGCCCTGTACTTGGTCTGTCTGATAAGAGAGTACTTACACAACTACACACAGATGCCAGTGGGTATGGAATCGGTGCTGTTCTGGATCAAATTTCGGATGAAAAAGAGAAGGTCATAGCCTATGCTTCTAGGACACTACTCGGTTACAGAAAGAGAGTGTCTTGCTGTGATATGGGCTATGTGCAAATTTCGACAGTATCTCTATGAGAGGCCATTCACAGTTATTAAAAACCATCATTCACTGTGTTGGCTGACAGGTCTTAAGGATCCAACAGGACGACTCGTCAGGTGGGCACTAAGTCTTCAAGAGTATTACGTTACCATAGTGTATGTCTCTCAAGAAACCCTGTGCAAGACCATCAAGGCTTTGATGAAGATTGTCTCGCTGCTCTCCACGATCTCTCTGCTGAGCAGAAGAAGGACGACAAGATATCTCGAATTATGCTTGTCTTAAATCGGTCAGAAGTTGTGAAAGGACAATTTAAGGTAGTTAATGGATTACTCTGCAGTAAAAACTTTTATCCGTTTGGAAATAGGTGGATACCAGTGATTCCTAAACACATGCGCTTAGATGTTCTACAGAAATTCCATGACACATCTGAGGCCGGATATTTAGGATTTATTAAAACATACGATACAATCCGCAAGAGATTTTTCTGGCCGGGTTTATTTAGGAGTGTCCGTCACTATGTGTCGCACTGTCGAGAGTGCCAGAGGAAAAAGACAGTTCCTCAAAACCACCTGGCCAACTCATACCAATTCCACAGCCAAAACGCCTTTCCAGCGTGTTGGGATTCACCTCCTCAGACGATTTCTAACGTCTGGTAGTGACAATAGATGGATTATTGTTTGCACTGATTATCTGACACGCTATGCCATTACAAAAGCCGTGAAAATAGCCGAAGCATCTAACGTCACCAAATTCATCGTAGAAGAACTTGTATAAAACACGGTGCCCAAGGCGTTAACTACAAATCGAGGGATAGTTTTTCAATCGAATCTTGTTACAGCAATAAACCGTCGATGCAACATTACTCATCACATGACGACTGCCTACGAACTTACCCACTTACTGAATGCCTTAATAAGACCTTGGCCGACATGCTCTCAATGTTCGTCAATGTTGAGTAGAGCAACTGGGATGAGGTGCTACCTTTCGTGACGTTTGTCTACAACATCGCCAAAAAAAGGATCACAGGATTTATGCCATTTTTCCTGGTGCATGAGCGTGAGGCGACTACGACGATGGACACTGTGTTTCCGTTACATCCTGATGACGTGGACAACGACTACTTCGGCCAGGTGTCGTTAACCAGAGCTGAGGAAGCTCGGCAGTTAGCTAACTCCGCACTTTGCAGGCTTAAGAAAACGATTGCTGAAGGCATGACGCGAGCCAGCGCCCTGTTGTCTGCCAGCCTGGTGTCCTCGTCTGGATCTTTTCGGAAGGTTGGTCTCACTGAGAAGATCATCAGGCGCTACTTTGGACCTTATAAGGTTGTAAGACAGTTGTATGATGTTACTTATGAAGTTGAAGATTTCGACCCCAACGCAAGATGACGAAAGATTAGATATACGGTCCACGTCCTTCGAATGAAGCCCTACAGGGATCCTGCCACCCAGGGTAAATTCGAAGCTCCAGCGACAGGCAACAAGCGGAAAGGTGACGAAGAGCGTAGCGGCAAAAGCAGTTCTAAGAAGATCACCGCCAGGGCGAACATCAATCATCGGGAGTCGGATTATGCAGGACCCATGACACGTTCCCGGACTAGGACGACATAATACCTTGACGCTGTTTTCTAAAGGAGGGAGCAGTGTCACAGAAGAAGTTGAGTAGCACCGTGGTGTAGTGGTTGTGATACTCAACTGTTGCATGGAGGCTCGTCAGTTCAAAACTCGCATGGCCTGGAAAAATTTAGTCTCTACATTCGGTTCGAGTGCATTCTAGAAGTATCTACAAATGGCAAGAATCGTTGAACTGGAATGTTCTGTAGCTGTATGTGTTCTGGCCGGAGGCAGTTCGATCCACGCTCTTGTATGTGCAAGTGCTGAATAAACCTTCGTTAAGTGACGTTAGTGTGGGTCATTCATCTAATTACACCTTCTACATGACAAAATAAATGAAGGAACTTCTACAAATGGTGTTTGTGGAAACAGTAATTTAAGATGAAAGGGGTAAAAAAATATTTAAACGATTTTGGCTGTTTGAATAATCCAATAACAGGAGGGGGGGGGGGGGGAACTCGAGGGAGTGACTTCGTATTTAGAGAAGTCTTAATCGTATTTCAGAGCACATACAGTCTTTAAATAAACGGTGAGTTAAGTAAAGAAACCTCAGCGTTTATGAATAACCTAGATGTGGTGTAAAAGATATAAATGCTGACTGTAGAAGTAGTATGCACAAATGGAATAAGTAAAATATAAAATAATATTATGAGAAACAAGGACAGAAACTTATTAATGGCAAAAGTATATTGACATTTGATTGTATCAAGACAACAGTAGTCCTGATATTTCAATTATAAATAAAGTACAAGTGCATAGTTAGGAAATATATGGTCACCATTGTCCAAAGAATCCAGATGGAAAAAGTTGGGTGTTAGGTCATGCATTTTTCCAAATATGAATAATGATCCAGTGGCAAAACCTATGGATGAAAAAAATAGTTGTGGTACTTGTAAACTGATGGGAATACGCCAAGAGATTAAAGAAATTTATCTGAAGTGCTAACTCAGCAAATTGGTGGTGCATTAGGTCTAGAGCACACTGATGTTTATTGAGCAAAATTCCATTTTTGCTGTAAGGTTCTCATTTAGAATTATCTCAAGATGATATCGATGCTATTAAAAGCTTGTATGGTAAAAAAAATATTGAAGACAACAAAGCCATCTACGCCGATAATAATTCCAGTTATTGCATCTAAACCAACTGAAGCATTATGTAAAATTACAAAAGTGTGATCACATATTATTTGTAAATGGAATTTTACATATTTTTATCAGAAGTGTGTATAGATGCATATTAACTCACAGTTAATAACTAATAGGTTAACATTTTACTACAACATTCACAAAAAAGGGATGGAATATATCAAAGATAAGTGGTGAAGTTATTTTATTTGATGCAATATGATATATATGATAGATCTGATTACATTGCAAATAATGTCAGCATATCAAAAACCACCATCTTATACAGGATTACATCTGGATTTTAATTAAATGGTGTAGTAAGCACATATTTAGGTAAAAGATGTATATTCTGTATTGATTTTTTTCTATGCAGAGATGGATGAATGTAGATTTAAAAATAAATTGCATGTCACTATAGTCATACGATTTTCTGAATTTTCTACAAGAAGAAATTCTGTGTTTAGGTACAATAATTTCTTTTTTGGTAATACATTTTTAAACAAAATGAATTCACAAAAAACTGATTAGAACTGGTACAGGTGACTTGACTTTATTTGGTATTGATTGCATAAGTTCCTAAGTTATAAATATATTAAGAGTTACATAGCTGAAACTAGGAAATTTTATTTTTTCCTAATAAAATTTTTTTTATACAAATGGAGCAAGGTCAATCCAAACTGTGTAAATTTTGCCATACTGAGATGTTATCTGATAATTTTGCTTCACAGAAATATTCAACAGATGGTTATACCATAATGTGTAGGCAACATATAAAGAAATATCATATAAGAGTATACAATAGTAAAAGAATTCCTTGTTTGTTTGTGTGTGTGTGTGTGTGTGTGTGTGTGTGTGTGTGTGTGTGTGTGTGTGTGGGAAGAATATTTCTACATTTTATTATAAAAATTACTCACAATGGACTCAAAGTGAAGATCACTCGAAGATATTGTGTATAGGAAATGATGAACAACAGACTGAAGGTATAAAATGAGTTGATTGTCAATAAATTAAAAAACTAAAATATTTTTGCCTAAAACACGTGTGTAAAAATAAACATTCAAGTTCATTTAAGAAATGTACTCTGGAAAACGCCAACAATAAGAAAGCCCATTTAAAAATTCCTTTATATAATTTCTTTGTTAAATGCAAGTGTAAAATTGCTGCATTCACAATTGCTGAACTTTGTGATCATTGAAGAAGAGATAATATAACTAATTACAATGTATTAAGTGATGCTGAATTAATTTAATTACATCACATAATTTATCCATTTTTATAAAGCTAGAGCTAAAAATCTAAATATTAGAGGCTACAGCAGATTAAAGAAATCAGGGTTCCTTAATTAATTTGTTTTACAAGATTTTCCATTTCAACAGGAATTATTCCAAAAGACTAAGTCACAACCAAGATATGTACCTAATACAAACTACTTTTAGAGGTTTCATGATGGTGTCTTTGAAACAATATGACCACTAAGATAAGAATGTGTAGTGAGATTACATCGAATTTATCCATTTACCAGTACACTATTTGAGTAAAAATAAGAGGACAAACCACCAAAAACGGATTCATTTGAGATAACATAAATAAGATCCAAAGTTAATGAATTTAAAGCATGGTTGTTAACTATAAAATTTTCTTTAATGATGATAATTTTGGTTAACTCGATACCATTAGTGAGAAAACAGTTACATAATGAAAGCACTTAATCTATGGTACAAGTAGCTAAAAAGGGAACTTATTTTAGAAAAAGGAGATAACCTGAACATAACAATAGCAGAACCAAAAATGTTTTATCCTATTTTCACAGGATATAAAGCATGAAATATTATTAAACAGTCTGTTCAAGTTTTGTGGAAATACATCAGATATATATTAAGATCTGATGAGTCTATTGATTCAGAAAATACTACACTTAATTTTCAAATTTAAGCAATTCCAAAAGGTAACAAACATAATAAAATAATTAATTTAGCTGATGATAAAAAGAGCAAAAGATGCAATTCCAGACTTAATAATTGTAATTATCTGTGTTGCTCTAGAGCAATAACAGTTGCATTAACATATCACACAGATTTTATCATATGCACAGAAATAGGTACTGGTGAAATTAAGAAAATTAGGGAAGAAGGTAAATATACATTAGAAAACGAGTTAACCAGAGTATTATGTAACCAATTAGGCGAATACAACAATGAGGGGTTTACTCTATATGATATTAAAAACGTGAAACAACTATTGGCTATTCAGATAAATGTTGTATGTGTTGAAGATTTCATTTCAGTTACCTATTATGTTCCTGAGACATCATTAAAAATATATCTGTACAAAATCACAACCATTTTCATGTAATTGACAGTATGTCAGCATTCTTAGGATCATCACATATCTTCAATAAATGTAACAAAAGATATAAGAACAAGAACGAATATAAATGCACAATAGAACAAAAACTATATATATTAAACGATGGTACAGAATACAATACTCTGGGAAGTAAGATATATTGTGAAAACTGCAATAGATACTGTTATAATGAAGAATGCTTGAACAATCACCAAGAAGTTTGTGACGTATATTACAAATGTAAGAATATAAAAGTATTTGTTTAAGAACTAAAGAACATAAATATGGTCTAGAAGTAGAAATAGAACATCACTGACTTTAGATGCAATACAAAATAGAAAAAAATTGTGCATGAGAAAGATAATTTCTTGGAGAATATATAGTCAATTTTGTAGTAAAAATGGTTGTGGTGTTAATGATGAAGAAAAAATTATTTCATTTTTAAATGCTTGAAATGAAGTAATGTAATTACAGGAAGCAGTTCAGTCTTGTAAAAACGGAATTCCATAGAGAATTCCTTGTACCTATACCGAAAAATACTTTTGGTTTGATTATAAAGCTCAGCAAGAAACGAATACATATTCCAAATCTCACAACAGTTCAGAATTTTAATGTAGATACAGTTTATAAATTTAAAACAAATGATAATTTCTATAGGTGGATAATATTTAATAAACATAATGATTATGCATTTATAGCTCATTATTGTAAAGACAATGAGTCACAATTCATTTTGAAGTACTGTTATATAAGGAGAACTTAGTAAATTTCCAGTTACATTTGATTTTAGAGATTAAAGAAAGTTTACTTCCCACATTTATTCAATAAATGGAAAAATCAAAATTACATAAGACCAATTCTTCATAACAAATACGGCGTTGATACTATGAAACCGAAAGATAAGGAAATCTTGCTAAAATGGCATAGTTAAAGAACCTTTTGTGTTCATTATAAAGAAAGGCATTGGTGTATACTGTAATGCTGATGTAGGTATATTAAGAAGAGGTTCTTTAAAACCATGAAAAAATTCCTAGAAATAGGTAATGTAGATCTATTTCATTATTTTAAAATTGTTAAGGTGGTAATATACAGCTCTAAACATTTATCTGATAGAAGAATTACTGTATTGGATAAAGAACAAATGGAAAATTATTGTAAGGAATCTATAGCTTGCTTTAATAGTTTAGAAACAATAATGTTCAATATGCTTGTAATGGTAGTGAAGTAAATACTGGTGGAGCAAAAATAGACAGTTTAGATTAGGAAACCAATATTATATGTCACTACCTTTTGGCATGGTTGTAAAAATGTTATAAGACAGAAACGATTAACAACAAAAACTGAGAATCAGTCGATGATTTATACGAAAATACATTAACAGGAAGTACCAACATACGAAATTCAGGATATAATTCAGTAGAGATGTGGACTGTAATTAGATTAACTCACCAATGTACAAAAACATAAGAAATTGTAACAGTTACCTGAAGTCACCAAACGAGAGAATTCAAGAGATGCTGTTTATTGTGATTGTACAAACACAATGAAATTAAGTTGTAAAACAAATGTTGTTAACAAAAATATTAAATACACTCCTGGAAATTGAAATAAGAACACCGTGAATTCATTGTCCCAGGAAGGGGAAACTTTATTGACACATTCCTGGGGTTAGATACATCACATGATCACACTGACAGAACCACAGGCACATAGACACAGGCAACAGAGCATGCATAATGTCGGCACTAGTACAGTGTATATCCACCTTTCGCAGCAATGCAGGCTGCTATTCTCCCATGCAGACGATCGTAGAGATGCTGGATGTAGTCCTGTGGAATGGCTTGCCATGCCATTTCCACCAGCGTTCGTGCTGGACGTGCAGACCGCGTGAGACGACGCTTCATCCAGTCCCAAACATGCTTAATGGGGGACAGATCCGGAGATCTTGCTGGCCAGGGTAGTTGACTTACACCTTCTAGAGCACGTTGGGTGGCACGGGATACATGCGGACGTGCATTGTCCTGTTGGAACAGCAAGTTCCCTTGCCGGTCTAGGAATGGTAGAACGATGGGTTCGACGACGGTTTGGATGTACCGTGCACTATTCAGTGTCCCCTCGACGATCACCAGAGGTGTACGGCCAGTGTAGGAGATCGCTCCCCACACCATGATGCTGGGTGTTGGCCGTGTGTGCCTCGGTCGTATGCAGTCCTGATTGTGGCGCTCACCTGCACGGCGCCAAACACGCACCAAGGCAGAAGCGACTCTCATCGCTGAAGACTACACGTCTCCATTCGCCCTCTATTCACGCCTGTCGCGACACCACTGGAGGCGGGCTGCATGATGTTGGGGCGTGAGCGGAAGACGGCCTAACGTTGTGCGGTACCGTTGTCCAGCTTCATGGAGACGGTTGCGAATGGTCCTCGCCGATACCCCAGGAGCAACAGTGTCCCTAATTTGCTGGGAAGTGGCGGTGCGGTCCCCTACGGCACTACATAGGATCCTACGGTCTTGGCGTGCATCCGTGCGTCGCTGCGGTCCGGTCCCAGGTCGACGGGCACGTGCAACTTCCGCCGACCACTGGCGACAACATCGATGTACTGTGGAGACCTCACGCCCCACGTGTTGAGCAATTCGGCGGTACGTCCACCCGGCCTCCGGCAAGCCCACAATACGCCCTCGCTCAAAGTCCGTCAACTGCACATACGGTTCACGTCCACACTGTCGCGGCATGCTACCAGTGTTAAAGACTGCGATGGAGCTCCGTATGCCACGACAAACTGGCTGACACTGACGGTGGCGGTGCACAAATGCTGCGCAGCTAGCGCCATTCGACGGCCAACACCGCGGTTCCTGGTGTGTCCGTTGTGCCGTGCGTGTGATCATTGCTTGTACAGCCCTCTCGCAGTGTCCGGAGCAAGTATGGTGGGTCTGACACACCGGTGTCAATGTGTTCTTTTTTCCATTTCCAGGAGTGTATATCGATACATGCAATCTTTGTCCAGCAGTTCAACGTTATGATTGCTATCCTATAGGTCATACAGAAAAAATGTAGAAGCAAAGATGTTACTCTGACACATGGTAAGTGCTTATAAAATGTAAATTAGTGGCACATAGAGCACTGTATCATCGAGTTTTCCTGCACAAATGAAGATTGATAAAAATGACAGACTGTTACTTCCAGTCTAAAATGTGCAGAGGAAAGAACAAATAAACGAAACCACAATGATGACAAAAGAAATTTTGTTGGAACTTAGACAATTAATTGAGTAAATAAAGCTACAGAAACAGAATAGAAATTTTATGTATCTGCAAAGTGTGGAATTTTATAAATAAAAACAACATGTTGTTTAAGAGTTATGTGGAACACTTAACGAAAATGAAAATAGAAACCAGTATCTATATGTTTGAAATTAATAAGATCTATATAATAAATATAAAAGAAAAAATATGCACTGACTGGGCTCTAGACAGAATAAAAGTAAAACCAGGAAAACGAGTGTTGATAATATACGTGTGAATTCATTATGGGAGAAATTTTGACCACGTCAGAATAAGAGTAAAACTGCTTATGTTACAAATTTACGACAGTTTTATCAGATACTACTGGACTAATGCATAGCTTCGTTTCATGTAACTTGATTTTTTTTTTTGTGTCCCTTTGCATGATATTCATTGTTCCTTTAGCGAGTCTGCCACGTTAAACCTCTGAAGAAATGATGGGCCAAGCTATTTGTTTTACTTTTACGCCTGTATTCCATGAGTGACTGTTGTTGGATGTTCGTGTGAATGTTTGAAAAGAAAGAAAGAAAGAAAGAACACAGAAGGAAAGAGAGAAGGGGAGGGGCAGGCCCTGACAGGAATGGAAAAGAAAGTTGGCTGGACATTTTAAACCCAGTGAATCTCTCTCAACCAGTTTTGAAGCAGAGGAGCTGTTCTCCAGCTTGTGTCGTTTTACACATAACAGAGAAGGAAATAGGTCACATAAGGATGAAAAATCTAAGTGTGGAACGAGAGACCTGGTTGGGTATTTCAAAGTCAGCAGATCTGTCCCCGCCACCTTTTTAAGCTGAGGAGCCGTTTCGCTGGTGGGGGTAGTTTGCAGACACTTATGGACAATGGACAGTCATACTTTTTGGAGCAATCCTGTCTGACCTTCGTTGGAAAGTATCAGATGGTATTATTTTGTGATTTATCGTTTTCAATTCCTTCTGCTTTGGTGTAATTGTGATGGCGAAATGCTTGATGTTATTTGTTTCATTCTTGGCGGTATTTTGGTTTGTTCAGAAAGATGTTGTCAGTTACACTTTCACCACAGCAGTAGTCTGTTATAAATGGGTAACTCTCTTGTATTTATTATTGTCTGAGATCCATCGTAGTAACTTCTGTGAAAATTAACCAGTCTTGAGTGTGAAAACGCTGAGAAAATTTCGACATAGGAGTGATTTTCGGAATTTTTGAGTTTTAGTGAACTCCAGTTTTCCCCACTGTCACCATTATCATAGCATAGTACGCACGAAATAACAGAATGGCATGCTTTCTGTGTGTATAGTAAATGTACGCGAGAGAATATGACCTCTTTTCCGTATCTCAGACGATTATCTCTTTCCCTGAATAACGAGTGCATATCTTATCGCTTCAAATCACTGTCACAGTAAATCTAAAACATTATGTTGTTAGCTGCTTATCCTTGTTCTAAGACAGGAAACAAAACATTTTTATTCGATATTATAGAAACATTTTACGGTTTACTTAAAAGTATTCCGATCGCTCCCGAGATTTTTCTCATATCACGCGTTGTCTAATAAGAAGGAGTAAGAGAGGCTCATTAGCGGTGTACTTTCGGTATCCAAACACATCGAAACTGAATTATGTGGAATAGGTATGAATGTTGTATGCCCTATTTTAGGTCACTTTCCACCATCTGTTTGCTTATAAGACGTTATTCCGTTGCACTACACAGTAGCGTACTTTAGTACCAAGTTTAGGGTTACTATAGAATATAGGAAAGTCGGTAAGCTTGAGGCCGTGTTTAGTGGTTTCTTTCATCCTATTCAGTAATGCAAAAAGCAACCAAGGTTTACATGAAGAAGTAAAGTGTATCGATACTAACGTCTAAAAATTGAGATTGACAGGAAGTGCAAAACAGCTAAGCGTGAATGGCTAGAGGAAAAATATAAGGATTGAGAAGCATATTTCACTAGGGAAAAGATAGATACTGCCTACAGGAAAATTAAAGATGCCTTTGGAGAAAACTGGTGCAGCTGTATGAATATCAAAAGGTCTGATGGAAAACCAGTCCTAAGCAAAGAAGGGAAAGCTGAAAGATAGAAGGAGTATATACCAGGAAAATGAACTGACAGGCAAAGTTACAGAAATGGAAGAGGACGTATATGAGGATGAGATGGGAGAGATGATACTGCGAGAAGAATATGAGAGTACTGAAAGATCTAAGTCGAAACAAGGCCCGTGGAGTAGACGACAGTCCCTTAGGCCTAATAGCCTTGGGAAAGCCAGGCATAACAAAACTCTTCGATCTGGTGCGCAAGATATATGACAGGCGAGATATCTTCAACTTCAAAAAGGATATAATAATTCCTACTCCAAAGAAACCAGGTGCCTACCAGTTTTATAAGTCGTGGTTGCAAAATATTACCATGTATTCTTTACAAAAAAGGAGAAAGAAGGCGACCTTGGAGAAGAGTTCTGGAAAAGTGTGGGAAAGTGAGAGGCAATACTGGCTCAATGACTTATCTTAGAAGATAGGTCAAGGAAAGGCCAATCTAAGTTTATAGTATTTCTTGACTTAGAGAAAGCTTTTCACAATGTTGACTGAAACCCTCTTTGAAATTTTGAAGACAGCAAGGGTAGAATAGTGGGAGCGAAAGACTATTTACAGCTTGAACAGAAATCAGTCTGTAATTGTTAAACCTGAAGGGCACGAAAGGGAAGCAGTGATTGCGAATAGAGTGAGACAGGGTTGTAGCCTATCCCCCGTGTTCTTCGATCTGTGCCATGAATAAGCAGTAACAGAAATAAAAGAAAAAATTGGGAAATGTATTAAAGTTCAGAGAGAAGAAATATAAACTTTGAGGTTTTCTGATGACTTTGTAATTCTGTCAGACACAGCATAGGACTCCGAAGAGAAGTTTAATAGAATGGACAGTGTCTTGAAAGGTGGATATAAAACACCAACAAAAACAAGACAACGATAATGCAATGTAGTCGAATTAAATCAGCTGATGCTGAGGGAATTAGATTAGGAAACCAGTTTTCCATTTGGGCATCAAAATAACTGATGATGGCCGAAGTACAGAGGATATAAAATGTAGTCTGGCATTGAAGAGAAAAGTGTTTCTGAAGAAGACAAATTTGTTGACATCGAGTATAGATTTAACTGGTAGGAAGTCTTTTCGGAAATTAGCCTATTTGTGTGTAGGAAATAAAACATGGACGATAAACAGTTTAGACAAGAAGAGAATAGAGCTTTTGGAATGTGGTGCTATAAAAGTCAGGCTGGCCCTTGTGGCTGAGCGGTTCTAGTCGCTTCATTGTGGATCCGCGCAACCGCTACGGTCGCAGGTTCGAATCGTGCCTCTGGCATGAATGTGTGTGATGTCTTTATGTTAGTTAGGTTTAAGCAGTTCTAAGTTCTAGGGGACTGAAGACCTCAGATGTTAAGTCCCACAGTGCTCAGTTCCATTTTTTTGAATAGTCAGAAAATTAGTATGATACATCACATACCTAATGAGGAAATACTGAACAGTACTGAGGAGTAATGAAATTTGTGGCACAACCTGACTAGAAGAAGAGATCGGTTGATAGGACACCTTCTGAAACATCAAGAGATCAAGAGTTTAGTACTAAAGGGAAGCGTGGGGGATAAAAAACGTAGAGGAAGATCGAGATATGAATGAATACAGGAAGCAGATTCAGAAGGATGTAGGTCACAGTTGTTATTCAGAGATGAAGATGCTTGCACAGTACAGAGTGGCACAGACGGCTGCATCAAACCAGTCTTCGGACTGAATGCAACAACAACAACGGTAACATAGCTTATCTCGGCTGTCCTGTGCCCACTGCAATCGTAATTGGCGATTTCGTTGCGTCATTGTGAGAACGAGTAGAGTTCATCTGCTGCGGAGCCTCGTGTTCAATATTGTGCGCTGGACGATGTGCTCCGAAACAGTTGTACCTGTGCCATCATTATGCTATAACGTCAGATTTGCTACATGTCGCTGTCTATCTTGCTTCACAGACAAAGCCTCTCACCTCCATGTTCTGTGACGAGGCGTGGACGTCGTTTCATCGTCTTTCAACCACTTTCCATGTAGGCTCCTAACAGTGTAGCACTTATGTTCAATATCTATTGTATATCTTTCATATAATTTTTATGTTTTCTTATGCAGAAGGTAATGTGTGTTTTAGCGCGCTTTGGTGAACACATATGGAAGTAATTGTTCTTATTTCTGTATAATTATCTGAACAGAGTTACTTTGTGGATGTAATTTTCACAACTATTGTCTTTTGTAAAGAATACATGCTGAAATAGTTTATGTGAAAGTGATTCATGCATAGCGTACATAAATGTATGCAGATGTGAAACCTGCAGGGAAGTTAACACAACGAAAAACTGTAGGCAGAAATGTAAAAGGCGGTTTGACGTGCCCCGCCACAAAAAGTCTCTATACTACATATAGTGATTAGCATTCATCCAGTTAACATACTGTGTGCGAAATTAGATAAGAATAGCCGCAAGACTGGATTAAATATGCCTCGGATGATGCTGTATATTGCCTATTAGATCATGGCATTTATTGGATTACTTCAAATAATAAAATTCAGACTCCATGTAGATAATTTTCAGGTTAATTACACGTCAAGAGCCATGACCATGTATGACGACCTCATACTTTTGCCACAGAAGGTCGCCACGGCTACCACCTTCAATATAAGTAAAGTTTTGTATTGCACAATCTTGTACAGACCTGTTGTTTTCTTAATGTTCAAAAAATAATTGCTTTGATTTCATCAACCTAACAAGAATACTCATTTCTCCTCAGTCATTTACCTGGAAAAGTTCCTATTCCTAGTGCTAAAACATTTCCAAGTATCCGAAATCTAATGGAGGAAAGAATGTTTACTATTGCAAATGTGCTTATTAGCTTTCATGGAGTAATAATATTCTCAAGTGAACATTGAATCTTTTGTGTGACTTGTTCCATACAATCAGTAAAGTGAACAGTTAAAGTACTTCAAAATAATGAGTGCAAAGAAAAGGTCTTAATTACATTACTTAATTTTCTTTCTTATAAAAAATCTTCACTCGGTACTAAAGGTAATGGAAAAGAGCTGTAATTATAAGAAGCAGTTATAGGTTATTACAATTTAAATGCCTACACAATATTATTTACTTTCCAGTTCTGTAATAATATTTTATTTATCTAATTATATTTATGTGTGTATCCTTAAATGTTTAAATGCCTGTGCAATATTATCTAGTTTCCAGCACACTAATAGTATTTTTATTCGTATAATTATGCCTATGTGTGTGTCCTTATTGTGTTTTGTTTAAAATGGTTGTCCAAAGCCAAGTCAGTCGATAAAACAGTTTCTGGATTCCTCCACTAGTGTTGAGGTAGTAGTGCAACCTTTTATAAAATACAGTTACAATTCTAAACTAATTTGTGTTCTTGTAAATTGAACTAGCAACAGCTTACGGAGACCATAACAGATCCATGGTCAACTTGTTTCCTTTACTTTCTACAGAATGCAAATCATATATGCTGCATTTGCAAACAAACAGTAACTGTGGTAGTTAGCATGACAGTGTGCCATCTCGTGGCGTATTTTTCCCTGTGAATGCACTTGAAAAAAAGAACTTAATGTTTCTTTCTGTAATATGTGAAAAACATCGTAATTTTCTTTCATTTGAAGAGCACGGAGTAAAAATTACAAAGACAATAAGCATGATTCATTATCTGCGTAGACAATGACTAAAGAAGACTATAATATGTCAATTTTCATTTGTCTGATGAAAGAGAAGACATTGTGCCTTTTCGAGTAGTATCGCTGACCTAGCAAGATGCACTCTTTCTACATTCCATATTAAGAGGTCTGTAATAGGTGTAATAATTCTTAATTTATCTAAATTGTTTTCAGAGTACAAAATGTTGTTTGTTACTATTGAGACCACATTTTATTTCCTGTAGTTATTAAAAGTTTTATTAGTTACCATCTTACCCTATTGTCCGGCCCAGATATTATTCAAATAACGTATTGAATTTTTGCATTTATGAAAGTATTAAAGTATCTCCGCTATTATTTTCATTTTATGGCTCAAAGTTTGGCGTATTGGGCCACAGATATCGAGTACGTTATTATTCACGTAGGCGCTGTTACAGACAAAGCTGTAACTAAATATGCTTCATGCAATTACAATTGACAAACCAGTGTGCTACTAATAAACATGCGTACATAATAAATCCAAAGTTTAAACCCCTGAGACCAAACGAGATCATGTTCATGTGTTGTTTTTGCTTTGGTGTGCAATAATTTATCTGCATGACAGCCTAATTTCAATAAAACGGAATAATTATAGTCAATTATTTAGTACACTGAAGTGTTGGGTGTAATAAGTCTTTGTTAATGAAACCTACAATTATACATAAAGAGATGTAAGGCGTAAGGCTAGGGCATATGTACTATCATGTGTCATTTGAAGTTACTACCTAGTTGACATAACACCTATGGAACAGGTAGATCTGTAGCAATCAACATTTGAGTTAATTACAACACAGATTAAGTAAGATATAAGATCTCAATAATAGGGCAATAAAAACAAGTAGGCCTTGATTAATAAGAATTTCAGCTAACCCAAATTATGAAGAGCTCTTAGTTTAATTGAAAAGGGAACAGACAGGCGTTCAATAATGACAGCTTCAGTCAAGTAAAACTACCAAATGTAAAACAGGCAGGCCTTCAATAACAATAGCTTGAGTTAAGTAAAATTACTAAGTGGAAAACCGGTAGGCCTTCTTTAATAACAGCTTCAATTAAGTAAAATTTCCGAAATGCAAACAGGCACGCCTTCAATGATGAGAGCTTCAGTTAAATGAAAGTACTGAACAGGGGACAGGTAGGAATTCTTTAATAGCTGTTTCAGTTAAGTAAAACCAAATATAAAGCAGGCAGCTCTATTAACAGCTAAGACCTCAAAATGCAAAACTTAACTGGAGTTCACGAATGGTAGCTGAAGATTGCTAGTTCCAACAGGGGCCCAGAATTCAGCCCAGCGAGAATGGCTTCTACTCTCTCATCCGTGTGCCACGTCCCAGAAGTGGCTGGCCAGGCTACGCACGAAGACGGCACTCTGAATCAGCCACGGATTCAAATCAACCCACCAATATGCCCAGCAACCATCCGCCGGACTCAGTGCGCAAGACGCTTGAGCAAATCCTCGCCTTCGTCGCTGGGATTACCTCTTAAACCTTGCTCCTCACTCCGTTACCACTACCCAACTTCCCACGCCACACCAAGCTGCATCCCCGTCAATAACCTAGAGCAATGATCTTAGTGGCCTCAAACAAGAGAGACCTCACACGACAGATCGAGCTAGTGGCGCCAGGAATTCGAAAGGCGACGCCAGCAACACTTCCATGACTCAGCTAACGTTTTTATAGTTTAAAAGATTCTAAGATGATCTGTGATAAAAATAATTAACCATTATCAATTTAAAAGACTCTTTCGTATGACACATTACACCTACACTACACCCAGATTATTCACTCACATTTACTGGAAACAGCTTATTGAAACCACAACTAATCCAGTGCCCCCATGTCTCACTTACGTTCTACATAATACAAAAACGTATTTGCTTAATTTGAAAATAAATAGTAATCTTGTTAAGTTTGACACTCATTTGCATTTTACTGTCTATCAGCAGTAAAGTGTTAAAGACATTTCATTTCCAAATTACCAGAGCTCCTCCCTTATTGAGTGATTCTGTATAATAAACGCTATCTATCTCGCTTTAGTACCGACAATGCGTCTTAGTGGTGAATAGTTTGTTGCCAAAACATTATAAGCTTTTATCTATGTTGCTTATGATTAGCTGTTTCTAACAATACTCGTTAAATTATACTGTTATTTTTACGTCCAGTTTACTAGGGCCACATACAGTAGTTAGTTTTATTTATTAACAATACACGAGGGTTGCCCAGAAAGTAATGCACCGCATTTTTTTTCTCAGCCGAGAACAAAGCTACGAATACGAAACGATACGTTTGTGTTATTTGAAGTTCGCCAAGTTTCTCTCACTTCCGACAGATAGCGTAGCTGCAGTGTAGTTTTAAAATGACGTCTGTAGGTGACGTACATAACAAGCAACATGCTATTATTGAATTCCTCACAGCCGAGAATGAAACTGTGGGGAATATTCACAAATGTTTGTACAAAGTATATGGAGCATCTGCTGCCAACAGTTAGTCGCTGGACACAGAAGGTGAGGTCATCAGAAGGCGGTTCGGCGGAGCTCCACGATTTGCAGCTGTCGGGGAGACCATCCACGGCTGTCACACCTGACATGATGCAACCCCCTCAGACTTCCTCTTATTTGGGCCATAAAAGGATGCCATTCGTGGAAGACATTTTGAGGACTGTGAGGAGGTGATTCCCACAGTGAAGCACTGGCTCCGCCACCAGGACAAGGATTGGTACCGACAGGGCACACATTCCCTTCTTTCGCACTGGTGGAGGGACATAGAACGGGATAGAAATTACGTGGAAAAATATTCTGTGTAGATACAACACCAGCTTCCATGTGTGTAATTCTCATTGTACTCAATAAACAATTATTGAATAAAAAATGCGGTGCATTACCTTCTGGGCAACCCTTGTATTAAGTTGGAATCACATCGCCTAATTAGGCTAGCGATTATCTTTTATTTATATGACTACAGTTTCAATTTACAACTAAAATAACGTTGGTCCAATTCCCATTAAATTAAGTACTGCTCCCGGAAAATGATTTCCCTTTCTGATAACGAAAGAGTCCTGAGTACAAGATCACATTCAACTTAAGATCTTGTAGTACAAGTGACATTATTGGCGGCTTGCTAACGTTGTAGGAATAACTGATAGTGATGTACTTGTCTTTTCCTGTAACAGGGCTAGTAATAGTCGGTAGTGTTATAACAGTATCCCGCGGACAGTGTACCAGCTTCGCCGTTTGCGAGATGCTTGTTGCTACAGGCCAGACCATGACAATCTGTCCTTTGTCGTAGTCACTTCTCTCAGTGGATTGGATTTTTCGATTGACGGCCCATATCGTCAGTATAATGATTCCCCATTCCTATCTGCTCCACTTAAATACTTCCGATACCCCGTCACGTGACAACACCGTCATTCGACATACAGTTTTGCGGTGGGAAGAAGTCACGATTTTTGGTTCAGCTGTGTAATTCCTTTTTGCTATCAAGAATAGCTGTTTGACCCCCGTTGCTTGAAGATTTCGTCAGGAGTTTCTGACGCATTCCGATCTTAAGCTGGGCGTATCTATGCTGCTCCTGCGTGTTTTATAACATCTGTTAGCCAACTTCCATTAGATCATCGTCTCGGTCATATCCAGCTATGGACATGCGTCATCCATATATCATCAATTCCCCTGTGTACATATCCTACCTACTTCATTAACATTTCCATTACGTGTATTATTATGTCCCCCACTCTAGTTTGTTCTCTACCTATTTTTTGTTTTCATAACTATAGTAGTAATTACTATCATGCACCTTTTCATCGCTTGCAGGGGAACCCCCAATTTTTGAATGATTTTTACATTAAAGTCAAAATATCTGTGTAAAATCTGAAAGCGGGCGATCCACACTTTTTTGTAATCGTTGAGTTTGACACATACTGCAATCGTTTTTTGGGAAACTATATTTCGCATTTAAAAGAGTAATACTGCGCGTGTACGTGTGTTCGTGTGTGTGTGTGTGTGTGTGTGTGTGTGTGTGTGTGTGTGTGTGTGTGTGTGTGTGTGTGTGTGTGTTTGAGAAAGAGGGAGAGTAAGAGAGAGACAGAGAGAGTGTTGAGAGGGGGGGATGAGGAGGCAGAGAGAAAACCACTTAATGTCATCTTCACTTTAGTTCTTTCTCTACCCATCCATTTTTTTATTATAAAAACACGTCAACTGCTGTTATGGCTTCATTATAACTGATGAATTTACATGTAAATCAACGTGACCGCTACTCAAGGAGCGACAGTAATCATGTGCAGATGAAGATGCACGAGCTCTCTCTTTTTCTTCAGAATTTTCAAGATTCGAGCATTCTGTTGAATAATTTTAGCTCCTTGAATGACAGACCGTACTCCACGCGGTTGATTCTGTTCAGTTGTCGTGATTCAAAGGCAATATTAATGTCTTACTTGTGGTAATAGTTGTTAACAGTAACAATAAAATAAATTCTTTTATATTTTCTTAACACAATTTTCAAGATCAACCTAGAATACGTATATCAAAGCGCCACAGTGAATTCATGCCCAGGTCTAACTCAAACGTAATTTTTCATTTTATCGCTATTCATTACAACATATACTCTTAATAACTTGTAATGTTTCTGACATACCATCTGTGTACACTAGAATCCATGAAGGTGAAATGATTTTGGTCTGTTTATCTCTCCACCTGTTACTTTACCTGAGAACTGAAATACAGGTGTACAATTCATGCAGTTGACATTTGTGCATAAATAAAAAATTGGTGCTTCACAGTGAAGAAACGAGAGTCAATAAGAATCGAAAAAGAGGCAGTAAACTTTGACTAGAATCGACATCCAGTCACGACTGAAGGTTCACACTCAAACGTGCACTATTACTGTTACAGCAGTACGTTTGTTAGCTACTAAATGTACTTATGCGGACGCAGCGAAACTACGTAACGTATTTTATGGACTGTAAGACGCTACGGACTATAAGACGCACATTAATTTGTAAACAACTTTTAAAATAATAGCATTTGGAGCATTTTTACAATTATATTGCAAAGCCAGGCTTAAAAAAAAGGAACTGGCCTTTAAAATACTTTAAAATCGTCATCTTCTAGTTTTGGCTATTTTGCATTCAGTCCTCTATTTGAGTATTTAGTCTTCCTCATTTTTTCTCAGTTCTTCTTTGCTGGCCCGCCAGTCGGGAATGGTTCTTTTCTGTTGGTGGAAACCCGATATGCCGCTCCACTGCTCTGTTTCCATGTTTTTCTGTAAATGGTACTACTTTCAATTTATAGGCCGCATCATATGAATACCTTTTATTTGTTTCTGTACGGAGCTAGCTACTACCGATATACAAATCACGTTCAAATCAAGTTCACTGGCATCGTAGACTGCAGTGGCGCATCATAGGTTAGACAGTGTTCAGGGTTCGTGATGGCAAGGCTGGAGCTAGACAGTGTTAGCAAGCTTTTGAATCTACATCTACATCTACATGACTACTCTGCAATTCACATTTAAGTGCTTGGCAGAGGGTTCATCGAACCACAATCATACTATCTCTCTACTATTCCACTCCCGAACAGCAAGCGGGAAAAACGAACACCTAAACCTTTCTGTTCGAGCTCTGATTTCTCTTATTTTATTTTGATGATCATTCCTACCTATGTAGGTTGGGCTCAACAAAATATTTTCGCATTCGGAAGAGAAAGTTGGTGACTGAAATTTCGTAAAAAGGTCTCGCCGCGACGAAAAACGTCTATGCTGTAATGACTTCCATCCCAACTCGTGTATCATATCTGCCACACTCTCTCCCCTATAACGCGAATCCCCGCAGCTCATGTTCGTCGCACCGGTGCACTGCTGCTGCCAGTTGAATTCAATGGTTACAGATAGAGATAGACTTCCCGCGGCATCGAATATGCGGCCGTTTTTAATACTGGCTCTACTTTTAAATCAAACACTGCACATTTTTATATTAGTTTCGAGTACAAGACGCACCCGAATTTTGGAGGCAATTTTTCGAAGAAAAACGTGCGTCTGATAATCGGTAAAATATAAAGAATACCGTAATACGATATGAATTTCTGTTTTTTTTTTCTTTGTGAAATATTTTATGTAATTAAAATCAAAGTAATGATGTTTGGTCGGAAGTTTTACTAAAGAGGCCAAATGGAAAGGAACTTTGTATATTTTTTCTTTAAAACAAGCGACATATTGTATTTCATTTATCCTCGCCATTCTTGCACAAAAATTTTTGTCACATTGACCATGGTTTCGACTGCAGTAGGGCAATCTTCCTCAAAATAAAAAATTACATAGATTACCTAGAAAATATAACGACATGGCTTGAAATACAGTATACTTAATAGGAATACTTCCATAAATTTCGAGTATGTAAAAACAGAATTTACTTACATGTAATCACACCATGTGTAGAATAACGTCTTAGCAAAAGTGCTCTCGTCAAATATAAAATTCACAAGAATAAAAACTAAAATGTAAAAATATAACATCTTTGTGAACTGGATAAAACATACCATGTAAATACAGTGGCAGCCGCAAGGTCTCTTAGGGCCAAGAGCTACATCGACAACCGCTACCATAAAAAAAAAAAATAGCTAACAGGCCGAGGCAGCCACGAGGTGGACACAAAAACAGATTCGCGCCATCTAGCAAGAAGTTATCGAATTACAGACAAGAGCAAATGAGGAATTGCAAAGACAGTTTTAAACATTACAGATAACAAACATAAACCAATGTATGAAATGTACAACATAACGTAACAGCCTTTTTTACAGAAGAAAATACGGCTCAGGTAATGTACAGAGAAAACATGAAAATGGACGGGAAAACGATGTTTAAGAGAAAAAATTTTTGGAAATTTGTGGTAAGGTCTTATGGGACTAAACTGCTGAGGTCATCGGTCCCTAAGATTACACACTACTTATCTAACTCAAACTAACTTAGGCTAAGGACAACACACATACACACACACACACACACACACACACACACACACACACACACACACACACACACACATGCCCGGAGGAGGACTCGAATCTCCGACGGGGGGAGCCATGCGGACCGTGACAAGACGCCCAGACCGGGCGACTACCCCGTGCGGCGATTTTAAGAGACTACATTAAGGAGAGTATCGCCATTCAGACCATTTTTAACTAGCGGATCTGTACCTCGAGAAAGCTTTTGTTACGTATTTGCAACTGTTCGTTAAGAATGAGACCCTCCTTCAGGTTTAAAAATTTCAAGATGTTAAGCCTAAAGCCTTTTTTCTCCGAGTGCAAGATCTGGACGTCTTTTACGATTATGCCTTGTGATTAACAAATGGTCAGTGAAAGTTGAATTGTAAACATTGGTGCCCTTTTTGTCTAGAAGGTGTTCCCTGAATCTTGCCGAAATAGCTCGGCCTGTTTCCCCTATGCAATAGGCGGGACAGTTGCCGCGAATAATTTTATAAACACCACAATTTTGCAAAGGGGAGTTATGTATGATGTTACTTTTTAAAGAGTTATTAGTGGAGAAGGCTACTCTACAGTTATACTTATTTTGAAGCAGATGCTGTATCATTTAAGAAACTGGACCCAGAAGCGGTATAGACAAAAAAAAATTCTTTTCATTAGGTTCATTATTAGAAAGGCGTAGGGTGATGATTCTCTCATTGGTTTTACTATTAAAAAAATTATCTACTATGGAAGAGTCATAGCCATTATTGACTGCAATAGTTCGAATCAAATTGATTTTAGAATTGAGATTTTCACCAGTAAGGGGGTTGGAGGTGGCTCTATTAATAGCTGAATTCTTATGAGGATGCGATTGTTCTGAAGTGAAATGTATAATCTGATGAGAACTGGTTTCTTTACGAAAGATTTTTAAGTTAATTTTGTTGTCTGCTGTCATAACAGTGAGATCTAGAAGGTTGCTGGAATTCATTTCCACATTCACAAGTGAAAAAAATATAAAGATATAAAGATATTAAAAAGTCGATCAATACCGTCGTTAGGCCCTTTGCAAATGGTCAAGATGCTGTCGACGTATCGAGCGTATGAAAGAATGCCTACAGTTGATGCTGAGAAATTATTGAAAAATTTTACTTCTAAGAAATTAATGAACACGTGTGCAAGAATTCGTGCTACGGGGTTCCCCACTGCAAGGCCATCTAGTTGTTGATATAGTTTTACATTAAACTCAAAATAATTGTATTTTACTACAACACGAAGTAAATTCTTAAGATCGGAGATTTGTTCATCAGATAAGTCTTTTTTGAATAAACGTAATTTTTTTTCTACTATGCCTAAGATTGCAAGTACTGGCACATTTGTGTAAAGATTTTTACTGCCAAAAGAAAGTAATTTCGTATCTCTTATTACGCTGAACATCTTTGAAATGTTCAAATGTGTGTGAGTTGTAAGGGACCAAACGGCTGAGGTCATTGGTCCCTACATTTACACGCCACTTAAACTAACTTATGCTAAGAAAAACACACGCACCCATGCCCGCAGGACGACTCGAACCTCCGGTGGGTGGGGCCGCACAATCCACGACATGACGCTTCGAACCGCGCAGCCACTCCGAGCGGCTGAACGTCTTTAATTTTATTAACTAAATATTGACTGTTGGGAACAGAATAATTATTCTGGAAAACGAAACGATTTTTTCAATATATTTTGTAGGAATTTGATTATGTTGTGATAGGCACTGTTCATACTGTTGGAAATTGGACGGATAAGATGGTCTACTTTATGGACTTTACACTGAGCTATAGGCGGTTGAGGGTTCATGTTGATTAAGCTGCTTTTTGAAAAGGTTTAACAGGAGATTTGACATCGTTAATTGCTGTTCTGATTTCTTACTGCTGGGGTTTTCATGTAGCTCGGAAGTCTCGTTTTCCTAAAAAACTGTAGAGTTTTTGTAAGATATTCTTGTTTACTAGCAATGACAATGGTATTGCTCTTATCAGCCTTCGTTACCAAAGCATCTTTTTCTACAAGCTTGGTATTTACGATTTTAACTAGTTTATGTCAGAATTAACAGTATTATGAGAGTTACTTAGGGTTTTGCTGACAATGTTATAAACGTCATATGCTACTCTAGTTTGACGGGAACTGTCGGTTTTTATACTGTCTAGGCCTGATTTTAAGTCAACAATAAAATTTTCAAGTACATTTTGGTTAGATATCTGAGGCATGACATTAAGCTTTAAGCCTTTCTCCAGTAGCGACATCTCAGCTTTTGTAAAATTAATATCAGCCTTATTTCAAACCCTGTCATAGAATTTATGATCACTTTTTTTAAAAAACTAGACGGGTTACATGATTTTACAGGTAAAGGCATTGCAGTTTGCTTAGTTTCTTTTCACGTCTAATGAGAATTGTTTGACTACAGTTGTCTAAGCTTTCGTTATTTTCTCGCCAAAAATCATCAATTTGAATATTATAACGATCCTTAAAAATTCTAAATACAAATAATAAGCTTTTTCGTTTAAAAGATTCCTCTTATTATACAGGGCATTTATTTTTTCAGAAATGAATTATTGCATGAAAGTATTTGGGTCTTTTTTGAACTGCTTATAGCTCGATCTCAGCCAATAAAAATGTTTAAAATTTGAAGATTCCTACCTGCCGAGGTACCTAAGGCGGTTATAAAATACAAAGATTTGAAAATGAAAATTCTGAATATAGGTATGGCAATTCATTTCAATAAACAATGTGCCTAATTATGTGAAGTGTTATCTGAACTGTTACTAATGTTATATCGCTGAGGGGGACCTCCCTACGATCAGTTCTTTGCGCTTCACTCGACTAATATGTCTAGTCTCGTACTACGCGAATGCGTAATTATCTGATATCATGAGAAATCATTATTTTCTTTTGTGTAAATTGTGGATCAAGTTTTTCCTAATTGTGGTTTATCTCTCTTGTCGTCGTGTTACATTAAATTCAGTTCCTTGACAATCACATTTCATTGTTACCGTGACTTTCTGAGAAAACTTTCACGTAAAAATATCCCAGCTTTTTTCCTCATCATTTAATTATTTGAGAGAGAAACACTTCATTGGAACAGGGGTAGTAGAGCTGAAGGGCCGCACATATTTATCCCATAAATGAATGAGACGTACAAGATTGAAAAGAAATGGTTCGGGACCAATTCTAATGATAACTCGCTGAGTGCGTCACCTGAATTTTCCCAAACGGTCTTTTAACTTTAACCACCACATGCATTTCGTAGTCCTTCTATGGTTCAGAGATAGCCTCGCCCTGTCATGAAATACATGAATACCTATCAATTTCCCCAAAAAAGTAGGCTGACTTTAATTCATTTTGAAGATGATTCTTATATTATTTCCTGATAATCAACGGCAAAAGATACATTTTATTTAACGGGAGGAGATAAATTATTTTACTGCAGACACAGTTATTAGCTTCAGTATGGTAAAGAGAAAGATTTCATTTGCTTTCAAGATGTCAAGAAATACATTTCATTTAACACAGAGTAATATGTGCCACATTCTAGCTAATCGTTTTTTACTGATGTTCGCCTTAGAATGCATCTTCATGTTTTTTGGTTACTGGCAGTACTCTTTGGGCAACTAACTGTACAGTTCCAATTAGATTAACTCTCGCAGAAGTCGTTCAAATAACATTTCGACCAGTATTTCCTCCTACGCTAATGACACTTCTCAGAGGCAAACTGGAAACGTTCTCGGAGTTCGCCAACTCAGTGTTGAGAAACTCACAAGAATTAAGAGCGAAGTACTATAAAAAATCTTGCTAGCGGATTGGTGGATATCATAGTCTGTAAATTACACATCGAAGGTGAGAAGACTCTGTGGAAGCAAGGTCGTATTCCCGGTTATAAACTTGTGTCCAGCATTAATCATTCTTAATAGGGCATTGCCACTTTTCATTGCAATAGTGGCTTAAATGATGTTGGAGTTATTCTCAAAGCGAAATCGGATAAATAAACGTATTTGTAGTGCTGAATCAGATTGGAAACACTAGATAGCAAATATCTACAAACCACCGAACACTGCTTGGTCCAAACAACTTACGGTACTAAACATCTTGCAATATACAGTATGTAGACAACTATTGTCACAGCCATGAAAACGGCTGTGCCGAACAGGATGAAACTGGAATAATTGTCGCAAAACTGACGAAAGCCTACGACTTCAAGCTTCATTATGACACAAAAGGAAAGAGAACATTCAAGTCTTAAAAGTTGGGTACAGAGGACACACTTGTAATCTGCTGGTAGTGGCCACTTCTGAGAGCAGTACCGGAACTATCATCAAATCGATCCTTCATGACTTTCGCAGAAGTCATAATCGCCCCATTCTGATCTCCTACGGTCTACACATTCCTCCAGTGTGATCTGCTCCTGAACACAATACGAACTTTTAAAAGCCAGAGTGGGATACATACTCAAAAGCTTTGGGTGAGCCAATAAAATGGATTCCTTCCCTACTGAGCGAAGGTAGGTTTTAACCAAGAATTCACCTCTCTATGATGTAAAAATTCACCAGAAATGACATGTGATTCGGACTCCACGTTAAGCGGCAGATCCTCTTTCCCCGGGTAACTGGGGCAGCTTAGGGACACACAAATTGCCGAAGTAGTTTCCAGTTGAAAGACCTGCGTCCAGGCTATTGAGTTAGACGAAATTATTGCCAGGATCTGTACATCTATACATATCTTCTTCTATACATACTATAAATTTAAGTCCCACAGCGAGCATTTCTGTACGTATGTGAATGCAAATCTCGGGATCTTCAATACGAAATCTGACACAGTTTTAGTAAGAGACAGACTTATGCTCTAGGCAGATTCGTGCATTTAATTTATTCACTATTTCAGACGAGTGGTGTGGTCGTAGATACTTCGAGCCAACCCTGAGCATCTAGGGCAGATCGCTACTTGAAAATAAATTTAAGTTGTAGGAAGTATTTTGTGAAGGTATTTGTATGGAACCGTACTGAGAAGAGACTTTGAGGGGTAAGCAATTCAGACAAGAAGAGAATAGAAGCTTTCGAAATGAGAAGCTATAGAAGATTTCTGAATATTAGGTGGGTAGATGAAGTAACTCATGAGGAAGTACTGCAAGGAACAAGGTAGAAGAGAAACTTGTGCTACAATTTGAGGATACATCCAAGAAATCATCAGTTTGGCACTGTCGAAATTGGGATGACAATAAAATAAAGTATAAATAGCACTAACGCTACAGACGTTTTAACACAGACTTGTGGTGGCGGAACATCAGGATGCGTACAGTTTTTAAGAATGTACAAGTGCTAGCCAAAAACAGCGACATTTATGCAAGAAAAGTCCGAGAGGTATTTGAGATCTCTGATAACGAAAGTAACTTCAGTAGAAATGAGAGGTACATACTTCCAGCTTCGTGTATTCCCGCAATCAAGTAATAAATATCCAAACACTTTGCGTGAGGAATACGAACATTTACCAGGACGCATCTCGGCAGCATGACAACAGCAATATTTCGGTAAGCATTCCCCCTCTCCTTCACTCTCTGTAATCACATGTACAATGACGATTGTCAGCCTATAATATCCTGAAGCAATTTTCCCCAATAACTATACCACTTCTGAATAAGAACGGGAAAACCTCCTTTCATGAGTGAACGCCTCACTACTTTCCTCCGCAGTTCACTCCAACTTGCTTCCCTCGTCTGACTACCTTTTCCCGTTCGTATTCTGTAACAGTTCAGGAACGTCGTACATATCCTCAAACACATATACCACATTCTGCTCTCTGTATCTCCCGCAAACTTAAGTCCTAACACAGTACAGTCTCCTCCACCCTTGAGAACCAATGTGTGTTGTCGCGCCTCTATCAACCCATACCACCTTCCCTTCGCCTTCAAACTCCCTACGCCCTTTCTCAACGGAATTTCAGTCTCCTTCCCCCCCTAAGGCCATGAACTCATTTCTTCCCCACATTCTCCCCTTAGCTACGGTTACCTGGAGCCCCCAAAATACAGGGTGTAACGAGTACAAGTACAGATATTGCTATTGGTGACTGCGGACGATGTACGGACCAATATTACATCAGTATTTACGTCATTTGCCAATTAATACTTATAGCTATCATAAGTCCTATGTTTTTATGTTGGTTAGTACCTCCAAGTACACGTGGCGAGTACAAGTATTCAGTGTTTATTTTCCCTGGGAGTAGATCAGATGCGTAGATGTACGGGTGCAAAACTGTTAGTCTGAATTGACAGGGCTATGGCTTGGTTCAAATGGCACTGAACACTATGGGACTTAACATCCGAGGTCATCAGTCCCCTAGAACTTATAACCTCTTAAACGTAACTAACCTATGGACATCACACACATCCATACCCGAGGCAGGATTTGAACCTGAGACCGTAGAAAACATCAGGTAGTTTGCAAGAAAACCTTTAGACGCAGAGAAAAAGCAACCAATACACTAATTTGTGTATGTATTAAGGTACCATAACTAAAAATATCTGTACTCACACACATTACACCCTACATGCCCATAACAAAGAGGACACACATCACATCACAATCACCTTGTCATAAACAGCATTATCTGTTTTGTACTTTTATGTTTCTTATGGTAGAATTAGAAATTTTACAGTACAATGGCTGAAGAGCGGCAGTTTAGCCGAAAGCAGATCGCTCCCAGTATGTAACTAATGACGTTTACATAAAATAAAAGTTCTCCAGTGTTCGACCAGCCGATGACGTCAGAAAAATACTGAAGAAGACTCCAGCAGAGGAGTCTAAACGTCGACTAGTGAAGAGAAAGTTTCAAGAGAAACATGCCACGGCTCAACAACTCTGAAGAGCTTACCATCAACGAAATGAACTTCATGGCTAAATCTATAGTGGTCAGGTGCTTATTACTGGCAGAGGTCACAATTGTGAAGAACGTGGAAAGGGAAAATAGAGCTAGAGCCAGGTGCATATATACTAGAGAAGTACAATGGAGAGTGTCAGTGCTTACCTACAGCGAGTCGAGGACAGGGCTGCAGAGAACATCGGCCTCCTTATGAGTGCAGCCAAGATAGAGGTGCACTTCATTAACACCAGCGTTGTACGAGGCTGCCTCATAGACGTCAGCTCCAGTGGACACGGGATCCGTGAATTCTTCGAGGACGGGCCCCGCCGACCGAGGCCGCATCGAGTCGAGGCGGCAGTGCGGCGGCGTCTTCGTCAACAGCGTCTCAAGAGCGTCGTGCCCGTTGCACGCACGCTGCTCCTTCCAGTCTGTGGCGCCATCCGCGGCTCCAGCAGAGCGGACTGAGTTCCTACCCCCACTGCCCCCACAGCCACCGACACTAACGCGGCCTCCACCACCTCCAACGTCCCCGCACCGGTTGCTACCGTCGTGTTGCGCGGCAGCCGTCGCCGACTGCTCGAAGCAGGGCAGCACCTGCTTGAACTCCTTCCGGAAGTTCTCATTGAGCCATGCGTACAGGAACGGGTTGTAGCAAGTGGAGCTCATGGCGATAGCGTGCACCAAGAAGAAGCAAAGATTGAAGTACTCCCAGCGGCCAGTCGACATGTACACGTCGTTCGTCAGATTCACGATCGTCAGCGGCATCCAAGAGATGCCGAAGATGGTCACCATGGCGATGAGCATGCGATTGGTGCGCCGCTTGCGATCGCGGTCGACCTCTTCTCGTCGCGAGTTCTTGCTGCCGGGCTTGGCTCTCGCGCGGTCCCTCAGCTTGAGCGACACGTTCACGTAGCAAAAGGTCACCACGAAGAAGGGCAGCACGAACTGCAGGCTAGCCGTGAGCCCGCCGTACGCCTGGCGCACGCGCTCCGACGGCCAATGCTCCTCGCAGTAGTAAGCGCGCCGGTCCGAGCGTAGCACCGTGTAGACGCCGTAGGGCAGCGTCACCACCAGCGAGAACAGCCATATGCTGCAGATGATGGCCACACATGTCGAAAGCCGCATCCGCGGCTTGAACGGGTACACGATGACGAAGAAGCGGTCCACGGCGATCGATGTGAGGGTCAGCGTCGAAATGTAGACGCTGGTCCCCTGGGCGAAGGCCACGACGTGGCACAAAGTGCCGCCGAATACCCAGGTGCCGAGAAAGGTGTAGAGTGGCGTGAAGGGCACGCAAAGCATGCACAACAGAATGTCGGAGAGGGCGAGATTGCTAATGAAAAGGTTGGTCACCGTCTGCATGGCACGGTTGCGGCCCACCACATAGCACACCAGCACGTTGCCGAAGAGGCCCAGCACGAAGATACCAATGTACACAGTGCAGAAGAAGACCTGCACTGCACGGTTGTGGATGACATCGTTGAAGATGTTGTACTCTGTTGTGTTGGAAGGACCGATTGCTAAGACTGGTGCCGGACTGGAAAGGTTCATAGTCCCGATCAGACAACAGTCACTTCCAAAGCAGCAGTAGCTGGCTCTGAATCTTCACGCGTCCGAAGCCTAATTTTATACAGGAGGATTAAGCGTCTGTTTTCCACAATAGTTTTGACTGTACCCAAAAATGGGAGCTACGATGCGCTAAAGAATCAATTACTTCCCCTATCTGATACATTGCCAATAGTCTCCGAGCCCCAATCGTGAAAGTTTAACAGATATACTTTTTTCTGATCTTGTCTGAATCTCTTCATCGAAACGAGTAACTCATTCTGGCTCTTTATGTGGCCGAAGCCTTAGTAAATGTCAGTTTTGCACCTTAACGGTTACGTTTGTACTATGCGGTGAGCATTGTCTCAAACTGGAAACTCCGTTTAGCCAAATAATTCATGCCAACTACACCTTCTATGATATATTAAGAAGAGACCCTTCATACCAGTCGAAAGTATTCTACAGGTATCAGGACTTTTGCTTCTATGAAAATATGTTAACCGCAATACGGCCGCACATCACCGTAAATTTACTGACATATCATGTTATAAATATGTCAGGCAAACAAAGTAGCCGCAGAAGTGAGTGACCCAAATAGCAACGGACATGAACTCGTGACAACATTAACATACGTTGATGGAAAATATGTCAGTTTGTGGTTTACTACTACTCAATAATATGTATGAATTACGACGAATGGTTTAGTATTTTGTTAAACGTCTAGCTAACGCTGTAGACTGCCGAATAAAGCAGCAAGGCATTCTCTGCAGACAATAACTAAATCGCATTAGCTTTCTCTTTCTACACACTATTATTTATTGCGTCTTTCTTTCATATTCTTTTCATTATTGTTTTTGTAACTATAACGAGAGTAATGTCTTCATCTTACTGGGATTAAAACAATATTTCAAATAGTTGAAATGTATTTTTCTACCGACTACAGGAGTAGCTTGTAGACTATTCCACTACGTGGTCCACTAGGCACGTTACTTGTTTCATTAGCTACACTACTCACTAATACGATGATCCTGATTAGATACGAAACAGATGTGTTTCAAGAGTTAAGACAAACACAACATACGAATGACCACATTTTATAGGTACCGGATTTTTGCACAGACACACGTTAATAACACGAGCTGTTCCCAAATCATGTCCAAAATGACTGAAAACTGAGCGGAAGAATTATTTATTGTCTTTGGTCGATGCACATAAAGAAATTATTTTGGTCTTTGGTTCACACAACAGGAGCTAAGTTTACTACTCGAAATTTGGTTTTCCTTGCAACATCTGCGTTCCAGAAACAAATGCCATGAATATTACTTGAAGAATTCTTAAACGGCTTAATTCATAGCACAAGACCACATACCAGTGGCAAGAATGTGGTCTGGAGCGAATGATTTGTACCGCACGAATGGAACGTCATTGGCACAGCTGAGAACGCGCGCGAGAAATTCTCTATGCTCGAAGGCAGCGTTGGGCGGCCGTACGCACGCGGTCAAGCGAGAAGGCAGCAACGCGCGTTGCGGGCAGGTATAGCCAGCAGGCGAGGTGGCTCCCGAGAGAGCGGGCGAGCGACTGGCGCCAGGCGACGTCTCGCAGCGCCGCGACGCCACTGCGCACGCATGCGCCCGCACAGGCCGGCGACGCTCATTGTTGTGCGGTTCGCCCTCTGGACTCTTGGGTTGGACCACAGTGGAGAATCAGGAAGCAATCCATCACACCCCTCCTGCATGTCGACAGCTATGAAGCTTCAGGGCGGTAAACATTTTTTTTTCGCTTCTGAGGTCTTTTAAAGCCAGGTTTCAAAACGCTACGAGATTGTTTCTATTTTTGCTCCGTTAAAAATACTTGTGCAGATGAAACTGACAACATTTTTATTTTTGTTGTGCCCTGTACGAAAATGTTGTCGCCTTTGTAATAGCAGCAGATTTTCAGCATAAAGGCGTTGTGAACCACATGTATGTTTACTGTTATAATTCAATGAAAACAGAGGTACAAATCTTCAAACAGACAAAACCGCTTTTGTACAGAATTTGTCTATATTGCCGGTTTCGGCAAACTATGTTGCCATCTTTGTATCTGTAAAGCGTGGACCTAGTCATAAGCACAGTTTGGATATACAAATCTTTTATAAATAACGTACTTTATGCACTACACTTCAAAGAACCTCGTCCTTGTGCACATCATACAATGACATTTCAAGAACATGCAATTTGTAGTATATCGGCATGACATAAGTAAAACTACCATTACACAAAATATCATGCATAGTGCAGTGAGTACGCATCCTCATGTTTGCTTATCAGTTGAATGAACAATGAGATCCTGGAATAAACATAACAGATGTTGTGATTAACAACCAGGTAGCATTGTAGTAATAACAAACAGAAATACACCATATTGTATAAAACATAAGTACAAATATAGATGCATAAAACTGTTTACAATGTTATAGATACATTTTACTACACAAGGAGTAATCCAAGTCAGAGCACATAAAATTTTTAAAATATTTCTTAAAGTTTTTAAAAATATTTTAAATTTTTGTATATCTTTGTAAAATACAAAGGATGGTTAGGCAAAGTCATATTTATTATTTAATATATTTGTAGTTGAGCCAAACGTATGGTATGTGGAAATTAAATACATAGACCAACAAGTCGCAAGAGTACATTGAAGTTTTAATAAACAGGGAATGCAGTACAGATAAATTAAATACACAGACCAACAAGTCGCAAGAGTACACTGAAGTTTTAAAAGACAAGGAATACAGTACAGATATATCTTTTTTTTTTTTTTTTTACTCGATCTACACTATTGTGGCCTGTACATGATATTAGGAATTTAAATACGTTTCTGTATTTGCTTCTATAATGTTTACTCCAAAATCTCAGTATTTATTCAGATGTTAGGTAAACACGACCATGTATACTCGGTCCACTATGAAGGGTGTTTTATGTAATGTTAGTTTTACTTATGACATGCCGATATATTACGCCTTGCATGTTATTGAAATGTCTTTGTACGATGTGATACGATATATTGTGCACGTTGACGAGTTCTTTAAAGTGAAATGCATAAAGTACGTCATATATCGATACTTCGTAAAAAAATGTTATGTAAATTCGTCACACCTGATTTATGTGATGACACTGCGCTCACGACTCGGTGTATGCTTTGCAGATCCGAAGATAGCAACATAGCTTGCCAAAACTGGTGATCTAAAAAGATGCTCTACAAAAAGCGATCGTGGCTGTTTGAAGTTTTTTCTACTTCTGTTTTCATATTAATCAATAACGCCCCCCAAAACTGAAACAATGTCAAGTACATACATTGTAATTCATATCAATTCCTACCATTAACAACCCAAGAAGTGAGCAATATGGGAAATTCCAGCTCACGCAGAAACTTACCGTCAGTTCCCCGAGCACAATACTGGTGAATGGAATTGGAAATGGGACAAATGTTGGTCATACTCAAAACGTCCTCCACCATATACTGTAAGGTGGCTTCTGTGGCAGTGGTATACACATCGACGCATACCATTACCGTACTGCTACTGAGACCGTAGAGTATACATATAGCCTCGGTTCTATCTGACAACATTTCACTTTCCTGATGCAGAACAACCACTCTTCACTGATTTGCTGCAAAGGTAGCACTCGCCATCGGTTACTCATTTCTAACACAGTGGTAATTTCCCGTTGAAGCTCACAGTAAATGCGCGTTTACTGTGTCAACGACAATGCCGGAGATTTTACTTCTTGCAGTTTGAAATTATGAGAAAAGAAATTATTGAAGAAGGGAAATCGGAGTTTTACAGCCCACCAACGTGGATTTTATTAGAAATGAGATATCAACTCGGCTGAACAATTATGGAGATGAAAATCAGCACTGACTTTCTCGAACGAAACGCTCCAGAATTCACCTGAAGCGGAAGGTAGAAAAAACAGAAAACATGTATCGTGATTGGCCAGATGACGTTTTTTTTCCTTTTTCCTCAGGCTGCAATAGTTTCACACAAGCAAATTCCGTGAGAGCAAGAGTCATTACATAAACAATTCTTGGAGTACTGATTAAAAGAAACAAGATATTTGTGTACTATATACAAATATCACTGTAGACTAGGGGTATGTAAACTACATCCAGGAGCTAGTGTATAGAATAAAAGACGTGTAGCAGGAGGAGGCTTTCCAACTTCAACTTAAGAATTTTCAATTTAACACTAACATCTCTCAGTTGTGCTACAAACCAATAGAAACTGCACAACCGTGCTCGCCTTTCTATGCAGCCGTTAGCTGGGTCATTTCATACTGTAGTCGCTTTTGAATGTTACCCACAAAAGCTAACATGGAGTATACGTAAAGGGATAGCATGCTTTTAGTTAACTTGCATCGCAGATTTTTCTGAACGTCTTCGCTGTGAACAGAATATTTTGTGTGAATGTGCAAAGTTGCCTAAAAATATATTGTTCTGGATCAAAGAAAATACAAAATTTTTCCATTTTCAGTGCTAGTGACAGTGGAGTTTAACCTCGTAGTGAAACTACCGAAACTTTAAAACTATTAACAAGGTTTAGCTTAAAAAGAGTTATCTGAGGTATTTTAAACTTACGTGCCATGTTTTCCAGATAAAATACTTAAAAACGAAACAGTATGTCAAGCTGAATTAAAAAAGTTTTGCACTCAGTGACGTCATGAGAGAATGGGCGTGTCATCATTATACTAGCGTACAATCCGAAAAACTGTTAATATAGTTTAGCTGAAAAGAGTTATATTCAGACGTGTCTCTGAACTACAACTGCACTTTTTAAAAATAAAATGGAGCGTAATAATTTGGGATAAATCGAAGCATAAAATAGTTGCAATGGATGAGGTGTCTGAGTCGAGGGTAAACATATGACATCTACGAACTGTTGAGGGCACTGACATAGCTGGGACGCTCGTCGATTGCTTAACAGAAGTATGTTTCGTAACAATTACCTACAGCTGCGAACTTGTGGTAAATCTTTGAAGGAACTTGTCAACAACTGGGCTGCAGATGTCCAAGAAATTGATGCTCCTCGATGTGCATTGTTCGGTAAGTGTCTTTTGCTTGGCTTTTTTCAAATGAACCTAAATTTCTATGTCTTCATAAAAGAACTAGTCCTTCGTCCTTATGCGTATGAATTCCCAAAATGTGTATCTTGCGAATTTCTTGTATAAGGTGAGCTGAGAAAGTGGTTTTGCTACATACGTTTTCTCTTTTTAATTCCGTGTGTTCCTAATATCAGGTTTTTAAATTTCTGCGGAAGCGCACGAGCTAACTAGAGTAAATTAACTTTCGTGGAAGCATATCTGATTTTATTTCTTTATTTTTTGAATAATCTCATATACAACACCTGAATAATAAACAACAAATAGAAAACATTGCCTCTTTTTCTTATAATTACTCGTGCTTAATTTCATAAAACATAAACAAAATCCACCATTTATATAATCTATCAAAGGAAAAGCACTTCTGCCATCTCCATTCTTATAATAATAAAACCTTTTGAAACTTGATTAATAATTCTCACACAGATTCTGTCATTGTGATATTGATCACCGCTTTCTTCGATTGTTTAGTATTTACTTCAATCAAATATCAATCAGTTAAAAAATCATTGGAAATTCACAGGACAATTTCAATGAAGTGAATGCAACAAAAATAATCATCACAGGATTCTGATGAATACTTTTGCCAGAGCTGATAACATATGTAGTGTAATCACGCTATTCTCTCAGTAAAATGTCCCATATAAATAAATTAACGTATAATACTGTACCTATAGAAACAGACTGAGATAAAAGATTTTAAGTAGACGGTGTACTGATGTGAAAACTTCTGAACTCCTGAAGTCCAAGTCAGTCAAAGCCGTATTTTGCATATTTTACGGTCTGCATCTACATCTACATAAAAAGACTGCAAGCCACCATATGGTGAGTGGCAGTGGGTACTCTGCACCGCTACTAGTCGTTTCCTTATATACTGCGGCAGGAGGGTCGTCCTGCAATCAGTTTCAAATGCCGGTTTTCTAACCCACCGGTAAAAACTCTAGCATCCACCTCTAAACTCTTTCGATGATCTTTTCAGTTCGACCTGCTGCGGTTCCGATACGAACAGCACTCAAGTATAGGTCACGTTAGCGTCCTATCTACGGTCTCCTTTACAGATGAACATTACTTTTCTAAAATTGTACCAATAAACTCAAGTCGACCATTCACCTTCCCTACCAAAACCCTCACATGCTCGTTCAATTTTACATCGATTTGTAATGTTACGTCCAGAGATTTGAACGACGTGACTGTGCCAAGCAGGACACTACTAATGCTGCATCCGAACATTATGCGTTTCTTTTTACAAACCTCTTTTTAATCCCATCAGTCACTATAGAACAGTATACAAGAAATAACCTCAAAAACCCTCAAACACAAATCACATATTTAAGATTTACATTAATTACGAAAGTCATAAGTGTTCATTTACTCTGATTTTTTTTCTGTGTACTGACCTCAAAAGAGCAAATAACAGAGTTTTTATGCATTTGATAGAGCATTACATTTATCCCATATTTAAATTGAATTATTTTTTCCAGTTTCATGTAGATAATAGGCAACTTACTCAAATCATTATCAATTGCAACGTACAACAAATTACAATATTTAATGAAGTTAAAATTTGCCTGGCGTACGGAGCAGAGAGGCAGCTGCTTATCGACATAAATAGAGAAATTGGACCACATGACGGGTTTAGTCACACAGATACCAGGATCGTTGCTGAGTCTATAGTGCTGTAACTGACTGTGCAGCAATTCTGGTCTGTCATCTGCCAAATCTCTCTATAACTAAATCACCTACAGTCTTGAGAACCAGAAAATAAAAATTAGTGAATTTGTACGTGTTATTTTCAAATTCTATAAATGCTGAGAAAAACTAAAAACAAAGCCACGCATTACAGGTTTTATCTCAGTGGCTAAATGGTTTGATTTACTTGAGGTAAATACCAGGTGCAGGATCGCCATTGTCTTCCGTTAGTTTAACCTGACTCATTATAAAACCGTCTCATCTACATAGCAGTCGAATATTTTCAATTTATGGTTGCGTTGTCATGGTGGTCAGCTACATTCGCACTCACAGGAATGTCAACACAACATAGTCTAATAGCTGGACCGCTGTGGATCCAGTTTCTCTATAGAGACAATTTATATTCATTAGGTATTTGTAAATAGCTGCCGCCGATTTGCTAGTTCTTCCACCAAAGTAAAGTGTTGTTGTGTAGTATACTTTAACTCGTCCGTATTTATGTAACTGCATTAAAGGCAGTAACCCAGTGGCAGTGTGATTTCTTGTCCCTTAAAAATTTGTATGAACGTCATCGGTATCAAGTAGCAACCAGGCTTTTCACAAAACCTTCGAAGTCTGTGGTTCAAAATTTCCATTCTAATCCGTATCTGGAGCTACAACACTTATGGATACAGTTCAACAGATTTCGTTCATTGCCGATATCCCATGAGCAAGGCTGGTTTTCTCAACATCCTCTGTTACTGGAAAGATCCAAATATAGCTATCGAGATGGGATCTCAAACCGATACTGCTGTAGCTACATGTGCAACAGGTGCCAAGGCGCATACATACGTCACGGCGGCGGTAGGCCAGCCCTCACGAGGCAGAAATTCAAACCGGACAGCTTACTAGCAGATAACAGAGAGCGACAGCGGGGACCGGGCCAGGAGCAGCTCCAGGGCACGATGTCAAAAAAATGGTTCAAATGGCTCTGAGCAGTATGGGACTTAACATCTATGGTCATCAGTCCCCTAGAACTCAGAACTACTTAAACCTAACTAACCTAAGGACAGCACACAACACCCAGTCATCACGAGGCAGAAAAAATCTCTGACCCCGCCGGGAATCGAACCCAGGAACTCGGCATGGGAAGCGAGAACGCTACCGCACGACCACGAGCTGCGGACACCAAGCATCGCTCGCAGATCTAACTATCTCGTACTTCCGACTAAGCTAAGTTTGAGCCAACGAAACAGAAGTGTCACTCTGTGAGACAACGACACACATCAAAAAAAGTTTTGCATCACCCCGGTCACCAGAATTCCTGGAAATAGACGTTGACTGTGGATATTGTATCACAGATACAGCCCCTTTGACTGTTCAGAGATGTCACTAAACCCGCCCAACGATGTAAAGAACCATGCATGAGGAGCGCCTATTAGACTTCCATCTGTGGGGTCCTACAGCCGATCAGTTGCAGTCACTCCACGAAGAAGGAGGTACACGGCTCGTGTTGTCTGTAGTTCAATACCGCGGTTCGATGACGTCCGCATTTTTACTTTGTTCCAGGAATGGACCTCAACAAGGAAAGTGTCCAGGCGTCTCGGAGTGTACCTAAGCGATATTGCTCGTACATGAAGTAGATACAGAGAGACAGGAACATGCCTCGCTCAGTCAGCCCGAGGGCTACTACTGCTACGACCGCTACCTAAGCATTATGGCACGGAGGAGCCCTGACAACAACGCCACCATGCTGAATAATGCTTTTCGTGCAGCCACAGGACATCGTTTTACAACTCAAACTGTGCGCAATAGGCTGCATGATGCGCAACTTCCTTCCCGACGACCATGGCGGGTCCATGTTTATAACCAGGACACCGTGCGTGCAGCGTGGTACAGATGGGTCAACAACATGCCGAATGGACCGCTTATGATTTGGCATCACGTTTTCACCGATGAGTGTCGCATATGCCTTCAACCAAACAATCGTCGGAGACGTGTTTGGAGGCAACCCGGTCAAGCTGAACGCCTTAGACACACTGTCCAGCGAGTGAAGCAAGGTGGAGGTTCCCTGCTGTTTTGTAGTGGCTTTATGTGGGGTCGACATACGCCGCAGGTGGTCATGGAAAGCGCCGTAACTGCTGTACGATACGTGAATGCCATCCTCCGACCGATAGACCGATAGGGCAACCAGTCGGCAGCATATTGGCGAGACATTCGTCTTCGTGGACGACAATCCGTGCCCTATCGTGCACATCTTGCGAATGACTTTCTTCATGATGACGACATCTCTCTCCAGGCATGAACCCTATCTAACATACCTGGAACAGATTGAAAAGGGCTGTTTATGGACGACGTGACCCATCAACCACTCTGACGGATCTACGCCGAATCGCCGTTGACGAGTGGGACAGTCTGGACCAACAGTGCCTTGATGAACTTGTGGATAGTATGCCACGACGAATACAGGCATGCATCATTGCAAGAGGACGTGCAAATAGGTATGAAAGGTATCGGTGTGTACAGCAATCTGGACCACCACCTCTGAAGGTCTCGCTGTATGGTGGTACAATATGCAGCGTGTGGTTTTCATGAGCAATGAAAAGAGTGGAAATGATGTTTATTTTGATCTCTGTTCCAATTTCCTGTACAGGTTCCGGAACTCTCGGAACCGAGGTGAAGCAAAACGTTTTTTTGTGTGTAATTACTCCCTTGCCCCGATGGCAGCCAGCAGTTCTACCGCACCCGGCCGCATTGGAAATACCTCGTGTGAATGACGCACTTTCACGATAACCTCTTCCATTCTTCTACTTTTCTTAGTCACTGTGAAGTGGGACTGACCGAACGGGACGCCGCCGAGTGGACAGAACTTGGCATTCTGTTTTTCTACATGTCCTACACTTATGAAGTGACAGGCTTAGCGCCAGTATTACAAAATCCATTCCTAGAGACTTTAAAGAGATTCAGACGGTGACTGTTACTTTTTGGAACTCAGATCATTTGATCTTTCACTCAGTCAATAAAGTTTTCATTTCTGTTCTTCAGAAGTTAGTTATTGTGTCCATCGCAACTATGTGAGTTTAATTCTTGTGTTGCAAATAAAACTGTGATATAACCGAAGGAATCTACATAACAGGTTCCATATTTCTAGATTTGCAAAAGGTGTCTGACGCCGTGCAGTAATCAGACTGCATGCCTATAAAGTAACGTCTCACCTGTGGGACTGGATTCGCAATATTCTTTCAGAAAAGTCACAATTCGTAGTTACTGAAGGGAACTCATCGTCAAACGGAGGTGATGTCTGGGGTTGCCCGATGAAGTGTTATAGGCCCTCAGCTGTTCTTAATCTAGATCAGCAATTTACACTGAAGAGCCAAAGAAACTGGTACACCTGCCTAATATCGTATAGGGCCCCGCGAGCACGCAGAAGTGCCGAAACACGACATGGATTCGACTAATATCTGAAGTAGTGCTGGAGGGAACTTACGCCATGAATTCTGCAGGGCTATCCATAAATTTGCACGAGTACGACGGGATGGAGATCTCTTCGGAAAAGCACGTTGCAAGGCATCCCAGATCTGCCCAACAATTTCCATGTCTTGAGAGTTTGGTGGCCAGTGCAAGTGTTTAATCTCAGAAGAGTGTTCCGGAGCCACTCTGTGGAAATTCTGGACGTGTAAGATGTCGCATTGTCCTGCTGGAATGGCCCAAGTCCGCCGGAATGCACAATGGACATGAATGGATGCAGCTGATCAGACAGGATGCTTACATACGTGTCATCTGTCGGAGTTATACCTAGACATATCGGGAGTCCTACATCACTTCAACGGCACACGCCCCACACCATTACAGAGCTTCCACTAGCTTGAACAGTCCGCTGCTGACATGCAGATTACATGGATTCATGCGGTTGTCTCCATACCCGTACACGTCCACCCGTTCTATGCAATTTGAAATGAGACTCGTCCGACCAGGCAATATGTTTCCAGTCATCAACAGCCCAATGTCGGAGTTGAAGGGCCCAGGCAAGGTGTAAATCTTTGTGTCGTGCTGTTATCAAGGGTACACGAGTGGGCCTTCGGCTCTGAAATCCCATATCGTTGATGTTTCGTTGAACGGTTCGGAGGATGACACTTGTTGATGGTCCAGCATTGAAATCTGTAACAATTTGCGGAACGATTGGGGAAGGCTTGCAGATATTTTACCGGCCGCAGCGGTGTCAGATATCTGATTTTTTACCGGATCCCTGATATTCACGGTACAATCCTGAAATGGAAGGAACGAGAAAATCCCCACTTCATTGCTACCTCGGAGACGCTGTGTCTCCTCTCTCGTGCTCCAACTGTAACTCCACGTTCAAACTCACTTAAATCTTGATAACCTGCCACTGTAGCAGCAGTAATCGATATAACAACTGCGACATACACATATTGTCTTATGTAGGCGTTGCCCACCGCAGCGCCGTATTTTGCCTGTTTACATATCTCTGTATTTGAACACGTGTGTCTGTAATAGTTTCTTTGGCGCTCAGTGCTGGACTCACAAGGGAAGACCTCTTAGATTCCTTTCAGATGGTTCTGTCGTTTACCGTTCAATAAAGTCATGAGAAGATTGAAACGAAATGTAAAATGATTTCATTAAGATGTATATAGGATGAAAAAAGTTAGTTGGCCCTACAAAATAAAAAAAAGAGAGATCCTTCACATGTATACTAAAAATTGGTTACATTTCGATTAAGCAATAAATCTAAAGGTTGAGGTTTATCTAAATATCTTGGGATTAAAATTACTAGCAAATTATAGTGGAAGCATTACACAGAATAGGTTGTGGAGAAGACGAAAAAAATACAGTGTTTTATTGGCAGAACACGGGGAAGATGCAACAAATATTCTGAAGAGACTGCTTCCACTACACTTGTCCGTACCCTTCTGGAGGAGTGCTGTGCAGTATGGGAGCCTTACCAGAAAGGACTGAAGTTCACACAAAGACAGTTCGTTTTGCATTATCGCGAAATAGGGACCGAGTGGCACTGGTATGATAAGCAAGTTCTGGTGGCAGTTTTCGTTGCAGCGTGATATTTTCATAAAATCTATCTAGATTTACTACTCTTCATACTTTTCTTCATCCCCTAACTCGCCTTGAAGGCACTTCTGCTCCTTATAAGTTATCAATTCCACAGTGATTTCTTATTCCCACCTTTTTGCAATATAAGGAGATGGGACCTGGATAAACTGACAGAACCAGAGGTTGTACAGAGTTTCAGGGAGAGCATAAGGGAACAATTGACAGGAATGGGGGAAAGAAATACAGTAGAAGAAGAATGGGCAGCTTTGAGGGATGAAATAGTGAAGGCAGTCGAGGATCAAGCAGGTAAAAAGACGAGGGCTAGCAGAAACCCTTGGGTAACAGAAGAAACATTGAATTTAATTGATGAAAGGAGAAAATATAAAAATGCAGTAAATGAAGCAGGCAAAAAGGAATACAAACATCTCAAAAATGAGATAGACAGGAAATGCAAAATGGCTAAGCAGGGATGGCTAGAGGACAAATGTAAGGATGAAGAGGCTTAATTCACTAGGGGTAAGATAGATACTGCTTACAGGAAAATTAAAGAGACCTTTGGAGAAAAGAGAAACACTTGCATGAATATCAAGAGCTCAGATGGAAACCCAGTTCTAACCAAAAGAGGGAAAGCAGAAAGATGGATGGAGTATATAGAGGGTCTATACAAGGGCGACGTACTTGAGGACAATATTATGGAAATGGAAGAGGATGTAGATGAAGATGAAATGGGAGATATGATACTGCGTAAAGAGTTTGACAGAGCACTGAAAGACCTGAGTCGAAACAAGGCCCCTGGAGTAGACAACATTCCATTAGCCTACTGACAGCCTTAGGAGAGCCATTCCTGTAAAAACTGTTCCATCTGGTGAGAAAGATGCATGAGACAGGGGAAATACCCTCAGACTTCAAGAAGAATATAAAAATTCCAATCACAAAGAAAGCAGGTGTTGACAGATGTGAAAATTACCGAACAATCAGTCTAATAAGCCACAGCTGCAAAATACTAACACGAATTCTTTACAGGCGAATGGAAAAACTGGTAGAAGCCGACCTCGGGGAAGATCAGTTTGGATTCCGTAGAAACATCGGAACACGTGAGGCAATACTAACCCTACGACTTATCTTAGAAGAAAGGTTAAGGAAAGGCAAACCTACCTTTCTAGCATTTGTAGACATAGAGAAAGCTTTTGACAATGTTGATTGGAATACTCTCTTTCAAATTCTGAAGGTGGCAGGGGTAAAATACAGGAAGCGAAAGGCTTTTTACAATTTGTACAGAAAGCAGATGGCAGTTATAAGAGTCAAGGGGCATGAAAGAGAAGCAGTGGTTGGGAAGGGAGTGAGACAGGGTTGCAGCCTGTCCCCGATGTTATTCAATCTGTATATTGAGCAAGCAATAAAGGAAACAAAAGAAAAGTTCGGAGTAGGTATTAAAATCCAGGCAGAAGAAATAAAAACTTTGAGTTTCGCCAATGACATTAAATTCTGTCAGAGACTGCAAAGGACTTGGAAGAACAGTTGAACGGAATGGACAGTGTCTTGAAAGAAGGGTATAAGATGAACATCAACAAAAGCAAAACGAAGATAATGGAATCTAGTCGAATTAAGTCGGCTGATGCTGAGGAAATTAGATTAGGAAATGAGACACTTCACGTAGTAAATGAGTTTTGCTATTTGGGGAGCAAAATAACTGACGATGGTCGAAGTAGAGAGGATATAAAATGTAGACTGGTAATGGCAAGGAAAGCGTTTCTGAAGAAGAAAATTTTGTTAACATCGAGTATAGATTTCAATGTCAGGAAGTCATTTCTGAAAGTATTTGTATGGAGTGTAGCCATGTATGGAAGTGAAACGTCGACGATAAATAGTTTGGATAAGAAGAGAATAGAAGCTTTCGAAATGTGGTGCTACAGAAGAATGCTGAAGATTAGATGGGCAGATCACATACCTAATGAGGAGGTATTGAATAGAATTGGGGAGGAGCTTGTGGCACAACTTGACTAGAAGAAGGGATCGGTTGGTAGGACATGTTCTGAGACATCGAGGGATCACCAATTTAGTATTGGAGGGCAGCGTGGAGGGTAAAAATCGCAGAGGGAGACCAAGAGATGAATACACTAAGCAGATTCAGAAGGATGTAGGTTGCAGTAGGTACTGGAAGATGAAGAAACGTGCACAGGATAGAGTAGCATGGAGAGCTGCATCAAACCAGTCTCAGGACTGAAGACCACAACAACAACAACAGTGATTTCTGCAGTTATTTCACTCAGCGTTGCTTGTGTGTTAACACTGACAACTCTACAACAACTCCACTGCTCTCGGTCGTTAAGCGACGGCCGTCAGCCGCTGCGTTGTCCCAGGTGAGGGGTAATCCCTGAAATTCCAAAATCTCGTCACACTCTAGACACTGTGGATGTCGGAATACTGAATTACTTAACGATTTCCGAAATGGAATGTCCCACGCGTCTAGCTCCAATTACCGATCTGCGTTCAAAATCTGTTAATACCCGTCGTGCGGCCATCAATCATGTATCACCTGAGTACAAATGACAGCTCTACCAATGCACTGCCCTTGTGAAAGCGATATTACCACCATCTGTACATGTGCATATTGCTTTCCCACGAGTTTTGTCACATCAAAACAGCGACCTGGAATGTTAGAGAAATTTCCCATTAAGAGATAGAACTAGCAAATATACTAAAAGACATGAATATTGGTGCTGTAGGAATCACAGGAATGAAAATGAAAATGAGAGATGGTACATCGGTAGGCGATTACGTTATGTTCTAGAGTGGTGTCGAGCAAATCTAAAAAGCAAGTAAAAGTGTGCGTAAGAGATCGAAAAAACAGATCAAAAATTGGACACACATAAGCGAAAGTATACTCAGAGTTAGACTGAAACTGAGAGAAGGCAACACCACCGTTATAAGCGCATATGCACCAGAAGCAGGAAAAAAGGACGAGTCTAGAACCTTCTAAGAAGAGCTACAGAAGACTCCGAATAAATACAGCACTACTGATTAATTTATGACGATGGGCGGTATCAGTGCCGGAATATCCCAGCAACGAATAATATGGGGCCTTTTGGAAAAGCGATATGTAATGAAAATGGGAAAATATTAACAAATTTTATCACTTACAACTATTTAAATATAACAAACTCAAGTTTTAAAAATTTAGATGTATACTTAATCGAGTAGAGATCTTGATCGGTAAATTACTAATTTTCAGTAAATGAATCATTAGTGGGTCAAGTAAGGGACACAAGAGTTTATAGAGGACAAGACATAGGATCACATTATTTTCTAATACCATACTCTCGAGAAAAGAGTAGCATGAGAAACTGTCGGAAAAAATGCCTAAAAGTTTGGAATGAGGACATAATTATAGCTGTAAAAGAACAACTGGATGCGTATATAAAAAACTTAAGCAACCGCTCAGCTGAGAAAAAGCAATACTATAAGGAGAGAATAAATATTGCTAAACGTGTAGCAAGAAAAGCACACCAAAAACGTCAAGAATGATGTTCATGGGAAACAGAAAATGGCCTATGAGGTTTTAAAAACTTTAAACACCAAATAAACAATAATGAAGAATAACAATAAGTAAATTCTTACAAAGAATTATGGTGTGACTAAACAGTACAAGGAACTGAAACTAAGTAGATAAGAAGGGATTAGATGAAAAGAGTCCAATGAAATAAATCTGCTCTGGCTCTGAGCACTATGGGACTTCTGAGGTCATCAGTCCCCTAGAACTTAGAACTACTTGAACCTAACTAACCTAAGGACATTACACACCTCCATTCCCGAGGCAAGATTCGAACCTGCGACCGTAGCGGTCGCGCGGTTCCAGATTGAAGCGCCTAGAACCGCTCGGCCACTCCGGCCGGCAATAAATCTGCCTTAACATCACTAAAGAACAGAAAAGCAACAGGAAGAGATGGCAATAATGCTAGATTGTTAAAATATGGAGGAATGATGCTACGAGCGCTACATCTCTTAAACGAATGTTTGAAGAGCAAGAACATTGCCAAGGGCTGGAAGATTCCAAGAGTGATATCAGTTTTTAAAAAATGAGATAAATATCTTACAGTAACTACAGAGGAATAAGTGTACTGGAGTCAGTATCCAAGATCCATGTGAGATTTTAAACACAAGACTTAAAAGTGTAACGGAAGCAATACTGCATGAGGTACAAGTGGGTTTTAGGAAACGACGCTCTACCATAGATGCAGTTTTCATTTTACAGTAAATAATAGAAAAACGCAGAGAATATAATAGAGAAACACACACTGCTTTTATCGATTTTAAAGAAGCTTTCGTCAATGTCAATAGACAGAATCTTTGGAACTAACGAATCATGGATACCCGAAACTTCTAATAAATGCGATAAAAAAGTTTGCATCAGAATAAGAATTTCATTCTAGATCTCAATGGAAAAGTGACTAACGAGATGCCAACAAACAAAAGAGTATGACAAGGCTGCTGCGTCTCCACAACCTTATTTAATATTTACTTGCATGAAACAACGGATATAAGAGAAACATAATTTCAAAAATATATTTACCTAGACAGGAGAACTCTTTTAAACAACTTACTATATGCTAACGATGCAGTGATCCTAACACTAAAGCAGAGGACTTTCAGAAGGTAATTTACTTATTGAAACAAATATGAGCAAAATTTAACATGGAAACCTCAACAGAAAACACTAAACCAATTATCTTCATGGGGAAAAAACACATTAAAGCCAAAATAGTGGCAGATCAGAAGATTTTAGAGCAAATAAATCACTTCTGTTACATGGGATGTAAGGTGTCATATGGCTACAGCAAAGATATCAAAATTAAGCTTAGTAAATTCAGCCAGATATCTGGAACAATTAACAAAAAAATGGTTCAAATGGCTCTGAGCACTATGGGACTTAACTTCTGAGGTGATCAGTCCCCTATAACTTACAACTACTTAAACCTGACTAACCTAAGGACATCACACACATCCATGCCCGAGACAGGATTCGAACCTGCGACCGTAGCTGTAACAATTGACGGAAACCTTAAAAACAAAACTAGGTAAGATACTATAATTTTAATAAACCGTTGCAGTCCCCACTCTGCTCTATGAAAGAGAGACATGGATGATTAGAAAAAAGCAAGAAAGCTGTATTTAGGCAGAAGAAATGATATTCCTGGGACAATTTAAAGGTTGCGCTGTAGAAGACAGTCTCAGGAAACAAGGTATTAGAGAACATCTAAAAATTTTTGATCTAAATAATAAATTTTAAATTACAGAAGAAACTGAACGAACACCCAGAAAGAATGGAGACTGACAGAAATTATAAGTGGCAAGGAAGAAGAGCATAGAGCAAGACACTGGCTACGGCAACGACGTAAGAGTCGACTTTGTCTAATACCCGAAGAGAAGAAAAAGAGGATTATTTAATAACCACGAGTTAAAAACAGATTCCTGTTATATTAATTTTGTCTCCGCAAACATACTGTGAACGAAATGGAGAAAAGAATTCTTGCGTTGTGTATTCCATAACGTGGCTTCGGTAAGATAAAAACATGTGTTGAGATACAATGGTTAAATAGTGTGCTCGATTCTGTAGGTATTTCACGCGAGGCTGTATTATTTGGGAATACCAGTGTGTCAGCCTCATTTTATTTCGTTGATTTTCTTAAAAAAAATATATCGTTTTTCGTTGGCGCTTATTTCGTATAACTCCCAAATGCCCCGCTGGAAAACCTGCCGTTGTTCAACTCTCCTTTGAAAAAAATTCGAGTGCTGAACTCAAAATCAAGAAATTAACCAAAATAAAATAACATTTTTAGACATACGGCGGGGAACTGTTCTTTTAATTTCCCCAATGAGTCAATTGTTGGTGTGTCTTCAGGTGCAGAAGGTAACACAATACAGGGTAGCAAATAAGTTTTCGAGCTTCGCGCAGTTTACGCTAAGTTCAGTCAGAGGGGTGAGAGGCTGGGTGAGAGGTGGGAGGGGGGGAGGGCGGGCAGAGGTTGGGGTTGGTACGGAGAGTACTCGACGATGCGCGAGCAAATTGGTCGTCCTGATTAATCGATACTCCGACACCTGCGATAATTACCACACTCCATTGAGTAGATAGACCACAGACCGCAGGCCGGAGAGCGAGCAATTAGGACAGATGTCGGCACGGCCCTCCCGCCTCCGGCCACGGTGATCTATCACCCTGTCAGAACGGATCACTTGGTTCTGTTGCGACTTCGCTCAAGGCACAGTGAAGTCCCGTATTACGACACAGGCCCAATTCCGAGGTCTGGGGAACTATGGCGTTTGTACCAACAAATTTTGGTTTTATTCCGTTGGTTCGCGTTGTGCAATAACGCCATTTTAACCTGTGGGTTCATATTCTTTCCATCGTTTTTTGAACTAGTAAAGTTGTAGGTGTTCCTTTCGTGCGAGTTAATTGTAATGAGACGTCGTTAGGAAGTTCTTTTTCTTAAACTGTTTATTGCATACGGTAACAACTGCAAAATTAATTAGGGTTAATAAGCAGTAGTGGAGTCTTAATTTTTAACAGCTACAAAACGAGAGGCTATTCAAACATGACCGTAGTTCAATTGAGGATAACCAATTGAAATTCGTCCGTAAAACAGCAACAACTGATAAAAACGTGAAGAAAGTGTAGAATATCGTATTGGACAATAGATATTTTAAAGTATGTGAAATAAATGATGTCCTGTACGTATGTGCAGAAAGAACACGAGGGATTAACAGCAGTAAAATACTTTGTGAGATGGGTTGCTCGTATGTCGACTTTTAACTGGAGTAATCACAACAAGCTGCCTCCACGAATCCAGTGCGCAGACAGCGTTAAAATGACTGTTCAGTCTGACCGCTACGGTCGCAGGTTCGAATCCTGCCTCGGGCATGGGTGTGTGTGATGTCCTTAGGTTAGTTAGGTTTAAGTAGTTCTAAGTTCTAGGGGACTGATGACCTCAGATGTTAAGTCCCATAGTGCTCAGAGGCATTTGCACCATTTTTTTCGATAAACACCGCTGCTGCCACTTACGGACAGACAAAGTGAAAAACATTAGTGGCGCCAGTGAGCGCACTAAGAAAACAATCCGAATACACGACGCAAACCTGTCAACGGCACAAACGCGAGCCGGAGCACGGCTCACGGGGTAATCGTACAAATAATACGACTTCATTGGACAGACTCCCTTATGGATGCCATAGTAATAAGCATATCTGGTGTAAAGAAACAACTGAAAGACTTGAAAGCAAATAAGTCACCACGTCTGGATGGAATCCCAATTCGGTCGTACAAAGAGTTGTCTCCTTCACTGGCTCTTTGACTAGCTTGCGTTTCTCGTTGGCCCAGCACAAAGTTCCAAGCGACTGGAAAAGAGCGCAGGTGACTCCTGTGCATAAGAAGGGTAAAAAAGAAAACGGATCCGCAATAGTACAAACCAATATCCCTAATTTAGGTTTGCTGCAGAATCCTTGAACATGTTCTTAGAATGAATATAATACACATTCTTAACATGTTCTTAGAATGAATATAATACACATTCTTGAAACTGAGAAGCTTATGTCGATGAATCAGCATAGTTTTAAAAAGTATCTCTCGTGCAAAACTCAGCTTGCCCTTTTCTCAGTGATATACTGTGTTCTATGGACGAAGGACAATAGCCAGATTCCGTATTTCTATATTTCCGGTAAGCATTTGACACGGTGCGCCATTGCAGGCTGTTAACAAAAGTACGGGCATATGGAATAAGTTCATAGATATGTGAGTGGTTCTATGACTTCTTAAGTAAAAGAATCCAGTATGTTGCCCTAGACGTCGAACGTTCATCAGAGACAAGAGTATCGTCAGGAGGGCCCAAGGAAGTGTTATTGGACCGCTGTTGTTCTCTTTATGCATAAACGATTTGGCGGACGGGGTGGGCAGCAGTTTGCGGTTGTTTTCTGATGGTACTGTGGTGTATAGTAAGCAGTCAAAGTTGAGTGACTGTACGAAGATATAAGACAACTTAGACAAGAATTCTTGGTGGTGTGATGAATGTCAACTAGCTCTAAATGTGGAAAAGTGTAAGTTAATGTGGTGAGTAGGAAGAACAAGTCTGTGATGTCCGGTCACAGTATTACTAGTGCCCTGCTTGACACAGTCAAGTCGTTTGAATACTTGGGTGTACGTTGCGGAGCGATATGAAATGCAATGTGTATGTGAGAACTGGGAGGGAAAGAGAATGATCAACTTCGGTTTATTGGGAGGATTTTAGGAAAGTGTGCATTACCTGTAAAGCATACCGCGTATAGGACGTTGGTGCGACCTATTCTTCAGTACTGCTCGAGTGTTTGGGATCCGTACCAGGTTCGATCGAAGGAGGACAGCCGGCCGGGGTGGCCGAGCGGTTCTAGGCGCTTCAGTCTGGAAACGTGCGACCGCTGCGGTCACAGGTTCGAATCCTGCCTCGGGCATGGATGTGTGTCATGTCCTTAGGTTAGTTAGATTTAAGTAGTTCTAAGTTCTAGGGGACTGATGACCACAGATGTTAAGTTCCATAGTGCTCAGAGAAATTTGAACCATTTTTGAAGGAGGACATTGAGTCAGTTCAGAGACAGGCTGCTAGATTTGTTACTGGTAGCTTCGGAAAACACGTAAGTATTACGGAGATGCTTTGGGAACTCAAATGGGAATCACTGGAGGAGAGACGACGTTTTCCTCGAGAAGCGCTACTGAGAAAATTTGAGCACGTGCATTTGAAGCTGACTGCTGAACGATTCTACTGTCGCCAACATCATTTGCTCGTAGGGCCCCGAGGATAAGATTCGACACATTAGGGCTCCTACAAAGGCATATAGATAGCCGTTTTTCCCTCGCTCTATTTATGATTAGAATAAGGAAGGAAATGGCTAGTAGTTGTGGAGGGCACCCTGCGCCATGCACCATGCAGTGGCTTGCAGAGTGTCTACGTAGATGCAGATGTAGGGATCGTACCGGACCTCCTTTTGCCTGCTGTAGTGCAGCAACTCGACGTGGCATGGACTCAGCAAGTCATTATCAGTCCCCTGCAAAAATATTGAGCCATACTACCTCTATAGCCGACCACAATTGCAAAAGTGTAGCCGGGGCAGGATTTTGTGCGCAAATTGACCTCTCAGTTAAGTCCCCAAGTGGAATGTCACATGCCTCTAGTTCCAGCTAACATTTCGGGTTCATAGTCTGCTAATTCCCATCGTGGAGCCATAATCACTTCGAAAAACTTACCACATGAGTCATCTGAGTTCAAATGAGAGCTCCATCAATGCACTGCCCTTTTATACATCATGTACGCGATACTACCGCCATTGGTGTTTTGGAAATAACCCTCGGCTCTACTAGTGCTTCCTTTGCTCACTAGGTAACTCGTTCTTTCCCCTGGCACTCCAGATACAGTGCTGCAGGGGGCCTCAATGGAATTAGCAATGATCTTGGTGAACCAACTGTGGACGGTGCACCACATTAAAGTTTATAAATTAACAACTGAGTATGTCGAAAAATTGAAGACAAAACCCACAATTGGGTTGTTATGGAACAAGGGCACCTATTTTCAGCATTAATAACTTCTCTACTATCTTCACCTTTAATTAATGACGTGAGTGATTATTCGATCCGGTACCCTCACATGAAGAGAAGTAGAATAAGAACGATCGTGTTGAGCCTCGAATTTGAACACTACATAGCTAGTAGGAATCGCTTTATTTAACAGTTCTAACAAAAGATCCCTGTGCAAAGTATTCTATGCTTCTGCGCCAGTCTCTCGCATCGCAATGCCATCTTACCACCGTTGGATTGTGTTCGTGGTGGCTATGATGCGCCTCTGAACTCCTCCAGAGAGTCTCCTTAGGAGTACTCGCAGTCGAGCAGCCGACCCGAGCGGAACGCTGCTCTCTGCACCTGGCGTAGCAGCCCGTTTGATAGCTCCTCGGAGTGGTCTCAAATAAGCTACAACTGGCGTAGCTGCCGGTGACGCTCTTCTGAGCGCCACCAACCAGCACAAGCTGCATAACGCTTCCGGGCACTAAGTGGCAAGAGCTCCGGCTCAACTTCCCGCAACTCCGGTTGCAAACCTCCCCAGCGGGACTCTCCCGCTCCTTGGTAGGGTAATCTCAGTGTCAGGGCCCGTTCACGTCGGATAACCCCAACCACTGTAGGCCGTTCTCTTTTATTCCCGCTCTCTTGCACATCGCGCAGATAGGTCGTAGGGACTCCCTTCTTCCGTAGGGACACAATATACTGCACTTTCGCTGAAAAAAAGCAATTATTGTCGTTTCGTAAAAAGAGCAAAATTGTCGTACATCCTTTCCTAGAAGAATAAAATTCCTCCAAGCGGCAAAGATGTCTGATCTTTCCTGTGCTTCCCCACCATTAACCCGCAGCAAAGCTGCAGCCCAAGAGGCGGGAATGCCAGCTACTCCCGCCAGCATTTACGTCCCACTGTCCAAGAGGCAGTCACCTTGTAGGACAAGCAGACTGCAGATCAGCAAGAGCTGATTTCACGACTGATTGGCAGTGAACACTCACAAACAGCAACACCCACACCACACACACTAGCACCTGCTGGAAACTCGAAAGATATGCCCCCTCTTTCACCTCCGGCGGCCCAGACACCGACATAATCGGAGCCAGAGCCGACGGAAGACACAACTAAGATAGACCGTGGCAGCAGGTCAGTCCGCAACGCAAACATGCAAACAAGTGAGCCCACTAACTCACGAGGCAACTGCCGAGTGCTGTTGCCAACTCCAACTACACCGCAAATTATCAACAACTGCAACGCAGGGACCAACACAAACAACCCTGTGAATGCAGCACTCACAAACTCGCAAGCAGCTACGCAGAACCCAAACAAATCCGCGACTGGCTTCCCACCACTCATCATACACAACTATGGAGCTCTTAGTCTCCCAAACAAAGAATTTAGTAAGAAACACAACACCACAACATACTACTCAAAACTCACCGGGGAACACTCTGCACTGTATGTGGCAAACAAAACAGACTACTCGAATCTGCTGGAATTTCTTAAAGAAAGGAAGGTAGAGCATTTCACGTACAGAACAGACCTTGAAAAGACACAACAGTACGTGATCAAGGGGATAGAATCACGGACCCCAACCGAGACAGTACACGAAGAGCTCACCGCTCTCGGATGGGAATGCATTCGGGTAAACCGAATGACAGAGTTCAGCACAGCGAGACCAACGTATAACTACATGGCGGAATTGGCCGACATTGCCAAGTCCCTCGACCTGTTGAAGTTAAAATTGTTTCTTCATATGGTCGTCAGTATAGAGATTTACAATACGCCGCGCACGCCCCAACAATCCCACAACTGTCGGTGCTTTGCGTTGGTATCCGATGCGGTCTTGCTCCCCGCTGTCGTTTTTGCGCTGGCGATCACACTGGCAAATTCCCCAACGCAGCACCTCGCAAGTGCGCCAACTGTGGCGCTGCGCATCCGGTAAACTACAGGGTGTGCATTGCATACCAAGCAGCTTTGAGGCGCAAAATAGCTAAACACGCCAAACCTACCGCCATCACAGTTCCGAAACAGCCCCCGCACCCAGTAATAAGTGGAATATCCTTCGCTGGAGTGGTCGCTGGCAGCCCCAGCAGTGCGGCACGGTCAGAGGAGCCTCACAGCTCAGAACAAGCACTACAAACACCTCCAGCTACAGACACACAACAGACAAACACAACACCTAACACCACACCAGCACCGGGCACACCACACGACACCAGCAACAACACCACCCTACCCCCTAAGATCGCGGACTGCAGCCCACCACAGGCTACAGAAGACGGCCCAATACAGGGACGACCACAGCGTCAGACGAGGAGAAGGAGAAACAATCGAAATAGGAGGAACACGACCACACCGCAACAAGTACACAGGCAACAGGACACCAATCCTCATGAACACAATCCGGACACCAACTCGACAACCCACACAACACACCCACTCACTACAGTAAATATACAGGCACCCACAAATGTCACACGCACAACTGACACACACGCCAGCCCTCACCAGACGCCAACACAGGCACAAGCGGCCGCTAACACGACCAACAACAAACAGGCCGACGCACCCAACACTACGTCAACATTCCGGAGAATAATGGAAACATTATTCCCCGGACTCACGAGCACAGAAGTAGTCGCGAAGATCATGGGGTGTGTTTCACAACTCTTCACGCAGTTCATGTCTAGCACGCTCAACTGGAATAGCTTTCAAGCCACTGTCACACCACTTTTTACACTACTACATGGATAATACCCCACACCAGAACCGAAACGCAGACGCTAACACAAACTCACAGATCCTGTTTTGGAATGCCAACGGGATCGCAAACAAAAAAGCCGAAATGGCCGCGTTCTTGAAGCGAAAGAGTATCCGAATCGCTCTTGTGAACAAAATACTGCTAACGCCTCGCAAACAACTAAACATCCTAGGGCATTGCGTCTATCGCACCAGCCACAACACTTGCAGTGTCTTCCATGCCGAATCTGGCTCCCTCAGACCCAGTATTCACACCTGAAACGGAGCAGTAGGTTACACGACTTGTAGCCCAGTCCTCGCGCAACGAAATTAGACCCGCTAGCACAAATGAAATCACATGGGCGATCAAGCACACCAAGGCTAGGAAAGCCCCTGAGCCTGATGGCATTCAAAACCGTGTCCTCCAGGAGTTCACGGATAAAGCCGTAGGATACCTTACACACTTAACGAATGCCATCCTGAAACACCAACTCTTCCCTGAGATTTGGAAGGCGGCGAAGGTTCTGATGTTCAGGAAGCCAGGGAAAGACCACCCCCTCCCACAAAATTACCGACCCGTCAGACTGTTGCGTTCGCTCAGCAAGATTGTTGAGAAGGTGATATTAAAATGTATCACTAGGCACTGCATCGCCAATGACACCCTAAGACCGTAGCAATTCGGCTTTAGGAATCACCACTCGATAACACAACAACTCCTCCGCGTAGTCGAACATACAACACACGGCTCCAACATGAACAAAGCCACAGGGACCGTGTTCCTGGACATAGAAAAGGCTTTCGACCGTCTCTGGCACAACGGCCTCATACGCAAACTAAGCGAAGCTGGTTTCCCGGACGAACTCGTACGTCTCATACACTCGTATCTCACGAACAAGTGTTTCAACACTAACGTGCAGGATAAACAATCAACACAACATGGTATCCAGGCTGGAGTACCCCAAAGAAGCATCCTAAGGCTCATCTTGTTCAACCTGTACATTAACGACTTCCCAGCAACACAAAACACGACGTTAGCCATCTACGCGGATGACACCGCCATCCTTGCGCAAGATTGGAAACCGTCGAACATTAATTCACGAATACAGACAGAACAGCTGAGCCTTGGTTGGAGCGATGGCGTATTAAAGTAAACGTCGACAAGTGCGAAGCAGTTCTGTTCACACGTAGACCGAAACAACTCCGCAGACATCAACACTGTAGACCAATAACACTACATACACGCCCAATACGTTTCCGAGAAAAAGTCAGGTACCTTGGTGTCTGGCTGGACCGGAAACGTGCATGGGGGGACCACAATGAATACGTTGCCAACCGAGTTCACACGAGGCTCAAACAGCCCTACCCAATGCTCAACAGGGAAAGCACACTGAATAGGAGAGTGTCGAGGTCCATGTACATGACACTGATTAGACCTCTGATGACGTACGCAGCTCTCGTCTGGGGATATGCAGCTCCTGCACGACCACGCCGCCTGCAGATCATACAGAACAAAGTGCTACGAATCATTAGCAACGCTCCACGCTACACACACACCGTGGATCTTCACCAAGAATACCGCCTTGATACCCTCAAGGAAGTATTGAAGAAACACACCACACGCCTATACAGGAACTCGAGACACTCGAACAATTCTTTCATCCCAACTATGCGAAACTACGATCACAACCATAGGTGGAAGCACAAGCGGCCAAAGACACTACCAGCTAGGGCATAGCCACCTATGAAAAACTAACATCAACAAGCGACAAACGTCGGCAAGTCCCTGCTTATCAGCAACACTGGCTGGTAATTACTAGCTGCGATTAGAGCCGACCAACAGGCCACAGCAGGGACACCGGCGACGTCGCCCACTGATGCACAAACAATCCGCCAACATCACCCTACACTGTGCATCCGATATATGCCCTATCGGACACAAAACGATAGTAAACCTAACTGTTGCAGGTTGCTGACGTTGAGCGAGAGCTCTACACCGGCACCCAGCGGCAGCCTCCTAGCAACACCACCGCACAACGTCAAAGGTATCGACATGCATGATACCCACTATTAACAAAGCCTATCGCAGGCAGCAAGACATCGGCTACTGCTCTTACCACCCGGCCTAACTATCGCAGAGGCTTTTTTTTCCCTTGGCTCTTGCCTTGTCACTTTTTTTCCTCTGCCCTTCAAACCGCTACCCTTCGTTCGACTTCGACCCAATCTATCTCCAGATGAGCGCTTATTAATGGTTAACCTTAACCAGACGTACGCAAACATCGCAGTACCCACATCCTGCGACACCTCACTTTAGTGAAAACTAACACTTATGCAGAGATGGCAGAACACCTATTGGGTTCGCCGCCATATATAAAGAAAAAAATCCTTAGAAGTTGGCAGTATCGCCTGTACAGCGGCGGTACTTGTAGACTCCACGCTCCGTCGTAGTGAAATTAATTGTAGAACCGTTCGAATCTCATAGCCACCCAGCCGGCCGTTGTGACCGAGCTGTTCTAAGCGCTTCAGTCAGGAACCGTGCGACCCCTGCGGTCGCAGGTTCGAATCCTGCCTCGGGCATAGATGTGTGTGATGTCCTTAGGTTAGTTAGGTTTAAGTAGTTCTAAGCCTAGGGGACTGATGACTCAGATGTTAAGTCCCATAGTGCTAAAGGCCATTTGGAGCATTTTTCTGAAATCCGCTCATGTTTCATGTCCTCATTAAAACTGGAATGCAAGACTAAATTACTTATGCGTGATGAATTTCCACTTTGATTAAGATACGTGAGGAAAAGGCTAAGACGCGGCTGATGTCACATGTTGTATATGTACATATCGCTATCCCATGACTTTCATCACCTCAGTGTAAGACCAAATGGTTTGCTGTTTCCATATGTACTGATGTTGTTGTCGTTGTTGTGGTCTTCAGTCCTGAGACTGGTTTGATGCAGCTCTCCACGCTTCTCTATAGTGTGCATGCTTCTTCATCTCCCAGTAACTACTGCTACCTACACCCTTCTGCATCTGCTTAGTGTATTCATCTCTTGTTCTCCCTCTACGATTTTTACCCTCCACGCTGCCCTCCAATACTAAACTGGCGATCCCTTGATGCCTCAGAGCATGTCCTACCAACCGATCTCTTCTAGTCAAGTTGTGCCACAAATTTCTCTTCTCCCCAATTCTATTCAATACCTCCTCATTAGTTATGTCATCTACCCATCTGATCTTCAGCATTTTTCTGTAGCACCACATTTCGAAAGCTTCTATTCTCTTCTTGTCTAAACTATTTATCGTCCATGTTTCACTTCCATACATGGCTATACTCCATACAAATACTTTCGGAAACGACTACCTGACACTCGATGATAATAAATTTCTCTTCTTTAGGAACGCTTTCCTTGCCATTGTCTACTTCGACCAGCATCAGTTATTTTGCTCCCCAATTAGCAAAACTCATCTACTACTTTAAGTGTCTCATTTCCTAATCTAATTCCCTCACCATCACACGACTTAATTTGACTACATTCCATTACCCTCGTTTTGTTTTAATGATGATCATCTTATATCCTCATTTCAAGAAACTGTCCATTCAGTTCAACTGCTCTTCCAGGTCCTTTGCTGTCTCTCATAGAATCACAATGTCATCGCCGAACCTCAAAGTTTTTATTTCTTATCCATGGATTTTAATTCCTGCTCCGAATTTTCCTTTTGTTTCCTTTACTGCTTGTTCAATACACAGATTGAATAACATCGGGGAGAGGCTACAACCCTGTCTCACTCCCTTCCCAACCACTGCTTCCCTTTCATGCCCTCGACTCATATATTTGCCATCTGGTTTCTGTACAAATTGTAAATAGCCTTTCACTCTCAGCATTTTACCCCTGCCACCTTCAGAATTTGAACGAGAGTATTCCAGTCAGCATTGTCAAAAGCTTTCTCTAAGTCTACAAATGCTAGAAACGTAAGCTTGCCTTTCCTTAATCTAATATAAGTCATAGGATCAGCATTGCCTCACGTGTTCCAGCATTTCTACGGAATCCAAATTGATGTTGCCCAAGGTTGTCTTCTACCAGTTTTTCCATTCGTCTGTAAAGAATTTTCGTTAGCATTTTGCAGCCGTCACTTATTAAACCGATAGTTCGGTAATTTTCACATCTGACAACAATTGCTTTCTTTGGGATTGAAACTATTATATTCTTCTTGACGTCTGAGGGTCATACATTTTGCTCACCAGATGGTAGAGATTTGTCAGGGCTGGCTCTCCCAAGGCTGCCAGTAGTTCTAATGGAATGTTGTCTATTCCTGGGGCCTTGTTTCGACTCAGGTCTTTGATTGTTCTGTCAAACTCTTCACGCAGTATCATATCTCCCATTTCATCTTCATCTACATCCTCTTACATTTCCATAATATTGTCCTCAAGTACATTGCCCTTGTATAGACCCTCTCTATACTCCTTCCACCTTTCTGCTTTCCATTCTTTGCTCTAAACTGGGTTTCCATCTGAGCTCTTGATATTCCTACAAGTAGTTCTCTTTCCTCCATAAGTCTCCTTAATTTTCCTGTAGGTAGTATCTATCTTACCCGTATTGATAAATGCCACTACATCGTTACATTTGTCCTCTAGCCATCCCTGCGTAGCCATTTTGCAATTCCTTTCGATCTCATTTTTGAGACGTTGTATTTCTTTTTGCATGCTTCATTTACCGCATTTTTATATTTTCTCCTTTCATCAATTAAAATCAATATATCTTACCCAACGATTTCTACTAGCCCTCGTCTTTTTACCTATTTCGTCCTCTGCTGCCTTCACTATTTCATCCCTCAACGCTACCCATTCTTCTTCTATGGCATTTCTTTCCCCCATTCATATCAATCATTCCCTAATGGTCTCCCTAAAACTCTCTACAACTTCTGGTTCTGTCAGTTTATCCAGGTCCCATCTCCTTAAATTCCCACCTTTTTGCAGTTTCTTCATTTTTCAACTACAGTTCATAACCAATAGATTGTGGTCAGAGTCCACATCTGCCCCTGCCAATTTAAAACCTGCTTCCTAAATCTCTGTCTTACCATTATATAATCTATCTGAAACCTCCCTGTACCTCCAGACCTCTTCCATGTATACAACTTTCTCTCATGATTCTCGAACCAAGTGTTAGCTGTGGTTAAGTTATGCTCTATGCTTCCTCTTTTATTGCTTACCGCCATTCCACATTCACCTACTACGTTTCCTTCTCTTCCTTTTCCTACTACCGAATTCCAGTCATCCATGACTATTAAATTTTCGTCTCCCTTCATTATCTGAATAATTTCTTTTATCTCATCATACATTTCATCAAACTCTTCGTCATCTGCGGAGCTAGTTGACATATAAACTTGTACTAGTGTCTATCAGGGAAACAATAATTCGCTCACTATGCTGTTTGTAGTAGATTACCCATACTCCTATTTTTTATTCATTATTGAACCTACTCCTGGATTACCACTATTTGATTTTGTATTTATAACCTTGTATTCACCTGAACAGAAGTCTTGTGCCACCTGCCACCGAGCTTCACTAATTCCCACTATATCTAACTTTAATCTATCCATTTCCCTTTTTAAATTTTCTAACCTACCTGCCTGATTAAGGGATCTGACATTCATCGCTCCGATCCGCAGAACGCCAGTTTTGTTTCCCCTGACAACGATGTCCTCCTGAGTAGTCGCCGCCCGGAGGTCCGAATGGAAGACTATTTTACATCCAGAATATTTTACCCTAGAGGACACAATCATCATTTAATCATACAGTAAAGCTGCATGCCCTCGGGCAAAATTACGACTGTAGTTTCCTCTTGCTTTCAGCCATTCGCAGTACCAGCACAGCTAGGACGCTTTGGTTAGTGTTGCAAGACCAGACCAGTCAGTCATCCAGACTGATGCCCTGCAACTACTGAAAAGGTTGCTGCCCCTCTTCAGGAACCACGCATTTGTCTGGCCTCTCAACAAATACTCCTCTGTTGTGGTTGCACCTACAGTACGGCTAGCTGTACTGTTGAGGCACACAAACCTCCACACCAACGGCAAGGCCCATTGTTCATGGCGGGACCCGTGAACTACCCAAACTAAAAACATACGATATGTAGTACCTATAATGATTAGTCTGCAAATGACGTAAATGCCAAGCCCTTGCCGCAGTGGTAAACAGGTTCTCGTCAGATCGCCGATGAAAAGTACTGCCGGGCTTGGCTGCACTTGAGTGGGTGGTCACACGGGTCTACCAAGCTCTGTACGTTAGCGGTGTAAGAGGACAATCGAGTAGCTGCTTAACTGAGAAATAGCGGCACTGGCTACAAAAGCTGACAATGAACGTAAGAGAGCTATGTTTACCGCATTCCCCTGGATACCCCTTGTAATAGTCTGCAAATGACGTAAATGCCAAGCTCTTGATACAGGGTAAACCAGTTCTCCTCAGGTCACTGAAGAATAGAGCTGCAGGACTGGGCTAACACTTGGATGGATGGTCGCACGAGTGTGCCGCATGGTGTCTACAAGTGGCGAGAGAGGCAAATTGAGTAGCTGCTAACTGAGAAGTAACCTCTGCGGTTGCAAAAGCTCATAATCGCCAGCAGAGCGTTGTGTGTTCACTACATGCCCCTCCATATTCCATGTAATAGTCTGCCAATGATATAAAGCGTGGCCAGGCTTGGGTAGCACATCGATGGTTGGTCGCACAGGTCTGCCAAGCACTGTGTGCAAGTGGTGTGAGAGGCCAATTGAGTAGCTGCTTAACTGAGAAGTAGAGGCTCTGGTTACAAAAGCCGACAGTGGCCGGCAGATCCCTGAGTTTACCACATTCCCCTCCATATCCCCTGTAATAGACTCCAAATGACGTGAATGCCAAGCCCTTGCCGCATTGGTAAACAGGTTCCCGTCAGATCACTGAAGAAATGTGCTGCCAGGTTTGGCTAGCACTTGAATGGGTGGTCACAAGAGTGTGCCGCATGCTGTTGCCAAGCAGTGTGGATGGGCAATCAAGTAGCTGCTTAACTGAGAAGTAGCGGCTCTTTTTACAATAACTAACAATGAAAGGCAGAGCACTGTGTTTACCGCATGACCATCTATATCCCCTGTAATAGTCTGCATATGATGTAAATGCTGAGCCCTTGCCGCAGCAGTAAACCGGTTCTCGTAAGATCGCTGAAGAAAAGTGCTGCTGGACTTGGCTAACACTTTGATGGGTGGTCACACGAGTGTGCCGCATGCTGTTGGCAAGCAGTGACAGAGGCCAATTGAGTAGCTGCATAACTGAGAAGTAGCAGCTCTGGTAACAAAAGCTGATAAATGACAGCAGAGCTCTTTGTTCACCACATGCTCCTTCACATCCCCTGTAATAGCCTGTAAATGACGTAAATGCCAAGCCCCTGCTGCAGTGGCAAACTACTTCTCATCACACTGAAAGAGAAAAGTGCTGTCAAACTTGGTAGCACTTCGATGGGTGATCACACAGGTCTGCCTGGCGCTGTTGTCAAGTGGTGTGAAAGGACAATCGAGTAGCTGCCCAAATGAGAAATAGCGGATCTGGTTAGAAAAGCTGGACGGAGGGGACATAGAAAAGGGCGGCTGGGTGGACGCGAGAAGGAGTGGGAAAGGCAGTGGAAGGAAGAGCAAAAAGGACTCAGGGGAGAGAAGGGAGGCAGAGGGTATGTGAAAAAAAAAGATGGAAACGGTAGAAGAGGGAGCCCGGGGAAAGGACAGAGGAAAGGAGGGGAAGGTGAGGATCAGAGTTGATAGGAGGCATAAATGGAGGGAGAGAGGGTATCATCCAGGAGGGGGAGTCGACAGAAGCCACCTTGGGAAATGAGATGAAGATGTGAACAAAATGTTAAAATAGTAACACTGGTACAGCATGAATGTGACACATGTTGCAACAGGTAACAAAAAATGTTGTACACAGTCTTCCTAAGTGACTGAAAACAGTTAAGTATGCCTATGTGGAACAACCACATCAAATAATCCAAATAATAATACAGATGATTCACCGTACACGAGACAAGTTACAATTAGCAGTGCAAAGAGAACTAATGCTGGAGTTAACCAGACGCCACCAAGTGATAGCGCCAGAGCTCGCTAGTGGAGGTGTGCGTGTAGAACAAAACGTTTATTATCTAATAAACAGTTCTACTACTGTGATTCTGTCATTGAAAACTATTAATAATAATTGAAATATATTGCAGCCATCTATTGGTGGTAACCGATTCATGTTCAATAAAAAAATAAACTGGCTATAATATATAGCACCATATGCAGTGTGATTTGCAAGTACATACTCTAGTTGCACCATAAATCGCCAGTAGACAAAACGAATATTCGAAATATGTAATGTAATAAATGAATTTTCATAAAATATGTCAGAGGTGTTGGTTCGAGGTTTCTTCCGATACTCTCCTGATAATCTCGACATTTTTACACGTAGTAATTCTCATAACAGGATGAAGTTTAAGGAAGAATCAATGTGTAAAGAAATGGAATGCGGAAATACTAAGGAATAAGTAGACACACCTGAAGTTTTCTGAGGCTATAGGTACTGTGATAATGAATAGCTCAGTAGGGATTTCAGTTGAAGAGGAGTGGGCATCTCTAAAAAGGACAGTTACAGAAGTTGGAAAGAAAAAAACAGGCACAAGAAAGGCAACTAAAAGGAAGCAATGGGTATCAGAAGGAACACTTCAGTTTATCGAATAAAGAACAAGTATAAAAATGTTCAGTGAAATTCAAGAATATAAAAATACAAGAATGACTACATAAACAATCTGAAGACATCGAAAAAGAAGTGATTCTATAATTATGTACGTGGCTGGAGCTGCAACGACAGAATGAAATCATCCTGTAGAAATAGTAAACAGGAAAGTGTATTATTCGTATATATTTTGTGGGAAACTGTAATCGTGATGGAAGATTATACACCTGAATGTTTGACACAACTGATAGAAGGAAACGCTGCATATTAACCAAACCCCGCAACTCCTCTCTGTATCCTCTTATGACCACGAGCACGGGATTCTCCTCACATACCGCTACAGAGCTGTTCCTTGAACAGCTGTGAATTGGCAACATCGTCACAAAGATTTGGCAACACTGTGACAGTGTGATCACTTCCGCGTATGGTACTGAATTGACTCACTAAATTCACTTGATATTCCCTTTCCATTTGAATGACTTGTGCTATATAATCCTCATGTAAACTAAGATACTGAGACATAAAATTAAATTTTTTGGCTAAAGAAATGCTATTCTACACATAAGTGACAAATTTTATTATCTTTCACGACGCATTATGAGGCTGAGCGACTAATGAATGCCATGATGGGAGTGGGGTGCTGGTAGCAGTGTGTTTGTAGCTACGTGGTAACGCTTGTGTCTTGTATTGCAACAGCTCTATGAGTCGTCAGTTCTAACTGTGATAGGGGACAGTGTGTGCGAGCTTTTTCTTCTGATTTATTTTATGGAGCTGCAAATTTCCAGAAAAAAATCTGTAATGAAATCGGAAGAAAACCTTTACACATCAAGTCCACTTGGTCGATCGACTCAGTAAGTTGTGTTAATGGTCATAGATCTCGGCTTTCTGACTGCCAAGCTGCTTCACGATACAAGCGTCCCTGAAGAAATTCGAAATGACATCAACAATAAAAATTTAAGTATCGTTCTTCGCTTAAAGTTCACATGCCAGGGTGATAAATATGAAGGAAATGAACCTTTGTATTACTATAGGGCCTCTATGCTAAACTTCCACAGTAGCAATTAGGAACTCTCTGCAGAAATTTGGTAACAGCGGCTCTAGCAACTTACTTTTTCTCTGGGTAGCTTCAAATATGGGCAATTTTGTCACCTTAAATCCAACTGAATATTTTAACTATCACTTCTGAACAGCGTTCAATTCTCCATTAATAAATATATGGACCTCAAAACAAGCAATTTGCCTGAGTAGCTATAGAGCAGGTTCTGAAATATATTGACACAATGTTTCGCATCTGTTTACCATAGGGAATCAAAGAAAGAAACCAAACACATTACATTGCATTTACTCTCTGTGCCTATGCATATGCATATGCACATGAATCCATGAGAAAAACAAATTATTTGAAGAATCTCCTGTGAAAGGAAAAAGAACAGGATGCGATGCCTTAATCATAGCGCACAGGATCAGAAACAAAGAAATTAATTCTGTGCTACATTGATGTATTGCATACTAGTGTAATAAAATACTCATCAAGTAAAAACAGTTTTGTGCCTCTGTTGCTATCGAGTGTGAAACACAAATGATAGACAGATTTTATGGGTCACCACTCAACAACATTAAAGCATTTTACACCGTCCAGAGTGAGGAGTGGAGAAGACGTTATCGGAAGAAGGCGAGACAGTGCAGTACCTCAGCCCATGCTGATAAGCAGCAAACGGGTCCCAGAGAACTCAGATGCATGCTGTATTCAGAGGCAGATGGTCGGCCAAGAAATCTCTCGCTAAAATATTGTTGAACAAAACTGTTATTACCAGTGAGACAGAAAGCGAAGTATATTGTATATTCGCTTTAATTATACTCATAGCTTCAGCACAGAGAGGAAAGGGGCGATAAAAATTTTGGCGACGTGTGCTTCCATTTGCCAGACGTCGTATTAGACAGTCTCGCGTTTTACCTCAAGATTACGGTCATAGTCAATAGTGATGTTCTCAGACTGCATTCAAGACTTCCTCTGGGAAGTGCCACAGTCTACAGTGTTGCCAGATCAAGCATTTGGCGGACATAGAATTCTGAGGGGAGCAGGACTGCACTGCCCACCTTGCATGAACGATTTGGCAGCAATTTGTTTGTCTAAGACTGTATCTACAACACATATTGCACGCTGAAGACCCAGAAGAATTAAAAAAACAAAATTAGTATATGAGAGCTACATTAACTTTAGCATTCGAAGTATTCACAGTATTGTATACGTGTGTGTAAGCGCCTTCTAATGCCTACTTAAGGAAGACAAGGATAAACAGTCTAGCTTCAGTATTATAAATATGCCTCAGTTTGTGGCTGAACTCAGGCTTAAGTTGATAATCATTTTGAATATTTAGCAGTACTCGATCCATTGGCGTTAAACTCGTTTTCAGCCAATGATACTCACAGCTACAGGAACACTATCTCTTAGACAAAATACTCATGAAGTGCTATTAGACGAAAAGATCAATCTGACGCAAATTGTGGGAAGTTTGTTTTACTACCTGGATACAGAGCTTTTCCTACTTGAGATATCTCTGAACGTTGCTGCATAAGACGATTTAATAAGAAACTAAATTCTTTCAGTTATGACAATGTTTAAAGAAATAGTCTCAACAGCACTAAATCGTGGTTTGTGAATCGTTTACAGTTCGTACTCTGCCGCATTTCGCTGCCTGCAAGGCTAAAAGCCTACTGACAAATTTCACAGAAGGAAAAGGGGGACGAAATGTCTACCACTGGAAGGTCATGTTGTTTTATTTAAATGATTACAAAATCAGGTAAAGCGAACTGTGAGGTTGTCTGTATAAGCACATTACTGTTGTCAGTATGATGTTGTACTGCCCAGGGCCTGTAATGATAAAGAGCCAAATTAGGTTCAAATGGTTCAAATGGCTCTGGGCACTATGGGACTTAACATCCGAGGTCATCAGTCCCCTAGAACTTAGAACTACTTAAAGCTAACTAACCTAAGGACATCACACACATCCACGCCCATGGCAGAATTCGAACCTGCAACCGTAGCGGTCCCGCGGTTCCAGACTGAAGGGCCTAGAACCGCTCGGCCACGTCGGCCGGCCCCATTTAGGTCAGGCATATTGTATACAGAAGTGAAAGAGAGAGCACCACTAAGCCGGCCGCGGTGGTCTCGCGGTTCTAGGCGCGCAGTCCGGAACCGTGTGACTGCTACGGTCGCAGGTTCGAATCCTGCCTCGGGCATGGATGTGTGTGACGTCCTTAGGTTAGTTAGGTTTAAGTAGTTCTAAGTTCTAGGGGACTGATGACCACAGCTGTTAAGTCCCATAGTGCTCAGAGCCATTTGAACCATCAGCACCACTAAATTCTACGATCCGTATGCATTGCATACACACAGAAATTGCTGTTTAAGTGTACTTATGGAGCCGAACGAGTGAACTGCGTATTTTCCGGTGAGAAATAACACTGGCAAACAGTCTTTGCTACTTAAGGTTACTTAAACTGGTGTGCCTCTGAGCTAGAATTTATGGTCAGCGACTAAATGCAAAGTCAATGACTCGGATGCGGGTTTTTTAACTGTGAAATACTTTTCTACATTATAGAAGAGAATATTAAATTTAACTAATATTCCGAAAATTTTTATGTTGGATACCTTAAAATGAAAATCTTTCTGTTTATTGCAAAGGAAAACAATTGATTTTCTAAAACATTCTCTGTCGCACACAACTTGAAACAGGTCACGTCGAGTAAATCATATGGAAGAACTGACAGCGACGTATATCGGAAGGCAGTAAGACACCTTGGCTTTTGGGCTGGCAGTATTCGACAGCCATTTGTAGGCGCAAGTAAATGAAAAAAGGCAGGGCGCTTTTGTTATTAAGTAACGTCTTCATCAATTACTTTTGTTTTTAGTGTCATCTACGAGTAATTCCTGATGTTTGATATTAACATGAAAAGGATTCCGTTGACAGGGAAAGAACCTGTTTTTTCGCAACTACTTCTATAATGACCAAAAGACATGAATTTCTTTTCAAGCACATGTGTTCCAGCAGCGGCATGAAAAAAAGGTAGTAATAATCACAGTAATAATCGAATTATGCGGTAACTTCACACTTCGCAGTGGATTTTCTCGAACTAATAAATTTGCTGAATCAGTGAAGATTTCAAAATGGCTTCACATTGAGGCTATAATGCCTAGAAGATTCTTTACATCCTGCTGACATGAGAATAGCATCATTTAATAGACTCACATTCTCTTCACGGGGACTAATTTTGTAAGCTAATCACATCATCCGTTACAACACACTCCTGGGGCTGGGAAATGTGGTCACAATGGTCTGGTGAAACGAACTATCACATGTGCAATGCGTGGGTTCAGGCATTTACTTTTAAGAGACACAAACAGATTTACTTTACCTCTGGTAACCTCAAGAGAAAGACGTTATAATCCAGAATCCGCATTATACATCATGTTCCTTCATTACCAACTGGGCAGAGCAGGTTTACGTCGGGAAATGACATAGGCGGAAGTCATGGTAAACAGAAATACTGGCGCCAGTAAACTTACTCACATTAGAAAATTTTATTTTATTTGATGAACCGATAGCCATTTAAAGGAACACGGCTCTTATTTTACTTGTACTTTATCGAACTAGAGGCATTGGAAAATTTGGTGCTGGACTGTGATTCGAATTCATATCTCCACTTTCGAGGATCTGAATCTCTCAGAACAGTATAGTTCAATCATTTCGTCCCTTTCTCAATATTGCAATCTTCACTAGGTCTCCTCCAAAGGTAAGCATGTGGGTCCGAATCCTGATGGAGTACAAAAATATTCATAATTTCATTTCAAGCACTATCACGTGCACTCCGGCCTGTTAGTGAAAATTAACGTACATTTTTAATGTCTGTTCGTGTGTTGCAAACAATCGCAATAGGTGTCGTTATTTCTGGTAAAACACCCACACATCTTACTGTCGGTGAGTAAGCAATTGATACTTAAGCTATATTCGTGGATGCACGGTAGGTATGCAGTTCGATTGTCGCTTAGGCACAAAAGTTTGTATCCTTATTTTAGATTCAAACACATAGCAGACCGTAAGAAAAACGATACGTAACATTTGATTTTCTTAGTTAACAATCCGATTACGTGTTGGCTTCGTATCTCCGTCACAGAACTTCACATCATGCACTTCATCTTTAAATGCAGAAACACTTTGTTACATCAGAATGGAGGATATCAGACATCTCTCGTGGTTAGCTAACAGGGACGAAAGAGTCTTGATAGGAGTCCCGGTTTATTACAAAAATTGTCGTCTTTTATTTTCAAGTTTAGATTTTGTTACTGGTATTGGCAAAAATTTCGGCAATTCATGACTCTTCATGGCTAGTCATCAATATGATGTGATTAGATTAGATTAATTCTTGTTCCATAGATCATGAATACGACATTTCGTAATGATGTGGAATGTGTCATTTTAAATGAAAGATTTCTTTACATACCATTATTCAACTTCTTTGCAACAATTTTTTACACATACTCTCTCTCTCTCATTCTTTTTTATTTCTCTCTCTCTCTCTCTCTCTCTCTCTCTCTCACACACACACACACACACACACACACACACACACACACACACACACACTCTCTCTCTCTCTGTCACACACACACACACACACACACACACACACACACATTCTTTTTTATTTTTATTTGATTGTTGTGCTCGACTATCGGCGAGGCACGACAACGCCTGTGAATGACTTTCTTAGTTTTGAGTACACTTACGAAATAAATAGAAAAACAACTATGAGAGTTACTGATTTATGATGCTGAGTTTGCCGTCAATTCTGAGTTTTTTTAGTACCTACGCTTCAGTCCCTAAACCTAGTTACAAAAATGCGAATCAGACGCATTACGTATTCCAGGCCGTAGCAGCTACGACTTGGAGACACCAGCTATGGTCACTTCCCAGCCCGCTGTAGGATCACTTCGGTTCGTCTACTTCCTGCTGGTATTGTAACTGAGATTTGGCAACAAGGCAACGTATGTTTGGCAACTCTGTGATCGACGAGTTACTTCCTTGTGTGCACGGAATCAAGCCTCAAAGTTAACTTGATTTTACCTGTTATTTCCACTGAATAATCTCAGTTATTATCGCTTGAGGTGTAACAAACGATTGTAAACTTACGGTTTTCATCCGAAGAAAGCCATTGCAGGTGGAAATCGCAACTAATCTTGTCCTTTAAATAGCTGTTTATGAGTTCTAGCCACTATTGGCCTCGTAAGAGGAAGCTAGGTCACATACGTCTTCACCAGCTCTGTGGTAACGTGCTGAACAGTGAAAAAGTTTCTGTTGCGGTTCGCAGTTCCAGTGTCACTGACTTCAACGTTTTTACCCCTTCTGTGAAAGAGCTACAAGCAGTCAGATCAAACAACAATAAGGAAACCGCAAGAAAATACTTTCGGCTCACACTGCAATGGTGAAAAACTTACAATGCTGCACAGCAGGTAATGCCTCTTTCCGTTGCTGACAAGCAAATTCTGGGTTTCTGGAAATACATAACTATACTTCTGGAAATTGAAATAAGAACACCGTGAATTCATTGTCCCAGGAAGGGGAAACTTTATTGACACATTCCTGGGGTCAGATACATCACATGATCACACTGACAGAACCACAGGCACATAGACACAGGCAACAGAGCATGCACAATGTTGGCACTAGTACAGTGTATATCCACCTTTCGCAGCAATGCAGGCTGCTATTCTCCCATGGAGACGATCGTAGAGATGCTGGATGTAGTCCTGTGGAACGGCTTGCCATGCCATTTCCACCTGGCGCCTCAGTTGGACCAGCGTTCGTGCTGGACGTGCAGACCGCGTGAGACGACGCTTCATCCAGTCCCAAACATGCTCAATGGGGGACAGGGTAGTGACTTACACCTTCTAGATCACGTTGGGTGGCACGGGATACATGCGGACATGCATTGTCCTGTTGGAACAGCAGGTTCCCTTGCCGGTCTAGGAATGGTAGAACGATGGGTTCGATGACGGTTTGGATGTACCGTGCGTGCACTATTCAGTGTCCCCTCGACGATCACCAGAGGTGTACAGCCAGTGTAGGAGATCGCTCCCCACACCATGATGCCGGATGTTGGCCCTGTGTGCCTCGGTCGTATGCAGTCCTGATTGTGGCGCTCACCTGCACGGCGCCAAACACGCATACGACCATCATTGGCACCAAGGCAGAAGCGACTCTCATCGCTGAAGACGACACGTCTCCATTCGTCCCTCCATTCACGCCTGTCGTGACACCTCTGGAGGCGGGCTGCACGATGTTGGGGAGTGAGCGGAAGACGGCCTAACGGTGTGCGGGACCGTAGCCCAGCTTCATGGAGACGGTTGCGAATGGTCCTCGCCGATACCCCAGGAGCAACAGTGTCCCTAATTTGCTGGGAAGTGGCGGTGCGGTCCCCTACGGCACTGCATAGGATCCTACGGTCTTGGCGTGCATCTGTGCGTCGCTGCGGTCCGGTCCCAGGTCGACAGGCACGTGCACCTTCCGCCGACCACTGGCGACAACATCGATGTACTGTGGAGACCTCACGCCCCACGTGTTGAGCAATTCGGCGGTATGTCCACCCGGCCTCCCGCATGCCCACTATACGCCCTCGCTCAAAGTCCGTCAACTGCACATACGGTTCAAGTCCACGCTGTCGCGGCATGCTACCAGTGTTAAAGACTGCGATGGAGCTCCGTATGCCACGGCAAACTGGCTCACACTGACGGCGGCGGTGCACAAATGCTGCGCAGCTAGCGCCATTCGACGGCCAACACCGCGGCTCCTGGTGTGTCCGCTGTGCCGTGCGTGTGATCATTGCTTGTACAGCCCTCTCGCAGTGTCCGGAGCAAGTACGGTGGGTCTGACACACCGGTGTCAATGTGTTCTTTTTCCCATTTCCAGGAGTGTATATTTATGAAATGCCACATTTGCATACCTCTTGAGTGTGACACAGCATACCAATTAAACATAGACCCAATCAAAATCTAAGTGAGTAGTATTTTACTAATTCATGTCGATAGAGGCATGCTTATGTACAGATATTCAGTTTTATTAAAACAGACTTTTGTCGTAAGGTTATCGTGTGTAATTTTATTTCATTTCTTATAATACAGTGCATAATTTTCGTAAGTTTTCTTTTAGTGTTATTAAAACAATAGTAAACATGAGAGAGAAATTAATCATCAAGGATATATGCGAATTCTCTGATGTTATCTATAACAGTCTGACAATGCACATGCAGTTTATTGAGTACATGGATGTAGAAATCTTGTTCTGAGTTAAATCTGTCAAACAATGTTTGAAGAAAAATAAACTGCCACTACCACATGACAGCTAATGTGGAAAATACTTTCCTGACGTATTTTGGCACGTTGTGCTCTTCCCATGCATAATACAAAAGTTTCGAGATGCATCTGCTGGCTGGCCATCAAACCTGAAAAGAACAAAATGTCGCAGAAGTTAACCCTTTTTCCACATGCCACTATTGTGGGTCATGAAGAAAAACGGAATTATGTTCGAAGTTCCATTAGATAAATAACTTCACCAGACAACCGAATTGCGTTTTAAAAAATGTAGCAGTGAATGTACTGCAACTCGCGACGTCTTATATACGGTATGCGACGAACGAAATGTGGGATCCTGCCTGAAACACAGGCAGAGGTGCTTTAATCAAATGTAACCATATGGTTCCAGAGACCTCTTCCAATCTCAAACATCTATGACGTGTGTGTAATCGGAATTTGTATTAAGGAGAGCAGTGCGCTATGGTGGTCCATGCGGCTGTTCTCTGCCAGGGGGACGTATTGGTAAGTGCCTCTGCCTAATGAGCAGGAGACCGGGATTCGAAGCCTAGCCTTGGTACCAGTTCTCATTCGTCGCTTCAGTTTGTCGTATTAATAACACTCATTAGGACCCATTGCCTTTTCTTTTTCGGGTTAAAAATTACGAAACTGATCATGGTATTTTTGTAGTTTTTGCTCAAAAGAAGCAAGTGCCGTACAAAAGCTGTGCAGTAACGGGCCTATCTGTGTAACACCTGCTGTGGATTGAATTCTGGTACTAGTGTAAGTGCTCCAGTACAGTATTGCTCGTAATTTTATTCAAATAATGACAGAGTTCTACGTGTTTGCATAGCTAGGCACTTGTCTCATATAATTATAAAGGATATGATCATGAGAAAAATATGGAATAACCCAAGACAGGATAACATTCAATGCGTTGGAGCTTGTAACGTCAGAAGACTGAACATAGTAGGAATGTTAGAAGATCTGAAGAGGAAATACAATGGCTCAATCTAGATAAAGGCGTGGGATGGAAAGGGGGGGGAGGGTGTCAGTTAAATGACATAGGAAGAGGATAAGCATTTCTGGTCACTGGTCATACGAATATCAACAACAGCAGAAAATGGTATAACGTGAGTAAGATTTGTTAGGAATAGGAAAGTGGGGCAAACAGTGAGTTACTGCGAAGAGTAGTGTGTTTATTAGTATCTGCAGAAAACCTACATCAACAGCGAAAGTTCAGGGATACATGGTGACATTACAAATAGAAGATTAAGAGAAAGACAGGGTGTTTAAGGATATTGAAACTGTAACGCACTGCACAGGATGTTTCCATACAAGCGTACAAAAATAGAGATGGGCAACCTGGGGTCGGAGAAGCCACCTTGAAGAGGTATGGAAGTAAACTTGCCTACCACTTTATGCAGCATTACTTCTTTCCAGTTTATTTACAACTAACACCCGTTCAAGTTTACAAGTACTGTGCTGCTGATTTACATGTACATTCTTCATTTCCTGCAAGGAAACAAGGAGGACGAGCCTGATTATCGGGAAGTCATGATGAAAGTTTTGTTTACTTTACTTGCCCATAAGATGGCTTTGTTGTATCGTATTTGCATTGTCCCATGACAGAATGTGATATGAATCAACGACAGATCCATTCACTACTCAGTGCTATTCAGAGACGTACAGCACAATACGACGGAGCAACGTCGGTACTGGATTGGAAGGGGAGGTCCTATCCGATGGCCTGTGAAGTCACCTGCCCTGAATCCCCTTCATTAGTTCCTACAGGGAGATCTAAAGTCACTTGTGTATGAGTATGTGACCCCCGTGGATACGGAGATAGAATTAACTGCCAGAATTTTAGATGCCTGTGATGTGATTCTAAACACACCAGGGATATTAATTTTATCAGGGTGCGTTAGAATCTTGTTTGCCGACGCCATGCTTGCACAGTGGTTGATGACCGTCAGTTTCAGCACATTCTGTAAGACACAGTGCAAATGGTAAGTTCGTTCTGTCAATGATGGTATTTGCAGTTAAGTAATGTAAATAAAAAAGTACACAGTAATGCGGTTTTATTCGTTTTTCTCCTTAATCTTGGTTCTCCGACCCCAGGTTTGCTACCTCAAATTGTTCAGTCCAGCATCCTCTATGCCCTGTTAAATTTTTGCATGCTATTATGGAATCACACTGCATACAGGAACATGAAAACATAAAAAATCATGCTGAACCGGAAGGCGGTAGTAGGGAAGGAATAGAAGAAAGTGCTACGAGAGGGTAAGGGCATGGCAGTTGGAATGATAGACGAGAAAGATTAATTAATGCATCGTAAGGAGTGCCCTCCTGCTGCTACAGACTCACGTCAGATCACAATTTAGTAATTATGAGGAGTAGATTGAAATTAAGAGAATCGTTTCATTCCTATGTATCCTTTAACAGCTGGAATATCCTAAGGTAATTTGCAACCACCAGAGGTCCAGCAGCCTATATCTGTAGACTATTTAGCTGTAACTTAGTTACATTGCCCTGGGTACACCACTTGGAGGCTAGTCTACTTTGTACTTACAGTTCTGCCAAGAACTACCTGACAAAGGACTTAGGGAATACCCTCCGGCTCTTACAGCTAAACATAGAGGGAACAAGCAGAGCAAAAAGTTAGTATCTCACTCAAATATCGATTGAAAGCAAGGTGGACGTTGTTCTACTACAGGAATCCCACTGCTCAGACGAAACCCAACTTCATTCCAGGTGTAAGCTCCCTGGCTAAATGTTAGCTGCTGCGACATACCATGCAAGTTACGGATCTGCAACATATATCAAGAATGATATTGAAGAGGTAACAGACGTCCAAACAAAAACGTAAAATAACATCCATACCATCAGGCTGAAAGTCGCCAACACAGAGATTGTGAACATCTATAAGCCTCCAGCACAACCATGGGTAAATGACGCTGCTCAAAATATTCCACATCCAGGAATAGTAATTGGAGACTTCAACAGCCATAACACACAATGGGGCTATAGAACCACGAATGAAGATGGTGAGAAAGTATCAGAATGGGCTGAAATGGGACGTCTTTTCTTACTATTTGATGGGAAGGACAAAGGGACATTCCGCTCAGCTAGATGGGCTCAGGACTACACTCCCGATCTCTGTTTCGTTACCACTAACAACAAAGGATTACCCTTTCAGAGCAGCAGGAAGGTGCTCAGTGATTTCCCTAGAAGCCAACACCGATCTGCACTGGTGAAAATTGGACTCGAAATCCCAGTTGTAAAGTCTATACCAAAGCCACGATGGAACTTCCAAAAACCCAAATGGGAAAAATTCTCTGAAGAGGTTGACCATATTATTCAGTTTATTCCACCTAAAGTTAGGCACTACGACCGCTTTGTTAGACTAATTCATTCCATTGCCAGAAAACATATTCCAAGAGGCTACAGAGAGAAGTACATTCCTGGATGGAGCCGTAGATGTCAAGAATTGTATGACGAATTTAAAACGACTCGAGACACCAAGGTAGCAGATGAATTGATTTCGGCCCTAGAGTCAGCTAGGCAAAATAAATGGATGGAACTAACTGAAAACATGTTTTTCCAACACTCGAGTAAGAAAGCTTGGAATTTATTAAGAAAGATTGGCAGTGCCACAAAAGTTAATATCTTATCAGACAAAATAAATCCTAACAAAATAGCAGCCAAGATTGTTAATATAACAAAAACACCAAGCAACAACAACAAACAGAAAGCCAAAGAGATAAAACATGAGATAAAGTCTAAAATGTCTCAAGCACAGCCTTCCGAATTTGCACAGAAAATCTCTGCAGCCGAAGTTGTTTCAGCCCTAGATACTCTGAAATCTGGTAAAGCGGCTGGTTGTGATGGTATATACCCGGAGTTCCTTAAACATGCTGGCCAAGGTGCAGTGCAGTGGCTAACTGCACTGTTTAATGAATTTCTCGCAACAGGAAGACTGCCAAATCTTTTTAAGAAAACTAAAATAGTTGCCATCCTGAAACCGTCAAAATCTGGTAACAATCCTGAAGATTATAGACCCATTGCACTTCTAAGTGTCTGCTATAATCTGCTGGAGAGAGTACTCTATAATAGAATTGCACCAACTATCCTGAAACACATTTCTGTAGAACAGGCTGGCTTCAGACGAGACCGCAGTTGTAGCGATCAAGTGCTAGCGTTGGCAACATACATAGAATAGGGCTTCGAAGACCTGAAGAAAGCAATGGCCGTGTTTATTGACCTAACATCAGCATATGATACAGTGTGGCGGAAAGGCATGCTTCTTAAGTTCTTAAGAATAATTCCATGTAAAAGAATTGCACAATTACTCAATAACATGCTGTCCAACAGGAAATTCCAAGTTCACCTAAAAGGTCAAGTAAGCAAGGTATACAATTTAAATGACGGACTACCACAAGAATCAGTATTGGCCCCCCTACTTTTTAATTTATATAGAAACGAAAGCAAGAACATTTATACATGCTGATGACATAGCCTTGGTGACGCAGGCTAACGATTTTACAACTTCAGAAATGACTCTCACTCAGGATCTGCGAATTCTAGATGAATTTTTTAATGGATGGCGACTCAAAGTAAACAGAAATAAAACTGAATCCTCCACCTTCCATCTGCGTAATAGGCATGCTCGCTATAAACCGCAAATTTCATTTAGAAATCAGTTGCTGTTATGTAACCCATTCCCAAAATATCTCGGCCTGACCTCGGATCGTTCGCTAACATATAGAAAACACCTAACTGAAACAGCTTTAAAAATGAGAACCAGAAACAATATATTACACAAACTCTCCGGAACAAGCTGGGAAGCTAAGGCATCAGTACTCAAAACAACTGCCCTCACACTTTTATACTCTGTTGGGGAATACTGCAGCCCATTATGGCTGAACAGCGCTCAAACAGCCATGGTAGACACGCAGCTGAATGTAGCCATGAGAAGCGTACCCGGGACAATAAAATCCACACCCACTGAATGGCTACCTGTTCTGTCTAATACTGCACCACCGAAGTTACGACGTCAAGCAGCGTTGAAAAGGGAATGGGAGAAATGCTCCAAGAATCCCGAGTTACCGTTACACCAGGACTGTGATGCCACTCAAAGGCAGCGTCTTAAGTCCAGGAAACCCTCCTGGAGACTTGAAAAAAGGCTTACTTCTGAAGTATTCCAACCAGAAACAGCATGGCGGGAAGAATGGTTCGCAGCCAATCCCGATTCTGCAGGTCTCATTGCTGATCCTACACGAGTCCCTCCTGGATTCCACCTACCTAGGAGGTTGTGGACCACCCTAAATCGCATACGCACCAAGCGCGGAAGATGCCAGGACTTGAAGCATAAGTGGGGAATCGCTGAAAGTGCCAAGTGTGACTGCGGACACCAACGACAAACAATACACCACATCGTCACAGAGTGTCCCCTACGGAAATATGCTGGAACTCTGACCAGCATACATGAGGTCTCTGAGGAAGCAATCTCCTGGCTGGATACTTTAGATATTAACCTATAGTTTTTATTACAACTCGAAGCTCTGTTTGTCAATATTACTGTTTATAAGAACCACATTTTCTCTTTTACATGTAACTCATCCTAGTGTTTTTATTTATATGTATATTATTGATTTATCGATCTAATCTAAGACTTTTATTACCATAAATGAATGTAATCTATTTTATTTGTAGTATATGCATATTGTGTTACCAGTAACATCATTGCTGTTCAATTCAAGTAATGTATCCTTGATGCCAAACGAAATAATAAAAAAAAGAGAATCGTTCGGAAGAATCATTGAGGAAGAAAGTAGGATGTTGAAGTACTGAGGAACGCATTTAAAGTTCGCTAAATATGTCTACTCTGTGATAACAAATATCAGAGCAGGCGGTTCATACAGCAAATAATTGATGATGTAGAATGCAACTCAATGCAAATTGTACTCTCAGATCAAAAGGTTAGCGCAGGGCCGCATCAAACCAGCCAGAAGACCGATGACTTAAAAAAAATGGCGGTTTGCCTCAACGAAACTCGAGCCCAAACATTGCCATTCATATGTAGTTCTCTTACCGAATGCGCCACTCACTCGGGACTTACGACCGCTCTCGTAGGCTTAATTTCACCCGCGCCTCTCAGTAGCTTCCCCAACTTCACAGAACCTCACATATCTTACTCATCAGTACCTCTGGAATAAAAATATGTTGTCGATAAATCGCTTACATACATTCATAAGATCGTTTCCCGAATGGGTCTTTCACTCTACAGCGGAGTGTCGACCCTTTTGAAACATCCTAATTATGTGCCGTAGCGGATTCAGGAGGAGGGGGTCTAAGAGGCTCAAGTCCCCCCCCCCTCCCCCAAAAGCATCTGGGTTCACCCATGACAAATCTCAAATTAAACTCGACATTATCCTGCTGTCTTAGTACTATACTACCTACAGTACAATTTTCATCACTTGTTACGTAATCCATTTTCAGTAGGTGCAGTACGTTTTCAAATCATACATTTCTCTAAGAAGGTGCTTATGTGACTAGTTTTGAAATCGCGCGCCACCCATTCGGAACGCTGCTGCGTACAGACACACCACTGCGACCGCCACCCGCCCTCGCGATACGAGCGTGCGGCTTGCGAGAGGGCGCGCCGCGCCGCTGTGCACATAGGGCATTGTATGGTTTGTCCAATGAGACACAATAGAATGCGCTGTTCAGTTGTAATCACGGTGTGCTTTTGTTTGTATTTGTCACATTTTCAAAAAAATTACATCGAAACCTAGAGGAGATCTTCGTTCGTTTTCTGTTAAGGAAGAAAGAAGAGGTAGAATCGAGCGAGAATGTTACCTGGAAACAACGTCGGTGACTTATCATTCTCGACTCAACGTTCAGCAGGTACATCTTTCTGGTTATTTGGCGTGTACTTAATGAAATTCATACAAACGCTATTGTCGAGTTTGTGAGTTTTTATTGGACTGAGTTCGTTGATCTTTCGGTCGGTGTGGTGTGGGTGGACTCTGGATCAGTATTGCAAAGTTAGTGATTTTTCCCACTAAATTTGGTGGTTTTGAGTACCTGTCTAGTGTGTAGATTTTGCATCTACTGGCTGGTGTGAATTATGGTGGATTTTAAAAATATTTGTGTGGTTTATGATAAAATTATTTTTTAAAGCCACTTGAACATTTCTACGTACAGCAAACAGCACTATTTAATTTGTTAACTTCTATTACCTCTTAAATTTATATCACTTCAACATTTATAATGCATGGTATTTTGTCTTCGTTTCGGTGCTATTTTGTTCAAAATGGTTCGAATGACTCTGAGCATTATGGGATTTAACATCTGAGGTCATCAGTCCCCTAGAACTTAGAACTACTTAAACCTTACTAACCTAAGGACATCACACACAACCATGCCCGAGGCAGGATTCGAACCTGCGACCGTAGCGGTCGCGCGGTTCCGGACTGAAGAGCCTATAACCGCATAGCCACACCGGCCGGCGCTATTTTGTGGCCGTATTGTGTAAGTAGGCTGTTTAGGTTTTCTTATTGGTAACGCCGCTTAGCGCTCAGTATGAAAAATCACTGGCTGTGCTGTGCGCAGTGTGTGTTTAGTTCGCATTGTTGTCTGCCATTGTAGTGTTGGGCAGCGGCAGCTGGATGCTAACAGCGCGTAGCGTTGCGCAGTTGGAGGTGAGCCACCAGCAGTGGTGGACGTGGGGAAAGAGATGGCGGAGTTTTGAAATTTGTAAGAATTGGTGTTATGAACTGCTATATATATTATGACTAGTGAGGTAAATACATTGTTTTTTCTCTATTAAAATCTTTTATTTGCTAACTGTGCCTATCAGTAGTTAGTGCCTTCCGTAGTTTGAATCTTTTAGTTAGCTGGCAGTAGTGGCGCTTGCTGTATTGCAGTAGTTCGAGTAACGAAGATTTTTGTGAGGTAAGTGATTTGTGAAACATATAGATTAATGTTAGTCAGGGCCATTCTGTTGTAGGGATTACTGAAAGTCGGATTGCGTTGCGCAAAAAAAAATATTGTGTGTCAGTTTAAGCACAGTCTTGTATAAATTTTTCAAAGGGGACGTTTTAATTGTTATGCACCCGTTTTGTTAGGCGCTTTAGTATAATAAATTTGCAATTGCATGCACAGAGCATATCTGTAGTGCCGCTGGTAATGTGGTGGTTCTTAAATCACTTGCTCTTGTTTTACTGCAAAACATATGTAAAGTAAAGGGACAGTATACCCATAAATTTCGTGCATAATCGCTACGAGATAGTATATTTGAAGACTGTCTAGAAAGAATTGAGGGCGATGACACAAGATCATATTGCATATTTTTCCGTAACATTTTGTTAGCGTGTTCTGCCGCACTAAGCCACAGTGACGTAAAAAAAAACACAAGAGAGTCTCAGCACCAATGTCAACAAACAAAAATACCTTTAAAAACAGTGGAAGAGTATCAGTAGTGAGTCAAGCTGGCCGTCACCGTACAATATTTGTTTCCACCCATTGCCCGATCATGTCTTATCATCACTTAACTGATTTGTGCAAGAGGAAATTCACAGACAGTAAAAAACTTAAATTGGGTAGAACAATATGTAGTGCAACTATAAAACATGTAATAAGGCGATATTTTGTGCAAAATTTGCGACAAGATATAGGTGACATCATGTATGTCATTATAATTAATGAATCAACAGACATTAGCGTGACCAAATTTTTAGGAATAACAGTAGTATATTACAGTGCTGCAACCAATGCGATAATATCAACGTTTTTAAAATTGGGTGATCTTGAACATTGTAATGCACAGTCTAGTGTAACAGTAATTAAAGGCATGCCTCAAGAATTGAAATTAGTCTAAACAAGCTACAGGTTATAGGCACAGACAATACGAATGTAATCGTAGGAGTTCACAATGGTGTCAATCAAATTTTGAAAAATGTTATTGTGGATTTGATTGCTATAAAATGTGTAAGCCATTCAATTCAGCTTGCTACCGAGCGAGGTGGAGCAGTGGTTAGCACACTGGACTCGCATTCGGACGGTTCAATCCCGCGTCCGTCCATCCTGATTTAGGTTTTCCGTGATTTCTCTAAACCACTCCAGGCAATTGCCGGGATGGTTCCTTTGAAAGGGCACGGCCGATTTTCTTCCCCGCCCTTCCCTAATCCGATGAGACCGATGACCACGATGTTTGGCCTCTTCCCCCAAGCAACCCAACCCTCAGCTTGCTGCTTCTGCCGCAAGTGAGACACTCCAGGAATTCTGGACTGCTTATTTAGGGAAGCATATAATTGGTTTTTGCATTCTTCAACTCACCATTAGTTGAATAGTGATATTTATCAGACTGTCAAAGGGGCAAAACCCCTTAAAATTCCACCCGCGTGTGATACGCGATTGTTGTCCATAGAGCCTGCGGTAACAAGAACTACAGACCACCGGTTAGAGTTTAGAACGCACATTGAAATAACGCGAATCCAAGACAACTGTTACCCTGCAGAAATGCTTTATTCAGTGTTTTCCGATGAATCGAGGATCCGTGCAAGCTTTCAAATAACCACGTTGTGCTAACAGAATCATAAATAAAAAAGTTTTTGTCGCTACATATCCCATACAGAGAAAATTAGACTTTGAAAACCACTTAGATCCCAAAACATATCTAGGATATTAGTTCGAAAATAAGATTAATGAATTGAGAAAATCTTAATTATACCCAGAACAAGAACATGTCCTACGTCTGAGATGCATCCAGTTTGTGTAAGAAATTAATAATTCAGTTGGTGCAGCGACTTCCAGACAACAATGAAATTTTGAGGAGAATTTCACTTCTTTCGGTGCCCAAAGCTCTTCGTGTCGTTAAAAAGTCATTCATTCCTCCCCCTGAATCGCGTATTACGGGTCCTGGCACAATAACAAAAACTGATTTTCAATGACACAATTCAGCTTTTGTGAAATGGTCCGATACAGACGCTGTTAATTTCTGATGTGAAGTGGTTCCACACAGATATGCAAATGACGTCGACCCATTTCACGAACTGACAGCTTATGCGCTGTCACGACTAGTGTTACTATGGTCGAATGCGAAAGTGGAAAGACCTCTTAGCCAGATGAACATTATTAAAACTATAAAACTAAAGCGAGAAATAAAATGAAATCCGAAATGATTAATTCACATTTGTCGATTCGAGCAGGAATCGGAAGGATGAATCACTGTTGCCACGATAATGAACTGCCAACAGAATTATAGACACAAGTAGGAACTTAAACTTTGTAACACGGGCAGCCACAGCCGTTGAAATTCATGGTGACTTGAAACTGAATGAAACCGCAGACAGCTTTTAACTGATGGTTTATTGACACGACCGGTTTCGCTGCATTAAAGCAGCGTATTCGGGTGTAAGTGGTGTCACATAAATCAACGCATGGAGCTGCTTCCAACGTTCGCAGTCAGAAAATACACTAGTGCATTGCCCTTACGACTACTGAATACAGTTGCCGCATCCCCTGCACCATTCGCCCCAATGTTTCGCCGATTTTTATTTGTTGAGCGCTTCCCCTCTTCATGGGGTTGGATTCTCTAACTACGAAGGTTGGGATGTCTCCATGTGCTAATTTATGTGACACCACTTAACCCAGAAGATTTTGCTTCAACGCAGCGAAACTGATCGTGTTAATAGACTATCAATTAACAGATGTTGGCGGTTTCACTCAATTTCATGATAGGAACTGTTAACGACATGTAAAGCATCTGCCTCCGGTGTTGAACCGTCTGTCGAAGAAGACGTTGATATCACCGAGCTCTTCATTTTCTCTTAGATAAGTTCGCTGTACCTCATTTCATAATATTGTTCTAGCTTTCAACAAAGGAATAAATTGAACTGCTTCATAATTTTGGTTACACAACGTATTCATTGCTTAAAAACTAACAATCTAATGGTTTTGTTAAAGGCACGATAAAAATGTATTGGTTTATAGTGGTTTTGAATAAGTTATTTTAGTGAGAAATCTCATTTCACTGTTGGCAACAAAAATGCTCTGAGCACTCGATCATCTCCGCCTGCCGTACAAGGGGCAGCGTAAAGTAATATTTAGCGTAAATGATGTAATATCAACCATAGGGTTTGTTCGGTTTTGAATTCTTTTTTAACTACCTTTCTTCGCGCACATGTCGGTGTTGCCGTGAATTTCATACTTTTATACCGCGTTATTTACCTAATTTCGGTAAACAATCTTTTAACGGGTTAAATTACTCATCAATAAGAACAAATTTTACTGTGGGACAAACTTCAAAATTCCGAAAAATCAGCTGTTTCAAACATTTTGGTCGAGTAGGTTAGTTTGTATGTAACTTTTACAGGGACTAGTTGATTTCCAGTTTGTCCCATAATAAAAGAAAAGCTTCATATTAATGAGGGCCTTAACTTTCACATATGGACATACAGACCGTTGTGGACACATGTTATGTTGAGACAGCGTCACTGACTGATTGGTAATGTGAAGTATACACGTACTACTTTTCCTTTGTTGGTATGTATCATTGTTGTCTGTGGCATTCCTACGTCTGTAGAAAATAGTTTCTGTTTGACACGTAATATTGGTCCTAGAAGTTTCGATTGCAAGTTATGTTGTTGCATTGTATGCAGGTTTGTCCTTCTCAGGAAGACGGGTTTAAATCCGTCGAAACCATGGTAAAGGTTATATGAAAACCACCATATCTTGTAACTGGTTGACTATTACACCGCTGTTCTGTAGCCGTTGCTCTAGTGCAGCCACGTTCCAAATATTAAATATCTAGCTTTCCAATAACATAATAAATTACAACATATGCACAATTTAGTATCCAGAAACGCATACATGAAAACGTTAAAATTAATATATTGGCCTTTCAACCATAAGATAACACAGTTATACACAAAATGACAGGAAGCGTAATTATCATGTTACAGTTTTGCAAAGACGGGAATTAGTGTATATAACAAAATACAAAATGCAGTACACATAAGGTTAGGAATGCTACAGATTAATGTGTATTTAACATACGGCTCAAGAAAAATAGTGAAAAATTAACATCTGCCAAATCTTATGATCATGCACAACGTGCAAACTACTATTCACAGGTTGTGAGCTATTGTACACTGTGGGCGTGCCATTAAAAATCTAGCGGTCTTGTGTAACAATGTTCCACTTATGGTAGAACAAGTCAGTGGAGAGGGGAAATTCCACCGCTCTTCGCTTTTTATGACGTGCATTTCACGTATTTTATCAATGTTTTTTCACTGAGTGCGTGCTCGTTCCGTTTTTACTATTTCCGTTTTATGCAGCTGTACCAACTTTTTTTTCGCTACTACTCTTTCATCCCCCCCATGAACCATGGACCTTGCCGCTGGTGGGGAGGCTTGCGTGCCTCTACGATACAGATAGCCGTACCGTAGGTGCAACCACAAAGGAGGGGTATCTGTTGAGAGGCCAGACAAACGTGTGGTTCCTGAAGAGGGGCAGCAGCCTTTTCAGTAGTTGCAGGGGCAACAGTCTGGATGATTGACTGATCTGGCCTTGTAACAATAATCAAAACGGCCTTGCTGTTGTGGTACTGCGAACGGCTGAAAGCAAGGGGAAACTACGGCCGTAATTTTTCCCGAGGGCATGCAGCTTTACTGTATGTTTAAATGATGATGGCGTCCTCTTGGGTAAAATATTCCGGAGGTAAAATAGTCCCCCCTTCGGATCTCCGGGCGGGGACTACTCAGGAGGATGTCGATATCAGGAGAAAGAAAACTGGCATTCTACGGATCGGAGCGTGGAATGTCAGATCCCTTAATCGGGCAGGTAGGTTAGAAAATTTAAAAAGGGAAATGGATAGGTTGAAGTTAGATATAGTGGGAATTAGTGAAGCTCGGTGGCAGGCGGAACAAGACTTTTGGTCTGGTGAATACAGGGTTATAAATACAAAATCAAATAGGGGTAATGCAGGAGTAGGTTTAATAATGAATAAAAAAATAGGAGTGCGAGTAAGCTACTAGAAACGGCATAGTGAACGTATTATAGTGGCCAAGATAGACACGAAGCCCATGCATACTACAGTAGTACAAGTTTATATGCCAACTAGCTCTGCAGATGACGAAGAAATTGAAGAAATGTATGATGAGATAAAAGAAATTATTTAGGAAGTGAAGGGAGACGAAAATTTAATAGTCATGGGTGACTGGAATTCGATAGTAGGAAAAGGGAGAGAAGGAAACATAGTAGGTGAATATGGGTTGGGTCTAAGAAATGAAAGAGGAAACCGTTTGGTAGAATTTTCCACAGAGCATAACTTAATCATAGATAACACTTGGTTCAAGAATCATCAAAGAAGGTTGTATACATGGAAGAATCCTGGATATTCTAAAAGGTATCAGATAGATTATACGTATAATGGTAAGACAGAGATTTGGGAACCAGGTCTTAAATTGTAGGACCTTTCCAGGGGCAGATGTGGACTCTGACCACAATCTATTGGTTATGAACTGTAGATTAAAACTGAAGAAATTGCAAAAAGTTGGGAATTTAAGGAGATGGGACCTGAATAAACTGACTAAACCAGATGTTGTACAGAGTTTCAGGGAGATAATAAGGGAACAATTGACAGGAATGGGGGAAAGAAATACAGTAGAAGACAAGTGTGTAGCTCTGAGGGATAAAATAGTGAAGGCAGCAGAGGATCAAGTAGGTAAAAAGACGAGGGCTGGTAGAAATCCTTGGGTAACAGAAGAAATATTGAATTTAATTGATGAACGGAGAAAATATAAAAATGCAGTAAATGAAGCAGACAAAAAGGAATACAAATGTCTCAAAAATGAGATCGACAGGAAGTGCAAAATGGCTAAGCAGGGAAGGCTAGAGGATAAATATAAGGACGTAGAGGCTTATCTCACCTGGTGTAAGATACATACTGAATGAAGGAAAATTAAAGAGACCTTTGGAGAAAAGAGAGACACTTGTGTGAATAACAAGAGCTCAGGTGGAAACCCAGTTCTAAGCAAAGATGGGAAAGCAGAAAGAGGGAAGGAGTATATAGAGGGTCTATACAGGGGTGATGTACTTGAGGACAATATTATGGAAATGGAAGAGCATGTAGATGAGGATGAAATGGGAGATACGATACTTTGTGAAGAGTTTGACAGAGCACGGAAAGGCCTGAGTCGAAACAAGACCCCGGGAGTAGACAACATTCCATTAGAAGTACTGACGACCTTGGGAGAGCCAGTCCTGACGAAACTGTACCATCTGGTCAGCAAGATGTATGAAACAGGCGAAATACCCTCAGACTTCAAGAAGAATATAATAATTCCAATCCCAAAGAAAGCAGGTGTTGACAGATGTGAAAATTATCAGTTTAATAAGTCACAGCTGCAAAATACTAACGCCAGTTATTTACAGACGAATGGAAAAACGGGTAGAAGCCGTCCTCGAGGAAGATCAGTTTGGATTCCGTAGAACACGTGAGGCAATACTGACCTTACGACTCATCTTAGAAGGAAGATTAAGGAAAGGCAAACCTACGTTTCTAGCATTTGTAGACTTAGATAAAGCTTTTGACAATGTTGACTGGAATACTCTCTTTCAAATTCTAAAGGTGGCAGGGGTAAAATACAGGGAGCGAAAGGCTATTTGTACAGAAACCAGATGGCAGTTATAAGAGTCGAGGGACATGAAAGGGAAGCAGTGGTTGGGAAGGGAGTGAGACAGGGTTGTAGCCTCTCCCCAATGTTATTCAATCTGTATTTTGAGCAAGCAGTAAAGGAAACAAAAGAAAAGTTCGAAGTAGGTATTAAAATCCAGGCAGAAGAAATAAAAATTTTGAGGATCGCCGATGACATTGTAATTCTGTCAGAGGCAGCAAAGGACTTGGAAGAGTTGTTGAACGGAATGGACAGTGTCTTGAAAGGAGGATATAAGATGAACATCAACAAAAGCAAAACGAGGATAATGGAATGTAGTCGAATTAAGTCGGGTGATGCTGAGGGTATTAGACTAGGAAATGAGACACTTAAAGTAGTAAAGGAGTTTTGCTATTTGGGGAGCAAAGTAACTGATGATGCTCGAAGTAGGGAGGATATAAAATGTAGACTGCCAATGGCAACGAAAGCGTTTCTGAAGAAGAGAAATTTGTTAACCTCGAGTATAGATTTAAACGTCAGGTAGTCGTTTCTGAAAGTATTTGTATGGAGTGTAACCATGTATGGAAGTGAAACATGGACGATAAATAGTTTGGACAAGAAGAGAATAGAAGCTTTCGAAATGTGGTGCTACAGAAGAATGTTGCAGATTAGGTGGGTAGATTACGTAACCAATGACGAGGTATTGAATAGGATTGGGGAGAAGAGAAGTTTGTGGCACAACTTGACTAGAAGAAGGGATCGTTTGGTAGTACACGTCCTGAGGCATCAAGGAATCACAAATTTAGCATTGGAGGTAAGTGTGGAGGGTAAAAGTCGTAGAGGGAGACCTAGACATGAATACACTAAGCAGATTCAAAAGGTTGTAGGTTGCAGTAGGTACTGGGAGATGAAGGAGCTTGCACAGGATAGATTAGCATGGAGAGCTGCATCAAACCAGTCTCAGGACTGAAGACCACAACAACAACAACTCTTTCGTATATTTCTTTTGTAGAGCCTTTGAGAGTGGCGTAAGATCGAAACATTTGAGACGGCATAAAATTAACAAGAACACTGGGAAAGACTAATATGAGGTTTTGAGTGTATTATTTTAATAGTTTATACTGTACTTACAGAAAAGAGAGATATTGGTAACGACAAGGGATGTAAAACGTAAACTTTCACAGCCGGAAATGCCAAAATTAATAAAGCCCGCACCATTATACCATAGTCGAATGGATTTCGCCTTAGAACCCGACGTTTCGTCCCCATCTAAGGAGGACATTTTCAAGGGGAATCGTAGCTTTTTTGAATGTCCATTTCACACTGATTAGTCAGTAGAGAGCCAGGGTGTGAATCGGACATTCAAAAAAAGGTACGATCACTATTGAAAATGTCCTCCGCATTTGGGGACGAAACGTCGGGTTTTAAGGTGAAATCCATTCGACCACGGCATAATAGCCCTCACCATTCTATTAATTGTAACAAGGGATGTTAATTAATGTATTTATTGTCAGAGAACTGTCAATATATCTATTTTAAAGAGGTAATCCAGGATGTTCCAGGACTACTTTTTAATTCTACACTTGCATCATCTGCAAAAAATAAAACTTTGTATCTTTGCAGGATAAGCGGAAAATAGTTCATGTATATCAGACATAACAGAGGACCCAAAATAGAGCCCTCTAGTATACCATGTGCATCTTCTTAAAGTCTGAGTGGTTGGTTGACTGATATGGTGGAGGGTACCAAACAGCGAGGTCATCGGTCCCATCGGAGTAGGAAAGGATGGTGAAGGAAGTCGTCCGTGCCCTTTCAAAGGAAGCGTCCCGACATTTGCCTGAAGCGACTTACGAAAATCACGGAAAACCTAAATCACGATGGCCGGACGCGGGTTTGAAACGTCGTCCTCCAAAATTCGAGTCCAATGTTCTAACCACCGCGCCACCTCGCTCAGTAAAGTCTGAGTGGAATATCATTTACATAAATAGAAATAGGACTATGTGCTTGAAACACTTTTGCGTGAAAAAACGTAAGTTCCTTGGGTTGATTGCGATCTCCTAGTCAGTTAGTGTGTGACAGTCAAAGCAGTACGTTGTCAGTGGTCTATGGGATTTACCAATGCAGAAAAAGACAACATTCCCACAGTGTATGGAGACTGTAGGAAGAATGCAGTTCGTTATTGTATGGTGCATTTGGCAACATATCTAAATAAACGTGAAGTACCTCGGCAGTTATTTGTCAGCCTCTTCAACCAGTTACCTGCAAGTGGTAGTGTAACACTTAAGACAACGTAACAGAAGGAAACAAGTGACGAGGGAAATGAGTGTTCTTGCTGCTGTTGCAGTTGATCGGCACGTTAATTCCCGCTCAAATGCACATGGAAGTCGTGTGAGTCGGCAAGTGCCCTGCACATTCTCTATCGACATAGGTTCCATCTCCATCACACCTCTTTCCATCAAGAGCTGCATGGAAATTATTATGAGAATTGTGTTAACTTCTGTACATCGGCATTAAGACAGAATACTCTAGACGTATCGTGTATCTTGTTTGGTTCAAAAATGGTTAAAATGGCTCTGAGCTCTATGGGACTTAACATCTGAGGTCATCAGTCCCCCAGACGTAGAACTACTTAAACCTAACTAACTAACGTAAGGACATCACACATGTCTATGCCCGAGGCAGGATTCGAACCAGCGACCGTAGCAGCAGCGCGGTTCCGAACTGAAACGCCTAAAACCGCTTCGCCACAGCGGCCGGCTGTATCTTGTTTAGTGAAGAAACCACATTTTCCAATCACGGCCAGGTAAACCTCCAAAATGGGCGCTATTGGTCTGTTGACAATCCCCGTTGGCATCACCAGATGGACTGTCAGCGCCCATCGAGTGTAAACGTGTGGTGCGGGATAATGAAACAAACAACTCATAGGAACACTTTTTGTAGATGGAACACTGAATGCACACAAGTATTGCAGCCTCCTAACAGACCAACTTCCTCAGATGCTAGAAGACGTTTCTCTGTAGACTAGGAGTAACGTGTGGTACCAACATAATGGCTGTCCAACCCATAGCACACAAAGTACTACAGCATGTCTTCACAAATTAATTTCAGATTGTTGGATTGGATGCAGAGGACCTGTACCTTGGCCTGTCTGTTCCACAGATTTGCCACCTGTAGACGATTTTCTGTGCAGGAAGCTGAAAGACGCTGTCATCAAGGACATACTGACTACACCCAATCATCTGCGATAACGTATTACTGGAACATGCTTGGACTTCTCTGCTGTCGGCCAAGGTGGCCGAGCGGTTCTAGGTGCTACAGTCTGGAACCACGCGACCGCTAGGGTCGCAGGTTAGAATCCTGCCTCGGGCATGGATGTGTGTGATGTCCTTAGGCTAGTTAGGTTTGAAGTAGTTGTAATTTCTAGGGGGCTGATGACCTCAAAAGTTAAGTTCCATAGTGCTCAGAGCCATTTGAACCATTTTTGAACTTCTCTGCTGAAATTCTAGCACATATGCAGCAGTTGTCCCATATCAAACTGGAAGCATGTATTACGCTGCCTGTGGTCATGCAGAAAGCAACCTGTGATGATCAGTTGCCTCATTACAGGTCAGAATCCACATAAGTAGTATATGCACTTGTATTTTTCTTTAGTGTATGCTGCCATTTAGTGTCTGCTGCCACAACTATTGTAAAAGTGGCGGTGTGGGAACTTTTCAAAATACGATATCTCGCAAACGACTCGCACTAGAAATCTGCAACACACGTCACTGACATTCTAATTTATCCTACTTTTAGTAGGCATTTTTCCATTTAAAAAGTGTATGTTTGCAAAAAAATACACTTTCTAAGTATTATTACAATCTCTCTAGTGGCTAACAATGCGAGCCCCTAACTACCAATCCATTCTGCGTGAACTGCACATCAATAATACTTTCAATTTTCCCAATACTTACAGTGCAAGTTATTACTGTTTCACCCTGTACACTGGAAAAAAAATACATTGGTTGCAGTTACACATTCCTTGCATTTATAAGTTCCTAGTATTTTAATATTCTTTAATATTAATGCTAATTTCATTAACTTTGATATAATTTAATGTACTATACATAATAATTATTTAGACTGATACATTACAATTTCTTATCGGCCAAAGAAGTGGTTACAACATTATGTTTCAAGCACGACGTCGGTAGTTTCTCTGTGTCACAGAGGGCAGGGCGCAGCGCTTTCACACGTCAGCCAGGCCGTGCGAATGCTCTGTTGCACGGCTGTCCGCACGATAGCAGCGGCGGGCGGACCAGTGGTTAATGAGAATCCCGCAGCCGGGCGCCGGCCGGCAGGCGGCGATAGGTGTGGCGCCACCTGCGTGCACACGGCTCGCGGCACGCGGCACGGCGATAACCGGCTACATCCGCTGCCAGTCCGCGGCTGCACAGGCCGGCCTGCCCCACCCATTCCACGTCACGGCGCAGCTGCCCGGAGGCCACACAACGCGGCGCTGCAGCCACGTTGCTCGTCAGACAGGGTGCGTCGCAGTAGCAGCACGAAAGCGAACACGGGCTGTTTCTCAACTAATAGCGAGAACCGATACAGGTTAAAGTACCATTCGGGCGCGGGGCGTAATGGCCGATTACAGGTACAGATACGACGCTTTTGATTTTTTTACACATCCTAGGTAATTATTTTTTCTACAATTTTGGTCCATCCCCTCTCTCGCTTCCGCTGCAGCGGTGAATAGCAGACGATAGTCATATAGCCGTTACGGTTCTCTAGCTCATCTGAAGACACATGTTGTCCTTCATCGCGCTACAGTGCTGAAAGTAGTCACATGAAAATCGGGGTACCTGTTTCAGTGTTTGATAGTTTACAGTACATATTATTATTTATTCGTTATAGTTTTAGAGAACATGTATAATTTTAATGATATTAAATTGGTCTTCGCATTAGTGTGAAGTTGGGTTGCTGAAGCGATATGGATGTAGTAGCGGGTTCCTCAAAAGATACAAACGTATCAGACTGTAAATGTGTGCTGGAAAGTCTGTAGAAACATCCTTTTGGAGGAGAAAGGTAACGTGATCAAATAGGGACGGCCTACAACAGATCTTCCACATTTAAATGCAGTAACTAGAAATCATATTAATTGAAGACAAAGTATGTAGATGAGTCCACAATCATTTTTGGCACTTTATTTTGACAAGTTCGTCTTGATCACACAGATTTCTTATACGTAATTACATCAGAATATTTTAATTACCTGACTCGGGCATGGATGTGTGTGTTGTCCTTAGCTTAGTTAGGTTTAAGTAGTTCTAAGTTCTAGGGGACTGATGACCTCAGAAGTTAAGTCTCATAGTGCTCAGAGCCATTTTAATTACCGGAGGATGGCAGTATGCCGAAACCGGTAATAAAATGTAAGAAGTCTGTGTGATCAAGACGGACTTGTGATAATATAGAAATTATATCACACCATTATCAAGAATCTTAATGCTGCACTTACAAATGTTTATGTGGCTATAAAGAAACACAGATATTGTACTGCTGGCCATTTGTTTGGTATTTAGACAAAGTCAGTATCTCGCCTCCTGTGGTCTCAATGAAGCAGCACATGAAGCATCTAAAGTAATGAAATTAATTAATTTTAACCATTCCTGCAATCAGTGCTTCGGCAGGAAGATCATTTTTGGCACTGATAGAGTCAAAACGTATCTTTGAAATACACCGTTAAATACCAGATTTTCTCATCTTGTTTTGCTGTCCATTGAAAATCGATTTTGCCGGCCGTTGTGGCCGTGCGGTTCTAGGCGCATCAGTCTGGGACCGCGTTACCGCTACGGTCGCAGGTTCTAATCCTGCCTCGGGCATGAATGTGTGAAATGTCCTTACGTTAGTTATGTTTAAGTAGTTCTACGTTCGAAGGGACTGATGACCACAGATGTTAGGTCCCATACTGCTCAGAGCCATTTGAACCATTTTTTGAAAATCGATTGCTCAAATCCGTGAAACAATGAGTGTAATTCCATGACGCCATGACTGAAATTTTCGACAAGAAGGATAGCAGGACTGACCTCAAACATAAATAAAACAATGATCATCCTTATTTATATACACTCCTGGAAATTGAAATAAGAACACCGTGAATTCATTGTCCCACGAAGGGGAAACTTTATTGACACATTCCTGGGGTCAGATACATCACATGATCACACTGACAGAACCACAGGCACATAGACACAGGCAACAGAGCATGCACAATGTCGGCACTAGTACAGTGTATATCCACCTTTCGCAGCAATGCAGGCTGCTATTCTCCCATGGAGACGATCATAGAGATGCTGGATGTAGTCCTGTGGAATGGCTTGCCATGCCATTTCCACCTGGCGCCTCAGTTAGACCAGCGTTCGTGCTGGACGTGCAGACCGCGTGAGACGACGCTTCATCCAGTCCCAAACATGCTCAATGGGGGACAAATCCGGAGATCTTGCTGGCCAGGGTAGTTGACTTACACCTTCTACAGCACGTTGGGTGGCACGGGATACATGCGGACGTGCATTGTCCTGTTGGAACAGCAAGTTCCCTTGCCGGTCTAGGAATGGTAGAACGATGGGTTCGATGACGGTTTGGATGTATCGTGCACTATTCAGTGTCCCCTCGACGATCACCAGAGGTGTACGGCCAGTGTAGGAGATCGCTCCCCACACCATAATGCCGGGTGTTGGCCCTGTGTGCCTCGGTCGTATGCAGTCCTGATTGTGGCGCTCACCTGGACGGCGCCAAACACGCATACGACCATCATTGGCACCAAGGCAGAAGCGATTCTCATCGCTGAAGACGACACGTCTCCATTCTTCCCTCCATTCACGCCTGTCGCAACACCACTGGAGGCGGGCTGCACGATGTTGGGGCGTGAGCGGAAGACGGCCTAACGGTGTGCGGGACCGTAGCCCAGCTTCATGGAGACGGTTGCGAATGGTCCTCGCCGATACCCCAGGAGCAACAGTGTCCCTAATTTGCTGGGAAGTGTCGGTGCGGTCCCCTACGGCACTGCGTAGGATCCTACGGTCTTGGTATGCATCCGTGCGTCGCTGCGGTCCGGTCCCAGGTCGACGGGCACGTGCACTTTCCGCCGACCACTGGCGACAACATCGATGTACTGTGGAGACCTCATGCCCCACGTGTTGAGCAATTCGGCGGTACGTCCACCCGGCCTCCCGCATGCCCACTATACGCCCTCGCTCAAAGTCCGTCAACTGCACATACGGTTCACGTCCACGCTGTCGCGGCATGCAACCAGTGTTAAAGACTGCGATGGAGCTCCGTATGCCACGGCAAACTGGCTGACACTGACGGCGGCGGTGCACAAATGCTGCGCAGCTAGCGCCATTCGACGGCCAACACCGCGGTTCCTGGTGTGTCCGCTGTGCCGTGCGTGTGATCATTGCTTGTACAGCCCTCTCGCAGTGTCCGGAGCAAGTATGGTGGGTCTGAAACACCGGTGTCAATGTGTTCTTTTTTCCATTTCCAGGAGTGTAGATACAATAACAGGTATTTTCCGAGTATCTGGCATCGCTCAGCAGACCTAATCTTTACGTGGTTGAACTTTGTACTAAGAAGGCATCGACATTTTTCACTGCAACAGTAGGGCGTTATGCAATACAACACTGGATTATCGTAAACATTAATTGAATAATGGCATTGTCAATAATAATAATAATAATAATTACAGATACAATACTTTTACGTTTAACAATTTTTTAAAAGTGATTACAGTTACGAACTGCCAACGCCTCTCCACTGGTACCATTGTTCCTCAAACAGACGTTTCAGGAGTCATGTGAATAAGCAAATTATGAAGTGATTCGTAAATATTAGAGAATAGTTGTACAGGTGAAAGTACCACTTTTCGTCAAGCAGACTACTTCAGTAATAGCGGCAACTATGAAAAATACAGAATGTATCCTAATTAATAACAAAAACTGAAATGAATGAAAACACACAATAATACGCGGTTCAGTCACACTATTGTGACCACCGCCTATGGTCGATGCCAACGTGCAGTAACCACTCACAGACGGAAGGTGTCAGCACTAGGAGTGGAGGATATATAAAGAGTGTCGGGTGGATGTGGAAAACAGAGCGGACGTTGTCGCAATGTGGAAATGGAGCACTTTACCTTACATCTAAAAGGGCATGATCGTTGGCTTTTGAGCTAAGGGTAGAAGTATTTCCGAAACAGCTAAATTTGTTTACTGTTGGCATGCCGCCGTGGTTAAAGTATACAGTGCATGACAAAATGGCAATATCCAATATTGGTGTTGAGGCAACTGTTGTGCACCACCATAGATGACTGGGGTGCACGATAGCAGCGGATATGTGTACAGGTTAACAGCAGAGCAAACCGCTGATGACCTCGATGTTGGGCGCCCATAAGCCACCCCCCCCCCCCCCCCCCCACAGCAGTGCAAATATTGAGCAACTGGCGGTTGAGATGAGCCAAGGGGTTACCAACAGTGTCTCCTCAACCACTCTTCAGCAAATGTTGCTGCGTATGTGACTCAGCAATACACACCTAATTCATGTGCCCATGTTGACAGTTGTTCATCAGTGGCGGATGCTAGAATCTGCGTACTAATACCGCTTGTGGACATTCAATAACCGACAATAGGTGGCCTTTCCAGATGAATCACTTTTTACACTCCATCAGACATGTGAGAATAACGATCAGTGAGGTGTACCGCACTGCAACAATCGTCGGAAGGGTCGAGGTCGGAGGAAGAAGCTTAATGATCTGGGGAATGTTTTCCTGGAATACCCTCTGTGATCTCATCATTCTACAAGGCACAATATATCAACACATTTATCGTTGGGGACATGTCCACCCTTACATGGACTTTGTTTGTCCTTGGCACAACGGCATCTACCTGCAGGACAGCGCACATGTCACACAGCACACAGTGTATATGCATGGTTCGAAGGGCCCATGAATCGTTTACTGTACTCCTTGAACCACCAAACTCCCCTGATTTAAACTGAATCGAGAATATGTAGGACCACCATGATTGTGCTGTTCACGCCATAGATCTGTAGAGGAATGTTGGACGAGGATGGGCAATCAGGATGCGCCATATTAAAACTCGTCCAAGTTTCCCAAATGATTTATTATTTCCACCAGCAGCGCCCCCATTCCTCTCGGTCTGCGTCATTGGGTCACGTAACACTGAGGACACCACTTCGCTGTCTGCGAAATGGCTTGGCACAGAATGGCTGCCTCAGTGACCTGTGCAGCGCACTGCTGTGTGTTGGTCTTGTAAAGCTGCGGAGTTGTGACGACATCAGGGTGTGCCAGCAGTCAAGTCAATGATATCCGTCCCTGCCATCTCATAGCCGCCAGCTGGGAGCTGCAAGGCAGCCCACCAGTGTGCTTCCTCGCCGCCTTGGCTAAGATCAAGGTGAAACAAGTGCCCGTGATCTGGTGTCCGAATCTGCGACCCTCGCCTCACGATGCCTCCAGCGTGTATTGGGAGCCAACAAGACTGTCCACAGTACCGAGCTGTGGTGTGGCCCACCACTGACTGGCTCCAGACCCCACGTTGGCCTCAGAGTGCCGAACCAGTGACCTGCCGTGGACTGGAACATTGGCGCCTCATCTGCTTCTGTATGTAACTGATGGTGTGACACACCCCACCATCCAGGAGAGCTATCACACTTGAATGCCTTGTTAGTGAACTGGCGCCTATTTATACGTAGCTGTGGGCTTCTGTTTTGCTAATGCGCCGCTCCTAGTCATCTACTCATAACACCTGGGTTGGGCCAGTGGGCCCCTTCTGCCTGTACCTTGCATCATTCACACCGCTGCGTTTACTCTTTTCAGCGGGTCTATGGCCCTGTGGCCTCCATTCTACTTCGCAACCACTGGTAGCGTAACTTATTGTCAACAGGTCCATGCCTGGCTGTAACTTGTATGCTGAGAAATATTGCGCCGAAGCTAACCTTTTCCCATCTTAAACGGTGGTGCCGCTACATAATTCCCCCCTTTGGAAAGACCCGGTCCCCAGATCGACCTCTAACTACTCTTAAACTTGTTTGGGTCGGCACGTACTTAGGACATATTTACTACTACTATTAAAAAACTTAGATGTGGCCTAGTCCTCTTAAAACGCATGATATGACACAAAACATAAAAATTCTTTACTGGATGACCACTCCAGTTAATGCTCGGTCAACCCCTTACCTACTCATCTTACACCCTTGGTATCCAGTCCACTGGGATTTGGAATACCATCGGTTCCCTCTTGGAATTGGCTCTCCACCTGATCAGAATGAAAACAACAAACAACAAAGTTAAGCAACTTCCTGGCAGGTTAAAACTGTGTGCTGGACCGAGACTCGAACTCGGGACCTTTGCCTTTTGCGGGCAAGTGCTCTACCAAATGAGCTACCAAAGCACGACTCATGCCCCATCCTCACAGCCTTAATTCCGCCAGTACCTCGTCTCCTACCTTCCAGACTTCACAGAAGCTCTCGTGCGAACCTTGCAGGAAGTTTCATATCAGCACACACTCCAAGGTCGAGTGAATATTTCATTCTTGAAACAACGTTAAGGCTGCGATGGCACTTGGCATAGAGGTGCTCGAAATGATCGTTACTTGTCGTTGCCTCTCCCTATATTGAGCGACATGCTGCACAAGCTGTTTGGCTGATGTACGCCCCTCTTGCTCTGAAATGAACTGGCTTAGAGATCTCAACAGAGCTGACTCCAGAGTTTTATGTAACAAGGACAGAGTCTGCCTTAGCAAAAACTCTAAAGCTGCTTATGGCCAGTACAGCTGTGGCTGTGTAAAACTCAATTTCATGACTCCTGAAATTGACGATGGCAGATGAAGGGTGGTCCTACTATGTTACATGCAGTTCCATTCATAAAAATTTCGCTCCCCTTGAGCTCTGTACGTTTCGCTTCGGCAAATACTCCCTGCTCAAAACAACTCGCTACTACTCTTACTTTTTCAGAGGTGGAGAAGATCCAACGCATCCCGACCCGTTGCAAGCTCAATTTTGGCTCCGCGATGTCCCTTGGAAAGTCTATTCCTTTCCCCCTAGCGAAAAATAACTGCACCGTGCACGTGTCTGGATTGGTGCTTATTATCATGCTGGCTGGACATACCGTTACCTTCCCTCTATGGCAGCTCCGTAATTCCTCCCTTGTCATCTTGGCGTACCGGCTGTTAACTGCCGAGATCAGCAACACCTCCTCAGTTTTTTACTTCTACCAACTTGTTCGACACTCCCCTTTTCAGTAACCTGAGGACAGGGATCACCATCACTCTTCCTCTCTCTTCAAAAAGACTGCTGTCCTCTGTAGGTCCACAATATTCGAAAACACATACAATATATGAAAATACAGTGCCTAATTAATCTACACAAACCCAATGATACATAACAAGAAAACAAAAACAAAAAAAATACAAATACTCCACTACTTTCTCGATCGCAAAGCATACATCATGCTGTACTCTATCTTCCTGGTTTTCTCTGTGCTGAACACTTCTCTTCACTCTCTCTTTCTTCCTCTTCCCTTTCTGTGACATGCCTGGAATCACATCCAGACAACCCTTAAATGGCTGCTACTGCCCAATGTGTACTATAGTTGTTCTAGTTGGCAGCTGAAGCTTAACATTAATAGGGGATGTGGTTTCAACTACTTGGTATGGCCCTTGATACCTCGTGATGAACTTCTTCGTTTTCCCTTTTGGCGTGTAGGGGCTGGATAACATTACCCATTGGACTGCTCAATAGTGCGGTAAATTTCCCTTCCGCTTCACTGTGTCTTCCTGCCTTTCCAAAGCCTTCACATTCGCCTTTTGAACGTATCTCCAAATATCCCGAATTGTTCTCGCAAATTGACGTACAGATTCACCGGTCCTTCCTTTCTGTAGTTTCACTAAATCAATTGTTGATGGCATTTTTCGCCCATACACTGCCTCATTTAGAGACAAACCGGTGTTGGTATGGATTTTTGCATTGCATGCACATGCAGTATGATCCAAATACTCGTTCCACTGATGGTGATGAGAATCCACATAAAAACTCAGCAACTTCCCGATTGCTCTGTGTACCTGTTCTGTCCTTCCGTTCGCCTGTGGATGCAATATGCTCGTCCTCAACTTCTTTACATTCAACAATTTACACAGTTCCTTCATTAAATCCAACATGAAGTTGGTCCCTTGGTCAGTAATTATTGTCTCCAGTACACCAGACTTCAAAATCCAGTTATTTATTAATGCTTGCATGACAATTGATGCCTGTTGATTTGGTATAGCCACCAACTCCACATACCTCGAAAAATGGTCTATTATTGTCGGAACGAGTCTGTTTCCCAATGGTGTTCGACTGATAGGTCCTAAGACATCAATTCCCAACATAGAAAATGGACATGTCGCTTCCGGCAATCTTTGTAGCTGTATCTGCTCTCAAATCTGCTCTCTGAGCACATGGTATACAATTATTGACATACTGATCCACATCTACTTTCCTACGTCTCCACCACTCTCCCATTTGGTGCTCTACACCCGCCATGGCCAGATAACATGTGATCATGTACTTCCTTTAAAACCTCATCTCTCAGGTTCACTGACACTACTACCCTTGGCCCTAACTTCGTTTCCCTCCACAGAAGACCGTCGTACATATTAAATTGTGGCTGTGTCTGATACAATTTACAATTGTTTTCAGCATCCTGTAATTCTTGCCATACTGCTAGGTCATAACCTACGACTTCTACTTTCGCCACCTTTCTACTCAGTGCATCCGCATTACCGTGCTTCTTCCCAGGCTTGTGCACCACCTTGTAGTCGAATTCACTAAGCCTCACAGCCCACCCAGCGAGTCTAGTGGACGGATCCTTCAACCCCAACAACCACTTCAACGCAGCATGATCTGTCACTACCCAAAATCTTTTCCCATATAGATACACTAAGCATTTCCCTCTCTGTTGATGAGTAATTCCTCTCTGCTGCATTCAACTGCGTAGATGCATAGGCTACAGGATGTTCTTTCCCATCAATTTCCTGACTAAGAACACACCCTAATGCTTGATTCGATGCATCGCATACTAGAATAAATTGCTTTTCAAGATCTGGAAACACAACAACCGGACTAAATGTGAACACTTCTTTCAGTTTGTCAAACACTTTCTGACACTCTTCTGTCCACTCAAATTTCATACCCTTCCGTAACAATCACGTCAATGGCTGTGCTAAATCTGAAAACCCTTCACGAACTTTCGATAGAAATTGAAAATTCTGATTTATGATTGCACTTCTTTAATTGTTCTCGGCTCCCAAAAATGCCTTACAGCCTGTACCAACATCAGATCAGTACGCAATCCGTCCTTACTGATGATATGACCTAAATATTTCACTTCTTCTAGTGCAGAATGACACTTCTCCAGGCTCAACGTTAAACGAGCTGCTCTTTACCTCATAAAGATTTCCCTTAACTGCTGTCTATGCTGCTCCAAACTACTTGAAAACACTATAATGTCATCCAAACAGACAAGACACTGCCGTGTTTTCAAACCTCTAAACACACTGTCTAGCAACCTCTGAAACGTTGCCAGAGCGTTTTTCAAACCGAATGGCATTTTGATGTACTGCTAATACCCTCCTGGAGTAGAGAAAGAAGTTTTTGGTTGATTCTCTGGAGCCACCTCTAACTGATGATAACCACTTGTCAAATCCACCGTAGAAAATACTAGCACTGTCCTAAATGATCCAAAGACTCCGATATGTTTGGAATGGGGCATGTGTCCGTTACTGGCTTATTATTGAGCTATCGGTAGACGCAACAGAACCTGTATTTCTTAATTCCATCCATAGATTTTTAGGCACAACGACAATGCCCGCTCCCAAGCAACTATTACTATGCTCTATAATACCGTCCGCAAGCTGCTGATCAATGAAATCCTCCGCAATCGCGTGCAAATACCTCGGTATTCTGTATGGTTTACGGTAAACAGGTACTTCATTACCTGTTGGGATCCTATGATGAACCAATGGAGTTGCTGGTAACGGCCCTTGCGGAAAAAACAGATCCGTAAATTTACACAACAACTCTTCCATATGCCCTTTTTCTCCCCCTTTCAAATGCTTAACTTTGCTACACAATGCAATTCTATCAGCAGATAGTGGTTGACGCTACGCCTACCTCTCAAACACCAGACTTTGTCATCTGGTACATTCAAATTCGCTACTAAAACTCATTTTGTCAAATTCGCGTCTACAGCTCTAAAATTATCCACATTCTCGAGGACAGCCTGTACCAACATCAGATCAGTACGCAATCCGTCCTTACTGATGATATGACCTAAATATTTCACTTCTTCTGATGCAGAATGACACTTCTCCAGGCTCAACGTTAAACGAGCTGCTCTTTACCTCATAAAGACTTCCCTTAACTGCTGTCTATGCTGCTCCAAACTACTTGAAAACACTATAATGTCATCCAAACAGACAAGACACTGCCGTGTTTTCAAACCTCTAAACACACTGTCTAGCAACCTCTGAAACGTTGCCAGAGCGTTTTTCAAACCGAGGCCAGTACTATATATTGGGTTATGGATGACACTTTGAAGGCTGTTCTGCGTTTGTTAAGATTGGGATGATATTGGTTCTACATTTAATATATAGCAATTTTGATCCTTGGCCAGTAGCAATTCCGGCTTTAAGTGTGTGTCTCTCTCGGCCTGTTAACTTTAACAAACATCAAGAGGCAATTTAACATTTTTGGCGCTTCAATCTTAACTTAATATTCGGTATTGGTTTTGTTTAGGTCCATGGCAAAGGTTTTGGTTTTATTTAAGCTGTTCACTGCTTAAGAGAGCTTCACTTTATAAATTGTAGAGCAATTCCTATGGTTGCCAGATAATTAGGTTACAATGTCTGCATCTGGGGGCTGTTACGTCTGCGCATTTCTGTCCTGAGCCAACATTAGCCCACTCTGTTACTGTATTGAGATTTTCGGGTAATGGTGTGCCTAGGCATGACTTTAATATTTAATGTTTTCATGGATTGTAATTTTAGGAAAAAACTTTAAATAATATCTAAAGCAATTATCTAAATTGTGTAATGTTTTTAACACTTGCATTTATACTTTATGATGAAACATGACAGTGACACCAAAGATAATTCAGATGATAATGAAGAATGTTATCCATAGTATGAACCTGACACAACCTTGTACCAACACTACCATGGTTGCAGCATCACTTGTAATTGAAGAGTGACTTGTGCTATGAACTTTATTAACCAACTTGCGAGCGTGTGCCAACACCACCTTCAATTTGAGATGTCATTTGGCAGCATTTATGTCACAATATTATCCATGTGATGAGATATAGCATACATTTAAGAGTACTTGAATAGTGTTAGAACATACAGCAGTAGGAATGCAATTTTCATTCTGAACCACATTTGAACTTTGACTCTTAACCATGACCTGCCCCGTCCCTTAATGCTCACGTCGTCCTACACCTTCTCCTTCCCTCCTACTCCCCACCCTCCACTTTCCAATCACTCATCTAGCCACTCACCCTACCACCCCCCTCTATTCCCTTCCTTCCCATTTCCCCTCTCCTTCCCCTCCCCACTATCCAACAGCTCTCTTCCAGAGTCTAAAGCCAATCCCTTTCCTTTCCCTTTCCTAAACATCGCCCCTTTCAGACACTATGCAGGTCAATTATTATAAAATAATACTTTAACATGAAAAATGAAGTACCGATTTTTAATTTTAATTACACAAGGATGTTAATGAAACTTGCATCATTCGAAAGGTATTTTGCCATAGATATGCACAAAGAAAAAAATCATTCATGTATCTAGACGTTAATAGTGGTAAAAGGAAGTAGAAGCTTTCATACTAATAACTTTGATGATATCTTTTCTATCACACATTAAAATATCCAATACGTGAACATCGAAAACTGAAGCGTTACCAACTTCCGCACTGCATATCGATCAGGTGATATGGTTGAAACGACATACGAAAGTAACAAAGTTTCGTGAAATCGCATTCTAGGAACGTTCGTATTTACATGGTTCATTTACAGTACCAGGCGCATACCGGGCAGCTACAATACAACAACTTCTAGGCTGATGATGGTGTCAGCAGTGGAAATTAAATTATTGTAGTAATGGTGTCTATAAATAACATTGTGTATTGCCATCGCTATTTCGTTTACTTTTCCGTAAGAGTAACTTTGTGATCATTTGTTGCCGTTACCAGCAAACTTAGGTAGGTTTCTAATTATTAATTTCTTCGTTTTGAATTACTACGACTTTCGACTTATTGTGTGGAAACTATATTGGTTTCAGGCTACACCTAGAAGGAGACCGCTAACGGATCGCAGTGAGAGGCGCGAGGGATTAAGGCTTTATGGTTGACACAGTGTCATATTTGAGAAGCAGTAACGTTCGTTCAGAAACATATTGACAGTAGGGCATAAATGAAAAGAGGTCCGTGATTAGTGATTACCCGCTCAGTTAATGTGGAAACGCAAAGTAGCACTGGTTAGTTAATTGTGAATGTGAAACAAAAACAACTGTTAAACGAGACTGGATTAGCGTAGGCACTGTTAGGGAAACGTGTTACCTGTAAATGGAACAAAAAACCAAAGTAATTTGACTTGTGCTGCTGTTGTTTCACAGTGACATTTGCCATCCTTCAACCGAATAACGATAGTATAAGAAACACGTACTCGTGTGAGACAAGTGGTTAGGTTTATATCGTAACGGAGCGCATTTTCTATGTATAACTTCCGTACTTCAGTCAGATAGTCTGATAGTCGTAAAAACAAACAAGAAAAGTCATTAACGACGAGAGCAGTGAAGCCTTACAAACTGTAGTGTCTTGGCATCGTCTAACGCGTGGTACTGTTTTGAGGTTGCAGGTCTTTCCAACACAGGATGTCACTTGCCCCAATCCCGCCCGAAAATCGCAAATCTGTGGGTCTGCTTGCAGCTCAAGTCGGTTCAACAAATCTTCAGAGAGAATTGCATAAGTTGCTGGAAGAAGTTAGATTCTTCTGTGATCATTCGGATATCTTTTATCTGCTTTCACGTGCAGTGGGCGTGTGAAGACACTCTTTAATTATTTTGGGACTCTCTCTGTTTTCCCGGTTACTGATACTACTCTGTGAATTTTTTGTGTTTTTTCTTTATGAACCAGTTTCCGTAATTCTGCAATCATTCCAAGTGCTCAATCCTTTTTCAGTAATTCGATTATTTTCACTATTTCTTCGAATGAGATTGGGAGTGTAACAAAATTTGCTGCATGTTTTACGAACCGGAGCTCTTCATAGTTAAGGAGTGTACTGAAATGTTTGGCAGACTTTCACAATTATTCTTTGTACTAGTTTCCAGGGGTCTATCAGGTCGTTAGAAGCATATGCTAGGAGGGTGATGGCCAGCTACATTTTCCCTGGAGGTCTCCTAATAATTGCGACTGTTGCTCTTGGTAAAGTCTTCTTCCATATCATTCAACGTTTTACTATCGTATTTACATTTTTCTCGTCGAAGAATTTTCCGTTGCTGTAAGACTATTGTAATTATTCCATGCTTCAATTCTATATTCGATCTGTAGCTTCATACAAACCTTCCCAATGTGTTACTAACTTCATGTCACTCATTTCTTGCTCATTCTGCATAGTTCTACCAAAACTACTTATAGTCTTTAGTTTGAAAAATTTCTTTTCTGAATTATCTCTCAGTTTTTCTCGGCGTGTCCTTCCGAGAGTTCTCCCTAGCTGTTGTTTTCCGTTTTTTACACAACATTTCGATGGCTGATTCAGCCATCCTCTTCAGGTACTGCGTGTTTTCCTGTCACACCCGCTGCCTGGACTACAACCACATTGCTGCCCCCTAAGTCATTTGATGCTCATGCTAAAGAGCTAAATTTCGCACTCACTCCAGAAATGGTACCAACAGGCAGGTTACATCAGCTCCATGAAGCGTGTTGTAGCTTTCCTGTCATTGTAAGCAGAAAAAGTGGTTTACCGTGAAACCTGTATAGCACTTGCCAAGGCACCAATGCTAAGATCCAACATCTCCACGAGAGAACGAGTAGCGCTGAGAAATCTCCAGGAGGACAAGGAAACAGCCGATCTGCAAGCTGACAGGGGCAACGCCATGTTCCTCATGACACATCTGTGCTACAATAAGAAGATTTTCGGTCTTTTGAATGGCATTTATTACAGACAGAAGGATGTCGATCCTACAAGTAAAATGAGAAGAAAGCGGTGAATCTTCTCAGTGAGTCAGATTCACCCCGCAAGTTCATTTGGGTCTTAAAACACACGAAGCAGTGCCACCACACTATATGTCCTTCCTAAGGTATACAAGGGAAGTATTTCTGTAAGACCCTGTGTAATGCCTTTTTTATTTTTTCTCGCAATATCACTCCATATGAATGTTTTCTTTTTCTCGTTAGTAAGAAGACATTGGTACATCGGCGCAGAAGACGGCAATGATAGGATTTTAAAATAATCGTTGTAACAAATGAGAAATGTCACCAGTATATTGTGTTTGTGTGTGTGTGTGTAATAATCAGAACAAATAACATTTTGTTAAGCATCAGGTTGCTAATTTTTATTATGGTGCTAGGAAGACTTTTGGTGGCACCAAATTTATTTTCCACAAGAATTCATGCTTTAATTCCAGTACTGCAAGTAGTAATTACCTCTCATTACGTAAATTTCATGCCGATTCATACTCTCTGTGTTAGTGCTGGGCTGCCTCCGAACACGGTTATTCCAAAATCGACCAACAGAACTAACACAACTGGCGACCGATTTTCCAGGACAAAGTCATTGATAAACCATGAACAGACTTTTTCTAGCCAATGTTAAATGACTTACGTAAAAATTTTGTCATTGTTGTGTTAAAGAAAAGCTAATTTTTGTCTAATTTCTTATTGCATGAATATGAGTGGAACAAAACCATATTATATGAAAACGAGGAGCATAACATAAAAAAACAGGGAGAAGAGAATTAAAGAGACTTATTTATCCAACAACAGGAGACACAAGTGAGATGCTTGACTACGCAGAGAAGGTAGAAAATTTACGCGATGGCTTGCATGATTACGTTTAGTAGCGCCGCTCTTGTCGTCTTTCCTTGTTCCTCACCGTTTCTGTACTGGAAAATTTATTAATCGAAAGGACTCAAAAATTATACCAAATCGTGACTCTTCAGTATTGTGTAAATTATTACGAAAATTTCAATCATTTGTGTCGTAATACTTTTCGACAAATTCAGAGGAATTTATCGAAACGCGATTTCGCTGGAAACTGCAGGTTTCTGGTGTAAGATTTATTTGTGTAAAAAATTTTATACTGATTTTTACTAATTTTTTGGTTATTGCTAGCACGATCAAAATGGCTGACCAATTATTATCCATTGTTGATCGTAACACAGAAGGTGCAATCGGCCAAGATGGCGCTGATCTGGACAGACAGATAAATCAAAACGAAGCGCCAACCGCATAGTTAGCAAAAAGCCGATATGCATCAGAGATAGGTATCACCGATGTAACGAACGATAGCACAGATACACAGACAAACTATGACGATACCATGTTGACTATCAACGATACTGTTTCACGTATCTCCCGAAGCTATATATCGCTGCTAAACGGAACAGGGGAACGTGAAACAGCGGTGTATTTTGCCAACATAGGACGTATAACGATAATCGGTAATCCGAATATTAACATGCAAAGTACAGCTAACAGCAACGATAATAGTTCCATAAATCCGCTGTTACAGGAACTACTGACGACTGTGAACTATATGAACAGTAAATTCCATGATATGAACACAAATATCAAAACAGTTACACAACAGCTTAGTAACTTCAACACAAAATATAACGATTTGTCAAAAGGTATTTCGGATTTCAAAACAGAACAAAAACAGTATTTGGAAGATTTCCAGAACAGCGCCACACAAAAATTCAATGGCCTGAAAAGATCTACACATGGAAATATCTGAAAATTTAAAAGAAATCAATCAATCAATCTCTTTATTTATCCATTAACAATACACATTGCATGGGTGTAGTCAATTACAATATAGTTTCTTATCTTTAATTTGTTTCAAAAACTTGAATAATAAATACAAATATTTTATATCAGTGTATATAAATAACATTACTTTTCCATATTCAGATATTCTTCAAAAAACTATGTGTTAATAAAAATTGTTTAAGACACACCTTGAATTTATAAAATTCTTTAATTTTCTTTATTGTAGAAGGCAATGCACTGAAAAGTATTTTGGGCTGGTAGTTTACAGTTTTTTGGTAGAGTGGTCCTTTGTGGGTGTTTCTGTGAAAATCATCCCTGTTCCTTGTTTCATGGTTATGAACCTGATTATTTAATGTTGAAAATTCCTGATGAATTATCAGAAAGCATATACATTAATAGATGTATAAGCTAGTAACAGTCATTATTTTAAATTCTTTAAATATTTGCCTTCATGACACTCTGCAGGGACCCTCTTTCATTATTCTAATAGCTCTTTTTTGAAGTCTGAAAGCTTGCTTTGCTGTACCTGTATTTCCCCAGAAGATCGCACCATATGTAAGCAAACTGTTCATGTAAGAATAATAGGCACACAGTAATGATCCAGTGTTGCAACATTCCCTAAGCATTCTTAGCACATAGCAGCATTTACTTATTTTTTTTACTCAAAACACTACATGCTTTTCCCATCTCACGTGCTCATCCACCCATATACCAAGAAATGTTGTGTATGGAGCTTGTGCAATAACATAGTTTCCTAACTCAGCTTTTACTCTTCTTCTAGTTTTACTTTCGTTATTACTGAAATTCATCAATACCGTTTTATCCTTATCCTAATCCGTTTTATCCTTATAAGACAATTAAAGCAGGAGGTTATTCCTGACGTTAAGGACAGTAATGATTATTGAACGAAAAGGTAGGTTCGATTAGTGACAATCAAGAACATGTAGAAGCTGAATTAAAAGAAATCACTAACACGAATAATAGTATAAGAGCAAATCAAAACCAAATGTGTAATACTATAAATGAAGTGACCACTACTGTCAATACGTTGGACAAGGACTATGAAGGTTTGCCATTGGCAGTAAAGGTGCTAACATTAAGAGTAGAACACTTGGAATTAGAGTCTGAATGTACCAAAAGAGAAAGAACACAGATAGGGAAAAATTTAGACAACCAAAACACCAAAAGTAGGAAGCTTAGATCAAAGCAGAAGCATTCACGCTGAAAGTATTATCTGAATGCAAAGTATATGTAGACGTGGTGGAAGATGCCATGAAGAAAACGGAAACCGAATCATCAAATTAAGTAGGTCAGGTTCCTAATATTCAACTACCTGTGCCCAAGACAGATGAGTGTAATAGTTATCCACATCTTGTCACAAGCCTGATAGCGAGGGCAAGTGAAGATTGTAAAATTCGTAATTTACCTACAGCAGCACCTACAACACTTGCACAATTGCCACACACTGATCCGCACACTTGTAACGACATACCGATTCAGATAATATCGCATGTTTACGATCTGTCTTTGCTGATGGATTGTTTAAACATAGACAGTTTCTCACGTATTCCACAGATCGGAAGCGGATGAACCCGGTAGTTTTTATGGGTGCGTTCCGCAACGTATTTCCGCGTAATTGGACAGAGGCTCGAAAGATAAGATTCGTTGTTGGTTACACCCAAGGTGACGTTCTTTCGAAGGCCACTGAAATGGCAGAACTTTGTCACAGTTACCAGCAATTTGAACGTGTTTTCAAATACAAGTACTTGTCGGAAGCCGTTCAGGAAAGATAAAGAAGTGAAGTCTTTAACGCGGCTCCAGTAATAGCAAGCATGGAAGCTTGCGGCTGACCAATCCTATATCACAGATGGATATATTGAAGATATTAAAGGGCCGACTTCCGCCACACATAAGGGAAAAATTAGTAGCCACATCAGATGGTTCAAATGGCTCTGAGCACTATGGGACTCAACTGCTGTGGTCATTAGTCCCCTAGAACTTAGAACTACTTAAACCTAACTAACCTAAGGACATCACACACATCCATGCCCGAGGCAGGATTCGAACCTGCGACCGTAGCAGTCGCACGATTCAGCCACATCAGAACACAACACTGAGTATTTTTTTGTCAGTTTTGCATTCTGTTGACCTGATTTATGAAGAAGCTCCATGGCATCATAAAGCAGCAGAAAGCAAACACCTCAATTCTTCTTTGGAAACCAACCTGTAAATAATAATGTTACTACACAATAAGCATGGCAACCATATCCGCCACGGTACATACAAAACGAGAATGCACATGGTAATGGAAATGGGAAAAACAAAAGATTTAAGCGAGGTTACCAGAACGACAGGATCAGTTACAACGGACTAGCGAACTACGGTCCGCCAGTACAAGGTTCTCCGCCGCCCGTAAGTGGTAACAGCTAGCTGGTGCAGTGGCAGGCGGTCGGCGACAATAAAATGTCGGGAGCTGTGTCGCGACCAACCTTTGGACAACATAATAGAGCGAACTATAATATCGCAACTACCAATACGAATTGGCGAGGAGATGGGTCACGCGCAGCCAATGACACAAATTGGCGTAACACAACACACGCTGCACAACTGTCTGAAATTACTCCGGCCCCCGAGGTCAACGCTCCTGCAGGGGGAAACTGCAACCGGTCGCAGTGAGGCCCCCACTGTGTTGACCTGGTAGGCAGTGAGGGCAACACACTTACAAAACCATGTTTTGTGAGATACAACGGACAAGGTGACATGTAGGATGATTTATACCGACATGAAGAGGAAGTTCAAGAGCAGGTACAGGCATTTATAAAGACAACGATATTTCACATGGAAGTACACTTAGTTCTAGACCAGGTGCAACGACTAAATTAATGTCAACTGAATTTTTCCAAGAGTTAAAGAACAGAGGTAAAATTCCCAGTGCAGAATTGTAAAATACAGACAGCCGCTGGAAACAAATCAAAGGAAATGAAGTTACAAGCACTTATTCCATTGAAAACAGGACACTTAACTGTCAAATGTAATTTCCTTATCAATGACAAACTAATAGTAAATTGTTTGATTGACATGGGCACGTTTGGAACTTATAAGGCGCAAATTGACGTAGGAAGTGGTAAATGCTACTTCAGTGTAAACGAACAGGTATTTTCTGTCGATTAAATAAAATCTTCAGACAAGTAGGTCAAGCAGAAGGAGGAGTCTGATGTGATAGTTCAATTTGTATTTCCTGCTGTATTACTTGTAACACTCACCATAATGGACAAGTGCTAGAATCAGATGTAAACTATGAAATGGTAGAGAAAAAGGTGAGTGAGTGCAGCACCTTAAATGGACGGGAGCAATAGGAACTCACAGATCAGTTATTTAAGTATTCACATGTTTTTAGAATACAACCCGGAGTTATTAAGGATTATCACTACAAAATGGATTTTTACCCACATGGAACTTTTTGTGTATCATCATATCCCATTCCTTGGACGAAAAGAGAGGCAGTACGAGATGAAATCTATTATAAGCAGAGGCAGTAATTTCTCCCTTCTCGCAAGACATCTTAAAATATATATTTACGCTAATCATCAAGATTTAGTGGATGGACTGCGTGATCGGCAACCACGGAAAGTTAGAGGTAAAGTCAGCGCAACTTAATAGTGTGTGTGTGTGTGGGTGTGTCTGAAATTACTCCGGGTGTGTGTGTGTGTAATAATCAGAACAATTGACTTTTTCTTAAGTACTAAGTAGCTGCAATATATGGTTGTGTGATTTCGGTACCAAATTTAGTTTCAACAAGAATTCATGCTTTAATTCCAGTACTGCAAGTAGTAATTATCTCTCATGACGTAAATTACATGCCGATTCATATTCTCTGAGTTAGCTGTTGGGCTGCCTCTCAGCACGGTTATTCCAAAATCGATCAACAGAACTAACATAGTAATACCGGTGTACCTACGTACTAGGTGGCAAAATACCTGGAACGCATTGAATATGTATGGAATTGTGAACACCAAATTTGCAACTCCATTGTTTTGTGCACTTCCTCAGTCAACTGCAGTTCAAGGAAACCGATATTCAGTTTCAATGTTTTTTTCCCTTTTTACGAGAGTTCCACGTTCTGGTTCCTTAGAACCAGTAGTCGAAATGCTTGAGATTGTTTCACGGAACTTTTTAGATACGTTCTAACATCAACTTATTCCATATTCGGCAGAAAATATGATGAACAAATCGATGGCATGGCGATGGGTAGTCAGTTATCGCCTGTCGTGGCGAACCTATACCTTGAATACTTAGACAAAAGAGCGCTAGAATCTGCCAGGTTAAAACCAACGTGTTTCTATCGGTATGTGGACGACGCATTTGTAGTGTGGCCACATAGAGCATAAAAGTTTCAAAAGTTCCTTAAACATTTAAACTCTATCCATCGTAATATAAAATGCATAGTGGAACTCGAAAAGAGCGCCAACTCGTGGTGTTACCTAAGAGAAGAACAGGCGTGTCGCTCGGTTGCAGTATAAGCAGCAAATCTGAGCACACTGATCTCTGTCTTCACACCTAGAGCCTACACTATCCGTCACAAAAAAAATTCGGTGCTATGGATTCTGCTCCATAGAGTTCGACCACTTTCAGAATAGCCTCGGGAAACATTTAGTACACATGTACCTGTCGAGTAGTGTTCCAAAGGAATGAGTACTCAGATAATCAAATTGAAGGGGTGAAGCAACCAATATAAAGAGGTATGGATTGAGACATATGAAAGCACTCCGTCTTCAGGCCACGAGTGGCCTACCGGGACCATCCGACCGCCGTGTCATCTTCGGTGGAGGATGCGGATGGGAGGGGCGTGCGGTCAGCCACACCGCTCTCCCGATCGTAAGATGGTTTTCTTGAGCGAAGCCGCTACTATTCGGTCGAGTAGCTCCTCAATTGGCATCACGAGGCTAAGTGCACCCCGAAGAATGGCAACAGAGTATGGCGGCCTGGATGGTCACCCACCCAAGTGCCGACCACGCCCGACAGCGCTTAACTTCTGTGATCTCACGGGACCGGTGTATCCACTGCGGCAAGGCCGTTGCCGAGACATATGAAGATGTATCAAAAATCGATTATCTATCTTATGGTATTCTACTATCCGGAAAGATCAATAGAATTCTATGGAAACATGGCATCCAATATGCTTCACTCCCTTCAACTAAGATCAAAAGTATTCTTTGTGATGGTAATGACGATCTAAGTATCCGAAAGCTAGGTGTATGTCGCATTCAGTGTTAATGTAGCATGTTTTACGTGGAGCAGATTATCAGAACATCGAGGAAAAGTGCAAGGAACATCAACGACACATCCGACTACAACAACCAAGCAAATCAGCTGTCGCCGAGCAGCCGAGCACTGCCTCGAATGTAATCATGAAATGAAACACAATGAGGCGAGTAGCAAGGTGCAAAGACCAAATTTCTGGGACAGGACAACTGATGAGCCTATCGAAATAAGGATACCTAAATAAGGAAACCTAAATAAGGATGGAGATTTCAATCCGAATAACCCTTCGAGCCCAGCGTTCCGTTTATTAAAATCTCACCGGCCATCAAATCCACCAGAGCAGGGAAATCCTCAGAGAATTTACGTTTCGCACAGTATCAGTGTGAGCTCTGAAAAACGAGAGAGCATCATAGGATGTAGGGATTCGAACTCTCCTTTAAATATCGCTACGAGGCCACAGTCTGATTGGTGTCCTGGAAGCGATTACACATAACAGGAAAACTCGTGGCACCTGAAGAGCATTGAGAAAATGAAAACAACTCGGCAGAATACCCGGAAGCACACCATGGAATGTCCCCTTAGAAAAATTTATGAATGACTGTGCTGATAAACCTCTTACATTATTTGCTTTTCAAACAGCTGAGCAAAAGTCCGCAGCTCGTGGTCGTGCGGTAGCGTTCTCGCTTCCCACGTCCGGGTTCCCGGATTCGATTCCCGGCGGGGTCAGGGATTTTCTCTGCCTCGTGATGGCTGGGTGTTGTGTGCTGTCCTTAGGTTAGTTAGGTTTAAGTAGTTCTAAGTTCTAGGGGACTGATGACCATAGATGTTAAGTCCCATAGTGCTAAGAGCCAGAGCTGAGCAAAACTGAACGTACACAGTCATTACTCTCTTTGCTTATTCTGATCAACACTAAACTGACACACAATATTTTTAGTGCAACGCAGTCTGACTTTTAATAATCCCCACAAAAGAATGGCCCTTACTAACAATAACCTATACCTTTTTTGAATCACTTACCTCACAAAAATCTTCGTTACTCAAACTACTGCGCCAATACTGCCAGCTAAATAAAAGATTCTAACTACTGAAGGCACTAACTAGTGATAGGCATACTTAGCAAATGAAAGATTTTGATGGAGAACAGACAATGTATTTACCTTAATGGTGTTCAAAAGTCAATATATATATATATATATCAGTTCATGACATCCAGTCATACAAATTTACTCATTCTGGCAGACACACGTCCAGATCGTCCCCTCTTAAAATTCTGCTATATCTCTCCCCACATCCACCAATGCTGGCGTCTCACCTCCAACTGTGCAACGCTACGTGCTGTTAACAGCGAACTGCCCAACACTACAACAGCATATACTCCAACAATCCAAACCAACCACAGCCTTCACACAGCACAGTCAGTGATTTTCATATAGAGCGCTACGTGGCGTTACCAACATAAAAACCTAAACAGCCTACTTACATAGCCCCCATGCTCCCCACAAAAAATTTTGCAAGTTGTTTTGGGCAGTGGCCAATTCATATATGTTTAAAAAAAGTATATTAACGCTAACAAATGTATCAAATGCACACACTTATCGATACAATGTTGGTCAAAAGCGAAAATTTTCTCACAGTCCATAAAGACAGTCCTGATCATTCATCACAGTAAAATTGCAGTTTTTGTTTCTCAAAGTCTGAGCTGAAAAAGAAAATGCACAGGGAAGTAGTGGATTTCCATGCAGTCTTGAAGAACTCGTGTTCTCCTTCCAACGAAAAGACAGTGCTGACTCTTGACACGCAGACAGTTATGGGCCACAACAGAGCAAACTCACAGCACAGTCAGTCGAAGTTTTGAAGAATATTAGTAGGTCGGTCATCACAGACAGACCCACTATAGTCCTGGTAGAGATTACCGTATTGGTGGACCACCAGAGGTGCAGACCCACTTCAGTCCTTGTAGAGACGGCCAGCAGCCATCTGTTGCGACTGTTCAGGTGCACAATCACCATCGAGGAGTCTTGCGGACAATATAGCAAGTCCATGAACCACCACTTGTGCACTCACAAAAATTTGTTTTGAAATGTCCTTCGAACCGGCAATGCTGTTAACCAGTCCCTTGCTGAATTATTAATACTCGTGCAAGCACTAACAGTCCCTTTTTTTCATATATTGTGCATACACTATGACCAACAGAAACGTGTGCAGTGAAATGTAACTTAATTTGATGAACTGGTGTCAATTACAATTTTATAACATGAGAATACAATCACAAAGGAACAGAAAACATCATTAAAACATAACAATACAGATAACATTTGAAGTAATACAGAATAGAAATAAACATGTACATCGGTGTTCCAGGAATTATGACATAAATAAATATGAGTCGCACATCGGTCATTGTTACTTCTTTTCGGAGGTTCCATCTCAAAATTCGGTGTACCTTGCCAATTTCTTTCATAATTTCCGAAGTGCCCTGTGTTATTAGTTTGTGGCTGTTCTGTATTTCTATGTCCTTCTTCCCGTATTAGAGCGCGAGTGCCCTCTGAAATATGTAATTCTTGTATTACCTGTGTCAACTGATCTTTTACTTCCCGGATTTCTCTTTTGTACTCTGTATTGATTTGATTTTGTTTGAATTTTCTAATTTGTTCATACTCTTCTGTGTCAGTGAAGGCTACCGGTCTTGTGTCATTCAGATCATCATCTACCTTCGTAGATAAGTTAGTGAACTTATCCGAAAGTTCGACTACTTTCTCCGATAGTGAACTGATTTCCTCAGTGTGTTTTTCTGAACCAAGTTTCAGAGTGTCCATTTGTGTTGAAATCGTATCTACTGCGTCCTTTAAGTTTTCCTGAGTTCTCGCAAGTTGCGTAACCGAATCGGTAATTGCAACTGAGTCAATTTTACCTTGCAAGGTATCGTGATTTTCATGAACAGTAGTTTGCAGTTCTTTTACGGCTGCTTCGTAATTCTGTACTGCATTTTCATAACGTGAAAAAATAGGTTGAAAATGCTCACAAATTTGTGTTTTTAATTAATTAGAGACTTTTCGACATTTATATTCGATTTTAAATAACTACGCAGATAAATCGTCATGTGTTTGTTCAAAAAAAAAATGGTTCAAATGGCTCTGAGCAGTGTGGGACTCAACTGCTGAGGTCATAAGTCCCCTAGAACTTAGAACTACTTAAACCTAACTAACCTAAGGACAAAACACACATCCATGCCCAAGGCAGGATTCGAACCTGCGATCGTAGCGGACGCGCGGTTCTAGACTGTAGCGCCAGAACCGCTCGGCCACCAGCGGCCGGCTCATGTGTTTGTTCAAGCGTGTGTTCCATTGAGTCTAACTTTTGAAGCTGGTGCCGTGATTGTCTCTGGTGTTGTTTCATTGTATCTAACTTTTGAAGATTTTGCTCCATTGTATCTAACTTTTGCTGTGTTTGTCTCTGATTTTGTTTCATTCATTGCATTAACTGCAATAACAATGTATTGGTGTCTGGAATCTGTTTCTCTATGCTTTTTGGCAGTGCCTTTTCACCGGCAACATTCACATTTTGACAAGCAAAAAATGTGTCTTGACTCATTCGAGAAAACAGCGAGGACCCAAAACCTGAATCAGCAGTATTTGCAAGATTGTGTCCTGTCATTTTGGATTCCTGAGGCGAGCTGTTACTGGCCGATCGATCGATAATGCTTCCCTGTTCACTAATTGTTTCACTGTATACGCCATTATTTGCTCCATTTCCCTATGTACAATTACCAAATTACTATGTTGAACATTAGTTAATTCATTACATAGTGGCGCTAACACACTGGGTTCGTTTTCACTGTCACTTCTCAGTTTACTTTGGAGCCTAGTATTACGTTTTTCACACGCCATTATTGTCACAATATTTCACACGATAACACAGAAAAACACAATTTGAAGAGCAAAATAAAAAAAACACATTAACATAGCACTGAAAATAATATCTGATTAATTGCAAGCACAGTTGCGAAATACTTGGGGTGCAAATCTACATGCATGCTACGACAGTTTTACTGTACAACAATGAAAAACTACAAAGGAAATTCTGTCCATAATTATGTGCTAGTAATAAACAATAGCTACACTAATTACACACATTACAAGAAAAAATCAGAAGATTCCAGGTTCGAATCCTGGCAGGGTCGCCATATGAAATGTCCCCTTAGAAAAATTTATGAATGACTGTGCGGATAAACCTCTTACATTATTTGCTGAGCAAAACTGAACGTCTCAGACATTACTCTCTTTACTTATTCTGATCAACACTAAACTGACACACAATATATTTAGTGCAATCCCGAAAAAAGAATGGCCCTTACTACGAATAACCTATACCTTTCATGAATCACTTACCTCACAAAAATCTTCGTTACTCAAACTACTGCAATACAGTGAGCGCCAATACTGCCACCTAAATAAAAGATTCTAACTACTGAAGGCACTAACTACTGATAGGCATACTTAGCAAATGAAAGATTTTGATAGAGAACAAACAATGTATTGACCTTAATATTGTTCAAAAGTATATATATATATATATATATATATATATATATATATATATATATATATATATATATATATATATATCAGTTCATGACATCCAGTCTTACAAATTTACTCTTTCTGGCGGACACACGTCCAGATTGTCCACTCTTAAAATTTTGCCATCTCTCTCTCCCCACATCCACCACTGCTGCCGGCTCACCTCCAACTGTGCAACGCTACACGCTGTTAACAGCGAACTGCCCAACACTACAATAGCATATACTCCAACAATGCAAACCAACCACAGCCTTCACACAGCACAGTCAGTGATTTTCATATAAAACACTATGTGGTGTTACCAACATAAAAACCTAAACAGGCTAGTTACAACCATTAATCAATCAAGCCTAGAAAATTCGAGAGATCAATTAGAAAAGAATTTTTTCAACGTAAAGACTAAAAGTGTTTCTGGTAGATTTACGAAGAACGTGTGAAAACTGGTCCATACTTCCTCCTATGAAAAAATGGACAGCACAAAGCTTCCAATAGAAGAGGTCCACTGTCTTTTCTGGTAGTTTACAACATCATCAAGGAATCACATTCTTCATTGAGCAGCTGATTTCAGTGGAAGGCCGAATTTCAAGTAAGATCTCATATTTGAGGAAAAACTGTTTGCTATTGAGTTAAGCAAAAGATACTATAGTGCAAGATAGATCTCGAGAAGGCAGGGCTAGTCAACAGCTGTGTGTGCAACAGGGGACAACTTAAAATGGATTTAGCTGTACAATTGTAAGCTATGTGTTGTATACATATAAAAGATGTAAATTGTAAGTATGAACTACGTGTAATGATAATATAATATAGACAAATAGTAACATATCATCGGTAGATACAGAAATTTTGGGGTGGCAGCACTAACTAAAACTGTATTCTGTTTGCAGAAATTCGGAGAGAATAACATTTTATTGGGAAAATTAGGGAAATCTCAGCGAATATTAGGAATTTTGAAAATTTCAGGAAATTCTGTGTTTTTATCCTAACATTGGAATTTAGTTTTGTTGAGTTTTATAAATCACAAGTTTTAAATTACTTTGTATATCAAAGTGTGTTAATTATTTGATTATTAGGCCATATAAATTATCAGTGTTTAAAAACTGTAGTTAAATTACAACCGAGGGGAAAGAAAAGTCGTTATGGTAAGTTAATCAACCCCCTCCCCTGTGCCTCACCGCTAATTTCTCAGGAGCTTCTTATGACATCATCTTTCTCCCCATAACTGGAATATTCAGGGATGTTTTTTTCAGGTTCGAGTACCTACCCTGATATGTTATAGATGTATTGCGATAATGAAAATGTAAACCACTGGTTGTAAAGCTAACAAGAAAATGTAGTTGTAATCTACCTGCTGCAGATGTAGAAAAAATGTGGTGGATGTCTAATGTAACGAAAGACTTTCATAATATACACTGACGTATATACTGAAAAAAAATTAATGTTGAGTAATGAAATTTCAAGAATACATTTGTCTAGGTAAGAAATTTAAGTCATTTATACTGCAAAATCACAGGATAATGAAGCACGAGATAAGTCACTGAAAATGTGAAATGCTGGTACATTAACAACTGGTCGAAACTACATAATGTTGAATACGAGCGTGTAAACGTGCAAGCATTGTGTTGTGTCACTTTGTGAGGTGGAGTTCCACAACTGTTGCATTTGGTCGGTCAGTACAGAAACGGTTAATACTGTCTGTGGATGATGCTGGAGCTTTCATCCAATGATGTCCCATATGTGCTAGATTGTTGATCGAACAGGCCAAGATAACATGTAGACACGCTGTAGAGTATTCTGGGTTACAACAGCGGTATGTGTGCGAGAGTTATACTGTTGTAAAGTATCCTCTGAAACACTGCTCATGAATGGCAGCACAACAGGTCGAATCGCCACACTGATGTACAAATTTGCTGTAAGGGTGAGTGGGATAACCACGAGAGTGGTCCTACAAGGTGATTCAAAAATGACCGGTATATTTAAAACGGCAATAAAAACTAAACGAGCAGCGATAGAAATACACTCCTATAACGAGTATACAAAGACAAATCAGAAGTGGACATGTAAGCAGATTTACCAAAGTCTTTATCAGCAAGTTCGGCCATATGGTAGGTGCAAAATGCAATAATGTCTCTGTCAACGAAACTTCCGAGTCCAGCAACATTTGACACTCCTGTACCTCCACGTACAATGGCCACAGTAAACCATCCGTTACCATGGCTGAAAGAATCATTAATATCTAAACTAAAATTAAGTCGGCAACCACAGAAAACAGAAGGTCCGTCCAGCAAGGCTTGAGCAGCGACAGACTTGACTGGTATACGGCTCTTCTTGTCTCCAGCTGTTGTAGCAAATTCGATGTTTTCGATGGTTTTGTAGACTGTTTGTTTAGAACGGCGACGGTATCTTCTGTACTGCATCTTAATTTTACTTTAGATATTAATGATTCTTTCAGCCATGGTAACGGATGGTTTACTGTGGCCATTGTACGTGGAGGTACAGGAGTGTCAGAAGATATCGCCGTCGTTCTAAACAGACAGTCTACAAGACCATCGAGAACATCGAATTTGCTACAACAGCTGGAGACAAGAAGAATCGTATACCAGTCAAGTCTGTCGCTGCTCAAGCCTTGCTGGACGGACCTTCTGTTTTCTGTGGTTGCCGACTTAATTTTAGTTTAGATATTAATGATTCTTTCAGCCATGGTAACGGATGGTTTACTGTGGCCATTGTACGTGGAGGTACAGGAGTGTCAGAAGATATCGCCGTCGCTCTAAACAGACAGTCTACAAGACCATCGAGAACATCGAATTTGCTACAACAGCTGGAGACAAGAAGAATCGTATTCCAGTCAAGTCTGTCGCTGCTCAAGCCCTGCTGGACGGCCCTTCTGTTTTCTGCAGTTGCAGACTTAATTTTAGTTTAGATATAAATGATTCATTTATATCATGGTAATGGATGGTTTACTGTAGCCACATGCTTGAGACAACAGCACATTTTCAGGAGGACAAACTTTCGAAATTACAGTAGTTACAATTGTCAACAACAAATGGCGCTGCGGTCTGGGAAACTCTATAGTACGATATTTTCCACATATCCACCATGCGTAGCAATAATATGGCGTAGTCTCTGAATGAAATTACCCGAAACCTTTGACAACGTGTCTGGCGGAATGGCTTCACATGCACATGAGATGTACTGCATCAGCTGTTCAATTGTTTCTGGATTCTGGCGGTACACTTGGTCTTTCAAGTGTCCCCACAGAAAGAAGTCACAGGGGTTCATGTCTGGCGGATAGGGAGAACAATCCACGCCGCCTCCTGTATGTTTCGGAAAGCCCAAAGCAATCACACGATCATCTAAATATTCATTCAGGAAATTAAAGACGTCGGCCGTGCGATGTGGCCGGGCACCATCTTGCGTAAACCACGAGGTGTTCGCAGTGTCGTCTAAGGCAGTTTGTACCGCCACAAATTCACGAAGAATGTCCAGATAGCGTGATGCAGTAATCGTTTCGGATCTGAAAAGTGGGCCAATGATTCCTTTGGAAGTAATGGCGGCCCAGACCAGTACTTTTTGAGGATGCAGGGACGATGGGACTGCAACATGGGGCTTTTCGGTTCCCCATATGCGCCAGTTCTGTTTATTGACGAAACCGTCCAAGTAAAAATAAGCTTCGTCAGTAAACCAAATGGTGCCCACATGCATATCGCCGTCATCAATCCTGTGCTCTATATCGTTAGCAAATGTCTCTCGTGCAGCAATGGTAGCGGCGCCGAGGGGTTGCCGCGTTAGAATTTTGTATGGATAGAGGTGTAAACTCTGGCGCATGAGACGATATGTGGACGTTGGCGTCATTTGGACCGCAGCTGCAACACGGCGAACGTAAACCCGAGGCCGCTTTTGGATCACCTGCTGCACTAGCTGCGCGTTGCCCTCTGTGGTTGCCGTACGCGGTCGCCCTACCTTTCCAGAACGTTCATCTGTCATGTTCCCAGTCCGTTGAAATTTTTTCAAACAGATCCTTTATTGTATCGCTTTTCGGTCCTTTGGTTACATTAAACCTCCGTTGAAAACTTCGTCTTGTTGCAACAACACTGTGTTCTAAGCGGTGGAATTCCAACACCAGAAAAATCCTCTGTTCTAAGGAATAAACCATGTTGTCCACAGCACACTTGCACGTTGTGAACAGCACACGCTTACAGCAGAAAGACGACGTACAGAATGGTGCACCCACAGACTGCGTTGTCTTCTATATCTTTCACATCACTTGCAGCGCCATCTGTTGTTGAAAATTGTAACAACTGTAATTTCGAAAGTTTGTCCGCCTGAAAATGTACTGTTGTCCCAAGCATATTGCAACAAACGGTGTATTTCTATCGCTGCTCGTTTAGTTTTTATTGCCGTTTCAAATATACCGGTCATTTTTTAAACACCCTGTACTATCATACGAAATTACATGCCAGACCATAAGTCCAGGTGTAGGTTCAGTGCGTTTAGCACACAGACTGGTTGGTTGCAGGCTTGCAACTGGTCTTCTTCTAATCAACACACGGCCATCCCTGTACCAATCCAGACGCAGCTTCTGTCGGAAAACAATGAGCTCTCGCTTGACACCACTGAAGTTGTAATTGGCGGTGATTTTGGGTTAGTGGAATGCACGCTACACGGCGTCTGGCTCGTAGCTGTCCTTGAAATAAGCGATTTGTAACAGTTCTTTGTGTCACTTTCCTCAAACTGATGCTGCAGTACAATGTATCAGAGCTATATGTTGAGCACGATGGTCTTTCCTCTCAGTAGTGCCACATGGCCATCCAGAACCCGGCCTTCCTGCGACGATACATTCTCGTGACCACCGTACAGTGGCTACATTCCTGACGAGTCTTTCTGCTGTATCGCAGTATCATCCATCTTCTGGTAGCCCTATTATTTAACGCAAAGCTGAATTTCTTCCTGATAATGGCCTCTCTAGCCCCACTCTTGTGCGGCTGGCGCGAATTTGGAACACACATCATCCTTCAGATGTAGAAACGAGCCTGCCAATTTCTGTTTATGTCGCACAACTCCTTTTTGGTGTTTCATTTTTTCCATCGGTGTTTTGTGTGCTACTTTTTGTGACCTGTAACTATCATGCCTATTTGAAACTACATCGCAGACTGGACGCTCCAACGAACAAGTCGAACAGCTGCGCAACTGTATCACCACTGGATGAGAATGATGTCATGCCACCTATGCCCATTCCTACTGTAAGTAGCTGTCTGACTGATTTTTATGGCAGTAAATACTGAGCAGTGACTGAGATATCTCAATGAGTTGGCACAGTATGCATGTAGGCTTTGATGCTCTCTGTTTAGCCTATTTCCAACAGTGAGACATAGCGTAGTAAAGTGGAGCGAAGCAGAGGGATGGCGTAGAAGAGGATAGGAAACAGCGTAGGGACAGTTAAGAAATGAGATTATCTGTGTCGTTTTTGTGGCAATAAAACTGTGAGTTGTTATTGGTAAAGCTGCAGATGAGTTGACTTTGAGGTTCTCTGGCTGGTGCGTTTCCAAGAGTATGATAGGGCCTACGAAAGAGTTGATAAATGTTGTTAATGACAATAAAATGCTGAGCTTTTCATTTTAGTGATGGTAAAATACTGATCTATGATTTGTAGAGCTAAATATGTGTAACGCAGTGGCTGTTTCCATACAAAGCGGGGTGGTTTAGGATAGGGGAGGAAAGGGGAGGAGAGGAAAGGGCAAGGGACTTGACTTAGGAATGGGAGAGTGGATGGAGGAGAGGAAGAGCAGGAGGGGATGGAAGAAGGTGACAGGACAGGGAGAAAGTTGGAAGGGGAACGGGATGGTAAAGAATGGGGAGCGGGAGAGAGCGGCAGGTAGAGTAGAGGGAGGAATGTATGTGGGCACCATGGAGTGGAGTTAGGGCCAATGGCCAGTGGTTATTATGCTTTTTACTATACAAGTATGCTGACCAAGCTCTACACACAGATTATACTGTTACAAAGAAAAGCAGAAGTGCAACAATAGGATAAGATACCATTATTAAATTAGGCTATAGTGATGAAATGATGATGTCAACTACAAATTATGATCTCGCTACATGAAGTACAATCAGAAATAATTCAGTTAACGTGTAGATAGTATTAGTATAATGAGTGTGGGTATCATAATTTTGATTTTTAGTGAATTGTGCATCTTTTAGATTAACTTTGATTCAAATTCTGTTTATTCTTCATTCAAATACATGTTGTGTGAGGCAACAAAATCATCAGTACGCTATGAAACGTATTTTGAATATTCTGTAATTATAAAAGCACAGTTATAAATACAGGGGTTGGACAGAAAAACGGAAACACCAAAAACGCAATACATTACTGTGCCCAATATGGGTAAGAAACCTGTTGGTATTTAAAACAGTTTCAGATCGTCTCGGAATAGATAAATACAGGTCCTGCATGATTTTCAACGGAATATAATACCGTCCTTCCTGCAAAATAATGGAAGGTCAGGTGACGATGATTGAAGTGGATAGCGATCGTGTACCCTTATCTCCAAAGTAAGTCAAAAAGCTTCGACAATTTTGCGATCTGGTGGCTATGGCGGCCAAGGGAGATGTGACAATTCATCCTTGTGCTCACAAGAGCAGTCCTGGACGCTGCAAACTCGGTGACCAGGAAACCTTTTGTCTTGGAACACAGCATCCCCATCTGGGAGCAACCAGTCCCATGGGATGCATCGTATCAGCCAAACTGTTCACATAATCCTTGGCAGTAACGTGACCTTGCAGATTAACCATGGAACTCACCGAATACTACGATATGGCTGCACGAATCATCGCGGAACCCTAATAATGTTTCGCACTTTCCACGCAAAGTCGGACAGAAGTTGGAGACATTATGAAACAAGAATCTTCCAACCAAATGACTTTTACCCAATGCTCCATAGCCCAGATGGTTTTGGCACCTTATTTTCCTGTTACAGGGAGTACATCACTGATAAGTGGTTAAGGAATTCCAGCTTGTCCTGCGGTTCCCAGCTTATGGAGCTCCCTTCGTGCTGTAACGGTGCTAAAATGCTTCGTGAGTGCGATAATCAGTTCTACAGTGACTTTTTCAGCTATCGTCTTCATATTTTTCGTCACAGTTCTCTTCAATAACCATCTGTCATGATCACTCAGCACACACTTTCGTCCGCGTTGTGGCTTAGCGGATGATATTTTCCCGCTTTCCCTGTATGCGGGATAAATCTTCGATACGGCGCCTTTTGAAACATTTCAGCCAAATAGAATCACCCATCATACGAACACCAAAACTTTTTCAATGTCCGAATTCACTTACCTCCAGCATAACCCACTCACAACTACACAGAACATCGTTCCGACCATGACTGATACTTGCAACTTATTGAGAACATTGCAGAGGTGCCGTTCGTGCTCAAATACGAAAACACCATCTGCATGCTTGGCTAGCATCTGCTTATATGCATTTCTCGCGGAGTTCTAATTTTTTTGCCCAAACCCAAACTTGCTATAGTAGCACGACACACAGCTGGAAGGGACAGGGCAACGCAGACAAATAGGAGCAGAGAGCTAATTCTGAGGAGGGGGCACTTTTGAAGCGATCACCTTTCGGTGGTACGTCTGGCATTTATCCGGTGATAGTCTTTGAGTTCGGACATGCTATGATGTACTCTTGTCATCGGTGAGTTTGAGAGTGCTGTTTTTGAAAGCCTTAGATCTTGTTCACAGGCTGTTACACTTAGAACTTTTCCTGGGATTATGAGTCAACCATTATCAGAAATGAATCAGCGAAGTTCACTCAGGCGGCATTGCCATAGGCTTTGAGTGCTGCTCCAACTTAGACATGTATAGCTTAAGAATAAATGTAAGTTTAAACCTTATGGTCTCAGTGAGGACTACATCACTGATAATTTCTCAGACGAAACTCCTCACACACACTATTTTTCAGTGGAACATACAGGAGTAGCAGTTGTTAGGCTAGGTTACTAGCGTGACGGGTGTACAGTTTCCCCCTAGACGACGAAGAAGAGCTGAAGAATCATGTAGTGCCGTAGTAAATCGAAATCTACCTGGGGTAAGCAGTAGTATTAGGTTCAGCACTTCGCAGAGGGTTTCCTGAGCAATGCGAGCACCAAGGTAGGCGAGAATGTTGTAACACGTTTACAAAACACAAAGTGAAAGAAATCAGGTGAAATGTATTCGCTAGAGCCTACCAAGTTGACAGAGACAATGGAAGTCATAAAGACGCCAAGCCAGAACATCGAACCTCTAGCTGTAACTGTAACTGTAACTTGGGTGACATGATACCACAGTCCCTGTGAATTCAAAGTTATGCCAAACCGCATCAGACGCTACCTATCACACCAAATGAGAGAAAGTACAGCAGTTTACTGTAGTTTTGTGTAATGTAATGCTGTATGGAGCACTGTAGTGTGTAATTATGAATTACAAAATTTGTGGTGTAACAGTGGAGTATAGCACATTAGTGCACCAGGATGCACCTCCTGGATTCTGTATGTCAGAAGACCATAGCTCAGTGGGTAGACTTTTCTCTCTTCTTTTCGTTAAGAAGTAATTACTCTTACTTAGTATTTCTCTGAGCCCCCCCTCCTCACTCTCTGTCTCTCTTTCTCTCTTCCTCGATTTCTCCTCTTTCCTACATATTTTTGTTTTCCTCCTCTAAGCAACAGGATACTGAGATACATTCCGAAGTGAAAAAATCATGGGACAGCTATATAAAAATATACAGATATAATATCGTATACACAAAGGTATAAGAGGGCAGTCCATTGACAGAGCTGTCATCTGTAACCAGGTGATTCGTGTGAAAAGTTTTCCGACGTGATCATGGCCGCACGACGGAAGTTAACAGACTTTGAACGCGGAACAATACTTCTATAGAAAAAGAAAACAATATGTTATTGCGTAGCGAGCAGGGCACAGTATTATAATTCTCCCAAACTTAGAATCCCTGGGACAGATATCTTGTCAGAAAGAATGTCGATAACAGGCAAAAATGGTCGAGATTCTTGATTCTCGGAATGGACGAACTTCTGTATATACAATTAAATTTGTGCGGAAGCCAGAGTGCGCAAGTCGCACTCGCACCTGACCAGTTTTATTTTTTCTTCTAAAAATGTGGTGTGCGTCCAGGTATATGATGCCCTTTGTTTGGGCCTATATTAGTCGTGGTTGTAATCATATGCTACTGGAAATAATCACGTAGTCCTTAATTTAAATGCTCTGCTTGTACTAACATGCTTAGACGTGACATTAGACATCCGGTACTTCCGTGGTGTACTTTCGTGTTGTGGCATCTTCACAGACTGATAGTGTAAATGTTTCACGTCGGTAGGGTAGTCAGAAAGCACTGTTTTCTGCTTGACCCCGGGACAGGACGCATTATAGCTGGGCACGAACCGCAGCTTAGCGGCCATCCACTCCGGACTACCACCACTTGGCAGCTAATGGACCACGCCAAATCTCCGTTTTGTCGCTAGTGGCTCTCTCTCTCTCTCTCTCTCTCTCTCTGCCTCCACCCCCCCCCCCTCTCTCTCTCTCTCTCTCTCTCTCTCTCTCTCTCTCTCTCTCTCTCTCCCTGTTTCTGTTTCCATTCCTGGCCTCCGCCGTAAGTGGAAAGGCTTGACAGTCTTAGTTTTTGTTCCCTAAAACACGAGAAAATTTTTGTTGTTTCCTTGGTTGTAATGTAAACCGGCACTAAAAGTTGTCTGCAAAAAAAAAAGTAAAAGGCGTCGCCTAATTTCAGAGACAATTTTCTAACCTCAAAGGTACAACTTCACTCATATTTCATATGAAGGAAGCAAGTTATACGCAAGCATTCATTAAATGTCACTATGAAAACTTGCAGAACAGTTTGAAGACAAGTAGATCACATTTACAACAGATAAAACTATTGAAAAGCTTGTGTAAGTATTAATAAAGAGATTTATGAGTGCGACAAATCTTGCAAAAGCTTTTTAATTTTTGTGTGGACACCGTGTAATGGAGGCAAAAGATCAAGACGTACACTTGCAAAGTTCTTGAAACAAGACATTTAATGACTGTTTTAATGCTAGTGAGCAGATAATAACTACTTATATTGACGAACGTTTTGAAAAGTAAGCTTATGAACTGCGCTTCATAGCTACATAAAGAAATCTTAGCAGTGTCATAAACACCACTAAAATTAATACATTTAGAAGTAGAACCCGTTACGTACGGAAAAGTAACTCAGAATAAAGAAATAGAAATAGAAGATTCGTTCAGCTGCTTAGGACAACTCATTATTTGCAGCGAAGAACTGAAATTGCGTATAAAATGGGAAGATTCAGTTACCTACATAACGCTCGTTACAGAAGTAACGCAAGAAGACAGACAATGATTAAGTTTTTACAATACAATGACTATCCTTACATTGTCTTATGGAACAGAGGTAAGAATTCTCAAGGAAGAGAGTGAAGGAAAATGTGAGGCTCTACAGAAGAATCAAACACGAATCAAAAAAATGTGGAAATAATACAGAATTATAAATGTAAAGTATAATGCAGTTCATTCTCGTCTACTTTGGAAGAGTGGGTAAATCAGTTAAACTGAACAAACTTATCTGATAGAATACATCTACATCCTGCATCATCCAGATGAAGTTTTTACGCTATCAACGCTCATGAAAAATAATTTTCTAATGACTACAGTGAAAAATTTTGTTCCTTGCCAAATTTCATTATTCTCGGTCAACAGGAAATACCGTACAGGTTTTGATGAATAAGTTTGCGGGTATAAAGTATGTAATATAAATTGCCGTATCTTTTGACTGCATCGACTAGGAAACTTAATTTCTTTACGACGCTAGGAGACTGTAGACCCTACTATGTGACATGCGTTTGAACTTGATACTTACACCCGTCCCTGAGAAAAAGGGGTCTTACGAGTCGAACAGACGACAGACTACAAAGTGATCTTACAAGGGTTCCGTTTTTATCGTTTGAAGTGCGGAACCATAAAAATAACTGACTACAGAACTGAATGGAAACAAAATTTGTCAATACGAAAAGTGTCCCATCACAAGCTCTGATGCAGCTACATCATTACCCCTCGACTAATGAAACCTGACAGTAAACAGCTCTTATTGACAGAAATTACTGTACATTATCAGTAGTAACTACACACTTTATCTGAAAATACTAATTACGGAACAGATGTAAGGTAGTTTTCATGAAGTGAACAGAAAGAGCAGCACACGACACAAAAATGTCGTCTAACTAATGGCTTCAGGAGTATCCGTTTAATTATAATTCATTATAAATAATTATTGATTAAATCTAATTTTGGTGCTACAGTCATACACTGATGGAAAAAAAAAATCGCAACGCCAAAAAATAATTAATGTAGAGCAATGAAATTTCGAGAATACATTTGTCTAGGAAATATATTTAAATGATTAACATTGCAAGATCATAGGTGAATGTAATCACGAGATAAGCCATTCCAGATGTGAAGTACTGGTATATTAATAACCGGCGTAATCCCCAGAAAGTTGAATGCAATGCGCATACATTGTGTTACACAGGTGCCGGATATCAGTTTGTGGGATGGAGTTCCATGCCTGTTGCACTTGGTCGGTCAATAGAGGGTCGGTTAATGATTGTTGTGGATGGCGCTGGAGCTGTCGTCCCATTATGTCCCATAAGTGCTCGATTGGAGAAAGACCTGATGATCGAGAAGTCCAAGACAACATGTAAACACTCTGTAGAGAATGTCGAATTACAACAGCGGTATGTGGACGAGCATTATCCTGCTGAAAAACACCCCCTGGAACGCTGTCCCTGAATGGCAGCACAACAGCTCCAATCACCAGACTGACGTACAAATTTGCAGTCAGGATGCGTGGAATAACTGTGAGAGTGCACCTACTGTCATACGAAATCGCACTCCAAACCTTAACTCCAGGTGTAGGTCCAGTGTGTCTAGCACGTAGCAGATTGGTTGCGACCCCTCAACTGGCTTCCATCTAACCAACTCACGACCATCACTGGCACTGAGGCAGGACCTCCACCCTACCCTCCGATAAGCTCTCGCTTGATACCACTGAAGTCGCAAATGGCGGTGGTTTGGGGTGAGTGGACCGCGCGCTAAAGGGAGTCTGGCTCTAAGTTAGTCTTCAAGTAATCGATTTGCAAAAGTTCATTGTGTCGCTGTGGTGCCAAGTGCTGCCCATATTGCTATTGCAGATGCAATACGATGCGCCAGAGTCATACGGCGATCAAGATGGTCTTACCTTTCGGTATTGCCACGTGGCCGTCCAGAGCCTGATCTTGCAACTGCACATTCCCATGATAACCTCTGGCGGCAATCACGTACAGTGGCTACATTTCTGCCAAGTCTTTGTGTAGTAACGTAAAACAGTCACCATCTCATAACTCTATTATAACCTCGTTGGAACTCAGTGAGGCGTTGTTAATGATGTCCTTGTCGCCTTAAAGGCATTTTTCACTAACATCAACTCACCATGTCCAATCTCAAACGAACGTAACTAACGCACACGACCGTTATAGCTTGTATTATAGCAAACCTGATTTGCATCCTCACAGTGGCGTTTCTAGCGTCATTCTTGTGCAACTGGTGCGAAATTTGAATAGCAGTCATCTTTCAGATGTGGCAACCTGCCAATCAACTTTCGTAACAGTGAATATAAAATTTGAAAGTAACGAGTCGGAAAAATGTAATTTCCTTATTTCTGGGTCTACATACAAAATCTAAATTGATTAATCCACTTCAAATAGTTGTTTTAAGTTTGATGACCCCAAAATAAAATATCATCACAAACATCTATAACATGGCTACAACCAGATCTCCATGCTTTTTCATTCACTTGTGACGTCTAACGTTGTATTACGGAGAACATTTATCACATAAAAAGGATTGAATTAATTTCAGTGGCATGAAATACATGGAATCGATCAGTACGAGTTAAATAAAATGTATCGACCTTGAATATTAGTGATGTATGATCAGAATATTTTAAACGTCAGTTATAGAACATGTCGTGACTAATGACTATGTATCAGATGACTCGATACCGGAATCCTGCTTTTTGCGAACAGTCGCCTCAGCAGTTAGACTATCTGAGCATGCCTCCAGTCTTCAGTGAAACCTTTATAATGACTGACGTTGCCTCCTGTTACTTTCAGAGAATCACATGTGTTTCCCCATTCCAGAATCGAGTCGCCAGAGAAGAGGTATGGTGGAGCAACGCGGATTACTCTGTTACAGTTGAACTGAATTCGCTTACGTGAAATGTATGAAGTCGTTGAAGATGAATAGAATGAATAGCAATGACGTGAAATGAAATTTGAGAAAAGCTTACTCAGACAGTTCGAGACTAAAATGTAACGAACATGTTGTGACTAATGAAAATTTGTGCCAGACGAGAACTCGTACCTGGTTAGCTCAGGAATAATAGGAGCAAACATCAATGACAGTAAACGTTTGACTCGGACATGGGGGTGTGCATAGCTAGCCTATTGGTTGAAGCAAGAGCTCACGAAAGGTAAAGAATGGAACAAGCAGGTCACTCCTGTTTACAAAACAAAACAATGGATGTAGAGATTACATTGTTGCACACCGTATACTAACGACCATGGCATGAGATTGCGTCTACTCATTTTTGACTAACAGGAGCCACTGCGTTGTATTGATCAACATATGTTCAACAGAAACGACAGTATCGCCGGACGTGCGCCAAGAAAGCGTAAAAGAATCATTAACGTTGTCGACATACAGTACACTGCTCTGCAAAACTTAAGGACGGTATTGATAAAATAACTTAACGTATTAATCTGTCGGCGGAAATGAATGAAAATGCGAGAGTATGTTTGCTCGAGTTCTCCCAATCGGGCAGGGAACGTTGGACGTCACATGACGTGATATCAGCGTGGCTAGTGCCACGTGGGGCTGGGCCCTCACCACGAAGCAGTTGAAGGAACGGTAAAAGACAGTGTGCGTGAATCAGCGAACAGTTGCAGTGCTCTCTGGTGGTGTTCTTCATTACACCGTGGCCTATAGAAATCATTTGGATGATTTCATGCGGTGAAGAATCATCGAGGAACTGAAAAAAAGGACGAACTGTGACGAATGTAGTCCAAGAATTTGATACTGCTCGTACGTTGTTTCACGTGCATGGGAGCATTCTGAGTCACAGACATTGCTGCCAGAAGGAGGGGTGGCGGTCGACCAAGGTCAAGTACAGCTGCAGGTGACTGTTACATTGTACAACAGGCAAGAATGGACCCATGTCCAATGGCAGGTACATTTGCAGCCATATTTCACAGTAGCGAAAGATACCCAGTCTCACTCTCCACTATGGCACGGCGATTGCATGGGGAGTGGTCTCTTTGCCGACGACCAGTACGTTGTGCTCCACTGACAGCATGACGTCAGCGGCACCGTTTGCCAAGAGCATAGGGATTGGATCAGCGAGGAGTGGTACTGTGTGCTCTTTTCGGATGAGGGCAGATTCAATAATAAGAGCGATTCAGGCGAGAGGTGACAACATGTAATTCACCCAGGAACGAAGATAGTTTTGGTAGTCTAGATGTTATGGTATGGGAAGGTATACTGTTGGATGGGCTTCCGAACACAGATATAGAAAACTCGCCGGTCAACGTTATTGTGACACTGTACACCTTACCCCAGTGCGCCTTTTCAATGGTTCTTCCAGCCCTGCCTTCATTTTCATGGATTATAATGCGAGACCTCATCGAACAGCGCAGCTGGAGGAGCTCTTGCGGCGAGAGGGTATCCAGCGAATGGACTGCCCATTCCCCCGATTGACACCCCAACAAGCAAATGTGGGGCACGTTGGGGTGGCGTATTGCAGCACGTCCACTCGCGCCACTGACCATCTAGCAGTTGTCAACCACGCTGGTGGAAGAATGGAAAGGCCTGTCACAAGAAGTCCTTACCAACCTTGCGACCAGCATGGGAGCACGTTGCAGAGCATATGTTGCCATCTGTGGTGATCATAGATTAAGACCGTTCATTTCATTACGTATTTCCTTCAGTTCCCTTTGTAGCACTTCCTTCTATGTATAGCCCAAGTTTCATCGAGCTATGACACTTGCCAGTGACACATAATGCGGAAGCTACCTTCGTCCTTAAGTTTTCCATACCAATTCAGTACCGTTAAAAGATTTGTGCAGATGCAGAATGGTGAAATTAGGAGCTGTCAGGTATGTTTGCATCCAAGAGAGTTTTCAAATAAAAACGAATTTTTAAGACTCATTATTCAGTATATTCAATGATACGACATACAATTGGACGCGCCGCCCGCTGTGGCCAAGCGGTTCTAGAAGCTTCAGTCCGGAACCGCGCTGCTGCTACGGTCGCAGGTTCGAATCCTGCCTCGGGCATGGATGTGTATGATGTCCTTAGGTTAGTTTGGTTTAAGTAGTTCTAGGGGTCTGACGACCTCAGATGTTCAGTCCCATAGTGTTCAGAGCCATTTGAACCATATGAATTGGACGCTCCCTGGAGTTGTAAGACAGACTAACAGCCAATCGGGGTGGTCATTTCAGGTGTCGTTTGGCAATGGAACAAGTCCAAGATCAGTCAGGAGAAGGATCAGAGAACAAGCCTCGCTGAGATCCAGGGTCAGAGGGAGCGACCACCTCACTGTCTGTCGTCCGACGCTCTGGCTCCGCCTCGCAACCAACACCATACCTTCCTCCCACACTCCCCATTGGTCACTCAGAGGTAGCGTCTGGAAATTTGTCTGTCAACAGGTTTTATGGGAGCAAGCATCCTTTGCATAAGAGATGCTTTTACTTGACAATTAAGGTACTGTGAAGTTATACTGGAAGAATGGATCATTAGCAGCGGCTATGCACTTCAAGAATGAGCAGCATTTGTTGAGTAGCATCGCACAGAGCATGAATGTATTGCACTTTGAAAAAAGAGGGTGGCCGCCGTCAAGTTTAGAGAAGCGTTGAGAAGTGGTCGCCAGCTTGTTCTACTTAGCGGCGTTTAAGTCATAAGGCCGTACCCTACGTGAGTGACAGAAGCGAGCGACAGTGAGCGACTTCTGGATACGCGACACTCCAGTGACAAGCAGCAACATTGGGCGACAATCTTGGGTGTCCCGCATGCGAGAGACCATGTCGTGGTACAAGATGGCTGCTTAGAGGCAACCAGGTGATTCTACAAAACGGTGTGCTTACCCTCTAGAATACTGTAGTTGGAGAGTAAGGCTACAGAACTAGGTTTGCATAAGAAAACAAAGCGAGAAGGAATGCTGTGCATGAAATTTACAAATGGAGGAACCTCCATGGAGAATGTCGTAAGTATCGTCAACTACGAAGATCACCAGACAAGTTCTTCGATTACACGTGAATGAGCAGAGGAACATTCGACTGTCTCATCAATAAATTAAATAGGAATGTTTTTTTACATGATCAATAACTTTTAACATCCAATAAATGCAGAGGAATGACTATTACATGACGAACTACGCTAAATACAAACATAAGCACAAAGAATGAGGTCTGTTGGCAACAGGTTGCTGTGGTGTAGGGTTAGCGAGTACAGGTCGTAATAGCGTGCGAGGATAAGGTCTTGAGTTTGATTCCTGGCATTTCTTATATATTGACTCGATTACGATTCTCTATACTAAATTTTATGTATACTGTTTACACTGCATCGCTAAGTATATTTTTAAGGTCTTGCCAAAGGACTTGATCTTCACACCTATCCCAGTATATCACGCACATTTAATTCCTAATAAATTACAATGAAACATGAAATTTTACAGATATTTTATGTTTCGAACGTAATTCATCAGCAGTCAGTGTTAAGGCCAAGTGTTTCAATTATTCTAAAAAGTCTGTAAAAGTAAAGCTTACAAAATGTTTGAAAAGAAAGTCAAACGTTTCGTTTTGTGTAATGATTTGTCTAAGAGATTTGTCTAAGAGATTCCCAGCATCACTCAATGGCACGTAGAACTTTTCTCTGTTCTACTTATTTCTTTTACACAAATAATTTCATAAAATATTTGAGTGATTTATTCCATTTTTTAATTTAAAGTTTCATTCAGAAAGCATGATCTTACTGACTCCACGTTTGCTTTCCTGACGTACTTGATTCGAAGGAAGCCTTTTCGACATTTAAATACCGCGCCATTGTATCTTTTTATGTGCAAAATAGCTAGGTCTTGAACAGATGACATTTTGACACTTCATTTAAAGCAGCTTTTCGTGAAATATTTAAATTTTTCCTCAGCTTATTAATTAAGTTTTCGTTCATTACCCTGATTACTTTCAAGCAGTTAAATGTTTTCATGCCAAACTAGACGTCATGCTGGTCAAATTGGTACCCCGTTTACCTGTTTCTCTCCCTTTTTTTGCCTATGAAAATTTGGACAAAAGCTCATTGTGTAAGTTATAGGGAGTCTTGTTTTCACTCTGCACACATGTTTACAAAAACGTATCGAGTGTTAATCATACGACAAAACAGTCCTTTCTACGTGCTGACATTTCCAAAAATCGTCGTTTCGATATCTTGAACGTTTTATGAGATACGACGACTTTTACGTCCCATAGAACTTAGAACTACTTAAACGTAACTAACCTAAGGACATCACACACATCCATGCCTGATTCAGGATTCGAACCTGAGACAGTAGCCGTCACGCGGTTCCAGACTGAAGCGCCTAGAACCGCTCGGCCACACCGGCCGGCTTCATGATTGTATTTCAATGGGATGTACCCTATAGATATTGATGAGTGTGCACACACACACACACACACACACACACACACACACACACACACACAGACAGACAGAGAGAGAGAGAGAGAGAGAGAGAAAGCTTGTAGTTAGCAGTGACTGCCTTACTCTGATGTCGTTGAGATTGGATCCTTCTTGAAAGCTATTAATAAATGTGGAGCCGGCCGGTGTGGCCGTGCGGTCTCGGCGCTTCAGTCTGGAACCGCGTGACCGCTCCGGTCGCAGGTTCGAATCCTGCCTCGGGCATGGATGTGTGTGATGTCCTTAGGTTAGTTAGGTTTAAGTAGTTCTAAGTTCCAGGGGACTGATGACCACAGATGTCAAGTCCCATAGTGCACAGAGTCATTTGAACCAATAAATGTGGAGAGTCTAGTCACTCGTGACTTGATAACTGCTCTGTTCTTAACTAAATTTCGTTCCTCCACAGGATCCATGTTCAAGGAGAATAGCATAAAGGATAACAGATTAAGGAACTAGAGCCTGGCTGCTCACAGAGCAGGACGACGGTACCTGCAGAGCGCTGGCTGGGCTGCAGCTGCTGGCGGAGACGGCGACGGACGGCGCTCGCTGATGGCACTGGTGTCGTGTTGGCGGAACTGCCTGACTGTGTTACGACGTCTGCTGGCTTGAGGTGCACTTCACAACACGATTCTCGCGGCGTTTATCAGAACATCGTATTCTCTATACCTGCACAGCAAATGAATACAGTATGAATACCTCACATATTGTTATACTTGTGTAATTATTCATTGAACAGTTTATTATTTTAGTAGTAACTTTATTTAAATGTTGACAACAAGTGCTATTACAAAAATGTGCTAATTTAAAAGTAGTCAGTCGCATGTGTTAGTGGACACCCCAATTAAAAAGAGTGCCAAAAGACACTTTTGAAACTGTAAGTAGGCCTAAAATTGTTTAAACAACATTTAACGACAATCTGTTGTTATTTATAGTGGGTCACTTGGGTAAGAATGCCGACTTATTTATTCATGAACAAATTTTTCTTTATATTAATTGTGCATGATCTGAGTGTGAACGTAATTTTATAACATTTCTTCTGTTTGAATATTGTTGTAATATATTGTTTTAGTGTGGGAAAGTGGTCATGTTCAGTCAAATGAAGTATTTAACTCGTAAGAACAATTTATCTTTGGTGGAGACAGTCTTCAGCTAACAGGAAAGCAGACAATAGTGGAACACTACGACAGTCATGTGGAGACTAGGATTGTTCGAGTAAGGAGCTCAAGCGAGCGGTTCTCACACTTTTACATTTGTGCAGGAAGAAGATAGTCTTGCCTGTGTTAATGTGCATGATTCAGATACACAGTACACTGTTTGTTTAGATCTCGAAGGTGACACTTTTGTATCGAGTGCTGGAAGAAAGTAGAACTGCCTACGGTAACGTTCGTGATTCAATAGTATAAGTGATTTATTCTGAACTGTGAATAGCCACTACAATACTCTAACGTCTGAAGGGACTCTATACTCCATACGGCGAGAGAAGAGCTCCATGCTGTTAATGCGGCCATGGCGCATGTGTTTCGTGCATCCATGAAGGCCGATCAGATCGTGAGCTGCTGTTTACATTACCATGGCATCGCCCCAGTGATGCCGTAGTGCTGTCCGACTGCTGCTTTCAGTCAGTTGCGCCACGTGTTACATTCAGGTTTGTGTGTATACATGTACATTCCGCTAGTTCTGTGAGTTTCTTGCCATGTGTATAAGGGGAAAACTGTGTATAAGTATGTATAAGTGGAAAGTGGCTGCCTGTAGTGCAGAGAAGAGGGCTTATGCGAAAGGAGCTACAGTGAAATCCCAAGCACGCGAATTTATATACAGATTGCGTGTTTACTTTGAAAGGGAAAGGGACAATGATGGCCTTTGATATCAGTGAGTAAACAGAAGCACAAATGATAGACTGCCAGTTCAGTTGTGAGTCCTGTTATTGTGACGCCTGGGGAGTCAAAGAAGACACCGTGTCGTGTGACTGAAACAGTCATCTTTGATGAAAGTCATATCAGGCAACACATATACGTGCACAACAGCAGGAAGGAGTATCTGACACCTAAAACGGTGTTGGCATCACCGTCGGACAGTGGTTTGTTCGCAGGAAGAATGACAAGTGTCTCCATTGTTTTGAAAAAATTGACTTCCGCTAGAAAAATTTCTCAGGACGAAAGGTATTAATGGAACATGGCGACATTGTAGCATGGATATGTTGTTTCCTGTGTGAGTTGCTAGCAGTGAATCCGGTAAATGTAATATGGATTGCGAAACATGGGACAATGTGCGTCAGGCATGTTCCGTCGCATGGACAGAAGATGCGTCGTGGAACTATGAGTGTGCCAACTGGTAAGGGAGGCTGACTAAGTTCACGCTGGCTCTATGAACGGGTTTGTGCCTGATGCTCTGATGGTGTTTCATTAAAAATAAAAAATCGACTACCACGAGGAGATGAATGCAGATGCATTCAAATACTGGTTTGTTACTCGTTTGCTACCAAATGTCAAACCTGTATTGTTTTTGTAATGGGCAATGCGCCGTTCCATTCTGTGCAATTAAATAAGACACCAATGGCTGCTGCAAGGAGAGACGAAATAGTCTGCCAGTTGAAAGATAATAAAATAGGCTTTGAACAGAATATGGGGAAAGCAGAACTTCTGCAATTAGTGAAACGATAGAAGCCACAGAAAATTGATACATTAGCAGAGAACTATGGCCACAAAATTATATGTCTTCCACCGTAACACTGCCATTACAACGCAACTGAACTCATCTGGGTTCAAATGAAATCAGATGTTGCAGAGCGAAACAAAACCTTTACGTTGTGAGACACAGAGAGGCTGGTAAATGAGGCTGCCACACGAATAACGCCAGAAAACTGGAAGAACATCCTGCACCACGAATGGAAAGAGAGTACAAGGTCAAACACAGAAGAAGGTGTAAGAGAAGAATAGGTTCATAATATTGTAATTACTTTATCAAACGATGAGGACAGCACCAGCGAAAATACCGAAGGCTATGTGGTCGAGATGAAACGTTCAAATGGTTCAAATGGCTCTGAGCACTATGGGACTCAACTGCTGTGGTCATTAGTCCCTTAGAACTTAGAACTACTTAAACCTAACTAACCTAAGGACATCACACACATCCATGCCCGAGGCAGGATTCGAACCTGCGTCCATAGCAGTCGCACGGTTCCGGACTGCGCGCCTAGAACCGCGAGACCACCGCGGCCGGCTGAAACGTCCCCTTAGAAAAATTATACAAGACTGTGCTTAAACTGACACACAATATTTTTAGCGCAATACAATCTGACTTTCAAAAATCCCTACAAAAAAATGGCCCTGACTAACTTTAATCTATACGTTTCACAAATCGCTTACCTCACAAAACTCTTTGTTACTCGAAATACTGCAATACAGCGATCGCCACTACTGCCAGCTAAATAAAAGAGTCAAACTACGGAAGGCACTAACTACTGATAGGGATAGTTAGCAAATGAAAGATTTTAATAGAGAACAAACAATGTATTTACCTTAATGTCATCAAAAATCATAACATATATAGCAGTTCATGACATCCAGTCTTACAAATTTCAAAACTCCGCCATTTCTCTCCCCACATCCACCACTGCTGGCGGCTCACCTCCAACTGCGCAACGCTACGCGCTGTTCACATTCATCTGCCCAACACTACAATGGCGAGTATTACAACAATGCCAACCAGCCACAGACTGCATACAGCACAGCCAGTGATCGTCATACAGAGCGCTACGTGGCGTTACCAATATAAAAACCTAAACAGCGTACTTTCATAGCCCCCATGCTCCCCACAACAAATTTTACAAATTGTTTTGGGCAGTGGCCAATACAGATTTGAAAAAAATTTTCATAATTACAATAACAAAGAAATCAAATGCACACACTTATTGATACAATGTTGTCAAAAGATAAAAATTTTTCACAGTCCATAAAGACAGTCCTGATCATGCATCACTGTAAAATTGCAGTGTTTTTGTTTATCAAAGTATGAGCACTAAAAGAAAATGCACATGGAAGTAGTGGACTTCCTTGCAGTCTTGAAGAAGTAGTGTTGTCCTTCCAACGGAAAGACAGTGCTGACTCTTGACATGCAGACAGGCAATGGGCCACAACAGAGCAAACCCACAGCAGAGTCAGTCGAAGTTTTGAAGAATATTGGTAGGTAGGTCATCACAGAGCAGATCCACTGTATTCCTCGTAGGGATTATGGTATTGGTGGGCCACCAGAGGTGCAGACCCACTGCAGTCCTTGTAGAAACAATGGTATTGGTGAGTCATTAAAGGTGTAGACCCACTGTAGTCCTTGTAGAGATGGCTAGCAGCCAACTGTTGTGACTGTGCAGGTGCACAATCACCATCAAAGAGTCTTGTGGACAATATAGCAAGTCCATAAACCACCACTTGTGCACTCACAAAGCTTTTTTTCTTTTTAATTGTCCTTAGAACCAGCTATGCTGTTATCCAGTCTCTTGCTGAATTATTAACACATGTGCAAACACTAACAGTCCCAGCTTCTCATATATTGTGCATTACTATGACCAACAGAAACGTGTGCAGTGAAATGTAACTTACAAGTTAATAATATGATGAACTGGTGTCAATTACAATTTTATAACATAAGAATACAATTACAAAGGTACAAAATACATCATTAAATAACATGACAATACAGATAAAATTTGTAGTAAAGGCTTTACAAAAGAATAGAAATAACATATACATCAGCGTTACAGGAATTATGACATAAGTAAATACATAAAAGATCAGATTAATTATTGAAACATCAACTTCACACATGAGCATTAAAACATAACAGAATTAATAATGTCTAACATCTTTACAAAGTAAATAACATATTATTAATGCAAATTATCTTTGAGGATAACAGTATTCCTCATCATAGTTCATGTAGCTGAGTATTAGAAAAATTCTACAACATTAGTCTTATCAGATAAACATATAAAGCTAGGAAGAACATAAATACACAAGGGTACACAAACACATAGTGGGATAACACAAGGAAAGGACAGAGTTTGTTTTCAGTGTAACATTTGGAACTGCAGTCCAATCCAAAACTTAATTGCATAGATCGTCCCTCTTATTTCAACATTTGCTGCAGCCAAAAAATAAAAAATCCTATCCAAGCATGCTTTCTGTATTCTGTTCACATCCTCTTTCAAAAACAGTTTTTCCCCACTGTACGCTACTTTTTTGGACAAACCATTTTCTTATAGCTTCTCAATGCTTTTCTTCCAATTCATCATAGTTAGTTTCTTATATAGTCTAACCCCTCTTTAACTAACTTAAACCTACTGAGCCCAGATGCTAAACTAAGGGATGACGCAATTCAGCAGCACAAAACAATTGACACAAATAGCAATGACAAAAAAAATGCAAATTGGCAAAAAAAGCAGCAATATAGGACTTAGCAAAGAAAATGCAACATTACAACTAATATGAAGCAATGTACAGCAACAATAAAAATAAATCAGTAGTAAAACTGGCTTAACAGAGTAATACAAAGTGAAATTCAGTAACACTATGCCTGGCAAACAGCAGCAGCAAATGCAATAACTTGTATGTAAATATGACAAAGCTCAAGCAGAAAAAATATTACAGTAAAGACAACAATGCAGATAAGGGAAATGTATATTCACATCCTAATGTCTATGTCATTATGGTGGTGCACCACAAAACTAATTCTACAAAAGATATTACCAAGTAGTTGAAAAGAAATTTAAGTATGCAGTTACTGTTATTAATCCCTTCTTATTGTTCTTCCCTTTTCAAGTGCTCCTTTTTCGAAGAGCGTGGATCATATAATGATTATTTAACAGATCTGTTGACAGAAAGTGTTCACATTAGTAAATGCATTTAATTTTATTATATAAAACCAATGCTGCAACATAGCTGGAAAACAGATATCAAATGAAATAAGCAACTATGAAAGGCAAAGCATATAATATCATTCAATAGTCATGTGACTTTTCATAAGTTAGTACAAATTCTCTCAACTCTCATAGAAAGACGCTTGTCATTATCAGGCGTGCAGATGTAAGTAAGTATCTCTCCAAGTAATGAGCGTGTCGTTTTTGTGTTGCTTTCTACAAAGGAATGTCAATAGCGAGGATGATGGCCTCTTTTTTTTTTGTGCCTCTGAAAGGCACACACTAATGGCTTATTTCCAGGTGGCTGTCGCGCAGCTGGGTGCCCAAGACGCATTACGTGCAGGTGGTCACTTAACTTTCTTACCGAAATATTTACGACACCAGTTTCCGCTCCAGTGGCAGTCTCATATAAAAATATTTTCACAGGTTGAGAATTTGCGTTACAAACGTGTAGAAAATAAAATCCTATAAATATAACAGAGTCCAAAAAATTTTCGTCGGCGTTGTAATACATTCACGCATTTACATGCATTTCATAACTCTTAAAAGTACGATTCTTGGTTTCCAACAACCTTTTTCACAAACCAGAGTCCCTAACCACTACTCATTATTCCTTACCTTATTCGTCGACATGTCTTCAATATTTCATCATAACAGATGCATAGAATAATCAAATAACTCATATACCATCAGCTTATTGATCATAAACATACCGCAACAGCGTAATACACATCGTCATCATAACATCATAAAACCTCAGCCTAATCTCAAAATCGTCGTAGCTTCCTCCAATAATTTCAAAACCTAAAAAAAAAATCTCTGCTCATGTCAAAAGTGTCATCTATATCAAACGTACTTTAAAAATCATGATCCCATACCAAATACATCATTCAAAGCTCTCATAGTATCACAATGGTTCCGAAAAAATATGAACATTTCACAAAGTACAGACAAAATACAATTTCATAAGTGTGAAGTTACCCAACCGTGTAATTGCGTAAACATCTGTCACTGATGTAGTAAAATAAATATTTGTCTCTCTCAGTTAAATGATCACATAGCTGTGTAATTCTGTGTTACAGAAATATGGTAACAATGGGTAAAGTTGTATAAGCAAATACCATATTAGGTAGGGCTCCTTGTGCTTGCCACACACATGGCACACAAAGTAAGCGTGTACCCCCTGAGGATTAATGTAATCATACCCTCAGGTGTTACAGATTACAGCAATGGAATGAAATGTATCAGGGAAAACCTTTATATCATTGTAGTTCAAAAATCTTTAAAAATAAATGTTTTAAGTACAAAATTAATCACTCAAATAGGTGTACTGTAGCGCTAAACTGTGCGTCAAGTTGTAAGATAATCTCTGTGGAAGTGTCGTAGTTATCGTCCTCCGAAAGCTAAGTTGTGCAGAAGTCAATGTACTTACCTCATGATAAACAAAAGTTAAATGCTTTGCGTATAGATATCTTAGTTATTACGCTTATTGCCGTGATGAAGAAAGTACTGTGCTGTAACATATTGTTGTCTACATCTACATCTACATCTACATGACTACTCTGCAATTCACATTTAAGTGCTTGGCAGAGGGTTCATCGAACCACAATCATACTATCTCCCTACCATTCCACTCCCGAACAGCGCGCGGGAAAAACGAACACCTAAACCTTTCCGTTCGAGCTATGATTTCTCTTATTTTATTTTGATGATCATTCCTACCTATGTAGGTTGGGCTCAACAAAATATTTTCGCATTCGGAAGAGAAAGTTGGTGACTGAAATTTCGTAAAAAGATCTCGCCGCGACGAAAAACGTCTATGCTGTAGTGACTTCCATCCCAACTCGTGTATCATATCTGCCACACTCTCTCCCCTATAACGTGATAATACAAAACGAGCTGCCCTTTTTTGCACCCTTTCGATGACCTCCGTCAATCCCACCTGGTAAGGATCCCACACTGCGCAGCAATATTCTAACAGAGGACGAACGAGTGTAGTGTAAGCTGTCTCTTTAGTGGACTTGTTGCATCTTCTAAGTGTCCTGCCAATGAAACGCAACCTTTGGCTCGCCTTCCCGACAATATTATCTATGTGGTCCTTCCAACTGAAGTTGTTCGTAATTTTAACACCCAGGTACTTAGTTGAATTGACAGCCTTGAGAATTGTACTATTTATCGAGTAATCGAATTCCAACGGATTTCTTTTGGAACTCATGTGGATCATCTCACACTTTTCGTTATTTAGCGTCAACTGCCACCTGACACACCATACAGCAATCTTTTCTAAATCGCTTTGCAACTGATACTGGTCTTCGGATGACCTTACTAGACGGTAAATTACAGCATCATCTGCGAACAGTCTAAGAGAACTGCTCAGATTGTCACCCAGGTCATTTATATAGATCAGGAACAGTAGAGGTCCCAGGACGCTTCCCTGGGGAACACCTGATATCACTTCAGTTTTACTCGATGATTTGCCGTCTATTACTACGAACTGCGACCTTCCTGACAGGAAATCACGAATCCAGTCGCACAACTGAGACGATACCCCATAGCTCCGCAGCTTGATTAGAAGTCGCTTATGAGGAACGGTGTCAAAAGCTTTCCGGAAATCTAGAAATACGGAATCAACTTGAGATCCCCTGTCGATAGCGGCCATTACTTCGTGCGAATAAAGAGCTAGCTGCGTTGCACAAGAGCGATGTTTTCTGAAGCCATGCTGATTACGTGTCAATAGATCGTTCCCTTCGAGGTGATTCATAATGTTTGAATACAGTATATGCTCCAAAACCCTACTGCAAACCGACGTCAATGATATAGGTCTGTAGTTAAATGGATTACTCCTACTACCCTTCTTGAACACTGGTGCGACCTGCGCAATTTTCCAATCTGTAGGTACAGATCTATCGGTGAGCGAGCGGTTGTATATGAGTGCTAAGTAGGGAGCTATAGTATCAGCGTAATCTGAAAGGAACCTAATCGGTATACAATCTGGACCTGAAGACTTACCCATATCAAGCGATTTGAGTTGCTTCGCAACCCCTAAGGTATCTACTTCTAAGAAACTCATGCTAGCAGATGTTCGTGTTTCAAATTCTGGAATATTCCATTCGTCTTCCCTGGTGAAGGAATTTCGGAAAACTGCGTTCAATAACTCCGCTTTAGCGGCACAGTCGTCGATAACAGTACCATCGGCACTGCGCAGCGAAGGTATTGACTGCGTCTTGCCGCTTGTGTACTTTACATACGACCAGAATTTCTTCGGATTTTCTACCAAATTTCGAGACAACGTTTCGTTGTGGAACCTATTAAAGGCATCTCGCATCGAAGTACGTGCCAAATTTCGCGCGTCTGTAAATTTTAGCCCATCTTCGGGATTTCGCGTTCTTCTGAACATCGCATGCTTTTTCCGTTGCCTCTGCAACAGCGTTCGGACCTTTTTTGTGTACCACGGGGGATCCGTTCCATCTCTTACCAATTTATGAGGTATGAATATCTCAATTGCTGTTGCTACTATATCTTTGAATGTGAGCCACATCTCGTCTACATTCGCATAGTCAGTTCGGAAGGAATGGAAATTGTCTTTTAGGAAGGCTTCTAGTGACACTTTATCCGCTTTTTTAAATAAAATTATTTTGCGTTTGTTTCTGATGGATTTGGAAGAAGTGGTATTGAGCCTAGCTACAATGACCTTGTGATCACTAATCCCTGTATCAGTCATGATGCTCTCTATCAGCTCTGGATTGTTTGTGGCTAAGAGGTCAAGTGTGTTTTCGCAACCATTTACAATTCGCGTGGGTTCGTGGACTAACTGCCCGAAATAATTTTCGGAGAAAGCATTTAGGACAATCTCGGAAGACGTTTTCTGCCTACCACCGGTTTTGAACAAGTATTTTCGCCAACATACCGAGGGTAGGTTGAAGTCCCCACCAACTATAACCGTATGAGTGGGGTATTTATTTGTTACGAGACTCAAACTTTCTCTGAACTGTTCCGCAACTGTATCATCGGAGTCTGGGGGTCGGTAGAAGGAGCCAATTATTAACTTAATTTGGCTGTTAAGTATAACCTCCACCCATACCAATTCGCACGGAGTATCTACTTCGACTTCACTACAAGATAAACCACTACTGACAGACACAAACACTCCACCACCAATTCTGCCTAATCTATCTTTCCTGAACACCGTCTGAGACTTCGTAAAAATTTCTGCAGAACTTATTTCAGGCTTTAGCGAGCTTTCTGTACCTATAACGATATCAGCTTCTGTGCTTTCTATTAGCGTTTGAAGCTCAGGGACTTTTCCAGCGCAACTACAACAGTTTACAACTATAATTCCGACTGTTCCTTGATCCAAGCACGTCCTGTAATTGCCAAGCACCCTTTGACATTGCAGCCCATCCCGCACTTTCCCGAGGCCTTCTAACCTAAAAAACCGCCCAGTCCACGCCACACAGCCTCCGCTACCCGTGTAGCCGCCAGCTGAGTGTAGTGAACTCCTGACCTATTCAGCGGAACCCGAAACCCCACCACCCTATGGCGCAAGTCAAGGAATCTGCAGCCAATACGGTCGCAAAACCGTCTGAGCCTCTGATTCATACCCTCCACCCGGCTCTGCACCAAAGGTCCGCAGTCGGTTCTGTCAACGATGCTGCAGATGGTGAGCTCTGCCTTCATCTCGTAAGCAAGACCGGCAGCCTTCACCAAATCAGATAGCCGCTGGAATCCAGAGAGAATTTCCTCAGATCCAAAGCGACACACGTCATTAGTGCCGACATGTGCCACCACCTGCAGCTGGCTGCACCCTGTGCTCTTCATGGCATCCGGAAGGACCCTTTCCACATCAGGAATGACTCCTCCCGGAATGCACACGGAGTGCACACTGGATTTCTTCCCCTCCTTAGCCGCCGTATCCCTAAGGGGCCCCATTACGCGCCATTACGGAAAAGGCTGTCTAATTGTAGCTATACCACAAAAGTTACTAGTAAAACATGTTTTACTTTCCAGAATAATTCAGAAAAACTGTGCAGATATAAAACAGATACACCGCAAAACCAACATTGTAAATTGTCACTCATTAGTAGCGTCGTGATAAAATCGTATAGTTGTCACATAAACTAACCACTGTGTCATCTGGTATCTCACAGAAAGTACTTTAAATCCAGAATGTATCTTCAAGTAAACCAAAATGTTGCATAAAAATCTCATTAGCAGTACCAGTATATGTCCTAAATATGTAAGCCTGATAGTCGTTACGTAATAGTGCAACTAACAAGCAAGAATGTACAAGTACAACACTGTGTCGTCTGTTCACTATAACAATGCATTCGTAGTTTCTGTTTAAAAATGTTCCCTAGGTTCTAGACTGGATATTTAACTTCAAACATTGTTGCATATTAACAGTTGCTTAAGTCTGACAAAGCATACTAGGAATGTGAAGTGAAAAGTTTTATGGCAAAGACAAAAGTTAAAAAGCAGATTATCTTTCAATAAACGGTTTTATATGTGAAATGTGGTGTAAACCTTTACTCTTCCTAGTACTTGTCGGTCACGTGGTGGAGACTTTCTCCCTGAATCGTAACTGCGCGCTGGACCGTTGCGTCTAAAGTTTTTCTGTCTCCCCTGATAATATTTATTTTGGTTCCCATATTGTCTGTTTCTCTGATTGTCCCTGTGATAGTCATTACTGCGGAGAGGTGATCTTTCCCTGTAATTATTACTACTCTGCCAACGGTTGTCATAGGGGTGGTGTCTGGTTTGGTCACGATTTGTGTTGTGAGAATAGCCTTGTCGTGTCCAGTTATTATTTCTTTAATCGCGGATTTGCGACGGATGTGACCTGTAATTGTTGTGTTCCTGTTTTCGCGTTCCGCGATTGTCAGTGTCAATTTCTAATTCTTGTAAGAGTCCCTGAAAAGCTTCGAAGTCGTCTTTGCAACGTCCTGCCAAAATAATATGCCGTAAATATTCAGGTAATTTTATTAAGCAAATGCGGATGAGTTCTGAGGGGCTGTATGGGTTTGACAGGGACTGATTCTTGTGCAACATGTCTTCAAAATATTTCACAAAACTGGAAAATTCAGATTGTTCGAAATGTTTCATCATTATGATACCATGTTTCACTCGGTCTTGTGTAGCTTGAGACCAATATGCTGAGAGGAAGGCATGGTAAAATTCTCCTTCACTGTGGCAATCGTGAATGACCGATCGTGTTATTACAGCTGGTTCATTCTCTAAGTAGCCACACATAAATTCTGATCTGTGTTCTAATGACCAGTTGGGAGGAAAACAATGAGAGAATTGATGAAGCCACGCTTGTGGATGAATGTCGTTGCCAGAATTCTTAAATGTTTTGAATTTACGTGTAGTAATGAACAGCTTATAGTCAAAATCATCATGTCGGTGAGTCGCATGTCGGTCATTGTTACCTCGTTTCGGCGGTTTCATCTCAAAATTCGGTGTACCTTACCAATTTCTTTCATAATTTCCGAAGTGCCCTGTGTTATTATTTTGTGGCTGTTCCGTATTTCTATGTCCCTCTTCCCGTATTGGAGCGCGAGTGTCCTCTGAAATACGTAATTCTTGTATTACCTGTGTCAGCTGATCTTGTACTTCCCGGATTTCTCTTTGGTGTTGCGTATTAATTTGATTCTGATTTTGTTTGAATTTCCTAATTTGTTCGCGCTCTTCTGTGTCATTAAAGACTACCGGTTTTGTGTCATTCAGATTATCATCTACCTTCGTAGATAAATTATTTAGCTGATCCGAAAGTTCCAACTACTTTCTCTGATAATGAACTAATTTCCTTCATGTGTCTTTCTGAACCAATTTTCAGAGTATCTACTGTGTGCTTTAAGTTTTCTTGAGTTTTTGCAAGTTGCGTAACCGAATCGGTGATGCAACTGAGTCAATTTTAGCTTGTAAGGTCTCATGATTTTCATGAACAATAGTTTGCAGTTCTTTTGTGGCTGCTTCGTGATTCTGTAATGCATTTTCATGCCGCGAAAAAATAGGTTGAAAATGCTCACAAATATGTGTTTTTACGTCATTACAGACTTTTTGACATTTCGATTCAATGTTTTGTAACTCAGTAGTTAAATCTTCACGTGTTTGTTCAAGTGTGGCGTCTAACTTTTGAAGCAATTGCTGTGTTTGTCTCTGATTTTGTTCCATTGTGTCTAACTGTTGCTGTGTTTGTCTCTGATTTTGTTCTATTGTGTCTAACTTTTGAAGCTTTAGGTGCATTTGTCTCTGATTTTGTTCCATTGTGTCTAACTTTTGAAGATTTTGTTCCATTGTGTCTAACTTTTGAAGCTTTTGTCCCATTTGTTGCATTAATTGTAATAACAATGCACTAGTGTCTGAAACATGTTCCTCAGTGCTATTCGGCAATGCATTTGAACCGGCAATATTCGCAGTTTGAAAAGCAGAAAATGTGTCTTGACTTATTTGAGAAAACGGTGAGGACGCAAAACCTGAATCTACAGTATTTGCAAGATTGTGTCCTGTCATTTCGGAATCCTGAGGCGAGCTGTTGCCGACCGATCGATAGATAATGCTTCCCTGTTCACTAATTGTTTCACTGCCTACACCATTTTTTGCAGGCCGCTCCATTTCTCTATGCACAATTACCAAATTACTACTTTGAACATTAGTTAATTCATTACTCGGTGGCGCTAACACACTGCTTTCGTCTTCACTGTCATTTCTCAGTTTACTTTGGAGCCTAGTATTACGTTTTTCACACGCCATTATTGTCATAATATTTCACACAGAAAAGCACAATTTAATGAGCAAAACTAAGAGAACACATTAACGTAGCACTGAAAATAATATCTCGTTAATTGCAAGCGCAGCTGCGAAATACTTTCTGCAAATCTACATGCATGCCACAACTGTTTTACTGTACAACAATGAAAAACTACAACTGCAAAGGAAATTCTCTCTATAATTACGCGCTAGCAATAAACAAAAGCTACACTAATTACACAAACTACAAGAAAAAATCAGAAGATTCCAGTGAGGTATCCTCGGCTAAGGGTCGACATATGAAACGTCCCCTTAGAAAAATTATACAAGACTGTGCTTAAACTGACACAGATTATTTTTAGCGCAACGCAATCTGACTTTCAAAAATCCCTACAAAAAAAATGGCCCTGACTAACTTTAACCTATACGTTTCACAAATCGCTTACCTCACAAAAATCTTGGTTACTCGAACTACTGCAATACAGCGATCGCCACTATTGCCAGCTAAATAAAAGATTCAAACTACGGAAGGCACTAACTACTGATAGGGATAGTTAGCAAATGAAAGATTTTAATAGAGAACAAACAATGTATTTACCTTAATATCATCAAAAATCATAACATATATAGCAGTTCATGACATCCAGTCTTACAAATTTCAAAACCCCGCCATTTCTCTCCCCACATCCACCACTGCTGGCGGCTCACCTCCAACTGCGCAACGCTACGCGCTGTTCACATCCATCTGCCCAACGCTACAATGGCGAGTATTACAACAATGCCAACCAGCCGCAGACTGCATACAGCACAGCCAGTGATCTTCATACAGAGCGCTACGTGGCGTTACCAATATAAAAACCTAAACAGCGTACTTTCAGAGACAAGAGATGACCAATCAGATGACGATGATCTTGGGGTTTCCGTTCTCCCACACGAAAAACAGAGGTAACGTCCTTACACGTAACATTTGTACAATTTTTTTTTACCTTGCTAATGTTGAAAATCTGATTGTGTGTAAATTTCATTTAGGTTGGAACCGTGGTCATGGTAAGTTTTTAAGTGATGTCACGGCCGTTTGACGGTAATAATTTTTATGTTACTGTTTTACGATCCAGAGTTCGGCCATAGGTCATTTTGAAGTACAGTAACTTACTTGTATGTCAAAAGATATCGGACTGGTATGAAATACAGCGAAATCTGAACCGTATAACAATAAAATAAAAATTATTGCAGTCCAATGACTGCAACATCATTAAATAAAACATTTATGTGTGTGTTTGTGTAAGGTGACAAACACTGGTAGCGCATGTGAAAAGATATTCCATCAAGGGAGACATCGGTCAGCAAAATGCTGCCCTTACAGGAATGATGCAGTGAACTGCTGCATTGTTAGGCTCTGAAGGAGCCGAATATTGCCGCGGGCTGTCACCCCGCTCTCCCCGCCACGGGCAACTGCGCTGCCACCTGTCAGAGCTCTTCTCTCGACGTACGGAGTTATAGCTCGCTAGAGATCTGAACGTGCCCCAGAGTAGAGAATTTTTCCGCTTGTATTATGGAACTGAATATAGAGTACAAGTTACTATTCGTGTGTGGTAATTTGTAAACCATCGCTTTGAACTCTACTATTTTAAACTGGTTGATTTGCGTGTACCGTGATTACGAAACCGAGGTAGTTTTCGCATATCTCTGATGGCTATTTAGTTTGGGAATTCATTTTCATAACACTCTCAACGTAACTTATTGCATTTGATAAGAGTATATTCTGTTTATGTTACACTTGAATATCATAGGATTATTTCCCATTTATTTAAGATGTCCCTTCTTGAATAAACATTATTCAGCTTAATTTTGTATCTGTCTATGCCAGTTACATAAGTTAGGAAAGAACTTTTGTTTTTAAACTATTCATTTAACTTTTACTTTGAATTTCTGTGTATTTTATTAACTCGCAATTCTAGTCAATGCAGAGACTATTTGACTGCAGGATCACAGCAATAGGTTATCATTTACAGCGAATTTCATGCAGGGAATGAAAGCAGACGTGCATGACTCGACCATATGATTACATTGAGCTACTCCTTTTAAATAGAGCCGAAGTACCTAAAGTACGAGTAACTGCGGGTGTTCTATATTGGTGCAGCGTGCCACAAGGGTGCAGCAGCGACCGGACGCTCGCTGCAGGTAAGGATTTTTCTCCCCGCCCGTCCACACAATGCATGGCCGAACTGCTCGGGACACCAGGGACGGGCCGCGCAGCGCACACGCTTCTGTGTAACTGTGTTTGTCAATGTGGTCTACAAATACAACAAACTTTATTAATCAAGTATGTACTTTAATTTCAACTGCCCTTCCTTTGCAACGAATGATATGCATTCGTTTGGTCTGTGGAAGGAGCGAGGCAGCACAGAATCTACCGCGCGTTTTGCGGCTGCCTACATTTTGGTCCGCCCGACGCGGATATAACTAGTCGAACATTTTCCCGTAGAAAATTTATGTGCTTTGATTTGCCAGAGCTCTCCACGGTACAAACGCCGCGAGAATCGTGATGTGAAGTGCACCTCAAGCCAGCAGACGTCGTAACACAGCCAGGCATTTCCAACACGACACCAGTGCATCAGTGAGCTGCAGCCCAGCCAGCGCTCTACACGTACCGTCGTCCTGCTCTGTGAGCAGCCTGGCTCTAGTCCCTTAATCTATTATCCTTTGTGCTAATCTCCTGAAACATGGATCCTGTGGAGAAACGAAATTTAGTTAAGAAAAGAGCAGTTATCAAGTCACGAGTGACTAGACTCTTCACATTTATTAATAGCATTCAAGAAGGATCCAATCTCAACGACATCAGAGTAAGGCAGTCTACTGCTAAATACAGACAAGGATGAATACAACGACATCCAAACACAGTTAGAGATTAACGATGTAGAAGAATCTCACGATGTGGACAGGGAGTCGTTTGAAGACTTGTGCTTAGATTTCGAATCACGGCTAGCGACACTGCGCCAGTCAACTGTCGTGTTATCACTCAAGTCTGCAAGTTCAAGGAGTGCACGTGAAATAAAGCTAGCAGCAATTTCTTTACCAAAATTCAATCGTAACATAGCAGAATTCACGCACTTCTTCGATACCTTTAAGGCATTAGGTTAGAGAATCCCCTCCCTAGGCCCGACAAGACGCCTCCTGAGACGAGACAAGGCAGCAGTAGGCAAAAAGCAACAGACAATGACAATATTAATGTGGTAATAGTAAACTGCATATTGCAGGAGCGTCTATAGAAAGGTCCCAGAACTGCTCTCATTAATAAACGATGCCCACACAGTACTAGGGACGGAAAGTTGGCTGAAATCAGATGTAAACAGTAATGAAATTCTAAACTCAGATTGGAATGTATACCGCAGAGACAGGCTGGACAGTGAAGGGGGAGGCGTGTTTATAGCTATAAGAAGTGCAATAGTATCGAAGAAAATTGACGGAGATCCGAAATGTGAAACAATTTCGGTGGAGGTCACGGTTAAAACAGGCTCAAAAATGGTAATTGGATGTCTCTATAGGCCCCTGGCTCAGCAGCTGCTGTGGCAGAAAACCTGAAGGAAAATTCGGAAAATATTTCGAGTAGATTCCCGGACCATGTTATAGTTTTGAGTGGAGATTTTAATTTGCCAGATGTAGACTGGGAGACTCAAACGTTTAGAACGAGTGGCAGGGACAAATAATCCAATGAAATTTTTTTAAGTGTATTATCTGAAGACTACCTTGAGCAATTAAACAGAGGACCGACTCAGGCGATAACATATTAGACCTCCTGGTGACAAACAGATCCGAACTATTTGAAACAGTTAACGCAGAACAGGGAATTAGCGATCATAAAGCGGTCACAGCATCTGTAATTTCAGCCGTAAATAGAATTATTAAAAAAGGTAGGAATATTTTTCTGTTTAGCAAAAGTGACAAAAAGCAGATTTCAGAGTACTTGACGGCTCAACACAAAAGTTTTGTCTCAAGTACAGATAGTGTTGAGGATCAGTGGACAAAGTTCAAAACCATCGTACAATATGCATTAGATGAGTATGTGCAAATCAAGGTCGTAAGAGACGGAAAAGAGCCACCATGGTACAACAACAGACTTAGAAAAAAATGTTTAAATGTGTGTGAAATCTTATGGGACAACTGCTAAGGTCATCAGTCCCTAAGCTTACACACTACTTAACCTAAATTATCCTAAGGACAAACACACACACACACACACACACACACACACACACACACACACACATGCCCGAGGGAGGACTCGAACCTCCACCGGGACCAGCCGCACAGTCCATGACTTCAGCGCCTTAGCCCGCTCGGCTAATCCCACGCGGCACCGAGTTAGAAAACTGCTATAGAAGCAAAGGGAACTTCGCAGCAAACATAAACATAGCCAAAGCCTTGCACACAAACAAAAATTACACGAAGCGAAATGTAGTGTCAGGAGGGCTATGCGATAGGCGTTCAAAGAATTCGAAAGTAAAGTTGTATATATTGACTTGGCAGAAAATCCTAAGAAATTCTGGTATCATGTCAAAGCGGTAGGTGGATCAAAACAAAATGTCCAGACACTCAGTGACCAAATTGGTACTGAAACAGAGGATGACAGACTACAGGCCGAAATACTAAATGTCTTTTTCTGAAGGTGTTTCACAGAGGAAGACTAAACTGTAGTTCCTTCTCTAGAGTGTCGCTCAGATGCCGGCCGGAGTGGCCGTGCGGTTCTAGGCGCTTCAGCCTGGAGCCGAGCGACCGCTACGGTCGCAGGTTCGAATTCTGCCTCGGGCATGGATGTGTGTGATGTCCTTAGGTTAGTTAGGTTTAATTAGTTCTAAGTTCTGGGCGACTGATGACCTCAGAAGTTAAGTCGCATAGTGCTCAGAGCCATTTTTTTGTGGCACAGTTGACAAAATGGTAGACATCGAAATAGATGACAGAGGGATGTAAAAACAATTAAAATCGCTCAAAAGAGGAAAGGTCGCTGGACCTGATGGCATACCAGTTCGATTTTACACAGAGTACACGAAGGAACTTGATCCCCTTTCTCGCAGCGGTCTACAGTAGGTCTCTAGAAGAGCGCAGCGTTCCATAAGATTGGAAAAGGAGTACAGACCATCCCCGTTTTCAAGAAGGGACGTCGAACAGATATGCAGAACTATAGACCTATAATTATCTCTAACGTAGATCAGTTGTAGAATTTTGGGACACGTATTTTGTTCGTATTATGACTTTTCTGGAGACTAGAAATCTACTCTGTAGGAATCAGCATGGGTTTCGAAAAAGACGATTGTGTGAAACCCAGCTCGCGCTTTCGTCCATGAGACTCAGAGGGCCATAGTAGGCACGATTTCTCAGATAGATGCCGTGATTCTTGACTTCCGCAAGGCATTTGATACCGTTCCCCACAGTCGTTTAATGAACAAAGTAAGAGCATATGGACTATCAGACCAATTGTTGTAACAATGGAAAATTGTACTGAAATACACGAGGATCTGCAGTGAATTGACGCATGGTGCAGGGGATGGCAACTGAATCTCAATGCAGAATAGAAAGAAAGATCCTTTACCATTTAGCTACAATATATCTGGTCAGCAACTGGAACAAGTTAATTCCATAAATTATCTGGGAGTAGGCATTAGGAGTGATTTAAAATGGAATGACCACATAAAACTAATCGTCGGTAGAGCAGATTCCAGACTGAGATTCATTGGAAGAATCCTAAGGAAATGCAGTCCGAAAACAAAGGAAGTAGGTTACAGTACGATTGTTCTCCCACTGGATGAATACTGCTCACTGGTGTGGGATCCATACCAGATGGGGTTGATAGAAGAGATAGAGAAGATCCAACGGAGAGCAGCTCGCTTCGTTACAGGATCATTTAGTAATCGCGAAAGCGTTACGGAGATGACAGATAAACTCCAGTGGAAGACTCTGCGAGAGAGACGCTCAGTGGTTCGGTACAGGCTTTTGTTGAAGTTTCGAGAACATACCTTCACTGAGGAGTCAAGCAGTATATTGCTCCCTCCTACGTATATCTCTCGAAGAGACCATGAGGATAAAATCAGAGAGATTAGAGCCCACGCAAAGGCATACCGACAATTTTTCTTTCCACGAACAATACGAGACTGGAATAGAAGGGAGAACTGAGAGAGGTACTCAAGGTACCCTCCGCCACACACCGTCAGGTGGCTTACAGAGTATGGATGTAGATGTAGATTAGTTATTAGCAATGAAGCCTTAACTGATGTCCAGCGATATTATTATTTATTGTCATGTGTGTCTGTTGAACTTCGCAAGCTGGTTGAAAACTTACCAGTTACAGAAAGTAACTTTAAGATTGCATGGGATTTGATCGTTCAAAGGTATAACAATCGGAAGTTAATTGTTGATTTGCATGTAAAGGAACTTCTGAATCTGCCCAACGTTAAAGTTGAATCTGCTGACTTACGGATGTTAATTAATTAGCTAATGAGGAATCTGAAAGCGATTGAGGTAATGCACGTCGGCATTCCATTGCATGAAATACTGCTCTCGGACATTTTGTTGGATCATATTAGTGTGACTTTGAGGAAGCAATGGGAATGTAAAACAGCTGACACCACATTTCCGCATCTGAAAAATCTGGTGGCATTTCTAGAAACCAGCTGTCAGACGTTAGAGCTCGTTCATCCAGACAAAATGCTGCCACAGTCCCAGTAGCCGGCCGCGAAGCACACTAAGGCAGAAACGTACAGTTCTCGATGTACTTTTCCCGCGACTGCTCCCGACTGTGCGTTCTGCAACTCAGCGCATAAGCTAAGGTAGGTGTCCTAAGTTCAAAGAGAGCGACACTGCTAGCCGAATAGACTTCGTGAACAGACAAGAACTTTGTTTCAACTGTCTGGGCGCGAATCATAGGCAGAAGGAATGCCGTGCCGGCAACTGCACCATTTGTAACAGGCACCACAACACATTATTGCACAAGGAACAAGCCAATAGTAGTGACAGTAGAAACCAAGAAATGGATGTACAACAACGGCAAACATACTGTTCAAGGAAAGGAGACCACCAACGAGTAGAAATATTATTATCTACTGCACTTGTAATCATCGCTGACAAAAATGGGAAAATGTACAAATGCAGGGCACTTTTTGACAGTGCCTCACAAATGAACTTTATGTCTAGGAGCTTAGCAGATCGGATGGGAATACAGCTCAGTCAGCATCCGATACCAATAAGTGGCATCAGCGACGTCCAAACGGTAGAATTGTCGCACGTTTGCAGTGTGTACATTTCCTCAAGAGTTTCTGACTATAGCGCACATGCTGTTTGTGCATTATTGCCGCGTATAACAGGGCCACTTCCCTTGAAGCCTCCACCTGCCAACTTCCTACGCACGTAAGGTTAGCAGACCCATCATTTAACAAACCTGGTGTGATTGATCTTCTGCTTGTAGCATCGATCTTTTTTGATATATTGCAACTTGGACAACTGAAAAGGGATAACCACCCAACCTTACAGGAAACATAATTTGGTTGGATTGTGTCAGGAAAGATACCTCCTCATTCAGTTAAGTCCAATGCTCGAAGAGTACTGTCATGCCTTGCACGCAATTCCAACCTTAACATTATAGTCGAAAGGTTCTGGCAGCAAGAAGTGAAGTCTCTTTCTGTGCACACAAAAGAAGAGCGATTGTGTGAGGAACATTTTGCGAAAACCATTCAGAGGAATGCAAATGGCAGATTCGTGGTGAAACTACCAGTGAAAGATAATCATGCAGGACTAGGAGAGTCCGTAAAGAATGCTGCATGCTGCTTACAACGCTTAGAGAGAAGGCAACAGCGACATCCAGGATTAAGGGCACAGTATGTCAGTTTCATGAGAGAATATGAAGACTTGGATCATATGGAACTGGTGACCACAGATATGGAGAAATGCACTTATTACATGCCGCAACACACAGTGCTTAAAAAATCAAGCAGTACTACTAAACTTCGAGTCGTGTTTAATGCCTCAGAAAAGACATCATCGAACACTTCCCTCAATGACATCTTGATGGTTGGGCCAACAGTACGAGATGACTTATATTCAATTGTCCCGCGGTTCCGAAGACACAGATAAGCTACCACTGTTGACATTACAAAAATGTACAGACAGACTGAAGTAGGAAAAGAATTCTATGGCGTGAGTCTCCCAACGAACCAACCAAGGCTTATCGTTTAACTACAGTCACTTATGGTACAGCAGCAGCGCCCTTTTTAGCAAGATGTCTATTACAACTAGCAGAAGATGAGAGAACAACATATCCAAGAGCTGCAACCACGTTAGAAAGTGATTTCTATGTAGACGATGTTTTGAGCGGAGCTGACACCATAGAGGGGGCACTCAGTCTGCAGGAAGAGCTCATTAGATCACAATGAAGGGTTTCCTCTTCGTAACTGGTGTGCAGACGATTCAAGATTGCTGGAAAACATCCCACCCTAACATCGTGAAGCACAAATACCATGGAGTCTGGACAACGAGCATCAAGGAACAGTGAAGACTTTGGGTCTGTTGTGGCATCCTCATAGCGATACCTTCCAATTCCTAGCCACTGATGCAGAAAACAGTAACGCAAGCTGGACTAGATGACGTATACTTTCCCGTGTTGCCTTTGTATTCGATCCTTTGGAACTTCTGGGACCAGTGGTAGTGTCTTATAAGGTGTATCTGCAACATTTGTGGCAGAGACTAATAGATTGGGACACGCCGTTACCAGATGACCTAAAGACACAGTGGGAACAGGTGAATAATCATCTACCACATCTATTACTGAATAGCATTCATATCGAACGAAGGGTGATCGGCAACGGAGTTAAGTGGTTGCAGCTACATGGATTCTCAGATGGCTCCGAGCAAGCATATGGAGCCTGCATTTGCCTTAGAAGTGTCTGTGAAGAAAATAAATTCTCCATCAAGCTTTTAACTTCGAAATCCAGAGTAGCACCAGTCAAGCAAATATCACAGCCAAGACTTGAACTGTGTGCAGCCCTACTACTGGCTAGGAACAATCAAAAGTTTCTTACAGTCAGAAGCACACCATGATTCTTCCTCCTCAGCATCATGTCAGTGAATTACACTACTGTACATTAAAATCGCTACACCACGAAGATGACGTGCTTCGGACGCGAAATTTAACCGACAGGAAGAAGATGCTATGATCTGCGAATGATTAGCTTTTCAGAGCATTCACACAAGATGTTGCGACACCTACAACTTGATGACATGAGGAAAGTGCCCAACCGATTTCTCATACACAAACAGCAGTTGATCGGCGTTGCCTAGTGAAACGTTGTTGTAATGCCTCGTGTAAGGAGGAGAAATGCGTACCATCACGTTTCCGACTTCGATAAAGGTCGGATTTAGCCTATCGCGATTGCGGTTTATCGTATCACGACATTGCTGCTCGCGTTGGTCGAGATCCAGTGACTGTTAGCAGAATATGGAATCGGTGGGTTCAGGAGGGTAATATGGAGCGCCGTTCTGGATCCCAACGGCCTCGTATGGCTAGCAGTCGAGATGACAGGCATCTTATCCGCATGGCTGTAACAGATCGTGCAGCCACATCCCGATCCCTGAGTCAACAGATGAGGACATATGCAAGACAACAACCATCTGCACGAACAGTTCGACGACGTTTAGAGCAGCATGGACTATCAGCTCGGAGACGATGGGTGCGGTTACCCTTGACGCTGCATCACAGACAGGAGCACCTGCGATGGTGTACTCAACGACGAACCTGGGTGCACGAATGGCAAAACGTCATTTTTTCTGATGAATCCAGGTTCTGTTTACAGCATCATGATGGTTGCATCCGTGATTGGCGACATCTCGGTGAACGCACATTGGAAGCGTGTATTCGTCATTGCCGTACAGGCGTATCACCCGGCGTGATGGTATGGGGTGCCATTGGTTACACGTCTCGGCCACCTCTTGTTCGCATTGACGGCACTTTGAACAGTGAACGTTACATTTCAGATGTGTTACGACCCGTGACTCTATCCTTCATTCGATCCCTGCAAAACCCTACATTTCAGCAGGATAATACACGACCGCATGTTGCAGGTTCTGTACGGGCCTTTCTGGATACAGAAAATGTTCGACTGCTGCCCTGGCCAGCACATTCTCCAGATCTCTCATCAATCGTGGCCGAGCAACTGGCTCGTCAGAATACACCAGTCACTACCCTTGATGAACTATGGTATGGTGTTGTAGCTGTATGGGCAGCTGTACCTGTACACGCCATCCAAGCTCTGTTTGACTCAGTGCGCAGGCGTATCAAGGCCGTTCCTACGGCCAGAGGTGGTTGTTCTGGGTACTGATTTCTCAGGATCTATGCTGCCAAATTGCATGAAAATGTAATCAAATGTCAGTTCGTATAATATACACTCCTGGAAATGGAAAAAAGAACACATTGACACCGGTGTGTCAGACCCACCATACTTGCTCCGGACACTGCGAGAGGGCAGTACAAGCAATGATCACACGCACGACACAGCGGACACACCAGGAACCGCGGTGTTGGCCGTCGAATGACGCTAGCTGCCCAGCATTTGTGCACCGCCGCCGTCAGTGTCAGCCAGTTTGCCGTGGCATACGGAGCTCCATCGCAGTCTTTAACACTGGTAGCATGCCGCGAAAGCGTGGACGTGAACCGTATGTGCAGTTGACCGCCTAATTGCTCAACACGTGAGGCGTGAGGTCTCCACAGTACATCGATGATGTCGCCAGTGGTCGGCGGAAGGTGCACGTGCCCGTCGACCTGGAACCGGACCGCAGCGAGGTACGGTTGCACGCCAAGACCGTAGGATCCTACGCAGTGCCGTAGGGGACCGCACCGCCACTTCTCAGCAAATTAGGGACTCTGTTGCTCCTGGGGTATCGGCGAGGACCATTCGCAACCGTCTCCATGAAGCTGGGCTACGGTCCCGCACACCGTTAGGCCGTCTTCCGCTCACGCCCCAACATCGTGCAGCCCGCCTCCAGTGGTGTCGCGACAGGCGTGAATGGAGGGACGAATGGAGACGTGTCGTCTTCAGCGATGAGAGTCGCTTCTGCCTTGGTGCCAATGATGGTCGTATGCGTGTTTGGCGCCGTGCAGGTGAGCGCCACAATCAGGACTGCATACGACCGAGGCACACAGGGCCAACACCCGGTATCATGGAGTGGGGAGCGATCTCCTACACTGGCCGTACACCTCTGGTGATCGTCGAGAGGACACTGAATAGTGCACGGTACATCCAAACCGTCATCGAACCCATCGTTCTACCATTCCTAGACCGGCAAGGGAACTTGCTGTCCCAACAGGTCAATGCACGTCCGCATGTATCCCGTGCCACCCAACGTGCTCTAGAAGGTGTAAGTCAACTACCCTGGCCAGCAAGATCTCCGGATCTGTCCCCCATTGAGCATGTTTGAGACTGGATGAAGCGTCGTCTCACGCGGTCTGCACGTCCAGCACGAATGCTGGTCCAACTGAGGCGCCAGGTGGAAATGGCATGGCAAGCCGTTCCACAGGATTACATCCAGCATCTCTACGATAGTCTCCATGGGACAATAGCAGCCTGCATTGCTGCGAAAGGTGGATATACACTGTACTAATGCCGGCATTGTGCATGCTCTGTTGCCTGTGTCTATGTGCCTGTGGTTCTGTCAGTGTGATCATGTGATGTATCTGACCCCAGGAATGTGTCAATAAAGTTTCCCCTTCCTGGGACAATGAATTCACGGTGTTCTTATTTCAATTTCCAGGAGTGTATTTGTCCAATGAATACCCGCTTATCATCTGCGTTTCTTCTTGGTGTAGCAATTTTAATAGCCAGTAATGTAATGGTCATGAGCGAGCATCTTCGTTTGTTGCATCCAGGATCTCATGTGCTGTTAGCGAGCCTCAGACAAAGGTACTAGATACCTAAAGGAAGATCTGTAATCAGGCAAATAATCCACTAGTGCTTTTCTTGCTACTACTTGAAGGCAACCACTGTTACACAGCTCATGGGACAACTTCCGTCAGTGTGTGTAGAGCAAAGCAGACCTTTCCTTAACTGTGGGTTTGACTATGGAGGGCCACTACACATAAGGAATGGGGGAAAAGGAGCAAAACTAGGACAAAGGTGTACATTGCCTTGTTCGTTTGCATGGCAACAAAGGCAGTACACATCAAGATTGTCACTGATTTGTCTTCCCAAGCTTTCATTGCTGCTCTTCGAAGATTCATTTCACGACGCGTTTGTACAAACGTGTACGGAAGAAGTTTGTGGGTGCAAAGAATGAGCTGAGTGAACTGCATAAACTGTTCGGCTGTCAGTTTCACACAACCCAAATCCAGAATTATGCATCGCAAATGGTATCCACTGGAATTTTATCCCACCTCATGCCCCGCGTTCTGGTGGTCTGTGGGAAGCAGGCATAAAATCCATGAAGACATGTTTGAAGAGAGTTGTGGGAAACCAAGTGTTGACGTTTGAGGAATTATACACACTTCTAATACAAATTGAAGCATGTTCGAATTCCCGACCCATTACACAACCCAGATGAATTCTCATACCTTACTCGAGGCCATTTTCTTATTGGTAAACCCTTAACAACTATCCCAGAGCCAGGCTTGCTTTCAGAGCCATCATCCAGGTTGTCAAGATGGCAGCTCATCCAGCAGTGCAAGCAGCACATCAAGAGATTACCTATCACAACTACAACAGAGAACTAAGTGGTCATCAACAAAGGACAATCTACGGCCAGGTACATTGGTTCTGCTGAAGGAAGACAATTTGCCACCCCGGTCTGGGGTCATTGTTGGGACACACCATGGTCCTGATGGTATGGTACGAGTTGTTTCAGTGCGCAAAGCAACGGGAACATACCAATGACCACTGTCGAAGATCTGTGTTGTTCCACAGGAAACATAGACTCGAGTGCACACAACTATCAGATTACTGACTGAAGTGTTTCTTTTGTTTACAGTGGACAATTTCTTCAATCATTTTATTTCCTTGTTTGTTTGTGTAATTTGTGCTGCGTGTGATTATTTGTATTTAGTGTAATTTATATGAATTAGGTGGGCGGAATGTTCTGTATGGTGCAACGTACCACAGGGGTGCAGCAGCGACCGGACGCTCACTGCAGGCAAGGATTTTTTCTGCCCGCCCGTCCACACAATACATGGCCGAACTGGCCGGGACAAGGGGAGAAGGGCCGTGACCACCAAGCAACGAGCACGCTTCTGTAACTTTCTCAATGTTATCTACAAATACCGTACACTTGTATCAATCATGTATGTACTTTAATTTCAACCGTCCTTCCTTTGCAACGAATGACATGCATTCATTTGGACTGTGGATGGAGCGAGGCAGCACAGAATTTACCGCGTGTTTTGCAGCTGCCTAAAGCGGGTAAAGACACAGCTGGTGTGCTTGTATGAAATGCTGTTCGGAAGAGTAATTACACTAGACAGTAACTGTTGGGTACCATCGCAACTGGGGGCTCATCTGTAACATGGCTTTAATCCCTTTAGAGTTACAACATCTACATCTGCATGTACACAGATACTCCACAAGCTGCCATACGATGCGTGACGTAGTGTACCCTGTATCACTACCTGTCGTTTCCTTCCCTGTCCCGATCACAAATAGAGAGAGGGAAAAACGACTGTCTATATACCTCCATATGAACTATAATTTCTCGTATCTTAAATTCGTGATCCTTACATGCAGCGTATTTTGCCAGCAGTAGAATCATGTGGCAGTCAGCTTCGAATACCAGTTCTCTAAATTTTATCAACAGTTTTCCTCGAAAATAATGTTGTCTTCCGTCCAGGGATTCTCATTTGAGTTCCCAAACCATCTCCGTAACGTTTATTTGTTCTTAGAACCTACTGAATTGCTTCGATATCTTCTTTCCATACGATCCGGTACGGATCCCAAACACTTTAGCAGTAGTCAAGAATAGGTCACACCAGCATCCTGCTTGCGGTCTCCTTCACATGAAAACCACTCTTTCCTAAATCCTCTCAATAAACTGAAGTCGACCATTCGCCTTCCCTACCACAGTTCTCACATGCTCGTTCCCTTTCATTTAGTTTTGCAATGTTACGCCCAGATATTTAAACGACTAGACTGTGTCAAGCAGGACACTACTAATGCTGTATCCCAACATACGGATTTGTTCTTCCGCATTGTGTTATATTTTTCCACATTTAGAGCTAGCTGCCATTCATCACACCAAATAGTAATCTTATCTACGTCGTCTTGTATCTTCCTACAGTCGCTCCGCTTCGACACCTTGCTGTACACGACAGCATGATCAGCAAACAGCCATAAATTGCTGCCTACTGTGCCCGTCAAATGATATGTGTAGATGGAGAACAAAAGCGGTCCTACACGTCCCTGATGATACACTTGTCTCTGATGATCAGTCGCCGTCGAGGACAACAAATTGCGTTTTCCAGCCATTCACATACCTGTGAACTTATTCCACACGCTCGTACCTTCATTAACAGCCTGCAATGGGCACAAGGTCAAATGCTTTCCGAAAAGCTAGAAATACTGAATCTGCCTTTCACCTTCATCCACAGTTGGCACTATATCACGTGAGAAATGGGCAAGCTGAATTTCGCACGAGCGATGGTTTCTAAAACCATGTCGATCAGTGGACATAAGCTTCTCAGTCTCAAGAAAGTTTAATGTATTAGAACTGAGAATATGTTCAAGGATTCTGCAGCAAACCGAAGTTAGGGATATTGGTCAGTAATATTTGCAGGTCCGTTCGTTTACCCTTCTTGTATACTGGAGTCAACCGCACTTTTTACGGTCACGTGGTAGTTTGTGCTGGGCGAGAGATTCACGATAAATGCAGACTAGGAAAGGAAGCAATGCCATCCAGTACTCTTTTAAAACCGAACTGGGATTCCATCCAGATCTGATGATCTTTCACTTGTTTCTCTACGCGACGGATGCTTATTACTAGGTCGTCCATATGGGAGTTTGTCCGATGTTCAAAAGATGATACATTTGCACTGTTCTCTGTGTGAACGATGTCTTGAACGTGCAATTTAAAACTTCGGCTTTCGTTTTGCTATCATCAAGTGCCACACCACACAAGTCCACAATGGACTGAATGGAAAGCCTTAGACCCGCTTAGCGATTTTACGTGGGACCAACTGCAATTCGAACACCACAACTTTCTGTGAGTCAGATCCCAAGTTTATTGGAGATAGACAGCTTGCATGGCGCCTAGGAGCATACGATTTTGCACCACCTGCATGAGTGACAATGAGTAGCAAATGTTAGGTGTGGAGAATTCTCTCTCTTCTCTCTTTTGTCCTCTACTGTTAGAGGGGGTGTTGGTGGAGGTTGTTGTCGGGTTTAGACATTTCCTCCTCTTTTCTTTTGTGTTGTTTTTAATGGTGTGCTTTTGTTCGTAGCTGTTTTTTGAGAGTTGTCAATTTACTGATTGTGCTACTGCAGGAGTAGCGACTTCGGTCTTTTATATCTGTCCCCATTCTGTTCATACTGCCCAAGGGTGTTTATTAGTTCATTTTGTGAATTCCGTGCCGTGGCGTAGAAAACTTCTGCCATGGCACGGAATCGTGTTGTTAGTGGCTCTATGTCTGCAGCTTCGTGCAGGTCCGCCGCGGGGAAGCGCGTGGGGACGTGTAAGGCCCGTCTTAGCGCTCTGTTTTGGACCTTCTGTAAGCGATCTATCGTCGATCTGGCTGCATAGCCCCATACAGGACACGCATATTCCAGTATCGGTCGAATTAGACTTCGACAGATCGCTACTCCTGTTGCGGGGTCGAGGGAACTAGTGCTGTTTAATACAGGGTACAGGATCTGCATTCTGGCGTGAGTCTTTCTGCGAAGTTCCTCTATGTGACACTTCCATGTCAGGCGTCTGTCAAGTGTGACACCGAGGTACTTCGCAGAATTTCTCCATGGCAAGTTCTGCCCCTGTAATCGCAGCAGTTGGTATGGTCGTCTTGGGGGTCGGCGTTTCCCGTATCGTCTGGTGAGCAGCATGGCTTGTGTCTTTTCTGAGTTTATTGTGATTCGCCACTGCTTGGCCCAGTTTTCCGTCCTGTTTAGGGCGGTTTGTAGACGCCTTGTAGCCAGGTTCCTGTTTGTCGAGCAGGAGAAGAATGCAGTGTCATCTGCATATTGTGCAGTGTGTACATGCTGAGTCGTAGGGATGTCAGCAGTGTAGACACTGTAGAGGATGGGTCCCAGGACCGAGCCCTGGGGCACACCTGCACCGATTCTTCTCCTGGTCGACAGGGATCCATCGATCTTAACTGAGAAAGTCCTACCGGAGAGATAGTTTTTAACGATTTTGACGATCTTTCCGGGAAAGCCTAGGGTGTACATCTTGTGTAGTATCCCGGTGTGCCAGACTGAGTCGAAGGCTTTTGCTACGTCTAACAAGACAAGCCCGCAGTAGCCCTTTCGGTTGAAGCTGTCCGTAGCTGCTTCAACTACCCTCATAATTTGCTGGGGGGCGGAGTGTCTTTGCCTGAATCCGAATTGGAATTTCGGCAGAATCTGCTCTCTTGTGATATGGTCCTGTATGGGGGTTAGTAGGAGGCGCTCGTAAAGTTTACTGAGGGTAGGCATTAGACTAATTGGTCTGTAGTGTTGCGGCAACACCGGGTCTTTTCCTGGTTTTTTCCTTCTGCGTGCTTCCACTGCTCCGGGAATTTTTGTGATCGCGTCAGTTCGTTAACTATATCGGTCAGGTGGGTGATTGCCAGAGGCGGGAGGAGTTTCAGCAATTCATTTGTGACCTGGTCGTGACCCGGGGTCTTCCTGGCGGGCAGGGACTTGATGCAGTGCGCCACGTCTTCGGTACTGAAGAGTAGCGTGTAGTCATCTTCGTCGTCTGCTTCCAGGAACACGGCCAGTTCTCGGCGGACTGTTGCAACGTGTGTTCTCTGTCCTGTACTTCTGCTGGTCTGAACTGTTTTTCGAACACGTCGGCTAGTGCGTTAGCTTTGTCAATGGGGCTGAACTGCAGTCCGCGTTCGCCATGCAGTGGTGGCATTTTCGCGCGTCTTTTTGTGTACTGTTTGGTGGCGTGCCATAAACTATTGTCTTCTAGTTTGAGAGCTGAGAGCCTTGCTGACCATTGTTGGTTGCGGTATTCATTGAGATCTGCTTTCAGCTCTCTCTGTAGCCTATTTAGTAGCCTCCGTGTGACCTTGTTTCTGGTGAGCTTCCACTCTTTGGCGATCCTGTTTTTGTGCCGTATTTGCGCAAGCAAGTGCGGGGGGAGTTGCCTGGAGCGGGGGGGCCCCGCTTGAGGCGGTGTGGCTCCCTCGGCAGCTTGCAGGATCGCTCTTGTGAGGTCGTCTAGTGCCTGTTCTGCTGTCTCTGCAGTTGGAGGCGGGGTCTGGGCAAGTTCAGCTGCTACTGCGTTGCTGAATTGCTCTTTATTGATGCGCTTGTACGTCGCATGCCGTTGTGGGATAGAGAGCCATTCTCCCATATCGACCTCAAAGATCACGGGATTGTGGTCCGACGACATTCTGTTTACCTATGTCGCGGATACAAAGCCCACCAGATTCTTTGTGATGGCTATGTCGAGGACATCCGGTCTTCCTCCGTTCTTTGGGAAGTGTGTCGGTTCCTCTGGGCCCCATATTTGTAACTGGTGTGTGCGCGCGAGTCGTTGCAGCTGTTGACCAGCTTGGTTTCGGCGTCTCGAGTTCCAGTCCGCGTGCTTGGCGTTTAGGTCCCCTGCTATTAGCAGTTTGCCTCTAATACGGCTTAGTGCAGCTATGTCGTCCTCTTCTAGTCTTTGGGAAGGGGGGCGATACATCGCAACGACTGTTAGGGGGCCAGTTACTGTGGCCACTTCGATTGCCACCGTTTCTATCTCTGCTGTATTCGGGGGGTATACTTGGTGGTGTCTGATTCCTTTTTTGACATATACCGCGACCCCGCCTCCGTGAGTGGGTCGGTCGTTTCTGTAACAAATGTAGTTTGGTACAGGAACTCTTAGTCCTGGTTTGAGGAATGTTTCTCCCACTAGGCATATGTCTACGTTTTCGTCCTGTATGAATTCTCTAAACTCCAGGGGTTGGCGAGTAAAAATGTCTGCGTTAAACGCGCATATTATGAGAGCTTGTATATTAGGTCTCCTATCCATGGTGGGGGACAGTTTTCCCTGAGGCTGTCGCTGCTACAGGCGACTGCTGTGCTGCCGATCTGAGGTCGGCGGGGAGTTGCGTCAGAGTTGCTAGTATACCTACTAGCTGGGTCATCTGTGCCTGTAGCAGTTGGATGGACGACGCGAGTTGCTGGATTGTAGCAGACTCGACTGCTTCTTGCGGACTGGTTTGTAGAAGTTAGTCACGAAACTTCAAGAAAGCTTTGCAGAGGAGTGTTGAGTTAGAGTCTGCAGCGGCCAGCAACAGCAGAGACTGACGACAGCAACGGGAATGCGTGCCACCGGCTGCAACTTCGTACATCAGTGTCGGCATCGGCAGCGTCTACACATTCGGCAGAAGCAGTACAGCAGAAGCAACCAGCACGACCAATGCGTTTAGTGCATGCGCCGATCGTATTGATATGTGTGAATCTGCAGCATCATGATTAGTGATGTAGCCTGCAGTGAATGAACAACGGCCCAGTCTGAGCGGTTCGGGTAATGTTAGCAGGCCATATAGTCTAAATTCGGAACGTGGTGATAGAGCCCTTGATAGGGGCAATATTACTGTTGAGGTAGACAGTCCAAAACCAGAGCAAGGAAGTAAGCTACCAGACAATACATCATCACAATTAATGTAAATTTTGCTAGAAATGCAATACAGTACAGGGGCATTCAGTACAAAGATGGAACAGGGGAATTCAGTTCAAATAATGGAAGCGTAAAAGCCGACGTGCGAAAAATTGAATCACGTTCTGTCAAGGTTATTGATGCAAAATTAGAAGTTATAAGGGCAGACATGGGCAAGACTTCTGAGGATGTAGGCCTGGTAAACACCAGAGCGGATGTAGTAGAGAAAGATTTTGGGGAAAAGTTGGAAAAGTGGTGTGGCGGTGTTAAGAACTGTGTTCTGAGGCAAAATGCACTTGAGCAAGTAAACACGGTATCTGTTAACAATTTATCAAGTAGAGTACTACAATGTGAGAAGCAGATACTTAAAAATAGAGAACATCATGAATCAAGATTAAATAAACAAGCTGTGCAGCATGAAAAGCAGTTTAAAGACTTGAGGGCTGAATCAAATTCTTTAGGAGCGAATCACGCTACTACTGTGATATGTTTCCATGGTGCAATTCAGAAACGACAAAGTGTTTAGCAAATGGTGGGACGTATTATCCAGCTAACTTTCTTGCTGCATGTAGAGTTTTGTGAGACGAATGCCAGAAGAGGCAAAAATTCACGAAAAAACATCTTGAGGGCAATGCATAATCATGGGTAAATTTAATGAGTTCTTCGTTCACCACCTATGAATTGTTTGAGAGTCGTCTCCTGAACAAATTCCGAAGTGAAGAAAAGTAAATGCGGTTTTAGAACGAGTTCCTAAGCAGATCAAATTTGAGACGGAGTGGCTCGATGTGGGGTTACTGTGCATGTAAACTGGCTAATTTGATGTATATAAATTGTCCATTTGCAATGTTTACGAAAATCACTACGCTCAAGAGACGCTTACCGGATTTTTAAAAATCAGATCTTGTCCACATTCCGACAAATTCCATTGACGAATCCTTAGATTTCATTGAGAAACTTCAACAGGCGTTGAAATTCAAGCCACGTAATGGGAACAGCAGACAGGGAAACGGGTACCAGAAGGGGAGCAATACTAAAACCCACAATAATTATAATGATCATAAAAGAAATACTTATTACCCTAGTAATGATTTTAAAGGGGAAATGCAAACTGGAACTTTTATAACGGAAATCAAAACCGGGGACGAAGATCTGAGGGACAAGAGTCTCACGAAGAGCAATGCGAGAATACGGGGACGGGAAATTAGAGATCGCCACATCTCGGATCCGGAGATGGCGAAAGAAACTGGCTCAGAAAAGAACACATTGTTTAAAAACCCTGTGTGTATCGAAAATTCGGCGAAGAAGCCACGAAGGTTGGAGATGGAGGTCATAATAATTAAGTATAAAATAGTGAATAATTTTAAGCAGCGCAACCATAAACATTGTACAAGAAATATGGTACATGTATTGAGAGATTCGATACTGAGGATAAGGGTCTGAAAAATTTATTTTCTGAAAGCGAAGTGAATGCTGGAATTAATGTATGTTTATTGAAAGAGGTAATGGCCAGCAGCAAAAGTTATTGTAACATAGGTGAAAGCAATGTAGATGATTTTGTGTCCGAGAAGGTAAATGAAGCTATCTGCAGAGTCAATGAAGATTTAGTCTCATCAGCTGGGTATAAAGTTTGTGGTGCACTGGCGGAAGTATGTTAAGGTATTTGTGAATACCACGTAGTAATAGTCTCGTCAGTTGGTGATGTCTTAGGTGTTGAAGTTGCGAAGAAACATTTGGAAATTTGTGGTAAGGTCTTATGGGACCAAACTGCTGAGGTCATCGGTCCCTAAGCTTACACACTTCTTAATGTAACTTAAACTAACTTACGCTAAGGACAAAACACATCAATGCCCGAGGGAGGACTCGAACCTCCAACTGGGGGCAGCTGCGCAGACCGTGACAAGGCGCCTAAGAACGCGTGGCTATCCCACGCGGCAGCTGCAAAACTGGAGCACTACTGTTAGTGTAAGTTAACCGGTGGCTCTTGATGAAAACAGGAATAATGAGTGGATCTGGAAGGATGAAAGTGAAAATGTGTTAGGCAGTGTGTTGAAGCATAAATTGGTGGAGGCGTCTAGGAGTAGAGAAAATGTAATGGAGACAGAGATAGATGCGAGTTTGGTGCAATTTCGGTGTACTGTGAATTCTGATGTTGAGTGATGCAATAGCGGCAATTTATATGGTATATCGGCGGAGGTTGACGGAGTTATCGTTGGTGATTACCACAACATATCAACGGATGTAACGGATATTTTAAGTAAATGAGCTTATGAGTTATTGGCGGATGTTAATGGAGTTAACTGTAATGAATTTTGTAGTTATCTGGAGGAAATAAGTGAGGTTTTGACTAGGGTAGACGAAGTTTTAAGTTGTATGGTTAATTGTGAAAATGTTGCAGCTACTGAAATCGAGCCCTTTCGTGGGTACATATTTCTGAACTTATTACACGTGACAGTAGATGGTTGAATGATTTTCTATGAACCACCTTTGCTGTACCATGCAAAAACAAAAAAACTAGGCACTCATTTTTTTATGTGAGAAGATGGCTCCCCACAGACCGTGAGATGGTATTATCAAATCTTCAGCCATTTTTTTATTATAAAAATTGACACTTCAAAACAAAGTAAAAAATATACATGTTTGCTAGATTATCTTTTATTCGCAAAATATTGATGAAAATTTAATTACTGTCTGTTATGGAATAGTCTCAAACAAGGATCACACACATTACTATTTAAGCTTTTTATTCCTATTCTTTTGGGTTTTTTTCTTGGTAATGCACATACAGAGCTATACTTTACAATTTTCTTTGCAGGTATTCACACACACCTGAAAATCTGAGTTCATCATGAACAACAATGGCGCTGCCTTCTTTTTATATATATATATATATATATATATATATATATATATATATATATATATATATGTGTGTGTGTGTGTGTGTGTGTGTGTGTGTGTGGACGCCCATGTTGTTTCTTTGACGAGAATCCTGACAGTAATTCTCTTGTTAACTACAAACGGAATGTTATCTGTTCTTCATTTCCTGTGATTTCTGTGTGTATTATAAACGAATTCACAATGGCAGCATCAACCAGAAAATAAAAAATTCTGTGCTATCATTTTAGAGATCACCGTCAAACTTATACTGTTTTCGCTTCTGATCGAAAAGATCCACACCTCCCATTTCACTGTTGTACAAACTTATGGACTTCGACAAGCTGTGCTAGACAAGGAGCCATCTATTCCTTTTCTGGAAGCGAATGTTACATCTTTGGGAGGTGTTGCTGAAGTCATACCTGTTGCTGATGTTGTGTTTTGTCACTTTATTGCAACAGGTGAATCTTTGATCTGTACCTTGAACTCGCATTGTGAAAGTCGGTCGCTTTTCTTCATCATTTCTGGAAGGCCTTTTCTGCAGACTCTGACAGCACCCACAGAATATATTCCACTCTCCTAGACTGTTTTCTTTGGGGCATACAAAGAGAAATAGTTTTCAAATGCAACAATACATTTACTTCTTATCAAAGGTTAACACAATTCAAATACAACTCTTTCATCAAGAAGAATGTTGATATTACTGTCTTCCCATTTTTATCAATAGATCTGGAACTGCAGTACCGGTACATAGCCTGTCTTAGCATCAGCAAGGCACCAGAGCCTTTACCCTTTTTCAAAAAATTGGTTCAAATGGCTCTGAGCACTACGGGACTCAACTGCTGTGGTCATTAGTCCCCTAGAACTTAGAACTACTTAAACCTAACCAACCTAAGGACATCACACACATCCATGCCCGAGGCAGGATTCGAACCTGCGACCGTAGCAGTCGCACGGTTCCGGACTGCGCGCCTAGAACCGCGGGACCACCGCGGCCGGCTTACCCTTTTTCTATAGACTTCTTGGGGATATATTATTTTATGCTCGATCTTCACTTTAAAGGAATCATAGCGTCATTAATGGATAATCTGTCTGAATGATTATTTGGTTCTAAGAAACTACTATTTAGAGCATCAGTTAGTGACCTCACTTTATGTAACTTATTATGTACAGAAGCATCCTTCCCCATTGCTGTAAATTTTTTGTAGAGGTGACGGTTTTCTATATTTCTTTTGAACCTTTTCAGAGTCATCACTTTCTTCACAGATTCAACGCACAACTCCAGTAATTTGATAAATGTGGCAATTTGAGGGTGCCCATAATGATGAGCAACCCAATAAAATACTTTGATTTCAGAGTCTGTCGTGTCCACAAACTTATTGATACTTTCATTGAAGATATCGAGTAAATACCTATATGGTCGATACATTTTAGAGAATGCTTTCTGTTGTGTCCGACGTATACTAACGGACCGCGGCCGATTTAAAGGCTACCACCTAGCAAGTGTGGCGTCTGGCGGTAACACCACGGTTTCCTTAGCAATGCTAAGTTTTCTCCAACAGAACCTCGTCTAAACAAAGAGGCACTGTTTCATCGCAGTCAGTTTCAGGGCTCTTATCCCTACCATTCAGAGCTGTAATTTCTGTCGACTCTGTTGGAGACTACACAGAGACCGAACACACTCCATGAGCTGAAACATTGTCTACTACTGAGTAGACATGAAAGAAAGTGTGCACATCTCGAAACTAAAAATGGTGTTTTGCCTCTAAATGTAAGAGTCCGTTGGTGAAGGAGGAGCACTGCACGATAGCTATCATCCTAGGAAGCCACTCATCTGTATCTATTAGTTTATTGACTTCAGATGTCTTTTAAATCTCTTTTATTATGCAGTTGTTTGTCAGACCTCGTATTCTCCAGACTTACGCAGCAAATAAGTACAATATGAATACCTCACATGTTGTTATACTTGCGTAGCCATTTATTGAACAGTTTACTGTTTTGCTAGTAGCGCTATTGAAATACTGACTGCAAGTACTATTACAAAAATGTGGTAATTTAAAACTGACCAGTCGCATTTTTAGTGTACACCACAACTGAAAAGAGTGCCAATCAGGCATAAAAAGATTTTTTAAGGTACATTTAACGACAATCTGTTGTCATCTATTGTGAGCGCATTTGTGCAAGAATGCTGGCTTCCTCATTCATGAACAAATCTTTCTTTACATTCACTCTGCATTGTCTGATTATGACCGAGTGTTTGTAACGTTTCTTTTATTTGAACATTGTTGTAATATATACTTTTAGTGCAGGAAAGTAGTCATGTCGAGTCATATGATGTCTGTTGAACGGAATGACGATGTATTTTTGGTGGGGGGAGCATGCCAAAAAAAAAAAAAAAAAATAAATAAAATGCAGACAATAGCAGAACACTAAGGGAGTCAAGTGGAGAGCGCAAGGGAGCAATTCATACACATTTACATTTGTACCGGAAAAAGACAGACCTGCCTGCAGTAATGTGCGTGATTCGGACATACAGTTGATAAATTTTGGTATGTGAACAATCGGTATGAGACTAACTTTCTGAAAACACTTTTTGATTAGATCTTGAAGGTGACACTTTTGTGTGAATGCGGTTGTGGCTCTTCAGGTTCATTTTAAGTAATAAAAGAAACCGCTTTTCTCTAATAGATATGTTCTCAAAAATTACATATAGGTGACTGATTATCGGCAGTTAACGGCCAGTATAATAATTTAACACTTGAGTGAAGGGACTCCAACTCGTGAGAGATCTGAATGGATCCCAGAGTAGGACTATTTTCTATGCTGGTATTACGGAAATGAACTGTTTGTATCATGTGTGGTAATCATCATGTTGAACTCTGAATTGTTTTGAGCTGGTGAATATTTTGTGTATTGTGATTACGAAATAGAATTAGTTTTCACGTATCTTTGATGACTATTTGGTTTGGGGATTTTGCTACCATTCTCGTAACACTTCCAATGTAATTAACTGCATTTGATAATTGTATTTTCTGTCTGTGTTATACTTAAATATCATAGGACCACAGTAGTGGGGCAACAGTTTCTAAGCCACTTTTGATCTCAAATTGATATGCAAAATAATTAAATTGTGACAGCTGATTCATTTATGACCTTAACCTATTGTACTGCTAAGTGTTTCTCGTGTAGCAATTCCCCCTCCCTCCCCTTAATTTATTGCTCTGTTAACTGATCTATGACCTCATGGCAATAACTCATTCTTTCGAGAAAGCCCACCACCCCTCCCTGTCCACTGCCCCCACCCCTCTGGAAACCTCCAACCCTCCCCCTCCCAATCATCAATATAAGCACACTTTCAGGCCTGAGTTATTCAAATAGACCCCTCCCACTCTGTCAATCTGATGGAATAATTACTTAAATCGATAAATTAATCAACCCCTTCCCCTCTGGGAAAACCTCCCAGCCCTCCACTCCAACCCCTCACTCCAATTCCCCACCACCATTTGCAAATTGGTGGGAAAGGACGCAGTCTGTGGTAGAGAGGAAGGATCTCACAACAGTAAACTCAAATTAATTTGTGTGGCAAAGGATATACTGCTTATTTATAAAATTCATTCACAGGGATCGGATCTGTTTTTTTTATTTGGTGGAAAAAGCTCCTCATTCTCTGCTGTTTGGGAAGATGTAGGTCTTGTAAAATACATGGAAAAGAAGTAATTAAGCAGACTGCACAATGAATACAGTCACGTAATTGACATTAATGCAACTCACCACATATAATTACAACATAAAAAATCATTCAAACCTGTCATTGCTCCGACTCCAGGCCTGTATTCTTGTGTGCGCAGGTCGGAAAAGAGGTCACATTATGCTCACTCAGGTCCATGACCGTGCCAGCTGCCATACCACCAGCCACCCTGTATATTACCACGCACACATGTCAGGAAAGAGGTGTGGAGACTGGAAGTCATGCTAATCCCCAAACAAGGCATCGGGCATTGGCAATGCTTTGATATTGATACATGAGAAATTCCTATCGAAATACATGATCTCACTCTCTCTCTCTCTCTCTCTCTCTCTCTCTCTCTCTCTTTCTCTTTCACTCTCTCTCTCAAGTGTCCACTTCTTGTTTGTGCATGTGTGAGCCAACCTGTCCAAATCTGTTGACCAAGGTATCCTTGAATACTGCAGTCTGATTGTTTCTCACCAAATTATCCAGCAGAGCTTGAGTGTACATAAACCCTACTCCCTCCCCCCCCCCAGCCTCATTCTACCACCGTTTGTTGGTATCTGCAGTCGTCTTCTTACTCATGTGCATGCTACCAGTTTTTCTGTGGAAAAATGTTCTGTGGCAATAGCAGCAGCAGCAAGGCCAGTGGTAGCAAATGCCTGAGGCAATAGGAATTACCTATCAAGTTAATATTCACATCAAATCTGCAACTTTTTCCTCCATTAAGAATTTCATACTATTAAATACATTTTGCCATATTGTTTCAGCATATATCCACCAAATTGTGGATGAAATCAGTGCTGAGATGCATCAGCAGCACAAGCAGCAGCAACACCATCATAAATAGTACATATATTTTTTTTGTATACATACTATGTTGGTGTTATTTAGTGGTCAGTCAGAGAGTCTTTGCTGTTGTACATGATTTCAGAAACTTTTTCACTAAGAATTTCATAGTATTGAATACATGCTGAAAGCCAGCAGCAGCACTGTAATCAATATATATATTTTTCTTCTTTGTATTGCTGTGTATACTCCGCAAGCCAACCAATGGTGTGTGGCGGAGGGCACTTTATGTGCCACTGTCATTACCTCCCTTTCCGGTTCCAGTCGCGTATGGTTCGCGGGAAGAACGACTGTCTGAAAGCCTCCTTGCGCGCTCGAATCTCTCTAATTTTACATTCGTGATCTCCTCGGGAAGTATAAGTAGGGGGAAGCAATATATTCAATACCTCATCCAGAAACGCACCCTCTCGAAACCTGGCGAGCAAGCTACACCGCGATGCAGAGCGCCTCTCTTGCATAGTCGCCACTTGAGTTTGCTAAACATATCCGTAACGCTATCACGGTTACCAAATAACCCTGTGACCAAACGCACCGCTCTTCTTAATGTGTTGCTGTTTGACTCGCACACACACACACACACACACACACACACACACACACACACACACACACACACATATCCATCCGCACATACACCGACACAAGCAGACATTTGTAAAGGCCATTTAAAAATGTCTGCTTGTGTCTGTGTATGTGCGGATGGATATGTGTGTGCGTGCGAGTGTATACCTGTCCTTTTTTCCCCTTAAGGTAAGTCTTTCTGCTCCTGGGATTGGAATGACTCCTTACCCTCTCCCTTAAAACCCATATCCTTTCACCTTTCCCTCCCCTTCCCTCTTTCCTGAAGAAGCATCCATTGGTTATATAGATTGTGTTGACTGGAATTTTGAGGTGTTGGGGGGAGTGGAGCTGGAAGTGGGAGATTGAGTAGATGGGAGAGACTGGGTCGGTGTGCAATGAGAGGAGGTTGAGGTTTGTTGGAAAGGTTGTGGAGGGTGAGTGAGTTGCCTTTCCGGAGGTGGGAAACCAGGAGATTGGATAGTTTTTTGAGGTGGAGGGTGGCATGCTGTTCTAATTTGCGGTTGGTCTGTAGGAGGGTGCTATGAACAGCTGGTGTGGATGTGTGAGAGGAAAGATTGAGGACTTTGATTTGGGATAGGAGTTGACGGGTGTGTTCATTGGCCGAGTCAATGTATAGGTGAAGGATTAGGTGGGTGAGGGCTATGGATTGTGCAGTTTGGAACTGGTATAAGGACTGATGGAAAGAAGGATTGCAGCCAGAGATGGGAACTTTAAGTGTGAGGCCTTTGGGGGTAATGCCAACTGTCAGACAAGCCTGAGTAAATAAAATATGGGAGCGTAATCTGACTAGGGTTAAGGCATGTTTGCGGAGGGAATGTAAATAAAATTTTATGGGGTCGTTGTACGGATGTTGTGAGGTTGACATGGTATTAGAAGGTGGAAAGGGTAACATGAGGTTAAAGTGAAAAAAGTCGAAAAAGTGTTGGTTTGAGATGAGCTATGTTGATCCTGTGCTGAACTTAGGTTGGTGAACAACAATGGGTGCAAAGGTGGAATCCTTACCCAGTCTGTTACCCCCGGAATCCATCCTTGTAACCATTGATGCCACTTCCCTATACACAAATATCCCGCACATCCAGGGCCTCGCTGCAATGGAGCACTTCCTTTCACGTCGATCACCTGCCACCCTACCTAAAACCTCTTTCCTCATCACCTTACCCAGCTTCATCCTGACCCACAACTTCTTCACTTTTGAAGGCCAGACATACCAACAATTAAAGGGAACAGCCATGGGTACCAGGATGGCCCCCTCGTATGCCAACCTATTTATGGGTCGCTTAGAGGAAGTCTTCTTGGTTACCCAAGCCCGCCAACCCAAAGTTTGGTACAGATTTATTGATGACATCTTCATGATCTGGACTCACAGTGAAGAACAACTCCAGAATTTCCTCTGAAACCTCAACTCCTTTGGTTCCATCAGATTTACCTGGTCCTACTCCAAATCCCATGCCACTTTCCTTGACGTTGACCTCCATCTGTCCAATGGCCAGCTTCACACATCCGTCCACATCAAACCCACTTCCTCATCCCCTCAAACCCAGAACCTCTCACAGAAGAACCCCAAAAGTGTCCCACTTGTGACAGGATACTTCCCGGGACTGGATCAGACTCTGAATGTGGCTCTCCAGCAGGGATACGACTTCCTAAAATCCTGCCCCGAAACGAGATCCATCCTCATTAAATCCTCCCCACTCCACCAAGAGTGTCTTTCCGCCGTCCACCTAATCTTCGTAACCTCTTGGTTCATCCCTATGAAATCCCCAAACCACCTTCCCTACCCTCTGGCTCCTACCCTTGTAACCGCCCCCGGTGTAAAACCTGTCCTATGCATCCTCCCACCACCACCTACTCCAGTCCTGTAACCCGGAAGGTGTACACAATCAAAGGCAGAGCCACGTGTGAAAGCACCCACGTGATTTACCAACTGACCTGCCTACACTGTGACGCTCTCTATGTGGGAATGACCAGCAACAAACTGTCCATTTGCATGAATGGACACAGGCAGACAGTGTTTGTTGGTAATGAGGATCACCCTGTGCCTAAACATGCCTTGGTGCACAGCCAGCACATCTTGGCACTGTTACACCGTCCGGGTTATCTGGATACTTCTCACCAACACCAACCTATCCAAACTCCGGAGATGGGAATTTGCCCTTCAATATGTCCTCTCTTCTCGTTATCCACCAGGCCTCAATCTTCGCTAATTTCAAGTTGCCGCCACTCATACCTCACCTGTCATTCAACATCATCTTTACCTCTGCACTTCCTCCTCGACTGACATCTCTGGTCAAACTCTTTGCCTTTAAATATGTCTGCTTGTGTCTGTATATGTATGGATGGATATGTGTGCGTGTGTGTGTGTGTGAGTATATACCTATCCTTTTTTCCCCTAAGGTAAGTCTTTCCGCTCCCGGGATTGGAATGACTCCTTACCCTCTCCCTTAAAACCCACATCCTTTTGTCTTTCCCTCTCCTTCCCTCTTTCCTGAAGAAGCAACCGTTGGTTGCGAAAGCTAGAAATTTTGTGTGTGTGTTATTTTATTGTGCCTGGGGTATGAATGTATGGCTGGGGCTCTCGAAGGTAAATACCATGGGACATTCTAAACTGGATGCAAATATTGGTTACAAACTTACTTTTTTAAATTAGTTTCCTTATTATTCTATACTCAATCAATAACATGAGAAATCTCAATAATAATTCCATTGGTTGCATTGCAATACGTCAGTTACATCCTGAGAAATTGGAACGTGATGTTGACATGCGAAATGAAAGAAATGCACCACTATTGCACTACTGCGATGCAAAAGTGACCTCCATGTTGATCATAATTGTGATGTGATTTCACCATTATCACAAGGGCCAAAAGTATTAATAGGGACTCCTGCCACAAACGTTGATATTTACATAAAGGTCCCCATGTGTGTGTTGTATTTATCTATGTGTAGACTATGGAATAGTACTGGCCAGTGTATGCCACCCCATTATTCCACCCAGGTCCACCCTTCACCTCTGCAGTTGTGTACAGGAATGGGCTGCAATCGATGCTGTGTGTGGGAACATCTCACTATGAAGCAAGTTGTTCTGTGTAGAAGTATGTACACATACACAGCACCAATGTATGGTACACTATGATTGGTGTCATTGTTGTAATTGTGGTGTTAATTTATCTATAACTGACATGATACAACTATACAGAGAATGTCACAAAATGGCACCTGTGTGGCACAGGTGTATATGCAGTGGTACCCTAAAGGCCTCCATGGCAAAGACGTTCACAGTCACCTGGAATATTGTCAGTGGCTTCTGCAGCAAGGCAATGACTTAATGTGTAGGGTACTGTTTAATGATGATGCCACATTTACAAACCATGGGAATATCAACTTACACAATGTGCACTATGGGTCACCATAAAACACACACTCGATCCACTGGATTGAACATCTACATCAGTGGAGTGTCAATGTATGGTGCGGTATTGTAGGACACCACATCATTGGCCCATATTTAACTCTTAATGGGTGACAGTATGGGAGGTTCCTGAGATGTACCTCACCTGGACTGATGGAAGACTGCCCCTTCATACACATCAAATGATGTGGTATCAACATGACTGATGCCATGCTGGCTGGCACAATAGGCGCTAAACCAACAATTCCCACATCAATGGATTCGACAGGGTAGTACCAGTCAGAGATTTCCAGTATGGTCACTGGACCTCCCCCCCCTCCCATGGACTTTTTTCTCTGGGGACTTGTGAAAGATGTGGTGTATCAGCAGATACCAACAACAATGGCCAACATGGAAGTTCATATTACCACTGCATGCCCTGCAATAACACCACTAACACTGACAGCCATGAGTAGATACATGATGGAGTGTGTACAGTAGTGTTGCCAAGCATATGACAATCTCTTCAAACATAGTTTGTAGCGTTTCAGCTGTGAGACATGATTCCAAACAAGCATACATTTTGTGTATAATGAAGAAAAGGTGTGTTTAGCTTGTTGTTACTACAGTAAGTTTATGTGTGCATTGCACCGTCTGCAATGATTCAGTTGTGTCACAGTCATAAAAGATGTTCAGTGAGTGTCCTGTACATGGCATGTACCATTATATAATTGATGTGCAACTATATACAAAAACCATGTATCTGTCTGTGCAACCCTTTGACAATCATTCATTTTGTTTACTCTGGCTGATGGTTACTGGTATTTCATTACCGTTACATGTATCATAGCGCTGTTGAAAAGTTCAGTGATGCACCTATGAGTAAATCTTATCCTTGTTTTCATTCTGGATGACTGGTCATCCATATGTGTCCCAAGCCACGTACTAAAAGTGTACATAGCAATGTGTAAGTACAGCGTTTGTTGCATCATAGTATGTCAGTCACATCATGACTGTGAGTAATGTGGGGGTCATGCTTGCATCATGGAAAGTGCACTGTTAGTGCATTTCGTTTATGTCATGTGTCTACTTCACATTCCAATTTCTCCTGGATGTAATTAATGTATTGTGATGCAACTAATGCCATTATTATTATGATTTCTCATGTTACTGAATGCATATGGAATGATATGGAGTGTCCATTTTAGAAAACATAAGTTTGTGTAGAAACCATTGCTTACACATGCTTTATAGTGTCTCATAGTATTTACTTTCGTGAGCCCATGCCATCATTCATACCTCTGAAGGCCATTTGTCAACATCTATTGTGTTTCCAGAGATACTGACAGTGATATGTGCGACGTTAAATTTTCCTGGCGAATCGAATGTTCAAATAACTTAAGGGTTTGCTGCCGGGTGACATCGTCGAACACCGGTTTTCTGACGACGTCACCCAGCAGCAAACCCGTAAGTTATTTGACAGTGAATTATATATATCCCCCTCCATGAACCATAGACCTTGCCATTGGTGGAGACGCTTTCATGCCTCAGCGATACAGATAGCCGTACCGTAGGTGCAACCACAACGGAGGGGTATCTGTTGAGAGGCGAGACAAACATGTGGATCCTGAAGAGGGGCAGCAGCCTTTACAGTAGTTGCAGGGACAACAGTCCGGATGATTGAATGATCTGGCCTTGTAACACTAACCAAAACGGCCTTGCTGTGCTGGTACTGCGAACAGCTGAAAGCAAGGGTAAATTACAGCTGTAATTTTTCCTGAGGGCATGCAGCTTTACTGTATGGTTAAATGATGATGGTGTCCTCTTGGGTAAAATATTCCGGAGGTAAAATAGTCTCCCATTTGGATCTCCAAGCAGGGCCTACTCAGGAGGATGTCATTATCAGGAGAAAGAAAACTGGCATTCTATGGACCGGAGCATGGAATGTCAGATCCAGTAATCAGGCAGGTAGGTTAGAAAATTTAAAAAGGGAAATGGATAAGTTAAAGTTAGATATAGTGGGAATTAGTGAAATTCGGTGGCAGGAGGAACAAGACTTCTGGTCAGGCGAATACAGGGTTATAAATACAAAATCAAATAGGGGTAATGCAGGTGTAGGGTTGTTGTTGTTGTGGTGGTCGTCAGTCCTGAGACTGGTTTGATGCAGCTCTCCATGCTACCCTATCTTGTGCAAGCTTCTTCATCTCCCAGTACCTACTGCAACCTACATCCTTCTGAATCTGCTTAGTGCAGTCATCTCTTGGTCTCCTTCTACGATTTTTACCCTCTATGCTGCCCTCTAATACTAAATTGGTGATCCCTTGGTGCCTCAGAACATGTCCTACCAACTGATCCCTTCTTCTGGTCAAGTTGTGCCGCAAACTTCTCTTCTCTCCAATCCTATTCAATACTTCCTCATTAGTTATGTGATCTACCCATCTAATCTTCAGCATTCTTCTGTAGCACCACATTTCGAAAGCTTCTATTCTCTTCTTGTCCAAACTAGTTATCATCCATGTTTCACTTCCATACATGGCTACACTCCATACAAATACGTTCAGAAATGACTTCCTGACACTTAAATCTATACTCAATGTTAACAAATTTCTCTTCTTCAGAAACGCTTTCCTTGCCATTGCCAGTCTACATTTTATATCCTCTCTACTTTGACTATCATCAGTTATTTTGCTCTCCAAATAGCAAAACTCCTTTACTACTTTAATTGTCTCAATTCCTAATCTAATTCCCTCAGCATCACCCGACTTAATTCGACTACATTCCATTAGCTTCGTTTTGGTTTTGTTGATGTTCATCTTATATCCTCCTTTCAAGACACTATCCATTCCGTTCAACTGCTCTTCCAAGTGGTGTAGGGTTAATAATGAATAAAAAAATAGGTTTGTGGGTAAGCTACTAGATCACATAACTAATGAGGAAGTATTGAATATATTTGGGGAGAAGAGGAGTTTGTGGCATAACCTGACTAGAAGAAGGGATCGGTTGGTAGGACATGTTCTGAGGCATCAAGGGATCACCAATTTAGTATTGGAGGGTAGTGTAGAGGGTAAAAATCGTAGAGGGAGCCCAAGAGATGAATACACTAAGCAGATTCAGAAGGATGTAGGTTACAGTAGGTACTGGGAGATAGAGTAGCATGGAGAGCCACACCAAACTAGTCTCAGGACTGAAGACCACACAACAAGGTCTCTCGGTTGAGCTGCTAGCCAGGAATGCATCGCTACTTTCACTGCTTTGTCCAAGGCAAATCAACGGCCCCTTAATGCCTGTTAGAATGGACCAAACAAGCGATAGTCAGAAGAGGCAAGATAGGGACTATATAGAGGATGATCCAGTACTTCAAATTTGAGTTTATGGTGCGTTTCAACATTGTGGGCAGCGGTATGCAGGCGGGCATTGCTGTGCAACGACACAACAACTTTTGGCAGCAATATTTGGTGTTTGCTTTGAATTGCAGGATTTAGCCTGGTAGTAAGCATCTCAATGTAATGCATACTGTTTATTGTTGTGCTTTCCCCATAATGTTGCAGTACTGGACGGTTTCAGTTTTTCTACGGACAGTTGGGTCTTGAAATTTTTCTTGCATGGTGAATTTGGATGTCTCAGTTCCATACTCTGCCATTTACACTCTGGCTCATAATGATGGATCCATGTTTCATCACCAAGAATGATCATGTCTAAGAAGTGGTCCCCTTCATTACTATAGTGATCCAAATGTTTTTTGCAGATGTCCAAGTATGTTTGTTTATGCAGCTGTGTGAGTTGTTTTGGGATCCATCTAGCACAAACTTTATGAAACCCATGTCTGTTGTGGATGATTTCATAGGTAGAACAGTGACTAATTTACAGATGAAATGCAACTTAATAGTTAATTGTCTGTCTGAGTGAACCCTCAGTGGTTTCTTCATTTGTAGTGGTAAACAGTCGTCTGGCTCCTTCATCGTGCATACACTTGTGCAACCATTTTGGAATTTTTCAATCCATTCATAGATACTCCATTGTGGCAAAACACTGTTCCCGTACTGTACTAACAGTCTTTGATGAATTTCGACCCCTGATATGCCTTCTGACCACAAAAAATGGATCGCTGAACATTGCTCTTCCTGGTGAAAATAGACAGTGGAGCAGCCATGATTAACAGCATGGCAGCAATAATGAAACTAACCTAGCAGCTTGATAATTGAAAAGATATAACAACAAATAAACAAAGCATGCATCATCAATGTAAAACAACAGTACTACCAAAATAAACAAAAATATAACTAAATTGCAGATAAACAAATGCATAAACAAACAGTAAAATATATGTATATATATTTATTTATCCATCACCTTGTAAGTACTGTATGATTATGTGTGTGTGTGTGTGTGTGTGTGTGTGTGTGTGTGTGTACATTATCTGCGGCATCAGTCTCAAGTTTCAGTTTCTCCTAGCTGTCCAAGACTGATTTGGTTCTGAGTGTACACAGTCCATCAGAATAATTATAGTTGTTCATCAGTGCTGTTGTGACTTTATAAATTAGTTGTAATAAAAAATTATATATGCTTTAGTTCTTATTGCAGATTTATATACCTGTAAATATCCTCACTGCTTATTAGTAAGTGAAAAGTATCTCTGCACTAAAACATCAGAGTCAAATTGTATCTCAAGAACTGAACTGTATCTCAAGAACTGATCTGTATCCCAAGAATTGAATCATATCTCAATAACTGAACTGTATCTCAAAAAATAATTTGTGTCTGTATGAATCTAACAAATGAAAACATTCTTTACTGTACATCTTTGTTGGTATTTCACAAATCCCTACCCTCAAAAATGTATATGAAGGATGTGCATGACACAAATGACAGTTCTTCTGAAGATGAGTGATGAAGTTTAAGATGGAAGATAATAAAATATATAGGATGGTTCTGTGAGATTATGCCTGTTTTGTTGCCCATATTGACTTATTGGGACAGGAGGCACATGACTGTGTCTGCTTCCAAAGACATAGCAAACATGTCTAAAATTATATCTTCTGTGCTTGAAAAAATCCACAGACATATTATCTGCACAAAAGTTTATTCTGTCAAAGGGGGAACAGGATGAAGTCAATAAAAAAAGTACACACAGATATTATGAAGTAAAAATTCATTCATTTCTCATCCAGTTTAAAAGTAATTTTATATTTTCATAAGCAGACACAAGAAGACTATTTTCACACATCTTCATCTTGAGCTGCTAAAGATCAGAACACTCTTAGAATACTGTCTTGAATAGCAGCAAACTTGAAGATTCAATGCGTCCATGCAATCTTCTCCTTCCCCTTCATGTACATGATGGTATTCGTGTGTTCGATTAATCAAAGCAATGTCACCATATCTTTATAGGGTATGCCAGGATCAACCCAGTGAAATCCATGGTACAAATGTGTTAACAACTTTGCACTTTTTTGTGTTTTAGCATACTTCACATCCTTGAAAGACCTCAGTGATGAAATGTTTAATGAGAGTGTCTCTATTATTCCAACATCTTCTGCATATGCTACAACTGCAACATCTTTAAATATGAATAGTCTATGCTCATCATCACAGAAAACCAGAGTGTCTGCAATGATGCTCGCATCTTGAGTTACCACTGTGGAATGCTCTGGGTACAGCACAGCACCTGTTCACTTATAAAACTTGTTGTACAACACCAGTGAGTGGGCAGTAGCTAATCACACAGCCATGTAGAACTAGAGCATACACTGCAATGTGTTCCAGAAAATTTGCTGAGGATACAAATTCAATTGGTACATTTACAGGCCCAGATTTAATTATCTTGTTCTGTTTTGAACAATCTATTACAATGGTTGGTGCTAGCTCATTTAATTTCCATGGACTGAGTAGATCCATCCTCTTCATAGTATGAATGTTGCATGCATGTCATATGCTAGACTGTATGCTTTTTCATCCCACTGTGGGTGTAAATTATACTATGCATAAAATTTGGAGTTCAGGTAAACTCTGGCATTAGTGAACCTGCAGTTATCAAATTTGATGGAATGATTTGCTATATTTCCTCTTCTAGTGGTCTAAAATGCAAGTATGATGAACCTGGGTGTTTCCGGCTGGTCAGGGGTTTTAATACACCATGTTTGTCTGCTTGCAGTCAGTAGCACTGGGTACTCCAAAAGCTCCCATGAACAGAAAGATAATGGTAGAAATACACCAGCATTCAGAACTTTTAAAACCTTCAAATGTTGCTTATCCAATACAGTAATGTTTGGCATTTTCCATATTGTTTTATTGACGGTGATCACATTCTCCTCTTGAGCTCTTTGAATGTAGAAGTTGTTATCCATTGCACTCCATAACAGAATAAGTTTCTGTTTAGCATTCAGGACAATTTTCTGCATGTCCTCAAAATATTGTATAAGCATTTTTAAAGGTATATATGCAGTAAATCTCCTGTACTCTTGCACATTATATCCATTGGCTCATCTATGAACCATCCAGCATTTTCTAAATCATTCAGATCCGAAGCAGAAGCAGAGATGTACATTTTAAGAATTGAAGCTATGCCTGCTTTGCATGTACAGTCAGTCTTGACACTCTTAAGTTCGTATCATATCTCATGAAACAGAAACACTAAAGCATTATGTATAAGGTTCGATGCCACTGTAGCAGTATAATTCCTTTTTGTAAATGATCTATAAAGATATATGAAACTCTTGCATAGAAGGGTTAAAGCAGTTTGGTGTTGAATGAAAATCCTAATTTCATCGTTCATGTTACATGTGGCTGATACATAAAGTTTATCTGAGAATTATTCCTAGCCTATAACACCCTCACTGTATTCCCCTGGGCTGCTTATATTGAATGACATAATCGCATGGCTTTAGACACACTGATTTAAGAAGCTCATTTGCACATTTTATCTTCTTGCTGTTCTGTTGTGAAGTGTCATGCTGTGTGTTGTTCACTTTAGTTTTATACCTTATGCCCATCCTGTCTTTGTTAACAACACAAGGCTGCTGCCACTCCTGACTGGTTGGAGCTCGCCACTGATGTTTCTGGTCTGGAAAGTTAAACGTCATCGATTCTGACCCCAACAGGCCCTGACTGGTTGAAGACCATCACCGCTTCTGGGTCTCTGCACATTCAAGGTGACTGCTGGTTGTGCTTTAGATGTAGCTGAACAATGATGTCCTTGGCACAAAAATTGACAGGTTGATTATCCTAGTCCACAATAAGCAGCTCCAGATAGTTGAAAGCTTGAACTGTTACTGGGAGGTAAATAGCATTGATAGGAGTCTCAATGTTCTTATACCCTGTTCACACTGAAGGGAAGAATCTGTAAATTCTATGACTTGATCTGTTGTTTAGATAACAGTTTGTTGTAACATCACACTCAACACAGAGCGCACTAACAAGAAGCATATCCACTGACTGGTCAAATCTGTAGAATTTAGTGGGCTGCTTCTTCAAGACCTGAACTTTTGTGAAACGCAGTAGCCATCCTACTGATCCTTTCTGGTTAAATTCAATTGTTCCTGAAAACTTTGTTACAGCATCAACATCATATGCACTATGTTCTATTTCCACAATTTCTCTTCCAGCATTAATTTCCAAAAGAAGTTAATTGTTAGCCTCGGTGAATACTGTTGGTAAGCTCCCAGTCCAATCAGCACAATACTCCATTCCCCATGGTTTCAATAAATCAGTGGGAAGAAATTCATGCATAACACCGATGATCGTTCTTTTAAAAGTCAGAGTATTCAACTTCATGTCTGAGCCTCAACTGATTGGTAGATGCTTAATGCATCTCCTTATATTTACACGTCTTCATAAGTGTTAGGAAGAACAGGAAGCACAGATGCCTGTATAAGCAGATATTACAGCCTTGGCAGCAACAAAAATGTAGAATGCATGTCTTCCATCAGTGAACTATCATTGTAACTCTTCTGGGGACTGCAAGTCTCCAAATGAATCACAGTAGTAGATGTTATTTGTGTTTTTCTTAATATACACCATCCAGTGGGTTCCTAACCCCCTAGAAACATCTAAATTCACAATTCCATATCCTACAGATTTCCACAGAGTCTTTGGAAATGTGTCCCATATAAATACACCATGGAATCTTGGAATCCTGAATTTTTTCCTGACAAACTTCAGCAGATTGGTTTTTGTAAGCAGTCTGTCTGGTAGGGTAGTTAATGGGCTTTTTTTACTTATGATGAGACCTAGTCCTTTCTTCTACAGTTTCATGTTTAGCCCTTTTCCAATGGCTGCTGCTTCCATTATGCAGTTATGTCTGCTTGCTTTCTCTAGCTGCTACTGGGAGTTCTGTACATTCTTCACTGTTCTGGCAATAACTGCAGCACCATCAGCCAGTGAACTCATCATTGAGAGACCTGTGAGAGCAGGAATTAGAAACAGATAATTCCACCTAATGCCTTGTTTATTGGCAGAACCCTGGGTGCTTTAACCAGTCCTTTGCACTTCAGGATACTTTCAGCTGCATACATCATTGTCAGGATATAGTTCTTTAAACATCATTTCTTGTGCATCATCGCTGTCTGCTTCTTCTTCTTCAGTGCATCACATGCAGCATTTATAACGTGCTTGAAATTCATGCCCTAGCCCAACTTAATTTTACCATTTATGGTTTTATCAACTACAAATGTTGCAATGCACTGTCCTATACCAATATCATTTCTTATACATATTGCCTTAGCTTTATCAGCTAAAATTCGATCTGCAGTGTGACATCGGAAATCTTTATGCTTTGTGTATGCAACATTATGTTCCAAACACACCTCATCAAGCAGGTTAATCCCCTTATCACCAAGAGCCAAACATATTTGAAACTATGTACCAGGTTCATAGTAATTATGCCCCAGAATGTGCAGTTCAAAGGGAAGTTTGTCAAGAACACCACAGTCTCATATAATGCATCTCCTATCATACGTGTTATGTTACTATGCTGGTTGTGCCATGTGCACTACTTTATATAGTAAATCATGAGTCAATATGGCTGTTTTGTGTTGCAGGAAAACCAAGCCATTTAACTAGTGCTCTATTCCCTTCATATCTTATGACACACACTATGAGAAATGTGTAGTTTGGAGCTCTTCTGCATTTATTCACTGTAAAAGCCTCTTGCAATTTCAGTGCCATTGCTATCCTTTAAGGTGTAGGTTCTGGGATTTGTTCTCTGCACTTTGGAAACTGTGAATATCTCAGTTGACCATTTTCAGAGGTATGACTTCTCATATGCTGTCTTGTGTTTTGAAATATGACCAAAGCGCTCACATTAAATTTCTGCTTACATGGATCCAGCATTTTAATATGATATCCAAATCATGAAAATTGATTGGTCTCGGTTTTATTGCACTTTGTTTGATTCCATTACAATGTGTTATTATTTCTGAGAGGATATCTGTCCATTCGTATGAGCCCTGAAAATGCATCCACATTCGCCCTTTTATTGTTCTGTTCAGACATTCCACAATACTCACCTTCAGGTGGGTGAATAATGAGTAGTGATGTATTTCAAACAAATGCATCACTGTTTTGAAATACCCATTGTAAAACTCTCAACCATGGTCAGTTTGGAAGTTGTGTGGGCAACAGTTCATTCCTGTCCACAACAACACTCAAGCAAATCTGCAACACTTCTCCCCATTTTTGTTTTAACAGGTAATGTGCAGGCAAATTTGGAGTGTGTATCAAAAACCATTGAAATATATTTGAATCCATTATTCTCCTGTGAATATTCTCTCATATCTACAAGATCAGGCTGTCATAAGTCATCCAAACATAATCCAAACATGAATCATAACTTGCCTATGAAAGTACGTTCTGCATGCTGGCTTTTGCAATTCTCAAATTACTGTCTCCATGCTCATACAGCTATACCTCTTTCTCTAACCTCTGAAATTACTGAAACGACCTCATTTGAATGAGCAGTATTGCCCGCAGAAGCTGATGCCATGAGCAGTCATAGTCGACCTGTTATCTCATTGAGGTCATTTTATTATGTGTACTGAGGTGGCTGGTTGCTCACTCTTATATGCTGAATGTCAATACCATCACCACTTCTGTACCAACAAACCAATAAAGATGTTTTTTTAATGTCTCTGTATTTCACACTTCATTTGGTTCCTGCCCTCCTGTGCACACCAATCAATTGCAGTATTTCACCATACATCTACAGATCTTTGGAAGAAAATTTTACTGTTTTTTTTATGATTTTAGGGAAATGAAGTTCATACATCTGTTGTTCTTTGAAATTATCCATCCCATATCTTTCTTATTTTCTCATTTGAAGTTATAGGCTGTGTACCCAACATTTATGGTTTTTCACCACTCATTAATGAAACCAGCAATAGCATTATTGTCATCACTGTGTAATTTTGCCGAGAGTTCATTGAGAGATTCAGAAATTGGTTTAAATGATTCTCACAGTGTCCATTCTCAATCCAAATGTCCCAACTTCAGCAACCATAACTTCTCTCGAATGGCCTCCTGTGCAGTGATACCCTTGTGCGTAGCTGAAATCTTGCTATATACTAAGTAGGTTGCTTCACAGGCTGCATCTTATATACATTTCACCCAACTTTTTCAGTTAAGTCGTACACTTTCTTTTCAATTCTGTCAACTTTTATAGCTAAGCCATCTACTTTCTCTCTCAGAATGATGCAGGTGTCCATCTCTAGCTCCTTAACCCTAGCATCTAATTCATTGATCAGCCTCAGAAGGGCCTGGTCATACATCCCTAGTTCCTTAACTTTATGTTTGAGAGTAATTATACCTCAGAATGTGCAGTTCAATGGGAATTTTCCATCTATGTAGAGATGCTTTCTCCTCTTGGGCTGAGTGCCTCATACTCATCACTTTTTCATGGCTATAATACAGGGTGTACATAAAGTCTGGGAACACTTTCAATTATTTATTGCACAAGAAGGAAACATTGTACAGATGTCATACATATTGCATTTTGAAGAGAAACTCTAAAAGTTTTTATTAGAAAATTAGATATGCGAACCATGAGTAACCCAGCAGGCATCAATTTGGTAATTGAATTTTTGCCATACCGATCCCAGCATGGCATTGTTGACTGTGGCAGTCACTCTGTTATTCTTTCCCAGAGCTCTCTACATCATGTGGTAGAGGCAGTACATATGCCAGATCTTTAATGTGCCCCCACAGAAAAAAGTCACATGGAGTGAGATCTGGTGATCAGGGAGGCCATTTCAGGAAACAGCTCACTCCACACCTGAACTCACCATGTTTGCAACTAGTTCTGACTATCAGCAAATTACCAAACTATACTGTGGTGATATACATGAAAAAAAACTTTCAGGGTTTCTTTTCAAAATGACATATGCATGAAATCTGTACAACATTTGGTTCTTGTGCAAAAAATAACTGAAAGTGTTCCCAGACTTTATGAACACCCTGTATATTCCTGTAAGTTCCATCTACATCTATAGTCTTTCAGTTTTCTTGATTTATCAATAACAAGGTATCTTTACTGTGTGTGATTCCAGCAATCCATACATATCTTCACAAAATCACTGAATGACATGTTGATTCCTACATCTGCCTGGTAAGAAACAACATGTAATTCAATGTTTTGTGAAGATACGTACAGATTGCCTAGTAAAAGTGTTTTGAATGTCTTGTCTGAAAACTATAGTGAGCTTTGCATTATCCGTCACCAACTGTTTTGGGATTCTGGAATATGTCTGACTCAAATAAAATATGTCAATACCCATATGGAGACTAAAGTAGAAATATTATAGAATTCGATCTTGGTTTTCCACAGCAACACCATCAAATATGAATGCTGTGTTTGGCTCTACTTTTTCTGGTGGGGGAATTTGACTGCTTTGACTGAATGTCATGTCTGTTACACCATCAACACCCTGCAGTATCTTTTGCAGTAGCTGGTAATCGGACTGAAACAGTGTTTTGAAAATACACGTACATGCTCAAAGTGGACTCCACCTGTATGTTTTAGTAGCGATGCAAGAACATTTGTCTAGCCACAGTTGGATGGACCAACAATTATTGCTCAATAGTTATTGGCATAGGAGTACCCTATTCTTCTTCTTCTTCTTCTTGTTCTTATTCTGTTCTTCTTCCGCACCATCACAGGACCAGTCACTTACAACAAAGACCTGATGCTTCACCATCTAAACTGCACTTAAACACTTCTCGATACATTTTCAACATTGAACGCAACACATCAGTCACTGTCCACTGATGTTTCTGTACCAATATTTAAGCACTTTGAATTGCTAGTTGTTAAATTATAAGTTGAAGAGAAAACCAGTAGAGCACTGGCAGGAATTGTCAGCTACTCATCCACCACATCAGCACTCTGTCCTTGCAGTAACACCAGAATGTTCTGGGATGGTATGTATGTAAGAGACCTGTACTGATCTGAACTGTGGGGTGCAGGGCTCCCAACACAGTTCTTCTGAGAGTTGTGAACTTGCTGGGTGTCTTCATTACACAAAACAATGAGCGGTCTCTTTGTCATGCTCCAGCATGCTGGTCAGGTGCGCTACAGGATCCCATGGTGTTGCTGCCACTGCTGGTCCTGATATGACAGTGTTTGCTGCAGGTCCCAACAAACTGATGGTAGATGCTGTTGGTCCAGACATGCTGGATGTTGCTGACTGTCAAGGAACACCAGAGGCTGCTGAACAAAGAAGAAGAAGAAACATTAAATACTTACAGACAATGATGTGGAGTTGAACAAAGAAAGGGAACTTGACAAAGAAGAGCAGGAAGAACCACTACATGCAGTAATAGTAGCATCGACATGTAATGAGTCATTGCTTTTACACTTCTTCTGCAATGGAGAGGCAAATGAGGATCTTGGCTGCTGTTGAAGTTACATGGTTCTTCTTCTTCCAGAGACCGACTGAAACTGAGATTGGTGAGCTACCATGTCTGTCTTATATCCCTTACATCAGGATCATGTGACTGGATATTAATTTGTCAATCAATTTATTGACTTCTGGAGTATTTCTGGATTGATCTCCAGTCAGGCATTTGCCTTGGAAGAAGTTCTCATGTGCACCACTATCCTGCAGGGGAAGGCTTATGGGTTTCCCAGGTAAACACAGCTTCATTTGTGGTTTGGTTGCTGCAACCAATGGCACGTTTGGGTCCAGCAGTGGCACATGACAGAAAGGGGTCACTTAAAAGAGAGAGAGAGAAAGAGAGAGAGAGAGAGAAGGAGGGAGAGAAGGAGAGAGGGAGACTGTGTTTTGACAGGAATGTCTCAGGTATCAATATCAAACAATTGTCAACACCTGATGTTTTGTTCAGGGATAAGCATGAATTATGGTCTGCATGCCTCTCTCCTGAACTGTGTGCATGGTAATACATGATGCTGCTGGTGCTGCAGCAGCCAACAGCGATAATGGGCCTGAGCAGGCATAACGCAACCTCTCTCCTGACCTGCACACACGGGAATACAGGAAGTGGCTAGCACGTGTGTCCTGCAGAAGGTGTATGTATGGGACCAAGGGATTTTTAATGGTTTAATTATAGGTGGTGAGTTATGTTGATATCAATTTCATGGCTGTATTCCTTGTGCAATCAAAAAAAGTGATATATTTAATTACTTCCTTTTGACAGCAGGGAACAATGAGCAGCAGGGAAGAGAGCCAACCCCTGCTACGCAAATGACATTGATTTGAATTTCCTGTTGTGAGATCCTTCTTCTCCAGCACAGACTTAGTCCTTTCGCTACCAATTTCCAGATGGGGGAGTGGGGATGGGAGGGGATGCCTGAGGAAGTCTCCAAGAGGGGAGTTAACTAATTATCTATTTAATTAATTAGTCAATCAAATTGATAGAGTGTGAGTGGGCTATTCGAATAACTCAGTCCTGAAAGTGTGCTTGTATCAACAATTGGGAGGGGGGATTGAGTTGGAGGTTTCCAGAGGTATGGGGGAGATGGATGGAGAGGGCTGGTGGGATTTATCAGAAGGTTTAATTATCCCCAGGGGTCCATAGATCAGTTAATGGAACAATAGGGTAAGGGAAGGGGGAGGGGTTACATGAAATATCACTTAGCAGAACAACAGGCTAAGGTCATAAATCGGATAGCTGTCACAGCTTAATTAACCATATCAGCTCGAGATCAAAAGTGGCTAAGAAACTCTGTTACCCCACTACTGACCACTCACCATTTGTTTGAGATGTCCTTTCTTGAATAAACATTATTCAATATACTTCTCTGTTGTCTACATTAGTTACACATGTTAGAAGAGAACTATTGTTATTAATATTTATTTAACTCTTATATTTCTGTGTATTTTATTAACTTGAAATTCTATCCAATGTGTAGACTATTTTACTGGAGGATCAGAGCTACAGGTTATTATCTGCAGCAAATTAGCTGCAGGGCTTGAAAGCAGATGTGACTGACTTGACCCTATGACTACATCGAGCTATTATTTTCAAACAGAGCTGCGCATAGCCAAAGTGCCTAAAGCATGAATAGCCATGGGTAAAGATGCACCTGTTTTGCTCATATGGGATGCTGTTTGGAAGAGCAACTACAGTAAGCAATAACTGTTAGGTACTGTTGCATCATGTCTGGAGCTATGTTAGAAGAGCAGAGTGCCAGACCTGGAGAAGCATTTGACCTCCGACAGCACAGTTTAAAATCGCACGCTGACAAGTGTGATTTCCTATGGAAAGAAATAACTTACTTAGGCTGCATAATTATACAGAAGGATTAAAACCTGACCCACAGAAGGTGAGTGAAAAAAAGAGTATCCAAGAACCAATACCACAGAGGAGTTATCAAGCTTTCTAGGAATCAGGCCAGTCTATCATTGTTATATGAAAAACTTCAGTCAGATAATGAAACCGTTACATGAACTGCTGAAGACAGAAGTGCACTATGAATGGTCAGCTTAGCATGAATCAGCTTTCTAGAAATTAGAAGATAAAATAGATAGCCCCCCTGATATTACAGTATCCTGATTTTATGAATCAGTTCACAATCACAACAGACACTAGCAAGGAAGCAATATTTACCTCCAGCCATCATATCCAGAATGCTGAACTATGCCAAGAGAGGATCTAGTATGACTGAACAAGAGCTTTTAGCCATAATGTGGGCTCTGAAGCACTACCTATCTTACATATACAGAAGAAAATTCATTGTATGTACCAATCACAAATTCTTGAAATGGTTGGCACTTATAAATGATCTATCATCAACATTAATGAAATCCATGTTCACATTGCAATGGCTTTGAAATAATACACAAAAAGGCAGAACTTCTGTGTCAGCAAATTTTACTACATGGTCATCTCACACAGTGTGTGCTCTGCCACAGCTGATTTTTCTACCTGCCCCAAACTGCAATGTCACTTAAGTTCTGTGCTCCTGATGTTGACTGATTGTCCAGTCATTCCAACATAAGCTTTTCTGCATGTGCATGGTATATTCCTGACATTGCAAGTGGGCCCCTTTTATCATTTGCTGATCTGAGACACTCTTTAATCTTCTTTGTTGCTTTATAAATAGTCTTTATGCCATGTTTGTGCAATATATGTCTGTCTTTGTCCATCACTCTGGGAATGTATGGCAGAAAAGCTGTACTCGACATTTCCTTTTTTGATGTGTCACTTTGCCAAGTGTTTGACTCTGTTATACTTCTAATAACTTGTGGAGTACCCATTCCTCCTCATAACATTTTCCGGGTGTTGTATTTTGCATCTGAGGTGCTGTGGTACAATCCACACAGGAACCCATGATCTGTTACCTTGAGGCTTTCTTCTTTCTTGTTGAAGCTATTCTCATGTTTTTTGTAGTTCTATAGCTTCTGTGAACAATGCTTCAGGTGACAGAGAAACGGAAGAGATACATCCTAATGTTTTAGGATGCTATTACGAAATTTGTTGTAGCATAGCTTATAGCACAACAGGATGTTGAACAATAGCACAAGTCTTAGTACAGACAATAATTTGCATTTATGCATTAACTTCAGTTTTTTTGAGTGACCTAAGAACAATATTCCTGAGTGACAGCCTAATGATGGTCTGTCATTAACTGAAGATTGAGAAGATTCAATCTTGAGCATACTATCCACAAAAGGAATGGAACACTCAAAAGAACACATTGAACACTAACAGAATATCTGTGCCATTATGTGAGAATGAAGTGGGAAAACTGGGGATGGATTTTGCCACTTTAAATACACCGCACCACATTCATCAACTGGGTTCACTCCATTTTTGGGAAAATATGCAGCGATCCCTGGATCCTGCAGTGGGATTCGGCCAGTGTACAACTACAAGGATTATGTAAGAGAATTAAAGGAAGGGATGCATCAGATAGCAATGAGTTTTAATAAGGATTATAAGGAGAAGAATAAGGAATTTTATGATCACACTCAAAACCCCAAGGAATTCTAGGCTGGAAACAAGGTTTTTCTACATGGCAAAAGTGTGAGAAGAGGATGATCAAAAAAGTTAACCCATTGATAGACAGTGTCTTTTCATGTTACAAGGACTCATGGATCAAATGTAGTGCTCCAGTTAATGAATAAGAAGTTCACAACATTAAATGCAAACACATAAAAGGAGTTCATTTAACTTTAGACATGTGCTTGTGGTAAAACCAAGTTCATGTGTTATGAAACATAAAGGAGAAAGAATATGCTAAATTCTCTCATAAAACTGATTTAAGAGGGTCTTACATATAGGAATTCTAAAGATATAGGTGAGAGAGAAATTGTAATCAGTCTTTGGAAACAGGCCGACTCCCAGTCACTTTGCTTTTGTTACCCTAAATTTGGTAGCAATAGCAAGCAATGGGGATAGGACAGGACATGCATGAAGAATAGCAGAGACTGAAAGATCCAATTATAAATTGCACATTTCTGTTAATGCGTTAGTAAGCACCACCATCATCATAACAGGAGGAATGATGCTTAGACATCACAGACACAGCATCCAGTGCAAGAAGTGGAAAGAAGAGAAGCATTTCGATCACATACATGTGAACTGTGATCTGGCTCACAGGGAAATCTCACAAGAAGTGCATCCCCTAAGTGAAATTAATCCTAGACCCTGTACTTCACCACCAGGTGCACAGAATTACAAATGAAGGTTGGAGAAATGTGATTACTTATTGTACACATTTGTGTCACAGAAATGTATTAATTGTACCAGTGGAAAAATCTGTATATGTGTATATGTTAAGAGAAAAGAGAAACCCATGTGTTTATGTAAGTATATGTACACATCAATATCAGCTGTGAAAGAAAGAAGTTTAAAGTTAGTGGCTAAGATCCAAAGACAAATCTACCAGTACAGATGGTGTAACGACCGAAGGGTTGCCAGAAACAAAAGAAAAATCTTCTAAGTATGAATATTAGCAGTAAGCCATAAAATTAAGGTGAAGACTTACAGTGCAAGCTGTCAGTTCATTAAGAGGTCACACACATTAAGAAACCAGTGATTCATGCTCACTGATGGCAAACTGGCAGTCAAAAGTGACATACCATCTGTAAGCAAACAGCTCTAAATGCCATATATTGAAGCCCTCAAACATCAAGCAAAGAGAGGTCCAGACCAAGGAGAGCTCTGTATAGAGGAGAGTCCTACCAGAAGCCTGAGGTGACTAACAGCCTATTACAGATACTCTGCGGGCAAGGATTATACTCATCTAAGTTTGGAGATTAAGAGGGACTTGCAAAGCTTCCCTGTATGTAGCTATGGACTAGGGATATTGGTTCCATCATACATTTTTCTGCATGTATCTATGTCTGTATGTCACTTTCATTGTGATGAATACTTGAACTTACATATTCGATTAGAGCAATAGAATCTGTCATTTCCATACATGGTCTGTAGTATCATATCCAGATTATAATACATTATAGGCTGGCTTGGCCATTTGTTCTTGTAATTGATAGGAGAATCAGGTAAGCTTCATCTATGTTTCACACTTGTCATTGTGATCTTCAGTCTGAAGACTGGTTTTATGCTGCTTTCCATGCTACCCCATCCTTTGAAGGCTTTTTACCTCCAAATAACTGCTGCAAACTACATATTTCTGAATCTGCTTACTGTATTCATCTCTCGGTCTTCCTTTATGATTTTTACCACCACGCTTCCCTCCAGTACTAAAATGGTGATTCCTTGATGTCTCAGAATGTGTCATATCAACTGATCCCTTCTTTTAGTCAAGTTGTGCCACAAATTTCTTTTCTCCCCAATTCCGTTCAGTACCTCCTCATTAGTTACATGATCTACCCACTTCATCTTCAGTATTCTTTTGTAGCAGCACATTTCAAAAGTCTCCATGTATTATCTTCTTGACTGAATTGTTTCACATCTATGTATCATGTTCATACATAGCTGCACCCCAGACAGACACCTTCAGAAAACATTCCTTTCAATTTCTATTCAATGTTAACAAATTTACCTTCTTCACAAAAGCATTTCCTGGAATTGCCAGTCTTCATTTTACATCTTGTCTATTTTGGCAAGCATCAGTTACTTTGCTGCCCAACTAGCAAAACTTATCTACTCTTAGCATCTTATTTTCTAATCTAGTTCCCTCAGGGCCTACTGATTTAATTCAATTACATTCCATTATCCTTGTTTTGCATGTAATGATGTTCATCTTATATCCTCTTTCAAATAAACTGTCCATTCTGTTCAAGTGTTCTTCCAACAAGTCCTTTGCTGCCTCTGACAGAGTTATGATATCATCAACAAATCACAAAAGTTTTTATTTCTTCTCCCTGAACTTTAAGTCCTTTTTTTTTTTATTTCCGCAGTGTACTACCATACTAAAGAACCCTAAAGAACCTCAGAGATACGCTACAACCCTGTCTAGCTCCCTTCAAACATGCTTGCCTTTCGTGTTTCTTGACTCTTATAACTGCTGTCTGCTTTCTGCACAAGTTGTCAATAGCCTTTTGTCCCCTGTATTTTATCCCTGCTACCTCCAGAATTTCAAAGGCATTATTCCAGTCAACATTGTCAAAAGTTTTCTATAAGACTACAAATACTATAGACATTGTTTTGCCTTTTCTTAACCTATGTTCTAAGACAGGGTTTCCCATACTGTTTCCCACAGAACAGTGGTGTCCTGTGAAATTTTTTTAATAAAATGGCATTTTTCTTCATCATTTTTGCAATACTAATAATTTTAATTGTGATTTCTGTTTATCAGTTATGATTTAGAATTGAAGTATTCAGGACCATAAAACAAGGTGTTGTTGTTGTGTTGTTGTCTTCAGTCCTGAGACTGGTTTGATGCAGCTCTCCATGCTACTCTATCCTGTGCAAGCTGCTTCATCTCCCAGTACCTACTACAACCTACATCCTTCTGAATCTGCTTAGTGTACTCATCTCTCGGTCTCCCTCTACGATTTTTACCCTCCACGCTGCCCTCCAATGCTAAATTTGTGATCCCTTGATGCCTCAAAACATGTCCTACCAACCGATCCCTTCTTCTAGTCAAGTTGTGCCACAAACTTCTCTTCTCCCCAATCCTATTCAATACCTCCTCATTAGTTACGTGATCTATCCACCTTATCTTCAGTATTCTTCTGTAGCACCACAATTCGAAAGCTTCTATTCTCTTCTTGTCCAAACTAGTTATCGTCCATGTTTCACTTCCATACATGGCTACGCTTCAAACAAATACTTTCAGAAACGACTTCCTGATACATAAATCTATATTCGATGTTAACAAATTTCTCTTCTTCAGAAATGCTTTCCTTGCCATTGCCAGTCTACATTTTATATCCTCTCTACTTCGACCATCATCAGTTATTTTACTTCCTAAATAGCAAAACTCCTTTACTACTTTAAGTGTCTCATTTCCTAATCTAATTCCCTCAGCATCACCCGATTTAATTTGACTACATGCCATTATCCTCGTTTTGCTTTTGTTAATGTTCATCTTATATCCTCCTTTCAAGACACTGTCCATTCCGTTCAACTGCTCTTCCAAGTCCTTTGCCGTCTCTGAGAGAATTACAATGTCATCAGCGAACCTCAAAGTTTTTACTTCGTCTCCATGAATTTTAATACCTACTCCAAATTTTTCTTTTGTTTCCTTTACTGCTTGCTCAATATACAGATTGAATAACATCGGGGAGAGGCTACAACCCTGTCTCACTCCTTTACCAACCACTGCTTCCCTTTCATGCCCCTCGACTCTTATTACTGCCATCTGGTTTCTGTACAAATTGTAAATAGCCTTTCGCTCCCTGTATTTTACCCCTGCTACCTTTAGAATTTGAAAAAGAGTATTCCAGTCAACATTGTCAAAAGCTTTCTCTAAGTCTACAAATGCTAGAAATGTAGGTTTGCCTTTTCTTAATCTTTCTTCTAAGATAAGTCGTAAGGTCAGTATTGCCTCACGTGTTCCAACATTTCGACGGAATCCAAACTGATCCTCCCCGAGGTCTGCATCTACCAGTTTTTCCTTTCGTCTGTAAAGAATTCGCGTTAGTATTTTGCAGCCGTGGCTTATTAAACTGATAGTTTGGTAATTTTCACATCTGTCAGCACCTGCTTTCTTTGGGATTGGAATTATTATATTCTTCTTGAAGTCTGAGGGTATTTCGCCTGTCTCATACATCTTGCTCACCAGCTGGTAGAGTTTTGTCATGACTGGCTCTCCCAAGGCTGTCAGTAGTTCTAATGGAATGTTGTCTACTCCGGGGGCCTTGTTTCGACTCAGGTCTTTCAGTGCTCTGTCAAACTCTTCACGCAGTATCGTATCTCCCATTTCGTCTTCATCTACATCCTCTTCTATTTCCATAATATTGTCCTCAAGTACATCGCCCTTGTATAAACCTTCTATATACTCCTTCCACCTTTCTGCCTTCCCTTCTTTGCTTAGAACTGGGCTGCCATCTGAGCTCTTGATATTCATACACGTGGTTCTCTTCTCTCCAAAGGTCTCTTTAATTTTCCTGTAGGCAGTATCTGTCTTACCCCTAGTGAGATAAGCTTCTACATCCTTACATTTGTCCTCTAGCCATCCCTGTTTAGCCATTTTGCACTTCCTTTCGATCTCATTTTTGAGAAGTCTGTATTCCTTTTTGCCTGCTTCTTTTACTGCATTTTTATATTTTCTCCTTTCATCAATTAAATTCAATATTTCTTCTGTTACCCAAGGATTTCTAGCAGCTCTCGTCTTTGTACCTACTTTATCCTCTGCTGCCTTCACTACTACATCCCTCAGAGCTACCCATTCTTCTTCTACTGTATTTCTTTCCCCTATTCCTGTCAATTGTTCCCTTATGCTCTCTCTGAAACTCTCTACAACCTCTGGTTCTTTCAGTTTATCCAGGTCCCATCTCCTTAATTTCCCACATTTTTGCAGTTTCTTCAGTTTTAATCTGCAGGTCATAACCAATAGATTGTGGTCAGAGTGCACATCTGCCCCTGGAAATGTCTTACTACTTAAAACCTGGTTCCTAAATCTATGTCTTACCATTATATAATCTATCTGATACCTTTTAATATCTCCAGGGGTCTTCCACATATACAACCTTCTTTCATGATTCTTAAACCAAGTGTTAGCTATGATTAAGTTGTGCTCTGTGCAAAATTCTACTAGGCGACTTCCTCTTTCATTTCTTAGCCCCAATCCATATTCACCTACTATGTTTCCTTCTCTCCCTTTTCCTACACTCGAATTCCAGTCATCCATTACTATTAAATTTTCGTCTCCCTTCACTATCTGAATAATTTCTTTTATTTCATCGTACATTTCTTCAATTTCTTCATCATCTGCAGAGCTAGTTGGCATATAAACTTGTACTACTGTAGTAGGTGTGGGCTTCGTATCTATCTTGGCCACAATAATGCGTTCACTATGTTGTTTGTAGTAGCTTACCCGCATTCCTATTTTCCTATTCATTATTAAACCTACTCCTGCATTACCCCTATTTGATTTTGTGTTTATAACCCTGTAGTCACCTGACCAGAAGTCTTGTTCCTCCTGCCACCGAACTTCACTAATTCCCACTATATCTAACTTTAACCTATCCATTTCCCTTTTTAAATTTTCTAACCTACCTGCCCGATTAAGGGATCTGACATTCCACGCTCCGATCCGTAGAACGCCAGTTTTCTTTCTCCTGATAACGACATCCTCCTGAGTAGTCCCCGCCCGGAGATCCGAATGGGGGACTATTTTACCTCCGGAATATTTTACCCAAGAGGATGCCATCATCATTTAATCATACAGTAAAGCTGCATGTCCTCGGGAAAAATTACGGCTGTAGTTTCCCCTTGCTTTCAGCCGTTCGCAGTACCAGCACAGCAAGGCCGTTTTGGTTAATGTTGCAAGGCCAGATCAGTCAATCATCCAGACTGTTGCCCCTGCAACTACTGAAAAGGCTGCTGCCCCTCTTCAGGAACCACACGTTTGTCTGGCCTCTCAACAGATACCCCTCCGTTGTGGTTGCACCTACGGTACGGCCATCTGTATCGCTGAGGCACGCAAGCCTCCCCACCAACGGCAAGGTCCATGGTTCATGGGGGGAGGGTATCTAATATTTTTTTATTTGTTATTTTTTGCCTTCAAAATAAACAAGATGTTTCATCAGATTCCCAGGATAGTCAAAAATCATTCCATCAGAGGAGAAGTTTGGGAATGCCAGTTCTAAGAGAAGTCCTAGGCCAGTATTGCCTGCTGCATTCCTATATTTCTGCAGAATCCAAACAGATCTTCCCTAAAGCCAGCTTCTACCAGATTTTCCAATCTTCTGTAAATAATTCGTGTTAGTATTTTCCAACCATAACTCATTAAACTGATAGTTTGGTAATATTCACACCTGTCAGCACCTGCTTTACTTGGGATTAGAATTATTGCATATTTTCTTTAAGGGTAAGGATATTTCACCTGTCTCATACATCTTACACACCGTAATGAAGAATTTTCTCATGGCTGGCTCTCACAAGACTACCAGTAGTTCTGACAGAATGCTGTCTGCTGCTGGGGGCCTTGTTCTGACTTAGATCTTTCAGTGCCTTGCCAAATTCTTCTTGCAGTATCATATCTCCCAACTTATCTTCATCTTCACTCTCTTCCATTTCTATTACATTGCCTTTAAGTTCATCTCCCTCATATGGACCCTCTATATATTCCTTCCACCTTTCAGATTTCCCTTCTTAGCTTAGTACTAGTTTTCCACTGAGCTTTCCATTTGTCTTCTACTATAGTCCGTTTTCTTGTTCTAGTCAATCATTGACTAATGTTCCCTCTGAAACTCATTCTTTCAATTTATCCATGCCCCATCTCCTTAATTTCTTACCTTTTACAGTTCATAAACAATAAATTGTGTCTGAGTGCAAAAATGTCTTACAATTTAAAATATAGTTCCAAAGTCTCTATCTTAACCATTAAGTAATCAATGTGAAACCTTCCAGTGTCTCCAGGTCTCTTCCAGTATATGTGGCTTTCTTTCATGATTTTTAAGCCAAGTGTTAGTGATGATTAAATTACGCTTTGTGCAAAATTTTAGCAGGTGGCTTTCTCTTATCACAGTAAAATTTTCATGTCCCTTAACTACCTGAATAATATCTCATCATACATTTATTCAAGTGCTTTATCATCCACAGAGACAGTTGGCATATAAACTCATACTACAAAGGTGAAAGTGAGTTTAGTTTCTACCTTTGTACTTCCAGTTACTGAAGTTGTAAACTAGTTAGTATCTGTGTTCTTCTGCATGTTCACTGCAAACATATGAAAAATCAGTAAAAATCAGACCAGTATGACAAACCCTCGTGTCATGTCCGTATCTTCACCATAGCCGCCTCCTTAGCTTAACATCTGTACTGTCTCCAGTCACAGAGACCTGAAAGATTTCATCTTGACCCATCACCATTACACTCCTGTACACAGCTGCTCATGTACTAAGAAATAAATGACTTCAAATCCCACATCACCTCTGATCAGAGCATTAGTTTTTAAGTATGTTGCAACCCATGTCAGGTTATGATGATGCAGAAAACTAAACTATTATAAAAACTACTTGAATATATCAGGGGAACAGAATATATATACTTTTTTACAAATGTCTGTTAATCAGTAGTTGATGGATATATTAGAGAATGTGTAATTTCTTGATGTACTTGCCGAGGAAGAGGAGTAATCAGGTAAGTCCAAATACATTATGGCAAAACAGTAAATCAGTCCTCAAAAAAATAATAATGCAGTATGCTGAGATGGAATACTTATCAAAGTAACAAAATCTTTTTCTAAGGAAACAGCATGTCTTCTGCATCTAATAACAAACCAGTCATTAGGTGTTCCGGGAAAGCTTTAAACATCACATCAGTCATTAGGTGATGGATTTGATTTGATTGATTTGATTTATTATTGGTCCTGTAGATTATACAATTTGTACAGCAAAGCACATCATGATATAGGACAAGTCCATTTGAAAAATTATGTTAAGATGATATATGATGAGAGATGGCAGTAGTGGTTACTTCCCACATGATCAGAAATATGTGTTAGTAAAGACACTCTTGAGAGATGATAAGAAGAAGATGTTGTTTGTTAGACTGTAATTTCCCTTACTCTAATATTTTCAAAAGTGCTACTAAAATTGTAGCTAAATAGACACACAAAATACTGAAACAAAATATCACTGTAATTATGAAAATAATAGTCTGGTTTTCAGTGTGAGAGAACAATTATACAACCCATATCACAAGTAAATTTGCACATGTCAGAAGTGACTCTTTGGATACACAAAACAAAAATTTTAAGAATTTTCTCACACAGAAGCTTTTTCAAGTCAAAGGCCTCTCGGTACATAACAACCTGACTGTGCAGATATTTGTGCAAATGTCTGAGCATGCAATAAATTGCTGCAAATGTGGTGTGTTCTCATGATTCACACTGGATGTAAAGAGGGCACATAAGAATAACACCATCAATGGAGTTGTGTTCATACAAAGTCAGAACATCATCACAACTTTGCTTAGCCCAGTAATTAACTGTGAATTTGTAATAATATTTACCATCATTGATACAAAAAGTTGGAATATACTAGTGGTATCATAGTTGATTAATTAGGAATTATAGAAATTAATAGTGGCCAAACCAAAATTCATGTTGTATTTGTATTTCCATATTAATTAGTAAATCATTATTTAGTACATAGTTTGTACAAAAAATATAGGATAAGTCAGGTCTGATGTAGTACATACAAGTTTACACATACTGTGATTTTGAAAGATCATTCAGTACATGCTGAATATTGGTAACATAGTAATAAAATCAATAAGACGATTCAGAGAATACTATGATTAACAATGTGAGGTCAATTACATTACATTTTCTTGGTGCTCCAAAAACTCAGAGACAGAATAGAAGCAGTGGTCAAGCAATAACTCTTTCAGTTTCCCTTGAAACTTACTTAAATTCTTTATCTGTTTCAGTGGTTATAAAACATAATGCCATTTTTATACACTCCTCCCCTAAAAATGTTTGTACTTCATCTAATCAGGTAATGCTCCTGTCTAGTATCATGATAATGGAAACACAATTATGCTTGAAGATACTTTCTTCTTTTAATATGCTTATTTTTATGAAGATATAAGCAGCATTCAAAAAGAAATGAGCCGGAGGCATAATTACAGAAACCAGTACCTGTATGTTAGAAGTACTGACCCTGGCTGTTGAGACATTTGTCCCACTGTGACACAAGGTGATGAATGGCTGTTCATAAAATTCCTGGCACTGCGATGTTAACCAGTTCCGCATGTACAGCTGGACTTCGTCATCTGAGGTGAATTGTTTGCCCCTCGGAGCCGTTTTAAGGGGACCAAAAATGGCATAATCACAGAGAGAGAGTTTCAGACTGAATGGAGGGTGGCCAAGAACCTCCCATTTGAATTTCTGCAGGAGTGCCATGACTGTGTTGGCCTCATGAGGCTTTGCATTGTCGTGGAGCAGAATGACCCCGCGAGTGAAATTGCCTGGTTATTTTGATTTGATCACTTGGCGAAGGGTAGTCAAGGTCTGCGAGTAACACTGGACATTCACTGTTGTTCCATGCTGTAGGAAGTGAATCAGAAGGGTGCCATCTTGGTCAAAGAAGAATGTCAGCATAACCTTCCCAGCACTTGTGTGGATGGCCTTGACTTTTTTTGGTGGTGGTGACACAGGATGCTTCCACTGGAGACGTTGTCGTTTTGATTCTGGTTTGAAGTTATAACATCATGACACATCTCCAGCCACCACTCATGCCAGGAATGCATTCCCTTCCTCAACATAGCGTTGCAGATGAGGAAGACAGTGGGCCATTCAAGACACTTTCTGCTGTGGTTGAAGAATGTGGGGCCCCCATTGGGCACACACTTTGTGCATGTGCAGTCATTCTTTCATGATGGTGTGAACACTTTCAATGTTCAATCTGATCACAGTGGCTATGGCATCACTGTCACTCCTCGGTCCTGGGTTACGAATGCATCCACCAGCTGGACGATGTCATCGGTAATGCAGTGTGGTGCTCCAGATTGTGCATCATCAGCTAATGACATCCGTCCTTTCTTGAAGTGCTTTTGCCATGCCCTTGCAAGGGACATGTAGTGTTCGCCGTATACTTGTGACATTCATCGATGAATGTCCATTCCTCCTACTCCTTCCGCTGTCAGAAAAAGACCACCACCTCTTTGCTCTTCTTTTGACTTCTCCATGTCACTGCTTGCAATGTGACTGGCAGCGGTGGATGATTGATGCTTGCTACTGCTAGCTGTGTATAGTCCCTTGACATTCACGCATGCCCTCTAGCAATGGGCTGTGAACTTCCACTCTTTTGTTGGAGCCACACCTCATTACACACGCCACAATATTACCCTCCTGTCACCAGTTTGTGCATTTCAGACTCCGGCTCATTTCTTTTTGAACACCCCTTATATAAACAGCAAAGGGGCAGTATATTGATGCTTTTAAACACTGATCTACAGGAGTCTCTGTATTTAGCATGTTTTATTATTTTAACAATCTTTCTTGTAGCTTAAATATTTTTCTGCTGCATATAGAGTTCCCCAAAAGATAATTCCATATATGGCTACCATCAACCACCAATAACAGCCACCTGCAAAGTGCAGAGTAAACAGTCTTTGGGGACTCGTTGTTCTTTGGTTCAGTCTTATGGAATTGGGTTACGATGTGCGTGTTGTGATTTTCTGTAGTGCTTCTTTTGTGTTTTGTGTAATTACACACACCTTAATAAAAGTGCCTGATTGTAATAGGTTGGTGACCGCAAGTCATGAAAATACGTTGCATTTGCTCGCTTTGTACCTCCGGTTTTGCCCCAATAGACAATGTCGCAACCTCCAGTTTTTAAGGCAGTGCAGGATGACGCAACTGCAGAATGGGCATTTGACTGTGAAGCACAACGCTTTACCCCGTGTGCTACTAAATGTTCGTATCTCTGGTGTTTGCTTCGATTGGTCAGACGACCCCAACATCCACCTGTACACCACACCGGGTGCTGTACACACCGGCGTGGACACCTTCTGTGACATTCCACACTTGACAGAATGCTCCTCCAGCACAAGATCTCAGAAACCCCTCATCCGAGTTTCTACTGCACAACATGGACCACACGGCTGTCCAGTTTCGGGATCCACACGCATGGCCAGCCCCCCTCAGAGCGGTCTGCCATTTAATGTATCCCCCTTTGTGCCAGTCGAAGGCCATGTATATGCTTATCCATCCTGTGCTCAAAATTTCGCCTGCATCAGCCATCGATCATTCCGCGCCTGCTGCACTGTGCTCATCGTGTGGCCGTACAGATTTCCTGCCTACAAGGACTGTATATCCCATCTTGCCTACACAGTTAACAGACGTTCAATGCAACACATTGCCTGCCACATCAGTGAACACAGTGCAGAATCCCCATATGATTGATGCCTTTCCTACACCCCCCACAAGCACTGGTCCCCGGTCATCTTACGAAGCTGATGCTGTTATAACCAGACAACCCAGTGACATGGTTTACCTTGGTAGACAAAATTTTGCACATACACGGTATTGTGGATGACAGCACTCATTTTATGTGTTTAGTGAACTACCCTGATCGCATCAGTGACTTGTTGCTGAACCCACCCAAGAGTAACAAATATGCCTCTGCCCATGCACTACTCATCAAATGCCTTTCTCATCTGCCAGCTGATACAATTCACAACATTATTTATGACAAGACTTTAGGTGACAGAACCCCTTCATAGCTGTGGCAATGCTTGCATGAGCAGGTCAGTGCCGAGATCTTGCCGAACTTAGCGCCCTGGGCACTGTGGTTGGCGAAGCTGTCACAAGAACTACAATTACATTTGCTCCCACATACCACAGCGTCACTGGAGGATAAACTATGGCTGGCAGACCAGGCATACACAATTATTAAGCACTGCCATCTCCCTCCACAGCACCTAATACTGCCAAGGTTGGTAATCCTGTGATATACTTCCACCGTCGGGTGGTAGAGGCCAGGCGAGTGTGTATCACGGACAGCACACAGAACAGCAGCCATCTAGCGGCCAAGACCGGGAATTTCGAGTGGGCCAGCACCAGCATCTCGTCACCCCAACCAGGCTGGCACCTGCCCACCCTCCATTTCCCTTGCCTGATGCTTCAGCTGGCAGGATGAGTACAGTTGACTCATGCATACGCTAGTTCCACTCCATTCACAGTGATGCTGCTCACAACTGCCACCTGGCTTGCACATCCCAAATACCGCATACGGTCTGCAGTAGACGCCATGGCTCGCGGATACATGCACCCACAGACATTGCATTCTGTCAGATCCCCCACCTCACAAGGATGTCTGTACACCTTGGATTTAGGTTTGCACCGGTATTTTCTTGTTGATATCAGAGTAAAGGTTAGTGTCACATCTCCCACATTTACCATAAAGGACACGACACCAGCAGCAAATAAATCATCACTTCATGTTGACAGTTTGGCTGAGTTACCTATTGAACTCATACCTGGCAAACAGTTCACATGGTCCTCCTACATGGCTGACATAGAAGACCCAGTATTAGGCATTGACTTCCTTTTTCATTTTGGAATGTCTCCAGACCTCCAGTTGGCCACATTATTATTGCACCATGCCCCATTTACTCATATTGTGTGTTCAGTTGTCTCCCTGGGCCCCCTCCCCCTCAGCTTCCTGACAATTTCGACACTGCTCTCAAAGAGTTCTCTTCACTGGCAGACAACCTCGCAGCTTCCACCACCCAGCTTCAGCCCGAGCACTCTGCAGTCAACAATCTCTTTGCTCGCAATGCCGAACTGCACCACTCCATACCAGTAGCTATGCAAGCCCTTGCTGAGGCATGATGCCTCGTACCTGTCAATGCCACCACCCCCAAACACCAGAGACACACTGTGTGGGACTATGACACCGCAACCCCCCGACATCGGAGATGCACCTTGTTGAACTTTGTCACCGCCAATACGGACAGCTTCCCCAGCACATCAGGTTAGTGACCCTCACATGCTACCGATTTCTGTTCGCGACAGCCCCCAAGTAAGATCGCCAGCCCAGCTAGAATGCTATCACGAATGGCACAACACACAAAACTGTCACAATAGATGGACCACCAGTTTGTCATAAAGCGCATCAACTGCCATCACATAAACTACACCTCACTAAGGCAGCAGTGGAGGAACTTCTGCAGGTAGGTATTGTTCGTACGTCGGGCAGTAATTAGTCTTCGTCCATACATTTAGTTTCCAAAAAGGATAGTACAGTGCAGTGACTATTGCTGCCTCAATGCGTGGACCATATTAGATAATGATCCGATACCTCATATACAAGACTTCATGCAAGTACTTAGTGGAGCACACATCTTCAGTGTCTTGGACTGCTGCAAGGCATATTTACAGATACCCATGGAACAGAGTGACATATCAAAGACAGCATTGATCACTCCTTTCAGCCTCTACAAATTTTGTTACATGCCTTATGGTCTCAAAAATGAAGCCCAAACTTGTCAATGTTTCATAGACACTTCTGTTTAACTGCACATATTGTTATGCATACCTTGACAACATACTCAATTTTTTCCTCCTCTAACAGAGAATGCGAACTCCGCCAGAAATTTTATCTCCACCAAGTTGTATCTCAGTCCTAGGTAATTGCATTGATGAATTAAAGTCACCCAACCCAGTTGACACAATCTGCCTTTCTGAACACCATATGACCACTGGTATAGGAACTAGGCCTAAGCACAGTGAGAAACTCAGACAGGAGAGTACTGCAAATGTTAAAATAAGGAAAGATTCTCATAAAAGTATAATTAAAAATAATGTAAGTATATTTCATCAAAATACTGGAAGTTTAAAGAATAAAATAGATGAGCTTCTCGTTTGTTTAGAAGATTTAGAAGCTGAGGATGAAATAGATATACTATGCCTGTCTGAGCATCACATTGTTACTGATGTGGATAAGGTAAATGTAAGTGGATATAAGTTCTCTGTGCATGTAATTAGAGAAAATATGGAGAAAAGAGGAGTTGCCATATATGTCAAAAGTTATCATTGTACAAAAAGTATAGAAACAAAAAAGTTTTGTGTAGAGAAACATATAGAAGCATGTGCCTGTGAGCTTAAATTAAATAAAGGCACATTTATAATTGTAACTGTATATAGGTCCCCATCAGGAAATTTTCACCTATTTCTGAAAAATATGGACTCCTTGTTGTGCTATCTATCAGACAGGAGGAAACAAATTATTATTTGTGGGGACTTTAATGTATATTCTCTGAAAGAAGGTAATAGGAAAAATGACCTTGAAGTATTACTTGGTTCTTTCAATTTGACACCCGTTATTGATTTTCCTACTCGGGTGGTAAAGGATAGCAGCTGACTGATAGATAACTTCTTTATAGACCAAGATAAGTTTAACCAGATAAATGCTCAGCCTGTTGAGAATGGTCTTTCTGATCATGGTGCACAGCTAGTTACAATTTATGACCTAGTTCCATTCAGCAGTACTAAACAGTCCTCCAAAGTAGTACATTCAGTCAATGATTTAACTATTGCAAATTTCAGGGAAAGCCTACAGCAGTTAGACTGGGATGAGGTGTACCATGAACCTGATGCCAATTTAAAATATAATTTATTTCATGACACTTATATAAATGCATTTGAAAACTGCTTCCCCAAGAAAATAGTTAAATATACTTGTAAGAAACCATGTAACAAACCATGTGTTACTAAGGGTATATAAATATCTTGTAACCGGAAAAAGGAAATGTATCTGACAGCAAGAAAGCATGCTCTCAACAGATGAGTAAGATTCTCACCCACCTGTATAATAGCTCTCTGGAACAGGGCACTTTTCCTGATAGACTGAAATATGCTATTGTTATACCTTTGTATAAAAAAGGGGATAGATCTGATGTCAACAATTACCGTACAATCTCCCTTCTAACAGCTTTATCCAAAATTTTTGAGAAAGTAATGTATTCAAGAGTAGCTTCACATATCTTTAAAAATGAAGTACTAACAAAATGTCAGTTTGGTTTCCAGAAAGGTCTTTCAACAGAAAATGCCATATGTGCTTTCATCAATCAAATTTTCAATGATCTGAATAACCAAACACCACCCATTGGGATTTTTTGCGATCTCTCAAAGGCTTTTGATTGTGTAAATCATGAAATTCTGCTAGAGACGCTCAAGTATTGTGGCATGAGTGGGACAGTGCACAGATGGTTTATTTTGCACCTAACTGAAATAGTGCAGAAAGTTGAAATAAGCAGTTCTCATAATATGCAAAGATCAGCACATTACTCAAACTGGGGAACTATCAAGAATGGGGTTCCACAACGGTCGGTCTTGGGTCCTTTGTTGTTCAAATATGTATTAATGACTTGCCATTCTATATTCATGAAGAGGCAAAGTTAGTTCTCTTTGCTGATGATACAAGTATAGTAATCACACCTGACAAACAAGAATTAACTGATGAAATTGTCAATAATGTCTTTCAGAAAATTACTGAGTGGTTCCTTGTAAACGGACTCTCACAGAATTTTGATAAGACACAGTACATACAGTTCCGTACAGTAAATGGTATGATGCCATTAATAAATATAGACCTTAATCAGAAGCATATAGCTAAGGTAGAATATTCAAAAATTTTAGGTGTGTCCATTGATGAGAGATTAAATTGGAAGAAACACATTGATGATCTGCTGAAACGTTTGAGTTCAGTTACTTATGGAATAAGGGCCACTGCAAATTTTGGTGATAAACATCTTAGTAAATTAGCTCACTATGCCTGTTTTCACTCATTGCTTGCATATGGCATCATATTTTGGGGTAATTCGTCACTGAGGAATAAAGTATTTATTGCACAAAAGCATGTAATCAGAATAATAGCTGTAGTCCACCCAAGATCATCCTGCAGACATTTATTTAAGGATCTAGGGATATTCACAGTAGCTTCCCAGTATATATACTCTCTTATGAAATTTGTTATTACCAACCAAACCCAATTCAAAAGTAATAGCAGTGTGCATAACTACAATACTAGGAGAAAGAATGATCTTCACTATTCACGATTAACTCTAAATTTGGCACAGAAAGGAGTGAATTATACTGCCACTAAAGTCTTTGATCACTTACCAAATAGTATCAAAAGTCTGACAGATAACCAACAAGTATTTAAGAATTTCTGAATGACAACTCTTTCTACACCATAATTTAAAAATTAAAAAAAAATAATAATAAAAAAGTTGTTATATTAACTTAATTATGTTGTTAAGTTAACTTAATTATGTAATATATTGGAAAATTTGACTCGTTCCACGTCATTACAAAATATCGTATTCATGATCCATGGAACTAGTATTAATCTAATCTAATCTAACGACAAGTCACAACTCCGCTACACCGCTGTCTCTTTTCTGGGGTACACCACCCCCTTGGAAGGCAAATGCCCCCGCAGGAGTGGGTTGACTGCATACGCGATCTACCTCTCCCAGTGTCATTTCGTAGCTACATCGATTTTAGGAACTATCAATATCTACTCTCGTAACCTGCCAATTGGCCAATGGCGGCAGCAATTCAAGCCCCTTTCACTGACACGTTGGCCGGGAAACAAACCTCAGGCAATCGCCGAGTACAGTGGTCTGACGACATGATGAGAGCATCAAAACACCTTAAGTCAGCGTTATCATGTAGTGACACTCTCGCCCACCCTTTGCCAGATGTCTGCATCTCTATTACAGCAGATGCAAGTGATTTTGCAATCAGTGCAGTCCTCCAACAGCATGTCGGTGACACGATACAACTGCTCCATTTTTTTTCCAAAAGACTATATACGGCTCAACGTAAATGGTCAGCATTTGACAGAGAACTGCTTGCGGTTTATGAAACTGTAAAAAATTTCTGCACAGAAATTGAAGAAAGGAACATAACAATTTTCACAGATCAGCGTCCCCTCACAAAGACTATCTGTAACCCTGCTTTTGACCTTCCCCCATATAGGTTTCGGCAGATGGACTTAATTTACCTTGGGTGTAAACCCAAGGTTCAGAAAATATGGTGGCTGACTACCTATCATGTATCACTGAAATTTTGTCCCCCATTGATTTCGAATAATTGGCCAGCTTACAGGACAATGATACCGAATTGCACAGCCTCTGACAGGACCCAGATAGTTCCCTTCAGATCATTTCCTGCACCAACCGGGCTAGTTCAGGCCACTGTGGTGTGACACATCCATAGGCACCACCCAGCCTATTGTTCCCCCTGCGCTGCGTTGCCAAGTAGTCACTACATTACATAACCTTTCACATCATGGTGCTGAGGCTACAACACACTTTGTTACAGAATGCTTTGTGTGGCTGGGTGTGAAGAGGGATTGTCGTACTTGGGCTGGTGCTTGTTTACAGTGCCAGCGCAGCATAGTCAGCAGGCACACACAACCCCATCTAGGTAAATTCGACATCCCGAAAGGCCGCTTCCGACATGTGCTTCTGGACCTCATGGGACCATTACCCATATCTGATGGTTTCAGGTATATCCTGTGTATCACTGACTGTGTTACACATTGGGTGGAGGCAATACTGCTGCAGGGCATCACAGCAGATTCCATAGTATATGCATTTGTATCCTCATGGATAGCTCAATTCAGCTGCCCTACATCCATCACCACTAACCAGGGAAGGCCATTTGAATCCCTGCTGCTTAACAAACTTTGCGTACCCTGTGGGGCAGATAGATTCCACACTACGGCTTACCACCCACAGAGCAATGGACTGGTCGAGCGGTGGCACAGCACTCTGAAAGCGGCCCTCATGTGCCATGGCAGTGAGTGGTCCAACATCCTTCTCTGGGTTATGTTAGGAATACGCACAGTTTACAACACAGACCTCCAGACTTCACTTGCGGAGCTCCTGTATGGTGAGACCCTAGTTCTCCCCGCACAGTTCATTGATGACAAAGCAATGGTTGATCTGTCCATTCTCCCTATTCTAGTTGAGAGTGTCCAGACACACATAGCTGTGATCCGCATGCCCCCTCCACAACTACACACCTCTGCTCTTTCCGCATTTGGCACTGGACTTTTGCAAGTTCATTACATTATGTTATGGGATGATACAGTCACACTGGCATACAGTCACCTTACTCTGGCCTGCACTGAGTAGTGGCTTGCATGGACAATACTACATACATTCTCGTCAGTGGCCATTGGCAGACAGTTTCCCTTCAATGTGTGAAAGCAGCCTGAATAATTGAGGAATTTGTACCACCAGACAGTTTCCCTTCAATGTGTGAAAGCAGCCTGAATAATTGAGGAATTTGTACCACATCCTCTCGAGTCACGTGTTCCTCCGTCAGGTGATGACTCTGATCTCACACAGATCACCCACTCCCCTGCACCCCACCATAATCACATGTGCATTAAGCCTACACCTGTGGGCAGCTCAGTTGTCGTGTGTGACAATACTCAGGCACTACTTGTGACATTCCACAACCTCAGGCCCAACCATATGTTGTGTGTGACGTTACCCCATTGCAAGTGTCAGCACCCAATGCCCCCACAGAGTGTTCAAGTGTTTTACCTGAACTACATTATTTTTCCCCGCCACCTACCCTAGTGCCCCCTACGTCCACAAAATTTGCATCTCAATCAACACCTCTGAGTGCCCACCTGACAAGCTTTCCTTGCAGCTCCATGAGGGACCTATCTTCATCCTCCGCATAAGGGACACTTCGCATGAGCCTGCTCCCATGTTACTTATCACCATCTTGTGCACAGTCCCCGTCCCAAATGGGGTGGATGCAGCTGGCATAGTTGCAACGCTCAGTTCCTACGGGATGCTCAAGATTTGCATCTCCCTCTCTGCCTGTACTGCAACACCGACACCTTCCGTGTCAGTCCAGTTCACGCGTGCTTTTCAACCAGTCCACCCCCCCCCCCCACACCCCCACACTGGATGGGGGACTATAATAGCGCTAGTCCACCCTGCACAGACAGCATGGACTCTTCCCACACACCTCTTATCATCCAGCGAGCATCCCACAACACCACTATAGACGAAGATGTCGAAGTCCTTACCCCAGTGCTCTGCACTCCCGGAGGGGGTGGGAGGGTGGGGCTCTATGGCGACCATCAACCGCCAGTAACTGCCACATACAAAGTGCAGAGTAAATGGTCTTTGGTTCGGTCTTGTGGACTTGGGTTAAGATGTGCGTGTTGTAATTTTCTGTAGTGTTTTTCTTGTGTTTTGTTTAATTACACGAACCTTAATAAAAGTGCCGGACCGTAATGTCATGTTCACAGATAAGACAATTTTTCCATAGCTGTTACAAATAGTGGAGATTCTATGAAGCATGGAAATTAACTGTCACTGTTATATCAGAATTTATTATTAACATGTTTGTTTTGAACCACTGTGTTAAATTTTGAATTATGTCTGTAGTTGCTTTTGAAGGCTGTCTTCATTCCATGATTTAATTACGATTTTGTGTCTTCTGCAAATGCTACTGTTGTTCTTTTAGTTCATTTTTCTGACAGGCCATTAATATACAGAATGAAAAGAATTGAATCAAGGACTGACCCTTGAGGGACTCCATATGAATTTTTTTTAGTGCATTAGTATCAAAATTAGAAATTTTGTGCATTTTTGTATCTTTGTATTTTATTTGAGTGGTCTGTCAATGGTCATGTGCAACAGAATGCCATGATCAGTTACATGAAAAGCTTTACTAAACTCAAGGAAAATGCCAAAAAGATGTTGTTTATTATCTACTGCATTTATAAGGTAAAAATAGTTGGCTGTGTTAATCTGACAGTTCTGAGTTCATGTTATAAATCACTTATCATCATTTCTTGATTTAGGATGGCTTTTAGCAATTTTACAATACTTTTGCTAAAGCCTGACGATTCTCATACAGGCTTATAATTTGCAGCTTCACATTTGTCTTCTTTCTTCTACAGTAGTGTTACTTTTACCATTTTCAGATTTGTTGGGAATATGCCACTCATAAATGATGAGTTGAAAATACGTGTTAATCATTCAACAATAAATACTACAACTGTGTTGACAATAATATCTGGTGCATAATCAGCACCTGCTGTATATTTATTGTGTAATCTTTTTATAATCATATATAGTAGTTCTGGGGCATGGATGTGTGTGATGTCCTTAGGTTAGTTAGGTTTAAGTAGTTCTAAGTTCTAGGTGACTGATGACCTCAGATATTAAGTCCCATAGTGCTCAGAGCCATTTGAACCATATACAATACCTTAGGTGCTGTAGAAGACATGAACAGAATTTTTGTATTAATTTTTGAATCTGCATGTAGTATAGTTCTTTGGTTGTCAGTTGTGATGTTTGGTAATCAGGTGTTGTGCTATATTTGAAAGATAACTGTTTAATTTATTAACAACTATTGTGGGGTCGGTTATTTTATTGTTCTTTTCATAAAGTTCTTTTGGTCTAATGATACAACTGTTTCTTTTTTTTTTCATACTCCACGTTGATTTAGTCTTGTACCTGGAATTTTCTATTTGTTTGTTTGTTTCCATCTTCTTTGGTTTTGATATAACTGGCCTAAGTACTCATTTATATTGTTTAAAATAATTAATAAAACAAGATTTGTGGCTTGCTTTGACTATTCGTACAATTTCCTTTTATTCTGGCAGGATATTTTTATTTATGTTGTGATCCATTTATTTGGACTGTGCACAGAACTTATTACTCATGTTTGTTTAAGAAAACCTATTTCCAAAAAAAGTTTTTATGTGGTCATAAAATAATCGAACTTTTCATTTGTGTTGTTTGAATTGTTAGTGTTATTCCAATTTGCTCCTCTCAATATAAAGTGAAGTAATCTTCATTTTTATCATTAAATTTCCTACATTAACTCTAAAGTTTTCTGAGGTTTTATGTTTCCTTGGGCATAATGATCACTAAAACTGGTGTTTACAATTTACATGTTGCAAATCACAAAGGGAGACCAAGAGATGAATACAGAAAGCAGATTCAGAAAGAAATAGGTTGCAGTAGTTATCTAGAGATGAAGATGCTTGTTCTGAACGGAGAAGCATGAAGAACTGCATCAAACAAGTCTTTAGACTGAGGACCACACTGTTTACAAAATCCTGATCATTGTTTGTTACAGAAGTGCTAGTAATGTGAATTGGGTTAGTAACAGATGATTTTAAGTCAAAGGTTCAGTAGATCTTTGATTTCATCTTTACATTTATTGGATTAGGAGAAATTGACATTGAAGTCTCCACATATGAAAGTTTTTTTTTTTTTTTTTTTTTTTTTTGAGGGTGTTGTAATTCTTTAACAGCTTTTCCACACAATTGTTTATATACCCTTCCATCAAATCTTCTAGGAATTGGGTATAAAACAATATTTGTCTTATACTGACTAGGAGAGGACTTGGTAAGATATTATCAATGTTTTCACTAATGTTGTTGTATGAGTCTTCAATGTCATTTGACCCAGCCATTAATATAACAGTATCACACACACTTGACGTCTTCTAATGATGTCAATTTGACTAAAAACTTCACAGACAGAAGCATTTAGCTTAATAAAACTTTGAATGTCATACTTTGATTCGAGTTTTTTCTCTATAACATTTCTACAGTTCCTGTCTTGACTTTCACTCATTCTTAAAACTTCCAGTTTCTGCACTGTATTCCTAACTTATAAACTTGTTTAACATGTTTGAGTGCTTTATCTTCCAGAACACTTCTGGTGTCATTGACCACAGTTTTGTTTTTGGAGGTTGGCATGTAAACACTGTTTTTAGTTGCACTGCATTTTAGCTAGCTGGTATCAGACAATTTATCTGTAAGTACATTTACATTTTCTTGTGTGTTTTCTTTTTTTGTTTTGTTTTTTAATTTGTCTTCATTTGGGATTTTAACTTACATGTGTTCAATATACTTTTTACTACACACCACTTTTCACTGGTTATATTTTTACTTGTATTTGCTTTAACTCACTGATTTTTGCTAGCAGAGCACGTCTATCCTCTTACACTACTTTAATTATTTTGACTTTCGGTGCTGAGTCTGTTACGAGTTTTTGATCACCATATTACACCAGCACAAGTTGTTGTTGTTGTGGTCTTCAGTCCTGAGACTGGTTTGATGCAGCTCTCCATGCTATTCTATCCTGTGCAAGCTTCTTCATCTCCCAGTACGTACTGCAACCTACATCCTTCTGAATCTGCTTAGTGTATTCATCTCTTGGTCTCCCTCTACGATTTTTACCCTCCACGCTGCCCTCCAATGCTGAATTTGTGATCCCTTGATGCCTCAAAATATGTCCTACCAACCGGTCCCTTCTTTTTGTCAAGTTGTGCCACAAACTCCTCTTCTCCCCAATTCTATTCAATACCTCCTCATTAGTTATGTGATCTACCCATCTAATCTTCAGCACTCTTCTGTAGCACCACATTTCAAAAGCTTCTATTCTCTTCTTGTCCAAACTAGTTTTTGCCCATGTTTCACTTCCATACAAGGCTACACTCCATACAGATACTTTCAGAAACGACTTCGTGACACTTAAATCTATACTCGATGTTAACAAATTTCTCTTCTTCAGAAACGCTTTCCTTGCATTGCCAGTCTACATTTTATATCCTCTCTACTTCGACCATCATCAGTTATTTTACTCCCTAAATAGCAAAACTCCTTTACTACTTTAAGTGTCTCATTTCCTAATTTAATTCCCTCAGCATCACCCGATTTAATATGATTGCATTCCATTATCCTCATTTTGCTTTTGTTGATGTTCATCTTATATCCTCCTTTCAAGGCACTGTCCATTCTGTTCAACTGCTCTTTCAAGTCCTTTGCTGTCTCTGACAGAATTACAATGTCATCGGTGAAACTCAAAGTTTTCATTTCTTCTCCATAAATTTTACCTACTCTGAATTTTTCTTTTGTTTCCTTTATTGCTTGTTCAACATACAGATTGAATAACATCGGGGAGAGGCTACAACCCTGTCTCACTCCCTTCCCAACCACTGCTTCGCTTTCATGCCCCTCGACTCTTATAACTGCCATCTGGTTTCTGTACAAATTGTAAATAGCCTTACGCTCTCTGTATTTTACCCCTGCCACCTTCAGAATTTGAAAGATAGCATTCCAGTTAACATTGTCAAAAGCTTTTTCTAAGTCTACAAATGCTAGAAACGTAGGTTTGCTTTTTCTTAATCTTTCTTCTAAGACAAGTCATAAGGTTAGTATTGCCTCACGTGTTCCAACATTTCTACGGAATCCAAACTGATCTTCCCCGAGGTCCACTTCTACCAGTTTTTCCATTCGTCTGTAAAGAATTCGCGTTAGTATTTTGCAGCTGTGACTTATTAAACTGATAGTTCGGTAATTTTCACATTTGTCAACACCTGCTTTCTTTGGGATTGGAATTATTATATTCTTCCTGAAGTCTGAGGGTATTTCGCCTGTCTCATACATCTTACCCACCAGATGGTAGAGTTTTGTCATGACTGGCTCTCCCAAGGCCGTCAGTAGTAATAATGGAATGTTGTCTACTCCCGGGGCCTTGTTTCGATTCAGGTCTTTCAGTGCTGTGTCAAACTCTTCACGCAGTATCGTATCTCCCATTTCGTCTTCGTCTACATCGTCTTCCATTTCCATAATATTGTCGTCAAGTACATCACCCATGTAGAAACCCTCTATATACTCTTTCCACCTTTCCGCCTTCCCTTCTTTGCTTAGAACTGGGTTTCCATCTGAGCTCTTGATATTCATACAAGTGGTTTTCTTATCTCCAAAGGTCTCTTTAATTTTCCTGTATGCAGTATCTATCTTACCCCTAGTGAGATAAGCCTCTACATCCTTACATTTGTCCTCTAGCCATCCCTGCTTAGCCATTTTGCACTTCCTGTCGATCTCATTTTTGAGATGTTTGTATTCCTTTTTGCCTGCTTCGTTTACTGCGTTTTTATATTTTCTCCTTTCATCAATTAAATTCAATATTTCTTCTGTTACCCAAGGATTTCTACTAGCCCTCGTCTTGTTACCTACTTGATCTTCTGCTGCCTTCACTACTTCATCCCTCAAAGCTACCCATTCTTCTTCTACTGTATTTCTTTCCCCCATTCCTGTCAATTGTTCCCTTATGCTCTCCCTGAAACTCTGTACAACCTCTGGTTCTTTCAGTCTATCCAGGTCCCATCTCCTTAATTTAGCACCTTTTTGTAGTTTCTTCAGTTTTAATCTACAGTTCATAACCAATAGATTGTGGTCAGAGTCCACATCTGCCCCTGGAAATGTCTTACAATTTAAAACTTGATTCCTAAATCTCTCTCTTACCATTATGTAATCTATCTGATACCTTTTAGTATCTCCAGGATTCTTCCTTGTATACAACCTTCTTTTATGATTCTTGAATTAAGTATTAGCTATGATTAAGTTATGCTCTGTGCAAAATTCTACCAGATGGCTTCCTCTTTCATTTCTTCCCACCAATCCATATTCACCTACTATGTTTCCTTCTCTCCCTTTTCCTACTGACGAATTCCAGTCACCCATGACTGTTAAATTTTCGTCTCCCTTCACTACCTGAATAATTTCTTTTATCTCATCATACATTTCATCAATTTCTTCATCATCTGCAGAGCTAGTTGCCATATAAACTTGTACTACTGTAGTAGGTGTGGGCTTCTTATCTATCTTGGCCACAATAATTCGTTCACGATGCTGTTTGTAGTAGCTTACCCGCATTCCAATTTTCCTATACATTATTAAACGTACTCCTGCATTACCCCTATTTGATTTTGTGTTTATAACCCTGTAGTCACCTGACCAGAAGTCTTGTTCCTCCTGCCACCGAACTTCACTAATTCCCACTATATCTAACTTTGACCTATCCATTTCCCTTTTGAAATTTTCTAACCTACCTGCCTGATTAAGGGATCTGACATTCCACGCTCCGATCCATAGAACGCCAGCACAAGTACAGTATTGATATTCTGGTATCTTTTCCACACTGCTAGGAAGGAAAAGTGGAAGAGTGACACCCAAACATTTCAAAACCTCAACAATAATTTGCTCAGATTAACATACAAATACAAACCATCAAATAATATTTAAATAAAATAGAAAGAAACTTCCACATGGGAAAAATATATTAAAAACAAAGATTACAAGACTTACCAAGCGAGAAAGCGCCGTCAGACAGGCTCAATGAACAAAACACACAAACACACACACAGAATTACTAGCTTTCGCAACCGATGGTTGCTTCTTCAGGAAGGAGAGGGAAAGACGAAAGGATGTGGGTTTTAAGGGAGAGGGTAAGGAGTCATTCCAATCCCGGGAGTGGAAAGACTTCCCTTAGGGAAAAAAAGGACAGGTGTACACTCGCACACACACACACACACACACACACACACACACACATATCCATCCGCACATACACAGACACAAGCAGACATGGGAAAAACGGGAATGGAAATAAAATGAAAGTTGTTGGAAATAACTGAGATGGTTGTGTAATGGGTGAAAGGAACTGAAGCTGTGAAATAGTATTCACGAGTTTACACGACATGTTTGTAAACTTGGAACAGTGGATTTTATTAGGTTATGGTCTGGAAGTAAATTACGTATTATTGAGTATAATTAGGCAGGATAAAATGTATGGTAGATTACGGAAAAAGGGAAGATGAATACAAAGTGAAACTACTTGTACAAACGAAAAGAGAAAGTAAGACCATAGAGAAGATTTCGAAATGCAACAGAGACAATAACAAACGTAATTGTTGGGTTCAAATTAATGATGATGTAAATAAAATAGAAAGAAAATTCCACATGGGAAAAATATATTAAAAACAAAGAATCCAAGACTTACCAAGCGGGAAAGCGCCGGCAGACAGGCACAATGAACAAAACACACAAACACACACACAGAATTACTAGCTTTCGCAACCGATGGTTGCTTCTTCAGGAAGGAGAGGGAATGACGAAAGGATGTTATTTCCAACAACTTTCGTTTTATTTCCATTCCCGTTTTTCCCATGTCTGCTTGTGTGTGTGTGTGTGTGTGTGTGTGTGTGTGTGTGTGTGTGCGTGTGTGTGTGTGTGTGTGCGTGCGAGTGTACACCTGTCCTTTTTTTTCCCCTAAGGGAAGTCTTTCCGCTCCCGGGATTGGAATGACTCCTTACCCTCTCCCTTAAAACCCACATCCTTTCGTCTTTCCCTCTCCTTCCTGAAGAAGCAACCATCGGTTGCGAAAGCTAGTAATTCTGTGTGTGTGTTTGTGTGTTTTGTTCATTGTGCCTGTCTGCCGGCGCTTTCCCGCTTGGTAAGTCTTGGAATCTTTGTTTTTAATATATTTTTCCCATGTGGAAGTTTCTTTCTATTTTATTTACATCATCATTAATTTGAACCCAACAATTACATTTGTTATTGTCTCTGTTGCATTTCGAAATCTTCTCTATCATCTTACTTTCTCTTTTCGTTTGTACAAGTAGTTTCACTTTGTATTCATGTTCCCTTTTTCCGTAATCTACCATACATTTTATCCTGCCTAATTATACTCAATAATACATAATTTACTTCCAGACCATAACCTAATAAAATCCACTGTTCCAAGTTTACAAACATTTTGTGTAAACTCGTGAATACTATTTCACAGCTTCAGTTCCTTTCACCCATTACACAACCATCTCAGTTATTTCCAACAACTTTCGTTTTATTTCCATTCCCGTTTTTCCCATGTCTGCTTGTGTCTGTGTATGTGTGGATGGATATGTGTCTGTGTGTGTGTGCGAGTGTACACCTGTCCTTTTTTTCCCCTAAGGGAAGTCTTTCCGCTCCCGGGATTGGAATGACTCCTTACCCTCTCCCTTAAAACCCACATCCTTTCGTCTTTCCCTCTCCTTCCCGAAGAAGCAACCATCGGTTGCGAAAGCTAGTAATTCTGTGTGTGTGTTTGTGTGTTTTGTTCATTGTGCCTGTCTGCCGGCGCTTTCCCGCTTGGTAAGTCTTGGAATCAAATAATATTTAGAAGGAAATACATTTTTTTCTTTGTTAGTACCAAATAACCTCTGAAACAACTGAATTTTTCTCTTTGAATAGAGTTGACTTTTTCATTTTTGTAAAAAGTTTTTTAATATAAATTGGTTCTTCTATTTATGTTCTTGTTTATGCAAAATGTTGGCTTTTTCTTTCTCTAAGAGTTGCATAATCTAAACCACATTTTGTACATTAAGATATTTGATCACTTTATTGGAAAAAAACTGACAACAGCTGGGAGAGCAGTGTGCTGACAACACATCCATCTGTATCTGCATCTAGTGACACCTGAGAACTGAGGATAACATGGCGACCAGTAGGTACCATTGGGCCTTTGAGGACTGTTTAGCACGAGTGACTTACCTCCTTTGGGAATAATGATACCTCCCCGTTTTGTAACTATGACATGTACATGCCCAGTTTTGGCTGTTTAGGGTATCTATTGTAGGTCACAATTAAATAATGATGAAGTTTAAGAGATTATGTAGGAAGAATCAGGGTGCAAAGAAGTGGGATACAGAAGTAGTAAAAAATGAAGAGATACGTTTGAACATCTCTGATGCTGTAGACACTGTAATAATGAATAACTCAGTAGTAAGAAATGAAGAGATACGTTTGAACATCTCTGATGCTGTAGACACTGTAATAATGAATAACTCAGTAGGCAGTACAGTTGAAGAGGAATTGACACTTCTAAAGACACCAATGCCAGAAGTTGGAAAGGAAACCTTAGGTACAAGGAAGGCAACTGTGGAGAAACCCTGGATAAAAGATTAAATATAAATATAGGCTTCTAAGCCCATTGTCAGATTCAATAAAATGTTTCTGGGTTTGTTTTACAGTAAACAAAAACACCCTTAAGGAGGTCACTTGCAACAGAGGCCAAAATGTCGGTAGTTTTTATTTATTGACAATGCGGTCACAAACCCAGAAAAATTTTATTGAAAAATATGGAATACTGAAGCTGATCGACAAAAGAAAGAAGTACAAAAATGTTCAGGGAAATTCAGGAATGCAGAAATACATCCACACATTATCTTCATGCTTAGAAATAATTAGGTACTGAAAAAAGTAACAAGAAACATTATTTCTAAGAATCAAGCTTTTTTTCTGAGTCATCAGTCTTCTGGCTTGTTTGATGCAGTCTGCCATGAATTCCTCTCCTGTGCCAACCTTTTCATTCAGAGTATCAGTTGCATCCTACATCCTCAATTATGCATTGGATGTATTCCAATCTCTGTCTTCCTGTACAGTTTATTATCCTCTACAGCTCCCTCTAGTACTATGGAAGGTGCCCCGTTATGCCTTAACAGATACCCAATCATCCTGTCCCTTCTTCTTGCCAGTGGTGTTTCTGTCCTCACCCATTCTGCAGAGAACATCCTCATTCTTTAACTTATCAGTCCACCTAATTTTCAGCATTGTTCTGTAGCACCACACCTCAACTGGTTCGAATTTCTTCTGTTCTGGTTTTCCCACAGTCTATGTCCAACTACACCAGCTCGGTGTAGCCTGTAATGAAGGCCACGATGTGATACAAACGCTGGAAAAGAATCTCTCAGCGCTAAATCGCTCCAAGTTATTTGTTGTAAACATCCCGAAAAGACATGACTTGGAACCACAGTCATGTGTCAATGAAGCTATCTTGCAAACAAACTATAAATTGACAAAGACCTGCAATCACTTTAATAACAGTTGTGTTGTAGATGTAAGCAGTTTTAGAAGAGAGTTGTTTACAAAACATGGTATGCACCTAAACCGGGCAGGAAAGAGAGCATTAGGTGTTCTCCTAAAAGCAGCAATGACAGCACAACTCAACTCTACGAGATGCACTTCATATAAACAAACTACAATAGACAAATGGTTTTCAAAAAAACAGGACAAGAGTGCATTCGTGAACTCAACAGTTAAGAATAATTTTTTAGGCAATACCCTGTAACAGCCTCTGTAACAGATCAACTTGCAATCTTCCACCAAAATATAAGAGGCCTGTTTAATAAGCTAAACGAACTTTCAGTCAATGTGCAAGACAATGGAAGCATAGGTCATGCCCATGTACTATGCTTCACTGAGCATCACGCCTGCTCAGGAATGGAAAGGCTGGGAATACCTGACTACAACCTGACGTCTTCATACTGCAGAAACCAAAGAAAAGGTGGTGGTGTTGCAATTTTTGTTAAGAACAGTATCAATTGCAAAGAAATGTATGTCCAAAATTTTTGTATAGAGCAACATTTTGAATCGTGCCATCAAAATTTCTGTAAGAAATTCCACACTATTAATTGTAGCAATTTATAGAGCACCTTCAGGAAATCTTGACCTCTTTTTGAAGCAGCTCGATTTGCTTTTACTGCACTTATACAACTGTTAAAGAGATGTTGTACTACTTGGAGATTTCAACATCGACTTTCTTAAACATAGTAGTGGGAAGACAGACCTAGAAAATCTGATATGCACCTACATCCTTCTGCCAGTGGTCAATTTTCCCACCAGAGTAACTTCATATTCATGCACACTAATTGACAACATTTTTGTAGATCAAGATATATTGGGCAGTATCAGCATTATTAAAATAATAAATGGTCTTTCTGACCATGATGGTCAAAGACTTACCATCAAAAATATAAATGTTTGTCAGAATAAAACTGAGCCAACATGGAAGGTATTCAGTCCCGTAAATGTACTAACAATCAAAACATTCAAATCGTGCCTCCATAATGTAAAATGGAGTCACATATATTCTGAAACAGATGTAAATTCCAAGTATAATCTGTTTAGTAAAGAAATTGCATAAATATTTGAAACGTCCTTCCCAAAAAAAGTTTATAGGAATGTACCAAAAGAAAACACAAAAAACCATGGATAACAAATGGGATTAAGACATCTTGCAAGCAAAAAAGAATTTTGCACATAACAGCAAAAGAATCAGGAAACCCCAGTCAAATAAATCATTATAAAAAGTATTGTAAAAGTTTGAGTAAGGAAATCAAACTTTCAAAAAGCATATATTTTAGATCCAAAATCAACCAATTGAGTAATAAATTAAAGCAATCTGGGATGTAATAAGGAGCGAGACTGGTATGAACAGTGCCACTAAACCAGTAGACATTGCACTAAACATTAATGACAATACTGTAAGCAACCAAGAGACTATTGCGAATGCATTCAGTGACTACTTCATAAGTGCTGCAGAGCTAATAGGTTGCAATGGATCCTTAGAATGTGCCATGGATCTACTGAAGCACAGTTTTCCCATTCCAGTGAGCAAGATAAGGACATCCCCCATAACCAGATATGAGATTAAAAAAACCATTGCCTCATTAAAATGTAAGGGTTCATCTGGTGTAGATAATATCTCCAGTAAGTTGCTAAAAAGCTGCTCTGACCAACTAAGCAAAGTATTAGCCCATATATTTAATGCCTCTACATACCAGGGTGTTTTCCCAAAAGGCATGAAACTTGCTATAGTGAAGCCTCTCCACAAAAAGGGAGAGACAATGCAAGCCTCAAACTATGCAATCTCGCTTCTGTCCACTTTTGCTAAAGTCCTTGAGAAACTATTGCACTCCAGAATTGTAAGGCACCTAGAAAACTTTGGCATCATAAGTGATAGACAGTTCGGTTTCCAGAAAAGTATGTCCACAACTGAGGCCATATTTTCTTTCACAAATGATATACTGGAATCCCAAGAATAATAAAATGAAGGCAGTTGGAATATTTTGTGATCTGTCCAAAGCCTTCGACTGTGTGGACCACAAAATACTCCTCAACAAAGCACGCCACTATGGGATCACTGGGGCACTGGGAAGCTGGCTAAAGTCCTACCTCCAAAACAGGAAGCAGAAGGTAATTCTCAATGGGAGCAATAAAGAGGGAGAGGTAGTAGAGTCAGACTGGAGCAGTGTACTCCATGGAGTACTCCAGGGATCCATCCTTGGTCTGTTGCTGTTTCTGATATACGTAAATGACCTACCTTTTTCATGCAATTACCCCCCCCCCCCCCCCCCCCCATGAAGCATGGACCTTGCCGTTGGTGGGGAGGCTTGCGTGCCTCAGCGATACAGATAGCCGTACCGTAGGTTCAACCACAACGGAGGGGTATCTGTTGAGAGGCCAGACAAACGTGTGGTTCCTGAAGGGGGGCAGCAGCCTTTTCAGTAGTTGCAGGAACAACAGTCTGGATGATTGACTGATCTGGCCTTGTAACAATAACCAAAACGGCCTTGCTGTGCTGGTACTGTGAACGGCTGAAAGCAAGGGGAAACTACGGCCATAATTTTTCCCGAGGGCATGCAGCTTTACTGTATGATTAAATGTTGATGGCGTCCTCTTGGGTAAAATATTCTGGGGTAAAACAGTCCCCCATTCAGATCTCCGGGCGGGGACTACTCAAGAGGATGTCGTTATCAGGAGAAAGAAAACTGGCATTCTACGGATCGGAGCGTGGAATGTCAGATCCCTTAATCGGACAGGAAGATTAGAAAATTTAAAAAGGGAAATGGATAGGTTAAAGTTAGATATAGTGGGAATTAGTGAAGTTCGGTGGCAGGAGGAACAAGACTTTTGGTCAGGTGACTACAGGGTTATAAACACAAAATCAAATAGGGGTAATGCAGGAGTAGGTTTTATAATGAATAAGAAAATAGGAATGCGGGTAAGCTACTACAAACAGCATAGTGAACGCATTATTGTGGCCAAGATAGATAAGAAGCCCACACCTACTACAGTTGTACAAGTTTATATGCCAACTAGCTCTGCAGATGATGAAGAAATTGATGAAATGTATGATGCGATAAAAGAAATTATTCAGGTAATGAAGGGAGACGAAAATTTAATAGTCATGGGTGACTGGAATTCGTCAGTAGGAAAAGGGAGAGAAGGAAACAAAGTAGGTGAATATGGATTGGGGGGAAGAAATGAAAGAGGAAGCCGTCTGGTAGAATTTTGCACAGAGCATAACTTAATCATAGCTAATACTTGATTCAAGAATCATAAAAGAAGGTTGTATACAAGAAAGAATCCTGGAGATACTAAAAGGTATCAGATAGATTACGCAATGGTAAGAGAGAGATTTAGGAATCAAATTTTAAATTGTAAGACATTTCCAGGGGCAGATGTGGACTCTGACCACAATCTATTGGCTATGAACTGTAGATTAAAACTGAAGAAACTACAAAAAGGTGCTAAATTAAGGAGATGGGACCTGGATAGACTGAAAGAACCAGAGGTTGTAGAGTGTTTCAGGGAGAGCATAAGGGAACAATTGACAGGAATGGGGGAAAGAAATACAGTAGAAGAAGAATGGGTAGCTTTGAGGGATGAAGTAGTGAAGGCAGCAGAGGATCAAGTAGGTAACAAGACGAGGGCTAGTAGAAATCCTTGGGTAACAGAAGAAATATTGAATTTAATTGATGAAAGGAGAAAATATAAAAACGCAGTAAACGAAGCAGGCAAAAAGGAATACAAACATCTCAAAAATGAGATCGACAGGAAGTGCAAAATGGCTAAGCAGGGATGGCTAGAGGACAAATGTAAGGATGTAGAGGCTTATCTCACTAGGGGTAAGATAGATACTGCATACAGGAAAATTAAAGAGACCTTCGGAGATAAGAGAACCACTTGTACGAACATCAAGAGCTCAGATGAAAACCCAGTTCTAAGCAAAGAAGGGAAAGCAGAAAGGTGGAAGGAGTATATAGAGGGTCTATACAAAGGTGATGTACTTGAGGACAATATTATGGAAATGGAAGAGGATGTAGATGAAGACGAAATGGGAGATACGATACTGCGTGAAGAGTTTGACACAGCACTGAAAGACCTGAGTCGAAACACAGCCCCGGGAGTAGACAACATTCCATTAGAACTACTGACGGCCTTGGGAGAGCCAGTGCTGACAAAACTCTACCATCTGGTGAGCAAGATGTATGAGACAGGTGAAATACCCTCAGACTTCAAGAAGAATATAATAATTCCAATCCCAAAGAAAGCAGGTGTTGACAGGTGTGAAAATTACCGAACTGTCAGTGTAATAAGTCACAGCTGCAAAATACTAATGCGAATTCTTTACAGACGAATGGAAAAACTAGTAGAATCCGAATCGGGGAAGATCAGTTTGTATTCCGTAGAAATGTTGGAACACGTGAGGCAATACTGACCCTACGGCTTATCTTAGAAGCTAGATTAAGGAAGGGCACACCTACGTTTCTAGCATTTGTAGACTTAGAGAAAGCTTTTGACAATGTTGACTGGAATACTCTCTTTGAAATTCTGAAGGTGGCAGGGGTAAAATACAGGGAGCGAAAGGCTATTTACAATTTGTACAGAAACCAGATGGCAGTTATAAGAGTCAAGGGGCATGAAAGGGAAGCAGTGGTTGGGAAGGGAGTGAGACAGGGTTGTAGGCTCTCCCCGATGTTATTCAATCTGTATATTGAGCAAGCAGTGAAGGAAACAAAAGAAAAGTTTGGAATAGGTATTAAAATCCATGGAGAAGAAATAAAAACTTCGAAGTTCGCTGATGACATTATAATTTTGTCAGAGACAGCAAAGGACTTGGAAGAGCAGTTGAACGGAATGGATAGTGTCTTGAAAGGAGGATATAAGATGAACATCAACAAAAGCAAAACGAGGATAATGGAATGTAGTCGAATTAAGTCGGGTGATGCTGAGGGAATTAGATTAGGAAATGAGACACTTAAAGTAGTAAAGGAGTTTTGCTATTTGGGAAGTAAAATAACTGATGATGGTCGAAGTAGAGAGGATATAAAATATAGAATGGCAATGGCAAGGAAAGCGTTTCTGAAGAAGAGAAATTTGTTAACATTGAATATATATTTATGTATCAGGAAGTCGTTTCTGAAAGTATTTGTATGGAGTGTAGCCATGTATGGAAGTGAAACATGGACGATAAATAGTTTGGACAAGAAGAGAATAGAAGCTTTCGAAATGTGGTGCTACAGAAGAATGCTGAAGATTAGATGGGTAGATCACGTAACTAATGAGGAAGTATTGAATAGGATTGGGTAGAAGAGAAGTTTGTGGCACAACTTGACCAGAAGAAGGGATTGGTTGGTAGGACATGTTCTGAGGCATCAAAGTTTCTCCAATTTAGTATTGGAGGGCAGCGTGGAGGGTAAAAATCGTAGAGGGAGACCAAGAGATGGTTACACTATGCAGATTCAGAAGGATGTAGGTTGCAGTGGGTACTGGGAGATGAAGAGGCTTGCACAGGATAGAGTAGCATGGAGAGCTGCATCAAACCAGTCTCAGGACTGAAGACCACAACAACAATAACAACATGCAAGTTCACCATGTTTGCTGGCGACACCAGCATTTTGATTAGTTACAAAGAGCTCTCTGATATAGAGGTTGATGCCAACAAATTACTTACAGTACTATTAACTTGGTTCCAAGTGAACTCGCTTACAGTAAACCTGAGCAAAACAAATTATATCCATTTCAACCTTGACCACAAACTTCCCCAGGAGATTACTGTTTTAAATAACAATAAGTGATAGAAAGGATACACTGCACCAAATTCTTAGGCCTCCACATAAACAGTAAGCTCAACTGGGACCACCATGTCCTCGAGACTGTAAAAAGGCTGTCCTCAGTAATTTTTGCCATTAGGACAATCCCACAATTTGGAGACATAAATGTCACAAAGTCCACATACTTTGCATACTTCCACTCCATTATGTGTTATGGCATCATCTTCTAGGGCAATTCACCCTCATCTATAAAAATCTTCCTCATGCAGAAAAAAGAAGTCCATATAATGTGCAGAATACCCCCGAGAATCTCCTGCTGTACGATCTTTAAAATACTTGGAATACTTTCCACAACCTGCTAGTATATTATTTCCCTAATGAGTTTCTTGGTTGACAATCCTGCCCACTATGAAACCAATGAAAGCTTCCATTATCACAATACAAGAAAGAAGGCTGACCTTCACTTTGAACTAAAAAGTTTAACTCGGGTACAGAAAGGAGTGCATTACTCCAGTGTCAAAATATTTAACTTATCACCGAGCTATAAAAAAGTCTACATAGCAACAGTGCATCATTCAAAAACAATCTAAAGACATATTTAATCGAGAAAATGTTTTACTCACTTGATGGACACTTCAACAGAGAAAAGTAGTTTTTGTATGTATTTATATTTACTGTTGTTTGTTTATGTTCTTTTTGTTCCTATTTGTAACCATGTACTTACTGTGACAAATAGGCTTTTGCAATGTGATAAACTTTGAATAATGTATTATTGCTACGACTTTATTTTAGTTCATTATTATTTTTGCAAATCTTATGTAATTTATGTCTAGTTCTGCTCTTGTCAACCAATTGATACCATGGTCTGTGAACATATATTATTCAAGTCGTTCTACATCCTAGTGTCATACGCATAACAGGATCTATGGAATTTGTAGATAAATAAATACAATGATATGTTCCAAACATACAAGCACATTCTCAGAAATTTCTTCCTCAGATTAAGACCTATGTTTGATACTAGCAGACTTCTCTTGGTCAGGAAAGCCTTATTCACCAGGGATAGTTTCCTTTTTATGCTCTCTTTGCTCTCTCTGTCAAGGCTTATTTTGCTGTCTAGGTAGCAGAATTCCTTAACTTCCCCTTAACTTTGCTGTTTCTTTGATTTACTCTAAATCCATATTCTGTACTCATTAGACTGCAATTCTTCTTCACTTTCACCGAGGATAGCAATGTTATCAGCGAATTGTATCATTGATAACCTTTCACTCTGACTTTTAATCCCACTCTTGAACCTTTCTTTTACATCCATCATTGCTTATTCAATGTATAAATTGACATTTGGGATGAAAGACTGTGTGGGGACATAGAACCACTGGCTCTACCCCCCACCCCCCAACAATATTGCTGCCATATTACAGCAAGAACAACTGTATCTATGCTACACTCACTGTGTACACACTGCAAGAATAAAAGTATTCATAGTAAGAGATGGGAGTGTGAGTGATTATTTATTGTCTTAAATACAACACCTGCTCCCCACTACCTACAACTACATGCCTGTCTTACACCTTTTTAATCCGAGCACTTTGTTCTTTGTCTTCCACTCTTATTGTTCCTTCTTGATTCTTGTACATATTACCCACTTTTCCCTATAACTTACCCCTATTTTTCTCAGAATCTCGAACATCTTGATGCAAATGCAACTCACACACATGACTGCAGTCTCAGCCAACTGAACCACACTGTGAGCAGCAGCACTAGTGCATGATGGAAGTGACAACTGGGTGGAGGGAGGAGGAGACTGGAGCAGATAGGGGGAGGCATAGTATGGTGGGGGTGGCAGGCAGCGAAATGCTGCAGGTTAGACTGAGGGCAGGGGAGAGGTGTAGGGGGGGGGGGGGGGGGGGAGTAGTGGAAAAGGAGAGAATTAAGACTGGGTGTGGTGGCAGAATGACGGCTGTGTAGTGCTAGAATGGGAAGAGATTGGATGGATGAGGACAGTCACTAACAAAGGTTGACACCAGGAGGGTTATGGGAATGTAGGATGTATTGCAGGGAAAGTTCCCACCTGTGCAGTTCAGAATAGGTGATCTTGGTGGAAAGGATCCATATGGCACAGGCTGTGAAGCAATCATTGAAATGAAGGCTGTCATGTTTGGGAGTGTTTTCAGCAACAGGGCGGTCCACTTGATTCTCGGCCACAGTTTCTTGGTGGCCATTCATGCAGACAGACAGCTTGTTGGTTGTCATGCCTACATAAAATACAGCACAGTGCTTGCTGCTTAGCTTGTAGACCACATGACTAGTTTCACAGGTAGCCCTGCCTATGGTGATATAGGTGATGTTAGTGACCGGACTGTAGTAAGTGGTGGTGGGAGGACTTATGTGACAGGTCATGCATCTAGGTCTATTACAGGGTATGAGCCATGAGGTGAGGGTTTGGGAGCAGGAGTTGTGTAAGGATGGACGAGTATATTGTGTAAGTTCAGTGTACAATGGAATACCACTGTGGGAGGGTTGGGAAGGATAGTGGGCAGGACATTTCTCCTGCTCCAGTCCTGCGTGGTACTAATTGCCGCACCCGTCATGCACTGGAGCTGCTGCTCATAGTGTGGTTTCAGTTGCCTGAGACTGTAGTCGTGTGTGTGAGTTGTGAAGCTATAATTGTGAGAGTCTTTTTATTGTGCCTATCTGCGACCCAGCATCTCTGCTACATGGTAACTAGAAACTTTCCTTCTCATAATATCCATTCTCTCCTTTGCATTTAACAGTGGACTTCCCATTGAACTCTTAATGATACTGCTCTTGCTTTTAATTTCACAAAAGGTTGTTTTGACTTTCCTGTATGCTGATAACACCCTTCCGACAGTCGTTTCTTTTTCAATATCTTCACATTTTTCATGCAGCCATTTTGCCTTAGCTTCTCTGCACTTCCTATTTATTTATTTATTCTGTAGCACCACATTTCAAAAGCTTTTATTCTTTTCTTGTTTAAGCTATTTATCGTCCACGTTTCACTTCCACACATGGCCACACTCCATAAAAATAAAGAGAGCGAATGGCTATTTACAATTTGTATAGAAAGCAGATGGCTGTTATAAGAGTTGAGGGGTATGAAAGGGAAGCAGTGGTTGGGAAGGGAGTGAGACAGGGTTGTAGCCTCTCCCCGATGTTATTTAATCTGTATATTGAGCAAGCAGTAAAGGAAACAAAAGAAAAATTTGGAGTAGGTATTAAAATCCATGGAGAAGACATAAAAACTTTGAGGTTCGCCGATGACATTGTAATTCTTTCAGAGACAGCAAAGGACTTGGAAGCAGTTGAACGGAATGGACAGTGTCTTGAAAGGAGGGTATAAGATGAACATCAACAAAAGCAAAACAAGGATAGTGGAATGTAGTCGAATTAAGTCGGGTGATGCTGAGGGAATTAGATTAGGAAATGAAACACTTAAAGTAGTAAAGGAGTTTTGCTATTTGGGGAGCAAAATAACTGATGATGGTCGAAGTAAAGAGGGCATAAAATGTAGACTGGCAATGCCAAGGAAAGCATTTCTTAAGAAGAGAAATTTGTTAACATCGAGTATTGATTTAAGTGTCAGTAAGTCGTTTCTGAAAGTATTTGTATGGAATGTAGCCATGTATGGAAGTGAAACGTGGACGATAAATAGCTTAGACAAGAAGAGAATAGAAGCTTTTGAAATGTGGTGCTACAGAAGAATGCTGAAGATTAGATGGGTAGATCACGTAACTAATGAGGAGGTATTGAACAGAACTGGGGAGAAGAGGAGCTTGTGGTACAACTTGACTAGAGGAAGGGTTGGTAGGGCATGTTTTGGGGCATCAAGGGATCACCAATTTAGTATTGGAGGGCAGCGTGGAAGGTAAAAATCGTAGAGGGAGACCAAGAGACAAATACACTAAACAGATTCAGATGGATGTAGGTTGCAGTAGGTACTGGGAGATGAAGAAGCTTGCACAGGATAGAGTAGCATGGAGAGCTGCATCAAACCAGTCTCAGGACTGAAGACCACAACAACAACAACTCATTATAAATTCAGCTGCTACCTGCTTTGCAATTTTGGAAACTGTTACTGCCTTATCTTTATTTGAAAGAGAGATCCTACCAGTTTCATAGTCATTAGGCAACACAAGAACATTGTGCCGGTATTGTGAACTATGTTCTATTTATGCATTTTTATTCCGAGTAGTGTTTTGTTTTATCAGATGATTGTGGTATTTTGAATGTTTACTGGCATTTGCGTGTATTGTGCTTAAATTGTAAATTATGTATTGACAAAGACAACCCACTCCTGGGAGAGAGTGCTTTATACGGGGTGGTCCACTGATTGTGACCGGGCCAAATATCTCATGAAATAAGTGTCAAACGGAAGAACTGCAAAGAACAAAACTTGTCTAGCTTGAAGGGGGAAACGAGAATGCGCTACGGTTGGCCCGCTAGGTGGCGCTGCCATAGATCAAAGGGATATCAACTGCGTTTTTTAAAAATAGGATCCCCTATTTTTTTATTACATATTCGTGTAGTACGTGAAGAAATGCGAATGTTTCAGTTTGACCACTTTTTTCTCTTTGTGATAGATGGCGCTGTAATAGTCACAAATGTATAAATATGTGGTATTACGTAACATTAAGCCACTGCGGACCGTATTTGCTACGTGATACATTACTCGTGTTAAAATGGACCGTTTACCAATTGCGGAATATACCAGTTATGAAAGAATAACCGTTTGGGCTACCTCTATATTTGACGTCCAGGGGGAATCGACCTTAAATCGATCATTTTACTTCCACGGGATGAATCAATTAAATTAATATTCAAGATTCTGGAGTATACCCGGACTTACACCTTACATCTGTCGATGAGATTATATCGAAGATAACTTTCTATGTATTTCCTACCATGAAATGCTCATTACAGTCGCAATTTTCACTTGATAGCCCGTACGCACGTACTCTCGATAATGAGCGTAGGCATGACACTGAGTCAAATGCTTTTTAAGAAATCGTGACTGGGATACGAATAAATTGGTCACGAAAGAGTCTAAAATACAGAGGAAACAAATCAAAGAATTAAGACTGAATGTCTGACCATTGTAGACATCATATTAAAAATAAATTTCAGTGTTCAGTCATTTTGTGCACAAATTTATTTGTAGTTAAATGCGACGCGACCTGGAAACAGACTGCTGTTTGCGTTAAGCAAAATCGGAGGTAACTTTGTTGTCGATATTTTACAGTTGGTACTCTATACCATACGAGTGAAGATGTTATCCATGGCTGAAAATATAAAGGGCGCGAAAGTTTAGATAGGAAGTCGTTTTTGAGGTTTGACATAGTGCTCTGTATTTCGAAGATGAGTAATAAATTCAGAATTGAACAGAAACAGCCCAAGATAACAAGTGTAAAACTTAGACGTGAACTTACAGCAGCGCTTATGCAGACGGAGCGTAAAAACAAACGGGATAATATTTTTAATAAGCAGAGACTGGCTGGTAGTGAAGAAGAAATACAATCGACGGAAAGGCGTAAGTATGTTCCGGTTTTCTTGTGTTTAACAGTCGACGAAATTTCAAACCATTTTTTGCATGCAGTTGCTCATTACGTATGTACAGAAACGGTGATGAGTGCAGTAATAGTGAACATTACCTAAATGTTAGAAATATAAGTAGGCCTAACTTGTGAATGCAATAAATCCTTTTTTTCTGTTTCAAGAGGATTTTGGTAGTTGATAAGATATAATACACTTTCCTAACCATAGCTAACTTATGACGTATTTTAGTCCTTCATAAAAATCGTCACAAATAATTGCCGCTGTGCATGATTTTAGCCTTGCCTCCATAACACAATATACCGTAACACTGATTGTGTTCCGCTTAGCCGTGTCTCAATTAAAATCATATATTTTTTTTTCTTAACTGGTCTAGTATTTTGCTGCCGAATTTGAAATCAATAATCCTGCCCAAGTAGGCAGTAAATTGGTCATTTGTTTCTTACAGTGCCAGTGTATTTGATTGAATTGTTAACAAACAAATGAGTACTCCCATTATCACCCAGTGCCATATGAGGCTTTGGGAAAATTGGCTAACTCTTTCACTGGGGTTTTTGTTCATCTTGTCCCATCTTGATAAGAGATATTTTGCCCAAAATTGTACCCCTGTTTTCCAAAGTAGTATCTGTGTTAGCACCAAACTTAAGAAAAGGGAAAAAACAAATATGCTGTTCCAAATTTTGTCCAAGTGTATTGTTGCCCTGAGGATGATCATAAATGCTGAGTTACTTCTGTCCTATGAGGTAGGCCATTAGTGAAGAGACAATGTCAACAATGTACTTAGTTCCATTCCAGCCATGTACCAAGTGAGGTGGCCACTCCACCCTTTATGCAATCGACTTGTAGTCAAGAGGACCAGTGTTTATTCCCTGTCCACCCTGACTTGTCGCTAAGGGGACAGTTAGTATGATTCCTTTGATTAGGCCTTGGCTGACTTCCTGCCCTAATCTCACCTTATCCTATGTTGTTAATGTTTTATGTGTATGTGTGAATCACCTAATCCTTGCACCACAAATATTGCAGCAATGGAAGCTACTGCTGCTATGCAGTTTTCACAGAATGGGTTGTAAGTCAGGGGCTCGTGTAGTTAGCAATAAACAGATTGTATTAACACTTAGAAAGCGTATTTTCTGTCCAAACATCCACTTTTTCAAATGGAACAATGCCATTTGACAGTAACAAAAAAAAAGTGGGTTAAATTAGAATGTCTTTGGTGCTTGTTATAGGATTCTATTGAGTTGTTTGGTGTATCGTAATTTGAAAAGTTACTAAACGGATACTTGTACAATACCTGGGTCAATCCAAATGAAGTGGTCCAATAAAAATTAAGTTGGTAGCTTGACCATTTTATATATTTCAATTTTTTATATGTGATAGCCTATAATTGAAAAGTTCAAAACTTTTTTTTCCCACCTTCACTGAATGGCAGCCATTTTTGTTTGTAAGCGCGCGACTGTTTCAGTTTAGAGACGTTAGCAAAAATATGAATATCTCAGCATTGTGTTAAGTTACAACATTGCAAGTGACATGACTGTTTTTACAAAAGTGTCCTCTACAACATTGACTATTACACAACATACTCTAAATTAAAAAATGACCTCAAAGTTTTGTATCCAAATTTTTCAGAAATTCACTATTTACTCCCAAAAATAAACAAACAAGGAGTGATTTATGAGAGTAGAATTTTTTCCTGTAGTTACACATCATACACTACTAGCCTCATATAGTGCAAGAACACTTACAAATGTTTCCTTAATTTTCGAGATTTTTGTGGAGTTTGGTGTTCGTTATCTCAGGTGGCACAGAATATAAAAATGACTTTTTTTGCACAGTTTTTACACCTACATGATAGCAATGCACTGTAAAAGTTTCAACATTGATATCTGACTGTGAACAAAGATATGAATTTTAGACAATGAGGAGATAATTCACATTACTCTACAACTGATCTTATGGCTTTTGCCTAATCATGTGTGATATTGGCAGGATATAAAAAATTATTTTCGAACTAAGGTACTGAATTATATACAGAAAGTGGAATCATCACTGAAATTAACATTTATATTCTTTTGGCTTAGGCTACTTAAAAGAAATATTTTCAATTAACATCCTTTGAGACAGGAGACTGTTCCTAAACCTGGTGGTGAATGTTAAGGACACTTATTTCTTCAGACAGCATCTGTGATATAGAAAAAGATATCCCAGTAGCTATGGTAAGTTAAAGCACTGGAAGTTTCCTGAAAACATTTGTCAATGGTATCCAAACTTTGTCATTAGTAGATTTCTTGAATGATGTTCTTGGGCCAGTAGGGTGATAAAAACATGCATAAAAGCATCATTGTTTTCCAAACTTATTCTTTCAACCTCTGCAAGCCACCACTGTCCGTCATACACACATACCACTATGTCATTCAATGTTAAAGACAGAGGTGTAATTTTACTGCCACAATGATCCTCGTAAATTTCAGTATCTGATGTTATATAGCATCGAACTAAGATTTTTGCAATACCAAGCAGTTTGTGGAAATGTCTTGTCCTTGTATTGCTATATAGTTTTCAAATCTGATTTGAAGAGTTGTTTTCATATGCAGGACCACTTCTTCTTTCTTGGTCAGAAAATAGGTAATCCCTTTTAATATTATCCTTTCAAAAGACATATGTCCTGTACTGTGAGAATTTGGTCTGTGGTTGGTCTTTGTAGGCTGGCTTTACTTACTGCGTGTTTTGTTGGACCTACCCCATCACATGCATTTTTACAATAGCAAGATGCAAAAAAGTGCCATTCAGTCTCCAACCCAAAGTCTACTTTGTGGTTGCATAGATTTGAAAAATTCTTTTTGTTCTTATACTGACTACTACTTCCATCTGGAAAGTACATCAGCTTCTCAACCTTGGGATTTTTTTTTAATGTAATTTATCACATACTTTTGTAACACATGTACAATCAAAGTGCTGTGCTCCAATAGGTCACTTGGAATGCAAAATGAACTGCAAACTTCGTCTTACTAATTTTTAAATTAGAGAATAAATGGATCATCTGTTGCCAGGTCATTGACCCAGTGGTACTCTTGTATTGCATCCTGAATCACATGTGTAAAATTTTCGGCAAAATCAGCTGGCACCTTGTATTCAGTTTCATGATGTTGTGCTTTTTTGTCCTTCAAAAACTATAGATATATAGTGGTGACATTGAGTTTTTGTAAGTTATCAATTACAGATTCCAAGTACTCGTCCTGAGATTTAACCACTGTTATCACATCTGCCCTGTCAGTTGCGACCCACTGTTTGAAGGTAATACCGTATGGCAGTTCCTCTTCATACTCGTTAAACAATTCAACAATGGTTTCCATGTTAGGACATTCATTACACAAACTCATCATGCAGTCATAACTGTTAGTGTCACAGACCATTAAATCTAGTAACTGTTCGTAGTTAAGATCGCTGAGTTTTGCAGCCGCAATCATCAGTTTGACATTTTGACGACATTAACACACACACACATATGGAGTGTGTTCCTGAGGATCCAGCCAAAATACACCACTTAGGGCGGAGGTCACAAAATTCTGACTCTCCAATTTTGCATTCAGGATGAGAATTTTTGAAAGCTACATAATTTAAATTTGACAGCACTAGTTGTTTCTGGTTTACTTTAATTTCATCTCTAACAACTCTTAAGCTTTCTTTGCAACCTGGGCACAGTCTACTGTTTTGGAAATACGGAAGCGTCCGATCCCGCCCGTCTGCTTTGACCCATGACGTCACAAATGCGGCGGTAACGACCATAAACCACGATTCCAATATGGCGCATATAAAGTCGTTACGTACACATTATGAGGACTAAAATACATCGAAAAACAAACATACACACGTTCCACAAAAAGCCTAATGACACTAACGGGGCAAGCGCGGGAAATAGGAGTTTTTTGGGTGGGGACAAACTAAATATAAACAAATTTTGGCACCCACCCCCATACAAAACCACGCAAAATGATGAAAAAAAAAACAGACATCACAAAACTCCCCAAATACCACTAAACACAATATCATCTGGAATCTGACACTTCCGTTGACCTATATAGCTCAACAGCAGCTCCCGATCCCATAAATTAGGACCTAACACTTCCCGTGACCTATATAGCTCAAAAACATCTCCCGATACCAAAACCAACATTCACAGCCCCACATTGGGATCGAACACTTCCCTTGACCTGTTATCCTTACAACATCTCCACATACAGCCGTCCCTGGTCCGAGACACCGGAACTTTAAGAAAGCCTCATTTCTTCACAGCATACTGAACATTTGACAACTTCATCCAAACATCCGAATAGTTGAAGAAATTTTATTAGAGACAATGCACTGTCCTCCATAATAGCCGACAATCGAAAACTGTTGACCCTGTCAGTCATATCCATACCTACCAAAGACATAAAAAAAAAAGCAATTTAGCAAAGTTCACACACGACGCCACACTCGCGAACTAAACACCACCAGAGAGCACCACCGATCGCATCAAAACGACACCCACAAACACGCCACTCTCACAAACTAAATTCTGCACCGTCGCGAAGTCACACACTGCAATAGCCTTAAGTTATGGGTCAAAGCCGACTGGTGGGTTCGGACGCTTCGGTTGACCCACTGTTTTCATCATCTTCAAAAAATTGCTGGATCTTTTTAATTGTTTCTTAACTTGTACCTACTTCATTCTTCTTTCCTAAAACTGGAAGGATGCCTTGCTCTTTCACCAATTTTTGGTTTAGTTTAACCAAACAATGAGAAATGTTGAATTCATTAACTATTTTTTTCTCTTGACCATGAGTCTGGGAGCAAACTTAAAAGTTTTAACTTTTTCCTCTTTAGATGTCACTGAACATTTAATTTTTAATTTCTCTATTAAGCTCAAAGATTCAGTGTCAAATGTTGCTGGTGGTAGGTTTTCTTCTTCTTTAGAAATTATGTTGGTATCTTTATAATTAAAGCACAATTCCAAGTGTCTTCTAATTTTGTCTGAAATTTGTTGTTCATTATTTTCAATAACTGTTCATTATTTTCAATAGCTGCCTTTATTTTTTTGCTTCTTAATCTTATTATTTTCGAAGCAGGAGATACATCTAACTTAGAACAAGAAAAATCCAATATGCTATCAACTTTCTCATTAGGAATATACATGTCATTAACAAGGTTACATGATTCTGGTTCTGGATTCACAACATATATTTTTGAGTAAAAATTTGGGCACAGGGAATTTCCAGGAATCACTTTGTTTCATTTGGGAATCTGTTTCACTCTCGCATAACAAGGACAAATGTTTAAGTTTTATTTCCCTCAAACATTTTGTAATAGGCTTTTTATGAACTTTAAGTGGGTCACAGCACTTTCTTCCAAAAATATCGTTGTACTTGAGAACATATTACTTCTCATGATACTCTCACACTGATGTTACAGAAGAACTTACTCGAAATTTAAACAAAGTTTGTATAACTTCATCAAAGTCATTGACATTTTTCAAGTTTCTTGAAACTGAACCGTAAACTGTTTTGTGACACACTTCGCTTGCTATCTGTCCAACAGAGCACTGTTCATCCATGTTATTACACTCCAGTTACTCTCTGAAAATTAATTACAAATTACACACAGAACAAACCATGTAACACATTCTACACTCTCAATGAAGTATGTACATCCACTCTAACAGAGATTTCAGAACAGACTGACAACAATGCCACACCCAGCAATAATGTACTTCTTTATTGACAATAAACCTAAACGTAAATGGGCATTTTTATTACCATAGAGCAAAAGCAAAAGCTCCTCTTGTTTAATTTTTCATTACTAAAAATAAATAAATGAATATTGGTTGATAGTGTTAACTAAATATATGTCGCAATTAAATTTTGTTACAGTGAAACAATAAAACATATAAATAGTCAACAGCCATAAGATCAGTTGTAGAGTAATGTGAATTACCTCCTCATTTTCAAAAGTTCATATCTCTGTTCACAGTCAGATATCAATGTTGAAATTTTTACAGTACATTGCTATCGTATAGGTGTAAAAACTGTGCAAAAATCATATTTTTATATTCAGTCCCACCTGAGATAACTAACATCAAACTAAAAAAAAATGGAAAATTTTTAAATTTCAAAAATTAATAAAAAAATTAAGGGAATATTTGTAAGCGTTCATGCTCTATATGAGGCTAGTAGTGTATAATATCTAACTATAGGGAAAAAAATACTCTCATAAATCACTCCTTGTTTGTTATTTTTGGGCCTAAAAAAGTGGATTTTTGGAAAATTTTGATACCCAACTGGGAGGTCATTTTTATTGGTTATTTTTTAATTTAGTGTATTTTGTTTAATAGACAATGTTGTAGAGGACACTTCTCTAAAGAACAATTGTGTCAATTGCAATGTTGTAACTTACCCAGTGCAAAGATATTCAAATTTTCGCTAATGTCTCCAGACTGAAAAATCGTTGTGCGCTTACAAAGAAAAATAGCCACCATCCAGTAAAGGTGCAAGATACGGATTGACGCACCTTTGGCAGCACGCACTGAAGACCAACTTAAGTTCCTTTAGTAGTTATGTGGATTCTGACCACTAAAGAGACAACTGACCATCGCAAGTTGTATTCAAAATTAACTCTGACAGTGGTAATACATGATTCTAGTCCATTATGGAATGGCTGATGCACACATGCTTGCATTTCATGGATGTGACAGAGCAGACTGCAGTAATAGGTCAATCCGTAGGTGTAGTTGGTACATTATTGTAGACATTGTCTTTCAGCTTTCCCCACAGGAAAAAAAAGGCCACATACATCAAATCTTGTCGGTGAGATGACCAAGGTGCATGTCATCTGCGTCCAATGCAATGATTTTGAGAGTCTTTGAAAACATGCTGTAGCACTTCATGTGCTATAAGCTGAACAACCATCCTGTTGGTACCATAGGTTCCTCCTAGTCTGCAGAAGAATATCCTCTAGCAAGGTGGTCTGTTAAGAGGCTACGATACTTGAATATGAAGACAGTAACTGTTCTTGAAAGAACAGAATACTGTTGATGACCGTGCAGCTTTTCCCTGGAATAAATGACTGAAACCCTTAGCTGCCGATATACCTCGATGTGGACAGCTGAAAATGTGTGCCCCGAGCGGGACTCGAACCAGAGATCTCCTGCTTACATGGCAGACGCTCTATCCATCCATGGTGTGGTACCTTCATAGTTTCAGATGTTATTGAATTTAACATATGTTAAAATTCAGGAGTAAGAAAGAAACAAGCATTTTTTTTTGTCTTCTCAATATATATATATATATATATATATATATATATATATATATATATATATATATAAAAAACAAAGATTCCAAGACTTACCAAGCGGGAAAGCGCCGGCAGACAGGCACATGAACAAAACACACACACAGAATTACGAGCTTTCGCCACTGGCAGTTGCTTCGTCAGGAAAGAGGGAAGGAGAGGGAAAAATGAAAGGATGTGGGTTTTAAGGGAGAGGGTAAGGAGTCATTCCAATCCCGGGAGCGGAAAGACTTCCCTTAGGGGAAAAAAAGGACAGATGTACACTCGTGCGTGTGCGCGCGCGCGTGCGCGCGCACACACACACACACACACACACACACACACACACACACACACATCCATCCGCACATACACACACACAAGCAGACATATTTAAAGGCAAAGAGTAAGGGCAGAGATGTCAGTAGAGGCGGAAGTACAGAGGCAAAGAAGTTGTTGAAAGACAGGTGAGGTATGAGCGGCGGCAACTTGAAATTAGCGAAGGTTGAGGCCTGGCGGAAATCGAAAAGAGAGGATATACTGAAGGGCGAGTTCCCATCTCCGGAGTTCGGATAGGTTGGTGTTGGTGGGAAGTATCCAGATAACTCGGACGGTGTAACACTGTGCCAAGATGTGCTGGCCGTGCATCAAGGCATGTTTAGCCACAGGGTGATCCTCATTACCAACAAACACTGTCTGCCTGTGTCCATTCATGCGAATGGACAGTTTGTTGCTGGTCATTCCCACATAGAAAGCGTCACAGTGTAGGCAGGTCAGTTGGTAAATCACGTGGGTGCTTTCGCACGTGGCTCTCCCTTTGATCGTGTACACCTTCCGGGTTACAGGACTGGAGTAGGTGGTGGTGGGAGGGTGCATAGGACAGGTTTTACACCGGGGGCGGTTGCAAGGGTAGGAGCCAGAGGGTAGGGAAGGTGGTTTGGGGATTTCATAGCGATGAACCAAGAGGTTACGAAGGTTAGGTGGACGGCGGAAAGACACTCTTGGTGGAGTGGGGAGGATTTCGTGAAGGATTGATCTCATTTCGGGGCAGGATTTTAGGAAGTCGTATCCCTGCTGGAGAGCCACATTCAAGGTCTGATCCAGTCCCGGGAAGTATTCTGTCACAAGTGGGGCACTTTTGGGGTTCTTCTGTGAGAGGTTCTGGGTTTGAGGGGATGAGGAAGTGGCTCTGGTTATCTGCTTCTGTACCAGGTTGGGAGGGTAGTTGTGGGATGCGAAAGCTGTTTTCAGGTTGTTGGTGTAATGGTCGAGGGATTCAGGACTGGAGCAAATTCGTTTGCCACGAAGGCCTAGGCTGTAGGTAAGGGACCGTTTGATATGGAATGGGTGGCAGCTGTCATAATGGAGGTACTGTTGCTTGTTGGTGGGTTTTATGTGGACGGGTGTGTGCAGCTGGCCATTGGACAGATGGAGGTCAACGTCTAGGAAAGTGGCATGGGATTTGGAGTAGGACCAGGTGAATCTGATGGAACCAAAGGAGTTGAGGTTGGAGAGGAAATTCTGGAGTTGTTCTGTCAGAGACGGCAAAGGACTTGGAAGAGCAGTTGAACAGAATGGACAGTGTCTTGAAAGGAGGATATAAGATGAACATCAACAAAAGCAAAACGAGGATAATGGAATGTAGTCAAATTAAATCAGGTGATGCTGAGGGAATTAGATTAGGAAATGAGGCACTTAAAGTAGTAAAGGAGTTTTGCTATTTGGGGAGCAAAATAACTGATGATGGTCGAAGTAGAGAGGATATAAAATGTAGACTGGCAATGGCAAGGAAAGCATTTCTGAAGAAGAGAAAGTTGTTAACATCGAATATAGATTTATGTATCAGGATGTCGTTTCTGAAAGTATTTGTATGGAGTGTAGCCATGTATGGAAGTGAAACATGGACGATAAATAGTTTGGACAAGAAGAGAATAGAAGCTTTCGAAATGTGGTGCTACAGAAGAATGCTGAAGATTAGATGGGTAGATCACGTAACTAATGAGGAAGTATTGAATAGGATTGGGTAGAAGAGAAGTTTGTGGCACAACTTGACCAGAAGAAGGGATTGGTTGGTAGGACATGTTTTGAGGCATCAAGGGATCACAAATTTAGCATTGGAGGGCAGCATGGAGGGTAAAAATCGTAGAGGGAGACCAAGAGATGAATACGCTATGCAGATTCAGAAGGATGTAGGTTGCAGTAGGTACTGGGAGATGAAGAAGCTTGCACAGGATAGAGTAGCATGGAGAGCTGCATCAAACCAGTTTCAGGACTGAAGACAACAACAATGACCCGGTTTCAATTTTTACTGGAGTGACATATTTTCAAAACAAGACCACAAGTGTTGCAGTTAAGTGATGGCACAGGATGTGACTCAGCATGTGCTTTGCTAGCAATGTGCAAAATTCTTCTACTGCAAACAGGGGCAGAGAAGATCAACATTATTTCTGCTGGTGCTCCTAGCCATTTTCAAAATTGTTACTAGCTGTTTGAATTGAGTAAGTTGCTTGTGCCAACTGACTGAGTATACAGTGCTACTGGTCACAGGAAGCGGCCTTGTGATGGTGTAAGAAGCCTGCTGAAGCACCCTGCTGCAAAACTTAATCTTTCCAGACCGAATACAGCTGTGATTCAAAGATTTTGAGAGTTGTGAAATCTTACACATCCACAGCCCTCATTCTTTCCTACAAAGAGGAAATTGAAGAATTCCTTGAGCAGACGAAAGAAGATTGGTCCAAACTACTCCTGTAAAATGAATGAAGACTACACATTTTTGGACTCAGTGTTGGGCGAACTCATATTGGATGCACTCTAAAGAGAAAGAAAGAAAGAAGAAATTTTGTTCGTTTGGCCAACACCTCGGAAACAGCAGGATAATATTCAGATTCACAACCTGAGAAGGGGCGTGTTTGTGGCACATGTTTATGAATGCAACTGGTGGATTGCAGAGATTAGACACCAGTTATGAGTTAAGCAAAATTGTAGTGAACCTTACGCTTCCACATGAACCAGCTGCTGGATATAGGTTTCCAGCTGAAGGACAGCTACATTGCCATCAGTGCTCACTTCCTGTTCACAATGTTTGGAAGATTGTGTGTGTTCCAGTTCATATTGGTTCAACAGAAAGGTTTCGCTCTTTATGAAAGGAAGATACCAAAGCAGTGGAACACATTTTTAGTTCATTGGCAGACTACTTTCAGTACAAAACAGAGTGCTCAGAAATTGAATAAATAAAAACATTTAAGTTTTTTGGACCTTTCACATTTTGTAACAGTTTAAAATGCTTGAAAACTGAGTCCCTTGCTCATCTTTCGAAACTAAAATTATGTTTAAGAAGACTAGGCTTTGAGTTTTTTTGAGCCTGTTATGTGATAATGTAGTAATAAAACAGGTTTCATGTATGGCAGAAATTTCAATTGTTTATAAAACCTGTTTAACCTAAAAGTGGAAGCTCTTGTTTTCGGGGAATGTAGAACTATACAACAGGAGGAAAAAGTCAAAGTTATATAGATTGGTGTTTAAAAGTTCAGAATGTTATAGTAAAAGAACTTTAACAGATAAGTCCAAATGCAGTATTTCTTTGTAATCATATAGCTATTATCTTCCAAATAAAAAAAATATAAAAAAGCAACTTAATATCAAGCACTGTTTCAGAGATATAGCATTTTAAAATTCTTTTCCAAAATTCGCATCTTCAAAATGGTGTGCACAGTGTCATCCTTGGAAGGCTGTATCTAAGAGCAAAATTTTTTTTCGAGAAAACGAAAAAAATATGTTTCTAACGTAGTCCTTCGTTTTAACATGTTCTAAATTCTATAACATCCAAGACTGTGAAGGCAAGAATTTTTCCTAGCCTGCCTGAATTGATATGGACTATGCCTTTTTATAAAATGCTAATGTAGGGGCACTACCATTTGGGATACGAAAAGTCAGTTTTGGTGCAATATTTCAGAGCGCACAAGTTCCAGCCAGGTGTGGGCCTGTTTACAGTGAGTTACGCTCACCAGCAGTTGCAAAGTAAGATAGATGCCGGAAAAATTACATGCAGCAGTTTGCATGATGCAAGTCACAGGCAGAAAGGGCCCATTGGCCAAACTAAGTGTTGTGAGTACGCGACACAGAGTGGTGCGTTTAGTAAAACAAAGGCGCACAGCCACACATAAATAGGTGCCGGTTCACTAACAAAGCATTAAAGTTTGGCTGCTCTCCTGGACAGCGGCAGGTGTCACACCACCGGCTGCACACAGCAGGAGATGGGGTGCCAGCATTCCAGTCTCCGTGGGCACTAATGACCACTGCAGTTGTGCGCCCTAAAACCACAAACCTCTGAGGCTGGCGTGTGGTCCGTAGCCAGCCAGCGGTGGGCCATTCCACTTCTTGCTACCAGGGGCAGTCGTCTTGGCTCCCAACATGCACCGGAGACATTCAGGGCGAGGGCTGCACATTCAGCTGCCAGATCGCGGGCACTTGTTGCTGCGACCCAAGCCACACTGGCGGGGATGCACAGTGCAGGCCATCTTGCAGTTGTCAGTGGGTGGTGCTTAGGGAGTGCAGGGCAAAGGCTGCTGAGTTGGCTGCCAGCGCAGCCCTGACGTCGTCATACAAGGCTGACACATTAGCAGAGCGCTTGGTGGGTCACTAAGGTGGTGTCCTCAGAATTGCGGGACCCATTGACACTGACTGAGGGGAACGTGGCGCTGTAGTTGGAAACAATAAATCACTTGGAAAGTTAAGACGAGTGTTTATACAGTGCCTTCTACTTCTTCCCGCTACATTTGGTGTTTCTGTTACATTTGGTGACAGAAGTTGCTACTAAGTTTGCTGTCAGAATAGTGGACGTCGTCTGTACAGTATGACATTTGAGTCACGGCCTGCATTGCAGTCAAAAGATGTGGTGAGTTTTGACCAGTTTTCTTTTGGGTATTGCATGTTTTCTTTCTTTTTGTGTTTTTGATATTTTTTATTTTTATTTTGCTGACATTTGATAACTTTTGTATTGGTTTATGATGATACGGAGCTGTAGGAAGTCGGGTTGTTCTTGTACTTAAATGTTTTGTTTCAGGGTTAATTGGGAACGAAAGCAACACAATGGTAGAATCAGGGTCACGAGGTGTGTCTGAACCAGAAGCAGTATTTATTTTGTTGGGAAAGGTAGCACAGTTAACAGCGGACAAAGCGCAGTTGAGGAGTGAATTAACATCTAGAAGTGAGCGGGAAACTGCATCGCATCAGTCGTTGTTGCCTAGGATGCCGTAGCAGGAGATTGATCTAGCTGGAGCGAGTTTGATTATTCCATTTTCTGGCAAGGCATCTGAGGATGTATGTTTGTTTGTGGAGGACTTGGAAACTTCAGCTGTGATGGATGGTTGGTCAGATGAATAGTTCTTACATGTAGTCAAGATTAAATTAACGGGTCAAGCGAAGGCATGTGTAAGGTGTTCTGAGGCCTTAAGGAAGGCAGGACAGGTTAAGTAGTTGAAGGAGGGGCCTTTTACAAAAGTACAAGAAACAGAATAGTGCTCGGTACTTTAGGGATAGGTTGAGTAAAATGATGAAGAGACAGGGGGTGTCGGGAGAGAAATGTGTGGACAGAATAAGAGAAATTAACGAGTACACTTAAAAGTTGTCAGAGCAATGAAGTGAATAGTGTTCTGTTGCAGGAGGCTGGGCAAAGGGCACTACATGTATTGTTCAGGAGGTTACCGAGGCATGTATCACAGAAAGTGCATGAAGGGACTCTGAAAGATTTGTATTCGGCCATGCAGCTGGCAATCCATTGTGAGGAAATAGGTGTGGCAACAGAGGTACTTGATAGACAGATACATGTTTACAGCAGGTATAAAATGTTCTAAGTGTGGTCGTATGGGACATGTGCAGAGCCAATGTATCCAGTCACAGAGGAATAAAGGAAGGGGTGGAAATCAGGAGTGTGGAGGATGGAGAAGAGTTAGTAGAGGTGGACAGCCATTAAACGGCAGAGGGCCCACCTAAGGGAGCTCCCGTTAAATTTCAAAGCTAGAAATACGCATGGAGAGGTGGAACGTTCAGTGGTAGGATTCATAGGAACTAAAAAGTTTGATTTTGTTGTACACAGGGGCACAAGTGTCAGTGGCTACTAAGAGTTTAATGGGACGAAGGAAGTCGGGCCCACCACATTTTAGGTTGCGTGGAGTGGGGCATAAGGAGGTCACACCCTTGGGGTCAATGACAGTTGACTTTCACATAGGGAAGGTCCGATTTGATGAATGCATCGAGGTAGTACCGTGGGTAAGACAGGGCTATGACGTGATCCTGGGAGTAGATTTCTTGCTTCAACATCATGCCAAAATTGACCTTGGACAATAAACTGCGGAACTTGGTGGGATATTATTCCATCTAGGGGAAACTGGTGTCGATGCAGAGCTGTCGTGAGGGGCATTCAACGCAATGAAGAAACCAATTGAACAGCGTACATTAGCATTAAGGCTGTCTGTGTGTGTGTGTGTGTGTGTGTGTGTGTGTGTGTGTGTGTGTGTGTGTGTGTGTGTGTAGTGACACTGGGAAGTCACTTTGGGTAAGTGTAAAGTCAAATCTACCTGTGGGTATGGTATGGATTATTGAACCATTGGAGGATAATTGATTTTTGGATCCATTGGGTTGTTTTGTGAAACGCAGCATTGTACACGTACAAGAGGGGATAGTTTTAGCACTGCAGACTCGAATTTGAGAAAAGGAGTTTGTTGCGAATTTGGATGTACCACATAACGAAGATTGGTGTTAGAAAGATAGGCGTAGCGATCAACCTCTAACTGCCGATAGAACTGCATTGTGTAGCAAAGTTAAGCATGTGAAAGGAGGAGAAAAAGAGCTCATGAAAGAATTGTTGTGGGAATTTAAGGATTTTTTTTTCTGCAAGGGCCATTGCCAGCAACTCCATTAATTCAACATAGGATACCAACAGGAAGTGAAGTACCTGTTTACCATAAACCATACAGAATACTGAGGTATTTGCAGCCGATTGTGGAGGATTTCATTGATCAGCAACTTGCGGACAGTATTATAGAGCATAGTAATAGTTGCTTGGCAGCGGGCATTGTCATTGTGCCTAATAAAATCTATGGATAGAGCTAAGAAATACAGGTTCTGTTGTGACTGCCGATACCTCAATAATAAGACAGTAATGGATGCATACCCCATTCCAAACACATTGGAGACTTTGAATGACTTAGGACAGTGCCAGTACTTTTCTGCGATGGATTTGACAAGTGGTTATCATCAGTTAGAGGTGGCGGGTTTTTGTGTTTCCAGATTTTGAATAGGAGTTTAACTGGCATACGGTGCATTGAATCAAGCATTAGGGTATGTTCTTAGTCAGGAAATTGATGGGAAAAAACATCCTGTAGCCTATACGTCTAGGCAGTTGAATACAGCAGAGAGGAATTAATCAACAGAGAGGGAGATGGTTAGCGTAATCTATGGAATCACATATTATAAATGTTATTTATATGGGAGAAGATTTTGGGTAGTGACAGATCATGCTGCGTTGAAGTGGTTGTTGGGGTTGAAGGATCCATCTACTAGACTTGCTAGAAGGGTTTTTAGGCTTAGTAAATTAGACTATGAGGTGGTGCACAAGCCTGGGAAGAAGCACGGTAATGCGGATGCACTAAGTAGGAAGGTGGCAAAAGTAGAAGTCATAACCTATGACAACAATTGTAAATTGTATGGGACACAGCTACAATTTAATATGTACGATGGTCTTCTGTGCAGGGAAACGAAGCTATGACCAAGGGTAGTAGTAGCAGTGAACCTGAGGAATGAGGTTTTAAAGGAAGCACATGATCACTTATCTGGTCGTGGAGGGTGTAGAGAGATGAATAGGAGCATGGCGGAGAGGTATTGGTGGAAAGGTAGGAAAGCAGATGTGGATCAGTATGTCAAGAATTGTATACCATGTGCACAGAGAGCAGATTTTAGTCAGAAACAGATGCAGCAACAACAATTGCCGAAAGCGACATGTCCATTCTCTATGTTGGGGATTGATGTCTTAGAACCTTTCAGGCGAACACCATCGGGGAACAGATTCGTTCTGACAGTAATAGACTCATTTTCGAGGTATGTGGAGGTGGTGGCTATGCCAAATCAATAGGCAGCAATGGTCGCGCAAGCATTAGTAAACAACTAAATTTTGAAGTTTGGTGTACTGGAGACAATAATTGCTGACGAAGAGATCAGCTTCATTTCGGACTTAATGAAGGAACTGTTTAAATTGTTGAACGTAAAGACATTGAGGACAAGCGTGTTGCATCCACAGACGAACGTAAGGACAGAATGGGTATACGAATAATCAAGAAGGTGCTGACTTTTATATGGATTTTCACCACCATCAGTGGGACGAGTATTTGAAGCATATTGTATCTGCATATAATGCAGAAATCCATTTCAATACCGGTTTGTCTCTGTATGAGGTAGTGTATGGGTGAAAAATGCTGTTGCGGTTTGATTTAGTGAAGCTACAGAAACGAAGGATTAGTGAATCTGTATGTCAATTCGCGATAAAGATAAAAATTCAGAATGTTTAGAAACGGGTACAAAAGGCTTTGGAAAGGCAGGAAGACGCAGTGAAGCAGAAAGGAAGTTAACCACAGTATAGAGTGGGGCAATGGGTAATTCTGTCCAGCCCTTACACACAAAAAGGGAAAAACAAAGTTCCTCACGAGGTATCAAGGGCCACACCAAGTTGTTGAAACCACATCTACCGTTAATGTTAAGCTTCAGCTGCCAACTAGAACAAATATAATACACCTGGGACAGTTGCGGCCATTTAAGGGTTGCCTGATGCGATTCTAGGCGTGTCGCAGGAAGGAAATATGGAGAAAGAGAGAGTGAAGAGAGGTGTTGAGCACAGAGAAAACCAGGAAGATAAGAGTACAGCATGAAGTACCATATGCTTTGTTATCCAGAAAGTAGTAGAGTATTTGTAGTTTTTTTGTTTTCTTGTTTTGTATTATTGGGTTTGTGTAGATTAATTAGGCTTTGTATTTTCATATGTTGTATGTGTTTTTGAGTGTTGTGAGCCTGCTTGAGACAGCAGTCTTTTTGAAGAGGGAGGAAGGGTGGTGGTGATCCCTGTCCTCAGGTAACTGAAAAGGGAGGGTTGAGAAAGTTTCTGGAAGTGAAAAGTAAGGAGGTATTGCTGACTTCAGCAGCCAGCAACCCATATGCCGAGATGACAAGGGAAGAATTACGAAGCTCCCATAGAGGGAAGGTAATGGTCTGTCCAGCCAGGATGGTAAGCACCAATCCGGACATGTGCACGGTGCAGTTATTTTTAGCTAGGGGGGAAAGGAATAGACTATCCAAGGGACATCGTGAGCCAAAATTGAGCTTGCAATGGGTCGGGATGCATTGAATCTTCTCCACCTACGAGAATTTGGTGGTGGTGGTAGTAGTAGCAAGTTGTTTTCAGTGAGGAATATTTGCAGAAGCGAAATGTATAGAGCTTAAGGGGTGCCGAATTTTAATCGATGGAACTGCGTGTAACATAAGACCAACCTTCCACCTGCCAGCATCAATTTCAAGAGTCAGGCAATGGAATGTTGCGCAGCCACAGCTGTACTGACCAGAAGCCACTTTAGAGTTTTTGCCAAGGCAGAATCTGGCCTTGTTGAATCAAACTCTGGAGCCAGGTCTGATGAGATCCGTAAACCATTTCATTTTAGAGCAAGAGGGGCACATATCAGCCGAACGGCTTGTGCAATATGTTGCTCATTATAGGAAAAAGCAAGGGCAAATAACGATCATTTTGAGCACCTCTGTGCCAAGTGCCATCACAGCCTTAACTTTGTTGTGTGTTGTTTTCATTCTGATAAGGAGGAGTGCCAATTCCAAGAGGGAACCAAGGGTAGTCAAAGTCCCAGTGGATTAGATACCGAGGGCACGAGATGAGAAGGTAAGGGGTTGATCAAGCAGTGGTCGTCAAGTAACGAATTTTTACATTTTGTTTCATGTCATGTGTTTTAAGGGGTGCTAGATGACATTTAAGTCTTCTACAGGTAAGGAAATATGTCACAGGTGCAAACCAAAACAAGTTAACGGTCGACCCAGGTACTGGGTCTTTCTGAAAGTGGGGGGGGGGGGGGGGGGGAGATGTAGCAGCACTACTGTTTGGGATAGGAAAAGTCAGTTTTGGTGCAATGTTTCTGAGCACGCAAGTTACAGCCAGGCATGGGCCTGTTTACAGTGAGTTACGCTCATCAGCAGTTGCGAAGTAAAACAGAGGCCACAGGGGCGTAGAACTACCGGAAAAAGTACACACAGCGGTTTGCATGGTGCAAGTCACAGGTAGAAGGGGCTCTTTGGACAACCTAAGTGTTAAGAGTACGTAATGCGGAGCGGCGTGTTTAACAAAACAATGCTGGTTCACTAACAAAGCATTCAAGTGTGGCAGCTCTCCTGGACGGCAGGGTGTGTCACACCATCGGCTACACACAGCAGCAGATTGGGTGCCAGCATTCCAGTCCCCTGCGGGTCACTGGTTCGACCCTCTGAGACCGACGCACGGTCCGTAGCCAGCCAGTGGCGGTCCACTACATGGCTCACTACCATGGGCCGTTGTCTTGGTTCCCAACATGCACCAGAGACATACAGGGCGAGGGCCACAGATTCAGCTGCCGAATCGCAGGTGCTTGTTGTCGCTGCGACCGAAGCCACGCCGGTGGGGATGCACAGTGCGGTCCACCTTGCAGTTGTCACCTGGTGGCGCTGAGGCAGTGCAGGACGAAGGCTGCTGAGTCGGCTGCTGGCACAGCCCTGACGTCTGCGTATCACCGCAGTCGTACAAGGCTGACACATTAGCAGAGCGCTTGGTGGGTCACTGAGGTGGTGTCCTCGGCAATGCGTGGCCCAGTGACGCAGACCGAGGGGAACGTGTCACTGTAGTTGGAAACAATAAGTCACTTGGAAAGCTCGGAAGAGTCTTAATATGGTGCCTTCCACTTCTTCCTGCTACATTTGGTGTTCCTGTTACATTTGGTGATTTAAGTTGCTACTACACTAATAACCTCTGTCAGCAATTTGGGTATGTGAAAAATAACAAGGTGTGTTGTGAATTTGGAGTCCACATTAAATTTTAGGTCGCCTTGTAACTTGCTGAGTCAGTAGGGTCATAGGAAGGAAAAGGCATACTCCCTCCACTAGAGATGTCTAGTGAGGCATTATGGTCTTTAACCCAACCTTTAGATTCCGGGCAGCCTTTTTCTCATCATTACAAATTATATCTGCATGTGTGACCAGTGACTTGCAGTTAGTTGTGATGTGAAGCAGGGAGAATGAATGAATGATGTGCCAAGGTATGCATCCTAATATCACTTGCGTAATTATATCTGTGTGTACTGGTTGTGGTCTAACAGGCTCACTTCCCTGCTCCTAACAAATAGTTTCTTTCCTTTACCTTCCACCAGCCTCACATATTTGTTCTATTTCACTTTAATATGATTAATTAACGCAGTAAGACTCCAATAGGCCAAGGTCATTAACATGGTAGTGGTACAGTTAAAGACAAGCGGTTGGCATCACTAACAACAGGAAAACAGCAAAGTAAATTGACAATCTAAGGTACATCCACAGGATTAGGATCTCTTCTTCTTGTTCGTGCTTTTAAATGTAAAACCTTGAAAATATCATTCTGCAGTGCAGAAAGTAGAGCTTTTGGTCAGTGACAGGAATGAAACTGGAATGCACAATTTATATTTAGACGTATTTGTTGCATTCAGCAAATCCCCAACCGATTGTCACTTTCGAGCATAAACTAGATCTCGAGCCATACTACTTTTCAGATTTCCACCGCTTCCTAATAAAGACATCGTACACACACACACACACACACACACACACACACACACACACACACAGTAGCTTGTTGGTTTTTAAAGGGATTTTGGGAGAATAAGCATGTGATTTCCACCAGGCTTATTGGCCAGGGGGAGGGGGCAGGAAAGCACTATAGCAGTAGTAAATCGAGCACGAGTAGTTGAAGATAGTGTGTTTAGTTTAAGATGCCCAACTTCACCAGGTGCATGGATACAGTGCCAAGTTGTTAAAGTTAGCGTATGACAGTCAAAATGCTTAGATAAAGTCAATGCAGTTTAACAATAAGTTCTGTTGAAACAAATTTAAATGCTGTTCAAACTGATGTAAATAAGATAGAAATAGAACTGCCTACCACTAGAACAGATAGATGGCAGTACTAACACTCAGGGTGAAGAATTTAAGAATAGATTTTATGGTCTATCAAGTACTCTCAATGCTGCCAAATGAGAACTGGTGAATACCATCAAATTCAGGTTTGCCATTATAAAGGCCAGACTAGCTAAATTACCCAAGGCTTGACAAAAGAACATTGACTTATTGAGATTTGAAGTCTGTGAGCAGTTTAAAGAAGTAGATGAACAAATAAAAGAAATAGCATCAGTATGTAAGAAGGTCTTTAACAGGTGAACAACCAAATCTCAGAAACAAAAGATCAGGTAGACGTGTTGGAACAGAGTAAATACATAATAAATGTAAGAAGTAACACACTTGTTTTGATTAGCTTGAAGGAATATCTCAAAGATGTTTCAGAAGAAAAAGTAATTTAAAAAAATTAGAATCCGCTAGCACTACACCAAATTCTTTGATTGAGACTTAAGAAAGTCACATTTAGCTAAAAAACTGAGAAGAATTAAAGATACAAAATGAAATTAGTAAAAGATCTTGTTACAGGCAACAACCCGTAGCTACGGAATTGGTAGAAGAATTGCAGTTGGGGACAAGTATATGTTTATCTAAGCAGTTTCCAAAATTGAAACCTGATGGAGAAATTCATCCATTTGTTTTCTCAGAGTTTTCAAGATAATCGCGCAAGATGTGGGGACATTATAAAAAAGATAGATAACTTAGGTTAAAATATAGTAGGGAATGCAGATGAATACACGACTAATCATTCAGAAGATTTTAAATTGTGGGAAAACTGTCAAGAAAATTTTAGGAGGAAATACTGGTCGCATAGCACGTAAGAAAAACTGACATTAGAACTATTAGACCCAAGACATCATAATAGTTTGTGGATTAGTTATAAAAACTATATTGAGTGGCGTATTAATAGATTCATATTGGGGTAATCCAATAGAGGCACCATTAGTAAAAAATATTGGTACCTTTACCTTATCTTGTGAGAAGGAAATACTGTATAGAGGATGGAGCACAATGGATGATTTGTTAGCATTTGATGACAGTTTTGATACTCTGAATAAAGAAAGGGGAGGATAAATATGTGGGGAAAATCTAAATGGGGAGAACAATGAAAGCAACAGATTACAATCTAAATTTCAATGATGGAAGGAAAGTAATTTTTCTCAACCAAACAAATATTATATCAGTGATGAGAAAAGAACGGGGAAAAATCGGAAAATGTGTCAGTCACAAGTGTTTAATTTTCATAACTATTTGACCAACAGAGTAAGACATTCCAACGTAGCCTCTAATAATCAGTGTTGGCAAACCGTAACTGTCCAGTAGTAATATCAGAAAATGAACAAAATCCTGGAACGTGGGCCAGGATTTAGGATGTATTGCGCAATTAATATACCTATATAAAAAGAATTATGTGTACTAAGGAATGATTATTAGCAAAAAGAAATTTCAGATAAGCAAGTAAAACCCTTCATAGTTGTGGAAAGTACACGAGGAAAGTCGAGGTATATGTATGCTCGGGAAGAGAGAACTCATTAGTTGCATTTGAATTTTTAGAAGCAATGAAGAACAAGATTGATTGTTCTATTTTAATGGTAATGGGCATTTACGAACTAGAGATTCTATGAAATAAAGAGAAAGTACTCAAAGAGACATCAGTACCAATAAGTATCAACAGTTTTAAATTTATTTGAACTTTCTGTGTGATACATAATATAAACACTAACGTACTGCTAGTTCATGGTTGGTTCTTACCTTAAAGGGTAAAACTAGACTTTGAGAAAAATTTATTGAATTGCAGTAATGGGAACTCTAAGATACCATTCAAAGCAAATCATAAGACTATATTATCAGATGTGATACACTTGGTAGCCACAGCTGAAATTGTAAGTGAACATCAACCAAACAGAATCTCCATAGTCTGTAGGCAATCCTGTTGAAGTACGAAGCAATATTTCCAGATACACCAAGAAAAATAGGCGGCTACATTTGAAAATTTAAAATAGAGGATAATGAGCCTTACTTCTGTGATCCTTGTCTAGTTCTCAAATGTTTAAGGCCTGCAGTGAGTGAAGAAATAAAGTGGTTGACAGTAGGATAACAGAAAGAAGATTAAGTGTATATAATAACCCATTACTTGTTCAAAGTTACTGGAGGCATTTACTTGGTGTTGGGTTGCATGCACACTTAACAAGCATGTCAAAACGGGAGGCAACAGACCAGTGGGTGTTGACAAATTTGAACAGGAAAGCTATTTCAGCTCAGTGAGTATTGGCAAGTCAAATTACATGGAAATTCAAGGAAGTATACTATGAAACTTCCTGGCAGATTAAAACTTTGTGCCGGACCGAGACTCTAATTCGGGACCTTTGCCTTTCACGGGCAAGTGCTCTACCATCTGAGCTACCCAAGCACAACTCGCACCCCTTCCTCGCAGTGTGAGGTACTCTTGAGCACCTGCAGACAAACAAAATAACTATGTAACTTTAAAAAAATTATAATTAAAACTTAGAATGCCTATCATATATTATGTGCTGAACATTTACTGCTTGCAATTTCTCAGTGCTACCATTCAAGTAAAAAAAGTGAAAATGACTTAAATATTAGGCACTAATGGTTATGTTGTTTCATTGTACAAGAAGGAAGACACTTGTCAAGTGTTCATTCAGTCTAGATTATCTGAGGAACATACACAGCTGTCGGTCTTCGCTGTGAATTCAATGTGCAGTCACTCACTCTCGGCACACTCTTAAGAGTAGCAAGTCCCTATTCACAGATATGAGTGGATAAGGAAAACCAGTGTTATATTGTAAGTTATCAGAATTTTTTATATTTAATTTACATTTAAAGACTTAGTCTTGGAGCTCTTGAGCATAGTGATCCCCACATAATTTCAGAAATTACTGTAAGGAACAACATGCACTTTTGAAGTGTTGTGTCTCTTACACAGCAAACAGTGTCCATACCTGTATTCAGTTCTGATTCTCCGGTGACACCACATATAGCTAAATTCAGAAGCTAGGTAACAGTCCAGGCAGGTGAATTTTCTGGTAGCTTAAGTGTGTTGTTTGTATGCAACTGTCTGGAACTAAATTAAGATCGAACCACACTTTGAAGTGCTGCATATAAGCTCCACCCCTCACTCAGTTTGGTGAATTTCCTTTTCTTACAGTTTTGTTCCTACCATCTAAAGGTGTGACACAACAAATAAGTGTCGGACTAAAAATCTAACAGTCCTGGGTTTGGTCGCATGTTAGTCCAAGGATTTTCTCTGATAGCTGTCAGCTCCTTCACCTCTGGTAACAACTTATTAATGTGAAAAATTCTAAGCTGCACAGTGTTTAGGAGTCCGTGTTAACTGTTGTTTTTCTTACAATTGGGTGGAAAAAGCAGTTCAGAGCCCAAAGAAAAGCAAGAATACACAACCTCAAAAAGGGTCGTAACTGGTAAAACACTGCTGTATTCAAACCCTGTCCTTGGTGTAGATCAGCTTAACTGTTTTTTCGTACTACTTAAAAAGCAAATTGCAAACTGAAAAACTTACTTATCATATGCCATTTCTGTACCAAAGAATCATCAGTACTTGTAATGTTACAATTTTTTTATATTGATTAGTTTCTGTACTTTATCAGAGAATAAAAGATCGTATTTCTCAAAACACACCTTCTCAAAATTACCTCACGTCTGCAGTCCTTTTTACACATTATGGTGAAAACTATTTCACCTTTTCTTGTCAGAGGCTTAAATTGAACTCGATTGGCACTGGTTTCATATCCTCCCAGTAGTGTGTGTCCTCTGTTTTGGTCATTCCGCAATGTTTCCTTCGACAATTCACATTCGTAATTTGAAACTTTGTTGTACAGTATTGTGAAATCTGAAACTTCTGTGTATATTCATATTTTCCACTTAAATGTTATGTTATTGTCCTTTAATCTGTTTCTTTTATGTGATGAGAACAATGTGAAAATACTAGTTTTAAGTCTATAATAAGACTGAAAAACATTTTATACTAGTTATATTTACAGTATAGTCAGTGGTAAAACTCTGCAAGAAGGGGGAGGACTAATCTCATTTGGTGAATCAGCACTTGAGATTTTAATACTTGGAAGATAGTACAGAACAAAAATAATTAGGCAGCAGCTGAACAAAGGTCCAATGCTTGTAATTTATTGTGGTGAACTAGCAATCTGAGTACACAGATATCCTTAGAAACACTTAAGCCATTTAACCTCATTACAAAAAACCCCTGTGGGTCCGGGGATAAGAATAGGCCCACGGTATTCCTGCCTGTTGTAAGAGATGACTAAAAGGAGTCTCAAAAGTTTCGGCCTTATGTGATGGTCCCCTCTGAGGTTTGACCTCCATCTTTTTGCATTCTTCCGAAGAGCGAGCCGATTGGGGAAGGGCGCCTTATGGTGCACTGTATCCGTCATGCGTTGAGACATTTAGGCAGCTTTCTCGTCGTTGCATTGCTGTCCCGCTCGTTTTCCATCTCTTGGGCGAGGATACATCTCTGGGTGCAACTAACTCGCTGCACTGTTCAGTGTTGCTTTTTGCTGTGACGACCACCTTGGACATTTTTGCCTCTAAGATCCAGAACTGTAGACAGTCTATTGTGGTGGGGCCGCCATGTACCTTGTTGGTTGTTGCCCCCTGACAACACAAGGATCGCTCTGCTGATGTCTGCGCTGTTAACTCCCCACGTATGCCAAGGAGTAGATGCCTTTTTCCCTGAGGCACCAGACTCCCGGAAATGGCCATCCTGCCAGGTGGCACTTGCTGAGGCTGGGTGGCTCCCATGGGGAGGACCCTTGGTCGGAGTGGGTGGCATCAGGGCGGATGGCCCGCAATGAAGCGTGGTACATAATTTCTCGCTGGTGGCCAGCCACCAGCAGTCTCTAAGCGTTCTCGGGCTCAATTTAACGCTCAGAAATATTATCCGGAAACGTTCCTCTCCCTGGCCACACCGTGGGAGGAGCGCAAGTCTCAGTATGGCAGTGACAGTTATTCGCCCCAGTTCTTAGTTTGTAAGAGATCTGATGAGGAGTCTTTCATGTGCACAAAGCCTCAGTTCTTTTAGAGCATTTAGAGGACAAGTTGGGGGAGGTGGAGGGCTTTTCCAAAATGCGCTCTGGGCCCGTTTTGATAAAAGCGGGATCCTCTGCCCAGTCGCACAGGTTACTTATTTGTGACAAGTTGGGGGATGTTAACGTTAACGTTACCATCACACCACATAAGAGTTTAAGTAAGGTCCAGGGTATTATTTTCCATAGGGACGTACTTTTGCAGTCTGATGACGAGCTGCGCACCAACTTAAGAGCGTTGAGGTGTTCATTTCATCCGGCGCGTTCATTGGGGTCTGAGGGACAATCAGGTTGCTACCGGTGCCTTCATCTTGGCCTTCGAGGGTGATACATTACTGGAGAAGGTCAAGGTGATGGTCTAACATTGTGACGTCAAGCCCTATATCCCTCCCCGGATGCAGTGCTTTAAGTGCTGGAAGTTCGGCCATATGTCCTCCCGCTGTACTTCCAGCCTCACATGTCGAGATTGTGGATGCCCATCACATCCTGATACTCCATATGCCCTGCCTCCGATCTGTGTCAACTGTGGAGAGCCTCGTTCACCTTGCTCACCAGACTGCAGGATCTTACAGAAAGAGCGCAAAATCATGGAATGTAAGACCCTGGACCAACTGACCTATACTGAGGCTAAGAGGAAATATGAAGGCCTCAATCCCGCTCGAATGACTTTCTCCTATGCCGCTGCAACAACAACTGTGTTAGCCCCATCAGTTACGAGACTTTGTCTGCTCTCCGAACAGTACAACACAGGCCCCCTTGCCCATAGGGGGCACTATACCCCCCGTGGCTTCTACGCCACCTACCTTGGGGGCAACCCCCCCCCCCCCCCCCCCCCCTACACACACACACACACACACACACACACACACACACACACACACACACACACACACACACACACACACACACACACACACACACACACACACACTCTGTGGACATGCATCCCCGCTTCTAAGCCGGAGAAGCATCCCTTGGGTCCGTCCCTTCTCAGGTTTCTACAAGTGGGAAGACAGACGTCTGACCGTGGCAGAAGTGCCCACAACCAACTGGTCGTAGGGCTTCGTGATCCTCCTCCGTCCCGGAGACTAAATTGGTGAAGCCCTCCCAGCCAGTGAAACCCAAGCAGAAGCGTGAGAAATCCAAGAAGAAGAGCTCTAAGCCCAAGGAACTCGCGGTGGCACCCACCCCACTGCAACCTTCCAGCTCTGTGTCTGAGGACAAGGTGGAGATTCTGACGTCCGCTGAGGACCTCGATCTCGCCAGTCCCTCAGACGCAGTGGATAGCACTTGCACAGGAGCTCAGTCGGAGACAGCAGGTGACCCAGTACCGTAATCTGCCTCCCCAGTTCCTTCACGCCTTTCTCAGCCGTGGACAAAATCATCCTCCACTGGAACTGCAGCGGTTTTTTTCCCCCCCCATCTTGCTGAGCTCTGACAACTTCTCAGCCTTCACCCTTTCCTCTGCATTGCTTTTCAAGAAACTTGGTTTCAGGCAATGCAAACTCCAGCCCTCTGTGGCTATCAGGGTTATTATTGGAACTGGGCAGCTTATGAAAGGGTATCTGGTGGTATCTGCATTTACGTCCTTCACTCCCTTCACAGCGAGTCTGTCCCTCTACAAACACCTTTAGAGGGAGTTGCTGTTCGGGTGTGGATGCCACAGGCTGTTACTATCTGCAGTCCTTATCTTCCACCGGATGGTGATGTCCCACAGCATGTCCTGGCTGCGCTGATAGCCCAATTGCCGCCACCTTTCCTGTTACTGGGCGACTTCAATGCCCATAATCGTCTGTGGGGTGGGTCAGTGGCAACAGGTCGAGGTGCATGTATTGACACAGCTCGACCATTCCATTTTAAATGATGGTACTTTCACACATTACAGTCTAGCGCATGGCACGTATTCGGCCATCGACCTTTCAATCTGCAGCCCTAGCCTCTTACCGTCTGTCCAATGGAGTCTGAATAACAACCTGTGTGGTTGTGACCACTTTCCAATCTTTCTGTCACTGCCACAGCGTCACTCATCTGGGTGCCCTTGCAGATGGGCTATGAATAAGGCTGACTGTGACTTGTTCTCCTCCATGGCCGCTATTGTGCCTCTTTCTAATGAAACCATTGATGCAGTGGTTCACTCGGTCACCACCGGCATCGTTACTGCCGCAGAATCTGCCATTCCTCATTCTTCTGAGTCCCCTCGTCGGAGGACTGTGCCTTGGTGGTCGCCTGAGATGCGTCACAAGCAACCTCGATCAATAGAACACCTCATCGGACCCCCGTCAGCATCCTTGCGCTCTCACTGAATGGAGCAGTTTGCACTGACTCCGACGTAATTGCAAACTGCTTGGCAGAGCATTTTGCTCTGAGTTCTGCTTCTGCAAATTACCCACTGGCCTTCTGCTCCATTAAAGAGTGAGTGGAACATTAGAGCCTTTCATTTCACACCCGCCATTCTGAATCCTACAATGTTCCATTCATTGAGTGGGAATTCTACAGTGTCCTAGCCGCTTGCCCTGATACAGCTCCTGGGCCAGATCGCATCCACTGTCAGATGCTCAAACACCTTTCAGTGGACTGCCAGCGACCCGCCTCGACCTTTACAACCATATCTGGGTCGAGGGTGAGTTTCCGTCGCAGTGGCGGGAAAGCATTGTTGTCCCTGTTTTGTAATGTGACAAGAACCCATTGGAGATGGACAGCTACCGCCCCTTTAGCCTCACCAACGTTCTTTGCAAGTTGCTCGAACGCATGGTGAGCCAGCAGTCGAGTTGGGTATTCGAGTCTCAGGGTGGGTTCTGTAAAGGCCGTTCTGCCGCCGACAATCTGGTGAGCCTGGAGTCAGCCTTCCGTATGGCCTTTGCGCTCTGTCAGCACACCGTCGCTGTCTTTTTCGACATGCGGAAGGCAAACAATACGAATGGTGCCATCACATCCTCTCTATGTTTCGTGGTTGGGGTCTTCGAGGTCCACTGCCCATTTTCCTACGAATTTTCTGTCCCATCGTACCTTCTGCGTTCAAGTTGCGGCCTGCCATAGTTCCTCCCGAGTTCAGGAGAATGGGGTACCACAGGGATCTGTCCTAAGTGTCTGCCTGTTTTTAATTGCATTTAACGGGCTCGCTGTGGCGGTGGGAGTGTCTGTCTCAGCTTCCTTGTAAGCTGACGACTTCTGCCTCTACTATAGCTCCATTGGCATTACAGCTGCTGACAGTCAGCTGCAGGACGCTATCCGCAAGGCGCAGTCTTGGGTTGTAGCGCATGGCTTCCAGTTTTCGGCTGCCAAGACCTGCGTTATGCATTCCTGCCGGCAACGAACAGTTCACCCAGAGCCGCGGGTTTTTCTTGCCGGCGAACTTCTTGCTATGGTGAAGACACATCGGTTTTTGGGTGTTTTTTTTGATGCCTGGTTGACTTGGCTCCCACATATTCAGCAGCTTAAACAGATGTGTTGGCGGCATCTTAATGCTCTGCGATGCTTGAGCCACTCCAGCTGGAGCGCCGACCGATCTACCCTCTTATGGCTCTACCAGGCGTTAATCCAGTCCCGTCTGAATTATGGGAGCCTGGCTTATGGTTAAGCAGCCCCATCTACGTTTCGGGTGCTGGACCCAATCCTTCACAGTGGGATCCGACTTGCACTGGTGCTTTCCGGACCAGCCCTGTGGACAGCATACTTGTGGAGACAGATTTCCCTACACTGCGGTTACGGTGCCAATGTTTACTGGCCGCTTACGCTATGCATGTTTGTAGCTTGCCCGGGCATCCTAATTATCGTCTCCTATTCCCTCAATCCGCCATCCATCTCCCAGACCGTCAGCCCCGGTCGGGGCTCCTCAAATGCTTGAAGGCTTGTGCCCACTCAGAAAACCCATCACATGTGTTTCCATATTTCTTCCACTGCTAGTGCAATTGAAACATGGCACCATCACAGAAACTCAATCTCTTTCCTGAAGTTGGGGCATAATGTGAATTTAAGTGTTTCAGTCTGTTGGCTATTCCATGCAGAATATACAACCAAGTTTCATCTCTCAATTTTTGAATTATCTACCTTAAAATGTGTTGCAAATGCCAGTGAAGGCATTATTAGAACATTGGCTCCCAAAAATCTTCTTTTAACTGATCTTCTGCTTCTGTATGTCCCACTCAGAAAAAGCAGTGGTAACTATTGACAATATACAACCATGGTGAAGATTGCTCAAAATTGGGTCACAGGTGTATTATATGAATCTTTGAGGAGTGCCACCTAGAAACTGTCATTTAGCTGAATGGATTTTGGCAGACCTTCAAACTCGTCAGACCATGATACCAGATCACCTCCCCCCCTTCCTCCTCCCCCCCCCCCCTCCTCGAAATAGGTGCTTAGGGCTGAAGTGTCCTGGACAGCACTTGGAAAGGTAAACCACTCGCACAGTTGGTTTCCCAGTAAGGAAATCCAACAGCTGGGAGGGGGCAGGCAGGATGCCAGACAGTGCACTGGGGAACAATTGTGTGGGCTCCATTGGTGGGTGGATAGGTGCTGTGGTGAGGTCTCAACCTCCAAGCTCGCATTCACAGGAAATGCTGACGGAGCCCAGTAGTGCAAATTGTACCTGTGTGGCTGCAGGATTTGTGTGGACGGGCACTCCAACCACAAGTCGTCCACCAATAAGGCGCAGTCAGTAGGCAGGGACATAGGTGATTGGCTGCCGATGCTCAAAACCACTATGATTATCAAATGTCTTAAGGTGCCGCCCATGGGTGGCCACTACTGTAACTGGCATCCACAAAGATTTTGCTCTTTATTAACAAGTCCAGAGCATGTGGGTTCATATGTACCTAACCATAGATTGTTGACTCAGAATCTTCAGACCCTGAGGGAACCATTTAGTTTCTTAACCACTACCAGAGGTGTGGCCCAAGCACTAGTTTTGACAGTTTTAGCGTCATGAAGGCGATAGGATTCGAGCTTAACTGCCGTCCATAGGAAGACTGAGAGCAGATGTGTCCAGCAGAAATGGGGCACTGCATCTGTGCGCAGAGAATTATGCGCCTTGAAATTGGTGGCGTGCCCCAGGCCAGGGACGAACAGAGAGACAAAGGTGTCTAATTTCTGGAGGGGAACCATGTTGGAGATAACCTATACTTCATTCATGGTGGAGGACCCAAACAGTGAGACGGCATCCGGGTCAAATATGTTGCCAACTGAGGGGCCATTGACAACAAACAGCTTCATCCACTGTGTAAGCTTCTTGTATGCTGCTGTAGTCATGAACTGACTTAAGAGGGGAATTGAACTGTCACCATTTGCAACCAAATTGCAGGAAAGTGGGGCAAATGCTGGGTAGCACAGACAAGCATATGTTGGGAGGTTTACCAGGGAAAGCATCGCTCCTGACTCTATGTGGAAACAAATTTTTTTATGTGGAATTGTGAGTCCAGTTAACAACTTGGTGGCAGGAAAATTGCCCTGGGGAACAATGGCATAGAAGTCGTACACTGTCCATTGCTGCAAATATGGAGTGGGATTCAGCTATCTCAATGCTTGATGACAGGCAGTTGGGAGAGGCTCATCCATTCCACAATGGGTGCAGCGTGCCCAGCAATCTGGACAGTTCTGCACATTGGTGCAACATGAAACAGTTGGGACAAAGTGGGACATACTGCTGTTTATGCTGACAGGTGTGATTGCCTGCTCAGAGGCCATTGACACATAGATTAGTCACAATGCTGTTGGAGAAAAGGACTAGAGAGAATTTAAACCCCTTGGTGCCGGTTGAACTGCTGCTATCTGGGGACGAGTCATAAGATGCTCATTTGCTGCCTGCACAATTTTCAAAATATTGTTCAAGGAAGGACTGTCCAACTTGAGGACTGCAGTGCATACTTCTGGATTGGGAGCCAAGTGGACCACCACGTCATCAAGGAGTCAACGTGAAGTTTCACAAGACGAGTTTGTACAGGTGATGTAACAATGTCTACTCGGAAATCTGTCACCCACAACTGATATGACTGACCAGGTTGCATGTGGTATTGATGGAACTCTGGGCATGACACACAATGTGGAATCATTGCGAATAATGGTTAGACAGCAACTAATACATCTCCTCAAATGTGAGTGCAACTGGATTTGAGAGGGGAACCAACTTCTTTAGTAAGAAATATACCTCCGAGGAAGCACAAGAAAGGGAGATGGGCTATTGGAGTGTGTCAACAAAAACCTAAAAAACTGTGAAGTGTTGTTTCAGCCAATGCAAATAAGTTTTCCAGTCTTATTTGGTGTCAATAAATGGTGAAAATGCAGGTGGGCATGCCTCAGCTGGGAAGTGACCTCAGCTTGAGGGTTGTGAACCCTGATCCTGCAAGCACTCCAGCAAAAGCTGAATTTCCTGGTGTAGCAACTGTTTGCTGCTGCAGGAGCAGCTGTTGCTCTTGCTGTTCCAAGAATTGTAAGAGTTTTGAATCCATAGGACACAGCTAAGTTATCCTTGTCACCAATTATAGTAAGTGGAATTGGACATGACCCAGAGACACTGGGGCTGAGAACATTGCTGTTGTCCTTCTGGGGCTTTTGGCAAATCACCATCAGTGATGAACGAACAGCACAGACAGCATGACAGAATGACAAGGGTAAACTAAATCGAGAGCCTAGATGTAGCAATATCAAGAACCAAGCAATGCTGAGTACAAAGAACGATATGAAGCACAGTCAGAGCATACGGAGATTCAGGAGCCAGCGTTGCTAGGTCTGCAGCGTGGTCGCCAGTGCTAATGGGCTGGTGTGTGGGGTGTAGCCCGCACTTGATGCTGAGACAGCAGCAGCAGTGCTTGGAAATATTAGGAATGCCTGCCTCCTGGTGGCTGTTGCCTAGGTCCATGTAGTCTGGTGTGTATTTGAACTCAACAGGATGTTTTTGCTTCGTGAAACTCACAATTTGGAAACAACTGAAAATATTTTGTTTACAAGTCAAATCTTTGGCATCTGTAAGGGAATATTACTCTTACATGATTGAAAGTAAAAAAATCGCTGATACCAGCAGCATTTAGTAGCAGGCTAAGCAAACAGTTAATTGGTGAGCCATGGACGGCCTTGTTGGACAACAGTTCTCACTTTTTAGTGGCACACAGCATTAGCAAATAGGATTATTTTGGAAAAATTTTGTGTGATGGAAAGCTGTTTGCTATTAATAAATGGTGTTTAGTTCAATTTCGTTTCATAGTGGAAGAAACCTTACTCATTGTAGTCAGTATTTAACAATAGCCAAAATTCACTAGATAGGAGAAGGAATGTAATTAGGGTAATAATTAGGGGGAATAATCATCTCAGTATGTATCAATGCTTATATCATTGCACACGGTGTTAATGTTACACAGTTTATGGAATTAACAAATTGAAAATTGAAGGACACATTTTCCATCATTAACAATATCGCTACTAAGTTTTTCTACATTAGCCATTTTAATATAATTCACTATATACACCATTTGTTACAACGGGCCATACATACTCTAAAAGTTTGTTTGCACGTTCATAATTGTTAATACAGTTGAGTTTCTTTCCTATTCGCTCATAAACAACACTGAATTCAGTTCTAGATGAAGTGTCACTATTACAAATAGTAATAACACTCACTATGTTGACTTCTGGGATTCATCACCATGTGTGATGTTAATGTTATAAACTTGACATGACTGCATTAAAGAGGCAGTTATTTCGATAGAAAATGAACACTATAATGCTCAGAAACAAGATAATTGCAGGAGCAGTAAACTGATACATTGAAGAGAAAGAAAGGATCACAGTCAACTGTCAAGGTGGAGAATGGAAAAATGGGTGTTCCTACAGACTAGTAATTCTAATTTACCAGTTAGGCTGCTATAAAAATTTGTAGATACCCTGACTGTTAAACACCACTTTCACTGACCACACACAACATTGCAGCTCTGCCCTCAGTGATAGAACACCTCTTGGTGTGAATGCAGACATGTTACACCAAAAGGAAAATACATATGCAGAGCAGGAACTAATTGGTAGTTATTGTGCCAACAATACGAGTCACAAACGGGCTTCGCTGTATTATGTTACTTCCCATATTGAAAAGTTCAGGCTCTATTGTACCTTACTTAGATTCTCTGGGAACTCGGTGAATACAGGCAGGGTGAAACCAAGGTGAACTAGATGTTTTGGAGCTGTGGACTGGTCAGCAGCAGAGTGCTCTATTGCTATAGACAGTAGATATGCTTCAATGACATTCATTGGACATGTTGATGGGATCTTTGTTTGATTATCCAAATCATGAAGGTAGTACAAACTTCTATAACGAGAATTCTGTTTCCTAGGTCTCCTGTATGTCAATGGATTAATGGCTGTTAAGTTGAAACAGTCATTAGTGTGCAACCTCTGAGGAATCTGCTGCACTTCAGTTGAAAAGGCTTGTTCGGAGAGGTGGTGCTTCTAATGTGAAGTTGTTGCTCCCATGTACTGCACCGATGCTTACAGTGTGAAACAATGAATGGGAATATAACTGTTGTTGTTTTTGTGTTCAGTATTAAAACTGGTACAATGCTACTCTATTCTGTACAAGCCTCTTCATCTTCATATCAGTACTGAAACTTGTATCCTTTTGAATTTACTTACTTTATTCATCTCTTTATCTTCCTCCACAGTTTTTAACCCCCTACCCCTCCACCATCAGCATTCTTCTGTTTATTATCCATGTTTCACTCCCATAAACAGCTACACTCTATCAGTGTACTTTCAGAAAAGACTTCCCAGCACTTAAATCTATATTCAATGTTAACAAATTCCTCTCCAAGAACGCTTTTCGTGCCATTGCCCACCTACATCTTATATCCTCTACTTCAGCTATCATCAGTTATTTTGCTGCCCAAATAGCAACACTCAGCTACTACTTTAAGTGTCTCGTTTCCTAATATAATTCCCTCAGCATCACTTGATTCAATTAGACTAAATTCCATTCTCTTTGTTCTGCTCTATTCATTCCGCTCACTTGCTCATTAAAGTCCTTTGCTGCCTCTTACAGAATGCCAATGTCATTGGCAAACCTCAAAAGTTTTCATTTCTTCTCCTTGGACTTTAATTCCTGTTCCAAATTTTTGTTTCTTTTACGGCTTGCTTAATGAACACATTAAATAACGTGAGGAATATTCTACAACCCTGTCTTGCTCCCTTCTCAAACAGTGGTTCCCTTCCATGTACCTTGACTCTGGCAGCTGCTGCCTACTTTCTGTGCAGTAAATGTAGACTACTTCTTGTTCTTCTGTAAAGAATTTGTGTTAGTATTTTCAGCCATGACTTACTAAATTGATAGTTCAGTAACATACATATGCTTTCTGTGAAATTGGAATGATTACATTTTTCTTCAAATTTGAGGGTATTTCACCTCTCTCTTATAACTTGCACCCCGTATGGGAGAGTTTTGTTTTAGCTGCCTCTCTCAAGGCTATCAGTAACTCCGACGGAATGTCATCTACTCCCAGGGCCCTCTTCCGGCTTAGGTCTTTCAACACATCATGCTCTTCTCGCTGTGTTGTATTCCCATCTCATCTTCATCTGTGTCCTCCTCCATTTGATAATATTTACCTCAAGTACATCTCCCCCGTGTAGACCCTCTATATACACACATCAAAAAAAGTTGTACATCACCTTGGTTCTGAGAGTTCTGGAACCTGTACAGAACATGAAAACCACACATTGCATGTTGTACCACCATACAGCGAGACCTTCAGTGGTTGCGGTCCAAATTGCTGTACACACCGGTACCTCTAAGACCCAGTAGCACATCCTCTTGCATTGATTGGTGCCTGTATTCCTTGTAGCATACTGCCCATAAATTCATAAAAGCACTGCTGGTCCAGATTGTCTCACTCCTCAACGGTGATGTGGCATAGATCCCCCAGAGTGGTTGGAAGGTCACATTGCCCATAAACAGCCCTTTTCAATCTATCCCAGGCATGTTTGACATGGTTCATGTCTGGAGAACATGCTAGCCACTCGAGTAGAGCACTGTCATTATCCTGAAGGAAGTCATTCACAAGATAAGTACGATGGAGTTGCGAATTGTCGTCCACGAAGACAAATGCCTCGCCAATATTCTGCCGATATGGTTGCACTATCGGTCGGAGGATGACATTCACGTATCGTAAAGAAGTTACAGCATCTTCCATGACCACCAGCAGCGCACTTCAGCCCCACATAATGGCACCCCAAAACAGCAGGGAACCTCCACCTTGCTGCACTCGCTGGACTGTGTGTCTAAGGCGTTCACCCTGATTGGGTTGCCTCCAAACACGTCTACACTGATTGTCTGGTTGAAGGAATATGCAACACTAATCGGTGAAGAGAACATCATGCCAATCCTGAGGGGTCCATTCGGCCTGCTGTTGGGCCCATCTGCACCACGCTGCATGGCGTCGTGGTTGCAAAGATGGACCTTGCCATGGATGTTGGGAGTGAAGTTGCGCATAATGCAGACTATTGCGCACAGTTTGAGTTGTAACATGACGTCCTGTGGCTGCACAAAAAGCATTAGTCAACATGGTGACATTGCTGTCAGGGTTCCTCAAACCCATAATCTGCAGGTAGCAGTTACTGACTGCAGTAGTAGTCCTTGGGCAGCCTGAGTAAGGCATGTCATCGACAGTTCTGCCTTTCTGTATCTCCTCTATGTTCGAACCTCACTTTGGTTCATGCCGAGATGCCTGGACACTTGTTGAGAGCCCTTCCTGGTACAAAGTAACAATGCAGACGCAATCGAACCACGCTATTGTCCATCTAGGCATGGTTGAACTACAGACAACACGAGCCGTGCACCTTCTTCGTGGTGGAATGATTAGTACTGATCAGCTGTCGGACCCCCTCCATCTAATAGGTGCTGCTAGTGCATGGTTGTTTATATCTTTGGGTAGGTTTAGTGACATCTCTGAACAGTCAAAGGGACTGTGTCTGTGGTACAGTATCCCCAGTCAATGTCTACTGTCAGGAGTTCTGGGAATCAAGGTGATGCAAAACTTCTTCTGATGTGTCTACTATTTCCATGTTCCACCTTTCAGCTTTCCCTTACTTGTTTAGAGCTGGTTTTCCATCCAAGCTCTGGATATTCAAACAGCTGCCTTCCCCCACCCTGCCGCGCCCCAAAGGCCACTTTAACAATTTAGAAGTATACTTCACTAGGGGAAGGATACATACAGCCTACAGGAAAATTAAACTTCTCCTTTAGTCATTCTTGTTTAACCATTTTGCATCTCCTGTCACTCATTTTTTAGACGTTTGCATTCCCATTCACCTGCTTCATTTGCTGCAGTTCTATATTTTCTCCTTTTGTTGGTTAAATGTAATACCTCCTGCGATGTTAAAGATTTCTATTAAGCTTTGTCTTTTTATCTGTTTGATGATCTTCTGTCTTCACAGTTTCATCTCTCAAAGCTACCCATTCATCTTCTACTGCATTTCTTTCCCTTGTCCTAGTCAACCGTTGCCTAATGCTTCCTCTGAAACCCTCAACAATCTTAGGATCTTTCAACTTACCTGAGCCCCATCTCGTAAATTTTCTCCCTTTGTTCAGTTTCTTTAGTTTTAATCTACAGTTCAGACCGAATAAATTATGTTCAGTCCACATCTGCTCCTGGAAATGTCTGACAATTTAAAATCTGGTTCTGAAATCTTTCTTCTTTCTCTTGTAATTCTTAAACCAAATATTAGCAATAATTAAATTATCCTGTGTGTAAAATTCTACCTTGGTGCTTCCTTTTGCTTCCTTTTTCTTTCCTTTCCCCCATTCAACATTTAACTTTTTTTTTCCCCTACTATAGAATTCCGGTGCCTCGTCACAACTAAATTTTCATATCCCTTAACTATATGAATGATTTCCTTTATTTCGTCATACATTTCTTCCAACTTGTCATCATTTTTGTAGCTAGTTAGAATATAAACTTATTAGTGTCATGAGTGTTGGTTTCGTGTCTATATTAGCTGCAATAATGTGTCCACTATGCAGTTCATAGTAGCTTACCTGTATTCCTATTTCCTTACTCCTTACTAGAACTAAAACCCCAACCCTCCGCCAGGGAGTACTTGCTTAGCTAACACGGGCAATCAGCCTTTGCAGCATTACTTGCTTTCCATGCTGCAGGCTTACACTATACTTTCACCTCTCTACCTCTCCATCTGATGGTTTTCTTGGTGCAGACCCTGCTTGGACATAGTTTATGATTTTGGACTGATCTGAAAACTCCCCTTGTATGCCAAGGAGTACGTGCCCATTGTGACTCGGGCATGCGGGACACCCAATAACTGGCCACTTAGCTGTTGCTGAGGCTGAGTGGTGCCCATGGGAACATTACCTGTATGGAATGGATGGTAATGGGCAGATGAGCTGCAAATCAAGCAGATGAAGTTCTCTCCCTTGTGGCCATATGGCCCCAGTGGTCTCTAAGGGAGGAAGGTCCTCTCTTTAATACAGAAATACAACCCTAAAATGTTCCCTTCCCTGGCTACACCATGGGAAGAATGTAGGGCTAAGCGGCAAGCAGAGAAATAAGTCCTGCACAAGGACTGATAATGATGCTGTCTTGGCCACAAAGGCCTTATCCTTTAAGGAGAACTTAGAAGACAAGTGTGGGGAAGGGGTAGCCATCTCCAAAATAAAAATAGGATCAATTTCAATCAAAACAGCATTCTCTGTCCAGTCACGGGCACTGCTTGCTTGTAATAAGTTGAGGGACATACTGGTGACTGTGGCTCCCTGTACTAATCTAAATGTGAATCAGGGCATCACTTTTCACTGAGACCTGTTATCGCAGTTTCATGATGAGTTACATGCCATCTTGGAACAACAGGGTTTACACTTTGTGTCCATAGGAGGTCAAAGATTAGGGTTGCTACTGATGCCCCTTTACTTTGGCCTTTGAGGGTGATTCATTGTCTGGAAATTTCAAGATGATTGGGCTGATGTGATGTGAAACAGCATGTGCCCCCCCCCCCCCCCTCCTCCTCCTGCTCCTACTCCTCCCCCTCCTCCTTCTGTTTACAATTTGGGCACATCTTCACGTTATAATGCTTGTCCCATCTGTAGAGATTGTAGACAACCATTGCATGCGAATGCTCCTTGTGCCCCTCCACCCCCTTCTGTGTTAAGTCTGGAAAGCACCATTCTCCCTGCCCACCAGATTCCACCATTTTCTAGAAAAAGAAGGAAATACAAGACTTAAAACACTAACTTATCAAGAGGCCAAGAGGAATTATGAACAGATGCAACAGCATGTATAACAGTGCCATATGCTGCATCTATAGTGACGTCACTCCCTTTGGTGACATTACTCCTGCCTGTTACACCTCTTACAGTGGGCCCTCATGGCTGCTTGCCCAAGTCTGCCTGCCTGATGGTTGGGGGGGGGGCTCTCCTCTTCCTGCTAGCTGTGGCGTCTGGTTTTGTCTCTGCTCAATGGTGATGGTTGTCTTAATCGAGATGACATGGAACAGTATGCGTCGATCACGACAGTGCTAATCTGTAACTATTAGAAAATCAAACTCCTCGCATAGTTTGGTTATTTTTCAGACACTGTCTCTCAAAACTGGTATCAATGTCTTGATATAGCAGCATTCCAGAGTGTGCGTGCCGCCCTTGCTTTTAATTAAAGCAGTGGTGTTCAATGCCTGTCGATCTTCTCCACTTGTAAATGTAGCGACTGCACCACTCGGTAACGCGATGACTCCTTTGATCTTAAATGATAACCAAAAGTCCTTTGGATGTTCGTGACAGATTTTCAGTTTACGCGAACTTGTTGACTGTGGTTCTTATGCCAAGTTTGAGAATGGGTATTCAAACATGGAAAATATGTCTTGAACCCAAGCTGATGCCACATTATGATTTTGCGAAGCTGTTAAGTTGTTAATCATTATTCCGTCGTCAAGGTGTCACTACGTCGCGTGTTCAACAACTACACAATGTAATTCCAGATATAACATACCCTTGAGCAACAGTCAGAATGCATCATTTTCGGTGTAACTTATTGTTGCTCACAGTTAAAATGTCACTAATTCACTTTTCACCTTAATGTTGTCTGAAGAATCAGTTAATCCCACAAATAAACATTAAATGTCCATTAAATGACGTAGGTGACACGAAGGATTAAAGTTTATTGTTGTTCGTAATTATTTGACCCTACACTGAGCGCACACAGCAGATTTTTCATTCTGGGAATTGAGTCTGTTAGTATAAGCAGTTCTGACTTTGACAATAGCTTCTGACAACAGGGCACAATTGTAAGTTCTTCATGCTTGGGTTTATCTGTTGCCTAATAAAGTCTAATAATTGAGTGTATGTTGGCGATCAGTCTCTTTCTGTGACCATTAAGTATCATGAAGACTAAGTCACATCACAGATCAGCAATCGCAAGAGTTATTTTTCTGTCAGTTATATCAACTATCCCGTTATCTGTCTAAACGGTAAAGATGATTTTACTTCAGTCCAACTTCGAACTAATACTTCCAGTCATAAAACATTCAAACTTCGGATCGGGTTTAAAACAGTCTAGAAGCGTGTAACATGTGTACTATTATTTCAAGAGTACAAGATAGAAATGAAGTTAACATCTTCATTGCTGAGTTACGTTGTAATCACAGCAAACTTACAGCTGGATGTGTCTACAAGACTTTTGGTCAGGTGAATACAGGGTTATAAATAAAAATCAAATAGGGGTAATGCAGGAGTAGGTTTAATAATAAATAGGAGTGCGGGTAAGCTACTACAAACAGCATAGTGAACGCATTATTGTGGCCAAGATACGTACAAAGCCCACACCTCCTACAGTAGCACACGTTTATATGCCAACTAGCTCTGCAGATGATGAAGAAATTGATGAAATGTATGGCGAGATAAAAGAAATTATTCAGGTAGTGAAGGGAGACGAAAATTTAATAGTCATGGGTGACTGGAATTCGTCAGTAGGAAAAGGGAGAGAAGGAAACATAGTAGGTGGATATGGATTGGGGGGAAGAAATGAAAGAGGAATCCGTCTGGTAGAATTTTGCACAGAGCATAACTTAATCGTAGCTAATACTTGGTTCAAGAATCATAAAAGAAGGTTGCATACATGGAAGAACCCTGGAGATACTAGAAGATATCAGATAGATTACATAATGGTAAGAGAGAGATTTAGGAACCAGGTTTTAAATTGTAAGACATTTCCAGGGGCAGATGTGGACTCTGACCACAATCTATTGGTTATGGACTGAAGATTAAAACTGAAAAAACAGCAAAAAGGTGTGAATTTAAGGAGATAGGACCTGGGTAACTAACTAAACCGGAGGTTGTACAGAGTTTCAGGGAGAGCATAAGGGAAAAATTGACAGGAACGGGGGAAAGAAATACAGTAGAAGAAGAATGGGTAGCTTTGAGGGATGAAATAGTGAAAGCAGCAGAGGATCAAGTAGGTAACAAGACGAGGGCTAGTAGAAATCCTTGGGTAACAGAAGAGATAATGAATTTAATTTATGAAAGGAGAAAATATAAAAATGCAGTAAATGAAGCAGGCAAAAAGGAATACAAACGTCTCAAACGTGAGATCGACAGAAGTGCAAAATGGCTAAGCAGGGATGGCTAGATGACAAATGTAAGGATGTAGAGGCTTATCTCACTAGGGGTAAGATAGATACTGCCTACAGGAAAATTAAAGAGACCTTTGGAGATAAGAGAACCACTTGTACGAACATCAAGAGCTCAGATGAAAACCCAGTTCTAAGCAAAGAAGGGAAAGCAGAAAGGTGGAAGGAGTATATAGAGGGTCTATACAAAGGTGATGTACTTGAGGACAATATTATGGAAATGGAAGAGGATGTAGATGAAGATGAAATTGAAGATAAAATACTGCGTGAAGACTTAGACAGAGCACTGAAGGACCTAAGTCGAAACAAGGCCCCAGGAGAAGACAACATTCCATTAGAACTACTGATAGCCTTGGGAGAGCCAGTCCTGATAAAACTCTACCATCTGGTGAGCAAGATGTATGAGACAGGCGAAATACCCTCAGACTTCAAGAAGAATATAATAATTCCAATCACAAAGAAAGCAGGTGATTACAGGTGTGAAAATTACCGAACTATCAGTTTAATAAGTCAAAGCTGAAAAATACTAACACGAATTCTTTACAGACTAATGGAAAAACTAGTAGAATCTGACCTCGGGGAAGATCAGTTTGGATTCCGTAGAAATCTTGGAACACGTGAGGCAATACTGACCCTAAGACTTATCTTAGAAGAAAGATTAAGCAAAGGCAAACATAAGTTTCTAGCATTTAAGTGTTAAAATACAGGGAGCGAAAGTCTATTTACAATTTGTACAGAAACCAGATGGCAGATACAAGAGTCGAGGGACATGAAAGGGAAGCAGTGGTTGGGAAGGGAGTGAGACAGGGTTGTAGTCTCTCCCCGATGTTATTCAATCTGTGTATTGAGCAGGCAGTAAAGGAAACAAAAGAAAAATTTGGAGTAGGTATTAAAATGCGTGGAGAAGAAATAAAAACTTTGAGGTTCGCTGATGACATTGTAATTCTATCGGAGACAGCAAAGGACTTGGTAGAGCAGTTGAGTGGAGTGGACAGTGTCTTGAAAGGAGGGTATAAGATGAACATCAACAAAAGCAAAACGAGGGTAATGGAATGTAGTCGAATTAAGTCGGGTGATGCTGAGGGAATTAGATTAGGTAATGAGACACTTAAAGTAGTAAAGGAGTTTTGCTATTTGGGGAGCAAAATAACTGATGATGGTCGAAGTAGAGAGCATATAAAATGTAGACTGGCAATGCCAAGGAAAGCATTTCTGAAGAACAGAAATTTGTTTACATCGAGTCTGTCAGGAAGTCATTTCTGAAATTATTTGTATGGAGAGTGGCCATGTATGGAAGTGAAACATGGACGATAAATAGTTTGGACAAGAAGAGAATAGAAGCTTTCGAAATATGGTGCTACAGAAGAATGCCGAAGATTAGATGGGTAAATCACATAACTAATGAGGAGGTATTGAATAGAATTGGGGAGAAGAGGAGTTAGTGTAATAACTTGACTAGAAGAAGGGATTGGTTGGTAGGACATGTTCTGAGGCATCAAGGGATCACCACTTTAGTACTGGAGGGCAGCGTGGAGGGTAAAAATCTTGGAGGGAGACCAAGAGATGAATACACTAAGCAGATTCAGAAGGATGTAGGCTGCAGTAGGTACTGGAAGATTAAGAAGCTTGCACAGGATAGAATAGCATGGAAAGCTGTGTCAAACCAGTCTCAGGGCTGAAGAAGACGACGACAATAACAGTAATAAGTTTTGAGTTCTTTCTTTAAAGTTTTTGTTTCGTATCGTATGTTATTCTTTCATTCAATCCATTCTTTCATTCAATCCATTCTTTATGATAAGCATTAGTATTTACATGACATTCTTGTTAATCAACCTGTCAAGAGTGTAAATTTTGTTGTCAGTAGCTGTCATCACTGTCAGGATGCCTGATTTTTCTATTTCTTTTTGCAACAAAAAGGTGTTCTCCACATCTACTTTGGGATTGTTGGCCTCCCACCCACTGGGCACATTGATCTCCACCTCCTAGCCAGAGGCACATCACCTTCCTCTGGCTTCTCTTGCCAGGAAGGGGTCCCTCGGGACACTTCCTTCAGAGTTCTAGTCTGCAACTGAACTGTGTCCCTCAAAACACTTCCTTCCATGGCTTCTGGTCTACAACTGGATGCCATCCAGTGATTGAAGGAGCCACAGGCTGCTGGTTGCAGGACTTCGCGAACATTGTAATTACCTGAAACCAAATCAGTGAAACCCTCGCAGGCATCCAAATTGTCTAAGGGGAGAAAAGATAAGTAGTGGTCCTCCGAGGAGGAGGAGGATATTCTGGTGGCCCCGCACCAGCAGATCCTGCCTGTTCCGCACCTGCAGTCGAGGCAGACATTCTGATTGGCCATGGGTCACACGGCACGGTGGAACCCTTAACCTATGTATTTTGATGCCTTAATTTCTCTGTCAGTGGGAGCAGGTGACCCTGTGGCCTAACTTGCCTCCTTGGTCCCTTCATAGCCTCACAGTACATAGACAGCATTATTCTCCAGTGAAACTGTAGTGGTTTTTTCCACCACCTGGCTCGGCTGCATCATCTTTTAAGCACTTCCCCTGCCTTCAGCATTGCCTTTCAGGAGATTTGCTTCCCAGCAATGTGCATTATAGCCCTTCTTGGATATCAAGGATGTCGTAAGAATTGTGCTACCTGTGATACGGTGTCTGGAGGAGATTGCACGTAACTTCTGGACATGATAGCGAACTTGTGCCTCTTTACCTTTGGATGCTGTGGTTGTTCGGGTAAGGGCATTTCAGGATATTACCATGTGCAGTGTTTACCTCTGTCCTGATGAAATGTTTTGGAACATACTGTTTGCATTGGCTTCTCAGCTTCCCCCACCTTTCCTAATCTTGGATGATTACAACACCCATGATGTTTTGTGGGTTAAAACGAAGATCACTGGCTGTGATAAAGACCTTAAAAACTTATTGGCACAGCTTGATCTTTATCTCCTGAATGCTAGTGCCCCCACACAATTCAGTGTGGCACATGGAACTTTCTCATCCATTGACCTGTCCATCTGTAGCTCTCGTCTTCTCCCATCCATTCACTGGAGAGTCCATGATGACTTGTGTGGCAGTGACCACTTCTCAATCTTTCTGTTCCTCCTTCAGTGTCCCTCCCCTGGGCATCTACCCAGATGCGCTCTCAACGATGCTGACTGGGGTGCTCTTGCCTTTGCTGTTGCTCTTTGCTCCTTTCCTCTTTGGTGTGTGGAGATACCAATGAGGTAGTGCAGACTAAATCTGCAGCCATTCTCGTGGAAGCTGATGTAGAGATCCCCTGTTCCTTGGGCCCACCCTGATTGAAGACGGGACCTTTGTGGTCATCAGAAATCACAGAGGGCATTAGAGATCGTAGGTGGGCTCTCAAATGCCATAAGTGGTACCCATCAATGGAACAACTCGTTGCCTTTAAGCAGCTCTGTGCCCGAGTCCACCAGCTAATAAAATGATGAAAGTAAGACTGCTGGGAATGGTACGTTTCAACCATCAGACCCTGTGTCTCACCTTTGCAGGTTTGACAGAGATCAGACATCTCTACAGATACCAGACACCTGCAGGTGTACCTGGTATTACCTTGAATCGTGCTGTTTACACTGACCCAGATACTGTCGCTGAACATTTTGCTCTGCATTGTGCTAGTCTTAGCAAGTGATATTACCAACCTGCCTTTCATGCTTTAAAACAGCTGGTGGAATGAAAGTAATTATCTTTTACTATGCACCACCTGGAGCCATATAATGCTCCATTCACTGAGTGGGAATTAGTCAGTGTCCTAGCCCACTTCTCTGATAAAACTCCAGGGTCAACATGCATCCACAGTCAAATGATAAAGCACCTATCGGTGGATTGTCTTACCATCACCACCCTCTTATACTCCAAAGTTGATTTGTTAATTTAAAAGTAAGTTAGTAATTCGTGCAGCTGGTCACATTTTCACAGCACTTGGCATACTGAGTTAGTGACACAGTGCAGAGAGAGGTAGCAGAGGTAGAATGTGAGTTAACTGTTTTCATAATACTAATCTTTTGTTCTTCTTCTTTGTTGTAGGCTCACAGTCCATTCTAAAATGTAGCTTTTCATACTAGTCTAGAGGATGCTTGGGCTCATTTAGTTAAGTAATATGAACACTGGTGTGCATTCTGTAGTTGAACACACACATTTTCAGTCATTTCACTTCAGAACAGCATAAACCTTAGTGCTAGCACAACACACATGACTTGTACTCCATCCTCGTACTTCCAACTCGTACCACTCACTGCCCAAAAGACAAAGATTTACCTCTAACAATATGTAGCAAAGAAAATACTATCTTATATCAACCAGTTTGTGCAGAATCATCTTTGAAATATAAATTTCATAAATAAAATACAAATAATTGTGTGTCACTGCTTATCCTTTTGAGAAGTCCAGAATCATTATTGTAATTACCTTGAGCATATATATGTTGACGTTTATATGTTATCATCTAGCTATGTGGTAGAGGATTTCTGGTTTCTGAATCTTCAACTTCTTAATTGGCCATTTCGTATGATCCAAGCTCGGTTAGTACATCTCTCACCATAACCAGTTTTATTACAGTTGTCTTTGTCATAACCTTGCTATCTTTAACTGCATATGAAGCAGTGAGACAGTATCATAATCCCAGTACTGAAATCGGGTAAGCACCCTCTAGAGATACAGTTATCACCCAATTAACTCCACGAATGTTCTCTGTAAGCTGCTCGAATGCATGAAGAGCCAGCAACTGTGTTGGCTCCTTGAATTTGTCATCTGGCTTTGTCCCAGGGTGGTTTTTTGACAAGGCTGTTTCACTATTGATAATCTGGTCTACCCGAAGTCTGCCATTTGAACAACTTCTGCCACCCGTCAACACCTTATGTCAGTCTTCTTCAACCTGCAAAAGGCATATGACACCACCTGGCAACACCACATTATCTCTACCTTACACATTTCAGGTCTCTGGGGTCTGATTCCAATTTTTATCCAGAACTTCTTGTTGCACCGTACTTTCTGGTTCGAGTTGGTGCTTCCCACTGTAACCCTGCCCCCTCCCCCCCCCTCCCCCATCCAAGAGAATGGGGTCCTGGAGAGCACTGTACTGAGTGTCCCTCTCTTTCTAGAAGCCATTAGTGATCTAGCAGCAGCTGTGGGGTCCTCAGCAACACCCTCCTTGCATGCTATGACGACTTATGCCTGTGCTATTACTCTTCTAGTGTGAGTACTGCTGAATGTTGATTCAAGGCACAGTCATGAGCCCTCACCTGTGGCTTTCAGTTTTCAGCTGCTATGACTCACTTCATGCACTTTAATTGACATTGTATCATTCACCCGCAGCCAGAACTTTACCTTGACAACCAGCTTCTCAATGTGGTAGAGATGTACCAGTTTTTTTAGGACTGACCTTCAATGCTTCTTTGATGTGGAGTCCCCATCTTTGCTAGCTTAAAGAAAAGTGCTGGCTGCACCTTAATGCAGTTTGCTGCTAGAGTAACACCAGCTGGGGTGTAGATCGTACTATACTTGTGCAGCTTTACAAAGCCCTGATACAGTCCTGTCTTGATTATTGGCGTCTGGCATACAGTTTAGCATCACCCTCAGCATTGCGGATACTGGATTCGATACACCACTGCAGGGTTCTACTTTTGAGAGAAGCCTTTCGAACTAGCCCTTTGGAGATCTTACTCACAGAGGCTGGGGTCCCTCCGTTGCAGATCAGGCACCAACAACAGCTTTTCAAGTATGTTACTTCTCTTAGAAGCAACGCTGAAGAGGAAATTGTAAGTGAAACAAAAAACTTAATTGGATCAGCCAGTAACCTCTACAAAACATCTTGAATTGTAGTGAGTGGTATTGTATACAGATGATTCGTCTGTGATCAATACATACACAGAATAAACTGTGATGTAAACGAAATCTGTAACAATCTGGGAGCTGTGTTTATAAATCCGAACAAGTTCTTAAACAATAAATGCTTGGGTAAAGACGGTCTTCATTTAAATAGGCTAGGATCCAGAATTCTCTGTGAAATGTTCGCTGATACATGTAAAATTCTGAATAATAAGGGAAACTTGTAAGTAATGATGGGGGATGGGAAACAGTGTTTGCTAACAAAAACGGCGAGACCGAAACTGTATCCAAGAAAGAGTAGGCCTATGCCTGAACCCATAAATAAAAACCATGTATAATGCACTTGAATATAAAGGGTCTCAGTGCCGACTTTTCAAACAAAACTCATAAACTTGATGACTTACAAATTATTCTTTCAGAATTGAAAAATATTAAAGTTATCTGTCTCAATGAACATTGGCTTACGTGTGGTAGTATTAAAGTTCTTATTAAAATCAAAAATTTCGAATTAGCTTACAGTTTTTGTAGATGAGAGAAATCATGTGGAGGTTCTTGCATACTTACTAATTCTGACATGAAATATGAAGTAAGGAACGATTTTAATCATTTGAATGAAGAATGTATATTTGGAAGCTGTTGTATCGAGTTAAGGGACCTAAATGTCTTCGTAATTTATATTTACAGAGTACCAGACAAAACTACAATTTAAACTTTCCTGCTCAAATTTAAGTGCCTTCTTGAAAATTTTAATAAAGGAAAAAAGGAAAAATATTATAATAGCTGCGGACTTCAATATTAAAATCATAGCTGACAGCAATGATGTGTCAAAATTCAATGACTTAATAAAAAACTTTGGCTTCAAAGCAAACTTCATGCAACCCACCAGAATAAATGCACAGTCAGCGATCTGTATTGATAATATTTTAACAAATTATGTGTTTGAAGATGTTAATAAATTTTGCTTAGATTTAGGTATCTCTGACCACTCTGCATTATTCATTGTACTACCAAAACTCTCTAAAAGAAATTTCATGTAACAAAAGCCACATGGAAAGGAACTTCAATGAAAAAAACCTAACTATTGTTAGCAATAAGTTAAGAGAGGTTGAATGGCCTTACGACAGCTGTATCTCAAGTAGTAATAACTTTAACAAATTTCTTGGTAGCTTTCTTGAAATATTTAATGAAACTTTTCCACTTAAAACCAAATGTAACAAAACAACTAGGAAGATTAAATGGATAACTCGGAGTAGAAAAATTTCTAGTACCAGAAAGAGGCAACTACATAATGAACTGAAATATAACAAAAACAGACATTTTGCTGTTTATGTGGAACATTATAAAGCCATATTCAAAAAAGTTGTAAAGGCAGCAAAACAAATGGCAAACAATAAGTTTATTTGACAACATAATAGTAAGGCAAAGGCAGTGTGGTCTGTTGTCAAATCAGAGTTAGGTGTTAAAGTCAGTTGTAATGAAATAACTAAGATTAAAGCAGATGATAATGTTGTTGTAAACCCAGCTCAAATATCAGTGTGTTAAATGAATTCTTCATAAATGTAGCAAAGTCAGAATTTGATGTAGCAGGATATCAGAGTAAAGTAAATCCCTTTGGGCTCGACAAAAAAGCTGAGTATCTTACAGATTTTAAAAAAAGTCGCAATAAAGGATGTGAAAAATGTTATATTGTCATTAAAAAATAAAAATTCTGCTTGGTGGGATGGGACACCAAGTAAAGTGATTAAAGCCGTATATGACATAATAGCACCCCCGCTAGCTAAAATAATCAGCCAATCCTTTGAATAGGGGTGCTTTCCTGATGTGTTAAAATATGCCGAAGTGAGACCTCTGTTCAAGAAAGCGTTGAAGGAAGATACGGGAAACTATCGCCCTATTTCTATTCTCCCAATCCTGTCAAAAGTGTTAGAGAAAGTAGCTGCAAATTAGATTATCCGTAAAAAATGATATTATTGTAAGTAACCAATTTGGATTCCAACACGGAAAATACACACTGGATGCCGTAAATAACTTTATTGGGAAGATATGCAAATCATTGGATCAGAGGAATAAAGTTGCAGGTATCTTCTGCAATCTTTCAAAAGCATTTGACTCGGTGAACCATGGCTTGCTTATATACAAATTAAACAAATATGGGATTAAGGACAGAGCTCTGAAATGGCTCACATCATACTTGCACAACAGAAAGCAAAGCGTAAGTGTCACATCAAATGGAGTGAATTATTATTTTAAATGGAGTACAGTAACACAAGGTGTGCCTCAAGGCTCCATTTTGGGGCCAATCCTGTTCCTATTCTATGTAAACGACTTGCCCATAAGTATAAATTCCCTTGCAATTCTGTTTGTGGACGACACTTCTGTTTTAATTGAAGATGATGGAGAAAAAATTCATAGCTCCATTGTGAGCACAATGGGTGCTCTAGAAAACTGGTTCCAGTTAAATGGCTTGAAACTGAACATTGGTTTTGAAATGTACCATATTGGTTTTTGCAAACATTTGAAATGTGTGGATCTTAAAATACACCATCACAATCATCCTATGGAAGAAGTTAACACAGTCAAATTCCTAGGACTAAATGTGGACAACGTAACTGGAGTACACATATTGAGTTCCTATCAAATAAACTAAGCAGTTTTGCATTTGCAATGCAAATACTAGCAAACTCTACTGACATGAGATACATAAAAAATAGCATATCATAGTTATTTTGAATCTGTCAGTAGGTATGGTATCATTTTCTGGGGAAATTAAAGTAGTGTATCTTGAATACTGAAACTACAAAAGAAAATTATAAGATACATGTGTAGTGCAGAACAAACAGAATCTTGTAGCCCATTATTTCGGAACTTGCAAATCGTAACAGTTCCCTCCATATACATTATAATTTCATAAATCTTTATACGCAGCATCCAAAAGTAAAGGAAAATCATTTTAACCACACATACAACACAAGAAATAAAAATAATTTTATGTTACCCACACACCATTTGAAATTATATGATTGAACTCCACAGTATATGGGGATGACAATATATAACAAGCTAATGGGCAAAGATATATTTAATATGAAGCCAAAGAGTCTAAAAATAAGGCTACAGCAGATTCTGTGGGATAAATGCTACTAGCAGAATTCATAGAGGATGACATGATAATTTGAACAAGAGGTAATTAATCGTTAGTCTTTTATTGTCTGTGTAACAAAATTGTATTATTATTATACCATTTGTTAAAATCAGGTGTTGTATGTATATGGTAAAACTTTACCAAAATTATGGCGTGTCTCCTGTACCTGAATAAAATGATTTAGATTATGTACGTTATGAGACTAATAAACCATAATTCATTGCGTTTTGCTTTTGGGGGGTTTCCAACTGCTCCCTAGATAGGGCATCTCGCCAGCCTTTCTTCTTGTGTGCCCCCTCCCGCCTTTCTTCTTTGTTGTCCTGTATCTAGCTTTTGTAGAACTTGAGTTTTTCTTTCCTTGGCTTCTGTGCAGCAGACTATCTCTGATTTACAGTTTTGTTGACCTGTATATTAAAAAAAAAAAGGGGGGGGGGGAGGGGGACCGATGATGATGTAGTAGTTTGGTCCCTTTAATCAACCAACCTAGCTTAGTAAACCTACTCCTGCATTGCTCCCTTGATTTTGTATTTTTAACCCTGTATTCACCTAACCAAAGGTCCTGCTCCTCCTGCAGACAAACTTCAGAAATTGCCACAATATGTAACTTCAACCTATCCATCCCCTATTTTAAATTTTCTAACCTACCTGGCGATTAAGGGATCCAGCATCCCATGCTCTGACCTGACCAACATCTTATTGAGTAGTCCCCGCCTTAAATTTTCTAACCTACCTGCACGATTAAGGGATCCAGCATCCCATGCTCTGACCTGACCAACATCCTATTGAGTAGTCCCCGCCTGGAGATTCAAATGAGACAATTTTATTTCTGGAATATGTTATCCAAGAGGATGTCATCATCATTTAACCATGCAGTTGTACTGCATGCCCTTTTGAAAAATTACAGCTGTGGTACCAGCACGGCAAGGCCAGATCAGTCAGTCATCCAGACTGTTGCCCCTGTTGCCTCTCAAGACACTCCTTCATTGTAGTTGCACCTGCAGTATGGGTATCTGTATCAGAAGCATACAAGCTACCACACCAGTTGCAGGGTTCATGGCTCCTGGAGGGTGGAGGAATGTGTATATCCAGTGTTAAATTTGAGACTTGTTATGTACATGTAAGGTGTCAACTAGTTTTGAGAAGTTGCATAATGATGGAACAATATTAATGCCTTCATTATAAATTAAAGCTTTAGTAGTAAATGCTTCCTTTAATGTAAACTAACTGCAAACTTTAACTTAGAAAGTCCTGTTTTAGTAATAGGTATTTTATGTTCCTTACCAGTAATTTGTTGAAAGGCAGTTGCAATGATTGAAAGTGGTCAGTAAAATCTGTAAAAGTGTATATTTTCCAGATTGATCAGTTTTAGTCTATATTTTTAAATTGTGGCCTGTAAAGTCATTTCTTTAAAAAAAATGGTACAAACAAGTCTTTCCCATAATGTTGACTATCATGTGCTTCAGGCCTGCTGTGAAAGAACTTTTCTTCATGTCTTAGTTCTTTTTCAGCTGTGAAAGATGTTCGTGCGAGACAGCTGGAGGCTTGGAAAAGGACCAGAGAGGAAGCCGAAAAGAAAAATAAAACAAAGAGAAAGCCATTTATTGTGAGTCAAGTTCGTCATAACATTGGATCACCTTACAAAACAAGGTCACCTTTTAGAACGGATGCTCCACTTAAAACAAAGTCATCGAAGAAGCTGGATATTCTACCAGCAAAACCAGCTACCTCTGCTGTACGTGTAACACGGTCTATGAGCAGAACAGCAAAATTAAATCAAACTGCTACTACCCAGAAGAAAAATGAGCTGCCTAAACTTGCACCAAATAATTTTAAATTCAAGGTCAGGATATAATCTGTATTAATGGCTTTACTTAGTTCTTAATATGTGTTTTCTTTCTTTCCCAGTTTTTTTCATCTGTTCAGTGGTATGTTTCTCCGATAACTCAAACTAAAATACCAATTGTACTGTCAGCTTGATATTGTCATATATTTGAAAGTCTCTCCCACACCAACTGTGTTCTTCTGTAGGTTTGTGATGTGGTAGACATTTGTTTGGTGTAATTTTTACCTTGGACAGCTTCCACACCTAAAGAAAATACCACAATTTGTGAAAGTTTGTGGTAGACAGGACTCTAATCCAATATTGGTGGGCACAAATAAAATTAATAAATTGGTCCATTACAAACTTGCAGTATATAAAAATGTCTCATTAGACCCAAAATGCCCTTTTGCACTACTCTTTCAGTTTAATTGTGTATTAGCTCACATTATTAGTCATAAATGTGGACCTCTGCTATGCTCCAATATCCTTTGTTTGCACTATTGTTTGAGATCTGATACAGCTGCCACTCTCATATATCAAAACATATTACATTCATCCATTAGATTACAATTTGATGTAATAATGTTATTCTGTAAGTACAAAAGTTATCCATATCTTAAAGGAAAAATACCTTAATCTTCAAAAATACTACCTCATATTTCTTGCCCTGAATTCATAACAAGACTTCTGTTACTGGTTCTACAAATGTATGTATGTTTGTGCAACTATTTTGTTAGGTGCTGTGTTGTCTATTGCTTCTGATGAAATTATTTTACAGTATCTTTCCTACCCTGTAAAATGTGTGGTTAATAGAGCAAATGTCTCACTCTGAACACTTTCATCCATTTGTATATTGTTCTTAGCATCATCTGGTCTGCTTTATATGTATATATAGACACACACATTAAAGTTTACAGGAATGAACTACTCAGACTCTGCAAGTATTAAAGTGCTAATTTCCTGCAGTGAGAACTCTAAGAAAAATTTTCTAGCATGCGTTACCCTTCACCTCCTGGTACTTGTTAAAAGTCAATGTAAAACACTGTTCCTTTCATGAAACTTGTCCTCCTTAACTTCCTTCAACATATTATCTTTAAACACAGTGATATATGAAATCAATAAAATGCAAATTAACTTGCGGTCTTTCATTTACCTTACAGTGTGCACTATTTCCCCATATTTCTCAGCCTGCAACATCTCTGCCTTCAGTACTGTCACACCGAAGGAAAAAAATAAATATATTTTTTTTAAAACTTCTGTTATGTTAATTAAAGATGTTCAGTTACAGTGGCTGTCCTTGTTTGCTTTATTTTATTCCGAAACAGTCAAAAAGCCTGGTGTACTTTCGTGGCTAAAAGCAAAACTCTGACTGTTAAGTCATCAACTTCCATTTTACATGGTACTCCTGTTTTATTATTGTCTCTGAATGTCCATGTAGACACTCTTAAATGGGAAGTACGGAGTTTCCCCTTGGCAGTCCTTATGGAACTGACAAATATGTAGCGCTTGCTGTGATGTCTGGATTTCTGCTGATTAACTCCACTCATACCACCTCTGAAGAGGAGTAGCATAAAAAAAAACTGAAGTATCAAAACACATGTAAATAACATTGATACATAGGCTTCTTGTACAGTTTTGCCCTTCTCCACAATTTTTAAATTTATTTTATTGACACAGACACAGACGCCACCTTCCTCATTTATAGACAACTAAAGTTCAGAAATTTTCTTACATTTAATGGGTAACAGAAAAGCCCAAAACTGAATTCTACTGAGTTATGTCCCCTTTCTTCTGTCTCCATTAAACAGTGATGCTGCTTGTCTTTCAGAGCTTCACCAGATATGCCATACACATAATCCTCTCATTCAGCAGTATGAGTAACCTGCCCTTCCTCTTTTTCAACTTTCCCCACTCCATAATGTTATCAATTTCGTGTGTGTCTGTTGGCAGTTCTAAACATTTCTCCTGATGAAGGTGAGTAGTGACCAGCATTCTGTCTTGTATTCATTAGTTTCCTCATTTGAATTTTCCTTGGATGAAATTATATGTTTTATTCATTTTTTTTCAATGTATATTTAGATATTTTCGTGTTCAAAGAAGCTACTTTTAATTCTGAAAGAGATATAGGAATGTCTATTAAATGTTGTCTGATACAGTTAAGTATTACTTTTCCATTGTTTTGTGAAACCTGTTCAGCTGTGGCTTTTCCTGTCCTTATTCAGAAGTCCCCTAAAACATTCCTATTTTTTTCCACAAATTTTATATATGGATTTTGTGAAGTTCTTCTTGTAACTGTTGCTGTGTCCATTTCTTGTTGACCTGCCTTGACATTTACAGCAAGTCAGGTAGTCTCCTGTTAATTTGTATCTAGGCATTGTTCTCCTGGTAATATGCATAAAGTTACAAATGTTAATTTCAATTCCTTTATTAAGTTTCAAACTATAGCTAATGCTTGTCTTTATCTATGCCACTTTTGAATATGGAATATGCAATAATTCCATATTCCTGGAACTTTTTTCTTTTAATCACTGCTAATTCAATTTAAATTTTAATTTTTGTTTTAACTCTTGCTGTTTGTTGATTCCCCACACACTCAAAGCTCCAGTATTTAATGTACTTCCAGTACCACATTGTCTGACCTTTTTCTTTGCTTTAGTAGATGTCATTAATCATACCAGCAATTTTTCATTTCTTGAGTATCACAAGTCACATAAATGTCTGATGCGATCATGTACACAACGTGAGAAGAATGGTGGAGGCTGCAACCCTTATGAGCTTCTATAAGACTGCTTCTGTATTATCCTCACAATGGAGTGTTCCCTCTTTCGCCGTTCCGAATGACTGCTACTCAGCTGGATCTGCTGTTGGTGACTTTGCTGTAACTGGCAAGATATCTTTACAAGGCTGTACCAGTTAAGCCAATGGGTCCATGGTTTATTGGAGAGGTGTTACTCCCACTCCCCATATTGTTCTGGCCTGTGACAGGCAGAGCATGTGACTTCCCATATGGGGGCTGGGTTGGTGGTGCTAGCAACAAATGTATTCTGACAAAATTCACTTGCATTTATCAAAGCAATCTGTACATTAATGCAATGAGACCTGTCTTCCAAAATTCACATTGTCAAAATGGACATTACCATTTTGTGTAAAATAAAAATAAAAATTTGTTTAGTTTACAAGGAAATCTGTTAACTATAAATGCATTTTACAGCATTTGTTGCTGTTCTGTATGTGCAAACAATTTTCCTTCAGGCACCCAAAGGCATTGCACCACTCCCCATGTCGAGTCAAAAGCAGAAAACAGATTTGAAGATAACACTAACACCATGTTCTGTGAATGTGGAGAAAATAGGTAAGCCACTAATGATTTTTATAAGTTTATATTCAGCTGTATTTAACTGATACTACAGTAGATAGTTAATTTTTAATTTGTGCTTGTTGTACAAATGGTGATATTTTTCCCCCCGTTAAGATATTGAGCTGTAGAAGTTATGTTTCTCAGGAATTCTACATGTTTTTTGGGTCACTGAATGCAAATTTCATATTTATTGCCATTTGGGAGGTTGGTTTCACACCAAAACATGCAAAAAACTCAAATTTTTCACACTTTCTCAGTTTCTTGATTATATCTTGTAAACCGTATTCTGTGCCCAGGGGTCACCTTCGAAAAACAAGTAGACAAAATTTTCCACTAAATACAGTCAGGTTTGTTTTTCTAATAAGTACTGTTCATACTAGGGCACGCTGAAAAGCAGCAGTATTTTTTGGCCCATCTGTGAAAATGTCGAAAGTGCCCACCCACTCAAAAACATACATGTTGCCCAGAGAAAAAAATTTTGACAGTGTGAAAGAGCATTAGATTTCATTTTTCTTGTTTTGAATAGAAAGATAATATGAAATCTGTATGTAGTACATCCTGTGAAATGAAAGAAAGCGAAGTCCAGGACTAGGTGATCACATAGAGCAGATTGTACATCTGGAAAACTAAGAAGGCATTTAGTGATAAGTATGAATGCAATGGACAGATAAGCTTTATAGTGAACTATGGACGTATGATATCGTTCAGTTCTTTCACTTATCTCTATTCGACTGTTGGTGGTGTGTGTAATGTTTGTTGGGTAGTAGAAGGTCCAGAGGACTCAGTATGTGACAATGGAAGCTTCAGGCAAAGTGTCAGGGACTGTGGAAGTTCCAGGTTGAAAAGTGATATTGCTGTTTTAAAGTGAAAAAAAATTGTAATTGAAGGATTAATATTAAAATTTTATTAGTAAAAATCCATAATGTGGTAAAATATTACATTGATTTAACTTCTTCTGTCACCTCAGCTAGTTCACACAATGGTACTGCAAGGGGCTCGTCCAGCTTATAATTAGTCTTCTATATCAGAATTGTCGTCAGTGTTTGGGCATTGGCTTCAAATTGTGTGCACAGTTAACGCAGAATGGTCTTGCTTGCCTACACGCACACTAACCTTGTCAATCCAGCTGAAGAAACCTCTTGGTAGGAGGGGGTTTTCAGTGTGGTAAAGTTTCCGATCCACTGCTGCACCTGATCAAAAACTTTGCAGTTGTATTGTTGAACTGCAGCTTCAGTGGATGGCATGGAAGCAGTGTTTGCTTATACTTCAGTTTGTTGAGTAGTTTTGTGGTTGGGTGGCTACCACTATAAAAGGGAATTGGAAATATCTGACCAGCAGCCGTTATTTCCTATAGATGGGCTGAAGAATCAGTGGATTCAGTATTGTGCGATTTGAGATCTAGATTTTTGGAGAGGATTTTGAGAAATTTAACCATGCCTTCCTGTAATAACATAGGCGTAGAGTTGCAACCATGCGTTCCATGCAGGAAGAGCATGTGACTAGTGACACTCTTCTCTGCTGCACTTCCTTGGTGATAGAGGAGCTGAGTGGCTGTACTTCTCGTTGGCCGGAGGAAATATACGTTTGGGAGAGCTTAGAGACCCATCATTATGACCTACAATTGTAGGATTTCATAGTCGAGCAGCTGCTCATTAGTCACACATTACGCCAATAAATGACAGGCAATGCCTTGCACGGTGTAAGGAGCATACACATTGGACAATTGAACTGTGGAAAAATACTGTTTGGAGTGATGGATCACAGTACACAATGTGGCGATCCAATGGCAGGTTGTGGGTATACCGAATGCCCGGTAAACATCATCTGCCAGCGTGTGTAGTACCAACAGTAAAATACGGAGGCCGTGGTGTTACGGTGTGCTCATGTTTTTCATGGAGGAGGGTTTGCACCCCCTTGTTGTTTGGTGTGATGCTATCATGGCACAGGCCTACATTGATGTTTTAAGCACCTTATTGCTTCACTCTGTTGAAGAGCAATTCGGAGATGGCAGTTGCATCATTCAACATGATCGGGCACTTGTTTATAATGCGCGGCCCATGGCGAAGTGGTTGCACGACAATAACATACCTGTAATGGACTGATCTGCTCAGTCCTGACCTGAATCCTATAGAACACCTTTGGGAATGCCGACTTCATGTCAGGCCTCACTGACCAACATTGACACCTCTCCTCACTGCAGCAGTCTGTGAAGACTGGGCTGCCATTCCCATGAAACCTTCCAGCACCTGATTGAACTTATGTCTGCGAGAGTGAAAGCTGTCATCAAGGCTGTATGGAATTCCAGCATTACCAATGGAAGGCGCCACGAACTTGTAAGTCATTTTCAGTGAAGTGTTCTAGTACCTTTGGTCACATAATGTATGTTACTGTGTCTAGGTCTTTAGCATAGCAACAGTGTCAAAGTGCTGTAGGTGCGGAGGAAGTACTGCATGATCAGGCATTTTAGATTGTCTCGAGTAGATTTATCAACATGAATCGATTCATATTAAAGATTTCATCCTAAATGTTTGAAAATAACAGTTAAAGCCTAAGCCTCTGTCAGACAGGTAAAACAATAAAAGAGAGGAGGGGGTAATGTCTAAGACCTCCCAAAATTTTACCATGGTTTTTCAGGCATTTAGCTTTACTATAAAATGCTACTTAGTTTTCCAATTATTTTGGTTCTCCAGTTAGACTAACAACAAAGTTTGTTGGATTTTAACTATTAAAGTTGCATATTAATAAGTTTGCAGACAATATTAACTGTAACATTGGAAATTTTGCAAATGATTATTGATAGTGTAGTACTGTCTGAAATGTTATGAGGATCTGACTGGATATTTGTGCAGCTTTTTTTTTCAAAGTTTTAAAGGGAGTGGCAACTCGATTTAAATGTTCAGAAATGTAAAATTGGCCACTATACAAAATAAGAAAACGACTATACTGTAATTGTTACACCCAAATATTTGTGTATGAAATACAGTGGTCACATAGACTCAGTGAATGCAGGTGTCAGACTTGATTGGCAAGATAATGGGAAAAGGCAACAAGTGTATACAGGCAATGCCTTACACAACACTTGGAACCCATTGTAAAACATTACCCTGATGCATGGGATTCATATAGTTTGTGCAGGATAAGATAGCTGATGTGCAGTTACCATCCAAAGTGCTGAGAAAGTTCACTCGTTTGTTTGGGACAGGATGCTAAAGTGTTTGCAACCTTTGAGTCGGTCGGCAATGACAGAATCGAGGCTCATGCCCTGCAATCTTTCTCAAATGATTTTACAGAAACTACTTGGTTGCCATGATTTTACATTAGGTGCAAATTATGTAATATGTTGCTACACATGAAATTTAGTTAACATCTTGAAATTTTCTACATACTTGGGTGGAGGTCTCTGTCACCAATCACAAGAGAATTGATTTGATGCGGCACACTCATTTGCAGTTGTGCCGTGCCAGTGATAAATCCAGAATGAAATATTCACTACACTCCTCATATTTCATAAACTGTTTGAGATTTTTGAAAATGATAGCACACTACTATATGGTTGTGCCAAAGTTCACTATCTACTGTGTTGATACATTTCACCAAAAATGGCTGCAGTTATTTTTAGGGACTGTCGATAGCTGGTGAAATGAGAAATGCTATGGGTTGTGGAACAACATAAGTGAAGACAATATAAGTTTATTTTATATGGAGGAAGTGCATTTCTAATAAGCTACTGACTTTACTTTTTCTCAGTTCTTCACTTAATAAACTACTGTTTGAGTTGTCTCGCATTTGTGTTTACACAACATGTTAGTGGAGTATACAGTGTCATCCCTCTGTGTTTTGCCACAAGAAGCAAATTTTAACATGGCAACTAGAGAAATGTGTAAGTTTCACTCAAAATTCGCTACTCCTGACACTTCTCTGAAAGTTACAAATGGTTAAGAAGCCAAGTGGAAACAAATCGCTGCATTTTGAGTGAAATTTTTTTAGATACTAATCAAAGGAGGGTAACAGATCTTTCTGAATAGTCACCATGCAAGTGTTGGTGTGGAGAGGCTCCACTTAATATTTTAAAAAAACCTGTGAGCGTAGGCTTCAGTTTAGAGCAGCACTTCCCCTACAGTGCCTGCCCACGGGCCCCTACCTCTTTCCCCTTGCTTGCCCTGTCAACTGTGCTTCTATAGGGCACGGCATTTTGCAAAGACAATACTGAATGAATGTAAAAGCATCAATCGAGCAAATACTGGTTAGCCTGAACTGTAGACTGTAATAGATACCAACTATTCCATACAGGCAGAATTAAAGAGTTCTAAGAACAATTAGTGAAGTGAAGAATCTCACAATGCATTACTATCTGCCCTACATTGTACTCCTATCTTGTCTGCAAAGATGAAATTAGACAAATTAGAGCAATATGCATGTAAGCTTTTAAACAATAATTCTTTCTGCACTACAAATTTGAATGGAGGGGAAAGTGACCACAATGTGTGGTTCAGTGGGGAAACACCCTCAGTTATGCACCTAGCAGGTATTTATAGAGTGTGATGCAGATACAAATGTATATTAGTTCCCAAACTCTTTCACTGGCTTCAGTTAGATATTTGTTTACAATTGAGTAAATTAATTACTATCTCTTAAAGCTAAGCCTCTGTGATGTTAACTTTCACTGAAGTACTGCTTGGGAATAAAGGCCAATTCACACAGACCGTTACAGCACCATCTCGTGAGGGTGTAGTCGCACAGTGCTTCATGTCACAGCAAATCAGTTCAAATCGTGATCACAGCTCTCATGGCTGACCAGTTCACAGTCTAATGAATAACAAAGAATAAATAGTAAAAACGTAGACCAAAAACTGATATCGACCACGGAAACCACAAACTAATGAATGCATGATGAAACGGAGATTGGAGGATGACAGCATGGCTGTGTATCAGAAGGAAATAAGCCTGGAATCATGTGAAGGGCAATGAACAAAGATGTGATCCATCAAAACTTTGTTCCTGAGAAACCTTGAGGGTGCTCTGATGTGATGGCCAGTGTGAATGCCGCCGTATGGAATAAGTTAAAACATGTTTCGATGCGCCAAGACATGACGGCCAGTGTGAATGAGCCTTAAGAAGTATGCATTGCATGTAACACAAACATGATCTATACATGCAACATAGCTCTTAAGATCTGTTAGTAGCATCTCTCTGTAATGGGCAACAACATTGAATACATAAACAGTCTAGAATGGAATTAATACTGTGTATATTAACAAGTCCATCTAATGTAATCCATCTCTCAGTGCAACAGCAGATTTTGACACATTTAGCATTACATTTGAGGAAGTAACATAAAATTCATGTAACACAAACCAGACCAGTTCTTGTACCACAAAAAGGGCAAATAATGTGTCAGATCATATAACAATACCATAAACTGGGTATACTTTGACCATCATGGTTACTGACCATCATGGTTACTGACCATTCGTAGACCAAAACTTTTACAGCTCTGCTGGCTCTCAGTTGAACCTTACCACTTAACAGTACATACTAAACATCAATCAGTATATACTAGACAGTGCCATGTAGGGCCAATTAATCCATCCTCCCGAAAAAGTGTTTTAAAATCTGGTTGTGAAAAATCTACCGATGTCATTTAACTGGAAAGCCATCAGTCTTTCAAACTATATAATGTATGTTCCACAATTAATCCACAAAACGACCATTGATCAGTTTTTTGTTCACATGTGTATATCTGGCAGTAATTTAAGATTTCAGAGGTCATGTGCGCAGATTTGTTTCGGTGTTACTTTGACCACCAACCATACTTAATTCAGGATTACAGATACACAATTTAATAGACAGCATTGAGGCCAATGACAGTGTGTAATTGAGGAAGACAGACATTGAGTGCTGCTATATAGACAAGTTCTCATTTTGTAATTGTCAATGGGCCTGCAACTAAGAAAACTCCAAATCATGGGATAGCAATAGGCACTTGAACAGATGTCACTAGTATCATGTACACAAGATATAAAAAGGCAGTACTTGACAGGGCTGTCATTTGTATTCAGATGATTTATGTGAAATGATTTCCAATGTGATTAGGGCTGCATAATGGGAATTAAGACTTTGAATGCTGGTTGGTATTGGGAGCTAGTCGCATGGGACTGTCCATTTCAGAAATCGTTACAGAATTCGATATTCACAGATCCACAATATCAAGAGTGTGGCAAAAATAACAAATTTTAGGCATTACCTCTCACCATGGACAACGCAATGCCAGCAGTGTTCACTTAATGACAGAGAGCAGTAGCATTTGTGTAGAGTTGACAGTGCTGACAGACAAGCAACTCTGCATGAAATAACTACAGAAATCAATGTTTGACGTATGACGAACAGATCCATTAGAACAGTCCAGCAAAATTTGGGTTAATAGGCTATGGCAGCAGACTAGAGTGCCTTTGCTAACATCATGAAATCGCCAGCAGTGCCTCTCATGGGCTCATGACCAAATTGGTTGGACCCTAGACAGCTGGAAAAAAATGACCTGGTAATATGAACCCAGATTTCAGTTGGTAAAAGCTGATGCTATAGGCCCAAGTTGTCTGAAAGGTATTGGGAAAGCTGGTGGTGATTTCATAATGGTGTAGGCTGTGTTTACACTGAATGGACTGAGCCATTGACTCTAAATGGTTAGGGTTGGCTACTCTGAGGACGTTTGCAGCCATTCATGGACTTCATGTCCCCAGACTATGATGGAATTTTCACTGGATCATAATCATTTGCAATTGGTATGAAAAAAACGTTCTGAGCAGTTTGAACAAATGATTTGGTTACCCAAATCACGCAACACGAATCCCATCGAACGTCTTTGGGACATAATTGATTAGTCCATGCACAAACTCCTGCACCGACAAGAGTTTTGTAATTATGGATGGCTAAAGAGGCAGCATCAATCAGTGTTTGTGTAGGAGACTTCCAACAACTTGCTCAGTCCATAAAAGTTGCTGCAACATGCTGGGCAAAACGAGGTCGGACACTGTATTAAGAGATATCCCATGATTTTGGTCACATCAGTGTGTATTCCTCAAATTATAAGCTAAACCCGAATCACTGCCTGAAACAACAGGTTATAACATCAAATATCTCCTGAAACAAAGAATTAAGTTTGTTTGGCGACAAGTGCCAGATATTGACTCAATAAATTGAGAATAGATAATCAAACAATGGAAAATCCTGAATGGAATGTAACAGTATTATAAAAAGGAAAGTTACTACTCACTGTATAGTGGAGATGTTGAGTGGCAGGTAGCTAGAACAAAAAGACTGTCACAAGTAAAGCTTTCAGCCAGTAAGGCCTTTGTCAAAACACGCGCACTCGCACACACATTCATGCAAATGCAACTCACGCGCTCGACTGCAGTCTCGGGTAATTCTAGCCACTGTGAGCAGCAGTACTAGGTCATGATGAGAGTTGTGACTGGGTTCTTAGATCTAACTGCACTGGAGGTTTGAAAACGAGGATTTAGATTTAAAATGGATGAAGTTGAATATATGCTCAACTAAGCTTGGAGCTATGTTTGTGGTGTTCCATCCCAATACCTTTTTGCCAATGAAAATAATCAGTTTTTGACAATATAATGTAATTGTGTAGATTTAAAAAATCTACTCCCCAAGTGGCAGAAAGAGAACACACATATAAAACGGTTTCACTTTGGCAAGCTCTCTCAGCCAGTGGCTCCTTCTTCCGGCAGAAGGGTTGAAGGGAAAGGAAGAGAGATGAAGGGAAAGGAACTGGAGAGTTTTAGGAAAAGGCATAGAGTTCGGATAAAAACCTGAATCGGAGGAGAGTTAATGGGTGGGACAAGAAGTCTGGTAAGTGTCCCCCAAAACTGAGTGTTCTGCCTGACTTTTCCTAACTCTATTCCTTTTTCTAAAAAACTCCAGTTCCTTTCCCTTCATCCCTCTTCATTCCCCTTGAACTATTCTGCTGGAAGGAGGAGCCACTGGCTCCAAAAGTTTGGATAAGTAACACTTTTATTTGTGTGTTCTCCTACTGCCACTTGATGAGTAGATTTTTATTTTTTTAACTAATTGTTTTTTGTAATTTTAATGATGGTTTGTGCTGTTCAATTTATGTACAATTCTAGGTTTTTCTCTTGTGAAGTTTAATAAATCACTTCAAGAAAACTTTAGCTCAGTGTATTTATTTCTGGGTTCGCAAAGTTTCATTTTGTTTTTGAAGTACTGGCCACAAGTGAAATGGTGGTTGACAGTTGTGGAAGTATCCCCAAATCCATTCTAATTTTGATCACCAACAATTTTTTTCCATTACTTCCTGTATGTACTAACTAGTAAAACACGGTTTTCTAAAATGTAATTGTTTCATACAAGCCTCAATGTTCAGTAACATAGATTTCACAAGATTTAATCATGATAATCGCATTTGAACCTGAAAATCAAAGTATAACCTGTACTCGATAATGAAAACTCCTGAAGGGGGAAAATCATGTAAAATAAGAGAAAGGCAATCACTTGCCTATACAGGACTTGTGTGCAAGGCACAAAACATTCAGTAGACAACAGTTAATATGCAGCTGTCGTCAACCTAAAAGTTGATTTTAATCTGATGGCCTCAGCTACCACTGAATTGAGATATCCTAGCTTGAACAGCTAGAGGTAAGTTTCATCCCCATTCATATTAAATGCAATTTCAGTTTCCAAAATTCTGCATTGGATAATTTGTTTCGATGTCTTGTAATGAAATCTTGTTAGTCATAAAAAAATTCTTCAGCAAAGTAGGCATGTCCACATGTGTACATTTGCATGCACTCTCTTTTACATAAAACCTGCCAATCTACCACAAAGCACAACACCGCACTGATCACAACATGGAACAAATATTATATTTGCTCTGATAATTTTGTAAGTGTGAACATCTGCACAAACTGAAAACACTACAGCCTGTTGCAGTTCCTAAAAGAAGTCTTGTCTTCGGTTTGAGCTGTTGTGCAACATCTGCACCCCCTAGTCCGGCAATAAACCATGTGTTGTCTGGGTATTCAAAATGGTATCATTGGTGGTAGATTCAGACTGCTTCAGAGACACCTGTATAGTGAAGAAGCTTGAAATTTGCAAAGTACACATGTATGACCCAAACAGTTTCCTGAATAAAGCTTGAGAGAAGACTCAGTGTGTAAAGGTATTAAAGAATTTCTTCTAGCAGTCAGCAGTTCCTATAAATAAAAGGAAAAACAAGAACCATGAGTTTGCTGGTCCTCACTGCAATTAGAACTGATAACTCACATTGCTCTTTCATCGCAAAGCACTCTTAAGAGACTGTCAGCAGCAGGTCTCCCTCATTGCAATAATGGTCCCTGAGCTTCAAAAACACAACACTAAAGATAGTAACAGTTGTTACTTACTTGAAGAATGGAATTCCTGGCATCAAAAAATTAAATTTGATGTGCCTAATCTAAGATGAAGATTAATAGCATGGGCCATTGAGGTGGAAAGGAAGTAGAAAATTAACTCAGTGGAACAGTTAAGGACCACACTCGAAATTAAATGCACATTGACAGAGTACCAGATGTTTGAAACGGTGTTGCCAATTCTTAGTTGTACTGGAGGCAACTGTGTAATGAAATGCTTGTCGTGCTCCTTTCATATGGGTTGTCAGAGGAGAGGCAAGTGCCCGTGTGCTCATGCTGTTGGTTTCTATGCTACGCTATTTCAAGATAGACCTAAACATTAGGAACTCTCTCTATGAGGTGTTCAGTTCAATTTAAGCCAGAATTTCACATCTTTTGAAGCTTTCTGGTGTGAAAGGGGGCTGTTAACAGCAGTGTTATACAATTTCAGTATAGAGATAGCAAACTTAGAGGTATTAGTTTTTTACCCACGCATCAAACGGCATTTGAAAGACTGAGGTACTTCTATAACTTTCCATCACCATTTTAAGTTACATGTAAAAAGAATTTCACAACTACCATCAAAATGCTGACATATGTTGATGGTTATGGAAGCTACGAGAAACACAGGTAACTAATTACTCAATGCCATGGAGGAGTCAATTTGCAAATTATGTTCAATAGCACAGAAACTAAACTGTAAATGTGGGCACTGTGCAATTCTGTGTAATCAAATTTTAACTTCAGACATTTATACGTACAATGTATACTAGCAGGCCTGTTCACCGCTTTCATAATGTTGCAGCCTTATTTCATTTGTAAATGAAGGAAAGAATACAAATCTGTGTCACTTTAGAATGTTCCAAGCAAACCTTCTGTGTCTTGTTGCTTAGTATTTGTAAAGCAGACCACTATGTCTGCTCTCATGAGGTTCTGGATGAGGACTGCTGGAAGTCCTATGTATTAAACAATAGAAAATCTGGAATGTAACAAAATTATGGGATGGAAAGTTGCTACTCACCATGTAGCACATATGCCGAGTCGCATTTAGGCAAAACAAAGAGACTGTCACAAATAAATAAAGCTTTCAGCCATTAAGGTTTTCGTTAACACATACACACCACAGTCTCAGGCAACTGAAACCACACTGTGAGCAGCAATACCAGTGCATGAAGGGAGTGGTGAATGGGAAGGTGTAAGGAGGAGGCTGGGGTGGGGAGGGGGGGGGGGGGACAGTGACATGCTACAGGTTAGGCAGAGGGCATGTGAAAGGTGGGGAGGGGGAAATAGCAGAAATGGAGAGAAATAAAAAGATTGAGTGTGATGGTGGATTGACAGCTGTGTAGTGCTCAGGCAAGGAGGGTTATGGGAGCATAGGAGGTATTGCAGGTTGAGTTCTCACATGCGCACTTCAGAAAAGCTGGTGTTGGTGGGAATGATCTTTATGGCGCAGGCTGTGAAGCCGTCATTGATATGGAGGATGTCATGTTTGGCAGTGTTTTAGGCAACAGGGTGGACCACTTGTTTCTTGGTGGCCTTTCATGTGGACAGACAGCTTGTTTATTGTCATACCCATATAGAATGCAGCACAATGGTTGCAGCCTAGCTTGTAGATCACATAACTGGTTTCACAGGCAGCCCTGCCTTCGATGGAATAGGTGACATTAGTTAACCAGATTGGAGTAGGTGGCCGTGAGAGGATGTACAGGACAGGTCTTGCATCTAGGTCTATTGCAGGGGTATGAGCCATGAGGTAAGGGGTTCGGAGCAAGGGTTGTGTAAGGATGGACGAGTATATTGTGTAGGTTCAGTGGATAGTGGAATACCACTGCGGGAGGGGTGAGAAGGATAGTTGGCAGGAAATTTCTCATTTCAGGGCGTGACGAAAAGTCATCAAAACCGCGGTACCACCCGTGACTGGAGCAACTGAATTACATTTTCCACCGAGTTACGAGGACAATGCTCCTCTGCAGCTGGATGGTGGGACTCTGGGAGGTGGTAGGAGACTGTTTGTACAGTGGAAAAAAATACTGTGTAATTGCTGTGTTGCCAAACCTAGAGTTTAAGGTCATAATTGGAAGAGTGGTTTCAGATTGTATAATACTTTGATGTGTGCAGTAGACAGAAAAATCAGTCTTGCACGTGGAAGGGTGTGGTGTCAGGGATGGAGATCGGAGTACTACATTAATTGTGATGCAGTTTCAGGTGGTGGTTATCTGATGATTGTAGCCATAGTTCACGATATTTTGTCCTCAGGAATCGGACAAGATTAATTTAAAATGGCATCAAGTTTTGTAATGGTGAATAGCCAGATTGTTAAGCTGGCTTGTGTGGAGTCTTGTTTGATAAGGTATGCAATATTTCAATTTTTATGTTTTTGTGGGTGCCGAAACATATTCATATATGTTACCGAAAATAGAGGAGAAGTCTGTTGAATTTCAGCCTCCGTTTCATGTCTGAAGACTCTAATTTACTATGTTTAGTCGAAGTGACAGTTAGCCTCTTTCTGTGCACAGAGATACATGAAAGATACCAATCATTTTTTGTGGGCAGATATTATCTGTGAACTTTACACTCTCACTTGCTCAGTATGTTGCATTCATCAATGGTGACTGTGACTGCTGCCACCTCATACTGCCTTGTTAGTGCAATTGCTCATGGTCCGGCACTTGGAGCACAGTTGAGTACCTTACTGATGTCAGAAGGTCAGCGAAATGAGTTTGCCTTTCAATGTAATGACAATTAAATGCAGGGTGGGGAGGCGTTCTCCACGCAGTGCTCATGATGAAAGAACAATATTGCTATGGCATCTAATACCGTAAAATAGTGTTGCTATAAATACATTTGCATGCGCTTACGGCATATTAAATATGAAATAAATTGTGCAGAGTGGGACAAATAAGTGGCCCAGAGAACAGAGTTTCAGGGTGCAAAGAAACTACAGCAGAGGAAGGAAAATACAGTGCTAACCTGACTGTAGCAGATGTTGAAAGTGACTACTATTAGACTCTTGAGCACTTTTGGGCCCTCGTAAGAAAGTTTCTGAAAGTGGATCGAAGCTGGACTGCGGGAATTGCTGCAATCTCATCCGAAATGTTCTGTAAGTACTGTTGTGATACATCTTGGACTTGAGGGCTTCTCACACAAAGTAATTGCACACTGACATATCACGAGACCTGGGTGGCCAGCTAGATTTATAACCAGTCTGACCTCTGCTGATAACTGGCAGGCATGAAGATTGTGTAAATGTGCTCAAAGAGGCTGGTATGGATAGGATAGTGGGCATACATGCAGTGTGCGAATCAAGGGGTGTGGTTATGTGTGTACATTCATGTCCAAACGTATCCAATTGTCTACGCCACTTTTATTTGCCCCACCTTGTATTTTATTTCTTTGTCATTTATTTCGTAATCACCTTATTGAAAGCAGTTTTCAGCTGTTATCAAAAGTGAAAGTAGGGGAGGAATAAACAAAACAGTGGAGAAACAAATTTGTTTAGGACTGGTTATCGAACTCGTGCACCACTGTATACAAGCATGGGACCTTACATACATCTGTTGCACAATTTTAATGGATGGGAAAATAATCTTGTCTACTTTCCAAGGGTGGTATCACCTGATTGGAGGCCCAGCTGTACTATTGGCTTTAGGGTGGGATACTTGACACCTCAAAGTACACTGCTGTTTAATGCACTCTCTGATCCCTATACCTGACTGTGCATGCTTTCATTGTCAGACTGGCTGGCTGAAAAGAGCATGAATGAAACGTGATCAGTGAAGATGGATCTAGCCTCCCACACCCCGTTTCTCAGATGCAGTATAATTCAGCCATGCCAGGCAGTAAGTGAATATTTTTGTCACATTGGACATATTTTAATTATTCATGTTAACAATACTGCACAGTTAGATCTTGAGCTCTGACAGTTGTTTTGTGATGGTGTAAAATGGTAGGTACCTTATGAGAAAGGCGATATCACAAAGTGATGTAAAGTATGTTTTACCTTATGTTTAACTTTAAAAGAATATGAACTGTATTAAAATCTGTCAAGACAGTTGACATTACAATGTACAAGTTGTTACCGATTCTTACAAGCTTCTAAGATACTTAACGGTTTAGTAAAAACAAATGGATAACAGGAGAAATTGATTGGTTCATTACCCCAGACAAACTGGGGCTTAAAAGAGGAAGTAGAGAAGTAATTGGTGTAGTGTGTGCTGCTTGTTAAGACGACAAATGAAGAGATGTGCATATCTCTCCTTCATTGATTTTAAACTGACGGGAACTGGGACATAGAATTTTACTGGTATAAAAAATTAGATGGATTGAGTATGGAAGACATGTTAAAATTCGTGAATAAATCGGAGCCCAATAATGATTATAAAATAGGAAATAAGTAAAGCATGGGTATCATTTGCCTACATATAAATATACAGTGAAGAATCCATATACATGATGAAGCAAGAAACAAGCTCATATTGAGTGGTGAAGATACACTGGTTCACGTTAACAAATTACTTTCTAATAGTTCCAGATTTAGAAAAAAAATGAATAAAATATTGCAGATAGCATCAGAGAAACTGTAAAAGAAAAAATAAATTGGAATGAAGGAAGAAAAAAACCTAGTGCCAATGAGAAAAAATAATAAAAAGATAAAGATAGAAATAAAACAGAGGGCACTAAAAGTAATAAAGTATAACAGTTCAACATTTTCAGGAGTAGATTTACAGAGAATAATATGTGTTTTAAAAGTGGACAGAATTGTAAGGATAGAAAAAGGAAGGAGGAAAATGAGATATGTAAGTTAGGTTCTTTACAAATATATGAAAGAAGCTATGAGGATGCCCAAGAAAGATGTACTTCACGAACATGAACAGCAGAACAAGATTCCAATGTTGTGGAGAGATCTAAAGAGCAAGAATCATGGAAGAATAGTTCCTCCAACAAGGTGAATAATTCATCGGAAAAACTGAAAGTACTTGTAACTGTTTCTGACACTCATACCTGCAGAACACACATTTCCCTGTGGATACATCATTTCAACACTAGACTTGTTACTTGAGTAAAGTTCATTAATATGGACTTCTCCATCGAGATTTCAGTTTATTCTCCAGAGAGGACGTGCTCTACAAGCTGAGGTAGAGCTCCTTACCGCAACAGAGAACCGTCCACTTCTTTGCCTTCCATGGAGACAGTGCGATTGGAAGTGTTCTCCCCCTTGGGTGGTACACCTAATAACTACGAACCCATTGGCTTGTTGCATCCAGCCCAATAGTCTTAAAATGTTTGGTTGTTTGTAAGTGCCAGGAGAGCTCGCACAATCATGTGGTTCCTGCTTTGTCCTCTATAAGCATAGGAGTTCATAATATCCTTGGACAGGTCGTTATTGATGCAGTGTGCAATGGAAGATGCTACCTTATTTGGCCCTTCTTCACTTGGCATACAGTATACATGTATAAATGATCAACTTCAGTCTTCTTGTTGTAAATTTCAAGTACATTAAGTGTCAACTGACGTAAGTAAAATAGCTCCTGTATTGTAGCAACTGTCAGACTTAATATTTTGCATGTAGTCAAAGGTGAACACCGAGAGATTATACACTTCTTTGCACATAGGTGTTGATCTTTACAGAGCATTGTATAACTGTTTTGCTCTTCTCTTATGTACTGTAATTCTGCTTCAGCTACTTTTCTGGCCACATTGAGGAAATGTGAAGAATCTTGCAGGTACGACCGGTATCTAGTTGCAGCTGTCCAAATTTTAAATCAAAGTATTCTGTAAAACATTTTGAAAGTATTAATAATTCCATTTAATGTATAGGTGGTTGACTTTGGAAAGATCAACCATGATTTTCACAGGCAGCCTTCTATGACTCTTTCCCGGAGTAGTGATACTGTTTTGTTGGAAATGGTTCAATATGATAGTGGATATGCATTTTTGTGTCGACAGATTTCACGTTTATGGTAACATTTCTCCTAATGTTGATCTCTTGGAGATTTACCAGAAAAAAGTATTCCGTTTTATGCCGAATTCTTCCATCTCAGTTACAACCGTGTAGACTAAGAGAAGCTTTCTGACACACTTCCTTTCTTGGTTCGTTGGTGATAATATGGTAGGTGAAGCTAAGGCTATACTCCAACAAACTGTTTCCTTTCACAAGATGTTTCCTCTGCCCAAGCTGACACACTATTAATGCTTGCAAATAGAGGGCTTGCTTGTCCTTGTTTTTCAAACTGTTACATCTGATTTGCTTTCTTGTACCTCTTCTACATCATGGAAATATTCTTTTTTACAGCTGTATCTTGGTCAAGTTTGTCAGGCTGCAGCAATTTTACTACTGTTGTCCTTATATTCTTTTCCCTCCACACAACACTGTTTAATTATTTCACTTCTACAACAACCTGCATTTTTAACAGTTTTCAACTGATTCCTCTTGTTTTTGCCGTATGCAATTTATGAAACATATAGTAACATAAAGAATAAAAGTATTTTACTGTCTTTACTTGCAACACAAAGAAATAAACAGTTTATAACAACCAAAGAGCACACTGCATTGTGAACGATGGTACCAACATGAAGTATAAAAGCAGTGGTAGTCCTGGACATGTAAACTTTCTAAAATTAATCAGATCCGTTGCACTCTGTTGTGCTGCAGGAAAACATTGGAATATTATACTTTCTACGTAGAATGACAGAACTTGACTAGGAGAAGCAGATAAGAATAAAAACTGATTTTTGAAAAAAAATTAACTTACATTGTTTCTGAAGTTACTGATCCAGGTACCAGGATGACTCAGGACTGGACCTTATCCAGATAATCAAATGGGTAATTGGCTAAATGTGAAAATGTGTCATTTCCTTCAAAGCTAAATTCGTGTATGCTGCCATATTAATTTAATGACTACAAAACAATGTTGTTAAGTTTGCGTGCAGTATGGTACACTACTGTACTGTACCTACATACATTGTCAGTTCTTGAATATATTGGTCATAGTTAGTTGTTCTGCTTTCTTAACCCTTTTCATGCAGCTAGGTGTCGCATATGTTTGATGAGTAGCTGTATAGTCATACTTCTGCTGCTCCATCTATGTTAGAACTGTCTCAAGACACACAAACACCTCACTGAACCAGATTTGAGCATGTGTTTCTTCTCTCACACTTTAAATTCTCAGTGACGATGAAATCATTTGAAGTCAAGGGTCTGAAGAATCACTTGCCTATGTCCTCTGCACTGCAGTTGGAAGGTCCAGGAAGTCTCAAAGATCTTCCTTATGCACTCGAGTGGTAGTTCATCCTCTGCCACTTGTCTTCCTTCCTCTTCATTTTCATGGGTCTTCTTTTGATCTCTTTCTGTACCTCATCTTCGGTTGAAATGCCTTTAGATTTGTTCGGAGCTCTTTTATATGTAGCTGTCTGCGCCAAATTCCATTTTCCTCTACTCGTCTAAGAGCAGTAACTTAAATTCAATTTTTGGTGATGAGACAAAATGCCCTCTCATTTCCATCCTCTATTAAAAGCATCTTCAACAATTCTAATGCTACTGTAAGTTTTGGTAACTAATTAGCCTGTTGGCTGCTGCAGACTTTTTGTGCTCGGCAGCAGGAAGAGAGTTTTGAGACATCCATTTTCTGTCAAGAAGACATCCTGGGTAGGTGGATTGTCCAGAACTAACATCACCTTACTGGCTTCTTTTCCTATGATGTCTTGGTATTTTTTTATGTCACATTTGAAAATTGAATCACACCATTCACAAAACAAAGTAACGATCACGTAGGCATTTGGTTGGTTTTTGTAAAAGGTGGGAAGGTTCTTAATGTTTCTGGAAGCCTGAGGTTTTTTCATTTTCCTATCAATAGAAGGGGTAATATTATGATTTCCCCCAGAGCTAGTACAGTTCAGCACTGTAACATGGTCTTCAGTAACATTTTGGCCAGGAGCACTACTTACCTTTTAGAAGCAAAAGTTGTTTCAGGCAAAGTCTTCCAAATAAGACCGCTCTCATCTGTGTTGTATAAAAATTCATGGTCATAAAATTCTGCTTCAATTTCGAATTTTTTAATAAAATTGTCTGTTGCTTTCAGGTTTACTGATAGTTTTTCACCGCTTAAAACCAATTCGCAAAAACAATGCCTTGCCTTGAAATTCTGTATCCAGTCATTGCTTGCTTTAAATGAAAACAAATCGTTGATTTTTCTTGGCTAAAAGGTTTGCTTTCCTGCAATCAATCGACCATGAAAGAGGATTTCCAATGCTCACTGCTGCAAAAGCCACCTGGATATGGTCTCTGCAAGGTATTTGTTTTCTGCTGTTTTCATTGCTTTCCCTGATGAACACCCATCTTCATTCTCAAGAACAGGCACTAATTCAAAATTTCACTTCTTTTGTCTGAAATTGTCGCTATTCCCACACCAAATATCTCTGCTAATTGCTTACCATTCACACTTTTGTCTCATTGTTCAAGGACTTTTATTTTGTCTGCCAGTGCTAAGACAGCGTGTTTCCTTTCAGAAAACACGCGCTGCACAGTGCATTAAAACATGTGCACAAAACAAACAGAAGACACAAACTACAGCAACAAATTAGTGTGTACTGACCAGCACAATATATAATAAAGAAACCTACTCTGTATACTGTAATAACTACTGAATGATACCAATAACTTTAGTCATACAGTACAGATGTCTTTTTCCTCAAACTGATCCAGATAATTGGTGATCCAGGCTGTTCAGTGTTCAGATAACAAGAGTTATGCTATAATTATTATTTGTTCACTAAAAGAGTTTTCCTGTTTTTGAAACTTCCTGGCAGATTAAAACTGTGTGCCCGACCGAGACTCGAACTCGGGACCTTTGCCTTTCGCGGGCAAGTGCTATTCAGTACCAGTGCACATGACGAGTGAATCTGAAGGAGTGAAATGTTAGTTTTGCCATTCATAAAAATCACATGTATGTTGGTATCTTGTGTTCACGGCTATAGGAAAAGCCCAATAAAGAAAGACGACTACTGGAGGCTGGTCAGCAGGCAGAAATCTGCAACAATTTCTGCCGAGTTAACACAGTGACTACAGATATATTCATATTGCAATTTGCAGATTAATCAACTATTCAGTATGGACTCTGCCATAGCTACATGTAGCTAAAAATATGTGAAGACTAAGACTGCAGTTTACTATTGGCTCAGCTGCTGGCTATAGTATTACAGTTGTAAATGTAAGACTAATAATTCTGTTCCACTGCTGTTTGAATGACTTGTGGCAATAGATAAATAACGGTTTCTTCTTATTTTTATTTACACAACTACATAAACTAACATGTTTCACTTCTGACATTTGATTACGAATACAGTTCATAAGACTACTGAGTCGCAGATAAGCACAAGAAAATGACTGTTACAAATGAATAAAGATTTGGGCCATTAAGGCCTTCATCCACGACCAGTCTTGTGCAACTGAAACCACAGTGCAAGCAGCTTGCTTGATGGGAGTAGTGACTAGGAGGGTTTAAGGGGGAGGCTGTGGCAGGGAGGGGAGGGATAGTATGGTGGGAGTGTCGGACAATGAAATGCTACCGTTTAGACAGTGGGCAATGGAGACAGAGAGTAGCAGAAAAGGAGAGAAGTAATAAGACTGGGTGTGATGGTGGAATGATGACTGTATAGTGCTGGAATGGGAACAGAACATCTGGATGGGTGAGGACAGTGACTAATGGAGGTTGAGGCCAGGAGAGTTACGGGAACGTAGGAGGTATTGCAGAGAGAGTTCGCACATAAGCAATTCAGAAAAGCTGATGGTGGTGGGAAGGATCCATATGTCACAGGCTGTGAAGCAGTGACTGAAATGAAGAATGTCCTGTTTGGCAGCATGTTCTGCAACAGGGTGGTCCACTTGTTTCTTGGCCAAGGTTTGTCGGTGGCCATTCATGTGGACAGACAGGTTGTTGGTTGTCATGCGCACATAAAGTGCACCACAGTGGTTGCAGCTTAGCTTGTAGATCACATGACTGGTTTCACAGGTAGCTCTGCCTTTGATGGGATAGGTAATATTAGTGACCGGACTGAAGTTGGTAGTTGTGAGAGGATGTATGGGACAGATATTGCAGCTAGGTCTATTACAGGTGTTTGAGCCATGAAGATTTGTTTTTGTACAAGGTTGGGAGGATAATTATGGTCTGTTAAGGCTTCAGTGAGACCTTCAGTGTATTTCAAGAAGGACCACTCATATTTGCAAGTGGAAACGACCACAGTTGCCGAAGCTGCACAGAAGGAATATCTTGGTATGGAACGGGTGGCAGCTGTAAAAGTGGAGGTATTGCTGGTGGTTAGTAGGTTTCATATGGACGTCCATATCAAACCTACTAACCACCAGCAATGCCTCCACTTAGACAGCTGCCACCCATTCCATACCAAGAAATCCCTTCTGTTACAGCCTAGCCAACTGTGGTCATTGCATTTTCAGTGACGAGTGGTCCCACTTGAAATATACCGAGGGTCTCGCTATAGCCTACACAGACCATAATTATCCTCTCAACCTTGTACAAAAACAAATCTTCTGAACCTTATGTTTCCAGTCTCCTACCACCTCCCAAAGTTCTACCGTCCATCTGCAGAGGAGCATCGTCCTCTTAACTCGGTACCACCTGGGACTGGATCAACTGAATTACATTTTCCACCGAGGTTTTGAAGACCTTCCGTCACGTCCTGAAATGAGAAATTTCCTGCCAACTATCCTTCTCACCCCTCCCGCAGTGGTATTCCACTATCCACTGAACCTACACAATATACTCGTCCATCCTTACACAACCCTTGCTCCGAACCCCTTACCTCATGGCTCATACCCCTGCAATAGACCTAGATGCAAGACCTGTCCTGTACATCCTCTCACGGCCACCTACTCCAATCTGGTTAACTAATGTCACCTATTCCATCGAAGGCAGGGCTGCCTGTGAAACCAGTTATGTGATCTACAAGCTAGGCTGCAACCATTGTGCTGCATTCTATATGGGTATGACAATAAACAAGCTGTCTGTCCACATGAAAGGCCACCAAGAAACAAGTGGTCCACCCTGTTGCCTAAAACACTGCCAAACATGACATCCTCCATATCAATGACGGCTTCACAGCCTGCGCCATAAAGATCATTCCCACCAACACCAGCTTTTCTGAAGTGCGCATGTGAGAACTCAACCTGCAATACCTCCTATGCTCCCATAACCCTCCTTGCCTGAGCACTACACAGCTGTCAATCCACCATCACACTCAATCTTTTTATTTCTCTCCATTTCTGCTATTTCCCCCTCCCCACCTTTCACATGCCCTCTGCCTAACCTGTAGCATGTCACTGTCCCCCCCCCCCCCCTCCCCACCCCAGCCTCCTCCTTACACCTTCCCATTCACCACTCCCTTCATGCACTGGTATTGCTGCTCACAGTGTGGTTTCAGTTGCCTGAGACTGTGGTGTGTATGTGTTAACGAAAACCTTAATGGCTGAAAGCTTTATTTATTTGTGACAGTCTCTTTGTTTTGCCTAAATGCGACTCGGCATATGTGCTACATGGTGAGTAGCAACTTTCCATCCCATAATTTTGTTACATTCCAGATTTTCTATTGTTTAATACATAGGACTTCCAGCAGTCCTCATCCAGAACCTCATGAGAGCAGACATAGTGGTCTGCTTTACAAATACTAAGCAACAAGACACAGAAGGTTTGCTTGGAACATTCTAAAGTGACACAGATTTGTATTCTTTCCTTCATTTACAAATGAAATAAGGCTGCAACATTATGAAAGCGGTGAACAGGCCTGCTAGTATACATTGTACGTATAAATGTCTGAAGTTAAAATTTGATTACACAGAATTGCACAGTGCCCACATTTACAGTTTAGTTTCTGTGCTATTGAACATAATTTGCAAATTGACTCCTCCATGGCATTGAGTAATTAGTTACCTGTGTTTCTCGTAGCTTCCATACCCATCAACATATGTCAGCATTTTGATGGTAGTTGTGAAATTCTTTTTACATGTAACTTAAAATGGTGATGGAAAGTTATAGAAGTACCTCAGTCTTTCAAATGCCGTTTGATGCGTGGGTAAAAAACTAATGAGTAGTTCCATATAGTTCCTCTGTAGATCTCTGGAACAGCAATTAGGTACTGCATGTAGACATTTGCTGACACCAGTTTTATCAGACTCCTTCCTTTGTTGATTTAAACTGAAAACCATAAATATTACTTCAGAACAGATGTGGACCTTAAAAAGTGTTGTTTGCCTGTATTGCCATACAGCTTGCACTGTAACATATTAACTTAGTTCATTGCATACATTTTCTGTAACAGATCAAATGAAAACAGGAAAACACCTTTGCACCACTGTTACTGTTGTGTGTGATGAAAACATATTAATTTCTGACAAAAAAGGCTTGAAATGAAAGTCTTATACATATTTATTTGGAGCATCACTCAACAATAGTAAATCTTTTTATACTATCCAGAGTGATGATCGTTGCTGGGGCTTTTGACAGAGGGCAAGGCGGTGCAGCATTGTGGCAACAGTCTCCATCAGGTGCAAACAAATTGCCCTGGAGGACTCTGGCACATGTGGCATTTAGATGCAGACTATCCGCTAAAAAATTGTTACAAAAATGTCATTTGACAAAACTGTTATTACTGGTGTGTATGGAAGTTAAATACACTGTATCTCCTCTACCATTACACTCATGACTTCAGCATTTGGATGAAAGGTGGTATAAAAATTTGTGTGAATGGTCTTGACCAACAGATGTTTCATTCAGGCAGTAAGCAGTTTACTGCTGAGCCATAGGTGTAGAAGTTGCTAACAGCCAGGAACTGCTGCAGCTTAACTGAACTTAACAGAATTATCAGACTGACCACGTTATTTGTCCCTTGTGGCAAGCAGTGTGGATGTACACTCTGAAGCAGACAGCTACTGGCCAGATTTTGTGTCAAAGTCTATCATTTCCATTGCTAATGTTCTGTGGGAGCTTGGAATGTACCAGGTGATCAAAAAGTTGGTATAAATTTGAAAACTGAATAAGTCACGGAATAATGTAAATGGAGAGGTGCAAATTGACACACATGCTTTGAATGACATTGTATTTTATTAGAACAAAAAAAATACAAACATTCAAAAAATGTCAGACAGATGGCGCTTCATCTGATCAGAATAGCAATAATTAGCATAACAAAGTAAGACAGAGATGATGATGATCTTTATAGGAAATGCTCACTGTGTCCACCATCATTCATTAACAATAGCTGTATTAGAGGAATAATGTTGTGAACAGCACTGTAAAGCATGTTCGGAGTTATGGTGAGGCATTAGCATCGGATGTTGTCCGTCAGTATCCCGCGAGATGTCAATCAATCACGATACACTTGCAACTTCAGGTAACTCCAAAGATAATCGCACGGACTGAGGTCTGGGGACCTGGGAGGCCAAGCATGACGAAAATGGCAGCTGAGCACATGATCACCACTAAACGACGTGTGCAAGAGATCTTTCACGCTTCTAGCAATACTTTTTATATAACTCCATGTCATTTCAAGCATGTGTGTCAATTTTTACCCATCCATCTGCATTATTCTGTGGTTTATTAATTTTTCAAATTTATTCTGACTTTTTGATCACACGGTATGTCTCCTTAAATATTGCTGTGTTAAGTCATTAAATTGTACACCATTTGAGATTACACATGTTTATTTGCAATCCAGTATACACTTGGAACTTCCTAAGATAAGAGCACAATCAGTGCTGTATTTCCACTGTCAGCACACCGAAAACAGTTATTCTAAGACAGTATAATACAAAATAGACATAGAAAATAGTTCTTTGTATCTTTCTAATTGTGCCAGAAATAGGACATAGAGGGCGTGGCTGTATAACTTCTCTCCTTGTGTGTGGATAAACTTAGGGCCCTAAACTCTTTCGGCTGTGTTTGCTGAATTTCACAACTTTTTGTGGTTAGCTGTAAGAGTTGAAAAAGTTCACACTACGTGCTTAAAGGAAAAGCCTAATACTTTGTAGCTGACTGTTTTGACTGGAATGCTTGTTTATGCAAAAACTTCTGTAGTTTCTTTTCCCATAAATGGCCTTTGCGTATTTTCTTCTTTTGATTTTCTGTTAAGAAGCAGCAGCATTTTCTGCCAGTGAACTGAGTGCGTCTGTGATTGAAGGAAGGTGTTTCTCACTGTCATTTTTCTTTTCCCATGTAATTCGATAATTACAAACTCTTCAGAATATTAATTTCGTCCTTTTTGGGACATTCATACTTACGCGACCCAGACTTGTCAGTGCTTCATAAAGAAACAAGAGAGTACTTACTTAGCGTGGAAGTAAAACATAAAATACCTCCATCTGCACACTGGGCAAAGAATTCTGGCGAAATGTGTTTACATTTTGTTTTCTGATTGCTGTAGTGGAGTATGTGAACGCTACAAACTGGCAATCGGCCGACAGCGTAAACAAACTACAATTATTGCTGCCAGAGGTTTAGGCAGCAGGTTACACCCATGTTCTTCATTTTTGGGAAAACAGAAGTGAGGTGTGGTTACAGAAAATGCTGACCTCTTCTGGTGTTGTGGGTGTCGTAATTAAACTCCTGTGATAGAGCAGAATTAGTCTTTTCACCCATTTCAAAATAAGAAAATGGCGAATGAATGAACAATGCACGGCACAAAGCATATAGTAATGGTTATCAGGCAGTTGCTCTCTGAGATTAGCTGTGTTGTAAACGAGGTACTTCAGGCCTGACCTGTGCCAGTATTTGACACAATCACTACCTGAAACTTCCACATTAAATGTGTCTCCGTTATGCCAGCTTTCAAACTTGAGCTACCAGAGGGATGTGTACATTTTTGTTTTAAGATGCTGTAGGTCACACAGCTGAGTACCAAATTGTGTTTGCAACTTTGATTTTACACATACTATTCAACTGTCAATAGTTGGCGTGGGCATTGAACGCACTGATATGTCGTACTGATCATACATGTTTCATTTTACAAACTTATTCTTACACACATTATCCTTCTAAATATGGCTTTGCCTGATGAAGTGCGATGCCAGTAACCAAAAATTAAGATCTCGATATTCATATGCAGACAATATCGCTACTTCAAACTGTTTATGATAAAATTGTTAATTGGGGTACAATTCGCTAAGGAATAATGTGTATTAGGCAATTTGGTATTTTTTAATTTTGTGGCAGAACTTGTCTGTGTTTGCATTTATCCTAAAACAGTATTTTTCAGATCCCTAGGTATTATCAGCTTTGCTTCAGTGTGACTATTGTTCTTTCGGGTGTCTTTTTCAAATCTGTTATAATTAATTTAAAATCCGGAATTGATATCTTTGCCACACCATGTTTCTATAAATAACTTTCCATACTGTTTCAGAGTTAACAAATTATATACTCTCCTAATCATTCCATGAATTAACTACATTAAATGGCCTTCATTCACTCAGTATAGAAGAAGATTACTATTAATCTCTTTTAAGTTCAATTTCTGTCTCTTAAAATATGCATCGGTTATTAATATAATCTCTCTTTGGAACTAAAATGAAAAGGAAGGTCAGCATTGGCTGTAATTTTGATGATTTATTAACAGCAAACTCGATTTTCGATCTCATAATGACCATCTTACATGCTGGAAGTTAAACATTTCACATAGCTAGCAGTGAATAAGAAACAATAGACAGCAAATTCACCTGAATAGGAACAAACTGTTGGTAAGAACATACCTTTAGCGTACAAATTAAAGCTTGTAGGCACTGGTATCTAGTTACTAGCAGTAACAGAAGCTATGAAACAGTCACAATAACTGAAGCCGCTGTTTACATTCACTTACACAGCAGACCTCGGTGTGACAGGGGCTTTGAATGCCCTCTATGTAACATGTGACATGAAGACTTAACATTACTTTATTTGGCAAGAGATTACCACAAAATACCAAATGCACACTTGGAAATCATTAATTGAATATTTAAAATTTAAAATTGTACATTAAAAACGCTTAGCAAAAAGGAAGGGCGGAAATGCACATCTTGCAACATACACTGGTGTGTTATTTTCAAAACAACTTAAAAAAAAACCATGCAAGGATAAAAATCAAGTGGTAGATTATAAGGTGTCAAATTACAGGACTAGTAGAAAAGAGAAATATACTAATAAAATGGCATCAAATATAACAAAATTTGTTATAGCACAGTAACTGCCACCTGGCGTGGGAAGTCAAAGGTGTAAAGTCCTTAATTTACGTAAAATATTAACGTTGAAACCAAGAAGTCAAATACATAAATAGCCGTGATTGTACAATATGTGCCATGATTTAACAGGTCAAAATGTCATGAAACACAATATTCTTTATAAAAAAATTTTAAGGTGCAGACTAACAATTTTATATCATATTTAACGACATGATCTCTCTCTCTCTCTCTCTCTCTCTCTCTCTCTCTCTCTCTCTCTCTCTCTCTCTCTCTCTCTCTCTCTCTCTCTCTCTCTCTCACACACACACACACACACACACACACACACACACACACACACACACACACACACACACACCTCAGTGAAAAGCGGAATGATATAAAAGCGTATTGTGGGTAACCAAGTCGGGATGGTGGTGATCCACGGACTACTTAATTCCGCATCTATGCAGGTCTTCTCTCTCGTGAACTTCTGTAATCACCGTTGTGTGCAGAAGACACATGTTGCCCCTTGATAGAGTTCACCACATGCAAAATAAAAATAAAACCCACATATAAGATTTTAACATTTATATTTGGTTAATTTATGTTACTATTTTCTTGTTATATAACAACTTTTGATTGCGAGTATCATTTGTTGTTCAGAAGCTGTAGGGTTAATCACTCTTCTAGAGTTGTACATCACAGCATAGTAACATGCACGTGCACATGTAACTATTGCATTAGTGTTTGTGCTGTGGCTCAGTTATTTTATGGCACGTAAACATGTTTGCTACTTGTCTGTCATACATTTTGTTGTTTTTGTACTTGTCTACATGCCAGGACATCTGGTTCAGTAAATCTTGACAATGACTTCACTTAACAAAGTCTGATTATATGCAGCATTGTTGTACTTGTCAGTGGCTGAAGCCTGAAATCATGATGGTAATATAAAATAAGGAAGTTGTACAGCCAAAGAGTTGAAATGTCATTCAAACATTATTACATTACTGTTGCACAAAAATATGAAAAGATTATCACCATAGTGTCTACTACTGCAATGCCACCAATAATATATATAGTGAGAAGCAATCTGCCCTGTTCATAATACTATAAACTCCTAATATGTTTACAAATAAATTAAACTTTTTTTTTTGTAAAAAGTCTTTCAGTGATTTTCATTTCTATTGGTGGCATAAAGAAATTGCCAAAAACTTTTTTTGTGTAGGTGAGCAAAAGGAAACTGCCTCTACACCACTCAGCATTACAAAGAGAAGTGGTAGGAAAGGAAGTACAAAAGAGACATCATCATCTACAAAGCTATGTGGAAATCCAGGGTCGAGTAAAAGGAAACTAGATTATAATACATCGGACTCAAATAAAGAATCGCTAGTTGCAGAGGCTGTGTCTTCTGATAAAAAAACAGATGTCTCACAATACAGGTAAAGACTTTATAACTTGTGAAATAAATAAACTATATTAATGTCTGAATTGTTTCATTTAGTGTGTCATAACTTTACAAATGAATATAGCATTTATAGGGAAACTTACATATGTTAGGTTGGTTTCAAAACTGGCATTATGCATGACAGAAAAAAGAATTACATGGGTGAATCTAAATTACCTTCATAGTTTAGAGCTGTTTACAGAAATAAAATAATTTATCTTTCTGAAGAAGAGACAGAACATGGTGGTGTTTGTTAGCACTCCAAACTTGGCAGCTTTGTAATACACTCAACCTTTACTACAGTTCAGGTAGTGTATTCAAATAGCATATAAGGTAGAATATTGAGTTATGAATGATATTAAAGAAATAAGGAAAAGTGAATTTCACTTGTCACATGTAGTTGTACCGATATTGGTATAACTGGCACATAACAGTGAATGAAACAATCTGTTAAAGATGATGATATTCATTCAGAGACATCAAATGTAAGGAAGCTGAGAAGATAAGAATTACGAAAATGTGACAATTGTTAGAGGTAAAGGAATATTGGAATATACTATGTGGAATGTAAGTAGTGAATGAGTGAAGTGATCCAATCAGTTTATAGTGGAGATGTTAAGTGGATAGGCTCATAAATTAAGACTTCATCTAATGAATCAGCTCACAAACTTGCACTCGTATACAGTGCAACTTCAAATGCACACAGAACAACATTGTCTTCACACTGAACCCAACTGGGACCAGGGATTGGATGAAATGAGTCAAGTGGAAAAGTATGCAGCAAGGCAAAGGTGGAAAGAGTGTGACAGGGATTGTGAGGAGGAGTAAAAGAAATAATACTATAGTCTCTAGCTCACTTGGGTCACCAGTGACCCACACAAAATACATGAAAGCCTATTAAGCAAATACCAGGAGCAGTCACTGTACAGGAAACCCAGGCTACCTCTGTATTTAAGATTGATTAAAGTTATCACCTGTGCAGTTATGTACATCTTGTCATGAAACCATGTTTAAGTCGTACAGTGATGTGATACTGATAAACATTTTGAGCAGAATGGTATAGAAATGACAGAATTACAAAAATATCTATAAGCCATTTAAGTGTTACTTACCAGAAGTAGGATACTCAACTTTGAAGTTAAGTCCTCATAATGAGAACTTTAAAAAGAGGATGTGCAAGATTAAACTTCAGAAAGCAGGAGAAAATGTCGAAATGCAAATAGAAATACCACCAGATGTACTGAGGATCTTGCTGAGGCCTTCATAGAAACTTTCTCACCAGCTTGTCCAGAAACACATTTATTGTGCCTTGTTCCCTGGTCACCTTTCATTCCTCACATACCTGCAGATAGGTCCAAAGGATCTCCATCCATCCATCCATCCCCCAGTACCACCGAGGGGGCAGTTAAATCACATTCTCCGCCAAGATTTTGACTAACTCTAGCCATGCCCAGCAATGACAAATATCCTACCATACACCCTCCTATCACCTACTCCAGCTGTGTCACATTAAAAGAAGGGCCACCTGTGAAAGCATCTTCGTGATCTTCCAATTTGACTGCAACCATTTTGCAGCATTCTGTATGGCTATGACCACTGACAAGTTCTGCCCACTTGAACAGCAACTACCAAACTGTGAAGAAGAGACAACTGGGTCAGCCAGTTGCCATACATGCTGACACAACAAAATGTGCTTGATTTTAATAACTGCTTCACAGCTTGTGCCAACTGGATTCTTTCCTCACCAGTTCTCTCTACAACATATCCTTTGTTTTTGTAATCTCCCTGCCCTCAACTATAGCTAGCACCTGTCCTTCATGCCCCTTCCCCCTCAAAGCATCTGCATATTCTTTTCCCCTTCTCGTGTTTTGCCTCTATCTTGTTCCCTGTCAGTACAGCCTTCAGGTGCTGCACATAAAAGTCCGCCAAACTGTACTTGCCTCATCCCTACACACTTTTGTAGGCAGCACTACAGCATATTCTCCACCCCCACTATTATCCTGTTATCCCCCCTTTCCACCTTTTCCCCCTCCTGTGCCCCTATTACCTATCCCCCTTTCCACCCTTTCCCCCTCCTGTGCCCTGTTACCTACCCCCCTTTCCACCTCCCCTCCTCCCTGTCCTCTGTTTTTTAATGTGTCTATCTGCAACTCAATGACTTTGTGCAGTGAACAGCAATCTATCCATTCATGTTGTTATTCCATCCCTGATTTTCCATTGTTCAATTCCTTATTTTAGCCACTAAAGTCTGAAAATAATTAATCACTATCATACAATATAAAAATAAAGGAAAAATCCATCATTAATTTTCTATTTTCCTTTTATGAGATTCAGAGTAATTTTGAATCATGTTTAAAAAAGAAATAACAAGAAAAGTAAGTAATTTCAAATTGGAGATAGTGTCTAAGATTGGTTTGCTTGACATGGAATTACCTGATTGCAATTTATACAGAAATTGGATGCTTCTTTACACTACGTGTTCATTTCTAATTCCTGCTGCAGTATTTCCTATAGATTAACCACTTTAAAATTAGTGGTATTGTTGGTGGTTGGGAACTTCATTGTAAACAGAGCAACTCGTGAAGTTATAATATTTCTGAGTATGTGGTCAACTGGATTATCCACCTGCAAGGCAAGCTACAGTTTCACAACTATGATGAACACTTCAGTAACACAAAACACACATAAAGTTAAACTCACCACCTGTAGTCAATCGTAGAATTCTCCCATTTGTCTGAACTCGAGTAGCTTGCCAGTTAAGTTTACACAAAAGCAATTTCATTAGTTCTTGTCAAAGGTAAAATTATCAAAACTGTAAATATATTTTGAATTACAGATGAATGTCTTCCAGCTGTAGCACTCTCTTGATTGTTTCAGGAAGGAACTGGACACTGTAATAGAACAGTTGGAGACTTTGTGTAGTAAATGGTCATTTACTCAAGAACAGTCGGCCAGTTTACCAAATGAGGTTAATGATATGGTGGATGTTGCCACTGGACAAACCAAGCTACTCATCAAAGAAAAGCTTGCGCAGTACAGAGGGCTTATTGATGAATGTGAAAAAAATAGTGGGCCAGTAAGAGTGACAGAGTCAGATTTGCAAGGTTTCTGGGAAATGGTAAATCTACAGGTACTGTGGACGAATTGCTGTTATTGATACAGGCTTAAGGGCTGTCCTCATAATGCTGCAAAGATATATGTAGCTTTGTTCACTTGTATTTGTTTTCGGATGAGTAGCCCAGATTCTAAAGCCACTAAATTCATTTTTTGTTGATTTTTAGTGGACACACTGCCATATGGATTCCTTTTCAGCTTCTTGACAGTAGAATAGGTTTCAGGGTGCAGAACTCAATATAAACCATTGCAAGTGGCTGTAGAAAATTGTTCCGTTGCGAAGGCTTGTGCCACTGACTGCACGTTGTCTTTGGGTGTAAAGCCTGCTAAATGTCCCAACATTTGGAAAACTGAAGTTCAACATGCACAGCTGTTGCCATGCCATGACCAGTTGCAAAGCATGCCAACTGACATCGTACTTACCAATCTAGACATTCAAACGTACCTTTCACTTTGTTACGATTAGAAGGGATACTGTTCTTATTCAGCGTTAGGTTGGCATGGTGAATGCGTATGCAACAGAGAAGCTCTTGCTGTTGACGCATTGTCAAAATATACACTAGTAAGCACAGCTCAGCTGATCTTATCTTATCATTAAAGCAATGTTGTGCAATGGAAACTGTTTCGACACTAACTGGTATGTCATAACCTCAAGAAATTCATGGTATGACCTGTGCTGTCCTCTACGCAGTGGCTTAGTCTGACCAATTTAATGGATAATTCCAGAAAAACTGAAACTTTAAGTTGTCTGGCAACAAAAATAGTAAGAGTGTAGTGCATAGCAAAACAAAAGAAAGTTTATATTTAATGCAGTGGATTTCACAGAGAGCAGCAAAGAGTGCTATGTGTTACACTCACATTGTTTCAGATTGCTCCCAGTTTCACAGGAATTGTCCATTGGGGAAGATTGTAAGCAACCACTGGAGGAAGGGCTGTTGGCAATAAGAATTGAAATTTTATTACTTGCATTACAAATAGTCAAGCCCATCACATTTCAAACTCCTAAAAAGGCAATGAAGAATCAGATGGAGACTTTAACTTGCAGAAATTCTTTCAACATTCACAGAACAGAAATAATATGGATGTAGGACAGACTTCAGTCATTTGGCTCCCTAAGCAGGTGGCAAGCACAGGCCCACAAGCAATGAGCACATTTTCTTTACTTTTCTGCAGGGAAGGAATGGGGACCTGTAGGGAGGCTTGAAAAGAGATGATGTGGATACCGCATGTTTCGAGACTAATTAATTTTGCCACAAAAAAACGTGCATATCAGTTTCAATGAGGTTTCATTGCTATAAATTTACCAAATAAACTAGAAGCTTAATACTACCACATAATTTTGCTACAAAGTGAGTACATATTTCTCATTTTGCTTAATCATGCATTATACATGTAACAATTCTTGAACAAATTGTGCCCTCTTTAATCTTCTTGCTCTTTTTCCCTTTTGCAAAAGGGTTTAAAATTGGTTAATTCATTCATGTGCTTTGTAGATGTAATGTGCAGTTCAGGTTATGGTCTGACAATATCTCATAGGCATTTAATTGTTCTTCATTGCTGGAAACATTTGTTTAAAGATGTGCATGCAATCAAGCATTAATATTAAATTGCAGCCACCTTCTGCAAATGAAGAAACTGATCCTGACGGAAATGCTTGTAGAAATTTAGATCATATATCTTGTTTTTAAATTTGTCTTTATCTTCCCTGTTGTGCTACAGGTCAGTTACTTAAAGTTGCATACCTGTACAAATGTTTTCAGTATTCACTGAGTATAGAGATGGAAAAACATCCTCCAGCTCTGTCAAATCCTTAAGTCAAAACAGAAATTCTTCCTTAATGGTAAGGTAAAAGTTGTTTTCCAATGTACAGCGTATCTCGTAGCTGTTTGATTACACTGACAAGATCCAAGGTGATTTCACAAATTGTTCAAGAAATTTTTGGCGTATACTTGATCACCAACCTAAAACTTTGAACCTGTCTTTGGCTGTACTTCCTCTTTTGATGGAAGAATCAGTGACTATTTCCTTGGCTGATGACCATGAAGTAGTTCGGCAGTTCGTGTGGTAAGTAATCAGCATTTTTGGCAGAGCACCTTGCTTGTTCTCTTCTCCCCAGTTAGCTTTCTTTGAAGCTTCTGTAAACTTATTGACAAATCTTTGTGCTGCACCATTTGAAGCAGAATGAAATGAAGTTGTAGTCAGGAGTTCTATTCCATTCATGCCACTGACATTTGTGAATTATATTGATACCATTGTCAAAAACTATGGTCTTGATGAATCCTTGTATGGTGCTTGTAGCACCGTTTTGAGGTTGGTGTCAAATATGTTTAGGAACTGTGATTGTGTGTCAACACATGATCCAGTATGCTTTCCTAAATTGTCAAGCAAAATCAGTGTGAATTCTTTCCCATGGTTATGTTGCTTGGGGATGGTGAAGGTTAATTTAGAATATCCTTTTTGTGATTGGGTATTGCTATTTGACAAGATTCACATTGTGAAACCATTTCTCAACTTCTGTGTCCATTTTTGGTCACCAGCTTGTCATTTGTTTCATGTATCTTCACAGTCAGCTCCAAGCATTCATTGTGGGACACAGATATTGAGCATCTTTGGTTGGAATTTAAAGGTGTTATCCACCACATACTAGAGAAATACGTGCTTAGCAAAAATATAGGGGAGGGAAAGGATCCACCTTGGTTCAACAGAAGTTTTAGGAAGTTTGTGAGAAAGCACAGAATTTTGCACAGTCGTCTTATATGTAGTCACTGCCCTGCTGACAAACAGAAATTATGTGAAGTGAAAGTAGCTGTCAAAAGGTCAGTGAGAAATTCTTTTAATAAATTTGAAAGCAATATTTTATCTGCAGAGTCAAAAGATAACCCCAAAAACTTTTGGTCATACATAAAATCTATGAACACTATAAATAATTCAATACCTTCTCTTCCTGACAGTACGAATTATGTAACAGATGATGATAAACAGAAGGCCAAAATTCTAAACCTAGCTTTCAAAAACTCATTTACAGTAGAGGATGGCAGTACAATTCCCCCTTTCATTTATTGAACAAACGCAAGGATGGCTGACATAGTGTTTAGTGTATCTGGGATTGTAAAACGGTTAAGATCCTTAGACACCAGGAAGGCATCTGGCCCAGATGATATCCTCGTAACGTTATATGTTGACTATGATACAAATATAGCACCATTCGTATCCATCATCTCTCAGGGATCATTGGAACATTGGAAAGTTCCACGGGACTGGAAGAAGGCTCAGGTCATAGCAATCTATAATAAGAGTAGAAAATCGAATGCACACCATTACTGGCCAGTTTCACTGACATAGATTTGTTGTAGAATCATTTAACATATTTTGTTTTCAGACATAATGACATTTCCAGACTTAGAGAAGCTCATCTGCATAAACCAGCACAGTTTTAGGAAACAGCGCTCATGCGAAACACAGCTGGCCCTCTTTGTGCATGATATACAACAGGCTGGTAGATACCGGCTCCCAAATTGAGGCCATATTCCTTGACTTTCGAAAGGAATTTGACTCCGTTCCGCACTGCCGCTTGCTCCAAACAGTGCACACTTAGTCTATCTGATGACATATGTGGTTGGATAAAAGTTTTCTAACAGACAGAGAGCAGTATGTCATTCTGAATGGGGAGACTTCAACAGAAACAAGTGTAACATCAGGTGTGTCCCAGGGCAGCGTATTAGGTCCTGTGCTTCTTATGATTTACATAAACGATCCGGTTGATGGTATTGACAGTGGCATTAGGCTGTTTGCTGATGATGCTGTAGTCTACAGGTAAGCCTACAGGTAAGCAGTATCAGACGAAAGTTGTGAACAAATCATTGAGAATTTGCAGAAAATAAATGTGTGGTGTAATGAATGGCAGTTCTCTCAATATTAGTGAGTGTAACCTATTGCGTATAACAAAGCGAAAATCCTCATTATGTAAAAGTGCAAAATAAATGCCCAGTCTTTGGAAGCGGTAACATCTTTTAAGTATCTGGTTATGACTATTCGAGATATCAAATGGAATGATCAGATTATACAAGCAACGGGTAAGGCAAAATCTAGATTGCGGTTTATTGGCAGAATTCTGAAGCGATGCAGTCCTTCAACAAAGGAAATTACTTAAAATACTCCAGTTCATCCAGTCTTAGAGTATTTTTCTTCTGTATGGGACCCTTACCAATTGGTTCCGATTTGAGAGATTGAGAAGGTTCAAAGAAGAGTGGCAAGACTCATGACTGGTACATTTAGCCGTCATGAGTGTGTTACGAATCTCAGAGAAAGTTTGAAGTGGGACACACTTGCAAATAGACGAGGCACTAAACAGAAGGGGCTGCTCACTACATCCTTGGCAAAGATCGGATTTTGGGATTTAGAGCATATATTATTACCACCAACTAACTTTCAAATCGCGCAATGATCACCATTTGAAGATGAGGGAAATTAGAGCTCATACCGAGGCATCCAGGCAGTCGAGACAGTCGTTCTTTCGTTCTTCCCTTGTGCGGTCTGCGAGTGGAACGGGGAGTGGGGGATATGACTTTGGTGTGAATAGTACCTTCTCCCACTCTCCCAAACACACCACCACTTGGTGGCTAGCAGAGTATATATGTAAATGTAGATTCTGTTGATACCCCAGTGTCCTCCATGAACTGTCTTCAAAATTTTCTCCTTGAACATTTTTCGTGTGATAACCCTTGTGAATTCTGTCTGGTGCTGATGGGAGTCCTATTATTGAAATGTGGCTGCAAAATTTTTTTGCCCTCAGGCAAGTAGCCTGCCCATTCATTTTTCACATAACGCGCTCTTTTTTTGTTGCTGCATCTTGGCTTGTAGCTTCTCAAATTTTACTGTGTTCAACTAGAAATTAATGATCTGTTGTTAATATCTTCATCAAGTTGCAAGCCTGATTCTTCAGACATATCGAATTTTTCATCTGGACCGACAGGAAGCCTTGATAAGTGTCAGTGTTGCAGTGTTTTTCTGTGGGCCTATATCCTGTTAATGTGATAGCCCATCTTTGTAGTCTCAGAACAGTTATTAGTGTCAGTTATTTCTTTGGATGGAATATTGAAACCAGAGGCTTGTGATGTGTGATCAGTTCCAACCTTCTTACATGAAAGTGTTGGTGAAATTTTTGACCCCATAAATTATGAATAATGCTTCTTTCTCAATCTGTCTGTATATCTAGCTTGATGTTCATTTGACGTCCTGGAAGGGAAGGAGACTTTCTGATCCCACTGCATAGTTGTTAGACAGCACTGCTCTGATTCTGTATGAAGATGCATCTGTGGCTAATGCTACAGTTTGAATTGGATAAAAGTGCACCAGTTTGGTTTCCCCGATAATTCCCTTCTTGAGCTTCAAAAACAATGTTTCTTCTTGCTTGTGCCATTTGAACTTGGGGGGGGGGGGGGTATTTTTGATGTTGATTCAGTGATTTCATCAAATCTCTTGATAAATTTACTGCAGTTTTCAACGAAAGATTCTAGTTCCTGGATGTTCCGTGGATGAAACAGCTTTTTTATTGTTGCACTTGTCAGTAATGTAGCCACGGTATTCTACTTTGTTTTTGAAGAATTTTTATTTATTTCTGTTGTATTTGAACTCACTTCCTTCCAGTCATGTGAAAATTATGTTCAAATTCTTCATTTACTCATTCATATTTGTGGCAGTTGCTGTTATATTGTCCAAGCAACTAGGACATGCAGATAGAATCTAGTGATTTGTTCCACAAATTGCTGGTATATTGCAAGAGCACTTATTATGACAAATGGTATCCTCTGGTATTCAAACAGTCCTAGTGGAGTATTGACAGTAGTCATCTTAGATTCTTTGTGCAGCCCCAGCTGGAGATATGCATCTGATAAATCTAGTTTTGTAAAACATTTGTCATTTATGATGTTTTAAAAGTGAACCTCAGACCTTGGACTTGTGATACTGATCTATTTACAGTTGTGTATTTACAATCACTCTGAAGTCACCTCAGATTCTTAATGATCCATTTCACATTGGTACAGTAACAATTGGTGTAGTCCATTAAGTGGTCTTCACTTGCATCCAGATTTCTTCTTTGCTCAGTCTTTGTTTCTTCTTTAACTTCATCCGTCATAGCAAATGGTTCTGGTCTGTGCTTGGAAAAGTTTGGTTTGGCTCCTGTCGTCAGTTTCGGAACTACTTTGTAAGTTTTCTGGGAGCCTAAGCTAGGGTTGGAAAGAGATTCATGATCCTGGCATATTTTCTTATTTGCTTCTTTAAAGCTATTTTGATCCATCATGTTTGCAGCCTCTAATGTCTTTTCACTAATATTTAAATTGAAGACATTGCAACAGTTTGTGCCACAGAGATTGGCTGTTTTTTGAGTTGGCAATCATTAATGGAAACATTTTGTTTGTCCATTGTATAGGACCACTGCATCACGTTTCCCTTTGAGTTACTCAGGGCTGCATTGAATAGTTTCAATGCTGAATCTGAACTGAATTATTCTGGTGACACAGTAATATGTAAGCATCAAGATTTCTTAGTGAGCAAGTTGCAACAGTATCCAACAGGAATTTCACTGTGCAGCCACTGATTTCCAGTGGTTTATAGATTTTTCTAGCATATTCACTGCTGCTGATTTCTTTAACCAACGCAACTTCATATGCTTCATTCTGGTTTTTCCTTGGCAGTGAAAGGATTTTTATTTTGACACATGCAGATGGTGAATATGTGGCCAGTCTTGTTGCATCTGTAGAACACTTCATTTGTGAATCTGCATTCATTCTATCAGTGGTTTAGTCTACATTTTGTGCAAGACTTTTATTTTTAGCACTCTTTTAATTAGGTCCTTAAATGTGGTCCCCGGTTTGTAGTGGCTGATAATTTGAAAATCTTCATGTGACTCTTCTGTATTTTCACTTTGTTTTTGCGATTCATTGAGTAGCTTCATACACTCAGCAGTCTTTAAAACTTCATCAAGGGAAGGATTGCTTTATTACTGAACCAAATTTCACATGGTATCATAAGGATTATTCAGTATAACACCTCTGACTGATCTATCATTATCAGCAGTGTCTTGACCACCATGTTTGCATATGAAATGCAATCCTTTGCAGCACCACGTAAATCAGCCATTTGTTCTGAATATGTCTGTCTAGGGTTTTCCTTTCTGAGGAATTTGTAAGGGCCACAAATACCTGTGTTTTTGCTTTAAAATGGACAGATAGTTGCTTAACCAGCTCAGAATATTTTTCACTGCTGGTGTCCTTCTTTCAAGAGATTGAATGTGTTAGTGCCAGTCCCTGAGACAGGAAATATTCCCATTCCTGGTTGTCATCTGTTACCAGGTGTGCCTCCAAATGTTGATAAAGGCAGCAGAAGTACATGCCCCAATGTTTCTTTATTTTGTCAAATGCGGGGAATACTAACACATTTGATTTTTGATCCAGTGATATAGCACTCCATTTTGGCAGCAGTTTTAATAGATTGCGTTGTTATTTTGATGCTTCCTGTTTCTGTTCCATGAACTGCCATTGTTGGATCGTCATCTTGATACTACTAGTTCTCTCATTGAGATTCTGGATTGTCTTTACGATTGTTTGAATTCTCATTGCTGGATGATATATGGCTAGTGTGCAACTTGTAATTCTTGAAGCAGTCTTTATAGAAATGCACAATTTTATTAACACAAAATGCAAAGCAATAACTGTATAATAATATTGTAACATGTATGACCATGGCACAAATAACAAAAAATCAAATACAAAACTGAAAGTTACAGTTTTTCATTCTTGAAAAGTAAATCTCCATTTCTTCTAAAATGTCTGTCAACTTATTTCTGTTACATGCAAAACATTTAACTGTTCTTGAGTAGGGAGCATTTTTTAAATGGCCTTTTGAATGATCTACATGTTTGCCCTGTGTGTTTCATATCACAATTGGGACATGAAACTTCATAAACTTATGAAGAGACAGAAGTCAACAGGCTATTTGTCAACAATTAAACTTGTGAGTGTTCTACGTCGGTAATTTATATTGTTTTGGTGTTTTAATGTTACTTACCATATTATTTTGAAACATTTTCGGTTTTGTCAGACGTATTGTCTGTATATTTCATGGTGGTAAACTGTATTTTCTTCTGTGAAGTTTGTGAAGTGTTTTTCCTTTTTGTAATTTTTTTATATATGAAACTATTTTCATATTACATTCATTGTTGTGACCAATCTGTCACTGAAGGCTGTCTTCCTTAGTTGTACCTCACTGCTCTAAAGGAAGGCGAATAATCCTGTGAATGCTGAAATAGAAACAAGTATGTTTATGTCATATAAGGTGATAAGATTCAGTTTTTCCAAAGTCACCTTCATTGACATGACGTACCCACATGACACCGTGAATGGCAGGCAACTACTGATTAAACTTTAAAATCTGATGTGGGACCACCACTTGACATGGCTTCTGAGCACATTCCTCCATAACAAAAAATTGTCGTGGTCCCAAATTCCACCAGATAATTTCTGTATGTTGTTGATAGCTCAAGGTTTGTGCTTCCTGGGACAGAAAAGAAATTTAGGTAGATTCTGGATGTGTTCTGCATGTATTATTAGGTTAACCACTTGAAGCTAAAGTCCTGCAAGATAAAAGTCTGTGCTTTCCATATGACAGAGACATAGGAAAGGACTCCATGTGACGCGGCAAGGTGAACAACTAAAGTACTGTAGACACCCCAAAATCTAGTTGACTATAGATCTCACTAGGATATTCAAGCAGTACTGTATTAACACAAAAGTTCCATGAACAGCACTGTTAGGCCTCCCAAAAGCAGGGCATTGTGTGTTGATTGACAGCTACTACAAATTACTGTTTTGGTATTGACTGAGTCTGTTGTTGTATAAGTTACTACAGCATGGTCCGCCTGTGCATTTGTGAAGGTGAACACTACAGTAAATGAGTCGATGCACATTGTGGCAGAATGCTTGAAGGTAACTCTGCAGAAGCTCAAACTGCCTATTGGAATTGCATTCTCTCATCCATGGAGGAGAAGGGGTGTTTTAGGTCACTATATTTCAGCTAGTGGAGACATTCTGTTGTCGCTACAGTTCCAAAAAACTAGTATAATCACACTGTCAGTTAAAGAAACTCTGCATTCCACACCATTTTGGAGAATCACATTTAATGAATACATTCTCTTTATGGTTGCTGCAATTGATGGAGGTGATATATATATTTTTTTTTTTTTTTTTGAAAGTGCCATCTCATGATCTGATAAAATTTTAAACGTGCATGTCTCAATGTGTATGCTAGATTGTTATAGACTACAAATCATGGCTTTGTGTCTGTGTCTTTCCCATCCAAATGAAAACACAATAAGTTGATGTTTGAAGGCTAAACAGTTTGCTAATGACATACATGTGTTTTTGGAGTTGAGTGGAAATGTGTTCCGTTGTGTTCCAATGGAGAACAAGTAGGAAGCCAGCCAAAACATTGGCTAAAGATGATTTACTTGACTTGAGAACTGTGTAAGATTTCATCACAAACATCAGTTATAATGAAGTGGAATAATACGTGCTTCAAGGTGGAGAAACATTAAAAAATCTGTCCATTCACAGTCCCTGTGGCTATGTTCCTACATGCTTTTTTATCTTCACTTAGTCATAACTAGGCAACAAGGAATGAAATTTTTTTGGATGAAGAGTTGCTGCAGGTTTAGTATATAATGGCCCAACTGAGTGAAGACATGTAGTGAGAAAAAGTAATTTCTATTGAAGCAAAAAGTGTAATGTAAAATATTTTTAATTAAAGGAATGAAGGAAAATTTCCATAGCTTTGCGAGTAGACTTTATATGACCATTGAGTTACTAAAACCTTTGGCTTGCCTTTCATTATTGTAATGCCAACTCTCTTAACGACTTTGTAGGTGGATTGCTGCGGTAAGTCTTCCATAATGGAAAAAGTCCTGATTACTCTCTTAAATCTGTCATCTGAAAATGCAGCTTAACACACAACATAACAATTAAATGGAGTGCATAATCACAAGACTGGTGAGAGCATCTGTATCCATCCTTTGTACGTAGCTCTGAGGCAGTGCAAAGATTAAGAGAGCTTGCACTGCGCACATGAAATACGTAGCAGACAATTCACTATCCACATCACTCCCATCCACCTGCTCCAAGTGTCAACAATATTCAGTGTTGAATAGTTTGTGGCATTCAAAACAAGTTATTACTTGTTCACTTTCAGGCAACAGCAGTGGAAGATAACATGTATCCAGTGTCCTCACAGAATTACTTGTTGGTGACATCTCAGTGTTAACTGGTGTGAAGGCTGGTGTGAGTCTGTTGATGGATATTGTGGCAGAAGATTCAGTGGTGCATAAGATGTTGATCAAAGTCCAAGGCTCCAATAATAATTTTTGATGAGTCTGTAAAGAACTCTTCCAGTAGTTGAAGTGTCTGATCATACACTAATCGAGCCGTTGGTGCACTGAGATCTTCTTTGAAGAAGTCCTGATAGAACAATAGGTAGGCTGTCAGTCCAATGCTTTGTCGCATGGAATATGAGCGAGGCCTTAAATTGCTGATGAAGCCATTTGATGAGACAGTTCATGGTGAAGTGATACGCAAGGTCCAAATATGGCTCACACTGAGCAGCACTGAGAGTACTTTAAATACGCAACTCAAATTGCTGGTCCTGTTTAGAAGTGACATGGACAGGAAATATGAAGTACGGGATTCACTCGAGGAATAAGGTCGTTATTACATTAGCAGTCATTGTGTCTTCCATAGGATGGATTTCAGGTCAACGAGAGAGAATGTCAGTCACTGTCAGGCATTATTGGTACCCTTCTGAAGGTGACAAAGGTCAAATGATTTCTTTGTGGTCATAATCGAAGCACCAACTCAGTAGGGTGATAGGGGTGATAGTACTAAGTGGAGCTGTTACACGCTAAGTTAATTTGTTGTGCTCTCAAGCATTGCACTGCTGAACAAATGCCGTACAATCTTCAATGTTTGGCCAAAGAAATACATTCAGCATCAGTTGCACAGCAGCCCGTACTTCCATCTGAGGGAGACAGTGAAGAGATGAAATTGCTTGTTTGTGAAAATGTGCCATAATGATCATGTTTGTGGTGTTGATAAGTTACAGTATAGAGCTGTGTTTGAGCTCGGTATTCAGAGGTGTTGGAGCAGTAAGTCTGGCATACCTTCAGCTTGCTGCCTCCCTCTTGGGCATTGGCAACTGTTGTGAATTCAAAATACCTTCATGACAGTGTCAATGTGAGGTAGCTCATCTGCCAGACTATTCTGCCCATTAATAACATGATGAATAACCATAGTAAATTGTGCAGTAAAGTTCAGATGCTATAACTGGTGCAATGATGCCTTGTCTGGCTTCTGACAAAAAGTGAATACAAATGGCTTATGGTCTTGAGAATCACAAAATATCTGCCTTCAAGCACATGCCTAAACTTGTTGATTGAGGCATATATTCCATGGAGCTCACATTTGTATGTTCACCTATTTACTGGCAAAGGTGATAATTTCTTGCTGAAAAAGCTAGTGGTTGCTAGTTGTGCTGTACATGTTGCTGTAAAATGGCTCCAATTGTAATTGGTGGCACAGTCTACCGTAACTGAGATGTGTTTAAGGAAGAGGATGAGCTAACATGTAGTCTCTACAATAACAGCTCTAAATTTTTTTATGAAACGAGTATATGTTCTCCCTGGTGGGCAAATACCTGTTTCTGCTACAAGAGGATTGTTGTCAGTCCATGTGTGGAGTGCCATATTTGTATAGCTGTAACTTCGTTAGAGTGTTCAGCTACTATGCTTATAGTGCTTCCAGATAAGTCTGCTCTGGTGAAGGCAGTTGCGATGTCAATCGATGGATACGTCTCAACTATTAGGTCATCATTTTGATCGAGAAACCTATGTCACCATTGCAAACTGTGAGTATTTTCTGTGCATCCGCAGGTATGTGAAACAGCCATATATTCTGCAGAAAATTGTTGTAATTTGCGTTGCCTGCCAGTTTCCAAAAACAACAAAGGAGTTCAGGTGCTCACAATGGCACAAAGTTCTTCAGTGCGGAACAATTTTTCAACTCGCTCAACTTCTGACTGCGACAAGTGCGTGCTTGAGAGTAGTTTGTTATTCAACACTTGATGGTAAAGCTAGGATGTCTTATATTTCTGTAGCCATTTGCTCATTATGTCTAGCCACCACATAACTGTATTTAGTTTTATCCATTTTGATGTGGGCATAGACAGATTGGCTCTCGAGTTGCGCAAACCACAGTTCTGGATTATATGACAAGCAGAGCTGGTTTTTTACTCCAATCGGACTAAACATCCAGTTTCCCACTGAAAAGTCAGAGCTTATAGGACTCTGTATGTTTGTTATGGCAGATGTTGATTATGCGACACAGTTGGTCACTAGTAATTCTACATGAGATGGTTGATGCAAAAACATTCATAGAGTGCATTTTGTCATTCTGGCATGCAACTCAATTTTTCCAGCATACAATGTGGCCATTCGGTTCGTGATTCGGCAACTGTGTCACCAAACGTTGTGTGAAAATACAGTTCTTTAAGCACACAATATAACAGTTAATTACAATAATTAACTGTAAACTGCTAGGAATATGTATATGTGTCCTTTGTTTTTAACTCGGACAGTGCAAACACACTTGAAATATGTATCAGATGATTCACTGTTCATATTAATGCCCACACATTCTTGAAGTACACATCATTCAATTAAACAATGGAAATTCCAGGATGGAATGTAACAATATTATGAAAAGGATAGGTGTGCTTTCAGCTGGCAGAGACGGCAGTCTTGCGACTTTTTGACAGTGGCTTTGTTGACCGAAAGCTTATTTTGTGGCAGTCAGTTTGTTGCGCCTGTCTGCAACTCCGCATCTCCACTATTTGGTGAGTAGCAACTATCCTTTTCATAACATTGTTCAATTATTTTTAAACTTTCTTCAGGTCTGTTTAGAACATTTAACTACTTTCTTTACCTGCTTGCCTATGAAATTACAGCCAGCATTAAGTTCAGAAACTTAGGGGGCTTATTTTCACTTCTTTGCCATTGTGTATTGCTTAAATGTGGGAATATGTAGGTTGCCTCATAACATCTCAGCTGCAGGAAAGGGAAGGAATAGCTGAAAATTACTTCAGCGTGCTTAAAGTATGAAAAGTGCAGTAATTTAGGATGAATGAAAGAATTAAGGAAATACAACTTGAAGGGATAGTAAAAATGTGAAAGCAATTGGAGTTCTCCTGGTGGATATATTGCAAGGATGGGATTCACATGAAATTCTGACAATTTTGGGATTACATCAAAATTGGATTGGTGTGTCAACATGCAAATGTCCAATTAGAAACCCAACCATTTGTAATTGAAACCTCTGTCATATAATTTTTTCTGTCAGTCTCTTCCCTCTAGCAGTACTTTGTGTAAGTCAGTGCAAAGTTGCAACAATTTAGATTTCATGGTGAGGTGTTTCAGGTTGTCGGAATAAAAGAGCCAATAATATTGTGTAGTAAAACATGGTTGTTTTGATTCTAAGCTTGTAGTTTATGTAAAGTTCCCGATTTTCCAGCTAGAAGTGGTCATAAGTAGAGTATCGCTGAAGGAAGCGAGTCACCAAAATGGTTAAGCTCAGTCAGGTTACTTCTTTTTTCTTCACTTAACAATATCCCCCCCCTCCAAATGAACCATGGACCTTGCCGTTGGTGGGGAGGCTTGCGTGCCTCAGCGATACAGATAGCCGTACCATAAGTCCAACCACAACGGAGGGGTATCTGTTGAGAAGCCAGACAAACACGTGGTTCCTGAAGAGGGGCAGCAGCCTTTTCAATAGTTGCAGGGGCAACAGTCAGGATGATTGACGGATCTGGCCTTGTAACACTAACCAAAATGGCCACGCTGCGCTGGTACTGCAAACAGGTGAAAGCAAGGGGAAACTACAGCCATAATTTTTCTCGATTGCATGCAGCTTTACTGTATGGTCAAATGATGATAGCGTACTCTTGGGTAAAATATTCCGGAGATAAAATAGTCCCCCATTCGGATCTCCGGGCGGGGACTACGCAGGAGAATGTCATTATCTGGAGAAAGAAAACTGGCGTTCTACGGATCGGAGCGTGGAATGTCAGATCCCTTAATTGGGCAAGTAGGTTAGAAAATTTGGAAAGGGAAATGCGTAGGTTAAAGTTAGAGATAGTGGGGATTAGTGAAGTTCGGTGGCAAGAGGAACAAGACTTTTGGTCAGGCGAATACAGGGTTATAAATACAAAGTCAAACAGGGGTAATGCAGGAGCAGGTTTAATAATGAACAAAAAAAAGAAAAATAGGAATGCGGGTAAGCTACTAAAAACAGCATAGTGAACGCATTATTGTGGCCAATATAGACACAAAGCCCACGCCTACTACAGTAGTACAAGTTTATATGCCAACTAGCTCTGCAGATGACGAAGAAATTGAAGAAATGTATGATGAAATAAAAGAAATTATTCAGATACTGAAGGGAGACGAAAATTTAAGTCATGGGTGACTGGAATTCGATAGTAGGAAAAGGGAGAGAAGGAAACGTAGTAGGTGAGTATGATTGGGGGAGAGAAATGAAAGAGGAAGCCGCCTAGTAGAATTTTGCACAGAGCACAATTGAATCATAGCTAACACTTTGTTTCAGAATCATGAAAGGGGGTTGTATACATGGAAGAAGCCTGGAGATGCTAGAAGGTATCAGATAGATTATATAATGGTAAGACAGAGATTTAGGAACCAGGTTTTAAATTGTAAGACATTTCCAGGGACAGATGTGGACTCTGACCACAGTCTATTGGTTGTGAACTGTAGATTAAAATGGAAGAAACTGCAAAAAGGTGGGATTTGAGGAGATGGGACCTGGATAAGCTGAAAGAACCAGAGGTTGTAGAGAGCTTCAGGGAAAGCATTGGGGAACGATTGACAAGAATGGGGGAAAGAAATACAGTAGAAGAAGAATGGGTAGCTTTGAGAGATGAAATAGTGAAGGTAGCAGAGGGTCGAGTAGGTAAAAAGATGAGGGCTAATAGAAATCCTTGCGTAACAGAAGAGATATTGAATTTAATTGATGAAAGGAGAAAATATAAATATGCAGTAAATGAAGCAGGCAAAAAGGAATACAAACATCTTAAAAATGAGATTGACAGGAAGTGCAAAATGGCTAAGCAGGGATGGCTAGAGGATAAATGTAAGGATGTAGAGGCTTATCTCACTAGGGGCAAGATAGATACTGCCTACAGGAAAATTAAAGAGACCTTTGGAGAAAAGAGAACCACTTGTATGAATATCAAGAACTCAGGCTGAAACCCCGTTCCAAGCAAAGAAGGGAAACCAGAAAGGTGGAAGGAGTATATAGAGTGTCTATATAAGGGCAATGTACTTGAGGACAATATTATGGAAATAGAAGAGGATGTAGATGAAGATGAGATGGGAGATATGATACTGCATGAAGAGTTTGACAGAGCACTGAAAGACCTAAGTCGAAACAAGGCCCCGGGAGTAGACACATTTCCAATAGAACTACAGACTGCCTTGGGAGAGCCAGTCCTGACAAAACTCTACCATCTGGTGAGCAAGATGTATGAGACAGGCGAAATACCCACAAACTTCAAGAAATAATTCCAATCCCAAAGAAAGACAGATGTGAAAATTACCGAACTATCAGTTTAATAAGTCACGGCTGCAAAATACTAACACGAATTCTTTACAGACGAATGGAAAAACTAGTAGGAGCCGACCTTGGGAAGATCAGTTTGGATTCCGTAGAAACATTGGAACATGTGAGGCAATACTGACCCTACGGCTTATCTTAGAAGCTAGAGTAAGGAAGGCAAACCTACATTTCTAGAATTTAGTAGACTTAGAGAAAGCTTTTGACAATGTTGACTGGAATACTCTCTTTCAAATTCTGAAGGTGGCAGGGGTAAAATATAGGGAGCAAAAGGCTATTTACAATTTGTATGGAAACCAAATGGCAGTTAAAAGGGCTGAGGGGCATGAAAGGGAAGCAGTGGTTGGGAAGGGAGTGAGACAGGGTTGTAGCCTCTCCTCGATGTTAATCAATCTGTATATTGAGCAAGCAGTAAACGAAATAAAAGAAAAATTCGGAGCAGGTATTAAAATCCATGGAGAAGAAATAAAAACTTTGAGGTTTGCCGATGACATTGTAATTCTGTCAGAGACAGCAAAGGACTTGGAAGAGCAGTTGAACGGAATAGACAGTACAAGATGAACATCAACAAAAGCAAAACGAGGATAATGGAATGTAGTCAAATTAAGTCACGTGATGCCGAGGGAATTAGATTAGGAAATGAGGCACTTAAGGTAGTAAAGGAGTTTTGCTATTTGGGGAGCAAAATAACTGATGATGGTCGAAGTAGAGAGGATATAAAATATAGAATGGCAATGGCAATGCCAATGGCAAGGAAAGCGTTTCTGAAGAAGAGAAATTTGTTAACATCGAGTAGAGATAGGAAGTCATTATTGAAAGTATTTGTATGGAGTGTATGGAAGTGAAACATGGACGATAAATAGTTTAGACAAGAAGAGAATAGAAGCTTTCGAAATGTGGTGCTACAGAAGAATGCTGAAGATTAGATGGGTAGATCACATACCTAATGAGGGGGTGTTGAATAGGATTGGGGAGAAGAGAGGCTTGTGGCACAACTTGACTAGAAGAAGGGATCAGTTGGTAGGACATGTTCTGAGGCATGAAGGGATCACTAATTTAGTATTGGAGGGCAGCGTGGAGGGTAAAAATCGTAGAGGGAGACCAAGAGATGAATACACTAAGCAGATTCAGAAGGATGTAGGTTGTAGTAGGTACTGGGACTAGAAGAAGCTTGCACAGGATAGAATAGCATGGAGAGCTGCATCAAACCAGTCTCAGGACTAAAGACAACAACAACAACATCAACAACATCATTTTTAAAGATTTTTGTGGGAGGGGTTCATCCTGTTTTTAAATGTATCATCTCTTGTTAATTTGTATGCACATCACTTGGAGGCATGATAATAGAGATGCAAACAAATGAACTGCTTATGGCTAAATAAGTATTGTAAATTTATTTATATATTTGCTCCTTTTTCATCCCTTGCCACTTTGTATAGTAAAAAACTCACCCCATTGACTTAACTTTTCAGTGCCTGTTGCATGAAAATGTTTGGACGGCTACTCCTTACATATGGTTTTTAATGTCTTCCCTTGCTTTCAGCAAATTAGTTTCATGTTCTTCGACATATCAAAAAGACACTGTGATTCATAAGTATTCTCCCTTCATTACACAAGATGTGCTACATCTAATTTTTCTTCAAATGTGCTATCTTTCAGCATTGTAGCCATCTTCAAAGTTCTAACATACATGCTGTAATCAGTGGAATTAGCCAGTAACTCAGTGTAAAAGTACTACAAAGCAAATGTAGTCATTTGAATACTGAACATTGTAACATTCCCCATTCTTAAACATGCTGTGAGAATAAACTTATAAAATTCAGACTTTCCAGTTTAGTGATTGCATGTTCTTCAGGCTGTAAACGAAACATATTTACAGTTTGCGTTAATAATTATTGGATCGGTTAATGTTGCATTGATTATTTGTACTTACATAGTGTAATCTGTTGTCTATCATTGTTGTCCTACATCTCTGATTGAAGTAAAAAAGCAAAGTCGTATGTCTTGAATGGCTGGAAATCCCCAAAGAGCAGCTGCAGCCACCTAATTGGAAAGGTTTTCTCTATCTTTTGCACTCATAGGCATCCTTTCTGTACAAAGTATGAGAGCTGTGTAAATGTATCTCCCAATGTAGATGACTGTTTAATGTCCCCATCTGATGGACAGAGAACTATCAACAGTGTCGCAGACCCTCGCTTCATGAGACACTGCAGAGGGGTTTGAAATGGTATCAAAGACATTTGGTGCAAAAACAGGTGATCAGGGACTTCACACCACCACCCCTCCTGTCCCCTCTACCATAAAGGCAAAGAGGAAAATGTGAACAGTGCAAGGCATACCTGGACAGTAACCCATCTAAGTACTGGCCATGCTCAGTGGTGCTTAACTTAGATGATCCGGCGGTAGTTTGTGTATCCACCTTAGCATAGTATTTGTGTCTGAAGTAAATAGCCATAGTTCTTGCTGTAAGAATATGCCGGTATGTAACTCGCAGTTCGTGGATGGTAATTTTTAAAATAAGTGAAACCCCATTAAATATATTACTCATTCATTGTATTCAATTCACACTTGAGCTGCTCCTCAACATAACCTTGTACTCCATTTGGAAACATTAAAACTAGTTGTGAAAACCTCAGTACATAAACTACTAACATAATAAAACTACCATTCACAATCTTCCAAAAAGTAACTGCCACGCCAACATAGCTGCAGTCTCATATATAACATTATAACAATGTCAGCAGGCTTAGGCATTATTAGACACATCATTTTAATTAATGTAAAATTACGAATTACGTATAAAATTATTTAAGCAGGACGTAACTCTCAGCTGGAAACAAACTTAATTGTTATGATTGGTTACGTGTAATAGACTCGGTGCCAAATATTACGGTGAGTATTTTTAGAGTTGACTTTACTGTATGTTAATTTTGAACATTTAAATTATGGCTTCACTTGACTACACTCATGGTAATTAGTTACAAAAATCCCTATTATCTTATACAAATTGTACAGCTCAAATTCATACTGAAAACTACGGATGTGATATGTTCAGATGCAAACAGTTGTCCACATAAAGTAATTTATATATAGTGCATTAAGTATCAGCAATAATATTTAGTGTAACGTGAAAATAAAAATGAATATGGAACTTTAGTGTGTCATGTTGTTTACTTTTGAGATGTATCTTGTATTACAATTTTAGATCTAATATTTCTTGTAAGTATTCCCATTCTTCTCAACAGGTTCAAAATGTAATTTCCAAATTTGAAGAGCTGGATGTCCTGAAAGACAATAACTGGACAGAACCCAAAAAACAACACTCATCTCCACTGAAGAAGAAAAAAGGTGTAACCAAAATATCTAAAACAAAACCAGTAGCTTCAAAGTCATCTGTTCGAGACCACATTGCAGGTTTGAAAATGTGTGAAGCATCACCTGGTGATTGCTTACCTCCCCTTTTTTTAATGTTATAGGATGAATAATTTTGTGCTGGTATCTGTTATTACTAGTCTCTAAACATGATAGCAGCTAACCTCATGACTGTTCCTATTTCAGACTTTTAGTGGCTATATTTTATGCAAATCGAACATTCAGAGAATAGTATTTTGATAGTTACATGTTTTTACATCAATAAACGAATTATAGGCACAATTTTCATACTTTCTTTATGAATGTTGCTAAACATAATGTACACTTGGTCAATTTATAAGTATTGTTGTTCAGGGACAAATTATGAAAATAATGCTTACATGCTAAGTTTCCACAGACTATAACTACACAACCCAGTAGCTTTACCACCAGCTATAATAATAAATGCAAGGGTATGGTATTTGTTGATATAATGAAACATTTCTCAGTATTGCATTCATTAAGGTTGTTTGTTTCTTTATTATTATTATTATTATTATTATTATTATTATTATTATTATGTGAGTCAGGAATTTAGTCCTATTTTCAAATGCTACTGCTATTGTGTGTGTGTGTGTGTGTGTGTGTGTGTGTGTGTGTGTGTGTGTTTTCTTCTCTTGTCCTCCTGTCCCTTTTCATGGTTTCTTTGCACGCAGAAGAAAAAAATTATTATTTTACTCAATGAAGCTGTGGGAGCGATGGTTTGCAGTTAAGTGAACATACATGCGCTGAAGTAGCCAGTATAGTAGATACCCTAGTAATTCAATTTTCTGACGTTGACATCTAAAACTATTAATGAAATGACACAATTTCAGAGACTTCACTGGTCCAATACAGACATGATTTTATATATATAGACTAAAGCAGTGAGTGAAAATTCGTACCAAGGTCGGGAATCGTACCTGGGTCTCCTACTTACTAGGTAGCCGCATTAGCTACTAAGCCATCTTAGCAGAATTTTATGTATACTGAGGTGGCAATGAGACTTTGGATCAAGGAGGGAGGTATGTCAGAGTAATCGGTGCAGTTCTGTGGACCGCTCTGCCAAGGTGGCTTAGTGGCTAACGCACCTGCCTAGTAACCAGGAGACCTGAGTTCGATTCCTGCATTTTCATTCACCGCTTCAGTCTGTACATACAAAAATTTTGAAATATGTCATATATGTTCTGATTTCTTCAATTAAAGTAAAACAATAAGACTAGTACAAGAGAAGCAGATCCCACGCACATCCGGGTCCAGCCTGTGACAGAATGACCTGCCTTTGGCCAAAAATCATGAAGTTTCTGTAATTGCTTGTTGACTGGGATTCCCTGTCTCAATGCTATATTCTGTTTTTCTATTCTTTCCTGTAGTAACATTACTAAATAATTCTTGTCGATTGTGGACCTATTGGAACACAGGAACTGTTGAAATTGAAATTATGATGAATTAGCTACAACCAGTTGCTTATATAGACTTTTATTTTCCTTTCATGTCACTTCAAAACGCCCGGCATCCCGTATTCAGATGTTTTGCATTTGTTCTTTATTAAAGGTGTTGCAGAATTTTGCAACAGAAATTTTGAAGACAACTATTGCAAAACATCGTAAGTAAGGACTGTTCACGATGGGTGAATAAATGTAAACATTTGAAGATGGGATGAACATAAAATGAATGTTCTTTCGAAAATGTATGTTTTGAGACATAATTTGTTAGTGTGGTGTGTCAGAAAAGGGATGCCATTCGCATTGGTGCATTACCGCACCAATGTTAGCATCACAAACACAATAATTATGGCTTTATGCACTAAGAGCGCTACTGTAGTGTAATGTAACAAGGCAGCCTGCAAGCTTAAGTATGTATGTGCGTTAGGCCCATGAGTCACCAAATGTTGCCCATACTTGGCATATAAAATACTTTTTTCTGTATTAATGATGCAGCTGATCTCTTGAGTGTGTTTTGTACGAAGTTTCATTTCTGTTGTGTTTGAATGATTTTGCTATATTGGTGTGAAGCTCAAATTTCTGGTTGCCCTCTGAATTAGATAGAGGTCTCTCTCTTACTGACACAAAATATTTTAATCGCAAGTGTAGACTGTCCTTGGTTATGCTTGTGTTTAATTTTACCTTCATTTGCCTTAGGGGAAATCAGGATATGTGGGTGTGAAAGTATAATTAAAGTTAAAGATTTCAACTATGATACCTGTTTTGTAATCTCCCCCCCCCCCCCCCCCCCCTCTCTCTCTCTCTCTCTCTCTCTCTCTCTCTCTCTCTCTCTCTCTCTCTCTCTCTCTCTCTCTCTCTCTCTCTCTCTCTCTCTCTCTCTCTCTCTCTCAATCCCCCCTCTCTCTCAATCCCCCCTCTCTCTTGACTATTAATCAAGCATGGTCAGATGTGGCCTATACTCTTTGCCTGTTTGCAAAAAATGTAAAACTGGTCATAAACATGTGTGCCTTGATTCACTATTTTTTTGACACATAACTGACATAACAACCTCCAGTTCTGCATGCATTATGTTTTGCCAGCATGAAGCAGGTAGACTGATACTACAATGTATAAACGAAGATGACATAATTCCTCAGAAAATGGTTTTGAATGTTGATTTTTCAAATGACATGTGTTGTAACCGTGATAAATGAGAGTAAAATGTAACTAAGTGTAATAATTGTTTGAATTTGAGTTTGACCATAATTTAAGGAGAAACAGAAATGTATCAGATATTATTGAGGATCTCCCATGAAGTAAGTTTGTAATCTACACACAAAATATTAACAACAGTAATATAACAAACGGATTCTCACCAGATCTGTGTAACTTCCAGTGACTTTGACAAAACAGATAACGATAGCTTGAGAAGTCTGGTAAAAAAGGGAGAACAAATGTTTCATAATCAACTCACATTACTCCTCAACATAGTCATCTTGTAGGGATATAAACTTAGTTTGGGGACCCTGCAGCTTTTTCATCCCATTAGAAAAACAGGTTCTGTCAAGCTCTGCATGATAATCTGATAGCTAATATCACCACCTCATTTGACGAAAATTTGCTCCCAGCAAACCAAAGTTTCAAGTTAGGGAACAAGAAGAAGTAATTCGTGGATTGAATAAGGTGGATGAGGAACTAGTTAAAAGCACAATTTATGCTACTTCACCGTTGGTACCCCTAATGTGTGGGATGATGCATTATCTTGGTGAAAGAGCACTTTTTTGCAAGCCATTCTTAATCTTATATCAGACAAATAAAAGTTCAAAACAATTCAACAAAGAACTAGAATAGAGCCCAGTTATTGTTGTCCTTTTTCGAAGTAATCTATGTGGATTATTCCTTGGGAATCCCAAAAAACAGTTGCCATCACCTTAACAGCTCATAAATGGTCTTCGCCTCCTTTGATGCACTTTCACCAGCCTTTGTCCGTTGTTTTGAGTGCCATTTGGCTTTGGTATGTAATGATTGATCCATGTAATGAACAGCCACAAATAAGAACAAAAGGTCTTGCAGATCGTGATTAAACATCGCCAGACATTGTTTTGGATATGCAGTTGGTAGACTGTGAAGAATTGCAGCACCCACCTCACACACAGCTTCTTCATAGCTAATCCTCCATGCAGGATATTATGTGCTCTGTCTGTTAAGAAGACTACAGTCTCACCAATCTCTCAAATTTTTATTCAGCAGTCTTGCATTACCATATCATGGATTTGTTCAATGGTTTCCTTTCTGCTGACCTCAGCTGGACAGTCGGAGCATGCTTCATCATTGGTGCTTGTCCAACCACGTTCAAATTAACCAGTCCAAAAGTAAATGGTCTTCAGTGATGGTGAAGAGTGTGTGAAATTCATCGAAATCTTTTTTGATTTATGTGGCTGTCGAACCCTTCAAATGGAGATGTTTAGTAAAAGGATGAAACTTGGTTTTCCCCATTTTCAATTGCAGGCGACACGCTGACCAATTCATACGCCTATTAACAATGAACTGTACATTGTTGAAATTCTTTATACTTCCTTTGGTTAATCAAGCTTACCAACCATAAAGGGACAACAAAAAACATTCTATTCTTCCACGGAAATTTGCCAGATCTTTCAAACCTCCGTCACATGAATGGATATAGGAACAATATTAATGAGAGAGAAAATTTCAAAATAGGTGGCAGAATGAAATCAGGCCACCATACTCACCCAGTCTGTGTCCACTTTCGTAGTCAAGGTTTTGTGGTTCAATTGTTCTTCTGTGACCTCTACTTCATAAAAAGCTTCAGTATTGTGTTTTTTTCTGTTTTTGCCAACTCCGTAGTTTATTTTCAAATTGTTTTGTGTAAAATGTACTCGTAAATCTGCAGGACTTCATTCAATAGTTTTTTGTGTCTTCATTTCAGCATTGCTTCTTTATTGGTATGTACTTGATCATCGCAAATGTTACTTCTCCATATGTAATTTAATATTGGAAATTTGTACCTATGGAATTGTTAATATTCAGTTGATCTGGTTTGATGTTCAGTTGAGTGTTTGTGCAAAAAATTTCTGTTTCAGCTTTAAGGCGTGCAAAGGCTGCTATGCAGTGCAGTGAACCAAAAGATCCAAACATTGCCAGTTTCATCCCTGCCGACCCTGCTTCAAAAGTGGAAAAACAGTCTAACCAAAGAGGTGTTGTATTAGTTCACTTCATTGATTTCTATGATAAGTTCTCTCCTTTGCCTCTTGATGAAATAAACACAAGAAATCATCAGATTTACAGCAATACTTAAAGCTTTTTTTTCCACCATTGACAAAATTACATGATAGAATGGTCTAAAAATAATTTTCTTTGGTTCAGTAAAGAGAACTAAAACTAACACAACATGTAGAGAAAAGATTTACCCTACAAAATAAAATCCCCGAGGACAAAATGCAGATTTAATACAAATTCCAAAAATCAGGGTGTATACGATCCGGGAGATCCGGGAAAAACCCAGGGATTTTTTCATCCAGGAGAAAACCGGGAAAAACCCAGGATATTTTTAGAATTTCAGGAATTTTTCATTGTTTTAGTTTTCAGTTAAAATGTAATTTTGACTGGTAAGAACCGGTACTCCAGCAAAGGATATTACTGTATCCCGTTACTTCAGAATAATACTACAGCAATAAAACGTAAACGAGAGAAAAAACGAAAATAACTTAAATGCGCCATATGCAACGACGACACACAATGCTCATGCAGGTGTCTGCCAATTGAAAATGTGTCAAAAGCTTTAAGAAGACTTCATAACAACAAATTGCCTCGAATGAGCATGAAGTCGAAACTGTTTACATTCTGTTTGTTTTAGCAGCTATGTGCATGCGCAATTGATTCACGTTTGAGTAGTTGATTCTCCCGCTTCTGGCTAGTGGCTGTTGGCTGTGCAAGCAGTCACAGCAAGCAGATAGATGCTACCAGGAAAAGGGGGCGCCAAATTCATATTCTTGAGGAAAAAAACTTGTTTCACAAAGCGCCTAGCATCCAGCGCATGTTTGTCTATCGATTATTCATATGATTTTGAAAAGCTTCCCTGTTTGTTTTTGAACACATTTTAAGTTGATTTCTGAATGAATCATAAGTTGACTTTTGAATAGTGTACATGATGTCTCTGGCAGGAGAATCCTCATCACATCGAGAAAGGGGATGGGGTTAGACGAGATGAGGGAGTAAAGCCGAATGGATGGATGCGAGTCGCTGTCTGATTATGTGGTTGATTGAGTTTGCGAATGATCAGTGTTGTTATAATTACTAGCAAAATTCATAGATTCAGACTACCAGAATGGAAATAAATGACCGACAGGAATAACAGTTGAGGAAGATTACGTATGATGTTCTCGGTGCATCCAAGAAAATGAAATTATGACAGAAAATTTTTGATGGGACCGCTACACTAGTAAGGACCAGTAGTACAGTCCACGGCCAGCAGCCGCTTAAGTTCTATTCTGGAAGTAATGCAGAAAACATGTTGCTCGAATACGTAATAACGCCTAACCGGAAAGAATCGCGGGATAACTAAACCTGTGATTCTGGCAGAGTTAGTGACGTTAATCAACAAACAAATTTTGACAATGGCAGGAAAAGCTACAGTATTGGCGATGGCAAGATTGATTGTTAAAATGAGGAAGGAGAAGAAACGGAGACAGCACACAAATTATGGAACAATAAGAAGATTCCAAATTTATATAAAAATTTCATAATACTACTTTCCAATCTCATGCTTGATTGGTGCGTATGAATGGAATTGTGAAACTATTTCCTAACATACAGCTTTTTGCTTCCAGCAGGCCTAATAGGCATTTGATATTGGTACTTTGTGGATTATATTCTGTCATGTTATAAAAATGGCCATTTGTGCCAAAACAGTCTCCTTTATTTGTGTTACAAAATTGCTGCCGTATTAGAAAGGCCTATTTTGTTTTATCTAGCAGACTTTGACAGAATAGACGTAATCAGATTGAGAAACCACACCAGTCTTGGGTATAATTTGTATTAACAGCTTTTTCGATTTTTCATGTAGCAAAACGATTGACGAGCTTTGATGAGGTAATAGATTCTTTCTCAGAAAGGAAGCTGCAGCAAGATTAGAGAGAAAAATTGCTAGGAGCCAAGGTTTGAAGAAATGTGTAATTTCTTGTTTATTTCTTGTCAGTATTGGTTTTATATATCCTACATTTAATTTTATGTCACACAAGCAAGTTATTAACTAATATGCAATAAAGAGTTCAGATTTTCTGAAGAGTTCTTATTCTGTCGATTACAAATAATCCCATCCGCTATTAATTGCGAGTTTTCATTATAATAATAATAATAATAATAATAATTAAAAAAGACGGGCAGGCTGTCAACAAACCGGCCGACTGGGAGCAGAAGAGGCACCACGGGACATTTCAGTTTCCACTCCTGAATATAGTTTGGACGTGCGGTAGAAAAATGTTTTATGAAGAGGTGTGGCACTGCACTTTGGCATACTTAAGACCAAATAATATGTCTTACATTTCCTCGAATACATAGGTTTTACGTTTCAGACTTTTCCGAAAGATGTGCGCTACAAGATGAAGATACTTTGAGAATTCGAATTTTTTAGTATTGACCCGGTTCGCAAATGTCGCACATCCGAGGCTGATGTGCAGAGCAGCCTGAGTTATAATGGGTAGATTCCACGTGAACCGTGTTTACATTTAGTGATTTTGCTGTTCCTCTTCGTTTACTCCCACGTCAAATGAAAACAAAACTGATATATGTGGCCGGGGACTATCAAGTGAATTAAAACACGTTCACATAATTACGGAAGGCTAAAATATGTCATTACTTTCAGATTTCATTTTATTTCCACCTTTCTGACAGTCTAATCGGCTTGCGGAACAATAAAGTTGTTTTTGTCTGTTTGCTAAAGAAATTTTACTTTTGTTAAACTTTTCCGCAGAGGCAATCAACGTATTTGAAATGAAATGTTTATTTTCACAATGCTGGCTAGTTTCAACTGTTCGCTGCATTTCAAGTGCACGTTTTCCTTTTCTAGAACGTATGGCATTATGCCATAACAAAGAACCAAACATGATACAATACAGTACTGGTGGTCCAAGAAAATTTACATCCCGAAAACCACACTGAAATGCTTAATATCAGGTCAAGGTCTACTTCATTGGGAATCTGGACATATGAATGTGCATATTAAATGTGCAAAGTTTAATATGGTTCACGAAGTTCTGATGCTCTTGGAGTATCCTCTGATGTCTTGTTTCTTTTATGACATAATGTATGATCTTTCAATGTTTTACACATAAGTATATACGGGCTTCCTACGTCAGATAGCTACCCAAGCGCGGTGTCACCTGTTATCTGCACTCTCTGCCAACTGCTGAAACGAACGTTATTCGCAGGAAAATATTGCGAATAGTGGTTTGAAAAGCGTTACTTTCGAAGTAAATATCCTTTTACGTAAGTTGAACTACGTGCAAGAATGTACCATGAATTTGTTAAATCACAGAGCGTTTGACTTTCATTTGAAAATCAACTCTTTGATGACGAGCCATTTAGAAGAATATTGAACTCTGAAGATCAGACATTTATGTCATTATTAAAAAATTTACTGGCACATTTGTGTGATATATCTTAAAGTGTAACACCGCACGAAAAAGATCAACAGTATATGAGAAAGCTTAGCTTCTCTTGCAGCTTGAGACCAGTATTATATATGAAAGCTTTGCTTTTCTTGTAGCAACACTATGTATATTAATTTAAACTATTAACTTTCCCTATTTGTGTGTTGGTGCTACTTAACAGTGATGTTGCTGTTGGCTGACTACATCACGTGTCTTATACTTTGAATATCCTCTGTCATTGGCTGGCGAGATCACGTGACACGAGCTACGAACGGCTTACAAAAGCGCATCGAAATCTTGATTTCAATGATTCGGAAAGTAACATGCGGTGTTTGATGGAATTCCAATGTATACTTTTGTAATACGAAAATTCGCAGCTTACATGTTGCTGCACATCAAAGATTTTTTCAAAACGTGTCCTTTTCCCTGAGTTTCGTTTTCTAAAGTGCCGGGAAATAGTACACCCGTGATTAAAACTGTAACCATTCAAAGGACCGATAATACTGTTACCCGGGAGAAAGTGTGTTTTTAACCGGGAAAAATCCTGGAATTTTTTTCCTTGTCCACGTATACACCCCGTAAATCAAAAGTAGTAATTACTTTAAAATCTGATAGCTTACAAATGGTTGATAACATTTGTGATTGCTGACACACAAACCTCCAGATTTCAGACACTCAGATCGGTACCAAACATTGTATGTCGATAGAGTATCAACCAAAACGCCAATTTAGTTCATGCTGTGTGCTGTTGTCCAGTAGAACTTGCATAAATGATAATGAAAAGTAACACTAGCACTATGGGACATAGGAAAAGTGTATCTATGACAGGTGATAGGAAAATCCCGCATAGATGAGTTGGTAGAGCATCAGATCAGATTAGATTAGATTAATACTTGTTCCATAGATCATGAATACGACACTTCGTAATGATGTGGAATGTGTCAGGTTAATGAAAGATGTCTGTACAAGATATTACATTACACAAAATATTGCATGACACTAATGCTTAAGTTTGTGAGTAGAAGGAGTTGTCATCTAGAAATTCTTTTAATTTATTTTTAAATGTTGGTTGACTATCTGTCAGGCTTTTGATGCTGTTTGGTAGGTGACCAAAGACTTTTGTGGCAGCATAATTTACCCCCTTCTTTGCCAAAGTCAGATTTAACCCTGCATAGTGAAGATCATCCTTTCTCCTGGTGTTATAGCTATGCACACTGCTATTTTTTGAACTGGGCTGGATTATTAACAACAAATTTCATAAGTGAATATATATACTGTGAGGTTTCTGTGAGGATCCCTAGATCCTTAAATAGATGTCTGCAGGATGACCGTGGGTGGGCTCCAGCAATTATTCTGATTACACGTTTTTGAGCAATGAATACTTTTCTACTCAACGATGAATTACCCCAGAATATGATACCATATGAAAGCAGTGAATGAAAGTAGACATAGTAAGCTAATTTACTGAGATTCTTATCACCAAAATTTGCAATAACCCTAATAGTATATGTAGCCGAACTCAGACGTTTCAGCAGACCATCAATGTGTTGCTTCCAGTTTAACCTCTCATCGATGGACACACCTAAAAATTTTGAAAATTCTACCTTAGCTACAGAATTCTGTTCAAAGTCTATATTTATTACTGGAGATGTGCCATTTACTGTACGGAACTGTATATACTGTGTTTTATCAAAATTTAAAGAGAGTCCGTTTGCTGAGAACCACTTAATAATTTTGTGAAAAACATCATTTACAATTACATCACTTAGTTCTTGGTTTTTGGATGTTATTACTATACTTGTATCGTCAGCAAAAAGAACTAACTTTGCATCTTCATCAATATGGAATGGTAAGTCATTAATGTATATCAAGAACAGTAAAGGACCTAAGACCGAACCCTGTGGGACCCCGTGCTTGATAGCCCCCCAGTTTGAGGAATCAGCTGTTGTATTAACATTACATGAACCACTTATTTCAACTTTCTGCATTCTTCCAGTTAAGTATGAATTAAACCATTTGTGCACTGCCCCCCTCAAACCATAATGATTTAGCTTATCTAAAAGAATTCCATGATTTACACAGTCAAAGGCCTTTGAGAGATCACAAAAAATACCTAAGGGTGATGTCCAGTTATTCAGAGCATTTAATATTTGATCAATGAAAGCGTATATAGCATTTTCTGTTGAAAAGCCTTTCTGAAAACCAAACTGACATTTTGTTAGTACTTTAATTTTACATATATGGGAGGCTACTCTTGAATACATTGCTTTCTCAAAAATTTTTGATAGAGGTTTCAGAAGAGAGATTGGGCCATAGTTGTTGATATCCGACGTATGCCCCTTTTTATGCAATGGTTTTACAATGGCATATTTCAGTCTATCTGGGAAAACACCCTGCTCCAAAGAGGTATTACATACGTGGCTGAGAATCCTACTTATCTGTGGGGAACAAGCTTTAAGTATCTTTGCTGGAAATGCCATCAATTCCATAAGAGCTTTTACTTTTCAGTGAGTTTATTATTTTACTGATTTCGGAGGGAGAGGTTCGTGGAAATACATACCAAAGTTCCGTATTTGAACACAGGACTTCAGTAAAATGATCCGTCACTACTAACTCACCTACACAAGATCTTCATATCAGTTGCTCACAGATACGCTTCTGCTATTAATGTTTAAACATATTCTAGTGTGCAACAGCACACAGCATGAATTAAACTGGTGTTTTGGTCGATACTGTATCGACATACGATGTTTGGTACTGATCTGAGTGTCTGACATCTGGAGGTTTTGATGTGAGTATGTACCACATTTTTGGTAAGTGTAGAATTCATTATTTAGGAACAGAATTTTATCCATGTTGTGAAGAGAGGTGGGAGGGGCCGGGGCAGGCACTCGGGTGAGATCGTGACAGCTCTTTTGTGAGTAAGTCATAGTGAGCATGGGCCCCCAAACTGCTGTAGTACCTACTTCCTTTATTGTACTGCAATCCTCCACCTCAGATTATCCTTGCTTCTCCTATTTTCCTTTCTGTGGTCACATTCTCTTATGTTGACCGGGCTATGTCTCTAGGTTCTTACGAGGCTTTTCCACCTTTATCCATGTACTCTACATCAGTTTTTTGGTTGAAGTAGTTTTTGGTTCACTTTTTGGTTTGACCTCCACTGCCAGAAATGTTTTCTGCTGTGTGGACCTAGGAAACATTTCAGCAAAACCCCCTGACAATACAGGTACCACACTTCTCATGCCTGAGTTGTGACAGCTCCCCAAGCTTGCCAGATAGTAGGTGCCCACCTTCCTGAGCATTGGGGCTCCAGGCAGTGAGCGTCATGCGTGGTGACCTTTGCTGCAGTTGAGTGGTTCCTGTGGGAAGAGCACTTAATTGGAGTTAGTGATGCCAAAGCAGATGTTTTGCATATGAAATGTATCAAGTTGCATCTGCATCTAGCTGTCAATCCAGAAGATTGGTAACAAAAAAATTCATTCAATCCGTGGTATACTAGAACAGATGGAGATACTTTTATGGCGAGAAAGCCATTGTTTTACATGGAACAAATAGCTAGAAGATAAATTAGGATCAGTAGATGCATTGGAAAAAAATGCAAAGCAGGTCACTATTGATTAAAGCCTCCTCTGCTGTACAATGTCAAGCACCCCATATATGTAAAAGAATGGCTGTCATACCACTGACTATTAGTCCATATAAAGCTTTGAAAATGGTGCAAGGATTTATCTTTCACAGAGACCTTACATTCCAAATGGGTGAGCTGCGAATTAATTTAGCATGGTGAGGCACACATTTTATCAGATAAGTTCAAACAGGTCCACAAGATAAACAAATAGATAGGAGTGCTTTCATCAAAGCGCTTAAAGGAAATGTCCTCCTATCAAAAGTCATGGTTTTGGTGTATACTGCATTTACTTGACTCTAAACTGCACCTGAAAAATGATACTCAAAATCAAGGGGGGAAAAAAATATCCGAATCTAAGCCGCACCTGAAATTTGAGACTAAAAATTCAAGGGGAGAGGGAAGTTTTAGACCACACCTTCAAAATCGAAACAAAGCTGGTCCATTGCAACATAAGCGAGAGTTTAGGTCAAATGGATGAAGATACAACGACAGTAGTTTGGTTTGAGTTGTAAGCTTATCAGTTAAGCTTTATCTGGTAGCCATTGCTATGCGTCAGGTGCTCTGTCTGTATTTATATGTATATGCTTCGTCTGGTTTGAATCGATTGCATATTTTGCTTTGATGTGAGGAGTGCCATTCTCTTTGTTATAGGTTTTTACGTCACTCTAAGCTGAAAATGCGTTATTGTATTGTCATGCATTGTTTGTCGCATTCTGATAATGAGTGTTTACGACTTGTCGCCGCTCGCGACATGGCTTACTTATGTGTGAGCTATCACCGCTTACAATTAAAAGAAAAAGAGGGAGGAATTGTCTCATTAGTGAAACAATGGCAAGAGACTGCTATTTGTTGTAACTTACACTGCTGCTTTCTTCGATAGTGATCAACAAGAACCAAATAATAAACTATGTATGATATAAGATGTTCTGAATGAGAATTTAGCTAAAATTTTTCTCTGTTTGAAAATCTTTGCAAGCAACTCTTTAGTACATTACATTCTGCACAGAAATTAGTCATCTTAGATATAAAAATCTAGTCAGATGCTGTACTTCATTTCTGACTATATCACTGTTCAGCATAAGAATAATAAGAATATAAAAATGACATTATATATATATATATATATATATATATATATATATATATATATATATATATATATATATATATATTTCTTCCGTATTTGCTGTTGGCTCACTCTAGTTTCGTAGTTTATTAGGCAGGCAGGATTTAAATGAGATAGCAGCAAACATGAAAGAATACATAGCATAATGTTTACATTCGTATTATTCTTACGGTGAAGAGAATACTGCATGTGATTCACGATTCAGAAAAGTTCCTATTAGCAATCATCTCGTCACAGGTAGGAAAAAATTCAGGACGTAGAGTTGCCTATATTGGCATTCATCCCAAACAGTCTTGCCAGTCGGATTTTCGTAGTAGACTTTTAGTGATGACTGCAAATACAGTGTGTTGTTGTCTTCAGTCTGTAGACTGCTTTGATGCAGCTCTCCATGCTTTTCTATCCTGTACAATGGAGAGTAGCAACACAACAAATGAAAATAACTTGGAAATTAAACACTGAAATTTAAAACAAAATTTTATTAGGTTTGTTATACATCTTACATGGTTAAAACAGTGGTCATGGTTCTGAATCACTATCACTCGATTCTCTGTTGCTCGTTTCTTCATACAGAGGATCGTCGTCCATACCATCTAGTGTATTGGATGTCGAAAAAATTTTAAATGCTTGTTGCACTGTCTGATTTGGAACACACTTTCATGCATCATAAATCAATTGGCACACTTGCAACAAACTTGGGCATTTTACATGTCCTCTTAGTGTCAGTTGTCTGTCCCTTTTCAAAAGCCAGTCTGTGTGCATGCGTTTAAGCGTGTCCTTCAATGGTTTATTCAAACAGACGTCAAGTTGTTGCAGAATTGACGTCATCCCACCTGGAGTTACTGCCAAGTCTATTTTACTTTCTTCTAATTCTCATTTTATTGCAGGTGTTGTATGGCCTGCATACGCATCTAATACCAACAGACTGCGTAAACCAAGCATTGTGCCAGGACAAAGGTTCCACACACGCCTAATCGATTCCAGCACCATGTCCTCCGAAAACCACCCAGTTTCGTTTGCTCGTACAATTACAATTTTTGGAAACACTTCAGATTTCTATAAATGCTTTCACTTGGAAGCTATGAATGGAGGTAATTTATGTCCATCTGCTATGCAAGCAAGCATGACGGACATCCGCTGTTTTCCCCCCCGATGTAAGGACACTTAAGTCTTTCTTTCGTTTGGCGTCAACCATATAATTTGATGGCATGTCAAAAAATACGTGAGTTTTGTCAGCATTTCCTATCTGACCAAGAAGGTATTGCTTTTCTGTGTGCTGACTAATTATGAAGTGCTGAAATTTCACAGGCTTTTCTTCATGATTTTTCAGCAGCTTCTGTGCAACTGAAGTTCGCCTCCGAAGTGAAAAACCCCAGCGCTTCATAAACAGATCAATCCAGCTGCGATTAGCCTTAAAATTTTAGATTTTTTTGCTCTCTAGCAGTTTCATGTATCTTAATTTTAAAAATTTTCGGTGTTCACAGGTCTTTCTGATGCTGTTCCTTGACAAGTTCATTTAAAATCACTTCTAGTGCATGATTTTGACCACACTTTGGCCCACTAAATGATTTACAGCTACTTGAACATTAAAATACACTCCTGGAAATGGAAAAAAGAACACATTGACACCGGTCTTCTCAGACCCACCATACTTGCTCTGGACACTGCGAGAGGGCTGTACAAGCAATGATCACACGCACGGCACAGCGGACACACCAGGAACCGCGGTGTTGGCCGTCGAATGGCGCTAGCTGCGCAGCATTTGTGCACCGCCGCCGTCAGTGTCAGCCAGTTTGCCGTGGCATACGGAGCTCCATCGCTGTCTTTAACACTGGTAGCATGCCGCGACAGCATGGACGTGAACCGTATGTGCAGTTGACGGACTTTGAGCGAGGGCGTATAGTGGGCATGCGGGTGGCCGGGTGGACGTACTGCCGAATTGCTCAACACGTGGGGCGTGAGGTCTCCACAGTACATCGATGTTGTCGCCAGTGGTCGGCGGAAGGTGCACGTGCTCGTCGACCTGGGACCGGACCGCAGCGACGCACGGGTGCATTCCAAGACTGTAGGATCCTACACAGTGCTGTAGGGGACCGCACCGCCACTTCCCAGCAAATTAGGGACACTTGCTCCTGGGGTATCGGCGAGGACCATTCGCAACCGTCTCCATGAAGCTGGGCTACGGTCCCGCACACCGTTAGGCCGTCTTCCGCTCACGCCCCAACATCGTGCAGCCCGCCTCCAGTGGTGTCGCGACAGGCGTGAATGGAGGGACGAATGGAGACGTGTCGTCTTCAGCGATGAGAGTCGCTTCTGCCTTGGTGCCAATGATGGTCGTATGCATGTTTGGCACTGTGCAGGTGAGCGCCACAATCAGGACTGCATACGACCGAGGCACATAGGGCAAACACCCGGCATCATGGTGTGGGGAGCGATCTCCTACACTGGCCGTAAACCTCTGGTGATCGTCGAGGGGACACTGAATAGTGCACGGTACATCCAAACCGTCATCGAACCCATCGTTCTACCATTCCTAGACCGGCAAGGGAACTTGCTGTTCCAACAGGACAGTGCACGTCCGCATGTATCCCGTGCCACCCAACGTGCTCTAGAAGGTGTAAGTCAACTACCCTGGCCAGCAAGATCTCCGGATCTGTCCCCCATTGAGCATGTTTGGGACTGGATGAAGCGTCGTCTCACGTGGTCTGCACGTCCAGCACGAACGCTGGTCCAACTGAGGCGCCAGGTGGAAATGGCATGGCAAGCCGTTCCACAGGACTACATCCAGCATCTCTACGATCGTCTCCATGGGAGAATAGCAGCCTGCATTGCTGCGAAAGGTGGATATACACTGTACTAGTGCCGACATTGTGCATGATCTGTTGCCTGTGTCTATGTGCCTGTGGTTCTGTCAGTGTGATCATGTGATGTATCTGACCCCAGGAATGTGTCAATAAAGTTTCCCCTTCCTGGGACAATGAATTCAGGGTGTTCTTATTTCAATTTCCAGGAGTGTAATTTGTGTGTCTGCAGTCGCCATCGCCTGACATTGCTCTCATTAATCCCCTATCGCAGACGTGCAGCACGATTAGAACTTTGCTCCGCATAAGAAATAACTCGCCTGTTGAATTTGGCACTATATGAAAGCGCTTCATTATGGTTAACTGACGCCAGCAAGCACGTGACAAAATTCCACGAAGCAATAGGTGCCACTACGTGAAATCTTATGAGCCCCAGCATATCTACTCGTGCAACAATCCTAAAGCCTTGTGCATTGTTGGTATTTTTGTGTAAATAAATTTATTTTTGTTGCTATGAATATTTGAAAGGCAGCTACATTCGAAGGTGAACAATACGGAATGTCTGACTACTTTGTTGGATAATGTATGAAAATGCAGTGGTCGAAACTCGGGACGGAGGAAAAAAGCTCGTCTTGTACCTTTTTTTAAAATTTACTTATTGGTGCAGAGGTTTTTGCGCCACTATTTATCTTTGTCCGTGCAAAGCATGCCTGTGTAGCGCCACATACATTAGACAGCAGAAGTTAGTTGTGGTGGTCCTACCAACATTTTTCAGAACTTCGCTTACTTTGCACTCTATTCTAATCTGCAGGCGGTTTTTTGGATTTCAAAAACCAGGAAAAAAAAAGTGCGGCTTAGATTCTAGTAAATACAGTAGGTATAACATGAAATCTTACATTGCACCACCCACGAGATGGTTTTGATGCTAATGTTTTGGTTACGTCGTCCTGCTGCACAACAGAACCAAATTGCGGAAGATTACATCACGTAGATCATTCTTGCAGACAACTGCCTTAGTGTATAAGTTGTAAGGAACACCTACTTCTACATTGTTGGTTTGCCCAGTATTTAAAAAAGAAAGAAGATACAGGAATATGAAGCAATGTCATGTCGTAGGAGGCGGGGGGATACACTCTTTAAGACTAAAAAGGAGGCACCACAAAGGAATTATCTGAATGGGGTGGAAATTGGAAGATCTGATGTACATGTACAGATAAACAAATGATTAAAATTTCAGGAAAATTGAATGATTTATTCATGAGAAAGAGCTTCCTAAATGGAGCAAGTCAATAACGTGTTGGTCCACCTCTGGCACTTATGCAAGCAGTTATTCTGCTTGGCACTGACAGATAGAGTTGTTGGCTGTCGTTCTGAGAGATATGTCAGATTCTGTCAAATTGGCTTGTCAGATCATCGGAATCCTGAACTAGTTGTAGGGCCCTGCCCATAATGCTCCGACCATTCTCAATCTGTGAGAGATCTGGTGATTTTGCTGGACAGAGTAGGGTTTGGTAAGCAAGAAGACAACAAGTAAAAACTCTCGCCATGAGCAGACAGACATTATCTTGTTGAAATGTAAGCCCAGGATGGTTCGCCATGAAGGACAATGAAACGGGGCATAGAATATTGTCGATGTACTGCTGTGCTTTAAGGGTACTGTGAATAACAATAAGATGGGTCCTGCTGTGAAAAGAAATGGCACCAAGATCATCACTCCTGGTCGTCGGGCTGTATAGCTGGTCACAAGAATATCTGCGTCGTCTCCAGATACACCTTCCTGGGTCATTGGTGCTCAGTTCAAAGTGGGACTCACCACTGAAGACAATTCTACCCCAGTCAGTGAGATTCCAGGCTGATTGTGCCAGCCACCACTGCATACGTGCTCATTATGTTCTGGTATCGATGTGTGCCCTGTTTTTTGTTATCTGTGCTATGAAATTTTGCAGCAGCATCACACATACACCCATTGACAGTCAAAGTTTACAATTCTGCTTTTTCAGTCGATACCTTTATGAACATCAGTTTGTGACAAATTTGCATTATTCCTTTGTGTGTGGTTTTTAAGTATATGAACGCAAGCATCTAGTCAACATGGTGTCAAATCATGCAAAACTTGTATCTGTGGCTCCACTTAGCTCAGCCTTTAAGACTAATCCCACCTGTAAATCAAGACTGTGCAAACAAAACAAAACGAATTGTGCAAGAGAGATCTTACTCCACAGCTTCTTCCTCAGTCAAATACTAGACAGTGGCTAAAAAAGGCAAAGACTTTGACCTGAAGAAATGTTAAATTTTCTTCTTAGCTGGACCTACAACCAGAAAAATTTTGTGGCTGAAAACAACAACCAGAGAAACAGAAGCAAGAAGACAAGAAAACTGCAAGGCAAAGAAATAATTGAATAGAACTGTCCTTGATAGCAGAAGAATCTATGGAAACTACGTCAACCACATGTGAGGCATTAAAACATCCTATAGATCAACAGATATCACCCTTACCTTTGCTCGCCTTACCGACAGCTTCGCTGCGGTTTTACAGTGGAATTTGAATGGCGACTGTCACCACCTGGAAGAATTTTGTCAATGGCTAAGAAATGTATTGCATTTCAGAATCTTTAAAGATTGCCTTCCTACTTCTAGAGGACATAGCGTATATGGTAAAAACAAAATAAAAGGGAACAGGTTGCTGGTGTTCACACACTAGTTAACTCACACTTTGAGTGAATATATACCCATAAACATTGCACTCGAAGCAATAACCATTGGAACACCGGTGAGTGTAATTATGACAACCTGTAATATCTAAATTCTCACTATCAAAGAATTTTGTAAAAAGATGGAAGAACTAATTAAACAGCAAATACCGCCTTTCACTTTATTGGGAGATTTTAAGGCTCACAATCATGTATGGGGCAGCAGGATAACAACTAGTAAGGGGCAACTGCTAGAAAGACTGTTCTCATACCTTTATGTTTGCCTAATAAATTCGGGAGCCCCAGCACATTTCAGCACCACTATGACTCCTATTGTCCAGTAGATAGGACAGTCTGCAATACTATCCTCAAACCTATGACCCAGTGGGGGCAGCGCACTGTGCCTATTGTCAACTTAGACTTGAAGTAAAAGAAATGCACAATACAAAATCTCACTGAATCAGGTGTTGCTGCATTTAATACTGTTGCTGAATGCTGACAAATGATTTTTGACAAGTGTTATCAGCATCACTGCTTTCACTGGTTGATTTCTAATTATTTATTTTTGCTGTGCTGAGCTGATGTGCAGTGAAAAGATGTCTCATTTTCATCTTCACCAAACATGGGGCAGCTGCCTGTTTTGATTTTAAACTTTAGGAAATAAGTCCTTTTTTTTCACCTGGTTTGATCTTTATGAACTATATCAGAGATCATCCATTGTTTCATTGGCTGTAATTTTAAACAAATATTACTGTAAACATTTTCTTTCCCCATATAGTTGAGAAAATTAGGAGAGCCTTGTTCAGTCCCTCCACACACATATCACTTCCCCTCTCACCGCCCGACCCTTCTGCTGTCACTGCCATCATCAGTTTTCATTGAAAAGGACAGGTAAACATTCACTTTTTATAGATGTGTCAAACCATGAACTAATGAGTCAGTGAGACAATTGGCACTACTCACTTCTAGTAGACTTTTCCTATAGAATGATGAAGCAATTTTTACTGCATTGCAAGTGCTGCCTAAAACTCCTTTTCAGGAAAGAAAACTAATTATCCACATTGAGGATAGATTTCTTCTAGAAAATATGCTTCCTTTGTACCAATCCTCTCTCTGAAGATACTTGCCTCACCAAAACACTGCACCGCCATTTAAAATGAACATAGTCAAAATGCGTCAGCTCCTTACCTCTGAACTGACAAAAATTGGAAAACTTTAGGCTGCCATTTTTGTCCGACCACACAATAGTTGCAGTAGTAATAATAAAACTGTGAAAGCTCTACAGGAGCGTTGTACCCATTACAAATCATTGTTGTGTTGTCTTACCAGTTAGTTAATTTGTGTTTTTTATGTGAACAATGAAGTAGTTTCTGGGCCATTGCTGGAACTACCTACAACTCAAAGAAGTCGTTTTTGTGAAATACAGGTGTGAAATACAGGGTTATTATAAATGAAGAGATTTGACAGATTTTCTGTAGCTGTAGTTGTATTATTTGACATTTTGTCACAGGGCTTTGCACACACATAGAAAAACTCAGAAAGGTTTTTCTTACATACTGAAAGTGCTCCATATGTGGCCCCAGATGGTTCTGCAGTTGACAATAAAGTTCTTCCCACATACAGCACATCAGTCAGTTAAAAACTGTTGATACAACCTCACACTTCTGATAGGTTTCTTGTTAGAGAAGGCATAAACATTGAATCTTTCACATAACCGCAAACAAACAAAAAAACGCATGGAGTTAGTTTGGGAGAGCATGAAGGCCATGACATGAATTACTGATCAACCCCAGTGTGGCCAATCCACTGGTTTCCCAATTCTCTGTTTAAGAATTCATGAACTTCATGATGGAAGTGGTTTTGAGTACCATCCTGTTGGTATATGGAGTCCACACTGTCGGTCTCCATCTTGTGACATGAGCCAGTTTTACAGCATGTCCAGATACACGCATCGTGTGTAACAGTCTATTTACAGCAGAAAAAGGAACTGTAAACTTTCAACCGTGAAACTGCACAGAACATGTTAGCTTTTTGTGAATCTTGAATGTACTGTATGATAGCATGGGAACTTTCTGTCGTGCCATAAAAAAAAAAAAATCACACAAAACCCTTGATCTTCTATAAGCTGTTGCAACTGTGCCAAAAATTCAAAGTATCTGACATTGTCATAAAAAAACATCAATTTTTGACAAAATAATTTAATTGTATAAATAAAAAATCTACTCGCAAAGAAGCAGAAAAACATAAACATCAAAGAGGGTTGTAATTAGGTAAGCCATTCGGAGTAAATGGCTCCTTATTCAGAAGGAAGCGTTGAAGGAAAAGGAAGAGGGTTGAAGTAATGACTGGAGAGATCTAGGAAAAGGGATAGATTTCAGGAAGAAATCTACCCCTTATCCATCCAATTAAATTATTTTGACGTTGTCATCAGGAATCTGGGCTTGTACCAATCACAAGCGTTAAGGGTTCAGCTTCAGTCATTTCCTTAAGATCTTCCAGTCAGTTAGTTTTGGTATGTTCAGATCCGTACTTGCTCAGTTTATTGACTTCTGTGAACCACCTGCAAAACCCGCCGACATGCAGTCAGCCGTTTATTCACTCACTGCAGACCAACATGTTGATTTCCCATGCAGTGAAATCCTGAAGCTCTAAGCTGCTCGCACAATTTGAATGGAGTAAGCTGTTGGCGGATCTTTGTTGAAGTTCATTCTGAAGTGTCATTGCAGTTTTACAACAGACTGACATGAATGCATTTCAAGCACAACATATGCTTTCTCTGCACCGTCACCATCTTGCCTAACTGCTCACTACTGTAGTCTCATGACAAAACTCTGAACTCTGAAGTGCAGCTGAAACAACACAAAACTTCCTGAGTTTTTCTGTATGTGTACCGAGTTTAATGACAGTATGTCAGTGTAGCTACAGTGAATTTATGAAATCACTTCAATCATTTATAATAACCTGTCATAGATGTGTGAGAGTAGGCACAAAGTATGTGTGAAATGAGTATACTATGTGAGGCAGATGTTCAGTAATGATATTTTGAAAATAATTTAGTGTCATGACCAAAACAGTTTTTTTTAAAGAGGATAATGATGGTAGCCCTTTACTTTGACCATTGTTGTAGTAAGAATTCATGCATTTTTAGCACTGATAGAAGATTTTTGAGTCGCTAATGCTGTGGATTCCTTTTTTGTAAGCTCTACTACTCGCAGATGCCAGGAGAAAATGTTTAAAACTTGCTACTTTGAGGGCAGTCTGGCTCCAATGATTTGATTGGAACCATGGTGTGGAAGGAGATTTTCTTATTTTGTGTAATGAACTATCAGAATATGCTATTTCAGAAGAGTCTCTTCTTGCCATCACGACTTTAGCTTTGTAAACTCTCATAGGGAGGTGGCACAGTGGTTAGCACACTGTACTATTATTCAATAGGTTGACTGTTCAAATCCCCGTCCGGCCTTACAGGTTTAGATTAGGTTTTCTGTGATCTCTCCAAATGAGGCAAGTGGCCCAATGATAGTTCCAAAAAGGATACAACCAATTTCCTTTTGTAATCTGAGCTTGTGCGCGGTCGCTCATGACCTCACTATGGACGGAATGTTAAACTCTAATTTTCTTGCCTGAGATTCTCCTTTGTAAACCAAGTACACAGCAGTATATAAATGTAGAAGGTATAAAAAATTTATGTAATAATAATTAATGAAAATAAAAGTTGCTTGTTAATTAATATAACAGAAGTTCACATTACTTTTACCAGTATCTACAAGTGATTGAAAGTGAAATATCGGAAACATTATCTAAAAAAGTAAGTTGTCTTTCAGTGAAAATTTCAAAGCTTAAAGACCATTGGCGGTTGGGGGTGCCTTGCAGTTGTTCGCTTGAATCCACATTTTGAATTGATTGTTTCTTTGTTGTTTGCAATAAATTAAGGATGGAATCTAGACTTCACAAAGATGACCAAGTGGAGCTCTTTCCCTCATTATGTGTCACTTTGTTACTGAGCATAAAATTCTGAATGTTAAAAGCATTAAGAACAAGATCTAAGTGTATCTTTAGTTGTTACTAAACAGAGTGGAAGGGAGAGCAGGCGCTTTAGAGATAAAGGATTGACAATGTATAAGCTTTAATTTGCATACAAAATAAAATTCTAATGATGCCTTCTTTACTGACAGTGAGCACACTATTGCCTCAGAAATACACACAGAAAGGCTATGATACTATTCATTAGTATGATCTGCATAGGAAATTTCAGTTCAACTTAAAACAGAATTAATGGTGAATTGATTATGTGTTTTTTCATTGTTATTTCTTATTGTTTTACAGCTAATTGCACACCAGTAGTTGTGTTAATTAGAGCACAGCTCAGTGAAAAACAGAAAAGGAATAGCAGGTGCAGCACTGCACTGATGAAGATCACAAACCATTTAAGGGAAATCAGTACACCAGAAACTGGAAACAAGGTATTTGTATTGCACTGATCCAAAGTTTATCATGGTAAATAACCTTACTGAGTAAATAACTGTCTGAACAGTCACCATCAAAACACAATGAAAGTGGCTGTTTTGATAGTTTGGTTGATTAATAAGTTGCCAAATGTTTGCATAATCAGTTACGCTATACCTGAAAGGAACAGTTGCAATAGGTTATAGGTTATTTCAGTTTCATCATGGCTGGCAGGGAATGTTATCGACTCATGGCGTCTTGTTTCAACTTAGGACTTTCAGTACTCTCTCAGATTGTTCTTGCCATATTGAATCTCCTACTCCCTGTTTTCTCTCCATAACAGTGCCCTAAAAGATTGTTTTTCTTGTATAGTCATCTTCCAACTTTGTCTTCCCTTCTGTGCTTACAAGTGTATGTATCCAGAGGAGGGATGAACTGTTTGAAACCATATATACAGTGTAGCAGGTTTGGGTCACAGATATCACATCCTGCAGCCATTCTCACAGGTGTGGCCACAGTTATGAGTAAGTAAGTAAAAAAACAAAACAAAAGTTTGTGATACATTGCATCTATGATTAACCACTGATTTTCAAAATGACATCATAGCCTGGCAGTTAAGTTATCTGTCTGCTATGCCTAAGGTTTAGGTCAGTGCCATTCGGTGCAGTCTTTTTGTACTAAAAATCTTCACCAACAGGACTGTGTTATTTTTATTTAATTTAGCTTATATATAATTTTCTTTATTTCTAATCCTTTTCCATATCGATTTAATCATCATGTTAACTTTTTTTCTCTGCTCTTATTTTTCTTCCTTTAACCTTTTCTTTTATCTCGTGTGATCTTTGAACAACTTCCCTAAAATTACTTAGATTTAGTTTCATACTTTCATCATTTTATATTTTCATCCATGTTAATACAATCATTATATTTGTTAACCATTTTACCTGAGTTTTGTTTGATTTAGAAAACCTTTCATTGAAATCATCTTTGCTCATGGTGAGAGAAGTATTTGTTTTAAATATTTGTACAACAGTTGCCATACAAAAATATGTACATTGTACCCTTCCCTTCCCAATATCTTCTGCTCATATTTCACTGCAGCAGTTCAGTTTGCGACTGTTCGACAGGTTCACAGATGGTTAAAAGAGAGAACACGTTTGATTTCAAAATGGGTCTGTGTTGTCTGATGGAAAATTTGTGTCGTTGCTTTATGAAAATTAAAGTTCCTCAAACTTTGGTGGAGAACATTATTGCATTACTATTAATAGTAGTACTTCTTATGTCTTGTAACAAAAAATTTTCACACCATCCCGTCAGTATAGGTAGGTTATATTGTCTTTTGTTTTTAATCATTAGATCAGTATTTTTAAACATTTAAATATTACTATACTTAAATAATAATTATTGAAATAATGTTGAGAGATTCCAAATGGAAAAAAGAATGAAAGGAAGAAAAAAATAGAGCAAGCAAAAAGTTAATACAAAAGTTAATGCGTTATTTGAAAGCATTAGGAATGGACAAGATTAAATTTAACCAATTAATTGAATAAAAATAATGGTCAGGCATTTAATTGAAAACAGTGCATCTGACCCCACAAACTTAAGCATACCTGCTACATAACTTAACTGCTACACTATGACACTGTTTAAAAATTAGTGTTTGTTTTTATTCCTTATTCATTTCCCCTTTCTCCTGATGTTCTAATGGATCTCGAGAAATTTTTAATGAGCTACTTGCCAACTAGGAGCCAACCAGAGCAGTGAATGTGTGTGCGCACTTCCGGGCACTGTAATACTCGGCTGTATAGGTGGTTTCAAAATGTCAATTCCATCCCTGGAGACCACCTCTTCGTAGTACTGGCTTGCCATCTGAGCTGATATTTGTACAGATGTTTCTCTCTTCTCCAATTGTCTGTTTAATTTCCCTATAGGCGACGTTTTTGTTTCTCGGTCATGCTTGAACAGCTTTAATTATAAAACTAAAAGTTTCACAGTCAGAAGTGTCTCTCTTATTAAAATATTCTGAGCTATTATGCCATGGTCAGATGAATTTATTGTTGAAGCCCAACGTTCCTCCCCAGGTGAGAACAGCTTCATAAAGGGTTTATAGAATTTTTGAATATCTGGCACACATTATGGATCGCTACCATCAGTAGCGAGCCAGGGTGAGCATCAAACATCTAAAAAAAGCTACAGCCCTTGTTGAAGATGTTCTAAACAGTAGGTTTCTACATTAAATTTGTCAATATACTGTGTAATACCTCGGAATATTTTAAAGAGTTGTGAACAGCTGTACATTCGTTTGGCTATTCCTGCTTAGCCTTTTTGTCCCAAAGCTGGTGGGGAAGGGCAGCAGACTTTAGTAAGTTATAAACTGTGCTACATGTGCAGACAGCCTTCATCCTCACCTGTGGGATTTCATGCTGAATTTTCATCAGGGCGCTGATGACCATGGTGTCTAGTGCCTACTCAACCCAAATCATCATCATCATCATCTTCTTCTTCTTCTTCTTCTTCTTCTTAGCCTTTTTGCACTTTCTGTGAAGTCACATTTTTTATTCTTGTGTGTTCCCTTTTTGCCTGTTACATTAGCTAGATTTGCATGTTCCCTCCTTATTCAATATCTTGTCTTAGCATACAGTTTCTATTGGGTCTCATTTCTTTTTTATTTCCTATTTGATCCTCTTTTCTAATCATTGTTTCATCTCTCAAGTCTACCCATTTGTCTTCTGTTGTATTCCTTCCTGGTTTGTCAGCCCTTGCCCTTAAATACTCACCTTTCTTTAACTACTTCACATTTAATCTGAAATTCATAACCATTGAAGTGTGGTCAGTATCCATGTCCACCTCTGGAAATGTTCTGTATTATAAAAATTTAGTTTCAAAATCTGCCATGCCATTATGTTATCTATTTGGAATCTTAAGATTTTTCAAAGTCTCTTCAACATATACTAGTTTCTTTGATGATTCTGAAACCAAGTGTTTTCAGTGATTTAGGTATGCTGTGTGCAAAATTTTACCAGTCGGCTTTCCCTTTTTATTCATTTTATTCAAATCATGTTCTAGTACTGTTTTTCTTTCTCTTCCTATTATGGAACTGTTACAATAATTAAATTTTCATCTCATTTGACTATCTGAGCAATATCTTTTATCTCAACTTGCAACATGTATTCCTTCAAATTCTTCATCTACATATCTACTAAGCATATAAACTTGTACTGCCGTGGTGATATTGGCTTTGTGTCTGTAATGGCTAAAATAATACATTCACTGTCATGCTGTTCAGAATAATAATAATAATAATAATAATAATAATAATAATAAAGCAAAGCAAAGAGCCATAATTCAGTCATAGAGTTCACAGAATGTGGATCTGTGATGATCCATATGTCTGGGTAAGATTACCCATGAATATGGGCCCTTCAGGAGAGGTTAGTTGACAGAAAAATTCAAAGAAAGGGCAGAGGGTGAAAAAATGCCCTGGAAGAAAAAACCCATAGCGCAGTCAGGACAGGTTGTAAGGGCAGTACCAAACTTGCTTGCTATCTGCGACATATTATGCAAGGGTAGGGTTATGTTAGTAGCAGGTATCCTGCAGCTCAATACCATCGTCATTGCCTCTGCTCTTAAAAAATCTGTTAGTCAAATTGAAGTGGCAGGGTCATGAACTACTGTGAGGGATCCCTACTGTTGTTATGTATTACCACGACAGTGGCACAACGATAGGCCATAGGTTGGCTGTGCTCCTACTTCTTTGTTGCCCCATCTAGGCTATGCCAAGTAGTGGTTGGGTTCTGCCAGCATGGCTCACCCTCCATGTGAGACAGCACCTCAGTTGATGGTTCGATGTGCTGAAGGATGCTGCTGTGGATTTTGTCAGTCTCATCTTGCTACCTCTGCTGGATGTTGACCACAGTGCAACAGTTGTGGCAGCTATCATCATCATCTTCTTCATTGGCCTGGTTGGTTATGTGGTGAAGGCGAAGACTGGTGTCTCCTGCTGGGTTATGCCCTCCCCTCCCCTCCCCTCCCCTCCCCATGATTCCACTCCGAGAATGGGGCAGTGGCAGGGGCAGGCTCTTCTAATTGTGCATGCAGGTTACGTCCAAGTGCTCCACGTAGTTGTCATAACTGATGGCAGGTCTCCTCCATCTCTGCAGCTAAGACAAGAGTGCTGCATTCCCAGCTGCTGCCATGACAGTTTTGAAGGCCGCATTTGCCATGGCAATGGCGTCATGCACTATGACATGCATCTCGTTCTTGCGCTGCATCTTCTGAGGCTTTGGCAAAGTTTCCCGCACTCTCCTGCTTACACCAATTCTTAATTGTGCCTTGCTGGCTTTGGATTTGTCAGACAGTGCAACTTACAGGCTGAGGCTGCCATCCTACTTTTGGTCCGGTTGCAGCCTGTGAAAATCGGGTAGTCTTGCATGTTGGCAATATGAGGCAAATCACAGTGGATGCATGTCAGCATTTCTTCTCAGCACATGTCGGAAGAGCAACTGTCATGCTCATCAGAGAATTTCACACACCTTCTAGCATTAAAGCAATGCTTTGCCATGTGGCCTTCACCCAGGCACCTGAAGCACTGGGGCTTAGCGTCAAGGCTCGAGGGGAGAGGTTCCCTCTTGACAGGGAAGCCTAGGAGCTTTCACAGCTCAGAAATTCTGTCATAGTCAACTGTCATTTTCACAGAAATGATTAACAGCAATGGCCTCTCCTTATTTGTTAGTGTTGAAGATTACATAAATTACAATGATTTTATTTTGTTACACATGTGTAACAGTTTCTGTGTTGCTACGTAATTTCTCTTTCTTCAAAATTCTCAGTTGTTCATGTTGTGGAACTTTTTTATTGGCATTGTGACACAGCAGTACACTTATTTTTCAGTGATCTTGCCCTGTTTTTACAGCAACATGATGTAAGCTATATTAGAGCAGCAGCAGTGTATTTATTGTAATTCTCTATGACATTGTGAAATATAATCATATATAGTTTGTCTTAGTGTGATAAAGCTTAAAACACTTATCCACATGTTGAAAAATCTTGCACTTTTCGCAGTCAAAGCAGGTTTCTCCGCAATATCCTCTGACGTAACAGACCTTACATCTTGTACACAGTGCTGCTTTCTTGTCAGTTGGGGATATTTTTGTGGGAAAATGTCCCCAGTGCCTTTCTTGTAGTCTTCATGGGTTTGTTCCTTGTATTGGGAATCTGTTAATCCTGTAATCAGGAAGTCTGATATTTTTCAGAATTCCTTCTGCCAGGTTAAGATGAAAATCTGTGAACCTCATTCTCCTTTTACTGGAGTTCATCATATACTGTACTGTACTTGCATTAAGAACTGCCATGTTTTATCATTTTTATATCTTTTTATTTGCCCTCACATATCTTCTTGTAAGAAGATATGATGCTATGTGTTGTTTGTGTGCAGCAACTCCGCCCATTCCTTTCGTATAATTGTTGATACACTTAAGTTTCAGCTTAGTCTCCCCATTTTTTTGCTGTGCTTTCATAATCAGGTCAATCTAGAATGGTTGACAGGGTGTGAAATGGGTTTTTGTCAATCCAGTTCACAGCGAGAAGTTTTTGCCGGTGCAAAAGCCAGTTCGCCTTTTTTCAGCTCTGAGTTCTTGAACTGTGGTGGCATGTTCTTCCTGTTTGGTCTTACAGTTCCAACTGTGTAGTTCTTCCTCTTCAATAGCTTTAGAAACAAGTTGGGAGAACTATACCAATTTCCATGTATATTGTTCTCTATTCATCCAATAAAACCTCACACAAATTCGTAACAACTCTTTCACTTGTTAAGGTTTTGGATACTTTTTCTGCCTCAAGACCTGCGTAAATTTTAAAATTGTAACAGTATCCATTGTTAGCTGAGCATACACCATATATTTTCAAACCAAATCTTGCCCTCTCTGAAGGGTTGTATTGGACACATGAAAATCTGCCTATGAGCTTCATTGGACTCTCATTATTACCAACATTTTTTCCAGGCATGTACATCCTCTAAAATATGTCAAGAAGAAGAGTAATAACTTGTCTGATCTTCCTCAGTTTATCATGCTGCATAACTGCAGAATCAGTAGCAAAACAAAGATACCTTGAGAGACAGCCTTGAATATCCAAAAACACATGGTTTTACTGAAAATAAGAGTCTGTATTACTTTTCGCTTTTACCAATTATCTTGCACAGAAGGTTTCTTTCTTTGAGACGCAAGTACGCAGAGTGCAAAGTAGGCCTTCATCTCATCTACTGTCACAGGAAACCAGTGTGCTACGGCAACCATTCTCCTCCATTCCACATGTACAGTTGCTCCTGCACATGTTACAGCAGCAAATAACAAATAATTTGTATTCCTTGACCACCAACTCGCAGAACTTATGTGCCAAAAACTGCGTAGTTACATGCAAGTGTGATGGGTTTCGGCCTAGGGATCTGCGAATAGTAACATCTCTCTTGCCCTCAGAGCTGCTCTTGGTAATGTAAGGGTTATTGCAAACATTATCCCAGTTCCACTCATCAGTAACTGTCGATGTACCCGTTGCCGGCTTCGCTACAGCGACTCAATTGTGGAGGGGAAAATCTTCCTTGGCAATACAACCACTAGTGTCACTTGCTACTGAGTCTGTGCTGTCACTATTTCCATTATCTATTTCACCTTCAGAATCACTCAAATCACTTTCTTCAAGAAATAGACATACTCTTTCGGTTTGGATTCCGTATGAATCGGCCATGTTAGCTACTGAATCTACAAGAACATGCCAACTTTGCATCATAATAATTAGCCGCAATTGAGGATTTCCGGTCGATTCAAAGGCGGGCTCAGCTGCTGCCATATATTAACATGCCACGTAAACTAAACAAACTAAGTGTGACTACACAGTGAAGAATGTACCCTTCATTGTATGTAAATGCGTGAGAGCATGATGATGGATATACCCATCATTGTATGCCATGGGTTAAGCAGCATATTCATTAGGTCTTTTATATGTCTGACTGCAGTGATGGATGTGCATACTTCCAAAAGGCCAAACATGTGGGGCGCGCGGGATTAGCCGAGCGGTCTAGGGCACTGCAATCAAGCACTGTGCGGCTGGTCCTGGCAGAGGTTTGAGTCCTCCCTCGGGCATGGGTGTGTGTGCTTGTCCTTAGGATAATTTTTGGTTAAGTAATGTGTCAGCTTAGAGACTGATGACCTTAGCAGTTAAGTCCAATAAGATTTCACACACATCTGAACATCAAACATGTGGCAGTACTATGTCATCCTCCACATATGACTTAGGGGGAATGGGTGTGAGTGCTACTGGTTGTGTTGCACTTACACCTAATTACAATGAATGTGGCCATGTTCTTTGTAAGCAAGAATATGTGGAGGAGACTGTATGTGTTGCCTTCAGTGCTATGAGTGGTGAAATGTCAGTCGGTGGTGATCCCAAGCCCAGACAACCTTCCACATCAACAGATGATGACCATGTCGAGAGAGTTTGTGCTGTGATTTGTGGAAAAAATCATTTAATTGTTTGAGAAGTTGCTAACAAATCCTAATGCACATGAGGGATTCTGTGCACGGAAGAAGCCTGAATTGTGGGAAAAACAGGACTTGGATATAGCATCTCGACATTGCACTAGAACACACCTCACTCTTAGTACACAGTTATCTAACAAAACAACGCATTTCTGAAACTTCCTGGCAGATTAAAACTGTGTGCTGGACCGAGTCTCGAACTCAGGACCTTTGCATTTCGCGGGCAAGTGCTCTACCATCTGAGCTACCCAAGCACGACTCACGCCCCATCCTCACAGCTTTACTTCTGCCAGTACCTCGTCTCCTACCTTCCAAACTTTACGGAAGCTCTCCTGCGAACCTTGCAGAAGTTTCATATCAGCAGCACACTCCGCTGCAGAGTGAAAGTCTCATTCTGGAAACATCCCCCAGGCTGTGTCTTAAGCCAAGTTTCTGCCGACATCCTTTCTTTTAGGAGTGCTAGTTCGACAAGGTTCTCAGGAGAGCTTCTGTGAAGTTTGGAAGGTAGGAGACGAGGTACTGGCAGAAGTAAAGCTGTGAGGATGGGGCGCGAGTCATGCTTGGGTAGCCCAGATGGTAGAGCACTTGCCCATGAAAGGCTAAGGTCCCGAGTTAGAGTCTTGGTCCGGCTCGGTCTGCCAGGAAGTTTCATATCAGTGCACCCTCCGCTGCAGAGTAAAAGTCTTATTCTGATCACATTCCTGTTGTGCACCATCCACCATATACTCTGGACATAGCCCCAGCAGACTTTTTCCTATTTCCCAAACTTAAAACCAGATTGAAAGGACATTGTTTCCAAACCATAGAGGAGATTCATGATAGTGCTATAAGAGACCTATGTGCCAACCCAGAAAATGCATTCCAGGAGGCTTTCCAAAAGTGGAAGAAATGATGGAAACAGTGTTTTGCCAGTAGAGGGGACTATTTTTAGGAGGCATAGTGCTTAAAATGTTGTCCAATAAGCACCAAAGATTTTAAAGCAAAAGTTAATTAATAATCACACCTTGTAATTATTGAGGACGTACAGAATTAAATTGGGACACAAAAAAAGGAAAAACTTCATACTTTGATAGGACATAGCCTGTGGCATCAGTTTGGTAATGCAGGGAAATGTTCGGGTTAAAAATTATGAGACTAGAATTCAGTACAGTAAGCGGGTTCTAATGGATGTAGTTTGCAGTAATATTACAAAGATGAAGAGGGTTGTATAGGATATATTAGCATGGAGAGCGCTGTCAAACCAGGCTTCAGACTGAAAAAACAGAAATGACAACAACCAAACACAATAACAATCTAGAAAAGTAAAGCTAGTATTAAGTTTGCTCAAAGTTAAATGATTTAGGATAAAGTGGCCATAAAATGTTACAGACACAACACATGCAGTATCTGGTTTTTGTGACTTCTGATCTACAGTCCAGCTCAGTCTATTTTACAAAAAGGTTTATGTTAAGGATATGTTATAATGTAAATGAATAAACTGTATAGTCAACAACATTCTTACAAAGAGTATCAGTTTTTAATTTTCATTCTATTCCTGCACATAAACTTCATATGCTATGAACCTGGTAATTAGTCATATTTTTTCATTGTATTTCTCATTCTCGCTCATTGTCTGTTGACTTGGAACTATGTATTTCTTCATCTCCGTCCACAGTGTCATTTTTATATGCATTTTGGCCAACTTAGAATAGGTTTTTCAGTCAGTGCTAATTATTTTCTAGGAAATTAACAGAGAGAATAGTGTGGGCAAATCATTGCAGTCTTCACTAAACTTTTATTTCTGGTTTCCAAATCTCCCCAGGGGTTGTTCGATATCAGCTTTAACAATACATGATTTTTCTGTGTGTTCGTAAACTTCAGCTGTAGAATGTACAGGCAGTTTCCAGTGTGTAAATTTTCTTCTCCTTTTTGTTGCACTTGCCCAAACAGTTGAGCCATAAATGTTATTGAATACTCTGAAATGCTAAGTTGTACAACCGAGTGTCAGACACTGTATACAGTTCAGTGTCAGACACTGTATACAGTTCAGTGTCAGACACTGTATACAGTTCAGTGTCAGACACTGTATACAGTTCAAATAGGCAGACATAAAAAATGGGGTTTCCGAAATGAAATTTTCACTCTGTGGCAATGTGAGTACTGACAGATTAGAACTGTGTACTACACTAAGACACAAACTCGGGACCTTTGCCTTTCATGGGCATGTCCTCTACTGACGGAGTTACCCAAGCAGGAGAACTTCTGCGAAGTCTGGAAGATAGCAGATGAGGTACTGACGAAAGTAAATCTGTGAGAACTGGCCCTTAGTTTTGCTTGGGTAGCTCAACCGGTAGAGCAATTGCTTGCAAAACGCAGAGGTCCTAAGTTCAAGTCGTGATTGGCATTCACTTTTAATGTGCCAGTAAATTTCATAGAAATTAGGGTCCTTTAGTGAATTAAAAGGCCATATTCATAATTTTTATTTCTTCCCCTTTTGTGTTTCAAGTGTGTAGTAGAGCAAAAGTTTATTACAGTGCACAGGATGCCAATTCTACTATGGCAGGTTTTTTGCATGTAAATAGAGGCTGGAAAGTTGAAGGAGAAATGAAAGGTAAAAGGTGAATATTGTTTCCTAACTTCTTATGTGTTTACATATTCTACTGGTAGGCAGTTTCTCATTTGTGATCCTGAAAACTCGGTTAGCATTTTGGGATATACAGTCATTTTTATTGGCTTAATCTTTGACCAAACAAAAATTGCAAGACGGTGGGCCACCATATACCACTTTCTAATGTCCTCCTAAAAATCAAAGTTAAACAGTGGAAAGTCCAGGATGGAATGTAACAATATTATGGAAAGGAAATTGCCACTAATTATACAGTGGAAATGCTGAGTTCCAGATAGGCAGAACAAAAAGATTAGCACAAATAAAGATCTGTGTGCGCAAATGCAACTTGCACAGCCATGACTGCAGTCTTGGGCAACTGTAGCCACACTGCGAGCAGCAGCACCAGTTTACGATGGGAGTGGCGACAGGGTGGGGGTAAGGAGGAAGCTGGGGAGGGGAGGAGAAGGAATGGTAGGGTAGGGCTGGCAGACAGGGCAGTGCTGCTGGGGAGTGTGCAGGAACGAGATGGAGAAAGGATAGGGCAGCTATGTGCAGCCGCAAGGGAGTGTCGGAAAAGTAGAGAGATAATAAGAGTGGGTGTGATTGTAGAATTCCTTGGTAGTACTGGGAATCGAACCCAGGTCCTTCACATGGCAGCCATCCATGCTGACCACTCGGCTATGGATATTGACTATTTTATGAAGTAAAGGTGTTCTCACACTGGCAAATGTATCTCTTCAGTGTTCCATGAGAATAAAATCTCATCTTACATTAAAAAACGTGAGGAGTTGGTAAACTGTTACTAGTTCATGCAGTTAACAAAGTATCCTGAGTTGTAGTATTAATTCTACAATATTTATATGAAGCAGAAACTGTTTGGATATCCACTGATAATGCTTTTCTAAAAAAAAGAAAAGTATTTGGTAGAGCGTTGTTGTTAATCATTGGACAAAAAATTACATCATTAATATCACTGATGCAAACACAACTAATGTAGCTGAAATAAATAGTCTTGTAATGATTTGGTTTAATTCGAATGGATCTGTACTCTGCTTATTCAGAACTTCCCTCAGTGTCATTTGGGATTTCTTTCGATGTTTGAGACATTCTTTTCTGTCCACTTCATGAGTCTCTCTCACCACACTTCACATCTCCTCCACTTCTCTGTTCTGAATACAACCAACCCGAAGTAACATTTGTGCCAATATTAAATTGCTTTTTTTTGGTAGACCCACATGACACTTAAGTTCTTATTATATGTTCATGAAACACGAGGTAGTTTAGAATGCCAGCACACAGAAAAAAGTCATGGCTATGGAACTAAGTACATTGATGTTACTTGTAAATTTTGTGAATTGAATCTGCATTTCCTGCAGAATAAATAGTCAGAAGTTTTCCGATATGTTATGCACTAGATACATAATTTCCTTCTTTAAATAATTAAATATGTGACAGTCTCATTACAGCTCCAAAGAAAATTCCTTTGTTCATTTATTCTGTTTAGGATCTGAAGTAATTAAAACCTAATTGTTGTCTTATATATTCTTATTTTCAGGTAAACAGCACATCTGCTGATGGAAGAAAGTCAAGTAGACGACTTTCCAATAGAATGAAACAACTCCTGCCAGATGTACTGAACAATGATCAAGAGGCTGAATTTGGTAGGTTTACATCTTTTATAAATGGTGATAGTACATGTACTGATGAAAAAGCAATTACCTTTTTTAATGGTGTCTTTCCAGGTGTTGCGCCAAGTTGTTGTTTCCACTTTCTGCAACAATGGAAACAACAGTTTGGAAGAACACTCAGAAGCTTGTTGCTGTTGTTGTTATAGTCTTCAGTCCAAAGACTGGTCTGATGCAGCTCTCCAAGCTAATCTATCCTGTGCAAGCCCGTTCATCTCCGTGTAACTACTGCAACCTACATCCTTCTGAATCTGCTTACTGTATTCATTCCTTGGTCTCCCTATACGATTTCTACTCCGCACGCTTTCCTCCAGTACTAAATTGGTGATTCATTGATGCCTCAAAATGTGTCCTACCAACCAATCCTTTCTTTTAGTCAGGTTGTACCACATATTTCTCTTCTTCCCAATTGTATTCAGTACCTCCTCTTTAGTTATGTGATCTACCCATTTAATCTTCAGCATTCTTCTGTAGTAACACATTTCAAAAGCTTCTATGCTCTTCTTGCCTATACTGTTTATCATCCATGCCTCACTTCCGTACATGGCTACACTCCATACAAATACTTTCGAAAATGACTTCCTGACCCTTAAGGGAAGTTGGAACTCCCTATCCTGACATGGCTTCCCTGTATTTCAGGAACTACTGTAGCTGTTGACATGAAACATTTACATGACATTAAACTGTATGTTCTGAGTCTACTGAAGTACAATAACATCATTTCAGCCACTGCTTTCGGAAATACAATTTTTTAATTATACAATTAAAATTTTGTGTACTTTTTTGTACGTTATCTTAAATAATAATAATAATCCCCCAAACGTGTGGTTCCTGAAGAGGGGCAGCAGCCTTTTCAGTAGTTGCAGGGGCAACAGTCTGGATGATTGACTGATCTGGCCTTGCAACATTAACCAAAACAGCCTTGCTGTGCTGGTACTGCGAACGGCTGAAAGCAAGGGGAAACTACAGCCGTAATTTTTCCCGAGGACATGCAGCTTTACTGTATGATTAAATGATGATGGCATCCTCTTGGGTAAAATATTCCGGAGGTAAAATAGTCCCCCATTCGGATCTCCGGGCGGGGACTACTCAGGAGTATGTCGTTATCGGGAGAAAGAAAACTGGCGTTCTACGGATCGGAGCGTGGAATGTCAGATCCCTTAATCGGGCAGGTAGGTTAGAAAATTTAAAAAGGGAAATGGATAGGTTAAAGTTAGATATAGTGGGAATTAGTGAAGTTCGGTGGCAGGAGGAACAAGACTTCTGGTCAGGTGACTACAGGGTTATAAACACAAAATCAAATAGGGGTAATGCAGGAGTATGTTTAATAATGAATAGGAAAATAGGAATGCGGGTAAGCTACTACAAACAGCATAGTGAACGCATTATTGTGGCCAAGATAGATACGAAGCCCACACCTACTACAGTAGTACAAGTTTATATGCCAACTAGCTCTGCAGATGACGAAGAAATTGAAGAAATGTATGATGAAATAAAAGAAATTATTCAGATAGTGAAGGGAGACGAAAATTTAATAGTAATGAGTGACTGGAATTCGAGTGTAGGAAAAGGGAGAGAAGGAAACATAGTAGGTGAATATGGATTGGGGCTAAGAAATGAAAGAGGAAGCTGCCTAGTAGAATTTTGTACAGAGCACAACTTAATTATAGGTAACACTTGGTTTAAGAATCATGAAAGAAGGTTGTATACGTGGAAGAGCCCTGGAGATACTAAAAGGTATCAGATTATATAATGGTAAGACAGAGATTTAGGAACCAGGTTTTAAGTTGTAAGACATTTCCAGGGGCAGATGTGGACTCTGACCACAATCTATTGGTTACGACCTGTAGATTAAAACTGAAGAAACTGCAAAAATGTGGGAAATTAAGGAGATGGGACCTGGATAAACTGAAAGAACCAGAGGTTGTACAGAGTTTCAGAGAGAGCATAAGGGAACAATTGACAGGAATGGGGGAAAGAAATACAGTAGAAGAAGAATGGGTAGCTCTGAGGGATGAAGTAGTGAAGGCAGCAGAGGATAAAGTAGGTAAAAAGACGAGGGCTGCTAGAAATCCTTGGGTAACAGAAGAAATATTGAATTTAATTGATGAAAGGAGAAAATATAAAAATGCAGTAAATGAAGCAGGCAAAAAGTAATACAAACGTCTCAAAAATGAGATCGACAGGAAGTGCAAAATGGCTAAACAGGGATGGCTAGAGGACAAATGTAAGGATGTAGAAGCTTATCTCACTAGGGGTAAGATAGATGCTGCCTACAGGAAAATTAAAGAGACCTTTGGAGAGAAGAGAACCACGTGTATGAATATCAAGAGCTCAGATGGCAACCCAGTTCTAAGCAAAGAAGGGAAGACAGAAAGGTGGAAGGAGTATATAGAAGGTTTATACAAGGGTGATGTACTTGAGGACAAGATTATGGAAATGGAAGAGGATGTAGATGAAGACGAAATGGGAGATACGATACTGCGTGAAGAGTTTGACGGAGCACTGAAAGACCTGAGTCAAAACAAGGCCCCCGGAGTAGACAACATTCCATTAGAACCACTGGCGGCTTTGGGAGAGCCAGTCATGACAAAACTCTACCAGCTGGTGAGCAAGATGTATGAGACAGGCGAAATACCCTCAGACTTCAAGAAGAATATAATAATTCCAATCCCAAAGAAAGCAGGTGCTGACAGATGTGAAAATTACCGAACTATCAGTTTAATAAGCCATGGGTGCAAAATACTAACGCGAATTCTTTACAGACGAATGGAAAAACTGGTAGATGCAGACCTCGGGGAGGATCAGTTTGGATTCCGTCGAAATGTTGGAACGCGTGAGGCAATACGGACCTTACGACTTATCTTAGAAGAAAGATTAAGAAAAGGCAAACCTACGTTTCTAGCATTTGTAGACTTAGAGAAAGCTTTTGACAATGTTGACTGGAATACTCTTTTTCAAATTCTAAAGGTGGCAGGGGTAAAATACAGGGAGCGAAAGGCTATTTACAATTTGTACAGAAACCAGATGGCAGTCATAAGAGTCGAGGGGCATGAAAGGGAAGCAGTGGTTGGGAAAGGAGTGAGACAGGGTTGTAGCCTGTCCCCGATGTTATTCTATCTGTATATTGAGCAAGCAGTAAAGGAAACAAAAGAAAAATTTGGAGTAGGTATTAAAATTCATGGAGACGAAGTAAAAACTTTGAGGTTCGCCATGACATTGTAATTCTGTCAGAGACGGCAAAGGACTTGGAAGAGCAGTTGAACGGAATGGACAGTGTCTTGGAAGGAGGATATAAGATGAACATTAACAAAAGCAAAACGAGGATAATGGAATGTAGTCAAATTAAATCAGGTGATGCTGAGGGAATTAGATTAGGAAATGAGACACTTAAAGTAGTAAAGGAGTTTTGCTATTTAGGAAGTAAAATAACTAGTGATGGTCGAAGTAGAGAGGATATAAAATGTAGACTGGCAATGGCAAGGAAAGCGTTTCTGAAGGAGAGAAATTTGTTAACATCGAATATAGATTTAAGTGTCAGGAAGTCATTTCTGAAAATATTTGTTTGGAGTGTAGCCATGTATGGAAGTGAAACATGGACGATAACTAGTTTGGACAAGAAGAGAATAGAAGCTTTTGAAATGTGGTGCTACAGAAGAATACTGAAGATAAGGTGGATAGATCACGTAACTAATGAGGAGGTATTGAATAGGATTGGGGAGAAGAGGAGCTTGTAGCACAACTTGACTAGAAGAAGGGATCGGTTGGTAGGACATGTTTTGAGGCATCAAGGGATCACAAATTTAGCATTGGAGGGCAGTGTGGAGGGTAAAAATCGTAGAGGGAGACCGAGAGATGAGTACACTAAGCAGATTCAGAAGGATGTAGGTTGTAGTAGGTACTGGGAGATGAAGCAGCTTGCACAGGATAGAGTAGCATGGAGAGCTGCATCAAACCAGTCTCAGGACTGAAGACGACAACAACAACATCTTAAATAATTTTAATTATACTTAACATAATGTTCTTCTTTTAGTTCAGTAGATTCAGGATATGTATGTTATTACTTCATGAAAATTTGAATACTCTGCTAGAAGTGGTTTCCGAGATTTAGGGAAAATTGCAACAGAAAATATAAATTTTCAGGAACGGCTTCTAAAGTTTCAAAAAGACTGTAACACACTTCATATATGCTTAAGTTTTAACTATTAGTCACTCAAAAGCATCCTGCACCATACTTCATATCATCCTCTTGATCTTTTTCCAAGTTTTTCCTTCTTTTCTTCTTTCTTTTTCTGGACTCTTTAGTGGCCAACTGTACTGCATATTCTGCTTTATCAATGTGAACCTTGTCCATCCATTCAAGTTTTCTGATGCAGTTTGCTCCAGGATAAATTCCCATATGCTGTAGCACTTTCACCCCACCAATGTTGCCATCATTAAAAGCAATAATAGCATCACTGACCCCCACTTTGTGTCTTCATTCCGACAAAACATTTTTTGGTAAACAAGTCCATATAAGATTATTGAATGACTCATTAGGATTTTGAATCTGACTGTGCAGACCCTTCTTCAGTAATTCAGAATTTGCCAGGTCTCTGTAAATGGGTTTTATGATATCCATGACTGTTGCTGGGATGGACTGTTTATGGCTGTATGAACTGTTTGTGTACTGGGCATTGCAGTAATTTGCACCATGAATCAGGTCCAGGAGGGCAAAGTTGGTGTACTGGTTTTTATCAGTTGACTGTCTGTGGAAGAAGCTGGCCCATACTGCCTGCTTCGGTTTCAACAAATCCTCAGTATTATTTCTAATGGCCATCCCATAATACTGCTGCAGTTCATCAATCATTTTGTCTGTCAACTTGTTTCTTATGGTTTTAGCACCATAAAGTTTCTCTATAGTCTCTCTAACGTTGTTTAAACTTCTTCTACCTGGTGCCCGTCCTCTTCTGCACGTGGCCAGCACATTCCAGTTTTGTGACAATCTTCTTGCCATATATATCATTTTATTCGGAAACCAGCAAATTTTGTAAAAAGATAAAAATCCGAAAATGTGAAGAAAAAATTTTTTTCCGTTCTAGCTCCCCATAAATCTATACTGAATGTTAAGAAATTTCTCTTCTTCAGAAACACTTCCCTTACTGTCGCCAATCCTCTTCACTTAGACCATCACTAGTTATTTTGCTGCACATATAGCAAAACTCATCTACTACTTTGTCTCATTTCCTAATCTAATTCCCTCACCATCACCTGTTTTAATTCAACTACATTCCATTCTTCTTGTTTTACTCTTGTTGATGTTCATCTTATAACTGCCTTTCAAGACACTATCCATTCCGTTAAGTTGCTCTTCCAGGTCATTTGCTGTCTCTGACAGAATTACAGTGTCCTCAGCAAACTTTAAAGTTTTTATTCCTTCTCCACAGATTTTAATTCCAACTCCAAATATTTCTTTTGTTTCCTGTACTGCTTGCTCAGTATACAGATTGGCTAACATCGAGGTTAGGCTACAACCCTGTCTCGCTCCCTTCTCAACCACTGATTTTCTTTCATGCCTCTCAAATCTTGTAACTGCCATCTGGCTTCTGTACAGATAGTAAATAGCTTTTCGCTCCCTGTATTTCACCCCTGCCACCTTCAGAATTTGAAAGGGAGTATTACAGTAAACACTGTCCAAAGCTTTCTCTAAGTCTACAAATGCTAGGAGTGTAGGTTTGCCTTTCCTTAACGTATCTTCTAAAATAAGTTGTAGGGTCAGTAGTGCCTTGCGTGTTCCAATGTGTTTCTACAGAATCCAAACTGATCTTCCCCAAGGTTGGCTTCTACCAGTTTTTGCATTCATCTGTAAAGAATTTGTGTTGGCATTTTGCAGCTGCGACTTATTAAACTGATAGTTCGTAATTTTTACATCTGTCAACACCTGCTTTCTTTGGGATTGGAATTATTATATTCTTCTTGAAGTCTGAGGGTATTTCACCTGTCTTGTACATCTTGCTCACTGGATTGTTGAGTTTTGTCATGGCTGGCTCTCTCGAGGCTGTCAGTAGTTCTTTTGGCATGTTGTCTACTCCCAGGGCCTCGTTTCGTCTTACGTTTTTCAGTGCTCTGTCGAATTTGTCATGCAGTATCATATCCCCAATTTCATCTTCATCAATTTGCATAATATTGCCCTAAAGTACATCACCATTGTATAGACCCTCTGTATACTCCTTCCACCTTTCTGCTTTCCCTTCTTTGCTAAGGACTGGTTTTCCATCAGAGCTCGTGATATTCATACAAGTGGTTCTCTTTTCTCTGAAGGTCTCTTTAATTTTCCTGTATGCAATATCTATCTTACCCCTAGTGATATATGCCTCTACAACCATACATTTGCCCTCTAGCCATGTGTGCTTCGCCATTTTGCACTTCCTGTCTATCTCATTTTTGAGATATTTGTATTCTTTTTTGCCTGCTTCATTTACTGCATTTTTATATTATCTTCTTTCATCAATTAAATTCAAAACCCCCTTTTGTTAACCGAGGATTTCTACTAGCCCTCGTTTTATTACGTACTTGATCCTCTGCTGCCTTTTAGTGTTTTAGCTCTCAAAGCTATCAATTCTTCTTCTTTATTTGTTTCCCGTTCTCAATTGTCCTGTAATACTCTCTCTGAAACTGTCCACAACCTCTGAGTCTTTCAGTTTATCCAGGTCCCGCCTCCTTAAATGCCCAACTTTTTGCAGTTTCTTCAGTTTTAATCTACAATTCATTACCAATAAGTTGTGGTCACTTTTCACACGTGCCCCTGGAAATGTCTTAGAATTTAAAACCTGGTTCCTAATTAATTCTCTGTCTTACCATTACATAATCTATCTAAAATCTTCCAGTGTCTCCAGGTCTCTTCCAGTGGATGTTTACGGAATAGATATTATCAGAAACCTCCTTTAGAAATAGTTGAACAGCACAACAGCATTCACCATGTAGCACAAATATTAGAGTAGTTACTAATGTTTTATTAAAAGGCTGTCATTTAAAAGTGTCAGGTGTTAGAAAAAGGCTGGCAATGGGTAAGTTATAAGTGCTACAACACTCTTGTTGTTTTATAAGCCATGATTACCTCTGTTTTTCTAATGCATTAAAATGCTTGCCAAACAAATAAGTATTTATTGCTGATATTCCACTAATGACATATCTTTCATGTAAGTTAATAACTTGAAGCTGGTAGTAAATTAAAGAAAACCATTACAGCATACCATACAATGCAGACTACAGTTTCTGTTTCTTATGCAGTATGTACACAGGTTAACCTATAATTTCAACTGTTAATGTGATCTCTTCTCATAGAAATATTGAGGCAGAAAGTGCAGATTAGTGCCCAGCTTAAGTAAATGATAGATTGAGAACATTGTCCTTATAGAATAAGAACAAAATGTCAAAATAATTTTTTTTTTTCAAACTTATATTTTCTTTGTTCTGGGTATTTAGTGTGTAAATTAAGGATATATGACTATTAAGGACAAGTAAATTTCACTCGGAGACCCATTGTGCATAACAGTCCTGAAGGCAGACATTTTCTAGTTCAGCTTCAGGTGGCATAGTTCTGTACTGTTCTTTTCAGTTTAATTCATATTATAAAATTTTTGTGGCTGGTCATAGTGTTATAAACATTTTATGGTGATGCATGTGAATTGAGAACATAAGTTCCAGTGGAAATGTCTGGATTTAGTTATTCCCATACAAATGGGTATTTAAAATATTTTGTGTTACTCACGCCGCTGGAACATTTGTTTTTCAAGCAGTAGGATCGTTGAACGTTTTGAGTTGTTTGACTCGTGTTATAGATCAATTAAATCTGAGCTAGTGCTTATTAAGCTCAGTACTTATTTAGTACTTCAAAGAAATTTTTCAGTGTTAATATGTGTCATGGTAGTTGCTTAAATGAAATGCAAACTTTTTGCATTATTTGCAAGCAGTTCTAATATTTTACTCATACTGTTTGATTCAATTAAAAGGACATACCACTAACTAACTGAATCAAACATGACTGTGGTGCCTGTATCAGGGATTCAGTTACATTGAACAGCCAGTGTGGTTTCAGTTGCCTGAGACTGCAGTTGTGTGTGTGTGTGTGTGTGTGTGTGTGTGTGTGTGTGTGTGTGTATGTGTGTGTGTGTGTGTGTGTGTGTGTGTGTGTGTGTCCTTCCTCTGCTGTTGACAAAGGTCTTAATGGCCAAAGACTTTAATTGTGAGAATCTTTTTGTTGTGTCTATCTACAACTCGGCATCTCCGCCATATGGTATCAACTTTCCTTTTCATAATATTGTCAAAATTAGGCCATGTATGATTTATACAATATTCTTACTAACGTTACTTACTCATTTGCTGCTGTACTGATTTGGTCTTAAGTCACCAAACATATGGCAGTCAGCACTAAACCTTGACAGAGATTCTCCTAAGGCTGTACCATTCAACAGCTTTATTAACTGCAAGAAATATTTTTTAAATAAGCCTGCCGACTTGTTGGTTATATTGACAAAATTCCGTATTTACCTGATCGTAAGATGAGGTTTTTCTCCAGATTCGTCATTTGAAAAATACAGGGTCGCATTGTTCAGTAAAGTATATAGGAGTCGTCTTTCACTTACAGATCAAGCATTGGATATTGAGGCCATGCGCAAATGTATTTTGAAGAATTCGGAAGGGCTGATCTGGGCAAGCGACACTAGAATTCAAACAGGTTCAAGATTTCAGATACGCCGAAGCTCTCGATACAATCTCCAAGTTGCTCAAACAATCACATGACATTTGACGTGTGCAGCACTAGTGAAAGGGATATGAGAGAAAGTTTGAATTATCCCCGACAACAATCGGTCGCTCTGTTTAAAATTTGATGGTTTTGTGACACATAGGAGGAAATAGCACTGAATTCTATCATCTTGCAAACTGTTGTACTTCAACAGGTTTGCAATAAAAGTTCTAATACACATGTGGATACCACGTACAAACATTAATGCTGCTTTTTAAGTAAGGTAACATTCAAAAGCTGAAATGTTCTCCTTCCCCAGAAACATTACTTGATTCTGAACCCAGCTCAGTATTTTATTTGTTTATAAGACTATAATGATTAACTAAGGGGGTTTCAAATGAGAAATTTGATTACTGTTCATGTATTAGAATACTGGGTAAAAACTTATGAGACAAGAAGGAAAAATTATTGAGAATGAAACGCCTAACAAAGAAATCAATCATATTAAACTGACTGTAATTGTTGTTGCATGAGGAAATTACAATGGCAAGACCCTTCATGGGTGCCTCGCATGGTGTAAGGAGCATAAACATTGGACGATTGAACAGTGGAAAAACGTTGTGTGGAGTGACAAATCACAGTACACAATGTGGCGATCCAATGGCAGGGTGTGGGTATGGCGAATGCCTGGTGAACATCACGGTGTGGTCATGTTTTTCATAGAGGGGGCTTGCACCCCTTGTTCTATGTGGCTCTATCACAGAGGCCTACATAGATGTTTTAAGCACCTTTAGGCTTCCCACTGTCGAAGAACAGTTAAGGGATGGGGATTGCATCTTTCAACATAATCAAGCACTTAATCATAATGCGTGGCCTGCGGTGGAGCGGTTACACAACAATAACATCCCTGTGATGGACTAGCCTGCACGGAGTCCTGACCTGAATCATTTAGAACAGCTGTGTGATGTTTTGGAACGACTACTTCATGCCAGTCCTCGCTGCCTGACATCGATACCTCTCCTCAGTGTAGCACTCCATGAAGAATGGGCTGCCGTTCCCCAAGAAGCCTTCCAACACCTGACTGAACGTGTGCCTGCGAGATTGGAAGATGTCATCAAGGTTAAGGGTGGGCCAACACCATATTGAATTCCAGCATTACCAATGGAGGGTGCCACAAACTTGTAAGTTATTTTCAGCCAGGTATCCGTATACTTTCGATCACATAGTGTATTGCAATCCGTGTTTCACAGCTGCTCAAGCACAGAACTGCAACGGGTTGGAGGCGGAGCATTGACGCCAGAGGAGGGCGCGGAGATGAGTGGTGAGCAGGGAGCAAATAACATCATTTTGCCAAACATTGGATTGTATACCACGTACTTTGGCTTTTGAGGAACAATTACCACATTTAAACTGCAGTTTACTTCAATCCACTCATAGTTGGAATTGAATTGCATTTAAGATTACTCAAATAGTCAACAATAGTATTCATTTCTGCAGGAGACAGTAAAAGTAAAGATCAGGGGCAGTGGCATACTTAAGTTTTGTTCTACAATGTTGCTGATGCTCACTGTGACGTATGACAGGAACGAATGAATGTGTGTCATCTGCTAGTTCTATGCAGCCAATGAGAGCAACGGGAAGACATATATTTGGGATCAAGTGACACTGAGACTTTCTCACATCTGTATAGAGGCGAAATTTGATATGTATTTGAATAAAAACAGGTCCCACGGTAACCACAACCTCAGAAATGGCAAAATATTTGGAAGAACAGGTATAGACAGGCAGTCATCCGAAATACTTTTTAACATTTTTCTGATGTCTTGAGTAGCTAGCTTGGAAGCCAGCACACAATGGAAAGATCTTCGCTCTTTTAGCTACAAATAGACTTTACCTTATCGATAATGTCAGCTTAGAAACAGGATTTGCAATCGTGATGTTATTACAGCAGCTATGGTTATGAAAATTAATAAAGCAGTCAGGAAGGCCAGGACAGTGTTTCTGCTAGATAGAAGAGATGCTGTTAGCATCTCTCTTAGGCAATGAATTGATATCACTTTGTTCCAGTAAGATGGACATAGAGGAATTATGGTCAAAGTTTAAGTAGATTGTAAATCGTGGTCTCGAGAGATTTTTGATTAATAAATGGATAAGGATGGAAAAGACCCACCATGGTTTAATAACAGCAGAGGCTGTTGCACTCTTGGTTCAAAAGAGAATGCACAAATGATGACAAGCAAAGGGTAGTAGAAATTTGTGGATCTGTGAAAAGATGTATATGCGAAGCATACAACTACTACTATCAGCATCACATCGTAGCAAAAGATCTGGTAGAGGACATGAGAAAATTCTGGTTCGGTGTAAAATCGCTAAGTGGGTGTAAGGTTTCCAGCCATTCCTTTCACCAGTCTGGTGTGGCAGTTGAAGATAGCAAAACGAAAACCAAAGTTTTAAATTTCACATTCAAAAAATCGTTCACACAGCAGAATCGTACAATTATAGTGTCATTTGACCATCAGACCGACTCTTGTATGGTCGACATAATAATAAATGTCCCTGGTGTAAAGAAACAACTGCAATATTTTAAAGCAAGCAAGCCGGCCGGTGTGGCCATGTTTTTCTAGGCACTTCAGTCTCAAACCGCGTGACCGCTACAGTCGAAGGTTCGAATCCTGCCTCGGGCATGGATGTGTGTGATGTCCTTAGGTTAGTTAGGTTTAAGTAGTTCTAAGTTCTAGGGGACTGATGACCTCAGCTGTTAAGTCCCATAGTGCTCAGAGCCATTTGATCCCTTTTTTTTTTTAAGCAAACAAATCACCAGGTCTAGGTGGTATCCCAATTCAGTTTTACAAAGAGTTCTCAGTGGTGTTGGCCCTTACCTAGCTTGCATTATCTTTAATCTCTTGCCTAGCACAAAGTCTCAAGTGACTGGATAAAAGTGCTGGTGACTCGAGTACATAAGAAGGATAAAAGAACAGACCTGCAAAATTACAGACCAATATCCCTATTTTCGGTTTGCTGCAGGATCCTTGAACATATTCCCAGCTGAGATATAATAAACTATCTTGAGACTGAGAAGCTTACGTCCACGAATCAGCATGGTTTTAGAAAACATCGCTTATGGGAAACTCGGCTTGCCCTTTTCTCACACAATATAGTGCAAACTATGGATGAAGGGCAACCAGCAAATTCCAGATTTCTGGAAAACGTTTGATACAGTACCCCATTGCAAATGAAGGTACAAGCATATGGAATAAATTCACAGTTATGCAAGTTGCTCAAAGACTTCCTTAGTAATAGAACCCAGTATGTTGTCCTCGATGGCGAATGTTCATCAGAACAAGGGTATCATGGAAAAATGTAAGTTAATGCCGATGAGTAGCAAGAACAAACCTGTAATGTTTGGAAACAGTATTACTAAGTGTTCTGTATGATGCAGTCAAGTACTTTAAATATTTGCACTTAACTTTGCAAAGCAATATGAAATGGAATGAGCATGTGAGAACTGTGGTAGGAAAGGCAAATGGTTGGCTTCGGTTTATTGGGAGAATTTTAGAAAAGAGTAGTGTTCACCTGTGAAGGACACTATGTATAGGACATTGGTGCAATCTTGCACTTGGTTGCGCAACGATCCCTTGCTGTTGGAGACAGAGCACCTACCAGGCCCAAAAATTACTTCGAGCCACTCTTTTACACACATTTCCTGTACAGGTGGAGGCCCACCACACCTTGAATTACTCGCGTGGCATGTTGTATACCAGATCACTCGACGGACCAACTGATGAGGAGATTCTGTCATTCCTCTCTGATCAGGGAGTGACGGCCGTCCATCGGGTCGTGAAAAGGGTTGACAAGGACCTCATACTGACCTGAACCATATTCCTGACATTCAACAATGTGCAATTGCCTTCACAGATTAAAGTGGGTTATGAGATCATTTCTGTTCGGCCCTATGTACCCATCCCTGCAAGGTGTTCCCAATGTCAGCAGTTTAACCATACACAGTAGTCTTGTTGAAGTGCGGCTAAATGCGTTTGTTACCTGTGGCAGGGACGCCCATGAGGGTGACTGTCCACCTCCGTCCTCTCGTTGCATCAACTGTATTGGTGACCATGCTGCCTCCTATCACGACTGCCCTGTCTACAAAGTGAATTCGAGTGACAGAGAAGGTGTCTACCTAGGCTGCTTGCAAGTTATTCAGTAGCAGAAAGCACACTGTGCTTCCGGCAGGTAAATACAGTGCTGTTCTTGCCTCTACTCGGCCTACCAGGGAGGTAGCTACACAGACATGCGATCTAACATTTAGTGATTCGGTCGTCAGATCGGCCAGTGCTAAGATCACCCGATCAACGTCTCCTCTTCCTCCCACCAACCCAAAACAGATGCTTGGACCTTCAAAACAGAACCGACACGTGAAGATTTCTTGCGTACACAAACTTCACAGCCATCTACTGTTTTTTCGACAAAACGTACTACTTCAAAGAAGGCACATAGAAGAAAAGAGTTCTCCATCTCCGCTGATGTGCAGTTCTTCTCCTGCGCCGCCCAGCGGTTTTCGTCCCGGCCATCTTCAATTTCGCCAGGCCGTACCGCTGGTAGCCGATCATCTGGCCTTTCACTGGCGTAGGAAGCTGCCCCTCGTGACCAGCTCAGGAAGGTGGTAGACACAACTGTTTAGTTGATGGACTTCGATTGCAGCAGTGCTCCTTTGAAGCTAGGCCCTTAGTGGCCATTGAGGTGACCCTTTCTGGTTTTTTCTTTTCCTTTTCGTTTTCATAATGGCACTTCTTCAGTGGAATATTCGTGGCATTCAGTCCAACCGAGAGGAACTAAAATTGCTCCTTCGGATGCACTGCCCACTTGTTGTAGGTCTCTAAGAAATGAAGTTATGTCCCTGCGATTGTATTGACCTGGCACTCCTTTTCTCCATGCGTTTAGACCTACCCCCTGCGGCAGGTATTCCCGATCATGGAGGGGTCATGTTGCTGGTTCGGGGTGATGTCTGCTACAATCCAATCGCATTGCACACAGATCTGCAGGCAGTTGCTGTCCGAATTACTCTCCCCACTTTCACATTTTCCATTTGTACTGTTTACACTCCATCATCTGCCTTTACTAGGGCAGACACGATACAACTGATTGCTCAGATTCCTACACCATTTTTGTTGATTGGAGACTTCAGTGCCATCATCCCCTTTGGGGCTCTCCAGCATCCTGCGCGAGAGGCTTCCTCATGGCAGACCTTTTCAACCACCTCAGTCTAGTCTGCTTAAATACCAGTGCACCTACCTTCCTTTTGGACGCAACGCATACCTATTCTCACTTGGACCTCTCAATATCAACTATCCAGCTTTCATGTCAGTTCGAGTGGTATGCTCTGTCTGACACATAATCGAGCGACCATTTCCCCTGCGTAATCAGTCTCCTGCATCACACCCCTTCTCCATGTTCCACTAGCTGGAACATCTCCAAAGGCGACTGGGGGCTTTTCACCTCTCTGTCTACCTTCCATGATCAAAACTTCTCCAGCTGTGATAGTCAGGTCACATACCTCACCGACATTACTCTCATTGCTGCTGAATATTCCAACCCTCATACTTCCTTTTCTCCACGTCGAGTTCCAGTCCCCTGGTGGACTAAAACATGCAGCTATTCATGCTCGGCGACGTGCTTTACGCACCTTCCAACGCCACCCTACGATGGCGAACTGTATCATTTACAAACGACTCCATGCACAATGTCCTTGTGTTATCAAAGAAAGCAAAAAGGCTCGCTGGGTGGCTTTCACCAGTTCATTCAACAGTTTTACTCCTCGTTCGATTGTCTGGGGTAGCCCGCGCCGGCTACCTGGCACCAAGGTTCACTCCTCGGTTTCTGGCCTGACTGTAGCGAATGAAGCCCTTGTGGATCCTGAGGATCTCTCAAATGCCTTCGCCCGCTTTTTCGCGGAGGTTTTGAGCTCTGTCCATTACCACCCTGCCTTCCTCCCCCACAAACAAGCAGAGGAGGCACGGCCACCTCCTTCCAATCTTTGAATCGTGAAATTTACAATGCCACCTTCACTGTGCGAGAACTCGAAAGTGCACTCGCCCGGTCCCGATCTTCTACTCCTGGGCTCGATGGTATCCATATTCAGATGCTGAAGAACCTTTCTCCTTCGCACCTATAATCGCATCTGGACCGAAGGTCATGTTCCCACTTGTTGGCGTGAAGCACTTGTTGTTCCCATACCCAAACCAGGAAAGGACAAACACCTTCCTTACAGTTGTTGCCCCATCTCCCTTACCAGCTGAGTCTACTAGGTGATGGAGCGCATGGTAAATTTTCGACTGATTTGGCTCCTTGAATCTCGACGCCTCCTTACCAATGTCCAATGTGGCTTTCGTAGGCGCCGCTCTGCTGTTGACCACCTAAATACCTTGTCGGCCTTCATTATGAACAACTTTTTGCGTAAGCGCCAGTCGGTGGCTGTGTTCTTCGATTTGGTGAATGCTTTAGACACCTGTTGGAGGGCGGGCATTCTCCGCACCATGCACACTTGGGGCCTGCGCGGCCGCCTCCCTATTTTTATTAATGCATTTTTAATGGATTCAATGTTCAGGGTACGTGTGAGTTCTGTTTTGTCAGATGCCTTTCGCCAGGAGAATGGAGTGCCCCAGGGCTCCGTTTTGAGCATGGCCCTTTTTGCCATAGCTACCAATCCAATAATGGATTGCCTTCCAGCTGACGTTTCAGGCTCCCTTTTCGTGGACGACTTTACAATTTACTGTAGCGCTCAGAGAACATGTCTCCTGAAGCGTTGTCTAGACCGTCTATATTCCTGGAGTATCGCTAACGGTTTCCATTTTTCTGGTGAGAAAACAGTCTGTATGATAATTCTGGCTTTACAAACAGTTTCTTTCACCATCCTTACATCTCAGTCCCATTGCTCTCCCATTCGTGGAGACAACAAAATTTCTAGGTCTTACATTTGACAGGAAACTTTGCTGGTCTCCACATGTGTCTTACTTGGCCGCCCATAGTACCCGTTCCTTAAATGTCCTCTTGTTCTCAGCGGTACGTTATGGAGAGCAGATTGAATGGTCCTGCTTCACCTATGTCGGTCCATTGTCCAATCAAAGCTTGATTATGGGAGCTTTGTCTACTCTTCTGCCCGGCCGTCCGTCTTACGCCATCTAAACTCTATCCACCATCGGGGGTTACGCCTGGCGACTGGAGCATTCTACACCAGCCCTGTTGAGAGTCTGTATGCCGAAGCTGCCGAATTACGGCTAAACTACCGACGCTATATGTTGCTTTGTCGGTACGCCTGCCTACTGATGTCAATGCCCGACCACCAGTCATATTTCTCCTTCTTTGACTCCTCTCTCGACCACCAATACGAGCTGTATGTCTCTGCCCTGTTACCTCCTGGAGTTCACTTTCATCACCTGCTTCAGCAACTAGATTTTACCCTCCCTACGACTTTCCAAGTGGGTGAGAGCCCGACGCCACCTTGGCTCCAGGCTCACGTTCGCTTTCACCTTGAACTTGGTTCGATCCCCAAGGAGAGGACCACGGATTCAATACACTGCTCAAGGTTTGTCGAACTTTTCATGAGGCTCACTAATAATGTCTTTATGTACACAGATGGCTCAAAGACTACTGCTGGCGTCGGATGTGCCTTTGTCGTTGAGGATGATACCTTTCAGTTCTGGCTCCTTGACCAGTGTTCAGGCTTTGCAGCTGACCTTTTTGCTCTCTATCAGGCTGTTCAGTATATTTGCCGCCATCATCATTCTCCCTATGCCATCTGCTCTGTTTCTTTGAGCGCCATTGAGTCTGTGTGACCTATATTCGGACCACCCTCTTTTGCAACGAATTCAACGGTCCCTTCAGTCGCTAGCTGATACTGGCACTCATGTTCTTTTTTGTGAATTCTTGGCCAAGTTGGTATGCCTGGGACCAAAGCTGCTGATGCTGCAGCAAAGGCTGCTGTCCTCCTGCCCCAGACAGCTTCCTTTTGTGTCCCATCAACTGATGTTAGTGGGGTTCTTTGTCGGTGTGTTTCATCATTGTGCCATGAGGCTTGATCCTCTCCATCAAACCGATCCCGATGGCTTGGATGACCTCCTCAGGCCCTTCCCGGTGAGAGGAGGTCATTCTGGCCAGGTTGCAGATTGGGCATTGCAAATTTAGCCACTGCTACCTGTTGTCCGGTGACCCCGCCCTGCAGTGCCCCTGTGGTCATCCATTGACGGTGCGCCATGTTTTATTGTCCTGTCTACATCTACAACCATACTCTGCAAGCCACCTGACTCACTCTCATGTTGTCCTGTGTTTGCCGTCTACCGTACAGGAACTTTAAGCTGATGACACTCCAGCAGCTGCTCGTGTCCTTAGTTTTATTACATTGACAGACTTGTCCAAAAAGATCTGACTCTTTTATTTTGTTTATCTGCGTCTTTGTAAGCACTTTCTGGTGTTGTACCCTTGCATTTTTCTACGTTATTAGTGCAATAACGTTTGTGACTGGGTGCTAATGATCTTAGTAGACAAGATGTAAGTGTTAAGGAGATATTTCAAGAATTAAAATGGGAATCCCTGGAGGCAAGGCAACGTTCTTTTCAAGAAAAACGATTGAGAAAATTTAGAGAATTGGCATTTGAAGTTGGCTGCCGAATAATTGTACTGCTACCAACATACACCATGTGAGGACCAAGAAGATAAGACATTAGAAATTAGGGCTTGTATGGAGGCATATAGAAAGTCACTTATCCCTCGCTCTATTTGCGAGTGGAACAGGAAAGAACTAGTAGTGGTACAGAGTACCCACCACCACACACTCTACGCTGACTTGCATAGTATCTGTGTAAATGTAGGTGTACATTTTCTCAAACAGCGACTGACAATATGTTACACCACCTGAAAACAATAACATAAGAGCTCAGTAGATGCAGTCTGTGGTTCAACTGTGTTACTTACCATACAGTCACAAAATTAAACCTTGTGTACGACAGCGATTTCTCGTAGAAATTTACGTAGGCAGAAGTAGGTTACATATCTGGACTATCATTAATAACAAACTGTCTGTCTGTTATTACTCCAGAGAAGCATGAAATTGGAACATTACTCTGAAGATAATGAAAATGGAGTTTAAAAAAAACTTATTTATTAGAATAAATTATTATGACAAAACTTGGTTAATACAACGAGAAAAAATCTCCTACACTGAATACAGCCATATTGTGCTCAATTATTGAATTTCAAAAAACCGGTTTGGTGAGTGAACCAATTAATAACTCCTGATTCCGGCTTAAACATGGGACGCAAATATAATCACAGGGTGTTTACGATCTGGGGAAAGTCAGGAAAAATCCAGCAATTTTTTCAACCTTCGGAATTCCGGGAATTCTACATTGTTTTAGTCTTCTGTTAAATTTTTGTATTTTTGACTGGTAAGAACTAATAAACAACAAAATGCATCAAAGGCTTCAGGACATAGACTATGGAATACTTTATAACAATAAACTGCTGTCGACGAGCATGAAATCACAATTGTTTACATCTAGTTCATTTGAGCAGTTGCTAACAAGCCATGAGCCAGTGCGGCTGACGATTATAAGTGTCCGCACTCATTGTCGGATTACTCAGTTTAGTTGCAGCGTGTAAGCTAGCATCAAAGAGTGTAAACTTTTGTTTTGTATGGTCAATTATCGAATGTATATTGTTGGTACTGGCAGCTAATGAACCAACACCTGGACCTTCCAATGTGAAAAGGAGAAGAAAAAGTGTTAAATTGACAAAGGAACAGTTACTTAGTGTACTATGCGACAGTGATTTTCTGTGTAGTGAGGACAAGGTATACCACGGAGACTGTCATTTAGAGGCCGCAAAGGAATTGCAGAGTGATGATAGCGTGAAAGCACAGCTTTCGAATCTGTCTTGTGACAGTTCCGAATCTGCCGATACAAATCAAGACGATTGTGTGGAAATAGACAACGAAAAAGAGCCCGATCTGTCGCACAGAGATAATCCAGGTGAGTCCTGGCATAAAGAATCACATAATATGCAGTATCATCCATTTACGAAGGGATAAGTTCTGCAAATTCATCCTGCTGGAAATTCTCCTATGGATTTCTTCAGATTATTGGTAACAGACGAATTGTTGCAACTTGTAGGTGACTAAACAAACGATAAAGCAGTCAACATATTGCTGAGCAAAAATACAAAAGAGGGATCTAGGATCTGTAAATAGAAACCTCTAAGTGTAGGTGTCATCATTAAGTCAGTATACAACGTGATCCTCGAGATCTTACAAGGTCTTTATGTTGGCCTGTAACTCAGGTGTCATAGAAGTGTCAGCTCCGAGTGGTACCTGCCCTTTCAGAGTGTTACCGGCCCACACTCGAGCGTTACCGGCCCGCACTGGAGAGTTGCGCCTGCACCGAAGCCGCAGCGAAAGTGTTAAATATGTATTGGAGAATACTTGACTGGATTCATTTCTAGTCTTATGATCCTTGAATCCAGCAGCCAAGCTGTTGGGAAGCCTTGGAAAGGAAGAGAGAAACAAACAACAAAAGACCATGCGTACTCTCACATCCAAACAGGTTTGTGATTGCCACTATGCACAACTGCATTTAGTGAGAGAAGGAGATATGAGGTACTGATGTTTTTCTCTAGGACACACTCTTCATAGATATATGAATATGATAATAAACAATATATTATCTTTATAATGTGTAAAATGAAATTTCTTTAGTTTGTAACGCTTATTTAAAGGTTCTTTCTCAAATAATAACAATAGTAGTAGCAGCAGAAAGACTTTCTACACTTTCATTTAAATCATCAAACAAAGTTTACACTATTTTAAATACACATGCACCAACAAATGAGAAAAGCAGAACACAGAAAGACCAAACAGAACAATTTTTGGCACCATGTGTCAAACACCCTAGATCACATTGAGTAGATAAACATTATATCACTGCTTGGAGACTTCAGTGCACAATTTGTCAAAAAACCATGAGCACAGATCCATGGTAGGAAAATTCCAGCACATAAAAGAACCAACACAGAGAAACAATCTTAAACCTGTGCAGGCAGCATGACATAGTATTAAACTCAACATACTTCAAAGAAACTTCCTAGAAACCAAACTACATACATATCACCAAATCCAGTTTATGGTGAAAAACAACTCTAACACATTGCTATAAGCAGACACTCTGCAATGGAAGTACTCGGTGTCAAAGTTGTTTAGAGAGTTGAGATTCAGACTACTACCTATCAGTCATTAATTTCAAATTGTTCCTCTTAAAGAGAAATGGAACATGTCTGGTGGAATACCAGTTGTTGTGAACTAGTTGTCGAGAGGCAGTGAACTTGGAATATCATGACTGCAAATAAAAACTACAAGAAGAAGGAACATTTTATGGAAGTGAACGAATGTGCATCAAAATGTCTCAAACATCAGAGTACAAGATTAAAATATTAACTAACGCCACTTGAGTCACATTTTAAGCAAACAACCCAAGGAACTTATTATAATACATTCAAAAATATGTGAAAGAAGTACGCACCTCCAGATGTACAGTCTGCAGAACTCTTGTGGACCACTTCAAAGAACTACAAAACTGCAGTCCACCAAAAGAAGAATTTCATTTTTAGAACATAATCCAAATACAACTAGATGCAAATCCACCAACAACAGAGGAAATTGGGGAAGTCGTAAAACAGTTTAAAAATATAAAAACATGAGGAGTAGACAACATAGTTGCTGAATTGAGGAAACACTCTAGTTGACAACATTGCTCTATGTATAATAGAAATCATTAATGAAATCTGGACAACAAACAGCTTACCATCAAAATGGATATCAGCACTAATACATCCACTACATAAGAAATTGGTCAGGTGTGAGAGGACACATGCTCCAAAGGGTTCTGTGCAAATGTAATTATGTATATACCCAATTCATCCATCCTGGGAATCGAGACTCTTGATTTTAACAGTGTTATCGACATTGGCACTGGCAAGATATTGCATCCCGGGAATTCTAAGTTGTTTGAGAATGTTTTGATTTTGAGTTTGCAGTACGGTAACAAATGACAGAGAAATACATTTTTCCTGTGATATAATTACAAATTAACACTTTTAGAATTTTTTTCCCTTTACTTATGCTGTAAAGCTTGCTGCTTGCCAAATTTCATGATGCCAGATTTTGATGAGTCAGTTAGTATCAAAATGTATGAAGTAAATCGATACATCTTTTGACTGCATTGAATTAGAAACTTCCATTTACTATACCACCAAGGTAACTCAGACATTTGTATGTGACATAAATTTCAACTTGATGCATTTACCGGTGTTTACAACAAGGTGATCACATAACTGTTCCATGTTTTTGTGCAGAGCTAATACTAACTCTAAAGAACATAATAGAAATGAGGAAAATCAGAAACTTGACATATGTGATAACTTCTGTAGAGCAAAGAAAGGACTGTGACTCAGTTCGTAGGAATGCACTGATTAACTTTGTAAAGGGATTTGGATTTGATAGTAATAAAACAGAAGTCATTAAAGGAAACTTAATACAACAACAAAAGAAAATTTTTGGGGGCACTGTCAAGGCTTTGAAAAAGAGGAGTAGAAAGATGAGATGGTTTGTCACAACTTTTCAATATTGCCTTAGATAGATAATGAAGGAAATCCATCAATACGAAGGGTGTTCAACAAGGTAGAAACACAAATAAAAATGCCATAGATTTTTGTTGTTTGGCTTACTCACTGGATAGTACTAAAGAACAATTCGCAGAACTACAGAGAGAAGCTAACAAAAGGTGACAAATATCATTGATGGACCCCAAAATCTTATAAATTTATAACACAATATCTGAAACAAACGGAGTTAAATACCTGGGAGAATAGGTAAAAAAAAAAAAAAAAAAAAAAAGAAAAAAAGAAAAAAAGAAAAGAAAAGGTAACACTAGAAAACAGATTACGTAAAATGAAAAGGGCATTTGATATGACAAAAAGCATATATAACAAAAAATCTTTGTCCTGGAATGCAAAACTAGGATACTGTCTAACAGCGGTAAGGTCTGAAGTACCTTATGCAGCAGAAGCACAAGATTTCGGGATCTTGATGAACTGGAATATGTTGAAAGAAGAATTCTTAGCTATAATACTGCTATCTGGAAGTAATACTAATGTTGAACACAGATTAAGATCAAACTGGGAGTTCTACTAATGGAAAAGGTAACTGATGTAATGAGGAAAAGAAGACTACAGTTTTATGGACACAAATAGTGAATGGATAGTAACAAATTAACCAAACTGATCTTCAACTGACGAAACAGTTATAAATCCAAACCCACATGGTTCTCTGAAACGGACAAAAATGTAAAAAATGCTGGAATTAGTGGGAATAATTTATAACAGAATACACTCGACAAAAGTGGCTAGCACACTGTACTCGCGTTCGGGAGGACGACGGTTCAATCCCGTGTCCAACCATCCTGATTTAGGTTTTCTGTGATTTCCCAAAATCGCTCTAGGCAAATGCCAGGATGGTTCCTTCGAAAGGGCACGGCCGACTTCCTTTCCTAATCAGATGAGACCGATGAACTCGCTGTCTGGTCTCCTTCCCCAACCCAACCCAACTCTGCATGGGTCAGAAATCTTTCTCTTTACTTTGCATTACTCTTTCATATTGTTTTTTGTCACCTTTTATGTGAAATGTCAGAGTTTTGATTTTTTACCTTGACAGTTCAATAATCTGTGGTTTGAGTTTTGATTTTTCTACCACAATTCCCCAGTTTACATAACGATCATCGAATATTTATATATTCGCTGTTAAATTTGAAGCACTTGTGTGTTCCATTATAGCTTATGCCGTACTCATTCTCAGAAAAAATTTTGCTCCAACTTCAACTGTCCCTTGTAGTTAGACTCCTTTGACTGGCCAAGACACTGCCAACCTCCAGTCTTGTACTCTAGTCTACCAAGTTTTATATATATATATATATGGCCACAACTGAACTTAATTATCCATTTCCCTTTCTTCCAGTGTGGTATCTCTTAACAACACTCTCTCCTGACATCATGCAAACATATATTGGTTAATAGTTTCTTGTCTCTCCCTAGGATTAGTGTGTGCTTTGTTACTGACAGTAATGAGGACCTAAGCCATAGACTCTGCCAAATTCATTGTCCCTTCATACTTGCATAACACACTTGGGTTATCTGTGTAATTTGGTGCCACCATCCAGTTGTTATTAAAATTTTGAGATACATTGTGTGTCATTTGACCATAATTCAATTCATAAATAAAGTAGCAGTATTATCTTTTTGCTGTTTCTCCCAATTACTTTTATTTTGGTTCCACTTACATAACCTTCCTCAGAGTAATATACATTAGTCAAGCAAATTTTAAAAATTCCAGAATACTTGTACAGTCTCACAAGTTCAACATACTAGTTTTTCTTTAGCTGCTCTTGGCTATCGGCTGTTTAATACTTACAAAAGATTTGCTAATTGTTTCATTGTCATATTCAATCTGATTGATTAGTCACTTGATAAAATCATGATAACATCCTATGATTCTTTACAAACGTGTTAAGCTATTCATTGTAGCTTTAAACATTTCCAAGCTGTTGATGTCCAAAATTTTGCTTTAGTACACTCCTCCTTAATTGTTCAGACATTTAAAACCCATCCAATTTCTGTAGTGACCAGTGTAAAGCATTTCTTTGTCAATGATTAATAACAAGCAGTATTTTCCTCTTAAAAGAAACCATGAAATAGCTAAAGCATCTTCGAAAGCTCTTCTACCTTGTGCAAAAGTCAGATTTTAATGTTGTTACCCTTGAACCTTTGGACAGACATAGGCTATAATATTTTAATGTATGTAATATGCAAATATATATTTAAAATCTATACTACTCAACAAAGAGAAGTTGATGTGTGATGTTGTTAACAAAAATTTTGAAAAATTTTCGACTGAGTTATTCAAATTTTTAGATGATAGTCTAATAAATTATTTTCGGATATACAATAATATAATGAGAAGGAAAGTTCGTACTCACCATATGGTGGAGATGCTCAGTCGCAGATAGGCACAATGAAAACACTGTCACAGATAAAGCTTTCGGCCATTAAGGCCTTCGTCAACAACACACACGCGTGTGCAAGAGTTGTGTAAGGATGGACAAGTATATTGTGTAGGTTCAGTGGACAGTGGATTACCTCTGTGGGATGGGTGGGAAGAATGGTGGACAGGACATTTTTCATTTCAGGGCATGACGAAAGGTAGTCGAAGCCCTGGCATTGAACATAATTCAGTTGCTCCAGTCCTGGGTGGTAGCGAGTTATGAGAGGAATGCTCCTCTGTTGCCAGACTGTGGGACTTTGGGAAGTGATGGGAGACTGGAAAGATAATGCATGGGAAATTTGTTTTTGTACAAGGTTGGAAGGATAATTATGGATTCTGAAGGCTTCAGTGAAACCCTTGGTATATTTTAAGGGGACCGCTCTTCACTGCAGATGCGATGACCACGGTTGGCTAGGCTGTACGGAAGGGATTTGTTGGTGTGGAATGGGTGGCAGCTTTCGAAGTGGAAGTATTGCTGGCGGTTAGTAGGTTCATTATTTGATGGAGGTACTAATGTACCCATCGTTGAGGTGTAAAACAACATCTAGGAAGCTGGCTTGTTGGGTTGGAGTAGGACCAGGTGAAGCAAATGAGGGAGACGTTGTTGAGGAATATGGCTAGGGTGTACTCACCCTTGATCCAAAGGATGAAGATGCCATCAATGAATCTGAACCAGGCGAGGAGTTTAGGATTCTGGGTTTTTAGGAAGGATTTCTCTAGATGGCCCATGAATAGGTTGGCACAGGATGGTGCCAAACAGGTGCCCATGCTGAATCCCATATTTGTTTGTACATAATGCCTTCAAATGAGAAGTAATTGTGGGTGAGGATATAGTTGGTCATGGCGACTAGGAAGGAGTTTGTTGGTTTGGAAACTGTCAGACGTTGGGAAGGTAGTGGTAAATAGTGGTAAGGCCACGGACATTACGAACGTTAGTGTAAAGGGAGGTGGCATCAATAGTGATGAATGAGTAGGGCACTCTGTGGTAAAGGGACAGGAGCTGTGGAGAGTCGGTGGAGGAAATGGTTGGTATCTTTTACATAGGAGGGTAGGTTGCGAGTAATAGGTTGAAGGTGATGGTCTGTGAGAGCAGAGATTCCCTTAATGTGGGCACAGTAACCGGCCACAATGGGGCATCCTAAGTGTTTAGGTTTATGGATTTTAGGAAGAATATAGAAGGTAGAAGTGGAGAGAGTGATAGGTGTGAGTAGAGAGATGGACTCCAGGGAGAGGTTTTGGGTGGGCCTAAGTATATGAGTAATGACTGAAGTTCCTGCCAGATTTCTGGAATGGGGCCACTGTGTCAAGGTTTTTAGGTGTAAGTATCTGACAGCTGGCAGAGTGCCTCTGCCAGATAATCTTGCAGTTCAAAACAACAATGGTGGAGCCTTTGTCCATAGGTAGGATTATAAGTTCGGGATCTGTTTTTAGATGGTGGGCTGCAGTTTTTTGTGTGGATGTAAGGTTAGTTTGCATGTTGGGGGATTTGGGGAATTATGGTGAGGCAAGGTTCAAGGTTAAGAAGTTCTGCAAAGTTAACAGGTGCGAGTCCTGCATGATTGAATTTGGGAATGGGAAAAAAGGTGAGGACTTTGCAAATGACTGATATTTCTGTGGGGCTATTGCTTCTGGAGGAAAGGTTCATGACTGTGTTATGGGTCTGTTTAGGTTCTGGTTTCTGTGTGGTGGTGGGAGGGAGTTTTGGAGTATGGGGTAAGTGTAGTAGGCCTGCGAGACAGGGTTTGTCAGCTGTGATTGCATGTGGGAGAGGTTTGGATGTGGTTGTAGAGCTGTTGGACAGTGGTACTCCAAGGTGGGAGTAGGAAATGAGCAGGATAGAGAGCTTTTTGAGGCAGTGTTATGCTTGTTGCTCAAGTCCCTTCAGGCCAAGAGTTCCATGGCGTGTTATGGGTTCCATAAATTTGGGATTGCATAGCAGGAGAATTTTGCAATGGAGAGAAGGTTCTTCAAGGAGGTTTGGGCTTTGTTGATATGGTTTTGCTGGACTAAGTTGGTGAGAGCTAGGGCTAAGGAAACTTTTCTTTTCTGTATTGACACGGATGGAAGGACCAAGGATCCATGGTGGAGGAAAAAATGTGAAAAATTGTGTAAATAATGTTGAATTACATCTGATAAATTTCGCAAAAATACACACAAATGCGTGTGAAAATTCACGAAAAGGATGAAATGGATGCAAAAGGGGGAAACAAGGTGAAATCTGAGGGAGTTGATGATAGCGAAAACCCACTAAAATTGACGAGATATCACAAAGAACAAGTAAAGAATAAATAATAAAAAATACATGTTTAGTGGGTAGCCGGTCTGAGCATCGATAAGTGTGAAGAAGGAGGACAGCAGATGTAACTGGATGAGGTGGAATTAGTGAGTGCAAACTGGTATATAGCGGAGAAAGAGGGGAAGGGGGGGGGGATGGGTTTGTAGGGTGAGATATAAGATCGTGTGGCAAGGCGCCCGCAGGAAGTAAGAAGCCAAAATATGGAAGACTGAAGCAGGGAGAGTGATCAGTTTGAAAGAATAGGACTAATTATATCAGAAGGAGTAATGTGGGACATAAGATGCTGCACGAAAACAATCAGTATGGTCTTGTAGCCATCTGTTGTGCGTAGTCGAGGCAGTTGATATGGCATGGCTCGTAAGTAGAGTATGCAGTGTGGTTTGTAAGGTTCGTTTAGATAAGCTAAATCATTATGGTTTGAGGGGGGCAGTGCACAAATGGTTTAATTCATACTTAACTGGAAGAATGCAGAAAGTTGAAATAAGTGGTTCATGTAATGTTAATACAACAGCTGATTCCTCAAACTGGGGGGCTATCAAGCACGGGGTCCCACAGGGTTCGGTCTTAGGTCCTTTACTGTTCTTGATATACATTAATGACTTACCATTCCATATTGATGAAGATGCAAAGTTAGTTCTTTTTGCTGACGATACAAGTATAGTAATAACATCCAAAAACCAAGAACTAAGTGATGTAATTGTAAATGATGTTTTTCACAAAATTATTAAGTGGTTCTCAGCAAACGGACTCTCTTTAAATTTTGATAAAACACAGTATATACAGTTCCGTACAGTAAATGGCACATCTCCAGTAATAAATATAGACTTTGAACAGAATTCTGTAGCTAAGGTAGAATTTTCAAAATTTTTAGGTGTGTCCATCGATGAGAGGTTAAACTGGAAGCAACACATTGATGGTCTGCTGAAACGTCTGAGTTCGGCTACATATGCTATTAGGGTTATTGCAAATTTTGGTGATAAGAATCTCAGTAAATTAGCTTACTATGTCTACTTTCATTCACTGCTTTCATATGGTATCATATTCTGGGGTAATTCATCGTTGAGTAGAAAAGTATTCATTGCTCAAAAACGTGTAATCAGAATAATTGCTGGAGCCCACCCACGGTCATCCTGCAGACATCTATTTAAGGATCTAGGGATCCTCACAGAAACCTCACAGTATATATATTCACTTATGAAATTTGTTGTTAATAATCCAGCCCAGTTCAAAAAATAGCAGTGTGCATAGCTATAACACCAGGAGAAAGGATGATCTTCACTATGCAGGGTTAAATCTGACTTTGGCACAGAAGGGGGTAAATTATGCTGCCACAAAAGTCTTTGGTCACCTACCAAAAAGCATCAAAAGCCTGACAGATAGTCAACCAACATTTAAAAATAAATTAAAAGAATTTCCAGATGACAACTCCTTCTACTCATTGGCTGAATTTTGAGATATAAATTAAGGGAGGGAAAAAAACTAACTTAAGCATTAGTGTCGTGCAATATTTTGTGTAATGTAATATCTTGTACAGACATCTTTCATTAAACTGACACATTCCACATCATTACGAAGTGTCGTATTCATGATCTATGGTACAAGTATTAATCTAATCTCATCTAATCTAACAAGAGAAAGAGAGGAAAGAAGAGAAAGGAGGATGGATATTGAGTATAGTGATGCATAAGAAAATAGTAACAAAGGAAAACAGCACTGGGTTAGGATTGAAGAAAAGCTGTCGGGCAAAAATCAGTCCCTGGAAAATACAGGATGGAATGTAACAGAAGAAAAGTTGCTACTCTCCATATAGCAGAGGTGATGAGTTGCAGGTAGGTACAACAAAAAGATTGTCACAAATAAAGCTTTCAGTCCGTAAGGCTTTCATCAAAAATGGATCTCGCACATGCAACTGCAGTCTCAGGCGGTTGAAACCACATTGCGAGCAGCAGCACCAGTGCATGATGAAAGTGGTGACTGAGTAGTGGTAAGGAGGAAGCTGAGGCGGTGAGGGGGAGGGACAGTGAAGTGCTGCTGGTTGGACGGTAGGCAGGGGAGAGGTGGGGGCAGGGATAGAGGAAAAGAAGAGAAGTAAAAAGACTGGACGTGATGATGGAATGACGGCTATGTAATGGGAATGACAACAGGGAAGAGGCCATATGGGTGAGGACATTGACTAACGAAAGTTGAGGGCGGGAGGGTTACGGGGACATAGGATGTATTACATTGAAATTTCCTGCCTGCACAATTCAGGAAAGCTGGTGTTGTTGGGAAGGATCCATATGCCACAGGCTGTGAAGCAGTCATTGAATAAATGATGTCAGGTATGGCAGTGTGTTCAGCAACAGGATGGTCCACTTGTTTATTTGCCACAGTTTGTCAATGGCCATTCATGTGGGCAGACAGCTTTGTTGGTTGTCATGCCCACATAGAATACAGCACAGTGGTTGCAGCTTAGCTTGTAAATCACATGACTTGACTTGTTTCACAGGTAGCTTTGCCTATGATGGGATAGATGATGATAGTGACCAGACTGGAGTAGGTGGTGCTAGTAGGATGTATGGCATAGGTCTTGCATCTACTTCTATTACATGGATATGAGCCATGAGGTAAGTGGTTGATAGTATCTCCCACCACCTCCCAAAGCCCCACACGCCAGCCACAGAGAAGCATTCCCCTTGTAACTCAGTACTATCCAGGACTGGAGCAACTGAATTACATTCTCCGCCAGGGTTTCAGCTACCTCTCGTCGTGCCTGGAAATGAGAAATGTCCTGCCCACTATCTTTCCCACCCCTCCCATGTTGGTATTCCATAGTCCACCAAACCTATACAATATACTCATCCATCCTTACACAACCCTTGCTCCCAAACCCTTACTTCACAGTCACACCCCTGCAGTAGACCTAGATGAAGGACCTGTCCCATACATCCTCCCACCACTACCTACTCCAGTTCGGTCACTAACATCATCTATCCCGTCATAGGCAGGGCTACCTGCAAAGCCAGTATGTCATCTAGAAGCTAAGCTGCAACCACTGTACTTCATTCTTTGTGGGCATTGACAAACAACAAGCTGTCTGACCGTATGAATCGCCATCGACAAACTGTGGCCAAGAAACAATTGGACCATCCTGTTGCCGAACACACTGCCAAATATGGCGTCCTTCAGTTCAATGACTGCTTCACAGCCTGTACCATATGCACCCTTCCCACCAACACCAGCTTTCCTGAATCGTGCAGGTGGGAACTTTCCCCGCAATATGTCCTACGTCCCCCTAACCTTCCTGGCCTCAAATTTTGTTAGTTAGTGTCCTCATCTATCCAACCTCTTCCCAGTTGTTATTTGCATTACACAGTTATCATTCTGCCATCACGTCCAGTCTTTTTACTTCTTTCCTTTTCTACTACCCCCATAGCTCTCCCCTGCCCACCGTCTAACCAGCAATACTTCACTGTCCGCCACCCCACCATACTCTCTCTCCCCCTCCCTGCCCCAGCCTCCTCCTTACCACTACCCAGTAACCACTCCCATCATGCACCAGTGTTGCTGCTACTCACAGTGTGGTGCGCATATATGCGCGCACTTGTGTGTGTGTGTGTGTGTGTGTGTGTGTGTGTGTGTGTGTGTGTGTGTGTGGTCTATTGCTGACAAAGACCTTAATGGCTGAAAGCATTATTTGTGACAGTCTTTTTATTGAGCCTATCTGTGAGTCAGCATCTCCAATATAAAAAAACTCTTGAAGTTCTTGACTAACTTCTGAGTTTTACATGAGGCTCTATAAATAATCAGTCAGATGGATGTATCGTCAGAGTCTTTCGCGATGGCAAACGTGAATAAAACATTCTAGGTTTTCAAGACGCTTCAATTCGAATAAAATCCTTGAGCTTTTGATGACCATCTCCACCATCATTGTTAAGAGTTCACTGACTGCCGGGGCTGCTACTTCCTCTTTATATATACAATTTTAAACTAAAAGTGTGTTCACAACTGTATGCTGTTCCATTTTCTTCATGAATGTCAGTTCTGACAGATGATACAAAAGTTCTGTGTATGGCTTACTGTCATGTTATTGAATACTACTGCAGAATTTGTATCGAGCAAAACTTCATAATCCTAAATATTGGCAGATTTAACTATGCAGAATATTGTCATTGAAACTACTATCCTCACAGATTCAGCTGCAGGAGAAATCACTAACCAATTATCTCTACTAATTTCCCCATATTTTATAAGAAACTTCAGTTCCCAATCAAGTTTTCATTGATTGTAACAATAAACTTGTCTCATGGTCTGTGAGAGAGGGGAGGAGGAAGGGAAGGAGGAGATGAACAGCGAGGGGGGAGGGGCCGCATGCATGTGAGATTGCATGAACGACAACTTAGGTGCTAATCCTATAGCCGCAGTAAACAACCTTTTTTTCCTACATCTACAGTTATTGCCAACTTTTAATTCTTTTACTCAGTCAATTAAGATCCACTGCCAGTCAGGGGAAAAAACACTTTCATTGCAGTACACATCCTGTGTGTTCTGACAATAGTTTTCTTCACTTGTAAACTCTTCATTCAAACCCAATTTTTGGATGACAAACCCACTGTGTAATCTTTCTTTATACACAGAATGTAGGTGGCTTTACTATTACCACCTGCTTTGTGTCTTTGGGATGAAATGCTAATAATTTGCATAACTAAGCATTAGTTCTGTGCTGCAATTGCAATGGCCAGCTTTGTATATAAACAGTAACCTAAAGTATGTCTTTTTCACTCAAAACACTAACCACCTTACATATTGTTAATGTTTTTCCCCCTATTCGTTTATTTTCATGAAAAATGTCATCCAATTTGCGAATTGCTTTGTCATAGTTGTAACTGGTTGAACTGAAATGAAATGATTAGATGGCATTATTGGCCACAAGATTGTGTCATCGTGCATATGAGTTTTTCGTGAGAAATAAATTACTTGTCAACTACTGGATTACTGTTCGCTGAATTTTATTTACTGCTTCAGGAGCCTTATACACAACAGAGGGACGTTTTAGTAATTTTGAAGCATTTGCTTTCAGCCATGTGACAGTTGCCAACTACACTATAGCAAACATTTTTGCTTAATTTTTATTGTGGTACATGTAAAATAGCTTCAAGGGAGATATTAGAGATTCTGAGTCACTTATACCTCTCATTATATTTGGTAGACAGTTTCTTACTTTCTTAAAATCCACTAAGATTGGAATGCTGTTTCATCTCTAATAAATTTGAAGTTTCCTTATCCCATATTTTGTAGATTAGCTAAGTTGTAAGAAATATAACACATGAGACTGTTTGTCTTACTCTCTTTGAAAGTGTATTCTTTGACTGACAAATTTGAGACTGAATGTAATGAGTCCTAAGTTCCCTGTCTTTACCTCTGAATAGTGGAGGGAAACTCAGTTAAACCTACTTTCATAGTACAGCATGTGATGTGTAAGTTTGGTCCATAGCCATCCATCATTGAAAAATATTAACCATTTTGTACATTATGTATGTGACAAGTACATGAACTAACACCTGAGTACACCATTTTTGTTTAACTTTTAGAACCACATATTACACCACCTAGTAAGACATACAGCAAATCACCAAAGAAATCGGGTGATGTCCCTGAGGGAGACGAACAGTTTGATCTTCTGAGGAAAACACCAACATTTCTGCACAGCAGTTCTGCTACTGGAAAACTAAAGAAGATATTAAATAAAGGTATTGTACTGCTAAGCAAGCAAGTCCTGAGCTTTTTAAAATCTTTGTTTGACAGGCATTGAATTGCATGGTTTAGCAGTCTGATAGACTGAAGTATTTTAGATTAGATTCAGCTTTCATTCCACGGACCCAAAAATGAGATGATTCTCATGGCTGTGGAACAGGTTAGAAAATATAATGCAGAAATGTAAAACATTTGAATATAATATTCACTACCGTGATCATTTGTCAGGAGATTGTTGAAACATGGGAATACATTACAGTAAAGTGGAGCTGCTAATGAAACTTCCTGGTAGATTAAAACTGTGTGCCTGTGGGTTCGCAGGAGAGCTTCTGTTAACTTTGGAAGGTAGGAGACGAGATACTGACAGAAGTAAAGCTGTGAGGACGGGGCGTGAGTCGTGCTTGGGTTACTCAGTTGGTAGAGCACTTGCCCGCGAAAGGCAAAGGTCCCGAGTTCGAGTCACGGTGGGGCACACAGTTTTAATCTGCCAGGAAGTTTCATATCAGTGCACACTCCACTGCAGAGTGAAAATCTCATTCTCGAAGTGCTAATGTAGTAATGCAACTTTTAATAAATTTATTGTATACAAAAATGCCTAATCTTGACTATAGTGACCAAATACTGTCACAACCGAATATTTTTGTAAGCTGGTCTAACGACCCCTGTTAGGATACACATCTGTAGAGTAGAAGTTCCTATCAAAAAGTCTTTCGAACTCTGTTTAAAGCAGTGTTCAGAATACGGTGTTCCTTGAACAGATTTATACATGCTGTTCTTAAATTTACACTACAAACGAGTCTTATTACATGCTTATGTACGCTAAAAACTTTTGCTCGGTTTGAGTAATTACCCCAGAATATGATCCTGTATGACATAATAGAATGAAAGTATGCGAAGTTTCTACATTTATGTCTCATACATCCGAGTTCTTTCTCACTGCAAATACAGACTTGTGTAGGCACTTCAGAATTCATACAGTATGCCCTTCCCAACTGAATTTATTGTGCAGTTGTACTCCCAGAAATTTAACACTGTCAACGTTTGCCATATCTTCATGTTATTCACTTGCTGGAAGGAAATCTCTTACAGGTTCTGAAGTGCATGTAGTGCGTTGTTGCAAAATTTAATGACAGTGAATCAGCTTTGAAATGTTTATTGTCATTGAAAATTTTATTAGCAGCCATTTCTAAATCTGTATTTGACTTGCTATTTATTGCAATGTTTCTATCATCTACAAGCAAAACAAACTTAGTGTCTGGCACTGTAACAATTGAGGGGTCACTAATGTACACCAGAAAATGCAATGGACCCAAGATGGAACCTTGAGGAACACCACGTGTAATTAATTCCCAATCAGATGATGACTGATTGCTTACTGCACAGGTACCCTTTGTTTTCTGTTAGTTAGGTAAGACGAACCATTTTGTAGCACCGCCAGTGACACAATAATATTCTAATATAGTTACGAGAATGCTGTATGTCACACAGTCAGAGGCTACTGACAAGTTACATAAAATGCCAGTAGGTCTTAATTTGTTATATAATGAATTAAGTGCATTCTCACTATACATGTAAATAGCCTTCTGTGTATCAGAACCCTTAAGGAACACAAACTTTGATTTGGACGGTATATTATTTGCAGCTAGATAGTAAGAAGAAGTTGAACATGGCCTTTCCAAATATTTTTGAAAAATCCGGCAAAAGTGAAACTGTTTAATTGTTTACCAATATCTCTGTATCATCCTCCTGTAAAGTGGCTTAACTTCAGTGTATTTTAGCCACTCTGGAAATGTTCCACTCATAAGATATTGATTACACAAATAACATAAGAAAGAATTCAACTCGCATGAGCACTCTTTGATTAGCTTCATTGATACGTTGTCGTAACCACTACAATACTTTGAGTTTAAGAATTTTATGATACTACTACTTGTTTAGGCGATGTGAGTGTCATTTCCATGTTACTGAAGATATTTGTAAAGGCTGGTCTTGTTACTGAACGTGATAATCCCAAGCTGCCAGTAATAGAAACGAAGTACTTGTCAATGAGGGTGGCAACAGTACATACCCTAGTTATGAATATCTCATTTATTTTTAGAGCTATCTGTTCCTCTTCTGTTTTGGCTCCACCTTTCTTTGTTTTCTTCATATCCCATATAGTTTTTATTTTATTGTCTGATGTAATTACCTTTTCCTCTTGGTGAAGCTGTTTAGATTTATAGATTATTTGCTTAGATATTTTGCAGTGTTCTTTGTGATGCATTATAGTGCTAGCATCAGACCTTTTCCTAGATAGTAGGTGCAGGCTCCTTTTTGTCCCACATCTTTTTTGTGTGAGCCATCGTTTATTTTTAGGCTTCTGTTTGATTTTAGTTATCTTTAGGGGGAAACAAGTTTCAAAAGAGGAAGTAAATTTATTAATGAATGCTTTGTATTTTCCATTTGAGTCGGAGGTATTGTAAACATCTATCCAGTTCATGTTTTTGAGCAATCTCCGAAAACTCTGTTTTTGACTGATTTATTACCCTCCTACACTCAGCTTTAATAGATTTTTTAATCCTATAAGATTCAACATTTAACACAAGATGCTGAAAGTCATGATCATTTACTATTGGTTTTGTGATATGACTTTTTTTCCCTAGTTTTGTCTACAAAGATATTATCAATAGTTGGCTCAGAGCACTTGCATACCTTAGTTGCAAAGTTCACAGAAGGCATTGAATTGAATTGCAGTGTTACTGATTGCAATAATTGTTCACTTACAGAGCTTTCAATAAATCCACATTAAAATTTCGAGCAAACACTGTTTCCGGTTTTTTACTGTGAGATGGGACAACAGAACTTCCAGATGTTTTATGAAGAGGTTAAAGTTCCCTGAAGCTGCTCTGTATATACTTACTACTGCTAAAGGCAATTTATTTCATAATACTTTTGTTGCACAAACTTCTAAGTGCTGCTCTGAGTAAAATTTATAATATCATTATGCTTGAAGCTAAAACAGATTCTGTCAAATGTGGCAACTCGGATTCTCCATATTTTCTCTGTAAAAATAAAAAGCTAACTTGAATCCTGTAACATTTAACGTGTCTTTACCAGCAGTCACATGATGATCTGAGAAGCAGATTGTATCAATATCTTCAACATAAATAAGCAACTCTTTAAACTTACTACTTAGTCCTCGGGTATTGTGGTGCAGTAAGGATAACTGGTATTGTGTGCTAGCTGAATTACAACTGTACGAACTGAATTTCTCTCTCTATTTTTGAATACTTCCATTTTCAACTTAGGGCTTGTTTGCATGAATGGTGTATGTTAAAATTTGCTTTCTGGTTGCCTGTTTCATCAGTATGAATGTCATTTTCAGCCTGCCTCAAAACATTTCTTGTTTCTGCCCTCGCTAACCTAAAAAAATTCCGTTCTGTTGTTTGTAATTCTGGTACTTTACCACTTGTGAGAGTGCCCCTCCCATGCCCCCCCCCCCCCCCCCCCCCATACCTACGATATTTAATATTAGCCTAGGCAGTTTTCCCACCCCTTTCCTGTTGAGGTGAAGGGCATGCCTAGTATAGTCCCACCTACTGAAAGCCAAGAGGAACCACACCGGTATAAATCCTCATACCTGATCCAAACAGCCGTTCCACTCCTACCATATTTACTCGAATCTAAGCCACACCTGAAAAATGAGACTCGAAATCAAGGGGGAAAAAAATTTCCCGAATTTAAGCAGCACCTGAAATTTCAGACTCGAAATTCAAGGGGACAGAAATGTTTTAGGCCGCATCTCCAAATCGAAACAAAGTTGGTCCATCGTAATATGTGACACAATTCAGGTCAAATGAATGACGATACAGCTGCAGTAGTTCGGTTCGAGTCGTAAGCTTAGCAGTTAGGCTTTACCAGGTAGTCATTGCTATGCGTCAGGTGCTCCGTCCGTATTTATACGGGTACCCTTCCTTATCCACATGCTTCATCTGGTTTGAATTGATTGCTTATTTTTCTTTGATCTGATAAGTGCCATTCTCTTTGTTATAGGTGTTTATGTCACTCTAAGCCGAAAATGCCTTACTGTACTTTATCATACATTGTTTGTCGCATTCTGATAGTGCGTGTTTACGGCCTGTCGCCGCTCACGGCATGGCTTGCTTTTGTGCGCGCTACCGCCGCTTACAATTAAAAAAAAAAAAAATAGTTTCGTAGTTTATTACTCACACAAGATTTAAATGAGATAGTAGCAAACACGAAACAATACATGGCAAAATGCCTACAAAGCATGCCTGTGTAGCGCTACATATATTAGGCGGCAAAAGTTAGTTGTGGCGGCATCCACCAACATTTTTCAGAACTTCTGCTTGCTTTGCACTCGATTCTAAGCCGCAGGTGGTTTTTCGGCTTACAAAAACCGTAAAAAAAGTGCGGCTTAGAATCAAGTAAATACAGCAAATTAACTCTCCTAACAGAAGAGTTTAAATGAGGTCGGCCATGGCACCTTACAACAGATACAAGCCCCACACCAGTATATCTTTATACTGAAGCTATCTTTACCTGTCACCCCCAATTGAATACTTAAGACCCTGTCTACGCTATTGCCAGCTCCACCCACTTTACCCTGGTGTCTCCCTTTTGTGATATCTTTGTGAAGTGAACCTACATACTCCATCACCTGACCTGGACTCCCACTAGATTTCAAAAAACTTGTGACTTGGATCATTCGTCAACAGTTGGCCAACATCTCTAGCACGTGAACTGCTTAACAAGAAAATTTTCTTCTTCACAAATATTTCTGGCCTCTTACTTCTCAAACACTTCTTGGGAGTTTGTTGTGTCCTGTCTACTGCTACATATACTTGTGGCTCATCAGTTTCCAACTGTGGCAACAGATCAAACCTGTTTTCCACATTGATAACAAAAATGTCTGATAAACTATTGTCACTCCCACATCTCCTTTCCCTTCTCTCCCCTTAACATTTCCAGATCCTGTTTTGCTTTATCTAGTTCCACCTGCAGGGTAGCAACCTTCTCATTTTCCACTATCTTCCTATCTCTACAGCAAACCTTACACAACTGATTGTTTATTTCCCCAATTCCCATGCCACTACAGTCACCCACGTATAAGAAACTGTAACGAAACCTCGCACAACACCTGTAACTAACAATCCAATGGCAAGTCATACACTTCTCACTCGTGGCAAACAAATTTTAGCTATAATCTAAATTAGACAAGAAAAATTCCTACACTACTCAATAAATACATTAAATTTCATAGAAAGTTTAGGCCTAAAGTTTGGGCACTAATTCAGAACTTCTGGAGAAGTAGAAACAATTGAATGAGTATTGTTTATGTGATGAAACAAAAGTAAACAAAAAATTGAGTTTACAATATATGAATTATTCACTTATTACCAAACTTTTCACTTTGGCTGCTTGCTAGAGAATGAAATGGATAGCGTGTAATAATCTACTACCAACACAAACTGTACTTTGTTGAAATAATCACATAACTTAATCACAATAATGTAAACAAAATCTAGGCCAAAATTTATGACTAAGATGTTTTCTTTCTTCAAAAAATATGCAAACAGAAGTGAACCCTTCAATTGATAGTTTACAATAAGTATTAATTTACTTATTTATGATATAATATTGCCTTAATCAATGTTATTACACAGTTAACCATCTATCTTTATGGGAGCTCTGAATGCACAAAACTTGTCAACCAAAGATGTTATAAGATTACAAGCTTATCTCTTCACTAAAAGCCAAATAATCTGTTTGATGCTGTGTTACATTATCTGAGGTTTCAAGAATTCGTTAAAGATTGAAATCAGTAGCCTGCTAATACGATACTTGAATCAAAGTATTCAAAATAGCACAACTGAAAATATAATTAAAATGAATAATGGAGAAAATGGTCATTGTCGCCAGACTGCCTATAGAAAGGCATTCTTAAAGGTAAGTATTTTCTTATTAATAATACATTTTCTTTTCTAAAGGAATTATAATACTGTATATCAGCGAAGTCCATACCTTCCCAGTCAAGGACGCTGGCATGGCATTTAGAGGTGGCTGAAATTATCATCTGGCCTAAGCTTAGCAAATAACTGAAAAAAAGTAGACTAACACCTGCCTATAAATTTTAATTATACTTGCATTGTTTTGATACAGTTTTGGTCACCATGTCATGGGCATCTCCCCCTCCAGGGTTATGTTCCCTTCTCTAGATTTTCTATATGCATCCCGAATGTATTACTCTGCATTTTTGGAGAGAGGGGGGGGGGGGGGGGGGGAGGCACTGTGGTTAAAGTACTGGGTTCTTGAGCAAAATTCTAGTCCCCACCAAGGGTCTAGATTGAAGGTTTTGATGGTTGCCCCGAGGCTAGTTCTTTTCGGATGAGTTATGGTTTAGTCCTTTTGCCACCTTTTCCCAATCCAGTTTTATGCTCAATTTGCAATGATCTCAATGTAAACGGGACAATAGTCTTTCTTCCTTCCCGCTTTCTTAGGAGTTCAGTTAGTTAGTTATATTACTTGTTCCATGGATCACGAACACGATTTTTTCGTAATGATGTGGAATGTGTCAAAGTACACAAGATTCATTTATCCCAAATAATCATTGTTAGTCTTATATACGGTACAATTGTTAATGCTTACTGTATTTCTTTGGCCTATGTCTAAAAATTCATCTATGGAGTAGGAGTAGTTGTCATTCAGGAATTCCCTCAACTTACTTTTGAATGCCGGTTGGTTGTCTGTCAGACTTTTGATATTGTTTGGCAATTGACCAAAAATCTTTGTGGCAGTATAATTCACCCCCTTTTGTGCCAATGTCAAATTCAATGAACAGTAGTGAAGGTCACCCTGTCTCCTAGTATTGTAGCTGTGGACTGTGCTATTAATTCTGAAGTGATCTGGGTTACTAACAACAAATTTCATTAGGCTGTATATATATTGTGAAGCTACTGGCAATATCCCTAATTCTTTAAATAATTGTCTACAAGATGATCTTGGATGAGCCCCAGACATTATTCTGATAACATGTTTTTGTGCAATAAATACCTTCTTTCTTAGTGATGAATTGCCCCAAAAGATGATTCCGTAAGAAAGCAACGAATGAAAATATGCATGGTAAGCTAACTTACTGATGTGCTTGTCTCCAAAATTTGCAATGACACTAATAGCATAGGTAGCTGAGCTCAATCGTTTCAGTAGATTGTCAATGTGTGTCTTCCAGTTTAAATTCTGATCAATACAGACACCCAGAAATTTTGAACAATCTGCTTTAGCTAAAGATTTTCCCCCACACTCTATATTTATTTCCGGTGTTATGCCTTTCCCTGTACTGAACTGTATGTACAGTGTTTTTTCAAAGTTCAGTGAAAGTCCATTTGCGGAAAACCACCTAATAACTCTTTGAAAAATATTATTTGCATTTTCCTCAGCTGATTCTTGCTTTTTAGGCTTGATTACAGTACTTGTCATCTGCAAAGAGAACCAAGTTTGTATCTTCATGAATATAATTAGGCAAGTCATTAACATATATTAAAAACAGTAAAGGCCCCAAGACAGAACCCTGTGGTACCCCATTCTTGATACATCCCCAGTTTGAATAATCTGATGCCCTTTGCGTACTATGTGGGTTTACTGTTTCAACCTTCTGCATTCTACCAGTTAAATATGAAGTGAACCATCTATGTACTGAACCATTAATTCCATAGTACTTTAGCTTATCTAAGAGGATTTCATGATCCACACAATCACAGAAAATCCCAATTGGTGATGTTCTACTATCCAGCGCATTTAAAATTTGATCAGTGAAAGCGTGTATAGCACTATCTGTTGAAACACCTTTCTGTAAACCGAACTGACATTTTGTTAAAACGTTATTCCCACTAATGTGTAAAGTTACTCTTGAGTACATTACTGTTTCAAACACTTTTGAGAAGGATGTCGGAAGTGAAATAGGACGATAATTGTTGACGTCTGTCTTGTCACCTTTTTTATACAAGGGTTTAACTATGGCATATTTCAATCTGTCAGGAAATATTCCCTGATTCAATGAGCTATTACGTATGTGGCTAAGAACTCGACTTATCAGGTGTGGACAAGATTTTAGTATTCTATTGGAGATACCATCAGTTCCATGTGAGTTTTTATTCTTCAGTGAATTTATTATTTTCTTAATTTCAGACGGTGAGGTGGGTAGGAAGCCTTGATGTCAAGTATGAAGCAGTCTTGTGTTCTCTGTATACTTTGTTTTAGAACTTTAAATATTCTGTCTTCTGTTTTCCTTCCTGTTTCATTTTATTAATTTCTCTGCTGTATTATTAACTCCATGCACAGGAAGTGAAACTTTAATTATAACCACCCTGTAGTGTGTTATGACTGGTTGAATTCTTAGAACATCTCCATGTTGCATGCACTGAAACATAACAAGAAATTAGGCTAAACCTATAGAACAATGACAAAAAAAAGCATCTCAGACTGCCAACAGTCTTTAATAAGTCCTCAGTGAGTTGTGCTAAAGTCATGACATAAATGGTTTGGTTGTCATGTGTGGTATTAAAGAACAAATCCAAAAATGAATATAGCAAATATTGTGCCGACCAGCAGAAATACGATGAGCAGACATGGCACGCTGTGTACCGCTTACTGTCCTGACAGGGCTGCTGCACAAGAGAGGTAGTGATAGTACTTGTCTCTGTTGAATGCGATGGTCAATTGTGTGATCCTAAAGTTTTGTCATTGCTTGGAATGATTGTGATCACAGTAAACATAGGCCAAGTACTAAGTTTACGTATTTACTTTCCTCTTGTGGTAACCGTGTCTGAACACTCTACAATACGCAGAGTGTTCACCATACTTTTGCTGGTGGTCAGCAAAATCTTTAAGGTCATTGTTTCTGGATTTGATCTTGAACATTACACATGACCAGCCTTCTCTAAAAATGAAGTGCTCAGTGGTGAATTCACATTAAAAGTAATGGTGACTAATAGGTTTCTGAATTTCAGAACACAAAAAAAAGAAGAAAGAAATAGAGGGGAATAACATAAGTTCATTGTGAATCATTGATGATATGTACTACTAGATAAATATGTAAAGACTGTAACATGCATGTATGCTTCATTCTGACACCTGTTGATCTTGTGGTGAACTAGATTTACTTGTTTATCTAGTGCCACACAGTTTGTATAAACATTCACAAAAAGCTGTCGTTCTGATTTTTCTGACATTCATTTCCATATGGGCCCCAAGCACAAAGGAAATTTTTGTTGCTCTGCACTGCTCATTTGCTACCTAGGATTGACAACATAAATTAGTGTCTACATCATGTATGTAAAGCTTTATAATCACAGGTGCATTGGCAGTTTTATCTGAATCTCAAGCCATAGAAAGTGCTTAATAAAAATGATGATAACGAGAAGCACAAAGTGTTGGAATATGTAATAGTTGTGTGTGTTTGCATTTAGTATCTGTTCATTATGTTCTGATTTTGGTTTCACATTAATTACAAACTTTACAAGTTCAAAAGACTATTATAACAAGCCCACATGTGAAAATTCTGTGAATTAAAACTACTAATAAATATATTCAGAAATATTAATTAATTTTTCATAATATAAAGTGGGTACACTATTTTTCCATAGGAAGTATAGGATATTGGTACTTGTTTAAAAAACAGTTCAGACGTTTGGTTTGTCTCTAAAATTGATTTTCATGAACATCTTGTGGCAGCTCCTTCCATTCGTCTCCACCTGTAGCAGCAGATGACGAGCTGTGCCGATTGGAAACTAGCAATCAGTGAAGTGTCCGCCAGCCAAGGTACCATCGGCCCCCAGCTCCATAGCTGGTCACTTCCCCCAGACATAGAGCTTACACTACCTTGCTTTCTGAATGCCACCCTTGACAAACCATCGCTTAAGCAGTCTCTTCTTCCGCTTCAATGAGGCAACACCTCCCGGCTGTGCTCTCGGCCGCTCGCCTCCTCAACACCATGTGGCTCACATCATCGTCTGCCACTCTTTGGCGAAGTAGGCATGGATAGCAGGATTTTACATCCGTGTCGAATGTCAGTTTTTTGTCGCAGTTCGGTTAATGAGAGGAATGTACCTCATCTTCTGCACCACCATCCTGAACCACGTTCCCTCGAGGTGTTCCCATTGGCCACTGCTCTCTACAAAACCTGTTTCTGGACACCTGATATGTCCTCTGCATATCAGCACCTGGAATGCTGTGCATAATGCGATCTACAAGGTGTACAACTTTGCTTCTGCTGTTTTTTCCGCAGAATTTGAAGATTTAATGAAACACATTGGTTACACATGTATCATTCAAAGTGTTTACCATTGCTGGCCACTACTTTCTGCCATCTTTCGGGCAGAAATAATCCTGCATCGAAAAAATTGTTCATCGTTTGAAGCAGATCCATGAATCGATCCTATTTGTGACTTCTTCATGAGATCGGAAGTGTTGGTTAGCCAGGCCATGTGCCATTGACTTAAACAGGTGATAGTCAGAGGGAGCAATGTCTGGAAAATATGGTGGGTGGGGTAGGACTTCCCATTTTAACATTTCCAAATATGTTTTGGTCTCTTTTGCAACGTGGGGTCAAGCGTTGTCGTGCTGCAAAATCACTTTATCGTGCCTCTCGCCGTATTGCAGCCGTTCGTCTTTTAATGCTCTGTTCAAACACATTAATTGCATTCGATAATGAGCACTTGTGATTGTTTCACTTGGTTTTAACACCTCATAGTACATGATGCTGAGCTGGTCCCATCAAATGCAGAGCATGATCTTGGAGCTGTGACTATTCGGCTTGTCCATCGACGTGGAAGCACAGTCGGGATATCCCCATGACTTTTTGCGTTTAGGGTTATCATAATCAACCCATTTTTCGTCCCCAGTCACAAGGTGTTGCAGAAATCCCTTCCTTTTTTGCCCCTGAAGCAACTGTTCACAAACACATAAATCCTGTCCAATGTCTCTTGGTTTCAGCTCACAAGGGACTCAAGTTCCTTCTTTCTGAATTATGCCCATAGACTTGAGATGTCACTTCCACCAATTCTTTTCATGCGAGTCTTCACTCACTAATGTCTCCAATTTTGCATCTTCAAAAACATTCTTTCTTCCACCACTGTGCTAGTCTACAACTCTAAAATCACTGTTCCTGAAGCATTGAAACCACTCACGACACGTTCTTTCACTAATAGTGTTCTTACCATACGTACTTGAGAGCATTCCATGAGACTCAGCTGCTGTCTTCTTCATATTGAAACAAAACAGTAACACCTCCGGCAAATTATGAGAATTATGCTCGTAAACTGACATTTTCAATCAAGAACAACCTTATGATGCAGACACAAGTCGACTAATGTTTGAAAGAGGTTATGTTGACCAAGGTCCAAGCTAACTGCCTGACATCTGCGATCTGTTTCTTTTTACCGCTTCTTACCTTTGTCGCCACCTATCGGCAAGTGGTGTAAGCAAAGCTATACACCTTGTAAACAGTGCAGTGAATTGCAGTATTTGCCAGGAGTAAAAGCTGGATTTATTACCATTCTATTCCCAGCCAGTTTGGCGCCCCTTTACTGCCAAGCACGCCATTGAAGTGAGTTTTCCCATGCCACCAGACGATGTCGTGTGTGCCATTCACAGTCCCGCTTTGTTCAAAGACTCCACCATGGCTGGGGACCCCCTTAATTAAGAGGTAGTAACCTGTTGATGTTTACTGTATTTGTTAGCTTTTAGGAATTATATCTCCAAACCAGCTCACATGGCTCTTCCAGCACTCCCTGTTATTTATTGTTATCTTTGTTAATTAGCACTCCCCTATAGGCATGAATGCTCCTAAATCGTTCCTTTAATCTATGTTTCTCAAAATTTGTTCCTGTGCATTGAACCCTTGTGATTCTCAGTGCCTCAGTTAAATCTATATGCGTAATAGTGTGCTTCCAGGTGTTCTGTCAAGTTGGTTTCAATTTTTTCACAATATTTGGTTGACCGACCCAGCAGTCTTCTTTAGGTGCTAAGCGTTTTGCTGTTGTGTGTAGTCACTGCCTGAAATCCAATGAGACAGTGAACTATGTTAGTCTCGCACCACTATTTATAGTGGAGTTCAGTTCCCAATGCTCACTACGCCCTTTGATGCTCTTTTTGTTTTTCAGAGCTCACACTGATGTTCTGTGAAATTGAAACACTCAGCTTGTGGTACCCAGTGAGATTTTAATAAATTGAGAGCCCTCCATCCCTGTTTAATAGATTTTCTGACATACTTATTTCAATACACTCCTTAATTATGCTATCCTAGAATCTTATCATTTGCAATGTGGTACTGGTCTCATCGTATTTCAGTTCATGAGTATATCCAAGGCAGTAGTCGGTGACAGCTATCTGCGTGGTTTTTGATGTTCCTTGAATTTCTCCTTGGTTATTGTTGCTTCTGCACCATGTAAGAAATTCACATTCGCATGCAGTCAAGTACACACCAGCTTTCAGAGACCTAGATAGTCTTCAACATTGAACAGAATACTTTTTATCTTAGTTGAACAGAATGAAACAAGCTGAATACCGTGTTTTCATAGCAGACTGTCACTCTTACTGATATTGGGCCAGCATAGGCTAGATAAGCTATTTTTTGCTTCTCTTCCTCAATCTCTCTACCTCATTCCCAGGCATTCTTGGGTTTTGATTGCATCACCCTTTTAATTTGATGGTCAAGGTACCCATTCCTTCGGAACACTATTCATAGCTGTTGTAATTCTTCTCTGAGGCTGTCCTTAGATGGAAGTGTTTGAGCTCTTTAAACCAGAGTCTGAAGAAATATGCCAGGTCGCTTATAAAAATATTGTGCATGCAATGGAAACAAGTCAGCAGAACACTCAGAAATACACGATTAATGAGTCACACCCAGAAAACCTGAGAAATCAAGTCTATATACTTCCTAGTTCTCACCATCACTTTGTTAAATAATCCTAAAGTCACTATCTGTATCTGACTTCATATTCTTGCAGTTTGTTGCCTTTGTAAACCAAATTTTAGTTTTAAAAAAATTCAAACTTTTTATTCATTCAGTGGATCCCTTAAAGGAAGGGTGTTGTGAAAAAGTCAATATATACATCATCAAAAGAGAAGCAACACTTACAAACTTTAGCTGCATTCTTTATTAACAATAAACTGTCAATATATTGCTTAATACTATTTGTATTTATGCCAGCTGAATTAAATCAGAATTAAAGCTCTGATGTTGACAGAAGCTCCTTCTTGCTTTTATTGCTGTGCTTCAATTTTTGAGATTATAGACAACAATATGCATTAATGCTTCCGGACTCAGCTTGTAAGTCTCAAGGCTTTTGTTACACTGATTGTACTCTCTGTAAAGTAAATTTGAAAGCTGAGGCCAGATTTTGTGACAGAGAATTATCAATGCCCATCCAATTTAGTTGGTTATTAAAATGCTTTATGACAACTAGTTTGATTTCAGGGTGAGAGATATGAAATATTTTGTTGGAAATGCAGCTGAAGGGTTTTGTGTGTGGGGGGGGGGGGGGGGATGGGTTTGTGGGGGTTCGAGTGCGTGCAGCTTTATGTTTTCTTAATGTTACTCTTTGTACCTCTGTTTCAGAAACACCTCGTAGCAGAAGGCAGCAACGTGTTATTGGTTCTCCAAAATGAAGATGTTAAATTTTACAACATTGACTGACATTGAGTTTATATCAAATGTCTTTATTTTAAGTAATTTCACATTTGTATGCTGAGATTTGTATCTTGTTCATATGTTTGTAAAACTGAACTTTCATGTAATGGTACCTGTTCTGTATTTTGTGACAGGTGTGAGTATTTTGTAAATAGCCATTCTAAGAATCAGTGACCACATGTTGCTACTAAGATTATAAACTTATGGTTAATCTATCAAAGAGCAGCAACTGAGATAAATTTTTAATTATTGCTTGATTTTATTTTGATGTATATTATTTTCAGTTCTGAATTCAATATCTTATTTTTGTACTGTTTAAGCATTCTGTAGTGAACATAGGAAAAGTCCAAATGTTATAATCTGCAGTGGACCACAGTTATTCAGAATTTTTATGTATTCATTTAGTGGAAATATTGTTCACATTGTTGCATGATTTTACATCTACTGTGGAACATGTTATTTGTACATCACTGAAATGGATCTGATTAAAAATTATATATGCATGTAAAAAAATATCAATTATACTGATTACTTTACACTTAATACTGCACTATAGTACAGAAATCATGTTAAGTTTGAACTATGATCTGGTTTAACATGCTTTCCTCTTTTTCTTTCACCAAGCGTGAAGATGGATCTGAACTGAATAGAGAAAATGACTTTCCTTTATGATATTTTGTTTCTAGATTCCAGCATAATTTGATACGAGCTTGATAATAATGTTACAAACATCAGTAAAATTAGTCTACAAACAGTGTAGGAAAAGATAGATTGCTATTAGTGTAAAGATGGACGTTAAGTTGCAGACAGGCGCAATTAAGACACACATAAGCATTCTGACCGAGCTGCCGGAGTTGGTGGTCACATGTGCATGAGGTGTGCATCCTTTTGTGAATGATTTGTGTGTGTGTTTCTCTTTTTCTAATGAAGGCTGTGGCCAAAAGCTTACGTGTAAGTGTCTTTTAGTTGTGTGCCTGTCTGCAGCATGACGTGTCATCTTTATGGTAAGCAGCAATCTATCTTTTTCTACATTGTTGATATTCATACCTGGAGTTTCCATTGTTTATTAAAATTAGTCTCAAATATGTCGTGTAATATGCAACTAATTTATCAATATGCTACCCCTGAAATGTTAGTTACTTTACAGCAAATGTGGTTTTGCTTTATAGTAATATGTTAAGTGTGCGAGCATTCATTCTCTAATTAACATCATATGAGGATGTTGAGCATCTTACTGTTCTCATTTTAGATATGAGGATAACTCAAATTACATAGTTACTCCGTTTGAAGTGCTGGCAGTGTAGAGCAAGTTGGTGTGTCGAGTCCATATTTGCGGAGTCTTATTCGTCATCAGTAAGTTGTAATGAGAAACTGTAATGCTATGTCAAAAATTTCTTTAAGTTTCAGTGTCTGTGACAAATCACTAAGATATTTGACATGGTCTCCAACTTACATGGTGAGCTTTTTCCCAGCCATGGGCTGCTTAAGGAAAACTTTGCAAGATATTTCTGGGACCCCCAAGTTGTCTATTGTAGAGCATAGTAAAATATTTACTCTGTGCATTTTAAATAACCTTCAGACCATATGGAAACACATTAACATGCAGTTTTTTCATTATCTGCCAACCCCAAGTTGTTGAGACAGGTTCTTGCAATCCACTTTCTTCTGGGATAGTTATCAAGACATCCGTTCAAGGTAGTAAGCAATTTTGCCACTTCATCATTGTATTCATGACATTGCGAGGTGTGAGGTGTTGTATAGACCAGGTATAGTACTGCAATGATGATGTGTTATTAAATTTCTCAGAAATGCTGCTTGTTTTCATTTAGAGATGCTGAAATGAAATTGCTTTATACTGATTAATGATTGGAATGTCATCTGGCAAGTTCCTACTGCACATGGTATAGGTACACTGGCATCTCATGACACAGCACTGATGAAATAGGTTGAACCCTCTTTACACTGAAGTCTACATTAATCTTGCATTCTTTCTCTTTTTTTTTCCAGCCAAGTTGAAATTGTTCTGACTGCATTGATCTTTTATGATTTTGTTCATATATTGATGGCGTACAGAGAAAGAAGAAAATTAAGGTAGGTTATTGATGTTGCCATTGTCCATATGCCAATAGAATGGGAGGCAACAGGTATAACATAGAGCAATTAACTCGTTACATGTACATCAAAGTCCTAATAACAGTAGAATATGCCACTAACATAAAGTGCCCAGTAGATACTTTGACCCAGTCCAACACACAAGAAATCATCTGTGGTGTCAAGAGAACCTGAGAACCTAATTTCATCTGCTTTGTTACTTCCATTCAAAATGTTCTCTGCTTCATTTATATGTCTTTGTGTCAGTTCCATATGTAATAGATATGTTCTGGTTTTTCTGACTGATTAAGATCACGGAACTTTTTCTGCCCCTTTCAGCAGAATGTGAAGCTTGTAGGTGTCACAAGCTAAAACTGTGAGCCAGACTAGGCTTAAACCTGGATATGAACATTCCGACAGTGTGCAGCCAACTGATTTTTTGTTAGCATGTCTTGTGGACAGACCAAATTTCCCACATGTATTCCTCTGTGTATCTTCTAAACTCCAGATGGTGTCCTCAGGACTGCTACACTTCATCTTTGTGATTGAGCTCTGTGGAACTAGGAAGGTTGAGGTTCAGGTCAACCTCTGTGGCATGCCCAGGTAGCACTGTTATAAAACGGCCTGTGAAATGTAGATATTGAGGTTACATGGTGTTGGACATAGTTTAAATCTATCAGTAATACTTGTGCTATATTATTAATGTGTAACAGTTTAAATCTATCAGTAATACTTGTGCTATATTATTAATGTATAATGCAAAATAACTTCCACATTGACTAGTTTATTGTAAATTTCCTTTGTAATTGTTTGATGTTTTCAGTTGATTTCTTTGAATGGGGTATGTAAATCAGCTATTTAGATTTTTGCGGATGTGAAGTTTATTCTTATATTTTCAATATTTTGAGTAAAGAGAGAGACTTTGTTTCATTAGTGGATGTTGGCAAACTGAGGGAGAAATTGTCCAAGAAGAAGGTTTAAAAATGTTACCCTCGTCTCTTCGCATCCAAAACTGTTTCATTACTCCCAAGTAGGTCATCTGTGTCGTAGAAAATAGTGCAGTGCGATCACTGGCGGGGCATTACTATGCTTATAGTTTGAAGACTTGGAGTGACTGTAAAATTTAACATATTTGGGCACAGAATTATCAAACATGTTTTCACCAGCCATTGATTGTCTAAGACACCCTTTGATATTGGAAGAGATGTAGGTGTAGCGGTTGTGCAAATGATAATAAAAATGTTTAAGGGAGTGTGGTAGCCACAGTCAAAACAAATCGAAATTGTTACCCTAACAGTTACCACTTCTCCGTATCCTGATTAAAGTTATCTTACATGAAGATCTTTTGTTTCCTGGCCGTGATAGCATTAGAAATAAAACGAACAGCATATGTTTCAGCTGTATGAAGTTATTGGAAAAAGGTACAGAAGAAAGGCCACAAACTTGCAACAGTAAATCGACAGAATTATTATGTATTGTCTATTTAGAACTCAAGATAGTGCGACGTAACCTTTTACAGCACATGACACCAATCCACAGTTCCAGATATCTCATCATATGGGAAGTCCTCCACAAGAATTAGAAGTTGTGAGAGGAAAACCAATGAAACAGGAAATAATTGTTTGTGCAGCCCTTAGTAAAGTGCAGTAAACCATCTGAAAGGGGGGGGAGGGAGACGCGAGATATCATTGACCATGAGATACAAGGCTAGAATACAAAAGGCAGCAAATGTTACCACATCAGCACTGGTGTGGAGGGTAGTCAGTTTGTAGATCGGGTTGCATGTGTTTGTAAACACAGCAGTTGAGGTAGGTTTTTGCATACTCTCACGACATTACCAGACTCCTCCTGGTGTGATCCTACCTGCATATGACCAGCTCCAAGATATCGGAGGCCAGTACATGTTAAGTAAAGGCCATGGCAACTACTGCATTAATTCTTTACAAAGATTTAGCAGCAGTGTCACATAGCTATGTCCTAAAAGGCTCTGTGAAAAATCTGTGCAAGAGTGAGCTCCATTTTTTAAATATTAAAACATTTTGTGTCTAATATCCCTCATGGTTTTGTGTTGAACCAACACATCAATGAGTCAAGAAAACTGAGAAAAATTAATTTTATAATAGGAATTTTCATATTAAGTTTTCTCACCCAAATATTCACATCATTGTCCCATGATTGAGGTTGCTACATTTGTAATTTTGTCTCTTGTATGAATACGGGGTTAGAAATGTTATTAAGTGAATAATTACTTAATCTTTACTTATAAGGACTGGACAACACAGCCACTGAGGCCTCCTCCACATGTGGGTCCTACATCGCAGGAAAGTCTCAGATTTGCATGTATTTAGCTGTTTAGAAATTAGCCAGCTATGTGAGACAAAGGATTGTTGCCAGTAAGTTTGATTTTACTAATCTATACATATATAAATACATTAGTCTAGTGTCATGCTCTGTCTGTACGCTCAGCCTAATCTCAGGGGAACTACTGTGCAGATTTTTTATCTGGTTTTGATTTAATAGTTATTGGTTTGTGTATATAATTTATAAATATTTCTTGGATTTTGACTGAACTAAGATGAATTAAAGTCCTCTGCCAGTGTGAAAACGATGGGCCTGACAGTCTTGCAGTAAAACATGCACCTGGAAATAGAAAGGTCATGCGATCAGATCCCAGCCAGTTCACAGATTTTTCACTCTTCCTTTTAGCCTAGTGTTCATGGTATGGAGATTCACCTAAAACAAAGCATGGTTCAGATTCCACATTAAACTGTACGTCCCCTTTTTACCATTGGATAACTGAGATACTTTAGGGACACACAAGTTGCCAAAGTGATGTCCAATTGAAAAACTGGCATAAATCCATTCAGCCACACACAATTATTATTACCAAAATACATATATTCTCCTCCGATAAACATTAAAAACTAATCCTCTGCTACCGCTGTATGGAGGCTCATCTCTGGATCTACTGTAGGGATTTTGATACTTGCTCTAGATTGGCATATGAGCCTTGGGCAGCACAAAAGTTATTTGTTCTGTATGTAACACATTGACTGAAGCATACATAGACGTGGGCATTTCGTTGCCACACTAGGTTAGGTCTGGTATGAGGCTCTGCTGTGGCTACCACCAACCTCATACCAGTCAACGTGTTAATTGGTGTTTGGAGTGACGTCTTCTGCAATGATGGGAGCTGTAAGATACCACACAACCTGCAGTGTGCGGAAATATGGCCCAGTGGTGACTTCCAAATAATGGCCATTATATGTACAGGCCGCATCTCAAGATGATAACTGCCCTACTGACAAATGAGTGGCCATGCCACCGTGTCACCTATGAAGCCTGGCTCACATTGTTAGTTATATGAAAATGTTCCTATTGTTACCGATGAGTAATGTGTGGGTAGCTATTTCAGTATCTTTCTCCATTTGATAAAGATAGTATGACTTTCTCTTCAGTCAAATAAAGGATATGATAACCACCTGCTCAGTCCAGTACTAGTACTTTTCAATCATTCCAGACAGAGAGAACCATTTTAAAAACCAAGTAGCAACCATGCATCCCACTCCAGACTCTCATACAGTAGTATATGTACATGAGGGACTATGTTATGGGAGCTGAAATGCAGCAACAGATCTCAGTTTTCAGAATCAATATTGGAGTGTTTAGATGATCATACAGAAGCAGTATCAGGAAATTGTTTTTTTGGAAAACTATGTTTGGAAGCCCTTGTGAACATACTAAGTGATTCATTTACAGTAGAGCCTTGATTTTCATTTAATATAATCTCACAAAATATGTATGTACTTATGTAACAAAAATAGGTAGGCCTAAAATGTGTAAGACAATAATAGTAATATCATGAAAGTGTTTAGCATGAAATAATTTCATTGAAATCAACTTCTGAGTTGCATTAAATCCTACTGTATATCTTATATACAGGTACACATAAACATACCAGAAACATAAAAAAATACATTAAAAAAGGTAATTTTAAGTTACATATATATTGTCTTATTTTTTAGATCTGTACTGTGCTAATAAAAGAGTTAAGTGCAGTGAGCAACCAGCTACTTCAAATTTTCTATGAGCATAGAATGTCATTGATCAAAAGCAGGATGAAAATTATCCCTCGACAGCACAAGACATTGATGGTACAAATTTTAGGAGATGAAACATTCCTGTAGAGAAGTCCATCGTAGTGCCGGCCAGTGTGGCCGAGCGGTTCTAGGCGCTACTGTCTGGAACCATATGACCACTACGGTTGCAGGTTCAAATCCTGCCTCGGGCATTGATGTGTGTGATGTCCTTAGGTTGTTAGATTTAAATAGTTCTAGGGGACTGATGATCTCAGCAGTTAAATTCCGTAGTGCTCAGAGTCACGTCTGTTTGTATGTGTTCTGCCCAGCTGAATATGTTGCAGATAGTAGCAACAGTTGGGTAGCCTGGATTTCCTAGCAAAACAGCATCAAACTTATTCACTACTCTGTTCAATATTGCCTCTTATGTCAGTCAGCTTGCATTTGATATTCTCAGCAATTTCTGCAAAGCCAACGTGATAGATTTTAATTCTTTAATGGCACTAGGAACGAAGCCATAGTTGCTATGGATGGATGCGTGATAATTTTTTATTTTAAGTACATGAAAGCATTTTGTAATCAATCACAGATTTTGTGAATGGAAGTGTTCATTTATAAAGACCGACTGCTCCGGCAGAAACACTTTTCAGCAGCAGTAATCTACTGAGTGACACAATGTAGCACTTTCTTATGTATGAAAATTTTGTTTCTTGATTTCCACTGCACAATTCATCAGCAATACACTGCAGTGCATGAGGAAGACACATGAAGCGGATTAACATGTTGACTGCTGCATGCTTAATGGTGGATGTTTCATTGCCAGGTGAGGGACATTGCATTAGGCATGCGGTTCTGCCATGGCTGCCAGTGGCCACGTGGCGGTGAACATGTCAAATGCAGGTAGAACATATTCGGAAAAGTTGCTGCCTTCATCATATAGGCTGCTGCATATGAATACATACAAGAACTTCTTTTTTTTTTTTTTTTTTTTTTTTTTTTCTTGTGTTCCCTCGGACCACAGCACTTTTAAGGCTGCCATTCACAAAACAATCTACTCTTGAATGATTTGTGTGTTCAGCACTTCTCAGGAAATTGATAATGGCTTTTATGCTTCTCCATAGTTTAGAATCTCTTTGCTTCTGAGTCAGTAACATTTCCTTTTTAGATGACTGCAGTGCTTTGTTCTTTGTATGTGCATCACTAGGTACATGTTGCTGAATCAGAGACTCTGTAGAGCACCCAATCTGCTTATGTATGCTCAATATAGAACAATCACTTCATCAATAATGAAAATGTCCATTGTAACACAAGATATTAACTTGATTCCAGCAAGAGGCATTGTGAATATAGTCGTGAACTCGTAAGAAAGTACTGTTAGGGAAACTTTCCTTGATGCACACAATCCATAGTTTTACTGCAGCCTCTACCCCCCCCCCCCCCCCCCCCCCCCCCATCAGTCTACTGACTGGTTTGATGCGGCCCGCCACGAATTCCTTTCCTGTGCTAACCTCTTCATCTCAGAGTAGCACTTGAAACCTACGTCCTCAATTATTTGCTTGACGTATTCCCATCTCTGTCTTCCTCTACAGTTTTTGACCTCTACAGCTCCCACTAGTACCATGGAAGTCATTCCCTCATGTCTTAGCAGATGTCCTATTATCCTGTCCCTTCTCCTTATCAGTGTTTTCCACATATTCCTTTCCTCTCCGATTCTGCGTAGAACCTCCTCATTCCTTACCTTATCAGTCCACCTAATTTTCAACATTCGTCTATAGCACCACATCTCAGATGCTTCGATTCTCTTCTGTTCCGGTTTTCCCACAGTCCATGTTTCACTACCATACAATGCTGTACTCCAGACGTACATCCTCAGAAATTTCTTCCTCAAATTAAGGCCGGTATTTGATATTAGTAGACTTCTCTTGGCCAGAAATGCCTGATGTTAAGTTTCTCGCTGTTCTCATTTCTACTACTTCTCATTACCTTCGTCTTTCACCGATTTACTCTCAAACCATACTGCGTACTCATTAGACTGTTCATTCCATTCAGCAGATCATTTAATTCTTCTTCGCTTTCACTCAGGATAGCAATGTCATCAGCGAATCGTATCATTGATATCCTTTCACCTTGTATTTTAATTCAACTCCTGAACCTTTCTTTAATTTCCATCATTGCTTCCTCGATGTACAGATTGAAGAGTAGGGGCGAAAGGCTACAGCCTTGTCTTACTCCCTTCTTAATACGAGGACTTCGTTCTTGATCGTCCACTCTTATTATTCCCTCTTGGTTGTTGTACATATTGTATAAGACCCGTCTCTCCCTATTGCTTACCCCAACTTTTTCAGAATCTCGAACAGCTTGCACCATTTTATATTGTCAAACGCTTTTTCCAGGTCGACAAATCCTATGAATGTGTCTTGATTTTTCTTTAGCCTTGCTTACATTATTAGCCGTAACGTCAGAATTGCCTCTCTCGTGCCTTTACTTTTCCTAAAGCCAAACTGATCGTCACCTAGCGCATTCTCAGTTTTCTTTTCCATTCTTCTGTATATTATTCTTGTAAGCAGCTTCAATGCATGAGCTGTTAAGCTGATTGTGCGATAATTCTCGCACTTGTCAGCTCTTGCCGTCTTTGGAATTGTGTGGATGATGATTTTCCGAAAGTCAGATGGTATGTGCCAGTTTCATATATTCTACACACCAACGTGAATAGTCGTTTTGTTGCCACTTCCCCTAATGATTTTAGAAATTCTGATGGAATGTTATCTATCCCTTCAGCCTTATTTGACCGTAAGTCCTCCAAAGCTCTTTTAAATTCCGATTCTAATACTGGATCCCCAATCTCTTCTAAATCGACTCCTGTTTCTTCTTCTATCACATCAGACAAATCTTCACCCTCATAGAGGCCTTCAATGTATTCTTTCCACCTATCCGCTCTCTCCTGTGCATTTAACAATGGAATTCCCGTTGCACTCTTAATGCTACCACTGTTGCTTTTAATGTCACCAAAGGTTGTATGCTGAGTCTGTCCTTCCGACAATCATATCTTTTTCGATGTCTTCACATTTTTCCTGCAGCCATTTCGTCTTAGCTTCCCTGCACTTCCTATTTATTTCATTCCTCAGCGACTTGTATTTCTGTATTCCTGATTTTCCCGGAACATGTTTGTACTTCCTCCTTTCATCAATCAACTGAAGTATTTCTTCAGTTACCCAGGGTTTCTTCGCAGCTACCTATGTTTTCCTTCCCAACTTCTGTGATGGCCCTTTTTAGAGATGTCCTTTCCTCTTCAACTGTGCTGCCTACTGCGCTATTCCTTATTGCTGTATCTATAGCGTTAGAGAACTTCAAACGTATCTCGTCATTCCTTAGAAGTTCCGTATCCCTCCTTCCTGTTCTCTCTCTCTCTCTCTCTCTCTCTCTCTCTCTCTCTCTCTCTCTCTCTCTCTCTCTCTCTCTCTCCCTCCCTCCCTCTCCCTCTCTCCCCCTCCCCCCCTCCCCTTCCCTCCCTCCCTGTCCCTCCCCGCCCCCCTCCCACTCAGCCCCGCCAAACTGAAGGCTATCCCAGTAATGACAATCTAACTTCTCTATTGAACAATGTAAAGTACGTAATCGGGCAGTTTTGTGGTAGTGGCTGATACGTGCAGAGTTCTCTTTTTATATCCCTGCATTGTCCGCTAGGTACAGCCCTTAGTTATTCTACTGCATTTCTGTATGTGTGTATGTAATACAATTTTGTTGGTTTTTGTGCCAATTCTGAATTTAGAAATAATGTAAAACACCTGTAAGAATACTGTTAAAATAACAAGAATGGTATCTTGGAAACAGATGACTTGAAAATCAGTGGTCATTGTTATGAGACATGATAAATCCTTGCTTTTCTATTACTATATTGGTTTCATTCTTATAAAACTGCAATGACTTGGTTTAGAAGAGGATACATTTCTCAATGTAGCAAAATGGCAGTCTGCTAATGCTGACATGGCTTTCAGCATGCTGAAAAACATAATTGACAAGAGACATGATATTTGTTATGATTTTTGGAATAGTGTTGTACTACCCACACTGAACCAATGACAGTAGTTATTATCAACCTTTTTTAGGAACTGATTGCTTATCCTTTCATATATGATTTACCAATTACCAGAGGCAAGACATAAACGGATAACAAATTAACTTGAATAAGGCACCTGTAGTGAATAATTTTTTTCTTGGTATCACTTTCTTTTGAAGTACTTGTCAAAGAATTAAATGGAACATTGGTTGACATAAATAGCACAATTAACCCACAAATGCTTTATTTTATTTCTTCAGCCACTTTCCTCTATTCTACCCTACTCCAAGCAACAATTTATACTGGGGAAAATCAAAGCCGTTGCTGGAGCTTTTCAGGAGCAAACTTATGCGAGTGTCTTTTGTAACAAAACCTTTTGTTCTGCCTCAGGCACTGACTCCATGGGGCCTGAAGGGGCCCGAGCCCCCTCAAAAATTCGTTCATCCCCAACAATTTAAGAAAATTATTAGTCATATTATGCTTTCTAAAATCACAAAATTATGTTGGATTTTTTTATTTTCCTTGTTTGACAATAGTTACCTTTTAAAATACATTCAGTAATGAGTTAAAACAAATAATTATTATGGTAGTAAGCAGGTTAACTGAAAACAAGTGGTGCGAATCACGTTAGTGTTACGGTGCTGCAAGCACACTTAAAATTAATCGCAGTGCGCAAAGCTTCGTGTAAAGACTGACGCCGACAGGCCAGTGCTGTGGTCAGAGTGACATCAAAAGGACTGGAGCAGAAGTGCCTGGAACCCTCCACCTCGTGTCGCCTTGGTGCTTTGAGACATTATGACGCCGCGGCTATATAAAGCCCACCCTGCTATTGCAGTCATTCAGTGTGGATAGTTCCATTCAGTGTATGCTGCAAATGTGTTCAGTGTTCTGACTTTAGTATCTAGTCGACTGTTTTATATTAACTATATTTTATTCATTTACTTTAGTCTCTTAGTGTATTGTGAATTAAGTTTGTAACGGATAAATTTGTTACCAAAAAGTCATTCTTGGAAGTTGATGATACTGCAAGTCAAACTCCAACAATTATTGTGTCACCATTTGCTTTGTCGTCTTCAGGCGAGAACCGTTTACAGCCGAAACCTGGACAGTTTGGTAAGGGAAGATCATTTCAGAAGTCTTGATTGATTAAATATATGTGGCTAGAATATGAAGCATCTACCAAAAATGTATTTTGCAAAACCTGCAGTGAGGCAGCTGCTAAAACTCTATTACAATTTTCTTCAAAAAAAGAAGATGCATTTACTTCCATAGGGTTTTCTAACTGGAAAATACGTTTATGCGTAAAGAAGGTGTTTTAAAACTAAATTCTATCGCTAACCAAAGTGTGGCCTCCCAATTGAATGAACAGTTAGTTAGTGATATGAAGAAAGGCAGTTTAGCTCTTCAGGCAATTTTTACTACCATGCAGTTTATATGCCAATAAGGACTAGCAATTAGAGAGCATGAAGATATAAACTCAAAAAATTTTCAATTGTTGGAATTCCGAAAGAATGACATACCTGAGTTTAAAGATTGCTTAAGGTATTAGGTGTATAAGTGTACATCCCACGATATTCAAAATGAGATCATTGATCTACTAGGAAAGTCTGTGTTGAGAAAGGTACCGTAAAGTGGATCAAAAATTGATCACTTTTCTTTTCTTTTTTTCTTTTTCTTTTTTTTATAAGAAAAGGACTTAAAAGACTAATGAAAATCTGATAAAAAATTGTCAGGTATTTTACATTTATCATCTTTCAGATTCCACCAACATTATATTTTTACAGAACATGGTCACCAGGAGAAAAATTATGAAAATATGATCTGCTTTACCTCCCTATTTGGGGTTGAGTGGATCTCCTATATATTTTCATAGTTAAACCACTTTACCCCATTCAAGGTGGAGAGTGCACCACTGTATGTCTTTTTAGATGAAACAATCGTGTACGGTATATGTTTTTAAAAAGGACATTTAATATCAAAATTATGATTGAAAATACAGTTAAATGAGGGGTACTACTTTTAAGAACTTGAGCACAAAACCAACATCATAAAAATGTTATCATGTCACATATGGCAATTCTATCTACTCCACACTGTTCACGTTAATGTCTGAGACTGCATACCAACCCCTTCTTAGATCTTTCACCTTTACCTTACAAATAATGTTTGATAAGGAAACTGTTTGAATGTCAGCAGCATCAGGGTTCACAAAATGTCTCCCTTTTTTGCCACGTTTTTTCTTTAAAAATCTGACCATAGCAGTGTCTTTAATCTGCTTCCATAATTTTTCCTACATAACATCTATCTCTTTTTTTTCAGTATTGAAGGGAACGAGGACATGATCACCTTTGTTATAATGCATTTTAAAAAATCCGCTCCCTTCTGCTTTCATGACATCCCCCATATCAGCATCATTAACTGCTCTCTCTGCCTCATCTGTAACAATCAAATCTTTTCATTGGACACTTTTTCCTGGCAAAATGTTGAGTCACTTCCCAACTTTACGAGAGCTTGCTGGTATTTTACTTTCACAAGTTTTCTGTAAGTGCTCACTAAGTGAGTCTGTGCAAGACTTTTCCAGATCTGCAATGGGTGTTCTACATGTCTGAGGCAGTTTGCTCATAACTTTCTGTGGATCTATAGGGACTATGCCACAAGCTTTAAAACCCGATTTGAGCAATTTATGAAATTCTTTTTTCGGAAGTGGTTCCCTGTTTTTCATCTTCCACACACCAAAAACTTTTCACCATGCTCTTATTAAAGGACGAAAATATGCCGCATCCAGAGGCTGGCGTATGTGAGTTGAGTTAGGTGAAAGTAAGACAAAACGAATGTTGTTTGCTTCACAATCTTGAATAGCCTGTAATGTTAAATGACTTGAGAGATTGTCACCAATAATCACTTTTGGACCATCAAGCCTCCTGCAATATGGCATAATTATTGTGGAGAACCACTCACAGAAAATGTCTGCATCAAACCATCCACTGGAGTTTCAGTTGTATGCAGCACCACTAATTCCACCTTCAGTCGATCCTGAGTATATTAGTCCAGTAGGGTTAAACCTAAAAATTAGACAAATCAGAAATAATTGCTATAAAAGGTTTTATTGTTTTAATGGCTTCATTTTCGTCCCAGTATGACTATCCTAGGTTTCCCCCCTCGGCAGAGTTGTGAAGAAGTGGTGGTGGGGGGGGGGGGGGGGGGGGCAAAAGTGTACCTGAAAAAGTGATATTTTTTCGGCTTTGTGATTATACCTTGTAAATGACTCACAATATCGAAAACATAGTGGAATTAAAAATTGTAGGGCATGAAATTCTGCATTGAATGAGACTATCTGCATATTTTTTGGATCATCTGTTTCCCTTCAAAATTGGACCAATTTTACATGTACATGAAAAATTTTCGTTTTAACTTCTGTTTTTTGGTAATATCGTTGAAACTAACTCATCTATCAATAAAGTGGTTCATACAAACGATATAGGGGAATAAATTCTGCATTTGATGAGACCGAAAGTGAAATGGACTACCTGCTTTTGTATGGCTAAGTTTGTACATTCATTGCTGTATATGCAAGGTACTTCACATTTACAAATCTAGGTCTCTAGATTAGTTTTATGCAGAGAACTCAAAAATAACATTATCATGAGTAAAGATTGAAAAAAAAAAAATTTTTAATACTGTTCAAAGTATGGGGTAAATATCAAAAGACTATACACAGTTTCCATTCAAAGGCTGGTTTACTATCAGAAGGTCTGATATGTTTTGGAGAGGGATATGGTCCATCATGACGACTGAGCAAACACTAATGTGCTGGTTCAAAAATACTGGAGGGCTTAGTCATGGTCACGGCATTTCAGACAGTACTCTGAGTAGATGGATTCTGACCATGCCAACTGTTACTAAAGTGATCCAGCAAGTTGAAGTTTTGTGGGGTATCACTCACTACCTCAGAGCAACATGGTGATGCGAGCGATGCTAGAGTTCAACGTGACATTGCAAACCTTCAGAAATTTATTGAGTGCTTTCAAACCCACGATCCTTTTCCTGTTACCAAATCTGTTATGGCCATCAGCACAGGAATCATCGGAGATGACTCCATCAACTATCACAGTGCATTTGAAATGGGCAAATCCTCAATGCTCACCCTAGTTGGTCAAACCTTTGACAACATCAAGTTTGTCCAAAAGAAAAGAGTGATAAGTATAGAGGGATTTAAATCTAAGGTGACCATTCATTGGGGGGATGTACCAGTGAACCATGAAACCATATTCCACCGGATAGCGCTTCTCAAGAAATCTGACGAACAGATTAAAGAATTCTTCCAATATGAGCCGACACCCTATTCTCTCTCTGTTCGATGCATCTAGAATGAGGAAGACTCCCAAGTCAGTATTATATGACTTGTTCACACCACTGAATGATGTAAACCTGGAAGAAGCAGCATTTGTCATTGATGGTGGATTTCTTCTCCACCAGGTTATGTGGCAGAATTGTGAAACATTCCAGTTAATCTTAACCAAATACGTTGACTATTTAAAAGACACCACAGCAGAAGTGCGACAAGTGTGGTGTTCGATGGGTACCCAGAAGACGTGCCCACAAAGAGCATCAAATATGCTGAGCACCTCCACCGAAGCGAAAGACACACTACTCTTGAGGTCATCTTTACCGAGTTAATGATGGTGACTATGACTCAGGAGCAATTCCTTTCCAATGACAGAAATAAAGCATGTCTCATTACCTTGAATATTTCGAAGCTTGAAGATGAAGGCTTCCCAGTAAAGCAAGCTAATGAAGCCACAGGCGAACTAATTGTTGCCACAGCGCTTCAGGTATCACACGAACATGAGAAGTGGTTGCTGGTAAGGATACGGATCTTCTCATCATGCACAATGCCCTAGCCACACCATCAGCAAATATATATATATATATATATATATTTATTTCTTGAAACATGGAAGAGGAAAGACCTCATCAAAAGTATTTGGTTCCAGCAGTTTCAAACTGGCAAACAACGTCACAAGGTCACTCATGTTTCTCCACTCTATAAGTGGATGTGACAAGCTAGACGAGTTTCATTCTTTGTAGTATATATATATATATATATATATATATATATATATATATATATATATATATATATATATATATATATATATATATATATATATATATATATATAGCTAGCGGGAAAACGCCGGCAGACAGGCACATGAATAAAACACACACACAGAATTACTAGCTTTCGCAGCCGATGGTTGCTTCTTCAGGAAGGAGAGGGAAAGACGAAAGGATGTGGGTTTTAAGGGAGAGGGTAAGGAGTCATTCCAATCCCGGGAGCGGAAAGACTTCCCTTAGGGGAAAAAAAGGACAGGTGTACACTCACGCGCACACACACACACACACACACACATCCATCCGCACATACACAGATGTCAGAGCCAGTCATGACAAAACTCTACCATCTGGTGAGCAAGATGTATGAAACAGGCGAAATACCCTCAGACTTCAAGAAGAATATAATAATTCCAATCCCAAAGAAAGCAGATGTTGACAGATGTGAAAATTGCCGAACTATCAGTTTAATAAGTCACAGCTGCAAAGTGCCAACACAAATTCTTTACAGACGAATGGAAAAACTGGTAGAAACCGACCTCGGAGAATATCAGTTCAGATTCCGTAGAAATATTGGAACACGTGAGGCAATACTGACCTTACGGCTTATCTTCCAAGGAAACCTCCCCGTCGCACCTCCCTCAAATTAGTTATAAGCTGGCGTAGTGGATAGACCTTGAAAAACTGAACACATATCAATCGAGAAAACAGGAAGAAGTTGTGTGGAACTATGAAAAAAATAACCAAAATATACAAACTGAGTAGTCCATGCGCAAGATAGGCAACTTCAAGGACAGCGTGATCTCAGGAGCGCCGTGGTTAGTGTGAGCCGTTGCGGAATGAGAGGTCCTTGGTTCAAGTCTTTCCTCGAGTGAAAAGTTTAATTTTTTATTTTCATACAATTATTATTTGTCCATCCGATGCGAGGTAACTGAGCCATAGTATGGGGACGCTACACCTAAACAAACATGGAAACACACAACCCTCAGTCGACTACAGTGCACGGAAGAAAGTGTTCTTGCTAACAAGGCCCTCTGGCTGGCAGTTGACTGTTCGCTACCTTGGAGGAGACTGCAGTAAATACGCGAGACGTATTCCGTGGGCAATATGAATCCAGTAAATATAGCTCGTAACTTCAATAACAAGGTCAATTAATACTTTCCGAACTGCAAGTTTGCGGTGCGGTCGCAAAACACAGACACTAAAGTTATTACAGTGAACAGAGACGTCACTGAATGAACAGCCAGATCATAACTTAGCGAAAGTAAAGAATGTAAACTTTTCACACGAGGGAAGACTTGAACCAAGGACCTCTCATTCCGCAACTGCTCACGCTAACCACAGGACCGCGGCACTCATGAAATCACACTATCCTTGAAGTTGCCTATCTTGCGCATGGACTACTAGGTTTGTATATTTTTCTTATTTTTTTCATAGTTCCACACAACTTCTTCCTGTTTTCTCGGTTGATCTGTGTTCAGTTTTTCAAGGCCTATCCACTGTGCCAACTTATAACTAAATCTGAGGGCGGTGCGATGGGGAGGTTCCCTTGTTAGAAAAAAGATTAAGGAAAGGCAAACCTACGTTTTTAGCATTTGTAGACTCAGAGAAAGCTTTTGACAATGTTGACTGGAATACCCTCTTTCAAATTCTAAAGGTGGCAGGGGTAAAATACAGGGAGCGAAAGGGTATTTACAATTTGTACAGAAACCAGATGGCAGTCATAAGAGTTGAGGGGCATGAAATGGAAGCAGTGGTTGGGAAGGGAGTGAGACAGGGTTGTAGCCTCTCCCCAATGTTATTCAATCTGTATATTGAGCAAGCAGTAAAGGAAACAAAAGAAAAATTCGGAGTAGGTATTAAAATCCATGGAGAAGAAATGAAAACTTTGAGGTTTGCCAATGACATTGTAATTCTATCAGAGACAGCAAAGGACTTGGAAAAGCAGTTGAACGGAATGGACAGTGTCTTGAAAGGAGGATATAAGATGAACATCAACAAAAGCAAAACGAGGATAATGGAATGTAGTCGAATTAAGTTGGGTGGTGCTGAGGGAATTAGACTGGGAAATAAGACACTTAAAGTTGTAAATGAGTCTTACTATTTGGGGAGCAAAGTAGAGAAGATATAAAATGTAGACTGGCAATGGCAAGGAAAGCGTTTCTGAAGAAGAGAAATTTGTTAACATCGAGTATAGATTTAAGTGTCAGGAAGTCGTTTCTGAAAGTATTTGTATGGAGTGTAGCCATGTATGGAAGTGAAACATGGACGATAAATAGTTTGGACAAGAAGAAAATAGAAGCTTTTGAAATGTGGTGCCACAGAAGAATGCTGATATTAGATGGGTAGATCACATAACTAATGATGAAGTATTGAATAGAATTGGGGAGAAGAGGTGTATGTGGCACAAATTGACAAAAAGAAGGGACCGGTTAGTAGGACATGTTCTGAGGCATCAAGGGATCACAAACTTAGCATTGGAGGGCAGCGTGGAGGGTAACAATCATAGAGGGAGACCAAGAGATGAATACACTAAGCAGATTCAGAAGGATGTGGGTTGCAGTAAGTACTGGGAGATGAAGAAGCTTGCACAGGATAGGGTAGCATGGAGAGCTGCATCAAACCAGTCTCAGGACTGAAGACCACAACAACATATTCCTGATTGTTGGAATTTGTCCCTCTCGGTAGCTGGCTGGCTTAGGCCTGATTGGAGGTTTTTCCAAGGCTTATATGCTATTTTGAAGCCCTGTCTCTTTAGGATGTTTGCAACTCTGTGTGTTAGTTTATGTGTGTAGGTCACGGTGTACCATCTGGTCCTTTTCTGTGTGGTGTTGTCATTGTGTGTGTTTGTAAGTTTTCAGCTTGTGAGTTCTTTTGTATTCTGGAAATGTTGTGTTTGTTCCGTATTTGTGTTTTTAGATTTTGAGTGAGCCTGTGTTCCACATGTGTGTCATACCCGTTGTTCCTAGCTATTATCACTTTGTAGATAATATTCATTCTCAAACTGAAAGTAGTTTTGTTCAGTTGCCAGTCTGAGCATATCTGTTATTTCTTTTATTGCATCTGTGGTGAGGCTGCTGTGGGATGAGAGATTTTGCCGGCCGCGGTGGTCTCACGGTTCTAGGCACGCAGTCCGGAACCATGCGACTGCTACAGTCGCAGGTTCGAATCCTGCCTCGGGCATGGATGTGTGTGATGTCCTTAGGTTAGTTAGGTTTAAGTAATTCTAAGTTCTAGAGGACTAATGACCACAGCAGTTGAGTCCCATAGTGCTCAGAGCCATTTGAACCATTTTTTTTTTTTATGAGATATTTTGTTGTATGATTTCTATTGTTTCTGTGATAGGGATGGAGGTATACATATTTTCTATGTTGAATGAAATCTGTGATGCTGTGTGTGGTACCTGTATGTTCTGTATGTTTTCTATTAGGTATCCTGTGTTTACCACTGTTCTGCTGTTTTCTGCTTTATAGTGTTAGATAACTAACTTTTGGATGTGTTTGGCTATGTGGTACGTTGGATCTTTCTTGAAGTTGATAACAGCTCTCGTTGGCATTCCATCTTTATGTACTTTCGGTTGACTGCGGAGTGTTGGTGCTTGTGGGTTTTTCTGTGTTATGTAGTACTTCTGTTTGTCTGTGAGTGTGTGTTCAATGTTTTTCCGTGTTCATTTCACATTTGCCTGGAATCGTGTAGTTGGATCTGACTTCAGTTTTTGTATGGCATAGGTGTTTATGTATTCTTTGGTTTTTGTGATGTATTGCTCTTTATTCATGAGTACTGTTACGTTTCCCTTGTCTGCTCTTGTTATTAATATGTTATTTTTTCTTAACTTCTGTTTTAACCTTTTCATAGTGACTGCTTCTGTTTGGTTGTTCTTATTGTGTGTCTGCTGTGTTTGTTTTATGCCACAACTTGAACATTTATCCATCTGCACTGGCTATCATCAAAAGACAAAATAAAGAAAGCAGAAGCATCACACTACTGCAAAGCAAGTAAGTGGCAATTGTCATCAGTTTAAGATAGAATGTAACAATTTTAATGTAAATTATGACATGTAGGAACTTATGATAGTGATGTGAGTGAAGCTCCTCTGACAGAGTTTGACTGACAAAATTGTAACTCCCAACTACCTTGCAAGACTCTAAAATTGATGGTGCCAAGCCCACTTCTGTTTCGTGTAAATCATGTTTTTCAATGCTGTTTCCCAAGCTAATTCTATTTTGTAGGGGTGAGTTTAAACAACTTCCATCAACATTACCTCCTCATTTTGATTTTAAAAAATCCAAGGGCTAGTGGTGTGACATTGTTTTAAAGTGTTTGCAGCAATTAGATTAGCTAATTCAAATGCTTTCTATAATTGCAGTGTTCACTTATTTGCTATTCTGATATTTATAAAATTAAAATTGTGTTATCTAGATCTTAATTTCTCATTAAAACTTTTCTCATAGCCAACTTACAAAATTTTTTACTCATTTCCACATTTCTTTCAAAAGAAACCTACAAAAACAGACAACAGCCTGCAGTTTTTGAGCTCTTTGCATGTTTTGTTATGACAATTGCTTGGTTTTTTTAATCGCCAATTTCTGTTTAAAAGCTGGGTGAGGCAAAGCACATAACAGCAACCTTCTAGAACTAGCAGAATAGCAAATTACCTTTCATAATCGGAGCCAGAAACTAAAATAGTCCACAAATACATTGCATAAGTGCATGTGGACATGTCACAGTTGTTCCCAAGACTGAGTCTGCTCCTTAGTGATGTCACAGAGTCAACCAATAGTGGAACAGAATGTTTACTTTGGCCTTTCTTTTTTTTATGGACATGGAGTGAATAATCACAGTTACGATATGTGGTATATGAAACACAAATATGGTATATGTAAATAAAATAGAAAGAAACTTCCACATAGGAAAAATATGGTATATGAAATAAAAATGTGTTATATGAACACAAATAAACTAAACTATTCAATCAAAGGTAGGGCTACAAGTGTGGAAGGAGCAATGTCATATCCCAGTAGTTTGTAACAACTGTGCAGCATCCTGTATAATACAAAAACTGACCAGCTATCTACACGATGACTGTGCATTACCAGGCTGTGGTTAACTGAAAATCCAACTGTCTAGTTATTGAACATACTGCACATAACAAGTGACGACTTAAACAGCTGCTTAAGTAACAGTACCATTTGAATCCATCCCCTCAGGCTGAACTCTGAATTGGGCAGATGGCTGGCTAGTGTCCCTTGAACAATCTTCTGTTCCCGCTGATCCCCGAACATGAATCCATGCTGGTCTTCACTTTAAACCATCCTATTCCCTTCGTGTGTTTTTATCTTCTGTAATTTTCTACATAAATTTTCTTCCTTCCCATTTCTTCTCCTCCCTCACGCACATTAACCCAGTCTCTTTTTTTTTTTTTTTTTTTTTTTTTTTTTTTTTTTTTTTTTTTTTTTTTTTTTTTTATTATTGCATTAAACCACACATTGGTTCTCACAAACATTTCTCTTCAGCTTTCCAATATGTTCATACCAACACCACTTCTCCCTACTGATACAAACGTTGCCTCCCCTCCCTCACTCATATCTGGTGGACAACCAGTCATATACAGTCATTATAGTGGCAACACTATAATAAAGCAGCAGGTAGAGTGTGAAAGGAACACAATTTATTATCAGCTTTTAGAGTGAGATTTTTGAAGAACATGTTCTATGAATCTGCAAGCAATAAGCTTGTCCAACTGCAGTAGTGAATTTCCTGTCTGGATAGCCAGACATGTCAATGTGCCACTTCCGAGACATGGGGAGGTGAGCCTGACCTGGATTAAATCCACTTAATGAATTAATGATGAGCGTTGGTGAGCTGGCCAGTTTGGATGTGGTTTATAGGCAGTTTCCCTCATCCTGATATGTAAATACTGGGCTGGTACCCACATCCCGCGTCCGATACACTCTACACAAACTTATAAATGTTGTCATTTGCACTGAGCTTTACTCTAAACAGAGAAAAATGGGATGCACTGATTCCAGCCAGGGGTGAATAAGAGAGTGATGAACATAGGTGTTTAGTCTCCTTAAACCTTAAATCCTGTGGTGTAGTCTCTCAGACCTCATAACAAACTTCAAACTTGCTCTCCAAGGTCAGCTCTGGTGAAATGTTTCTATACCCTCCTTAAATCGCAAACTCAACACTGTTTTATTGTCAGTTGCATTATCAGCTTTTTGTTTGTTGTTAACATGTGTTGGGATTTCCTAGACTGTGCCTCGTGATTCTACCTGTTTTCTCAAGTATAGTACAAAATGTGTTCACAGGAATGTGTCAGTTTTAACTACCCTAAATATGATGAAATTATTGCTCAATGGATGAAGGAAGATGTCTGTGATGTAGACCAAGAAATAAACAATGATTTTGCAATACCAGTAACCACAGTTCTGCTAGTGAATAAGAGTATGATTCAAAGAAAGAAGATCTGGACAATGGTGATAGGAAACTTTTTGTTTCTCCTCATGATGAGGCACACTCAGCCGTGCAAAAAGAATATTACTGTGGCAAGAATGGTTTTGGCTGGTCAAGGGAAACTTCCCAAAGTCAATTTTCAAGGACACTTCATCCTACAGCCAGAGCTCTCACACATCATGTCCGGTCTAAAGAAATCTAGAATTTACTAATTGGATAAAATAGTATGACTCACATATCTCAAACTTGAACATGAATGAGTACTGTGGAAAAGTGCAGATGGCCCAGATATGAGAGATGCATATAACTGAAAACATTTGTTGGCCTCCTGCTTTTAAGTTGAGTGCGCCTCTGCTATCTGGGCGATAAATGGGACAGGGGGAGGGAGATGTTTCCGTACATTATGAGCTGAAACAGATTCAACATCCTCCTTTGAAATCTCTGTTTCAATTAACATAAAAAAAGAGCTGAATGACTGGCAGTTGAATGAGCAGCGACTATACCTGTCATTTTTACAAAATCTGTAGAAAATTGCCATACTGCTGATGCTGAAGGAACGTGGCAGATACGGAATAAAAGTTCAGAGCCTAGTTGACACCCAAACCACATTATTTTCTGAATGGCTGTAAAACATTGGTAAGAATTGTAACAAAAGGACTCTTGCAGCGCAGTATAAAATTGTTCACTCCCCATGCTAGCACGCATCTGGCTTCTTATACTAGTCAAAGGAACTCATCGAAATGTGATGACTGACAACTGGTGTTCTTCTGTGGAACTTGCCCAAGTGATGGAAAAAATGGGTTTTGCTGGTCAGTGTAATAAGGAAAGTCAAAAGAGAAATACCTAAGGGATTTCAAGCCTCCAGAGTACTTCCCATATCCTCCAGTTAATATGGATTCACAAAAAGCATGACAATATGTTTGTATGTTCCAAACAAAAACAGAGCTGTTGTGCAGCTGTCCAGTATGCATCATGCTACTCAGATAATGAACTTGTGAGTCATTTGAACTTTATGAAGGAATTTGCAAAGCAGTTTATTACTCTACTGTTCTTAAAAATCAGGTTCACTATGATTGCTTGAAAATCTTGTGAGAAATTCTGATTTCTGACACATTTGGGCAGTGAAAAAATTCAATGGTGACAAATGAAAATTTGCACCAACACTGGGATTTGAACCTGAGTGTCCCGCTTATTTGGTAGATGCATTAACACTCTGCAGTGACTTGGCCCATTGGTTAGACACAACTGCACAGAATAACCAAGCACATATCTCCTCCAATCCAAATTCCCGCTTGCTGCACACTACTAATCTAGCATCTCCTAGGCCTTTTTCTTCTGTCTACTCATTGCATTATGCAAAGTCCTGCATGAGGTTAGGCGAGTGCTCTGCACTGAATGATCATATTAACCTTCACGACACATATATATCTATATAAATGGTGTCTGTTCTTGCCTGAATTTGACAGAGATCTGAATTTCTCCTTGTACCCCTCTAGTTAGAGGTATTACTTCTTTTGCTTTTCTTTTATACTGAAATAATTTTTGCTATTTTCCATTACTTTGGTATCTCATAGTATACCCAGCACAGGTTAAAGACATATAGCACAGTCTTAATTCTAAATGAATTCCTCTGTATTTGGAATTTAATGTCTAGTCCTGGTGATTTTCAGTTTTTCATCTCCCATTTTCTTCTGACTGTCTTCAGTTCTGTCAGATCTACATAATCTATTCTTTCAGTCATTCTTTATTATCTGCTTCTCTGATTTATGAATTGCACCATAGTTTTTTTTATAATGTGTAGTCCAGTCAAATGATTGTATTACACTTTGTTGAAGTGTTAAACTAATTTGCTATTTCTTGTCACCCATTGATATCATGTTCAATGCTGCTTATAAATATGTACCACAATTTCCTATGCCCTCATCTTGCTATCACTTTATATTTGATTTCTTTTATGATTGTATTGTTCTTTAGTGTCTAACGATTTCTTCTGTAAGTATTCATTATATGCCAGAATGAGATTTTCACTCTGCAGCGGAGTGTGCGCTGATATGAAACTTCCTGGCAGATTAAAACTGTGTGCCCGACCGAGACTCGAACTCGGGACCTTTTGCCTTTCGCGGGCAAGTGCTCTACCAACTGAGCTACCGAAGCACGACTCACGTCCGGTACTCACAGCTTTACTTCTGCCAGTATCCGTCTCCTACCTTCCAAACTTTACAGAAGCTCTTCTGTAAAGTTTGGAAGGTAGGAGACGGATACTGGCAGAAGTAAAGCTGTGAGTACCGGACGTGAGTCGTGCTTCGGTAGCTCAGTTGGTAGAGCACTTGCCCGCGAAAGGCAAAAGGTCCCGAGTTCGAGTCTCGGTCGGGCACACAGTTTTAATCTGCCAGGAAGTTTCATTCATTATATGGTTTCTATTTATCATGTATAGCCTTTTGTATCTCTTTATTCCAAATTTTTAAACCCCTTTTCTGGCCGCTTCTGCGTTTTTCATCTAGCACTTCACTTGCTATCTGTTTTATAGCATTTTTAGTATTAGACCATTCTTTTTTTATATCATCATTAGTAGGTATTTCAGTGAGCACCTGTGAGTCTGTTCTTATGTAGATTTCTTAAATTCTCTTCTTGCAACATTTTTAATGTCCTTATTCATGCCTGGTTGTTCTCAGTTTTGTCCTATCATGTTCTGAGGCTTGATGTGAGAGTTTCAAGTGTATCTCTTTACATGTGCGTATTACCAGCTCATAGCAAACAACCCATTCAGGTTGGCCAGGTAAGTTTGTTCAAGGTTTTTTTCCTATAGCCTTTCATGAATCAGTGCCTATCTGCAAGGCAGAAGTGTTTTGAGTCTACTTGAAGATACCTCTTCTACTAATTGTGTGTGTGCTTGAAGGTATCTCTTCCACCAACTGTGTGTGATAAAAAGCAAACAACTGCAGGTTTCATTTAATGCTGTGAAATCAACATAGAGTAAACAAACAACACTTACATAATTGTAAAAATAAATGTTATATAACTAAAAATTTTCAAATGTTTTACACCTTAAATCTCAGTTTAAACATATGGGTCCCACAGACTGCAACTCATAGTTTACATTCCAGAAAGGTCACACTGTGAGTTAAGAGTTAAACTCATAATCATAATCAACAGGCAGTAGTGAATTCAGCACCAAAAACTAATAACAGCTGTAATAAACTAAGATTAGAAGGAATAATAAAATAGGAAAAGATGTAGAATTTTACGACTACACTTAAAAAGCATACCATTCTTGACCTATTGCACAAAAGTTCTAGAATGTTCACTTTGAGGCCATAATTGATTTATTCTCTATTTTTTAAGACACTAAAAGGTACCATTAATGTGCTCATTAGCATCAGGATATTAAGGTATTTGTTTCAGGGACTCAAACTACCAAACAGTGGATAAAATAGTGGCTTCGTGAAATCACAGATTTACAGTAGTCAAGGAACAGTAAACAAAGCAGTGACTGTTAATATGATTATGGAGCATCTATCTGTATGGTCCAGACTTTTATGTCACTAATGGCTGGCTACAAAGCTGAATGTGTGTAAACAAATAAACTTCCAAAGAATGGCGTGGTCATGAACAACTGTAGATTGACATCAAGAAGCTCCAGAAAACTTGATTGAACTCTTATCTATTGTTCTTGTCGTTAGCATGAGGTTGTCATTGGTCCCCAGGACAAAAGAACTTAGTCATCTTACCATCTGAAGCCCCTTCCTTGACCTTTGAAGATCCCTCTTCACCACAAGGCAATAGTGCCTTTCTGCATTTATTTCCAGATAGCCAGTGTGCCTCATCTACCAGCTGCACCATTTCAGTCACCTCTATCTCTGTTGTAGATATCATTGGGATCTCTACCCTTTAACTTTGAGCTTGGGCCCTTCATATTTACAACCCCTGGAGAGTGAGGGTGTCTCAGTATTTTGAAACCCTCTGGGAAGTTACCAATAATCACTGCAATATGCTTCTAACAGGAATATTCTGGGTGTTTTTGTCATGCCTTCCTCTTGAGGTCAATCAAGATAGTCATCTTGTGTTGCTGTCAACTGGTAATATAATGGTGCAGCACAACACATCAGCAGTTGGATATGGTACCCATTTTTGCCTACAAGCATGATCAAGGACTATTAAGATTTACGCATAGTGCCCTGACTATTCTCAAGCATTTGGTATTTGTAAGTGTATTTTTCTGTGTGTGATAAAGCTTTCAGTTTGTCTTGCACAGTAATACAGATTTTGTAAAAAAAAACACAACACAGCCTTGTTCATGATAAAATATATAGAAATAAACACATGTGGGGAGCACTTAGTGTGGGTTGTCAATTTATTTTCAATAGAAATCATAAATTATTTATGTACTCAAACTGATATTAGTAAAACAAAGTTTTATGTCGTCATTATCTGTGACAAGATATCCAAGCAACATCAACAACTGAAAAGAACAATACCACCTCCACTGAACTTTATTCAATAAAAGAAAAGTTATTCTTTAATTTTATTCCTATTTACATTTCACAACAGAATTCATTTTACTACCATAAAAAGTCAAGTATTCTTAATTTTCTGTTTTTAAAGGAAGGACAATAGGATAAAATGTACCCGTGTGTAACTTAGTTAAGATAGTTTGTTATTATGGTTACACTTAGGATATATTTGGTTTCCATAATTTACATTCCCCCCCCCCCCATGAACCATGGACCTTGCCATTGGTGGGGAGGCTTGCGTGCCTCAGCAATACAGATGGCCGTACCGTAGGTGCGACCACAACGGAGGGGTATTTGTTGAGAGGCCAGACAAACGTGTCGTTCCTGAAGAGGGGCAGCAGCCTTTTCAGTAGTTGCAGGGGCTACAGTCTGGATGATTGACTGATCTGGCCTTGCAACATTAACCAAAATGGCCTTGCTCTGCTGGTACTGCGAACGGCTGAAAGCAAGGGGAAACTACAGCCATAATTTTTCCCGAGGACATGCAGCTTTACTGTATGATTAAATGATGATGGCGTCTTCTTGGGTAAAATATTCCGGAAGTAAAATAGTCCCCCATTCAGATCTCCGGGCGGGGACTACTCAAGAGGATGTCGTTATCAGGAGAAAGAAAACTGGCGTTCTACGGATCGGAGCGTGGAATGTCAGATCCCTTAAGCGGGCAGGTAGGTTAGAAAATTTAAAAAGGGAAATGGATAGGTTAAAGTTAGATATAGTGTGAATTAGTGAAGTTCGGTGGCAGGAGGAACAAGACTTCTGGTCAGGTGACTACAGGGTTATAAACACAAAATCAATTAGGGGTAATGCAGGAGTAGGTTCAATAATGAATAGGAAAATAGGAATGCGGGTAAGCTACTACAAACAGCATAGTGAACGCATTATTGTGGCCAAGGTACACTCCTGGAAATGGAAAAAAGAACACATTGACACCGGTGTGTCAGACCCACCATACTTGCTCCAGACACTGCGAGAGGGCTGTACAAGCAATGATCACACACACGGCACAGCGGACACACCAGGAACTGCGGTGTTGGCCGTCGAATGGCGCTAGCTGCGCAGCATTTGTGCACCGCCGCCGTCAGTGTCAGCCAGTTTGCCGTGGCATACGGAGCTCCATCGCAGTCTTTAACACTGGTAGCATGCCGCGACAGCGTGGACGTGAACCGTATGTGCAGTTGACGGACTTTGAGCGAGGGCGTATAGTGGGCATGCGGGAGGCCGGGAGGACGTACCACCGAATTGCTGAACACGTGGGGGATGAGGTCTCCACAGTACATGGATGTTGTCGCCAGTGGTCGGCGGAAGGTGCACGTGCCCGTTGACCTGGGACCGGACCGCAGCGACGCACGGATGCACGCCAAGACCGTAGGATCCTATGCAGTGCCGTAGGGGACCACACCGCCACTTCCCAGCAAATTAGGGACACTGTTGCTCTTGGGGTATCAGCGAGGACCATTTGCAACTGTCTCCATGAAGCTGGGCTACGGTCCCGCACACCGTTAGGCCATCTTCCGCTCACGTCCCAACATCATGCAGCCCGCCTCCGGTGGTGTCGCGACAGGCGTGAATGGAGGGACGAATGGAGACGTGTCGTCTTCAGCGATGAGTCGCTTCTGCCTTGGTGCCAATGATGGTCGTATGCGTGTTTGGCGCCATGCAGGTGAGCGCCACAATCAGGACTGCATACGACCGAGGCACACAGGGCCAACACCCGGCATCATGGTGTGGGGAGCGATCTCCTACACTGGCCGTACACCTCTGGTGATCGTCGAGGGGACACTGAATAGTGCACGGTACATCCAAACCGTCATCGAACCCATCGTTCTACCATTCCTAGACCGGCAAGGGAACTTGCTGTTCCAACAGGACAATGCACGTCCGCATGTATCCCGTGCCACCCAACGTGCTCTAGAAGGTGCAAGTCAACTACCCTGGCCAGCAAGATCTCCGGATCTGTCCCCCATTGAGCATGTTTGGGACTGGATGAAGCGTCGTCTCACGCGGTCTGCACGTCCAGCACGAACGCTGGTCCAACTGAGGCGCCAGGTGGAAATGGCATGGCAAGCCATTCCACAGGACTACATCCAGCATCTCTACGATCGTCTCCATGGGAGAATAGCAGCCTGCATTGCTGCGAAAGGTGGATATACACTGTACTAGTGCCGACATTGTGCATGCTCTGTTGCCTGTGTCTATGTGCCTGTGGTTCTGTCAGTGTGATCATGTGATGTATCTGACCCCAGGAATGTGTCAATAAAGTTTCCCCTTCCTGGGTCAATGAAATCACGGTGTTCTTATTTCAATTTCCAGGAGTGTAGATACGAAGCCCACACCTACTACCGTAGTACAAGTTTATATGCCAACTAGCTCTGCAGATGACAAAGAAATTGAAGAAATGTACGATGAAATAAAAGAAATTATTCATATAGTGAAGGGAGACGAAAATTTAATAGTAATGGGTGACTGGAATTCGAGTATAGGAAAAGGGAGAGAAGGAAACATAGTAGGTGAATATGGATTGGGGCTAAGAAATGAAAGAGGAAGCCGCCTAGTAGAATTTTGTACAGAGCACAGCTTAATCATAGCTAACACTTGGTTTAAGAATCATGATAGAAGGTTTTATACATGGAAGAACCCTGGAGATACTAAAAGGTATCGGGTAGATTATATAATGGTAAGACAGAGATTTAGGAACCAGGTTTTAAGTTGTAAGACATTTCCAGGGGCAGATGTGGACTCTGACCACAATCTAATGGTTATGACCTGTAGATTAAAACTGAAGAAACTGCAAAAATGTGGGAAATTAAGGAGATGGGACCTGGATAAACTGAAAGAACCAGAGGTTGTACAGAGTTTCAGGGAGAGCATAAGGGAACAATTGACAGGAATAGGGGAAAAAATACAGTAGAAGAAGAATGGGTAGCTCTGAGGGATTAAGTAGTGAAGGCAGCAGAGGATAAAGTAGGTAAAAAGACGAGGGCTGCTAGAAATTCTTGGGTAACAGAAGAAATATTGAATTTAATTGATGAAAGGAGAAAATATAAAAATGCAGTAAATGAAGCAGGCAAAAAGGAATACAAACGTCTCAAAAATGAGATCGACAGGAAGTGCAAAATGGCTAAGCAGGGATGGCTAGAGGACAAATGTAAGGATGTAGAAGCTTATCTCACTAGGGGTAAGATAGATACTGCCTACAGGAAAATTAAAGAGACCTTTGGAGAGAAGAGAACCACGTGTATGAATATCAAGAGCTCAGATGGCAACCCAGTTCTAAGCAAAGAAGGGAAGGCAGAAAGGTGGAAGGAGTATATAGAAGGTTTATACAAGGGCGATGTACTTGAGGACTATATTATGGAAATGTAAGAGGATGTAGATGAAGACGAAATCGGAGATACGATACTGCGTGAAGAGTTTGACAGAGCACTGAAAGACCTGAGTCGAAACAAGGCCCCCGGAGTAGACAACATTACATTAGAACTACTGACGGCTTTGGAAGAACCAATCATGACAAAACTCTACCAGCTGGTGAGCAAGATGTATGAAACAGGCGAAATACCCTCAGACTTCAAGAAGAATATAATAATTCTAATCCCAAAGAAAGCAGGTGCTGACAGATGTGAAAATTACCGAACTATCAGTTTAAGAAGTCACAGCTGCAAAATACTAACGCGAATTCTTTACAGACGAATGGAAAAACTGGTAGATGCGGAGCTCGGGAAGGATCAGTTTGGATTCCGTAGAAATGTTGGAACACGTGAGGCAATACTGACCTTACGACTTATCTTAGAAGAAAGATTAAGGAAAGGCAAACCTACGTTTCTAGCATTTGTAGACTTAGAGAAAGCTTTTGACAATTTTGACTAGAATACTCTTTTTCAAATTCTAAAGGTGGCAGGGGTAAAATACAGGGAGCGAAAGGCTATTTACAATTTGTACAGAAACCAGATGGCGGTCATAAGAGTCGAGGGGCATGAAAGGGAAGCAGTGGTTGGGAAAGGAGTGAGACATCTCCCCGATGTTATTCAATCTGTATATTGAGCAAGTCGTTTCTGAAAGTATTTGTTTGGAGTGTAGCCATGTATGGAAGTGAAACATGCACGATAACTAGTTTGGACAAGAAGAGAATAGAAGCTTTCGAAATGTGGTGCTACAGAAGAATACTGAAGATAAGGTGGATAGATCATGTAACTAATGAGGAGGTATTGAATAGGATTGGGGAGAAGAGAAGTTTGTGGCACAACTTGACTAGAAGAAGGGATCGGTTGGTAGGTCATGTTTTGAGGCATCAAGGGATCACAAATTTAGCATTGGAGGGCAGCGTGGAGGGTAAAAATCATAGAGGGAGACCGAGAGATGAGTACACCAAGCAGATTCAGAAGGATGTAGGTTGCAGTAGGTACTGGGAGATGAAGAAGCTTGCACAGGATAGGTAGCATGGAGGGCTGCATCAAACCAGTCTCAGGACTGAAGACAACAACAACAACAACAATTTACATTCTAGTTTAATTCCTCAGTCCTTTCCTTTCACAGCCGGGTCGAAACCTCTGTCCAGCTCTTTGATTTATTTTTTCGTGCTTTGCATAAATTACTTGAGATAAATGTTAATATGGCAGTTAAAATAAATCAGTGGCCAATTTTCTTCCCCCAACCTTATGCATATCAAGCTTGCTTCTAGTCCCTAATCACTTCAGTTTGATAAGAAATTTAACTTTAAACTTCTTAGTTTGAATTTGGTTTGTTTCAATGCAATGGTGTGTAATAATTCTTGGTTCAAAATAATCAATTGATATAAACATGATGTACTGGGGTTATGAGTAAAAAAAATATAGGTTGATGATAAACAGTTATTTATTAAAGTATACAACAATTACCTTTTCACAGTGAAATTGAGATACACTTTTTCACCACACATGCTTCTGACAGTGTGGTACATATTACTAAATTTAATATTGATGAGAGTTCTTGCTAAATATGTAACACATAGTTTGTACATATGTTGAGATTTATATAGTCTGTATTTGTGATACAGTATTATAATACAGTCCTCAAATACCTCTTAAAATAAGCCATTTTTATACAAAAAGGTACATACTCTTTCAGCTTCATCTAATTTTAACAGTGATAGTAAGAAGTAGCTTTAAAATACATTTCATAGGAAAAATAGTATCTATATTAATACATTTTAAAAATATTTGTTATAGTTGCTGTACTTAGTAATTAGAAAATTGGTTTATGACTTAATTGACTGAGTTTTGTGTAACAAAGGTGGCAATCTATTTCAAGAGATTTAAATCATTCATAAAATGTAACTGCATTGAAAAAGCACACATCAAGAACAACAAAGGTTACACAAGTGGAGTTTCCACAAAACACAAAGTATTCAGCTCTTAAAATAAAAGTACTGGTAACATACTAACATACACATGATCAGCTCTTAGAAAGTATGAAATCTAAAAATTAAAAAATTTTCATTGAATTCACCCCCCCCCCCCCTCCCCCCACCATCACCACCACAAAACACACACACACATACTCATACAGCAAACACATTTTCTAGAACTTCTTTCTTCCAATGATTCATAGCTTCCAAATGAGAATTTTCTTTAATTGGCATTTTATGTGGTACAGCATATTGCTATTTAACTGTACATTTGGAAAAACTGAAGAAATTGTTTAGTGATCAAAATAGAGAACATGAAATTAAGCAAATCTAATTTAAACTGCTGTATGTCCATGGAACCCTCCAATCTTTGTTTTTACTTTCTGAAATTAGGTTTTAGGCATTTGTAATGCAGCATATATAACAATATCGCCTGTAACAAATTTTCCTTTTTCCAATGTGAAATTCCATGTATTAAAACTATTAGATTTCTACAGTAAAGTAAATGGAATTTCATAATTATGAGGGTTTATCCAGGTGTCATATACAATGTGGACATCTGTAATGTTTCATAAACTGTTCTTACATAAAAGGTTTTCAAGAAATAATAGCACATAATGGTGAGATTTTTTTTAATATTTGGTAAACATTCATAAGTATTTTATTTACAACAATAAAACTAAATACCAAAATTAGTATGGTTTTAGCATGAAATGTACCTTTTAATTACTTTTAAGAGCTGTTGAAATTAGAATATCAAAATGATGCATGTTCTGGTTTTCAGAAAACTCTGTCACATGAGAGGTGGGAAATGTACTAAATATGAGGGCCAACATTTCGTACAATATAAACAATGGGGAATAAGCAGAACATGGACTACACCACCAGTCTTGACTTTAAAATTTAGCACAATCCTGTCTCTCTTTGTGAAATGTCATGCTGGAAACATGAGCAAGCATCATAAATACTGTGGCGCTTTTTCAGTGGTTCCAAAATTGCATTGAAAAATACATTTCCTTCAAAGGAATTTAGTTCCTTTGGCATCTTGGGGGTAAATACTAGTTTTATTAGTACCACACATTCAGTGAAATATTTCTGTCTTTGTGTCTTATCTCTAGCTGACATCATATTTGGATACCTTGCACTGCATACAAAATATTAAACATGTCGGAGCTACATGGGACTCCCTCTTTCCTGACACAATTTATAAATAGGTGGGTTGTAGATTATCAGTTAATATTTCTTGTGATATCAATAAAATTATTGTTCCCTACTTATATTATTTTATTCCTTAACAGCCTGCATTTCATTATGTGATGGAAAGAAGAAATGATTTTAAATGAAAGGTTACCTACCTATTACAATACACAATGACTTAATTTGATAACTAAATTCTTTGGTACTTGCACACTAAGATTTTAAAATTTAAACCATATTCACTAAGAAGGGAAAGTTGAGGCAAGGAAGCCACAAAAAACAGTCTCATTGTTTAACCATGTCCTCACCATCAGATGTCACCTCTCTTTGTATGTGTAACGACTGCCCAAATGACCAGAGTTTTGCTGTAGCATCTTCTGTCAAACTGCAGAGGGTTGATTTTGTTTGCCAGTAGATGCTGTGGTATTTTTGACAGTCATGCATCTGTAGTAAATTGATTCTTTCATTTGGAGAACATTGTTGTGCTTGGCTGAGTGTATGACAGATTTATCTGTGAGTTCAAAGAGCAGATACCTAATTTATTTTCTCAGTAGGTGATCACATTTCAGAAATTTATCACATAATGAGGTGTACCAGTACAGAGAGCACTGTTTCACACATTGCACCACATTATGGTGGTCTTAATGCTTTAAGATAGGGCAGAGAAGTATCAAGGACATGAAAATATCTGGGCAAACAATATTCTCGCCAACTTCCCCATATTTCAGCTGTCAGTGATTTAATTCATCAGAATTATAGTGTCACTATTTGCCCTTAAAAGTGCCAATGAGCAAGTGAATTGTGCACTATTTAGTACATTGGAAACTTGTTTATGATAAAGTTTCTGTGCTATGGTTGCTGAAGCAATTGTCACAGAATCTGGAAGTAGCAAAGAATGGTTATTTGCCTGACCTAAATATTATGATGAAATTGAACAAAGAACAAATTTCAGTTCCAAGATTTATGGAACGTGATGAGGCTTGGTGTCACCATTGCAACCCTGCCTCCAGATGAATGAGCATGTGTGGAGATATCTGGGTTCCCATTGCTGAAGACAGGCCACTCTTTCCTGAAGGGTGGAAAACTGATGTTAAGTTTTTTTCAACATACTGGCTGACTGGAAAAAAGGTGGAAAGTTAACCCTGAAAAGCTCTGCAGCATGTAGCTGATGCTTAAAAAGTTAATACAAAATAAAGAAGACGGATATTTCTGCTCCAGGGCAACTCTAAAGCATGTGGTCAAAAAGACTCTTGGCCTGCTGAAACAATTTGGGAGATTTAAAGAAAATGCAAGGAACCGGAAATATTATTTTTTCTGTTCAAAACTGGACAAATATATTATGAAATTAAGGAAGAAAACTCAGAAAATGTTGAAACTGAACCTATTACTTATGATACAAGTAACGAATGAAGAGATATTTTATCTGATCACAACATCTCAGTAGGATCAAATTCGTCTAATACAAATAAAAGTTCTGCACCCTCAGAGAAATTTTGAATGTTCTGAAGATGAAAAAGAATTCCAAAATCAGTGAGAAGTATAATTACATGTGCTATTGCTCTACAGATGCACATAATTCAGATATGTCATCATTGGAAGAAGCTATGTAAAGTAAAGAATTGCATAAATGCCTTAGAGCAGTTGAAGAGGTGCAGTCACATACCAGAATCAGACAAGGGGAACAGCTGTTTTACCCTCTTAAAAATTATGGTGTAGACAGGACACTTAAATGTTGTTAAAGCATTCTTACAAGGTGATTTGAAAGAGCAGATTTATGTAAAAATTCCAGAAATTAATCTTGCTGCTGGAACTGTTTAAGGCCAAATGTATCATGATGTTAGAACACACTAGACACAACTGGAATAATAAAATTAATAAAGCACTCTTGACCATGAATTTTAAAAGATCTAGAGCAGGTTCACATGTTTATCAGAGGAAACCTGGAGATGACATATTATTGTTGCAATTTATGTTGATGATAAGAGTTTCATTAATAATCCAAAAGGGAAGGAGAGCTTGAAAGTGAAACTCAAGAATAAATTTAATCTGAAAGAGTTAAGAGAAGCATTTTGCATGGGCATCAGAATCACAAGGTATCCCTACAGAGAAGTTGTAGACTATTTGATGCACACACACACACGTTCGAGCAACAGCTGAACTCACATACACAATCACAGTTGTTAAGTCGCCTCAACAATGATCAAGGAGCACTTCATTAGCAAGTAATTAAAAGAATCCTGTGATACTTAACAGGGATTAAGGATTTAAAACTGCAATTTTCCATGGATGAGAACACACAATTGCTGGGGATAGTAATGCAGACTGGGCAGAGGGCACAGAAGACAGAAGGTCAACTATTGGACTTGTATTTAAATCATAAAGAGATGGAATTTCTTAGAACAGCAAGAAATGGCTCCCAGTACCTCTATCAACTACTGAAGCTGAATACATGACCCTGGGCCCATCTTGACATGAGGCACTCTAGTTGCAAAAGCTAGGAAGAGAAATCACTCCATTCCTTGAAAATTATCCAGTTAAACATTTTTGCAATAACAAAGGTGCAGTTTATTTACTAATAACACCTGGTTACAACAGACAAATGAAATATATTGAGACTAGATATAATTTAATTAGGAAGAAAAAAAAAAGAAGAAAGAAACAGATTACTCTCGAGCCATAATAGAACAAATTTCAGCAGAATTGATGCTTGCTCATATGTGACAAAAGTTGCTGCCAAGAACATGACATCACCAAATTATTGTAAAAAAAAACTGTATTTCAAGTATATAAATAACACAGGCATTAACTCTAGTGGGGATGTTGTAAATGAGTATCTATGCCTTCACTAGTGTATGTATTATTTGGCTAGATATATATAAATGTAATTGACAAGTATCAACCATATTAGGAAAAAAAGAGATTTCTACTCACCATAAAGATGACCAGCTGAGTTATAGACAGACACAACAAAAAGATTGTTACACATTATAGCTCTTTGCTTAAAACCTTCTTCAGCAGAAAAATACACACATATTCATACGAACAAGTGCACTTCACACATACGACCGCTTCCACCAGCAGCTCTGACCGGAGCTACTGGTAAAAGCAGTCGTGTGCATGAGGTGCGCTTGCTGGTGTGAATGTGTGTAAGTTTTCTTTGCTGAAGATGGCTTTGGTCAAAAATTACAATGTGTAATGGTCTTTTCATTGTGCCTCTCTGCAACTCTTAGTGGGTCATCTTTACTATGCATAGCAATCTATCTTTTTCTTAATATTGTTGATATTCCAAGCTGGGTTTCCCATTGTTTGATTTAGTTCAGATGTATGTGTTCTGCGAATGTAATAACTTTTTTATGTATTTCTACAAATGGAATGTGAAACTTAATATTTTTTGTAATTTTCAGCAAACTGTATTTATTCTATCCAAAAGCTGTTGTTTTACTTAAGTTTTTAGTAAAATGATCATGGTTTGAAACTACACAGAGAATATTTATTCCACTCACAGAACACATGTAATTACATCAATAACATTCACTTATACATCCACAATGATCACATAAACTAGCGGAGATAAAGATTCTTATTTCCAACAATTCTTGTAACAACAATAAGTAAATTTAATAACTACTTTACTACCAATGAGCAGTTTCACTTATCTACAGGAAAGCTGCTGTATATCTGATTGTTAAAATCTCAGTCTGTGGTCAAACATTCAGAACCATTATTAAAGCTCAAGTTACAATTGTATCGAGCCATATGCATACAATATTTAAATTAATTTAGTTACACTTGTCTTCTGCTACAGGTGCAGATAACTAAATTTTTCTCTTGTACACACTATTTACCAGGCTTCACATTTCTGAGGAGTCTTGTTTGAGTAATGTAATTTCTGCTTTCTGTGAAGCCCACTGTTGTTTTTAAGGTCACTGCACAGTGAACTTACTGTGATTTTGTAATCAAAGCCATGGAAATCACTGCACACGTTCTGAGCTTGCTGTCGATGCATTAATACACCTTGTAAAATTCAGTTTCTTTGAAACAAAATACATAGTTGCTGTTTGTTTTGTAAAATAAGCTTAACTGAAATGTTGTGGGACTAATAGTTCACACCATTTTTCTGAAGGAATTTGTGCTTTTCAGTGAACAAATGTATATACAAGCATGACAAATAAATATGTACAGGCATGAGAGCACAATAAAAGACTAACTAAAGTGAAGGTTGAAATAACTATATGAGGCTAATACAAAAGTGGCCATAAGTTTTTGCTTCATTGGTTTAAAGTATTCAAATCACACACAAAATTGAAGTGACTCTTCATCTATGCAGCTGTTTCACACTTTTTTTTATTTTCTTTTTCTTTTCCCCCAATGCTTCTTACAAGCAGAAGCAAAATAGAGTTTCAAACTGTCTGACTTCTACATAATGCTACAAAATGCATGCAGATATGAACCACTGACAAGAGCAATATGCACAGGTTGATGAAATAGTGTACAGAAAGGGGATATAAGTATTAATGTTAATACATGTAAAAGTTAATCAGAGATAAGTTCAAAGCAAAAGGGCTAAAATGTTTTTTAATGTGATGTAAGAACCACCATGTAGACGAAGGCCACAAGCAGTACAATGTTGCCCTTTACTCAAACAGCATAAACAAAATGTTGAAATCAGATTACTGAGTTCTGTTCATTTATTCATGTTCCATAAATCAAATCATACAGGGAAGTGCCCAATACAGCCAAATACATAAAAATGTTTATAACTTGACATGAAGGAAAACTGTACCAGTTAAAGGTTCTTGCAATACCTAAGCATCTTCTTTAGAATCTAAGGGGACTTAAAGCCTCTTAATTCATATTTCAGAACCTGCTACTTAATTTGTGCTCTCAGTAAAGTGACATTTTTGGTTAATGATTTGTAACTTTTTCCTATTAAATTATTTAACTGTATACAAGAATTATATCAGTTCCTTTAAGAACTGGTTTTTCTCCCCCACCGGTGACCCAGTTGTCATTGTACTGATTTGATCTATGGGACAAATCATAAATAAATAAAAATATGATTAAACAAAGTACCAGACTCTAAAGAGTCTGTGCCATATTTTTTGCACAGGAAAACTGTCCAATCAATCAGAATAATCAAATATTAAGTTCCCTTCTACATGTGTACCAATCAAAAGTAGAAAACTGATCAATTATAAGAATAGAAACACTCCTTTGAAATAAAATGAGCCTCGATAAAACCATCTGAATATAACTTGAAGCAAAGTACAACTCAGTTTATAATAGATTTAAGGAATACCTCAGCAGGCAGAAGGGTAGAAATCAAAGTTTACTCTATGCAGCACTATTTCATCACTAAGCATATGTATTTAAAACATTCAGAAATATTCTGGACATTGCACAATGGTAATCTGACATTACTTGATATTAAAGTGCACCACAACAGCACTGTAACTGAAATATAAGACTTAAAATTATAAGGAGGCAGAATGGTTGGCAGCTACATATTTTCAGTGAATATCATCCCTGTGATGCTCTTTATCTCCTCTCACCCTCACAACAGGTCATCTCTCTCTCTCTCTCTCTCTCTCTCTCTCTCTCTCTCTCTCTCTCTCTCTCTCTCTCTCTCTCAACCTTGAGTCTGAGTGACCTGGCCCTTCTTCCTAACTGCCAACATATTGCTCTTTACAGCCTGAGGGAGGAACTAATAGCTCCAAAAGGTAATTATTTCTACTTTTAACAATTATGCAAAGGATACATTGCTAATGATCATAAAGATGACACCTTAAGCTGCAGAGAGGCTTAATGAAAAGACTGCTACGCAATGAATTTTTGGTCAAGGCCTTCTTCAGAAAAGAAAGGAAAACACACACACATTCACTCAAGCCGGCACACCTCATTCACACATGACTGGTTTCTCGGGTTGCTCTGGCCAGAGGTGCCAGAGCTAGTGGTCATGAGTGCTGTGGCCAGAGTAGAAGGAGATAGCAATCATGTGTGCTTGAGATTTGCTTGCTTGTGTGAATGTGTGAGTGTTTTCCTTTCATTTCTGAAGAAGGCTTTGGCTGAAAGCTCATTGTGTAACAGTCTTTTTGTTGTGCCTGTCTGCAACTCAACATGTCATCTTTACCGTGAGTAGCAAACTACCCTTTCTATAATTGTTGATATTCCAGTCTGGGCAATATAAAAATGGGGTGGGTGATAGCGAGACATTTTGGATGTTGGGGAAAATGTTAATGTATCTTTGGTGTTCTTCTCATGTGAATGTTGTGATGACTGGGCTGTTACCTACTGGATAAATTCAAGCAATGACTGAATCTCACAACAGAAAAAAATCTATATCTTCATCAGAGTAATTTCCTAGTCACTTGTTGCAACCATGCAAGATTAGATTGAATGGCAGATCAATATTTTGATATTTGATATGGTATTAATTATCAGTGTGCTTCAAAGAGAACAAGAAATCTCTCAGCAGACAAAACTGATAAGGTATGTATTGTTTGTGAAGGTACTAGCATGATTTAATATCTTAACACTGATGTCATCAGTGTATCTCCATTTGTGCAGTAGCAAAGAACTGCAAAAGATGTGCTTCTAATGGCTTCCATAAAAGAAAAGCAGTTATCACTAGTAATAATGATTAAAATAACAAGAAATGAGATCCTTAATTTAAAAGTCTTGGTTTTGTTTTCTTATTCGTGGAACACTTTTTAAGTGAGATGTTATCCTGTCACCCGGAGCGACTTTCTGCCCTCCCTTCCTTATTCACAACATTACTGTACTGCAAAAGAATCCCTCTTAAGATAATCCATCCATGATTGCATTTTTCATCTTGATGAGGTCCCCCAAGCAAAATGAGCTAATTTATGCACTTTTACAACTATGTGCTCCTGATCTGTGTTTCATTAACTCATACCACATATCCACACATATTCGAATGCTGTTCATACCTGCTTTGACTAAGTGATGTGCTCAGTTACACATCTGATATACAATTAAACCACATCTGATGCAAATTAATGCAGCCACATGCTGGAAGTTCAGGGCATAGGCAAACTTATTGTGGTGTTTTGTCTTTCTGTTAGTCATTTGCATGACTACTGTGGTGAATCCCTTACTGTGTTTCACGTGTATTACAAGGAAATGATTAAAGTATGAAATTAGCATAGCAGAACCTTTAAGATAAACATATAGGTTGTAATTATGCAGTCATAAACAACATCTGGCCACAAAAAGAGATGCAAAATTCCATATTAAATACAAACATTTTTCAGTAACACATACACCTATGACAACCTGTATCTATCATCAACAAGAAATAGGTACTAACTAATAACACTGCACTCCAATGCGCAAGAGAAGGGTGTCTCTTCTCATTTCTTGAACTTTTTACACTCATGTTATCATTCTCTCTTCTCCTCTATCGTCTCTTGTTCCCAGTGTTCTGTAAATTTTCAGCTTGCACATCTCATCCTGTTCAGTGCTTCTTATAGTTGATTCTTGTACTTTAATTTTTAACTAATCAAATGCTCTCTCCATACTGCGCCTCTGAATCTCCGCTATTACACTCAACTGGTTATGTCCACTTTCTGCATCACTGCTGGAAACCATATTAGTCAGAATGCTATGTGGCTATTTCAGTTCTATTTCATCATTTAATCATCTAGAGCTTTTTACAACTTTGCTTCTTCTCTTTTCTCTTTTACTTGTGGCAGACAAAGTAGCAGCTGTGCGGTAATTAAAACCCAGTCCCTCCTGTGCCCCTTACATTGTTTTATGAAGTATATAACTTTCAATTTTTATTGTTTTATAAACAGCCATCTCTGGAGCAGAGTGCCTATCCCTAACGAAGAACACCCCAACAATTGTCCTCAAATTACAAGAAAAGAAATTCCTGCAAAAGATAGTGGGACAAAGGAAAGCACTAGATGGGAGACAATGGTACAAACCTAATTGTGAACTCTACCAGCACTAAGAAAAACTTCATTGACATCATCAGAAGAAGATGGCTAGTTTTCTATGGCTACATGTACAGAATGAACCTCAACAGGCTGTCCTATAAGATCTTCAAATAGCCAATAAGGATAAAGCAATTGGATCCCTGTGGATCAAGCAAAACAAACACACACACACACACACACACACACACACACACACACACACACACACACACACACACACACACAAAACTTTCTCTTTTGATTATGTGACTTGACTGGGCAAGCAGTTGATTAAGCTTTAGTGGATGGGAAATAATAGAAGATGGAAGGGATAAGGATGGAGACGAAGACCATGGGGAGAAATATGAAGATATGAATAACTCCAACTGAGCCAACCACGGGCAATTCAAACTACACACAAAGGAAACTGGTAGATCGCAAAGGACCCAAGGGGTCCTGGTAAGGGGAATAAAAGAAGTATAAGCAGATGAAGTACAAAAATTAATTTACATTATGACACTGAGAACAAAGATGTTGGAACCATTAGATGTTGGAAAGGCAAAGTGTACCTGTGGAATTCCGAAATGGCTTGTTGTGGAAAGGAGTATGAGAGGAAGATTGAGGGTAATATAGATTGTGAAATGGCCTGTGAAGCTGATTATGCTGTATGGAACAGCATACTGTTTCAGCTTTCTACTCAAGCTAACTAGTGATCATAGTTTTGTGGTACTTTTCAGTTAGGTGAACAGTTGAATGGCATTCATTTGCATCTGGAAGTTTATAAAAAGCCAATGTATGATATGGTCAATTTCACAAGTGGTACTGCCTCTGACGCAAATGGACTTGTCTGTGATAGGACTGGGAAAGGGAGTAGCTGCTAGAAATCTGAAGCAGGCATTAAAACTTAATATTTCCCTGACATATGGTCCACGAGACACTGAGTTTGAAGTGAGGGTACCGTAAGGAGGAACAAGGCTATTATGTAAGTGGCATGGCCAGTGGCTTTCATTTTATCAGGGGTAGGGCAGATTTTTGAAAAGAATATTTCTCTTTTCTGGGGATAAAGACAGGTAACTGATGTCATGTCATGGGAGAGGGGTGTAGTTATTACATTCAAGATTAGTACTAATCAATAAGGAAGTGAACCTTTGTTGATGGTTAGTCACTGTGTTTGATGGACCCAATATATGGAAGGAGATGCCATAAGTGAGTTGTTTGTGGAGCTGACTGGGTCTTGACAGTGATGTTAATGAATTCCTCAAACACTTTCCCTATGAACTCATACTGTCAATTCCAAATCTTCAGAGATTTTTCTCATAAACATGACCATCTGAACACTCCATCACATTTTTTTTTTTTTTTTTTTTTTACTTTCAAATTCTTCACTTATAAGCAGAGCTCTGACACAGACATGGACACTCGTATGACATCATCCTGTGCTAACCATCTTCAGCTATTTTAGAGTAATCCTTCCTGCATGTCCAAAGCCCTTATCTGCTTCAGATTAATTAATGCCATATGTATGATCTGGTATCTTGATCAAGGTATTGTATCCTCATTCCTCCAAAATATTAACATCTTCACAATAAAGTGTTTCACTTTGTTCTCATCTGCCCAACCGTTGGCTGCCAGCAACTTTCCTACATGTTGCCATCCAATTCCTGGTGGTTCCAGTTCATATAAAGTTACACAGTTTATATCCTACCCTCCTCTTATAGCCCAAACCCACCCATAAACTAATTCCAGAAATACTGCAGACCAACAAAACTAAGTTAAATTCTATGCCAGGACTTTATATATTATAATTCATCCAATAGTTAGATATAACCTCCCTATAAAGTATAAGAATTATATTATGTTGTCACACTGACAGCAAAGATTCTGGAATCATAAGATATAGAAAGATTGTGTGTGTGTGTGTGTGTGTGTGTGTGTGTGTGTGTAATTCAGAAATGGCTTGTTATGGAAGGGAGACAGAGAGGAAGATATGGATAACATAGGTTGCGAAATGTGCACCTTGAATTCCAGTCCTGGTCACAATAACGTCCTATCAAATAAGAGATGTGGCAGCTAGTAGAAAAATCTATTCCATGCATAAACTTTGTTGTAACTAATCCACAGTTTCCTGTGAGCATGGCCTTGACCTAAACTATCCACTCAAAGTAACACCCAGTGGAAAACTGTGCCTAATGACTAACTCGGACAACTACATGCAGAGTACACAGTTCAGCACAATACAGTTGGCAACAACTGCATCACACCTGAGATCATTTGCATCTTCTCCCCCCCCCCCCCCCCCCCTCCACAACCACTGCCACTACCATTACCTGCACTTTCTCTGAAACCCAGAACGTTCTACAGTGACACAATTGTCCTGCTTGTAACCTTCGCTGGTCCATCTTCTCCCACCCACTTCTAGACTCTTCTCACAGTGACGCTGACAACATTTCATTCCAGTTTCTTCTTTTTCTCTCAACTCACCAGTCTTTAGAACAACTCTCTCACTGCAGTTTTTATTAATTTTTAGACTTATTTTACCACTTTATTCTTTTTGGACAATTTACCTTTCCCTGAGGATCTCTATCCTACTTTCATACATTTTCTCTGATGGAGAGTTCCATTTTAACCACTGAATGACAGTCACGACTAACTGCTTTAATGAACCTGTCAGTGACAAAGTTCCTTGTGTATTGTGGAAGTTGCCTATCTTCACATTTTCTTAATATGTTTTGCACAGAAAGGTTAAATCAAAGAGAGGAAATTTATAGTTCTTAACAATAAAGCAATACATTCACATACTTCTTGGAACTGATGGATAACTTCTGACACAACAGAGAATTTAATGTTCTGCAACCCTGGACAAACATAATTGAGCACAAGATAATGTACAAAATTTGAACAGATTTACAGGAACAGTTTTAGGAAGTTTATTTTTCAGGTACCAATTTAAAAATAATTTTGTAGACAGCAATATATGTTGGTGATGACTATGTTTTGTGAAACACAATAAACAACAAAGAACTGAGTAATTTTTATATAAAAGTTAACACTTTTCTTTATTTAAAATATAGATATATCTAAATAAGAAAATACCAATGGAAAAAGCAGTTTCTTTTTTGTGTGCATAGGTTTAACAGTCTGCAATGGAAATAACTATTGTACAGTTGTAGAAAATTACCTACTATGATTGCTGTGTTTCCTTGTGTGTTATTTACCTTTCTGTATCCCAATATTCTATACTTCACTTTCATTTGTTTGTTAAATTTGTGTGTGTGTGTGTGTGTGTGTGTGTGTGTGTGTGTGTGTGTGTGTGTGTGTGTGTGTGTGTGTGTGTTTTGAATATAAGCAGCACAACAAAAAATTAATTAATGAAATGGCATGCTGCTTAATTAATGAACCTCACTATCAGCTGAAACTATCTACCACAAATAAAGTTTGAAGCCTTAACTTGCTTAAATCTTGTATTTAATTTATTTAAGAGCTCTTCATGTCTTATTGGAAAGCAAAATGAGAAAACTTCAATAAAGTAATACATCAGTGCTGTTTTCAGATGAATGGAGAGTTGCTAGACTTATTTTGTGCAATGGACTTTTCACATGCAGTAGAATTCCAACCTCTGCCTGCATAAACAACAAACAAAATGTGATAAAAGTTTTTATTTATTTTAAATTACCAAACAGCATTTACTTTTTGAATTTTGGTCATTATGAACATCTCTGTTATGGAATCTTCCTTAGGCAATAAATAATTAAATAAGTAAATAAGTAATTAAATAAATAAATAGAAATCTGAGAGCTTGAGCAGATTCACACATCAGTTATAAGCAATGAGGAAGATTTCTTGCTCTCCAGTTAAATAAATATGTTGAAATACTTAACAGCGCAACTGTTATATTTCATATAGACTATGCTGAAAGTTGTAGTGTAACAGGTAATATAAAATCCACATTGACTTCAGAAGTTATTCTTATTAAAGATTAGTAGAGCATACTATATTTTTATTTTTATTACATTATAAAATATTCATTTTCTTAGAATTCAGAGGACAAGTTCAAACATAAAAAAATATGAGTTAAAAGACAGCTGGTTGCTGCTTATCTCTGAAGAAGATTGTCTTTACATTTTCAGTTAAGTCTTTGATGGTGCCGCATACTCCAACTTTTATATGCATGTAGATTTACTGTCTTTCATATCACAGTACTAGAAAACTGGCCATCAGAAACTATAAAATGAGGTTTCGCATGAACTGAACAGTATTCAGTACTCCTTCAAATTCACTTTACAGATGCAAGCAATGCCATATATCACAACAGAATGATCGAAGATCAAACCCCTAAGTAAACAGATCACATCTGTCGCCTTAAACAGCTATAGAAACATTGCTCCATAAATCAACACTGCAGAAAGATGATAGTAATAATAATATGTTATTGTCCAGTTACTGGAATGGAATACAGACAAATTGCACCCACGATGTGCCATTGTCTTCTGTTACTCAGCAAAAAGATATAACCAAAACCATTATTGTGTCAACATCAATGCAAGATGAATTAAGCAAAATTGATATTACATTGATTTAGTATCTGGTCCTTTATAGCACTGATTTTAAACACACACTGCAACATTTTTACACAGATGTTTTCTTGTAGTATTATGCACTGCAAGACTGACACATGGAATTTCTTGTAACAATTTATACAGTTAGTTCATTTTCCATAAATTCACTATACAGTACACAAAAAGTGGACATTACTGACCTCCATTGAGGTTGAGACAGCAAAACTTGTTTTTATATCACTTATAACACACATTTAAAAATCCTACACTTATTGTGCTTTGGTAATATTATTTAAAAACTGTTTCTCATGATCAGCAATTTCTGAACTGCCTGTTCTGCACTAGTTCCTTCAAATAGGACAGCTCTCACATGATGCATGGGACATAACAGTTTTCCTTTTGATGTAAGTACCATATTAATCATATCATCTTATATGTACACATTTCAAAATTAGTACATGTAGTGTATTATGTACTTATACGAGGTTTTTGTTTCTTAACAAAATCCTGGGCCATTTTGTCCACAGTTCTTGTCTCCAGAATCTGCAGTATTGGATGGTCTGCAAACACGTAACATTAGGTTCATATATACTATACTACGACTTTTGGTTATTTTCAGACATTCAAAATACATTGTTATTATTTGTTTTTGACATAATCTAGTACATGAGTGCTCACTGCACACTGCCATGAAAGTAGGGCCTTAACCAACTCTGAAGTGTACTCATTCACTCATTTGCACATCATAATGTATAGAGCATACCATGAAAAAGAACCTTAGGGATTTGGGCTGAGCCACAACAAAAATCAACACACAAATGCAACTATGATTAACTGCTTCTGTCAATTAAATGAAAAACTGTTATTTGAGGTAAGCTACAGATATTTGCAAAAGGTGCTTACTAAAAAATTTATTTCATCAAAAAAGGTTGCATATTATCATTTTGAATTAATTTAAGAGTCACTACATCTACAAATCTGCTGCTCTTCTTTCACAATATTACGCTTTTGTTAAACTGCTACAGAATATTTAACTACTATGAGAATATTCTGAATAACTGTATTATATACTATATACATCTGCATGAAAATGGATTCATTTCAGTGACTAGAAGAGATGTTGAATAGCAAATAGGCATTTGCTTGCTAAGTTTCTTAGATAGATAGCTAGCTATCTCTCTCTCTCTCTCTCTCTCTCTCTCTCTCTCTCTCTCTCTCTCTCTCTCTCTCTCTCTCTCACACACACACACACACACACACACACACACGTTAAACGGCAAACAAATGAAAAAGGCTTCCATTTGCAGTGATATTACTGTACAGGGCATCTCATATGGATACCTATAGTCAGAAACTTCTGGTAGAATGTAAATAATTTAGGAGTAAATGTGACCACTCACTGAAAAGCAGAAGCAGAGTAGATGACAGACACACACAGAATGAAAACAAGTTTTCATTATCTTTTGCATGTGCTTGTGTTGACTCAGTCCTTCTCCTATAATGTGAGTGGCCTCAAAAATGGTTCTGAGCACTATGGGACTCAACTTCTGAGGTCATCAGTCCGCTAGAACTTAGAACTACTTAAACCTAACTAACCTAAGGAGAGCACATACATCCATGCCTGAGGCAGGATTCGAACCTGTGACTGTAGCGGTCATGCGGTTCCAGACTGTAGCGCCTAGAACCACTCAGCCACACCGGCCGGCTGAGTGGTCTCCTTTACTTTAATAGACACATGACAGATAGTCTGCCATTGTAACTTTGAATCTGTTGTAAGATGGAATTATGTTCTGGGAGAATGAAACAATGCAAATAATATAAAATTCCTCCAAATATAATGATTACATTTGTTGTTGTTATTGTGGTCTTCAGTCTGAAGACTGGTTTGATGCAGCTCTCCTTGCTGCACAATCCTGTGCAATCCTTTTCATCTCTGAATAATTACTACAACTTTCATCCTTATCAATCTGCTTATTGTATTCATATGACAGTTTTTACCTCCCCCCCCCCCTTCCCACTCCCCTCACACACACACACACACACACACACACACACACACACTCTCTTCCCTCCTATCAACCCATCCCTTCTTCTATTCAGGTTGTGCCACAAATTTTTTTTGTCTTCCCAGTTACATTCAGTACCTCCTCATTAGTTACACGAATACGCATATAATTGTTTTTTTAGTGTCCACATTTCACTTGCTAACACTAAAAGCTATATTCAGTGTTAACATATTCCTCTTCTTCAGAAACAATTTTCTTTCCACTCCCAGTCTACACATTACATCCTTTCTACTTTGACCATCATCCATAATTTTGTTGCCCAAATAGCAAAACCCATTTAATACTTTTAAAGTCGTATTTTCTAATTAAATTCCATCTACACCTCCTGATTTAACCTGACTACATTCCATTATCTTTGTTTTTCTTTTGTTGATGTTTGAAGATGCTATGTACTCGGTTCAACTGCTCTTCTCAGTCCATTACTATGTCTGACAGAATTACAATGTCACTGTCAAACCCCAAAGTTTTTATTTCTTGTCCCTTAACTTTAATCCTCACCACGAATATTTCTTTGGTTTCGATGCTACAACGCTCACTCCCTTCTCAACTACTACTTCCCTTTCATGCCCAGTTACTGTTTTCACTGCTGTCTGGTTTGTGTACAAGTTGTGTACACTCTTTTGCTCCCTACATTTTACACTTGCTACCTGCGGAATTTCAAATAGTGTATTTCAGTAGGCATTGCCACTTTTTTCAAATCTACAAAAGCCACAAATATAGGTTTGCCTTTCTCTAACCTATCTCCTAAGATAAGTTGTATAGCCTCGCGCGTTCCTACATTTCTCCAGAACACAAACTAATCTTCTTCGAGGGCAGCTTCTGCCAATTTTTCAGTTCTTCTGTAAAAAATTCAAGTTAGTATTTTGCAAACATGACTTATTAAACAGGTAGTTTAGTAATATTCACACATGTCAGCACCTACTTTCTTTGCAACTGGGTGGAATAGTTTTGTCATGGCTGGTTCTTCCAATGAAGTAGTTCTGATGGATGGCAACTTAGATCTTTTAGTGTCTTGTCAAACTCTTCTCACATATCGTATGTCTGATCTCATCTTCATCTATGTCCTCTACCCTCTTGACTTGAAGTTCATTTCCATTGTATAGCACCTCTATATATTCTTTGCTCCTGTCAGCTTTCCCTTCTTTGCTTATTACTGGTTTTTATCATTTGATTTTCATATGGCTGTTTCTCTTTTCTCCAAAGGTCTCTTTAATTTTCCTACTGGCGGTACCTACAGTACCATTTCCCCAAAGGAGGCATGTCAAGTTGCAGACAGGCATGAATAAAAGACACTCACTCACAGCTTTCGGCCACATACTTTGTCAGTAAGAACACACACACACACACACACACACACACACACACACACACACAAAATCATGCCTCACACACACATGACCATCAACTCCAGCATCTCTGGCCAGAATGCGACATTACGTGGGATGCAAGCAGCAATCTGGAGGGGGTGGGGAAGGGGAAGAGATAGTAGTGTACAAGTGGGGAGAAAGACAAATGTTGACTGATGGCGTGTGCAGGGACTAGACTGCCAACAGGCCCAGCTTCAGGAGGTTGTGGGGCAGGGAGATGGGGGAAAAAGGAACAAAAAATGACAGGAGTGGGGAAAGACGGGCAGATGTGTTGGCAAAAGCGTGCAAATAAACAGGATGGGAGACGAGAATGGGAAGGGGATGACGGGACAGTGGGGATGGAAACTGTTGGGTGGAGGGAGTGGGGCAGTATGTTATCGTAGGTTGAGGCCAGGATAATTATGTGAGTGGAGAATGTGTTATAAGGATAACTCCCATTTGTGCAGTTCAGAAAAGCTGGTGGTGTAGGGAAGGATCCAGATGGCTCGGGTAGTGAAGCAGCCACTGAAATAAAATGTGTCATATTCAGTTGCCTGGGGACGGCATATCTACTGTGATAAAAACTAACTTGCTCAGTATGGTGAGGGTCTCACCAAGGCCTTCACAGACAGGCACTAGCCCCCAGACCTAGTCTGAAAATAGATATCCTGGTCCATTTACTCTCAAAACCCCACTCCTCCCACCACATCTGCCCGTCTTTCCCCATTCCTGTCATTTTTTTGTTCCTTTTTTCCCTATCTCCCTGCCCCACAACCTACTGAAGCTGGGCCTGTTGGCAGTCTAGTCCCTGGCACACGCCACCAGACAACGTTCGTCTCTCTCCCCATTTGTACACTACTCTCTCTTCCCCTTCCCCACCCCCTCCAGATTGCTGCTTGCATCCCACGTGATGTTGCATTCTGCCAGAGGTGTGTGTGTGTGTGTGTGTGTGTGTGTGTGTGTGTGTGTGTGTGTGTGTGTGTGTGTGTGTCCTTACTGACAAAGGCTGTGGCCGAAAGCTGTGAGTGAGTGTCTTTTAATCATGCCCGTGTGCATCTTGACGTGTCTTCTGTGGGGGAAAGGTACTGTAAGTACCCCCTGTAGGAAAATTAAAGAGACCTTTGGAGGAAAGAGAAACAGCTATATGAAAAATCAAATGATAAAAACCAGTAATAAGCAAAGAAGGGAAAGCTGAAAGGAGCAAAGAGTATATAGAGGTGCTATACAAGGGAAATGAACTTCAAGTCAATATCATAGAGAGGGAAGAGGACATAGATGTAGATGAGATCAGAGATACGATATGTGAGAAGAGTTTGACAAGACACTGAAAGATCTAAGTTGCCATCCATCAGAACTAGTGTCATTGGAAGAACTGACCACGACAAAACTATTCCACCAGATTTTCTGAATTGTGCAGATGGAAGATATCCTTACAACACATTCTCTGCTCCCATAATCATCTCAGTCATCTCAGCCTCAACCTACAGTAATATATTGTCCCCACACAGCAATTTCCAGCCCCCCCCCCCCCCCCCCGCCCTACCATCTCCTCCCCATTTTTGTCTCCCACCCTGTTTATATGCAGCCCTTTGCCAAAGCATCTGCCCCTCTTTCCCTGCTCCTCTCCTTTCTTGTTCCTCTTACTCCCACCTTCCTGCTCCGCAACCTCCTGATGCTGTGCCTGTTGGCTACTGATGAAGGCCGTGGCCAAAAACTAAATATGAGTGTCTTTTCATTGTGCCCATCTGCAACTTGACATGTCTTCTTTATGGTAAGTCTGTCTTTTCCTACATTGTTGATATCCCTAACTGGAGTTCCCATTGTTCAGTTTGTAGTGATATATGCTTCTATATCCTTATATTTCATCATTTTCTCTAACCATTACTGCTTCACCATTTTGCTCTTCTCATTAGTCTCATTTTTTACACATTTGTTTGCTCCATTTGATGTACAAGGATTTCTACTAGCTCTTGTTTTTTTCCCTTTTTGATCCTCTGCTGCCTTCAAAATTTCATCTCTCAAAGCTGCCCATTTGTCGTCTTCTATATTCCTTCCCCCTGTTGTTGTCAATCATTGTCTAGTGCTCCATCTGAAGCTCTCAACAACCTCAAGTTCTTTCAGCGTATCCAGGTCCCATCTCCTTAATTTCCTACCTTTTTTTGCAATCTATTCAGTTTTAATGTAGGGTTCATAACAAATACATTGTGATAAGAGTCCACATCTGCACCTGGAAATGACTTAAAATTTAAAATCTGGTTCCAAAATCTCTTTTTTTTACCATGTATAATCAAATTAATACCTTCTGGTGTCCCAGGTCTCTTCTACACATACAACCCTCTTTCGTGGTTCCTATATCAAGAGTTAGTGATTATCAAATTATGCTCTGTGTGGAATTCTACCAAGCAGTTACCTTTTCCATTACTTTCTCCCACTCCATATTCACTTACTATTTTTCCTTCTCTTCCTTTTCCTATTATTAAATTACAGTCCCCCATCACAATTAAATTTCTGTCTCCGTTAACTATCTGAATAATTTATTTTATCTCACCATAAATTTCTTCAATCACTTTATCATCTGAGGAAATAATTGTACTACTATATACTACTGCGGTGATGTACTACTGTGGTGGGTGTTGGTTTTGCATCTATTTTGACTAAGATAATGCATCCATTACTTTGTTCACAGTACCTCACCTGAATTTCTATTTGTTATTCATTATTAGACCTACTCGTGCATTACCTGTTACTCCTGCCACTGAACTTCGCCAATTCCCACTACATCTGACTTCAACCTATCCATCCACTTTTAAATTTTCTAGCCTCATTCCACACTCCGATCCATAGAAAGCCAGTTCTGTTTCTCCTGATGATGATATTGTCCTGAGTAGTCCCTGCCTGGAGATCCAAATGGGAGACTATTCTACCTACAGAATATTTTACCCAAGAGGATGTCATCACCATTTCATCCAACAGTAGAGCTGCTTGTCTTTGGGAAAAATTACAGATGTAATTTCCCCTTGCCTGCAGCCATTCACAGTACTAGGTTGAATTAGTCATTCATCCAGACCATTACCTCTGTAACTACTGAAAAGGCTGCTGCCTTGTTCAGAAACCATCCGTTTGTCTGGCATCTCAACATATACACCCCCATTGTGGTTTCAACTATGATGTGACTACGAGTATCATTGAGACACACAAGCCACGCTGCCACAGTAATGCTTATTGTTCATGTGGGGAGGGAGGAATAACAAAGGGCCTAGGAATTTAGACACACACACACACACACACACACACACACACACACACACACACACACACACACACACACACACACACACACCGTGCTTGAAATAAGACGTTCCAGTGATTGATCTTCTGGAAAGAGAGGGGGAGGGGGGGGGGGAATTTTTGAAATTTAGACTTCTTAAAACCAATCTTATTTTAACACTTTATGTCATTTTAAAAATGTGAATACAGTATTTGCACTTGTAAAAAAAGTTCGATCGTACCACATCTTCATAAACAGAGGTTCTGATCTGTTTCGTCAGAGGTACTAGTGTGGAATACCAGTGCATTCCATCACAAATCAAGAAGTGTGTGTGTGTTTCAACTTTACCATATCTTTGTAATTATAAAATTGTTTATTTATGTATTAACAATCCCAAATTATTTGCAGGAAGCCATTTTCGACTATCAGAGATTAAAATACTTGGGCACTTCACATTATATGCTCATGGAAATCAATAACAAGTTAAAATGTAGAAATTTTAACTCCGAGCTTTTTCAGAATATATACTGTTGGAACAAGCAATGCAAGGGAATAATGCAGGGAAAAAGGCTAGAGAAGAATGGAGAAGTTACCTGTAAAAATATGAGTGTTTTCAATTATTTTACCCATGCACACTACCATGAAATAATAAAAAAAGGTAAAATGTTCAATGGAATGGATTTAGCATTCTCTAAAAATACCATTACACATAATCCTTGTTCAAGTTTCCTATTATTTGGAACAGAGCTTTTAAGTAAATCAAAATTTTGATTTCAGAGATTGACTACATCATGTGCAGTTTTATTTTTAATGTTACCCTAAGGATTTAGTGTGGCTGATGTTGATACAGTGACAAAGACCTGCATAAGGGCTGCATTTTATCATTTTACAGGCAGGATTCACTTCTGTGTAGCTTGAAAATACCGAAATGGGCAAAATTATCTAATAGCAAAAAAATCATGAAATAAAGGGTTTGTTTCAAAAATAAAAGCAGGCTATGCAATGACTTCCTTGAAGAAATTTGCAGCTTGTGTGGACCCATATATACATAAGACGGTAAGAGGTACTGCAATTGTCTCTTCTAAGGAAGCATGGGATTTGTGATCTAAAGATTTCCTGGCAATATTTTTATTGCTCCCATTTATCCAGCCAGGTGCACTCATTCATGTAACCTCATGTTAACAATAGCCTATCAAGTCATTACCTGCTGGTGATATCTAAAGAGTGAGTGTCTTTGCTACACTGTGCCTCCTTTATGAAAGAAGGCATGATGAAGCAAGTACAAAGATACTCATTCTATAGGTATCACCTGAAGATGATGGAAAGGTACACTGTTGAAATGTCATGTTACATAAAAGATTGCACATGGCTGGACACCCAGCTGCAGTACAAGTAAGAATGGGATTATATTATCTCACAAATAAGGTTACAGGAGATGATGCATTGCACTATTTAGAAGATACTCACACTGCTAGTAAAAAGAAAAAACTGGTACAATGAAATGAATCCGTTTTTGGACTCTTTGATTAAAGCAAGTGTTAGTGGAAACTAGGACATGTTAATCAGAGTTATTTCACTTTAGCTTTACCAACCTTATTATCTGGCCACATCTCAATTAACAAATCTGAAGATATATTAAGAGCCTTAACATTTGTTTACAAGTGGACAGAAACACCAGGAGGTAGGGTGATGACTTGGCACTGTCTTGTTATGTTTGGAAACTGTTCACAGAAAACTGCTGCAAAGGATGCATCTTGACATTAATTATAGATGAACAGCATGTCCCTTTCAGAGGGTCCTGCAAATATATTTAGTATTTCTCCCACAAAAAATATTTAGATAGAGAAAGTGGTGAAAAGACAGTCTGTGCAGTGCACAAAAAATATTTGCAAAGACCGTAGTGGAAGTATTTGTAGAGTTAGAGTGTGCTGTACAGTGTAAATGTCTGTAACGAATCTGAGTGTGGACACAGTAAAAATGGGAGTTTGTTCTTCAATATCAGGAAAATTATAATGTAATTTAAGATACTGTATTTCATATCATCCTAAAATACAGGTCGCAACATCAAAATAAACACTTTCCAATCCATTCTGTCACCAAAGCCATCATAATCCAAGGGTACTGTTTTTACCTCTAACTTTATGTATTAGTTTTAAGGCAGGGGTCTAATATACCCCTCTCATGCATTTTTCCTAAGTCCAGCTACTAATGCATCCAAGGGTTAAATACTTTAGTTAAAAAAATTACCTCGGTTTAGTAACCTACTGATTTTTTAAATCTCTTTAGGGCTAGTGAAGTCACCTTTACTGCATCTTCATTAATACAGGAACAGATACAACCTCTTTGAGGTGGAACGACATTCATTAACTGGGTGTCTATGTGAACAAGGAAAAAAAAATCCTGGATTTTTCCCGGATTTCCTGGTTAAAAATACACTTTCTCCTTGGTGACAGTACATTTTCCCTTATCAATCATTTGAATGGTTGTGGTTTTACACATGGGCGTACAATTTCCTGACACATTAGAAAACGAAACTCAGGGAAAAAGACATGTTTTGGAAATATATTTGATGTGCAGCAGCATGTACACTGCGTATTTTCATATTACAAAAGTTTACATTGCAATTCCACCAAACACAGAGTGTTATTTTCCGAATAATTGAAATCGAGATTTTGATGTGCTTATGTAAGCCATTCGTAGCTCATGTCATGTGATCTCGCCAGCCGATGACAGTGGACAGTAGTACGAACACACAAACAGGGAAAGTTAATAGTTTAAATTAATATACATAGTGTTGCTACAAGAAAAACAAGGCTTTCACATATAATATTATTCTCAAGCTTCAAGAGAAGCTAAGCTTTCACATATACTGTTGATATTTTTTGTGCGTGTTACACTTTAAGATATATCACACAAATGTGCCAGTAAAATTTTTAATAATGACATAAATGTCTGATCTTCAGGGTTCAAAATTCTTCTAAATGGCTTGTCATCAAAGAGTTGATTTTTAAATGAGACTCAAACGCTCCGTGATGTAATAAATTCATGGTACATTCTTGCACATTGTTATACTTACGTAAAAGGATATTTACTTTGAAAGTAATGCTTTTCAAACTGCTATTCACAATATTTTCCTGCAACCTGTTAGAAATAGGTTCATTTCAGCATTTTCCAGAGCGCACAGATAACAGGCGACACCGTGCTTGGGTAGCTATCATGATGTAGGAAGCCCATATGTCCTGATTCCCAATGAAGTAGTCCTCGACCTGATATTAAGATTTTCAGTGTGGTTTTCGTGATGTAAATTTTCTTGGAGCACTAGTACTGTATTATATCATGTTTGGTTCTTTATTATGGCATAATGCCATATGTGCTAGAAAATGAAAACAGGCACTTGAAATGCAATGAACATTTGAAACTACCCAGTACTGTTGAATTAAACATTTTGTTTGAAATACATTGACTGCCTCTGTGGAAAAGGTTAACAAAAGTCAAATTTCTTTAGCAAACAGACAAAAATAACTTCATTGTTCCACAAGGCGATTTATGCGTGACTGTCAGAAAGGTGGAAATAAAATCTGAAACTAATGACGTATTTTAGCCTTCCGTAATCATGTGAATGTGTTTTAATTCACTTGATAGCTCCCGGCCACAAATATCTGTTTTGTTTTCATTTGACGTGAGAGTAAATGAAGGGGAAACAGCAAAATCACTAAATGTAAACACGGGTCATGTGGAGACTACCCACTATAACTCAGACTGCTTTCCACATCAGCCCCAGATCTATGACATTTGTGAACCGGGTTAATACTAAAAAAAATTGAATTTTCAAAATATATTCATCTTGTAGTACACATCTTTCTGAAAAGTCTGAAACATAAAACATATGTCACTCACTCACACTCACTCACCCACTAGTTATACCAGACACGAGGGTCCGTTACCGCAGCAACGTATTTTCGCCCTCTGCTCCTGTCTTGGGCGCTTTTTTTTTTCTTCCATTCACCTTCAATACCTAGGCTCCTCAAATCAGCCTTCACATTGTACTCCCACCTACGCCTCAGTCTCCCCACAGGATGTTTTCCCTCTAAGTGCCCTACCAGTACTCTGCGCGCTGCCCTGCACTCATCCATTCGAGCTACATGACCCACCCATCGCAGCCTATGTGATTTTATAATACTGATTATGTCAAGGCTTGAACAGAGTTCGCGAACCTCTTCATTATGCAGTTTTTGCCACTCTCTACTAGTGTTGTCCCTTTTTGCTCTTAAAATTTTCTTCAAAATTTTGTTTTCAAATACTCGAAATGGCTTTTCATTTTGCACAGTGAGAGACCAAGCCTCACACCCATACAGCATAACTGGTAGTATAATAGTTTTGTATAGTCGAATCTTTAAATTCCTAGACAAAATCTGTGATGAAAGTAATCTATTCAGTGAGAAGTAGCATGCATTTCCCGCCCGTAATCTCTTCTTCAGTTCGGATTCAATATCATTTCTCGAAGTGATGTCCATGACTAGATACTTAAATGTGTTCACTTTTTCAAACTCAATGTCTCCAGCTCTTAACGTTTCCTGATCTACTGCTGTTGGCATTCTAGTAGTAACCAGGTATTTAGTTTTCTCTTCACTTATCCTTAGACCTACATCTTCACTAGCCTTGATTAACGCATTCGCATTTGATGTTACAGATTCTTTCTTATCGCTAATGATGTTTAGATCATCTGCATACCCTAATATCGTAATATTTTCAGTTAACTCCACAAGCTCTGAATTATCTGCTGCCATTCGTACAATATATTCTATGACTAAATTAAAAAGTAGCGGAGACAGGTCATCTCCCTGCTTAAGTCCGTTTTTCATTACAGATTCTTCTGACTCCAATTTCCCCATGCGTACTCTACTTTTTGTGTTTTTCAAACTCGCTTCGATAAGTCTGACATACTTCTTTGGTATTCCAAGTTCCAAAAGAATTCTGTACAATTTTGATTGCAATACTGAATAAAATGCTTTTGTAAAATCTATGAAAAGATTATGAACTGGTTTATTGTATTCCCATTTCTTTTCCAAAATTTGAAGCATGCTGAATATTTGGTCTATAGTTGATCTGTTCCTCTGAAAACCAGCTTGGTAATCCCCCACAATTTCATCTGCGTATGGTGTATGCCTGCTTAGCAGAATATTCAAGAAAATTTTGGGACATACTAGTAATAGCGATATCCCTCTATAATTACTACAATCCATTTTGTCGCTCTTCTTAAAAAAATGGGATCAGAATTGACTCCTGCCATTCTTCAGGCATCATCTCTGAGTTCCATACTTTAGTTATCACTTTGTGAACTACTTCCACCAATTTCTGCCCCCCATTTTTAACTAATTCTGCAGTTATGCAATCTGATCCTGGTGATTTATGGTTTTTCAATTTGTTGATTGCATCTCTTACTTCCTTTAACGTTGGCTAGGGTATCTGGGGTTCTGCTGTATGTATTTCGTATGCCTGGTCATTTCCTGCTTCCTGGTGTACATTTAATAGGTGCTCAAAATACGCCCTCCATTTACTTAATACAGCACTGGGGTCTGTCAGTATTCCCCCGACTTCCCCTCGAAGTGCATTTGTCCTAGCCTTGAACCCCTTCCTATACCCATTTATGTCTAGGTAAAGTTCCCTAATGTTTTTTGTTTTGCTGTTTGTTTCCATTATTTTTAATTTGATTGTTCAAATAATTCCTCCTTTGCCCGTAGCCTACGACCAACTTCCCTTCTCATGTTCAAGAACTCCTCTCATTTTCTGTCTCCCATTCTATCCCAATCTAAATGCGCTTTTCTCCTTTCCTCTACCAATTTCTTTCATTCCCCATCAAACCACGGTTTTCTCCTGTTCTTCTTTATTGTACTTATTGTGACCTTTGCTGCCTCTTTGATATTATTCCTCACAGTGATCCACTGTTTATTTACATCCTTGTCTTGATCTTCATGTGTCCTGAGAGCATCAAACCTATTTGAAATTTCTATCATGTACCTTCTTCTAAAGTTTTAATATTCAGCTTGTCAGTGTCGAACTTAACAAGTAGTGCATTGTGACACCTTGATGTTGCTGTAGATAGTCATTGGTGAACTTTGGCAACTACAAGAAAATGATCAGAATCGCAGTCTGCTCCCCTGAAAGTCCTAACATCTTCTATACTAGTGTGCCATCTCCAATCTACAAGAACATCATCAATTTGGTTTTGGGTGATCCACCCGGAAGGACCCAAGTTGCTTTATGAATGTCCTCCCTTTTGAAATACATGCTCTCAGCAATCATGTCTTTTGAAACAGCAAACTTAACCACCCTTGTGCCATTATCATTCGAAAAGTTATGCAAACTTACTTTCCCAATTGTAAGCCGGAATGCTTCCTCCTTCCCTATCTTCGAATTAAAATCACCTTTGATTAATTTTGTATCGTAGGAGGAGAACTCATCCCACAGTTGATCTAGTTCAAATACTAACAAAGAGATAGAGGGGCTGGCCAGTACTTACCTCAGCTCAGTACAGCCGATAGATACACAAAAAACAACCAAAAATTTAAGTTCCTAGCTTTAGGAATAAATGTTCCTTCATCAGGGAGGAGAGGGGGGAAAGAAAGGGAAGAAGGGAAAGTGGATTTAGTTACTCACAACCCAGTTTATGATGCAACAGGGAAAGGAAAACAGGGAGGGCAGCAAGGATGGAGGCATGGTTGTCGGAGGGAAGCCAAAGATATTCTACTGTAGATACTGTGCCAGCTTCAAACCAAAGAGGATGCATACAGAAAAAAAGATGTATATAGTATAAAGATGTAGGATGAAAAGATGCATGAATGGCTAAAGAGGAAAGGGAAAGAGGAGAAGACTGAAGAGTAAATGGGAGTGAGGTTGTTTAACGTAGGTTCAGTCCAGGGGGATGGCGGGATGAAAGGATGTGTTGGAGTGCAAGTTCCCATCTCCGCAGTTCAGAGGGACTGGTGTTGGGTGGGAGAAGCCAAATGGCACATACGGTGTAGCAGGTTCCTAGGTCCCTAGAATTATGCTGGAGGGCATGCTCCGCTACTGAGTATTGGACATCTCCTAGGCGGACAGTTCGTCTGTGTCCGTTCATGCACACAGCCAGTTTAGTTGTTGGCGTACCAATGTAAAAGGCTGTGCAGTGCAGGCATGTCAGCTGATAAATGACATGTGTAGTTTCAAACGTGGCCCTGCCTTGAATTGTGTATGTTTTACCAGTAGCGGGGCTGGAGTTGGTGGTTGTGGGGGGGATGCATGGGGCAGGTTTTGCAGCGGAGTCGGTTACAGGGGTAGGAACCGCTGGGTAGAGAAGGTAGTCTGGGAATATTGTAGGGTTTAACAAGGATGTTACGGAGGTTAGGGGGGTGACGAAAGGCAGCTCAGGGTGGTGTGGGGAGAATTTTATCAAGGGATGATCTCATTTCAGGGGTTGACTTGAGAAAGTCATATCCCTGGCGGAGAAATTTATTGATGTATTCGAGGCCAGGATAATATTGGGTGGTAAGGGGGATGCTTCTGTGTGGTCTGAGGGTAGGAACATTGTTGTTGGACAGGGAGGAATGTATTGCTCGGGAGATCTGTTTGTGGATAAGGTCTGCAGGATAGTTGCGGGAGAGGAAAGCGCTGGTCAGGTTATTGGTGTAATTGTTGAGGGATTCATCACTCCGTAACATCCTTGTTAAACCCTACAATATTCCCAGACTACCTTCTCTACCCAGCGGTTCCTACCCCTGTAACCAACCCTGCTGCAAAACCTGCCCCATGCATTCCCCCACAACCACCTACTCCAGCCCCGCTACTGGTAAAACATACACAATTCAAGGCAGGGCCACGTTTGAAACTACACATGTCATTTATCAGCTGACATGCCTGCACTGCACAGCCTTTTACATTGGTACGACAACAACTAAACTGGCTGAGTGCATGAACGGACACAGGAGATGTCCAATACTCAGTAGCGGAGCATGCCCTCCAGCATAATTCTAGGGACCTAGGAACCTGCTACACCATGTGTGCCATTTGGCTTCTCCCACCCAACACCAGTCCCTCTGAACTGTGGAGATGGGAACTTGCACTCCAACACATCCTTTCATCCCGCCATCCTCCTGGACTGAACCTACATTAAACAACCTCACTCCCATTTACTCTTCAGTCTTCTCCTCTTTCCCATTCCTCTTTAGCCATTCATGCATCTTTTCATCCTACATCTTTATACTATATACCTCTGTATTTCTGTATGCATCCTCTTTGGTTTGAAGCTGGCACAGTACCTACAGTAGAATATATTTGGCTTCCCTCTGACAACCATGCCTCCATCCTTGCTGCCCTCCCTGTTTTCCTTTCCCTGTTGCTTCATAATCTGGGTTGTGAGTAACTAAATCCACTTTCCCTTCTTCCCTTTCTTTCCCCCCTCTCCTCCCTGATGAAGGAACATTTATTCCGAAAGCTAGGAACTTAAATTTTTGGTTGTTTTTTGTGTATCTATCGGCTGTACTGAGCTGAGGTAAGTACTGGCCAGCCTATCTATCTCTTTGTTAGTATTTGTTTCACATCTTTATATGAGATTTTCGATTAATTATTTAGTTGATCTAGTTCTTCATAAAAGCAATCTTTAACAACCTCATCAGCGTCCTCAGTTGGTGCATGTACATTAATTACTGTTAGTCTATTCCACTTGCCAGACAACACTATAACTGATAGTCGGTCACTAATGAACCTTATATCTCTGATTGCGTGAAGCACTTTTCTCTGTATTGCGAAACCTGTCCTGAAACTGTGAGCTTCCCCACCTCCATAGAAAAATGTATAGATACATCTCTTTATACTACCCTCCCCCTGCCACCGAGTTTCTTGAATAGCTGTAATGTCTACATCGTATCTATCTAATTTGTCTAATAATGTCTGGAATGTTCCTGGCCTGTTCAAACTTTTAACATTCCATGTTCCCATCCTGAAAGTTCCTTTCGGCCTGAATTTCTTCAAAGTCAGTTCCGCTGAGAGATCCAAATGGGAACCTAGTTTACCTTCAGAATATTTTACTTCAAAGGGACCCATGCCATTTAATGTTGCTGATTCTTGATGAATAGATTTGTTAGTAAGAGAAGAAGAAACAGGGATGTTTCATCATGCCATCGTCTGCTTCCCACCAGCTGTCCGCGACTGCTTATTTTTTGTATTCGCAGCTACCCTTCATTTCTGAAGGCCATATCCCCTATCCACAACCTGGGGATGCAATGTGCCATTGTGGTAGGGGGCCACATATGTATTGAAGGAGATTTAAGACATATTATTTGGTCCTATGTATGCCAAAGTACAGTGCCACACCTCTTCATAAAGCATTTTCCTATCGCGCGTCCAAACTATTTTCAGGAGAGTGGAAATTGAGATGGCATGTGGTGCCTCTCCTGCTCCCAGTTGGCTGGATTGACAACCTGCCCCTCTTTAAAAAAATCTCGCAATTAATAGCAGATGGGATAATTTGTAATCCACAGAACAAGAACTCTTCAGAAAATCTGAACTCTTTATGCCTATTAGTTAATAACTTGCTGTTAAATACAGGATATATAAAACCAATACTGACAAGGGATAAGCAAGAAATTACACATTTCTTCAAACCTTTGTTTCTAGCATTGTTTTCTCTCTAATCTTGCTACAGCTTTACATGGTGTGCTTTCCTTTCTGCAAATTAATCTATTACCTCATCAAAATTCGTCAAATGTTTTACTACATGAAAAATCGAAATGTCGTTATCTAATGCTGAAAAAGCTGTTAATACAAATAATACCCACGACTGGTGTGGTTTCTCGATCTGATTATGTCTATTTTGTCACTGTCTGCTAGATAAAACAACATAGGCCTTTCTAATTTGACAGAAATTTTGTAACACACCAAATAAATGAGACTGTTTTGACACAAATGGCCACTTTTATAACATGACAGAATATAATCCACAAAGTACCAATATCAAATGCCTATTAGGCCTACTACAAGCAAAAAGCTTTATGTTAGGAAATAGTTTCACATTTCATTTATACGCACCAGCTTCTCAAGCATCAGATCGAAAAGTAGTATTACGAAATTTTTATATAAATTTGGATCATCTTATTCTTCCATAATTTGTGTGATGTCCCTGTTCCTTCTCCTTCCTTATTCTAACAATCGTGTCATCACCAATTCTGTAGCTACTGCTGTCATTGTAAAAATTTGTTTGCTGTTTAACTTCAGTAACGCTGCCAGAATAGGAGTGGAGGGACATGAAAGGGAAGCAGTGGTTGGGAAGGGAGTGAGACAGGGTTGTAGCCTCTCCTCGAAGTTGTTCAATCTGTATATTGAGCAAGTAGTAAAGGAAACAAAAGAAAAATTAGGAGTAGGTATTAAAATCGATGGAGAAGAAATAAAAACTTTGAGGTTTGCCGATGACATTGCAATTCTGTCAGAGACAGCAAAGGAATTGGAAGAGCAGTTGAACGGAATGGACAGTGTCTTGAAAGGAGGATATAAGATGAACATCAACAAAATCAAAACGAGGATAAAGGAATGTAGTCGAATTAAGTCAGGTGATGCTGAGGGAATTAGATTAGGAAATGAGACACTTAAAGTAGTAAAGGAGTTTTGTTATTTGGGGAGCAAAATAACTGATGATGGTTGAAGTAGAGAGGATATAAAACATAGACTGGCAATGGCAAGGAAAGTGTTTCTGAAGAAGAGAAATTTGTTAACATCGAGTATAGACTTAAGTGTCAGGAAGTTGTTTCTGAAAGTATTTGTATGGAGTGTGGCGATGTATGGAAGTGAAATGTAGATGAGAAAAAGTTTAGACAAGAAGAGAATAGAAGCTTTCGAAATGTGGTGCTACAGAAGAATGCTGAAGATTAGATGAGATCACATAACTAATGAGGAGGTACTGGATAGGATTGGGAAGAAGATAAATTTATGCCACAACTTGATTAGAAGAAGGATCAGTTGGTAGAACATGTTGTGAGGCATCGAGGGAATACCAATTTAGTATTGGAGGGCAGCATGGAGGGTAAAAATTGTAAAGAGAGACCAAGAGATGAATACACTAAGCAGATTCAGAAGGATGTAGGCTGCAGAACGTGCAGGGAGATGAAGAATCTTGCACAGGATAGAGTAGCATGGAGAGCTGCATCAAACCAGTCGCAGGACTTAAGACCACAACAACAACAACAACAACATTTTTAGACTTCCAGAAGGCTTTTGATACCATTCCTCACAAGGGACTTCCAATCAAATTGCACGTCTATGGAGTATCATCTCCATTGTGTGACTGGATTCATGATTTCCTGTCAAGAAGGTCACAGTCCATAATAATTAATGGAAAGTCATTGAGTAAAATAGAAATAATGTCTGACATTCCCCAAGAGAGTTTTATAGGCTCTCTGCTGTTCTGGATCTATATGAATAACTTAAGGAGGCAGTCTGAGCAGCCCTCTTAGAATGTTTGCAGATGATTCTCTATTTACCATTTTTAATGTCATCATATAATTAAAATCAATGGCAAAATTATTTAGAAAAGATATCTGTATGGTGTGAAAACTGGCAGATGACTCTTAAGTAATGAAAAGTGTGATATCATCCACTTAAGTACAAAAAGGTATCTGCTTAATTTTGGTTTCATGCTAAATCACACAAATACAAATGATCACCTATTCTGATAATAAACAAATTCGCCCCAAAGAGAACTTTCAGTAAGAAAGCCCCCTTACCAAAATTTGACACAAAGAAGGTCGCAGAATTTGGAGTGAAAGACGCCTGGAAAAAAGAAAAATGTAAATGACTGGCAAAATTTCCACCAAAAACTCACAGAAAAAGCACAAGCTGCTTGGTTGCTTGGTTTGTGGAGGTTGAAGGGACCAAACTACAAAGGCCATTGGTCCCAAAGCACAAGCCCTCATCCGTCTGAAGAAGAACACCAAACACCCTTGGTGGCACACCAACTGTGAGAATGCACTCTTCACTAGGAAAGTTACATACCAGAAATACGATAGCAAAAAACTCTCCAGAAATTTACATACTTCCAACAAAACATGAAAAAGACTCACAAATAATATCAGACAAGCCAAGAGAAAATTCATGAAAGAACATTTGGACTCCATTGAGGACAACTTCCTTAACTACAACACAAGACATTTCTACAGGACATTTGCAGGACAAATTCGAGGATACACACCACAGAACCTCTGCTTCAGAAAAAGTGATGGAAAATTGGCACTGACAAATAAGTATAACTGCAAGGTTCTGAATTGCCGAGAACCCACAGAGAGATTCATAGAGGAAGAACTGACAGAGAAGCACATGGACTCACTAGCCCCAACACAAGAGGAGGTCCACAGACACAACCTCAAACTCAGAAACAACAGAACATCTGGTGAAGACAGTATAGTGGCTGATCTACTGAAAAACCTCAGACCTAACTCACTTAGAGAATTCACACAAACATCTGGATATCAGAAAAGCTGCCAGATGACTGGAAGTGTGCCCTGATTCATGCATTACATAGAAAAGGTGACAACACAGATGTAAACAATTATGGGAGCATTTCCTTACTACAAATCATAAACAAGATAGTTTCAGCATGCCTACTCAAAATGACACAGGACTTGCTGGAACACAAGATCGGTGAGGACCAGGCGGGCTTCTGACCTGGTCGCTCCCGTACAGAACAAATCTTCAATTTGAAAACTAGGCTGAAAATCAAAGCCCTCAGAAATACGCCAGCCATATGCACTTGCACTGATTTTATGAAAGATTAGGACTCCGTTGACTGCCAGTCATTGTTGAACATCCTATACAAACAAGGTTTGGACAACAAGACACTGCGACTGATCAAACAGATAATGACGAACACGGCTTCAAAAGTGAAATTTAGGGGGGAAATCTCTGAACCCTTTGAGATCGGGTCAGGTGTGCATCAAGGTGATGGTCTCTCACCACTCCTCTTCAACCTAGTATTGGACAAAGTCATTAAGGGATGGGAGAAAGAGCTGAAATTACAAGCATTCTAGAAGACAGTGCAACTAGGACAACCCAAGGATGCTGGAAGTTGGCTATTTAGCCTTCACAGATGACCTGGCACTTCTTGCAGACAACAAAACCACAGCAATCAGGCAGATAGAAGTATTCAAAGAGTGTACAGGAAAAGCAGGGCTACAGATCTCTTTCCAAAAACAAAGTTCTTCTGCACAAAATTCAACATACTGAATTTAAACACAAAATATGGCAAGGTCAACAGAGTCATACATTTTAAATACCTAGGGGAAGTGCTTGAACTGACAGGAAAGGAGAAAATCATGCAGAACACCAGGTTACTGAAGACAAAGGGAGCCTTATACAAAACACAGGGTATCTACAACAAAAAATGTCTTTCCACCTGCATCAAAATTTTTCACTACAATACTGTAATCAAACCTGAGGTGCTATATGCCTGAAAGACACTGATGTTACCTAGAGAACATCCTCACAGAGGAAAATTATTGGAATAAAACTCACAGGCGAAGGATACAGGCTTCATTCCAAAAACACCACAGAGAAGTTGTCCAACCTTGCAGTGGACATAAGAAAAAGGGGACTAAAATTCTATGGCCACATCAGCAGACTCTCACAGACCAGGCTCAGCAACAGAATACTCAGATACATACAGAGGCTTAAAACCACTACACCTTGGATGGCACAAGTCAAAATTTATCTGGAAAAAGCACAGATAGATTCAGTGGACATGACAGACAAAAGTGTCTATAGACACAAAATACACAAGAGGGAAGTAATGTTAGAGAAGACAGCACCTAAAGCCCAGAGACCAAAGTGGACTGAAGAAAGGAAAAGGGCCTTTAGCGAACGAATGAAAGAGTACTGGAAGAACAGGAAGAACAAGTAGTCATTGGTCTGATAAAGCCCTGTAGCATGTGTAATAATAATAATAATAATAATAATAATAATAATAAGAATAATAATAATAAGAAGAAGAAGAAGAAGATCTGTACACTAATTCCCAAAACTATTAGATGAATTTTCACCAGATTTTCATAAGTAACATGAGAATTGCTTTAGGGATTATTTCATCAAAATCAGATTAAAAATATGGTATCCATGCATAAAGAAGTATGTATGTATGTTCCATATCTCTTACAAAGTTACTGGAATGATGGAAACCAAACTTGGTATACATATTGTCACTTAATGTCTGCAAAGAATCACTGTGGGGATAAGAACCACTTACCTATCAAAGGATGAGGAGGGGGGGGGAGAAGAATGAGAGAGGGGGGGGGGGGGGGGGGGGGAATGGGGATGAAAAAGAAGAGTACACCCCAACGTACAAATATTCACATTTTTGCCATGTCCTCCACTTTTGAAGAAGCAGAGGACATGCAATGTCAAGCAACAACTCTCTTGAACTTCAGCCTCTGTACCTAAAAACTGTAAACAATCCACAAATATTAATTACCAAAGTGAAGTGACGAAAATCCAAATTCAGTCTATGACTGAAACAATAACACATGGCATGCCGCTGGATCAATACTGGGATCATTTCTGTTTTTTGTGTATGTAAGTGACATCGAACAACTTTCTAATTTCCAAATAACTGCTTATGCTGGTGACACATCTCTGCTGTTTTATGATGCTGATGAGGAGATATAACATATTTTTCAACACATATGACATCAGAAGTGACTAAATATTTTAGCAACCAGAGCCTGAAAGTCAGTATCACAAAATCTGAGTTACTGGAGTTCAAAGCAGGCAACTCATCCCACAAATGTGTAGGAAATACTTGTGAAATTTCATATATAAAATCTGTAAATTTCTAGGTCTGCACTTGAATGGCAATCTTCAATGGGAAAGCCATGTTAATTTCATGCGCAGGAAAATAAGCAGTCCATAGTATTTGTTAAATCAACATTCCAAAATTGTGCAAAATAAAACACTAAAAATAGTATACTGTGCAAAAGATTCCCCATTTATGCATTATTGTATAGGACTATATGGGGTGGGCTGCAGATGTGTACTTGAATAAAATGCTTGTGTTACAAAAGAGAACTACTAGCATGAAATACGATCTGGGGTAAAGGGAGGCCTTTCGTGATGCTCTTATCCAAAATAAATATCTCACTATATAATTCTGCAGGGTGTCGCAGGAGGAATGTTCAATATTAAGGGAACTTCCTGACAGATTAAAACTGTGCATCAGACTGAGACTCGAACTTGGGACCTTTGCCTTTCGTGCGCAAGTGCTCTACCATCTGAGCTACCCAAGCACAACTCATGACCCATCCTCACAGCTTCAATTCTGCCAGTACCTTGTCTCCAACCTTCCAAACTTCACAGACATGCCTTAACCACAGCCTGGGAGATGTTTCCATAGTGAGATTTTCACTCTGCGGTGGACCAAGACTCGAACTTGAGAGCTTTGTCTTTTGCAGGCAACTGCTCTACCATCTGAGCCACACAAGCATGACTCATGACCCATCTTCACAGCTTCAACTCTGCCAGTACCTCATCTCTTACCTTCCTAACTTCACAGAACCTCTTCTGTGGACCTTGCAGAACTAGCACTCTTGGAAGAAAGGATATTGCAGAGACATGGCTTAGCCACAGCCTGGAGGATGTTTCCAGAATGAGATTATCACTCTGCAATGGAGTGAGTGCTGATATGAAACTTACTGGCAGATTAAAACTGTGTGCCAGACCGAGACTCGAACTTGGGGCTTCTGCCTTACCCATCCTCACAGCTTCAGTGTTGCCAGTACCTCATCTCATACCTTCAAAACTTCACAGAAGCTCTTCTGCAAGGTTTGCAGAAGACCTTCTGTGAAGTTTGGAAGGTATGCGACAAGGTACTGGCATAGTTGAAGCTCTGAGGATGGGTTGTAAGTTGCGCTTGGGTAGCTCATTTGGTTACCACTTCCCCACAAAAGGCAATGGTCCTGAGTTTGAGTCTTGGCCTGGCACACAGTTTTAATCCAATCTCGCAGAAGGCAATTTAAAGATAATTCCAACAGTGATTACAAAATTAGCAACAATATGAAACTCTATACAAACGGCACTGTTCAGAGCCAACATGGGAACGTTCTCAGAATATGTCAACTGAATGTTGAGGGACTGTCCAGAAATAAGGGCAAAATACTATCTAAAATTTTGAGAGAGAATAGGGCGGATATCTTAGCGCTGCAAGAGACTCATACTGAACTGACAATGCTCTGTGGAAGCGAGGGCGCATCCCAGGCTATAAATTAGTGTCCCGAATTAACCACCCTCAATATGGAGTTGCCAGCTTTGTCCCCAACAACTTAAAGGATGTCTCAGTTATTCACAAAGAGAAATCAGACAAAGAAAATCTGATGGTAGTGGTGATTCAGATTGGAAATATAAAAATAGCAAATATCTACAAACCACCGAATAGCACTTGGTGCAAACTGCCAGTGCTAGAACATCCTGCAATATATGTAGGCGATTTTAACAGTCATAGTTATGAGTGGGGCTATGCTGAAGAGGATGAAAATGGCAGAAGTCTGGCAGAATGGATGGAAGCAGACTAAGCTCCATTATGATTCAAAGGAAAAAGGCACATTCAGGTCTGGAAGATGGGGTACAGAGAGCACATCTGACCTCTGCCTGTCAACTATTGATCCTTCGGAGAGTAGTAACGGAACTATCATCAGAAAAGTCCTGCATGACTTTCCCAAAAGCCAACCTCACCCCATTCTCATCTCCTATGGGCTACGCATTCCCCCAGTGTGATCTGCTCCTGTATCCCGCTGGAACTTTCAAAAAGCAGATTGGGATAAATTTTCTAAATTGCTGGACAAGTCAATAACACAGGTCCCAGCACTTCCAAAATGATACTCAAAGTTTTTAAAGATCATAATATCTACTGCCAGAAAGAGCATACCCAGAGGATGTTGGAAAGAATACATTCCTGGCTGGAATCAAGAGGTCAACCAGCTGTTTAACCAATTCAATGAAAGTGGAGACCAAGAAACAGCTACAAACCTTATGAATTCCTTGAATGAACAAAGGAGAGAAAAATGGCACAAAGAAACAAGGAACCTCAATTTCACCTCTCCGGTAGAAAAGCATGGATTCTGATTCACAAAGATGCTTCCCACAACAAAGAAAACTCAACGGTCTCATGCGACTCAATCGCCAGTCACTTAGTGAGAGTTTCTAAGGCCCCAACAGACAAAGCAAATCTTCGGCAAGTAAAGAGAGAGCTTACAGAACATAAGAAATCTCTGTAACATAATCCAGAATTCTCTTCTCCATTTACAATCACTGAGCTGGAGACAGCCCTTAAGCATATGAAATGTAGAAAAGCTGCAGGTGCTGATGGGCTTTACCCTGAATTTTTGGAGCACAGCGGACCGGTAACACAAAATTGGCTAGTTTGCCTGTTTAATGAAATTCTTCGTACAGTGACATTACCCAAAAAATTTAAAAGAGCAAAAATTATTGCTATCGAAAAGCCTGGGACAGAGGGAACAGCTGCAGAACACTTCCACCCAATATCTCTACTTTGCTGTACTTACAAGCTATTGGAAAGAATGATTTTAAACTGAATCCAAGATCAAATTAATGCTATGAAGAAGCTGGATTCAGACCCTATAGAATCTGCTGCGAACAAGTGCTCTCGTTGACTACTCACATAGAATCTGGATACCAAAAGAAACTTAAAACTGGAGTAGTGTTCATTGACCTGTCAGCACCTTATGACATGGTGTGGCACGAGGGCCTATTATTGAAATTTTTGGGGGTAATACCTTGCAAAACTCTAGGCAACCTCTTAAGTAACATGTTAAGCAATACGCAATTTAAAGTACATCAAGGAGAAGAGAAAAGCAGATGGCATGTACTCAATGACGGATTACCTCAGGGCATTGTTCTTGCTCAAGTGTTATTCAACCTCTACACAGATGACCTACCAAAAATTTCAATATGTAGATGACCTGGCAGTTTCATATCAGAGTGAAGACCTTTCTGAATGTGAAGAACACCTAGCGAACAGCCTTACTAAACTTTATGAGTATTTTAAGACATGGCGACTGAGACCAATGTTTTTAAAAATCACCTTTCATCAACAAAGATCAGTCCACAGTTCAGCCCTCTTGGCACAGTCAGTTACAATGAAAGCCCAAAATACACGGGAGTCACTCTGGACAGAACTTTAACATACAAAAAACACCTTTCCAACTTGGCCAAGAAGATACAAACACGAGTGAACCTTGTGAGTAAGCTGGCAGGCAGTACATGAGGAGCAACCACATCAGTCCTCCAAGGAGCATCCCTTGCACTGGTATGCACTGCAGCAGAATACTGTGCACCAGTTTGGCTCTGAAGCACCCATGTAGCGAAAGTAGATGTCCAACTGAACTCAGTTATGAGAGTAATTAATGGTACAGTCCGGTCTACACCTATTTGCTGGCTACCAGTGCTTTCAAACATCTGTCCACCAGACCTCCGTCGAAAGGCTGCTCTTTACAACTTCTGTCAGCAAGTTTCTGAAAACAACACAATCCCTCTGCATGCCAATTTGCTATCACTGCCCAGGAAAAGCCTCAAATCTAGAAGAACAGCATATGAAATGGGAGTCCAAATGCTATCCACAGGATTCGACCAGGATGCAGAGTGGAAACGTGAGTGGCAAGCTACAAGAACCCGAAACCATGAACTTGTAGACAATCCAACAGTTTCAGTTCCAGGCTTCCAACAACCAAGGGAGGTGTGGGTGCAGTTAAACAGATACCGGACTGAAGAGGGTAGGTGCAAATATAACATGCACAAGTGGGGCTTTTCAAGTGACAGTGTGTGTGACTGTGGTGACACCCAAAAAATGAGCCACATTGTGAATGAATGTCCAATCAGATGCTTCCCTAGTGGCATTGAGAAGCTCCATCAAGCATCCCATGAGGCACTCGGTGTACTGTATATAATTTCACATGTTCATTTTTGTATATATTTCTTTGTCTTGCTAAATGTGTATTACTGCAATTGATGCATACAATAATAATAATAATAATAATAATAATAATAATAATAATAATGTAAATAAAATAGAAAGAAACTTCCACATGGGAAAAATATATTAAAAACAAAGATTCCAAGACTTACCAAGCGGGAAAGCGCCGGTAGATAGGCACAATGAATAAAACGTACAAACACACACACAGAATTTCGAGCTTTCGCAACCGGTGGCTGCTTCGTCAGGAAAGAGGAAAGGAAAAGGAAAAGGAAAGATGAAAGGATGTGGGTTTTAAGGGAGAGTGTAAGGGTTCCAATCCCGGTAGTGGAAAGACTTACCTTAGGGCTTAGGGGGAAAAAAGGATAGGTATATACTCGCGCGCGCGCACACACACACACACACACACACACCACACACACACACACACACACACACACACACACACACCACACACACACACACACACACACACACACACACACACAGACATATTTAAAGGCAAAGAGTAGGGGCAGAGATGTAAGTCAAGGCGGAAGTGTGGAGGCAAAGATGTTGTTGAAAGACAGGTGAGGTATGAGTGGCGGCAACTTGAAATTAGCGGAGATTGAGGCCTGGTGGATAACGAGAAGAGAGGATATATTGAAGGGCAAGTTCCCACCTCCGGAGTTCGGATAGGTTGGTGTTGGTAGGAAGTATCCAGATAACTCGGACGGTGTAACACTGTGCCAGGATGTGCTGACCATGCACCAAGGCATGTTTAGCCACAGGGACTGGATCAGACTCTGAATGTGGCTCTCCAGCAGGGATATGACTTCCTAAAATCCTGCCCCGAAATGAGATCCATCCTTCATGAAATCCTCCCCACTCCACCAAGAGTGTCTTTCCACCGTCCACCTAACCTTCGTAACCTCTTGGTTCATCCCTATGAAATCCCCAAACCACCTTCCCTACCCTCTGGCTCCTTCCCTTGCACTCGCCCCCGGTGTAAAACCTGTCCTATGCACCCTCCCACCACCACCTACTCCAGTCCTGTAACCCGGAAGGTGTACACGATCAAAGGCAGAGCAACGTGTGAAAGCACCCACGTGATTTACCAACTGACCTGCCTACACTGTGATGCTTTCTATGTGGGAATGACCAGCAACAAACTGTCCATTCGCATGAATGGACACAGGCAGACAGTGTTTGTTGGTAATCAGGATCACCCTGTGGCTAAACATGCCTTGGTGCACAGCCAGCACATCTTGGCACAGTGTTACACCGTCCGAGTTATTTGGATACTTCCTACCAACACCAACCTATCCGAACTCCGGAGATGGGAACTTGCCCTTCAATATATCCTCTCTTCTCATTATCCACCAGGCCTCAATCTCCGCTAATTTCAAGTTGCCGCCACTCATACCTCACCTGTCTTTCAACAACATCTTTGCCTCCACACTTCCGCCTTGACTTACATCTCTGCCCTTACTCTTTGCCTTTAAATATGTCTGCTTGTGTCTGTGTATGTATGTGTGTGTGTGCGTGTGTGTGTGTGTGTGTGTGTGTGTGTGTGTGTGTGTGTGTGTGTGTGTGTGGGCGCGCGTGCGCTCGAGAGTATATAGCTATCCTTTTTTCCCCCTAAGGTAAGTCTTTCCGGTCCCGGGATTGGAATGACTCCTTACCCTCTCCCTTAAAACCCACATCCTTTCATCTTTCCTTTTCCTTCCCTCTTTCCTGATGAAGCAGCCGCCGGTTGCGAAAGCTCGAAATTCTGTGTGTGTGTTTGTGTGTTTCATTCATTGTGCCTATCTACCGGCGCTTTCCCGCTTGGTAAGTCTTGGAATCTTTGTTTTTAATAATAATAATAGCTACATGCAAAAAGGAAATGTAAATAAAATAAAAAAGCAATGTTATTTCAAACCTGAGTAAAGGGTATTATTTCTTAAGCATCTTGAAAAGCCCCATATATGAGCAGACAATTCTTAGTGCATATTATGCATGTTTTTATTCACATCTAAAAGATGAAATTCCTTTCTGGGATAACTTTCCTGAAGCACAGAGCACACTAATAATTCCAAAGAGTTCTAATAGAATCATTATAAGGAAGAGCATTAGAGATTAATGAAGATATTTGTTTAAAAAGTTACCAGATTACTTTTCATCAAGAAACATGAAATTAATTTAAAAAATATATGAAAAAAACTGATTTTTACAATAACTGCACAAGGCAGCAAGACAATCTTCATTTTATACTTAAAAACACTGACAGGTGTCTAGAAGGAACTTGTGGCAGCAGTGGCTGCTGATATTGACAGCTGCCACCAGTATAAACACAATGAACAAGTGTGCCTCTTGGGAAATTATTGTCTTTGTTGTACTGTCACACTATTGTTCTCATGTATCATGCTCTAGTGTAAAGCATACTCTGATTACACTCTGTGTATCTAAGGTAATAAATTGTTAAAGTGGCTTCAGTAATTGAATATCAAATTTTGACAAACCTATCACCTGGGGATAAAACTGTACACCAAACAATCTAATACTATAAAATTTGTCTGAAATATAAAAAGTTTCAGAAACAAATACATTACTACTCCATCTATTCAGTAAGACAATATTATGATAATATGTGATATTAGTATATGTTTAAATGTAAAACTGTAGCTTGCTGTATAACTGTATAAATGAATTTCTTTATACCTATGAAACAACATTTGTGCCTATGTATATCAATGCACTTATGTATAAGATATATAGTGTCATAAAGTCTGCTGTACTGCACAAGATTCAATAAACACATAATAAATATGGAAATACAGCTGTTCTATATACTAGCAAGTAACTTACTTTTGTTCTTTTGGTGCATGAGATTCAGATCAACCTGTTTTAATCCATGGAAGTTGTCAATACTTGTGTTGTTATCTGCTACACCAGGTATATTACCCAGTGCCAGAAAAGCTTCACCAGCAAAGTCATTTGATGTGAGAACATCGTGATCCATCACTGTGAAGAGTATCATGGCACCTTCATGTCGACATTGCTCCAGTGTCACTGAACTAGAATAAATTGCATATTGTAAGCATTTTGTAAAAAGTTATTAAAAATTATCTGAAGCTTGTTCAATATGTGAGAAATTAATAATTCCACACATCCAGTACCAAATTTCAATTAACTAGCATACGTTAACTAATCCCAATATCTGAATTGTTTCTTTTCATACTGAATTCTGAGTGACTAACATTTTTTTCTGTTCCAATTGCTGAACATTTGCCTTTCTTGTTCTTCCCATTTTCTAACCAAGGGACTGCCTGAAAGATTTATTTCTGTTTTTCACCAATGTCAACCACCTCTTTATTTTGTCCTATGACCATACCATTCATATTTGTTCTATATTTATACCCCTTTCATCTACAAAATTATAGGATTTTTGCATCCCTCCCAGTAAAAAGTCATAGTTAACCATGGAAATATACAAATTTCATTGTTCTGGTGCCAACACATATACTGTTTGTTACAATGATATCTGAACGGCTTTGAGGAAGGGGGATCTATGTAAACTAAGCCTCATTGTTTCTTATTTCTGGTACCAGATGCTGAGTGATCCTCTTGCACAGGGCTACATTACTCAAACAATTGGAGGATCAGTCACTATGGGTACTATATTGTGTTTGACACAGCTTGAGGAACAGCTAATAAATATTCCTACACAAATAGGAAAATGGTCAATTTATGTAATTTCAGTGCATTTTAATGGTGCCTTAACACCAGTAAATGGTAGCAGTTTTTTTTAATTTGTCCCCCAAAACATACTTTAAACAATTCTTTCAAAATTATTTGGAAACCAATATCTAGAGGCTGTCATGTCATGAAATACATGTGACTTTTACATCAGGAAGTATAATGCCTCATTCACACTATTCACAAACACATGATAGGAAGAACAGTTCTGTAGAAACAATAATAAATGTAATGTTCAAGAAGATGATGAAGTAGTTCTACATTTTGATATTCTTTTCCTCAAACATAAACAGATTAAAAGAAAACAGCAACAGTACAGTTGAACAAAGTGCCCAAGCTCAATAACATTAGAGAGCCCGGTTGGAGCAACGTCATCACAAATCTAAATAAAGTTCCCATTTACAATAGTCAAGCACAAGGATCAATAAAGGAAAAGAAACTGTAGAAAGATGAAAAACTGAAAAGTATAATAACAATACGGAAAGGAGATTGCTACTCACCACATAGATGAGACAAATTGCAGACAGGCACAATGAAAATTACCATTAAATTATTAAGCTTTTGGACAAAGTCCTTCCAAAATAGGAAAAACACAGTTACAGGCACAACTCACATGTGCATAGCCACTGTCTCTGGGCACTGGCACTCAATCAGGGCCCAGTGACAGTGACAATATGTGTGAGTTGTGCTTGTGTGAATGTGTGTGTATTTTCAAATTTCTATTAACAATGTAAATCCGGGATGGAATGTAACAGTATTATGAAAAGGGTAGCTGCTACTCACTATATAACAGAGATGCTTAGACACAGATAGGCACAACAAAAGAACTGTCAGAAAATGAGATTTTGGCCAACAAGGCCTTTATCAGAGATAGAACACACACACTTACAAAGATGCAACTCACACACATGTGACCACAGTCTCTAGCTGCTGAGGCCACAATGTGAGCAGCAGTGCATGATTGGAGATGCAACCAGGTGGTGGGGGTAAGGAGAAGGTTGGGGTGGGGATGGGGAGGGATAGCAGGGTAGGGGTGGGGGACAGTAAAGTGCTGCTTGCGGGATCATACAGGGATGAGGTGGAGAGGGGGTAGGACAGCTAGGTGCAGTAGGGAGGTTAGGCAGAAGGCAGGAGAGGGTTACTAGAAAAGGAGAGAGATAACAAGATTGTGCATATGCTGAAGGAACAGAGGACTGTGTAGTACTGGAATGGGAAAAGGAAATGGGCTAGAGGATAAGAACAAAGACCAACGAAGGTTGAGGCCACGAGGGTTACCGGAATGAAGAATATATTGCAGAAAGAGCTCCCTGTCTTTTTGTTGCCCTATCTGTGACTCAGCATGTCTGCTACAGGTTTTCAATTTTGGTATATAACTCTTTTGGTATATAACTCTTTTGTCTGAAAGCATAATATTTTAGAAGTCTGTTTTCACTGTGCCTGTCTGTGTCTCAATGCCTCCTCCACATGGAGAGAACCAATTTAACTTTTCCATATTGTTGTTATTCCACCCAGGACTTCCCACTGCTTGAAAACTGAAAAGTTTGTGTGATAGTCTGATTTAATTCCATTATTTGTACATTTACTTTCTATTTTCTGAAAAATAAATCCATGCATATAAAAGATGTAAAACTCACAATTCAAAACATTCATCAAAGAGTGGATTTAATGTTTTCTTCTGCACATTAGTTTGCTGTTCAGTGCAATGAGCAAAAACTTTCCGAGGAAGAAGTTCAATTATCACAAATGGATCACTGAAACCTGTGAAGAAAGCAAGCATTGGTACTTATTAACATGTCAGTAAAACACTATGTTTTACTTAGAAAAGAAGGAAGAAACAAAGGCTCAGGTTTAAAGTTGATCTTACAATGACATAACTAGAAATGAATTACGAGGTCTGATAATGAGATAGTTAATCACAAATTCAGTCTGGTAAAGAACGGGACGGGGAATTAGCCAAATACCTTTCAAAGAAACCACACAAATACCTTATGTGATAGGAAAACAGCATAGGGGTTTGGACCCTATCACTCCCAAATGATAAATTATTACAAATTACACAGACTTACAGAGTTGCTTTTTTCTCTCTCAATTTGGGAAAGAAAAAGACTCTTTATAGGACACACATGAAGACCGAAGTTTTTTTGTGGGGCCTGCAGCATATATTACGTCACAGTAGGAAATTATACAAAGAACTGGTAGACAGTAAGCTGTTTGATATTTTATTTTAGTATATAAGCTTTCTTCAGGTTTATTAACTTCATAAACACATGTCCTGATGTTGCAGGTGGACGTATGTCAACTTTGAGTAAACCATTATAGTTGTCTATAGTTGTTGATTATAATATTATTTTAAGCAATGTTTTAAAGTTATTCGATACTGTGGTGTTACACGTATATTATAACATGGTTTTTACTATCTGGCACTTGTAGAAATTCAGCTTTGACACCTAGCTGTTTACTCAAAGTTGACAGTTATTATATTATATGCATATTATTTGTATCTTATAATATGCATCTAACAGCAAATTATTGAACAACTTTAAAACATTGCTGAAAATAATATTACAACCAACAAATATAGACAGCAATAACAGTTTACTCAAAGTTGACATACGTTCATCTATAACATCAGGAAATGTACTGATAAAGGCAATAAAGCCAAAATAAGCTTACATACTAAAATAAAATATCAATCAGCATATTGTTTTTCACTTCTATACATATGGCTGTAAATCTCAGGGACCACTGATGAGAAATAAGAGTTATTGCATGTAAGGAATTGTAAGTGATGTGCTTTATTTGTCTTTATTCGTGCTGGTTGATAGTTCCAAGATAAACTGATAAATGGCAGCTCAATCTCCAATTGTAATTATTGCTAAAGCTGCCAATAGTAGTAACAAGTGAGTATTCATGACAGGAAAGTGCTTTTCATGGATTATTTGTATGAATCTAGGATGATGTGGATAACTACGACTCAGACAAGGATTCTGAAAATGTTCCTGAATGGAAATGCACCTCAGAATATGTTGCTAATCAGGTAAATGCGAATACTTATTTAAGCAAGTGGACAATGTTAAGTTGTATCCCTTGCCATAGTTTGTGTGAATTTACATGACAGGGTGTGTTAAAGGCCACTACTGCAGAAATTGTTAACGCAAATCTTAATATCAAAAAGTGAAACAATCTGGACTTTTAAATTTGTATTTTTGAGAGATTTTGCAGTAATGTTTCATTAATTCACCCTGCAAGTAAACAGTGGTAAGCCAATGCTAACCCATGTGAAGTGTATTTATTTCACAAATAAGCAAGATTAAGCACTCACTGACGAACTTTTAAGAATATAATTTTGGGAAGAATTTACCATTTTACAAATATCTTATTACTGTAGACATATTGTAAAACAAGGATTATCTGATTAAAAAGAATCATACTGCATGTACCTGAAATATCTTAGTTATGAAATTTTATTGAAACTGTACTTGCAGTATTTTCAAACAACCAACTTGTCCCTTACCATTTTTTACAGTCAATGTTAACAGATCACAAAAACTGTTAAAATCAATGTAATCTCATAATATTGGGAGTGTAGTGTTTTTTAAATGATTTATGTTTTGTTTATCATCTGTGATTGTGAACTACAAAATAAAAGAATTTTCTATTTAGGTTGTAATTTGTTAAGAGGTCAAAACACACATTATAAGCTACTCCTACAAATTATCTCATAATTTAGATTTAAAAATTGAAGATTCATGTTAGTTACATGACATGTAGCAGTGGTTACTATAGAAAGGCAAATATTCTTAAGAATGTAGATTCCTGTTAAGCTTTGATAAATATTGAGATGGTGATATAAATATTAAGTTTACAGCACTAGTCAATCATCAGCTATTTGATATAACTGAGAAAGTAAGAGTTTTTTCTTTTTTAATGTAAGTAATAGTGTTTCTGGTAATCTGACTATATTAAATTCAATCTATGTAAGCAAAAACATAAAATAGCAATTTAATTACATTTAATTATAAACACTATGTACAGATATAATGATTAAGAGCTGTTCCTCTTGTAAAGTTCACCCTTATCCCATTTAATATGGCCTCTGAAGATTATCTTCATAATGGGATCAATGGAACATGATGAATGAATACAATCAGAGAAAATAATATATATACTTTTATCAATTTCATTTATTTATTATCCATCTTTAACATTTCAACATAATCTACATTGCCATGTTGTGTAAAACACACACACTTATACCAATGCTTATATTCATCACGAAAAGTTATTGTAAAATACATACACTGTCCAGTCACATTAATATGACCACCTGTTGGAAGCCTGAGTAAACACCTTTTGTAGTTTGGACCACTGTGCAGGAAGAGAATCAGTTTGGTTCTGGAAGGCACTGACAGGAATGTGGAGGCATGGTGACTCTGGTGATGTGGCCAGCTGCACTAGATTTCTCAGTTGAGGATCAATGGCATGAACAGCCTGATCGAAATGGTACCACAGAATCTTGATTGGGTTTAAATCTGGTGTGTCTGATGGTCATGGGAGTATGGTAAACTTATCCTGGTACTCTTCTAACCACACACAAACACTGTGAGCTGTGTGTCCAGTGGAGGCAGGACTACATTGCTACCGTGAGTGAACACATTTGGGTGTTTGTGTGATTATGCCTATGTGAATGTGTGTACTCTTACTATAAAAAGAGCAAGAGCTTGAAAGCTAATGTTAACTGTTTTCTATTATAGGTTCCTATGCACCACACACCAGTTATCTATAGAAAAGTGGTTTTATGTATCTTCCCATCCAGTAATTGCTACCGTGAGTGAACACATTTGGGTGTTTGTGTGATTATGCCTATGTGAATGTGTGTACTCTTACTATAAAAAGAGCAAGAGCTTGAAAGCTAATGTTAACTGTTTTCTATTATAGGTTCCTATGCACCACACACCAGTTATGTATAGAAAAGTGGTTTTATGTATCTTCCCACCCAGTAATTTCCATTATTGTTAAGTATCCTTACAGCTTCTTTAGATGACTGTTTTGACCACTGGAAATTTCTGAAGCAATAGTATCATGACTGGAGACTGTGTCACCATGGGGTATGTCTTTCAGCATTGGAAACAGTCAAAAATCACTTGGACCCAGGTCAGGTGGGTAGGAGTGCAAGAAATCTCTTCAACATTGTTTTCATGAAGAAATTTCTGCATTGCATTCAGTTAATATGTTGTCCCCCCTCCCATGAACCATGGAGCTTGCCGTTGGTGGGGAGGCCTGTGCACCTCAGCAATACAGACAGCTGTACTGTAGGTGCAACCACAATGGAGGGGTATCTGTTGAGAGGCCAGACAGACATGTGTTTCCTGAAGAGGGGCAGCAGCCTTTTCAGTAGTTGCAGGGCAACAGTCTGGATGATTGACTGGTCTGGCCTTGTAACATTAACCAAAACAGCCTTGCTGTGCTCGTACAGCAAACAGCTGAAAGCAAGGGGAAACTACAACCGTAATTTTTTCCAAGGGCTTGCAGCTTTAGTGTATGATTAAATGGTGATAGCGCCCACTTGGGTAAAATATCCCAGAAGTAAAATAGCCGCCATTCAGATCTCTGGGTAGGGACTACTCAGCAGAACATTGTTATCAAGAGAAAGTGAACTGGCATTCTGCGGATCTGAATGTGAAAGTCAGATCACTTAATGGGACACGTAGGTTAGAAAATTTAAAAAGGAAAATGGGTAGATTAAAGTTATGTTTAGTGGGAATTAGTGAAGTTCGGTGGCAGGAGGTACAAGACTTATGGTCAGGTGAATACAGGGTTATAAATACAAAATCAAATAGGGATAATGCAGGAGTAGGTTTAATAGTGGATAAAAAAATAGGAGTGCGGGTAAGCTACTATGAACAGCATAGTGAATGCATCATTGTAGCCAAGATAGACATGAAGCTTACCCCTACACAGTAGTACAAGTATATATGCCAACTATCTCTGCAGATGATGAAGAGATTGAAGAAATGTATGATGAGATAAAAGAAATTATTAGGATAGTAAAGGGAGATGAAAATTTAATAGTCATGGGGGATTGTAATTTGATAGTAGGAAAATGAAAGAGAAGAAAAAGTAGTAGGTGAATACAGAATGGGGGTAAAGAATGAAAGAGGAAGCCACCTGGTAGAATTTTGCACAGAGCATAAATTAGTCATAGCCAACACATGGTTTGAGAATCATGAAAGAAGGTTTTATACATGTAAGAGGCCAGGAGACACTGGAAAGTTTCAGATAGATTATATAATGGTAAGGCAGAGATTTAGGAACCAGGATTTAAATTGTAAGACAATTACAGGGGAAATGTGGACTCTGACCACAATCTGTTGGTTATGAACTGTAGATTAAAATTGAAGAAACTGCAAAACAGCAGGAATTTAAGAAAATGTGACCTGGAAAAATGAAAGAACCAGAGGTTGTAGAGTGTTTCAGAGAGAGCATTAGGGAATGATTGACAAGAACAGTCAAAAGAAATACAGTAGGAGAAGAATGGGTAGCTTTGAGAGATGAAAGTAGGTAAAAAGGGTCAAGTAGGTAAAAAGATGAGGCCCCAGGAGTAGACAATATTCCACTAGAAATACTGATAGCCTTGGGAGAGCCAACCATGACAAAACTCTACCATCTGGTAAGCAAGATGTATGAGACAGGCAAAATACCCTCAGAGTTCAAGAAAAATATACTAAATCCAATCCCAAAGAAAGCAAGTGTTGACAGGTGTGAAAATTACTGAACTATCAGTTAATAAGTCATGGCTGCAAAATACTAAAGCAAACTCTTTACAGACAAATGGAAAGACTGGTAGAAGCCAACCTTTGGGAGATCAGTTTGGATTCCATAGAAATGTTGGAAGATGTGAGGCAATACTGACCCTACAACTTATCTTAGAAGATAGGTTAAGGAAAGGCAAACCTACGTTTCTGGCATTTGTAGATTTAGAGAAAGCTTTTGACAATGTTGACTGGAATACTCTCTTTCAAATGTTGAAGTTGGTAGGAGTCAAATACAGGGAGCGAAAGGCTATTTACAATTTGTACAGAAACCAGGTGGTGGTCATAAGAGTTAAGGGGCATGAAAGGGAAGCGGTGGTTGGGAAGGGAGTGGAACAGGATTGTAGTCTGTCCCCGATGTTATTCAATCTATATACTGAGCAAGCAGTAAAGTAAACAAAAGAAAAATCTTCAGTAGCAATTAAAATCCATGGAGAAGAAATGAAAACTTTGAGGTTTGCCAATGACACTGCAATTCTGTCAGAGACAGCAAAGGACCTGGAAGAGCAGTTGAGCAGGAGGAACAGTGTCTTGAAAGGAGGATATAAGATGACCATCAGTAAAAGCAAAACGATTATAATGGAATGTAGTCAAATTAAATCAGATGATGCTGAGGGAATTCAGTTAGGAAATGGGGCACATAAAGTAGTAAAGGAGTTTTGCTATTTGGGGAGCAAAATAACTCATGATGGTTGAAGTAGAGAAGATATAAAATGTAGACTGTCAATGGCAAGGAATGCGTTTCTGAAGAAGAGAAGTTTGTTAACATCGAGTACAGATTCAAATGTCAGGAAGTCTTTTATGAAAGTATTTGTATGGATTGTAGCCATTTATGGAAGTGAAACATGGACGATGGATAGTTTAGACAAGAAGAGAATAGAACCTTTTGAAATGTGGTGCTACAGAAGAACGTTGAAGATTAGATGGCTAGATCATGTAACTAATGAGGAGGTACTGAATAGAATTGGGGACAAGAGCAATTTGTGAACTTGACTATAAGAAGCGATTGGTTGGTAGTACATGTTCTAAGGCATCAAGGGATCGCCAATTTAGTATTGAAGGAGAGCGTGAAGGGGACAGTCTTAGCAGGAGACCAAGAAATAAATGTGCTAAGCAGATTCAGAAGGATGTTAGTTCCAGTAGTTATTCAGAGATGAAGAAGCTGGCACAGGATACAGTAGCATGGAGAGCTGTATCAAACCGGTCTCTGGACTGAAGACCGCAACAGCAGTAACAACAACAATATGCTGTCACCATAGTCCCCTTTGATAAGTCTCCGAAACAACTGTCTCCATTTGCATCAGCATGTTGTCTGACTGGTTGGGGCAAGGCTGAGATAGTTTCAGTTAACACAACAAAATGGAATGAGAGAATAACAAGAATAAGAAATGACAGACTTCTCCTCAAACGAAAAACAGGAAATCAAAACTATGCAGGATTATGGTAAATAAAGAAAATCACATATTTCAAGTTAAGTAGAGAAGGAAGTTCATATTAATTTCACTGTAAAGCAGACTGACAGTAATGTTCAGTAAGAAACTCCCGATCCTAGAAGTTTTCCTATGTTACAGTGTTTAACACCACCTGAATTTCCTGAACTGTTCGAAAACATCATCCCTTTTATTTAATTTTCATCAGGTGAAGGTAAAAAAGTCACTAAAAGCTAAATGTGAATCACATACCTAATTTTCATTGCATTTTCTTGTGTTGATGATGATGATGATGAGTCCCATACTCCGTTTACCGAGCGTAGGGGAGCGACGCGGGAGACCCGCGCCGCCATACTAGGCAAGGTCCTAGTGGAGGTGGTTTGCCATTGCCTTCCTCCGACCGTAATGGGGATGATTGATGATGATGATGAAGACGACACAAACACCCAGTCATCACGAGGCAGGTGAAAAATCCCTGACCCCGCCGGGAATCGAACCCGGGACCCCGTGCTCGGGAAGCGAGAACGCTACCGCGAGACCACGAGCTGCGGACTTTCTTGTGTTATGTCAGTTGATTTCCTTCCTACATAATTATTAGCATCAGTCAATGTTTGACCATTTTTGAGAACATTATACCAGTCATTGAATTGAATTGAATTGAATTTTATTTGATCCTGTAAGATTACATTGTGTAAAGTAAATTTACATATAATATAGGACACGTCAGAGTAGTAACATTCATTATCACTTATTTTTCTACCCCTTTAGCTTACATTTTTACATCCTTGGTAATGAATAACTATATACACAAATTTAGTGGCATAAGTATTCTGCAGCACAGTAAAACTCTTTATCAATGAGATAGTCTTTAAGTTTCTTTGGAAGGTCATTGTCAAGTACACTATCTTGCAAGTTTTTAGGCAGAATTCTTTGTAGTCTGATACCAGAGTACTGGGGTACTTTTTCTAGCATTGCCAATCGGTGGGGTATGCTGTGAACTTCATTCTTCCTTCTTGTATTGTGGGTATGCACACTAGCATTTGTAATCCAGTCCTCACTACCTTTTGTGATGTACATTATTGTTTTAGGATAACAGAGGGAAACATTCCATGTGGGAAAAATATATCTAAAAACAAAGATGATGTGATTTACCAAACGAAAGTGCTGGCAGGTTGATAGACATACAGACAAAATTCAAGCTTTCGCAACCAATGGTTGCTTCATCAGGAAAGAGGGAAGGAGAGGGAAAGACGAAAGGATGTGGGTGTACCACTGTGCCAAAATGTGCTGGCCATGCACCAAGGCATGTTTAGCCACAGGGTGATCCTCATTACAAACAAACACTGACTGCCTGTGTCCATTCATGTGAATGGACAGTTTGTTGTTGGTCATTCCCACATAGAAAGCTTCACAGTGTAGGCAGGTCAGGTGGTAAATCACGTGGGTGCTTTCACACGTTGCTCTGCCTTTGATCGTGTACACCTTCCGGGTTACAGGATTGGAGTAGGTGGTGGTGGGAGGGTGCATGGGACAGGTTTTACACTGGGGGTGGTTACAAGGGTAGGAGCCAGAGGGTAGGGAAGGTGGTTTGGGGATTTCATAGGGATGAACTAAGAGGTTACAAAGGTTAAGTGGACAGCGGAAAGACACTCTTGGTGGAGTGGGGAGGATTTCATGAAGGATGGATCTCATTTCAGGGCAGGATTTAAGGAAGTCATATCCCTGTTGGAGAGCCACATTCAGAGTCTGATCCAGTCCCAGAAAGTATCCTGTCACAAGTGGGGCACTTTTGGGGTTCTTGTGTGGGAGGTTCTGGGTTTGAGGGGATGAGGAAGTGGCTCTGGTTATTTGCCTCTGTACCAGGTTGGGAGGCTAGTTGCGGGATGCAAAAGCTGTTCTCAGGTTCTTGGTGTAAAGGTTCAGGGATTCCGGACTGGAGCAGATTCGTTTGCCACAAAGACCTAGGCTGTAGGGAAGGGACCGTTTGATGTGGAATGGGTGGTGGCTGTCACAATGGAGGTACTGTTGCTTGTTGGTAGGTTTGATGTGGACGGACATGTAAAGCTGGCCATTGGACAGATGGAGGTCAACGTCAAGGAAAGTGGCATGGGATTTGGAGTAGGACCAGGTAAATCTGATGGAACCAAAGGAGTAAAGGTTGGAGAGGAAATTCTGGAGTTCTTCTTCACTGTGAGTCCAGATCATGAAGATGTCATCAATAAATCTGTACCAAACTTTGGGTTGGCAGGCCTGGGTAACCAAGAAGGCTTCCTCTAAGCGACCCATGAATAGGTTGGCATCCTTGTACCCATGGCTGTTCCTTTTAATTGTTGTTATGTCTGGCCTTCGAAAGTGAAGAAGTTGTGGGTCAGGACGAAGCTGGCTAAGGTAATGATGAAACAGGTTTTAGGTAGGGTGGCAGGTGATCGGCGTGAAAGGAAGTGCTCCATTGCAGTGAGGTCCTGGACGCGTGGAATATTTGTGTTTAAGGAAGTGTCATCAATGGTTACAAGGATGGTTTCTGGGGGTACAGATTGGGTAAGGATTCCAGGCGTTCGTGAAAGTGGTTGGTGTCTTTGATGAAGGATGGGAGACTGTATGTAATGGCTCGAAGGTGTTGATCTATGTAGGCAGAGATACGTTCTGTGGGGGCTTGGTACCCAGCTAAAATGGGGCGGCTGGGATGATTGGGTTTGTGAATTTTAGGAAGAAGGTAGAAGTTAGGGGTGCCGGGTGTCGGTGGGGTCAGGAGGTTGATGGAGTCAGGTGAAAGGTTTTGTAGGGGGCCTAAGGTTCTGAGGATTCCTTGAAGCTCCACCTGGACATCAGGAATGGGATTACCTTGGCAAACTTTGTATGTAGTGTTGTCTGAAAGCTGACGCAGTCCCTCAGCCACATACTCTCGATGATCAAGTACCACGTTCGTGGAACCCTTGTCCGCCGGAATAATGACGATGGATCGGTCAGCCTTCAGATCACGGATAGCCTGGGCTTCAGCAGTGGTGATGTTGGGAGTAGGATTAAGGTTTTTTAAGAAGGATTGAGAGGCAAGGTTGCAAGTCAGAAATTCCTGGAAGGTTTTGATAGGGTGATTTTGAGGAAGAGAAGGTGGGTCCCACTGTGACAGAGGACGGAACTGTTCCAGGCAGGGTTCAATTTGGATAGTGTCTTGGGGAGTTGGATCATTAGGAGTAGGATGGATCATTCTTCTTCGTGGCAAAGTGATATTTCCAGCAGAGTGTATGAGTGTAGGACAATAAATCTTTGACGAGGGCTGTTTGGTTGAATCTGGGAGTGGGGCTGAAGGTGAGGCCTTTGGATAGGACAGAGGTTTCAGATTGGGGGAGATGTTTGGAGGATAGGTTAACTACTGAATTAGGGTGTTGTGGTTCCAGATTGTGTTGATTGGCATTTTGAGCTTTTGGGGGGAGTGGAGCTGGAAGTGGGAGATTGAGTAGATGGGAGAGACTGGGTCTGTGTACAATGAGAGGAGGTTGAGGTTTGCTGGAAAGGTTGTGAAGGGTGAGTGAGTTGCCTTTCCAAAGGTGGGAAACCACGAGATTGGATAGCTTTTTGAGGTGGAGGGTGGCATGCTGTTCTAATTTGCGGTTGGCCTGTAGGAGGATGCTCTGAACAGCCGGTGTGGATGTGGGAGAGGAAAGATTGAGGACTTTTATTAAGGATAGGAGTTGACAGGTGTGTTCATTGGCTGAGTTTATGTGTAGGTGAAGGATTAGGTGGGTGAGGGCAATAGATCATTCAGTTTGGAACTGGTATAGGGACTGATGGAAAGAAGGGTTACAGCCAGAGATGGGAACTTTAAGTGTGAGGCCTTTGGGGGTAATGCCAAATGTCAGACAAGCCTGAGAAAATAAAATATGGGAGCATAATCTGGCTAGGGCGACGGCTTGTTTGCGGATGAAATGTAAATAAAACTTAATGGGGTCGTGGGGGTGTTGTGAGGGTAACATGGTAGTAGAAGGTGGAAAGTGTAACTTGAGGCTGAAATGAAAATGAAAATAAAAATGGGGAGAGATAAAGGTGAACTAGAAAGCAACTGGAGATCTGGTGTGAAAAAAGAAAAGAGTGTTGGTTCATCAAAGACACCAACCACTTTCTAGAATGCCTGAAATCCTTACCCAATCTGTTACCCCCAGAAACCATCCTTGTAACCATTGATGCCACTTCCTTAAACACAAATATTCTGCACGTCCAGGGCCTCACTACGATGGAGCACTTCCTTACATGCCGATCACCTACCACCCTACCTAAAACGTCTTTCCTCATTACCTTAGCCAGCTTCATCCTGACCCACAACTTCTTCACTTTCGAAGGCCAGACATAACTACAATTAAAGGGAACAGCCATGGGTACAAGGATGCCAACCTATTCATGGGTCGCTTAGAGGAAGCCTTCTTGGTTACCCAGGCCTGTCAACCCAAAGTTTGGTACAGATTTATTGATGACATCTTCATGATCTGGACTCACAGTAAAGAAGAACTCCAGAATTTCCTCTCCAACCTCAACTCCTTTGGTTCCATCAGATTTACCTGGTCCTACTCCAAATCCCATGCCACTTTCCTTGACGTTGACCTCCATCTGTCCAATGGCCAGCTTTACATGTCCGTCCACATCAAACCTACCAACAAGCAACAGTACCTCCATTGTGACAGCCACCACCCATTCCACATCAAACGGTCCCTTCCCTACAGCCTAGGTCTTTGTGGCAAACGAATCTGCTCCAGTCCGGAATCCCTGAACCTTTACACCAAGAACCTGAGAACAGCTTTTGCATCCCGCAACTAGCCTCCCAACCTGGTACAGAGGCAAATAACCAGAGCCACTTCCTCATCCCCTCAAACCCAGAACCTCCCACACAAGAACCCCAAAAGTGCCCCACTTGTGACAGGATACTTTCTGGGACTGGATCAGACTCTGAATGTGGCTCTCCAGCAGGGATACGACTTCCTTAAATCCTGCCCTGAAATGAGATCCATCCTTCATGAAATCCTCCCCACTCTACCAAGAGTGTCTTTCTGCTGTCCACCTAACCTTCGTAACCTCTTAGTTCATCCCTATGAAATCCCTAAACCACCTCCCCTACCCTCTGGCTCCTACCCTTGTAACCACCCCCAGTGTAAAACCTGTCCCATGCACCCTCCCACCACCACCTACTCCAATCCTGTAACCCTGAAGGTGTACACGATTATCGGCAGAGCCACTTGTGAAAGCACCCACGTTATTTACCAACTGACCTGCCTACACTGTGAAGCTTTCTATGTGGGGATGACCAGCAACAAACTGTCCATTCACATGAATGGACACAGGCAGTCAGTGTTTGTTTGTAATGAGGATCACCCTGTGGCTAAACATGCCTTGGTGCACGGCCAGCACATCTTGGCACAGTGTTACACCACCAAGGTTATCTGGATACTTCCCACTAACACCAACTGGTCACAACTCCAGAAATGGGAACTTGCCCTTCAGTATATCCTCTTTTCTTGTTATCCATCAGGCCTCAACCTCCGCTAATTTCAAGTTGCCGCCACTTATACCTCACCTGTCTTTCAACATATTTTATTCTGTACTTCCACATCGACTGACATCTCTCCCCAAACTCTTTGCGTTTACAAATGTCTGTGTATGTGCGGATGGATATGTGTGTGTGTGTGTGTGTGTGTGTGTGTGTGTGTGTGTGTGTGTGTGAGTGTATACCCGTACTTTTTTCCCCTTAAGGTAAGTCTTTCCACTCTCGGGATTGGAATGACTCGTTACCCTCTCCCTTAAAACCCACATCCTTTCGTCTTTCCCTCTTCTTCCCCCTTTCCTGATGAAGAAACCACTGGTTGTGAAAGCTTGAATTTTGTGTGTATGTTTGCATTTGTTTGTGTGTGTATCAACCTGCCAGCACTTTCATTTGGTAAGTCACATCATCTTTGTTTTTAGATACATTATTGTTTTATATATATACAATGATGAAAAAGTTAAGATATCTAACATCTTGAAACAGTTTCTGCGCGTTTCAGAGGTCTTTCTTCTTAAAATGGTCCTAATTGCTTTTTTCTTGGTACTGTGAACACTCATTTTGTCTCTTGTTTGTTTGAGTTTACCCCCACAGTCACTTCATACTGTAAGTATGGTTTGAAAAGTCCATGATTCACTGTACTCAGAAGGTTCTTGTTTGAATACTGTGATAGCTGCATCATTAAGAATATGTCAGAGCTCAGTTTCTTACAGACATTATTAATATGTTTTTTCCATTTCAGTTCATTACCTACAAGAATACCTAAGAATCTAGCAGATTCTGTTTCTTCCAGCCTTGTTCCACCAACCTCTAAATCCATGTTTACAGCCTTCTCCTTGTTTATAAACACTGCATACATAGTCTTTTTTAGATTTATAACCAGTTCATTTTCCAACAGCTGTGACATTTGCAGATATGTCTGCTCTACTCTCAAGCTGTTCCATATTTTGATCACTATATAGTATTGTCATGTCATCAGCATACAATATTTTCTTTTCTTCCTCCTCAGCACCTATATCATTAACAAACACATTAAATAACAATGGCTCCATTACCGAAGCCTGAGGCACTCCATATTTGATGGGTTTGGTTTTTGATTGTTATGATTTTCCTAATGTTACATACTGCTTGCGGTTCCACAAGTATGATTTTATCCATTCACCTGGTTACCATCGAATGCCATAGTCACCAAATTTTTGTATCACCATTTCATGGTCAATGGTGTCAAATGCTTTAGAAAGATCCAGAAACATTGCAGAGACAACCTTTTTTTTTCATCTAAGGACTGTAAAATGTATTCTGTTTGAGTGGTAATTGCTGATTCTGCAGATTTACCCTTTCTGAAACCATGTTTTGAGGTATGAGAATGTTATGTTTGTCGAAATAATTTACTAGACTAGTATACATAAGCATCTGTAGGGTTTTCAAGAAACCTGATATAAGTGAAACTGGTCTGTAGTTGTTTGGGTTATCCTTTCCCCTTTCTTTTACACTGGCACCATCTTCCTTATCTTCAGTTTTTCTGAAAATATTCCATCTCTGAAAGAACAGTTTGCTATGTTCAGCAGTGATGTTATTATCTGCTCACTTACCAGCTTTATTACATGATATGATATTTCATCATCACCAGCTGATTTCTTGGACTTCAGTTTCTGTATAGTTTTCTGTAGTTCATCTTCCATGACTGGTCTTAAGAACGTCTTAAGAACATAGTATTGCATTATATTTTTGGCACCTTAATGCTCTTCTGTTTTTGACTATTTCTTTCCAATTTTAAGTTTTCTGCCACACTGATATAGTTATTATTCAGTATGTTTGCTATTTCCATACCATCTGTGACCAGCATGTGGTCTATTTTCATTGACTTAATACCTTCTTCTTTGTTTGGCCCATCTTTTTCCTTTCTTTCAGCATTAATTGAATTCCAAGCTGCCTTTCCCTTGTTTTTTGAGTTTGTTGTGGTGGTGTCAATTGCTCTTGCTTTTGCTTCTCTTATTGTTTTTCTGTTCTTCTCTTTTTAACATTTTATAGTTTTCAGCTTTGCCCATCTGTATCAGATTCTGCAGCTTCCTTTGCTGTTCTAGTATTTAAATGGTAATCCACTGTGTTTGATCTTGCAGCCGTTCTTGTCTCTTTACTTCGGGAAATGCTACATTAAAATGGTATTTAATTGTTGAAATAAATGCATCATATTTTTCATTTACAATCTGGGCCTGTAGGGTTTCATTCCAGGTTTCCTTACTTAACATTGTTCTAAAAATGTTAATATTTTGTTCACTGATGATCCTAATTTTTTTGGATGTTCGTTTTGGTTCTGATACTGTGTCATTACTTTTGGAAAGGATGATTAGTTGTCCATGGTGATCAGGTATTTCTGTGTGAACTACATGTGACTCATAGTTACACATATTAGTAATTACATTGTCAATAACTGTCTCACTTTGTAAGTCACTCTTGTTGGTGCAGTTATTGTTACTTTCATGTTATGACATATTAACAATTCTTCAAAATCCTGTCTTATTTTTGTGTCTTTTCCCATGTCAATGTTGAAGTCTCCACTTATAATAAGGTTTCTATTCATATTAATTCCCAATAAGCTAGCAATTTTTTTGAGAAAGATGCAAATATTGCCACATGGTGATCTGTACAAACAAAACACTTTTAAATCCTCTGTCACTATACCAGTAACTTCAAAGTCCTTTTTTCTAGCTATGGGCAATGTAGCACCTTCACTGTTTACATTATTTAGGTGAGTACCTGTTTTAATATATATACAAATGCCAGCAGCCTTATATTTAGATCTGCAGAAGTAACTAGCTAGTTTATAGTCTTTTATTGCAATATTACCTATTTTACTTTCAGTTAGTCCATGTTCACTGATGCATAAAATGTCTGGTCTTACTTCACTCAGGAGTACTTCTGCTTCTAATTTTTTTGTTACCAAAGTGTTGAATATTTTGATGAAGTACTTTTATGCAATTTTTCTTTTGTTGGTGTACATGTTGTTACATCTAGCACTTAGCAGATTCTTTAACATTTTATGTATTTCTGCATTAGTTTCCCAATTTTAAAACAGAACTTTATACAGAAATGCTGGTTCTTGGGGTGTGTCATCACAACAACAGTGCAAATTTGACTGAATGAATAACGTTTCACAGACAAAATTCAAATTTTTGGAATGCTTGGATACCACCTCATACATAAAATATCAAACAAAAGAAACAGATGAAAAATTTGAACTATATTCAGACAACTATAGATCCTCTGCTTACTAGGCAGAGAAACTGGGGAAACTAGCATACAGAGAAAACAATATTATTAGTGGAATGAAAAGAAAACAGAAATAAACATAGTATAAAACTAGCAGCATTACCATGTTTTCTACATGAGTATCTGACTGCAGCAGCGTATATACTGTAATGAAACTTACTGATAGGCCAAATATGTATATTGAATTATGCCTTTTGCCAGAAATTGTCTTCCAAATTGACTGATCAGAGAATACTTGATGACGCAGTAAATACCTTTCATCACTCAGTACTTCAATATACTTTCATAGAGCTGCTCCGGTACCCCTCAAGAGATCTTCTTTGAGAAGTACTCTTGAGAGAAACGATGTAGTAGAGATTGGGTTAGCTATGGCCAATATATTATTTACACAATGAATCCATTGTTCTAAAGAGAAGTGTATGACACTTCGAACTGCTCTTGCACAATACAATCAAATACCAGGCCAGAACTAAAATGCTGATGCTTGCTTTTGCAAGGAAATTTCTTACCTAGTGAGCTATGTGTAAGTACAACTGATGAACCAACTCTAAGATTCAATCTGTCAGTACCTCTTTCCATCTTTATAAACACAGAGCAATGTAATAGAAAGAGGTAGCTGTTGAGGAGAAATAATCATAGTTTGGTTGAGTGTTGAATTGTGTGTTCTGAGACAAGTCAGATCTGTCAGTGAGATACCTACAGAGTAACTTAACTAGTGGCAGGTAATTAAGTAGAAGGCTATTTGACCTGTATCTAGAAACTATAAACCATCAGATCTCTAGAAAACCATTATCAGACTGTTTAAGAAAAGATGAATGGATAATCTGAAAATTTCAGAATTATAAGTCTGACATCCCAGAATAATGACCAGTATGAAGAGCACACACACACACACACACACACACACACACACACACACACACACACACACACACACACACACAAAATTTAAAAAAAAGCTGGAAAAAGAATGCAGAAACAATTACTAACTTTGTGTTAAATCTGTAATTAACACTAAGAACATACTAGTGTGATGAAGAGCCAATAGCAGCAATAGGTGAAAGGTGGGGCAGGATTGAAAAAAAGACCATTAAGGATGCTGTAGAAGAAATAGTAGTGTGAGAAGAAACAGAAGAATCCAGGAATAGTTTAAGACAATTGTTTGTTAGCAACAGAGGAAAAGAATAGGGCAAGAATGAGATTGTTCAAAAATATAAGCTAGAAATAACATGGAAAAATACATATATTAAGGAGGACAGTTAATCAAATGTGCAAGAGAAAGAAAGGAGAGTGGACTAAGAAGAAATATGAAGAGGCGTAGGAGATAGAGGAGCAGCGAAATAAGAAAATTCTATCATGCTGTAGCCAAAATAAGAAGTAGATTAAGCTCAAAATAAAGGCAAACTCATACAAAGAAGGAAAAATGATAAGGGGCATATAGACAGAATACTTCAAAGACACATTAAATACCAGATTAGAATAGGGATAGACAGTCTCACAGGAAGAAAGAGGGGAGCTGGAAGTTGACAATGGAGGAAGGAGGTGAACAGAGAGATGGGAGAGGAGTAGATGGTTAGAGAGGAGTGGGGGAGGTAAAAATGAACTGAGAGAAGGGGAGCAAAAGAAAAACAGAGAAGGGAAGAGGAAGAGATGGACAAGGAGAAGGGGGACATGAAGGAGGCAGGTGAAATGTGGAAGGCCTACACAGCAAGTGGTTTCTCTTGATGTCCACAAGATGAAAAACAATGGAGCTCCTGGTGGAGATGGCATAATTCCTGAATTAGTAAAAAGTGATGGAACTCATGTAGTTAAGGGGCTGTACATGCTAATATCAGACATGTGGGAAAGTGAAACCATGCTGGGTAATTGGAAAACTGGATTAATAATCCACATATGAAAAGAATTAAAAGTGCAAGTGAAACTACATATTTATAACATCACTAAGCACCACTTATAAGATTTTCATAAGAACAGTACATGAAAGGGTACAAAAGTGTGCAGAAGGCATACTTTGGGGAATATCTGTGTAGTTTAGTTGTGCGGGTATGCTGATGATATTGCAGCTGTAGGAATTAATTCCAACACATTTAAAGAACCATGCCCAGCAATAGAAATAGAAGTCCCATAGTAAGTGAAATGGTAATGTCACATTCTGATGTCAGAAGAACCCCTAAAGATCTAAATATAAATGGGAAATGTTTAAAGGAGTACCCTTTTTAGCACCTGGAAGCATTAATATCAAATTCTAACAGCACTGGATAAGCTATATGGGAAAGAATGCAAGCACAGAACACAGCTTGCTTTGTAATTTTTCAGAAACAATCTTGCTACAAGAGGAATGAAACTCTTAGTATATTACTCCTTAGTTGGCCCAGTTGTCACATATGGCTCAAAGGTATGGACGTTGACAAAAAGTGACAAAAATGCTTTAAGAACCTTTGAGCAAAAAATGCTATGCAAAGTTTGTTGCCCAATAATGGAGGAAGAAGTCCAGAGGATCTGATATGACACTGAGCTACAAGAATTAATACGAGGAAGAGAAATACTAAATTTCTCAAATTACAACAAATACAATGGCTAGGACACTTGCAGAGAGTGTCAGAGGATTGAATAAAAATAAAAATTATGAAAGGTGTTATCCATTCTATTAGAAGGAAAGGGAGACCTAGAAGATTACAGAGTACCTGATGGCTCAACACAAAAGTTTTGTCTCAAGTACATACAGTGTTGGGATCAGTGGACAAAGTTCAAAACCATCGTACAATATGCATTAGATGAGTATGTGCCAAGCAAGATCGTAAGAGATGGAAAACAGCCACCGTGGTACCACAACTGAGTTAGAAAACTGCTGCGGAAGCAAAGGGAACTTCACAGCAAACATAAACATAGCCAAAGCCTTGCAGACAAACAAAAATTATGCGAAGCGAAATGTAATGTTTGGAGGGCTATGCGAGAGGCATTCATTGAATTCGAAAGTAAAGTTATATGTACTGACTTGGCAGAAAATCCTAAGAAATTTTGGTCTTATGTAAAAGTGGTAGGTGGATCAAAACAAAATGTCCAGACACTCTGTGACCAAAATGGTACTGAAACAGAGGATGACAGACTAAAGGCCGAAATACTAAATGTATTTTTCCAAAGCTGTTTCAAAGAGGAAGACTGCACTGTAGTTCCTTCTCTAGATTGTTGCACAGATGACAAAATGGTAGATATCGAAATAGATGACAGAGGGATAGAGAAACAATTAAATTCACTCAAAAGAGGAAAGGCCGCTGGACCTGATGGGATACCAGTTCGATTTTACACAGAGTATGCGAAGGAACTTGCCCCCCATCTTGCAGCGGTGTACCGTAGGTCTCTAGAAGAGCGTAGCATTCCAAAGGATTGCAAAAGGGCACAAGTCATCCCCATTTTCAATAAGGGACGTCGAACAGCTGTGCAGAACTATAGACCTATATCTCTAACGTCGATCAGTTGTAGAATTTTGGAACACATATTATGTTCGAGTATAATGACTTTTCTGGAGACTAGAAATTTACTCTGTAGGAATCAGCATGGGTTTCAAAAAAGATGGCCATGTGAAGCCCAGCTCGCGCTATTCGTCCATGACACTCAGAGGGCCGCAGACACGGGTTCCCAGGTAGATGCCGTGTTTCTTGACTTCCGCAAGGCATTCGATACAGTTTCCCACAGTTGTCTAATGAACGAAGTAAGAGCATATGGACTATCAGACCAATTGTGTGATTGGATTGGAGAGTTCCTAGATAACAGAACGCAGCATGTCATTCTCAATAGAGAGAAGTCTTCCGAAGTAAGAGTGATTTCAGGTGTGCCGCCAGGGGAGTGTCATAGGACCGTTGCTATTCACAATATACATAAGTGACCTTGTGGATGACATCGGAAGTTCACTGAGGCTTTTTGCAAATGATGCTGTGGTGTATCGAGAGGTTGTAACAATGGAAAATTGTACTGAAATGCAGGAGGATCTGCAGCAAATTGATACATGGTGCAGGGAATGGCAACTGAATCTCAATGTAGACAAGTGTAATGTGCTGCGAATACATAGAAAGATAGATCCCTTATCATTTAGCTACAAAATAGAAGGTCAACAACTGAAAGCAGTTAATTCCATAAATTATCTGGAAGTACACATTGGGTGTGATTTAAAATGAAATGAACATATAAAGTTGATCATCGGTAAAGCAGATGCCAGACTGAGATTCATTGGAAGAATCCTAAGGAAATGCAATTCGAAAACAAAGGAAGTAGGTTACAGTACGCTTGTTCGCCCACCACTTGAATACTGCTTAGCAGTGTGGGATCCGTACCAGATAGGGTTGATAGAAGAGATAGAGAAGATCCAACGGAGAGCAGCGTGCTTTGTTACAGGACCATTTAGTAATTGTGAGAGCGTTACGGAGATGATAGATAAACTCCAGTGGAGGACTCTGCAGGAGAGACACTCAGTAGCTCGGTGTGGGCTTTTGTTGAAGTTTCAAGAACATACCTTCACTGAAGAGTCAAGCAGTATATTGCTCCCTCCTACGTATATCTAGCGAAGAGACCATGAGGATAAAATCAGAGAGATTTGAGCCCACACAGAAGCATACCGACAATCCTTCTTTCCATGAACAATACGAGACTGGAATAGAAGGGAGAACCGATAGAGATGCTCAAGGTACCCTCTGCCACACATCGTCAGGTGGCTTGCGGAGAATGAATGTAGATGTAGATGCAGAAAGGGACTGATGAGGTAACTGAGGTTCTCACCAGTTAGAGGAATCCAGGGGTGGAAAAGAGCTGCAAAAAACCAAGAAGGGTTGAGGAAAATAGTTGAAGAAGCCGAAGCTCACCAAGAGTTGTAGCACTAAATAAGAAGAAGAAAATATGTATATTCTGCATAAAATAAAAAAAGCAGGTATGTATGTATGTTCCACATCTCTTCCTAAGCCACTGGATTGATTTCAATCAAATTTGGTACACACATAATTTATGGTCAGGAAAGAAGTACTGTGGGGGTAAGAACCACTACCCATTGGGGTGGGAGTGAGTTCAAAAACAGGGTGAGATAGGAGATGAACAGAGTGATAGGAGAGGGGAGGGGAGATGAGCAAAGAGGGATGAGGGAGGAGAAGAAGAACTGACAGAAGGGGAAGAGAAGAAAGACAGAGAGTGGGAGTGGAAGAGATGGGCAAGAAGAAGGGGGATAAGGGGGAGGTGTAGGAGGCAGGTGAAAGTTGGAGGGGGTGTAGTGGGCAGTTGGGAAAGGAAGAGGGTGTGAGGAGGCAGGTGGAAGAGGGAGTGAATGTGAGGTGGAAAGGGAAAGGATGTGACGAGGCAGCTGGACGTGAGTGGTGGAGTGGGTAGGCAGGGGGAAGAGGCACAGGTTGTGAAGAGGCAGCTGCAAGGGAAGAAGGTTATGAGGAGGTAGCTGGAAGAGAAACAGGGTTTGAGAAGGCAGGCTAATGAGGGCCAGGGTATAAGGAGGCGAATGGAAGAGGGACAGGGTAGGAAGAAACAGGTGGAAGAGGAGAGAGAGAGAAACAGAAAGGGAAAGTTAGATTATGGAAGAGACTAGTCATATATGTGTGAAATATATTGACATAGATGTATGTGGGCAAAGCTGTAGGTAAAAAGCTAGTACATTATAACATTCAATCTATGTCTGTATGTATGAATGTATGTACCTATTTCTGATGGCCTTGTTGGTCAAAAGCTTACTTTGTGACAGCCTTTTTGTTGTGTTTATCTGCAACTCAGCATCTCCACTATATGGTGAGCAGCAACTATCTTTTTCATAATACTGTCATATTTTTCCTGGATTTTCTATTGTTTGATGTGTACCTATTTATGTATGATCCACATCTCTTCCTAAGTCATTGGATCAATTTCAACTAAACTTTGTACACATATCACTTACTATCTGGAAAGAAGCACTCTGATAGTAATATCACTTACTATCCGGAAAGAAGCACACCAACTGTAAGAATAATTTACCTTGCATAAGCGTGAGGATGATGGTAAAAAGTTGTGATATTAGAAACATTTGGATCAATTTCAACCAAATATTATATGTACATGACTCATTATTTGTAATATTTGTATAAAAATACTTTCAGGGTAATATACTGACACCACAATATGAGATTGGGGAGGGGCGAGAAGTCGTGAAATGTAAAAATATTTGATAACAACTGACATTAGTATCAACTGCACACTTTTTGGTGTCAATAGGCTCATTTGTTACAGTTCCAGTAATGTTTCACCCATAGGAGTCGAGGGGGGATTGGGTGCAAAGACAGAGGCACATCAACATACCTTTGCAACACATGTACTAATTTCTACCAAACTTGGCACAAGTATCACTTGCCATCTGGAAATAATTACTGTGACTGTAAGACAACCCTAACAGCCCTGCAGCCGAGGATGAGGGTGAAAAGGGGTGATACAAAATTATAACTCATGAACACCTGCAGAAATTTCGATCAAAGTTGAGTTCATACATGACTCATTATTTGCAAATGCTAACAGCTGCAAGGCTCAGTGTGGTGCAAACATGTGAAGAAGGCAGGCGACCATGCCGTGGAGATGCACTTTTGCTCCATACAGCCAACTGAGTGAGTCTGAAAGGGATAAATTATGGTCTTCTGAGTGGCAGGATGGTTCTTACAGAGAATTGCCACAAAAGTTGGACGTGCTGCATCATTCATGCATCAATGCTGGTGTCAATAATCATGTGAACATTCTCACACCCATAGATGAGGTTCTGGATGTCCATGCAGCACAAACACCTACCAGGATTGTTATATTGTAAGTGGCAGATCATATAAGTACCACAGCACCAATAACAGGGCTTGTGAGCCCAGGCATGTCAACATGAATCTTTGCAAATTGTTTATTAGCAGTGGGACTACAGGCATGCACACCTCTAACCCATCTTCCACTAACCCCACAGCATCAACATGCAAGGCTCAACTGTTGCTGTTAGTTGATCACTTGGAAGATGGAATGGCGCGCCATGGTCTTTAGCAATGAAAGCAGATTCTGCCTGCAGGCAAGTGATAGTCATTTGTGTGTGGGATGTAGACCTGATGAGTGCTGTGTAGTTGAGTGCATTCTTCCAAAACATATCAGCCCCATCCCAAGCCTTATGGTCTGGGATATGATAAGCTATAACTCTGATTCACCTTTGGTGCTTCTGGAGGGGACTCTAACCAGTGCTTGGCATGTGCAGAATGTTGTTAGATCTGTTCTTTCGCCATTCTTGTGAAAGGAAGCTGATGTGTTGTTCCATCAGGATAATGTTCAGCCACATATTGCCTGTGAAACTCAACATGTTCTGCAAGATGTGCAGTAATTTCCTTCACCAGCACAATTTCAGAACTTGTCCCCATTAAAGCACATGTGAGATATGATGAGACGAGAAGTGACTGTGTGGGTTATCAACCAACAACTCTTGCAGTACAATGTGAACAGGCCAAACTGGTGTGGCATAATGTATCCCAGGACAGTATTCGTCATCTATACGATTGACTGGATGCCAGATTCAGCACCTGTATTGCTGACCATTGGGGATTTGTTGAGTTGATGTTAGTCAAGAATGCCATGGACTAGTATTGGTGTTTCAACGTGGATCTATACCTGGTACCTCAGAACTACCTCTGCTACTGATATGAAAGTATAATCAGTTCATGTACTCTGTACACACAGTTACAACAATAAATCTTGAGTGATTTGGAAATTAGTCTCTAAAAGCATGTACTAATGTTTTTTCCTACAGTGTATACACTGAAGGAAAAAAACTGCAACCCCAAGAAGGAGATGTGCAACAAAATGAAAGTTGGTAGGCATGTTCTTACATCAGAAAGATTACGTCTATTCCATTTTTGTGCCAGTCACTTAAGAGCAGTGCTAGTAGCACTACTATGGTGTGGTGGTCTTCAGTCCTGAGACTGGTTTGATGTATCTCTCCATGCTACTCTGTCCTATGCAAGCTTCTTTATCTCCCAGTACCTACTGCAGCCTTCATCCTTCTGAACCTGCTTAGTGTATTCATCTCTTGGTCTCCCTCTATGATTTTTACCCTCCACACTACAATACAATACTAAACTGGTGAGCCCTTGATGCCTCAACACATGTCCTACCAACCAATCCCTTCTTCTAGTCAAGAACTCCTCTTCTCCCCAATTCTATTCAGTACCTCCTCATTAGTTATGTAATCTACCCATCTAATCTTCAGCATTCTTCTGTAGCACCACATTTCGAAAGCTTCTATTCTCTTCTTGTCCAAACTATTTATCATGCATGTTTCACTTCCATACATGGCTACACTCCATACAAATACTTTCAGAAATGACTTCCTGACACTTAAATCTATACTCGATGTTAACAAATGTCTCTTCTTCGGAAACACTTTCCTTGCCATTGCTAGTCTACATTTTATATCCTCTCTACTTTGACCATCATCAGCTATTTTGCTCCCCAAATAGCAAAACTCATTTACTACTTTAAGTGTCACATTTCCTAATCTAATACCCTCAGCATCGCCTGACTTAATTCGACTACATTCCATTATCCTCATTTTGCTTTTGTTGATGTTCATCTTATACCCTCCTTTCAAGACACTTTCCATTCCGTTCAACTGCTCTTCCAAGTCCTCTGCTGTCTCTGACAGAATCACAATGTCATCGGCGAACCTCAAAGTTTTTATTTCTTCTTCATGGATTTTAATACCTACTCTGAACTTTTCCATTGCTTCTTTTACTGCTTGCTCAATATACAAATTGAATAGCATCGAGGACAGGCTACAACCCTGTCTCACTCCCTTCCCAAACACTGCTTCCCTTTCATGTCCCTCCACTCTTATAACTAGCATCTGCTTTCTGTACAAATTGTAAACAACCTTTCGCTCCCTGTATTTTACCCCTGTCACCTTTAGAATTTGAAAGAGAGTATTCCAGTCAACATTGCCAAAACCTTTCTCTAAGTCTACAAATGCTAGAAATGTAGGTTTGCCTTTCCGTAATCTTTCTTCTAATATAAGTCGTAGGGTCAGTATTGCCTCACGTCTTCCAACATTTCTATGGAATCTGAACTGATCTTCCCCGAGGTCGGCTTCCACCAGTTTTTCCACTCGCCTGTAAAGAATTTGCTTTAGTATTTTGTAGCTGTGACTTATTAAACTGATAGTTCGGTAATTTTCACATCTGTCAACACCTGCTTTCTTTGGGATTGGAATTATTATATTCTTCTTGAAGTCTGAGGGTATTTCGCCTGTCTCATACATCTTGCTCACCAGATGGTAGAGTTATGTCAGGACTGGCTCTCCCAAGGCTGTCAGTAGTTCTAATGAAATGTTGTCTACTCCCTGGGCCTTGTTTTGATTCAGGTCTTTCAGTGCTAATCATGCAGTATCATATCTCCCATTTCATCTTAATCTACATCATCTTCCATATCCATAATATTGTGCTGAAATACATCGGCCTTGTATAGACCCTCTATATACTCCTTCCACCTTTCTGCTTTCCCTTCTTTGGTTAGAACTGGGTTTCCATCTGAGCTCTTGATATTCGTACAAGTGGTTCTCTTTTCTCCAAATGTCTCTTTAATTTTCCTGTAGGAAGTATCTAACTTATCCCTAGTGAGATAAGCCTCTACATCCTTACATTTGTCCTCCACCCATCCCTGCTTAGCCATTTTGCACTTCCTGTCAATCTCATTTTTGAGAAGTTTGTTTTCCTTTTTGCCTGCTTCACTTACCGCATTTTTGTATTTTCTTCTTTCATCAATTAAATTCATTATCTCTTCTGTATATACTACTATAAGGATGCAAATCAGGTTTGCTTTAAATAAATGCTGTAATGGTTGTGAGCATTAGTTACCTTTGAGAGTGTTCTTGGTGAGTTGATGTTAGTCAAGAATGGCTTCAAGGTGATGACAACACCATTATCAACATCCCACTAAGTTTGAATGAGGTCGTGTAATACGGCTACAAGAAGCTGGATGTTCCTTCTTTGATATTGCAGAAAGACTTGGCAGGAATGTAGCCACTGTGCGTGATTGCTGGCAGTGGTGTCATGATAATGTACAGTTGCAAGAAGACTGGGTTCTGGATGACCACGTGGCACTATCCAGAGGAAAGAACATCATGTTTGTCATATAACTCTCGTGCAGCACAGTGCATATGCTGCAGTAATTGGAGCAACAGTTGTCATCACAGACACACAAAAAGATGTTACAAATTGGTTAGTTCAAGGACAGCCTAAGGCTAGAAGCCTTGCAGCGTGCATTCCACTGGCCCTAAACCACCACCATCTGTGACTTACAGGTGTCAAGTGAGAGGTCATTGGACAGCATGGTGGAGGTCTGTTGTGTTTTCTGATGAAAGATGGTTCCGCCTCAGTGCCAGTGATGGCCATTTCTTGGTTAGGAGGAGGCCAGCCGAGGGTCTGCAACCAACCTGTCGGCGCGCTAGATACACTAGACATACACCTGCAGGTAGGGTCTGTGATGCGATTTCGTATGACAGCAGGAGCACTCTTGTGCTTATACCAACACCCTGACTACAAATTTGTATATAAGTCTGGTGAGCTGATCTGCTGAACTGCCATTCATGAGTGGCATTCTAGGGGGTGTTTTCCAACAGGACAACACACAACCACATACCGCCATTGTAACCCAACATGCTCTGCAGCGTGTCGACATGTTGTGTGGGCCTGCTCTATTGCCAGACCTGTATCCAATGGAGTACATACATGACATCACTGGATAATAACTCGAGCGTCCTTCACAAACAGCATTAACCATCCCTGTATTGACCAACCAAATGCAATAGGCATGGGACTCTATCCCACAAACTAACATCCAGCACCTGTACAACACAATGGATGCACATTTCCATGCTTTCATTCAACATTCTGGCAGTTAACAGGTTATTAATGTACCAGAATTTCACATTTGCAATGATCTATCTTTTGCTTACATTAACCTGTGATCCTGCAATGTTAATCACATAAGTATGTTATCTAGGCAAATGTTATTTCTGAAATTTCATTACCGTATAGTAATTATTTTTTGGTGTTGTGATTTTTTTCCCTGTCTGCATGAAATATTTACATACACGTGAGATATATGTGACATATGCATACACTGCAAAGCTGAAGGCAGAAAGATAGTACATGAAAAAATAATAACAATAATTCACTACATCTTCATAGTCTTTGACTATTTAAGGTGGAATAAGATGTCATGATGTGGAATTGAGAAAATGTATTCCAAGTGAAATGCTTGTAAAATTCTACAACCTTTCTGTTATTATTGAATTTGTTATTAAATTCCCTGTCACACTACAAGCTATTTCCTTCAAGCTGCACATCAAAGTGAACGTCATTCAGATAATGTAAGGTGGCGATCTTATTCCCATATTTTAATGATTAATGAAAATCACCTCAGCTGTAATTTTCCATATTTATTGTCTTACAACCAGTTTCGGTTCTTTGAACAACTTCAGGCTGCCTTATACTAAATCATCACTGAATTGTGCTGAAGACAAGGTGTAGATGGTCTGGTTGTTGTCTTTACCATTATATATGGCAACTAGACTATCTATGTTGTGACTTCAGCACAACTTGGAGGGTGAAGTATGGTCTGGCTGAAGATGTTGAGAAAAGTGAAATTGGTCATAACACAATAAATGTAAAAAATACAGATGAGGTGGATTTCATTAATTGTTAAATAAAATTAAATTAAAGGTCACTTTTCCATTAAGACTGTTTAGGTTCAAGAATACATCTGCTACTCATTTCCACAATCATATCTATCTCATAAAAAATCACTTTAACAGCTAGACCCTACAATGCCAGTGCACAGTACTGTAATATGACAGCCTCGTTTGTTAGCTGTTGATATCATCAAAAAGTTCTGTGATTAGCACTACTGAAGTCTATATTCTTGTACATTATTAACTGTATGACTTATATTCCATTTCATTTGTAAAAGTTTCATTCTTTGCACGTACAGTCTCCTGGTGGGTCATGCAGAAAACCCCTCTGATTTCACATGGTAGTGGAAGTAATTTTTATTTTCTCATTCAATTGCAGTTCAACTCTTAATTTATTTGCAACATGTCCGGCACTCTGTCTGTAGACACACAAACTGTTAAATTCATAATCAGAATTATATTGTCTCATAATGTACAAGTTAAATCATTGATTTTTTGTACAGGAGACTCGTCAGCAAATAACTATGATAAATTATACATGGAATGCAATATTTTTTATATAATCACAATAAAATCTGAATATTATTTATTATTGTTGTTCTTATCCTGCTCAGATGATCAGATCATTAAAAAATTTATCAACAGAGTAATAACATTTCTGCATCAGGGTGCTACACAATTCTTTTTTTACTGCCTCTGTTTGGACATTTCTAAAATTTGTGTCTTTCCGTTTATTGTATACTTTCATTCCCATTTATTGTGGAGCCTGTGCAAAAAGATTTAACCTGTATGTAGGCAGCATGAAGCTTTTCTTGTTTCTAGTTTTGTGTCTATGCTGGAAATTATTTGACAAAAGGAGTTTAGGGTTATTAGTTGTGGAAAGAATCATTTCATACAGATACAATGAAGGAACGCTTAGTATCTTAAGATCTCTTAATAATGGCTGACAAGATCCTCTTGGCTTTGCACTGCATATGTTCCTCATATTTTTTTTCTGAAAAGTTAATATTTTTGTCATGTTGCTAGCATTCCCCCCAGAAGACAATACCGTATCTCACTACTGACTCAAAGTAACATTGGTATACCATCTTTTTTGTGTCTAAACTAGTGCCATTGGCCAAGATTATCACAGCAAACAACAAGCTGTTTAGTTTATTTTTTAGATAATCTATGTGTGAGGACCATGATAGGTTTCTGTCCATTTGCATTCCTAAGACTAAAGTCTTGTCTTGTACATGATCTGCTTCATTTAGATCCTGGCTTCTGTGCATAATGTGAATATCATTTATTCGAGACGGTTTTGTCTTAAATTGCATCAGCTGTGTTTTTGAAATATTTAGCTTTAAGCCATTTAGATGGAACCAAACATGTAAAGTTTCTATGACATTATCAAGAATTTCTTCTATGTTTTTATTTTCTACCAGTACTGATGTGTCATCAGAAAATAAAACTGAATGATAATTTACATTTATGGGGAAGTCATTTACACAAAAAACAAGGATTAGGCCCAGAATTGAGCCTTGTGGTACTCCCTGTGAGAAGGTTCTCCACTTCGAGGAGTATTTGCCTTTGTTTGATGTTATGACAACCCTTTGCTTTCTCTCCATTTGATATTACTTACACCACTGTAAGGCTTTACCCATAATTCCATAATTTTTCATTTTATATAATAATAGGGAGTGATTCACACAGTCAAGTTCTTTGGATTAGTCACAGAAGATCTCTGCAGCTCTTTGTGATTTGTCCAAAGTGGAACTAACTTTAGTCACAAATTCATTGCTTGCATGAGTTGTACTTTTGCCTTTCTGGAATCCAAATAGATTTTTTGAGAGTACATTGTATTTATACCAGAAATTTTGAAGCTGAATTACAACAATCCTTCCAAATATCTTAGAAAACTTAAGAAGAAGGGAAATTGGACAGTAGTTTCCCATATCATCTTTGGAGCTTTTGTTAAACACTGGTTTGACTTCTGCATATTTTAGAAATTCTGGAAAGTATCCTTCTTCAAGTGATTGATTAATTATTTTGTGTAATGGGTGTGCTACTATATTTGTAGCTGCTTCAATGACTTTGGTAGGTATTTCATCCCATCCCACAGAATTTTAATTTTTTAGGTTTAGTATCATTTTTTCTACATATTTTACTGTACTTTTTGTTAACTTTAATCAGGCTCTCATTCTTGCTCTGACTTGAGCCAAACAAATGTACATTATCTTGATAAGATACTACATCAACATCAGATTTTGCTACATTTATGAAGAATTTTTATGATATCTGAGCAGGAAGCACAATTATTTTGTCTTGTACCTTTATTTTAGAGATTTCCTGGTTGCTAGATTTGATTCCAAGTTTAGTTTTGTCCCTGTCCATACTGCCTTGGATTTATTTGAGTGTTTTTAGGGAATTTAGTGTTTGTCATTTCCTTTGCTGCTTTTGCAACCTTCTTAAATAGTTTTTTATATGCTTTATCATAGTTTATGAACTCAGGACTCTTATCTGATTTCAGCTCAGTATGTAGCTCTCTCTTTCTAGAGCTAGATATTTTCATGCCAGTGGTAATCTACTTTAGTTTATTTGTTGCTCTTCTTGGGAAATCTATGGGTGGAAATGTTTCATTGAAGACATGTAAAAAGCTGTTTAAAAACTTATCAAAATTTTCTGAACAGGAGTTTTCTTGTTGTAATGACCAGTCTACCTCATTTAATCTATAAAAGAACAAGTTTATGCTTTCTTCACTGAAAGGTCTTTTCATGAAGCATCTCCTCCTTTTTTTTTTTTTTGCTATTTATTTTTTGTAAGTTTAATGCTATAAGCAGAGCAGAGTGATCTGAGATACCTAGGTTTAAAGAGAATTTGGCAGTGTCCTCAAATGTATAATTTGTTAAAATATCGTCTATGCATGTTGTTGTTCACTAATATACTCTGGTGATGACAGTGAAATTTAGTCTAAGGCCATAGTCTTGAATTATGTCAATAATGTAAATAAGTATAAGTCTTCATTCCTAATGAACTGGTACATAAACAGACTAAATGCAACATATCCAGCACATCTTCCCTTTAATAGCCCCCTTCACTTTTACTGTTGAAGTTTTCTTTCCAGAGCGATGTTTTACATGACTGATGTAACATTTCTCTGGAGCCATTTATCATAAAAAATCATTGAGGTTCTTTCCTTTTACGAGTGGTGTGGGTTGATGTGTAGTGAGTTGGTGTTTCACATGTGATTTTTGCAGTTTTGTCTTGGGGTACTGTAGCTAAACTTGTTGGAAATCCTCTTCTTGCTTCTTCAGCTTTGTCTCGAATCATTTAAGTATCTGGTTCTTCAGTTGAAGCTGATGATTCCGTTGCTGCTGCTATAATTGTAGGTCACATTAAGCCAGGCTGATTTTGATTCAGTTGTTTCAGTATTACATCACATAGTGCTTCTTTGCCTTTCATTTTTCTATGCATTCCATGGGTAGTGAAGTCTTCCCTTTTTTGGCTGTCTGCGTTAATATATGTTGCATTACTGAAAAACTTACACTTTTTAAATTTGATATCTCATCCTTATAATCCACACATGCTTTCTGTTTTTCACCTAAATTTACTTTCCATCAATGGGATACATGATGTACTTTCACACTGGTCACTATCTTGATAACCCTGCATTTTCTACACTTTCTACAAAGCTGTTAAGAATGTCCTTTGTTGCTACTAACAAGTCCAGTGCCTACTAGTATCAATTTTTGACCTCAAGTTCGCTGTTAGTATGTCTGATGAAAATGACTAGCTACATCATAACAGACTCTTTAAACAGATTTATGAGCTGAACGTGAACATCGCCCACCACATCATGTATGCAATAAATGATCATCTGTGAAAGGAGCCTTGCAAAACTGAAAATTTCTCCCACAGCAGACTGAAATGCAAAGACATTGTCAATGTTACACAATGCCAATTAGCTTAGGTGGCTCCACGGAGCCTCCCCATTTCACAGTTGGTGCTTCTCCTATGTGTCTTGACCACAGTATGCATACAATTTTTCCCTTACGCTGCACCAAGCTGCAATTGTTCAGCTCATGAGCAGGAGTGTAAGCAAGTGCAAGTGCTCACTCTTAAAATCAAGACATTACGAAGCTCTGAGCCACAAAATCTACAGATATCAAGCTAAAATAAGAAAAGCAGAAAAATAATAAATACAAGCTTTTGTTGATAACCATGTTAGCCAACATTTTGGAACAGTAATGAAGCAAGTACCAGAATTTTCAGAATAGAAATAAAATTGGGTAAAGAAAAGCTATCAGTGGTGAGGCTGGAAATGACATAGCCTTTCTGGTTGTACAAGGAATACTAAAAGTACTGAAAGGAACAAGTAAGTTATTTACCACATAATTTGGGCTAAGGATAAAAGGAGCAAAAGGCAAAGATTATGAAGACTGGAGTACAATATTATAATAACAAACTAACATAACCATTGTGGAGACTTGCAAAAACAGTTAAGTAGTTCTGGTATATAAGAAGAAAGATTAGAAAGGGTTGTGAAAACAAGGGACTAAATTAGTCATACATTTTGACCATGGTAGAGATTCATTGGTATTAAATATTGATCAGTGTAACCGAATTAATTTCTGAAAGTTGCAATGGAACAGGTCAGTGGATCTTCTTTCGTTACATACTGGAGTGTATGATAAATGTGACAAATAACATCACAATCCAATAAAGTACAAATTGCAAGTACAAATGGCAGTCTTCCATTTATTCTAGTTTTGGTGGCATAATAAAACTGGGATAAAACACACATTGAAAATAGTATTTATTATCTTTCAGAAAACATAATTATTTTTCATGTTTTTGTTCCACATCAAAATTGTAATTCCACTTGAAACTATTGTCATTATTGTTATTTTTGTCATTTATGTTGAGAACATTTGTAAAAGAAATGTTTAATCATAAATGTATTTAGCTGGCTGTACAAAATCAATATTCTGTAAGATCACTGTGTTTCAAGTAGTTGTATCTTTGTTCTTCTAGAGTTATCTTGTTTTAGTGTGAGTCATTGGTTGTCTGGAGTGTAATTGTACTGTTGAAAGTGGAAGTTGTTTTGTTGAACAGTTGTAATGTTATCAGCAAGGAAACATGGAAGTGCAAAATATGGAATGAAGAAAATAAAACAGGCAGAAGGACAAAATCAATAAAAGACATATTCTTATCTAAAAGACGAAAGTCTTATCATACTTTTTAAATGTGAAATTTATTCTTTCAGTGATTCATGTTTTACAATGAGCCACATTACTGATGAGGAGAAACAAGAAGCAGATGAGTAAAATGATTTTTACTAGCGGTGAGGTAGCTAAAAAGTGCACTTGATTCAGTAAAAGAGGGAATGGTTTTAATAACAATACAGCACTAAGCTGAAAGTGAAGCACAGTTCAATTTGGAAAGTGATGAAATATCAACTGGAAGCACTTAAAAGTTATGTTAAAAGTTTGGTGGACAGACCAAGCGTGAAGTAAATTTGCAATAGAAAGAATAGCAAAACATCAAGGCAATGGAAAACCTTTGACAAAAAGGGGACATGTTAACTGGACATATGCTGTGGTAACTGTGAAAAGTTAACTTTACACTGGAATGCACAACAAAGTGGGAAATGCTATCAACAGATATTATTACAATATTTTGGCAAGATTATGGATGGTGTCAGTTGTGATAGGTATGCAAAATTGAAAGAAAAGTTCAATATAAGAAGATATGAAAAGGAGAGAACCTACCATCCAGATCAGCATCAAAGTTCAATTAAGAGTTTGAAAATACTTTTCATGTCAATGGATGAAGAAGTAGACTCAAAGAATGACATTATTAAAGGTTCATCTTTGGTGGTACAGTGAGTGAACTAAATGATTTCTGTGCCATTTTGTATTTCTAAAAAATGATGTCTACATTTGTGAGTCTGAAAGCAACTGGAAGAGTCAGTAGTGAAGGAATTGTGCAAAACATGCCACTTACAAAATTCCTTGTTTTCCTCTCAGGAATGACTACATATTTGTCAATACTTATAAATGGTACAATTAGTTAACTACACATAACTTGAAACTAGTGTTGACACGCTCATTTTGTTCTGTAGAGCCCATCAAGAAGGATATCTTCAGGGATGTGGAATAAGTCAAGGTATACATTAACAAAAGAGAAAAATCTCTCAAAAACTGGAACAGCACACTGTATAAACTATAAAATACCACTGTTCTGCTCCTTTCTCCTTGTGCTTATGACAGCCAATTTAAGTTAGTAAATTACAGTATATGCCTCACTCTGAGAAAAAACTGCTGCTGCCTAAATTATCTCTTACTGATAGCTTAATATTTACATTAATACATTACTATTTCTTACAGAAAGTATCTACCTGCACCTAGAACAACAAAAGCTGTACCTACATAATGACCATTTGTAGTTGTCCTGCATATACCTGGCAGTTCAGTGACTGAATCTACAAAATTTAATAATTTGTATGAGTATTCAATGAACTTTGTTTGCAACTTTCTTTTAAATTGGGATGGATTCACAAATTATTTCTTTAGGTTGGATGGGAAATTGTTTAAGAACTTTTAACTAGAGTACATAGTTGCACTTTGAACCCTAAACAAGGAGTCAAAGTCTACATGAAACTAATTTTTATGTTCTGCACTACAGCTTGTGGGTCTACATCCACATCTAACTCTGTAAACTGCTGTCAAGTACATGACAGAGAGTATACCCTATCGCATCAGTTATTATGGTTTCTTCCTACTTCATTCATGTATGGAGAGAGGAAGAATGATTGTTTAGACACCTGTTAAAGTGCTTGCTGTTATTAATCTAATCTTGCTTTCACAAACCACACAGGAGTGATACACAGGGGGTTAAACTTATCATTTAAAACTGGTTCCTGAAACTTTCTAAGTATGTCTTCTCTATCTTCAGGAGTCTGCCAGGTCAGTTTCTTTACCATCTCTGTGACACTCTCCCATGGATCAAACAAACCTTTGGCCATTTGTGCTGTCCCCCATCCACATTCAGTATACCATGTTAGTTCTTAATGATATGGGTTCCAACACTTAGGTAGTTTACTAGGATGGGTTGAATGAAGAATTTGTAAGCAACCTCCTTTGTAGACTGTTTGCATTATCCCAGTATTTCACCAATAAACTAAAGTTTACCACCCGCTTTATCCACAACTGAGCATATGTCATCATTCCATTTCATATCCCTATAAAGAGTTACACCTAGGTACTTCTATCAGTTAACTGATTCTAACTGATGTTGTAGTCATAGAATATTACATTTTTTTCATTTTGTGAAGTGCACAATTAAACATTTCTGAAAATTTACAGCAAGTTTCCATTTATGGCACTACTCTGAAATTGTATCAAGATCTGGCTGAATATTTATGCAGCTTCTTTCAGACAGTATTTCATTGCAAAAAATCTGAGCTTCTTCTAATTATTATTGTTATTAATACTGTCCACAATGTCATTCAAGTACAACTTGAACAGCAAGGGTACCAGCACACTTCTCTGGGACAATTCTGAAGTTCCTTCTACATCTGTAGATGACCCTCCATCCAAGTTAACTTGTTCCAGCCTCAGCACCAAAAAATTCTGAATCCAGTCACACATTTTGCTTGATACCCCATACACTCATACTTTTGATAATAACCATATGTGTTGTACTGAGTCAAATGCCTTTCGGGCATCAAGAAATACTGCAAATACCTGACTGCCTTGATCCAAAGCTTTCACTAAGTCATGTGATAAAAGTGCAAGCTGGGTTTTACATGACTGATGTTTTTGGAATCCATGCTGGCTGGTATGGAGGAGGTCATTCTGTTTGAGATATCTCATTATGTTTGAGCTGAGAATATGTTCTAAGATTCTAGAACAAATAGATGTCGAAGATACTGAATGGCAATTTTGTGCATCACTTCTACTATTCTTCATGCAAGTGGATGTGACATGCACTTTTTTAACTATTGGGCTCAGTTTTTTGTTCGAAGGATCTATGACAGGTTATGAGGTTCTACCCAAACTATCCAAGAATTTCATAGTAACAGCCAAACCAGCAGCAGTATGACATTCTGCTGCTAGATATCTTGAGGTACACGTCTTAGTTACAGTGGCACAAAGTTGTGTCATATTCGGCACATGCACCTGTGAGTTGTAGTGGTGCATGGTTTTGTTCCACTTGATCAGACAGGCAATTTTACTGTAAGTTTTTGAGGTGACTGAGGAAAAATGTTTGGTGGAAACAGGAAAAGTTATGAAAAGAGAAAGACCAGCTGGTGAACCATGACAATGCATATGTGCACACTTTGCTCGATGTGAAGGAATTCCTGGCCAAAAACAACATGGCAATGGTCCCCAATTCTCGAAACTCACCACACCTATCCCATTACAACCTGTAACTGTTCTCAAAAATGAAAATTATGTTGAAAGGGCGATATTATGACTCAAATGAAGACATCCACGTGGAATTGCAATGGGTCCTGAGCACTCTTCACCCCTGTGGACTTCCAGAAGTGCTTCCAAAAAATGGAAACAATGCTAGGATCATTGCATACATGCCCGAGGTGGCTAGTTTGAAGGAGACAGAGGACATTAGGGTGTAAGTATAGTTCTTTGATTTTTACTATGAAATTCTCAGATATTTTGGGTAGGACCTCGTACAGTTAACACAGGTGTTAACACTGTCGCAAATTGGGTATAGAACCAGTTTAGGATTCCATCAGGCTCTGAAACTTTGTTTGGTTCTAATTATTTCAGTTGTTTCTCAATACCTCTGATACTGATGCTTACTTCTCTCTCTGCGTTTTCCTTTGTAAAAGAACATTACAAAAATGGAGTTAAGAATTCTGATTTTCCTTTGCTGCCCTCAATTTTAGTTTCTGTCTCATCTGCATGACTAGACACTAACTTGGGTACCACCAACAGCCTTACCACATTACCAGAATCTTTTTGGGTTATGTGAAATATGATTTGACTATATCCTGCTACAATAGTCAGTGAGGGTTTCATGTATTGCTCTCTTGACAGCTAAACATATTTCATTCAATATCTCTCTATCTATAGCTCTACACTTTGTTTTAGATCTATTATGCAGTAGTCTCTGTTTGTTGAGAAATTTGTTTACAGTGACTGGTTAAACGGAAACATTTTTTTTATTATTAGCAACATACCATTCCATAAGGAGAAAGTGCATAGTTAACTACTTTACGCAATATTTTTACTACTTACTTCTGCTGAATAAATATTTTATCTAATGTACCAGTGCATCAGCTGCCCCAGAAGAAAATTCCGCAAGACAACAGGAATTGAAAGCATTTGAAATAAGCAAAAATCCACCTCTTTAAGTCACCGCAATGAGAGCTAATTGTAAGTCAAAACATGATAAACAGATCTTTAGTTACCGATAGCCATGTGTTAATTCCATTTTAACTTACTTCCTTTGTCAGAAATGTTCCTTGACCCATCTTTTTTTTTCTGAGTTCGCAGTACTAAAAAGGAACTAATGTTGTTTTTTATGTTACCTGGTATATGTGTGTCCTTGAAATAACCTTTGCCATGTTTCTGCACAAACTCATTAGGTGGCAGGACTATGATTAGTAACACACTGTTTGGGTTCTTGAAGCATTAGTTACAGTGACACAATGGATGCTGATTATGAGCAAAGATTGAACATTAAGTTCTGCATTAAGTTGGCAGGAAACCCCTAGTGAAATGTGGACAGTTATTAAGCAAGTATATGCAGGCAAGGCACTTTCAAGGAGTTATGTTTTTGAGTGACACAAAAGGTTTTGTGAAGACAGAGATTAAGCGCAAGATGATCGCCCATCTACAGCACACACCGATGCAAATGTGAAGCATGTAAGGCAGTTATTGCAAGAAGACCATCATGTGACGGTGCATGAAAATATATGAAGAACTTAATTAGAATCATGATGTTTGTCACAAGATTTTATTCAAAGATTTAGGGAAACAGAAACTTAATGCAAAACTCATCCTCACACACTAACAGATGAACAGAAAGAGGAAATATGAAGAATTTCTGCTGAACTACTGAGCAGAGCAAGATGTGATGCTGGAAGTGCAGAATTTGTAGCAGAAATAAGTTGATAGAGGAGCAGGAGCATAAGATCTGCACCCTTCAGGTGCAGTTACAAGATACAAAAGAGGAACTAGATTGGTTCAGGAGTATGAAGGGCACTGGGGAATGGGACGCAACAGTTGGTAAGAAGGCAGCTAGGAGGAGGATATATACAGACATACTTTGAATAAAACTAATAGATTTGACCAACTGTCAGAGTTGAGTGGAGATGTGCCTCTTGTAGTTGTAGGTGTAGGAAATATGCAGCAGTCCTCAGCAGTTAGGGGGCCTAAGTCAATCGCAAATTGTGGCAGAGAGAAGAAGGTTCTGTTGCTAGGTAAATTACATGGAACAGGTGTGGGCCAGCAGTTGCAGGAAATGTTGGAGAGTGAGTACCAGGTCACCATCATAGTGAAGCCTTGGGCAGGGTTGGCTCAGGTAACTGTTAACATAGGGAAGTTACGTAGGAATTTTACAAAAGAGTATCAGGTAGTGTTCATATGGGAGTTATGTAGGAATTTTACAAAAGAGTATCAGATAGTGGAGCAAGGAATATTTTTGAGAGAGATGGGGAATATGATGTAAGTGGTGACCTGGTGAAGATAGCTACTGAAACTGGTGGCACTAATGTGGACTTTGTGCAATTTTTTCAATGTCACGATCAGCCTCATCTTAATGCTGCCACCAGGCATGTTAACATGGGGCTGGAGAAGTCACTGATGGCAGAGGGCATGCCTCAATTGCAGTGGTCTATCAATAGATAGGGTCTCACTAGGCATGGCCTACACCACAATAGGTATGGGAAGGGGAGGCTGGCAAAGCTTATAGGTGACAGTGTAGTGGGTGATGGTGGCACACTCATGGAAAGATTCCGGTAGTAGTTAGTGTTAAAGCTGCACCTTTTTTAGATTGAAGTCCCCTGTTTAAAAAAAGTCCCTGTAACACAGGAATCACCTTCAGAGGAGATCAGGTATTCAAGTAGAAAAGAAATTCGCATATTTCATCAAAATATGAGAGGTATTATAGATAAAGTTAGTGAACTGCTTATAGATGTTGACTCTGACATTACTTGTATATCAGAGCACAATTTAAAGAGTCTGGCAATTCCTTTACCAGGATACAGATTAGCTGACTGTTTTTAAAGGAGTTCTTTGTGTAGTGAGGAAGTGGCCATGTACGTAAAAAAACAGAAGTCCATTTGAATCCATAGACATATCATGGCACTGCACAGAACAGGTATCTGAATGTTGCATAGGGCAAACTGAATTTAGTACAACTAAACTTCTAATTGTTGTTGTTTATAGATCCTCTAACTCTTGACTTCAGATCATTTCTGCTCATGCTAGAAGGGTTTTTGGTCCACTTTATAGCAAGTAACAAAAAATGAGTTAAATGTGCTGACTTCAATATTAATTTTGCATGTGATTGAGCAGGAAAAAGGAAGTTGGAGGATCTCCTAAACTCATATGCAGGGTAACAGTAGCACAGCCAAAAATAAGATTTTTATTCATTCTTCATTACTAGATGGACATTCTGTTAGTAAAAGGGTGAATGGCCTTTTAGACCATAGGCACAAATTTTTAATGCAAATAGGTTTTTGTAGTCAAACAAATGTTTTATATAATTATGAACTATGTAGAAAAGCTCATCCAATGGCAACAGTTTCTTAAGCCTTATTAAGGAATGAGAGTGGCAGGATGTTGATAGTACTGATAACATTGATGACAAATATAGTGCTTTCCTTTCTCATGCTCTTTGAATGTTGTTTTCCATTAGAGTATTTTACACAGGGTAATAGCTGTAAAAGGCAGCCTGGGTGGTTGGTTAGTGGGATAAAGATATCATGTAAAAACAAAGTGGGAATTATATCAAAATATTAGAAGTAGTCACAATCAAGCTACAGTAGCCCATTACAAATAGCATTGTAAGGTGCTTAAAAATTTTATTCGGAAGGCAAAGAGTATGTGGTATGCAAATAGAATAGCTAATTAATTGGAGAAAATTAAAACTATATGGTCAGTTGTGAATGAAGTGCCTGGCCAGCAGCACAAGGTTGACACTATGAAGTCAGTTTGTAGTAAAATATTTCTGTTACTGATAAGTCAGATATATATAGTACTTAACGATCATTATCTGGGCATTGCTGGTGAATGAAATAAAAACTTAGTTTATACAGGGAATCATACAGCTCTCTTGGAAATGCCTTTCCAAAATTAATGTCTGAAATACTATTCTGTGACACTGACGAGAGGGAGATTGAGTCAATAATTAAATCACTGAAGACTGAGAAGTCTCATGGATATGATGGAGTGCCTAGCAGAATATTTAAGTACTGTGCTGTACATGTTTGCCATGTACTGAGCCATATTTGTAATTTTTCCTTTAAGAATGGCCAATTTTCTGAACGATTAAAGTACTCAGTAGTAAAGTTGATTTATAAGAATGGAGAAAGGAATAATGTAGACAATTTTAGACCTATTTCTAAGCCATCAGTGTTTGCTAAAGTTTTTGAAAAGGCTTAGTATGTAAGGATAATTAATCAATTTATTTCACATAATTTGCCATCAGATGTACAGTTCAGCTTTAGAAGTGGTTTAACAACTGAAAATGGTATACTCGCTTTTCTCTGGAAGGTACTGGATGAATTAAACAAAAGGTTTCAAATGCTAGACATCTTTTTTTATTTAACTAAGGTGTTTGTGTTTATCACAAAATATTGTTCCAGAAGTTGGACCATTATGGAATACGGGGAGTAGCTCACAATTGGTTCGCTTCTTTCTTTAACAACAGACAGCAAAAGGTCATTATTGATGGTGTTTAGAGTGGTTGTGATGTGGGGTCTGGGTGGGGCATGGTCAAATAGGGGTGCCCCAGTGATCAGTACTGGGGCCACTCATACTTCTTATTTATATAAATGATATGCCCTCTAGCATTACAGGTAATTCTAAAATATTTCTGTTTGCTGATGACACTAGCCTTGTAGTAAAGGATGTTGTGTGCAACTCTATTTCAAATTGTGCAGTTCATGACGTAAGTTCATGGCTTGTAGAAAACAAACTAATGCTAAATGACAGTAACACTCAGTTTTTACTGTTTCAAACACACAATTCAACAAAACCTGATGTTTTAATATCACAGAATGGGCATATGATTAGTGAAACTGAACAGTTCAAATTTCTAGGTCTTCAGATAGATAGTAAACTGTCATGGAAAGCCCACATTCAGGATCTTGTTCAAGGACTTATTACTACCATTGTTACTATTTGAATGATATCTAAAATAAGTGATAGGCCAAGACTAAAAATAGTCACCTTTGCTTCTTTTCATTCACTTATGTCATATGGTATTATATTTTGGGATAACTCTTCCCACTCTCAAAGCATATTTTTGGCTCAAAAATGGGCAGTTTACGAAATATGTGGTGTAAGTTCGCTAACCTCTTGTCGACCCTTGTTCGCTAGTCTGGGTATTCTGGCATTGGCTTCTCATCATATATATTTTTACTGTCATTTCTTGTTAAGAATATCAACTTATTCCCAAGAATTAACAGCTTTCACTCATTTAATACTAGGCAGAGATCCAATCTGCATTTGGATCACACTTCCTTGACTCTTGTGCAGAGGGGTGTGCAGTATATTGCTGCATCCATTTTCAATAATCTACCACAAGAATTCAAAAATCTCAGCAGTAATCCATGTGCTTTCAAATTGAAACTGAAGTGTTTCCTCCTGGGTCACTCCTTCTATTCCATCAAGGAGTTCCTTGAAAAATTAAGCTGATTCCTGTGTTATATTGTTGACTGCATTTACATACACTTATGACATGTCTTTTTTGGGTTTATAAACATTTTATTTTATCTGTTATTGCTTTTATGTTGTATTTCATGTTCTGACACATTTCAGATTTGCTCCTCAATTTGGTCCTACAGAACTAGACGTGTAAAATAAAGTAAAGTAAAATAAAATAAAATTTCTGTCAAAGACTATTGCTGGGGATGAAAGTTGGTGCTACCAGCATGACCCTCACACAAGGCATCAGTGTACTGAATGGCTGAGTCCTGGATCACCAGCATTGAAGTCAAATGACAACTTTCAAGGACAAAGACAATGTTGATTGCATTCTTTGATAGTAAAGGATTAGTTCACCTTGAGTATGTTTCTCCAGGACAAACAGTGAACCAAACTTTTACACTGAAGTCTTGAAGTATTTGTGACAAGCAATGCAATGTTGCCACCCTGGTTAGGAGCCAGGATTATTACTTGGCAAACACAATTTTCTAATCGTAAAAGAGAGAGAGAGAGAGAGAGAGAGAGAGAGAGAGAGAGAGAGAGAGAGAGAGAGAGAGAGAGAAAATCTGCCCTGGAACTTTTATGACCTCGAAATACTGTACATGAGCTGTTAAATCTTGTTTTTGACACTTGCATGTCATTTTTGTTTGTTATAAATTCCACAGTACGAGCTGAAATGAGTAGAGTTCAAACACTGTGAAATGATTTTCAAGAACATTGTCCATTTCTATGATAATGTCTTCTGATGTACTATGGAACTGGTGAGAGATATGGCTGGAAAATATTTGCCTAACAGTCCAGGTCTTTCATTGTATGACTACCACACATGTCATAATGTTTGGATGGCTGAGTATGATTGTGCACTGAAAGTCAGAAAACAGGCTGACAGGATCTTCCAGTGGAGAAAATTGTTGATTTATTTTGCAGTACTAACATTTAAGGACATTTTCCAATCACATTCACTGATTCAATACACTGCACTAAGTACATAAAGAGATCAAAGATTCTCCAAAATAGAAGTTCCTTCATACACACTAAATACAACAGGGAAAAAACGAGATTTCTTGGTATAGGTTTTCAAATTATTTGTTTTACTTTGCTGCTACTTCTTTTCTCGCTGAGTTACCTCATTCACTTTTTGCTCCTTTGTTCCTAACTATGCAACCATAATGTTTGAAATTCATAAATACTATTAGACTGGAGTACTTACTTCCACAGACACTGCAGTTTGTGCAGTTTGTGACTCTAGACCTTAAGTATATTTATAACCACTTTATATTATTGGTTTTAAATGTAGGTGTGTTGCTTATACAATTGACAGTTACTAATTGTTGAATAAATTATAAATAATTACTGACCATTTGGATCCAGAGGAATGACATCACGTGCATTCAGAACTTCAACACAAAGGGAGTCATGGTTGAAGTAAGCACGCACTGAAAGAACGCCGTACTCGGTGCTTTCTGTTGCCAGCTGATCTTGCAACCGTTGTTGGTAATACAGGTTTATCAGACCTTCTGTGTCTGTCTTGTGATATTGCAGACGTTGTTCCACACTCCAATATGTTGCTGTTATGTACATCATCATGCATTAATAAAACAAAATTTATTATAAAATGGAAGTAAAGACTTAATATTAAAGGAAATTGAGACAAAAACTGTACTGGTGAAATCAGAAATGCAGTGCACTTCCCAAGCATGCAAATTAAAATACTGTATTAAATTCTGAGTTTCACAAATTTGAAGCAAATGCACAGAAAAAAGGCAAAAGTAAAAAGGATTAACAATTGTTCTACTTCTTAATAGTTAAATACTAACAGAGAATAAATCAATCATGATAGAGCAACAGAATATAAATTCATCTGGCTCCATTGAAATCTCAATTACTTCTTTTTTTTATATATTTCGCTTCCCTTGATGACAGTGTATTATAACTCTTCCCTTTTGACTTTAATAGTAAAAGTTTAAGCATGTAAATGTTATAAATTATATGTTTCAGTTATCTATTGTAACTTCCAACAGTGATGAAACGAATGAAAAATAAATACTATAAAGAATTAGTACTTTTAGCCCTCAAATAAAACTTAAAAATTGAAAATGTCACGTTTAATTAATGGACAATGCAACACTGGTGATGAGGATTTAGACTCATGGACACAGCAGTGGCAAAGCAACAAGATAACAACAAGAAGCTGAACTACAAAAGTAACAGATGATCAACCACTCACCAACAACTAGTGACATAAACAGTCACAGTGTCACCTAAACTGACAGTCCCAAAATACCCTTTATTCTGAAAAATCAACAGTTGGCAAATGTATCAGCATGAAAGAGAATAGACTGAGAAGTTCAAATATTTTTTCTATTCTGGTCTACTCACAAAGTTCTATGTCTTTTTTGAAAGGTTTGTTCTCTAAAGTATCTTGATAAACTGGTGAAATGTTAGCAACATATCATGATCTTAAAATCCACATTGTGCACTGTCAACTCAGATTCTACAGATACAAAAAGCAACCATCAGTGTCATATCATATCATACATGAGTGGACTTTTTAATTAAAAGGTATAGTAACTTTATGTGCTGACATGACCAACACAAACATGACCTGTTACTAGATTACAATCTACAAACTGCACAAGATTTTGAGTTAGCTACAGAAATGAAAAAAAGAATATTGGCCAGAATTCCACAACATGCTGCAGTTCAGTTGATTAAACTGAATGAACATAAAGAGCCAGCTCAGTAAAGCAGGAAGTTCAAGAGAACAGGGGACAGTATTCAGAAGTGACAACCTTAACAGAAGTCTTACAGTGCCATAGAAACAGTGTTATTATGAATATAATTCATAGCTCTCCAAAAGCTTCTTGGTTGTACATCCTCAATGAAACCCTCTTCTGTCTTATTCAGACTGTTTTGCAAAATAGCCTAAACATAATTGTTCCCATGAATATGCAGCATGCTTCCATTGCAAGTAAATTGGACAAAGTTTTAAGTGATGAAGTGTGTGTAATTATGCACACAGAAAAGAAATGACCTGACTTAATGATGCTGAGCCATGAGATTCTCAAAAGTTATTAGTTAACTTGCTGATTATGAGAAAAAATATTGTTTCAGATTGATTTGATGACATTCTCATCATTATAGGTGCAAACACCTGCCAGAATCTTCTGCAATTCCAGCTTCTGTTCCAAGCTGTTTCTGAACTGCAGCCTACAGAACTGACTGTTTTACCAAAAACTGACTAAATACCTGAGATGTAGACCTAGAAAACAGGGCATTCTCTTAATGCAAAAACATCTTCGGGAACTGATCAAACAACATTCCTCCACAGGATATAAAAGAAGACCAATAATTTATTGAGAAAGTTAATTATTAAGCCTGGCTTAATTCTGACATTGTGCAAAGTTCAGATTCCCTCAATAAACATAAAAAAAGGGAAGGCAGTCCACATAACCTGAAAATGAGAGAGACATTGTCACTTATTAATAAAAGCATTTTAGCAACATATTCAACCATAAAGCCACTAATACTGGCCATAGGCAGCTCACAATAAAGAATAGAGACAGTTGAATCAAATAAATAAAAGATCAGTCCAAACACTCAATAGAGATTTTATTTAAAGAATCTTTTATTCTGTGCAACAAAATTACTCAGATATACAGAAAGTGGCACTTAAAATAAGCAACACTAGGAAAAAATTTCAAGCATATATTTCTATGGGATACATTTGTACTTAATAATATACCATAAACTTACACTGGCATTATTCAGCTCCTGCTCATCATTGCCAGATAAAAACAGCACAATGCCTACATATGTGGGCTCTATTTCTATTAATCTACAACTGTAAGATTGTCTTCAAATCTGTATCACACCACACTGATGGAGATGCTCTTTCCAGGTCATTTGTGGGCACCAATATTGAATTTGATAAGGAAGAAATCATCTTCCAGAGTGTTAGCCAAGCAAGATATGCATTAGTGCTTGGTGATTCTTGGGGAGGGGGGGGGGGGGGGGTGCTCAAGTGTGTCCACGATTGTGTATAATGGTGACAAAGGCCGTAATGGTCGAAAGCTATGATTGTAAGAATCTTTTTTTGTGCCTATCTGCAACTCGGCATCCACTATATGATGAATAGCAACTTTCCTTTTCTAATATTGTTACATTCCTTCCTGGATTTCCCATTGTTTGATGGTACACTCCAAATGTATCTCAGACTCAGTCTCAATTTGTGTTTTGCTTTTATCCTGCAAAAATACTTTGGTGATTCTCATACTGTGTTAGTGAGTCTCTGCTTGGCTTTCAACCTAAATGGTACTGTGAACAGCTGATCTGATGACAATCAATGGCGAAAAGTGCATAGAAAAATGTTAGAATCATCATGTAACAAAAATAACAAACAGGAAGCAAGAGTGAAAGATGAGTAAAACATAATTTGCTTGTAATAATTTATTCCTAGTGGTAATTAAGTTGTGCAATAATGGTGTGTATTTATACCTAAAACGCATATACTTTGACATTAAATTCATTGCATACTAATTGGGAAGGAATATTGAACATGAAAAATCACTCTGGAAAGAATAATCCTTTTAGTTAAATCAGAAGCACACTTCCTGTCTGAAGAATTTTCAGTTATTACTTCTGCAGTTGCAAATAAATCACAGAAATGTATCCCGGAAGAACCAGGGACAGGTTTGCCAGAACATCTACCAACCCAGTTGTCATCACCATTAAGAGAATGCTTTGCTCTGGAACATCATATTATACTCTGAGAAAGAGCTCTTGATAGCAATGAAGCATCACTCTCATCTCATGGTAATTCCACACAATCTTCAGCCCAAGATTCAATCACTGCTCGAAGCAGGTTATTGGAATACCTTCCATATGGGAGTCAAGGTTTGCCACCATGTTTGCTGGCCAGTAATCAATAAGAAAATCAATAACACAGAACATTGAAACCAACTAATGACATGCACTTTCTAAAGTGATTTCTTATTTAACACAACCAGCAGGTGTATAGGACTGCATTCACATCAACTTTGCAGGTCCTTTTTTCAATGTCATGTGAATCACAGTCTTTAGTCCTATTCTAAATTGCCATACATAAATTTGCCTACAAAGTGAAATGACAGAAATGACTGCCCAGGCCCTCACACAAATATCATCACTGAAGATCTTCCTCATATATTTGCATCTGACAGAGGACCACAATTTACATTTTAATAACTTGAATACAATGTATTAACATCCCACTATAATACATTTTATTCAAGTTATTAATGTGTCTATGTTCCTCTAAGAACTGATGGAACATTCCATAAATAGTAACAATTTACATTGTCAGCCTTCTTCATCTTTCCCAGACATAACAAAATTAAACATCTGCTTCCAGCTCCTTTTCTTCTGCACTCAAATGGAGGAGCTAAACAAATGGTCTGGATGCTTAAAGATAACTTGAAGATAACTATCTGGCCCACATCAACTGAAGATGCTCCAACAGAGTTTTTGAACACATAAAAGGCCACCATCATCAACCAGTACAGTGCAGCGGAGCTACTCTACAGCTGAGCCCTGATGACTCTTCTCCACCGACTATATCCACAGATGCATGACAGGACACCATCTAGTCCATGATTCTCCAGCAGAGGCACAGTGTCCTCATCACTATGGACAAAATCTATGGTGGGTACCTCCACAAATATAAGAACATGAAGCTATCACATGTTTTCCACATAAGCATAAAGCTTCCAGTGGCATTGATGTCATAATCTATTTGACATTGCTACCAAAACTGTATCCTGTACCATCACTGGCAGAATATGAGTTCTAGAGTCCCTCCCCCCTCCATCTCATACCCCAAGCTCCCTACTCTGATCTGACAGCGGGCCACATTGTCTTTGTCTTACTGGAATGTTGTAAAATGAACTTATTGTTTGTCATTTGTTTAGCTGCCTTCACAACTTTTTAAAATATAGCTTTATTATGTCTGGCCTACTCAGTGAAATGCCTACTTTTATTATACTTCAGTTCACTGTGGAGTTGCCTCTTCTTGACACGAGCAATTTCTATAACCTGAGTTATCCATATAAGATTATTATTCATCTTATTATATGTAGTTCTAAATGGGTAAGTTTCCCTAAATGTTACAAGACAGCTACTTAAAAAGTTATCAAAGCTACTACTACTTGAAATTTAGCTGTCATAAGGCCATTCTGCTTCTCTTAATGTATTGCTAAATACAATTGAATTTTTTAAATTGAGGTTTGTTTTTATATTGCTTTTGTTACATGAGATTTCTTTGTCAATGTATAATGCAGAGTGATCAGAGATTACTAAATCTAAGCAATATTTATAAATACCTTCAAACATATAATTTGTTAAAATATCATCAGTACAGGTCACTGACTGCATATTATGTCAGAGAATTTGGACACATCATTGCTTTGAACTACAATATTAATGTTGAAGTCAGCTGCCACTACAATTTCCTTCCTTTTTTTCTTTATTGGATTTTTCAAGCAGGCACTGAAATCTGACCAGAAAAGCTTCAGTAGTAGCCTTTTTGGTACTCCGTAAATAGAAACTACACTCCTGGAAATTGAAATAAGAACACCGTGAATTCATTGTCCCAGGAAGGGGAAACTTTATTGACACATTCCTGGGGTCAGATACATCACATGATCACACTGACATAACCACAGGCACATAGACACAGGCAACAGAGCATGCACAATGTCGGCACTAGTACAGTGTATATCCACCTTTCGCAGCAATGCAGGCTGCTATTCTCCCATGGAGACGATCGTAGAGATGCTGGATGTAGTCCTGTGGAACGGCTTGCCATGCCATTTCCACCTGGCGCCTCAGTTGGACCAGCGTTCGTGCTGGACGTGCAGACCGCGTGAGACGATGCTTCATCCAGTCCCAAACATGCTCAATGGGGGACAGATCCGGAGATCTTGCTGGCCAGGGTAGTTGACTTACACCTTCTAGAGCACGTTGGGTGGCACGGGATACATGCGGACGTGCATTGTCCTGTTGGAACAGCAAGTTCCCTTGCCGGTCTAGGAATGGTAGAACAATGGGTTCGATGATGGTTTGGATGTACCGTGCACTATTCAGTGTCCCCTCGACGATCACCAGAGGTGTACGGCCAGTGTAGGAGATCGCTCCCCACACCATGATGCAGGGTGTTGGCCCTGTGTGCCTCGGTCAAATGCAGTCCTGATTGTGGCGCTAACCTGCACGGTGCCAAACATGCATACGACCATCATTGGCACCAAGGCAGAAGCAACTCTCATCGCTGAAGACGACACGTCTCCATTCGTCCCTCCATTCACGCCTGTCGCGACACCACTGGAGGCGGGCTGCACGATGTTGGGGTGTGAGCGGAAGACGGCCTAACGGTGTGCAGGACCGTAGCCCAGCTTCATGGAGACGGTTGCGAATGGTCCTCGCCGATACCCCAGGAGCAACAGTGTCCCTAATTTGCTGGGAAGTGGCGGTGCGGTCCCCTACGGCACTGCATAGGATCCTACGGTCTTGGCGTGCATCCGTGCGTCGCTGCGGTCCGGTCCCAGGTCGACGGGCACGTGCACCTTCCGCCGACCACTGGCGACAACATCAATGTACTGTGGAGACCTCACGCCCCACGTGTTGAGCAATTCGGCGGTATGTCCACCCGGCCTCCCGCATGCCCACTATACGCCCTCGCTCAAAGTCCGTCAACTGCACATACGGTTCACGTCCACGCTGTCACGGCATGCTACCAGTGTTAAAGACTGCGATGGAGCTCCGTATGCCACGGCAAACTGGCTGACACTGACGGCGGCAGCGCACAAATTCTGCGCGCCTAGCGCCATTCGACGGCCAACACCGCGGTTCCTGGTGTGTCCGCTGTGCCGTGCGTGTGATCATTGCTTGTACTGCCCTCTTGCAGTGTCCGGAGCAAGTATGGTGGTTCTGACACACCAGTGTCAATGTGTTCTTTTTTCCATTTCCAGGAGTGTACAACAACATTTATGTCCCTTCACCCAACACAACAGCTTTCAAATACACTCTCTTCAGTCAAATAATTACAATCATTTCATATTTTATATCAGAATGAGTACATATGCAAGAGCATCCACATGGTTGCTCTTGAGTACAAAAGCTGTTGACTATTTCAAAATTTTTGATTTCATTAAGTATTTTAACATTATCAGCTGTAAGCAAATGTTCATTGAGGCAAATAATTTTGTCATTTTTACATTCAGAAAGAATAATTTGAAGTTTGTCAACTTTATAACTTTTGTTTGAAAAGACAGTACTTAGGCCATTTATATTCCAGTGCATTATGTACAAACATTCTTTCTTATTTATTATGTCAAACATATTATATCCTTGGGAGTGTTCAGTCTTGCCACTATTTTTTTTAGGAATCACTGTTTCTCATCCATATTCTTTCTTGTAAGTTTTCCATGTTATTCAGAATTTGACATATATCAGCAAACATTTTACTAAGATTGGATCCCAGTCAGCTGAAGATGGATAACCTATAGTAACAGATTTTACTAAGAATTTTGCATCCGGATGTATTTCAGTGAAGGCCAAGCACTGTTGGCATATCAACAACATTATGAAAAGGGTAGATTGCTAATCTCTGTACAGATGACACACTGAGTTGCAGCAGGCACATTGAAAAGACTGTTCCACACTGAGCTTTTGGCCCAAGCCTTCTTCTAAGAAGAAAACACAAACACAAATTCACAAAAGCAAGCACACTTCACATACACTAGGCTGCTATCTTTGGCCGCAGAATGAAATTCTTGTGTTGAACAAAAGCAGCAGTTCACAATGGGATGGGGAAGGGGAATTGATAGTAGGGTATGGATGGAGAGAGAGAGGAGTACTTTCTGGTGGACCATGCATGAATCAGATGAGAGCAGTACAAGACTGCCAGGTACAGAGCCTGGAGGCTGTCAGGCATGGAGGGGAAGGGGATATGAGAAGTTGAAAATGAATGGAGCAGAGAAGGGGAAAAGATCAGTGGGTATGTTAGTAGAGAGCAGCACACAGTAAGGAAGAGAGGGGATGCGAGTTGGAAGGAGGCAGTAGGATGGAGAGGCACAGACAGTGGATTGAGAGTGTGGCGGCAGTAGGTTACTGTGGGTTGAGGCCAGGATAATTTTGAGGGTAGAGAATGTGTTGTAAGGATAACTCCCATCTGCAAAGTTCAGAAAACCTGGTAGTGGAGGGAAGAATACGGATGGCCTGGGTTGTGCAGCAGCCATTGAAATCAAGGATGTTATGTTCAGCTGCATATTGTGCCACAGTGTGATCCACTTTGCTCTTGACCACAGTTTGGTGGTGGCCATTCATCCTGGTGGACAGCTGTTTGGTAGGCATGTCAACATAAAAAGCTGTGTAATGACTGCAGCAGAGCTCGTATATGACATGGCTGCTGTCACAGTGACCCAGTCTTTTTTTGGCTGGCTTTAATTAAACAACTTAGCTTAGTTTAAATATGTCAGCAAATATGGTCTTGCCAGTGCATTTTGAAAAATAAAAAGTGCTTAGTATATGAAATAACACAATGTACATGATTGTGAAATAGGAATCCCTATGACCAATCAACATATCAAGAAGTATGATCAGTCATTTTTATCATGTTTCAATTTGAAGTACATAAGAAGAAAGACAAACACAATGGTAGTCCATATCTCTTTTCTGCCACACATATTCCAGTGAATTTTTAAACACAAATGCACAGTGTACCAGTATGCTGTAATTTTAAAGGACTAAGAGATCTATGATGGGTCTCCAATACACCCAGTTTAGTAATTCCTATCTTTCAGTTCCACTGGTCAAATTTTAAATTCTTATATGAAAAATGTACTTTTGCATAGATAATTAGATTGGATGATGATTTTGTAATTTTTCATATGTAATGACAACGATTCTCAACACTATATAGGTAGCTGCCACTTCATAATTTTTTAATAGTTACGTTAAGCTGTTTATTGACTGACATACATGATTTCAATTGTTCCAGGGGTAAACCTTTCTGCTCAGCATGGAAGAAATCCACAAGAATTTCCAGTGCTTCATACAGTCGCTCATAGAACATGGGCATTTTGTCCTGCAATCAAACAAATACAATAATATTATGAACTTAGTTAAACAGATACAGTAATATTATGACTTGGTAAAGTATTTCTTTTGCTTTCTTTATAAGTAAAGAATATACTTATTGTTCTACTGGTATTTACTGAGGTCTACAAAATAATTTTCATATAGCACCTTAAATATTTCAGAGCCAGTTTATTAATATATTGTGATTAAATGGAAGATAATGAAGAAGGAATTATACAGTCTTAACAACCTAAGACAGTCAATGAAATATGACTTAATATGAGTTGAGGATCTGGCCTTGAGTACAGTAAATTACATGTGGTGTCCCACAAGGATCCATCTTAGGGCGATTGCTTTTTCTTGTGTACATTAATGATCTCTCATCAGTTACACTGCCAGAAGCAGAGTTTGTTTTGTTTGCAGATGACACGAGTATTGCAATAAATAATATGTCGAGTGTAGTTCTAGAAAGATCTGCTAATGATATTTTCATGGATGTTAATAAATGGTTTAAAGCCAACTCACTGACATTAAACTTCGAAAAGACTCACTATATGCAATTCAGAACCTGTAAGAGCTTTCCACCCAGCATATGCATAAAGTACGAAGAAGAGCAGATAGAAGAGGTTGACAGTCTTAAATTCCTGGGATTACAACTTGATAATAAATTCAGTTGGCAGGATCACACCACAGAACTGCAGAAACGACTTAACAAATCTGTATTTGCAATTAGAGTGTTAGCAGACATACGTGACATAAAAGTGAAAAAACTTGCATACTTTGCCTACTTTCATTCCATAATGTCATATGGTATAATATTTTGGGGTAAATCTTCAAGTCAAACAAAAGTTTTCAGAGTCCAAAAGCATGTAGTACGTATTATTTGTGGAGTAAACTCACGGACGTCTTGTAGAAACCTCTTCAAAGAACTGTGTATACTAACTACTGCTTCTCAGTATATTTACTCCTTAATGAAATTTGTCCTAAATAATATATCTCTTTTTCCAATAAACAGCTCAGTTCATACATACAATACCAGGAACAAAAGTGATCTGCACAAGGACTTAAAAGCACTTAATTTAGTTCAAAAAGGGGTCCACTACTCAGGAACACTCATCTTCAATAATTTGCCAGCAAACATAAAAAATTTAGTTACAAATAGAGATCAGTTTAAAAGGAGCCTGAAAGACTTACTAGTGGCCAACTCCTTCTACTCCATTGAAGAATTTTTTAATAGAAACAAATGATGTGTTGTATATATTTATACTATTAATATTGTTATTCCAGCTTTAAAAAAATTAAAATAAAAAATAAAAAAAAGGTGACATGTTCCACATCCACGAGGACCTCCTCCACACAGATCTATGGAACGAAAACTAATCTAATCTAATCTAATCTCTAATCAGCAAGAACACATTTGCTAGCTGGCTTTTTTTTCAGTATATCTCATGAAGTGAAACATATCTCTGCTTTTATAATGTATTGTTTAGCACTGATTTTTTAATGGTACATTCATGAATGTCTGGCAAATCTCATAAAATATATTGAATCAAGTCTGCCCATTTTTCGGCACTGTAAAGCAGGCTGTTCCTGATCAACTGTCCAAATGTGAAATGGTGGATGCTTGTGGATGGCCACAAGCAAATAAATCTTGTGAGTGGGCACACAGCAATGTGCTAACAAAACTACCATTTAATGATAAGGTACTAATTAAGAAAATGTGACTGCAACAGGTTATGGCGAACTGAAAAATTTAAATGAAAGATAAGATACAAATGTTTTATTGAACTGCAAATGTAGGCATTTCTCATTCTTTGCAAGTGATGAAATATTTGGTATCAGTCACAAAGATGTCACAAGAGGAAGAATGCTCTTCAGCATTGAATTATGAAGTTAGGAACTTTCTACTTTTTTTTTTCTTCTATTCAAAATGAAACAGAGATTATTCAGAACAGAATGCTGACCTAAGTACAGAAATAATGTCAACCATATTTTTATGTTGCTTATGAAATTTTTCTACATGTATGTCATCATGTCACCAGAAAACATTCATAGTGTCATAATAGTAGCTGTCATTTAGTAGAGTAATATTTTGTAAATTTGTTACTTTTAACAGCATTTCCAAAGTGAAAGTACGCAGGGAAATTGAAATAGTTTCATTTCATTTTTTTATATCATGTAGGTCATGAAACATTCACTCAAAATACTGACAGAGTTGCAGGAAGCATTGGGAATGAAGTTTGAAAAGGTAATTGTACTGACAAAGGCATGTAAAGCAGCAGAAATAGTTTAAGACTGAACAGCATATCTCTGGCATTCTGAGCTACAATAACTGCCAAAAAGCTACATTGTAGGAACATTTTGTGCATCTGTAGTCATCTTATTTTAATGACATATGACTTATTTTACACTTTGCCTTGAGCCAATAAAATACTGATTTTGTTCCAGTGCAATTTTTGAAACTTGAGTTATTTATTTTTACCTCTGTAATCATGTTTTGTATACATTTGTAATGAATGCTTCCTGGCACTGTTTTATAATCTGACAGTGAATTCACAGGTACTTATGCTAAATGAACACTTTTAAGTTAGTTATTTCTCCTAGAAATTGGAATGTATGAGGGAATGCACACAGTATAACATAGCATAACTTACAACAGGCTCTCGAATCTTAATTGATTGTCATTTTGCAGGGGATGTTTACACAATAAACAAGAAACAATGCATAGAAAGTGTATCATAATAATTAAATATTGATTTTGCACAAGTGATTGAACAAGTTCTTATTTATAAACATCCTACAAATTTTCAGCATTACACACACATGATATATGAGGCTTGTTCAGAAAGTAAGTGTACTGTGACCATAATGGACTGTATTTTTTACTTTTTGATGATTGGAAACAATGAGTGGTAGAGGGGGGATTCCATGACCAGAGCAAGCATCACAGGAAAACATTAGTATGCAAACTTCTCATGCTGTTATCCACTTCCTTCTCACAGAAGGAATAGCACTTACAGAAATTTTTTCTCGAATCACAACAGTATGTGTTTAAGTTGTGTGGCGAGTTTAGTGGAGGTACAATAAATGTTCATGATGAACAGAGGAGACCTTCCACTCTGACTGATGAAATGGTGCAAAAATCGAAGGAACTGTTCGTAAGACTGCAAACTGACAGGGGGTGAAATTTATGCAATGTTTCCACAACTGTTCGGAACTCTCTTGTGTGAGACAACCACAAAAAAAAAAAACGTTGGGATGATGGGAAAAAAGTGCACAAAGATGGGTCCCAGAACATTGGCAGTGCAGCATGAGAAAAACTGAGTCAATAGCGGCTGTTAGTTTCTCCAGCAACTTGAATTGGAAGGTGGGATTTTCTGTGCTCTACTGTGACTGGAGACAAAACATGGGTGGCTCATTACATGTGTGAGACAAAAAGACAATCATCACAGTGGCATCACACCAATTCTCCATCTGCCAAAAAATTTAAAACCACAATTTGTGGCAAAAAAATCATGGCCTCAGTGTTTAGGGGACAACAAGGCATCATTGCCAATTTATGCCTCAGGACAAGACCACCACTGCAGAATGATATTGTGAGAATCCTCTCTCTCTCTCTCTCTCTCTCTCTCTCTCTCTCTCAATTTCTCTCTTTTTTAAGTAGCATTCAAAATGAAAGGAAGGGATGCTGACAAGAGGAGAGGAAGCCCATCCTCATACCTCATACAGCCTTAGCATCCAAGTTACTCTTGATCTAATTTTGTTGGGATGTTTTGAACCACCCCCACTATTCCTGACTTGTCGCCTTCAGTTTGTCATCTTTTCACTTCCCTGAATTCCACATCAGTAGAATTAAATTTTGAACCAACAAGCAGGCATAGAAAGAGTTTCTGAAGTGGGGAAGAAGCTGGTGGGAGAATTGTTTGAGGAGAGCATAAAGAATCCTGTGCCATGATTCTCCACATGCATTGAAAGGGATGGCGATTATTTGGACAAAAAATTATGAAAAAGTGTATAAGCTATATCCTGTAAATTTTCTCATATACACTTATTCTGAAAGAATATAAAAATCTAGTACACTTACTATCTGAACAGGCCTCATATATAGGCTTGCTATTTGTATATTTTTACTTTTTGTGTGCATATAAAGACTATAGAAATGAAACTCTCAATTAAGCACACCCCGGCACTGCCATCCATCTGCTGACCCAGCTCTAGCAATGACACCTGCCACACATCAGACAACAGTCGCTCAAAATTACGTGGCAGAAGTGCCGCATTAAGGGCAACAAGATGTGCATCAAGGTATTCCAGTAGTGGTGAAATGGCTTCAGAAGCTGGTAAGGAGTCGGGTGACCATGCCAGATGAAATGTTGCTTTCTTCAGGGCTGGCCGCATCTGTATGGAAAAGCAAACATGTTACAGACACTGTTAGTTACAACTGCAAAGAGTAGTGAAGAAAAATGCACCTTTAATCAGAACAATGATTCTTGTGCCTAAATAATAATCTTCAAAGTGTTGGAAACAAAAGCTACTTCAGCAGGTTCTCACATCAAAATGGACAGAACAGGAGAGTTAAAATCAATGTAGAACTGATGAACAAGAGAAGAGATGTTATAGAAATATTAATCATGAAGGCAGAAAAAACAAGGCCATTAGAAATGGTGGTGAGCAGTGCAGTACCTTATCAACAAAATGTGATTGAATTCACAGAATGTGGGTTGAATCCCTAACATCTTGTGTGGTGAGGGCATGTAACACTATGATTATAACTGTCTCTCGGATGACAATGTTGAAGTCAGTGATTCTTTTGGGTCACTTAATAACTGTAAAGTATTTATTTGCACCTGTGTTATCCTTTCTCTTCCTGTGATTTCTGTAATAGTCCATAATAACCCAAACATAGAACTAAGAACTCAGTGCAAGCACTAATGTCAGGAGTCTGTAAAAAGCAGTTACTCATTTGTCACACTATTTAGAGGAAACATAAAAGCCTTACTCCAACATTACGCACAATGAATGTGCATCAAGATTTATCACAGTGTTCAGGTTGGGACAAATAAGTAAAAAAAGACAGGCTGAATGATGGATAACTATGAACTTGATGGATGTTAAAATAGTGTATGACAAATTTCTGCCAAGACTGTTGTTCATTTACACCAGCTATTAGCATGTTACTTTTGGAGTAGCCAACACCCTAGTTCTGAACTAATAGAAGTCACAAGACTTTAGGTCACTAGTGTTTTGACTCCTGCCACAGTCAGTATCAGCAAACAAACGATACTGTGTCTGCCAACACTGGAGTAGTCACTGCTCATTTCTTTTTCTTCAAATGAATGATGAAGCTTTCTCTGGTCCACCATGTGAGCTACTTATGATTCCTCAGAAGAGGACAATTAATACTTGCATTCTCATAAATGATAAAAATAAAAAAAAGAAGCCAGAATGTGTTAGCATAACAGCTGTACATGTAAGGATGGCACTGTTCTTCTGCCTAATGGAGTCTATGTACAATGGAGTATGTTTCATACATTCCCTCCAGTCCCTCTGACACAAGGTCCAAGAAAAAGTATATACACAGCAGAAACGTTCATATATGCAAAACAATAATACAAAGATAAATAAAAATACCGGTGAAAATAGGGGAATACCAGCACTCCAAATTCTAGTACCTGAACAAAAAATTAAATGAGAATAAGGAACATTTTTGGCATGGTGTATTATAGCACAAATGTTTTTTATCATGAACTGTGTTCTTGAGCTGTGACAAGATATATTAAAATTGATAGACTGTGGCAATGGATGATCAATTTACTATAGATGCCTTCTTGCTCTCTGCAGAAAGACAGGCATGGCAGGACACCTGTGCTGCATCATAGAGAAATGTTTTGAACTGTAAATGGAAGGCTGCAGATCTGTGTGAACTCAGATAGGCCCTGTAACTGGACATATTTAATGTTACATAAATTAGCATCATCAGTCTTATTCCTCATCTGTCAAACCTCATATTTCAAGCTAGCAAATGGGAATTTGGTCCTGGTGTCAGCTGATAGTTTGTATAGTGCATACAGTGTTACGAAACATTGTATGTATTATATGTAAGGTGTTTGCAGTGACTGGGAGTGAGAAATGAGTAAACAATGAGGCATTAGTCTTTTAGAAATCAGTAAACATCTTATTGTAATTTTGTTGTAAATTAATGACGTATTCAGAAGAATGTGTCTTGCATATTGTACAAATAACTTTAATCATTACTGTTTCTTTGTACATGTGCAGTGTACCATTCGATGTTGAATAAAGCTATTATTATTATTATTATTATTATTATTATTACATTATTGAATAACTTACTAATAAAACACTATTGCACATTAGTGAAAAAATAAATGAGGTAGCAATGTTCTAAACAGAGTAGCCTTCTATTTCAGAGTGTCGAGGCTCCAATCTTCATCCAGCCATCCTGATTTAAGTTTCCTGTGGTTTCCATAAATTATTCAGTGCTGGGATGGATTTTATTGTTAGGCCAGGACTGACTACTTGTCATATCCTTATCGTGCTAGACCTGTAACTATGCAAATGTCTGTATATGTAAATTACTTTATTTTTTTAAATTTTAATACCAAGACATGCCCAATATCCTTGCAAAAGAGGTCTATCAATGAATAAAACAACTGTTACATTGACGACTACTACTACTACTACTACTACTACTACTACTATATCACAACAAATTACTGTGAAGCACAAGAATATGTCTGTACTGAACTCCTTGTCTACCGTTACTGAATTAATCAATATTAAGGAAATAATTCACAGCATAATGTTTAATAAACAGTCATGTCCTAGTATGCCACATATTGCTCCATAGTAATTTTTAGCAGTCTTCTTTTAATATAGTATTTGATCTGTGCAAATGAATCCCTTTACTTAGTTGCCTTGCATATTTATCACGGCTTCAGTTTTTGAGATCATATTCCTGTTGGAAATTCAAGAAGAAATAATAATTTAACTACCGATCTGAATATAATGCTTCAAGGTGTGCTGCATGGAATGTGAGTAGGAATTAGGATTGCTGTCTAGTGTGCTGTGGGCTTCCATTAAAAATGTGATCACATGTAAATTTTTGTTATTTAGTATTTAAAATTTCTGGAAGGTTCTCAAAATTTCTCATGTTTATACTATTTGCATATTCTGGAATAGCCCATGTTTGTGTAAACAGTAGCACTCTCTAACCAGGAAGCAGCTGTGCATTGATGTCTGTATTAAAATTGCTTTCAGTTCTAAGTGTTGTACTTAACTGATGTTCCTACTTTTGGATTTGGACTTGATTCTGGTTACTACATGACATTGTTTGGTGGAGAAACCTAGCAATTCAAAATATCTAAATTGGTTCCAGTTGGGTAATGCAAAAGCATTCACATACACAAACAAAAACTGGAATACAAGCAGTACATTGTTCCCAAGATCCATGTGTATTCAGGAGACCAATGTATGCCAAAACATCAGTCGACATCAGGCACCCATCAGTGTATTCCAGAGATGTTGATCAGAACCTGATGAAATGGATGAGGAGATTTGACCAAGTTACCAAATACAACAGGTGGGATCACATAATGTTTTTGGCAAATGTGTACCATTACTTGAACGTCACAACCTATCAGTGCTTCAACAATGAAATAAAGAAGCTCAATAGCTGGGACAAACTCCAGGTCAAAATGAAGGAGTGGAAGAACAACTGAAGAACAGGGCCAAATTTCACATTCAGAATGTTTTTTCGCTATACCTCACTGTGAAACCGTATATGACAGAAGCTGACAAAATCACATATTTCATGATCAAGAGCTGCCAGGGCATTGAGGAAATGCTATGTTCAACTCATGAATGTGGTCTCTACTGCTGTTGTGGGAGCCACCATGATCTCACCTCTCTCATTTGCCAAGTAGTATGAGGAAAGATACAGCAATTTATAGCAGCTAGAAATATCAGACAGGGTATGCAAGAGATAGCAGCCTTGAATGTCAACTCCAGACGTTGGGAGATAATAGAGAATGTTGAAGAAGAAATGTGTTGATCTTCAGCGTTAATCTCCACCACCTATTGAATGCATCATGAAGAACGAACTCGACTAACTTGTACTTATGCAGCAGCTGCAAAATGATATTCCACCATCTGACAAACACTGGTATATCTAACTATTCTGCCAAGTGCAACAAACCCATAGAAGAACAGATATTTGGAGGATGAAGGATAACATGCTGGTATCTTTCTACTGTGGGGCCATGAATACACGGTACGCTACTGCAGAGAAAGATGACAAGTGTTTGATCACTATAACACCACAAGAGAATAACTATCACAACAGTTCTATTCATACCTGTCACCTATAGATGATTAAAATCAAGCTGGATTAGGGTGCTCACCAATTTGACATAACCATTTCCCATCACCATACAGAGTTAGCAGCCACTCACTTAGCCACTGACCTGAGGAAAACTGAGGCGACCATCTATGGAGCTGAGGACATCACAGATGAAAATCCTCCATGAACAATAGTCACCAAGACACCAGGAAATCTCATCAATGGCATCTTCAAAGGCCACACAGGTACTAGTGCAGGTACTAGTCAATACAGGGGCTTCTTTTCCTATAATGTTGAATGCTTGTCATTGCCAACTGAAGAAGACTATGTTTGATAACAAAAGATTGAGCCGAAGGTCACAAACATGAAATACATCCAGGAAACTTGAACATGTGTTGCAGGAATAACATCAATGGAAGAACACAGTCCTTTGAAATTGTCTCTTCAAGATAATGTGGTCATAGCATTATTCTCAGGTGGAACTTCTTGGATCCATCATGCACAGTCATAATCAGAGGAACATCAGAGCTCCAGACTGACAAATCTACTACAGTAACCGTAAGTTCCAGTTGTCAATCAAGATGCTCAATTAAACTATGGAGCTTTCATAAATTGCAAAAAGCTATTCAGGTTCAGAAAAGAAATCTACTCAGGCTCACAAAAGAAGTCTACTTGCAAATAACAGTCATGTAGGTGGTAAAAGAGGACTCCCGTATGTTAATTGTCATGAGCAGCCATAACTCTTTCCTAAAGGTATGTGCTTGGGAACAGCCACACCTGCCCATGGTGTGTAGCTTGTAACAGGACACCCTCCTGTAGCATTACTTTTCCTCAAAAGTAGTTGTCAATACCAGAATTATTTTTCGAATTTTAGAGAAGGTCAGTATTATCACAGTTGCTTTTCTGAAAACTTTCACATAATTTTATGCACAGTATGTTGTATTTCAAGCTAAAATTTACAAAAATCAATTACTTTATAAAATGTTTTAGTCCTGATGTTATAATCAACAAGTACTAGTTCTGAATGTACAGTTAAAATTACTTTTTTGGAAACATTTGAAATTACTAACTATTTCTTTTATTAATTACACAATACTGTACTGGTTACTATGTTTATTTCTGGATTCATTTATGAAATAATAATTGAAATTAATAATGTAACTGAAACATGAAGAAATTCATTTGTTAAGAAAAATAGTGAACCCTTTGAATATGGTGCGAGTGTGAGAGCAGTAAGCATGCCTCTGTTGTGACCAGATGTATTTTTGTATTTGTGCAAACAATGTAATTTTGGCTTTGTTAATGTGAAAAATCGAAAGACTGTATGCTGTACTAAAATCTGAGAAAATACATTAACATACAAAAAAGTTCTGCAACACCAATCTTCAAATTTATTTAGATCAATCCAACTGTGAGGACCTTAAATGTGACATTTTCAGCTTCAAGGATCAGACTCCTAGACAAGAAGAACTGAAGTCAACTTTACATGATGAGCTAAGTAAACTAGAAAGTTTCTTGTAATCTCTGCTCCATGCAAATCTTCATAAAAGACTAATGTGGACAATATATTTAAAAATAAAGATGCAGTAACTTACCAAACGAAAGCGTTGGTATGTTGATAGGAGACAATAAAAAACACACAAACACACACACAAATTTCAAGCTTTCGCAACCCACGGTTGCTTCATCAGGAAAGAGGGAAGGAGAGGGAAAGACGAAAGGATGTGGGTTTTAAGGGAGAGGGTAAGGAGTCATTCCAATCCCGGGAGCGGAAAGACTTACCTTAGGGGGAAAAAGGGAGAGGTGTAATAGATGGAATTAGGAAGGAGGGGGTAGATTACAAGCTCAGTGCCATTGATGAAGGATCATACTTTGTTACAACTACAGACAAGTCAGTGGAGTAAGTTACTATCAAAATGCCAACAGGATCTGACCTAACTCAGAAGCAATGTCAGCTAGTGTTAGCCATTCTGCACCAATTTTCTGATGCTTTCAAATCTGGACCAGGAGGGGGTAGAGTGTGGGGAGGGGTGATGACAGACCAAGAAGCCTAAGGTAAAGTACAATATCAACAGGGATAAACCACCAATTTGCAAACACTAGTTTAGAATGTCACCAACTGAATGACAGAGAATCTGGGAAGACATGGAGAAGATGCTTTATGGTGACACCATTGAACTTTCAGATAATCCTTGATCCTCTCCTGTGGACCTTGTGAGAGAGATGGCCAACACCCTTGATTGCTTGATAGGAGCACAATATTTCTCGACTATGGACAAGAAGCAGGCTACTGGCAAATCCCTAACATCTTGTGTGGTGAGGGCATTTAACACTATGATTATAACTGTCTCTCGGATGACAATGTTGAAGTCAGTGATTCTTTTGGGTCACTTAATAACTGTAAAGTATTTATTTGCACCTGTGTTATTCTTTCTCTTCCTTTGATTTCTGTAATAGTCCATAATAACCCAAACACAGAACTAAGAACTCAGTGCAAGCACTAATGTCAGGAGTCTGTAAAAAGCAGTTACTCATTTGTCACACTATTTAGAGGAAACATAAAAGCCTTACTCCAACATTACGCACAATGAATGTGCATCAAGATTTATCACAGTGTTCAGGTTGGGACAAATAAGTAAAAAAAGACAGGCTGAATGATGGATAACTATGAACTTGATGGATGTATGACAGAGAATCTGGGAAGACATGGAGAAGATGCTTTATGGTGACACCATTGAACTTTCAGATAATCCTTGATCCTCTCCTGTGGACCTTGTGAGAGAGATGGCCAACACTCTTGGTTGCTTGATAGGAGCACAATATTTCTCGACTATGGACAAGCAGCAGGCTACTGGCAAATTGAGAATGGTGAAGCTGACCAGGAAAAGACTGTGTTAACAACACATGATGGCCTCCATGAGTTCAAATTTATGCTGGTTGGATTCTATTATGGTCCAGCTACCTTTGAGCATACAATGGACACCTTGCTTTCTTGCCCACAGAATAAAAATGTTGTGGCTCTTTGTTAATGGTGATGGAGTCCATCCTAATCCAGAGACAAAATAATTACAGTCACAGATGTTATGAGTCTTCAGTGCATTCATGATGTGAGAAGTTTTCTCAAATTGTGTTTGTAGTACCAGAAATTTATAAAAGACTTTTGTGCCAAGGGACATCCCTTGCAAGAACTACTGTAGGATGACACCAAATTTTCTTGAAATGAGGTGCAGGATACGTCTTTCCTTGTTCTTTTGCATGCGCTAACATCTACAGTTGTAGCGTTGTATAACAAGAATGTTAAGACAAAACTTCACACTGAAACTAACAGTTTTGGTATAGGGGCAGTTTGAAACAGAGCATCTCCAGTCTGCTCTAGTTACACCCTACTAATAATATTTTTTTCTCTCTTCTGTTATTTTTGGTTATGATTTTATGTAACCCACATATTTGATGTTGCCTTGAATGTACCCATTTCTTATTTAGACCAGAGTTAAGTCTACCTGACTGCAAAAATATAATTAGTTTTGTTTAAAACCATAATCACCATCATCATATCGTCGGCATAAGTCTTTGCCTTCAGTAGAAGATTATTCCATTCTTTCCTGTTTAGTGCTGAACTATTCCAATTCTGAATTCCAGTTTTCCTCATGGCCTCTCTGACACCTCTCTCCCACCTTAGCTTTCATCTTCCTGCTCTCCAGGTTCCCTCAGGCACTGCACTAAATATCTTCTTAAGCATTCTGTTATTTTTTATCAGTACCTACCGCCCGTGGTTGACACAATTTTCTTCCACTGGACCGAGATTTTGTCTCAAGATCTTTCTTTCAAATATATCCAGTTGCCTTTTATGAAGTGTCATTAATTTCCATGTTTCAGCACCTTTTGTTAGCATCAGCCTTATTTATTTTCTGATGCCATGGAAGCACTTATTGGTGGGTAGTATTTATTTTTGAATTTCAGAGCCAACATTATTCTTAAAGTTTACTTCTGACCCAAGTCATTAAACTTATATGAACCAATTTCTATGGATGAGGGCTCATTAGAATAATCCCTTTTCATTATTAGTTTTTCCTTTGTTTATCTGAAGGTTCATCTTTCTAGCAGCTTCTTTCATTGATATTGGTTTTCTTGCAATTATATTAATATCATTTGCACATACCAGTACCTGAACTGATTTATACAGGATAGTCCCTATTGTATTGATGCCTGCATCTCTTACAGCCTTTTCCATTGTTTGTGATCACAGACTTGATTATATATCATGTATTTTAATTTGATGTTTTCCATAGTAGCTTTCACTAAGGCAATCAGTTTATTAGGAATGATTAACTCGTCCATTGCTGAATATAGCTCTCTTTTGTCAATACTGTCACAGGTTGATATGAAGACTATAAAGAGAACATGTGTATCAATCCCAAAATCTTTCCATTTTTTAAGTATTTGCTGTATTGTGAAGATATGATCAACAGCAGATCTTCCCCGATGAAACCCACAACGATAGTCACCAACAGCATTTTAAACTTAGGGTGAAAGCCTATTAAAAAGGATGTTGGAGGATATTTTATAAGCTAGTAGTTAGAGCACACCACATTGTCACCTTTCTTGTGTATTTGGCATATGATGCCTATGTTCCAATCTCAGGGATACTTTCATCTTCCAAATCTTAACTACAAGCTTGTGAACATGTTTGAAAGATTCCTTTCCCGAATTCCTTGTATTAGACCCATTCCCAGGGCCTTCTTATTCTTCAATTTCTTGAAGGCTGCCGCTACTTCCTCAGCAGTTGGTGCTGGTTCCTCTGTTTACAAGTTCCTTGTATTTACAGAGGATAAGATTCCTTGGTTCCCAGGTGAACCAACACTCAACAGTCCATCACAGCACAAAAAGAAAAAGAGAGAGTATGAAAGGAAAGAAACAGAAGAAATGGAACAACTGAAAGGGATGAACTAAGTGAGAGACTTAATCAGTAGTTAAATAAGAGCTGGAAGGATTTCCAGCCAAAGGTGAATTTATGTAGGAATACAGATTGTTCAACTATGAGTAGTGATGAAGCAATATGTAGAACATGGATGGGCAACCGGCACCCTGCAGGCCGGATCCGCCCTGTGATTGATTTCAATCTGGCCTGCGGACATTATCTGCAGGAGAAGACAAGTTGCTCACACTGCACTCCACCCGAGAAGCACTTTTGGGTATTCCTGCCAAAGCTCAGCTAGGCTCGTCACAGGTTTGCAACTCATGATGCAGACCAGTGAAAGTCTTGCTTAAAGACTGACCAAACAGAGCACAGCCTGGTGACAAGTCTCAGACTGTGCTGGATGGCAGATGTTCAAGATAAGAGAAGCCACAAGTGCTGGCCTCAGTGACTGGCTGTTGCTGCATCAGCTATCATTGTGGAAGTGGCTGACACCTCATTAGCAACTTGCATGTGTAGTGCAGTACAGAGCTGCCTCCCACTGCTGCTGCAGCACAGCAGTCAAATGTGCACCTTATTTCCTGCCTGTGTCTATGGTACACATTGATAGAGCACAAACGCTTGTAGTAGGAAACAATGCCATTAAAATTACCAACTGCCCACAAAACGTACTGACTTCAACAGCAGCAGCTGTTGCTGCACAAGCTAGTTCTCTGCTGTCAGTTAGCACATGAAGTTCTGTGCTAATTGTTTCTCAATTTCATGCAAGTGTCTCTGTGCATAGAGTTTATTCAAAAAATGTCTGGTGTTAAGAAGAGGAAAGTAGATGCTGAATGTCATCTATTCCAGAAGAAATGGACTGAGGATTACTTCTTCATGATGTACAACAATAAACCTGTTTGCTTATTGTGTAGTGAATCATTATCTGTTGTGAAAGAATATAACATGACAAGCACTTTTCTATGAAACACACTGCTGTACAACAGCTTACAGGGCAACTAGGGAAAGACAGAATTACGTTATTAATTTCCAATTTGGAAAAGCAACAGCGAATGTTTCCCATACCAAGGACACACTGTGACAATTTGGTTAAAGCTGGTTTTATAGTGCGCAGAAGCATTGCCAAGTCATTACAGCTTTTTTCTGAAGGCAAATTCAAAAAAGGAATGCCTCTTGGACATCACTGATGTACTGTGTCATGATAAAAAAAAGTATTTGAACAAATAATTCTGTTGCAACAAACTATGGTACGATGAACTGGGATGATGGCTGTTGACATTAAAAAATGTTTGTGTGACCATGCTGCCACATTCAAAGCATTTTCCATTACTTTAGACAAGAGTACTGATTCATTGGACACAGCTCAATTAGTGATTTTTGTTTGTGGTGTAGATGTGAATTTCAAAATAGTGGCAGAATTACACATATTAGAAGTAATCACTACTAGTGAACATGTTTTTCATGAAGTTGAAAAAAAATCATTGAAACCTTCAACCTGCAGTGGAGTCAACTCACTGGAGTTTTTCTGATGGGGCACCTGCGATGGTCAGTTCACAAAAAGATTTTATCTTTTGAAGTAAATATTGACAAAGAAGTTTAACAGTTCTTCACTGCATAATTCACCAACAAAATTTGTGTGCTAAATCAATTAAAATGAAACGTGTCATGGACGTGGTTACCATGGGCATCAATTTCATTAAGTCCCTCACACTAAATCACCACCAATTAAAACAGTATTTGTATGATCTGTTCTCTGAATATGCAGATTTAGCTTACCATTGTGAAGTGAGATGGTTGAGTAAGTACAAAATGTTAAAACATTTCTATGATCCTTGACAAGGAATAGAAGATTGTATGGATATCAAAGGGAAACCACTGGCTGAAATAAATGATCCCCAATGGATTTATGATTTCACATTCATGGTTGACATCGCATCTCCTTTAAATGACTTAAATTACAAACTCCAGAAATGAGGGCAGTTAATTCGCAAATTAAACAGCCATCTGAAACCTTTTCCGGCAAAGATCCACTTGTGGGAAATGCAGATGAAAGCTGGAAACTGTTACCACTTTCCTACATTGTCAACTCATGAAAATGTTGATTATGTTACTTATGCTCATGAGCTTAAATCATTATTAGTGCAATTTACCACAAGGTTTTCTTATTTCAGGAATGAAGACAGCATGTTTGCTACATTTGCTAATCCAATAACTTGTGATGTAGAAAAGGCCACAGAAAACCTTCAAATAGAACTTATTGAGCTTAAGGATGATTTTTCTTTAAAATCTAAATTTGAAGAAGTAAACCTGCTCAAATTTTATAAAACTTATGTGACTGAAAAGAAATATCCACAACTGAGATTATTTGCAAGAAGGAAAATTTATCTTTTTGGAAGCACATATAAGTGTGAACAACTCTTTTTTCTCTTATGAAAACAAATAAATGCAACACACATGCAAGGTTAACAGAAGACAACCTGGAAAATACTTAAGACTCAGTTTCAGTTCCCTAAATCCAGACATCAATGATCTTGTGTTAAAAAGAGCTTACATTAAGCTGCTGTTGAATATTTTTTTAAAGCAGTAAAGCACTGTATATATTTGTTAAGTGTCACTTTACAGCTTTCCTAACAGCTGATGGCAAAATTTGTGTGTCTAATATATTGGGTTTAGACAAAGTCTCCACGATTCACATGATCTTCAAAAGTTTTGTTTTGGGGTATGCATTATCATGATGAATTTAAGGAACCAAGACATTGAGTTAAAGTACTGTGTGAAAATAAATGTAAACATCCGAAGATGAGGTCTCATGTATTGTCACAGTCATGGACAAAATTCCATCTTATTTGCTGGGCAAGCTGCCATCAAGCCAGGTGAGTTTCCTTTTGGCTGTATTGCTGAATTTTTGTATTTCACTATGTATGATAATATTCATGTTCTCTTGAAAAGCTTAGGGTTGAGTCTAAATATATTATCTGCAAATCTGCATGTCACAGATGTCTTCAAACTTATGCATTACAGTCATTTATGTGAGTGGTTCCAGCCTTTTCGTGCCATGTAAACAACATATGATTCATGCGTACCATTAGCAATGATACAAATTTCACATGGGAGTCAGGAAGCCTTCAAACGATGAATACTATTGTCAATATGTTAATATAATGAACATCTAAGGGCAAGTGTTATCTTATTGTTATTACTACAAATATCAAGGAACAGTACTGATGCCATCCAAAATATTCTCAGTATTACCAACATAAAGTGAGTGTGTGAGGACAATTATTATCAGTTAGACAAATCGCCATTCTGTTTACATGTTTACAGTTCTTTCTCATATAAACACTAGCAACTAATTCTTGTCTAATGCGGATCCAATAGAACAAGGCAACTGTTGAAAATGTGGGTAATTTATAAAGAATTAGCTGCAACCAGTTATTTTTATAGTGATTTATTTCTCCAAGATGATATTTCAAAAATGCCTGGCATCCCATCTTCATATAATTTCATTTATTTACATGTCATGAGCATAGTTTCTTTACTAATGGTGTTGCAAGATTTTTCAATGGGATTTTTAAGCCAATTATCACAAAAAGTCAAAGATAAAGACAAACTGTTTACGACACACAAATAAATGAAAATGTGAAGATCGGGTGAATATAAACTTACATTCAACAGTGCTATTTTGGAGTCATAATTGGTGGGCATGGCTTGTTGAGAAAGGAGTGTCATTCATATCAATCCATTACCACGTAAACTTTAATGCCACAGACCCATTAGTTTTGACTTTATGTGTTAGGAGCACTGTTGTCATGTCATGTGACAATGTGGCCTACGAGCTGAAATACGTATGTGAACCTGGCCCGCTGGTCACCAAAGGTTTCCCATGTCTAATGTAAAAGATGGGCTTAACACTTTGTTTATTATAAATTATGCTTAATTACAAAATTCTACTACAGAGACTGGGTATAATATGTTTGTCTATCCTCTTCTGGAGTACTCTGGGTGTGGGATGTGCCTCAGATAGGATTGAGGATGGATACTGAAAAAGTTCAAAGAAGGGCATCTCATTTTGTATTATCGTGAGACTGGGGAGAGAGAGATACAGGTATGATATGCAAACTAGGCTGGCAGTCCTTATAAAAAAGGTGTGTTTCATTGTGGAAGGATCTTCTTGTGAAATTTCTATCACCATGTTTCTCCTCCAAACACAAAAATATTTTGTTGCTGTCCACCTACAAAGAGAGGAGTGATCATCATATTAATAAGAGAACTCAGTGTCTACACAGAATGATTTAAATGCTGATTTTTTCCTGCATTCTTTTCTTGAGTGTGATGTTAGAGAAATAATTTGAAGGTGACTTGATGAACCCTCTGCCAGCACTTAATTGTAAATTACAGAGTAATCATGTAGATGTAGCTGTACATCCTATTAAAACATTTTGAGGTAATAGACAGATTTGAAATGATGACACCAGTCACTGTAAAGACTGGCATTTCATGTTTTCATTAAATTAGTTAAAATTTTGTGGAAATAATTAACTTACAAGGTATGTTTGGAAGTAACCACATTTTCCATTGCAGATTTTGACTCTGTACTTGTAGCTTCTGATCTTTGCTATTATATTTTGGTCGATCTCATGTTTATGCACAACATGGCATACTTCATTAATTGATTAGCCATGAAGCCATTATTGAGGCTCGAGAAATTGCAAGACTCCTTGTAGAATATATCATTTTGAAACACAGAGGATCCTGTTTGATGGTCTCTGATCTGATCTTATTTATACTGCAAGATCACCCATACGATAAGAATGGTCTACCACCCACAGATAAATGGCTTCACAGAACCCTTTAATAAGAAATTGGCAGACATGCTCTCAGTGTATGTTGATGTTGATGAGAGATGTTGAACTACAATCAATACTGACGGTCATAACATTTGCATATATCAAAGTTAAGCAATATATGACACATTTCACACTGTTCTTTCTGTTCCACAGTCCCAATGCTGAAATGACAATGGATACACTGTTCCTAGTCAACCAGATGACACTTAGGGTAACTACATGTCAGCACCAGGACGGAGAAGCTAGGCAGCTGGTTTATGTGTGGTCCATAGATGCCCAGGATAAGAGGTGCAAGGTCAATAACACCAAGTACTGGCGAGAGAGATACAACCTGGGAAACTTGGTATTAGTATCAGTGTGGAAAGGAGGACTTTTGGAAAAGTTACTAAAATGCTAGTTTGGGCTGTCACTTGTCACTTGTTGGATGTCACATACAGAGTCAAGGATTATGACCCTTTATCAAGAAGACAAAAGGGCAGAGAGATCATCAATGCCCTCTATATTAAGTCCTATTTCAGTCCTGAGGCACAGATTGATGATAGGGGCTCCCCATTCGACAATTTCTAGAAATTGTGTCACTGTTTCTTAAGGAGAGGAAGCACTGCTGCGAGCTGGGCCACATGCATTGTGAAATAGCTGTTAGAGTGATTGGCTGCTAAGCTGCATGTCACCAGCCCAAACCCTGTCATTAGCAGATATTTGTTATTTAGTATTTATCATTTCTGGAATGTTCTCAAAATTTCTAATGTTTGCATACTCTGGAATATTTAATGTTTGTACAAACAGAAGCACTCTCCACCCACAAGACAGTTCTGCTCTATCTGTATGCTGGTGTCCATAAGAAACCTGTTTTTGGTGTTAACTGCTGTAGATCAGTGATGCCTCTACTTTTGGATTTGGTCTTGATTGTGATTACTATGTGACAATATTATGCAAATGAGTGTTGATTACAGTAAAGTGTTGAAAATTTTTTGATATACGTATTCAACAAATAGGAAGTAGGAGATACACTAGAGTAATCTAATGAAAAAACTAAATACTCTCATGCATGCTGTAACATTTCACTCAAAATATAAACATGAGTGGCAGAGAAAAAGATTATAATAATAATAATAATAATAATAATAATAATAATATAAGAGAAATACAGGCTCCTGTAGACCAATACTTAAAAATTTCAATATACTGCCCCTGTCATTTTTATGTATTTACAAAACACCAATCTTCACAAAAGGAACCACATTAAAAGAACAAAATATCTTCAAGCATAGCTCTGATTTTCACTTGTATTGCACTAAGACACAGGTATAACCTATATGTCATTACAGTAAATAAAAAGATTTGATAAGGAGTATATCACTGGCACCATGTCGTGTAATTATATACCATCCTATTTGAAACAATTTATATGTTATTTATATGTTTACATTGAAACTGAAACAGTAGTGGCTTCATCACTGTTCCTATTATATTTCTGAGTTTTTGGAAAACCACAGAAATTAATGTTATTGATAGAACATTCTTAACCTTATTTATTGCTTTCTATTATGTAAGTTAATGTTATTGATAGAACATTCTTAACCATATTTATTGCTCTCTATTATGTAAGTTAATGTTATTGATAGAAAATTCTTAACCATATTTATTGCTCTCTATTATGTAAGTTGTTTTCATAATTATGTTTCTAGTATACACCATGTATTGAATAACTGTTGCAAAAACATATTATGTATATGTATCTCACAAAACTATCTCAAACTGCACTGTCCTATATTGTATGTATAAACTATACATCAAATAATGATTTAAGACACCAATAAAGAAATAAAAATATAAATATGAATATGTTATACAGTATGAAGCACTTTGTACAAACTCAGAAATAATTCTGAATTTACTTTATTGGTGTAAATTGATGCAATAGTCTGGAAGAAATTTCACTATTCAATAATTGTATGGGAGCACTGACTCAACTGCATCCATAACTTGTTTTTCTTTTTTTCTTTTTCATTTTTAATAAAAAAATGTAAAACATGCTGATTAAGATAAAACTTTTTTGGGTGAACTCATTTGGGTGTAATGCCTTGTCATTTAAAACTCATGACACAGTTAATGCACCAGGTATGAAGATGTAGGACAAAACTGAACAGCATGACATTAAATGTAAATGTTGTATGATTAGGGCCTCTCATTGGGAAGAGCATTCACTGGGTGCAAGTCTTTCGATTTGATGCCACTTCAGCAACTTGCATGCTGATGGGGATAAAATGATGATACTTAGGACAACACAACACCCAGTCCCTAAGTGGAGAAAATTTCCGACCCAGCCGGGAATCAAACCCTGGCCCTTAGGATTGACATTCTGTCACACTGACCACTTTTTTTTTTTTTTTTTTTGGTTCGATATTGTTCGTTTCAATTGTTCGTGGCGGACGTCACCTGATGCCCACTGAAGTTCGTTATTGATCCAGTCACTCAGTTTTTTTTTTTTTTTAATTACAGAGGGCAGCTAGCCCTCTGACCGAACACGATGAGCTACCGTGCCGGCGTTCATTTTGTTCGTTTTAGTTCATTGCATCTGCTCGGGGCGGACTTCGTAAGACACCTGTTTCTGTTCGCTGTTGATCTATTAACTCAGTTATTTTTATTACAGAGGGCTGCTAACCCTTCAACTGAACATGCTGAGCTACCGTGCTGGCTAGACAACACAACACCGAGTCCCTGAGTGGAGAAAATTTCCGACCCAGCCAGGAATCGAACCCCGGCCCTTAGGATTGACATTCTGTCGCACTGACCACTCAGTTACTGGGGGTGGGCAGCATGACTTATGAACATGTCTTAGTAATACCAGTATAATAGAAAGGAGATTTTTATGCATGTTTGAAAACATAAAACAACTCATTCCTTGGCAGAAGCAAATATACTTTTCTTCCATAATAGAAACAGACATAAATAAAGTAAAAGATGGAAAAAGTTAATTATAAACGAAGAAAATAGTAATAACAAACCTGAAATTTTCTTATCAAAGTGGAGAATCAGTATCAAACACATACAGTTTCCTGATCAAAGTATAATTGGTAAATGTAGTACTACTCTTGTCACAGTTGTCACATGTAATATTAATCATTACCGTAACTTATATGCACCATAAACTGCAACTCACATCTAAAGTGACATTAAGATGAAGAGAAAAATTTACACAAGCGAACAGAAAGCATTACTGAAGTAAAAATAGGAAAAGAGAACTGTTCATCTTGCCTTTGCAGCAACTCTGTTGATAACCTGCAGAGCACGAGCTTCAAGTTGTGTAATAGCTCCATCCAGCATATTATATAAAGCAGTACGCCACTGCTGGCTTCCTCCACTGCCTGCTTCAACTGCTTCTAATACAACTTCCGCCTGCAATTCAGTGCCAAGTGGGGCAAGCCATCGTCGAACATATTCAAGGTCATTTACAGTTACACACATCTGTAAAAAGCAAAACAAATTAGATACAGTAAAGAACCTGTTATATTACTTATTTAAGTCCAACATCCCATCTGTGTGTGTGTGTGTGTGTGTGTGTCTTCTGCTTTTGGCAGTTGGTAAGATAAAATTCTCTTTCTGGTTGTGCTACTGTTAATATTTATTTCTGTATATCCTCTTTCATTAAATGTATAGCTGATGGTTAAGACAGGGCTGGAGGGATAATAGAAGACTAGTCCATGTTTCTTGCAATCCTTATATAATCAGTAGATTTTTTTCTTCTTTTGGTGAGAGGCTTCTTCAGAATTCTCCAAATCTCATGATGTCCAACTGTTTGTAACCAACTTCAATTACATTACACCTAGATAATTTAATATTCTAGAATGTCTCACAAACTATTCATTCATTCCATCAGTTTATTTCCTCTGCACAGAGATCACAACCATCCCAATTTTATAACACATACTATAACTTCTTCAGTTTCTATATTCTCTCTTTTACATTTATTTATATTCTTACCACTTCTTATTGTTTCTACCACACAACTGTAGAAAGACTTGGTACCTTAAAGTAATGTTGGAATAACCATTTGTATATGTGGGGCACATTCTCTTCTCTGCTAGAGTACCTAAGGTGTAATTAACATCAATTGTTATTATTACAACAATTTATCAGAATAAATGGAATTTATTTTGTTCTTTTAATGGGGTCTTAGGAGGGTCAACAACCTAGTCATCCTGATTACTTTTTTCCACAATTTTTCATATATTATTCCTAGGTGATGATGGAATATGTGATGTTGTACACTACTGGCACCACAACAGGCAGTCAACACCTTTAGGTTGGCAGTAACACATATGATTGCCCTGCCAATGCACAACCAGCTAATAGACAAACCATCTGCTGAAGCATGAGTAGTGGCACCGAGCTTGCTTAAGAAGATGCCGCACTGATACCAGCCAGGCTAATTGTGGAACCTGAGCAGCAGTACTAGTATGCTTACCTGTTATGTGCCTGTGTAATGGACTAGTGCAGAATACTATTTGGACTTTCAGAATAAAGTTAAGTAAACAACACCACATGCATATTATGTGTGTTTCTAATTATTTTGCTCTCTGTTTCAGCACCCACCTATTCCTCAGCATCCATCCTTGGACCAAGCCAACATAATAGTTCCTAGCAATATATCATGGGTTTTACATTTTACATTCCCTGTTAATTATTAGTAAATTCAGAGTGACGTTGTTTTGTTATTATTATCATCACTAATAAGTGTATTTATTTACAATGCACTTGGTGTAGAGATATATGATATGATCATTTGGTAATGAGACATTGCTCACATGGAATAAAAAATGATAATAAAATGAAATAAAACTGAAGCGGGTACACAGAAATGAAGAATAGTATGAGCATTAATAAAAATGGGAAGAAGCTGCACAGGAAGACTCTATAAAGATACTGAGCGAGGTGGTGTAGTGGTTAGCATGCTGGATTTGCACAAGAGCACTGCAATTCAAATCTCTGTCTAACCAGTCAGATATAGGTTTTGTAGTGCTTTAGGCAAAAATTGGGGTGGTTCCCTTGAAAAGAAAACAGCCAACTTCTGTTGCACTCTTTCCATCAATTTGAGCTTGTGCTCTAACAACCCCTTTATCGACAGGACATTAAATCCTAATCTTCAATTCTTCCCTTGCACTATACAAAATTATTGGCATTCTAAAATGAAGAAGCACAAACAATTGAAAGCAATGTGTTGTCACATGCAAAAGTGCGCCGTGAAAGAGCAGTACTGTGAACCTCCGACAGAGGTTCCTACTTAAATCCTGCTGTGCTACACCTCATGCTCAATTATAATGTTACTACTGCTTGTACACATTTGCCTTATCTTATTGTGTTCAGTGTATGTTATGATCATTGGTGTACATGCCACAGTCTAAGAAAGTGCAGTAACATTCTTGGTTGTTTTGTGTGTCCAAGTTATAACACAAGAGACAAAGAGTGTGGGATAATTTACCGCATGGTTTTCAGTTTCTGGTTGGTCCTCCACAGCATCTATGAAGTTTCTACACTGTCTGGTTGATCAGCAAGGGGTTCTTACTGCAGCATTGCAGCATCTCAGTCAACAGCAGGAGTAGTTGCTTGCTGACCAAACAGTTTGTGATGCAATCATTCGGTTGGCCCTCGATCATGAAATTCATGAGCAGGTCCTTCAATGTGAAAACCCCTCCCTCTCCAACATTCTAACTACTGCAAAATTGTTTGAGGTTTTGAGTGATATGGGTACTCAAACTGAATGGTGGTGTGAGGTTGCAGAAGTTCAACCCGCTTCCTCCCGTCATTTGTCAGATGGTTCACAGGGGCGATATGGTGGCAGCAGTCTGCATGCAAGCAAAACAACACAGTGGCTGGCCCAAATCACAGTGGTAGCCATGGCCACAGCAGCAGCACACCATGCCTGGTAATGAACAACAATGCAAGTGCCCCAAGCGCCCTCTGGTCTGTCATGTTTTGTCACTCATCATAGGTCCGATAGTCCTAAGTGGTGGGTCGTTTGCTGCCACTGCAACAAAATGAGCCACATTGCTTCTGTGAGTAATGCAAAATTCCAACAGCCTATTGTAGACGCTGCCATGGATGTCAATTGTGTATTGGCAATCTCCGTTGCACCCAATAAGTTTTTTCTTGATGTCAAGGCTTATCAGAAGGTTTTGAGCATGCAAGGTCAACACTTGTGCTGCCATGTCACTGCTCAACTTGCTAATGTACATGGACTTGGGTCCTCCTGTAGCACTAGTGCCATATATATTAGTCACATGCAATAAACAAAGCATTCTAATATTAGGTAGTTTCTCAGATTCAGTACCATATAAATCTGATGTTCATCTGCTGACTTTCTGGTGGTGAACAATGAACAGACTGAAAATCTGTTTGATTTGGAAACTTCTAATCTTCTTGGGTTTACTATTTCTAATGAATTCAACCTCATATCTGATCAAGTGCCTTATACACCACTCAACTATTTATGCTCTGAATTTTCCACTCCATTTTCTACATGCTTGGGTTGTGTCAATAATTTCAAAGCCCACATCATCATGAAACCTTTGGTCAGACCCTGTTTCTTTTGGGCTTGCCCGGACCGATGGTCCTCTGTGACCAAGACAAGGCAGAGCTTGACAGCTCACAACTTATGGGGTCATCTAACCAATTGCATCCAGCGAATGGGCTACCTTCTTAGTCATTGTCAAAAAACCACTGGGACAAGCCTTTGCAGCAATTTCAAAGTTTCTGTCAATGCTCACTCTATCACTGACACATAACCCTTGTTGTGCCCTGACAAACCTTTTTCCAAGATCAGCCTCTATACTGTGTATTTGCTGACTCAATGCCTCTTGGTTGTTAACATACCTTTGGCTTATATCAATGCTTGGTGTTAACATTTAGAACAGCCAGTGCCACAGCAATTTTTCAGAGGTTTCTCAGACAACTCATGAGGTCTGTGCCTGGCTGGGGCAACTATGTTGATGATACTGTGACTCTGACTCCTCCACTGCTGAATATCTCAGCAACTTACATATGCTCTTTCCAGTGTTACAAGCCACTGGGTTAAAATGTGATTTGGGAAAGTGCCGCTTCTTTCAGCCTTTTATTGTTTATCTTGGGTTTGAGGACTCTAACATTGGTATCAAACCTCTTTGTCAAAATGACTCTGCTGTTGTTGCTCTTCTGCATCCTACATTGATTGAGGAACGCCAGATTTTTTTCGGTAAGATTGTTTATTACCATCAGTTTTTGCCGGGGAAGCATCAGTTGCACAACTGTTACATACCTTGCAGCATAAGGAGTCTTCTTTCCACTGGTTGTACATATGTGAAAAGGTGTTTTCCAAAGTGAAGTCTATGTTACAATCTGCACCTTGCCTTGTAACCTACCAAGGGTTAACACTTAGTGTTAGCAAAAGATATGTCCCAGCATGGGCTGCAGGTGATATTAGCTTTTAAATATTCTGATGGCTCCAAGCAGCCTATTGCATATGCATCAAAGACACTTAATTCATATCAGATTGGATACTCATAAATAGAGAAAGAAGCCCTCACCATTGTTCATGCCTTGAAGAAGTTTCACGTTTTCTCATCACAGATCGCAAGCCATTAGTTTTGCTGTTTATACCCTTAGTGTCGTTGCCAGACAAAGCAGTGCATCACCTTCAGTGTTGGGCACAGTTTCTCATTCAGTACAACTACGACATTCACTTCCACCCCATGGCGAAACAAGAGAATGCTGACGTGCTCTCCCATCTTCTGGCCACTCTGGACCCCGTTTTTGATTGGGAGGAGTTACTGTTTCCATGTTGATGACTGCTCTCAACAAACTCTAGATGATTTACCAATCACTAGCACTCAGGTCATGCAGGCTAGTGCTACTGATCTGATTTTATGGAATGTGATACAATTAGTACAACATGTCTGGCCTGAGGTGCCTCCATCAAGGGCATTGGACCACTCCATAACTATTATGTGATTTGGCATCATTTCTCTGTCATTGATGGTGTTCTACTCCTTGATATGGACTATTCAGCCCCTCACATAGTGGTTCCCTTGGCTCTCTATTTGCAGATCCTGTAACTGATGCATTCTGATCACTGTGGTTGTCATGCACTATGGTATTGGCTCGCTGTTATCATCCTGGCTGATGTAATTGATGCATTCTCTTGGTTCTCATATATTGTTCATTGCCCATCAACTTGATCCTCTGCCGCAGTGGCTCTCCTGTCGAAAAGTTTCTCCTTCAAAGGACTTCCAGCAACATTGGTCTCTGATGGCAGCCCTCAGTTTGTGTTGCAGGAGCTCGCCCACTTCTGCAATGCCCTCAGTTTGTGTCGCAGGAGCTCGCCCTCTTCTGCAATGCCCGCAGGATTTGCCACATTTTTGACCAACCCTTCCATCCACAATTCAATGGTGAGGCCGAAAGGTTAGTTAGAACATTCAAAATGCAAGAGAAAAAGTACATGACTCAGTCCCTATTCACATTGCCTTTGATCAGTTTCTGTCTCCCTATTGATTTACACCATTTGGAGACAAGAGCCCCATCGAACTGCTCCAAAGACATCAACCATGGATACTCCTGCATCTCCTGCGGCCCAGCTAGGGACACTAACCCATGCAGCCATCATCCCATTTCTGGCCTGAGGCGGCTGTCTGGGCACATGGGTTTGGTCATTGCCTCCACCATCTTCTTCCAATGCCACAGCTACCGTCTTTGTGACATCTTCCCCTGTGCACATCATTAAAACCAGTTGCTCCTGTGTGTGGATGACCAGACAATCTGTCTGGGACACCAACTATGGTACACCAGTCTGCATGCCTGGACAGGTCACCTGATGTGGTTGGGGCCTTGCCACAACTTACGAGGGTCCCCCTGTCACCGGTGGATGTACCTAGCACAGTTTCTCAAATACTGCTACCAGTACCAGTGCAGCTCCCATCCGTACTCACGCCATCTCCTCTGCCTCATCCATCAACTGCTAGGTCTCCAGCAACACTAGGCCGTGGACCTGATGTGGACATGGAACCAATGTCACCCATCCTACCATATGGGTCGATATGAGGGGATGGTCTGCAAGAGTGCCCATGCCACAAGCACTTCCAACCACACCCCCCAGTATCAGCATGTCATCTCAGTCAAAGCGTCACAGAGGCAGATGCCATGGAAATCTTGTGAATCTGAGCTGTCGCCCAAGGGAAGAGGAAATAAATAATGCACACACACTTGAAAGCCATGGGCATTAGCAGTATGTTGTCACCTGTGAGAGTGCACTATGGAAAACCCATACTGTGAACTTCCGATAGAGTTTGCCACATCTGAGTGCTCATTTAACCCTGCCACACTATGCTTGTGCTCAGTTATCATGTTATTACTGATTGCACACATTTGCCTTATCTTACTGTGTTGAGTGTATGTTACTGTGATTGGCATATATGCCACAGTCTAATAAAGTTTACAAACATTCTTGGCTGCATTGTGTGTCCAAGTTACAACATAAAAGGGAAAAATCTGATCTTCACTTGTGCTTTTACCCACATATTTTTCTCCTTAATTGTTTATGTATTATTTTCCATAACATTATTGTTGCATCTACTATATTACAGAAAAGATGTGACACACTCCTGTTTTTGCATTATTTTTTGCTATAATCACAGCAACTTTAACCAATATACACAGTAAGATATGTTTTCATGCCTGCATTATGCAAATGACAACATTACCTCAGTAAAATCCATAACAACCACCATCAGAGGCTGTGTGCAGGTAAGCAACCTATGCTTTTAGTTAATAAATATTTTTCTTTGTAATTATTACCTTTTTCATATTTTTTAGTCATGATGATAATGGATAATCAGACCATTTCTGAAGTTGTGTAGTGTTAGCTACCACAATTAACATACAGAAATGTAGCTTATTGGCAACGTTAGTTGTAAAGTGTGATGGACCATACTGAAAAACATTTATGAGCAAAGTAATTATGAAACAGAATTGTGATGGAAACTTCATTAAGATGACTCTTATGGCATAAAAATTGATTTTTGCTGTCTATAATGTAGGAAAAGGTACAATCGTATGTACCATGTAGAAGACAGATTAAGTTGCAGACAGGCACAATTAAAATACACTTATAAAAGCCCCAGACACAGCCTTCATCAGCAAAAGAGAAACACACAACATTCATACACAGAAGTGAGCATACTTCACACACACGACTGTCAACTCTGGGAGCTCAGGCCAGAATGCAACTACAACATGGGATTGGAGCAGCACTATCTCATGTCATTTTCCTTCACACCTCCATTCCTTGCCCCACCCCCAAGAACCAGTCACAAAGGAGTGCCCCCTTTGTCACCCAGTACCATCATCCTACCCAAGATTTTTCCCGTCCCTCCTAAAGTGGTGTTCTGTCACCCAGCCAACCTCTACAATTTCCTAGTCCATCCCATTGTCACTCCCAACACTAACTCCTTACCACTATGGTCATATCCCTGTGAAATATGCATGTGCAAGACCTCCCCAATCCAGTCAACCATCACTTCTTATTCCAGTCCTGCCACAGGTTTATCCTAGCACATCAGGGGCCAGACCATCTGTGAAAGCAACCATATCACTTATCAGCTCTGCTGCAATCATTGCATAGCTTTTAATATTGTTATGACCACCAACCAGCTTCCCACCAGGATGAACAGCCACCACCAAACTGAGGCCAACAGCAAAACAGACCACCCTGTGGCACAATATGCAGCTGAACATTACATGCTTGGTTTCAATGGCTGATTCACTATCTGAACCATCTGGATCCTCTCAGTCACCACCAGCTTTCCTGAACTGAGCAAATGGGAGTTATCCTTACACCTCATTTCCCACTCCCATAATTATCCTGGCCTCAACCTATGGTAACATACTGTCCCCACACCCTCCACCCGACAGCTTCACCCCTCTGTCCTATAATCTCCTCCCCATTCTTGTCTCTCACCCTCTTTGTTTACCACCCCTGCCAATGTACCGACCCATCTTTCACTACTCCTCTCCTCTTTTCCCCACCTCCCTGCTCTGCTCCACAAACTTCTGATGCTGTGCTTGTGGCTCCACCAGACAGTGTGCACTCCCTCTCCCCTACCACAACCTGTACAGTACTATCCCTCCTCCTTCCCTGAACCCTCCAGATTGCTGCTTCAATCCCATGTGATAGTTGCAGTCTGGCCAGAGATGCCAGAGATGGTGGCCATGTGTGTGTGAGGTGTGCTTGCTGGTGTATATGAATGGTATGTGTTTCTCTTTTGCTGATGAAGGCTATGGACAAAAGCTTTCTGCAAGTCTCTTTTAATTGTGCCTTTCTGCAACTTAATGTGTCTTCTTTTTGGTAAGTAGCAATCTATATTTTCCTACATTGTTGGGTTTACACAGATTAATAACCTGTGTTAAGTCATGTTCAACCTCAATGTCCCCTCATTTCAGAAATCTATCAGTTAATAATCAAAATTTATTAATAATGCTGTAATCAAGCTTTTTTCTCCTCTCTTCACTGAAATTGCTTAAATAACTGTACTGCACTAAGAAAGACTGTGTGAACAGTTACTCCCTTTCAGGCACTCAGCTGTTGTCTTGCAGTTAAGTGTTCTGATATTTCATCATTACTCTCTTCACAAACTAGTATGAATGTGCATCACACAAACGAGAATAACATGGGTTAATATACAGAGGGCAATAATTAGAAAATTAGAACCTAGATTGTAAGTGTCATTCTTATCTACAAACATGATTGCACGTGTTTAATTTCTGACCTGTGATATTTGAATACTGTTGGTGATTCAAGTTTTTGTATAAGTTCCATTGCTTCCCTTGAGGTGTGGTGCAGTGATGTGGATGCTGTGGAGCACATCTGATAAAATGGTACAGCTGGTACCAAGATGTGAATACCAGCCACTGCTGGCCAAGCTAGTGGAAGCCTTGAAAAATCATTTGGAAAGAAATGTGTGCTGTGTACTGCTCTATTTAGTGATGCTGCAATAGGTTTATTTACATAGGAAAACCCAGTAGTAGTGCCACAGTTTAAGTCTTGTACCGCCGCAAAGAGGACTGATATACATATTAGTGTCAGTGGTGTTGAAAAACTACTGAAATTGCTAAAATCAAACTAAGCTCTAGTGCCCAATGAAATCCCTACTAATACTAAATTTGTGGCTATGTTAATCCCTATTTCAACCAATATCCTTGACATCCACTTGTTGTAGATTGTATTTTATTGGTCCTGTTGTCTACATAGCAGCTTATGCATAAGACATTGGACAAGTCAACTTATAAAAATACAGGCTGAAAGTAATTTCAAGGCATACATAATTTAAGCTTACAATAGTACACTTTACACATAAGTATTTATATAACACATTTCATAAATTTAAATATTCTTCAATGGAGTAAAAGCAGTGATGCTGTAAATATGACTTTAGAGATTTTCCAAATGTATTAACCTAAGTGATAGCTTTTATGTTTTCTGGAAGTTTGTTATAAAGCTTAACTTCCATGTGAAAAGTAAGTTTCTGTTTTGTCTGGTAAAGTGCTCATGTATATCACAGATTTTTTGTAGTCTCCGGTCCTTGCCTATTACATTTAATTTAAAGAACAAAAGGGTTTCCATAATGTATACACATGGTAATGGAGGAATACCAGATTTCTTAAATAGGGGTTTACAAGAGTCTCTAGGCTTGCACCCAAACAAGATTCTAATGGCCCTTTTTGTAGTTTAAAAGTGCTATTAGCTGTTTTGGAGTTTCCCCAGAAGGTGACCCCCCCCCCCCCCCCCCCCAAATCTAAGACGAGAATGAAAGTATGCATGATATGCATTCAATACTGTTTTCTCACTCAGCATGATTTTAATGAACAAAGAAGATAACATGTTTTACTCAGTTCTGCATTGAGATATTCAATATGCTTATTACATCTGATGTTACTCTGCAACCAAAGTCCTAAGAATTTGGTTTCAGTACTGTTACCAACTGGTTCATCAGTGATAGAGACTGATGGGATAAACGTGTCCTTGTTAGGAACATTGTGGGATTTTAGAGCAACCGTTTTCTTACTGTTTATTACAAGCTGATTACTCTGTGCCCAGCTGCTAAGTTGTTTCATGACCGTGTTTACTGTCTGCTGTAACTGTTCATCGTCGTCTCCTTTTAGTAGAATCATGGTGTCATCTGAAAATATGATTGTTTTGTGTGCATCAATATTTAAGCTTAGATCATTTATGTGCAGAAGAAACAGAAGGGGCCCAATACGGATCCTTGGGGTACACCACATTTTATTTGTTTATAGTCAAATAGGTGATTAGATACAGTTTTTAGTTCAATATTTGTGTACTTGACACACACTGCCTGCATACAATTTGTCAGGAAGGAACTGATCCACTTGTTGGACAGACCTTGAATACCATATCTTTCTAGCTTTGATAGCAGAATTTTATAGTCCACCATGTCAAAAGCTTTTGACAGGTCAATAAAGACTCCTATTGTTTCCTGTTTTTTGTCCATCAGGTTTATGATGGAATTGATGCACTCATAGACAGTAGTTGTCGTTGACCTCTTATTTCTGAATCCATGTTGTTCATTACATAGGATGCTGTTTTTATTTATAAATTTCATAAGTTTCTCATACATAACTTTTTCCAGTACTTTAGAGATGCAGGAGGAAATTTTGATGGGTCTGTAGTTATTTACATTGTCTTTATCCCCTTTTTTATATACAGGAATAACTTTTGATGTTTTCAACACATCAGGGAAAGTGCCTGCCTGAAGTGAGCAATCCCATAAATGTGTGAGTACTTCAATTAGAATATGAAATCATATTCTGAGCTCAAATGTAATGAGATCTCTCAGATAAAATGACCTCCTCTATATCAACTGGCATAGATTCCAAAATCATCTATTGTGTGAAGCAGTACTCTCACATGATATCCTGAAAGCCATGGGTCAAGGCAGTCAAGTGGATGCAATATTTCTTGATTGTTAAAAACATTTGATACCATACCACATCTATTCTTATTATTGAAAATACAATTGTATTATATACAAACAAAATTACTGACTCAATGGAGTATTTCTTGGTAGGGATGACAGAGCATGTTATCTTGGATGGAGAGCCAGGTGTTCCACAGGGTAATGTGTTGGTGACCTTGCTGTTCATATTGTATATTAATGAGTTTTTTGCACAGGATCCTGTTATCTGTAATGAAGTACTATCTGAATAAAGCTGCACCAATATCCATTCACATTTCAATGAGGTTTCAAAGTGATGCAAAAATTGGCAGCATTGAATGGAAGTACATCAGATAATGAAAGACATAGTATCCTACAGCTACAACATCAATGAATTGCAACTGGTATTGCTCAACTCATACAGATACCTTGCTGTAACAATTCGTGCAGATATGAAATGGAAAGATCACATGGGCTCAGTTGCAGGTAAAACAGGTGGCAGACCAGACAAGGCAACATGAATGGTCAAGGGTTTATTTGGCCATGAAGATGTTCCTCTGAGAATTTTGACACAAATTAGACTAATCACAGCAAGAACAGAGGCATTTAAACTATCATTCTTACCACAATCCCTACATGAATGGAACAGGAAGAAGCTGTGATAACCAGTGCAATGGGAAGTACTTTCTACCATGCACTTCACAGTGGTTTGCAGAGTACAAATATGGATATAGATGTATTGAAATTATTGAAAAAAGGTACTTATTTAGCTACAATGAAGTTCTTAAGATGATAAGGGCTTGAGAATGCTCAGTAGTATACCTGTTGTATCTGCCGTTAGGCTTAATAAGCATGACAGTTGTGATATGGTGGTGGAAATTATTGCTGATTGAATAATCATATTGGCTATTGAAGACAGCAAGAGGGAGGAACAAAGTACCAGATTCAAATCAGAATGAAGAATCAGATTCCATAATGAAATACAGACACATGGTGTTGTTAATTTGATCTAGAAAACTGAAGATTGAAGTTACTATATAATGAAAAGGATAGTTGCACTCACCATACAGCTGAGATCCTGCGTCACAAAAAGGTACAACAAAAAGACTATCACACAATTAGCTTTCAGCCAACAAGGCCTTTGTCAAAATTAGACAATGAGCACGCGCGTGCGTGCGCGCACACACACACACACACACACAACCACAGTCTCTGGCCGCTGCAACCAGACTCCAGACTGAAGTAAGATTTTACACAATCATAATGGACTCTTTACAGTGGTGTCTATTAATCCAGAACTTCAGTCTACAGTCAACAGAGGGGAATTTTAAGAAGAAGAAGAAGTGTGAAGTTGTGCATGAGCGCTAAATGTACAATTTTGGAAGAAAGAGAGGGAAGTGTTGGGAAAAGAAGAAAGTTGCACAAAACCAGAATATAAATGGAGAGAAATACCACAGTGAGGATAGCTAAACTTATTAATTTATGAAAAGGCTTTCTTTGAGAAGTGCAAATGACCTCTTTCTGTGCTATGGCAATGAGATACATATGGGCAGAGAAGTTAGTAATTGTTGTTGCACTCAGTTAAGCGATCCAAAATTGTGTCAGTTTGAAAATTATTGATCCAAAACAAGAGAAAAATTATAATTTGAAGTTGTAATTTTATGAATGAAATTGTCTTCTAGATATTCCAAGAGGAGCCTCAATGAGTAAACCAAGCTTAGTAAAGCTAGCTCTAATAGGTAAAGGTTCACTATCAATACACTGCAAGAAAAGAAATGGATGGAAGGAAGGAAAAAAAGACATGATTACAGCTGGATTATGAGTTATCTAAAAGCAGTATTATTTGTATACAATGAACAGAGAAGACACACAACAATTTTTTTCTAGTACATGACGTACCTTGAGTGTATACAGTGCAGTTGTGAAAAAGATGAAAAGAAAAAGAGAGATGATTGGGATAAATTATGAATCAGAATTGCTGGAGAGTATTTCCCTTCATGGAACTGACAACAGACATGGTAAAGTAAGAACGGACAACAGACATGGTAAAGTACACTATCCTAGCTTGTGGAACTAGCTTCTGTCCTCAGGAAGGAGAGAAGAGCATGTTGGGAAGGGTGAGAGTGACCCACCTGTTGTGAGGACTCACTGAACTCACCTAAAAAAGAAATAGCAAGAAGCGTTTGACTATTTTATTGTATCACTTTGAGAATTTTTAGCTAGTGACAGAGAAATATGTAGACAGAGGTCATGCCTGAAGAGGGAAAATAGTTTAGTTTGTGCATGGAAAGTGAAAATACCAAATATGGACTCTTTTTTAAAAATCTTATATTGATTTCCATTTAGATTCTAAGAGTACCAGACAGATGGTAATGCATAAAAACATCAGCGTGTCCTCCCACATTGAACTGTAAGTTTTACAAAAAATAAATGACATTCCCAAACTAGATTGATATACAATAATATTATGAAAAGGCAAGCTGCTACTCACCATATAGTGGAGATCCAGTCATGTGTGTGTGTTGTGTGTGTTTGTGTGTGTGTGTGTGGACTATTTTTGACGAAGGCCTTACTGGCTGAAAGCTTCATTTGTGACAGTATTTTTGCTGTGCCTATCTGAGACTCACCATCTCCACTATATGGTGAGTAGCAACTTTCTTTTTCATAGTATTGTTACATTCCATCCTGCATTTTCCACTGTTAGATTTAAATACAAATTTGTATGTTCCTTGGTAGAATGTAGATTACTTAAAAGGACCCAGGAATATTCTAGAAATCACCAATTTTGTTCTGTAGGAAAATCCATTACTGGAAAGTCAAATAAAAAATTAAATTCTAAGCAACAACATGCATCAACTGGAGAGGAATTAGTGGATGCTGAGTTTGCACTTAACAACACTATCAGATGTGCTGATTTTTTTGCATTACTTAAAATTTTAAAACAGAATATGATTGCCAAAACAATCTTTTGCTAAAGAAGGGCAAGTTTATTCATATAATACAATAATTTTTTTAATCACCATAAACAAACAACAATAACAATGACAAGGATCAGTCTAGTTAAGACTGTTCTGTCTTCAAGGATCTTGAAATTGGTCTTTGCAAATGCAGGTATTAGTGCTGACACTAGCAACCAGCATTGTCTAGGTGTATTCTTTGACATTAATAAGGCATATGACACTACTTGGCGCCGCCTTATCCTCAATCATCTCATACAGGAGTTGTAATTCGGCCACATGCATCCTGAACCGATTCAGGTTCCACTGTAATATGGTAGCCAGTGATCAGGGTGGCTTAACTTCCACCCTGCCTCTGTGCTTTGGAGGAGAGCCTGTACTGATCGGAAGATCACCCCCAGTCGACATTGGAGCTTTACTCCCCTGGGCAGAAGGCACCACATTTAAAATAGCACATTGGGTTGGGGAAATATGGCTGTACTGGCAAATGTAAGAAACCCACTTTAACATGCTCTAGGAGTCTTGGGCAATCTTATTGTTGATGTTGTACGTTGATGACTTGGTAGACAGTATTAATAGTAACTTCAGACTTCTTGCAGATGATGCAGTTATCTTAAATGAAGTACTATCTGAAAAAAAAACCTGCACAAATATCATCAGATATTAAGATTCCAATGAGGTGCAAAGATTGGAACTTTGTTGTAAATGTTGAGAAACATAAAATGGCATCCAATGACTAAAATTTCAATGTGTCACAACTGAAACTGACACACACACACACACACACACACACACACACACACACACACACACACACTACCCATCTTAAAATACTGCTCAAGTGTGCAGAGCTCATATAAAACAGAACTAATATTAAATGAATATGAAGAAGGACTGCACGAATGATCACAGGTTTATCTAGCTCACATGAGTGCATCACAGAAATGTTGAAAAACCTAAATCAGCAGAGATTTGAAAACAGAGGCCAATTATGCTTTGAAGGTACTTTTCCAACTTTTAGAGGAACAATATTAAGTGAACAATCTAGAGATATTCTTCATCCATCCAACCATAATCCTGCAGGGACTGCTAAGATAAGGTTAGGCTAATTACAGCAAGACCAGGGGCATTTAAGCAGCCATTTCTTCTGCACTACAAATGTGAGTGGAACAGGAAGAAATTCTAACATGTGGTGGCATGCCAACTACCCTCTACAATGCACTTCACAGTGGTTTGTACAGCAACCCAACAAGCTCAACTTGAGTACTTCTTATAACTGCTGTTATGTCTAATGAAGGTGACATTCATGTTAATGTTGGTGAAATTTATTACCAAATGAAAAAAAAATTGGAATATTAAAAATTTATTGGAATATGGAGTTGCTGAGAAAGAGTGGGTTTTCAAATTCAAATCAATATTGGAAATCAAAATTCTGAATAAAATACAGGGGCACTATGTTGTTAATTTAATCTCAAAGGCTATGTTGTATAGATGTTCCATACTCAACCGTATTCCAACTGCATCCTCTATGTGGCTGTCATGGCAAATCATTCACTTTAAATATAACCATCTAATAACTATATGTTAACCTAACTGCTTAGGTGACCAATACATGCCTCATAAATTTTAACCATATTTTTCTGTATTTTTAACAGGGTAATCCTATAGCGATGAAAACATTACCACAGCATGATTGTTTCAGGTGGTAGTTACCTCATCACTTATCTTGAAGGGAGCAGTGTCCTCATAATATCCCGTATCTTGAAGTTTTTGATGGGTGAGATCAGCATAATACACAGCTGCACCACAGATACACTGAAATAGTGAAAATATTTAGTTTTTAGTCTTAAAATGGAGATCACTCAAAAATTAATAAAATAAAAATCAACACTTAAAATCACAAAGGAAAAGAAATTTTTTTCTAACAATTCAGCAATGGTTATATGAACATAAACAGCAACATCTCAATCTTGTTGAAGCTCAACACACATCAATCACAACATAAAGAAAAATATAGCATATCTCTCTTTCATTTTCTTTTTCCTTCTTCCATCAGTATGCATTCCATGAGCAATTTTTTGAGTGGATAGTACAATTTCTTAGGTACCTATGGAATAGTTAAGCTTTTGTGAAATATAAGCAAGGAATTGTTTACATTTATATGAAATTCAACACAAATACACAACTACTGAAATAGAGACAACTAGACTAGGAGCTACAACTACACTGCAGAAAAATAAATGTACACATAATCCAAATGCTGTACCAGCAGAACAAGTAGTGAACCAAAAAGGAAACATAAGTTGGAGTTAAAGTTAGATAATTTTCCCCCCTGTTGTATCCTCTATTCCTCAAATAATACACTTACTGTGAATATATACAATCTACAAATTCTTATCCAAGCTATTTTTATGAAAACTTTGTATAGCTTACAATCTGCTGATACAGTAGTGTAGATAATTCATGTAGAAACTTTGTACCTAGAAAAATATACAAAATTTACAATTCATCAAAACAGCAGCACTTCAGAATTGTTTGTTTTAGTACTGATATCTCTTACTTGAAGGCCCTTATTCCCGTCTTTCTAAAGAACAAATCATCTTTTCTGAAAACTGTGCAGTTCAAACACTGTCTATATTCAAGTAATATCCAAGATGTCAGTTTCTTGAACATTTGGACCTCAGAATGTAATCCTTTCAGAATATAAGTGGTATTGTAGTGTTGTCCTAATTTTTATAATTCCAAAAATGCATAACGTTCCTAGAATAACTTATTAGTTTATGAACTATTTCAGTTTGAAAATCTGTTTTCAGAAACCTGGTGGGCATTTGTAGATTCAAGTGCATGCCACTACTTTCACATCATAACATAGGAATATAATCTGTACTCATTTAACCCTTGAGTATGCTGCCAATTTTTGTGACATGAGCAGCCACATGGCATACTTTGTACACATGTAAAGTATAGCTGTCTTTATGGTACCAAGGTAAACATGGAAGAGCAGAATCATAGTTTAACCTTAGTTTAATTAAACAATGATAAAACAAACAAACACAATATGCACTAAAGCACTCTTTAATTAAATAATGATTAAACAAACTTTCATTATATCACTCAGTTGCCACAAACAAGTGTTACTACACAGCAACGACTCACTTGAAGCATTTAAAACCACAGCTGCATCACATCCCAGCAAACCACTTATTCAATTACTCATTATATCTCGTATACAAGTGCCTAACTGTGTGCCTGTGCTGCCAGATCATAATGCAGGTAATTTCTTGAATATGTTGTAATTTTTTTACCTATATTGGTGTTTATTTTATCTTATTTGGGCTCATTTGAACGTATGAGAACACAGTTTATTACTGTCAGTTGAAGCAATAACGAAGGAATAGGTATTGGGTTGCCATTGTGAAACAACAACAGAGTGGTGCAAAACAGTTTTATTTGTATTTAATGCCCTTTATACGTAGGAGCAACTGCTTGGAGGTAAAGGACATCCAATCAAGTGTAAACTAAAGTGTTGTAATTTTTTTACCTATATTGGTGTTTATTTTATCTTATTTGGGCTCATTTGAACGTATGAGAACACAGTTTATTACTGTCAGTTGAAGCAATAACGAAGGAATAGGTATTGGGTTGCCATTGTGGAACAACAACAGAGTGGTGCAAAACAGTTTTATTTGTATTTAATGCTCTTTATACATAGGAGCAATTGCTTGGAGGTTAAGGACATCCAATCAAGTGTAAACTAAAGTAATGTATTTATTTCCTGTGATTCCAGTTATTGTCTCTTTATGCATTTTATATTAATATCAAAAAAGTTAAAGTTTGGAAGGTAGGAGGCAAGGCATTGGCAGAAGTAAAGCTGTGAGGGTGGGGTGTGAGTCATGTTTGGGTAGCTCATTTGGTAGAGCACTTGCCCGCAAAAGACAAAGTCTCGAGTTCGAGTCTCAGTCTGGCACACAGTTTTAATCTACCATGAAGTTTCAATTCCCATATAAATAGAAATTATTTTCACACAGTAGTATCCACAATTTTATCTTTTCTATGGTTATACTGCACCTAGTTAAGCATATTTGCTGTTTTGCTTATTGTAATTTTGTGTCCTGACATGAAGAAACTGGCCTGTTAGGAGGGAAAAGTACATCTAGGACAGCAAGCTACACAGCTAGAGTTAAGATAAAAGCATCTTTATTGCGTTAAGTGTTTTTTTAGCTATTGGCAAGCTGAGTTACAAAGAAGATGGATATTGTGATTTTAGAGAGCAAGGATTATAAGGCAATGATGGAAAAGATTTGGTAGTTAAGAGTGCCTTGTGTAATGAGAATGGCATAACGCTGGACCTTGATTCAGTTTTAGGTGTTGAAATAAACACTAATTAGGTAATTGATGAAATGGCTAGAGCACTGCTTACTGAACTCTTGAATGTTAAAGATTAAGAAGGTGGTGGTGGTGGTGGTGGTGGTGGTGGTGGTGGTGGTGGTGGTGGTTGTTGTTTTTGTCCTCAGTCCAAAGACTGGTTTGATGCTGCTCTCCACACTGCTCTATCCTGTGCAAGCCTCTTCTTCTCTGAGTAACTACTGCAACCTACATCCTTCTGCTTACTGTATTCATCTCTTGGTCTCCCTCTACAATTTTTCCCTCCTCCCCCTACCCCTTCCCACTTCCCTCCAGTACTAAATTGGTGATCCCTTGATGCTGCAGAATCTGTCCTACCAACTGATCCCTTTTTCTAGTCAGGTTGTATCACAAATTTCTCTTTTCCCCAATTCTATTCAACACCTCCTCATTAGTTATGTGATTTATCCATCTAATCTTGAGCATTCTTCTGTAGCACCACATTTCAAAAGCTTCTATTCTCTTCTTGTCTAAACTGTTTACCATCTACGTTTCACTTCCATAGATGGCTATACGCCACACAAAACTTTCAGAAAGTCTTCCTGACACTCAAATCTATACTCAATGTTAACATATTTCTCTTCTTCAAAAAGCTTTTCTTGCCATTGCTGGTCTACATTTAATTTATATACTCCCCACTTCAACCATCCTCAGTTATTTTGCTTCCAAAATAGCAAAACTGATCTATTACTTTAAGTGTCTCATACCCTAATCTAGTTTCCTCAGTATCACCTGATTTAATACGATTACATTCCATTACCCTCATTTTGCTTCTTTTGATGTTCATCTTATATCCTCCTTTCATGGCACTCTCCAGTCCGTTCAACTGTTCTTCCAAGTCCTTTGCAGTCTCTGACAGAATTACAATGAATTACAATGTCATTAGCAAACCTTAAAGTTTTTATTTCTTCTCCAAGGACTTTAATCCTACTCCAAATTTTTGATTGTTTCCCTTACTGATTGCTCAATACACAGATTGAATAACGTCGGGGATAGGCTACAACTTGGTCTCACTCCCTTCTCAACCACTGCTTCCCTTTCATTCCCCTCAACTCTTATACCTGTCATTTGATTTCTGTACAAACTGTAAACAGCCTTTTGCTCCCTGTGTTTTACCCCGGTCACCTTTAGAATTTCAAAGAGAGTATTCCAGTCAACATTATCATAAACTTCCTCAAAGTGTAAAAATGCTATAAATGTAAGTTTGCCTTGCCTTAACCTATCATCTATGAGAAGTTTTAGGATCAGTGTTGCTTCACATGTTCCTACATTTCTCTGGAATCCAAACTGATCTTCCTCGAGGTCAGCCTCTAACAGTTTTTCCATTCTTCTGTGAAGGATTCATGTTAGTATTCTGCACCTGTGAATTATTAAACTGATAGTCTGGTAATTTTAAGTGCTGTCTGCACCTGCTTTCTTTAGAATTTGAATTATTATATTTTCTTATATTATATTACTAAGGTAATGTTAAGTGATACTTGAGCATTGTATTAATATGTTGATGAAGATCTGAAATGACTAAAGACATTCAAAGTGACATCAGTAGAGTAAATTTGAAATTGAATTCAAACTGGGCAAAAATTGTAGGGACCTTAAAAGTGACATAAGAATCTTAAGTGAAAAAATTGGCACAAATTGTTCTGAGATTAGTAGTTTTGTAAAATTGGACTTCAATAACTTACAGTCAGGTCTAAGTAGTGCTGAATGATAACAAAGAATCAGCAAAAGTTTGCTTGGGAAGTAAATTACAAAATGTCAAAGAAAATTTTAAATTGAAATTAGGAAATTTTAGTACTGATACGATACACAGTAGAAAGGAAGCTGAAAAATGTTATAAAGAGCAGATGTATGTAGTTAATTCTTGTCAGATTAAATCAGAAGTAGTAACTGAGTTATGTTTTGATAATCATAGCAATGAAATGAAATTCCAGGCAGAGCAAATAGATAATGTTGAAGTAGAGACTGTGGTAGTAGACATGTTGAGTCATTAGGTCTTCTGCTGGCTGTCCATGTCGTTCTTGCATGACATTCCAACATCATGACTCCTTGCCTTCTTCAGGTGCTGCTCCTGAGACAGTCTTAGGGAGCACCTGACATAGATAGTTAGTCACACTGTCAAAATATCATGTGGTTGTTTGTGTCATTCTCGCATGATATTTTGATAGTCTCAGGGCGCACCTGAAGAAGACACTGAGTCAGGTTGTTGAAACATCGTGCGAGAACAATGAAAATATCCAGCAGAAGATCCGATTATTCAACATGTCAACATATTTCCAGGGAAGCTTGAAGAATCACAATGTGAAAGTAGTTGAAGAAACTACAAAAGCAACGATTATGGCAGGTTATAAAAATGTGCCAGAATTCCAGATTATTTTTATGTTGCTACTTGGACAAAATGACACTGTGGCAAAAGGATGTATTTACAGCTGTGGATAGAGGGAAAGGTTTCTTCTCATAGACAAAAGACTGGAACACAAGGGAAAAGAGAACTCAAGTACCTCTCATAGTTAATTCTTCAACCTTCTTTCTCACTTGTTTTTTTTTTTAGTCAGCTTATGTCACATCTCTTTTACTGTATCCTTCACCTTTCTTCCTATCACCTCAGTACTAACCATGTACCTACTATAAGCACTACAACAAGACAAAACTCAGTGCCAGTAACGTTGTGCAAGTGCACTGACAAACTGAGAAGGGCAAGAATTAGGGTGGGTGTGGGGCCCTGGTGTTGCACACTTCAGCAACCTATGCTACATACTATTCTTTTGTACACTCTGTGTGGATCTATCTTATCATTCCATCAGTACAGCCTGGTTCACTTACAGTTAATGTTAACTTTGACTTTTGTATACTGGTTACTGAATTCAGAAATACTTACATCAATGATCTTCATTATGTAGTTGTATGATCCCACTAAGTCAGGCCAAGCTAACTGCCTCCAGAACTCTTTTATCTGTAAAAATTAATAACAGAAGACATACAAGCCACAATTTTGTGAAATATTCATATTTATAAATTTTTAACTCCTTGAATGAAGACTTACAAAGAACCATTTGTACATATACAAGAAATGTAACTGATATTGATCCTTCGACAATGAAGGAATAACAAAAACTATTCTTTAAGACTATTATAATAATGTGTCACAAGTGAATCTATTCTTTTCTTATACAAGTTGAACCTATAGAATATTACTTATTTCATCCAGATTTTTATTTTAATGTGACACTCACTAACCTGGTAGAAACACGCAGTTGCATCCACAGCTGAGGTACTATGTTTAACAATGAAGTCACCAGTGCAAACTTTATTCAGTTCAGCTGCCTTGTGGATACGATGCATTGCCTATACAACAAAAATGCATGTGAAGCTTAGTTGGCTACACAATTTATATGCAAACATTGAAGTATCAATCATTTTGAATTTCAGTCAAATTTACCTTGAACTTTGATACATCCAACCATCTGTCAAGTGCTGGTTCAAACCACTCATAGTAACAATTTATAGAGAGAGATTTTTGATCAACAGGCGAGAGATGGTCTCGAAAACTGAAAACAAATAAAACACAAAATTTAACTAAAAACATTAAAATGTAGCTAGAACATGTTTATTACAACAAAAGTAAACAATTTTTGACAGTATAATGTAATTGGATAGATAAAAAATCTACTCACCAAGCAGCTGCATGAGGACACATGTATACAAAAAACTTTTTAATATATGTGTGTACTCCTGCTGCTGCTGCTTGGTAGGTAGATTTTTTATCTGTACAATTACATTAGAGTATGTTTATTACACCATGACAGATTTTGTTCTAAATGAATATCTTCAGGTGACCCAAAACTCACCAAGTCTTCAAAACTAATTCTCACAAAGTAGCAGAAATGTGCCTAAGTCGTCACTCGAAAATGTCTAACTGCCAATTGTGATGCTAAAAGGCATGTTGTAGAACACAATGAGCATAATGCAACACTTTGTTGACTGCCTGGCACAAACATAATCAGCAGTTCCACAGATCTTCCAAGTATGAATAATTATAATGAACAATATACATGGTGAATCAGAACTCCAAAATGACAGACTTTCCGAGGTAGTAGTACGAAACAAAATAAGAAAAAATATCTAGTAAACATAGGCTCTAAAATATGTATCTTAAGGGTGGAAAGTATTTGTTCATCTTTGCTACTGTGAAGCACATGTCTTCTACTGAAGCTCTTTGCTTTTCATATTTTCAGATGTGGTGGTAAGGACCAAAACAAGAAACACGGCTTTAAAATGTATACCTTAAGGTCAGTGAGTACTTGTTAATCTTTGCTTTTGTGAGACACATATCTTCTACTGAAAGTGCTTTGCTTTCCATATTTTGAGAGATGGTAGTACAGACAAAAATGAGAAAAAATGTCTAGTAAACATGGGCTCTAAAGTGCACACCTTAGAAGCTGTTAGCCCTTGTTCATCTTTGAACTGCTCACAGCTCTTAAGGTCTGCATTTTAGAGGTCTTGTTTACTGGACATTTTCTTTACTTTTTTTGGTCAGAGTTGCTGACAGTAGAGTCAGTGTGCATGAAGTGTACTTGCTTGTGTGAATGTATGTGTGTTTTCTTGGATGAAGAAGCACTAACCAAAAGGTATAATGTGTAACAGTCTTTTCATTGTGCCTATCTGCAACTCAATGGGTAATCTTTACAGTGAGTAGCAAACTCTCATTTTCCTAATATTGTTGCACATTTTTCTTTTATTAATCCACAACAGCTTCTCCCAAAATATGGAAAGCAAAGAGCTTGCAATAGAAGAGATGTTTTTCACAGTATCAAAGATGAGAAAGTTCTTCTGTTTCATCCTGTATATAATCTAATATAGTCTCTAAGCCATCTTGTCATTGATTTAGTAAAATTGTTCAACTCTTCCACTTCACAATCACCTTATGTCTTTTCTGGCTTGACAAGTTTTACAGATAATTGTGTACTCCTTATGTCATTCAGACACCTGATATAAATGAATATCGCTACATCTGGCAGTGGTCTTGCCTTTTGCAACTCTAATGAACTGTAATTTATCAGACTTAAATTAACAACCAGATGTAGAAAACATTTATTTTTATTTTTTAAATACTGAATATGTCTCTGTCCATATGTAGACAATAAATATTGTATGGTTGTTGTGCAAATGTAAATGTAAATTTTATCTGAATCGATTATACGGAAAATGGCAGATACAAATATATAAATAAAATAACACACACACACACACACACACACAAGATTATACAAAGTGAACCTTAGACAGTAATACAAATTTATATGCATACATGCTTCTGTTATTATAAATTAATTGGCTCTTTTCCATAGGCCTACAGTCTTGTTCTCCCCAAACAGCAAATCGTTTTACACACACAGATTCAGTGAAAGTTGGATATGTTATACATAATGAATATATCAATGGGTGAAACAGGGTATTTTCAGTTTTGGCTCAAAATGAACATACCAGCAAAATGTTATTGGCCAACATAGTTGCTTACAGAGTACAAATATTGTTTCAGTAGATTTTTTTAAATTCTGCTAAAAATTTATTTTCATCTTCTAACATTCTGATGTAAACTCCAATCTACAAATGTGGTTCATTTGCCTTTGTGTGTTAGTTCTTTTCATTCGCTTTGTATTAGCTTTTGTGCCATTTCACATGAAGTAGTTATGAAACTCAACACATGTCTGAAAATCTTAAAGGTTAGCCCTGATATCTGTATATACATAGAAAGAGTATTGTTAGTATGAATGGAATTCAAAAAGTAATTTACAAACCTTATTCCATGCTAAGACACTTGTGCAACAAGAGTGGCATATTGTCAGAAGAGAGTACAATTCTGGGCTTCCTGCAGACAAAATTTTGCTGTGGAAAGGTTAACAGATGCAGATGTTGGGATGAAATGACATGATGGCTGGAAATATATTGCAAAGATGAATTACACAGGACATTGCAAGTCTTGTGGGCAAAACCTCTAAACTGCACACAGATTCACCATGCAATTCTGGCAATATGTGAACCAAATGCAGTATCATGTCCAGCCACAGAGAAACAGTGTCAACAATTTAACTAAGGCCACAGAGACATGGGTTATGCTGATCGGGAAGGAAGGCCATCAGTATTGACTGCAGACATCAAAGTCTAGGCAGTTTAGGAACCGATTCACAGCAACTGCAGCCTTTCTGATATTGAGGAAACACACACAACTGTGCCCAAATGTCTCCATGACCAAGAAGTGGATTTCTATCATTGGGGAACTGAACATTTGACAGAGTATTCTGATAATTGTTTACAGAGGCCTGGTGATGATGTTGGAAAGTAGTGTCATATATCTGTGTCACTCTAAAGTGTAGTGCAGCATTCAATAAAAGTTATCTGGCCTGCCATAATAATATTTAACTTACTTTTTGAAGTCCCCTCACATTTTAAGCTTTCTGAATAGGTGTCCTTAGTGTGTCTGTGGAGGACTGTGTATTATTATTTGTATAGCCCCCTTCTGTAAGGAGAAAATTTAATTTAGTTTGCAAGTGGTGATACCCCAAAATGTTATTCCATATGTTACAAGAGAGTGGAGACAGCTGAAGTACAGGTATGCCACCCTGACATCTTTTGACAACAAATGTTTGATATAATTCTTAGAGCAAAACAGGCTGTATGGAGTTTCTGTGCCATTTTATAGATGGTCATTAAAATTTAAGTTTTCATCAACATGAATTCCCAGCAATTTTGTAGATGTTACTCTGCACTCCACATTCTGTAACAATATTTTGCACAAATTTTTGCTTCTTTGAATATTATGTGTATTAAGTTTCTTTGGATTATGTAATATACTGGAGGGGGAGAGCATTTCTCAACCTAGCAGTGAATTTTTTTTTCTCAAAATGAATTTATGTTTTGAGGTAGTTCACTTTTAGCTCAGTGCACTTTGAACAACTTTTTAGAGTGAATAAATTTCACCCCCAAAATACAATTCTGTTAGGTCTTCCAGATCCTAAATGGTTCAAATAGCTCTGAGCACTATGGGACTTAACATCTGAGGTGATCAGTTCCCCAGAACTTAGAATTACTTAAACTTAACTAACCTAAGGGCGTCACACACATCCACACCCGAGGCAGGATTCGAACATGTGACCGTAGCAGTCACGTGGTTCCAGACTGAAGCGCCTAGAACCACTTCGCCACTCCAGCCGGCTCTTCCAGATCCTAATCTACCACTTCCATTATCTCTTCATTCAACATAAAACATTTCAGCCATAAATTCCTTTAGCTGTGGTAATAAGCAGAAGTTAGATGATCTAAAATCTTGTGAACAGTGTTTATGTTCCAACAGTTCACACTCCACAACCTTCATTTTCTCACAACCAAAACAACTTTGTGTGTAACGATAAAAGACAGTTTTTCCTTTTTGATTTCAGACTTACTCTGGTGTATTTGTTCAATACAAATTGATTCAGAGCACTGAATAGCATTGATGTTATTGTTTCACATTTTACAAAGGCAGTCAATATAAAGAAAACCTTTTCCATCCTAGAAGATACTGGCCATAGCCTTGGCATCAGATGAAATTGTTTTGCCTTTTCTGCAACAAAACCACTAGCAGCCACCCACTGTTTGACTACGGTTGCATGCCTCACATGATATGATGGACCTATGTGACTCTACAGAAACAAATTGACACATAAGATCAAATAAATTCTTTTTAAATAATCCAAAAAATTAACCAGAAAATTAATTTTGAATTTGATTTTGGTCAGAATTCAACAAATGATATATCCATCTTGCAGAAATCATAGTTAATTCTTCAGGAATAACTTACAATTCATTTTACTCATCAAGCAGCCTTAGGAGGAAACACAAAGTTATGGAAATGTGCAAGGTTTTGGATCCAGTGGCTCTTTCTTCTGGCAGAATGGTTGAAGAGAAAGGAAGAGGGATGAAGGGCAAGGACTGGTGAGGTTTAGAAAATGAGAACAGTTATGGAAAAGTCATTGAAAACACTTGGTCAGGAAAGACATACCAAACAGGATAAGGAAAGAATGATTGTTGGGAACTGCAACGGACAAGCTTCCTAACAATCAGTCTTTCCTTCTCATCCTGTTTGGTAAGTCTCTCCTGACCTCGGGTCCTGAGCAACTTTCCTGTAACTCTCTCTATTTCCTAAACCTTGCCAGTACTTTTCCTTCATTCCTCTACCTTTCTCTTCAATCCTTCTGCTGTAAGAAAGAGGCACTAACTCTGAAAAGTCACACACTTCCATAACTTTTATATCTGTTTCCTCTTGCTGCCATTTGGTGACTGGGATGCAGAATACTGATAAATGCACTACAGGGAAGGTCAGGCAAGTTTAACAGGTTGAAGAAGTGCAACTGGTTTAAAGGACACAGTACTGGCAGGTAGGTCAGTATCAACAGAAGGGCATGTATAACTGCAACCTGATGCTTATTGAAACAGTGCTTTACCTCGAACAGTACATTGTCAATTAGGGTTTGACGTTCTAAGTTCTCTCAGAGTTTGCCAATGTAAAGTTTGTTGTCTTCATTAGCCAGACAACTATTAAATTCAGTTTAAGCATTAATCAGACTGTGAGAGGATATTAGAAATGTTTCAAGAGCAAACAAGTTGACCAATCTAAAAAGATGCAGAGCTTTGCAGTGAGCTGATTCCAATGTGAGTACCCCATGCAAATCACTGTTTTGTGCTGTTTATATTTGTACGTATTTATGAGAGGTGATCAAAAAGTTTCTGTTTGGAGGCTGTACAGTCCAGAAATGCTATGCTAATCAGGTAAATTTGCTGTGAGAATTGAGGAAATCACCCCACTAATGCCCTAGGTTGAAGATACTCCTTTGGTAAATCACCGTGTCCTGTTGCATGAGAAATTCCATTCTAATCTGACAGGAATCGTAGACCATTCTATGCCTACTGAAGGCATGCTAACTGCATGGGGAGAGAAGACGACTATAGCATGGTGCTCAAGTGTCTCTGATTTGAGTTGGCATAACTTCTGCATTACAACATTAGCAATTTGAGGACATACATTATCATTAAGGAGCAGCACCCCTTGTCAAATTTTTCACAGATGACTCCACAACAGTGATTTTCTATGGACATGCCACTCCACACAAATTCTTCATTTTCTGATAGATGTCCATTGATGTTTGCCCTTCAGCAGCCAAGAAAAGAATAACAGCACATTGGCCCAATTGGGACTCATATGGTTATAATGTCATCATAGTTCATATTTCCACATTTATTGCATGCATATTGGAGTAGACATGAATGCCACACTAATCCCTTGATACATGTTGGTGATTGTACACTCACATCAGAGTGACGCTACATTGCATATACATTGCAGCAATGCCCTCAAATGGAAATTCTTCTTAATCACCCTTTATATTTGTAAAAATTCATTGTATTCGTCCATTTCATAGTTCCTTATGTTTAGATAGCAATCAACTGTAGCAGTGCACCTTGAAAAGCAGACTAAAAAATAGCACTCAAAATTGCCAGATCAAATAAATCTTCCAGTGATGGTGAGTATGAGTTATTGAGGCAGTGGAATCCGATACAACATTGAATGTATACAACTTTAATGAAATTAGTGTTTCATGACAAACAATCCCTCCCTACGTAGCTGTCATGGTAGCAGATATCTGCAGGTAGTTAACTGACAATGCCAGCAAGTTTATTTCATTCTTGATTCTTTTGGATAAGTCAATCGAGTTTCCTAATACAGTGTAATATGCAGCCACACTGCATGCAATCCATTTAATGTTCCTTCTGTGATCGCACTGTCATATAATGTGGCACATTTGTAATTTCCCCATCTTTCTACTCAGCCAATGTGATTAGGTAATGAGGAAGGTGTGAAGTCAGACAAGAGAGCTCCACACGCATGTGAGAGCTCTGCATGCATGCAGAGTTTTTGGCCATCCCTGTTATACACCACATTGATGGTGTTTGTGTATACCCTCACCAAATACAGTGCAAGCTGTCTGCACAGACATCAAAGCAGAAAATGCTAGAAGAGAAAACAAATAACAGAAGTAGAATTAACACTCTTCCCCACTAGCTAATGTATGCAACAGTCTGAGGTGCTCTATGGAAAGAAGGTAACCTTGTACATTCCTCCACCTGATGCACCAGACACTGCAGATGCAACCAGGTTGCACCAAGTCCATTTCCTGAAGCGAGTACCTGACTGGACATGATCAGCTAGTCACAATATTAGGTTATGTAAATCTTTGAAAAACAGACTATTTTTATTCTAGCACTGAGGTATAAGTCAGTCCATAGTGCAACCAGGAATAAATGTGCTTCCACCATCCATCAAGGATACATGAAGCCCACCGCCTCTGAATTGAGTTTTGCTACCACTTCTGGATGATGTAGCTGCTCAACCCACTCCAAGATAGAATATCAAAATGACACTGATTATTGGTGGCCACTATGTGTAGTGTTTTCATCCTATCAGGTAACATCCCAACGTGGCAACACCAACACTGTCTCCAACACAACACTGAAACACTGACATTCCCAAAGTACTTGTCGATGGCAAACAAGCACAGAAAACTGCTGGCCACCAGCCATTCTTTTACTCTTTGTAACAGTAAACTTGAATATTTCCAGCTCTATCTACTTATTGTAAGGGGAAGAATACAGTATTGCAGCTGGAACTTGAAAATTTAAAAGAATCCCTCCAGATCTGATGCAAATGTCCACATTCCTAGGTGTCTTCAATAGGGAGAGGCAGCACAGACACTTCATTAACAGGACAAAAGCAGGAGCATATACGTTTAGGACATGGCACACACATTTGCTGTTCTCTCCCTTTCACTGTGCTATCACTTACTTTACTTCAAAATTTGGTGGTTATCTACTTTATTTATCTACCATGTGAGCCAAGGCTACTTGGTCATGGAATAATTCAGTACATACCTAACAGAAAAGTTGGCTAGAAACTTTATAACCAATAAAATTGCACACTTATTAAAACATAAAAAAACTGCAAGAGGGCATGCAAATAAATAAAGTACGTAAAATATGGGAAAGCCAACCTCTCACTTGTAGTGGATTGATGCTAGGAGCACAATAATGTGTAGCAGAAAACAGCATTCACACAATGCTGTTTCATATTTTGTGTTACTGTGCTCCATGCATCTGTCTGTTACAGCTGAGTGGTAGCTTTTACATTATTTCATGTATTGATCCATCCAGGAATTTCCATTATTGTAATAAATAACATATTACAGATGAAAGTTCCCAACTACTTTGAGGAACTCCTATACAGAACAAGAATGTGCCACAAGGCAACCTTTCAACTTCAGGTTTATCATTCACTTTCTTTAGTTCTCCTGAAAGCCTATTGAAAAATGAATCCTACTAAACAGTCTGCACCTTTCTGTAAATGCTGAACAAAGTGTATATTTTTTTCTATTTAGTGTTCACTGAATGAATGTTGCAGTTTCTTCTGAATCAGTAAATATTGTCACAAACAAATCCCATGACGGAATGTATGTACAGGCATAGCAGAGTTAGAATTCTGTGACACCTGAGCAATGGCCTATTAAAGTTCATGAGCTGAGACCATAGATCAGCCTGACTGCCCTTTTCTGGGCTAAAAATATTCTTGGTGGCTGTACACAATTACCTGAAAAATAAAACACCATACAAGATAGAGTGAAAGCAAGCAAAGTAAGGCCCGCATGGCTTTCTGGGCGGGAAGGGGTACCAGTGCCTGGCACGAATCTGCCCGACAGATCTATGTCAAGGTCTGATGAGCCAGCCAGTCTGTGGATGGTTTTTAGGCAGTTTTCCATCTGCCTCAGCAAATGCAGGCTGGTTCCCCTTATTCTGTCTCCACTACACTATGTCAGTGATTGCTGTGCAAACAATTTCTCCTCGTAAGCATACACCACCATTACTCTACCACGCAAACATTGGGGTTACACTCGTCTGGTGTGAGACGCTCCCTCGGGGGTCCACCAGGGGCCAAACCGCACAATAACCCTGGGTTTGGTTTGGGGCGGTGGAGGGGTGAAGTGGACTGTGGTAGTCGTCATGGAGTTGTGGACCACTGCGGCTGCAGTGGGGACAGAGCCTCTCCATCATTTCTAGGTCCCCGGTTAACATAACATAACATAAGCAAAGTAAACGAGACTTCTCTTTGAGGGATATACTGTTCCATTCTAAGACTGATACTTCCCTATTTATATTGTGCCTTAAAATTGATGTTAATAAAGGGCTCACTGACCATGACACAACAATTCTGTCATTATGTTCATCACCTCCTCTTATATAAAAAAAGTGGTTATATTTCCATTATTTTTGAAATATTACCATTTGTTCTTGTTTCAATAACACTAGAGAAGAAAGAAAGAGAGAAAGAAGAGAAGATGTAGGAGCAGAAAGAGGTGGAAAGGAAGGCAAATTAAATGTGAAGAAAGACATGCAACATAAGGGTAATAATGGTATTCATATACCTGTGTTAAACAAAATGCTTTTTTTATGATGTACTAGCCATATAGCAGAAATGCTTAGTCACAGGTAGGAAAAACAAAAAGACTGTCACACAATAAGTTTTCGGTCAACAAAGCCTTTGTCAAAAACATACAAAACACACACACACACACACACACACACACACACACACACACACACACACACACACACACACAAATATGCAACTCACACACATATGACCACAGACCACAATCTCTAGCAGCTGATGCCAGACTATGGGCAGCTGCACATGATTGGAGAGGCAACTAGTTGGGTAAGGAAGATGGGGGTGTGGGGAGGGGGGGGGGGGGGATAGCAGGGTAATGGTGGTGGGTGGTAAAGTGCTGCTGCAGGAGAGTGCAGGGAAGGATGGAGAGAGAGTAGGGTAGCTGGGAACTTAGATGGAGAGCAGGGGAGAGGGGGAGTATCGGAAAAAGAGAAGTAAAAAGACTGGTTGTGCTGGTGGAACAGAGGGTTGTGTAGCGCTAGAATGGAAGAGGGCAGGGCTTAGATAGGTCAGGACAATGGGTAACAAAGGTTGAGGCCAGGGGGGCTACAGGAACATAGAATATATTGCAGGGTGAGTTCCCCCCTGCACAATTCAGAAAAGCTGGTGTTGGTGGTAAGGATACAGATGGCATAGATTGTGAAGCAGTCATTGAGAGAAAAACATTGTGTTGGGTGGTGTGCTCAGTAACAGGATGGTCCAGTTGTCTTTTGGTCACAGTTTGTCAGGGACCATTCATGAAGACAGATGGCTTGTTGGTTGTCACGTCCACATAGAATGCAGTACTGTGGTTGCAGCTTAGTTTGTGTATCATATGACTGGCTTCACAGGTAGTCCTGCCTTCGATGGGAAAGGTGATGTTTGTGACTGGATTGGAGTAGGTGGTGGTGGGAGGATGTATGGAACAGGTCTTGCATCTAGGTCTCTTACAGGGATATGAGCTGTGAGACAAGGGTTTGAGAGCAGGGGCTGTTTAGGGATCGACAATGATATTGTATAGGTTCAGTGGGTGGCGGAATACCTCTGGGGTTTGGGGCTGGGGGGGGGGGGGGGGGGGGAGGAGAGGACATTGGGTGGGAATTTCAGGGCACAATGAGAGGTAGTCAAAACGCTGGCAGAGAATGTAATTCAGTTGCTTCAGTCCTGGGTGAGTCATGAGGGAAATGCTTCTCTGCAGCTGGGCGGTCAAACTTTGGGAGGTGTTGTGTGACTGGAAAGGTAAGGCATGGGAGATCTGTTTTTGTACAAGGTTGGAGGGTAATTACATTCTGTAAAGGCCTCACTGAGACACTCGGTGTATTTTGAGAGGGACCACTCATCAATGCTGATGCTACCTGTGAAACCACTCATGCGATCTACAAGCTAAGCTGCAACCACTGTGCTGCATTCTATATGGACATGAAAACCAACAAGCTACCTGTCCACATGAATGGCCACCGACAAAATGTGGCCAAAGGACAACTCGACCATCCTGTTGCTGAGCATGCCACCCAACATGACATTCTTCATTTCAATGACTGCTTTACAGCCTGTGCCATCTGTATCCTTCCCACCAACAACAAATTTTCTGAACTGCACAGGTGGGAACTCTTCCTGCAACACTTCCTCCATTCCCATAACCATCCTCGCCTCAACCTTTGTTAGTCATTGTCTTGACCCTTCTAGCCCCTTCCCTCTTCCCATTCCAGCACTGCACAGCCCTTTATTCCACCCAACACACCCAGTCTTTTGACTTCTCTCCTTTTCTGTTACCCTCTGCCCTCTCCCCTGCACCCCGTCTAACCTCCTGACTGCACCCAGCTGCACTACTTTCTCTCCATCTTGACCCTGCATGCTCCCACAGCAGAACTTCACTGTCCCCCACCCTTACCCTGGTATCCCTCTATCTCCCAACCCCAGCCTCTTCTTTACTCCCGCCCACTTGCCTCTTCTGTCCTTTACTGCTGTTCATAGTCTGGTTTCCGCTGCTAGAGACTGTGGTCGTGAGTTGTGTGTGTGTGTGTGTGTGTGTGTGTGTGTGTGTGTGTGTGTGTGTGTGTGTGTGGGTGTGCGTGCATGCATGCACATGAGTGTATGTCTGTTGTCAACTTTTGACAAAGGCCTCGTTGGCCAAAAGCTTACTGTGGAGAGTCTTTTTGTTGTGTCTATCTGCATCTCAGCATCTCCACTATATGGTGGGTAGCAACTATCCTTTTCATAATATTGTCACATTCCATCCTGAGTTTTCCATTGTTTGATTTTATCTGTTTTTTTTTTCATTTTTTCCCATCATAAACTCTTTTTCCATACCAGAACATTCTGTACATTTCTGGAAAGCATTTTTTAAACATGTCTTTGCCTCATTACCGACTGTATTGATTCAAGGCCTATGAAGTTGGGTTGGAAAATTTTCAGTTTGAACATGAAAGAGCAAGGTCTCCTTCACAGTGTAATACTAACAACAGTGATATACATATGAAGAGTGATATCAGCCAAGAGACTGTTGTATCTGGCCACTCACCTGGTTACTACCACTGTGGAACACATGTGGGGCTGACAGGTTATCCAACATCTATGCATCCCCTGCCCAAGCCAGACACACGTGACAATCCCACTGTGTGCTTACAAACAGTGGCAGATGACAACAGCCACATATGTCACTCTGTGTAGAAGGCAGACAACATAAGCAACACTTCACTCTGTGTACATGCCAGACTCAAGGCGAATACACAAGAGGGGCCAGCATCACCCACCAGCAGTGTGTGCAGCCGATCGCAGTGCTGTGAATACAGCACTACTTTTGTCCATACACCACATCATATGCATCTACAGATCACATAACACCTCATGGAAATCCTTCCACTGGATTATTTAAGGCATTGCATGACCACTAAATGACAGCACTCGCTCACCCTTTGGGCCCAGTCCTGGCTGTTTCCTGCAGCTCATGCATCAGTAATATATTTCAGAAGCAGTCATCACCAATTCCCAGATCTCTGATGAGATTTTTGACCCAGCAAAGCCCAGGACTCCAACCAAGACACTGCCTAGCGTGCATGTGACCTAGCTGGACACCAACCATTGGCAATGTTATTTCTAAATAAAAAACTCAAGTGTGTAAATATCAAGTTGATTAGCTGACATTGGGATTCACCAGTTTCATTTTGAATAAAGAGGAATGACAGCAATAGACACTGATAGTATGAAGCTTATAAAACTAAAGAGACACCTGGAAACAAAACATCTAGTCTATGTAAGAAAATGCATTGAATTTTCTAAGTGACATGGGCTACAACTAAAAACAAATGTCAGATTCCTCAAAAAACAGATATAAGTTCCAAAGAAAACCCTAAGAGCATACCTAAAGGTATTCTACTTAATTTCATTATCAGTGAGAAATTAATTCTTCCCAGTGCCATCAAAATGTATGAAATCATGCATCGAGAAAGATTTGGTGAGAATCTGAACTCAATACCAGTCTCAGAGTAAAAATTAGTTACTACCATATCCTTGTGACATCCCAAACTTGGTGACTGTGTGGCAGTCATACCACAGAATTATGTGGACAGTGGCATGCTAGTATTAGTGCATGATTGCAAATTTTACCATTACGCCAACCTTAAGCAACAATGCAGTGCCCATGAAAAGTGAAAACCAGTGTGAGATAGACCTTCATGGCTCATTAACATTTACAGTGATTGCACATCCTGTCAGCTGTGGACTACATGGGTCAAGTAGAATGTGAGCTCCACAGCGATATGTTTGTGATTTGATTAGGTGCTGATCATTCACTTCATCCTGTGATGTCCATGGATTAAATGGCACCCTGTGAAATGTGAGGCAATTTGTGCATTTGACAGGCACACATCCTTTGTCTCTTCCAGACATGAGAAGTGTGCATCCTCTGGGATCAATGGTCGAGCTATTAACTATCATCAGACAACCGTGGCATGTGAACATTTCAGACAGTACCTTCACAAGTTTTCTGGTGTACCAATCATTGTCAATAAATGTATTATTAGCTAATCACATATTTGATCAATTACTGTCAATTCTGGGTTCACTTCTGCCCACTTAGTGCGTGGGTGCAGCAGTAAAATCTGGGTCACAGCATGATGGGTTTGAAAGCGGTAAAAATCACCCATTTCCCACTTCACTGGTGATCAGTGTGATCTGTAGGCAAAACAAATGCTGATGGACTTGATGATCAGAAGCAATGAGGAATCTTGAATGGACCCCCAGACAAAAGTTTCAATGCTTGCCTGTAATGGTGCAAACATGTGGTTTGAAAGTTGAATATTTATTCCTTTCATGTTCATGTTTTATTCATGTGTGTCACATTACCCTTAGTGTGTGTTTTCCCAAGCATATGAGAACTTAGCTATTCCGCCATGACAACTATGAAGGAATTCTAAAAGGCTAGAGAAGAGCTGTCGACATGTAATCAGCTCTTGGAGAGAGAGCTACAGACATGGCCCACACACACAGACCCAGCTCGCTTGGAGCCAGCTCATGAAAATTAGTGCCCAATCCCAGTTCCTTCCACAAGATTTGGCACAATGTTTTGACAGGCACACATCACCCATTTCTCCCAGAGAAATTCTGGTGCACTGCATTTGACTGCGTCTAGGGGCTATCAAACCCCACTGTAAGTCCACTGTGATGATTGTGGCTGAACATTTTGTCTGGCCAGGACTCAAGAAAGATTATTGGCAATGGGCACACACCTGCACTATGTGTTAGTGTGCCAGAGCTGAGACATACCTATGCACCCATCATTGCCTTCCCTGATGTGATATACCACTTCACATACGCCCACGTGAACATTTTGGGCTCTCTTCCTCTGTTCCAAGGCAATCAGTACTTACTGACAATGGTGAACTGTTTCACACACTGGCTAGAGGCAATGCCAATAGTGCCGAGACTGTCACCAATGCCTTCCTCAACATGTGGGTGGTATATTTCAGCTGCTCCAGTCACCCAACAACAGATCTTGGTTGCCAGTTTGACAGCATACTGTTTATGCAGGTCACCCAAAAGTGTGGTGTGTGGCTACATCGAATGACTACCTACCACAAAGCAGCTAACAACATGGTTGAGCAGCTCCACTGAAGGCTGAAAGTGTCCCTGACATGTTACGCCATCACTTGGATGGAGGCACTTGTGCTTGTACTCCTTGCTCTGCAAGTAACACCGAAGTATGAGATGGGTGTTTCACCTGTGGGCATCATCTACAGTCAGTCTCTTGCCATTTCTGGTGAATTCATGGAGGTGGTTCCACTGTCACATGATGCCTTGGCCCCACCACAGGCAGAACGTCCATGCAGTCACGTGGACAGGCTCAGACGGTATGCAGTGACATATCACAGCACCCCCACAAAGTATTTGATCACACCAATATACAGTGCAGCAGTTATTTTATGTTGCACGTAGACATGGTACAGCCACAACTTGGGCCACCCTGCTTGGAACCCCACTGTGTGATCATCTATCTTGTGAAGGCTCTGCAGACTGACTGCAGCAGCAAGTAGACTAAAGTCACAGTCAGTCAAGTCAAGCCACATTACATCTTGACTGCTCTGGATGCCGTTCACTTGTTTGACCTACCAGATGACCTGTCAATGGATGACGCTCTCCATGCAACTGGACAGGCTGAGTCTGTTCCTGTATTTGCCAATGATGCATGGATGCTGCCAGCTGTCACCACACAGCCAAGTGTGCCTCAACCTACCACCACCCAACCCTGGCAGTTGCTTGGACCATTCCTCACACAGGCTCCCAACCACCCTCACCCCATTAGCCAGTGGCCTAAGTCAAGTGAGCTGAATGCTGCATCCATTTCGAATGCCCATGCACATTATAATGACATCACACTGCACAATGCAGCCAGCATGCACCCCACCAGTCACCTGCCATCGAGACACTGGAGACAGTGGGGTGGCAGTGTTTGCCCACAGCGCAGATTTTACTGTTAGGCCAACCTTTGGCAATGTTGCAGCCATGGGTGCAAAAGAGACAAAAGTGAAAGCCAATGTGAGCTAGACCTCCATGCTTCATGGATGTTTGCACTGACTGCAGATTCTGTCAGCCACAGACAATGTGTGTTGAGTAGAATCCATGCTCTCCACTGACACGTTTGCGAATTTGAACAGGTGCTGATCATTTGCTCTGCCCTATTGTGTCCGCAAATTAAACGGCATCCCATGAAACAAGAACTAATTTGTGCATTCGGCTGGAAAGACTTCATTTGTCTCTCAGCATCCACAAGACTACACTGCATGCTCAATCACTGAAGAAAATGCATCACCGATCACTGACCATGATCACTAGTCCAACTATTTACCATGGCACATGTAACTGCAGCATGTACACACTTCAGACAGTACCTCTCCAAGTTTTTTAGTGTACCAACCATTGTCAATAAATGTATTATTATGTAATCATGTGTTTGATCAATTATCATTGCCTGAGCCTATACCCTGAACTTAGTGAATGTGTATAGTCATAGAAGCTGGCTCACTACACGACCGACTTGAAAATGAAAAAAATCACTCGTTTTCCATTTCAGCATTACTAATATCAGAAATCTTTTCCAGCTTCATCTTTTTGTATGCTACTGCCAAGGAAATGAAATGCATGAGGACTGTCTATTTTTTAAATATCTGGAAGGGAGGACTACAGTTGAAGCTAGTTTCTTTCTTGTAAATTCCTTTTTTTGCTGGTTACAGTCTGTCATGGACAAACTGAGTTTTTAGATGTATTAATGGGACATCAGCATTTATTCGAACTAAGAAGGTGTTCATCGCAAGAGTGTATGGTGTTTCTCCATCTGTAAAATTCACACACTGTACGATATACAGCGAGACACTGGCTACTAAAGTAGTGCAACAGGAAGTCAATAAAGTCCTGAACAGTGCAGTCAGTGCTGTAAATTTTGTGAAAGTACAAGCTTTAAACAGTAGTCTATTTCCCATTCTTTGTGAGGAAATGGATTCTACTCATGATCCGCTTCTATTGCACCTGGAGTTATACTGCCTGTGTTGTTGTAAAGTCCTTTGTGGCATTGTGGAGCTGAAAGATGAACTTCCAATTGAACGGTAGTCCTACACTCATAGCATCCAGACGAAAATGGCTTCTAATATTATGCCACTTGGCCAACATTGTTGAGAAACTGAATACTCTTAATGTATGTCTTCAAGGGTGAAATAGTGATATTATGTTTCTAATTCAGAAAGTACTTGTGTTTAAGAGAAAACTTGGACTTTGGAAAACCCATATGCAGAACAGTAACTGCCAGGTGTTTTCTTTTCTGAATGATTTCATGAAGGAAAATAGATGAATGTACATAAGATTAATAGAATCGGCATAGTACATCTCAAAAATATTCATCATCAATTCCTGGATAAATTTCCAGACATCCATCTGAGTGTGACTGGAGCCCCAGTCCATTTGACAAGATCATAACAAACTACTTGTCAATAGTAGAATAGAAGGAGCTAAGAAAATTCTCAAGTGATAGAGCACTTTGAAATGCATTTAAATCAAACTGTCTCCAAAGTTTTTGGGTGCAGACTAGAAATGAATATACCAATTCAGCAAGAACAGCAGTGGACCTGTTATTACCCTTCACATCAATTTACATGCCAGTCAACACTTTCTTCAGTGGCATTAATCAAGATGAAACATTGGTCTTGACAGCAGCTGGAAGAGGATATGCAAGTTGCTATTTCAAAGATCCAGCCAACACTGGATCTGATTTCTTCACAAATTTAAGCACACACATCACACTAGATGTGTAAATGTCAGAAAATTTTCAAATTTTGAATAATGTGCATTCTTACTCTTGTTTATTTTGTTTTTGGATGATCAGTTTGGATATAACAGTTTTTAAATTGACATTTAAAAGTCAACTATTGTCCTGTCATCATTGGTACATTGCGATCTTTCAAATATTAAAACATTCCAAATGAATTAAAAGCAATACAGATGGAGGCAATCAAACTTTAACTAAATAACTAAGTCGTGAACTAATTTTTAATGAAATATGTATGCAGTGAAATACACATACTTGCTCAGTTCCAATGACTGCACACATAGCCATGGTTATTTACAAACTAGTTGTAATTGTTAACTTTCACCACCTTTGAACAGTACAAATGTAGGATGCTTTTAAAAAATGCTGAACTCTCATGTGATCAAAAATAATTATTACTGTTATTGTTGTAATTGATTGTTGCAAGAACTAGACAGATGTAAATAAACACTGTGGGTAATTTTTGCAATAACTAGTGAGGAAGGAAAGAAAAATAGGTGGACGACCAAATAATTTGTTTCAGAAGTGGGCGTGACAAAAAACTTTTGAGAACCTCTGGTCTAAGACACTGACTGGATGTTGACCAGACATCAAACAAGGACACCGAGTTGGACAATGGCCAGAGACTTTATCATCAACCAGGAGGCCTCCTTTTCTCCCAGAAGGTGATATTATTTTCTGTTTCATGTTAGAAATGTGAAGTGTTTATTTGTGTGTTTACCAATAGAAGGGTTTCTTTTATTGTGATCTGCAGACCAATTTTATTACATGCTGTTCTTGCCACCTCATAAGAACCAAGATATAAAAGTGGTAATGACAAATGGTCTTATGAGTGTCACTTTTCTTTCATTAACACTATTCTCATCTCCTTTACCACCATGGTCCCTCTGGCACTGGAACTATTGCTCCTGTAGCTTTTCCCTTTACAGGGACTGCAGTTGCAGCAACTAACCCAGGGCACCGCTCATTTCACTCACAATTCTCGGACTCTGATGCTCACTCTATCATGCATCCTCACACTCTGATACCCTCTCCAGTTCTGGTGCATCTTCTGGCTCTGCCATCCTCTCCAGCCCTACTACCACCTGAAGCTCTGCCACCTCCTTTGAGACCTGGTCCCCCTGGCTCTGGTGCCACCCCCTCCAGTGCATCCCTCTCTGGCACCCCTCACTCTGGTGTCTTCTGATCCAGCACCTCCCGCTGTAATGCCTCCTGCTGTGGTGCCACCAGCTCCTCTCCTGTGTTGCTTACTCTTGCAGTGCCGGTGCCCTTGCCAAGGACCTCAGCACCTCTACAGGCTGTAGCACCATCAGAACCCTCATTGCCACCAGCCTGCAAGCCACTATTGCACTAGACGCTCTCCTCCATTGGTCACCCCCTTGAGCTTCTTGTGTCTCCCATCCTCTTTGTACCGCCTTCTCCATCTGAAGGAAGCATCACACTGCTCTCAGCTGCCTCTACTGACCCTGGTCTGTCATGTCTCCTGTCATTTCGCCTTCCTTTCCTCTCTGTCACTGATGCTTCACACCCACCTCTGGTGCTGTCCTTCCCCTCCTGGGTCTCCTCCCTTCTCAATGTGGATCTTAGCCATATCACATTTTCACCTTCTCTGACAGGCACCTCCATAGCACACATCCCGCAGTCTGTGGGAACCGAACCAGCATGGTGCCTCCCCAACCTGGTCACCACCAGCCCCCAGCTGTTTTCCATCATGGTCAGCAGATGTGGCCTCGCTACACCTCCTGTTCAATGTTCTTGGAAATTTTTTCACAAGTTTGGCCAGGTGTCGGCACCTTTGGCAGCCTGGATGTACTTGCTTGATGACATTCTTGCACATCTGGTGTTCTTCCAGGTCTACTCCTCACCTTGCCAACCTACACATCTGCCAGGTGGCTGCCTCCACTGGCTGCTGCCAATACTGCTTACCGGTAGATCTTCTGCCGGAAGGCCACAGCCGTGGCTGGTCTTCCTTCTGGGGGTTATTCATTGCATGGGGCTACTCTGACCCCTTGGGATGAGATATCTGGTGACCTCCAGGGCCATTTGGCTTGCACTGTCATGTCTGGAACTGAGTTCCAATGTGCTATCTTCAGCTGTTACTGCATGTCTGACCCCATGGGCACCCTTGCGTCAAAACGGCCACCACTGGTTTCAGCACCTGTCTCCTATCATCTGCCAACGTCCTACTGCTATCCTTCTTGCCAGCCTGCACTGGCAGCACACTGTACACCCTGCAGCCATCACAACAGGCACCTGCCATACCCACGTTGCAGCCTTATGCATGGTTCTGCTGTTGCCTCTGCACTGGGATCCCAGCCTCACCTCTCTTTGTGTTTGGAACTGCTCCACCCTTTACCATCTCTGCAATCATCTTCAGGTTGGGTCTTTCGTTTCCCACTTTACATTTCATGCCTAATCAATGCACTTGATTTCTACAATGCCTTTTCTTCAGATGTTTCACTTCATTTCTTTTTGTTGTGCATCATCAACACTGCAGCCTCCAATGGCTTCTTCTCTTTGTCATGTACAACACAGTCTCTTCTCTGCCCTTTGAGCTTCTTACATGTTTATGCACATTTTCTCCTTTTCAGTGGTCTGCATCACAGTCACTGGCGAGGGCCTCTGTCACCATCCTCCTGCACATCTCCTCCTTCCCTGTGGCCATCTGAACCCCAATGGCTTCACCATGTCTATTAAGGGGGGAGGGGCTGTAGTAATTGACCACCTGTCTGTCTGCTACCACCACAGAACACAGTGGGATGTCATTCCTCTGGGTACACTCCACCAAAGCTAGACACACAGGAATCCCAATTCTGGTCATACAAACAGTGGCAGATGACTGCAGTATACCACTCTGCATACACACAAGATAACAAATGAAACATGTCACTCGGCTTGCACATTAGACTCTAGAAAGTTCCATGAGAGTCAGCAGCATCACCTGCCAGCAGCACTGCACTATGTTTCATCCACATGCCATGCCAAATGCATCCGTATGTCACATGACACCTCAAGGAAATCCTTCTGTCCAATTATTTAAGTACTTGCCAAGACAAAGGCACAAAAAGATTGGTTTACGTCTCTTATCTCCCATAAGTGACCATTTCTCAAGAATGTGTAAACTGGACTACCTGTCTATAGTGTGTGAAGATTATAAGTTCATAAGGTTCCATGGTCAGTGTCAGATTGAATAAAACTATTTTGGGTGTTAGGTGACAAGATTATAAAACAGATTTAGTCACCCTGAAGAAGAGTGCTGCAAAAACAGTTGAAATATAAGGGGTTTAGCTGGATTAGTGTTTTACAACAATGCAGTCTAACACCCAAAATTATTTTATTTAAGGTGTTCGAAGATGTTGGCCAAGTTCAAATCTGTGCACGTTAAAGAAGCATGTAGATAGTCTCACAAAATTTATACAGTGAAATATAAATATAGTGATTTGGAAACATTTTCTTTTTATATATTTACTTTTCATAGAAGCCTCATACAAGCTATGCACTCAAAATGTCAAAAATTACATGTAGCAACACTTCAAAAATATTTGGAACCATTAAACTTGTACTGCACCTGACAAACTCCTGCAATGCAAGATACAGTTCAAAGATAGCAGTGCCAATTTCACAGCCAGCAGGAAGTGATGCATCATCTGGAGGAGAAGGTGACTGAAACTGCACACACAAAGCTGCCACCTGTGGTCCAATGTCACCTTGTACCTAAAACAATTGTTATATATGTATAAGCAGAAAAATATGGAGATGAAGAGCTGATGTATCTATTTTCAAATTAACAGTTTTAAAAAGAATAATAATCATATAGAACTGACTACTTAGCATTACTAATTTCATGTGAGATAGCCATTTATTAAGTTTGAAGTCAAAAATATTGAATTCACTATAAATGTTGAATATGCTTCATGTAACTCAGCGAACAGTTGTCTAGATGGATTAGCAATATTTTGTAACAAGAGTGGTACATATTTTGACTGCAACTGCTAGTGAGTAATGGTTAAAAACTTGAATTCTCTTCCCCGTAAAGATGTTTTGTGAAAGGATTCTGTTCCCCGTAAAGATGTTTTGTGAAATCATAAAACCAGCAATGAATATTATCATTCTCTGACACTGTAAACCACTCATGGTAGCAAAATGTCAGAAAATCACCTGGACAACCATGGAACTATTGAACAAAAACTTCCAAAAGCACTCCACTGATCAGCATAACATTAAATGGCCATGAGGGTCTTAACGATTATACAAATACATTTGTTAATTTATTTTTCTAGCCATCCACAGACATTTTAAAACATATGTATGTTGTCAGTTTGTGTGCATTCACATATTTATACCATTTTTTGTTACATGTAGTTAAACATTGTGAGACATAAGTTATTTACAATCATGTATGCTCCTTATCAAAACGTTACATATAGTTAAACATTGTGTGACTAAACTTGTTTACAATCTTTTTTACCAAGGAATTCACTTATAGTGTAAAAACAGTGTTCCAGCACATACAATTTACGATTTTTCTTAAAGCAGTACATATTATCTGTTTCTTTTATTTTCTGCAGCAGTTTATTATAGAGTTTTACAGCTTCATACAAGAAACTACTTTGAGTCTCATGTTTCTTTTTCCTGTCTAGGTGAAGACAATGACATGGTCTTGTAGTATAGCTATAAAAACTGCTATTTGTACTATAATTTTCTATATTTTTCTTGATATACACAATGGTCTGGAATATAAATTCACAAGGAACAGTTCGAAATTGTAACATTTTGAAACGTTCTCTGCAGTGGGCCACTTACTGCTTTTTGTTATAATGCTTACAGCTCTCTTTTGCATATTAAATATTTTTTGTAAATTCTGAGCACTGCTTCACCAGAAAATTACACCATAACTGATTACTGAATGAACATAACTAAAGTATACAGTTCTCAAACATTCAGCACTGCATGCGGATACAAGGACTCTAAGTGCACAACATGTTGTGGATCTCTTTTTTTGACAGTTACATAGCATGTTCATTCCACTTCATTTGGCTGTCAATATGAATCCTAAGAATGTGGTTGTAGGTACATTATCTATGGAGATGTTATCTAGTTTTAAATTTAATGGACTCTGTTTCCTGTTCATTCTAAAGCATACTGTATTTGTTTCCTTTATGTTGAGGGTTACTTTATTTTTCTGTGACTAGTTGTAGACATCCCTCAGCACTTCAGTAGATATTTCCAGCATTTATACTGGTGTCTAGCTGGTGATTAATATGTTGCTGTCATCAGCAAACAGAATCAACTCATTTCTTCAGAAAGTAGTTATAGAACTGACTTATCATGTTGTCTTTAATGAGTACTGGTTTCAGACATTATCCTTCAATTAACTTGTAGTTTCTGAACAAAAGTGCACATAGCTTATAGATTTTATTTATTGTGTTCATTTAATTTTTGAGCATCGTATCTAGGAAGTGGCCTAATGGCCTGGTACAAATCCTTCAACTGGATACCACTTTGATGACTTGCATGTTCCTAGCCAACTCCAGTAATCCTACTAGGGAAAAAGGGACATCAGAACCATGTGTAATTCTTGGCAAATCTTCATATCATTGAGAAGTGAAGACTACATTAAAGGAGGACAAAATATTTTGTAGTCTAATTGTGACTCAATTCTGGCATCTTTCAGTTTCTGAGTACAAGTTTTACCTCTAGACCAGGGGTTCCCAAACTTTTCCTCTCATGGAAACTTTGAAATTCCTAGGAATTTGATGGCACTCCTTGTTTACTTTGAAGGTTAATAATTTTTTTAAATGAGAAAAACTTGTTTTTTGAGTCATTACTTCATTTTTAAGTCATAACTAATCTACATCTACATCCATACTCCTCAAGCCACCTGACGGTGTGTGGCGGAGGGTACCTTGAGTACCTCTATCAGTTCTCCCTTCTATTCCATTTCGTATTGTTCGTGGAACGACGGATTGTTGGTATGCCTCTGTGTGGGTTCTAATCTCTCCAATTTTATCCTCATGGTCTTTTCACGTGAGATATACATAGGAGGGAGCAATATACTGCTTGACTCCTCGGTATGTTCTCAAAACTTCAACAGAAGCCCATATCGAGCTACTGAGCATCTCTCCTGCTGAGTCTTCTACTGGAGTTTATCTATCATCTCCGCAATGCTTTCGCGATTACTAAATGATCCTGTAATGAAGTGCGCTGCTCTCTGTTGGATCTTCTCTACCTCTTCTATCAACACTATCTGGTACAGATCCCACACTGCTGAGCAGTATTCAAGCAGTGAGTGTACTGTAACCTACTTCCTTCGATTTAGGATTGCATTTCCTTAGGATTCTTCCAATGAATCTTAGTCTCACATCTGCTTTACCGACGATCAACTTTATATGATCATTCCATTTTAAATCACTCCTAATGTGTACTCCCAGATAATTTATGGAATTAACTGCTTCCAGTGCCTGACCTGCTATATTGTAGCTAAATGATAAGGGATCTTTCTTTCTATGTATTCGCAGCACATTACACTTGTCTACATTGAGATTCAATTGCCATTTCCTGCACCATGCATCAAATCGCAGTAACACAGAAATTATAAAATTAAAAAAAAAAGTATCATAAAAATGTCAGAGGGGTGGGGGATGGGGTAGGAAAATGCCCAGTTTTTGTGGAGAAGTACTTCACTTTCATGGAACCCTGGAACACCAGTATTCCACCAAGTACAGTTTAGGAAACTCTGCTCTAGAACATCAGGCCGAGCACCTAGGCAATACCAATTGGGCGTTCAGGAAATATTACTGCTTTATGTGTTTGGGAGTAGACTGTTAGTGACAGATCACCTATATAATAGTTTGTAGAGGTGTGTGTGGGGGAGGGGGGGCATTGGTGGGAGGTCAAACTGAGGAGTGTGAAGTATTTTTAATATTTATGGAGAAAAATCCTGTTAAAAACTTGCATAATACCAATTTTTAAATGATCGTACATCCATAGTTGAAATGGAGGACAGTGGGACATCACCTGGTATAAATTTATATTAAAAATGAAGAAGTTCCTCCAGCTGTATTTAAGGTGTCGATTTTATCTTGGCAATTAGTTTCAACATTGTAACAACATCATCTTCAGGCCCATACACTTGTCAACTGCTTGCGGCTGATACTAGAATGCGGCTGGGAGAATTTCTTCATTTTTAATATAAATTTTTAAATGATTTTGCTTCAAATAAAATACCTGATTATGCTATATTTTTCACTGTCTCTATGAGTTATAGGGCATGGGGGCGGGCGGGCGGGGCGGGGGGGGGGGGGGGGGTGATAGCACGCCCCACTTCACTGCTCCCAAGTATAGGTGTCCTTGCTTAGTGATTTACAGTTACTTGGAAACTGCTTGTTTAGGACAGTACTTATTTCAAGAAATTTTGATTCTTTGAATTGGGATTCCTTCATTACATGTATTGTTGCTTAATCTTAACTCTTTACTTTCATTTAATTAGTTATGTTTTAAGCAAAATATGCTTCTGAATTATTATTAACAATGCCTTTTTTATTGTTAATCTCATAGTAAGAAATGAAAATACAAAGAAACTAATAACCCAAAAACTGATTAAAAAAATAGTTAAATTTTATTTATTCTCCACTTGTTTCTTGGGATGAGTAGCAGTTGTCCAACACCTATTGTTTAAGTGTGGTAATGTGTATATACTTTCATTCAACATTCCAGTTTTGCTAAATACTCCAACAAAAGACATCTGAAGCCATTCTCAACAATATCAGCTGGTAAAATTCAAGCAACTTCCTGAATAATATAAACTAAATCATGAAGTGTAGCTAAGATAGAGTACTGTCCCCATTAGAAATATGTAATTGTTATTGAAGTTGACATACTGTAAATGAGAGAAAATCTGAATAATATACACTAAATCATGAAGTGTAGCTGAGATAGAGTACTGTCGTCATTAGAAATATGTCATTGTTATGAAAGTTGACATACTCTAAATGAGAGAAATTCCATGGACACTGTCTTTTAATGTAGTGTATCATTGTATTTATTTTTACATTGCTCCTAGATTTTGTTCTTCACTGATCATCTTCAGATCTGTTAAATTAAACCAGTGACACATACTAATTTTGATATCAGTTAACTAATCTCAAACACACGTCGTATGATACTCATCACACGAGGTCTGTTCAAAAAAATTCTGGAACATTTGTAATTTTGCATCAATGATGTGTTGGAGCAAAATGTGGTTGGCATCACTGTAAATGTCTGTGTTTAATGTGTAACTGCCAGAAGTTTCATTGTTGTATGTCTGTTAGTCATTGTTCAGCACTGTATTGAGCAAAATGTTGTGTCGCACAGTTTGTGAATTTCGAGATGGCAGTGTTAAAACCTCTACAGAGACACACCAAATGTTGCAGCACAGGGATGAGTGCTTAAGCTGTACTTGGTGTTATGAATAGTTCACATGATTTAAAATGGCCAGATGGAAGTTAAAGATGACCCTTGTTCAGGATGCCCTTTGACATCTACCGATGTTGCTCATGTCATGAACATCAATGAAATTGTGCATGCCAATCAAAGACTGACTTTCCGTGAGAGTGCAGAAGAATGTAACATTTCCATTGGATCATGTAATGAAATCCTGACACAGCATCTTGGAATGCATTGTGATGCTGCAAGTTCATTCCACGGCTCATGAGTCAAGACCAGAAATAACTTTACATCTGTGAAGAAATTTTGGACCACACAAGTGAGAATAAGATGTTCCTTAAGAGGATCATAAATGGTGATGAGATGAGGGACTATGGTTATGATGTTCTCCCCCCCCCCCCCCTCCCCCACCACCACCACCCCCAATTTGAAACCCATTGAAAGGATGAAGATCTGCTATGATAGATGAAATAAAAGAAAATTCGCAGATGCTGCTTCATGCCATCCACCAAGATGTATACCAAGATTGCTTCTGGAAGCAGAAGCAGCACTGCGAGCAGTGTATCAATTGTGGAGGGGAGTATTTTGAAGGAAATCATGCACAATAAGTGAAAGGTAAACTTAGAAAAATTTTGTGGATAAAGTGTCAGAATTTTTTTGAACAGACTCCATAGTTCCTGAACCACTAATCAATTTCAGGTACTGTTTCCAGAATCTGTAAGTCACTAAGATGGAATATAATGGCAGGACTTATGAAGGAGTGGGGGAATGTGCAGTAAGAGACATTGCCCTTTGTGTGATACATTAAGATGATTAAGTTGTTATTTTTGAAACAAAGCAGTTACAGGGATACAAGGACAATGGTAAAAGTAACTTCAATCTACCCTTCATATGCTGAAAAAATTAAACATTTAAAGCCGGCAGCAGGCATAAAATGTCATCCGAAATGGTACTGAATGCTTTCCCAGAAAGTTATTTTGAATAATTAGTTCATGAGCCCACTCAAAGCGTAAATGGTTGCGAAAGCATACTTGACCTTTTTGCAACAAATAATCCTGTACAAATAGTGAGTATTGTGACAAATACAGGGATTAGCAACCACAAGTCAGTTGCTGCTAGGCTGAATACCGTAACACCTACTACCATCAAAAAGAAACGCAAAGTATATCTATTTTAAAAAGCTGATAAAAATGCTCATAACATCATTTTAAGAGAGAGTCTTCATTCCTTCCAATCTGATCATGAACGTGTAAAAAAGTTGTGGAATGTTTTCAGAAAGATAGTATCGACAGCAATTGAGAGATATATATAACACATAAATTAATAAGTGATGGTACTGATCCCCCATGGTACACAAAACGGGTCAGATCGTTGTTGTAGAAGCAACAAAAAAAGCATGCCAAATTTAAAAGAATGCAAAATCCCAAAGATTGGCAAAGTTTTGCAGAAGTTCAAAATGTAGCTTGTACTTCAATGCAAGATGCTTTTAATAATTTCCACAATAAAATTCTTACATAAAGCACACCAGTGGCAAGACGCAATCAGTACCTTCACTGCACGATAACAACAGTGAAGTCACTGATGACAGTGCCACTAAAGCAGAGTTATTAAACATGGTTTTTCGAAACTCCTTCACCAAAGAAGATGAAGTAAATATTTCTGAATTCCAATCAAGAACAACTGCCAAGATGAGAAACATAGAAGCAGATATCCTCGGTGCATCAAAGCAGCTTAAATCACTTAATGAAGGGAAGACCTCTGGTCCAGACTGTATACTAGTCAGGTTCCTCTCAGAGTATGCTGATAAAATAGCTCCATATTTAGCAATTATATACAACCACTCGCTCACAGAAAGATCCATACCTAAAGACTGGAAAATTGCTCAAGTCACACAAATACCCATAAAGGGAAGTAGGAGTAATCTGCTGAATTACAGGCCTGTATCACTAACGCCAATTTGCAGTAGGGTTTTGGAACATACTGTATTCGGACATTATGAAGTACCTCGTAGAAAACAATTTATTGGCACATAGTCAGCATGGATTCAGAAAATATCATTCTTGTGAAACACAATTAGCACTTTATGCTCATGAAGTGATAAGTGCTATCAACAGGGGATGTCAGATTGATTCCTTGTTTTTAGATTTCCAAAAGGCTTTCGACACTGGTCCTCACAAGTGTCTTCTTACTAAACTGTGTGCCAATGGAGTATCACCTTAGTTGTGTGACTGGATTCATGATTTCCTGTCAGAAAGGACACAGTTCATTGTAATAGACAGAAAGTCATTGAGTGAAACAGAAGCAATATCCAGCATTCCCCCAAGGAAGTATTATAGGCCCTCTATTGTTTCTGATCTATATTAATGACATAGGAGACAATCTGAGTAGTCGTCTTAAGCTTGTTTGCAGATGATGCTGTCATTTGCCATCTTGTAAAGTCATCAGACAATCAAAATGACTTGCAAAATGATTTAGATAAGGTATCTGTATGGTGCAAAAAGTGGCAATTGGCCCTGAGTAAAGAAAAGTGTGAAGTTATTCACATGAGTACACAAAGAAATCAGCTAAATTTCGATTACTTGGTAAGTCAAACAAATCTGAAGGCTGTAAATTCAGCTAAATGCTTAGGGATTACAATTACAAATAACCTAAATTGGAACGATCACATAGATAATATTGTGGGTAGAGCAAACCAAAGACTGTGATTCATTGGCAGAACACTTAGAAGGAGCAACAGGTCTACTAAAGAGACTGTTCACACCACACTTGTCCACCCTATTCTGGAGTATTGCTGTGTGGTGTGGAATTTGCATCAGGTGGGACTGATGGGTGACATTGAAAAAGTACAAAGAAGGGCAGCTCACTTTGTATTATCACGAAACAGGGGAGATAGTGTCACAAACATGATATGTGAATTGGAGTGGCATTCATTTAAAACAAAGGTGTTTTCCATTGCATCAGTATCTTCTCATGAAATTTCAATCACCAGTTTTCTCCTCTAACTGTGAAAACATTCCGTTGACATCCACCCACATAGGGAGAAAAGATCATTGCAATAACATAAGAGAAATCAGGGCTTGCACAGAAAAATTGAAGTGCTTGTTTTTCCCGCATGCCATTTGAGAGTGGAACAGTAGAGAGACAGCTTGAAGGTGGTTTATTGAACCCTCTGTCAGGCACTTTATTGTGAATAGCAGAGTAATCACGTAAATGTAGACAGGTAGACGAAATATATTCAACTCTATATGTCAGTACTCCCTGTTTGAAAATACGGTATAATAGGACAGATGAAAAATCTTATCACCAAGAGGCAGCACAAAAAACATATGAACAAGATGTGGAAATGTATGAACTTTTGGAGCCAATGTCTCCTTCTTCTAGCAAAATGGTTGAAGGGAAAGGAAGAAGAATGAAGGAAAAGGAGTGATGAGGTTTCAGAAATGAAAAGAATTAAGGAAAAGCAGCCCAGAAGTAAGGGAAGACTTACTGGTTGGGATGATAAGGAAAGACTGATGTTGGTGCCTGCACTAGATGAGAATTGAAGACCTGAGAACTTTAAGGTGGAAGATGCAGTAATGAGCAAAACATAGATTACTGAAAAAAACAATGAGAGCAGGGAGCTAAATGTCTTCTGTGGTAAACAGGTGAGGGGGCATAGACAAATAGAGAGGTCAGAAAAAAAGTAAAAGGGATCACAGAAAAGGAATAGTTCTTGAAAAGAAATGCTTTTACCAGTTAAATTAATTTAAATTTAAGCCAGGGTTGGGGACAACCAGGCACATGTTGTAAAGCCAATTAACACAAGTGGAGGCATACAAAAATGATCCACAAATCCAACCATCATGTATTTTCCATAATTTCTGGCTTCAAAGTAACCACTGAACATATCTCTACCTTAACTATCAACACCTGCAAATACAGTACAAAGATCCCTATCCTCCATTAAAGACACCTGCTGATGTGGTTCTCTCATACCAGCATTTCCCAAGTACACGGTCTGTCCGCGTTTGAACTTTTTCAAACGTATGACATCATTCCTGTTCACCATAATCAACTTTATACTTACCAACAACTACTTTACCTTTGAGGGGCAAACACACATACAGATCAGAGGTACAGCCATAGAAACTGGGATGGCTCCTTCTTATGCCAAGCTTTTCTTGGTTCACTTGCAGGAGACGTTCCTGGTATTCATAAGCCTACAGCCTCTGGTCTGGTTTAAATATGTTGACAACATCTTTGCCATATGGGCTCACAAGGTTGATCTAAATACATTCTACCAATTAAACTTCACATGGTCTTATTCCAAATCTCCTTGTTATTGAACATCCTCACCGAGGGTAAGCTACACATTTCTGTTCATATGAAACCTATTAACAAACAACAATACTTACATCTTGTCACTTTCCATCCTTTTCAAATAAAACAATGTTTCCCATACAGCCCTGGCATTCAAGGCAAACATGTTTGCTCAGATGCACAACAATATACCACCATTCACACCTCAGCCTTCACTGTATGTAACTTTAATCACACAAGCCTGTGCGCCTCCTGTTATGCAGTACTATCCTGATCTTCAGTGTATTGATCAACTACTTCAACAGGGTCATCACTTCCAAAAATCTTGCCGTAAAATGAGGTCAATACTGTCTGATATTTTGTCTACCCTACCTAAAACAGCTTTCTGCCCTTCCTCCCCCCCCCCCCCCCCCCCAACTCCCCTTCGTAGCTCCTCCCCCATCATTCTCTACAATAGCCTGGTTAGAACCTATGCTCCTTTTGCATCTATTTCCCTACACTATGGCACCTGCCCATGTGACTATCCCCATTGCTTTATGTGGCCTCAGTGCCTGTTTCACCACAATTGTCATCTGGGTTCCACCTCATGACTCATTTCTTAGAACTCTACAGGTGGGACCTGACTTTACAACACATACTTGGTTCTCCCCACTTATATTTTTATTAATTTCGGTGGTCTGAGAATTTTTTCCAATAACTATTCCCTTTCTTTATCCCCTTTAACTTTTTCACTTTCTGACCTGTCTATTTTTCCATCCCCTCTCACCAGTCTACCTCAGAATACACTTAGCTTTCCACTCATATCAGTATTTTCAGCAATTTCTGACTTGCTTAGCACCCAATCTTCCACCTTTAAGTTCTCAAGTCTTCAAATCTTGTCTGGTGCAGGCACAAACAGTCAGTCTTTCCTTTTCATTCCATCTAGTAAGTCTCCCCTGACCCAGGGTCTGGGCGACTCCTCTGTAACACATCCCATTTCCTAAATCTCACCAGTCCTTTCCCTTGATCCCTCTTCCTTTTCTTTCAACTCTTCTGCCAGAAGAAGGACACACTGGCACTAAAATCTCGGAAGTTTCCATATCTTTTTCACGTGTTTTTTTCCTGCTGCCATTTGGTAAGTAAATATATAATTCTTATGTAAAAAGGAAGCATCACAAAAACTGTGTTTGAGACATTAACTACAAAACTCTCATCTGTTCTAAACTTACCTTCATATGCTGCCTTTAATTTCATTTTCTTAACTTGTTTTAAATGTAAAGTCTTCACTACCTTCATTTACCTAAGGAAAGCACTTTCTAATGTGTGTCCCTCCACTCCTCTACGAATCTTGTCATTATACTCTATCTACCTTTGTAACTTATGGATACTGTACAATGCAAGTGAAACCAACTGGTTACTCTGCAACTTTGACATGTATCATACTCACTGTTTTATTTATCGCATGTATATTTCAGATCAGTTACGTGAAATTGCACTTAGCATGCCTGATGATGTTCAGTATAGAATGAAGCCAGTGATCAATGTACATGAAAATGCAACAACACACTCCAATAGAAGACATCATCATCAAAAGTCATAATTGGTGATCTGGTGCCTACCTGCCCTCGCCTAAATGACAGAAGGTTTGACTCCAGTACGAAGTCTTCTTTCAAATGATAACATGCAGTCATTCAGTATTGCAAAAATTGACTCTAAGCACATGGGTTAGAGCCCAATACTTTAGTTTGTCTCATTTGCAAATCCTAACTAAAAGTTCACTGACAGGTACTGTAGAACACTTTAGGTTCATCGACAACTTCATCAGTTCCACTGCAACATTCAATGAATTCTCATGATCCTTTCATCAGTTTAGGAATTTTAATATCACTCCAGGTGCAGTCAGTTTACAAGTGAGACACTTAATCACTTCTGAAGCAGGAAAACTGCTTGCAAACTTATGTGGCTTCATTGAAATGACCATAACATAATCAATAAACATTCGAAAAGTGCTGAAGTGCTGAATAAGACAATATTTTACATGTTAACAAAGCTTCCACAGCAATGTCAGTTGGCAAAGTGATGCAGAAGTGTTCCTATAACAAGCATCTTATGGCAGACATAAAAGGCACCTCACTGAACATTGTTAAGATCCACAATTTGGTGTCCCCTGGAAATGCTGGCGGTCAGCAAAAACCCTTCTACAAGCATCAAAGAAGTTAGAAGGAAGAAGATGAATAAACAAAATAAACTGAGGATGAATATACTAATTAAATCAAAACAGCTTCTTTCAAAGCTTGTAGCAATAGCAATTGATATTGATGGATTATCTAGTTGTTGTTGTTGTTGTTGTTGTCTTCAGTCCTGAGACTGGTTTGATGCAGCTCTCCATGCTACTCTATCCTGTGCATGCTGCTTCATCATTATCTAGTAACAAAGAAATTTTAATAGATGACATGTGCAATGAATGTGATTGTGATATCCTCCAAGTGAAGGATAAGCACAGGAGAACTACGTTTGATGACTTCACCTCAACCTCACTGTCAGAGAGAGACTACTTATCATGTGCACACCACAGTACTCTGACACCTGTATGTAAAAACCAATGGAGGAGAACCATAACTTCACAGAACCACCCAATTTTAGATACCGTGATGTCAACCTTATACTAGGAGATTTTAACAGCTACACTAATGCATGGGGCTACCAGAAAACCAATGACAATGGAGCTGAAATCAAGGCATGTGCAGAGCCAAATGACCTTCAGCTGATCCAGGATAACTGCCGCACCACAGATTCACCATGTGCATTGTCAATGCCATGGTGAAGCCAGAGAGGATGTTTAGTTTTCACAAAATACACTGGAAGTGCTTCAGTGGGGATATGGTTGTAGAGATATTGAGGATATGGACACCGTGAGACTGTAGGACAGAATATATTATAATACAGCATGTAATATATTATATTTCAGCATATAATATAATACAGCATATAATATATTATAATAACAGCAAACTATGCTGGAGAAATGTCAAGGTCTCTACCAGGGTAACACCTTCAATGAAGAGACCAGACAAGCAGAAGACAAGATGATGATAACTTCGGTAAAAGCAAAAGACAAAATGGAGCTTCGAAGCTCCTAAGCTTCTCAAAACCCTCAGTGTGGATCCCACAATTCCTAAGATCAACTTCACCATATTAACTGTAAAACATGTGGCAAGCTAACTGTTGCTGAATGGCAAAACCAACAACAGGAGGTCTCAAGAGATCTAGGGAGTGATAAACCATTTTCTCAAGTATACATTCATCGTGGTTGTGCTCAAGTTGGTCATCTGAGACATGAAGCTAAACAAAGAATTAGGTGTGATGAACTGCATTTCTTACAAATTTAGAACTTTGTACCAAAACATGGAAATCGCTCCTGAACGTGATGAATGCCATGCTACCTAGTTCAGATCCTAAAGATGTGGAGGACTGTCAAGGTGGTAACCCTAGTGAAACTATGGAAAGAACCAAATGACCCACAGGTTTTATGACTTTTGCCATTGCTCTGCTATAACATTAAGATTATGGAACAAGTGTTACCCCACCAGAACATGAATATCTTAGAAGAGAAATTCATATATCTGCAATTAGACTTACAACTTGGGAAAACATTTGCTCTTTCGACACTACACCTGATGCATAACATTGAGGACAATGAACCTGAGTGAATGAAGATTAATGGAGTGGCCATCATAGACCTACCAGCCACATATGACATTATCAACCATCAGACACTGGTGATTAAACTATATGATCTCATGAAAGACCACTGTCTGACATTCTTGGTTGGCAACATTCTCCATAGCAATAGATTCTATGCCAGCCTCTATGGGAAGAACAATAAGTGGAGCAGAGGAATGGCTTGCCACAAGGAAGCATCTTTGCACAAATACACTATGATGTGCATATACAAATGATCAGACAGTATCAAATAACATCAGGCAGTTCACAGATGCTGATGACACTGCAATAGCAGCGCAAGATTCAAGTTTCTCTGTGGTAGAAGAGAACCCAACACAAACTTTAAACACACTCCACCTCCATTGACACTAGCCATCTGAAACCCAACGTCAGCAAGATGCTTGTCCATGCTTGCTATCCCAATAACAGAGAAGAATTTGCTGTGGCTAGGGGAATGGCTCCATACTGATCACAGTCAAAATATCTGGGTGTGATCCTTCCTGGTTACCATTACCAACTACATCCTCACCTAAAATTACTTCACCTTTGAATGTGTCACCTACAGACGCTTGTAGTTGTAGACGTAGAGAACATGCAGCAGTCCTCAGCAGTTAGGAGGCCTAAGTCAGTTGCAAAGTCTAACAGAAAGAAGGAGGTTCTGCTGCTAGGTAGTTCACACAGTAGAGGTGTGAGCCAGCAATTGCAGGAAGTGTTGGGGAGTGAGTACGAGGTCACCAGCATTGTGAAGCCTAGTGCAGGATTGGCTCAGGTGACTGACAGTATAGGGGAATTATGTAGGAATTTTACAAAGGGTTATCAGGTAATGATAGTGGGTGGGGCAGGGAATAGTCTTGACAGGAATGGGGAATATATGTAGGTGCTGACTTGGTTCAGACAGCTACTCAAACTGGTGACACTAATGTGCATTTCATGCAACTGTTTCAGCATCATAATCAGCCTCATCTTAATGCGGCTGTTAGGCATGTTAACATGGGGCTGGAGAGGGTGCTGATGACAGAGGGCATGAGTCACATTTCAGTGGAGCCAGTTGGGTCTATCAGTAGATCAGGTTTCACTAGGCATGGCCTGCACCTCGATAGGTATGAGAAGAAGAGGGTGGCAAAGCTTATAGGTTATAGTGTAGTGGGTGGTGGTGTCATCACTCATAGAAAAATTCCTGTAGTAATTGGTGTTAGAGCTGCACCATTTTTAGATTTAAGTCAGCTGATAGGTGTAGCTCCTTAAAAGGAAGTCCTTCTAAATAAGGGCTCACCTTCAGAGGATGTCATGTTTCCAAGTACAGAATGAAATAGCATATTTCATCAAAAAATAAAAGAAAAATTTGGAGCAGGTACTAAAATCCATGGAGAAGAAATAAAAACTTTGAGGTACGCCAATGACATTGTAATTCTGTCAGAGACAGCAAAGGACTTAGAAGAGCAGTTGAACAGAATGGATAGTGTCTTGAAAGGAGGATATAAGATGAACATCAATAAAAGCAAAACGAGGATAATGGAATGTAGTCAAATTAAGTCGGGGGATGGTGAGGGAATTAGATTAGGAAATGAGACACTTAAAGTAGTAAAGGAGTTTTGCTATTTGGGGAGCAAAATAACTGATGTTGGTCGAAGGCGAGAGGATATAAAATGTAGACTGGCATGGCAAGGAAAGCGTTTCTGAAGAAGAGAAATTTGTTAACATCGAGTATAGATTTAAGTGTCAGGAAGTAATTTCTGAAAGTATTTGTATGGAGTGTAGCCATGTATGGAAGTGAAACATGGATGATAAATAGTTTGGACAAGAAGAGAATATAAGCTTTTGAAATGTGGTGCTACAGAAGAATGCTGAAGATTAGATGGGTAGGTCATATAACTAATGAGGAGGTATGGAATAGGATTGGGGAGAAGAGAAGTTTTTGGCACAACTTGACCAGAAGAAGGGATCGGTTGGTAGGACATGTTCTGAGGCATTGAGGGATCACCAATTTAGTACTTGAAGGCAGTGTGGAGGGTAAAAATCATAGAGGGAGAGCAAGAGATGAATACACTAAACAGATACAGAAGAATGTAGGTTGCAGTAAATACTGGCACATGAAGAGGCTTGCAGAGTGTAGAGTAACATGGAGAGCTGCATCAAACCAGTCTCAGGACTGAAGACCACAACAAAATAAGAAGTATTAGAGATAAAGTTAGTGAAGTGTTTATAGATGTTGACTCTTGAAATTATTGGTATGTCGGAGCATCACTTAAATAATTTGACAATTGAGAACCTTCCTTTATCAGGATACATATAGGCTGGCTGTTTTTCAAGGAGTTTCTTGTGGGGCAGTGGACTGGCTTTGTACATAAAAAGCAGTATTCCATTTGAGTCCATAGATGTATCACAGCACTGCACTGAACAGATATTTGAATGTTGTGCAGGGGCAGTTGAATTTAGTGAAACTAGACTTATAATCGTTGTTGTTTATACATCCCCTAACTCGTGACTTCAGAGCATTTCTGCTAAAGCTAAAGAGGGTTCTTGATACACTTTGTAGGAAGTACCAGAAATTAGTTATATTTGGTGACTTCGATATAAATTTTCTATATGATGGTGAAAGGAAAATAATATTCGTAGATCTCCTAAATTCATATGATCTGATGCAGGCTGTGTTTTTTTTCCAACTAGGGTACAAGGGAACAGTAGCACAGCCATAGACAATATTTTTATTTATTCTCTGTTACTAGCTGGGTATTCTGTTAGTAATAGGGTGAAAGGCCTTTCAGACCATGATGCACAAATTTTAACAGTAAAAGGCTTTTGTACTTGAACAAATGTTATATGTAATTACAAATGATGTAGGAAAGTTAATCCAACAGCAATAGAGAGGTTTTTAAACCTTGTCATTGAACAATAGTGGCAGGATATTTATATTGCTTATAACATAGATGATAAATATAATGCTTTTGTTAACACATTTCTCATGCTCTTTGAGAGTTGCTTTCCCACAGAATATTCTAAACGGGGTACTAGCAGTAATAGGCAGTCTGGGTGGCTGACTAGTGAGATAAGGATATCATGTAGAACAAAGCAGGGATTGTTTCAAAATGTCAGAAGTAGTCACAATCAAGCTGCAGTAGCCCATTACAAACAGTGTTGTAAGGAGCTTAAAAATGTTATTAGGAAGGCAAAGAGTATGTGGTATGCAAACAGAATAGCTAATTCACAGGATAAAATTAAAACCATATGGTCAGTTGTGAAGGACGTGTCTGGTCAGCAGCACACGGTCAATGATTTAAAGTCAGTTCATAGTAAAAACATTTATGTTACTGATAAATCAGATGTATGTACAGTATTTAACAATAATTTTCTGAGCATTTCTGGTAAATTAAATAAAAATTTAGTTTCTACAGGGAATCATATAACTTTCTTGGCAAATGCCATTCTGAGATTGATGTCTGAAATACTCCTCTGTGATAAAGACAAGGGGGAGAATGTGACAACAATTAAATCACTGGAGACTAAGGACTCTCATGGTTATGATGGAGTGCCTAGCAGAATATTAAAGTACTGTGCTGGACATGTTAGCCCTGTACTTAGCCACATTTGTAATTTTTCCTTTAGGAATGGTCAGTTTCCTGAATGATTTAAGTACTCAGTAGTGAAGCCGCTTTATAAAAAGGGAAAAAGGGATAATGTAGACAATTTTAGACCTATTTCTAAGCCATTAATGTTTGCTAAAGTTTTTGAAAAGGCTGTGTATGTAAGGATAATTGATCATTTTATACCACACGATTTGCTATCCAAGGTACAGTTCGGCTTTAGAAGTGGTTTAACAACTGAAAATGCTATTCTCCCTTTTCTCTGTAAGGTAATTGTGGGTTAAACAAATGGTTTCGAATGCTAGGCATATTTTTTGATTTAGCTAAGGCGTTTTATTATGTTGGTCACAAAATATTGCTCTAGAAGTTGGACCATTATGGAATATAGGATGTAGCTTTCACAATTGGTTCACCTCTTACTTAGCAACAGACAGCAAAAGATCACTATTCACAATGTTGAGGATGGCTGTGATGGGGTCTGAGTGGGGTATGGTCAAGTGGGGGTTGCCCCAGTGATCAGTGTTGGGACCACTCCTGTTCTTATTTACATAAATGATATACACTCTAGTGTTACTGCTAACTCTAAAATATTTCTGTTTGCTGATGACACTTGGTACTAAAGGATGTTGTGTGAAACATTAGCTCAGTTTCAAATAGTGCAGTTCATGACACAAGTTCATGGCTTGTAGAAAATTGTACATTTTCTAACACACAATTCAACAAAACCTGACATTTTAATTTCACAGAATGAGCATCCAAGAAGAAAATTTGGGAAGACTTTGGAAACAGGTTGGAGACTATGGGTCAAGCTGCTGGAAAACCATTCTGGAGTGTAATTAGCAGTCTTTGAAAGAGGTAAGAAGGAAATGACAAGTATTTTGGACAGGTCAGGAAATCTGCTGGTGAATCCTGTGGATGCCTTGGGAAGATGGAGGGAATATTTTGAAGAGTTGCTCAATGTAGGTGAAAATACGATCAGTAATGTCTCAGATTTCGAGGTAGAATGGGATAGGGAGGATGATGGAAATAGCATCACATTTGAGGAAGTGGAGAAAATGGTCAATAGACTGCAGTGCAATAGAGCAGCTGGGGTGGATGAAATTAAGTCGGAACTCATCAAATACAGTGGTATGTCAGATCTTAAATGGCTACACAGGATAATTGAAATGGCCTGGAATTCGGGACAGGTTCCATCAGACTGGACAAAAGCAGTAATCACACCAATCTTTAAACATTGAAACAGAAAAGATTGTAACAACTACAGAGGTATCTGTTTAATCAGCATTGTGGGTAAAATCTTCTCAGGTATTGTTAAAAGGAAAGTGCGAGTATTAGTTGAGGACCAATTGAATGAAAATCGGTGTGGGCTTAGGCCTCTTGGAGGTTGTCAGGACCAGATCTTTACCTTACGGCAAATAATGGAGAAGTGTTATGAGTGGAACAGGGAATTGTATCTATGCTTTATAGATCTAGAAAAGGCATATGACCGGGTTCCTAGGAGGAAGTTATTGTCTGTTCTATGAGATTATGGAATAGGAGGCAAACTTTTGCAAGCAATTAAAGGTCTTTACATGGATAGACAGGCAGCAGTTAGAGTTGACGGTAAATTGAGTTCATGGTTCAGAGTAGTTTCAGCGGTAAGACAAGGTTGCAACTTGTCTCCACTGTTGTTCATATTATTTATGGATCATATGTTGAAAACAATAGACTGGTGGGGTGAGATTAAGATATGTGAACACAAAATAAGCAGTCTTGCATATGCAGATGACTTAGTTGTGATGGCAGATTTGATTGAAAGTTTGCAAAGTAATACTTCAGAGCTAGATCAGAAATATAAGGACTATGGTATGAAGATCAGCATCTCCAAACCAAAAGTAATGTCAGTGGGAAAGAAATATAAATGGATTGAATGCCAAATAGGACGAACAAAGTTAGAACAGGTGGACAGTTTCAAGTAATTAGGAAGCATATTCTCACAGGATGGCAACAAAGTGAAAGAACTGGAAGCGAGGTGTAGCAAAGCTAATGCAGTGAGTGCTCAGCTATGATCTACTCTCTTCTGCAAGAAGGAAGTCAGTACCAAGACTAAGTTATCTGTGCACCGTTCAATCTTTCGACCAACTTTGTTGTATGGGAGCGAAAGCTGGGTGGATTCAGGTTACCTTATCAACGAGGTTGAGGTTACGGATATAAAAGTAGCTAGGATGATTGCAGATACTAGTAGATGGGAACAATGGCAGGAGGGTGTCCACAATGAGGAAATCAAAGGAAAACTGGGAATGAACTCTATAGATGTAGTAGTCAGGGCGAACAGGCTTAGATTGTGGGGTCACGTTACACGCATGGGGGAAGCAAGGTTACCCAAGAGACTCATGGGTTAAGCAGTAGAGGGTAGGAGGAGTCGGGGCAGACCAAGGAGAAGGTACCTGGATTTGGTTAAGAATGATTTTGAAGTAATAGGTTTAACATCAGAAAAGATGCCAGTGTTAGCACTGAATAGGGGATCATGGAGGAATTTTATAAGGGGGCTATGCTCCAGACTGAACACTGAAAGGCATAATCAGTCTTAAAGGATGATGATGAGAATGAGCATATCATTAGTGAAACTGAATGGTTCAAATTTCTAGGTGTTCCGATATACAGGGTGTCCCACTTATCTTGACCACCCTAAATACCCTAAATAACCGTTTGTCCAGATGCAAATAACAAAATGTTTTAAGAAAATGTTCTTTAGCTGTCAAGGGGACATCAATCAGCACGATTGCCTTTGTTGTAGCTTTGTTTTTTTTTTACAAAGATATGAACAGCAGCATGACATTTTTAAATGGTACCCTGTATTTTTTTATTTGCTAATTCATTTCCTCTCCTAAAGACTTATTAAAAATGTATTACAATGTACCATTCAATGAAACACAATGTTATTAATTACATAACACAGCATTGATGTTGACACTCCCAGCGCTTAGTGCAGATACTCGGGGTAATGGAACACATTCACATGCTGATGTTGACAGAGGACAAATGAAAACGTAAGTAGAATGCATGCCCGTCATTCCGTCAATCATCATCAGTTGAAGAGTTGTGTAAGTAGAAAGTACACCAACAAAGAGACAGTAGAAATCCTACTCATCTATGAGGAATGTAAGTTAGCAGAACAGTAATTGCAATACTGTTTTCTTATGTATGGATACATTTAGTACAGTAGTTTAGTCTTTTTAAATACTGTTGTGTAGAGTAGGCATATAGTAAAGGCTATCCTTCTTACAAACTGTATTGACATAACATTTCTTTTATTGTTGTTGTTGTTGAAGGTAGGTGAAATGCTATGCAGAAAGTGGGACTGTACAGAGAGTGATATCCTGACAAGAACCCACCTTCCCAACTGATGTTTTCTCATCTTGCTGCAATGCTCCAGGAAATGAGAAGTTTCAACCCACGGCAACACAGTCATCATAGCACTCACACAGACGAAGCTGCCAAAGTTACTGTTCTTGTTTCCATTGCTATGAATCCACGTGTGAGCATACGACAGCTTGAACACGAGACTGGCATTCTTAAAACCAGTGTACATCATATTCTTACACATCATCAGTTCCATCCTTACCATGTACACATACTTCAAGAATTGCATGGGAATGATTTCCAGAATCATGTACAGTTCTATCAGTGGTCACTGCTGCAAATCCTCACCCACCCGAAAGAATCATGCACGATTGGTCTAGTGACAACCCACAATGGCTTAGACAGGTGAAACATCAGCATCAATGGAGAGTTAACATCTGATGTGGGATGCTTGGCACCACAATTATTGGCCCTTACTTCATCAATGGTAGTCTTAACGGCACAGCATCCTCAGGCGAATTATTCTTCCTCTTCTGGATGAAGTGCCACTAAGAACCAGAATGCTTATGTGGTATCAACACAGTGTATGTCCAGCACATAATGCCTTGTGTGCACGTTGTGTTCTGAACTGAAGGTATCCTACCAGATGGATTGGTTGAGGAGGAACAGTTACTTGACCTGCTAGCTTTCCTGATTTAAATCCTATGGATTTTTTTCTTTGGGGATGCATTAAAGACATTGTCTATTGTGATATTTCAACAACTCCAGAGGACATGCAGGAACATATCATGCTTGCTTGTAATTCTCTTCAGCGGGCAATATTGGAAGCAGTAAATAATTCTTTCATTCAATGAGTGCACCAGTGTATCAGTGTCCAGGGTCACCACTTTAAGCATCATAGAATGTTCTCCTCCTGGGCAATGGTACAGGAGAGTCAAAGTCAATTTTGTGTTATGTTTTTACTTGGTTTTCATTTGTTTTCTGACAACTCCAGCAAGTGGATGAGTTTGTGATCCTGGGCTCAAAGTCAATGTTGTGATATGTAATTAATAATGTTGTGTTTCAGTGGATGGCACACTGATACATTTTTGATTAGAATTTTAGGACAGGAAATGAATTACTGAATAAAAAATACAGAGTGCCATTTAAAAAAGTCACACCATATCTTTGTAAAAAACAAAGCTACAATGAAGGCAATCATACTGATTGATGTCCCCCTGGTAGCTAATGAACATTTGCTTGAAACATTTCGTAATTTGCATCTGGACAAACAGCTATTTAGGGTGGTCAAACTAAATGGGACACCCTGTATAGTAAACTGTCATGGAAAGCCCACATTCAGGATCTTGTTCAAAGACTTAATGCCGCCATTTTTACTGTTTGTATGGTAACTGAAGTGAGTGATCATTTGACACAAAAATTAGTCTAATTTGCTTATTTTCATTTGCTTATTTTGTATGGTATTATATTTTGTGGTAACTCTTCCCATTCTAAAAGTATATTTTTGGCTCAGAAATGGGCAGTTTGGGCAGTAAGTGATGTAAGTTTACGAACCTCTTGTCAACCCTTGTTCACGAGTCTGGGTATTTTGACATTGGCCTCTCAATTTCTATATTCCTTACTTTCATTTCTTGTTAACAATATTAGCTTATTCCCAAGAATAAACAGCTTTCACTCAGTTAATACTTGGCAGAAATTAAACCCGCATTTGGATCGGACTTCCTTAACTCTTGTGCAGAAAGGTGTGCAATATACTGCTGCATCCATTTTCAGTAAGCTACCATTCATATTCAAAAATCTTGGCAGTAATCCATGTGCTTTCAAATCTGAAATGAAGAGTTTCCTTATGAGTCACTCCTTATATTCTGTGGAGGAGTTCCTTGAAAAATTAAGCTAATTCATGTTGTATTGTTGATTGTGTTGTGGACTGACATTTTTGGGTTCCTAAACATTTTATTTTTATCTGTTATTACTCTTATGTAGTAATTTCATGTATTGACACATTCCACGACCTTGGAGATTTGCTCCTCAATTTGGTCCTGTGGAATTTGATGTGTAAATAAAATAAAATAAATAACAAACCCATGGTACAGCAATAGGCCCCACGTGGTGCCATCCTATTCATGGGTCATTTAGAGGGATGCTTCCTAACCAGAATTCAAATTCCTCATCTTGTCCAGATTCATTGATGATGTCTTTGTGATCTGGACTGAGGGCGGGGACATGCTTTCTACATTCCTCCAGAACTTCAGCACCTTCTCCCTCGTTCACTTCATCTGGTCCCCCTCAACCCAACAAGCCATCTTGCTCAATGTTGACTTATACCTCAAAAATGACTACATCTGTATCTCTGTCCACATCAGATCAACCAATCATCAGCAATGCCTCTGCTTCAACTGCAGCCACCCATTCCATACCAAGAAGCCTCTTCCTTACAACCTAGCTACCCATGGCCGTCACATGTGTTGTGTAGAGCAGGCCCTCTCCACATATACCAAAGGTCTCATTGAGATCTTTATAGACCGAAATTACCCTCAAACCTTCTACAAAAGTAGATCTTTGGCACCTTGTCTCTCCAGTCCCCTACCATCTCCCAAATATCCACTGTAGAGCCACAAAGAACACACGCATCGTTTCTGTAACAGTACCACCCAGGACTGGGGCAACTGAACCACTTTCTCCAACATAGATTTGACTATCTCTTGTCATGCCCTGAAATGAGAAATACCCTGTCCACTATCATTACAACCCATACCACTGAACCTATGCAATGTCCTTGTTCATCCCTAGTCCACCCTTGCTTCCAACTCCTTGCCCCCACAGTTCAGGTTCATATAACTGCAACAAACCAAGATGTAAGACCTGTCTTACACATCCTCCCATCACCACTTACTCCAGGCTGGTCACAGGCATTACCTATCCCTTCAAAGGCAAGGCTACCTGCAAAATCAGTCATGTGATCTACAAAATAAGATGCAACCACTGTCCTGCTTTCTACATGTGTGTGACAACCAACAAGCTGTATGTCTGTGTGAATGGCAACCAACAAATTGTGGCCAAGAAACAGCTCAGCCACCCACCCACTGAATATGCTGCCCAACACAATGTACTTCACTCCAATGACTTCTTCATAACCTGCACCATCTGGCTCTTTCCCACCAATACCAACTTTTCTGAACTGAGAAGGTGAGTGCTCTTCCTGAAACATATTGCATGTTCCTGAAACCCCATGGCCTCAATCTTCACTAGTCCCCACCACATCCCTGCCCTGCATACTCCCACAAGCAGCGCTACACCTTCTCCCACCCCTATCAAGCTATTCTTCACCCTCTACAACCAAGCCTTCTCCCCCCCCCCCCCTCCCCTTGCACCACCACCCATGGATTGGTTCTCCCAAGAGTTGCATCAACTGTCTGTAGTTGATCCTCAGCGGCCAGAGACAGTGGTCATGTGTGTGTGTGAGTTGTGATTGTCTGAATGTGTGCATGTTTTCTAATTTAGAAGAAGGCCTTTTCTACTTAGAAGAAGGCTGTTTTTTGTTGCACCTGTCCTCAACTCAATGTCTCATTTACATGGTGAGTAGTGGTATATCTTTTTCCTCATATTGTTGTTATTCCCTCATGGATTTCCCATCATTTAATCATAATCACAGAGAGACACACTTCCATCTGTGATGCAATGAAATTGCATTAATAATTGATAGTGATAGATATAATTATCTATAAATGGAAAAAAACAATGAATGATTATACTCACTGCTGATAAAAGATGGGGACCTAGAGTTTTGAAGGGGCATGAATGTTCATTAATTTAATGTTGCTACATTTATTGATCCTCCCCATGAACCATGGACCTTGCCGTTGGTGGGGAAGCTTGCGTGCCTCAGCGATACAGATAGCCGTACCGTAGGTACAACCACAACGGAGGGGTATCTGTTGAGAGGCCAGAAAAACATGTGGTTCCTGACGAGGGGCAGCAGCCTTTTCAGTAGTTGCATGGGCAACAGTCTGGATGATTGACTGATCTGGCCTTGTAACAATAACCAAAACGGCCTTGCTGTGTTGGTACTGCGAACGGCTGAAAGCAAGGGGAAACTACGGCCGTAATTTTTCCCGAGGGCATGCAGCTTTACTGTATGATTAAATGATGATGGCGTCCTCTTGGGTAAAATATTCCGGAAGTAAAATAGTCCCCCATTCGGATCTCCGGGCAGGGACTACTCAAGAGGACATTGTTATCAGGAGAAAGGAAACTGGCATTCTACGGATCGGAGCGTGGAATGTCAGATCCCTTAATTGGGCAGGTAGGTTAGAAAATTTAAAAAGGGAAATGGATAGGTTAAAGTTAGATATAGTGGGAATTAGTGAAGTTCGGTGGCAGGAGGAACAAGACTTCTGGTCAGGTGACTACAGGGTTATAAACACAAAATCAAATGGGGGTAATGCAGGAGTAGGTTTAATAATGAATAGGAAAATAGAAATGCGGGTAAGCTACTACAAACAGCATAGTGAATGCATTATTGTGGCCAAGATAGATACGAAGCCCACACCTACTACAGTAGTACAAGTTTATATGCCAACTAGCTCTGCAGATGACAAAGAAATTGAAGAAACGTATGATGAAATAAAAGAAATAAATAAAATAGAAAGAAACTTACAAATGGGAAAAATATATTAAAAACAAAGATTCCAAGACTTACCAAGCGGGAAAGCGCCGGCAGACAGGCACAATGAACAAAACACACAAACACATACACAGAATTACTAGCTTTCGCAACCGATGGTTGCTTCTTCAGGAAGGAGAAATTATTCAGATAGTGAAGGGAGACGAAAAATTGATAGTCATGGGTGACTGGAATTTGAGTGTAGGAAAAGGGAGAGAAGGAAACGTAGTAGGTGAATATGGATTGGGGCTAAGAAATGAAAGAGGAAGCCGCTTGGTAGAATTTTGCAAAGAGCACAATTTAATCATAGCTAACACTTTGTTTCAGAATCATGAAAGGAGGTTGTATACATGGAAGAACCCTGGAGATACTAAAAGGTATCAGATAGATTATATAATGGTAAGACAGAGATTTAGGAACCAGGTTTTAAATTGTAAGACATTTCCAGGGGCAGATGTGGGCTCTGACCACAATATACTGGTTATGAACTGTAGATTAAAACTGAAGAAACTGCAAAAAGGTGGGAATTTAAGGAGATGGGACATGGATAAATTGAAAGAACCAGAGGTTGTACAGAGTTTCAGGGAGATCATAAGGGAACAATTGACAGAAATGGGGGAAAGAAATACAGTAGAAGAAGAATGGGTAGCTTTGAGGGATGAAGTAGTGAAGGCAGCAGAGGATCAAGTAGGTAAAAAGACGAGGGCTAGTAGAAATCCTTGGGTAACAGAAGAAATATTGAATTTAACTGATGAAAGGAGAAAATATAAAAATGCACTAATTGAAGCAGGCAAAAAGGAATACAAACGTCTCAAAAATGAGATCGACAGGAAGTGCAAAATGGCTAAGCAAGGATGGCTAGAGGACAAATGTAAGGATGTAGAGGCTTATCTCACTAGGGGTAAGATAGATACTGCCTACAGGAAAATTAAAGAGACCTTTGGAGAGAAGAGAACCACGTGTATGAATATCAAGAGCTCAGATGGCAACCCAGTTCTAAGCAAAGAAGGGAAGACAGAAAGGTGGAAGGGGTATATAGAAGGTTTATACAAGGGCAATGTACTTGAGGACAATATTATGGAAATGGAAGAGGATGTAGATGAAGACGAAATGGGAGATAAGATACTGCGTGAAGAGTTTGACAGAGCATTGAAAGACCTGAGTCGAAACAAGGCCCCTGGAGTAGACAACATTCCATTGGAACTACTGACGGCCTTGGGAGAGTCAGGCCTGACAAAACTGCACCATCTGGTGAGCAAGATGTATGAAACAGGTGAAATACCCTCAGACTTCAAGAAGAATATAATAATTCCAATCCCAAATAAAGCAGGTGTTGACAGATGTGAAAATTACCGAACTATCAGTTTAATAAGCCACAGCTGCAAAATACTAACTCGAATTCTTTACAGACGAATGGAAAAACTAGTAGAAGCCGACCTCGGGGAAGATCAGTTTGGATTCCGTAGAAATACTGGAACACATGAGGCAATACTGACCTTACGACTTATCTTAGAAGAAAGAGTAAGGAAAGGCAAACCTACGTTTCTAGCATTTGTAGACTTAGAGAAAGCTTTTGACAATGTTGACTGGAATACTCTCTTTCAAATTCTGAAGATGGCAGGGGTAAAATACAGGGAGCGAAAGGCTATTTAGAATTTGTACAGCAACCAGATGGCAGTTATAAGAGTCGAGGGACATGAAAGGGAAGCAGTGGTTGGGAAGGGAGTAAGACAGGGTTGCAGCCTCTCCCCGATGTTATTCAATCTGTATATTGAGCAAGCAGTAAAGGAAACAAAAGAAAATTTCAGAGTAGGTATTAAAATCCATGGAGAAGAAATAAAAACTTTAAGGTTCGCCGATGACATTGTAATTCTGTCAGAGACAGTAAAGTACTTGGAAGAGCAGTTGAACGGAATGGACAGTGTCTTGAAAGGAGGATATAAGATGAACATCAACAAAAGCAAAACGAGGATAATGGAATGTAGTCAAATTAAGTCGTGTGATGCTGAGGGAATTAGATTAGGAAATGAGACACTTTAAGTAGTAAAGGAGTTTTGCTATTTGGGGAGCAAAATAACTGATGATGGTCGAAGTACAGAGGATATAAAATGTAGACTGGCCATGGCAAGGAAAGCGTTTCTGAAGAAGATAAATTTGTTAACATCGAGTATAGATTTAAGTGTCAGGAAGTCATTTCTGAAATTATTTGTATGGAGTGTAGCCATGTATGGAAGTGAAACATGGATGATAAATAGTTTGGACAAGAAGAGAATATAAGCTTTCGAAATGTGGTGCTACAGAAGAATGCTGAAGATTAAATGGGTAGATCACATAACTAATGAAGAAGTATTGAATAGGATTGGGGAGAAGAGAAGTTTGTGGCACAACTTGACCAGAAGAAGGGATTGGTTGGTAGGACATATTCTGAGGCATCAAGGGATCACCAATTTAGTATTGGAGGGCAGCGTGGAGGGTAAAAATCATAGAGGGAGACCAAGAGATGAATACACTAAGCAGATTCAGAAGGATGTAGGTTGCAGTAGGTACTGGGAGATGAAGAAGCTTGCACAGGATAGAGTAGCATGGAGAGCTGCATCAAACCAGTCTCAGGACTGAAGACAACAACAACAACAACATATTTATTGATAACAAACCCCCAATGAAGTTCATACAGTACAGTAGGTATTTAATTCAGTGTTCTGTGTTCTTGTCTTTCATAGTATGCACACAGAAGAGATGTTGGAAGACAATAAATATTTGTTTCTCATGTTCTGCTTTCTGATTTACCTATAGCCTACCAACTCAGAAGTATAGTTTGTACACTTTTGTTTTTATTGCATTTATACTATGCACCCACAATGAAACAACATCACATATGAGTTGGAATGACACAAGTTTAGTCTTCCTCCCATTCAGAGAGACTGTACAGGAGCTACAAATACCTCGGTCTGCTGTCAGCAATCTTGTAAAGAGGAAGTATCACAAAACAGCAGTAAAACCCATCATTGCTCTCCTAGGCCTCAGAAATTAAGCAATTTTGGCAGCAAAACTCTTTAGGTACACTGTACAAAACAATCATCAGACATAAGAGACAATAACTGAAGGTACAGGTAAGTTGGGTGGCTGGTTTGACAGAAATAACTTGATAGTTGACACAAAAACACCACATTCCTGAACTTTACCTGACAACCAAGAAATTTGTGCTCAATATGAAAATATCCCCCATTCCAGAAACACAATTTGTTTGGCCAGTGAATCCAGAACAATGTAAAATGTCAAACACACATCAGAAGAAATAATAGAAAGCTGAATAAAGTGTGTGTCCCCTTACACATCCTTGCATACTGCCCAAGTCCAAGCTGTTCACATTGTTTACTATACACAATTTCATAATATAACCATGTGGTATCATATTATATGGAGGCATCCAACATAGCTTAGACATTCTCCTCACTTAGGAGAGAGCTGTGAGAGTAATTAAAAGTGTGATGCCAGGTGACAGCTGAGACCACTCATTCAAAAAACACTCATTTTACCTCTTGGCAATCTCCACACATTAGAATTGTGAAAATTTGCTAATAGTAAAATCATGAAATTCAGCAAAAGTATGAATGTCCATGATCATGGTACAAGATGAATGTGTACCTCTGCCTTTAAAAAATTACCATTTAACCAAGTTGTTCAACTTTACAACAGTCTGCCATAAGAAATATTTTAATTAAAAGAACAATTAAGTGACTGTTTAATTTTCTGCATACGAAATGTGGTATTGCAGGACACCAACATCCTATTTAACTATTTGCAGCTGTTTGAAAAAGTTTATATTTTGCAGACTATGTGACATTGTTAAACTGTTAAGTTGCAATGGATCTTTCATCTTCTTTAGGAACTGGATATAGTATTACAATGGACAAATTGTTTATGAGTGCTCCAATAGCACAGCAGCTCTTGATTCAAGGGCTAACTTTAACTGGTACTCTTATAAAAAGCAGGCCCAAAATCCCACTTGAACTTCAACCTATGCCACTGAAACCACAATTTTCATCTCTGTTTGCATTCAATGAAAATCTAACCTTAGTGTTACACATATCTAAAAAGAACCAGGCAGTAATCTTTTTGAGTTCTGAACATCATGATGATAATTTCAGCACAGAAAAGGAAGAGTCCAAACCCAATGTTGTTCTAAACTACAATAACACCAAAGGTTCTGCAAACAGAATGAACAAAATGATAAATGAGTGTTGATGCAATAGGACTTCCGAGCACTGGGCATTTATGCTATTCTTCAACATGATCAACACAGCAGCCATAAATGGGTACGTTATTTTGAAGACAAAAAATCCTGACTGGAAGCAAGGGTGCCAAGGGTGGCAAGGGAGGTTGATCTGGGAGTATGGAGTATTTTTAATATTTTGGAAGACAAATACTGACTCGTAACTAGTCATAAAAAAGTTCTGGTTCCAACTCTGTTAAAAACCTGAATAACACAAACTTTTAAATGATTTTCTTGAAAGAAAAACACCTGATTATATTAAATTTTTCCCTTTCCCTGAGACCTAAGAAGCTGATCCTCCTAGCCCCCTTGTTGCTCCAGGGAATGGGCACTCTCAATTGGAAGCCTCTTGTACATGATACTAGGAGAAAATGTTTGTCAGATCTAGGAAAAGAACTTCATAAGCCTCATGTGAAGCAAAGAATGCAGAAGCTGAATGGGCTGCCCACAAGCAAGAGAGTTGCAATTAATGAATTATTGTTTGGTGAAGGTGCAAGCCCACTGACAGAGCAATCAAGTTCAATGGAACCTTTGCAGTGTTGGACATTGCAAACTGTGCACTAGGGAAAAAAGACCAGAAGCGTAAAATAAAATGTGGTAAGTGTGTTGGACACACAGTTATGGAAATGGAAAAAAATATACAAAAATTGCACTGATTCGAACTGAAACAAGTGTAATTCCCAAGGGACACTATATTTGGAAAAAACAAACATTTTAATATATTTACATAATTTGTTGCCAACACACTTGAAGTAAGACATTTTTTAATTGCATTGTTATTGTAATGTATTATTCTTTTTCCTGTACTGTGTTACTGTATGTGATAACTTTTGGTTTTGTACATGTACCATGTCTAACAATACATTTTGCTTTGGGAGAGTCTGGTATGACCCCTCCAGTATACTGCATTATTTCTTTAGTTTAGGGTTAATAAGAATCTCAGAAGCTTCTCACTTGAGCAGTGCTTTTACACAGTATGAGAACTGTTGGTCCCTATCTGGGAAAAGAAATATGAAATCAACTGCAGAAACGACTTTTGCACAAGAAATAAAATATGTGTAAGAAATGTTTCATGTCTATACCACCTGCGACTTTTCCAGTAGTGTATCAACAGAAATAATCAGTTTCAGAAAATATAATGTAACTGGATAGTGAAAATTCTAATCACCAACTGGCAGCAGGAAAACATGAATGTAAAAGGTATCAAAGTATGCAATCTTTTGCATCCAGCTGCTCCTTCTTCTGGCAGAAGCATTGAAGGGGAAGGAAGAGGAGCCACTGGTGTGGCTTAGAGAAAAGGGGTAGATTTTAGAAAGTAGCCTAGAACACTGGGTCAAGGGAGATTTACTGGATGGTAGGTTTCCCCTGACCTGGGGTTTGGGTGACTACTCTTTTCCCAGTCTTTTTCCTTCATCCCTTTTCCTTCCCCTTCAACTTTTCTCCCAGAAGAGAGAAGCATTGATTCTGAAGATTAAACACTGTAACAGTAGCAAATGAAGTCTTGCACACTATTAGAAATGTGACATTGGTAGAGGGAAAAAAAGAAGAAGAAGAAGAAAAGAAAAAAAAATCACCCTGACTGTGAAACGGTGACCGCTGTCAGAGGGGACTGCGTTAGAACATTAATCTTTCCCTTCCTAAAACACATACCCTAAAAGTACAGCAAGCTAAAGCCATAGTATGGCTTCATCCTTTCTGGATATGCTCATGGTCTCTCAACATAGGTGTAGTACATACAGGATAACTGAATGTTTGTATTATCATGTTGCCAGTGTTGTTAATAAAAATCAAAATGTCCAAATCACAATACACTATGAAAAGCACTAGACACTCTTGAACTGGTACTGGAAATTTGAAAAAAATTGGATGTCAGTGTGGTGTGGGCATACCCAGATCTTACACTTATTTGAACATATGAGAATTTCATATCACTATGGGTAATATGTGATGTGCTTCAAAGGGCTCATAAACACATTCATCAAACATAATAATGTACATAGTCTCCCCACAGCTCATTCAGAATCAAATGTCTGCTATACAAGTTTCATTCTTGCTTTGGACTCCTCTGTTGCAGTTCCTAGCAAGATTTTGTAACTTCTTAGTATTGCTCAGGAATGAGGAATCCTTTACAGAAAATAACAGTGCTCCATTCAGTTACTAGTATTATGAAATCTGCCTCTCCATTACTGCTCACAATTACTTTTATATTCAAGGAAATCCAAGATGCAAAGTTATCCAATATTCACAGTTCAAAACTCCAACAAACACTCTCATCATCTTATATAACTACAAAACAACCAATTTTTGACAGTATAATGTAACTGGATAGATATGCTCCATGGGCACAGACATGGAGGTGGAGTCCTCGTTGCAGCCTCTGCCTCCATTGCCATTAGCGGTGTTCATGATGAGCATGATATAAATCATCTTACATGTATAATGTAACTGGATAGATATGCTCCATGGGCACAGACATGGAGGTGGAGTCCTCGTTGCAGCCTCTGCCTCCACTGCCATCAGCGGTGTTCATGATGAGCATGATATAAATCATCTTACATGCATCATTTAATATGAGAGTACAGTGACCAGAATTGAACAAAAGCAAGAATGACACAAGAACCTGTGGAGACTGTCTGACTGGTTGAGGGTGTCAACAGTTCGCTGCCAGAGAGTAAACAAGTGGAAAAAAACGAGAGGAAACAAGACAAAGGAGATGGAACAGCAGAATGGTAATTCCAATAAGTAAACCAAGGTCAAAAATAAGAGTTATTGAATCCAGACCCAAAACAATGATGCAAGGTAAGGCCAATAAAATAATGCCATGAAATCGCAATTGCTTTTTGAGTGGCTGTGCTGCTTGCTTTAAAGAACAGCCACCAACTTTGATAGACTGGCAGGATACATATGTTCCTGTAGCCAATGCTGCAGCAGTGACAGTAGTGCTCGCAGATTATAGCAGTGCCACCTAGTGGTTGTCACTGAGGTCAATGCCTTCCAGTGAGCTTTCAAACTCACCAGGCTAGGATATCAGATCCCTCTCCTCTAAAATGAGCATACAAGGCTGGAAGTGCTCAGGACAATCTTTGGGAAAGCAAACTGGCAGCAAGGGAAAAGTCCTGGCACTGAAGTCCACTGGCTGGAGGGAAGACCCCAGGTTGTCTGGCAGCATGCTGGGGTGGATGACAGCTGTGGGAGCAGAGGCTGCAGTGAGGGCTCCATCTCTATGTCTGTGTCCACAGGAACTGCCACTGGTGCTCTGGAGCAGAAGTTGTACCCAGGTGTGTGGTGGATTGGCATGGGTGGCCATTATAGGTCTGACTGAGTCCCCCGGCAGTGGTGTGGTTGGCACGCACAGATGGACGAGGTAGGTATGATGGCACTCCAAGCCCCACAGAGTGTCAACTGTTGTAACATATTGCCCATGGGTGGTAACCACTGTAGCAGGCACCCATGGGGGTTTTCCCCATATGAGTGTGCTCATACAGCTGACTGCAACATGTGGCACAAGAAAAGCCAAGTAAGGGCATCCTTGGGCTGTAGAGTGAAGAGATGGAAAAGAGAACACAGTTCCCACCCATGGAGGAGCTCTACTAGGCTATGGTCATAGGCAGGAGAGGTCCCATAGATGCTTAGATACATTGTGAACACAGCAGTGGTGGTGGAAGTGTCTACTGTCTTTGCCATTTGTTGCTTAAATGTTCGCACCATATGCTACACTTCGCAACTGGAGGATGGGTGAAATGACAGATTTAATAGGTGCTTGATGCCATTGGAGATGCAGAACTGTCTGAAAGCCATCACCATGAATTGATGCCCACTGTCTGACATGATGATGAGTGAAAGCCCTTCATTGGCTATAATCTGGACATTGGCATTGAGGGTGTCAGCAGTGGTGGACACCATGCTGATCACATATGTGTATGATAATAAGCATCCATGATAATGAGCCACAGAGAGCCAACAAATGGGTCAGCAAATTCCATATGAACATGGTCCCAGGGGTGACGGAGTTGGGCCAGGGGATGAAAGGCTGGGAAGAAGCAGCCTGGTTTTGGACACAAGCAGAACATCTATGCATAATGGCCTCCACGTCTTTGTTCAGTCCTCACCAGTGAGAATGTCATCCTGCAAAGGCTTTCATTCACAACATACACCAATGACCACAATGGAGTAATTGCAAAACCTGAGAGTGCTGTCTTGACAGGATGACAACATGATGATTATCTGCCTCAGCATTGACCAGGAGAAGATCAGAGATGACCAACAAATGGTGGGTGTGGTGAGCCCAGGCCCAGAGTTCCCAATCAGCAGACTTTCAAAAATAAGTGGGCCACCCAAGGAGCACATAGGGCATGATGACACACCATAAGATAGGGTTGTGGTGCTTGTCTGCAGCGATGTGAGTTGCTGTAATGAGAAACTCATCCAAAGTGTCCTATCATTCCATATTGAAGTAGATACAGGAGATTTTCTGGTGGTAAAATGCCAAATTGTGCCCCAAGGGGAGTCGAGAGAAAGCATCTGCATTTTCATGTTGTGCACTGCATTTGTATTTAATGGTATAACTGTAAGAGCTGAGAAAAAGCACCCAGTGCTGGAGCCATTGTGATATCTGACCCAGAAGCAGGGCCCAAGGGCTGCTACCAGTGGGGTGTAGTCCATAATGAAGGTAAACTTGGTCCCAAATAAGTAAACATGGAACTTTTTAATGGCCAAAATGATTGCCAAATCTTATTTCTTGTTTCCAAATAGTTCTTTTGAGTGGGTGGGTGCATCTTTAATGCAGTGGTAATCAATTGCTCAATACTGTCATTGTTCCTATGGGCCAGCACTGCACCAATGTCATAGGGAGAAGCATAAGAGGTCAAAACTAGTGGATGTGGTGCAGAAAATGGTGTAAGGTAGGGTGTTGAGTGCAGAAGATGCTTCAGCCACATGAAAGTGTCCTCACAGTCAGCTGTACACCTGAATTGAACGTCCTTATTTTGCAGTCAGCTGAGTGGAAGCATAAAACTGGCACTTGTGTAAGCAGCCTTTGAGCACTGCATCATGCAAAGTAGTAAAGAGGGTACAAAAGTTGTGCAATGTGCTCCTGTTGTGCAGTGCCCATGACAAGTAAGTAATTGAGTTTGTTAATACAAGCATGGATAGACATGGTTAACTGTTCCATATAACTCTGAAAGATTGCTGAAGTGGAAGAGATTTCAAAGGGCAAGCACTTGTATTTGTATAAGCCAAGGGCAGTGCAGATAACCATAATGCTTTGCAATTCCTCATCCAGAGGGATCTGCAAATATAGATTCTATCTTAGAAAAATATTGACCTCCAAAAAGTGTTGTGAGGATGTCCTCTGTACATGGAGTGGGGCAGAGTTCCAGTTGTACCTGGGCATTGATTGTCGATCTACAATCTTCATATAGCTGGAGGAAGCCATTGGGTATCTTGACCACCACCAAGGGTGGTAACAGATTCAATTACCTCAGCTTTGTGGAGACAACTGAGTTCTTGCTTAACGGCTGCCCGTAAGGAAACAGGGACAATATGCACCTGGCAGAAATGAGACATTACATCTGGACATAAGGGGACATAAGGAGATATGAGGCTGGAAATCTGTGGTGCACCCCAGGCCAGGTTTGAATAGAGCACAAAATCAGTACAGAGGTCATTGAGATCCTGGAAGGGAACTGTGTGTGAGATGACCTGAACTTCATCAATGATGGAGAACCCAAACAGTGAAAAGGTGTCCAGACTGAAACTATTGACAGATGAGTGACTATTGATAATAAACAGCATTACCAAATGCATGGTCATTTTGTATGCAGCACTGATTGTGAATTGAGTCTGGAAGACTACTGACATCAAACAGCATTATCAACCATATGACTTTTTGTGTTCAGTGTTACTTGTGAATTGACCCCAGAGGGAATAAACTGTCGCCCACCAACTTATGGGAGGGCAGGGCCACATCAGGGAACCAAGATGAGCATATATTTGGAGGTTAATCATGTCATGTATCCACCTGGAAAGGGGCATCCTCTTTCACATTCATGAATTTAATAAACAATGTAATGGCAGGAATGCCCTGAGAAACAACTGCTTTAATTTCACGCACCATCCCTTAACACATGTGGGGAGTGGCAGTGGCATCCAACTGACCTGACAGTTGATGGCAGGGAATTCAGAGATGTTGGTTTCACCAACGGGGAATAACAGGCTGTCCAGAGGTCACTGGCATGTCCAAAACCAATGAATCATGATTATGCTATCAGGAAAAAGACTTACAAGAATTCTGCTGCTGAAATGGTGGCTGCACCACTGCTATTTGGGGTTGAGGCATGAGGCATTCATTTGTCACCTGCATGACCTCAAAAGAGTGCACAATGTTCAAAATATTATCCAAGGGAGGGTTGTCTAGTTTGAGGACTGCAGTGCATACTTATGGATCTGGAGCCAATTGGACAACTGTGTACTGGATCAAGGAATCTGCCTCTGAAGTTCTGCAAATCAGGTTCATACAAGTGAAATTGCAATGTTGACTCAATCCTTACAAATTCAAAGTCCACTAGTGGTAAGACTAACCTGGCTGCTTGTGGTACTGACAGAAATCGAGGCATGATGCAACCACATGGAATCATTGTGAATAGTAATTTGACAGCAATGAACACATCTACTTGATCATAAGTGTGAGAGGATTCGCAAATGGAACCAACTTCATTAGTAAGAAAAACATCTATGGGGAACCCAAAGAAAAGAATAGTGACTATTGGACAGTGCCATCTGAACCTGAAAAGCAACATAGTGCTGCTTCAGGTGCTGCCATTATGTGTCCCAATCCTCTTTGGCATTGTTAAGTGGCGGAAATGTGGATAGGTGGCACTCCACCTGGACAGTGACCACAGCCCAGATGGTTTGGGAACCGTGCATCTGTCAGCTATCTAAAGAAAGCTGTATCTCCTGAAGGAGCAGCAGTCAGTTTTTGAAACTGGAGTTGCAATTACTGCTGCAGGAGCAGCTGTTGCTATTGCTATTCCACAAGTTGCACAAGCTTCACATCTATGGAATGCTGTTATCCTTTTACCTCATCGCCAATTATAGTGAGTGGAATCAAAAATGACTGAGGATGACTCAAGAAGCTGTAGAGACTAGCGAAGAACATCGACAGTGAATCGACAGTGAGTGAACAGGTGCATAACAGAGAGAGAGAGAGAGAGAGAGAGAGAGAGAGAGAGAGAGAGAGAGAGAGAGAGAGAGAGAGAGAGAGAGAGAGAGAGAGAGGGAGGGAGGGAGGGAGGGAGGGAGGGAGGGAGAGACAGACAATAGAGAAGGCATGGTGGAATAACAAGAACAACAAGTGAACCAAGATTGAAAAACGAAGATGTAGTGAATCTAGAACCAAAACAACAATGCATAGTGAGATCAGTACAATAGTGAAATCAGACTGACTGACTAAGCATCTGCACTACTCGCTGCTTTAAAGAGCATCCACTGGCACTGACAGACTAGCAAGATGTGTGTGACTCTGTGTGCAGAAGTGGTTGCAGATTATAGTAGTGCTGTCTAGTGGTTGTCATCAAGATCCATGTATTTTATGGCATTTCAAACTTACCGGGCTGGGATAACAGGGAGGGTCAGTCTCAAAGTAAAGAATGTTTTAATCTAATGATGCATGTACTTCTTCACCCACCCCTGCTGTTATAAATATTACTAGGGACCTGAAAAATTCAAATTTTTTGATATACACAAATACGGTTTTGAATTCTGCCTCTAAATGTGCATTTTGCTAACAGGTGCTATTTCAGAGCAAAATGTATTTATATGAGCTATTTTATCAGAGAGTTTGAAAGGGCTTTATTTCCTGCATATAAATTTTGAAAATGTAATCATTTTTGGTTAATGGTATCACACATCACCCGATGAAGCTGAATTTGGAAAGATAATGTGTGTAAAAATGTGTTTGCAAAATCAAAAGTGCATGAATGCAGCGATGTATCAGTGTGCTCGATGCTGTGGTGCTACACTAATTGTGGACAGCTGAACGGCCTGTAACACCATGTAATGCTACATAGTACTCAGCCGAAGGACCTAGCATCTTAGGACAAAGAAACATGTATGTTTCTCTGCTAGCTATAGTACAAAAATTGGTATGATGTGGACACTTTTGACGTGGTAGTTTTAGGAGACAGGTGTTTTGAACTGTGGCTGCATCAAATACTGCAACAGATCTGGCTTGAACTACCACATATATGGCACTCCGCCACCCTCAGCAAGCAATTGTGTGGTAGCTCTTTGTGAATGCTTTGTGTTCTGTGTTGCTCATTGTTTCCTTTTCTTATTCTGAAATGAGAGAAGAGACTAATTGTGGTCCTCACAACACAAGAAAGGATCAGCGATCCCTGTGACCATGTGTCATACGTATGTATGCTGCTGTCTTGCAAGAGGGAGGCAGTGTTTGTTTCTTTGTACCAGTCCTCCCTCTCTTTTTTTTCAAATTGAAGGACTTTTTAGGCAGAAAGCACTATAGAAATGATAACCAACTGATACAGGATTTTAATGACTGGTTCAACAAATTGGCAACAATTTATAATACAGAAGGTATAGGAAAATTTGTGAAATGCTATGGCAAATGTTTAAATATGAACAGTTAATGTGTAGAAAAATAGTCAAGATATCAAAGTTTGTTGTAAAATAAGTTTTTTTAATTATCTTGAATAAAAATGTCTGTAGAAACAAACATCCTCTATTTTTCAAATGACACTTATACGTTTATTGAACCAACTACAAAGCATGAAACTTAGCTTGTTAAAAGCTGCTTCTGATGAATACAGAGATTGTTCTCCCTTAAGGACCACATTCTGTTGACAAAGATGGACTGTGATGGCTTTTATCTTTTCATAATCTACCATTGGCTTGAATAAGACAACATTTTCTGTATTCATCTCTCATGATTTAATTAACTTTGTTCTAGTTACACTCTGTTACTCATATATTTCTCCTTCCTGCCATCTATTTAAATAATTTTGTTCTCCTCTGTCTTCACTTAAAATTGTGTATTTTGCTATGTAATGTTTTTCCTTCTGTTGTGCATATTATCATTCATGCATTCAATAATTCATTCCATAGGTTCTATCAAGGAGAACCTTCAGTGAAGTGAAATGAAATTAGTCATGAACACATTAACATAAGGTGAAGGTGTCACAGAAACTTAATCTGTGTTCTTTATTAACAACAATCTATTACTCTGCTGCATAATGTTGTTCACACAAATGCCATCTAAATTTAACTGAGTAAATTAGTAAGGAAGTTGCCACTCTATAAAAAAACTCCTGCCTCCCAAGTTTTAATGCACAGCTGCTGCTCATCTGCTATTCATAATTTATATTTACTTATTACAATGACATTCTTCAAATAAAATATTTTTCACACCTATAAATACTGGGTTTTATTTATTAAAAGTCATACAGATTTATGACGAACACTGCTTCCAGAATCAGATTTTCACTCTGCTGTGGAGTGTGTGCTGATATGAAACTTCCTAGCAGATTAAAACTGTGTGCTGGACACTTAGCCTTGTAAAGTCTGACTGCACTGTAAGCAAATCATTAGTAAAGTGCCATACATCTAAGAAAACTGTCTGCAGTAAATGCACATAAAAAGATTACTACTTGTGCTCATTATGTATGTTAACCAATAAAGAACCCAGCAAACGTATGTGAGTTTTCTGAATAATAATTAATAATTTGAGAAAAGTTACTTTGTTTTTGTTGATTTAATAATAATATATCCACTACTTCAAAAAATAGATTCATTAGTAGCCATAATAAGCCACTGACATTGGACAATAAAAGGGAAAGATACCTGGATCATAAGTGACCCAGCTGTGCTCATAGATATTACCAAACTTGATTGGTTCAACTGTTAACTGCATATGAAATAAATACTTTTATTTAATAATAGTACTTCATATTCTTCACACATGTATAGGCTTAATCTTTAATACTTCATAAATTACAAACAATACAAATAGCACTACATTTCATTATAAATTACATTGCTGAACAGACCTAAATTAGATACATCGCCTAAAATTTTTCTATTTTGAAATATATGACTCCATGTTCTTCAGCAGTTGTTGCTGCAGAATCACTGGAGCATTTCTAACAATGCAGAAATCAGGGCTGGATAACAACAATATGAAAAGGATAGATCACTACTCACCACACAGAGGAGGTGTTAGTGGCAGACAGACATCTTGAAAAAGCACTGCTAGAAAAAACACTAGTTACCAGTCTAAGTCCTTCTTCATCAAACATAGACAAAACAAAACACACACACACACACACACACACACACACACACACACACACACACACACAGAGAGAGAGAGAGAGAGAGAGAGAGAGAGAGAGAGAGAGAGAGAGAGAGAGAGAGAGAGAATGGCCACTGTCACAGCTGAACACTAAGATTCAATTACGACTGCATTTGAGGAGAGCAGAGATCTGTGGGATAGTGGGGGTGCAGAAGAGGCATGGTGTGGGCAGAAATAGGCATAGAATGACAGGGCCAAAGAGGACAGGAAAAAAATAGCAATAGGTGCACAGATGGGATGGAAGGTGTATGTAGAGCTGGAATATGAAGAGGGAAGTTGACAGGTAGATGGAAGAAAAGGAACAGTTATGGCTGAGGCCAGGGTGGTCATGGGAACAAAGAATATGTTGCAGGGAAAGTTTCCATCTGCATAATTCAGAAAAGCTGGTGTTATGGAAAGAATCCAGATGGCACAAGCTGTGAAACAGTCATTTAAGTCAAGTACACTGTGTTGGGTGGCATGCTGAGCAACTGGGTGTTATAGCTGTCTCTTGGCCACATTGTGATGGTAGCCATTAATGAAAACAGCTTGTTAGCACATATTGTCATTGTGACATATTTACAACCTGGACTGAGGGTGAGAACATCCTATCTATATTTCTCTGTAATCTTCTTGTCCACCATTTGCTTCATCTGATCTTCCTCAATACAACAAGCCATGTTGACTTCCACCTCAAGGATGGCTACAATAGTATTTTCAGCCACATCAAACCTGTCAGCCACCAACAATACCTCCAGTTCAACAGATTCCACCCATTCCACACCAAGAAGTTCTTTTCATACAAGCTAGTCACCTGCAGTTGTCACACCTGTTGTGATGAGCATCCTCTCCAATTAAGGGTCTCACTGAGATCATAACAGATTGAAATTATCCTCTCATCACACTTTTCCAACAGATGTCCCCTGTCCTGTCTACAGAGTCACCTAGCATGCCCCCATGTACCCAGTGTCATTCAATCGTAAAGGAGCACCTCTCTTGTGACTCAGTACTATCCGGTCTGAAGCAACTGAAACATATTCTCAGTAAAGGTTTTGAGTACCCCTTGCCAAGAACTGAAAGGAAAAATATCCTTCCCGCTATCCCCCCAAAGCGTTATTATACCATCCACCCAGCCTACGCAATACCCTTGTCCATCCCTATTCTACCAGTGCTCCCAACCCCTTGCCCCAAGGTTCATATCCCTGCAATAGACCTAGATGCTGGATCTGTCCCATACACTCTCTCAGTACAACCTACTCCAATCCTGCCACAGGCATCACATACTCCATCAAAGGAATGGCCACCTGTGAAAGCAGTCATGAAATCTACCAGCTCAGTTGTAACCACTGTGCTGCATTCTAGGTGGGCACGACCACAAACAAGCCGTCTATCCACGTCAAACCCATCAGCCACCACCAGTACCTCAAAACTGTGGCCAAGAGACAGCTGAACCACCCAGCTGTTGAGCATACCACAACCTGAACTCTTCCCACCGACACCAGCTCTTCTGAACTGTTCATGTAGGACCCCCCTCCCCCCTTTCCTTGCTTGAAGTGACATATTCTTTGTTCCTACAATCCCTCTAGCCTTAAGTGTCACTAGTCCCTGTACTCCATCTGCCTACTCTCTTCCCTGCTCTCACTACAGCTCTACACATGCCTTCTATCCCATCAATGGTAGTATCTAGTTCTTTCCCCTTTTCTATAAACCTCATCTCCCCTTTGTCCCCTCTCCCAAACACAACCTCCTGACACTATGCCCAGTACACCACTACCCTGTATGCTAGGGAGCACTAGTTTCTTCCTCCCCCCTACCCCACTATCCCTCTTCCTCACCACTCCACACCTCTTTTGTACCCCCACAAAGATCACTGCTCTCCTCAAACTCAGTCACAGTCAGGCCATAGTGCACATGGCCGACAGTAGATGTAGTGTGTGAATTATGCTGGATAAGTCACTCCCTTACAAGGAGTACCTGGCAGAGGTGGCAGATAAAATAAAGACAAGGAATCATACCATCCATAAACCGTGTGGCACCTCTTGGAGCTCCACAGAAAATATACTTTGTGTGTCATCAGTTGGGCTCATCTATTTGGGGGCAGAATACTGCACCCATATTATGTATTAATAGCTCACATATGAACAAGATTGATGTGGTTCAAAATGACACTAGGCACACTATCGGCAGCATAATAAAATCCACCTGTACTCCATGGTTGCCCTTCTTGAACCATATGCCATAACCAGAGACAAGGAGCAAAAATTCTCTTCTCAGAGAATACCATAACATTAACTATAACCTTCTTATACTCTTATATTATAAGATATCTGAGGGTAGCATAAGATTCAAAGAGAAGACCAGCACTAGTCACTGCTGAAGAACTGATGAACCCAAACTTTCATGTTCAAAATGTCTCAAAACAACAAGGAAAAGAGCACTGCCCACAACAATATCGAAATTTCATGATCACAGAGAAACCTTCTGGTTTCAACACACATTAAAGAGAATACATACTGGTCATGACAGAAGTGCCGACATCATCCTTAAATGGGGGAAGATACTATCTCCAGAATCTGACTGCGGAGTCAAAAAGCAAACAACCCAATACAAAATGAAAGTGTGTCTAAATTAAGCCTACAAGGGACCCTTCTACATCTACACCTACATCTACATAAATAATCCACAAGCCTTCATAACGTGTGTGGTGGCGAGTGCCCTGTACCACTACTTGTCATTTCCCCTCCTGTACCTGACAGAGCGAGGTGGCGCAGTGGTTAGACACTGGACTCGCATTTGGGAGGACGGCAGTTCAATCCAGCATCCGGCCATCCTGATTTAGGTTTTCCGTTCCTCTGAAAGGGCACAGCCGACTTCCTTCTCCAATCCGATGAGACCGATGACCTCTCTGTCTGGTCTCCTTCTCCAAACAATCCAACCCTCTTCCTGTTCCACTTGCAAATAGAGTTGGGGAAAAACAACTGTCTGTACACTTCCGTATGAGCCCTAATTTCTTATATCTTACCCTTGTGGTCTTTATGCACAACGTACAGTGGTGGGAGCAGAATCATTTGGGAGTCAGATTCAAATGCCGGTTCTCTAAATTTTCACAATAATGTTTCCCAAAAAGAATGCTGCCTTCCCTTCAGGGATTCCCATTTGAGTTCCCAAAGCATGTCCATAAGATTTAAGTTTTGTTCAAACTTACCCGTAACAAATCTAGCAGCCCTCTTCTGAATTGCTTCGATGTCTTCCTTCAATCTGACCTGGTATAGATCCCAACCACTCGAGCGGTACTCAAGAATAGGTCGGACCAGTGTCCTATAAGCGATCTCCTTTACGGGTGAAGGATGAACCACTCTTTCTTAAAATTCTCTCAATAAGCTGAAGACAACCATTTGCCTTCCGTACCACAATTTTCACATTCTCATTCCATCTTCTATTGCTTTGTCACATTATGCCCAGATATTTAAATGACTTGACTGTTCACAAGCTGGACACTAGTAATACCATATCCAAGCATTCTGGATTTGTTCTTCCTACTCATCCACAATAACTTACATTTTTTCACATTAGGATTAACTGTCATTCATCACACCAACTGAGCATTTTGTCTAAGTTGTCTTATATCTTCCTACAGTTGATCAACTTCAACACCTTACTGTACACCACGGCATCATCAGCAAACAACCACAGACTTGCCCACACTGTCCACCAAATCATTTATGTATATAGGGAACAACAGCAATCCTATCACACTCCCCTGGGACATTCATGATGATATCCTTGACTCTGATGAACACTCGATGTTGAGGACAACATATTGGGTTCTATTATTTAAGAAGTCTTAGAGTCACTCACACACTTATGAACTTATTTCATATGGTCAAATGCTTTCCAGAAATATAGAAATATGGATTCTGCCTGTTGCCCTTCATCCATAGTTCTCATTATATTGTGAGAAAAGGGCATGCTGAGTTTCGCACAAGTGATTCATGGAAATAAGCTGCTTAGCCTCAAGAAAGTTTATTAAGTTCAAACTGAAAATGTGCTCAAGGATTCTGCAGCAAACAGAACTTATGGATGTTGGTCTGTAATTTTGCAAGTCCATTCTTTTACCTTTCTTATACACTGGAGTCATATGCACTTTTTTCCATAGCTTGGGATTTTGTGTTGGGTGAGATATTCACAATAAATGCAAGCTAGGTAAGGAGCCAATGCCGTAGAGTACTCTTTGCAAAATCAAACAATAATTCCATCTGGACCTGGTGCTTTATTTGTTTTCACATTTTTAAGTTGCTTCTCTATGCCAGTTATGCTTATTTCTATGTGATCCTTAAGGGAGTCAGTGTGATGGTCAAATGATGGTATGTTTGTATGGTTCTCCTGCGAGAATGATTTCTTGAACATTAAATTTAAAACTTCGGCTGTCATTTTGCTATCTTCAACTGCCACACCAACTGGTCAACAACATACGGAATGGAAGCCTTAGACCCACTTAGCAATTTTACCTATGACTACAGTTTTCTCAGGTCTTTTGCTAGGGTGTGACCGTGGTAGTTGTCGTATGCTTTGCACGTAAATCTTTCCACAGACAAATGAATCTCTACTAACCTTCGCTTGTTGCCATTTGCACATCCCCTTTTGAACTTAAGAGTGCAATAGCCTCTGCTTCCTCAGCACCTACGAATTTCGTTATTAAACCATCATGGGTCTTTTCCATCCTTCATCCACTTACTAGGCACGTAACTCTCCCTACCATGATTTAGAATCTGCTTAAACTTTGCCCATAATTCCTCTACATCCAACTTATTGGTACTAAGTGATCCCAAATCACTGTCTAAGTAAAATGTTAATAACTACTTATATGCTCTATCTAGCAGAAACTCTCTTCTAACCTTCTTGACTGATTACTTCCATGATCATAGCTACTATAATGACATCTTGATTGCTAATCCCCAATTTCCATATTGAAATTTTCGATACAGTCTGGCCTATTTGTAGATACGAGGACTAAGAAATTTCCATTGCGTGTGTGCTGCTGAGATAGTTGCTCAAGACAATTTTCAGAAATGATTTCCTTGCAGCAACAGATGAGGATATTGATTACATCCAATGTCTGAATGTTAATTTGAAACTAAGTTTGGTACATACTATGTCAACTTTATTATTTTATAAATATACAGAGTGTAATGGACATAAGTATAGATATTTTATATGTGGCTCATTAATATGTACACACATCAGTGTGGTGGTTGTTTTTCTCTGCATCAAATTGTCTTCCTACAAAAACATCACACAATTTGCTACATGATGTTTTCTGCATGTCGTAACTGAACCACTAAGTGGACTGTAGACTAAAACTGTGAGAATAAGATTATAATAATTACTACACACATAGAGGCATTCAAACAATCATTCTTCCCATGCTCCATACCTGAATGGAATAGGAAGAAACCCTAATAACTGGTACAATGAAATGAACCCTCTGTCATGCACCTCATAGAGGTTTGCAAAGTATAGATGTAGATGTCAGTATAGGCTAACCATTTTGCATCTGTTTGTCTACACTTGAATACCTGATTTACAGCCCAGAGAGAAAGAAACATTATAGTTTGCTTTTGCCTCAGGCACTTGGAGGTGCTAACCAACCTAAAACCATACTACTCACTGTAGCTGTAATTATTAGTCTGCAAATGAAGTAAATAGTGAAATAATGCAATGTCCCCTCCACACGGAGAGTAGCGAACTATCCGTCTCATAATGTTATGATATACATTTCATTTTAATCAAAGTATTCTTGATAGAAAACCACAAGCTGCAAGTAGCTAACTGAGGTGTTCCTTCAAGAATTCATTTACTGACAATGTTCACCGGCCCAAAAAGCCTCTTTAATTTACAGAAACCTCTTTTTTGTTTTTCTGCCCCCTTCCTTTTTTTTACTCTCATGCCAGTTTATCAAAATATGTTTTTCAAATTGCTTTGCACAACGCTAAAGAAACACTACCATTAATTAAAAGTTGCTTTACACTACAATAAAAATTTTGTAAACTACAAGCAGGAGAAGCCTAGCCATCACCACTAACACTTACACAAAATTCCAGTGGCCAAGCCAAAAAGCTGCATGCAGATTTGGAAACAAGACACCTTTCCAATTTCTCATCTCATACCTTGAAATTTGGTGTAATTTTTCATAAGATAAAAGAAAGAGGTGATTGAAGCAGTTTTCGCTGCAAAAAGCCTAAGCTACTGTTAATGAAAGAGTATTTGCATCTTACAATCAGTGGTTTCCATAGAATATGTTTATGTGAAATAGTACATTAACTTAATGTTAGCCTGATGAAACATTTGTGTGACTGGTCACTGCCATAGCAAGGTCCTTTTATTTGTTTTATATATGAGAATAAAATTATTTAGAGTTTAAATTATGTAAAAATAGTCAACCTCTATCTCTACACATACAGATGAGAGTGCCGAGCATATTTTACAAAACAAAAGCTTCTGTAGGCTGATTTTACAGGTACAGAAAATATCTTTATGTAATACATAAATAAATATTTAGCTTTCATCGGTCACCGAAAGCAAGATGAAATGCAGGAAAACGTGACAAACTGAAAAATTGAAATTTTTAGAATGTAGCTCAAAACAGCATATGAGAAACAGAATGGGAATGTGAACACATAAAGCAATTTAACTGATGAAAACAAAATTATAGAGCATCTGCTGCAATGCAGAAGTCACTCAATGTGTCAAATATTTCTGTTTTTATGAACAGAAAAAGGTGCTCTTATCTATTTGTATATCTGTAGTATATTGCACTGAAGAACAACCTTTGTCTGGAGTGAAACTGCTGCACCATTTTTGTATATGGAAGGGAAGAAAGTAGCACAATTTCATTTTCATTCCAAAATAAAGTATTGATTGGAAATTATACCTGACTTATAACTAATAACTATACTGAACCACTGGGTTTTGGGTATGCAATCACAGGAGCCTATTTCTTCACATGACTTTCAGCCATATAGCTTTTGAAATATATGTGGATGAAACATCAGCTAAAGAAATAAGGTTTCTGCAGCTGCACACCCAGAAACTAATGAATCACTCACTGCACCATGAAAACTTGAAGTTACTGATATTAGTTACAATATTTCCTGGTCTGTGGCTTGTACAATAAATAATTAAACCTGAGAATATTAAATGGACAGTACTTACAGTCTATTCATAGCAGAATTATCAAGTAAACTTCTTCATGGTGGGAGATGATTCACTCCAAGATAAGTATTTTCATCAGTAGAAGTAATGCAGCCACAGACTCTCATAGTAGGCTGTTTTACTTACTGCCCCTCCCATCCCCCTCCCCCCTTTCCCCAACACACACACACACACACACACACACACACACACACACACACACACACGCGCGCACACACACACACACACACACACACACACACACACACACACACACACACACACACACACACACGATTTATATTTTTTCAGTGCAGCCGATAGATAGACAAAACAGAACAGAAAATTTACATTCCTAGCTTTTGGAACTTTGTTCCTTCACAGGATGGAGAGAGGGGAAAAAAGGGAAGAAGGGAAAGTAGATTCAGTTACTCACAACCCAGGTTATGAAGCAACAGGGAAAGGTAAACAGGGAGGGTAGAAAGGATGGAGGCATGGTTGTCAGAGGGTAGCCAAAGATATTCTACTAATAAGTACTGTGCCAGCTTCAAATCAAAGAGGATGCATGCAGAAGTAAAGAGGTATATAGTATAGAGATAAACACAACTATGGAGGATGAAAAGATGGGTGAATAACTAAAGAGGAGAGAGAAAAAGGAGAAGACTGAAGAGTGAATGGGAGTGAGGTTGGCTAACGTAGGTTCAGTCCAGGGGGATGGCAGGATAAAAGGATGTGTTGGTATGCAAGTTCCCATCTCCGCAGTTCCGAGGGACTGGTGTTGGGTGGGAGAAGCCAAATAGCACGTATGTTGTAGCAGGTTCATAGGTCCCTAGAACTATGCTGGAAGGCATAGCATAGCAGATGAAGGAACAAAGTTCCAAAAGCTAGGAATGTAAATTTCCTGTTCTGTTTTGTGTATCTATCGGCTGTACTGAGCTGGGGTAAGTACTGGCCAGCCCCTCTATCTCTTTGTTAGTATTTGTTTCACATCTTTATATGAGATTTTCCGTTATACAAACAATCTATGATAATTACTGTAACTTGGATACACTTTATCATGAGTGGTGCAACTACTAGCCTTCCTCAGTTGCATATCTGGACACATTCTCTGGCAGTGTTCTTTCCAATCTCTGTGAGAACATAATGATGAATTTCAGCTAGCTACTGAATGACTGCTGGTTATTAAAGGTTGACCACAGTGTGAATATTAGTCATTACAATAAGTTGCTAGTAACAATAACAGACATTACAGAGAAAGTTTGCATTTTCGCTTAAAAATGTTGGGAATATTATGTACAACTTGCCTCTGAAGCACTCCAACAGCAGTCCTCTAAGACATTATTTTCTTGTTTCACGTTTTTCGACAAAACTTAAAAATAAATTAATGTAGACTAATTGCATTGGACAGTGAGGGTCATTTAGATAAATTTATGCTTATCTGTTGCTTATAGGCATCTTTATTCTGGTCAGAAGAAGACATTAAAAAGTTACTATCATCATTATTGAAGCTACAAATCTTCATAAACTCTCTATAGGAATCTATCAACTTGCATCCAATTAGTGAATTAGTTTTTCATAGATAATATTCATGATAAATGAAAATAAATAAGTTTGCTTTTTCACTTTGGTGATGTATTGCGTAGTGTTCAAAGTCAACTTTCTTCCAATATCATTAACTCCTTTCAGACTTTCTAATTATATAGTTTTCTGTATCTCATGGAATTAAATTATAGTGCTTGCCTTTTTTCTTTCAGAATATGACTCTCTGCCTTTACATGCTGTCAAAATGAATTGTTTCGTACATCAAGAGTTAGAGTGTAAGTTTCAAGTTGTAATACATCACAACCACTATGGTAGCTGTGAATGCTGAACAGCAATCCAAAAAGTACCAGAAAATTCTTGCTTTGTTGAAGCTGTGATAGATGCAGCAAGCCCACAGTGGATAAATAAGGACCTTTACAAAATGGTACAAACCTCAGAACAAAAATTTTGATATGAAGGTAGAAGGCACTGCAGCAGACATGGACTAGCATTTGGAATGTTTAAAGTACCAACTTTGCAAGATAAAAAATGGTAGAATTTGTTAACATGGTGGAAAAATGAAAACTGAATGTGTTATGGGTGAAAGGAACAAGATGGAGAGCAGAAGAAAGTTGTAAACTGAGAAATGATTTTAGACTACTGGACAGGCAGCGAGGAGGGCACAATAAATAGAGTGGGTACAGAATGAAATTTCTACTCTGCAGTGGAGTGTGTGCTCATATGAAACTGCCTGACAGATTAAAACTGTATGCCAGACTGAGACTAGAACTTGGGACTTTTGCCTTACACTGGCAAGATCTCTACCATCTGAGCTACCCAAGCACTACTCGCGAACAGTCCTCACAGCTTTAATTCTGCCAGTACCTCATCTCCTACCTTCCAAACTTCACAGAAGCTCTCATGCAGACCTTGCAGAACTAACACTCTTGGAAGAAGTCATGCTTGGATAGCACTTGCCAATGAAAGGCAAAGGTCCTGAGCTCGAGTCTCAGTCCAGCACACAGTTTTCATCTGCCAGGAAATTTCATATCAGTGCACACTCCACTGCAGAGTGGAAATTTCATTCTGGAAACATCCTCAAGGCTGTGGCTGAGCCATGTATTCACAATATCCTTTCTTTCAGGAGCACTAGTCCTGCAAGTTTCACAGGAGAACTGCTGTGAAGTTTGTAAGGTAGGAATGAGGTACTGGTGGGAGTACAACTGTGAGAATGGGTCTTGAGCTGTGCTTGGGTACCTCAGTTGGTAGAATACTTACCCATGACTCTTGGTCCAGCACACAGATTTAATCTGCCAGGAACTTTCATATCAGTGCATACTCCTCTACAGAGTGAGAAACTCAGTCTGGAAACCTCCCACAGGTTGTGACTAAGACATGTCTCCACAATATCATTTCTTCCAGAAGTGCTAGTTCTGCAAGGTCTGCAGGGGAGATTCTGTGAAGTTTGGAAGTTAGGAGATGAGGTACTGGTGGAGTTAAAGCTGTGAGGATGGGTCATGAGTCATGCTTAGGTAACTCAGATGTAGAGCACTTGACTGCAAAAGACAAAATAGTGATGATACTAAAAGTATATGCTAATTGGAGCTCTAAATTTGCATACTGGAGCAGAGTGGCATGGTTGTGAAAGTGTACATGGAGCAAATGGCTGGGGAAGCAAAAACTAGGAAGCTGAAGACTACTGGACTTTTGCAATGGAATGAACACTGAAAACTTATGGTTTGACAATAAAGAAAGGTATAAGGTAACTTGGAATATCAATGATTGGTCTAAAACCAGCATCTGATTATATGTTAGTAAATGAAATGATGAGAAATAGCAGTTGTTTCAAAATGAATATCAGGCTTTGTAGCATTTATTTCATTCAACTTACAATTATAAATAGTGCAGCAAATGAAAGAGCAAGTCACTTTTTCTTACAGATGTTCAGTGTGAACACCATTCATTACATGACACACATTAAGTCAATAGGTGCGTTCTTCCCAAAGTTTGATCGGTGTGTAAGCTTGATCAGTGTGTCTGGTGTAATTGTTGCAACAACTGTTTCAATGCTGCTGGTAGTGAAGGTCACATGCACATGATCTTTTATGAACATCCAATAGCTAAAAATTCTATGGCATCAAATCAAGTGAATGTGGAGGCCATGAAGCTCTGTCATCTGGCCCCTTGTGACCAATCCAGGTGTTGCATATTATGTTGTTTAACTAGTCATGAACTGAGTTATGCCAGTGAGACAGCGTACCATCTTGCTGCCAAATAAAAGTTTTGTGGTTCCACTTCTTCCAATTGTGGAAAGAGCCACAGTCTAGTGCATGAACGTAAGAAACTCCAGTTCCACTGCAAAAGAGGGGCCCGTAAACTTCCCACTGTGATACAGCATAAAAAAATCAATTTAGGGGTGTCTTGTTGCAATTATACCATCATCTCTTTGGGATGTCTGCCTCAGTACCTGCATAGTCAGCATGATGGATTGCTAACCAAAAGGGCCTGGGTTTGATTCTTAGCTATGTCGGAGATTTTCTGTGCTCTGGGACTGGGTGTTGCATTATCCTCATTTTCGTATCATCATAATTGATATTCCACTATTGAGATGTTCCAGAATGATTTTTCACTCTGTAGTGGAGTGTACACTGATATTAAACTCCTTGGCAGATTAAAATTGTGTGCCAGGCCAGGACTCAAACCTGTGACCTTAGCCTTTTGTGGGCAAGTGTCTTACTAACTGAGCTATCCAAGCATGGCTCATAACCCGTCCTCACAAATTTACTTCCACCAGTACATCACCTACTGCCTTCCCAAGTCTACAGAAATTCTCCTGCTAAACTTGTGGGGCTAACACTTCTGGAAGAAAGGATATTGTGGAGAATGTTTCCGGAACGAGTTTTTCACTCTGTAAGGGAGTGAGTGTCGATTTGAAACTTCCCGGTAGATTAAAACTGTGTGCTGGACCAGCAGTTGAAACTGGGACTTTTGCCTTTCTGGGTAAGTATTCTGCCAACTGAGCTACCCAAGCACAGCTCACAAGCCATTCTCACAGTTTTACTCCCACCAGTACATCAACTCCTACCTAACAAACTTCACAGAAGTTCTTTGGTGACACTTGCAGGACTAGCACTCCTAGAAGAAAAGATATTGCAGAGACATGGATTAGCCACAGCCAGGGTAATAGTTTCCAGAATGAAACCTCCCCCAGGCTGTGGGGTCTCTGCACTGTCCACCTGGGTGGAAGTTGAATTGTTGGACCTGCTCCCCAGCATTTGTACAAGTATTTTCTTGGCTCAAGTTCTCAAACACTACTGGATCATCACAGAGATGAAGATGGCTACAGAAAATGGCTATGTTTATTACATTGTGGAATGAGTAGGGTTTGAGTACAAAGAACAGAAGTATGCTCCAAACTAGTCATGTTGAAGTTAGACGTGTATGTTCTTGGTGAAACAAATGTCAAGGGGAAGGGAAATGTAAACATAGCAGATTACATTAATTTTACAGTGACATTAAAAAGGAGAAAAGGGCCAAAAGAGGGATTACAATAGCTGTCCATAAGAAACATCAAATACTGGGAGGAAATGAATGAAGGAATACTGATTGTGGAAATCTCAGAATACGACCACAAAGTTATCATTTTCAGAGGTTATGCACCTGCAAATAATGCTGGCAGTAAAGTCAACGATGAGTTTTATGACAAATTAACAATATTGTTAGAGAGCATGTGAACTTGAAAAAGAAAAAAAGTTAACAGAAAATTTTTAGGGAAAAGTAACATAATGGAGTAGTGGAAAGATATAGAAATGAGGCTGTAAATGACAATGGAGAAAGGTTAGTTGATGTAAGTGAGACATTGTCTGTGGTATTTTAAATACTTTATTTCCTCACAAGCAGATCTACAAATATACATGGGAGATCCCTCCCAAAAATATCAGTTCAGTAATAGGCAATTTTGTTCATGATAAAAATTCCAACATAAGAACGATGTTAAAGTCTACAGGGTGCAGGATGTGGCTCAGATCACTTCTTGTTAGGTGCAAAGATGGTACTAACATCTACGGGGAAAAGACAAATTAAGAGGCAAGTATTTTCCTGAGGACCGTAGATACTACAAAATATAACTTAGATAGCTCAATTTGTTCAATTTCTTTATTAATTGCAATTACCATACAAACTGAGGCACCTCAAAGAAAGAAACAATGGAGCATATGTACCAAGGAACTAAAAAATGCATACATGAGGTGGCATTTGAAGCCATGGGACTGCAAGAAGGACAGGGGTCCCTAAAATGGTGGACTCAAAGCACTGAAGAAAAATTAACCTAAAAAATATGTTGTACAGTTACTGGTTGAGAACGGGAGTCAAACAGGATAGAGCCTTGTATATTAGAATGAACAGAGAAGTATAAAAAGACATCTGAAAAAGGAAAAACAAAATCTGGGAGGATAAATGCGAGTTGCATTGCTCAGGAAAAAGGTAAAGAAAGAGCAAAACTGCTGATTATTAGTCTGATAGAATGGGATAATCATTTTAAAGGCCTACTAACAAAAGAAAGGATAGAGTAAAAGGAAATAAGGTCGATGAGAGAGAACAAGGCTGGTGAAGAGGTAGTGGAAATAACTATGAAAGAGGTGCAGAAGGTGGTTACACAAATAAAAATAGGAAAATTACTAGGGCCTGAAAATGTATCAAAAGAGTTAATGAGGTATGGCCCAAGCATTCACTATGAATTTTTGAGTAACTTATTTAATACATTTGTATGATATGGGGAGGAAATTCCAGCAGAGAGAAAGTTAGCAATCTAAGCACCATGCATAAAAAAGGAAACAAGGATGTATGTAGCAATTATCATGGCATAAATTTCATGGCTTCCATTAGCAGGCTGTACAGGAGGATTTTAAAATCAAATTTGGAAAAGATTATAATTAAAGTGGATAAACAAAGTGGATTTTGAAGAGCAGGTCATGTGTAGATAACATATTTACCCTAAGACAGATAATGGAGAAGAGATTGGAAAGGAATCTAAGCAATCATCTGCACTTCACAGATATTGAGAAAGCATACAGGTATGACACAGTGCCACTAAAGATAATGTTCAAGATGCTGTGGTCAGGGGAATTGCCAAAATTTACGTAAGAAGTATCACAAACATCAACAAGTCAGCAGAATGCATCATTAAAGTGGGGAAACAAAATTCTAGAGAGGCCTTCAGAATTATTAGAGGACTGAAATAAGGATGCTGTCTGTCTCCACATTCTTTAAGATGCACATGCAGTAGGCACTGGACCTCTGGTGTAGAAAGTGCATGGACATGGGGATTTGAAGTAGGGAACATGGGGATTTGAAGTAGGGAACCACTGTAGGTATACAATTTTCTATTCTGATGATCAGGTCTTTGCAGCAAACAATTAAGAAAATATATATTCATGTTTAGCAAGTTGTTGGAAGAATATAAATAGTGGCATCTGAAAATTAATTTTGAGAAGATGGAATATGGATGTTCTGGAAAGAAAATAAGGAATTTGGACATCCATGGACTTGAAATTATAATGTGTAAAGAGTTGAAGTACCTGAATAGTATTCATCAGACAATGGAATATGTGACAGAGACATCCAACAACAGATCAGGCAGGAAGAGTGGTTATCCAAAAATTAAATCCTGTATTTTGGTTCTCATATACGAGTTTAGAGGTTTTATTTTTATTTATTCATTTGACATTAACAGGAAGAAAAAAAAATTTAAAACTTTAGAAATAAATGACTTGAGAATTACTCGGCTGTGTAAGAAATGAGATAATAAAAAAAAGATGCAGAATCATTACATTATTATGGATAGTATGGAAGAAAGATAGCTGGGATGATTATGGCATGTCAGAAAAGTGGAAGAAGGCAGATGGCCAAAGAGAGCACTTTCATGGCAACTGCCTGGAAGGAGAAGAGGAAGACCATGAAAAGGGTGGCTAAGTGACAGCCAAGAAATAATTGAGAGAAGAGGCTTAGAAGAGGATGAGAAGGAATGGTGAGACTGAGGCATTTGGTGACAGAGACAGGGGATGCAGTGACAGCTGTAGGATGCACACAACAACAAGAAGTCAACATAAAAAGCTAACTGAACATACATTTTTTGTAATAGTTTGTTCCAAATTTGCTTTATGAAGTGCAACAGTAGTAATTTTGTTACTCAAAGAGCACTTAAGGTGATTGTGGATAATGCTTTTTATGAAACGAATGTAGCAATCATGTATGTGTACAGAATGTGTTATTTATGAATGAGTTGCATATTTTAGATGAAATATTTCACTAATAATGCGAATCTATGAAGGAACATTTACAAATAGAAGGAACAATATCAGAGGAAAATTAGAAACAAACCCCTACAGGATGAGATGCAAACTGTGGAAGAAAAATGGAGAACTTCTGAGCTCACACTGGTAGATGCAGCAGAGGAGGTATGCAGAAGGACTAGTAATAGGAGATACAAGGAAGATTTTTAAGTTATAGAAGCAATTTTGAAGAAGAATATGGTGTGAGGAGTATTGTTTCAACAAACGACATCGGAAGTATGAAGACTGTAATATCAGAAAGAGGGAATCACAAAAAGTAGTTGTAGATGAAAAGAGAAATTGGATGGAGAAAAACAGACCACAATAATGCAACAGGATAATGAAGGATATAAAAAGATATTGTTTGGAATGATTAGAAATAGGAGAAGAGGAATGGCAGAGAATGTAAAAATGATTGATAAAGATGAGAATGAGGTAACAAAGGAGGACAGCCTCTAAGTGCTATGGAAGATGTATTTTGAAGATTTGCAGAAGCAAGATGGAGCAGTGGACGAATATAGAGATATAGAGGAGATTAACTGTCAGTGGCAAAAGGTCTAATGTGGATGGAAGTGGAAGAGGCACTGAAGAACATAACAAGGAGGAAAGACACTAGTTTCGGATGAAATAAGTGTGAAAATATCAGATCAGCAGAAGAGTTGGGGACACAGTGGTTGTAGAAAGTTATCGGAGCTATGTTGAAGAAACTGAGTACTCTAGAAGAACAGTGTGTGTCTTCAAGAAGGGAATATAAAATGATGTAAAAAATTATAGAAGCATTACCCTTGTACATTACAATGAAAACATTTTTCAGAAGATTCTTGAGAAACAGATCCTGAAATACAAAAATAACTGAGAGACGAACTGTATGACTTCAAGCCAGGAAGGTGCGCAAAATATAAACTCTTTTTGAAAATTCCAGAACTTTGTCCACAAAATTTTTCTATACTTACCTTTTACTTATTGTACATGGTCTCCTTCAAAATACTCTCCTCCACAATTGATACACCATTCCCCATGCCATTTCCACTTCCAGAAGCAGTCTTGGTACACCTCTTGCTGGATTATACTAGGTGCCATAAGCAAATTTTCTTTCATCTTGTCTATCATTGCAAATCTTCATCCTTTCAAGTGGTTTTTAACTTTGGAAACAAAGAAAAGTCCACAGGGGCCATTTCTGGAGAGTATGGAGGATGAGGCAGCATAGTGATTTTGTTTTTTGTGCAATAGTAATGCACCAACAGTGATGAACCTGGGGCGCATTATTGGGAGGCAAGACATATGAACTGTCTTACCAAATTTCAGGTCATTTCCTTCACACGTTTTCTTACAGGTGTCACACCATGTCCTGATAGTACCATCAATTAACAGTTTGTTCCTGTGGCATGAATTAATAATGAACTAATCCTCCAAAGTCAAAGGAAACTGTCAGCATGGCTTTGACATTTGGTATTGAAGAACCTTTTCTGATCCATTGTGAAGATTGAACCTTGGTTTATACATCATAACCATAGACCCACATCTCATCACCAGTTATGACTCTCTTAAGGAACATCTTAATCTCATTTGTGCAATCCAAAAGTTTTTCGCAGATATCAAGATGAAGGTCTTTCTAGTCTTGACTCACGAGCCATGGGACAAACTGGGTCGCAACATGATGCATTCCAAGGCCCTGTGTCAGGATTTCATGATATGATCCAACTGAAATGTTATAGTCTTCTGCAATCTCTCGGACAGTCAGTCTTTGACTGGCACACACAATTTGGTTGCCATTCCTGACATGAGCATCACTGGTAGAACTTGAAGGGCGTACTGAACGAGGGTCATCTTTAACTTCCTTTCGACTATTTTCAGACCATGTGAACCATTCATAACACTGAGTGCACTTAAGCACTCATCAAGATAGACTTCCTGCATCATTTGGTGTGTCTCTGCAAAGGTTTTACTGAGTTTCACACAAAATTTAATGCAAATGCATTAATCCTCTAACTCTGCAGCCTCGAACTTCGCAAACTGTGTGACACAACATTCTACTCACTACAACACTGAACAATATTAAATGCCATACAACAATGAAACTTCTGGCAGTTACACATTAAACACAGGTGTTTACAGGGATGCCATTTGCATTTCGCTTCAGCACACCACTGGCATGAAATTACGAATGTTCCGGAATTTTTTGAAGAGACCTCATAAATCATATTTGCAGTGAGACAGGTGCGGGGACACCACTATGAGTAGGCAAGAGATCCATTGATGCAATTTTTGGATTTACAGGAAGCATATACACTGCATTCAGAAGTAAAGTTTGAGAGACCCAAAGAAGGAAATGGGCGCAGAAGCAGAGTTGTACCATGGAGGTGTAAATTTTATGACTGTGGGAATATAGAGAAAAGTATTCTGACACAGAGAAATGAGTGGAAATGTAATGGTGACGTGTCGTACAATGACACAAGTGGCAAGACATATAGGAAACAGATGACAGCAATTTTGGTTTCTCTTGAGTTGATGGTGTAGGCGAACAAAGAGGAGGAAGTACAGGAGCAGTTATATATTTAGGAAGAGGTTGTTCCTACAGTTCAATGAAAAGAATCATGAGCTGGTTTAGGTAAGGACAAATGTGTATGACAAAATCCTTTTCCTTTCTCAAAATTTCTTACATTTTCAGTTGGCTTGAATTTCTGTTGACTGTTTTGTTGTTTGATGATACAAGGAAACATTTGCTAGTGCACTTTGTGATAGAAGTAGGAGTCCAAACAACCAGTAATAAAATTATGTCTGACACCTAAAAAGACAACTAGGGAAGTCATCAAAATATTGGGTAAAGAAAGAAGGATAACTTGAGTGCAAACCTAAAAACTTGTAAGCCACAAATTTTGTCAATAATTCCCGAAGATCAGGGAGATAATTTTGTGTGATATATGATTACATAGGACGAAAATAGGACAGTAATTTGTCTGGCATCATCTCACATCATGAACATCCATTTGTTCACTTACAGCATCCTTGAGGAGACCTGTATCTTCAGCAAGTCAGTGCACCATCATATCACTATTGAACTGTGTCCAAATGGTTCAAGGTACATTCCTGGAACTTGAAGGCAATACTGTTGTTTTATTGGTTCACCTGACCTGGATGGTTTTGAGTACATAAGCAGCATCATCAGGAAAGATATACTTTCTTTGGACCCAGCTCTGGTCAGTCTCTCAGTCTCTTATGTCCCGTGTTTGAATGAACAAAGAAATGGTTCAAATGGCTCTAAGCACTATGGGACATAACATCTAAGGTCATCAGTCCCCTAGAACTTAGAACTACTTAAAGCTAACTAACCTAAGGACATCACACACATCCATGCCAGAAGCACGATTCGAACCTGCGACCGTAGCAGTCGTGCGGTTCCGGGCTGAAGCGCCTAGAACAGCTCGGCCACCTTGGTCGGCTTTGAATGAACAGAGATCACAATATCTCCCCAATTTTTTAGGTGTTTCCTGGAACCCATGCCATGACAAGTTGTTGCCACCATTAGAGCAAAAGAAATGTTACACATTATTAGGTCAATGCCTCTTAATTCTACTGCTCATCAACGATAAATGTAAAACCCATTTCCTTCTCTTAGGCAGTAATCTTTTATACAATTCTGTTCTACTAGAATGATCCTGCAGCTAATGAGGTCCCAAATATTTCATTGTATCTCCAATGGACTGCTCTCTTTCTTGATTTTAGTTTCAGTATTACATCTCCCCCCCCCCCCCCCCCCCACCACCACCACCTCTCATCCCCTCACTCCATCATTTTCTTGTTTTCCTGTTTGTGTTTCACATTTATCTGGGAGAAGAACTTCAGGCAGGTTCATTTTAATAGTTGTCTGAGACTAGAAAAAATCCTTGGAAGAATACAGTCTCATTTCGTTTTAATTTGTCTGTACTGACCACTTCTGCTTTGCAGTCAATATTAGATGCAAAACTGGTGACAGAAGACACGCAGAAAATGTAAGTCTATATGTCTGTCAGTTTAAATATCTTACAATAATGTATGAGTCTAACGTATGCTTTGTGAGAAGAAGCTGTCAGAAACATAATAGTATGTAAAATAACCACCTCTATGTTGTTTATATGAAATCAAATAACAACACCAAAACATTTGATGATGAGCACTGTAAACAGAAATTGTAAATGGAAACCACTGATATTGTAAGGTACCAAAAATGTTGTCTTACACTTGGGACTAAGAGAACTATGTCTACTCTAAGTGACTTTAAAAGGGCAATATCACAGCCCTTGACCATTTGGTACCTCAAAGATTTCCAGTTCTTTGCCCACATCCTCCGCCAACTGAGAACATAAAGGGTGGATTTCACTTCATGGTCTTCTTTCCTGCACTTAGCTTCCAAACATCAACTCTCACATATAATTTAAAATCAACAGTACAGGATGTCAACAGCATAGAAACAAAACCAAATACACACAATTATAATGTTGTTTTCAGACTTAGGCTTGTAAGTTCAATATTATGTTTTCTTAGTTTTTTGTTCTTTATGAGAGTTTTGAATGGATTTAAGAATACTAGAAACACATGATTCTATGGCTTTAGAAAACTCATGTGGTCCACTTGTAACTAAATTTGAGTTTTCTTTTACATTGAATAAGATGCTGCACCTTGTTCCCAATTTATTTCTTGGGTTGGTAATACAATATTTAACCAATGGTGGTCCAAAATTTCTATATGGTTATTTTCTTGTTTCTGTTTTTAGAACTTTTTCCAATTTAGGAACAAAATAACGATCTGTTGTACCACATGCTGAAAACTATAAATTTATACATCAATTCTTTAAGTCTGAAGACAACATAACCATACCGTTAAACACAGACTCACATTACACAGGACTGAAAGAATATGCATATAAAAACACACATCACTAAAAACAAAACAAAATTATATTTATACACAGGTACTACTCAGGACAGTAAAATGTTATCATAAATGAATCAACCCAAAAGAAGGCATCAGGGGTAACATGAGAAACTTAAAAAGGTTTTCAACTAGTGAAGGATGCAAGTTGAAAGTATATTTTACAACAACAAACATTTTTGGTTACATTCAAAACACTTGTGGTACATTCAGAACATAAATAAATCATGAAGTTAATTGTTTATCTCACCATTTTTTCAAGTTGCTTGAAAATTGCAGAGAAGTAGGGAACACCATTTGTGCTGTAACAGAGAGCAGAACAGCATTAGATTAAATATAAAATAATCCATTCACTGTTAAATAAAATATATTAGATATTTATGGCAACTGAGTTTAAATTCACACCAACCACAAAAGCAAATCAGAGTAGTTACAAACAGGATAAGTTTAAGGAAGAAAAGTTGAAGTACAGGATGGAGGTAAGGAAACCCATTTCTCAATAGTGAATAACTTGCACTGTTTTATTTATAAACAAATGTTTCAAACTAAATAGTAATATGTTTAATGCATTTTTGACATCTACATAAATTAATTAGGTTTGGAAAGTAACATCGACAAGCTGACATCCTTCTTTTCAGATGCAAATTTGGAGCTTCCCCTCAAAGGTCTACACAGCTTTCTCCAATGTTTCATTTGACACAACTTCAATGTTTTGATGAAGGGAAATTTTCAGGTCATCAAATCTGTAGCACTCATTCATGTTCACTCTTGATTCCAGATTGCTCCACAAAAAGATGTCACAAATTGATAGATCGGGTGAGCATGTAGTCCAAGAAACGTTGCTGAATCATGAAATGATATGCAGCAATTGTTGCATCACTTCTACAGACGCCCTTTCCATGTGAGCTGAGGCACCATCCTGCTGGAACCACATTTCTCACATGTTCACCTGATGCCTTTCCAGTTCTGGAAGCAGGAAGCTGTTTAAAATTTTGAGGAAGCATGCTGAAAGACATTTATCAAACTCGATTCCATATGGAGTGGGTGCACTCAGCAACTACATTTATTTAATGCTGAGAAAACATACGTACATATGTCTGTATGATAATCAGTCAGTAATAACCTGTTTACTGCATATCTAAATTCCAACCACTGTGTGACTACCACCAACGTGGTAAGATGTAAGTCAAATCATCATTATCACTTGTCTACACAAATAGCCGCTACTAGACTATCCACATCACTATTTCAGTTCATGCTTGGTGTGAACACTGAATTCTCACAGAACTGTTGATAGCCACATAGCGATTAAAATCTTGATGTGCAATAAACAGGTTATTAGCAAATGACTACTGTTTTCTCAACTTCATCATTAAAACATCTACATCTTCCCTAAGAATAATATTCATTATGTCACAAAAAATTTTGTGTTGCAAAAAATCCATTTCATTTAGCTGCTGGATGATTATTATTTTATATGAGTGAAATTTTAGATTATAACGTAAAATGCAATGAGGCTACTGACAAGACATATCCATTGCTACTTCCTGTCACCTAGTGGATAACTACCCCCGTCCCCCCTCCCACTCCCAACCCCCCACCCATAGAGCGAGTACTCCTTTACTCGTCAACCCACCACAGCAACATGTTTCAATATGGGACTGCACCTTGGCATTTAGTATCATAACCCTGAAGGAAAAGACACTTAACCATGTTCACTGAATCACTGTTCCTAAAAACCTGCTGGACTGCAAACACTCTATGTACTACATTCCATCACTGCAGCGACTGAACCTGCATTGTCTGAAACATATGTCGAGGTTGTCCAAGGTCAATATCCTCACTCCCCACTGAGCACTATCAGTTAAAAAAACACATGTTTCCTCTGCTGCACTCTTTAGAATTCCTCTGCTGCACTCTTTAGAAGACTAAGAAAGCATATCAAACTGAAATGTTTTTGAGGTGTGATTAAAGTCGCTCAGGGCATCACTGAGTAAGCATGCGAGTCTACCGGTGAAATCTATATGCATTTTGTATGGCACTATGGCTGTTAACTATGTTGATAATCAAAGTACTCCCTTAAGTCTTTACCACATAGAGTATGATGTATCTTTGCTTACATACCTTCTTACAAATGGTTGCTGATCTAAACTCCTATGAAACAAATACTGAGTATACAAACTGAAGTAGTCACCAAACAAGTAAATATGTTTCAGATGTCACTCATGACTTTGCTCACACAGAGGGTTCTTGATCAAATAGCCCTTGCATTACTTTAAATAAATTCAACAGTGTAACAGTCAAATCTGGTATGATAAATGTGGTATAACTGGCAGATTTTTTTCCACAAATTTCAATATAAAGTCTCATCCTTCGATACTTTTTATGTTGAACAAATATTTTCTCATGCCTAAACATTGTCTACTGCGTGTGATGCTATATCATTATAAAATTTCATACATTAAAAACAGAGATTCCAAGACTTACCAAGCGGGAAAGCGCTGGCATACAGGCACAATGAACAAAACACACAAACACACACACACAGAATTACTAGCTTTCGCAACCGATGGTTGCTTCTTCAGGAAGGAGAGGGAAAGACGAAAGGAAGTGGGTTTTAAGGGAGAGAGTAAGGAGTCAAGGAGTCATTCCAATCCCAGGAGCGGAAAGACTTCACTTAGGGGTAAAAAAAAGGACAGGTGTACACTCGCGCGTGCGCGTGCGCGCGCGCACACACACACACACACACACACACACACACACACACACACACACACACACACACACACACACACACACACACACACATATCCATCCGCACATACACAGACACAAGCAGACATATTTCATATTTGTTCAACATAAAAAGTATCGAAGGATGAGACTTTATATTTCATATATGTCTGCTTGTGTCTGTGTATGTGCGGATGGATATGTGTGTGTGTGTGTGTGTGTGTGTGTGCGCGTGAGTGTACACCTGTCCTTTTTTTTCCCCTAAGGGAAGTCTTTCCGCTCCCGGGATTGGAATGACTCGTTGACTCCTTACCCTCTTCCTTAAAACCCACTTCCTTTTGTCTTTCCCTCTCCTTCCTGAAGAAGCAACCCTCGGTTGCAAAAGCTAGTAATTCTGTGTGTGTGTTTGTGTGTTTTGTTCATTGTGCCTGTCTGCCGGCACTTTCCCGCTTGGTAAGTCTTGGAATCTCTGTTTTTAATATATTTTTCCCATGTGGAAGTTTCTTTCTATCTTATTTACATCATCATAAAATTTCATACACATGGATTTGAATCTAGTGCTATGAGTAGATGTAGTCAGTGAGGATATTGCATGCCTGAACTTTATTTTGTTTTATTTTTATTTATTTTTTAATAAAATAAAATGAATCCTATCATAAATAACATCACCTACATGGACATAGACTCAAATATTGAAAGCAAATGTAAGGCCAAAGTACCTGAAGATTAAGGGTTAAACCTTACAATGTATCATATATTAATACACTTATTTGTGATTGACACAGATTTCAGTTTGTTTTTATATTCTTGTTTCATTTAGTTACACAGTAGGTCTAGTCTCAAAGTATCTGCTTTCAGTCACATCATACTGTATGTATTCTATCTGTACAGGTCAATGCATGAGGTCGGCTACAAGGTGGTGGTGATCTCTCTTTCCCAAGAGCCCCATAATGTGCTACATGTTCCATACCAAACAGCACTTGTTTTATCCTGTTACTTGTAACTTATAGTTCATAATATGATACTGGAATTATCATATTTCCTCAACTGAGTAAACTGTAAAGATGACGCAAAAGGATGAATATAGTTAATGCAATTCTACTTCATCCCACACAAACAGTTAAAAACAGAAAACACGCAGAAGAAATGGCAAATTCCTAACAGTAATGTCTTCAAAGAACACAAATAATAGAATACTGAGACATGAAAGGAAAAAAATGAGAGGGTTAAATTGCAGAGGGGTGGTACAGTTTGTGACACGACATAGCTACAGAAATCAGTTTAACTAGTCTGAGTTCTCTATATACTGAGATTGTTATGGTTCTAATGAGTGTATGTCAACCCATTTGTAAGAGTTAGACATAGCTATGTATTTATGGAATATAACTGGATTTACTAATGGGTCTTGTTTCCCTTTTGTTTCATTGCTCCTCTGCAAAACAAGGCAGTCACAAATTTTCTGTTTCTTCGCTAATATTCTGACAGCCACGTAGTTCTTTTACACACAACATGTAATGGCAGATTTCATACTTATATACATATAATTGACATTTGTAAGACTTTATGAAGCATTATAACCTAATTAATTACTTCTACATCTTTCAGGTGATTTCATTCAAACATTAGTACGACAAATTAACATAATTTGAATGTATGGTATCTCACCTTTCAAATAAACTGTTGTAGAAATCTAACCCTTTTTGAAGATCAACAATTAACAATGTAATGAGATGGATCAAACTGTGTATAACAACATCTTGATTCCTCGAACTTGGTTTATGGTATGTATGAATTTCTTCATACCTGTAAAATGTTTAAGATAAGACACTTGTCAAGAACAAGCAATATATTTAAAATGTTTTTATTCTGATAATTTGCTAAAAACTATACTATGTTATTAAGTAAAATATAAAATAGAGAATATAATTACTTAAAATATATACTATGGCTTGTCATAAATTAAAGCAAGTACACATTTTTGCAAAAACTGCTAAGTTACTATATTGTTGTTCTTCAAAATGATATCAATATTATTTGTAACTGAAAATTGCTGGAAACAGGCATCAGTATGGAGCATTTTTATGTATTGTGGAGCAAGATGGGTTGGAGTGGGGGGGAACACACATGTGTGTGTATCTGGTCTTTTTTTGTGTGCCACAGTACAACTAACTCATATGTTACAAAATCATGTGAGTGACTGTATGTCAAGATGACATCCTTTTCAGAATGGCTACTATTTGCATTTTAGTAGAAACTGAATGTCAATCACCTAGTTACTTTAAACAAATTATAAACTGATTGTAATTGTTTGTTTGTACACTTGACAGAAGTAGCATACAATAGCAGCTTCTTTCTGTTAAGGTATAACTGAACTTATTCCACATCCCTGAAGGTGGGATTTACAGAACAAAATGAGTGAATCAATAAATGAACAGAATGAAAACATGCATTTCTTATGATCACCATGGAGATAAATAGGAAGATGGGTACCTAATTGTGTGTGTTCTCACTCTTTTTTTGTACTGTGGACCAAGATAGAGGGGGAGTGGTGGGGGGAGGGAGAGGGGGGGGGGGGGGCAAGCGAGCACACACATGCATATGCATTGCATGTACATGCATTAAAGCTGAAAGGAAGCTAGTGAGGGCATTTAGGAGGAAAACATGCTGGTATATGATCAGGTTAGGAAGGAAAAATAGCCATCATTTTTGAAGAAACCATCGTGGCAATTATTATAATCACTTTATTCAAATTGATAAAAGTACAGAAAATCTAAATCTGCATGGTGACTTGGTACATCTGTAAGTTTGAAAGCTACAGCTATACATGAGCATGTGATCTTTCTGTGTGCCAAGGTGCAACTAATTCAAATATTATATCATCAGGTGAGTGATAACCTGTCTTCTTTGTCAATAAATTGTTTCAGTGTATGAAATTCAATTACTGTTGCATTCTAACTTTAATACAATAAGTCAGTGGTCAACAGTTCATGAAAATGACTCATTCAAAAATTTCAGAAAGCCCAGATTAAAATAAATACAGTTAAGCTGTAAGGACATTTTATTCATCACACACTGAGAATATTGTTTTTAGTAAAATGTTTTACTCTCATTTCTGTAATTTTATTTTAACTGTTAACAATTTGGTATCAATTCACTTAGCCCTGCATATTTGTCTACCACATTCACAGATATGCATTGCAGGCCAGGCGTGAACCGTGCCTTACCTTGGATTGTTCTCTGACACCAGAAGAGTCACTGAGCTGTTGGCTTCCAAGCCTCATAAAACTGACACAGTATCTGTGGACACAAGCTATGCCAATATGTGGTTCACAAATCACAGCAAAATGCACTGCAGATGCACACACCAACTTGCGCCCATGAGTTCACATGTCCATGTGATACTGCCCCTGCATTTGTCCGCTTACTAGTACTTACATCACTGCTCAGACCCTTGATCAGTTCAGCTGTGGGCTCCTGACTAACCACCAGCTGCCCTTGAGACTACAATTTGGATCAAAATCCCTGCCACAGGGCCTCCAACAGTGCCTCAACTGTCAGTGTCACTGAATGCCTGTGAGCTGTTCTGGAAGGCTCCACTTCACTGGACCTCTTCCTCATCTGTCCATGAGGTCACTGCATCATGGGACCATGTTTGTATGCCTCCTCAGCACCTCCCTGCTCATCACCACTACCAATGATTGTGGACTTTGTCATAGTGGGCACTTGCTACGTAGAAGGTCATTTCAGTTGTACTAATGTGTGAACCTTCATCCTTTAAAGCAGTACTGAGTTATATTATGGTTGATAAACAAACAGTTGTTAACCTAAAGTGTGCATATTAATCAATACCTTAGTACACCATTCTACCAAGGATATTTGAACTGGTGACTAGGATAATGGTTGCATGTTAGAGTGTTCTTTCATTGCCCATATTAACATCTACTGGTGATGAGTATAATGGTATTGTGATACATGTGACACTCATAATTAGTGTGGATTCTAAGTGTAGTCCCTGCTCAAGATTTATCCACTCCAACTAATGCTCTTGGTTTGCTGGCTGCAGCACCAGATTCTGATCTCGTCTGTCACCTGGCTATGTTCCCTCTGCCATGCCAAGCACAATGCTGCCATGCCATGTCACATTCCAATCTGACTATGCAGCCATAGCTGGCTTCTTCCCCATAGATGGTGACATCATGGAACAACAAGGATGACAAAGCCACTTCAAAAATATTTCAGTGTTTCTTGGTGTGTCTCCATTAATTTTTATTGTAGCAGGATTCTTCAATTGTTTGATTTTGCTTATGTGTTCATCCTTCAGTGTAGTCATGTTATTGTCTTGTGCCACTCTGTATTTGAATTCTCTGAAAATGCAAATATGTCCAACCGTGTACCAGACATGGACTGTTCAATTCTTGGATTCAATACCTGTGTTCAGCTGTTTGGCTGTTTTGATTCTGATAGGTGTTCCTTTGCAATCTGTTTACTAATTTTTCAGCAGATGCAAGTTCCTGTCAATGTTCTCTCTTTTGTGTAGTCTGGTCAGTCTTTTCATGTGGTTTTACAATGTACATTCTCTTATTTGCTGTCATTGGTCTGTGAATTCCTCAAGTTTTTGTGTTTGTTTGGGTCCTAGTTCTCTTGCAGTGCATTCTTGATCACTGGGATTTGACAGTTCATCATTGCCTCCAGCCCTTCCATTCAGGGGTTGGGCAACTTAGGACCTGCTGCAGAGCATCATTCACTCAGGTTCTCCAGTTTTTTTTCCACAGCATTCACACAGAGCATCAAGGAGTTGTGTGTGTAGCAAGCTGGGCCTCCTGCTGTCACACTTGTTTACTATATTCTCATGCTGTGTAGCACTCCATTCTTGTTCACAGAATTCTACACCAGATATCCATCTGGTACTGGCACAGCCGTTGTACATGACAACATCAAACTCCAACATATTTTCTGTTGGCCCTTTCATCATCAGTCCAGTCTTTGCCGGCCCGTCCTGTCTGCTCTCTCTCTCTCTGGCCATGTCATGCTCAGCCTTCCAGTCATCGCCAGCAGTATCACAGCTGGTCCTCACAACACCATCCCCAGCCATTATCAGCACTATCATTGTTGTCGTAGGTGTGCCCAGCCATGGCCAGCCCCTCTCAAAGCTGTTCCCAGAAGTCAGCAACACCATCACCACCTCCTATGTGGCCGTCCCTGTAGCTAACAAGCCACCCCTGATGGCAGTGCCAGTCTCGTTGTGTGTTCTTCCAGGCCTGGGTTGCTCCTTCTCAGACTCTTTGCTGCAAGCCCTGCCTCTATACAAGCCTTCACTGTCACTGCCCAAGGTGGCCAGTTGTCACTACCCTGCTTGGAAACAGTGTGCTTCTTTTGTTGGGGTCAGTTTTTTTGTATTCATTAAAATATTGCTCTATTGTCTTGTTCCAATCTGTTCTGGTGGTTGTGCAGTGCTTCCTCCACTGAGTGCTGTGTGCCTTGAGATGGTTGCACTATCTCCCTTAAGGGGGGGGGGGGGAGGAGTGTAGTGTATTGCAGGGCTGGGACCCTGCATATTTGTCCACCACACTCGCAGATATGCTATGCTTTGCAGGACCAACATGGCCCTGCATTACCTTGGAAGGTTGTTTGTCAACAGAAGAGTTACTGAGCTGTTGACTGACAAGCCTCCTGCAGCTGTCACAATGCCTGGTGGTGCAAACTGTTCTGATACATTGCGCACAAGCCATGGTAAACAGTGCTGTAGTCATAGGCAGCTCCTTACATCTGCACGGTCACATGTCCATGTGATACCATGCTTTTATTCCTCTGCTGACAGCTACTTAGGGCGCCACTCAGAACTCAATGGCCAGTTCAGCTCCAAACCGACTGCCAGATGCCCTCGAGCCTATGCTTTGAATCAAAATGCCTGTTGCTTCTGCTACCCATCCCATAGTGATGTCTCATGTCTTTGGCAAGATTACAGCCACTGTATGCCTGACAGCTGTTTCAAAAGACCCCAATTTGCCATCAGCTGGATCACAGCCACTGTATGCCCATCATTAGCTATGACAGGTACTGCTTTGCCACTGCCTGAATCATAGCCGCTGAACTCCTGTGGGCCACTCCACTTCACTGGACCTGCTCCTCGATAGCCCAGGAACTCATGGCCTTATGGGAGCATGTTGCTCTGCCTCCATGGCACCTCCCTGCTCATCACTACTACTTACTGATGATGGTGGACATCGCCATAGTGGCCACTTGCTACGTATCATCACAGAATGACATTTCAGTTGTACTCATGTGTGAATCTTCATCCTCTAAAGCTATACTGTACTGAGTTAGCTCATGGTTAATAAACAATCAGTTGTTACTCTAACCTACGCATATCAACCATTACCTTTGTACTCACTTGACCAAGGATACTTCACAGGAGGGAGACTACATACATATATAGAAATCTTTATGTAGGTACAACGTATGTTTTAAAAATAATTATTCATTTTTTACCTTCTAAACTGCTATGAAAAAGAATGTCAAATACACTAACAAAGTAATGAATGAATTAAAATCTTACCATTCGAGTGTTCCTTTCTTAAGAGCTGTAATAATCTCGCCTCTAATTTCTTTGTTGAAGGGGCAACATTTCCAGAATGCTTTCATATTTGCCAAAAGACCAAGACACCTGTTCAAAAGAGATGATATATTATGTTTATGTAAAAGGTCATTAATTAGTTACAATTTCTTATAAATAAACCTGATATGAAATACAAAATTAAAAGTAAAGAATGAAGTACAATTTTACATCTGTGTCAATGGCAAACTAGTAAGATATGAGAGACTCAGAAAGTAGAACATCTGACTGTTGATTGAGAGTTCTTTTTTTGAGTCCAGATAAAAAAATATTCTCTTGATTTAATATTTCTTTGAACATTATAACTACATGGTATCTGATCAATTAGTACAAGATTATGAAAACAGTGAGGGCAATGGGAAGCAACAAGGGAGTGATATGGAGATCAAATAAATAAAAATCACATACAAAACATTTTAAAAAAGGAAGAAAGTGGTTACATGTCAGACTATGGATCTAAAGAACTCGCATTCAATCTCTGGTTAATCCTTGGATTTTCCTCTATTACTTATCATTTCTTTCATGTCTGGAAATGTGAAAAATGCCAAGCTGTACTGTGGTACATAGTTCACATAAATGTTGGTCCCTCCCACAACAGGCTGGGCAACTAAGTTCAAAGGCCATAGGACGGCTACAGCACATCTTCTGCAATAGGACCATGCCAAATAAAACACTGTGGTGTTCAAACCAACCTTCAGGATGCTAATAGCTTTACTTTTTTACAATGCTCTGCAGTGTAGTCTGGAATGAAGCCACAAAAATAGAGCACATGTAATATAAAATGGTTCAAGCTTTAATCTTTGCTGCAGAATCAAATGAGTTTGAGCTGCATATTTCCGTTCAAGCAAAAGTTAACCTGGTAAAGGGGAGAGGTGAGGAGAGGCAGGGGAGGAGGGGGGGGGGGAGGGAGAGGCATAAGCTGGCTCAAATAGATGAAGGTAGCAGCAGTTATGCAGAGATGATGAAGCTACATAGGATAGATTAGCCCACAAAAGCTGAATCAAACTCATCTTTGGACTGTAAAATGCATGTGGTGCTCCCTCAGGAGAGCACATGCACACTACAAAAGATGAATTTATGCAGACTTCTAGATCTTAAGTCTTAAACTTATTGAAAAACTAGCCAATCTGACAATGCTTCAAATTGCAAAATAGGTGTGTGAACTGGATATATGTCTCAGTCGGGTCTCCTTGGGAAATGTGTGAGGATGAAAATTTTGTTGCCTCATTGCAATTTTTCCTGCTTTGAAGATATGGAACTTGGAAATATAGACTATGAATGAAAAAAAAATTGCTTTGTTTATGTTTTTCAATGTTTTCAAATTTTTAAATGTTTTGCACACAATACAATTACAAAATTTAAATGTATACATTTCCATTTTTGGGATACTGTTGGTAAGAGTTTGAACTGCCTTTTTGAACTATGAGTTCATGAAAGGGCATGTCCATGTGAAAAATTTGTCTAGGAAGGAAACGAAACAGCATATTTTCACACCACATATATAATATCACATATATACTGCTGTGTATACAATTGTTGTTTGTATAGTCTACATCCCAAAAGTATAGAGTATAGTTTCATTTTTTGTGATCCTGTATGGTAAAATTTAGAGAAAATGACCACATTAAAAACACTCGCACTGTAAATCAATTCCAGTGTATTTGAATGTCTGACCTTGAGCCTTCTTTATCATTATTTCAAACAAAATCTTGATTTGCTTAAAGGGAATGGGTAAATCAGTTGTTATCGTTGATATACAAAGTATGAGAGTGACCTCTCCAGTTACTGGATCTGTGAGGCCAGTGGTTTTAATGACACTACTTTGCACAGTTTTAATCTGCAAATGGGTAGTATTACAATGTTTTGGATGATTCAGGATACATAGTAGTATTCTAATCATAAGTCAATGAGAACAAAGACAACTTTCCTAACACACAGGTTTTCTGTTAATACCAGCGATAGGAAAGAAAACAAAATTGCACATTTTCACAGTACAGCACAGCACTTTCTTCCTCACAGACAGTTTTACCAGAAAACCTATACACTATTGTTTTTTTAAAAAAAGATACATCCTACATACCTCTGAATGTTTATTGGTGTATTTGCAAAAAATTTGAAGTAAATAGGTCACTAACTTTTAGAGATATTTGCTAACAATGTCTCCTCTTTATTTGTTTATCTGGTATGTATATTTTTCTTAGAAATGACATAAAAAGTGTAACACATAATTATATATTAAGAATATATAGCTCATGTCCATCCAAATGGTTATTGTGTGAAAATTGAAAATAAACTGGTCAAGAACTTTTTGAGATTTTTGGAAACTAGTTTTACCTGAAAGAGACACCATCACATAGGTGACGCAAAGCCTGCATTATCATAAAGCTGAATTCTCACTATCTGCAGACATTCATTATGCAGCTTTACCAATTAATAGAGAAATAGTTTTATTTCTAGTGGTGCAGATGCAGTCTGCACATCACATCTACATAAACGATCTACATTTGAAACAAGAATGCAAAGTTCATCAGCTATAAAATTAATTATCTAAGACTTTTTGTGGCTTTTGCACCCACAAAAAGAACTATTAAATTTTATGAGAAATATAGAAATGAGTGCTTAGTACAACAAGCTGTATTCCTTAGTCAATATTACACAAGGATGTTTGACGTTTCTTAACAAAGCACATAAAACATAGTTCATATTTGTTATGCTATTGATGGAGTAAAGTGAAAAAAAGAAAGAAATCAGTTGGGAGTAATTTCATGACATATATAATATCGAGCAGGCTTTAGCAAGCTCAATAGAACAATGTAGTTCATCAGCACAGCAAGGGAGATTTGCGAATCACATCATTCATATCACTTCATAAGTGGATTTATCAGGCAACACAGACCTCACTAGATGAGAATAAAATCAAGCAAACACATCCCATGCACATTATCAATAGTTTTTAATAACATGTGGAAGACATCATGAAGCAGACTGCAACACAGACAATTTCCCGATGTTCGACACGGATATTAAACTGAAAGCTCCGCTTGAGTATAACAACAAAAGAACTTTTGGTATTAATGGTGATAAACTGAAGACAGCGGAATAAGCCTGAATACCAACTACATATAAGTTTGGTAATTTAGCAGTGACTGGTGATGTAGGGAGTAAAAGGCACAAATGGATGTGGTACTGAAACCAGTAGAGACAACTATCAGGAGAGAAAGGAAGCAGAAAGGAAAGTGATAGCTAACAACACAAAGAAGCAACTTAAGTCACAAGGGAGACAATAATACACAGGTAATGAGATTAGTGATCTCGGATCATCATGGTGGCAGAGCACTACAACCAATGTAATCAAGTAAGGGAGAATTTTGAACAATCAGAAACTCAGAATGCCGCTCAGATGAAAACCATTTTCATTGTAGGTGGGAATGGTACAGAAACGGCCAGAAAAGACAAAACATTACAAAGCTTAGCAGATTACTTTCCCATGAGATAATGTAATATGTTCAAAAAGATTCTCAGTCTAACAAGAATGTGCACAACAGGAATGATGGCTGCAGTTCAGTATAATGGAAAGGAATCTGAGTGGTTTTGGCTGAAATGAGAACTGGAAGAGAATGATGCAATATTCTACTTTTACTTAATTGACTGTTATAATGGATTAAATACAACAGCGTAGTGTAGAAATGAATGAAGTGGGAGGCCTATATAGATGACATGATGGTGATGATAAAAGTCAAAGAGAGTCTAAAGGGCATGGTAAAAGGCATCATACTGCAGGCTACAAAAGTTGGTCTACAGATCACAGTAAGTAAGAATGAACACATGGTATGAATATGTTGAGAAGTTCACATAGCTGGCAGCTTCATTAATTATACACAGTGATATTACTCTGATTTAAAGAGAAAAAATACAAGCAAGAGAGAGACTTTTTCAGTCTGAAAAACCTTCAGATTTTGGGTCCACTCATACAGAACAAAGATAATAATCAACAGCACCATCATTTCCTGGTATATAATCTAACATTTGATTGTGAGTCCAGTGTCTTAATTATTGTTCCACTTCCATTGGTTGACGGTACTAGGAGGCTCTATGGACCTGTTAAAGATGGAGACATTGTTTGAAAGCATAAATCTTGCACAACATTTGTAAATGAGATTCCTTCAATGAAGTTTAAAATGGACTTCCATAAACATCAGTATTATGGCACTATTTTGCAATGTTGTGTTGTGTGTGAAACTGAATAATACATACATTTCTAGTACAATAATATTTTCTTTTTAATTAATTCACTATGCATCAACTAAGAACTAAACAGTTTTCATTAGGCAATGACTGAAACCTAGAAATCACATACAACTGTAGAAGATAATCATTAGCAGTATATTACGAATCAGCAGTTCATCCAGCACATTTTTCACATATACCTTGTGTCCTATCATAGATTACACTTATAAATACCAACAGCTGCGGCATGTGTTAATGGACAACAATGAGTAGAGCCTATATAATACTAATTGTATTACCTAAGCAGATAATCAAGCCTTGACATGGCTGCTCTGTTGTGTGGGGGAAAATACTGACGGTGCTTTCTCAACATCTGCAAGGAGAACTCAAGGAACATGTTGAATGATTCCGCCAGACTCTCCTCCTGAAACAATCACACAAGAAACATTGCTTACACGCCCAAACCATGTATACGTAAAAGTACAAGCTGAATTTTGAGAAAAATAGGCATATTGTTTGTTCACAACTCCTGACCGAGTTTTCTCGGAATTATGGAGAATGCAGGTAACATTGGAAAAGATTTACAGGCCTAAAATCAAAAGAGCACAGTGCAAAGCAAATGAAGTTGCACTGGAAATTATTGAAACAGAAACAAACTGATATTAAGGTATACCAGGCACCAATTCCATCTAAGTGCACATTTTGTCAGGCTTCATTCAGATGATAGTATCGTGGAGGATGTAAGTAAAGCAAAGGCACTGCTGGAAAAAATGAACAGTAAGCTGACAACAGCTTTTGCTGGACTCACATAATGGAGAAGATGATCAATGAATCAATAGCTAAGCTCAGTAATTCTAGAGCAGAGGATTATTATGGCCTCTCAGATTATGTTATTAAATATGTCCATAATAAATATGTAATGCCATTAAATGAAATAATCAATCAAATCTTAAATGAAGGTATTGATCCAGATTGTTTGAAAATACCTATAGCTAAACTAGTATGTAAGAAATGAGTCTCCAGATTATTATTGACCTGTATCACTTATACCCATCACCTCAAAAATAATAGAATATTGCATGCATAAACAGATGAGTCAATATCTTGAATCTAATGAGATAGTTAGCTTCTTACAACATGTTTTCAGATCCAGCCTTTCTAGAGTCAAACCAATTGGGAGCATAGTATCAAAAATATACAGCTGCTCTGAACATAAATATATTATCTGTGCAACACTGTTGGATCTGAGGAAAGCTTTTAATATGGTCTCCCACAATATTCTCATAAATAACTCTACCACTATGAACTGAGAGAGATGGTTAATGCTGTCTTACTCGGACAGCGGAAAACAGTTAGTTAATGTAAATAATAAATATCAGAATGTTTTCAGTTGTAAAGGATGTACATTAAGCATCTGTTCCTGGACCTTTCATTTTCATTATTTATATAAATGATTTACACACAGTTCTAGCACTTGATGCAGTAGTATACACATATGACACAACATTCATCATGTGTAAAACCAACCTTGAAAATATGCAACAAAGCATGGCAGTAGCAATTACCATAACTACATAGTTCACCTGGATAGACTGTGTTAGAGTTACAAGGTTACGATTACACAACCATTATAATACAAGAACAAATTAGCATAAGCATGCATACTATTACAAGACACATCAAAAAAAGTTTTACATCACCCCAGTTGCCAGAACTCCTGAAGATAGATGTTGACTGTGGATATTGTATCACAGACACAATCCCTTTGACTGTTCAGAGATGTCACTAAACCCACCCAAAGATGTAAATAACCATGAATAAGCATGGCCTATTACAAGGAGTGGGTCCGACAGCCAATCAGCTCCAGTCATTCAACCAGGAAGGAGGTACACGGCTCATGTTGTCTGTAGTTAGCCCATTCCTAGATGGCCAGTTCCATGGTTTGATCATATCTGCATTGTTACTTTGTGACAGGAAGGCCTCTCAACAAGGGAAGTGTCCAGGCATCTCGGAGTGAATGAAAGTGATGTTGTTCAGACATGGAGGAGGTACAGAAAGATAGGAACTGTCGATGACATGCCTCGCTCAGACCACCCAAGGGCTACCACTGCAGTGGATGACTACTACCTATGGATTATGTCTCGGAGGAACCCTGACAGCAATGCCACTATGTTAAATAATGGTTTTCGTGCAGCCAAGGACATCATATTATGACTCAAACTTCACACAATAGGCTGCATGCTGTGCAACTTCACTCCCAACGTCCATGGCGAGGTCCATCTTTGCAACCACAACACCATGCAGTGCAGTACAGATGGGCCCAACAACATGCCGAATCGACCACTCAGGATTGGCATCACGTGCTCTTCACCAATGAGTGTCGCATATGCCTTCAACCAGACAATTATTGGAGATGTGTTTGGAGGCAACCCAGCTAGGCTGAATGCCTTACACACACTGTCCAGCGACTGCAGCAAGATGGAGTTTCCCTGGTGTTTTGGGATGCCATTATGTGGCGTCATCGTACGCTACTGGTGGTCATGGAAGGCACGGTAATGGCTGTATGATACATGAATGCCATCATCTGACCTATAGTGCAACCATATCAGAAGCATATTGTCAAGGTATTCATGTTCATGGACGGCAATTTGTGCCCCCATTGTTCACATCTTGTGATTGACTTCCTTGAGAATAATAACATCGTTCGACTAGAGTGGCCAGCATGTTGTCCAGACATGAACCCTATCGAATATGCCTGGGATAAGTAAAGGGCTGTTTATGGACAATATGGCCCACCAACCACTCTGAGGGATCTACACCGAATCACTGTTGAGGAATGGGACAATCTGGACCAACCGTGCCTTGATGAACTTGCGGATACTATGCCATGACAAATACAGGCAACAACAAATATAGGCATGTATCACAGAAAGAGGGAATGCTACTGTGTATCACAGGTACCAGTGTGTACAGTAATCTGAACCACCACCTCTGAATGCCTTGCTGTATGGTGGTACAACAAGCAATACGTGGTTTTTATTTATTACTATTGCTACATCAACATTGCTCACCAAGTATGGCCAGACAGACTGAATCACATGTGGGCTATTATATATTAAAAATACAGCTAAAACTAAGATAATAGACCAGTAGCACTACATGGCACTGGTGTTATAAACAATGGTTATAAACAACACTGTACAGTTCATAAATGTTGACAGTTTGTGGCTTCAGATATGAAACATCATGTTGAGCAGTCTGCAATTCCACTTGTAGAGGAAAAAATCATTTACAGAATATAGTGGCTGTTGCTTGAGCACACGCATCAGTCTAGCTCTGAACATCCTCAGTGGCAGTGTTCAAACATCCAGCAGCAGGTGGCTGAACATCTTCAGGGCTGCTGAGGGGAAACTGTCTAGTGTTTTACTTAGGCGACATCTTGGAATATCAATGTCAGTCTTATTTCATGTGTCATAGATGTAAATCTCTTGCAGAAGGATCCTCGGTTTTCTTTTATATAGACAAGAGAGTTGAAAGTATACTGGCTAAATATTGTCATTTTCCTACCTGCTTGAAAATGGGTCCACAAGGTCAAATTTCTTGCTACAAGATATTATTCTTACATCCTTGTTATGTAGCAGCAATATGTTTTTACTTCCAGGCAGTGTGTGATTTGCAGGGGGGGATGGGGGAGATTTTCCCCCTTCTGCATCAGACCATCCCTTCCTCTGGTTTTAGTTAATGCATCCAAACCTGGGATGTTTATTTCCCACGCACTGGAGAAAAACTTTACATATAATTTAAATTTGTGGAGCCGAACTCTCAAAGTTTTTAATACAGTCTTACTATTAATGTGTTTGCATATTAATTTTTAAAAAGTGTTATGTAGTAGTTAAGCATTTCAAAACATTTAGAACTAAATCATCATTCTCATGTTGTCATTGTTGCTTTCGTCTAAGGTGCGTCGTACGTTTACTTGTGAGGGAAGTAGTGTGTCAGTCATACCGCAGAGTTGGGTGAGCTGGGGGCTGAAATTCCCACCCCGGGTCCTAACACAGGATGGTGACCGGCCCGGTACCTGTGCGAACATTTACCGTTAGGCCACCTTTTGGCAAAGGTATGGTGTGGAGTAACGCGCCTGGGACGAAAGCACACATTACTAAATAACGCACCATCATGGGTTTCGAAAAAGATGGTCGTGTAAAACCCAGCTCGCGCTATTCGTCCACGAGACTCAGAGGGCCTTAGACACGGGTTCACAGGTAGATGCTGTGTTTCTTGACTTCAGCAAGGTGTTTGACACAGTTCCCCACAGTTGTTTAATGAACAAAGTAAGAGCATACTGACTATCAGATCAATTGTGTGATTGGATTGAGGAGTTCCTAGATAACAGAACGCAGCATGTCATTCTCAATGGAGAGAAGTCTTCTGAAGTAAGAGTGATTTCAGGTGTGCCACAGGGGAGTGTCATAGGACCGTTGCTATTCACAATATACATAAATGACCTGGTGGATGACATCGGAAGTTCACTGAGGCTTTTTGCAGATGATGCTGTGGTGTATCGAGAGGTTGCAACAATGGAAAATTGTACTGAAATGCAGGAGGATCTGCAGCGAATTGAAGCATGGTGCACGGAAAGGCAATTGAATCTCAATGTAGACAAGTGTAATGTGATGCGAATACATAGAAAGATAGGTCCCTTACCATTTAGCTACAAAATAGCAGGTCAGCAACTGGAAGCAGTTAATTCCATAAATTATGTGGGAATACGCATTAGGAGTGATTTAAAATGGAATGATCATATAAAGTTGATCGTCGGTAAAGCAGATGGCAGACTGAGATTCATTGTAAGAATCCTAAGGAAATGCAATCCGACAACAAAGGAAGTAGGTTACAGTACGCTTGTTCGCCCACTGCTTGAATACTGCTCAGCAGTGTGGGATCCGCACCAGATAGGGTTGATGGAAGAGATAGAGAAGATCCAACGGAGAGCAGCGCGCTTTGTTGCAGGATCATTTAGTAATCGCGAAAGTGTTACGGAGATGATAGTTAAACTCCAGTGGAAGGTCTGCAGGAGAGACGCTCAGTAGCCCGGTACGGGCTTTTGTTAAAGTTTCGAGAACATACCTTCACCGAAGAGTCAAGCAGTATATTGCTCCCTCCTACGTATATCTCGCGAAGAGACCATGAGGATAAAATCAGAGAGATTAGAGCCCACACAGAAGCATACCGACAATCCTTCTTTCCACGTACAATACGAGACTGGAATAGAAGGGAGAACCGATAGAGGTACTCAGGGTACCCTCCGCCACACACCGCCAGGTGACTTGCGGAGTATGGATGTAGATGTAGATGTAGATCAGCTGCTTCTAGTTCCTAGGATACTACTTCGTGGACCTTCTTTAAATACTCTTCTCTTCTACCATCATTTTCTTTTCCTTTGGTTTTCATTTGCATTGTTAGCTGCATGTGCAAGTACCAAGTAGGCCGCTGGTGCGATACTTTATCATCCTTTATACTGCAAGACCGACACACGTGTGGCACGAATTCTGTTGATTTGGTATAAATTAACCTGCCGCATGCAACATACGCCGCAAGATGCCTGTTGTAGCATGCTACAAGATGACGCACACCACATTTCCGTAGCATGCCACAATGTTGCAAGACATCGCCCCAGCGTAAACGTGGCTTTAGAGCCAGGTCTATATTGTATGGTGGATGTGATGTGCTGCATACGGAACTAAAACCTGCCATCAGATCCAAACGTCGTGGAAAACTGTGAAGAGGTGTCATCCTGCAACAAGATAACGCTCCCCCACATTCTACCAAACGGACAGCCGACGCAATAAAGGAGTCGAGATTGGAGGTGCTGGCTCCAAGCGATTTTCACGTTTGGACCCTTAACGGAAGCACTATAGGGAAGAAGATCTGAATGTGATAAAGACATCATTGTTGCGGTGCAAAATTGGTTACAGATTCAACCGAGAAACGTATTTTCTGATGAAATAAGAAAAAACTCGTAAAACGTCGGGAAAACTGCATTGAAGTCCAGGGAGGTTACATAGAAAAATAACGCACGTTTCAGTTTTCTATCATCAGAATAATTGCAGCTTTTCACAAATGTGCCTTTACTTTTTGAATTCTAACGCCACGGTCCAAGCTAGTAACATACGTAATTATACTAACCCCCTAAGACATCCCCCCCCCCCCCCCCCCACTGGTAAAAGCACAAATCGCACACTGCTTCCAGGAAAGTGTCCCCACAGCAGCAATCCATGTGTACTGTGGCTGTGGAACAGTGCATATGCATTGTGACTATACACTGATCTTTATATCAAACATTTGAGCTTCCTGAAGAAATAAATGACTCTTGATAGTTCGGAACAAACATGTGCAGTGTTTGGTCCATGTCAGCTTATTATTAGCTGTGATTCTCAAGAGTTTGACACTATCAACATTTGCTATGGGTCCATAGTGTCCAAGACTGCATAATATTTTCTGGGTTTTATCTTCATTTAATTTCATTTTGTTCACTCTGAACCACTTTTTGGGCACTTCAAACAAAATGTCAGCATTTTTTGTACCTCAGTTGAATTTCTAGCCTTAGTCATTAAAGTTGTATCATCAGCAAAGTGTGACCATCACAACTTATGTCATTGCAAAAATATTAAAAAGAGCAGTAGAGGGCAAGTATGGAGCCCTGCAATACATTGTGTTCAAGTGCTACTCCATGAGACACTGCTTCCTGGATACAAACTCTCTGCTGCCTCTCTCTTAGGTAAGATTAGATTAGATTCACAAAAATGACATCCTTTATATCGCAAGACTTTAATCTATCCAACAGTATCTTATGAGAGAGACAATTGAATGTCTTGCATAGATAACAAAGAATTAAAGTCATACATTTCTATTCTTCAAATGCTTACATTATTTTCGTTATTATTAAGCCTGGTAGTAAATGTAGATTTCCCTCTTCTCAATTCACGTTGGTTTTCCAAGTGGACGTTGTTGTCTTTGCAACAAACACAACAGTTGCTTCTTCACTATAGTTTCAAGCACTCCCGCTAGTATAGGCATTATAGAAATTGGTCCATAGCTGGATGGACTGTTAGGATCACATTTCTTATACACTGGTACAGTCTTTCCCATCTTTAAGAAGTTTGAAAAAACACCAACCTCAAGGTAATGGTTAATGATAGCAGCCAAAGGTTCAGCAATATCAGATACACTAACCTTCAGAACAGTAGGTGACATTCCACATACATCTGTGCTAACAGAATGTTTAGAACCTTTTACAATTTTCACTATGTCCTCTGGAAACATTTTTTTCTACCTGGTCAATGCGGGTTTGTACTAAAGATGGCGTCGCGTACAAAATTGTGTATAAATAGTTCCACGGAAAACGGCTACATATCGAGTATAAATTGTATAAAGTACAATAACTACATCGCGAAAGGTGTTACGTTATGAGCAGTGTCGCAAAAATGGATTCATGCAAAGTGTTTCGCGGGAACGGAAGAATGGGGCGCGAAATGTGACTGTGATATGGAATGCTGCGATCTACTAACGGTAGCTTTGTCAAGATACGATAACTGCATAGAAGAAAGTGTTACTGCATTGCTTCAGCAAGACCTTGTGCTCGCAAATCGTTACGTAAATAAGTTAGAGGAACTGTAAACCAACGGAAAGGTGGCGATTTAAAAAACGAGTGTAATGAAAACATACCGGCAATTTTCGTTTCAAACGAAACTGTTGCTCGTAGTGAAACTAAATCTTTCTGACGGTATGAAATCGTCAGTAAATAGGGTGCAACGAAAAACGGGTGATAAAGACACGACAGGACGAAACATGAACTCAAAAAATAAGACAAATGAAAGCGAATCTAGATCATCTGTTTGTGTTCTAACGAGAGAAATGTTTCTTCAAAGTTTACAATGAAGCCAACAGAACGAGGGCGCTTGGAGAACAATAAATATCAAGTCTGTGTATAAGATGACAGTAATGCGGAGAGTGTGGCACAAATAATAAATGATCGGCAGTCCCAGTTTAGAGTAACAGGCATTGTCAAACCTGGCGCTCCCCTTAATGAAATAGCAAATAATTGTAAAAACTTAGTTAAGACTGGAACATGCTATGTGCTATTTGGTAGAGCAAATGACATATACAAAAATGAAAGGCAACTAGCGACAAGGACACTTCAAACAACTCTAAAAAAGCTATCAGATCTACATTTAAAGGTTCTCGCTGTAAGTGTCCACACAGACATGATCTAATCGAGGAATTATGTGTAAACAAAGAAATAAAGTCATCAAATAGTAAATTTAGGAAGATCTGCTGTGCTTTTAAGTGTGCAACCTTTGTGGATGCAAACAGCTCAGAGATTAGATTAGATTAGATTAATACTTGTTCCATAGATCATGAATACGACACTTCGTAATGATGTGGAACGTGTCAGAAATCATTTCACGAGGCATGGACAGCAAAGAAACTATTATGGAAAAAAGATAATGGGTGAAAAGATACTAGAAGAAATAAGCCGTATATCAATAGAAAAGTTCCCTAAAATCCCACTCCAAATGACGGCAGAAGCAGAAGAAACGAAAACCTTAACAAGAGCAACATTTGCTGAAGCAGCAAAAACATCAACATCTGCTGTAGTTAATATTAAAATGACATCAGCTGCCACAGCTAGTATAAAAAATCAGTCAGCATCATCCATTTCAAGTAGGAAAAGAAACAGAAACAAGAAACTTGTGGTACAACAGGATTTTTGGTATCCGACCTTAATGAAAACTTCAAGTTAACAGTGTTAAACGAAAGAAGTACCACCAGTGCTCACTCCCCTGTTCTAAAGATTATGACTCTAAATGTGCAGTGCTTATGGGTCCTCAATTACTGCTTCATAATTCATTTTCGATTGTTGGTCCTCAGTTCCTTTTTCATTCATTAGGCCTATAGTTAAACTGCAAGTATATATACAGTTTGTTTGCAGTCTCTCTGCGACTATAGAAATGTCACCAGTGGCAGCGTTGTTGATTGCCGCAATTCTAAAGTTGTTCGAGGGAAAGTTGGATTATATGAAATGACGAAGGAGATGAGTATGCCTGTAAAATAGATTTGTCCTGAAGATTTAAATTAAAATGTCCACTTAATACTATGGTAAGAAGTTGAAAAGTTAAATATTGTGTGTACTTCTTTCCATAAATAACGCAAAATCATGAGCTGGAGTTCACTGTCTTGTAACTATTACTATGAACTTGCCATCAATACCACCCCTACAGGACAAGCTTCGAAATGTTAATTACTGCAAAATCGAAGGATGTATTTTGAATTACAGTACTTCTTAATTCAAAGGGCAACTCCGACTTCCACTTCTCGGAGTTGTTCGTGGTCCATGATAACTATAAATTCTAACACAAAGTTCTTACGCAATGTGGACAATGCGAAACGAAACTAAAGAATACAACCACACTTGAGAACTAGACGAACGAGTCGCAGCTAGACAGCCGTACTGCCACATATCGCAAGCGATTCGTCGGACTGCATTCAGAACTCCAAGCGATCAGCGATCAATCGCTGCGATATGTGTTTTCTCCGCACACGTGCGATGTCCGAACAGATCACACGACCTAGCGACGGATCGCTGCGATTCGTCACTCCTGTGTGGAGCACTTCACAACGGCACATTAAAGCAGGACATTGTCTGTCTATACAGAAAAAGTACAGACTTAAATTAACGTAGAATGCCACTGCTGCTAATTTGATTTTCACTAATCTTCCAGCCAAACTTCCACTTTCCCTGCCTCTTCGAATGCAAATTGTAGCCGTCTGCAATGACAGAAGATTTATCTTTCAAGTTATTTGTATCCACACCGTACATATTCCGCACAGCACTATTTTATCCATTTCATAATGATTGACTCTGGGCTTCGATCTCCTTTTGTGCCTCCAAATGGACATCGACGTAACGTATCTCTCCGGAATCGTGGAACTACCTTCTTTGATATTATGTGTAAATATCATATTTTGTTTGAAAATGTCGGCGTCAATCGCACGAAAAACATTTGCGCGAAAGAGTGTTTTTTCGAACATTTTTTGGAAACTGTCAAATTCTAAGAGAGACGATACGACGAGTTATCGAGAATAATCTGTACGGATAATTTAAAGGTTTGAGTGTAGTTATGGTGGCGCGGGTCTCTGCTTCAAGCTTGGCTGTTGGTAACATCACAGCGATGAGACGGCGAATCACGAGTGAGATTGACTTAGCTAATAAGAACGTTGTTCTTCATTTTTTCGTTTCATAAATGAAGTTGACTTATTTGAAATTTTTGTTGTGATGACAGAATTTTGTAACTTTCGTAAATAAGCGCAGCTAAACATTTTGTTTGTCTTGTAGGAATTTAGGATTGATATTATGTGCAATTAGTGATGTGCTATTAGGTTTCATGCTAACGAAAATTTTTAGATGATTATATATTCCTTGATTTAGCCTATGTCGTGATAGTCTGCAGTACATGTGGAAGCATTTCCATGGCAGTAGCTGAACATTTGTTTTCCTTTTTAAACGGAAGATCGTAGCTTATTGCAGTTTTGTTCAATGTCTGTCCACGTGGAAGGTATTTCCAGATAACGTACGCGAAATTTGTTATTATGGATTTCACTGATGGCTCGTTATTTACGTATATGTCGGTGCGTTGTTTATTTGTGGGCCTGTTTTAGGAACCTTTGTGACTCATGACAACTCACACTGGGTCAATTTGGTGAAGTCGCACAGAGGTGTTTACAACAGGGGCAGCCCGAAGTATTATGGCAAGAAGTCAACATGATTCGGCTGGAATCCCGGAACCGCATTGAATATTCAGTAAGCCGGGAAAACTTATAGAATCATATCAGATGAATCAGGTTGCCAAATAAACAACAAGCCCACAAGGAAAGTTTTTTCTGAGAAAGGGAGCAAAGCTGTTTATGCACAGATCTCTGTAGAAAGAGGAGAGCTTATCACCATCTTAGTTTGTGCTAATTCCGCAGGAAACTTTGTCCCTCCTATGGCCATATTTAAAAGTAAAAGATTTGTACCTCAATTTCGAGACCGTTTTCCAAATGGGTCCCTGATAGCAATGACATAATCGGTATGGATTAATGAAGAAGCATCCCTCAAATGGATGAAATATTTTCAATCACACCGGGTTCCTGAGCTCGGTATTTTACTTGTGGATGGTCTCACACAACTTTAGAAGCGCTCCAGTGCGAAGAAAATAACGTAAGTATGATATGCCAACCAAGCCGCACAACTCACCATCTGCACCCTGCAGACAGGTCAGTTCTTAAGCCACTAAAATCATGTTACGACAGTGGATGTATGAACTTCGTTCGTATCACAAGAAGAACAAAGAAGCTAACAAGCCCACATCTGGAAACATTTTCAAGGCTGCATGGATGAGAGCGATAACACCCGCGACTGCAGAAAATGGATTTCGTTCAGTTAGCGTTTTTTTTTTTTGTTGAATGAAAACGCAGTGGCTGAACACCAGTTCTTACCAGCTAGTATATCGTAGAACCACGAGTACACACCGACGGAAACTGAGCTCCAGCCTCTGTCTCCTCTGGCTTGTCCAGTTCAGGACAGGCCTAAAAATGACACGACAAAGTCTTCTATTTCATTCCACGACTTGTCGTTTCCAAACAAGACTGCAGCAAAATCTTCTGCCAGGAAACAGAAAGCACTACCTCTTACATTCTCAGAAAATATAAATGCAAAAAAGAAAAAAAAATGATTGGATAAGAAAAGAAAAATGTCTTCCCAGCCCGACAGTTTGAAAAACACCCGGTTAAGAACAAACTACACCCACAGCATGAATCATCAGGGTCAGGTCCATCTGGATCCTTCGAAGAAATAGATGATGATAATGACATATCTTGTGAACTCTGCAATACTGTACAGCAATCCAATTTACGTAGTGTTATACACTAAAATTTGGAGGCAAAAGGACATTTTTCTTACGTGCTTACAATGAAAATTTGTTCATGTGAAAATACATCTTTTATTTAGATTTTAATAAATTTTGACCGGATTCAGCTGACTTTACCCTACTTCAACAGCTTTAGATCTACACTGGGCGAAACGCTCTGTGGTTGATTGTGTTAGTCATGGGCACCTCCTCGACAGTAAGGAGAAAGCCGTCGAGATTGACGAATCCAAATTTGGGAAGAGGAAATCTCATAGACGGGAGCTTGTTGTGGGAAAGTGGGTCTTCGAAGGAGCAGAAAGTGGCTTCAATAAGTACTTTTTTCAAGTAATTCAGAGGAGAACGAAACGTATATTTCTCAGGATTCTGAAGAAGTATGTATTGCCAGGAAGAACGGTTATTCACTGAAGGTTTCGTTCATATCTCGGTGAACCATAGCCTACATTTTAAAGACCCAGAGACAGGTGTGCACACCAATAGCACTAAGGGTTCGTGATTTGCCATCAAAAGGTATTTCCATACTCCTAATAAGAGTATGAACACTTTCAATTTTTATTTATTCGAGCACACGTGGAGGAGGCGTAGAACCCAACAGAGTGACATGTTTACAGCATTCCTTGAAGCTGTTATAAAGATTTATAATCCAATATAAAGTCTTTGTTTCTTTTTTTCGTTATTTCTGTTGATCTTAGAAGCTAAATATGTCACTAATTTCATTTCAAGCAATGAGAAAGGGTTAGGAATATGTAATAAGGTTGAGTTGTTCAGTCCACTTCGTATGATTACGTTGCAATGTAGGAGCCTGTCGTTAGGCTGGAACTTTTTGGCACAGCATGCTTCACTATTTTCGAAGAACATGTGATGATTTCCGAAGATGTGGTTATGCAGGGGCGTAATGACCCAGATCAAATGACTCCGAATGAAACGAGCACCATTCATGTTTTTAGTCTTGCCTGTAGAAAATACTTTACTATTTTATAAGAATATATGTCGATTTTTGATGTTGCGGTTAGGCAGGAAAATAATAGCACAGCTTAAAATAACTGCGAGTGAAACGAATAGAGATCATATTTGCAGTTTGTTTGTCACAAACGCTTCATTGTATGATAATAATATATGATGATTTTCGAGATTATGGTTAGGCAGGAGCCTTAATAGCACAGCTTAAAATAGTGCAAATAAAACGAACACCAATCATACTTGCGAGGAAGTCCCTTGACAGTGTCCGATGCAACTACATTGTTGAAAAAACAGGATGACAGTAGATTTATTTACAGTGTGAAACAAATGAAAAACTAGAATCTTATTGGCTGCTTGTATCTCTCTTCTCATTGGCCATGTCATTTCTCAGTATTCATTGCAACGTTTCCCAAGGTATTCGTCTTATAAAATCCGCTGATACAGTAACTACACTTTAACCAAACATGATTTAACATTTTTGTGTTTACTGGCAGACTTTCGTTACCTTTCAGATAGTCGTTAATGTCATAATGATGGCGACGTAGTTTGTTTTTACTCGCATTAGGGTATGAAGTGTGTACGAGACGAAAAGTGGAAATGCAAGTTCTGATGTTAACTTATACAGCTTTTATGTGTTTATGCACTTAATGATCATAAATAAAGAAATTTAAAAAAAAAGCACGGAAGCGGATTGCATTGTTGACAATTGCAAGCGACAGTTGCGGTGTGCGCACGCCCGAGATTTCCGCTTGAAAAAGGCATATATCCTGCAAATTATGGCTCTCGCTTGCTTATACAGTATTTATCACTTACCACCAAAATCAGCGATGATTATTCGCGTCAAACGGAAACCAAATTCGCTAAACAACTTACTACAATCAGCCGGCATAGTCTTGGCGTCCTTCACACTGCCCCTAAACCATTGTTTGACGAGTATGTAGTCTATATGATATCTGTTCATATCTCCTGGGCTCTTCCACGTGTGCAGTTTACTCTTCCTTTTCTTGAACCAAATGTTCATCATCACCAAATTATTTCGGTGACAGAAATCCACTAGCATTCCTCCTCTGTTGTTTCTTTTTCGTAATCCATATTGTCCAACAATGTTTGCTTCATTGCCTTGTCCAACCACACTATTCCAGTTACCCATGATTATGGTATTTACTTTTCCTATTCCTTCAGACTGAATGACGTCTTCTATTTCATCATACATTTTCTCCGCTTCTTCGTCATCGTGATCCGATGTTGGCATTACACTTGGACTATTAGAATGTCTTCTGGTTTTGAACTTATTTTCACAAACATTAAACGGTCACTATGATACACTTTGCACCAATTCATTTCCCATCACTACTGCTACGCCACATTCAAAACTTTTACTATCGGAATAAAACATTGAGTAACTAACTGATACTATTTGACTACTATCTGTCCACCTCACTTCACTTAAACTCATTATGTTCACTTCACATTTGTCCATTTCTCTCTTCAGATTTTGCAGTTTTCCTGCTATTTGAAGTGTTCTCACGTTCCATGTCCCAATCCTGTAATTAAAAATCATACATAAACTCCAGTGGAAGAGTCTGCAGGAGAGACGTTCAGTAGCTCGGTACGGGCTTTTGTTAAAGTTTCGAGAACATACCTTCACCGAAGAGTCAAGCAGTATATTGCTCCCTCCTACGTATATCTCGCGAAGAGACCATGAGGATAAAATCAGAGAGATTAGAGCCCACACAGAAGCATACCGACAATCCTTCTTTCCACGTACAATACGAGACTGGAATAGAAGGGAGAACCGATAGAAGTACTCAGGGTACCCTCCGCCACACACCGTCAGGTGGCTTGCGGAGTATGGATGTAGATGTAGATGTAGAAAGACCCCTAGCCCTCGAAACCTAATAGCGTCAGGGACGGAAAAAACAAGAGTTGGCTGAGGATGGCCAGACAGGAAAGATAAAAGTGAGGAGCCTGGCGTAAGTAAGTGGAAGCAATGGCAGGACTCAGCTCGGGGCCCCGTGGTTGCCAGCCACATACTCACTACGTGCGAGTCCCCTGGAGTTCTTCATCCATTACAATATCTTTATTCCTTATCGCATAGTTAACTATATTTAGAAGAAACATTAACAGTTCTATTGACATTCTAAGATAGTTAAAAGAACTTCTTGAGTCTTTCATTACAAATTATTTCAGCAAGGATGCTGAGCAAGCGAGCTGACGTCTTTTCTTCATCCAGTCACGAATCGAAACATGCTTCTTATTTTTTTTTTTTTATGCAGCGATTCCACGCAACAAGCTTGAACTGCGTCTCAACTCGTGCGACGTGCAGCTGCCAAAACTTTCATTCCAGACACGACTCAAGAACCCAGAACACGACGAAACTGAAGTATATACTGGTTTCGCCATGTCTACAGTCAAATATGAAACCATTTGCGTGCAACTCATTCCACACAGCGACCGGCGCAACCCAATGTCGTCGTGTAAACTAGGCTTAACGAACATTCTCTGTCCACCTCGGCTACACTGCAAGAACAGATGCGTGCGTACGCTGGTTGAACTGCAACCTTTCTCAAACGCTGTTACAGAAACTACTCTATAAAGAAATTGATTCTCACACATCTCATAGCCTCGTTCATCAGCTTCATGATGAATTGCCTATCATTCCGTTACCGGTCATAGTTATCGTGATATTTCTAGATTTAGTAAAGCTAATTTAATTTCAATACATCGCAACGAAAAATTGGAATCGTTACGACTTTGCGTTTGGTTCACGTAAATCCACATGTTGTTGCCTACAAAATAGACTTAACATATCGATTTTTTCTTTAAAATGGAGATGAGATCAATATCTGTCAACAGTATTGAGAAAATCGATTGTAATGTAGCGTACTCACTTCCGTTCGTCTGCGCAAACGGGAATGGTATTGAAATTTCATGTCATCCTTCAGATCTCATAAAGGGTTCCAGATACCGAAACAGAGTTTTGTCAAATGATAGCATACAAAGCAGAGAGTATTTTTCCACATAGCTAACAAGCCTAACTTTCTTATGTACTGTGACATGCGAGTGGTTATAAATGTTTTCAAGGAAATAATGTAATTCTTCCAAGGACTGTCGATATCTGGTAAAATGAGTATTGGATATGAGTTTGTAACATCTAAAATGAAGGAATCATATTTTTATTTTACTACTAAGCATGAGATTTTCATACATCTACCTTGACTTGTCAATTGTTTGATTGATAGTACACTGTTTCAGGATTCTGTCGCAATTGCAAATGCATTAATATACTATCGTAGTGAAATTGTGTAAACGCCGCTGTGATTTGGGGAAAGAAGATAATTTTAACATGGCAATAAGAGAAAGAAAAATAGATGTAAAAGACAGGCGAAAATAAATCGTTCTCTATGATCCAGTTTCAGCGTAATGCCATAAACATTGTCTTTTTAATAATAAACAGTTGACTTGTCGAATTACTTGTCATATTAGCATAATCTGTTAATAAGGTCTGATGCAGACTGAGTTGCCGTAACTTATTAGTTCTGCATGGTAGGCACTTTTGCGAAGGCTTCAGCTGTAGAGCTACATTTCCCTCACTTCGCATTCCAGTCCTCACTAAAGGCTCTAACAAATTGTCAATACTATTCCTAATAAATATTAATTGGCTGATTATCACAAAAAACTGTTTCCCTTCAGCAGAAAGTAAATGAGCTTTAGTGGAAAGAGCATAAGAGCATACAGATGAGGAAGCAAAGTTGCCAGAAGACGGTAGCCAGTGTGAGATGTTTCTGAAAAGCAAACCAACTGAGGTCTGGAAATCGTTTAGTAAAATGCTGAATCCGATATTACCTATTTTTCAGTGTATTAGTCAGCTTAGCATTAAGAGAAGTGTGATTATTGTTAAAATTTTGTGACTGCTTGCTAGATTAATGATATTTACACGTTAGTGGTTTTCAGTCGGCCATGTTGTTATTTTGCAAGGGTTTATCTATCGGCTGAAGTCTTTGAGGGCATCTGGATGGAGAATCGTTTGAGAGTCTCTTTCTGTGAGTATCCGGTTAGTTTCAGTGATCTCGATTGAAAGAATTCGTTTTAGTAACTAGAAGAAGCGTGGTTCATACAGCGACATCGAATTTAAAAGTTCATGTTTTCCCCTGGACTTCTGTGAGAAACGAATTCCTGCCAATCAAGGCAATTTTTTTCATTGCCTGAAACTGTTTGGTACTTGAGAAGGCGACTGATACCCATTGCCGCCTTGAGCAGTTGACTCGCCTTGACGCCGCGCGTGGTCTGCTACCAAGATGTAACAACATTAGTGCTTCCGACGTTCATTGAAGCACGTGTGGACCTTAACTAACCAAGAGCCAGTTTGCACATTGTGGGATTCAGAGAGTAATTTCTGTTCAATGACTGCAGTGGGTTTTTGAGATATAAAGGCATCTGTAAGTTCTCGGCATTGAAACCAGTTCAGCGAAAGTACCATTCATACCTGTTCTTGGTAAAACCAGTGCCCACATTACAGTTCATGAATTTTCATGAAGTCTTAAGGTTTGGATGGTGAAAGGGTTGTCTATGTATGTCATTTCGGGCTATGTCTTTCTTGATAAGGCAAATTGTGTATTGGAATTTTCAGTTAGGTCAGTTTGGTATAAGTTCAGGCCAAACTAGAGGTTTTCCTTTGAGTCATCAGTCTTATGACTGGTTTGATGTGTCCCTCCACGAATTTCTCTCTTGTGTCAACCTCTTCATCTCAGAGGAGCACTTGCAGCCTACGTCCTCAGTCATTTGAATGACTGAATGTATTCCAGTCTCTGTGTCTCTCTACTGTTTTTGCTCTCTTTAGCTCCCTCTAGTACCAAAAATGGCTCAAATGGCTCTGAGCATTATGCGACTTAACTTATGAGGTCATCAGTCGCCTAGAGCTTAGAACTAATTAAACCTAACTAACATAAGGACATCACACACATCCATGCCCGAGGCAGGATTCGAACCTGCGACCGTAGCAGTCCCTCGGTTCCAGACTGCAGTGCCTAGAACCGCACGGCCACTCAGGCCGGCCCCTAGTACCATGGTAGCTATTCCCTGAAGTGTTAAGAGATGTCCTAACATTCTGTTCTTTCTTCTCGTCAGTGAGCTGGCCGCTGTGGCCGAGCGGTTCTAGGCGCTTCAGTCCGGAACCGCACTGCTGATACGCTCGCAGGTTCGAATCCTGCTTCGGGCATGGATGTGTGTGATGTCCTTAGGTGAGTTAGCTTTAAGTAGTTCTAGGTCTAGGGGACTGATGACCTCAGAAGTTAAGTCCCATAATGCTTAGAGCCATCTGAACCATTTTGAACCATCTTGTCAGTGTTTTCCATATATTCCTTTCCTTATCAATTCTCCATAGAACCTCCTAACCTTCAACATGCTTCTATAGCATCACACATCAATGCTTTGATTCTCTTCTGTTCCGGTGTTCCCACAGTCCAAAGTTCCTTTGTACATATATTTATGACCAAAGGAACAGGCACTGCGTCGACTGCAGCCGTTATGAAATACATTAAACGTGTTCACAATTACGAGTATGGGCAATTGCTGTATAATGGAATGGCGACGTTGAAAATTTGTAACGGACTGGGACTCGAACCCGGATTTCCCCCTTATCGCGAGCGGGCGCTTTAGCATTTGGCTATCCGTTCACGACTCCCAGCCAGACCCAAACTTCCATTTGTCGTCAACCATGTGTCTACAACCTAAACTCGTACATCCATTATGTATATTCTAGTACAGGGAAGACATTTTATTTGAAAGTCGCTTGCCCTATGTCGGCGGATAAATACGATATTCCTGTGCCTGAGTTGCTTAGGGACGCATTTTTTTTTAACATCTAATTTTTCCCCATCCTTGTCCCATCTGAGTCTGTTTTTGTTCTATAACGATGTCGTCACAGGGACATAAATTGCAACCTTGAAACTTCCTAAGACATTAAATACGTGCTATATCCGACAATGAAGTACACATGAGGAGCGAGGCTAGATTTCTCTGAGTCGCGCCTTTCTGAAGATCAAACGTGGCGCCCTCCAAGACGCTACGCAGGACTCAGAGACGACGTGGAAAGACCCCTGTCCCGAACCGTAAACGTGTACGTCTCTACGTGTATTGTGTGCGAGATTTATTTATTTATTTTTTCTGAGTATTCAGTCTTCTGACTGGTTCGATGCAGCCCACCACGAATTCCTTTCCTGTGCTAACCTCTTCATCTCAGTGTAGCACTTGCAACCTACGTCCTCAATTAACTGCTGGATGTTTTTCAATCTCTGTCTTCCTCTACAAGTTTTGCCCTCTACAGCTCCATCTAGTACAATGGAAGTCACTTTCTGGTGCCTTAAAAGATGTCCTCTCATCCTGTCCCTTCTCCTTCTCAGTGTTTTCCACATATTCCTGTCCTCTCCAATTCTGTGCAGAACCTCTTCATTTTTTACCTTATCAGTCCACCTACTTTTCAACATTCGTATGTAGAACCGCATCTCAATGATTCGATTCTCTTTTGTTCCGGTTTTCCCACAGTCCATGTTTCACTGCCATACAAAGCTTGCTTCAAACATTCATCTTCAAAAAATTCTTCCTCAGATTAAGGCCGGTATTTGATATTAGTAGACTTCTCTTGGCCAGGAATGCCCTTTTTGCCAGCGCTAGTCTGCTTTTTCATGTCCTCCTTGCTCCGTCCGTCATTGGTTATTTTGCTGCCTAGGCAGTAGAATTCCTTAACTTCGTCTACTTCGTGACTACTGGTCCTGATTTTAAGTTTCTTGCTGTTCTCATTTCTGCTACTTCCCATTACTTTCGTATCTCTTCAATTTATTCTCAATCCATATTCTGTACTCATTAGATTGTTCATGCCATTCAGCAGAACATGTAATTCTTCTTCACTTTCGCTCAGGATAACAATGTCATCAGCGAATCGTATCACTGATATCCTTTCACCATGCATTTTAATTCCACTCCTGAACCTTTCTTTGCTTCTTCGGTGTACATATCAAACTTAGGGGCGAAAGACTACAGCCCTGTCTTACACTCTTTTTAATCCGAGCACTTCGTTCTTGGTTGTTCACTCTTATTATTCCCTCTTGACTCTTGTACATATTGTACATTACCTGTCTCTCCCTACAGCTTACCACTATTTTTCTCTTAATTTCGAACATTTTGCACGATTCTACATTGTCAAACGCTTTTTCCAGGTCGACAATTCCTATGAAAGTGTCTTGATTTTTCTTCAGTCTTGTTTCCATTATCAATCTCAACGTCATAAATTTGCCTCTCTGGTATCTTTACTTTCTTGAAGCCAAAGTGATCGTCCTCTAACACATCGTCAGTTTTCTTTTCCATTCTTCTTGTCAGAAACTTGGATGCATGAATTGTTAATTCTCGCACTTATCAACTATTGCAGTCTTCGGAATTGTGCAGATAATATTTTTCCAAAAGTCAAATGGTATGTTGCCAGATTGATACATTCTGCACACCAACGTGAATATTCATTTTGTTCCCACTTCCTCCAATGATTTTAAAAATTCTGATGGAATGTTATCTATCCCTTCTGCCTTATTCAGTCTTAAGTCCTCCAAAGCTCTCTTGAGTTCTGGTTCTAATACTGGATACTCTGTCTCTTCTAAATCGACTCCTGTTTCTTCTTCTATCACATCAGAGAAATCGTTTCCCCCCCCCCCCCCCCTCCCCCCATAGAGGTCTTCAATGTACTCTTTCCATCTATCCGCTCTCTTTTGTGCATTTAACATTAGGATTCCCATTGCACTCATAATGTTATCATCATTGCTTTAAATTTCATTGAAATTTATTTTGTCTTTCCTATATGTTGTGCCAGTCCTTCCGACAAACATTTATTTTTCAATTTCTTCGCATTTTTCATGCAGTTATTTCGTCTTAACTTACCTGCACTTCCTGTTTATATCATTTCTCAATGAGTTGTATTTATGTATTCCTGAATTTCCCTGAATATTTTTTTACTTTCATCTTTCATCGATCAAATGCAGTATTTCTTCTATTAAACATGGTTTCTTCGCATTTACCTTCATTATACCTATGTTTTTCTTTCCAATCTCTCTGATTGCCCGTCTTAGAGACGTCCATTCGACTTCGACTGTACTGCCTACTGATCTACTCCTTATTGCTGTATCTATAGCCTTAGAGAATTTCAAAACAATGTAATCATTCGTTAGTAACTCCATATCCCAGTTGTTTGGGCACCGATTCTTTCTTACTTATCACTTAAAATTCAACCTACTTTTCACCTCTACTGCATTGGTATCTGAGTCTATATCTGATCCTGGGTACGCCTTACAATTCAGTATCTGATTTCGAAATCTCTGTCTGACCATGATGTAATATAACTGAAATCTTCCTGTATCACCCAGCCTTTTCCAAGTACGCCTCCTTGTATGATTCTTGAAGAGAGTATTTGCTATTACTAACAGAAATTTGTTACAGAACTCAGTCTTTCTCCTCTCTCATTCTTTGTCCCAAGCCCGTATTTTCCTGTAACCTTTTCTTTTACTCCTTCCCCTACAAATGTATCCCAGTCCCCCATGATTTTTAGATTTTCACCTCCCTCTACATGCTGTATTACCCTGTCAATATTCTCATATACTTTATCTGCCTCTTCCTCTTCATCTTGCGACGTTGGCATGTATACATGAACTACCGTTGGCGGCGTTGGTTTGCTTGAAAGATGGCGGTGCCTTCCGGGCAGGCCACTGCCATGGTAATACCCATCAGGCACTTCCACTTTCATTTTGTTTCGGTGATTATCATACAATTTCATTCGCCTGTGCTGTATCTAAATTTTCCCTGATTGATATTAATCTGATTGGCTATTAAGGTTAGGGTAAACCACTCATTAATCTCACAGTACTCGCATGACTTGAGTAACAGTAGTGGGGTTAAAGTTATTTATAGAGACGGATTGTTTGGACGCTGGAGGTGACCACTGGATTAGGGTCAGCTTTAGAACTTTCCCTTAGCAGCAAGCAAGTTCGTGGATTCGTTTGTAGTTACCAAAACTAGCTATGGGCCCTGAAGGGCAGTGGTTTATGGGCCGCCATTCTGGCGGACGGCCTTGTTCCGCTAGCAGCTAAGCAAGAGGGTGGGAACGCCGTGACTGAATGCGAAATGACGCTTATTTAGAAACTGGTGGCGCCGTGCATCCTCATACCGGACTAGCCGTTTTATTAGTGGGTGGACGTGGTGTGGCAGTCCGGTCTCCTTATCCCGTGTGTGAGTCCAGGCAAAGCAACGTCTGGCTGGCGCCTGGCTACTGTGTTTATTACAAGAGCAGCGTACTTTGTGAGACAGGATGACGGATTTCTTCAGTTGGCGCGTTCCTTAGATGCCGCCGCGTCTCACCAAAACGGCGCCCACTAAATCGTTTTAGGGACGAGGCGGAGTTTGCTTTCACTAGGAAGCTTCCTTCATATTGTGAAATGTTCTGGGGGTTTGGCTGCAGGACCTCCAGGCATTGTGTACTCTTTTTTTGTAGAACAGAATGTGTTGAGGAAGATCGGGTCTCTTTGCTAGAAAATATGATTGGGACGGTCACCACTGCTGCGCCATGATAGTTTTACTCCAAAACATCAGGGGGAAATGCTGTTTTTCGGAAAGTTTTGAGCAAAAGGAGAGGCAGGGACTTGCTTTTCGGCTGTCTGTTTCTTCAGAGAGAGTAGTTAGTTGTAAAGACATCCGGTCATCTCCCGTAGTAAGACACATTGGCAGCGCCCGCATGCAGACGGCAGAATATCATCTTTCTCCAGCTATATCGGTAATGTTGGGTAGCTTTGGCAAATTCAGTAGCTTATCAATCGTTTTCACAACCATCTGTTTCCATAGCAGCCTTGTACTCGCAGTAATCACTCCCAGTGTCCATTGCATGTGAGCTGTGCATGGCTCTTGTTGCCGCCATCATGTATTTTACACCCTGTTTCTAACGTACTTCTACCTCACTACGTTAATTTAAATTATTTAAATTACTACTGTCACTGAGTTGCTGCTTAGCCTGACCTTGACCAGCGTTAACAGCGCGTATCAATACATCCCTCTCACAGTATCTTTGCTCGACTGCTATTACTTGCCATTCGTCGTCTGTCGTACGCCAGTTCGTCGCAGTTCGGGTCGTTCGGGTCCGAGTACGGGCTGCCAGTCAGTTGGAACGCGTCTGGAGCGCAGTCCGGACCTGCCAGTCGGGGAGTTGCAACGCAGCACTAGTGCAGTCGGAGCAGCAGTGAGGTCTGCATCCACATGGCTCGCCCGACCTTTGCCGCCACGCATCACTTGAGCCGGGCCACGGTCTCGGTGGATCGTCGGTCGGTCGTCCTACTGGACCAGGCGTTTTGGCTCGCCGATCGCTCATGAGTCGGCTGTGTGTGCATCGACACACGATCAGTCTTCGTGAATGCTTAGTTACTGTTGTGTATCGTTCAAGTATTCGTGCAAGTGTTTGTCAGGTTGTGTGTGTAGTTGGCGTTATTTCCACTGACGACGATTTTAGATGTTGTCGGCGTTCTGAGGCGAATCGGTCGGTTGCTGCGGACCAGGGAAGTTATCTCCGCGCGGTGCAGTCCAGGGAAGTTATCTCCGCGCGGTGCAGTCAGCTGGGTCCGCTGGCGGTCCCTGCGCAGCGTCGGAGCATGTGTAGAGTTGTCTGATCGCTATGAGCTTCGTGGTTCACCGATCCAGGACGTCAAAGTTGAGTATTGGTTTCAACTACCCAAGCCACGTCCGTTCATATTGTGTGGTTCGTTTCGATGGTTCGCAGATTTTCCTGTGAGCAACACCGAGTGTTTCTATTGCTGAAATTTAGCCACCATGCGGTGCAATTAACTATATTCCTACTCTGTAGGAATCAACATGGATTCCGGAAACAGCGATCGTTTGAGACCCAAATCGCTTTATTTGTTCATGAGACCCAGAAAATATTAGATACAGGCTCCCAGGTAGATGCCATTTTCCTTGACTTCCGGAAGGCGTTCGATACAGTTCCGCACTGTCGCCTGTTAAACAAAGTAAGAGCCTACGGAATATCAGACCAGCTGTGTGGCTGCATTGAAGAGTTTATAGCAAAGAGAACACAGCATATTGTTTTCAATGAAGAGACATCTACAGACGTTAAAGTAACCTCTGGCGTGGCACAGGGGAGTGTTATGGGACCATTGCTTTTCACAATATATATAAATGACCTAGTAGATTGTGTCGCAAGTTCCATGCGGCTTTTCGCGGATGATGCTGTAATATACAGAGAAGTTGCAGCATTAGAACATTTCAGAAAAATGCAGGAAGATCTGCAGCGGTTAGGCACTTGGTGCAGGGAGTGGCAACTGAGCCTTAACATAGACAAATGTAATGTATTGCGAATACATAGAAAGAAGGATCCTTTGTTTGTTGTTGTGGTCTTCAGTCCTGAGACTGGTTTGATGCAGCTCTCCATGCTACTCTATCCTGTGCAAGCTTCTTTACCTCCCAGTGCGTACTGCAGCCTACATCCTTCTGAATCTGCTTAGTGTATTCATCTCTTGGTCTCCCTCTACGATTTTTATCCTCCACTCTGCCCTCCAATACTAAACTGGTGATCCCTTGCTGCCTCAGAACATGTCCTACCAACCGATCCCTTCTTCTAGTCAAGTTGTGTCACAAACTCCTCTTCTCCCCAATTCTATTCAGTACCTCCTCATTAGTTATGTGATCTATACATCTAATCTTCAGCATTCTTCTGTAGCACCACATTTCGAAAGCTTCTATTCTCTTCTTGTCCAAACTATTTATCGTCCATGTTTCACTTCCGTACATGGCTACACTCCATACAAATACTTTCAGAAACGACTTCCTGACACTTGAATCTATACTTGATGTTAACAAATTTCTCCTCTTCAGAAACGCTTTCCTTGCCATTGCCAGTCTACAGTTTATGTCCTCTCTACTTCGACCATCATCAGTTATTTTGCTCCCCAAATAGCAAAACTCCTTCACTACTTTAAGTGTCTCATTTCCCAATCTAATTCCCCCAGCATCACCCGACTTAATTCGACTACATTCCATTATCCTCATTTTGCTTTGTCGATGTTCATCTTATATCCTCCTTTCAAGACACTGTCTATTCCGTTCAACTGCTCTTCCAACTCCTTTGCTGTCTCTGACAGAATTACAATGTCATCGGCGAACCTTAAAGTTTTTATTTCTGTCCATGGATTTTAATACCTACTCCTAATTTTTCTTTTGTTTCTTTTACTGCTTGCTCAATATACAGATTGAACAACATCGGGGAGAGGCTACAACCCTGTCTCACTCCCTTCCCAACCACTGCTTCCCTTTCATGTCCCTCGACTCTTATAACTGCCATCTGGTAGCAGTTACTTCTGTAATATATCTGTGAGTATGCGTGCCAAACGATTTGAAGTGGAATGATCGTATAAAATTAATTGTTGGTAAGGCGGGTGCCAGGTTGAGATTCATTGGGAGAGTCCTTAGAAAATGTAGTCCATCAACAAAGGAGGTGGCTTACAAAACACTAGTTCGACCTGTACCTGAGTATTGCTCATTAGTGTGGGATCCGTACCAGGTCGGGTTGTCAGAGGAGATAGAGAAGATCCAAAGAAGAGGGGCGCGATCCGTCACAGGGTTATTTGGTAAACGTGATAGCGTTACGGAGATGTTTAGCAAAGTGGCAGACTCTGCAAGAGAGGCGCTCTGCATCGCGGTGTAGCTTGCTGTCCAGGTTTCGAAAGGGTGCGTTTCTGGATGAGGTATTGAATATATTGCTTCTCCCTATATATACCTCCCGAGGAGAACACGAGTGTAAAATTAGAGAGATACGAGCGCGCACGGAGGCTTTACGGCAGTCGTTGTTCCCGCGATCCATACGCGACTGGAACAGGAAATGGAGGTAATGACAGTGGCACGTAAAGTGCCCCCCGCCACATACCGTTGGGTGGCTTGCGGAGTGTAAATGTATATGTAGATGTAGAGTGCAATTCAGTGCACCAGTGAAATTTTCTGCCTTGTGGCCATTAGTGTTCCGGTTACCTGCCCTGGCCACTAACGTAATTTCAGGCAGCGTGCTCTCCTCACCTTTTGTCGCTGTCCAACGTGGTGTGTAGTTTTGACAGCTAATATATATTTCATTGTGGATAATCACGTTCGTAACTTTTGGTGTTTAATTGTCTGTTTATAATCTATGATAGTCAATGCTTTAAAAGAAAAAAAAACATTATTGTGTAAATCAATTCTGGAAATTTTATTGTGGACCTTCAGCCCTTTGTATTGCATCTTGTTTATGTTTGTCCATCCACTTTTGCCTTGAGGCTTTCAGCGTAGCTGAATATATATATATATTTTAATTATTTTATTTGCAATTTTAATTGCATTTTAATCTTGTTGATTTTTAAGATTTCTTGTTCGGAGGCCTTCAACCGTGAAAAAATTGCATTTAGATTTGAAATTTGAAACTCAGTTGTAAAAGTTCGGCTATGTGCCGCGTTGGTTGTAAACGTGTTATTAAATTATAATAAATTACAATTTTAAGATGAAACTGACCCTAACCTTATTTGGCCCTTTCCACAATCCTAATCATCTGTTCTGCCCAGTGGGTTTAGCGGGTGTTTCAGCATGCTTAATTATATTTTGACGTGAGAGACCAACCAGTGGAACGACACAGCAGAGTGTGCTAGCCTGGATTGGCATCCTTTGGTTCACAGTAGCCAGTCTCATTTACATGTAAATTACAGTTAGGTTCCCCAGGTCTATTGCCAATCAACCTGAGTTCCTGTTAATGAAATGTTATACAGCTTAAGTTTCTGTATATATGTTTTTTCTCTCTTGATCTTGCTATTAGTTAATAAATCTCTTTGTGATACCGTAGGTTCTTGTTACTAATTTTTCAATGACACTCATTCTCATTCCCAAAGATGTTATTTCTTTTGTTATAAGGAATTAGATTAATTTTATTCCAGCCAACTCAGGCGTGATCCACTATTTACCGAATGTCTGATTTCCTTGCGCGGCACGTCTTGGGTTTGGTGGTTGCGACTTTTTAGTCGTTAGGCAGATGAAGAGCTGCCGCAACCTCAGGTTAGTCTGCATGCTGTCGATTCTGATAAGAACAACCACATCACTGAACTGTTCACAATAAGACACCCTACCTTCCTATTCATAATGAATCCTACTCCTGCTGTACCATTTTCTGCTGCTGTTGATATTACCCTAGACTCATCTGACCAGAAGTCCTTGTCTTCTTTTCATTTCACTTCAGTGATCCCTGCTATATCCAGATTGAGCCTTTGAATTTCCCATTTCAGATTTTATTGCTTCTCTATCACATTTAAGCTTCTGAAATTCCACGCCCCGACTTGTAGAAAATTATCCTTTCGTTGATTATTCAATCTTTTTCTCACGGTCACTGCCCCTTCGTCAGTCCTCTGCCAGAGATCCGAATGGGGGACTATTCCAGAGCCTTTGGCCAATGGAGAGATCATCATCACACTTTTTCAATCACTGGCTACATGTCCTATGGATACACGTTATGTGTCTTTAATAGAGTCGTGTCCATCGCCTTCTGTATCCTTATGCCGTTGATGATCACTGATGTTTCCACCTTTAGGGATAGTTTCGCACCCCAAGGACAAGAGTGCCCTGAACCTCTGTCTGCTCCTTCGCCCTCTTTGACCAGGCCGTTGGCAGAACGAGGGTGAATTCTTATGCCTGTGAGTCTTCAGCCGCCAGTGGGGATTATTAATCAAAATTTAAGTAGTGGTGGGTTTCGATCCTGGGAAGGAGTACGTTTTGATTACTAATCAAAGACGCTACCTCGCTACCCCTAGAACACAGGTTCTAAACCAAACGTACCGCTTTTGTAATCCTCGTAGTTTTGGGGCTAATCACGTTCAAGGTAGTGAAACTGATTTTGACGTTTGTCATTTAAAAATGGAAGAAGCTAAATGCTTGTTGCAATTACTGGACGAATCTCCTGATATTCATACTGAGAATTTAGGTATAACTAATCGTCTTTAACGTCACCTTTGACTACATAATCGAATTCCTCTTTGCCATCCACCTTGTAGATTGTCGTCATGTGAGACGGAGGAGATGAGAAAGATTATCGATAAACTATTACAAGAAGGGTTCATCAGACTATCAACATCTCCACATGCGTCACCCATGTTTCTTTCTCCCAAACGTAGGGGCGAAGGTTACGGACCCGTTGTCGACTATAGCGCGCTTGAGCCATGGCAGCTCGTTTATCTTCGGTAAGCTGCCGCGCAGTGTGGCGAGGTGCTGCTCAGAGGCTGGGAGGTGGAAGCTGAGTGAGTGGGAGAGAGTTGGCGTAGTGGCAGTCAAGTGAGTGCACCGAGCTTGGCAAGACAGTTCACGAGGAAGTGCGCACTATTGGTCGTGTTGCATGCTGGTGATAACTCCGTGGGCTGGCGCACTGCGCCTTCCGTTTGTCCGCTAAAGTCATATTTATGGAGAATGAAGCGGATATTCTGGAAGTGAAGGTATTATTGTTCTGAACTCTAGATCCAAGCATTGTAATTGCTTCCTTCTGCATTTTCATCGCCAGCATTCCTGAGAAATATCTTGAGATTGTATTTTAGACAACTGCTTTGGCCCCAACTGTGTGTAACATGACATTAAGCTTCCACATGAGCGATCTGTTTTAAATTCACGCATTTATTTGTATTGCTTTTATTCGTATTGCATTGGATTTATTTGTAGTGCGTTTATTTGTATTCATACATTTACTTGTATTGAAAATCAATGGAAATCTTTTTGTGTTCTAGTACTGCCCACGTGGACTGCTAAGTTTTTTTTACTACAGTTACTTCACAAGACGATTGTTCTGCTGGGTGTATATTACATCTTACTTATTCGTGGGCTCTCTATTGGAACTGTGGTAAACCGTAAGCTGCTGAAGCTTAATTTGCCTTATTTTTAAGTTATGGCATTTTACTTGTAGCATCTTGCGCAGCATTGCAGGCCTTGGCGATGTAAATTTTTGACCTAGGTAATATTTTCCTGCAGATTATATATTTAAGGTTTCTGTAAATTTCTTGTGCTGTCTAGTCAGTAGACTAACTGCATTTTGTCGTGTATATAAGCTTGTTCGTGTTATTGAGATTCAAAGGCAGCAAGGCTAGGGTATTTCGGGCGATTGCTTAAATTTTTGTTAGTCCTATGAGTAGTGTCGTAGTGCAAGGTTCTGTGAAAGAAAATTTAATATTCGTAGTGTAGCTACTATTTGGCCTACCCATCTGTGGTTTGGTTGGTTGGTTGCTTTGAGGAAGGAGACCAGACAGCGAGGTCATCGGTACCCATCTGTGGAAATAAAGCGAGTTTCCCCTCTTTTATGTGGACTAACAAGTTCTTGTATGCTAGGTCTGCCTCCCATCCTACTTGTTAATCTACTTTCTTGCTTGGGGCTACCTTGCTTTCATTAATCGTCCACGCTTGGGTCGCTGAGATGGTCGCGCTCGCATCTGTTCATTTGCTATCAGAAAGGGACCCCTAGACATCGGGCGACACCTTGTGTATGACCATTCCAGAGAGACTCCGTCTATGTATTATGCCCGTTTGCAACAAGTCCACGCACTTAATTGGCAAACTTAAGTTGTAGTTGCAAACTGGCCTTGGGCCTTCAGTATTTCATGTAATAACTAAAACTTATTTGTTTTTCATGTTCTATGAAGCTGCTTACTGTCAAATTTGATGTTCTAGCAATTGGTCTGTTACTGTGTCGATGAATAGTTTTGGGGACCTATTCTTTCCTTAATGATAGGTTCTCACTGTTTCTCTAAGTCAATATTATTGATAAAATGTTAATTATTATTCTAATTTTGATCAAGTTAATTTTCTTAAAGGGCGATTTTTTTTACTCCACTAGTTGTGCTTAAGGGGCTGGTTCCCCACAGCAAATGAATTTGATTTTTTTAGAACTGTTATTGTATGGTTTATTCTGAGCATTTGCCAGCTTCTGAATCATGGTTCTGTTGTTATTAATTAGTCACATTACGTGGTCTTGAGATTCGTAAAGTAAATCTGGATTAACTGACAGTTCAAAATAATCTTTTTCTAATTAAATAATGGTTTAACTAAATTGTTGTTTGAAGCCGCGCGGGATTAGCCGAGCGTTCTTGGCGCTGCAGTCATGGACTGTGTGGCTGATCACGGCGGAGGTTCGAGTCCTCCCTCGGGCATGGGTGTGTGTGTTTGTCCTTAGGATAATTTAGGTTAAGTAGTGCGTAAGGTTAGGGACTGATGACCTCAGCAGTTAAGTCCCATAAGGTTTCACACACATTTGAATGGTTTTTTGTTGTTTTTTTTTTTTTTTTTTTTTGGTTTGAAAGTAAACGGTGAATGCTGTTCAACAACCTTGGGGTCAAGTCCTTCCATGTGAGTGTTTTCCTAGAAATTCCTTGGTGCGTAATTTGGCCATTTCACCTTAGTTCTAAGATTTTTTGGAGGTTTCTTTCAGCTGGAGCTATCACAGCTGTCATTCTTAAACCTAAATATCTGTTTTCTAGGTGATGTAAAGGATAAGTTCGCAGCGTACCACAGTGGAGTAGACTTGAGTGGTGGAGTCTGATGTATTTTATTTAAGACACCTGTGGTGTGTCAAGCCGAAAAATGACCTGAAATTGGCCTAAAAAAGCCACGTAAGCTACAGCGCATGATTCTTATACAACTGGCTTCGTCGGTCAGATTATTTAAATTAATTTTTTTCGTCAATGTTAGGTTCAAATGGCTCTGAGCACAACGGGACTTAAAATATGAGGTCAGCAGTTCCCTAACGCGTAGAACTACTTAAACTTAACTAACCTAAGGACATCACACACATCGATGCCCGAGGCAGGATTCGAACTTGCGACCGTAGCGGCCTCGCGTTTCCAGACTGAAGCGCCTACAACAGCTCGGTCACACCGGCCGGCGTTAACTTCAGGAATTTTAAGTTTCCAATGAGGGTAATGAAAACAGAAAAAACGCTTTTTTAGTCACTACTCGAAACTATTTACGTTTATACTTCGATCTCAACTAAACTCTCATTGGCATGGTAATCTCGTAAAAGGCCAGAGAAACAAAACGGTTTAATCGTTAATTTTAAGCTAGTTAAATTCACAAAATTTTGATGTACAGATTACGCAAGCGCCAATTTTATACTTTGAAGAGAAAAGGAAATGAGCCACAAACAATTACCATCGACTAAACCGGTGGTGTTAAAAGGTGATAAGATATTCAAAACCAGGTACAGCGCACATGTGCTGCATATTAGGTATCATTCTTAGGCGAATTTCAAATTGTTTCCCGGCTTGGTAGGCCACGTGTGGTCTACAAAAACTGTTCGTCTGGACTTGCCCTATATCATCGTGGTACGCTGTAAAATTACCATTTATACTCTGTATGGGTCAATGTAAGCAAAAAAAAAAAAAAAAAAAAAAAAAAAAAAAAAAAAAAAAAAAAAAAAAAAAAAAGGAAAAGGCTACAACATTATGTAAATGACCAACGTTTAGCGATATTTTTCACTGAGGATGTGGACTATTACTGCAATACTTACTCGACCCACATCATAGCGAGAGATCAAACATATAGTTCACTAGACATGCAAATAAGCAAACTGAATTAAACTCAGCTAAATATTGTGCTGATGAAATTAGAACAGCTTATCTACAGACACCATACGTGTAAAACAGGCAGCCAGAATCTCTACTAGTGTGCGGTGCTCGTGCACAAATGCCAATCTCTCTCGCCCGAGTGCACACTTCAACCGATATTACGCCTCACTGTCTGCCTGGGGAGAGGGGGAAAGGAGGAGGAGCCGCGAAATCACTGCATGCAGCACCTGGCTTTGTTTTATACTTCATTTTTCTCAGCAACATCACAAACAAATCAGTTTTAGTATAATTTAATTATTCTTCCAGTACAGCAGACGAAATGAAATTTACATCCGACAAAAAGTGTCGGCATATGGACAGATGCAAACAGTTCCAGATTTTTGTGACTCAGGCTGCCACGTAACCGTGACTTATTTAGTTTCATAATCGAAAGCAGTCTTTCATGCATTTACGTTGATCGAAACTTTGTTATCACGTTTGCAATCTAATTATAGGGACGGGAATGTGGAGCTTCGGGGTAGTTTCGACACAGAAGACTTTGGCTTATAAACGGGAAATACGTTGCAGATCGACCAGCTCAATCTCCAGTTGCCCAGGGGCGCTTTAAAATGAAATGCAAAACGGTCTCTAAAAGAGATCACAAGGAAATATAGAACTGGCAGTGCGCTCAAATGTTTGGAAAGCTGTTTCTGTAATTCTTTTAACGCGACAGAAGTTTGTTCAAATTCACTTTTTCTTTAACACCAGTGAGTTTAGGGACATGGACGGTGTTTTTTTTTTCATAATTTATCACCCGAACAATGCTATTTTATTCAAACATATCCCCGTCATATCATAAATAGATTATTTCTCACCTTGCAATATCTTAATGTGGGCAGTGTGCAGTCAAATCCACGTAGAATGCAAGGTCTTCAGCCCATCCTGGGTGTTCCAATTTTCTTTCCTCCTTTCATTTTTCTTTCATAAATTTAACAATAGCGGGTTTCAATTCGAAAAATCGTTTCAGGCATGCCCCTTGATTTAACCAACCTAATTTGAAATAATGTAGTTGAATTACAAAAGACCTGACGGCCCTTTTATTTCCTGAACTGTTACAGATATCGAAACGAGGTTTCGTGCAATTGATAGTAGGCTGAGGGGCACCGTTTTGTGTGGGTAATGCGCTGATATCACGCATCAACCGAGATCTTGATACAGGTATGACTTTTACAAATGGAAACGTATACTTTTCATAACTATATTCAATAGGTCTTGGAAAGGCAATTACGATGATATAGCGCTTTTATTACTGACACTGAAGCCTTTCGTAAGAGAATCCGAGAAATGCACTAAAATTGGAAAGCAATCTGGCGAGAGTAGGTCACAGCTCTCAGACCAGGCTCCGCCGTTATATGCCGATGCAGCAAGGCACGTCTTCGCTACTAAAATAAAACCTCGTCTTGTATACGACTTAGAAACAGCTACGATTTTTTTTGTGGGACTGTGGCATATGCTAGTTTCTGGCGTATCAGATGGGACTAAGGAAAGCTGTTTCAATTGTGCGTACTTTCCAGGTTTTTGTGGAAACAACTACAGTTTCTTCGAGCACTTTTTCATTACCATTTTGACAGAATTTTCTTGACATTCGTCTCATAATAGCGTGTCTAACTTCCTCGCATTGGTTTACATGTCAGAACGCAAGAAAGTATGAAGCATAAATGATCTGCCGACAGACAACACAGTTTTGTTAGTTCTGGGGCACAGAGAAGTAAAGAGTCGAAAAGCTTAATACAACGACGTAGAATGACATGACCATGTTTACAACGTAATAGCTGATTCCGGCCGACTTACCTTTCAGTTTTAGAATATTTCTCTCATTCTTTTGCAAAGAGTTCCTACTAAAAAATTAACAAGCATTGTATCACTGCAATCCAGTCGTCTTCTCATGCACTTTCGGATGCCATTAAAAAAATTATACTTGCTTCATTATCACGATCGATACAAGAGCGAAGATTCTGTATTACACACCAAAATACGTGTCCCTTAGCGTGATATCATTGGCCGAAAACCTAGCTTCGGTATCTGAAAATCATTCACGAAATAAAAGGGGTATTACGTCGTGCATGACTCTTCCTGAATATACTCCCTTTGTTAGAAATGTTACAGGACAGATTAATAAAAATTGCACTTACCACATAATGATCCTAGCTCCCATCGGAGCAGCCCTCTTGGGCATTTATACACAGTTACCAAAGTTTCTGGAGGTCTTGAAAGAAAGCAGGGAAATTTAGAAAGTGCGATGCTTGTAAGCTCATTTGTCAAGAGGCCGCCTTATGTCTGTGATATCTTGATGAAGCTGTTCTTTCAGTTGCCTTCTTGAAAAGGCCTCGCTGCATTTGCTTGCTTAATCATCGTCCACATTTCACCAGGGTTTTCCCAGCTAAACGCAGAACTTATTGTTCACTCTTTGCTCACAATCAGCATCGATTGTGTCACCAAAACTAATGTGCCAAGAATCCAGACAGTGTATTACTAAGCACAGCCTTGCCATATAGTGAGTTTCGCGGAAACACGCGCAAGGTCATTTCAAGGACACACACGTTAACATAAAAGGAACGTTTGTTCCCTTTTAAGTATTGCAAGCTGAGAAATAAAAAGGCCTGTCCTGGAACTTTTCTGGCAAAAGGATTAGTCTCTATAATCTTATTGTATGATTATATGACACCGGAACAAACACTGGTAGCAGTTACTTCTGTAAAATATCTGGGATTATGCGTGCGGAACGATTTGAAGTGGAATGATCATATAAAATTAATTGTTGGTAAAGCGGTGCCAGGCTGAGATTCATTGGGAGAGTCATTAGGAAATGTAGTCCATCAACAAAGGAGGTGGCTTACAAAACGCTCGTTCGACCTATACTTGAGTATTGCTCATCAGTGTGTGGATCCGTACCGGGATGGGTTGTCAGAGGAGATAGAGAAGATCCAAAGGAGAGCGGCGCGTTTCGTCAGAGGGTTATTTGGTAAGCGTGATAGCGTTACGGAGATGCTTAGCAAACTCAAGTGGCAGACTCTGCAAGAGAGGCGGTCTGCATCGCGGTGTAGCTTGCTGTTCAGGTTTCGAGAGGGTGCGTTTCTGGATGAAGTATCGAAAATGTTGCATATCCGTACTTATACCTCCCGAGGAGATGACGAATGTAAAATCAGAGAGATGCTAGCGCGCAGGGAGGCTTCCCGGCAGTCGTTCTTCCCGCGAACCATACGCGACTCGAACAGGAAAGGGAGGTAATGACAGTGGCACGTAAAGTGCTCTACGCCACATACTGTTGGGTGGCTTGCGGAGTATAAATGTAGGTGTAGACGTAGATGTAGAATCTTAGTTCAGTTTCATTGAAACAGTTATAGCTGACGGCGTAATAATGTATGCTACTTCCGAAAATTTGCTAATTCTACCATCAATGTCATCACGTCAGCTACGTCTGCTAATTTACAACAAAGTGCTTTTTGATGTACAGAACAAAGGATCTGGTCTGCCGAGCTTTGTAATTTTTGGTTCTTTCCTCGTCAGCTAAATGTTTAAATTCTTTCTGTATGGTGTGTAATGTCGGTCCATAGCAAATTTCCTCTACTCATCCATTTCGCTACTGCGTAATGGGTATCGAGAATTTCAACCATCTGTACTCGTTACCATCCAAATCTTGCGACGATAGATCACTAGACTGCCTATTTTTGTGTGAATAACCACTGGACCAACTTCCTTTATACTACGAACAAATAGCGAAGGAAAAACAGCGCTTACACCAAGACTCTGGCGAGCTGAAGAAAGCCGCGTCGATCAAAAGAAGCCTCATCAAATGCTGGGAGGAAGTGTCGCATCGCTCTGCTGTATGAAATGTGACGCTATACCGAGAGGGACCGAGCAAAGTCGAGACGTGACGAGCGCTCGGAAGCAGCGCATTGTGCAAAAGTGAAATTTTGAACGACCTGGCCGACCATAGTGTAGAACAACTGACGCTCGGAAAACCGATATTTGATCGGAATAGCAGAGCCGATTGAGACTACGTGTGAATACGATAGTGAAAATGGGCCTCCGGTATCCGGCGAGACGTGCGGGCGCGCGCGGGCCGCTTAGCGCCTACCTCCTCGCGGGACAGCGTCTCGTGCGGCCAGCGCGCGTCCAGGTCCTGCAGCAGGCGCAGCAGGATGCGAGTGTCGAGCGGCGAAGACAGCGCCTGGCGGCAGTAGGCCGTCCAGCGCACGGCGGCCAGCTGCAGCTCCGTCACGTCGCCCTGGATCGCGTGCTGGTGCAGGATCGTCTGCGCCACGTGCGGCAGCTCGCCGCTCCACTCCCACGTCGGGCCCTGCGGGCACATCGCCGGCACCCGTCACTACAGACAATCTCACAGGACAAAATATCAGCCACCCCCTCAAAAAAGCTCAACTCGTCGCTTTGGAGCTCTGAAGGTGGCAGGGGTAAAATACAGGGAGCGAAAGGCTATTTACAATTTGTACAGAAAGCAGAAGGCACTTATAAGAGTGCCGGCCGCGGTGGTCTCGCGGTTCTAGACGCGCAGTCCGGAACCGTGCGACTGCTACGGTCGCAGGTTCGAATCCTGCCTCGGGCATGGATGTGTGTGATGTCCTTAGGTTAGTTAGGTTTAAGTAGTTCTAAGTTCTAGGGGACTAATGACCACAGCAGTTCAGTCCCATAGTGCTCAGAGCCATCTGAACCATCTGAACTTATAAGAGTCGAAGGGTACGAAAGAGAAGCAGTGGTTGGAAAGTGAGTGAGAGAGGGTTGTAGCCTATCCCCGATGTTATTCAATCTGTATATTGAGCAAGAAATAGAGGAAACAAAAGAAAAGTTAGGAGTAGGTATTAAAATCGATGGAGAAGAAATGAAAACTTTGAGGTTCGCCGATGACGTTGTAATTCTGTCAGAGACAGCAAAGGACTTGGAAGAGCAGTTGAACGGAATGGACAGTGTCTTGAAAGGAGAATAAAAGATGAACATCAACAAAAGCAAAACGAGGATAATGGAATGTAGTCGAATTAAGTCGGGTGATGCTGAGGGAATTAGATTAGGAAATAAGACACTTAAAGTAGTAAAGGAGTTTTCTTATTTTGGGAGCAAAATAACTGCTGATGGTCGAAGTAGAGAGGATATAAAATGTAGACTGGCAATGGCAAGGAAAGCGTTTCTGAAGAAGAGAAATTTGTTAACATCAAGTATAGATTTAAATGTCAGGAAGTCGTTTCTGAAAGTATTTGCATGGAGTGTAGCCATGTATGGAAGTGAAACGTGGACGATAAATAGTTTAGACAAGAAGAAAATAGAAGATTTCGAAAAGTGGTGCTACAGAAGAATACTGAAAATTAGATGGATAGATCACATAACTAATAAGGAGGTATTGAATAGAATTGGGGAGAAGAGGAGTTTGTGGCACAACTTGACCAGAAGAAGGGATCGGTTGGTAGGACATGTTCTGACGCATCGAGGGATCACCAATTTAGTATTGGAGGGCAGCGTGGAGGGTAAAAATCTTAAGGGGAGACCAATAGATGAATACACTAAGCAGATTCAGAAGGATGTAGATTGCAGTAGGTACTGAGAGATGAAGAAGCTTGCACAGAATAAAGTAGCATGGAGAGCTGCATCAAAACAGTCTGAGGACTGGAGACCACAACAACAACCTGTGTAGGACTTCTGCCAGGCTGTCACGTTACCCTCCACCGCTCTGAATTATGTCATGCCGGCCAAGTGGTGGGTACACCTTCTGAAAAGTGTCCAGCACCTAGTAATGGACATCAAGGGCACTGCGCACACACACCAACCGACCGACCGACCAATTTCCTGTGCAGCCTACACACTTTGCTACCTACTTTACTGAGCGACTACAGTGACAAAAGATGAACTTCTGTCGGCCGGCTCTGGCAGGGCAGCGCTACACATGAAATAATTTTGGGGTGGAATGATTGGGGGAAGGAGGTGTTGGGTGGCATTGTGATGGAGATCATATGAAGGGCTGGTGGGTCGGCTGTTGGCTGTGTGTGTGTGTGTGTCCCTTTATTACTCATGGGATACGTCCACCCTTTAGTTTATGATATCTGAAATTCTGCCAGGGACATTTCCAGTGTGGTGCATGAATGTCAGTGATGGAATGACAGTCTGTTCTTCTGAAACCAGAAGTGGTGGTGATGTTCGGTTCCGGAGCGAAGTCGATCTTTTCACACTTCTTAAATGTGTTCCATTGGGTTCAGATTGGTACACTGGGCAGCCTCGTCCGTTTCAGGAATATTGTTATTCACAAACCATTACCTCACAGATACTGCCGCACAACAGGGTTTACTGTCACGCTGAAACACTCAATTATAGTATCCGAAACGTTCCTGTACTGTATGCAGCCTGAAGTGCCACAAAATGTCTTCATATACTTCTGCATATAGCGTTTTCCTAAGTGCAATGAGGGAAGGACACCATCAGCACGATAAACAGCCCCATGTTGTAACATCATCTTTTATGTACTTCTCTGTTGGAATTACGCATGATGGTAGGCATTCTCCAAACCCATTCATTGGATTTCCAAAGTATATAGCGTGATTCCTCACTTCAAATCACCCCTTTCCAGTGATACACTGCCCAATGGCGTCATTCTTTACATCACCCCATGTGTTGCTTAGCACTAATTACAGAAATTTGTGGCTTGACAGAAGCTGCACGACCGTCGTACTCCATTCCATTTAACTCTCACATTCATTGTGGTAGCTGGACTACTGGCAGTACTTTGGAACACACGAGTGATCCCTTGCACTCATTTCGTGCTTTTTCTTACAACCACCGTCTGCTACACTTGGAGGTCCTGTCCGTCAGTACATGATGTCTGCTTCGTCTAGGTTTAGCTGTGGTGTTTCGCCCCCACTTCCACTGCACGCTCACATCGGTAGCAGTCGACTTGGGCATCTTTAGAAAGGCTGAAATGACCCTGATGGATTTGTTACTCCGGTGACATACAGTCACTACGCTCGAAATCACCGAGCCCTCGTGAACAACCCATTTTACTGTTACTGCTTCTCTGCTAATATCACAATGGCTCCCACCTCCAGTTACCCTGTCGAGTCTGCCTCTCGTGACATATAGTCGCCAATTCCGCATCACATAGCGGTGTCCGGATACTTTTGATCAGATAGTTTATGTGTCAGTCGGTTATAAGGAACACCGCAGTAAGAAGGCTCTACATGGAGAAGTGACAGGATTGCAGTTAGCAGTTATCGTGTTTGGACTCTCCTGTTATCAGATCGTGAGTGCAGTCCACCGATTTGTTGATGTATCAAGACAGTAATGCTGTATGTCTCGCAGCCATGTAATACGGCGTAGGAGCAATGCTAGTAAGAAGACTTTAGCTGACGTGGACCAGAGACAATTGTCATACATTGCCAGATACAATCGGTTTCAAACATGACAAGGAATTGCTGCTCACAGCGAATGCTTTGGAGCGCTCTAAGTCGCGTAGAACTGATACCAGACGGTTGGGTGACACGCCACTGCTGACCTAATACAGGACAGTGCCTCTTTACAATGAAATTCTGTGTATGTGCCACTCAATTATACGAAATTTGAGCTGTAAGATAGGTCGACGAGGTAATAGGACACGTACATGTGTTAAGACATTAGGCAGTAACTTGGATGGTACTAGAGGGAGCTGTAGAGGGTAAAAACTGTAGGTGAAAACAGCGATTGGTATATATGCACCAAATAATTGAGGACATTGGGTGTAACTGTTCTTCTGAGATGAAGAGGTTGATTGGTGTATCATTGTGGATTGTCTACAAGGAATGGTGGACCACTCACAGTCATGTAACACATGTTAAGAACAGCCGTTGTTGAAACTCCCTAACCGACATTGACTAGTGACGGATGTCACACCTTGCCAATGACAATATTTTTCAAACCCGACAGAAATTGCTGCTGTCATTGAATGCAGACACGGATCCACAGTAAGGTTCTAATGTGGGGTCTCAGTTTCTTACTTTCTCCCCTCTCCCACCGCAAGGATCCACGACTGAAAGAATGCAACAAGTTTCCAGCGAACCAACGTTGCGAATGGAGCTGCATGCATTGGACTTTCGGAACCAGGTACTTCGCAAAAGGTCATTGCTCTCAGCGGCATGTAGAGTTGGACGTCTTTAATTGGACAAAAAACACAGTACCTGGGCAGTAGTTGACTGGATACGTCTATTGTCCGACGAGTTACGATTTAGCTTCTTTTCAAATGATGGAACTCGTGTAGTGCAATGATGCCACACTGAAGAGTGGAAGTTGTCGATCTGGTCGGAGGTGGTTCTGTGATGTTTTGGGGCAGTTTTCGCACTGTGACTTGCGACCATTCATTGCCATGAAAATACGATGTTCATCTCTACATTATCTGTAATTAAGCATTGCCTTTTCCTCTGCATTTTGATATGTATATGCTGTCGACCCTCCCGTCTTCAAAGATGACAACAGCCATTTTCACAGGGTTGTATTCTTATGTTCCTGGTTTGACAAACACTCACTCCTCTCCGCAGATGACAGCTCTTGCAGGGGTGGATTCGTCAAGTGAATGTGGCATACCTGATGAAAGTTCTAGAGCATTTCATTGTGTGGAACTGAAATATATACCAAGCGAAAATATGAGAAGTATAAATTAGGACGGAAGATTTGGCTTTAACGTCCTTTCAACGTCATCGTAACTAGAGACTGTGCATAAACTGAGATGTGTGAAGGATGTGAAAGGAAATCGGCGTATACTTTTCAAAGGATCTATCCATGCAGTGACCTGAAGTGGTTTAGGGAAGCCACGAAAATCTGATCTCAGTGTGGCGCGAGTATTTGAATCCACCGTCCTCCCCAGTTCGAGACCCTTACCTTCATCACTACGCCACTTCAAACGATCATAAATTGGGGAGAATTTGATCCTATCAGATGAGGTACTATCGAAGAATGTAGTAAAGTAGAGAGACGGGATACGAAACAAGGAGGTACTGAAAAAAACAAATAGGTCCTATATTAAATCTATGGGAAAGCCTTACCAGTAGAATGGTCAGGTTAATGGAACATTTGCCACGCAGGCCGCGAAAATTAATTTTGCGCTGGAAGGAATTAGAAATGGAAAAAGTAATGTAGGTGCAGCCAAATACTAGAACATGCGTTCTAGTACAAAGAAATTATAAACTTGGCGTTCTATATACGTTGCAACAGACTTCGAGGGGTTGTAGATGGTGTCTTGAGGAATAAGTTGCGGGTAGAAACCAGTGTCGGGAAACGTCGTTCAACGACGCTAGAGCGCGCCGGTGTTATAGGCGCCGGCAGCAAACGTGACTTTGCACGCTGAAGGACGGTAGGCAGAAAGTCTCTCAATGTTGTTTGTTTATTCACTGATCGACTGATTGCCACGACCTGCAGTGGAGAAGGTGGAGCTAGCTGCTGCTTAGAACGGCTTTGTCTCCTATGAATACGATGTTCTGCTGCTTCGGTTGGTGGCGGTTTCCGACACGAGTATCCACCCGCAGTTTATTTTTCTCCTGGAACCCTCTAAAATACAGGAGAAAAATAAACTACAGATGGAAACCCGTGTCCGAAACAGTCATCCACCAAGGCAACAGAATATCGCATTCATTGGAGACAAGGCCTGTCTACGCAGCAGTTAGCTCCATCCTCTCCACTGGCGATCATGGCAATCAGTTGCGATCACTGAATAAGAAATAACATTGCGAGGCGTTCCTCTTACATTTCGTCAGTGTACAACGTGATATTTGCTGCCGAAGGGGTTGACCTAGTGGCAGACATCGGCTTCTATGACTTCGACGTTCTGTAGCTTCGTTGGATGACATTTCTGGACACGTATTCCTATCCTCCATTTGTTCCTCAAGACACCCTCTACAACTCCTCGAATTTCGTCGCAACATTTCGGGGACACCCTGTAGAAATGAAAAGTAGTGCAGAAGATAGGAAGCGATGTAGGACTTCAAACCAGTCAAAAGACAGATGACTTTAAAAAACAGACAGTACTTTGGATAGACAGCTGTACACCAGGATAAGCTGAAGCAATACCACGTGAGAAGACTGTGACTAAGGACCTAAATTCTAAGCATGTATATGTATTGTCAAGCAACGTATTACTGGTTCATGAATCAGTACTGAGAATATTACGCGTCAGTTGTTAAATGTGTGATTTAATTACCAGAACATGTTTTGGGACTAAGTTATTATATTACAAAGTGGTATAAACTAAGGAAACAAATCGTAGATCGCAATACTACATCCACTGAAAATCATGTAACTAGTCTATATTGTCCTGCATTGTACCATACCATGATTGAGCCTTGCGCGGCTCGTGGTAGTGTCGTTAATTGCTTGACATCTTGTCTTTCCGGTACTGCCGTCCCGTTTCTTATTCGATTTACTGGCGTCACTAAGTTGCTGGCTTGCTTGCCCGTGAGTGGCAGCAGCGGCGATTATGGATAAGAACACTGTCATACTATCTTTGGAGCGACCGCCAGTATTTATGGGTAATCGGGACGGAGCAGCAGTGAGGTCCGGACATCCATGACTCGACCACCTTGGCTGGTCGTTCGATCGGTCGTCTCATCGAACGACGCGTATTTGGTCGCCGACCGCTTCTGGGTTCTTCGTGTGTGTCGACTTGTGATTCGTCCTTGTTGTTCCACAGTCACTGATTTTAGTGTTGTTTGTGGAAGTGTTTTCGTGGAACCGTGTGTAGCTTGTGTGGTTTCGACTGAGCAACTATTTTAATGCTGTCTGAGTGCTGCAAGTAGTCCGTCGGTGGGGACAGAGCAGCGAGGTAGTCTCCATGGTGTGCGGTCAGGCTGAGACCGCTGGCGGCGTGCTCGCGCTGTCGGATTGTGAGGTGCTAACTGCGAAACCTCAACTGCTGTGACATCTCTTCTTTCTTTGCGGTTGTTGCTTCCTGGGCCGTTCTGGCTAGCAGCAACGTATGGTGTGTTGGAGTCAGTGGAATTTTGCAGCCATCTTCCTGTGTGGTCTTTAACTATTAAATTGGTTGTTGCTTATCAGTGAAGTGCACCAGCGATATTTTCTGACTTGTGGCCGTTAACACCCCAGTTACCTGGCCTGGTCATTTGCGTAGTTTTCCAGCAGTGTGGTTTTCCTCGCCGTGTTGATGCTGCCCGGCACTGGTTGTAGTACTACAGCCTTTTAGTTGTTGTTCCTATTTTTTTAAAGAGTGGTTATTGTGCTTTGGTTGTTATTAGACGTCAATTTTGAAGACGTAGTGCTGCTGGTACCTTCGTCCTCAGCTGATATTTTCTGTTGTCGTACCGTTGGTCGGGCGGAAGGGAATTCATTAAGTTGTTGGTCGGTCCTTCAGCCATCCCTGGATCGGGTTGCCATCCAATTATTTAACGTTAATCTTGGCTGCCTGTCTCACCTCACCTTTCGTTTGAGCTACCTCCTCAGGCCGACCCTTGGAACGCTTCTGAGCACCACTGTTGATTTCAGATTGTGATTTTCATTTTAGTCTGATATACTGTGCTAGGCCTTCAGCCTTCGTTTAATTTAGTTTGTTATAATTTTAAAATAAAGAATTCAAATTACTTAAATTTTATGTTGAAGATTGATTTGTCACAAACTAAATTTTGAAAGTTTGTTCTAAATGAAATTCTTGTTACCCAGGCCTTAAGCCCTGATTGTTTGATGGGCAGTGTGTGGCCTTCAGCCGAGCTTTTACATGAAATGCTTTTAAGATAATTCCTTCAACTGTCTGTATTCTTTAAAGCAATTTATTATAATCAAAATATCCACGGGTGTACTGCCGGTCTATAGTGTCCAACGGGCACAATATTTCGGCGATCAAACATGTCGCCATCATCAGGTGAACTGACGGACTGAGCTCCTGTGAACGCGCCGGCACGGAGATCCGTACGCTATGGCTGCTCAGGGGGAACTGGGTTCGGTCGTCTCGTCTCGCTTAATTCTCGGACATCCTCTGTCCGGAGATGATGGAGGCTAAGCAGCGGTGCTGCTGTTCCTCCTTTCTCCTCTGTGTTGTGGTGTGGATGGCCTCACGATTTGAAAGGGCCTCTGGCTACCCCGCTGAATTTAAAGCAGCGAAGTAGTTGGTGGCTGGCATGTCCTCTGGGGCAGGTTTACGCCTGCCGGAGCGCCACTCCTCTTTCACCCACTTCTCTGCGACCTGGTAGATGTGTTCCCAGTCGGAGGGGGTGAAGATGGGGCGGCTGTTGAGCAGTATTAGCTCCTTCCTTGTTACCACCTCACGCAACATGCCTCGCGTGTGGCGAAGATCGCACGGTTGGTGAGGCAGTGATGGTTTTGCGTGTGCCGGCGTGAAGGGGTACGGGTTGTCCCCATGAGGATACGCGGCGGCGGCCGATTTAAATACCCTCCGCCCGCGGCGCGCTCCCTCCGCCGTCCGCGCCCCACGCCACGGTAGCGCGGTGGAACAGACTGCGACGGCGTCTGAGATGACGTCGGTGTGATGGCTCTGTCCGCCGTGGTCGTCACAACTATGCTTTTGCTCGATTTACTCTTGATTAACCCAATCGCTGGTTCCCAAGCCTTGCTAAGATTATAGCCACAGTCACGGTTTATGAGGTCGTCATTGGTGCGAATTTCGATGGCCTCTCTAACAACGCTGTCCCAGTATCTCGACGTCTGTACCAGAATCCTCGTGCGGTCATACTCCATAGCGTGATTTTCCGACAAACAATGTTCAGCGACCGCCGACTTGCTCGGATACATCAGTCGAGTGTGCCTCTGGTGTTCACGGCATCGATCCTCGATGGTACGCATCGTCTGACCAATATACGACTTGCCACATTGACACGGAATCTGGTACACGCCGGCCTTCCTCAAACCGAGGTCATCTTTGGCGTTCCCAACCAGTGCACGAGTTTTATTCGGAGGACAAAACACAGTTCCGACCCGGTGTTTCTTCAGAATGCGGGCGATTTTCCCCGAGAGTGCGCCTGTGTATGGAATAAATGCAGTGCCTACCTCCTCCCTCGTGACCTCATCCATCTCAACAGGTTGTGATGCAGTGGTTGGGCGGAGAGCACGATGGATCTGCCACTCTGAGTACCCATTTTTTCGAAATACAGTTCTCAGATGTTCCAATTCCTGGGGTAGACTCTCTGTGTCAGAGATAGTGCGCGCCCTATGTACAAGAGTTTTAAGTACCCCATTCCTCTGTGAAGGGTGGTGGCAGCTGTCTGCGTGCAAATACAGATCAGTGTGTGTTGTCTTTCGATACACCCCATGACCTAGGGTGCCGTCAGCCCTTCTCCTGACCAAGACGTCAAGGAAAGGTAATTTACCCTCCGTTTCAGTCTCCATAGTGAATTTGATGTTGGGGTGTATGGAGTTTAGATGTGTAAGGAAGTCAAGGAGTTTATCCATACCATGTGGCCAGATGATGAACGTGTCGTCCACGTAACGGAAAAAGCAAGTAGGTTTCCATTCGGATGACGACAGGGCTTCCTCCTCGAAGTTCTCCATGTACAAATTCGCTACCACCGGTGAAAGTGGGCTACCCATGGCGACTCCTTCCGTTTGTTCGTAGTATTCTCCATTAAAAAGAAAATACGTGGAAGTCAAGACATGCCTAAAAACTTCAGTGGTATTCTCGTCAAACCTCTGACCAATCAACTCTAGCGACTCTCGCAGGGGTACCCTCGTAAACAAGGAAACGACGTCAAAACTCACCATGATATCTGACTCATCCAACCTGAAGCTATCAAGGCGTTTAACAAAATCCACGTAATTACGGATGTGATGAGGGCATTTACCCACATAAGGACTTAATATTCCCGTCAGGTATTTGGCCAGCAAATATGTAGGTGCCCTGATGTTGCTGACAATGGGGCGTAATGGTACCCCCTCTTTGTGAACCTTCGGGAGTCCATATAGTCTAGGCGGTACCGGACCTTGGGGTACCCTTAGTGTCACCCTCCGGTAAATCTGCGTCCTTGAGAAGAACCCTCGTCTTGTTCTCCACCTTCTTTGTAGGGTCAACGCTGATCTTCCGGTAGGAATCATCATTTAGCAGGCTCTGCATCTTATCAGTGTAGTCCTTATGGGAGACAACAACTATAGCATTGCCTTTGTCAGCCGGTAAGACAACAATTTCAGAGCGTTCCCTCAGATCACGAATGGCCGCCCTCTCTTTACTGCTGATATTTGACTTCATCGGCTTGGATTTCGTCAACGCACGACAAGTTTCACGACGTATTTCCTCGGCTGATTCTGGCGGAAGTCGAGCTGCAACCTGTTCAACAGCACTAACAATTTCTGCGACCGGAGTGAACTTGGGGGTGGGAGCGAAGTTGAGACCTTTCTGCAAAACCGAGACCGCATCATCACTCAACACCATGCCACTCAAATTGATGACAGTCTTGCACGGAACCTGCAGAGATGGTTTGTCAAGGAGACGTGAGAACAGTAATTAAAACTTCCGGGCTGAGAGGCCGTGGTCGAACAGTAGAACTTCTTCTCCCTGACGTTTCGTTGCCAGCTGCGGACAACATCTTCCGAGGCGAGTCTACGACTGGCTACCAAGCCGCGGAGGTCCTGTATATATAGAGCGGGTAGAGGGCACCACCACTCGTCACGTGATGTCAACAGTAAAACTATCTCTGACTGGCGTCATTACTCTCGATCGAAGGTAATCGATTGTCACATCTTTGATGCAAAGTTGATCGCCATATTTTATCTAACTTCAAACCTTCTTCTTTCTTGTTAAAATTATTATGGTGTTTAAAAATCTCTATCGCCTCTCTATACATACGTGCATGATAATGCGATGTCTTAGCTAGCACGCTTGTCTCGCTAAATTTTATCTCATGGTCTCCGTCTTCGAAAACATGTTCTGCTACAGCTGACTTATCCGTGTGTCCCAATCGGCAGTTCCTCTTGTGTTCAGTCAGGCGAGTACTGATACTTCTTTTAGTTGTTCCAATGTAAACTTTCCCACAACTACACGGAATTTTGTAAACACCCGGAGTAGCTAAAGGGTGTCGTGCATCCTTCGCCGATCTTAAACATTCACTAATCTTCTTAGTTGGTCTGTAGATTGTTTCAATTCTAAACTTGGCTAGCACTTTTCCTACAACAAAAGTGTTGACAGCTACTAACCAACTAATAAAAAAGTCTTCTATCCCTGCAGCAGATAAAAAAGATCTTTGTAAAACGGAAGCATTCCCTCCTAGATTATATGGGTTACCTAAGGTACACAAACCAAATGTCCCTCTTAGGCCGATTTTGAGTGCTATAGGATCCCCTACTCAAGAGTTGGCTAGATATCTTGCCTCATTGCTACAACCGTTTATCGGAAAGACTGATCATCATATTAAGAACTCCATGCACTTCATCGAAAAACTGAAGGGGATTACTATAAGCCCCAGTGATATCCTTGTTAGCTTTGATGTTGTATCTTTGTTTACTATGGTTCCGGTGAACGAAACTCTGGCTTATCTATCTGACATATTTCCTACTGATATAGTAGCCTTGTTCCGGCACTGCCTATCTACGACTTATTTCCAGTATAATAATGAGTTCTATGAACAAATTGACGGAGTGGCTATGGGTAGCCCCCTAAGTCCAGTCGCTGCTAATATTTTTATGGAATTTTTTGAGCAACAGGCACTTCAGTCAGCCAGAAAAAGTCCTTTGAAGTGGTATCGGTATGTGGACGATACTTTTGTGATATGGAATCACGGAGAAGAGCAACTGAACGAATTTCTGAAGCATTTGAACAGCATTAACTCAAAAATTCAATTTACCATGGAGACAGAGAGTAATGGACAGATTAATTTTCTGGACGTTTCAGTAATTAAACGAGCAGATGGTACTCTTGGTCACAAAGTATACAGAAAAGATACTCATACCGACCGTTATCTTCATAAGAGTTCAAATCATCATCCCAGGCAGAAGAGAGGTGTCATCAAAACACTGGTGGACAGGGCCAATAGAATTTGTGAGCCAGCGTATTTACAAGAGGAACTAAATCATTTGCGGACAGTTTTTCGGAAAAATGGATATACTAATAAGGAGATAGATCGTGCACTCCACCCGAGAAAGAAAATGTCCGAAAACATGCAAAAACAACAACCTTCAGCAGGGAAAGTTTTTCTTCCTTACATCCATAATATTACGGACCGTATCGGAAAAGTGCTAGCCAAGTTTAGAATTGAAACAATCTACAGACCAACTAAGAAGATTAGTGAATGTTTAAGATCGGCGAAGGATGCACGACACCTTTTAGCTACTCCGGGTGTTTACAAAATTCCGTGTAGTTGTGGGAAAGTTTACTTTGGAACAACTAAAAGAAGTATCAATACTCGCCTGACTGAACACAAGAGGAACTGCCGATTGGGACACACGGATAAGTCAGCTGTAGCAGAACATGTTTTCGAAGACGGAGACCATGAGATAAAATTTAGCGAGACAAGCGTGCTAGCTAAGACATCGCATTATCATGCACGTATGTATAGAGAGGCGATAGAGATTTTTAAACACCATAATAATTTTAACAAGAAAGAAGAAGGTTTGAAGTTAGATAAAATATGGCGATCAACCTTGCATCAAAGATGTGACAATCGATTACCTTCGATCGAGAGTAATGACGCCAGTCAGAGATAGTTTTACTGTTGACATCACGTGACGAGTGGTGGTGCCCTCTACCCGCTCTATATATACAGGACCTCCGCGGCTTGGTAGCCAGTCGTAGACTCGCCTCGGAAGATGTTGTCCGCAGCTGGCAACGAAACGTCAGGGAGAAGAAGTTCTACTGTTCGACCACGGCCTCTCAGCCCGGAAGTTTTAATTACTGACGATGCCGGCCGTGAAAGCCTACACGCTATGAGACGTGAGAACTTAGCTGTTTGACGTCCCGTAGCCTTCTTATGGGCGGAATAAGCTGACACCCAGGTGACACCATCAATCCAATCCCAGGAAAAAGAAGTGAACTTAGTAGCCAGTTGCAAATGTAATTTGAGTAATTCCTGTGAGATAAACTCAAGGCTCCGGCGGGTGAATTGCGCTCTCTCACGTACCAATGCGAGGCTGGCTCGTTTCTTGATTCTCTTAGCTGCTGCAGAATCGATGTGATGCATAACCTTAGCAAAATTTGGAACAACATTCTCGGAACGTCATCTCTTTAGAAAGGCAAGAGTACTTAGCAACCGACATCTACGGTGGTGCAACTTTTCAAATTTCTTCATGCTGCGATACATCTCCTCCCCGTAAAGGTGTATGATGTGATTCTTGAGTTTCTCCCGGCGTATTTGATAATCAAAATATCCACGGGTGTACTGCCGGTCTATAGTGTCCAACGGGCACAATATTTCGGCGATCAATTTATTATAACTTTTGTTCAGGCCTTCAGCCGTTGTTGTTTTTGGTGTGGTTCTGGGTCTTCAACCCACGAGGTATCGCAAGTTTTCTTAACTAGGCCTTCAGCCGTATTGTTTTAATTTGATCCTTTTGAGGCAATGTGTGATTAAGTGGTTCTTAGGAAAATAAAGGTTTGTGCGTTTTTTGCAACTAACAGTAACTGATTACGGCCCCCTCCACAACCGTAACCTGATCCGCTCTATCCTGCGAAACCAGATCTCACTGATGTTTCTACGCCATTAGGAAAGTAAAAAGTAAAAGGCTAGCAACAAATATTGTCAAACATAAAGCTCTTCCTTGAACATCTAACGTTGGCGCAAAATATTCTCACATTGCTCAGTCGTAAACTAAAGCAGCGTGGTCTAAGGCGCCTTGCCACGGTTCGTGCGGCTCCCCCCGTCGAAGGTTCGGGTCCCCCCTCGGACATGGGTGTGTGTGTTGTTCTTAGCATAAGTCGTAAACTAAGTCTTAGTTAATTTGTGTGTAAGACTAGGGACTGATGACCTTAGCAGTTTGCTCCCTTGGGAATTCATAAACATTTGAACATTCATAAACTAAAGGCTCCTGCCATCACCTACCAAAGATATAACTATTCTGTAAAGCATACATCACACCCCTCAGCGATGCTACTGTCTATCGTAAGATCTTTGAAGAATACGTCTAGTTATAGCAAATCCTTGAACAAATACTGCGTTTATGTTTGCACGTATGCATCCGTATAGGCTGACCAAAGGGACACGTTAAAGCTAAGCTAAGTTGGTGGTTGTTTCTCAAGAACAGACACCACATTAATCAGGCCGAAGACGGTCAGTGGTCGTGAGTGACGATGATAATAGGCCAGGGGCACTACGAAGGGGTACTAGGGTTGTCCATGCGGTTGCGGTGGCCACTGTGCCCGGCTGGCCTAATGGTCATTTCCGCTTCGAGCTCCGAGCGGGAAGGTTCTTGTTTATTTTACTTGCCGCAGCGTCGCTTGTGTGAACTTTTCCTCGTTATCGTTCTGTCTGCCGAGTAAGTCATAGCGCCTCCGCTCCGCCGTACTGTCTTTTAGTGTTCGACTAGTTGGAGCTGCGTCGGCCGCTCCGCTATGGCTACCATGGTTTCCACGTGTATTCCACGAAAGGGTACTGTGAGCTTTACTCTCGATAAAACAACGCGACACGTGCACCCCGGGTCTCTAGAAATCCACGATTGGCTTGTCGATACAATTCGTGTGAACTTCGATCAGGCCCACACCGCTTGTTTTGACGCAGACGAAAACGTGTTTTACGTGAAATTTATGGATACCCTTCACGTTAAAAGATTACTGTCGCGACATGGTTCTCAAGTCCCGTTCAAGCATCGAGATAATTCCGTTAGTATGGTATCACTCGCAGATACTGAAATCGAATATACCAATGTTACAGTGTTCAACCTCCCACCGGAAGTTGTTGACAACATTCTAAAGCACATATTAACTCCTTATGGTAACGTGAAGAACGTCCGTCCTGAACGCTGGTCTACTCTACACAGATTACAGTGGAATTCGTTCCGTGGAAATGCTTGTCAAACGAAATATTCCATCACATTTACAAGTCTTCCCATTTGCTCCAAAAACTTCATTTCACTGTCCTGACTCTTCATTTCATAATTGTCAATGTGAATAATATAGCGATGTATTGAGCTGTTTCCTTGATGATGGGATAATATAGTCCAGAAACTTATTGTGATACATATATCGCACATTTGACAACTGGCGCGTAACATTCTGAGCTTGTAGCTATGATACACATGTAGCTACTGCTTAATAAATCGAGATGCTAAGAACTAAAAGGGTTTAAAGCACACTGTCGTCGGTTTTGAGAGTGTAGCATTTATTCATGCTCCTGGTATCTGTTGATATAATGGTGAACCAGTTTTATCCACATCCATATTGTTTATATGAACATTCACAAAAAGCTGCCTCGCCGATTTCTACGGTATTCATTTCCTTATGGGTCCAAAGCACAAAGCATAATTTTGATGCTTTGCCCTTCTCAACTGTTATTTTAGCTTCACCAACATAATTTAGTGTCTACCTGATATACGTAGTAGTAGTAGTACTTCGTAATCTGAGGAATATCGACAGTTTGACCCGAAAATAAAGCCACGGAATGTGCTTAATGAAAATGATGATAACGAGTACCATGTTGGAATAGGTCATAAGTGTGTATGTGGTGCATTTAGTAGTCTGTTCTTTTTGTTCTGATTCTAGCTCCACAATAATTACATACTTTACAACCGTCAAAAGGCACTTTTGTCGCCAGCTGCTACAGGAAAAAATTGTGAATTACAGTTAATAAAAAATGAAATTGTAAATATTAATTAATATGGGTACATTATTTTTCATAGAAAATAAAGGATATTATGACTTAAAAAAGCAGATCAGGCCTATGAGACTGGTGTTTATGTCGACAAATTTAATGTTCGTGAACATCTGTTTTTCTCAAAATGTTTGTCTTTGTTTTGGGCCCTTCTGGTTCTGAATGCTGTAATTTGTGCAAAGGTACCCGCTGTGTCATCTGGCCGCTGTTATCAACCCTTAGAAAGTTTCGTGAAACAGTCGATAGGCGTCATGAGTTCCTTAGTCTTATGAGTGCATTGTGTGGAACGCTTCTCCCTTGCTAGAGAGATTTTTTTTTTTTTTTTTTTTTTTTTTTTTTTTTTTTTTTTTTTTTTTTTTTTTTTGCCTGAAGGCCGTCAGCTATATTACGAAACAGTTACCGCAGGCTCTGTTCTCTATCAACTTTCTTCTTACTCACGGAAAAGAAGGCAGTTGAATTAATTGACTTCCTGCCTGCCATTAGATAAAAAAGTACGAAATACACTTGTAACAAGTTATTAAACGTCTCAGTGATAGATGGTTAATGAATGAGAAGGTACAATTATTCAAATAATCTCATTGACGTTAAATTACTATTAACCATGATTGATTAGTCATATATTTACACATTTGCTGTCGAGTTGTTGTTTACATTTAGTGCATAAGATGGAGAAAACAACTTTGCAGAACACGTAGAAGCGTGCTGTTGCTAAATATCACTGAGGAAAGCTGAGAGATCATATAGTTCATTAAGCTACATTTCCTATCTCTACTTCAAATGACTTGTAGCAAACTGTCGTAAAAAGAAAATATGAGCGTAAATATGCAGAGAAAGATCTGAAGCTTACTTTTGATACAGAAATAAATAAGGGGGAAGATTAGATAAGAAAAGCAGAAAATTAGATGGATCTCAAACGCGAGAACTAAAATTTACGAAGCTAATTCTAGGGAGCAGTACTAGTGATCTGACTCTTCTTACAGTCAGAGAATGAACTGAAATGAATTAGAAAGGGTCACTTGCGAACATAAGTAAATAAAATTAATTTCCCACGGCAGTCACACTGCTGCAGCACTTTGCTCGTGACAACAGCTTTTCGGTTAGTTTCTGTAGGCTGAATGGACCTCTTTCGTTACCTTTACAAACATGATGTATTCACCGAGAGTCGAAACTATATCCACTATGTCAGCAACCAATGAAGTTGACAACAATTGAGGGTAGAGACCACTGAGCTCCACAGCAAGTGGAATAAATAACAAGCTTACGTGATGCCCAACAAGGAACCAAGTAGGACATCTGCCTTTCGGGGAAATTTTTTTTAGTTGAGTCATCCGACCACATCTCAGTAATGAATTCAGATCTTCAGCTATCACTGTCTCTCTCCTTTCATTCCAGACCTTACACAAACCTTCTTACCGCCACCTGGAATATGGGGATCTACGTCATCTACTCCGCAAGACGCTGTACAGTGCACGGTGGACGGGATATTGCTAATATGCTGGTTTTCACACTCCCTCAAGTTTGTTAATGAATTGCAGTCTTTTACATGGCTGACGAAGTAATCGCCCCGTTGCATATTCATTATAAGCTAAAACTGGGAGCAAGGCTACCCGGTCGGGTACAAAGTTTTAGCCAGCTCTGAATATTCAACTCCTTGAATACTTCACCGGAAATGGGAGACATCAATTCAATGGGCCGTGTAACTGATGGTAGTTCATTCATGAGGTAAACTGTTACAATTCCTTCTTATTGCACTTGGGTAATAATACATGAGTGTTCATTTCATTATCCTTTGATTAGTGATTAATATTTTAAATTCCCCGTAGAAAAACCTCATAGACTTTTTTTGACGACTTAGCGACTTTCCAAAATCTTTGAATATGTTACGTCACACAATAGCACATTTTTGTCATTATTTATGGGTGAAGGTCGTTACTATATTGTATTAGATTTGCGATTCTCTTCCCCATCCTTGTTTAGATGAGCTAATGTTCAGTCTATTATGACTCGACACCAACGGGAAGCTACGTTCGAAATTTTCTTTCTTGTTGGGTCCATGTCTAGCAGTTATTATATCCGTATTTCAAGAAAAAAGTTTAGTTAATGGGAGGCGTAATACCGGTATTATGAAATTTTATTTATTTCACCTCATCCAAAATATTGAAATTTAACTTCTGATTCTTGCTGCAAATCCCAAGCTTATCATGTTTTAGGCTTTCTGTAGTTTCCCTGAATCAGTACGACCGAATCCGTTGGTTATTTGAAGTATACTACCATGGCTGACGAAATACATATTAAGTATTACAAAAGTCAATGTAAGATGCATGGTAGAAAATGATGTGTGATGATATATTCTCCTCTCACTCTTTTTACTTTTATGGATGTAAAGTTGGAAGGAAAAGGCCTTGTACGCTTAGGTAAGAGGTGTAATTTGTTTTTTATAATCTACTGAATAATTGCACGGGAAGGAGAGTAACACCAGATTTCTGGACGTAAATCTGTTACTGAAATATCCTAAACAGATTTTCACGATGTACTAAGCATCTTTCTTCGATTGCCCTCTAGGTCATATTTTTTAAAATTTCTTTGACCCCCTATCAGCCTTCTTTTAGCGAGGAATGCTCTCTTGGCCTTTCTGCTCTGCTCCTTATATATTCTAGCGTGTGGTCATTGTGCTTCATGGTGTTAGGTTTATCGTTAATCTCACTTCTACTACTCGCCATTATTGTCATCCTTCCACGCTTTGCTCTCAGTCCATATACCGTGTGTATAAGTCTCTCCAGGTATTGAAATTGTTCTTCAGTTTCACTGAGAATGCCAACATTATCATTAATATCTTCTCACCCTCAATTAAAATCGAAATTCTGAACTTTTTCTTTAAATTTCCGACATTGTTTGTTCGATCTATAGGTTGAAGAGTGGGAGAGGAAGACTACGCTCTTGCCTTACGACGGTTTTAATCCGAGTACTTCTCTCTCTTGGTATTCCATTCGTATTGTACATTACCCACTTTTCTCTACACTTAAAGCTATATTTATGTTAATTTCGTCTTGCAGGAATTCACTTTCTTGTTCAACAAATCCTATTGAGGTATCCTGATTTTACCCTGTCTTGCCTCCATTATCAAGCGCAAAATCAAAACTACCTCTCTGGCCCCTTTACCGTTAATCACTCAGTAATCCTTTGCGGCAAGTAAAGCGTACAGCTTCACTTTTACCTGAAGTGGGGAGTAGCTGCCAGTACTTGCACCTGGACAATATTTAATCGTCATTACATAGCAAATTTTTGGGAAAGACTGTTTGATGGTTTGTTTTGGGATTGGCGAATTACACCGGGAGATTACCAGTATGATATCCATCCCCGGTAGCTGAGTGGTCAGCGCGACAGAATGTCAATCCTAAGGGCGCGGGTTCAATTCCCTGCTGGATTGGAGATCATCTCCGCTCAGGGATGGGGTGTTGTGTTGCGCTAATCATCATCATTTCATCCCCATCGACCCGCAAGTCTCCGAAGTGGCAGTGGCATCACATCGAAAGACTTGCACCCGGTGAACGGTTTATCCGACGGGAGGCCCTAGTCACACGACATTTACATTTACCAGTATGATTCACAGAGCGTACGCAGTAAGCACTCTCTGTTGGAGTTGGTACACCGGGAATATTCGTGATGGAGGAAGGTAGCATCTCGTCTAGTAGTCACATCACAGTTGGCAGAAATCAGGGAGATCATGTACGTATGTGAGCTGACGGTACAAACCTTATTTACTTTGATGAGATAAATAAAATGTATGTGTAACAATAAAAAGCGATAGTAAAGAAAGTGTTTCAATATGTCCCAAAAACAGAATTAAACAAAGCTAAAGCATCAGAAACCATTACAGACTGTACTATGTGTGGAATATATAAAACTAACAAAACAAAGTAACCGATAGCATTATGTTAGACAGAATTATAAACAAAAACCAGCTGAAGATAGGACACAAAATGGTGAGATATGTTTGGATATAACAAAAATATACATACTTGATCTCTTCTTTCTGGGACATTGGTATGCTAATTCTGATAACCGCAGGCGTTGGAGGGGTGCGTCTAACGGCTGCAGTACTGCGATGTGAAAGGCGTCGGGAAACCTCAAAATTATCTTTTCCTAGTGCAAACAGCTCTCCAGTAACTACACCATCGTCGGAGTTAATGACCAAAGCGACAGCAAACAAGAATGTGGAAAATCGAGATTTCGTAAAATCTTGCCCACGGAATCTGATTTAATGTGGTCCCTGAATCTATTGTAATGTCTATATAAATAAATACACAATTGGATGATGTCTGATGTTATTCGTGTTACTATCTCCGTACGTGTAATGAGAAGTCCGGAGAATAAATTTGCAGAGTAGAACTGTTAGGGGTTATAGCTTAACCTGAAGCCTTAGAAGTGGTCGAGCTTCCTTTATCTCCTAGAAGCAACTTCACAGTGAGCTGTGGGGTTAACTTCATGAGTTGTATAGGCCTACTGCGATCTGTTACTGAGCCGAATTTAGATTAGTCTACCTTATAAACCAAATATAAAACTAAAAAATCTTTTCCAGGATCAGAAGTAGACTGCATCCATAATTTATTAATTGTAGTCTGCATGATATGCAGACTACAACGAAGGAAATGGTAGACAGGAAATTACAGAGATGAATCCTGGATACATTGACAGAACTACTGCTTGTGGAGAGTTTCAAAGGGACAATTATGCAATAAATCACAGTAACATGGAGAATGAAGGTAATACAGAACGATAAAAGAGTCGCTTGGAGCGATGAAATAGTGAAGGCAAAGAGACTAGGTCAATCAGAAATCCTTGGAAACACAGAAGATATTAGATGAAGAAAAGATGGAAAACACAAAACTACGAGTTGAGTTTGACAGTGCATTGAAAGACGAACGAAGCAACCTAGACTTGGAAGAACATACCATGTCAAAATTATACAATATAGTATACATGTTGTTTGAGATAGATGAAATACCTTCAGACTTTAGGAAGTACCGGTATGTTATAACTCCATTTTCAAAGAAGGCAACTGAAAAGACAAAGATTTCTGGTCAGACGAATTTAGGTAATATCAACAGCAGCAAAAAAATGGTTCAAATGACTCTGAGCACTATGGGACTCAACTTCAGAGGTCATTAGTCCCCTAGAACTTAGAACTAGTTAAACCTAACTAACCTAAGGACATCACACATATCCATGCCCGAGGCAGGAATCGAACCTGCGACTGTAGCGATCTCGCGGTTCCAGACTGCAGCGCCTAGAACCGCGGTAGTGGGTTCGTTATGAATAGGTAGGCAGGGATGAGAGTGTGTTACTGGTACAGTTCAATGATAGCGTTGCACTTATCAGAATGGATAGCAAACCAACACCGAAAACAGTAGTTCAGGTATACATATTAACTTCGCAAGCAGCAGATGAGGAGGTAAAGCATATGAGGATGTAGGAAGGGTAACTCAGTACGTAAAGGGGAGGAAAACCTAATAGTCATGGGAGATTGGAATGCGGCTAAAGCGCAAGGCGTAGAAGAAGAGGTTACGGGAGAATTTGGGCATGTTAGTCGGAATGAGACAGCGGAAAGAGTGACTGAGTTCTGCAATAAATTTCAGCTAATAATAGCGAATACTTTGTTCAAGAATCACAAGAGGAGGAGGTATACTTCGAAAAGGCATGAAGATGAAAGAAGATTTCAGTTAGATTACATCACAATCAGACAGAGATTCCGAAATCGGATACTGGTTTGTAAGGCGTGCCCAGGAGCAGATATAGACTCCGATCACAATTTAGTAAAGATGAAGAAAAGTGGAAATTCGTGGTAAGGACTATGGGACCAAACTGCTGAGGTCATCGGTACCTAGGCTTACGCTAAGGACAACACACACACCCATGCCCGAGGGAGGACTCGAACCTCGGACGCGCGGATCCGCGCCAACTGAGGCAAGGCACCCTTAGACTGCACGGCTACACCGCGCAGCTAATGATAAAGAATTCCACGGGGTCCCGCTCTATAGTCTTTAAGACGCAGAGGAAGGCAGGTGAGGAGATACTACTAAAGATCCTTACCGGAAGCGGAACGTCAAAGAAGACTGATTTTCTATCGAACAGTCAAACAGGAATGTAAAGAACTACTACACCAAACAAGAGCAGAAAAAAGTAAGCGTACATTATGAACCAAACGGTAAGCGATGTTTGGTGCTTACCATACAAACTTGCAACAAATAAGGTTCGATAACCCACTGTATTATCAAGCCTGCGACTATCCAACGCCACGATGACCATAGACTAGGGACATCAATGGTGTACCTATCCAGAACTTCGTTGCCGGGCGATGTAACGATGGGAGACACTGAGGTCCATCAGCATCTTCGCTCTGAATTCCTAGAGCAGCATGTGAATAACAGTGTTGTGATGCTATCTGCCCGGCAGGAAGTGAGACAGGCAACAAAGAAGTTAAAGAAGAAGAAAGCACAAGGTCCTGATAGAATTCTGGGAGAGGTGTTGCTTCAGCTAGTGGACCAAACTATGCCATAAATAACAGTATTATTAAAGGCATGTCTTTTGTAGGGTCGGATGCCCAGAATCTGGAAAATCTCGAATATCATTATAGCAAATGAAAGGGGAAGACCCAAGAGAACCGAAATCTTCCAGACCGATTTGTTTGGTAAATGCTCTAGCCAGAGTACAGGGAAAGCTTCTATGCCGCCGCCAGAGGTACGACAGACATTAAGTAGGCACGAGCCGTTTGCGGTACGGTTTCAGGAAAGGGAAATCCACCGAGGACGCGATAAATCACGCAATGAGTACTGTGAGCACCTCAGACTGCACGTATGTTACAGCCGTATGATTGATATAGCTGGGGCGTTTGATAATTTGTGGTGGCCTGCCATGTTAAAAAGACTGAAATAGATGGACTGTCCCAGTTGTATCTATGACATTCTACGAGGTTATTACACAGACAGGCAGGTGCATTTAGAACGTCCTGGAAAGAAATTTGTGAAAGACCTCAGGAAAGGCTGCCAACAAAGCTCTGCTTGTGGTCCCGAGTTCTTGGATGTTGGTATACAGCCACTGCTGAACCAGCCTTAGAGTATAACAAACACTAAAGGCTGCATTACCAAAGCAGACGATCGACAAATTATAGTTTCTGCTATCACGACGGTTAAATTAGAGAAAAACAGTACGATAGTTCTTTAAAGACTATGTATCTGGTGCGTAGAAAACTAACTTTAGTAGCGCACGAAACAGTCTGCATGTAGCTAAAGGGAGCATTATCAAGAACGAGAAATCCTACACAGTCCTGTGGAAAGAAAACAAGCATATAGGTACCTTGGAATTAGCATCGGCGAAAAGCATAACTTTCATGTACAGGCAGAAATCGTATGCCAGAGAGGCATTGAAATCTTAAATGAAATAAAAATTCGTCAAAGAAGTTTTCAGCTGCCATTAGAGCAATAAGAACGTACCACAACGCAAGTTTACTCGTTATTGTGGGTTGCGGATAGAGAGTTTAGGCTCATAGAGCCAGAAAGGTAATGGCAGCATAGGCTCTATGGTGAACACAGAGAAATGTACTCCTGCGCCTGACAGGGGCAATAGAACGACCGACTGAGGCACTACTGTTGGTATTAAGCTTTCTGCTTCTAGACCTAGCTGCGAGAAAGAAAGATGTACAATATTGGCTCAAATACAAATTCATACAGAAAGCAGAGCAAACGTTCTCCGAATGTGGAAGTGACTTGATACAGTCGAGTGCAGTGCTATATTACACGTCTGGGCTAGGTGGTGGCATCTGCTGTACATTTACAATCAATTTTAGAACAGTAATCGCATATATAAATCTGGCCTCAAATCGATAGAAATGGGAAAAGTGATCAGGGAATAGGTATATATCGACCGAATATAGAGCCTAATCGGTGAACTTGAGGAAGTACTTTGCTATCTTCTGGTTCGCAACGTACAATTTTTATATCGGACCAAGTATGCTGAAACAGGAGGAATCCCGGAAAACGTGGACATCGAAACGAAGGGAATAAGGGAGGGAGTCAATGTTTTTCCCATTGTGGCTGCATTATAGTGTATGTGTATTGAGGTACCAGTGATTCTGGATGCACCAGTCACGTGACATAGCCTGCTTTCTACTCGTATACAGCTGTGTTCCGTATGTGTTTTAAAGCACTGTCTACTTGCGACAGTTAATGGTAAACCTGTCGGTCATCAGATGACTTCCATGTCATGTGTGAAAAAACTTGACACACTCTTCTAAAGGAGCTTTCATTTATTCGATCACCCCTGTCGCATCTTGGGTGTAAAATCGAGACTTCAGGGTCATCAATAACTTAGCAGTAAGAGCTTGTGATGCGCTGCAATCCCTCTGTAGGCATTGCCTGACTGATGCGCTGATTACAGAGTTAGTGATGGAATGACTTGTAATTTTCACATGTCAGACTCTGCTGCTATCATTTTATGTAGGCCTTATGCAGGCATCATATAATTTCTGGACCGTGATCGGATGTGAACAGTGGACGTTATACGTCTCCGCAAAGCTATATTGCGCTCGTATGATGCACAGCAAGTGTTTTACCATTTGATAAGATAGTTCAGCGTAGAGAAACTGTGAAGAAGGATATATGGGGGGGGGGGGGGGGGGAAGGTTTTCCAGCGTCGCAGTCTTAGGCGTGTGTGTGTTTATGTTCTCTATCTTTCCGATACCTTCCAGGGACAGATCCTAGACACTAGAACAATAATTCAGACTTGATATCTTCGTTGATTTAGGTAGAAATGTATCCAACTCAATCCGTGTCGAACTCCATCACGTATAAAAATAAGTCTCTTCTTGTTTTTCTTAACTGAATGCTATTACATTACGGCACTTTGAAATCTGTTACTATACATGGATAAGGAGTGCTAAGCTCCTCGACATGGTAACATATCGAGAAATCTCGGGCACTTGGATGGGTTGGAACTTGGAGAGCTATATTCATTCACAAGACGTGGAGTGTAGCGCTCTTCTTCTGGTCGCTTGGAGATTAATTCTCTAACGGTGCTGCAGTATTTGTTGGTCAATGACCGTGTGAGTTTGGTCTTTTACCCTAAGACAGAGAGAATGCTCTGTGACTCCCATACGCTGAGAGATAGATCGTAAATTAAAAGCTATGTTCGAAGTGTTACAAATGTGTAGAGCGTTGTCTGATGTTCTTTGATCATATTTGTGTTCGAGAATTAATAATTAATGGACGCACTGCACAACAATCTACCCACATTCGCAATTACACTCGCAAAGTGATGTAAAAGGGGCTGTTTAGCTGTGATACTGAAATTGGGGGTGTTGGGGTGGGGTGAGGGGGGGGGGGGGGGGCATACTGTCACATCAATGGCCGGTGCTGAACTTAGTGTAAATTTCTTCGAACTATCAAGTCTGTTCCTTAATATTACAGTACATCGAAGGTGTCTTTTTGCATCACATCCGCGCATCGGTTACCGTATAATGATTTAGTGAGATAGCCTGTTGGAATTGGGGGAGAAGTTTTGTGGGTGGAAGACCACTTCTGGGGCTTGCTAGCAGCTAAACAGCGATCGCGTACGTGAGTGCAGGATTACGAATAACTCGAAATGGAAGGCCGAGCCATCATCTGTTTCGTCACGGCGACATATGAACTTAAATGTAGAGGTCATGAAAGACTTTCGCACGGTAGTTTGGAACCTCTCCACGACACTGCATCGATATGAACTAAGTCAGTTGGGCTATGGACTGAGTGGCGAATACACCTGGTGGTGGTGTTGCCTCTAATTGTTTAAATAAAAGCTGGTGTATGATTTCGACAGTTGACGATTAGCAAGCAGAGTCTTTTACATGGACTATTATTTTGACAATTTGGCTATATGGACGTAAATGCTGTGCGTTGTTTATGAGTGGTTCGCCTGTCTGTAGGCTGTGTAAGGTGTTATTTTTGACAGTTTGCAATTAGGAAGAGTGTGTATAGAGCTTTACACATGAGTTATGTAGGAGTGGTTTGCAGGTCTGTATGCTGTGGGGCATGTCAGAGCGTGTGTTCTGTGATACATATACTCCATCCCTAAATAAATTGCTCCCAATTAGTAAAGTACACTCCTTCTTCCCTCCATCAACCTAGTGTGGGCTGAGTCGTTATACCACCCGCCCCCTAGGAAGTGGTGGTGGTGGTAAGCTTCGTTTGCAGCAATTTTCTTACGTTGGTAGCGAAAACGCAAGTGAGCTTTGTTTACTGGCAGATTTCACACTTGGCGCCTGATCCCAGGAGGAAGTGGCGGTAGGGTGGATGAGGTTAGTACAAATGTCCTTTCTTTACGTCCAATTGTTTTAGGTTGGTAGCGAAAGAGCAAGTGACCTTTCTTTACTGACAGATTTCAAACTCGGCGAGGGTTCCTAGGATGAGGTGGTGGTGTGGTCCTAGAAAAATAGTTGAAATTAGGTAGTTGAACACCTTTGCATACATGTATGAAATTGTAAACTGAATTATTTAATATGATTAAAATTGAAATGGAATTAAGTACTTAGGTAATTGATAGGTTAGATGTGCGATGTGGGTGTTAGCATATTTACAGAAGACTATGTCCGTCGAGTGTATGGAGGGGCGATCGAGGGTGTGTGACGTAAGCGGTCAGACGTCTGCGGGGCGGCGGCGTGGTGCTTGTCCGGATATAAAGCGCGCGCGCGAGAAAGAGAGAGAAAGAGAGAGAGAGAGAGAGAGAGAGAGAGAGAGAGAGAGAGAGAGAGCAAACCGTCTTGAGTCAATTAACTTATCGAGGTGTCTCGTGGCGGCCAAACGTGTTGTTGTACAGTCATGGCTTATTCCACTCTCGAGCAAACTTTGGCCCCAAAAGTGTAGCACGGCGTTCTCGGTCGCACAAAGACACATGGTGGATGGCGAACGGTCGGCATCGACAGGTTTGAACATGTCCAGCAAAACAACTTTTGCGCCAAAAGTGTGGCAGGGCGTTCTTTGCCCACCGCGTGCTGGATCGAATGGCCAACCGTTGTGTGATGTGGGGAAGATTCTGTTCCCAGGGAAACAATTTTGGCGCGAAACGTGTGGAGGCGGCGAATACACGTGGTGAATGGACAACGGACCGTTGTGACGTCAACATCGGCAAGTTCCAGCGTGTCCAGCGAAAACATGTTTACAATGTGGGACTGATGCAGTGGCTAGCACGGACCAGCTCCAGCGTGCGAGCAGCCTCCTCAGATGACAGCCGTCGGCAGCAGACTGCACGCTGGCTGGCGGGGCCAGGGAGTGGTGACGATCTGAATTAATTCAGTTGGAGCGCGGACGTCGTGGCGACTGGACTGCGATCTCGAAGATGTGTACTGATTGTTCTGGAGAACAATTGATGACCATACTGCTTGAAATAAAGACTGCAGTCCCTTTCCTCCATGCTAAATCAAAGTATGTGACTTAGGTTTCTATAATTGCAATTTAGTATTTGATGAGAGTTTGACAGGTTAGCAGTGAAAAAAGGTAAGTGACCATGAAAGTTCATAGGATGTGGACTATTTCGTACGTGTAATCGATTATGGGGTTGGGATTTGAACTTGTGATAGATTTTTGTTATGGATGCAACGGAAATGGCTTTCTCGCAACGAAAATCGGACATTTTGAATAAATAATAATACATGATAATAAATAATAAAAAATAGAAGTACAGTTTTCGAGACATTGTCTTGTTGGAATTTGAACTTGGCGCAATTTTCTAGTGGAGGTGGACCAACAATAATAAATAATAATTACAATAAATGATGAATGATAATGAATAATAATAAAGACAAGTATGGTTTTGCAGCCATTATCGCGTTGGAATTTGAATTTGGTGCGAATTTTTTATGGGAGGTAGGCCACTAATAATAAATAATAATGATAATGAATGATAATAAATGATAATGAATGATAATAAATGATAATGAATAATAATGAATAATAATAATAAAGACAAGTACAGTTTTGCAGGCATTGTCATGTTGGAATTTGACTTTGGCGCCAGTTTTTTCTGGAGGGTTAGGTTAGTCGATGTAGCCCAATTAGCCTTTGTTCCCGCCAAAATTCAAATTTCCCACCATTTTTCTGGAAGGTTAGATTAGTGGACATAGCCCAATTGGCCTATTTTCCCACCAAAATCCGCCATCTTGGATGACATCATGTGGTGCTGCCAAGTCTACGTGCCGCCATCTTGGATGACGTCATCGCAGTCATCTTGAATAAATTTGGCAACAATGCAGAGTGCGCTTACACACATGTTGCCCCACTACTATTGTATCATAAACCATTGCTAAAAAAGTGGAATTTGCAAACATGTGTACATATTATAAATTGAACCCCCCCCCCCCCCCCCCCCGCCGCTTTTTCCAGTCTGTATGTTCAGGTTAGTCTCAAGAGGTAGTGCAGGGTCCCTGATACGGTTTTCGTTAACCGTGGGATAGATTCACGTGACGCTGATGGAAGTGACGGCTGGTTATCTGGTGGGAAAAGCGGTAAAGTAAACAGTGTCCGTAAGTCCAGAGTGCAACAAAGCTAGACCAGAGTCGATGCACCTGTACATGTGTAGGACCCGCAGCAATCAGCAGCCGTTCATTGATGACGCTGTGCTGTACGAGATGGTGTCGAAGTTGAATGACCGTAGGAGGATACAAGACAGACAAAATTTATAGTCTGTTTGATGAATGAGATCTAGCTCTAAGTGTGGAGAAATGTAAGTTAATCCAGATGAGTAGGAAAAAATATTCCATAATGTTCGAATATAGCAATAACAGCGTGCTAGTTGACACAGTCAGGTCGATTAAATATCTAAGCTTAACGCTACAAAGAGATATGAAACGGAAAGAGCATATAAATATTGTAGTGGGGGAAAGCGAATGGTCGATTTCGGCATATTGGGAGAGTTTAAGGAAGGTGTTGTTCTTCTGTAAAGGAGTCTGCTTGCAGAACAGTAGTGTGACATATTCTTGAGTACTGGTATAGCTTTTGGGATCCCTGTCAGGTCGAATTAAAGGAAGACATCAGCACTTCGGAGGTGGATTGCTAGATTTGTTACCAGTGGGTTCGAACAACATACAAGTATTTAGGAGACGCTTCGCTAACTCAAACGGGGAATCGCAAGAGCGAAAGCTACGTTCTTTTCGAGAGACACTAATGAGAAAATTTAGAGATTCGGCATTTGAAGTTGACTGCAGAGCGATTCTACTGCCGACAACGTACATTTGGGGCGAGGACCGCGGAGACAACATATAGTGGCACAACGAACTCTCTGCAATGTACCGTGCAGTGGCTTGAGAAGTGTGTTTGTAGAGGTACATGTAGATATTATAAATGAAACTCGTCCACCATGTCTTTATTCTGTTTTTAAAAGCTAATCTGAGGAACTATTGCAGGGATTTTGATGGGCTTTTGGTTAATAGACTGGCTCACAAGGAAGGTTTGTGTATATGATTTATTACCGCTATGAGAGGCAAGTCATTCAGATGTAGGTACTTAGTGCTACTCGTGCGAGGACGGAACATGTCGCTAGTCGAATTTAACTGTTACGGAGTCTTTTCCTAGAGTTATTTGTCTGGATGTTAGCCTTGTACGGAAATGAAAAGTGAATGATGGACTTTTCAGGCTATAGAAAATAGAAGATTTTGAAAGGTGGTCTTACAGAAGAATGTCGAAGATTAGATGGACTGACCGGATAACTGATGAATAATTCGGGAGAAAAAAAGTTTTGGTACAAATAGCCTAAAAGAAAGGGACGGTTGATAGGAAAGGTGCTAAGGCATCATGGATTCATCCACACGGTATTGAAGGTAGGTGTACGTGGTAAACATTCGAGAGGGATATCGTGGGTTGTCTATAGTTGGCAGGCTCAAACGAATGTTGTTTCCAGCAGATGTGCAGAAATAAAGAGGCTTGTCCATGAGCTATTAGCGTGAAGTCGGCACAGATCAGTTTTAGAGGTGAAGGCTACAACAGTAACTTGTCTTACAGTGAAACTGAAGAGCGACTTGTGGGGCGCAGCTGGACGGGGATCGTAGGCTATGCTGTTGTGTATTAGCAAATTAGAGAGAGATGCGCGTGGCGGAGTCTGGTGTCTTACCGAGAAGCGGTCGAGCTCGTGGCCAATGAAGACGGCGTAGAGGCGCTGCTGCTGGCGGATCTCGGAGCCGTTGTCCTCCTCGGAGTTGCCGCGGTCCTCGCGCGTCGACAGCCACAGCTTGAGTCGGATGCGGCCCTGGATGTTGGAGCGCTGCGTGCGCGCCTCCAGCTGGTACCAGCGGTCCAGCCCCGTAGACGGGATGTCCTGCGGGCGCACCAAGCAGCGCTATCGGCGTAGCCGCAATTCTTTTCCTAATTACGTTGCGATCATGACAGTTGCACATTGAAGATTATCAACAGTCAGTTATTGCTGATCAAACTCAAGAGTTAAAAAAAAAAAAAAGACTGGGATTGTGAACGAATCTTCAAGGCGCATATCGGATGATTATAATAAAAAAGCGCAGGTACTCACAGACGCCCAGTATGGACTGTAATTATTGTATGGCACCGAAATCTGGTAGATACTCTAATGTACACTACTGGCCATTAAAATTGCTACACTACGAAGATGACGTGCTACAGACGCGAAAATTAAACGACGGGAAGAAGATGCTGTGATATGCAAATGATAAGCTTTTCAGAGCATTCACACAAGGTTGGCGTCGGTGGCGACAGGTACAACGTGCTGACATGAGGAAAGTTTCCAACCGATTTCTCATACACAAACAGCAGTTGACCGGCGTTGCCTGGTAAAACGTTGTAGTGACGCCTCGTGTAAGGAGGAGACTTTGATAAAGGTCGGATTGTAGCCTATCGCGATTGCGGTTTATCGTATCGCGACATTGCTGCTCGCGTTGGTCGAGATCCAATGATTGTTAGCAGAATATGGAATTTGTGGGTTCAGGAGGGTAATACAAAATGCCGTGTTGGATCCCAACGGCCTCGTATCACTAGCAGTCGAGATGACAGGCATCTTATCCGCATGGCTGTAACGGATCGTGCAGCCACGTCTCGATCCCTGAGTCAACAGATGGAGCCGTTTGCAAGACAACAACCATCTGCACGAACAGTTCGACGACGTTTGCAGCAGCATGGACTATCAGCTCGGAGGCCATGGCTGCGGTTACCCTTGACGCTGCATCACAGACAGGAGCGCCTGCGATGGTGTACTCAACGACGAACCTGGGTGCACGAATGGCAAAACGTCATTTTTTCGGATGAATCCAGGTTCTGTTTACAGCATCAAGAAGGCCGCATCCGTGTTTGGCGACACCGCGGTGAACGCACATTGGAAGCGTGTATTCGTCATCGCCATACTGGCGTATCATCGGGCGTGATAGTTTGGGGTGCCATTGGTTACACGTCTCGGTAACTTGTTGTTCGCAATGACGGCACTTTGAACAGTGGACGTTACATTTCAGATACCACCCGTGGCTCTATCCTTCATTCGATCCCTGTGAAACCATATATTTCAGCATGATAATGCACGACCGCATGTTGCAGGCCCTGTACGGGCCTTTTTGGATACAGAAAATGTTCGACTCCTGCCCTGGCCGGCATATTCTCCAGATCTCTCACCAATTGAAAACGTCTGGTCAATGGCGGCCGAGCAACTGGATCGTCACAATACGCCAGTCACTACTCTTGATGAACTGTGGTACAGTGTCGAAGGTGCATGGACAGCTGTACCTGTACACGCTATCCAAGCTCTGTTTGACTCAATGCCCGGGCGTATCAAGGCCATTATTACGGCCAGAGGTGGTTGTGCTCCTTGCTGATTTCTCAGGATCTAGGCACACAAATTGGGTGAAAATGTAATCGCATGTCAGTTGTAGTATAATATATTTGCCCAGTGAATACCCGTTTATCACCTGCATTTCTTCTTGTTGTAGCAATTTTAATGGGCAGTAGTGTATTAATGCAGAACTGATTTACACAGCTGATTTAGCCACCACTTGCAAATATTGCGCTGTGAATGCGAAAAAGACATATAGAAATGTTTGCATGTGTAATGTATTACTAATGGGACGTGGGAAGAAAATGGCAAACCTGTGACAAACGCTTAATGTTGATTTTATTGTTAACCAGCACTTGAATACTTTGCTCAACATGAACACCAGAGACGTCAAATAGATGCTGTAGAGCGCCAAATTTCAACTGGCGGCCAAAACTACAACTGACGTTTTTCCACCGTAAATAGGTTCCGCATTAACGCATTAGTATTTCTACCAACATTCGCTCTCATACGATAATTACAGCCCACAGTGAACGTCAATGAGTAGCTGCACTTTAATTATAACCACCCGGTACAGTGTAACTTTGTGGAGATGTTGACGGTATTAAATGATAAAACTTTTATCCCATTAGAAATAATTGTCCATCATAAGCATCATTACAGAAGTAACTGTTACGGGTATGAATATACTCTTGTAATCGTTACGGTGTGGAAGCTAACGGCCACAGAGTGTCAACTTGAGCAACAGCGTACTGTGCCTTCAGGGTATGCTGTGTCTTTTCATGTAAATCGCTGTCTGATGTGACGGTAAACGTCTTTCCGTCCTATGAGGATATTGATAAGTCTTAGGCACGTTGTAGAAGGACTTACCCTGAATACTTAGCTAGCGGCCTTAGGTGCAACGGCCTCTTGTTTCCGAGAAAATTGATGTTGAAGTGTTATGTGTGCCTCCTATACCTGTAACTTCAGTAGTGTTCCGACCATGTGAGCGTAGTGCAGTGGCTGAAGTTCACGGTCACATGCTGGCGGTATGGTTTAAAATCCCGTCCATGTACTTACTCTTTCTTCAGTTTCATTGTGCAGAATATCATTAAATAGTATATATCATGAAAAATGAAAGAAATAAAATTTTCGCCGTAGTAAGTTCATCAATAAATCAAACATTACAGAGAACTTTCTTCGAGTGAGCATTTCATTTGTTACGGTATAGTTTTACTTGCTATCGTTTCTATCGCTTGCTGTGCTGGTACACAATTGCGGATGGTTTTTGTGGTAGGAGCAACAAAGCGCTGAAACGTATAGCACCAAATACTCTTAATGAAAGCTACTGCCTTGCAGGCATACGGATTTCTCAGGAGCGATACTGGAAAACACAGTTCGTTTAAATTCATAAAGATTATTCTTCCCTTGACCAAATTCAATGCGAACCACACATACTTAATCAGTCCTGTGAAAACAAATGAACAGAATTAAAAAATAAAATTTTATGGACTCTTCCTTCGAAACGATTTCACTAATAGTCTTTAGCAAGTCGGGAGCATTCCGAATTCTTTTCATGAAAATTTTTACCTACTTGCAAAGATAAGCGTCAAAGGATTGGCAAAGTGGAGTAAATATGGCTGGGATAATTTTTGTAATGCACGTGCCTGAACAGTCTGACTTCCCCACAAATCAATAATGTAAAGTAATTTTTCTTGTCCCATGTACGCAAGAACAAGAGATTTTAGAAACTCTTCGAACAGCACCTTAGAGAACTTCCCTGATTTCTTGCAGGTCGCAATTACATTTTTTAAGTGAGTCATTTCGAAGTCCAGTTTCCGAACAATCCGACTAAATTTCCCGTATGGTTCTTGCATACATATGCAGATGTAATGGAATATCTTTTCTGACGCAGTTGTACTATACTGTCTTGTGGAGGAACGACTAATCTTGTTGAAATCGGTTTTCGCTCCTTGATCCTCAAGGGATCGGCTGTACGTCGATTGGCACTGTCCACCGGTTTGATCCGTGTTAAGTACACAGCAGAGGTCAAAACGTGAAATCAGTACTTTCGTCTGTATCTGGAATCCTTCCGTGGCTGATAAAACTTCGTCCATCTTTGCGAACTCGTTGGAGCTGTCCAAATATTTGGAATTTTAACTACGAACCACGAACGGAATACACATTTGAATGAAGTGTGCGGTACTGATTCAGAAACGAAATTACTACGGGGAAAATGAATATATTTGAATGATTTTATATGACATACTATTTAATGATATTCTACACCATTAAATTAGAAAAGAAAGAACTTGAACCCACACAGTCAACGTCGTGGCCCGGAGCCGCTGGCCCTGCGCTACACTCCCTAGTTAGGAAGATGCTTAACGTTTGCGGATATAGTAGGTACGCATAGCGCTTCAAAATCGATTCCCTCGGAAAGTAGGTGCCGTCGCATGAAAGGAAAGTGTTCAGGACGGGATCCTGTTTTTTTTTTTTTTTTTTTTTTTTTGTCGTCATCAGTCTACTTTCCTGTGCTAACCTCTTCATCTCAGAGTAGCACTTGCAACCTACGTCCTCAATTATTTGCTTATTTGCTTGACGTATTCCAATCTCTGTTTTCCTCTACTGTTTTTGCCCTCTACAGTTCACTCTAGTACCATGGAAGTTATTCCCTCATGTCTTAGCAGATGTCCTATCATCCTGTCCCTTCTCCTTATCAGTGTTTTCTACATATTCCTTTCCTCTCCGATTCTGCGTAGAACCTCCTCATTCCTTACCTTATCAGTCCACCTAATTTTCAACATTCGTCTATTGCACCACATCTCAAATCCTTCGATTCTCTTCTGTTCCTGTTTTCCCACAGTCCATGTTTCACTACCAAACAATGCTGTACTCCAGACGTACATCCTCAGAAATTTCTTCCTCAAATTAAGGCCGGTATTTGATATTAGTAGAGTTCTCTTGGCCAGAAATGCCTTTTTTGCCATAGTGAGTCTGCTTTTGATGTCTTCCTTGCTCCGTCAGTCATTGGTTATTTTACTGCCTAGGTGGAAGAATTCCTTAACTTCATTGACTTCGTGACCATCAATCCTGATGTTAAGTTTCTCGCTGTTCTCATTTCTACTACTTCTCATTACCTTCGTCTTTCTCCGATTTACTCTCAAACCATACTGTGTACTCATTAGACTGTTCATTCCGTTCAGCAGATCATTTAATTCTTCTTCACTTTCACTCAGGATAGCAATGTCATCAGCGGTTCGTATCATTGATATCCTTTCACCTTGTATTTTTATTCCACTCCTGAACCTTTCTTTTATTTCTATCATTGCTTCCTCGATGTACAGATTGAAGAGTAGGGGCGAAAGGCTACAGCCTTGTCTTACACCCTTCTTAATACGAGCATTTCGTTCTTGATCGTCCACTCTTATTATTGCCTCTAGGATGTTGTACATATTGTATATGACCCGTCTCTCCCTATAGCTTACCCCAACTTTTTTCAGTATCTCGAACAGCTTGCACCATTTTATATTGTCGAACGCTTTTTCCAGGTCGACAAATCCTATGAACGTGTCTTGATTTTTCTTTAGCCTTGCTTCCATTATTAGCCGTAACGTCAGAATTGCCTCTCTCGTGCCTTTACTTTTCCTAAAGCCAAACTGATCGTCACCTAGCGCATTCTCAATTTTCTTTTCCATTCTTCTGTATATTATTCTTGTAAGCAGCTTCGATGCATGAGCTGTTAAGCTGATTGTGCGATAATTCTTGCACTTGTCAGCTCTTGCCGTCTTCGGAATTGTGTGGATGATGCTTTTCCGAAAGTCAGATGGTATGTCGCCAGACTTATATATTCTACACACCAACGTGAAAAGTCGTTTTGTTGCCACTTCCCCTAATGATTTTAGAAATTCTGATGGAATGTTACCTATCCCTTCTGCCTTATTTGACCGTAAGTCCTCCAAAACTCTTTCAAATTCCGATTCTAATACTGGATCCCCTATCTCTTCTAAATCGACTCCTGTTTCTTCTTCTATCACATCAGACAAATCTTCACCCTCATAGAGGCTTTCAGTGTATTCTTTCTACTTATCTGCTCTCTCCTCTGCATTTTACAGTGGAATTCCCGTTGCACTCTTAATGTTACCACCGTTGCTTTTAATGTCACCAAAGGTTGTTTTGATTTTCCTGTATGCTGAGTCTGCCCTTCCGACAATCATATCTTTTTCGATGTCTTCTCATATTTCCTGCAGCCATTTCGTCTTAGCTTCCCTGCACTTCCTATTTATTTAATTCCTCAGCGACTTGTATTTGTGTATTCCTGATTTTCCCAGAACATGTTTGTACTTCCTCCTTTCATCAATCAACTGAAGTATTTCTTCTGTTACCCATGATTTCTTCGCAGCTACCTTCTTTGTACCTATGTTTTCCTTCCCAACTTCTGTGATGGCCCTTTTTAGAGATGTCCATTCCTCTTCAACTGTACTGCTTACTGCGCTATTCCTTATTGCTGTATCTATAGAGTTAGAGAACTTAAAATGTATCTCGTCATTCCTTAGAACTTCCGTATCCCACTTCTTTGCGTATTGGTTTTTCCTAATGTCTTGAACTTCAGCCTACTCTTCATCACTACTATATTGTGATCTGAGTCTATATCTGCTCCTGGGTACGCCTTACAATCCAATATATGATTTCGGAATATCTGTCTGACCATGTTGTAATCTAATGGAAATCTTCCCGTATCTCCCGGCCTTTTCCAGGTATACCTCCTCCTCTTGTGATTGTTGAACAGGGTATTAGCTATTACTAGCTGAAACTTGTTACAGAACTCAATTAGTCTTTCTCCTCTTTCATTCCTTGTCCCAAGCCCATATTCTCCTGTAACGTTTTCTGCTACTCCTTCCCCTACAACTGCATTCCAGTCGCCCATGACTATTAGATTTTCGTCCCCCTTTACATACTGCATTACCCTTTCAATATCCTCATACACTTTCTCTATCTGTTCATCTTCAGCTTGCGACGTATATCGTTGTCGGTGTTGGTGTGCTGTCGATTCTGATTAGAACAACCCGGTCACTGAACTGTTCACAGTAACACACCCTCTGCCCTACCTTTCTATTCATAACGAATCCTACACCTGTTATACCATTTTCTGCTGCTGTTGATATTACCTGATACTCATCTGACCAGAAATCCTCGTCTTCCTTCCATTCACTTCACTGACCCCTACTATATCTAGATTGAGCCTTTGCATTTCCCTTTTCAGATTTTCTAGTTTCCCTACCACGTTCAAGCTTTTGACATTCCACGCCCCGACTCGTAGAACGTTATCCTTTCGTTGATTATTCAATCTTTTTCTCATGGTAACCTTCCCCTTGGCAGTCCCCTCCCGGAGATCCGAATGGGGGACTATTCCGGAATCTTTTGCCAATGGAGAGATCGTCATGACACTTCTTCAACTACAGGCCACATGTCCTGTGGATACACGTTACGTGTCTTTAATGCAGTGGCTTCCATTGTCTTCTGCATCCTCATGTCGTTGATCATTGGTGATTCTTCCGCCTTTAGGGGCAGTTTCCCTTGGACAAGAGAGTGCCCTGAACATCTATCCGCTCCTCCGCCCTCTTTGACAAGGCCGTTGGCAGAATGAGGCTGACTTCTTATGCCGGAAGTCTTCGGCCGCCAATGCTGACTATTTATCAAAATTTCGGCAGTGGCGGGGATCGAACCCGGGACCGAAGACGCTACCCCTAGACCACGGGACCCTGTACAACAAACCTAAGAGTTATCACAATCTATGATTAAAATCTGATGGTCCCCTTGTCAGTATCGAACAGATCACCCAAGACTGTCTTTTGTCCATTACAGCTTTTGGTACACTGTTGTTATGTGTACAAACATGTTCTGATCCTTGGTATCTAGTGTATTTGCACCAAGCGACGTAACGCATGAGATCTGTAAACAGAGTACTATATTATACTCTATAGTCAGGAATATATGGTGCTATAGCCACATAAAAGAAAGGAAATATTATGAAATGTCATGTGCTATGGAACATACATGATGAATGACATTCTATTGATTGAGAATGAGAGAAATCGGAGTGGTGAGAGGAAACCGAAGGATTTCGAGAGGCAAGCTAGAGAAAGGACGGAAGTTTCTACAAGAAGAATAGATTACGACATGTCTAGCGAAGAAAATCTTTTCTATAGTCTGGGAATATTTTGCATTGTTGTTAAAATCTTTAAACATGGAAACAGAAAAGATTGTAACAACTACAATCTCTTTAATCAGTGTTGTGGGTAAAATCTTCTCAGGTATTGTTGAAAGGAAAGTGCGAGTATTAGTTGAAATCAGTGTGGGTTTAGACCTCTTAGAGGTTGTAAGGACCAGACCTTTAGCTTACGGCACATAATGGAGAAGTGTTTTGAGTGGAACAGGGAACTGTATCTATGCCTTATAGATCTAGACCGGGTTCCTAGGATGAAGTTATTGTCTGTTCTACGAGATTATGGAATAGGAGGAAAACTTTTGCAAGCAATTAAAGATCTTTACATGGATAGTCAGGCAGCAGTTAGAGTTGACGGTAAATTGAGTTCATGGTTCAGAGGATTTTCAGGTGTAAGATAAGGCTGCAACCTGTCTCCACTGTTGTTCATATTATTTATGGATCATATGTTGAAAACATATGGCTGGGTGAGATCAAGATATGTGAACACAAAATAAGCAGCCTGGCATATGCGGATGACTTAGTTGTGATGGCAGATTCGATTGAAAGTTTGCAAAGTAATATTTCAGAGCTAGATCAGAAATGTAAGGACTATGGTATGAAGATTAGCATCTCCAAAGCGAAAGTAATGTCAGTGCGAAAGAAATATTCAACGATTGAGTGCCAAATAGGAGGAACAAAACTTCCTGGCAGATTAAAACTGTGTGCCCGACCGAGACTCGAACTCGGGACCTTTGCCTTTCGCGGGCAAGTGCTCTACCAACTGAGCTACCGAAGCACGACTCACGTCCTGTACTCACAGCTTTACTTCTGCCAGTATCCGTCTCCTACCTTCCAAACTTTACAGAAGCTCTTCTGCGAACCTTGCAGAACTAGCACTCCTGAAAGAAAGGATACAGCGGAGACATGGCTTAGCCACAGCCTGGGGGATGTTTCCAGAATGAGATTTTCACTCTGCAGCGGAGTGTACGCTGATATGAAACTTCCTGGCAGATTAAAACCGTGTGCCCGACCGAGACTCGAACTCGGGACCTTTGCCTTTCGCGGGCAAGTGCTCTACCAACTGAGCTACCGAAGCACGACTCACGTCCGGTACTCACAGCTTTACTTCTGCCAGTATCCGTCTCCTACCTTCCAAACTTTACAGAAGCTCTTCTGCGAACCTTGCAGAACTAGCACTCCTGAAAGAAAGGATACTGCGGAGACATGGCTTAGCCACAGCCTGGGGGATGTTTCCAGAATGAGATTTTCACTCTGCAGTGGAGTGTACGCTGATATGAAACTTCCTGGCAGATTAAAACTGTGTGCCCGACCGAGACTCGAACTCGGGACCTTTGCCTTTCGCGGGCAAGTGCTCTACCAACTGAGCTACCGAAGCACGACTCACGTCCGGTACTCACAGCTTTACTTCTGCCAGTATCCGTCTCCTACCTTCCAAACTTTACAGAAGCTCTTCTGCGAACCTTGCAGAACTAGCACTCCTGAAAGAAAGGATACTGCGGAGACATGGCTTAGCCACAGCCTGGGGGATGTTTCCAGAATGAGATTTTCACTCTGCAGCGGAGTGTACGCTGATATGAAACTTCCTGGCAGATTAAAACTGTGTGCCCGACCGAGACTCGAACTCGGGACCTTTGCCTTTCGCGGGCAAGTGCTCTACCAACTGAGCTACCGAAGCACGACTCACGTCCGGTACTCACAGCTTTACTTCTGCCAGTATCCGTCTCCTACCTTCCAAACTTTACAGAAACTCTTCTGCGAACCTTGCAGAACTAGCACTCCTGAAAGAAAGGATACTGCGGAGACATGGCTTAGCCACAGCCTGGGGGATGTTTCCAGAATGAGATTTTCACTCTGCAGCGGAGTGTACGCTGATATGAAACTTCCTGGCAGATTAAAACTGTGTGCCCGACCGAGACTCGAACTCGGGACCTTTGCCTTTCGCGGGCAAGTGCTCTACCAACTGAGCTACCGAAGCACGACTCACGTCCGGTACTCACAGCTTTACTTCTGCCAGTATCCGTCTCCTACCTTCCAAACTTTACAGAAGCTCTTCTGCGAACCTTGCAGAACTAGCACTCCTGAAAGAAAGGATACTGCGGAGACATGGCTTAGCCACAGCCTGGGGGATGTTTCCAGAATGAGATTTTCACTCTGCAGCGGAGTGTACGCTGATATGAAACTTCTTTCTTTCAGGAGTGCTAGTTCTGCAAGGTTCGCAGAAGAGCTTCTGTAAAGTTTGGAAGGTAGGAGACGGATACTGGCAGAAGTAAAGCTGTGAGTACCGGACGTGAGTCGTGCTTCGGTAGCTCAGTTGGTAGAGCACTTGCCCGCGAAAGGCAAAGGTCCCGAGTTCGAGTCTCGGTCGGGCACACAGTTTTAATCTGCCAGGAAGTTTCATATCAGCGTACACTCCGCTGCAGAGTGAAAATCTCATTCTGGAAACATCCCCCAGGCTGTGGCTAAGCCATGTCTCCGCAGTATCCTTTCTTTCAGGAGTGCTAGTTCTGCAAGGTTCGCAGAAGAGCTTCTGTAAAGTTTGGAAGGTAGGAGACGGATACTGGCAGAAGTAAAGCTGTGAGTACCGGACGTGAGTCGTGCTTCGGTAGCTCAGTTGGTAGAGCACTTGCCCGCGAAAGGCAAAGGTCCCGAGTTCGAGTCTCGGTCGGGCACACAGTTTTAATCTGCCAGGAAGTTTCATATCAGCGTACACTCCGCTGCAGAGTGAAAATCTCATTCAGGAGGAACAAAGTTAGAAGAGGTGGACAGTTTCAAGTACTTAGGATGCATATTCTCACAGGATGGCAACATAGTGAAAGAACTGGAAGCGAGGTGTAGCAAAGCTAAAGTAGTGAGCGCTCAGCTAGGATCTACTCTCTTCTGCAAGAAGGAAGTCAGTACCAAGACTAAGTTATCTGTGCACCGTTCAATCTTTCGACCAACTTAGTTATATCGGAGCGAAAGATGGGTGGATTCAGGTTACGGATATGAAAGTAGCTAGCATGATTGCAGGTACTAGTAGATGGGAACAATGGCAGGAGGTTGTCCACAATGAGGGAATCAGAGAAAAACTGGGAATGAACTCTATAGATGTAGCAGTCAGGATGAACAGGCTTAGATGGGGCGGTCATTTTACACGCATGGGAGAAGCAAGGTTACCCAAGAGACTCATGGGTTCAGCAGTAGAAGGTAGGAGGAGTCGGGGCAGACTAAGGAGAAGGTACCTGGATTCGGTTAAGAATGATTTTGTAGTAAAAGGTTTAACATCAGAAGAGGCACCAATGTTAGCACTGAATAGAGGTTCATGGAGGAATTTTATAAGATTGAACGCTGAAAGGCATAATCAGTCTTAAATGATGATGATGATGATGTTAAAATTTTAAACGCTTTTTCTCACAATGCATCTTTTGCATTGTTTGAAACACTTTCAAGAGAACTGTTCGAGATGGTAATCTAAAAGAGTAAAAGATCAACAGAAACATAAGTTGATGACAAACCTGTTTTAATTTTTCCTGTTATAAACAGGAATAGTTGTCAGTGTACTGAAATTCTTTTATATTAAGTTTCAAGTATGAAAACCGTGTTGGTGCAAAATAAAATGATTCTTAAATTTAACATCGCAGGTATAGGAGAGTCCGAGCCCTCTTCATCAGACTATGGTCAGTACTGTAACCATTATAAGCGAGCCTTTTATGATGGCTGTCATGTCGATGACCCACACGACACTAACTGTATTAAACTATCTTTTGTAGCTTCGACGAATCATATCCAGAATGCGTTTTGGAGCCTTATAGTGGAAAACATAATGATCTGGGGCGTCAAGGAATCGCCTAAGATCAAGACCGTTACGATTTAGTTACAGTACTCGCAAAAACAAGTACTAACTCAGAAAAGTTCCAGGCACAGAAGCTAAAAATATATTTTATTACGCTACTGAAATTATTACTCCGGTAAGTCAACTTGCATCATACAGCACAGTCTGTTACTTTTGGCATAAGAATCGGTTTACTTCCTTCTTCCATCTGTCTAATTTTCATTTGTCTGCCCCTTATACATGTGTTCTGTGAAACCCACTTTTCGGTGTGTGGCAGAGAATGTGTACACTGTTACTTACAATTCCAGTCGAGTCACGAATCATGTGAAGAGCGACTGCCGTTAAGCTTCCGTATCAGCTCGAAACTCTTTAATTTTATCTTCATGGTATTTCAGGAAATAAAATACTCGGGACGGGCCAAATACAGCACAGAAAGTACAGGCGCGACGGCATCCAGAGCGGATGGCTTCCCAGTCAGCATCCACACAGAGGATGCGACAGCGAATGAATGCTCCATGAACTAAAAATACCTGATTGTAATTTCCCATGGAAACACTGGACCAAGAAGATTACAAGTGCGAGGAATAACAACAATATCATACGTGTTAACCATTTCACCCGCCAACAGACGTTGAACAGGAACTATAATTCTTTGGAATCTGCACTTATACAATCACAAATGTCCAAATGTGTGTGAATTAAATTATCCTAAGGACAAACACACTCACACCCATGCCCGAGGGAGGACTCGAACCTCCTCCGGGACTAGCCGCACAGTCCGTGACTGCAGCGTCTCAGACCGCTCGGCTAATCCCGCGCGGCTGTATAATCACAGAGAGATTGAGTGAGTTAGTTCCCTGGTAAACTTCCACACAAAACTTCTACATTTCTTGGAACCTTCAACATTAACACACCATTCCAACTAGGAAAGTTGGACAACCTAACATTAGTGCTCCGTAAACAAAATATGATGACACTTGCTTTGCGAAAACACGCATAACAGACGTAAGTCATGATAGTTTATGGAAACTACAGTATTTTCGAGAGGAAGACAGAAAAACGAATCGCCAGCAATGCTCCATTTCTGGGCATGGCCTTCGTGGTACGCAAAAAGATAATCAGTTCAACCAGAGAAGTCACCCCCATAAACAACAGGCTAATAACAATGCGCTTACAGTGTGCAAACAAGAAATACACCATGATAACACACGTCGCCACAGATGGAGAAACGAAAAAAGACCCCAAAGGAACAAAGAAATTCTGGCCAACGTTAGAGACTGTGATGGTCAATATCCGCAAAGTCTCATAGAAATTCAACGCACAAATCGGCAGAAAGAAAGGTCATCAGAGAGCTGTGGGAAAGGTCCCCACGCACAAATGTACAAGCAAAAATGACATGAGGTTCATTGTACTATGACAGCAGAACAACTTGAAGATTATGTCAACATCCCTCAGATAATACCCGCGAAAACAGAAAACATGAAAGTTACCTATCAAGAAATGGGAGAACTGCAAATAGACCATGTGGCGTTCTCTGCTCAATCCAGAAAGAGATCTGTGATATTAAAGTTCAAATGGCCCTGAGCACTATGGGACTTAACATCTGAGGCCATCAGTCCCCTAGAATTTAGAGCTTCTTAAACCTAACTAACCTAAGGACATCACACACATCCATGCCCGAGGCAGGATTCGAACCTGCGACCGTAACAGTCGCGCGGTTCCTGACTGAAGCGCCTAGAAACGCTCGGTCACCCCGGCCGGCCCGTTAACGTTCTCAGAGATGCATATGTTGATCCACACCACTATCTGACCCACATCAGAATCAAATGTCCACCGAAGAAAATCCTTCAGGAAGGAACACGTATAAGGTGGTTTGACACGAATGAGATCCTCGAATCCAACGTAAAGCAGGAACGGGAAAGACATCAAGCAAACGCACGGGAAGAATTACATAGAAAGATTACACAAAAAGCAAAAGAACTGATACCATGAAAAAAGAACACTATATACCCCTGGTGAACTCAGAATGTGAAAATACGCTAGCAACACCCAAACAAGTCCTCCAGTAAAACAATACTAAAAAATTACCGAAAAGCCTATATCGTTTTAACGAGTCTAGAAAGGAGGATGCAAAACTCAGTAGCAAACCGACAAAGTGCATGAAGGAACAACTGGACGCTGCAGAGGAAAACTGTTGCAACCATAACGCGAGAGAGTCCTACAGGACTTTCGTACGGAAGATGCGCAGCAACACACCTCAAAACTTATGCTTCAGAAAACAAGACGGAAAACTCGCATTAATTAACCAAGAGAATTGTCAGGAGCTGGCACGTTATTTCTCTGATCTCCTTAATTGCCCTGAACCTAAAAAAAAAAGGTTCCCAAGAAGGGACTGCACTGCAATCACTCCTACCAACAAGAAAGAAGGTCCACATAAACATACTTAAACTGAAAAACAACACATCCAGTGGAGGCGGCTGCATTTCAGAACTACTGTAGAGCCGTGGGTCAAAGTCTTTACAGGAACCTACACAAATAACCAGAACCATCTGGCGAACGCAAAAACTTCCTGATGACTGGAAATGCTCACTTACACACCGACTACACAAGAAAGGAAACAGGACAAATGTGAACAGCTACAGAGGAATCTCACTGCTACAGGACATCGACAAAATTTTCTCAGCATGCTTACTGCAGAGAACACGAGAACAGTTAGAACACAAAATTAGTGAATACCAGATAGGCCCCTACCCCGGCCATTAGAGCGCAGAACATATCTTCAATCTGAAAACTGTTCTTACTCCAGTCATTTGCATTTTCATTGATTTCGAGAAATTATACAGGTCTGTTGGTCGACAATCCTTCTTCAACATCTTAGAAGAATAGGGCCTCGACCCAAAAATTCTACGACTAATCAACCAGACACTGTCCGGATCAGTATTAAAACTTAAATTCTTGGGTGTAATCTCTGATATCTTCATGATTAAAACTGGAGTACGGTAAGGCGACGGAAAAGAACAAAATCCAAGAACACATGAAACAAACAGGACTAGGCCGATACAGGGAGAATGTAGAAGTCTCAGACCTACCTTTTGCAGACGTCTTGGCCATATTCTCAGATAACTAAGCAACAGCAGCTAAACAAAGGGAAATACTAAAAGAATCTGCAGAAAAAGTTGATCTGCAAACCTCTTTCCGGAAGAAGCTGTTCAACCACTATTACAGGATTCGGATGAAGAAATCAGAGCTTGAAAACTGCCGGCTAGGGTGGCTGGGCGGTTCTAGGCGCTTCAGTTTGGAACCGCGCAACCACTACGGCCGCAGGTTCGAATCCTGCCTCGTGCATGGATGTGTGTAATGTCCTTAGGTTAGTTAGGTTTAAGTAGTTCTAAGTTCTAGGGGACTGATGACCTCAGATGTTAAGTCCCATAGTGCTCAGAGCCATTTGAACCTTGAAAGCTGCCGAGCAATTACGGAACATCGTCCACAAAGATGTGATATTTCCGTGCAAGCGAAACTTTCAATACGAAAGTTGCCTGGGGATACTGACACGATAGTCATACGTGCTGATAAAGGAAACGCTGCTATTGCCTCAGGAAAACTCGAAGGAAAAGATATATAGTAAACCAAGCAATGGTACATTCAGGCAAATTAGCAGAGATCCTACCAACAAGGCGACAATAGGAACTGCTACCTGACTGAACGCTTCATCGCTCCCAAAGGAGGTTATAAATTTAAAAGCGCGTGGTGCAGTACCACCGAAGTTTTTGGGCTTCCTAAAATTCACAAGATGGATAAGAATGAGCGTCTAGAGGATTTGCCCATGCGACCAGTAACGAGCACTACTGAATCACCAACGTTGCTTATTGCCAAATATTTAACTTTATTATTATTAAATTCATTGTTAGAGAAACAGTAATTCTATGGCTTTTATTCAGAGACTTATCAACCTCAGGCTAAATAATACGGATGTTCTGTTTAGTTTTGAAGTGGTATCATTATAAACCGAGGTGCCTTGCCGGCCATCATTTTGACGAAAACACCACGGCCTAATTTGAGCTTGCACTCCTGTCCTTTTTTTTTCAGGTTGATGGTGAATTCTGTGCTAAGATTGATGGAGTTGTTACGGGAAGCCCCCTCTCCCTTCTGGAACCTAATTTATTTATGGGATACTTTGAGAACAAGGCACTGGACTCGGCAAGTTTTAAACCAACGATCTTCTGGAGGTACGAGGGCGACACAGTATGATATGACCTCACTGGATGGATGAGTTACATCGATTTCTTGAGTATCTGAATTCTATTCACGCTACTATTAAATTTACTATGGAAAGAAAAAAAGATGGAAGCCTCCCTTTTTTGGATGTTTTCGTCCGTCGTAAAGTTGATGGCACATTAGGACATGCTGTATATCGTAAACCAACGCATACTAATCTATACTTACATGCCAGTAGCTATCACTACCATTCATAAACCTTAGCTGTCCTTAAGACCTTATTGCACAGTTCCCACAGTCTATCCGATAATCGCAATTTGCGAGAAGAGCTCACATACCGCAAGAGAGTTTTTAAAGCCAATGGTTGTTCCCAGAGAGAAATTCGTAGAGCATTCAGTGTGAATCCTAGAATGAAAGTACGTGATCTGGAAAAGATAGTAATGACTTCAGATCACGAGCGGTTTTGCCTTATGTTGGTGCTCTTTTCGGAAGATGAGCCGTATTCTCGAGAAACACCGTTTTAAGGTGATCTTCCGGCGTCCTACGAATATTGCAGCCTTGCTCGGCTCTGCGAAGGATAATTTATTGCTTCGTAAGGTGGGTGTGTATCAGATTCCTTGCGGGAATCTCAAATGTCTCATATAGGTCAGTCAACACGCAGTCTTCATAAGAGGTGCGTGGAACACGGAAGATACACAAGCTTCCTTTTGAGATTTCATTTTCATGGAAGCAATAGAAATTAGATTAACCAATAACCTAATAAATAGAGATAATGGTTTTAATTTGGATGAGGCATGGAATCCGGCTCTTGGTCTAATGAAATTGCACACAAGTCGTCAAGGTGTTACAGCCGCCGAACATACATCGATAAGTGAATCGAATGTCTGAACGATTGTACCACAGGTGGCGCGTGTGTAAGTGTACCTCTTTGCCGCCGACAAGCATCTGTGAGCTGCATGCGCAGTATCGCCGCGGTGGGGTACATAAGGCCACGTTTGGCACCTTGCTTGAGGATAGCCGGACGGTACGCGGCCGAAGTACCAGTGGAAGAAGTAATATTTGCGTTTCTGTATGCCCGCAATTCAATGGATTACTCGTCTGCTAAAAATTAAACGTATAAAAATTAAACGCAAAGATAAGCAGAGCTACAAATTTCAAATATTTAGGTGACATTCTCGAACCTACAGGACGAGAAAAGATCTCGCAGGACTCGACTACAAATAAATAAAGAGATATTACTGCTAAACACAAATGTGTGATATGAAATGTGTGTCCGTTCAAACCAATATCAGTCATTACAACACAGTAATCAAGCCTGACATGCTCTATGGAAGTGAGACGCTAACATTCCATACGAAAAGCGACATTGAAAGCATACTGAAGAAAGAACGCAAAATTACGAAAAAAATTCTCAGCCCAAAGCTAAAAGAGGAGGGGTACAGAGCACACTCTAGGAAAAACGCACGGAAGATGTCAGAAAAAGAAGGTAAAAGTCTTACAGCTACATCAGCAGGCTACCACCAACAGGACTCACGAACAGAACTCTGACTTCAAGTCAACAGTACCATGGACCATACGAGTCAAACTTGACGTAGAAAAAGCACAAATCGATCCAACAGAAATTGAAGACAGAAACGTTTAAAGACACAAGTGGGATGTGGAGAGAGAGAATGGTGTCGCTAAGAAACCTAGGACAAAGTGGACTGAAGACAGAAAGATACTCTATGGAGCAAAATGAGAGAAGCGTGGAAGATCAGAAGAAAGCTCAAATGAGGCAGAATGTCTTGCATGACCCTACAGGGTCTCGAAGCAAATAAAAATATAATAAAAAATATATAGGAGGAAGCAATATTTTGGTTGTCTCTTCTAGTGAAGTACGGTTTCTGATATCTAACAGTAAATATTAGAGCGACGCACAACGCCTCTCTTGTAGCATCTGTCACAGGAGTTAGGTGAGCATCTCCCTGACGCTTTCATACACACAAAACTAACTGTGATGAGATACGCTGATCTTGTTTGAATCTTCTCCATTTTTTTGCTTTGTCTGCTACACAGGTGGAGTGGCAGTTATGGACGAAAGTACATTTACGAGTCGTTACGGAGAGGAGACGTAAACGCTTTTCAGAATAACTTATTATTATTGTTATTACGGATTTCTCTAACGGTACCAAAATGGTCCCTATAGGGCCCTTCCAGCACCCCCCTCTGTAACTGATGTCCCTTAGGTACGACTGTGTGGTGCTAGCAGGCTCGGAGATGGCTATTTCAGCTCTTGAAAGTGCAAACGTTATCATCCCCGATACATGGTCGTCAAAGGGAGGAGAGCAGCTGGGGTACGGTTGCTGATCGTCAAACTCCGCACCAAAGTCCTTGATTAAATTCAAAACTTATCCAGATGATGGATGTGAGACTTATGATGGTGATCTGTTCGTTGGATGGGGACGTTAAGCTTGGATGCTCTCCTGATGCTATTCGAGAGGAGTAGGCTAAGGAAAGGGAAGGATGGGTAAGATACAATTTGTACAAGATCCAATAGCAAACAAATAGTGGAAATCCAAGAACGGAATACTCGGATTAAGAGAGGGTATAAGACAGTGTTGTTGTCTTTTTCCCTTACTGTTGAGTCTTTACGTCGAATAAGTAATGACGGAAATAAAAGAAACGCTAAAGAGCGTTGTTAAAATTCAGAGTGAAAGGATATCTATGATAAGATTCGCTGATAAAATTGTTAAGCGCAGTGAAAACGAAGGAAAATTACAGGACCCGTTGAACAGAATGAACAGTCTAATGAGTACAGAATATGGATCGAGAATAAACGAAGGGAGGTGGTGGCAGTGTGCAGCAGCATTAATGATGTTAGTGATAAACTTAATATCAAAACACCACGAAGTAGTGAAGCGAAGCGATTCTCCCATCTTCGAAGAAAGGAAGCAAGGAGGTTACACGAAGCAGACTATCACAGGCAAAGAGAGCATTACCCTTTAAAAGACTACTACCATCAAATGTACGACTCGATTCCAGGAAGAAATTTCAAAGAATGTACCGTCTTGGAGTCAGCACTAAATGGAAGTGTCTCATGGACTATGGAAAGTTGGACAATAAGGGAATCGAAGCTTTCAAGATGAGATGATAGGTAGTGTTACAGAAGGTTGCTGAAATGTTAGGTGAATCTATGCAGTATTCACAAGTAAAGAAATATGTGGGACAGACTTAGATTAGATTAGTTTTTCGTTCCATAGATCCGTGCTGAGGAGATCCTCGTGGATGTGGAACATGTCAATTTTTTTTAGCTGAAATAACAATACTAATAGTATGAATATATACAATACATCATTTTTTAAAGCTGAAATAATAGTATGAGTAGATAAATACGTCATTTTTTTCTATTAAAAACTTCGTCAATGGAGTAGAAGGAGTTGGCCACTAGTAAGTCTTTCAGGCTGCTATTAAACTGATCTTTATTTGTATATAAATTTCTTATTTTTACTGGCAAATTATTGAAGATGAGTGTTGCTGAGTAGTGGACCCCGTTTTGTACTAAAGTGAGTGCTTTTAAGTCCTTGTGGAGATCATTTTTGTTCCTGGTATTGTAAGTATGAACTGAGCTGTTTGTTGGAAGAAGAGATGTTATTTAGGACAAATTTCATTAAGGAGTAAATATACCGAGAGGCATTAGTTAGTATACCCAGTTCTTTGAAGAGGTTTCTACAGGACGTTCGTGAACTTACTCCACAAATAATACGTATTACACGCTTTTGGACTCTGAAAACTTTTGTTTGACTTGAAGAGTTACCCCAAGATATTATGCCATAAGACATTACGGAATGAAAGTAGGCAAAGTATGCAATCTTTTTCATTTTTATGTCGCCTATGTCTGCTAACATTCGATTTGCAAATACAGATTTGTTAAGGCGTTTCTGCAGTTCTGTGGTGTGCTCCTCCCAAATGAATTTATTATCAAGTTATAATCACAGGCATTTAAGAAGGTGCAGAATGATAAGACATGTGTTTAAAAAATCAAGGAATAACTTCTCGGCCGGCCGTGGTGGCCGTGCGGTTCTAGGCGCTGCAGTCCGGGGCTGCTACGGTCGCAGGTTCGAATCCTGCCTCGGGCATGGATGTGTGTGACGTCTTTTGTTTAGTTAGGTTTAAGTACTTCTAAGTTCTAGGGGACTGATGACCTAAGATGTTAAGTCCCATAGTGCTCAGAGCCATTTGAACTATTTGAATAACTTCTCTGACAGTAGAGGGAGCTGTATGGGGTGAAAACAGTAGGGGAAGAGAGAGATTGGACTATATCCAACAAATAATCGAAGACGATGGATACAAGCGCGATTCTGAGATGAAAAGATTGACTCAGGAGAAGAAGGTGTGCGCGCGCGGGCACACAAAAAACACACACACACACACACACACACACACACACACGGTCCATGTGCCGTCTCTCTCCTCATCAAGACATTGTTAGACGTGCATCCTCTGTTACAAGCGACAGTTACACTGAAGCTACTTGACATTCAAGCAGCCCAAGTGGAGCCTGTTGCCAATTACGCTACCGGCCATTAAAATTGCTGCACCAAGAAGAAATGCAGGTGATAAACGGGTATTCATTGGACAAATATATTACACTAGAACTGACATGTGACTGCATTTTCACGCAATTTGGGAGCATAGATCCTGAGAAATCAGTACTCAGAACAACCACCTCTGGTCGTAATAACGGCCTTGATACGCCTTGCCGGCCGCAGGTGGCCGACCGGTTCTGGCGCTACAGCCTGGAACCGCGCGACCGCTACGGTCTCAGGTTCGAATCCTGCCTCGGGCATGGATGTATGTGTTGTCCTTAGGTTAGTTAGGTTTAGGTAGTTCTAAGTTCTAGGGGACTTATGACCTCAGCAGTTGAGTGCCATAGTGCTCAGAGCCAGTTTTTGATACGCCTGGGCATTGAGTCAAACAGAGCGTGTACAGGTACAGCAGCTTCAACGCGATACCACATTTCATCAAGAGTAGTCACTAGCGTATTGTGAGGAGCCAATTTCTAAGCCACCAGTGACCAGACGTTTTCAATTGGTGAGAGATCTGGAGAATGTGCTGGCCAGAAAGGCCCGTACAGGACCTGCAACATGCGGTCGTGCATTATCCTGCTGAAATGTAGGGTTTCGCAAGGATAGAATGAAGGGTAGAGCCACGGGTCGTAACACATCTGAAATGCAACGTCCACTGTTCAAAGTGTCGTCAATGCGAAAAAGAGGTGACCGAGACGTGCCGGGTGATTTGAAGTATGGCCATGACGAATACACGTTCCAACGTGCGTTCACCGCGATGTCGCCAAACACGCATGCGACAATCATGATGCTGTACACAGAACCTGGATTCATCCGATAAAATGACGTTTTGCCATTCGTGCACCCAGATTCGTCTTTGAGTACACCATCGCAGGCGCTCCTGCCTGTGATGCAGCGTCAAGGGTAACCGCAGCCATTGTCTCCGAGCTGATACTCCATCGTGCTGCAAACGTCGTCGAACTGTTAGTGCAGATGGTTGTTGTCTTGGAAACGTCCCCAACTGTTAAACATCGAGACGTGGCTGCACGATCCGTTACAGCCATGCGGATAAGATGCATGCCATCTCGACTGTTAGTGATACGAGGCCGTTGGGATCCAGCACGGCGTTCGTATTACCCTCCAGAACCCACCGATTCCATATTCTGCTAACAGTCATTGGGTGTCGACCAACGCGAACAGCAATGTCGCGATACGATAAACCGCAATCGCGATAGGCTACAATCCGACCTTTATCAAAGTCGGAGACGTGATAGTACGCATTTCTCCTCCTTACACGAGGCAAACATAAAAACGTGTCACCAGGCTACGCACATCAACTGCTTTTTGGGCATGAGAAATGGGTTAGAAACTTTCCTCATGTCAGCACGTTGTAGGTGTCGCCACCGGCGCCAACCTTGTGTGAATGCTCTGATAAGCTAATCATTTGCATATCACAGCATCTTCTTCATGTCGGTTAAATTTCGCATCTGTAGCACGTCATCTCCGTGGTGTAGCAATTTTAATGGCCAGTAGTGTATAAAAATAATGGCTCCAGACTGTGAGGCAGACGATTTCATTCAGCCGGTGCCCCACCGCCATTTCAGGGACAGTTGGTGGTAAATGGGAGCTGCCAGGCCTTTTAACTTTGTGCATGCCGAGCCGAGCTCTGTTACACTTGGCGGCGCTCGGACCAGAACGCCACCGACGGAGAAGTTGGTGGCGGTGACAGTGATTAAAGCGCCTGCGGCGGGCGGGAGCGGCGCTTAGCAACGGCGGCACGTGCGCGCGCGCCGCGCTCCTACCTGCAGCGGGATGTTGACGCAGCCGAGGAAGTCGTCCTGGTTGCCGGAGCGGGCGCTCTGCGCGATCTGCTTGAAGAAGCGGCCCAGACCCTTCACGCCGCGCACCTCGTTCAGCTTGCTGACCGCATCGAACACCGACGACTCGTCGTCGTGGTCCCTGCGGGCAAACACAGCGCACGTGCAGGGCCAAAAGGTGCTAAGTCTCGTAAGCACCGTGCTACGGAGAGGATACTTACTGGAGAGACTTACTTTCCAACCAGTACATTGAATCACGACTAGGGTTGTTTAAAACATTTGAGAACTACTAATGTTCAGTAATGGATAAAAACTTAGCAAAATACTGAATGAAAACGTTATCTGGTGAGAACGGAACTCAGATAGAGCAGCAGTTATGTTGCTATAGTTTTAGTACGAGCGAAACGCAGTGAAATAAACGTTTTTTTATAGTGCTAACAGCTGAAATAGGAGCTTATACAGTTCGTAACATTTCGTGTCACTCAGGAGAAGTTGCTTCTGCATGCATGTGGTTACGAGCAATACTTATATCCGCACTCGCAGAGCATCAGAGTCCAGACAGCGTAGAGAGCAAATTTGCCTCAGTGGCCAGCTCAGTTTAGTGCATTTCAGTAGTGGTAGAATGGTTATTTCTCAAGAAATAAACAGATGAGGCTAACAACACTGTAGTGTTTCATGGTTATAGTTTCATGTACGAAACGTTTCATAGTGAGTAATGTTCCAGTATAACGGAAGCGCCGGCACGAAGGTGAAGAACGTAAGAGCAGAATAGGCTGTGAGACGACGTCAGCCAGTAGTTTGCTGACTAGGACCGCACCACGACAGGAGCGGCTGCCAGCCGAAGAGAATGTCAGCACCGCTCCTGCCAGTCTCGGCCGGACAGTAGAAGGTGGACACTGGTATACCCGGACTAGAACAGAGCACTCGAAGAGCTGTCACTTGTGATCCATATCAATTACTTGCATAAACATTCCATATAGCGAAAGTCGCAGGTTATTTGCATGTCGCCAATCGCTTGCGACCCCTTGTAAACCAAAGTTATGTATTGTCAATTTATTGTAATAAAAACCATTAATGTGATCAATTTCTTGTTGTCATAGTTGAAAGGTATATTTGCAGCCTATCACATCCTCAATCATCGTATTTGCTTCCTTAATCTCGTTTTCTGGAATATCGAGTTTCGGTCTGAGTCGTGCAGGTTTTCTGATACAACAACCTGCTTTGGGGAAATGCAGTACTTACACCCATCAGCCAGAACAGCATAACCACCGACCTACTATCGATATGAACCCGCCCAGGCGATGGAAGCGTCATGTGGCGATGAATGATTGTTAGTCGCAAACACGCACGGTGCATGTAGTACAGTGTCAGTGAGCGTGCGGTCCGTCGTAGAATGGGGAAGACACGCGATCTGTCTGAGTTTGACCGAGAGCGGCAGACTGTGATGGCCCAGAGGCTCCGCACGAGCGTTTCGGAAACTGTACGACTTCTCGGATGTTCGAGGAGTGCTAAGGTGATTGTCATCAGCACGTGGCGAAACCAAGGCGAAACAACGTCCAGACTTTGTGAGGTTGCGCGGCCATCCCTCATTATAGATGTCGGACGTAGTAGGCTGGGCAGATTGGTCAAACTGGACAGGCGGCGAACAGTACGGAACTAACATCAGACATTCATACTGGGCAGAGTGCAGTGTGTCTGAACACACAGTGCGCCGAACACTCCTGCCGGCAACCCGTTCATGTGCCAAGGTCAACACCACGTCATCGGCAACTACGACTGAAATGGGCATGTAACCATCGGCACTGGACGTTGGCTCAGTGGTAAAGCGTTGAATGGTCTGATGAATGCCGATACCTTCTTCATCATGCCGATGGGAGGGCGCGAATCCGTCAGTATTGCGAGACGTAGACAAGCTGGCGGCTGCTCTGTTATGCTTCGGGGAACATTTACGTGGGCATTCATGGTCCCAGTAGGACTCGTGCAAGAGACCATGATAGCAAAGGAGTATTATACGCTAGTTTCAGATCACGACCGCCCTTCATGACGATCGCCGGCCGTTGTGGTCGAGCGGTTGTAGGCACTTCAGTCTGGAACCGCGCGACCGCTACGGTCGCAGGTTCGAATCCTGCCTCGGGCATGGATGCGTGTGATGTCTTTACGTTAGTTAGGTTTTAGTAGTTGTACGTCTAGGGGATTGATGACCTCAGATGTCAACTCCCATAGTGCTCATAGCCATTTGAACCATTTGAATCTTCATGACGATCATGTTTCCTGACGGCAGCGGCATTTTTCAGAACGATAATGCGCCATCAGGAGTGTGATGGAGTGGTTCGAGGAAAACAGTGGCGAGTTTCGTTTGATGTGCTGCCTTCCTCCCCCCCTCCCCCCTATCCTGAAATAATCACCATATCTGAACCCGATCGAACTCATTTGAGCCGGCCGGTGTGGGCGAACGGTTCTAGGCGCTTCAGTCTGGAACTGCGCGGCCACTACGGTCGCAGGTTCGAATCCTGCCTCTGGAATGGATGTGTGTGATGTTCTTAGGTTAGTTAGGTTTAAGTAGTTCTAAGTTCTAGGGGAATGATGACCTCAGATGTTAAGTCCCATAGAGCTCAGAGGCATTTCAACGATTTTGAACGCATCTGGGATATGAATGAACGTGGCGTCAAGGCTCATCATCGCCTTTCCCGGAATTTACGAGAATTAGTTGACATGTGGGTGCAGATGTGGTGCCAACTCCCCCCAACGACCTACCAAGACCTCACTGCTTCCATACCACGACGTATCGCCGCTGTTGTCAGTCCCTAATGGCTAGGTGGTCATAAAGTTCTGGCTGATCAGTGTACGTATTTTGGGTTGTTCATCATACATCACAATACCACTACCCCGTTCAACAGTAACGTAAAACAGTATTTGTTTCTCTAAGAACACTTTCACACGCCTGGTTTCATTGTCTACGTGATATCTGAAGTAAACTGCCAACTTCTCAATTTCGAGTGGTTCAAATGGCTTTGAGCACTATGGGACTTAACAGCTGAGGTCATCAGTCCCCTAGAACTTAGAACTACGTAATCGTAACTAACCTAAGGGCATCACACACATCCATGATCGAGGCAGGATTCGAACCTGTGACGTAGTGGTCTCCTTATCTTCGTGCTTGCCAAACCCTACCTTGGCCAGCAAGGTTGGCTCTCTCCCCAACTGAGAACGTTTGTAGCATTATGGGTACGGTCCTCCAACCAACTTCGGATTTTGACAATCTAGAGCGCCAATTGGACTGAATTTGGTACGATATCCTTCAGGAGAACACCCTATAACTCTAGCCATCAATGCCAAGCAAGAGGTGGACCTACGTGTTATTGCGTTACCATCAACACCATCACCATCACCCTGTCTTGAACAGCAAAAGGTTTCGGTTTAACTACATTTTCTACGAATACATATTCCAAAGTATCCTTTTTTGTACCTCTAACCATTCATAGTTGTATTCAATATCGCAGCTGTACACCGGAAACATGGCACCATTTCACTGACTTAGCTGTGTAGCTTGCTCGCAACGGCTTTCGTTCGCCAATTGCCCACTGCACCACAGACACAAGTAACATTTTGCCTTGAATGAGTAATAATAATATTATGTGCCTGCATTTTTGTCAACACATCTGATTGGAGCAACGAAGCAATAGTTTCTGCGAACCACACTTAAACCGCATCCACAATGGAGGCACTGTGCCGCGTACAAACGTGCGGCACAGAATGGAGCTGTATGTTCATAGGTGTTTAGCAATGTCAGATCGTCAGTATCACCGTTATTGCCTCCTTCCACCGATTAGGTGCTGTAACCACCTATTCCAGTCTCTGTCATCCATCCCTGCATCTTTTACGAGGTCTACCTAGTTCTCTTTTTGTAGTCGACTGATAATTCATTATCTTTTTTCACAACCTATTTTCTGTCATATTATTAACATAATCCTTCTTCTATTCTTTTCTAACTTGTCAAACATTTTTAAATGTGATCTTACTGTTTCATTCCTCATTTTACCCATTTTATTACGGCCTCTTACATATGTCATGAACTTTATCTCTGCTTCTTGTATACATGATTTTTCTTTTTTTTTTTTTGTTACTGTCAATGATTTGTAACCATATACAAGTGTATAAGCAGCCTCAACTGTATAGAATTTCATTTGTGTTCCTTTTATTGTTTTTCTTTCCTAAGTTCTTTCACTTGTTCCATAGATAGCTTGATATTTATTAACCTTCTCCTCAATGTCATTGTAATAGTTAAAACTAGTATCACATTCTAGATAACTGAAGTGGGTTACTTGTTTCACAATTTTCTCTGCGTTCTTTCCTTTGAGTATTATTAATTGTGTCTTATTTGCAGATATAGTTCAGTTGTAATGTATTACGATTTGGCTCAATCTATATACTGCACTTCGTGATTTATCTTCTGCTTTACATAATTATCTGGTCATCAGCCTATAACACAGTATTTAATGGAACGTTAGATCCTGTTTGAATAAGTGTATTTCCTCTTTAAACTTCACAATTAGGTCATCAGTATATAAGTTAAACAAAGTGGATGATGCAGAACGCGTCTTTTGGTTATGTGTTCTACTGGCGCTGGAAGAGCATCTCATTGACTCTTTCTCGCTAACCAGAGAAACCCATGGTGAAAAGTATTGCTCTTGTTTGATGTCATCCTGAGAGCTATGTGCCAGACAAGCCTTCACTCTTCACCGGGACTCATTTCGAAGTGAGGCTCATCACTGAACACAATTCTTGCCCAGTCAGTGAGATTCCAGGCCCGAAGTCATGTCTGGAGACGCCCCAGTCAGCGGCGGGATACCAGTCTTTAGTGTTGCCCGCCATATTGCCCGACAATCAGGAATGATGGCGTGGGGAGCCATTTCTTTGCATACCAGAACGCCTTTGGTTGTCATCCGCGGCACTCTTACAGCACAACGGTCCTTCGACGATATTATACGTCCTGTTTTGTTAGCCTACATGGCAAGGCATCCTAGGAGTACATTTTAGCACGATAGTGGCCGCCCGACTATGGCCAGAGTTTCTTCTCCTTGTCTTCGTGCTTGCCAAACCCTACCTTGGCCAGCAAGGTTGGATCTCTTCCCAATTGAGAACGTTTGGAGCATTATGGGTAGCGTCCTCGAACCAACTTCGGATTTTGACGATTTAGAGCGCCAATTGGACAGAATTTGGTACGATATCCTTCAGGAGGACATCCAATAACTCTATCCATCAATGCCAAGCCGAATAACTGCCCGCGTAAAGCCCATAGGTGGAAAGCCAAGAGGTGGACCTACGCGTTATTGCCTCCATAGCTATTGACCAGTTACAGAGATTAAAAGTGCGATGTTGGATTGTGACTTTCTAGGGCCATTTTCGTCATACGGAGTACACATAGTATCAAGTATTTTCTGCTATTCAGGTTTGAATAGTTTTGCATCACTCTCTTACGAATCAAACAAACATGTTACCTTGAATAAAATTATTTTGGGAATTAGGGCGCGCTATTATAAAGCACTAAAGGAGCTAAATGGTCAACGTTTCGACCGACGAACTGTGATAATCTTGAAGACGGTTAACTGATGAACACTGGTGAATGTCTTTCCCCTGGTATTGCCTATTTCGGTAATCTCTTTGCTACCAACGCCACACATCTGGCATACTTGACAATTTGAAATGAGATAACTATGAACGGGGATGACTCTTCTGTAGGTTGTTGACTGTACTATTCTGATGAATGACTGGTAGGCAACTCTAGTAGATAATTGGTTGGAAATAATGTACCAGCAAAATACTGCTTGTGTCGTCCTAGAAAGTGATTGGTAGGCAACTCTCCCTGGTGACTGGTATGCAATAACAAATGGGAAACTTTTACACGGAAACAGTGCTTTCTTGCAGCGAAGTGTTGAAGCTGCACACTGGTTCCCTCGTTACCGGACTTTGCGCGGTTAAACCCTGGTCAGGTGACTCTGCTGGCTGGTGAACACATACAGACTGGAACCGCTGGCAGTAAAGCCGTAGGTAACTTGTAGCCATCCTCTCTGTTCATGTTTTTAGGGCTTTTCATTATGTCAATAGGCTATCTTATTTTTTCGCTGCTGCATCCATGGCTACCGAGCAAGCATGCGAGGTTCTAGAAAATTGATAGAACGGCCATATTTCTGGTGTTTTGTCCCGACCGTACGTAACGTTCATGGTCCGGTATGTGTTCCAAAATCATACAGCAAATCGACGTCAGTAGTATGGATCTGTAATTCAGCGGATTGCTACTGTTTCCTTCTTTTTTGGGGTACTGGTGTGACTTAAGTAATTTCGCAGTCTTCGGGTACTGATGTTTCTGCGAACGAGCTGTTGTATATGATCGATAACGACTGAGCTATTGTAACAGCGTACTCTGAAAGGAACCTGAACGGTATATCATTCAGAAAGTGTACAACTAGACTGGAAGTGTTGCCTTCCTTAAGTATTATAAGCTGCTTAGCTACACCGATGATATCTACTTCTAAGTTACTCATGTTGTCAGTTGTTCTTGATTCGAATTCTGGAGAATTTACTTCGTCTTCTTTTGTGAAGCAATTTCGGAAAATCGTGTTTAGTAACATATGGCACTTTCATCAACATCATCACCATTGTTATCGTGCAGTGAATATACTGATTGTGTCTTTCCACCGGGGTGTTTTACATACGACCAGAATATCTTTGGGTTTTTTGCCAGATTTCTAGACAGAGTTTCGTTGTGGAAACTATTAAAAGCATCTCGCACTGAATTTCGCGCTAAATTTCGAACTTATATAAAACTTTCGCCAATCTTGGGCACTTTGGCTTCTTTTAAAACTGGCATGCTTCTTTCAAGGCTTTTGCAATAGTGTTCCGACCTTTTTGTGTACCATGGGGGATCAGTACCATCGCTTGTTAATTTCTTTGGTGTATTTCTCTCAATTTCCGTCGATACTACGTGCGTAGTCAGATCTCAGGGAGTGGAGCCTATCTCTTAGGAAAGTCTCAACTGATTTTTACCTGATTTCTTTAAAAATACATGTATGTTGCATTTAGTTTTGGCGGGTTTGGATGTTACTGTATTCAGTGCAGCTCCACTGTATCTGTGATGATGATCCCTATCCGTTCAGGGTTATTTGTTGCTAAGAGGTCAAGTATGTTTTCGCAATCATTTACACTTCGAGTGGACTCTGGACTGGTTGTTCAAAATAATTTTCTGAGACGGCATTCAATGCGATTTCGGACAAAGTTTTACGCCTACCTCGACCCTTAAACACGTACTTTCGCCAGCATATCGAAGGTAGATTGAAGTATCCACCAACCACAATTGTATGTATGAGGTACCTATTTTAATGACGATCAAGTTATCTTTGAAATGTTCAGTAACTGTGTCATCTGATTCCGGAGATCGGTAGAAGGAGCCAATTTTTAATTTATACCGGTTGTCATGAATAATATCTACCCATACTACCTCACAGTAACCATCTACTTCAATTTCACTACCAGGTAAACTACTTCTGACAACAATAAAAAAACACTCCATCACCAACTGTATATAATTCATCCTTTACGAACACGTTTAGGTCCTTTGTAAAAACTTATTGCTTTAACCAGCTTTCAATGCTTATAACAATTTGAGCATCTTTGTTTTCTATTAGGGCTTGGAGCTCTGGTGCTTTTACAATACAGCTACAACAATTTACAACTGTTATACCGATGGTTCATGTATATACGTTCTACGTATTTTCAAACTGCACCCTTTCAGACCGAAGCCCTTCTACCTAAAAAAATCGCCCAATGCACGCTACACAGCCCCTGCTACCCGTATAGTCGTCTCTTGCGTGTAGTGATCTCCTGATCTATTTAGCTATTTAGCGGAATCCGGAAATCCGCCACCCTACAGCGCAACTCGAGAAATCTGCAGATTACAGGGTCACAGAACCGTCTGAGTCTCTGATTCAAACCCTCCACTCGGCTCTGTACGAAAGGTGCACCGCAGTCGGAGTGATTGTGCAGAAATTAAGAAATTATATTTTGCATTATTTGGGTTTTCCTAATCTTTAGTAACGGCGATAGAGTGCACCAGTTTGATCATGGAAAGTCAGTATGTTTTAACTGATGACATGTCCGTGAATTTCACTATACGTCTGAGGTACTGATTAGTCTAAACATTATAACCATCTGCTTAATATCGCAATGTGGCATCGATTCTGCGAGGATTTGACTCAACAAATCCTTGGTGCGTGTCCGAAGGCATGAGGCACCAGATGTATACGAACAGGCTACTCAATTCCCAGGCCGGTGTTTTGTGGGCGCGGAGTTGGTGCGGGATAGAGTCCCAAAATGGTCTATCGGGTTGAGATCAGACGAATTTTGTGGCTAAGACATTAACATGGGTTCAGTACCATTATTTGCAAACCACTGTAGCGCAATTCTGGCCGGATGCAGGACAGTTATCCTGTTGGAAGATGTCATCGCCATCGAAGAAGACATCAATCGTTAAGGAACATAGTGGTCCGCAGTAATGTACACGTATTTCACAGTTGTTATTCTACCTTCTATTACTACTACACCTTCTAAGTGCGTGATAATACCGTCCCCAGTGGCTTGAGTCGATGGAGAAGTGCATGGTTAGAGCAACCGTTTGCCTGGACTCACGGTTTGCGAACACGAACATCGACTTGGTGTAACAAGACCAAGTGACAACTTTCCACTCTACATCTACATCTTCATCGATACTTCGCAAGTCACCACATTGTGCGTGGAGTTGGGTGCCCAGTACAGTTACTAGTCATTTCCTTTCATGTTCCACTCTCAAACAAAGCGAGGGAAAAACAACTATCTATATGCCTCCTTATGAGCCGTAATTTCTCGTATGTTACTTTCGTGATCTTTAAGCACAATGTATGTTGGCGGCAGCAGGATCGTTCGTCAGCCAGCTTCAAATACCGGTTCTCTAAATTTTCTCAGTAGTGTTTCTCGAAAAGAAAGCCGCCTTCCCGCCAGGGATTGTCATTCGAGTTCCCGAAGCAACTCCGTGTGGTGTTGTCCGAACCTGCCGATAATAAATCTAGCAGCCATCCTCTGAATTACTTCGATGTCTTCCGTCTGTCAGAACTGGTACGGATCCCCAACACTCGAGCAGTACTCAAGAACAGGTCGCACCAGCGTCCTATATGCAGTCTCCTTCACAGATGAACCACTCTTTCCTAAAATTCTCCCAATAAACCTAAGTCTATCATTCGCCTTCCCTACCACAGTTTTCACATGCTCGTTCTATCCTATATCGCTTTGCAGCGCTACAACTAGATATTTAAACGATGTGGCTGTGTCAAGCAGGGCACTAGTAATACTGTATCCTAACGTTACAGGTTTTTTCTTCCCATCCATCCGCGTTAGCTTACATTTTTCCACATTTAGGACTAGCTACCATTCATCACACCCACTAGAAATTTTGTCTGAGGCTTCTTGTATCTTCCTACAGTCAGTCAACTTCGACACCTTACCGTACACCACGGTATAATCAACAAACAACCGCAGATTGCTACCCACCCTGTCCGCCAAATTATTTATGCACGTAGAGAACAACAGCGGTCCTATCACATTTCCCAGGGGCACTCCTGACGATACGCTTGTGTCTGATGAACTCTCGCCGTCTAGGACAACATACTGAGTTCTAGTATTTAAGAAGTCTTCGAGCCATTCACATATCTGTGAACTTATTCCACATGCTCGTACCTTCGTTAGCAACCTGCAATTGGGCACCGTGTCAAATACTTTCCGGAAAACTATAAATATGGAATCTGACTTTTGCCCTTCATCCACAGTTCGTGGTATATCCTTGATCGACCGCCCGAGCTCAATGATGCCGTACGTACTGCAATCGTAATGGAAATGGAAATGCCGTGTGGCTGTGGCCACCCTTCGGGTAGACCGGTCGCCAGGTGCAAGTCTTTCGAGTTGACGCCACTTCGGCGACTGCGTGTCGTTGGGGATGATGAAATGATGGTGTTACGGACAACACCCAGTCCTTGAGCGGAGAAAATCTCCAACCCAGCCGGGAATGGAATCCGGGCCGTTAGGTATGATATTCCGTTGCGCTGACCATTCAGCTATAAGGGCAGACACTGCAATAAAACAGTCACGATAGCAAACCGAGAGAAAAACCAAGAACAAGCGTGTAACTGCGTGCGAAAATAACGTCAGTGACTGGAAAGCTTCGGAATCGTCAGAACAACTTGAGAAGAAAAGCGACTTTCCCCCTGGCTTACGCCACCAGAGGGTTTTGCAAACTGAGGCCAAGCCCCGCCACCCGCGGTGAGGATGCGAAGCCAGACAAGTCTGGATGTCAATCACTGGCGCGTTCACCCCGATCTGAAAGTACGAATTCAGCGAGGACACTAAGTGAGGTCTATAAAAGTAACTTTTGTTAACATGGAATGATGAAGATGTAAATGAAGATAAATTATAACAAGTATGAGGGATAAAAGTGTATGACCAGAATCTGGCTAACCCGTCTTTTCGCTACTACCCTTCACCATCCGGCTTTCACCCTGTTACCTCCACAGAACACAATTTATTCCTTAATACGGCTCTCCTTCACTTACATATCATAAAAAATTTAATATTTGTTCTTAACCCACTTCATTTGAAGTAAACATAAATTTTATCCCATTAAAACCCTGCTTTAATTATTTGCGATTCTTCCTTCCTCTGCAAAGCAGAAACTATTAGGTCTAGAGACAAAAATGAGTATAACCTTCTTTGTAGGACATTTAATGTACTTTAATTTTGTACCGGGGAACATTTTAGTTAGAAAACCGCGGTTTTTCGAGTTATTCAAGAAAAATATAGGAAAGTGGCCTTCAAACACCTACGCAAACTCATAGTCATACCTCCGCCACCTCATGCTCACACCCCCACGAGTCAAGATTTCTAGTGAGCTGTTCATGGCACATATCCCTACCAATGCACAAAAATTTTCTACTACACTAACTTCTTCGCTTACTTTTTCTTCGTACCTGGGCTACAAAGTTAGTTGCTCGGCAGAAGAGCATTTTTTCCCTGAAAAGATTTGATTATCAAAACGACAGAAGAAATTAGAATAACAACGCCGGCACTAACACTTTTAATATTTTTCAATAGTTTGGATCGAGTGGTATTTTCACTGCAGACTATCAAGATGTAGCACGTGGCAAGAAATGAATCGGCGTACCTAGAAAATCCAATCGCGTACGCCTTTCCACAACTTGAACACCTGAAACCGGACAACTGTTTTCAACAGGACGTTGCCGAAATTCACTGACCACTAAAAGTGCGGGCAAGTCTCAGAGAAATTTTCTCGAAAGGAAGGTCAGGTTTTAACGTCCCGCTGAAGACGAAGGCCTTAGGGAGTAGCTATATGAGCCACTGGCTTAAGTGATGAAGGAAAACCAGGGAAAACTTAAATGTGGTAACTGGATGTGAATGCGAATGCCATCCTCCGGATTTATTGCCTTAACCTTTGCTCCATCGCATTCTGTAGAGAGGTCCACCCGATACGGGGCCGCCACCACATTCGTAGGAGATAACGCCTCTATTGTTCACCTAAAACACGTCAAAAATTACATTTGCGCCACTAAAATGAAATAAGTAGTAATTGCAGGTGAGCTAAGACGAAACGCTGTAAGAAAAATGTGAACATATCGAAAAAATAGCTGTTGGAAGGAAATTTTCTGCATATAGAAAACTCGAAAAAAGCTTTGATGAAATTGAAAGCAAGGGCGGCAACATTAAGACAGCAATGGGAATTACAATGTTAAGCGCAGAGGACAGAGTGGATAGGTGAAAGCAGTTCATTCAGGGTCTCTACGTGGGAGAGGAACCGTCTGCTGGCGTGATAGAAGAAGAAGTGGATGTCGATTTGGAAGACGTATGAGAGCCAATACTAGAGTCAGAGTTTGGCAGACCTTTGGAGCAATTTAAAAAAATAAAAAAAGAGCATAGACAACATTTCTTCGAAATTTCTGAAACGATTGAAAGTGGTTAGTATGCAAAATTTATGAAATGGCACGTTTATCTCATTTTTGGAAGAATTATCCGCACAGACCAGCAGATGTCACAAGCAGATGAATGTGGGAGCTATTACGCACTCACACGAACAGCTCACGCATGCTATATGCTGACAAAAATAATATTCATAAGAATAGAAAAGAAAATTGAGAATATCTTAAATGATAAGGGAAAAAGTATCGGAGAGGCAGGACATTGCACTTGATAATGGAGGCAAGACTTAATAGAAACAAATCTTTATAGTACTTGTCGATCTAGAAAATGCGTTTGACGACGTAAAATGCAGCAAGAAGTTTGAAATTTTTCGAAAAGTAAGTACAGCCTACACGGACAGGTGGGTAGTGCATAACATGTACAAAATCTAGAAAAACCAGGAGGGCACAACACAAATAGAAGAGACAAAGGCTCAGATTGAAAAGAATATTAGTTAACGATGTATTCTTTCTCTCCTATTGTTCAACATGCACACCGAAGAAGAAATGACAGAAAAAAATAAAAAATCAGGTGTGGTATTAAAATTCAGAGTGAAAGGATATCAATGGCAAGATTCGCCGATAACATTGCTATCCTCAGTAATAGAGAGAAAGAATTACAGCACCTGTAGAATGCAATGAACAGGCTAATGAGCTTAAGTATGGACTAAGAGTAAACCAAAGAAAGACGAAAGTAATCTGGAGTAGCTGAAATAAGGTTAGCGATAAAACTAACTTCGTAATTGGGGAGCAGTAGGAGCGGAACTTTGCTAGCAGAAAAACGAAGCGGAGTAACACAGACAAAAGAACGCATTCTTGCAAAAGAAATTTTGCTACTATCAACAATCGACTTCATTTGGAGAAGGAAATTTCCAAGAATGTGTGCTTGCAGTATTGTGTCGTAAGGATATGAAACATGGAAATTGGGAACGCCGGAACAAAATAAAATCGAAGCACTTTGGATGTGGTGCTACAGAAAAACGCTGAAAACTAAGTGGACGGAGGGACAAGAAATGAAGCGGTACTCTGCAGAACTGACTAGGAAAGGGATTGTGGAGAACACTAAAAAGGAGAAGGCACAGGAGAAGCGGGTGTTAAGACAACAAGGAATAACTTTCGTGGTACTAGAGCGCGCTGTAGAGAGTAGAACCCGTAGCGAAAAGCATACGTCCGAATAGGCCTCGTAAGGCTGATCGGTACGACCGACCGCCGTGTCATCTTCAGCGGATAGGCATCACTGGATGCGGATGTGGAGAAACGTGTCAGCTGTTGTCTGCTTTCGTGACCAGAGCCCCTACTTCTCAATGAAGTAGCTCCTGAACGGGCCTCACGAGGGCTGAGTGCACACCGCTTGCCAACAGCACTCGGCACACCCGTACGGTCACCCATTCAAGTGCTAGACAAGCCCGATAGCGTTTGACTTCGGTGATCTTACAGGAACCAGTGTTACCACTACGGTAAGGCTATTGGCACGAGAATGCACAGATTGGGATACATCCAAGAAATAATTGAGGACTTGTGTCCAGTATTGTTACTCCTAAGTGCAGAGGTTGGCAAGGGAGAGAACGCCGTGGCTGTCAGCCAGAAGCCCGATGACGCACTCCTCCCCGCGCCCAGAAAAAAAAAGAGTTGAGCAAAAGAAGGGACGAGATGGTAGGATATGAATTAAGACATTAGGAAATAACCTAGAAACTATTGGAGGGAACCATAGATGGCAAAATCTATAAAGCACAGAAATGGGAATGTAGCGGGGAAATAATTGTGGACTTAGGGTGCAAGCGCTACTCTGAAATGAAGAAGTTGGCGGAGGAGAGGAATTCGTGAGGGGTCACAACAGTAAGGAAACTGATGAAATCGCTTCCTTCTTCCTCAGTCCTAAAAAGGTGTCTGTGAGAATCCGGGTCTAGACACTGATGCCATCAGCAGTTACCACCCCAGCGGCTTTGACGAGTGATTGGACGGAAACTGAAATGTTTAGTGCAATCAAAAGAGTCCACGTTGAAATGCTAGAAATTTTGATGGACAGAAAACTTGACATCCATCTGAGCTATGTGTGTGGCTGTATCTACAGGGCGAGTCACTAACTCTTGCGACCTACAATAACTCCAAAAGTGTGAGAGTAGCTGAAAAGTTTGTGACACAAATGTTGCATGGGACAACGGGGGCCATCATATGACTTTGGGTTTTTGTTGCTAGGTGGAGTCACTGCAGAGATATGAAGGTCAACTTTGTTTTTTCAAATGGGATGCTATAGTTTGTACTTATTTTCTGATAGCGGCTATCGAGACGAATCCAATGATGTGTAACAGTATGGTCTTTGAAGGTCAACGAAGGTGAAAAAGGTGGCATGAACGTCCATTTACAGAAGGTGTTCGAAGTGATGACCATTGGTATCAATGCAGTGCTATAATCTTCTTATCATGGATTGGGTGGTATTGCTTATCACTTCGGTACTTATCGAAGCACATGCTCTGACAATTCTCTCTCGTATATCGTGCAAATAGTAATTATTCGCTGAATAGGACGTATCCGTCTAACGTGCCATTGACATGTAAATACCATTCACGGTTTTGCAATACAACACTTATAGGAACGGTAAGACTAGCATGGTCGAATCAAGCGAATGTGAATGATGTATTCCTTCGAAGAACAAGTCGATTTGCTTCTCATTTACGAAGAATGCCAACGAAATTCTGTGAGAGCTAGAGACTTATACGCTGAAAGATATCCTCAACGTACTCACCCTACACGTCTTACATTTAAATATGGACCTTTAACGCATCGGAATGATATCCGGCAAAGGAAACTTACTAACGAGGAACCGGAAATTGGTACTCTTACCACTGTGGTCGGAGATCCCTGTGTTAGTGCGCGTCAAATCGCAATGCAATCTGGAATGAGTCAGAGTGGTATTGTTCGTGTTATGCGTCGCCATAAATATTATCCTCACCATGTCTCCACCAAGAATTAACTGGTACGGATTGTATGCGTACTGAATTCTGCCGATGGGACAACTTCAGATTCAGAGGGATGACTCATTTAGTAATTTGATTTTAATTACTGACGAGGCTACATTCACGAACCATGGATATGTTAATTTCCATAGCATGAATTATTGGGCAACTGAAAATCCATGTTGGCTGCGGCAGGTAGCACACAAAAACCGTGGCCGGTGAAAGTATGGCGTGAGATTCTGGGGGACAGAATTATAGGCCCCTATTCCATCGAAGGAAATCTTAATGGTAGGAAGTACACCACATACCAGCAAGAAACATTAGGTCTGTTGTTAGAAGAAATACCTTTAGGAACAAGGAACAGAATGTGGTATCAACACGATGGGTATCCGGAACATTTTTCGCTGATGGCTAGAAATGAGTTGCAGAGACAATTCCCAAATCGTTGGACTGGACGCGGAGGAGATGTGTAGTGGCCGGCTCGTTCGCCAGACTTGATGCCTCTGGATTTTTTCTCGCGGGGATTCGTAAAAACCATTGTTTATAAAGACTTTCCAACTACACCTGAAGATACGCGAGAGAAAATTGTCAGAACATGTGCTTCGTTAAGTGCCAATGTGATAAGGAATACCACGTAATTCATGATAAAAAGATTGCAGTACTGCAATGATACCAATGATCATCACTTCGAACACCTTCTGTAAATGGGCGTTCGTGCCACCTTTGTGACCTTCGTTTACCTTTAAAGACCTTGCTGTTCCACATCATTGGATTAGTCTCAATAGCCGCTACGAGAAAGTAAGTTCCAAACTACAGCATCCTATAAAAAAAATAAAACAAAGTTGCCCATATCTCTGAAGCGACCCCACCTAGCAACAAAAATCCAACGTTATATTATGGCCCCCATTGTGCCATGCAACTTTTATCCCACAAACTTTCCAGCTCCTGTAGTACTTTTGGAGTTATTGTTGGTGGCAATAGTTAGTGGCTCACACCGTATAGTAGTTTGGATTTTGGGACATAAAGATATCAAGTATTTGAGAGCGGGGTAGTTTTTGTGTAAGTGGAAGTAGGATGCACTCACTGAGTTTAACGGTGCTACACTGCGAGAGCTTTTATAGCGACACAAACATGCAGATACACGCACGTACGTGCACGTCGCTGAGAACGTCCACGCCAGTGCGCTCATGCACGCAGACACACCGATTCATGCGCGTGACTACATGCATGCACACATGCAAGTACACGCAAGCGAACGTTGTGTGCGCACACCTACACGCATCTGTACTAGTATGCCTACATACGTACATTTCCATGCCTTCAGGACCATCAGGTACGAAAGATAGGGCAGTGTCGACAGAACTACGCCTGCGCTGGCCTTTGACTTCTGGAAGCGCGGTGCTCGCTGGGAGAACCGGGAGAGTCCTGGAAGGAATTAGGGTGACACAATCCTTACTACAAAGAGGCTCGCAGCAAGAGCCGTCCAGTCTCGAATCAGGCGGCTTGCTGTCCGAGCGGTGCTGGGGCTACAGGAAAGAGGAAGGCGAAGTTACAGGATCTTGGAAATGAGTTACTTGTTCATTTCTTGTATTTGCACGTTGCGAGGATGAGGCGCTTTAGGTTTCATCTTGTGTGGTCTTCGACTCTATAAGAATCAATACGTTTTAATTCTTATTTAAGACAAACGAAGCTGCAAAGAGGATCTGTGTTATTAATTCGCTTTTTAAGTATTTATTTATTGTACTTATGGATTGCATAAAATAGCTTATTAGCCGAGAAAATTATATCTCAAAATGCATCTCCGGGTGGCTCAGTGGCTTTGTTTGATTCTTACAACTGGACGCCGCTTTAGTGAGTTGAGTGTCCATAAGCAATCCTGGTTATTAAACCGGGAAAGGGGAACCACACGTAGTTCCTGGTGACTCCTCACATCGTTGAGAGGTGAAGGGTAGCCTAAAGTTTCGGGGGACAGCGGGATTCAACCTCGCAAATTATCGGCTACAGGGCACGTGCTTTACCACTACATTACCAAGCTGAAGAGAAACAGAAACGATAGAGTTTCCGTTGATCTGTGTCTTTGGTTAATGGAATAATTCTGTGTGCTAAATGGTTGTTACGTCGCGAGCACTTGTACAGGCCATCTAGCAGGTGTATAATAATGTACTGTCTACGAGAGCTCAGCACATTTGATCACGATTTGGTCGTGAGTGAGAGACACATTAAGCATTTCGATGTTAATGTTGTACATGTACTTGGCTTTTCACATTTTCCAACGCAAAGTGTCCACCGTGCTCAATCTCCACTGAGCTGCGCTTTAAATGGGATGCAAACCCCACCACCAACATAATTAACTGTCGTGGTTGCTACTGTGCAAATGAAGTGGTCACGTCCAGATAGCAATTGTAATAAAGAAGATACAGTCAACAGAGGTGTGACTTACGTGGTATTTCACTATCGGCAAACAAGCAGCTATACCTTTTGGATTGTCTTCTCGGCCGTTAAATACTGGTAGCTTCGGCATTGGCTGTCTAGAGTGGTTGACCGGTGGTGCACCTTTACACAAGGCGACGGCGGGGTTGCGTTCAAGTTGGTGGCCGTATACTCGTAAGGAGAATGCCCATCTATCTTTCTTGAGATATCTTTCACGCTCCTTGATTGCCAAAGCTTAAGGGCCAAGTAGGATGGGGAAGAAGTAGTGTCAGTAGCAATAGCAGCAATAACAGCTGCAACAGCAGCTGATGAGACTATGGACATCGTTCTTCCGTTTCGAATTGTATAATACAAAATGACGGTCCTACTTGAGAAATAAGTGAACGCGTTAGTTTTGCTAAATCAACCCTTGCAAGACTATACATTCAACAAAACAACGCAGTTCCCTGTTGCACGAGAACTGTGTCAAAGAATACATGAAATATATTCGCATTTGTGAATATGGACTACCATTAGCTATATAATGGGATGAAGACAGTGAAAATTTGTGGTAGAACGGACTCTAACTCGGAATTTCCGCTTATCGCTAACAGTCGCCTTACCATGAGGCTATTCGAGCACGACTCATGGTCTACATCTACATCTACATTTATATTCCGCAAGCCACCCACCGGTGTGTGGCGGAGGGCACTTTATGTGCCATTGCATTACCTCCCTTGTTTGTTCCAGTCGCGTATGGTTCGCGGGAAGAAATTTAAAGTTCTAAGGGCTTGTCATTAGAACAACTGCGACGATGAATTAACAACTTTAGTAAGAAAAATAACAAACGGTCTCGGTCTGTTGGAAGCTGGGGAAAAGTGCTGATATATTTAGTTCTATGTGTGTATTCTTCAAGCCGATATACGATAAGTGACGGAGAGGAATTAGTGTAAATATTAATCAATTCCTGTCTTATTCCGTTGTTTTCTGCACATTCCACTCTCTGCTATCTTTGTCTTATGCTTACTATACGAGATATACAGAGGATATCCAGATAGGATGGAAGGAAGGTTAGAGTTTAACATCAACTCGACCTCGCGGTTATTAGAGACGGGGCACAAACTCAGGCTGTATCAAAGATAGGGAAGGAAATCGGCCGTGCCCTTTCAAATGAACCATCCAGGCACCTGCCTTCAGGGGTTTAGGGAAATCATGGGAAATCTAAATCTCCTTCTCCTCCAAAGTGCGAGTCCAGTGTGCTAACAACAGCGCCAACTCACTCGGTCTAGAGAGGAAGTCCCATTCGTAGTATATGTCGCGTCTGCATAGGAATAGTAAGAGAGGACAAGATTACCCGATTAAGCAGATTCATTAGCGGGACAAAGACTTCACTTTAGTAGCACACAGAAAGACCGACGCTTGGTAGTTGGTTGGGATAATAAAGAATAGGACTGAAGCTTTTGCAGCATGTGAACTACATGTAGTCACCACGTATACAGATCGACAGATTGTGTCAGTCGCTTAAAGTTTACCTTCAGATTTGTCAAAATGTATCATGAGTAGATCATGAGTGTATTTATACATATTTCCGTTCGAAGGCCGTACAGTACAGAATCGGTTTGCCGATCAGGCAAAATCCCCGTGAGCATTGAGACAAGTAACCCACCAACGCGTCATGCTGAAGGTACCCGTTCGGTAAAAGTCATGCCACTTAACCCCCCCCCCCCCCTCCCCCTCCCATGAACCATGGACCAAGCCGTTGGTGGAGAGCCATGCGTGCCTCAGCGATACAGATAGCCGTACCGTAGGTGCAACCACAACGGAGGGGTATCTGTTGAGAGGCCAGACAAACGTGTGGTTCCTGAAGAGGGGCAGCAGCCTTTTCAGTAGTTGCAAGGGCAACAGTCTGGATGATTGACTGATCTGGCCTTGTAACGTTAACCAAAACGGCCTTGCTGTGCTGGTACTGCGAACGGCTGAAAGCAAAGGGAAACTACAGCCGTAATTTTTCCCGAGGGCATGCAGCTTTACTGTATGATTAAATGATGATGTCGTCCTCTTGGGTAAAATATTCCGGAGGTAAAATAGTCCCCCATTCGGATCTCCGGGAGGGGACTACTCAAGAGGACGTCGTTATCAGGAGAAAGAAAACTGGCGTTCTACGGATCGGAGCGTGGAATGTCAGATCCCTTAATCGGGCAGGTAGGTTAGAAATTTTAAAAATAGAAATGGATAGGTTAAAGTTTTATATAGTGGGAATTAGTGAAGTTCGGTGGCAGGAGGAACAAGACTTTTGGTCAGGTGAATACAGGGTTATAAATACAAAATCAAATAGGGGTAATGCAGGAGTACATTTAATAATGAATAAAAAAATAGGAGTGCGGGTAAGGTACTCCAAACAGCATAGTGAACGCATTATTATGGCCAAGATAGATACGAAGCCCACACCTACTACAGTAGTACAAGTTTATATGCCAACTAGCTCTGCAGATGACGAAGAAAATGAAGAAATGTATGATGAAATAAAAGAAATTATTCAGATAGTGAAGGGAGAAGAAAATTTAATAGTCATGGGTGACTGGAATTCGAGTGTAGGAAAAGGGAGAGAAGGTAACGTAGTAGGTGAATATGGATTCGGGCTAAGAAATGAAAGAGGAAGCCGCCTGGTAGAATTTTGCACAGAGCACAACTTAAACATAGCTAACACTAGGTTTAAGAATCATGAAAGAAGGTTGTATACATGGAAGAACCCTGGAGATACTAAAAGGTATCAGACAGATTATATAATGGTAAGACAGAGATTTAGGAACCAGGTCTTAAATTGTAACACATTTCCAAAGGCAGATGTGGACTCTGACCACAATCTATTGGTTATGAACTGTAGATTAAAACTGAAGAAACTGCAAAAAGGTGGGAATTTAAGGAGATGGGACCTGGATAAACTGAAAGGACCACAGGATGTACAGAGTTTCAGGGAGATCATAAGGGAACAATTGACAGAAATGGGGGAAAGAAGTACAGTAGAAGACGAATGGGTAACTCTGAAGCATGAAGTAGTGAAGGCAGCAGAGGATAAAGTAGGTAAAAAGACGGGGGCTAGTAGAAATCCTTGGTTAACAGAAGAAATATTGAATTTAATTGATGAAACGAGAAAATATAAAAATGCAGTAAATGAAGCAGGCAAAAAGGAATACAAACGTCTGAAAAATGAGATCGACAGGAAGTGCAAAATGGCTAAGCAGGGATAGATAGAGGACAAATGTAAGGATGTAGAGGCATATCTAACTAGGGATAAGATAGATACTGCTTACAGGAAAATTAGAGAGACCTTTGGAGAAAAGAGAACCACTTGTATGAATATCAAGAGCAAAGATGGAAACCTAGTTCTAAGCAAAGAGGGGAAAGCAGAAAGGTGGAAGGAGTATATAGAGGGTCTATACAAGAGCGATGAACTTGAGGACAATATTATGGAAATGGAAGAGGATGTAGATGAAGATGTAACGGGAGATACGATAATGCGTGAAGAGTTTGACAGAGCACTGAAAGACCTGAGTCGAAACAAGGCCCCGGGAGTAGACAACATTCCATTAGAACTACTGACGGCCTTGGGAGAGCCAGTCCTGACAAAACTCTACTATCTGGTGAGCAAGATGTACGAGACAGGCGAAATACGCTCAGACTTCAAGAAGAATATAATAATTCCAATCCCAAAGAAAGCAGGTGTTGACAAGTGTGAAAATTACCGAACTATCAGTTTAATAAGCCTCAGCTGCAAAATACTAACGCGAATTATTTACAGACGAATGGAAAAACTGGTAAAAGCCAACGTCGGGGAAGATCAGTTTGGATTCCGTAGAAATGTTGGAACACGTGAGGCAATACTGACCTTACGACTTATCTTAGAAAAAAGATTAAGGAAAGGCAAAGCTACGTTTCTAGCATTTGTAGACTTAGTGAAAGCTTTTGACAATGTTGACTGGAACACTCTCTTTCAAATTCTAAAGGTGGCAGGGGTACAGCACAGGGAGCGAAAGGCTATTTACAATTTGTACAGAAACCAGATGGCAGTTATAAGAGTCGAGGGACATGAAAGGGAAGCAGTGGTTGGGAAGGGAGTGAGACAGGGTTGTAGCCTCTCCCCGATGTTATTCAATCTGTATATTGAGCAAGCAGTAAAGGAAAAAAAAGAAGAAAAATTCGGAGTAGGTATTAAAATCCATGGAGAAGAAATAAAAATTTTGAGGTTCGCCGATGACATTGTAATTCTATCAGAGACAGCAAAGGACTTGGAAGAGCAGTTGAATGGAATGGACAGTGTCTTGAAGGAAGGATATAAGATGAACATCAACAAAAGCAAAACGAGGATAATGGAATGTAGTCGAATTAAGTCGGGTGATGCTGAGGGAATTAGATTAGGAAATGAGACACTTAAAGTAGTAAAGGAGTTTTGCTATTTGGAGAGCAAAATAACTGATGATGGTCGAAGTAGAGAGGATATAAAATGGAGACTGGCAATGGCAAGGAATGCGTTTCTGAAGAAGAGAAATTTGTTAACATCGTGTATAGATTTAAGTGTCAGGAAGTCATTTCTGAAAGTATTTGTATGGAGTGTAGCCATGTATGGAAGTGAAACATGGACAATAAATAGTTTGAAGAGGAAGAGAATAGAAGCTTTCGAAATGTGGTGCTACAGAAGAATGCTGAAGATTAGGTGGGTAGATCGCGTAACTAATGAGGAGGTATTGAATAGGATTGGGGAGAAGAGAAGTTTGTGGCCCAACTTGACCTGAAGAAGGGATCGGTTGGTAGGACATGTTCTGAGGCATCAAGGGATCACCAATTTCGTATTGGAGGGCAGTGTGGAGGGTAAAATTCTTAAAGGGAGACCAATAGATGAATACACTAAGCAGATTCAGAAGGATGTAGGTTGCAGTAGGTACTGGGAGATGAAGAAGCTTGCACGGGATAGAGTAGCATGGAGAGCTGCATCAAACCAGTCTCAGGACTGAAGACAACAACAGCAACAACTTAAAAAAGTTCATAGCTGGCTGCTGCACACCCTCGTTCGACTGAAATCGTCGACAAGGCCTTTTTTAAGGGATCGAAGTGCTGGTAATTGCATGGGGACAGATCAGAACTGTAGGGCCGGTGCTTCTTCCTCACATTTGGGATACGGGGATGTGCGTCATCACGAAGAAGTAGCACGCCTTGCATTTGTTTCCAAGACCCTTACCCTTAGTTTAAAAGAATAACAACACGGTCTTGTTGGGACGCATTTGGTAATAACGTCGCCATAGTTCAAATTTACGCATTTACCGCACGCACGTCGGAAAGACACCAATTCCACACTAATCCCTTGCCTACATGTCTGTGCTTATATACGCGCAAACACGCCCTCAAACATAAAGTTTTTTATCATCCCTTACCATGGCTAAGGGTAAGACAGTTCAGTCAAGAGTGAAAATATGAATGATCAGGAAGGCAACAAGAGACGAGCTAGTGAATACTGTATCTGCCTCTGTACACGAGGTTGCTCACGCACATTTGTGCGTGCTGTAAGAAATCAGTATTTCACCAGCTGTGGAAGTTCAGAGCGGCACGTAAATATCAATATCGTCAGACGTTGCACCAACAAAGTAAAATTGATTGCAAGTATTCTCCGCTGTGCAACATGAAACGACGACATGGAGCACTGTTAAAAGGAGATCCGTTTTTCGCCAAAGGGGATGAACTCGGTGGCTCCCTTGTTACTACCCAAGTGGAGGACGCAATGTGTTGGCATCGGATTTCATTCTTTTTGTTTCATCAAGAACTCGTCACACTAATTTAATCGCATGACATTCATACTCAGCAATGGAAACTTGGCGAAAAGATGCCGATAAAGATGATTTAACCCGATATAGGCTCCAGAACTCCTAGGAAATTCCCTAGCCAAACATTGCCATACGATATTCGCACTACAATCCATGAGCACTCACTACAGTCGGTTCAAATACCCGTCGATTTAGTGTTCCGACATGTTCCCAAATAACTAAGGGTGAATGTCGGCGTGATCCCTCTAAAAAGAACGAGGACTTTTTCCCCATCCTCGTCCCATGTGAACCTGTCGTCACTAGGACGCTGATTCCAACCTTGAAACTTCCTAACAGATTAAATATGTGCTATATCCCACAATAACGTACACATGAAGATCGAGACTAACGTGCTTCGAGTCACGCCTTTCTGTATGTCAAATATAGGACCCTCCAAAGACTCTATGTAGGACACAGAGAAGAAGCGGCAAGTCCTCTGTCCCGAACCGGCGGTGTGGATGTCCCCAAGTGAATTGTCTTCGAGATTTATTTGTTGTTTTTATTAAAGTTATTACCTTTCGGGTGTAATGCATGGTCAATGGTGAAACCCTTTGACTTACATGGAGCGAATGATTAATGCCGAGAGTAGTATAAACTGCCTACGAGAATTGGACGTTCCGTGCTATGGACGCATCTCTCTGGAATAGGTAACCAAAGATGCATATTGGGGGACTCGGTGTGAAGCGATTACAGAGATCGGAAGTGTTTTTACGTTGGAGAGATTTTGCTGTTGTGCGACACTATTAAGCTCCATTGTGAATGTTTAGTTAGTCGATGGCACAATGAACAAATTCAAGAAAATAATACGCATTGAAGGTGTGCATTAATCAATTTATAAAAGATTTGACAAAAATTCTTCAATTATCACGTGACGTAGATCGATCGGAGGTGCATTGTGGAATGATACCTGAGCCTGCGTCTTTTAACGGTCAATTTTCTTCTAGAGAATATCTCAGAAGCAATCAACTTTTCCTTGATAAAAAAAAAATTAGGCACATCAATCCATACGCATCATACAACTTAGCACGTAGTTGTCCCGAACGATCTTCGTAACGAAATAAACATTTTAAAGATTTTAGGCGGAGCAGTTCCGAAAGTAACAGCGAGACTGATGCTGCGGGACTTATATCTAGCTCTCCTGTGGTATTTAAAACCAGACTTATATTTTTTAGCTATTAAAAGACTGAAGGTAAAACTCAAATAAAACCACTGGAAATCATGTCCAAAAATACCAAAAATAAATAAGAAGCAGAGAATTTTCTTAAAGAAAATTTGTTAAATAAATAAATAAACTAAATTATAATAAACGGGACTTGTACATCCAGCCTCTCAACAGTAAAATGTCAATTACGATGATGTGAAAGTATGGACAACACAACACCCAGTCCCCGAGCGAGGAAAAACCTTCGATCCGGTCGGGAATCGAACCCGGCCTCCTTCGTTTAGCACAGTGTCGGGCTGACCGCGCAGCTACCGAGACGGACTTGTACGTGAGATGCTGTTGGCCGATCACTGCACTACTGCCGGCTTTAAAAACAGCCGGTACAGGAGAGGCAGCGTGGATTGTTGTGCCAATGAAAGTTGTACAGAATTTACGACGACTTTGGTAGCGCCCGTTGAATTGTGTTTCGACACGTTTAGGCTGACTGTGTGTTTAGCTTTGCACGCCCACTTGGCAGGTTTGTGCACAACTTGCTCTGTGTATCTGTTACTTATTCCTGAGGAAGTCTTAGTTAATAACACTACACTACCTGTTCAAGAATTTCTGGGCACCTGTGAGCAGTGCGGAACTGATCACTGGATGTTACGAGAGACGGATCTGCCAGTGTAAAAGTAGGCGAGAGTACTGTTTTGTCAATAGAGGATCAGTATCAGCATTGCTCAGTCTAGGTTAAGGGGGAGGGGGGGTCAGTGAAGTGAAACAGAAAGAAGACAAGGATTTCTGGTCAGATGAGTACAGAGTAACAGCAACAGCAGCAGAAAATTTTATAACAGGAGTAGGATTCGTTGTGAATAGAAAGATAGGGCAGGGAGTGAGTTACTGTGAACAGTTCAGTGACAGGTTTGTTCTCATAAGAATCGACAGTAAGCCAGCATCGACGATGAAGAGACAGAAAAAGTATATGAGGATACTGAATGGGTAATTCGGGACCTAAAGGGAAATGAAAATCTGATAGTCATGGGCAATTGGAATGCAGTTTTAGGGTAAGTAGTAGAAGAAATAGTTACGGGAGAATGTGGGCTTGGACTAGGAATGAGAGAGGAGAAAGACTAATTGAGTTCTCTAATAAATTTCAGCCATAAATAGCGAATACTTGTTCAAGAATCAAGAGAGGTGGAGGTATGCTTGGGAAAGGACGGGAGATACGGGAAGATTTCAGTTAGATGGTCAGGCAGAGATTTCGAAATCAGATACTAGATTATAAGGCGCAGACATAGATCACACTTTAGTAGTGATGAAGAGCAGGCTAAAGTTTAAGAGACTGGTTAAGAAGAATCAGTGTGTAAAGAAGTGGGATACGGAGTTACTAGGCAGTTAAGAGATACGCTTGAAGATCTCTGAGGCAATAGATACTGCGATAAGGAATGGCTTAGTTAGCAATTCAACTGAAGAGGAATAGACAACTCTAACATAGGGCATACACAGCAGTTGGAGAGACAAACGTAGGTACAAGAAAGGTAACTGCGAAGGAACCATAGGTTGTTGTTGTGGTCTTCAGTCCTAAGACTGATTTGATGCAGCTCCCAATGCTAATCTATCCCGTGCAAGCTCCTTCATCTCCAAGTACCTACTGCAACCTACATCCTTCTGAATCTGCTTAGTGTATTCATCTCTTGGCCTCCCTGTACGATTTTTACCCTCCACGCTGCCCTCCAATGCTAAATTTGTGATCCCTTGATGCCTCAGAACATGTCCTACCAACCGATCCCTTCTTCAGGTCAAGTTGGGCCACAAACTTCTCTTCTCCCCAATCCTATTCAATACCTCCTCATTAGTTACGTGATCTACCCACCTAATCTTCAACAGTCTTCTGTAGCACCACATTTCGAAAGCTTCTATTCTCTTCTTGTTCAAACTATTTATTGTCCATGTTTCACTTCCATACATGGCTACACTCCATACAAATACTTTCAGAAATGGCTGCATGACACTTAAATCAATACTCGATGTTAACAAATTTCTCTTCTTCAGAAACGCATTCCTTGCCACTGCCAGTCTCCATTTTATATCCTCTCTACTTCGACCATCATCAGTTATTTTGCTCTCCAAATAGCAAAACTCCTTTACTACTTAAGTGTCTCATTTCCTAATCTAATTCCCTCAGCATCACCCGACTTAATTCGACTACATTCCCTTATCCTCGTCTTACTTTTGTTGATGTTCATCTTATAACCTCCTTTCAAGACACTGTCCATTCCGTTCAACTGCTCTTCCAAGTGCTTTGCCGTCTATGACAGAATTACAATTTCATCGGCGAACCTCAAAGTTTTTCTTTTTCTTCTCCCGAGATTTTAATACCTACGCCAAATTTTTCTTTTGTTTCCGTTACTGCTTGCTCAATATACAAATTGAATAACATCGGGGAGAGGCTACAGCCCTGTCTCACTCCCTTCCCAACCACTGCTTCCCTTTCATGTCCTTCGACTCTTATAACTGCCATCTGGTTTCTGTACAAATTGTAAATAGCCTTTCGCTCCCTGTATTGTACCCCTGCCACCTTTAGAATTTGAAAGAGAGTGTTCCAGCCAACATTGTCAAAAGCTTTCTCTAAGTCTACAAATGCTAGAAACGTAGCTTTGCCTTTCCTTAATCTTTTTTCTAAGATAAGTCGTAAGGTCAGTATTGCCTCACATGTTCCAACATTTCTATGGAATCCAAACTGATCTTCTCCGACGTTGGCTTCTACCAGTTTTTCCATTCGTCTGTAAATAATTCGCGTTAGTATTTTGCAGCTGAGGCTTATTAAACTGATAGTTCGGTAATTTTCACACTTGTCAACACCTGCTTTCTTTGGGATTGGAATTATTATATTCTTCTTGAAGTCTGAGGGTATTTCGCCTGTCTCGTACATCTTGCTCACCAGATGGTACAGTTTTGTCAGGACTGGCTCTCCCAAGGCCGTCAGTAGTTCTAATGGAATGTTGTCTACTCCCGGGGCCTTGTTTCGACTCAGGTCTTTCAGTGCTCTGTCAAACTCTTCACGCAGTATCGTATCTCCCATTACATCTTCATCTACATCCTCTTCCATTTCCATATTATTGTCCTCAAGTTCATCGGTCTTGTATAGACTCTCTATATACTCCTTCCACCTTTCTGCTTTCCCTTCTTTGCTTAGAACTGGGTTTCCATCTGAGCCCTTGATATTCATACAAGTGGTTCTCTTTTCTCCAAAGGTCTCTCTAATTTTCCTGTAAGCAGTATCTATCTTACCCCTAGTTAGATATGCCTCTACATCCTTACATTTGTCCTCTATCCATCCCTGCTTAGCCATTTTGCACTTCCTGTCGATCTCATTTTTCAGACGTTTGTATTCCTTTTTGCCTGCTTCATTTACTGCATTTTTATGTTTTCTCGTTTCATCAATTAAATTCAATATTTCTTCTGTAACCCATTATTTCTACTAGTCCGCGCCTTTTTACCTACTTTATCCTCTGCTGCCTTCACTACTTCATGCTTCAGAGTTACCCATTCGTCTTCTACTGTACTTCTTTCCCCCATTCCTGTCGATTGTTCCCTTATGATGTCCCTGAAACTCTGTACCTCTGGTTTAGTCAGTTTATCCAGGTCTCATCTCCTTAAATTCCCACCTATTTTCAATTTCTTCAGTTTTAATCTACAGTTCATAACCAATAGATTTTGGTCAGAGTCCACATCTGCACCTGGAAATGTCCTACAATTTAAAACCTGGTTCCTGAATCTCTGTCTTACCATTATATAATCTATCTGATACCTTTTAGTATCTCCAGGATTATTCCATGTATACAACTTTCTTTCATGATTCTTGGGTAACAGAAGAAATACTTCAGTTGATTGAAGAAAGAAGGAAGTACATAAATGTTCAGTGAAAAATCAGGAATATAGAAATAAAAATTAATTTGGAGTGAAATAAATGGAAAGTGCATAGAAGCCAAGGCAAAATCGCTACATGAAAAATGCGAACTAATCGAAAAAGAAATGACTGTCCGAAGGAATAACTTAGCACATAGAAAAGTCAAAACAACCTTCGGATATTAAAAGCAGGGATGATAAAATTAAGAATGCAATGGGAATTTCACTGTTAAATGCAGAGAGAGAGAGAGAGAGAGAGAGAGAGAGAGAGAGAGAGAGAGAGAGAGAGGAGAGACAAAGAGGGAGAGAGGATAGATGGAAAGAGTCCACTGAAAGCCTCTGCGAGGAGGAGCGCTTTTCTCATGACGTAACGGAAGAAGAGGGAGGAGGAGGAGAAGGAGGAATCCATATATAAGAGATAGGGGATCCAACATTAGAATTTAAGAGCTTTGGAAGACTTGAGATCAAATGCGGCAAAGGGATAGATAACATTCCATCATAATTTCTAAAATTAATAGAGGATGTGTCTACAAAACGACTATTCACGTTAGTGTGTACAATGTATGAGTCTGGTAATATACCACCACACTTTCAGGAAAAGATCATCCATAGAATGCCGAAGACTGCAAGAGCTGACATGTGCGAGAATTATCGCACAAACAGCTTAGCTGCTCATGCATCCAAGGTGCTGACAAGACTGATAAACAGAAAAATGGAGAAGAAAACTGAGGGTGTGACACACGACGCTCAGTTTGGATTTAGGAAAAGTAAAGACACCCGTGGGGCAGTTCTGACATTGCGGTTGATTATGGAAGAAGGCAAAGAAATATTGTCGACTTGGAGAAAGCTTTCGACAATGTAAGTTGATGCAAGATGTTCGAAATTCTGATAAAACCAGGAGTAATCTCTAGGGAAAGACGGGATAATATACAAGAACCAAGAGGGAACAATAAGAGTGGAAGACCAAGAATGAAGTCCTCGAATTAAAAATTGTGTAAGGGAGGGATGTAGTATTTCGTCCCTACTGTTCAATCAATACATGGAAAAAGCAACGATGGAAATAAAACAAAGGTTCAAGAGTGGAATTAAAATTCGGGGAGAAAGGACATCAATTGTATGATTCATTAATGACATTGCTAACCTTAGTGAAAGTGTAGAAAAATTACAGGATTCGCTGAATGGAATGAACAGTATAATGAATACAACATATGGATTAAGAATAAATCGATGAAAGACGAAAGTAACAAGAAGTAGCAAAAATGAGAATAGCGAGAAACTTAACATCAGGACTGGTGATCACGAAGTAGAGGAAGTTAAGGAATTCTGCTAGCTAGATAGCTAAATAACCCATGACGGATGGAGCTGGAAAAAAGGGAATTCGTGACAAGAGAAACCTGCGAATATCAAACACAGACTTTAATTTGAGGAAGAAATTTCAGAGAATGTATTTTTTTAACACAGCATTGTATAGTAGTGAAGCATGTAATGTGGGACAATCAGAAAGAACTGCAGCATTTGAGATGTGGTGCTACAGACGAATGTTGAAAACTAGGTGGACTGATAAGATAAGGACAAAGGAGGTTCTCTGGAGAACTGATAAGGAAAGGAATATATGGAAAACATTGACAAGAAGAAGGGTAAGGACTATAGGACATCTGTTAAGGCAAGGCATCAGGGAAAACTTCCATGGAACTAGGTGGAGCTATAGAGAGTAAAATACTGAAGAGGAAAACAGGCCGAAAAATATTCAGTAAATTATTTGGGGACGTAGTTTCCCTATGTTACTCTGAGGTGAAGAGGTTGGCACAGGAGAGGAATTCGTTACGGGCGCATCAAACCAGTCAGAAGACAAGAAATGTGAGTAGACCGGAAATTGGATGTCACTTGAGTAGCAAATCCATCAGGGGCGTTTCAACTCTTATGAAGCTACACGACAGATGGTGATGAGATTGTGAAAGGAAACACGAAGGAACAACCACAACTAAACCAAGACCGAGCAGGCCTCATATACTTGACGGATGGGAGGGCAGGGAACATCGAGAACCGGGGAGAGTGACTATAAAAATAGAATGAAATCGAGGAAAACGCTTGTGAGTTCCAGAGTGCTATCAGCGGTGCAACTAGCATAATCAGTGTGCGCAGAGAATTAAAAAGAGAGGAGTACAACGTTGGAACAGCTTCCCTTAAACCAAACATCTCTGTAGCCAATCCTAAGCGACGCTGGAGGTGGTGCAAAGGAGGAGAAGGAGGAGGAGGAGGAGATTATTGTTTAACGTCCCGTCGACATCGAGGTCATTAGAGACGGAGCGCAAGCTCGGGTGAGGGAAGGATGGAGAGGGAAATCGCCCGTGCCCTTTCAAAGGAACCATCCCGGCATTTGCCTGAAGCGATTTAGGGAAATCACGGTGGTGCAAAGAGCGACGCCACTGTACAGTGGATGCTCGCAGGTGACTGACTTTCGGTGACGAATCACGCTACACCCTGTGGCAATCCGATGAAAAGTTTTATTTTTATTTTATTTTTGAATGATGCTGCCGCCATTTGACTGTAATAATTTTGATTTTACTGTTACACAATCCAGATTGTGGCCTTAGGCCAACTTCAGGTTCAAAAATTTATTTAAATGTCAAAATACATCAAACAGTATTTTGACATATAAATAAGTTTTTGTACTTGAAACTGACCTAAGGCCGAAATCTGGGTTGTGTAACAGTAAAATAAGTTATTACACTCAATTGGCGGCAGCGGATTCATAAAATTTACCGTGACTGTGCCTAAATGCAAAATGAAAGTTATAGAAAGGGTTTGTGCTACGTTCGTAATGATATTTTGTACGCTAGCGTTGGTGCCTCAAATTGTTGTATCTGGAATTTATTTGCCGCATCGCGAGAGGGGATAGTTACTTATAGCGTCCCAGTGTGGGCTATAATTATCGTACGACTGCATGGGATATGTATTAATGCATTAATGAGGAACGGATTTGCCTTGGGTGAAAAAAATTAGTTCCAATTTTGGCCACCAAGTGCCAAACTGGCTCTGTACAGCATCTCGTCGGTGTCTCTGGTGCTCATATTCAACAAACTAAGTAAGTGTTGGTTGATTATAAAATCAAAATTATGCCTTACCCAGGTGTTTAAACTTTTCTAAAAAATGGCTCTGAGCACTATGGGACTTAACATCTATGATCATAAGTCCCCTAGAACTTAGAACTACTTAAACCTAACTAACCTAAGGACATCACACAACACCCAGCCATCACGAGGCAGAGAAAATCCTCGACGCCGCTGGGAATCGAACCCAGGAACCCGGGCGTGGGAAGCGAGAACGCTACCGCACGACCACGAGATGCGGGCTAAACATTTCTGCTCACGTCGTGTTACCAATCAATTACATAAGGAAACATTTCTATACGTTTTTCTTGCATTCATAGCGGCCAACATTGGATCTAATTTTTTCCAGCACAAAATGGCCCTGTATTAACGCATTAAAATATCTACCCACTTTCGCTGCCACAGGATAATTAATGGCCAAACTTAACTTATATTTGCCCAGTACATTGAGCCTCAGAGTATCCTGCCGGCGGCGAGCACAACATAGAGCACGCACAGTGACGATTGCCAATTTGGAAAGGCGACAGGTTTTTCGGTTTGGAGCTGGCTATGTGGTCGGTAGTAACATATAATTTCTTCGGTTCTTTGGTCGTCCTTCTTTTGCTGGTCTGGAACAGTGTGACGTGGTGGATCCAGTTTCTGTACATGACACGAAAGTAGTTCACCGATGTTTACCTGCTGTGCGGTCGTTGCTCCAGTCGTCATCATCAAGTAACGGGAGTTGATGGCGAGTTTCCGTCTACTGAGTTACATCTTAACGATGCTTAGTTGTTTCAGATCAAGTGAACGTGTTACTAGAGTCGATAAATATTGATAGTGCTCGTGTCATACCAGGTACTGCACCATTTATGTATCGACGAAAACTGTTTCTGGGTTTGATGTTTAGAAATCAGATGCAAAATATTGTGGTACAATATGTTACGTGTATGTGTTACTTTCATTTAATATTTCATAGGGGGTGACAACAGTAACTAGCGCACTCATGTGATTTAATTTTATCTGTAAATTTTGAACCCCACGGGTGGGATCTTGCCGAAAATTTCACTATTTCTTGACGTGGCTGAGGTGGCAGTTAACTGTGATACAGCTTTTTAATGTGGTGTCTTCTGTGTATATGGATTGTCACTGTGGCTGAGTTTATTTAACGGCACCAATCAAGAGCAAATTCCCCTATCTGTGCTTCCCTAATTATTAACTTGCGCTCGCTTTTAAGACGTGCGACTGGGCCAAAGCGGTACTATACAGAACACAGTTGTTGAAATATTGATATGATTAATTGATTCATGTTGTTGATTTGTGGTAAAGATGCAACTCGGATACCTTTGCTTAAATTATGTGTAACTGTTTTAAGATATTGTGGCATGTGTGGTAAAATTTATATCTGTTTCAAAGCTCTAAAACGTAATTGTATCATTATACCTGTCAAAATCTGCTAGGAAGGCCTGTTTGGACCTTTAGCGAATGTAAGTAATTCCTGTAGCAGCTTCTCAGGGAATTTTTCCAGAATGAGCCTTTAACTTCTTTCTTCGGTTGATGGTCTGTTGTTTTGGTGTTGTAATTAAGTCGTGCGTTGTAATTTAACACTTGTTGAAATTATATCAGTTACAAGTTTTGAATTAACTGAACGCTGTGGCACAGAGATCCTCTGAAAAAAAAGTATTTTGCTGTTTAAAGTGTCTGATTTATTTATTTGTGATTTAAACAATTCATTAATCACCTTACGAGTGAGTAACGTAACAATCAGGTGTACACGGGATACCAGCTTGTAGTTTTTGGAGTGAAGTAAATTGTGGAATTTTATTGTACTGAGTGTGGGTCTGGTCATACCAGATTTCCGCATCGTTACCATTTCAGTCTGGGTTTGGTGAATGTCTGGAGAAGCTTATCTGCCATCGTGTGTTATGCCAACAGTGAAATGCGGGGCAGGTTGTATGAAAATATGGGGGTGTTTCCCGTTGTCAAAGTGTGTTCCTCGTATTATGTTTAAGAAAATGCTACATGCGGAAGGAGATGAAGGGCGTTGAGTACAGCGTGCAGTAGGGGAACAGTTCTGAGACGATGCTTGTTTGTACCACTATGACAATGCCTTCTGCCGTAAGGCAGCATGTGTGAGACCGCAATATTCCTGAAATGGAATTGTCCAACCAGAGGCTCGAGATGAACCCAATGGAACATCTTTGGAATGTGTCAGAATGTCGACTAGGCTCCAGACCCCAGCGTACAACAACCCAAACCTTCTCCACATTCGGATCGTGAAAAGGAATGGGATGTTCCTACACAGACTTTGAGGAACCACACTGGAAGTGTTCTCAGCATACTTTAAACCGTCATAAAGACGAAAGAAGGACAGACCCGTTATTAATGTCTACTAGTAGATACCTCCCGTATCGAGAATCGAACCTGGAAACTTGCATTTCGCGGGTAACACTTTTACCGAATAACAAGCAGTTCTCACAACGTACTTCTGCCACTGGCTGGCTGGCCGCGAAAGCAAGATTCCGCGTTCGAGTCCCGGTTCGGCAATCATCTTTAATCTGCCAGAAAGTTTCAAAATGGTATACACTCCGCTGAAGAGTAAACGATTCATTCCGGAAACTTATTTTCATTCCCTTCATTCCTTCCTAACAGTCACGAACGCTTTGTATTCGTGCGTTGCACACGTGTGCCACATAAGTTCATTGAGGAAGTTTTAGCCAACTGAGAATGTTAATAGGAACAAATGACTGACAGTTGTGGTCACTGGCTCTAATGAATCGTAACACAAAATAAAAAAGTGTGTACGCATCTATTAAAAGAAACAAGGAAAAAATCCTGTGCCTAAGAGTTCTTTCAATAGTTGCGGAAGCCTAATTAATATGGTGAATAGTGAAGTTCCTGAACGAAAGTTTGTGTGCAGAGGAATGTTTGGTATAACCTAACAGCTTGAAATAATGAGGTGTAGCAGCATCCAAACCGAGGTTGTGGCGTTCTCTGTAGAATCTCTTTGGACAACGATAGCAGTAGATCAATTTTTAGGGCGCCCCGAGGTCTACACGTATTATATTCACTGCTGGTAACAGGATTTGAGAGTAATGAAACAACGTGAGACAATGCGTTTCGTTTGATACCGGGCACCGCCTACACAGGTGAAACTACATAGTATTTTCGTGTTGGGGTTGTTAACATGAGGTGAACCGGAGACCCTATTCTCTTACTGTCGGAATAAATAGGAACCTGTTGTGCGATCATGTCCATCTGCCTGTTTACACGCAACACCCCGCGGGCGACCTGCACATTCAGCCAGAAAATGCACCGTTCCATTGTTACGAATAACGTGCGCGTCAGCGCTTGCATCATAAAAAAAAGTGAGCACGTTCATCAGAGCGAAAAGGGGTAGTACATGCAACTAGTTATGTATCTCTACCTCAGTTTCTCAGAAATGTATTTTACAATTTAGCTAGATAAAGAAGAGTGCAGCAGGCAAAGCAAGCTGGCTCATATCATTTTGTGCAGATGCGCCAAGCGATTTATTATACACGACTTCCTATTACAATGCGTGCAGTGAAGGTAACTGTATGAAGTGCCATATAAAGTGCAGTATGTGTCAGAAATTATTTACATCTAATACAAATTTAAGTATTTTGTGTAGGTGGTGCTGGGCAGTTTTGATGAAGATTAAAAATTGGATTGACCAGTACTTCGGTGTACTATTTTATTTCTATTTCGGTCATGAATCTGATCGTCTCTGGCTCCCAAAAATTTATTCAAACGTGCATTCCGCAATTCTAGTCTCCAATAAAACTCTTAGAATGTTCCATTTTTGTATTAGCTGATTACATATAATAGTGATGTCTTCCAAACATGTAACACGATTGTGCCTATCCTATTCCCTCACATTGAGATCCGAAGATGGTCAGATTCATGAACTAAATTGACCATGAAATTAAACTGGTACAATTGTGTATTTTACATCGAAATTTTTAACTATAAAGTTAAGTTTTATAAAGTATTTTTGGAAAGTAGTTATCTGCAGTGTACAGAAGAGAAATAAAGATGGGACGGGAAGACAAAAGATGCTTTCGAAATATCGTGATACTCAATAATGCTAAAGATTCGATGGGTAGATTGATATACTAATGAAAAGGAATTAAATCGCGTCGAACAGGAAAGAAGTTTAATTGACAGCAATCACATGTTGATAGGATATGCGCTGAGGATTAACGATGAGTTAATTTGGTAATGGAGAGAAACGGCCGTGGTGATTAAAAATTGTAGAGGGAGACCATGGTTTGACTACGATAAGCAGGTTAAAATGGGTATAAAGGGTGAGTCAGGAGGAAAGATACAAACTTTGAGCGGGGCAATTGTACTGGTGATTCCGAACAAAAAAATTCAATTGAACATATGCCTTTTGTTCATCGTACGCTACATACATCTGTTTCAAAATCGAGGGCATCAGCTGCATATCCTGCTTCACCAGCAATCACATGCAGATACAACGAAAGTGACTTTACGTACTGTTGTCTGACCATTTCAGTGCACACGTCCACCGGTCGAGTTGTTTTAGGTAACCGTCTTAATGGAGTACGGTATCTTGACTTCCTTCAAACTGTGTTATCATAATATTTGGAGGATATTGGTTTGGTAACACGACTTAATATGTACTTTCAGCACGATGGAGTTCCTGCATGTTCCGTAGGGCCAGTGACATAGTACATCACTGAAACGTATCCTGGGCGTTGGATCGGTCACCGTGGAGACATTTCTTGGCCACCGAGGTCACCCGAACTTACTCCATTAGATAACTGTTGGTGGGGTGAGTTACGAGCGAATCCTACAAGTGCAGAGTGAACCCAAAGAAGAAAATTCTCTCGTATTTTACAGGCGTGTGCTCCAGTAAAGGATAGTATGAATGAAATGACATTAGCAACCCATCAGCTCTCTACAAGACCGGCAAAATGCATTGCAGTTGACGATGGACTTATTGAACATCTTTTGTAGGAAATGTGCACAATTAAACGAAACATTAGATCACAATGTTTCATTTACTATCAACTGCATTTGTCTTGTTCCCCCATTCTTTTCATTACTTTCATCGAAAACTATTAAGAACATATGGCGTTTTTTGTTCAGAATCACTAATACTATAACGTCTAAAACGATGTACTTCTGCTATTGACTGAGTCTGTATGTTGCAACAGTTGCGCAGAGATCTTGCGCAGGATAGTACCAAAATACAGCGGAAAGAATGAGTTTTCACCTGTATACTCCACAGGAGCTGTTGCATGTGTCGACCCTTCTTGTCGTTGCACAAAGGTGTATCCGCGACACATTGTTTCATTCACGTGGTCCAAGCTCCACAGTCAACCATGCTGGTTGAGAACTAACCAGTTTCTAGTTTCTCCAGTAGAGGAAAAATAGTATGAGATTTACTGAGGTGACCCGGAAAACATTCTCGATACATGCGTTCTGCGGCTCTACTATCAGACTCCATCCAGGATATGGTGGGCCATCCGCGGTGTCCAGTTTCCGTCCCAAGATCTGGGCGAGTTCATTCGTTTATTCAGAATTGGAAGCCGACAGTGTCTGTTCCCTTTCGGCCGGTCGGCGATGACAGAATTGAGCCGCACGCTATGTAATCTTTCTGAAACTATTTTACAGAAACTATTCGGTAAACAATTTCATTTTTGCGTTGCCTGTAACTTTGTGTGTTAGCTTCTTCATTTCGTTAAAGGCAATATTTGTTGCGATATTTGCGTGGAAGTAAGACACTGTACGAAATTCGGAAAAGTTTGATGTGAGAAAAGGGGGTCGCCATGATTTTGCGTTTGCTGCATATTACGTAATGTATTGCTGCGTTTGAAATTTAGATAACATGATGAATTTTTCTTTAGACGTGCGTGGAGATCTCTATCGGTTACCAATCTCGAGAAAACTGATTTCATTAGCACACTCATTTGCTATCGTGCGCGCCAGCGATAAAGACAGAATGAAATAGCTATTTCAAAACCGGTTTCAGATATCGAAATAGGATTTTGGAAAATGATAGCAATGAGGAGAGTGTTTTTCCATGCGGTTATTATGAAAACCTTTATTATTTACAGTGTTATTTCACCAACTACATACTTTTTCGATGAAAGAATGTTATTTTTAAGGAACATCATTACCAGATGAAATGAGAAATGCTATGGGTTTTCGAACAACGTGAGTGAACACATTGCTCATTGATTTTTGCACCAAGGATTTCCTTTTTTTTAAGCTACTGACCTTGTATTTATTGTATGTTAACCGGGGGGGGGGGGGGGGGGTCTATAAACGACGGAGAGGCTCTGTACCCGCCGCAGCAGCAGTGGTCCACAATCCCACGACGACTACCGCAATCTACTTCATCCCTCCGCTGCCTTGCACCGAACCACTCTTTCAGGGTTAATGTGCGGTCGATCTCCCCCCCCCCCCCCCCCTTCCACTCCACCAGGGAACCTATCACACCAGACACGAATGTAACCCCTATGTTTGCGTGGTAGAGTAATGGGGGTGTACTTGTAAATCGGCGACATTGTGTAGCTGAAGCGGAGTAAGGGGAACCAGCCCGCATTCTCCAAGGCAGATGGAAAACCGCCTAAAAACCATCCACAGACTAGCCAGCTCATCGGATCTCGACACAAGTCCGCCAGGCGGATTCGTGCTGGGGACCAGGCGCCCCTTGCTTTAGACCGCACAGCTAATCGGGCGGGCAGCTGTTGACCTTGCTTTTCCTCAGTTCCTCGCTTAATAAACTTAATAAAAACCTTTTCAGAATTATCTCACAACTGAATCTGCGCAACATTTTAGTTCCGCTGGGTTTTGGCAAAAGAAGCAAATTTTGACAGGTAAACAAGAGAAATGTGTAGGTTTTACCCAAAATTCTCCACTCATGCCGCTTCTCTGAAAGTTACAAATGGCGAAAGTAAATCGCTGCTTTTGTTGCATTTTCAGCATAGCTCTCTTTAGATACTAACAAAAGCAGAGACGACATATCTTTTTGAATGCAAGTGTGAATTTGGAGGGGCTCCAGTTAATATTTACAGAAAATGAAAGTGTAGCCTTCAATTGAGAATGGTACATCCACTCCAGTGCTCGGCATTCCCCCCTACAGCGCTCCCCACCATTACTGCTCTCCCCAAGTGTGCCCTGCCGATTGCGCAACTACCACCCATGTTATTCTGTGTGGATCCTGCGTACCATACTGTGAACTGGGAAATTTGAAAGTCATCCAAACTTCAAACTTATTTACAATGTGACCCAAATGTCCGTTAACATTTGAATATGCACCAATTGGCACAGATGCCTGAAATGATATGGGATTGAAACCAAAAACGATTCCCAAAAATTGCCAATAGAATGTGCTGGAAAACAACGTATCAGTTACGCACATGAGATCTAGTGAGAGAAGGCTGCAGATCATGTCTAGCCTGGATGATCCCCCTACTGGAAGATACGACTTTTATGCAGGATGGCACTCCAACCCGCATTGCTAGACATGTGAACGATCTCCTGCGCACATACACTCCTGGAAATGGAAAAAAGAACACATTGACACCGGTGTGTCAGACCCACCATACTTGCTCCGGACACTGCGAGAGGGCTGTACAAGCAACGATCACACGCACGGCACAGCGGACACACCAGGAACAGCGGTGTTGGCCGTCGAATGGCGCTAGCTGCGCAGCATTTGTGCACCGCCGCCGTCAGTGTCAGCCAGTTTGCCGTGGCATACGGAGCTCCATCGCAGTCTTTAACACTGGTAGCATGCCGCGACAGCGTGGAGGTGAACCGTATGTGCAGCTGACGGACTTTGAGCGAGGGCGTATAGTCGGCATGCGGGAGGCCGGGTGGACGTACCGCCGAATTGCTCAACACGTGGGGCGTGAGGTCTCCACCGTACATCGATGTTGCCGCCAGTGGTCGGCGGAAGGTGCACGTGCCCGTCGACCTGGGACCGGACCGCAGCGACGCACGGATGCACGCCAAGACCGTAGGATCCTACGCAGTGCCGTAGGGGACCGCACCGCCACTTCCCAGCAAATTAGGGACACTGTTGCTCCTGGGGTATCGGCGAGGACCATTCGCAGCCGTCTCCACGAAGCTGGGCTACGGTCCCGCACACCGTCAGGCCGTCTTCCGCTCACGCCCCAACATCGTGCAGCCCGCCTCCAGTGGTGTCGCGACAGGCGTGAATGGAGGGACGAATGGAGACGTGTCGTCTTCAGCGATGAGAGTCGCTTCTGCCTTGGTGCCAATGATGGTCGTATGCGTGTTTGGCGCCGTGCAGGTGAGCGCCACAATCAGGACTACATACGACCGAGGCACACAGGGCCAACATCCGGCATCATGGTGTGGGGAGCGATCTCCTACACTGGCCATACACCTCTGGTGATCGTCGAAGGGACACTGAATAGTGCACGGTACATCCAAACCGTCATCGAACCCATCGTTCCTAGACCGGCAAGGGAACTTGCTGTTCCAACAGGACAATGCACGTCCGCATGTATCCCGTGCCACCCAACGTGCTCTAGAAGGTGTAAGTCAACTACCCTGGCCAGCAAGATCTCCGGATCTGTCCCCCATTGAGCATGTTTGGGACTGGATGAAGCGTCGTCTCACGCGGTCTGCACGTCCAGCACGAACGCTGGTCCAACTGAGGCGCCAGGTGGAAATGGCATGGCAAGCCGTTCCACAGGACTACATCCAGCATCTCTACGATCGTCTCCATGGGAGAATAGCAGCCTGCATTGCTGCGAAAGGTGGATATACACTGTACTAGTGCCGAAATTGTGCATGCCCTGTTGCCTGTGTCTATGTGCCTGTGGTTCTGTCAGTGTGATCATGTGATGTATCTGACCCCAGGAATGTGTCAATAAAGTTTCCCCTTCCTGGGACAATGAATTCACGGTGTTCTTATTTCAATTTCCAGGAGTGTAGTTGGGTGAGGACCGCATGCTGAGCCGCCACGTCCGTCATGCTTGGCCTCGCCATACCTCAATTCGTATGATTACTGGTTGTGAGATTAACCGAAATCACAAGTCTACCATGATTGTCCGATTTCATTATGTACGCAAAAAGACAAAACACACTGACAGCTGGCAGTTTCTCATCATACTTACTGATATGCTGTACACACAATATTGTCCCTCGAAAACAGATATTGTTGATGAATGACGGCCGACATACGGTATTGAGGATTTGTTATAAATATCATCGTCTTTGCTAAAAATCAATTGTTACGCTAATTATTGCTTTTGTATCATATGAAGTGTGATATGTTGGTTATGTTGTGCACCTTTTATGATTTCAGTGAAACACTATGTCATTCAAGCATGTGTGTTAATTTTTATCTCACTACCTACATTATTTCGTGAAGTATTGTATTTTGAAATGTTAATGGGCTTTTGGCTCACATGTACTCATATATTTACTCCTAGAAGCTTGTGTTGGGAATTGCGAAACACCTTGTATTGTCTGGTAGAGATCCGAGCTCCATAATCAGGTGCACTTACGATTTCGAGAAATTAGCAGACACCTAAAGCGGGATGACTTGAGACAGGATGACTAAAAAAATATGCATCTATATAGCCCAGGTATCATTGTGCTTTCTTTCATATGATCTCGACCTGACCTTATTTGCTAACGGTATACCTCCTATCAAACAAACGCTAGGCAATGGTCAAAATGTCGGACTCTTCAGGAGCAACTGAATTCCAGTTCAGATACTCCAATTTAGAATCAAAGTATTTTGGGTAGACCACACACACTCTAACAGAGGAAGAAGATGAGTAGGAGGACAGAGTCAATCTTGAGGCTTCAGTTAGCACTGGTCCTGTGTTAAGCTTTTCTGGGATAATATTACGTAATCTGGACACACTTAACTGGTGTAACAGTTGTTATGTTGCTTGTATTCGCATTCATCCAGATCAGTCATGAATAAGAATTTTTTGTTGCCATACGTGTTTCACTTTAACGGAAAAAAATTTCTCAGTTTATTCAGTAGAAGATGGACTTATGCACGAAAAACTGAAAATAATGGAGGGAGTTTACAGGCCGTGTTTGGACTTTGCTGGAATAAGGCAAAGCCATGAAGTATCGAGGCGGCCGAGAACAACGTACTTAGAGCGGGCACAAAAGGATTTGGCCACAGAAAATAGCAATTAAAAATTGGTAGTTTGGGGACAAAAACACGCCAGTGACCAAGTGACGCTTTGCAGCTACTGAATATAAGGTGGAAATCCATGTAAAGTACTAAAACTGATTCTAAAGGAGACTCAACGAATACAATGATATCAAATTGTGGATCTCTGTTTCACGAGTTGATTGCAGCACTGCACTTCGATGTACACCTAATTCGAGAATAAATGCTCAAATGTTCAAGAGTGTTTGCATTCTTAAGCGACCAAACTGCTTAGGTCATCGGTCCGTAGACTTACACACTACTTAAATTAAATTTTGCTAAGAACAACACATACACACCCATGCCCTAGCGAGGACTCAAACCTCTGGCGGGAGGGGCCGCGCAGTCCGCGACATGACGCCTCAAACCATGCGGCCACTCCGCGCGGCTAATTCGAGAATAGCACTGTCTTCTGTAGATTACGATTTAACAAACATTTAAAATAAAACTACTGGAAATCAATGCAGCGGCACTCTTCATCGATATGTCAAACTGAAGATTTATATACCGTAAAAATATAATAACTTGGTTTATTTGGACATAAATTGTACATGAGTAAGGACGATTTTAATCAATACAATTAACCAAACAAGCCAAATTTAAATGTAATCTGCAGAAATTTGTAGCATGTCGTCACCATGTGTTCCGTTATACCTTTAGCCTTTCCCTAAATTTATTTAATATTACTTCTAAATAACATTTCCGTGCCAAATTAATCTCTATGGCAAAAAATAAAATAAAAATAAAACACGCACATGAAGGAATTATTCGAATGGGCGGAATCGGTAGATGTAATGTACATGTGTATGGACAAAGAAATGATTACAATTTGAGAAATATTCGATGATTTATTCAAGAGGAAGATTCACAAATTGAGCAAGCCAGTAATGCGCTGGTAGGTCTCTGGCCTTTATGCAAGCAATTATTCGGCTTGGAATTGATTGATAGAGTTGTTAGATCTCATTCTGAGGGATATCTTACTAAATTCTGTCCAACTGGTGCATTCCATCTTCAAAATCCGGAGCTGTTTAGAGAAACCCTACCCATAATGCTGCAAACGTTCTCGGTTGGGCAGAGATCCGGCGACCTTGCTGATCAAGAGAGGGTTTGGCAAGGACGAAGATAAACAGTAGAAAGTCTCAGCGTGTGCGAGCGGGCATTACCTTGCAGAATTGTAAGCCCAGGAGGACTTGTAAGGAGGGGCAACAAAACGAGGCTTAGAATATCTTCGACGTACCGCCGTGCTGTAAAGATGTCGCAGATATCGGTCCTGCTATGAAACCGAATGGCATCCCAGACCATCACTCATGATTGTCAGGCCATATGGCAGGCGACAATTAGGTTGGCATCCCACCGCTGTCCACAGCGTCTCCAGACGAGTCTTCGGCCTAGAGTCTCACTGGCTGGACCAGAATTGTCTTCAGTGATGAGTCCCGCTTCGGAATGAGCCCCGATGGCCAGTGAAGTCATGTATGGAGACGCTCCAAAAAGTGGTCGGGTACCAACCTGGGTCTGAGGGGTCATTTCGTTTCATAACAGGACCCCTTTGGTCGACATCCGCGTTACCCTTACAACACAGACGTAAGTCGACGATATTCTACGCCACGTCTAGTTGCCATTCATGGCAAGCCGTCGTGAACTCACACTACAGTCAGGAATTCCCCTCCTGCACACGGCGACAGACGGATCTTTACACAGTTGGAGACTTTAATCTGGCATCCACTGACTGCAACAATTACACGTTTATCACAGAAGCAAAGATTCGTGTGAAGTTATTCTAGGAGCGCTCTCAACAAACAACCTAGAGAAATTGGTTAGAAAACCAGCTCGAGATGGGAACATATTAGATATCTTGGCGACCAACAGATCTGATCTTTTTGAGTAAGTTAATCTAGAAAAAGGTATTAGCGACCATAATGTCGTTGTGGCTTCTATGTCAGTGTAAGTTGCAAAAAAGACAAAGAAACAGCGTAGAATTTTCTTGTTTGGGAAAGCAAATAAAAGTGTCATTAATGAATATCTTCATAGTCAGCTCCAAGCATTCACCGCAGGACACAAAGATATTGATCATCTTTGGTCGGAATTTGAAGGTATTGTTCACCACGTGCTAGAGAAGTATGTGTCTAGCAAAAGTATAGGGAAGGGAAAGGATCCTCCTTGGTACAACAAACATGTTAGGAAGTTGCTGAGAAAGCAGAGAATTTTGCACTGTCGTTTTAAACGTAGTCACTGCCCGACTGACAAACAGAAATTATGCGAAATAAAAGTAGCTATTAGAAGGACAATGAGAGACTCTTTTAACGAATTTGAAAGCAATATTTTATCTGCAGATTCTAAAAATAACCCCATGAAATTTTGGTCGTACGTAAAATCTATGAACACTACAAATAATTCAATACCTTCTCTTGCCCAGTACGGGTAATGTAACTTATGATGATAAACAGAAGACCGAAATACTAAACCTAGTTTTCAAAAACTCGTTTACGTTAGAGGACTGCATCACCATTCCCCCTTTCAATTATCGAACAAACGCAAGGATGTCTGACATAGTGTTTAGTGTATCTGGAATTGTAAAACAGTTAAGATCCTTAGACGCCAGGAAGGCATCTGGCCCAGAAGGTATTCCTGTAAGATTATATGTTGACTATGCTACAAATATACCACCATTCTTACCCATCCTCAATCAGAGATAATTGGAACAGCGGAAAGTTCCACGGGACTGGAAGAAGGCCCAGGTCATAGCAATCTATAAAAAGGGTAGAAAATGGGATGCACATAATTACCGGTCAATTTCATTGACATCGATTTGTTGTAGAATCCTGGAACATATTTTGTGTTCAGACATAATGACCTTTCTAGGCTCTGGGAAGCTCATCTGCATCTGTCTCCTTAACCCACTTCTCTCTCTCTCCCATTTCCTCCTGCACCTATTTCTCTGTCCATCTCCTCCCTCCCCTCTTTCTCTCAGTCCATCTTGTCCTTCCCCTCTCGTTCTGTCTGTCTCCTCCTACCCTATCACTCTTTCTGTCTCATAGTGCTCTCCCTATCCACCTCCTTTCCCCCTAAACACTTCCTCCTTCCTACACACTTACTCCTCCTTTCCTCCTCTCTTTGTCCTACCTCCCTTTGTCACCTCCTGTGACCCATCTATCCCCAGCCATCCCCTTCTATTAACTTTCTGTCCATTGCCTTCTCTCCACATCTCACCTCCCCTACTCACACCCATCCACACATGGAGCCCTTGCAAAACACTTTCATAAGACAGGCTGATACTGCTGTCACAACATGACTTTCTTGAAGGCAACCTTCATGTAAGGGACTTGGAAACGGTTTTTTACACCTGATGTGAAGGCTGCCCTGAAGGTGAATAAGCAGGCCAATGTTATTATACACTTGTCTTGTAGGCAACTTAGATATTGGGGCTAGGTAACTCTTTCTTGCTACTGACATGTAAGTTTCCCTGCAAATCAGGTCTATGAGATTGGCTGCCCTACCCACGCACAATATGTTTGCCGAGAGGGTATCCTACATGAAAGAGGTTGAAAAATCTTGCTTTGCCTGTGACTCCACTCCTGTAGGAGCTAGAAGGTTGTAACCTAGCACAGTACACTACTCGTGAAGTTTTCTGTTTGTGTGCCAAATTTCGTTCAAGTCGAGCCAGGGATTTGGAAGAACATGCTGCACACACACACACACACACACACACACACACACACACACACACACACACATGCCAAATTTCGTTCAAGTTTGCCCACACACACACACACACACACACACACACACACACACACACACACAGCTGAGTCTAGTCCCTATGACTTTGCTCATATATGTGTTCGACGAATATATAGCGCACATCTCCTCCTCTCCGACCCACCTCTTCTTCCCCATCTCCCTATCCACCCAGTCCTGTCACCACTATCAGCCTATCTCCTCCTCCCCATCTCTTTGCCCACCTCTTCCATACTCCCTTATCCCTCTTTTCCTATCTCCTCTTCACCACCTCTCTATGTGTATATATCTCTTGCTGCCAATAACTCCCTATACATTCCTCCTCTCCAATTCTGCCTGTTCATCTCCTCTTACCCACCTCTCCCTATTCTCCTCCTCCTGCCCCCCCCCCACTCTGCAGATCAATAAGGCGTGCCCATACTACTCCAACACAATGTACCTGTCTTGTAGGGCAGCCTAGTCATTGAGGAATGGAAAAAGAAAACCATTTATTGCCCCTGATGTGTAGGCTGCCATGGAGCATGGCTGTAATACTGGGCCACATATATGTCAGAGCCTGAAAAACTGTACTTAATCAGATGGTGAATGGATGCTTGGGTAATGTTACTTTATTAAGATTCAGTCGAGTTCCTCGTTCTGTTTTTTCTTGTTAATTATATTTTTGTGTTGCTTTACTGTAACTGCAGTGTTGCCGTAATGTATAGAAAATAACATGTATTCTCGGCAAGTAAAATCGATAAATCTCAATAGTCTGCAGTTCATTCTACAAATACAATTGATTTATATCTTCAGCAAAGCGAAGCAAAGCAAAAATGTTTTTCCTAATATCACTTGAGGTGATTTACAAAGTGAAATGAAACATATATGGCAAGAAAAACTGAGTGTTATTTGACGCATCTGCAGTGTGATAAACAATAGAGCGTAAATATTTCCATACAATAATAATCAATAACTACTTTGTTAACTACCAGTGAGATACTTACCAGATATCGAGATGTAGAATGTCACTCGCAACGTCATCGATATCACTGAAACACGAAGTAGTCATAATTAATTTAAACTATACTCAACTGTCAGTTCAATACAATAGTTACAGAGTAGGCTATGAGCTGGAGCTAACTGAGAAGTCAAATTCATTTTGTGGAATTAATAGCAGAGCGCTGCTGATTATTTTGTAAGGTTGTAAAACGTAAGGTTTCACGGCTGGAAATGTTAGTCTTTTTCAGACATTGTGGTCTACTATGCAGTGGCCGGATGAATTTCTTGTTGAAAGGCGACGTTTCGTCCCCATTCTCAGTAACGAGCCAGGATTTGCTACATACCATGCTGAAGTTATCCTTCACAGAAGAGGACGGAGCGTCGGGTTTCAATAAGAATATCATCCGATCATGGAGTAATAGCCCAGAATATTTTCATACATGTGAAATTAATAAAAAAGCAGATAGGAATCATGTCAGCTATTTATATCAAAATATGTTTTCCATTAAATTGTTGCGCGTAGGTGCTGCTACACATTTCGTGGCGTCACAAACAACGCTTATGTTTTAAATTACTCAACAGTTGTAAAGACGTGTTAAGATGCAATGTGATTTAGGACTTCAAGTAGCAATGATTTAATCGAGTATTGCTACTTCAGAAAATGCTGGTGCACAGTAAGAGAAGTGTAAATAGTTAAAAGGAGAGAGGGTCACAGTTGAATATTTTTTCTACAAAAGTATTATCAGAAAAGTTACACTAACTTAACAGAAAAGGAATTTTGAAGCATATATCATGACCATACGGATGTGGCCTGGAACTGATAAGAAATCTATTACAGAAACCCTAATCTGGATGTTCAGCACCACTGGCTTATGGGTCAGGAGTACAGGATCTTCACCGCTATACTACGTCTCACAGTCTCTTACTCTCGACTGTGGCGCTTTGAGGTTGCTGATAGCTCATTCTGATTATTTTTTGCTTGTAAATTTACACTTTGGTCCACGAGAAATTCACTACCTATCACACTTTTCAATCGCTTACACATATTAATATTTTAAATCTAGATACTGAAAAATCCTGTACGAAAAGAATAGAGAAATAAAGAGAAGTTTCATCATGATTTCAAAACATCAAAATCTTCCTAACAGGTAATCACTGTATTGTTCAAACAACGTTACAGCGGTATTTCGCTACGGTACGACACGGAATATACCCAACCCTGACAATGGTAAATATCTGCTAATTATATTGCTTCCATCCGAACGAATGCCTGTGTGCCGTATTAATGACGCTATAGCAAAAGCGATAACAATATGCAGAGGTTTTTAATTTGTAGTACAGTCAGCTTGTTGGCAGCGTTGCACTGGTCCAATTATTTTTATAATTTTAGCTTCATTTTGTCACAGAAGAATAATGCGGACAAGGGAGCAAGTGAACACAATACCCTATAGAAATAAACGAAAGGTACTCATTATATTAATTATACCAGGACTAAATACAGCAGTCACACCCAGCTATAGAATTTTTCTCTGTAGCTAATTAATATATTGATATCCGTTTTATGCAAAAACGGATACTTTTGCTTTTTCAGGTGGCCATTTGAAGGAAGCCATATTTATTTCGCAAACACAAGAGCTTCAGAATTCTGCATGACGAATGGAATCAAATTAATTAATCATGCCTCTCAGATGCAGATGTCCCAGATACCAACTCTTCTGCATGAGAATTAATTGTATTTTACTTATTCCTAGGGCGCTACAGTCTGGAGCCGCGCGACCGCTTCGGTCGCAGGTTCGAATCCAGCCTCGGGCATGGATGTGTGTGATGTCCTTAGGTTAGTTAGGTTTAAGTAGTTCTAAGTTCTAGGGAACTGATGACTTCAGTTCCATAGTCCCATAGTGCTCAGAGCCATTTCAACTTATTCCTATCTGCAGTCAACAAAATTTAGTCTGTCATTATGCTAGGATAATGGAATCTTTCTTTTTCGTAGGTAGTTTATTTCCTCGCAACTAAACGATAATAACATAACAAACACCTGTGCTTTAAGTGAAAAAATATTTTAATTTCTAGTCCCTCAGGGCACCAAAACTTAAGGTATATGATTTAAGTAGAGTAAGAATTCAGCTGTACAGAACATATTTTCTGTCGGCAACATACGCTGCTCCTAAGATTACGAGACTTCGATCCGGTGTAAAGTTTGCTCGTAAGCACTCTGTAGATTTTGAATGTTATTATATATTTTAGACGGACCACATTCAAAAGTATCGTGACTGCTGTTCACACTTAATTTGAATCATACGTGTATAATGAACATTGTTTAAGGCTTTGAAGAGAGTATTTAGCTTCGTTGCGATAAGTGTCGCAGATCAGACATTGCTGAATTTTTGTTATTGAAATGTAAGTGATAGCCCACCTCAGTTTTTAGGTTCATTAATGCTCTTTATCGTGTTGTAGGCTTAAAATAAATTATGCTGCCAAATTAAGAATGCGTCGAAGAACATCTAATTAGGATTGGCGATTTATGCTTGCCAATTATCTTATACTGTCTACTGTTTATTAATTTTTCTCTACATAGAGGCTTGCCATATTTTTCTGGGTCGAATCCAGAACATATTGCTATTTTGTTTAGTCCAACCCAGGACATATTTTTGAAATTACTTAAAAGTCCGAGGTGTTCACTGAAACATCCTACCACTGTCCCGGACTGTCTCTAGGCATGTCTTCGCCAGTCATCGGGGATCATTTCGAAGAGTGACTTCTCACTGAAGACAATTATGCTCCAGTTAATGGGAGTCCAGGCGGAAGATGTGTCTGGAGACGCCCCGGACAGCTTTGGGGTCCCAACCTGACCGTCGCGTGCCATACGGCTCGACAATCAGGAGTGATAAAATGGGGTGCCATTTCTTTTCGTAACAGGATCCCTTTGGTTGTCATCCGTGGCACCCTTAGAGCACAGTGGTACATCTAAGGATATTCGGCGCCCCATTTTGTTGGCTTTGATGGCTAGTCATTCCGGGCTTACATTGCAGCAAGAGAATACTCACCCCCACACGGCGAGTTTTTCAACTGCTTGTCTCCGTGCTTGCCAAACCATAACGTGGCTAGCAAGGTCACCGGATCTCTGCCCCATTGAGAAAGTTTTGAGCATTATGGGCAGAGTCACGATCTAACGCGCCAATTGGACAGAATTTGGCAAGATATCTCTCAGGAGGATATCCAACATGTCTATCAATGAATGCCAAGCCGAATAACTGTTGGCACCTGGTCCAGAGGTAATCAACGCATTATTATCTTTCTCAATGTGTGAAGGTCTTTTTCTTGAATAAATCATACAGCTTTTCTGAAATCATGATCTTTTGTCTGTACATATACATCAACCGGTTCCCTTCCCATTCGGATGATTCCTTCGTGGTGCACCTTTGTTTGGTCGTAGAGTTTATTTTACCGTTTACTGCATTTATTTGGAGCATTGTATGTACAATTGTTCAGTACATCACGAAATAAATGTGATGCTGTTCTCATTGGCAACTGTATACTATCACCCGATTGACTACGACTAATGGAAACGAAATGCCACTAGCAGCACGCAGCGGAAGAGACGCCAACACCGTAAATCTACTTTAACCAATTTAAATATACTTTAACAAATTAAGCACCTTTAACAGAGTTTGTTCAGTATGAGCGCCGGAGACGTCGACGAGATGCTGTACAGCACCAGATTTTCACCTGGTGGCCAAAGTAGGAATTAATTTTTTTTCCAGAGTAAATCAGTTCTGCGTCAACGTATTAGCTGATCTACCAAGTTTCGCTGCCCTATTATGATTACAGCCCACACTGGACCTCCGCGGGTACCTGCACTTTAATTATAACCACCAGGTACTTAAAAAATTATAAAAATTTTATAAAATTTATTACATCTAAGCAGAAAAATTGTGAAGGTAGAGTTAGGAGGGGGAAGTGAGGAATGTGGAGGGAGAAAAATTGTTCAAATGGTTCTGAGCACTATGGGACTTAACATCGGAGGTCATCGGTCCCCTAGAACTTAGAACTACTTAAACCTAACTAACCTAAGGACATCACACACATCCCTACCCCAGGCAGGATTCGAACCTGCGACCGTAGCGATCGCGCGGTTCCAGACTGAAGCGCCAAGAAACGCTCGGCCACAACGGCCGGCGGGGAGGTAGAAGGGCGCATTTATGCCAAAGGCTGAGAATCGCCTCCTTACGCCTCTGATAATCAGTACTGTGCTTCAACATCCATTGTCTACAAACGACACGAGATCGATTCTCAATACAGGTTCAGTTTGTGAGTTACAGGGAACAAGGTACTGAAATACTTTCCTCGCAATACCGGTTACACGTGGATTTGATCGATTCCTGAGTGTAGGCTGGGCATTAACACCAACAAAGTGATGTGTTCTAAGTTAACATTTATACAAACTATTGACCGCTGCGGTTGTCGTCCTGTCACTTCACTTTTGCATGGTGCCCCAGCTCCCTGCTCTATTGACTGTGAAGCTGAAACCCTATTAGAGACAGAACATTACAAAGTCTGGCATGTTCACGCGTGTACTTTGAATGGTTGAAATCTACGCTGTCAGAGATGTTTTATCTATACCTTCAACTGGATACACCTCCTTTGGAAAGCATTTCCGGCCATCTTTCCGTATGATATACTTTGTTTCTTATCCTCTCAGGAACTGTTTAGCGCAGTATGTCAATAAAGTTAGAAGAGATGCAATAATTAAAATACAAATAAGTAAAAGAAGAAATTTCAAAATAAATACATATACAGGGTGTTAAAAAAAGGCACGGCCAAACTTTCAGGAAACATTCCTCACATACAAAGAAAGAAAATATGTTATGTGGACATGTGTCCGGAAACGCTTACTTTCCATGTTAGAGCTCATTTTATTACTTCTTTTCAAATCACGTTAATCATAGAATGGAAATACACAGCAACAGAACAAATCAGCGTGACTTCAAACACTTTGTTACAGGCAATGTTCAAAATGTCCTCCGGTAGCGAGGATACATGCATCCACCCTCCGTCGCATGGAATCCCTGATGCGCTGATGCAGCCCTGGAGAATGGCGTATTGTATCACAGCCGTCCACAATAGAGCACGAAGTCTCAACATTTGGTACCGGGGTTGCGTAGACAAGAGCTTTCAAATGCCCCCATAAATGAAAGTCAAGAGGGTTGGGGTCAGGAGAGCGTGGAGGCCATGAAATTGGTCCACCTCTAACAATCCATCGGTCATCTTATCTGTTGTTGAGAAGCGTACGAAATCTTCGACTGAAATGTGCAGGAGCTTCATCGTGCATGAATCACATGTTGTGTCGTACTTGTAAAGGAACATGTTCTAGCAGCACAGGTAGAGTATCGCGTATGAAATAATGATAAAGTGACCCACTGAGCGTAGGTGGAAGAACATGGGGCCCAATCAAGACATCACCAACAATGCCTGCCCAAACGTTCACAGAAAGTCTGTGTTGATGACGTGATGGCACAATTGCGTGCGGATTCTCGTCCGCCCACATATGTTTATTGTGAAAATTTACAATTTGATCACGTTGGAAGGAAGCCTCATCCGTAAAGAGAACATTTGCACTGAAATGAGGATTGGCACATTGTTGGATGAACCATTCGCAGAAGTGTACCCGTGGAGGCCAATAAGCTGCTGATAGTGCCTGCACACGCTGTACATGGTACGGAAACAACTGGTTGTCCCGTAGCACCATACAGTGGGCCAACTGGCGGTGAATCGAGGAAGTACAGTACATACTGACTGAACTAAAATGAGCTCTAACATGGAAATTAAGCGTTTCCGGACACATGTCCACAAAACATCTTTTCTTTATTTGTGTGTGAGGGATGTTTCCTGAAGGTTTGGCCGTACCTTTTTGTAACACTCTGTATATCGTACTAAGGAGATAGCATACAGGCGTTAGCTCTGTTTGTTCTAAATCCGAATGTGAGAATCTTATGGGTGAAACCTCTTTATGTTACAGATTTCTAAGCGGGATGGTAAGACAGAAGCTCATCTCTAATACATACTGAAGAGACTAATGAAAATTTTTACCAAGCCTGGGATTCGAACCTGGGTATCCAGCTCACTAGGCCGTCGCACTAACCATTACACCACGCTGGCACAGTAGTTTTGCACCACTGCACGGACTCCAAACTCCCATTCCCATTTCAGTTTACTTGGTATTCTCCCTAAACTAAAACAGAATTTCAGAGGCCATCTAACTGTATGGGAATACCACTACAGCATAAAATAGAACAGGGGATCTTGCCTGAAACCCAGATACAGGGGCTTTAATCGATTAAATTACTGTGAGCAGGAGACCTGTGTTTGAGTACCGGAGTTGGTACACATATACACATCATAGATGTCTGAAACTTGAAATACCTCTGGAACCATTCTATTTCATTTTATTAAGGGACCTATGCCTGGGTTTCAGGCTGATCGCCCATTTGATTCGGTGCTGAGGTGCTATTCCAATACAACTGGAGAGCCTCTGCAATGCTGTTTGCATTTAGGGGAATCTGGGTTCTAATCTCGGCCTTTGTACAAATTTCCATTCGTCTCTTCAGTCTGCTTATACAGGGTGAGTCACCTAACGTTACCGCTGGATATATTTCGTAAACTACATCAAATACTGACGAACCGATTCCACAGACCGAACGTGAGGAGAGGGGCTAGTGTAATTGTTTAATACAAACCATACAAAAATGCACGGAAGTATGTTTTTTAACACAAACCTACTTTTTTTAATGGAACCACGTTAGTTTTGCTAGCACATCTGAACATATAAACAAATACGTAATCAGTGCTGTTTGTTGCATTCTAAAATGTTAATTACATCCGGAGATATTGTAACCTAAAGTTGGCGCTTGAAACCTCCGACGTTCAGTTGCGTGTTGCAACAAACACGGGCCACGGTTGGCGAGCAGCATCTGCAGGGACATGTTTACGATGACGACCGTCTTTACGAGTGTGGCTGTAGTGCACTGTTGTGGTTTGGTCTAGCTGTCGTAGTGTCCGCATGTAGCGCTTGCTGCTATTGTTATTCTGCATTTGTCTGCGCTCGCAGACCAACTGTAGTAGACCGTGTTACCAGACGTCTGTGATAGTGTAGTGTTGTAGGAACCGTGACCATGATGTATTCGAACTCTGAAAAGTCGGAGACGATACTCATCTATGGCGAGTGTCGACGAAATGCAGCTGAAGTCTGCAGGGTGTATGCAGAACGGTACCCGAACAGAGAGCATCCAACGTGCCGCACATTGCAAAACATCTACCGCCAACTGTATGCAACAGGTGTGGTCGTAGCAAGCAAACGGGTCCGTAACAGGCCCGTCACAGGAGAAGCGGGTGCAGTTGGTGTGTTAGCTGTTGTTGCCATGAACCCAGACATGAGTATATGGGACATTGCGAGAGCCGGTGGACCGAGTCAAAGTAGTGTCATGCGCATACTGCATCATCACCGCTTTCACCCGTTTCATGCGTCGCTACATCAGCAATTACATGGTGATGACTTTAATCATCGAGTGCAATTCTGTGAATGGGCATTAACAGAGAATGCGTTGCAGTTCTACCTGTTTACCGATGAAGCGGGTTTCACAAACCACGGGTCAGTGAATATACGGAACATGCATTACTGGTCCGTGGACAATCCTCGCTGGCTCAGACAGGTAGAGCGACAGCGACCGTGGACTATAAATGTATGGTGCGGAATCATTGGCGACCACCTCATTGGACCTCACCTCAATGCAGGGGCCCAAACAGCTGCAACATACATCGCGTTTCTACAGAATGATCTGCTAACGTTTCTCGCAAATGTCCCACTGGAAACCCGTCGACGTATGTGGTATCAGCATGATGGTGCACCTGCACATTCCGCAATTAACACTAGGCTGACCCTTGACAGGATGTTCTACGGGCGTTTCATAGGACGTGGAGGACGCATAAATTGGCCAGCCCGTTCTCCTGATCTTACACCTCTGGACTTCTTTCTGTGGGGTACGTTAAAGGAGAATGTGTACCGTGATGTGCCTACAACCCCAGAGGATATGAAACAACGTATTGTGGCAGCCTGTGGCTACATTACACCAGATGTACTGCTCCGTGTACGACATTCATTACGCCAGAGATTGCAATTGTGTGCAGCAAATGATGGCCACCACATTGAACATCTATTGGCCTGACATGTCGGGACACACTCTATTCCACTCCGTAATTGAAAACGGAAACCACGTGTGTACGTGTACCTCACCCTCCATGGTAATGTACATGTGTGTTAGTGAAAAAGACCAATAAAAAGGTGTTAGCATGTGGGCGTATTGTGCTGTTCCAGTCTCTTCTGTACCTAAGGTCCATCACCGTTCCCTTTGGATCCCTACGTAATTCGGTGCTCTCCGATACACACGATCGAACAGTGGAGGAGTGGTACTCAAGCGTAAATTTTAGATTACAATATCTCTGGATGTAATTGACATTTTACAATGCAACAAACGGCACTGATTACGTATTTGTTTATATGTTCAGATGTGCTAACAAAACTAACGGGGTTCCATTTAAAAAAACGTAGGTTTGTGTTAAAAAACATACTTCCGCGCATTTTTCATGGTTTGTATTAACCAGTTACACTAGCCTCTCTCCTCACGTTCGGTGTGTGGAATCGATTCGTCAGTATTTGATGTGGTTTACGAAATGTATCCAGTGGTAATGTTAGGTGACACCCTGTATACATCATAAATGTTTGAGGCTTGAAAATATATGTGGAACAACGTAGTTTCATTTGGTTCAGCTGTAATAATTGTGGACTTGATTCACCTGCCCTTACAGGTGCGTTCTTTGAAAATTTATTAACTCATGTGCAATCGATTTCAGGGTTAAATCGCTCCATCAAAGCCTTCTAGAGGCCTCCAGATATCGACCTTTGAAGCGCAGTACCAATCAACACTCCAAGCCTCCAACGGGCTCGGGATCGTAACTACTACTATCCAAACTCCGATCAGCTGCGGAAAATGAATGGTACACTGAGAAGTCCACCTGACACACTTTATCGCGTAGAACTGCTGTAAATGCGGGCGGTAGGCGCTGGCCACGAGATGTTTAGAGTGGGATTAACTGGGTGTTGACGGAGTCGGGGTAGAAGATGGAGCTACTCACAAGCGAAACTTCTCGTTCCAGCGCGGGTTGAGCGTCTGCGGCTTGACGCTGGTGGCGCGTATGAACTTGGCGGGCACGGCGGCGGACAGGCTGTCGCGGTGGATGGTGTCGCGCCGCTCCCGGCCGTAGCCGTGCTCCTTCCGCTTGAAGCTCAGCCGGAAGCTGCCAACACACAACGAAATCTGCTCTCTCACTGGCCGCCGACAAAGGTGGGTAATCAGTAGCACAATGAATAGCGAACACAACAAGTTTGGTAAACTTGCCTGAACGTTTGATAAGCGTTTTGTGTAACATCACGAAACAGAGACACCTACAAAAAATGGTTCAAATGGCTCTGAACACTATGGGACTTAACTTCTGAGGTCATCAGTCCCCTAGAACTTAGAACTACTTAAACCTAACTAACCTAAGGACGTCACACACATCCATGCCCTATGCAGGATTCGAACCTGCGACCGCAGCCGTCGCGCGGTTCCAGACTGTAGAGCCTAGAACCGCTCGGCCACCCAGGCCGGCAGATATCTACAGGACACGTTCAACTACTCATACGTTGATACGTTGTGCTCTGTGAAAAGAAAGAGTCATATGTTCGTTGTAGACTGAGAATCTAGGGATTTTTCGGCTGCCTATTTGGAAAGGCTTTTAATTTTCTATGCACAAAGGTCCCATTTCTCGACGTATATGAAAGCTTTTTCTGAAGTGTATCTGTGAGGCATGACATTACTAGGAAATAAGACAGAGTCTTAACGTAATTTATTAAAATGAAAAGAAAATATTTATGTCAAAAACGTTTATTGCTTACACTCCGATTTATATCAAGTAATTACTACTTGATGGCTAGTTTCAGTTGTGTGTAACCAACATCTTGAAATCTCTACATAAGCAGAATAACAATCGCCCGGGAAAAATTCTTGAGAAAATAATATTCCGTTTTAAAATGTTAAAGCCGACACAAAACACACCATGTGATTACAAGTATCCGGACACGCGCAAAAACATACGTTTTTCTCTGCGCCAAGTACTCAAAGTCAGCAACCTCAGTAGTCATTAGATATCGTGAGAGAGGAGAATGGGGCGCTGTGCGGAACTCAAGGTCTTGGAACGTGGTCAGGTGACTGCGTGTCACTTGTGTCATAGGTCAGTAAGCGAGATTTTCACATTCCTAAACATCCCTAGGTCCAGTGTTTCCAATGTTATGGTAAAGTAGAAACGTGACGGGGCACGTACAGCACAAAAGCGCAGAGGCCGACCTCTTTGTTGACTGACAGTGACCACCAACAGTTGAAGAGGGTCGTAATGTGTAATAGGCAGACATCTATCCAGACCATCACACAGGAATTCCAATCTGCTTCAGAATCCACCGCAAGTACAATGACAGTTAGGCTGGAGGTGAGGAAACTTGGATTTCATGGTCGAGCGGCTGCTCATAAGCCACATATCACGCCGGTAAAGGCCAAATGACGTCTCGCGTTGTGTAAGGAGCGTAAACATTGGACGACTGAACAGTGGGAAAACGTTGTGTCGAGTGACGAATCACGGTACACAATGTGGCTACCCGATGGGAGGGTGTGGGTATAGCGAATGCCCGGAGAACGTCATCTGCCAGAGTTTGAAGTGCCAGCAGTAAAATTCGGAGGCGGTGGTGTTATGGTGTGGTCGTATTTTCCATGGAGGAGGCTTGAACCCCTTGTTGTTTTGCGTGGAACTATCACAGCACACAGTTAAAGAGCAATTTGGGGATGGCGACTGCTTCTTTCAACATGATCGAGCACCTATTCATAATTCACGGCCTGTGGCGAAGGGGTTACACGACAATAACATCCCTGTAATGGAGTGGTCTGCATAGAATCCTGACCTGAATCCTACAGAACACCTTTGGGATGTTTTGGAACGCCGACTTCGAGCCAGTCCTCGCCGACCAACAACGATACCTCTCCTCAGTGCAGCACTCCGTGCAGAATGGGCTACCATTCCCCAAGAATCCTTCCAGCACCTGACTGAATGTATGCCTACGAGAGTGGTAGCTATCATCAATTCTGAGGGTAGGCCAACACCATATTGAATTCCAGCATTACCGATGGAGGGCGCCACGAACTTGTAAGTCATTTAAAGCCAGGTGTCTGGATACTTTTAATCACATAATGTAGATATGGAGAGCTTAGTCCACTAGTAAAATTTACGTATATTCCAGTCGACTTTACAGCGTTATACTGGTAATACTTTACTATCTTGTAAGTAGCCTACCGTTCAAATCATAAATGCAGGTGAATATGCACTGAGCAGTACCAAAGGTAAATATCATCCCAAAATGCATTCGCATTAAAAAACAACGAGACTATTAATATTGACGTTAAAGGCATCACCAATGGCGAATCGGGTTGTAACGCTGAAGAAATAACAAGTATCTTAACAATAAAAATATTGTACATGAAGCCAATGAAGCCAAGTAACCTTGAAATTTTAACATAACAGATAGAGACATAATTACAAGACTAGGAATCTATCCTGTATCGTAAAAAGGAATCTATCCTGTATGGTAAAACAGACAACATACGCGTATAAAAGATACCGTATATAAATGTAAAATGATATGAAGACACTAAAATTCAGGTGGAACACCAAAAATAAATACGTACCATCTTCCAAGATGTAAGTAAAAACAGAGGAAGGGGAAGTTTCATAAGTAAAATTGGATCAGTTATACATAATACTCATTTGTAAAACAGGTGATACTGTGCGAAAGTATTATTCAACGGCAACAATAATTAAAAACTGTTCCACACCTGTAAAAAATTGTTCAAATAATACGTACTAATACTAAGAGATGAATCTATGTCAACAACAGGTATAAAAATAAGGAGAAAATCATACCCGTGTTGTTAGGATAGTAATGCATCATACCACATAAAACAGACATTGTTGCGTTACAAGTACTCTTGGCTGACAGAAATAAAATGAAAATGACCCAGCCGGACTGACAAGAACAACTGAACTATGCAAGGACTCGCTCTGACCTGGCAGAAGTAATCAATAGAACAGCCAGGAGGCGCGCCAGTACATGCTTTTACACAGAGTTAGAGGAACAGATACTCTGTGAACAGCGTGTAAATATAATATAACGATGGCTATTTTGTGTGTGTTGATGGATTACTCTTATCAATCAGGGTGTGGTTCTCTATTTTTTTTATGGCAGCTGTAATTATATACCGATTAGGTTCCTTTCAGCTACGCTGATACCATAGCTCCCTACTTAACAATTATAGCCCGCATCTCGTGGTCGTGCGGTAACGTTCTCACTTCCCACGCCCGGGTTCCCGGGTTCGATTCCCGGTGGGGTCAGGAATTTTCTCTGCCTTGTGATGGCTGGGTGTTGTGTGCTGTCCTTAGGTTAGTTAGGTTTAAGTAGTTCTAAGTTCTAGGGGACTGACGACCATAGTGCTCAGAACCATTTGAACCGTTTATAGCAATTACACACAACCGCTCGCTCGCCGATAGATCTGTACCTGCAGATTGGAAAATTGCGCAGGTCGCATCAGTGTTTAAGAAGGGTAGTAGGAGTAATCCATCGAACTAAAGACCTATATCATTGACGTCGGTTTGCAGTAGGGTTTTGGAGCATATAGTGTATTCAAACATTATGAATCACCTCGAAGGGAACAATCTAGTGGTACGTAATCAGCATGGTTTCAGAAAACATCGTTCTTGTGCAACGCAGCTAGCTCTTTATTCGCACGAAGTAATGGCCGCTATCGACAGGGGATCTCAAGCTGATTCCGTATTTCTAGATTTCCGGAAAGCTTTTGACACCGCTCCTCACAAGCGACTTCTAATCAAGCTGCGGTCCTATGGGGTATCGTCTCAGTTGCGTGATTGGATTTGTGATTTCCTGTCAGGAAGGTCGCAGTTCGTAGTAATAGACGGCAAATCATCGAGTAAAACTGAAGTGATATCAGGTGTTCCCCAGGGAAGCGTCCTGGGACCTCTGCTGTTCCTGATCTATATAAATGACCTGGGTGACAATCTGAGCAGTTCTCTTAGTCTGTTCGCAGATGATGCTGTAATTTACCGTCTAGTAAGGTCATCCGAAGACCAGTATCAGTTGCAAAGCGATTTAGAAAAGATTGCTGTGTGGTGAGGCAGGTGGCAGTTGACGCTAAATAACGAAAAGTGTGAGGTGATCCACATGAGTTGCAAAAGAAATCCGTTGGAATTCGATTACTCGATAAACAGTACAATTCTCAAGGCTGTCAATTCAACTAAGTACCTGGGTGTTAAAATTACGAACAACCTCATTTGGAAAGAACACATAGATAATATTGTGATGAAGGCGAGCCAAAGGTTGCGTTTCATTGGCAGGACACTTAGAAGATGCAACGAGTCCACTAAAGAGACAGCTTACACTACACTTGTTCGTCCTTTGTTAGAATATTGCTGCGCGGTGTGGGATCCTTACCAGGTGGGATTGACGGAGGACATCGAAAGGGTGCAAAAAAGGGCAGCTCGTTTTGTATTATCTCGTAATAGGGGAGAAAGTGCGGCAGATATGATAAGCCAGTTGGGATTGAAGTCATTAAAGCAAAGACGTTTTTGGTCACGCCGAGATCTGTTTACGAAATTTCAGTCACTAACTTTCTCTTCCGAATGCGATAATATTTTGTTGAGCCCAACCTACATAGGTAGGAATGATCATCAAAATAAAATAAGAGAAATCAGAGCTCGAACAGAAAGGTTTAGGTGTTCGTTTTTCCCGCGCGCTCTTCGGGAGTGGAATGGTAGGGAGATAGTATGATTGTGGTTCGATGAACCCTCCGCCAAGCACTTAAATGTGAATTGCAGAGTAATCATGTAGATGTAGATGTAGGTTCATTTCTTAACATTAGTACGTACCGCTTGGACAATTTTTTACAGGTGTGGAACAGTTATTAATCTTTGCTGCCCTTTCAGAAAGCTTTTTCACTGTATTACTTCTTTTACAAATGCATTTAATGGACGACTGATGTAATTTTACTTGTGCAAGTGCCCTTCCCCCCCCCCTTTTTTAAACAGTGTTTCGTAAGATTTTGGTGTGTGTTTATACCACTGAAGTTACCGAAATTTTAATGTGTTCTTTTATACGTGGCACTTTGTCATTTTACCTCATTGGATAGACTCCTAGTCTTTAATTGTATCTTTGTCTGCTATTCCAAAATTTCATAAGTATTTGGATTCATGTACAACATTTTTGTTGCTAAGGTAGTTGTATTTATTTTTGCAGTGTTACGACCTCGTTCACCCTTAATGATGTTTTCAAAAATTAATAGTCTCTTAGTCTGGTTGTCTTTTAATACGAATGCATTTTTCCATGATGTTCTCTGTTGATGTTGTTCAGTGCGCACTCACCTAAATTTAAGATTTGAAAGGTAACTTACTTCGAAGCAGTAAAATATTGCCCATAAAACGTTGCAAAGTCTATTACGATGTATGCTCATTTTACTAATGGAGTAGGCTCTTCCTGTATATACTGTGACGGATAACCTTAGTAAGCAGTATATTACGTTGCAAAGAATTTTTCTAACGCTCGTTTATGGATCTGAAGATGGTTGCCATGAACAAGCGAAATTACTCATCATTCTGTAATTGTCTAATGTAAATTCTGGTCTAGGCAGTAAAAATGTTTGTGTATTGTTTTAGTTTTAATAAATGAAGTATATCTGTTCTGTGTAGATGACTGTAATGGGTTTGTGCATAGTGCTATCATGTTTGTTTTGCATGATGATTAGAGGAGGGAGAGGATGAAATCCTGTGTCAGCATATAGCCCACTGTGCTCTGGTGTTCACAGTGGTTTTCTTATCATCCAATTCTGTTTACGTTGCGTAGTCGCGAAATGCCATTAACACTTTCAGAACCAGTTTTATTTTGGCGACATAGTATTTCAGCTCAGCAAGACAAACTAGGTAGAAATAATTCCATCTACATTCTGTATATAAGGAAAGATAAAGCAACGGATTTATGTTGTTTGTTTGTGAGAAGATGGTGTTACAACGCGTCTAAGATAGAGGAACGCCTACGAACACATGTCGGTATTCGTCTGTGGTAGGGTCATAGCCTATCGAGACTGCTGTTTATCGTTGTGTCCTTTCGCCGCACGCGTTGAAAAATTGGAACTTTGTAGTAAGTTCCTATGGGATCAAACTACTGAGGTCTTCGGTCCCTAGGCTTACACACTACGCAAACTAACTTTCGCTAAGGACAACACTCATGCCCGAGGGCGGACTCGAACCTCCGACTGAGGGAACCGTTTGAACCGTGACAAGGCGCTTTCGCGGCTATCCCGCATGGCACACGCGCTGATCTGGTTTGCTTGTCTGTACTGTGAATATGCAATCTGTGAGCTGAGAAAGCTCATACTGAACTCCATGTAGGTTCACGGAGGCCCCGGGCAACTAGCGCGCCAAGGTCAGACTTGTTGACTGCTCGGTCATGCAGGTTCGTAGCACAATGTCACATATTGCGAGTTGGGAAGTAGGTTTTAGCTTAATCTCACGGTTCTTTAGACTAACATCGAATCTGAGTTCAATTTTTTATGTCACGTATGGTTTATTCACAATTAGACATTATAAACCAGAAAATTAACAAAACATATGGTACTGCAATGAAAAAAAACTGCATTTTTTCAATATGAACAGAGGTGTTAATGAGCTATCGACATAAAAACATTTCTTTCTGTATAGGAATTTTGTGTCCATTGACTTATATGTCCTATCGCTATATTCCTAAAAATATATAACATCTTGAAATTTTCCAGCAAATAAAAATTGCTTATGAAAAAAATACAATCTCCCCCATTGATATCCAAGCCTACCTCTCACTCGTAACCATCTTTTATTAATAGTAGGAATGAAACAAGGTTTTCCAAATCCCAGATCAAAAAGACAGTCTGAGAGTAAAGGAAACTTCTCCCAGGGATAGTTGAAACATTCTCCATAACACTGTAACTACAACTCTAACGTCCTCTTCTTTTTATTTATTTATTAATTTTTGAGCTTTTTCTGAACCTTCAGCAAGTACGTTCAGTACCAACCGGGGGGGGGGGGGGGGGGGGGGCACAATTTATCCTGATCACCTAATCTACTGGAAAAGCATGCGAAGCATACCTTCCTTACAACATCTGTATTGTTCTTCTGATGCTTCTTAATCGCAGACGCACCAAAATACCAATATTAAAAATGCTGTGGTTAGGCTTTGCATGTACCCAGCAGACAACCAACTTTACATCCGAGCGAGCGTTCACATAACTCCTAGGAGCCAGCCTCCCGACAGACAGACGAAACTCGGCCACGATCCGGCTGGTCGCTACATCCCAGGCGCTGATAGGAGTCGCTACTCTCAAGGACCTATGCTTTTTCGCGGACCACGTGACTGCAACTAGTGTGTACGGTATCCTGACACCCTGCTTGTATTAAGGCCGGCTTACGAGCCAAGACGTGCGATTAGAGTAGGATTACTGGACCATGCACCGAATGCATTCAATTACAGTAACCAGAAACTCACTTAGGAGCCACCGCAACGCCGACGCCGTGTTTCACGTCAGTGATGAGTTAGTGGATGTGTAAGATTTCTTGTCTTGGTTTCCATCCGGAAGTTAACTGTCTTCCATCATACTGGCACTTTGAAACTGGACTGTCCTGGGACTTTAACTTGCATTGAGACTAAATGTACAAAGCTTTAACTGTGGGCTGTCTCGTCGGGACTTAAATCTTTGCTAGTGTATGCATTGTGTACTTACTAGGGTTATTTTATAGTGGTGTTGGTTTCCTTCCTAAACGCCTTTGATCTTAGACCATATTTATGTTTATTCTTTCTTCCACAGGAAGTGACTGTTTTCGTTTAGACCTTTGACCTTTCCATAAATCGTGTTATTTCCATACTTGAGAAGATACTTTCTTTTCAATACTGTTTGTTCCTATTTAAGATAAAAATGTCTTTCTAAAGTAATTATTTCTTACAATGTCTTTAACACACGTTGGAGCAGACGTATTCCTTCATATTAATTAAAATTGTTCTACAAAACTACCTGAATATTTCTTGTCGGTCAAACGAGGTGGACGCAACATATAAACGGCAAAAAATGAACTTTTCTGAAACTGAGTGTTAACAGTAGAAGTAATGAGCACCAACAGGAATGCGATTACCGATAAATTTAACAATAAAATTATAGACCACATGGTAGACGAAATGAAGGAATTTTGATACATTCGTAGCAAGGACAAAGAGAACAATCATCGCTAAAACAAGTTCCCTAGTATTAAATGTAGAACTTAATCTGAAAAATACTTCTATGCGAATGTCAAATGGTTCAAATGGCTCTGAGCACTATGGGACATAACTTCTGAGGTTATCAGTCCCCTAGAACTTATAACTACTTAAACCTAACTAACCTAAGGACATCACACATATCCAAGCCCGAGGCAGGATTGGAACCTGCGACCGTAGCGTATGCGAATGTCCATTTGGAGCACAGCATTGCATGGAAGTGAATAATAGACCGCGGAAAAACCACAAAAGAAGAGAATCGCAGCATCTGAGACGCTGCCTTACAAAAGTATGTTGAACTGGTAAGAAACACGGCATTGCCTGCAGAATCAGCGAGGGAAGAAATATGTGGGAAGCACTGCTTGGGAGAAGAGATGGGACGATAAGAAATTTATCAACACATCAGGGAATCCCTTCCATAGAACCAGAGAGTTTTTTTGGGGTAATCAGTCTTCTGAATTCTTTGCTGCGGCCCCCCACGACCCCCTCCCCTGTGCGAATCTTCACATTTAGTAGTAGAACTTGCATCCATCGTCCTGAATTATTTGTTGAATGTATTTTAAACTCTGCTTGCCAACACAGTTTTTTCTTCGATTACTCCTTCTAGTATCACGGAAGTTACTTCTTGACGTCTTAGCACATTCTGTCATCCTTTTCCTTCTCCTTGTCAATGTTCTTCATATACTCCTTTCTTCGCCGATTCTGTGGAGAACCTCATTGTTACCAGTGCCAATAATTTTCGACATTCTTCTGTATGATCACATCTCAAATGCGTTATCTTCTTTTCAGGTTTTCCCACAGGCCATGTTTGTGTTCTCCAAACGCACATAATCAGAAATTTCTCATCAAATGAAAGCGATGTTAGGCAATACTAGAAGTTTTGGGCCGGAAATGCGCTCTTTGCCTCTGATAGTCTGCTTTTTATGCCCTCTTTCCTTTGTTCATTTACGTTACTTTTCTTGAAAGGTAGCGGAATTTCTTAATGTCATCTACTTCAAGGTTACGAAATCTATTGTTAAGTTTATTGGTGATCTCGTTTCTGCTTCACCTCGTTACTTTCGCGTTTCTTCGGTTTTCCGTCAATCCATCTTCTGTAATAATTTGACTTTTTATTCCATTGAACAGGCCCTTTATTTCTTTTCCACGAGCAGAATCAGTATATTACACCTCATATCAATTTATACTGAATTTTAATCCCACTCTTGAATCTTTCATTTATTTCCATTATTGTTTCTTCAATGTAGGGGTCGCACATTAAGGGCGAAAAAGTGCATCGATATGTTGCACGTCTTTAATCGAGCACTTCGCTCTTGCTATCCCTTTTTTATTGTTCCCTCATTATTCTTGCACATATGATATACTACCTGTATTTCTCTATAGCATACAAGAATGAGATTGGAAGACAAAGAATAAAGGGCTCGGATTAAAATGGGTGTAAGACAGAGTTGCAGTCTTTCACCCGTACCGTTCAATCTATACAACGAAGAAGCAGTGATAGAACGGCCGCTGTGGCCGAGCGGTTCTAGGCGTTTCAGTCTGGAACCGCTCTGCTGCTATTGTCGCAGGTTCGAATCCTGTCTGATGACCTCAGATGTTAAGCCCACAGGGCTTACAACCATTTGAACCATTTGAAGCAGTGATGGAAATAAACTACAGATTTAAGAGTGCAGTTAAAATACAAGTTTAAAGGATATCAATGACATGATTCTCTGATATTGTTAATCTCAGTGAAAGTGAAGAATAACTACAGGATTCGCTAAAAGGAATTAGCTATGTAATGAGTACAGCGTAAACATTAAGAATGAATCGAAGAAAGATAAAAGTAATGAGATGTAGCAGAAATGAGAATAGCAAGAAGCTTGACATCAGTATTGGTGATCATGGAGCAGATGGATTGAAGGAATTCTGCTACGTAGGCAGCAAAATAATGCTTGATGGACGAGGAAGGAGAACATATGAAGCAGACTAGCACTGGCAAAAAGGGCATTCCTGGCCATGAGAAATCTGCTGATATCGCTCGTAGGCCTTAATTTGAGGAAGAGATTTCTGAGAATGTACCTTTGGAGCACTGCATCGTATGGTAGTGAAACATGGACTGTAAGAAAACCAGGAAAGAAAAGTATCGAAGCATCTGAGATGTGGTGCTAGAGAAGAATGTTGAAAATTAAGTGGACTGATAAGGTAAGGAATGAGGACGTTTTCCGTAGAAAGTAATACATCGAAAACACTGACTAGAATTAGGGACAGAATTATAGAAAATGAGTTACGACATCAGAGAACAATTTCCATTGTACTAGAGGGTGTTGTAGAACGTAAAACCTGTAGCGGAAGAAAGGCACTGGATTACATGGAATGAATAACCGAAGACTTTGGGTGAAAAAGCTGCTGTGAGGTAAAGAGGTTGGCGCAGCAGAGGAATTAGTGGCAGACGGCATAAACCACTCAGAAGACTGAAGAAAAAGGAGATAGTAGTGGCCCAGTACTGACCCCTGTGGTCCTGCTCAGGGACCTGAGGTTTTTTTTATTTTTAATTTTTTTACCAGCGTTCTGACTGGTTTGATGCGGTCCGCCACAAATTCTTCTCCTGTGCCAACCTCTGTATCTCAGAGTAGGAACTGCACCCCACGTGTTCAATTATTTGCTGGATATATTCGAGTCTCTGTCTTGCTCAACAGTTTTTACTCTTAGGTCCCTCCAGTACCATGGGAATTGATCTCTAATGCCTTAACAAAAGTCCTATCCCTGATCCTTCCTCTTGTTATTGTTTTCCATATATTCCTGTCCTCGCCGATTCTCCAGGGAACGTCCTCACTCGTTATCTTATGAGACAACCTAATTTTATAGCACCGCAGCTCAAATGCTTCGAATCTCCTCTGTTCGGGTTTTTGCGCAGTCCATGTGTAACTACCATAGAGTGCTCTGCTCCGAACGTACATTCTCAGAAATTTCTTCCTCAAACTGGGACTATGTTTGATGCTAGTATTCTTCTGGCCAGGACTGTGCTATCGGGCATGATCTTGTGCTACCTTCCCACTGGAGTCGCAGTCCGGCGCGCAGTTTCTAAACAGACTCGGCTGCAGGGCGAGCGTTAGGTTGGAGTGGGGTCGGTCACCTGTGGTGCTTGCGCAGCTTCTCGTGCGGCGAGGTGTCCCTGTGCGACTGGTCGGGGTCTCCGCTGTCGGAGAGCGTGCGGCCAGTGGCGGCGGCCGAGGCGTGGCGCGGGGAGCCCGGCGGCGTCTCGCGGGAGCTCTGGCCGCTGCCCGGCTGCGGCGACGGCGGCTGCAGCCCGCCCGGCTGGATGCCCAGCATGCAGTACGGGTCGCTGAAGCCTGCAACACCGGCCACACCACACCCACCGTCACTCACTCTTTCTTTCTCTCTGTCTGTCTGTCTCTCTGTCTCTACTGTCAGTACAGCGAGCGCTTACCGGCCTTATGCCACTAGCGTTTGTTTTGCTATACTAGTCGTACTAGGTACCGGGATCACTCGAGCGGCAGTAACGTCAGAAGGATATTTCCACTCTGTGTGCGTCCTCGGCCACTGAGGCGGGTCCAGTGTATTTAATAACTAGCTGAGAAACACGGTGTTGCTCGGGTATTTGTTTATTCCAGTCTTCTATTAAACCGTCGCCTCCTTCTTCTGTCCGTCTTCTCTGCTCCTCTCTTCCTATTCATCTTTTCTTTCCGCCTCTCTCTATCCACCAATTCTTACCCCCTCTTTCTATGTACCCTTTTCTCTTTACCCATCTCTCCTTCCTTCTTTTTTCTATCCATACCTCATGTTCTTGTCCATCATCTTCACCTCTTCATCTCTACCCACCATCTCTCCCTCTGTCCACCTCCTCCGCTCCCATACTGTATCCATCTCCTCCTATTTCCTCTCTCTGCTCGTTTCCTCCTCTATCTCTGTCCATCTCCTCCTATATTCGCCTATCTTCTCGTCCTCCCTTCTCTCTCCACGTTATCACACTGATCCCAGTAGGAGTCTGGACGTTCTTACCCCTATTCTAACTAGACTCTGACCAATAATTCTACCTACCAAATTTGACTGAAATCGTTCCAAGGGCTTCTAATGAACTTTTACTCGTAGCAATGTTCGCGTGCCCAAATGTCAAATATACAACGCTTAATTTCCATGTTAGAGCTCATTTTAGTTTCGTCCACCTACGCTCAATGGAGCATGTTATCATGATTTTATACGGGATACTCTACCTGTGCTGCTACAACATGTGCCTCTACAAGTACAACACAACATGTGGTTCATGCACGATGGAGCTCCTGCACATTTCAGTCGAAGTGTTCGTACGCTTCTCAACAATAGATTCGGTGACCGATGGATTGGTAGAGGCGGACCAATTCCATGGCATCCACGCTCTCCTGACCTCAACCCTCTTGACTTTCATTTATGGGGACATTTGAAAGCTCTTGTCTACGCAACCCCGGTACCAAATGTTGAGACTTCGTGCTCGTATTGTGGACGGCTGTGATACAATACGCCATTCTCCAGGGCTGCATCAGCGCATCAGGGATTCCATGCGACGGAGGGTGGATGCATGTATCCTCGCTAACGGAGGACATTTTGAACATTTGAAAGTGTTTGAAGTAACGCTGGTTTGTTCTCTTGCTGTGTGTTTCCATTCCATGATTAATGTGATTTGAAGAGAAGTAATAAAATGAGCTCTAACATGGAAAGTAAGCGTTTCCGGACACATGTCCACATAACATATTTTCTTTCTTTGTGTGTGACGAATGTTTCCTGAAAGTTTGGCCGCACCTTTTTGTAACACCCTGTATATATATAACTATGACGTTAGTTGAGATATGTTCGTGAACAACGTACTGTTGGAAAGAGCAACCTCTCGAGTTTTATATTGTTCCGACTACGTAGCTGCAGTGTGGTCGCACTTCAGTTCTAGTAGAAATGGTGTCGATACAACAGAAAGCATTTTGTATTCGTTTTGCGCAGTACGGGTCAGTAATAACTGTTCAGCGTGACTTTCAAGCTAGGTATGTTGTGGATCCTCCTACAGCACAGAGCGTTAGATAGCGGCATGAACAATTCCGAGAAACAGGTCGTATGTGTAAAGGCAAATCGCCGAGCCGTCCCCGAATGTCTGACACAGACGTCGAACGCATCCGCCATAGTTTCACAAGGAGTTCGCAGAAATCCGTTCGCCGTGCAGATCGATAGCTCAACATGCCCACGATGTCTATCTGGCGTCTGTTGTGTCGATGTTTACATATGAAACCATACAAAATTCACTTCGTGAAGGTGACGAACAACAACATGTGGTGTTCTGTAATTTATTTCTTGGCAAGATGGAGGATAACAGTTTTCACACCTTTAGTGTCAAGTGATGAGGCAACATTTCTTTTGTATGGAAAGGTGAACCGTCATAGTCTGAGAATGTGGGGTACGGAATGACCACATGAAGTTGACAATATGAGGTGGACTCTCCAAAATTTAATGTGTTTTGTGCATTTTCACGGGAAAAGGTGTATGGTTCATTTTTATTTTCACGGAACACTGTTACAGGAAGCACATACCTCCATACGATTGAGAACATTCTTTTCCCACAGTTGCGGACTGATTCGACCGACTTGGTTTACTGACAAGATGGGGCACCACCACACTGGCATCTGGAAGTGCGGGGGTTTTTATATCAAAGGATTACTGAACCGTGGATTGGTCGCACTGGACCAAATGATTCAGCCTCACATTACTGGCCTCCAAGGTCACCGGACCTCATTGTATGTGATTATTTCTTTTGAGGTTTTATAATAGAATCTATTTATGTACCTCCGTTACCAACAGCAATGAATGAACTGAGACATCGCATAACAGCAGCTGTGGAAGCTGTAGCTCAAGACATGCTCGCTTTAGTGTGGGAAAAAATTGAATAGCGCATTGACATTTGCCGTGCATCTCAAATGTGTTGTGACTAGAGTTAGTAGTAAGGAAGTAGTAAATTAAAATGTCATGCATTATGCGGCAGTTTTTTAGGCATGTCAGTATTTTGACGTCATATCTCCTGAACTATGAGCCATATAATGGTATATTTTTCTGGGTACATTCAGTGGCGAAATGTGTTGCGAGTAGAGTTAGTAACAACGAAGCAATAAATTTAAACATCTTACAGGATGTGGTAGTTTTTCAAGCACTCAGTGCTTATGACGTTCTAAGGGTCGTACAATGATGTACCTTTTCTGTTACACTCAGTGGTATACGTAGTAATGTTTGCAAGATATATCACGAATACAGTTCGTAGTAAAACAATAAGTTAAAACGACATGTTTCGTATTTTACTGCATGGACAGTAGTAAATTTAGTAATCGAAAAACTTTTTTCTTTTCACAATTTTTTGGCGGTTCAGCGAGAAAAAATGTAGTAAGGGTTTGAAATCGTGCGTAAAGTTTGTGCAAGTCCAAGTGCTCTCATTTTCAAACACCGAATAACTGAATTATGAGTATTCTGCTTAGTGGGCTACACTGTTTCCTACCCTCGCTTCCACAGCTTTGATAGGTCAGTGGTTCTTACCCATAGTGATTATTTTCAGACAGTAAATGATATGTGTACCATGTTTGATTGTAATCGGTCCAATGGTTTTGCAGGATTTGTCAAGCATACGTACATACATATATACATATTTATTATTTGTTTCTGGATTCAGAAATTATCAAGGAGAAACTAAACTGTTTTGAGCATTCAAAAAAGCTCAGTATAACATAGGCTATGTGTGATATGGTCAGTTTGAAAAATATCGTTGAAAACGATAATTATAAAATTATGATGTTATGCTTCGATTCTCGCAGTCAGTTTTAATAGAAAACTGTAAACTACAACAGCACGAAGTTGGAGACCAGAAACAGGAGGGCTGGGCTTTTAAAACAATATACAGATTTTTTTATACGGATTTCACGCCTACTACCCGCTGACCTGCCTTCAGGAAAGAGATTTACTATTACTGCAAGTTTCTACCCAAACTCGATACAAGTCCCTTCACCTTAGTATCTGCGACGATAAGTGTAACGGCAATAATATGCATAGTGTATCCCAGTTCAGTTAGGACTGATTGTGTGAAATTCCAAAGTGCAATAACGTCTCGTGGCGAGTTGCGGCGTTACGATCCTTGAAGTTTCATAAACAGCTGTATGGAGTGTCAAAGCGCTAGCTAGCACTGCTGCAGCATGCATCCCGGCCGCGAATGCAACGTGTCTGATACTCGGAAAATGTCAGAGGAACACTGAGGCAACATGAAGTTGTGCATTCTTCCAGTTTTTGTAGACGAGAATCCGTCGAATTCAACCTGAATATCTGTGGCCGATCGGTTCTAGGCGCTTCAGTCTATGAACCGCGCGACCACGACGGCCGGAGTTTCGAATCCTGCTTCGGGGATGGAGATGTGTAATGTTCTTAGGTTAGTTAGGTTTAAGTAGTTCTAAGTTCTAGGGGACTGATGACCTGCGATGTTAGGTCCCATAGTGCTCAGAGCCATTTGAACCATTTTTTTTCAACTCGAATATTAGGAGGCAGGTTACTGGTTGCTTTTCCATGACGACACTCCAGCCTACAAAGTGAAGATAGTGCACGAGTTTCTGGCAAGCGAATGGATCACAATCCTTGATCACCCGCCGTATTCGCCGGATTTGGCTCTAACCGACTTCTACCTGTTCCCAAATTGAAGTCGGCAATGAAAGGATACCGTAATGACGTAATTATGACCTTCCAAGAAAACTGTAAGGCAGTAGTAAATGCAACTTCAAAAAAGGAATGAAGTGGCTGTTTCAAAATACTTTTAAAACGATTTATTCTATGTTTTGATTCAGGGGGAGACTATTTTGAATAAATACAGTGACTTTGTAAACGTAATCCATGACTTATTTTTCATAGCCATAGTCCTAACGAAACTGGGACATACTGTGTACAAAAATAAGAGGGAATACTAGTCAACAACGTAAACGATATCTAGAAGAGAGTAACTTCATTCATTTGCTTAATTTTTTTACTATAACTACCGCTCTTGTTATGGTTGTTCAGAATAAGACACAAAATAAACAATTATATTACGCGTACCATGATGCCATAGTTAAAAACGAGATAACAGCAAATCGTTTGAAGTTACCCCGTGGTTTCAAGCAATACCATGTTACGGTGCTGCTTTTTACATCGTATTCAAAAGAAGAAGAAAAATCCATCATACGATCTGATCCCATCACAAAATCTATAGTCAGCTGTGAATGATCTGCACATTTACACACGCATCGTCATTGACTATGTTTGTACATAGATGTAAACAGATGAGAAGCTCATCCAGTGTTTTTTTATAGAATGTGCCAAAGTTGAAACGCTTAACAATATATCTAACATGCAGAAATGTACTAGGTCATGCATGCGATCACCTGATAGGACATTTCGCAGTTGCCCCGTTCTCACTCCTTTCTTACAGTAAAAGTAGTAGTAATAGTAAACCTCTTGCTTCAGGTCAGTGGTAGCAGTTATAGGGTGTGGAATCCGTAACTATATATATGGTATAAGCAAACAATCTGAGTAATGTTTTAATGCCCTACCATATTGGCTTCCGCATGGCCCAACGACATGGATAGACCTACACCAGGTATCCCTGTTATTCTCGTACGTGGAACAGCAGAGCTCGTGAGAAGCATTGGGCGGAGCCGAACTGGCTGGCTAAGCCTGATAAGAAACCTGGTGCTCCAGACATTCTACATCAGCCATTTGTCGACAGAAAGAATTTTTTATTTCAAACTCTGCGTATAAAACTGAGTTTCATGAAGCAATTTCCTAAATGTAACTGAAGGAATGTTTCAAGAAATCTGATTACAGTTTGGATGAACACAATTTAACTTGCAGCAACTATGTATAGCCACTGTATGAATAAAACTGCTCTACGTGAATAGCATATTTGGTAAGTTTTCCTATTGTTGTCCTTTATATGCAAATTTTGTATGACTTTTGAGACAAATAGAGTGTATGTTGTAGCTTAAAATATTGACGTGATAGACAAAAACTCTGCTTATTTTGGGATTCAGAGGCCAAAAGTTAGTGAAAAACAGCGTACATATCTAAGACAACTAAATAGCATTTCTCCAGTGTAATGTACACTGAGGGGACAGAAGTCATGGCACAGCGCTGACAGACAAGCAAGACTGCGTAAAGTACGAGGGTAAGTCAAATGAAAACCTTAAATTTGTAATGAAAAATCGAAATTTCGCGCCGTTATCCTGTAAGTTGGTAAGCGTGCTACAAACAGTGTGCAGAATGGCCTGTAGGTGGCAGTATAGTGCAGATTCACACATACCATCGCAGTATTACTATAAAGATGGACGCCTCACTTGCGACTTGCACCAAGGAAGAACAGCGTTCTGTTATTCGGTTTTTGCGTAGTGAAGGTGTGAAACCTATTAAATTCATCGGCGAATGAAGGGTCAGTAAGGTGATGCATGTTTTTCACAGCAGCAAGTCTACGAATGGAGTACGAAGTTCGCAAATGGTGTGACTTCAGTGGAAGATGCTCCTCGTCCAGGTCAGGCACAACGAGTTGTGACTCCACAGAACATTGCAGCAGTGGAAGCTATATTGAAGGAAAACCGCCGAGTGACACTGAATGACATTGCAGCATGTTTACAGATTAGTCATGGGTCAGCACACCACATTGTGCCTGATGTGCTCCAGTTTCACAAAGTGTCTGCAAGATGGGTACCACGGGAGCTGACACCTGAAATGAGAGAACGACGTGTTGATGCTTGTGAACAACTTCTTCGGTGCTTCGAACGAGAAGGTGATGGCTTCCTTGCGAGAATCGTCACTGGGGACGAAACCTGGGTTCACTTCCACCAACCAGAATCGAAGAGAGCGTGCAAGGAATGGCGCCATTCCTCTTCACCAAAACCAGAGAAGGTTCGAACAAAACCATCAGCAGGGAACGTTATGCTGACTCTCTTTTGGGACGAAAAAGGCGTCATTTTGGAGCATTAAATGCCTAGAGGGACCACTGTCCCACCAGTGCATCATACACAGATCTCCTAAAAAACCATCTGCGGCCTGCAGTCAAATCAAAGCGACGTGGATTGCTGTCAGCATGTGTCCTTTTGCAACATGACAAATGCAAGGGCCCACACTGCCCGTACAAAAGTTGCAACAATCACAGACCTGCTTTTTGAGTGTCTTCCTCATCCACCATACTCACTAGACCTTACCCCCAAGCGATTTACATATGTTTGGACCACTCAAAGAGGCAATGGGAGGAAAGAAGTCCCGTTCTGGTGAAGATGTACGCCACGCGGTGCATGAGTGGTTTCTCGGACTACCAAACGAATATTTTATAAAGGAATTTATGGCCTTTGTAAGCACTTGAGGACTTGAATTGAGCTTGGGGGAGTTTATGTTGAAAAGTGAAACAGCTTTGTACCACTTCTGCACGGTAAATAACATTTGAAAAAAATATTTAAGGTTTTCATTTGACTGGAAAGTGCGGCGGAATTTAGCGTTAAATGGGCCATGGGAGAGGACGACCGACCGAGTGCCCTCACGAACATCGTTACATCGCCTGCAGCGACTCTCCTGGGCTCGTGACCATATCGGTTAGAACTTACGCAACAGGAAAACCGTGACCTGGTCCAAGGAGTCCCGATTTTAGTTGATAAGAGCTTATGGTAGGGTTCAAGTATGACGCAAATCCCACGAAACCATGGACTCAAGCTGTCAACAAGTACTGTGCAAGCTGATAGTGGCCCCATAATGGTGTGGGCTGTGTTTACATCGGAAGAACCGTGTCCTCTGGCCCAACTGACTTGGTTGTTGACTGAAAATGGTTATGTTCGACAGACTTGGAGACCATTTTAAGCCATTCGTGGAACTTAGGTTCCCAAACAACGATAGATTTTTTTATGGAAAACAATGCGCCATGTCATCGGGTCACAAATGTTTGCGATTGGTTTCAAGAACACTCTGGACAATTCGAGCGAATGATTTGGTCACGCAAATTGCCGGACACGAATCCTATCGAAAATTTATGGGACGTAATCGAGAGGTCAGTTAGTGCATAAAATCCTGCACCGACAACACTTTCGCAATTGTAGGCGGCTAATATTTCTGTCAGTTAGTGCATAAAATCCTGCACCGACAACACTTTCGCAATTGTAGGCGGCTAATATTTCTGCAGCGGACTTCTAGTGACTTGTTGAGTCCATGCCACGATGTTAGGAGGTGTCCCATGCCTTCTGTCATCTCGTTGTACGTACAGTCTTTGTATGAATGAAACTGTTCTTTGTGAACAGTATATTTGGCAAATTTTCTCTTTATTTTCCATTAAACAGGGTTTAGCGAAATTCGCGCACTCGGGCTTCGCAGAGCGACTCCTTACGTGCCAGCTATAAAAAAAAAGGTCTCTCACAAAATTTCGTCTGGCGAGTACATCCTGCAGAAAACGGACGTTAAAGAGCGGCAGTCTGGCAACATTGTAACCAGATGTATGGTAACAATCTCTACCTGAACATGTTAAGCGTGCTGTGCAGGTGGTGCAGTGGATAGAGTATTGGGTTAGCATGTAGGAGGTCGAGTGTTCGACTGTTTTTTTTTATTTGCTAATTTCATTTTAACATTTTATACTATAATATACACCTTTTCTTAGGCCACATACATCATAAATTTACAACATTTTGTATCGCTGAACATAACAAATACGCGATTAGACAAATAAGAAATAGACAGTTGAAACAAATGACATGTCATGGGACAGAATAACTACAAAAACAATGTTAATTTCGAGGTGCTAAAGCTGATAGCACGGTAAATAACACAACATCTACTTGTCATTTATACAACATATAATATGAGCGCTCAGATGTCGCACATTAGCAACCAGTGACTATAATAATGTCCAAATTAATGACCGCATGATCTTCACAACAGAATACTTTGTTCTCAGAACAACAGATACTCAAAGCGACCTCCCTGTACGTCAAAACGCTGCTCAACCCGCCGGATCGTACAGCTGTGGACCCTTCCGCAGAAAATCTGCATCCACAGTAAAAGGAGCAGCATGAACACACACTAACAATTCCTCCATACTCGTCGGCGGAGTGGAGTGCACCTGCTCGTTCAGGTGTCACCACAGAAAGAAATCCAGGAGATTTAGGTCAACTGAACGCGGTGGCCATACAACTGGACCTCCATTTCCGAGCCACTTCCATGGAAATGTTCTGTCGAAATACTGTCTGACATTAATTGCAGAGTGTGGAGGTGTACCATCATGTTGGAACCATATCCTCTGCCAAACATGTAGTGGAACATCTTCCAGCGCATCAGACAGTTTCAGAGACATGCAACATACCTTCGTGCAGTCAACCGGTGAGGCAATATGTAGCGGCTCAAACACCTGTCGCCCAATATTCCGGCCCAGACGTTGATACCAAAGCGAACTTGATATCCACGGTCGCAGGTGACGTACAGGTTAACCTCACACCGATGGTAGGCATTGTGAATATTGAAGACACCTTCAAGAGTGAATGCTGCTTCATCTGGCCATATTATGGTGTTCACGAAGTCGTCGTTGGCTTCCTGTTGGGACCATTCACAGTATTCGCAAAGCACGTTGCTAGTCCTACTGGTAACGTAATGGACCTGAACGAGATAAGAATAATAATTGGTTCTAATTTATGACACCATTGGAGAAGGATACAAAGAAAACAGGTTTCGCATCAGCAAATGAAGTGGTGCGAATGAATTCACGCTCACGACGTGGAAAGTGCTGCTTTAAAAGCTGACCAATCATCCATTTCTACGATTGTAGTATGTAAGTGCAAATGTTTTCTAGAGGACCAGATGTAGTCGTTGTTGACGATTAAGATGCCAGTTCCAGTACCACCTGGACTACATTTACCAAATTAAAAACATATGCCTCAAACCAGGAGCGGACTATTGACCTCCTGCATGCTAACCAAAACCTCTATCCACTGTACCAACTTTACAGCGCAAGTAATACGTGCTGACAGAGGTAGTTACCACACATGTGGTTACAGTGTTGCCAGATTGCCAATATTTAACTTCCTTCTTCCGCTGGATGTACTCGCCGGACGAAATTTTGTGAGCGACGTTTTTTTATCGCTGGCATGTAAGAAGTCGCGCTGCGAAGCCCGACTGCGCGAATTTCGCTTCACCCTGTATACACGTTTTGTATGAGTTTTGAGACAAAGAAAGGACATACGAGCTCTCAGACAACCAAACTGCTGTTCTCCAGTGTAATGTATTCAGTGAACAGGCTGTGGAGAAATTCTCACGAATGTTTAAAAAGGCAAGGGATTTTTTTTAGCCTTGTTTAGATCGTAACGCATATATTGATTTCCTGCGCTGGTGAACTGGCGTAACGTGAGACGGAAATGGAGTGCAGAGTAGGCGCCAGTGCTGTGCGCGGCTTTATTTCCCGTGCGGAGGGGGAGAGAGTGGCCGGCCGCGGCGGCGTGGCGACTGCAGCGCCGGCCTTGGACCGACGAGCCGCCCGGGAGCTAATAACCCGCTGCGGCATCCGGACCACGCCAAACCACAACACTCCACTCTCGCTGTGGCCGGCGCTGCAGCACCGCAAATGGGCGGGGCGACCTACTCGTCCATCCCGTCCTTCCCATTGGAGAAATATGACATGCAAGAATCCTAGACATGATGTCGGTAGTTCAGAGGCAGAGGGACCCAAAAGTCCGTTAACATTTGAAAATTCAATACTTCAAGGATGACCAACAGATGGCGCCTCATATCATACAAATACAATAATGTGCGTAACGATTGATTTTTAGCGAATACGACGTTCTTTATAACAAATGCACAACATTTAGGCCATCATTTATCAACAATACCTGTAGTGGAGGGACAATGCTGGGAAAGCACTCTAGAACACTTTAGTGGGTACGATAGGAAATTGCCATCGGATGTTGTCTTTTAGCGTCTCTAATGGGGTAGGACGATAGTAGTAGACTTGTGACTTCAGGTATTTATTTATTCTTCAAAATTACAGTCTATTATCTAAAACGCTAAAATAGGACATACAAATAACATTTCCTTTGACAGTTACAAGTTATGTATTAATTGTTTGTTTCTCATACTTAATTGATAAAAAAAACAAGAGAGAGATTAAAAAAGAAAGAAGCTACTACAACTTTTACTACTACAAAACTGCATTAAAACCCTTAACCAATTACCAAACTTCCAATCTACTACAAACGCTAGAATTTTTTCTCTGTTTGTTCATTTATTTGGTGAATTTCACTTTTACATGGTTGTTTCCGCTACTGGATCCGCGCTCATGGCACCCCGGTCAACAACCGTAGTCTGCTGGATTCCTCGGGCGTCGGGCAGCACGCCAGCAGCGTTTCCACTGTAGCGAGTTATTCCACCCATCATTGTTACTTCTTAACGTCCACACTTCCATGATAACTTGCACCAACGCAATATAGATTCTCGGGACAGTATTTTACTCGGTGGTCGCCAACCTCAGTCATCTTCTCTGCAGAGTACGTTGTCTAGTCTGGGTGGCAGCATATTGAATTACGGTTGAATGCCTCGTGAAGTCTCCCTTGGCCTTTCTGGATATCGCTGGTGCAGTATCGTCCAAGATGCGCCAGGGATCAAATATCCTTAATATCTGACGTCCATTACCCGCTGCATCTTCATAGAGCGCGCAGTCCCACAATGTGTGTTCTGGTGTGCCCACACTGCGGCAGCCGCAGCTGGCATTCATCTGCCTTCCGATTTTGTATACATACTTTTCATAAGGGCCATGGCTAGTAAGGTAAAATATGAAGTGTTCCATTCATTTTGCCACAGTTGTAATATGCTATCTTTTATTGCCTTTTTTTGAAAAGGCCGCAATTCCAAGCATTCTTCGTACTTCCATTTGCTTGCCTTTCTTTAACCAATAAAGGCACCCCCGTCCTAATTTCCGAGACTTCAGGTAACCCCAAAACCAATGACCACACGGATCCTCACGAAACCATATGCACAAGAGATTTTTCACATGTATAGCGGTATGGGGTGGAGCGCCATCCTGCTCCTTGGTATTTATATTGTTTTTCTGTTGTTTGTAAATGTAATTGGAGTGTGTTTCTTGTTCTGTAAGCTATTTGTAATTCCTGTTTCCTTAGTATATTTGCTATCTTGTGTTTGCTTTGTGTTTGTATGTAAGAGTGCACCATTTTTTTCTGTTATTCATGTCATGAGTCTGCTTTGTGTTTCTGTGTGTGCTGTAGTGTTTGTCGGGGTCTGTGCTCTTTCCTTGTTTCGAATTTTCTTTAGTTGTGTTTTAATTTTTGATTGAGTTTTTATGCTATATGAGGGCTGTAACAATTGTTTGTGGCTGTGGGTTGTACTGTTTGTATAAACAAACTATACATTCTCAATACGAAAATTGTGCTACGAAAGTTGCTTCTAACCTATGAATCAAGAGAAAAACACGACAAAGTGTAATATATCAGCATATTATATCCATCACATAATACGTTTATTGTATGTATAAATAGATATATGTATTTCAGTCCACTGATGATGCTTCCCAAATAACTGAAGCGAAACGCGTATGGCAGCAAACAAACGGCCTTCATCTAGTTGCACGAATTTAGTGCAAGTAAGGGAAAGGCTGGAAACAGATAAAAATTATTCACAAAAAAATTTAAAATACTTTTTTTATAAGGATCCTAACTTATGCAATGTCTGTAGTGCTTAAAAGTGCTCTTCATGGACTGATACAATACATAGAACGTGTTCCAAAATGCAATGGGTTGAACATAGTGAGGACTTCATTAAATACGCTAAAAGATCTTTAAAACATTCCATAAATATCTTCTCCTCCTATATGGCAATCGTGAGGCAGTAGCGCTCCAAAGTGTCCTCTATGGACTGAAATAATTCATACACGAAAATGCTGCCATGTGCATCATATAAAACATAAGTGAGGGGTTTAAAAAACTTTAAGAGAAGCTTCATCAGTTAACACGCATGAAGTCACTTTGCACATTAAGTAGGTTTTCTCTGTCTTTCACTTGCTGTGCGTAAATTTCCGTTACCTCCAGCACATTCTAATAAATGCTTTACGGAGCTCTGAGTAACACCGCCATTTGTTCATTTAATATGCTGTCCTCGCTCTTACTGTCTTTTAGATGCGCTCCGAATGCTGTATTTATTTTGCTCCGTTGCCGTTGGTCTGTACTCTATCTGTTTGCCCATCATTTTGAGAATAAAAAGATCAAAGTTAAGAAGAAATCTGTCATTATGACATACAAGATGCGTGTGACAGAGAATTTCTAAAATCTATAGAAAAACATTACAGTTGGATTTCAAAATAAAGGATAAATAGCGCATGGGTTAATAGGATAACTCAACCGCGACGAAGGAAAATAAATACACCAGCTCCGGCGTGTCCAAGATTAAATGCGCGGGCTGTGATAGTCAATTCAAAGGGCAGAGGGGGCAGAATTTCGAAGTCCGATGCACGGAACGCTGTGGTCACAATAATCAGATAACATCTGAGTGCAAGTAAAAGTCAGCAAACATGAGGTTAGCACAGTAAGGGAAGAAATGGATGTGCTACGCTGAGCTACGAAAAGTTTTTATTTGAATCTGCTGGAGGAACTGGAAATTTACGCCTAGAGAAACTACTTAATGAGCAAAGTGATTACATGTGAAGTAATTATTACGAAATTTTTAAAGACATTTTACTGGTCTACGTCAGCTACGGCGGCCCTTAATACGTTGCGGGAGGCTAACTGGACACGGAAGAGGAAAAATCAGGAGGTGCAGTGTTCGCATTGGCACAGTGGAAATTCCCTCTACCATCGCCTAATAACAGGAATAGAAGATAGTTTTGGAATGTTCTAAAGTTTCGTTTAAAGTGTTAAATGCTACTAAACCTCTTTATGTTTTTATGTTATATGCAGGTACATTTTCACATATGAATTATTTCAGTCCCTAGAGGGCACTTGCGAGCGCTACTGGCTTTACGATGATCGCCAAATAAACGGAGAGAATATTTCTGAAATGTTTTAAAGCTCTTCAAAGTTTTTAATAATTTAAACTCCTCATCCATGTTTCATATGACATAATACGTAAAAGATGTACCTAGATGTTACAGTCCACGGAGAGCACTTTTGAGCACTTCAGACATTGCATCACTTAGGATGCTTATAAAAAGATTTTTTGCAATTTTTTGTAAGTGTTTATAAAATCGTTTTAAAATAATTTAATGCTGTTACATTCTATATCGCTGTGTCATGTACTGTACTTAAGAACATTTCTAATAACTACAGCAGTCCCCATTCTACAGCAGAGTGCTTTTCATCGCTGTAGGTGTTGCGCTAATCAGATTTCTTAGAATTTTTATTTTTTTTTATTTTACAAAGCCTTAGTAGACCGGTGTATGGTTCGTTATGACACTGAACTTTCAGCTCCGTATTCGGCGGGCTTCTTGCATAACTGTTATATTGTAAGTAATTTGTTTGTAATTGTAATGTGAATCAATTATAATTAACTTACAATGAAATGAACACCCTTAGCTGCTTACAGGCGTTGACATACGTCAACGGGGACAGATGCAAACGCGTGATCCGACCGGGACTCGAACCCGGGATCTCCTGCTTACATGGCAGACGCTCTATCCATCTGAGCCGCCGAGGACACAGAGGATAGCACGACTGCAGGGATTTATCTCTGGCACGCCTCCCGCGAAACCCACATTCTCAACGTACTGTCCCGCACTACATTCGTAGCGCCCCTGCCCATTATATTCATTACTCGCGGCGCATTGCCGATTCCCGTAAGAGTTCCGGCATTGTTTGTGCAATCGCACAGAAGAAGATGGTCAAGTGGCCATCTTAGTGTATATAACTATAATTAAGTTTTTTGTCGTAGATCTGAAGATGGGCATCTGGATCCAAACCTGTCTTATGGGAATAAAGCAAAGTGATTTGGGGATTAAATTATGACAGTTTTTATGTAATTATTTAAAATTTTAAATATCTGTGTGGTGGAGACAATGATGTAATATCTGAATCTGGTATAATTGAAGGGGGTTGAGAGGGGGGCGGAGTAATGGTAAGACACTGTACTAGATTTTGGTACCTGGACTGAGCTATAATTAAGTTAAAGGCAAATGCAGCCATTAACTTGAAATTCGGTATATCTATCCCGCATATGCGCATACAGCTCATTTATGTAGAAAACTACGAGCGAAACATAATTTTACTCCATTTGTTCGTGTTAAGTCTGGCGTTCTCATGAATAGACGCAGTTAACAGCGCGCCCCGCTGCAGTACATTAGTCCAAACGGCTGTTGTCTCGCCGTTACATTTACGAGAGCTCCTGGCGGCGCCTCTGTGGGTGTCTTTAATTAGGAACGCAGACGGCGGGTCTGGAGGACGGCTGCTGCCTTAATAAGTCATCTGCGGCGCTGCGCTGAAGGGTTCGTCCCTAAGCCGCGCCCTCGGCGTCCGACGCGGCGTGATGAATGGAGGCCGTGATTTAGCTGGGGCGCGAGGCCAGAATGCAGTCGCACTGCCTCTCGCGACTTGCAACCTGAAAAAGAATACGGCGGCAGCAGTTGCGTCAGACATCCCAGTGAGAAGAGGTACGTTCTTATAATGTACTTCGTCAACAATCTGCGAGTCAATTGACCTGCGATGCAAATCCAGAATTTCGTCTTTCGCGAGAAATACTCTTCTGCACTTTTTTTTCCCTGTTCTTTCGTCCTGTTTCTTCCTCAGTTCCATGAGGATGTCGAATGACATCCCTCGAATTCCGTCTATGAGATCTTCATTCACTTAATGTCATCTTTTCTTTTTCTGTGTGTGGTGCATCCAAACCGCCACCTTTCATTGAGGCTGGACTTATGAGGTAAGGGAAGTTTATGATTCAATTCTGGCTTTACTTAGGTATGAACAGGGGCTTGGGATCACGGTTCTTAAGCCCTCTCACAGCGGTGGTTTAGTAATTTTATTGGGGCACCCCACAACTGCCCGAGGCGCTTTTACTCAGTGCCACTGTTCTGAGGCAACTGAGCCTGCGTATTCCAAATGTCTGGTGGTAGGCCGCAGCGTGTCGATTTTGTCCAGTCGATATAAGAACGTCGGCTTCCGCGGCAAGCGTCATAGTGATTAAAATTCTTCTGGGTATTATGCCGCATCATTGCTGAAAAGCTAACAATAATAATAAACTAAAATCGAGGTTTCGGCCGAATTGCAACGGCTTTCCTCAGGGCACGACTGGTTTTGCATGGGGATAGGTGCTTCTATTTATTTCAGACTATCCATGTCTGACGTCACTGTTGTGAAACATTTAATTGGCCCTCTAATATGATTGGTTAGTCATGACGGAAGGGAAGATGGAATGAAAAAGGCTATTCGTGGATGTCTATATTGTCAACGATTGGTAGCTGTCCGCCAATCAGCGTTCGGCTTCTGGTCGGCAACTACGCTGATAGGTGGACAGCAACCAATCGTTGGCGCCATGGACATGCACGAATAGCCTTTTTCCTTCAATCTTCCCTTCCGTCATGACTAGCCAATCATATTAGAGGGCCAATTAAAAGTTTCACAACAGTGAAATCGATAGTCTGTAATAAATAGAAGCACCTATAACCATGCAAAACCAGTCGTGCCCTGAGGACGGCCGTTGCAATTCGGCCGAAACGTCGGTTTTACTTTATTATTGTATTTTTTTTTTTTTTTTTTTTTTTTTTAGCAATGACGCGGCATAATACCCAGCAGAATTTTAATCACTTGTCCTGTAGAGTTTGGGTTTTAATCCTGGTTTGGTCGCAGATTGGTGCCAAATAGAGTTCTTAGTGAAAGTCGACGATTAGATCCAATCTTGGGGAACCAAGTACTACTCTTAAACATCTGTTCTGGATCACATGTAGTGGACTGAGAATCGTGGTACTATTGGTTCCCCACGCTGAGCAGTCACAGAGTAATGCAGATTGCGTTATATAATGTAAGCTTTGCATTAACGTTCACTTGCATGCTGGCCAGTAGGGGATACAGTTGGTACAGGAGATGTAATAACTGCACCTTCTTAGACTGGATGTTGAATTTGAAAAATAATTTGCTGTCCAAAGTTATCCCGCAGATGTTTAACTTGATTGGTGCAGGCGACCTCTCGGTTGCGAAGAATAAGTCTCACGCAGTCTGGGACTTCGGCGAGTGAACAAGATGGCTCTGGTTTTTTTCAGCGTTGAGTTTAATTTGGTTCGTTGCTGCTCATTCTTTCGTTACAGTGAGCTGACGTTACAATCGCCGTATGGCAACGGCGATTCGCCTGCTGCTCGTCAGTAGCGCGTTGTCGTCTGCAAATTAAGCGAGGAAGACTTGGGGCAGCACCGGTAAATCATCATAAAGCGTGTCAGCGGCAAGATCGAAAATAATATCACCACGCCTGTGTTCCACATCATCATGCAATAACCACACACAGACGGTGGGTATCAGCACAAACAGTGGAGGGTATATAAAGCGTGACGGGGGCACGCCGGCAGAAGTGCAGTCGTTGTCGCAATGGTGGAACGGAGCGATTTATCCGACATCCAAAAGGGCATGATTATTGGCTTTCGGGCCAAGGGTGGAAGCAATTCCGAAAGTCTACGTTTGGAAACTATTTTCGAGTCGCCGTGCGGAAAGTATAATACGCATGGCGAAATGGCGTTATTCAAAACCTACTCCAAGGAAACTGTGGTACTCCACTGGGCATAGATGACAGAGGTGAACGTTGGCTGTGGTGATGCATAGGTTCGAATGGGCGTGCAACTGTTGAGCAACTGACCACCCAAATGATCCAAGGGGCTACGAACGTAAGGACAACACAACACACAGTTCTTAAGCGGGGAAACTCTACCACCCGGCTGGGAATCGAACCAGGACCCCTTCATTTAGCAATCCGCCGCGTCGACCGCATAGCTACGGAGGCGGCGCTACACAAAGTTGATGGTCGGATCTGGTTGCGCTGTAATCCAGGCGAACGGCAGACTGAAATATGCATCTCGCCACGCAAGCAGAATGGCGGCCACGGCATATTCCAGTAGGAAAACGGTCCGTACCACAAGACCATCATCGTGCTATAGTGTTCGAGGAACATTTTAGTGTACTCATGCTGGTGACTTGGCCAGCATATTCGCCTGCCATGATGAAAAACTTAAAAGATGCTATCACTCCAAACCCACGAAACACCGGCCCGTAAATTACTGCGTTGACATCTTGTGCCACATACCTACAGAAACCTACAAAGGACTAGTCGATTCCATGCCGTGCAGAATCGTCTCTATATTACTTTCGGAAGGTGGTCCAACATGTTATAAAGTAGGTGGGATAAATATTTCGCTCATCAGTGTGTGTGCTATTTGTCTTTTGTATTACCGGTACTTCTAGAATCTATTAGAGACTAAATCAGAAAGTTCATATTTTTTAATCTGTCGCAGAGGTACAGAAAAAATTTGAATTATTGCGTTGTACAGAACTCAAAAGGAGTGAACCAAATTAAAATAAAAAAGTTGGCAATAGGTGTACGTATGTCGGTAATATATAGTCTACGTCTACATCTACATGGATACTCTGAAAATCACATTTAAGTGCCTGGCAGAGGGTTCATCGAACCTCCTTCCCAATTCTCTATTATTCCAATCTCGTATAGCGCGTGGAAAGAACGAACACCTACATTTTTTTGTGTGAGCTCTCATTTCCCTTATTTTATCGTGGTGATCGTTTCTCCCTATGTATGTCGGTGTCAACAAAATATTTTCGCATTCGGAGGAGAATGTTGGTGACTGGATTTCGTGAGAAGATTCCGTCGCAACGAAAAACGCCTTTCTTTTAATGATGTCCAGTCCAAATCCTGTATCATTACTGAGACACTCTCTCCCATATTTCGCGATAAACAAAACGCGCTGCCCTTCCTTGAACTTTTTCGATGTACTCCGTCAGTCCTATCTGGTAAGGACCCCTCACCACGTATCAGTATTCTAAAAGAGGACGGACAAATTCAGTGTAGGGACTCTCCTTAGCAGATCTGTTACATTTTCTGTGTCCTGCCAATAAAACGCAATCTTGGTTAGCCTTCACCACAACATTTTCTGTGTTCCTTCCAATTTAAGTTGTTCGTAATTGTAATACTTAGGATATTTAGTTGAATTTACGGCTTTTAGATTAGACTGATTTAACGTGTAACTGAAGTTTAGCGAATTCCTTTTAGCACTCATGTCTATGACCTAACACTTTTCGTTATTTAGGGTCAACTGCCAATTTTCGCACCATAGATACCTTTTATAACTCGTTTTGCAATTTGTTTTCATCTTCTGACGACTGAATTAGTCGATAAACTACAGCGTCATCTGCAAAAACCTAAGATGACTGCTTAGATTATCTCCTAAATCATTCGTATAGATAAGGAACAGCAAAGGGCCTATAACACTGCCTTGGGGAACGCCAGGAATCACTTCTGTTTTATTCGATGACTTTTCGTCAGTTACTGGGAACTGTAAACTCTCTGACAGGAAATCACAAATCCAGTCACATAACTGAGAAAATATTTCACAAGCAAGCACTTTCACTACAAGCCATTTGCGTGATAAAGTTCAAATGACTCTGAGCGCTATGGAACTTAACATCTGAGGTAATCAGTCCCCTAGAACTTAGAACTACTTAAACCTAACTAACCTAAGGACATCACACACATGAATGCCCGAGGCAGGATTCGAACCTGCGACAATAACAGTCGCGCGGTTCCAGATTGAAGAGACTAGAACCGCTCGGTCACATCGGCCGGCTGTGGTACAGTGTCAAAAGCCTTCCGGAGATCCAGAAATACGGAAACGATCTGAAAACCCTTGTCAACAGCACTCAACACTTCTTGTGAATAAAGAGCTAGTTGTGTTTCACAGGAACAATGTATCTGAACCCATGTTGACTGTGTATCAATAAACAGTTTTCTTCTAGGTAATTTATAATGTTTGAACACACCATATGTTCCAAAATCCTGCTGCATATCGATGTTAACGAAATGGGCCTGTAATTTAGTGGACTATTCCTATTACCTTTCTTGAATATTGGTGTGACTTGTGCGACTTTCCTGTCTTTAGGTACGGATCTTTCGTGGAGCGAACGGTTGTATATGATTGTTAAGTATGGAGATAACGGATCGGCATACTTCGAAAGGAACCCAACAGGTATACGGTCTGGACCAGGAGACTTGCTTTTATTAAGTGATTTAAGTTGCTACACTACTCTGAGGATATTTATTTCTACGTTACTAATGCTGGCAGCTGTTCTCGATTCGAATTCTGGAACATTTACTTCGTCTTCTTTTGTGAAGACATTTCGGGAGACTGCGTATAATAACTCTGCTTTGGCAGCACTGTCTTCGATAGTATCTCCATTGCTATCACGCAGAGAAGGCATTGATTGTTTCTTGCCGCTAACATACTTCACATGCGACTAGAATCTCTTTGGATTTTCTGCCAGGTTTCGAGACAATGTTTCATTGTGGAACCTGTTATAAGCATCTCACACTGAATTCCGCGCTGAGTTTCGAGCTTCTGTAAAATATCGCCAATCTTGGGGATTTTGCGTCTGTTTAAATTTGGCGTGTTTGTTTCGTTGTTTCTTCAACTGTGTCCTAACCCATTTGTGTACCAAGGAGGATCAGCCCCGTCTTTTGTTAATTTATTTTGAATAAATCTCTCAATTGCTGGCGATACTATTTCTTTGAATTCAAGCCACATCTGCTCTACACTTATATTATTAATTTGGAATGAGTGCAGATTGTCTCTCAGGAAGGCGCCAAGTGAATTTTTAACTCCTCTTTTGAATAGGTATATTTTTCGCTTATTTTTGGAGGATTTGGGAATTATAGTATTCAATCTCGCTACGACAACCCTGTGTTCACTAATCCCTGTATCGGTTTTGATGCTGGTTACTAACTCAGGATTATTTGCAAGTGTGTTTTCACAACCGTTTACTACTGGCGTGGGCTCATGAACTAAGCGCTCGAAATAATTCTGGGAGAATGCGTTTAGCACAATTTCGGATGATATTTTATGCGTACCTTTGGAATTAAACATGTATTTTCGCCAACATATCGAGGGTAAATTAAGGTCCCCACCAACTGTTATCGTATGAGTCGGATACGTGTTTGAAGTCAGACTCAAGTTTTCTTTGAACCTTTCAACAACTGTATCATCTGAATTGGGAGATCGGTAAAAGGATCCTGTTATTATTTTATTCCGGCCGCTGGACGAATGGTAGGCCTACGCCTCCGCCTACACCCTTACCGCTGTGTCGCGCGGATTCTACGTCCGGCAGAGTTGGACTGCGGCGTCTGTATGGCTGCTGGACGGATGACTACCAGAGAGAGGCGGTCGCGTAGCAGTCGATTGCCCGGGGCAGTCGATACGGCGTGATGGATCGATGACGAGAGCTCGGCGTCGCCCAACTAGCCTCTTGTTACAAAGGGCTTAGCCAAAGCTAATGCCACAAAGGGACAGAGAGGCTGAGATTAATCTGCTCTGGGTGGTGCTTCACTAATAAAAGCGCCAGCAGAGTCCGGGCGCACAGCTTTGAATACGCGCGTTGCACGCTGTGCTCCGAGAGTAAGGCCGCCGATTTTCCTCTGCAGAAGCACCGGTACCTATTTCCGTTTACCCGTAATTCTCTCATTGCTGCAAATTAGCCAGCAAAAAAGTATGGCTTCAGCTGAGCAGGGGAATTACTCTCTGCTTTTGAAAAGCGACGACTGGTCTCGAAGGGGAGTACGAGGTGATGCCCAATACATTATAAAACAGGCACAAATGTGTAGAACGCTAATACACTTGGAAGTCGCAGTTTAAATAATGTCTTATTAATTATTTATTTCAGGTGGCTTACATATCGCTGACGAAGTGCAACGATGCTTTATGATTGGGTTCTCGTCTGCTATAGCGTGCTGCAGACTATGTCTGCCTAGTGAAGGTATATCTGCACACTTGTTCTAGAGGAATACCTAACTGGCGAATCGGCTCTCGACGCCCAACAATTTGTCCGTAGCGATCCAGGCTCACTGTCGGGACAAAAGCGTTCTGTGAACTGCTCTCGCGGTGTTCTGTGTTGTATGCATCGCAAAAGCTCTGCCTGTAGTTATTAGATAATTTGTACTATGTTGCATTCTCATCGTCATTTAAGGTGAGATGTTTGCTAGCGAAAGCTCCTCAAAGTAATATTTCGTTGTAGATCTTTCAGTTTCAGAAATGGACCTTATTTGTACCCAAGGTTAAGATTAGTTTTTTCAAAGAGAAAGGTTTCGCTCCGTGTTCAAGGATTAAGAGCGATATTTCGTTTCTTCGTCCTTGAGTGAAGGCCATGGAGCATCTCAACTTCATTGTTATTTAACACTAGTTCCGCCCTGCGGTGGTGTTGTGGTCTTTAGTCAGACGGCTGGTTTGATACAGCTTTCCATCCTACTCTACCCCGTGCGATCCCCATCATCTCCGAATCACTACTGCAACCTACATCCTCCTGAATCTGTTTACTGTGTTCATCTTTTGGTCTCCCTCTACTATCCCCTTCCTCCCCCCCCCCCCCCCCCCCAACTTTCCTCCAATACGAAACTGGTGATCTCTTGATGTCTCAGAATGTGTCCTATCAACAGATGCCTTCTTCTAGTGCCACAAATTTCTTTTCGCCGCTGCTCTATTCAATACTTCATCATTAGTTACGATATCTACCCGTATAACCTTCAGCATTCTTCTATAGCATCAAATTTCGAAACCTTCTATTCTCCTCTTGGCTAAACTATTCATCGTCCACGTTTCATGTGGTGTTACCGACTGTTAATCATTATTTATAAACAACGCTCAAGTATTTATTTATTCCAATCTCTATTAGTCCATCACCTTCTTTTCTCTCGTTCTGTACATCTCCTATTTCCCTACCTATCTATCCATCTCCTCCTCTTTCCTTCCTCTGTGCATCTCCTCATGCTCTCTCTTCTTTCTGTCTGTCTCCTACTTCTTTTCTCTGTCCATTTCTTCCACCCCCTCTCCGTTTACCTCCCTCTTAGACCTCTCTCTTTTCTTTCCCCTTGTCTCTGTCCATCTTCTCCTCTTCTCATTCTCTGTCTATTTTAACGCCCCCCCCCCTCTCTGTCCCTCTCTTCCTCCCTACTCTCGCTGTTCGTCTTCTCCTCCGTTCTCCTCTTTTCTTTTTCTCTCGACCTCCTCTTCTCTACTCTCCCTGTTCATCTCCTCTCTATTCTCTGTCCATCAGCTTCTCCCTTTCTCTCTTTCCATCTCCTTCTCCCCTCCTCTTCGACTGTCCATCTCCTACCCCCTCCTTCTTTATCGATGTTGTTAGCCCCATCCTAAGAGGGGCTGGCTGTTCTTACCCCCACAGTATTCATTTCCAAATAGTAACTAATATGTGTACCAAATTTGGTTGAAACCGGTCTAAGGGTTTTAAGAAGAGCTCTTTTCCGGTGCTTTTGCCGACGTACGCACATGTCAGATATATTTAACATATAATTAACATATTTCACGGGGTATTTGTAAGAATATTTCACCTGTATCTTTAGCGAATTTCGCCCTGCAGTGTCAGTTTACGCAGCTCAGTGTTAATGACGGCGTGACTAATGTCGTACAATGATATAATTTTGCTGGTTCATTCATTGGTATATATGAATACTGCGTGGAAAATGTGTCGCGAATACAGTTTGTAGTAAAGAAGGGATAAATTAAAACGCCAATATCCATGTGGTAGTTTTACAGCATGAACAGTGAAATAAACTTTCATCATTCTGTGGGGGCTGACAATGAGAAAAAGTTGCATGAAGGTATGGTATTATGGGTGGAGTTTTGTACAAGTCACTAATTGCTACCATTCTCAAATACTGGGTGACTAAAGTATGAGTATTCGCACGTTCAAAATGGTTCAAATGGCTCTGAGCACTATGGGACTTAACATCTGAGGTCTTCAGTCCCCTAGAACTTAAAACTACTTAAACCTAACTAACCTAAAGACACACACATCCGTTCCGGACTGAAGCGCCTAGAACCACGAGACCACCGCGGCCGGCTTATTCGCACGTCGTGCTACCTATAAGGGAGGACACAACCCCACGTATTATTTCTGGCAGACAACCAAGAGTGTTTATCATGTGCACTCATTTAAGATACGTTTCAAACCTCAATTACATTCTTCGTTGCGCCGGCCGTTGTGGACGAGCGGTTCTAGGCGCTACAGTCTGGAACCACGCGACCGCTACGGTCGCAGGTTCGAATCCTGCCTCTGGCATGGATGTGTGTGATGTCCTTAGGTTAGTTAGGTTTAAGTAGTTCTACGTTATAGGGGACTGATGACCTCAGAAATTAAGTCCCATAGTTCTCGGAGCCATTTGAAGCATCCTTCTTTGCGGTATGGAATTTCTCCATACTCCTGAATACATCCATGAGGGCGACGTCTGGACGCGTAAATAGTCATTCTTGGTTCAATGTTTTGCATAAAAAATGACAAATTTTCATGGCATTATTACTGAAGCTGGAGACTATTACTCTCTGTAAAATCTTTAATGACTCAAAGTTACTGCTTATCTGGAGCTATTGTGGTATAAATGTGACAACTGTACCTTCAGATCCCCATTGGCCAACGCTCAAATACGTCAGCTATGAAACTACACGGCTCAGTCACATCAATGTGACCGTTATCTTCTTTCGACGCCAACGTGCAATACCTACTCAAAGACAGCAGGTGGTAGCTCTTGCAGTGGGCGATTTGTCTGAAGTCGGAAAGGGCATGATCATTGGCTTTCGGACCAGTGGGGGAAGGATTTACGAAACGACTAAGTTTGGAAACTGTTCGCGTGCCTCCATGGTTGAAGTATACCGTGCATGGCAAAGTAGCGGTGTCCAAATTGGGCGCCGAGGCAACTGTGGAGCACCACGGGCCACAGATGGCAGGGGTGAACGACGCTGTAGAGATGTGTACGGGCGAATAGACGTGCAGTTGAAACTTCCTGGCAGATTAAAACTGTGTGACCGGCCGAGACTCGAACTCTGGGCCTTTGCCTTTCACGGGCAAGTGCTCTGCCAACTGAGCTACCGAAGCACGACTCACTCCCGGTCCTCACAGCTTTACTTCTGTCAGTATCTCGTCTCCTACATTTCAAACTTTACAGAAGCTCTCCTGCGAACCTTCCTTTCAGGACAGATAGTTCTGCAAGGTTCGCAGGAGAGCTTCTGTAAAGTTTGGAAGGTAGAGACGAGATACTGACAGAAGTAAAGCTATGAGGACGGAGCGTCAGTCATGCTTCGGTAGCTCAGTTGGTAGAGCATTTACTCGCGAAATGCAAAGGTCCCGAGTTCGAGTTTCGGTCGGGCACACAGTTTTAATCTGCCACGAAGTTTCATATCAACGCACACTATGCTGCAGAGTGAAAATCTCATTCTAGACGTGCAGTTGTTTGCAACTGACCGTCCAGATGAACCAAGGGGCTACCAATAGTGTCTCCCCGACCATCGTTCAACGAACGTTGCTTTATTCGGTCTCCACAGCAGGCGCCTGGTTCGTGCACCCATGCTGACTGTTCATCATCGGCGACAAAGGCTGGAATTTGCACGCCAGCACCGCAGATGCACGCCTACTGAGTGGTGACAGATGGGCTTTTCAGATAAATCATTCTTTTTGTTCCATCAGACAGAAGGAAAACACCCAATAAATAATGTCAGGAACGGTGCAGGCTGGAGGAGGGAGTGTTATGGTCTGGAGAATGTTTTCTTGGCATTACCTGGATGATGTCGTCATTACGGAAGGCACAATGGATCAACCCAAGTATGTTCACCCCTACATGCGATGTGTTTTTACTCGACACCGTGGCATCTACCAGCAGGACACAGCTTGCAGCACACGTACATGGTTCGAAGAGCACCAGAATGAGTTAACCCTACTCCCCTGGCCACCAAACTCCGTGGATTTGAACCCAGTCGAGGATCCTAAGGGACCACCTCGAATCGGGCTGTTCGCGCCACGGATGCTGAGCCGAGAGACCTAGAGCAACTGGCCGGGAAGCTGGAATCGGCATGGCTCCACATCCCTGCCGGTACCTTCTGGAACCTCTTCCTGTACGCCCTGCAGCGGCCCCCCGTTGCAGAAAGTGATTATTCAGCCTGTTGGCAGGTGGTCACATTAATGTGACTGGACAATGTGCTTCGAGGAGGTCAGCTGAACACATCTAGTCGATTTCGTAAAAATCTTCTTGGTGTGCTGGCACGTCATCTTATAAAATGCTAAAATAAACGTCTAAGCCTCGAGGAAGACCGCTAAAACACGACCGTAACATCAATTACTTCAGCATTAAGCATTTTATAAGATGACACGCCGATGCGCTCAGAAGAATTGTCATGAGACTGCTACCGGCCGAAGAAGACTACGTATTTAAATATAGAAGATTTCCTCCCAATGACAATAATGTAGTACTTAGTTTTCTGGCAGGCGAATTAAGATGCTTATACAAGAAAGGTCAGCTTTCAAACTTTTTCTCTCGTACGGTAAGCTTGCTAAAGGTCAGGAATATTTTCAGAAACAACTGTGTTCATTTAGCCATCGAACGTCACTAGTCATAGGAGCCCTACAACAGGTACAGTTCGTGAGACATCTACTAGGTCCTCATTCATCCGTTTGCTATGTGCCGTGAATCATTAGTCGGTAAAATGCCTTTCTACTGCCGCACAAACCAATGACGGCGTTCTTAATACAACACCAAATGATTTCCGTCAATAGTCCATGGGTAGTTATCCTTCGCGACCACATGCAACACACAAATCTTCTGAAAATCTTGCTTCTATCATCATCGATTTAGCGTACGGCGCATTCGATATCTACGGGGTGGTTTTAATTAAAGTTAAACTTTCAAAACGCTGAAGAAATAACAACACTGCTCAGAATGACGTCAAATTGCAATGGAATATAATCGGAGGAGGGGGAAAAGGAACGACAGAAGAAGAAAAAATAGTGTGAAAATTGATCAATAGATGGCGCTGTATGTGTCAGAATACGTAAATGAAAACACCTGTCATGCACACGACCCATTGAAGTTAGTATAAACTCCCTTCGCGTCTGTGACGTTCTCCATGACTGTCTCAACGTAGGGTAGCGCTCTGCCTGTAAAGCTGTATTACAAGAATGATGACTGTGCACATGTCGCTCTACAGAAGTTCCGGAGACTGACAGGTTTGAAAAAATACGAGTCTGTAGAAAATGATTCGGAAATTCGAAAAGACGGTTTTTTTTGTGCAGCCTGCTAGAGGGAGAGAAAGAATTGATTCGACGTCAGTGGAAGCAGTGGCCACAGCAATGCAGGAGGAGACGAGTGGTGGTGTGTAAACGTGTAGTGCACCGAGTATTGCCCGAACATTGGACACATCCGTGAGCACGGTGAGTAAAATCAAAATTACTCAAGTGCACGGGCTGCTTCCAGTTGACCTGTCAGCTAGTGAGACCTTTGCTTCAGAATTTGTTGCTCGCATGGAAGTGGACAATGATTGGTCGAGGAAGATTTTGTGGACAGACGAAGCCCACTTCTGTCTGACACGATATGTAAATACACATAATTTTCGAATATTGGCAACGGATAATCCACCCGCAAATCAACCAGCACCACTTCATCCTGGAAAGGTCACTGTGTGGTGCCGGTTTACGGCATTATTTATCACAGGGCCATATGTTTTTGAAGAGACAGGTGCTTCCGGTCCTGTTACTTGTACGGTCTCTGATTAGCGCCATGGGTGTCTTTTCGGCAACAACGTCATTCCAACTCTGCAACAGTGTGGATGGGATCATTTTTATGCTAGATGGTGCACCTCTGCAGAATGAAAATCCAGTTAAGCAGCTGCTGAAGGGCCATTTTCGAAATGCTAGAATTATTAGCCGCCATTTCCGTAGAGCCTGGCCGTCCCGAACGCCTGATAATCTGACTGATTTATGGCTGTGGGGCTATCTGAAATATCTTATGTTCAGTGTTTCGATTTGAAACTTAGCTTCATTGAAGGCACACATTGCGCAACACATTCTGAACGTGACCCCAAAAACACTTCGATCAGTTTTGGAACATGCCGTTTCTCGATTTAAACTTGTTGCAGAAATCGTTGGACAGCATATTGGACATGTTTTGCACCAGTCACACGGAAATTAATGATCCGATTTGATTTTGATTGATGCTTTTTATGCGGTTTTGGCCTCAGGGCAATTAAAAACCAATTTTTCCCATGTGATATGACCCTGCCGTGGTGGATGGGCTTACGTAACTACAGTATCACACCTGTACACCCATGCATACTGAGTAGTACAGTTTGTTTGACGTCAAAGATACATCTTAGGCATTGTTGTATGATTCATTTGTCATTTGTAGTCGACCACTATTAAATTACGATGCTTAAAAATGTGTGTAAATTCCTAAGGGGCCAAAGTGCTTGAGGTATTCGGTCCCTAGACTTACACACTACTTAAACTGACTTAAAGCTAAAGACATTACTCTCACCAAGCCCGAGGGAGGACTCGAAACTCCGGCCTGAGGGGCCGCACGATTAGTGACGTGGCGCCTCTAACACCGCGGCCACTCCGCGCTTACAACGCCGTCTATCGCTACATTTTCTAACTGTTTATTTTTCTTCTTCCATACGTTTACCTCCTTCTCCTACAATATTCTATTGCAATTTAACTTCATTCTGACCAGTGGTGTTATTTCTAAAGCGGTTAAAAGTTTAACTTTAATTATAGTCAGTTTAATTATAATCACCCAGTATATTTCATAGGACCCTGTATGTTTGCTTTATAGATCTTGTAGAGCGATAACTGGGCTTAAGGACGTTTCCGTTGCACGATATTATTACTTAGCAGACATAAGCGCTCAAATGACTTTTCCTGGCATAATGTCATCATACATCATACTTCCTCCCATTTCAGTCAATTATTACCTTTAACGCACTTTCTCACAGGTATCTGATGCCGAGATACTGTCTGGCGTCACACGGAGCGCGTTGACAAGAGACTCTTACTCACCCAGTACACTATATGTGTTCGCCATTCGACAGTTTCACAGTCTTCTGAGAAAAGATTCTACGTTGTAAATGTTTTGTCAAGGTATTATGTCTGATGATTCCTGCAAAGGGAGGACGGTTGTGTGTCATGTTGCGGGATACCTGTTCTGGCTTGTAATCACTCCGTAATTGATACTACAGATGTTCACTCGAGTTGTGGTCAGTTGCTTTATCTGGTTCGGGCGTTGGATTTTACTCTCTTTCATTTTGCCAGACCGCTCGGTTATGTTTTATAGCTTGCGAGGATCACTCATAAAGTCTTGGGCAAGACCGCATGTTCGAAGACTGTCGCGTATTGTGCAAGGTACTCGACAGCAGCTTTCACAACACTGCTGTTACGACAGTGCATGCCCGTTACAAACAACTGTGCTCCACTGGCAGGCAGTCGCTCTCAGCCAAGAGTCGCGTGTTGCTGGTGTTGGATGCAGCAGTGTCGCGTGTTTTTTATTAAAGCTTATAGTAGTTACACCTAACGGAAAATGATATATAAGTTTAACTTTTACACTCTGTATTATTCTCTCTTGTGCAAAAGGAACAAAAAAAAAAAGCGTCAGAGACACGTCTGCCTTATTGGCCCTGAGGCGGTTCCACAAGGACTGCTGTCCGCCCACGTAAACATGTCGCTTGATGTGGTTATTCGTAAGAGGCTTTATGAAAGACACTGGACTACGATAACTGTCCGCATCTGTAGTTCGAAAAACACAGCCACGGCGGTAACATAGCGCAACAAGTCACATACACCAACGACGTTTGTGTTAAAGTCCTCACGATTTCGATTATCTGAAACGTAGATGAACGATCTGATACAAGAAGACTCAAAGCAAGTCACTGAAACTAATCACACTCGTCTACATGTGGCTGGACCGCTCACCGGCTGGAGGGCAAAGTTCGTGGGGTCTAACAATGATTCGGCAGTTAACTACGGTAACAGTTCTGCTCCTATTTCTGCCAGACTCATGAAAGAAAGGTGCACATTAAAAACTGAAAAGGTTTGTAAAACAGGGAACTGAGGTATAAAGTCGTTAAATAATAATTTAGTGCCATTAGTTTAATGTCAGGATGTAGCAACAAAAAAGAAAATTAGAATAGAATTTGGTCGTAAACACTTTCTTAAAATTCCATTTACATAATCAATGCTCATAGTCTACTGTAATACACGTTAGGTCTTTGGTCAGGCTGAAGAGATCCTTTCGATATCATTTGTAAGTGCTCCGACAATGTGATAAATAAAATACTCTTGAGTCGTCGGAAGTTTTGGTTGGACTTCATCTTTGAGTCTACCTCAGAGAATAAAATCCAGTGATGTCATATCAAGCGAACATGTAGACAATCTGCTAAGGCCTTCACGTCCTATACATCAACAGGGAAGCAGCTACATGAGAACTTACCGTGCCACAAGCGGGTAATGAGCCGGGCATCCATCGTGTGCTGATACCACAAACATCTGCTTGTTCCAAGTGGCGCTTCCGGTAGCGATTCTGTTCGAAATACTGCATATATTTTACCCGTTGACGTACTGAAGTAAGTACTGATCACGTTATCTCCGGCAATCCCGAACCAAGCGTCCACATTCCGCTGCCTCTGATGCTCAACTTGCATCAGCCAGTGCAGGTTTTCAGCGGCCCAGTAAGACATGATTGTTGCATTCAGCTTCCAATGATTTGTTAAGGTATCTTCATCGGTAAGGAGAATTTTTTCTAGAAAGTAACTATTGTCCTGATGCTGCATCAGAACCGAGCGAGAGAGCTCCGTGCGTCTTTAGCGATCCCGCTGGTGAATCTGTTGGTGAAGGAACTCCTACTGTAGATGGAAGCTGTGAAAACTGCTTGCGCGCAAAGTCAAAAACACGCTGGACTGACTTATTCCTGAGGCACTTGCAATACTCTGGAAGTAACATATGGATTACGAGCAACTGCTGCCCGAACATCAATTTCGTTTGCTCCCCTCGTTGCAGGCGTGCTCTTTACCATGCATGCAATAATTCAGTGCACTTTCAGTAACAATTCGTTGTACATTTGCTGAACCAAGATTCTTGTTTTACACTACCTCTCCGGATACCTTTAAAGTACGACTTATCGGGTCTCTTACCGTTCCGTTTAAATTTTGTATAAGTAAGTAGTATATCTTGTTTCTCTTGGTTACCGGACCGACTAAAAAAAAGAGTTCAGCTACTCACGCAGGTACATTGTAGGGTGTAATTATCATACGGCAACAAAACGTGGTAGGTATGCTAATGCGTTAATGCGGAACCGATTTACATTGAAAAAAATATATAGTTCCAGTTATGGCCACTAGGTGAAAATCTAGTGGTGTACATTGTTTGTGTGAACGTAGGGTATCTAAACCATCATTCGACAAGGCAAAACGCGAGTGAACAGTGCAGATATCGAGAAGAGAGAACGTGTGCTGTTAGTGAAACTGTTTTACATGAACGATAGAAATTACGGTATTGCATTGAGAAAGTATCGCCGACTGGAAGGTCTGACGGGAGGGCCGATGTGAATGAGTGGTTTAAAGAAGATGACACCGAAATTCGTCAACGCGGATGAGCTTGGTGTGGCACCTAACAGAGAAAGGCGTCTTCTAACTGATATGAAGGCCAGTGTACAGGAACACGTTGCTCAGATTCCACGGGAACTACTGCGAGCAACTAACTGTTGATCACGTCGTTTTACGAATGCAGCATCTCGTCGACGTCTCCGGTACTCATATTAAACAAATTGTGTAAGTGGCGCTTAACAATAAAATTAACATAATGCCTTTCTTCCTTGTTTGACATTCTCTTCCCACAGCCCGTTCTTGATCTGTTACATTTCTATGCGTCTTTTTTGCGTTCACAGCGTCAGTTCTGCACCTGATCGCCAAAATTGGAAAAATTTTTACCAGCGTAAATCGGTTCCACGTTAACGCATCACAATATCTACCACGTTTCGCTGCCATAGGATAATTACAGCAAGCACTGAATCTCTGCGAGTAGCTGCGCTTCAGATATGCCACCTTCTGTGCCCATCTTACATTAGTATCACAGCAACACATTGTTTCCTCTGTATCCAGCGTAACGTATTTTCTTATTTGAATATGAAATCATGACTTCTGCAAAAGATAGCAATCGGTTTTAGTTCACTCCACATAAATCCTAGTACAGCTACGAAATTTAGCGACAGAGTCCTTGGATAAAAAGGAGGTCTACTCGTTTAACTTGTGTTAAATTCGGATAAAGTCTCAAGCTTTCGAGTATTGCCTTTATCGTCGTCGTCAGGGGCTAAATCTGACTGTCATGAAACTCACGATACTCCCACATTTAGATCCTAAGGACGGCATCTGTTTGGCCAAATTACGCCACGGAGATGGCGTATGCTGAGGTGGTGCCCCCTGCATAAGCCACCACTTCTATCAGACGGTAAATAATCAGACGTCTTCCTCTGCAGTAGTCAAACGCTTCCACGCATTGCTAAGTGCAGAGCCGGGGCAATGCGTGCAAGTATGCAACTGGTACACAGGCACGGAGGAAGACGACTCACAGTTTACCGCCAGGTGTAGGCGGTGACGCTGCAAGCGATTCTGGACAGCGAGGGCAGACGTAGAGCGCGGTATCCACGTGACGTAATCCAGCCAATCAGATAGAGATTTCTAGGAATAAAACTAGGGATCTCAGAGGTCCACGACATACAGTCACAATTATTCCGAAACCAGTAATCTGATTTTGAAGACCAAGAAGCCGTTGAATTCGTATGCTCGTGCAGGTTCCGAAATACTCGTGCCGAGTCTCCGGGCCGTGACAACCTGCCCTCGGTCAAACTCAGATAGATCGCGCACCTTCCCCATTCTACACACGAACAGCACGTTCACTGTCATTACACGCACGGTGCGTCTGCCTCACTAGCAGTCACTCCTCGCAGGGTGACGCTGCTATAACCAGGACAGCTTTATATCGATAGTAGGTCGGTGGTCGTAATGTTCTGGTTCATCATTATACTCGATAGGGTGATAGCTACATCTTTTTTTTCTGAGAGAAAACCGTAGTGGGAGATGTTTACCTTGACATGTTAGAGCAGTTGCTACTACCACAGATCAGAGAGCTGCAGCCGTCCGTCATCTTCCAGCATGATGATCCACCCTCACACTGGAGTCTGAACGTGCGAGATGTCTCGACTGACATGTTTAATGAGTTGTGGATGGTCTCATCCCATGACCCCAGACCTCTCCCGGTGTCATGCCGCTGAACTTTCTTTTGTTTGGTTACGTGAATGACACTGTTGCCCCTTGTGCAGCAATCAGTGTAGCAATCAGAACTGTTGATGCTGCAACGCTGATCCGAACACAGACAGAACTCGAATATCGAGCTGATGTTCTACGGACGATGTCTGTAGGACACACTGAAATTTTGACGTAACAGACCAAAAATTTGAGAGCTGATAAATTTTAACAGAAAACCATTCTGCCGTATATCTAACAGTTACCAAGTTACGACTTTTTGAAATGATAGCACTATTTATGCAAATCCTGTGCGGTTGACGATAGCGGCCCGTTTTTAGGTGATGTTCATCCGGCGTGATTTAACTGCCGTTGTCACGGACCGCACGGAACTAGAGATTTTTAGCGCGCAGGCGGACTGCAAATGTCAGGTATTTCCCGTCGGCGGCGCTTAGTTTTCCTTTGTGGCTCACTGTGCCACGGTAGAGGTGTTTGCCACAACACACGCGACTGGCCTAACCTAATCAAGCAAATGCTCCGTCCGCAATAACATAATGTATTTGAGCACGGAGCGCGCGGGCGCGCCGTTACGCTGATGAGGATCGGCCACGAGACTGCTCGCCCCTGGAATCAGTCGTCTACACCGAGGCTCAAGAAGAGGTCAAGTTGTAGAAGGTCATCTTCTGGACGCACATGGAATCTAAAAATCTGTTGTTTTGTTTCAGAGAATATCCACTCCGTGCAGTACCATGTTGCAGTTCATGTGTCATTTCGAATAATGATTCGAAGTTCTTCCGGACATACATGGATGTCCGAAGCAACAGACACTGTGGCGATTGCAGCCGTTATAAAATGTATTCGCAATTGCGAATATGGACTACCATCAGCCGTACAATGGAATAACGACAGTGAAAATTTGTGCCGGATCAGGACCCGAAAGCTAATTTCCCGCTTATTGCGAGCAGTCGCTTGACCATTTGCCTATCCGAGCACAACTACGGTCAGACCCCAACTTCTATATGTCGTCAACCGTATGTTCGCAACTTTTAGCACTACATCCATTATGTGTATTTCAGTACAGGGGAGTCTTGGAAGTCGCTTGCCCGGTGTTGGTCGATAAATACGGTATTGTAATGCCTGTGTTAATGCATGAATGTCCGAAGGAACTTCGCATCGTAATTTGAAATAACACAGTCACTGCGATGTCGTATTCATACGACATCAGGCAAGCAATTTTCAAGTAAAATGTCTCCCCTGTACAGAATATACATAATGGTTGAACGAGTACAGGTTGGGGGACACATGGTTGACGACAAATGGACGTTTGGGTTTGGCCACAGCTTGTGCTCGGATAGCCAAATGGTAAGGCGACTGCTCGCAATAAGCGGAAAATCTGCGTTCGAATCCCGCTCCGGCACAAATTTTCATTGTCGTCATTCTATTATACAGAAGATGGTAGTCGATATTCGCAATTGCGAGTACGTTTCATGTCTCTACAGCGTGTGTCACGGCCTCATTGGCAATCCACGCATATTACAAAACTGTACTACGTGTAAAGGTATGTATGTACGAGTATATATGTATCTTCTACATCTTCTTCTAAAATACTGAATCAATTTCAACAAAACTTTGTGCACGTTTGGGTTACTATCTCAAAAGAAATGCTGTGGGGTAAGAACGAGTAACTTTCTGTTTGGTGTGTTCCACGGCTCCTCTTAGACCACTGTATCGATCTCAACCAAACTTTGTACATGTGTTAGTTACTATCTGGAAAGAAATATTGTGGGGTAAGAACGAGTAACACTCTGTTTGGGGTGGGGTAACAACGTGGAGAGAGAAAGTCTTGAACAAGAGGTGGACAGAGAGCGCGCCGGGGGGGGGGGGGGGGGGGAGGGGGTATGGAGGGGGCATGCTAAGGGGAGATGATAGAAATAGGGGAGTGGGTAGAAGGAGGTGGACAGAGAGGGGGCGGGGCAGAGGAGATGATCATAGACAGGGGGAGGAGGGAGGAGGAGATAGGTGGAGAGGGGACAGAGAAAATGAACAGACAGAGGAGGGGGAGGTGCTGCACTAATATAATTGGAATAAATACATACACTACGTTATGACTTTCAAGTTCTTGGGGCCCTCCATCGGTAATGCTGAAATTCAATATGGTGTTGGTCCACTCTTATCCCTGATGACAGCTTCCACTCTCGCAGGCATACGTTCAATCAGGTGCTGGAAGGTTTCTTGGGGAATGGCAGCCCATTCTTCATGGAGTGTTGCACTGAGGAGAGGTATCGATGTCGATCGGTGAGGCCTGAAACGAAGTCGGCATTCCGAATCATCCCAAAGGCGTTTTGTAGGATTCAGGTCAAGACTCTGTGTAGGCCAGTCCATTACAGGGATGTTATTGTCGTGTAACCACTCCGCCACAGGCCGTGCATTATGGACAGGTGGTCGATCGTGTTGAAAGATGCAGTCTCCATTCCCGAATTGCTCATCGACAGTGGGAAGCAAGAGGGTGCTTAAAACATCAATGTAGGCCTGTGCAGTGTTAGTGCCACGCAAAAAAAAACGAGCGATGAGAACCCCGTCCATGCTAAACACGACCACACCACAACACCACCGACTCCGAATTTTACTCCTGACACTACACACGCTGGCAGACGACATTCACCGGGCATTCGCCATACTCATACCATGTCATCGGATCGCCACATTGTGCACAGTGATTCGTCACTCCACAACGTTTTTCTCCTGTTCAATAGGCCAACCTTTACGCTCCTTACACCAAGCGACGCGTCGTTTGGCGTTTACCGGCGTGATGTGTGGCTTATGAGCAGCCACTCGACCAAGAAATCCAAGTTTTCTCACCTGCTGCCTTACTGCAGTGGATCCTGATGCAGTCTGGAATCCCTGTGTGATGGTCTGGATAGATGTTTGACTATTACACATTACGACCCTCTTCAACTGTCGGCGGTCACTGTCAGAGAATAGACGAAGTCGGCCTGTACGCTTTTGTGCTGTACGTGTCCCTTCACGTTTCTACTTCACCATAACATTGGAAACAGTGGACCTAGGGATGTTCAGGAGTGTGGATATGTCGCGTACAGACGTATGACACAAGTGACACCCAATCATCTGACCACGTTCGAAGTCCGTGAGTTCCACGGAGCGCCCCATTCTGCTCTCTCAGTATGTCTAATGACTACTGAGGTCTCTGATATGTAGTACCTGGAAGTAGGTGGCAGCAAAATCCAACTACCATGAAAAATGTATGTTTTGATGGGTGTCTGGATACTTTTGATCACATAGTGTACCTGGGCAACATTGGATACTCAGCTAGTGTTTGATAAGCGGTAAGTCGCACAGGGATAATTTTGTTTACATCAGTATCTATGCTCCACAAATATGCCTAGCAGTGTAGAGAGGAGGTGCTTCTGGCACAGCTCGCGCAAAATAGCGTGACACTTTCTTAGAAAGGCATTGTGGTTATCAGCGCTGGGAGAGTCCACCCCGCGTGGCGCCCTCCGTGGACTCTCGTCTCCGAACATTCGCATTTACAGCCTATCAAGTTGCTATCACTTTACTGCACAAATGCCATCGCGGTCTTGATGCACCATAGGTAGAGGGCATGTGTGATTATATGCAGTATTACTAAATGGTTGTGAGAATAGTCAGCCGGCTGCGGTGGCCGAGCGGTTCTAGGCGCTTCAGTCCGGAACCGCAAAACTCGTACGGTGCCAGGTTCGAATCCTGCCTTGGGCATGGATGTGTGTGATGTGCTTAGGTTAGTTAGGTTTAAGTAGTTCGAGGTTCTAGGGGACTGATGATCTTAGACGTTAAGTCCCATAGTGCTCAGAGCCATTTGAACCATTTTTTGAGAATAGGAAAAGAAGGGAACAAAAATCTCATTAAAACTGTGTTTGAGAGGACTGAAGAACTGCTAGATATTTCATTCAAACAACATGGAGAACGCAGGAAACGTAGCTAGGTACAAGTTCTTTCCGAAGCTTCACTTCTGCATGAAAGACACGGAAGAAGGAAAAGACAATTGTGTATTTAAGTAGCAATGGCAAGCAGAGTGTCAGGCGATTGCCATAAAATTCCCACATGGCTTCTGTTTTTTATTTTACACTGTCCGTTCCATTGTAAGCTACGTTGTCTTCATCCTTACACTTCCTGTCTCTCTTTTGTTTTACGCGATTTCCTTTTGGCAGTGCATGGTCTGACATGGTTTACTCCAGTCAATCCTTTGTTTATGAGTCAGTTATTTAGTGAGAACCTCTTAATTTTGAGTGTCTATATTTGTCGAAGTTTTGGTTGTACTGACATGATCTGTTAGTATGATTTCTTAAAAACTCTCTAGCAGTAGTTTACAAGTTACGCGAAGTCATGTGTTTGTGCGTAGGGTTCAGCTGTCCAACTCCACCCCCGTACCACGCTGTGGCCGTTCACAACAGAGCCTTCCGCCCCTACCATTATCCTGCTCTCGTACTGTGCTGTCTGCACAGATATGGGGAAAGTTGTTTACCGAGCACTCTACCACTGCCTCTTCCCCTCTTCCTTGTCCCATTTTCGAATGGTACGTTGGAAGAGTGACTGTTGATAAAGCTCAATTTGTTTTAATTTTTGTTTTTTTCTGAGTCATCAGTCTTCAGACTTGTTTGATGCGACTCACGACGAAGTCCTCTCATGGGATAATTAATCTCTTCAGCTCAGTGTACCACCCAGCATCCTCAATTATTTGTTGAATTTATTCAAATATCTGTCTTCCCATACAGTTTTTACCTTCAACAGTTCCCTCTAGTACGATGGAGGTTATTCCCTGATGCCTTAATACACGTCCTGTCATCCCGTCCCTTATTCTTGCCAGTGCTTTCCATATATTGATTTATTCTCCGACTCTGCAAAGAACCTCCTCATTCCTTATTGTATCAGTGCATGTGATCTTCAGCAAGCATCTGTAGCGCCACATCACAATGCTTTGATTCTCTTTCGATCCGGATTTTACTCTGTCCATCCTTCACTACCATACGTACAGTCGTGGACAAAACGAGCGAGACGCATCGCCTTTCCGCTATGCTGATCCGCACAGCTTTAAAGTCTGCTACACAGCATAACAGGCAAGGCGACGATGTGCTACCAACATAGTTCAAATGGCTCTGAGCATAATGGGACTTAACATCTGAGGTCATCAGTCCCTTAGAACTACTTAAACCTAACTAACCTAAGGACATTACACACATCCATGCCCGAGGCAGGATTCGAACCTGCGACCGCAGCGGTTGCGCGACTCCAGACTCTAGCGCCTAGAACCGTTCGGCCGCTCCGGCCGGCTAATATACTATGCGCAGGCGTGAATTTGAAAAACAATCCGAACTTTTTCAGACTGTTGTCAATCATGTGTAAGACTATATTAATTCTGATTAGTGTGTTAAACACAACATGTAAATACACTCCTGGAAATTGAAATAAGAACACCGTGAATTCATTGTCCCAGGAAGGGGAAACTTTATTACCACATTCCTGGGGTCAGATACATCACATGATCACACTGACAGAACCACAGGCACATAGACACTGGCAACAGAGCATGCACAATGTCGGCACTAGTACAGTGTATATCCACCTTTCGCAGCAATGCAGGCTGCTATTCTCCCATGGAGACGATCGTAGAGATGCTGGATGTAGTCCTGTGGAACGGCTTGCCATGCCATTTCCACCTGGCGCCTCAATTGGACCAGCGTTCGTGCTGGACGTGCAGACCGCGTGAGATGACGCTTCATCCAGTCCCAAACATGCTCAATGGGGGACAGATCCGGAGATCTTGCTGGCCAGGGTAGTTGACTTATACCTTCTAGAGCACGTTGGGTGACACGGGATACATGAGCTCGTGCATTGTCCTGTTGGAACAGCAAGTTCCCTTGCCGGTCTAGGAATGGTAGAACGATGGGTTCGATGACGGCTTGGATGTACCGTGCACTATTCAGTGTCCCCTCGACGATCACCAGAGGTGTACTGCCAGTGTAGGAGATCGCTCCCCACACCATGATGCCGGGCGTTGGCCCTGTGTGCCTCGGTCGTATGCAGTCCTGATTGTGGCGCTCACCTGCACGGCGCCAAACACGCATACGACCATCATTGGCACCAAGGCAGAAGCGACTCTCATCGCTGAAGACGACACGTCTCCATTCGTCCCTCCATTCACTCCTGTCGCGACACCACTGGAGGCGGGCTGCACGATGTTGGGGCGTGAGCGGAAGACGGCCTAACGGTGTGCAGGACCGTAGCCCAGCTTCATGGAGACGGTTGCGAATGGTCCTCGCCGATACCCCAGGAGCAACAGTGTCCCTAATTTGCTGGGAAGTGGCGGTGCGGTCCCCTACGGCACTGCGTAGGATCCTACGGTCTTGGCGTGCATTCGTGCGTCGCTGCGGTCCGGTCCCAGGTCGACGGGCACGTGCACCTTCCGCCGACCACTGGCGACTACATCGATGTACTGTGGAGACCTCACGCCCCACGTGTTGAGCAATTCGGCGGTACGTCCACCCGGCCTCCCGCCTGCCCACTATACGCCCTCGCTCAAAGTCCGTCAACTGCACATACGGTTCACGTCCACGCTGTCGCGGCATGCTACCAGTGTTAAAGACTGCGATGGAGCTCCGTATGTCACGGCAAACTGGCTGACACTGACGGCGGCGGTGCACAAATGCTGCGCAGCTAGCGCCATTCGACGGCCAACAGCGCGGTTCCTGGTGTGTCCGCTGTGCCGTGCGTGTGATCATTGCTTGTACAGCCCTCTCGCAGTGTCCGGAGCAAGTATGGTGGGTCTGACACACCGGTGTCAATGTGTTCTTTTTTCCATTTCCAGGAGTGTATAAGAAATAAGTGAAAGAAGAAACGCTAATTAGTATGAACTGTACTAATATAAAAAGAAATTCAGCTTATCCAGATAACATAATTATTTTAGTCAGACAAAGTCCCTTAGATCGTTACGAATTAGCAAAATATTATGTGCATTCGGCCGCGAAACGGACTGTGTCCACGTTCAGACGAGTCGTATTAGATTACCGTTGCTGACCTACCATGAAAGTGTGCAAGTTTAGCAATGCGTCAAGATTCATAACGAAATTCAGTTAAAAATCATTCAGTGCCACACTTAAGTCAGTTCAATTATTAACCGAAGCGGAAAAAGTAGTCTACAAGTATAAAATTGTACAAGATTTTCATATTTACATCCACAGGGCGCCGGTACAGAAGAAAGGTAGCAACAAAACGTGTTGGGGGTGCAAGAATTCCTTAAAATTACTTTAGTGACAGTCTGTCTGCCTCCATAAAGATTAGAACCGAAAACAAACCAGACCTCCCTTGCAGTAGCATACACCTTTCACTACACTAGCAGACAAACCATGAAAACAGCCCTCTATTATTACCCCAGACATGAATAAGCCGGCAATTTCCCAATGAAAATGGCAAAAAGATCTGCAGTTTCTTTTGCTTAGAGCTTTCTGGACTCAATACAGGAATTTTCTACCTTGATGTCACCGCTTATGTAACAATCATTTGGGATGTTTATCGAAATAACAAAATACTGTTATTAGCGAGTAAAATTATTATGATAATTCTCCACCACCCCAGGAAATGAACGGCTACATAGCTGCCAAACGTATTCTACAATGTTTCGAACTCTCCATTAGACTCGCCACAGCCAGAGAACGTTCATTAGCCGAAGCGTTTCGTAAGCTAACTACCAATGGGAATACTCGGACTTCTAAAACACAGTGGCGTTAATACTGGTATCTGAATTACCACGTGGATAGGCAAATGGATTTTATTTGCATTCCTGTAAAAGTGATTTGGATCGAAAGCGTAGCTACAAGTAATATGCTGATGTATCGACTGCAACTAGAACATTTCGAATAAAGAGTAGGGAGAATTATTTATGTGGCCCTCATCTTCAGTAAATGTCGTAACTATATTCGTTGTTAGGATTTCGTCACTTAAATCGGTAAAAATGGAACCCTACTAGTCTCACTTTCTTGACAGTCTATCTGTCTACCCAACCCTTAAAACCCGTTTACTTCGAGTACGGGTAGACATAACAAACGGAAATGTATCGCACTTCTTGTTGTATATGGTCCCTTAGTGGTGTAAAAAAGTGAGCTTCTATGTCAACGCCATCTTAAGATACGGCCGTTTATGCAAAGAAAATTTACGCGAAAGGTCAAAAAATGGCTCTAAGAATTATGCGACTAAACTGCTTAGGCCATCGGTCCCCTACACATAGAACTACTTAAGCCTACCTAACCTAACAGACATCCATGCGGTCTGTGATATGACGCTGTTGAACGCTCGGCTAACCCGCGCCGGCAAGCTACAAAATTTACTCGCTAATAACAGTATTTTGTTATTTCTATAAACATCCCGAATTATTGTCACATATGCGGTGATATAAAGGTAGGAAATTCATGTTTTGAGTCCAGAAAGCTCTATGCAAAAGAAACTGCAGATCTTTTTGCCATTTTCATTGGGAAATTGCCGGCTTATTCACGTATGGGGTAATAATAGAGGGTTGTTACCTGGTTCGTCTGGTAGTGTAGCGAAAGTTGTATGCTACTGCAAGGGAGGTCTGATTTGTTTTCGGTTCTAATCTTGATGGAGGCAGATAGACTATCAGTAAAGCAATTTTAAGAAATTCTCACGCTCCCTACACGTTTTGTTGCTACCTTTATTCTGTACCGGCGCCCTGTGGATGTAAATATGAAAATGTTGTAGAATTTCATACTTGTTACTGCCTACTTTTCTGCTTCTGTTTATAATTGAACTGACTTAAGTGTGGCACTGGATGATTTTTTACCTAAATTTGTTATGAAACTTGACGCATTGCTAAACTTGCACACTTCAATGGTAGGTCAGCAACGGTAATCCAGTATGACTCGTCTGAACGTTGACACAGACCGTTTCACGGCTGAATGTACATAATATTTTGCTAATTCGCAACGATCTGGGATACTTTGTCTGACTAAAATAGTTATGTTATCTGGATAAGCTGAAATTCATTTTTATTAGTACAGTTCATACTCATTAGTGTTTCTTCTTTCACTTATATTTACGTGTTGTGTTTAACACACTAATCAGCATTTAATACAGTCTTACACATGATTGAAAACAGTGTGACAAAGTTCGGACACATATATGAAGATGGTATCTGTTGTTTCGGACATGTCCGAAAGGACAGCCCGTTAGAATGAAATTACAATGAAATGAATACCCTTAGCTCCATACAGGCGTTGATATGTGTCAACGGGGACAGTCCCCTGCTTACATGGCAGACGCTCTATCCATCTGAGCCACGGAGGACACAGAGGTTAGTGCGACTGCAGGGCCTTATCTCTGGCACGCCTCCCGTGGGACCCACATTCACAACTTATTGTCTCGCACTATATTCATAGGGTCCTTGCTCATTATACTCATTACTCGCGGCTTTACTGCCGATTTCCGTAAGCGTTCGGGCTCTGTTTGTGCATCTGCACAGAAGAAAATGCTCAAATGGCCGGTGAGCCTTAACTATACATATATGAAGATGGTATCTGTTCTTTCGGACATGTCTCATTCACTATTTGCCAGCACGGTTACTCAGCGTGTTCGGTCAGAGGGCTGCGTGCTCTCTGTAATAAAAAAAAAACTGAGTCAAGGGATCAACGATCAACTTGAACGGATGTCTTGTGACGTCCGCCCAGACCAAACGCAACGAACTATATCGAACAAAACGGAAAAAAGATGGATAGAGCGTCTGCCATGTAAGAGGGAGATTCTGGGTTCGAGACCCGGTCGGGGCACACATTTTCAACGGTCTCCGTTGACTTATATCAACGCCTGTATGCAGCTAAGGGTATTCATTTCATTGTAAAGTTTGGATAGTTTTTCAATTTCACGACTGTGCATAGTATGTTGGTAGCACTTCGTCGTCTTGCCTATTATCCTGTGTAGCAGACTTTAAAGCTGTGCGGATCAGCATAACGAAAAGGTGAGGGGTCTCGCTCGTTTTGTCCACGACTGCACATTCCCAGAAATTTCTCCCTCAGACTGAGACGTACGTTTGATATTAGTAGACTCCTCTTGACCAGGAATACTCCCTTTGTCTGTGCTGGTCTACTTTTTATTTCCTCCTTGCTTCCAGGTACCAGAATTCCTTAACTTAGTCTAATTCGTGATTACCGATTTTGGTGCTAAGTTTCTCTCTATTCTCATTTCTGCGACATCACATGACCTTTGTATTTTTTCAGTTTTTTCTCATTCCATATTCTGTACTCGTTAGGCTGATCATTCTCACTAACACACAATTTTTCTTTATATTCACTGAGGATAGCAATGTCATCTACGAATCTTATCACTGATAACCTCTTACCTTGCATTTTAATCCCACTCTTGACCCTTTCTTTTATTTGTGTTATTGCTTCTTCGAAGCAGGGACTAAAAAGTAGGTTCAAAGTCTGGATCCCTATCTTATACCTATTTTAATCCGACCATTTCGTTCCTTTTCTTCCACAGTTATTGTTCTCTCATGGCTGTTGCACATATTATGTATAACACGTCTTTCCCTATAGCTTACCTCTATTGTCCTCAGATTTTCGAACATCTTGCACCATTTTAAACTGTCGAATGGTTCTTCTAGGTCGACGAATATTACTGATTTCTCTTCAACCTTGCTTCCATTATCAAGGGCAACGTGAGAGCTGCCTCTCCGATGCCCTTACCTTCCTAAAGTCAGACTGATTCTCAACTGTGTTTTCCATTCTTTTGTATATTACTCTTGTCAGCAACTTGGATGCATGAGCTGATATGCAGATGGTGCGATAGTTCTCAGACTTACCTGCCCTAGTTGTCTTCTAAATACAGTAGATGATTTTTTTTCCGAAAGTAAAATGGTATATCGTCAGACGCATATATCCTACACAATAAACTGAATAATCGTTTTATTGCCACTTCCCCTAATCTACTTCAATTTCAACCGCAAAATCCCAAAAGTGCTTGCTTCTGCTGGGAAACACATTCACAAAATGCCTGATGACCATTTGACGGCATAGTTTATCAGTGAATGTCACATATGTTTGTTTTATTTCTGCTAGACACTTTGTGAATATGTTCTCGTTTTTATGCTGTGACATCTGCATTATATAACCAAGTTTAACATATTTCGACGAGCCTTCGTTTATAGAAATCTGATAATGCCTAACAAGCAAATATCGCATTATCGAGAACTTTTAAATTTTTAAAATTTTTTCGTTTTAGAGAACTATAACTTTTTTTTGATTCTACATTCTTTTCGCATAATGTTTCGCGTTTTCTGGCCCACTATATTTTCATGCATGATGCCTACAGGGTGAGTCATAAATAAGGAAAAATTATGTCGAGGACCGCATGCTGCTATGCGTAACACGTGACGCACCGTTGTTAATTTCGTTCTCCTCGGTATACTGTGTAAGTAAAACAAAAATACATGTTAACCATTGAACGAGATACCGACGAGCCTCACGATCACTACATGTCAATCACCCATAGATACAACACATGAAGCACCAATGAGCTGATGTGTATCTGCCAGCGTTTGAAAGTTACGAGCAAGAACAAATCCCTTCGTAATGTATGTGAAACTGTATCAGAACTTGTGAATCACACGTTGCCAGCGGTAACGGAGTGTACAGTCCAAAGGGGTCAACGGTGGAAGTAAAACCTCGACTTGCATGACATGTTTACAACACCTCTGCGCTGCTCACTCTGCCCGATACTCGCCGTGTCGACTGCTGCTAACGGCCGCCTGGGTGTGTTACTACAGTACCATGGCAAGTTTCACAAACGAGGAATAAGCCGACATCCACCTCACCTATGGGCTTGCAGGTGCAAGAGCTGACCTTGCAAGGCAACTGTATCAGGAGAGGTTTCCTAGCCGGCGCCTTCCATCCGCAAAATCTTTTTGCTCTGTGGACAAGCGCTTGAGGGAGTATGGTGCATGTGTAGCACCTCCAGGATTTAGTGGTCGTGGCCGACAGTCGACGTACAGTGCGGATGACGAAGAAATAGTGATACAACACCAGGTCTCTCGCCACTGCGGTCGGAATGTCACAATCTACTGTTATGCGAGAACTCTATAGAAAACATTACCATCCCTTTCGCATGCACAAGGGAGGACTACCAGAGGAGGCTGTACTTCTGCAACTTTATCCTACGGCGTCACACTCACAACCAGCCCTTTTCACGAACAATACTCTTCACCGACGAAGCCTATTTCGCGAATGAGGGTATAGTGAATTCGCATAACTGGCACGAGTGGGCGGAAGAAAACCCCCACAGCACAGTGATATGAGGCTACCAACAACAATGCGGTGTCAATATCTCGTGTGGTGCTATTGATCACCATCTCATAGGGCCACATGTACTACTACAAAGGCTTACAGGAGAGCGGTATCCGCCTTTCCTGTGTGCTGCATTACCGGAATTGTTGGACGACGTTAGTTTGGCCACTCGTATGAACCTGTGGTACATGCATGATGGTGCTCCCGCTCACTTCAGTGGCACAGTGCGACGCCACCTGGACAATGCCTTCCCTTCGAAATGGATCGGTCGTGGAGGCCCTGTAGCACGGCCAGCAAGATCGCCAGACCTGAATCAAAAAATGGCTCTGAGCACTATGCGATTTAACTTCTGAGGTCATCAGTCGCCTAGAACTTAGAACTAATTAAACCTAACTAACCTAAGGACATAACACACATCCATGCCCGAGGCAGGATTCGAACCTGCGACCGTAGCGGTCGCTCGGTTCCAGACGGCAGCGCGCAGAACCGCACGGCAGGCAGACCTGAATCCACTTGATTTCTTTTGTGGGGCCATCTGAAATCTGTAATTTATGAAGGAGAGGTTGTTGATGTCAACACTCTCCAATGCAGTATACAACATGACTGTGATATTACGCATAGAGATACAGACATGTTGTCTCGTGTTCAGCAATCCTTCCTGCGAAGAATTCAACTTTGCCACACACATCCTGGCCGTCATTTCGAACAGTACTTATAAACTGCCACTGCAGCTTCTGGTCATGTGTTTCTATGTCAGTTTCGATTTACACAGCTGTATTGTATTCTTTTGTATTAACTGCCACATATCTGTGTAGTTGTATTTTGTATTCTGCACGTTCTTAAAACTAAGTCTGGGACACAAAAACCAAATTACAAAATATGCATGTACAGTAGTGCAGCCCCTCCTCTCGTTCCTTTTTCCCTATGCCAACTAGCCACAATACGTAATACCGGCCGGCGCAACCAGTACGAGATAGATGTGGGCGCTGTCATTGCTCGCAGTGTCACGAAGACTGTCACTTGATACCACTTGCCCCGCCTTCTCGTGAGCGGCTAGACTACCTACAACACTCGCTGTTGTGCTCTGTTGCCGATCTGTCCCCTTGGCCAATATCGGCGCACAGCAACACCCACTTCATATTTCTAGATTTTTACCATTCAATTGCATTGTCATTTACTGACATAGAACATGCGGGAAACGAATTTATGTTTGCCGCTCAGTGTGTGACAATTTGCAAGACATATTTTTCCTCATTTATGACTCACTCTGTATAGGTATATATTTGTCTTTTCAGTGTGACACTTGAAAATGGCCAAAGCCCAAAATCAAGATTGTACAATAAAATAAACTATATGTGCAGTCAAATGGTGAAATTTACATTTTAAAAGAAATTCCGATTTATATTTTGCAGAAAACGACTGCCCATAAAAATATTCAGAATAAAAGTTTTCTGGGTTTGGTACCGCGACATAATGTAAAAACTACTGCTGCTATAGAAAAGCCAACGTTTCAGCCACGATTTCAAACCCAGAAAACTTTTATGTCGACTGACTCTGGCCGCGGAAGCCTACCCAATTATAAAATATTCAGGATGTTCTTTTATTGACATTTGTGTGTTTGAGAGCGGAATCTCCATCTTAAAAATTCAAATATTAAATTGATTATCACTTCCACGATCTGGTGAAAAACTGCACCTGCCAGGAGAGGGGGTCATGTTAGCAAGTAACTGGGAACTAAGTACAAAACCTAAATGCAAAATAAGCTTCGAAAATCTGCCTCGCTGTTTGCCCCTAGGTTTTTTATGTTCGTACACCCATATCTTCACTACAAAATGGAGTTCATTGGGACTGGCCGCATTAGATTAATTACGCGAAACGTATACCACTTATCTTTCGCCACATGAGAGTTGGTGGAGCGTAAATGCGGATGTATTGTCAGTCGAAATGTACCGAGTGACAGCATTTGAATAAAATGGTGGAAATGAGACCATCTGTCTTGACAAACAAAGTTCATAAGCGAATTTATTTTTAGAAACTCTTAGAATATTACTAGATACACATCAGCTATTTTTCTTAGATTTCCGTGAAAAGAGTACGCTGGCATCAGCAAATACGAAGAAAACTAATAATAGTTTTAAAAGGAAAACTGTTACTAATGTTCTGCAAAATTATATTTATTTCGTCACGAAGAGGCTTCCTACTTCACAGGCCGTCTTGAGGCTGCAACTGAATGTCGCAAACACATATAAACATGAAGTGCGACTTAAACAAATCTTATTTGTACGGAAGACACAAGAATGTCAAAGTGTTTACGTAGGAAAATATTACAAAAACATGGAGTAGAGATACATTACACAAATGATAAGAAATGAAATGAATTTACAGTTATAAACTAGTATTTGTAACGAAAACGTAATTTAACACAGGGGAAATGGAAATCGAGTCTGATCATTTAATACTAGGCTGGCAATCTGTTTCATGTATCTGCAAATTTCAATTATTTCCATTAGGGTCATCTTTCTGACTTTTTGACAGGGTGTAAAACTTCACATTCTACATCATATGGATGGTTTTCTGCTAAAAGATGAACAGGAAAGGCCGAATATTTATTTCTTAATCGTCAGAAAATCTCATGTTCACGTAGCCTAATTGCCACAACTCTGCCTGACTGGCCAACATACACTTTTTCACACTGATTGCAAATGGTTTCACATACAGCGCTACTGCCAATGATTTGCATTTTATCTTTACTATTGAATAAAAAAATTTGATATGTTATTGGTATTATGAAATGAAGGTCTGTAGTTGTGAGACTTAAACTTTTTGCTAGATTGTTTGAAATGTTGCCAAGATATGGAATTTTGCACCATGCTTTGAAACTATCTAGTGACTGCTGCTGGCCAGCGTACAGAAGCGCTGCAATTTTATATAAATTATAAAAACTTATGAATATAAAACCACTTGTAAGCAGTGTGCAAAAGTGTATGTATGTCTTTCAAGCAGAGCTGTGGCAATTAGATTACGTGAACGTGTGAGAAGCTGGCAATTAATGAAGAAACCTTTGATCTTTGCTGATCATCTTTTAGCAAAAAATTTGATGAAGAATGTGAAGTTTTATAATTTGTCAATATTCAGAAAGATGACCCTACTGGAAATAATAGAAATCAACGAACACACGATACAAAATACCAACCTAGTATTAAATCATCAGAATCTGTTTGAGCTTTCCCCCTTCTTAAATTAAGTTTTTATTACTAATGCTACATTCAAACTATAAATTCATTTTATTTCTCATCATTTGTTATTTTTATTTGCATATAAATCTTTGTTTACTTCCCAACATTTTCAGTTAATGTAATTATTGTAATATTTTTCTATGTAAGCACTTTGTCATATTTCTATCTTCTGTAAAAATAACACCAGTAAGCCTCACATCATGTTTATCTGTGTTTGCGACGGTCAGCTGTTACCTGAAGATGGCTTGAGAAAACGAAAGCCGGTTCGTGACTAAATTAATACAGTTTTGCAGAACATTAGGAATTGTTTTCCTTTTTAATATTATTATCATGTTCAACCAAGCACTAACGGAAAATTCGGTTAAAACTCCTAACCTTGTTACAAGCTCATCTACTCCAGAAACAACTGCAAATGTTGAGCGGTTTTTGAAACTGGAGTTCTATCACTAGCAAATATACGGCACGAAAGCCACTTTCGTACCATTAATTAGCCCCGAAACTTCAACTTGATGGGAAGTCCTCCATTATTAGGCGTGACGTAATGACACGGTGCTGGAACGTCGCGTTCCACTCAACTTTACTGACCTTAATTATACAGTGTGTGTGTGTGTGTGTAAGAGTGTGAATGTGTGTGTATGTGAAAGTGGGAGAGGGTGGGAGGAAAGGTCTCCGTAGTTTCTTCTAGCGTGACGTTTCTTTGCGCATGCAGGAACGATGCTATACACACGAAACGAGAGGCGGAGCTCATGCGTGCGCATTGGTAAACTTACTGTTGCGTGACAAACCCGTTTCAGCTTCACCAGTACGATGGATGGATTGATAAGTCTGCTACGAAAACTTCGTTGTGCTTCATGATTTCTGGAAGCGTGATTCGTAGCACTATTCTGTAAAATCGTGCAGATATTACGCGAAGAAATTTGTGAGCAGCTATCCTAAGTGATACAGGTCACATACTTTGACAAACTGAAATACGGTGAATAAAATTCAGTGAGAAAACTTTATTTAAACATGTGTGCGGTGACCCAGGTTCACACTGAATAGGGGCAAGGTCACTGGGGAGTTTTCACAAACAGGTTCGTTTATTATTTGATAAATGCTATCAAACGTGGTCGTACGTTCACAGGGTATTTGACGTCGTCTATGGAATATATTGAGAAACGGCTGTGGTAATTCATCATATCATGCTGGAAGACAGTCGACCGAACATTCGTGAGGTTGTTGAGATGCTAGGCCTGTCATATCAACGGATACATTAACTTCTGAACGAAGATCTGTGTGTGATGGGACTGAATGTGTGACATATGGTGCATTTGGTGATCCCAGACATAAAAGTATGAGGGAGGGAATTACAAAATAGTGTTTCGAACATGGAAGTATAATCGGAATTGCTTCTGGCTTCGTTAGGTAGACATCATGTGGATCCATTGTTACAGCTTGGACACAAAACGCCAATGAAAAGTAGAAGTCATATTGCGGGAAAACGTTTTTATCGTCAGTAGAGTGGCAACCTCTGGTTTCTGGAACTCCAAGTTTTTCATCATCACTGAGTTTTCTGAATAGGTGATCATACTCACTAGTTTCTCATATAAACGAGTTGTAGATGAATAATGGTTTTACAAATAATAGTACAGTCTTTTATGCTTTAAAATCAGAAAACCGTTTGGCTCTATACAGCCAGGTTTTAAAAATATCGACCAAATTTTATGTTTCATGGAACGGCGTTCCTCGGAAATATTTTTTCGGTATTTGGTTATTTTTTGATGCAATGTCGTCACACTGGCTGGAACTCCAGTGAAGCCGTCATCTACGTTCCTTTGGGGGTTGCATCTGCATATTATTCAGAGGTTTCGTCAGTGTCTAAACCAATTCTGCATGACTCTGTCACTTGACCAATCTCAGCATCACCAGAATACACAGTTGATGAATAATCGAAAGAAGACAGTGCTGTTTCATGGAGTGCAGCAATAATGGCTGAAGCTAGTACAGGTTTCAGCGCGGTATGTTAAATATTCAGAACAAAACCAACTCGACAGCCGAAGCTTTGAAATCAAACCACACATCAAATAAGGAAGTCTACTCTACACCGGTACTACCAGACCACGGTATTATTGCTCTTGCCCTCCTGTGGTCGTTATTGGAAACATTTGGTTGTGTTACAGTAAGACAACACATTGGTGATAAAGGAAAACGCATCACACTGTGAATGCTATCAAGACAATTTTGCGCATATTGTCGAGTGGCTCAGCGTGTTTTCGTGGAATATCACGATAAAAACTCACGATTAGCCGACCGAAGCGCTCTCTCTCCCAGATACAATAACGTTGTGGTCGACTAATATGTATGTACCTTCCTACGTCCGTTAGGACATAAATGCTCTTGCGAAACCAATGAGTATTCTTGTGCGGGATACCAAGACAACGACAGATTTTTTTGTTTTGTTTCTATTACTACGCTCCGTTACTGATCATCAGTATATTGAGCTTAAGGAGAAATGAAATTAGCAAAAATATTTTTATATCAGCCCAATACCTTGTTTATGCATGAGCTATGTCAATGGCAGATGTAGCAATAACAAATATAGCCTATAAAGAAGATATTTTCGTTGAATAAGAAGGTTGGCGATGCCATTAAAAATACATACACTTGAAAACAAATTTCTTGTCTAAGCGTAACAATAGAATGAAACAGCACTGGCCCAAATGCATTACTCTCATTGTAAATCGCCATAATAATCATTGACGTTCACTACAGATTTCTCTATGCACTATGACCTTCACCTGTAGGACACAATGTTGCTTCCACATGTTTTCTGGCGTCGTCTATCTTCCTTTCATTACATTATCGCCTGTTTCTTTTCGTCACTCTTGGCTTCAAAACATGCACCTTTTTTATCTGTTGGACTAGATGCATGTCATGCCCAATCAGTTTCATTTTTATTACAGTCACAATTACGCCTTTCTCTCAAATCTGTTCCGTCGCTCATTATTTTATTTATCTGTCTCTCCTAGCAATTCCGAACATGCATTTTATGACACTGAGAAATCGTCAGATTCTGATTGTTTTCCCATTATGAGACCTTGTTCCTCAGCCCTCCAGTCTAACTTAAGAAAAAAATGAAAATAGTACTCTTCCCAAAAAGTTGTTTATTAGGTTTTCTTTTTTACCAGATTCATCATTTTATCAGTTTACCCTACACATTATCTGCTGCCATATAATTTCACATCTTTCAACAATATGTATTCAGGAACGACTTAGACTTCTGCAATCGCCAACTGATCTATCATCCACTAGTAAGCCCTTCTCAGTTTTAGGCTTACTAGGAGAACACGACAAGTGCCATACTCCGATATCCGATATCCCCAGGAATTTTAATCAGCGAAGAGTGGACAAAATAAGTGTACAAGTGCCTTAGCTTCTCCGTAGGTACTCGACTGTCTCTGAGAAGACGATAGTCTTGAGGCGCTTTATTTGCCGCTGAGCGCATAACCATGAAAGCCAGAGTGTTGGTACAGCGGCTATCGTCGTCATTTCACAATTTGCGCCCATACTAGAAACCCGATTATTGCTTCCACTTTATTATGCTCTTCATCTGTCTACCCATGTTGATACAATATCACGAAGAAAATTTGTAAAACAATAAATGAATGAGAAAAATTTGTAATTTTTTTCAGTCAAATTCCTGCTGTGTGACTTTTCAATAACATTAATGGTGATCCGTACCTGTTCCCAAGAAGTGGGTTTCGGTCGGTCAGCAGGCATACCCTTTTATTCCTGCACCTTACAAGGAGGGTCTTGTATTCAGTCAGTTCTGACCTGTCCACCTGGTTTTGTCCCCTTGAGGGAAGTAGCGAGGGACACACGTCATTCCAGAATTAATTCTCAAAGTCAACATACAGCAATATGTAACAGTTATTGTGAAGCACATTTGTAATTTTACAATTGATATAACGACATTGTGTCCTCTAACTTCATAGGACACATTCGTGTAGTAACCTTCTACAGGTGTGATTAGATAAACGAGAGGGACAAGAAAGAAAATAATAATCGGGTTTCGAATATGGCCTGTAAAAGTGTGAGACCCCGACGCTTCGGAAGGGTGGTTACGCGCTGAATGATATGAACAGTACCTCAGAGACTTTGACTGTCATTTTCTCGGAAACGGTTGAGAATCTGCAGATAAGTCAAGACACGCATTCGCTTATTTTGACCTCTCTTCCACTGAGTGAAGTTTCCGGGAAACAGAGTTGTGGCACTTGCCGTGTTCTCCTTGTTGGTTGGTTGGATTGTGAGCCTGTGTTACTCTCGTTGGAAGTTTCACTCTACATCTGCATGCACCTTAAAGTAACTCTGATTGCTGGTGGCTGTGCCACTGTCACCGTTACTTCGCTGCTGGCGTGACCCTGCAGCAGCATGCCATCGAGGTACATTTGGGTGGCGGTTGCAGCGAGGCCTGCCACTCACCTTGCCCCCATTCTGTCCTCCGCACCATCACAAACCCGCTGCTGCTATGAGATGGTGCGGAGGGGCGGTCTGCCTTCTGGCGACAGCTATTGTGCATCCTTTCTTTGTCAGCCTGTTCGGCTTACAATGTCGCGTGTAAGACGATCCTCTGAAACTCTACCTGTTTACTCCGGCAGCATATAGAATCAACGTAAACAAATGGGCCTCCTGTTGCACTGTTGCATGTCTCTCTCTCTCTCTCTCTCTCTCTCTCTCAATCTCTCTCTCTCTCTCTCTCTCTCTCTCTCTCTCTCTCTCACACACACACACACACTCGCTTGTCAAGTTAAACAAAGACGCTGACATGAAAGTTTTCTGAGTATCATACCGCATTTACTGGTGAAAGGTTACAGTGGCTGATTTTGGGTTGCGGAGACCTATCCAATCACATAAACAAAGATGCGTTAAACTAAGCGTTTCGACTTTCCAATTAAGTTCGTGGTATTTTATGCTAACTGGCCATTTGATGAGACATGTCATACGTGAAATATGATGTTGGTGTCTTTTTTGTTTTTTGTTTTTGAGACTGTGATTAGAGCCAAATAAAAGAATGCCGTGTATAGAAACTGTTGTACAATGCGAGAGTCCGCAGCTCGTGGCCGTGCGCTAGCGTTCTCGCTTCCCGCGCCCGTGTTCCCGGGTTCGATTCCCGGCGGGGTAAGGGATTTTCTCTGCCTCGTGATGACTGGGTGTTGTGTGCTGTCCTTAGGTTAGTTAGGTTTAAGTAGTTCTAAGTTCTAGGGGACTGATGACAATAGATGTTAAGTCCCATAGTGCTCAGAGCCATTTGAACAATACGAGATAAACGCAACTGGGCGACACCAATGTGGATCACGCCCAGGGTGCATGGCTGAAAAGGTGAAACGACTGCAAAATTCCTTTGACGTCTCCGAATGGCTGTCCAGAGCGCGCCCTAGAAAGGAAGATCCAGCTTGTGGACTCTGGCATTGAGGAATGTAAACTCCAGAATGATTTGATGTGAAGGGGTGGCCACACAACTTAAGGGTGAGCGTTCATCGTGGAAAACGGAAGTAGTGCTGATTTTATTTGTGTCTTCTTTCAGTTGTTTGTTATTATTATCCAAAGTGATTATGAATATGAGTAGTGTGGACCTCACAAGGATAGTTCTCGTGGTAAATAAATAGTGTGTTGACACCGCTCAAAACGTTTAAATATTGATTGCTAGTAGTCAAGCAGCCGATTGATCAACGGCAGCGACCCTCTTTGCCGTCGAGGTGAGTGCTATTAGCGGGCTTATACTGTGTGAGAGTCTTCTGAGTAAGGGGCACACCTACGACTGAGGGATAGTGGAAAGATCATTCACGTCACACACCTCAACTGTACATGTCTACGTAAGACAATATAATACGTGGTAATTTATGTAAGCTATTCATTTCAAACTGAAGGATAGTCCAGGTCACAAAACAGTACTACTAACGTTTGTACCGACTCACTGAATCGAGTGCAGACCTTAAACGAAATACTGTGAAGAGAGGTTCTGGAAGAATCGAAGGAGTCAGGGCTGTGCTTGAATCGTGGCTGGACTGCCAGCGCCGGCCGCGGTGGTCTCGCGGTTCTAGGCGCGCAGTCCGGAACCGTGCGACTGCTACGGTCGCAGGTTCGAATCCTGCCTCGGGCATGGATGTGTGTGATGTTCTTAGGTTAGTTAGGTTTAAGTAGTTCTACGTTCTAGGGGACTGATGACCACAGCAGTTGAGTCCAATAGTGCTCAGAGCCATTTTTTTTTTTTTTTTGGACTGCCAGCGATGGGAAGGTACCACGATCGAATCAATTCCGCAAGGAGTTTAAAATACTATGGAGGCCCAACTAGTATGTTGTAGAGGCACCTCTGGTACAACACGCAGTTTCAATCTTCTTAACGTCCAATGCTTGAAAAACCTGAAAGGGGGCCAACGTGGTTTTACGTTATTACTGACAAATACAACGACAATTATTTGACAAACAACAGAAAATAATAATGCGCCGTTAACATTTTTCTCATTTATACTGCAATAGTTGAACAGGCGACTGGAAAGAAAATGCTTATTATTTTCACCACAAAAACGTCTTATAGTCTTTTAGTGGCGTGACTGAGAGCAATATGTTGGAAGATAATGATATCCGTGAAAAATTCATACCTCATGGGTATCCTAAGTGCCATACCACTTTCCATCATTCTCAGTATGATCTTAGGCCACATATAAAACATCATGCGACACCTCAAAGGCAGAGAAAAAGTTACGGCATATTGTATGACAGTTGGAGGAAGACAGTCGGCACTGTTCTGATGTTCTCCAAGCACAAATATGTGTTTCATACGAAACAACTGAAGAGTCCCCGGTAGTCCAGGTTTTGTGGTCCACTCAGCAGCGAAGGATATAGTTTTCCTCCAACAAGCGTACGAGAGCCATGGCAATAACTCTGCTATGTACGTTGTGGGTGTGTATGAATTCCTAAGTGACCAAACTGCTGAGGTCATCGGCCCCTAAACTTACACATTCCTTAAACTAACTTATGCTAAGAACAACACACAAACTCACGCCCGAGGGAGGACTCGAACCTCCGGCGGGAGGGGCCTCGCAGTCCGTGACATGACGTCTCAAACCGCACGGCCACTCCGCGCAGCTTTTACATTGGGCTTACGCAGTTCCCATCCTAATGTTATTGTTGCAACTCTCCTATCTCCATGTATAATAAGCTTAGCAGACATTTTCCTGGTAATGGTCATCTTATTAAAGACATTCTCTGACAGTCCATATTCTCTTCAATCAATACGCGTAGCAAAATACACACATCGAAAAAAGTTTTGCATCACCCCTGTTCCGTGAGTTCCGGAACCTATACAGAAAATTGGAATAGAGATCAACATGAACATCATTTCCACCCTTTTTATTGCTCATGAAAACCACACATTGCATGTTGTACCACCATACCGCGAGACATTCAGATATGGTAATCCAGATTGCACGCCGGTACCTCTAATATCCAGTAGCACGTCTTCTTTCATTGATGCATGCCTGTATTCGTCGTTGCCTACTATCCACAAGTTCATCAAGGCACTGTTGGTCCAGATTGTCCCACTCCTCAACGGTGATTCGGCGTAGATCCCTCAGAGTGGTCAGTGGGTCACGTCGTCCATAAACAGCCCTTTTCACTCTATCCCAGGCATGTTCGATAGTGTTCATGTCTGAAGAATATACTGGCCACTTTAGTCGAGCGATGTCGTTATCCTGAAGGAAGTGATTCACAAGTTGTGTACGATTGGGGTGCGAATTGTCTTCCATAAAGACGAATGCCTCGCCAATACGCTGCCGATATGGTTGCGCTATCGGTCACAGGATGGCATTCACGTATCGTACAGAAGTTACGGCGCCTTCCATGACCACCAGTGGGGTACATCGGCCCCACATAAAGCCACCCCAAAACAGCAGGGAACCTCCACCTTGCTGCACTCGCTGGGCAGTGTGTCTAAGGCGTTGAGTCTGACCGGGTTGCCTTCAGACACGTCTCCGACGATTGTCTGTGTGAAGGCATATGCAACGTCTGTGAAGAGAACGTAATGCCAATCCTGAGCGGTCAATTCGGCATGTTGTTGGGTCCATCTGTTCCGCGCTGCAGAGTGTCGTGGTTGCAAAGATGGACCTCGCCGTTGACGTCGGGAGTGAAGTTGCGCATCATGCAGCCTGTTGTGCACAGTGAGAGTCGTAACACGACGTCCTGTGGCCGCACGAAAAGCATTATTCAACTTGGTGGCGTTGCTGTCAGGGTTCCTCCAAGCCATAATCCGTATGTAGCGGTCATCTACTGCAGTAGCAGCCCTTGGGCGTCCTGAGCGAGGCATGTCATCGACAGTTCCTGTCTTTTTGTATCTCCTATATGCCCGAACGACATCGCTTTGGTTGACTCCGAGACGCCCGAACACTTCCCTTTTTGAGAACCCTTTCTGGCACAAAGTAACAATGCGGACGCGATCAAACCACGGTATTGACCGTCTAGGCATGGTTGAACTACAGACAACACGAGCCGAGTACCTCATCTCTGATGGAATGACTGAATGACTGGAGCTGATTGGCTGTCGGACTCCCTCCGTCTACTAGGCGCTGCTCATGCGTGGTTTTTTGCATCTTTGGGCAGGTTTAATGGCATCTCTGAACAGTCAAAGGGACTGTGTCTGTGATACAATATCCACAGTCAAAGTCTATCTTCAGGAGTTCTGGGACCCGGGGTGATGCGAAACATTTTTTGACACGTGTATTATATGAATTCCATACGGCAACATAACTGCGGATCCCCTTAAAAAATTTGAGACTCTTGTCATAGGTATAGGAACTAAATCGTCACTGTGAAACAAGTCAGCCGCCGGGGTGGCCGAGCGGTTCTAGGCGCTACAGTCTGGACCGCTACGGTCGCAGGTTCGAATCCTGCCTCGGGCATGGATGTTTGTGATGTCCTTAGGTTAGTTAGGTTTAAGTAGTTCTAAGTTCTAGGGGACTGATGACCTCAGATGTTAAGTCCCATAGTGCTCAGAGCTATTTGAACCGTTTTTGAAACAAGTCACATGTCTTGCAGAGGCCATTAGTCGATTCCGACGCCTGTATGGCATGGAAGTAGGTGGAACCAGCCGACTTCTCTGTAAATGGCAAAGTGCAACATGGGATCCGAGGCCGATGCGTCGAAGTGACAAAAGAGAGCGATGTCGTTATAGTAACGAAAGGTATTCGGAAGTGATCCAGGTAGCGCAGTAGCTAAGGAAGAGACATTCACTGTCCGGTCATCCAGAATCACGTTACCCCAGTAGGGACAGCTGTTTTGAAAAACTCTCGGCTGATTTTCTTCCCCAACCTTGGCTCATTCCAACTTGCGCCTTGTTGTCACGGATACAGTTGAGTGACTGATCATGTGAATGTAAAATACACACATTCTGAAAACCACGGATAACGTCAATCAGCTAGATACTGTATTTCTCGAATTCCGAGAAGTATTTGGCTCAGTACCATAAAACTTTAGTTAACGAAACTTCTATCCTATCGGAATATCGAACGCAATTTGAGCGAGGATTGAATATTTATTGGTAAGGAGAACGCTGCAAGTGTTCGACAGGTGTAGAAATGCCAGATGGAAGTCATTAATGACCCTCGTTGTTCACGTTGTGTATTAATGGCCTCGTAGTCAATGTCAATAGTAAACTCAGCCATTTTGCACAAGAAGCAGTTGTCTGTTATGAATGGAAAAAGCTGAGCAAATATTGAAGCAAATCTTAACAATTTTTTTAACGCAGCGATCCGCACTCACCTTAAAATACATTTATTGAAAGTCGCCGGCCGCAGTGGCCGAGCGGTTCTAGGCGCTACAGTCTGGAACCGAGCGACCGCTACGGTCGCAGGTTCTAATCCTGCCTCGGGCATGGATGTGTGTGATGTCCTTAGGTTTAAGTAGTTCTAAGTTCTGGGGGACTGATGAACTCAGAAGTTAAGTCCCCTAGTGCTCAGAGCCATTTTTTTTTTAAAAAGTCACAACCGGTTTCGCGTCAGATGAAAACTCATCTCAAAAAATAATAGTAAAAATGTGGGCATTGAGAGAGTGGGATTTGGGATAACTTTAAGTCGTCAGGGTACATAATACCACTTGTGCTGACTGTAATTCCAAATATATACGTCGCAAGGGAAGAAACTTGGGAGCCCGCTTCAGAGAGTACACCAGCGGTTCCATCTGGCAGTCGGCACTAAACGAGCATTTGCGCAAAATTGGCCAACAGATCACCGACATCCGAAAAAATATACAGGTTCTACATTTCGAAAAAGGCAATAAGCTTACTGTTTTAGAGGAGGTTGAGACTTATTGTGCCCTAAAACATTCCCTGATTTCGCGTTGATTGCGCAAAAACTTCTGCGACCACAAGGGTCCTTAAATTTTTTTGTGAAAGACAGAATTTGTTTCATTCCAAATGTGCAAATATGGGTGCGGTTTCAAAAAAGGCAATACGCTTAACGTTTTAGAGGAGATTCAGATATATTATCTCCTAAAAACATTCCTTGTTTCCACTCAGAACGTGCATAAATTTCTTCAACCACAGTTTTAATCTGCCAGGAAGTTTCAAAACAAGGGACCTTAAAAAATTTCGAGTGTTTAAGTAGACAGCCATTACTCCTGTAGCCACTGTGGTTCTAATCACAGCTCTTTAGCCGTGAATGGTTAGCAACTTTCTTTAAATATTTAGATACCATAAAATGTGTTCTTCACAAAACGCAAAAAGTATCCTGTGTCTACAATATCATCGGAATTAGCCCACTCGTACAAATACCCGGGTATCTATGGGGATGTGAGATGGAATAATCACATAGGCTCAGTCGTGTGTAAACCAGGTTATAGACTTTGGTTCATTGGCCGGGTTTAGGGAAAATGAAGTTGGTCTATAAAGGAAATTGCTTACAGAACACAACCTAGAAGATTCCTCGAGTGTGGGGAGCTCGTACCAAACACTTCGTTTAAGTCCATGACGATGGATAATGGTTTCCTGATCTGCAAATTATTTTATTTTAGAGCGCACACGCTAAATCTTCATAATAATTTTCCACTGAGCAGTGTTTGATGTTTATTTTGCAATCGATTTAGAATCATTCTGTAGCTTCATACTCAGAAGCTTTGTGATTTATATTTAATATCTAAATACGCGGTCTAGTTCCCAGGTAGCGACACAACGTGAGAACACTTACTAAAATGAAATACACTCACAAGTATGTCTTGCTGCTATACCACAGCGTCCTGTACTGCAGCAGATATATACTATATCATGGGATGATATGGTACAGCAAGATGTTGTTTTTCATTTTGATAACCGTTTTCAAGTTGCTGACCGTAGAGCCACAAAATATTTCGAAATCGACTGCAAATAGAGTGGACAACACACACAACTGGCTGGAGAATTAGTACAGAAAGATAGCAAGTGTGGCTCAAAATGCAGTACCAAAGACGTCTAACACCGGATACTGAACGTACGCAAAGATGAGAAGTCAATGTAATTGTCGCTCTTGATCGCTATTATATCTTTATTTTCTTAAAAAAAAAAATACCCGTTAAAGCGTTTCGGCCGCAGCCATCATCAGAATCAAATACAAAAATCTCCCTACGCTGTGTGTCACCCTTTACACGTACACTTGTACCACGACTCATTGTATAAATGTACTTGTAACTGACGAATAGAGTGTATCGAGTTTTTTAAAATGTGATTCTAATTATGGCTGTGGTGTCGTGATGTCGCGCGGGCCGGTGTGGCCAAGCGGTTCTAGGCGCTTCAGTCTTCAGGCAGAACAACACGTGAAAGGTATAGTTAAATTATACTCTGAGAAACTTGTGTTTGTCTGTATCAAATGATACGTTGATGTTCAGAGACAGTAGCAAGTACTCGTGATTTTCCAGTGGAAATGGATAAATTTACTTATTTATGTTGTAATAAAGTGAATTGGTATTTGGTGTGTTATAGTGTCCACTCGGTTTCCTCCCAGAGAAAAGCAAAGGACCCAATACTAGCGATCAAGGCAGACAATTACATTGACTAGAGATAACGATCACGGACTCTTATAATGATTTTATGCCATTTTGGATAGCACAAATAGTGAGAGGTTTGTGCGACCCGTTGGAGAGTGCCACCGAGACACTGAAAAAGCTGAGCTGACGGTCACTTGAAAATAAACGCCAGCTATCCCGCCAAAATCTACTGACTAAAACTGAAGAACCATTGTTGACTTAGGAATCCAGGAATATACTGATCCTCTTACGTATGGTTCCCGAAGGCACAGCGAGAACAAGATAGCGCTAATTATTGAGAGTAAGGAAAAAACACTTAAGCTGACATTTTTCCCGCGCTCCAGGAAGAAACCCTAATATTTAGTATAATGGAAAGTACCCTCTGCAATGCGCTTTATAGTATTTTGTGGAGTTTGGATGTGAATATAGATGTGGATGAAGATGAGTAAATAAACAGTCAATAAATGCACAAAACGATAGTTTGCCTTGTGAACAGATCTCTCCTCCGTTTCATTGTGTTGTGTGTGCACAGCGGTAGCCATCACTCATTTGGAGTTTCGCTGTGGAAGCGCACGACGTTATCACGTCTCCCTCATCGCTTCACTTGTCATCAGCCCGTCAACGTGGCCTTTATCTGAGCAACCGGCAATCTCCGAGCGCTGCCGAGGCTTATGTTTCAAATTAAGAGCTGCTTCAATTCTCGGCCTTTGATCCTCACCGCTCGGTGGTTCAGTCGGCTTGACTTTTCCTTCCCGAAAATGCTCTCCTTCTCTGTAGACGATCAATTTCTCATCTCCGTTTCGATGAGAAAGTCGTAGCAGTGACGGTCCATTGTTCCTTTTGATGCGGTCGCTTTGGCGAGGCTTTCTGTCTGCTTTTGCGGCCCTTTACAGAAATAGATCAGCTATTGGCAGCGCGAGAGGTAGATATTAATCAGCAACCACCAACGAAAATCTTTTTCCCTTAAAAGAGAAAAATGTCATTAGCATCAATGGTCTTTCGCGACGATTCATTCGCCACTTAAGCATGACCTGATTTATTATGTGCAGGCGGTGCTCTACAGTTTGTAAATATTTGAAGTGTTTCAGAACCATCACGAGCTACAGATTAAGTAATTCGTTATTTACTACTGGTTTCGATCATCTTCAGGTGTCTACAATTATTTACTACATCCTACGTGGCAACGATCTTACTGTGAAGTCAAATAAAAGAAACAACATCTTGCGTCACGGCCGTTAATATTAAGATACATTATACTATGGAATTTAATTTGATGTCACAGTAAAAATGTTCCCATGCAGGGTGTTGTAAATAATTGTATGATACCTGAAGATGATTAGACGATCGAAAAGTAATTAATAAAGAAATATTTTACGTCAAGTGTGGGTGGTTCTGAACCGTCACGTTTTTAACACGATCCACTTTATCAGTACAAGGCTTAATTCACAACAACATAAATGTGAAAGTGTGAAACTACGTAACCACTACTACTGTAAAGAAGATTTCCTCACCTTCAATAATACATCTGTCCTCTCTGAGAGAAAACAGCACTTGTAGACACCAGCAACGTTTCGTTTTTCACACTGCGAGGTGTAAGTCTTAGTAAAACACAGCCGGCCTGTGTGGCCGAGCGGTTCTAGGCGCTACAGTCTGGAATCGTGCGACCGCTACGGTCGCAGGTTCGAATCCTGCCTCGGGCATGAATGTGTATGATGTCCTTAGGTTAGTTAGGTTTAAGTAGTTCTAAGTTCTAGGGGAATGATGACCACAGCAGTTAAGTCCCGTAGTTCTCAGAGCCATTATTTGAGTAAAACACATTTCCTTGATATAATTTAGGTTCAATGTAAATTGCTTTCTGCTCTCACATTTAGCGTTTGTTAATGCATGGAGATTTCCTTTATTATCTTAGACTGTTTCAGTTATTCAATATGAACTAAAAAAAGCATCGTCATTTCAAAAGAGTGGTAAGTGGTACGAGTTGTACCATTTTCCAAAGGGATGACCATAACAAATGTGGCGGTTACATAGGAATTAGCTTAGTAGACGCTGCGTATAATGTTTAGCTGGATTACGAATAAAATACGACAGACGGCGTCCTAGAGCTTGTTAGATAAACAACACAGGTTATATAGAAAAATCAGATGAATGAAAAACATGGAGAAATTAACGCAGAAATTCAGTAATGATATATTGTTCTCGAAAAAGCTTTTGGAGAATTTTATAGCTACAAGCTGTGGGTCATTGCAAGGAAAAACTATAAATGACGGTTAGGTATAATTTACACGGACAAAGAAAAGGACTACAAAATTATGTAGTAGGGTTACTACAGTCACTCTTATTTAATGCGTTAGGAGATGTAATTTAGGAACAGATAGCTCATTTTAAAATGAGATTTCAGCATGATACATGGATTCTATTAACCTGAGTCCTGTGTACATATGATACCACACTGTTGTCAAAAATCAGGACTAGAATACTTTACGTCTACATCATCAACAAAGTTATGAGATAAATGAGTGCTCTGAATCCAAATGAAGACACCTGCATCGGTACCGAGATCTGTTTGAACTGCAGAATGTAAAATAATATAACAAATTTGATGTTTCACTGACTAAGGCGTAAAATTTTTATATCTCTCCTACACCGTTAAAAGTTCATTATTAACTATTCGCCGTAAGTCTTTCTGTTTTTTTGTAAAAGCTCATCCTTTTGAGAAGTATAATTTAGAAATATAATAAAACATAGAATCGAAGCAGAGTGCAAGAAATATAAATTTATGAAGCAAAGTACGGGAATAAATAGTGATGAAATGTGTGAGGTATGAGGATCTCACAAAGTCTTTCCCTTTGGAAACATATTTCATATCTGTCAGTACTGCAATAGTATCATTGAAATTTGTTTAATGTCTTCTAAGTGCTTCGATGCAGCCAGTCACGAATCCCTCAATTGTGCCACCCTCTTCATCTCAGGGGAGCACATGCACCTTAATCCTCATTTTGTTGTTATTGGGTGTTTCCCTACAGTTTTTACCCTCAAAGTCACCTATAATATTATGGAAGTTATTACCTGATGTTTTAACGGGTCCTGTTATCCCGACCCTTCTTATCGTATGTATTTTCCATAGGTTCGGTTCCTCAACGATTCTGTGGAGAACCTCCTCGTTGAAACTTGAAAGTTCCTGACTGATTAAAATTGTGTGCTGGACCTAAACTCGAACTCGGGACCTTTGCTCTACCAACTGAGCTACCCAAGCACGACTCACGACCCGGCATCACAATTTTACTTCCGCGAGTACCTCGGCTCCTACCTTCCAAACTTCACAGAAGTTCTCCTGCGAAACTTGCAGGACTGTTTCGCAGGAGAACTTCTGTGAAGTTTGGAAGGTATGAGAGGAGGTACTGGTGGCAGTAAAATTGTGAGGACGGGTCGTGATTCATGCTTGGGTAGCTTAGTTGTCAGCGAAAGGCAAAGGTCCCGAGTTCGAGTCTCGGTCTGGCACACAGTTTTAATCTGCTAGGAAGTTTCAAAATCAGCGCACACTCCGCTGCAGAGTGAAAATTTCATTCTAGAAGCCTCCTCGTTCCTTCTCAGTCTACCGAATGTTCGACGTCCTTCTTTAGCACCACGTGTCAAACGCTTCGGTGCATTGTATACAAGAACACAAAACCGTAAGGGAGGTGTAAGAGTAATATAAAAGAATTCTATGGGTAGAATTTTGCTCCGATAAGGGAATTGCTATCCGGACACTCACCACTTCCATACGCGCAGATCTTTTATTTAAACTTGTAAGCCATTTTAACACGCGTGGATCATTGAACATGTGACGGCAGGATTACCCCAGACCTAAATTTTTATCTGTTAAAGTCGGTGTTCGTAATAGATACATTCGACTGACTAAAAACGTACAGATTGATTATTACGACGTTTTAATACAACACAGCCTATCTTATTCCTGATACTTTTCTTAAGTTACGAGTAAATACCATAATAATCGTTTTCTTGTATACTTGTAAATACAGTACAGCCTTAACCGTAAGTACCTCTGGGGTTCCAGAAGGCGACAACATTAAAACTACAAGACACAGAAAAATGACACTTATCAGAGTATATAGCGTTTCTCGAGATTTCGGTTCGCAATGCTCGCAATGGCGTTGTTGCACTAGGGGGCAGGCGTCTCAGAACAACGCTGCTTGATACTTGCTAAGGAGCAACTGCCAGTTGCTTCGAAACAAACGACAATTGCTTCAGAACACCCTGCCAATGACAGTAAAAGGAAATGTAGAAGACTGTGCATGAACGCTCTGTGTGTATTGGACAGTTCATGTAGTGTGTCTGACGAAGGTTTTTGTGGCAGCGACTAGTGCGCCGTCCTGTTGTGGTTGACAGGAGAGCCAACACAGGGTTAGTAAAGGAGGCCAAGATGCACGCGTTTTAGTTCACGCACGCTGGCGTGAGGTCTGGAACATGAGAAGGGAATTAGAATTGAGAAAAACGGACGTAGCTGGTGGAGTACTTAACTTGAATCCATTAATGACGAACGTAGCTCTTGACGATACATGATTCACAGTATCAATAGTAAGTGATAATGGCGCCTTGCTAGGTCGTAGCAATTAACGTAGCTGAAGGCTATTCTAACTATCGTCTCGGCAAATGAGAGCGTTGAAGTCAGTGAACCATCGCTAGCAAAGTCGGCTGTACAACTGGGGCGAGTGCTAGGAAATCTCTCTAGACCTGCCATGTGGCGGCGCTCGGTCTGCAATCACTAATAGTGGCGACACGCGGGTCCGACGTACACTACCGGACCGCGGCCGATTTAAAGGCTACTACCTAGCAAGTGTGGTGTCTGGCGGTGACACCACACGTCCCATGTGGTACTACATCATGTCTCCAGTGCTTACATCGTGAACGAGCAGTGGGACGCTTCAAAGCCGACCAAACTGCCATCACAGTGGCCACAGTAATCAGTATTTCCCAAAGTGACATTTAGCGATTAAAAAAGGCCGCTGAAGGTGAAAATGCTATAACAAAAGACGCCGGGAGTCGTAGAGCGATCACCACACCGCAAGAGGACCTGGACGTAGCCCTAGTGGCAAAAAGGAAGACACATCTCACTCTTAGGCAGATCACTACAGATCTTGCACAAGTGTATGTGACAGAACCATTTCGTGACGATTAAATCAGGCTGGTTTGTAAGTTCGGAAGCCTCTTAAATGTATACCACTTCAACCAGGTCATCGCCGAGAAAGAGTTAGTTCCTGTAGGAAGCACATTGACTGGGTCAGCAAAAGGGGTCCAGAATGACATTCTACAACGAATCCCACTTCCACGTGGCAAGTGATTCCGGCCACCAGTCAGTGTGGAGAGAGACGGGAACGCTTTACACGCTATAGAATGTTCACGAAAGTCATCGTCATGACCTAGGCGTTAAGGTATGGGCAGGCATTATGCACAATGGCCGAAACCGTTACATATCTTTGATCGCGATATCGTTACAGCACAGTTGTATTTCAGGGTGATTATTCTGAATCATGTTCCTCTGTTTAGAGGTGAGGTAGATATTGACTTTCTGTTCATGGACGACAATGCCCGCCAACCCAGGACTGCTGGGGTTCGGACATACTGGAAAGCGAAATTATTGAACGCACGGAAAGGTCTGCGTACTCCCTGGACCTATCCCCATAGACAGTGCGTGGAACGCTATAGGCAGATGTGTTTCTCAATGAATATACATTCCTGGAAATAGAAAAAAGAACACACTGACACCGGTGTGTCAGACCCACCATACTTGCTCCCGACACTGCGAGACGGCTGTACAAGCAATGATCACACGCACGGCACAGCGGACACACCATGAACCGCGGTGTTGGCCGTCGAATGGCGCTAGCTGCGCAGCATTTGTGCACCGCCGCCGTCAGTGTCAGCCAGTTCGCCGTGGCATACGGAGCTCCATCGCAGTCTTTAACACTGGTAGCATGCCGCGACAGCGTGGACGTGAACCGTATGTGCAGTTGACGGACTTTGAGCGAGGGCGTATAGTGGGCATGGGGGAGGCCGGATGGACGTACCGCCGAATTGCTCAACACGTGGGGCGTGAGGTCTCCACAGTACATCGATGTTGTCGCCAGGGGTCGGCAGAAGGTGCACGTGCCCGTCGACCTGGGACCGGACCGCAGCGACGCACGGATGCACGCCAAGACCGTAGGATCCTACGCAGTGCCGTAGGGGACCGCACCGCCACTTCCCAGCAAATTAGGGACACTGTTGCTCCTGGGGTATCGGCGAGGACCATTCGCAACCGTCTCCATGAAGCTGGGCTACGGTCCCGCACACCGTTAGGCCGTCTTCCGCTCACGCGCCAACATCGTGCAGCCCGCCTCCAGTGGTGTCGCGACAGGCGTGAATGGAGGGACGAATGGAGACGTGTCGTCTTCAGCGATGAGAGTCGCTTCTGCCTTGGTGCCAATGATGGTCGTATGCGTGTTTGGCGCCGTGCAGGTGAGCGCCACAATCAGGACTGCATACGACCGAGGCACACAGGGCAAACACCCGGCATCATGGTGTGGGGAGCGATCTCCTACACTGGCCGTACACCTCTGGTGATCGTCGAGGGGACACTGAATAGTGCACGGTACATCCAAACCGTCATCGAACCCATCGTTCTACCATTCCTAGACCGGCAAGGGAACTTGCTGTTCCAACAGGACAATGCACGTCCGCATGTATCCCGTGCCACCCAACGTGCTCTACAAGGAGTAAGTCAACTACCCTGGCCAGCAAGATCTCCGGATCTGTCCCCCATTGAGCATGTTTGGGACTGGATGAAGCGTCGTCTCACGCGGTCTGCACGAACAGCACGAACGCTGGTCCAACTGAGGCGCCAGGTGGAAATGGCATGGCAAGCCGTTCCACAGGACTACATCCAGCATCTCTACGATCGTCTCCATGGGAGAATAGCAGCCTGCATTGCTGCGAAAGGTGGATATACACTGTACTAGTGCCGACATTGTGCATGCTCTGTTGCCTGTGTCTATGTGCCTATGGTTCTGTCAGTGTGATCATGTGATGTATCTGACCCCAGGAATGTGTCAATAAAGTTTCCCCTTCCTGGGACAAAGAATTCACGGTGTTCTTATTTCAATTTCCAGGAGTGTATATCCCGAACTGCGCAACAACTGAAAACCACCTTGAAAGGGTACTATGACAATATCCTCCAAGGACTTCTCAACAATTTGGTTGCCAGCGTGAGTAACAGGTCCAAAACGTGCGTTAGAGACAGAGTAGGGCATATTCCTTATTGGGAGTCTGATATCGATCTTTACGTTGGGCGTCCTACCTGTGTCGACCATGAACGTTATTTATGTCTGTCATACTGCGTTCCCATGTTGTGAAATCTGTACCATTTTTCATTATAAAAATACAACTTCACGCCTATTACACTTGTACTGTGTTGCATATCGTCCATCATAGCCTTCCGATTATTCCTGTACAATAATGTCTCTTTTCCTTAGCAAATGTCAAGGAGTGTATAGACAAATCATCAAGCCAGAGAACAGATTTGCAAAGTGGGCTGCTGTCGTTGCGTCTTCCTATGCGTCCAGCAACAACGCCAATGAATTGCGTGCAGATATGAACTTCGCCGCATCACAAACGGTGTACATATTCAACACCTGTAGAGTGAGGTAAAACTTGGAGCGCTGCTCCTTCCACTGATATGTGTGAATTTCTGTATGTGTTTTAGTTTTCACATAGTCGTTTCCAAAACCTCGAAGGTATTTATGAATCAGAAGGACGTTGATAGCTTCACTGATTTCATGCTGAACTTTGTGATGGGTGTGATAGACAAATAGCATGTTATACACAGACAGCATCCAGACCAATAAGGTAAGATTCCAATAGAAGGAGTATCCTAGAAGACAGACAACTTTGTAGAAACTTTTGATGAGTGCCTAAACGATCTCTATAACTGGAGATAAAATAGGAATGAAGTTAAAATCTTCTTGGTTATTAGGCCGCGTCATGTTTCTTCTAAAATGTTCGACGTTTCGACCCCTCTGCCGGGATCTTCCTCAGGATCTTTTGGTGTCCACTACTGCTAGAACACTCGAATGTATCGGAATGTATAGGTATGTATCGGACGCAAGGCAGCTACTGGCGTGACGGAAACGGGGTTCACGAAGCATATTCCGAGATACTCCGAACGTCCAGGCAGCAAGTTGCCTCGTAGCACCGTGTAGGGTGCAACAGTCGTGTGAGGTGAGTTTGGTCACTGGCGAGATACCACACGTAAAACTCTCGGCCGAGGGATGCGTAGTCACTCTAGTACGTTCTATGAAGCCTCATCAATGTGCCATAAAAATATTCAGAATTCATCCTTGTTTGTTTACGTTTCTAGGTTTGGATTACTGTTTACACGAATTTATCACGCTTTGCGGCAACCTGTGCTGTATTCTAGACTTCACTTCCGGACAGCCATTCACTCTGTCATTAGAGACCACATGGAACTACACTCCTGGAAATGGAAAAAAGAACACATTGACACTGGTGTGTCAGACCCACCATACTTGCTCCGGACACTGCGAGAGGGCTGTAAAAGCAATGATCACACGCACGGCACAGCGGACACACCAGGAACCGCGGTGTTGGCCGTCGAATGGCGCTAGCTGCGCAGCATTTGTGCACCGCCGCCGACAGTGTCAGCCAGTTTGCCGTGGCATACGGAGCTCCATCGCAGTATTTAACACTGGTAGCATGCCGCGACAGCGTGGACGTGAACCGTACGTGCAGTTGACGGACTTTGAGCGAGGGCGTATAGTGGGCATGCGGGAGGCCTGGTGGACGTACCGCCGAATTGCTCAACACGTGGGGCGTGAGGTCTCCACAGTACATCGATGTTGTCGCCAGTGGTCGGCGGAAGGTGCACGTGCCCGTCGACCTGGGACCGGACCGCAGCGACGCACGGATGCACGCCAAGACCTTAGGATCCTACGCAGTGCCGTAGGGGACCGCACCGCCACTTCCCAGCAAATTAGGGACACTGTTGCTCTTGCGGTATCGGCGAGGACCATTCGCAACCGTCTCCATGAAGCTGGGCTACATTCCCGCACACTGTTAGGCCGTCTTCCGCTCACGCCCCAACATCGTGCAGCCCGCCTCCAGTGGTGTCGCGACAGGCGTGAATGGAGGGACGAATGGAGACGTGTCGTCTAGAGCGATGAGAGTCGCTTCTGCCTTTGTGCCTTTGTGCCAATGATGGTCGTATGCGTGTTTGGCGCCGTGCAGGTGAGCGCCACAATCAGGACTGCATACGACTGAGGCACACAGGGCCAACACCCGGCATCATGGTGTGGGGAGCGATCTCCTACACTGGCCGTACACCTCTGGTGATCGTCGAGGGGACACTGAATAGTGCACGGTACATCCAAACCGTCATCGAACCCATCGTTCTACCATTCCTAGACCGGCAAGGGAACTTGCTGTTCCAACAGGACAATGCACGTCCGCATGTATCCCGTGCCACCCAACGTGCTCTAGAAGGTGTAAGTCAACTACCCTGGCCAGCAAGATCTCCGGATCTGTCCCCCATTGAGCATGTTTGGGACTGGATGAAGCGTCGTCTCAGGCGGTCTGCACGTCCAGCACGAACGCTGGTCCAACTGAGGCGCCAGGTGGAAATGGCATGGCAAGCCGTTCCACAGGACTACATCCAGCATCTCTACGATCGTCTCCATGGGAGATTAGCAGCCTGCATTGCTGCGAAAGGTGGATATACACTGTACTAGTGCCGACATTGTGCATGCTCTGTTGCCTGTGTCTATGTGCCTGTGGTTCTGTCAGTGTGATCATGTGATGTATCTGACCCCAGGAATGTGTCAATAAAGTTTCCCCTTCCTGGGACAATGAATTCACGGTGTTCTTATTTCAATTTCCAGGAGTGTATTTATAAAATGATTCTTTGCGTCACCCTGTGGGTGAGGGCTCACAAATTTTGCGTAATTGGACATTGACGTTTTTGGGGAAATCAGTAATGCATCTACGTACATAAATTCAGCTATCTACATTGCATATATTTCTGGAGTACTGACTAGTTCGGTTTTGTAAAACCATCTTCAGCTCTGTAGCGGTAAGAAAAAGCAAGTAGCAGCATTGTTTACTTTAGGTAAATTGTAAGTTATTATAATTTAATAACGTAATATATTAACGGATCGTTGGAAATGAATGAAAGGTCTTCCAGTTGTACCCGGAAAGTAGGACGTCATATGGCATGAGGTCAGCGTGACTGTAGATCCAAACGGGGCTCGTCTCGCAACACAAAGCACTTATGGAAACAGGAAACGACTGTGTATCACTTAAGTAAGTTGTAAGAGGGGTAGGTAGGTAGGTAGGTAGGTAGGTAGGTACGTAAGTAGGTAGGTAGGGTTTAACGTCCCTTCGACAGCACGGTCATTAGAGACGGACCACAAGCTCGGATAATGGAAGAAAGGGGAAGGAAATCAGCCGTGCTCTTTTCAAAGTAACCATACCGGTATTTGCTGGGAATGATTTGGGGAAATCACGGGAAGTGATTTGAGCAGTCGCCATTTCGAATTAGGGTTCAGCATGCCAACGACTGCGCCACATCGCTCGGTGTGTATTAATCAGCTAACAGTTGCAGTGCACTCTGACTGCGGGGGTGGTCTCTTTGTCCGACGTCCATTACGTTCTATTACGTAACACACGCAAATCGCCGGCACAGTTTGTGATGGTGCTAAGACCGTAAGGGCTGGAGCAACGAGGGGTGGTGTCACGTGCACTTCTCGGATGAAAGCAGATTCAGTCTCAGTAGTGATTGTGGTTGTACTCTCATACGGCGAGAGATGTGAACACATAATGAATAAGGAACATTGCTCCAACATGATAGTCTTGGTGGTCTAGGTGTCATACTACGGGGAGGCATAACGTTGTGAGACGCCCGCTAAACCCGCAGGGGAGAACAGGTGGTTAGGATTGTGGAAAGGGCCAAATAAGGTGTCTGTCAGGTTCACTCAAAATTGTAAGTTATTATAATTTAATAACACCTTTAAACCAAAACGGCGCATAGCCGAACCTTTGGAACTACGAGTTTTCAAAAGGCAATTATTTCACGGCTGAGGGCCTCCAAACAAGAAATCAAAAGTCAACAAAATAAAAAAATGCAGTTAAAATAGCAAATAAAGTAATTAAAATAGCAAATAAAGTAATTAAAATATGTATGCTATCACAGCTAAGCTGGAAACACTCAAGGCAAAAGTAGATAGAACGAACATATGCAAGGTGCAATACAAGCGGCTGAGGGCCACAATTAAAACTGAAAATTTTAGAATATATTACGATAATCTATTAAGGCAGAAGGCCGCAATGTTTTTGCTTAAAGAGTAATTTCAAGAATAAGGTTTTAAGCGTCTTAGGGCCCACAATTAATTTTCCAAAACTCAAAAATACATAAATTCCAGTAAAAATAAGAATCTTTAAATCATTGGCTATGATATATCATAAACAGACAATTAAACACTGGTGAGAAGGACAATAAAGAAAATGGCACTTAGAAGCCTCCAGGGAGGTCGGTCTGCCCTCGTTCACTTAGGTGAGACAGGTGGTGAGCCCACCTACACTTGATCCGTCGGAACCCGACCAGGGGACAGCCACGGACTGACCGACACAGCGACTTGCTTGTCACCAATCAGTACATGAGAACTCGAACACCAAAGGCTACGAACGTGATAATCCACAATAAAGTGTGTATTAGCCGTCAAAAATACACACCATGTAGGACAGCGACAACAGGTGAGGAAAGGACGTTGCCTGAAATTACGTTAGTGGCCAGGGCAGGTAACCAGAACACTAACGGCCACAAGGCAGAAAATACCGCTCTTACGCTTGAACTTGAAATATGGGAAAATAGTGAACTTCAGCGAAAAGGAACACTGCCTGAATTTACGTCAGTGGCTAGGGCAGGTAACCAGAGCACTAACGGCCACACAGCAGAAAATTCCTCTGGTGTACTTGAATTGTAGTCAACCAATATAGTCAATTGCACCGCATGGCGGCTAAATTTCAGCAATAGAAACACTCAGTGTTGCTCACAGGAAAACCTCCCCAACAGCGAACCACCGAAACGTACCACACAACATGAATGGACGTGGCTCGGGTTGTTGAAACCACTACTCAACTTTGACGTCCTGGGTCGGTAAACTAGAACTCGTAGCGATCGGAAATCTCCACACATGCTCCGACATTGCTCAGGGACCGCCAGTGGACCCAGCCGACTGCACCGCACGGCGATAACTTCCCTGGTCCTCAGCAACCGTCCGACTCTCCTCAGAATGAGAACAACATCTAAAATAGTCGTCAGTGGAAATAACACCAACTACACGCACGACCTGACGAACACTTGCATGAAGACCTGAATGATACCCAACAGTAACTAAGCATGCATGAAGACATCGGGAGTCTATGCACACACACACACACACACACACACACAGACGACTCATGAACGATCGGCGAGCCAAAACGCGTCATGCAGTAGGACGACCGACCGACGCTCCAACTAGACCATGGCCTGGTTCAAGTGATGCGTGGCGGCAATGGTCGGGCGAGCCATGTTCATGCACATCTCACTGCTGCTCCGACTGCACTAAAGTGCGCGTCATTTATGACGGCGGCCGAGTTTAGGTGCGTTCTGCGCATCTGACTTCACAAAACACAGTCAGCCAATGAACAGAGAACGACTTTGCCAGAGCTCGATTGCAGTACAGAGCACGGACGAGTGTCTTCGGTTTTAGAAATGTTCAGTCATAAATGAAGTAACTGAACTAAAGCAATGTCTTGATAGGAGAATTTCTTTTATAAAAAGTTAGGATAAAGCATTCTTTATAACAATTCCTTCATATTCTATTAATGAATTAAACCAAACAAGCAATAAGCCTCCTAATTCAGGCGATAGCAAGAAAAGGTGTTTGTCTCATTGTCACTAACCGCTTTTTCGCAATAAAGAACAGCGATAATTGTTTATTTCCTATTGTACTTCGACGAAACGTGAGTAATTCATAGTTATACCAACAGTGTTTCTCGGTATTTTGCGTCCTAGTTTACAGTCCTCCAGGAACTACATTGAATGAAGAACTGCGTTAGCGTACTGGTTAAAGTGTTTGGCTGCTAAGCGAAAGGTTCCGAGTTGACAGTCTGCTTTAGGCGGTGGCGCGGCACGGACCTCCTGTCCCGGCCGCGGGCGCGCGTGGACGAGGAAGTGTTTACACCGCCGGTACTCGCGCGTGTTGTCTGACTCGATCGCCATGGCACACAATTTTCGAAAGCCTACGCTCCAATTTACGTTCGACAACGAATTTGCCAGACCAAAAGCTTTCGAAATAGAGCGTTTTTTGAGGGAAGAAGTTCGTTTACCTGCTGCAGACATAATTGGAATACACCTGTCCATTGTAAGCAGCACAATGTACGTAAAGATGATCGATGAAGCTGCGTGTGAAAGAACTCTCTCCGCTGCTCAAAGAGGATTTAAATTTCGACACTCGGATGGTCATACCAGCGATGTCACAGTAGCTCCTTCAGGATTGGGTGTGAGGGTCATTCGGATCTTTGAATTGCCGTTTGAGGTGCCAGAATCGATGGTTACTGAATCGCTGCGACCATATGGAACGGTACTTAGTCATACGCCTGAACGCTGGGCTACTTTTAGCACCTATCCTGTGCTAAACGGCGTCCGGCAGGTGCGGATCGTCCTTACTAAACATATCCCTTCTTATTTATACATTGGAGGATGTCGAGCTATTGTGATTTACGATGGCCAGCCACGCACCTGTTCTGGCTGTGGTGGAGAAGGACATATCCGCTCGGAGTGCATCCAACGCCACGTTGTGCAGCTGCCACATGGAGAAGCGTCGCAGCGAGAAGTTCCCACGCAACTGCCGATGACGTACGTGTCGGTGGCCCGCCGGGAGGTGCTGCGAAGTTCGGAGCGTGACGAGGACGTGTTTATGCAAGAGCAGACCGAGTTACGGGAGCATGGAGTTGACTCGGAGAATGTCCATACACACACGTCACATCAGTCGAGGGAGGACCCTTCCGAAAACTCACATGTAGCACGCGGCGTGGAAGTAGAGATTGAGACAGTGGCGCCGGCAACAGATCAACGAACGATCGACGAACACAGTGAGACAGCAGAGGGCAGTGCACGCAAACAGCGATCTCCAAAGCGTCGCAAAAAGCGTCGCCACAGTTCAGGTGACACGTTCCCCTCCTAGCCTAGGGGACGCGGAAGGTACCCTAGCCAAAGAACTGTCTGACACAGAACACGTGCCTTTAGAGGACGCTGACAGGATTCCGTCAGATGGTGACCGGATGTCCTGCCTTTCAGATGGTCCCTATTCAGTGACACCGACTGATCCAGCGCTGCCGACGAAGGAGTCAGGGACACCAATGTCCCGGCAGACACGTCTAAATACATCAGAGGACGTTTCTCAGATTGATGACCACTGTGACTGGGCAGAACCAGTCGAAGACCTACAGGAATTGCCACCCCAAATGATGAGCACTCACATACAGGATGCACACCACGGAACGACAACAAAGGAGGGCAGCCCGTTGGCGGGCACCCCTCTGAGCACGAATAGTGGACTAAAGCCTTGGAGTTCTCAATGACATGACACGAGCATGACAACGACAACGAACCAAGCATATAAGGTGGGCATAGTGAACATTAATACCGCACGTTCGCTTGCAAAGATGCAACTCCTCCGGGACATGGTTTACGCCACAGACGTTGATGTTCTGCTGATGCAGGAAACCTGCAATGCTACTTTTCTCGACGTGCATGGACACAACACTTATCTAGCACCGACTCCAGATGGAGGACGTGGCGCAGCGATACTAGTCCGGGAAGGGATTCCGATGTGTGACCTCGATTATCTTCCTTCGGCTCGGGGTTTGGCTATGACCGTGAACGGCATTCGTATCGTCAACATCTATGCACTCTCCGGATCTGACAATCGCCAGGCACGTGCTCCCCTATTCCATGGGAGGTATGACCACATCTTGGTAGGGGGGGATTTTAACTGTGTACTCACACCGAAGGATCAAACTCCTAATTTCAGCTCCTGCCACGCATTGAACACGATCTGCCGGGACATGTCCCTAATAGACACGTGGGAAAAGATCCATGGGCAGCGGGAGGGCTACACGTATTTTACTAGCCACTCGGCGAGCAGGCTGGATAGGATTTATGTTTCTGACGGATCACGTGTTGGCTGCTGAACGTTGGCCCACTGCTTTTACGGATCACCTTGCATATTTCTGCAGCGGGTCTGTCAGAGTCGTAGTTCCTGGAAACTTAATTCATCCTTATTGGTGGAGCTCGAATGTCGACAGCGGATCGAAGAAACATGGCAGACTTGCACTCGCCGTCTGCCGCTGCACCGTACGGTTATTTCATGGTGGCTTCAGTGTGCAAAACCGGCGATACGAAGAGCTCTCATAACGTATGGCAAGGAAAAAGCGAAATGGCTCCGAGATGCACTTGGTTATTACTACATGGTGCTCCGCGACCTGTCCTCCACGGCCCCATCACCCGAGCGTCAAGCGGAAGTCCATCGCATTCAGGCCTGCATTTTATCGATCACGTGACGTCGACTGGAGGGTCTTTCGATCCGTGCTCGGTGCTTGGACAACGTCGATGGGGAACGTATTGGTATGCATCATGTGTCCAAGGGACATGTGCGTAATCACCTATCCCTAATCACAGTCCTCCATGATGACGATGGTCGGCCCTTGACGTCACAACAGGACATTGCTGCTGAGTTTCTGGAGCATTACCGCCGTCTTTTCACTGGGACGTCGACGGACAATCGGACAGGAGAAGAAATTTTGCGACAGATGCAAACGGAGGTGGATGGTCCGGATGCAAAGGCGCTATTGGAACCCCTAACGGCAGATGACATCCGGGGCGCACTCGCGAAGGGTGCGGTGCATAAATCCCCTGGGCCAGATGTGTTGACACTCGAATTTTACCGCGCATTTGCGGATTTAATGATGTCCCAGTTGGTATTGATGTATAATGAGTTATTGAGCCCTGACACGGACGTTCCGTCGCAGTTCATGGCGGGACTGCTTATACCAATACCGAAATCGGCAGAGAGTGTCAGCGTCCATCAATTTAGACCGCTCACGATGATCAATACTGCTTATAAGATCTTTGCGCTAATGTTGGCGGCAAGGCTCAAGACTGTAATATCCAAGACAATACCACCAGACCAGGCTTGTCTAGGGGTTCGGAGCAAATTTCCGTGACGGAAGCTTGTCGCATGCAAGCGGCGTTCGTATCGGTGGATTTTGATCGTGCCTTTGACAGGATCAACCATGATTTCCTTGACTCGACCATGCGACGCATGGCTATAACACAGGATTTTATTACCGTCCTCATGCGCCTCCTTCGCGGCGCTTCTTCGACGGCGAGAGTCAATGGCAGTTAGGCAAGGATGTCCCTTGTCGATGATACTGTTTACAATAGCGCTAGAACCATTGCTGCAGACTCTTAGACGGACTCTAACAGGCGTCCGACTCCGTGCTAGCTCCTTCACGTGTCGTGCATATGCCGACGACTTGATGATACTCGTCCGGTCGGAGAACGAAGTAAGTCAGGTGGTTACCCTTCTTACTACGTACGGAGTAGCTGCGGGAAGCAGGGTCATCATGAATAAAACCAAGATCATGCACATCGGTCGAGGGCTGGACGCTCTGCACAGTCCGTTTACGACGGTGGACATCTTGCGATACTTAGGTGTATTGTTCACCCGATCGCTACGGCAATCAGCGGTGGCGAGCTATAGATGTCTCCTCCAGAACGTCCGTCTGCACATACGCAACAATTCACTCCGAACGCACGACCTGATCCAAAGGGTGGACTACACTAATGTTCACCTGGCCTCGCGACTGCCGCACCTGGCACAGGAACTGCCAATGCCACATGGTATTGCTGACAGATTAATGGCGGCTTTTGGATACTATGTCAGCCAAGGAATGTTGTTTAAGATCAAATACAAGACTTTGAGTCTCCCATACCATTCTGGGGGACTTAACCTCACGGATGTGCGGAACAAGGCTCTATCTCCATACCAGCGAGCGACGCTACGAAATTGGAAGCAACGGCACCACGCCATCACGTCGGCCATCCTGGATGTGCTTCTTCCCACGTCCTTTGAACCACCGGTGGCGGTAGGCACAGTCTCACCCTCGTTTTCTCACGTCGCGCGTTTTTTTTTTTTGTTTCTACAAGAATCCCCAATACCCGTGAGATATATCGATACTTGCGGCGTCATCATGGCAGCAATGTTGTCGAACTTCAACACCCAACACGAAACTGGCGACAGATTTGCCGAGCTGCCCAAAACACCTCTCCTCACCACAGCAGCGCGATCGTCATGGTATACATTAATCAACCGCAAGACCGTCAACCGCCAACGATTGTACGACATTCGCATGGTAGATTCCACGCTCTGCCTTATATGTGGCATGCAGGACACCGACGAACATTCTCTGCAGTGCGGTGAGGCAACGGATGTTTGGCGGCTGACGCAACGCATCATGGGCCTCCTCCGACGCACCGACGAATCCACGATCACGACGGACGCATTATTTTTCCCTGACGCTGTATTTTTCCCCTCACAAAAAGCATCGGCGATCCAATGGATTGGAGGACACGCATCGCACTACGTTCTCTCGCGGGCCTTGATATCGGGCATGAACTATTGGCATTATCTACTAGAACAGCACGAGATCATCCGACGCCACTCTAAAAATAAAACGCATTTTGCGAATTTTCTAGGAAGCATGTTTCATAACCCCCCAAAGCGGTGGGGAGTCCCAGGTTTACGTTGTTTCGAGGGATAGGATTTACTCCCAGCGAAGTGACGAGGATGTCACTTCGGCCTATATTTCTTTCCCTTCTTTTTCATATTTGATTTTTCTTTTGGGACATTAAAAAAAGTTCAAACCTTGTTTTTTGCTTAATATTTTCTTTATTTAAAAAAATATCGATGTGTCTTACTTCATGAATTTTATTCATTTGAATGTAATTATTTGAAATTTCTAGTTACAAGTGAAATCAAACATTCGGAAAGTATACGCTATGGACTTTTACCTCTGCAAACTCTTCAAAATTTCGTGCAGTGGTTTACTACGTTTAATGCTGCTCAATAACTGCGTCGAACATCGAAACAAAATTAAGTCATTTATGGGGGGAAGGTATCAGTCAAAAACATGTGTAAAGATCAAATTTTTGGGCCAAATAGTTTTTGTGAAATCGCATGATAAGTGTGTCAAAGAAGTCGGAACACCGTGTGTCCGTACAGGCGAGTAGTGCAGTGATGACAAAATCGCGCATAGCGCGGAATGCGGGGAGAACGTCTTCGTAGCGGTCGTGGTGGCTTTACTTCATAAACTGCGCGCTTCCCCCTAAACGTAAGTTTGCTTGGCGCGTGCAACTGGCAACGCAGCAGTCTCCCGCGCCTGAGCGGACATAACGCTAATCGCCAAGATAAAATAATATAGTGCTGTATTGCAAATCCCCGACTGGCAGGTCCGGACTGCGCTCCAAACACGTTCCAACTGACTGGCCTAACCGAATTCGCAACCCGAACTCTCCTTACGACAGACAACGACCCGGAAGTAATAGCAGTCGAGGAAAGATACTAAGACAGTGAATATATCGATACCCGTTGCTAACGTCGCTCACGGTCCAGCAAAGCAGCAACTCAGTGAAGCAGTAATTTAAATTAACGCAGTGAGATGGAAGTACGTTATATACAGGGTCTAAAATACACGATGACGGGAACACGAGCCAAGCACGGCTCACGTTGCATGGGAGGACTAACCCCTTCATCTCGTACTCTGTACTTTGCTGGTCAACTATGCTCCTTCCTCCCGGTGCGACATTTCAGAGCTACATTGCGCACTGACTTCATTTTAATAGATACTGCGCGACCGCATCGAACAGGGTTGTAGAGCAGCTCTTAGAATTAGAGGATACTCGATGAGTGCACTGACCTGCTCGTTTTCCCCACTTAGGTCCATGGGGACGATGGGGGAGACGTATTACCGCCCTTCCACATGCAGAAACGACCATCCAGCAGTTGTCAGCCGGGCTGGTGGAGAAATGGAGCGCCCTACTACAAGAACTTCTTGCTGATGTGGTGGCCAGTTGTGCAGAGCATGCATTGCTGTCCGCGGTGATCAGACTCCCTACTAACATTCATCTCCCGCCTTTTGTAATATCCAAGGGATCAACAAAAATCGCGATTACGTCGGTGTAATTATTATCTATGAATAAAAATGTCAGTTCTATTCGTCTCATTGCATGTTTTTGCGGTTACCGTCTGTACTACACACTGACATTTATTCCTATGTATGCTCCGAGTTCTACCGAGCTGTGTTACTTGACAGTGATAGATCACTCAAAACATATTTTCGTTCGTAAGTTTTGCACATCTATGTTTGATAGTTAATTATTTTATTTTTCTTCTCCTTACAGACTGAAGATGGTTTCATGGCACCGGGACTCGTCATAACTTCAGAAATATATGTAATCAGTACAGACAATAAAATTTACTATCACAAACTTGTTTTCAGTTACTCCCAAACAAAACAGAAAATAACAATGACAATAGGATTAATAATAACAAAATACACTCCTGGCCATTAAAATTACTACACCACTAAGATGACGTGCTACAGACGCGAAATTTAACCGACAGGAAGAAGATGCTGCCATATACAAATGATTAGCTTTTCACAGCATTCACACAAGGTTGGCGCCGGCGGCGACACCTACAACTTGCTGACATGAGGAAAGTTTCCAACCGATTGCTCATATACAAACAACAGTTGACTGGCGTTGCCTGGTGAAACGCTGTTGTGATGCCTCGTATAAGGAGGTGAAATGCTTACCATCACGATTCCGACTTTGATAAAGGTCGGATTGTAGCCTTTCGCGATTGCGGTTTATCGTATCGCGACTTTGCTGCTCGCGTTGGTCGCGATCCAGTGAGTGTTAGCAGAATATGGACTCCTTGGGTTCAGGAGGGTAATACGGAACGCCGTGCTGGATTCCAACGGCCTCGTATCACGAGCAGTGGAGATGACAGGCATCTTATCTGCAACGGATTGTGCAGCCACGTCTCGAGCGCTGAGTCAACAGGTGGGGACGTTCGCAAGGCAACAACCATCTGCAGGAACATTTCGACGACGTTTGCAGCAGCATGGACTATCAGTTCAGAGACCATGGCTCCGCTTACCCTTGACACTGCGCCTGCGATGGTGTACTCAACGACGAACCTGGGTGCACGAATGGCAAAACGTCATTTTTTCGGATGAATCCACATGCTGTTTACAGCATCACGATGGTCGCATCCGTGTTTGGCGACATCGCGGTGAACGCACATTGGAAGCGTGTATTCGTCATCGCCATATTGGCGTACCACCCGACGTGATGGTGTGGGGTGCCATTCGTTACACGTCTCGGTCACCTCTTGTTCGCATTGAGAGCACTCCGAACAGTGGACGTTACATTTCAGATGTGTTACAACCCGTGCCTCTACCCTTCATTCGATCCCTGCGAAATCCTACATTTCAGCAAGATAATGCACGACCGCAAGTTGCAGGTTCTGCACGGGATTTTCTGGATACAGAAAATGTTTGACTGCTGCCCTGGCCAGCACATTCTCCAGATCTCTCACCAACTGAAAACGTCTGGTCAATGGTAGCCGAGCAACTGGCTCGTCACAATACGCCAGTCACTACTCTTGATGAACTGTGGTATCGTGTTGAAGCTACATGGGCAGCTGTACCTGTACACGCCATCCAAGCTCTGTTTGACTCAATGCCCAGGCGTATCAAGGCCGGTATTACGGCCAGAGGCGGTTGTTCTGGGTACTGATTTCTCAGGATCTACGCACCGAAATTGCGTGAAAATGTAATCACATGTCAGTTCTAGTATAATACACTCCTGGAAATGGAAAAAAGAACACATTGACACCGGTGTGTCAGACCCACCATACTTGCTCCGGGCACTGCGAGAGGGCTGTACAAGCAATGATCACACGCATGGCACAGCGGACACACCAGGAACCGCGGTGTTGGCCGTCGAATGGCGCTCGCTGCGCAGCATTTGTGCACCGCCGCCGTCAGTGTCAGCCAGTTTGCCGTGGCATACGGAGCTCCATCGCAGTCTTTAACACTGGTAGCATGCCGCGACAGCGTGGACGTGAACCGTATGTGCAGTTGACGGACTTTGAGCGAGGGCGTATAGTGGGCATGCGGGAGGCCGGGTGGACGTACCGCCGAATTGCTCAACACATGGGGCGTGAGGTCTCCACAGTACATCGATGTTGTCGCCAGTGGTCGGCGGAAGGTGCACGTGCCCGTCGATCTGGGACCGGACCGCAGCGACGCATGGATGCACGCCAAGACCGTAGGATCCTACGCAGTGCCGTAGGGGACCGCACCGCCACTTCCCAGCAAATTAGGGACACTGTTGCTCCTGGGGTATCGGCGAGGACCATTCGCAACCGTCTCCATGAAGCTGGGCTACGGTCCCACACACCGTTAGGCCGTCTTCCGCTCACGCGCCAACATCGTGCAGCCCGCCTCCAGTGGTGTCGCGACAGGCGTGAATGGAGGGACGAATGGAGACGTGTCGTCTTCAGCGATGAGAGTCGCTTCTGCCTTGGTGCCAATGATGGTCGTATGCGTGTTTGGCGCCGTGCAGGTGAGCGCCACAATCAGGACTGCATACGACCGAGGCACACAGGGCAAACACCCGGCATCATGGTGTGGGGAGCGATCTCCTACACTGGCCGTACACCTCTGGTGATCGTCGAGGGGACACTGAATAGTGCACGGTACATCCAAACCGTCATCGAACCTGTCGTTCTACCATTCCTAGACCGGCAAGGGAACTTGCTGTTCCAACAGAACAATGCACGTCCGCATGTATCCCGTGCCACCCAACGTGCTCTAGAAGGTGTAAGTCAACTACCCTGTCCAGCAAGATCTCCGGATCTGTCCCCCATTGAGCATGTTTGGGACTGGATGAAGCGTCGTCTCACGCGGTCTGCACGTCCAGCACGAACGCTGGTCCAACTGAGGCGCCAGGTGGAAATGGCATGGCAAGCCGTTCCACAGGACTACATCCAGCATCTCTACGATCGTCTCCATGGGAGAATAGCAGCCTGCATTGCTGCGAAAGGTGGATATACACTGTACTAGTGCCGACATTGTGCATGCTCTGTTGGCTGTGTCTATGTGCCTGTGGTTCTGTAAGTGTGATCATGTGATGTATCTGACCCCAGGAATGTCTCAATACAGTTTCCCCTTCCTGGGATAATGAATTTACGGTGTTCGTATTTCAATTTCCAGGAGTGTATATTTGTCCAATGAATACCCGTTTATCATCTGCATTTCTTCTTAGTGTAGCAATTGTAATGGCCAGTAGTGTACTTAATCAAGACTACAGGTTGCTACAGGCCGAAATGAATGAAGCAAATGTTTACTGATAATGACGAACAAAGAAAATCGCTGTGCACTAGAGCATCATTACATCAGTTCTCGGTAACTAGTTCTGCAGAAGTTTCGTTTGTTTTCAAACGCTCGTCAAGAATTTACGGCGGGCTTCGAATCGCTTGTGCTCAGATCGACTACGTGAGAATCAGTCAGGCGGAGCTCTGGAGTACTGGCTGTGCTCCTCTAGGCTCGTGCGCGCCGGTGCGTCCTTTTAGTTAAAAGTGCGCTAAGCTCCCTCCGTTCCTCACGAGCGAGGCGAGAAGTTTCATTATGAGGAGCTCCGAATAAAAAAGCAGGTAACGACAGCCGGCGGTACTTAGCGCGCTACCTTAATCTCTGCGAGCATAATTTATTACGCGTTTTACTCTCACCCGCTACAAGGAGGGCGTCCCAGATGCCATACAGAGCGCTTTGTTCAGCCATGCTGTTCAGTAGAGGCCGCTTCTTCGAAACTAAGTTATAAAATACAGTTCCATTCGTTACGTGCTTCCTTGCGTTTTTACGCTGTAACACCTTTTGCCATTTACACATTGCTTAGCACGGAGAGTAGGTACTAGCAGACGATTTTACGCTTCGTTTCATGTTGTTCACTGAGTTGTACACCACACGTTGCAGCTAGCAAAGAAAGCCTTTCTCGTTGTACGCCGACTGCATTGCCACGCTGTTTCTGCTAGTCTTTTCTATTTGCTCCCTGAACTAAAAAGACATCTGACGTAACAGCTGTTCGGGGTTTGAGCATTGTTAAATAACGATAACCTCGCTTTTAGGAAAGAAAGTTCAGGCGTTGCAACTGATAATGGACTGAGACGTAAGAAAAATAAAGCAATGTTCGTGGTATTTTCCGACTTAGATAAAGTGTTCGGTAATATAATATGGCTCAAGATGTTCGAAATTCTCAGGAAAAGAGGTGTATATAGGGAAAGACGGGTAATATACAGCATATACAAGAACCAACAGGAAACTGCACGACTGTAAGACCAAGAACGACGAACTCCGATTAAAGAGGGTGTAAGGCGGGGATGCAGTCTTTCGTTCCTACTATTCAACCTATCCATCGAAGAAGCAATGAGAGAGTTAAAAGAAAGGTTCAAGGGTGGAATTACGTTTCGGTGTGAAAGTATCTCAATGATAAGATTCGTTGGTAACATTGCTATTCTTAGTGAAAGAGAAGGAAAGTTGTAGGGACAGTTAACTCCAATGACCAGCTTAATGAGCACACGCTATAGACTGAGAATAAATAGCCGAAAGAATGCAAAAGTAATGAGTGGTGTAAGAAATGTGGTTAGCTATACATTTAATAGTAAAGTTGGTGATCACAGCTAGACGAAGTGAAGGGAGTTTGCTACCTTGGAAGCAAAATAACCCATGACGAATGAAACGAGGAAGACGTAAAAAGCATTTTAGTACAGACAAAGATGTCAAGAAGACATTTCTGAGAATAGACATTTGGAGCGGAAGATTGTATGGAAGTGAATCGTGGACTACGAGAAAACCGGAGCAGATGAGAACTGAAGTGTTTGAGATTTGATGCTACACAAGGATGTTTAAAATTAGGTTGATCGATTGGATAAGAAGTGCCGAGATTCTCCCCAGAATCGGCCAAGAGAGGAACATCTGGAAAACATCGAGAAGAAGAAGGGAGAGGATGATAGTATATGTTGAACAGTACTGCATAAATGTTGGGTGGGTAACTGAATGAAATGTCGTTAGTTGGTGACAAATGAGTCTGATACAAAGCGTTTCGGGTTTTCGCATCATCAGATATTTTGAATATATAGGATGCATGAAATAAAAAGTTTTAACAGCAGTGATTGCTGCATGAGGAAGAACAACATAATCAACACATACCAAATACATCACTTTTTTCACATGAATGGAAAGTACATGTTGACTACACAACAGTCAGTTATGTAGTAAGATGGCATCATCGTGAAGCAAAAACTACTGATAGGGGGCAACAGTGTGCCCAAAGCGGCTCTATGAGCGTCTAGCAGTCATTCGTTGACCAGCTGATGACATTTCGTCCAGTGACTTACCTAGCATTTCTGCAATGCTGTGCAACTTATGCATTATGGTCGCATGCTTCGTACACGACTTTCTGTCGCATCTTCGAGAGGATATATATTAAGATTTGAGAGTGCTGCAGAAGTTAAAAATTGTAGGGAGAGACAAAGATTGGAATACATCCAACAAATTGCAGAGGACGTCAGGCGCAAGTGCTACTCTGAGGTAAAGAGTCTGGCGCAGGTGAGAAAGTCGTGGCGGGCCACGTCAAATCACTCAGAAGATTGATGACCTAAATAAAAAAGAATAGATATTGGCATTGAAGTTACAATAAGAAGTTATTGAAAATTTCTATGCAGTACGTTAACAAATTGAGGATAAGACCTTCCTTCATCAATGAATCGCTAACAGTGCGTTTATTATGTCATACGCCTCCTCGAAGATTAAGGCTTTTCGTGGAACCCGTCGTAGCCGTTTGGAGTACTTCATGCGTCCAGAAAAAATACCGTTCTGTTTAAGGGAACCAAAAGAAATCTAGAGGATGCACACCCCGCCTGTACAGTTGCTGGGGCAGCGTGACAGCGTTGTCTTTGCCAGTGCGTCCGTCATAACTAGCGATTTGTGACTGAGCTTCACTATTGGAATGCTTCTTGCTTCAAACTTCGTGCACATACCACCAAATTCAGAGATGCTATGCTTAGAGCATGCAGCCGGTCGGAAGAAAGGCTGACATTCAAGGCTGAGCAATATGTCGCTGGAGTCAGCCCAAGCATATACTGCACATCACGTCTTCCATGCCACGTTCATTGTTGACGGAAGGAGTCGATTTCTTTCCCTTTAAGAAACACAATGATTTTTAAATCGAAATTTTTCGAACTCATTCCACAGAGCGGTCGCAAGTTAGTCTAATGCGATAGTTATTTTACCGACAAGTATTAACAGGAACAGTAAAGTACGAAGAAGAATCAGTACTCGTGCAGCGAGTGAGCAGCGCTGCTGCATAGCAGTGGCACTCAGCGCGAGCCAGGGCCGCAATGTCGCTGGTACTTATTCTTCGTGTTTTACTGTCTCTGTTAACACGTATCAGAAAAAGAAACATCGCACTACACTTACATGGGATCGCTATAACGAATGGGAACGAAAATTTGTTGTTTCAAAATAATTTTGTTTGTAATGGGAAACAAACCAGTGGTTTCAGTGGAAAAGAGGCTCCACATGAAAATTATAATGAGCCCTATCTATTTGGACTGACTCAGATATATATAGCAAAAAGGAAATTACAAACATTTGCCGAAATATAAGAGAAAAAGCTCCTGACGACTCTTAGGAGGGCACCCGCTATGTACGAGGCGCCTAATGTTTTCACCTAGAATTGCTAATGACCGTTAAAGACATCTGTAGCCTGTTTTCATCTGCGGCTCTCAGGTTCACTACAAAGCGAGATTCAGGCATCAGCATTTATAATGGAACTATACTATTTGTTTGCTGGCAGATTAGCAGATACCGATGAAATGAACTCAGTTACACAACTCTTTTGTAGATATAACAAGAAATCTCGGAAGAGAAATACATTGAATTGGGGGATTTTTGTGCTGTTTTTGCGGACTTGCATTGCTTGCCACCCCTAAGTTAACGACACCGACAGTCTTTTCTCTGGGTGAAAATATAAAAAATGAAGTATAAATCATTCAAATTCTTACCACTGATGAGGTAGTTGCCCAAATAATTTATATGTTTTACGACATAAAACAGAACCCATATTCAGCAGAGATCGGTGGTCATTAATGTGACGGCATCAGGCATGTAATGAAGCTCATCGGAGATTGATGTTTTTTTTTTCTTTTGTATAGTTTACACTAATAATTTTTGAAAGACATCGTTTTCATCTGATTGTTGAAATTATTTTATTTAGATCCACCACGAACGCAGTTTCATTTTGAAGTGGAACAATTTCAATTTTGACTTTTGCCGTAACATGACATTACTTCAATTGAAAATGGCTCCAGACTGAAATTGTGGAAGTGGAGGTTGTAAATAAAGTAATTATAACAGCCAAAATGAATAATTACGTCTTTAGTGTGGACTTGACACAAGAAAAGATAACGTCTGTCTTGTATTCTGAGCTTTGTTATATATCTGATCTTCCGAAGAGGAAACTTTGTTTCTGACGTTTGCTGAAGCATGTCTCATTTCATTTGAAAATGGCCGAAGGCTGAAACTGCGACTGTGGAGATAGTGAAGAAAGTAATTTTGACACCCGAAGGTGACAATGGAGCCATTTAAAAATCATGAGGAAATGTCTAATTATGTTTTATAAACTTATTTGGAAAAATGTTAAAAAATATATTTGGTGTACAATTGTACGAATTTATTCTCATTAAGCTTAGGACGCATCATACACATAAATCGGAAATAACGGATTAAAAAGAACACATTACTAAGAAAACTACTATATGTGGGTCACGTATTGTTCCTCAGAACATATTTGTGGGATGAGAACGAAGTCTTTGGCGACGGCACTGATATGTAAAACATTCTCGGTTTTCTTGCCGCATCAATCCTGGATAAAATCGCAAGCTTTAAACGTTAGCCTCCATCATCATCGCCAGGAGCAGGTCCGGTACTCGAACACGGATTTCCCGCTTGTCGCGAGCTGCCACCGTAACCCCTTTGACTATCCGAGATTCCTTCAAAGCGTGTCCCAAATCTCCATTTGTTTTCTAGACTACTCTCCCTCGTGCTCGCACTCTGTTACGCTGATTCCCGCAATGGGTGAGGCCATGTTATCTCTCTTCATTCCCTTGTTATGGCGTGAAATGCTGCAACAGAGTAGGCACCAGGACAAATGGAGAATTGGTCTGCTGCTGAAATCTTGCTCCGATAGATGAAGTGATTAATGCGACTGCTTGTGACAACCAGCAGGGAGCCCGGGTTGGAGTCCTGGTCTAGCACTAGTTTCCATTTGTTCTGATATATTACACAGCTGATGCGTAGACATAATAACAGTTCGTGAGTTCATTCCCACTATCAGAAGTTATCGATTTTTTCATTGTATGAGAAGTGCACATAATTACTTCCACAGAGAAGTGGTGATGAGGTATTTTATATTAAGAGTTTTACAAAGAGGGAGTTTGATGATGTCCAATAACTTAAACCAGTCACTTTCTTTCGCGATTTAGACTCAACCAACGCGAGCCCTTCTCGGAAGTAAGACTGGATACTTGGTATTCACAACAATAAAATCGACAATCACCAAAATCTCCATTCCCCTTCTCCCTCTCATATGTTATATAAAACAAATCCCTTGAAATTACATTTTAGAATGACTTTTGCTATAACTGTGCACGCAATTACAAAGAAGCATCTGTTTGAATCTAACAGTTGATAAAAAATTATGGATTTCACATAAAAGTAATTAGAGTTGCACTTTATGGAAGTACCTGAAGAGTCATCACTTACCAATGGGAACCTCTGCAAACAGCATTCCGCCATTTTGGAAACATGGAGTCATACAGCACCAACATACAAGAGACCAGCTGTGATATTCTTTCGGGATGTGCAAACGTTGGGTCATTTACTCCATCGAAAAGGATTGATAGCTCTTATTTCAAAATGTGTATGTAATTCTTGTTCGATACTTCTATACAAGGCGATTTTTTCCACCGTGTACAAACTCTAGGAATTGATCGGTGAGAGGATACGGAACAAAAAAGGTCTAATGAACTTATGTTCGAAAATGCATGTTAGAGACTATTTATTCATTCATACTTTATTACAGAGACTGCGGTCTAATACGCGTTGTACCATGCAGCCACAGTTACAGTGTGCATGGGTTCTTCCTATGGGGTGGTACTGAGCAGTTTTGTCACTGGTTGCTTCCCCAGGCAACCACGATTCCGGGATTTGTGTCATCCATCCTATTCACAACTTTACATGGAGTGGTATTTTCAACTTTCATAACAGTCATCTCTGGGATAGTACGCAGAACCCCCACGATACGGTGATAGCGAATCGTCAGCATCGGTGCAGCCGGAATGTATGGGCCGGGATAATTGGCGATCGTATTTCTGGACCAGTCTTCCTTCCACGTCACCTAATAGGCAGAAGCTATCGGCGTTTTTTAAGGTGACTTTGCCTGGAAGAAGTTCCATTAACGATTCGAAGGATTATGGGGCTGCTACATTATGGCGCTCCAGCCCACTTTACCGTTAACGTCTGGACGCATCTCAATCGTCTTTTCCCTGGTCGACGGACGAGGGTGTTCAGTTGCATTGTCTGCTCGTTCACCGAATGTCAACCCGTGCTTTCTATGGTTATTGGGCCATATCAAAAGTGTCGTGTATGCACAGATCATTCCAGAGATACTGGACCAACGTACTCACGCTGCCTTTGATACTGTTCGGATACAGCCTAGCCTACGCGAACGTGTGAGACAGAAGGTGCTACGGCCCGTACACGCATGTGTTGAGGCACATGGAAACAATTTTCAACACATACTGTAACTGTGGCTGCAAGGTACAGCGCGTATTAGACCGCAGTCTCTGTAACATTGTATGACTGAATAAATGGTCTCTAGCATGGAAACCATGCATTTCCGGGCATAAGTTCATTAGACCTTTTTTTGTTCCGTATCCTCTCAGCGATCAATCCCTAGAGTTTGTACAGGATGGAAAAAATCACCCCGTGTATTATATGTTGAATGAATTTGTAATTCATAAAATATTTAGTTCAGCCAGCCCTGAGAAAGCTGAATACTGTTGTAACTGCTGTATGGTACCATCGTATGGAGTTTCACAGTAAAGAGAAAGCTAAATGGTATTTAAATCAACGTGAACATTATTTGCATCTAAGACATATCTCTGCTTGAATTGGATTTAACTTGTCAGTTGCTCCAGTTAGACGAGTTAAAAATACGAGTGTTGTGTTTGGTTTATTACTGTCAAGCACTTCATAATTTTCATCCACATATTTATGTAAGTATATTGAAAATTCAAACACATAAAAATAGGTATTGAAAAGGAAATTTACAGTGGTGTGGGACAAAAACAGTGATAAACATACCAGCAAATACTACTTTCATGTCCTGGAAAGAGAAGTAAATATACATAAAAACTGGAAGAGAAGGGTGCACATAGAAAAAAAGAGAAGAATAACAAATGCAGTAAAACGAGCACCACTCAGGCAAAACAGAGACAATGGCTGCTGGAGGGAAAAAAATGAGACAAGATTAGAAGTAGTGGAAGAAGAGACACAACAATACAACGGACGGTTTATCAACAGGTACTACAGGTTAGGTCCACGAAGTACACCTGGAATACAGAGTAGGCAACAAACGTACATAGAATGGATCAACAATTCTACTCTACACAAGGTCGTACGTGGGTCAACACCTCTAATACTCACCAAGTGTACCAGAATTGCAGTCATTTTAAAGTGTGGACTTCGCAGATTTAAACGAAAACAATTTAGTTGCCGTTGAGTCCTCCACGGAAATCAGTAGTAAAGGACACGCTATTGTTATTTAAGTTTTGGCTCATATTTTCTGTCTGATTACTTTCTGTACTGCTCTCCCTTAAGAGTCAGGCTGTTTATGACTGTCAAAGCGTTAGGTAGTATGGGGGTGTAGATTATTGGCAGTATCAGAGGCTTACGACGGCAATGGCCGTCTCTGTTTTCTATTGAGCAAATAAGGTGTTGACCCCATACATGAAACACACAAGAAACTTGAGAAAATGCGACGGGTAAAGCATGGACACTGAGAAGTTTACGCTAGAATGAAGAGAAGAAATGATGATGAGACGGACGGTGGACTGTCGAGTGCAGGTAGGGGGTTCCACATGGCGAGGTTGCTACCAACACAGGGTCAAGCCTGAAAGACCAACATACGCAAGAGGAGAGTTAGCGCTGCCTCTACTAGCTGGGGGCAGCACTGGGCTCGGCTAGGCGACTGGCGCGGCAGTAGAGCTGATGGCTGATTCCAAACCCACTGTACCTTCTGATTTTCAAGTCTGCTTTCATCCCGTGACATCTACATGCTCATGATCCCCAATCTGTATACTGGTATTGTTTGTTGTCTACAAATTTTCTCCTCTACATTTCGTAACCCTAAATGTAAAATAATGCTAGCCTATTTAACAAATCTACGATCATCTGTTTCAAGGTAACTGCTATCTAACCGTTGGCTCTCTTGTCTCTTAGAAGTCCTGCCATTTCCACTATAGATGCAATTCACAATGACCTACAGACATTACTGATGTCCTACAGTAACATAACTTTTCACTATTATCCAGGACTGCCACCAATGTTCCCATCAAAGGTCCAAATTAATGTAACCTACGACAGACACTTATATGTCCTATCGATGACTTGACTATAGTTCTACATTAAGAACATACTTAACTCGTGCTTAGGGAATCTGTCACTTTCCTTACTGAGAAACTGTTTTGTAATTCTTTCTGGAAATTAGCATTCCTGCCCTGGGCCAAACTTATATTCTGTGTTAAAATGTACCTAGAATCTTAAATATTTCAGTGAAGTTCTGTATTAACGGTAGCATAGAATGAAATCCAGCGTGGTTGTTCTAGACCTAATTGGCATGACTCCTGAAGTGACTCTTGAAGTTCGTATAGCATTCTCACACTGGAAATCCATTGAAGTTCTGTACTGGCATGATCACTGAGCGCCCATATAGGAGGTCATACTACTATTTACGCAGGAGGTTTCTGTTAACATGAGTGACTCCTAGACTGCCCTAATCTCCACTGACATTCCGGGAACACAAACCCCATGAACATCACCTACGACCCTATCATTGTGCACACTTGAATCCTACAGCTATATAGTGTGATGGGGTTGGATACACAGCCGTCATGTCGGTTTAAAGCAGGTATTAAAATTTATGGCTACCAAAATTATTATTATTTTTTGCGTTTCTACGTATAATCCTTCGTCATTTTTAACCAAATTTCATAAATGAAAATGTGCATGCCTGCACAAATATAACAAGTATCCTAAACTTCAAACGAGTGCAAGTACTGCATAGAACACTCACGAGGCAGGTATCTGGGTATGGCAGTGTCATCTCTATATTCTCTCACTCATAATGCAATAATGCTTGTGCTCGTTTGAAGTTTGCAGTGACACTCCTGATGATGTTGTGACTGTTGTGTCTTCTGTCCAAAGAGCGCTTTGCTGCAGCTCTACAGACAAGCCTATCCTTCACAAGCTTCTTCACCTCTGCGTAACTACCGAGGCCTACATCCAGATGAATCCGTTCACTGTTGACAAGGTTTGGTCTCCCTTTACAATTTTTACCCCCACCCCTACCCTCCTCCTTACCGCCATTACCAAATTGCTTCTTCATCTCTGCATAACTGCTGCAACATACATCCATATGAATCTGTTCACTGTTGTCAAGCTTGGTTTCCCTTTACAATTTTTTACCCCACCCTTCCTGCCATTCACAAATTGCAGATTTGGTGATGCCTCAGAATGTGTCGTATCAGCTAAGCCCTCCTTTTAGAAATGTAGTGCTATAAGTTCGCCGGCCGCGGTGGTCTCGCGGTTCTAGGCGCGCAGTCCAGAGTCGTGCGACTGCTACGGTCGCAGGTTCGAATCCTGCCTCGGGCATGGATGTGTGTGATGTCCTTAGGTTAGTTAAGTTTAAGTAGTTCTAAGTTCTAGGGGACTGATGACCACAGCAGTTGAGTCCCACAGTGCTTAGAGCCATTTTTTTGCTATAAGTTCATTTCCTCCTCAGTTTGATTCAGTACTTTCTTATTTATAAATACAATCAACCCACCTAATTTTCAAAAAACTTGTATTGTCTTCTTGTCTAAAATATTCATCGACCCTGTTTCTCTTCTGTTCCAGGCTACTCCCCAGGAAAATATCTTGCGGAAATTCTTCTGCACATACAAATTTATGTTCAGTGTCAACAAATTTCTCTTCTTAAGGAGATCTTCTTGCTATTGTCACTCTGCAATTTATGTCATCTCCTTTTCGACCACTGTCATTCTTTTTTTTTTTTTTTTTTTTTTTGCAGAGATAGCAAAACAAATCCAATTCCCTCTGAGTAGCCCAATTTATTATAGCCACATTCCATCAAACTTCTTTTATTTATGTTGATGTTCATCATACAACCGGTTTTCAAGATTACTGATTCTATTTAACTGATATTACCTATCATTTGTTGTCTCTGGCAGTGCTGAAATGTCACTGGTTAGCCTCAAAGTTTTTATTTCTTCTCCATGAACTTCAATGCCTTTTCCAAATTTCTCACTTATATCCTGCACAGCTTGCTCAATGAACAGACTGAAAATCGATGGAAGCAATAGCTGTATTTACACCTGCATACATACACCCATACATAATAACTGCTTGAAAATGGTGAAGATCGAAATTGCAATCACAAGGAATACAAATTTTGGCCACCATAAGTGGTGCTTCGTATGTTTAATAACGGTAGCGATGTGCGAGCCTAACAGTCCTGTTGGGGTTGCCACTTTAAGCCGCCGCCTGCCCTGTGCTGCCCCCTGGCCAGTTCCACAGCTGAGGTACCGAGAGTGCCGGCCACGACTGCTACGGGCGACGACGCCACGGCGTCGGGCACCAGCTCTGGCGACGGCGGCTCCGACCCGGAAGACGGCGAGCCCGGCGTCTCGAGGTGCGGCGGCGCCAGCTGGCGGCGTGACGTCAGACCCAGCAGGCAGTACGGGTCGCTGTAGCCTGTGAACCAACACTCGTGTTGTCAGAAAGTGGAATGTGCTGGAAGGCAAATAGACCTTCCACGAGGTGTTTGCACTGTTTCTGGAGCCCATACTGCGTCTGCCCACTCTGGTTCAGCCTTTTAACAAATGAAACTCGCTTGTATCTGGTTCAGTGGTGGTGTGCTGGACTACATTATTGGCACAGAACATACAGGTGTCATGCATAACTGTAATTTTACTCATTTATTCCTGAATTCTGATTTAGAGCATGTTGTTGAAGCTACAATGGGATGGAAGAGCAACCTCAATGTTCTTTGACAATAATATCAAAAAGATAAACTTATTTTTCATAAAAAGCAAGTAAATTCTATTCAAAAACAGTTTAACACATAGTTTAGAAATAACGTATTTAAAACTGTAAGCTGCTTTAACAAGCGCACTGTTTCCGCCAGAGACCACTCTCCAATATATCTGGGGTTAACAGCATAAGTTATGGAGGAATATAATGACATCAAAAAAGAGTAACAGTGAGGAAAAGACGACTGGAAATTCTATACACGCTTATGTGTGGGTCACACTGTTAAATCATGAAATTTCGGAACTTAATGAAAGCTGGAGCACAACCAACAGGAAATATTGTAGCATAATACGTATTGGCTTATTGCATAATATGTATTGATATGACGTATATTTATCTTAACATCCACTTTATACGTACGGATACTGACTTGGACAACTATTAGAAACTGTTTATGGGAGCGAATATTTGCCTCGCTACTGGTTAGTTGTTTTAGTGGCGATGTCAGGGAGGAGTTTACTTTGCCAGGATGCTGATTTATTTTATACTGTTTCCCCTCTTTATTTCAGAACTGAATTGTCTGGAAGTTATGTCCAAAAGACACCTGGAAACAATTGTTTTAGCTATTCAGTATACAAACGACAGCTTCACAGTGGAGTTTTTAAAACTGTGGCTAGCAACTGGTCTAATTTCAAAGTAACAGTGTGTTCATAAATGTGAAACTGTGAAATAACAGTCTTCATTATACGCAATGTACCATCCAATTGCGTGGAAGGTAACGAATTTTACAACGAGAAAAACAGAAGTGATCATCTTTCCAGTGAATTAAGCGTATTGCAGTCAACAAGAGGAATTTTAAAATCTTTCTTGACAAATTACTGTAATGCAGAGGGTAATTTTCGTGCAAGTATTATTTCTATAATATAATATTTATATTTTACTCAATGAATTGTAACTTAAATTAAATGTCAAGAAAATATGAAGTAAAATCATTACAAAAAAGATCTTCAAGTAAGTGCGTATCATTATAAATCTGCGAACCATGTTGCACATATTGCATCAGAGTGAGTAATTGCGGATTTGATAGGTATAACGTGAAAATAATAAACTTTCTGGAGTGTTGGTACGACGCAGGCTGTTTCATTGGCACCCTGCTACAGAGATTGTCCACTAAAATGTGGTAATGTAGGGAAATGTTTTCTAATTTTTATCAAATGGAATCTGAAATTGTTTACGTGGCTTCATATGACTTTCAAAATGTCCTGTAAGTCATCACGTATATTTCCCTTTAAACTGGCATTCAAGTAGCAGGCCAGCCATTTAAATTTACTCTCTCTTGTTCTTATTTTTAGAGTTTTTGTGAAAGTACGCTTCACTGGAGTAGAAGGATTTTCCCAACAGAAAGAACTTCAATTCTCTATTAAACTCCACCACATTACCATGAGACATTTAACATACTTTGGAAGCTTTTCAGTACAGATCTATATAAATAATAAGACATTGTAGAGCTTGTCTCGGGGCTCCACTGTCATATTAATGCATTAGTACTGATGAATAATGTACATCATTGTCCCTCTTGGGAGTGCAATGGACTATTTACAACGACCTTCATGAAGGAATGAACATACTGTGAAGCAGCGGATAAAATGCCCAAATCCCTAAACAGATGTCTACAACATGATCGAGGGTGACCACGACATATTATTCTTACAGCACATATTTTTAGCAATGACGGCCTTCTTTCTTCAAGATGAACTGCCCAGAACATTATTCTGTGCGACATCATTGAATGGAAATATGGAAAATATGTCAACTTACTGATTTACCTCTCCCCAGGATTTGAAACGATTCGAAGAGCAAATATAGTTGGAGTATGTTATTTTAGAAGTTCCAAAATGTGGTTTTTACAGTTCAAATTCTCATCAAGATGGACATCTAAAATTTGTGAGGTTTCCATTCTGTTCATTATTTTCTCACGATTTTCTACCTTTATCATTGGTGCAGAACTGAATATCTTGTGTCTTTCTATAATTTAGAGTGTGGTCAGTTCACACAACACCAGTCAGTGAAACTTTTAACAACCTTGTTTACCATGTCTGTCTCTTGGATTGATTGCAATAATAGTGTCATCGGCAAAAATGAGTAGTAGTAGTAGTAGTAGTAGTAGTAGTGGTAGTTGTTGTTTATTAGACGGATGATCGTTTACATGTATGAAGGATAACAGTGGACCTAAGTTTGAAGCTTGGTGAATGCCATACTTGATCTCTCTCTAGTCAGAATAGTCTCCCAGGACTACATTGGCTGAATTACTAAGTATAACTTTCTACATTCCCTTGGTTAGATATGACAGTATCCACTGGTGTCTATACAAACAGTTCCACAAAATCTCAGTTTATCTAGGAGGATACTGTAGTTCACACAGTCATATGCCTTACATAGGTCACAGAAAAAACCAACCAGCTATTACGTTATTAACGGTTGTCAAATTTGGTGAGTGAGCGTATAAATAGTATACTCAGTGGAGCAATTCTTCTGAAATTAACCTATGACTTGCTGTGGGTATTATTGTTGCTCAGGTTAGATACTATTGTCGAATACATCACCATGTCAGAAAATTTGGAAATGACATAAATAGTGAAACAGGGTGGTAGTTACTGACATCTCTCCTACCACCGTTCTTATAGAGGGGTTTAACAATAGCATAGTTTAGTCTCTGTAGAAAAATGCCCTCAGTTAGTGATGCATTACATATTTTCAGTAAGATAGGCCATAGTATATGGGGATATATCTTTAGTAATTTGTTTGAAACACCATCAGTCATTCGACCTTTTTTTTTCTTTTGAGAGAATACAAATTTTTCCTTTTTTCAGAGGGGGAAATTGGTGACGCAATCATATAGTTAAATGACACGTGTGTCGCTGTCTCAACATGTTGCCGTGATTTTTCTCTCGAGCCATTTGCCGCCATATGTAGTATCATACTTAAGAAATCATTATTAAACTCATTTTCTACCTGACTCATTATATACAGCCCTTCCATTTAATTCAATACTGACCTTATCTTATATTTTGGCCGGTTGTCCTGTCTCTTGTTTGACTGTATTCCACACAGCTTGAAAACTGTTGTCGGACTTACTGATTTCTGACGTAATGGGCATGTTCTTTGATTTTTTAATGCCTTCTCTTAGTAATTTCGAATAGTTTTTATAGTGTTCAGCTACTGCAAGATCCCTACTTGTTCATGCCAAAAGATATATTCCTCTTTTCCTTCCCCAAGACATTTTAATCGCTCTAGTAATCCTTTGCTCACTACATAGGTATTTAATGCCTTTTCTGATTAGCTTAGAGACTTCAAATGGAATGTGACTGTGGAAAGCATAGCTTCAGGCAATCCCATTAAGGCATTTCGTTTGTCTAGGTGCAGTATTATGTGTGTTACATCGTGAAAATGTCAGGAAAGCACTAGGTCAAATTACACAAGCCATATAACGAGACACCAGGAATGTTCAGTAGCTCTTAAAGGGTACTTTTTAATCGTATTTTTTGCTTTACATTTGTCCTGTTACGCGTACTCTATGATAAAGTTATTTTAGTTTAATTTTGTTTTCCAGTTGTGTACTTATAAACCATTATTAAACAAGCAAAAAGTAGAAAAAATATCGTGTTTTTATCAGTGATATAATTGTCTGTTGTTTCTAATTTGTGGCTCGTTTTGGAAGCACGGTCTTTTCATCTCGGGTTTTGCTCTTAAGACGTAGCCTCCACAAAAGCTGTCACATGAATTTGGAAGTGCTACTTTCTCTCAAAGCTTAACTGCGAGGCACGGTGGAGAGTGGCTGCGTTGATCTGAATAGAACCAGGCACGCGGGAAGCCGCTAGAGCTCCATTTACCACTCATTTCATACTCGACTCTCAAGTTTAATTCATTACAAACTTGACTGCTCGATGAAAGCCATGTCACTCGCTAAACTTCCATCACAAACTTCCTGTCACGCACACCCCAGTTGCGTTATACGACATGGGGTGAACAAAGATCAGTGTAGAGCGTCAGAATGCTTTTTCTGCATGATTTAAAAAAAATACTTTAACTGTACTTTTTTATCATAAAGACATGCGTTAATTTAAAGAAAGAGACAAAATTGTCTTTTGCAGTACGGACGATATTCAAAAGGTCTCAAAAACCATATTCACTGCTAGGAAAGAATTCTTGGAACTACGAGAATCTAGCTGTATTCACTTCAAGATATGGTTGTAGATATGATGATGACACTAATAGTTTAGTTTGGGTAGGACACGACAAAAGGTAATTTTAATTTAAAGAGAAATGTAGCTTACTATGATAGTGATTTGACAGCCCTTTGTCAAGTCTAAACGAATTAAGTCTATGGCAAATTATTAAGCACGTATCTTTCTTTAAATCTATCAGAATAGCGCACCGATGCTCTATTGATGCAGCAACTCTATGCCTTCAGCATTCGTAGACATGATGATGATGTTTATATTTAGGAGCCGGTCGGTGTGGCCTAGCGGTTCTAGGCGCTTGAGCCTGATGGCCTCAGATGTTAAGTCCCATAGTGCTCAGAGCCATTTGAGCCAATTTTTATTATATTCAGGGTACACGAATACATATTCCTTAGCGTCATTGCTTGTACTGAGATAAGTTCCGTTTATATAAATATTTTGGAAAAAGGTAGTCAAATTGAAAAGTTAAATCCAAACTCAGATCACTATACACATGCTTAAAACAAGTTACATAAAGCCTTTGTCTCTGTTAAGACTAAAAAGACATGTGTTAAAACAGCTACAATTGTTAATCTATATGCAGAAAGATTTGACCGTTTGGACTCAGAGAGAAATAAACCACGAACACAGCGCTATTCTTTTGGTGTTACAACACTTTCAGAAGTCGCCTTAAGGTTGGAACCTGCTTCATTTTTGAACCTAACAATTGCAGGGGTCACATGGCTGGCTCTGAGCACTATGGGACAACATCTGAGGTGATCAGTCCCCTAGAACTCAAAACTTCTTAAACCTAACTAACCTAAGGACGTCACACACATCCATGCTCGAGGCAGGATTCGAATCTGCGACCGTAGCAGTCACGCGGTTCCGGACTGCAGCGCCTAGAACCGCGTGGCCATCGCGGTCGGCAAGGGTCACATGTCTTCGATTTCAGTTTTCTATCGAAACCATGCCGACGTTTATCACATCTTGAAACAAGTCCCAGATTGGTCAAAATAAATAGTACATAGCCAACAGTCGTGTGCTAGTGAGCCAAGCGGGTGTGATGGTGGACCATGTCCGTCATGCGAGCCGTAAGTAAACCCCGTTAGATGTTTATTTTAAACTTCCCGGCTGATAGGCCGTGGTCGACGTATAAAACAGCATTAATCCGAAAACCCAATTTTGTATGGCAACTGAGTTTTGTGGTTGTATCTGTGATTAAATGACGGGACAGAACGTTGGGCCATAAGATGTATAGAAAGGCCTCGCACACTGATCGGTTTCTGCTTAAAGATTCAAATCACCACCCAAGACAAAAAAGAGATAAAATTAAAATCTTGGTAGACAGGGTGTACAAAGTTTGTGAACCTGTTTATTTAGAAGATGATATTGAACATCTACGATCGACTTTCGTGAAGAATGGCTATTCAAGCAAGGAGATAATCGAGCACTTCGCTCTAGGCAGAGAATCAGGAGCAACGACGAACAACAGCGGCCAAGGCAAGGTTTTCCTTCCGTTCGTTAGTAACGTCACAGATCGCATTGGGAAAGTGTTAAGCAAGTATTGCGTGGAAACTGTTTTCAGACCCATCATGAAAATAAAAGAATATTTAAGACCGGCAAAAGATACACGACATCCTTTGGCTACACCGGGGGTATATAAAATTCCAGTTTTATATTGGTACGACAAAGAGAAGCGTTAACACCCGTCTTGTTGAACATCGGAGGCATTGCCACCTGGGTCGGACGGAAAAATCAGCCGTAGCAGAACATGTTTACCAAGAAGATAATCATGAAATAAAATTAAGCAAGACGAGCGTTACACCTTAAACCTCACATTAATACGCGCACATGTATTAAGGCTATCGAGATTGATAAACACCGTAATAAATAACAGGAAAGAGGAAGGTGTTAAACTGGATAAAATTTGGATGTCAGCCTTGCATCGGAAGCGTGACGATCGATTACTTTCAATCGGGAATGTTGGCATTACCAGAGACAATCTCATAGCCGACGCCGCGTGATGGACAGTGGCGCCCTCTGCACTGCCCATATACACTCCTGGAAAAGGAAAAAAAGAACACATTGACACCGGTGTGTCAGACCCACCATACTTGCTCCGGACACTGCGAGAGGGCTGTACAAGCAATGATCACACGCACGGCACAGCGGACACACCAGGAACCGCGGTGTTGGCCGTCGAATGGCGCTAGCTGCGCAGCATTTGTGCACCGCCGCCGTCAGTGTCAGCCAGTTTGCCGTGGCATACGGAGCTCCATCGCAGTCTTTAACACTGGTAGCATGCCGCGACAGCGTGGACGTGAACCGTATGTGCAGTTGACGGACTTTGAGCGAGGGCGTATAGTGGGCATGCGGGAGGCCGGGTGGACGTACCGCCGAATTGCACCACAGGTGGGGCGTGAGGTCTCCACAGTACATCGACGTTGTCGCCAGTGGTCGGCGGAAGGTGCACGTGCCCGTCGACCTGGGACCGGACCGCAGCGACGCACGGATGCACGCCAAGACCGTAGGATCCTACGCAGTGCCGTAGGGGACCGCACCGCCACTTCCCAGCAAATTAGGGACACTGTTGCTCCTGGGGTATCGGCGAGGACCATTCGCAACCGTCTCCATGAAGCTGGGCTACGGTCCCGCACACCGTTAGGCCGTCGTCCGCTCACGCCCCAACATCGTGCAGCCCGCCTCCAGTGGTATCGCGACAGGCGTGAATGGAAGGACGAATGGAGACGTGTCGTCTGCAGCGATGAGAGTCACTTCTGCCTTGGTGCCAAAGATGGTCGTATGCGTGTTTGGCGCCGTGCAGGTGAGCGCCACAATCAGGACTGCATATGACCGAGGCACACAGGGCCAACACCTGGCATCATGGTGTGGGGAGCGATCTCCTACACTGGCCATACACCTCTGGTGATCGTCGAGGGGACACTGAATAGTGCACGATACATCCAAACCGTCATCGAACCCATCGTTCTACCATTCCTAGACCGGCAAGGGAACTTGCTGTTCCAACAGGACAATTCACGTCCGCATGTATCCCGTGCCACCCAACGTGCTCTAGAAGGTGTAAGTCAACTACCCTGTCCAGCAAGATCTCCGGATCCGTCCCCCATTGAGCATGTTTGGGACTGGATGAAGCGTCGTCTCACGCGGTCTGCACGTCCAGCACGAACGCTGGTCCTACTGAGGCGCCAGGTGGAAATGGCATGGCAAGCCGTTCCACAGGACTACATCCAGCATCTCTACGATCGTCTCCATAGGAGAATAGCGGCCTGCATTGCTGCGAAAGGTGTATATACACTGTACTAGTGCCAACATTGTGCATGCTCTGTTGCCTGTGTCTATGTGCCTGTGGTTCTGTCAGTGTGATCATGTGATGTATCTGACCCCAGGAATGTGTCAATTAAGTTTCCCCTTCCTGGGACAATGAATTCACGGTGTTCTTATTTCAATTTCCAGGAGTGTAGTTAGCGCTTCCTCGAGTTCTCCTTACAGTTCGCCACTTTACTTCTGAGGATGTTTCCCGCACTCGGAGTCGAAACGTCAGAGGAGAGTTTTATATATCGACCACGGCCTATCAGCCTGAAAGTTTTTAGTGAAGACAATACTGGTCGTGAAAGCCTCCATTGTGTGAGGCCCCTTTAGATCTCTGCCCGAGGACTCGAGGACAGTGTGTGCAGTCAGGCAGTTGAGCCATCTGGTTAGTGATTAATGTCTACAGTCAGGCAGAAAACAAACTGTATGAGCAGTACTTCCCTCTAGGTCGCCGAGGATAACGGTTACCACGAGTGGTGGAAGATCTAGTTTATTATAGGCGTCATGATTATTATGTAAGGATAAAAATCGTAGATATTGAGCTCGGGAAAACCTTTATTAATAACTAGTTTTAGCTGATTGACGAGCTATCTTTAGATCAATAAAAATTATTACTTACCTGAGTGTCTATCTGCCACCAGGCATTACAAAACGTTATAATCTGATGAGCTGAATCGCTCTTGCTACTAAAGTTCACTATGTGATCAAAAGTATGGAGACACCACCAAAAACATATTAGATGCTTTGTGTTGCCACCTACTGCCAATAAGATGCAGGAAGTGTGCCGAAGCCAATGACACAGGGTCCTGCACACTAAAACACACGGACCCGCAAATAAGGTACGCGCTGTGTTTCAAAAACCACACAGTGGGTTACCAAGGTTGTGAGGTCCACAAAAGACACGCACAGCAGGTAAAGGGCGCCAAGGCCACCCCCCATACAAGCAAAAAAAAAAAAAAAAAAAAAAAAAAAAAAAAAAAACATCACCACGTAAAACAGTCACCCAAAGAAACAAAACACATCAACACACACGGACAAGACTTAGGTGAAACCAAGACCGGATACACCGAGGGCAACATATGCTGAAGTGGTTTCTCCTTCGAGAGGCCATGAAAACGTAGTCCCATCACCACATCAAACACAGTCACAAGAACAACACCGCGAAACAGACAACAACAACAACTACAACGACCAGGTCCACCAAGACAGAGGAAGCTCTAGGGAACCCCACACACATTCCAACCCCTGGGATCAGGTGCCAGGCATTATGGTCCAGACGATGAACCTCATCATGGAAATGATGAAGGAATGCAGGGAGGCACAACACACAGATCCTCGTTGCCCTTCAGGCAGCAGCCCAGCAGTCGTTCCCTTCTGCGACTTCTTCTGTAGTTTCAAAACCCCATCATGGATAGATGACCATATATCCAAGGTCTGACAATGTGCGTCTTTAACGCAGATGGCATTGTTAATCAAGAGGTCGAGTTCAGAGAACTCAAGAAGAAGTTCTCCATCGACAAATGCATGATAAGGGAAACCCACTTAAAACTGGGAATAAAAGCGACAGTCCCCAGCTACGTTAGCTACCGCAAGGGCAGGCCAACCCAAGGTGGGGGAGTGGTAATTTACATAAAAAGAGGGATTTCCCACCTCCAGGTATTCTTACCAGCTACCAATAAAATTGAAGCCGTGGCGGTGGAAGTAACCACTGCTATTGGACTCCTAACAATCGTTGCAATCTACAGACCAACCACAAGACCAGATAGATGAGGGAGACATAGCTGCTCTAGGGCAAATTGAAGGCAAACTCATAATAGGAGGTGACTTCAGTGCCAAACACCCAGATTGGAACTCTAGAGCAACCTCCAGAGCAGGCACCCAACTGCAACGACTAGCGCGCGACCGCCACTTCGAAACATGTGGTCCATTCGAGCCCACACACTTTCCAAAATATGGAGGTAGGCCCAATGTGTTAGCTCTCACTAGGAGGATCGCAGTGTTTGTGGCCGCAAGGACAGTCAACAGAATGCCCTCCGACCACAACCCAGTGATTCTAGAGATCGATGTGGGAGAATGGGTAGCGCTCCCACGGTACCAGACGTCTTACGAACGTACAGACTGGGAGTGACATCGAGAAACTGTCGCCTCTGATATCGCCTGCGCTCCGCCACCTACTGCCAAAACAACATAACAACAGAACAAGCGCTACAATATCTAACAGGTTCCATCCTGCAAGCAGCGTGAGAGGTCACGCCCCCACAAAGGGACGGGCCGCACCCGCTAAAACAGTTCCCGGAACATTTGCTAGCTCAGATTCGACATAAGAACAGAGTGGCAAAAGAATGGAAGATCACCAGAGATTAGGCCACCAGCAGGCTGCTCAATCGTCTACAGAGAGAGCTGAAGGTCGCGCTCAATGAGCACATAAACCAGGAATGGCAAAACCGCCTCACAGCTCTCAAAGTAGACGATCACACACTATGGCAAGCAATCAAGCAATTCACAAAAAGACGAGCTAGGATGCCGCCTCTACACGCCGAGCGGGGTCTGGCCTACAGCCACGCTCAAAAGGCCAACGCAGTCGCCGGCTCCTTCGAGAAGCAGTTTCAAGCGGCAGTACCCCAGGATGAAGAGCATGAAGAAGTAGTCCGTCGTCAACTTGTCGTCTTCCTCGATGCTGAAGAGGAGCCAGGGGCCGAACCCACACTTTTCGCCCTCGAGGACGTGGGAAAAGTAATTAGGTCTCTCCTCACAAAAAAGGTGCCAGGACACGACAGTGTCACCAATCTGTTAAAAATCTCCCCCACTATAGGATCATACACCTCGCGAACGTCTTCAACGAGATTACTCATTCCTGCGAGTTCCCAGCTTGCTGAAAACATACGGAAGTGGTAGCTATATACAAACCAGGGAAAGACCCTCTATTCCCGCAGCGCTACAGGCCCAGTAGCCTCTTGCCAACTCTCAGCAAGATCTATGAGCGCCTCCTGCTAAAACCCATACAGGATCATATTACCACAGAGCAACTTCTGTCGGATTTCCTATTCGGATTCCGGCAGAACGACTCATTCACGCAACAGATCATGGGAGTGGTTGAAGCAGCCACAGAGGGCTTCAACCACAGAGGCTACTGCGTGATACTACTAATAGACGTAGCCAAAGCCAACTCCGTATGGCATAGAGGGCCACTCTACAAGTTATACACACACGAATTCCCGGGAGCTTAGTTAAGCAGATCAAAAGCTATCTCACGAATAAGACTCCCGCGTCTGGCCATCCTGATTTAGGTTTTCCGTGATTTCCTTAAATCGCTCCAGGCAAATGCCGGGATGGTTCCTTTGAAAGGGCACGGCTGAATTCCTTCCCCGTCCTTCCCTAATCCGATGAGACCGATGGCCTTGTAGGTTGGTCTCGTCCCCCAAAACAACACAACCTCCTAGCACTGTGCAAAAATTTGCGACTTTTTTGCCACGAATAGGACTTTCTCTGTCAACGTAGAAACCGCCACCTTCACCAAAAGGCGATTCGTGCTGGGGTGTCACAGGGATCGGTCCTGGGGCCCGTTTTGTACAGTATATACACTGCGAATACACCAATGCCCGCCCCCCCCCCCCCCCCCCTGGTGCACACAGCGCAGTACACAGACGACACAGCCTTCTACACACGAAATGCGGACAAGGAACTGGTCATTCGTAAGCCACAAAGGGTTTTAGATGACAAAGAAACTTGGGCCCGTCGCTGGCTCGTTACCATCAATTCTGAAAAGACACAGGCAATGCCCCCCCCCCCCCCCCCCCTCCAACTAAACGGAACCCAACTCCCCTGGCGCAGAACTGGGAAGTACCTTGGCGTAACCTTGGACTCTCGGCTTACCTGGAAACCCCACATAGACGAAGTCCACAGGAAGGTCAGTGCCAGAATGTCAATCCCATACCCAAGCCTCAGCTCAACCAGGTCCCTTCCCAACTCTGTGGGTGTGAGCGTATATCAGGCCCTGTCTGGGGATACACGGCGAAGCAGAACCTGGACAAACTCCAGAGGCTGCAGGACCGGGCCGTCAGGAGGGCACTGCGCCTACCCATCGGATTCCCTATTGACGATCTGCACGCCGCTGCTGAAATCCCATTCCTAAAAGAGCGCTTCCAAGATCTGGCAAAGGCCTTCTATGAAACCTCTTCCAAGTCAGGAAACGTCCTCATCCACTCCCTAGGTTGGTACGACATGGCCTGTGACAAGTGCAAACGTCCAATGACGATCTTCGACGACTAAATCGAAGAGAAAATCCCCACATCCAATTCTTGATCCTCTTCCTTCCCCCATAATATCAATCATCCCGCCAACCCCAGGCAAGTACCAGACACATACAGAACAATCATCATATCACACAGACAACCAAAAGTCACAGAAGTAAGCACACACAAGTATAAAGTGGAGTAAGAGCTGCAAGGCTACAAACTCCACAAAACACTTCCCCAAAGAGCGGACAGTAACAGATGAGAGTGAGAGACCTACTGTCAGGTACTCCTCATCAGCGACCTCAGTAGTCATTAGACATCGTGACAGAGCAGAATTGGGCGCTCCGCGAAACTTACAGACTTCGAACGTGGTCAGGTGATTGGATGTCACTTGTGTCATAGGTCTTACGCGAGATTTCCACACTCCTAAACATACCTAGGCCCACTGTTTCCGATATTATAGTGAAGTGGAAACGTGGAGGGACACGTACAGCACAAAATCGTACAGGCAGTCCTCGTCTGTTGACTGCCAGAGACCGCCGACAGTTGAGGAGGGTCGTAATGTGTAATAGGCAGACATCTATCCACACCATCACACAGGGATTCCAAACTCCATCGGGATCCACTGCCAGTGTTATGGCAGTTATGCGGGAGGTGAGAAAACTTGGATTTCATTTTTGAGCGGCTGCTCATAAGCCACACATCACGCCGGCAAATGCCAAACAATGCCTCGCTTAGTGCAAGGAGTGTAAAAATTGGACGATGAATTATGGAAAAACGTTGTGTGGAGTGATGAGTCACGGTACAAAATGCGGCTATCCGATGGCAAGGTGTGAGTGTGGCTAATGCACGGTGAAAGTCATCTGCCAGCGTGTGTAGTGCCAACAGTAAAATTCAGAGGCGGTGTTGTTATGGTGTGGACGTGAATTTCATGGAGGGGGCTTGCACCCGTTGAGTTTTGCGTGGCACTATCACAGTACAGGCCTACATTGGTGTTGTAAGCACCATCTTGCTCCCACTGTTGAGCACTTTGGGGATGGCGACTGCATGTTTGAACACTATCGACCACATGTTCAAAATGCACGTCCTATGGCGGAGTGGTTACATGACAATAACGCAATGGACAGGTCTGCACAGAGTCCTGACCTGAATCCTACGAACACCTTTGGGATATTTTGGAACGCCGACTTCGTGCTAGGCCTCACTGAACAACATCGATTTCTCTCCTCAGTGCAGCACTCCGTGAAGAATGGGCTGCCATTCCCCAAGAAATCTTCCAGCACCCGATTGAGTGTATGCCTGCGAGTGTGGAAGCAGTCATCAAGGCTAACATTGGACCAATACCATATTCAATTTCAGCATTACCGATGGAGGGCACCACGAACTTTCTGGCAGCCATAACACAGGTACTTCCTTGTTTCTGAAGCCAGGTTTGCGAGAGATACGCCTTACATCCACATATGGACAAAGCAGCTGTTAGCACTGTCAATCGCCTTGTATTATATCAATATGTCAGCCACCAGGCATTACACATAGCTGTAATCTGTTGATATGTAAATACTAAAATCGTCGTTATGTAACCATGACGACTTAAGTTTGTACGCTGGCTGAGACACTCTAAATTAAGTAATAATTGTTACTGTTCTGAAGATGGCTCGTCAGTGAGCTGAAAACAGCGTGTGGCTATTTTTATGGTCCTGACAGGATTTTTATGAGCACTTGTTCGCATAACAGATCACCTCTCTTCCCATTTGATAATGTCAATCTGATGGACACTTAGGTGCAAATCATTTGTTCTAAAGCACAGTGAACGTTTATTCGAATCTTCCTGATAGTTTAAATCTGTATTCTCAATCAGAACTGGAAGCAGTTCGTTGGGGTCACACTTTAGAGGAGTACGGTTCAGTTCTCTATCTGGACATACAGATTTAACTAAGGTTTTTGCACTTCTCTAACATAATTTAAAAGAAAATTGTATGTTTACATCGTGTCACCACATTCTTTCTTAGATGGATTCACGACTTCTACATAGATACATAGCTGATCCTGTAATTTTACCAAAACGATGTGTGCATGTCAACATTTTGTTCTCTTTCTCGGGGCGCTAAACTAACAGAAAGCTCTCAGATTTCTAGCCGAGTGAGTCGTCAAAGGGTGCGACGTTACGATGAGTGACACTCCCATCATCTTCTGGAGACGGTGTCTTGGGTATCCTTACATAAGGGATACAGCGCGGCGGTCCGCGTTTACTCCCCGCTCCAGAGCGGGCGGTGGTGGTGGAAGGGCCGCGTTCAAGTCTCGGTGCGGTCAGCCAGGCTCTATCTCGTGTGCCAATACGGATGTCTCTCGGCTGGGACCGCTCGCAGCGCACTGTCGCCAGTGCTGGGTCCCAAGCAGAACTTAGCTGGTAACCAGAATTTCTGTTTACGAAGCCATCACTAGTCCATATTTCCGTGGCTTCCTAAAGTACGCTGTCCCATTAGCCATTCACGGCAACATAGGGTTTTTTCCCCAAGTTGTGCTTAGCAATCGCCTGTTTGTCTTTCCACCATACTGAGCTCAGTGTTATATCTTCCCCACGCACCACAGCCCACAATGAAGCGTGTGCGGCCCACATGCCAGGCGCATACGAGTCTGCTGCATTCTTGCCCGAGCCAACTGGATCTCCAACCTCCTGCAGAGGTCGGAATACTGTTTCTATGTCTTCTTCTTTCTGTGTGTGTTAGGCATTTACCTGTTACACTGTCTAATTGAAATTACTTACAGTTCCACCTTTTTCTTGGTCATACTTAAGACCTTTTGCCTATCTGGTAGTAACAGATAATTAACGGTGGTATTCTGTTGACTTCCGTTCTTGTGCCTTGGTCCTTCCAGTTGTTTCTGTATTCCTTAATCTGCTCATTTAAGCTCCTCGTGGCTTATAGTGTGTATCCGACTACTCTTCTTTACTTACTTTTCTCTGATGCTTGTATTATTCATTTATTTGATTTGTTACAATCCACTACTCACTTCCGTATGCCATGGTTGGTACTGACATAAGCTCACTGGACAAGAAATTAGTCTTCCTAAGAGAAAACGTTAGAAGCGTCATTTACTAGAGTGTAAACCCGTCCCTGGAGTTGATAACCGCCTGAATTCGATTAGGAAGTGAGTCCCCAAGTTCGCACAGGTATGTCCCATCCAGGTCAAGCCGCTCGCTTATGATTTGACAGCGCAGTTCCACCATGGAGGGACGCTGATCTTGGCGTTTTACCCTCTGGCCCAAAGTGTCTTACATATTTGCTGTGGGGTTCAAGTCAGGCGATCTTGCAGGCCAGTCGAGATTTAATAGGATGGGAGACTGTTCAGAAAACCATTCACATGTTCTTGCAGTCCGGTGTGCTTTGATGTTGTCACTTTGAAAAACAGGGGTGAACAATGGCCCGTTGCGCGATGACCGAATATAAATGTACATTACATCCAGTTCCCGATGCAATGTTCTCTTAATGAGATTGAACTAAATTCACTGTCTGCAGCAATTCCTGTCGGGTTAGGAAGCGATTTTGATTCACAATCCGTGAACCACCTCTCCAGACCATCTCAGCCGGGATCTTTCCCCAACAGCAATTCTTACGTCGTATTTCGTGACAATGTGAGCTACATCACAACTTGTAGACACGCTGAAAGTTCGCCGTGTAGCACCAACAAATCCATCAACGTCACGTATTTGCGGCCATGGTCACGGCCAAATACAATTGCCCCTTCTCGCCACTCTGTCATCTCCTTTCATTTATCCGCGTCCGCTTCAAACATAAATGTCTCACTAACCGTTGCTGCCTTATACCCAACCACAGACAGTGTGAACGCGGCTGAGCACGTTAATAGACAGCTGCGCCATCTGTAAATTCTTAAGATTCAACTGTTCGTGCGCATTGGGGAGACTAATTTTATGTTCGGTAAGCTTAGTTTGTAGAATTTTGGTAGATTTTCCCTTCTTACTTTAGTCCTGCGGATTCTATAGGTTCTTCCGTCAACGTAATGAAATCTTTATACTTCTTTCGTACGTACATTTCTGTTTAGAATGCAATTGTATTTGCTGAAAAGCTGAAGGTACTTATTGTTTCTATTTTCTGATTACGTACCATTATTTTGCTGGGATTTAGTTACTGGCCTCTTAAAGCCACAATTTCTATTTTCTTTGGAGATGCTAAAAAAAGATTGTATAACTTAGGTATTATGGATAAAGTATGAGCAGCTGTTTAGAGTGTGTTATCGCAATCAGTACCCATAACCTAGTCATTAGCAAGGAGTAATGTCATAGGATAATTCCTTTCGTTGAAATCACAAGTCTAATAATTTACGTATCCACTACCTAAGCTTGTCGCCAGTGTAAGTATTAAAAAGGATCGGAAACAAACAGCGTCCTTGTCTTACTCGCAGATTTTCGTGGTTTTAGATTTTACATTTCCTGCAGTGGCGATTTTTTACCATTGGTACATACTTTTTGCAATCTTTATTATGTGCAGAGGTATTGCACTATTCACATTGAAGAAAGAACAGCAGCCAGTCGCAAAATTTATTGCAGATCTAGATTTCGATTCTATTCGTGACATAGTCATAATCAGCGTAGTACAAGAGCGTCATAAAGGCACTGCTTTTACATACCCTGGTGCCACTACGTCGGTATATTTTGTTAAAGGCTGTTTGCTGGATGCTATTAGCTAGCCTGATTCTAAGTTTCCCGTATTTGTAGAAAACAGCACCTCCCCACATAGGCGGAATTTTTAAATAAGCTGAAATTCATTCGAGTCCTGTGTGCGCAGCGACCGTTCGAACGGTGTGTGCACTCACAGGCATCCGATTGATTCCAAGTTGAATGTGTGTGAAATCTTATGGGACTTTCATCTATATCTGCATTTATATTAAACAAGCCACTCAACGGTGTGTGGCGGAGGGCACTTTACCTGCCACTGTCATTACCTCCATCTCATGTTCCACTCGCGTATGGTTCGCCGGAAGAATGACTGCCGGAAAGCCTCCGTGCGCGATCGAATCTCCCTAATTTTACATTCGTGATCTCATCGGGAGGTATAAGTAGGGGGAAGCAATATATTCGATACCTCATCCAGAAACGCACCGTCTCAAAAACCTGGTCAGCAAGCTACACCGCTATGCAGAGCGCCTCTCTTGCAGAGTCTGCCACTTGAGTTTGCTAAACATCTCCGTAACGCTATCACGCTTACCAAATAACCGTGTGACGAAATGTGCCGCTCTTCTTTGGATCTTCTCTATCGCCTCTGTCAACCGTACCTGGTACGGATCCCACAGTGATGAGCAATACTCAAGTACAGGTCGAACGAGTGTTTTGTAAGCCACCTCCTTTGTTGATGGACTACGTTTCCTAAGGAATCTCCCAATGAATCTCAACCGGATACCCGCCTTACCAACAATTAATTTTATATGATCATTCCACTTCAAATCGTTCCGCCGCATAATCCCAGATATTTTACAGAAGTAGCTGCTACCATTGTTTGTTCCGCTTTCATATAATCATACAATAAAGTATTCTTCTTTCTATGTATTCGCAATACATTACATTTGTCTATGTTAAGGGTCAGTTGCCACTCCCTGCACCAAGTGCCTATCCGCTGCAGATCTTCCTTCATTTCGCTCAATTTTCTAATGCTGCAATTTCTCTGTATACTACAGCATCATCCGCGAAAATCTGCATGTAACTTCCGACACTATCTGCTAGGTCTACTAGGTCATTTAACTGCTAAGGTCATCAATCCCTAAGCTTACACACTATTTAACCTAAATTACCCTAAGGACAAACACACACACACACACACATGCCTGCGGGAGGAGTCGAACCTCCGCCAGGACCAGCGCCTCAGACCGCTCGGCTAAACCCGAGCGGATTCCAAGTTAGCCATCCCTTTTATGTTTTGGCTGAAAGTGATGACCGAGTGGTTCTAGGCGCTTCAATCCGGAACCGCGCAACTGCTACGGTCGCAGGTTCGAATCCTGCCTCGGGCATGGATGTATGTGATGTCCTTAGGTTAGTTAGGTTTAAGTAGTTCTACGTTCTAGGGGACTGATGACTTCAGATGTTAAGTCTCATAGTGCTCATAGCCATTTTGAGCATTTTAAGTTTACTATTCCTCTTTTGCTGATCATCTACCATAGCTTTCCTCTGTTTACTTTATCGAAAGAGTTCACATGGTCTATGAATAGTTAGCGTCTCTCTACTGAACGCTCTGTTACTTGGTGATTTGTCTAGTAACGAACTTATTGCCTGTGCACGATCCACCGCTCCTAAAGCCTGTTTGCTTTTCTAGCAGAATATTTTCAACAATAACTGCTAGTATCTTTATTACTGTTTTAGAACATATTATGCACAGCAGAGAGATGTCCCTATAGTTTCTGCAATTAATTCTTCTCCCTTTCTTGTAAACTGTTATTTCTACAGTTAGTCTCCTGTTCTTTGGAATCTAGTGTCCTTCCGAGGCAAGTAAACGTAGCCTGAATTGGAAACTAACGGCTGACTAACCTCTGCCGACATTCGCCATCATGCTATATTGTAGAATTAATCAAATTAGGACCCAGAGCTGGACCATACTGCAGTGGAAGCCGGTAGCAGACCGTCCAGTCCCGAAAAGTCTGCAGTATAGAACAGTCCCAGTAACATTGGTACTCACATGGGTAATCCGACATGCCGCTGTGGAGAAAGGTTTTTTTAGAAGGATTTTCTGAAAATTTGTATTGTGGTACTATAGACAATCAGTGATTGTTCCTGTTGTGTTACAGGTCCCTTAATCTAGAACTGCTGAAAAACAAGCTTTACTGGAAGAGATTCGTTTGGCTACAAGGACAGTTATGTTCCTCCAGCATGACAGGGGCCCTGCACATTCTAGACGTCCGATGACAAATCATCGGAAGATTGATCGACAGAAAAGGCCATGTTTCTTGTTCATCTGAGTCCTTGAAATGTTTGCCTTAAGATTTTTGCCTGAGGGGATAGTGCTTCCCGTGTAAAAGAAGTTGAAGAGTACCTCAAAATATACATGGGGTTGTCGAGAGAATTCGAAATACCATTCAAGTGAGAGATAGAAATCATGAAAATCGAGTTTGACATTAATGGATTGGCTTTCTTTAACATCGTCTGTGAGTGTTTGGGTTACATTCTAGCAGCTGTATCTCTGTAATAAGTAAAAATTTGAAACTTGCTACATCGAATGTTTTATTCAAATTAGTCTATAGCCTTTTAAAATACGATGGTGAGTCGATAAGTAAGTCGCAAACTGGGACAGGGACACAAGAGCACCGTGCACCAGCCTGAAATTTATTTTCCGATTTAACATACTCCAGTTGTAAACTTAAACTCTTTCCCTATCATTGGACAGGAGTTAAAAGCCTACAACTTCGAATTGTTGTGGCAGCGTTCGCATCTAACTATTGACGTCTCGGGATATAACAAGGTTATTTGGTTCCCTACACTGCTGCAACTCACAAGACCGATGTGTCATGCGGTAGCGAAATACCCCTAGACGGAGAAACTATCTGCCTCACAGGATAAACCAGGGCGCCCATAACACTCCTTGTTTCCGACTTTTTCTTGTCCTTTGCTGAATACTTGTACCCAAATGAACACAAATTTCCATGAACAATAGTTCTAGCCATGTAAGGGAAGAATTTAACTGTAGCCGTGCTCCGTACACAGTCCCTCAGCTCAAAAAAATCGCCTTGTTCTATTCGGGTACCAAACCGTAGCACACCTGTCGTATTAGTTTGACTGCAGATCATTAACCGTTGGCCGCAGAATACTGTGTATCGGCTATTTTCCACTTGTCATGTTCTGCCACTATGTAGATACGTATTGGTGTGAAATTGAGTATTCTTTTATTTGCGAGTTTTTTATTGACTCACCCTCGTATCTACTATTCCTGCTAAAATATCCTCTATTTGTATAACTGGGAACACGATCAGTAGAGAGTACCACACATTAAAAATAGATGGTTTACCGATATAATTCTTATTCGGCTTTCATAATGTGTAGAATGCACGTTGTAGGTAATGCGTGCAGTGCAGAAGCACCTGCGCAATCGTGGCCTTGCGCTCGTCTCCCTGAATAGGATAATTCTATGGAAAGAAGGTGACCGAAAGGGAAGTCGGAGAGCGGCTTAGAAAGACGCAATGCCGCGGGGACAGAGGGCGTCCTTAATCCGGCCCGCTCGGCGGCTTGTGACGAGATGAAAACTCTAAGTGGCGGCGTTAGCTTTTCCCGCTCGCCGCAGGTGAGACATTAATCCTGCCCAGCTCACTCCTGAGAGGATGCGGAATGAGATTTCCCGAAAGCCAAAACAAAGGCAACAAGCCGACTGGGGCAGTATTAAGGCGGCCAGCTCCGGGAGTTGAGGCTACTGGGAAGGTGCTCAGTGCTACCTCATTGTAGCCATAAAAGAAAGACTAGCATCTGTACAGAGCATTTGCGCCTCATACTACAATTATTGTAATTTCAGTGATTATTGCGTCAGGCATTGCTGCAAGGTACGACATAATTTATTAACTTGTTCAACGTAACAATACTGCAAATCTGATCAACATGTGAAGTGTACTCGATTTAAAAAAAAAAAAAAAACTGATCAAAAAGACTGTAATAATTACAAGCAAATAAATGTTTATTCAAAAGTCGTTACTCTAAAGGTAAGAGAAATAGCCGAAACTATTTTAACTGAAGGCCATAGCATATTTAGATTTTGGCGAAAAACAATGGATAATATATCTACTTTGAAGATACTGATAAACGAGAAAATTTGATAATGACACACACAGAGCTTCTATCGACTAAGTCAAGGCGTTTGACTGATTAAAAGCAGGACAAAACTCTGGTCAATATTAAAAGAAAATGGAATTCCACGACACTTTGTATGGATCTTAAGCAGCTTAGAAAGTGAAACTAAATTTGTAACGAAACAGGAAACAAAAAAGTAAGAATGGCATTTTAACAAACCAAGGAGTTAAAGGAGGTTGCAGTCTTTCTCAAATTTTATTTAGTTTTGTGTATGAATAAAATGAATAAACAATGGAATGAGAAAATAAAAAGCAAGAAAGGACTATGACTAGATAGGTGCTAGTACATAAAAATATTAATGTATACCGACGACCAGACTACATTAACTACTTCAGAAGAACAGTTCGATAGAAATATTTTAAAATTAAACCAAACTGGCCAAAATCATAATTTAAAATTATCTAAATAAAAGACAGAATCAACAGCATTCCATAGGGAACAACAGGTGTGCTAAAAAATAACGACACAAAACAAAATCATCGAACAAGTAGTTCATATTAACTACCTAGCCTATGATAAAAAATGGTCCAATGGGTCTTAGCACTATGGGACTTAACTTCTGAGGTCGTCAGTCCCCTAGAATGTAGTACTACTTAACCTAACTAACCTAAGGACATCACACACATCCATGCCCGAGGCAGGATTCGAACCTGCTACCGTAGCAAATTTTTAGGACATATGTGGAACAATAAAATTAACATTAAATGAAAAGAATACTAAAGAAAAGATAACTAAAGAAACTTAACCGGAATTATATAAAACACTAACTTTTCTTGTGTTGCTTTACGATCTGAGGCTTGGATACAAAGGAGGAAGACATAAATCGACTGGAGACGTCAGAAACAAAATTCCTCTGATCAGTTGAAGCATGTAAAGTAGAAGATAGTATAAGAAAGTATAAGATACTATAAGAAAGGAAGATATTAGAAATGAGCTACAAATATTTGCAATAACAGAAAAAAGCGACACATACAAGTAGAAATTGAAGGAACATGTGGACAATACCCAACAAGACAAATATCCTAACAAAGCTTTACAATATATACCCAAAGGGCTAATGGGCGTATGTCGATTCAGGAAGCGTTGGAGCTAAGACACTTGATCCGGAACATATTCCTCGAACCTAATCCATGAACGTACATGATGATGATGGTGATGATTATGTTCAGCTTAATGTTCCTAATTTTTCATATTTAGAAAACGTACATCTACAACAAAACCTTCGTCCACATCTACACATATAAATCAAAACATAGAAACTGTCCATCGCAAGAATAATGTCGCCTGGTGGTATCATGGACGCTGTAACAAAAGTATATAACCAGAGCAGAGACGACGCCCAGACGCAGGTCGCAAATGGTAAAATCTTCTGACATCAAGAACTTTGACAAAGGGCAGGTTTTTTGTGGCCCGGTACCTGCAGCTTGTACTTCGGAAACAGCGAAACTGGTCAGCTGAACGCATGCTACTACGGCAAGCATCTATGGAAAGTGGTTGAAGGATGTAGAAACTATGAGGTGGACGTCCTGCCAGATCACAGGAGGAGAATCGCCTGCTCTGCAAAACAGGATAGGCAGCAATATGTGGCAGATGTGAGGAAACAAAAAAATGGGGTGCAGGCACAAACGGGGTTTCGAAGCAGACGGCCCCTATGTGATCCCATGTGGAACAAACGACATTACGATTATATTAGTCACAGGATTATCGAGACTTAACCGTCGATCAATGGACCAATGTATCCTTGTCGGATAGGTCACGTTTCTTGTTACACAAGACCGATGGTTGTGTCCGGATAAGCCACATTCAGACGAACAGCTGCTGGAAACATGCACCATTCCACAGACACAAGGCAGTTGAGTCAGTATTATGATATGGGAGAGACTGAAATGAGTTGGTTGGTTTTTTTGGGGAAGGAGACCAGACAGCGAGGTCATCGGTCTCATCGGAATAGGGAACGACAGGGAAGGACGTCGGCCGTGCCCTTTGAAAGGAACCATCCCGGCATTTACCTGGAGCGATTTAGGGAAAGCACGGAAGAGCTAAATCAGGATGGCCGGACGCGGGATTGAACCGTCGTCCTCCCGAATGCGAGTCCAGTGTTTAACCACTGCGCCACCCAGCTCGGTAGACTGAACTGGGCTTCTACGGATGGGAATTGAAGGCACCATCACTGTTGTGTTCTTCGTGTTTATACTTGATATCTTCCTTGACTGCAAAGGCATTTTCCATGTCCATGATACAACGTGCGACAGTGTTTTGAGGATCTGGATAGTGACGTCCTGGCCATCAGATTCACGTGTTCTGATCCAGATGGAGCACACTTGGGACTATCTTACGCCAGCTTTGCGTCCCCAAACCACCGGTCAGTAATTTGCAGGAATTCAACGCATGTGCTCAGATATATAATGCCAGATCACTTCTGAAACTTACCAATGACTCTTCGAATCTGTGGGATGCACAATTGCTTCTGTAATGTGTTTCAAAGAAATGAACTAACACGCAACTGCGCATTTGCTCAAAGTATTTCGGCGCACCAGGGAATATCTATACTCCAAAAGACACATTACGTCATGTGCTAGAGGATACATCATCTATCACGGTCACTTCTTCCATTTGTGCGACTGGTCGCGAGTAGAGCACAGGAAGAGTGGCTGCTGCTGAACATCCACATGTCCACATGAGATCGAATCTCTCTATTTTCAAGGTCTTTTCGGCAGAATTAAAAAAAAAAAAAAACAGTTGCCTCTTTTACGTAGGTATGACGTCGAAAGTTTAATACCAAACCACCCCCATCTCTTGTCGAGTCTGACAGTGGGGTTGCGTGGGCATCTCCGTGACATTTCTATACTAACTAAACGAACCTGTACTTAGTGAGTTTGTGGAAAGAGAATTTACGTTGCTACCTACGTTGTTAACACTTTTAGGTACGATACATTGCAGAGTGGATAGTCAACATATGTTCGGTAGAAAGGTGAGTGACTGATACAAACTGTATCGTTCTCTACTTGGACATTAATCGAAGTACGCATGCAACATGGACGTTTCATTTCGTTTTCTGCCAAGTACGGTGTAGGCAGTGCTGTCAAATACACTGTAAGGAAAAAAAATACCGACGCACCATGAAGAACTGAGATATACATGCACAGATAAAACAAATAATTGTAATTTCAATAAAATCGGATGATCAGTAAAGAGAAAGAGCTTTCCAAAATGAGCAAGTCAATAACGCGTTGGTCCACCTCTGGCCCTTACGCAAGCAGATATTGGGAATGATTGACAGAGTTGTTGGACATCCTCCTGAGGGATATCGTGCCAGATTCTGTCGAAAATTACGAGCTGGTTGGAGGGCTGAGTGCTTTTTTAAAAGTACACTGGAACAACAAAGCACTTCAATTTAGTATTTCATGCCCAATAACTGGGCTTCGACTTTAATCATACGTCTCTTCCCGTGCGGGATTCACAGTACCTGTGCGAGTATATGATGTTGACAAAAGTAGTTGCATGTGGAAGTTTGGGTCGATCCGGAGAGCGTGTTCAGTTGGCCGAGCCAGCCAAGTTGACCACTCGAGTCAAGCGGAAGACGGGGTTCGAGTCATGGCCCCGCACAAACTTTCATCGTCACCAGTGCATAGCGCAGCCAAAGTTCAGCCATATTCGCAAACGCGAATATGATTCTCGTAACTCACAAAAGAATTGCACGATGTAGTTACCCGTTTCGGTCAACAAGTTGTCGTAGTCAGCAGATGCGTTGCTGACCTCTAACCCCCTACGATCGCATAGCAGTTATCAGTCGACAGAGCGGTACAGTCAACAGCACAGTGCATGGGCCGCCAAACTTAGTCATCTGTTCTGAGTCCCATTTGGGATCTTTTGCAAAGGTGTGTTGTTACTTGCAGAGCCTCCCATACTTTTCTGCTGTGCTTAATTTGTACCATATCGTACTTTACTCGACTGAATATACCACCTTTATTACAATAACCTCCACTATTATATTTTACTCACCCACAATATCGGCTAGTTTCGGTCTGCACGAACCTTATCAAGAGACTTTGCCTTAACTATAAGACAGTGCAGAGTAAGGTGACGATATTCAGAGTCACGCAGTAAATTAACGGATCTTACAAGCTACAAACAGATCTATTACAATGCGGTAAATGCTAGCAGTATCTGGGTAAAGGTACAATTCGTATGTGAGAATTTTGATCAATGCGTATTCAAAACAATCTGCCTCGCTCGAACTTTGTGAACGAATGCAACTGAAACAGAGTCATCGTATGAAATGGTCGTATTATCTGACCGCATGTAATTGCATAAAACCCTCTAAATATGAGCCTCCCGTTATAGAGAGGAAGAGGCTGAACGACAAGCAGGTCAGAAATATAGTGTCGTTTTCTTGACAGTGAACAACAGTACGGAGTTACTTAAGAGGCCTTGCATACTGTCGTTAATGAATACGGACCAACTGCGAATTCAGGCATCATCGGGAAAACATTCGAAGATAATACTGCGTCCTGCAACCGATATAGTCGCCTGGGATTAGCCGAGCGGTCTGAGGCGCTGCAGTCATGGACTGAGCGGTTGGTGGTGGTGGTGGTGGTTAGTGTTTAACGTCCCGTCGACAACGAGGTCATCAGAGGCGGAGCGCAAGCTCGGGTTAGGGAAGGATTGGGAAGCAAATCGGCCGTGCCCTTTCAAAGGAACCATCCCGGCATTTGCCTGAAACGATTTAGGGAAATCACGGAAAACCTAAATCAAGATGGCCAGAGACGGGATTGAACCGTCGTCCTCCCGAATGCGAGTCCAGTGTGCTAACCACTGTGCCACCTCGCTCGGTGTGCGGTTGGTCCCGGCGGAGGTTCGAGTCCTCCCTCGGGCATGGGTGTGTGTGTTTGTCCTTAGGATAACTTAGGTTAAGTAGTGTGTAAGCTTAGGGGCTAATGACCTTAGCAGTTAAGTCTTATAAGATTTCATAACTATTTGATATATATATATATATATATATATATATATATATATATATATATACTGTATTTCTATGGGCTATGGAGACGAATATTTCTTTTTGCCTTCCTTGTTGTAGAATTTATTGTAGTTTCCTGATGCTGGCAAGCCGAAGTAATCGCTCGTCATGTTAGAGTACCACTTTACCCCATAGGTGGAGAGGAGAGAAGTGTGAGGTATCGCATTACTTAGGCCATTTTAGGGTGTTAACGAAATAATTGCACTATAACCGATCGAAATGTGTGAGACATGTGTCAGAAGCAGACCTGGCGGTAATTGAACAAATACGACGGCGCAGTTGCTTAATGATATGTACATGTATGTGTTGCTTCTGTCTTGTGTGTGTATATACACACGCACACACACACACACACATCCAGAGAGGGGGAGAGAGAGAGAGAGAGAGAGAGAGAGAGAGAGAGAGAGAGAGAGAGAGAGAGAGAGAGAGAGAGAGGGGCGGGCATAATTTAGAATTAGCTATTTATAGGAGCATTTACATTTACAGTCTATCGGCATGAGTATCATGTCCAGATTTTATAAGGCTATCAAGTATACAATATCACCTCACAGCCAGCTCTCTAACCGAGGTACTCTACTAAATTGGAAACTGGAGGAGAAGCTGCAGTTGCATCGGAATGGTGCCGCTGGCAAGGGGCCATAAACAGCTGTAATCCCTATGAGAGTACAAGGTAGCAGGACTTGTGTAAATGTAATTACCTGGACGGTTCTATATCATTACGTAGCAAGTCAACAACTGTTACCCCAAAGTCTTTGTGTGGTGCCTACATACAGGCTGGACACATCTAATCCTTTATAAACGGCTGGAGATATCTAAACAATACCATCGACAAAGGCATGAGTAGTTTTCTGCGTTATAGCATTGATCCTTATGAGCCGTGGTATTTTAGTGGCAACAATTATATTAAATTATTTGATGTTCATTTCTTGATCCCAAACCATACTTCCCTCTTCAGAAGTAATTACAGTTGGACTGATGAAAGGAAAATCGGTTAAAGTATACGTAACCCCTATTCAAAGATGACATCGTTAAGGATGTGGAACTAATTCACTTGAGGATAGGAGAACAAACCGCATGTGATTTTTAAGGGGTAATCCTGCAGTGAGTCACAGTAAGAAAATGTACACAATGCTTCCTTAACTACGATTTAAACCCTACTCATCATTAATAAGATTCCAACCTTTATCCATTGTGTTCTCTCGCTCCTGAGTAAGTGGGGACATGTTAGTGAGATATATTTCTACAATGTTGTTGTATTGAGTGTAGCATTTTACAAATGCACAACATAGTAGTATATCTATAGGGCCTTTGGCACATTTTGCACTTAAATGACTTTGAAAAGGGCAAGTATCAATTCCACGCCAGAGGCAATGATATCATCAATGACCTAGAATACGTTATGTCATGAAGATGGTGGTGCATGAAAACTAAAAGTCCGAGATGATGTGTATGTGAAACTGAAAAAGAAGTAAGATGATGTTGGCAGGATGTTTAAGAAAAAGAAAACTGCACAAACACACACACACAAATTTCATCTCTCATGTGCACACACAGCATAAAAAACATTTATAACTGTATCTACAAACGTGTCTCATCTTCATTAAATTTCATCTCTCTCTCTTTCTCTATGGGAAGAAAATCCAGACAAAAATACTCAAGATACAAAATCTCTGTACATAAAAGGCAATGTCCCGACTGACTGACTCACTCAATGACTCATCATTACCCAGCCCAAAAAAGACAGAAACTTAAAATTTTTAGAGGGTGTTGTTAATGAACTGTAGGCATTGTTTAAGAAGGAATTTTTAGAAATATTTCCCATAAGGGGGTGAAATAAAAAGTGAAAGTTTTTTGAAAGTATGTTGTCATTAAGGCAATTTTTAAGCAAATCGTACGAAAATTGGTACTATGTTTTTCGGCCAATAAAGACTTACGTGTTTCAGCATTTTTTAAATTTAACGACTATGGGGGTGAAGAAATAGTGATATTTTTAAAAAAATAAATCATTATGGAAGAACAGCGAAAGTATTTTGTAGCTACATCTTTGAAAATCTATGTTTGACTTTTCAGTTACAAATAAAGAAAAAATGATAAAATGCTTTATGTAAATATTTCACTATGAAATAATTTTTAACGATAAACCAATGAAAATTTGAATTTAATTTATAAATAAAAAATATGTGTTTTACTGTTTTTGAAAATTGGGTGAAATAAGGAATGAATGTTTATGTGGAAATATTTCATTATGTAAGATTTTCGAAGCTAAATGTATGAAAATTTGTTTCTAGTTCCTCTGTTAGAAATAAAAAAACAAGTATTTAATTTTTTTTGAAAATTCTACAAGTGAGGGGATGAAATAAGAGTTGCAATGTCTTATGAAAGTGTTTGACTGTAAAAGTATTTTTTAAGCCAAATATTTGAAAATTTGTATTTGGTTTCTCAGTTGTAATTGAAAAAAAATACGTATTTCACTATTTTTGGAAATTCAACCCCTAAGGATGTGAAATAGGACAAGACTGGTTCCCTGACTCATCATCGTTCAGCCAAAACTGCTAAGGATAGAAATTTGAAATTTGGAGAGGGTGTAGATCTTAAACTGTAAGCATAATTTAGGATGAAATAGCTCGAAGTTCCACTCCTAGGAGTGAAAGGCTTTTGAAAGAAAGTCGCTATTAAAGCAATTGTGGAGCTAGAACATGCGAAAATTGGTACTGGTTCCTCAGTTATAAATAAAAAAAAGTGTCTCAAAATTTTTAGAAATTTAACTCTTAAGTGGGTAAATCAGTATGTGAAAGATTTTTTCGAAAATAAATCATTATTAAAGAACTCCCACAGTATAAAAAATGTTGTTTGGCTTCCAAGCTGAAATTAAAAAAAAAATATATGTTTCTATGTTTTTTAAAAGTGAACCCCCAAAGGGAGTGAAATAGGGAATGAAAAGGTTCGCAGAAGAGCTTCTGTAAAGTTTGGAAGGTAGGAGACGGATACTGGCAGAAGTGAAGCTGTGAGTACCGGACGTGAGTCGTGCTTCGGTAGCTCAGTTGGTAGAGCACTTGCCCGCGAAAGGCAAAGGTCCCGAGTTCGAGTCTCGGTCGGGCACACAGTTTTAATCTGCCAGGAAGTTTCATATCAGCGCACACTCCGCTGCAGAGTGAAAATCTCATTCTGGAAACATCCCCCAGGCTGTGGCTAAGCCATGTCTCCGCAATATCCTTTCTTTCAGGAGTGCTACTTCTGCTAGGTTCGCAGAAGAGCTTCTGTAAAGTTTGGAAGGTAGGAGACGGATACTGGCAGAAGTGAAGCTGTGAGTACCGGACGTGAGTCGTGCTTCGGTAGCTCAGTTGGTAGAGCACTTGCCCGCGAAAGGCAAAGGTCCCGAGTTCGAGTCTCGGTCGGGCACACAGTTTTAATCTGCCAGGAAGTTTCATATCAGCGCACACTCCGCTGCAGAGTGAAAATCTCATTCTGGAAACATCCCCCAGGCTGTGGCTAAGCCATGTCTCCGCAATATCCTTTCTTTCAGGAGTGCTAGTTCTGCAAGGTTCGCAGAAGAGCTTCTGTAAAGTTTGGAAGGTAGGAGACGGATACTGGCAGAAGTGAAGCTGTGAGTACCGGACGTGAGTCGTGCTTCGGTAGCTCAGTTGGTAGAGCACTTGCCCGCGAAAGGCAAAGGTCCCGAGTTCGAGTCTCGGTCGGGCACACAGTTTTAATCTGCCAGGAAGTTTCATATCAGCGCACACTCCGCTGCAGAGTGAAAATCTCATTCTGGAAACATCCCCCAGGCTGTGGCTAAGCCATGTCTCCGCAATATCCTTTCTTTCAGGAGTGCTAGTTCTGCAAGGTTCGCAGAAGAGCTTCTGTAAAGTTTGGAAGGTAGGAGACGGATACTGGCAGAAGTGAAGCTGTGAGTACCGGACGTGAGTCGTGCTTCGGTAGCTCAGTTGGTAGAGCACTTGCCCGCGAAAGGCAAAGGTCCCGAGTTCGAGTCTCGGTCGGGCACACAGTTTTAATCTGCCAGGAAGTTTCATATCAGCGCACACTCCGCTGCAGAGTGAAAATCTCATTCTGGAAAAGTCTTATGAACTGTTTTCATTATTAAAGCATTTTCGAAGCTAAATCTTTGAAAATCTGTTTTTCCCTTCTCCGTTAGGAAATAATTGCATGTTTCACTGTTTTTGGAAATTCAGTCCTAAGGGGGGGGGGGGGGGTGAAATGGGAGATAGTAAGTTGAGAGAATGTATCGTTATATTAAAAATTTTTAAGATAAATCTGTAAAAATTGGTATTTGAATTCGCGGTTAGATAGAAAGAAATACGTGCTAGGCGATGAAAGTTTCTATGGAAATATACCGCAAGAACGCAAAAATCATGATTAACAAATATTTTGGTCTCAAACTACCGGAATCGCCTTTTGGCAAGAAGTAAATTCAGAAAAGATCATCGTTCTGTGGCCTTAATCAGCGCAAAATGTTCAGATGATCTTGCAATTTGAGAACAACATAAAAATTCCGTTAAAGGATAAAGAAAGTCTGTGCGAACCATACAGTCAATACGAGAGAAGAAATAGAGCTTAAGCTCGCTTATTATAAAAAGAAAACATTACATTCCAAAGGAAGTTAGATCCTCACTTGGTTGATCGTCCAAATCTACATACATCATTCAGGACAGTCAAATTGATACTTTCTAGCTATGATAAGCAATATTCAGAGTTCAAACTGTAAAGTACTTTTACATTTGCATATAGATAAGAAACCAAGGTTGTTATGATTCTGCCTACCTAGTTTCTATATGGTGCAAACTAAAGAACAAATTACTGAACAGCTGCTGCTCTTCTTCTAGCAGTGACTTACAATTTGTCTACTGCAGCAATCAGAATAATCCATAGTTGACTAGTGTGAAAGTAGACCTCTCAGACAATCAAGAGAAAGGAAAGGTTATAAACTATGTTCTGTCCGCTTATAGCTTCAGTTATTTATCTGTAAACTATGTGGAAATCTTAAGCGCAGACTCCAGAAAGGCCCACATAACCACGAATAAAGAAGTGTTATATTAAAGCTGGCAAAACATGTTTTTATAAACCCAGGCCATTGTTTACACAATACCATCGAATTGGGATTGGTTCAAACAAATAAAGTAATTCTGCAGGCTTTAAGAAAGACAACCAAATGTATCGAACAGACTTAAACCATTTCCTATAACAGCAATTACTCCTTTAAGTGCAGTTAATGTGTTATTAGTGTGAGATAAAAACTGGAAATGGAAGAGATCACACTCTAAAAATAAAAACTGATATATCTGATGAGAGCAATTCCCATGAAGGAAAAATATAAACTGGTATTGGAAAAAGAAGAAACCATTGCAGATCTGCAAGCAAGGTTTACAATGCTTGAAACACAGTAAGTGGGAAAATCTGGATCCATCGGAGGAGTTCGGAGCATTTATTGTGATGAAATGTAAAGTGGACACTTGTTTGAATACTGGCAGAAAAAGTTTACTATGTTAAAGGATACACAAAAAATATGTTTATAAACCGCCATTCCATTTGGATCAGCTTAAAAGAAGCATTTTTACATTGTACCTAAATGTGGTGGTGTTGACATTGTGGATACAGCAACAAAAGAGCCATTTGCACAGTTAAAACCATTGGAATAATTATATTTAATTGGAAATTGCTGGCTAAGGTTGCAAAAATAAAGTTATATACCGTAGATCATGACTGAAGAGAATAAGAATTGCAACACACCCGCAAGAAATTGTGGAAAGATTTAACAATAGTGTAATGCAGGAGAAAAAGAAAAAAATAAAATCTTCGAATGTGCTGAATTAAAAAAAAATTGTAAGAAGGAGCAGAGGTAACTTTGAAGGTCATAAAGCAGATAGTTTACAGAAAAAATTAGATATGTATTAGAATTTGAGAATATACCCTCTTTTTATTTGTCGAATTACTGGTTTGAAAAAGAATGAGATGGTTTACATGTAGATTTAAGTGAAAAGATAAAAATTATAGAATGTGAAGTGGCACTTTTGAGGTTCACACAGCTAGGAGACTAACAAAATTTACATGGCTCGCTCCACCGGAGGTCTCACTCTATGTGCAAGCTTCGATGCCAGAAAAGCTGGAGCAGTGGACAGCAGAGAGTTGGTTGGTGCCCAGTAGCCAAGATGAAATGAGCTAGGGCCTGCTGTGGTATGGAGCTGGGCATTCCGTAAGAGCCAACGGTCGATGTGGAGCGTGGCTGAGCTTTCTCCTGGTGGCTAGAGAGGACAGCATCCCCAGCCAGGTACAGAGAGGTGGTTTTGTCATTACTGTTACTACTCATCATTAGGAGTAAGCAGTGATTCTCAGGTAGCTGACAAGTGGTCATATTTCGAGTAGGGCATGGCACATAGAGTACACATTTGTGTGTTCGTTACAGACGTAGTGCTGCGTCGCATCGCTTTGTAGGCAGAATAGTGTGCACTGTATTGTGTTTAATTACACAATGTAGATGTGTATTATTGTTCTACAATAGAGAACATTCTGTAATTATTTTTATCATGCTGAAGGCATATCCATTGTCGTACATAGCTACACGTTACCGAGTTTTTGTTGTTGCTCATAGCATGGGTAACTTGGAATCTCTGTTGTCCGTAGTATTAGTAAATAGCCACGGTACAGGTGGGTTAGATTGTGATTTTATTCTTCATTCTACTGTATTGAATAGTCATCCGATTGTAGCGTTCTACAGTCAGAAACGTTAGTGCCGTATTCTTTCATGGAGCCCTTTTGTGTGTCATAGAGGTTTTGTTGCCGAATTGTGATTATCATATTCCTTAAAGTGTTTTCCATTTGTTCTATCATAGTCTGCTGCGCTAATTATACAAGGATTAGTTTTGAGAAATATATCATTGATTTATTATTATTGTTTAACGATCTCTTAATATCATGTTGTAATTATGGAAATATTTACGTCACTTTTCAAAAATAAGCCCAGTTCAAACCATACTGAACCCAAAGCCTGATCTACCATTGGTTGCAGATCTTGTTTGTGGATTGTGGCAGCGTGGTACACGTATCTGTAGTTTTAGTGTATTAAAAAATTGTATCTTGCATTCCTATATGTTGTTAAAGGAATAGTCACTATGAAGATGCCAGGTGGAGCAGGACGAATTCGTGGGCGGGTCCTTACGTGCTCTGTGGCAGAGTTGTCCGAGCAACTTCAGCAGGTCGTGGGAGAGCCGGTGCCATTGACAGCGAGAGAAAGGCAAGAGTGAGTAGGGGAATCGACAACATTAGGTTGATACCCGGAAAGATCGAATTAGTCCTCCGGTTTTACGAAAGCGAGAAACCTTCCAGTGGGTAAGCGTAAATTACCAGCCAGTGCTACGCATTATGTCAGTCCGGATGCTTGTTTGTTGTTGTTAGTGGATGGAGCAGGAGGTAGGCAGATAGTGAGTGGACTATAGGATAGGACAACGGGGATAGAGATTATAATAAGTAATTCATTGGCGTCATCAACCGTGCAGGGTAGCAAGATATATTTAAATTTGGAACTGGGAGAGGATGTTAACCCAACACAAAAAGTACAGGTGTCTGAGGGAGGGGATAGAACGGAGAAATACAATTCGCTACGTTACCTACCCGTCAGCAAGTATGCTGAGTAATCAGAAGTCGTCGCTAGATTTGGCACGCGCTACGATGAAATGTTTATACACTATATCACTGGGTGAGCAGTAACAAATGTTTAGTTTAACGGATATTGAAGTATTACAATTGCTGTACTCACATACTTGGTAAGCAGAATAGCGAATGCGATAAGTGAAAGGTAAATGGTAAATGCCTCCCATCGATAGTTGTTAAGGATAAAAGTAGTCGATCTGAATTACGGGCGTTAGCAAGGTGTGAAGGAGCCGTTTGGGGAAAAAGTTAACGAGGTATCTACTGCTGAGCGCGCCCAAATTATAGCTAATATTATGAAATGGAGCAGACTGTAACATCACTGAAGGGAAATATTCGCTTAGCCTCCTCATACTTCAAAGATTCAGACCGAACGGTATAGGTATAGGGACCAAATGAAGGGTGATGAACAGCAAGTAGATAGGACGAATAGAAGTAATATGTGGCGAAACCGAGGTTCAAGCCCTAACGGTCGTTTTTTCTCTGGGCATCATAGGACACTTTAGGAAGGATTGCCCACACCAAGAGAGGAAGCTGAACACAAGCAGTCGACCGTGTCCTAAGGAAGCAGCGGGATTAAGGTGCTCGATTATTGCCTCTGGTGGTTTCACAGCTAGGTTCAAACATAAATTGCACAGGTCACATTCCCTTGATGCCAGTATGTCGTCTACTTTATATTGGTAGTACAGTGACGGTTGTGAGTGAAAAGGGTTTTCATGCCTATTAGTAGGTGTGTAGTTGGCCGTGATTCTAAGGAGACGAGACTCCATCTGCTACGGCCAGTTTAGGATTGTTAAAAACGCTGGCACGGGATTAGCTAAGCTAAAAATTCGGAAATTTACATGGAAAATTAAACTAAGGATAGTGAATGGGTTATCCACCAATTTGATATTGAGATCTGATGTAACAAGGAAGACAGGCCTGATTTCTAATTGGGGACAAGATCACTTTAGCTTTCAACATGGTAGGAATAGGACATTCTCGTTTTGAGCACATTTTGCGTCTGAGATAGCTGTCTTACGACAAGGAGTAAGTTATACAAGGTATTCGGACATACCTCTTACAGATTTCTACCACTTGTAGAGCAGGGTGAGTACATAATATTTTAAATAGGAACCCATGTCTGGAAAAATTGTTTCCGTCCTGCGACGGTTTCAGTTCAGATGTGTAACGCGTCCACGTCCGCTGAGGTAAAGAGAAAAGTATCAGAGTTGCTTGTCCTGGTATGCAGTACGGTAGACAGAATGACGTATACTACGTCAGACGATCACCTGCTGTCACTTAGCATCTGTCTTGCTGCGAGACCTACTCAATGCCTGTGCGTCTCCGATGAAGTAAACATGGTTCGGTGCACGTTTTAGGAATACATAGACATGCTCCTTGTGTATGACGAAGCTTCCTGGTGATCAACAGTTACATCGGTATCATCTACAAAGGGTACACGCTATCCGTCAAGCCGTTTTGTAGCCAAAGCAGTGCCTACTGAACTTGGTTTCTGTTCCGTTGCATCGACACTCCGAAAAATGCTTCAAATGTCTCTGAGCAATATGGGACTTAACATCTGAGGTCATCAGGCCCCTAGAACGTAGAATTACTTAACCTAACTATCCTAAGGGACTCACACACATCCATACCCGAGGCAGGATTCGAACCTGCGGCCGTAGCGGTCGCGCGGTTCCAGACTGAAGCGCCTACAACTGCTCGGCCACAGCGGCCGGACAACCACGTCGAGGTCTGTTCACAGACGAATGTAAGTTCGCTAGGGACTGTTTTCTGAATACTGGAAATGGTCAGGTCTGGGGAGACTAAAACCCTCCTGCCACGCATGTTCAAGGATTTTAGCAGTTGTTAGGTAATGACGTGGGGGTGGGTGTTCTGGACGGGCATATAACTGTGTCGTGCCTCCTTCCACTCTGCACCACCTCACTTCCCACGTGCTGTTCAGAGACATCTCAGCAGAAGAAATGGGGAAAGATGGGTAGGCCGAAGTGGTCCAACTGTAGGTTGTAACAACGTTGTTGGTCGCCACATCGGACCGCTGTTATAATGCATCAGTACTGTTCTGTATGTACAGTATCCTGGGTTCCTTTTTTGTTGGAATACTGTAAACACGCAATGTTTAAGTGTTAATACAAAAAAGTGTGCGCAAGTGACAAATGGATGTTTCGTTATGTTTCATTTTGAATTGTTATCTAATAACTATACTGCATCACCCCTAATTCGATTTTTCAGGCAAAAGTGGATGAGTTGAACATATGAACTGAAACCGTCGTGTTCAACGGAAACGGTACGTTGTCGGATATGGGTTTCTTCTTAAAATGTTATTTACTCATTCCTCTCTACAAGTCCTTGAAGTTTGTGACGGGAATTTTCGAACACCCTGTATGTCCAATGATTTCCTGGAGCTATTTAAGGCGAAGGACAAACGCTAGGAGGAGGATATGTCCTTAAGAACTATTAAGCGGAGAATAAAACTTCGAGGAGTGATCAGACTATATATACTTAAAATGTTATACTTTACTGTGATACCTGGGGTGCCATCCAGCCACACAGGTAGTACCTATGTTATTTGCCTGTTGTTATAGGTGGCTGGACGTTTGAGAATCTATAAACAGGCAAAAAAAATCTAAGAGGAATTCATATGGAAAGGAATATACCGGGATGCCAGGACAATGGTGTGTAAGACACGTTGAATACGTAAACTACCGAAAGATGGTAAACAAGACACTGACACCGATAGAAAGAGAGCTGGAGATATTGCACATCGATTTTGTTGATCCATTTCCAACATTGTTCGCAGAAAATAGGTAAGCTGTTGTATGTGTGGATAGTTTTTCATTGTTCCCCTGTTAGTTTCCTGCCAGGTCGATAACAACACAAGCTGCAATACTTTTTTGGGTGGAGAATTTTTGGTAACTTTGATTCCAGAAAAATTTCAGTATTCAAAAATGCCACTGTGTTTGCATTAAGAGTCTTCAAGAAGTTTTATTTTGGGTTGAAAATTAAACATATGGCCACTGCGTCACACTACTAGAATTCGTAGTTCGCTGAAAAAGTTAACCGTAATCTGAGAGTGGCACTGATTGCGTATTATCATTTAGATCACACACATTGGGACGAGACTGGACTGGTTAATGTTTGCATTTAATACTGTAAAGCATGAGGCGTGAAAGAAGACGCCGGTGGGATTCATGTTTGCCTTTGAGACTAGTTTCCCATTGGCTAACTTATGGTGTATCGGAATATTGTCAAAATATTGCTGCCCCGTAAGATCTCATCTAAAGAGCTTAGGGAAAGTTGGTGTGTGGCCGGCCGCTGTGGTCGAGCGGTTCTAGGTGCTTCTGTCCGCAACCGCTGGGGTCGCAGGTTCGAATCCTGCCACAGGCATGGATGTGTGTGATGTCCTTAGGTTAGTTAGCTTTAAGCAGTTCTAAGTTTTACGGGACCTATGACTTCGGATGTTAAGTCCCATAGTGCTCAGAACAATTTTTGAAAGTTGGTGTGTAGAATGTATTGGTGTGTAGAGTGTATTGGCCACCCATTAGCAGAGATGTCAGGGATACAACTGCGGAAGGCGTTCCAATTCATTTAGAATTGGGAGGGGAACCTGAGAAATTTTGTCAAGATGAATGGCGCGGAGGGGAAGATAAAAACTGTCGCCACACTGTAAGGGGCCCTACGAAACTGTCCAATGCATCACCTTTGACATGCTCTTAATTAACGATATGGCAGCCCCAAGGGAATTCAGGGTGTATACTTCGAAACTTAAATAGGCCTATGGTTCGAAAGGTATGTACTGTGGCCTTAGTACAGTTAACTGTCACCTTGTGTTTAATCTATTAAAACGTTATATTTTAATTATCCTCCTGTTAGTTGGCTTGGGAGCGGGCAGTGGAGCTTCAGGGGGATGTGGGGGTGGGATGGAGATTGTGTCTTGCGAAACGGCACTTCTAAAATTTCCGCTGCCAGGATCGAAGTTTTGGCGGATCTTCACGCTTCACCAGATGGGTCGCTCTGTGTGTGGGCTTCGACGCCAGCGCCTCTCAGGCCAAGTTGAGGCATGGAGCACAGTGGAGGGCAGAGAGTTGGTTGACGGCCAGCAGCAACGACGGAGTCAGCTGAGACCTGGGATACCATGCAGCTGGGCAGTTTGTGGAGCCCATGGCCAAAGAGGGGTGTGTACGAGTTGTTGCAGACATAACCTATATGGAGGGTGGTTGGTGCCCAGAGAAGGAAACCCCAGCGAGATACAGGGGTTTAATCTATTAAAACGTTATATTTTAATGATCCTCCTGTTAGTTGGCTTGGGAGCGGGCTGTGGAGCTTCAGGGGGATGTGGGGGTGGGACGGAGATTGTGTCTTGCGAAGGAAACCCCAGCGAGATACAGGAATGAGTATTTTGTTATTAGTGTAAATGCGGAACACTATGAATGTGCTTTAATGTCATGCAGTGTTCCTCAGGCTGTTGTCAGGTTATGTAAATCGAGGGTAGATAAGGGGGAGGGGGAGAAAGGAAAGAAAAGTGAAGCAACTGTTGATGTTAGCTTCATCGGGTCTTTATGCGGAATGAACGGTGACAAATGAAACTGCGATCTGGACTGGGGTTCGAACCCAGGATCTGCTGCATACCAGGCAGTTCCGCTAACCTCTGCGGCACCCGGACACAGTGTCTGTAGCAGCTGTGGAGACCATCTTGGCACGCCTCTCGGCCGATTCACACTCCCATCTAGTGCCATTTATCCGCAGTCTCGTCCACGTCCTCCATGCTCACTGTTTTTAAATTCCCACAGAAGGTCGAACGTAGTTGTACCTCCGCATTGAAGGTAGTGGGTTCATTGTCCATTGAGGCGAAACAATTTGAATGTGCGCTGTCTGCCTCGATGGGTAACGAATCCAGATCCTTGAGTGCGGATGCACAGTTACGTTCGACCTCCTGCGGGAACCTAAAATTAGCGAGCATGGAGGACGTGGACGGGGATTGAGGATAGGTGGCCCCAGGAAAGAGTGTGGGTCGACTGAGAGGCGCCCAGAGATAGACCGCGGAATTGCGATAAACACTCTGTCTGGTTGGCGCAGGAGGTTCCGGTATTGAATTACGATCCGATACAAATTATCACTCGTCCCCGCTGATTCTGCATAAAGTCCCGATGAATATGACATTAATAGTTCCTTCCATTTCCTTTTCTTCCACCCTCCTTCACCTTCAATTTACTTGTCAAATGCCTGAGAAACACTGCATGACACTAGAGCACTCTCCTAGTGTTCCATATTTACAGTTAAGAACAAACACCTCGAGTTCGTATAGTTAACAAGTGGTCAAATTCAGAGGAACATGCGGCAGATATGTACAGTGAAGTGGATAATGCATGTTGGGGTACGATGTGTTAGTTAAAGTCGCAGTACTGCATGGTGTGGCCGTGAGGGCGGAATAGAGTGCCTTGTATTGTGTTTCATTTCGTGCTTTAGACGTGTGTTACCGTTGTCGAGAAGAGAACGTTCTGTAATTGTTTCTTTTATCGTTCTGTAGGTGTGTCCAGCACTGCAAATAGATTAAAGTTGTTAAGATTTTATTGTTGTTGTTCGTAGCGCAGGTAGCTTGGCAGTGATGTTGACTGTAGTAAAAAAAAAAAAAAAAAAAAAAGGCTGTAGTACCAGTAGTAGTAACTAGCTGATGGAGGTCCTTGGTGACAGGGGTGATTTATATTGTGATATTATTCATTTATTGCATTACATTGAGCGGTCTCGCGATTGTAACATTGTATGGGCATAAACTGTGAATATACTATTCTTGTTGGGTGCCCCCTTACATGAATGATCAAAACTGAGTTATGTTTACGATATTTCTTAAAGAACCTTTATTTTCTCTATTATTATGTGCTGCCAAAATCGTACCAGGATTATCTCTGGGCAATATACCATTGAGTTCTTATCACTGTTTAAGATTCTGTCGATGTCATGCTGTCTGTGTGGAAATATTTATGACATTTACAAACGAAGACGTAAAATAAGCGTATGGATGCACAACTCCCAGTCGAAGCCCCATTCCACCCAAAATCTGCGCTACAAAATTAAACTGACTGTTATTAAAACTACGAAACAAACATAAAGAAAGAGATGTTTTGTGTGTGTAAATGTCTACGCACAAAACAATAAACATTTGTGTAAGAATATTTGTTTCCGTATTTGTTCCCTGGCTAAAATCCTAAAAATGTCCTATATTTAGGATAATACACACGTGTGTTTTGGATTATTATCTTTAATGGTAAATGAAAGTGGGTGGTTGGTGACGTTGAAAAATAGCCAGAACTAGGGAGATGGACCAGAGAACCCCCGGTTATTACCCATGAAGACAGTTAAACTAAATCTAGATCACATTCCTGTGCTGCCATCGAATATACAAAAGTATAAATCATTTAGGGAAAGTATTATAGCAACGAACCAAGAGAGGTGATGCAATATAAATTTCCGATTTATAGATTCGCATAATTTTCCGACATGCTTTCTCAAACTTGCAGGCAGAGTTCCAATAGTCCTCCCTCTGTACTGGAGGTGAATCGGAGACTGATGACCTTCGCTGTTTGGTCTCCTTAAAAACTTAGTCATCATCAGCAAAGGCCTATGATACCAAATGTCTATGTACATGTCACTCTGTCACTCGGTTGTTGTAAATTGTCGGCAGGAAGTTAGTGAGCGCGTAACTGGCACCAGATAGCGCCCCCCTCCCCCCTCCCCCTTCCCCCCTCTCCCCTCCCCCCTCCTGGCTTAGACCATTGGGTTCATATCAGAGAGTTTTGGAGGCCAAGATATCAACATGAGTTCACAGGCATAGGCAGTTACTCTGTTGGGAGATGTGATAGCTGTCGGGGTAGACATCTAGCACGAAGGCTGATGTGTAATACTGTTCACGTGGTTCACAGCCGTCATGGCTTCTTCGATTACTAACAGAGGTCCAGTAGCAGCCTAGGTAACTGTCTCCCATAGCGTAACACTATCATCTGCATTCATCTGTGGCGTGGTGTATGTTTCGTGCACCGTTAACCCTAATGATGACAACTTGGTGTAACAAGAAATGGGTACTTGGTGTAACAAGAAATGTAATTACTTCGACCGGTGACATGTTTCCATTGATCCACAGACCAATCCCGATTATCCCACTCCCATTGCAATCATAACTGACTACGTCGTTGGGTCAAACTGGAACCTACAGGGAACGTTTGCTGCAGAGCACTATATTTGTAACGTGCGCTTCAAAGTGCGCTCCAGAACACTTCTGCTTGAACCACCACTGTGCTCTGTCGTCGGATCTGGCCACAGATTGCCACCTTTCTTGCTTTACAGAAAGGGCTCTAGCCACCACGTTCTGTGCCGAGGCGCGACGTCCAACACCTCGTGGCTTCACCGTCCTTCAGTCGTTTTCCGTAGATACTCACGACAGGGACGCGTGATCAGCCGACCACATTCGCTATTTCGTAGACGTTCGTTCCCAGGCACTGGGCCATAACAGCCTGCCATTTTTCATAGCCGTTTACGTCAGCGTATTTCCTCTTTTGCTGCCGACATTGTCCCTAGAATGATTCCCAATTCGTCTCTGCTCAGATTTGAAGTGGTCAATACAGACTGTGGAAGAAACATCTGCAGCGGCCATGGATTTTTGGCGTCGGCGTTATGGCTGCAGGGAGAGTACTTTGAGAAAAACCAGACGTTTCAAATTTCTATTCTGTGACAGGAAACCAGATACCTTAGAACGTGTACGCACCTCGCATATGCCGTCTGGAAAGATGGTACGAGTATATCAGCACAACAGTACAAACATTTCAGGCTTCCTGACTGTTCCGAAGGCACAGTGCGTCTACGATTGGAGGATAAAAAATTCATCACATCACAGGCAGATCAGAGAGCGAGCTCCATTAATGTTCAGTATTAATTATTTGGACGTTGTGAAACGTACCTAACACAGAAACGGTAAGATGTGTCGGCACAAGTGAAATAGGTTCTTTCATTGAGCCCAGCATGCACGGGTTTTAAGTTGTCATAGAGGGATCCGCTTATTTTTCCATAAAATGTGAGCTCCCCAGGGGGCAGCAGGGTTTTCCTGGGCTGCGCTGCGTGCGGTCGGCTGCTGAGTGCGCGCTCAGCGGGGGCTGAGAGGGTCTGCGGGCGGCAGTGCGAAGGGCAGCGAGGCTTATATAAACACTGTGCGCCAGGAAAGCCGGCGGCACGGAAGCAGCAGCGGTAGACCTGTTCCAAGCAATGGATGGAATGTTCAGTTTGTTTGTCCTACACACTTCCGTATAATTTCATCCTTCCTTTAGTTTAGAGTTATGATCTCTCTGGACATCTCTCCAACTCTCTCTGGTCTCACCTAGCGTTCAAACTACCTCAAATGTCGTCTGAAACGAGTCAGACCAGAGTCTTGTCAGTTCTCTGTTGGAAGACGAACAAGAAATTCTATTTTCTTGCTCTAAATGATGCTCTTAATATTCAGTATCATCATCATCCTCATTAGCCACATATAATCCACTTCTGGATACAGGAAAGATTTCTCCGTACATTACCATCTACGTTTGTGTTCCTTGTTCCTATATGTAGTCACTCTATCTTCTGTTAGGTCGTCTATTAATTCTTTTATTATGACGAAGAATGAAACACAGAATTGGCGTCGCTCATCTCCTATGATGTCGATTCGCTATATACTCAACCCATCGCTGTTTCAGTTTCGTAACAGTCAGTATCACGTCTTCAACTCCTATCTTTTATCTTTCCCTCGGTTTTGAAGCGTTTGACGAAACGAATCAGAATTGATAGTAAAAAATATGGCAGACAAATGACAACCCCTCTAGCCATTACAAAAACAATACACCGTAAACCATACAATACACCCACTTATGATCACCAACCACAGTAAGTAAAGCAATAGTGACAAACTAAAAATCTGCGTCACCGGATCCGGATATGGAGGGGCATGGCGTCAGCACACCGCTTTCCCAGCCGTATGTGTTTCCGAGAACAAGCCGCAACTTCTCAATCACTAAGCTCCTCAGTTTGCCTTACAGGGGCTGAGTGCACCCCTCTTGGCCACAGCGCTCGACCCGAGAGCGTTTAACTTCGGTGATTTGACGGGAACCGGTGTTACAACTGCGGCAAGGCCGTCAGCAAACACACACACACACACACACACACACACACACACACACACACACACACCGTAAATAGGCAAACAGATGTTCCTAATCAAACCCCAGGAACGAATCGCCAGTAAGAGAGAGAGAGAGAGAGAGAGAGAGAGAGAGACAGAGAGAGAGAGAGAGGGGGGGGGAGGGGAATATGTACGCACTATGATCATTATCGCCACATAGCTTTACGTAATACCACATGCACACAGTGGCGATATATCCTACTGCATTTAGCTTTATTTTTAGGGTTCAGCACCTCAATTGGTAAAAGCAGAACACCTATTCGATCACTTTGTTTAAACGTCTGTCTGTCTGTCCGTCTTTTAAGGCTCCTTTTTCTCATGGACGACTACAGCTATCAATCTGAAATGTAGGTCTAATACTGAGGTCTAAGGTCCCTTGGTGGTGTAAGAAATTTAAGCTTCTACGTCACTGCAGTCAAAAGACTCGGCCATTTTTGGCAGTCGCTAGCTCACTTATCAAAATCTATACGGTAGTTCTGTTATACTTAGTACTATTAAATATGTCAAGAAGCAAGGCTTCATAGTGCAAATATAGGAAAAATTTTAAAATGTCAATTTGTAATTACATTACATAACAAAAAATTTCTTCTTTTGCTTGTTGTCCGTCTGTTAAAACACCCTTTTTTTCTAGAACAGGTAAAGATATTAAGTTGAACTCAAAGTCAAATACAGAGGTCTTGGTACCTTGGGCCAAGTCCTACTCGCACTTTTTTTTCCTTGTCGACTACAGACGCAGTTTATCAGACGTGTCTACTATCTGACAAAAAGGTGAAGTACATAGAGGGGAGGTGAAAGTACACAACCTTAATGTATTTTCTCACACTCCTTACTCACCTTACAAGGCTTGTAACATTTTAAACTTTTTCGAGTGATGAAAACGGCACTCCGTGGTCTCATTTTCTTCACTGTCTGACAAAATAGGAGACGCACCACAAAAAGAGGAGATAACAAAGCGAAACTTCACGTGTTGAAGGGGTGTATGATGTTATTCCAGCCATTTCAAAATCGAATTAAATTGACGAAGAACTAGGCAGTATGAGCTCACTCGTCAGTGTGCATCCATTCCGATCGGGATCCATGCAATTATTCAGTTATGAAGGGCGCCACAACAACATTCTAGCTTCTCCTCAGGCAAGCTGGCCCCCGATATTTGCAACTGGCCCTTGTTATCCTGGCAACTGAAGCTGGGACATAGTTGACGCCCGGGGTGTTCTACCGGGGATAGACTTGAGGACCTTGCTGGCCACGAGAGTACCTCAGTGTTATGCAGACAGTATGTACAGACACGTGCCATGTATGAACGAGCGCCGTCGCGTGAGAGGAAAGACATTGCGACACAGACTGCCTTTGAGATGTCGTTATGCCCTCAGAGTTCCCTCAACGACTATCAGTTTGAAATCATACCAGATGGCTCCCCATAGGGCTGTGTCTCTTCAAAACAGTGTCAGAACGGGTCCTCTCCCTGGGTCGCCGCCATATTTGCTGACGTTGGACATCCGCTGTAGTGCAGAACCGTGACTAACTGCTGAACGCAGTACGACGACATTCATTAGCAGGCCATGGTTACTGGCTACCACCCCACCCCAAAGGCATCTGCTTGTGTTTTGGTGTTAACGGCGGCTCAGTCACGTGACGGTAATCCCTTGTCTGCTGCTGCTAGCCTCCAATCAATTATATGGGATGACAGAGTGTTGCTCCGAGTCCCTTACTTGTCGTCGGGTGTCCTTTGCGGTGGTCAGACGTGGTCGAGTGGAACCTTTGACGACGGGTAAGCCTTCCTTCACGTTTCCGTACAGAACAACGCCCGAATGTACCACAAATCAGGATATTGCGCGATACGAGCTGCCGGCCAAATTTAGACCAAAATGAAGCCCCTTTCAAACTTTATCAGGTGCTGGTAACGCTGTCTAATAGGAATACGCGGTATGACCGTGTCCCTAACAATCAACATTTGACGCTGTTCTGGTCCATTATATACAATGCCTAGAAACAACAATGAAAACGGTCTACACTAATGCACTGTGGTGGCTGTTCTAGCTTGAACAGAGAATTGCGATTCTACTCATTTACATAACCGACGCTGATGTGTGTGAATACGGTGTTACATTGACATCCTACCATGTCTTTAGATGCTTCACTTTCTTTGGCAGGCAGTGTATTTCTTCACTGTGTTTAAAATTGTTCTTTTCGTCTGTCATGCAGTCAAAGTGAGTGAGAGAGAGCATGGTGCGTGTACTTGATTTATTAATCTTGGACATAGTTATACGAGGAGCGTTCAGTAAGTAATGCAACAAATTTTTTTCTCAGCCACATTCAGTTGAAGAAAAGCGGAATTTATTTCAAAAAGGCTCTGAGTACTATGGGACTTAACATCTGTGGTCATCAGTCCCCTAGAACCTAGAACTACTTAAACCTAACTAACCTAAGGACATCACACACGTCCATGCCCGAGGCAGGATTCCAACCTGCGACAGTAGCGATCACTCGGTTCCAGACTGAAGCGCCTAGAACCGCACGGCCACACCGGCCGGCTCCGGAATTTATTGTTGGACTTCGTCGAATATTCCTCTTCAGCCCTATATTTTCATGAAGTTCCGATACGTGGCGCTGTTATACATGGCCCTCAAAATGGTGTCAGTAACGCAGATACATTACAAGCAGAAAACTGTCATTTGAGTTTCTATTTGTGAAAAACCAGAGCATCGCAAATATTCATAGGCATTTACATAATGTCAACGGAGACTTGGCAGTGAACAAATGCACAATGAGTAGCTGGGCGGGGCACAAATCTGTCCCAACTCCCTCGTGCCGGCCGGCCGAACACAGCTGTGACTGCTGCAATGTTGGAACAAGCGGACACGCTCATTTGAAGTGATCGACGAATCACAATGAAACTCGTCGCTGCTCAACTTGAAGCCAGTGTTTGTAGTACTGACACACTTGTCCACCAGATGAGGTTCTCAAAGATGTGTGCCCGCTAGGTTGCTTGCCGCCTAACAGAAGACCACAAAGAGCAACGAAGGACCACCTGTGCGGAATTGCTTGCACGTTTAGAACCTGATCGTGACAATGTCTTGTCTAACATCATCACAGGTGATGAAATATGGGTTGATCACTTCGAACCGGAAGCTCTCCTCCTAAGAAATAATTCAAATCTGAACCCTCAGCTGGCTACGGTCTTCTGGAAGTTTGATGGGGTTATTCTCTCTGATGTTCTCCCACATGGTGCAACGATCAGCCCTTCAGCCTGTTGGTCACCACAAAAGTACAAACGAATTTCTCCATGTCAACGCAAGGCCTCTCACAAGTCTGCGAACCCGATAGGACATCAAAAACTTCATTCGACGATTCTTCCTCACCCGTCCTGCAGCCTGAATCCCATACATTCCGACTTCCATCTGTTTGGCCCAATGAAGGATGAACTTCGCGGGGAGCAGCACTTGGACGATAGTGAAGTTATTGTTGCAGCAAGATCTCGGCTCCGACGTCGACCAGTAGAGTGGTACGATGCGCGCATTCAGGCCCTCTCAGTAACGTGGAGTACGGCCGTCATACAGAGCGGTGATAATGTTTAAAAATAGGGTTTTGTAGCCAAAAGAGTTGGAAACAATATGGTCTATTGGAATGTAAATAAAACGAACCTGTTTTCAGAAAAGAAAAAGTGTTGCAATGCTTATCGAACGCCTCTGGTAATTTATGATCAATGAGCTTGTGAAACATGTTGTGCAACAGAAAATGGAGTCACGTACACGGTATGACATGATTAATACTAAATAGCTAGTGAAAAGAGTGTAGAATCAAAAATCTATATTTCTGACCTTCGGACAAATAAAGACGCGATTGTTTATAGTTTATGTACTTTTCGGTAAATACAATTTTTTTTGTATTGATTTCAGTAACATATTATTTGGGTTTGGTGAAGGAGGGACATTACCAGAAAAACAACAGTGTTTTCCAGCCAATCAGAAACGAAGAATTTTGGTCGTTACGAAGTATGGAGAAATTAGCGAACACTTGTCTCGAGGAGTCGGAAGTTTTCTATCATAGCCTGTAGTACTTACGTGTGCCAGTAAATGTGTTACAATTTACTTTTATTAACAAACTGAGTGGTTCAAAAACGAATGAGGTCTAGCGTAAACAACATATCCACAGTCAGTTTTATGCATTTGTTCCGAAGGACGCAAAAAATCTGGGTGGTGTGCTACGCAGTCGTAATTTCGAACTTCGGATTACAGAATGTTCCTGAACTCTTTACTTTTGAGCGAGAATACCAATATTACAATTACTGAACATTCAAAAGTTTGTTGACTGTTGGAAGTTGTGGTTCTGTAGACAGCCGGTGCGTTTTCAGTTCTTCTGTTGGCTACTTCTGGAAGGTGTACTATTTGCGTGAACGTGATCCTACTATGTATGATTAAATATACGATTTTACATCAAGAAATGTGTGATAGGGCGGACTTGTTAGCGTCAAATGTATCGTTCAAAAGGGAAGATAACAAACACCTTTTGGATTATAAATTGTTTCATTTAGAAGATTCTCTTGGACCTGTGATAAAGAACTCTGCCTTCTGCAGAAAACAGAACTTTTCAAGCTCCCTGCTGTCATGCGTAGTGCGGCCTGTCTCACAAACAGCGTTTCCACAGTGATATACATTATATCTCGCTCCAGGGCAGCCTATGGTTCTAAGGAAACTCACCGAGGTAAATGAATTAATTGCAATAGCCATAGGAAACGAAGAGATCAGAAACTTTGTGGGAAGACAGTGACCGAACTACATCCAGCGAATATTCCAAGACGCTGGTTGTTAAGTGCTAATCTGAGATGAAGACGTTGGCGCCGGAGCCGTAGTTCTCGTGGGGCATATCAAAGAAACTGAAGAAGTAGAAAACAAAAAGAAATCCAACTTGTCATTGCAAGTCTTAACACCGCAATGCACAGATATGCAAGATGTATAAATTGCTTAGAAATTGCAGACATCAGTCCAATTGTTGGAACAGCTGCATTCAGAGGTCACGCCTATAATAGATGTGTCACATCCTGTTGCCATAGGTCATAGCTACGAATAGGATTTTAATTGTGGATGTTGTTTTAGGATGCTTTAGAGACTGTAGGTTACTTTGAAAGCGTAAATATTGTTATCCTTTACGTCCTGGTTGGACTCTACAGGCATTGGTTTATTAAAGTAGCGGATCCTGCTACTTCCGCCCCCCTCCAACCCGGACCCATCATCCCCCGCCCCCCCCCCCCCCCCCACACCTAGAGACAGTAAGCATCAACTTCTGCAGTTTACAGTGTTGAACTATGTTAATCCGATATCCATCTACGACATGTAAGCTCAGCGAACAAAAAATTATTCACTCCTAGAGAAATCATTACAAGCATCAATTAATACCATGCAGGTACGTCGCATCCTGGTTAAGCCACTCGCTGACGTTTTGATCACTCAGTTCCACTAACCTGCGGGGATGCTGACGCTGTTTTACCTGCTGATCCAAAATGCCTACCTAACTTCTGTAGAGTTAATGTCAGGTGATTTTGCAAGCCAGTCGAGATGTAACAGGTTGGGGAAGTATTCAGAAATTCTTCCAGCCCTATGAACTTTCTTGCTGTAGGCTTTATGTGTCCTCGAGAGCAATAGCATCCTGCGAGGTAACCGACTCAAAATATGTTCATTGGATGCAGTTCCCGTCTCAATGTTTTTTCGCTTACAGGGTGGGATGCATCTTCAGTCACTGTTGAATACTCTGCGCGAAACACCAACAAATCCTGCAACTCCAAACACTTATAGCTATGGGCAAGGAGAAAAGCACTGACCGAAAAAAACCACAACACCAAGAAGGAGTCGTGCAACATAACGTAAAGTTGGTCGGCGTGTTTCTACATATGAAAGATAGCCGCAATTTCACACCAGTCGCATAACAGTGGCGCTAGTAGCCTCACTATGAGAATGGAAATCAGGTTTACTTTAAATACACGCTGAAACGGTCGTGAGGGTTATTTGCCTTTGAGATTGGACGTGGTGAGCTGATGTTAGTGAAGATTGTCTTTGAGGGGACAAAGACACCATTATCACTGAGTCTGAACGAGGTCGTGTAATAGGGCTACAAGAAACCAGATATTCCTTCTGCGATACTACAGAAAGTCACGGCAGGCATGCAACCACTGTACATGACTACTGACAGCTGTGGTCTCGAGAATGTACTGTCGCAAGAAGACCGAGCTCCAGACCGCCAGGAGGCACCACCAGGAGGGAAGACCATCGTGTTTGGCTTGTGGCTCTGGCGCATCGCACTGCATGCGCAGCAGCAATGTGAGCATCAAATGACACGACAGTGACACAACGAAATGTTACAAATCGGTTATTTCAAGGACAGCTCCGAGCCAGAAACCAGTCCACCGCCATGGTGGACTTCAGTACAGTCACGCGATAGCTCATTGGAGGGCGGGGTAGAGGTCTGTTGTGGTTTTTCATGAAAGTTGGTTCAGCCTCGGTGCTAGTGGCGGACGTGTCGTGGTTACAAGGAGGCCAGTTGAGGGCCTACAACCAACCTGTCTGAGTGATGGACGTACTGGACCAAAACCTGGAGCTGTGGTCTGGGGTGAGGTTTCGAATGACAGCAGGAGCACTCTCGCGGTTATTCCACACCCTCTGACTGCAAAGCTGTAAGTCAGTCTGCCATTTGCGAACGGCTTCCCAGGAGGTGTTTTCGAACAGGATAACGCCCGACCACCTAACGCTGTTTTAATCCTACTCGCTCTACAGAGTGTCGACGTGTTGCCTTGGCCTGCTCGATCACCATTTCTGTCTACAATGGAGCACATATGGAACATCATCGGACGACAACTCGAGCGCAATGCACAAATAGAATTAACCCTCAGTGTATTGACCGACTAAATGCAACAGGCATAGAACTCCATACCACAAAATGACAACACAATCCGTGATCATATACATTCTTGTTTTCAACATTCTGCCGGTTACATCAATTATTATGCTAGTCACTTGAATATGTTTGCTAGACAAATATATTCCCGAAATTTCACTACTCTACATTAATTATTTTTTGTTGTTGTGATTTTTTTGCCATCAGTATGCGATTGATTCATTTTGCCACTCTATCACCTCCTTACTCAGCTTGAAATGTAAAAGCTTCACTAATTGTCACTGCCGTATGGTCACGTAGAAGCAGTGCGCTTGATGTTGAGTACGTAACTGGGTCGCTGCACCATCTGTAAAGGCTTAAGAGTTCATCGGTGTGTGCACACGGGGATAACTAAGGTTTTGCCCAATGAGCTTACTATTCGCAGCTGGATGCAGAAAATGCAGAAAATGTTCATGGCGTCAAGGTAACCGATGCATCCAGTCGTAAAAAGACAGGCGCCCTTACAAATCCAGACAGTTAATTTCCGGTCACAGAGTCCTACAGATGAAATTACAATTCAAATAACTGCAGTCACGTGTAGATTACATGGGTGTTAAGCAAAGACGTGAACTTAATATGCAGATATTTGCCAGAAAATCCACAGCGAGGATCTGAAACTACCAGTGAATTATGGAAGGGTTGGATTACAATCACGTGATGTCCGAACCATCATATTGTTACCATGTGCAAGGGGACATCGAATTGTGTAATCAGAAAGTATGCTAACTGGCCGTGTTATCTGACATGAAGTAATTAGACACACTTAAAAATAATGAATTAGGAATCCAATGACTACTACGTGAAACGACTCACAATTAATGCGATTTATTATGTTGAAGTGTCTCAAAAATTATCTGACTAGCAATAATAATTCTAAAATAAAACTTTGGCACTTCTGACAAAAGGGTCTGTAGTTAGATTCTAATAATCCCGTATAAAAACGAAACAATTGCGGTCTCGAAGTTGTACTATGATTATCATGATGTTAGTACATAATGTAGAACACGTTGTGTCTGTGGATGGAGTTAGAAGCAAATTGGCCATTCGAATGTGAAAGAAATTCTACAGAGTAAGGCGTCAGGTTATTGAAATTCTATGAAAAGACATTAGTGTCCCTACGGATCATCTCGCTGTCGCGGCTCTATCTCACCCTATCAGTCTGTAGGTGGAGGCTGCAGCGGGAGCAGAATCAGTCATTGGTGGAGCAGCAACGACCGGTGCCTGGGATGAGTCAGCCTCAAATCTTTCTTAAGCCCCTCAGCTCATCTGCTGGGAAATGGAACCTGGCGGCGTCACAGGCCGTCGGAGATGTCGGATGGTGAAGGATACCGCAGATGAAGTAATTTCGTACCGACTGCTTACGACAGGGAAGACTCGTATTTCTGCATTTTGAGTCCTTTACGTTCTTCGGATTGGCTGGGCTATGTACTAGGTTGGAGCAAAAGTTCGTTGCGTTTTTGTTTTGCATGTTGTAATTCCGGTTGCTACGCTTTTATTTATCGATTGTCATTTTTTATTTGGAGTTCACTTTTCCTATTTGTGTTTACATGTTGTCATTTTGTCATTTGGAAATAGTGAGTGGAGCTGTGCACGCTAGAAAATGGAGTGCCAAGTGGAACACTGGAAAATTTCCGACACATTCTTCTGTTTCAGTTAAGTAGTGGGGTGAAGACAGCCGAGGCAACCAGAAAAACTTTCACCGTGTATGTCACCGGAAGTAACACAGCAAGCTAGTTAACAAGTACCATTATCTCTCTATACAGTTTTCCCTTGTGTACTTTTGAACTCGAACTATTTTCTTTGTTTTTTACACAGTTATAGTGGTTTATTGGTCTGCTGGAGTCTTTTCGCTCCGTTTCTAATGTGCTTGGGCTACAGTAAGCAAATTTGTCTGTTCTAACAGAACAGGGCTATTTCAATCAATAATCCGGTGTTGTGGATTAGTGACTCCCAGAATGGACGTCAGCTTTCATTTCGACTAAAAAGTACAGCCAAATCAAGTTTAAATTCTACTGTAACCATACTACCAATCCCAGCATAAGCATACAGCATACACCAGAAACACTTACAATAAGACAAAAACTCCGACGCTGCCACGGCCATGGTGAAAGGAGAAACCCGTCAGAGATAAGACACTACATATCTGCTGAGAAAGAAAGGAAGCAAAACATAGGGAAAACTAACATCCAAAATTTGCAATATGAATATATCTATCTTTAAGGTATGATATCACTTGGCTTATTGTGAATTTGATGAGTGCTACTGTAACAGTATCTCATTCAGAAGGCAGGGTGTGATCTCAATTTCCGTCCCCTCAGGAGATCCTCTTTGAGTCTTGACGGTTCAGATGGCTCTGAGCACTATGGGACTGAACATCTGAGGTCATCAGTCCCCTAGAACTTAGAACTACTTAAACCTAACTAACCTAAGCACATCACACACATCCATGTCCGCTGCGGTTGCCAACAAGGGTTTGGCGTAGTTGTTAGATCGGTTACTGCTGATACAATGGCAGGTTATCAAGATTTAAGTGGGCCTGAACGTGGTGTTGTAGTCGGCACACGAGCGATGGGACACAGCATCTCAGAAGTAGTGATGAAGTGGAGGTTATCCCGAGTGTACCGGAGTATCAGGAATCCGGAAAACATAAAATCTTCGATATCGCAGCGGCCGGGAGAAGATCCTGCAAGAACAGGACCGACGACGACTCAAGAGAATCGTTCAACATGACAGAGGTGCAACCATTCCGCAAATTGCTGCAGATCAGTGCTGGGCCATCAACAAGGGTTAGCGTGGGAACCATTCAACAAAACATCATCGATATGCTCGCGCTTTATCAGCCAAAGGCCCACTCGTGTACCGTCGATGACAGCACGACAAAAAGCTTTGCGCCTTCCTTGGGCACACCAACACCGACATTGGACTGTTGATGACTGGAAACCTGTTGCCTTGTCGGTCGAGTCTTGTGTCAAATTGTATCGAGCGGATGGGTGTGTACAAGTATAGAGATAACCTCATGAATCTATGGGCCGTGCATGTCAAGAAGGGACTGTTCATACTGGTGAAGGCTGTGTAGTGGTGTGGGGCGTGTGCAGTTGGAGTGATTTGAGACCCCTGATACGTCTAGATACGACCCTGATTGGTGGTACGTACGGAAGCATCCTTTCTGGTCACCTGCATCCCTTCACGTCCATTGTACATTCCACCGGACTTGGTCAATTTCAGCAGGACAATACGTCACCCACACATCCAGAATTACTAGAGAGTGGCTCCAGGAAGACTCTTCTGTGTTTAAACACTTCCGTTGACCACGAAACTCTCCAGACATGAACATTATTGAGAATATCTGTGATGCCTTGCAATGAACTCTTCAGAAGTATTCTCCACCCACTCGTATTCTTACGGATTTGTGGACAGTCCTGCAGGATTCATGGTGTCAGTTCCCTTCAGCACTACTTCAGACGTTAGTCGAGTGCATGCCACATAGTGTTGCGGCACTTCTGCGTGTGCCCTACACGATATCAGGCAGTTGTACCAGTTTCTTCGGGTCTTCACTACAGTATTAGCAGGACCAAGTACGGTATTTCACGGCGCAGCAGTGTCGCTGCGGACAAATTAGGGCAAAATCATATCTCAAGGGTTCTCTCTTTTGAACTATATCGAACTCAGTATACGTATTCTTAAGTGTTTATGCCACTGTAAGACGCAAGGACCTGCTTTACATGCCTCTATGGCGGTCGTCTTGAGATGCACACATCAACAAATCCATCGACCCTGCTGTTGTTAAGGTGTTTTTCTCCTCTTGTGGAACACTACTGCATGGGATCGACTTTTGCCCATATTAAAGGAACTTGAAATTCAGGCTTCTACGAAACTGTTTCACGCTGTAACCTTTCCTAGATTGTATCACTGTTCAGACACCATCGACTGCATCTATCCGACTTGATCATTTATACCAGACTTTTGCACCCTGCATTTGCGACTCTACAGGATTTTGCTTCCAATTTAGTTATTGAATTATACTGATGACTTTTGTGAATATTACAGTATTTGCATACAGTGCTGGTCTTGTACGTTACAAAAATGTAGAAAATTAACAAATTTTCTTTCACGCATAGTTGTAAACAGTTTATGTTTTGGAAAAGAATTTAGTCTGTGTTTTCCAGTTTACACTTCACATTTTTTGAATTTAAAATGCCACCTCCACGTGTCTCGAACAAAGGTAGGCACGTATGCTCGTTTTCCTTTCCTAATTTCACACATAAACGCAAATTCAACGCTTTCCATCGCCGGTTTAGAGAGGGAAACTCTAGCGCACAACAGTGGGCTCCTTTCAGTTACCTGCAGACTCGTTGAAATCTAGATTCCACTACCTAATCCGCTATATTGTTACAGTATTGTCGCTGAAATGTAGCAACCACTTCAGTCAGTACACGGTCATGAAGACACTGGCGCACAGTAGATATCAAAGGCGGACTACTCTGTGTCGTGACGGACGACACTGCTGTATCTCCACGGCGTTGCTCGTAGTATACGCGCAGGACGCGCCGAGAGCAAGTTGTCTCATTACGCGAGTCTGGCACACAACTGAGCAGCCCGTGCAGACGACAGCAGGGAGCTGACATAACTACAGTGCGTGGCTTGGTCCACGCTGGCGAGGCTCCGAGAACGCGCCACGTCTGGTGTAGGAGTTTCGGCGTGGCTCTCTCAACAACGTTAACACAGCGAAGCGTTCTCAAATGTGTCGCCGCCGAGCGCTCAGCTTTTCGTTTAACGATCTGGGTATTAAAAGTTTCAGATCTGTACAACTTCTCTTATTATTACATGCGATGGAACGTCTCAGTGCGGGACGGCACCTTGTCGACAAGGAACGGCTATAACTGAACTATTGGAACTCTTGTTGTTCACGTTTGCAGAACCGAGTACACGGGGTACATCAAAACTAGACAGCAAAAACGAGAAGAGGTGGCGGGGGAAGGAGGGTTTCTCGTACACAGTGCCTCACCGCAATCACAAAATTATGAGAGTGTCTTTTGTGTTAGCAGAAGAGACAACACCGTGATACGAGTGGAGGCCGAAATGCACGCGTTCTAGCTCACGCAGGCTGGCGTGAGGAGGGAAGAACTATATTGACGTGAGGTCTGAAACATGACAAGGAATGAGAATTCAGAAAGCGGACGTAATTAGTTTGATACTGAACTTTAAACCATTAATGATGAACGTCGCTCTTGACGGTACATGATTAACAATTTTATCTGTTCAGAATACATTCTTGAAGATAGTAATTATAGTAACTGAATATGGCGCCTTGCTAGGTCTAAGCAAATGACGTAGCTGAAGGCTATGCTAAACTGTCGTCTCTGCAAATGAGAGCGTATGTTGACAGTGAACCATCGCTAGCAAAGTCGGCTGTACAACTGGGGCGAGTGCTAGGGAGTCTCTCTAGGCTACCACCTAGCGAGTGTGGTGTCTGGCGGTCACACCACAGTATCATTAATTATCTATCTCATGATGACCGAATCAAATTCATAAATGAAAAGTGCAGTTCTGGACGTTCTACAGCAATTATTTATTAAATAAAGCACGTTTCTACTTACAAGCCCATCATCAAGCTGTAACTGACTATCGTCATCAAAGAACACAACACTAATGAACAACACTGAAAAAGCGGCTCCGATGAGTCAAAACATTATGAAACCACAAATGGGGAAATCCACTGGCATAAGCGACTTTCACAAAGAGCAGATTGTTATGGGCTGGGAATGTGCATCTCAGAAACGGCGAAGCTGATCAGCTATTGGCGTATTACTTTCGCGAACACCTATTAAAAGTAGATGGACGGTGTAACTTCTCAAACCCTCATTATAAAAGGCAGCTGCCTATGGTTTCCACCCATACACTACAACGGTGAACATGTCGTTGTCTGCACCAAAATGTTGTCCTCGTAGCCAGCGCTTCATGAGCAAACAGTTGAAAATCAGAGGGAGCCAAGTGGTGCGGTGAATGATGAAACACGTCCCATCCAATACGCTGCAGGAGCGTATTCATTGCCACAGCAGTGTGCTGTCGAGCGTTGTCATGAAGGACACGCATCGCAGTACCATTATGTGGGCTGCATGAAATCAGAGGCAACCCCTCAGCAGGAACTTCATACTTGGCTGGACGCTCTATTGTTTTAAGCCTCTTTACACGCTCACTGTGTGTTTGGAACTGAAAAAGAGCGATGTTAAGTGACTGACAGGCGAACTATAGACACAACCCAACACATCTGCGCAAAGCGAAATCGAATTTTTTAAATTTAGTGGCCGATCAGAGGTTGGAAAAAATTATCCTTCTCAAATTAGATTTTTTATGAAAAATTAAACATCAGAACTGAAAACGCCGGTTGGTTTATTCAGGCGAAACATGAAGTCATACAATTTAGACTGTGAATGAATGTTGTTACAATTGCAGCGTGCGAGAAGTATTTAAAATAAAAGTAGCTGTTTATGTTTGATTGGTGTCTATGGAGGTATCTGGCTTACGGACTCGTAGTCTACGATGGCGCTCAAGTTGTAAGAGAACTTGAGTGTATGCTAGTCCCTCCCTGCTTCTCGGGAGTAAACAGGAAAGTTGCCACCATGGACAGGTCGTAAGCTCGCTTTGCCAGGTAATACATTTGGCGTGATGTGAAATCTGAATATCACTTGCATTGAACACCGAAGACCTGGCCTTTGTCAACTGCAAAAATGAAAACGTTGTTGAGGAGTTTTGTACATGTGAATTTTAATGTTCATGACAACAACATAGTTCACATTGTAAGAAGATAATAGGTCAATGACGATGGGAAAAATTATCATAAATTTGATGAATGCTACAGAGAAATATTTTTTCTGCAAATCATTATGCAAAACACAGAAACTTTGATATTTCTAATAGGATTTTATTGATGTATATCCTGTTTTCATCATACCTATCTAACTAAGAGTCATGTACTCAATAATGAAGAGTATAAAAATATCACCAAAGTTCTGACCGATGTCTGGAATTATAGATATAACCAACAATGGCGTTATGAACTTAACTGAAACCATAACCCAACGGTCCTTGGAAAGAGAAATGCCACGAAGCAAACATATGGCCTCCCTGGAGTCACAAAGTGTGTTGTCATAAATCGACGTTTGGAGAGAATAGTCGATTAGCTTCTTTGCCGTTTGCAGTGGTCTCCCACGACTAATCTCCTGCATCCACTGAACTCCGTAAGCTCGTGTATTATGACTTTTCTGGAGAGGGAAAATATTCTCTCTAAGAGTAAACGTGGATTCTGTAAACAATGATCATATGAAATATACATATGGTTTCCCAGGTAGATGCTGTGCGAGTTTACTTCTGTAAGGCTCTACACACAGTTCCATGCAGCTGCTTGACGAACAAAACAAGAGTTGTACGGACTATCAGTCTGGTTTCTAATAGAAGACTTTCTAATAGAAGAGTTTCTAACTAACGGAGTTCATATGGTATTTTTAAGGGAGAGAACTCTTGAGATGTAAAAGTACATTTTCTCATGCCAGAAGGAAGTTATGGGATCATTACTGTTCACACCACTGTACACCAGAGATATTTTTTGTTCAACCTCCGATCGGTCGCGAAATGGAAACCACCGTGAAAGTACAAACGGTTTTATTTGTAACATTTAGCTGTACCTTCCAGCTGCTTATCTACACAGTCGCCGCTCCGAGTTAGATCTCTGTCGTAGCGTTGTATCAAATTTCCAATACCCTCGTCACAGATGGCAAATACCTGTGCATTCCGCCTCCCTCCCCGCAGGCACTCATGTGAGCGAAGAGGACAGTCAAAGAGAGTCAAGTCCACGCTGTGTGGCTGGTGATCAAACACCTGCCATAGAAAATGCTGCAGGAGTGTTTTTGCACCTGAACTGTGCAGCCGATAACGTTATTACTGCTGCATGAAGTCAGGAGGAAACCCTCAGCGGACACTTAACGCTTAACTGGAGACTTGATTGTTCCAGGCATGTTTACGTGATCATTATACCCTCAGGACTGAAAAGTGCAACGTGACGCGATCGACGGATATACGAGAGACACTGAAAAACAAATCTGCGCAAAACTTCGTCTGATTTTCACAGTGGTTGTAATTTTGTGACCATTGGAGGTTAAAAAAAAAGTGTCTTCATACAGTGCATGGTAAAAAACAGAAGTATTCGGAAGATATGGTCGGATGTCAAAATAACTTTTTATATGTTCACAATTAGGCGCACATGTAAATGATTAGAGGTGTAGCTCGTGGCCTAGTGGCTAGCGTTGCTGCCTCTGGATCACGGGGGCCTAGGTTCGATTCCCGGACGGGTTGGGGATTTTCTCTGTCCAATGATTGGCTGTTTGTGTTGGCTTGATCATTTCATCACTATCATCGTGATTCGTGACAAGGGCTAGATTGGACTGTGAAAAAAATTGGGACTTTGTACGGGCGCTGATGACTGCGCAGTTGAGGCCTCGTAGGGTATATAACGAGTGCAGACATGGTTAGATGTTGAAAGATAACCATGCCGAGTGTTTGTGCGAAATGGCATCAGCAATACCTGACTTTGGAAGACACCACATTTTGTATTGTGTCTCTCCGAATCGTGCCACAGCCAGATTTTTGGGGCATTCGGAAGTGGCATAGGCACAATATTGGACTGCCTCGGAATATGAGAGCTGGCATACTCGTCGTCAAAGTCCCAGCTGACCACGTCAAACCACCAAGAGGAAGGACAGCTCTATTCTACGCCAAGCACATCATAGCCCCTTCACATCTGCACCTGATATGCGAGAACAAGTAACGGACTCCCTACAGCATTCTGTCATCCAGCACCACCGGGCGGAGACTGGAAGCAGCTCGACCAGGGATTTCATGTCACATGGGTGACTACCGTTAACATCCGATTAGGAATGATTTCGTTTGGAGAGGTGCCGTGATTGGGAAACATTGACTGGTGATGAATGGCGTCGCACTGTGTCGAAGAGCGTGTTTCTATGCACTGTCAGCATGACACTGCGGTTCGGCCGTGGCCATCAAAAACCTCTGATTTGTTCCCGATAGAACATGTTTGGGACCACCTATGACGTTAACCTCAATGCCAGTTTCTTTGTTTTCATGGGCCAGTTATAACAGTTGTAGTTCAGACAGCCTCGGAAGCGGATAGAAATCAGTGGCTGCATCCAGACCAGTGACGCTGCAAAGTGATACTCATAAGCAGGCTCGTACTAAGTCTTTGTAAATGTGATACGATTCTGTAATAACCACATACCCTCCAAATCACTGATGTTTTATTTCAGTTCCTCCTCTCCATCTGAGTGTTTCACGTTTCATCAGGCAGTGTAAAGAATCTACTGGATAACGTCAGAAGATCCTTAAGGCTATGCTGTTGCACATAGTGAAGTTGCAATGCCAGAAAACATTAGCGAAATTCAGGAATTCCTGCAGAGGAGCGTCACCTGGTGCAGGAAATAGCAGCTGAAACCCAATCCAAACAGCGGAAATTCGTCGCCAGTAAGTGGAGTGTGCGGCCCGAATGAGATGTGTAACATAAAAGTACGTCAAGTGGGTGAGTGTTCTCAAGGACGGACGGGAACATGTCCATGATGAACTGCAATCATGCTGACCATCAGTGATCTCAGAAGATTTACTCAAAGATGTGGACGAAGAGATTTGTGATGTATGGCAGTTCACAGATTCAACTTCATCACTGGAATTTCCGAATGTGGGTAGAATAATTTTGCACAAAATTGTCTCTGAAAAGTTGCAGTTTCGGTATCTGTGTGCATGTTGGATTCCCAGGCTGATCACTGAGCAACACAAATGGAAAAGTAGGCTTATGCTCTTGATTTTTGAACCAATGCCGTCACAGGGGAAGAGGCGTTGATTTCTCAGACGAGGCTAAATGTCAGTCAGTGGAATGGTGCCACATGACATCACTAGTCAAAGTCAAGGCCAGGCAGACAAGCCCGTGAGCAAGGTTATGGTAGCCATGTTTTAGGATAGACATTGAGTCGTGTTAGTCGTGTTTATGCAGCAATGGACAAACAATAAACTCTGCCGTTTACTATACTTCCATGACTAACCTTCGATGTACAATATGGAATAAGCAATGTGGCCTTCTGACGTCTGGAATTTTGTTGCTGCATGAAAATGTCAGACACCGTTATACCATTCATACGCAAAATATGATCTGATCCTTCGGATGTAAACAGACTGTCCACTCACCATAAACCTCATACTTGGCGCCGAGAGACTGTCGCTTCTTCCACTCCCTAAAAGAGTTTTTCAAGAAATGGTTCAAATGGCTCGAAGCATTATGGGGCGTAACATCTGAGGTCATCAGCCCCTAGACGTAGAACTACTTAAACCTAACTAACCTAAGGACATCACACACATCCATGCCCGTGGCAGGATTCGAACCTGCGACCGCATCAACAGCGAGGTTCCGGACGGAAGCGCCTAGAACCGCTCGGTTACAGAGGCCGGCAGAGTTTTACAGCCGCAAGCACTTTGCACTAGGTGACGAACTAAATGTAGAAGTTCTGTTTATCTTCACAGGCGGCAGACGCCTATGACTTTGGGATAGTAATGCTTGTAGAAAATGTGGAAACTATGTAGAAAAATAGAGAAACATGTAAGGAATTAAAAATAAAAACATTTTTTGAAGAAATCTGTGATGTCTTACGTTTCATTTGAAATCGGACCTTACTTTGCTAGTAACCATCGCATTACTATCACTAGCAGCAGTAACATCCACAAAATATCTGGAAGTATGCGTTTGGAGCAATATTTGAAGTGAAACTGCAAGGTAATAATTACGTTATGAAAGGCAGATGCCGGACTGAAATAATCCTTAGGAAGAGTGGTTCGCCCATGGAGGAGGTACATTCTGCAGCTTCCGTTGTAGCAGTACGTGAACAATACTCGTCAGTATGAGGCCCATACCAAGAGAGGAGTGGGAAACGAAATAGAGAAAAAACAAAGAAGAGCAACACGTTTTGTCACAGGTTCGTTAAGTAAGTGCGCAATCTTTACAGAAATGCTCTGCAGATTCCACTGGTAGCCGAGTCAAGAGAGGCTTTGCGTATTATGTTGAGCTTTACTGATCCGATTTTGAGAGATTACTTAAGTGGAAGTGTTAACCAAAATATCGCTTCCTTCTATGTATATCTCGTCATAAGATGATGGAGATTAAGCTTGGGAACTTACATTTAATTACTTTGAAGGTCAAGAAGCTTTCGCTACTTTTTTGAAGAAATGTCCACGAGATTAGGACCTCTTAGAAATCAAGAAAGTGTCAAATTGTCGTAGATCTTTGGCGGTCTAGCTGCGCCTCGAAAGACTTCACGTACAATTTTTTTTTTTTTTTTGTAAGCGTAACAGACCAGTTACGGGGTAGAAATGTGGGTTTTAGTGCTCTCAAATACTTCAGTCATAGTAACAAATCGTGAACGAAGTCTTTCGCGAGGGCACTACTGTATCAAACATTCTCGGACTTTTGCCGCGTTAGTACAGGGTATAACCTCGAGCTTTCGACGGTTGCGTCCGTCATCTTAGTCAGGAGCAACTGACTCACAAAACTGCCGCTGTGGTGGCCTCATACAGCCCAAAGCCGTATTCTGATTGGTCAGTATTACGTCATGCTGTCGCAGATGGTGTCAACGACTGCACTGGTGGTGCCACCGCTACCGCCACAGCTCTTCTCTGCATCGGCAGCTAGCTTCCACGCACCTCTAAGATTATTCTCACAAATTCTTAATTACACAGCCTCTTTAATTACAGAATCCCAGTATGTAGGAGCCTGGAGCAAAACTTTTGTTTCGTCAAATAGTATTTTATGTTTGTTTGAAAGGTGTGCTCAGCAACTGCAGGTTGCTCCAGTTGGCGATTTTTAATATGCCGTGGATGTTCTACACAGCGGTCGGAAACGGTGCGGACGAACTGACCGATGTAATTGCTACCGCACTCGCAAGAGATGTTGTAAATTCCAGGGATCTTGAGGCCGAGATGTCCTTAACAAAGCTTAGCATACCATTTATATTCTTAGGAGGTCGAAAATAGAGCTGATACCTCATCTACCTAGGTTTCTGCATACTTTTCTGGCTGCAGTGGTGCAAAAGGGGAGGAATGCAATCGGCGGCTCATTACGTGAATGTTCAACATTTTCACGTTTCCTTTTCTCGGAGAAGGAACACGAGTGCGCATTCCTTCATGTGATCCTCTAATTGGTCACTAGGTTGAGGTAGCGACAAGAAAACATGATATGTTCCTAGGTACACTTATCCTACAGGTACAACACACTCCCCTGTTGTATAAGCACAATAAGTAAAATTTTAATGGCCAGCAGTGTATATAAAATGGGTATAAAATACTTTGAAAGATTTATGAGTTTGTTTTCAAAACTGTGATTTTAGAAATAGACGTACCAGAACATTTGCATGTGTCATGAGGTAATGATTCTCAAATTGCTGTATTTCATGCTTCAGGAAGTTACATAATTTGTTTGGGAGGAAGATATTCAGATATTAAAAGTGATGTACTACGGTAAAGTGAATCGGCGTGTTCACAGTGGAAACCCTTACTGATTAACTACAAGTAATTAAATCAGTAACTTTAAGGTTTCAGCCGGAGAACGCAAGCAGTCAACGGTAGAACGGTCACTGCCCCTCTGCATGATTCGCAAGCTTAGATTAGATTAGATTAGATTATTTTTTCGTTCCATAGATCCGTGCTGAGGAGATCCTTGTGGATGTGAAACATGTCAATTTTTTTAAAAGTTGAAATAAAAATACTAATAGTTTGAATATTTTTCTATTAAAAATTCGTCAATGGAGTAGAAGGATCTGATACACACTGCAAGGCTGGGAAGAGATCCGTTCTTGCATAACGATATGTAATAGGCTGAAGCTCAATGTGTCAGAAAAGTCACTTGTGGAGGATTATGTCTTGAGGCAACCTCCATAAAATATGCTTTAGGGGCGGAATAGCTTTGTGTCTTGTTTGTCGTTACTAGTGTAGTGCGAAAGTGTTTGGAATTTAGAGAACTTTCGTGCATGTGGTATATACTGTCAGATAAAAAGTGTCTGGACACCTATTAATGAACATTAATATGGGGTGTGTCCATCGTTCGCCTCTATGGCGGCTTAAACTTGTTGCGGACACTTTCACTGAGGTGTCTGAACATTTGTGTAGTAGTGACAGCCCATACCTCATCAAGAGAAGAAACCAGAGAAGTTAATGATCTGTCCTTCGTGGTGGACCACAGTCATACAGATGTTTTTGAAAGAAATTTCCCCACGTGAGTGTTAACTGTTCGTTTATTATACACGATAATGATTTCTGCTTTGTTGCTATTTTCAAGTACATTTTGAAACGTTAAAATATGTCTGAATATCGGTGACATGCCGTCGTAAAAAATAAAAAGGAAAGAAAAAAGGAGTCTGGTCTTATACCAGGATACGAGGACATATCGAAGACACATAACATGTATTCGTATCCGTTAAGAACGTACAGATGGCAAGGATGTATGTTCCAGCCATTATACACTAAAACTGTTTGGACTATATCGGCGTGGACGTCAATTTATCTGTAGAGAAAGAAAGTGTGGAACAGAAGTTACATGATCGTATCAGACTTCGGTTTCGATATAATCTAAAACAAAGTGAATACCACGTTTGGATAGTTTGCAAAGCACATTCGTGATATATTGATCCGTCTGACGAGATGAATGCCATTATCTTTAAAATGCAGACTGCCTCCCGGACTCGGCAGTACACAGCGCGTGTTTTTAGGGCTGGCTTACCTCAGTGGGGATTGTTAGAGATTAAATCGGGTCTCGTGTGTCACGTGAGGGCCATTAAAAATGGTGCGTTGCGTGTTAATGGCGTTTGCTACGCGTGTGCACGTAGCTGTTTTCCGTTTAGCTGAAAGCATTTCTCGTGGATAAAGACCCGACGGATGAAAGGCGAATGTTTAACGCAGACGTATGCTATAACATTTACGAGGAGTAGTAATGATGTTTCATCATATAGAAACTAAAATTTGTTTCTTTGAAAGTACATCTCTGTGGCCGTGGTAGACACTGAAAATTGAACCCCATGGTAGAGCAGCCAAAAGGTAATAGCGCACCTCACTATTAAAGTTGATTATCGTGCGGTAACTCGGTTTCGGAGGCAGTGGCAATGTTGCAACTGTGTCTGATCAGTCCTTTAGGAATCTCGATTGTCCTAGTTCTTCACCTTAGTAACGGGCTGCAGCATTTTGTTTCGCCTCCTCTAGCGAACGTGCTCAGTACTGTGGTGCGGGTTTTGAATGTGTACCAGCCCTGCAGACACGTACTTGCACAAAAAAAAGTAATTACCTAACACCGGCCGCGTTGGTCTAGCGGTTCTAGGCGCGCAGTCCGGAACCGCGCGACTGCTACGGCTGCAGGTTCGAATCCTGTCTTGGGCATGGATGTGTGTGATGTCCTTAGGTCAGTTAGGTTTAAGTAGTTCTAAGTTCTAGGGGACTGATGACCACAGATGTTAAGTCCCATAGTGCTCAGAGCCATTTTAATTACGCAACTTTAAATTTTAGAGATAACTGAAACATGTGATAGTGCTTATAACCTGTTTTGCGTTAATTGCGCTCTATAACACTTGTATAGTATCCTATACAAGGGTAGTTATTATTACTAGCTCTTGTCCAATATTGCAGTCACGAAGAACTTCTTCACCACTGCAAATAAATCATTGCCTTAGAGCTGCGTATGTTCGACGTCACCGTGTAATAACCATTCACAGAGGGCAATCGGGATCACGAGTGGAGGGTATATGAAGCTTGTCAGAGGGAAGGGGACGCGGAGGACAGTACAGTCGTTGTCGAAATCCAGAAATGGAGCAATTTATCTGAGCACCAAAACTGCGTGGTAATTCGCTTTTGAGCCAAAGGTCGTAGAATTTCCGAAAGGGCCAAGTTTGTAAACTGTTAGCGTGCAGACGTGGTTGAGATATACCGTGCATGCCAAAATTGCGCTATCCAAAGGAGGTGCTGAAGTGGTGCACTGTGGGCAATGGACGACAGAGATGAACGACAGCTGCGGAGACGTGTAAGGGCTAATAGACGTGCAGCTGTAGAGGAACTGACAGTCCAGATATACCAGCGGGCTACCAACAGTATATCTTCGATGAGTGTTCAGCGAACGTTGCTGCGCTTGGGCCTCCGCAGCAGGCGCCTGGTTTATAGCCCCATGCTAACTGCCGTTCATCGGCAATGAAGCCTGGATTTTGCACGCCAATACCTCAACTGCACGTCAACTCAGGGCGACATGTGGCCTTTGCAGATGAATCACATTTCCTGCTCCATCGGACACGAACCTGCAATAATCGTCAGGAGGGTCCACGCTGGAGGAGGGAGCGTTTTGGTCTGAGGAAAGGTTTCGTGGCATATTTCGTCTTTCAGGAAGACGCAATGGATCAACACTAGTGGGCACCTGTTCTTGGGTACCTGCACACCCCTACATGCACTTTGAGTTTTCTCGGCAGTGCACTGCAAAGTGTCAGACGGCTCACAGTGTACGTTCGTGATCTGAAAAGCATCAGGATGAATTTACCGTATTCTTCTAGCCACCAGACTCCACGGATTTAAACCCATTGGAGAGTCTGTGGGACCTCCTCGATTAGGGTATTCGTATCATGGATCCTCAACCAACTAACCTAGCCAGCTGGCAACGGCACTGGAGTCCACATGGTTCCACATCCTCGTCGATACCTTCCAGAAACTCACAGATTTTCTTCCTGAACATCCGTGCTGCAAAAGGCGGCCATTTAGACTTTTCACAGTTGGTTGCATTAGTATGTCTTGGCCATGTACAACACTTTTATCTGGGTATCATCGCGCTTTTAATGTTGCCATTGCTTTAGGACTAATACTTACAACGCCGCGTTGAATTGTATTTATCAAATTGCTCTCACTAGTGTTGGGAAATGAGTTCGTATGTATCACGACCTATTGATAAATCAACAGAGACTACATCCACTAACGAATTTGTAGCAGCAAAGGTTGACATTTGTTAGTTCAGAAGGAGTTGACAGAGCTTACTGAAATTCAGGAGAATGAAGGTGTAGAAAAATAAATGAAAAGAAAAAAGTGTTCATTGCGGATCCCCTGATAAATACTCAATTCGAAGACGCTAACATAAATAACGCCGAGGATAAAATTGGCTGGGAGACTATTCATTGAATATCACACAAAGAAACCAAATGTCTATTCCTACTTTGTAATAGTTTATACGTGCAACGACAAGGTAAGATTTTTCCCCTTTGACATTGAAACGTCACCACTAAAAAAAAATAAAATAAATAAAAGCCTCATTTTCAGTTGTCATGTTGGAAAGGTCCGGAATTGTAGAGGGTGGTCCTTGGTTTACATGATTTTTTAATGTGGTTCATTGCGAAATGAATCACGAGTTGTTCCACGTATAGTGTATCATTTATGAGCCTTTACATTATTTAAAAAAATTATGAGTGCAGACCTGTCGTGGCAGTTATATCTCTGCTAGAACGACCAGTCATCCACAGAAGCTATATTGTACTGCTATTTTAGGGTTCATTGTTACTTATTACTGCCACTCGCTGATTCGTATGTGTTAATGAAATAAAACGCAATACTATTCTAAACCCATTTTCTCTATCGATGATCATGTGCTAAAGTAGGAGGAATATCAGTTACGCCATGTTTTACTTACAAAATAATAAAAACTGTCATTTAATGCAGTTATCGTCTTTAAATATTTTACAGTAAAATCTTTGCCTATTTTATTTAACAAAATGCAGAACATTAAGCCTTTAGCTATACTGATGAAGTGATGCTGTAGTATGGCGTGCTTCGTATTATTATCTTAACTGTTTTTGCGTGATGAAAATCAGTTCTTTAATTGTTTAGCGACCTGCAACTTGTACAGAAGTCCGATAGCCAAGATTACGTCTATTGTCATAGAAATTCAGATTTTATAAATACTATTAATGCCAGGTGGAACGGAGTACGTGTAATACTACTACGGGCAGTCAAATAAGGAGAAAGCTGAAAAAAGAAAGTAAACTGTTAACTATTTCAAAAATAATCACCGTAAGTGTCAATATTTTTATCCCAATGCGAGACAAAGCAGTTAATAACTTTATAGAATAATGTTTGCGGTTGCCTACGGAATCATGATTGTACCCAGCCGTGCGCCTCTTTGTCCGAAGCAAACCAGCGGCCAGGTATGTCTTTCTTCAGGGCTCCAAAATTATGAAAATCGATTGGGACGATATCAGGACCCTTGTAGGATGTGTAAGAGCTTCCCAGCGGAACTTCTGAAGCATAGTCGAAAAAGACCTTGGCACCATTTTTCCGAGCATTATCCTGCAACAGAATGACGACGTTCGTCAACATTCCTGACCGTTTGAACTTGATGGCGCGCTTCAGTTTTTGTAAAATATCCACACACCACTGTACGTTAATAGTGGCACCGTGTTCCAGAAAGTCAATGATTGGCGGGCAGCTAAAGAAAAAGGTCAGCATGATTTTCCCGCAGCTGGCATGCCTATTGTTTTGACTATGCTGCAGAAGTTTCGTTGGGAAGGTCTTACACATCCTCCGTACAGCCCCGTTCTCAGCCTTCTGATTTCCATACTTTTGGAGCCCTGAAGAAAAGTATTCGTGGCCATCGCTTTGCTTCGGACGAAGACATGCACGTCTGGATACAATGGTGGTTCCATAGGAGACCCCAAACATTTGTCCATGAACCTATAGAAACAAATTAAACATGAGTAAACCAGATGTATCAAAGATTGTGGCATCCTCCAGAGATCTCCAAGTGTTGTCTCACAGTGGGATAAATTTATTAACTGTTGTGTAGACTACTTTTGAAATAATAACAGTTTTACTTACTTTTTTCCATCTGGCTCTCTTTCACTTGACTGCCCCTAATATTTATAAATTATTGTCACACCTGAATATGACAGTTAATAAGCTGAAATTGGCAATATGAATGTTTGTAGTAATTAGTGGTTACCTTGACTTAATATATTATTATGCGAATATAGCATTATAACTTGGAAATTGTGACATGGCTTTTGTTTTGCAAGATAAGGTAGAACCGCGGAAACAACTCTCCGCAAATGTTTCGTTTCACAAATATTATTGACAGAGAATGGTTGAATGGTATGTTATCCACTTGTAACTTTCATAGTACCATCAACCTAGAGCAACAAATAAATATCAGTGGACCAGATGTATCAAAGATTGTTGCATCTTACGGAGAGTCACAAGCGTTGCCGAAAGCAGATCGCTATGTAAGCAGCAGAAGTACACAGAGTACTTTCTGTATGAATTAGTTCTCCGAAGCGCCACCACTGATAAAAACTGAAGGGACCAAGAACTGACGAAACTGCAGACAATGATGCTCTTACACCTATCCAAATGTCTAGATACTGGCAGATATATTTCAGACATATGGTTAAAATGTGCTGGAGTGCCATCCTGCATCACCCACATGATTTTTGTTGTTTCCTCCAAATATTTTGTGGGAAGTCTGTAAGGGTACACCCTTGCGGTTACTTTTTTGGTAACATCACAAGAAGTGTTTCAGTAACAACTAAAAAGTGAAATATTTCCAGCCACAGATTTATCAGAAGCTTTCTCTGTGTTCAGATTTGAGAATCAGTCCTGGCAGTTCACCCACATGTTTCTGAATCATCTTGAATCTGTGTTTTGGTCTTGAAGGCAAGCCATCCTGGATTTACAGGTCAGCAAGATGATGGCCGCTTGCACACAACGAGAGTCTCTAATGCTTGTCTTTGTGCTTTCCAGCAAGATCACCGGATCTCTCGCCAATTGAGGACGTTTGGAGCATTATGGGCAGGGCTTTTCAACCATCTCGCGATGTTGACAGTCTAACGTGCAGTTGGAAGGAATTTCGCACTGTGTATCGCAGGAGGACATCCAATACTCTACCAATCCGTGCCAAGCCGAATTACTGCTTGCATAAGGAGTAGAGGTGGATCAACGTGTTATCGATTTTCTCAATTTGTGAAGCTCTTCCTCTTGAATAAATCATCCAGTTTTTCTGAAACTGTAATCATTTGTTTGCCTGTACGTGCACATGACACCTACCGATTTCTATCACATTCTCATAATTCCTTCGCGCTGCATTTTTTTTCTTTTACTGTATCAGAGTAGGTCCTGTGCAAAATCGGGTGAGAAAAGAAATACGTCGAAAACACTAACTAGAAGCAGGGACAGTTAGATAGCTAGTTAGTTGTGTAACAGGCCATTAAAATTGCTACACCAAGAAGAAATGCAGATAATAAAAGGGTATTCATTGGGCAAATATATTATATTAGAACTGCACGTGATCACGTTTTTACGCAGTTTGAGTGCACAGATCCTGAGAAATCAGTATCCAGAATAACCCCCTCTGGCCGTAATAACGGCCTTAATACGCCTCGGCGTTGAGTCAAACACAACTTGGATGGCGTGTACAGGTACAGCTGCCCATGCAGCTTCAACACGATACCACAGTTCATCAAGAGTAGTGACTGGCGTATTGTGACGAGCCAGTTGCTCGGCCACCATTGACCAGACGTTTTCAACTGGTGAGAGATCTGGAGAATGTGCTGACCAGAAAGGCCCGTACACGACCTGCAACATGCGATCGTGCGTCATCCTGCTGAAATGTAGGGTTTCACAGGGATCGAATGAAGGGTACAGCCACAGGTTGTAACACATATGAAATGTAACGTCCATTGTTCAAAGTGCCGTCAATGCGAACAAGAGGTGACCGAGACGTGTAACCAGTGGCACCCCATACCATCACGCCAGGTGATACGCCAGTATGACGATGACGAATTCACGCTTTCAATGTGCGTTCCCCGCGATGTCGCCACACGGATGAGACCATTATGATGTTGTAAACAGAACCTGAATTCATCCGAAAAAAATGACGTTTTGCCATTCGTGCACCGAGGTTCGTCGTTGAGCACACCAAGGACAACCGCACCCATGATCTCCGCGGCTGGTAGTCCATGCTGCTGCAAATGTCATCGAACTGTTCGTGCAGATGGTTGTTGTCTTGCAAACGTCTCCATCTGTTGACTCAGTGATCGAGACGTGGCTGCACGTTCCGTTACAGCCATGCAGATAAGATGCCTGTCATCTCGCTGCTAGTGATACGAGGCCGTTGGAATCCAGCACGGCGTTCCGTATTACCCTCCTGAATCCACCGATAAACCGCAATCGCGATAGGGTACAATCCGACCTTTATCAATGTCAGAAACGTGATGGTATGGATTTCTCCTCATTACACGAGGCATCACAACAACGTTTCACCAGGCAACGCCGGTCAACTGCTGTTTGTGTATGAGAAATCGGTTAGAAACTTTCCTCGTGCCAGCACGTTGTAGGTGTCGCCACCAGCGCCAACCTTGTGTGAATGCTCTGAAAATCTAATCATTTGTATATCACAGAATCTTCTTCCTGTCGGTTAAATTTCGCGTCTGTAGCAGGTCATTTTCGTGGTGTAGCAGTTTTAATGACCAGTAGTGTAGTTGCTCGTTGGTTAGTTTTTTGTATTAGAGTGTAAATTTCCTTATATTCAGTGTCTGTTACTCACAGACGGCTTGTCTAAGAGGTGCAATATTTTATGATGCCTGTAGCTACATAGGCATCTCTCTAGTGTTCGTAAAAATTGTGGTGCATCAGTGAAATCTGGTAAACCTTTCCTACGTTTCAGACGAAAGTCCCAGTACCGATAATTTGACTGTACTTCTTATTCGTTGCTCGATGAATACGACATGCTGTAGCTTGTGGACTTACTCTATATTTCGTTATAGAACTATACCTCCAAGGCCAGTGTTCAGTGCAATTTTAAAAGTATAGTCACTAAAAAAGGTTCACCCAGTCTCCGGAGACTATCTTCTACATGAATGAAGATAGAAACCTTGGACACATTTTAATTTACTCATAAAACAGCAAAGTCTTTTATTTCCAAACGAACCATCATATTTAACAAGGTTATATCTTTTACATGGTTGCACATAGGACTTCGTTTGCAGTTACGTATAGGATCAAAGGTTTCACTTATCCTTGACAATTGTTCAATGTGCCCTCCGCCAGACGCACGAGAAACATCCAAATGATGGTCAGACTAGTCCCATATTTTCGCAAGCATATGTAGAGCAATTATTCGCTGCTGTTGTTATGCGCCCCTGCATTTTACGCAAAGGTGTTAGGAGGCAGATAGTCTTGCACAATCCGCTACAAACAGAACTTGATGAGATAGCATTAGCTCTGGTAACCTTGTAGGCTGATGGCAGAATGGGATTCTTGTACATCTCTCACTGCCGAGCTATCTATCAGGAAGGATGAGAAATTAAGGTTTAACGCCCTGTCGACGTCGAGGTCATTAGAGACATAGTATAATCTCGGACTGTTTAAAGGATGAGGAAAGGAACTGGACGCGCCCTTTGTTAAAGGAACTCGCCCAGCATTTACCCGGTGTGAATTAACGAGGTCCGGGAAAATCGTAATCTCGATGGCCAGACATATATCTTTGACCTCCTAAATGCGTATCCAGTTTGCTAACCATTGCAGTACCTCTCTTGGGGATTTACCGTTCAGGCAGCTGACTGTTAAGAAACGACCTTACATGCAGATGTTAAGTTTTGTGGTGTCCAGCGCTCTAGAAAACCTGAATTCTCGGCGGGTTATGACGATTACAGAAGTAGCTAGACTTCTAGGATATACAAGTGTGTGACTCACAGCTTACTTTTCCTCAGCTAAGATCTCGCCGTAAACACTTTCTCGGGAAACGGCGTAAAATGCATGAAGCTTTGAAAAGACTCTCTCGTGTGCGTCTATACTGAATGTTCTTACGTCGTGGCGGTTCACTTCTCGGCTTACTGAACGCTAAACGCTCTGTAAAAGAAATTATTAGCGTCAAAATTTGACTAGTAAAACTCTGTTGCAATATAATCTAACCTCCAGACTGAAGAGGTTAACATAAAGCACTGACACCTTGAAGCAGCCTCGCCATTGTTGAATTATTTGTTCTGTAATAAGTACAATTCTGTACAATATACGAAAATCACAACAGACGGTTATAATTGATTATCACATATTCAAGAAGAGAACGCCTAACGTACTTTGTTGTTGCGATTTACATTTTGATTCGACGCACATTGGGTATTGGTCGAGTAGTCTATCGAAACAGGGTCACCTGGGAGATCCATTATGGCAGGGACATAAACTGGCAACCTTACAACAGGTGCCCAGTTGTCTATATGTGACTGAAGACGCTCTCTCTCTTCATTAATGTAGAACATATAATCTTGCGAAATCTGTTGAATCTTTTTGAAATATGCTATGTATTCTATTAGTTGCAAACAAGATGTCGATGAAATAATTCCTATTAAGTCAAACACACTTAAGTGCTACTGGGAGGTATATTTAGTACTACTGTAAAATGTAAGTGAGTTTCGTTCATCCGCTATAATAGTTGTTCCGCTACTCAGGCACTATTAAGTACTAAGAACGCCTCATGGATGTTCTTCATGCATATATGACAGGCAGCAAATGATGGTTACAGTGCATTAAATATGTGTTGAGACGCAAGATGCAACAGGTGTGGGAGCAGTTGTAGTGCTTGGGGCAGCAGAGTGTTTTTGCTCTCTGGCCAGATGCAACAGGCTACGGGCGCTCCGTCCCGGCTGGCGTGGCGTGTTGCAGTGAGAGGCAGCGCCTGGTATGGCGGCTGCCCGCGTGGCGCAGCTGCCGGGCTGTGCGGGTGCGGTGCGCGTCGTGCAGTGTGGCCGCTACTGACACCGAGAGAAGCAGCAGGAGGAGGTAGAGACCTTGCTTACCGTTGGCATCCTTCGCCTCCAGGCCCTCCGCCTCCAGCACCACCACGTTCAGGACCACGATGGGAGGCTGCAACACACGTGTGCATTCATATTAGTGTCTGCAATACGTTCTAATGCACAAACATTTTTAAGAATTTAAGACACTTGTGATCACAGATCAAAGCCAACTGTCCAGATACTCTGTCATCATAATGGCGTCGAAACGGAGGATGTCACAGAGGAGGTCAAAATACTAAACATATTTTTCCAAAGCTGTTTTACTCAAGAAGATCACACTATGGTTCAAATGGCTCCGAGCACTAAGGGACTTAGCTGCTGTGGTAATCAGTCCCCTAGAACTTAGAACTACTTAAACCTAACTAACCTAAGGATATCACACACATCCATACCCGAGGCAGGATTCGAACCTGCGATCGTAGCGATCACGCGGTTCCAGAATGTAGCGCCTAGAACAGCACGGCCACTCCGGCCGGCAGATCACACTATAATTCCTCCTTTCCTTCAGCAATGAATCCACCTTTCATGTGATTTTGTAATTTTATCAAGATTCTGCTACGTGTCTTTCCTGTCCCTGTTTTCACAAACGTCTGACATGCCAACGAGAAAGATCACTCTGGAAATAAAACTGACTGATTTTTATCTTCCACTAGACTTTCCTTTGCAGCTCAGCCCTTGTATGATTTGGCACATATATTGAACCCTCCTCTTCCTCCGCCCTTCGGTGTCCACTTCTCCCTTTTACTGTCTGTTCACCTCATCCTCCCATGTCTAGATCTATCTCCTCTTTCCCACTCACTCTGTCATTATCCTCTGCCCCCTGCATCCTCTATCCATCCTCTTCGATATCCATCTCAGCCTTTCCCAAGCCATTCTCATGAAACATATAGTGTTCAATAAAGCAGGCCGGTACTACTCCCATAACATGACTGTCAGGGCAAACTACACATCAGGGGCTTGAAAATCATTTATTTGTCACTGATATACAGGCTGCCATGCAAAGCAGGTCGATGAAGCAGGCTGACACTACTCTGACAGGCATGTCACGTAGCCTACATGCCAAGTTGTCCTGCAAAGCAGGATGACTGGGTTCTCCAGGATATTGAGACGACCCTAGTACAAGCTTCAAATCTGAATTATGCACAGTCCACTGCCTCCATGCGTGTTTGTCTGTCTGAAAGAATCTGACTGAAAGGACCCATGATTACACTATTGCCCAAAAAGAACTTAATACGTTGTGTGATAGGGTTGGTGTCTGCGAGGGTACTTGTTTTCATACAGCCATGCTGCCTCTTGACCGTTTCCATCTGCTTTGCCAAACACGAACACCATCTCTGCTTGTTCTCAATATGAATACCAGATCATTCTGCTGTTTACTGTACGCTGAGTCGATCACACAGCCTGCAACACACAAGGAACACACAACATGTGGTCAGAGGAACTGTCATTCGTCACGTCAGCGCCATCTACTGTAGTAACGATGTAGTTCTGGTTGCATGTTCAGAGGACCTTTTTTCCTCCATTTCCAGTTAGGAGTCCATCATCCGTCTCTGCAGTTCGTCGGTTTTATTAATCTTCAGAGAGAGAGAGAGAGAGAGAGAGAGAGAGAGAGAGAGAGAGAGAGAGAGAGAGAGACAGACAGAAAGTAACTTGACTTGGAGCGGTCGAAGTAACCAATCGGCAAGATGATTTTTTGAGCGGTATTGGGAGTCTCCTCCAGTCACAAGGTAAGAGAGAGAGAGCACAAGCACATTTTATTACATTTCTTTTTCAGCAACCCATATATCTTCAACCACCTTTCCTAAGCATGGGTGATTGCTGGACTATACGAATGCATACACATTGGTAAATTCAGGTAGAATTTCATGGTTCAGGTTTGTGTCATGGCCTAGGATAGCCGTCAAGTTTAATTTTGTGTAGCTGGCTTGGGCCGCTAATCTAGCAAGGCTTCTGTCCGCCTGAACGTTCTTAATGCGTAGTCGATGACTGGTTTGCTCAGGCCATGTGCAAGGCAAGCGCTTCTTCGTCTTTCAGACATTGAACCGAGGGAAAATCTTGAGCAGGGATTCAGACGTTGTGTCTACTACCTAGTAACTGGAGGAGATGCCCGATACCGCTGAAAAAAATCACCTTTAACTTCATTCAGACAGGACCGAAGTTGTTCTTTATCCAGTCACAATTCAGTTCATGTATAGTCTCCAGGTTAATTTTCGTGCTTCCTTTCGCTGTGAATCACAAGCCAGTTCGGATGAATCAAATTTTGCTAGAAATTGCTGGATTCCGCTTTATGGATTTTTTGAGTGTTTGAATCTTTGTGTGTGAGCACAAGAGTGCATATGTTGCATTCCTTAGTTAAGGTAATCATTGCAGAATAATGACGATTAACATAATGACAAAGTTTCCCTTCACAGAACCGTAGAGTCAGGTTCTTACCCATGTTAAAAATGGTTCAAATGGCTCTGAGCACTATGGGACTTAACATCTGAGGTCATCAGTCCCCTAGAACTTAGAACAATTTAAACCTAACTAACCTAAGTCATCAAACACATCCATGTCCTAGGCAGGATTCGAACTAGCGATATGCATGTTAAATATTCACTGGGTATTAAGGAGTAATATCCAGTATACATAAATCTTAGTTTCGAATAAACATAGTTCGTTAAACTTTCCCCAGTGGGCATACCAGCACGGCGTTCCACCTCCTGCGGTCGTTAACCTCATTTACCCTGTAAGAGAGAGATACTAAAAAGCATTTAGTGTAGTCCATTCCCTGATCGGTCGGTCTTAAGTGCAGTAGTTAAATTCCGTTGTGCGCTTTCTTAGGAAACAAGGCCAAATTCAGTTAATGTTTATGTGACTTCAGAAGGCTTGGCATTCAGTGGAAGTTAGAGAATGATAAACATGGTTCTGCCCCACAAGAAACATACGGCTACGAAAAGGTCCACGTTATACGGCGAAAGTATGTCCCACCCAAGTTGCAGTTACAAGAGTTTAGATGTTTCCAATATTTTGAAAACAATGGGCGGCTTTTTATATCAAAATGACAGATATGGAATTAAGTGACAATGGTCTACAGGAGCTACTGAAATCACTCAACAGACGAAAGGTGTCTGAACCTTGTGGGAGACGAATGCAATTCTACACAGATTACGCTAAAGAAGTTGCTCCTCTAATAGTAGCAGTGTACCATAGGTCGCTCAGGACCAAACCATTCCTAATGGCTAGATAGAAGCCATCTCAGTAGCATGTTCAAGAAGAGTTGTCCAATAGAAGCACAAAACTGTAGGCCTATATCTTGACGTTGGACTGTAGAAATTTGGGACGTATTTTATGCTCACGTATTTTATTTCTGGAAACCGATGATCTCTGCAGGGAACAACATGTGTTCCGAAAACGACGATCGTGTGAAACCCAGCTCGATTTGCTCATTAACGAAACGCAGAAAGCAGTACAGACTGATGTGCAAGTTGATACTGTGTTCCTTAACTTCCGGGCAGCATTTGATACAGGGACTCACTGCTACATAATGTATAAGAATGACTATACGGAATATCAGACTAGCTGTATGATTATTAAAGGGTTTCTACCAAACAGAATACACCACATCATTTTCTACAGAGAGAAATCATCAAAGGTAAAAGTAGCGTCGAGCTCACTCGAAGGGACTGTCACAGGACTTTTACTTTTCACCATGTATAAAGAACCTACTGCATAACGTCGAAATTTCCAGAAGGCTTTTCGCGGATGATGCTGTTGTATACAGAGAAGACGCAACGTCAAAAAATTGTGGATAAATGCGGGAAGACCCGTAGAGGACTGACTCTTGGGGCAAGGACTGAAAATTGACCTTCATTATAAGCAAATGTAACGTATTGTGCATAAATAGGCAAAAAGCCCCGTTACTGTATGATCACAAGATTACATAACAGTCACTGGAAGTAGTTACAACGATAAAATATCTAGAAGTACGAGCACTAGCGATCTAATGGGGAACGCCAACATAAAAATTTTCCCAGCTAAGAAAGATGCCTGATTGAGGTTCATTAGAAGGATCCTCAGTACATAAACACAAGCAATACGAATATTGCTTCTCAATTTGATATCTATATCAGGTGCGGTTGATAGAGGCAATAGAGACAATCCAAGGAGAGATACGTTTTGCAGCAATTTCATTTAGTAAGAGCGAATTCGTCACGGAGATAGACAACTCCACAGGCAGACGCTATAAGAATGCGTTCTGCATCACAGTGTGGTTGACTGTTACAATGTTCCGAGAGCGTACATTCGCAGAAGAACCACCAAAAATATTGTTCCCTCCGATCCATGTTTCGTGAAAATACCATGAAGGTACAATCAGAGAGATTAGAACTCACACGGAGGATTAACCAGCAGTCGTTCTTGTCGCGAACCATTCGTGAGTGGGAAATATGAAGGGTGAAGTGACAGTGATGCAAAAAGTACTCTCCACCACACATCGTAAGGGGGCTTGCGGAGTATAGATTTAGATGTAGATGTGGGTGTAGTGAATCACTGAACACTTTGCGGCAAGTCAAGTACTCAGTAAATGTCCTACGCAATAGCGAAGACACACACACACACACACACACACACACACACACTCACACAAGATTGAGAAGCACATTCTTTTTGGCATTTATTTCTGCAAATCATTTGATTGAATAGAACTGAGAATTAATAGACATGTTAGATGAATGACAAATAAAAACTTTCGTAGTAAATGCTGATCTATTGATACAGAATTTGTATGAATATTATTATTTAGCAATTATTGGTATAATCACACAAATGAGACAACTAAACAAAATGGTTTAGATGAAGATTAGGTAGTAGTAGCTCAGTTAGCGTGGGCTGGAGTGTAGTATGGGAGACTTGATGTTACCTGGGTTTTTCGCTAAAAAGCGGAAGCATGCAATGCTTGAATTGTCGTTCTAATATTAATAGTTAAGAAATCTAATGTAGATTACATCGTAACAATGAAATTCCGTTCGACATTTCTGTTTTCGCTTTGTATTAATGTACAGCGCTACTCGAGTGGTATGGACCATACCAATGTCCCGTAGTAATTTAAGTATCAAGCTTTGTCCTTCCTTCTTACGCGTAAGTTGTTGCATAAAAAAATAGCGAGGTGGTGCATGGATGTTGAAGAGTTTGATTTTGAAGTAGTGTACGTAAAAGGAACAGAATGTTTTGGCAGATGCACTATCACTGTTACCCTACGGCCTCACCGATTTCCACGAGTTAGAAGAACAAACATCAGATTACAGGATACTTTCAATAAATGATGGAACTTTTAAACTCACTAACATTTAGAGCAGTATTAAATTATACATAATGGCGTTCTGTTTCATAGAAGGATAAGTGGTATGTGTGCATTCCAAGGAATATGTGGACAACTTAATTCAACACATGCACCGCACATGGGGACACTATGGAGTGCTGAAGTGTGCTGCCAAAATTTCTACGTATTGTTATTTCCCTAATATGAGGCGAGGTATAGAGCAAGTTATCAGACGCTGTGCGATTTGTCAAAAGGTCAATCATCAGACTAGGACATGTCTTAACGTACTACCTCCAGTAATACCAAAGCAACCAAGGGATCTTGTATCTATTGACGCCGCAGGACCTCATCCCCAAGCCCTGTATGACGTTTTTTGCAAGTATATGCAGTAAAATGAGTTAGGTCTTGACCAATTATAAGGTGGATTCTGGAAGACTACATACCACCCGTTGGGAAACCCCGCGCAGTACTAACTGATAACGCATCAAATTTTACAATTGACCAATGGAAATCATTTTTGAAATCACAAAACATATGTCATATTTTGATATCAAAGTTCCATCGGGAAGCAAGTCCCGTCGAACGATGCTTTCATGAATTTAACAGATTTATCCGGCCAAATATACGACAAAATAGTAAATCATCTACCGCATACATCAATACGGTACACACCGGCCGAATGTATGTTTGAAAAAATGGAACTAGATGAATGGGCAAAAGCGATATCTAAATTAGGGCACAAAGACGTAGCCTTAGATGAGAAAGTACGGCGAGTGCTAATAAAATTGGAAGAGCAAGCTCAAATAAGGAAAGGAATTTACGATAGGAAATTGAAAACCGTAACAGAATTCCAGATAGGACAGGAGATACTACTAAGAAATCATCCAATATCATCGGAGTTAAAAGCATTGAATAAAAAAAAGGCAATTGTTATATGTTGGTCCATATATCATTGTTGACAAGCCACATCGTGGGTGCTACTTGATAGGAAATATAAAAAATGGCAAAACAAAAGGCATGTATCCACATAAAGCTATACAGAAAATTATTAAATGAGTATTCAAGTCTCATTCTTTCCCTGTCTGTTATATCAATAAAACATAAGAAGGCAGGAGGTTTGTCGCCCTTTGACGAATAAACCAACTGGCGCTCGGCTCGTCTCCAACTAGGGGGTGCAATATTTATATTTTAGATACCTTCTCCCTCTTCTACTATCCTGTTTTGCCAATAAGGAACGTTCAGTTTCCTTCTACTATCTAACATGCAAAGAATGACTTGTAACCCAGTGAATAAAAATTTTCCTTGTATTTTGATACTGTACTTTCTTAAGGCTTAAATATCTATAGAAGCAACGGAAACCTTCTGATATTCCTTAAGGAAACACGGAATATACAACAAGAACTAAAACAGCTATACACAATACTGAACGAGTGAAAACCATTAGATCACGCAGTTATACTTCATCAGGAGCAAAAACTTGAATGAGAGTGATGGAAAAGGAAGGAATTCACACGCGCCAGCTTTAAGCGAGAGCAACGAGCGGTGAAATGTATAGAGACTCACCGCTGCGTTTAAAGAAGAGCGTACATTAACAGCTATATGTGAAGTGGCTAACAGCTGATCGTAGGGTCAGAATATGCCAAATGCAAAGTTAAGTTCAGTGTCACCTTTAAGGACAGCCGGCTGCAGCCGAGATGCACACAGACACACTGCGCACCGTGACGGAAACCATTTTAGAATTTAAGCGAATCGTCATCCACAGCTCACAGCCAACTGGGCAAAACAGAAGTGATACGAAATGGAGTACGTGTTAGCTGATTACTATAATGTAAATTAGCTACACAAACAAAGCGAACAGAAACATTTATGCCCAAGTCGGAGACTATACTATAAAGAGCACTAACTTTAAGTGTATATCATTACGTTAAGCATACGCAGTTTTAAGAAAAAAAGCGCATCGACAACAAGTAAACTATAAGGAGCGTGGAATACCCTAAATTTGTGAACTTAACATCAGCTACTGAATGCATACAGTTAGAAATAAAGATTCAAAGCAGAAGAGAATATACACAAGAAATGACCTATGCGACTATATACAACAGCATTAAGACAAGTTTGAGAGAGAGTTAATGATACGTACACTTAAAAGAAAGAGATTATCACAGAACTTAGAAACTAATAGACTTACATACAGCACTCAAATAAGCGACGACGAGAAATGTAGAATTAAATATAAACATAGAAAAACGCCTGTGACTCAGACGTAAACTTTAAAATTACCTATCGTACAAGATTTAGCGAGGGGAGCAGTTGTGCACTTATAGAACTACACTTCTTTACAGACAACGTTAGACGTAGAGAGCTTAATGTACAGGAAGAATACATACCCACAAATCTGCTATTACAGAACTCAGTAATGTTAGTTGCTACTAATTGCAAAGTACCTTATAGGAAAAGTATAAGCAGCAAAATAAAACTGTGAATATGAATCGTACAACACGGGGAAGGCCAGCTAAGTAAATACGAAAACACACCAATACCCACACAACATAATTGCATGAACTTTAACAAAATAACTGAAGTAAGTACTGTATGTTTAAAAAGCAATACGGAGAAATAAATGAAATTTCACTTCTGTATAATACTAGGAAGTAAATAGTGTGTGAAAGATTTTAGATTTAACTGAAGGTATTACTTAGTTAATCTACGTTTGTGGTGGCATATCATACATGGAATGAAATTTGGAAGGGAATGAAAGTGCATTAGAGTAGTATGAGTTTATTTATATTTGTGGGGAGAAATAAATAGGGCAGTGATGCAATATGAGCACGCCACAGGTAATGTATGGATATAAATGGAGATTTATGTGAAAGATTTTTAATGAATAATTATATGGGTATACGGCGATGGCTATGAAGATGAACGTTACAGGAGTACCTAGGAAAGGGTTATGAAAGCGAAGTAAAAAAGGAATAGATTATATAGTTTGTCTTAGAATAAATGATTGTATAAGTGTGGAAAGCGAAGCATGATGATAAATGTACGGTAAGTAATTGCGAAAACGAACATCTTGAAGAAGCACTCAAGAGTAAAAAAATGGACAGTGAAGTCAATAGTACAATGGTATACGGTACATTTAACGTACACCACAACACGGTAATTTTCCACTCATACATCAGAATGATAAACAACGTATCATCAAAACTACTTCCTTAGCGACTAACTGTTACAGCTTGAGCAATCATAAGGTGAATATAAATGAAAATATGGTATACAGTTCGTACGAGAGATGAACACAAAATGCAGTAAAAATATTTTCTACACTGAGCTCTTGACACACGCAGAAGCGAAAGCAAAACATTTAGCATAAGCACCTTCTTCTTTAGCTGGAATGAACTTTGAGTAGAATTACACATGACAAAAATACAGTAAAACCATCGATCACACTTTACGAAGGTACACATGTATAAACCGTCGCACCAATAAGGCAGATATACAGCTTGAAATACGTATACATAAATGTGAAATATTACGACGATTAACAAGCAGTGATGAAGTCAGAATCGTCAAGGGATGAAACATTCCCATACTCTCTGACAAACGAGCAGTACAATTAGGAATCCTGGAAGTAGCTTGATCTCCGAAGCAGACCCTAGTAAATCCTCTTTTTTCCATGTAATGAGTCGCGGTGGAACGTAATTGCTACGCGTAGTTGTGAAGGGAAAAATGCACAGGAGGTCGGTTCTGCAAGACAAGAAAAGAAAATGTAAATATTCAGAATAAATGCAAAATTGCTTCTAATTTGCATATTGGTGTGTAAGATGGTGCATGTCATGGAGTCCATGTATGAAATGTTAATGTGAATTGTACATTTATTTTTCAACTTTATTATTGTCAATGTCGATGTAAAATGTATGTAACATTGTCAATTTGATGTAGAATTTTATTCTTGAAGGAGAACCATTTATCTATGTATGTGAAGTGCAACGCGATGGACGAGTACAACCGTGTAACCACTAATTGATGTGTGAGGACCACCGAACTATCGTAGAATGCACAACGGAAGATAACGCGGAGTCCTGCAGTGTGGAATAAATTAAACTTTTTTCTGATCAATTGCGGCACGGCGGTACAGCAACCTTTTATCGTGATTAATATTTTAAAAAATGGAAAGTTTTCACTGGGAAACCAAGGTGGAACGGTTGTTTTTAAACCAGTAAAAAGCAATTTGCAACATAGGACTGTTTTTTAACATTAGTAAATTAAACTGTTTACGATTTTGTTCTCACAACTATTCAGCGTTTTAAAGCGCTTTTGACAATTACATTCAGGATAATTCCAATTTATTAAGCAACATTATAAGTTTTAAAAATTAACACAGATTTTATTTCAGCTTTCTGCCGCAATCCGTTCTACTGAGCTTATAATGGAAGTACTGATTGTGCGATCTTGAGCTCTCATTTGACTTAGCGACTGGAATTTGTCCCCACGATTCGGCGATCTCGTTCCCAGGAACGAGACTCTGTAGATGACTTAAAACATTAAAAATATCATATTAATTCTTCTTTATGTTTTATTGATCCATTTGAGAAACGTTTTGCACTGATGGGATATAACTACTTCAGTTTACTCATGTTGTGTGGAATTTGTCGAGATCTACGAGTGTGTTATAATATGTACAAACTAACGTTACAACCGTATTCCATTTTCACCATTTTTTGGAACGATATGTTTCGTCCGCGTGCTTCGATCATCAGTTGATTTGCAACTACAGGAACTCTAGTTTTTAATTAGAGATACCTTTAAAGTCTGCAGATAAGTCTGTTTGCTTGGTGTGATGTGATGATGCTTGGTTTGTTGATGTGCTCTGCGAGCCAGAAAGAAATGTACGAAATGCACAAAAGGTTCACACTAAAATAAATAAATATCTCTGGTTAAGGACCAATTCTGGCCTATAACAAAATTGGGAATGTTTTTTTCGCATTACTAAGGAATCTGCAAGTAAAAGGTAACGTACTCTGAACGGTAAGCACCTTACGATAACTTGCTGCCGAAACGAGCCAAGCCATTGAATATTCGTTAACAAAAGTGATGGAAGCTGAAAAATTGTTTTATAAATGTGAGCATACATCACAAAATTATGGCCCGGAAACTCGTAAGTACAAAGGTCTGCGCGCTATCTTAATGCGGTCCTGAAGGGAACACCCCACATATAAATTCATTTGGCCTTAAGTTAATGCCAACAATGTAGTTATAAACCAGATGATAAAAGTGTGTACAGTGTGTCATGTTAAAATTCACTAAGACGTCGAAACCGTCAGGCCACTATAACAGGCGATATTCCATGTGTACCCCTTTCGCTGGCCTCTGTGGCCGATCGGTTCTCGGCGCTTCAGTCTGGAACCGGCCTGCTGTTACGGTCGCAGGTTCGAACACTGCCTCGGGCGTGGATGTGTGTAATGTCCTTAGGTCAGTTAGGTTTAAGTAGTTCTAAGTCTAGGGGACTGATCACCTCAGCTGTTACGTCCCTTAGTGCTTAGAGCCATTGGACCATGTGTACCCCTTTCTCCTCCGCCTACGGCCTACCACCTGAGTAGTATGTCATTATACACTCCTGGAAATTGAAATAAGAACACCGTGAATTCATTATCCCAGGAAGGGGAAACTTTATTGACACATTCCTGGGGTCAGATACATCACATGATCACACTGACAGAACCACAGGCACATAGACACAGGCAACAGAGCATGCGCAATGTCGGCACTAGTATAGTGTATATCCACCTTTCGCAGCAATGCAGGCTGCTATTCTCCCATGGAGACGATCGTAGAGATGCTGGATGTGGTCCTGTGGAACGGCTTGCCATGCCATTTCCACCTGGCGCCTCAGTTGGACCAGCGTTCGTGCTGGTCGTACAGACCGCGTGAGACGACGCTTCATCCAGTCCCAAACATGCTCAATGGGGGAAAGATCCGGAGATCTTGCTGGCCAGGGTAGTTGACTTACACCTTCTAGAGCATGTTGGGTGGCACGGGATACGTGCGGACGTGCATTGTCCTGTTGGAACAGCAAGTTCCCTTACCGGTCTAGGAATGGTAGAACGATGGGTTCGATGACGGTTTGGATGTACCGTGCACTATTCAGTGTCCCCTCGACGATCGCCAGAGGTTTACGGCCAGTGTAGGAGATCGCTCCCCACACCACGATGCCGGGTGTTGGCCCTGTGTGCCTCGGTCGTATGCAGTCCTGATTGTGGCGCTCACCTGCACGGCGCCAAACACGCATACCACCATCATTGGCACCAAGGCAGAAGCGACTCTCATCGCTGAAGACGACAAGTCTCCATTCGTCCCTCCATTCACGCCTGTCGCGACACCACTGGAGGCGGGCTGCACGATGTTGGGGCGTGAGCGGAAGACGGCCTAACGGTGTGCGGGACCGTAGCCCAGCTTCATGGAGACGGTTGCGAATGGTCCTCGCCGATACCCCAGGAGCAACAGCGTCCCTAATTTGCTGGGAAGTGGCGGTGCGGTCCCCTACGGCACTGCGTAGGATCCTATGGTCTTTGCGTGCATCCGTGCGTCGCTGCGGTCCGGTCCCAGGTCGACGGGCACGTGCACCTTCCGCAGACCACTGGCGACAACATCGATGTACTGTGGAGACCTCACGCCCCACGTGTTGAGCAATTCGGCGGTACGTCCACCCGGCCTCCCGCATGCCCACTATACGCCCTCGCTCAAAGTCCGTCAACTGCACATACGGTTCACGTCCACGCTGTCGCGGCATGCTACCAGTGTTAAAGACTGCGATGGAGCTGCGTATGCCATGGCAAACTGGCTGACACTGACGGCGGCGGTGCACAAATGCTGCCCAGCTAGCGCCATTGGACGGCCAACACCGCGGTTCCTGGTGTGTCCGCTGTGCCGTGCGTGTGATCATTGCTTGTACAGCCCTCTCGCAGTGTCCGGAGCAAGTATGGTGGGTCTGACACACCGGCGTCATTGTGTTCTTTTTTCCATTTCCAGGAGTGTACATATATCGGTTTCGACTTTGCAGGCGTCATTATACATAAAATTTAATGCAGCGACACCCACTGATTACGTGTCTACATGTGGCTGCAAATTCGAAACGGCTATTAAGTTTTTAATAAAATGACATGTGAGTAAGACATAGAATTTTATAGTCTAATCGGATACAAAGGTCGCAGGTGGGCAGTCCAAACGGCCTCATTTTGAAATCACAGTCAGCCGTTGTAGAAGAATCGTGCAACGTTAAGTTTCATGTGCCTTGCGATGTCGATGTGCGACGAAAATATTAGAAAAAGGGACACAGAGGAGACAGTGCAGTGATTTATATAATATGTGAATTTCGGAATTTGTAGTTTAGGTTAGTTAGGTTTAAGCACTTCTAAGTTCTAGGGGACTGATGACCTCAGAAGTGAAGTACCATAGTGCTCAGAGCCATTTGAACCATTTTTTTGTGGCTTACCATCTGCATGGAACACAATTTTGTGGGCAACAATTTTACACTGCAACGATTTTCAAAACAAAGAGGGTTGGCATGAACGTTTCTTCACACTGTGCACGTACACGTTTCTAAAATGTAATTTTGAAGTGTATGTGCTGTACTGAAATTGTTTGTTTAAAGACTGTAGGTTTCACAGTAGTGTTGTGTGACTTGCATGCCGTTTTCAGATCTTACAACAGAAAATATCGTTATCTTAAGGAATGTGTTTGTCTACTTTTTCCAGCCGGGTTTGTGTTCCAAACAATCGTAATGGGGTCTTTGCCATCTTTTACTTATTTTACGGTGTCAGTCACCACCCGGAAATGTTTCACCACTATCCACGGAAACTATAGACGCCGACGCAAGCGATAGGTGATGTTTACTCTATTCCATAATTTATTGCCAGATGAACAAAAGAATGACGTAGCTAAATTTGTGTCATACAAATTAATTACTCTGGCGCACTAAATATAATGACCTTATTAAAAAAACATGCTTGTGGCCATTGTATTTTTGGAGTTTTTTTTCGGTAACTTTAACAGATAACGCTTTGGGCAGTAAATAATCTTTGCTTGAACCATATCACTGTCACATGGGCATATGATGAACTTATTTGCAAATACCAGAGTAAATCGCAATATAAACTAGATTTATTCTATTGTCTCTAAACATCATTGCAAGCCGAGTAAAAAAAAAAAAGTATGCTAAGAACTTGTAATGCCTTACAAAGCCGTAGACCTGTGCCGAGAGTACAGTGGGTAGTTGCCGCTAAAAATGATTCTACGTGAAAAAGTTTATGATAATGCTATACATGCCACGCACTCTCGCGTGCGATTTCTGGCCGCTGTCTAACAAAATATGGCTCTCGTCTTTCATACGCTGAGAAAGGCTTTTTCTTAACAATAACGAGTAACGCTTCAACTCACAATCTTTTTGAATGGTAACAGAGTATGTAGCAGTTTATTTAGATAGACTGGCAAATGTTTCATCATTATGTGTGTAATTTTGTGTAATAGAAGTGAAAATGTTTGTGGTAAACATTACGTTTGTTCTATGTTAATTACTAATTTGACAATTTCGGCTGCCTCGAACTCTTAAAGTAAATGGATCTGGCTGCTGATTTATATCTCTCTCTACATCTATAATCTGCAAAACATCGTGGAAGCTACTTCACACTGTACAACACATTTGGGCTTCTTCGATTCCGTACAAGAGAGGACGCTGGGACAATAAAAGCTTAAATATCCTCTGCATCCTGCAGTTAGTATAACGTTGTCTTACTGGTGCTGATACGTAGAGGACATTCCCACATAGTGGTTCTTGAAACTCCGTAAGTAGGCGTTCACGGAATAGAAAATGTCTTTCTTCATGTGTCTGCCAGTTCAGGTTTTTCATCTCTGTGACGCACTCCCGTGTGTCTACCAAACCTGTAACGATTCATGCTACCATTCTAAATACGTCAATGGGTAATAACCATTTATAGAAGGCAACTAACAGTACTTGCAGCGGAGGGTACATCAAGCATGTCTGAGAAGACACGGAAAATTGTGCAGTCATTGTTGTAATGCGGAAACGCAGCGATTTATCAGATTCCAAAAATAAATGATCATTAGCTTTCGAGCTAAGTGTGGAAGCGTTTCCGAAACAGCTAAGTTTGTAAACCGTTCGCCTGCCGTCGAGGTTAAAAAGTACAGTGTATGACAAAATGGTGCTATTTAAATCCGGCACCGAGGCAACAGTGGTGCACGACGGTCCATAAGCGACAGGGGTGAAAGACTGCTGCGAACATTTTGGACAACTGTTGAACAACTAAACACCTACATGAATGAAGAGGCTACCAACAGAGCCTCCTCGAGGACCGTTCAGCAAACGTTGCTGCGCCTGGACCTCCGCAGCAGGCATTTGCTTCATGCACCCACGCTAACCGCTGTTCACTGCCGACGAAGGCTGGAATTTGCACACCAATTCCGCAACTGCACGTCCACTGACTGGCGACAGGTGGCCTTTTCAGATTGATCTCGTTGTATGCACCATGGATACACAAGGCTGTTGGATTTTACGGTGGGAAATATCTGAAAGCAAACGTCTTATAACAATCGTCGGAAACGTCGAAGCCAGAGGAGACTATGTTCTGGGATGATATCGGCATTGTGGAAGACACAGTGGATCAACAGAAGCATGCATCTTCCTTGGGGACTATGTCCACAGCTACATTCAGTTCATTTTTCCTCGGTACGATAGCATCTACCAGCACGACAACGCAACGGTCACACAGCTCGTGGCCGGCCGAGTTGGCCGAGCGGTTTTAGGCGCTACAGTCTCGAACCGCGCGACCGCTACGGTAGCAGATTCGAATCCTGCCTCGGGCGTGGATGTGTGTGATCTCCTTGGGTTTAAGTAGTTCTAAGCTCTAGGGGACTGATGACCTCAGAAGTGAAGTCCCATAGTACTCAGAACCATTTGAACAATTTTTGAACACAGTTCGCAATGTAAGTGAGTTGTTCGAAGAGCACCAGGATGAGTATACCGTACCACCGTAGCCACAAAAACTTCCCCAATTTAAACCCAATGGAGAATCTGTCGGACCACCTCAGTCGGGCTGTGCGTGCCAAGTTTAAGTAACCTTGTTACCGACACATCATCTTTAATCTCTTCTATTTTTGTTCCAATTTATTATGTTTAGCAAATCTTGCATCTTATTTATACTGTGTGTCACAAGGTTATATGTGTTCCTCATTAACACCTGTTCTTCGGTTGGCTGCATTAATTCATCCACTTCATTTTACAGTATTTCGCTTCCTGCATTTAATACTGTTGCTTCCTCTGCCTTCTATAACTCCACACCTGTAGTTACTGTTGACTACATACCAATGATTACTGCTAAACTTTCCGATTTTAGAGAAAGTAACCCATGCTTAGGAGGCTGTCTTTGTTTTCTGTTCACTACAACTTTCTTCTAAGAGCAGGCACTTTCCTTACATGGAATAATTTTAGTTGATGTAATTAATCACTATTTGAATTTACAGTTTTAGGCATAGCTGTGATCATAGCGTAGTGAAAGATTGAACTACTATATTATGGTGACAGCCTAAGGAATTACGCTCTCGCGTTCGTGTGCGTGTGTGTGTGTGTGTGTGTGTGTGTGTGTGTGTGTGTGTGTGTGTGTGTGTGTGTGTCGGTCTTAAAGACACTCAAACAACTGTGGGAAAGTGAAAACTGAAATCGCATAAACATAATTTATTTTAAAATTTACAATCAACCTCTTCCATTTTCACTCACATTCTAGCAACTAGTCGTACTACATCATGCGCATGCAAAATTTTTAACTTTTTCAATGTAGCTGTAATACCCCAACAGAACTAAAAGGTATAACAAGCTAACGGAAGAACTCAGGAAAGTATGACAAGCTTACAACTAATCCAGCCTGGCTGATGACACAAATCAACACATTTTGCCTTATAGTTAATAACTTCACACAGTTATTAAAACCCTAAAGCTATTGTATTCGAAAAGAAATATTACTTCGATATAATTATACTTAAATATCAACCAAGAAAATTAATAGCAAGAAAAATGTTGAGAACGCAGCTGCTTCTAGTTGGAAAGAAATGTGTGCCGGGATTAGATTATTGATGAACCATGGACATTAAAATTGAGTTTAGCGGCCGCCGATGGCGGGCGAACACAGACCGTTACAAACAGTGATTAAGTACAGAAAGTGGCGCGAAAATATAATTTTCAGCTGCACTAAACGGATCATTTATCAGAAGAGATATCAGTGCCAACACGTTACATAGTACAACAGAGGCTCCCAATTTTGTACTCGGTTAACAACATATATTAGCGAATAGAGGAAATTATTAAATGAGAGCTGTGTATTATCTGCACCCGTGCAGAAAGTACGATTTAATGTAAATGCATTTCAAAGCAAGATTACAATGCACTGATAAGATAAAACTGTCAAAGTTTGCACAGACAATCAACTCTACGTTTGAAGATAAATCTAACTTTAAAAATTGATCAGTGTAATGAATATAAGAAAGGCAAACAAAATGTAGGCTAATTGTAACCGGTGTAACAGGCTGGTAAACAATAAAGCTGGTAACAGTAATGAAGGGCTGACAGAATTCTACTACCGAGCAAGGCAGATCAAATTAGAACCATTAAACAGTATACAAATTACGAACACCTGGCGCCGGCCGAAGTGGCCGAGCGGTTCTAGGCGCTACAGTCTGGAACCGCGCGACTGCTACGGTCGCAGGTTTGAATCCTGCCTCGGGCATAGATGTGTGTGATGTCCTTAGGTTAGTTAGGTTTAAGTAGTTATAGGGGATTGATGACCTCAGAAGTTAATTCCCATAGTTCTCAGAGCCATTTGAACCATTTGAACACCTGACATAGACGATAAAAGGTAATTTACAAAGTAAATCCACCTGTATTAACACTGCCTGAGGCTTAAGGTAGAAGATACTGTTGTACAGACACAGATGGAGGTGAAGCATGGATAGGGAGAAAATCAAAACAAAGAAAGGAAAGAAACAATAGAGAAACTATAGATGTGTGGTACAGTGATGGAAAGCGAAAATATTAGGAAAAGTAATACATGGAATGACGTACACTCATGGACAGACAAATCAGTAGAGATTTCTCGCCAATGAGTTAAGTGAACCAAGTGTGACTAAATAAAAGGAAAATTTCATTTTCCACCTACGCTGCTACAAAATCACTACAATCAGCTGATTTCGGCTTTTTGCAATTTTCATCTGATACTCATAAATGACACAGAGTTTATAACAACCTGAGTGGAAAATGGAATCATCCTTCAATAAATGTGCGGCTGTGGCGTCCGAAATATAAAATTTGTTGAAATAACAGAGGTAACAATTTCAGGCACGGTCAACAATAGGACAGGAAATTGAGGTTTCGAAGCAACTGTAATGATGCATTGACAGTAACGACTAAGATAGTTACTCTTTCGGTTCTGATAAATCTAAAAGGACTACATACATAGGAATAAAATGTTATTTGGTTTGTAATGGACAGATAAAAAATTAACTTAAGTACAACAAATGAACTTGGTAAGTTTGAAACCATCAGTATTAAGTTTCCCCATTTTATTCATTATTATTCATTGTTTCCAGTAAATATCATTATCAGCCGTATAATGATCTGTTTTCAGTGGCTTCATAAATCCTTAATTGTGTCAGAGCTGAGAATTGATTGTGGCGTCACAGTTTTTTGATTTAGATCGACCTGCACGGTGGCATTTATATTTCACTAGTGACCTCTGCTGTCTTCACACGAATTATGTGTCTACGGCTGATATATATACCTCATGTAACAGTCTGTCTATTAGTGGAAACCTTACCAAAATCCCCAAAGTTGTTCCTGAGATGAACTTTCACATACCGACAGAAGATAAGCGACTATGGAGTTTCAATTCATAGTATGTATAAATGTCTAAATTTGAGTAACGTTTCATACATGATTTGAAATCAGAAAGTGGATCCACTGAATCTGAAACTGGTGTATCACCATTTCATTCTGTTTGGCTGACTGAACTTTCTAATTTTGTTAACAGACGAAGACTGTTCTGCTCTATTTCACAGACAATAAACGTATCTCTTCTTCGACTTTATCTAACTGTGCCACCCCTTCACAAAATAAACGGAGTGCGCTCACATTAGTGAGGATAAATTTATGGTAGCATTTTAACGTGTGAGCCTTTCCAGACCTTGAAATATGTCCATAACTGTGCACGTTTCGTCAAAACGTTACAGACTACTTCAAGACAGTTCCCTCGCTTACTTGACGATAACATTGCAAATCCCACAGGTTCTGAAAACGGTACTGAAAGTGTGATTGGAAAAGTGGTATGAAATCCACACCTAGCTTCCAGGACTGCACTTAGCTATCGGTAAGTCCACGACACATATGATATTCTTAAATCGTGAAATGACGATGTCCAACTTCGAGTCAATGCAAGTGGATGTCCCATAGCAACGTTTACCTACGTACCTGTAGTTAATGCAGATACACTAAATTTGCCGGCCGTTGTGGTCGAGCGGTTCTAGGCACTTCAGTCTGGAACCACGTGACCGCTACGTTCGCAGGTTAGAGTCCTGCCTCGGGCATGGATGTGTGTGATGTCCTTAGCTTAGTTAGGTTTCAGTAGTTCAAAGTTCTAGGGAACTGATGACCTCAGATGTTAAGCCACTTAGTGCTCAGAACTATTTGAACACTAAATTCCTTCATCTTTTCCCATACTTGAATAAATTATACGACACTTTAAATATAAACGCCAAGCTTGCAGAATATGCCAATGATCTATGTACTAGCCTGGGGAACGAAATTAACAGAGGGTATGTATAAACTGGAACAGTCGATGGCTAATTTATTCTCAAACTTAGAGACGGAAATGACCTAAGTATTTTCCAAAGGAAACCTTCAGTGGTCATATTCACCAGATACCGTTATGAGAGAGCTGGCCCTTTGATTTTCAAGCTCCTGTGGAATCTGGACACGAAACATGTTAGTACTGGGAAAAGACAAGGAGGACTTCCTTTACATAATATATTATACGTCTCCATATTGGTATTACCTAACTATGCTTTGATTCGGATTTTGATCCAAAAATACGTTGTTTTTATAGCACTATAGTATCCCTGACGACGAACGCCCTACTGATAAAGATAAACGAACCCTCGTTTCATGTACAACGCCAATATTTCAAAGCAAATTTCGTATTAAACTGAGGTCACTGTACCGGTGATTTCTTGGTGTATATTCAAGAGGTAATTGACATGTGTTCAGTAACATATCTATGGTAACCGGTGGCGGGAAACGACTCAGTTCTGTAGCTCTCACTTTCATACACCACCCACCCCCTCCCTGTCTCTCACTGTTGATTTCCAACCAGTTCTTGTTTAATCCTCATCCCATACCATATATTTACACAACAGTTATTGTTATTTGAATGCATTAACAACAAATTATTAAAATGTACATTTTTCATTAATTGTTGAATATTACAAGAATGTATTGACATGTGACTGCTCATGTTATATAGATAACTGTTTTTCTCATACATTAGATCTGTTTGTACAGTGCCGTGGGAGATGGTCTGTGGCTAAAGTTTCATGAGTAACCATGTCTAAATGCACAAAATCGCTGTTTGATCATGCCATGGAAAGAACACATACAAAATGTTATGTGGAAGACGACCCAGCGATTGCGTTTTATTGGCAGGACACTTAGAAGATACAGCAGATTTACTAAAGATATTTACGTTATGCTTGTCCGTCTTCTTTTGGAATACTGCTGCACGGTGTGGGATCTTTACCATATAGGATTGACGGTGCACATTGAGAAAGTTCAGAGAAAAAATGGTTCAAATGGCTCTGAGCACTATGGGACTTGACTGCTGAGGTCATCAGTCCCCTAGAAGGTAGAAATACTTAAATGTAACTAAGCTAAGGACATCACACACATCCATGCCCGAGGCAGGATTCGAACCTGCGACCGTAGCGGTCGCGCGGTTCTATACTGTAGCGCCTAGAACCGCTCGGCCACTCCGGCTGGCTAGTTCAGAGAAGGCAGCACGTCTTTTACTATCGAGAAATAGGGGAGAGAGTGTCATTGACGTGATACAGGATTGGAGGTGTACATCATTGAAAGAAAGGCGTTTCTCGTTGCAGCGGGATCTTCTACGGAAATTGCAGTCACCAATATTCTCGTCCGAATTCGAAAATATTTTGCTAACGCCGACCTACATAGGGAAAAACGATCATCATAATCAAATAAGGGACTTAACGAAATAAGACACTTAAGTGTGATTTGCAGATTCTATATGTCCCTGATACGTTTCCGTAGGCTTGTGGCGCCAGATTTCTTAGGCACAGGTCACGCAATATTTGAAGAATTACGGACTCGTTTGTGAGTCCAGAGATGGCGTCCGATAGAGTCACAGATGCCTGCCATCGGGCCAGATCAGGTGAGTATGGTGGCCAACGTATCATCGTGAGAGCACTATCTCACTCCTCAAATCACTGTAGCACGATTCCTGCCTTGTGGTGAGGACAATTGTAATCCTGCTAGAAGACGTAAAGTATAAACGGATGGAGGTTACAATAATGTTCACGTTATCCGTAACTGACATAGTGCATTCTATTACTACCACAGATCTCACAGAAGCACAGATGAATGTCCTGCGTAGCGTAACACTGCCTCCACATAGCGTGGCGCATGTACCGAGCAGCAGTTCGCCTGCTTCATGGAGCATCTGAACATGACCGTCAACCTACCTGGTGTAACAAGAAACGTAATTCGAAGGAACTGTTTGCAGCAACATGCGCTGAATGGCACCAACACCAGAATTCTACTCTGTCGCCAGATGTGTTACAGTTCGCCTTCTATCCTGCTGTAGGGTTTGCGTAGCGTTGGCCAGCGCAAGGTGGCTTCAAGCAGTATGAAGAACATCCCTTGTTTCTCATGGAGCAGCACACAATAGCAAGCATGTGCCAGCGCCGGATAGTGTGGGATGTGCCTGCTTGCGAGATGGAGCATACAAAAAATTATTGTAGTAGTTCCTGTACTCCATAACCCAAGTATCACATTTTCCTTGATTTATAAATTGCAGCAATTTAAAAGAACAACGCCTTTTGGATGCTGAACGTTAAGTTTTTTTTATTGAACTTGTGCAGCCAGGCACATATAGCCTTATTTACAAGCCATCTTCAGTGGGTGTCCTGAAACATTACACAATTTTTTCGTTACTATTTTTAAGGCAAACAACTTTCTCTCTAGGGTACGTTTTCAACCATCTTCACCTCTTACAGAACTCCTATACAACACACATTACATGATCACATACCGATACCATCTCTACAGAGAACTACAAGTGCCCTGGTTGGACACTATCCAAGCGGGATAACCACTCGCTTTATTTGTTTCATCTACTCTTTCATATAAGGTTTCTAAATACACGTCCTTAAATACAGCAGCACTACACCAGCAATGTTCACAAAATTCCACATATTTACATTAGAAATAATTTTAGATCCCCCCCCCCCACCCCATTTTTGTGCACACCACAATAATCTTATTGATTTACCTGGGGAATCTAAGGTTTCATCCAATAATTAATGCGTTACGACCTTCTTTCTCGTTTTTTAATTTTTTTTTCATTTTTAAAAGCCTTAGAATTGTCGCAAACACCTTTCTCCATTTATCCTCTTTCTCCTATTTATTGGCTTTTCCCCAAATGTCTTAGTAAACTACAATTTTAATATAGTTGTTATAATGTGCTATAATCATTGGCAATCTAAGGTTTCATCCAATAATTAATGCGCCACGACCTTTTTTTCCTTTTTTAATTTTTTTCTCTTTTTTAAGAGCCTTAGAATCGTCGCAGACACGTTTCTCCATTTATCCTCTTTCTCCTATTGTCTTCTTTCCAAATGCCTTGGTAAGCTTCAATTTTAATACATTTGTTATAATGTTAAATAATCATTGTAACACAAACCATTTATACACTCTCATCAACTGTCTTTATAATTGCTCGTAAATTGATATACCAACTACGTAGACTGTAAGGTCTTGGGTGATTGAAGCAGAAGGCTAAAGGGACTAAACTTCCGGGAGTAAACCAGGAAATAAATAAATAACAGTAAACTACTTAAGGAGAAACTGGGATATTTTCTTTGAATTAGCAACGACTAATTTCTGTCTCTATCCTAGTCGCCTTCGAGTATGTGCTCGCTCTCTTACTACTCCAACGTTGGTTGAAGGCTAAACTCAAATATTCCTTTTATTTTTATTTTTGTGTTAAAGTTCCTGGGATGAATACATTAAACTGCTTTCTGATTCTGGATTAGCAAAGAAAATAAGACAGGAAGCTACCAGCTCCGTGGTATGTGACCCATTAAAACATTATGTACATCAGATATTAAGGAAATCTCTGGGGGAAACAGATATGAATATCTGACAAGTACCCGAAAATATCTGGATAACAAAAGAAATAAGAGAAGTAATGGAGAGTTGTTAACGTGTAATTTTATGGAGCGATTGGTATACTATATGTGTTTATGATACACATGAAATACACTGAAAGATAAATATAAATGCCTGGGTGCTCTAAAAATACGTCATTTAGAAAAATCATCTTAGGCAACTGACGACAAGTGTTCTTTAATTGGAGGTTTGCATTAAATGCTATTAGATAGGGAGATACAGATAGTTCTCAGTTGACAACTTGTGTGCTTGGGAGAGGAGTGATTTCAGTGTTGTGTATAGTAACTGAAAATTGCAGACTAAAAGGGCGGGCAGCTTAGTATCTTACTTGGACAATAAATCACAGATACCAAAGGCGTCCGAGTCAACAGAATGAAATCGTCAACAGGCGCGACGGTCTACTGGGCAATAGCGTTCGGTACCCGAGCACAGCGGCCTGACATTCACTCTCCAATATTGTACAGGGTGCGCATAAAGTCTTTACCTGATTAAAAACCTGTATTTCTGAGGAAGTATGCTAGATATAGCTATGCGGTTTGTTGCAAGAAATAGTTTAACCAATAAAATTTCTAGGTACACACTTTCAAATGGGCTCCGTTTGTTGCATGTAAAATTTCTAGGCGATACTCAGTTTTTGTTCATGTCTTTTCCAACATCCATTCTGTCACCGCCTCTACAGTATCTCGTATTCGTGTAGTAATATTGAGAATCCCTATCATTTTTAATCCTAAATTGGACAAATATCAACTTCTCTCTCTCAGAAAAGTGTCTAAGAGTAATAATAGATGATAATCTAAGCTGAAGTAAGCATGTAACTGCAATGTACGAGAAGGTATCAGCATCTCTCCATGCCCTCCAATAATGTAAAGAGTTCTTCTCTCTTGACCTGAAAACAAAACGTATAAACACAGTTCCAGTTATAGATTACAGCGATGTTATCTTGTAAGGTCTTTCTCAGGTAGGCTCAGGGCGCTTGGAACTGGTTATGATCACCTGTTTTAGTTAAATCTGTGATGTTCCACTCGTTGATAATATTTTACCATCATATGTACAGCTATCGAGGCTGCGTGCAGGCGAGTGCAGAAATTTCCGTACGCTCTGTCTCCTCCACTGCCTAATCAACGAACACTGTGACTCACGTCTTACCTTACATCCTATCTTTACGCTCGTGTCTGAATAACAACGCAGAAATATCGGTTCCGGACATAACGAAATCATTTCTGTCTCACTCCATCGTTCAGCCGCTTTCTCGAAGTCATTTACAGTGGCATGCACCCGATCCTTGAATAATTTCCCGCATTATATTAGAGAAGTAATATCATCAGCTTCAGAAGACAGTTAATGACACATCTTCTGCAGCAGCATCAATGAGTAGCATTGTCCTTCTACGCACTCGCTACGCTTGAACATCTTTTTTCCGACCAGACCTTCTTCATTTCCCTCCGCTCGGTAGCCGCGCGATCAGGGCGCCTTGCCACGGTCTGGCGAATCCCCCCGTCCGAGGTTCGTCGAGTCCTCTCTCGGTCTTGGGTATGTGTTTTGTCCTTAGCGCAAGTTAGTTTAAATTCCATTAAGTAGTGTGTAAGCCCAGAGATCGACAATCTCAGCAGTTTGGTCCCATAGGAACTCACCACAAATTTCCAATTTCCTCATTTCCGAATATTCTTAGCTGGTGCAGGCTCATTAAATTTCCTTTCGCCGGTACTCGCAGCATCATAAAACATATATTGCGTACACATATAAATTCTTTTCGTATCTACCACTTTCAGTATTGCTGTTATTGTCACTGTTAGTGTCAGCAACAACAGTAATAGAAGTGCTGCCAACATTAACTTTCTTAGTTCAAAGCCACGATTATTTACTCATATTGGCCGGCCGGTGTGGCCGTGCGGTTCTAGGCGCCTCAGTCTGGAACTGCGTGACCGCTACGGTCGCAGGTACGAATCCTGCCTCAGGCATGGATGTGTGTTATGTCCACAGGTTAGTTAGGTTTAAGTAGTTCTAAGTTCTAGGGGACTGATGACCACAGATGTTAAGTCCCATAGTGCTCAGAGCCATTTGAACGATTTTTTAATCTAGCATTTGCAACAAAAGGCACAGCTATAGCTAGCATAGTTTCCTAGAAATAAATTTTTGCAATCATAGGAAAAATTTATGCTCAACCCGCATGAAACAGTACTTCACTCGTCATTCAAAATCTTGGAATCGACCTGGCTGCGGCCCATTGTCTAGCTTTGGACTTGCTCTTTCGATATTCTACGTTTGCCTGACGACGACCTGAACATCGCATTGGTTTCCGATTCACGTCTCACAGCCTTCCAACTGGCGCCGCTCTTTCTTCCATGTGTACTGTATAGCTGGAACATCCTGTGGCCCGTCTACTCATAGTCATGCCACTCCCTTGTCCGGCTACTTCCGCATGGTACTGTCTTGCCAGATAGTATAGAGAATAATGGATAGCTGATTAAGAACCATAAAGAGATTTTACAATAGAAGCAATTACATATAAATATTTCGACTGCAGCAAGGAAAAATTTTGCAAATTCAGCTCATGAAATGTACGACATAGATAACGTGACAGGAAAACAGTAGTCCCCTCCATGACAGAGAGTATATTAAATTATAGTTGCCGGCCGCGGTGGTCTAGCGGTTCAGGCGCACAGTCCAGAACCGCGCGACTGCTGCGGTCGCAGCTTCGAATCCTGCCTCGGGCATGGATGTGTGCGATGTCCTTAGGTTAGTTAGGTTTAAGTAGTTCTAAGTTCTAGGGACTGATGACCACAGATGTTAAGTCCCATAGTGCTCAGAGCTACACTCCTGGAAATGGAAAAAAGAACACATTGACACCGGTATGTCAGACCCACCGTACTTGCTCAGGACACTGCGAGAGGGCTGTACAAGCAATGATCACACGCACGGCACAGCGGACACACAAGGAACCGCGGTGTTGGCCGTCGAATGGCGCTAGCTGCGCAGCTTTTGTGCACCGCCGCCGTCAGTGTCAGCCAGTTTGCCGTGGCATACGGAGCTCCATCGCAGTCTTTAACACTGGTAGCATGCCGCGACAGCGTGGACGTGAACCGTATGTGCAGTTGACGGACTTTGAGCGAGGGCGTATAGTGGGCATGGGGGAGGCCGGATGGACGTACCGCCGAATTGCTCAACACGTGGGGCGTGAGGTCTCCACAGTACATCGATGTTGTCGCCAGTGGTCGGCGGAAGGTGCACGTGCCCGTCGACCTGGGACCGGACCGCAGCGACGCACGGATGCACGCCAAGACCGTAGGATCCTACGCAGTGCCGTAGGGGACCGCACCGCCACTTCCCAGCAAATTAGGGACACTGTTGCTCCTGGGGTATCGGCGAGGACCATTCGCAACCGTCTCCATGAAGCTGGGCTACGGTCCCGCACACCGTTAGGCCGTCTTCCGCTCACGCCCCAACATCGTGCAGCCCGCCTCCAGTGGTGTCGCGACAGGCGTGAATGGAGGGACGAATGGAGACGTGTCGTCTTCAGCGATGAGAGTCGCTTCTGCCTTGGTGCCAATGATGGTCGTATGCGTGTTTGGCGCCGTGCAGGTGAGCGTCACAATCAGGACTGCATACGACCGAGGCACACAGGGCCAACAGCCGGCATCATGTTGTGGGGAGCGATCTCCTACACTGGCCGTACACCTCTGGTGATCGTCGAGGGGACACTGAATAGTGCACGGTACATCAAAACCGTCATCGAACCCATCGTTCTACCATTCCTAGACCGGCAAGGGAACTTGCTGTTCCAACAGGACAATGCACGTTCGCATGTATCCCGTGCCACCCAACGTGCTCTAGAAGGTGTAAGTCAACTACCCTGGCCAGCAAGATCTCCGGATCTGTCCCCCATTGAGCATGTTTGGGACTGGATGAAGCGTCGTTTCACGCGGTCTGGACGTCCAGCACGAACGCTGGTCCAACTGAGGCGCCAGGTGGAAATGGAATGGCAAGCCGTTCCACAGGACTACATCCAGCATCTCTACGATCGTCTCCATGGGAGAATAGAAGCCTGCATTGCTGCGAAAGGTGGATATACACTATACTAGTGCCGACATTGTGCATGCTCTGTTGCCTGTGACTATGTGCCTGTGGTTCTGTCAGTGTGATCATGTGATGTATCTGACCCCAGGAATGTGTCAATAAAGTTTCCCCTTCCTGGGACAATGAATTCACGGTGTTCTTATTTCAATTTCCAGCAGTGTATTTAAACCATTCTTTGAAATTATAGTTGTTACACAGTTCAAAGCAGTACGTCTTTTTTATAACGTAGCTGAATCATGGAAGTTGATCCAAGAAAACGTCTTCGCTGTTAACATCATGAAGCACGCAGAAGCTGAGTAGGACTAAGGTGACATGGCCGACGCAGTAGGCAACGGAGCTTGCGGGTAAAATAAAAAATTTAAGTAATTCCATATGAACAATTTAATAAGGCGGGTCGCGGTGCTCAGGGGAGTGCGATTCTAGTTTCTGTGCTAAAGAAGAGGATGGAAGGTGTTCTGTGGACGATAGCATAGAGGTGATTTTAGGCAGAAATGAGCGTGATATTGTCAAGCATAGGGGACGCTAACTTAGCGCAGCTTCTCTAGCTTTTTTCGCACAGATCACGTCTCAGAATTCAGCAATTAGCCATAAAACCTACACTATTTAAGAAATATTTTAAACGTGCCACATTAATCAAATAAACTTTTGTGGACTATACAATAACGTGGGTAAAAAAGTATTACACTGTGATAAGAGATGACAAAGTGATAGAATTAAGTGCCAGTGAACATTTTTTTTTCCATCACCTTTCAGTGTGGATCCTATACGTTACTTCTCCTTCCGATATTTCGGCTGATAATGATACAGCCATCTTCAATGTGAGCTGGAGTTAAAACCACTTGACACAATACTGTTGAGCGAACGCGTGTGCGTCAGAGGTGAAATTGTCCACAACAAAAACAATGGCTAGAGATAAGTTTCTGTGATTATCAAGCGAACCTTATGGACTGAGCCTCTTAGATTTTCTTCATACTTGCAGGATTTGTAGGGCACTACCCGTACATCACTTTCGTTAAGCAGTACGACAAAATTCTAAAAGAAGAAAACATAAGAAATTGTCTTTGAGGACTGGAATATTTCCGAGTGCTGTTAAGTTAAAAACGTATCATGATATGAGAAACATCTTGCTCACGCTGGAAGCTTATGTTGACATTTTTCCCAACATTTGCGTATTGGATTTGGATTTTTGTAAAATGTCGACTTAAGCTACACACATTGCATTTCTTTTATATTTACCCAGACATGTTTCGTTACCTATGTGTGATCCGTAGGTCCAAAAAATCTGTAACATATTCATTTTGTTTCATTTGCTTCAGCTGATCACCTGAAAATTACATTGCTAGTGATGTGGACTTCTTTTGACCTTATTTTTTTTCTTTTTTACAGCCTATCACCTGCAAAGTAACCATGCAGAAATGTACTTATTTTTGAAATACACTTTTGTGGGTTGTGGATGTGTATGTCACAGCGCTTACGTTTTCCGTCCTGTTGTGCATCTCTGGTGGACATCTCTTTCTATTGTCATTATGTACGCCATTTGCCACACTTTTTTTGTATTTTACTCAAAACGAGATTTGAGCTAACACTTACGTCTCCATATTCACTGGAAGGCGGTTTTTTATTGTTGCCACTCATTTGTTCATCGTTTTGCTTCTATTCAGTGGGGCGTTAATTTTGAATGTTTCGTGAGAACTGTTGTGGTGCATTTGCTCGGTGAGAAATTATCTGATGTGATGCGCGCGCGCGCTTGTGTGTGTGTGTGTGTGTGTGTGTGTGTGTGTGTGTGTGTGTGTGTGTGGAGAATGTGACGTAGGGGCTAAAAAAAAGGTGGGCAGGGGATTGAGAAACAGATATATAGCAAAATCGTGATAGTCTACTAATTATCAAGTCGCTGCTTGCAGTATTATTTGTACTTATGTTTTTACTTTTATTTAAATACTATATTTTATTAACAAGTGAAAATTTTTATCAGTAAGTATTGAATCACGATTTTCTATCAAAATTAACATGTTTCTACTTTTAATTACTGCTCATATGTAATTACGACACAGATAGGTGAAATACCTCATCGTTAAATTTAAAAAATATATACATGTCAGTATTACTGTGCAGCCCCTATTAATAAAACGTATTTTATTTTATATATGATATTTTGTATTTTTGTATTTTTGTATCAAATTTTAAATTATTGTGAATACTAGAGTTATCATAAGTAATTAAAATAATATATTATTACTATAAGAAATTATGATTTAGTATTTGTTAATTAACATTTCAATTTTTTAATTAATTGTGCAATGAATTATCATATAATGTGAAGAATATGCAGCCATACTAAGTGCCAGTCCGGTGTATGGGAGTAAACCGTCAGCATCAACTAGTAGCCGCGAGGTAGCCGCTGTCGTACTGAGAACCTGAATCTAGAGAAGGCAGGTAAGTAGTTGAACGTGAAGGACGTAGCAAATTAAGCTGGGATGGTAGCGCTGTACAAGAAAATTTCATAGGAAATTTTTAATTTACTTAAATTTAGGATTTCTGCATTTTCTTAAAGATAATATGTTAAAGAAATCCATTAAAAGAAGTACTTTGCTCAATCTTCAGAAAGGTGTATGATGTTTATACTATCAACATTCATGTTTATTTAGGTAGTCTTATTCTCTAGAAACATTTAGTATAAGAACTGTTTTAATAATTTGAATTTCGGAAGTGAAAAATCACTCGAATAATATGAAATCAGTAGGACTAACAGTGAAATGCCCGATCCCTTTTACACAATTCACAAATGGAACATTATTATTTGTATTGAAAGTGGAAACACCTTAAGGTCGCCGCAAATATGTCACTGACTATCACTGTTCTTGATGATTTTACATAAGTTTGTCACCAATAGGGAGAAATACAACTTTCAAACTGTGCAAAGAAGACTAAATGAACAGTCTCTACTCTTCATATCATGAGTAATTTCTACGGCTTCCTTACAACATTTTACTCGTACATTAATTTAGACCACAAGATTGGACTGCATTGCAGCAAAGGGTGTAATTTTTTTCTCCTTCTTCCGATAAACCGAAACATTCACATTTGGAGATAGGGCATCCCTTTCTTGTAGGCGTGATGCTACAAGTTCAGCTCTAGGTTTTGAAAGGCCCTGGTCCGTTATGAGATCACCTAGCTGATTTGCGTCACTCCGGATCACTTGCCAGTTTCAAAATCTCTGTTATTTGAAGTCCTAGGCTCAGCCAGAATGAGCTTCTTCATTACTGTCTTTAGCGTGAAAGCTGTATTCATTCACTAATCTGTAACAGCTAGCTCTTCTTCATGTCGAGTAGAACGCATGGCAGACGGAGTATTAGAACTGGTCACAGACATTTTCTTTTTCTAGGAAACTTCGAGCTTAATAATGTAGAAATAACAATCCATTACATGTTCAGTGCTCTCCCTTTTGTGCCATAGGAATTACGTAGGACATTGAACTCTTTTGCCTTCAGTCCCGTTTCAGAGATTACTGCCACTAATGTTGCGTGGAGAACACTGTAGCTCAGATGGACCTGCTACACGCCAGCGATTCCTACTGTCATCAAGAAATGTAGATCTTATTATGATCTCTGTAGAAGATCGAAACCCGTCATCTTAAAATAATACGTAACAACTTAAATGTGGCCACGACTGTGTTTGCTAAATAAGTTCTACTATTAATAGGTCGCTGTTTTCCTGGAACGATTTCCCGAAAACTTTTGAATGTTTCACATTCATCTTAAAATAAAACACAAAAATAATGCCCAGAAACAAAAAAAGGTTCAAATGGCTCTAAGCAGTATGGGACTTAACGTCTGAGTTCATCAGTCTCCTAGACGTAGAACTAATTAAACCCAACTAACCTAAGGACATCACACACATTCATTCTGAAGGCGGGATTCGAACCTGCGACAGTAGGAGCAGCGCGGTTCCGGACTGAAGCGCCTAGAACTGCTCGACCACAGCGGCCGGCTGCTCAGAATCTCTTTAGAACAGAACATAAGTGCAAATTACAATATCAATGAAGTAAGGAATGGAACCACTACGTACTGAAAGCTGAATATTATTATTCTTATATTGTGTCATTCTTGTCATCTGTGTCAAAAGTAATTACGTTGGTTATAAATTTCTTCTACTTTTCTTTATTCACGAAAATTATCGATAAACTAAAACCCTAGCTGAATTTCAATTTTCTATGCGATACTCGTTACCTTGCAAAGGAAGACGGAGACTGGAATACGTCAAGCAAATAATTGAGGACGTAGGTTGCAAGTGCTGAGGTTAGCACAGGAAAGGAATTCGTGGCGGGCCGCATCAAACCAGTCAGTAGACTGATGACAAAAAAATCGTTACCTGCACGATGGAACTGGTAAAGATTAGCTTATACTGTGCTGTTTACATTCTCACTGTTGCGCGGTGCTATTGGAACAGTCGAGGAGATGTGAAAGGATCTTCAGTGACATAGCCGACCAAAAAAGTCGAGCAAATCATCTGTCGTTGAGCACTGATTCAAGTATAACTATGAAATGAGATACGACGACCAGCATCGCGGTACAAACTCCAAGTTTCAGGGACATCGTAATTAGTTTATCAGAAAAAGTTGCAGAAAATCTAATAAACCGGGACGGAGGTTTCAATTTAAGCAAAACTTGGTGTCTGGCACTCAGTGACGGCTAGAAAACTCTGACTGTGCGGGTCAAGGAATAACAGTACGGGCTCTGACGGGCATCAAACAGCGTAGCGGGTAATGGGTATCGAACTCAGCTATAAATATCGGCGCGGCGCCAACAATAGTTCACGATCCGCTTGGTGTTCAGGAAGCGAGTACGCATAACAGCACGACTCGCAGCACCTGAAATATCGCGTAGAAAAAAAGAATCAGCATCTCGGCTGAACACCTGAAAATACACCATTAAACACGGACGCTGAAAAACCTGTGAAATCGCAAAGGTAAATTCTCCTGTATGAGCAGTAATTCCAGTCACTCGCATGTCGCGCATGTAATCTTAGAATACTCATGCACAGTTTGTTATCTAAGGTGCTCTACGCAGATAGCACATCGGTGTATATACCAAGCTTGTGTCCAAATTTGCTTGAAGTGTCTAAAACACAACTATGGCCAGCACTCCTTCATTTTTATCGCTGCCATCCACATTTTATATCTTAGAACTTACGCTACACATACATTAAATAAGATTAATTCCTTGTTCAAAAATACAGGAACGCTAGTATCATATTAGTTTTCGCTCTAACCTACGCCGTTATTTTACGTTAACCCCTTTTACACTGTCCTTTTTTCCTGCTCCTCTACACTATCCTTAACACAACATTCAAGGTCTAGTTAGTTACGCTACTTGTTACCTCACTCCCTTGGGAGCTGCTAGTTCACGCCCTGCTATATACTGATGCCTTCACAGCCGTCCCCAAATTGCGGCCGTCTCAGCTGATCGACAGCACCGTCGTCATCGTCATTACCACCTTCAGTACCAGCATCAAAATAATCACTTCCGATATATAATAAAACCTCACTATCAGCAACTGCAGATCATAAAATCAGTGACTATGATATAAATTTATGTATCTGACTGCACACCATAATGATTTTCTTAACCATAATCTATGAAAACACACTGTTTAGTACGTGACGGAGGGAATATCTCGCCAATTTTATGAAGTTTCTATTCTAATCCACTGACGTGTCGAGCATGGAGAAAGTGACCGTCCCTACGCACCGTGATCTGGCTTATCTTTTTCTCATGAGAACGCAACCCGTGGTCGTGCGGTAGAGTTCTCGCTTCCCACGCCCGGGTTCCCGGGTTCGATTCCCGGCGAGATCAGAGATTTTCTCTGCCTCGTGATGACTGGGTGTTGTGTGATGTCCTTAGGTTAGTTAGGTTTAAGTAGTTCTAAGTTCTAGGGAACTGATGACCATAGATGTTAAGTCCCATAGTGCTCAGAGCCATTTGAACCATTTTTCTCATGACCCCTACGTGAAATACACAGGGTTTGGACAGAAACTAGAAATAACCGTGAGAAATGAATGCCTGATTATAAATGCAGATACCAGACAAGCGCTGCAGGTTGCACTGTTCTATTTGACCGTAAAAGGCAACAGCGTTCTGTGTCATTTTGAGTGATTTATGTCGCAATTAAGTGAAGCAGAATGTAGGCAAATTGTACGCGCTCGAATGGTGGGTGTTTTTGTAAGGAAGGTAGCCGAAGTATTGGGTGTTTCAAGAGATACAGTATCGAATATTTGTACCGCATATAGGGGAGGCGAAAAAAAAATCATCCATTAAGTCACAAAAGGACGAAAGTACACTACTGGCCATTAAAACTACAACACCGAGAAGAAATGCAAATGATAAACGGGTATTCATTGGACAAATATATCATACTAGAACGGATAAGTGATTACATTTTCACGCAATTTGGGTGCATAGATCCTGAGAAATCAGTATCTAGAACAACCACCTCTGGTCGTAATAATGGCCTTGATACTCCTGGACATAACAGTCAAACAAAGCTTGGATGGCGTGTACAGGTACAGCTGCCCATGCAGTTTCAACACGATACCACAGTACCACAGTTCATCAAGAGTAGTGACTGGCGTATTGAGCCGAACCAGTTGCTTGGCCACCATTGACCAGACGTTATCAGTTCATGAGGGATTTGGAGACTGTGCTGGCCAGGACAGCAGTTGAACATTTTCTGTATCCAGAAAGGCTCGTAGAGGACCTGCAACATGCGGTCGTGAATTATCCTACTGAAATGTAGGGTTTCGCAGGGATCGAATGAAGGGTAGAGCCACGGGTCGTAACACGTCTGAAATGTAACGTTCACGGTTCAAAGTGCCGTCAATGCGAACAAGAGGTGACCGAGACGATCCATTACAGCCATGCGGATAAGATGCCTGTCATCTCGACTGTTAGTGATACGATGCCGTTGGAATCCAGCGTGGCGTTCCGTATTACCCTCTTGAACCCACCGATTCCATATTCTTCTAACAGTCATTGGATCTCGACCAACGCGAGCATTAATGTAGTGATACAATAAACCGCAATCGCGATAGGCTACAATCCGACCTTTATCAAAGTCGAAAACATTATGGTACGCATTTCTCGTTACACAAGGCATCAGGACGACGTTTCACCAGGCAACTGCCGGTCAACTGCGTATGAGAAATCGGTAGGAAACTTTCGTCATATCAGCACGTTGTAGGTGTCGCCACCGGCGCCAACCTTGTGTGGATGCTCTGAAAAGCTTATCATTTGCATATCACAGCATCTTCTTCCTGTCGGTTAAATTTCGCGTCTGTAGCACGTCATCTTCATGGTGTAGCAATTTTAATGGCTGTTAGTGTACGTGTTGAGTGATCGTAACGGACGAAAAATAAGAGGACAGTGGTCGTTAAAGTCACTGAAAAACTCACTACCGCACTCTGAAACGCTGTCAGCACCTAAGCAACATGGTATGAGGCCCAAAAGTAGACAATTTCACGGTGAGCTGGGTTTCCAAAACCACTCATCAGTGATGCAAATCCTCGTAAGAGGGAAACGTCCCGAGAGTGTAGTATGGCGGGAGTTCAATGATGATTTGGGCAGCCAAGTTGAGTTAGTCTATGGGCCCTATGGTGACTCTGCGAGGTTGCGTTACTGCCAAGGAGCACGTGATCATTCTGGCTGATTATGTCCCTCCTATGGTAACACGTTTGTTCTCTCGTGATGATGGTGTGTTTTAAGACCGCAGGGCTCCTGCTCACACAGTTCGCATCGTCCAGAACTGGTTTTGTAATTACGGGGATGAGCTGTTGCATCTCCTGTGGGCATCACAGTCACTATATCTAAAACTTGAGCCTTTTTCGATCAACACTGAAGAAAAGAGTGCGTGATCGCTATCCATCATTAACTAAACTTGCCACTGTACTGCAGGTTGAACGATATAAGGTTCCTTCCAAAAACATGCAGGACGTGTACTTATCCATTCTAAGAGGGCTGGAAGCTGTTTAGAATGCCACCGGTTTTACTATACCATATTAGGCTTGGTAATGTGTTGACTTTTTGTCTGAATCTGCATTTATGTCTATAAATGTGTGCATTTACGTATTTTTGTTCAGCCCCTGTTTTGTTTGCAGGATGTTGAGTACGAGTACAGCAGGCTGTAACTCATCCCAGTGGTTTGATTCTGAACCCATGTTGATTCATGGGGAGGGGACGTTAATTTGATTCAGGAATGACGTAATGTTTGAGCTTAGAATAAGCTCTAGAATTGACTAAGAGACTGGCATCAGCGATATCTTATAATTCTTTGAATCCTAACTACGATGTTTTTGTTATGGAAGTGACCTGTCCTCTTTTTCAGGTGCATGGGACTACTCGCAGCTCAAACGTTTGTCAGTTTATGGCTAGGGAAGGTGTAAGGTGTCAGGCAAATCCAACACCTTCCTTGAAAACACTGACATTAAGCAAATCCAGTAGTATGTCACATAGCTCCGAATAAATCGTGACATTAAATTAACCAAAGTAATACGAGTAACGAGTGAGCAAATGGAATGCCACAGACTAACACAAGAATGCCTAAATGCATGTCATACCTTCCCACCGTGAGACACACGCAGTTCCGAGGGGAGAAACGAGAGCAGAAGCCGAGAGCAGAACCGTGTTAAACTGAAGGCTCTACGATAAGGGACGGACACCCACGTCGCCAGCTAACCGCTAGGACCACCTCCAGCCCATATTAAAAGCTAGAGCTCTCCAGAAGAACAGTATAGATCTTATGGTAACACAAAAAGGGCCGCGTGAGACCTTTTCGCGTCTCTGTTACGTCAGGACCATCCCCCAGCCCATGTTAAAAGATAGAGCCATCCAGAAGAACAGTACAGATCTTACGATAACGCTAAAAGGCCCACACCAGCTGCAAGTTTTAGCGTGAGACTTTTTCGCGTCTCTTTTACGTTGCAAACTTTAAAAACATTGCCCCACCACGAAAAGTATAACGTTTCTCATTGGATAGACAGAATTTTTGTAGGCGGAACTTAAGATTAACATTGAGACCCTGAATGGTCAGATGAAAACACAGCCACATAGTTTTTTTAAAACCAATTTCGGTAAATTGTAGTAAGGAGAAGTTAGGACAGAGTTGCTTCCGAGACGGCGAGGTGAGCGGAGCTGTGCTGCCCTCCGCCCCCTGACGATCACCGATAAGGTAATGAACGCACTTGATACTGCATAACAGCGCATGAAGCTTCAGTCATAACTGCAGAAGTCTCATGTGTTACACCCCCTTTTTGCGTAATACTAGTGTCGATCGTCAATTAAAGCTCATGGTGTTCACATTTGCCACTTGAAGTAAAAATCTGAAACGCGATGATTTTTCTGTTATATAGTTATTGAGAAGCCACATCGGCCACTGTAATTTACGACAAGTTAGATAAGTAATTAAAGATAATTGAGTGTCACTGTAGACCATTTTGATAGTTTTCTCTTTTGTGAAACTTAATTTAAACCTAGATTATATATGTGACATGGCATAGGTCATTCTTCGATCCATTGTAGAACTTGGAAACCCATTTAGGGAATATTCGTTCACATTTTTGTTGAAAGCAGTTGGTTTTTACCATCCTGTATTAAAACATTTCCTTTTATCAATAGTGCAATTTATAAACAATGTTTTGTGAATTGAATAAAATTTCTAATGGTAAACTTTGTAAGTAGGATGTTTAGGTTCTTATATAGGTAACGCCGCCGCCACGTAGCGCTCTGTTTGAAAATCACTGGCTGTGCTGTGTGCAATCTGTGGCTGGTTTGGATTGTTGTCTGCAATTGTAGTGTTGGGCAGTTGGATGTTAACAGCGCGTAGTGCTGCGCAGTTGTAGGTGAGACGCCAGCAGTGGTAGATGTGGGGAGAGAGATGGCGGAGTTTTGAAATAGGTAAGACTGGATGTCATGAACTGCTATATACATTATGACTTTTGATCACTATTGAGGTAAATACATTGTTTGTTCTCTATCAAAATCTTTCATTTGCTAATTATGCCTGTCAGTAGTTAGTACCTTCAGTAGTTTGAATCTTTTATTTAGCTGGCAGTAGTGGCGCTCGCTGTATTGCAGTAGTTCGAGTAACCAAGATTTTTGTGAGGTAAGCGATTTGTGAAACGTAATGGTTAATGTTAGTCAGGGCCATTTTTTGTAGAGATTTTTGAAAGTCAGATTGCGTTCCTCTAAAAATATTGTGTGTCAGTTTAAGCACAATCTTGCACAATTTTTCAAAGGGAACGTTTCAACTTAACTGCTTTTTCGACATTATTTTACCAGCTAACTGAAAATAGGAAAGCCTTGAACCCCTTCCACTAAATTTAGTTAGTATTAAGATTCTCTTACAGGGAGTGCAGTGGAGCTGACGCTGAAAGCATTACATATTTGGTTATATCATCGCTAGTCTCACTGAACTATTCTGAATTCTACATGTCATCTGTGGTCTGGCGTCTCCTTAGCAGCAACAGGTCCCAGGGTCAAACTAGTCAATTCCCTAAACAACACGCTCAGAGCGTCGTTGCGCGAAAGTGGTAGGGAGGCACGATATAGAACAAACAGACACCACGCAGAATGTTAGACAGGAACTATTTCAGTGGCAAATTGAATACAGTGTTTTACATAGAGAGGTAGCTATCAATCTTGGCCCCAGTGTGACAATTGCCAAGAGCTAATTGGATATTGCCATATCTGGTCGGCTAACACAGCTTCATAAATGATGCCATTTTTCTAATAATTTTATCTTGAGCGGCTTGAATGAAAGTTGCACTATATGTGCCCTAGAGGAGTCGTTTGGACACCTGTTGCTTTGGCGCTGTCGTCTGTGTAGCTAACCTGTTAAAAGTTACGAGAATATTTGTGGAACAGCGAAACATATTCCTGAATAGCGTCTATGAACGAAACCTAGCAAAGTCTTGACGACCGTCGCTGACATACACCTACAAACAGCACTGGTATTCTATGCTTTCTGAAATCTCAGTTTCCATCTAACGGTGACAAATTTTATAGACATAAAAACATAAATGCAGGAAGAACCTATTGTTAGGAGTCTTTTGTAGAATCAATGCTTGTGGGAAATATCGAATAAAGTGTTCAAAGAATAGCTTTCGATGTTTATCTTCCCGGTGCAGTTTGTCTCATCCCCAACATTAGACTAACTCAAATGACGAGCAGTGAGACAATGCAACATAAAGACTGTCCTGACAAACTTAACGGTACTTCATTTCCTATATTTCTGTATCGAAGTTACAGAAATTATGGTTGTTCTCGTGCAGTTATGGGAGTCATGGCAACGTTTCCGTAGAGAAGCCTTTGTAATTTTTTTCTACCCTAGGAACATACTTGTTTTGTTACTTGGGCTGGTGCTCGAGAAGTACACATTGCCTGTCCTTCAGCAGAGCGTCAGATGCGATGTTACGAGAAAGTATTGATAGGCTGGTATGTAGAGCAAATGGTCGTGGGGCATTGACAGATATCATACTTCATATTATGAAGTGGAAGTCTTTTCCCGACAGTGGGTTAGATGGAAGGCCCACAGATAAACAAGCAAACAGAAATAAGGTAAATAATAACGAATTAAAAAAGAGAACAAATGCGAATTCGGATGGGGTGAGCGTGATTGAAACTTGGCTTAAAAAACGAAAATATAACGGCTGTTAGCTAAATTCTGCATCTTTAGTTAAGTCACAGGTTGTAAACCAATCGACTCCCACTGATAAGGCTTAACGGGGTTCGCACCTATTCGTCATCTCAGATTTCGTCCAAATTTATGCTATAGGCAGGGTGTGGCAAGAAATGAAAGTGACCAAAGTTGGTGCTCCAAATGAGAAAGAGTTTAGAAAAAATATCATATTTGGCATGAGTCGGGCGAGGCGTGAGCCATTTATATGAGGGTAGCTTTTACGCAGCGGTTGGAGCAGCGGAATGAGGGCAGAGAAGTAACTCGTGGTTCATGAGGTCGAGTCCCTCTTCGGAAATTTTACTTTAAAAAAAAATCAATTTTGAATTTACTTACACAGCAAACAAACCGAAATAATGTTCAATGTATTGTATTATAGATAGTTTTTTCGTAAAAGGGATGAAAAGGGAAGGCGGAGGGAAATACGGGATTTAAAATACATTTATCAGAAAGGACTGTACTTGTAGCTTCTACGATGAATCTGCAAATATCTTTCCAAGAAGGGATTAAAATAAAATGGACAATCACTTGCTGGAAATTTGCTTGCGGTCTCAAAGTTTTCTTTCCCTTTATTTTTCATGTCTTTTACGAAAATGTTGATAAGATGTGAGTGAATACAAGTCACTGAATGTTGGTTTATTTGCAAAGTAAGTAACGTTTAAATTGAAAAAAAAGGTGCTGTAGCTTACTAACTTATCGATACTGCAGGAGCCGGCACTTTGAAAATATCTGCGGGTGCCGCGAGCGGCGTTACGAACACCGCAACAAATGAAGAACCTCGATGCCGTCGATCAATGGAAACTGCCAAGACGGTGTTATAAGCGGCGGACACCAGTGCGCCAGTCTTGTAGTTCAAGCTTACTTCTAGGTGCTAATTGGTGACGAACGTTATTCGGAGTAATTGATAGCTCTACCGGAAAATATTCAGTGTACAGAGAGACACGCCCGTGTCGGGCGTCTGCTTATAGCTAGCCACGGCTGTCACAAGCTACCAACACTGCAGCATTTTTTCACCCACAAAATGAGTAAGATATATTTGTTTAAAGTATGCTTGCGTCAACTAATCTTTTTCTTGGCTGTTCAGATTCCAAGAACGGCAGATCCCTTTGGCCACCTTCCACCATTTATCGTTAGCAACAAGGACATAACGCTGGTCTCCTCGGAACATAGCGCCTGCCAACTCGTATCACGAGTCAACGGGCTACGAGGTTACGGGCCTCTGATTACCGTTCTGTACCGTTTGCGCTGTGCCAGTCGCTGTCTGGAAGCTGCCCTAACATGAATGGTTGACTCCTCGTACGATCTGCGCAAAAAATAATATTTTCCCTAAACGCTTTCTCTTCTGGAGCATCCATTTCCGTCACTTTCATTTCTCGCAAACACCACAAATTTGGACGAAATCGGAGATAATGGGCATTCGCGCCCTCATTGTTAGTTACGAGTACCTTATCTCTGAAATTGGCTGAATTACTCTTATTTCGCTACAATAGCTCAGCTTTATTCTCAGAACTGTGTTATTATCTGGTAAAGCCAAAGCAGACTCTCATCCAGTTCATAAGTATGAATTTCAGTACAAGCAACAACTAGCGGTAACACAAATCGTTTGTATCAGCGTTGAATGTACTCCTAGCTGCAAGATAATGCTTGCATTCATAAGTTACAGAACGTGAGCACTTGCGTAGGGAGGTACATGGAAATTCCCTATAACTGCATGCCCATTTACCATTTTTAAACGTTGTTAAATTTACATCTACAGTGATGCTCTGCAAGCCACAATACGATGCATACTGGTTGGTACCACTATTAGTCTTCTGCTTTCCTGTTCCACTCGCATTTTCAGCGAGGGAAAAACGATTATCTAGATGCCTCCGTATGAGCCCTAATTTCTCATACCTTATCTTAGTGGTTCTCACGACCAATGCATGTTGGCGGCAGTGGAATCATTCGGCAGTCAGCCTCAAATGCCGGTTCTCTGAATTTTCTCAATAGTCTTTCTTGAAGAGAACGTTGTCTTCCTTCCAGATTTGCAAATCTGATTAGCATGCGTAAAGCAAGCGATAACCGTTGTTGTCACTCTTAATCATAATTTTAGTGTTAGTTAAATTGCTGATATCATCTCCGTTATCTATCTGCTCCTTCAAAGCGCGCAGATGTATGGGGTCAGGAACAATTCTGATAACGCGAGGACAGTGTGTTTATTAAAAAGTGGGACATAAAAAGTCCCGCAAACAGAAAAAAGCTGTATTATGGACCATTACGTCGTACGAAAGCCACTTGTACACTATGTAGTCAAAAGTATCCGGACACACCCAGAAACATACATTTTTATATTAGGTGCATTGTGCTGTGCTGCCACCTACTGCTAGTTACTGCAAATCAGCGAACTCAGTAGTCATTAGAAATCGTGAGAGAGCGGAATGGAGCGCTCCGCGGATCTCACGGACTTCGAACGTGGTTGGTTGTCAATTGCGTCATACGGTTGTACGTGAGATTTCGACACTCCTAAGCATCCCTAGGTCCACTGTTTCCCACGTGATAGTGAAGTGGAAACGTGAAGCGACACGTACAGCACAAAAGCGTACAGGCCGACCTCGTCTGTTGACTGACAGAGACCGCCGACAGTTGAAGAGGGTCGCTGTGTGTAATAGGCAGACATCTATCAAGACCATCACACAGGAATTCTAAACTGCATCGGTAACCACTGCAAGTACTATTACGGTTGGGTGGGAGGTGAGAAAACTTGGATTTCATGGTCGAGTGGCTGCTAGTAAGCCACACATGACGCTGTTAAATGCCAAACTACGTTTGGATTGGTGTAAGGAACGTAAAAATTCGATGACTGAACAGTAGAAAAACGTTGTTTGAAGTGACGAATCACAGTACACGATGTGACTATCCCGTGGCAGGGTGTGGGTCCGGCAAATGCCCAGTGAACGTCATCTGCCAGTGTGTGCAGTGCCAATAGTAAAATTCGGAGGCGGTGGTGTTATGGTGTGATCGTATTTTTCATGGAGAGGGCTTTCAACCCTTGATGTTTTGCGTGGCACTATCACATCACAGGCCTACATTGAAGTTTTAAGTACCTTCTTCCTTCCCACTGTGGAAGAGCAATTCATGGATGGCGTTTGCATCTTTCATAGTCCACGGTATGTGTCGGAGTGGTTACACGACAATAACGTCCCTGTAATGCACTGGCCTGCACGCAGTCATGACCTAAATGCTATAGCACACCTTTGGAATGTTTTGGAACGCCGACTCCGCGCCAGGCCTCACAGATTGACATCGATACCTCTCCTCAGTACAGAACTCCGTGAAGAATTCCCCAAGACGCTTTCCAGCACCTGAATGGACGTATGCCTGTGAGAGTGGAAGCAGTCATCAAGGCTAAGGGTGGGCTAACACCACACTGAATTCCATCATTACCGATGGAGGGCGCCACGAACTTGTAAGACATTTTCAGCCAGATGTCAGGATGCTTTTGATCACATAGTGTATGTAGGCACTGCAGGATGCGTGTTGCTAGCAGAAGGTGGCTAAAGAAGGGTGAGTAGTGGGTGCTACTAGACATTCTTCAGCCTTTCTTCGTAAATAATCACTTCATGTGAACATCTGTCGGCTCGGTGTGTACCACAGCATTTAATGTTACTGAAGCGAAGCTCCAAACCTTTAACGACAGGTGACGGGGAAAGTTCTGCTGCTGGAGCATCAGAGCTAATCCATCATTTATTGAACGTTTGTTGTAGGCAGTGTTGTAAAAGATGGGGCAGTACTCCGTCGTGTTGCTTCTCAGGTACTTAAGTTTGCAGTACTACTAGTACGATACCCTCTTCCCACTGTAACACCCCACCACAGGTGAATCAGCTTACTTCCTGTAAAATGATATCCTCATCTTTATCAAGTACACACTTATTTTCTGTAATTTTATACAAATTAAGTGAGGTATAATAACAAAATTTTAATTATCAGGTATGCACATTCCGGTGCAAACTAAAGGATTGAGCCTTCATACTGTCCTCCATTGGAAATGTTCCCGTGGATAACACCAATACTGCAGGTGAAGAAAAAGATATGGAAACACCACCAACACAACACATTGTTATGTCTAATGTGGTGTAGGAAAACATTTGGCATTCCAGTCCTCTCGGAATGCAGAAATAAATTTTCCCTTACGGGTTCAAATGGAATCTTATACCATTCCTCCTGCAAAACAGTGGCAACTTCAGGTAACGATGATGGAGGTGGTTAGCGATCAAGCATTCTTCTCTCCCAAGTCCACGAAGGCTTAATGCACTGCTGGCCATTAAAAGTGCTACACCAATAAGAAATGCAGATGATAAACGGGTATACATTGGACAAATATATTATACTACAACTGACATGTGATTACATTTCCACGCAATTTGGGTGCATAGATCCTGAGAAATCAGTACCCAGGACAACCACCTCTGGCCGCAATAACGGCATTGATACGTCTGGGCATTGAGCAAACAGAGCTTGGATGGCGTGTACAGGTACAGCTGCCCATGCAGTTTCAACACGATACCACAGTTCAACGAGAGTAGTGACTGGCGTATTGTGACGAACCAGTTGCTCGGTCACCATTTACCAGAAGTTTTCAATTGGTGAGAAATCTGAAGAATGTGCTGGCCATTTTCTGTATCCAGAAAGGCCCGTACAGGACCTGCAACATTCGGTCGTGCGTTATCATGCTGAAATGTAGGGTTTCGCAGGGATCGAATGAAGGGTAGAGCCACGGGTCGCAACACATCTGAACTGTAGCGTCCACTGTTCAAAGTGCTGTCAATGGGAACTCGAGGTGATCAAGACGTGTAACCAATGGCACCCCCTACCATCACGCCTGGCGATACGCTAGTATGGCGATGACGAATACACGCTTCCAATATGCGCTCACCGCGATGTCGCCAAACACGGATGCGACCATCATGACGCTGTAAACAGAACCTGGATTCATCCGAAAAAATGACCTTTTGCCATTCGTGCACCCAGGTTCGTCGTTGAGTACACCATCGCAGGCGCTCCAGTATGTGATGCAGCGTCAAGGGTAACCGCGGCCATGGTCTCCGAGCTGATAGTCCATGCTGCTGCTAACGTCGTCGAACTGTTCGTGCATATGGTTGTTGTCTTGCAAGCGTCCCCATCTATTGACTCAGGGATCGAGACGTGGCTGCACGATCCGTTACAGCCATGCGGATAAGATGCCTGTAATCTCGACTGCTAGCGATACGAGGCCGTTGGAATCCATCATGGCGTTCCGTATTAGCCTCCTGAACCCACCGATTCCATATTCTGCTAACAGTCATTGGATCTGGACCAACGCGAGCAGCTATGTCGCGATACGATAAACCTGAATCGCGATAGGCTACAATCCGATCTTTGTCAAAGTCGGAAACGTGATGGTACGCATTTCTCCTCCTTACACGAGGCATCGCAACAACGTATCACCAGGCAATGCCACTCAAGTGCTATTCGTGTATGAGAAATCGGTTGGAAACTTTCCTCATTTCAGCACGTTGTAGGTGTCGCCATCGACGCCAACCTTGTGTGAATGCTCTGAGAAGCTAATCATTTGCATATCACAGCATCTTCTTCCTGTCAGTTAAATTTCGCGTCTGTAGCACGTCATCCTCGTGCTGTAGCAATTTTAATGGCCAGTAGTGTAATATCTGGTGACTGTGGTGCCCAGGGGAGATGCGATACTTCATTCACGTGCTCACAAAACCAGCCCTTGACGATGCGAGCTGCCTGATCAGGGTGCCAGTCATTTTGGAACATAACTTCACCATTAGAGAACAAACATTGTACCATGGGATATATCTGACCAGCCGAAATGGTCACGTAAGCCTTGGGATTAATGCGAAGTAACCACGGGGCCCGTGAAATACCTTGATATGGCAGCATAAATCATCACCGAACTCCCGCCATCTTTCATTCTTTGGACGTAAATTCGTCCAGAAGCTGGAAACAGTGTGGAACAACACTCATCAGACCAAAAGACTGTTTTCCATTGCTTCATCGTCTAGGTTTTATGGCACTACGTTTTCCAATTATGGGAATTCGCATCATTGATGAGTTGTTATGGAATTCCAGCACTCTCTGCAGTTCCCTGTTCTAGAGGGTTTATGAATGCGATATTAAGTCGTGCAGCTGTCGTCGTCTTATTTTTCGTCACAATTCTCTTCAATGACCGTCCGTCACGATCACTCGACACACAATTTCGTCCGTGTTCTGATTTAGCGGATGAAATTTTTGCGCTTTCCATGTATACTCTATAGATCTTCAATACATAGCTTCTTGAAAAACCAATCAATTCGCCAACCTTGGTTACGGAAACGCCCACCACAAGAGCACCAAAAATAATTTGCCTACTTTCGAATTCACTTGTCTCTGACATAATGACACTACACAGAACACTGTTGTGACAACTATTGACACTTGCAAACTATTGAGGACGTTGTAGAGTTTCAGTTGGTGGTCGAATTCAGCAGAGCAACCCGCAGGCTTGGCATCTGGATTTACGTTCTGGTACGTATTTATGGCGGCATTTGCATATTTTCCCGACTCCTCCTTTCGAGGTGCTTCCACTACTAATTATTAAGTGTAAAATTCGAAATTTTGGGAACTGGAATGTATTTAATATTTGTTTTAATGCACTTAACCATATTATGTGGAATAGTATTCCACGTGCTTTCTTTTTAGGTTATTCACTGCCTCGATTCTACACGGCATCGTGTCTATAAAATATGTAAGATATTCTGGTTTGATCACTTTTAATCACGAACTAACCATAGTCTCCAATAGCTCCTTCTTGTTACGGTGATTTCTTTGTGAAACTGTAACTTTCAGCCTTCATGAAAGGTTCTCACTCGGATTGAGGTCAATACTCACGCCATGTCAAGGCGATTTACTAACTCGTGGTCGGAGAACCATTTATTATTGATTATAACAACGTGATACGGCGCACACTCCTGCTGAAAGATGCACTGATCCTTGTTGCCGTAAAACACATTAGGAGTAGAGGACAGCAATTTCGACACTAAGACTTCTAATTGGTACATTTTGCTTTAATGTTGTCCTGTGAGACTTGCATCGCCCAATGCCACGTCTTGTGAAGCAGCCCTCACCGTGACACCGTTCATGTCTTTGAAGCCGATCTTAGTCTCGTCACTCCAAATTACTGTAGCACACTATTCCTGCATCCACTCCTTTTGTGCTAAAGCCCACTGCGTACGATCCTGCCTCTATGGCACATCTTGTTCAGATAAGGCTTCCTCCTCGGAAAGTTAGCTCGCAAGCCATTTTCAGAAAGATTTTGTCTGACCTCTCGACCTGAAATTTCAAGATCTTGTAGAGGAAGACGACGGATTCTGTAACAGTTTCTTTCAGTCAATATTGGTTTTCTGCCAGTGAAGCAGTTTTAGTTTATACGGATTCTTAAAATGGCATGCAGGATTTCCCCATTCGCGACTTTGTAGTACTACCATCCAAACTTCTTGTTATTTATGTGCAAGTATAGCCTTCTTCCAAAACTCCTATTGCCTTACTCCTTTTACCCAGCAACCAATCAGCAAGTTTCGGTACGGGAGATACTATTTTCAATAATGTCTTCAGTGTCAACTCAGCCCATCTTACACTTTAACAACAACGTATTTCTGACCATTAGTGTTGCAACAATGATCGTGGCTCATTGGATAAGGCAATAATAGTATACATTCAGTGTCTGATTTGTCGGAAAGAAACAAAATGTTAAACTTACTTTGCAGCTTCACAAGCATGTAAAATATTATAACATTTTAAAATTATTGTTAGTTAATTCTATTTACTTATTTCTAATACAATTGTAACATCTCTTTTTCTAAAAATGATAAATGTTTAATACAGATGTCTTAAATGATAATATGTAAGCCAATGATTTATTTGTATATTACAAATTACGGACGCCTGGTTGTGTTAAAAACAATGAACAACTGAAGAAAATGCCTTTACTGTAGACATATTCGGCTAAAAGTGAGGCTGTCTGCTATTATGTTAGGGCGACTGGGAACGGGAGGGGGGGGGGGGGATGGCAGAAAGAAACTATGAGACACACTCCGCTCTAAAAAATGGCTCTGAGCACTATGGGACTTAACATCTATGGTCATCAGTCCCCTAGAACTTAGAACTACTTAAACCTAACTAACCTAAGGACATCACACAATACCCAGCCATCACGAGGCAGAGAAAATCCCTGACCCCGCCGGGAATCGAACCCGGGAACCCGGGCGTGGGAAGCGAGAACGCTACACACACTCCGCTCTCCAAACTGGATTGAAACCTAGGATCTGCGGCTCACTTTTGTAGTAATGACTAAAAACGCCTGTCTATCGTACTCATATTCGCCTATTTTAACAGCTCTGCTGAAGTATGTGCTAGAAAAGGGCAAAAACCGAAAGTGCGCAAATTAAAAAATTGACACTTGGTGCCGCTGTTGCCGTTTGCACGGGCAACACTTTCATGCTGAGCGGAGACGCTGGTACTCCACAGCCGTTGAGTGTAGCAGCGGTGCTGTTGGGGTAATGACTATCGTTTGCCCTCTGGGCAAAGTGGCGCTGTCGAGTGAAGGCCGGCACGCCTCGGTGGTTGATGCGGAACCCCCCATGAATGGTCACACGCCCGGCCGGCAGTCGGCGCCGCTCGACTCGAATGCAGAATCGATTTATTTCGCCGGAGACCGGCGAGCCTGTCGGGACTCGTTATTTATAATGAGGGCCGCGGCATGCAGCTGCACGTTTAAGAGCTGTTCCGCAGCGAGCACCATTCTGCTCCACTCGTGTACAGCAGCCGTACCAAAAAGGCGCTCCTCAGGCCCTTGCCTCTACAAGCCATCGGAAAGTTGTGAACAGTAAAAAAAAATTTGGTCGCGTAATGTTTTCTCGTTACAGCTTACTTATTGAGGAATGAATGGCAAAACCATCAGTTGCGGTAGGGCGATTGCTGTTTAGTAAGCAGCAAATGTATAGGTGATGGAGATAAAGTGAAGGGAAGACTTGTCCTAATTGAAGAGGTGCGGTGTATGATGCTGGAATGTTGCGGGTGGTTGTTGCGTACAGCGTGACTGTATCTGAGTTGGGTGCTGAGACAGGTGTCTAATGAAAATGGCAACACGTCACGAGTTAACCGACACTGACCATCTGATGATTACAGGTGTAGCACGTGTTGCTCGTAGCACATCGAAGATTATATAAGACTTCTGGTTTCCTACGTCAACAGTTTTTAGGCTAGAGGTTCAACATCGGAATAAACAACGACTCAACATGCGAAAAACGTCGCACAGGATAACCACATGTGTTCGACGAACCGACATCACGTCATCTCTGCAAAGACGTATGGGGCGTTCTGTTGTTTATTTTGCGTCCGGTAGCCACCGATACGAAATTGTGGCATACGGAGACGAATGAACAGTATAGGCCTCAGGGAGCTGATGACCGACTCATATCACAGTGCCTTCCCATAACACAGTCTGGAGTAGATTTAAGAGGTTGACGTCCCTTCGGCGACTTCCGTACCAAGGTCTCTTTTCTTTATTCAAGAAAAGAGAGGTGTTGAGGTAGAATCGTTTCTATTACACTCGTTCCCAGAACAGAGACATCCAAGAAACTGACCCGTGAGATCAAAAATAATTACTAGCGACGCTAAGTACTGTACAATGCTGTTGAATTGGAACAGGAAATTGGAGAGCAGCCAGTCATTCCGATATATTACGTAAAGTTAACAAATCGTGATGTCGTGAGATATATATATACTCCATGAGCCAATGCCGAATTCGTGGTGTAGATTACATTCGTCATCTTCTTCTATACTTGAAGATTTAGGTAGTACCCTTGTTGCAAACTTCACATTTTTAAGGGAATCATCTTCTTTGGTTTTCCAAAGTCTTCTTTCCCTGAGAGTATTTGCCTATTCACAATACTAAAATTTTCTCATCTTCCATGCGTTTAAAATGGCCCTCGTTTTCTCGTTGTATTCATCCACTTGGTCGTCCAAATTAAATACTCGTCTTCTTAATTCTTCTCGTATATTCTCATTTCTTATATCTCCTTGAACAAAGTTTAACTGGTTTTGAAAATTTAATTTCAGCCGAGTGTATGCTATTTTTATTTTCAGTCTAAGATTCGCTGCCGTCCAGCAAGAAAAGTACAGTCATTTCTTTGTAAAACTTTAAGTCTTTTTATACTCGACATGTCCGTGCGGTTCTAGGCGCTACAGTTTGGAACCGAGCGACCGCTAGGCAAAAAAGAAAAAGAAAAAAAAGGTTCAAATGGCTCTGAGCACTATGGGACTTAACTTCTGAGGTCATCAGTCCCCTAGAACTTAGAACTACTTAAACCTAACTAACCCAAGGACATCACTCACACATCCATGCCCGAGACAGGATTTGAACCTGCGACCGTAGCGGTCAAGCTGTTCCAGACTGTAGTGCCTAGAACCGCTCGGCCACTCCAGCCGGGTTTCCATAGTAAGCCATAACCTTAGTTTAATAGTAGATATTTCCAGAATGTAGCATTGTCTTCATAGTTCATATATTCTACACACGGAAGATTGCAAATTTGATTCCATATTCTGTATTAAGGACTGCATCATCTTCATACGGCACAGCGCCCATGTAAAAGCTTCTTTGCAGTTTTATGTCCTCATGTAGTTCATTCTCCAATTTTCTTTGATGTCCTCAATATAAAGCTTAAGGAATGTCAGTGACAATCTTACATGCTTGCCTGATCTCTCCTGAGCTGTCTGCGTTAGTGATTGTTTCGGACATATGATTTATGAGGAAGGTTTGTATGTATAATTTAAAACAGCTGTGTCAGATAAGTCGTCTGACCAAAGATAGGTGCGAACTTGGCGCGGGTTGCTAACCTTTCATACACGTCGACACAGTTTAGTATGTTGTCTGATTAGTTTTAGTTGACAGGGGACAGATTTTTATTTATCGAAACAAGAATTGCTATTGTATAGTCTCAACATATGCGACATGTATATAATACTAAAATTAATGTGGTTACTGTACATGTATTATTTGTAGCAGATGCGATTAACAATTGTTGTCAAGTTTAACTTGCGCAACTTGTATGCTAATACTTACATTTTTGTGGTGTTTTAAGTCAAGTCATTAGGTGACGATCCGACTAGGCATGCTGACACTGAACATTGTTTTGAAAACCCTAAGCTTCTTGGTTAGAACTTCTTAAAAATAATTCCTGAACTTTTTTATTCTTCTCCTTTTGTAGCTCGATTTATTAAGTGTTCTAGACGGTTTTATTCACAAAATACTCACGGTGATCGAGGATTCATTCAGGAATTGTGGATGGTAGGTAGAGTCACCGGTTGCCCAGTGTCGAATCCGCAAGTGATTTGCTTTGCTTCTACATCTACATTAATACTGTTTATTTTTGTTGGTTGTATATGTCAGAAAATGGGAACAGTGCTTCGCGTTCAGCAATTGTGCAGCAACGCTTCTGGTGCCCCTGTCAACTCAAATCTGTCAATGATATTTTCTTCCACCCACGAATTTCGAACCAACACCCTCTAGGTGTACTGAAAATGCCCCACTGTTAGTCTTTTTGGTCACAGAGGAAGAGCACTATGAAGACTGTTGTGCGTAATTGTGAGGCTGTTCATGATTTGACCAGTACAATTGCAATTCAAGGCCTTTCTTTTGCTATCATTCTCAGTTTAACTACTCATGTGTTTCTGCAGTTACGCCAACAGCGACGTAGTATAGGAATCATTATTTGCTTGGATAGACAACTTCAATAACATATACTTTTGAGCTGACTCACGAGATGGAACGGCGGGTTAAAACCTTGACAGAAATTTTTATCCATAGTATAAGGCTCAGACATTTCTGGCATATACACGATTCGTCAACATCTCGTTCTGAAATCCAACTCACCTTCCCGGGGCTCATGGAGTGACGAGTCCTTAGTCTTCGTCTACATTTTCATCTCGGAGTAGTACTCGCAACCTATACCCCCAATTATTTGCTGGATATATTCAAATCTCTGTCTTCCTCTACAGGTTATACAGGTTTTACTCTTTACAGCTCCCTCTAGTACTATGGATGTTATTCCCTGATGTCAGCCAGGGTGGCCGAGCGGTTCTTGGGGCTACAGCCTGGAGCCGCGCGACCGCTGCGGTCGCAGGTTCGAATCCTGCCTCGGGCATGGATGTGTGTGATGTCCTTAGGTTAGTTAGGTTTAAGTAGTTCTAAGTTCTAGGGTACTGATGATCTCAGAAGTTATCACATAGCGCTCAGAGCCATTTGATGTCTTAACAGATGTCGCACCATCCTGTTCCTCCTCCTTACTGGTGTTTTCTATATATTCCGTTCCTCGTCGATTCTTCGGAGAATCTCCTCTTTTTTCACCTTAATTTTCAACGTTCTTCTGTAGTACCACATCTCAAATGCTTCGGAGAATCTCCTCTTTTTTCACCTTAATTTTCAACGTTCTTCTGTAGTACCACATCTCACATGCTTTGATTCTCTTCTGTTCCGGTCTCCTCACAATTTATGTTTCGCTAACATACAATGCTGTGCTTCAGAGGTACAGTCTTAGAATTTTTTTCTTCACATTAAGGTCTATGTTTCATACTAGTAACTTCTATTGGGCAAGAATACCCTCTTTGATTATGCTAGTCTGCTTTTTATCATCCTTCCTTTGCCCGTTTCACTTCCAAGATAGCAAAATTCCTTAACTTAGTTTACTTTATGATCCCCAATTCTGATGCTATGTTTCTCGCTGTTCTAACTTTTGCATATTCTCATTTCTTCGTCCTTCTTTGATTTTCCATCAATCCATATCCTATACCCATTAGATTGTTCATTCCATTCAACAGATCCTGTAACATTCTTCTTCACGTCCAATGAGAACAGCAATGTCATCACCGAATCTTATCACCGGTATCCTTTCACCCTGAATTTTAATCCCAGTTTTGAAGCCTATGTAATGCCGCTTATTTACACATCTTTCAGGTTTCTCTACTTCCTACATGTACGGTACAAAATACAGCTTTTAAATGCTGAATGGACCTGTTCTCCTTTCTGGCTGTTATACTATACTTTTGGCTACATGGTTATCATTTGGCAGGTTTGTAATTAAAATCATCCCTCGTAAGGAAAGAGCTGTGAAGGACAAACAGCTCTATATTGCATTAACAAATGCTTTCAAGTTTTGTTCAGGTGACACTTATAACCCACTGAATTTGTCTTGCATGTGGTTTCTGGAAAATAAATAACTAGCGAAAATATCATCACACGTGCTATTTACAAAAGAATTGAGTGAGCTGATAACCGCAGGTGCTTACCGAGACCTTTCATCGATAACGTTATTGTACATAATGTAGTGATATATATCTTACGCGAATGCACTCAGAATTTTGCCACATAGACGATGTATGCTACGATATTTAATTAATATAATAATTTTACTACAATGATGTTTATTATAATAGTGTTACTGAATTGTATTTGTTGTAATAACGTTGAAAAATACAAAGTATTTTTTTCTTGTTGTGTGTCCAAAGCATTGATTTGGCGATCGCTGAAGGCAATACTTGCCGTGACACAAGCTTGGTCCATTGCTTCCTGGGGTCTATGCCACTCAAACCCTATTATCAGTTCTTATCATCTGACCAGGCCACAGTTTTCCAGTTCTAGGATTCAACCGCTACGGCCACGAGCCCAGGAGAGGCGCTGCAGGCGATGTGGTGTTAGCAGAAGAATTCACTTCGGTCGGCTGCAGCCATAGCACATTAACGTCGAAGATCGCCGCACTATCCTAACAGATGCATTCGTCGCACGTACGTACGCACGCAGTGTTGCTTTCTCTTAGCACTGAAAACGTGACAACTCTACACAAACGTCGTTGTACTATACCGTTAAGTGAAGGCCGTCGGCTACTGCACTGTCCGTGGCTAAAGCCAATGCCGGAAATTTAGCTTTCTCGGCACTCTCTTGACACTGTGGATCCCGGAACACTGAATTCACTCATGATTTCTGAAATGGAATGCCCCACGTGTCTAGCTCCGTCTACCGTTCCGCGTTCAAAGTCTGTCAACTCCCATGGTGGAGCCATAATAATTTCGGAAACCTTTTCATCTGAGTGCAAATGACAGCTCCTGCAATTCACTGCCCTTTCACATCTTCTGCACGCGATACTACCGCCATCTGTATACATGCATATCGCTGACCCACTACTTTTGTCACCTCATGTAAAGCTGTACTACGCTTCCTGCGACGATTATGGTCTTACAATGAAATAATTGAATGAATAATAGATGCAATTAGTGTTTTCAAAATTGTATTCAGTATCTACTTACCTCAGCTAGATTTAGGTTCACCTTTTAAGAAATGCATTTAATGGTTTTGAAATCTGGCATACCATTCTTTATTTCTGCCTGAATTAAACGTAATTTAAGTATTTGTGAAAATAACTAACAGTCTTTTGTTATATGGCAGTTTATCTCTGAACTGTCACTCAACGTATTTTGTAATATTATACGCACTTCCCCGTGGTCATTGTAGGCGATGCCTTAACTGCAGCCGGCCGGGTGGGCGAGCGGTTCTAGCCGCCACAGTTTGGAACCGCGCGACCGCTACGGTCGCAGGTTCGAATCCTGCCCTGGGCATCGCTGTGTGTGATGTCCTTAGGCTAGTTAGGTTTAAGTAGTTCTAAGTTCTAGGGGACTGATGACCTCAGAAATTAAGTCCGACAATGCTCAGAGCCATTTACCCAGTGCTTGGCTGTTGGTTTTAGTATTTTGATGAACTGTGTATTAATACTTGGTTTCTGTGTTCTAGAAGCCGTTATTGCCGTGCGCAGGCTCTCCTGTCTGTTGTTGTCAGTTGAGTTTTCCAGCACTGAATTCAGACGCGCGGCCGATGTGAACGCCAAACGTCTAGAACGTGCTGATTGCTGTGTAGATCTTTCGGGCTATCATATCATATTCCCGAGTGCTTTCCATAATAGATAATTCACGTATTTATGAGATATTGCTATTTGAGTGTTTTTGAAACCTAATAGCTTTTACAAACTGTTATTTTTCATACTCACAAGCCCTGACAATTGACTTAATTTCACAACTAGTGAGCTCAGATCTGCAGTTACGTTAAAGTTACATTTATGTAAAGTAATTTTTTATTTATTTTTTTGAATTATTATCATTGCTTTTATACAACTGAATAATCGGTGTAGATCGCCGCATTTTGCAAATGCTAATTGATCATTGTGTGGTTACGAGTGCTCTTTTAATTAACGTGGTGAAAATCAAAGTTTTTGTATCCTCAAATGGGGTCAGCATTCCACTCCAGCAGGTCATGTTCTCTGCTTACCAATCCCAACCCTATACTTTACCAGGGAGATTCCCTTCTCTGTAGGTCAGGTCGATCGTACTTATTGCGTCTTAGGGATACGATAAACAACTCAGCTGGCACTTCACAATTTTAATTGTACATACTATCTCATGTAACTCGAATATTTCATTTATGACTGTTGTGAGGATTATAATCAACTGGTTACATACAGATGAAAAAGCCTTTAAATTGGGATAATTGTGAAAAGTCAGGAAGCCTTCCGTTTGTACCATTTCGCAGAGATACGTTTCAAAAAGAGTGTCTCGGCGATTCTAAGATCTGAATGAGCTATAACCTGAATGTGGATGAAAAATACATATTGCGATTAGCTGATTAGCTGAAAAGGTTTATTGATGTGGAAAACTGTTATTTTAAATCAGTGGTTTATGAATTTTGGTTGAGGGCCTGTTTAAATATCGCCTTTGGTCGTCTAGGCAGAGAAAAACATAAATAACAGAATATTACGACATCGTCTGGTGGTGATTATGCAAAGTAAGTTTCCTTTCTTACCATACTCTTCCTCAAATAAGGCAAACCCTTAAACATTCACGTTGTTAACGGTATACAGTAAAAGGAATTAAATAGCAGAATTTGCGGTGTAGACGGGACAGCACACAGTCCTTTCGTAAGTTACAATGTATTTATCATCACCTTTTAATACATCTAAAAGGGACCTGTTTCTCAACAATAGGAACATGGCATTATTAATAAAGTTTTAAAGAAAGATGTAGAAGTGTTCAATGTTTAGAGAAAAAAAACAGGTGGCACTAAACACTGCCAAACGTACACAGAGCAGTCCCTATATAGATGACTAAAACATGGCCGATAAATCTTTGCAATCATTCGTAAAGGAAAAACACTAGAAAGACCCACTTAATGTGATTTGAACTGGAAAGACTACATAAAGACAAACTGATCGAAATGTAGAATCCACGGCGAGTTTTCCTGGAAGAATTCTGAGCAAATGTAATTCACCTGTGATGGATGTTTCTTACAAAAGAATTGGGAGAGAGATTTTCGAGTGTGTATTGTTAGACTGGGCGATTTATCTCTTTGGTAAACGGAAGACATAGAAAGAATTCAGAAAAGAGCTTTACCTTTATTTCCACATTTATTTTGTCAGCACGAGGAATTCGTTCATTATGGACCTGACTTCGATATGGGGAAAAATCAATAGGTGAAGAAATGACAATAAACACTGTGTGTCCCATATACACGTTTATAATTAAGTCGTAATCAACATAATACGTTTGTTTGCGCGGCCATCTTCCATCTCTGTTCTGGTGTCTTCAAATGAATACAAAAGTGGAAAATGTTTCAACATGCCATCTGCAGTACGTATGCACTTGCAGACACAGTCGTACACCTTAATCAAACTGTAAGTCGGTTTCTCTATAGCAGTTACACTTAATACATATGAGACGAAAGCTGCCTTATTAACTACACTGAAGCGCCAAAGGAACTGGTATAGGCAGGCGTATTCAAATACAGAGGTATGTGAACAGGCAGAATACTGTGCTGCGGTCGGCAACGCCTATATAAGACAACAAGTGTCTGACGCAATTGTTAGATCTGTTACTGCTGCTACAATGGCCGGTTATCAAAATTTAAGTGGGTTTCAACGTGGTGTTATAGTCGGCGTACGAGCGATGGGACACAGCGTCTCCGAGGTAGCGACGAAGTGAGGATTTTCCCGTACGACCGTTTCACGAGTGTGCCGTGAATATCAGAAATCCGGTGAAACATCAAATCTCCGACGTAGCTGCTGCGGAAAAAGAACGGGATCACGGACGACTGAAGAGAATCGTTCAACAAGACAGAAGAGCAACCTTTCCGCAAATTGCTGCAGATTTCAATGCTGGGCATCAACTAGTGTCAGAATGCGAACCATTCAATGAAACATCATCAATATGGGCTTTCGGAGCGGAAGGCCCGCTCGTGTACTCTTGATGACTGCACGGTGCACGGCGCAACGCTTTACGCCTCGCCTGGACCGTCAACACCGACACTGGACTGTTGGTGACTGGAAACATTTTGCCTGATCGGACGAGTCTCGTTTCGAATTGTATCGAGCGGGTGGGCATGTACAGGTATGGAGACAACCTCATGAATCCATGGACCCTGCATGTCAACAGGGGACTGTTCAAGCTGGTGGAGGCTCTGTAATGTCCACTGTGCATTCCGACGCACTTGGGTGATTCCAGCAGGGCAATGCGACACCCCACCACACGTCCAGAATTGCTACAAAGTGGCTCCTGGAACATTCTTCTGAGTTTAAACACTTCCGCTGGCCACCAAACTCCTCAGACATGAACATTATTGAGCATATCTGGGATGCCTTGCGTCGTTCTGTTCAGAAGAGATCTCCATCCCCTCGTTCTCTTACGGATTTATAGACAGTCCTGGAGGATTCATGGTGTCAGTTCCGTCCAGCAGTACTTCAGATATTAGTCGAGTCCATGCCACGTCATGCTGGAGCCCTTCTGCATGCTCTCGGGTGCCCTACACGATATTAGGCAGGTGTACCAGTTTATTTGGCTCTTCAGTGTATGTGTAGTAAGGGTTGTGCCAGGTACTGTTTCAAAAATGTTTACTCATCCACAGATCTCAGTGTCACATACCAGTCCTGTAATACTTCGCACTCTAACTACTGCATTCTGCAGGCGCCACAGTTTCCACAAACATCAGACTAATTGGGCCGTGTTTCTTTCAGCAAGCCCGTATGATGTATGCGCTGCGCTGGTCTGCGCACAGTGGCTCGAAAATGAGGGAATGTTCCGCCGCTTTGTCGTACAAAGGAACCGGCTCCGACGCCGACGGAAGGGCAGTAATAACATGTAATACGCGGGGGCTTGCGCGCCTCTGATGAGAGTGCGGCGGTGTTCGTTTTTCACGAAAAATTACGGGAGAGAGTGTCGGAAGGTGGGCGGCGAGCGCACCTAATGAAGACACGCCACTAATGGCGGCGAGTGGCCGGTGGCGAAATGAGGTACCTGTACGCACCTGCCGGCTAATGAGTTACTGCAGCAGGCAGAGCCGGGGCGACGCGCAGGGGCCCCCGTGGCAACACCGGCCTAGCGGTAACGAGCGGGTGAGAGGACGGTGACTGGGACTGCGAGGAATAGTCGGTAAGTGCTAGCCTCACTCTCTCAGCATTCACACGCCACTTACAAGCAAACAGACCCGGGAGATATGAATATGCTGTAGTGTAGAGCAAAACAAGAGACACAATATTTTTTATACTTGGCCATGAGGTGGTTAAGGAGGCGAAGCACCCACTTAAAAAGAACTGAGTTGAGTAATCCTGAATAAGTACCGTTGAAATGGTAACACACACGAAGAAAACTTCAAATAGGAGCTATAGTTCTTAATATATGTTAAAATGCTGCATCCAGATTTGTCGAAAAATCTTTTTTTCAAATCCCCTCTCCCTCATTATTTTGTTTTTCTTTTCGACATTTGGCTAGTAGCAAAACGTGTAGCATCGTTGACACCAAATTCAGTCGTATATGATAAAGTGATATTTCAACGATGCATTTGTCAGAAATACGCTGCAAATTAACTTTATCACTTTTCTCATTATTGTGCAAACAGTAATGTATAAACAATTTCAAATATAATATATATAAATCTGGAAAGGTTGCAACTGCAAAAAAATAAAAAAAAATAAATGTAAAAATAAAACACAAACTCAACACAACGCATCATGTATTTCATAATAGTAAAAGAAAGAAATATGTAGAACAATATATGTAGAATATACAATTAAAATATAATTATCTGGGAAAGACTTCTTCAGGAACCCACTACAACAACTGGCATTGAAACAGACACATACTAGGTCCGGATAGAGATATGTAGAGATATTTCTATCTTATTTTTGACAAATGCCTCTTTGGAATACCACTTCATGATATACGACTGAATCTAGTATTAAAGATGCTATACGTTTTGTTGTTAGTCAAATGCCGAATTGATAAAAAAATAGCGGGGGAGGGGGAGTTATAAAAAGAATTTTTCAACAAACATAGGTGCACCATTGTCGCGTACATTAAAAACAATGGAACTTTTATTTGAAGTTTTTTGTTTCTGTTACCGTTTCGAGGGTATTCATTCAGAAACATTAAACTCAATTTCACTCTCTTAGCATTGTAACATATCCAACGCCGATCAAAACCGAAGTGTATCTCTTGGGTAGGTTTACTTGTTAGTAAGTTTGATACTCCCCTCTTCATTGACTCCAGCTTAAAATGTTCAGATGTTCTGGGGGGGGGGGGGGGGGGGGTAGGGGTGTAATCCTTGTGGAATGCGCCATTCTGTCGCTGATCATCGAATGTTTCCACCTGACACTTTTCACAAAGTCGTTTTGGGGCTGAGCTCTAGTATCATGGATGCATAAACTAAGCTATACTGCGGGAAGACGATGCAAACAGTCAGCACGGCATACAACGGCGGATACGCTGCCTACTCTAGGAAAGTGATGCTGTGAATGAGCTGCTGACGAATCGTCTGATACAAGTAGAACAAATATGAGTTTCCTTCGGTTCCACTGCATAATTAGGTAATGAAGCCAGTCGTAAGAGCCTGCCGGTGTGGCCGAGCGGTTCTAGGCGCTTCAGTCTGGAACTGCGCGATCGCTACGGTCGCAGGTTCGAATCCTGCCTCGGGCATGGATTTGTGTGATGTCTTTAGGTTAGTTATGTTTAAGTAGTTCTAAGTTCTAGGGCACTGATAACCTCAGATATTAAGTCCCATAGTGCTCTGAACCATTTTTGAACCAGTTGTAAGAGTTATTGAAAGAAAACATGGTCCTAACGGGCTGCAATATATTTATTGTCAGTGCTATTAGCTAATTTAGATTGTTAATCATTTCTTCAAAACTGGCAGATGGTTAGAACAACTTAAAGTATTTTTATACAAAATAAACTACTATGGTAAATTTGTAGCTAAAGTGACTCAACTTACATATAATTCAAATAGGACGCAAGAAATAAAACAACATAAAATTTATGTAGTCCGATACCTACTATCAGAATTTTGTTAAATTCGATTCCTGATTGACAACCTTCAAACCAGACATGATCTTAATTGCTGTTGGATGTATCTCAGTATTGCACTGGTGCTGTGCCGTCCCACAAACTACCCAGTGGTGCGTAATATCTGATTTTAAGACACAAAAGCCTGTGGGAATTGATTGAAATAAATGAGGAAAGCTGAAAATATGTACTAGACCAGGATTCAGACCCTTACTAGGCAGGTGCACTGATCACTGCGCTATCCAGACACAATGGTCACCGCAAATGCAGGGACTACACTACCACATCTCCCACCAGAGCCAAATTCTAAACTTATCCTCTCATTACTGATGTAGTGCCCTTGCCCATTATCCCATTTTTCATTGCATTTTACCAATTCCCATAAGAATTCGAGCTTGGTGTGCATCTGCACTGAAGTGATCAGTTAGTCATCCTCGCCTTAATTACATACGCAGTGTCGGTTCTTTCAGACCTATATATCTGATTGTGATCACCTCGAGGGCATTAACAACAGCACAGATGAATTAGTCTCGGATCAAAAATTAGGTGTCAGTACTAATCTACCGTTTAAAAAAAAAATTCGTATATTCCTGTGTAGCACAAAATTCAACCTGTTGATGGATAAAAGGTTACTGATATCACTTTTTTGGTCATCATAACTAGCTCTCAAATTAAATGACGCAATGACTCCAGTGTTCGGTGCTATTTCTAAGTATGATCATGAAATACTTTAATTTTAACGTCCACAATGCTAATGTAAATACTGTAGACCTATGGAACCTGATATTCACGAGCTCTTTTGTTTTATCCTGGATAGTGGCATATAAAGTACGCTGGATAAATTTCCCATATGCATATGAGCAGTAACCGCGGCTGCAGGACCACATCTGCTACTTCTCTGGGAGCCATTGGGCATACAGTGAAGGTGACCACAGCACTTTGCCTAAATAGTCTGAACTGACGCTTATGATATTCTTCTCCTTTTGACACTAATAGCACTTTGTTGCAAATAACCACTATGAGCTGCTATTTTAATTATTCTCCAACTAGTTTCAACCTTGAGTCCTCACCTGACAGAATTTTCAGATTTTTTTTTAACATTCTGCCAAATAATGATCTGAGGATTTTAACTAAATAGCTGTACAGTAATAAAAATAAAAATTCTTGGCAGAATGTGGTAGTGATGTAAAACAAAATTTTATTCATGAAACCAGTGAAACAATTTTTTAAGGAAGTCTTATAGCAACAAAGTATGTTCAGCATGTTGATACTAAGGAGGAAGAGTGCCAGGCCATCATCCCACCCGCACCCAAACCTAGCATTCTCCATATGTTGCACAGACTGCCCTGGGTGATATCTAGTATGCAATTCTAGGCCTGCCATTGCGTGTATTTGCCCTGACTAGACAAATAAATGGAACTTATGGTCTGAGGAAATTATTCTTGTGTACAAAATCAGGTGTCCTCAGTTCAGTGATTTTCCCTGTGGGAAACTCAAGACCTCACTTCGGAGTGCTTGCATGTGGAATTCGAAAGACAATTTCAGGGAGAAGTGTAATTACTGGTAGTAGATGAGCTGTAGAATATTTAGTATTAACACCAGTGTCTGCAACAACATCATACGCTGCCATCCACGCAGTTGCGACCATGTTCACAATGCAGTGTGTTCTCCACATTATGTTAACAAAGCCGGCCGGAGTGGCCGAGCGCTTCTAGGCGCTACAGACTGGAACCGCGCGACCGCTACGGTCGCAGGTTCGAACCCTGCCTCGGGCATGGATGTGTGTGATGTCCTTAGGTTAGTTAGGTTTAAGTAATTCTAAGTTCTAGGGGAGTGATGACATCAGAAGTTAAGTCCCATAGTGCTCGGAGCCATTTTTTTTAAACAGACAAAATTGCTAAGCTCATCAGCTCTAAATTTACTTTGCTAGAAAATTTATGCCGAAGGCATCTAATTCAGATAAAAGTGCAAAATACAGTAATGATGACACGTGATTAAGCCCTGACCAGCTTCCTTGCCGTCTACAGGTCTTCCATGACTCGAAACCTCACACTCTGGTGTTTTGAGCCGTTTTTGCAAGCCCAAAGTCAGTACATGAGCCTGTACTACCATGCGGACTCTCAAATGTGGGTTTACAACTTTGGATAGACCCCATGGTGGACGCAAAGTGTCGGCGTAGGTCATGCAGGCACCACATTTCTAAGCCTGGACAAGAATATACTGTTCGTAAGACGAAACAGCGACACCAGTGACAGTATGTATTATGCACACCCCCACTCAAATCTCAGTGGGACCATTTCACCCACGACCATAGCCCAACTCACCTGTCTGGACCGAGGACCTGTTAGGAACCTCCCACCCCCGTCTTTCCCACAAGTGCACATCTTCTGTATTCAAACCTCAGTCACAGTGCTGGTATGACCACACGAGCCTTCGGGATTGTGGGTGGCAATCGAGATCAACACTCCAACTCTCAGGCCATTTGTGGCACACACTGTACCACAGGCAGGCCAACAAATCACACCGCAGTCAGCAGAGCAGCCAGAACCATCTGCACCAAGACTACTGGCCGTCTGTGCCAATGTAGATAGTCTGCTGGACACATGAGCAGTGTCCAGCACACATCTCCTTCCGTCCCCTCTGCACAAGGCATTATTGGTTCTAGGTGCCAGTTAAAGGATCTAGGGTTACAGCATATCGACATCGGCAGCGAATCAGAGACGAGGTACTCTGTAGGCCAGGAAAAATCAAGCACTGGACATGGTTGCAGTTCTCACAGCGTCCTACAAACTCAGCGGGAGCTCAACAAGTTATTAGCTATTGCCTTACGAAGTTGTTCATCTCACTTTGTACGACAGTGTAATGACTCTGCTGGCGCACACTTCTCTCCAACTAAGTATAGCAGACGTATGTGTTTCGGACTCACAATGACTTTCGTTGTTCAAAACCTATTTACCTCGAAATGTTTCAAATCATAACACCGAAAATGACAAGAAGGGAGTGTTAATATTCTTCTCTTCCATCAGTGGAGTTAAAGATTCCAGGATTCTCCAGCTGATCAATATTCATACAAATAGGAGGTGGAGAAAAATATGGAAACACAAAAAACACAACACATTACCATGCCTAAAGCAGTGTAGGAAAACCGTTGGCGTTCAAAACTGCTTCCAGTCGTCTTAGAATGACAAATAAAGGCCCTGCATGGTTATGAAGGGAATCATATCATTCTTCCTGTAAAATAACGGCAAGTCCTGGTAACGATGATGGAGGTGGATAGCGACCACGTGCTCTTATCTGCAAAGTAGACCAAAAGCGCTCAACAATAACGAGGTCCGGCGATTGTGGTAGCCAGAGGAGATACAACAATTCATCTTCGTGCTGACAAAACCAGCCTGGACGATATGTGAACAGGGGTCCTGTTACCTTGAAACACTGAATCACAACTGGGAAGCAACATTGTACCCTGGGATGGACTTGATCAGCCAATACGATCAAACAATACTTGGAAAAACTGCGCCGTTACAAAGTAACCATGGGGTCCATGGAATATTAGAATATTGCTGCCCAATTCCTCACCGAACACACGCTATGTTTCACTCTTGGGACGTAAACTCGGTAGAAGTTGGAAACAACGTGAAACAGGACTCATCCGACCAAATGACCTCGTTCTACTACTTCATAGACCAGGTTTGATGTCTTCTGCGCTACGGTTTCCTGTTTTGGGCATTTGAATCACTGATGAGTAGTTTCGAGGTTCCAAATCTCCCAACAATTCCCAGTTTATATAGCTCTCTTTGTGGGGACGTTCGCTCAATTCTGCAGTAATTTCTGCTGCGTCGTCACAATCCTACTCAACAACTGTCTTTCATGATCACTCAACACACGATTTAGTCCGCGTTATAACTATGCGAACGACATTTTTCCGCTTTTCCTATATGGGGCATAAATCTTCGATTTTGAAACACAGAGCACTTCGATTATCTTGGTTACAGAAGGACCAATCGTACGAAGACCAAGAATTTTCCCACATTCGAATTCACTTAGCTCCGACATAATGCACTCGTAACTATGCAAAATCACGACTCTTTCAACCTATTGTGCGTACTGAGAACATTGCACAGGTGCCGTTCGTAGCCGAACCCAACGGCATAATCTCCAGACTTGGTTAACATCGGCACTGATGTTCAAGTGTTCATTTCTCGCGGTGTATCCTTATTATTCCCAACAGCTGTACGACGATGTATGCGGCCCTTGTTTGTGTTGTTCTTGTTGTTGTGGTCTTACGTCCAGACACTGGTTTGATGCAGCTCTCCATGCTACTCTATCCTGTGCAAGCTTCTTAATCTCCAAGTAACTACTGCAACGTACGTCCTCCTGAATCAGTTTAGTGTGTTCATCTCTTGGTCTTTCTCTACGATTTTTACCCTCCACGCTGTGCCCTCCATTATTAAATTGGTGATCCCTTGAGGCAAATTCCTCTTCAATCCAATTCTGTTCAGTACATCCTCATTCGTTATGTGATCTACCCGTCTAATCTTCAGTATTCTTCTGTAACACCACACTGCGAAATCTCTATTCTCTTCTCGTCTCTTTGTTTGTAGATATTGGGAAAACCTCCTCTCCTACTGTACATCCTCATGTAGACAGAATTTTCTTTCCGTAAATTACGCGAAAAAAAATGTTACCGTGCTGCGAGACATTTTATTATTTCCAAAAAACTGGTGCCGTGAGGAAATACTGTGAGTGAATCATTTTGTTTCTCTCCTAAATTCCTCTTGATGTCCTCTATTTATCATACTTTGATGACTGATTCATGTAGCTGGGTTGTAAGAAATATCAAAATTTTTCGTCAGCAATATGTGCCTTAGTTAGTTGTTATCAAAAACTAGTTCAGTGTAATTTTTAAGCACTACACTGTCTCCTGTGCTTCCTGTCCACTGCGGAACTCTAATCTACAGATTACTTTGGTTTACACACATCTTTCCTTGACTGTTGATCATTCATGGTACTTACTGCCCTTTAGAGCGATAAATAACTTCTAATACTCAATAGGTACTCTGTATCTATTACTTATTACCATAGAATATATCATTACATATTTAGAGTATAAATTTAGATGCACAAATAGAGGATTTACCTGCTCTAAAACGTGTTCTAAACGAATACGACCGTGTAACAATATATTTCATGTAATTCATTTCCTGCATTTGTCTGCTTCTTTTATAACGATCGTTTTGCTTCCATACTATATCGTTGTTTTTAGCGTAGCGATACGGTTTTGAATATTAACGCTTGTAGTAAACTAACCCATAATTTCCGTAAGATAATTACTTCAGTGTTCGTTTTCCTCTTCGCAATTTCTAATCTTCATCGGAGAGTCAGCTCGGCTGCTGGGATCCTTCAGCTCTGCGTCCCTGTATATTAAGTGGCACGTCTACTAGGGCCAAGTCCATGTTATTACCTTCATCATCTTTTGGTATCCTCACTGCAGTTCTTATAACCATTTCCTTCTTAATAATTCATTAATCTGATTGATATAATACCTTTTCAAACGCACAGTGCCAGCAAAAAAGGCCGTTGATTTCTCATTATAAACAAAAAGATTTGTAAGTGAAATGTTGTGTGCTTATCGATGGGACCGTCCGAAACTACTACACATCTATATGGTTGCTCTGCAGTTCCCATTTCAGTGTTTGGCACAGGATTCGTAGAACCACTTTCACACTATTTCTCGACCGGTCCACTCTCGAATAACACGTGGGATAAATGTACACACTAAATCTTCTACATCTACATCTACATGGATACTCTGCGAATCACATTTAAGTGCCTGGCAGAGGGTTCGTCGATTCACCTTCACAATTCTCAATAGTTCCAATCTCGTATAGCGCGCGGAAGGAACGAACAACTATATCTTTCCGTGCTAGCTCTGATTTCCCTTATTTTATAATGGTGATCGTTTCTCCCTATGTAAGCCATATCTTTCCGTGCGAGCTCTGCTTTCCATTATTTTATCATGGTGGTCGTTTATCCCCATGTAGGTCATAGTCAACAAAATAGTTTTGCATTGGAGGAGAAAGCTGGTGATTGGAATTTCGTGAGAAGATTCCTCCGCTGCGAAAAACGACTTTGTTCTAATATTGTCCATCCCAAATTCAATATCATTGACACTCTCTCCCCTATTTCGCGATAATATAAAACGTGCTGCAATTCTTTGAACTTTTTCTATGTACTCCGTCAATCCTATCTGGTAAGGATTCCACAGCGTGCAGCAGTATTCTGCGAATAAAAGAGAACGGACAAGAGTTTTGTAGGCAGTCTCTTTAGTGGATTGATCACATTTTCTAAGCGTCCTGCCAATAAAACGCAATCTTTGGTTAGTCTTCCCCACAATATTTTCTATGCGTTCCTTCCAATTGAAGTTGTTCGTAATTGTAGTTCCTAGGTATTTAGTTGAACTTACGGCCTTTAGGTTTGACTGATTTATCGTGTGACTGAAGTTTAACGAATTCCTTTTTGCACTCATGTGGATGACCTCACACGTTTCGTTATTTAGGGTCAACTGCCACATTTTGCACCATTCAGATATCCTTCCTAAATCGTTTTGCAGCTTGTTTTGATCTTCTGATGACTTTACTGTTCGATAAACGACAGCGTCATCTGCAAAATACCTAAGACGGCTGCTCAGATTGTCTCCCAAATTGTTTATACAGAAAACGAACAGCAAAGGGCCTGCAACCCTACCTTGGGGAACGCCAAAAATCGCTTTCGTTTTACTCGATGGCTTTCCAGCAGTTACTACGAACTCTGACCTCTCTGACAGTAAATCACGAATTCAGTCACATAACTGAAACGACATTCCATAAGCACGCAATTTCACTACAAGCCGCTTGTGTGGTACAGTGTCAAAAGCCTTCCGGAAATCCACAAATATGGCATCCATTTGAAAAACCTTGCCAATATCACTCTTCACTTCGTGCGAGTAAAGAGCTAGTTGTGTTTCACAAGAACGATGTTGTCTAAATCCATGTTGACTGTGTGTCCATAGACCGTTCTCTTCTAGGTAATTAATAATGTTCGAACACAATCTATGTACTAAAACGAAGGTGCATGTCGACGTCGATGATATGAACCTATAATTTAGTGGATTATTCCTACTAACTTTCTTTAATATTGGTGAGACTTGTGCAATTTCCCAGTCTTTGGGTCCTTCGAGTGATCGGCTGTGAAGTATAGAACTATTGCATCAGTATACTCTGAAAGGAACTAATTGGCACACAATGTGGACCAGAAGGCTTACTTTTATTAAGTGACTTATGTTGCTTCACAACTCCGACGTTATCTACTTCTGCTTCTTTCTCTGGGAGCAATGATTGCTCTTATATCTTATTTGACCACTTCTCCCTATGCATATAGGTATCAACGAAATATTTTCGCATTCGTATGAGAGAGTTTCCCATTGAAATTTCCTCCTCTCGATTTCGCCGCAACGAGAAACGACTTTGTATTTGTTGTGGTTAACAGGAGAGCCAACCCGTATAACTAAAGGAGGCCGAAATGCACGCGTTTTAGCTCATGCAGGCTGGGGTGAGGTCTGGAACATGGCAATGGAATTAGAATTGAGAAAAACGGACGTAGCTGGTGGAATACTTAATCCATTAATGACGAACGTCGCTCTTGACATTACATGATTCACAGTACCAATAGCAGCAGATAAGGGCGCCTTGCTAGGTCGTAGCAAATAACGTAGCTGAAGGCTATGCTAACTATCGTCTCGGCAAATGAGAGCGTAGAAGTCAGTGAACCATCGCTAGCAAAGTCGGCTGTACAACTGGGGCGAGTGCTAGGAAGTCTCTCTAGACCTGCCGTGTGGCGGCGCTCGGTTTGCAATCACTTATAGTGGCGACACGCGGGTCCGACATATACTACCGGACCGCGGCCGATTTAAAGGCTACCACCTAGCAAGTGTGGTGTCTGGCGGTGACACCAAAGTATTAACGATTGATGATCCAGTTCGCTTATCATATCTGCGACACTCTTTCCACTGTTTCAAGATAATACAAAACGAGCTGTCCTTCTTAGAAACCTTTCGATGTCATTTGTAAGGACCTCATACTAAACAAAAACACTCCAGCACTTGTATTTTGTTGCCACTTTTAATTTGTTGTGAAAAGCCAGTGTGTCTTTTGGTAAGAATTTACCATCTCTTCTGAAAGTCATCTGTTTGGTTTTGCTGAGGTTTATTTGTAAGTCATTTTCCGCAGCCCATGATATGAGTCTATTTAGCACCTGCCTCTTCTTTTTCTTCTCAACCTGTTACTATGTCATTTGCATAAAGTATGTCGCTGAACTGTCCACGACGATCTTCGTGATGTGTGCTGTCTTGGTGTTGAACGGTGTCGGACTAATCGAATGTCCTTGTAGTATACCATTTGCTTGAGTTAAATTCGTGCATCCGGTGATATAAGCAGATATTTCTATGTGGTTAAGCAGAGTTTTCGACTAGTGTCTTTCTGTTTATAGTGTCGAAGTCTTTGCTATGCTCTATAAGGACACGAAATTATTTTTTTCCCCTGGAAATCTTAAGAGTGTTTTGCGTTTGCTCTTTTAAGCAGTTCGATGCACTTGGGGTGCTTATTCCCTTCCTAAAACCAAATTGGTTTTCTGTTATTTGGGAGTCTACTTCAGCGGTAAGCCTGCTGGTTAATATGTCAATGAAAATTTTGAAAGATGTGTTTCCGAGAGCTGTGCTTCTGTGTGAGTCCGGGTTGTACGTTTCTCCATTCCCTTTGGAAAGGAATTTGATCGTTGATATTCTCCATTGTTGTAGTATTTTTCCTAAGCTCATACAGTTGTTGAACAGTTCCAACCAGTGGCTTTCCATCATCTGATAGGATTCCTTGAGCCATTGTTTATAGATTTCGTCTAGTCCTGAATCCTTTTTTTCTTTTTGCCTTTGTTGTAACTTTCTTGTCGTGCTGTAGGGATGTGGCTTTCTATTATTTACTTTGCACTTTATTCATAGGCTGTTTGCTTGTTGTTGAAGGTATAGGATGGTTTCGAAATGATTTCCCATGCGTCCATTGAGATTCATTTTATTGCTGGTAGTATGGGTTTTCAGAGCCTTCTGAACGGTTCATAGAGCGCGTTCTGCTCGTCGTCCAGCCTCTTCTCCTGTGTTCTCCACCTTCCTCTTCATTAGCGCTTCGTATGGTCTTTCCTACCTGGCTTACAGTGACAGGTCATATTGTAGCGTTGTGGTTCTGTATCCGTGTAGTGCTAACGATGGCTTCTGCCGTTCATCGTAACACTCCTTGTGTTGCGATTTCCTATATTTTATTTCTGTTTCCTTGATTGCAGAGTCATCATGCATATATCGACTTCTTCCCCTGGCTGGTGTATCTATATTAGACGTCTTGCTTTTTCTATTTTTCCTAGGAATTTTTTAACTTCTCTCTGTTTAATTTCCTGGATGTCCTGTCTGACTTGGGCTTATTTGTTGGTAATGTCTGAAGAAATTCAAAAGTCGTTGTGACTGGTACATGTTTTCTTATTGATACTACCGCTGATGATAGAATACTTTCTAGTTAACTGCCTTTATGCCTTCACCTCTCAATAACACGAGGTCTATTGCGATGGGTTCAATGTGAGCTATGTAGATTTTCAGGTCGGGTTTTGTTGATGAGGCTACGCTTCTAGCGTTTCCATGACCAATTCTGTTTTAATGTTTAGTTTATGTATCCTTACGTTGAGATCACCTGCAAGGATTACTCTTTGGCCGATCTTTGTTTATGTTAATACATCTATTCCTCTTTCCCTTTCATTTTCTTACGTCATCTATGGCTGAGCTTATGTGGATATTATTGTGACGTGATTTGTTTTAACGGTAATTGTGTTTTCATCCCTTAGCGTTTCCTTTACGAATCCTAGGCATAGTTGAGGCAGACGGGACACCTCTTGTTGGTCTGCCAGTGGGTTGCTGTGCGAAACAGTGAAATCCTTTGCACTCTTTTATAGCTGATGTTCCATAAGACAGGCTGCCCCATCAAAAGGAACTACTAGAAGTAGTAACGGAGGAGGAGGAGGAGGAAGAGGAGATTGGTGTTTAACGTCCCGTCGACAACGAGGTAATTAGAGGTGGAGGACAAGCTCGGATTAGGGAAGGGAGGGGAGGGAAATCAGCCGTGCCCTTTCAAATGAACTATTTACATGAAGCGATTTAGAGAAATCGCGGAAAACCTAAATAAGGATGGCCGGACGCGTGTTTGAACTGTCGTCCTCCCGAATGCGGGTCCCGTCTGATAATAGGAGTAATACCGAAATACAAATATATTGTACTCACTCTGCAATCAACCCTGAGGTCATTCAACATCTGCTGTTGAGCAGAAATAAAAGCAGTTTACAACATCCAACCGCCTCAATAACTCCCAATAAAAACGGCGATGAAATTATTTAAAAAGGCCACTGCACCGACAGCAACTTACGGAATCCACTTAAATTTGGGACAGACTATAAATGAATGACGTAATAACAACAGATAAAGTCAAATCTCGCTTCATGAAACGGTTCCTGGGAGACGGGAAGATAACGCCTCAAGACTGCCTTACGTGTTAATGAAGGAAATATGTTTTACAGAACAGAATGCAGATGCTCCTGGCCGACACTAACGCCTACGAAAGCACACCCCAAATACTCGCAGAAAAACGTAAATTTATCTGGAACAACTTCTACTCAACTGACATCATAATGACACAAGAGTGGGAAAAAAACGAACTAGAAACTCAGACACGTGGTAACACGATACACAACGCATGGATCATATACATCTACATCTACATGACTACTCTGCAATTCACATTTAAGTGCTTGGCAGAGGGTTCATCGAACAAAAATCATACTATCTCTCTACCATTCCACTCCCTAACGAACACCTAAACCTTTCTGTTCGACCTCTGATTTCTCGTATTTTATTTTGATGATCATTCCTACCTATGTAGATTGGGCTCAACAAAATATTTTCGCATTCGGAAGAGAAAGCTGGTGACTGACATTTCGTAAAAAGATCTCGCCGCGACGATAAACGTCTTTGCTGTAATGACTTCCATCCCAATTCGCGTATCATATCTGCCACACTATCTCCCCTATTACGTGATAATACAAAACGAGCTGCCATTTTTTGCACCCTTTCGATGTCCTCCGTCAGTCCCACGTGGTAAGGATCCCACACCGCGCAGCAATATTCTAATAGAGGACGAACGAGTGTATTGTAAGCTGTCTCTTTAGTGGACTTGTTGCATCTTCTAAGTGTCCTGCCAATGAAACGCAACCTTTGGCTCGCCTTCCCCACAATATTATGTATGTGCTCTTTCCAACTGAAGTTGTTCGTAATTTTAACACCCAGGTACTTAGTTGAATTGACAGCCTTGAGAATTGTACTATTTATCGAGTAATCGAATTCCAACGGATTTCTTTTGGAACTCATGTGGAGCACCTCACACTTTTCGTTATTTAGCGTCAACTGCCACCTGACACACCATACAGCAATCTTTTCTAAATCGCTTTGCAGCTGATACTGGTCTTCGGATGACCTTACTAGACGGTAAATTACAGCATCATCTGCGAACAGTCTAAGAGAACTGCTCAGATTGTCACCCAGGTCATTTATATAGATCAGGAACAGTAGATGTCCCAGGACGCTTCCCTGGGGAACTCCTGATATCACTTCAGTTTTACTCGATGATTTGCCGTCTATTACTACGAACTGCGACCTTCCCGACAGGAAATCACGAATCCAGTCGCACAAATGAGACGATACCCCATAGGCCCGCAGCTTGATTAGAAGTCGCTTGTGAGGAACGGTGTCAAAAGCTTTCCGGAAATCTAGAAATACGGAATCAACTTGAGAGCCCCTGTCGATAGCGACCATTACTTCATGCGAATAAAGAGCTAGCTGCGTTGCACAAGAGCGATGTTTTCTGAAACCATGCTGATTACGTATCAATAGATCATTTCCTTCGAGGTGATTCATAATGTTTGAATACAGTATATGCTCGAAAACCCTACTGCAAATCGATGTCAATGATATAGGTCTGTAGTTAGATGGATTACTCCTACTACCCTTCTTAAACACTGGTGCGACCTGCGTAATTTTCCAATCTGTAGGTACAGATCTATCGGTGAGCGAGCGGTTGTATATGAGTGCTAAGTAGGGAGCTATTGTATCTGCGTAATCTGAAAGGAACCTAATCGGTATACAATCTGGACCTGAAGACTTGTCCGTATCAAGCGATTTGAGTTGCTTCACAACCCCTAAGGTATCTACTTCTAAGAAATTCATGCTAGCAGCTGTCCGTGTTTCAAATTCTGGAATATTCCATTCGTCTTCCTTGGTGAAGGAATTTCGGAAAACTGCGTTCAAGAACTCCGCTTTAGCAGCACAGTCGTCGGTAACAGTACCATCGGCACTGCGCAGCGAAGGTATTGACTGCGTCTTGTCGCTTGTGTACTTTACATACGACCAGAATTTCTTCGGATTTTCTACCAAATTTCGAGACAATGTTTCGTTGTGGAACCTATTAAAGGCATCTCGCATTGAAGTCCTTGCCAAATTTCGCGCGTCTGTAAATTTTAGCCAATCTTCGGGATTTCGCGTTCTTCTGAACTTCGCATGCTTTTTCCGTTGCCTCTGCAACAGCGTTCGGACCTGTTTTGTGTACCACGGGGGATCCGTTCCATCTCTTACCAATTTATGAGGTATGAATCTCTCAATTGCTGTTGCTACTATATCTTTGAATTTGAGCCACATCTTGTCTACATTTTCGTAGCAGTTTGGAAAGAATGGAGATTGTCTCTTAGGAAGGCTTCTAGTGACACTTTATCCGCTTTTAAAATAGAATTATTTTGCGTTTGTTTCTGGTGGATTTGGAAGAAACAGTATTGAGTCTAGCTACAACGACCTTGTGATCACTAATCCCTGTATCAGTCATCTTGCGCTCTATCAGCTCTGGATTGTTTGTGGCTAAGAGGACAAGTATGTTTTCGCAACCATTTACAATTCGCGTGGGTTCGTGGACTAACTGCTGGAAATAATTTTCGGAGAAAGCATTTAGGACAATCTCGGAAGATGTTTTCTGCCTACCACCGGTTATGAACAAGTATTTTTGCCAACATATCGAGGGAAGGTTGAATTCCCCACCAACTATAACCGTATGAGTGGGGTATTTATTTGTTACGAGACTCAAATTTTCTCTGAACTGTTCCGCAACTATATCATCGGAGTCTGGGTGTCGGTAGAAGGAGCCAATTATTAACTTAGTTTGGCTGTTAAGTATGACCTCCACCCATACTAATTCGCACGGAGTATCTACTTCTACTTCACTACAAGATAAACCACTACTGACAGACACAAACATTCCACCACCAATTCTGCCTAATCAATCTTTCCTTAACACCGTCTGAGACTTCGTAAAAATTTCTGCAGAACTTATTTCAGGCTTTAGCCAGCTTTCTGTTCCTATAACGATTTCAGCTTCTGTGCTTTCTATTAGCGCTTGAAGCTCAGGGACTTTCCCAGCACAACTACAACAATTTACAACTACAATTCCGACTGTTCCTTGATCCAAGCACGTCCTGTGTTTACCATGCACCCTTTAAGATTGAAGCCCACCCCGTACTTTCCCGAGGCCTTCTAACCTAAAAACCCGCCCAGTCCACGCCACACAGCCTCCGCTACCCGTGTAGCCGCCAGCTGAGTGTAGTCATCATGCTACAAGTTATGCTAAAACAAGAGTTGCTCTGTGTCTGTGTGGACAGTGCAAGAAACATGGTAAAAGATGTCATTCGAGAAACTGCAGGAAAGGAAGATTGCCAGTAACAGAACTAGATATGGGGTAATGTAACTTAGCTTTGTATTTGTATTGGTATTGGTATTTACGTTTGTTTGTATTTGCACATTATCCGCACTGTAATTAACAAAAAAATAATACTCTAGCTGAGTAAGTAGAAGCGTAGTGTAGTCAGCCTCTTCAGTATACTCAAATAATCTTTTAAGTTTACTGTAAATGAAATGTAGTGTTCGATTTGCTTTCCCACACTTTTATCTATGTGATTGTTCCAATTTAAGTTGTTCTCAACTCAGTTCATCGTGTAACCGTAAGTTACCGGAATCCTTTTAGTACTAACGTGGAAGATCTAAAACTCTGTATTGTTTTGGGTGAATTGCCACTTTTCGCACCTAGCAGATATTTTTTTAAAATCATTTTCAATTCTTTTTGATCTTATGATGGCTTTACTAGATGGTAAACGATAGCATCATCTACAAACAATCTAAAAGGGCTGCCCAGAGCGTCTCTTGAATCGTTTATCCAGATTAAGAACAGCAGTGGACATATAGCACGTGTTTGGGAAAACCTTCCTCCAGGCACAACTTAGATTTCAGTAAATGATTTCCCGTCAGTTACTACGAAGTGTGACGTTTCTAGCAGGAAATCACCAATCATATCGTACAATTGATATGATACTCCGCAGGCACGCAATTTGATTAGAAGCGGCATGTGAGAAACAGTGTCAAAAGCCTATTGGGTATCTAGAAATACGTAATCAGTTCGAGATCCCTTGTCGGTAACACTCACTATTTCGTATGAATAGATAGCCCGTCGTGTTTCACAAGAGCGATCCTTCCTGAAACCGCGGTTGTTAGGTGTCGATAGATCATTTTCTTCGAGATATATCATAACGTTGAAATAGAATATACCGGGTGACCAAAAGTCAGTATAAATTTGAAAACTGAATAAATCACGGAATAATGTAGATAGAGAGGTACAAATTGACACATTTGCTTGGAATGACATGGGGTTTATTAGAACAAAAAAAAAAAAGACAAAGTTCACAAAATTTCCGACAGATGGCGCTGGACAGCAAAACGTCAGTGACTGCGCATGACAATCGTGTATAAAAGGAGCTATAATGAGAGAGAGAATCAGATGCGCCAGCAGTCGCAGCATGTTGACGTTACCTGAAAAGGCGCTTTTAGTGAAGCTGTGTTATCACAATGGGGAATGTGCTACTTCAGCGTTACGATCCTATCGCCACAGGAAGGGCGAAATATTTGCCTAAGATATGTTGCATTGAAGGGAGACAAAACATGACTTGGAATATAATCGTCGTACTACTGGGCTGTAAATGTGGTTCAAATGGCTCTGAGCACTACGGGACTTAAAATCAAAGGTCATCAGTCCCCTAGAACTTAGAACTACTTAAACCTAACTAACCAAAGGACATCACACACAGCTATGCCCGAGGCAGGATTCGAACCTGCGACCGTAGCGATCGCGCGGTTCCAGACTGAAGCGCCTAGAACCGCTCGGCCACAACGACCGGCCTGTAAGTGTGCCTTGGAAGACGATCATAGACGCCCTGCTACGAATATAAATGGCGCTGCAGACCATCACTCCTGGTTGTCGGTCCGTATGGTGGGCGACTGTCAGGTTAGTATAAGAGCGCTGTTTGGAACTGCTCTAGACACATCTTCGTTGCTCATTGATGCTCAGTTCGAAATGGGACACGTCACTGAAAATACTTTGCTGTGAGTGAGATTCCAGGCCGCTCGCGAGAAGCGAGAAATCCAGGTTGGATTCCGTCTGGCGAATATTTTCACTGTCGTCATTCCATTATGAAGCTAATAGTTGTTCATATTATCAACAGTTTCATGCGTAGGTGGAACGTCGTCAGTGTAGGAGATGGATCTGCCTGCTGCATAGACAGGCCTTGTCTCCATTGAGTGTGATAATCTGTTGCATCTGTGGATGATGGTTTCGGACAGAAGTTTCCATTAGCAGTTTATTTTTCTCCTGGAACTCTCAAAAATCTCCATTGCTTTCAGTTATACAGGAGAAAAACAAACTGTGGATGAAAACTTGTGTAAGAAATCTTCATGCACTGGGGCAATAGACTATCGTATTCATGGGACACAGGTCTTGTCTGCACAGCAGCTGGCTCCATCTTCTCCACTTGCGACCACGGATAGGAGCCGCATACGCTGCGAGACGTTTCGCCCACAGTCTGTCGGAGTAGAAGGTCACGTTTGCTGTTGAAGGGCTGGCCTAGCAGCAGCAACCAGCATCTTTACTTTCAATGGTCTCTTGCATCGTTGGATGACTTTTTCAGACACAGGTTCCTGTCCTTAGTTTTTTTCACGACACGCTCTACACTCCCTCAAAGTCGACATCGTTTTGTAACAGTGTAACTGATGTAAGTCAGATATTTTTTATAAGCACATACGTTAAGGTGTTGGTTGTTTTTTCTCCACGTCGAATTGTCTGTTCCACTAACACGTCACACAATTTATTACCTGCTGTTTTCTGGCCACTAAGTGGACTGCTTCTGTTATTATAGACAAACTATTTTGTGTCCGTGCGTCCACGCTTCAAACATTTGTCCTGCTGCACAGGGGAAAGCAACCTTAATGGCTTGCTCTTGCCAAATGTAGGCCTACTTTAAGGTACTGCTCAATCTAAGAACATATGACTTGTAATAGCTATAATTGACAGTCTGAAAATGACGTAAATTCTGATACAGTTTTATTCATTAAACCATTCTCTGTCACCAATAGAAATATTTGCACTTATATAAGTTCCGCCCTGTATATATTTCTTTTTACTTTGTAGAATAAGTATCCCACACAGTTTATTCACTTCTCTTTACACAGCTTGTTTATGCAGTACATTGTGATTTATATTTTGTTATAGAAACAAATATCTCTTTCGTATCATTATGTGACTTAATTGAATATGCTGAAATGGGTTTTGCCTGAAACCTAAGAGAAAAATCTGAGTATTTCTAGAATCATGTTGGCGTAAGATATTGCTCGCATTTATCTATGAAGAATAAGGCCTGTGAGTGTTCTGTTTTCTAAACTGTACATATGTGAACGGTGGTAGGCACATGACAATGGAAGGCAATATTTCTTTTGCAAGCTCTTGTGTTTTGAACAACAAGAAACTGCTCTAACCTACATATTATTTTTACAAATCTTTATTTTTTTTGTAATGAAAAGCTCTAGGGCTAAACAGGCAGGTGCCAGTGTTCAAATACCGCGATGTTTCGAATAGTGTCATAGTCATCATCTTCTGGCAAACTGTCAAGATACTGCGGAAGTCGTAGTATTTATACTAGCGGCGCAAACCATTCCATCTGTGTAATGGCGACGGGTCCCGACTGGCCATTAGGTGGGTAGGGGTGAAGTTGTAGTGGTGGGGGTAGCGAGTACATTGGTGGAGGAAGGGGTGAGCCTGCAGTGATGAGGTTAGCAGCTGCACCGTTCGGATATGTGTATGGGCAATCCAGATGCGTCTTGCGTGCTGGACTGTGCTGGGTGCCCCTTTCTGCCACTACCGTGTGATTTCTTGCCACACTAAGCTGACAACGTTCTTCCCTGTTAATCAGATTTCGAGAATCCTTATTTCAATGGATAATATTATAATTCTGTTCCAATAGCCTGTTTCTCGGCATAGCACCTTGGTTTTCTTAAAGTTAAAGTTGTCACGTTCCTAGGTGTTGAGCTCTGCTATCGCTGATATCTCTGTGTGTCCCAGCCATACTTGCCTGATGTACTCCTTTCTACGTTTCGAAATATAGCATTGCGTTTGCTCATTGTATTGGTGGCTGCATGCGCAGGTACTTTTAGTGGGTGTTTCGTCTAGTCGAAGCACCTTTTCGTTTTAGCGGGCGGTTTTTTGTTGCATTTTGGGGATTTGTATCTCAATCAGTTAAAACGGAAACCTCATAGGATCAATTCATTGTCCGTTCATCTGTCTGTCACCCTGTCCTAAAGGTAAAAACAATTTTTCTTAGAAATGAGTAGACATATCAAGTTTCAGTTTATGTCATATAGAAAAGTTCCAGTCCCTTGGCGATATAAAAAATTGATGCTTCTAAGTCAACGGAATAAAAAGGTAAGGGCCATTTATATCACACATTTTGATACTCGCACACTCACTCATCGAAATCTACAGGGTAATTTTGATTGACCTAGAATAATGAAATTTAACAAGGAGCAATGTTTCACGGTGCAGCTAAAGAAAAAGAAGAACGGAAATTATTAATTTGTAATTGTATCACACAGTAAACTGTTGTCCCACTGACTGTCTGTCCGTCCGTCTGTTAAGATCCCATTTTGTCAGGAATGGAGACATTTCAAGTTGAAATTAATGTCACATACCAACGTCTATGGCCCTTTGACGGTGCAATAAATGTAAGCTTCCAAGTCAGTGTAGTCAAAAGATACGGTCATTTGTGTCAAATATTTTGATACTCGCATCGCGGTAACGTAGAACCATGAGATCCGGAAGAAGCAATTTGTTTTCGCCGTTCAAGTAAAATAAAAATAAAAAAAGCAGTTAATTTTTAATTATATCGCACGAAAAAATATTCCTTTTGTCATTTGTTGTCCGACTTCAGGTTATAACATTCTCGAAAGTCTTGAATTTTCTGGGACCGATATCTTCCCAGTATTAATGTCGATAACAGGCAAAGATCGTCAAGGTTCTCCATTCGCAGGATGGATGAAACTGTCTACATCCATAATCGTGTTTGTACGGAAACATCGGGGCGCGATTCCTATTTGCAACTGGCCAATTTTTTCCAAGTAGCTTTCGAATTTTGGCTGAGAGCGTTCCGAAGTATGGAAGGAAAGAAACTTCGCCCTTTTCTTCCTCTTCCCGTTTTTCTGCATTTCTTCTCTTGTTAAATGCTCTATTAATCTGTTCTCCCCTGCACCCAGTTTTGCGAAATATTTCCTTCAGGTGTTATACTTGGGCCGGGAAGCTATATTTTATCGCAGCTATACCAGGCTGGTTAGCACTGTCTGCTGCTAAGCTAAATGGCAGCTGCTCATTGCGTGCACCTGCAGGTCTTCCTCATATGTAGTTCACGACGTAGTGTACCGCCTTCCTCTTCCATTATTTGTGGGTCTAAGAGAGGGAGACGAGCTTTCTACTCTGTTTCCATAATGAATGCAATGCAATGTTTGTTGCTTTTTGCTGTTTCGCTTTTGGGCGCCGGTAGAGAATCAGGCAATTTATACAGCTCCTGCTGACATGAGTTACTTCCCGGTTCTGCAGACCGCACGCCGGGACTGGTCAACTTTCGCTCCCTGCGGCGTTAGCAGCGGCGGACGATAAATTGCGGCTGGGACGTGTGGGCCAGTCCATTACTCATCGTGCGCGGTCAGCTCGCACGACACGCCGCCGCCGCCGCCGCGTGCCAGGAAAGGCAAGCAGCGCCGGCCAAGGAGCAGCGGCCGGCACCTGCGACGCGGGAAGCTTGTCACCGACACGCAGGCAGCCGGGCAACTACACACCGCGGTCCTAAACATTTACAGCACATCGGTGGGACACGCCTTGGAATAAAACACGTGAATATTTTCCTGCCGACGTGTGTCGTGCCCCCTGCTGATAGTAAAACAAAATCATTGAGCAAAATCTGGCACCATGTATCTATGACCTGTTATTGTGAAACATTAGTTTGGAGAGAGCTATTGAAAGTAAAGTGATCTCTTAGGTAAGTCAATCGTCATAGGCTGTGCAGTGAGCAGAGGCTGAGGTACTGTGGGAAGGATGGGGAGTCTAGTCCCAACTAGACGCAAAAGGGTAATGGGTATAAGTTGCTGGAGTGGCACTACACACTCTGTTGCGCAACCATTTCTTCCACAGCTGTTCCGTAACTAATATAAAATCAACATACAAAGACCCATCACGTCAGAATAATTACTCAACACCGAGGAATGAAATGCATACTATTACCAGTGACTGCCAGTAGTTAATTCACAGTTTTATTCAGATTTGCATGGTTTATATATGTATGGAGCCATGTGGAAGCGCACTGGGATGAACCGCCTACCCTCACGCGAGCAGCGAGGCTCTGTAACCAGCTACAGGGACCACTCCCGGGGTGAATTCTTAGAAGGACACACTGGACCAGCCGCAGGTCAGTGCCACTCACTTGACCACACTTTATTGGAGGACATCAAGCGTCCCACAGGCAACATATATGCCATCTCCCATTGGAAAGGCCTCTAGCTGTGACTGTTTTATGAATCGAAGGTGAAAAGAGGCAAAATGCTGTTTTTTGAAATGTGGGAATATGTACTGTTGTGAATAAAATGTAGAATTTTGTATTTCTTTGGAGGAACCAGACGCCACAGACAGCATATGGAGTGAGGGTCCACAGTCTGTCATCTCTTTGTAAGGGAAGGACACTGCAGACAGTCAGGTCCACAAAAACTAAATGTTTACACCATATAAGAACAGAGACGATTGTGTAATGTACATAAACTGGAATTTACAGAGAGAAACTCTATTGTACTGCTGACGTTCCAATTCAGTGGCCATAGAAACAGTCAGGTCCACAAAAACTAAATGTTTACACCATATAAGAACCGAGACGATTGTGTAATGTACATAAACTGGAATTTACAGAGAGAAACTCTATTGTACTGCTGACGTTCCAATTCAGTGGCCATAGAAACAAACAGAGTTCCATTTTTTCGGTAGTTTATAGTAGCAAGTGAAGTACTGTTTAACTGCCTTAAGAAAAACTCAGGGAAGGAGTCCAGCATCTTTTTCTGGCCAACGCTTAGTTTCCATAGTCCAGACAGTCCAAGAAGAATAAAGAATACAAAATTCAGAAACATGGAATTTCCTTTTAAGAATCATTCGGCAAAATTTCGTTCGATTTTCGGGATTGGACTTTTGGATTTCTTCATCTCCAGCATCTTTCACCGCCAGATTTCTCCTCCACTGGCCTGCGACGCCACCAGGTTCCATCTCTGAACAGATGGCAGGAGTGGCGACCGCTACGGTCGCAGGGTCGCAGGTTCGAATCCTGCCTCGCGCATGGATGTGTTTGGTGTCCTTCGATTAGTTAGGTTTAAGTAGATCTAAGTCCTAGGGGACTGATGACCTCAGATGTTAAGTCCCATAATGCTCAGGTCCATTTGAACCATTTGAACTTAGAAACATTTTGGGCTGACTCATAGCCGCTGGTGAGGGTCGCTGGTGCACCACCAATGACTGATTCTGCAACCGTTTCAGCCTCCACTTACATACTGAGATGATGATATCGAGCATTGACACTGACGTGATCCGAAAGGACAGCAAAGAGATTTTTTTTTACACAATTACAGTAAGCTCAAGCTTCATTCTGAAGACTTGCCTTCAGATTCGAATGACCAGTTTGCTTACAACTCTGGCCATAGATACTATTCATTCCATTCTCTAGTACTATCTCCCCTTTTATACTAACATCACGAAAGTCATGGTACAGCTTCGCAGTTGCACTTGTTTGACTTTTATACGCCATTATTATTAGAATCTTCCCCTTGATCCTTATGTCAGATGTGCCAATGTCTTACTTCAGAATTAATATTGCTTGTCAGATGATCCGTGAGTCACTTTAACTTAAGAAAACGGATTAATTGTGATTTGTGTTTAATTTAGTAGTCGTTGAATTCCTAATCCATTATTTGGAGAATGTCTAATTAATTTGTTTCAGTTGACAGGGTCATTAGGAAACTTTCAGACACGACAATCCGATATCCCCTTGCCACTGCTGTATATAAAGATGTGACGTTTTCAAAGACCACAAGGTAATCGGAAAAACCACCCGGGTTTGCGCCCAAGGCACCCTCTTCCATGGACCAACGAATTTAGGGATGTTGGTGGCGTTACAGGGCCTCAGGCCACCCTCTAATTTGAATGATCCAAGTGCACTAATTCCGTTCGAATCAGCGACCACTATTAGCGAAGTTTAAACGACTGCTACGAAATTAAGCTGGATAAACAACTTTATCTTGTACAACAGCGTCCCAAACTCACTCACTTTAAGAAGCAGCAAGCATCATTAGTATCGTTTCATGTCGTCTAGGGTCGGGATCGTTACAGAATATAATTGTCTGCTATCTTAAAGCACACAGTTAGGCAGCAATAACGATTACTTTAATTCATTGGGCAAATGTACATTGATTTATCGTCAAGTGTATCACAGGGTTTACTAATGAAGGTCAGAAGATATATACATACGAGAAATAGAGCAGATTAACATCTCATACACAAAGTCGCTCAGAAGAATAATATGCAGAAGAATGGAAAAGAAAATATAAGTACGTTAGATGACGATCGGCTTAGCTTTAGGGTTGGTGAAGATACCGGAGTCGCAGTTTTACAATATCCTTGATCATGGAAGCAATTACTGTGAAAAATCAGCTCATCTTCTTAAGAACTGACGACGTAGAAAAAGTATTCGAGATTGTAAAACGGTGTAGGGTGTTCGAAATTCTCCAAAATATAAATATAAGGCTAACGAGAAAGACGTGTAATATACACTCCTGGAAATTGAAATAAGAACACCATGAAGGGGAAACTTTATTGACACATTCCTGGGGTCAGATACATCACATGATCACACTGACAGAACCACAGGCTCATAGACACAGGCAACAGAGCATGCACAATGTCGGCACTAGTACAGTGTATAGCCACCTTTCGCAGCAATGCAGGCTGCTATTCTCCCATGGAGACGATCGTAGAGATCCTGGATGTAGTCCTGTGGAACGGCTTGCCATGCCATTTCCACCTGGCGCCTCAGTTGGACCAGCGTTCGTGCTGGACGTGCAGACCGCGTGAGACGACGCTTCATCCAGTCCCAAACATGCTCAATGGGGGACAGATCCGGAGATCTTGCTGGCCAGGGTAGTTGACTTACACCTTCTAGAGCACGTTGGGTGGCACGGGATACATGCGGACGTGCATTGTCCTGTTGGAACTGCAAGTTCCCTTGCCGGTCTAGGAATGGTAGAACGATGGGTTCGATGACGGTTTGGATGTACCGTGCACTATTCAGTGTCCCCTCGACGATCACCAGAGGTGTACGGCCAATGTAGGAGATCGCTTCCCACACCATGATGCCGGGTTTTGTCCCTGTGTGCCTCGGTCGTATGCAGTCCTGATTGTGGCGCTCACCGGCACGGCGCCAAACACGCATACGACCATCATTGGCACCAAGGCAGAAGCGACTCTCATCGCTGTAGACGACACGTCTCCATTCGTCCCTCCATTCACGCCTGTCGCGACACCACTGGAGGCGGGCTGCATGATGTTGGGGCGTGAGCGGAAGACGGCGTAACGGTGTGCGGGACCGTAGCCCAGCTTCATGGAGACGGTTGCGAATGGTCCTCGCCGATACCCCAGGAGCAACAGTGTCCCTAATTTGCTGGGAAGTGGCGGTGCAGTCCCCTACGGCACTGCGTAGGATCCTACGGTCTTGGCGTGCATCCGTGCGTCGCTGCGGTCCGGTCCCAGGTCGACGGGCACGTGCACCTTCCGCCGACCACTGGCGACAACATCGATGTACTGTGGAGACCTCACGCCCCACGTGTTGAGCAATTCGGCGGTACGTCCACCCGGCCTCCCGCACGCCCACTATACGCCCTCGCTCAAAGTCCGTCAACTGCACATACGGTTCACGTCCACGCTGTCGCGGCATGCTACCAGTGTTAAAGACTGCGATGGAGCTCCGTATGCCACGGCAAACTGGCTGACACTGACGGCGGCGGTGCACAAATGCTGCGCAGCTAGCGCTATTCGACGGCCAACACCGCGGTTCCTGGTGTGTTCGCTGTGCCGTGCGTGTGATCATTGCTTGTACAGCCGTCTCGCAGTGTCCGGAGAAAATATGGTGGGTCTGACACACCGGTGTCAATGTGTTCTTTTTTCCATTTCCAGGAGTGTATATGGTATACACCAGAACCAAGAGGGAGCAATAGCGATCAATACCGGCATGCTCGGGTTATAACGTTGTAGCGAAGGGATGCCGTCTTCCTACCTTACTTGTCAATTTGTACATCGTAGATGCAATGAAAAACATGAAAAAATGGTTCAGTAATGGAGTTAAAATCGAAAGCGAAGGGATAAAAATGATAACAGACGTAGATGAGATATCTATCCTCAATGAAATTGAAGAAGTAGTACAGTCTATGTTGGATGGACTGAACAATGTAAAGAGCTCAGAATATGGCTCCAGATAGGCCAAAGAAGGACGAAAGTACTGAGGAGGAGGAGAAATAAGATCAGTGATAAATTTAACATCAAAACTAGGGACTACCTAGTAGACCAAGCTTGGAAGCAATGTAATGCGTGACAGACGAAGCAAGAAGAGTGTATGCAACAGACTAAAACCGGCAAAGGTGGTATTCATCACTAAAATAAGTCAAGTACACACATCAAAAGAAGTTTTGCGTCATCCCGGTTCCCAGAACTCCTGAAGATAGACTTTGACTATGGATATTGTATCACAGACACAGTCCCTTTGACTGTTGAGAGAGGTCAATAAACCCGCCCAAAAATGTAAACATCTATCCATGAGCAGCACCTATTAGATGGAGGAGGTCTTACAGCCGATCGGTTCCAGTCATTCCAACAGAAAGGCGGTTCACAGGTCGTGTTGACTGTAATCCAACCATGTCTAGACGGTCAATACCGCGGTTCGATAGCGTCCGCATTTTTACTTTGTGCCAGGAAGGGCTCTCAACAAGGGAAGTGTCCAGGCGTCTCGGAATGAACCAAACCGATGTTGTTTGGACGTGTAGGAGATACAGAGAAACAGGAACTGTCGATGACATGTCTCGCTTAAGCCGCCCAAGGGCTACTACTGCAGTGGATGACAGCTACTTACGGATTACGGCTCGGAGGAACTCTAAGAGCAACGCCATCATGTTGAATAATGCTTTTCGTGCAGCCATAGGACATCTTGTTATGACTCAAACTGTGTGCAATGGGCTCATGATGCTCAACTTCACTCCCGACGTCCATGGCGAGGTCCATCTTTGCAACCACGACACCATGCAGCACGGTACAGATGGGTCCAACAACACGCCGAATGGACCGCTCAGGATTGACATAACGTTCTCTTCACCGATGAGTGTCATATATGCCTTCAACCAGACGATCGTCGGAGACGTGTTTGGAGGCAACCCGGTCAGGCTGAACGCCTTAGCTCACTGTCCAGTGAGAAGATGGAGGTTCCCTGATGTTTTGGGGTGGCATTGTGTGGGGCTGACGTACGCCGCTGGTGGTCTCGAAGGCGCTGCAACGGCTGTACGATACGTGAATGCCATCCTCCACTGATAGTGCAACAGCATATTGGCGAGGCATTCGTCTTCATGGACGACATTTCGCGCCCCCATCGTGAACATCTAGTGAAAGACTTCCTTCAGGATAACGTCGCTTGACTAGAGTGGCTAGCATGTTCTCCAGACATGAACCTTACCGAACATGCCTGGGATACATTGAAAAGGGCTGTTTACGGACGACGTGACCCACTAAGCACTCTGGGGGATCTACGCCGAATCGCCGTTGAGTATTGGGACAATCTGGGGCAAAAGTGCCTCGATGAACTCGTGGATAGTATACCACGACGATCAGGTATGCATCAATGCAAGAGGACATGCTACTAGGTATTAGAGATACCGGTGCGCACAAAAAATAGGGCCACAACCTCTTAAGGTCTCGCTGTATGGTGGTACAACATGCAATGTGTGGTTTCCACGAGAAATAAAAAGGGCGAAAATGATGTTTGTGTTGATCTCTATTCCAATTTTGCTGTCGAGATTCGAGAACTCTCGGAACCGAGGTGATGCAAAACTTTATTTGATGTATGTAATATCACAATCTGAGGAAAGCTTCCTGAGAATGTGCTTTCGAAGCAAATAACTGTGTAGTTATGAATCACACAGTGTAAGAAACCGGAAGAGAAGAGAATCGAAGCCGGCCGGTGTGGCCGAGCGGTCCTAGGCGCTTCAGTCTGGAACCGCGCGACAGCTATGTGTCGCAGGTTCGAATCCTGCCTCGCCCATGGATGTTTGTTATGTCAGGTTAGTTAGGTTTAAGTAGTTCAAAGTTCTAGGGGAGTGATGACCTCAGCTCTTGAGTCCCATAGTGCTCAGAGGCATTTTGAGCCAAGATAATCGAAGGGTTTAAGGTGTGGTGCTGCAGAAGAATGGAGAAAGTTAGGTGGAATCATACAATAATGAGTGAGGGCGTTCTCCGCACCATCGGTGAAGAAAGGAACACATGGAAGACATAGAGAAGGACAAGGGAGAGTAGGATAGGACACTTCTTAAGATATTAGAGAACAACCACGGAGGTACTAGAGGGAACTGCAGAAAATAAAAAAAAGAAGACAGAGGGTAGAAAACATCGAAAAAATTGTTGAGTGTTACTCAGGAATGAAAACGTTGGCACAGGGGCATGGGGGGGGGGGGGGGGGGGGCAATTGTGGTGGGCCACATAAAAAAAAGAGGTGCGTGTTGGACTCGCGCTCTAAAAGTTCTGCACAAACTTCATTATGTATTTTTATTTGAAAACTCTCAAATTCTTTTATATGAAACAAACGTTATTAATGTTCTGCACATTTATCCTTAATGTTTAGATATTTGCAGCCCTCTGCCGCTAAAGGGCTCCGAATTGTAGCGTTTAACATGGCTGTGTGCAATGTAACTACGATAGTATGTGAAAGACCGTCAGAACAATAATTTCGTGTGCTCAGTGGCCAGCTGCAAGGCTTCCTACTGGACGCCGCTTCGGCGACTTGCGTGTCCCTGACCTACCCCAATTATCCAACCGGGGAGATGTGATCTGTAATTTAACGAAGCACGTATCGGTTTTGGGGGCTACTCACGTCGTTGAGAGATGGAGGCTGGGTTGAATCAAAGCGTGGTCCGACTGAGATTTGGTGCCGCGACTTCTCGGTTTCCAGGCACGCGCCTTATCGCTAGACCGATTTCTTTGTACATAGTTGCTCTATAGGTTTTGACGAGCGAATATCAGTATAAAATATGGCCGTACCTTTTGATTACATTGACTTAGTTACCTAAATTATTTACACCACCAAGAGACCATAGACCTTAGTACATGACGTAAATTTCTACTTGATACCTCTACACCTTCTCAAGAAAAAGGGTCTGAAAAGACGCACAGACATACGGATAGCAAATGGAATAAAGCTGTATGATACAACTATAAATTGACACTGTTTGGATCTTTTTGTTCTCTCATATTGTGAAACCTTCCCCCTTGCCAAATTTTATGATCCTACGTCAACACGAAGTTCCCTATAGTTTTTGATGGGTGACTTTACAAGCCCCAAACTATGTAGTATAAATGGGCATATCCTTTGAATCTATAGACGTAGATGCTTAATAAATATGGAAGTCACCGAATACGATACTATCTGTGAACACTTTCGCACAATAAACCATACGAAAAATAATGCATTGAGAGATCTTTAATGCGGTGCATTTTTTAAAGTGCATTTTTCGTAGTACGCAAGCATAAATATGGAAATCACCGAATACGGCACTTCATTTGCAAGCACGAAAAATCAACATTGCGTCGTCTCGGTTTGCTTCTATCAGCAGTCGCAGCACAGGACTGCACAGGATGCCTGACATCACGCAAAACGTTACGTCGTCACATGTGACGGACGGAAGAATTTAAATCATGCTGCAAGGGTAGTGTATTTCTGCTTTTATTTTAGCGCCACGTTTTGCATGACATTTACATGTCGTGCTTTGTGATTGGCTGACTGAAGCAGCCGAGCAGGCATCATGTTGATTTACATGTTTGTGAATATAACGTATACTTGCGTATCAAACAAATATGCAGTGTAAGTGGTACAATGAAAACTGCATCGTTTTTTGAACGATATTTTGCATAAAACTTTCACGATAGGGGAAGTCACCATATAAAGCTACTATCTCTATTCGACGATACAAAACTTTGAAGCTTTTGGTTCATTATTGTGCAAAAGGGAATTTTTGGTTATGAAACCAGATAGTTATTGAGAAATATGAAACATCATTTACTGCAAGTAAAGGCGAAGCGAACACTGAAGCGACTTGCGTTGCGATTTCAAAACTGAGCGAAAAACTCTGATGGCCACATGTCCATTTAAGTCTGTGATCACAATCGTAAGATAATAACTATGAACTCTTAGTAATGCTGGCGTGGCACATACGAGGGTTGGTACTTAAATAGTGGCAACTATTTATTCACAACCGATAGAAAAGAGTTACATGTTTGCACCTGTGACTGTCCTTCAAAGTAGGAGCCAGCGTTGTGTAGAACCCGTTGCCACCTGAATGTCGATTTTCTATTGTAGATCTTTTCTTACATTTCATTATGTACCCTAAGAAGTGGAAAGAGCTGTTCAAAATCTGACCCTAGCGAAATTCTTCTCAGTAGTGGGACAGAGAGAATCTCAGTTGGAAATAGGATCTCATGTGGAACTAATATAGAGGAGATTTCTAGTTCCAGCATTAGCATTATAACCAAAAGAAAGCTCCCGAAAATCTTGATCGGACCTGGGACATAGGTTTTTTAAATTTATCTCTGGATCTATATGTTACAACCAGCAAAGATCCTAGTGTATTACTGAGTATTTGTCTGGTGTAAATTTGATGGCAGTGTGTCCGAGAAGTCCGTGGGTCCCTTATCTGAGCGGTCTCCAATGAACTTGCAAAAGAGAAGCTGAATTTCAAGAAACAGGTTCTGAATGCCTGATTATATTATAAAAGATTTAAAAATGGAAAAATTAATACGGTGTATTCAAGTTATCAGTACGTTGTATTCAAGTTATTAATACGTTGTATTCAAGTTATTAAAAATGGAGGTATTTAAATAGATGGTTTTAAATAAATTACCTGACAATGATATCAAGCAGCGAGTTTCAGCCTGCTGTACATTGTTGGCACAATTTCCAAATGAAGTACCTAGATCCAGGGCTACAGGAGTCGAGGAAAACACAGAAAACCCAAAACATTACCATAGCTAATGGTTGTAGGAAAACCGTTGGCATTTAAAACGTTTCCAGTCGTCTCGGAACGGATATATACATGTTCTATATGGTTTACAAGGGAATCTTATATCACTTTTCCTAGAAAATAGTGACAAGTTGAGGTAACGACGGTGGACGTTGATAGAAACAATACACACTTCTCTTGAAAGTAGATCACAAAGACTGGATAACATCAGAACTGGTACCCAAGGGAGATGCGATTGCTCATCCCCCTGCCCACAAAACCAGTTTTGGACGATGCCAGCTGTATGAACTGCGGCCCTGTCGTCTTAAAATTTAGCATCTACATTGGGGAACAAATATTGAATCGTGGAACGGATCTGATCATCCAAAATGGCCACATAAACCTTGGAAGCAACTGAACCTTGAAGAGTAACGATAGTATTCATGGAATACCACGATATGGTTGTCCAGTCATCACCTAATCCTCATAATGTTTCACTCTCGGGACCTAAACTAGGCCGGAATTAGGACACGGTGTGCAACAAGTAACATACGATCAAATGACTTTCTTCCATTGCTCCCTAGCCCAGGCTATTGTGGTATCGGCATCAAGTTTCCCTGCCACATGCATTTGCTTCACTGATGAGCGATTTTGGATTTCCAGCTCACCCTGCAAGGCCCAGCTTGTACAGCTCCCTTCATGTTGTTTGGCGCTGACAGAGTTCACAAATGTGACTTTTAGTTTTGCAGTGACTTGTGTTGCTGTCGTCCTATTATTGTTCGTCATAATTCTCTTGAGTTACTGTCTGTCGCAATCAATCAACACGCACTTTCATCCGTGTTGTGGTTTGATGGATGTTTTTTTCCTTTTCCCCTAATGAGACATAAATCATCAGTATGATGCCTCTTGAAACACCAATAATTTGCCCACTTTCGAAGTCACTTAGATCCTACATAGCGCACCTACATAGAACACTGTTCCGAACGCTACTGGCGCTTGAAGCGCATTGAAGACAATTCACAAGTACTGCTCATGGTTAAATACAACAGTGCAATCCGCTGGCTTGAGCATCTGAATTTATGAAACTTTCTGGCAGATTAAAACTGTGTGCCAGACCGAAACTCATTCTCGGGAACTTTGCCTTTCGCGGGCAAGTGCTCGACCAACTGAGCTACCCAAGCACGACTCACGACCCGTGCTCACAGCTTTAATTCCGCCAGTACCTCGTCTCCTACCTTCCAAACTTTGCAGAAGCTCTCCTGCAAAGGCAAAGGTCCCGAGTTCGAGTCTCGGTCTGGCACACAGATATAATCTGCCAGGAAGTTTCATATCAACGCACACTCCGCTATAGAGTAAAAATTTCATTCAATCTGAATTTATGCTTAAGCACGTTTTTCTCGTAGTGATTTCCTGTCTTTGTGCAACCCTTTCATTTTCTGATGGATATGCGATGTATTGCCGTGTATATAGCAGGTATGTGTTTTACTTTGATGTTGTGATATGTACCGAAATTTCGTATGGATAAATGTTCAAACCATCGTTTTTTGATGGGTGCGTGCTTGAAAATTCTTGGGAAACCCTGATAATACAAGGAGCTTCTTACCTGACCTCCAAAAGGACATGATCATTGGCCAAGTTATTACAGTGTTCGCGTGCCGCCGTGGTTAAATCACACCGTGCATGGCAAAATGGCGCTGTCCAAAACCGGCGCCGAGGCAACTGTGGTGAACCACGGGCCATAGGTAACATAGGTGAATGACGGCTGCGAAGATGTGAACGGGCGAATAGATGTACAGCTATTAAGCAGCTGACCACCCACATGAAACAAGGGGCTACCAACAGTGTCTTCTCAACGACCGTTCAGCAAATATTGCTGCGTAAGGGACTTCGCAGCAAGTGCCTGTTTTATGCTACCAAGCTGGCTGCTTTTCATCGACGACGAAGGCTGGAATTTGCAGGCCAGTACAGCAGCTGGACGTCGACTGAGTGGCGACAGGTGGTGTTTTCAAATGAATCATGTTTTATACCCTATATGACAGAAGGTTGGCATATACTACGTGAAACATCTTTAAGCAAACACACTGCAACAATCTTCGTAAATGGTAAGACCAGAGGAGTGAGCGTTATGGGTCCCGGGAGTGTTTCCGTGGCATTCTATGGGTTATCTCGCCTTTCTGGCAGCTATAATGGATAAACGCAAGTGTTGGGGAGCATGTCCATTCCTACATGCACTTTGTTTTTCCTCGGCACGATGGTATCTATCAGCAGCACAATGCAATATGTCGCAAAACTCGGATAGTACGTGCGTGTTTTGAATAGCACCTCGTTGAGTTTCCCATACCTCTCTGGCCATCAAATTCCCGGGATTTAAACCCAGTGGAAAATCTGTGGGACCACCTCGATCTGGCTGTTCGCGCCTCGGATTCTTACCTGAGAATCCTAGAACAGCTGGCTGCGGTATTGGGCTCAGCATGGCTCCCCATCCCTGTTGGTCCCTTTCAGAAACTCATTCACTCTCCTCCTGCAAGTCTCGCAGTGGTCTGAGCTGCATCGGGCTTTCGACAGGTGGTCTCATAAAGGTGACCAGACTGTGTGTCTCAGCTCGAAGAGAAGGACATCTTGGGTAATGTGTGATTGCTTCAGGAGCTCCAGCGTGCTTTGCTGACAGGACGAGTGACTTCACTGATGAACAATTCCGAGGCCACTAGACCGGGCGTGGTTCATCTAAATCTCCAACCCAATTTAAGGCCTCCATGAAGCCTGGACTTTACCTCGACAGGGAAGGCCACCACGAAGCCTGGACTTTACCTCGACAGCGAAATAATCAAGTACCAAGACTAATGAACATATGCGCTAACCTTTGAAGGAAATCGTTCGAAGCGTTACTCCTTCGATGCTTCGCAGTATGTTAATGAGGACATGGAGGCTCACAGATCTCTGCGTAAGGCGAGATGGCCTAAATATACATGTGGTGTGTACATAGTTTTTACTTGTTCTACAATGCACGATATACATTGAGGTGGCTGAATTAATGGGATAGCGATATGCACATTTATAGATGAGTGATTTCTTCTCAAATCATACGTCATGTCAACTCGTAGTCATGAATTTCTCTGGAAATATATATATGTTAGACCCTCTATATCATAAGTGTTAAAGTATTTTTGTTTTATCTTAAACTTTGTAAATAGTAAGACCCTTTGTAAACGGTATATTTTGTAAATAACTCTTAAAACAGTAATGAATAAAAAATATAATAAACCAAAAGTACTTGAGATCTGACAGATGTTTTGCGTCAAAGTTCCTTCTTAGTGTGTTGACATCTGGTTGACACCCGCACACTTATGAGCTTTTTTTAACTTACAAATTTAAGATGAAAATACGAAATTTACGTTAATTTTTTCACTTAAATTTTTTTTCTAATTTGGTAAGTCACAGTTTTCTGTGATATTACCAGATTTGTGTACTGTGTATTAAACCGGGGACTTAGAAACGACGGAGAGGCTTCGTCCTACCGTAGCCCTCAGTGGCTCACAACCCCACAACAAGCCACAGCAGTCCACCCACCCCGTCACCGCCCCTCACCGAACCCAGGGCCATTGTGAGGGTCGGCCCCTGTGGACCCCCTCCCCCTCCCCCTCCCCTCCCCTTCGCCCCTCCCCCCCCCCTCACCCCTCCAATTCCTCCTCCCCGGGAATGTCTCATACTAGAAAAGTGTAACGCCAAATGTTTGCGTGGTAGAGTAGTTATAGTGTACGCATATATGGAGACATACTGTAACTGAGGCCGAATAAGGGAAATGTGGCCGCATTCTCCGAGGCAGATGGAAAACCGCCTTAAAAACCATCCACAAGCTGGCTGGGACATCAGACCTCGACACTAATTCGCCGAGTAGATTCGTGCTGGGGACCGGCACGCCTTTCAGCTCGGGAAGCAGTGCATAAGACCGCGCGGCTAGGCGGGCGGGCCATGTTTCCAGATAATACTGATATAATTATAAACGGTATCATCTCTGCTCCATCTATGGGCATTATATTAATATTTATTACTAAAAATGCAAAATATTGCACTTTTACGAGATTTTACAAATTATTTACTCGAAAACCCCCATCGGAAAACTTCCGACAACTACACAAAATATTTTGTGGTTAATACGTTAGTAGTCAGTGAAAACACAGTGAGCAATATTTTTCTGTGTAAAGTGTTAAAAAAATTTCAACATTCTGCGTATTTCGCGTGACTGAATCTCTAGTGTAAAATATGCATGTTGGCAACACTTTTCAACGCTCATATGTGTGTACCAAACGAGTCAGAACTTGCTCATAAACCATCCTGCATCGAGTTTAGTGTTTGGTTTTAACTTTTGGTGAGATACAAAGTCAGTTAGGAAATACAGTAGTGAACGAGTAAAGTGCGTGGACTACGAAAAAATACATAGGAAGGTGGTGTTTAAGAAAAGCGAATAACATTTCACAGCTGTTGGAAATCTGTCAGAGGCATTGCAGAAATATCTTGGTCCTCAAGTAACGGTATTAGCATCACATCCACTGTGCAGAAATTGCTGCACTCACAACAAGAAGAAATTTAGTGACAACCCACCAGAACTATCACGCGAATGTGAAACTGAAGAAGACAGTTCAGATGTTTATATTCTAGGGTGTGAGCTGTTGATACGTTGAATGTTAGCATTTCTGCTCCAGTCCCTACTATATCCACCCTTAAACGTCCAGAAAAGGTGAGAAGCACAAGAAAAAACAGTATGTAAGAAGAAAAGTGGAAGAAATTGGAACACGTTTTATACAAGGAGCACCTTAAAAACTTTGAGAAGTGTATAATGTGTATGCACTTGGTGCAGAACCTGAAAATAGTGAAATGTGCACGAAATGTGATGTGTGGTTTCTAAAGCTAAATATTGTTATCTCACTGGCCACCTACACTGAGAAAATGCAGTTACTTACACTGATACCAGGTACCTACTTTAAAAAGGAGGTGCAGAAATACATACCCATTTACATTATTTGATTTCAAAGGCTCGTGAAATAAAGAATGAGTAAGGTATTTGGCCAAGCCCAGATTTTTACTGTGGGCATGCGCTGCAAGATGATACGCTTACTGTTGCTGTGGAATATTACCTAAGTGATGACAAAGAGTGCAACAGGGAAAGCCCTACCCAGGCTGAGGTTATCTCTGTTAGTGCAACTGGTGAAAAAGCTAAAAAGACATGAAAAGATCAATAGAGAGGCATATCGCCTAGATCAATAGAGAGGCATATCGCCTGGTGCAAAAGGAGAACCCGAATTCAAAAACTGGTCTCACAAAAGTCTACTCCTTAAGCCCATAATGGGCAAAATTCCTGCCAGTGAACTAAGCATGCACATGTATTTATTGCACTAATTTGAAACTTGTTTGTTTCGCCATAAGCAGTGTCAAAGGAAAGAACTACACAGAGATGGCCCTGATGCTTTTGTGTATATGCCAAGAGCCGCAAGATTAATATTGGTTGGAGGAGTGTGGAATGTGCCTGGTGATTAAGTGATAACTGTTGAAGCGTTAAAGGAAAATTAAAATCAGCCATATCGAAGAATATTGACAATTTAATTCTTCATTTCGGCTTTGCTGAGAACTGGTCGTTGCTTTGCAGATCGAGAGTCAAAGTTACCACTGGCATACATCACGGGTATCAATATTCATATGTCTTGCTCACTTCCTTGGAGCATCAGATTGTTTTGCTATTGTCAGTGATGATCTCATTCATGACAGTGCACATGCATGCTACGCTGTCAGCATGGTAATTGGTGACATAGCATCTAGAGGCCATACATTTCCTAAACATGTGTATGTGAATGACGGTGCAGCATCTCATTTTAAAAAGTGCTTTCAGCTTTATGAGCTTTGTCACTACTATAGTACAGGACTTAGGATAAGTAATGGATATTTTCAGCAACAGGTAATGGAAAAAGTGCATGTGATGGAGTAAGAGGTCTCTATAAGCATCTTGCAACGAGATTTCATCTCCAGCATGAAGCTCTTGGTGCTGTAAGAGATGCTAATGGACTTTTACACCCCATATAAACATTAGTAACAAAAATGAAGCTCTCAATTCTAAGTGAAAGTACATTAAGGAAATTCCGTATAAAAAAGAGAGAAGAGTGGTCTGATATGAAGCCAGTTGTAGGAATTCAATCAAGTCATTACTGGGTTGCCTCCCAGAGTGGAGCATACACTGCAAGAACGGTTCTCCACGAAATGCAGTCTTTTACTGTGTGTGAAATTCAGAGACCACAGTATGCATTAGAAGACTTTGTAGTGAGCCACTTCATTTCTAGTATGTTTGACAATCAGAGGTGGGTGAAACAGATAAGTGTCTCTTATGAGCTGCAAGATATAACCGTCTCCTTTATGATACCTCATTCTCCTGTTAATGCTTTCAAATGGTCATGATCAAAAGATCGGTGTGGAGTTCCCATTTCCCAAGTGCTGTTCTTGTCCGTGTGCGAGCTCAGCATGGCCATACAAGTCCAATGAGAAGCTGATGAAAAATAAGAAATGAACCCTTTTCAACGGTGCAGTGTTGTTACATTGTAAGCAGTTTTAATTCATGGAAGGTCATGAAGAAGTAAAATTATGACAGAGGACAATAATAAGTTATGAGTAATGTCATAAAAATAAAATGGGTATAAATACTCTATATCTCATTTTTGTTATAAAATAATTAAAAAATTATGACTTATAATGTTGTAAGATAATTATTTTGTTTCAGAAATACCAGTTTTGCATCAAATTTACTTCAAATCAGCGATCAATTTAAATATTTAAGCGTCCATGGTTTTTTTGACCTTGAGAGTAGAGCTGGATAGACTTAGATCTACCTAAAAAATTCCCACTCTGCTTATACATTCCCTGAGTACAATGACCAGCTGATGTACCATGAAATTTTTAGAACATTTAAGCTGGAGGTTTTGGAGAAAATAATTTATAAATAACCAAAAAACTTCATGTTCTTTCATTTTTATGTACAAATGTTTCGACAGTTTATGAATTTCACTCGTTAATGTCATAGCTGACAGTTAGCAGTCCTTCTACTTTATCATTTCTCAAGACAGTTAACATCCTGTGACTCCTCATATTTTCAAAACGTAATTTTAAAATTCTCAAAAAGTTAAAAGTTGATAGCTTATTTTTCAAAAAAAAAAGAAGCTCAGAAGTATTTATGTATTAATCGTGCCTTATAGCATTAATCAAGTCTCATAGTCTTGGGTAAAAACTATTTCTTGAAAAGAAAGTAAGATCTCTGCCACTTTTGGTTTATTTACTTCAATTTTTCAATGTTCCATTTTGTTACGACATTTTCACAAATACTTTCATTTAAAGAGGTCTGTAGCGTTTTAACCAATCATCAGAAGATCAAAATACTGTACTTTTGGAAAGGTATCATGTGGAATTAGAACATATATTTTTTCAGCAAACTTTGAATAGTGATGTCACACGTTCACTCTTGACCTGTGTGACTTGAGATGAAATCGCCCAGATGGTGGTAGTATTGGGTACACAAGGTATAAAAGGGCAGTGCATTGGTGGAGCTATCATTTGTACTCAGGTGGTTGATGTGAAAGGTTTCCGACATGATTATGGGCGCGCGACGGGAATGAGCAATCTTTGAACGCGGAATGGTAGTTGGAGCTAGGCGAATGGGACACTCCATTTCGGAAATCGTTAGGAAATTCAATATTCCGAGATCCGTATTGTTAAGAGTCCCGAGAATGCCACATTTCAAACATTACCTCTCGCGTCGGGCAACGCGGAGACCGACGGTGTTGACTTAACGATCGAGAGCTGCGGCGTTTACGTAGAGTTGTTAGTGCTACCGGACAAGCAACAACTGGCTGCTGTGGCCGAGTGGTTCTAGGCACTTCAGTGTGGAACCGCGTGACTGCTACGGTTACAGGTTCGAATCCTGCCTCGGGCATGGCTGTGTGTAATGTCCTTAGGTTAGTTAGGATTAAGTAGTTCTAAGTTCTCGGGGACTGAAGACCTCAGATGGTAAGTCCCATAGTGCTCAGAAACATTTGAAACATTTCTTTGGAAAAGCAACACTGCGTGAAATAACCGAAGAAATCAAAGTGGGCCGAAGGATGAAGGTACGACAAAATGTGACGTTAATGGGCTGTGGTAGCAGAGGACCGACGCGAGTGCCGCTGCTAATAGGACGACATCTCCTGCAGGGCTTCTTCTGGGCTCGTGACCATATAGGTTGGATCGAGACAGCTGGAAAATCGTTATCAGATAAAATGAGTCCCGATTTCTGTTGATAACAGCTAATGATAGGGTTCGATTGCGGCACAAATACCACGATGCCATTGATTCAAGTTGTCAACAGAGCACGCTGTGAGGCGGTGGTTGCTCCATAATGGTCTGGACTGCGTTTAAGTGGAATGATCTGTGTCCTCTGGACCAAATAAACCATTCATTAACTGAAAATGGTTCTTTTCGGCTACTTGAAGACCATTTGGAGCCGTTCATGTACTTCATGTTGGTTGGTTGGTTGATTTGAGGGTGTAGACCAAACATCTTGAGGAAAGGATGGGATAGGATGTCGGCCGTGCCGTTTCAAATGAACCATCCCGACACTTTCCTGGTTCGATTTAGGGAAATCACGGAAATCGTAAATCAGGAGGGCCGGATGCAGGTCTGAACCGTCGTCCTTCCGAAGTCCAGTACGCTGACCACTGTGCCATCTCTCTAAGGGTACTTCATGTTTCCAAACGTCGATAGAATTTTTTGGTAGACAATGCACCATGTCACTGGGCCACAACCATTATCGGTTGGTTTGAAGAACATTCTGGATAATTCGGACGAATGATCTGGTCACCAAGATCGCCCGACATAAATCCCATCGAACATTTATGAGAGTCAATCGATAGGTCAGTTCGTGCACAAAATCCGGCACCGGCAAAACGTTTACAATTATGGACGGCGACAGAGACAGCATAGCACAGTATTTCTGCAAGGGACTTCCAACGACTTGTTGAGTCCACGCCACGTCGGGCTACTGCACAATGCCGACCAGAAGAAGGTCCGTCACGATATTAGGAGGTATCTAATGACTTTTGTCACATCAGTGTATTGGTTTGGGCTAGGGTCCCAGGACTTCTTAGATATAATGTAAATACTGTATGTGAGGGAACAGGCGACGTGCTTTGCTTCTAAACAAACCTACTTATCATTTATTTCCAAAGACTGATCGCCTGTCCTGAAACTACATGCGCACTTTTTGCGGATAGGCAGGGAAAGAGGGGGGGGGGGGGGCAGGGGAGAAAGAGAGAGAGAGAGAGAGAGAGAGAGATAGAGAGAGAGAGAGAGAGAGAGGGAGGGAGAGAGAGATAGTAACTGCTATTAGCGACCAGTTGTAATTATTGTTCGTCCTCAGTCATTGTTGAGTCGTTTTCGCGTGACGGAGATGAATGTTGGATGACCTGCTTGGTGTGAACGCCATCATCAGATATGGCGCTACGAATAACGGATAAGAGGCAGTGTCATCGATCAAGCGGCTTGCCACCTCAAGCTACGGAAGAGCAAATATTAGCTCGCAGCGGGAAGGGACTGTTAATAATTCAGACAGCCACGAGGTGAGTCAAGGCTCTCTGTTCCACAGCTGCAAATTACATGGAATTCACATACGCTGTGTTGCAAGTGGTGTTAATGGCCGTCAGCGTTAATGAGTCTTATCAATTCCCGGACCTGTTTTCCGCCTGTGAGAGCTATTACGAACATAATATTCATTAATGCGTAACGAGGGAGACAAGTAGTACCTATCACCAGAGTAAGGAGCCTGGCACACATCGCTTCCCGATTCTGTATCAGTTTATTCCTTAGCAGTGTTCTGCAGTGGCTGAAAAGTTTTCACGAGAGTAAGTGGACTCCTGGACTCCATGTGTTCACAGTCATGTACAACAAATCCGTTTCGGTCAAGAAATGGGTGTCATCCTGGGAAGGTTCCAGGAGCCTGCTTGCCTTATAACGAAGTTACTGTTTACGAAAGTTAATCCCTGATGTGCGGCCGCAATGGTGCTTTAGCCCCCAAGAGCCAACTTAAAGATGTAGTAAGTATCTACTCAGCATGCATCTCAACGAAGATCTTACTCTTCTCTTCGCATGAAACGTAAGAAACTTACCACCTTGTCAACAGTATTTTCGTTCCGGCCGTCCTGTGCATTACCTCCCCATTTAAGACTGTGTATGCTTCGTCAGCCATTAGTAAAAGCCCGTTACATATTGGTACGAACCTTAGAATTTGTGCGCATTAATAGGCTGTGTCAGGGAAACCCTTCCAGCAGCCCCTCTTTTTTCATTCTTCGAGGCACATTTACGTTCGCGACATTCGCTACAAGCTTCCTGCCTTCCTGCAAAAAGATTTTGGGTTACTCATTCGCTTCTTGGGAGTCGACCCGTGCCGACCGTCATTCACTCTCTGGCCGTCGTTGTACGCTGACCGTTTAGTCTGAAGTAAGTCTTGCATTTTACTGTAGCACTGTGTGCTGGATTCGTATTTCAGAATGCACACTCTGAGCAGTTCGCGTTTAACTGCATCTTTGTGCATCTTGGATGCAGCGCTCACTGGGTTCTTCCTCTTTTATCTTTCTAAATACGAGTTTTGCAGCGGAAGAACTCCGATTTTATTCTTCTTTCATTCTTCCTAAAGATCTCTAGATCCTACATAATTAACTCTAGCATTTCATGCCAGTTTTCTGTGTTTGTCTTTCAAGGGTCACATTGCAATAAGATTCCATGTTGGTTTCAAATAAAATAGATGTTTAAATATTGTCATATCGGCTTCTCTTTATGAATCCTACTTTCTAAAGCTTCTCCCATGATCCGGCGACCCATGTTTCACAAATGCACTGTACAGACACGTTAATACGACCACTGGTCAAAAGCCAAAATAACCACGTTTCGCACCGTTGCAACAAACACTAAACGTGCAGCAAGAGAGACAATGAGGTTCTGGGAGGTACCGATAGACATGTGGAGATATGCCGAGTCCAGTGCAGTGCTCAGCTGAGCTAGGTTTCTCGGTTGAGTGTGCATGGCGTGAACAGTACGACCAAAGTGGCCCCACAGATTATCGATTGGGTTTAAATGTGGGGTTTGTTAGCTTGGGTTGTATGGTAAACTCATGTTGGCGCTCTTCGAACCACGCTCGTACACTGCAAGCTGTGTGAGACTCTGCATTGTCCTTTTGGCAGATGTCATCGTGTAGAGGAAGAACAAGCTGCATAAAGAGAGAGATGCATACTTGTGTTGATTCAATGTCTTCCAGAATAACAAGGTCACCCAGGCATTGCCCTCCGTCAGGAATGCTTCCTGTGCGTCATAGCAATTTTGTGTCCGTACGGGATCTAATTGTCAATGAGTGGCTTCAGTTGGGTTAGGTGCACCTGAAGGAACCTGTGGACACTATCCCTCACCGAACATTGGTCATTGACGAGGCTACATGCGGTGTCCACTGTATTGCTGTGTCCTCTCGTGAGTGTTAACGTTATGCACAGAAGTGGCCGGCAGTGACTGCTCCCGCCTGTTATTGTATAACCTAACTCGCGCCACTTCCTTGAAGGCTCATCTTCATTATGAGATTCAAGTACTTCTCTGTGTGAATGAATGAATGAGTGAACGAATGAATCAAATAATTAATCGTGCTTTTGTATGACAGTATGTATTCGCAATAGGGTATTGAGCACTTCGGTAATATAGAGTTCACTTATGTATTGTGTATTCGGTCAGATCTGTGATTCCATTTGTATACTAATAACAAAACTGTAGAACCATCGTGTCTGTACACTGAAAATATTTGCCAAATACTGATTATGGGTGATGCAGGTAGTGTAACGGAGTACGATAAGACTATTTTTAAAAATTTTGTCTGTCTGTTTGTCTGAACAAGCTAATCTCCAAAACTACTACTCGAATTTTGATGGAGTTTTCAGGTAACTGAAGCATACCTTGGGGTATCATATAGATTTTATTTCATGAAATGGGACCATGGTAAAAGACAACATCTTAGTTTATCGTTTTAGATATTTGCTCATGTTAGTTGTTCGGATGTTTGCCTCAGTGACACGATTATCATGGAGTAGTTCACCTAAAACTCAGTAGGTGTTGTAGTCAGTTTCGTGGAAGACATAAGAACCACTAGATTGCTCTGTCAGTTTTTTTTATCTCAGTGGTAGAAGTATTTTTGGAACTTTGTTTCAGTGACAGAATTTAGTACACAATCTTATCTTTACGACTACAAACTAACATTGAATTTACTTGGCTAGGGTATATGTATTGATTTCGCTTTCTCTATCAGTGACTTAACGAAATTGCTTTGCCTCTTTGGATGGGCTTTTTTTGGTATTTAGCTTCTAGGCTAGGAAAAACGAATATAACGATTTTTCTTCGCAATTTGGGTCTACTTCTTACATTTTGATTTGGTTGTTTTATGAGTAAAAATGCGTGGGAAAAGGTTGTCTTTCTCAATAAACTAGAACATCTCAAAGACTGAGAATTGTTCTATGTCGACAATCCAATGAAGATCGCGAGCCCAGAATTTCTGTGGTTCGAGAATATCAGGCTTTAATTGCCCTTTGGAAACTCCTTCTGAAAGTGAGGCATGAGGAACCTCTGATTGAGAGCATCATGCATTATCTCACTCCTCACTACAGTTTTTCAAAAAGCCTTTCATCCCTTATCACACTGACTTAGAAGTGGAATTTCCAACAATTCCTTCTTAAACGATGCCTACAATATTTGATCCATAATGTCTCCAAATTTTAAGTTTCTGTTCATAGTGGTTTGGGCTGGGCGATGGTGAATGAGTCAGTCACTGAGGATAGTGCCTTTTATATATACGGATTGGTAGTATTGTAGTAATCGGCATTGTCCAATATTCTATATTCTTACATGTTTATTTGTATTGCCAGTTTTTTTCTGCCAAGATTTGGTCTGACTGGTTTTGTTTTGGTTGCTCCTTCGTTTGTGTGACTACTTCTCTTCCGGTACTGCAGTAAGAAAATACTGACATTGAATGCCTAGTTTTGTTGAATTATTAGTCGTACCTGTTAATACGGATGGTTGATGACACTATAGCTGTAGATTACAAGTTAAGCGAGATATGCGTCGGTGTATACCCTTCAGCTCTCGAACTGCTCATCCCCTATCGCGTGGTGGACGTCCACTATGAGACCCCCACCAGTAATATGGTCCTTCCCCTTACTGTCTGTACAGGTTAAGAGCCAAGTTATTTTTTGTGCACTATAGAGTATGCACCCTCCGTCAAATTCCGTATGATGGCTTCCGATGCACCACAATACATATTTCACACCACCGGCGGTAATCCTTTATCGAAAGGTGTGAAGTGAACCTGTCTCACAGAATCGCACCGTGCAGCTATCTAGGATCTACAATGTCGCTAGTGCTGTTTCTCTGAGAGCTTCGAAACGATCATCTCATCTATGCTGGGACTTCACTGACCACACCAGTCTTTTTCCAACTATTTTCACTGTGTTGGCATTGCTTTAAGAGGTCTCAGTCGAAGCCTTACCTGTCCTTACTCCAGTTGAGCTTATTTTCTGTCTCCTGAGCACTGTCACATTTCACCGTATTCCACTGAAGAGAAATAAGTTTTTGTTAATTGTTTCCTTTGAAATTTCTGTTTACAACTTGCATTTTAGAGCAAAGTCTAGATGTTTACTGATATTGGTAAATTAAATGGATTATTATGAGTCACTTTGGAACTGTCTACTTTTCATCAGCTTACTACTTTATCACATCCTCTCTTCCCGTTAGCCACATCTGTAAAGAGTCTTTTTTAGTGTCCCTTTACATCAAACGGTAAAAAAGGAACCCTTATAGGATTACTTTGTTGTCCGTCTGTCTGTCTGTTACCACCACTTTTTCTCTGCAACAGTTTCACGTATCAAGTTGAAATTTATGTGACATACTAAAGTCTATGGGCCTTTGGCAATCAAAAGACACGGCCGATTCCATTACGTGTTTTCATACTCGCGAACTCCATCATCAGAACCTACAGAGTACTTCCCTAGGGTCATGAAATTTGGCAGTAATCTAGGTTTCACAGTACAAGTAATGGGTAAAATCCGAAAACTGTTAATTTGTAATTAATCTCACACGAGAAAATATTTTTTGTCGTTTGTTATCTGTCTGTCTATTGGACGTCCGGTCTCTTAAGATCCTTTTTCTCAGGAACAAGTAGACGTTTTGAGTTAAAATTTGTCATATACTATGGTCTACAGTTCCTAGGCGCTGTAATAAATATTTACTTCTAAGTCAAGGCAGTTAGGAGATATGGCCATTTAAGTCACATATTTTGATGCTTAGGAACTCATCAAAACCTATAGCGAGCTACCCGTTCACTTAAAATCATAAAATTTGGCAAGAGGCAAGGTTCTACAGTAAACCTAAAGGAAGAAATCTGAAATTGTTAATTTATAACTGTGTCGCACAAAAAATTTGTCATTTGTTATTCGACTTCAGACTTGAAATTAAAACATTCTCCAAAGTCTTGTAATGCCTGGAAGTGATATTTTTCCAGAAGCAATGTTGATAACACGTAACAGCCACCAAGATTTTCTGTTCCCGGAATGGATCAAGTGTCTATAAACACAATTAGTTCGTTCAGATGCGTCAGAGCCCGACTCCTAATTGCACCTGGCCATTTTTTTTTGTATCACAAGTACTACAGTAGTTAGAATGTTAGTAAATCTTAATGCGGACAGTACCTCCCCAATATTTTCCAACGAAATTCAGCGAAATAAGAGAACATGTTTCCTGGGAACAATGACAGTTATAAATAATAGATGCTAATTCACCTTCCGTATGTGAAACATTTCTGAGGATCCTATGATCCCTTCAATGTATTTATAAAACATCTTAGTTGCTTGTTACAATAATAGAGGGCAAATAACAACAGGAAATGACTATTCGCCTTCATTCTACCGGAAACTAGGTCATTACAGTAATTTTATTACCTTCTCCACTCGAGCTTACCTTCAGAACCTACCTGAATATCGTTATAATTAAGAACCTTATATCTTCCTGCCGTGCAATCGCTTTGAATGTAGATCACTTTTTATCACAGTGGATCTTGCAAATTAATGCCAGGAGGTGTTTCAGAATCCACGCTAACGAAAGAGTAGCGCGAGGCAAAAAAAGATCACGACATCTTATTAGTGTACTTTCTTTATGTTCGGCTGTAAAACTTAACAATGAATATTTTTGCTACAGCGAATAAAAGAGGTCTAATTTATACTTTCTGAATCTCGCGCAAAAACATGCCATTCAACATTCAGAGAAGGGTAACAAAACATATTTATCACAAACTTTCAGCCAAATCAGTAAGTGCTATAAGAAGAAAGAAAATAACTTCATGTTTCTGTAAACCTTGCAGATGTGTTTTATGTTTTTCTTTCGATTAGACGCTGTCTATAATGTTATGGTGTGGGAAATGTACTGACGGACTCGTTAGCGAAAAAAATATTTTTCGTATAAAAGAACCATTCTCTCCATTGAATATTTATGCCACATTATTGTTGAAAGACTTATTAATAAGCATTAAGAAACAGGAAGCATTTAGAAATTAAATTTCGTTAGTATCAAAAAGCGCAAGTACATAATAGAAAATCAGATCCACTGTATTCAGTTGCTGAAAATATGAAGCTGCCTTACTTCAAACTCTGATCTATTGCTGCAATATGCTTGCTGGAATACATACTAGGTGACGTGTTTTTCTGTGTAACTTACAAAATAGTAAGTGAAAAGTACTAGATTGATGCATAAGTTCGTGGCGTTTTTCCATAAGTTTAATAAACATAACAGAGACTTTAATCATCGATATTCTCTTTCACTATTTAAAACAGTCTGCCAGTAATTTTTCTATTACGCGACTGTAGAAATCACGTTGTTTTGAGGCGAAGAACTGGTCGAGTCACGTTCGGAGAGCATTTTCATCCCGAAGATAAGTTACTTGAACGTTGTTCGACAGAGAGCGGAAAAGGTGAAAATCTGAGGGTACAAGTTCAGGTGGGTGCAGAATGACTTCCCAACCCAATTCGTGAATAGCGTATTTTGTCAGTGTAGCAGAATAATGGCGCGCTCTATCGTGGAGTAGCATCAATTCACGCTGTCTTCCTAGTTGTTGATCTTAGACTTCGCTGCAAGACGTTTCATTGTTTGCATTAAACGTCAGCAGTGAGAATTACAGCCTTGGGCAGCAATTCGAAGTACACCACACAGTCGCTGTTCTACGAGATGCACAACATTATCTTTTGTGGAAACGCGGAAATTTTTATACGGGCAGTTCCTCCCTTGTTTGAGTTAAGCCAGATCTTTATTTTCCTTTTGTTAGCATAAAGATAGCATTTATCGTCACCAGTAAAGATACAGGACAGTAATGCTGAGAGTTGTTTACGAGCCAGTTGATGACGAGCAGCCGGCCGAGGTGACCGAGCGGTTCTAGGCGCTACAGTCTGGAACCGCGCGACCACGACGGTCGCAGATTCGTATCCTGCCTCGGGCATGGATGTGTGTGATGTCCTTAGGTTAGTTAGGTTTAAGTAGTTCTAAGTTCTAGGGGACTGATGACCTCAGAAGTCAAGTCCCATACTGCTCAGAACCATTTGAACCATTTATTTTTTTTATTATTTTTTATTTATTTATTTATTTTGATGACAAGCAATCAGAGATACACATATGGCCATCTGTTTATTTTTGTGATTTTGGCTTGGAGCATGCGGTACCTATATATTCGATTTTTGAATCTTCTCCATTGCACACATATGTCTAACGGCGGTGGAATGACCAAAGTTCATCACATCATCGCGTTTGCCAGTTCTCGAGTGTAGTGATGTGAATCATTGTAGATTAATGCGTTGAAACGACCTTCATCAAACCCTGAAGATCTTCCTGAACGCGGAGAGTCACTAATGCCAAAACAATCATTGCCGTTCTGCGTCCAATGGCAATATTCTCAAACACGGTGCATATGTTTCTGGCTGCCTCCGCCGCCGTCACCCCTCCACCGAATATGTCGGAAGTGTTCCAATTTGGCACACCGTTTTTTAGCGTCCACAGCTCTAGATGACAAAATGACAGTATGTTGACTCAGTTATCAACGGCGAACTGCAAATAAAAAACGGCAGTCGATAAATAAACAAACAGCAATTGGAATACCGACATTCAAGGCGAAAACGCTACGAATTTATGCACCAAAATAGTTTATTTGTAGGACGTTACTCTTTCGGTGGAATTACGAATAGAGTTTATTTAGGTATTTTAAAGAGACGTACGACAAGAAGTTAAAATATTTTGAATAGAACATTATTTTTCCCATCGCGTGCAAACCAGTTTTAGTCAAATTTCTATCAATACTTGTTAGAGAGCTAGAAATGTTCAAAGCTTCAACACTGGATGCAACGTGGGGTGTATGTTGGTTATATTCAGATGGATGTTCAGGTGGTGGAATATTCATCGGAGTGAGTTGTTCGAACGAGTGCGCGTTGTCCTGGATGCGCAACTCAATGCACTTTCTAAATGACCCCCGGACAACATGTTAAGTTGTTGGAGTCACGGAGTGACAAGCTTCGTCGATGTACTGTTCTAAATCGTATCTAGGTTCATGTCTATAGCAATTAAGGCACACAATCTCGTCAGCAGTGAGAAGCTAAACCAAGACAAAAAAAGGCGCTGTTGGTGGTACAACAATACAGAAATACAAAATCGTGTATGGGTGAAAATATGTAGGAGTGGAAGTACATTACACTTCAGTAATTATTATATAAGTAATAACTCACAGAATTGGAAAACTCGAAGAGATTGTCTTGTAACTGTAATGTGGTAATAGGGGCCCTTGCCTCTGGTGGCTCGTTACAGAGTAATTGCATATCGTTTCATTTTTTGCTTCTATTTCTCTTTCCATCCGCAATTAACTAAAAATATCTGCACAACAACGCAAATTCCGACGGTATACATAGTGTGTCTCGTTTGGAAACAAAATTTGGCACCAATAGAACTCCATTACTCTTCAGCCTGACACTTTTATTCAGTACTGTTCGTTGATGTCCCCGATTTTATTAGTGTTCGTTGCACGTTAACATTGGTGCACCGCAATACGGAGAGGTTTACTGATAAGATGTAGAAAATGTGGATCTACCTTGAGCAAACACAGTTATTCTTGTTTGAATAATCAAATAAGTTTTGAAGAAGTTTCTCCATCTTCTTATACTATCATCGTTATTTACGTGACATCAAATGCCTTCTGAATGATAAACGGGACCATATTTAACTATTCCACAATGAAACAAACACAACCGACCCACAGGTAAAAGTCACCATAGAATCAAAGAAAGACCAAAAGCTAGAATTCTTAGACAGTGCAGTACACGTACACAACCACCAAAACCAGTTTCCCATATTCAGAAAATCATTATGCACCATCGCTGCCATACGTCAAAACCCAAACCACCCAGTTACCAGCAAAGTAGCAAGTCACCGACACACGCAACACAGGTTTATTTAATAAAACTCCCCTCAACGACTACAACGACAAAAATCATGTAGAAATAATCAAACAAATAGCAGTTGGAAAGGGATACTAAGCAAGCATGGTAGACAAGCTCACCACAAAATTAAAACAAAAACTAAAGACACATCTAATGCACAGCAGCAAACAGATCAACACCAATACACAACCACATACACACAAAACATAAACATACACAGAAGCACAGACAACACATTTGAAAAAGAAGTGTCCACAACAACCAACAAATGGCACACACTCACCGATAGTAGCAAAGCAGTTCACAGAATCGGCAACATATTCAAAAAACAACGAATGAAAATACCCAGAAGAAGAAACTACTCCTTACAAAAGAAACTGACGGTTAACAAAGGCAAAAAAAGACAAGCACAACACATCTGGAATCTATCAACTCGTATGCTGAGACAAGTAGAAATTACATCAAATATAATGAACACGAAGAGTCCTTAAAAGTAACAGCAGTCATTCTACATTCGCTGATTACCTCACGGACCTGAATCACAGCCCAATAGACAAGTCTTAAAAATACTTAAATGAAGCAGTATACTGAAAGCCATAGTGTAAGGACAAGAAGTAATGGATGAAACTGGCACTGTGCAATGGCTCTAAAGAAACTATTAGAGAATCAAGGCACATAACACACACACACACACACACACACACACACACACACACACACACACACACACGTTCTCCAAAACCCAATATCAACGCAAATTCGAAATTCCCATCCTGAACACATAAAACAATATGGCTGGCATGGGTGAACAAGTGAATACTGGACATAGAGTGGAACGATGTGTGTTGGGAGGTAGAGCTCACCCACACTGTAGAAGTATGTAAAAGCTAAATGTACAAAAAGTCCACTCAATTTAAATATATATTCCCCTCCCCCACCACCACCACCACCACCACCAGCACCACCACCACCACCACCACTCACACATTTACATAACCCATTCATAACAAGGGTACCTACAATACATTTTCGAAAATTAATACTTTAACCTAAAAAACGATAATTGAAGAATAAAGCAACGAAAACCAACAGCGAATCTTCGTTGTCAATAGAACGTAATATAATGATTGTAGTGCTATAATACAGCAATAGGAAACAGAAAAATCGATAATTTAATTTAAGGCCTAAAATTTGACAAATTACGTAACATAACACGAAAAATCTGGATTAATTGCAGATGACAATTTGGAACCAATAATAACTGTACTGCGTGTGTCAGACACACCTTATTTGTTAAGTCCCATAGTGCTCAGAGCCATTTGCACCATTCTCTTATTACTTTTATGATGTAGATACCACAATCTCAAAAACTGTTATGTATCATGAAGCAAAAACTCTTAGTGTGATATTTAACACAGAATAAGTGAATCCGCTAAAGGTGGAGAAACATCACTAAAACATGTTTGGAGTATTAAAACAAGAAGAATCGTTTGCTCAAGGCAGAACTACATTTTCCATATGACATATTAAGAGAAAACGCTTACAAAACGAAATACATCAAAACACAAGATGATTGCCAATAAAAGTTAGATAAGATGCAACTACATCTACATCCATACTGAGCAAACCGCTGTGAAGTGCATAGCAGTGGGTAGTTCCCATTGTAGCAGCTGTTAGGGCTCCTTCCGGTTCTATTCACGTACAGAGCGGGCAAAATGATTACTAAAAGGTCTCTCTGCGCGCTGTAATTACAATAATCATGTCTGCGCGATCATCATGAACGTAGTATATTCCTAGATTGAATACTTTAAGTTAATTCTTGAAACCTTCGGAGTGCACTTCCAGGATATGGTTTCCCATAATCTTAAAGTGTTTGCCAGCTCTGTTGTTACAACATTGTACTGATGCTCTCTCTTGGGGGGCCGAACGGTTCTAGGCGCTACAGTCTGGAAGAGGAAGACCGCTACGGTCGCAGGTTCGAATCCACCCTCGGGCATGGATGTATGTGCTGTCCTTAGGTTAGTTAGGTTTAAGTAGTTCTAAGTTCAAGGGGACTGATGACCTTAGCAATTAAGTCCCATAGTGCAAAGAGCCATTATTTTTCTCTCTTGGGCAAAACAAACCTGTGATCACTCTTGTTGCCATTTTTTGCATGGATATTTCGTGTTAGTGTTGATTAGCGGTGTATCAGACACTCATAATGTTTTAGGATGGGTCCCAATAGTGCTCTATAACCAATCAATTTTGTAAATTGATTTCAATTACCTAGTATTCAACCAACAGTGTACCAGCTTAGTCAGTGCAACGAGCAAGTGGCACAACCACGCTATGCCGAACTGTTCCATCAGCGACGTGTTTCGTCTGAGGGTTGTTGTGATACTGTCTGTTTTATGTTGTACTTTTTGGAAATATTCGCAAAGTGTGGGAGAAATTTTGTGGCGTAAGTGCATGCAAATATGTTGGGAAAACTGCCCCGTGACAACTGACATTTCGCAGACTTGTGCATCGCACCGTAGTGGAGTTTATGCGTGAGCACAGTCGGCAGGAGGCCTGAGCCCTCATCAGCCCTTAATGAGAGCAGGGAGACGCCGGGGGCCCGTTGTAGCGATTTGGTCACCATGGTAACGGCATGTTCGCGCTCAATCAAGCCTCAAACATTTTAATGGTACGGCTGCCGGTCGCTAAAGCGGAGCTGCCGCTTCACCGCCGGTCAGGAAGACGCGTGTCCGGCTTTGCCCTCGGTGCTGCAAGTTAGCAGGAAGTTCGCTTGTTGTCTTTCCGCTAAAACTACTCGCTCTGTAATGGTCTTTGAGCCGATTGTTCTTTTTTCCAGTAGACTAAACCAGAAGAAGAATGCCACGCCATACAAACAGACAGCAGAGCGTGGAATGAAAAGTACTTCTGGAAGCATGTACCACAGGGACAGTTCTAGACCCAGTATTGTTCATCTTGTATAGCTCGTTGGTTGATACCTCCTGCAAATATCATTTCTGTACTGACGACCTCGAGTTTACTTACTCGCCACATCTTATCAATACTCCCATCTTCCAGTTTAATGAAAATCTATTGTCGCTGCTCAGAAGGATGCAGAACTTGGGACTTAACGTAAATGCGTAAACAATACCAAATATTTTTGTTATCACATAAAAAAGTAATTATTTCTGAAGTCCACGAAGAATGGTCTCCTGTTATTCTGAACGATATCTTAACACTGGTAACCCATGATCTAGGAGTAGTGTCTTTGTCTGGTAATCGAAACGTCCTTAGTCCTAGGCTTGAACCCAGACATTGCTTAAATTTCGAATAAAAATCATCAGCAATGGTTATGAAAGATTTCTGGCATAAGAAGTAACCCTTATAAGGAGTGAACCTCATAAGGAGTACCCTCGTTCTCCCAATAACTTTGTCAAAGTGGGCAGATTGGGTAACTGAGGTTCAGGACATTCTCTTACACTTGGGGTGGGAAGCTGTCCGGTGATGATCAGCAGCATGAGAGTGCACACGGCAATGGAAACCATTGCATTAAAGACACATAAGGTATACCTGTAACTGGAAATGTATCATGACGATCTATCCATTAACAAAATATTCTAGCTTAGTCCTGAATTCGGATCTCTGGAAGGGTACTCCAACGGGGAGGCGACCACGAGAAAAAGAGGCAAAATTAACGAGAAGGTAACATTCTACGAGTCGGGGTGCGTTATGTCAGGAGTTTAAATGTGGTAGGAAAGCTAGAAGATCTGGAAAGGGAATCGCTAAGGACAGTCTAGATATATTGAGGTTTAGTGAAGTGAAACGAAAAATACACATTACGGATATAGGATAATATCAACAGTATCAGAAAATAATATAATTGGAGTTGGATTCATTATGGATAGGAAGGTAGAGAAGAGGATGACTTACTGCTAATAATATGATTCTCATCATAATCGGCCACTAACACCGAGATTGCAAGCAGATGATAAAGATATAGGGTAAGTATATGAGGCCGGCCAGAGTGGCCGAGCGGTTCTAGGCGCTACAGTCTCAAACCGCGCGACCGCTACGTTCGCAGGTTCGAATCCTGCCTCAGGCATGGAAGTGTGTGATGTCCTTAGGTTAGTTAGTTTTAAGTAGTTCTAAGTTCTAGGGGACTGATGACCTCAGAAGTTACGTCCCATTGTGCTCAGAGCCATTTGAACCATTTTTAAGTATATGAGCATACTGAGCGAGTAATAATGGGAGATGAAGAACCTAATAATCATAGGGTATTAGAATGTATTTGTAGAGGAAGAGTAGAAGGCAGGTTACGGGAGAATATGGGCTTGATAGTGGGACTGAAAGCGGAGAAAGAGTAATTGAGTTCTGCCGAAACTTTTTGACAGTGTTACCGAGCAAACTGTTCAAGAATCATAACAGAAGGAGGCCTACAGGGAGAAGCCTCGGAGACACAAAAAGATTCCAAGCGGATTACATCATGTGATGTGCCCGCCAGTATTTCTGGCGTGCCGCACGCTATCCTCTCTGCTCTCGCCCTGTTTACAAATTTGGCAGATGCGAAGTGACAGGAGAGGGCAGGCTATACCGTGAAGAAGGGCTGCATAGAGGCGCAATCAGACGAAGGTACGTTGTGTGGGGCATCGTGCCGGGCTGCTTTGAGAAGCCGAACAGATTCCCGAGGCGACGGCTGCTCGAAGAAGGAGCTATTGAGCGCCATACCCGCAATGTGGAAGGGCTGTGAGCGGTCGTTGTAAATGTGGAAAGATTGAGCGAATTCACGTCCGTTTGTAATAATTTTACTGTCTCGAGCGTAGAAGTTACGTATCTCATTAATTTCTGGAATAATGTTCCGTTGTGTGTATGTTGCAGTAGTAACCTGGGTACATAACTAACGAAGGAGTTAGTGTGCTGTGATTGAGGCCTTTTGTATTATTTCGGAGTCGGCTTGACAGTTAAGTACCATTGGTGTTTAAAAAATCGAAGGCTTGTTCCTCGGAAAGAGCACTCGCAGTGTCTAAAGATATTTATGTCTGCCGGCCTGGGTGGCCGAGCGGTTCTAGGCGCTACAGTCTGGAACCGCCGACCGCTACGGTTCCAGGTTCTATTCCTGCCTCGGGCATGGATGTGTGTGATGTCCTTAGGTTAGTTAGGTTTAAGTAGTTCTAAGTTCTAGTGGACTGATGACCTCTGAAGTTAAGTCCCATAGCACTCAGAGCCATTGGAACCATATTTATGCTTACTTAAAAATTGAGAACCGTGTACAATAAACAAGCTCACGTCTGCTCGTCCGATTTTGTAGCCCCGCAGTTAGAGATTTAGTGCTGTGATTTTCTTAATAATGAATTGGTTTAGTAATTTCACGTTATATATGTCACATTACTAACCGTTGTACATAAATGACGGGAGTATTGATGTTCTTTCTGGCACTGACGCTTACTGGTAATGGCGGCGGCATATTGGGCACCATTGGCGGATTGTAAATATTAAATGCTTGTATCTGGACGAGAACGTCCACGGCGCAGTGAGGTACATATGTTTACATATCTGAGAAATGTCAATCAGCTGGCACGGGGGCCGTAAGAGTTACAGTTAAGCGTTTGATTTGTTGATACTGTTGAAAATTTGCGTTAGATAGGCAGAGAAAGCTTAGTGCTGCTTATCTCTTAAGTTACTCGGCGTTTCTGTGCGAGGCACGCAGGGACATGTATTATCATCTATTTTCATTACAGGTCGCATTAGATGATAGCCGTTAATATGGGGTCTACGTTGGTCGCCTAAATTTAAGGAATTGCTTACTACCAGGTAAAGTGGTACTGGCTCCACTGTATACATGCTTTAACGTGTATATATATAAAGGGTGAGTCATAACTGAGGAAAAATACGTCGAGGACCGCATGCTGCTATACGTAATACGTGACGCACCGTTGTTAATATGTTCTCCTCGGTGTACTGTGTACGTACAACAAAAACATCTGTTAACCATTAAACGAGATAGCCTCACGATCACGACATGTCATTCACCCATAGATACAACACATGACACACCAATGAGCTGATGTGTATCTGCCAGCGCTTGAAAGATACGAGAAAGAACAAATCCTATGGTAATGTATGTAAAATTGTATCAGAACTTGTGAATCACACATTGACGATGGTAACGGAGTGTACAATGCCATGTTATGGAATGTGTGTCCTGTAAGGGGAAAAGGTGGTCAACGGCGGAAGTAAACCCGCGATGTGCATGACGCGTTTACAATACCTCCACGCTGCTCACTCTGCCCGATATTCGTCGTGTCGACAGCTGCTAACGGCAGCGTCGCAGTTTTACTACAGTACCATGGCAACTTTCACAGACGAGGAATACGCCGACATCCACCTCACCTACGGGCTTCCAGATGGAAGAGCTGAAGTTGCAACTCAACTGTATCACGAGAGGTTTCCTATCCGGCGCCTTCCATCCGCAAAATCTTTTTGCTCTGTGGACAGGTGCTTGAGGGAGTATGGTGCATGTGTAGCACCTCCAGGATTTAGTGATCGTGGCTGACAGTCGACGTACATTGCGGATGACGCAGAAAAAGTGTTACAACACCAAATCTCTCGCCACTGCGGTATAAAATGTCACAATCTACCATCCCTTTCGCATTCAAAAGGTAGAGGCATTACTGCCGGATGACTACCAGAGGAGGCTGGACTTCTGCAACTTTATCCTACGGCGTCAGACCCACGACCAGCTCTATTCACGAACAATACTGTTCACCGGCGAAGCCTATTTCACGAAGGAGGGTATAGTGAAAATGGTTGGCTCTGAGCACTATGGGACTTAACGTCTGAGGTCATCAGTCCCCTAAAACTTAGAACTACTTAAACCTAACTAACCTAAGGACATCACACACATCCATGCCCGAGGCAGGACTCGAATCTGCGATCGTAGCGGTCGCTCGGTTCGAGGGTACAGTGAATTCGCATAATTGGCACAAATGGATGGAAGAAAACCCCCACAGCACAGTGATATGAGGCTACCAACAACGATGCGGTATCAATATCTGGTGTGGTGTTATTGATCACCATCTCATAGGGCCGCATGTGCTACCACAAAGGCTTACAGGAGAGCGGTATCTGCGTTTCCTGGATGCTACATTACCGGAATTGTTGGACGACGTTAGTTTGGCCTCTCGTGTGAACCTGTGGTACATGCATGATGGTGCTCTCGCTCACTTCAGCAGCACAGACCTTCACCACCTGGACATTGCCTTCCCTTCGAAATGGATCAGTCGTGGAGGCCCTGTAGCATGGCCAGCAAGATTTCCAGACCTGAATCCACTGGATTTCTTTTCGTGGGGCCATCTGAAATCTGTGATTTATGGAGGAGAGGTTGTTGACACCAACACCCTTCAACGCAGAATACAACATGCCTGTGATATTACACACCGTGGCCGCCGTTTAGAACAGTACTTATAAACTGCCACTGCAGCTACTGATCATGTGTTTCTAAGTTAGTTTCGATTTGTACAGCGGTATTGTATTCGTTTATATTGACTGCCACATATCTGTGTAGTTGTATTTTGTATTCTGCATGTATGTACGTGTTTCTTATAACTAAGTCTGGGACAAAAAAACCAAATTACAAAACATGCATGTACAGTAGTGCAGCCCCTCCTCACGTTCCTTTCCCTATGACAACTAGCCACAATACATAATACCGGCCAGCGTAACCGGTACGAGAGAGATGTGGGCGCTGTCATTGCTCGCAGTGTCACGAAGACTGTCGCTTGATACCGCGTGCCTCGCCTTCTCGTGAGCGGCTAGACTACCTACAACACTCGCATGTTGTGCTCTGTTGCTGGTCTGTCCCCTTGGCGAATGTCGGCGCACAGTAACACTCAAACGTCCACTTCATATATCCAGATATTTACCATTCAACTGCATTGTCATTTATTAACATAGGATCATGCGGAAAACGAATTTATATTTATAGCTCAGTGTGTGACAATTTGCACGACATACTTTTCCTCATACATGACTCACGCTGTATATGTCTACCATATTTATGCGTTAAGCCTCTTTACTTTAGAATTGTTATTATGGCGCCTAGAAGTAACTGCTTAACTGACTTTGCTTGGCTCCCTTTTTCACTTGAGGTAGCCGTTTAGATCGGACTTTTCGTCACAGAAATTAAAATTTCTGCGAATGTTTAAGACTGTTTATTTTGAGAAGCTGTGAGTGATTGCTTAAAGATGGGCTAGTGCCTCCTAGAGTATTTAAATGCTTCTCAGTCTAATACTTAACTGCTTAAATGCATAGACACAGCCGAGGTGTGGTTTGGTTAAAGGAGACCATCAGTAACTGATTTCCCGGAGTTTAATGAAATTCTGTGTGCGAGTCGGCAACAGTGTGTAAAAGATTACTCACTCTGTGCAATACATCAGTGGTACCACACCACTGCCAGGTACTGTATGATAATTCTGTTCTTTCAGCATAGCTGAAAGATACTTGCACTTCAGATTTTATGTATCTGCAATTTTTTAAACTGTCCTCAAACTGTTTGTGATCAAATTTTTCCACGTTGCTGTGGCCATTAAGGGCCACAAGCGAGTAATATTGATTTCAAGTTGTAAACTCAGCAGTATTATGTGGCTTTGTTACCGTCTGTTGTTTTCGAGAGGGAAGGCCTGCTGTAGCTGACATCCTCCAAGTAAGTTTTCTTATCCTCAAAATATGATGTCGAGACGACGATGTTTTCCTCTGAGACTGGGCGATGTAGCATAACAGCGATCGTTAATCGTACTCGCGGATTTAACACGAGTCACTCTCGCGTCCCTGTCCCAGATAATAGCACACTGCAGATTAATCTAGTTTCGTCGGAACAATACATCTTTGTAAGTCTTCTAGTGTTAGCATATCGACTAATTTGCTGACTGAATTTAGCTGTCATGTTAGCTTCTTGCGGTACAAGCAAGCGCCATGCTCTGGCTCACTTACCTTCTCTTCGCTGGCGATGGCGAGGAACTTGCGGTGGACATCATTGGGGATACCGAAGGCCTTCTGCGCGTACGAGAAGAGGTCCTCTTTGTAGTGTGCGTACTGGCCCGTGGAGGCGCCCACCTTGTTGGCGATCGTGTACAGCACCTCCACGTACAGCTGCTCCAGCTGAAACACAGGCCAGGGGACACCAGAATTAGAGAGCCTTCCAAACGCAACAATATATGCAGGTGTGAGGTGTAAATGCTACGTTAAAATTATCTTTCATGAGTGGTTCTTAGATCGGCTTCTCTTCCACCTGCCAGGATGCTGTTCACTGTTTGTATATGTTTCGGAGACATTCATTAGCATACAGTCACACGGTTTTAATCACAATGTTGTAGTGTCTTTGACTAGCTTACCATGAGACGGTCTTTTCCTTTCATAAAGCGCATGTCTTGTGAAAAGCATTGGTCATCTTTTACCGCTAGTGTAGTTGTATTCTGTTTCGCTAGTTTTCATTGGCATTCCTCCAAGGAATTGAAATCTGTAATCTCTGGCTTTTCTTACGCCGTCAGATGACGAGAGTTGGCGTTCATATTTCTCTTAATTTTGGTTTTCCAAATAAAATTTGCAGTCTACCTGTTTATATTTGCTACTTTATTATATTTATCGACTTGGCAGCTGTATTAGAGTTCCTAGACAGGTTCACGAGATCGTCGACGAATGTGAGGCCGTTGATCATGATACCGCTGTTGATTTCCCCAATGCATACTTGGTTAAGCAGCCCTATTCTGACCGGTTCTTTTTACCACTCACGGATGATCTTTTTCGAGAGACAACAGAAGAGATCAGGACAGAGCCCAGCACCATACATGACCCCTACTTTAATATCGAACTCCTTGGAGAGGTACCCCATAAAATAAAGTCCTCATTAGCTTCTGCTTCATGATTTGCGTCTTTTTATCGTCAAAAACATTTCTTTGTCGGCCAAATAATATAATTTTTTGTGTTTACTACGACTACCAGATCTGTGCAAGGCTTATATTATTTTTCTATTGTAAGCGAGAAATGTCTTTCCCCCTCGGGAACAACATTCCGGTGTTGAATTCTGGCGGTGATTCCTGATTGAAAAGGGTGAGGACAACTGTGTCCTCAGGTCTTTGTTGCTGCAGATGAGGCATACTTTAGTCTGTGTGTGTGAACTAACAAAAAACACGTCATTATGTTTCAGTAAAACTGCTACGCAGAATTAAGTGTGGGGTTTGGTACGCTTTTTGCGGCCATCTCTGTACCTTTACCTAAAATTTCAATAAATGTCACGCCACCAGTTACCGCTCAATAAATCGTTCATTGGTCTAAGCTATGGATGATTTCCCCCTCACCCCCTGGGTAATACGACCGTTTTTTCAGAGGAAAGAGTAAGGCAAGGCAACCGTCAAGAACAGGTATCGGATGTCGACTTCCTTATTCTCTGAGAAAGTGAAGTTGATTTACAGGATCCATTGAATAGAGGGAACAGTCTAATGAATACAGAATACAGACTGAGTGTACATTGAAGAATGACGAAAATGATGAGAAGTAACAAAAATGGAAACAGCGAGTGACTTAACATCAGAATAGGGGTCCACAAAGCAGAACAAGTTAAGGAATTCTGCTCCCTATGGAACAAAATACCTATGATTGGGGGACCTGAGAGGTCGTAAAAAGCAGACTATCCCTGGCGAAAAGGGTATATCTGGTCAATAAAGGTCCACCATTATCAATTTGAGAAATAAATGTCTGTAATATACGTTTGGAGCACAGCATTGTATGGTAGTGAAACGTGGACTGTGGGAAAATCGGAGCATTTGCGATGTGGTGCTTCAGAAGAAAGTTGAAAATTGGGTGGCTTGATATGGTAACGAATGGGGAGATTCTCCGCAGAATCGGCGAGGAAAGGAATACATGGCAAACACTGACAGGAAGAAGGACAAGAGGATAGGACACCTATTAAGACATCAGAGAATAATTCCCGTGGTGCTAGAGGTAGCTGTAGAGGATAAAAACTGTAGAAAAAGACAGAGATTTGAATACATCCAGCAAATATTTGTGTATGTAGGTTGCAATTGCTGCTCAGAAATGGAAAGGTTTGCGCGGGAGAGGAAATCATGACAGGCCGCATGAAACCATTCACAAGAATAATGAAAAAAGAAGCTCAGTTTTTAAAAAGAGGGTAATCAGACCACCAGAGCACACAGATATAAAAAATCAAAAGAACTTTTATTTGTACGGAGAAGTAGCTTTCCAAGACATCTATACGAAGGCGGTAAGAGTAAGATCTTGACGAACTGTGAGTAGTAGCAGAGCTGCTTTGTGAACTGGAATTCTTTTCTTTTCGTTAAATACTTGTCTGACTTTATTTCGCTACTTTATGTCATGTGAATAATCTTTGGCCTAAGTAGATGTAAAAGAGCTCCTCCTGGGTAATATAAACAAATAAACAGACATGGAGATGTCATGACGCCAATTTGCGAGAAGTTGGTTGAAGAGTGGGAGACTAACTCGGAATTGTTTTAGTTCTGCATGCCCACATGTGTAACGACTGATTAGTTTTCAAAACTTTTACAAGAAGGGGAGGCAGTTAACAAAAATATCGTCGAGCAGCACTTTGCAGAGTCGATTTCATTTGCGTACAAGAAGTGCACGGACTTGCAGAGTGGAAAAGGAACTACGAGTCGTCAAAAAGTGCACTTCGGCTTGTGACACGGTGGAGGAGACTTAGGACTGGGGTTTGAAAGAAGACACTTGACATAGACTTCAACTAGAGATCCGATGGAGAGTTGCGCTCCACGCATCTGAATGTTCAATATGGTAAGAATCGCAGCTCGAGGGAGCACGGTACGATAACAAATGGTTCAAATGGCTCTGAGCACTATGGGACTTAACGTCTATGGTCATCAGTCCCATAGTACTTAGAACTACTTAAACCTAACTAACCTAAGGACATCACACAACACCGAGTCATCACGAGGCAGAGAAGAATCCCTGACCCCGCCGGGAATCTAACTCGGGAAGCCGGGCGCGGGAAGCGAGAACGCTACCGCACGGCCACGAGCTGCGGACAGGAGACGATAACTAACTTGTGTCTGTAGGTATGATGTTATAGTTAACCACATTTCGGAATCCAATGCTTTTCACGAATGTTAAAGGCTCATTACGACTCAATCAGAAATTTTACTTGCATGAGTAGTTTTTCAGTCTTGTGGCGAAATCAGGCAGTCCCCGCGGTCTTATTTACCGTTGATTTATGTGTAGATTACGGTCTTGTCCATTCCCATGATTCATCCAATATTTGCCGAGATTTTCACATTAGATTAGTTTAGACCGACATTAACAAATTTTCTTGTTTTCTGCATTTCTTGTGATCAGTCCAGATGCTTTAATAGTTTTCATTCATGTATGGTAATAGAGAATTTCGTAATAAACAGGCGTTCACGTGGACCATTTCGTAGTTAGTGAACACATGTTTGCCTTTTATGAGCTATAACATTCATGTATGTTGTTTGTTGGGGCAGTCCCTGTCCTATTACTTTTGCATTGCGTGACATACTTTCAATAAATGTACAAGATTTGATAAAAAAAAACTGTGAAACATTTTATTGGAAACAAAATAATAAGCTTGCACAGAATTTGATGTAAAAAAAATCTCCTTCAGCGTTCTGTCCTTGGCTAACAACTCTCTTATCCCAATGCTGAGTCTATGACTGGAAGTTTTTCTGGTTCTGGAAGGCTTCCTTTGTAAGGGCGTTCAGCAACTCTGCTGTAGCTCTTTCACTGTCAGGAATGGTGTGAAAATGTTTTTCTTCAAGCACAGTTTTAATTTTTGGGAAGAGCTAGAAGTTGTATGGTTGTAAATCCTAAGATTAAGGAGGATGTGAACAGACAGGAACACTTTTCTGGCCAAAAAGTCGTGAATCAAAAGCGAGTTGTGGCAAGGCGCGTTGTCGGGAAGAAGAAAGTAGCCACTGGCCCATTTTTATGGTCTCTTTCTTCGTACATAGTTCGCAAACATTGCAGCACTCCTTTGTAAAATTTGGAGTTTACTGTTGCTCCCCTACGAACGAACTCTGATCGCATTATGCCTTCAATACCGAAAAAACAACGAGCATGACTTGAATATTAGATTTTTACTGAGATCTACTTTTAGGATGAGGATGTTCACTAGTTTTCCACCAGGAACCCTACATTTTTGCCTCGGGGTCATACTCATATTCATCTCAAGTTACCATTTTAGACATGAAGTCCGAACGCGTATGACAGTAATACATCGACTATGCGCAAATTGGCACATGATTTTCATTCTGTTCGTGATTCAATAGTGTCCGGACAAATTCTGCACTCAATCGCCTCCTTTTAAAGTTACCCGTTAAAGTGCTTTGCTCGGACCCATAAGAGATGCTGAGGTCTTCAGTAACCTCTCGAATAATTGATCACCGGTTTTAACGAACAATTTTCTCCACCTTTGCAAGCTTTCTTTCATATTTGAGGTTAATGGACGTCCTGAACATTTCCGCTTTCAATTCCCCCATACCACTTGTAAATAGCCTTCAGAGTTACAGCATTATCGCAGTACACCAATTTCAATATTTCTTGAGTCTCTTTGGCACTTTCTTGCTACTTGCAACCGTAGTTAATGCTAATGTGTTGTTCGAAATCGATGAAGCTCGACAGACACAGTAAACACATCCTTACTAGAGCGTCTCTAGAGGCTGATTGACAAGTTAGAACATGTTCCAGCTTGAGACTGCCTGTCTCAGCGGACCAGGCTATCGCACGAATGATATCAAACGGTATTAGCGACAGCAATGGCTGCTAAAAAATTCAGTCGCGGTATTTTTTTATCACACTTCACGTATGAGGGCATGGGGAGCGATTTGAGTTTTGGACAGTTCAACTAACACGCATCATTCTGACACCCACAGTGGTATGTGGAGGGCTCAGCTGTAACTTCATAACACGGTGGATTCCTGATAATGCCGCCTATATCACGGTACTTATAGATGAAGGATAATAAATTTCGTGGCATCCAAATTAGGGTATACATAGTGCTTTGCCACGGTTCGCGCGCTTCCCCCGTCGGAGGTTCGAGTCCTCACTCGGGCATGGGTGTGTGTTGTCCTTAGCGTAAGTTAGATTAAGTAGTGTGCGAGGGTAGGGACCGATGGCCTCAGAAGTTTGGTCCCACAGGAACTTACCACAAATTTCCAAAATTTCTATCGCGGAAGAGGGCACATCGCGAGGAACCTGGGTTTACCGTCAAGCGAGGGGCTGGAAAGATTTTACCATATTTCTGGACAGCAGTGGTTGATTCTCCAGCTGTTAGTAAGCGTGTGGTAGCCGCTGCATGCCGTATCCGGCAGCCGATAAGAAGATTGTGCTGGCCGGGCAGTGGAGTTAACGGCATGCCGATCTCTGTTTGCCATGGACCCGTCTGTCCTGTCGGATGCTGGAAGGCTCAACCTGGGGTATCATCTTGTGTGAGTGTGTGCGCCTCGTACGGCGCTTCCCTAAAATCTTGGCGCAAGTTATCTTAATTATCTACAAAATATGATCGGTAATGTGCTTATGAGGAGAGCAGATTTATTTCTGTGTACGAACGGTTCTTATTAGTGCTAACGTGATTAATGATTATTGTGTGCAACCTGAGTTCTGTTGCAAAATTACAGCTGTTCCTGGGTATGGTGTGTTTATGTTTCAATGTGATTGTGTGTAGTAGTGAGTGAACCACGTATGTTATTCTTGCTGTTGTTTACCGAGCGAGGTGGCGCAGTGGTTAGACACTGGACTCGCATTCGGGAGGACAACGGTTCAATCCCACGTCCGGCCATCCTGATTTAGGTTTTCCGTGATTTCCCTAAATCGCTATAGGCAAATGCCGGGATGGTTCCTTTCAAAGGGCACGGCCGCCTTCCTTCCCCGTCCTTCCCTAATCCGATGAGACCGATGACCTCTTCGTCTGGTCTCTTTCCCCAAACCAACCAACCAACCTTGCTGTTGTTAGCTCATTCGAGCTCGTATAATTGAAACAAATATTGGCATATTTTCTGCTGATTGATTGTGTCTCGATCAGGTTTCCACTGTTTAATGTCGTTGAAAATTCACTCTGAGTGCAAGGTCTAGATTATTTGGAAAACTGGTGAAAGCATTTGATCATTAGGTTGTATTTTTCACATTGCTTTGATCCTGTTTGTGTCTGGTCATATGGTCGATATATTACGACTGTCGTATTGGGTAAACTGTGAGTGCCGTTCATTAGAGCAAATTCTGACGGCTATAGCAAGCTTGTATGTGGTGCTCCTGCCTAAGCACAATAGTATAGTTTGTCTGATAAGCATTTTAGAATTTTGTTAATGGTATTTATTTTTGGCGGGCAACCCGCTGTAACTCAGTTATTCCAGTTGTTTTAAAATCATGTTTGTTACATATTTCTGAACGTTTGAATGTTTATTGTAATACCTAGGTATTTTCGCCTGATTCGGAGACTGTTAGTCTTTGATACTACTGAATTTTCGAAAAAGTGCGTTTATTAACTTATAAAAAATTCATTGGAAAATTGTTTTCGATATTTTATTAAAGGAAACTTGCGAAGATTATTGGCCCGCCGGTGTGCTCGAGCGGTTGTAGTCTGGAACCTCGCGGCCGCTACGGTCGCAGGTTCGAATCCTGCCTCGGGCATGGATGTGTGTGATGTCCTTAGGTTAGTTAGGTTTAAGTAGTTCTAAGTCTAGGGGACTGATGACCTCAGATGTTAAGTCCCACAGTGCTCAGAGCCATTTGAACCATTTTGAAGATTATTGTTCATTCGCTGCAAAACCAATTCCTGTTCATTTCCTCTATGGCACATTTTGGTAGCAGAGCGTGATTATGAGTGTGGGGTACTGTGAGTGATAGATATAAGTAGTTTATATTTTTGATAGGTGCCTTACTGTAACGGATACTACTCAGTTTGGTGTTCTCTCTCAGGGTGGCTGCAAAAGAGGTCACTTGAATGATGAGCTGTTAGTGGACAAACGTATTATGCCGTGGAAAATGGAAATACAAATATTGGGGAAAGCACACTGCAGTGCTGTTTGTGTCCGGTCTTCGAGGTACTTGTTTTCCCAGTGAGCCGCCTCACCACACATGCGGTCGATATAGAGGAATGCGCCGCCTCCCAGCTATACTGGTTTGTGTTACAGTTAGCTTCAATTGTTGGAGGACTGGACTCTATCACTTACGCACTGTCAAGGAAGTAGAAAAATTCGAGAAGTCTGTCACTTCTTGCGAGGGATTTAGTGGGTGCTGGTTGTTGCTACCAATGGTCTTTGGCCGGTTAGAACAGGTGCTGTGGGAGGCCATGGGAAAGACATTCACTACTGTACACCAGTGTTGTCGGTTTCTTTGACGATTAAAGGTGAGGAACCACTTGATGCGAAATTGTGCGGAAGTATGTGTACATCTTGGTTGGTTGTTCCCCAGTATCTCCGTTAGGACACCGATGGGTGTCAGTGTCTGTGTAGAATCGGTATTTGTGGGACAGTTTATAGGGCAACCAAGTCCCGCTAGTTATGTAGGTGTATGTATGCATTAAAGTCGGTTAGTCTCCAGAATTCGGTCATCTTCCGTGGGGAAGTGAATGTGCTCATCATCATCTAATATTTGAAGGGGTATTTTGTACCTTGAGCCATTTTTAGGAGGTATACACCTTACTGTTCCTTGAACCAGGTAAATTCGTATGACATTGAATTCATATAGGAATTGCTTAGCGCTATGAAGTGTGGAAGTGGTCCACGTCATTTAAAGCCAACTGTTCTAATGTTTGTGAAGTACGGGATGTAATGGGCACAAGTTCAGATGTATCTATTGGCGACTGAGGACTGAGTAGTCAACAACATTACGTCGTTATTTACATAATTTTCAGATCAGTAATTACAGTGACAAGTCGTATGTTTTTGGTTGGTTAGTACCTGCAGGTACATGTGGCAAGAGCAAGCCATTAATGCTTATTTTTCCCTGGACAGCAGGTCGGGTGTTGAAGTGTGGACGCATGGTCGCTGAACAGTTAGTCTATAATGACAGGAGTACAGACTTGCAGAAAACATCATCTCATAAAGTTTGTGACGTGTTTGTCCGAAGGCTATTCTACACAAACAAATAACCAACACACTGATGTATCCAAGCATTAAGGTACCACATACAAGCTTCGCGGGGTAGACTCGCGCGGTCTCAGGCGCCTTGCACGGTTCGGCGGCTCCCTCCGTCATCCTCGGGCATGGATGTGTGTGTTAGTTTGAGTTAGGTTAAGTAGTGCGTAAGCCTAGGGACCAATGATCTCAGAAAAAAAAGGACGAAAACATAAAGGAAGTGCAAAAGGTTTATCACACTACTTAAATCGGTGCTCTCCGATACACACGATCGAACAGCGGAGGAGTGGTACTCAAGCGTCAACTTTAGGTTACAATATCTCCGGATGTAATTAACATTTCACAATGCAACAAACGGCACTGATTACGTATTTGTTTATATGTTCAGATGTGATAACAAAACTAATAGGGTTCCATTTAAGAAAACGTAGGTTTGTGTTAAAAAACATACTTCCGTGCATTTTTGTATGGTGGTTCGTATTAAACAATTACACTAGCCCCTCTCCTCACGTTCGGACTGTGGAATCGGTTCGTCAGTATTTGATGTTGTTTACCAAATATATTAGGTGATATATACACTCCTGGAAATGGAAAAAGGAACACATTGACACCGGTGTGTCAGACCCACCATACTTGCTCCGGACACTGCGAGAGGGCTGTACAAGCAATGATCACACGCACGGCACAGCGGACACACCAGGAACCGCGGTGTTGGCCGTCGAATGGCGCTAGCTGCGCAGCATTTGTGCACCGCCGCCGTCAGTGTCAGCCAGTTTGCCGTGGCATACGGAGCTCCATCGCAGTCTTTAACACTGGTAGCATGCCGCGACAGCGTGGACGTGAACCGTATGTGCAGTTGACGGACTTTGAGCGAGGGCGTATAGTGGGCATGCGGGAGGCCGGGTGGACGTACCGCCGAATTGCTCAACACGTGGGGCGTGAGGTCTCCACAGTACATCGATGTTGTCGCCAGTGGTCGGCGGAAGGTGCACGTGCCCGCCGACCTGGGACCGGACCACAGCGATGCACGGATGCACGCCAAGACCGTAGGATCCTACGCAGTGCCGTAGGGGACAGCACCGCCACTTCCCAGCAAATTAGGGACACTGTTGCTCCTGGGGTATCGGCGAGGACCATTCGCAACCGTCTCCATAAAGCTGGGCTACGGTCCCGCACACCGTTAGGCCGTTTCCCGCTCACGCCCCAACATCGTGCAGCCCGCCTCCAGTGGTGTCGCGACAGGCGTGAATGGAGGGACGAATGGAGACGTGTCGTCTTCAGCGATGAGAGTCGCTTCTGCCTTGGTGCCAATGATGGTCGTATGCGTGTTTGGCGCCGTGCAGGTGAGCGCCACAATCAGGACTGCATACGACCGAGGCACACAGGGCCAACACCCAGCATCATGGTGTGGGGAGCGATCTCCTACACTGGCCGTACACCTCTGGTGATCGTCGAGGGGACACTGAATAGTGCTCGGTAAATCCAAACCGTCATCGAACCCATCGTTCTACCATTCCTAGACCGGTAAGGGAACTTGCTGTTCCAACAGGACAATGCACGGCCGCATGTATCCCGTGCCACCCAACGTGCTCTAGAAGGTGTAAGTCAACTACCCTGGCCAGCAAGATCTCCGGATCTGTCCCCCATTGAGCATGTTTGGGGCTGGATGAAGCGTCGTCTCACGCGGTCTGCACGTCCAGCATGAACGCTGGTCCAACTGAGGCGCCAGGTGGAAATGGCATGACAAGCCGTTCCACAGGACTACATCCAGCATCTCTACGATCGTCTCCATGGGAGAATAGCAGCCTGCATTGCTGCGAAAGGTGGATATACACTGTACTAGTGGTGACATTGTGCAAGCTCTGTTGCCTGTGTCTATGTGCCTGTGGTTCTGTCCGTGTGATCATGTGATGTATCTGACACCAGGAATGTGTCAATAAAGTTTCCCCTTCCTGGGACAATGAATTCATGGTGTTCTTATTTCAATTTCCAGGAGTATATATATATATATATATATATATATATATATATATATATATATATATATAATTTCGAGCTATTAATTATTATTGCGTGTACGTTGAGTTCTACTATAAAACTGTGGTTGTTCCTGCGTACGGTGTATTATCCATTCAATGCAGTTGGGCGATACTAGTCAATGAACAGCGTATGTTATTTTACTTGTTCAAATAATGTGAGCACGTAAGGCTGAAACCAACCTTGGTATATTGTCTGCTAGAGTGCTTGTGTCTCCATGAGGTTTCATCTTGCTATGGTAGTGTTCCAAGCATTCTACTTCTGCAAGGCCTCAGTTATTTAGAGAACTGGTGAAAGCATTTGGTGATTGTGTTGTATTTTTCAAATTGCATCGAAAATTATAACTGTCTTATTCACAAGCTGTGTGTGCCACTATTTTGAGCAAGCTTTTATGTGAAAATTCTCAGGGTTATAGCAAGCTTGTATGTGGTGCTTTGGCCTAGTTACAATAGTCTATTTAGAGTGTGCTATGCAGTTTACAAGTTTTATTAATAGTATTTATTTTATGTGGGCAGCCCTGTGTAATTAAACTACTCCTGTTGTTTTAACACTATGTGGATATGCTTGGGTCTATTACTTGTTTTTCTAAATTTTGTTATTGTAACGTCTTGGAATTTTGGCGTGTCGCAGAGACTATCAGTCCTGTTGACAGTTCCTGTTTTAGAAACAGTGTCATTTTTAAATACCGCGAAATTTACTGTAAAATTGAGTTCGATGTTTTATGAAATGTAAGTTAGTAGGGTACTGATCACTCACAGCGCAACCCAGTCGTAGTACAGCCTGTACTGGTAGAAAAGACAATGCGTAGGAAAGACAAACAGTACAATTTACTCAAAACTTCACGTAAAAGATGTAGAACGCTGGCTTCAAGAGTAATGCCACTACGTTGTGCTGATCGAGAGAAAAAACCAGCGGCCGGCCGATGTGGCCGTGCGGTTCTAGGCGCTTCAGTCTGGAACCGCGTCACAGCTACGGTCGCAGGTTCGAATCCTGCCTCGGGCATGGATGTGTGTGATGTCCTTAGGTTAGTTAGGTTTAAGTAGTTCTAAGTTCTAGGGGACTGATGACCTCAGATGTTAAGTCCCATATTGCACAGAGCCATTTGAAAAAATCAGCAGCAAGATAAACGGACAAAAACACGAATGTTTTGATTGTTCTGCGAAGCCAGAGTACTCTGACATAGACATTTGTGCAGTGAACAAGCCAAAAAGTGGCGAGTTAACTGTATTTGAATATGGGAAGACGAGAAATGCAAGACAGTTGGACTGAAGTAAATGGGAGATTTCAGAAGAATTCATGTATCGGAGATTAATAGCATCTCGGATGGATCTTCAATCATAGGGCTTCCACCAGCGTAAATCGCTGCCCAATACGACCACACGTGTTCTCGGACGGTCCTCTCGTCACCCTCTACAAAGCCATACCGGGCGATCGGCGGTGCACTTATAGTCAGATTGTCACCAGTTTCGTTGTGGATCGTAAGGAACGCATTGATACTAGGACTTTTCGGAGACAGGGCTTCAGCAGCTGACATCATTTTCAGTGCCTTCACACGACTTTTAACCACCCAGTGTACTTCACCTACACCATAAAGTCGATCTCATTACCGGAGCGATGTGACACAGTGGTTAACACACTGGGCTCGCATTCGAGAGGGCGACGGTTGAAACCCGTCAGGCAAATGCTGGGACGGTTCCTCTGAAAGAGCATGCCCGAGTTTCTTCCCCATATTTCGCCAATCTCATGGGACTGATGATCTCGCTTGATTCCCTCCCCCGAATCAACCAACCAAACGACGCACATCCCTGTGGAGGTTGCACAGAGTTGGTTACTCTTGGTTACTCCCAAGAACAGAGACAAATTATCTATTAGAGTACTACAACGGTCCGCCTATTTTCCTCACGTTTAGTACTATTGTAGAACGTAGTTACACATACTGCGATCCATTTCTAAAGCGTTTTCGCAGAATCGGTGTTCCGAGTTTTAGCAGCTCGCTCAATGCCAAACGATTACGCCAGCTCTCGAGCAGCGACAGCCGCTGTGTACGAGCGGTTCTAGGCGCTTCAGTCTGGAACCGCGCTGCTGCTACGGTCACAAGTTCGAATCCTGCCTCAGGAATGGATGTGTGTGATGTCCTTAGGTTAGTTAGGTTTAAGTTGTTCTAAGTTCTAGGGGACTGATGACCTCAGATGTTAAGTCCCATAGTGCTCAGAGCCATTTGAACCATTTGAATCTCGAGCAGCGGCGTTAGCGCAACAGCCTAAGTGTGCCCCTGCTGCGCTCGACTTTCGTCCATTATTATTCCATTCCTCCACGAAACACGCACGATTCTTCAACTTCATTTGAAAATGCTGGTGTCAGCTGCGTATTGAAACGTCAGAAACGTGTCTTTATAATGTACAGTAACAATAGAGCGTCCTGAGAGGTTATGTACTCCTGACTGACAATTCTATCACTTCTGATATCGAAAATACACTCCTGGAAATTGAAATAAGAACACCGTGAATTCATTGTCCCAGGAAGGGGAAACTTTATTGACACATTCCTGGGGTCAGATACATCACATGATCACACTGACAGAACCACAGGCACATAGACACAGGCAACAGAGCATGCACAATGTCGGCACTAGTACAGTGTATATCCACCTTTCGCAGCAATGCAGGCTGCTATTCTCCTATGGAGACGATCGTAGAGATGCTGGATGTAGGCCTGTGGAACGGCTTGCCATGCCATTTCCACTGGCGCCTCAGTTGGACCAGCGTTCGTGCTGGACGTGCAGACCGCGTGAGACGACGCTTCATCCAGTCCCAAACATGCTCAATGGGGGACAGATCCGGAGATCTTGCTGGCCAGGGTAGTTAACTTACACCTTCTAGAGCACGTTGGGTGGCACGGGATACATGCGGACGTGCATTGTCCTGTTGGAACAGCAAGTTCCCTTGCCGGTCTAGGAATGGTAGAACGATGGGTTCGATGTCGGTTTGGATGTACCGTGCACTATTCAGTGTCCTCTCGACGATCACCAGAGGTGTACGGCCAGTGTAGGAGATCGCTCCCCACACCATGATGCCGGGTGTTGGCCCTGTGTGCATCCGTCGTATGCAGTTCTGATTGTGGCGCTCACCTGCACGGCGTCAAACACACATACGACCATCATTGGCACCAAGGCAGAAGCGACTCTCATCGCTGAAGACGACACGTCTCCATTCGTCCCTCCATTCACGCCTATCGCGACACCACTGGAGGCGGGCTGCACGATGTTGGGGCGTGAGCGGAAGACGGCCTAACGGTGTGCGGGACCGTAGCCCAGCTTTATGGAGACGGTTGCGAATGGTCCTCGCCGATACCCCAGGAGCAACAGTGTCCCTAATTTGCTGGAAAGTGGCGGTGCGGTCCCCTACGGCACTGCGTAGGATCCTACGGTCTTGGCGTGCATCCGTGCGTCGCGGCGGTCCGGTACTAGGTCGACGGGCACGTGCACCTTCCGCCGACCACTGGCGACAACATCGATGTACTGTGGAGACCTCACGCCTCACGTGTTGAGCAATTCGGCGGTACGTCCACCAGGCCTCCTACATGCCCTCTATACGCCCTCGCTCAAAGTCCGTCAACTGCACATACGGTTCACATTCCCGCTGTCGCGGCATGCTACCAGTGTTAAAGACTGCGATGGAGCTCCGTATGCTACGGCAAACTGGCTGACACTGACGGCGGCGGTGCACAAATGCTGCGCAGCTAGCGCCATTCGACGGCCAACACCGCGGTTCCTGGTGTGTCCGCTGTGCCGTGCGTGTGATCATTGCTTGTACAGCCCTCTCGCAGTGTCCGGAGCAAGTATGGTGGGTCTGACACACCGGTGTCAATGTGTTCTTTTTTCCATTTCCAGGAGTGTAAGCGGTCTGAACATATGACAGAAGGTAGCCGCGATCTATTACACAAATAACGGGCGCAGCTGATATTTACTAATGCTCCAACCGCAATAAAAGTACAGTGTATTGAAAGCAGCGCCGCATTATTAACTTCACAGCTGTATGTGCTGGAATGAATCGCTTCCTTATTATCCCTCGGTTGTACTTCGTCTCAAGTGTACGTACAACTGTGACTATCATTATGATTATTATTACTTTTCTGCTGCGAAAGAATATGATTCCCTGCAGCGGTACAGGGGGGGGGGATCGATTTCTCGTCTGCACCTGACTGCGATAACGCCTCTGGTCTGCGGATGGCGCTGTTACATTCAATAGGCTCGTAAATCATTGATCTTCGATTTATCAGAAACGCTTGTGAAATGTATCGAGCCAGGGTAGTGTTTGCTACATCATGGTATATGCAAGGGGACTTCAAAAAGTAACTTACACAACTATTATGGCAGGCCAAGTAACTTTTATTGAATGCTGTACTGCGCTTCAATATGACACAGATAGATGACACTCTTTCTCAACATAGTTATCAATTGATTGCAATCAACGGTCGGAATGTTCTACCGATCTGTCCATTCCTGGACGATAGAAATCGGCACCTCGATCACGGAGCCATTCGAGAACCACTTTGTGAACATTCTCATCGTCGGGAAGTGTGTGACTGCTGCTAATCGGTTCCTCGATTCCCTCGAAATTGTGTGTGGATGATGACTTTTCTTCCAGATCAGCATTACACACGTCTGACTTTTTGGCACCACTTCCACCACTTCACTACGGCTGGAGCGATATTGCATTACGTCCATATACCATCAGAATTTCACGGCGAACCTATGTGAAATTTAGACGTTATGGTAACTTCAGCTTTGGGGAACGTTTCCAGATGCTCCACCATTTCACTCTCAGACTGTGATGCATCTGTTATCCGTACCGCAGAGACCTGTATCTGGAGGAAACCCAGACGATGTACTCTCTTATTAACAATGTACTACTCTCGTTGTGGAGAGGTCATAGCTTGGAACGACATGTGCAAATTACTTTTTGGAGTCCCCTTGTACCACATCCGTGTAAAAGATGAACACAATCAGTGTGCTTTTTATAGCTTACTTCAAAATGAAATATATAGAAAAGGTCTATTTCACCAGCTAACTAGTGGACCGCCGATAGAATAAATACATGTAAAAATGTATCAGCACGCTATTGGCTACCTAAGTGGTGCCCAATGGCACCTGGCCAAATAGTGTGCTTGTTAGTTACACGGTCCAGTAATATTAATGTGTACGTCGCTTATGTTCGTTGTCTGCGCGCAATAGCCACTCACATACGGCAGGTAGCCGCACTATCAGTAGAGGGTATATGAAAAACGCGGAAGCGGAGTTATTTATCGGACGTCCAAAGGGCATGGTCATTGGCTTTCGTGCAAAGAAATAAACTATTCCGAAATGGCTGAATTTGTAAACTGCTCGCCTAACGCCGTGGGTAAAGTACACTGTGCGTTGAAAAACAGCGCTCTCCAAAACCGGTGGTGAGTTAAATGTGGTACATTAACTGTGGTACACCAAGGCCCATAGAAGACACGGGTAAACCAAGGTTGCGGAGATGTGCACGGGCAACTGTTGAGCAACTGACCGCCCAGATGAACCAAAACGCTGCCAGTATAGTCTCCGAAACAGGCGTCTACATTTACATCTACATGATTACTCTGCAATTCGCAACTGGTGGCTGGCAGAGGGTTCATCGAATCACCTTCCACCTACGCTAACTCATATTGATCGGCGATGAAATCTGTAATCTGCGCGTCAGTATCGCAACTGGACGTCCACTGAATGGCGATAGGTGGCCTTTTTTTCAGATGAATCGCGTTTTATGTTCATCGAAGAGATGGCCGTTGTGTACAGTGTGAAACGTCTGAAAGCAAACACCTCGAAGCCGTAGGAGGGAATCTTATGGTCTGGACAACGTTTTAGTGGCATTCCCTGGGTGATCTTGTCATTCTAGAAGGCACAGTGGATGAACACAATTATGCATCTGTGCTTGGTGACCATGTCCACCTCTAGATGCAGCTTGTTTCTCCTCACCATGAAGGCATCTACCAGCATGGCAAAGTAACGTGTCACACAGTTGGTAGTGTACATGCGTGGTTCGAAGACCACCATGAGGAGTTAACCGTACTCCCATAGCCACTATACTGTACGGATTTGAACCCAATCGAGAATCTATGGGACCACCTCCGTCGGACTGTAAACGCGATGGATCATCATCCGAGAAACCTGGTAAAGATGGTCACAGCACTGGAGTCAGCGTGGACCCACACCTCTGTCGTTACCTTACAGAACCTTGTTCACTCTCTTCCTGAACGTCTCGCAGCAATTCGCGCAGAAGGGTGGTTATTCAGGCCTCTGACAGGTGGCCACATTAACCTGACTAGACAGTGTACGTGAGGCAGCACTGAGGAAGACAGATAGGTACCTCATTCTTGTGGAGCCTGAAGTCGGCGCCGAGCAGGTGGTCCAGCTGGGGCAGGCTGTCGGCGCAGGAGCGCGCCTCCACCTCCTGCGTGGCCATCAGCCGGCGGTTCTCCTGCTTCCAGCTGAGCGCCGTGAAGCTCTCGAAGAACGACCCGTCCGTCTCCTGCACCCTGCAACACACACGCCAGCCGGCCGTGCTCAGCTGCAGTAGCCTACACAGAAGCCTACACAGACAGCCAACTGTTGGCCAAGTCCACTCTCAACCATCTGGTTTTACAAAGGACCTTACAAATGTAACAGCAAAGCAAGAAGCCACTTTCACAAGGTTAACGAAACAATAAACATAGGGCAGAAAAACGTATTAATAATGTTATACAGGAGAACGACAACTCTACGGACAATATTTTGGATGTAGTTCAGGTACATTTTCTTAGTATTTTGGTGTACGGGATCAGTGGTTTATGGTGGCTCCTTACAATGTAATAATGTAATTATGATTTATTCGGTTTCTTGCTCAAATTACCTTTGTTTTTACGAAAATATACTATGTTCGAAAAGTAGCTGTGTGCTATAACGTATGTTGGAAATGGCGTCTACCGCTGGTTATACAAGTAAGGGCCCGGTTAATTCTTCTGTAAAACACTTTCTGCAGATCTAAATCTGAAATGCTTCTAAAGTATGCACTTACTTCAGCTTTTAGCTCACAATGCGAGGGTGAGCGACTGTGACACTCTACAGATTTCGCTGCTCTCCAAAGAAAAATTGTCTGGTGGAGTATGGTTTCAGGAGCGAGAGGGCTATAGGTTTCGTAAGACGGCACTTACCTTAAAATCTCTTAAGGAAGAGACATACTCTTTTGCTTGCGCCGTAGTTGGTTTCGTCTGTTTTTAACTGTCCAATGAAACGGGAGATCTTTAAGCAATGAAAGTTTACTATTCACGGTTTCCTCAAAAAATAAAGGTCCAGTAATCCGGTGCTCGAATTTCTGATTATGCAACAGCGTTTCAAACACAGCACGAGCATTCTCCGTTGACGATAATTTTGTGCTTTCCGTCTAAACATGACGAGAGAGGTGAAACCAGGCCTCGTCGGTATGACATCAAGAATATCAAAGGGATTCCTATCAGTCGAAGATGTAAATCATCTACAGTGAATGGATTCGCTTTTCAATTCCCGCGTCTATGAAATCTTGCACTGCTGTCACTTTATACGGGAACAGTCGCAATGTCTACCTAACTGTTATGCGCAGTTGCAAACCCGATATCTTTTGCTTGTGCCAACTTGATCAATGAATTTTCTGGTCTCTTCCACGTAGAATTAGAAATATCCAACTTCTGTTCGTGTAGTTTAGGCGATCTTCCAGATTGTTCAGCTTGTAACACTGAAACTGTCTCTCTAAACTTCTATCAGTCGATGAACCGCATTACGATGAAGTGCAGCAGTTTACGGGGATTTCTCAGCAAATAACTCCTGCATTGAAGCTATGTATATGTCGCCTTGTCGAAACAGATATTCAACAAGAAAAATATGTTTCTCAGTTGAAAGCACCGTAGTTTAAAAATAAATTGAACATCTAAACACTACATATTGCATTCCATAGCTTTCATCAACTGAACCATTAATGTTACACCGCAGTAGAATTAATTAAAAAACAATCACGTATCTCTTGGAAAAAAACAGTTCTGAAGCTTGAGTTATTCCGTCTTTGTTTCGGATTTGCAAAGTAATCTACATCCGTAGTCCGGTACACGGCGACTTTACGAACACACACACAACAGACAAAAAACTTTTAATATTCAATCGCCAAAGCGCACAGCATAACCACAAAGTAATACAACCAGCTTCAGATGCAAATATACTGTGATGCGGTTGTTGTCATTGCGCGAATAGCACACCATAGCGTGTTAGTGCTGCTTTTTGACATAATTTACAGAATCCATGGACGAGGTGCATATACGCCATATCTTCATAAGTACAGCTATCCATACCGCTGTGTACCACTGTTAACGTACAACTAACCCAGCCGGAATAACATACAGAGACGGAACGGTGTAATAATGAACTGAATCCAACAAGGTCCTTCCCAAACAAGACATATAGCGTATGTTGTCGACATTTGCGCTTTTGTGAAGATGTTTTCAGTGCAATACAACTACAAAGATTAGTGAAGGTTAAAAAGATCAAACGAAATGCAATTACTGACGAGCTACCAGAAACCATGGATTACTTAAACCACAATGCTCAGTAAAATGTACTTCCTAAACTTTGCAGTAGAGTCTGTTTCGTTCTGTGTGTTATTGAATACCATCTTCAGGCTATTTTAGTTACTTCGGTAGTACAAGAAATACCCGTATGCACGAGGTAACGTAAGTCGAAACTGTGGAAAGCGGTTCCAGTTTCGTGGCTATACGTCACAGCGTGAAGTGGTGTTTTACTGGCAGGAACTGCATAAAAACAGCGTCAATATCGGAGCTGATCTTATCAAACCGATACTAAAGCAGGTGACAGTCACCGCTGGTTATGTCAAACCTACTGAAAACCACGAAAAATCCGTAGTACAGGAATGAGCATGAAACCTTGGTTTACCCGACCAATGGAAATGACTGACGACATTCGACGAGTCTATCTCTACTCTGTTCCGTGTTCCGTTTATGAAGAACATTACGTAGTCCAGACTGCCATTCGGTACGCAGTAACAACGTTTTCGTGTATATGAGGCAGTTCAGACGATGCAGCTGTATGCTGGTTAGGTCTATATTGTGATCCACGATGCAAATGTAATTACGGCTTAGTTGCCAGCTTCCACCATCGTTCAAGGAAATGTTTGGGGTTTGTTGTATACGACAGTAAAAAGCTCGAAGGTTCTCCATTTAGGATTTAGATTCTTCTGTAATTTTAGTTTTGCAAACTGTTTAGAATGATTATATTGACTGTTCAGTGTATTACACAAGTTTACTTATGTGGTCCAAATCATTCAGATGTTTGATGCTACGTCAGAGGTGAGACTTATTACAGTGCGATGTGTGATAGTTAGTTATAGAAAGTTACTAACTGAAGTGTTTCTTGCGTGGATATTTCAGTCAGTAGAGGAATTCCCCTCGAAAGGCAAAGGTTCCAGATTGGAGTTCCAGTTCGGCACTATGTTTTAATCTACCAGTACATTCAAACACTTAGCTTTCACATTCAGAACTATAGTTCGGACAGTGTCTTCTTCTTCTTCTTCTTCTGTCTTCAACCATCAGGGTGTTTAGCAGCAGTTCGCTTTTCATTTCTGTATTCGGCCTTCTTCTCTAGAGCGGCGTAGCTGATGCAGCTGGTATCCTCCATGATGGTTGATGTATTCTAGTCTCGGACTGCCTCTTGTATTTTTCTCTTCTACTGTCCCTCCAATGATGCTTTTAATGATACCATCACGCCTGAGCAAATTCCCGACCCAAGTGTCCCTTCTGTGTAAAATTATCTTGAGGAAGAAATCCATCTTCTCCTCTACACTGTGGATCTCGTGTACCCAGGAGATCTTGAGTATTCTGCGGTAGCATTATACCTCTAAGGCTGTTATTTTTTTTCTGTCTCTCCAAGTGTTCATGTTTCACTTCCATACAGCAGCACACAACAGAAAAACGTCTTTATGAGGTCTGCTGGATGTGAAAAGGTTTATTTTCTTGTTATTTTCTTGTCTGGTTCATTGGGCTTACAATATCCTACCTTGACTTTCCGTGTGATGTAATTTTACTCTTTAGATAAGCAAAGGATTCGACGGCTCTTAATCCCTCATTTTTAAGTGAATATTGCGCAACGGTGCTTTGTCTGTTCATCATTTGGGTTTTGTTTCACCTTTATCAATTTTTATGTGGTAGGATGAGATGAGGGTGGTTTTCACGTGGGACGCATCGCTTCTAATAGTTTTCCACCTTCACTTTACACTGCCAAATCATCAGGAAACCTCAGACCGCGTGACTGCTACGGTCGCAGGTTCGAATCCTGCCTCGGTCATGGATGTGTGTGATGTCCTTAGGTTAGTTAGGTTTAAGTAGTTCTAAGTTCTAGGGGACTGATGACCACAGATGTTAAGTCCCATAGTGCTCAGAGCCATTTGAAACCTCAGAATATCTGATCCTTTCCACGAATTTTAATTCCTCCTGTGTGCCCTAGTTTCTCCCTACCTTCATCTATTGCCACTGGAATGAATCCTTTGGACAAGACAGTGGAAGGTGAGCCCCCTTGCCGTACACTCTGCCTTATAGCGGCTGCTTCCTGATGTTCTCGACACATTATCACAGCCACCTCTTCTTTGTTGCAGTCTCTGTTCTACTCTTCTGTTCTTTTAGTTTGTGACAATCTCTCTCACCATCTTAAAAAGCCGTCGCCTGTCTACCCTGTCGAGTGCCTTTTGTCAGTCGATAAAGGCAATATCTGTCTTGATCCTTCTTTAGTCTTTTCTGAAAAATTAATCGTAAGCCGAGTGTTGCTTCTCATGGGCCTACACCTCTTCTAAAGCCAAACTGGTCTTCTGTGATCATTACGTCCATCCTTCCTTCTATCCGCCTTAGAATGATCGAGGTCAGATCCTAGAGGCCAATGTCACTAAACTTAGGGTCCTATAATGTCCACGCGTGTTTGCAGATGCTTTCTTTGGTACTGGCAATGTGATACATCTTTTAAAGTCTGTTGGGAGCTCCCCGGATCCATGTATAACTTGTATGATTCAAATGGTTCAAATGGCTCTGAGCACTATGCGACTTAACTTCTGAGGTCACCAGTCGCCTAGAACTTAGAACTAATTAAACCTAACTAACCTAAGGACATCACACACATCCATGCGCTAGGCAGGATTCGAGCCTGCGACCGTAGCGGGCGCTCGGTTCCAGACTGCAGCGCCCAGAACCTCACGGCCACTCCGACCGGCCAACTTGTATGATATTGAACAGCTTTCTTGATGAGCTATGCTGGTATATCGTCAACTCCTGTGGCGTTTCCAGGTTTTAGCTGGCTGACTACAAGGTTGAACTCATCGCGCAAGAAACAATCTCCCTCTTCTTCCGGTTCGATTACCTCAGCGTTCTCCAGCTCCAGATCTTCATTATCTCCTGCATAGTTTTTCAAGGAATTGTTTTCACTATTCTACTATATCTTTGGGATCATATAATACCACTGCACCTTCAATTTGGATTACACTGCATTTTATTTGTCTGTTTCCAAAGAAGTGCTTAACTGATTTATAAACTGATTCCAGTTTTGCTACCTTGGTCATTTCTTGGTCATTTATTCACCTCTTTACATTGGTCCTCCAACAACTGTTGCTTAGGCTTTTTTCACTCACGGCTGGTTTTATTCCTCAGCGTTCTATATTGTCTTTGTCCTACCTCAGTGTTGTCTTGTTTTAGGTTAAGTCTTGAATTTATTTTTGTTAACATACTTTCTGGAATTCATTTTTTTTTGTTCTTTGCCTTTTGTCCCCCAACTAATTCTACTGCTGCTCGTAGGGTATTTCTTTTCAAAGAGTCTATGTTTCTTTAACAGTTCTGGTGATGTTCATAACTATAGACATGCATTTTAGTCTCTCGTATGTCGAGCTATCCACATCATCTTTTAGTCTATTCAGACCCCATTTCTCCCAAGTTCTTTTCTTAAGATTTTTAAATTTCAGATAACATTCTCCTATCACTTTGTTATAGTCACCATCGACAACTGGGCCAAGGTATATTCTTATTTGATTCCAGGACCTATGTCAAAATACAATGAAGTCTACTCCACTTGCTTTCACTGTATACTTTCTCGGTGGACGGTGTTGAAACTACGTATTACATATTACTAGCTGATGTTCTTTAAAGAATTGCACTAATCTATCTCCCCGTTCTTTTCTTTCTCCCAACCGAAGAAGTCCCACTATAGTGACATCTCTTCCTTCACCCATTGATGAATGCCAGTCCTGTCCTCTGACACTGTTTACGACACCTTTTATCTCACCGTACACTTTATGGGATGATGTAACCAATAAATAAATTTCCTTCCTCGCCAAAAGATTGAAAGTAAGTCGCTGCTGAAGCTACGGACGCATATACAAGAGATGTGTTGGCAATATGTGTTTACAGTGAGCCACAGCTGACACTTCCCATCGTTCGCAGTATCGAAGTTTGAACTGCTAAAAATGGTGGACCATCTCGTGTCAACTAGAAGGTTAAGTGTGTCATAAGTTTTCCAATGCAGACAACGCAACGCTAATCGAAAGCCATCGTCAGCTCTGTCTAGTGTATGGGCATTGCGTCATGAACAGGCGGATGCAACGCCGTTGGTGCGAACTATTTTCCGACGTCGTGGAGATATCAGTGATGAAAAGCGCGATGAGCCGACGTCCCACATTAATGACGACCATGAGCAGCAGTTTTGGGCAGCCATTATGGGCAACCGTCGCTTTATGTGCTTGGAACGCAGCAGCTATTTCCTGCGGTCATACCCGTCCCCGAAAACCTATTAGACTTTATGGAACATTTTTTCACGGTGGCGGAAAGGCGCGAGCTTGCGCCCTCTCTCTCTCTCTCTCTGTCTCTCTCTCACACACACACACACACACACACACACACACACACACACACACACACGTTCCAAATACAGGTTACAGATTTAGTGACATAACACCTCATGTTTATTTTAAGGACTCCAATACAGGAAAAGTAATTGTATTGCGATATATTTTAATACACTTCCCTCTGCGATTCCTAGCAAGGCAACGATCTACAATTTTTCATTACGATGTGATCGAGCGATTGTCTTTCTCTTCACGAAGGTGCGGACATGGTCAAATATTACTTCTGGATAATTATTCGTAACGGCAGAACGACGCTTCTTTTAGTAAGGTCAGCTGCCCATTATTTGGAAACATAATATCATTAATTATTACTGCTGCTTCTAACGTCTTTATCACGTAAAAGCAGCGTTCCTGAGTGGAAATTGATAATTGACAACTTATAGTGCTCGATATAACAATAATAATAACAAAAAAATAAAGAAAGCTTTCACTTTATCATTTAATAGTCGCTCCTAATCTCCACAGATTTCCACGTACAATAAGCCGACGGACATTGGCGAGTTTGTGGAGAAAACACCGATTTTTCTCGTATCTCGTATTTTCAACAGTTACAGTCATAATAATAACAAAGGAACTTTAAAAAATGTAATAGCCATTCATCAAATCATAAACGTTATGTTCAACGAGATACGAGAATACGAACAGAAAAGTTGATCCAACTATAAGGAAAGTGTCAAAATTAAGATAGTCAATGACAACGGCTGCTTGCCTATGTTCCAGCAAACTTTCCAGATATATATGTGGCCTCTATTATGGCCCTAGGGAAACCTTGTCGCTAATCTTACTAGGGAAAGTTGACAATTTCTCGGTTTGACGGTTAAACCCTCTTTTCTTTTTAGCTCAAACATGCTCTTGTTTTTCGACTTAATCTGGAGTCAAAGAACATTGACTTCAGTTTCAAAATCAGACGTACAATGCTTGAATATGTGTAAAGAACTCGTTCATAGACACCAGAGCCACTTCACTGGACAGAAACATTTTTCTTTCACAAATATATGTAGAATCCGATTGGTGTCACATCTGATGATGTTCCTACGATTTGTACTTGAAATTAATTCAGTTCCCAACTCACGTTTGAAGTGAAGAAAGATTTTATTTGCTTTGTACTTCAGTCCTTCCCACGTATTTTCACTTTGGTTGTTCCCCGAGACTCGCGTAATTCTCATTAGTACTGTTTAGCCCATTGCAGAGTAGTGAGTAAGAAGAGTTAGTTATTTATCACAAAGAACATTCCCCATAACGTTTCTGACACATGATATAGACTAGGATGTTTTTAATACAGCGCCGTCAACTTTGAAACTTGCTAACAGATTAAAACTGTGTGCCGGACCGTTGTCGAACACGGAAACTTTGCCTTTCGCAGGCAAATGCTCTACCAACTGATCTACCCAAACACGAGTCACGATCCGTCTTCACAGCTTCAGTTCTGCCAGTATCTCGTCACCTACCTTCCAGACGTTGCAGAAGCTCTTCTGCGAAACTTGCAGGACTTGCACTCTTGGAAGAAAGGATACTGCGGAGACGCGGCTTAGCTGCCTGGGAGATGTTTCCCGAATGAGATTTTCACGCTGCTGCGGTTTGGAAGGTAATAGACGAGGCACTGGCAGAATTGAACCTGTAAGGACGGGTCGTGACTCGTGTTTGGGTACCTCAGTTGGTAGAGCACTTGCCCGCGAAAGACAAAGGTCCCGAGTTCCAGTCTCGGTCCGGCACACAGTTTTAATCTGCCAGGAAGTTTCGTATCAGCGCACACTCCGCTGCAGAGTGAAAATCTCATTCTGGAAACCATCAACTTTCATTCCGTTTATAGCGTGAAATGAAGGGCGTATATCTCATCGCCATTACTAGGTCTGGCCTTGTGCAATCGTTGGCAGTAGTGGGAAGTGGGGGTGGTGATGGTGGTAGGTCTTAAGTGTCAGAAACTAATCTTAGGCATTTGTGAACATAGCACCATCAAAGTATTAGTCGATAACTGCACAATAAAATTATGTCAGATTAGCATCCCAGTTCTCATCATTTGCGGGAAGTCCTAATTTTCTGCACTATCATGTACACGTCTGCAGCTGAGGCTCATACTGGCTAAGACTTATGGCGAGGCACCTATTAGTGAAAGAACGTGCAGAGAATGGTTTCAAAGATTCAAGAACGGTGATTTTGACTTCGAAGACAGGCACTGCGGCGGAAGAGGGAAGGTTCCGAAGCTACTGAAACGGGCGTAAGAAGTCACAGGGGATCGTTATCGAAGGCAGTTGATGCGTTTGAGACGAGCGATGAAAGACAAACGGAAAAAAAACAGCGACAGATATAAAAAAGTGATTTTTCAGGGTGGCAATTCTCGACCCCATGTCGCAAAGCTCTTCAAAACATACTCGGAAGCCGGCCGGAGTGGCTGAAGGTTCTAGGCGCTACAGTCTGGAACCGCGCGACCGCCACGGTCGCAGGTCCGAATCCTGCCTCGGGCATGGATGTGTGTGATGTCCTTAGGTTAGTTAGGTTTAAGTAGTTCTAAGTTCTAGGGGACTGATGGCCTCAGATGTTACGTCCCATAGTGATCAGAGCCATTTGAACCATTTTGAACCATACTTGGAAGCGTTGAAATGGGAGGTCCTAGCCACCCACCGTATTCTTGAGATATTGCTCCCTGTGACTGCCACAGTGCCCGACCCGGATGAACAGCACTTCTGGTGAAACGAACAAGTGAAAAATTGGATCGATTCATGGATGTCCTCAAAAGGCGCCCAGCTCTTCCGCTGCGGGTTTCGTATGCTGCCCGAATGATGGCATCAGTCGTAGATTCCTTGTAAGTTCTTCACAATAAAGCCTCGAACTGGGAGGAAAAACGGTGGAAGCAAAGTTTTAGATCTAATAAAAAATACTGTAGCTAAACGGCAAATGAAATGAAGCAGTGCATGTTCCTGTAAAGAGGAGATGAAGAAGGTATGGATTCCGTGGCAAATTTTGTTGTAGACTTTTTAAAATGACCAAAACTTTGTTTCGCGTCTATCTTCATTCACCAAAAGCTTTCTAACAGTTAATTCTTTATATAAATTTACCACACTGATTTTTCTGAAACGCCTGTGACGTGAGTTTCTCCATACACTTTTCATCGCCGATCGGCCAATAATGTGTTGTGTACTTCTCGATTTTTTCACATGGAGTTTCAGGTTTGGGACGTGCATTACGTTGCTCTGTTACAAGAAGAATACGCTCACACTGTAATTGAACTCCCCTTTCGTTAAGCGTTGAAAATGAAGAAACATACTGCTTATAAGGTTTCAGCAAGTACTGATGAATTTTCGTTGGCTGTGAAACAAATTTTACAGCCGCTCGGGATTCTAGATCGTCTATTTTTATGAAATACACATAACACGTTTACTTTTGATAGCACTAAAAACGAAGCTGTAGCGCAGATCATGTCTGCATTTCACAGAAGTTATTGCGAAAGATATACAAGCGTGACAACAGTTAAATGTCACCGATATCAGTGCCATCTCTTTGCAATTCTGGGAACTTTATCCTTTACTTTATCATCAATAAAATGTCTGTTCAACATTTTTTCTTAATTTAGGTTGTGTACATGGAAAAATCAACATAAAAACAGGTGTACTTCGGAAAAAAGTCTTACATTAACTGAGAGAAAGCGAACTACTTAGCGACACATCCTTCCATACTCCACTTTTTCGGACTTTGCGTCTTTTCTTCAGCAACAAATGATGATGGGAAATGCGGGCAATGAAGATAAAGGCAGCGGTATTGGTTAGTTATTCCAGATTCATTAGCCTGAAATACCGTAAATTCCTACCATCATTAACCCTAAATGGGACAAATATCAATTTCTCTCATTCAGCTGTATTCACATTTATTGGTTTTCCACTTAGATGCAACTGGAGGTCTTTAGCAAACATGTAGTATTTGTAGTCGGACAAAACTGATGACGTCATTTGCATACACTGAAAAGAATACAGGACCTAATACCGAACCCCTGGAGACGCTTGATACTACCTTTCTCCACTGGACTTCATGGTGCAGGAAATAACGCGTTGCTGACGAAACATCAGGTATGAGTGAAACCATTCATCTACATCTACATGACTACTCTGCAATTCACATTTAAGTGCTTGGCAGAGGGTTCATCGAACCACAATCATACTATCTCTATACCATTCCACTCCCTAACAGCGCGCGGGAAAAGCGAACACCTAAACCTTTCTGTTCGAGCTCTGATTTCTCATATTTTATTTTGATGATCATTCCTACCTATGTAGGTTGGGCTCAACAAAATATTTTCGCATTCGGAAGAGAAAGTTGGTGACTGAAATTTCGTAAAAAGATCTCGCCGTGACGAAAAAGTCTATGCTGTAATGACTTCCATCCCAATTCGCGTATCATATCTGCCACACTCTCTCCCCTATTACGTGATAATACAAAACGAGCTGCCATTTTTTGCACCCTTTCGATGTCCTCCGTCAATCCCACCTGGTAAGGATCCCACACCGCACAGCAATATTCTAACAGATGACGAACGAGTGTAGTGTAAGCTGTCTCTTTAGTGGACTTGTTGCATCTTCTAAGAGTCCTGCCAATGAAACGCAACCTTTGGCTCGCCTTCCCCACAATCTTTGTAGAACCTACACAAATTCTCCTCTACACGCACTTTGACAGCACATATTTCCATCTGCAATACTGTGGCACACTTCCCTAGAGGGAATGCTCTCTCTAGTCTACTCTACTCTGTAAACCCCAACCACAGTGACTTCATCTGTTCTCTACCCATCGGTAAACCAAACTATCTCCTGCACGGTGACATGGTTTATTCTTCCACTGCTCCCTACTTCTATTTGTAATATTGAAATATTTATGTATATACCACCATAATTCACGAGGGTCTTGTATGAACTTCATGCATGCCTTTTGCTAAGCCTATCATGTTAATATATGGAAAAGCTATAACCACATTAACAATAAGACTTAAAGACTGGTGAGCATAACTTCGCGAATTTTTACATTTCACATGTGCAAGTGTTGAGTCCTAAGTAAATAACTAATGTATACAACATCGTTACAGTTATCTTAACTGAAGTCATTATTTATATGCTTTCGTCAGGATAGACGTTGGGTACAAGACGGTGGTGGTGGTACTTATTCCACCTGAATGCAAGCCAATTCACTTACTGAGGCACAGCTTTGCTCAGTACTTCAATATTCTACCTCATTTTATTTAACTGTCGTACTGAAAGCTGTAATACTACACAATGCATTTGTAGTATACATAAAATAGATAGCTTCCTCATTGCAGATCTTATTACTGTGACATAGCTAACAGCATTTCAGCAATGACGGATAAAAATCAGGCATCCAACACAAGAAAATTTAGAAATCACTTTTCTAAGAAAAATGAACACACAAAGCATGGGATGTGACAAGAAGAAAACTACTGTGATCACTCATAACTCAAGCAAGCTGGTAAATAACGGGCCTTTCTGAGAAAGATCATGAAATGTAAGTGCACCAGTTAGGTAGTGAACTTGTGGAAAACAGTTCATGCATGATGTACATATATTTAACAATGGAGCTAATTAGTAGTCATCCAGGAAAGAAGGAAGCTTTGTACCTTTGCCAACATGGTAATTCAACACTTCTCTGAGGAGAAAAAAATTCTCCAACAAAATCTGACAAAAGTGAAAGAAGAAAACAATTCTGCCTGATTTTAGTATTCTCGTAGCCTTCAGGCTGACAATTGGTTTTGCATCAATTAAAGTGCACTGAAAACTGACATTATACTACAAAGGACTTAATGAACTACTACATACATTCCAACAAGCTCTTCACTACTGAACTGCATTTCGCGATAAATTTGGCTGCTAAGTCTGGCAAGTAATATGTCGAATTCTACAGTGTCAAAGGTTTTGCTGAATTCTAAGAAGCGCGTGGTAATTGCTTCTTGCGCGTCCGTGGCAAACTTTGGGTCATCTGTTACATTTATTAAGGCAGACGCTGCGCTGCGACGTTTAGGGAAACTTTATTGGTATTTGTCTAGTAGGTTCTTTGTAGTTAAGTAGTCTGTTAGTTGGTCGTAGACTATATATTGTGAGGCCTTGGACATCCCAGGAAGAGTGCAAATAGATTGGTAATTAGAGGGTGTTGTAGCAAACGTCATTTGTAGATTGTGACTTAAGTAGCCCCTGTTTCCAGGCGTCGAGGAAAAGACTTGGGGTTAAGGAGTGGTTGGAGATGTACATCATAGTGGGCAATAGTGGATCAATAATAGGCTTCAACATCTGGACTGTGATGTCATCGTATCCAGTAGATGCTGATCTGATGCACATGACTGCTTCTCTTGGCGGTACTACGAGTAACATGATTTAGTAGACTTTTTTGTGGCTACAGTCCATGAAATAATTTCAATCATCGGTTCAGTTCTCTGGTTCGGAGAACGGCATCAGCTTCAGTTATTACACTGCCTGTACCACGACCACGCTGTATTGTTACATAGGACAACCGGTTTATTTCTGTTTTTGGTTAATGTATGGGCATACCTGAGCTTTGCATTTGTGTCAGATTGACAACTCTGTTCCGCTTCTGCTTGTAAGTAATATGATTTTCAGACCTGGGGCGCAGATTTTTGCACAATTTGTAGCGTCTTGAAAGTCATACGCTGTTTTAGTTATTCTGTTCGCCAAGGCGCGGTTTTCCTTCTTACATTTCCGGTCTTTACACGGACATGCAGTAGTGACCATTAAAATTGCTACAGCACGAAGACGAAGTGTTACAGACGTGAAATTTAACCGACAGGAAGAAGATGCTGTGATATGCAAATTATTAGCTTTTCAGAGCATTCACACAACGTTGGCGCCTGTGGCGACACTTACAACGTGCTGACATGAGGAAAGTTTCCAACCGATTTCTCATACACAAACAGCAGTTGACCGACGTTGCCTGGTGAACCGTTGTAGTAATGCCTCGTTTAAGGAGGAGAAATGCGTACCATCACGTTTCCGACTTTGAGAAACGTCGGATTGTAGGCTATCGCGATTGCGGTTTATCATATTGCGACATCGCTGCTCGCGTTGCTCGAGATACAATGACTGTTAGCAGATTATGGAATCGGTGGGTTCAGGTGGCTAATACGGAACGCCGTGCTGGATCCCAACGACCTCGTATCACCAGCAGTTGAGATGACAGGCATCTTATCCGCATGGCTATAACGAATCGTGCAGCCACATCTTGATCCCTGCGTCAACAGGTGGGGACGTTTACAAGACAACAACCATTTGCACGAACAGTTCGACGACGTTTGCAGCAGCATGGACTTTCAGCTCGGAGACCATGGATGTGGTTACCCTTGACTTTGCATCACAGGCAGGAGGCCTGGATGGTGCTCTCAACGACGAACCTGGGTGCACGAATTGCGAAACGTCATTTTTTCGGATGAATCCAGGATCTGTTTACAGCATCATGATGGTCGCATCTGTGTTTGGCGACATCACGGTGCACGCACATTGGAAGCGTCTATTCGTCATCGCCATACTGGCATATCAGCCGGCGTGATGGTATGGGGTGCCATTGGTTACACGTCTCGGTCACCTGTTGTTCGCATTGACGGCACTTTGAACAGTGGACGTTAAATTTCAGATGTGTTACGACCCGTGGCTCTACCCTTCATTCGATCCCTGCGAAACCCTACATTTCAGCAGGATAATGCACGACCGCATGTTGCAGGTCCTGTACGGGCCTTTCTGGATACAGAAAATGTTCGAGTGCTCCCCTGGCCAGCACATTCTCCAGATCTCTCACCAACTGAAAACGTCTGGTCAAAGGTGGCCCAGAAACTGGTTCAAATGGCTCTGAGCACTATGGGACTTAACATCTGAGGTCATCAATCCCCTAAAACTTGGAACTACTTAAACCGAACCAACCTAAGGACATCACACATACCCATGCCCGAGGCAGGATTGGAACCTGCGACCGTAGCAGGCGCGCGGTTCCGGACTGAAGCGCCTAGAACCGCCAAGCCACCGTGGCCGGTCCAGCAAGTGGTTCGTCACAATACGCCAGTCACTACTCTTGATGTACTGTGGTATAGTGTTGAAGCTGCATGGGCAGCTGTACCTGTACACGCCATCCAAGCTCTGTTTGACTCAGTGTCCAGGCGTATCAAGGCCGTTATTACGGTCAGAGGTGGTTGTCCTGGATACTGATTTCTCAGGATCTATGCACCCAAATTGCGTAAAAATGTAATCACATGTCAGTTCTAGTATAATATATTTGTCAAATGGTTACCCGTTTATCATCTGCATTTCTTCTTGGTGTAGCAATTTTAATGGCTTTGAGTAACTTCTTTAGTACATCCTTGACGTTTTTAGCTTATGTTCGAAAAGGGAATAGAATACGTCCCCCTAACTATTTCTTGCACCTCAGTTGCAAGTTGAGATAAATTAATTCCTTTGTACTGATGTGGATGACCTTACACTTTTCCTTATTCAGATGACTCTGAATATATAGACTGTTACTGCTTTGCAAGGACCAGTGTTCGATAGTTTCTCAACGGATGATGTGGCCATCAGCTTATCCCAGTCAGCTATGCCAAAATTCTAAGTTTTGGGGCATAGGATTAACTGGAATAGGACATAAATCAATAATGGCTGTGAAAAGCATACAATAGGACGTGCCCAGGTATGGCAAAGAATAATAATCAAATATCTACCCTGTTCTTCCAGAATAGCTTATGATGAATGCCCAAAAATTAGTAAAATGTCAAGCGGTGTACACTATAACTACCTAACGCACACTGAACCGTTGGCAGTGGCTGCACTGTGCGAGTCTTTTAGTGTCATTGTAAGAAGCATTAATAGTATGCAAGTAATTAAAGCAAATGATTAGTCATCTTGTCCCGGTCATTAACGTGCCCTGGTTTCCTCTATTATGAAGCCATATTAGAAAGGTTTGTAGAATTCGTATACAAAAGAAGTGACAGACGTCGTATTCTGTCATGATTTAGCCTCAGATGTAAAAATGTTTGTGAAGTTGCTCTAGCGATTAACTGATGCGTTATGATTCATTTCGGGGGCAAGGGATTGCGACATATCTGGCACAGTTCGGACGCCGCATATGAAGGAGGAGGCCTAGCCACGAGTAGGAATATTAGTCATATTTTAATACAGCTTTCGAATACTTATGATCAAAGAAAGCAGAAAGCTAATATTCCATCATAATTTAAAAAAATAGTTGTGAGCTGTGGCAACCAAGTGAGTATTAAAGATAGTAAGCGGAATCTATTCGTTCGGATACACAGCTTTGCAATTTCAGAAAAATGTCGGCAAGTGCAGATAATTGCAACATCTGTTATACAGTCTGCTTAAAGGCTTTTTCATCCACGTTCTTGACAAGAACAATATACAGGAAATTGGGGACAAATTGGGATCTGTTAGACGACGACACCAGCGAGTAAGTTCAAATGTTGTGACTGATAATGGAAGCAAGGAGAAAATAAAATCAACGTACATTCTTTCATCTGTATGATGAAAATGTTCGACAAAGTAAAACGGTGCTATATGTTAGAAATTATATGAAAAGTAGCAGTAACCTGTAGAGAAGATGGACAATGTATGGTATTTACGAGAAATGAGATGGAACAATGAGAGTCTAAGATTAAGAACAGAGTGTTATGGCTACAAACACCGTAAAACAGAAGTGCAGTCTTTCGCCGCTAATATTCAGTCTATACATAGATAATGATAAGACATTAACAAAAGAAAGGTTCAAGAGTGGGATTATTCGCTGATAGTACTGCTAATTTTTATCAGAGTAAAGAAGAATTACAGGACGTGTTCAACTGGTTGAAGAAGCTAATAAGTTCGGAAAATGGACTGAGTGTAAACTGAATAAAACGAAGATAATGTGGAGTACATATTCCTGACGTACTGTAGGTTGAAACAGCTGCCAAGACAGAAAATAGTATTTGTTTTGGTCTATAGACGCAATTTTAATTTTTTACTGGCAATCAGTTTTGGTATACAGTACAGTCGTTGTCAGTAATTGACGTAGCTACTTGGGAAGTGAGCGTGACAACTGCACGGCAATGAGTGGCCTTTGGATGATACTCAGTACAGAAACTGGTAGCCAGTGTGCAAATTACCACAGACGAACAGGGAATTCCTGGCCAAAGTCTGTTTGCTGTTGTCAAACATTGGCCATGACCTGAGCAAAAAATTTTCTAAGAACGTACGGTCAGAGCCCACAATTGTACGTTGTATAGTGAGAAACAGAAAAGAAAATCGAAGCATTTGAGATGTGATTCTACAAAGAATGTTGAAAATTAGGTGGACTGATAACTAAAGAGGAAATTCTCTGCACAATCGGCAGCGTCAGAAACATATGGGACACTGACAAGAAGAAAACAGGACGATAACCATGTATTAAGACATCATGGAATAACTTCCAGGGGCGTCTAATAAAGCGAGCTGTAGAGAGTAAAAACTATATGTGAAGACAGAGAGTTGCGTAAAGCCAACAAGGACATAGGGTGCAAGTGCTACTCCGTGATGGAAAAAAAAAAAAAAAAAAAAAAAAAAAAAAAAAAAAAAAAAAAAAAAAAAAAAAAGAGCAGAGGGCGCCAGTCAATCCACGCCTGCTCTTCCATTAGCGAAATGAGTAGCATTTTTCTAGAGCAAAAATTTTCCAAAATCTCATTGGTGGCTCCTCTCAACAGCTGTGGCCATCCGCAAGAGACAGAAGCAGAAGAGAGAGAGAGAGAGAGAGAGAGAGAGAGAGAGAGAGAGAGCGAGAGAGAGAGAGAGAGAGAGAGAGGGAGGGAGGGGGGGGGGGGGGGGCTAGTGTGATCTAGAAGGTCTGCTTTGTATTCTACTGACAGCGTACAGCAGCTACAACAGAGAATTGAGGCCGAGATGCTGCGGTACACTGCCACGTCGTGAATATTTTAAAAAGAAGTCTCCCTGCGGACTGGGGGGGGGGGGGGGGGGGCTTGGTGTGAACGTCGCGGGGTCAGGCTAATCCCTGAGCCATTAGGGGGTTCCTTATCCTCTTCTCTCCCAGTTTTGGATTTCGCGTCGCCTCACTGTCCTAGATAATTCAAGGCGCGCTTTAAGTTGTCTACAAAGCAAGAAGCTCAACTTCAGGCAGACCCAAGCTCATGTTGTAAGAGGCGTATTGCTGGTTGCCTAGCAGTCAGGATTCACAACTCCGTTTTACGTTTTATCGGTAACTTACTTATAAAATCTATTTTTTTTTAAGACTTCGTTCTTATCCTCGTTAACTAAGATAAAAAAGTCGAATAACGAAAAAAATAGTGTAGTCCCAAATTTTTGTACAGATGTAGAAGTGAGTTTCATGAACAACACAATAAAAATCGCACCGTACGATAAGGACTTTGGGGCGGGAGGGAGATTTGAAGGTCAGTTCTAATGTTTTCCTTGAACGACTCTAAAAACGCAGATTCTACCGAAAATATTTTGCAGTATGAAATTAATCTGCATTTTATTTCCTACGAAAAGTTCTTGATCATTTTTGCTCTTTGACTAAAAGTTTTTGCATTTGAGGGGATGGAAAAATCGCAGATTTATACTATTTGATGATTATAATGTTTATTGTTGAATAAAGGGGATTAAGAACAAATACTAAACGTGTGAACTATGTGTAAGAGCAGTGGAACTGTATTAAGGGGTAAATTGTGTTATGTTTGTGTAGCAGACTACAGGAGGCGGGGGCGGAGAGTAGAAATTCAAAGGAATGTAGGTAGCCGGTTTGCGGTCATACGCCGGCCGGAGTGGCCGTGCGGTTCTAGGCGCTACAGTTTGGAAACGAGCGACCGCTACGGTCGCAGGTTAGAATCCAGCCTTGGGCATGGATGTGTGAAGTCCTTAGCTTAGTTAGGTTTAATTAGTTCTAAGTTCTAGGCGACTGATGACCTCAGAAGTTAAGTCGCATAGTGCTCAGAGCCATTTGAACCTTTTTTTTGCGGTCATACAGTTCCCTCATTTATGGGAACTGAAGGGCGGGCAGGTGAATGCCCACTCCATCCCCTAAGTCACAAGACGTAGCTACAGGGATTTCCCGAAGTTATACCGACTCTCTGCACCGCGGCTTTTGAATCACTGGCGACGTAGTGTGTTGGTATGCCTGAGGGTGTTTGTTTTCCGCAAAGAGCTTTAACATTACATGGCTTACAGATATGATTTACTGATAATACTAACGCAAGAAACAATACGGACGGAATTTATGTAAAACTTTTCTCACTGCTTTATAACGCTATTAAACTGATTCTTAGTCATCCTGTGCGGCGACTGTAACTTTCTTCGGCAAACGGCAGTTTCCCCCACCACGAGCGTCACTTGCTTTTTAGTTTGCAGATGGACTGGAACTCGCCACTTCTGACCAAGACTACTAGTATCAAACATAGATTTTAGTTTGATAAATAAATTTCTCGGAATGTACATTTGGAGCACAGTGTTGCGTGGCAGTTAATAATGGACATTGTGAAAACCGGAACAGAAGAGAATCGAAGCTACAGAAGATTGTTGAAAATTATGTGGAATGATAAGATAAAGAATGAGGTTCTCCGCAGAATCGGTGAAGAAAGGAACATATGGGAAAAAGTGACAAAAGGAAGCGACAGGATGATAGGACATGTGTTTCGACATCAGCTCAAAACAAGGGCGTGTGTGCGCTGTCGGTACCAGTCCTTGTCCGGGTGGCGGAGCCAATGCTGCACTGTGTGAATCACCTCCTCATCGTCCTCAAAATGTCTTCTACGAATGGCATCCTTTAATGGCCCAAGCAAGTGGAAGTCCGAGCGGGCTAGGTCAGGGCTGCAGTGTGGATGCGGTAACACTGTTCAACCCTGTTTTGCGGTTTGTTTAGCAGTCCTAAGACTTGTGAGGGGCCTAGTGTTATCGTTTTACAGCAAAACATCTCCTGGGTTGCTGTGGCACCGAAGTTGCCAGAAGCGCATTTTGAGTTTTATGAATGTGTTGAGATATGCTTCTAAATTAATTGTACCGCCTCTTGGCATCACATCAATGAGAATCACAACTTCACAATTCCAGAACACACACCTTATCGGCGGGAGCAGTTGTTTTTAATTTTTCTTCTGTGGGGAATGGGAATGACGCCATTCCTTCGACTCTCGTTTCGTTTCGGGCTCGAAATGGTTTACCCAGGTTTCATCACCTGTCACAATTCGGGACAAGAAGGCCTCCCCCTCAGTTTCAAAACGTTGCAACAAATCAAGACAAATGTCTTCTGTGCGATTTGTGATCTACCGTTAGACACCACGGGGCCCATTTTGCACACATTTTGAATATCAAAGAGTGCGGATAATCGCATCCACACGGCCTTTGCCGATTGACAGATGCCGCTCCTACCGCCGAGTCGTAATGCTCTGTCCTCGCGAACGACAACATCAGCTCGCTGTAAAATGTCAGATCTGACAGCCGTGGATGGTCTCTCCGACCTCTGCAAATCGTGGAGCTCCGTCGAACCGTCTTCTGATGACCTCACCATCCGCGCCCAGCAACTAACTGTACTTTTGCCAACAGCAGATTCGGTATAGACTTTCCACAAGCGTTTGTGAATATTCCTCACTGTTTCTTTCTCTGCAGCGAGAAATTCAATGACCGCATGTTGCTTGTAATGTACATCACCTACAGACGCCGTTTTGAAACTGTTCTGCAACTACGCTATTTGTCGGAAGTGACGGAAACTTGGCGCGCTCACACAGGAGACTGAAGATAGTACATACGTAATGTTTCGCATTCGTAGCATTGTTATCGGCTGAGAAAAAAATGCCGCTCATTACTTTCTGGGCAACCCTTGTAAGGTGAAAGATTTCTGTGTGGCACATCAAGGATACTCCTGTTCTATTCTATGCAGAAGTTCCCCGAAGCCGCTGACGACTTTTCTCTGTAATGTATTATTTATACGTAAATTCTATGACAAGTATTTCATTTTTTATTAATTCTTTTTCTTATAAATCTTCTGATCAGCGTTGAGCAGACAGTGCTCTGACTCCTTCCGTGGTGAACTAGAGACGCCTCGCATGGTCCCAAAAACTAAAACAACAGAAAAGTAAAAGTACCTGCTCTGGGAGAGTGTATGTGTTCGTAGACAGCATGGTGAAATCGTCAGCGAATGCAGAGCAGTTGGTCTGGATACTTTTTCCAGACCTGGGTTTGGAACCCCTATCAGATTCTACATCCAACTTGCGGCTGAGTTCGCCACTCCGTTAATTACAATCTATCGTACAGCCATCGAACGAAAAATCGAAAGCACAGATTACTCTTGTCAACGAGAAGCGTACAAAAGTCATCCACGAAACTACCATCCGATATCCTTGAAATCCATTTGTTGCAGAATATTAAAACACATTCTGAGCTCAAACGTAATGAGGTGCCTCGAACAGAACGACCTCCTCCATGCCACCCAACATTGATTTCGGAAAATACTTCATATGAGGACATAGTTGAGCTGTCCTTTCCTGGCCTGTTCTTTTTTTATTTTTTTATTCGCAAATTGTCTCCAAAGCACAATCGAAGGGAACCAGAGACACCGTTTCATCCTGTCTGATCCTCCGTGGGAAGCCCTGTCACACACTTTGCTTTCTAACGAGCTCCCCTCCGAACCGCATCAGTACAGCGAATATCACCACTCTGTCTTCCGGATCATGAGGGTTTTCTTATAATTTAAGAAACTAATACCAGATCTTTGCATAGTTTTTCGCCATTATTTTTAAGCTCCATTTATTTTCCACCCATTGTCTTCCTTTTTTGAGGTCACTTGATACTGTCTAAGTGGACGACCTGTTTTCTCCACCAGTCTTCTCCACAACTCTTTGGGTATGGAGACCATCTAACTGCTACTGTATTTGCCAGGTCTGTTCTATTTACTTTGTTATGTAAAGCAATCAGACCAGCTCTCCAGTTATCAAGCGTCACCATAGCCTCACAGATCTCTATGGCTGCACGGAGGTCTTCGCGGATCCGCATGTTCAATAATATAGGCTGTACATTGTGCTCCGAAACACTTGTGCCTGCACGAGCATTGCACTCTGTCTTAGATTTGCCACAAATCATCTTCTGCCCTGCTTTACAGAGCGGGGAAGCCTCCGATATTCATATTCTGTGATGGCGCGTGGCGTCGAACACTTTTGTTGCCTACTCGTATATTTACCGTCCTTCACCCAGTTTCCATGGGTGATGGCAACACTAGCACTTTCCGCTTATCAGCGTCTACGTCACTGGATTCGTAACGTTTCTGAGTCTTGTCGGCATTAGTAAATTATGTTCATTTTTTTTTTTCTAGTCTTTCACCGCCCAGCATTTGGGATATCAAATCATGTGAAGTGTGCTCCAGAAAATGGTTTAAAATACATCACGCCGCAGGGTCTACATTTCAAACGATTCAAGCGTTTTAATTCTCACTTTTCATCCCACAAGGTTTACATTATTAGCAATTAACAACTAGTGTTTATACTCTAGTTCCGTTAGAAGTATATGACCCTCTAGGTCTACCACTAAATCTTTAAAAATGGAATGTATTGTGGAAGCATGGCGGGTGACCACTAGTAGGTTGCAAACCAACCGCAGCTGTTTATGCTCTATGCACTTCCATAGCTGCAATACTCTTTCACCATACAATAATGATAAAAAATTAATGGCAACGAATATGGTTGCCTAATTTGAAGCATATTTTGAAAGAAATTTAAGAAATTGTACTTTATTTTCACTCACATCGTAATATACACAAAGACCCGGCGTTTCGTCTGCTGTGACAGACAGCCTTCATCGTCAAGAAATAAATGTATTACATCATAGCAGCTGCATATGTCTTTGCGGACTTGCATCCCTACAGTTGTTACACGTTAGAGGCACGCTAGTAGAAAATGTGACAGAAGAGTGAGAGAATAGGATGGACAGAAACTCACATGCTATACTAACGAAAGTATTAATTTTTTTATTTTATTTATTGTCAATTAAAAAACGTCCCTGTCGCAAGTGTAGCAACAAAGAAAACTCTTCCAGTCGTTTCTGATACGGTTCATCCTATACGATTCTTCTACATCTTATTCAATTATTTTTTCAATATCGATTCAGTGTGTTTTCCACATGGCTTATTAATCCATATGACAAGTTACCACTGAAGCTTTAAATTTAATAAAGTCATAAGCTGGCGATTTAATTGGTGACTGAAGAGAGAACAAGTTGTGCCAACTAACGACTAATCGACGTTATCTTGTCGATATCGATAAACTGTATTCACATTGAGCTACAAGCACTTTGCTTTGATCAAGAACAAACACTAATCGCTAAATAAAGTTTGATGACTAAATATTGTATTACTATTGTTAAAGTGTTGTTATTATTTGCACATAATACATTTTACAAAAGTTTTCATCAATAAATGTAAATATGTTAACGCCTTTCAATCGTTTTGTGATGAAATTACAGCCATAAAAATAACTTATATTTGTGTCATTCACAAAACAGACACAACGAGAAAACATGTTTCTAGCAAGACAACATAGATGAACATGTTCAGTAAATAAAACAGTCGCTTCTAATTTGAAATAATATGAATGGGCTACACGCAAGAATATTTGTGGTCAAATTTGGCATGGAACATTGCAAAACTCTGCTTAAAATTCATAAATATCGAGTCACAAATATTGAATTTACACAAACAAAATTAACTGTGTTGTTAATGTATTAGGATTTCACTTTTTTACTTTATAGACCAGTAGGAATCAGCGAAAATGACAATTTAAAATAGTGTACTCTTATTTCTTCGGGATTCTAGTTTGAACAAAACTCGGTTTCTCCTCTCGATATACATTGTACGGTCTACTTACACAAATGTTGTAATAATGAAACACGATTCAACTTTCAGAACCGGCACACAGTTTTAATTTGCCAGGAAGTTATATGATTCAACTTTTTCCATTATACTAATTATATATTATGTTATAATGAAATTTCTTCTCTGTGACAGCCATTAGCGTGGAGACAAGACGAATGACGTACACGTTTTGATTTGAAACGTTTCGATCGCTGGGAAATTGTCGGTGAATTTTTGTCTATTTATCAGTACTTTATTTAAGAGAACAACCAAGCAACGACTATTCAAATATTTACTTCATCAGAAACTCGTTAACTGATTACTTTTAGTGAGGAAAAGTGATAAGCAAATGCGGTGACGCTGTTAGTCAACTGGGAAACTTTGAATATAAGTGACAATCATGTCACTCGCAAACTCTCTTTCGAAGGTTATCAGCGGTCGAAAATTTGGTAAAGGCAGTCGGTGTTACCTAGTTTGAGTGTGAGGAAACAATCGGCAAGCAAGCGAACGTTAAGTGCCGAGACTGTGTACCTAGTACCAGTCGTATGTCAGTGATTCGACTTCAAGTAAAAGGTGGGGGTACTTTATGCCTACCCTAAAAAATTAAAGAAAAATGAAAGTATAAATTGTTAACTGTTGATTTCTACACAAACACAGGTAAAAATTTTATAACATTTATGGAATCAGACAGGAATCATCATTAAAAGCAATTAACATTTTTTCAAAGTTTTAAAATAGAAAGTAGCTGGGTAGAATTTAATATTTTCAAAAGGCGGGCATAAAACAACCCGAATTACCTCTCCCGGTATTGCGAAGGTTAGTACTTCTTAATTCCGTGACAATATCATGCACATGGTTTGTATTCAATAACTGTGATGAAAAACGCAGTTTTAGTCAGTAGCGAACTTCTGGCTAATAGTCTCCCTCTCAACTGTCAACTGAAAACTGCTTAACAAATCGAGCGTTTTGGAATCGTGGAACTCGAATTTCAGCACGGAGATGACCAAAGAATGTCTGCCTCCCAAAGAGCCTGGCTCCCTAATAGATATAGTTCCCCTCACAAGAGTTATAAGGTTTATTTGTATCCTACTTCAACCGAAATACCGACTTATATCTACAAAATCTTTAGCGGAAAAATTGTTGCTGTTTGTAAAACGTATGACTGAGGCTCAAAAAGCAGTTCAAATGGTTCAAATGGCTCTGAGCACTATGTGACTCAACTGCTGTGGTCATCAGTCCCCTAGAACTTAGAACTACTTAAACCTAACTAACCTAAGGACATCACACACATCCATGCCCGAGGCAGGATTCGAACCTGCGACCGTAGCAGTCGCACAGTTCCGGACTGCGCGCCTAGAACCGCGAGACCACCACGGCCGGCTCAAAAAGCAGTAGTTATTTTAGTTGCATGTATGTAACCACTACAAAGAAAGATGACGAGAGCCAATTGTTCGATTGAACATGTTCTTTAGTTTATTCGTGTGTGGGACCGCAGACTCAATGTAATCTTTAAATGTCGGTCTGTTTCCAAGAGCAATAAATGGTTGTTAACAATGACACATACTGTATTTCACCAGCGCAGTTGCGTCTGCAGATGGCCACAGTCAGAACTTGGCAAGAAATGTGACATGGTACATGAGTTGATAAAGGTCATACGTATAAAGAATTCGACAAGCTACGGTGGTCATTTAAAACAGTTTTAGCATACATAATTCTCTTTAGTACTGTACCCGCGCTTGCAGTGATGGATTATACAATAGAGGTGATGCTACAAGATGAAAGGTCTAACATTTGTACACCTGGAACCAGCTTGTAGCCCACACTAAAGTTTTGTAGAAATCTATTTCTAAATTCATGTGTAATAAGCAGAAAGTTTGATTTTCGTTCATGGTTTGTGCGTTCAGTTACCTCAGCATATCTGCCAGATATCGTAGGTCTCTGTCTCTGTCTGTCTGTCTGTCTCTCTCTCTCCCTCTCTCGTCTCTCGTGCGATTCATATTACAGATGACGAAGCAACTTGGTAATAAGTACGGAACGGATTCTGAGAACTCATTTACAGGCAAAAGCCAGGCAGGTTTCCGCGAAACAGAACTAAAGGCAATTGAATGTGGCCAGAACTCTGCTCGCTGACCTCAAAGAGAACTCTACTTGTTTTGATTTGGAGCGAGCGTTGGTTACCAGCAAATTAGGAGACTTCCAGAGCTTTTTATTTCTGAGGAATTTGATTAAAAAGTTTTCAGATTAGTTTGATGTCCCTCACCACGTAGGTCGCCCTCCGCCCACCCCTCTGTCTCTCTTCTTCTATCCCCTGCCACCGACACCCTATCCCTTAGCCAACTTCCATCCCTCGCGGGCGCCTCTCGTGCCAACTCTTTTTCCGTGCGGACTGCACTTATTTGGCGTTCGCCGCCTGAAATGTAATTTCGCCGTCGCCTGCCGGCAGCCTACTTTGTAACTGCGTTATTCGCCGACATTTCAGATGCGTTCGGAAGCTGCTCCGTAGACGCATCCACGCAGTCCCCCAACAAGTTCAAATGCGAAATCGCTTTCCTCTTTGCACCACGCTTAATATGTTTTCAACATGTTCAGCCAGTCGAGAGACTGCTTTGAAGACAAGAGAAAGAAAACAACATAAATATGTTAAAAATGGTAAATTCAGTATTAATGATGTTTAATGAAGCAGAAACAATCACCATTCCGATGTTAATATTTCAGGAAAGGCCTTTAGGCAGTAAAGTGAACATGGTCTGTAAATTTGTAGATAAGGTGTCTTATTTACACATTTACACAGTGGGGACGAAAGTGATAGGATGGCCTTATGAATATGTCCGTAATACCACATGTACGAGTTATGAAGGGGTAGTGGGTTGAGAGAGCTGTCATTTGTACTCAGGTGATTCGTGTAATAAGGTATGCAAAGTGTATATGACCTCACGACGCCAATTAACAGACTTTGAACGCGGAATGGCACATGGAGCTAGACGCATGGGTCATAGCATTTCGGAAATCGTTGGGGAATTCAGTATTCGAAGACCCTCAGTGCCAAAAGTGTACCGAGAATGCCAAATTTCAGGCATTACCTCTAACCATAGAAAACGCAGTGACCAAGACCTTCACATAACGACCGAGAGCAGCGGCGTTTACTTAAAGTTGTCAGTGCTAACAGACAAGGAATACTGCGTGAAATAACCGCAGAAACAAATGTGGAACGTACAACGAACGTGTCCGTTAGAACAGCGTTTCGAAATTGGGAGTTAATGAGCTATAGCAGCAGACGACGTACGTGAGTGTCTTTGCCAACAGCACGACGTAGCCTACACCGTCTCTGCTAGACTCGCGACCATATCTGTTGGACGCTAGACGACTGGAAAACCGTGACCTAGTCAGATGAGCTACGATTTCAGTTCCTAAGTGCTAATGGTAGGGATCCAGTTTGGTGCGGACTCCATGAAGCTATGGGCCTAAGTTGTGAACAAGACACTCCATAATGATATTGGCGTCCTCTGGATAAATTGCAACTTTGAGGCAACTTGCAGTTTTCGTGGAAGTTATATTCCAAACCAACGATGGAATTTTTGTGGATTCCAATGCACCATGTCACAGGGCTACACTTGTTCGCGACTGGTCTGAACAACATTCTGGACAGTTCGAGCAATGCTTTGGCCGTCCCAGATCTTACGACATGGGTCCCACCTAACAATTATCGAACATAATCAATAGGTCATTTCGTGCACAAAATCCTGCACCGACAAGATTTCCGCAATTATGGACCCCTACAGTGTCAGCATGGCTCAATATTTCCCACAGCTTGTAGAGTCCATGCCACGCGGAGTTGCTGCACTACAATGAGCAAAAGAAGTCCGACACGATATTAGGAGATATCCCATGACTCTTGGAACCTCAGTATAAAACACGAACAATTTTCAGTATAAAGAAATACTTGCGCTTTCATTTGAAGGCTGTCCCAATTTCAATTACAACTTTTTCATTGCGTTCTAACGAACACTATACAGCAACAGTAAAATTAAAGAGATAAACATCAACCATTTTTCGGGTTAATGCAAGTCTCCGATTTTATTTCGATGAGTAACTGACAAACTCAGCAAGGGATAGCGAAAAAATTCTGAAATTGATTTGAGAAACAGAATGCAGATTGGCTGGAGGACAAGTAATCTGAAGATTTGGATTAGTCAAAGATGATTTAGAAGAGTGCTGGACAGGGTAAAGTTACAAGGATTGCAGAAAAGTATGGAAACATGGCGAGAAATGCATGCTTGAACACAAATGCCGATGTTAGCATAGCCTCCAGGTTGGGAAGATGAACAAGCATTTCATCAACAGCGGAACGTGTACAACGTCCTCAATACGTTGTCGGTCGTGGATTATCTCGGAGCTCAGTGCATTCGAAAGTGTACAGATTGTTGGTGCTCGTGTGGTGATTGCTTCCGTAACCTGCATAGACGAAGTGTTTGCTATTTCTAGAGGAACCGTGTACAAAATTTAGACCGCATACAGTGAAAGCGGACAACGTGTAGGAAAGTAAGTCTAATGATCGTGAGAGATGGTCACTGAAAATGGTTGTGATGAAAAATACAACGACGACAGATGCGAGAGTCACTGCCAAAATTAATGTCGCACTCGCGAAACTGAGAACCGCAGAGTGAACTGGAATTTAAGAACCAATCAAGTGGATGTAACAGGAACACGTGATGCCGAAGTCATGAAACCTGGACTAAGGACCAATACAGGAAATTTATTCGGGCGGATGAGTTGTCAGACACAGTTTCCAACTTCTGGCCGAGTTTACGTCGCAAGATTGAAATATGGTGGAGGTTCGTTGATGATTTGGACAGCCACACCATGGTGTTCCATGGGCGCCATGTAACTCTGTAAGGTTCTATTACCGCCAAGGAACATGTGACCCGTTTGGTTGATCAGGTCCATCCGATGATACAGTGTTCGTTCCCCAATGGTGATGAAGCGATCGGGCTCTTTTTCACGCAGCCCGCATAGTCCAGAACTGGTTTTGTGAGCACGAGGATGAATCATCGCATTTACCCTGGACACCGCAGTCACCACATCTCGATATTATTGAGCCTTTGTGGTGTAGTCCGAAGAGCGGAATGTATTATGGTAATCCGCTTCCATTGTCGTCACCTGAACTTGCCACTATTTTCCAGCAAGAATGGTATAAGATTCCCTTCAAATCCAAACAGATCCTGAGGTTATCCATTCCGAGACGACTGGAATTTGTTTTGAAAGGTAACGCTTGTTCCACACCATATTAGGAACGTCAGTGTGTCGTGTGTTTTGTGTTTCTATATTTTGGTTAACCCCAGCAGCCCAAAAACAGACAAAATGCACAAACAGTACAAAAAACGTGCTACAAATGTCCGTTGAAACAAAAGGGCCTATAACGATAAAAACTGTATCATCAAAAAGTTAACTGTATAAAAGACAGAAAAAGAGTTTTCAAATGATTACAAGAAACAGTATCCCTGACCGATCCTCAGTAAGACAATGCCAGAGGAAAATATATGAAAATGACTGTATTCCACAAGAGACAGGATGGTTTAAGGAGCTACTGACACTTTAAGTAAGCAAGAATTTAACGTGACATCACCACAATCCGGACAGAAGCGCTTACTCGGCTTAAACAGCAGTTTTAGGATAGATAAAGAAACAAAGGAGATAAGGAAAAAAGAAAAAACGAGAATGAGACAATAACTAAGCAACTAATACACTGGTAAAACATTTAAATTAGGAAGCGATGTAGAAGTATACTGTTTGCCGGAGTAGCCGAGCGGTTCTAGCCGCTACAGTCTGGATCCGCGAGACCGCTACGGTCGCAGGTTCGAATCCTGCCTCGGGCATGGATGTGTGTGATTTCCTTAGGTTAGTTAGGTTTAAGTAGTTCTGTTCTAGGGGACTGATGACCTCAGAAGTTAAGTCCAATTGTGCTCAGAGCCATTTGACTATTTTTGACCAGAAGTATACTGTCATGACTTCACGTTATCAAATACGATTAGGTGACGCTGAACAGATAGACTCCGCCAGCCTAATTTCCTGTAAGGCGTTCGAGGTTACACCACGTTTCAGAACACTAACCATTATATCATCGTACGGAGTATCTAGACAAATATGTAACAAACTCGATGAATATTTCACTGATAGGACAAGTCAGGAAGAATCAGTGCGCAAAGGAGTGGAGTACGGAAGTACTAAGGAAGATACTCTTGAAGTTCTCTGAGGCTCTAGATACTGAGATAAGGAATAGCTGAGTAGGCTGTTCAGTTGAAGAGGAATGGACATATCTAAAATTGGCAATGAAAGAAGCTGAAAGTAATACCATAGGTGTAAGAAGGTAACTACGAAGAAACAGTGGATAGCACAAGAAATACTTCAGTTAATCGTCGAAAGAAGGAAATCGTAATGCAAAAACAGCATCTGCTCTAGAGTTGGAAGAAATGGGGTAGGAAACGGTAGTAAATAATTGTGAAACTGAGCATCAGACTGGAATGAAATGCAGCAGTGACTAATGGAAATCATTACAGCATGGGATCGAATCAGCTCAAAGTCTCCAACGGGAAGTGTTCACAGATGAAATTTACGTAAAACTGCCTTTTTCAAAAAAAATTGCACCTACATTTCACGAGTCGGAACCTCGATTTACAACATCCAGCTGTTGTACTTACACAGGGCCGAACTACTGTTATACTGTCACGTCATTGGCTGGTGGTAGCATCAGTGACATCGAATAGACAGTAGACAGTTGCCTCCTGGGAAGGTCTCCGTCCCCCCCCCCCCCCTCATTATTTCTCTTTCTGATGGAGTATTTCAAAAACTCCGAAGACATATATACGGACAGTTATTGTGGATTCTCGAGTCCTCGTCTCCAGTAAATCTTCTCACGTTTTCGAGTTCCCTGTTGAGGGGCCCTTCTTGAGTGCCAAGATGACGACTAGCAGCATGTTTCTAACACGTTTATATATTCCAGTAGTCTTGAGTGCCCACACTGTGGTTGAAAAACTGCACCAAAGTAGTGCGCCCGTTATGCTTCCAAAGAAGGCGCTGGCTTAGCGAAAGGATGAAGCAGAAGGCTTTCAGTCGTCCCGAGTCCAGTGGTCACGGATTCGCACTCAGCTGACGGCTTGTCGCTTCTGTTAACGACCGTTCGTTTGCAGAAAGATCTCATTAGTGGGAAATAGTGAGCCGTCGGCATGTCCACCCTGTATGTAGCGCTACTGCATCTCACTCGTCTGTTATTCGTTCACATTCAGCACCTTCTGTAAAAGAAATAGTATAGACGCAAGTGCGACCAGTTATAGAATATACTTAAAGTGTTTAGATTCATTATCACGTAGGCATCGACAATATACGTCGCACAAAACGAGAGACGCGAAGCTAGGATCGTAACAGGTCAGTGCAGCCCACACGAAAACGTGACAGAAATGCTCGGGGAACTAAATGGGAATCTTTGGAAGAGAAGAGACGTAGTTTTACCACAAACCTGTCGGGTAGATTTAGAGAACCTATTTTCGAAAATGACCGTGTCACAATTAGCCTTCACAAACGTATACTTCGCGTAGAGATTATGACACAAAGATAAAAGACATTAAGTCCCCGGACAGATGCGTGCAGACATTTTCCCATCCAAGAAACGCGTTCGGAATGCGTCAGTGGCTTGGTAATCGTTAGATGTGAAGCACCCTTCGCCACGCAGTTTACTGTGCAGTGGCTTGAGGACTATTTATATAGTGTATTAATGCGTGATTGGTTTTCGGCTCTGAATTGTGTCATTTAGTGAGACGTTCTGTCAATATCAATAAAACCAACAGAACTGGACGATAGTTTCCAACAGGCTTGTTCATTCGACCCGCCAGGAGACGAATACATCAGTACTGCTGCAGATCCTAACAGAAAACGACACGTAGACATATTTCGGTGGTGGGGGGGTATGAATACAGACATCTGTGAATTATGTTTACTTCGAAAGGGGCCACCGCTGACTGAACATATTCCGTAAGTACACAAATTTCCTGCATCAGCGTCTTTCATTTGTGTGTTGGGCCACGTAAACGGCCGAGCGACGTGTCGCACTGGTTAACACACAGGGCTCGCGTTCGTGATGCGACGGTTCAAACCAGCGACCGGCCATCCTCATTTAGGTTTTCCGTGACTTCCCTAAGTCACTTCAGACAAACACCTGGATGGTTCCTTTGAAAGGGCAAGGCCAACTTAACTTCCTCCCCCACCTTTTCCTAATCCGATGGGACCGATGACCTCACTGTTTGGTCCCCTACCTCAAGTCAATCAACCAACCAAACATTTACACGTTTCCTGGCTAAGCGCAAGAAAATCTCTACAGTAAATTTTTTATCTCTTGTGACAAAGTGCATCAATCTTGATATAGTTGAAGGTGCGTGTTAATACCGTAGTGGAAGTGTTTGATTAGTAATGCTAAGTATTATGGTAACAGCAATTGTTGTTGTGGTCTTCAGTCCTGAGACTGGTTTGATGCAGCTCTCCATGCTACTCTATCCTGTGCAAGCTTCTTCATCTCCCAGTACTTGCTGCTACCTACATCCTTCTGAATCTGCTTAGTGTATTCATCTCTTGGTCTCCCTCTACGATTTCTAGCCTCCACGCTGCCCTCCAATGCTAAATTTGTGATCCCTTGATGCCTCAAAACATGTCCTACCAACCGGTCCCTTCTTTTTGCAAGTTGTGCCACAAACTTCTCTTCTCCCAATTCTATTCAATACCTCCTCATTAGTTATGTGATCTACCCATCTAATCTACAGCATTCTTCTGTAGCACCACATTTCGAAAGCTTCTATTCTCTTCTTGTCCAAACTAGTAATTGTCCATGTTTCACTTCCATACATGGCTACACTCCATACAAATACTTTCAGAAACGACTTCCTGACCATCAAATCTATACTCGATGTTAACAAATTTCACATCTTCAGAAACACTTTCCTTGCCATTGCCAGTCTACATTTTATATCCTCTCTACTTCGACCATCATCAGTTATTTTACTCCCTAAATAGCAAAACTCCTTTACTACTTTAAGTGTCTCATTTCCTAATCTAATTCCCTCAGCATCACCCGATTCAATTTGACTACATTCCATTATCCTCTTTTTGCTTTTGTTGATGTTCATCTTATATCCTCTATTTAAGACACTGTCCATTAACATCGGGGAGAGGCTACAACCCTGTCTCACTCCCTTCCCAACCACTGCTTCCCTTTCATGCCCCTCGACTCTTATAACTACCATCTGGTTTCTGTACAAATTGTAAATAGCCTTACGCTCCCTGTATTTTACCCCTGCCACCTTTAGAATTTGAAAGAGAGTATTCCAGTCAACATTGTCAAAAGCTTCCTCTAAGTCTACAAATGCTAGAAACGTAGGTCTGCCTTTCCTTAATCTTTCTTCTAAGTTAAGTCGTAGGGTCAGTATTGCCTCACGTGTTCCAACATTTCTGCGGGATCCAAACTGATCTTCCGCAAGGTCCGCTTCTACCAGTTTTTCCATTCGTCTGTAAAGAATTCGCGTTAGTATTTTGCAGCTGTGACTTATTAAACTGATAGTTCGGTAATTTTCACATCTGTCAACACCTGCTTTCTTTGGGATTGGAATTATTATATTCTTCTTGAAGTCTGAAGGTATTTCGCCTTTCTCATAAATCTTGCTCACCAGATGGTAGAGTTTTGTCATGACTGGCTCTCCCAAGGCCGTCAGTAGTTCTAATGGAATGTTGTCTACTCCTGGGGCCTTGTTTCGACTCAGGTCTTTCAGTGCTCTGTCAAACTCTTCCCGCAGTATTATATCTCCCATTTCATCTTCATCTGCATCCTCTTCCATTTCCAGTACATCGCCCCTGTATAAACCTTCTATATGCTCCTTCCAACTTTCCGCCTTCCCTTCTTTGCTTAGAATTGGGTTTCCATCTGAGCTCTTGATATTCATACAAGTGGCTCTCTTTTCTCCAAAGGTCTCTTTAATTTTCCTGTAGGCAGTATCTATCTTACCCTCAGTGAGATAAGCCTCTACATCCTTACATTTGTCCTCTAGCCATCCCTGCTTAGCCATTTTGCACTTCCTGTCGATCTCATTTTTTAGACGTTTGTATTCCCTTTTTGCCTGCTTCATTTACTGCATTTTTATATTTTCTCCTTTCATCAATTAAATTCAATATTTCTTCTGTTACCCACGGATTTCTATTAGCCCTCGTCTTTTTACCTACTTTATCTTCTGCTGCCTTCACTACTTCATCCCTCAGAGCTACCCATTCTTCTTCTACTGTATTTCTTTCCTCCATTCCTGTCAATTGTTCCCTTATGCTCTCCCTGAAACTCTCTACAACCTCTGGTTCCTTCAGTTTATCCAGATCCCATCTCCTTAAATTAGCACCTTTCTGTAGTTTCTTCAGTTTTAATCTACAGTTCATAACCAATAGATTGTGGTCAGAGTCCACATCTGCCCCTGGAAATGTCTTACAATTTAAAACCTGATTCTCAAATCTCTGTCTTACCATTATATAATCTATCTGATACCTTTTAGTACCTTCAGGATTCTTCCACGTATACAACCTTCTTTTATGATTCTTAAACCAAGTATTAGCTATGATTAAGTTATGCTCTGTGCAAAATTCTACCAGACGGCTTCCTTTTTCATTTCTTCCCCCCAATCCATATTCACCTACTATGTTTCCTTCTCTCCCTTTTCCTACTGACGAATTCCAGTCACCCATGACTATTAAATTTTCGTTTCCCTTCACTACCCGAATAATTTCTTTTATCTCATCATAGATTTCCTCAATTTCTTGATCATCTGCAGAGCTAGTTGGCATATAAACTTGTACTACTGTAGTAGGCGTGGTCTTTGTGTCTATCTTGGCCACAATAATGCGTTCTCTATGCTGTTTTTAGTAGCTTACCCGCACTCCTATTTTTTTATTCATAATTAAACCTACTCCTGCATTACCCCTATTTGATTTTGTATTTATAACCCTGTATTCACCTGACCAAAAGTCTTGTTCCTCCTGCCACCGAACTTCACTAATTCCCACTGTATCTAACTTTAACCTATCCATTTCCCTTTTTAAATTTTCTAACCTACCTGCGCGATTAAGGGATCTGACATTCCACGCTCCGATCAGTAGAACGGCAGTTTTCTTTCTCCTGATAACGACGTCCTCTTGGGTAGTCCCCGCCCGGAGATCCGAATTGGGGACTATTTTACCTCCCGAATATTTTACCCAAGAGGACGACACCATCATTTAATTATACAGTAAAGCTGCATGCCCTCGGGAAACATTACGGCTGTAGTTTCCCCTTGCTTTCAGCCGTTCGCAGTACCAGCACAGCAAGGCCGTTTTGGTTAATGTTACAAGGCCAGATCAGTCAATCATGCAGACTGTTGCCCCTGCAACTACTGTAAAGGCTGCTGCCCCTCTTCAGGAACCACACGTTTGCCTGGCCTGTCAACAGATACCCTTCCGTTGTCGTTGCACCTACGGTACGGCCATCTGTATCGCTGAGGCACGCAAGTCTCCCCACCAACGGCAAGGTCCATGGTTCATGGGGGGAGGTCCGACTATAATACCACATTCAAACACACTTAAATCTTGATACCCTGCCATTGTAGCGGCAGTAACTGATCTAACAGCTGCGGCAGCTAAAACCGTGCAGCACTTTAAAAATCTAAAATGTAAAACTGTCTTACGAAAGTATCTGAATATCTGGAGGACAGTAGTATGAAAATATAGAGAGATAAACATGGAGAGGGAAGTTTCTGCGATAAAACAAATTCCCCAACGCCATGAACGTTGAGTATATACCTAGCGGATGAGCGGAAAGAAGAAAGTTGGACTGGTTTGTGAGAAAGTTGTACGACTTATTTATCTGGCTACAGGCAGTTCTTAGCGGTTATAATGGAAAAGAAGGAAGAGTGACAATTTTACCACTGAAAAACCTTAAGATTATTCATTCGGGAATTACAGAACTGCTGAATAGATTATATTTCAAACAGGAGAAACCTACTTATCAAGCGCTGTTTTGTTACGTTTCATCATCAGATTTCAACTTGGTTATATGTGTGACGAAGCCCCTTAATATTATCCAGTGAAGATCTCACTGCTTGTTCAGAAGATGACGCAGCACCAGTAAGAGTGAGAATCACAACAAAGATTTGTTATCACCTTGAGGAGATAAAGTTATGTATCTGTTTGTTTGAAGGTGTATCACAGCAGTCCTCGAACACACTCCCTAAGTTAACGTGCGACACGTCTTCCGAAAGACGAAAACTGAATGCTGGAAACCGTATTTGCTGTCGAGTTTACGCATTAAGATCTTAAGAGGATATGCTAGCCCAGATGAATACGGTGCCTGGGAAACATCTGTTACAGTTGATGATTTAGTCAGCACAGTCGTTATTTCTCTTGAATTAGACGAGGTGTAAACAGCTCAACTCGAATATTTCTGCTAAGCCTTCACTGTACAAAAAGCCGCTCCATCCGAATTAGCCAAAATAAAAAAAAAAACAAGAAGAAACCAGACAGCCCAAACAGGTTACAAAGCTGTTTGCTTTTACATGGTAAAGAAAATCGATTGCGAAATTGGAAGACGGCAGTAAACGGGGTGACAGATCCTCTCGCCAGAGTACCGTAGCACTCCGCTAGGGTGCCACAACGAAATGGCGTAGCCCGTTGGTAAAGTGGAGCGTCGTACTTTAAGGCCGATTCCCACTACTGCAGGGTAGCGGCACCGGAAAGCGTTTCCCGCGGTGGCGCGGCGGCTCGCGGAATTTGCGTTCCCATATGGAAGCGGCAGACGCTAGCGGTAGCCAGAGTTGGACAGCCACTGAGGTATCCCAGATCGTTTGATTAACAGTATGGTGAACGTACACGAAGGAAAGACGAAGTTGGGTGAAGAAATACCAATTTTTAATTTTCTTTACGATGTACCCTTTCACATACTTCAAAATTCATGTATTCTTATTTCACCATAATAGATTTAATGATTACCACACACAATTCGCTACGGTCGCAGGTTCGACTCCGGTCTCGGGCATGGATGTGTGTGATGCCCTTAGGTTAGTTAGGTTTAATTAGTTCTCAGTTCTAGGCGACTGATGACCTCAGAAGTTAAGTCGCATAGTGCTCAGAGCCATTTGCAGTACCTAAACGCAGTTTACTATAATGGTTACTATAATGGTGTTATCTGATAGTCACTTATTTATAATTAAATATGTTTGACAGTTGATCCTCAAAATTCGCTAAGTTAAGATCATGTACACTCCTGGAAATTGAAATAAGAACACCGTGAATTCATTGTCCCAGGAAGGGGAAACTTTAGTGACACATTCCTGGGGTCAGATACATCACATGATCACACTGACAGAACCACAGGCACATAGACACCGGCAACAGAGCATGCACAATGTCGGCACTAGTACAGTGTATATCCACCTTTCGCAGCAATACAGGCTGCTATTCTCCCATGGAGACGATCGTAGAGATGCTGGATGTAGTCCTGTTTAACGGCTTGCCATGCCATTTCCACCTGGCGCCTCAGTTGGACCAGCGTTCGTGCTGGACGTGCAGACCGCGTGAGACGACGCTTCATCCAGTCCCAAACATGCTCAATGGGGGACAGATCCGGAGGTCTTGCTGGCCAGGGTAGTTGACTTACACGTTCTAGAGCACGTTGGGTGGCACGGGATACATGCGGACGTGCATTGTCCTGTTGGAACAGCAAGTTCCCTTGCCGGTCTAGGAATGGTAGAACGATGGGTTCGATGACGGTTTGGATGTACCGTGCACTATTCAGTGTCCCCTCGACGATCACCAGAGGTGTATGGGCAGTGTAGGAGATCGCTCCCCACACCATGATGCCGGGTGTTGGCCCTGTGTGCTTCGGTCGTATGCAGTCCTGATTGTGCGCTCACCTGCACGGCGCCAAACACGCATACGACCATCATTGGCACCAAGGCAGAAGCGACTCTCATCGCTGAAGACGACACGTCTCCATTCGTCCCTCCATTCACGCCTGTCGCGACACCACTGGAGGCGGGCTGCACGATGTTGGGACGTGAGCGGAAGACGGCCTAACGGTGTGCGGGACCGTAGCCCAGCTTCATGGAGACGGTTGCGAATGGTCCTCGCCTATACCCCAGGAACAACAGTGTCCCTAATTTGCTGGGAAGTGGCGGTGCGGTCCCCAACGGCACTGCGTAGGATCCTACGGTCTTGGCGTGCATCCGTGCGTCGCTGCGGTCCGGTCCCAGGTCGACGGGGACGTGCACCTTCCGCCGACAACATCGATGTACTGTGGAGACCTCACGCCCAACGTGTTGAGCAATTCGGCGGTACGTCCACCCGGCCTCCCGCATGCCCACTATACGCCCTCGCTCAAAGTCCGTCAACTGCACATACGGTTCACGTCCACGCTGTCGCGGCATGCTACCAGTGTTAAAGACTGCGATGGAGCTCCGTATGCCACGGCAAACTGGCTGACACTGACGGCGGCGGTGCACAAATGCTGCGCAGCTAGCGCCATTCGACGGCCAACACCGCGGTTCCTGGTGTGTCCGCTGTGCCGTGCGTGTGATCACTGCTTGTACAGCCCTCTCGCAGTGTCCGGAGCAAGTATGGTGGGTCTGACACACCGGTGTCAATGTGTTCTTTTTTCCATTTCCAGGAGTGTATTTTAACCATTGTGTGAGTGTTAGCTACTGAAACTACCATTGAAGTAGTATCACAACATTCAGCTCTATCTCTAAACTGCCATTAACATTATCATTACCAATATAAATATAACGCTTACACTCACAGGACAGTGATACAAGTTTACATGCCCAACTACACCACAGGTGATGAACAGATTGAAACAGCATACGACAAAAGAGATTACTCAGATAGTTAAGCGAGACAAAAATTTAAAATCTGACGAGACACTGGAATACGGTAGCAGGTAGAGGAAGAGAAAATAGTAAGAAAACATAGGCCTGGGGGAAGGGATGAAAGGGAAAGCCACCTGATAGAATTCTGCAGAGATCATAATGTTCCAAATGGTTCAAATGGCTCTGAGCACTATGCGACTTAACTGCTACGGTCATCAGTCACCTAGAACGTAGAACTAATTAAACCTAACTAACCTAAGGACATCACACACATCCATGCCCGAGGCAGGTTTCGAACCTACGACCGTAGCGGTCGCTCGGCTGCAGACTGTAGCGCCCAGAACCGCACGGCCACTCCGCCCGGCAACCATAATGTAGTTATCACCGAAACTTTGCTCAAGAATCATGAAAGAATAATACATACTTAGAACAGAATTTTCGAAACCAGATTTTAAACTGTAAGCCATTTCCCGGTGCAGACGCAGACCGACGATAACTTATTGGTTGCGAACCGCAGTTTAGAATGAAAGTGACAGTAAACGGTTGCAGTTTAAGGACGTGGAACCTGAATACGTTAAGGGCAGAGTTTTTCGATGATCTTAAAAGTACTATAAGGCAACGACTGACTGAAACAGAGGAAGGAATACATTACAATACGAATGGATATCTTTGACAAAAGAAGTGGCAGCAGAGGATGTAAATGGGAAAAAGATACAGTAGAAATCCTTCCATAAAACGCGATGTGTTTAATTTAATTGACAGGAGGAAATATAAAAATACAGCAAATAAAGAAGGCCATGGAGAATAGAAATGTCTGAAAATGACGGTGACAGAAAGTCCAGAATCGCAACAGCGATTTTGCTCTTGGAAAACGTAGGTGCCAACGTTAAATAAGAAAGAAGAAAGGAAACTTTGCTCAAAGGAGAGCCAACGGTCTGGAGCACATTTAGGAAGCCGGAACTAAGAAATAAAGAGAAGGCTAGAAAGTGTAAGGAATATGTGGAGAGGAGAGGGGGAGGGGCTATACAAACGGACATGAGCACAATGTTAGATTCCTGTGAAATGCATGAACACAAAAACAATACTGATCCTACCACTTACCTTAGTAGACAGACTAAAGAAAAAATATTCGTTTTACAAATACCAAACGCCATTTTCTTGCTGCGGTGTGTTATTTGTTCTGGACGATATTCCCCTTTTAAATTAAGGCATTGCCAGTCGACTATTTGCGATATTTGTAGATTATGAAACGTTTCATGCCTTTTTTTACGTGAATAAGTGATTATTTACAGTTAATCGAGGTTTTGGCTGGCATCTGCGTTTCCTCTCATTTGGTCGCAGGCTGTAGCTCGCATTATAAAATCACTTACGCGACATAAGCACATTTTCACGTCACAAACATTTTTCTTAATAATTTTCATGTTCTTTGCGCTAATTGATGTGGAGCACAATTATTCGTGACTGTTGTGTGTTCAATTTATATCTATTATTATTTGGTCTGTTTATCTACACGTTGCCAGCCTAACGGAGTATGTGCTGGAAACTAAGTTATGTTCATTCTGTTCTCTTTATATCTTTTTATGTGCGTTTGTGTAGTTACTCAGGGTGAGTTGTAGAAACTTGAATCTAAATGCAATATCTGGCAGAGCGTAGTTGAGAGTTTTCGTGTTCAGCTGCTTCAAGTTTTGGTTTAGATATTTTGTGGAAGGGTTCATGTAAGACTGAGGACAAAGTAATTGGGTCCAAGTGTCCTGATAATAATCATACTTTGAAACGTTATTCTACTATTTTATCTTTTAATGTAAGCAGTGAGTTTACTTTTTGAACTCCTCCACAAAACATTTAAACCAAAACTGAAATCAGCTGAACACTAAACAACTATTCTCTGACAACTACTGAATTCACTTTCAACTTTCTGAAACTCTCACTAACTAGCCACATACACATAGCGATAGAAGTAGAACAGAAACGAACAAACGTTAATTTTCACCATATATTTCGTTAGGTTGGTAACATGTACATAAACAAACCAAACAGGAAGAGACATGAAGTCAACACACCGTTGTTACGCCATTAAATTGCAGTTTTCGGTAAAATGTCTACAGCTAGTGACAGAAGAAAAAAGAGCTAACATAAAAATGTGGCGAGCAGGTGAGAGGAAACGTAGACGTGCGCCAGAAATTCGATTAACTGTAAGTAATCACATATTCACGTACAAAAAAGAAGTGAAGTATTTTATAATCTGCAAGTATCACGCATCAAAACAAAATTCAATCATTCTAGATTCCACCGAAGATGCCTTAAAGTAAAAGGCAAAACGCGTCTTGGACAAAAAAAGTACACTGCAGCAAAAAAAAAAAAGTTTTTTACTTACCAAAGGAAATACTCAACAACTGTTGATACTTGGGAAGTTACGTCTCATGATATACCAGCGACTTAGTTCAGGTTTAACTTCTGTAGGTCTATGCAGAATATTGTAAATATTAACGTGTTTAATGCCACTGTAACTCTCATTTTACATTCTGTTAAATTCATTGATCTATTCTGAAAAAACTGTAATTACTTTCACATCTGGCTAATAAATAGATTTTAGATATTTATCACGCAATGAAACACAAGTTATCATTTGCAAAATACCACGTTTCGATTTCTTTAACCATTTACGAAATTTGGGGCTGATACAGCGACATGGCTTACTACAAGCACGGTGAAGTATCGGTCACATCGCGAGCGACCCGCGCGCGGCCACCACACAACCCGTCTGTTGACGTGTTGGTGGTAGCTATCATTCTGCTCTCAACTTCAAAAACAATTTTGATATAATGACTAAATTTTATACACAATAATGTTTCACCTAAAATGAACTACACGCAAAGTCCAAGCAATGCGTTTTTACTTCTGCACATTCATTAAAATTTCGTGTAATGGTTTACGTAATTGCGATACGGCAAGTAACCAGAACGAAAAACAAAAAGAAATTCAGTCCTTTATCTAGAAAATATATCAGGCTATATGATGCAGAAAAATAAAATTTTTTCACTAAATAGTTTCCTTGAAAACGGATGATAGCTGCCGCTGTGTACGCGCCAGGCCTTGTGTGGCTCAGGGTTGTGCGCCTGGCGTCACGCTCAATGCGTTCTGTGATTGGCGGAGCGGACCTATGGCGCGGCATGCGGCAGTGGCAGTGGTTCCACATGGGAAAATCGCGAGGCAGAGCCGGCTGTTCCGCACCGCTTGCGGTGTTTCCATGGCAATCAAGGCCCTGCCGCGCGGTTTTGCTGCAGGGCAGCCGTAGTGGGAATCCGTCTTTAATCCATTCCCGGCAGCAGTGGAAATGTTGCAGCTATGTTAGGCCGATCCAGACGGTTGGAAATCTCATCTGGAATACATTGAGTCAATCATAAAATTTCTTAAATTGTGTGACTAGAATAGCGTACTTGTAACGACGGAATGCCTGGCCACTACAAAAGCAGGTAAGAAGGGAAAGAAGATTACAGGAGGATGATACTTAAACAGAATGAGTAACAGCAGGTGTCATAGTCCTCATACGCAACTGAAAGGAATACAGTTTAATAGTTATGTGACATCATAAAATGCTAGGTCAGAACTCACGGAGCACCTAACCATAATTACGTGCATCGAGAGCTTGTTCTATTATCTCGCACCAGGTGTGCGAAATGGTTAGACACATATGCTTCTCCAAATTATAGCAGGTTTCGTATGGGATTTGGGAACCTGTAAACACACTGTACTCAATAACTTTCTGTAATGAAGAAACCTATCAATGTTTCTCTATGCAGAAGACATTGACTCTATTCAAACCACTGATACTTCTTGGGCAGATCTCAAATGCGACAATAAATATTCTCATTGTTTTGGCATCAAAATAGCGGATGATGGCTGAAGTAGAGAGCATTTGAAATGTAGAATGACAATGGAAAGAAAAGCATATCTGAAGAGGAGAAATGTGTTACAATCAAATACAGTTTTGGCCGGCAGTGGTGGCCGAGCGGTTCGGGGCGTACAGTCTGGAACCGCACGACCGCTACTGTCGCAGGTTCGAATCCTGCCTGGGGCATGGATGTGTATGATGTGCTTAGGTTAGTTAGGTTTAAGTAGTTCTAGGTTCTAGGGGACTGATGACCTCAGAAGTTAAGCCCCCATAGTGCTCAGAGCCATTTGAACCATTTTTCGAATACAGATTTCAGTGTCACACAGTCTTTTCTAAATGTATTTGTCTGAGGTGTAGGCTTGCATGGAAGTGAAACGTGACTGATAAACAGTTCCTGAAATGTATTCATAATCACGAATTTGGACAGCCACGAGCTGTATAATGGAATTATGACAACCAAAATTTGTGCCATGCCAGAACTCGAACTCATATTTCCCACTAATTGCGGGCTTCGCTTCACCATTAGGTTACCCAAGCATGACTCAAGGCCAGACCCAAACTTGCACAAGTCATCAACACTGTGTCTATCGCCTGTACTCGTACATCCATTATGTGTATTCTCGTGCAGGTGGGACATAGTTTGAAATTTACCAGCCCGGTCTCATCGGATATATCGTATATGATAGTCCAGTGCCTCTATTATTCCTAATTATTTGTTGTGTTTCTTTGGACCTTGCATCGTAATTCGGAATAGCGCAGGTACTGTAGGCACGGATAAACAGTTCAGACAAGAAGGGAATAAAAGATTTGTAAATGTGCTACTGCAAAAGAATGGTGATGTTTAGATGGATATATCGTGAAACCATCAGGAGGTGCTGAAAAGAACTAGGGAAGAAAAGAAGTATGTGACACAACTTGACCCAAAGAAGGAATACAGGACACACTGTGAGACCTCACGGAGTCACTAAAGCGGCATGGAAGGGAAGCGAGAGTGTTGGGTGGAGCGGAGCTTGGCAGGGGCAGGGAGATAAAAATTGTAGAGAGAGACCGAGATGAATACAGTAATCAGGCTCAAAAGGATGTATTTCCAGCTGTTATTCGGAGATGAAAAGGTGTGTACAGGATAGCATAGAAGGTAGAGTTGCATCAAATCAGTCTTTGGACTGACGACCACAAAAACAAAACATGCCATAAATATGATGAATTCCAATCAGATGAGCTAAAAATGCGTATGGTAAAATTTCTGCAATTTCTCTCTCTCTCTCTCTCTCTCTCTCTCTCTCTCTCTCTTTCTCTCTCTCTCTCTCACACACACACACACACAGACACACACACACACACACACACACACACACACACTCATTCTCCATCTGTCTCTTTTCCCTTGTCTTTCCCCTGTGTCTCTCCTCACCTGTCTCTCTTCCCCCGCCCCCCTGTCTCTTTCCCCCTGTCTCTCTGCCTCTGTCTCTGTTTATTCATACTGTAGTTTGCTCGTATCTTTCAGCATCGGAGTTTCTGAAAAGAAAGAAATGAATGATTTCTGTGACTTCATAGGTTTTCGTGCCGTAGTAAGTCTTGAAAGTCTCCTCAGGTCTGCTGCCAGATCCTAAAATAGGACTAAATATTTCAAAGATCCACCAGTCCGTTATGTTCAGGAGTTAGCAGCAGCTGCTGCTACTATACTGCTGATACCCGCTTAAAACTTACCTTTGGGACTCTGTAATAGCGGCGTTCCCCTGAAGATAGTGGACTGATGGGTCGTCGAAATATCTAGTCATATTTTAAGATGCTCCAGCAAAAATGAGGAGACTTTCAATAAATGAGTTCTGCCTGTCACCGTCTATTCTACCATCAGATTGGAAGGACGTCACCCGATGATCTGCTGCTCTCCAGACCGTGATGGTGTGGGATTCTTCTTCACATAGTGGAGGAATGTCAATTGCTAATTGAAATTAATTGTTTAACGAAGATAAAGGGTAGACTACAGACCAGTAACAGACAGCTAAAAGATAAGCAGGTATATTCTCGTAAACACATTGAAATAAGACGCAGTCTCGATACAAATAGGTGGTAACCAGCCAGTCCACAATTTCGGACTACACAGGCCATCCGCAGGCTTGCTGTGGGCGAAGCCATAATTACAGGGATACACACAAACTATGAAGAAAGGTAACGATAACTATTCCATTCGCTAGAGGGAATTTTGATACAGCTTAACAAAAATGGACTCCAGGATTCGAAGCGCAAGTTGTGGTAAAGCACCACGTGTGGAAATACGTTGCGAGCATACAGCCAGAAGGCTACACGACAAAGATTTCCGAATTAACGTTTTTTAAAACCTGGAAGCTGATATCTCGCGGTTCAAACCGAATAATTACACGTTACAGACGGTCGGCTTTGCCATGAGATTTCTGCCGCGAATGATTTGATCAAAACTTAGCGTAATGGTGCCTGGTTGCTCCCATGGTGGCGGAATGGCACAGTTGCAATGCGAAATGGCGTGTATTACCCCACGACTACTATTCAAGAAATATAAGCCTACAATGTCCTCCAACCATAGAAAGCACTGCCAGGAACGGAGGGCGAGAGGGTGACTCTCAGTAGTTTCGGAATATCTGGTCCCCGCATACTGTATACTTCGACCAACAGAAAAAGGTCCCTGCTGCCAACATGAGTGGGGGCGGGAAAGTCGGAGGTCATCCTAGCACAGATTGGCGTTACTGGGGTGACGCCATGCGCCTGTCCGTCGGAGAGGCCGGTGTTCGTCCGTGCAACCGTCGCCTTGGCGTGGTTCTTTGAAACCTGGCTCTTCTGCAGTCCTGCGCCATTTTGAAGAATTTGTGAATTAAATGGTTGGTAAAATCATAAATTTCTTCGTCGCCACCATTTGATAATCCTATACTCAGGAAAGCTATCTGTGGTTACAGATGGCTTCAGAAAATTACTTCTAATACATAACCAAGAGAATAAAATTCGTCTTTTTAATGAAGAGGTTTGCAGCCCCGTGCCTGTAGTTATTAAACTCCTAACAGTATAAGCAACCTGAATCTCTTTTTGGAACAGCAATTTTATTTTTACCCCCTCTTTTTGTCTGGGGAATGGGCAGGACCGCGACAGAGACATCCGCACGTGCTCTAAATATTTGTTATCCGATGTACGCTAATTGTAACACAACGGAACGGTTGACCTGAATTTAAACAGTGTAAATAGTCGGAAAATAAAAATCTCGTTTTTTCGTTTTTACGGTGAATGAAGTGAAATGTGTTAGTCGAGAGTGATTAATTCACCGTGTGGGCATCTGAGCTGACAATGATGAAATTAAATATCCTGAGGAACTCAGAATTAATATTCTTGTCCTGTAATTTTACTCCAGCGTGCAACAACCAGGATAAAGAACATTAAATTAACATCATTCACTGGCATTAAAAACAGATTCGAGAAGTATTAGTTCCAAAGTTGTTGAATGATAAAAATGCATGCATGAATAAATTCCTTGATCACTCCTAACACACTGACGCGCCCAACCAACGCAACTCGCGTAATACAGTAAACAAAGAGCATCAAACACATATGGGCCAGCTATCAAACTTGAGTTCAGCCGATTCAGCGCCTGCTGCAGCTGCAGAACATGGCAAATGCACTGAATGAAAGAGAGCGTATGCGACTACCATTTTACATTTTAGCAGAAGAATTGTAGTGAGGAGTCCGAAGTAAACACTAAATTTATATCTTACTACTGTTGCGACAGTTCTGTGGACCCAAGACAAAATTACAACCAGAACAAAATTTGTTTTTAAAGGCAAAATAACGCTCAACTTCAGCAACGGAGAGCCTGATCGTACTTCGCAGTGCTTTTCAGAAACAGCCTCTGTGGTTGCACCTCACTTCTTGGGATTCCGGGATAATGTGGGCATGATGACGCTTGATGATGGTAGTAGTAGTAGTAGTAGTAGGTAGTAGTAGCAGCTGCTGCAGACGAGTCCGTGTTGAAAATACTGTCTCCAGGTCTGTCATAGAACTTTTAGACGGAATGAATGATACGACTCATGAACTTCCTCAGCGGTCGTTGGCTTGATGTGGTATTGCGGTTACGAAGTGTGCACAATGTGAAACATGCAGCAGTGATGCATTCTCCTCCTCCTTCTTCTTCTTCATCACTTTAGGTGCTTGTGCCTGTTCGGTCTTCACTCTTCACTGTCACCTCGTTATGGTTCGTCCTCTTGGCTGGTGCAGCATGGCCTGACGAGGGATTCTCTCTGCACACATTCTTTGTGGGTGGTCTCCCCATAGTGTTTTATTTTCTTCAATCTTTTCAGTAATATTATAAATATCCAGTTCATTCTCAATACCTTCATTTCTTATACGGTATTCCCTGGTAACAGCTCTCACTTTTCTAAGAAATCTCATTTCCGCTGCTTGTTTACTTTTATCGCGTTTTTTAGGCATCCATGACTTACTTTCATATGGCAACACAGATGTATCCGTGGTCTTATAAAATTTTTGTTTTGTCTTCTTCCATATTTACTGACATATTTGAAACGGGCATAGAAAAAGGTTCTTGTGGTGTGGTAGTACCAGGCCGTCAAGTAAACATCACTCGTTCCATCAAAAGAATTTTTATGTAAGTAAACCAAAAACTAAACAAATTAAGAATTAACAATACATTTTATTTTCAGCAGATGCCTACTTAATTTGCCTTTACAATGACACGAGTTTTGGCACTAGTTCACCGTACTGGATGCGCACTTCTACAGGCTCTGGCCAAGTACCGCAGCCACTGATACTCCTAAAATTTAGAATTAAAATACTTTTAGCTCACAAGGCGGATGCAGTTTTCAATTTCCGGAAAATTAATTACGTTGTCTTAGGCAGAAGTATTTCATAATAAACTTTCAGGGTACTAAAAAATAATGAAAACCCCACAAATAAAACAAGAACCAGTTAAAACAACAGTGCTTGTATGAGGGCGTGCAGTAAAAGTAATGCATCCGAATTTTTAATGTAGAAACTCTTAAAGCTAAAAGTAAGATAGGAGTTACTAGCATTGCACATCTTTATTCTTCATGCCTTCATATCTGCAGCCCTCTGCTACTAGAGAGCTCCGAACAGTAGCGTGTAACATGGCGTATAAGGTAACTATGTTGGTGCGTGAGAAACAGCTAGCTGTAATCGAGTTTCGAATTATAAGAGTTCCTCCACACACGGAGCACTACCGTCTCCTTCAGCCTGACTGTGGTAGACGTCACATGAGCGCTGCGACGTCTGTAAAAGTCCCTGTCTCGGGTTCAATGTCGACGATCATCCTCCATACAGGCCGGACTTGGTCCCATACGAGTTTCATCTGTTTCCAAAACTTAAAGAACTCCTTCGCGGTCTTCACTTTAATAGTTATGAAGCGGAGAAGGTAGAGGTGAGGTTGTGTCTCCGTCAATGAAATCAAACATTCTACAGTGATGGTGTTGCAAACTGGTCTGTTTGTTGGGAGAAGTGTGTTCGTCGCAAGGGTGACTATGTTGAGAAATAAAGGAGTCGAACGTTAATAACAGTTTTTATTTAAAAAGATTTCAGCGTTTACATATAAAAAAATTCTAAATCATCACTTTTCAAGAAACCCACGTATGTTGCTTCAGTAGCTGTTAGTTCCTGTATAGCCGATCAACAACAAGTGCTTAAAGAATTTAAACACCACATAAAAAAAAACAAGAACGAATTGAAGCAGTAAGTTCATTTGGATACTTAAACTGGAAGTCCTGATAGACATGGTACAAACGCAATAGAGCTGGCTTGAAACTTCCAAGGGCGGTGTTAATGACGGGAATCTAATCAAACACAACTAATTCAGGCAGAACACCAAACAAGACAAGTTACAAAAAATTAGCGTACAAAAAATTGAGAGCAAACTCAGTGCACATCCAGAACTATTCTCCCGCTCCACTCAGAGACACAAACTGATAAATAACCAATTTACACGATGATACAGAACATTTAATCGCGACCCTCGATACCAAGAACACATTAACTGGCGGAAGCCATTAAACGTGAAACAGTAAATAAGGCAGTCCTTCGAAGTTCGCCGGAAACAGCAATAAGGAGGAAGTACACTAAAGAGCCAAAGAAAGTGGTACACCCGCGTAATATAGTGTAGGGCCCCCGCGAGCAAACATAAGTGCCGCAACACGACGTGGCATGGACTCAAATAGCGTCTGAAGCAGTGCTGGAGGGAACTGACAACATGAATCCTGCAGGACTGTTCATAAATCTGCAAGAGTACGAGTGGATCGAAATCTCTTCTAAACAGTACCTGCACGGCATCCCAGATATGCTCAATAATGTTCTTGTCTGGAGAGTTTGGTGCCAGCGGAAGCGTTTGAACTCAGAAGTGTGTCCCTGGAGCCACTCCTTAGCAGTTCTGGACGTGTGGGGTGTCGCATTATCGAGGTGAAATTACCCAAGTCCGTCGGAACGCACGCCGGACATGTATGGATGCAGATGATCAGACTTACATACGGAACCTACAAACGCCCCACGCTGTTACAGAGCCCCCACCAGCTGGAACAGGCCACTGCTGACATGCAGGGTCCATGGATTCATGAGGTTGTCTCCATACCTGTACACTTCCATCCGCTCGATACAATTTGAAATGAGAGTCGTCCGACCAGGCAACATGTTTCCAGTCATCAACAGTGCAACGTCGGTGTTGACGGGCCCAGGAAAGGCGTAAAGCTTTGCGTCGTGCAGTCATGAAGGGTGCACGAGTGGACCTTCGGCTCCGAAAGCCCATATCGATGATGTTTCGTTGAATGGTTCGCACGCTGAAATTGTTGGCCCAGTACTGAAATCTGCAGCAATTTGCGGAAGAGTTGCACTTCTGACACGTTGACCGATATTCTTCAGTCGTCGTTTGTCCCGTTCTTACAGGATACTTTTCCGGCAATAGCGATGCCGGAGATTCGGAGTTTTACCGAATTACTGATATTCATGGTACACTCGTGAATTGGTCTTACGGGATAAGGCCCACTTCATTGCTACCTCGGACATGCTGTCCCCCATTGCTCGTTTACCGATTATAATACCACATTCAAACTCACTTAAATCTTGATACCCTGCCATTGTAGCGGCAGTAACTGATCTAACAGGTGCGGCAGACACTTGTCTTATACAGGCGTTGCCGACCGCAGCGCCGTATTCTACCTGTTTACATATCTCTGCATTTGAGTACGCATGCCATACCAGTTTCTTTGGCACTTCAGTGTAGAACGGGCCTGCAAGTGAATAGAATAAAGGTCTGGGAAACAGCACGGAAGAGATTGTACTGTATTTTAAAGTCAGTTACGTGGCACGAGCTTACTGCTATAGGCAAAGTTCTGAAACGTGCTCACCGAGTATAGTTCTTCCGGTTGAACAGGGGCTGTCTCAAGTGGTCATCTGTACGCGAATCTTCCTCTAGCCACACCCCGCGAAACGGCTGTTTCTTCGCTCAATGAATAGCTGGCGTTCTATTAGAATTCTCGGGCAGCTACCGGCGCAGACGTCGTGGGCTCAGTCATGCTCTCCTCTGAAAGCACCCGCTCTGCTTGTCCACTCGGACTGGATATGTCGTTGGTTTGGTTGCCGGAACCTTGTCTCCTGTCCGCCAGACCAATAATCCAGTATTCGAGGCCTGTACGCAAATCGACGTGTACGAACTTCGTGGCGCCACGCGCGCAGCCGTTGTTTGGTAACAGTCAAAGAGTCTTACAACAGATAATATCGATAGCAGCAGTTACGGCTTATTACCTACGAGGTACATTTGTCTGTATCATGTCTGACCCCAAGTCGCGATAGAACAGTTACAGTTTATTTAGTGACAAGACACGTTTCAAAGCTTAATCACATCAAAGTACAGTAATCGTATTGTTCAGATCTGATACACGAACTGTTTCATCAGCGATCCACCGACATGCGTCCCTCGTGCACACAAAGGCAGTCTCTGTTCATCAGGGTTGAAAGGTATAGGGCACAGTTCACACTTCATTCAACCGATATCACATTCTTCAGTTCACACTGATGTGGTACACATATCTCAGTGTCCTGTCACATAAGTGGTACCACCTACCAGAGGCCTTAATAACCAGCTTTTGCGCGGAGCGCTGCGAAACTTGCATGAAGAGTCAGTGGGGTTGGTTAGTTGATTCGAGGAGGGGACGAAACTGCGAGGTCATCGGTCCCATCAAATTATGGAAGGATGGGGAAGAAAGTCGGCCGTGCCCTTCCACTGGAACCATGCCGGTGTTTCCCTGAAGCGATTTAGGGAAATCACGGAAAACATAAATGAGGATGGCTGGACGCGAGTTTGAACCGTCGTCCTCCCGAGTGCAAGTCCAGTGTGCTAACAACTGCGCTACCTCTCTCGGTAGTCAGTGAAGCTGTGGAGAGTTACGACAGAGACGTGGAGCCATTCCGACTCAAGTGCTGTTGCCAGGTGCGCTCAGTTTTTCGCTTGAGGATACAAGGCGTGGGGGGCCGATTGAGGTGGCCCTATAGATTCTAAATTGGGTTTTAATTTGGGAAGCTTGTTGCCACTGGTGTATGGTAAACATATCCTAGTGATATTCGAACCACACACGCACACTGCGAGCTTTGTGGCATGTTTCATTGTTGTTCTCGTGGATGCCCTCGTACCGAGGAGAAAGAAACTCAATGTAGGTGTGGAGATAGTCGCCAAAGGTAGATGCATACTTGTCTTTCTCCATCATGCCTTCCGGAATGACCGTTCGTCTGAAAATACCACCTGTCGCCACTCAGTGGACGCTCAGTTGCATTAAAGGCCTACAAATTCCAGTCTTCGTCGCCGATGAACAATCTGAGAGGGTGGATGAACCCGGCACCTGCTGCCGGCGGAGGCCCATACGCAGCGACGTTCGATGAACGACCGTTGAGGAGACACTGTTGGTTTCAGCTGGGTGATCAGCTGCTCCACAGTTGCACGTTTGTTCGCCTGAACACATCTCCACAGCCGTCGTCCACGCCCATGGTGCGCCACAGTTGCCTCGGCGCCGGTTTTGTATAGCGCCATTTTGCTATGTACGTATACTGTAACCACGACAGCTCGCAAACAGTTTAAAAACTTCCACATTACGACAACTGTTGTACTGTTTACAGAACCCCCCCCCCCTACACACACACATGGTACATGTATCCTCCACTACTAGCGCTGCTACTTAACATCTGTGATTAGATGTTGCACGTTGATGTCGAAAATCAACGGTGGTCACAACGTGACTGGACCGTCTAGTTCAAATGTTTGACCCCTGTCCTCACATACGAAAGCCAACGGCTAGTCATGACGCCATGACAGCAATCACCGTCACCTAAAGCCGTCGGCACACGGACCGTGCTGTCGAACGTTAACGTTGAGCGTGCCAAGTTCAGCGTATGCTGAACGCTCAGGGACGATGGTACTTGTACATACGGTACGTGGGCCCCAACGTGGTATACACGATAGCAACGCACTCCAGCCTCAGTTGAGGGATGTTTCTAGTTCTTAAATCACACTGTTTACTCAACGGGCGAGCGTAAAATTTCCACGTTAGCTCTATTAAAACGCACATTTTCTCCATCGTCTACGAAAAGGAAAGTACCATGTCCAATCGATAAGGACACAGGCTTAAAAAAGTTCCATTACAAACAGCGCGGTACAAATTTGGAATATTTCTCTGCATACGATAAACATTATTTCATCATTCCCACATTTTAGTAAAACCCCGAGGTCAGCCTTACTTGATTACTGTTCCTACCCAGTAACAGAATCTTTGCAACATGTGAATTACGAAGTGTAAAATAAAAAGGAGCAAAATATCTTTATAGAAGTAGCTCAAACTGTCCTGTAGATTAAGCCAATCGAACAAAGTCACCCCTCAAAAAAAGATGAACTTATATTTACATAACATCAAATATTTTACCATATACTTATATTAAACTAATAATACGAGTAAATTATCAGAACCTAATAAAAACGCGAATGCTAGGAAAAAAAATTGGAAGTGTTAAAACGGGAACCACCACCAAAACGAAATTTTTTTTGTTACTAATTGAAATTTAATAATAACAAATTTACCAAGGACAATGCGTTTTTGGTGGATATTCAGTGCGTCGCTGCTTTCAAAAAGCCTACTGTCTTAATACGCAAGTTACAATAATTCTTTTGCCACGAATATGTTGTTTTTCATTATTCCATTGGAACGAATCACACAACTAACAACGGGTTTTCCAGTGATTCTCAGTTTGCTGGTACTCAGAAACGGCGTATATACATATAGGCTTGAAATGAATGCATATATGGCGCCTCACAACTCTGTACGGAAGGGAGACGGCGTGCGTGTGATTTAGGTGGCTTTGTGCCATCTCATTGGTCAACGCTCAGACGCACGCTCAGAAAATCTGACACGCCAGATATTGCTCTGCACGTTCGCAAAGACTCCCGAACGTGTTATTCCACGCTATGACGTCAGAAACTCGGCACGCTCGACGCTCAATGTTTGGATGCACGGTCCGTGTGCCGACGGCTTAACCGTAGACTGTTCAATTTACAAAATCAAAAAAGGTTCCCTTACATCCGAGACACATAACGATACATCGAAAAATTCTTAGTTTATTTTTAATTCCTAATAGCACTTATCATTAAATACAATTAACTAAATGAAGTAATAAGAAGAGAAAAAAATATTTATATTATTTACCTAGATGTGTACATGCACGTACTGCATCTAATTCGACACCCACTGCACTGACACGGCTCTGGGCGTCAGGCAGACGCCACTTGTCGACGCCGGCAGCTATTTTGGGGGTCGGAGTGCAATCTGGTTTGGTCTGGCGGCGCGTCACGTCCGCTGGAATTTCGGCACGCTGACGGCGGCGCAGAAGACAAATGGATTCCGCCCCGCAGGGCACGGCTGATCCGGCGAGATGCGACCAGCCAGCCACGTCCGAGCTACAAATCCCCCGTTCGTTACCAACCCTCTTGCAACCTTTAGCATCTCTCCCGGTGCGAAGTCCCAACTGACTGGAGAAAACCACAGGTGGCTCCTGTTTATAGGAAGAGCAAAAGAACAGACCCGCAAACTTACAGACCAAAGTTCCTAACTTACGTTTGCTCCAAGATCCTTAAACAAACTCTCAGTTAGATCCTAATTAATTTTCTTGAGACCAAGAAGCTTATGCCCACGAATCAGCTTGTTTTTAGAACGCATTGCTTGTGTGAAACTCAGCTTGCCTTTCCTCACATGATATACTGAGAACTATGGATGAAGGGCAACAAGCAGATTCCATATTTCTAAATTTTCCGCAATTTCTGCCTCATTGCAGAGTTTTAGTGTGGGTACGAACATATGGAACACGCTCACAGATATGTGAATTGCTCGAAGACTTCCCACGTTAACGAAAACAGTGTTTTGTCCTTGAGGGCAAGTGTTCATCAGAGACAAGGTTATCGCCAAGAGTGCCCCAGGGAAGTGTGGGAACTGTGATAGGATTGCTATAATTCTCTATATGCATAAATAATTCGTCGAACAGGGTGGGGAACAATCTGCTGTTTGCTGACGGTGCTGTGGTGTACGGTAATGCGTCGAAGTTGAGTGACTGTAGGAGGATAGAAGATGACTTGGAAAAAATTTCAACTTGTTGTGATGCATGGCAGCTAGCTCTAAATGTAGAAAAATGCAAGTTAATGCGGAAGAGTAGGAAAAAATGTATGGATAGAGCATTAGTAGCGTCCCGCTTGACACAGTCAAGTCGTTTAAATATCTGGGCCTAACGATACAAAGCGACATGAAATGGAACGAGCATGTGAGGACTGTGGTAGTAAAGCTAATGGTCGACTTTGATTTATTGGGAGAATTTTAGAAAAGAGTGGTTCACCTGTAAAGGAGACCGCATATGGGACACTGGTGCGAACTATTCTTGAGTACTGCTCAAGTGTTTGCGATCCGTATCAGGTTGGATTAAAGAAAGACGTCGAAACCATTCAGAGGCGCTCTGTTACATTTGTTACCGGTAGTTTCGAACAACACGTAAAGGTTACGGAGATGCTTCGGGAACTCAGATGGGAATCCCTATAGGTTCTGCAGCAACAACACTATTGAGAAAATGAAAAGAACCAGCATCTGAAGCTGACTGCTGAACGATTCTATAGCCGCCGACTTACATTGGCTTAAGGACCAGGAAGTCAGATATGGGAAATTAGGGCTCATACGGAGGCATATAGACAGTCGTTTTTCCTTCGCTCCATTTGCAAGTGGAACAAGAAGGGATATGACTAGCAGTGGTACAGAGTACCCTCCTTCACACGCCGCACGGTAGCTTGCGGAGAAACTGTGTCGATGTAGATGTATAAAAACTATGAGCCAGTTGTCCTGATACATATGATTGCTCGTGTCACAGCAACGACTGAAGACATAGTGAACAGTCCTGATAATTGGCAGCTTTCTTTTTTTCTTCATATGTCGTTCCGCTTGTGTAAGAGACACAAATTGGTGGATCGCCGCTGGTGATGTGTACGATATTACATTTTAACATTACCAGGTCTGTACTTTGATGTGTGATATCTGTGAAATGCTGCGTATCACTCATTGAACCGAAGATATTTCGCGCGATCGTCTGAGTAGAACACCGTAGAGACAAATATACCCCATATATACCAAGCCGAGTCAAATATTAACGACATCGTGTGTGGCTAGAATCTTCACCTACTACTAAACAACGGCTTCGCGCTTGGTGCCATACGGCGCCTGAGAGTTGGAGTTACGAGTCTTACAAAGTTCCCGGTCTCGAAAACTGGAGACTTGTTCTGGCGGTAAAGAGGGAAGTTTCGGCTGGCAACGAGAGCACCACCTTCACTCCGAGCAGACAAGCAGTTTTGTACAACTTGTGTCAGGCTGTTGGGTCAGCGATGGACGTTACAGTCCAGCCGGTTATGCAAGTCACGCCTGCTACATTCATCATTTCATTGATTCACTCATTTACAATATCTGAAGATATCACCGATTAGGAGAGCCTGCAGAGGTACATAATGAGTTGAGCGCTATATTAAGAAAAGAGAAGAATGTCTTAGAAGTATATACACTGCATAAATAATAAATTATGACTACAGTACTTTACATTTTATCTGCTTGTGTCACCAAAACGTAACTTGGTAAATTAGAAGAAGCGCCTTCAACTTTGATAGTTGTCTCAAACCAGTAACTCGATATTGACATTAACGTACGAGTAATTTTTTTTTAAAGAAACAAGTATCCTTGGACATTTCTAGAAACAGATGACACCTTACAGTATTGCTGTTTGCCTCGCAGCTAAAAAGACTTTTTAACTTTCGAATTTAGCTACTTACATAAGTTGTAAGAAAGGCTGAAGGTGTACATTTTTAAATCTTTCCAGAACTGGTAAATATATGAAATCATGTTCTATGTTGTTTTATGAGACCTTGCTGAAGGTCATTACAGTAGTGTCTCTAAGTACTCTCTGAATCCTAGGCTAGTAGATAAAGTCTGTATCAAAATTATTTTTGTGTCTTGTGATTGTTCCAATTATTTATCAGCATCTCGATTACAGGCGAAAAAAAAAATCAAACAAACATTTCGAAGTCACCAAGAAAGTATTTGAAGGGATAGGTAAATAATGACTCGCAGCAGAAATATTTATCTTGTATGTTGATTAAGCTATGCACAGAGATAACTGAAACCTGAAATAGTCCATTTCAAACTGTCATAATTTAACAAACAAAATAAAATGTCATAGTGGAAACACTAACAAGCGCCACTGATTATACTTATTCTAGAAGCCTTCTGTTGCGATCAAAAAAGCAAAGTTTCGAATAAATCGAATAATACACGACTCTGCGCTCATAAAATTAATCCAAATTTTCTTCTCTCCGTTACAGAAAGTACTCATAAAATTAATGTAAATTTATGACTCGTTATCAACGTCTTTTCTACGAGTTATCCTTAGACTATTACTTATTAGTTACAGCAACTACTACAACTACTACAACTACTACTACTACTACGGTTATTGATACGGGATAGATGTGTAATTTGCAATATAACAAGATGATGGAGACCCACTTAGCCGTAGTGCTCGAAATCGAGTCTGTTATATTCTCTTGCCCAAACATCTGCAGACATAAAGAAAGATATGAGTTTCTCCACACTCCAAGGAAAATTTAAAACCCTGATCCTAAGAGCCAATTTTTCTAGCTGATTTTCTATGCAGCTTGCTCAGATTTTCGTAGATGTACCGGGTGATCAGAAAGTCAGTATCAATTTGAAAACTTAATAAACCACGGAATAATTTAGATGGAGAGGTAAAAATTGACATACATGCTTGGTATGACGTAGGGTTTTATTAGAACAAAAAAAAAGTAATGCTAGACGTGTGAAAGATCTCTTGCGCGCGTCGTTTGGTGAGGATCGTGTGCTCAGCCGCCACTTTCGTCATGCTTGACCTCCCAGGTCCCCAGACCTCAGTCCGTGCTATTATTGGCTTTGGGTTACCTGAAGTCAGAAGTGTATCGTTGTCGACCGACATCTCTAGGGATGCTGAAAGGCAACATCCGATGCCAATGCCTCATCATAACTCCGGACATGCTTTACAGTGCTGTTCACAACATTATTCCTCGACTACAGCTATTGTTGAGGAATGATGCTTAACATATTGAGCATTTCCTGTAAAGAACATCATCTTTGCTTTATCTTACTTTGTTATGCTAATTATTGCTATTCTGATCAGATGAAGCGCCATCTGTCTGAAATTTTTTGAACTTTTGTATTTTTTTGGTTCTAATAAAACCCCATGTCATTCCAAGCACGTGCGTGAATTTTTACCCCTCTATCTACGTTATTCCGTGATTTATTCAGTTTTCAAATTTATACTGACTTTTTGATCACCCTGTATATTTCAGCTACCGTATACCAAGCCTTATTTCACATCTCTTAACAGTCTCTGAGAGATTAAAAAGTAAGTTTCTCATCAATACGTACTTCTGTATAACCAGCTACAGAATATACCTGCGAGCAGACTTCAGAAAACCTCGATGGACAATGCAAGATGCTCCTCTTATGTATGGTATGTGTGTAGAATGAGAGAGGATTGGCAGATGTTTCCTCTAGCAATTCTCGGCATAATGTTGATCCTACAAATGTGTAAACGAATTTAATCATCGCAGGAAAATATGGGCAGGTCTGAATCGATTCCGAATAGGGCATGGTAGGTGTGGTGCCTATTTTCTGAAGGAGATCAAGGGTCTGCCGACGTGCGACTGTGGGGTCACTCTGCAATCTACGCAGCACCTGACTGATGAGCATTCATTAAGAAAATTTCCTGGTGGACTCAGCGAACTGCATTTGGTGACAACAAGAGATATAGATTGGTTAAGATACCTAAATATTCAGTTGTAAAATTTTAGTGTGTTGTTTTTTATATTGTTTGTTTTCTAACTATGTATTTTCCTATGTATATTAAACCATATATGCCGTATAAGTTTGTAAAATAGTGATTATAAAAAACTACCTACATGAATGGACGTACGCAAGACGATGAATCATTTATAGCATTCCTACCAAAGGTTTCCAAGATACCGTCTCAGTGTTTGTGAAGTCTTTTAACAAACATCCACTGCACCAAATGTATTATCATAAAAAAATAATTAAAGGAAAGAATGAAAGGAAGGAATGAAAATAATTGATTGGAAATAGTTTTTTCGCTTGCAATGGAAAGAAAATATTAGTACAATTGCATTATTATGAAATGTTCTGCGTGTACGACATTGTGTTATTGTTCATTAACTTTACCTTGCGTACATCATTATATACATTTTAATTATATTTCTCGTCTTTTGAAGCTTCTACGTTTCTTAATTTTACGAAAATATGAGCGTGGACTTCCTTTCTCCATATTTTACGCACACACACACACACACACACACACACACACACACTCTCTCTCTCTCTCTCTCTCTCTCTCTCTCTCTCTCTCTCTCTCTCTCTCTCTCTGCCCCAGTACTCATCAGACACACGCAAACCCACATAAACCACACACTCCACTAACACCAAATACAATTCAAACTCGCGCGCCTCACCCAGCAGAACACGGTACGAAACAAAATAACGCCACCCAGCCACAACAACATGTAATGGCATCGAAAACTCCGCCTATATTTTGAGTAATAGGGAAACTGCATTGCCATGCGAAAACAGGCAAAGAAGTAAACCTATTTACTTCGCCAACAACACAAGAAAACGTACCACAACTTCAAAACTGTAAGTTGCAGAAAGAGAACGTGATACAGTCTTATTTCCGTTCGTAAATGCAATATACATGTTGTATATCGTGTAGCATAGCAGCTACCAAAACAAGAGGACAATAACAAAATGTAAGGTATGTTACTTTTCGCCAATTAAGTTATAAATGCAACTTTTACATAATGTTGCAAACGACGCAAATGTTAATATGTTAACAACAAATTTACAGTTAAAAATAAAAATAGTTTCCACTGACGAAAGCACAAATGTGCTGAAACATGTATGGGTGAAACAAAAGAAAAAAGGTGTCTTGCACAAGACGGAACTTCTCATCCCACTTTCTTAGCAAGCACGGAGACAACAAGAAGAACTGCACCACAAGATGATATAAAGGAATTCTTCTTAACTTGGTTCTATTTCACTTTAATAAAAATGCTTAATACTGTAAGTCTTCTCTTATTCAGGAACATATATGATCCAATAGACTCGTAGCACGAGCAGTGCAGCGTAACGAACTTCTACATACGAGAGAGTGAAACAAAATCATCTACAAAAAAGTGAATGATGTTTTATGGTCATTTGTCTACGCTTTACTGCGCATTCATAACTAATGTCTTTATTGACGCTTATAGTCGGTCTTTGATTATATCGCTACCGCTGTTTCATTTTTTAAGAAATTTTAACTTTACCATATCCGGGGGCTCTTTCACCTACGCACAAAACAGCAGCATCATATCACGATGTTATCACTTATGTGAATAGCCCTGTTTTGTTATTATCTCTAACGTTTTTGCGCATACTGAAGTATTATATTGTCAAATATCCTCACAATTGTCTTTTAAATATGGAACTTAAAATCAGTGTCATCTCTTCCTTGCAAGAATTCCATTTAAATTTCCAGATCACCTCTGGTAAGGTTTCACACAGGATATACGAACCTGTTACGACCCTATCAGCGCGTCTATGGACTCGTTCAAAGCCTGCTGTCACTACTACCTGAAAATGATTCCAAATGCTGCAACACAACTCTAGAATTGGTCAAAGTAGCGTCCTATATGCCATTTTCCTTATAGATGCGCTGTGTTTTCTCAGAACTATTGCCACGAATCTAAGTGTCCCTTTCGCTTTCTCTAACAAGGACCCCCTTGGGTGCGAGGTCGCAAAAGGCCGATGATGTTTATGGCATTCGACGTCCCACAATATCGGTTGGTAATGGAAACAGGATCCAGTACTGGAGGTATCTAGTGGTGAGCGCAGCAGGAGGCTATGGAGCTTAGTTACACTAATTAGTCGACGTGTAACCCACAGCTACGCTACTGTGCTAGTGATGTTCATACAAAGCACAGCAATGTCAACGATGAAAAAATTAATCACTGCATTATATCAATAACAAAAGTTGCCGAAATTGACATTTCGTCAGAAACTAACCCAAGGAATTTCACAGAGTGAGAAAGAAATGGCAGATGAGCCAATGAAACGTTCGACTGTACGGATAACCTATACGAGAAGTACAATGATAACGATACGTTGTCAGACAGGGAGCCACAAATCATCGTTGTTCAGAGAGTTGGTACTAAAGTGAATTATGTACATGGAATATCATCAACAGAATAGTAAAAGAAATTATGAACACATTTCGAAAACGTTATCAGCAGTACGACCGTGTAATGCATTAAATAAACTGCGGATATTCAAGGGGAACAAGCCACTATTTTTACAAAAACTCGTGTTTGCGCTTTTCAAAGATGCTGGATACAATTTACAGGATGTGCATGATAGTGACCTACTACGTTATGCACATCAAATTGCGCGCAACATACGTAGATTACAGTAATTTCAAGGGAAGCAGTGGATGGTTTTGAGCCGTGCATGGCAGATGTTCGTGCCATCTATTATGTAGCATCTTGTTTCACCGTACGGCCGCCTCGTCATTTTAAATTTCTATTACTGGTGTCATTAAATTTCTGTCTTGCCTGCCCGTGAGTGGCAGCAGCAGTGCGTATCGATATTACCCAGCCCGTATTATCTTTGCTGGACAGCTATTACTTCCCTGTCGTCGTGTGTCGTGAGGAGAGATCGGACCTGGATCGGTTGGAGTTGGAAGGCGGCAGAAGTGCAGTCGGGACGTAGCAGCAGTCGGGGACGGAGCGCTATGGAGGCGCGGACAGCCAGTACTCGCCGACCGCTCGCGACTCAGGATCAACTGTCCGACGGACGGAGATGGTCGGTCGTTCAGTTGGTCGTCTCTTAGGGCGACGTGTGTTTGGTCTTTTGACCGTTTCTGGGCCTCGTCACTGGATCATCTTGCTGGACGTGGCTCGGTTCCTTCTTGTGCGGAGACGTCGAGACCAATGGGCAAGAGTTACCTCTGCGTGATTGGGTCCGAGCTAGAGTGCCCGGATCGTCACGTCTCCCAGTTCCCGACGGACAGCGGACGTTCATGGTTTGAGTGCCAACGACCTTGGTTGGTTGTTGGTCGGTCGCCTCGTCAGACGACGTGTGTTTCGTCACCGACCGTTCTTCGGATTTGTGTGTGTGTCCGGCGGTGATTTGTTCTAGTTGTTCATCAGTGTTTCGTTTTACGAGTGTTCGAGTTTCTTGTGGCAGTGTTTCGTTCAACACAGTGTACCCTGTGTCAGTTCGACTGAGCAATGCTTTAAATGCTGCAATGCTGTCTGCGTACTGCAGTAGCCAGTTGGTCGGCTGCGACAGAGCAGCGAGTGAGTGTTTTCTTACCGTGTTGATGCTGTCCGCACGACGTGTAATTCCACAGCCGTTGCGATGTTCATGTATGTCAGTAGTTATTGTGCCTTGGTTTATTAACAAACCAATATTTGAAGACGAGTGTTACTGGTCTCTTCGCCTCGCTGGCATTTTAGTTGTAGTGTTTTTGGTCTGGTGACCGAAATCAGATAGTTGATTGGTTCGTTGGCTGTCTGTTGGTTGGGTAACCTTCCGATTTAGAGACTGTTGGTCAGGCTGCCTGTCTCGCCTAAACGGGAGTCTGTGTTACAATTCTAGGCCGACCCTTGGAAACTTCTGAGCGCCGTTCCGTGTCTGTTACATAGTAACTGCCCTGTTGAGTTTTAGTTATTTTGTTGATGTGTGGCCTTCACCCGAGTTTTATATATCCTGAATTAATGATCCATTCTTACTCTTTAGACATAAGATGGTTATTCCTTACATGGGGCTTTCAGCCGAATTTTACATCAAAGCTTTTAAGGCCTTAAGCCGTTAGATTATTGTGTTGATGTGTGGCCTCTCGCCGAGTTTTATTATCTCTTTTCCTGTCTTGAACATGAAATGTTTTAAGATAAGACCTAAGCCGTTAAATTATTTATTAACTGCCAGCCTTCAGCCAAGATCGATTAAAATTAATTTGCTAAAGCCTTCAGCCTGTTTAGATTGAATATTTAAAAAGAATTTTGGGGCTTAAAAGGTGAAACCGCCAGGAGAACCTTGTGTTTTAATTTCTTGCTTTGGCCTTGCGCCTTGGTTTTTGAATGTGGCCTTCAGCCGATCTAAAGTTAATCAAAGGAGATCGATTAAAACTTTGAGTGTTTTGTATCCTTGTGTAATATTGTGTGTGGACAAATAAAGTGTGTGTTGAGTGCAACTGACAAGAACTCATTTTGGCCCCTTTCCACAACCTAATCCGCTGTGTCCTGCTAGCCCAGGCATTTCATGTTGCATAACTTGAATCAGTGCTACGGAACTGGAAGGTGTAAGATAACAAAATTTCAAACAAAGCATCAACGTGACGATGCACAGTAAACTGTGGAATCGGCCCGAAAATTTGTAGATGAGATAAACAGACTTGTCCCATCTTTCAGTAATAAATTTGTTTCCAACTCCGACCAGTCGGGATTTGAAGATGAAATACATATGAAAGGAACCTTGGACATTATAGGTGCCAATAGCGTTGTATCAAGATCAACTAACTTCAATACCTTAACGCATTGGTATACAATGATGCTGACTGTTAATCTGGACGATAAATTTGCTGGAAAGCACTTGCCCGCGAAAGGCAAAGGTCCCGAGTTCGAGTCTCGGTCGGGCACACAGTTTTAATCTGCCAGGAAGTTTCATATCAGCGCACACTCCGCTGCAGAGTGAAAATCTCATTCTGGTATCAGGGTATATTTACGTAACAGAAAGTGTGGGTGTGAAAATGGGCGTAAGAGAATTACAAGTATGGTATGAGCACTGCTTTTGACTAATAGCTGACTAAAACAAATCACTTTTGCTGATTCCTACTAGTCTGCGTATAAAATCATACTTATTTAGAGCAAACTTCCCCTCTTAAAAGGTTTGTGACTTTGCTGTTCATACCACCTGCAACCATTGGACAAATTCAGTCTATAAAAGTTTGCTTTTTTCTTGTCTATAAAACTCCTTATCGCACTATCTGCAACTATGCCTCAAAGGACAGCCAGTTTCACGGTAAGCTTACAACTGTTTCGTATGCGGTTGCATGCCACCACATTACATCAGTCCTCATCACCACATTACACTGGTACGAGTCCACACGCATTCTTCAAGAGCGGATAACTAGCTGAAAGACCTGCACGGTTTGCAGCTCCCAAGGAGTTCGCCTTCGATATTTTTAGTGAGAACCTTTGTGATCACTGTGGTGCGACAATTTTCATTCGGTGTTTATGGTGAAAGTTAATTGTTTTGAACATTCCTCGAATGTCGCCGATGTCCATTTTGTGAAGTGTAATACGTACACCCCGAGGAAGGTTGATTTCCGCACCTCCCGGACACTCTCTTTCCGTCGGCCTTTTGGTGCACATGGTGAACCATTACCAACAAATATTTTTCTTCTCGTAACTATTGAAACGTAACTTTAAACTGTGCCTTACTTAAGGCTGAACCTGCGACCTCACACCCGAGGCATTCCTGTAAGTCCCGTATTGTACTGCAGCGGCGCAACAGCGAAGAGCTGAGTTGCGCGTCGGGTACGTGCCGCAGCACTGCGGGAGTGGTGGTGGTGGTGGTTAGTGTTTAACGTCCCGTCGACAACGAGGTCATTAGAGACGGAGCGCAAGCTCGGGTTAGGGAAGGATTGGCAGGACATCGGCCGTGCCCTTTCAAAGGAACCATCCCGGCATTTGCCTGAAACGATGTAGGGAAATCACAGAAAACATAAATCAGAATGGCTGGAGACGGGATTGAACCATCGTCCTCCCCAATGCGAGTCCAGTGTGATAACCACTGCGCCACCTCGCTCGGTCCGCTGCACTGCCTCCCGTTCAAGTACAGTCAGGCCAGCAGGCTCCCTTCACTGCGTGAAACAAAGGTCGTAAGACGACACATGTACATTTGACAACATCGTCAGAAAATTGTGGTTAAGTTTATATTGGCTTCCAACATATGCTTCATTTTGCGTTCTTTATTCACTAATCTTCATGGTGTGGAAGGACGTTTGTTGAAATATTCTTTCGCTGGTCATAAAAAATGTCGACCTTAAGACTTGATAAATTGTCTCAACGATGGGTGTACCTCTTCTCCAATGAATACAAAAGCCAATACAATTGAAGTCTTTGGTAATGAAGACTTTGCCCGTATTTGATGCACCTGAAGAATGAAATCTACCTTTCTTGAAACGGTTTTAGAGAAATCACTCTGTGAGAAAATCTGATCCTCGTGCATTATATAGCTTTATTAGTCAAGCTCACCATGAAATGTTTGTAATTTCGTTAATCCTCATAGTTAATGCGATATTTCAAAACGTCGAATTTTTTTGCAACGATAGAGGTCGCTACGTTTGCGTTTGGTACATGTTAGGTCATATGTTGCTGTGAACTAAAAGTAGTTAACGTATTTAGTTATTCTTTAAAATTCAGAGGAATCTATAACTCACTCTGCCCGAACAATGGATTGTATATAGTGCACTGAGTTCCGCTTCATGCTCCCAGACGTTGCTGCTCATACCACCTGCAACCATAATTAGTTAAAACAGTTTGAAATATCGAGACGGCATTTTGGGAAATGATAGCATGGAAAGAGGAGAGTATGTTCTCATAAGGCTGCTGTAGGTATTTCCTTATCTAAAATGATGTACAAGTAACCGCCGATTTTTTTCAATGTAATAATGTAATTCTTAATGGTCATCAACAACTGGTGAAACGAGAAGTTTTCCAGGTTTCTTGCAACCAGAAGAAATTTTAAAGGAATCACGGACATTCACAACAGGATTCACAACTATTGTGAGAACTGTGAAATCAGCTACCAAAATATTGTGGAATTCCGTCCAGCCAACCCAAATCAAAGTGTCTACTGGAGATTATTTTCTAAATACTGTAAATGATTTATGTATCATATAGAGCTATCAAATATAGTTAGTGATGTTGCCACAAAACACATTAGTCAGAAATTTGTATAAAATTCTGGCACAATGTGTTTTAGCTATAAACACTTCCATTCAATCATACTACATGTAGTTACAGACGTTCACGAGAAATTTAGTGTAATCAGTGATGGGGAATATTTGAAGGAAAACAAAGGTGGTAGATCTCGTTCTTCTAATGTATCATATGCCACCAAACTTTTCACTACCAGACATCAGATCTATAGGCTTTTGCATTCATTGGAGATGAGGCACATCCATCGTTTAGGCATTTCATCAGTTTTATGACCAGGGAAAGAACATTTCAACAGACGTCATTCCGCACCACGAAGTTTAATTGAAAGTGCTTTTCGAATAAAGAACGTTAAATGGAGCATATGTTAGAAGCCAATAGAAACTTAACCACAATTTGCTGACGATGTTGTAGAATGTACCACATTGGGCGATTTGCGTGCCCTTCATGAGGATGAAATGATGATGAGGAGAACAAAATACCCAGTCCACCATCGGAGAAAATCTCCAATCTGGCCGGGAATCGAACCCGGGCCCATTGCATAGGAGGCAAGCACGTTACCACTCAGCTAAGGAGACGGACAGAGCTTCAACTAAAGCTGTTCAAATGAGAGACGGTTTTATACACTTTTTCTCGCGCAATAAAACGTTACCTTTATATTTTTCTGAGATATGCTACTTCATTACCGCTTCTCATGTCAATGCAAGGAAAGAAACGACAGTACTGTGTACTTACTGACATTCTGTGCCGCCACATCACATAACTTGTCCAAAATGGATCAGTCGTGGCGATTCTTTTCTCATTGATCCCACGAAGGACGCTTAGTAAAAGCAGCTGCTATCACAGTTTTCACTGATGTCATTTTCTCAACAGTACAACAAAAGAAACACAAGGGCCAGCAACACTGCTGACGCTGTTACCCAAATCAACAGTCGACCACGATATTAGCCAGAGTCCGTCGAACACTCTGGTCATATGAAACTTCCTGACAGATTAAAACTGCTTGCCGGACCGAGACTCTAACTCGGACCTTTGCCTTTCTAAGGCAGGCTGTAGGGACGGGTCATGAGTCGTGCTTGGGTGGCTCAGTTGGTAGAGCAGTTGCCCGCGAAAGGCAAAGGCCCTGAGTTCGAGTCTCGGTCGGGCACACAGTTTTAATCTGCCAGGAAGTTTCATATCAGCGCACACTCCGCTCCAGAGTGAAAATCTCACTCTGATCATCTATCTCAGAAACAAAACATCTTTGGTTCCCTCAGTGCCGCTCTGTGCTCTCCACTTGCTGCGCCGCCATAATCACACACGCTGAGCAGCACTGGTTTCTCTCAGCCGCTCTGCTCTGCGTGTTGTGCTGCTGTGGTCGTGCAGAGCCGTTCCACTATAATGCAGCCTTACGCTATTCCTGATAGTCTAATCTCGTGTCGCTTCCAAGTATTACCCCAAAATATTTCTATTTCACGTGCTCGAGATGTTTACAACGAATCTTTTAACGAGATATTGTAAGATTACAGGCATTTTCTTGCATCTATCCACAGTTGAACAGAGCTGCCATTTATTACGCAAAATGGAAATGTTGTCCTTCCGTAGTTCTCTATAGTGGTCTAGCGATGAAAATTTCCTGTTGGAAACAGCTTCGTCAGCGGACTATATTACAGTTCTATTGTTCTATCTGTTATATCTCTTACGTATGACAAAAACATTGGTGGTCATACTACACTTTCTGATCACCCATCCGATGTTGTTTTTGTTCCTGCAGAACATTCGTCGTCCAGTATTACATACAACGTTATGTTAAATATGCATCGAACCAGTCGAGATAATCCTTTTTCACAGCAGAAATATCATGCTCTTTCAGTTTTTAATATGCCATAGGATCATGAAACAGCCGGATGTCAGTGATATTAGTCTGCAATTCTGTGCATCCAGTCTTTTACCTCTTTTGTCAACAGGAGAGACCTGCACTGCATACCAGTCACAAAATACTATTCATCGCGCAAGAGATTCTCGTGAATACGAGTCAGGAAGGAAGGTAATTCCAGGGCATATTCAATTTAAACTCTGACTAGAATACTGCAAGGCTTGATACCTTATTCGCTTTAAGTAGTGTTAATTGTTTCTCAGTACAATGAGCGATAGCACTGATATCCTCCATTCCATGTTTATGATCTGCACTCTACATTATTATTATTATTATTATTATTATTATTGTAGTGTGATTTAATTGTTCTTGATAGTCTTCTGTTTCTTTCAGTATTAAAGTATTTGATGCAAAACCTATGCACAATATGAAATATCGTGAGGGACTTAATTGTCTCAAGTCGCAGTTTTTTTTTTCCTTGTTAACGTTAGTCTTTCGACTGGGTTGATACCTTCCTTCATTCTTCCTTACATTCAATACGATTCCCCTGCAACTCGCGGTTTCCGCACAGAGTACATGGAAACACACTAAGACTAGTTCTCGCCTACTGCACTTTCGAATAGGACATGGAAAAAATGAACACCGAATTTTTCCGATGCAAGCTCTGATTTCTCTTGTTTTATCACGGTTCCTGCCTACTTAGGTGGGAGTTAATAAAATGCTTTGACATTCAAAGGAGAAGTCTTTGATCAAAAGTTCGCGAGAAGATCGTGCCATAACGAAAATGTATTTGTTTTAATGACTTGCATCGAACCTGCGTGTCATGTCGATGACACTCTTCCCTATTACTTGTTAATATAAAACTAGCTGCCCTCCTTTGTAATTTTTCGATGTCCTCCGTCAGCACTATCTTGTATATATCCCACACTACGCACCAATAATTGTAAGGTGTCAGGCAAATCCGACATCTTCCATGAAAACCCTGACATGATAAGCAAATCCAGTAGTATGTCACATAGCTCTGAATAAATCGTGACATTAAATTAACCAAAGTAATCGAGTAACGAGTGAGCAAATGAAATACCACAGACTAACACAAGAATGCCTAAATGCATGTCATACCTTCCCACCGTAGGACAGACGCAGTTCCGAGGGGACAAACGAGAACAGAAGCCGAGAGCAGAACCGTGTTAAGTTAGAAGGCCCTACGATAAGGGACGGACTGGACACCCACGTCTCCAGCCAACCATTAGGACGACACCACCTGCAAGTTTTAGCGTGAGACTTTTTCGCGTCTTTGTTACGTCAAGGATACACCCCCCCCCCCCCCCCCCAGCCCATGTTAAAAGCTAGAGCACTCCAGAAAAACGGTATAGATCTTACGATAACACAAAAAGGGCCACACCACCCGCAAGTTTTAGCGTGAGACTTTTTCGCGTCTGTGATATGTTGAAAACTTTAAAATCATTGTCCCACCACGAAAAGTATAACGTTTCTCATTGGATAGACAGAATTTTTGTAGGCGGAGCTTAAGGTTAACATTGAGACCCTGATTGGTCAGATGAAAACACAGCCAGATAGTTTTTTTTTAAACCAACTTCGGTAAATGGTAGTAAGGAGAAGTGAGGAGAAGAGTTTCTTCCGAGATGGCGAGGTGAGCGGAGCTTCGCTGCGCCGGCCGCCGCCCTGACGCTGCCTAAACACCGACAAGGTAATGAACGCACGCGATGCAGCATTTTTGAGCGCAATAGGCTTCACTCAGAACTGCAGAAGTCTCATCTGTTACACCTCCTTTATGCGTAATACTATTGTCGATTGTCAATTAAAGCTCATGGTGTTCACATTTGCCACTTGAAGTAAAAATCTGAAACGCGATGATTTTTCTGTTATATAGTTATTGAGAAGCCACATCAGCCACTGTAATTTACGACAAGTTAGATAAGTAAGTAAAGATAACTGAGGGTCACTGTAGACCATTTTAATAGTTTTCTCTTTTGTGAAATTTTTCTAAGTAATGGCAAACAGAAATGATTGCTCAGATGTACCATACAGTGACGGAGAGTTGATTAAATTATGCGCGATGAAGCTACCATTGAAATACCAGCAATCATTAGTAGGTCGCGGAGGCAATGACGTCGAAGCATTTAAAGGTATTCTAAGGGAACTAGAATTCATATTTTCGGAAGATGACGCAAGAAAAAGACGAAGCGCACGTGAAAACGAAAGCAAAAAGCAGTGGAATCCACAAGGCACAGTACGAAGAAACAATAATTACGAACCATGTTATAACTTCGCAACAAGAAACGACAAAAGATTTCAACAAAGAACCGGTTATGGATTTAGAAGAAAGTATGGCAATAACTATAATTCACCCAGGAACGGCAACAACTATTGCAGAGGGAATAACGACAACTGGAACGGGTACTGGAGAACCAATACATCGACAAATTATCAACAAAGAAACCACTATCAACAAGCTGAACAAGAAAAGCGAATACAGATAGAAGAGGTGGAGGTAAAACCACCAAACCCCGATAAACGTTCGAATTGACAGCTAAGTGCCCATGCCAAAGAGAATGACGCACCAACCCAGGACAATTGCAGCACCTTGAACAGAGAAGTAAAACTCTTATCACGAGAAGAGAAGAAGGAAGAAACAAATCCGCAGGTACCAGATGAAAACGTACGGCCACTCTGGCCGGCTTCTTTAGAACACCTGTTACATCTTCTAAGCGTTCTGATAATAAAACGTAATCTTTGGTCTGCTTTCCCACAACATTATCTGTGTGATCGTTCCAATTTCAATTGTTCATAATTGTAGCTCCTTGGTACTTAGCTGAATAGACAACCTTTAGATTTGTGTGATGTTTCGTATAACCGAAACTTAACAGATATTTTTTGTAATATTCATGTGGAGACCCTCACATTTTTCATTTAAGGTCAAATGACATTTTTCACACAGTGCAGATTTCGTGTTTATATTGTTTTGCAATTCGTTTTCATTGGCTGATGACCTTTTTTTGAGTTCATCAGTCGTCTGACTGGTCTGATAGGCCCACCACGAATTCCTCTCCTGTGTCAATCTCTCCATCTCAGAGTAGCACTTCCAACCTTCGTCCTCAATTATTTGCTGGATGTATTCTACTCTCCGTCTTTCTCTACAGTTTTTCCCTGTACAGCCCCCTCTAGTACCAAGGAAGTAATTCCATAATGTCTTAATAGACGTCTTATCATTCTGTTCCTTCTCATTGTCAGTGTTTTCCACATTTTCCTTTCGTCTCCGATTCTGCTCAGAAACATCTCATTCCTCACCTTATAAGTCCACCTTATTTTCAACATTCCTCTGCAGCATCACATCTCAAATGGTTCGACTCTCTTTTGTACCGGTTTTCCCACCGTCCATGTTTCACTACTATTCTCTGCTCTAAACGTACGTTCTCAGAAATTTCTTCCTCAAATTAAGGCCTATGTTTGATACTAGTAGACTTCTCTTGGTCAGGAATGCCCATTTACCCAGTGCTAGTGTGCTTCTGATGTCCTTGCTCCGCTCATCATTGGTTATTTTACCACCTTCGTAACAGAATTCCTTAACTTCTTCTGCTTCGTGACCATCAATCCTTATTTTAACTTTCTCGTTGTTCTCATTTTTGCTACTTCTCCTTACTTTCGTTTTTCCTCGATATTCAGTACTCGTCAGATTGTTTATTGTATACAGGATGTCACGTAATTCTTCGTCACTCAGGGTAGTAATGTCATCAGCGAATCGTATTATTGACATCCTTTCACCTTGAATTTTAATTCCACTCTTGAACCGTCCTTTTATTTCCATCACAGTTTCTTAGATGCAGAGACTGAACAGTAGGGGGGAAAGACTACATTCCTCTCTTATACCCTTTTTAATACGAGCCCTTCGTTCTTGATAGTCCACTCATATTATTCCCTCTTGGTTCTTGTACATATTGTATATTATCCGTCTCTACCTATAGCTTACCCCTGTTTTTCTCAGAATTTCGAACATCTTGCATCATTTTACCTTGTGGAATGCTTTTTCCAGGTCGAAAAGTCCTATGAACGGATCTTATCTTCAGTCTTGCTTCCATTGTCAACCGCAACGTCAGAATTGCCTCTCTGGTGCCTTTACCTTTTCTAAAGCCAAACTGATCGTCATCTAACACATCCTCAGTTTTCTTTTTCATTCTCCTGTATATTGTCTTTGTTAGCAACTTGGATGTAGGAGCTTTTAATTTGATAGTTCGATAACTGACGCACTTGTCAGCTCTTGTAGTCTTCGGAATTGTGTGCATGATATTTTTCCGAAAGTCAGATGGTACGTCGCCAGGCTCATACATTCTACACTCCAACGTGTAGAGACGTTTTGTTGCCATTGCCCCGATAATTTAAGAAATTCTAATTGAATGTTCTCTATCGTTTCTGCCTTACTTCACTTTAAGTCTTCAAAAGCTCTCTTAAATTTGATTCTGATACTGGATCCCCTATCTCTTCGAAATCGATTCCTGTGTCTTCTTCTATCACTTACCTATCTGCTGAGTCAGTCCCTCCGACGATCATTTCTTTTTCGATTTCTTCACATTTTTCATGCACCCATTTCGTCTTAATTTCCCTGCGCATCCTATTTATTTCATTCCTCAGCGACTTGTATTTCTGCTTTCCTGAATTTCCCTGTACATTTTGTACTTTCGTCTTTCATCGACGAATAGAAGGCCGCCCGCTGTGGCCGAACGGTTCTGGGCGCTTCATTCCGGAACCACGCTACTCCTATGGGCGCAGGTTCGAATCCTGCCTCGGGCATGGATGTGTGTGATGTCCTTTAAGGTTAGGTAGGTTTAATTAGTTCTAAGTCTAGGGAACTGATGACCTCGGCTGTTAAGCCCGATAGTGCTCAGAGCCATTTGAACCATTTATGAACAAATGCAGAAAAGTAAGAACGTTGAGCAGGAAACTCCATAGTGTAGAGTCCCATAGTGTAGAGCCATTTGAAACATTTGATGAACTGAAGTAGTTCTGTTAGCTATGTTTTCTTCGCAGTTACCTTCCTTGTACCTATGTTTATCTTTCCAACTGCTTTTTAGAAATGACCATTTCTTCAACAATACTGCCTACTGAGCTATTCTTCTCTGCCTCGTGACGACTGGGTGTTGTGTGATGTCCTTAGATTAGTTAGGTTTAAGTAGTTTTAAGTTCTAGGGGACTGATGACCATAGATGTTAAGTCCCATAGTGCTGTCCTTATTGCTGTACCTATAGATAGATAACTTCAAGTTTGTCTCCTCATCCCCTAGTATTTCCGTATCCCATTTCTTTCCATATTGATTCTTCTTTACATTACCAGATGGAAAACGACAGTATCATCTGAAAAATATGTAAAGGGGTTGGTCGCATTATCTCCCAAATCGTGTACGAGTACACAGACTTACATAGATCAAGGACAGTGAATGGCCTATAACACTTCCCTGGAGAAGTCATGTATCACATCTGTTTCACTAGATGTTTTTCCTGTAATTACTGCGAATTGCGACCTTTTCGACAGGAAATCACGAATCCAGTCGCACTACTGCGCCGATAATCTATATATCTGCAAACTGTTTAAAAGATGCTTGTGAGTAACGGTATCAAAATCCTTCTGGAAATCTCTTTTTTTATAGCACTCATCACTTCGCTGTTCAGAATGACGGTCTTTTGTGAATCTAGGCTGGTTGTTTGTCAATAAATCGTGTTCTTGGAAGTACAACGGGTGAACAAAAATACAGAAACACAACGATTACTACACATTAACATGTGGACGACGATGTTGACATTCAAAACAGCTTACAGTCGTCTCGGAATGGATAGATGAGGGTCCTGTACGGTTTTTAATGTAATAATATATCATTCTTCTTGCAAAATAGTGGCAAGGTCAATCACGCACACTACTCTCCAAAGTAGGCTACACAGGCAGGCGACATGCGAGAATTCATCCTCGAGCTCACAAAACCAGTCCTGAACGAAGCGGGCTCCATGAACAGGGCCCTGTGGTCTTGGAACAGAGTATCGTCGTAAGTGAAAAAAAAAGTAACATTGTAGTATGGGATGGATCAGCCAAAATAGTAGGGTGCGTCCCTGCATTGTAACCATAGCGCTCATGGGATACTACGATACAAAAGCGCAAGTCGTCATCGAACGCCCGCCGTGTTTCACTCTTGGGACGTAAACTCGACCAGAACTTATAAACAGTGTCAAACGTGACTCATGCGTCCAAATGAAATTTTTGCGTTGCTCCTCAGCCGAGGCATCACATTTTCCCTGTTAAGGGCATCCACATCACTGTTGAATGGTTTTGGTCTTCCAACTCGCCCTTCAATTCCCTGCTTAGGGAGCTCCTTTCGGGTTGTTTTAGTGTTGGGAGGGTTATCTAGTATGACAGGCAGTTTCGCAGTGACTTTTGCAGCTATCGTCCTCATATTTTTCATCACAGCCCTCATCAATGGCGTCCGTCAGGATCACTCAACACACATTTCCGTCTGCGTAGTAACGCAGCGGATAATGTCTTTCCGATTTATCTGTTTGCGGTGCCTTTTCAGACGCAAACACTTCGGCTACCTTTGTTATGGAAGCACCCACCATACGAGCACCAACAGTTTGTCCACATTTGAAGTCACTTAGCTTCACAACTACGTAAGATGCAGTTCTATAAGATACTGTTCTAAACACGGCTGACAGTAGCAACAAATTGAGGACATATGACAGGTGACTTTCATGCTAAAATGCAACAGCGCAACCAGCAGGCTTGGCCAGCTTCCGCATTCACGTTCAGTCATGCGTTTCTCGCGCCTTTTCCCTATATTTGTTCACCCCTTGCAGCTTATAATGTTACAACACAGCATAAGAGCACTTACTCACCTTCGCTAGTGTGAAACACACGTGTTCTACTGAAGAACTGCTCATAGCTCTTACGGTATGCATTTTTTGAGCTCATGTTTAGTGGAATTTTTTTTCTTGTTTTGATCCATACTACCGCCTCTGTAAGTTGCCTACTCTCAAATCTTAGCAACAAGAGTACCGGTACATGTACTCAACCGTCAGACGTATGAGAACGGTTTTCGCTTATAACTTTCAACTCTGTCTCTTCCGATCCAGAGATCGTTACCTTAACTGATACTTTTATCCTTCTGCATCATCCTTGAAAGTCTGTAATATCATCACGGAATCACCCTGTATCTACATGCATTTACAGGCGCCGGGGTATATAACTTTGACGCCCTGCCGCGCCGTTTGATGACATTTTCGGATATGCGTTCCTACGTAAAACTTGATCTCCTAAGTCAACTCTACAGCCTCTAGAAGTGTGCAACATCAATTAAACATGAATTGTGAAACGCACTATATATACAGGGTGGTCCATTGATAGTGACCGGGCCAAATATCTCACGAAATAAGCATCAAACGAAAAAGCTACAAAGAACGCAACTCCTCTAGCTTGAAGGAGGAAACCAGATGGTGCTATGGTGAATGTTTTAGTTTCATTTTGTGGTTGATGGTGCTGTAATAGTCACAAACGTATAAGTACGTGGTATCACGTAACATTCCGCCAGTGCGAATGGTATTTGCTTCGTGATACATTACCCGTGTTAAAATAGACCGTTAACCAATTGCGGAAAAGGTCAATATCGTGTTGATGTGTGGCTATTGTGATCAAAATGCCCAACGGACGTGTGCTATGTATGCTGCTCGGTATCCTGGACGACACCATCCAAGTGTCCAGACCGTTCGTCAGATAGTTACGTTATTTAAGGAAACAGGAAGTGTTCAGCCACATGTGAAACGTCAACCACGACCTGCAATAAATGATGATGCCCAAGATGGTGTTTTAGCTGCTGTCGCGGCTAATCCGCACATCAGTAGGAGATAAATTACGCGAGAGTCGGTAATCTAAAAAACGTCGGTGTTGAGATCAACATCGACTGCACCCGTACCATATTTCTATCCATCAGGAATTGCATGACGATGACTTTGAACGTCGTGTACAGTTCTGCTACTGGGCACAAGAGAAATGACGGGACGATGACAGATTTTGCACGCGTTCTATTTAGCGATGAGGCGTCATTCACCAACAGCGGTAACGTAAACCGGCATAATATGCACAATTGGGCAACGGAAAATCCACGATGGCTGCGACAAGTGGAACTTCAGCGACCTTGACGGGTTAATGTATGGTGCGGCATTATGGGAGAAAGGATAATTGGCCCCCATTTTATAGATGTCAATCTGAATGGTGCATCGATGCTATCTAAATTGTGCTATTGCAATGTAATGCTAATTTCCTACGTAATGTCCTACCGATGTTACTACAAGATGTTTCACTGCATGACAGAATGGCGATGTACTTCCAACATGACAGATATCCGGCACATAGCTCGCGTGCGGTTGAAACAGTATTGAATAGCAGATTTCATGACAGGTGGATTGGTCATCGAAGCACCATACCATGGCCCGCACGTTCACAGGATCTGACGTCCCCGGATTTATTTCTGTGGGGAAAGTGGAAGGATATTTGCTATCATGATCCACTGACAACATGCGTCAGCGCATTGTCAACGCATATGCGAACATTACGGAAGGCGAACTACTCGCTGTTGAGAGGAATATCGTTACACGTATTGCAAAATGCAGTGAGGTTGACGGACATCATTATGTGCATTTATTGCATTAAGGTGGTATTTACAGGTAATGAAGCTGTAACAGCTTGCGTTCTCAGAAATGGTATGTTCACAAAGGTACATGTATCACATTGGAACAACCGAAATAAAATGTTCAAATGTCCCTACGTTCTGTATTTTAGTTTAAAAAACCTACCTGTTACCAACTGTTCGTTTAAAATTGTGAGCCATATATTCGTGAGTATTACAGCGCCATCTATCACAAAGCGAAAAAAGCGGTCCAACTAAAACATTCATATTTCTTTACGTACTACACGAATATGTAATAAAAAGGGGGTTCCTATTTTTAAAAAAACGCAGTTAATATCAGTTTGACCTACGGGAGCGCCATATAGCGGGTCAACCATAGCGCCATCTGGTTCCCCCCTTCAAACGAGACAAGTTTCGTTCTTTGTAGTTTTATCGTTTGACGCTTATTTCGTGAGAAATTAGGCCCGGTCACCATCAGCGGACCACCCTGTATATGGCCAGGCAGTGTCATGTAAATAGGTAAGGTATGCCACAAGAGTAATTTGGAACTCGACGCTCTCGATGTAACTAAGCAACTTAAGACACTAAAGGCAAGTCCTCTAGTCAAAATAAATTTGTTTTTCAGGGTGCTGCTGAAACAGTGGAATTCTTAGTAGCCACATACAGCCACCCGCTCTAGGAGAAGTCCGTTTGTAAAGACTGAAAAGTAGCACAAGTAACATGAATACGGAGGGAAAGAAAGAAGCGAACCGCTCTTGTATCCACATTCATATATATACACTCCTGGAAATGGAAAAAAGAACACATTGACACCGGTGTGTCAGACCCACCATACTTGCTTCGGACACTGCGAGAGGGCTGTACAAGCAATGATCGCACGCACGGCACAGCGGACACACCAGGAACCGCGGTGTTGGCCGTCGAATGGCGCTAGCTGCGCAGCATTTGTGCACCGCCGCCGTCAGTGTCAGCCAGTTTGCCGTGGCATACGGAGCTCCATCGCAGTCTTTAACACTGGTAGCATGCCGCGACAGCGTGGACGTGAACCGTATGTGCAGTTGACGGACTTTGAGCGAGGGCGTATAGTGGGCATGTGGGAGGCCGGGTGGACGTACCGCCGAATTGCTCAACCGTGGGGCGTGAGGTCTCCACAGTACATCGATGTTGTCGCCAGTGGTCGGCGGAAGGTGCACGTGCCCGTCGACCTGGGACCGAACCGCAGCGACGCACGGATGCACGCCAAGACCGTAGGATCCTACGCAGTGCCGTAGGGGACCGAACCGCCACTTCCCAGAAAATTAGGGACACTGTTGCTCCTGGGGTATCGGCGAGGACCTTTCGCAACCGTCTCCATGAAGCTGGGCTACGGTCCCGCACACCGTTAGGCCGTCTTCCGCTCACGCCCCAACATCGTGCAGCCCGCCTCCAGTGGTGTCGCGACAAGCGTGAATGGAGGGACGAATGGAGACGTGTCGTCTTCAGGGATGAGAGTCGCTTCTGCCTTGGTGCCAATAATGGTCGTATGCGTGTTTGGCGCCGTGCAGGTGAGCGCCACAATGAGGACTGCATACGACCGAGGCACACAGGGCCAACACCCGGCTTCATGTTGTGGGGAGCGATCTCCTACACTAGCCGTACACCTCTGGTGATCGTCGAGGGGACACTGAATAGTGCACGGTACATCCAAACCGTCATCGAACCCATCGTTCTACCATTCCTAGACCGGCAAGGGAACTTGCTGTTCCAACAGGACAATGCGCGTCCGCATGTATCCCGTGCCACCCAACGTGCTCTAGAAGGTGTAAGTCAACTACCCTGGCCAGCAAGATCTCCGGATCTGTCCCCCATTGAGCATGTTTGGGACTGGATGAAGCGTCGTGTCACGCGGTCTGCACGTCCAGCACGAACGCTGGTCCAAATGAGGCGCCAGGTGGAAATGGCATGGCAAGCCGTTCCACAGGACTACATCCAGCATCTCTACGATCGTCTCCATGGGAGAATAACAGCCTGCATTGCTGCGAAAGGTGGATATACACTGTACTAGTGCCGACATTGTGCATGCTCTGTTGCCTGTGTCTATGTGCCTGTGGTTCTGTCAGTGTGATCATGTGATGTATCTGACCCCAGGAATGTGTCAATAAAGATTCCCCTTCCTGGGACAATGAATTCACGGTGTTCTTATTTCAATTTCCAGGAGTGTACTTACTTCAGAGGATTACTTCTGTTTCTTTCCATCTGCATCTGTTCCGCTGTCTCCTCCTATCGTCCCATCAGCCTTACCTCGGTCTTCAGCAAGGTCCTGGAATCTATACTCACCAGACGCATCCACCAGCATCTCCACCAGCACCACTTCCTTCCCGTTACCCAGTGTGGCTTTCGGCCGTCCTCCTCTTCCGACGACCTTCTCCTTCACCTCACTCATCTCCTTCCTGAACAGGTTAATTCTCGTCGATCCGAAATCTTCCTCTCCCTGGACCTCGAACGTGCTTATGACCGCGTATAGCATTCCAGTCTCCTCTTCAAGCTCCAAACCTTCGCCCTTCCCATTAACTACGTCCGTCTGAACGGCTCCTTTCTCTCCCACCGTCCTTCCTACGTCACCATCCATAACACGGATTCCTACACCTTTTTTCCCTCCGCCGGTGTGCCCCAAGGCTCCGTCCTCTCCCCCCTTCTGTACCTTTTGTATACGGCGGACATGCCGCCGCCGTCACCCCCCGTCCACCTTCTCCAGTTTGCCGATGACACTGCCTTCCTTGCCTTTGCCCCCACCCTGCAGCGCTCCCAACACCATCTTGACCAGTACACTGCTTGGTGCAACGAGTGGTTGCTCAAGGTCAATCCCTCCAAACCCAGGCGATCGTGGTAGGCAAAACCACCCCTTCCTTCCGCGTCCTTGATTTCTCTCTCACCATCTATGGCCGTCCTGTCGCCCTCACCCCCACCCTTAAGTACCTTGGCGTCACCCTCGACTGCCGCGTCTCCTGGACCCCCCGTCTCCGGACAATGCAAGCCAAGGCACACTCCCGATTCCGTCTCCTCAAGCTCCTTTCCAGCCGTACGTGGGATCTGGACCCATCCACCACACCTATAAATCCCTCATCCGCCCTATCCTTTGTTATGCAAATCCGGCCTGGATCTCTGCCCCCCCCACCCCTTTTACAAATCCCTTCAGATCCTTGAACGCCCTGCTCTCCGCCTCGCTTACCGCATCTGTCTCTCCTCCCCCACGCGGATCCTGTACTATCTCATTCAGATCCGGCACCTCCTCCTTTTCCTTGAAAGGATATGGATCCTGTACACATCCCGTAAACTCGATCCTCCTCACCTGCTTGTCTCGCCCATCCTCTCCCACCCCTGCCTGCTACCGCACCTGTATTCCCACGTCCCAACCGGTCTCCATCTCTGCACCCTCCTTACCAAGGTGGCTTCCACCAGCTCCTCCTCCCTGATGATGTCCTCCTCCCCGCCATGTACTCCTTCTATCAACTTTGATCCTCCCCCCCCCACTTCCTGTGTCTTTTCCTTTAGGCACCCTCCCTCCCTTCTCTCTCCTTTTCCCCCCATCCCTCTTCCCCTGGGCTTCCCCTCCCCCTTCCTCTCTTCCCCCCTATCTCAGCAGGCCGTGGCATCTCACCCCTATCCCTTTCCCACCCCCTCCCCCCTCCTCCTCTCTTGGCAGGTCCCCGGATTCGTACATGCTCAGTGGACATTCGCGCGCCAGAGATCATCGGCATCAGTGTCTCGTGTGTATGCCTTCGTTTTGTGTTTCGTGTTCTTTCGCAGTCACGCCACAACTGTTCACATGTGCCATCGCCGTCGTCCGTGTTATGTGCGCCGTGTCAACAAGTGTTAGTGTTAGTGTTAGCGTTTTTTCTCGTCCAGCGTGAACGGCTTCATGTTTAATGTTTTTCGTATCTACAGTTTTTTGCCCGCCGTTAATATTGTATTATTTGTGCCACCTGAATGTCATATTATTGTACCACTCACGGCTGAAGAGCAAAGTAATATGCTGCTGACAGCCTGCCTTGTATAAGGTGATTAAAATAACAATAAAGAAAAAAAAACTGTATCTGTGTGACCTGTCTTAAGAATCGGACTTATTGTAGAGCGGGCGGCTGTATAATACTACTAAGAATGCCGCTGTTTCAGCATCCTACTGAAAAAGAAATTTATTTTGACCGAAAGACTGGCCTTTAGTGTCTTAAATTGCTTAGTTACACAGACAGCGTCTAGTATCAAATTACGTTTGTGACATCCCTTGTCTATTTACTTGACTCTGCCTGGCTGTAATTAGCACAGTCATGATTATTTTTCCCTTCCGGCCGCAATGACTATGTGAGAAAGACGATAGCGGCCGTGCCCCGCGTAGCGGCGTGTTTCACGCCTCGACACTCGCAAAGATCGCCGCCACAGAAGGCGAGATAAATGCGGGGGTGGGGAGCACAGCAGGTTCTGGGCGGCCCCCGCTCCGAATGACAATAAGCGATACCAAGCATTGTTCGCGAGGCGGGCGCGCTCCTCTGCCCCTCTCGCTCTTTTGTTCCTCGGTCGCGGCTGCTGAAAGACCGCCTCGTGCTTCTCAGTTTTGCGAGTGCCGCGAGAGGGGCGTGTTTATTCCACAAAAAGAGAGGAGACATTGTGTCGCAGAGCGGTCGCTACTCTATGAGGGCGTTTATTTTTATTTTACGTCGCCCACAGCAGAAATTTCAATTTCAACTGTTGCTGAAGCTAATTTAGAATACCAAATCGTGTGTTCGATACAGTGTTAATACAAGTCTTGGACATTTCAGTAAAAAGATAAGTGATTTCCGACGGTGAATTTTTACAGCATTTATTTACTCACTGCATCACAAACTTACTTCAAAAGAGTCCAATAAATTACTCTTCTGGAAATAAACGCCCTTAAGGACAAGTCCACTTAATTGGCAAGTGATGTGACAGCTGGTTAGTCATTGCAGGAGTATATGGTAACCAACCGGACCAAATGAACTCACTTGTCACATTAAACGGCGCCCAGACAGTTGTATCAATACACAGTGTCACAGTGTAACCGAATGTCCCCTCCCCCTCCCCTCACCCCCCGTACCCACCACACCCCGTCCTCTGGCAACAAAGCAGGCACCACCGAGCGAGGTGGCGCAGCGGTTAGCACACTGGACTCGCATTCGGAAGGACGACGGTTCAATCCCGCGTCCGGCCATCCTGATTTAGGTTTTCCGTGATTGTCCTAAATCGTACCAGGCAAATGCCGAGATGGTTCATTTGAAAGGGCAATATCCTTTCCTTCAGGAGTGCTAGTTCACAGGAGAGGTTCTGTAAAGTGGGGAAGGTAGGAGGCGAGATACTGGCAGAAGTAAGGCTGTGAGGACGGGCTGTGAGTCGTGCTTGGGTAGCTCAGGAGGTAGAGCACTTGCCCGCGAAAGGCAAAGGTCCCGAGTTCAAGGCTCGGTCCGGCACAAAGTTTTAAACTGCCAGGAAGTTTCATCTTGTACCTCTTCTTGCAATTAGACAATGGTTCTTGCAGGCTCTGGAGAACAAGTAAGTTGCAACTTCACCATATTCCATTAGTGTTGAATTGACAAGGTCACTGTGTCGCAGCAGCCGGATCTGGACGTGCATTGTCCTGTTGGAAAAGTACATTAGCTTCCTTTCGAAGAAATGGCAGTAGCAGGCGAAAACAACTAGAGCACTGGTTACGTTACCCCATAGAAACTCCAAATGTAACCCCGACTTGTAACTGATAGCTCCTCACACTACGAAGCCTGGGATGGGAACTGTGTGTAGTGTCGAATGCACTCCGTAAAAGGCCGCTCACCATGTCCCACGTCGGGCGTCAGAATGAGGTGTATCCTCTCACCGCTCTCTAGACTTCAGAGCTCTGATTCAGTTGAACTAATGAAACTAAATGACACGCAATAGATATGGTCAACAATCGTCACGGGAGGACAACACTTCATTTGATGGTGGTAAGCCGTTCTGTTATCACATTGCTTTCGTGATTCGAAAAGAAACTACGTATGTTTAGCACAGGTGCTGTATGAGAACGCTAGACATTTTTCTACCACCATCGATTGAAATAGTACAGAAGGGGTTGTGTCAGATGAATAGTGACATGTGTGGGCGGGCAGATAAAGGAGACTGATTAAGAATTGATGTTTGAATAACTGAAAAAATTGATTGGAAAGAATAGTTGCGAGAAATTCGGAGATAATTATTTATGAATCTGTACACAATCCTGGGTGACTCTAAGTAGTACAAATATCAACACACATTTAATATCAATACATTTAAAATCAGTATTCATAATCTGAGTTACGTATTGCTTCACATTAACTCCATTGTGCATAGTCCTGATTATAACAATGGTGATGCAGGATCTCGGCTACCAGACGAGCTAAATGAACAGACAGGTGGGGTCGTCGTGAATGTTCGAATAAACTTTGCTTTATTAATAACTTTTCATAACACTTTTTAATGTACGGCTGAAATACACATCGTTTAACAGTACTGGTAGAATGGATCTAATCATACGTCCGCTAGCTACCACTTCTAGCAACAAACGGTTGAATTAATCAACTGAAGAGAATATTTCTTCTTCCTTTTTTTCTCATGCAGATGTATCAAAACATAGCTACTCGTTCATTCATCTCTGTCGCAGTCTATAAGTCAATCATTTTACATATAGCTTACATGTATAAAAACAAAAGAACGAAAGAATGATTCATCGTACTGACTGGTACTGAAGATCAAATGGTTCAGATTTTCAAATGTGTGACCAAACTGCTGAGTTCATCGGTCCCTAGAATTGCACACTACTTAAACTAGATTATGATAACTTATGCTAAAAACAACACATACACCAATGCCCGAGAGAGGACTCGAACCTCTGGCGGGAGACGCCGCGCAATCCGTGACATAGCGCCTCTAACCGCTCGGCCACTCCGCGTGGCTACTGTAGATGGACATTTTTTATTGGAGACCAATTAACGATTAATTGTTAACGTAGCCTGCACAAAAATTATTGCAAGATACTTTTAATGGTCGACAGAGCTACTTCGTATTTTGTTCAAAGATAAATGAATGATGGTCACGGTATGTGGTCAGTCATTATGTCATACAGCAATTCGTTGTCGACCTTGCTGTTCCGGCCGTTGAATATACTGAAAAATAGGGAATTAATGTATATATTTGTCGAAAGTCGAGTAAAAGACAGTATTCTCTAAGTAATAACAGTATTATATGCTATATACATACAGTTAATCCTATTTAAAGGCAGCGAAAAATACGTACTCGGGTTGACACTTACAGAATAACTCAACTCTGCAACGTGGAAGGCGGAAGATAGAATTGACACAGCGTTTATACAACACCTGATTTAAGACCCCGTGAGTTCAACTCGATTTCTAAACTGAAGCAACCACTTCACGGCATTCGCTTCAGAACTGCTACAAATTCATCGGGAAACAGACCGCGCCGCTCGAACTGTCAACAGATCTGGAACTGATAAGAGTATCCTACGACTCCACATCGCTGGCAACAGGTTATACACATTGATGGTGACTACTTTGAACGCCAGTAAAACTTTGAAAGACGTATCAATTTTGCACGAGCTGTAAATAAATAGTTGCCACTATTTAAGTTCCAACCGTCGTACATTCTCGGATCATTTTTGGCCCGTAGAAACTTACTTCGTCGGCAACACATCACAACTGTCTGTTCGTAGAGATACAATCAACGTTCTTCGATGTGACTATCTGCTTCTTCATACGCAACACGTCGTTCAGGATTGTATATAGCTATTCATGTTAGAAGCTTACCCCCTCAACAATCTCACTTCCCTCGATGTGACTTGAGACGCTTGCAGAAATCAGATTCTTCATCGCAACTCTTTCTTCAGGATATTACATACACGTTTGTATCTTCCCAATTTCCACGAACTGTGGGTAGTGACTGAAGCGTAGGAGATCGTAATTAGTACACCGTTATTTCTGCTGTCCCGAGGAGTCTCTGCCACGATATGTTGCCTCATTATCAGGGCGACAAATGGTATTAAGCGCTGTTAGAGGGGTGTTGTTCATAAGTTTGCAAAGAATTAATATGATAATTCTTAACACGGCCGGCCGTTGTGGCCGAGCGGTTCTAGGCGCTTCAGTCTGGAACCGCGCGACTACTACGGTCGCAGGTTCGAATCCTGCCTCGGGTATGGATGTGTGTGATGCCCTTAGGTTAGTTAGGTTTAAGTAGTTCTAAGTTCTAGGTGACTGATGACCTCAGATGTTAAGTCTCGTAGTGCTCTGAGTCATTTTAACCTTTTTTTTAACGCGATCCATCGAATGTACTTCATAAACAACGTAGATCTATTTTTCCAATAGTTAAATTTTCAGGTATAGCATACCTGTGATAGCTCTCTTCGTTTGTTTTAGCCTCGTAATAAACACACGGCCTTCAGTCAGCCACATTTGGAACCTATTAGCGCGAGACATCCGTTGCTTGAATGGGTCAAAACTGCGTGTAAACATAGGTGTTAGCGATGCAAGCGTCGGACTCGGAATGTGCGGCATGTAATCGATGCTGTGTTCAGTACCGGGAGTACATGGACGGGCAAGTTTATCCCTCGCGCAGGGGCGGTGGATCGTGCTATTGGCAGATTCGTTGCATGTTAAACGACGTGTTCCGCCGTGTACTACACAAACTAGATACTATTAGTTACACTAATTGTGTGGTAATAGTGGTGCCAGCTCATCTATTACGGCTAGTTTACTAGCTGTCGGCAACTTATAGTTGGGCGATGTGCCGGACCATCTTCATTGCCGCTGCACTCGATTACGACGAGAGCTGCTGTTTCAGCGCGGTAGATGCGTGCCAGCTACTTGCGTTCTCTCCAGCTGGCTGAGCGCGAGAGGCAGAATGTAGTATTTCTAACTTCTGACGTGCCTGATTGTGGAGACACATCTTAAGAGCAGTTAGTATTATTTCATAGCTTAGAAAAATTTTTCAAGAGGTTCCAAATTCTCTGAAAAACAGTTAGAAACTACAGGGAAAGATGAGTAATATATAGTACGTACAAGAACAAAGAGCGGGAAATATGAATGGAAGACCAAAAGAGAAGAGCTCTGAATAAAACCTGTACATCGAAGAAGAAATGACGGAATTAAAAGAAATGTTCATCAGTGGTGCAAAACCCTAGGGTCAATGGATGTCAGATAAGATTCGTTGATCTCATTGCTTTCCTCAGTGAAAGTGAGGAAGAGCTGTGAATGGAATAAAAAAGTCTGATGAACACAGAATAAATGTTTGGAATAAACCAACAATCGACGAAATTAATGGGGAGTAACAGAAATGGAGTTGCCGTTGTCTAAGTAGTGCTCTTTGCGTCACGAAATTATGGAAATTCAGGCGTCGACTCTTGTTTTTGGGACTCGTTGGTGAAAGAAGCTCTTGAAATACGTTTGGTGAATATTTAATTAACGGGTAGCGACTTCTACCTAAAAAAATTATGATATCCGGTGATTTTTTTTAATAATCTTGCAAACAGCAAACAGCTAATAATGATACATCGATTTCTCAGCATGGATCGACCAAACAGCTACAGATTCAATTATTGCATGATCTTTGCTGACAGTCAACGTCTCTGGCGCATGTGGATCTGCGGGAACGATATAGGGAGTACTGTGGCTTTAATCTGTCGGCTCATTCTGCAGAAAAAGACAGTTTATGCTTATCCATTCCCCACATTTAATGAATCAGTTATTGTGCCGCAGATTCATGAAGCTGTGCACAGCAAAGAAGCGCTTCGACGAAGTTCAAGAAGCAAAATGCTCTCACAGCCAGCAACTACATCGCGCAACACAATTAAGGAATCATTTCCTCGAAATCCTGTAATTGTCTCCAATTGAGAAGCATAGGTTTCATATCTGACTCAAAGGTGCTTACAACCTTCCTCTGTAACAGTGCGAAAGAATGGCGCCCTGCTAGCTCAATAACGCTTCAGACAGCAAGGTGTCGACACAAGCAAGAAAAGGTCACAATACATTTCACGTGACGTGTAAGATGGTTTACTGACGTCACATCGTGTGACACGCCCACGGTGTCGCTGGGCAGAACTGTGGTGAAATTTGCTGCCAAATCGACATCATTAATCTGAGGACATGAAAATGTAAACTCTCGATTTTTTTCGCGTGTGTTGACGCCACGCTATTTCACAATTACAGATGAAGGTTTTAGGCACCTTCGAGCCAACTTTTAAACTCAAAATTCACAATGGGAGGCAATGACGGAGTTTTAAATAGTAGTCTTTCAACTGTGATGCGCAATGTAAATTTAGAGAAATACTTTTTATCTAATAATTAACAGCCCTTATTTGATCTAAATCAACAATTACAACGATTGAAGGAAGTTGTAGGTGCATACAGAGCAATACAGCGGTTGTTCAGATCTACCATATGAGAAGCAGATCTTAAAAATGAAGCACTTAAGTTTACAATGACTTTCTTTCACCTTTCCGTCACATCTGATGCTGATGATAATTTCTTTTCAAGCACTAATATCAAGACCGTCTGTTGTACAAGGCCTACGAGAAGTGGTATTAATATAATATATCTGGGTGTTGTCTAATCCCTTCGCCGTGTACAGTGCCGTCTTGCTATATCGAGTACTCTATGTGAGTGTTGCAAAAGCTGATCGCTCTTCTTGCAAAATTCCGTCCCAGTGCAGAATGCGGTGGCGATGGGAATGGCATCCCGCCACCCCTTACGTTAACTGCCAAAGCGGTTAATAAACGTGCCGACTCTGCATCAATACAGAAAAAAAGGTACAAGAAACAGAATAATTTTAAAAATATCATAGTTGCAGTTAATACAAGAATGAAAGTATTATTAGAAGATATTTACATTAAGCGTAAAAAGGGCAGTCTTATTTGTGCACTTCATTTCACATGGTATCAATTTATCAGTGATAAAATTCCTTTTCAAAATAAGGTCTGTCCACAAGAAACAAGTTTGAATTTGAAATTTTCTTTAGTAAATGTAGGATATTTCATGTTACTGGTAAAATATTTTCGTGGCCAATATTTCATGACAGTGTCTGACAGAGACGTTAGCACTCAGCCACAAACATAATCTTCTTAAGTGTTGTCTTTCACTTTAGTACAATCCCTCATGTTGTAATGGATTTATTATGAGCACATGTGTCTTACTGTATACACAAAATCCCCCAAAACTAGACCAAAATGGCTCAAAACTTCTGAGGGCATCAGTCCCCTAGAACTTAGAACTACTTAAACCTAACTCACCTAAGGACATCACACACATCCATGCCCGAGGCAGGATTCGAATCTGCGACCGTAGCGATCGCGTGGTTCCATACTGTAGCGCCTAGAACCGCTCGGACACCCCGGCCGGCAAAAACTGGAACAATTCTGTCATTGGAACAAACCGATGAAACGACTACTACCAGGTGGTGGAAGCCGTCTTACTGTAAGGAGACGTTAGACTCCTTCACGGGACATTCTGGGTTCGGATGAGACAAAGGAGATTACAGATGGACGTAGCGAAACCGTTGGTGACAAAAAAAAGTCTTTACTACTCCATTAGAATTGAATAACTGTGTGACCTGGTACTCAAGGAAAGGCAGTATTCGGTTACGATTGAGGATGGGGCCGTAATCAGTTACTACTGGTTGCCTCTTACAGCTACACACAATTTATTTTAGACCAGTGACTCCAGACTCAACAATAAATGAAAAATACCACACGTTATTAATGAAGGAACAAACAACTGTGTAAATAATAGTGTTTTCAGTGAGTTACAATTTAGCAAATCGCCATTAAATACAGATACAACAGATAATTTTTTAAAAGCAAGCCATTGTTATCTAGGCAGAAGGCCGTACGCGCCAGGAATGGCAATAAGTTAAGAATTGTTTAAAATTCGCTGCAACTTACAAACTATAAGTATTGAAATATTAAAGGCAAGTAAAAGAATCTTTTAGCGTTGCAATAGACAGCGGGGTCACAGTAACAAGCCGTGGACCGTTGGCTGGGGAGTTGCGGTGGGTGGCTGGCGAAACCTGCGGCAGCGGCGGCGGCGGCTGGACCATTCGTCAGCTATACTGACTTTTCCGCCTCAGCAGAATGCCGTCGGTCTTGTGGCGCTGACTGGTGTACGGCGGGCGTCGTGAAATAGACCTGTTGTGCCGATTACCTACTTGTCTGGGCTGGTGGTTTAAATACAACTGTCCGGAGCTGATCACCCGGAACAAGCACCACTGCCGCGCTCCTCCATGTCGATGAATTCTCTGGCTAACGTGTGAACCTCTCGGTAGTTGGTCAGTGTCCCATACGTCGTTATGTGTCTGAAGATGATCGGTGGACGAACAGAAGCACAGCGAAGGGTGCTCTGTTCACCCTGTTGGCCAGCGGTGGTTAATGCTCGATCCCAGCTGTGGTCTACACCATTACAGAATTTTCCGGGAGATTAAAGCTATGAGCCGGACCGGTTCGGCACAGTTTTATTCGGCAGGAAGTCTCAAATCAGTTCACATCCCACTGCAAAGTGAAAAATTCACTGCGAAAAAATAATCCCTAGGATGTGGCTAAATCCTTCCTCTGCAAAATCCATTTTGCCACAGGACTGGTGGAACAAGGGAGCTTCTATGAAGTTTCGCAAATCTAGAGCGATGTTCCAGCAGAAAAAATGAGGGCATGCCGTGCGTCGTCCCTGAATAGCTCAGTTGATAAGAGCGTTTCTTGTAAAAAGAAACGTTTGAGGTATGATGCTCAGTGCAGCAAACACATTTAATTTGTAACAAAAGTTACAAACGGGCGCCCTCACCAATCCAGAGTGAAAGATTCACCGTGAACATGTAATTTATATATTGCACAATAAAGATGACAAAAACAAATAATTATAGAATTAGCGGTCGCCTTTCCTTTATGTACATGTAGTTCACTAATGATTTTATTAATCGTAAATGAAAAAAAGATGATTTTATTCACGCTAAGGAACACGTTCGCCATTAATATGAAGCATCGTCCTCTGGATGCTCGTAGTGGGTTTGCGCGGTCTTCCCAGACGGAGCTGAACAGTAGAAGAGAAAACAGTTCAGTCGCGCCACGCGGCAGAATCAGAGACGGAGTCCGCCGCCTGCGTGAGTGGCTGGAGAGACACGCGTTATTACACCCCAGGCGAGCGGCGCCCCTGAATATTCATGAGGCAGGCCGGCCCGCGGCGCAGCTCCGCCGTGATCCGCAAACACCAGCAGGCCCTCCGCCGCTTACCGCTACCGCCGCGTCTAGCTGCGCCGTGACGTGGCATAGACGAGTACCCACCGTTGCCTGCCGGTACCTCGCAGATGCAACCGCCGCGCCGCGCCAGGTTCCCATTACTCTAAGGGCAACAAGGCCTTTCTTAGGTCGGCTACCAAATGTTAAAAATATACGGAGAAATGGAATGGAGCAGTACATGTTCCCGCACAGGTGATGTGTTGTTTGTTGTTGTTGTGGTCTTCAGTTCTGATACAGGTTTGATGCAGCTCTCCATGCTACTCTATCTTGTGCAAGCTTCTTCATCTCCCAGTACCTACTGCAGCCTACTTCTTTCTGGATCTGCTTAGTGTATTCATCTCATGGTCTCCCTCTACGATTTTTACCCTCCACGCTGCCCTCCTGTACTAAATTGGTGATCCCTTGATGCATCAGAAAATCTCCTACCAACCGATCCCCTCTTTTGGTCAAGTTGTGCAACAGACTTCTCTTCTCCCCAGTCCTATTCAGTACTTCCTCATTAGTTATGTGATCTAGCCATCTAATGTTAAGCATTCTTCTGTAGCACCACATTTCGAAATCTTCTATTCTCTTCTTGTCTAAACTATTTATCGCCCATGTTTCACTTCCATACATGGCTACACTCCATACAAATACTTTCAGAAACGACTTCCTGACATTTAAATCAATACTCGATGTTAACAAATTTTTCTTCTTCAGAAACGCTTTCCTTGCCATATCCAGTCTACATTTTACATACTCTCTACTTCGACCATCATCAGTTATTTTGCTCCCCGAATAGCAAAACTCCTATACTACATTAAGTGTCTCATTTCCTAATGTGTAGCACTGAAAAACTCCCATGGGTCAGACTTGTGTTAGACGGTATCAGCAATAATAACTGTTATGACAATACTGAGAAAGGAAAGGAAAGAAAAAGGAAAGAATGCATGATGTCAGCTACATCGGGACTTTATGTGGAGCAAGCGGCGACGAGTAAAACGCGTACCAGGCCGGGATTCGAACCCGGGATCTCCTGTATACTAGGAAATTGAGTTAACCACTGAACAGCCAGGACGCAGTGTTCATCGTAATTGCGCGGTCTATATTGATACGCCCCTCAGCTGACACACATTGTGACATAGTATCCCCTATCCACAGTTACTGTCCATGTCCACTACCCCCCCCCCCCCCCCCCCCCCCCCATTACTCCCAACTTCGAGATTCACACAGGAGGTCGAACGTAACTGGGTATTCGTACTGAAGGTTGTATGTTCACAGCCCATCGAGGCGAATCAGTTACATGAACGCTATGTCAGACACCACGCATTCATGTAAATAGTAGCTGTTTTGGATACTACCACGAACTTGGTCTATCCAAGGCTTACAAATAATTCCACTGTGAAAGCATACACAACAAGAATAATGTAAATTACTCTGTTCAGTCATCTTCGGTGGTAAGGGGCGATTTGTATTAATTACTTGACAGGAGATTAACTCTTTAACCAAGATCACTTGTAAACTAGCTTATTCGTAAATTACCGGTTTCGGTAAGCATGGTTACCATCTTCAGATCTGTGAATACATTCATAAAATCTGACATTATACAGAGATAAAATTAAGTATAACAGCGGGTACATTGTAATAGCAAAATCGTGTTAAAACATTCCTCGATAAAAGGAAATTACATGTCTCTTCCAGCAGCTGTACATGTACTCTTTCTGAAAGTTTGCCAGATATGTGAGGGACGAGACGAGCGATGCATCACCAAGTCAACTTTGGAATAATCTCCCGTATTATATTAAAGTACTTAGTAACATCTCCACCTTCAGAAGACAGTTAACGACGTATCTACTTAAACATTAATAATGATTGCCTTGTCCCTTTAAGCACTCGTTATCCGTTTACAAGTACATCCTTCTTTCCAACCAGCTTTTCCTCATTTCCTCAGATTAAATATAAAAATAAATAAAAAAAGAAACCGTGATATTTCGGTTACAGAATAGACCACACAAATCTAAAGGCTATTAATTCAGCTATACACCGAAGATTTACAATCACGAACAACTTATATTGGAACGATCACATAGTTAATTGTGAGGAAGGGCGACCATATACTATATTTGATTGGTAACATTCTTAGAAGATGCAACAGCTCTATTACAGTGTGTCCACATACTACGCTTGCTCTGGTGCCAGCGGAGGTTCGAGTCCTCCCTCAGGCATGGGTGTGTGTGTGTGTGTGTGTGTGTGTGTGTGTGTGTGTGTGTTTGTACTTAGGATAATTTAGGTTAAGTAGTGTGTAAGATTAGGCACTGATGACCTTAGCAGTTAAGTCCCATAGATTAAAAAAAAACTACGCTTGCTCGTTGTGTACTAGAGTACGGCAGTGCAGAATTGGATCTTTACAGGACATTATTGACTGCGAACATCCAAAAACTCAAAAGAAGGGAAGCTCGTTTCGTATTATCGCGTAATGGGGGAAAGAGCGCCACGGATGTAATAAGCCAGCTGGTGTGACAATCATTAAGACAGAGGCTTCTTCGCGGCGAGATCTTTTCGCGAAATTTCGATCACCTACTTTTTCCTCTGAAGGGGAAAAATTTTACTGTGACCAACATACATTGGGGGAACTGATCATCGTAATAAAATAAGAGAAATGAGAGGTTGTATAGAAAGATCCTCCCCCCATGAACCATGGACCTTGTCGTTGGTGGGGAGGCTTGCGTGCCTCAGCGATACAGATAGCCGAACCGTAGGTGCAACCACAACGGAGGGATATCTGTTGACAGGCCAGACAAACGTGTGGTTCCTGAAGAGGGGCAGCAGCCTTTCCAGTAGTTGCAAGGGCAACAGTCTGGATGATTGACTGATCTGTTCTTGTAACAATAACTAAAATTGCCTTGCCGTGCTGGTACTGCGAACGGCTGAAAGTAAGGGGAAACTACGGCCGTAATTTTTCCCGAGGGCATGCAGCTTTACTGTATGATTAAATGAAGATGGCATCCTCTTGGGTAACATATTCCGGAGGTAAAATAGTCCCCCATTCGGATCTCCGGGCGGGGACTACTCAAGAGGATGTCGTTATTAGGAGAAAGAAAACTGGCGTTCTACGGATCGGAGCGTGGAATGTCAGATCACTCAATCGGGCAGGTAGGTTAGAAAATTTAAAAAGGGAAATGGAAAGTTAGATATAGAGGGAATTAGTGAAGTTCGGTGGCAGAAGAAACAAGTCTTCTGGTCAGGTGACTACAGGGTTATAAACACAAAATCAAATAGGGGTAATACATTAGTAGGTTTAATAATGAATAGGAAAATAGGAGTACGGGTAAGCTACTACAAACAGCATAGTGAACGCATTATTGTGGCCAAGATAGATACGAAGCCCACACCTACTACAGTAGTACAAGTTTATATGCCAACTAGCTCTGAAGATGACGAAGAAATTGAACAAATGTATGATGAAATAAAAGAAATTATTCAGATAGTGAAGGGAGACGAAAATTTAATAGTCATGGGTGACTGGAATTCGAGTGTAGGAAAAGGGAGAGAAGGAAACGTAGTAGGTGAATATGGATTGGGGGAGAGAAATGAAAGCGAAAGCCGCCTGGTAGAATTTTGCACAGAGCACAACTTAATCATAGCTAAGACTTGGTTTAAGAATCATGAAGGAAGGTTGTATACATGGAAGAACCCTGGACATACTAAAAGGTAAGAGATAGATTATATAATGGTAAGACAGAGATTTAGGAACCAGGTTTTAAATTGTAAGACATTTCCAGGGGCAGATGTGGACTCTGACCACAAACTATTGGTTATGACCTGTAGATTAAAACTGAAGAAACTGCAAAAAGGTGGGAATTTAAGGATATGGGACCTCGATAAACAGAAAATACAAGAGTTTCAGGGAGATCATAAGGGAACAATTGACAGTAATGCTGGAAAGAAATACAGTAGAAGAAGAATGGGTAGCTTTGAGGGCTGAAGTAGTGAAGTCAGCGGAGGATCAAGTAGGTAAAAAGACGAGGGTTAGTAGAAATCCTTGGGTAACAGAAGAAATATTAAATTTAATTGATGAAAGGAGAAAATATAAAATTGCAGCAAATGAAGCAGGCAAAAAAAGGAATACAAAGTTCTGAAAAATGAGATCGACAGGAAGTGCAAAATGGCTAAGCAGGGATGGCTAGAGGACAAATGAAGGATGTAGAGGCTTATCTCTATAGGGGTAAGATAGATACTGCCTACAGGAAAATTAGAGAGACCTTTGGAGATAAGAGAACCACTTGTATGAACATCAAGGGCTCAGATGGAAACCCAGTTCTAAGCAAAGAGGGGAAAGTAGAAAGGTGGAAGGAGTATATAGAGGGTCTACACAAGGGCGATGTACTTGAGGACAATATTATGGAAATGGAAGAAGATGTAGATGAAGATGAAATGGGAGATACGATACAGCGTGAAGAGTTTGACAGAGCATTGAAAGACCTGAGTCGAAACAAGGCCCCCGAAGTAGACAACATTCCATTGGAACTACTGACGGCCTTGGGAGAGCCAGTCCTGACAAAACTCTACCATCTGGTGAGCAAGATGTATGAAACAGGCGAAATACCCTCAGACTTCAAGAAGAACATAATAATTCCAATCCCAAAGAAAGCAGATGTTGACAGATGTGAAAATTACCGAACAATCAGTCTAATAAGCCACAGCTGCAAAATACTAACACGAATTCTTTACAGACGAATGGAGAAACTAGTAGAAGCCGACCTCGGGAAAGATCAGTTTGGATTCCGTAGAAACACTGGAACACGTGAGACAATACTGACCTTACGACTTATCTTAGAAGAAAGATTAAGGAAAGGCAAACATACGTTGCTAGCATTTCTAGGCTTAGACACAGCTTTTGACAATGTTGACTGGAATACTTTCTTTCAAATTCTAAAGGTGGCAGGAGTGAAATACAGGGAGCGAAAGGCTATTTACAATTTGTACAGAAACCAGGTGGCAGTCATAAGAGTCGAGGGACATGAAAGGGAAGCAGTGGTTGGGAAGGGAGTAAGACAGGGTTGTAGCCGTAACCCGATGTTATTCAATCTGTATATTGAGCAAGCAGTAAAGGAAACATAAGGAAAATTCGGAGTAGGTATTAAAATCCAGGGAGAAGAAATAAATACTTTCAGGATCGCATTGTAATTCTGTAAGAGACAGCAAAGGACTTGGAAGAGCAGTTGAACGGAATGGATAGTGTCTTGAAAGGAGGATATAAGATGAACATCAACAAAAGCAAAACGAGGATAATGGAATGTAGTCAAATTAAGTCGGGTGATGCTGAGGGAATTAGATTAGGAAATGAGACACTTAAAGTAGTAAAGGAGTTTTGCTATTTGGGCAGCAAAATAACTTATGATGGTCGAAGTAGAGAGGATATAAAATGTAGACTCTCAATGGCAAGGAAAGTGTTTCTGAAGAAGAGAAATTTGTTAAGATCGAGTATAGATTTAAGTGTCAGGAAGACATTTCTGAAAGTATTTGTATGGAGTGTAGCCATGTATGGAAGTGAAACATGGACAATATATAGTTTGGACAAGAAGAGAATAGAAACTTTCAAAATGTGGTGCTACAGAAGAATGCTCAAGATTATATGGGTTGATCATGTAACTAACGAGGAGGTATTGAATAGGATTGGGGAGAAGAGAAGTTTGTGCCACAACTTGACGAGAAGAAGGGATCTGTTGGTTAGGACATGTTCTGAGGCGTCAAGGAATCACCAATATAGTATTGGAGGGCAGCGTGGAGGGTAAAAATCGTAGAGGGAGACCAAGAGATGAATACACTAAGCAGATTCAGAAGGTTGTAGGTTGCAGTAGGTACTGGGAGATGGAGAGTCTTGCACAGGATAGAGTGGCATGGAGAGCTGCATTAAACCACTCAAGACTGAAGACCATAACAACAACATACAGAAAGATCTTAGTACTTATTTTTCCCATGCACCGATAGAGAGTGGAACCGTAGAGAAATAGACTAAAAGTGTTTCGAAAGGTCCTCTACCAGGCATCCTTTTTGGCAACAAAATACCTCGTAATGGACGAAAGCGGGAAGATATAAAAAGGAGACTGGCAGTAACAACAAAAGCGTTTATGAAAAGAAGTAACAAGTCTTTTCTGAAGGTATTTGTCTGGGGTGTAGCCTTATATGGTAGCGAAGGGTGGACGATAATCAATTCACACAAGAAGAAAATAGTTTATGAAATGTGGTTCTGTATAAGAATGCTGAAGAGGTGATGGATAGATTGACTAACAAATTAGGAGGTACTGAATATATTATAACTGAAACAATAGAAGTTTATGGACGAAAAGAAGGGATCAGTTGATATGACACTTCCTGGGGCGTCAAGGAATTATCAGATGCCTGCCGGAGTGGCCGTGCGGCTATAGGCGCTACAGTCTCGAGCCGAGCGACCGCTACGGTCTCAGATCCGATTCCTGCCTCGGGCATGGATGTGTGTGATGTCCTTCGGTTAGTTAGGTTTAATTAGTTCTAAGTTCCAGGCGACTGATGACCTCAGAAGTTACGTCACATAGTGCTCAGAGCCATTATGTACCAATTATCAGATTGGTAATGGAAGAAAATGTGTGGAGAGCTGCATCGGACCGTAACAGAACATCAACATCAACAGTAACCAGCAAGACATAGGGAGATGGGATGAAGGAAAAAGACTAAACATACGCAAAAAGAAAAGAAAAGAAAACAGATAAATGAGGTGATCTGCCCTTCTATCCTAAAAAGGGAAGATAACGAAGTCGCCCATGTCCTTTCCAAAGGAACTATCTCGGGATTTGCCATGAACAATTAGGAATAGAACAGGAAGCCGGAATCTTAATAAGCGGAAGGGGATTTGAACTCCCATCCTAATGGATGCGAGTTTAGCGTCTTTCAATTGCACCACCTCACTTTGTCCGATCCTACAAGTTCATCATTTACTGCTACCACCATCGTCTTAAAGCAGATGGTTTTAGAAACACATTTCGCGTCTCTGAAATAGTACACTCCCATAGGAACGAAAACACTCAAGGCGAAGTGAGACCCAAACTTGTTACCGGATTGTCAGGACGAAGAACAAGTGCGAGTGTTGGCGGCTGAGATGGCTGCTCCCTCTGACACGAGCACTTATCGGCGGCAGACATTTTTTCATTTTTCTGCCCTCTCTGGCAGCTGGGTTCCAACCTCTGCAAATCCGCTCACCCGGGGGACTGCCAGGGGGGTGGAGTGTGAGGCGGCAGCGGCCTTTGATGCCAGCGCCGACCGCCCCCGCTCCTTCGCCGTGCCGCTATTCAAGTCGACGCGTCCCTCCGCTTTCAATTTGTTACCTTCTAAATTAGCCGGCGTCTCGTTGCCAAGCTTTTTACGCGGAACACGTATTCACCGCTGAGCGACTCCGTGTGGAATATTTCAACCGAGAAACGCCTTCTGGCGGAGTTCTACGTTTCGACAGATCGCGCAAAGCGCACTCACGTATACGGAATACTGAAAAAAGTCGTCTGTCGACGTACGGGCGCAGAGGTCAGACGCTGCCTGAGTGGACATGAATAACCGGCCGCCTCTCTTTATGGACTTCTCCGGATTTTGCATACGGGAAACAGCTAAAAGAACTTTATGGACCTCTAGCAGTCCACTTAAAACAGGTGCACAAATCTTCAACTCGTAGGTTCTCTGACCACGTAATTGCGTCAAATCAGATGTGAGATTCCCGGAAACGTGACGGCATCGAGTTTGTGTCAGTTGTGCGGTGTTACAAAAGGTTACGGCCAAACTTTCAGGAAACATTCCTCACACACAAATAAGGAAAAGATGTTATGTGGACATGTGTCCGGAAACCCTTAATTTCCATGTTAGAGCTCATTTTAGTTTCGTCAGTATGTACTCTACTTCCTCGATTCACCGCAAGTTGGCCAAATTGAAGGACGGTAATGTTGACTTCGGTGCTTGTGTTGACATGTCACTCATTGCTATACAGTACTAGCATCAAGCACATCAGTACGTAGCATCAAGAGGTTAGTGTTCATAATGAACGTGGTTTTGCAGTCAGTGCAATGTTTACAAATGCGGAGTTGGCAGATGCCCATTTTATTTATGGATTAGCACGGGGCAATAGCCGTGGCGCGGTACGTTTGTATCGAGATAGATTTCCAGAACGAAGGTGTCCCTACAGGAAGACGTCCAAAGCAATTGATCGGCGTCTTAGGGAGCACGGAACATTCCAGCCTATGACTCGCGACTGGGGAAGACCTAGAACGACGAGGACACCAGCAATGGACGAGGCAATTCTTCGTGCAGTTGACGATAACCCTAATGTCAGCGTCAGAGAAGTTGCTGTTGTACAAGGTAACGTTGACCACGTCATTGTATGGAGAGTGCTACGGGAGAACCACTTGTTTCCGTACCATGTACAGCGTGTGCAGCCACTATCAGCGTCTGATTGGCCTCCACGGGTACACTTCTGCGAATGGTTCATCCAACAATGTGTCAATCCTCATTTCAGTGCAAATGTTCTCTTTACGGATTAGGCTTCATTCCAACGTGATCAAATTGTAAATTTTCACAATCAACATGTGCCTTTACAAGTACAACACAACATGTGGTTCATGTAAAATGGAGCTACTGCACATTTCAGTCGAAGTGTTCGTACGCTTCTCAACAACAGATTCGGTGAGCGATGAATTGGTAGAGGAGGACCAATTCCATGGCCTCCACGCTCTCCTGAGATCAACCCTCTTGACTTTCATTTATGGGGGGATTTGAAAGCTCTTGTCTACGCAACCCCGGTACCAAATGAAGAGACACTTCGTGCTCGTATTGTGGACGGCTGTGATACAATACGCCATTCTCCAGGGCTGCATCAGCGCATCAGGAATTCCATGCGACGGTGGGTGGATGCATGTATCCTCGCTAACGGAGGACATTTTGAACATTTCCTGTAACAAAGTGTTTGAAGTCACGCTGGTACGTTCTGTTGCTGTGTGTTTCCATTCCATGATTAATGTGATTTGAAGAGAAGTAATAAAATGAGCTCAAACATGGAAAGTAAGCGTTTCAATACACATGTCCACATGACATATTTTCTTTCTTTGTGTGTGAGGAATGTCTCCTGAAAATTTGGCCGTACCTTTTTGTAACACCCTGTATATCAGGTAGTATGTAAGTCTGCAGGCTTAAGTGGCCGTTGGTCACTGAAGTTTAATATCTTCTGGGTTATCAGGTAGCATCATAGTCGACGTTTCAACTCCTCTGCTGGGATCTTCCTCAGGATCTTCCAGTGTCCACTACTGCTAGAATACCGGAAGATCCTGAGGAAGATCCCAGCAGAGGGGTTCAAAGGTCGATTACTTTAGGGGAAATATGATGCTGGCTAATAACCCAGAATATTTTAACTTCTATATCAGGCAGGTTTTCGTTTTCACAGTTATTCACTTCACTTACTCATAAACAGTGTGTATTCTGTACTGTGTATTGAACCGGGGACCTAGAAACGACCGAGAGGCTTCGTCCCGCCATAGCCTCCAGTGTTTCACAACCTCACAACAGTCCACAACAGTCCTATCACCCCACCGCCGCCGTACACCTAACCCAGGGTTAGTGTGCGGTTCGGCCTCCAGTGGACCTCCCCCCCTCCTCCCTCTCCCCCGGTAACGTCTCATACCAGACGAGTGTAACCTCAAACATTTGAGTGGTGGAGTAATTATGGTATACGCGTACATGGAGACAGTGATTGCGCAGCAATCGCCGACATAGTGTAACTGAGGCGGAATATATGAAACGAGCCCGCATTCGCCTAGGCAGATGGAAAACCGCCTAAAAACCATCCACAGAGTGGGTGGCACACCGGACCTCGACACTAATCCACCGAGCGGATTCGTGTTGGGTACCGGCACGCATTCCCATTCGGGACGCAGAGCATTAGACCGCGCGGCTAGCCGGGAAAGCCATAAACAGTGTACCTATATATTTATACTCCGCGAGCCACTTTGCGCTGTGTAATTCGCATATCACTGTCATTTTTCCCTTTCGCTTTTCCAGTAGCGTACGGTTCGCGGGAAGAACGATTGCTGGTAAACCTCCGTGTGGGCTCGAATCTCTCAAATTTTACCTCCAGGGTCTTCCCGTGAGATATACGTAGGAGGAAGCAACGTACTGGTTGACTCTTCTAGTAATGTACCTTCCCGGAACTGAACCAGTATATCATAGTGTGATACAGAGCGCTGTGTTTCAGCGTCCGCCACTGCAGTTGGCTGAGAATCTCCTCGACGTTTTCGAGCTCACTAAACGAATCTGTAACGTGCTGTGCTGCCCTCTTCTAGATCTTCTCTATTTACTCTATCAGTCTCATCTGGTACAGAACATATACTTATAAGAAGTAGTCAAGTGTTGGTCGAACAAGAGTTCCATACACTACTCCCTTGTGGGTGGACTGCACTTCCTGAGGATTTCTTCAATAAATCTGGCTGCTGCTTTACTCGCCATTAATCCATGCGTTTCTCTAAAATTTTATAGCGTCGCGATTTCTTTGTATACAACAGCATCATTCTCGAAAAGCCTTATGGAACTTCTGACGTTATCTACTGAATCATTTACTCTGACGAGCCAAACGTTATGTCCACCTCCTTAATAGCTTGCTTGTCTGTCTGGAAAGAAATACATCACTGATTCTGCGTACCAGGGATAGGGCAGTTACCTGGTAGGTTTGCGGAGGGATTAGATATCTCCGTAAATGTCATGGAATTCGCGTAAATAACGGACTACTGATTTGTGTACACGGTGATGGGGCCCGATAGCGTCCTAGATGGTTTCCATAGGATTACGTCAGGCAAATTTGGTCACTGAGACATCAATGCGAGTGCACTATAATACTCCGCAAACCACTGCGTCACTATTTTGGCTCCGAGACGCGGACAGTTATATGGCTGAAAGATGACAGCTTTCAGGGAAGACATGAAGCATGAAGGGGTGCAGATAGTTCGCAGCTGTCAGCGTGTCTCCGATTACTGCTGCAGGTTCCACGTAAACGCAGGTGAATGTCTGCCATAAAATAATACTGCTCCCACCGACGTGCGTCAATGGCGCGATCTGCGTTTCGAGCTGCTGTTCACCTAGATGACGGCCTTTGTGGAGACAACCATCGACCTAGCGTAGCAAAAATATGTTTCACCCGAAGAGCCGACAAGTTTCCGTTTATGGACCGTCGAATCCCCATGGTTCCATTTGCAGTACCGTCGTAATTAACGATCTCGCTGGATCAACATGTGAACACGTAGGGGTGGTCTGCTGCGTAGCTCCATGTTCAACAATATACGATGAACGGTGTGCTCCGAAACACTTGTGCGTGCACCAGAGTTGTGTTATTTCGGCATAAATGCCACAGATACCATCTATCCTACTTTACAGAGCAGACAAGCCTCTGACCCCTTGGTTCTGTGAAGAGTCTTGGACATCCAAGCATTTAGCGTCTAGTGTTAGTTTCACTGCCCTTCTATCTCTTTACGTAGATGCTCACGATAGTCGCACGTGAACATTCGACCAGATTCGCCTTTCTCGAGATACTCGTTCACAGGCTCTGCGTAATAATAATCCTTCCTTAGTCAAAGTTGCTTATGTGAATGGATCTCCCCATTTTAAGTCCATATCTTCGCATTGGTGTTCCCCAATCCGCCTCTGCTCGGCTTGCATACTTTGTTACCGCGTCATGTGCCCACAACGCCACCAAGTGGCTTCCAACGTCGCAGTGGGCAGTGGTCCTAATGTACTTCTTTCAACACTCCTACGGCGCATGCCCGAAGTTCCTTTTACGTCTGAAGACTTCTCGCAGTCCTGAATGGCCTGCTGTGTTGTGTTTCTTAGAAACTCTTCAGTCTAATCACAAAGCTAGTCTGTTATTCCAAACGGCCGTATTTTGTTCATTAGGTGGTAGTGCGAGACTGTAAGTAATGCCTTTCGGAAGTGTAGAAACACTGCATCTAACTAGACCTGTGCATCTAGTGCTTTCTGTGCCTGGTAGACGAACAGTGCGGGCTGGGTTTCACACGGCAGATTCCTGCAGAGGAACCTTCCAGCTTAACCTCGAGCTGTGGCTAAGCCACAAATCTGTGTCACAACGACCAGTTTTTTCTTTGATATGGCACCGCCAACTTACAACCATCTGCCACTTTACAATATAACCTTGATCGCATCTGAAAATGGGCAAAAATAGTCGGATACTAGTAAGAGTTAAATAAATAATTATAAAAAGTGATAGGTCGCAGTTCTGTAAAACTTTCAACATATATGAAAACTAATACATAGCAACGTGTGTCGTAGATCACAGCACGCTGTACTATATTGGTAAACGGGGAACAAATTCTGTGTGACTGTATGCTACCTACGGAAAGATGGTTATCGCTGCAAAAGACCCATTTTCCACAGAAATATCTCTCTACTGAAGTGTTCCAAGCCACACGGCGTCCTCTATACATAGTGTGCAATGTAGTTTTGGACGTCCCGGAGGGTGTTCCTGGAACAGAAATCTGAAGAAGATTCCATATTGTTATTGTTACCGTCTTCGCTTCAAAGCAGCTCTTGACAAAAGCCCAACTTGTCCAAGTCTCTTCACATGTGTGTGACATGAAACGTGGCTGCGATGTCGCCTCGCTTCATTGCTCAGCGCAAGTTGCTATATGCGATGGGTTCCAAAGATTTGTGACTGCGCCATTTGTTATTAAGGCCCTCCTGACTGTCTTTGGTATGACATGCGGTAGGGTGACTGAAGTCTCGCGGCGTTCTTTGAAGGGATGACCAGTAAGTGTTTAGCTGGCGACTGTTTTAAAATACGTGATTGGAGTTCCTGCGTTATTCTGATGCATACATGTCCAAAGGAACTTTGAATCGTCATCGTAATAACACAGGGACTGCAAAATGCATGTATAAATGTCCAAAGGAATTTTGCATCGAAATGAGAATAACACAGACACTGAAATATCGTATTTCTCTGCCGATACCGGGCAAGCGACATTTAAGTACAATATCCGACCTGTACCGAATATACGTAATGGATGTACGAGTACAGATCGTAGACACATGCTTGTCGACATATGGAAGTTTGGGTCTGGCCATAAGTCGTGCATGGATAGCAAAATGGTAAGGCGACCGCTTCGAGTAGCGGAAAAATCAGGGTTCGAGTCCCAGTCCAGGACAAGTTTTCAACGTCTTCATTCCATTCTACAGGCGATGCTTGTCCTTATTGGCAATTGTGAACACATTTAATGTTTTAAAAGCCCAGTTTTTGCCTTAGCACTTGCACCGAAATTTTGGAGCTGAGCGGGCACAGATCCAGGAGATACTTCTTTAATTGGGTAACCTCGTATAGCGCTCTTCTTGTGTATGGGGAACGCATTACCAATATAATCTTCTACAGTAACTTTATTCTGCTTCTGTTGTTACTTTCAAGCACGTTAACTTCATTCGTTATATTTACGGCTCGGGTGAACGAGAGGTTACCAATGTGTTTGAGCTTCGTACCCTCGTGAGAGAGCTTAGCTAACATACATTTCGTTTGTCCCCGTATAACTGTTATGAAGTCTCTAGAGGAAAGCCACTTACGTGTTTTAGTAGCTTTCTGTAGAAATTATCTTCGAACGTTGAGAAAATTGTAATACATAATCGTTTTACTTTGTGAAACTGAAGCCCATGTGTACGAGTAGCTGGAATGACTATTCACCTAATCCTTGTTCTAACGCTTCACGTATATTGCACGCTGTTACCTCTTAGTATCTCCAATGCTATTGGATTTCGCATATTCTTGATGGCTTTTGTGCATTTTTAATTTACGCGGACGCCTGATTTCTCCGAGGCATAACGGTTTTCATCATTTATCACCTATATGATGCTTTCATAACTCTGGAACAGGCGGTGCTAAGCATATCATGCTGTTTAACGAACTATAAATTATTACGTGCAGTTCACTCGTTTGATAGAGAATCAAATAACCTCTCTTCACGTGCTCGTCTAACGTGCCCATAGTTTTCAGTCGGTGGCTTATCCTGTTTTGGTTGTTTCCAGTATATTCATATAGGTTGGCACGTTATGCAGACTGCATCACCAAATGCATTGCACAGATTATTCCTATTAGGAAGATTCCAGTTATGTTAATGTTCTCAAATGCAGGATCATTGCCTTTCTAGTGATTTATCCGATCCGAATACTTCACTTAGCAATTAAATGACATTACAGAATCGTATTCTTTCACCGACTTACGCTGCCAGGGTTAATCAACATGACGCGAAAACCACTGCTACCTAAATCCACGGGAAACTGCTGATTGTTTTGTAGGGCTTTGTTCTTTCTGATTCATGACGAGTCCTTGAGAGAAGTTTATTTTCCTTCAGGAACGTCATATACTTACCGTAGGATACCTGCTAGACTCCTACAACAGACGTACAGAAGAACCCATTAGTAAATGGAAATCGCCTCTACTGTTCTACTGTCGCTTCCCTGCTCATAGTCTACTGGATGTGATAACGGCAGTTGGATGAAGAAGTCTGTGCGGTAGATTTTTCTCCGTACGCTCCAGGTCGAAGTGTGTCCCTAACGCTCGACATTCAAATCGGCGGCGATCGAACATTTACATCCCCGTCTACATACATACTCCGCAAGCCATCGTACGATGCGTCGCGCAGGGTACCCATTACCACTGCTAGTAATTTCCTTTCCTGTTCCACTCACAGATAGAAGGAGGGAAAAACGATTGTCTATTTGACTCCTTATGACTCCTGATTTCTCGTATCTTATCTTCGTGGTACGTTTCCGGTAGTAGAATCGTGCTGCAGTCAGCTGACAGCGCCGGTTCCTTAAATTTTCTCAATATTGTTTCTCGAAAAGAATGTCGCCTTCCCTACAAGGTTTCCCAGTTGAGTTACCAAAACATCTCTGTAATACTTGCATGTTGTTCGAATCTACCGGTAACAAATCTAGCAGCCCGCCTCTGAAAACCTCGCGTGACTTTTTTTAATCCGACCAGCTGCGATCTCCTTTGCAGATGAAGAACTCTTTCTTGAAATGCTCCCAATAATTTGAAGTCTACGATTCACCTTTCCTACTACAAACCTTACATGCTAGTTCCATTTCATATCGTTCTGCAATGTTGAACCTAGATATTTAATTGACGTGATGTGTGAGGCAGCACACTACTAATGCTGTATTTTCCTACGCATCTGCATTAACTTACATTTTTCTGCATTTAGAGGTAACTGCTATTCATCAGAATAACTAGAATTTCTGTCATCTCGTATCCTCCTGCGGCCAGTCAACGACGACACCTCCCCGTACACCACAGTGCCATCAGCTAAGAGCCGCAGATTGCTGCCCACCCTGTATGTCAGATCGTTTGTGTACAGAAAATAATAGCGGTCCTATTACGCTTCCGTGGACCACTCCTGACCACACCTTGTCTCTGATGAAAACTCGCTTTCTAGGAGAACGTACTGGGTTCTATTACTTAAGAACTCATCGACCCACTCACGTATCTGGGAACCTATCCGTATGCACGTATCTCCGTTAACATCGTGCAGTGGGGCACCGTGTCAAACGCTTTTTCGAATTCTAGGACTAGGTCTCGGCTTGTTGCCCTTCATCCTCAGTTCACAGGATATCATTTGAGAAAAGGGCACGCCGAGTTTTGCACGAGCGATGCTTTCTAAAACTGTGCTGATTCCTGAATGGGGCTTTTTACATCTCAGGAAAATTTACTATGTTCGAATTGAGAATATGTTCAAGAATTCTGCTACAAACCGATGTTGTGCATATTGGTCTGTAATTTTTCGAGTCCATTCTTCTACCCTTATTACATACAGGAGCCACCTACGTTTTTTCAATCGCTTGGGACGTCATGCTGGGCAGCAGATACACGATATATCTAAGCTAAGTAAGGACCAATACTGTTGAGTACTTTTCGTAAATCTGAAATGAGATTCCAGCCAGACCTGGCGACTTACTTGTTTTCAACTGTTTCAGTTGTTGATCTACGACAGGGATGCCAATTACTTGGTCCTCCATAGGGAGTTTGTGCGATTATCGAACGATGTTTGTACGATCCTCATGCAACCTCCGATATGGTATCACGCTTGCATCTTGCACCAATTATCATCCCACATTCAAAGCTGGTTAACTCCCAACATTCTGACATGTACGAGGGGGTACCCAAAAAAACAGGAAATGTTTTCTAAAAGTTACATATTTTCATATTGTTTAAAAAACAACTTTATCCTCTTCAAAATACTCTCCATTATAACTAATGCATTTGTCCAGCCATTGCTTCCACTGTTCAAAGCAGAAGTCATCTTTAGAAATGGCTGGCAACTTCTTCCTTGTTTTTCTCTTGTCTTTTTCAATGTGGTCAAATCGGTATCCTTTCGCGCCGCTCTTCGTACTTGGAAATACGGAAAAGTCGCACGGAGCCAGGTCAACGAGTAAGGTGCGTGGGGCAGCGGAACCATGCCATTTGTCTAACAGTGATGGCTGTGTGTGCAGCTGCGTTGTCGCTGCGGAAGAAGAGGTATCCTGTCTGCCTAAATCTTCCTTTAAATTCGCTGAACCGAGCTCCAAGATAATCCGCTAATCTCCGACAGTTCATCAGTTGTCTGTCGACGGTCTATGAGCATAAACTCTGGAATTTTTTCATTATTTCCGTCGATTCGGGTAGCTGATGGATGTACTGATCGAGGTTTGTAGTCAATCGAAACGTCACCAATTTTAAATCGAGAAAACCACTCGTACACTTCAGTTTTTCCTACTGCGTCCCTTATTAGCTTTCTCCAATATTGCAACAGTTTCAGCAGCATTTTTACCGCGTAGAAAAAAAATGTTGCATGTTATTCACTTAAATTTGCCACAGTTTAAAAAGAAAGAAGGACAAAACAGCGCTAGCAAAAACAGTCACTTCAGGAGAACAGAACACGCCAAGTCGATAACACAGGCTGCACTGAACTGGCCGTGTGTTGCGTGATAGACGACTTTTTCTTTTTCTGAATCATCAGTGTTGTGACTGGTTTGATGCGGGCCGCCACGAACTCCTCTCCTGTACCCACCTTTTCATCTCAGAGTAGCATTTGTAGCCAACGTCCTCAATTATTTGCTGGACGTATTCCAGTCCTCAACAGTTTCTGCTCTCTACAGGTCCCTCTAGCACTATGGAAGGCATTCGCTGATGTATTAACATCCTGTCCCTTCTCCTCGTCAGGGTTTTCCACATATTTCTTTCCTCTTCGATTCTGCTCAGATCCTTCTCATTCCTTACCTTACCAGTTCACCTAATTTTCAACATTCGTCTGTAGCACCGCATCTCAAATTTTTCGATTGTCTTGTGTTCCGGTTTCATTATTCAGTACCATGCAATGCCGTGCTCCAAACGTACATTCTCAGAAATTTCTTCCTCAGATTGAGGCCTTCGTTTGATAACAGTAGACTTCTCTTGGCCAAGAATGCCCATTTTGCCAGTGCAAGTCTGCTTTTAATATCCTCCTTGCTCCGTACTCCATTGGTGATTTTGCTGCCTAGGTAGCAGAATTCATTAACTTCATCTACTTCGCGACCATCGATCCTGATGTTAAGTTTCTCGCTGTTCTCATTTCTGCTACTTCCCATTACTTTCGTTTATTTACTCTCAATCCATATTCTGTGCTCATTAGACTATTCATTCCACTCAGCAGATCCTGTAATTTTGCCTAGCGGCAGAAATGCGTACTACACATGCTCTGTCAACGGTAATGTTATTCCGGTTTTGTTGGGTACCCCTCGTTGTCTTCCTCAATTATTCTCTGGGGATCGCAGAGGCAGCACAGCATTTTCTCCCATTTGTGAGGACACTTAATAGTTGTGGCCACAAAAATATGGAGTAAGCTGCAGGCATACTCCTGCAAAACATGCCAATCCGCCTGGGGAGGCTAGCCTCTGTGAATGAGATTCACTGACTGCCTTCTGCTGACCGAAAGGAATATGGGATCACACTACGAGTACCCTTTCCCAGTGATAAAAACGGACAGCTTTCATCCCAAGCTCAAATGTCACACGATTTAGTGGAAGATAAAAAAAAAACTATATTAGAACCAATAAGCCCTGGGTCACAAATATTAACTCAAGATTTTGACTTGATATTTGTGATCGAGACCTTATTTGTTCTAATATAATTCTGACAAGGTCACTGAACCTTATCAGCTACGTTCAAAGAAAAATAAACGATATCGCTTTCGAATATGTGACAATGTCACACTGTATGACCCTACAGACGACAGTGGTTTGGCGACTCAACAGGTAATAATTTTGAAATGAAAAGAGGTCAGATTTTTCAGTATCAATTATTATAATTGATGCCAGTACAGCCGTAGTGACTAGTAATCAGTATGTGGAAGAGAGGAATATGTTCAGAAAACCGAATGTAACCAAATGGGGCTCTCATGAGCATGATTATAACCACAGTTTCATAGTGTATCAAACAAGTAATTATATGTATTTGTTGCGCTAGTAATGACGTTAGTAACGAAAGTAATCAGTAGCGAGTGTATTGTAAATGCACTTTTCTCGGCAATACCGTATTTATACTGTACAAAATTTAATAATCTCCTTTCCAGTCGTATTCTAAACTTGGACAGCATCTAGCTGCAACGTTTGGGGGGGGGGGGGGGGGAGGGGGGGGCACTCGTGACATCTTCAAATGACTCAATTCTTTTTGTGACGTTTCGTCACTTACTTAATGTGAAGTGTAGTAGTTACTTATAGATTGTTTGGAAGAATTCTCATCGTACAGGAGAGCAGAGTTATTTCACAGAAGCTCTCGTAGCTCAGTGAACACAGCAGAGCAGAGAACTCGGTAAGTTGCAGCCTCGTGCTGCTGTTGGCGAGCGACCCTGTCGGAGGTTTGGAAGTTTCTTCCGGACGTGCAGGGGTAAGGGTGGGGAAGCCCGAAGTGCGGGCAACTTGCTAATTGGCGAGTGGGGGTCTGGGAAGCGCTGAGCCGCTGCCGGGCTCTGGTCTGCTCGCAAGGCTGAAGCCTAGTGTCTCGTTGCGTCGTGTTGTGTTGCTGGTCAGGTGTACATTGGTGGCCCCTCAGGGACACTCACCAGCGCCGATCAGCGGAGCCCGCGATAACCACAACAAAACCATCGCTAGGTGGACGACTCCGAGCTTTACTCTCCCACCGCTATCTGTTCTACCTTGCGTGAGTTCTCCCAGCTTCCACGTCGTAATCTCCGTTACCTATGGCACAAGATTGCTAGCAAATGCAGAGAGTACCTTTGGACTATTTCATACTTTCTCTGTTGTTAACGTGGTAGCAAGCACAAAATTTATATTCAAGAAAAACTTTTTTCACGGGCTGCTACCAATCCTTATTCTTCGATAACTTGCTGTAATTATTTAATATTGCAAATTACACACATCAAAAAAGTTTTGCATCACCTCGGTTCTCAGAATTCCTGAAGATAGACGTTGACTGTGGATATTTTATCACAGACACAGTCCCCTTGACTGTTCAGAGTAGTCACTAAACCCGTCCGAAGATGTAAACAGCCATGCATGAGCGACGTCTATTAGACGGAGGTTCGACAGCCGAAAGGAGGTACACGGCTCGTATTGTCTGTAGTTCAACCACGCTTAGACGGTCAATATCGCGGTTCGATCGCGCCCACATTGTTACTTTGTGCCAGGAAGGAATCTCAACGAGGGAAGTGTCCAGGAGTCTCGGAGTGTACCAAAGCGGTGTTGCTCGGACATGGAGGAGGTAAAGAGAGACAGGAACTGTCGATGATATGCCTCGCTCAGGCCTCCCAAGGGCTACTACTGCAGTTGATGGCCGGTACCTATCGATTATGGCTCGGAGGAACCCTGAGAGAAACACCACCATGTTGAATAATGCTTTCCTTGCAGCCACAGGACGTCATGTTACGACTCAAACCATGTGCAATAGGCTGCATGATGCGCAACTTTATTAATGACGTCTAAGGCGAGGTCCATCTTTGCAACCACGACACCATGCAGCGAGGTACAGATGGGCCCGACAACATGCCGAATGGACCTATCAGGATTGGCGTCACGTTCTCTTCACCAATGAGTGTCGCGTATGCTTTCAACCAGACAATCATTGGAGACGTATTTAGAGACAACCCGCTCTGGCTGAACGCCTTAGACACACTGCCCAGCGAGTGTAGCAAGGTGGAGGTTCCTTGTTGTTTTGGGGTGGCATTATGTGGGGCCGACACACGCCGCTGGTGGTAATTGAAGGCGCCATGATTGCTGTATGATATGCGAATGCCATCCTCCGACGGATAGTACAACCATATCGGCAGCATACTGGCGAGGCATTTGTCTTCATGGACGTGACCCACCAACCACTCCTGTGATTTACGCTGCCTCAAGATATCCACACACAATTTCCAAGTCTATAATTTGTATAGTTGAGTTAAACATTTAACGTGATTGTACTTCCTAACCAGTACCTTAATATAGAAATTTCAGTTTTTAATCTAGTCAGTAACTGTATAATATACTGGAAGTAAAAGTTTCGTTGCCCCTGAAAGTCGTTAGGCTACCTGTATTAGGGACTTTGCACGGCTTAGGCATTTACTAATACAGATCAGCTTCTGCCTGTATCAGCCGACCACAATATTATTGCATCTCGCAGTGAAGGTGCTTCGGTCGGCTTATCGTGAGTTTTAGCGTGATATTTCGCGAGGACACTGAATCACTTGACAGTATATGCACAAATGTCTTGATATCATTCACAGTGCGATCTGCTTTCCTTCGTCACCACTGCACTTCTTTACTGCAATGTCAGCGCTTGTTTCCGGTAACAGCCACGTGAGGTGAAGTGCAACTGTCGCTTTGTTTAAGTTCCTACAATATATTTAGCTATTTGTTTCGTCACCTTTTAGAGCTAAAAACAAATAGTGATGGAAAATAATATGGTGTTTTGTAAATGTGGTTCTGTATTAGAATCATAGGACAATGTGGAATATTTTGGATAAAAGTAGAAAGTGGCTGCTGTGTTGTCAAATCATAAATAGCACTGTATGGTGACATCAGTTTTAAAAGAGCAGACGATTTCCCAAGAAAGCTTTCGTCACCCACACTACAACGAAAAGCCCCCTCGGAGGACGGCAAGAAACGGGTGGGAAAACGGTATAAAAGCTTCGAATGAAGTCAGGTGGGAGGAAACAGCAACAGACAGAATTCAGTGGAAACCATAGACGCAGTGCATGGTCGACAGGGCCTGTAATAACCGAATAAGTAACACAAGTTCAAACTGAACATATTATTTTAGAGGTCGGACGACCGGTAGCAGAACGGCACGAGGTGAATAAAATTTACCGCACTCTCTGTTAGAACACGGCCGGTTTCACATGAGTGGAAATGCAGGTTCCGTTAATAGGATTCTTTACTTTTTTAACAGTCATGTCGTGGCATGAAGATGGATCTCCAGTGACGCGAAACCGGTCGTGTCTTTTCAATAAAACTATTTTTACAGCCAGTGCGGAAGATTTTATTTACAAAGTTCAATTTGAATGTATGGATATGAATAATTTGTAATCAGGTCAGTGCGTCGCTTCGAATGCCAGGCAGACTAATATAACAGAGCTACCTCATATTTATCAGAGGTCGATTTTCGACAGATAAACAACCGATCTTTTTCAAACGCACAAATGCCTTACTTCACCACGTTATTTACGCCTCACAGATATCAAAGCACAAGTAAAATGTACTCAAAATCACGTCCGAGATCTAAATTATCATTGCTCGCTTCATATACGACACTAATTTTTGCCGTGAAAATAATTAATTAAAATGGGGAACATTCGGCCACTACTTGCGCCGCCGGCCGGGGTGGCCGAGCGGTTCTAGGCGCTTCAGTCTGGAACCGCAGGACTGCTACGGTCGCAGGTTCGAATCCTGCCTCGGGCATGGATGTGTGTGTGATGTTCTTAGGTTAGTTAGGTTTACGTAGTTCTAAGTTCCAGTGGACTGATGACCTCAGATGTTGAGTCCCATGGTGCGCAGAGCCATTCGAACCATTTGAACTACTTGCGTCCCCTCCCCCCTTTTCCATCCTCCAACAAATAAAAGTACCAAATTTATGGCTGAACAATTCATCCTGATACTGTCTTATAACAGATTAGATTAGATTAGATTAGATTAATACTTGTTCCATAGATCATGAATACGACACTTCGTAATGATGTGGAACGTGTCCTACTGGGCTACCAACAGCAAGTGTTTCTCACATAATGTCTTGAGGAATCGTACCCGACCGTAATTATTGTGAATAAACAGACCTTCTGGGTTTGTTTTGGCAGGATAAACCCTATCGAACTTTGATACAAACCATTGTCAGTTCAATAATCTAATTACTGCGCAGCGCAGCCAGGCAGCAGGGCGGAGACAGTATGAACTGAATGTTGCCTCTTCTGACATGCAGCCCTTCTCAGCAGTTAGATTATGGATCTGAAGATGGTCTGTATCAAAGGCCGAAACCGGTTATCCTAGCAAAACATACCAGTGATCCAGGCGGTGTCTTTCTTCATGATAGTAACAATATTTTTTGTTATTTGTATCCTTGCATTGCAAATTAATTCGAAACGTCTGGTCCTAAAATGAGCACAAATTCTGGAAACTGTCCGAAAATTTGGAGGACTTTCTCCTGTAATTAATGAACAATGACGGCTTTAGATAATGCGGCACTAAGAGAGTCGTACGATGTGCATCGCCAGCAAGGATAGATACTGTCGGTAAGTACATTGTTAAATTTAGATTTTAACGGTGGTGCTCGGCTATTGGGTACTGCCGCAGCTTGTATGTTGGTGAAACTGAACGGCGAACATAATGCTTTCTTTACGTAAGTGACTAGCGCCTTGCCTTCGAAGTCTTTGTTAACTCTTTTTTCCGCTTCATTGCTGTCTATATAGTAGAGAGAGGGTGGTTGCGTAAAAAAGTAACGAAAGTCGAACATGAAACAAAAAAAAAAAAACTAGACGAGCTTATCGTTTTCAATGCATCGACCACAGTCTACCGAGGTAGAACGACCGAAGAGAAAGAATCAATACGGAATGGAGAAAACGGAAGTTAGGGAATTGACTGGATTGTAGTCGATGTGAAGAAGTATAGGGAAAAGGGATCGCTGCTTGAGTTTCCCTTTCACTATTTGAAGCGCAAGATGCATAGAAAGTGCACATTACAGTGTGAAGACAATAGGATGTACGTCGCACCGCATAATAGTCGACCTACATCTGTACGAACCATTTCATCCGCCGTAATACGGCCACCGCCGGCCAGGGTGGCCGAGCGGTTCTAGGCCCAACAGCCTGGAACCGCACCACCGCTACGGTCGCAGGTTCGAATCCTGCCTCGGGCATAAATGTGTGTGATGTCCTTAGGTTAGTGAGGTTTGAGTAGTTCTAAGTTCTAGGGGACTGATAACCTTAGACGTTAAGTCCCATAGTGTTCAGAGCCAATTCGGCCACGATGTCACAACAAACTCGCTATCAGTATCTTTTAACACATTGATCCTAGTACTTAACGACCCGCAGTTGTCTAATTTGGCGTTTCTTTTTCATCCAAACGCCGTCCGTAATGAAATTAACCTGCATTGTATATTTTTTAATAAAATGTAAATAGGTCAATATTGTAGACAAGTATGCCACATAACTGAAGGTAGTCGAAGTACAAAGAGCTCTTACAGGTCATTTGCCAATGTTATTCCAGCCATTCCGCAGTACGCCTTTTTCATGAGTGGCAATGCAGCACTCACACACAAACCAAATTCAAAATATCCACGGGTGTACTGCCGGTCTATAGTGTCCAACGGGCACAATATTTCGGCGATCAAACATGTCGCCATCATCAGGTGAACTGACGGACTGAGCTCCTGTGAACGTGCCGGCACGGAGATCCGTACGCTATGGCTGCTCAGGGGGAACTGGGTTCGGTCGCGGCGGCGGCCGATTTAAATACCCTCCCCCCTCGGCGCGCTCCCTCCGCCGTCCGCGCCCCGCGCCACGGTCTCGCGGTGGAACAGATTGCGACGGCGTCTGAGATGACGTCGGTGTGATGGCTCTGTCCGCCGTGGTCGTCACAACTATGGGTTTGCTCGATTTACTCTTGATTAACCAAATCGCTGGTTCCCAAGCCTTGCTAAGATTATAGCCACAGTCACGGTTTATGAGGTCGTCATTGGTGCGAATTTCGATGGCCTCTCTAACAACGCTGTCCCAGTATCTCGACGTCTGTACCAGAATCCTCGTGCGGTCATACTCCATAGCGTGATTTTCCGACAAACAATGTTCAGCGACCGCCGACTTGCTCGGATACATTAGTCGAGTGTGCCTCTGGTGTTCACGGCATCGATCCTCGACAGTACGCATCGTCTGACCAATATACGACTTGCCACATTGACACGGAATCTGGTACAATCCAGCCTTCCTCAAACCGAGGTCATCTTTGGCGCTCCCCATCAGTGCACGAGTTTTATTCGGAGGACAAAACACAGTTCTGACACGGTGTTTCTTCAGCTGCCACCACCCTTCACAGAGGAATGGGGTACTTAAAACTCTAGTACATAGGGCGCGCACTATCTCTGACACAGAGAGTCTACCCCAGGAATTGGAACATCTGAGAACTGTGTTTCGAAAAAATGGGTACTCAGAGTGGCAGATCCAACGTGCTATCCGCCCAACCACTGCAGCACAACCTGTTGATATGGATGAAGTCACGAGGGAGGAGGTAGGCACTGCATTTATTCCATACACAGGCGCACTCTCGGGGAAAATCGCCCGCATTCTGAAGAAACAAAGATGTCCATTAGGCAGTTACGGACTTCTTCGCGTAGTAGGACACTATGTTTCTTCAACGTTGTGTGCCGGTGGGATGATTGCCTCAACGCTCACGGCGATTTTATCAAGCACCATTCCGATTCTGGACTGTACGGTCTCCGAACGGAAACTTTTGGATCACCCGTTTTAGCTCCAGGGTTTCAGAAGAGGACTACACTGTAACTGAAAAAAAAAAAAAACAGACAAAAAAGGAATCATATCAAGCGATAAAGTATCCATCCAATTTTCATTTCGTCATATTCACTGTGGCGCAGTTGCAGAGCTCACCACTAGAGGGCAGTTGTATCAGAAGAGGTAGACACATGATCCACTCTGTATTATCACATTAAATTAGTTCGCGACTGCGGATGGTATATCCAGTGAATGGAGTTCCAAGCGGGTTGTTTCGTTGCGCCCCGTCTAGCATACCGGCAGCAATTTCAATTAATTGCTGTAAGTTTTTGACATCTGACGCATCACAAACGGTGTCCACATTGAGCACCACAATGTGGGTTAAAAACTTGCCGAGATGTTCTATTCACGGTGTCCAGTAGCGTTGCCTTTTGATTTAATTGATTTATAGGCCTGAGGAGAGCCTGTCCTGACAAAACTCTACCATCTGGTGAGCAAGATGTATGAGGCACGCGAAATACCCTCAGACTTCAAGAAGAATATAATAATTCCAATCCCAAAGAAAGCAGGTGTTGATAGGTGTGAAAATTACCGAACTATCAGTTTAATAAGTGGCGGCTGCAAAATACTAACGCGGATTCTTTATAGACGAACGAAAAAACTGGTAGAAGCCGACCTTGGGGAAGATCAGTTTGGATTCCGTAGAAATATGGGAACACGTGAGGCAATACTGACCCTACGACTTATTTTAGAAGCTAGATTAAGAAAATGCAGACCTACGTTTCTAGCATTTGTAGACTTAGAGAAAGCTTTTGACAGTGTTGACTGGAATACTCTCTTTCAAATTCTGAAGGTGGCAGGAGTAAAATACAGAGAGCGAAAGGCTATTTACAATTTGTACAGAAACCAGACGGCAGTTATAAGAGTCGAGGGACATGAAAGAGAAGCAGTGGTTGGGAAGGGAGTGAGACAGGGTTGTAGCCTGTCCCCGATGTTGTTCAATCTGTATATTGAGCAAGCAGTAAAGGAAACAAAAGAAAAATTCGGAGTAGGTATTAAAAGCCATGGAGAAGAAATAAAAACTTTGAGGTTCGCCGATGACATTGTAATTCTGTCAGAGACATCAAAGAACTTAGAAGAGCAGTTGAACGGAATGGACAGTGTCTTGAAAGGAGGATATAAGATGAACATCCACAAAAGCAAAACGAGGATAATGGAATGTAGTCGAATTAAGTCTGGTGATGCTGAGGGAATTACATTAGGAAATGAGACACTTCACGTAGTAAAGGAGTTTCACTATTTAGGGAGAAAAATAACTGATGATGGTCAAAGTAGAGAGGGTATAAAATGTAGACTGGCAATGGCAAGGAAGGCGTTTCTGAAGAAGAAAAATTTGTTAATATCGAATATTGATTTAAGTGTCAAGAAGTCGTTTCTGAAAGTATTTGTATGGAGTGTTGCCATGTATGGAAGTGAAACGTGGACGAAAATTTGTTTGGACAAGAAGAGAATAGAAGCTTTCGAAATGTGGTGCTACATAAGAATGCTGAAGATTAGATGGGTAGATCACATAACTAATGAGGAGGTATTGAATAGAATTGGGGAGAAGAGGAGGTTGTGGCACAACTTGACTAGAAGAAGGGATCGGTTGGTAGGACGTGTTCTGAGGCATCGACGGATCACAAATTTAGTATTGGAGGGCAGCATGGAGGGTAAAAATCGTAGAGGGAGACCAAGAGATGAATATAATAAGCAGATTCAGAAGGATGTAGGCTGCAGTACGTACTGGGAGATGAAGAAGCTTGCATAGGAAGAGTTGCATCAAACCAGTCTCAGGACTGAAGACCACAACAACAACAACAACAACAACAACAACAACAACAGGGCTGCGGGTGGTATCAGTGGACAGCCTATGACGGTTCTGCATGTGTTGTATCTGATCAGAAGAGGCTTCAAGTTAAAAGTTCAAACTGGCGGGGGTAGGTTTACAGTTTGCATGTAAGGAAAAAATTTAAAAACGCGTTTGTGTCAGAAATTGCTTCTGAATGGCCGGCCGTGGTGGCCATGGGCTTCTAGGTGCTACAGTCCGGAATCGCGAGACTGCTACGGTCGCAGGCTTGAATCCTGCTTCGGGCATGGATGTGTGTGGTTTCCTTAGGTTAGTTAGGTTTAAGTAGTTCTAAATTCTAGGGGACTGATGACCTAAGATGTTAAGTCCCATCGTGCTCAGAGCCATTTGAACAATTTTTTTAGCTTCTGAATGTAGTTATGTAAGAGAGAATAGTATAATGCTTCATATACGCACGACGTGTGGGAATTGGTCAGCGGGCTGCATTTCTTTCACCGTGCCCTCCCTCCCCATCCTTGTTTCTTCCCATCCTTCCACTCCCTCGGTTTTCAGATTTATGTCGATCTGGATATTCACCTGGTGGTTCCTTGTATTCCTTGCCCCTTTTTTCGTATTGCCTATTCTCTTCCATCCATTTTGGTATTTTGATCTCCCTTTGGGTTTGACTTCCACTTATAAATTTTCTGTCTTTAGTGTGAGCTATTTTGGGTATAACTCCCACCGTACCAATGGCGTGTTTTCCCCTTCCTCCCTTCATTTCCCACTTCACTCCCCACTTCAGCCTCCCTCCAGCCCACTATTTCACCAGCACGTGTAGCCATTCTGTTTGGTGGGGCTGTTATGTAGACATATGGTTGAGTTCCCACCAGACGACTTAGGGATGACACTGATATGTGAGGTGCTCCCTCCCCATATACGCCAAGGAGTGGTTGCTTGTCATCCTGAAGCATCGTAACTCCCAGCAATGGCCACTGTGCCATACGCCTGTGGCTGGGTGGTGTCCGTGGGGAGAGCCCCTGATTGGAGTGGGTGGTATCAGCGTGGATGCTCGGCGCATGACACGTATCAAGCTGCAAAAACTTGGACATTTTCAAATGGCCGTCTCTTTGTGTGGTAGCGGATCATTGAATGCTGCTTTGTATGACGCTGCAGTCTTACCTTCCCTGGTTACATCCTGCGAGAAGGGCTCGGCTCGGCATTTTGGGTTGAAACACTTTCCTCGCTACCTGGCCTGTACTAATATGGATGGGGAAATATTCACTGCCACAAAACCAATGTTTCTTCTGAAGAATATCGATAACAAGTTCTGCAAATTGGAGTCTCTCAGTAAGATGCGGTCGGGCTCCCTGTTTATCAGAGCTTTTTCTGCTGCCCAGTCTGCAGCCCTTCGTGTTAGTGAACGCCTTGGAGACGTTCTAGTGTTTATTACCCTCATCAGTCTCTGATTATGGGCCAGGAAATAATTTTTCGTATGGACCTCATCCTGCAAACTGATGAGGAACTCCGGTCTAATATGGGAAGACATGACGTTCATTTAGTTCTACTTGTGCAGAAGGGTGGGCGCTTTCATCCGGCTTTTGAGTGGGATACACTCCCAGAGTATGTCAAGGTTGAAGCTGTAGTCCCGCCACCTATGAGGTGCCTTCAGTGTTCGCATTTTGGGCATATGTCTTCCCGCTGTACTCCGGATTTTCTATGTGGTGACAGTAGCCACCTACTTCATGAGGGCAGCTGCTGTGTTCTGCCACCTGTGTGTGTCAACTATCATGACTGACACACTCCATGCTCTCAGGTTGCCTGGTTTACAGGAAAGAAAAGAAGATCGAAGTGTACGAGTTCTTGGATCGTCTATATTATGCTGAGACTCGCCAGAAGTATGACTGCCTCCATTCAGAGTTGATTTCTTCTGCTTTTGCTTCTGTTTCACTCTTTCGCCCTCTTACCTCTTCCTCACCCCAGGCACATATCCGACTGATCTCCTCCTCCCCTGCAGTTACCATGTCCTATACACCAGATGTTGGTCCCTCTCCGCAGCTAAAGAAGTGCCCCCTTTTTTGTTCTCGCCAGTAAGGTGGCTCCCTTCTCCCCAGGACACCTCCCCCCCCCCCCCCAGCGTCTCTCAGGCTGGAGGCCTGCTCCGCAGCCACGCAACATGATGCAGCATCTGTGTGCCGCAAGGCCCCTGCTGTCTTTCGGTTCTGGATCTGGCGGTAGCCTCCTCCTTCCTCTGTGCTCTGTCCACGTTCCTCCTCAGCCTCCATAAGAGAAGAAGGAGAAACATACTTAAACGTAAGTCCCAGGAGAAGCCCCCCGCCCCACATCCTGGTGCCCCCAGAGGTGTCATCACCCTCTTCACAACATGAATCTGTCATCTTATTTATGGATGTTACCCCACCTTCGTTAATGATGACCACTGGCTCCGTGACATGACGTCCCCTCAGCTTCTTTATGTCTAACCTGTATTCTCACCACATGATAATCCAGTGGAAATGCAACGGATATTAAAGTCACCTATCAGAAATACAACAACTTGTTTCCTCTTATTCTGCATTCTGCCCTGCTCTTCAAGAAACGAACTTCCATGATGACCATTCCCCAACGTTACATCGTTATTGAGTGTTCTGTCAGAACAGAGGCAGCCACAGGGTAGCGTCTGGAGGGAGTTCTGCACAATGGTTCACACTGATGTCATCAGTGAGTGGATTCTCCTTTGTACCGATCTGGAAGCAATATCAGTACGATTGTGAACTCCCCTGAAATCACAATATGCAATGTCTCCCACAGGTAGGTGATATCCTTATTGTAACCTGCATACCTTATACAGCAATTTCTCCCTCTCCTCCTGTACCTCCTCATCAGGGACTTCACTGCACACCCCTTTGGGGGAATGCCACCTCGATGGGCATAGGTCTTCTAATTGACCAACTTGTGTGGCTTCCTGGATGATATCCAACTGACCATTTACTCCCATTAGAAACAGCATTCTGACAGGATTTTATTAAACGCGGTTTCTTTTGACCTACATAAGGCATACGTCACAGCTTGGTGCCATCACATTTTAGTTACTCGCCATGACTGGGGCTTTCGCAGTCCCCTTCCGGTTTTTGTCCGTGAATTTTTATCCCTCTGCCTATTCCAGGTTCGAGTTTGCACTTCACTCAGCACTCCTCGGATGCAGGAGAACGGAACCCCACATAGTTCTGTGTTAAGTGTCACACTCACTCTCACCGATATCAACGGACTTGTAGCCTCCGTTGGGGCCCAGCTTTGTATGTAGAAGATTTTTGCATTTGGCGCAGCCACCACTCGGTAGCATCTGATGAACGCCAACTCCAAGGAGCCATCCGATGAGCCTCTGCATGGGCCCTCTCCAATGGCTTCCAGTATTCTCCCTCTAAAACGCGGGTAACGCATTTTTGCCGTTGACCAACAATACACCCATATCCAGAAATTTATTTAGGCTACCAACGACTAGATGTTGTAGCACAGTCCCATTTCTTGGCCTTATTTTTCATAAAAAGCTGACGTGGCTGCCCCACATTTGCCACCTGAAGACTATCTGCATGCAGAAACTTAATTCTCTCCGCCTCCTGGACCACACATATTGGGATGCAGACCATGTTACTCTTCTCCATCTTTACTACACTGTGGTTTTGTCCAGATTAGATTATGGTTGTCAGGTTTATAGCTCAGCGGCTCCTTCCACTCTGAAACTACTTGGCCCTTTTATTATTATGGGGTACAACTGACTATTGGTGCCTTCCGCACTAGCCTCGTCAACAGAAGCGGGTATTTCCTCTCAAAAATACGATGGAGTCAGCTCCTGGTTTCTTATGTAATCGCCAGGCGCTTGTGTGTCCCATTCTCTTTGCAAACAAGAGATGTCTCCCTCCTGATATCAGCCCTTGGGTTGGATTGCCAGTTGGAATGAGTCTCACTTCCCTCTGTCGGGATCTCCATCTCCACTCACTGGAATGTGCCCAGTGTATCCCCCTTGGATGGTGCCACGACCACAAATTAGGACCGACCGAAACAATAGATAAGGCGGGCTACGCTTTTACGTCTCCTACTGGCGTGAAACACCATTTACTGCCGGAATTATGCAGTGTGTTTGCAGCAGAGCTGCTTGCCATAACAGGGCACTCCGTGTTGTTACTCAAATCTCCCTCCACAGTGAAAAACTTACAGGCTATAGAACGACGCCACTCTCGTCACCATTGGGTCACTGCTATCCATGACCTTCTATCTGCCCTTGGCTATGCTGCCGGCTCAGTTGTCTTTCCCTGGGTTCCAAGTCAAGCCTGCTCAGTTGTCTTGTTCTGTGCCTCAAGTCATGTGACCATCCCAGTGAATGAACTGGATAACGGTTTGGCTAGAGAGGCAGACATTTACCCCCCATTCCCTTTCATGATAACAGGTGCTGATATGCGGATCTATGTAAAATATCTCTTTGGTCAAAAGTGGGACAGAGCGCAGTGGCTAGACACTGGACTCGCATTCGGGAGGGCGACGGTTCAACCCCGCGACCGGCCATCCTGATTTAGGTTTTCCGTGATTTCCCTAAATCGCTCCAGGCAAATGCCGGGACGGTTCCTCTGAAAGGGCACGGCCGACTTCCTTCCCCATCCTTCCGTAATTCGATGAGACCGACGACCTCGCTGTCTGTTCTCCTTTCCCAAACAACCCAACCCAACCCTCAAAAATGGAATGACATCTGGTGCGCTACTGATCTCAGTAATAAACTCTGCACATTCAAGGAGACTACTGCAGTTTGGCGCTCTTCCTTCTGCTCCTATCGGAAGGACTCCACTGTCTTATGCCATCTACATATTGATCATACCAGGTTCACCCGTTGTTTTCCCTAGCGTAATGAGCGGCCCCTGCAATGTGGCTGTCGAACGAGACTAACAGTGTCCCATATATTCGTAAAATTTCCCCTTCTTTTGGCCCTTCGTACTATGTCTTTAATATTAGCGGTCGATTCTATAGTGTTTCAACTGATCCTTTGTTTCCTATGTGGAAGTAGTTTTTATTCTCAGATAAAAGGTTTTGTCTTACTCGTGGAGCTGGGGCAGAGGTAGGGTGGTTGTGGTTGTGGTTGGGACCTCTCTTTGTGTTTTCAAGGTGTGGCGCTCATGGCTGCTCCTATGTGCAAAGACCGTTCTCTTATCACTGTGATTTTCTAGCTTCTAAATTTGGCTACCCTTTTATGCCTTGTACTATGCGTGTCTTAAACTTCTTCAGTTTGTAGTTTGACCCATATGACTGGATGCGTCCACTTTTAACGGACCCTCTCTCTTACGCAAGTAACTTTGGACTCGCGGGACTGATAACCTCGCCATTTAGTCCCATTGTCCCCATCAATCAATCAGTCAATCAATCAACACTGTGCAGAACCTCATTGGCCCATGTGACTAGCGCCAAAGAGGACAGACGATGTCGAATGCCCCATGGTCTATCAGCACGGTGGTCACTGTTGTGGAGACACGCAACGCTGCTGGTGAGGTGGGCCAAACGGCAGCACTGATCACAGGAGTTTCTCCATGTCGTCCTTTCAGAAGAACCGTGAGTGTGCGTGTAGAATGAGTACGGACACATTGTTCATGTGGAGGCTCCAAAGAGCCCTAAGCTGGCACACTGCTGTTTTCACTGACGTTCGGATCGAGAACCTGTCGTGATGGTATGGAATGCCTTTGGGTACATAACACGAAAATTTATGGTTCGCTTAGCCGGTAGTTTCAGCAGCAGTCATTACACTTCTAATGTCTCAAGATCGCTGTCGATGTTCTGTCCGTGACGCTGTCCTTCAACAAGATAACGCTAGCCAACATATAGCCTGTTCCATCCTGGCCTGAAGAATGGACTGCTCTGCAGATCTCTCGTCCATTGAAAACCTCTCCTCATGGATTGCCAAAAGACTGTCACGCCACCACTGCAATTGATGATTTCTGGCATTATCACCATTATACCTTAGCAAAAGATTGGCCGAAAGCCTGAGAAAATTCTGGTCGTATGTAAAATCCGCAAGCCGGTCTAAGACTTTCGTCCAGTCACTCGTTGATCTGGCTGAAATAGCAAAACGAAAGCCGGAGTTTTAAATTATGCGGTTAATAAATTTTTCACGCAGAAGAATCGTACAAACATACCTTCGTGTGACTATTGCCCAGTCTCGTGTGGACGACATGATAATAACCATTCTTGGCGTAGGGAAACAACTGAAAGATTTGAAAAGAAATAAGTCGCCAGGCTCGGATGGAATCCCAATTCGGTTTCACATAGAGTGCTCTACGGCCTTGGCCTCTTATTTAGTTCGCATTAATCATGAAACTCTCTCCAAGCGCAAAGTCCCATGCGGCTGGAAAAAAGCGCGTGGTTCTTGTATGAAAGAAAGATAAAAGAGTGGACACGCAAAATTACAGATCAATATCTTTAGCGTCGGTTTGCTGCAGAATTTTATAACAAATTCTGAGTTTCAATAAATAAGTAACAATTCTCCTTGAGACGGGAAAGCTTATGTCCGCGAACGAGCACTGTTTTAGAAAACATCGCTCATGTGAAACTCAGTTTCCCCTTTTCTCACTCTGCGAACTATCGATGAAGAGAAATAGGCAGATTCCATGTTTCTAGATTTCCGCCGGCCGCAGTGGCCGTGCTGTTCTAGGCGCTCCAGTCCGGAACCGCGGGACTGCTACAGTCGCAGGTTCGAATCCTGCCTCGGGCATGTGTGTGATGTTAGATTTAAGTAGTTCTAAGTTCTAGGGGACTGATGACCTAAGACGTTAAGTCGCATAGCGCTCAGAGCCATTTGAACCATCTAGATTACCGAGAAGTATTTGACACAGTAGCTTATTGCAGACTTCTAATAACTGTACGAATATACCGAGCGAGGTGACGCAGTGGTTAGCACACTGGGTTTGCATTCGGGACGGTTCACATACGAGTTTAGGTTTTCCATGATTTCCCTATATCACTTCAAGCAAATACTTGGATTGTTCCTTTGAAAGGGCACGGCCGACTTCCTTCCCCATCCTTTCCTAATCCGATGGGACAGATGACCTCGATGTTTGGTCGTTTCCCCCAAATCAACCAACCAAGCAATTGTACGGATAATCGTAATAGGTTTCCAGATATGTGAGTGGCTTGAAGAGTAAGTAATAGAACATAGTATGTTGTCCTCGACGCCGAGTGTTCATCAGAGACAAAGGTATATTTAGAAGTGTCTCAGGGAATGTGGTAGGACAACGGTTACTGTAAGCCCTATATGTATATTGAAGAGGCAAAGAAACTGGTACACGTGCCTTATATCGTGTAGGGCCCTCGTGACAACGCAGAAGTGCCGCAACACGACGTGATATGGGCTCGACTAATGTCTGAAATAGTGCTCTAGGAAACTGACACCATGAATCCTGCAGGGCTACCCATAAATCCTTAAGAGTACGACGGGGTGGAGGCATCCTAGATATGCTAAATATGTTCATGTATGGGGAGTATGGTGGGCAGCGGAAGTATTTAAACTCAAAATAGCGTTCCTGGAGCCACTCTGTAGCAATTCTGGACGTGTGGCGTGTCGTGTTGTCCTGCTGGAATTGCCCAAGTCCGTCGGAATGCACAATGTACATGAATGGATACAGGTGATATGACAGGATGCTTACGTATGTGTCACATGTCAGAGTCGTATCTAGACATATCATGGGTCCCATCCCTCTGCAACTGCAGACGCCCCACACCATTACAGAGCCACCACTAGCTTGAGCAGCCTCCTACTGACATGCAGGGTCCATGGATTCATGAGGTTGTCTCCATACCCGTACACGTCCATCCGCTCTATACAACGTGAAACGAGACACTTCCGACCAGGCAACATGTTTTTAGGGATCAATAGTCCCATGTTTGAGTCGACGGGCCAAGTCGGAGCGTAAAGCTTTGTGTCGTGTAGTTATCAAGGGTACACGAATGGGTCTTCGGCTCCGAAAGCCCATATCGATTATGTTTCGTTGAATGTTGCGCATGGTGACACCTTTTGATGGGGCAATACTGAAATCTGCAGCAGTTTCCGGAAGGGTTGCAGTTCTCTCACGTTGAACGGTTCTCTCCCGTCGTCGTTGGTCCCGTTCTTGCAATATCTTTTTCCGGCAGCAGCGATGTTGGATATTTAATCTTTACCTGATTACTGATATTCACGATACACTCTTTAAATTGTTGTACGGGAAAATCTCCACTTCATCGCCACCTCGGAGATGCTTTGTCCTATCGCTCGTGTTCTGTCTTTAACACCACGTTCAAACTCACTTAAATCTTGATAAACCCGCCATTGTAGTAGCAGTAACCGATCTAACAACTGCGCAAGTCACCTGTTGTCCTACATAGACGTTGATGAGCGCAGCACCGTATTCTGCCTGTTTACATATTTATCTATATTTGAATACGCATACCTATACCAGTTTCTTTGGTGCTTCGGTGTAAATGATCTCGCGGTCAGGGTGGGCAACAATCTACGGTTGTTTGCTGATGAAGTTGTGGTGTATCAGAAGACGACGATGAAGATGATGATGGTGTTTTGTTTGTGGAGCGCCAGACTGCGCTGTCATCAGCACCTGTAGAAAGTCCCAATTTTTACACAATCCAATCTAGCCGCTGTCTTATGGTAAGATGCCGAAGATGAGTGACTATAGGATGATACAAGATGACTTAGACAAAGTATCTTGTTGGTGTGTTGATTGGCAACTAGCTCTAAATGTAGAAAAATATAAGTTATGCGGATGGGTGGAAAAAAAGCTTTAATGTTCAGATAGAGTATTAGTAGTGTCCTGCTAGACACTGTCCAGTCGTATAACACTCTGTGCTTAACGGTTCAAAGCGAATGAAATGCAACAAACATGTTAAGATTGCGTTGGGGGGAGGCGAATGGTCGAGTTCGATTTATTAGCAAAATTTTTAGATACTAAGGTTCTTCTGTATAGGAGGCCACATACAGGACGGTAGAGTCACCTATTCTTGAGTAGTGCTCGAGTGCTGGGGATCTGTACCAGGTAGGGTTAAAGGAAGACGTCGAAGCAATTGAAAGCGAGCCTGTTAGATTTGCCATCGATAGGTTTCGAAAAACATGCAGGTGCTACGAATATGTTCCGGGAACTCAAACGAAAATCCTTGAAGGGAAAACGACTTTCTTTTCGAGGAAGACCATTGACAACATTTATGGACCGGTGTCTGAGGCTGACGGCAGAACGATCCTACTGCCGCCAACAAACATAGCGCATAGGGACCACGAAGCTAGGATACGAGAAGTTAGGGCTCATGCGGAATTACATAGACGGCCGTCTTTCCCTCGCTCTATCTGCGAGTGGAACAGGAAAGGAAAGTAGTATTAGTGGTATGATGTCACAGGTGGCAACTCTATTAAATTTCTTTCCCTGTGCATTATCATCCCGAAACTTGTTCTTGCTGGTATTTCTACACGAATAGCAAGTAAAAGTCCTTTGTTATCCTTCATGGTTTTGCAATTTCAGCTGCCTGCAGTGTAATTTTATTGTATGTGCACTAAAAGGTAAAATTTAATCTCATATATTAACCACCACAACAGCTCCCTTCATATAGTCTTGAGACAGAACGTTTCTCTGGCTGGAGTTCCCTTAGCACGCTACCCTCTTTGGTGCTGCGTTGCCCGCGGCAGGTGGCGGCAACGACTTTGGCGGAGGGTCTTTACGGCGGTAAGGCGAGCGAGCTGTTCTCATAGAGAAAGCGCGCAGATAAAAAACTTCCTCGCGAAGGAGCAAACACAAAATCGCTGGTCTGCTCGCCGTGCGCCAGCTTGCCTGGGTCGTTACACGGTGCTGTATTGTATCGCGCTACTGCAGTTTTATGCTCTGAGCAGCAGTTTTACTGCCCACAGTTAATGGGCTGAAGGCTGCATAGCGCGAAGTACCACCGATCGTAGCGGCGCCAGAAAGCTTTTCTTACAAAGCGATGACCGTTCCGTGTTCCAGAATAATGGTGTGATTAAAACTTGCTGTGTTCCAAGGACACATATCTTTTATCGTGGAGACAAGATACGGTGTTTACTACGTAAAACACACAACTTTTTTTTAAATACTAAGTTTTTAAAATAAAAATTTTTAATGCCTAAAACGCAATTTTCCTGTAACAAAGTTCGATAACAATTTTCGGTTGGTATCTGCAACCATCTTCAGATAGTTCAAAATATGAAAATGCGGAAAATAAACATTTGCAAAGCATCGTTAGTTGTAGTCATGCAACAACATGCATTCGTAAGTAACAAAACAATAACATTATCTACATCTACATGATTACTATGCAATTCACATTTAAGTGCTTGGCAGAGGTTTCATCGAACCACAATCATATATATTTCCCTACCATTCCACTCCCGAACACCGCGCGGGAAAGACGAACACCTAAACCTTTCTGTTAGAGATCTGATTTATTTTATTTTGATGATCATTCCTATCTATGTACGTTGGGCTCAACAAAATATTTTCGCATTCGGAAGAGAAAATTGGTGTCTGAAATCTCGTAAATAGATCTGGCCGCGACAAAAAACCTCTTTGCTTTAATGACTTCCATCCCAACTCGCGTATCATATCTGCCACGCTCTCTCCCCTATTACGTGATAATACAAAACCAGCTGCCTTTTTTTGCACCCTTTCGATGTCCTCGTCCAATCCCACCTGGTAAGGATCCCACACCGCGCAGCAATATTCTAACAGAGGACGAACGAGTGTAGTGTAAGCTGTCTCTTTAGTGGACTTGTTGCATCTTCTAAGTGTCCTGCCAATGAAAAGCAAACTTTGGCTCACCTTCCTCACAATATTATCTATGTGGTATTCCTGACTAAAGTTGTTCGTAATTTTTACACCCAGGTACTTTGTTGAATTGACAGCCTTGAGAATTGTACTATTTATCGGATTTCTTTTGGAACTCATGTGGATCACCTCACACTCTTTGTTATGTAGCGTCAACTGTCACCTGCCACACCATACAGCAATCTTTTCTAAATCGCTTTGCAACTGATACTGGTCTTCGGATGACCTTACTAGACGGTAAATTACAGCATCATCTGCGAACAACCTAAGAGAACTGCTCAGATTGTCACCCAGGTCATTTATATAGATCACGAACAGCAGAGGTCCCAGGACGCTTCCCTGGGGAACACCTGATATCACTTCAGTTTTACTCAATGATTTGCCGTCTATTACTAAGAACTGCGACCTTCCTGACAGAAAATCACTAATCCAGTCGCACAACTGAGACGATACCCCATAGGCCCGCAGCTTGATTAGAAATCGCTTGTGAGGAACAGTGTCATAAGCTTTCCGGAAATCTAGAAATACGAAATCAACTTGAGGTCCCCTGTCGATAGCGGCCATTACTTCGTGCGAATAAAGAGCCAGCTGCGATGCACAAGAACGATATTTTCTGAAGCCATGCTGATTACGTATCAATAGATCGTTCCCTTCGAGGTGATTATGTAGTTGAAAACGTCATCGTGAGCAAGCCAGGTTGTAGACGTAATTTCGGAGATTGACGGCGATACAGGAAATTCTACTCATGCAACAGAGTGGTTTCTTGTATGACTGTCAACCCACAAAATTATCGTCTACAACCTGTCTTGCAGACGGTGACGTTTTCAACTATATAACGTTATTGTTACGTACTTACGACTGCTTGTTGTCTCAGGACTACAGCTAACGATGCTTTCCAGTGCTTATCCACCGCCTTTTCTTATTTTGAACGATCTGAAGATGGTTGCAGATAGCAACCAAAACCAGCTACCTAACTTGTGATGGGAAAAAGCGGTCTAGGCATTAAAAAATTTTAGTTTAAATTTTTTTTATTTAATGAACCACATTAAGACCGCTATCTCTTCCCACTGACCATTTCAGATTTCACTGACACAACTTATTGATGACAGTGGTGGCTGTGGATTAAATAACTAGAAGAAAACCGGCAGCCAGACACTTTTGGTATGCGGACATTATCAGTATAGATGTCCCCTTCACCTTGATGATTAATCCCGACTGGCGGGGTCTGCTGTAATGTTTAAACGGACGTGGCATGTTGATTGTAAGGGGCGGCCAGGTAAACTTCCAGTCGCCAGCCCGTCCCCCCTGAGACGGAATTGTTGTACCCTAGCTATCTGCATCTAGTATAAGCCATGGAAGAGTGCGAGTCGTGTAAATGAGGCAGAACGTGGTGACCAGTTCGGTATTCACCTAGCGGTATGTGAAAAACCTCTTAAAAACCACATCCAGGCTTCCCGGCATACTGGCCCTCATCGTTAGTACGCCGGACATCTCAATCCGGGGCCGGCGCCCCTACCAGAGTCCAGGAAGCAGCGCGTTAGCGCTCTCGGCTGCCCTGGCGGGTTGCTAGGGACACTCTCATTGTGGTGTCTTAATGTCTGTGTAGGAATGGCAGCCTATTATTCACCTAGAGACGAAGCCAGAGAAGGTCATGACGTTGGACACATGGGTCTGGAGTGAAGTCGGCGTTGAACCCATCACAAAAGTGTTGCACTGGGTTCAGATCGGAACTGGGGACAGGACAGTTCGTTTCAGGAACGTTGTTTTCCGCAAACTATTGCCTCACAGATGTTGCTTTATGATGCCATGTGCAGTACTGAGTGCAGTAAGATATCTTCATATCTTTCTGTATTTGTCGTTTTTCAAGCGGAACAAGGGGATTCGCAGTATTCACGGTAAACATTGCCGTACTGTAACAATGGTTCCTCTGTAATTCATTGTTGTCACTACATGTAATGGCGGGTAATGTTTTGCAGGCATTCACCAAACCCTTATATTGAATTTCCACAGGACATAGTGTGATTCATCGCTCCAAATCACTCGTTTGCCGTCCTCCACTGTGCACTGGCATCTGTCCTTTTACCACCTCAAGCCCGGCTTAGCACTGCTAAAATGTGTAGCTTATGGGGAGCTGCTCTGTGATTGTACCCCACTCTTGTTAACTCCGCCGCGCGGAGCGGCCGCGCTGTTAGAGGCGCCGTGTGGTGCCACGTCACGGACTGTGCGGCCCTCCCGTCGGAGGGTCGAGTCGTCCCTGGGGCATGTGTGTGTGTGTGTGTGTGTGTTCTTAGCATAAGTTAGTTTAAGTAGTGTGTAAGTGTAGGGGCCGATGACCTCAGCAGTTTGGTCTTTTTTTTTCAATTAGCGTCTGCAATTCTCAATGGTCCTTGTACTTCAGTACATGAGGTCTGACTGGTTTTGGCTTAACTGTTGTTGTGGCTTCGCATTTCATTTCACAGTCACATCACCAACAATCGACTCATCGGACAGCTTTAGAAGTGTTGGAATATCCATGATTTGTTATTCGGATGATATCAAATGACTAGTCCACGTTCCAGGCCACTGATATCTCCTGACTGTCCCGTTCTGGTTCCCTACTGACGATACAGTATTCTCTGCCTTCTTTTATTCTGAGTTCGTGTCATCTAGTGCTCAGTTACGCATTACACTGTGATGTCCAGATACTCTTGATCATGTAGCGTATCTATGTCAAGAGGTGTTTACGTTTCTTCTCTCTCCCCCCCCCCCCCCCCCCCTTCTTCAAATGACGTTAGACGTTAAAAACCTCCCACAATGCTTCTTATTAGTCAAATATTAAAATTTGTCTCAAAAACATAAAATTTCTGATAAGATATCATATTACACTGCACGTTTTGACAACAGGTTCTATCGTCTTCAGGCGAAACAGACAAGAAACTTCAATGAAAAACTTAATAAACTATGTACGTAACAACAGTAAACACGTTGGGCTAAGTATCCCCCATATTATTTTCCATTCTCTTCATGTTCTCGTGGCACCGTTCACATGCCTGGCTCCATGGTAGCAACAGAATATGAAGAGAATCCACTGATAAGCGAGACGGATAATATTCATCCCATCAGACGAATTCGAAATTGCAAATAACGACAACCATCAGCTGTAGAACGGAGTGAAGGCAGTGAACATTGGTGCCGGACCAGGACTGCCACCAGGATTTCCTACTTCGTGATTCATTCCATTCTACAGCTGACGGTTACCATTAATCGCAATTCATTTGATAAGTTTCGTAATGGCTGTGGTCGCCGCAGTGCATAGTCATCAGAGCAATATACACACTGCAATATCGGTTACTATTTAGTCCGACGGATATAGTGTTGTACTTTGTTAATTTATTTACGTTTTTTGTGAAAGATTCTTGTATACTCTTCCTGTAGATGAGAGCCACGCATATTATATCGCAATCTGTCGCTAGCTTTTAATCATAAATACACACAACCAAAGAAATTTTGCATCACCCCAGTCCCCAGAACTCCTGAAGATAGACATTGATCGTGGATATTGTATCACAGACACAGTCCCTTTGACTTTTTAGAGATGCCACTAAACCTGCCCAAAGATGTAAACAACCGTGCATGAGCAGCGCCAACTAGATGGAGGGGGTCTGTAGTTCAACCATGCCTAGACGGTTAATACCGAGGTTCGATCGCGTCCTCATTGTTTCTTTGGGCCATGAAGGGCTCTGAACAAGTGAAGTGTCCAGGCGTCTCGGAATGAACCAAAGCGATGTTGTTCGGACATGGAGGAGATACAGAGAGGCAGGAACTATCGATGACATGCCTTGCTCAGGCCGCCCTAGGGATACTACTGCAGTGGATGACTGCTACCTACGGATTATGGCTCGGAGGAACCCTGACAGCAACGCCAATATGTTGAATAATGCTTTTCGTGCAGCCAAAGGACGTCGTGTTACGACACAAACTGTGCACAATAGGCTACATGATCCACAACTTCACACCCAACGTCCATGGCGAGGTCCACCTTTGCCACGACGACACCATGCAGCGCGCTACAGATGGGCCCAACAACATGCCGAATGGATCGCTCAGGACTGGCATCAATTTCTCTTCACCAATGAGTGTCGTATATGCATTCAACCATACAATCGTGGAGGCGTGTTTGGAGGCAACCCGGTCAGGCTGAACGCCTTAGACACACTGTGCAGCGAGTGCAGCAAGGTGGAGGTTCCTTGTTGTTTTGGGGTGGCATTATGTTGGGCCGGCGTACGCCGCTAGTGGTCATGGAAGGCGCCGTAACGCCTGTAAGATACGTGAATGCCAACCTCCGACCTATGGTACAACCATATCGGCAGCATATCGGCGAGGCATTCGTCTTCATGAATGACAATTCGCGCCCCCATCGCCCCTATCCTTCAAGACAACAACATCGCTCGACCATAGTGGCCAGCATGTTTTCTAGACATGAACCCTATCGGTCAAGCCTGGGATGGATTGAAAAGGGCTATTTACGGACGAAGTGACCCACCAACCACTCTGAGGTATTTACACCGTATTGAAGAGTGGGACGATATGGACTAAGAGTGCCTTGATGAACTTGTGGCTAGTATGCCACGGCGGATACAGGTATGCATCAATGCTAGAGGGCGTGCTACTGGGTAGTAGAGGTGCCGGTGTGTACAGAAATCTGGACCACCACCTGTGAAGATCTCGCTGTATGTTGGTGCAATATGCAATGTGTGGTTTTCATGACCAATAAAAAGGGCGGAAATGATGTTTATGTTGATCTCCATTCCAATTTTCTGCACAGGTTCCAGAACTCTCGGCACCGAGGTGATGCAAAGTTTTTTTTATGTGTGTATATATCACTTATGATAAATGTCACTATCATTACATAAAGAAAAGTACTATCTTCTCAATAACCTTCAAATCGTGAGCTACACTCTTAATTTTTTTTACATAAAATTAGAGCGTTGACTCGTGACACTTTTGTTGCCTATGCCTGCAGCCACTTTCAGAAATCAGATTAATGATAAAATTGACTAATTTAATAAGATTGCACCTTGAATTTCTGGTGTACGCTTGTACTACCACAATGAAAATGAAACAGTGAATAGTTGGAGTATGAATTTTAGTTTACAAAAGCAATGATAACTTTTAGTTATGCTATTATAACTACAACAAACTAATAAATCTGACAAAAAAATGACAAACACAAATCAGAACAGGCATGGTGCTTCATTGGCAAAGCTTTCATTGAGGTGGAATCCATCAAATTATCCGCTGAATTAATCTCTTTTACAACGCAATCCGACTTGTTTATATGAATCCACTGTGAGAGCCAACCCTATTCAAATGGTGACAACTGCGACGAAGTATATCACAAACTATAGTTCACCGGAATAAAGGGAGCAATGAATATCATTTAACAGCCCTATGCCGGTGCAGCAATATTTTAACCTTTCACCTTGATTATGGCGGTAGCAGAAAATAACACGCTGTTGGCGAGGTGTGGTGGGGTGGGGCAGCTGTAATGTTCTGACGCCTCCACGAACATGTGCAAACTACGAAAACTCACATTCTGTTTATCAGAACGCAGGGAACTTCCCTATCAGAGACCTGAAATCCCGGTAGATTTTAATGGGAAGTGCACCCGTTCGTTGATTTGGCCAAACCAATTTGACTGCCAGGCACGACGGTGCGCGCTGGAGTTATCAAACGTCACATGGCCGACTCAAGGACGAATAAGTTCATCCCTGTGACAGGCAGTATGTCCGAGATAATATGCAGTTCCAATGTTGGTACCGCTGGAAACTGTCACTGGCTCTTGGTCCACCACAAGATACAGAGCACAAGTTTCACCCACTAGGGAAAGACTTGAAGTTCTCCACCAGCGAAGGACCAGAAGACGAAGGAGGCAAAGAATTACAACAACTTTGCACCAAGCCTTGGTATGGGAGCCGAATTACCAAAAACGAAACCAACCTCTCATTGTACAAACCAATCGAATAATCCTCTTGTCATTCGACCTCCCTTCTTGACTGTTCTGTTGGCGTGATATGCAATTAAGATACAGCACCAGGGTTCCCACGCAGGGGGGAGCAAGCCTTTACTTTGCATGTCCTGAGAGGAACCAGTCTCTATCGTCCCAGCTTCTAACATGTGAAAGTATGGAGATTGATGTCCTTTGCACCATTTTCACAAAAGCTCAGTTTACTGTAGTCCCTCTTAAATGGCTTACTCCACCAACTTTCTGCCAACTGACTGCCTTCATTAAGGACTGCCGCCTGGCCTAGGTAACAAGTTTTGCGAGCCGGTACCCTCCTGCTCTGATCCTAAGCGAAAAGAGGAGTATGGTACAGCCAAAAATCCCTTTGCAGGTACGATCCACTGAGTGCTGCTTCCCAGAATCACTCACACAGCCAGGTCCCTGGACTCGGTATTTATGGCTGGCAATCCATCTCTCTTTTATGTTGTTCTTCGCCTCCGCTACGGCACCTCAGGTTTAAGTTAATCTGCCAGGAAGTTTCATATCAGCGCACACTCCGCTGCAGAGTGAAAATCTCATTCTGGAAACATCCCCCATGCTGTGGCTAAGCCATGTCTCCGCATTATCCTTTCCTTCAGGAGTGCTAGTTCTGCTGGTTCACAGGAGAGGTTCTGTGAAGTGTGGAAGGTAGGAGACGAGATACTGGCAGAAGTAAGGCTGTGAGGGCAGAGCGTGAGTCGTGCTTGGGTAGCTCAGGTGGTAGAGCACTTTCCCGCGAAAGGCAAAGGTCCTGAGTTCGAGTCTCGGTCCGGTACACAGTTTTAATCTGCCAGGAAGTTTCAAGTTCTGTACAGTTTACACATGCAGTTATAAGATCGCTCTGTCAACAACTTCCTCATGGGAAAAAAGTGATAAATCACGCATACCAAATGTAATACTGGTGAACACTGAAATGATGACGTAAAATATTAATATTAATCTGACTGAAAATATTGTTAAAATGAGATAGTGGCGTGCTACCTCTCAATATTTCGATGTCTTCTCTGAAAGGTGTTCCCGAATCACAAAAAATAACTACTTCCATAAAAAATCTTTTTCAAAATGTAGCAGCTATAAATGTTGAAAAGGTATTTGTGGACGTCAACATTGCCTACTATAATTCATCCTAAAATAGTGCCTCGGTATATTCATACGCTTTGGATGGATATAGGATGACATGTTCAAATGTGTGTGAAACCTTATGGGACTTAACTGCTAAGGTCATCAGTCCCTAAGCTTACACACTACTTAACCTAAATTGTCCTAAGGACAAACACACACACCCATGCCCCAGGGAGGACTCGAACCCCCTCTGGGAGGATGACATGTCTTAGCTTCTTGACACCATCGATTGAATTTATCACAGATACCAAATGAAATGAAAGCTCAGTCAAGAACTACCAGAGTCTTAACAAACAATGTTTCTGCTATACCAGATTGTAGAGACAGATCGTTTGCAGGAGAGGAGGCAAGTGCTGAGCAAACGCCTGGCGACATCGTGTGGGTCAGTTGATGGGTCGCTCCTTGCCTCTGGGGCTCTCCTGACGTGACGCCATTGAGCAGCCGGGGGCTAAATTCTGCGTCGCATTAGCGTCGGGGCGCTCACCTGTCACTGTGGGGGTGGTAGGTGGGGGGGGGGGGGGGGGGGAGGAGGAAGGGTCGACGTCCGCTGTCCATCAGATAGCACTGCCCTGGGCAGGTCCTCAGATAGCCGTTGCAACCGCTGAATCCCCGGCGGTCACGCAGGGACTCTACTGTCTTCACGAATCTACGCAGTGTTTCGTATTTCGCATTTTATGTTAAAAGCATCTACTGTGAGCACTTTTTCTGGATATACATTTTGTTCTTACTTTCACTTACTGATTCGTAAAGGTTCACACCATACTTTAAGGCTCTGATGTCCACACACAATACTTTATACAAGAGGTACGATTTACTCCATTGTCCTGTCACAGTGTTTTCTCTCACCTGGTCGTATGTCAGACGGTGAAAGGTGTCTATTAATATTTTCATTTCCTTACAGTGTGTTTTCTATTTCTGTGTCTCGCTATGCTTATATTTGGATATAACCTTTGAGAAGCAGTGTCAGTATATCGTTACTATCTATACCATCCTCTCGGCCGCTTTTTGTGACAAAGTCTTTGGCCAGTCGGTTTTGCTCTCGGCCAATAGTACTAGTTCGCTGGTTTGGAGCATGTAGGAGCAGTCTGGTGTGCATCCCACTCACGTTGACTGCAAATTACTTCCATCTGGTGATTCGACCTTTTGTGCTGCTACTCCTGAACAACATTAAACGGGGTGTCTTCCAACAGGATAACGCTGGACTACATACCACTGTTGTAACACGACATGCTCTACAGAGTGTCGACATGTTTCCTTGTCGTGTTCGATGACCAGACCTGTCTACAATCTACCAAATACGAGACATTATCGGACAAAATCCACAAACAGCATTAACCGTTCCTATATTGACCGACCAAGTGCAACAGGCATAGAAATCCATCCCACAAACTGACATCCGACACCTGTTAACACAATTCATGCACGTTTGCATGCTTACATTCAAAATTCTGGATGTTACACCGGTTATCAACGTACCAGTATTTCACATCTGTATGTCGCACTTATATAAACCTGTCATATTGCTATATTAATCTCTTAAAGATGTTACCTAGACAAATGTATTCCCGAAATTTCATTATTCTACGTAAATTTTCTTTTGGTTCTGCGGTTTTATTTTCCGTCAGTGTAAACCTAAAGGGCAGATATAACTAAACTTTTGGTACTGGACGAGTGTAGACGGAAAACTATTTTACCACACTTTATAGGAATGATGTTCAGACTGTATGCTGCAGGATTCACGTTGTTAGTAGTGTTTGTGTCACGACTTGCCGATAAGCTCCGGTATTGATACGGTGACGTCGGGTTGAAACACAAACAGTAGTGTGCATTACATTTGCAGACTATCAACATGGGTCTGGACAAGGTCAGAAAGGCTTTACTTATAAAGCTGTTTTATTCAAACATCAGCAATAGTACTGCTGATCTTCGCGAGTATCGACACATTAAAGGCAGAAGGAGAGGTCCTCTCTCCGCACCGGAGCTGAAGACCATGATTCGGAAGTTCGAATTAACTGGCGATTTGTGAATTGCACCTGTTAGAGGCCGACGGCCAACTGCGGCATAAAATGTTGAAGAAGGTACTGTTGCCATGGGTCAGAATTCTGAATGAAATGTGCGATCTTCAGGCACTGCACAAGCTGTGTCGCGACAGCTGGACGTTCAATGACAGCCATTGGATAAGTGCAGTGAACAATTGTGAAATGGTATGTCTTGTGCGGTTACAGCCTGTCTTCGATACATTGGCCATCACATTCTGTAACATTTGTAACCTTGAACGTAAACAAAATATGCAATTCACATATCCTACCCCTCTCGTGTGGAAATTAAAACGTCTTTCTTTCAATGGGATATCCGTTATTTCTCTTTCGCATGTTTTTACAATGTTTCCATGGAGTTTCATAGTAGTTTGTCATAAATACACACTCACCTTTAATTATAGCCGGCCTGATCATGAGTCTATTAACTCATACATTTTTCCACTATCCACTGACTAACATATTCGACAGCGCATTGTGGCATTGGAACCAGTATGTACTGCACTATTTACTGATAATATTTTGTGTTTCTTAAACTACTAACTGCCTTTTCCATTCTCTCTAAACGTACAGTAGTTGTTTCAGAACGGTCTGGAAATGTTGGCTCGCACCCTACTGTAGTATTGAACCTACCAGTAGAGATCGCAGCAGCTTATCGTCATGTCAATTGACACTGGTTAAATACCATCATTGGTCCAATAACCAAACTAATAAGAGAGGGCTGATGTTCGCTGCTTTGACTTTGCTAAATGTGTTTCCCTCTAGTTCGTTACCCTCATCGAACTCGGAGCGTACCGTTACTCGGCTGACTTCTTTCCCACGCGTTTACAATGTACTCACAATGGTTCTTAAACAGTAAGAGGTAAAGTACAACTACATTACTGTGACATCTGACCCGGGATCTCTCGCCCATGTCAGAACCATCCTTAAGGGTCCCTATGATAGTATCGGCGCAGTGGACCAAACAGCGCTAACAATCAAACTGTTGGGAATTTCAGTTTAAGACTCCTGCCCTCTTTACGTATACTCAGGTCACAAGAGAATTAATAAATTCATAAATGATGAAGAAGAACTAGCTACTGAAATAAAATATTGTTTTCCTCAAGCTGAATTTATTATAATATAAAATGGGAAATACAGACATAAAACATCTGTAAAAATGAAAAACACACACGATACAAAATTCACGGTCGCAGATGATACTAATGACTGGCAAAGTTGTTAAAAGGGGAATGGGGTGACTAAGTCTCCCAAAACATTGTCGCACTTAACGCTATCTGATTAACATGTGTTGAATTGACAGATTCAATACGACACACATTAGTTAAATACAAGTGCTGCAGGTCGGATGGACTCGTTGCAGTGAAGACTAAGCTCCTCAAAATATCATCCTTGATAAGCACGGGCTGCAGATATACTACGGTGGTTTGAAAAGTTCTCTAGAGGTCAGCGATAGCGCAACGTGTTGTTCACAAGACATTCATTGGACTGTTGCCTGTAATCACTTGCCACGTCAGTGCTCTTGGAAGAGAGCTGCGGCGGTGACATGCCTCGGGTTGTTATTCCCGCGTAGTGGTTTACGAAGATGGAAAACAATCGAGATTCGATCAGTGATTAAGTACTTCGTAAAGGAAGATATGAAAGCAAAAAGACATTCATACCGATTTTCAGAATACACTGGGGGACTCTGCTCCTTTATATTCAACTGTCGCCATGTGGAGAAATGAATTTAAATTTGGTCAGGAGAGCTTAGATGAAGTGGCAAAGTCGGCGAAGATGTGTTACTATTCCAGAAATCATTGCAAAAGTGCGCAAAATAGTCATGGAGGATCGCCGATTGAAAATGTGTCTAATTGCTCACGCTTGCCAGATGTCATCTGAAAGGGCATATCACATTTTAACTGAAGAATTAGAAATGAAGAAATTATCTGTAAGGTGGGTGCCGTGACAAGACAATGCGCGTCCTCGCACATGTGCCGTCGCCATCGCAAAATTACACAAACTAAGCAATGAATTGTTGCCACACCCGCCTTATTCACCCGATATGGCTCCGTCAGACTTCCATCTCATCCGAAAACTGAAAAGTTTTCTTTGTGGACGAAGACTCGCTTCAAACGAAGAACTGAACTTTTCAAACCACCCTCGTACTCAGCGATGTACTGTTCAATGGGTGACGTGATGTCTTCTCGAAGGTGCGCAATTCATAAGACCGCCTAAAGTGCACCCTTGTACCAAGGTGAGTGGAGAAACATTGCTAGTGACGGCGGAAAAACCATGACTGTGCTCTCCGGCAGTCCTCCGCCGAATGTCATGAAAAGTCTTCCCTTCCCTTCCTTTCCTTCTCAGCAGCATTGCTCCACGATGAGCATCGCCAAATACTGTCAAGCAGCTCGCTTAATTCCCGCCAAAGGAGTAATTATAAAATTGAACTAGAAATCCGTTGTAGGCGCGACATAAACTATTCCCACAGTGGAAAAGTTTGGCGTCAAAAGCTATGCACACTCCTACAGCAAGATCTGACGTCCAAGGCTGTCTTCCACTTCCACCGCAATATTCTCCCGCTTGCGGTGGTCGTCCCAAGCCAGAAACGCTGTGGCAGGATTTTGATTCTCACGTTGCTCTGGCTCCAGAGAGACGCTAGAGAATTTCTCCCCTGTGATGGAAAATGCTCCTCTTCCCAGAGCAATTGTTTAAGTAGGCGCCAGAGTGTCACACGCGACGTCATGAACTCGTAAATGGCCACTGGCACCCGAACAGGACAACATGTCCGGCAGTGTAACCACAGAATAACACGTATAGAAAGGAAGAAACCTCCCGCCTCCTCCCTCCTAAGTCACTGTGTCGTGTTCTAGCCTTAGTTCCGTTAGACGACAGCAAATGTCAGGTGAGGCGCCTGCTTAGTTTCGGTAGACTGCAGTAGAGGTGCTTCTGCAAAAGCCTTCGTGATGGTAGCATGGTGGACAGGAAGAGGGTAGAGCGCGAAAAGCAGCTATACAAGTATCAAAGCATCTCACAACATGCGATGATATCAGTTCATCATTGTACGATAACATGAGAGAGTGCTTAAAGCAGTCTGTGCTGGGAAAGAATAATAAATAATCGATAGGAACGCCCTATCAAATTTTTTTACTTTTACTTATTGTATTGCTGTCCACTCGTAACGCCAGACACCGGAGAATGACCTGAGGCCTGCCGGTCGCTCACCTGGCCTCACAGGGATCAGAAAACATGAGAGGTCACGGCTTTTGCCACAATTAACGCATGTCCAAGCCCGCCCGGCTAGCTGTGCGGTCTACGTGCTGCTTCCCGAGCCGGAAGGCATGCTGGTCCTAGGCACGAATCATCCCGGCGGATTAGTGTCGAGGTCCGGTGTGCCAGCCAACCTGTGGCTGTTTTTTAAGGTGGTTTTCCATATACCTCGGCGAATGCTGGCTGGTTCCCCTTATTCCGCCTGTTACAGTGTGTGCAATCACCATTTCCACGTACGCGTACGCCATAATTAGTCTACTACGCAAACGGATATCCAAGGGGTACTCGCCGAGCCGGCCAGTGTGGCCGAGTGGTTCTAGGCGCTTCAGTCTGGATCCACGCGACGGCTACGGTCGCAGGTTCGCATCGGGTCTCGGGCATGGATGTGTGTGATGTCTTTAGGTTAGTTAGTTTTAAGTAGTTCTAAGTTCTAGGGGACTGATGACCTCAGATGTTAAGTCCCATAGTGCTCAGAGACATTTGAACTTTTTTATTTTTTTACTCTCCGATACGAAGAAAGAAACAATTATCAATTGCCCCCCCCCCCCACTATTAATCCTAGTGGCAGACGAACTCCGTCATTCCATCTAATAGATTCACTTAATTTCCATGATGGGTCGCTATAAACTGAGATGGATGTATTGCCTGTGTATCTATTATTAATTTTAAGCAAGAAAGATGAAAGAAAGTTTGCCCAATGACTTAGTTACTATAACGACATTTTAAGAATTTTCTCCATTTTTTTTTCAATAAAACTATTTTAGTTTAGAGCAAATATAATTGTCTATTTATGTGTTATTTGTGATGAAGACAAAACACTTGTACGAGTGCATAAGACATGCAGTCATAATATGTAAGCTGGAGTAATCGGTTCATAAAGTGTTACCGTTTATTCGTCTTTTGTCTGACATACTTCACTTGCTACTTCACATTTCCTCATCCTAGCCGCCATCTATTAAGACGTATGTATGAATGTAAGTTTAGTTCAGTGAGAATGAAACATTTGATGAAACCTTGTGTCAGTTTGTTTTATTTTGTACAAATAATATGCTTATTATGTGGTTGAAAGGGTTCGCGATGAAAGAGCAGGTGAGTGTGTGAATAACTGGCTTGTACGATGTGTGTTTAGCCACCATTACGGCTATCTCTCTGAGATGCTACGAATTTTAGTAATTATTCAGAACCTGCCTGCTACTGAACAGTACTGGAGCAATTGAGAAATTCGAACCGGATAAGGTCATGAAAATAAGAAACCAAGTCAGTTATTCCGGAAATACACAATATTTCGTGTTCATCGTCAATTTAGCTCGCCGGTTATAAAGTTCAATGACTACTCTGCAGTTTTCGTATTCATCAAATTTGTTACTCTCAGCAGAGTAAGTCGTTTGTGACACGGAGTAGCCAATACAGCTTGCACTCGACATGATTACTTTCGGCACATTCAATCTGTGTCCAACTCTGGTGGAGCTCTAAGTGTTTTTAACACTTAAAATTCTTTTCACAAGTTTCTATTTCCTTAGTAAATTGCGGTTGTCTCCGACAACCCGAGCGTTAAATGGTAGTTTTCAGAACGATCAGTAAATGGTTGAAACAAAGTTATTGCATTCTGATGACCTTAAGTTGACGTGCCTTACCAGTGCGAGCTCGGCTTAAGTACGTCAGAGTTGCTGCGTCTACCTGTAGTGGCGTAAATGCGGCAGTGGATTGGCGATTTAGTTTGGAAGTATTTGGTACGATAGCGAGTTCAGCTCGTGCAACTTCGGTTTTTATGAGTAATGCCAGCACAGCTGTATTAACTGTTAATCAGTATGCAGAAGGCGAAAATTTATTCTGGAAAGTGATCCCGTTCGCGTAAAACCTACAACTTGATATGGTACTATACGTGAGGTGTGTTATTACAACATCAGTAATAGCGTTCAGAAACGAAATTAACAAGTAACGAACGCTTCGTATCGGGTATGTTTCCTGGGCCGACTCAAGCCAGAAAAATACGGTACTCTAATCTGCCCAGTTGCCTTGTACTGTGCGGAATTTTGGCCCGCAACAAGAGGAGCAGAGCAACGACTTGCTATTATGGAAAATAAAATGCCTCAGTGAACATCTGGCCCGACACTTCACGATCGTGTGATTATACGCAACATTTAGTAATGGCACGTATCATTGAGAAGATGAGGGAAAGCCTGTCTACAGTGGTATGGACATGTACGAGTACTTCGAGCACAACAGGAAAAGGGGCATTTTCATTGAAAGTCAACGGCAAACTATCTATGGGGAAACAGAGGCAACATTTGTTACATATCCTCCATACAGTCCTCAGCGAGCGGTCATCCTGACCAGGGAAAAGAGAGCGTGTAGTCAATATAGATTGTTCTTGATCCTACTAGTGCGTTTAAAATTAATTGAGACTTTTGATTTTGGCGCATCCGATGGGTCTTGTTGACGTCTTGTTGACGAGCCGGCTTACCCTACAACGGCGTTAGCGGTTCGGTTGGTAAAGCGCCCATGTTACCATGCCGTGAATACACAGCCCACAGGTAGATTCATCTACGCTCGTCAGCCCACAGGTAGATTTATCTACGCTCGTCAGCTCTCGTTGTGAAATGGAGTTTTTGGCGATGAAGTGTTCCGCAGTGATCAGAAGTTGTGAACGACTGTTTTTGTGATGACATTGCTTTAATAACAACAGTACAGGGTGTCTGAACACTGGATTAGCTATAATAAAAAGAGCGTCCAAGAACACATTCACAGACTGTGAAGACATCGAGCGTTGGAAGTGGGACGGAACCATGAATTTGTGTACTGTGCACGCAGTTGTTCTGAATTCGAGTGCATTAGCGGCGGTCAGATTTTAGATGTTACAAGGACAAAACAGCTTTGCTGAGGTTTGGGAATGAAAAGGAGAGAAAGGAAGACACTGCATCTCGTTCTATATACAAACTAAGAACGAGAAAAGAAGTTACAACTTACGGGTAACCAAGATGGAAGCATTCTACCATGCTGCAGAGTGCAGACATGTGTACGCTTATTATCAGTGCAAGGAATACCCTGTTTTAAATAAACTTCTTTTCTGCCACAAAGAGGCAGATCTGTTTAACCGGTGTAGGTCATCACTTTGAAATTGCCTTCACGAGACCTTTCCGGCACGAAAAGTTCCCGTCTTGGATTTCCGTCTTGGACATTTATCGTCGAGAGAAGTGACTTAGTGGTCTAGAAATGCTGATATCTGTGTGTCGAGAAGAGGAGCATTGCGTTCGAAGACATTGTGTGGCCGGACGAGACGTGGGTTAATGCGTGTCGTACATTGACAAAGGCTTGAAAGGCTCGCACAGCACGAGTAAGGAGAGCACTGTTAGGCAAGGGTGTCACCGTGATTGTCCTCCACGCTAGCTCTACTTCATTGCAAACTGCTTATTGCTGTTTGGTTCCAGGAAGCAAGGTGAGTGTCATGAGGGAAAAAATGCCAAAGCTTGCACAGAGTGGTTTTCATATTCTGCTGCAATATATTCCTCCTAATTCGACAACAGTACTTAGCAATGTTCCACACCACTTTGTGGTGATAGATAAAACTACAGTAGTGCAGTGGAGGAAAGCGCGTATTTCCCTCCGGTTGCAAAGAAATGGTCACTCTGATAAAGTTGACGCTGGCATGAATAACGCGTAGTCAATCGAACTTGTGGCGCAGTACAAGCCAAAATCACCACGCTTCCTGGTCGACGAACTAGCTAACGCTGAAGGACACAGTGTCATCTGGCTTTCTCCGTAACCACGCTTATCTGAATCCGACTTGGAATATATGGGCTGAGGTGGAAGGAAACTTGACAAGAAAAGAAGTGGTTTACACTTAGTGAGGCTGAAATGCTGACAAAAGAAGCCACAGAAAATGTTACCCCAGACGACTGATTTCGAATTGTTAGCCGTGCCAACAAGGTGGTTGAGGTGGCAAGGATTGGTGAACGACTAACTCCTTTACCATTTCCGGGTTCGAGGAAGAGAACAGCGACGATTCTTCGTTTGGGGTCACTCCAATTACACAGTTAGTATATGTATAAAATATTCATTGATGTCACTGCCGTGTTCGGTATTGTCGCACTTAGTTATACGAAATAATATTTGTCTGGCGGCCAGCTAACGGCCGCGACCAAAGGCAGGCGTACATGAAATGTATTCGCAGTTGCGAATACGGTCTACCATCGGCTGTATGATGGGATAAAAACAATGAAAATCTGTACCGAACCAGGACTCGAACCCGGAATTCTCGCTTATCGCGAACGGTCACTTCACCATTTGGCTATCTGAGTACGAGTCATGAACAGTCCCAAACTTCCACATGTCGTCAACCATGTGTCTACATCCTGTACTCTTACATCCATTACGTATGTTCCTGTACGAGGGAGACATTTTATTTGACAGTCCCTTTCCCCGTGTCCGCGGATAAATACGATATTGCAGTTCTTGTGTTGTTCCGAATTACAATGCAAAGATCATTCGGTCATGCAAGCATTAACAAGGTCACTGCAGTAACGAATGTATCTGACGAAAAGGGGTAGAAGTCTTTCAAGTAAAATGCCTCCCCTTTACGGAAATGTACATAATAAATGAACGAGTACAGGATGTTAAAAAATGTGCGTGTCCCCTAAGGAACCAAACTGCCGAGGTCATCGGTCCCTAGGCCCACACACTACTAAATGTAAATATCGTTTGACAAGGGCCTCCCGTCGGGTAGTACGTTCGCCGGGTGCAAGTCTTTCGATTTAATGCCACTTAGGCGACTTGCCCGTCGATGGGGATGAAATGATGATGATTAGGACAACACAACACCCAGTTCCTGAGAGGAGAAAATCTCCGACCCAGCCAGGAATGGAACCCGGGCCCTTAGGATTGACAGTCCGTCGTGAAGATCTTTTCTTGCGCATTTTGTTCGTTGTTGATCGTCGTGTTTGGTCGTTGCGGACGTCACATGACATCCGTTCAAGTTCGTTTGTTGACCCTTCGACTCAGTTTTTTTATTACAGAGGCCGACCAGCTCTCTGACCGAACAAGCTGAGTTATCTTGCCGGCTTAATGATGATGAAAACAGCACAACACCCAGTCCCTGAGTGGATAATATCGGTCAGCTACCGGGGGCGGACCACATGCTACTTTAACTTATGCTAAGAACAACACACACACACACACACACACACACACACACACACACACACACACACACACACAAGCCCGAGGAAAGTCTCGGATCTTCGGCCGGAGGGGAGTACAGCATGTAGACGCATGATTGACGACATATGGAAGATTGGGTCTGGCCCCTGATCCGCGTTCGGATAGCCAGATGGTAAGGCGACCGCTTGCGACAAGGGGGATATCATGGTTCGAGTCCCGTCCGTCAGAAACTTTAATTGTCGTTATACCATTATACAGCTGATGGTAGTCCATATTCGGAACTGCGAATCCGTTTAATGTATTTCACGACAGCTGCAGTCGCCGCAGTGCTTATCCGAAGGAATGTTACATCATAATTCGGAATAATACAGGCACTGCAATACCGTAAAGATAGGCGTGGCGCTAGCGTTACCTGCTAGGACGCTCAGCACACTCTGGCAACTACGCTTCCCTTCATTCGCTCCGTACCGAAACGTCACAAGTCAAATGGTTCAAATGGCTCTGATCACTATGAGATTTAATTTCTGAGGTCATCAGTCCCCAAGAACTTAGAACTATTTAAACCTAACTAACCTACGGACATCACATACATCCATGCCCGAGGCAGGATTCGAACCTGTGACCGTAAAGGTCGCACGGTTGCAGACTGTAGCGCCTAGAACCGCTCGGCTACCCCGGCCGGCGTCAAAAGTCACAAATTATTTTAAACGTACTATACCCCCACCGGCGAAACATTGCACTTGACAGTTCGCTTTTTGTCTAGTTAGGTTGGCTATACTGTAATAGCGATGTTGCAACAGCAGCCTCTATACACACAGCAGACGATACAGTTTTCCGTCCCGTCTCGTAAATGCAAGCGATTGAGCAATTACAATGTATATAAAAACTCGTTTTTAGTTGTACTACAATGACAGGAAGTAAACAACCGTATAATAATGCATGTAAAAGCATAACAATGCGCACCCTTTCGATAACGGAGCAAAGACATACAAAAAACAAGCATCTGACGACTGGTACTTTAAAATCAATAATGTATGTAGTTTACAAAATAAATAATAACCGAGATTGCAATAAATAACCAATATTAGAATTTTTTCACTCACCAATTTACAGCGATAATGGCGCAATTCCATCCAGCTCGCCATCGTCACTGTTGTCCGATTCATCGCTAAAACCGTCTTCATCGTCGTCATCGGCAAGACAAATCATTAATTGTTCATAGCCACTGATACTGCCTTCTATTGTCTGTGCTGCTCGTATAAGCTTCTCGACGTGCTCTACTTTTTTTCTCCGTGAGGCTGCATCCACAGTCACAAGAGCTTCACGCAACAGCTTTTCCACCTCTGTTATTGTAAAGGACTTGTTGTTGTTCCTTACATACATTTTTACGTCACTCCATACTAACTCAATAGGGTTGAAATGGCAGTGATATGGTGGCAGCCTTATTACAGTATGACCCTGCTCCTTGGCAATTTCGTCAACTACGTATGTAGGTGTCGTAGGCCTATTTTCTTTAACAAGAGAATATAACAGAACCTTTGTCATACCCATATCCACTGCAATATTTCGAGCCTGTAACCACTGCAACATAATTTCTTTCCGATCATTTGTAGTTGGGGCTTTGTTCTGTATCACCGAATGATATGGAGCATTGTCCATTACAATTGTTGTAGGGACAGGAAATTGTTTTAAAAGGTTCCTGAACCACTCAACAAATCGTGCGTGATCCATATCTTCATGGTAATCACCAGTCTTTTTTGATCTAAAAACTGAAAGTGCGTCAGGGACAAAACCACTGGAGGAGCCTGCATGGACCACAATTAATCTAGCTCCTCTTCCCGTCGGCTGATGGCCGCTACTGCTGGGTGTGTTATCCGTCCAACATTTACTGACAGCTTGATAAAAATGTATTATTTGATCCAGACAGCTCGGAATCATTACGGCTCACTTCAGTATCTTCCAAGTTTTGTAATAATACTCCCTTACTTACTACCGTTCTTGCACTAATACCAAGAGTTTTCGACGTACGTTCCACGACTTTGTCGGCAAGAATTGATGGCTGTCCATGAATGCTTACGTAGTTTTTCTCCTGCTTGTAAAACTCAAGAGTTCTGCGTAGCAACTCCAGTGCCTGGCTGTTTGGCGGCACCCCTCGACGCAAAGGATTGTCACTAGGTGAACGAAGTCTTTTCGGTGGCATTTTCCAAGTACGTAAACTCACAACGTAACAAAAGTCACAACGATATAGCACACAGTACAACGAAAACACGCGGTAAACAACACACAACTCACGTTGTATACACATTCACTAAACAAAGCCGGCAACGCGGGAACTTTGACGTCACAGCACGTGAGTAACAGCAGTGCTCACTGCGCTGTGATTGGCTGGCGCCCCACGCTGAACGCCTAGCGCCTATCGTTCTTCACTTGTTACTCTGTTACGCTGCCAACTTCATACGCAAACGTCAAGTGCAATGTTTCAGCGGCCCGGGTATATATATTGCGAGACATCCGCTAAGGAAGCAGAAGAAGAAAATAATAATAAGAAGAAATGTTTCTAGACAAAACCGAGTAAACTCAATACGAAATAATGTTACTCATAATCCGTCTTGATTGCAAATTTTTTATTCATATGAGCGGTTTCGGTTCATTCAGAACCATCTTCAGACCTGATATTTCAGTTACAGGAGTAACCCGTCCAAATCCAGCAACTTTCACATGCGTGACGCAGCATGTCATACGAATAAAAAATTTGCAATTAAGACGGATTATAAGTAACATTATAAAATTCCATCGGACATTATGTCTTTTTTTGCAAAAAAATGTCAATACGAAATGTAGACATTACTTTTACGAAGCTAATCTCCTGGCGCTATCATAATAGCTGTGCAATGTCGCGAGCATTACGACGCGATCACGACCGCTGCCTACGACGCAGTACGGCGCTGAGAGTGCGCCGCCCAGGCACCCTGTGGGGTGCGTAAACAGCCCATTAAAGCTGGGCCCACCACGCCCCACCCCGCCGCTGCCCCTGCTGTCGGGGCGACCGCAGTTTACAGCACTTGCTGCCGACCAGTAATGACGGCGCGCGGCTATTAGCGGCTGCGATGGTGGGCCGCGGGATCGATACCCGCGGTGGGCGGCAGGTGGTCCGCTCCGGTCTGGCAGTGCACGGGGCCCCTGACCGCGGGGCGCCGCAGCGGGCGGCTGGGCGGCGACGCTGCCGGCGGAGGCGCGTGCGCTGCGCTTGCCATTTGGCACGCCTGTCCGCGGTGTGGAGCTGTAAAAGCGACGACTAAACGTGTTACCGTATGTACTAGGTATTACCGAGTAGCGTACGCGTCACAAAATATTCGTCTCTCGTTACTTTCGTAACTGAGCGTGACTACTGATGTATCCGTTACACACAATCCTTTTTTCCTTAATGCACTGAATCACCAAAAGTGAAGCATCCGCAACCGGCGAAGAAAACGAATAGAAACTTCCCAGGTTGAAAGGTATAAAAAGTGTTACAAAAAGGTACGGCCAAACTTTCAGGAAACATTCCTCAAACACAAAGAAAATATGTTATGTCGACATGTGTCTGGAAACGCTTACTTTCCATGTTAGAGCTAATTCCCAGCAAAATGGTTCAAATGGCTCTGAGCACTATGGGACTTAACATCTATGGTCATCAGTCCCCTAGAACTTAGAACTACTTAAACCTAACTAACCTAAGAAGGACATCACACAACACCCAGTCAACACGAGGCAGAGAAAATCCCTGACCCCGCCGGGATCTTTCCCATCAAAACACATTAATCATGGAATGGAAACACACAGCAACAGAACGTACCAGCGTGACTTCAAACACTTTGTTACAAAAAATGTTCAAAATGTCCTCCGTTGGCGAGGATACATGCATCCACCCTCCGTCGCGTGAAATCCCTGATGCTCTGATGCAGCCCTGGAGAATGGCGTATTGTATCACAGCCGTCCACAAAACGAGTACGAAGAGTCTCTACATTTGGTACCGGGGTTGCGTAGACAAGAGCTTTCAAATGCCCCCATAAAGGAAAGTCAAGAGGGTTGAGGTCAGGAGAGCGTGGAGGACATGGAATTGGTCCGCCTCTACCAGTCCATCGGTCACCGAAACAGTTGTTGAGAAGCGTACGAATGTGCAGGAGCTCCATCGTGCATGAACCATATGTTGTGTCGTAAAGACACGTGTTCTAGCGGCACAGGTAGAGTATCCCGTATGAAATCACGATAACGTGCTCCATTGAGCGTAGGTGGAACGAAACTAAAATGAGCTGTAATATGGAAATTAAGCGTTTCCGGACACATGTCCACATAACATCTTTTCTTTATTTGTGTGCGAGGAATGTTTCCTGAAAGTTTGGCCGTACCTTTTTGTAACACCCTGTATAATGTTATTTTTGTGATTACAAAATCAAGTCATGATAAAATGAAACAGAAATTTCGACATCGGTTGCAGCGCAATCTGGCACTGAAATGAATTCAATGGCTGGAGAAAATTTGTGCCGAACTGGGACTCGAGTCCGTATTTCCCTCTTTACCTGGGTGGTCACTTTAATCGCTTCAGCTATCCTAGGCAGCTTCCCGTGAAAACCAAATTCCCAGATTATTGCACACTATTTACTTTAGCGCCCCCTCTTCCCCATAATCACTGCTCGCAGCCACACGCTGATTACCTTAAGAGTTCGATAGAGACAGTGCATACGGAAGTGATCTTTTGCTGGCCGTCACGTTGAATATATTTATTGCTCTTCAGCTGTGCATATACCGGGTTATCAAAAAGTCAGTATAAATTTGAAAACTTAATAAACCACGGAATAATGTAGATAGAGAGGTAAAAATTGACACACATGCTTGGAATGGCATGGGGTTGAATTAGAACAAAAAAAAAATAAAGTTCACAAAATGTCCGACTGATGCGCGTCGTTTGGTGATGATCGTGTGCTCAGCCGTCACTTTCGTCATGCTTGCCCTCCCAGGTCCCCAGACCTCAGTCTGTGCGATTATTGGCTTTGGGGTTACCTGAAGTCGCAAGTGTATCGTGATCGACTGACATCTCTAGGGATGCTGAAAGACAACATCCCACGCCAATGCCTCACCATAATTCCGGATATGCTTTATAGTGCTGTTCACAACATTATTCCGCGACTAGAGCTATTGTTGTGGAATGATGGTGGACATACTGAGCATTTCCTGTAAAGATCATCATCTTTGCTTTATCTTACTTTGTTATGCTAATTATTGCTATTCTGATCAGATGAAGCGCCATCTGTCGGACATTTTTTGAACTTTTGTATTTTTTTGGTTCTAATAAAACCCCATGTCATTCCAAGCACGTGTCTCAATTTGTACCTCTCTATCTACATTATTCCGTGATTTATTCAGTTTTCAAATTTATACTGACTTTTTTATCACCCTGTATGTGATGAAATGAAATGGAAATCCGACATCGGCCCCAATCGGGCACTGAATTGAATTCAATGGCGATAAGTAAATATTTGTGCCAGACGTGTATAAAAATCGAGTCAGATCTACAAATAACTTGGCAATATGAGCTCATCTACATAGATACTCCGCAAGTTACTGTACGTTGTGTGGTGGAGGGTTCCGTGTACCACTACTAGTCATTTCCTTTCCTGTTCTACTCCCAAATACAGAGAGGGAAAAACGACTATCTACGAGGGATATTCGGAAAGTAAGTTCCGATCGGTAAAGAAATGGAAACCACTGTGAAAATCTAATAAAGCTTTGCACATAAGTGTCCGCCAGTGTCTCTAGTATGCCTACCGGTTACATCTCTTCGCTCTTTTCAGTTGTGGGCGCATCGAGAGCACATACAAATCCGCACAAAATAATACCTTCCGCCAACTACGAGGTCCTGATGAGAGGTTTTGCCTGGTGTTATGCAGCCCACATTACAGAACAGCCATACGGTTCCTACTTTGTGACAATTCTCGATCGCAATTTGCAGGGACAATGAAAATACTCCTGCAGCGTTTTCGATGGAAAGTAATCACCCGCACTACAGCCCTAATTGGCTCCCTCTGTGTTTCATCGCTGCTTACATTAACTACTGGCTATGAAGACATTTTCGCACAGAGAACGAGCTGCAGATGAGCGTAGAGGATTGGCGGGAAACACAGGAGGCTGCCTTCTATGACAAGGGTATTGGAAAGTTGGTACAACGCTACAACAAAAGTCTGAGTGGTGTCTGTGTAGAGCAGTGGCTGGAAGCTGTAGGTAACCGTTGCAGATGAAGTATTTCTGGTTTTCAAAGTGGTTTCCATTTCGCCATCAGTCAGAACTTACTTTCCGCATAGCCCTAGTATATGCCTCCGTGTAAGTCCTAATTTCTGGTATCTTATCTTCGTGGTCCTTTCGCGCAATATATGTTGGAGACAGTAGGATTGGTTGGTAGTTTAAAATGCCGATTCTTTAAATTTTCTCAACAGTGTTTCTGGAAAAGAACGTCGCCTTCTCTCCAGGGATTTATGTTAGAGTTCCCGAAATGTCTCCATAACACGTACGTGTTGTTCGAACCTTCTGGTAACAGATATAGCAGAAGGCCTCTTAACTGCATCGATGTCTTCCTTCAATTCCACTTGGTAGGGATCCTAAACACAATATGCGGTCTACTTTACTGGTGAACCACTTTTTCATAACATTCTCCCAATAAACCGAAGTCGACCATTCGCCTTCCCTACCACAGTTCTTACATGTTCGTTCCATTTCATGTCGCTTTGCAACGTTACGCCTGGTTATTTAAATGACTTGTCCATGTCAAGGAGGACACTAGTAATACTGTATCCGAGTACTACATTTTTGTTCTTCCTACTCATCTCCCCATTAACTTACATTTTTCTACATTTAGAGCTAGCTGCCATTCATTACACGAACTGGAAATTTTGTCTAAATCGTCTTTAACTACTGCAGTAGTTCCGGACCATCAGATATTAGCTAGTACTCTCACTCTTCCCAGACCCTCATCATCGTTAGTACCTAACTGAACTTTTGGATGAAAAATAATTTTCTTTGAACGCTTTCATTTTTAAAATGATGAAAAATTAAATATTTGGTTTTTGAAGGTGTTTCATTAAACTACGAATAATGGCTAATGAGACAATTAGTACTGCTGATTTATAACAACCTATTTGTGTAGAATGATGAAATGATTCTCAGTGTATAGCGAATGTTGCTTACAGCTTCTTTTCAGAAAAGAAAGCTAGCTATCCACACTGAGGGCAGACAACTGTTACAAAACGTGTATCCGCTGCACAGCTCCTCTCCCTACTAACCTGCTTAACTCTCACCCTTCATCCTCATTTAAAATCAACGAAATTAAAATGCGTATACCATACTTATGCCTAATGTTTGAAAAACAATTCACTGCTGGACTGGAAGACGCTGGAAAACTTCAGGCTATAAATTCCTCGTGTCAGTCCACTTTACTATAATAATAATAATAATAATAATAATAATAGTAATAATAATAATAGCGATAGTAATTGTAATAACTCAGTGCTGTGCTGTTGGTGCTGCGAAGTAAATAATGAAGAAATTTCTAGTCTGCTGTGGGGATGACTTATAGTAGCGAGAAGGCATTCTCACATGATTTTTAAACGTATATGATGTATCATAGACAAAAAGCACACTGAATTTATGTCGGGGGTGGGCTATGTAAGGATCAGCACTTTGCGACACGCTCTACTACTAGTACTTTAAAAAAATGTAAATAAATATAATTTATATAATCTGCATTACAATCTTACTAAATAATTTACTTTCACGACTGAAATGCAGTTAAATTCTTTTATTTCAATTCCTCATAAAATAAAACTTTACCCCTCTGGGGATAATTACTATAGTTTGGAAGTGACCGTCCTACAGTCACTCAACTTCGACGCCTTACCGTACACCACAGCATCATCAGCAAACAACCGCAAATTATTGCCCAACCTCACCCCCAAATCATTTATGTATGTAGAGAGCTACGGCGGTCCTATCTCACTTCCATGGGGCACTACTAATGATACTCTTGTCTCTAATGTACACTAGCCTTCGGGGACAACATACTGAGCCCTATTACTTCAGAATCCTTCGAGCCACTCATGTATCTGTGAACTTCCTCCGTATGCTCGTACCTTTAACAGCCTGCAGTGGGGCACAGTGTCAAGTGCTTTCTAGAAATACGGAATTTGACTACTGCCCTTCGTCCATAGTTCGCCGTATTTCACGTTTCGGTCTAACGCTGCACCCTCTCTGGCCCGGATATATGCAGCGATTCAGAAGGGGAGGGAGTCGTAAATCTGCAACTGCTGATGAATGGTATCACATTATGTGTACTTGTACACAGTTCAAATGGTTCAAATGGCTCTGAGCACTATGAGACTTAGCATCTGAGGTCATCAGTCACCCAGAACTTAGAACTACTTAAAACTAATTAACCTAAGAACATCACACACACCCATGCCCGAGGCAGGATTCGAATCTGCGGCCGTAGCGGTCGCGAGGTTCCAGACTGAAACGCCCAGAACCGCTCGACCACACCGGCCGGCTGTAACAGCTAAAAATGTTGGATTCCATTGCAATTATTTCTGGCAATCTGAAGAATATGATTTTTATTTGGTATCAAGTGTCGGCATTCTGACAGGCGCAGACAATTCCACATTTTTTCGTACTCAAGTAATTGTGACTTATATAGTTTCATAATCGAAAAAAGGTTTTTCAGACACAGATGTTGACAGAATATCAAATCACTTTTGCATCTTCATTATGGTGGCGTGGAAACGCTACCCGAGGAATCCCAATGTAGATGTCCTGGACAGATCAAACGTTAAAGTAGTATGTGTTTAAAACCGGAATTAAACTGAAGATATATCAGTTACATCTGTACATGCACGGGGACTCTTTCAATTTCAACGGTTAACGGTCTCAGAAAAAGCTCGAAAACAGATGTAAGATTGGCAGCGTCCTCAAACAGTTTAGTAAACTATCCTTGTAATTCTTACAAGGCCACAACAAATTCTTCCAACTTCACCAGTGTATTTAGGGAACTAAACTGTGTTTGTTAGAATGTGTACCTTCTACAACGCGATTTGCTTTTTAAACTCATCCCCATCATATCAGAAATAAGTTGTTTCTTTCCCTGCAATGTCTTATTGTGGGCACTACGCAGTTAAGTTCACTTAAAAGCGAGGTCTGCAATCCATTCTGGATATTCCGCTTTCCGTTTCTGCATTTCTTTTTCCTTCATAAATTCAACAATAGGGAGCTTTAAGTCCAAAAATCGTTTGAGGCATGCTCTTTGATTTAACCAACCTACTTTGCAGTTGAGTTCCTTTCCATCACAAACTGTTGCAACTGATGGCAAAATAATCCCTGTGGCTTAAGAAATTTTACCATTTGTACCACCAACCTCTTCAAGTGCCCCACGCCTACAAATTTAACACAAAATGCTTCTTGATGCACTGAAAAATGAATCCCATCTGTTGATAGATGTAATATTTTGATCTTTGATTGCCACTAAAACCTTGAAAGTCTTTCTGCATGTTGTTATAATGTAGTTTCACAGCGATTTTGCATTACTTTTGCGACTGAATAATTTACATTGAGAATTATTCTCCCACTCTTCTGTCATCTGCATTCGTCTTTAAAGGCTAGGCGGCCTGATTTGTGCTAACAGCCGCTGGACCTGTGAAAGTCCTTCATAGCACGAAAAAACAGAGAGTGTACGCAGCGCTGGCCCTACGATTCTGCAGAGCAGAAGAGAGTTGTGCCGATAGAAAAATGCCACACGGCAATGCTGAATGAGATGTCGTGCTGCTCCGCATACTTCCGAGACGAACACATCGAAGGCAAGACACGTCGGACCTCGTCCCACCACCAGCCCGCACACCCTGGACGCGTGACGTCCGAAGTGCGGCAAGCTGGGGCCAGCCCTGCTCTACCGCTGACAGCCGTGGCCAGAGGTCATGCCCAATGGCTCCCTACCATTATGCCAGGAATAACATCACTGTGCCTCTCCAAAACATTGGAAGATTGTGCCTTCTCCCCACGTCGCCACAGTAAGTATTGATGATGGCCATCTTGGGTAGTGGAGAACCACGATTCATCGCTCAACATAATGTGACACTATTCATCAGCAGTCTGTCCTTCAAAATCGCTGCACCATTCCAAATGCACCATTTTGTGTCGTGGTGTTAACGCCAGCCTAAGCATGATTTCATAGTCTAACTATTGCTAATCTCTGACCAGTGGTGCCTAATGACACAGAATGTTGCAGGAAGGCCATTACTGGTTCTCGGATGGTAGGCATAGATGTGAGGCATTATGGTGTGCTTGAAGGACAATAAGGCGATCCTCCATTGTGGTGGCTTCTAAATGGTTTAAGGATGCAGGGACCTGGGAGTGAGTCCACTCTCAGCACAATAGAAGCCAAGGTTTGGCCACTAGCTTATCACATTACCGACACGAATGTATCAGGGCTAACGTGATTTATCAGAACCCCAACGACGAGTATCGTTCCACGAAAGGTCCCTTGCATTCTAACAGTGGGCTGTTGTCAGGTGCCAATGTCCGCAAATCTGGATATTGCCTGATTCCACTATCCTCTAAATGGAGAATCTCAATATCCAACGATATTCACACCTCTTATATGCTTTATCAGGCCTGGCAACAACAATAAATATCAATTACACTAATGCACTCTGGCAGCCATTCTGTCTCTCATAGAGAACTGCAACTCTGATCATTTGCATATCTGCTAATAGTGTGTACTTGCACAAATTTAACAAAGTTGGATTAAATTACAACAGTCGTACTCATTTACTGTGGTGTATTTCAAGGAAAGGAAAATGAATTCAGCAACCAACTGCAAATCCAACCTGTATCTTACAGTTCTAGATTTCAACTATTAGCTCTCCTCAGTGGAAAAAAATACAAGAAATATACAAGAAGCAGTAAATGCAAGATATAAACTGGAACCACATAGTGCAGAACTAGTGACAATATGCTAGGTAACATATTTGTTAAACTCAGTCGTATAAACTCGTCAAGCATGTGACAACACATGTAAATATAAGGCATTAACATGTACATAGCCAGATTCTAACTTAGGCTGTTGTTTACAGAGTAGTACAAGGAGCCACAAGTTATGTCGTACAGGTGGAGATGATGAAGGTACCATTATGGCAAAGGTAAACAAAGGAAGCTCAGTGGTAGTAGTGGGAAAAGCTGAATGCGTAACTAAAACAAAAAAAAATTTTTTTGATGAAAATAATGTTTACATAACCGATAGAGGACTAACCTCTGATTCATAGAATAAACTGAAAACGTAAAAGTATATAGAGAAATATTTCCTAGAGAAACACAGTACGTTGAGGTTATGAATCAATGCAAACTACACTTAGGGGAAAGCCTATGCTCCATTTGAAATATACTCTGGGAAGACCGGCCATTAACTGGAGAGCTAATCCTTTCAGTATAGTTGTCAGAAAGTGCCTCAATTTTTTAAGAAACATTAGCACTACAATTAACAATGTTGAGGAAAAAACTGTTCTGATTTGGTCAGTAACATTCGTAAAATACCAATACTCGTATCTGCGCGAATGACATTTGTGTTCTTAGACATAATAAACCTTTACACTAATATACCAGTTAACAGCATTACTGAAATTATTACGGAGAATCTAAGTGATCTAAACAGGCTTTCTTAATATCAATGAGTTCATCTACTTGTTGTTGCTAATTCTGAAGTATAACTATTTTAAATTTAAAGATGATGTGTATCTCCAAAGGACAGGCTTATTATTGGGAATGAATTTCTGATCTTCTGGCCGATATGTTTAACAGTTACCATGAAAACAAGTTCTTAACTAAAAGTCCCACTTTTACAAAAAGTAGAATACTACTTCAGATATGTTGATGGTCCATTTTTGTTAGTTAAAGATAACGATCATGTCATTAATGCATTTTTCAGTAAGTAAATGATTTACATGATAAAATCAAGTTTACATGTCAAGTAGGCATAAATGATTCCATTGGTTTCTTAGATTTGATCATCTGGAATAAGTGAAAACATAGTTTTTAAATCTTCAGAAGAAATACTTGCACTGACAGTATTGTAAACTATGACCCAAACCATCCAAGCGAGCATGAAACGGCTTTGCTGGTAACATGTTGAAGTTTCAGCCCTCAGAAGTCGAACGAGCTAAATATAATTAAAAACATTGCCAAAGTGAATAATTAATTTCCACATTACACAAATAAAATTTTTAATAAAATTGAAAATGTAATTGTTCTTCTGGAAAACTTGTCATTTGCCAAGATCGCAAGGAAGGATGCAAGGAGTACTAGCATCGACCATTTCAATGGCCATCCTCCGATTACGTAATAGAATGAGCGTCCACGTCAGTTATTAATGTGAGAGACTCTGCCGCAATCGCGTGTACAGTTAGCATATATATGCTACCCACCAATTCATTGTGCGCTATAACAGATGCATCAAAGTGATTCAGTGAGGCGACGTAAGAAGCCATGTTGTCTGTTGACGGTATTGGAAGAAGCTATCTAGCTGACAGCAGTGGGAATGAAAATGAAAAACAAAATCTGTACATTGAACGTTTTACTCCGCTGTTATTTCACAGATCAAGAGCTACAGAACAGAATGTGTTACATTTTGATTTTCTATTGCAGCACACAAACGGCTGGTAGGAACTGTATGTTTAGAATATATTATTCAAGTGATTTTAGACAGAGTAAACTACAGAGCATTTGGAAAAAAACGTATTTCATCTTGTCCATTTCCATGTCACATCGAAAATAACACAACATTCTGACAGATTCCGGAGAAAAGTGGGACACCGTTTATGTATTGTGAACAGCAACAGTTTTGTAACTTTTCCTTCTGATACATCTACATCTACGTGATTACTCTGCTATTCAGAATAAATTGCCTGGAAGAGGGTTCAATAAATCGCCTTTAAGCTGTCCCTTTATCGTTCCAATCTCGAAAGGCTTGCTGGAAAAACAAGGACTTAAATTTTTCTGTTCGAACCCTGATTTCTCTTAAATTATCAAAACTGGTTCAAATGACTATAAGCACTATGGGACTTAACGTCTGAGGTCGTCAGTCCCCTAGACTTAGAACTACTTAAACCTAATTAACCTAAGGACCTCACTCACATCCATACCCGAGGCAGGATTCGAACCTGCGACCGTAGCAGCAGCGCTGTTCCGTCTTATTTTGTCGTGATGATCATTTCTCCCTATGTAGGTGGGTCCGGACTTGATAGCCATTTCATGTCCTTCCTTATGAAGAAAAATACGTTAACAGAATTTTCAAATCCGAAATTTGTGAAAATGAACTTACAGGATCTGATTTGCAACTTGAGTTACGTGGCATCTTTGTGGTAGGTATTAGGTAGTGGTTTCATAAACGCTGCTTTACACTGCTTACCACGTATCTACTACTGCAGATTGAAGGGACGTCGGAAGGAAGATGTAATGATATGTGTGCCTCACTGCTATTTTTTAACTAATTTGTGTCTGATTTTATTCTGAGAAGCTCAGTAATGTATTTAAATACCGTAAATGTAAATGTGATTCAAAAAGTACTAGAAGTGAAGTGAAGCGCAGCTGGACAGCAAGAAGCTCTTTAGCGCGCAATCGCCGCAACGATAGTATTATAGAATCTTTGAGTATGGACTCTAAAATAAAAGACAACTGATTTATTAAAAAAAAGAGTACTGTTAATCCCCCCGTTAACCATGGACCTTGCCGTTGGTGGGGAGGCTTGCGTGCCTCGGAGATACAGATAGCCGTACCATACGTACAACCACAACGGAGGGGTATCTGTTGAGAGGCCAGACAAATGTGTGGTTCCTGAAGAGGGGCAGCAGCCTTTTCAGTAGTTGCAAGGGCAACAGTCTGGATGATTGACTGATATGGCCTTGTAACAATAACCAAAACGGCCTTGCTGTGTTGGTACTACGGACGGCTGAAAGCAAGGGGAAACTACAGCCATAATTTTTCCCGAGGGCATGCAGCTTTGCTGTATGATTAAATGATGGTGGTGTCCTCTTGGGTAAAATATTCTGGAGGTAAAATAGTGCCCCATTCGGATCTCCGGGTGGGGACTACTCAAGTGGATGTCGTTATCAAGAGAAAGAAAACTGGCGTTCTACGGATAGGAGCGTGGAATGTCAGATTCCTTAATCGGGCAGGTAGGTTAGAAAATTTAAAAAGGGAAATGGATAGGTTAAAGTTAGATATAGTGGGAATTAGTGAAGTTCGGTGGCAGGAGGAACAAGACTTCTGGTCAGGTGACTACAGGGTTATAAACACAAAATCAAATAGAGGTAATACATTAGTAGGTTTCATAATGAATAGGAAAACAGGAGTACGGGTAAGCTACTACAAACAGCATAGTGAACGCATTATTGTGGCCAAAATAGATACGAAGCCCACACCTACTACAGTAGTACAAGTTTGTATGCCAACTAGCTCTGCAGATGACGAAGAAATTGAACAAATGTATGATCAAATAAAAGAAATTATTCAGATAGTGAAGGAGACGAAAATTTAATAGTCATGGGTGACTGGAATTCGAGTATAGGAAAGGGGAGAGAAGGAAACGTAGTAGGTGAATATGGATTGGGGGAGAGAAATGAAAGAGAAAGCCGCCTGGTAGAATTTTTCACAGAGCAAAACTTAATCATAGCTAAGACTTGGTTTAAGAATCATGAAGGAAGGTTGTATACATGGAAGAACCCTGGAGATACTAAAAGGTATCAGATAGATTGTATAATGGTAAGACAGATATTTAGGAACCAGGTTTTAAATTTTAAGACACTTCCAGGGGCAGATGTGGACTCTGACCACAATCTATTAGTTATGACCTGTAGATTAAAACTAAAGAAACTGCAAAAAGGTGGGAATTTAAGGAGATGGGATCCTGGTAAACGGAAAGAACCAGAGGTTGTACAGAGTTTTAGGGAGAGCATAAGGGAACAATTGAAAGGAGAAGTACAGTAGAAGGAGAATGGGAAGTTTGAGGGATGAAGTAGTGAAGGCAGCAGACGATCAAGTAGGTAAAAAGACGAGGGCTAGTAGAAATCCTTGCGTAACACAAGATATATTGAATTTAACTGATGAAAGGAGAAAATATAAAAATGCAATAAATGAAGCAGGCAAAAAGGAATACAAACGTCTCAAAAATGAGATCGACAGGAAGTTCAAAATGGCTAAGCACGGATGGCTAGAGGACAAATGTAAGGATGTAGAGGCCTATCTCACTAGGGGTAAGGTAGATACTGCCTACAGGAAAATTAAAGAGACCTTTGGAGATAAAAGAACCACTTATATGAACATCAAGAGCTCAGATGGAAACCCAGTTCTAAGCAAAGCAGGGAAAGCAGAAAGGTGGAAGGAGTATATAGAGGGTCTATACAAGGACGATGTACTTGAGGACAATATTATGGAAATGGAAGAGGATGTAGATGAAGATGAAATGGGAGATACGATACTGGGTGAAGAGTTTGACAGAGCACTGAAACACCTGGGTCGAAACAAGGCCCCTGGAGTAGACAACATTCCATTGGAGCTACTGACGGCCTTGAGAGAGCCAGTCCTGACAAAACTCTACCATCTGGTGAGCAAGATGTATGAAACAGGCGAAATGCCCTCAGACTTCAAGAAGAACATAATAATTCCAATCCCAAAGAAAGCAGGTGTTGACAGATGTGAAAATTACCGAACAATCAGTTTAATAAGCCACAGCTGCAAAATACTAACACCAATTCTTTACAGACGAATGGATAAACTTGTATAAGCCGACCTCGGGGAAGATCAGTTTGGATTCCGTAGAAATACTGGAACACGTGAGACAATGCTGACCTTACGACTTATCTTAGAAGAAAGATTAAGGAAAGGCAAACCAACGTTTCTAGCATTTATAGACTTAGAGAAAGCTTTTGATAATGTTGACTGGAATACTCTCTTTCAAATTCTAAAGGTGGCAGGGGTAAAATACAGGGAGCGAAAGGCTATTTACAACTTGTACAGAAACCATATGGCAGTTATAAGAGTCGAGGGACATGAAAGGGAAGCAGTGGTTGGGAAGTGAGTAAGACATGGTTGTAGCGTCTCCCCGATGTTATTCAGTCTGTATATTGAGCAAGCAGGAAAGGAAACAAAAGAAAAATTCGGAGTAAGTATTAAAATCCATGGAGAAGAAATAAAAACTTTGAGGTCCGCCGATGACATTGTAATTCTGTCAGAGACAGCAAAGGACTTGGAAGAGCAGTTGAATGGAATGGACAGTGTCTTGGGAGAAGTATATAAGATGAACATCAACAAAATCAAAACGAGGATAATGGAATGTAGTCGAATTGTGTCGGGTGATGCTGAGGGAATTAGATTACGAAGTGAGACACCTAAAGTAGTAAAGGAGTTTTGCTGTTTGGGGAGAAAAATAACTGATGGTCGAAGTAGAGAGGACATAAAATGTAGACTGGCCATGGCACGGAAAGCGTTTCTGAAGAAGAGAAATTTGTTAACATCGAGTACAGATTTAAGTGTCAGGAAGTCATTTCTGAAAGTGTTTGTATGGAGTGTAGCCATGTATGGAAGTGAAACATGGACAATAAATAGTTTGGACAAGAAGAGAATAGAAGCTTTCGAAATGTGGTGTTACAGAGGAATGCTTAACATTAGATAGGTAGATCACATAACTAATGAGGAAGTATTGAATAGGATTGGGGAGAAGAGAAGTCTGGGGCACAACTTGACCAGAAGAAGGAATCGGTTGGTAGGACATGTTCTGAGGCATCAGGGGATCACCAATTTAGTATTGGAGGGTAGCGTGGAGAGTAAAAATCGTAGAGGGGGACCAAGAGATGAATACACTAACCAGATTCAGAAGGATGTAGGTTGCAGTAGGTTCTGGGAGATGAAGAACCTTGCACAGGATAGAGTAGCATGGAGAGCTGCATCAAACCAGTCTCAGGACTGAAGACCACAACAACAACAACACTGTTAATCTGTATCTTGTGGAAAGAGGACGTGTTGCTAGGCCGCCCCTGAGAACATATTGTTGCTGTTAATGAAAACTGATATTTTAGTGATAAAACAGAGTAAAGAATGTGTAAGAGTTGCCAAACATTTATGTAAACAAATTTTCTGGTAGTGAAGATTAGAAATATGTTTTTGGTAAAGGAGGTGAACTTCATTTTCATCGCCGTCTATCAATCGACAGAATTGTAAGTGTATTAAGTTCACTAAAATACAAGAAAAGAAATGCATTCTCTATAGTTTTCATTCAATAAGTAACTATCTCCCATAATTTCTTAATTACAGTAATTTGATTATGTTCTTGTACTATAGTATGGTACTGAGCTCCACTGACCAATTTCGATGTAGCAGGACGTGTAGTTTGAAGGAAGTTTGTGTGATAAGCAATCTCCCTTTCTCACGGAAAGCAGATTGCTGGTTGATCTTATTTAGTTACAACAGTCGTCCCTTAGGTATGAAAACCTACGAATACTTGGTCTCAAGGCTATCCGCAATATGGCCAACTAATTAACAGAGTCGTATTTTAAACCTTAAAGACCAATTACTTCCTCCAAATTGTAATGCGTCACCAACTGGTGCAGAAGCTCATTATTCAAGGAGGCAGCAACCAAAATTCAAGTGACAGTTACGACTTAAAGTAAAAACCTCAATCAGTAATCAATCTCTCTCTCTCTCTCTCCAAACACACATATATAAATATTCATATTATTAAGATAAGTCATAACCGTTTCATGTGCTTCCTTGTGAATAAAAAGACGTTAATAGAATTTTCAATCCTTACTGCAATTAAACTTCATTCCCCTACCGCCAGAAATTTGTGAAAATAAACTTACAGGAACTGATTTGCAACTTGAGTTACGCGGCCCCTTTGTAGTAGGTATTAGGTAGTGGCTTCATCAATGCTGCTTTACACTGCCTATCGTGTATCTATTACTGCAGAGTGAAGGGACGTCGGAAGGAAGAACTGTAGGTGCACCGTTCGATGAAAGTGACAGGTTCAAATGGCTCTGTGCACTATGAGACTTAACATCTGAGGTCATCAGACCCCTAGAACTTAGAACTACTTAAACATAACCTAAGGACATCACACACATCCACGCCCTAGGCAGGATTCGAACCTGCGACCGTAGCAGTCGCGTGGTTCCGGACTGAAGCGTCTAGAACCGCTCGGACACCGCGGCCAGCTGAAAGAGAGGGAGAGAGGGAGAGGGAGAGAGAGAGAGAGAGAGAGAGAGAGAGAGAGAGAGAGAGAGAGAGAGAGAGAGGGGACGGCAGAACGTCCCCGCTCGGCCGCAAGTCGAAAGTGTTTGTATGTGCAAATAATGTGTGGTGATGACTGCGGATTCCGGTATTTAATTTAAAAAGAAGGAATCATCGCAAACACGAGAATTGGCACCATGTAGTCAGAACAGGCGCTACCGTCAGGTTCGTGGAGTGTCATGTTCCTTTCAGCCCACATTTTATCTAACGAGCTGTTGAAATATGTCAAGTTTCATCCTCTATTTTTCTGTCTCTGTAAATAGCTAGAAGCAACGGGGTATTGTACTCCGTTAATGAAATTATCGCCGAGGTCGTGATCAGGCAGGACCCTAGCAACATATCAGCGTTAATCCGGAACGCGCGTGTCGCTGATCCAATTACACGAGGCCTGCATTACCGCCAGTGATCAGGGGTTCCGGTCAATGTTCTGTGCAGGGCGCCACCTCATCCGTAGCGTGACGTTGCATAACAAAGCCTGGGGCATCGAATTTCTATTCAGCGTAGGCCAGCGCAGTCTAAAGCCAGGAACGCAGGGGTCGTAGTATCAACATATGTAACGCACAATATTGTACTCAACATTGTGATTTTGCTCTTTATTTTCGATGCACTTTTCACAACAAGGGTTGTGACACTTGCTTTTTATCCGTAAACTACTGCCTGTTTAGAATCTTTAGGATGTGCAACTGAATGTACTATTGATTTATATAAGTCTTTGGCTGGTCTGTCTATTATTCTACGCGCGACAGTACATCGACTCAAATTAGTTCCAATATCGCATACATTTTATAAGGCTCACTGCAGAATATGAACTGCGTTGCTCGTTGCTCATCGAACTACAGTCGGAGCGATTTTGTACGACTATTATGAAACAGATAGAGGTTAGGTTTGTACCCATCGTATCAATAAAACACAAATTTCGCGGGAAATAAATAACAGGATTGAGAATAACGTTGGTGCAACCACTAAACGAGTGTTAAGATGTTGAGATACAGTCCTATTACAATTCGGAATAAAATTTCATTGTGGAGCAGCTTGGCTACACTCCTGCAATTTCTAAATATCGCAACTACGCACAGAACTGACTGTATCCGTCTAGAGAAACTAATTCCAAATTCCTTGTTACGACCAACAGTGAGAGCCTTACTTCACCGCATCCCAAATGCAACGCCTTTCTTCATTGTGTCCTATACACAAATCTCCTTATGGTATTTTAACCGTTATAACTCAGTCTGCTCGCTTCTCACAGGCTACAAATTTCAGCGCTCTCCAAGCCTCTAATTAGTGATGTCAATCGCTCTGAATAACTGCAGATATTTACACGAATATGGTAAGAAAAGGACGAATAACACAAGGAAATAGGTGCAGAAACTATATACTGTTGTGTGCTCTCATTTGTTTGAGAACATTACTGTTGCGTTGATACTGTTTGTTAATGCTGATGGGTAAATAAGTATTTTTATTCCGTATATCGGTCCGTCAGTCGATACTGTCGCTTCCGATGTGCCATCTATAGATAACTTGCTGATTATCGTATCTGCTTTAGACCAACAGTAATAATTTTACCAACAGTTATTTACTCAACAATAATATTAATACTATATCTCAAAATAACTAAGACAGAACGAAGTTCAATTTTAAAATAGTGTTTCTAATTTCTCCGCATATCCGCTGGATAACAACGTATTGTTGAATGCACGCTAAAGTTATACCGGGTGATCAAAAAGTCAGTATAAATTTGAAAACTGAATAAACCACGGAATAATGTAGATAGAGAGGTAAAACTTGACACACATGCTTGGAATAACATGGGGTTTTATTATAACCAATAGAAAAACAAAGTATTGCTAGACGCGTGAAAGATCTCTTGCAAGCGTCGTTTGGTAATGATCGTGTGCTCAGCCGCCACTTTCGTCATGCTTGGCCTCCCAGGTCCCCAGACCTCAGTCCGTGCCATTATTGGGTTTGAGGTTACCTGAAGTCGCAAGTGTATCGTGATCGACCGACATCTCTAGGGATGCTGAAAGACAACATCCGACGCCAATGCCTCGCCATAACTCCGGACATGCTTTACAGTGCTGTGCTCAACATTATTCCTCGACTACAGCTTATGTTGAGGACTGATGGTGGACATATTGACTACTTCCTGTAAAGATCATCATCTTTGCTTTGTCTTACTTTGTTATGCTAATTATTGCTATTCTAATCAGGTTAAGCGCCATCTGTCGGACATTTTTTGAACGTTTGTATTTTTTCGGTTCTAATAAATCGTTCCAAGCATGTGTGTCAATTTGTACCTCTCTATCTACATTATTCCGTGATTTATTCAGTTTTCAAATTTGTACTGACTTTTTGATCACCCGGAATATCGCTATTCGACAATAACTGTGCTGTAAATTTATCTATAGAGAATTATGTGTCACTCTGGGAACAGTTACAACACAGGTACTCGCCCTAGCGAGAAAGTAGTTTTCGTTTGTTAACCCGACGTTTTCGCTTCGCCCTGCACTCAGTCTCGTTGAAAGCATATAGTGTCTGAAGGTCTGTAGCTGTGTTCTTCCGCTGAATCTTCCTTGACAGTGCTCTGCCGTGAACTTTAGTCGTGTTTCATACTGCACTGAATTAAAAACAAGTCAGTTTAATAAAGCCATTTTTAGAAGTAATATTCCAATCCAGCTCAAGCACCTGGTGATAGGTTTTCAATTGTTGCCACTTCTGCAACTTATGTGTCGGTAACATGTCTCCAGGTAGGTATGCAACACGGTAGTCATTGTGGAGGATGGTCACGTCGGATCGGGTGATTTCATGTGAGGTACATCCTACCTCTCTGACCTCAAACGAGCCTCATTTGCGTCTCTGTGAGTGTTAGAGCGAAATGGTTGAATACATGTTTGCAGAATACGCCGACATGATCCTTTTGAACAGCGAACCTCACGGTAATGGAAGTGTTGCTCGTCGCCTTTGTCAGGATTGTTCTCTACAACATCTGACTCTATCGCATACGATTTTCGCCACAATTACGCAACGGGTTCGAAAAAGAGTCCCTCCACCGTCAGCAGGCGTGACTCTGATGATCGAAAGAGACGCTGCACACCCGAATTGGAAAAGGCTGTACTGCATCGAATTGTAAAACAGGTGACATACTGGGTCATGTCTAACCAATTACTCATAGAAGTGGTGGCGTTAACAACATGTTTTGAAATGGTTGTAGCTCAATCCTCTCTAAAAGTCGTGGAAGTTCGTAATGGAAATTTTCAAAACCACGTACATTCTCATTTTAGTAGTTTTTTACATTGGCTAAAAATACGAGAAATAACTTCATGAATACTGATGGAGAAATGATGTGTATCACCGTGGGGCGGAAGTGATTTAGTTTGCGAAGTTATTATTTTATTTCGCTTCATTTATTCATTTTTAAGCCTGTAGGGGCAGTTGCCCCTCCCCCCTCTCTCGCAAGGTATGCCATGGGAAGGTTAACATACATCTTTCGCCACACCACGAGCTGCACACAAAACATTTAACTGCCAGAACGATATTCAGGCATAGAGGCCATTGTCAGTAACATCTGATACAGAGGACACATAAAAAGATTTATACGTATCAATATCTACATCATTTTGCATATATAACAGTAAACTATTTAAATATTATACACATCCTTAACAAGCGCCAAGCGTGTGCATTATAAAATACCCGTGATGTGAAAATTGAAGTGGAGCTAGAAAACACAGAGCGCCGTGGAAATTTAAAATTCAATTATAGCCATGTCTATTTGATCATAATCGGACCCACCTCTGCAGTAGCCAGGTCGTCATGCGTACGTGTTTCAGCTGTCAAACAGTAGACGGCCACTCTGCCTGTTCACAACGAATAGCCGTGACACGGAATGAAAACAAAGATATGGTAGTCATGGAAGGTCGACGTCGATTACTGGGAATTGCTACAACTGGTAGATGGATTACAATTCAGCAGAACACCAATTTATTTATGTGATATTATGCCCTATTACTTTGTGCTGCGAGATGGGCCGTACATTCTCAGCACGTTTCAGTTCCTATGTTGACAATAGTTAAATAATAATGATTGACTAATTTACGTTCAAACAGGCCTTGGAAGGTCCAACGGCACCGCCCGCCCTTCGTGTCATCCTCAGCGCACAGGCGTCATTGGATGCGGATGTGGAGGGGTATGTGGTCAGCACACCGCTCTTCCGGCCGTATGTCAGTTGACGAGACCGTAGTCGCTACTTCTCAATCAAGTAGCTCCTTAGTTTGCCTCACAAGGACGAGTGCATCCCGCATGCCAGCAGGACTCGGCAGATCGGATGGTCACCCATCGTAGTGCTAGCCCAGCTCGACAGCTCTTAACATCAGTGATTTGATGAGAACCGGTGTTACCACTGCGCAAGGCCGTTGCCAATAACAATGACACTACAGTTAAAAATGTAGCTGTTATTTCTTTTGCTAGTATGACTATGCTACACATACATCTACACGGATACTCTGCAAATCACACTGAAGTGCCTAGCAGAGGGTTCATCGAAACACCTTCACAATAATTATTTGTTATTCCAACCTCTAACAGCGCGCGGAAAAAACGATCACCTACGTCTTTCCGTACGAGCTCTGATTTCCCTTATTTTATTGTGATGATCGTTTCTCCCTATGTAGGTCAGTGTCAACAAAATATTTCTGCGTTAGCAAGAGAAACTTGGTGATTGAAATATCGTGAGAAGATCCCGCCGCAACGAAAATCTCCTATGTTTTAGTGATGCCCACCCCAGATCCCGTATCATGTACGTGACACTCTCTCCACTATTTCGGGGTAATACAGAACGTGCTGTTTGCCTTTGAACTTTTCCAGTGTACTCCACTATCTTTGGTTTGTCTTTCCTACAACATTTCTGTGTGTTCTTTCCAATTTAAGTTGTTCGCAACTGTAATTCCTAGGTATTTAGTTGAATTTACGGCGTTTGGGTTTGAGTGATTTATCGTGTAACGGAAGTTTAACGGATTCCTTTTAGCACTCATGTGGATGACCTCATACTTTTCATTTTTTAGGGTTAATTTCCAAACTTCGCACCACACAGATACCTTTTCTAAATCGTTTGCAATTTGTTTTGACCTTCTCATGAGTTAACTAGACAAACGACAGCATAATATGCAAAAAAAGTAATACGGCTGCTCAGATTGTCTCCTAAATCGTTTATATACACTCCTGGAAATGGAAAAAAGAACACATTGACACCGGTGTGTCAGACCCACCATACTTGCTCCGGACACTGCGAGAGGGCTGTACAAGCAATGATCACACGCACGGCACAGCGGACACACCAGGAACCGCGGTGTTGGCCGTCGAATGGCGCTAGCTGCGCAGCATTTGTGCACCGCCGCCGTCAGTGTCAGCCAGTTTGCCGTGGCATACGGAGCTCCATCGCAGTCTTTAACACTGGTAGCATGCCGCGACAGCGTGGACGTGAACCGTATGTGCAGTTGACGGACTTTGAGCGAGGGCGTATAGTGGGCATGCGAGAGGCCGGGTAAACGTATCGCCGAATTGCTCAACACGTGGGGCGTGAGGTCTCCACAGTACATCGATGTTGTCGCCAGTGGTCGGCGGAAGGTGCACGTGCCCGTCGACCTGCGACCGGACCGCAGCGACGCACGGATGCACGCCAAGACAGTAGGATCCTACGCAGTGCCGTAGGGGACCGCACCGCCACTTCCCAGCAAATTAGGGACACTGTTGCTCCTGGGGTATCGGCGAGGACCATTCGCAACCGTCTCCATGAAGCTGGGCTACGGTCCCGCACACCGTTAGGCCGTCTTCCGCTCACGCCCCAACATCGTGCAGCCCGCCTCCAGTGGTGTCGCGACAGGCGTGAATGAAGGGACGAATGGAGACGTGTCGTCTTCAGCGATGAGAGTCGCTTCTGCCTTGGTGCCAATGATGGTCGTATGCGTGTTTGGCGCCGTGCAGGTGAGCGCCACAATCAGGACTGCATACGACCGAGGCACACAGGGCCAACACCCGGCATCATGGTGTGGGGAGCGATCTCCTACACTGGCCGTACACCTCTGGTGATCGTCGAGGGGACACTGATTAGTGCACGGTACATCCAAACCGTCATCGAACCCATCGTTCTACCATTCCTAGACCGGCAAGGGAACTTGCTGTTCCAACAGGACAACGTGCTCTAGAAGGTGTAAGTCAACTACCCTGGCCAGCAAGATCTCCGGATCTGTCCCCCATTGAGCATGTTTGGGACTGGATGAAGCGTCATCTCACGCGGTCTGCACGTCCAGCACGAACGCTGTTCCAACTGAGGCGCCAGGTGGAAATGGTATGGCAAGCCGTTCCACAGGACTACATCCAGCATCTCTACGATCGTCTCCATGGGAGAATAGCAGCCTGCATTGCTGCGAAAGGTGGATATACACTGTACTAGTGCCGACACTGTGCATGCTCTGTTGCCTGTGTCTATGTGCTTGTGGTTCTGTCAGTGTGATCATGTGATGTATCTGACCCCAGGAATGTGTCAATAAAGTTTCCCCTTCCTGGGACAATGAATTCACGGTGTTCTTATTTCAATTTCCAGGAGTGTAGATAAGAAACAGCAGAGGGTCTATAACGCTACCCTGGAGAACGCCAGAAATCACTTTTGTTTCACTCAATGACTTTCTGTCAGTTACTAATACAGAACAACGTACTTGAAATATTATTATTGCTGCTGCTATTATGCACGGTAATTACAGAATTATAGAGCCATTCCATGTCAGGCTTGCAAAAACCAACTATTAGGAACACTCATAGTTCGACCATAGGTGCGCCCTGACTACCACGTGGTTGCTACGGACGCCATTGTGACCTTACTCCGATGACACAAAACGTTATGACCACGTGCTTAACAGCGTGCTGATCCATCTTCGTAACTCAGTGCAGGAGCGATTATGCGAGGCATGGATCTGACAAGTCCTCAGTGGGTTTCCAGAGATATGTGGCACCCGATGTATAAGGTCATGACGTGCAGTTCACGTAACTCACGGCCCGTTTGTTTGTAGGTGGGAAGCTGGCGCACGATAGCGTACCAGGTGTGTTCACCGGGTTCAGATCAGGCGAATTTAGTGGGCAAGACTACAAGTTGCGTTCTCTGTCAAGTAGCTCAAACGCATGTAGCACGATTCGAGCAACATGTCTTGGACCTTTATCCTGCTGGTATATACCATAGCCTTCGGCAGACATCAAACACATAAGTAAGCGGATTATTTGCAACAATGTTCACATAGTCCACCACAGATCCCATGGATGCCCATGTATCACTCATTCTGCAATATTGACATTACTGTCCCGTCTGATAGAGGCAGCATCAGAAATGTTGTATCTACCAATATGCAACCTAAAAAAAGAGAAGACGCACCACCAAGGAATGATCTGAATGGGGAGGAAATTGGCAGACGTGATTTATGTGTACAGACAAACAGATGATTACAATTTCAGAAATACTGTACTGGACGATTTATTCAAGAAAAAATAGCTTCACACTCTTACAAATTGAGCAAAACATTAACGTGTTGGTCCACCATTGGCCCATAGGCCTTATTCGGTTTGGCATTGATTGACGGAGTTGTTTCATGTTCCCCTGAAGAATGTCATGCCAGATTCTGGTTGGATGGTCCTGCCCAAAATGATACGAACTTTCTCGATAGGAGAGAGATCCGTGGACTTTGCTGGCCACGGTCAGGTTTGGCAAGCACGAAGAAAAGCAGTAGAAGCTTTCGCCTTGTACAGGCGGATATTACCTTGCTGAAATGTAAGTCCAGAATGGCTTGCCATGAAGGGAGAGAAACGGGGCATAGAATATTTTCGACGTACCGCTGTGCTGTAAGGATGCCGCGGATGACAACGAAACGGGTCCTGCTACAAAAATAATGGCACCTCAGGCCATCACTTCTGGCTGTCGGGCCATATGGTAGGTGAAACGTTCGTGTCCTATCGCTGGCGTCTTCAGACAGCTCTTCGGCCTGGAGCCTTATTAAATGATGTGCAGTGGAACCCCAACCTGACTGTCGACCTCCATAGGAACCGACAGTCAGTCATGATGGTCTGGGGTGCCATTTCATTTCATAGAAGCATCCTTTTGCTCCTCATCCACAGCATCCTTACAGCACAACGATACGTCGACGATATTCTACGCCCCGTTTTGTTGTGCTTCATTGAAAACCATCCTGGGGTAAATTTCAGGAGGGTAATGCCCACCCGCACTCGGCGAGGCTTTCTGCTGCTCGTCTTCGACTTTTCAAAACACCAGCTTGCCAACAAGATCTGCAGATCTCTCCCTAATTCGGCGCATTATGGGCGCAACCCTTCAACCAGCAAGGGATTTTGAGGGTATAACGCCAAAATTGGAGAGAATTTTCCAGATATTCCTCAGGAAGACATCCAATAACTTTAGTCAGTCATTCCAGGTCGAACAAGGCGTAAGGGCCAGTGTTGGACCAGCGCATTATTAACTTGCTCAATTTGTGAAGTTATTTCTCTTGATTAAGTCATCCAAATTTTCTGTAATTGTAATCATGTGTTGATCTGTACATATACATCACATCTATCGAGTTCGGTCCCATTAGGATAATTAGTTAATGGTGCGTATTTCTTTCTTTATCTGGACGATGGGTGTGACCCATTCATAATAGCACAAGATGGTTTTAAGTGATTTTCTTTAAATTACTTTTTTTTAATGGCTCTAAGCCTATGGGACTTAACATCTGAGGTCATCAGTCCCATAGACTTAGAACTACTTAAACCAACCTAAGGACACCACACATATCCATGCCCGAGGCAGGATTCGAACTGCGACCGTAGCAGTAGCGCGGTTCCGGACTGAAGCTCCTAGAACCGCTCGGCCACAGCGGCCGGAAAATTACTTGTTTATCTGCTGTGGTGCTGTGCTAAGAAATTATGCTTGTAAAAGACAAACTGTCGCAGTAGAATACCATCGAAATGTGGAAACGAGGTTACGGGAAGCTGTCAACACGAAGCATCTGGAAAGCTGTTGAAGGGGATGTTTTTTATCCATCACGCCCACCCAGCACATTCGGTACAGGACACAGTTACATTTTCAGTTAACTGTAAGAACAATTATTATTTCCTATAGTATGAAACATGTATATTGTTGTCCTTTGTATCTTATATTATGGTGTCTAATTCGAATAGATATGATGTGGACTGTTCTGCAAATAGACTGGTTACTTCGCGCTGTGGAAAAGGACTAGCCTCGTGGTAACGCACATGAGACACAGCGCCTGAAGTCTTAATGAGTCTCACAAAAGCCTCACATGTAGACCACTAAAATTGTTGGGAGGTTACAGAGAATGCTATGGTTCGAGTTTTACTGAGAGACCGTCGGGGAGAGCGCTCGCCTGGTGCAAATCTTTCGATTGGATGACACTTCGGCGACTTGTGCGTCGATGGCGATGAAATGATGATGATTAGGACAACACAACACTTAGTCCGTGAGTGGAGAAAATCTCCGACCCTTCGGGGAATCGAACCCGGGCTCTTAGGATTGACAGTCTGCCGCGCTGATCACTTTTTTTTATCTCATTTTTTTCGCTTTCGGTCGTTGCATCTGCTCGGGGCGGACGTCGTAAGAGATCCGTTGAAGTTCGTTGTTGATCAATTAACTCAGTTTTTTTATTACAGAGGGCAGCTAACCCTCTGACCGAACACGCTGAGCTACCGTGCCGACTATCACTCAGCTACCGGGGGCGGACGGTAGAGAAGTGTAATAAGTTAATAGAGCCTGCCTCGTTCTGTAGTTTTACTTCATGAAGAGCGAAATATAAGAAGCTAAACATTTTTTCTTTTATTATTTTGCGGGGTGTGTCAGCGAGCAAAAGCGTCGCTAAGTGCTCTTATTCTCAAACACTGAATTAATACAGTCTTCCTGACCTCCGCCACCACTTGTGATGCCTCAACACACATATGCAAACACTGATACTAGACGTATTCTGCTAAACGTTGAATGTAACATCGTAGCTCTTAATGAGTGAATTATGACACCATTTTAAATTTTTAAATTCGGTAACACTTATACGAAGTACTGGTCTTCCTGGAACAGACTCATCCTGTCAAATCAACCTGCTTTGGAACGCAGCCCGTGTCAGGTACGAGAAACTGATTTCCTGGTCCCGACTAGCAGGTTGCCATGCATGATAGTAGTGTTGTGTTGGGATAGTATCGCCGTGCCGTGTTTCATCGAATTGCGCTGGTATGATACCTTATACATCATGGGAAAATCGATGATTTCAAGTCCCTAATGTGTAGCCTGCCCTGAATGACAGATGTGTTTTGGGATTAGAATAGGCCTGATTTACTGAACAGTACTGCATGGGGTACTTTTTGGATGAGCTTGACTGGGGACAGGTTGAGATGGATAGATGAGGAGATGGACAGAGTGTGGGGTAGGAGGCAATGGACAGAGAGAAGGGATGAGGGAGAGATTCACGAGACAGGAGCAGGATATGATCAGAGGCAGGAGGCAGAAACATAATTTCAAAGAGTGGGGATGGAGGAGATGGAGAAAGAGAGGGGAGGAGGAGGAGCACGTGGGAAAATGAGGAGAGTGAGAATGAGGAAGAGATGCACAAAGAGACGGTGTGTTCAATATATGTGTCGAATTTGTATGTCCGTAGCTCGTGGTCTCACGGTCGCGTTCTCGCTTTCCGAACACGGGGTCCCTGGTTCGATTCCCGGGGAGGTCAGGGATTTTCACCTGCCTCGAGATGACTGGGTGTTTGTGTTGTCCTCATCATTTCATCATCAGTCATGAATGTAGCGAGTTTGGATTGAGCAAAAGTTGGGAATTTGTACGGGCCGTGATAACCGCGCAGTAGAGCGCCCCACAAACCAAACATCATCATCGAATGTGTACGTAGGTGACGCTGTGAGGAAAAGGCCAGTATACACATATATAACCGTTATAGCTGTGCTTGCATGCCCTGTTGCAGGCAAGTAGGAAACAGATCATGTTAGCTAATAGCATCAACAAAGCCGCGCGGGATAAGCCGTGCGGTCTGGGGCGCTGCAGTCATGGACTGGTCGCAGCGGAGGTTCGAGTCCTCCTTCGGGCATGGGTGTGCGTGTTTGTCCTTAGGATAATTTAGGTTAAGTAGAGTGTAAGCTTAGTGACTGATGACCCTAGCAGTAAGTCCCGCCGGCCGCGGTGGTCTCGAGGTTCTAGGCGCGCAGTCCGGAACCGTGCGACTGCTACGGTCGCAGGTTCGAATCCTGCCTCGGGCATGGATGTGTGTGATGTCCTTAGGTTAGTTAGGTTTAAGTAGTTCTAAGTTCTAGGGGACTAATGACCACAGCAGATGAGTCCCATAGTGCTCAGAGCCATTTGAACCATTTTTAGTTAAGTCGCATAATATTTCACACACATTTGAACATATTGGAGCATCAACAAGTTGAATGAAATATAGTTATATAGGCCGTTACCAAATTCGTTTCACCCCGTGTATTCTGCTGAAATTGTTCTCAGTGCCGCCTTTCTCTTTTCACAGATGAAGAAGCCAGAATAACGCCAAGTTGAGTTTCGAGATGCGACGTGTCATGAACACCCAAAATGGAAATTTGACCACACTAAATCTTCTGTCGCTGGGAAAACATGTAGGGTCAATATGTAGAGAAGTCTTAACAGGAAGTTTCACGGTCGATAGACGTTTTCGAGATGCTCATTACAACTTTGTGATTACGCTCTGGGTTGTGCACTGCTGAGATGTCCAGTTTCACTCTGGTTCGGGCCGAGGCCTGCGGTGGCGGGTTGCGCCTCTATGCAGAGGCCGGCCGTGTCGCAGCAGGGCACATTACGTGGCGCGCGACAGCCGGCAGTGGGGGCGGCGCACGCAGTAATCACCGCGCACCGCTTTGTGGGGCTGTCCGTCTAATTACCTGCCACGACGCGCCCCGGGCCCCGGGCCCCACACGCCGCTCCTCTGCCGCACTCCGCAGCGAACTTTGAGCACGCGAAGCGCCGGCTGCCCCTCAGACGCACAGCAGAGGACCAAAGAGGCCGTGCGCTCTACTTGCGGGCTCTTTCTTGGCCCTGGACCCAGAGTCGCGGCTCGTGCAGCGCTCGAGTGAATCGGCCTGTACCAGTGCACCTTTGCCTGCGAAGATCGTCCGTCGGGCCATACTCGCAGCAGATCTGACCTCCAATAGGAACTACGTAATTATTCGATGTGCTGCCTTTCATTCGTATATCCTGAACTCAATACTTCTCTAAATATTTGAGGAACATTAACCTTCCCGCCACAAGGTGGAATATCAGAACACATGTCACAGAGCCGTGTCGTATACGACACGTCACTTTAAAAAAATGTTTTCCCCCTTACAAATCACGCTCATTTGTTTTGAATACGTAATACTCACTAATCCACACAAACGCTATTTCTTGTGCAAAAGGAAACAAACAAGACGCGTGTGGTCCGACGTCTCCCTGAGGTAGGATGGTTAAGAACAAAATGTAGCCCTCAGCTTGTAAGCAGAAACGACCCAACGATAATACCATCTACATCTACATGATTACTCTGCAATTCATATTTAAGTGCTTGGCACAGGGTTCATAGAACCACAATCATACCATCTCCCTACCATTCCACTCCCGAACAGCGCGCGGGGAAAACGAACACCGAAACCTTTCTGTTCGAGCTCTGATTTCTCTTATTTTATTTTGATGATCGTTCCTACCTATGTAGGTTGGGCTCAACAAAATATTTTCGCATTCGGAAGAGAAAGTTGGTCACTGAAATTTCGTCAATATATCTCGCCAAGACGAAAAACATCTTTGCTTTAATGACTTCCATCCCACCTCGCGTATCATATCTGCCACGCTCTCTCCTCTATTACGTGATAATACAAAAGGAGCTGCCCTTTTTTGCACCCTTTCGATGTCCTTCGTCAATCCCACCTGGTAAGGATCCCACACCGCGCAGTAATATTCTAACAGAGGACGAACGAGTGTAGTGTAGGCTGTCTCTTTAGTGGACTTCTTGAATCTTCAAAGTGTCCTGCCAATGAAACGCAACCTTTGGCTCGCCTTCCCCACAATATTATCCATGTGGTCTTTCCAACTGAAGTTGTTCGTAATTTTAACACCCAGGTACTTAGTTGAATTGACAGTCTTGAGAATTGTACTATTTATCGAGTAATCAAATTCCAACGGATTTCTATTGAAACTCATGTGGCTCACCTCTCACTTTTCGTTATTTAGCGTCAACTGCCACCTGCCACACCATGCAGCAATCTTTTCTAAATCGCTTCGCAACTGATACTGGTCTTCGGATGACCTTACTAGACGGTAAATTACAGCATCATCTGCGAACAACCTAAGATGACTGCTCAGATTGTCACCCAGGTCATTTATAGATCAGGAACAGCAGAGGTCCCAGGAAGCTTCCCTGGGGAACACCTGATATCACAACCATGTTCGTCGTCCAGAGGTGAGTGTTGACATCGGAGCATCACAAATTTTAAGAGGTTTTTATTAGGTCACTTTCGCGCCTGATTATTCGGTAAACATTTTGCAGTCGATTTTAAACACCTTCCCGCAACTTGCAACTTTATATACAACTCAAAACTGGATGATAATGTAATATTAATTATCTTAGTTGTCTGATGCGTCGCGGAGCGTACTTTGCTTACCAGTGTCACATCCCGATGAGCTATAGACTTGAAACTTTCAACATAGCTCAACAAGTGGAAGACAATGCGGTATAAACTCGCTTTCTCGCGCGGCGTGTGCCTGAGCGTACTTTGTTTGACGTCTCATTTCTTGAAGGGTTAAACATTTGAAACTTAAAATGACAAGTAATATTATCCAGCTTTCGTGTCTGGTATTTGGCGAAGGATAGCTTGTGTATCACTGCTATTTCCACGTTTTCCCGTTCCACTTCCAAAGATTGCGTGGTAGGAACTGTTGATGGTAAGTGCCTATGTCAGCTCGCTTCTCTCTAATTTTTATCTTCTAGTTTTTTCGTAAGATAATCGTAGGGTTAAACAATATATAAGAGAAACTGAAATAGTCCTGAAATTTACCACATGTCTCATCTGTAATCTCGTCAAAATGTTTTAAATCCATTGACAACTTTGACATTCACTAAAAGATAGAAAATAATAAATTTAAATAAAAAACTTTTTAATATAACACGTTTTTGAAACGGACTGAAAAGTAAAAATGATTTCTCCTAGTTCCATATAGATAGTCCTGAAAATCTGTGGTTCTGGATTTTTAATAACTATGGACACACTTAAAGAATCTAAGCTGAAACACTGCAGGGGGATACATGTCTGATGCCTGAAAAGTTCACGTCCTTAAAGTTATCTGTAGCAATGAATTCAACCCATTTCATCGAACATTGAAGGCAGTCTATCTCATTCATGGGCGAGGGCATATAAATTATCATTCTTTTATGAGATATTAAACTCTCATATTTTCTCGGAGTGACTGATTAATCGGTACTGCCGGCCGTTCAGTCGAGTAATTTTGATTTAATTGCTTCCATTTTGTTATATTACATTTTCGTCCATGTTATAACATCCATTATTTCTATTTCTGATTTTACTTTAATTTCATTTTACTTACAATCCCTTCTGTAGTTTAAATCATCCATGTTAGATTGTCCGTAGTGCTGTAAGAATTTACGTTATAGGTATTTATATGATGATTACCATCCAAAAAGATGCACTCTTGTAACAAAAAATACATTTTGACATCACTGCACATTCAATACAAGTAGATTATTTCATAGGTTGTTTTTTAAGTGACAGATGGGCATTTTCACATATTTAAGCATTATGATAGGCACGTGAAAATAATTAAATTCACGTGCACAAATATTCCAAGCGGAAATAGAATAGTAGGAAGAAAAAGTAAATAGATAGAAAATTGTTAAGGCTTTCGTGGCCACTTGTTGACAAACTGCCTATTGGCTTCTGTCTCGGGTTCTTCGGCCGACGTTCATCTAATGATTTTTCTGACGTTCCGCCAGCACGAGTAGCTGGCATTGTCAAAGCTTCACGCTCCATTGCCAGTGGTGAACTGGAGCTGAGCTCGCGGCCGCACACTATATGTACCTGGCGCACCAACGTTCGAGGGCTTCTCCGCGGTCATTTCCGGTGCGTTTCTCCTCTTGCTACCTGCGACTGTTGTTCGCTGCAGTTTGGCCAAACACTCGGTGAAGTAAGGAACCAGAAAAAGAAATGTCCGGTACGGCCTTTCTGCCGTACATTCCCAGAGTGACGGACAGAATCGGCCGTATATTGCGCAAACATGGCGTAAAGACGATTTTCAAACCGACAAGGAAGATCAAAGAGTGCCTTAGATCGGCGAAAGAGAAAAGAGACCCACTTGCAATGGCGGGAATATACCGTATTCCATGCACATGCGGAAAAGTTTATGTCGGAATGACTGGACGATCCATTAACAGCCGGCCGCGGTGGTCTCGCGGTTCTAGGCGCGCAGTCCGGAACCGTGCGACTGCTACGGTCGCAGGTTCGAATCCTGCCTCGGGCATGGATGTGTGTAATGTCCTTAGGTTAGTTAGGTTTAAGTAGTTCTAAGTTCTAGGGGACTAATGACCACAGCAGTTAAGTCCCATAGTGCTCAGAGCCATTTTGATCCATTAACAGCAGGATCAAAGAGCATAAGCGATATTGCAGGTTGGGGCAGGTGGAGAAAGCGGCCGTGGCAGAGCACGCAGTGAATGAGACCGACCACGTAATAAAATTCGCCGACGCGGAAATTCTGACTGTAGAGAAGCACTATCACACGCACTTGTTCAGAGAAGCTGTAGAAATACAAAAACACGCGAACAGTTTGAACAAGAAAGAGGAAAGCCTTAAGGTAAACGGATCCTGGCTTCCCGTACTGCAGCGAACAACCGTCGCAGGTAGCAAGAAGAGAAACGCACCGGAAATGACCGCGGAGAAGCCCTCGAACGTAGGCGCGCCAGGTACACATAGTCTGCGGCCGCGAGCTCAGCTCCAGTTCACCACCGGCAATGGAGGGTGAATCTTTGCCAATGCCAGCCACTCGTGCTGGCGAAACGTCAGAAAAATCATTAGATGAACGTCGGTCGTGGAACCCGAGACAGAAGCCAATAGGCAGTTTGTCAAAGTAACTAGAATTGAAGAAGTTAAAACATTGATTAAAATGATGTGACAAAGGAATAAAAATAAAAGAAATTGCGAGTAAGTCAATTACTTGATTAAAAATAACGATCAAATTCAATTATAGCAACATTTAAAAACAAAAAAGAAACTTTCAGTGTACCTGACGAGATTCGAACCGATGACCCTTTCTATGTGAAGTCAGTACCTTACCTGTTACGATCTCCAACCAGTATGTGAATTGTTACTGTTTTTTATCTTATAGATCATCACGCTAAATTCCGAAATTTTTTCGTCAATCGCTTAAGAACGAGGGCTCACCATGGTGAATGGTTGCAGGGCGTGATTCCTTGGACCTTAACCTTTATCACCGTGTAGATGGTTTAAAAAAATCGATCCCATCGTTGGGGATCTCTCCTTGTTAGTATGACACTCTTTTTCGAACATATACTGAATAGATCTAGCAGTCTAACACGGATGCCCTTGAACGCGAGGTCGCAAAAGACCTATGATGTTCACGGTATTTATCTATCCGCTTATTTGCTACCATGAAATTACAATATTGACTGTTAATGGCAACTGGGTGCGGAACTGGAAGTATGCAATGGTGAGCACAGCTTGAGGCTATGGAGCGTAGTTGAACTTCTTAGCCGATAAGTAACTCACAACAGTGCTACAGTGCTAGTGGTATCGATGCAAAAGAGAACATTGACAACGATAAACAAAAGCAACTTTGTATTATATCTACAATAACAGTGGCCGAAGTTGACATTTCGTCAGAAAGGAACACAAGGACTGTTGCAGAGTGAGAGAGAAGTGGCTGAGGAAATATTAGCAATTTCTGCAAGATGAGTCAGTGGAATGTTTGATGTCGTATACGCTCGACTGCGTGAATATGTACATGAGCTGTATAATGACGACGAAACGTACTTAACAAGTGAAAATGATACTGAAACAAGTGCCGAGACATGTAGTTCATCATCCTTGTCGGACAGGGAGCCACAAGTCCCGTCTCCGGTGAAACGTAGTGAAGGACAAAAATGGTTCAAATGGCTCTGAGCACTACGGTACTTAACTGCTGTGGTCATCAGTCCCATAGAACTTAGAACTATTTAAACCTAACTAACCTAAGGACACCACACACATCCATGCCAGAGGTAGGATTCGAACCTGCGACCGTAGCGGTCGCGTGGTTCCAGACTGTAGCGCCTAGAACCGCTCGGCCTCTCCGGCCGTCCAGTAGAGGACAATCGTTGTCCAAGGAGCGAGTACTAAACATAATTACGTACATGGAAGATCGTTAGCAATATAGTAAAAAACAATTATGAACAGGTTTCGAATAATTCCGCATCAATATGACCGTGCAGGGCATAAGAAAAACTATGGATATTCAAGGGAGGACAAGGCGCACTTGTTACTGTTTTTTTTTTTTTGGCGCTTTTCAAGGATGGTCGATACAAATTACAGGATGTGCATAGTGACCTACTACGATATGCACACCAAACTGATCCCGACGTCGGTTACAGCGATTTCAGGGGAACCCGTGGATGGCTGCATAACCTCAAACAGTGATGCAGCATTGGAAGACAAGATAATGAATTTTCAAACGAATCATCAACTTGACGATGCACAGAAAACTGCGGAATCGACTCAAAAGTTTGTAGATGAGATAAACAAACTTGACCTATCGCTTAATGATGAATTTGTTTTCGATTTCGACAAATGGGGAGTTGAAGGCCAAATGCATATATAAGGAACCCTGGAAATTGCAGAGAATTGTATCATGATCAACAATCATCAACACCTTAACGCAGTCACAGAGTGAGGTGGCGCAGTGGTTAGCACACTGGACTCGCATTCGGGAGGACGACGGTTCAATCCCGTCTCCGGCCATCCTGATTTAGGTTTTCCGTGATTTCCCTAAATCGCTTCAGGCAAATACCGGGATGGTTCCTTTAAAAGGGCACGGCCGATTTCCTTCCCCATCCTTCCCTCACCCGAGCTTGCGCTCCGTCTCTAATGACCTCGTTGTCGACGGGACGTTAAACACTAACCTCCTCCTCCTCCTCCTCCTTAACGCAGTCATACACGATTATGCCTACTGTCAATTAGCGCCGTAAATTAGCTGGAAAGTTATTTGTTGTCTCGCGGGAAGTTAGAGGTAGTCTGCCCCCTACAATTATTTCTCGCTTGCGTGATCATTTAAGGACAGTAGATCAGTATTTACGTCACAGCAAACGCGAGTGGGGAAATTGGCATAAGAGAACTACAACTATGGTATGAGCACTTCTTCTGATCAATAGCTGGTCACAATAACTTGCTTTGGCTTGATTTCTCGTGTGCGTATGAAAATCGTATTCCTTTAGAGTAAACTATCCTTCTTGAAAAGTGGGTGATATTGCACTTCGTTCCAAATGGAATGACTGGACAAATTCAGCCCCTGGATTATTCTTTTTTCCGTGCCTGTAAAACATACTACAGCTTTATCTGCAACTACTACTTGCAATATGGCTAGTTTCACTATAAGCTCACAACAGAACTGTTTCACATTAGGTTGCATGCCGCCACATTCTATCGGTCCTCGTCACTACGTTACACCAGTATGGTTCTACACGCATTCTTTATCAGTGCACACCTAGCTGAACGTCCTATACGGTTTTTCTCTCCCAAGAGTTTGCCTTGATCTTGAAGGTGCGAACCTTTGTGATCACTATGGTACGGCTTTTTTCGATCGATGTACATGGTTTGTTTTGAACATATTTTATTAATGTCGTCGATGTACAATTTGTGAAGTGTAATGAATACATCTCATGCAAGGTTGATGTTTGCACCTCCCGGACACTCATTTTCTGTCGCCCTCCAGATGCGCATGGTGAGACATTAGCAGCTAATATTTCTCCTCTCATAATTGTTAACACAGCAAATTCAAATGAACTATAGATAGAACTTGCGACCTCGCTCTCAGTGGGTTCCTTGTAAGATGGAGAAAACATCCATTGTATTTAAGGAGTTAATTATTGATTCCATCCGTACCTGTAGCTTCCCTGTTTTTCAAGACCGTAACTGCCTCCATCACCACTTCACTGCATAAATCGTCTACACGTCACAAGTCAATATATCTCTTTCTTCCATTCTGTCGGTCCGACAGCATACTAAAGAGATCGGTAGCACGAGTATTTGAGCCACTGCAAGTGCTCTTTGTTATGTATCTGTACTGTCTCTTTGTCTGCTTTTCTAAATATTTTCTGTGAAGTGTTCCTGTTTTGTTTCTAACTCTGACGATTTTCATATGCGGGTTGTTAAGATTGTCAAGTTTAATTTTTGTGCATTATGGTCGTTTTAAGACGTAGTGTCCAGATTTTAGGCTTCTTTTCTATCGTATGTCTTTCGTCTCATCCAGTGCTTCACAATCAGCCTTGATCATTGTTATTACTATATTGTTCCAAAAATAGTTAAAATGGTTCTAAGCACTGTGGGACTTAACATCTGAGGTCATCAGTCCCCTAGACTTAGAACTACTTAAACCTAACCAACCTAAGGACACACATCCATGCCCGAGGCAGGATTCGAACCTGAGACCGCAGTAGCGGTTCGGGACTGAAGCGCCTAGAACCCCTCGGTCACAGCTGCCTGCAATATATCGTTCCATTCCTACTGAATATCTTCTACTGCTTCTGTCTGCTGCAGATTACCTATCTTTGATACAGACCTGTATCACAGACGTATGAAGAAAGAATATGAGAGTTGCATTTCCCGAGTAGTATTACACATCACGGCAAGACCTTTTGCAATAGTAGCGAAAATGTTGATACACTTTATAACATGATGTGGGCTACAACTCGAGAGAATTTTAAGGAAAGCTACTTCGGGAGTGAAAGCCTACAAATTTGTGTGATAGACGATACTTAAAAATTTCCCATTACAAAGAAGTTACCTTCTGTTTCTTATTTATGTCCTGAAACACTGCTATTTGAGAGCAAATATCGTAGTCCGTAGCAACAAGCCACTGACTACGAGTTTCTAAACGAAAAGTAAGAAGTAAGTTGAAGAAATGAACAGCGGAATATCTAGTGACGGATCAGTCGATCATAAATAAGTTTAAACAAATGACTCAAACAAAACACACAAAAATAAGAAATATCTTTCCAGTAGTAACATATTCGCGATCTCTCGTAAGCTATACTGTTCGTGAGAGCTCTCTTTACAGAGTAGGACTAAAGTAGAAAATATCCTCAAAGCCATAAAGCCATTGCAGATGAAAGAACCGATGAGATGGACGAATAAAGCAAAACGCAAATTTGTTTTGTGGAAATTACTTTCATAGCATCCGGTTGAAATAATTCATGGAAATCGGCATAATATAAATCTGTTGTCGTTTTAAATTTCTTTCTTCCTGAATTCTAGTACCCTGTTTACTTACCTCACTCTGTAAATGAGTCCAGGCATCCAGTTTTGTTGCATTCTTAGTTGCGTGTCTTATTTCTTATTTAATGAACTTTTTTATTCAAACGCAGAGGCAACTAATGGCACAGACGAGATAAATATAAAATCGTGTTACATAGCTAAAGAGAACAGACGTATTTGCGAAAGTGAGCGCAGAACGAAACGAATCTTAAAAAGAAAATACCAGAAGTAATTCTGAAAAGCCTTTGTATTTGTGCGCATAAAAACACTATATTGCGCTATTGCTATCGAAAGTAATTACTGTCGAAACGGCCTGCTATAACTGCAGGCGCAATGCCTTTTATCACACCAACTCAATTCTCATTATTCTTTCAAAGCCACTCCGAATTATTAATGATGAATCCGAGAATTCTTCTGACCGGGGTGGAACACAGAATGCATGTCAGTGAATAAAATTTACCTTCGGGATAAGTGGATTGAAGGCGCATTTGACGAAGCATGTGATGTAGTAAAATAACGTTCTACAGTAATACATCTGTAAATTCGAGTTCCATTTTCCTTCCTGTAGCACTCGTTGCAACTTTTATATCTGGAAAAACTTTGCCACGTGAAAAAATTCGAATCGGGGTGTGTACTGGATGTCGCGTTGAGTTTTAGTTGGACAAAATTACTGACTACGTGAATGCGCTCCAAGATATATCACAGGAATTGTAAGTTATATTTAACGGAACGACGCCAGTAGACAACTGTGACTGTCAAATCAACTTTCGGGTTCAGTATTTGATATATAATTATCGTAACGCGTATTTCTTATAACGACACATTCAGACTTTTCAGCGAAAGAGTACCTGATTTCAAAATTAAATCTCTCAAAACTGCTACTGAAAGACGAAAGCAAAAATAGGTACGTATATTGTGAAAGCTTAATACAGAATGTATGCAGAAGTTTAGAATTGCTAACATATGACGCTGTAATCTCAAACAACAATGCCTATAAATAGCGTACCGCAGCTCAGAGCTATTAGTTCCAACGTTGAAAAGTGAGAGCTTTTTGAAATTATGTATTACGTCAAACAACGTTCTGTTGCTGGAATACCACAGGTTAGAACACAATCATAATGCAACAAGACGCGTTTTTGAAACAGGGTTTAATGATCCAGAAGGATTCCACGCGAAAACCACTCGTAAGCTCTTCGCCAAGTTCCAACGGACAGGTAGCGTGGCTGATGATCTAACGGGGATGTTGGCCCCAGGCAAACTGTACGTACTCCTGAAACTGTTACCACGGGTTTTGGAACTATTCAGTAAAATCCCAGAAAATCCGTTCGAATAATTGCAGCAGAGACTACTTCGAAGCATTTCGGCATACAGAAAATCAAGAGACACACATGTTTCCATTTAAAGTTAAAGGCCACACATTCAATACCTCTACGGGCTGTGCAGCATGGGCTAACTTTGCCAACCAGCTTCTTACAGTGATTGACAATGAAGGTTTTGGCTGCCTCTGGTTCACTGCTGAAGCACATTTCCGTCTGAATGGATCATTCATAAACAAAACTGGCGATTTTGCGGGTCCGGAAATCCCCATTTGTGTGATCCACTCGGTTTTCGCGAAATCACTGTTCGGGTTGAGGTATGAAACAGAGACGTTATTGTCCTTTTTATGCGAGAAAGGATTACTGGTGGAAGTCACGTTGCCATTGTGGAACAATTTGTCAGCACACAGCTGTCGTTGGAGGATCGACCGGGCACCGAGTGTATCATGCAAGCTGCGAACAGACCACATGACTCGAACAGTCCACGGGTGTTTCACTTTCTTAATGAATACTTCAGTAATAAAGTAGGTGCGTTGGATTATTGCTAATTCATTGGCGCAAGTGTGCATTAGCCTCCATATTCGCCCGATTTGACTCCTGGTTTTTGCGGGTACATTGAAAGATACTGCCTACTGGAACGATGTGATCACGCTGCACTAGCTTGAATCGGCGGGCTGTGCGACATCTGAATCCATTTCGGTTGAGACACAACTGGATGTGATGGCAAATTTCATTCTTCCTTTGCGTCACGTCCTTACTGTGAGAGGTAGGCATTTCGAAGAGATTGTGTTGTGATGTGATTGCAAAGACGAGATTAATTATTAGCGCGGTTCGCAAGTCACTTGCAGGCCTCTGGCCCTGCATTGGTACATTTATGTTCTTGGTGTACAGTACAAGAGGACTCACTGCCCTCCCCTTATTTGGAATCCAAAATGGTTAGACGGAACTTTTTATTCCATATTATTTCACAAAGTGCACAAGGAGCTATTGGGTAGTAGTTTACAAGGTGCACAAGGTGCCCGCCGTCTGCTCGCAATTTTTTTTCTTTATTGTTGTTTTAAACCTAATTACCGGCAGGCCTGCAGCGGCATACTACGTCGCTCTTCGGCCGCAGAGAAACATACAAGACACAAATGATGACAATGTGAGATAAAAAGATGGTGGACGTATAAACGGAGACAAACACTTTTTAAAATACATGGAGTCCAAGATAAAAGTTGTTCAGACACTTGGACACAGACATAGACGAAAAATAGTCACACGTGAACGTAGGTGCACTCTGCTCGCTAATGTCTCTCCGCGCTACTTGCAGATCTGTTCTCAGTGGGCTCTCGCGAGCACCTGCATGCACAAACGACCCGGAAAGACTTTTAGGTACAACCCTGAGTTAAAATACGAGTGTTTCCCGACAGGGAGCAGATTATACTGGACAGATTAACATATCCATATCTGGAGTGGTAAAGTGAGTTATGGAACTCAGAACACGATGATACTATACGAGCTGCACTGCTTAGCAGCTTTTCGAACTATTTCGAAGCTTCTGTGTAAACGTTTTACAGCTTTCACAATAAAAGTACTTTTTGTTGCACTCGTCTATAGATCTCAGTTTTCGAGATATTTGATCTGGAAATCAGGAATCCCTTCACAGGGCACCCTATATGTAATAAATATGTACTCGGAGGGGTGAGTTATACCAACAACAAGAAAGATGTATTTGTTCTTTGTCGACTAGAAACAATCTTTTGATGGAGTGGAGGAGAGTACGGTACTTGATACACGTTTAAAACTTTCGCCTCTAGTCAGGCCTGTGAGAGAATTTAATATATTTTTAGTCTATTCTCAAATAATCGAATTTACTTTTGGTGCACCACAGTTTTTTTCTGAAACTACAAAAATTATTCCGTAAAATTAAAGTTTTTAGAAATGTAGAATAATATACCAGGTACAACGTCCTGTACCTAGGAACACTTGCACGATTAAACCGAAAATATTTAGTCAGAACTGTGTTTAATAGTCTGTCAAATTACTACTCAGCTACACATCAATAATCAGTGAGCGAAATAAGATTAAGCAGAAGTATTATCAAAACCCAGTCACAAGCTAAATACTGAGGAAACTGGCAAAAATTTCCATTTTAAAGAGAGATAAAACTGTTCAAATATTTAAAAGTGCAATTCATTTCCAAGTATCACAGGTTCCATGGTCGAAGACGATTTGTTTCAATGTACAAGACAATGCACTGCCGACGAAGTATGGCTTAACTGGCGACATAATTATAAAAATTTATAGCATTTTCTTACCATAAAATTTTTCACGTAAGTAATTGAAAATATGTTCAGAATTGCTTTAAAATATTATGCAGAACTTAATGTGCAGAACGAGATATATTAATAACTTCTACCCAAAACACAACCTTATGCCTAACAACAATGGACACTATAGGAAATGGCCGAAACTGCTTATGGAGATTCTAGTGCACACACCTTCACGTGATTCTCAAATCAGTGAGTAGACCGAAGTACTGACGAAGATACATCCTCTGCTCGTAGACACATTATTTTCTAGGTTCAATAGTCTCCCCTACAATAGGACGTAGATTTGAAACGATAATGGAGGGGATTGTAGAGAAAGGAAGCTGTTAAGAACAGACGCATAGAACAGAAAGTTAGGAACACACTGCAGAAGAGACAGGAAATGAAGTCCTTGTAAGCAGAGGGGTCAGTCATAGATAGTAGCCATTTCCGACTTCGTTCAATATACAGCATGCTTCATAATTCCTATTACAAGCATCTAGGTGTTGTAAGGGGACTTTGTGGATAAAGTTTTGACAAGCAGCCTATGTTCGTAAGCATGCCGTTCGAAGATCGAATAACTTCGAAGTCTCCCGCTGCACGGTGGTTTTCCGAAGCTGAATGTGGCCCTTTTGCACTCTCCCGACTGTCAGCAGCTTATCGAGGTGACTTCGTATTCATGTCGCCGCCGTCATGGCGCTTACCGTCTACGTTGTCGTGGTGCTTGTGCTGCAAAAAACCTGCCCTGCACCTGGCCGTGATGAACACGGCAGAAACTCTGCAGCTGGAGGAGGCAAGCCTTGGGCTTTTATTACCTGAGTGTTGAGGGACTGCTCTAGGACGCCGTTTCCTCCTTAACGATGTGGACAGCGCAAAAGCGCATATTACGTGCTTCCACCTTGAAGGGACAATGGTGTGCGCCCTCTGTTGTCACCGTATGTCTTTGGAAGCTCGGTCGATGTACCATCTTCCAGACGCGGTCGGCGATGGCAAGATGAAGGCATGAAGCATTACACTCAATGGAGCACTAGACGAATCTACCTCTCCCGTTTTGCTAACTGTACGCTTACTATCCTCATTTACCGGCTGTAACTGAAAAATTCTGCCAGCTGACATTCGGCACGATGCCGGAGAACGTGACAATGAAATTGCACGCACCAGTCAAAGAAGACGAAGTTCTCTGTGCTATCCAAGCGGGAGCTGATAGCAAGTCACCTGGCCCTGCAGCATTATCGTCGAATTTTATCGTGCTTCCCGATTTCTTTTAGAGCCCACGTTCACCGTAACCTGCGGAGAACAGATCTTTCTAAGGGGTCTCATCATCTCTATTCACAAAATCCATGAGGGTCCACACATCAGTAATTATCACCACTTGACCCTGCTTAATAGCGACGCGAAGGTCTTTTTAGCTGCGCGACTTAAGAAGACAGCCTATGATCGGAACTAGCTAGGCGGAGCGTACAACTTTCGGACAGATCTCTTCCGCTACAACAAGCTGTTAGCCCTCTCTCGAGCTCAACAGTTGCTCGTGGCTCTGGCGTCCTGAGATTCCAGCCAGACATTGTGTGGCTGTTCCCCGTCTATGGATACCCAGAAACTATTGTCGAGTTGGTCATACGTCTCCTGCGTGGAGCGACATCCCGGGCGCTGTTTAATGGTAGGGTCCCGCAGTCGATCCTTAACAGGCTTTCCGTATGAAGTCTCCTGCTAATTAGGAATGGATAGCTCTTCCAGACAAATGTAAAGTAATTAATTCATAATTATACCTGCACTGAAATATAAAGGTTGGAAGCAGATAATAATATATGTTTTGAAACAAGGCAAAACACAGACCAAGTTTGATGGTGCTTTTGACTGTTCAAGCAGTTGGTGCCTGTTTGGAATAAAAGAAACAGAATACGTGGTCATGTAACCAGCAAGCGACAAGGTCGACCACTAAAAAAAGCACTCCGTCTTCAGGCCACAAGTGGCCCATCGGGACCATCCGACCGCCGTGTCATCCACAGCTGAGGATGCGGATAGGATGGGCGTGTAGTCAGCACACCGCTCTCCCTGTCGTTATAATGGTTTTCTGAGACCGGAGCTGCTACTACTCGGCCGAGTAGCTCCTAAATTGGCATCACGAACCTTATTGTACCCCGAAAAATGGCAACAGCGCATGGCGGCCCTGATGGTCACCCATCCAAGTGCCGGCCACGCCAGACAGCGTTTAACTTCAGTCATCTGACGGGAACCGGTGTATCCACTGCGGCAAGGCCGTTGCCTATACCACTAAAAGCTATCATTAATTAGACAGAATTGTTAGAGGACTGTCGACATGTAATTCGCTATCAGGGCTTGACAGCGAAGAGGAAGGTGATAATTGGTTTGCTAAGGAACACTGCGATTGGACAGCAAAAAATTGATCCAAGGTGGTATGAAGAGACGTACGTAAGTGTAACTTGACGTAAGTAGTAGGGTAATGTTACTGACGTATGTCGGTGGGAACCGGCAACCTCGTCATTCTGTAAATGAAAGAAGTAACTCACGCTACCAAATTCCAGCTATGGAGCATGGAGAAAGAAATATAATATTCTGTGGATGCCACCTCGCCAAAGGTATCGTTTCTTTAGTACTCGCAGAAAGCAGCATGAAAAGTTCTGACTAAGGTTAGTGGTTAGGTTAGTGTTTTTAACGTCCCGTCGACAACGAGGACATTAGAGACGGAGCACAAGCTCGGGTTAGGGAAGGATGGAGAAGAAAATCGGCCGTGCCCTTTCAAAGGAACCATCCCGGCATTTGCCTGAAACGATTTAGGGAAATCACGGAAAACCTACATCAGGATGGCTGGAGACGGGATTGAACCGTCGTCCTCCCGAATGCGAGTCCAGTGTGCTAACCACCCTGACTATTCGAACATGGACAAACGTACACTTCTGTACTGCCAAACAGGTGCCAGGAAGCTGGAATTTTTCGAAAGACAACTTTGCAAACAATCCTTCAGTGTGTGTGGAAGAATGTATTGGAAAGAAAAAGATGTTGGTTTTGACTTGGCTACGTCAGTCTCTAGATTTAAATCCGATAGAGCATGTGTGGAAAGTGCTGAGCAAATCTGCTAGACGAAAACCATATTGAAATAAGGCAGATTTGTATGAAATTCTGCAGTCTGAATGGGGAAAGAATCTTCAGGACATTATCGTACACTTAATTGCAACTGTGTCTGCAAGGTGTGCTACTGTAGTAGCACAAAAGTATTAAGCAACGAAGTGTTAACACAAAGTATCGTCACGGAAGGGTACACTTATATTATTTCTTTTCACTGTATTAAAAGTTCGATTCTACTGACAAAACACATGAGTTGAAAATCCTTGAATTGTATTTCCTAACACAGTACGGTGTGCTGGAAAATAATGCCTCCGGAGTTTTATGGGAAAACTCTTAAAATTCTTCTACACTTTTTCTCAATTACATGCTTAAAGTGAAATATTTAACACTTTAGTTGATTCTTAACTAATGAGAAGTTTGAAGTTGTTTCACACATGAGAGTTCGATTATATTGTGTGTGTGCGTATACGTGGCTGTCTGTGCGTGTGCGTGCGGAAATGCTTAGTTTAATGTTGACACTTTTTTAGAAAGTGTTTGTGGAGCAGCTGAGCTACAACATACCAGAACGAGATCGAAATACTTCGATACTGAGAGCTAGAGCTTAATTCTCGTCAGAAGAATCAGATGACGCCTTAAGAATGTTGTCACCAGCCACAACGTTAAAATCAGATGTTGACAGGGGGGGGGGGGGGGGGATTGAGAGTCTGGGAACGATGTGGACGGGTGTAGCAAGCAGATGTTTTGACAGCGACAAATGTGTTTTCAGTATGGTGATGTATTGTTTCAGCCTAGTAAGAAGGCGGAAACTCTGATGCAGCGCCGCCCGTAGTGGCCGAGCGCTTCTAGGCGCTGCAGTCTCGAACCGACCGACCGCTACGGTCGCAGGTTCGAATCCTGCCTCGGGCATGGATGTGTGTGATGTCCTTAGGTTAGTCAGGTTTAATTAGTTCTACGTTCTAGGCGACTGATGACCTCAGAAGTTAAGTCGCATAGTGCTCAGAGCCATTTGAACCATGAATTTCTGTACTTGTTTCCACAATGTGTCTTCGTACGTACTTTTTCTTTGGAGCTATTCACTAATGGTTGGTCTTTGACTATACACTCAATCTTGTTTATATTGCTGTAGGATGCGCCTCAACTATCGTGACATTACCTACGAGAAAATGAAGAGGAGGGTCTCTCAACGGGTCACCTAAGTCATCTTTCACACTTTGGCTCAGCGTGTTTTCGGACTTTTACCTTATTTTAATTTGGGTGTTATGACTTGAAGTGAAAATCAGTAAAGCTTTGTCAAATGACATTGGATAATCATCAAGAATCAACATCATTGCTAGATAAGATGAAAGATTTACCAAATATATTTAAGAAACGCATTTAAATCATATACATTTTTATACATAACTATTCTCGAAGTTGTCTCTGAGAAGTTTTCCCACAGTAACTTATATATGTTCCTCCTTTCTGCACTTGCTTGGTTGTTACTCTCCTTATCCACTCTAGACACATAAAACCAAACCGTCTGTGACGTACAAATTAACCTTAAAGTAATCTCATTAACGTGAAATGTCTTTAAGATGAGGGGTAGCACTTCTGTTACGAAATAGCACTTCTTAAGTACAAAATGAAATGTGAGCCAAGCGTCTTCATTAACTGCTAAAATCCATACGAAAACATTGCAGAACATAGCGTCTGCGAATTTCATTAATAATGGAGATATAATGATACTTTTTCATATCAAAAATGGAAATTATTTTGTTTGTTAAGAAAGCTGCGCATTCTGAATAAACATTTTTATTTGAATGTAGCACTTGTGAAAGCATTCCTGAACACGATGAAAGTAAACAGCAACGAATTTTTTGCCATTTTTCCATAGAGTAAATATATAGGAAATAGTTTACATGCGTTAGGCTTTGATGCTAACATCAGAAAGTAAACAAACCATGGTGTTTATGTAATAAATCCCTGCATACTGAAACCACAATAATATCAGTTATTAAAGATAAGAGAATTTTCTATTTTCAGAGGTAAATATTTATGATTTATTACACTATAAAATGGATAAGTACCTCACAAATAGAACGATGCCAGAGTGGTAAACCATTCCATAACTAGATCTTGTCAGATGTGGTTTTATTACCACTTACTTGTGAACTCCACCGACGCGCACTTTACACCGTCTCACCTTTTCGCTTCGGCTACCTGAGTGCGGAGGCACTACTCCTACCGGCCAGCACATTGCCACTGGCAGTGAGTGCGTCGCGCAGGCGATACACCACCGGCGATACCGCGCCGATGGTTGGCTGCTACCTGACGTCACAGTCCACGCCATCGCCTGCCCGTGACGCCAGCACAACATCATTCCTGCCTCCTGAACTGTCGTTACTGCAAGCAGGGATTTTACGTTCCGGCTACATAGCGGTGTATAATGATATCTCGAAACGGAGGATTTAATACAACACGAGTCGACTCGCTACGGTTGTAACTAAGTTTGCGCCACGTTCCATGTTGTCCGTATGGGTATTGTGTTACATAAAATACGGGCAGTCATATAAATTATACCTAGCAGTAGTTAATTGGATTCTGTCTCACATATTTATTAATATGTAGCAAATCCTTAGAAATCGTTCAGTTTTTGAAAGAAATGCACAAAATCTCTAACTCCATCTTGGGCATCGTCATAAACGTTCACTAAGGAAGTTGCTATGGACTTGGTTACACAGTTCGAGATGAGATGCTAATAGTGACTTCCATCACCAATATTTGGCCAAACAGGCTTTTAGATGTTGTGGTAAACAGTTCATCATCATCAAACTATTCGCCAGTGCCATGAGTTGTATCGAAAATTTACCCCCGTGTCTCTCAAAGAGAGACCGAGAGAGATAGCACAACGGTTTGCGCACTGGACTCGCTTACGGGAGGTTGACGGTCCAAATACCCGTCCGGCCAGCCTGACTTGAAATATCCGTGCTTTCCCTAAATAGCTCCAGTCAAATGCCAGGACGATTCCTTTGAAAGGGCAAAGCCGATTTCCTTCGCTATACTTTATGAATCCAAGCTTGTGAGCCATCTCCAAGGGTCTAGCTGGCAACGCAACGTTAAACGCTAATATTCCTTCCGTCCTTCCCTACCTTTCTCAAACTGGGGCCATGTACCGCTGTCTTGGCAATCCATCAGCTGGATACAACGTTAAGATAAGTGGCCATAACAGTTAGCTATGTGTTAGCATCGACTTGACTTCGTATTTTTAATCCACACAAACCCTCGTACGGGTAAGGTAAAGATAATAACACAACAGGAATAGGAGACAACTGTACGATTTGGGATGTTTAAATAGACTGATAAGAAGTGAGGCAAGAAGTTCGTGAAAACACAAATCACAGGAAGTAGCAGTATGATAGAACCTGAGTAAAGGCATCAGGGAATATATTCTATAGTACTAGAAGGAACCGTAGAAACCAAAAATTGTAAAAACTTATAATTATGTAATTCATATAAAAACTGAATGTATGACCTATTCTAAGATGAAGAAGTTGGTAGAGGGGAGGGAGTTGTGGTGGGTGTTATCAAACACAAAGACGACTCGTCAACCTGCACAGATCAAAGGCAACTAGGATTTCGTCAGGAACACGAAAAAGACAACCCAGCCAACCACCATGCTCAGTAATGACCACATAATTATGTCCAAGAATACAAACTATCTGTAGTCCGTTACAGATGCAAAACCTCAAATACAGTGTGTTTCATTAATATAAGCTAACTCATTATGGGTGGATTCCTTTGGACAAAAGAAGAATGAAATACATTCACAATGCAGGGTCTAATGTGATTTTTGTGGGAGCTAGACGCACAGTGTTCTTTACATTGGAAGCCGCTCTCGATAAAGCTACATAAACTGGTAAACAGCAGGTACATGTTTTACACAACATTTCTCTGTACCGCCTAATCCATTAAAATTTGGTTCGCTTGCAACTTTGTAGCCGTGGACTTGAAGCAACTTTACGCAAAGTGATAGCAAGCTGCATGCCAAAAACGTAAGTAAGGTCTACTTCATAGTAATCGCTAATCCTCACCGTTAACACACAAATCAAAATTTACGGCAGAAACCGAAATGTTGGTTCACTCTGAGTTATGGTTCAGATGGGACTTAACATGTGAGGTCATCAGTCCCATAGACTTAGAACTGGCCTAACTAACCCAAGTACATCACTCACATCCATGCCCGAGGCAGGATTCGAACCTGCGACAGTAGCAGCAGCGTGGTTCCAGACTGAAGAGCCTAGAACCGGTCCGCCACAGCGGCCGGCCACTGGGAGCTAAGCAGCCCGCGCTACAGCTATACACGTCATGCGAAACTGTACACAACTTGTTAATATACAGGTTAAAGCAGAACTCCACCGACAAAGTTTTGAATGTAGCCTAAGGAAATTTTTGAGAACTGGGTGCCACAGACATTTTATTTGCTTTGATTTCTTACCCCCCCCCCCCCCCCCCTCCCATTTATTATTGCATCCCAGTTGTATTGAAAATATTTGCGCAACAGTTAAGATGTCGACAGAGTGGACTATGCTTCTTGGGAAACAAACCTGCATTCTCTTAGGGATTATTTTGATTACAGTTAGTAGTGCCCCCACGATTGCATACAGTACCTCTCTGTTCCATCCCGGATTTATTATTCTGGATTTCTTTTTCTGTACGTTACAATGATACACGGCAGTATGGATAGGTTCACCAGTGAACAGTTGGCAGCTATGGACATTTTTATGGGCTCACTGAGTACAATGGAAGAGCGATACAATGACTCTGTGCTGAATGGTTCACTCAGTGACGGAAACCACACCGCAGTACTGGCGCTTTAAAATTCTTTTGTGTTAGAGTGTATGTCTACCTGATAGAGAATGTGTTGCTCGCTACTACTACCATATTTCCAGCGGTAGTCAACGCATTTCACGAGCTCTAAACACAATATAAAGAACTGTTTTGAAAATCTTACGCTAACGACAATTTTACACGCATCATACATATAAGGTACAATCATTGCAGCCATGGGACTACCCAAGTGAGGCTAGTTTGCTAATTAGTTCCTGTAGTAATGTGCTGGAAACCGTTGTATCGATCGTATCGACTAAAGTTCATTGTGAAAGTATGCTTTAATATTGTCAAGTGTTACATGATTAAGTCTAACATTACTTTCCAATAAACTGAATGGAGTCGTGTCCCTGAACAGTTCCTAGAGGATGTGCCTCCGAGAACTCCATAGATTATGTTGTTTCAAGATGAAGGGACGTCGGCACGCTTTATACTCGAGGTTAGGGATCATATTAAATTACGGATCGCAGAACAGTGGAATGCTTACAGGAGTCCTGTTCCACGGCGAGCTCGTTAACCAGATGTACACCCCAAGTTCTTCTCCTGGAGAGCTACTTTACTAGACTTCGGTCGATACTCACATGAACCTGGTTGCTACGGTTGTCGCTGCCGCAATAGAAGTACGCATTCTCGAGCCTATAGGACAGTCGACGCTCTGTACTGTTATTCTGAACACCTGTCATGTAACAGGCTTGTGCCAACGTTTATCTGACATTGCGTGTCCTATGGCCGAAACATATCATAAAATGTAATTGTGTGGAACTTATAGCTGTTGTAGTTTACAGTCAGAAGGATCACAGTACATAAGGAAGGGTTCTAGGCCGTCTGCTGTTCTTAATCTAAATTTATGTGTTAAACTTAAAGAACAAAATTTCTTTCACGTGTTGTGTGCCGGCCGCTGTGGCCAAGCGCTTCTAGGCCCTTCATTCTGGAAGGCTGCTACGGTCGCAGGTTCGAATCCTGCCTCGGACATGGATGTGTGTGATGTCCTTAACTTAGTTAGGTTTAAGTAGTTATAAGTTATAGGGGAGTGATGGCCTCAGATGTTAAGTCCCATAGTGCTCAGAGCCATTTGAACCATTTTTGTACTTACACTAAGAAAAATGGCAACTAGTGAATCTCGTTGCTGTCTAAATCATCCCGAAAACTTATGTTATGTGTGTGAGAAATTCACTCCAAAATCTCAAAGAAAACCAATCACTGATTTGGTTAAGAAGGCACAGAAATTGTATTTTGATTGTCCTGTTGGTGATCAAGATAAAAATTTTACACTTCATAGTGCCTGCATAGCCTGTACTACAATCAAAACCGAGTGGTTGAAAGGAAAACGCCGAGCCATGCCATTTGCTGATCTGATGCTGTTGTGTGGGCCTAATGACCATTATTCAGACTGTTACTTCTGTCTTAAAAATATTTCGGACATTCACCTAGACATAAAATAAATCCAAATGTATCTTCAGTGCATTTTCCTGCGCCCCATGATGAGGGTTTGCCTGTTCCTGTCTGTAACTCGAAAGCCACGGAACCAGACACCATGTCAATTGAATCAGAAAGTACTGATCGTATAGAAGAGTACTGCCCTCAATATCATGACACTATGCCTCAGTTAGTTAATCAAAAGGAATTGAAAAATTTGTTTCGCGATCTAAAACTTTCGAAGCAGCAAGCTGAACTCTTGGGGTCAAGACTGCAACAACGGAACCTTCTAACTCTAGGGACAAACATTTCCTGTTCAGATCAAGAGGTGTTTCCTGCACTCAATACTTCGATATGCAGAATCCAGTGTGTGTATGTAGGGATGTCAATGGTCTGATGATGCAGCCAGGTGTACAACATAATCCACAGAAGTGGTGACTATTTATTGACTCCAGTAAAACCAGCTTGAAGGCATTACTCCTGCATAATGGCAAAGCATTTCCATCGGTATCTTTGGTTCTCGCAGTAGACATGAAAGGAACTTATGGAACCATGGCTTTGATGCTGTAGGCAATCAAATATAAGGACCATGATTGGCAGCTTTGCTGTGATTTAAATGTTGTTGCACTCCTTATAGATTTACAGGCTGGATTAAGAAACACTGCTGCCTTTTGTGCCTTTGGGGCAGCTGTGTCACCAAGAACAACTACACAGTCAAGGAATAGCCTATAAGGAAGTTATATGTTCCTGGAAACGTAAATATGAACAATACCCCATCGGTTAAGCTCAACAAAATCATTTTGCCTCCTCTTCATATCAAGTTGGGCCTTATCAAAAACTTTGTAAAGGGTATGGGTTACCAAGGAGAGGCCTTCAATCAATTAAGGGAGGCATGTTACCATAGTGAATGATCTGTTGGACAATTATAAGAACATGGTGTGTAGAATGTCGCTTAAAATTCACTTTTTACATTCACGCCTAGATTTCTTCCCGGAAAATTTGGGAGCATTGCGAACGCTTTCCCCAAATCATTCTTACTATGGAACACCGTTAGCAAGGCCACTGGAACCTTTCGATGATGGGTGACTAATGCTGCGGTATTGTTAGGGAGAGTGATGAAACGACAAACAAAAGAAGAGCTCCGTCGTTGCATTTTTCAAAAACCAAAGACGATTAAAGGTGAAAAAATCTTCTGAACTAATTTGGACCTTTTATTAGCATCATGCCCATATATACATACAAAATAATATTGATTTCAGACGTTCTGATGTTTATTTTTGTTTGGCTTAATTGTGTCAATTTTCGCTGTTACCATTTTCTATTTTTCTATGTATCTAGGAAATGCGACGTCATAGAGATAAACTGATTTCACGAGTGTATTCAGCACCCCATAATTAGGTAAATCCGCTCATTTACAAACCAGATGCAGAAACTTACTTTGTGTTCTGCTTTACGGGAGGTCTTGTCATGGGGAAGCCTTGTCAGAGAGCTCAACCGCATGAACGTCTAAGGAAGTGATTCCAGTGGTGGTCTGCTGTTGCCTTCCACTGATGATGATGAAATGATAATGAGGCCAACACAACACCCAATCCCTGAGCGGAGAAAATCTCCGACCCAGCTCTGAATCGAACCCGGACCCCTTGGCGTGACAGACAGCCGCTCTGACCACGCAGCTATCGGGGCGGACAGATGCAGAAAATAATTTTAAATTTGTTAGCTAGTCTAATTAAAGCAAGGGCTTATTCCGTTGCAGCGATACCATTTTCATGAAATTTCAGTCACCTACTCTCTCCTCCGAATATCAAAATATTGTGTTGATTCCCACCTACATAGGAAGAAATAATCTTCGTAATAAAACAAGAGAAATCAGAGTTCTCAAGGAAAGATTTAAATTTTCATTTTTCATTGCAGTGAGTTTTCTTGTAATGTTAGGAGCTTTTAGAAGGCGCAATGAACAATGACGTAATGTTGTTGTTGTTGTGGTCTCCAGTCCTGAGACTGGTTTGATGCATTTCTCCATGCTACTCTATCCTGAGAAAGCTTCTTCATCTCCCAGTACCTACTGCAACCTACATCCTTCTGAATCTGCTTAGTGTAGTCATGTCTTGGTCTCCCCCCAGTACCTACTGCAACCTACATCCTTCTGAATCTGCTTAGTGTAGTCATGTCTTGGTCTCCCTCTACGATTTTTACCCTCCACGCTGCCCTCCAATACGAAATTGGTGATCCCTTGATGCCTCAGAACATGTCCTACCAACCGATCCCTTCTTCTGGTCAAGTTGTGGCACAAACTTCTCTTCTCCCCAATCCGATTCAATACTTCCTCATTAGTTATGTGATCTACCCATCTAACCTTCATCATTCTTCTGCAGCACCACATTTCGAAAGCTTCTATTCTCTTCTTGTCCAAACTACTTATAGTCCATGTTTCACTTCCATACATGGCTACACTCCACACAAATACTTTCAGAAATGACTTCCTGACACTTAAATCTAGATTCGATGTTAACAAATTTCACTTCTTCAGAAACGCTTTCCTTGCCATTGCCAGTATACATTTTATATCCTCTCTACTTCAACTATCATCTGTTATTTTGCTCAACAAATAGCGAAACTCCTTTACTACTTTAAGTGTCTCTTTTCCTAATCTAATTCCCTCAGCATCACCAGACTTAATTCGACTACATTCCATTATCCTCGTTTTGCTCTTGTTGATGTTCATCTTATATCCTCCTTTCAAGACACTGTCCATTACGTTCAACTGCTCTTCCAGGTCCTTTACTGTCTCTGACAGAATTACAATGTCATCGGCGAACCTCAAAGGTTTTATTTCTTCTCCATGGATTTTAATACCTACTCCGAATTTTTCTTTTGTCTCCGTTACTGCTTGCTCAGTATACAGATTGAATAACATCGGGGAGAGACTACAACCCTGTCTCACTCCCTTCCCAATCACTGCTTCCCTTTCATGTCCCTCGACTCTTATAACTGCCATCTGGTTTCTGTACAAATTGCAAATAGCCTTTCGCTCCCTATATCTTACCCCTGCCACCTTTAGAATTTGAAAGAGAGTATTCCAGTCAACATTGTCAAAAGCTTTCTCTAAGTCTACAAATGCTAGAAACGTAGGTTTGCCTTTCCTTAATCTTTCTTCTAAGATAAGTAGTTAGGTCAGTATTGTCTCACGTGTTCCAGTATTTCTACGGAATCCAAACTGATCTTCCCCGAGGTCGGCTTATACAAGTTTATCCATTCGTCTGTAAAGAATTGGTGTTAGTATTTTGCAGCTGTGGCTTATTAAACTGATTGTTCGGTAATTTTCACATCTGTCAATACCTGCTTTCTTTGGGATTGGAATTATTATGTTCTTCTTGAAGTCTGAGGGCATTTCGCCTGTTTCATACATCTTGCTCACCAGATGGTAGAGTTTTGTCAGGACTGGCTCTCTCAAGGCCGTCAGTAGTTCCAATGGAATGTTGTCTACTCCAGGGGCCTTGTTTCGACCCAGTTCTTTCAGTGCTCCGTCAAACTCTTCACCCAGTATCGTATCTCCCATTTCATCTTCATCTACATCCTCTTCCATTTCCATAATATTGTCCTCAAGTACATCGCCCTTGTATAGACTCTCTATATACTCCTTCCACCTTTCTGGTTTCCCTTCTTTGCTTAGAACTGGGTTTCCATCTGAGCTCTTGATGTTCATACAAGTGGTTCTCTTATCTCCAAAGGTCTCTTTAATTTTCCTGTAGGCAGTATCTATCTAACCCCTAGTGAGATAGGCCTCTACATCCTTACATTTGTCCTCTAGCCATCCCTGCTTAGCCATTTTGCACTTCCTGTCGATCTCATTTTTGAGACGTTTGTATTCCTTTTTGCCTGCTTCATTTATTGCATTTTTATATTTTCTTCTTTCATCAGTTAAATTCAATATATCTTGTGTTACGCAAGGATTTCTACTAGCCCTCGTCTTTTTACCTACTTGATCCTCTGCTGTCTTCACTACTTCATCCCTCAAACTTCCCATTCTTCTTCTACTGTACTTCTGCCCCCCCCCCCCTTCCTGTCAATTGTTCCCTTATGCTCTCCATAAAACTCTGTACAACCTCTGGTTCTTTCCGTTTACCAGGATCCCATCTCCTTAAATTCCCACCTTTTTGCAGTTTCTTCAGTTTTAATCTACAGGTCATAACTAATAAATTGTGGTCAGAGTCCACATCTGCCCCTGGAAGTGTCTTAAAATTTAAAACCTGGTTCCTAAATCTCTGTCTTACCATTATACAATCTATCTGATACCTTTTAGTATCTCCAGGGTTCTTCCATGTATACAACCTTCTTTCATGATTCTTAAACCAAGTGTTAGCTATGATTAAGTTTTGCTCTGTGAAAAATTCTACCAGGCGGCTTTCTCTTTCATTTCTCTCCCCCAATCCATATTCACCTACTACGTTTCATCTCTCCCTTTTCCTACACTCGAATTCCAGTCACCCATGACTATAAAATTTTCGTCTTCTTCACTATCTGAATAATTTCTTTTATTTGATCATACATTTGTTCAGTTTCTTCGTCATCTGCACAGCTAGTTGTCATATAAACTTGTACTACTGTAGTAGGTGTGGGCTTCGTATCTATCTTGGCCACAATAATGCGTTCACTATGCTGTTTGTAGTAGCTCACCCGTACTCCTATTTTCCTATTCATTATTAAACCTACTAATGTATTACCCCTATTTGATTTTGTGTTTATAACCCTGTAGTCACCTGACCAGAAGTCTTGTTCCTCCTGCCACCGAACTTCACTAATTCCCACTATATCGAACTTTAACCTATCCATTTCCCTTTTTGAATTTTCTAACCTACCTGCCCGATTAAGGGATCTGAGATTCCACGCTCCGATCCGTAGAACGCCAGTTTTCTTTCTCCTGATAATGACATCCCCCTGAGTAGTCCCCGCCCGGAGATCCGAATGGGGCACTATTTTACCTCCGGAATATTTTACCCAAGAGGACGCCATCATCATTTAATCATACAGTAAAGCTGCATGCCCTTGGGAAAAATTACGGCCGTAGTTTCCCCTTGCTTTCAGCCGTTCGCAGTACCAGCACAGCAAGGCCGTTTTGGTTAATGTTACAAGGCCAGATCAATCATCCACACTGTTGCCCCTGCAACTACTGAAAAGGCTGCTGCCCCTGTTCAGGAACCACACGTTTGTCTGGCCTCTCAACAGATACCCCTACGTTGTTGTTGCTCCTACGGTACGGCTATCTGTATCGCTGAGGCATGCAAGCCTCCCCACCAACGGCAAGGTCCATGGTTCATGGTTCATGCTTCATGACGTAATAAATAACAAAAACAGTACAAAACTTCCTGGCAGATTAAAGCTGTGTGCCGGAGCTAGACTCGAACTCTGGACCTTTGCCTTTCGCGGGCGGGTGCTCTACCATCTTTTTTTATGTCGGTATTGTTCGTTGCGTTTAGTCTGGGCGAACGTCACAAGACATCCGTGCAAGTTGATCGTTGACGTCTTTGCAGACCGAACACGCTGAGCTACCGTGGCGGCTACCATCTGAGCTATCCAAGCACAACCCAGAATCCGTCCTCACCAGCTTCAGTTCTGCCAGTACCTCGTCCCCTACGTTCCAAACTTAAGAGAAGATCTTCTGCTCTCATTTTGAAAATCAGTAGAAGTTACAACTCACTAAAATAATAACAGACAGAGCTGTAGAACATAACCAGACTAAATAAAACAGGAACGAAAAAATACAGGACGGTAGTAGACTACAATGAACAGAGTAAATACAACAAACCAAAACAGTGACCAGAGCTGTGAAAAGCTGCTTCCCATCCAGTATAAAGTGAATACTAAGAAACTATAATGCTGTACAAATATCTCTAATTAGTACGTAACGCTGTTATTACATACAAAAACAAACCTATATTACAGGCCAGGCCAGCGAAGATGCTACAGAAATGAAAATAAGCAACACGCTTATGGCACAACGCAAGCAGCCTTTCATTTAATTACAGCAGACAAACCACATCTCCAAGAAGACAGAACATAATTAAATACGCGTAGTCTACCTTGCTTTGGGCGTCACAATCAACGCTCCTCGCTAATGCACGTAATATGCAATAGTTAAGTTAAAAAAATATTTTCCAAAATATGTAAGTAAAGTGATGCACCATATGTGTGAAGCACTGATCATAAAATTTTGTAGGAGAGGTCTTGCACGGTCAGCTCACATTCAGTTTTGTAACCTGACATCACTCGGAACATGCTGGTTAGCTGCACGGAGAGACACGTTCATGTTGTAAGAGTCAAGTTGTGACCTCCCATACCCATACATTTTCCATAGATTATCTATGTTCTGTATACACAATAAGTCGAAATACTCGGTGGATATTTGCCACCTAACACATCTTTTCTGAGCTTACATCGCTATTCGTCAAATATGGAACGAACGTCAAAATTGGGCCACACTAGGTATCAGTCTATTTACACAACATTTAAATCACATCAGCCATCCTCGCTAACTGAGAATCAAATTGTTATCTTCCAACATAACTTAGACAGTGGTACACTAATCGGTCTGAAACTACAAGGTGATCGAAAAGCCGGAAGCGTAAAAGAGCTAATGAAGTACGCATATAAGCAATATTTATAACATATGCTCAAAATAGTTGCCCTCTTCAGTTATTCTTTCATGAACGCGCTATACCCTGCTGGAGCCTACTTTTCACAGCATTTTACTTTGATGTTGTTAGTCTCCATTAGATCCGCCGAAGAGTGCCGTCCGTTTTTAAAGACCTTTCCTTTAAGAAAGAAGGCCAGACCTAGACTTCCATATGTAGTGAACCAAGCGTCTACGACCTGTACTCGTACATCTATTATGTATATTCCCGTGTAGGTCAGATGTTATACTTGAAAGTGGCTTTCCCGGTACTGCAGGTATGTACGATATTGCATACGCGTAGTCTACCTTGCTTTGGGCGTCACAGTCAACGCTCCTCGCTAATCCACGTAATATGCAATAGTTAAGTTAAAAAAAAAAATATTGCCTGTACCGGCCGGATAGCCATATGGTAAGGCATCCGCTCGTGAAAAGCGGGAAATCCAGGTTCGAGTCCCGGCACAAATTTTCATTGTCGTCATTCCGTTCTACAGCTGATGGCTGTCCGTTTTCGCAATTGCAAATTCATTTAATGTATTTCATAATGACTCTAGTCGCCGCAATGCCTGTTGCATCGTAATCAGAATAACACAAGCACTGCAATACCCTGCTCACTGAAGTTCCACAGGAAACATCGTACGTTATCGATGACACGATACCGCTCACCAAATACTAATTTTCCGGCAGTAGATGTTTTCATGAAATGCAAGTAGATTTTTGATGGACCAAATTATTTTGTGTTGACTATTCTCCTATCCGATAACGTGAAATGAAGATTCATCAGCGAAGAAAAAATGGTCCACTTATCGATTACATGGATATCAGGAAACAACAGTTAAGCTGTAAAGTTCATCTAACGGATTTCTTTATCCGGCACTTTCAGTTATTGCACATTGCCAACCTGATACACACGAAATTTTAACATCTGAACTCTTCGCTGATCAGTATCACAGGAAATCTGAGAATGGGGAAATAGTCCTTTCAGACGTAGTGAAGGCGGACGCACCGTCACATTTCTCACCTCACACAATCTAGTGTCCACCACTATGGATGGTCTCCAAGTTCTCTTCTTCTCTACAACTGATTCGCATTCCTTCACACGGGCAATTTGCTCAAATGGCTATGAGCACTATGGGACTTAACATCTAAGGTCATCAGTCCCATTGATCTTAGAACTACTTAAACCTAACTAACCTAAGGACATCACACACATCCATGCACGAAGCATGATTCGAAACTGCGTCCGTAGCGGTCGCGTGGTTCCAGACTGAAGTGCCTAGAACCGCTCGGCCACAGCGGCCGGCTCACGGGCAATTAATCTTATTTCTTATGAAGTGTTGGCCACTGCGGCATCTGGATGTTTCCCAGGTCTACAACATGTCCTTACGAACGTCTCGCAAGATACTGTTCAGCAACGAAAATTCGTAATCATTAGGAAAACGCCTTGTTTGCCAAGCCATGACTGGTGCAATACGGCAGACGTGAGGTGACCTTTACCCAGTGCATTACAGTCTTCGCTAGAGCTACAGAACCACTGTAGGCTACCACAAGTAAGCGTAGACGATGGCAGTTTCCCCCGTAATATTGGTCATTTAAGATCGTAACCGCATTGTCTGTACGTTACGTATGTTGCGTTTCTGTTGGACATCACCTCATTTCGATCCCTTTGTTTCTGGATCTGATCATTGTACTAGATTCCCCCAGAAATCGGAAGCAGTAAACCGAAAAGACGCTGGGAAACGAGATACAATATAAGGGGCAACGTAACACGTGGAACATCTTTGTTCTACATAGCTAGCCTCCTTTCTGTTACCAAGAAATAAATAGTATTTATAACAAAATAGAAACCATCAAAGTTACATTTTGGTTTTAGTCTAAAATTGTTTATATGTACTCTGAAATAAAGGGATGTTAGAGTAAAAAAAATACAGATTTATCATAGCACTAGTAAACGCGGTTTCCTTAAAAAATATGAAATTAAAAAGGAAATAAACAAAAACAAAGCAATCATGGCTTCAGTACTACCCGAGCTTGTGTAAAGCGTGTTCCTGTTATTCAAAAACAACTTTCACACCCGTCAGTAATAACAGGAAACTTTTGCCTTTGATCATCATGATGAAAATTCTATTGAGTACAAAATGAAAACAAAATTATGTACATTTATTTATAATTGCGCCTGTAATCTCTACTTGCATCAAAAGTAATTGCTATGATTTTAAAAACGCAGAATTTATACGTTCGGTTAATTTTTATTACTTATGAAATGCAATTTATGTCCTGTAAGCATATAAAGTACACAATAGACGAAATCTGAACGAAGCGCGGTTCCAGTTATGTGCAAATCAAACAAACAAAGAACAAAAGGAAGAGGTCGGCTCCCAGTTTGTTTTACACATATGCATTTATGTTCCTTTCCCTACCATTGCTACAAATAATACTGGTAATCCTATCACTTTCTACGTCATTCATACTCTGTACCAAAACTACCGGACCATAGTTCTGGTAGATCGGCACTCTAGCTATCGCTAATATACACTCCTGGCAATTGAAATAAGAACACCGTGAATTCATTGTCCCAGGAAGGGGAAACTTTATTGACACATTCCTGGGGTCAAATACATCACATGATCACACTGACAGAACCACAGGCACATAGACACAGGCAACAGAGCATGCACAATGTCGGCACTAGTACAGTGTACATCCACCTTTCGCAGCAATGCAGGCAGCTATTCTCCCAAGGCGACGATCGTAGAGATGCTGGATGTAGTCCTGTGGAACGGCTTGCCATGCCATTTCCACCTGGCGCCTCAGTTGGACCAGCGTTCGTGCTGGACGTGCAGACCGCGTGAGACGACGCTTCATCCAGTCCCAAACATGCTCAATGGGGGACAGATCCGGAGATCTTGCTGGCCAGGGTAGTTGACTTACACCTTCTAGAGCACGTTGGGTGGCACGGGATAAATGCGGAGTGCATGGTCCTGTTGGAACAGTAAGTTCCCTTGCCGGTCTAGGAATGGTAGAACGATGGGTTCGATGACGGTTTGGATGTACCGTGCACTATTCAGTGTCCCCTCGACGATCACCAGAGGTGTACAGCCAGTGTAGGAGATCGCTCCACACCCCATGATGCCGGATGTTGGCCCTGTGTGCCTCGGTCGTATGCAGTCCTGATTGTGGCGCTCACCTGCACGGCTCCAAACACGCATACGAGCATCATTGGCACCAAGGCAGAAGCGACTCTCACCGCTGAAGACGACACGTCTCCATTCGTCCCTCCATTCACGCCTGTCGCGACACCACTGGAGGCGTTCTGCACGATGTTGGGGCGTGAGCGGAAGACGGACTAACGGTGTGCGGGACCGTAGCCCAGCTTCATGGAGACGGTTGCGAATGGTCCTCGCCGATACCCCAGGAGCAACAGTGTCCCTAATTTGCTGGGAAGTGGCAGTGCGGTTCCCTACGGCACTGCGTAGGATCCTACGGTCTTGGCGTGCATCCGTGCGTCGCTGCGGTCCGGTCCCAGGTCGACGGGCACGTGCACCTTCCGCCAACCACTGGCGACAACATCGATGTACTGTGGAGACCTCACGCCCCACGTGTTGAGCAATTCGGCGGTACGTCCACCCGGCCTCCCGCATGCCCACTATACGCCCTCGCTCAAAGTCCGTCAACTGCACATACGGTTCACGTCCACGCTGTCGCGGCATGCTACCAGGGTTAAAGACTGCGATGGAGCTCCGTATGCCGCGGCAAACTGTCTGACACTGACGGCGGCGGTGCACAAATGCTGCGCAGCTAGCGCCATTCGACGGCCAACACCGCGGTTCCTGGTGTGTCCGCTGTGCCGTGCGTGTGATCATTGCTTGTACTGCCCTCTCGCAGTGTCCGGAGCAAGTATGGTGGGTCTGACACACCGGTGTCAATGTGTTCTTTTTTCCATTTCCAGGAGTGTATGTATCTTGAACTTGCGGTGGCCAAGTGGACGAATACAGTGCAGCTATTGTTTACAGTCATAGTTATTTTCATGTGGGCCACTTTTCGATCGCGCTGCACAACCCAGATTTAACTGGGTGGAGGGGGGAGGGGGGAGGGGAGAGGAGTGGCACTGTGAAACAGTAGATGTGCTCACATGTAATGTCACGACTTTACCAACACAATGACACCTTTTTTTGTGGCTATATTATTGATTGTTTTCCAACAGCAAACCGCCCTGAAGATTTAATTTGGTCGACACATGACTGATTTGAGACACAGCAAGCTACCCGGAGCCGCACTCAACTGCTGGTGCCTGCAGCGTGCTGTCACCGAGCACCGCCGTGGCTGTACTACGTCGGAGGCCATTTATTTTTCGCCACGTTGAGTTGGCTAAAGCTGCAAGAAACGGCCCTCAGTAATTGCCGACTGTTGTTTACTCGCACCGCAAAACACATTCCGGGTGTTTTCCTCTCGCGCAGGGACCTCACTGTCAAAACAAGGGCAGCTTTCACGCAACCGGGATAGCGCTTCTGCAGTCTTAAACTTAATTTAGTTTTCCTTCTGTCCTGAAAGCTTCCTACGAATGTGACCTCCTCTTTAAAAAAAAAAAAACTAAGTTAGTAGAAATTTATTACTGCTCTAGCCTATGTCTATTAAGCAGGCATATGTTGTTGAAATTGTAACAGTTTATTTTATTTCTCTCCGTGTCTTCGTCATTATTAACCACAACAGAGAAAATACTGGAACTAGATAAAAATACGGAAACACTTCCAGAAATGCTTGATTGAACATAAACGCAGATGCTGGCCCAGTTTTCAAGTTGCGCTATTGTATTCAACCACGAACGGCAACTGTGCAATGTCCTCACCAAGTTGCAAGTGTCAGCCGTGATCAGAACAGGGCTCTATTTAGGTGTGTGTGCATTATGTCGAAGACAAGTGAATTCGAACGTTGGCAACTTGTTACTGCTCGTATGGTGAGTTCCTTCGTAACCAAGGTACTTCCGTAAATGCATACACGGAAAGCGAAGAAAAGTCTGTTTCTATGGCACGACGCGGCAGAAGGATGTGTTGAGTGATTGTGGCAGACGCTCATTGAAGAGGATGGTGACTGAAAATAAGAGGGTAACAGCTGGAAAAATCACTGCAGGACTGAATGTCACCCACGAATTCCGTCAGCACAAAAAGCACTGAGCTTGGAATTTCAGGCCGAGAAGACAGGGCCTCCCTTCACGAAGCTCGAATCGTTCAGGACAGGTCTTTTGCCCACGAGGAAAAATTGTAGCACCTCCCCTGGCCACCACAGCTCAATATCTATGAGCTCCTTTCGTCTAACATAGACTGCGTGACTGCTGTTACCTGAACTTGTCACTACCTGGCAGGAAGAATGCTATAAAATTTCTGTGAAAAACGGACAGGGTTTTGAGCCATATGCGGCTCGTGTTCATCCCGTTTATTGTTTGTCATCTTCTCTTACGGTACTCCCGCCTAATTTTCTTATTCCATTTACTTGCGTCAGTAACTTCGTGCCTTACCTACCCGTGAGTGGCAGCAGCAGCGCTTGTCGACAAGTACACTGTCGTACCATCTCTGGAGCGACCGATAGCATTTCCAGGTCCTCGTACGTCTGGAGTTGAGTTGGGAGCTCACTCAGGGGCGCAGCAGCAGCGGAGTCCGGACGCAGCAGCAGTGAAGTCGTGGACGGAGCGCAAGTGAGGTGCGGACAGCCAGTGCTCGCCGACCGCTAGCGACACACATGAACTGTCCGACGGAAGGGGTCGTCCCATCGGGCGACGTGTATTTGGTCTTTTGACCGTTTCTGGGCCTCGTCACTTGGTCATCGTGCCGGACGTGTGTCGTGGCCAATGTCGGGGAGGAGCTGCAATCACCTTTGGACAGCCAAGACTCGCCCGACCGTTGCCGACACACGTGACTTGAGTGGTAACGATCTGGGTTGGTCGTTCTGTCGGTCGTTTCATCGGACGACGTGTATTTGGTCGCCGACCGCTTGCGGAAACTCTCTGTGTGTTGAATTGATTCGTCCTTGTTGTTCCACGGTGTTTGCTTTTACGATTGTTCAGATTCTTGTGCAAGTGTGTTTACGTGGAACCGTGTGCCCTTCTGTGATTCCTACCGAGCAGATGAATGCTGTCTGCGTACTGGAGTAGTCAGTCGGTCGGTTGAAATAGAGAGCGAGTGTTTCGAATGGAAGGTTAGGTTAGTGTGTTGTTTAACGCACCGTCGACGACGAGGTCATTAGAGACGGAGCACAAGCTCGGGTTAGGGAGGGCTGGGGAAGGAAATCGGCCGTGCCCTTTCAAAAAAACCAACCCGGCATTTGCCTGAAACGATTTAAGGAAATCACGGAAAACCTCAATCAGGATGGCTGGGGACGGGATTGAACCGTCGTCCTTCCGAATGCGAGTCCAGTGTGCTAACCACTGCGCCACCTCACTCGGTCGGGTGCAAGGGAATTGATTTGGCTGTTGGTTGTTTCCTCAGCCGTCCCTAGGTCGTGTTGACACCGATTGTTCAGTGTTATGCTTGGCTGCCTGTCTCACCTAAGCTGTGGCTAGAGTTTCCTCCCCAGGCCGACCCTCTGAACACTTCTGACCACCACTGATTGTTGTTTGTGATTCTCATTTTATTTGGTTGCAGGTACTGTCCCAGGCCTTCAGCCATATATTAATATTGTCTGTTTTATGTTTAGTATATGACTTTCAGCGGACTTCATGACAACTATTTTAAGATTAGGCCTTCAGCCGTGTATTATTAAAAATCCTTGTGGCTCTGTATTTACGTCTTCAGCCATGTTTGTTTCAGAATCTGTGGCTTTAATATGTAAATCCTTGGCTGTAAGGTTGTTCTTGAGGAATTGTTTGGGCCTTCAGCTGACAAGATACTTCAAGTTTTATTAAGATGTTTTTCTGTTCTACTGTGTAAAAGCTTATCTTTAAAGCCTCTCCTTTAATAATGTACAGAAAATTTTTCTGTTGGGTCTTCAGCCGAAAAATTTAATTCAATTTTCCTTCTTATGGCCTTTAGCCAGTATTTGTAAATGCTTGGCTTTTAAAGAATTTCCTTAGCTGAACTGAAATATTATTACAGCCTTTAGCCAAGAAGAACCGTAATTTTGCTTAAGTAAGGCTTTCAGCCGTTACTTTAAATCCTAGTGTTTCAAAAGCAATCATTGAAACTTATTCTGGAGAAGATACATATGCTCTCAGCCGTGAGTTGATCTTTGTCGTTTTAAGGAAAAAACTGTGCATTGATTTGACCAATAAAGCTGAGCGTGTTCTTGTATAACTAACAGTAATTGACCTTGGCCCTTTCCACAACCTGATCCGCTCTGTCCTGCGAAGCCAGATTTCAGGTTTGCATTTATAAATTCCTAGACGAATGGAAGCTGATTTGAATTCATTGCTCTCTACCGATATGTCCACCTTTGGCACGGATAACAGCGACGATGCCTTGTGGCATGGAAGTAATGAGCCCTTTGTAGGTCTGTCTAGAGAGTTGTCACTACATGTGCACACACAAGTAAAGTAATTCTCGTAAATTCTGGAGAGGGAAGCGATGAGCTCTGACGACACATTCATTCACATTCCAGACGTATTCTATCGGGTTCGGATCTGAAGAGTTGGGGCTCCAGAACATCAACTAGAAATCGCCACTATGTAACTAAAACTACTCAGTCACGTTCCTGGCTTTGTGAAATGGCACATGATTTAGGTGAAAATGCGACTGACGTCGGGAAACATGATCGTCATGAAGGGGTGCAGTTGTCTGCGACCACTGTACAGTACTCCTTGGACCTCGAAGTGTCTTGCACGAGCTTCACTAGACCCATGGATACTCACGTGAATGTGCCCCAGAGTATAATGGAGCCTCCGCCAGCTTGTCTCTGTCCCGCAGTACAGGCATCAAATACCTGATTCCCTGGAAGATGACGGATTTGTGCCCTCCCTTCTGCGTGAAGAGCACGGGATCTGGATTCATCAGATCATGCACCAACGTCCAGTTCCGATGGTCACTTGCACATATCAGTCATAGTTGTGGTGTTAGCATTTACACATGCATGGATAGGCGGTTGCGGAAACCTATCGTTAGGAGTGTTCGGTGCATTGTGTCTTCAGACACACTTGTTCTCTGTCCAGCATTAAAGTCTGATGTTAGTTCCGCCACAGTTCGCCGCTTGTCCCATTTTACCAGTCTGTCCAGCGTACGACGCCCCACAAATTTAATGAGAGATGTCTACCCAACCCCAAAACCTTTCGGAAGTGGTTTCCCGTTGGTTTCGCCACGTGTTGAAGACACTCACCACAGGAATCCTCGAACACACGACAAGCGTGCAGTTTCCGAAAAGCTTGTGCCGAGCCTATGGCCCATACAATCTGCCCTAGGTCAAACTAAGATAGATCGCGCGATTACCCCGTTATACATACGGACAGCAATGTCATTGATACCACATGCACTATGCGTGTCTGACTAGCAGCCGTTCCTCGCTAGGAGACGCTGCTATCATCTGGACAGGGTTATATCGATAGTGGGTCGGTGGTCATAATGTTATGGCTAATCAGTGCATGAAATCATTTAGATGAAATCAGCTTCGCGAGATGGCTTGATGTGGTGACATGATATTTGCATAAAGACACAAAGGCGCTATCGTTCCTTGACACTCCTATGAGGACGTTGTGAACGAAGTGGCCTAATTTATTGCCCTATCAACGAGGACTGCCCAACGTGTCTTCGAGAAATGGCGTACATACAAAGCCGTACAATATCGTGTAAGAAATGTGGTTGAAAAAGACCCTAATCCCGGAGACCAGAGGGGATTATCATGCCTTGTCTATGCCAACAGGTTGTAAACCCGACACGAATTGACGCTGTTGGTGAATTTAGGTCCATCTAACATCCAAACTAACATTGCTAAGAGACTCCCTGTAAAGGACATTTTGAGTCGAGTACTTCGCAAATGGCCTTTGCTCGCAGTAACACACAATGACGCACGTTTCCTGTGCGCCAAATAACACAGAAGCTGAACGCTGGTTGGCTGAAGTCGTTGTGACTAAGGTGTATAGTATAACCCTAGGATATTATCCTTAAGATCACGGAAATTTAAAAGAATTTCGCACAATTAATAACATATTATTTAATGAAAATTACTAAGACTGGCCCAATTAAGCACGAAAGGATTGATATTTTAATGAAAGGGCTCATTCAACCACAAAGGAAACTAATGGTCAAAAATGGGTCAAATGGCTCTAAGCACTATGGAACTTAACATCTGAGGTCATCAGTCTTCTAGACTTAAACCTAACTAACCTATGGACCTCACACACATCCATGCCCGAAGCAGGATTCGAACCTGCGACCGTAGCAACAGTTCGGTTCCGGACTGAAGCGCATAGAGCCGCTCCGGCTTAGCCGCCGGAAAAACTAGTGGTCACTATAAAAAATTTGTTTATTATCATATGACATCAAAAAAGTGATTTACCCACGTAGTCATATAAACTTACAACAAGTGAACAAAGGTTTGTCATTATGAGCCCTGGCAGAGGTAGGTGGGTATATGAAAGCATAATGTGAAACTGTGTTGAGGATATAGCCAATATCTGTGTAAATGGTTGGTTAGTTGAAGAAAGAATCTCAGAAAAGCAAGTACAAACACCAAGGAGATTTGACAGAGTACATTCTGGTACTATCTAGCTGGCTGTGAACGTTAAAATCGCGCAATTAAACCCTGATATAAGTTAACTAGCATTTTGTCACTCTTGATTTGGTGATAGCTTCGCGTACTAAGCTTACCAGTCTTAAATAACGTGTATGTGGAAGACGGTGACAGTAACAGCTGGATTTCTGAGTCCAGTTCAGCCTCTATACTTAGCTCTAATTCAGTGAGATCTCCTTTTGTAGTCCTCTGCAACACCCTGGAGAAAGTGTTTTCCTAACCTCTCATCACTAGTCAGTGCTTTCTCCAGTCTCCCTAAAGCAAGAGTCTTCTGACTTCACTCCCCAAAACTTAACTGTTTCTACCAATTTAGGAGTATCACTAAACAGTTGGAGCAGACCTTGCAAATTGGGACTTTTAATAGGTCTATACACAATTTTAACAAATTCCAACTCTTGAGGCTTTAGTTGTGGTTAACCAATAATGGTGTGGGATAGGGTGGAAGGCAGAGAATACCTCTCATTACATGACAGGTTTCCAACATCATTCAGACAAAAAGCTTGCTTGTAGAATGGGATGGGAAAATGTGCCTTCTACCGAAATAATTATTGTGAGCCAACCACTATCATTCAGATTTAAACGAATATTCCTTCATGGAGTGGCTGCAGACATTGGCTAATTCTACGCTCTCAAGTTCTGAGTGCTACACCCAGTCTGTTTCTTGTAAACGTATCCCACATCTTTATGGAGCCACCAGCAGCTTGCACAATGTCTTGTTGATAACTTGGGTGTATAGGTTTATGGCGTCTGTGCCACAATCATTCCGTACCATCAGCTGTTACCACCTGAAATCGGGACTCTTCGAACAGGACACGGTTTTATGCTCGCACTGTAAGTTTAGTATTTGGAAATCATTATTGTTTTTTCAGTTTTGTTATGAACCTGTTGTTTACATACGGATATATGAAGGATTGCAACGCCAATGCTTAAATATAAAAATTACCTACATGTTATGAGAACTGAGACTTCTCATTAGTAACAGGAATCCTAGAATCTAGGTACGCAATACGTATAAGCGTGTCTAGCAAGATATGTTTTGTTTTTTCAGTTGCACAAAATCTGAATTCCTAGTGTCGTGTGTTCAATTAGTCTGTTAACCACATTTTCCTCGAAATGTAGACCACACCCTCTCCCAACATTTTATGAACAGTTTTTATTTAGTCTCGTATTTTGGTTGTCTACATATCACGTCATCTGGAAGTCATTCTCATTATTAGCCAAAAATTCGATTCAGAAGAAAATGTGATAGAAGTGGATGTGAGAATTTCAAGATCATTGCGGAGACTTCTAAGAATGTGTGATGGTACACTTTAAATAATGTGGTTCTAATTCTTCGTAAACAAATAAATTTATTTACCTCTTGCGAACAAGAACATGCGTTCAACAGCGTATGAAAGTATGGAAAGTAAAGTAACGTAAATCAGCACAATGAAAGTATTTTCAAATCGAAAATTTACCGAAATGAGTCTCTTGTTGAAACGAATTATTTATGTGTTATTTATACTTACACCAGCGTTCTCTGCGTTATTGCCTGAAATATTCCACGAAATATCAGTGGACGGATAACGCCATGTTCGTTCAACTGGGAAGGGACCTAATTAAAATATTCAAAACACACTTCACTGACGTGGAAAGGGTAAGTAATGTTCACTCCGAAAGCCAACTGGGTCTGGAACCAATGAATAAGAAATGAAGAGATCACTGAATGTGAAATACGAGATAGGAAGAGGTGGGTTCGCCAGTTTTAGCTCTGCGAGGAGAGGGGGGGAAATGGATTAAGGTTTCAGTGCGAAGAATGAGCGAGCTGGACATCTCACGGGAGATAAAAGATTTACGAGAGGCAGTAATAAAGGTGAAAACGAAGTTCTGATTGATCAGTACGCAAACCACATTTACCAAGAGGGGCACCATCTATTAGGTGCGTATCACGTTGCATAACGAATGAGAAGTCCCGTGGTTATTAGAAGAGAGGCGTCAATAGCATACCAATAAAGATTCAAGAAACGTCTCATGTACCGTGGTCACATAAATTGTCAATTGGCATTCTGTCCATGCGTGTTGTCGTGATTCGAGATTAGCACGTCACATATTATGAGTTTCCAGACGTAATATTAAGGAAATATAGGAAGTGAGACGATCTCGTGATGTCAGTATTGGGAAGACATTACTGTTGCAAGCATTCTGGGGAAGAGCAGTGAATCTGTAAAGGAAGTCACTCACAAGACGCTGGTGTTAGGCCTATCAGTTATATGGTTACAGCTTTTGAAGGGTTAGCAAACATAGGGGTCTGGAGCTACGCCATTGGTATTGTAACACAGCGGTTTAACACATGCGAAAGTGTAACATAAAGCCTTGAGAAACAAACAGGAATCAGTGAAGAAAGGCACGGAAGTTATATCAATTTCCTATTGGATGAATTTAGTGCACGAGTATTTGAGGAAGTCTGTGCGACCATTATGCTGTCACCATTGCATATATAGCGTAGGGTTCATTAGAATAATAGAGGTTAGGGCACGTACCAAGGCGTACAATTACTTTCCTAGCGATGTGCACGAGAATAATATAGGACAAAACATCAATAATATAGGTAGAAATAGATCCCGACATTCACTATACAGTGGCTCGCGAAGAACATAATTATGTAAATGACATAATTACATCATGTATGTTGCGATGTTATTCTTGTTTTGTTTACAAACTTTGAAAATAATGAATTAGAGTCGGTAAGCGTCACATACTACTCAATCGCGTTTGTGGTAGCTTGTGACTTCTGCGTAGTCTCTAATAATATGTAACGGATCCGCTGGAGTTTTGAAAAGCATATTAAGTATCTTAAAGTACCCTTCATGTTGACAACATAGGAGTAAGTTCATCGGACATCATGTATCGAAGCTGAAAATAAAGTCAAACGTTTGTAGCTGTCTGTGGAGAGCGGTGATCCGGTGCTAACTTTGATAAAAACAACAGTCGAGGTAGCAATAACATTTGCTATTTATGGCCAGCTTCGGCTTATGTTAAACCCATCATCAGATTTTTTGGGCCGCCTATGGCTAGTCCTGGTGGCTGCTAGGTTCTTGACGTTATACATCGATCGTACCTTATGACTGCAGTTCATTTTACGCGTTGTTGATGGGAACTAATGGATGAAACAGGCATCTGGAAATATTTGGCTTATGTTTGAAGACAAAAGTAATCAAACTCACGTTTCTATGACTGCTGTCACAAAGGCGTCACTTGTGCCAATGATGGGTATGTAGTCGAATGCCGCTCACACTGCCGTAACAAATACCTATCAGAGGAATTAAAATCATTGAAATGCAATGAATTAATCGATTGAAATGGATTTAATGAATCCTTAACTGTATGAAATGATGTCAGTGCAAACTGTTCAGATATGCAGAATAAGCAATGCAATGAATATTTACATCACCACGCGCCACGTCAAAGTACCCCAGAGTAATGACAATATTCGAAAATCGTAAATGGAAGCATCACTGACGGCAACAACTTGAGACAGCCCGGAAGCGTTCTCTGGTATCCCGAAGGTTGTGGCGACTGGTCGCGGTGAGCACGGAACCTGGGCTCTAATCCTGGTCTGGTACAAACTTTCAGTCGCCTCTATAGCTTCATTTCAGTGCAGTTTCACACTACGTGAACGGTTTGCTTCGATATTCATTGCATCTCAGTGGACATAATTCATTTCATAAGCTTCAGAGATATTGTCTACAAAATCTACACAGCCTGCACAAGTTATTGATACGCGAATAATTCTCATTATTGTGTACAGGAGTGCTCACGTTACACAAGTCCGAAAAGTGTTTTCGGCATTTCGGGACAATATAATCTCAACAGAAAGGCATCATACATTATGTCGTGTTAAATGTTTCCAGTCCAGTTTTGGTTTGGCCATCTTGTTCAGCCAGAAACGTCACAGCAAATCTTAATTGCTCTTAACGTTCGCGAGGGCGTTGCACAATATAACTACTTTTCGAGCGCTTAGCTTAATTTCTCTTTACTTTTAGTTTTATTTTCATCACCCATTCGTTCGTACAGTGTACTTTAGTTTGGTGCGTTCGAATGAAACCGATCGTTTCATTTTCTAAACATTCCCGGTCGTAATTCACAACATTTTCCCGGGGACAGCACCTGTGCAAAAGCGACGATCTTTGGTCAATCTTAGGAAGACTGTCGCAGTGTATTATAACCTACTTACCTGTATTGTGCATAACAGCGGCCCTACCAACGCTTCCGTCACCGACGTTACTAACGCACGCTCGACTCATAGGTAACTGGTTAGAACCGTGGTGGTGGAAGAATTTCCACCCAGTATTTGTCGGCAAGAGAAGGAGAGGTTACAGCTTACATGCACAAATCATTTTGCGCCTCTGTCCTGGATAACATCTTCGCAGCAACGTGTCACGCAGTGAGAGCATGTGGTACGAGGGGCATTCAAGTTCTAAGGCCAACGATTTTTTTTTCTCCGGACTGGAAAGAGATAGAAACATGCGCATTGTTTTAAAATGAGGCCGCGTTCATTGTCAATACGTCCCAGAGATGGCAGCACCGTACGGCAGATGGAATTTTACCGCCACCGGAGAGAATGAGAACTGTTTTAAATACTTAAAATGGCGACGTTTTACTTACTTGAACAGCGTGCAATCATTCGTTTTCTGAATTTGCGTGGTGTGAAACCAATTGAAATTCATCGACAGTTGAACGAGACATGTGGTGATGGAGTTATGGATGCGTCGAAAGTGCGTTCGTGGGTGCGACAGTTTAATGAAGGCAAAACATCGTGTGACAACAAACCGAAACAACCTCGCTCGCACAAGCCGCTTTGACGACATGATCCAGAAAGTGGAGAGAATTGTTTTGGGGGATCGCCGAATTACTGTTGAACAGATCGCCTCCAGAGTTGGCATTTCTGTGGGTTCTGTGCACACAATCCTGTATGATGACCTTAAAATGCAAAAAGTGTCGTCCAGGTGGGTGCCACGAATGCTGATGGACGACCACATAGCTGCCCGTGTGGCATGTTGCCAAGCAATGTTGATGCGCAACGACAGCATGAATGGGACTTTCTTTTCGTCGGTTGTGACAATGGATGAGACGTGGATGCCATTTTTCAATCCAGAAACAAAGCGCCAGTCAGCTCAATGGAAGCACATAGATTCACCGCCACCAAAAAAATTTCGGGTAACCGCCAGTGCTGAAAAAATGATGGTGTCCATGTTCTGGGACAGCGAGGGCGTAATCCTTACCCATCGCGTACCAAAGGGAACTACCGTAACAGGTGCATCCTAAGTAAATGTTTTGAAGAACAAATTCCTTCCTGCACTGCAACAAAAACGTCCGGGAAGGGCTGCGCGTGTGCTGTTTCACCAAGACAACGCACCCGCACATCGAGCTAACGTTACGCAACAGTTTCTTCGTGATAACAACTTTGAAGTGATTCCTCATGCTCCCTACTCACCTCACCTGGCTCCTAGTGACTTTTGGTTTCTTCCAACAATGAAAGACACTCTCCGTGGCCGCACATTCACCAGCCGTGCTGCTATTGCCTCAGCGATTTTCCAGCGGTCTAAACAGACTCCTCAAGAAGCCTTCGCCGCTGCCACGGAATCATGGCTTCAGTGTTGTGGAAAATGTGCACGTCTGCAGGGCGATTACGTCGAGAAGTAACGACAGTTTCATCGATTTCAGGTAGGTAGTTAATTAGAAAAAAAATCGGAGGCCTTAGAACTTGAATGCACCTCGTACTATTAATGGTGATATAGCCGTCACATTGGCACGCTTTGGTGCATGACTCAAGCGTGCAGCAAGCGTAATCAAATTCGCATCTGGTATGGTGGTCCAGCAGTGACCTGCTCGGTGTCTCAGCGTCTACGGTAAGAGTACTACGTATCCTCTATAGTAGCAAGAGATCAAACGATGAGAGCGATTACGAACTAAAAGAGGGGAATGAAGCAGTAGACTGCGAGGGTGGAAACAGTAATGTTGTTGGATCGAATCCAGATTGACAAATATAATATGTACCACTAGAATAACCAAGTACAACTCTTTCTGGTATGAACATTTATGGCAACAAAACTAATGGCAGACTTAATAAGTACATAATAATTTCACCAAGTTTCTTCATTATATTCCCATTATATGACCTTTATTTCTTCGTCATGTCGGTGGGAAACATTTTGTAAACTGAAGGGTTAACCTAACATTCATCTGTCAATGATGTGGAGATTCTCCAGGAACCAGTGGCGGTTAAGATCCCACGTTACAATGCAGGTCCCCTTTCCCCGACTGGATAAATGATTTGAGACATGCACATCACCCAACTGGCATCCACCTGATAGCAATCATTGAAGAACAAGTGCATAGCGAAAAAATAAGCTTATTCAAAATTTGTGGCTTTCAATTTTTTACGTATAAGGAGAAATTACTTTCGTAAATCTACTTTAGTATTGTGTGCAGCATTGTTTCGTTTATAGTGTATACAAAAAGTTTTGCATCAGCGCGGAAAATTGCTCAACCTTCAGATTCTTACTTTGTTTGAGTCAAATATACACATTTCAAAAAAAAGTTTTACATCAGCTCAGACCGAGAGTTCCGGAACCTGTACAGAAAATTGGAATAGAAATCAACATAAACATAATTTGCACCGTTTTTATTGCTCATGAAAACCACACATTGCATGTTGTACGAGCATACAGCGAGACCTTCAGAGCTGATGGTCCAGACTGCTGCACACACCGGTACCTCTAATTCCCATTGATGCAGGCCTGTATTTGTCGAGGTATACTATCCACAAGTTCATCAAGGCACTGTTGGTCCAAACTGTCCGACCCCTCAACGGCGATTCGGCTTAAATCCCTCAGAGTGGTTGGTGGGGCACGTCGTCCATAAACAGCCCTTTTCAATCTATCCCAGGCATGTTCGATAGGTTTCATGTCTGGAGAACATGCTGGCCACTCTAGTCCAGCGATGTTGTTATCCTGAAGGAAGTCATTCACAAGAATTCACGGGGGCGCCAATTGTCGTCCGTGAAAACGAATGTCTCGCCAATATGCTGCGGATATGGTTGCAGTATCGGCCGGATGAAGCCATTCACGTAACGTACAGCCGTTAGGGCAACTTCCATGATCACCAGAGGAGTACGTGGTCCCATATAATTCCACCTCAAAACAGCGGGGAGCCTCCACCTTGCTGCACTCACTGGATAGTATGTCATTGGCGTTCAGCCCAATTGGGTTGTCTCTAAACACGTCTCCGAGGATTGTCGGTTTAAGGCATATGCGACACTCATCGGTGAAGAGAACGTGATGCCAATCCTGAGCGGTCCATTCGGCATGTTGTCGGGCCCATCTGTACCGCGCTGTATGGTGTCGTGGTCGCAAAAATGGACCCCGCCATGGACGTCGGATGTGAAGTTGATCATCATGCAGCCTATTGCACATAGATTGAGTTGTAACACGACGTTCTGTGCCTGCACGAAATACATTATTCAACATGGTGGCTTTTATGTCAGGGTCCCTCCGAGCCATAATCGGTAGGTGGCGGTCACCCTCTGCAGTAGTAGCCTTTGGACGACCTGAGAGAGGCATGTTATCGACAGTTCCTGTCTCTCTGTATCTCCTCCATGTCCGAATACCTTCCGAGACGCCTGGACACTTCCCTTGTTGAGAGCCCTTCTTGGCACAAAGTAACGATGAGGGCGCGCTCGAACCGCGGTACTGACGGTCTAGGCATGGTTGAACTGCAGACATCACAAGCAGTGTACCTTCTTCCTGGTGGAATGACTGAAGCTGATCGGCTGTAGGATCCCCTCCGTCTAATAGGTGCTGCTCATGTGTGGTTGTTTACATCTTTGGGCGAGTTTAGTAACATCTCTGCTCAAAGCGACTGAGTCTGTGATAAAATACCCACAGTCGACGTCTATCTTCAGGAATTCTGGAAACCGGGCAATGCAAAACTTTTTTTGATGTGTGTAGATGCGAGCATGAATCCTCGTGTGGTGGGGCAAAATATATTATTTCTTGGACACTTTCAAATTGTAGAGAAAAATGGTAAACGAATCGCTCCTTGTAAGAAAGAGATTTAGGTCTTTTAAAGGTCATAAAGACATGTGCTCGATCGTTTTGAACAAGATTCAAAAATTTCTTGCGGAATAATACGCAAAATGACGAAATTTTTCTATAGATGGTTGAGGGACATTTCGAAGTATGACAATTTCAGAATTCCATTTCCTTCATTAAGATTAGTAATCGCAGTTCTCACTCTCAATTCACTGTGCTTCCTTCGAACAACGAGCAGTAAGGTACTCAGCTTTGAAATAACTGACCAATAACGGAAACAAAAGCATCTCATCATCAGGCTGCGAAGTGAAAATTGCAGTTTGAAAGAATCAAATATTTTTAACCAGTGGTGTCCCTGCGAGCCTTGGGAGAGCTAACCCTGGCAAAACTCCACCATCTGGTGAGTAAGATGTATGTGTAGTAAAAAATATACGGATCCACTAGGGTAAGATAGATACTGACTACAGAAAAATTAAAGAAACCTTTGGAGAAAAGAGAACCATTTGTGTGTATATCAAGAGCTCAAACGGTAAACCAGTTACAAGCAAAGAGGGAAAAACGGAAAGGTGGAAGGAGCATATAGAGGGTCTATACAAGCGCAATGTACTTTAGGGAAACATTATGGAAGTGAAAGGAGTCGTAGATGAAGATGAAATAGGAGATATGATGTTCCCTGAAGAATTTGACAGAACACTGAAAGACTCAAGTCGAAATAAGGCCCCAGGAGTAGACAACATTCCATTAGAGCTTCTGCGAGCCTTGGGAGAGCTAACACTGGCAAACCTCCACCATCTGGTGAGTAAGATGTATGAGACAGGCGAAATACCCTTAGGGTTGGAGAATAATATAATAATTTCAATCCCGAAGAAAGTAGGTGTTGACAAGTGTAAAAATTACCGAACTATCAGTTTAATACGTCATGACTGTAAAATATTAACACGATTTATTTACAGACGAATGGACAAACTTGTATAAGCCGACCTCGGGGAAGATCAGTTTGGATTCCGCAGAAATGTTGGAACGCGGGACGCAGTACTGACCCTACGACTTATCTAAGAAAATAGATTAAGGAAAGGCAAACTTACGTTTCTAGCATTTGTAGATTTGGAGAAAACTTTCGACAATGTTGACTGCAATACTCTCTTTCAAAATCTGAATGTAGCAGGTGTAAAAAATTTACAATTTGTACAGAAACCAGATGGCAGTTATAAGAGTCGAGGGTCATGAAACGGAAGCAGTGGTTGGGAAGGGAGTGAGACAGTGTTATAGCCCCTTCCCGTTGTTATTTAATCTGTATATTGAGCAAGCAGGAAAGGAAACAAAAGAAAAATTTGGAGTAGGAATTAAAATCCATAGAGAAGAAATAAAAACTTTGAGGTTCGCCAGTGACATTGTAATTCTGTCAGAGACAGCAATGGACCTGGAAGAGCGGCTGAACGGATTTGACAGTGTCTTGAAAGGAGGGTATAAGATGAACATAAACAAAAGCAAAACGAGGATATTGGAATGTAGTCGAATTAAGTCGGGTGATGCTGAGGGAATTAGATTAGGAAATGAGACACTTAAAGCAGTAAAGGAGTTTTGCTATTTGGGGAGCAAAATAACTGACGATGGTCGAAGTAGAGAGGATATAAAATGTAGACTGGCAATGGCAAGGAAAGCGTTTCTGAAGAAGAGAAATTTGTTAACATCGAGTATAGATTTAAGTGCCAGGAAGTCATTTATGAAAGTATTTGTATGGAGTGCAGCCATGCATAGAAGTGAAACACGGACGATAGATAGTTTAGACAAGAAGAGAGTAGAAGCTTTCGAAATGTGGATTACAGAAGAATGTTGAAGATTAGATGGGTAGATCATGTAACTAACGAGGAAGTACTGAATAAAATTGGGGAGAAGAGGAATTTGTGGGACAACTTGACAAAAAGAAGGGACCGGTTGGTAGGACATGTTCTGAGGCATCAAGGGATCACCAATTTAGTATTAGAGGGCAGCGTGGAGGGTAAAAGTCGTAGAGGAAGCTCATGAGATGAATACACTAAGCAGATTTAGAAGGATGTAGGTTGCAGTAGGTACTTGGAGGTGAAGAAACTTGCACAGGATAGAGTAGCATGGAGAGCTGCATCAAACCAGTCTTTGGACTGAAGACCACAACAACAACAACAACATTATTCTGTGGATGGACGCCTGTGGTTTCGAATGTACAACACTGAAAAGATTACAAAGAATGAATTACTTGTGACGATGCTGTGCAAGAGTGAGACAGGTTGTATCTGCAATATAGAGATTTACACAGGTGCAGGGAAAAAGTTGGTAGAATCTGTTCTCCCCATTCATAGGGCATATCTTAGTATGTGGCACCATATCTAATAGGATACTTATTATAACAGGTAACAGTATCTATAGTGCAGAGGATTTCTGGTCAAATGAGTAGAGGGTAATATGAACAGCTGCAGAAAATGGTACTACGAAAGTAGGATTCGTTATGAATAGAAAGGTAGGGCAGAGAGTGTGTTACTGTGAACAGTTAAGTGAGAGCGTTGTTCTCATTGGAATCTACAGCATACCAACACTGACAGCGATAGTTCAGGTATACATGCCGAAGTTGCAAGCAGAATATGAAGAGATAGAGAAAGTATATGAGGATATTGAACGGGAAACACAGTAAATCAACGGAGATGAAAATCTAGTAGCCATGGGAGACTAGAATACGGTTGTAGACGAAGCAGTAGAAGAAAGCATTACGGTAGAATATGGATTTGGAGCTGGAATGAGAGAGTAGAGGGACTGAGTTCTGCAATAAAGTTCTGATAATAACAGCGAATACTCTCTTCACAAATCACAAGAGGAGGAGGTGTACTTGGAAAAGTCCAGGAGATACGGGAAGAATTCAATTACATTACATCATGGTTAGGCAGATATACCGAAATCATTTACTGGATTGCAAGTCGTAACCAGGAGCAAAATATACAGTGGTAAAGAGCAGGCTGAAGTTTAAGAGATTAGTCAGAAACAATCAATACGCTAACAAGTGGGATTCGTAAGATCAAGGACTGAAGAGATTGAAATTCTCTATGGCTACAGACACTGCAATAACGGGCAGCTCAGTAGGCGGTTCAGTTGAAGAGGAATGGACATCTCTGAAAAAGACTATCACAGAAGTTGGATAGAAAAACGTAGGTACAAAGAAGGTAACTGTGAAGATACCATGGCTAACAGAAGAAATACTTCATCTGATCGACTAAAGAAGGAAATCCAAAAATGTTAAGGAAATTCAGCAATATAGAACCACAGGTCCCTTTGGAATGAAGTAAACCGAAAGTGCAGTGGAGATAAGGCAAAATGGCTGCATGAAAAAGTGAAGAAATCGAAAAATAAACGATAGTGGGAAGACTTACTCAAGATATAGAAAAGTCAAAACAGCCTTAAGTGGAAATAAAAGCATGGGTGGTAACATTATGAGTGCAACGGGAATTCCTCTGTTCAATGAGGAGGAGAGAGCGGATAAGTGAAAAGACTACGCTGGAAGCCTCTATGAGGGAGAATACTTGTCCGTTGGCGTGATAGACAACAGGAGTCGGTAGGGAAATGATAGGGGATCCAGCATTTGAATCAGTATTTAAAAATGTTCTGGAAGACTTAAAACCCAGTAAGGCAGAATGGATGTATAGTATTACGTCGGAATTTCTGAATTCAGTGGGGGGAGGGGGAGGGGGGCGAAACAACTGTTCACGCTGGTGTGTAGAATGTATGAGTGTGGCTAAATACCACCTTAGTGTCGGAAAAATCTCATCTACACAGTCCCGAAGACTGCAAGAGCTGAATAGTGCGAGAATTATGGCACAATCAGCTTAACACTCATGGATCCAAGCTGCTGACAAGAATAATACAAATAATATGCAGAAAAATTAAAAATAAAATCGAGGATGTGTTAGCTTTAAGAAGGGGATGGGCACCAGAGAGGTAATTCCGACGTAGCAGTTCGTAATAGAAGCGAGACTAAGGAAAATAAAGACGCGTTCAGAAGATCTGTCAATCCGGAAAAAGCGTTCGACAAAGTCAAGTGGTGAAATATCTTTGAAATTCTGAGGAAAACCGGAGTGAGCTAAAGGCAGAGACCGATAATATACAGCATGTAAAAGAATGGAAGTTTAAGAACGAAGTGCTCGGATTAAAAAGGTGTAAAACAGAGATGTAGTCTTTCGCACCTACTGTTGGTAAGACCGCCAGTTACGGAGCCACTCGAGTTCCTGCTGCTAATACGGCGGGTACACCGTTTCATTTATTACATATTTTTACAAGCTTCAAACAAGAGTGACATATTTTCGGTTAACTGTGTAGTTATTAGCATGTTTTTGTAGTTTCTTGCGTGTTTGAGTGCTTACTACGAACCACCTTTTAATTTAATAACAGTGTAGCATAGAGTACCGCCGTTGCTATCGACCCTTGTATCGACCCTCATATCTTAAAGGCTTTTGTTTGTTTTGATTAGAACAGCTCAGTGTCGGTTAGACCATCAGTGGCAGAGTTGCTCGAGTTCTTGCTGCTAATAAGGCGAGTACACCATTTCGTTTATTACATATTTTTACGAGTTTCAAACAGGACCAACTTGAGAAATGGATAGGCACTGTAATTGCTGTATACAGATGTGAGCTGAGTTGGTGACCCTTCGCTCACAGCTCCAGGCAGTGTTGGCTTCTGTCAGTTTGAGGCTGCTGACAAGAGGCGTCAGTGTGGGGGGTCGGATGCTGTGATGCGAGGGACGTCGAGCACAACCCATGTGTCCCATAATCGGTCCACTGCTGTGGCCGCCCTGGGTACTGTCTGCACTGAGGTTGACCCCTCACCTGTGACCAAATGTGACAACATCTCAAAGTCCGGCAAACAGCAAAAGACTTTCCGACAGGCAAATTGTAGGGCCCCCCCCAGATCGTTTGACGAACAGGTTTCGGGCGTTATCTGTGGCTAACGAAGCCTCTGAGCCAAATGCAGTCGTCCACCCTGTTCCAGGGGAAGCTTATCGGCCCGCAAGGTCTGGGCGTTCACAGAGGGTGGGTTTGCTGGTAGTTGGGAGCTCCAATGTTAGAAGTGTAAAGGGGCCCTTAGGAACATGGCTGTCAAGCATGGGGGGGATTCCAGTCTGCACTCTGTGTGTATACTGGTGGGAGTCATTCCGGATGTAAATAGTGTGCTTCCGGTTACCGTGAAGAGTACAGGGTGCAGTCAACTGAAGGGGGTGGCCCATGTCGGTACCAATGTCTTGTTTTGGTTTGGATCAGAGAAGAATCTGTATGGTTTCGGGCAGCTAGGGGAAATGGTAAAGACTGCTAGTCTTGCTTGCGGTCAGGATTCCATTGCACACAGGAGGCGGCTACGCAGGTAGTGGGGGCTGTGTGGAAGGGACTGGGTGGTTTTTTAGGTTACAGGATCTCAGGAAAACACAGAAAGGGCTTTCGTCAGAAAGGGAGTAGGTAAAACAGAGTAAGGTAGTTGTAGAAACGATCAGTATTGTAGTTGTACATTGTCGTAGCTGTGTTGGGAAAGAACCAGAGCTCCAAGCCCTAATAGAAAGCACTAAAGCTTAAATAGTTATACTATGGAAAGGTGTCTAAAGCCGGAATTAAGTTCAGCCGAGAAGTTTTCAACTACCTAGCAGTGTTCAGAAAGGATAGATTAAATACAGTTGGTGGTGGAGTACTCCACCAATGAAGACGAAGTAAATATTCCTGAATTCCAATAAAAAAAAAAACAGCCAAGTTGGGAAACACAGAAGTAGATACCTTCAGTGTAGCAAAGCAGATTAAATCACATAATTAAGGCAAGGCCTCTGGTCCAGATTGAATACCAGTCATGTTCCTCTCAGAGTATGCTTATACAATAGCTCCATATTTTGCAATTATATACAACCGCTCGCTCACAGAAAGATACGTACGTAAAGACTGGAAAATTGCTCAAGTCACACGAATACCCAAAAAGGGAAGTAGGACTAATCCGCAGAATTACCGGCCAACATCACTAACGTCGATTTGCGTAGGGTTTTGGAGCATATATTGTATTCGAACATTATGAAGTACCTCGAAGAAAAAGGTTTATCGACACGGATTCAGAAGATATCGTTCTTGCGAAAAACAACTAGTTCTCTATACTCATGAAGTAATGAGTGCTTCCCACAGGGGATGACAAATTGGTTCCATATTTTTAGATTTCCAGAAGGCTTTCGACAACGTTCCTCAGAATCGTCTTAGAACCAAACTGCGTGCCTATGGAATATGGCCTCAGTTGTGTGACTGGATTCGTGATTTCCTGTCAGAAAGTCCACAATTTGTAGTAACAGAGGGAAAGTCATCGAGTAAAACAGAGGTAATATCCAGCGTTCTCCAAGGAACTGTTGTAAGCCGAAGTTATCCGTATAGTGCGAAAAGTGGCAATTGACCCTGAATGAAGAAACGTGTGAAGTTATTCACGTGAGTACTAAAAGAAATCCACTAAATTTCGATTAAGCGACAAGTCACATAAATCTGAAGGCTGTAAATTCAACTAAATACTTAGGGATTGCAATTACAAATAACCTAAATTGGAGCGATCACATAGATAATGTTGTGGGTAGAGGAAACCAAAGATGCGATTCATTGGCAGAGCACTTAGAAGGTGCAACAGATCTACTAAAGAGACAGATTACACTACACTTGTCCGCCCTATTCTGGAGTATTGCTGTGCAGTGTGGGATCCGCATCAGGTGGGACTGACGGATGACATCGAAAAAGTTCAAAGAAGGGTGGCTCGTTTTGTGTTATCGCGAAGTAGGGGAGATAGTGCCACAGACATGATACTTGAATTGGTATGGCAATCATTAAAACAAAGGCGTTTTTCGTTGCGGTGTGACCTTGTCATGAAATTTCATTCACCAGTCTTCTCCTCCGTTTGCAAAAACATTATGTTGGCACACACCTACATAGGGAGGAATGATCATCACGATAAAATAAGAGAAATCAGGGCTTGTGCAGAAAAATTTGAATGCTTGTATTTCCCGCGCGCCGTTCGTAGGTGACACGGTAGAGCGACAGCTTGAAGTTGGTTCATTGAACCTTCTGGCAGTCACTCAGCTGTGAATAGCAGAGTAATAACGTAGATGTAGATGTTGACTGTTTAATCTGTACATCGAAGAAACAATTTTGGAAATAAAAGAAAGGTTCAATTGTGAAACTGAAATTGAAGTGAAGGGATATCAATGATAAGATTCGCTGATGACATTGCTCTTCTCAGTCAAAGTGAAGAATAATTATATGACCTGGCGAATGGAATGAACATTCTAATGAGTACGGAATACTCGTGTAGAGTATATCGGAGAAGTGACTAACATGTTTTTGTATTATTTGATCTTGCATATTACGACACTTTTCGTCCGTTTTCTAAGCGTTTTTCATGCAGATTTGCATTCATATTTTATAACGAAGCAGATGAAGTTATGGAATTCTGCTACCTAGGAAGCAAAATAACTCAGGACGGCCGGAGCAAGGTGGACATAAATGGCAGACTCGCACTGACAAAATGGTCATGCCTGATCAAGAGAAGTCTACTAGTATCAGGTACAGGCCTTCATTTGAGGAAGAAACCACTACATACTGTTTCAAGATTTGTCGCAGGCAGCAAGACATCCGCTACTGATCTTACTACTCGACCAAACTATCGGAGAGGTTTTCTTCCCTTGGCTCTTGCCTTGGCACTTTTCTCCCCTGCCCTTCAAACTGCTACCATTCGTTTTACTTTGGACCCAATCTACCTCCAGATGAACGCGTGTTAATGGGTAACCTGAATAAGACGTACGCAAACATCGCAGAACCCACATCCTGCGACACCTCACTTTAGTGAAAACTAACCCTTATGCAGAGATGGCAGTAGCCCTTTTGAGTTGGCCATCATGCCGGTGTGGGCGTGGAGGGGATCCTCTTCTATTTATTTTTTATTCATGAGAAATAAATTTTTGAGAATGTACATTTGTAGTGAAACAAGGATCTCGGCAAAACGAGAACAGAAGAGTATCGAAGGAAGCATCTGAGTTGTGATGCTACAGATGAATACTGAAAATTAGGTGGACTAATAAGGTAAGGATTATACGATCTGCAGAGAGTTGGAGAGGAAAGGAATATATGGAAAACAGCGACAAGAAGAAGGGACGGATGATAGGAAATCTGTTAGGACTTGAGTGAGTAACTTTCACGGTACTAGAGGGAGCTGTGAGATAAACACAAACTGCAGAAGAGGACAGGGTTGGAATACAGCCAGAAAATAATTGTGCACGTAGGCTGCGAATGCGGAAATTAGAGGCGGGTCACATCAAACAAGTCAGAAAATTCCAGGATGAGATTTTCCCTCTGCAGCGGAGTGGGCGCTGATATGAAACTTCCTGGCAGATTAAAACTGTGTGCCCGACCGAGACTCGAACTTGGGACCTTTTCCCGCGAAAGGCAAAGGTCTCGAGTTCGAATCTCGGTCCGCCACACAGTTTTAATCTGCCAGGAAGTTTCAAGTCAGAAAATTGATTACACAAAGAAAAGAACTGCTGATTTATTACTGAAAAACAACACAAGAGTCCATGGCACTATTACGGTAATTAGACATTTTTCACAAACTCTGGAAGCCAAAGCATCGAAAATGAAGAAAATTGATATAGTTTTCTATAGAACAGGTGACATTATTCTCGGCCAAAGTGGTCATGCGGTCCTAGGCGCTGCAGTCTGGAACCGCGAAACCGCTACGTTCGCAGGTTCGAATCCTGCCTCGGGCATGGATGTGTGTAATGTCCTTAGGTTAGTTAGGTTTAACTAATTCTAAGTTCTAGGGGACTAATGACCTCAGAAGTTGAATCCTATAGTGCTCAGAGCCATTTGAACCACTTGGCATTCTTCTCCTCATATCAAAAGACTAGCGGGATGTAAAAATATCAACAATCAGTGATGTTTTAGTCGCGAATACAAGCAAGAAAGACACTGCAGAATATATGTAGAAGCCTGTATGGGTAAACTAATACAATGCTCACATTAAAGGAACTTATCTTGCAGATCAGCACATTTCTTACTAACTTGTTATAAGGATGTCCATGAAACAGACAAAAAAGCCACCCTTTACCTAATAATTTTCGTATTTTTCAAATCGATTAGAACTGAAAATGCCTTGAATCAAAATAAAGAATGAAGTTTAAGCAGTTTCCTCTTTTGGTGGCGAGATACTGGACTTCGACTATGGTTGTGAAGGCTCTCCGGACCCAGGGAGAGATGCGTCCAACCCATCACCTGACAGAAGAGGGAGAGCATGACATGAGGATCCATCTCGAAGGCTGTCAGTTGATATGGAGCAGTATGAACTTGTGTCCGTTTCAAAAAATTCCTACCAGAGCTGTAGAGACAGCGCTGCCCACGGGAAAGGAAGTAAAACGAGGTCTATTTGCAAATTTTGAATAGTTCCGTTTCATAGAGTGATTTGTTTTACGCGGAACTTTAAATTAAAAACTACTAGTATCGTTTGTTTATATACAGACTCTAGCTAAACGCTACATATGAAATAATACTGCAGTAACTGTAAATGGTAGGGTCTCCTCGATAAATCAAGCTAAGAAGCGCAGTGATAATATTTGCAACTCGTCTATGTGTCTCAATCAAGTGCTACATGTATAACAACGATAGTCAGTTTTATAACATACGAACAGCTGAACAGTTGGAAACTGCAGAAATGCAATATTGCAGCGCCAGTGTTATTCAGAATTCGATGCAATGTTCCGAAGAAACATTGCGCCGTAATTCTGAACGATACAAGGACTGAAATATCGTATTTATTCGCCAACAGCGGGCGAACAACTTTCAATTAAAATGTCTCCCCTGTATGGGAATATATATAATGAATGAACGAGTGTAAGTTCTAAACACATGGTTGACGGCATATGGGAATTTGCGTTTGGCCGTGGAGCATGCTCGGATGGCCTAATGGTAAGGCACCGCTATCGATAAGAGGGAAATCCAGTATCGAGTCCCCGATCGCCACAAATTTCCATTGTCATCATTCCATAATACAGCTCATGGTTGTCCAAATTTATTTGTGGTTATATGCAAAAAAAAAAAAAAAAAAAAAAAACAGATAGCCGGAAACACACCGTACTGAATAAACAAATGGCTGCACTGAAAGGAGGTTAGAAGACCTGCAAGACAGTAACGCCGTGTGGGCTGCGTGAAAAACAAGCAGCACACAATAGCCGGCTATTGTCGCAAGTTAGAACAGAAATGTACAGTCCTTAATGTGTTAAGACAATCGTCATACACTGCGGGGGAAAGAAGCATCGTGCTCGGAGCACGGAAACTATCCCCGCTTAACCAGCTGACCCTAGTCCTCTGGGCGCACCATTCAGTAAAGCCTTACGACTCCTTTTCATGAAGCGTTTATTAACGGTTGAGTCAACAGTTGCAGTAAGTACCATTAGGCGACTAGTTTCAAACCTGGCGGATTCATTTTTAAGCCTGGCCTATTGAGGGTGCACTGACAGTGACTGGCTCTTTCTTTCGGTCCCATTCCATTTCCTTGAGCAATTCTCGACATACCGGTCATCCAACGACAAACACGATTCTGCCTGACAAGAAAGATGGGGGAAGTTATATACATGATGTTGCTCGTAGCGTAGTCACTAACATGACCTAACTGCCAGCAAATTAACGCTGAGTTGCAAATTAACGCTGAACTGCAACAAATCAGCAAATCGAATTCATACAGGTTCTTACTCGGTACTGCTGTAACAGCGAAGTTTTACTGTCTCAAACTGATCAATTTAAAATTTAGAACGAGGAATTCCGCCTTATGCAGGACAACTTTTTTTATTTGTTTCACCCATACATGTTTCAGCACTTTTTGTGCTATCTTCAATGTGTTTTTTTTATTTTCTAACTTATACAAGGGAGACCCAAAAGTAACCGGAATCATAATGCGCACATCGTGTACTTCTAGTAGCAGGTTGCGCCGCTATAGGGCTGTAGTAGGAGCTCTGCTGATCTATTTTGTCACGCGGCGTCACCCGACAGTGAGAAGTGTGGTTTCCTTGGAAATTCTTTGAGTGTGTGTACAGTGCAGACGTGACACGAGGAAATGGCTAATTCTTACGAACAACGTGTGGCAGTGAAGTTTTGTTTCTTGCTCGGCAAGAACGCAGCAGAAATTGTTGCGATGATTCAGACAGCTTACAAAGACCGTGATCTTAGTAAAACGCTCGTGTACGAATGGTTTTCTCAGATTAAAACGGGAGAAATAGTGGTTGAAGATCAGCCCCTTTCCGGTCGACCTTCAACTGCTTGAAGCGAAGAGAACATCGACAAAATCCGTGATCTCATCAGAGAAGTTCGACCAACTCGAGGACTTGTCCGGGGTGTCCTGGAGCTCAATTCTGCGCACCTTGACCATCGATTTGGGGATGCGAAGAGTGGCAGCAAAATTCGTGCCGAAGTTTCTTACTGGAGATCAAAGGAATCGTCGCGTTCAAGCCTGTCTCGAAATGAAGGACGCGTTCAAAGATGATCCACATTTTTACAACAAAATCATTACAGGTGATGAGTCATGGTGCTATGGGTGCGATCCAGAAAGTTAACAACAGTCAACACAAGGGAAGTCACGTGGCTCACCTCGAGCAAAAAAAGCTCGACAAGTGAAATCGAATGTGAAAACGATGTTGATCTGTGTTTTTGACAACAAAAGGATCGTACACTCTGAATTTGTCCCTGAAAACCAGACAGTAAACCAACAATTCTATTTGTAGGTTATGAAACGGCTTCGCAGAAGTTTGTCGCGAAAAACGTCCGGCTTTGTGGGATTGTGGAGTGTGATTCCTGCATCACGACAATGTTCCCGCGGACACGGCTCTCAGCGTTCGCCAGTTTTTTGCCTGAACGAAGACGACTGCCTTGACGCACGCACCCTATTCGCCGGATTTGGCACCCTCGGATGAAAAGAGACTTGAGAGGGAAGCGTTCTGCGTATGTGGAAAATGTAAAACGCAATGTGATGGAAGTGCTAGCAGGTATCAAAGAGGACGAATTTAAAGGCGCTTCGAACACTAGAATGAATGTTTGGACAAGTGTATTTATGCTAACGGAGAGTACTTCGAAGGAGATTAAGGTTATATTTGAAAACAATAAAGTATATGCTTTCTAGAGAGAAATTACGATTATTTTTGGGTCACCCCCTCGTTTGATGCTATTGGACATTTATTTTGGTAGCTATTCTGCTACACAACCTACAACTTCTCATGGTTTTGATATCGTGGTGCTTTCTCACATGTCGTTGGAGAAGTGAAGAGGCTGATTTTCTGTCTTTTGACAATGCACTTTCTCCAATTCTTCGAAACATAGAGTTTTCGCCGCCATTTTGTAATGACGGCGTAAACTCTGCCTATCCTTTGCTGGATGCCACGTATGTGCTGACTTGATCCGTGAGAAAGTAGCTTTAGAGTGACCCTGATAATCAAATAAATAAATATTGACACACATACTTGTTTCTATTATTTTTTTAAAGCCTACGTGAAAAGAAGAAAAAAGGAACGTGGCTGGTAGTGACTGTCTACAGACTCTTCGATTTTAAGTACCTTAAGAAAAGCACTGAATTCCATAAGCCTACAAGAAACCTTATCCCTGAAGGGAAGCTCCACAGTTTTCTGCATGTTATTGAAACACAGGAATTTGAGATGAAGTGTTGAAATGAAACATAACAGAGAGGCGGATGAACGTTGCCTCAGACTGCAGCAAGCGTTACAGCTTAGGAAAATTTGTGCCCGCTCACTGGCTAGGGCTGGCAGTGTTTACGGTACAGACGAGCCGCACTGTCGGCGCCAATTAAGTCGCGGCTTTGTTTACGCTGTTACGTTAGGTGAGCCGCTGTCTGAGTGCCGCGCGAGCGCTGAGTAATTAAAAGCAGCGCCGTGCCGCGCTCTGCTGCCGCGTCGCTACTCTGCCCGCCCTTCATACCGCGGAGAGAGCTAAGCGCCAGGCAGCGAAGTTATTATGCGTGCGGGAGGCGCAATGCGATACGCGGCAGATATCTCCTCCAAATACAACGGATGGCTCCAAATGGGAAATGTTCCTGATGCATCACTTCTAAACCTTTATTCGACACTATGGAAAATGGAATATTGATGAGTGACCTTGTTTCACACAAATGTATGTGACATGGCTCGAGCACTCTATCTTAATGTTCGCTAACGTTAACATGCTACCCATTACGGTATCAACAGGTTATTATTTTGAACTTAAAAGTCATATAATTTTCAAAAGGGCCTCAAGCATCTTTTTATGCAGTAGCAGGTGACGTTTTAGTAAAGATACAAATAAATGAAGTGGTCAATACTGCAAATCAGAAACTGTGATCTTAGTGTTAACTAACGGATTTTTACTGCCTCTCATTTTCACTGGCACTGCCATATCGGCAGATATAAAGTGTGTGGTCAATATATGGAAACACCAGAAAAACATTATCATACAGTACGTTGCAGGAAACAATTTGGCATTCAGAACTGCTTCCAATCGTCTCGGAGTGGATAAATGCAGCAGCTACTGTTTGGTTTCTAAGGCAATTACGCCATTCTTCCTGCAGAAGAGTGGGTAGTTCAGCGGAGAGGTGGCACTTCATTTTCGTCCTCCGAAAAGTAGTCATGGGCAATGCAAGCTACGCCAACACGGGTCCTGTCTTCTTGGAATACAGTAACACCAGAGGGGATCAAATATTGTACTAGTCCGCTTTGAAGCTGCGCGGTTGGCTCGGCGGATTGCTAACTGAATGGATCCGGGTTCGATAATCAACCAAGTTGGAGTGTTTATCCGCTTGGGGTCTGGGTATTGGGTCGTCCTTACGTTCGTATCTAATTGATACTCCGCAGTTGAGACAGCTGTAAGGGCACGAACAGAATGCCAATAAATAACAAAAATTGTGTATGGGGTTGACCACATCAGCTAAAATTCAATCTTGCAGAGAATGGGAGACATGGAACACTACGATATGGCTGTCCATAATAAAGAAATCCCCCTTCCTCCACCCACCACCCGTGTGCCATGTTTCGCTATTTGGCAGTAGACTCGTTCACAAACTGGAAACACTGTGAAACAAGACTGATCCGACCGAATGTAATTCTTCCAAAGCTCTATACTCCAGTTTCTAGGGCTTCGGGACCACGTTTCCCTGTTACTGGTATTAGCTTCAAGGCCACCGTAGTCTGCATGGTTCCCCCATACAACAGCCAACGTCAACCATGTACTGCCTCCAAACACAGCACTAACATCACATGTCAACTGCATTCTCAGTCCACGAAAGACATTTGGACAACCAATAAGCTGTAGCGTATTGAATTGCCGAGCAACGTCCGTCGTTGTCTATTGCGTTCAAAGACTTGTACACAGGAACAATGCGCTGCCAACGGTGACGATAACCACGTCGCAGAAGCAATGCAGAGGTATGTTAACACAAGTTTGTTTTGAACAGTAGTGTTGCTGACAAGATGACACTTGTACACTCCGGGAAATGGAAAAAAGAACACATTGACACCGGTGTGTCAGACCCACCATACTTGCTCCGGACACTGCGAGAGGGCTGTACAAGCAATGATCACACGCACGGCACAGCGGACACACCAGGAACCGCGGTGTTGGCCGTCGAATGGCGCTAGCTGCGCAGCATTTGTGCACCGCCGCCGTCAGTGTCAGCCAGTTTGCAGTGGCATACAGAGCTCCATCGCAGTTTTTAACACTGGTAGCATGCCGCGACAGCGTGGACGTGAACCGTATGTGCAGTTGACGGACTTTGAGCGAGGGCGTATAGTGGGCATGCGGGAGGCCGGGTGGACGTACCGCCGAATTGCTCAACACGTGGGGCGTGAGGTCTCCACAGTACATCGATGTTGTCGCCAGTGGTCGGCGAAAGATGCACGTGCCCGTCGACCTGGGACCGGACCGCAGCGACGCACGGATGCACGCCAAGACCGTAGGATCCTACACAGTGCCGTAGGGGACCGCACCGACACTTCCCAGCAAATTAGGGACACTGTTGCTCCTGGGGTATCGGCGAGGACCATTCGCAATCGTCTCCATGAAGCTGGGATACGGTCCCGCACACCGTTAGGCCGTCTTCCGCTCACGCCCCAACATCGTGCAGCCCGCCTCCAGTGGTGTCGCGACAGGCGTGAATGGAGGGACGAATGGAGACGTGTCGTCTTCAGCGATGAGAGTCGCTTCTGCCTTGGTGCCAATGATGGTCGTATGCGTGTTTGGCGCCGTGCAGGTGAGCGCCACAATCACGACTGCATACGACCGAGGCACACAGGGCCAACACCCGGCATCATGGTGTGGGGAGCGATCTCCTACACTGGCCGTACACCTCTGGTGATCGTCGAGGGGACACTGAATAGTGCACGGTACATCCAAACCGTCATCGAACCCATCGTTCTACCATTCCTAGACCGGCAAGGGAACTTGCTGTTCCAACAGGACAATGCACGTCCGCATGTATCCCGTGCCACCCAACGTGCTCTAGAAGGTGTAAGTCAACTACCCTGGTCAGCAAGATCTCCGGATCTGTCCCCCATTGAGCATGTTTGGGACTGGATGAAGCGTCGTCTCACGCGGTCTGCACGTCCAGCACGAACGCTGGTCCAACTGAGGCGCCAGGTGGAAATGGCATGGCAAGCCGTCCCACAGGACTACATCCAGCATCTCTACGATCGTCTCCATGGGAGAATAGCAGCCTGCATTGCTGCGAAAGGTGGATATACACTGTACTAGTGCCGACATTGTGCATGCTCTGTTGCTTGTGTCTATGTGCCTGAGGTTCTGTCAGTGTGATCATGTGATGTATCTGACCCCAGGAATGTGTCAATAAAGTTTCCCCTTCCTGGGACAATGAATTCACGGTGTTCTTATTTCAGTTTCCAGGAGTGTATATACCACAATTTATTTATGTTTGACGATGGTGCCGAAGATTTTGTGTTTAGCTTTTGACGGTACCGCAATGGCTCCAGTATATCAGGAGATGTTTTGGTAATTTCCAAGAATGATTGCCTATCGAAGTTGCGGTGTCCAAACGATACATATCGAACGTGCGATCGTAAGTCGATCATGCGACTCTGGTGGCGGTTGTTGTGATCAATTATTTATGACCGTAATTTTTATCTGTTTTCCGTCGTTCCCTTAGTTGCTCCAAATTACATACCTCCGTGAATTATTTGTGAGTTGATAGGGAATTTTAGACGATTTATGTCGTTGGTGATGGGATGTCTGGTGTTCTTGACGTTTCTTCGGCGGATTCTCTCACATGGAAAAATCTAATTCCATGTTTATGCAGCGTAGAAAATTGTTCGACTTTTTGTCGAAAGTATGGAGTACCACCGGACGAGAAAAGAAGGGACTATGAAGACCGTGGAGGTGCGAAGTGTGTAAATCTTCGCAAAAACATTTTCAAAGCTGAAATACCGTTTACATTTCATTGCAGATAGTGCGGAAAACAAACAAGTATCAGGAAGAATACATGGTTGGACTCTTCCAAATTATCCATTCAGACTACCGTAATGGACTTTAACATGACGAAACACCGACGACGATTAAGGTAAGTCGTCTCGTTTGCAATTACATGTCTTTTTGTAACGCTCTTCGGTCGTCATTGCTGTAGCGACGAATGTAAACATACTCATAACGACCGCCACCAGAGTCGCACGATCGATTTACAATCGCACGTTCGACATGTATCGTTTGGACCCCATGACTTCGATAGGCAATCATTCTTGGAAATTACCCATGTTTTTATAAAGCAGATCTGAAGATGATCATTATAGACCGAAACCGGTGATGGCATAAAAATTTGTGACCATAGACGTGAAGTAAAGCAAATTTTTTCGGGTCACTGTTCAATTCGCGACCATGTCGCAGCTTGTTTAGTATCAATAATAACAATCTTCATGACAACGCTTCTTTCCACTACGTGCTGTAAATTAGCGATTCGTGGCGCTATTTCCACCTCACTTGGTTGTTGGTGAGAGCACTGGTATAGCCCCTCGGTGCGGCTGAATGCACCTGCAACGCCAGAGTAACCTTGGCGAGGTGTGGAGTGGCGTGCTGTCAAATTTAGGACAGCTTGACATGGTGGAAGTGAACCACATGAGCTTGCAGCCATCGACAGACGCAGTGGACTGTGGTGGACGAGTCTTCGTGATTGGCACCAGCCCATGCATGGTGCGCCGACTGAGCTCGTTCACGTCCCAGCGCGGCTCGCCCAGCGAGCTGTCCGTGGAAGCAGGATAGGGCGGCCGTTGTTCTCAGCAGAGGGAAGTCTCAGTCAATTGAAATCTAGATGCTTAGCGAAACGGCACTATCATGGCGACCATCTAGAAGGCAACACAGCTAGCAATTTCTCTATGTAGCAGCCAGCTGGATGTGCCGTAGCAGGAATTCGTGTAACAAAGCAGTCAGGCGCCCTGGTGAACTTTCAGTCGGGCCTGGCAATGGCTTGCTGTCAAAATGGGACATTGTTCTGACATGGAACAGCAGACTGCTTAGCTTCCTGGTCCCAGGGAAACCAGTGCAACTGGAGTCTACTGTTGTAAGCTACGGTGTATTTTTTACTATAACGGTTAAAGGAAATTGTCCTGATTTTGATCAGAGCAGTCCCGTAGTGCAGACAAGTGTGTTTTGGTTGGCCAAATTAAGTTATGAAGACATCACAATTTTCAGCTACGTTGAGTTCGCTTTATGGCCTAGCGCATTGCAAAATTTTATATTAGTGTCGTTGTTTTCAGTGAAAATTTAATCCCTCCTTGTTGCTGACATTCACTACACTCTGGTAAATTGGCGTGTGTATTATACTGTTGATTTTCTCTGTTTTGTTAATTGATTATGTCTGTAGGGCGTTAGCTTTTATTGGATACGTTAGAGGTTTTGGTATCATGGGCTATGACTGATTGACTAATGATTACTGTTAAGGATTTACGCCTACAAAACCCCCAGCCGCTTCCCGTCCCACAGCTTCCTGTGCCACAGCTGTTGAAAATAGCTACGTCCTACAGACAGGAATTACAATGGGAAATCTTTAGTAGACATGAGATAAAAAGACAAAGTTCACTTTGCTAGAATTTACTCTTTCAGTTTAGTCCTCCATGTGCAGCTGCACATAAGGAGCGGTGGGCCATCAGCGCCCGTACAAAGTCACATTTTTACAAAATCCAATCGAGCCACTGTCACAAATGATAATGATGAAATGATGAGCACAACTCCAATACCCAGTCCCCGGGCAGAGTAAGTCTCCGAAACGGCGGGGAATCGAACCCAGGACCCCGTGATCCAGACGCAGCAACGCTAGCCACTAGATCACGAGCTGCGGACACACAACTTAGTGAGTTAGCGAAAGTAAAAGTAGTACTGTGTTGTGACATGAAATTTTTCTTTTAAAAATAGCTACAATAACGGGTTCTACAACTTATTTTAAGGTAGTCCACGTCTTGTTACTGACTACTGACGTAATCTACGTTTGATCTGTGTTATTCCATTCATGCTTAAATTTGTCGTCATCAGATTACTACGAGGGAGACAAACTCATAAAATTTCTATCTAGTACGGCTAACCTGGTAAGTTTCGCTTTTTCTGACTGGTATCATTTTCCTCTTGTTTTCGACCTCGTTGATTCATAGTATTTCAAATTAGTGAAGAAAGTCATGAACAATCTGCATCGTTAGGGGCGACAGTGGTTATTAAGTTGTTTGGATGATTCTGATAATTATTGTTCATGAGATTTCGGAACTATTTATAATCGGGCTAACATTGTTTTGTGATATTTCATGAAGATCACAGAAAAAGCACGAAGTATTATCTTAAAAATTTTACTTAAGATCGGTCAGATTTCTCATTCGTCAGTCTACATCTACATCTACATGAATACTCTGCAATTCACATTTAAGTGCTTGGCAGAGGGTTCATCGAACCACAATCATACTATCTCTCTACTATTCCACTCCCGAACAGCGAGCGGGAAAAACGAACACCTAAACCTTTCTGTTCGAGCTCTGATTTCTCTTATTTTATTTTGATGATCATTCCTACCTATGTAGGTTGGGCTCAACAAAATATTTTCGCATTCGGAAGAGAAAGTTGGTGACTGAAATTTCGTTAAAAGGTCTCGCCGCGACGAAAAACGTCTATGCTGTAATGTATCATATCTGCCACACTCTCTCCCCTATAACGCGATAATACAAAACGAGCTGCCCTTTTTTGCACCCTTTCGATGTCCTCCGTCAATCCCACCTGGTAAGGATCCCACACCGCGCAGCAATATTCTAACAGAGGACGAACGAGTGTAGTGTAAGCTGTCTCTTTAGTGGACTTGTTGCATCTGCTAAGTGTCCTGCCAATGAAACGCAACCTTTGGCTCGCCTTCCCGACAATATTATCTATGTGGTCCTTCCAACTGAAGTTGTTCGTAATTTTAACACCCAGGTACTTAGTTGAATTGACAACCTTGAGAATTGTACTATTTATCGAGTAATCGAATTCCAACGGATTTCTTTTGGAACTCATGTGGATCATCTCACACTTTTCGTTATTTAGCGTCAACTGCCACCTGACACACCATACAGCAATCTTTTCTAAATCGCTTTGCAACTGATACTGGTCTTCGGATGACCTTACTAGACGGTAAATTACAGTCTAAGAGAACTGCTCAGATTGTCACCCAGGTCATTTATATAGATCAGGAACAGTAGAGGTCCCAGGACGCTTCCCTGGGGAACACCTGATATCACTTCAGTTTTACTCGATGATTTGCCGTCTATTACTACGAACTGCGACCTTCCTGACAGGAAATCACGAATCCAGTCGCACAACTGAGACGATACCCCATAGCTCCGCAGCTTGATTAGAAGTCGCTTGTGAGGAACGGTGTCAAAAGCTTTCCGGAAATCTAGAAATACGGAATCAACTTGAGATCCCCTGTCGATAGCGGCCATTACTTCGTGCGAATAAAGAGCTAGCTGCGTTGCACAAGAGCGATGTTTTCTGAAGCCATGCTGATTACGTGTCAATAGATCGTTCCCTTCGAGGTGGTTCATAATGTTTGAATACAGTATATGCTCCCGTCATTGAAAATTAATATATGTACCGTCAGAAATGTAGACTTTTTACCAGACAGCTCTGTGCCGAGGAGGGCCGCTCTGCTGCCCGATGGCGATCTCGTTCGCCTTCGCCGAGAAACGCTTTTCTGGTGATATTACAAAGTGGTTCAGCTTGTTATCAGATGAAGCCTGCTGTACCTTCTGGTTCACTTCTAATCTTATAAAACTGGATGAAAAGGGCAAATTTAAATTTCTCCCCATTCTAAAGTTTTGCTCTTATCAGGAAAATCGCAACAAACTAGCTGTGGCGTAAGGGAAATTCCTAACTGCGGACGCAAGCGTCCCGGCTCATACAGATAGAGGTTGCCCTCTGTTAGCTGTGGTAGTTACCTAGCAGTTGCGATGGACGCCTCCCACCAGAGTACGTGCCCTGTCCGTCTGACATCTTCTGCAGAGTTCACCGCGCAGGATGACGTTCACTCTGCCTCAGAGCTCGGACTGAGGTGGAAGAGCGCCGCAGTGCGTGTGCAGTGCAGACTGGCAAGGCCACGTGATAAGCCGAGGCGGGACGGGCTAAGGAGCTTGCTACTGCCGACTCCATCTCATGCGCAGACTGCCATCACCAAGGAAATGGATTGGTGAGAATGCTTCTGAACATTCGCTTTCTATGTTTTCGTGTTCTGCAAACAGTGCCTGGTGTTCAGTGTGGTGCTGTTTGGTTGTTAAGGTTCATCGGATTCTCTAACGATGAGACAGTGCGTCGTTGCTTCAGTACTGTTGTTGACAGTGTATATGTTATGAGGCATGACCTTGCCATTGCTTTCCCGTCATAATAGAGGATTTGTGAACTTGGCTTTGATTAAAGGCTCTTCTATGTTTTGTAGCTTAACAAACATATTAACGACTTATCGTATGTTAGCGCAGTACTGACATGAGGAAGTAAAACAATTTCCATTTGAGGAAATAATTATTTTATTGCCCCGGCGACTCCCACTTCCACTCCCTGATCCTCGCTCCATATCTTTCAGGTACATTTAATAGTATTTCCTATTCCAACATTGCGGTTCCACTACGGAAAAACTTCAAAAAAATGATGGTTGCTTCTAGTAACTTGGAAATAATTTTATTGAAGGGATCGATCAGTCATGACGGGAACAAAAGTGCGACCTTGGTGAGTGTAACTATATCTGTTTAGGTGCGTGTCGGACAGTAAAGTCAGTGACTTGCTCGAAATGTACGCCTGAACTTAAATAAAACTAGCTCTGTACGCTTTTTCGCCAGCGAGCAAACGGCAACCAGGAGGCCCCTCTCGGCTGCAGTTTGCGTTCCACAGAAGGAAGCTGTGTACTCTAAAGATCTGGTACCTCTTCAGCCGAGCACCGTTCGGTGTCACCAACTCCAGCGTAATGATATCAGCAAATACTCTCGAAAAGTCTTCAACGCTGTTGCCTCTTTAGTTTTTGAAGTGGGAAGCCGTATTGATTTACTGACAGAGGAATGCTTTTTAAGGGGAGTGGAGTGCTGTGTGTGAAAGACATCCTCAAGAAAGTCCTATGTCTAGAGTGCAGCATCATCTCCTTGTCTCGTCCTTTTGATGTCGTATCTCTTTCTTCTTCTATCTCTCTCCTTCCCCTCTGTTTCTTGTTTTTAATTTGATTCCTTTGTAAAGCCCACTTCGTAAACCTGTCAGTTCAGCTGCCTGGAAGCCCGGCATCACATTCTAGTAATTGATACTGGGGTGGCAGCTCCTGTCTTACCCGCCTCCGGAGGGATGGTCGCTAACACGCGCCTCTACGGTGGCTCTCAACTTGGACTAAGTCGGTTCCGAGCCTGGTGGTGGACGAATATTTCATTGCTAGATTTGGTCGGCAAGAGGAGAGGTGGTGGCGTAAAGTTACTGGTCACCAATTTTTGTATGAATGTCCGGCATTAAATTACAAACCTGTCTGCAGTGTCCCATGATGTGAAGGCATGTGAAACTATTGATGATGATCTGCTCAGTCGAAGGGTACGTTAAGCACGCCGGCTCCATGGTGGTATCCGAGAGCAGTAGGCCATGTGCCGGCACTGGATTTCATCCTGACCCCTCACGTCATCACACACCACAAATATAACACCACCACACACGCATAAATTGCACTCATCTACACTCAATAAATAGGGATACGACTCAACAGCCACTTATCAGCAAGGAAAGGAGTCAATGAACCCACCCCACGGTGTACCGCAGGCAATAATTCCACATAAAATTTACATTCTCTTTTCTTGTTAAGTCTCAGTTGTAAATTTTCTCAATCACAATGACTTGTTTCGATCACTCTGGATCATCTTGCGATCTAAGTAGTTAAGTCAGCGGCCCATCTTGTCTATTCAGATCCTCGGAGTACTCTGTTACAAAGATCTGAATAGACAAGACGGGTCGCTGACGTGACTGCTTTAATCTAAACGTGATCCAGAATGATGGAAACGTGTCATGTGATTAAAAATGCACAACTGAGACTGAACAATAAACGAGAAGTATACTAAATAACAGTACAGTTACTGATTCTCTCGAGACGAATACATCAGCTATAGTCATGTACCTTTTACTCCCCTTAGCTGTTACCAAGTTTGAGTGAAGAGCTGTAGCCGGGATAGGAGGGAAGAGATGCGAGAAACAGTTATATCGTGATTGTTAGTGTGATATTTTATTCAGACCAGTTATTTACTACAGTCGTTAAATCTCGATCACACCACTTCAGAAATCTCTGCGATCCGTCCGCTAGTCCGTCAGTCTTGATTTTTCTTGCTGGTCAGATTAAACGTCAAAGAATATAAGTTAGAAATTTTTCTACCTCACAACGAAATACCTTTTTCTACTAAAAATTAACATCTTTTCGAGGTAGTGTCAGTATAGACGAATACAATTTTTAGTGATGTTTATCAACGCCGATGTGTGGTTCAGGAATATTTGCAAGTTACCGCTTGTAATGGCCTTGGCTAAGTGGACACCACTACAGGCCAGTGAAGTACCTTTGGCCAAGTGGTGGCCAAAGTGTTGTATGCACCACGCATTGAAGTAACAACAACTTGTTTATTGACCATGAACTAAACTCAATACAAATTCAGTGGATGAAGGACCACACATGAATACTGATTATATATTCTTACGTAATGATGCACAGGGGTCTCCTGTAGGACAAAGCCCGCGATTCTCGGTGCTAGCGCTGAGCTGAGGAAGTGAGGCTTTCCGGAGCGGCTTCACACAGTCGGCGGCTGTGGTCCTGATAAAACCGTGAGATGCTACTGTCGGATCCGTAGACCCAGGGAAGTGTGAAAGGTCCGCTGTTATTCTTTTCATGCGTAAAAGAACTGGCGAACAAAGTGACCAACAATCTGCAGCTATTTGCCGATGTTGCTGTGGTGTACGGAAAGGATGACTATAGGAGACTTAGACAAAATTTCTAGTCGCTGTGATGAATAAAAGCTAGTTCTAAATGTAGAAAAAGTACATTAATGCTGTAGAGTAGGAAAAGCAAACCCTTGATGTTCGAGTACATCATTATTAGTGTGCTGCCTGACACATTGAAATAGATCAAATATCTAGGCGTAACGCTACAAACAATACGAAATGTAAGGATTGTACTAGAGAAAGCGAACTGTCGACTTCAGTTTGCAGAATTTTAGAAAAGTGTTGTTGGCCTGACCGTATGTAGTATACTAGTGCGACCAGTTCTTGAGTGCTGCTGAAAAGTTTGGGATCCTCGTCAGGTCGGACTGAAGGAAAACATGGAAGCAATTCAGAGGCGGGCAGCTGGGTTTGATACCAGTACGTTCTCACAACATGCAAGTATTACGTTGATGCTTCGGGAACTCAAATGGGAATCCCTGAAGGGACAGTGACATTCTTTATGAGGAGTACTGTTGAGAAAATTTAGAGAACCGGCATTTAAATATGACTGCAGAATGATTCTACTGCCACGAACGTACATTTCGCATGAAAGATGCTCATAGGGAGGCATATAGACAGTCATTTGTCCCTCGCTCCGAGTGGAACAGGGAGAGAAATGACTAGTAATGGTACACGTTACCCTCCGCCACGCACCGAACTGTGGTTTGAGGAGTATGTGTGTAGGTATAGAAGTAGACGTGGTCCAGAGAGTAGGCTCGAGGGCAGTATCTCGGACACGAACTAGCTGTCGAGGAGTTGAGTGGCGCCGTAAGTATCCGTCCGCTGAAGGATACCGGCGCCGTGTCACGCGCACACGTGACCGCGCTGACGCGACAGGTGCCTGTGACAAACACTGTTTCCCAAAACGTCCAAGCGCTTGTCGGCGGGGCTTGCGCCTCAAGTGCTGTGGCAACCGCATGAGGGTTGGTAGTAAAAAACTCAGCGAATCTTATGTAAGACAGGAGGCGTTCCTGGTCTGCGAAGCATATCCGCAAGAGTAGTGGCCGAATATACCACATGTAAGCTATAACCACAACAGACGTTCCTGTCGCCGAATAGCGTGTGGGGGAACTGTGGGTTTCGGTCTACTAGCATCACGGTGAGTGAGGAATTTAGAGACATAATCCAGTTTTATCATTCTTTATTCTGCAAGGCTTCCGTACATAGGTTGTTTTCAGCCTCTCGTTGGCTCGTTTGGGTGAGCAGGCAGCAGCATGCATGGTCCTGCGGCAGTGGAAGTGTGTTGTAGACACGTCTCTGCCGTAGACATGTGACGCAGTAGCGGCCATGAACATCAGGTCAGGCCTGCAGATGTCCCACGCGGAATCCAGGATTCTCGGAGTTGCCCGGGGTGATGAACGAACAAACCCTAGTAGACGTTGCCACTTAGTGGCTCGTTACTTGGAACCGTCAGGCATATCGGCAGCTTCTACACCAGTAGCTAGCTGATGACGCAGCTCATCGAAAATTAAGATGCTCGGCTCCAGAATGGACCAGTGTCTCGTGTGGAGATTTCATGGCGTCGCCTCGGAAGTCTCGAAACTAGTCTTAGTATTCAAATGCTGCTCAATATTGAGAGCCGAATATTCATAGTCGCTATGACTAGCTGTATTGTGACGGCAGTTCGTCTCCGGTCATGTAACTGGCTACGGAAGCGCACAGTAGTGCCACAGCAAGTGGAAACTTGTCCAGCGCTACGGCAGGCTGTTGCATTGCAGTATGCTGTGACAGCAGTATTCTAGCAATCTGTGGCAGAATTTCGTAAGTTGCGATGTCTGGTCTTCTATTGTTGCCGTAATGCTATTTATAGACGATGTAATGTGTTTGTAGACCTCAAAATGTGCTCATCTGCAAATTATTTCAAGTGAGAGTAGGTAGAAGTCAGATGAGAGGGGCAGGTGCAAATCAGGTATGTATGGATGCTCCAGAAATTTTCCTGGTGTTAAAGCACTTTTGTAGATAGGTACGTCTTCCTGATGGAAGAACATTTCCTTTAATTTTATAATTCAGTCGTTTTCTTGCGTATTTTCCGGCCCATATTATAAAAATGTGTGTGTGTGTGTGTGTGTGTGTGTATGTGTGTGTGTGTGTGTGTGTGTGTGTGTGTGTGTGTGTGTGTTCTCCTGCTAAATAACTGGACCGATTCCAACGAAACGTGGAACAAATATTCTTTACTGTCTGACAACAATTGCTGTTGCGGTAAGAATCACTTACCTATCAAAGTTCAAGAGATATGACGTCATAAACAATGAGATGCGTGAAAACTGCCGTTTAAATTTATTAGTTCTGCCCTGAAAAATCTATTCGCAATAAATTAAGCACTCAGTATCCACTTATGCAAGTAGTCCACATATGCAGCAAAATGCACCTAGAAAATTATAGTGCGGAACCACGCACAGTTCAGGAGATGTGACGTCGTAAGTACTGCTATGTGTGAAAAACTGCTGCGTTATGCAGGACGTTTAAATTTATTATTTCTTTGTAACTAACTCTACTCGCAACACATTTTGAACACAGTATCCACATATGCCACGAATGTACCTGCTCATATCATTGTGCGACATGTAGTTCAAGAGATATGTCATGAACACTGAGATGTGTGTAAAACAATAACATGATGCAAAAGTTTTAATACATATTTTATTCTTTACTACTAAGACACTACTACAGTCGATTCTACTTAAGGAAATCCCTGAGACCTGGCAGTTCTCCTGACAGGTTTCAACACCGAAGTGCAAACCGGCCTTAGGCGAAAACAACCGCCATCTATGGAGATATGAAGAGACGTTGTCATGGAGACGTTCACAAAATCGCGTTGTAGACACGCGAAGCAGCTGCGTCCAGCGAACAGGAACTGTCTACGATATTACGCTACAAACACAGTAAACTTTTTGTTTCCGTTTCTAATACAAAATTGGTAAAATGAATACCAGAGCAATGCCGCTTTTCTTAGGTAGTAATATGACTCTGAAGTGACAGAAGTCATGGGATAGAAATAAGCTCATACAGGGTGTCATTTCTACTCAGATGATTCATGTCGAAGGGTTTTCGACGGGATTATGACCGTACTATGGGAATTAATAGACTTTCAACTCGGAACATGAAAAGAAAGATCCCTTATCGTTTAGCTACAATATAGCAGGTCAGCAACTGGAAGCAGTTAATTCCATAAATTATCTGGGAGTAAGCATTAGGAGTGTTTTAAAATGGAATGATCATATAACGTTGATCGTCGGTAAAGCAGATGCCAGACTGAATTCATTGGAAGAATCCTAAGGAAATGCAATCCGAAAACAAAGAAAGTAGGATACAGTACGCTTGTTCGCCCACTGCTTCAATACTGCTCTGCAGTGTGGCATCCGTACCAGATACGGTTGATAGAAGAGATAGAGAAGATCCAACGCAGAGCACCGCGCTTCGTTACACGATCATTTAGTAATTGCGAAAGCGTTACGGAGATGATAGATAAACTCCAGTGGAAGACTCTGCAGGAAAGACGCTCAGTAGCTCGGTACGGGCTTTTGTTGAAGTTTCGAGATATACCTTCACCGCGGAGTCAAGCAATATATTGCTCCCCCATACGTATATCTCGCGAAGAGATCATTAGGATAAAATCAGAGAGATTAGAGCCCACACAGAGGCATACCGACAATCTTTCTTTCCACGAACAATACGAGACTGGAATAGAAGGGAGAACCGATAGAGGTACTCGAGGTACCCTACGCCACACACCGTCAGGTGGCTTGCGGGGTATGGATGTAGATGAAGAAGAGTAGTTGTAGCTAGACGCATGGGACCCTCCATTTCAGATATAATTATGGAATTCAGTATCGCGAGTCCACAGTGTCAAGAGGGTGACAAGAATACCAGTTACCGGGCATTACTTCTCATCACCGCCTTCAGTTAACTAACGAGAGCAGCGGCGTTTGCATATATTTGTCGGTGCTAACAGACAAACGACACTGCTGAAATAACCGCAGAAATCAATGTGGGACGTACGATGAACGTATCCTTTAAGGCAGTGCGTTGAAATTTTTCGTTAATGGGCAGCAGACGACTGACGGGAATACTTTTGCGAAAAGTACGACATCGTCTGTAGCGCCTCCCCTGGGTTCGTGACCATATACGTTGGATCAAAGACAAAACTGTGGTATTGTCAGATGAATTTAAATTACACTTGGTGGCAGATGATGGTGGGGCTCGAGTGTGGCGCAAATCCCACCAAACCATGGATCCAAGTAGTGAACACGGCACTGTGCAAGCTGGTGGTGGCTCCATCAAGGTGTGCGTTGTGTTTACATGAAACTGAGTCGGTCCTGTGGTATAGCTGAACCGATCATTGACTGGAAATGGTTATGTTCGGCTACTCTGAGGCTCTATGCAGCCATTACCAAAGAACGATCTCCGATCCACAAATTGTTCGCGATTGGTTTGAATTAGAGCGAATGATTCGTCTATGCAGATTGCACGACATGAATCCCATCGAACAATTATGGGACATAGTCGAGAGGGCAGTTAGTGCACAAAATCCTGGACCGACAAAACTTTCACAGCTGCGGCCTGCTACAGTAGCAGTATGGCTCAGTATTTCTGCAGAGGACTTCCAGCTACTTGTTGAGTCTGGAGACGTCGAGCTGCTGCACTACGCCGGACAAAAGGAGGTCCGACACGATTTTAGGAGGCATTCCGTGACTCTTGTCACCTTAGTGTGTATTTGCCTGGGAACAGTTCTTCACTTCTTCCTAGATATTTTATATATCGTCGATAATAGATGAGTGGTGCTGCCCACTTAGATACATAAAAATGACGTATATTAAAGGCAAATAATACAGCCGACACACTGGCAGAAGTGAAGCTGTGAGGACGGGGCGTGAGTCGTGCTTGGGCAGGTCAGTTGGTTGAGCAATTGCCTGCGAAAGGCAAAGGTCCCGAATTCGAGTCCCGGTCCGGCACATAGTACTAATCTGCCAGGAAGTTTCATACCTTTTTTGAATTCACCGGTTTTTATTGTTGACTCTGGCCGATGTTTTCTTTGAGAAATATCCTGTGTTAGTACAGTTCTCGAAAGAACAAGTTACTGTCTTCGTGTATATAGTTCAAGGCTACCCAGCCATTGACCTTCATCTGTGCGAATGCGCACAGGTTGCCTAAACTCTTACGGGAATCGCCAAGGCGTGCGCGAGTAATGAGTGTATGGGCAAATGTCTATAAGGTACAATACGTATGTAGAATTGTGCACAGTTGGGAATGTGAGTCTCACGGGAAGCGCGCAAGGGGTAAGTCCCTGCAGTCGCTCTATTCATCTGTGTCCTCGGTGGCTCAGATATATCGAGCGTCTGCTATGTAAGCAGGAGATCCCGGGTTCGAGTCCGGGTCGGGGCACACATTTTCAGCTGTCCAATCGAGGTATATCAACAACACGTGTCGGCAGCAGAGGTTTTCAGTTAGCCATCATTTATTCCAGAGAAAAGCTGCACGGTCATCAACAGTAACTGTTCTTTCGAGAACAAGTTACTGTCTGCGTATACATATTGCACTGTCGAGCTTTTAAATTCCAACAATGAGAATAAACTTCAGTAACCAACATAATTAGTACTTCGTTGACGAGTGCTAAGAATAGCCGGCAGCGGTGATCTCGCGGTTCTAGGCGCGCTGTCCGGAACCGTGTGACTGCTACGGTTGCAGGTTCGAATCCTGCCTCGGGAATGGATGGGTGTGGTGTCCTTAGGTTAGTTAGGTTTAAGTAGTTCTATGTTCTAGGGGACTAATGACCACAGCTGCTAAGTCCCATAGTGCTCAGAGCCATTTGAACCATTTATTTTGCTAAGAATAAATCCGGGTAGTGACGCACAACAATCTTTAAGTAATCTGTTTTCAAATATACCTGTAATGTGGTCAAAGTGACCACTCTGCGGTTTTAAGTATAAGTGGTCATTCAAAGAAAACTAATGAAGATAAAATAAATATTGGACTATAAACATTTAGGGAAAGTCATGATCTACATAAACATTTAGGAAAAGTCATTAACTCACAACAGCACAGATTAGAAATTGATTAAATAATAACATATTAAAATATAAAAAGTAGTCAAATTGACCACACGGCGGACCTAGCGTTAAAGCGCTGATGTCAGGTGTTCTAAAAATGGAAACGACTGACTAGATGGATAATGCGGAAGTCGTTAGAATACTCTACCAATAAGGTGTATATGAAGAAACTGACTAGACGTTTGGACGATACGAAAAGACACGTTAATGCTGTCGAGGGCAAAAACTATAGGAGAGGACGCAGTTCGGAATTTTTCCATAAATAATGTGCGTTCTTTGAGTTGTTGGTACAGGTGAAGTCGTGCGTGGCGGGCCGTTGAAAGTTGATGACCCTACAGGAAGTAAGTACAAATTTTTATAACTTTCCTAACATCTGTTGTTCGTGACATGCAAACGACAAGTTATGAAAATATTTCTATGACAAAATTATTATTAACTTTTATAACATCGTTCCATGCAATACTCTGAAGATGTTCCCAACAGATAGTATGAAATATGAAACTGTTATTGATGTCCCTCAGTTTTTGAACAGTCTAAACAATGTACGTGCATGACTGCCTTCGTCATTTACTTTTTGCGTAATCACGTTGTTTTTTCTATCACATTAGCGAATGAAAATATGCTGAACAGTAAACCCATCTTTTCTGGCCAGGAAACCACAATTAATATAGGATGAACAGATTTTTTTCTCAAACTTAAAAGCAAGTTCATTTGCGTGTAACAAAGTTGTAAGTTTCACAACTACCATTGTATACGATTGCATTGTCTTTGTCTTTGTTCGACGTAGTATTGACATTTTTACTGTCAACACAAATGTTTTCACCTGTCGTTGCAGCGCAGCGTGCTTCATGTTTTACACATTCCGGTCAGCATTCCAGAATCACTCGCGAACAAATATTTTCATGTATTATGGGTACGTACTCAGGAACTACCAATGAACTGTACTCTGCCCCTAATTATCACTTCCGTGTATATTTCCTACCCCAATGGAATATCTTGGATTGGATAGCCACTGAACTTACCTCAAGGAAAAGAGATGGACAATTCCATCATATCTGAAGGATATGGCGTAGAGGCGTGAATGAGAACATAATCACTTCTCTTTGAAAGCGCCGGACATAAATAAATGTGTGCTAGACGATGCGTCATTTCCCCAAGATATTCGATACTTGCCATGATGAATTTGTAGCATGCAGAACTGCAATTTTTCACGTCTTATTCATTTCTCAATCGTGTAGGGCAAGAATTGTTACATTGGTGTCCAAAATTAAAGAAACACACCGCTATTTCCACGTCCTATGTCTAATTCACGATGTAATCATACAGGTTGTCAACAGACATCTGTACTAACATGTTCTGCTCGGAAGATGAGATTTTGATCAACGCCCCCCCCCCCCCCCCCCCCCCCCGCCACCGAGCTCGAGTGGTGACGTCAGGGCACTTATCAAACGGAGAAATGTTTGCCGGGTAGTCACACATCCACAATAGCTGCGTACACAGTCACAGACGATGCAGTATGGCATAGAGAAGACGACTACCAGACTGTGGTGGAGGGACGTAAAAAGAATGGATGCAGGACAGTCGCAAACTCATGTGGTTCGATGGCTTAACGTGAATCGTTCTGTTGTTTCTCGGATATGGCGACGCTATAGAGACCGAAACAGTATCCGGGAGACCAGGGCAGGGCCGATGCCGTTCACGAATGACATCAGAAATAGGGGATCGTTATTTGGCTGTAAAGGGACGACGGCACCGCCTTAGTACTGCGCAGCATCCACTGGACGTGTTGTATCGAGGTAAACCGCGTAGAGAAGGCTTCGACAGAGTGGCCTTTATTGTCGGAGACCTGCAGGGTGTATGCCTCTGACGCGCCTTCACAGACGGGAACGTCTAGAGTGGAGTCGTCGACATACCACATGGACAGCCGGGCAGTGGGCTAATGTTTTCTTTCAAAGATGATTTGAACTGGAAAGTGATTCTCTACGGATTCTCATCTGAAGGAAAGGTGGAACACGATTTCGAGACCCGAACATTGTAGAAAGAGACCGATATCGCTGATGGTGTGGGCAGGTATGTTGGCCACCCGAACACCTCCTCATGAAATTGTACAGGTTAATCTGAAGGTTGAACCGCTGTCAGGTTTCGTGACGAGGTCTTGAGACATCATGTACGGTTGTTGCGAAATGCTGTGCTCCCAGACATCGTACTAATGGACTATAATGCTCGACCTCATAGAGCACTAGTGGTTGATGTTTTCCTGGAAACGGAAAGTATAGCAAACACGGCGTGCTCTGCTCACTCTCCCTGTCTGAATCTCATAGAGAGTGCCTGGGATGCTGTAGGGAGATGAGTTGCATCACCGCAGCATCCACCAACCACTCTCCAAGACTTGCCAACTGCTCCACAGGAGGAATGGGCGCTATTGCCGCAACATGACATCGATGACGTTATTCACAGCTTTCTCCATCGTTATCAGGTCTGTATTACTGCCAGAGGAGGTCACACCCCATGCTGAGCACATTAACCACTTGTCGGAATCTGTGTGCAAATCTGTTAAGATGGAAAAAACAAAGAACATTTTCGTCTCCTGTTAGTAGGTATGTTGCAGTTGTTTACGTTTTGTATTATTTACGTTGTTTCTACTTTGTCGATTGTTCATAATATTTTCTGACAAAAGGAACACGACACTGTAAAATTTCCGTTTGTTGCTTTAATTTTAGACACCAGTGCATACTGAATCGTTTCAACCAAAACCTAGCCAGAGTAGAACGGTGGTCAGTTGTCAATGCGGAATAGTTTGAAAGAAATATTCGAGTCTGCAGGTCAAATTACAAACAAATAAAAGTTGTGTAAAATTTTAAATCGGAAAGAGACGATTTTGTCTTTAATTTATTTATAATTTTTACAATAGAATTCTAATTTTAAATGAACAAAAATAACTTTTATGTTAAATAGTAGGCGGCCTTTCTGCAGTTTGTTCTCTTTCTTTCGCTCTCGATTGCATTCAGCCAATCCCACCAACCTACAAGTGGAGCTAAAAATACTAGCCCACTATCCAGGAAACCTTGAACGGACACCGGTGGTTGGAGCAAGATTGATTGGTTGGTGCTATATTGATATCCGTAAGCCTTGTTTATATATCCACGTTTATAATGTATTGAGCGGTAAATGTGTGGTTGCTCGAAGTCTCTTTTGTTTGTCCGAAGGGTCTAATACTTATCCCCAGATTTCATTTTCTAAGCAAAGCACATAATTGTATTATTTCTGGATAGCCGTGCGTGTCAAAGCACAGCTTCCGGAACGGGCAGATGTGCCTGCCCCTGGTAGAACCCCCCTGGCTGATAAACAACGATGTGTCGCTGTGCCTGCAGCGTGTATATAAGTTTTCGGCGGTTTCCATATCTAACTGAAAACTGGGCTGCCACACAAGTTCAGCCTTAACTACACGATTCGCAAACATTCAGAAAACTTTTGCACACCTTCGCATGAATCGCACTACACGCAGACAGTTTGCTACACATATTCCATCCCGGGGGTTACAGGTGTGGCAGCAGGAAAGGCATCCGGCCACACCTTATGTTAATCACACCACGTCCGTCAATGCACATGCAGAGCCTGCGCAAGAAAAATAAGAAGGTATGGTGGAAATAAGATTTAAAAAATATATAGCAATTATAATGGCTATACTTGCTTCATTGGGTCATTGTGGTCTTACTTAATAACATGCAAAAAGTTTAGAGAAATGGAAAACTAAAATATATTATTTAGCACCTCAATCATAAATAAAACACAATATGTCTGAAAATATAGCTACATATACAGCCGTTGCAAGTTACTGTTCAGGTGCATAATAGATAATATATCCTATTGTACCATATTACAGTTTCTCCCTGTTGCATTGGGATATGGAGTGCGGAGAGAACGCCTGCTCGAATGTTTCTGTGCACCAATCTTCACAGTAGCTTTAATTTTCTTCTTCAGGTGTTGGTCAGTGTACATATTTCAGTGTTTCCATCTCGCTTTCTCGTGTGTCAAACAAAACTTCGACCATTGGCGCAACTCTCACTTTTATGTGCACAATATCGTCTATACTACTTGCTATCGGGCTAACACTCTTGGGTAATATTCTGGAACGGGTCGATCTTATGTTGAGTGACGCCACGTTCCAAATATTCTACGAATAAACCGAAGTTTTTACGTAGATGTGAGCCTCTATGCTTATTTCAAAACACATTCCTTATTAAAAACGCCACTTCTGTAATAATAATAATAAGAGCCAAAATACATTCTTGAAATCTAAATTGAAATAAAAGCAAAGTTAGTTTAAATACTATTTTACTGCCAAATTAATATTTAACTATGACTACCAAATTTTGCACATTTCATTTTATATTAATTGTCAATATTTATGTTGACGTGATTCATATTCTGCCGTTAGTTGTTTATTCATTCGAGCAATTTTCAAATTAGCTCCAATGTTTCAACGAGTATAGAGTGCAAACTCCAGAAATTTTGTGCATGTAGGTAAAGGTTAGTGGGTCTCGTAATTATTGCTGTAACAAAAGCTACTTCCAGTTTACCGCTTTCAGATACGGGAGTTATTACTGTACTAAATTATTACGTTTTGGCTTTGTGAACTATTCAGAGCAATTACTATTCAAAGAAATTGCAATCATTTTACCATTATAAGTTTGTACCGTGTTGCGTTGTGGAAACGTGTTTGTGAACCATCAGTTGGCAAACGTGCAATTGGTGAGATGCATAATCTTTGCGTTTCACATTATCGTTTAAGTAGTGAACAGATAGTTGGAGTGACCTTGCTAATTATTTCTAAATTTAATTCATTTGAGTTTTTTGTGGCTTATTCGAGTTACGAGGTACCCCTTTTCGTTTCGCACTCTTTTATATTTATTATTAAAAACCCAAATGAGCAGACAGTAGAGGAAGTGGATTACGTTGTTCGTAAGGATAATTTCTTGTGCACTTCTCCCACCTAATGGGAAATTTTTTCCGAAAACGACGGACTTGTGAAAATGCGTTGTTTCTGTTAGTCAAAATTTTGCGTTAACCGGTAAGTAAGGAGAGAGGTTATAATGTCTGATTCAACCTGTCAAGATATTTGAACTCACAGTACATGCGCCAATGTGCATCAGAAAAACCCCGCCACTGCTGCGAAGAGGCGCTGCATGATCTCAAAATTAGTGCCTGGATTGACGAGTTCTGATAAGCCGGTCAGCGTGGATGTAGTTTTAAGGCGGTTTTCCACATCCCACTTGGTAAATACTAGTTTGATATGTCCCGCCTCAGATACACGCTACTCAATAGTTTTCTCTAGACGCAGACACGTGGGGTACAGAGATTCAATCCTGGAAAGTGAATAAGAGACTGATGAACATAGATCTTTAGTCTCTTAAATCCCATAATAATTATCATCATTATTGGTGGGTGGTTCAAATTGTTTGGTGTCGCGATTGTAACATGATTTTAAATGCCAACTGGTATCTCGAGAAACTGCATAATCTATAAGTGAATTAACTCACGCAACATGAGAGACTGCTTCTATTTTTTGAACTCATAAGAGCAACACCACACACCGCCTCGACTATCTTGTCTAAAGTGAATGAAGTGGTTGGCGAAGAAAGGAGAGTCAGCAGAGGAAGTTCAGTCTCCTGGCCACCTCGATCTGCAGATCCCTCGGCCTGTGATTTGTACGTACGGGACAAATAGAAGAGTCAGGTGCACTCAGAGATTCCTGACGCACTGGAAAAGCTGCAGCAGGACGCTGAAACCGCTGTTCCTGCTATCCCTCAGGCAGAGCACAGCACGGTATCGACATTAACGGTGACCAGTTCCAGCATTTTCTATGATTTTCATCAACAAAGGTCAAGCGTGCGATAATATTGTTGAAAATATTTTCGGGCTCATTATAATTTTGCCCATCTTGTATAACAGAAACGGTAAGGATCCCAACACAGTTCCTTACTACTTACTCAGAAATGGTTATACTTGTCTTATGTAAAAGAATCCAGTAACGTACAGAACAGTTAATATGTTAAATATTCTCCCTACATATGTACAAGGTGTTGAAACAATTCCTATTACAGGCTTCTAAGGCCAGTAGAGGGGATTTAGGAGCTGTAGACTTGACAGGGATCCCTTGTTTAGAAAAGTACCGTTTGGATACAAAGCCCCTGTCTGAAAATCGTATCAGTTTCAAATCTCAAGTTTCACGGCACGTTAAATGACGACAGAGTTACACAACGTATGTTCTGAGAACGGTTTCCGGATAGCCTCAGCCCGCCACATACCATTTTCGTCCTACTATAACAACGGCTGCGAGTTAATGGTACGTTCGCATCTAGGAGGGTTGACGGTGGTGCTCCACGGACAGGCAACTGAATGTTTGTACCATGTTTATGAAAGCATGTAATAGGAAATGTGTAACACCCTGTGTAGCAGCAACAATATTTTTATTTACTTATTCCTGATGACGAACTACACTTTCACATATTGAAATTTACTCCTGAAATTCGGTTTAGCTGTGATAGGTACAGATGTATAAGATAAAACTGCTTATGAAAATTTGAAACTGTACTTCATCAGATATAAATATATAGAAGGTGAAGAAGGGCCTGCGACACAAACGACAACGATAGTTTATGACTTCTCATTGTCTTGATTCTAAAACCAGCACGGGAATCACGAGATGTGCAAGTGTGTTTAAATTAATTGATAAAATATAAAAAGAAATAGATAGTTGTATGACGGGTGGAAGTTTGGGAATGCCCGATTAGCCTAGGTTGTTGGGCGACCGCTCGCGATGTGCGGGAAATCCTAATTCGAGTTCCGGTACGGCACAGACTGTCATATGTCACGTTAGGTAGTACCTTTGTACCTATTACAGTTAAGGAATAAAGCACAAAAACATTTTTGAATACTTAAATAGATCATTGGGAAGAGTAGCAAAACTATAAAGTACTTCCCAACGTACCGATGGAACAGTTATGCTATTTGCCAAAGCAAGGGCAGAGTCTTACGTCACATCAACATACAGCTTCTCATAGTGTTATCTGCCAAAAAGTTTTTCCATTCTCTTGTTTGCTTATAATGTTTAGATACACTTAGGTTACGTGAGTGTAGCTTCTTTTTAAATAGCTCCTCAGTTGTTCTCAGAAGTCTGAGTGCACGCTGTTACATCTTTCTCACAGCAGAAAAATCCTTGACTGTGTGGAGAACAGAATTCATGGTCTGCAGCTCCTTGTTTTACAGCTCATCTACGATGGTGGCTAGAGCGAGGAATAGTTTGTTAAAATATTTATGGCTTCTGTTTCTGATAAAAGATCACTTTTTACGACTTCTACAACATATCATTAGCAGTGGAAAATGAATAAAAGTGTGTCAACACAAAGAAGGATTTACTGAGCCGCTGAAGCGTCAACTGCTGAGAGAAGAAGGAACTAAACTGCGTGCCCCTCACGGTATAATATCTGGAATGCATGATGCTCAAAGGAGAATGGCGAAGGGGCCATTTATCAAGTATACGATATTCGTGAGGTGTCTTCATAAAATTTGTTACCGAAGCGGAACGGGGAACTTCAGGGGCGTGTAAATGATACAGGAGCGTCGTCGTAAAACATCTGCAAGCGATGGTAGCGGAGCACAGAGCAAAAATGGAAACGACGTATACCTGCTACCTGTGACCGATCGTAAACATTCAGCGATGATGGTCTTCTGTTTTAGAACCAGAGGCCTCTTTGAGGCCGCGATACTTACGTGCATCATTGAGAAGTTTTATTCCTCGATGCTGTTCAAACATGTTATAGCTTGTAAAAATAAACTATTGGTCTCTTCCCCCTTATGTTGGCTGCTTCTGTCCTCCGACGACACAAAAAATAACCTTTCACAGAGAACGAAGGCCATAAAGTAAAGTTAAAATAAAGCAATGAACACCTTGCTCCCCTAGGATGACAGACGGCATGAAAGAACGCCTCATCAGCAGGATAAAATCTAGAACACGACATTTTGAGGAAAAGATTTTATTTTATCGAATTTCAGTGGCGATAATATAAGACTAGGTTATATAGCTCAACAACAGTGATAGTAATACCATATGTAGGAGAGACTGAGACGCCTAGATAAGGTCATATTTTCCTTTACAGTATGTATCACAGTACGTAAGGTGCCAGTGGGGCATAACAGAAGAAAAATCAAAGTAATGCTTCAAAATAATGGCTTTCCCTTGTTTCTGTTTTCCGAAAACACAAAAAATTCCGTTATTTTGAACACACCTCATTTGTGTTTTTCCTGCGAATGGTGAACATTTGCGACGTAGTGCCCCGATACCTATAGCGAGCAGGTAACTTTGGACGACGTGATTTCTTTGCTTGTCGGCTGATGCTGAATTGGTAACTGATTTGTTACGACAGCCGATTTGTAACGCTGTGGCCCCACCTAACGCTGTTCCGATCAGCTGTAGTCGACGATGTTCCCATCGTCGATACCCAGTTGTCCTCGATAGGTGATTTTCATGGCATCTCTAGTCCCTGAGTCGAGGTAATTAAACCCTTGCCATAGTGATACTATGTAACACCCTGTGTATGTACGTACTTGGAAATCTAGTATCCCATGTGTCAGACAAAAAGGATTGGGTTTTAGTCAGCTTCTCTGACATCGGAAGTCTAGGCCAAACTTCACCTCGATGACAATACAATCTGTGGTGACATTCGGGGTCACGTGACAGACCAAACCTTCGTTATGACGACATAAGCGCTCTTTCTACAACGTGACAGCTACCGCGCGTCCTTCTCAGTTGCATGCTAATGTAATTTCATTTTCAGACAAAGATCTCTCTATTATACTGAAAGCGATTATTTTCTCCGCAATATAAAACGAGTGAACGCTCCTTTTCACTCATCTCACCGTCTCCGTACGATGTAGATGTGCAGATGTGCATGTGTAAAGATTTTGCAGTGAGAAAAAAAGTGAAAAACTGAAATTCATTACAGTGGCAAACACTTTGCTTATGGAGTATCACGTGAAGAAGGCTTTGTAGCAGAAATGTATCGTTTTTCCGATAGGGGGTCTGCGACAGCCCTCGTGGACGGAAAATAGTATTGTTCGTCTGCCGTTCTGTGCTCGTTAAAAAGTTGGCTGTTGGCGCCTCTTTCACCATGGACAATAAATATTGACATTTCGAGTGGAGAAGGTTATCGGGCTGTCGACGTTCCATTCAGAACGACGCCAGATGGCGCAACCCACCGTTCGCTAAACTATAGATAAAGAGCACTCCAGGTGTCACGGCTGTCCAAGCGATAGGTAGGATTACTATCTTCTCCTACAAACCATACCACTTTCTACACTCTCAGTCGTAGAGAGCACTACGGCAAAAAATGAAATGTCTAACAGGATGCTTTGAATCTCACTTGCTTCGTGCTTATGCAACCGAAAAACTGAAGGATACATAAGATCATCTCGTAGTCGTACGTTTTCTCTTTTGGTCCTGCAACGCACCTTACTATAATTCCTATTATTGATTTCTTATTAGTGTTCCCTTTCAAAGAAATTAATTCCTCTGAACAGTTAAGGCGCCTAACACATGAACAATCGTGAATAAATTTTATCCATAGTGGATGCTGTTGAACTCCGTGACTGTTCCTTTAGACGGTGTAGAAAAATTTCCGCTACGAATCACAATAAAAGGTTATTTATTTGTTACACGAACGGTTTCGGGCTTGTGCCCATCCGCAGGTGTTTATACATTCATGTACATGTTTATATGGCTGGAGATCACTCTATAAATACAAAAAATTATTTTCTGGTGACTAAACAGATACAAGTGGGACAACTGTAAGTGTCGAGGCAGCATTTGTCGAAAAGATATCTGTAGCTACATAAAGATAAAGCTTCATTATTATAATTACAACAATATATAAACACCTGAGGATGGGCAAAAGCCCCAAACCAGTCATGTGACAAGTAAATAACTTTTTATTGTGACTGGTAGCGGAAATTTTTCTCCATACATAAATGATCCTCTCCCATCTCTTCTTTTACATTTCTTGACCCGTATGTGATTTTCTAATTCACTATATCTTTTCCCTGGATTCCAACTAGGTGATTCAACGACTAAGATGATGGACTCTTATTCGAGAAGAACGGAATTCAGTTCCGTGTCCAGTCATATTCATTTAGTTTCACTGTTATTTCCCGATGTCACTTAGAGGGAATACCAGGATGTTTACTGACATACGCAGATGGGGGATACTTTCCCCCAACTTTGTTATCTCCCATAAATCTTCCCCAACTATGTTAACATTCGTTCTTTCATAGCACTGAAAAAGATAAATTGTTAAGCTCCTTCTTCTCAGCCTCTTAAAACAAAGCAGGTCGATCAACAAAAAGTGAAAGTCGTTATTAGATAGGAGAGTGGTGGAAACCTGTGAACCCTTTTTGCTAAGGCGGTAGCCATTTTTAAAGTCACCATCTTAGATACGACTTCTAAATATTGAATGTAAATGGGGTCGCGAGATACATAAAGCAGACAGCGAATTACAGAAGTAAAACAATGCTCTCTTTGAACTGAACTCGCTGCGAACTTCATCAGTGGGACATAACTGTTTCAGTTTGTTGTTGAAGTATTAACACTATGTATTTATCCTTCAGTCGATTTTTTGTAAAATTTTGGTTTTTTAGTTATGAGTGTCATATTTGTAAACTGTTCAGTGTTTGAGATACCATCTGCTGCTTTATGCCGCTTTAATTTGCGGGAATGATATGGCCAGTGTAATGTGAGCAGATAAAAAAAAGAAAGACTGTAGTTTAACTTACCGTAGACATCAAGGTCGTTAGAGACGGCGCAAGCTCCAATAGTTTCAAAAATGGGGAAAGAAATCGGCGGAGTAATTTGAAAGGAACGAGCCCCCCATTTGCCTGGACCAGTTTAGGGAAAACACTGGTTATCTGAGGTGGATTTGAAACATCGTCCTCTCGAATGCCACCCCACTGTGCTTACCACTTCACCTTCTCTCTCGATATGACAAGATAATCTTCCTTGTTCCCCGTTCCATATGTCTATATTTGCGGATAGAGTGGCTCGTATATAAAATACTACCGCTAATTCGAATTATCTTTGAATTAAGTGAGATACTTCAGCTGGGAGGCATGGTTTAGTGGCGAAAAAATCGTGGGAGGTGCAAGGATAATCCTAGGGCCTAGTTACCTCCCTCCTATAGCCTTTGGACGTGGATGTCGGTCGCATTACCCCAGGCGACCGCGGCATATTCCAGTCACGTGCTAGTGTGTCCCAATCAGTAGAAGTTGAAATATCTGAAGTTCAGATTCTATGCGCCGGCCGGAGTGGCCGAGCGGTTCTAGGCGCTACAGTCTGGAACCGCGCGACCGCTACGGTCGCAAGTTCGAATCCTGCCTCAGGCATGGATGTGAGTGATGTCTTTAGGTTAGTTAGGTTTAAGTAGTTCTAAGTTCTAGGGGACTGATGGCCTCAGACGTTAAGTCCCATAGTGCTCAGAGCCATTTGAACCAGAGTCTATGGACGGCTTTTGTTTACAGGTCAACGAAAATACGAGCGTATGGCTTAGTTTTCCTGATATGTGAGTAGCTCGGATGTTTTTTAAATAACAGGCAGCAGTACGTTGTCGTCGACGGCGAATGTTCATCAGAAACGAGAGGTATCAACAGCAGTGTCCCAAAGAAATGTGATAGGAACACTCAACCTCTACATGCTTAAATGATCTCACGGACAGGATGAATACACACCTGCAGCTGTTTGCTAATGACACTGTGTTGTACGGGACGGTGTCATCGTTGAGTGACTGAAGGAGTATACAGGATCACCTAGACAAAATTTCTAGCTAGTGTGATGAATGTCAACTTTCTCTAAATACAGAAAAATGTAAGTTAGTCCAGATGAGTACAAAAAAAGCCCGCAGGTTCGAATACATCATAAGTAGTGTGAGCATGACACAGTTACTTCGAGTAAATATCTAGGCGTAACGTTTCAAAGCGGTATGAAATGGAACGTGCAGATTAAGGACGACAGTACAGATCACGAATGGTGGACTTCGATTTTTCGGAGAATTTTAGGAAAGTGTAAACCGCGTATATAGAGGACGGCGCATGTAACACTAGTGCGACCAGATCTTGAGTACCGTTCGAGTGTGTGGGATCCATACCAGATCAGATTAAAGTACGTCATAGGTGCCGTTACTGGTCGGTTAGACTTGAACGAGAGTACTACGGAGATACTTCTTCAACTCTTTTGGGAATCCTTGGAGGGCAGACGACGTTTTCTTCGCGAAACAGTATTGAGAAAGTTTACAGATCCCGCATTTAAACTTTCCAACCTACATTTCGTGTAAGAACTAGAAAGAAAAGAGAAACTAGGATCGCACAAAGGCATATAGATAGTCAGTTTCCCTCGCTCTGTTTGCGAGTGACACAAAGAAGAAAAATTACTAATAGTGGCATAAGGCGCTGTCCGCCATGCACCATACGGTGGCTTGAGGAGTATGTACATTGATGCAGATGTAGATTATCCTCCATGTTATGAAATTCCGAGACCATTTCGTGTTTCTACAATCTCTGAATTAGAATTTCGAAACGATTTTTCTTTCATTAGTTGTGAAGTGTCTTGCATCAGGCTTCTCGCCTGAACTCTAACCATGTTTCAATCCACAGTTTTGTAAACCGATAGATATAAAATAGGCGTATTCTACAAGTAAAATTCTCTAGGTATTACGTCGTGAGATGAGTCGCCCCAAAGACGGCCGATGTAAAAACGGTCAAAATGCATGTTTGTTGTTGTCTTCAGTTTTCCCTAACGATTTTATTCAAACTGACACAGATGATGGAATCCTACTTATTTTTACTAGTTCACTTTTTGTTTCGAAATGATGTCTCGCGTCTGGGAGCCTCACGTATGCAGAATGAGAGGACTGCGGGCCAGAGAGACATAAGGCGTACAGAGCTGTCTGATTTCCCTGAGCTGCATTCCAGAGCCAATCGGGCGGAACTCGCTCGCAAACAAACACAGGAAATCTGATTTATATGGTGCTGCGGGACAGGTATATTGCCTTCCGGTGCACTGGAAGACCGCAAACCCCTTCACTCTCTGCTCCTCCCGGCACGTGTAGGTGGGATGGAGCTGCTAGCGTGGTCACAGTAGATAACTCTGAGAGAGTTCCTTTCAGCTCGCAGCACAGATATACACACACATACATCGCGGCAGGCGGAATTTCTTTTCGTGGGATTTCATCTCCACAGCCTGAGCTGGAATTGCTATTCCACCCACTGCGTGTCTCATACACACGAACCTGGAGAAGAGCACTGATGAGAAAAGTCAGTCTAGCGAAAAGCCTGCGAAATTGTTAGCTCATAAACTACGACCGCCGTTTCCAACTACATTCAATTCATGCGCAGTCTTGTAGTAAAAAACGTTCATAAAACCAGCCTGTGTTCTCTTTACAACATAATTCGAACTTCTTCGTACAATTTTGTGACTTAAAATTGTAATACTACAAATCTCATACACTGAGGTGAGTCGTGGAGAAACGATACGCACATATGCAAGAGTCAGTAGTATCGCATACACAAGATATGAAAAGGTAATGCATTGGCGTAGCAGTTCATATGTACTCAGATTACACATTTTAAATGTTATCCGACGTGATAACGGCCACACAATGGGAATTAACAGACTTTGAACGCAGAATGGTAGTTGGAGCTGGACCTGTGGGACATTCCATTTCGGAGACCGTTAGGGTATTCAGTATTCCGATATCGATAGCATCAAGAGTATGCCGAGAATACCAAATTTCAGCCAGTACCTCTCACCTCGGACACAGCTCACTGGCCAACGACCGAGAGCGGAGGCGTTTGCGTAGAGTTGTCAGTGCTTACGGCGATCGTAGCCGTTGGGACAGCGCGGCGAAATTTGGCGTTAGTCAGCCATGGCAGCAGACGACTGGCGAGACTAGTGTTGCTGACAGCACGACAACGCTTGCAGCGCATTTGTTGCGGTCGTGGCCGTATAGCGTGGACCCTAGACGACTGGACAACCGCGTCCTGGTCATATGAATCACGAATTTAGTTAGTAAGAGCTGATGGTAGGGTTCATGTGTGGCGCAGACCCCATGAAGCCATGGCCTAGTTGTCAGCAAAACACCGTGCAACCTCGTGGTGGCTCCGTAATGGTGAGCAGTCCTTTGGTCGAACTGAACGATCATTGAGTGGAAATGTTTATGGTCGGCTACTTGAAGACCATTTGAAGCCATTCATGGACTTCATGTTTCCAAACAACGATAGAATTTTTATGGATGACAATGAGCATTGTCAGGGGGTCACAATCCTCCGCAACTGGTTTGAAGGAAACTGAGAAAAGTTCGAGCAAAAGACTTGGCTCCCCGGGCCACGCGACATTGATCTCGTCGAACGTTTAGGGGACGTAATCGGGAGATCTGATCGTACACAAAACCCTGCACCGGCAACAGTTTCGTGATTATGAGACGATTACAGAGACAGCACGGCTCAGTATTTCTGCAGCGGACTTCGAACGACTGGCTGAGACAGTGCTACGTCGAGTTACTGCACTACGCCGCGTAAGAGAAAGTCCGACACTATTTTAGGAGGTGTCCAAGACGCTTGTCGCCTCAGTGTAAGTCTAAAGTAAATACACTCCTGGAAATTGAAATACGAACACCGTGAATTCATTGTTCCAGGAAGGGGAAACTTTATTGACACATTCCTGGGGTCAGATACATCACATGATTACACTGACAGAACCACAGGCACATAGACACAGGCAACAGAGCATGCACAATGTCGGCACTAGTACAGTGTATATCCACATTGACACCGGTGTGTCAGACCCAACATACTTGCTCCGGATACTGCGAGAGGGCTGTACAAGCAATGATCACACGCACGGCACAGCGGACACACCAGGAACCGCGGTGTTGGTCGTCGAATGGCGCTAGCTGCGCAGCATTTGTGCTCCGCCGCCGGCAGTGTCAGCCAGCTTGCCGTGGCATACGGAGCTCCATCGCAGTCTTTAACACTGGTAGCATGCCGCGACAGCGTGGACGTGAACCGTATGTGCAGTTGACGGACTTTGAGCGAGGGCGTATAGTGGGCATGCGGGAGGCCGGGTGGGCGTACCGCCGAATTGCTCAACACGTGGGACGTGAGGTCTCCACAGTACATCGATGTTGTCGCCAGTGGTCGGCGGAAGGTGCACGTGCCCGTCGACCTGGGACCGGACCGCAGCGACGCACGGATGCACGCCAAGACCGTAAGATCCTACGCAGTGCCGTAGGGGACCGCACCGCCACTTCCCAGCAAATTAGGGACACTGTTGCTCCTGGGGTATCGGCGAGGACCATTCGCAACCGTCTCCATGAAGCTGGGCTACGGTCCCGCACACCGTTAGGCCGTCTTCCGCTCACGCCCCAACATCGTGCAGCCCGCCTCCAGTGGTGTCGCGACAGGCGTGAATGGAGGGACGAATGGAGACGTGTCGTTTTCAGCGATGAGAGTCGCTTCTGCCTTGGTGCCAATGATGGTCGTATGCGTGTTTGGCGCCGTGCAGGTGAGCGCCACAATCAGGACTGCATACGACCGAGGCACACATGGCCAATACCCGGCATCATGGTGTGGGGTGCGATCTCCTACACTGGCCGTACACCTCTGGTGATCGTCGAGGGGACACTGAATAGTGCACGGTACATCCAAACCGTCATCGAACCCATCGTTCTACCATTCCTAGACCGGCAAGGGAACTTGCTGTTCCAACAGGACAATGCATGTCCGCATGTATCCCGTGCCACCCAACGTGCTCTAGAAGGTGTAAGTCAACTACCCTGGCCAGCAAGATCTCCGGATCTGTCCCCCATTGAGCATGTTTGGGACTGGATGAAGCGTCGTCTCACGCGGTCTGCACGTCCAGCACGAACGCTGGTCCAACTGAGGGGCCAGGTGGAAATGGCATGGCAAGCCGTTCCACAGGACTACATCCAGCATCTCTACGATCGTCTCCATGGGAGAATAGCAGCCTGGATTGCTGCGAAAGGTGGATATACACTGTACTAGTGCCGACATTGTGCACGCTCTGTTGCCTGTGTCTATGTGCCTGTGGTTCTGTCAGTGTAATCATGTGATGTATCTGACCCCAGGAATGTGTCAATAAAGTTTCCCCTTCCTGGGACAACGAATTCACGGTGTTCTTATTTCAATTTCCAGGAGTGTAACTCATCTACATTTACATGCACACTCAGCAAATCACGCTTAAGTGTCTGGCAGAGGGTTCATCGAACCATCTTCACAATAATTCTCTATTATTCCACTCTCAAACAGCGTGCGGAAAAACGATCACAATGTTATTCCGTGCAAGCTTAGATTTCCATTATTTTATTATGATTATCTTTTCTGCCTATGAAGGTCGACCTCAACAAAGTATTTTCACATTCGGAGGAGAAAGTTGGTGAGAATATCTCGCCATAAGGAGAAACACCTTTGTTTTAATCATGTTGGCCCCAAGTCTTATATTGTATGCGTGACAGTCTCTCCCCTATTCCTCCGTAATACAAAAAAATGCTACTCTTCTTTGAACGTTCTCTATGTACTCCGTTAATCCTGTGTGGTAAGGATCCCACACCGCGCAGCAGTAAACTACTCCAAAAGAGGACGGACAAGCGTGGCACAGGCAATCTCTTTAATAGATGTATTGCATCTTCTGCCGATAAAACACAGTCCTTTGGTGGCCTTCCCCACAAAATTTGGAATGTATTTTTTTCCAGTTTAAGTTGTTTGTAATTCTAATGCCTAGGTATTTAGTTGAATTTACGATGTGAATAACCTCACGCTTTTCATTATTTAAATTCAATTGCCAATTTTCGCACAAAACGGATATCTCTTCTAATTGATTTTGCAATTTGTTTTGACCTTCTGGTGGCTTAATCAGGCGATAAAGGACAGCATCGTCTACAAACAGCCTAAGACAGCTGCTCAAATTGCCTCCTAAATTCTTTACATTGATAGGAAACCGCAGAGGGCCAATAACACTATCTTGTGGAACGTCAGCAGTCAGTTCTGTTTTACTCCATGACTTTCCATCAGTTACTAAGAACTGTGACCTCTCCCACAGACAATCACGAATCCAGCCTCATAACAGACAACATCCCATAAACACGCGATGCGATTACAAGCCGCTTGTAAGGTATAGCGTCATAAGCTTTCTGAAAAACTAGAAATACGGAATCAATTTGAAATCCATTGTCAATAGCACTCAACACTTCATGTCAGTAAAGAGCTAACTGTGCTTCACAAGAGTGATGTTTGAATCTGTGTCAATATGCCGTTCTTTTCGAGGTAATTTATGATGTTCGCTGCTGCACATCGACGGTAATGATATGAGCCTGTTATTTTGTCGATTATTCGTGTTGTCTTTCCTGAACATTGGTGTGACCTGTGCAACTTTCCAGTCTTTGGGTATGGATCTTTCGTCGAGAGAGCGGTTACATATGATTGCTAGATATGGAGCTATTACATTAGCATACTCTGAAAAAAAACGTAATCGTTATACAGTCTTGACTAGAAGAATTGCTTTTATTAAGTGATTTACGTTGTTTCACTACTCTCAGGATTATGAAGAAATCTAGCCAATAAGATGCCCTCCTCTGAGTATAAAAATGAGGCACACCATCAGTTTCATGAGTCCCTGACAACGGTGACGGGGGCAATCTTCGAAAGCATGGAGTTTTATGCGAATTTGACGATGCAAATTAACTTAAATCATTTTATCCAAGGCTCAGTCGTGAAAGAGTTTGTAATATAGCCGTAACTTTTGATTTGAGTATTACTATGTAGCTTTCAGTCGAAATTGGTCGTTGTATGACTGCTAAGAGCACGTATTATTGTTTGGATACATATATTAAACAAAAGAGAAAAGAAAACACTATTTATTTTAATATTCCATTTGTAAAAAGCGTCTTTATCCCTCCTTTGTTTAGGAATGACACATTTGTTCATGTTTGGTGGTTTTTTGAACGGAGAAATCATCTTAATTTCTTATTTCTACTGGAAGAAAATGAGTAGAGAATTTTTACATATGTGAAGGTAATGAAAGTGGTTTTATAGGCTATTACGTGAGAGTAAACAACGAAAGTAGTGGTAAATAATGTGATGAGCCCCTCAAAATGGACGACTTCGCCGATAAAAAACATGAAATTCAAGTAAGTCCGGAAAATATCGATGCTTTTATTGTTAAAATTATTGCTATGGCCATATAGAATCGTACCTTGGTAAATTTGTTCAAACTGTCCTCTGAATACATCAATGGTACAAAGAGAAACGCGAACAAAGAAGAAAACAGAACAGTTTCGTTTCAGACGACTAAGCCGTTTCCCCTAGCAGAATGGGAGCCTTCCGCCTGGAGAAAATTGTGTTTCAGCTACAGCGTATGTTCCAATAGAAGCACGGCCATTGTCCACAAACGAATATTGCTGGCGCACCGCTCTTGCAACTGACAGCCGTGGTTGTATTTCGGAAACCGCGAAAATTCCGACATTAAACGAACACGAGAGAAAACAGTGGTGTCCATCTCGCTCGTGCATACAAACTGTACTGCCCTATTCATTTTCCATAGCAGAGAGATTTTCTGCAATCGTAAATATAGTACGAGTACCATAAAACAGCGTGTAATCAGATCTTTGTACCATGGTGGAAGAGATGGAAAACAACTACATCTACTTCAAAGGTAGCTGCTACATTCTACAGCTGGACGTCATAGAGGGGCCACAAAAAATGATCTCCATCTCTCTGTATTATCTTTACTATCTGGTTATGTATGTTTGCAGACTGTGACGTAAAAATGAAAGAAAGTCGTGTATTCCTGTCGTGTGTTTATAAACACAGGAAAATACTTTACTTTGATTGAGCACCGAATATTTGCTGCGTGAAATAGATTCGTATGTGCTACGTAAATCAGACATCAACTGGATTTTGAATGCCTTTGGGACCAAATAAGAACACGTTGTTGTGGACTGATCGTCATTTTCTAATTTTCAGGCAATCAGGAAGTGACCAGGGACATGCGACAGAAACGTTACTGAAAAGCTGTGTGTACGAGACAGTGTTATATTCAGTACAATATTTTCTTTAGTAGTGGAAGTATCTGTGAGATGTATACAAAGTGTAGATTTCGAGTTTAGACGAAGGAAGAGAATGTGACTGGTGAAACACGCATTTGCTTCACAGAAGACAGCAATTGTAATGCCACAATGCGACGAGGTGGTGCACTGATTAAAGCAGTGGTGAGACACGGATTCAAATCACTGTCCCAATGTTAGAATTTAGGTTTACTACTACTTCCTTAATTAAAACAGAAATCGAGATGATTGCTTCACTAGAGTTAATGTCATTTTGCTGCATTATTTTTCTCGAAACCGAATCTATGCTCCCTTTGTAATAATCTAGTTGTCGATGAGACTTTAAAATTAACCTCTTACTAATGCTACAAAATCCAAAGTAGCAAGAACTTCCTGAGAGATGTTTCATGGGCAGAGTAAATATATTTCGAAAATGGCAAGAAACAGTTTGTAGAGAGATAGGCTGGAATATTCTTCTACATAAAGCATCGATAAAGAACATGAAAACAACATTGTACTAACAGCAGCACACACTAAGGATGCACAGCAATTTTTCAACAAGCTTATAATGTAACAAATTAAATTTGACTAAAAATTTATTAAATTTTTTCCATTTAAGTGGAGCCGTAGAAATCGATACTTGAGTTGTCAATGTTTTCACATTATGTTACATGTCCTTGACGAGGTGTTTAAAAGAAAATGAAGTAATAAGTATTAATTAAAGAAACTAAGATTGCAGAAATGAATTTTTATTGTACACTCGTGCTTATAAATTAAGGATAATTGCAGAATGTCCCGAAAGACATGTGCTACAAAACGCCACTGTTTGCTGCGCATGTACCCCGACATCATTATGGGATATGACCACAATGCACACGTACACAGGCCGCACAACGGGTTGGTGTACTCTGGATCAGATGGTCAAGCAGCTGCTGGGTTATAGCCTTCCATTCTTGCACCAGTGCCTGCCGGAGCTCCTGAAGTGTCGTACGGCTTTGAAGACGTGCAGCGATACGTCGGCCGAGAGCATCCCAGACGTGCTCGATGGGGTTTAAGTCTGGAGAACAGGCAGGCCATTCAATTCGCCAGATTTGTTTTAATGTACTCCTCCAGCAGCTCGGTGGGGCCGTGCGCTATCATCCATCAGGAGTAAGGTGGGACCTATTGCACCCCTGAAAAGGCCCGATATACCTGACCTGTTACAGTTCCTCTGTCAAAGACATGAAGGGGTGTACATGCACCAATCATCACACCATCAAAGCAAGACCTCCATACAGGGCCCCTTCAGGGACATTAAGGGGTTGGTATCTGGTTTCTGGTTAATGCCAGATGAAAACCCTCCGAGAATCACTCGTCCGTGAACATAACCTGGGACCACTGTTCCAGTAACCATGTACTGTGTTCTTGACACCGTGCTTTATGATCTCTCCTATGACCCGGGGTCAGTGGAATGCACCTTGCAGGTCTCCGGGCGAATACATCATGTCTGTTCAATCGTCTGTTGGCTGTGTGTTCTGGAGACAACTGTTCCAGTGGCTGCGGTAAGGTCTCGAACAAGGCTGCTTGCAGTACTCCGTAGCTGTCTGCGGGCATTGAGAGACGTCGGTCTTCTTGTGGAGTTGTACACTGTGGATGTCCCGTACTGTAGCGCTTGGACACGTTTCCTGTCTCCTGGAATCGTTGCCATGATCTTGAGATCACACTTTGCGGCGCACGGAGAGCCCGTGCTACGACCTGCTTACGATCTGCTGTGTTTGACCAGCTTCCAGTCGCCCTAGTATTCTACCCCTGATAACGTCATCAATATGTGTTCTTTGAGCCATTTTCAAAACACGGTCACCATAAGCACGTCTAAAAACATCTGCACACTTACTCGCTGCTCCGTACTCTGACATGCATCTCTGAGAATGTGGACTGCTACCAGCGCCACTGTGCGACGACCGCAGGTCAAACGCACCGCATAGTCATAACCCGATCTGATTTAAACCCTCAAACCGTCCACCAGAGCGTTGTTTCAGCATGCATCAGCATTATCCTTAATTTATGAGCATGAGTGTAGTTACAACGACAGTAATATTCTGAGATTTTTTGAAAATGTATAACACCTTTTACAAAGCTAGTAATAAAGTCGGGAAAGCACTTTGAGTTTTCAAAACATTCTGTGTGGATAATATTGCTTCAGAATGGCGTAGAAAGGACGGAACGAAACGAAAACATCACAGTCGCAGGCCGAGTAGACTGGTGAGCATATTAGCCGTATCATCTCTGGCGATATTAATATTGTTTGATTGCTAAAACTATGCATCTTAAAGTTGTTGGGGTACCAGAATTTCTTTCGTATTCGTCTCCAGGAAAGCAAGATTATCCAGCATTAATCTGTGACGGAATCTGGAGCCAACGCAACATAAAGAAAAATGATTATCGCAAGCAGAGTGGTAACAACAAATTAGTTAAATGAAATTGTATGGTTCTCAGACAATTTAATTTGTACGAAGTTTAGGATTCAAACCTCGGTCTCCTACTCACTAGGCATATGCGCTAACCAATACGCCATCCTGGCACACTGGCTTCGCACAGCTGCTCGGAATGTCCTACTACGCCTGCCTCTCCACTCGAAACTCTCATTCACACCTCACCCCACTTGGTATTCACCCTAAACTCGAACAGAATTGCTGAAGCTGTCCAGCTGTACTGTAATCGCACCTCTGCATCGAACGAAACTGGGCAGGGGTTCTCCTGCCTGAAAACAATGTGTAGGTTCTTTGATCAAATGCATGGATGGGAGTTTCGATTGAGGAGGGAGGCGTATTAGAGCAACCCTTTCAGTTGTGCAAAGGTTCTGTGCCGGGGTGATGTAGTGGTTAGCGCATCTGGCTACTGAGCGAGAGGCCGGGATTCGAATTCCAGTCTGGGCACCAAATTTTCATCCGTTATTTCAGTCTACACATATACATCAATAAATCAGTTCAGCCTCAAAGAAGACAAGAAGAGCCTAGCCAATTATCATTCTCCAATCTTCAATCACATCACCACAACAGCTGCGATAAACAAAGCAGAAACATTTCACATATCTTGTTGTTGTTGTTGTCTTCAGTCCTGAGACTGGTTTGATGCAGCTCTCCACGCTACTCTATCCTGTGCAAGCTTCTTCATCTCCCAGTACTTGCTGCAACCTACAGCCTTCTGAATCTGCTTAGTGTATTCATCTCTATTCATCTCTTGGTCTCCCTCTACGATTTTTACCCTCCACGCTGCCGTCCAATGCTAAATTTGTGATCCCTTGATGCCTCAAAACATGTCCTACCAACCGGTCCCTTCTTTTTGTCAAGTTGTGCCACAAACTCCTCTTCTCCCCAATTCTATTCAGTACCTCCCCATTAGTTATGTGATCTACCCATCTAATCTTCAGCATTCTTCTGTAGCACCACATTTCGAAAGTTTCTATTCTCTTCTTGTCCAAAATATTTATTGTCCATGTTTCACTTCCATACATGGCTACACTCCATACAAATACTTTCAGAAACGACTTCCTGACATTTAAATCTATACCCGATGTTAACAAATTTCTCTTCTTCAGAAACGCTTTCCTTGCCATTGCCAGTCTACATTTTATATCCTCTCTACTTCGACCATCATCAGTTATTTTACTCCCTAAATAGCAAAACTCCTTTATTACTTTAAGTGTCTCATTTCCTAATCTAATTCCCTGAGCATCACCCGATTTAATTTGACTACATTCCATTATCCTCGTTTTGCTTTTGTTGATGTTCATCTTATATCCTCCTTTTAAGACACTGTCCATTCCGTTCAACTGCTCTTCCAAGTCCTTTGCTGTCTCTGACAGAATTACAATGTCATCGGCGAACCTCAAAGTTTATATTTCTTCTCCGTGAATTTTAATACCTACTCCAAATTTTTCTTTTGCTTCCTTTACTGCTTGCTCAATATACAGATTGAATAACATCGGGGAGAGGCTACAACCCTGTCTTACTCCCTTCCCAACCGCTGCTTCCCTTTCATGCCCCTCGACTCTTATAACTGCCATATGGTTTCTGTACAAATTGTATATTACCCCTGCCACCTTTAGAATTTGAAAGAGAGTATTCCAGTCAACATTGTCAAAAGCTTTCTCTAAGTCTACAAATGCTAGAAACGTAGGTTTGCCTTTTCATAATCTTTCTTCTAAGATAAGTCGTAAGGTTAGTATTGCCTCACGTGTTCCAACATTTCTGCGGAATCCAAACTGATCTTCCCCAAGGTCCGCTTCTACCAGATTTTTCCATTCGTCTGTAATGAATTCGCGTTAGTATTTTGCAGATGCGACTTATTAAACTGATAGTTCGGTAATTTTCACATCTGTCAAAACTTGATTTCTTTGGGATTGGAATTATTATATTCTTCTTGAAGTCTGCGGTTATTTCGCCTGTCTCATAAATCTTGCTCACCAGATGGTAGAGTTTTGTCATTACTGGCGCTCCCAAGGTCGTCAGTAGTTCTAATGGAATGTTGTCTACTCCCGGGGCCTTATTTCGACTCAGGTCTTTCAGTGCTCTGTCAAACTCTTCCCGCAGTATCGTATCTCCCATTTCATCTTCATCTGCATCCTCTTCCATTTTCAGTACATCGCCCTTCTATAAACCTTCTATATAATCCTTCCACCTTTCCTCCTTCCCTTCTTTGCTTAGAATTGGGTTTCCATCTGAGCATTAGATATTCATACAAGTGGCTCTCTTTTCTCCAAAGGTCTCTTTAATTTTCCTGTAGGCAGTATCTATCTTACTCCTAGTGAGATAAGCCTCTACATCCTTACATTTGACCTCTAGCCATCCCTGCTTAGCCATTTTGCACTTCCTGTCGATCTCATTTTTGAGACGTTTGTATTCCTTTTTGCCTGCTTCATTTACTTCATTTTTATATTTTCTCCTTTCATCAATTAAATTCAACATTTCTTCTGTTACCCACGGATTTCTATTAGCCCTCGTCTTTTTACCTACTTTATCTTCTGTTGCCTTCACTACTTCATCCCTCAGAGCTACTCATTCTTCTTCTACTGTATTTCTTTCCTCCATTCCTGTCAGTTGTTCCCTAATGCTCTCCCTGAACCTCTCTACAACCTCTGGTTCTTTCAGTTTATCCAGGTCCCGTTTCCTTAAATTAGCACCTCTTTGTAGTTTCTTCAGTTTTAATCTACAGTTCATAACCAATAGATTGTCGTCAGAGTCCACATCTGCCCCTGGAAATGTCTTACAATTTAAAACCTGATTCCTAAATCTCTGTCTTACCATTATATAATATATCTGATACCTTTTAGTATCTCCAGGATTCTTCCATGTATACAACCTTCATTTATGATTCTTGAACCAAGTATTAGCTATGATTAAGTTATGCTCTGTGAAAAATTCTACTAGACGGCTTCCTCTTTCATTTCTTCCCCCCAATCCATATTCATCTACTATGTTTCCTTCTCTCCCTTTTCCTACTGACGAATTCCAGTCACCCATGACTATTAAATTTTCGTCTCTCTTCACTACCTGAATAATTTCTTTTATCTCATCATAGATTTCCTCAATTTCTTCATCATCTGCAGAGCTAGTTGGCATATAAACTTGTTCTACTGTAGTAGGTGTGGGCTTCGTGTCTATCTTGGCCACAATAATGCGTTCACTATGCTGTTTGTAGTAGCTTACCCGCACTCCTATTTTTTTATTCGTTATTAAACCTACTCCTGCATTTCCCCTATTTGATTTTGTATTTCTAAACCTATATTCACCTGACCAGAAGTCTTGTTCCTCCTGCCACCGAACTTCACTAATTCCCACTATATCTAACTTTAACCTATCCATTTCCCTTTTAAAATTTTCTAACCTACCTGCCCGATTAAGGGATCTGACATTCCACGCTCCGATCCGTAGAACGCCAGTTTTCTTTCTCCTGATAACGACGTCCTCTTGGGTAGTCCCCGCCCGGAGATCCGAATGGGGGACTATTTTACCTCCGGAATATTTTACCCAAGAGGACGACATCATCATTTAATCATATAGTAAAGCTGCATGCCCTCGGGAAAGATTACGGCTGTAGTTTCCCCTTGCTTTCAGCCTTTCGCAGTACCAGCACAGCAAGGCCGTTTTGGTTAATGTTACAAGGCCAGATCAGTCAATCATCCAGACTGTTGCCCCTGCAACTACTGAAAAGGCTGCTGCCCCTGTTCAGGAACCACACGTTTGTCTGGCCTCTCAACAGATACCCCTCCGTTGTGGTTGCACCTACGATACGGCCATCTGTATCGCTGAGGCACGCAAGCCTCCCCACCAACGGCAAGGTCCATGGTTCATGGGGGGGTCTCATATCTTAGTGTGTGGAATTGTACTGAATATTACAGTCCAAACTTCCGACGCCATTATTGAATTATCCTACATATAGAATGGTCAAAAGATCGCAAAAAATTTCGAGAATCACGACAATGGATAATTTGCAGACGTGCTACTATAATTAATTTTGCTAGAAGGGACAGGATCAAATCTGCCTATGCTTATCTCAGACTTACTTGTTGCATAACTAACTTACTTGCTGGTTAAGATCCTGAGATTAATTTCAATTATTTTCCAATTTGTTAAGTTTTATTAATTCGTAAATACAAAATTTAACGATTGTAGCCATTGAGCTACGTCATAATGGCATCCGTCTTGATTCTAAGTACAACACAAAAATGAACTGTACCAAAATAAATTCTTTCCAGTAACATTTAAATAAATTTTGAAAGAATAAAGTTAAAATGCCCCTTCACGGTTGGTGACCGCAAGTCTTCGTAAAATAAACAGCTATTACAGATTGTTTATAGATAGAACGTCGTATTGTAAGGTGCTTCCATACTATAATCCGTGCGATATTGTGCTGTGGATAAAACTATAAGATAAGCCGTGAACTGATTATGGACTGATATGTTCTTTGTTGGGTGCCGAAATTATTACAAATCGAGCCTTGGTTTCCATATCGTGCTCTGGAGAAAGCTCCAAGGAAAAATGAGTTGCCTAAAGATTAATAATGTATTCCGTTAGGTTACACATTATTGGAATCACCAGTATAGTAACAGTCGTTAAGCGCAGATTAAATGTCAATGATCATCTTAGAGAAAAAAGGCACCAGTTTTCTAGGAAGAGAGTGGGAGGCGTGACAGTTTCTTATTGTGACTGCGAGAAGGCGTGGCCGTGTCTGGGGCCATACTGACGTCTAAAAAGGACGAGACAGCGGTCGGTTTTACGTAGCACCGTAGTCACTAAGACATTGGCTTTCCAGCAACTTAAATGGTTCAAATGGCTCTGAGCACAATGGGACTTAACATCTGAGATCATCGGTCTCCTAGACTTAGAAATACTTAGACCTAAATAAGCTAAGAACGTTACACACATCCATGCCCAAGGCAGGATTCGAACTTGCGACCGTAACAGCAGCCAGCAACTTAAAATAATGTTGTTTATCATACTAAATCCGAGGGCAGTTCAATAAGTAAGGCAGCACTTTTTTCTGCAAGCACGTCGTTTTTATTCAGGATTTCAATACACTATGTTACTCAACAGTCTTTTGGCTGCAATGCCCTATTTTCAACGTAATATCCGTTCATGGCGACGGCTTTAAGCCGTCATACTGGGAGGACCTGAACGCTTGCATGGTACCACTCTACTGATCTAAGTCAGAGCCAAAGTCTAGCTGCATCAATAATATCTTGTTCAACCACGTACTGATTTCTGTGGAGAGCATTCTCCAAAGGGCGGGATTCGGGCTGTAGGGTGGATGAGGAAGAACAGATTTACGCGACCTTGTTGTGATGGTGACCGACACATCTCCCAACGACTCATTGTGCTTTTGTTCACTGCCAGGGCTCGCAAGACATTCTGCAAACGCCTTAGAATATCCGAGATGCTCTTGTTTTCCGCCGAAAGAAACTCGGCAGCTCTCCTCTTGCAACGCACTTCCTTTACAGACGCCATTTTGAAGGCTACGTGTATCGCCGCCACATATTGGAACTTCATGAAATTACTATATAAGGACTGATGTGACAATAGCCACGATGTGCTGGAACAAATTCCGCACTTTTTTAGCCGGAATTGGCTTAGAAAAAAATGTGTTGCATTATTTATTTAACGCCCCCAATAATTGCTACGGAAACATTAAAAGTTCGCTTACACGTAATGGTGTGCTTTAAACATTTTGGACGAATCCTCCACATTGCCAGGTTCGGGTACAAGCTTCATCCGAAGGTCCAGTAACAGTAAAAATATAGAACGAAGAGCCGAGTTTAAAAATATCACCTCGGAAAAATAAAGTTACTCAGTTAACTCTTTGTTTGTTATTAGGTACATTTCTGTAGCCAGGTACATACTAGAATCACCGTGCCACACTACTGTAGCAACCCGCTAGAGGAGCCACAACAAATTGGTGCGACCCTTTGATGAAGCTGGATATCGCGCAATACTTCCTTTCCTGCATTTGAAGCTATAAGAATTTATATGCGAAGGTCAAAGGCAAAGTCATCATTACGACCTACGTCTGTTTGTGCAGTAGGTGGTCGATAAATTAATTATTTTACCCATCAAATATGTCCAGAATATTTCAAGAAGGAACATTTCAAGAAGCTGTAGAACAAGCTACATACCAGGACTGAAGGCAGCAAGCAGCCAATGGACCGCTACAGGGATGTTTCTGAGACATGCCCATTTTCTGATGACACTATGGCGAGACTAAACGTCGGAGTACAAGGGTAAAACTGGGACGAATCTCGCGATGTGAGAAACATCTCCTCTAAGAGCCCTTCTCCTTGAATGAATTGCAGTGTGCCAGTTCCACTTTAGCCACCCAGAGTGGCCGAGCGGTTCTAGGCACTTCATTCGCCTAGAACTTAGAACTAATTAAACCTAACTAACCTAAGGAAATCACACACATCCATGGCCGAGGCAGGATTAGAACCTGCGACCGTAGCGGTCGCTCGGTTCCAGACTGTAGCGCCTAGAACCGCACGGCCACTGCGACCGTAGGTTAGTTAGGTTTAAGTAGTTCTTAGTTCTAGGAGACTGATGACCTCAGATGCTAAGTCCTATAGTGCTCAGAGCCATTTGAACCATTTAGCCAGTTCCACTTTGAAACTGGATAAACTGAATCATTTGATTTCTGTTTTATGAAAGGTAATTAAGATTATGGAGCCTTAACGAGGACTTTATTCTCTCCGAATTTTAAATATTGTTTTAAACATTTTGACTTAGGAAAACATGCCAAGAAGTTGTTTTTTTGAGGTTTTTTTAAAAGCTCATTGTGATGGCCTCTCCAGACTCATCCTAATTTAAGAATTTTCTATTTTTAGTTGTTTCAGAAATAACTAAGAGTCTGCACAAGGCGTCGCGAAAAACAGGACGCCCCGCGAGCAGCATATTTCGACAAGGGTTGCAGCCGTTATTTTTAATGTTGTATGCAGTAAATGCATTTGCTTTTCATACGCGAATGTACGTATAATAAAGTAGTTAAACCCTATTTTAGTAAAAACATTTCTCGTACGAAAGTAAAGTTCTGAACTTCATCCATTTTTCGTGGTTCTCGACCAGATCCGCCTCTTAAGTCTGGTAAGGATCGAACTGACTTTAAACGTTTTCGTCCAATATTGTTGTTGTTGTTCCACTGACTCAAGACATTCGAACTTATTATTCTTAACTAAATCAACAACATATGTGAATCAGAGTTAATTTCTCAACAAATTTTTTTCGATCGGATAAATCGTGCTGAGTCGGATATTGAAAGTTGCTCGACAAACTGGGCATGACTTCTGTTATGTCGGAGTCTCGTAGACCTCCAGCGTAACAACACGGCATCGCGTGTGGCCTGTCACAAGTCATAGGGGCTACAAAGTGGAACCGCACCACTGCAGCGCAGGCCTCGTCTACCGTCAGCAGTGGTGTAGGTACAGGCCGGTGCACGACTACGGCAAACCAGGTCTCAGGCAACTACGCCGGCGCTGCTTCGGTTCTTCAAGCAGAAGCACCCCTGGAGTCTTCCTGCAACCTGTCGACCGACGCAAGCCTACTTTCCGGTAGTATTCTCTTTCGCTGCGACGTGGAGTAGCCACCTATCGTCTTCGAGCTAATTCGAAGCCTGAACCTTGGGGCGTGGATCTCCTGGCCTAGGTACTTTTGTGCATCTAGATATTCCGTTCCTCGTCAACCAATATATTGGCTCTAGAAATTCAGGCTTAGTTTTACTTGGCTTACAGTGAACCAGGCTTACATTTATTTTCACTGCAATGACAGCTACTTAACTGCGAACTGATATATATGTTGTGTAAGTTTATGTTCATTTTAATCTACATCTATATCTGCATTCTGCAAGTCACCTTGCAGTGTATTCCGGTCACGAATAGTTCGTGGAAAGGACGATTACCTCTGTGTGGTCTCTAATCTCTCTAATTTTATTTGTGAAATATACGTAGGCGAAAGCAATATATATTTGCTAACTCTTCTGGGACTGTACGCTCTCACACACTAACCTCCAGATGTCAGATACTCAGATCGGCACTAAACACTGTATGTCGATAGAGTATCAACCAAAACACCGATTTAGTTCGTGCTCTATGCTGTCGTCCAGTAGAACATGCATAAACGTTAATTAAAAGTAACAACAAAACTACATAGCATAGGAAAAGAGGGCGTTTGAACTGTTAATCAGAAGATCTGCGGTAGGTGGGCTGCTAGAGCGACAGTTCGCAGTGCTCCAGGTCCCGAGATCGTAATACAAATAGCTACAGACACCACGTGTGCAATAAGCATATAACTAACCTAGGCTCATTTTAGTATGTAACATTGCAAGTGAAACTAAAACTAAAATATCTGAGAAAATGCCAGTCGTGTGTGTCATAATTGCCACGAAAAAACTTGGACAAAACTAAACAACAATGAAAATGGAACTGAAGGATTAAGCTAATTAACGAATATAAGAAAAACATATAGATATGTAAAAAATGAAACGACTGAAAGGAAAATTAGCAAATGGGCAGTGTGTACTGCCTACTTAGAAACTCAGAAAAGAAAACAAATACCATAATAACAATAACAATAATAATACGTAACTAACAACGATTGAGAGGTTTTTTGTTTCTTGTTATTTTTTCAAATAAATATTTTGGTTACAAAAGAAAAGTTCGAAACCCAGCCTCAGCTACATTTTTTTTAAAACAGTTTACGTGTTTAGTTGTTATATAGGAGAACATTTTTCTGACATATAAAAGGACGTTTCGAAGTTTGTATCAATGTTCTTTTGGCGGTCTGCTTTCGCGTAGGTAGCTGAAAGTAGCTAACCTATAGAGTGCATCTGTATGGATCTGTGTGGTGTCATCTGTACATATTTACGCTATAGGTTTGCATTTTGGAACTAGCGGAGCGAAAGCAGACTTCCAAAAGAACATTGCTCAAACTTTAAAAAGTCCTTTTACGTGACAGAAAAATGTTCTCTCGTATAACAACTAAACGCGTAAACTGTTAAAAAAATAAGTAGCTATCACTGGGTTTCGAACAAGAGACCTTTAGCGCTATGATTTGACGCTCTACCAACTAACCTACCAGAGACCTTTATATTACTAGCTCAGAATGGTTCAAATGGCTCTGAGCACTATGGGACTTAACATCTGAGGTCATCAGTCCCCTAGAACTTAGAACTACTTAAACCTAACTAACCTAAGGACATCACACACATCCATGCCTGAGGCAGGATTCGAACCTGGGACCGTAGCGGTCAAGCGGTTCCAGACTGAAGCGCCTAGAACCTCAAGGCCACACCGGCCGGCTTTAATAGCTCACATATATGCTTTTCCTATTCTATGTAGTTCTGGTGTTAAGAATGTTATACTGGACGAAAGACACAGTATGAACTAAATCGTTTTTTTTTCTTTTTTTATACTCTATCGACACACAATGATTGGTACCCATCTAAGTATCTGAAATCTGGAGGTTTGCGTATCAGAGCTCCAACACTACACCACACGGTAATACGGAATGCCTATATTGCAGTGCCTGCCACTGGAGTTGGTTTATAATCTGTATGACGCTTTCGTGCTTACTAAGTGAACATGTAACGAAACTCGCTCATTTACTTTCCATCTTTTCTGTTTCTTCTATTAATCGTATCTGGTACGGATCCTATACGGAAGAGCAATATTCAGTTATTGGTGGAACGAATGTTTTGTAATCTGCTACCCGTGGTGATGGACTACGTTTCCTGAGGATTCTTCCAACGAATCCCAGTCTGGTAACCGCGATTCTTGTGATTTGTTTTTTGTGATCGTTCCGCTTTAAATCTCTCTGTACGCATACTCTGAAAGGTGTCTGTTGATTCAGCCACCCTTCGCTCCCATTAAGAATTTTTGCAAATCGTTAACGGAAGCGTTCTTTGGCATATTTTCCGACAGCTCTCTGGTGTATTTCGATATCGCTCTGCTCCATGGTAAGTATTTTGTGCCCAAAAGTTGATTAATTTCTGTATTGGCATTGGACACAACGCGGTGTTGAGTACAGACTCCTGATGAAAGCTAGCCCACATGTGTTAGTAACAAGGAACCCACAGGAAATGCGCCAAGGAAATCAAATACTCTTTTGGCTGTTTTGGGGCACGAGGATGGTGGTAATGTGCCATAAAAACTAGTCGTCTAATAAAGGAAATCTCAAGATTCAGCTTTGGTAGTACATTTCCTAGTATATATCATAAGATGAAGTCCCTCGTCAAAGCAATGGACGTTCATAAATTAATTTCTCATGAATGCACCTATCGCTAAAATTCCAACCAACGAAATTACTTTTTAACATGTTACAAAATGCTTTCACTGTTCTGTACGTGGTTATAACGATTCATGGTATTACCTCTGGCGTGGCACAAGCTACTGTCTGGGTAAATTAACTGAAAGCCTGCATATAATTCATTTAAATTATAGTGTGTTATAACATTAGAAACCAAAGCTCAAATGGTTCAAATGGCTCTGAGCACTATGGGACTTAATTTCTGAGGTCATCAGTCCCCTAGAACTTAGAATTACTTAAACCTAACCAACCTAAGGACATCACACACATCCATGCCCGAGGCAGGATTCGAACCGGCGACCGTAGCGGTCGCGTGGTTCCAGACTGTAGCACCTAGAACCGCTCGGCTACTCCAGCCGGCAAACCGAAGTTCTCCAGTCTGTTTGAAAATACCACAATAGGTGGATTCCGTCAATACAGAAACCCAGATTCCAGACAGCATAAAGATCCTGACTTGAAATATTACAAATGACATTACGTTTAACGTCTTCTGTCAAATGCAGAATCGAACTGGCAATTCTTCTGCCGATGGAAACCTATTTAATCACACGCATATCAAAATTACAATCTGTTTTGTTTGCCAAAAAAGAACTGCCACGATCTATCCAGTGTCTTCATTTACATATACATTTACATCTATACTCTACAAGCCACCTTAAGGCGTGTGGCGGAGGGCACTTGATGTACCACTGTCACTACACTATTTTCCTGCTCCAATCGCGCAATGATTCGCCATTAGAACGATTGCTGGTAATCCCCGGGGAGAACTTGAATGTCTCTAATTTTACCTTTACGGTCTTTTCGCGAGATATTCGTTGGAAGAAGCATTATAATGGCTGACTCACCTAGCAACATACGCTCTCGGAGCTTTAAAAGTAAAAAAGCACACGGTGGTGCAGGACGCCTCTCTTGCAGCGTCTGCCACTGCTGGCTGAGAATCTCCGTCACCATTTCGTTATTATTGAACGAAACTGTAACGAAAGGCAATGCTCTTCTTTGGATCTCTTCCTGATGCTCTTCCAATGGAATACTGTTGCACGGATACATCACAAATAGCGTGTACGTTGCTCAGTTTACGACGCCAGCAACGTGTAACAGTGAATCAATAAACCATGTGCAGCTGTTGGACACAGCCTATTATTATGAGTTGACAGGTTATAACATGTGCGCTTTAGTGGCGGCCATAACAATGGGGATAATTACAACCGTCGTGCCACTAACGTAGGGCAGGAAACTGCCTGCAGCATGTATGAAATACGAGGCACATTTTCGCTCGTTGAAACGGTAAAATAAGTTCTGATGCCAGCAAAACAGCAGAATATTGCTTACGGAAATTGACATAAACAGCAAAGAAAGCTCCTATCCGCAATTAAATTATTGGGACAAAGTCCCTGTGTGGGCTTGTATCCCTTTCAGATTTACAGATGCTTAATGACAAAAGTTATTGCAATGACCACAGAATTAATCTACATTACTAAACCGCTATCCCGCAAGCAAATATCAGGTGGAGATTGCCTATCAAACGGCTTCCAGGGGGAATAAAAATTTGATTTTCGATATTTTGCGTAATTATTGGCTGAATTTCTGAACTTAAAGCTCAGTCATAATGTACTCAATAAGAGATTCAATCTTAGGTTAATAGTTTAACAAATTAATACCCTCATTACAGTCAGAAAAACTGTGTTCATCTTGCAGCGTAACTGACGGCGCCCAAATACACAGATTATAACCATTCAGTTTTTGAGAATGAGAGAACTTAGCGACCTCCGACGAACCATTTTAAAATTTTTCTCGTTGCTACTCTCTACGTCATGCTAAAAGAGAAACAGTCTACCGCTTGTGGCTTTTTCACTATTGATGCAGCCAAACTCCAGTGTCAGGCATGACGTTCTAATTTGTTGCTTATTCCGTTCGTAACACGTCTTGCAGCCAATATCCACTTATATTGCACGATGCACCTGCAAAATTATATCATTGTGCAATTCGTGTTGTACGAGGTATGACGTCATAAATGCTGAGCTCCTTGAAAAAGTAGCTTGTGCTTAAAATGGAGCACAAATTACCCACACTATACTGATCCAGCGTTTTACGACGAGAGCAGGTTACGATTTACAACAAACTTCACGCTAATTTCAAATTTTTCCTAAGCTCTTTATCACTTACATACCTAAAATCAGATAATTAACACATTAATTCGTTTCTAATCAGACAGATGCAGGTGTGTTATACATTGGAGTTTGATTCTCGGGTATTTAATTGTAGTGATTAAACGCAAACAGCTACACAAACGACATACCAACTTTTAGTCTTTGAGGAGTACTAACACGTCAGCTGTATCACAGCGTTTTAAAATTACTTATGTGTACTGCTAGTTCACGAATTTCACTTGTAAAAAGTCCTTGCGAACTAATGGGCACATTATTTGGTAGGAGTAGTATTTAGAAGGAGCAGTTTAACATTTATTGGTTTATGAACCACAACTTAGATTTATTACATTATATTAGATAATCTTGTTATTACCTGATACGTCATGAAACGGTTCTTTCCAAAAGCGGAGATGTGCTTAGAGCTGCGACTTCCCGAATAGCCAAATAACGTGATTCTATTTTTACGTTTCTATGATAACGCTTCAATGTTTTCGTCGCAGTTCTAGACAGTCTTGTGGCACCCATCCCCAGTTCGCAGTTTGCTATTGCGGATCTTCTATCACTGAACAGAATGTTGATACAATAATTCTGGCAATGCCAGGTGAAATAGTTAATCATATCACGAAACAATATAGTGCTTCTTGTACTGTTGTAATTATTTGTATATGCTTTCGTTTTTTGGTACCGTACCAAGTAGGGAAAGCCTCAATACAATAATTATAATGACAAAGCTATAAATTTACAGGAATATTCAAGGCGCCATATTTAGCAATGAGAAAGCAGGCGTCCATTTATGTATTTTATCTGTCGAGAGTTCAATACAATAACGAAAAATAGATAACACTACCAAGAAGGAGTTGTGCGACATAAACGAAAGTTGGTAGGCGTGTTTCTACATCCTAGAGATGGTGTCTATCCTAATTTCGCCACAGTCGCATGAGAGTGGCGCTAGTATTACCACTACGAGGATACAAATCAAGTTTGCTTAGGTATACGCTGTAAAGGTCGTGAGAGTTAGTTACCTTAGAGATTGGACGTGGTGAGTTGGTGTTAGTCAACAATGCATTTAAGGTGAAAAAGAAGGTACTATGTACACCTCACGAAATTTGAACGAGGTAGTCTAGTTGGCTTACGAGAAGATGAATGTTTCTTTTGCCATAGTGCAGAAAGATTTGGCAGCAATGTACTCATTGTACCTGACTGGTGGCAGCGGTGGTCACGAAGACTTGGTTCCAGATGTTCAAGTGGCACTACCGAGGGGAAAGACCCCAAAGTATTCGCCGTATGACTCTGGCGCATCATATTGCATCTGCAGCAGCAGTTTGTGGTAGCAGTTGGCACCACACTGACACAGCCAACTGTTGCAATTCGCTTACTTCAAGGACAGCTCCAAACCAGACGCCTTGTAGCATGCATTCCACTGACCCCAAAGAACTGCCATTTCCGACTTCAGTGGTGCCAAGTGAGAACTCATTGGAGGGCATGGTGGAGATCAGTGTTTGCCGATGAAATCTGGATCTATCTCGGTGCCAGTGATGGCAGGGTGTTGGTTAGAAGGAGACAAGTTGAGGGCCTACAACCAAACTGTTTGTGTGCTTGACGCACTAGACCTACAGTTGGAGTTGTGGTCTGCGTTGTGACTACATGTGATGGCAGAAGACTCTCGTGGTTACTCCACTCTCCTGTCAGCAAATTTGTATGTCAGTTTGGTTGTGCTGTCATTCATGATCAGCATTCCAGGGGTTGTTTTCCAACAGGACAGCGCACACCTACAATGCACAACTACAGCAGAGTGTCGACATGTTTCCTTCGCCTCCTCGATCACCAGACCTGTCTCCAGTCAAGCAAATTATCAGACATCATCCGACGATAACTCCACCGTCGTCCACAAGAAGTATTTACACTCTCTACATTCATCGACCAAGTGCGACAGGCATGGAACTCTTATCACACAAACTGACATCCGGCACCAGTACAACACTATGCACGCAAGTTTGCATGCTTGCTTTCAACGTTCTGGCGGTTACACCGGTTATTAATGTACCAGAATTTCACATGAGAATGACTTATCTCGCGCTTACGTGAACTGTAGTTTGGCATTGTTGATGACTTAAATACGTTACATACACAAATGTATTCCAGAAATTTCATTACTCTATATTAACTAGTTTTTAGTGCTGCGATTTTCTTCTTCAGTGTATGTAGAGATTGGAGTTTAATTATGTAACTTAACTAGCGGTTGCGAGCAATGAAGGTGGAGGTTGTGGCATGAGCGTATTTATGTCCATGTACGAGCGATCAAGAGTTACTAACGATTTTGCTCTTAGAAGGTATTTGACAAAACCTAGAAATGGACGTGATTCCTATTTCGATGGCCTGCCGACCTCTGAATCAATAACGCTTTGGAATTTTATCAATAGTGTTCAGTCCCGACACTTCAGGAATTTCACGAGTGCAGTCGTTGGTCTTACAGCATTATTCTGGTGCTAACAGCACTTGAAATTTCACACGCGTTATGAAGAGGCTGACTTGTATGTAGTTCTGGGACTTTTCTTAAGTTGATGAACTCAAGTAGCTTGCGAATACTGAGTTTCTTCTGACGTTGCAAATGCTGCCATCATCCACGGCAGAGCAACCGCCTTACTTCCTAAGCGACCAACCGTTTTCACCTCCATGATGAGGTGCGTTTTCGGATGGATTTAACTGTGCTAAAAAAGTGAACAAATTACTAATTACCAGGAGGCCAAATAACAAACTAGCAATTCAAGTTTCAACCCTATCGACTTCGGATCAGTTCCCTAGAAATATTTCGTAAAACAACTTGCAACAATGATAATTGGCTCCCCACCGAAACCGCACCAGTCTACTCATAGAACTGATCACTGAATAAAAAGTGAGTGGATGTCAATACCTGTTGTAGTAGATCACTTAATTTAACACTAAACATGCAACACGTCTGATTTTCATCTCAGCTCTTTTCAGTGCTACATTAACATGACAGTCACGCATATGGATACGTTGGTATCGGTGGTGTATGTCTTGCGTAACTCATTGGCCAAGATCGGGGGTACTCAAACTTTTCTTACCTACAGCCCACCATTTTACCGCTAACCGCCTACTGGTTCCACAGCAAGGATGGTTTATAAAGTAGGGAAATAACTTTATAAAAATGGTAAAACAGATTAACAGCAAGATAAAGCATATAACAATAATTACTTACCAAATACTTCTTCAAAATTTTATGAAAACATAATGAAAATCTTTTAAAACCTCTACCACCTACCGTCCACCATGAAGCTGGAACGCCCACTTTTGGGTGGTAGTTACCAGGTTGACTACCCATGGCCTAGACAGACATCTCTCGTGCGAGGCTCTTTGTTTTCTGTGTCCAAACAGACGGCAGTTGATATTGGACTAGACATGCTGTGGCCTCCATTACTCGTGAGTTGGTGCTGTGCTTATCTTTGTTGTAAGCAGTCACAGATTACTGTTTGACATCACTTTTTTATATTCTACATTGCTGAACGCCATTTGATGAAGGATATTAATTTTTACGTGAAATACGTATTGCATGTGTTTATAACAAGCTCTACGACCTCGGGTATCAGCTTGCTTTGGATCTGTGGAATGAACACTAAATATTTATCTACATGTATCTATGTGACAGCTCTGTTAACGTATATCGTGAATTACTCCATACACCAGCGGTTTCCTATCTTAATGGCGTCTGTGGAGTTTAGGTTCTATGAGCCACGTGTCGTTACTTTGGTAAAAGCAGACAGAGCTGCTTTCGGAGAAAACGGCACAGCCCCGATGAAACGGGAGGCAGAGCCTCACGGAGTGGTTGCTGTGGAAACGGAGGTAATTGATGCCACCGGTTGTTCGGAGGCGGACAAACGGCTCCCCGTGGAGCGGGGGCGGGAACGAGCTAGCCGCCCACGTCTCGCAGTTTCACGTGGGCCAGCTTCCTTCCAGTGAGTCTCTTTCTGCTCCGAGGCAAATGGCTGTGCGCTTTGGAAGCCAGGCAATGGGCAATGTTTTACTTATTGTGTTTTAAGTTTAATCATGTTTGATTGTTTATTTTTTGTGATGGAATAAGACAACTTACAGGGACAATAGCCTGGCTATTGGAAATAGAAACAGTCGTTTATTACAGATGTTAGTTGTGGTAAAAACTCTCAGATGATACTGTTCACCATTACAATAGCAGATTATCATCTGAGACGAAAAACCTGAAGGGATATACTTCATTAAAAAATTTACCATCTTGTTACTTAAGCAAGGCAACAGATAAATATTATTCCATTATCTTTCGAAGAAGCATCTGACATTTCAGATACTTACCGTGCAGTTATCATCACTGCAAAAGGGCGATTGAGATCTGAGTGCTTCAGAATGTCTTTTAGCACGCTGAAATGCTAAATAAATGATTAAAAGATATATTTTGCCTTGAAGTGCGGGTGAAACACGAATAAGAAAATCGACACAACAAGCAATGGAGTATTAGTTTTTTCATGTCAGATCTTGTGAACAACGCAGCCGTTAATGAACATTGGTGGATGATGCCTAATTTATTTTATAGCCATAACGTGTTACAGGCATTCGTGCCCTTGCAAAGAAGTCTAACATTTCCAGTTATGTAAGTGTTTTTCAGGAGTAGCATATCGTCAGCTCCAATACTGTGCAAGAATATTTGACGCCAGTTCATGTTGTTTCTGTGGTAGAAACTTCCTAATATGCCTACATTTACTTGGATATAAGGTGAAGCCGTCACGTACGCTTACATATGTTTAGTGGCCGTTGCTTCGACTTGCCATGGTTCCAATGCCCTTCCAGAACAATGTACAAGTTGTTGCACTGTAAACAGTACATCTATTTTAAACAAATCGGTGTGTCATATAGCAAACACTTCAAAATTTCGTGTCATTCTGGGATTCAAATATATGCTCTACAATCGATGTTTTTATTTCAAAGCTAAGACCGTCTACTAAGCAAAGATATCATTGATTGTTTATTGAGAAAAGATCCAAACTAAGTGAGGAAAATATGTTAAAGATGCAATATGGCAAAGACAGAAACAGCTTATACTTCAAAAATGAATTTATTATTTAGCGACTTAGAATAAATAATTGATAGGATTTATTTTAATAACAAATGGTGTCAAAATTTGTACGAATTATTATGAAACTAGCAGACACATACAATAATTTGTACATATATGTGCAAATTCATGTATATATTATTTAGAGCACTTTCGTGATAACTAGAGTGTATAAGTTGATGGGAATAGAAAGTTAAAAGGGTCGAGGGTGGGACGAGGTCAACTTGGTTGCTAAGTATTAGAGTTTGGATGTAGTTATTGTTAATAGCGGCAACATAAACAGGCTATTTAGGATATATATTGGGCAGTAAAATGAAAAATAAACATGTGGGGAAAAGTAAGTAAACTGTTTATGTTATGGAAGATGTGTAAGTAAAACATCTACAGTGCACTCTAAACAATCTTGGCAACAAATGCGCTGACTCACATGTTTCCAATGTTTTTTCGAGTGCCCTGTGGAAGCTGCGAGGTCCTTACACATCCTTCATTCAGTCCCGATCTCTCCCTATGCGATTTCCGTATTTTTGGAGCTCTGAAGGAAGATATTCGTGGCTGTCGATTTGCTTCAGATGAACAGGTGCACCACTGGGTACAACCATGGTTCAATAAGCAACTTTTAACATTTTTTTCATGAAGGCATTGACTCTCTTATCCCACAGTGGCGATTAATTTTGAAATAATAAACTCTTCACCTCCTATTCTTCAATCTGTCTCATTTTCATTTGACTGCCCCTGATAAATACACTGCGCAACAGAATTAAAGGATCACTTTTTCAAAACCACGTAATTGTCCCCATCGGATGCGTAAGTTTGCAATTTGGGTCAAGGGTGCCTACAACCTTCCTCTGTAAGGATGCAAAAGTGTGGTGCCCTACTGGGCCAGACACAGGATCGACGTAACTTCAACACGAAAGCGTCGACGCATTAGAAATAAGAGCTCGGAAGTTCGTGAGAGGTGAAAAGTGGGTCTGTGACGTACTGTTGGCACAAAATTTCATCATCATTCTGGCCAACGCCATTGTGGACGGGTCATACAATAAGATGATCGCAGAAGCTCACCTTTCCCACATTTCACCTCTTAGTTTGACGGCTCTGTCACGGAGGTCAGAATCGTGACGTCCAGCGATGGAATCGCGTGGTTTTCTTATGAATGACCAAGGAAAACATTTCAGACTCGCCGTCCACAGAACTGACACGAAACGCCTCAGGGAGTGACATCAAAGGCGTCAAAAACACCACCCCTCTCCTTGGGACGTAGATTCCCTTGCATTTTGCGCTCGAAAACGATAATTTTCACTGTGATGAGCAGCAGGAAGGCTTTCCTGACAATTTTTGATACTGATGACGTCTCCCTGACGCTTCCACTCCTCTCTAAGGACATCGCGGGCTGGTATCCACACTGAACGCGAGTGTAGTGCGACCGCAGATTTTGTTCTGATCTACAGTGTGCAGCGACTAGAGACCATTCAAAACTATTTGAGGAAATTTAAACGTGATCCGAAGCAGCACAGTATTTTTTCAGTGGTACTGTTTCACGCCGTCCTGGAGGGGTGCAACACTGACACATGCATGGATAAAATGGAAATGGTTTCTCTAAAACCTTCTATCTCGGCAATAACTTCGGCGACAACCACCCGCATTTATTTTTAAAATTCTCAGTGAATGGGGCGGATGCCACCGATGTGATTGATGAACTGGGAGGTCTTGGAGGGACCGTTGACCTTTTTTTCAGGTTTGAGTAAATGTTGCACCCCTTCGCGATCACATCATAGGTGTGCAGGAAATATGAGCACTATTGTGATCATTGCACATAATGAGATAGAATACTGCCTTTTAGTGTTGCGGGCAAGTGATGCGGTAAGGAAAGTATACAGGTGTTCTAACGACGAATTTAGTATCACTCAAGCCATGATAAAGGCTGGGATGGGGAAAACCGCTGACATAGGGGTCATTCAAGCGATAACAAAGGCCGCGAACGGGGAAATCCGCTGACATAAGCGACAGAGACAAATGATAAGTTATTGTGATCTGGCGCCTGGGAATCAGCGTCTCGGAAACGGTGAAGGTGGTCGGCAGTTTAAGTGCTACTTTCGTGAGCATCGAGAAATGCGGGAAGGACGGTGAAAACTCTAGTAGGCGACGAGGTGTTGGGCCTCCACGCCTCATCTCAGATGAGAAGATCGGAGAATAGGCCGGTGTGTAAAGGTGGATAGCCGAAAGCCTGTGGCACGTCTGACGGCAGAGGACAACGCCTGTGCGGTCACAAGTGTTCCGGAGCACATTGTTGTACACAAGGCTCCAGAGAAGACGATCCGTAAGTGTCCCCATGTTCACCCATTGACTGTATGAATTAAGACAGTGATGACTACGCGATATTCGGAGTGGATCATAGACCGATGGAAACATGTTGTCTGGTCGGATTAAGGAAGATTGGGTTTAACATCCCGTCAACTTTGGGGTCATAACAAACGGATCACAAGCTCGGATTGTGTCAAGGATGGGGAAGACAATCTGAAGTGGGTTTCAAAGGAATTATCCCGGTATTTGCCTGGAGTGATTAGTGGAAATCATGGACAACCTAAATCTGGACGGACGGACGCGGGTTTGAACCGTCGTCTTCCCGAAATCGAGTCCAGTGAGCTGACCACTGTCACAGCTCGTTCTGTTGTGATCGGAATGATCACGTTTATTGTTACACTAAGTGGATGGTCGTGTGCGGTTACTCCGTTATCCAGGAAAACGTCTGTTCGAAACATGCAACGCCCACGGATGCAATGGGTGGGGACAGTATTATGGTACGGGGCAACAATCACCTGGTCCTCCCCGAGACCTGTGAAAGCAAGTGAACGCAACGCGGCAGCAGTGGACTACGTAAACGTTATAGCGAACCGTCTGCTTAACTTCTCGCTTGATGTCTTCCCTGAAGGCAATGGCATCTTCCAGGAAGGCCATAGTAATGCGATATGAACCCATTGGGATACATCTGGGGTACTACTGGGCAATAGCTTCGCGCCTACAAGCCATCAGTCTGTAATTTTCGACAACTGGGTGAAACGTGGGTAGGTGTCTTGTTGCAGAAACTTCAGGAAGCTTACCAAGTACTTTTTAAGTTATGGAACGAAAAATCGATGCTCCACTGGGCTCCAAATGTGGACCATACGTTTCTAAGATGGTCATGAGTTATTTTTATATTAACAAAACAGAATAACCATAAATTAGGGGTACGAAATTGAAGCTGTATCAAGAGGCAAATGTAGGTGTGACGGACATGAGTCGGCTGTGGTGGCCGAGTGGTTCTATGCTCTTCAGACCGCAACCGCGCTGCTGCTGCGGCCGCAGGTTCGAATCCTGCCTTTTGCATGGATGTGTGTGATGTCCTTAGGTTAGTTAGGTATAACAAGTTCTAAGTTGACCTCAGATGTACGGTCCCATACAGCTTGGAGCCATTTGAACCATCTTTAATTTCATCGACAAGCCATATTCACTGGCGACGTTCCTTTATCTACAGCTCTCAAACTACATAACTTTCTGAATACAAGGAGAGTCTCAAACAACTGCTATCATCACCATCATGTTACAACTGCTTCTTTTAGCGTGAGCAGATATTAGGACGCCTCCCCTCGACAAGGCAGCCATTAATTCATCGTCCACCAGCGTTGCTTCCTCGATACAGCACCACCGGAGCCTTGGTTCTTCTCTTTGTCAACAGACATTAGTCGTCTTCCGTCTATCGAGCACCTTGTGTTTATTTTGTCTTTATTTCAGTCATGTACCTCCATAATTGTTATTTTTCCGTTTAATAACTTCGTTAAGCCCTAACCTTTCTTCCCTTACGAAGATTAGCTCCTAATGAGACTTGTGGTGGACTTGGAGAAGGGGTGTCCTCTCTGTTCCTCATTCCCGGTGACGTTGGCTGCAGGCTGCGTGTCGCGACCGCGGAGTTATGTTCGCCAGCCCACAACCCTCGCCCACTCACGGCGGAGCAGCAGGGTTAACGGTTAGTGTTTAGCTGATCCGGACAGAGCTTTCCAGCTTCATAGCCGCTATAACTGTTTACCGTCAAGGGTTGGTAATGTACTGGGTTATAAACGTGCGTCGGCAGCGCTATACTCACCTAGTTCAGCTAATTCTGCCAGCACCGTCTGGCTGGATAACGCTGTTGTCAACTTTGTTCCCGCAAGTGCCATTGTACTGTCGACCCTGACATTTCTCCACATTTTGTATTCTACTGAAAAAATAACTATTCTTGGCGAAATATGGATCAGACCCCTTTCAAATACAAGAAATCCAAATTAATTTCACAATTCCATTCGCTTATGTCTTTACAGGATAATATTCTGCCGTATCTCCTCATTTAGATGAAAAGGTTCATTCAACAAAAGAAAGAATTATTTGTAGGGTTTACAGGGTTACGTATTGGACACAACTCTTTATGCAGCTGGGAATATTAAGCACAGTGTCACCACACTTTTATTAACTTACGAAATTTGAATTCAATAATCCATTCGAAATTAGGAGTAACAGTAACTACCACATACGAAGGAAAAATTATATGCACCGACCTTTGGCACAAAATGAAGTGAAATATGCAGCTATTAAACACTTTCACAATCTATCCTTGGATAAAAAAATACGAGAAGTGCTTTCAGATATTCATTAACAATGTTTCTGCTTAACAGAATCTTTTATACCGTATTGGAATTCTTCAACAGAAATGATTAGTCATTTTATATAAAACCTGAAAACGATCAGCATGTAGCGATATAAATAACTTGTAATCTTTTTTTTGAAACATACACTGATGGACCAAAGCATTACGATCACCTGCTTACGAGCGGTCTAAGGCGCTGCAGTCGTGGACTGTGCGGCTCGTCCCGGCGCAGGTTCGAGTCCTCCCTCAGGCATGGGTGTGTGTTTCTCCTTAGGATAATTTAGGTTAAGTAGTGTGTAAGCTTAGGGACTGACGACCTTAGCAGCTAAGTCCCATAAGGTTTCACGCACATCTGAACATTTTTTTACCTGTTTAATTGCTTGTTTGTCAGTCTCTGGAACGAAATACATCACTGATTCTGCTTATCAGGGATCCGACAGCTCGTTCGTAGGTTCGTAGAGGTATGTGTCATTAAATGTCAACGCACAGGTAATATTGTTCGTGTAAATAACGGGCCGCTGATTTGCGAACGCGGTGTTGGCGCCCGATAGCAAGCCGGGTGGGTTCCTTTGGATTTATATTCGCTATAATGCTCCTCAGACCACTGTAGCACGATTCTGGCTCCGAGAAACGGACAATTATACGGCCGAAACATGACATCGACGCCGGTGAAGACATGAAGCATGAAGGGATGCAGGTGGTTCTCAGCTGTCACCGTATCTTCGATTACTACCACAGGTCTCGTGCAAGCGCAGGAGAATGTTTCCCATAGTATATATGTGCTCACTCCAACTGCATTCGTAGCATGTTGCACGTATCTACGTTTCGGGCCGCCGTCCACTTTGATGACGGCATCTGTAGAGATGACCATCAAATTAGTGTATCAAAATTGTGATTTGCCCGAAGAGCTGACACGTTTCTATTGATCGATGGTCGAAAGCCGACTGTCCCGTGCCCACCTGCAAGTTCAACGATGTAATATGAACGGAGTGCTCCGAAATACTTGTGCGTGTACGGGCATTGTGCTCTTTCGGCAGAGAAGCTACAGCTCACCATCTATTCTGCTTTACAGAGCAGACGAGCCTCCAACCTCTATGTCTCGGACGTCCAAGCATTTAGCGGCTAGTTCTTCTCTTTCTCTCACGACAGTAGCACATGTTCATTCGACCAGCTTCGCCGATTTTGAGATCCTCCTTCACAGGGCCTGTTTAGCCTAATAATACTCTGCCCTTGGTCAAAGTTGTTTATCTCAATGGGTTTCCCCATTTGCACCTCATACCTTCGCTAGGGTACCCCCGTCCTTGTCGGCTCCGCTAACATGCTTTTGTTACCGCCACACGTGGCCGCAACGCCACCATCCAACGTCGCAACGTCGCGGTGGGCAATGATCATGATGTTTTGGTTCAAATGGCTCTGAGCACTATGGGACTCAACTGCTGTGGTCATCAGTCCCCTAGAACTCAGAACTACTTAAACCAAACTAACCTAAGGACATCACACACATCCATGCCCGAGGCAGGATTCGAACCTGCGACCGTAGCAGTCGCACGGTTCCGGTCTGCGCGCCAGAACCGCGAGACCACCGAGGCCGGCCATGATGTTTTGGCTGATCACTGTATATACATATTTTATCTACGTTTGATAAGTTTACGCACTTCACATCATAATGTTTATCGTGAATATGATCTCCGGAACAAGTAGCCAACTAAATAACTAAACCAATATTGTTGATTCCATTTAATTATTATGAGAAAATAGTCTTGTTTTGGGATGTCAAGAAGGATTTCCTGAGAATTATGTCGTAGCGTGCTGACGTGCTGTATTTTCTCGAAAATACTACAGATAATTTATAGCTTTGTTCTGACAAAGTGACAGTTACTTGGAGGATATCAGTCGCGCATTCTATAAAAAGTATATTTCTTGTTTATTCGCTGTAATTTAGTGGAACAGAACAAAATGTCAACACTAAATCTATGCTACAATGTGTGTGTTCGTCCATCCTTAATGCATACATAAATGAAGAAATACGTAGAAAGCCATTCAGACTGCCAATAATTTTGAAGGACCCCGTCAGTTATACTGATGACCACTATTTCTACATGAAGTCCTACATGAACCAACAGTTTCCGTTATAAGAAAGGCAGTTGCATGTCTCAGTTCATAATATGGCATAAGAGGAGTCCAATGATCTTATGAGAGATCTTGAAATTTCTAAAAGTAAGCCAAACATTTGGTAAAATATTACGCAACTCTGTGAAGGCGTTCTAAATCCGAGCGAAAACTCGCGAAGAATGGTTTTCCGGTGACCATTTCTTTTTGGGTGTCGCCTCAATTTTCCTGCCGAGTTTTCGCCTGCGTCTCTCTGCTTTTTCTGTTGACTGCATTCCTGAATTAATATTATATTGTTGTATTTTTGTCTTTCCCTGGAAATTTTTCTACTTTCTTCTCTGACCGATCAATTGAAATGTTTTTTCTCTTACCTAACGTTTCTTCGCAGTTATTTTCCTTGCACCTATATTCGTGTGCCCAAATTCTGAAACTGTCCTGTTTATTGTAGCTGCCTACAGTGGTACTGTGGTGTTCATCACCGCAGCATCTGCAACGCTAGAGAATTTCAAAGCCATCTCTTCACTCCTCAGTGCTTCAGTATCTTACTTCCTTCCAAAGTAATTCTTCCATGCGGTTATCTAAGTTCTTCATCATCAGTAAACTGTGATATGCTTCTGGCTTAGCCTTAAAACCCAGCATTTGATTTTGGAATCCATATTTGACCTTGAAGTAATCAAGCTCGAATCTTGTCTTGTATGTGCGTCTTTTCCAAGCATACATCACCCTCTTGCGATTTTTGAACAGTGTATTCGCTATTACTAACTAAAATGTATTAAAGATCTAATTCAGACTTCGTCCTGTCTAATTTACCAACTCAAGATAACGGTGTTGCTCTCAGTTGTCACGGCGATAATCAGTGTGTCTTGTGACGACGTCCCACTTAAGTAAGTTGTGAAGTCGGTGGACGACTATCATAAAGTGGTCATTTGTCTCGCCTGTCGTTGTGGTATTGATTCGACACCAGAAACTTTATAGACAGTATTTTTCGGACAACTTGCACCCAAGGTACACGTGCCACTGTCATAACTTCAGTGCCTGTGTGACTGTATGATACGTGTCCTCCCAATGCACTACTGTTACTCTTCAATGCAACTAGATCAATAAATGTGCTATGATGAAAGGAGATCTTGAAAATAAAGTTTATGAATAACAGCGGTTTTATTTTATCTGCAGTTTATTTAAAAGGCCTCTACGCCGAATTTTAAAATCAAGATCAGTTACATGAACACACATTCTACTATATTTTCACTCGAGTTATCCATGGTGCTTTTAGATCCCGCTCTATCGCCATAATGAAAATATCTTGTGCCACACTGCCCGATGTTTATCACAGCTGAAAACCCCGCGCCTCTACTCACGCCAACGGGGCATGCGTCCCGATTCGTACTTCTTGATTATGAGGCATATTATAAAACTAAATAACTCCTTTTAAGCATTTCCATAACAGGCAGTGCGATTATTAGAGATATGCAGAATCATCGAAAACTCTTTCCCCTTCATTTGGAGGTAGTGCGAGCAGTAGTTAATAAGCAGGAATAATAAATTGAATCCACCACTCATATATTTTATGGAAGCATAAAGACAGCATGCGCTTCAATATCAGCTATCTTTTTCAGCCACTCAGTCATCCGATTGCGCATCGACTGCGGTGCAGTGTTTGTTTGCGGATAACCCTGCTTGTGAACCTGGCGTGTTCCCACGCGCTTTACCCGCACGCTATGCCCGATGTCCGGCCACGGGTGTACAGAGCCGGCCGTTATGTACATAACAGCAGAACAGTACATCGGCCAATGTCACTATTTGCTCAGCGCTGAAATAACCGGCGGCATTTGCGGTATGTAGGCCCACAGCGGGCGTGATCTGGCCGGTCCGATTCACTGTTGACGAAAGAGCAGTTACTACCTTCCCCTGAACAACTGGTTACGATAAATGTGGTTATCGTCGACACTAAACGGCTGATTTACTCTGAAATTGATGGCTAAATCTCCAGAACTGGAATGAAGAAGAACTTTTGTTGTTGCTGGCGTGGCCTTCACTTCAAGGACTCGTTTGATGTAGTTCTCCATTTTACTTTAATATGTGCAAACCTTTCTATCTCTGTGTACGTAAGGCAACCTACACTAGTTTCGACAGACTTTACTGTAAGTAATCCTTGCTCACCCTTGTAGTTTCACCCCCTACTCCATCCAAAACACGCTTTTTTTCATAACGAAATGAATTGACGATTCCTTGATGCATCAGGATGTGTGAATTGACTCTTTGTTCTAGTCAAATTGTGTCAAATTCGTGTTTCCTCCACTTTGATTAAGTACTTCTACATAATTCAACAGATTAAACGTTTAGCATTCATCTGTACGACTTATGTAGCATTCATCTGTAGCGCTGTAGCCGGTCGGAGTGGCCCTCTGTCTGGAACCGCGCAATCGCTACGGTCGCAGGTTCGAATCCTGTCTCGGACATGGATGTGTGTGATGTCCTTAGGTTAGTTAGGTTTAAATAGTTATAAGTTGTAGGGGGACTGGTGACCTCAGAATTTAAGTTCCATAGTGCTCAGAGCCAGTTGAACCATTTTTTTGTAGCACCTCATCTTTTCAGTAGAAGGCTACACTATAGACATATACCTTCAAGGCAAGTACAGTCGGCCAAGACTCTCCAACACTTGAGTGATATTCGATACGAGGAAATTTCGCATGATGAGAAACGTTTTCAAGCAACTGGCAATTTTTTTATGCCCTGAATACCTCGTCCATGGCGAGTTATTTTGTTGTCCAAATAGGAAATTCATTTTCTGCTTTAAGTGTCTCGTTTCATAATCTAATTCTCTCCGCAGCGACTGACTTCATTAGACTTCATTACATAACATTTTAAAAAAAAATTTTTTTGATGTTCATGTTAGAATCACTTTTCAAGACAATATGCATTCAGTTAAACAGCTCCTCCAAGTGTTTTGCTCTCTCTGACAGAATTACAATGTTATCGGCGATACTCAGAATTTTTGTTTCTTGTCTCTGAACTATAATTTTCCTTCCAAATTTCTCCTTGGATTCATTTGCTGGTTTCTTAGTGTAAAGATTGAATCAACCCTGTTTCGCTCGCTTCTGAATACTGGCTGACTTTCATGTCTTTCCATCTCTGTAACTGCAGTCAGGTTTCTCTCTGTAGACGTTATAGATAAGTCTTTCGTGCCCCGTATTTTATCCCTGCTACCTTCAGAATTTCGAGTAGTTCCTTCTGGTCAAATATTTAATAGCATCCTCTGGATCTCCAAATGCTATAAATGTTTGGTATTCATTTAACAAAAATACACTCCTGGAAATTGAAATAAGTACACCGTGAATTCATTGTCCCAGGAAGGGGAAACTTTATTGACACATTCCTGGGGTCAGATACATCACATGCTCACACTGACAGAACCACAGGCACATAGACACAGGCAACAGAGCATGCACAATGTCGGCACTAGTACAGTGTATATCCATCTTTCGCAGCAATGCAGGCTGCTATTCTCCTATGGAGACGATCGTAGAGATGCTGGATGTAGTCCTGTGGAACGGCTTGCCATGCCATTTCCACCTGGCGCCTCAGTTGGACCAGCGTTCGTGCTGGACGTGCAGACCGCGTGAGACGACGCTTTATCCAGTCCCAAACATGCTCAATGGGAGACAGATCCGGAGATCTTGCTGGCCAGGGTAGTTGACTTACACCTTCTAGAGCACGTTGGGTGGCACGGGATACATGCGGACGTGCATTGTCCTGTTGGAACAGCAAGTTCCCTTGCCGGTCTAGGAATGGTAGAACGATGGGTTCGATGACGGTTTGGATGTACCGTGCACTATTCAGTGTCCCCTCGACGATCACCAGAGGTGTACGGCCAGTGTAGGAGATCGCTCCCCACACCATGATGCCGGGTTTTGGCCCTGTGTGCCTCGGTCGTATGCAGTCCTGATTGTGGCGCCCACCTGCACGGCGCCAAACACGCATACGACCATCATTGGCACCAAGGCAGAAGCGACTCTCATCGCTGAAGACGACACGTCTCCATTCGTCCCTCCATTCACGCCTGTCGCGACACCACTGGAGGCGGGCTGCATGATGTTGGGGCGTGAGCGGAAGACGGCCTAACGGTGTGCGGGACCGTAGCCCAGCTTCATGGAGACGGTTGCGAATGGTCCTCGCCGATACCCCAGGAGCAACAGTGTCTCTAATTTGCTGGGAAGTGGCGGTGCGGTCCCCTACGGCACTGCGTAGGATCCTACGGTCTTGGCGAGCATCCGTGCGTCGCTGCGGTCCGGTCCCAGGTCGACGGGCACGTGCACCTTCCGCCGACCACTGGCGACAACATCGATGTACTGTGGAGACCTCACGCCCCACGTGTTGAGCAATTCGGCGGTACGTCCACCCGGCCTCTCGCATGTCCACTATACGCCCTCGCTCAAAGTCTGTCAACTGCACATACAGTTCACGTCCACGCTGTCGCGGCATGCTACCAGTGTTAAAGACTGCGATGGAGCTCCGTATGCCACGGCAAACTGGCTGACACTGACGGCAGCGGTGCACAAATGCTGCGCAGTTAGCGCCATTCGACGGCCAACACCGCGGTTCCTGGTGTGTCCGCTGTGCCGTGCGTGTGATCATTGCTTGTACAGCCCTCTCGCAGTGTCCGGAGCAAGTATGGTGGGTGTGACACACCGGTGTCAATGTGTTCTTTTTTCCATTTCCAGGAGTGTAGTAATTAATCATGGATTGGGGCATTGAGCTATGAAAAGTCGTTAATGGTACGATGCACATTTGTCCTATTGGTACTGATGTCATGCACTAATGCCAAGTCAAGCTTAACTTATCAAAGGAAACAAATTTTTATTGAATGCAAAACAGCATTTTTCACTTGTTACGGGATTCTCTGCGCAGAAAAATGTGACAGGATATTTTGTCTTGAATCCGTTGTCACAAAGGCACCTAGAGGTAGCTTCATATGTTTCTGTGAAATGTTAGTACTTTGAGTTAATAATTCAGGGCTGCAAAGAAAGTATCACTTTAAATTATTCTGTTGTACATGAAGACATACGGCCGGAGAACATTATAAATGAGTGTTCTACAAATTATCCGTTGTTTGTTCATTGACTTATCGTGTTTTAGAGTCGAGCCAGACAAATGATTATGTCACGTCTGTAAAGAAGACGGTTATTGAAACGACTCAAAATCTGTGTGCGAAACATTGAAAAATCAAGATAGTGATGTACAGTAATTAACAGTGTGGACCTAATAATTTTTTGATGTTGTACCTCTTTTTTTTTGGTTTTAAGGAAGAAAATCAGAGAAATTCCGATCTCTCATGTTTCCTCGGCGAGACTGATTAATAGTGAGCTTCCTGGTGCAATGTCGAATTATTGTTGCCATTTTCTGCACAGTATTTCGACGACCGATCTATCCGTCTTCTTCAGTTGCTGCGAGGTTTGCTGTTACGTGTACCCGCTGCCTGGTCTCACGGTTCTATTTATAGCCGAGTTCGTTTCCCGACACTTATTACAGCCTTTGATGTTCTTTCGTTTTTAGAGCTGGTACTGATATTTCATTAAACGCGAGTGCTCTCAGTGTTTTCCGGCTCTGTTACATGAGATGGCTGACTGCGTTTTAAAATACGGAATGCCACACACCAAGCGTTATTTAAGCTAAAACCACTGTCCCCGTTATTTTAGTTTCTCTAACATCTTTATTTCGATAAATTCGTAATTATGCTAACCCCACACTTTGAGTTTGCTCCACTATACTGGTCTCATCGTATTTTCGTATTTCATTTCATTATTATATCCTAGGCAGATCTCGGTGACAACTGATTTGCTTGTCTGTTTTAGTCTGGTGTGTTGCGACTTACTGCAGCACAGGTATCATCTCCCGCGAGTGTATCACAGCTGCATGGTTTGCCCATTTTTAAGTGGTGCTCCTTCACTTTCAAAAAGTCTTCGGAACAATTCCACATTGTCACCTAATGAAAAAGTACATTCTTTCGAAGTATCGGGACTGATATGCGAAGACTTCTAGAAAGTCGTTACCTGAATCCTAATGCGGAGACGTTTAAGTGAAACTAGCGTTTGAAATACCTCAGTGTTATGTGAGACAGAGTAAAACTGACGAATAATCGAAAACGACTGACATTAGTGTGAGTTCTTTTACTTCTTGGTATTTCTACACTTACTTCTGGCACTTGCAATCACTTTTAAGCCAACCTTTCTTAAATAGAAAACACAGAGAACTTTCTGGGAAATTACAATGCGAACCGCGTAACTCAGACATCGTTAATATTTCGCAAACGGTTGTATGTATCAAAACATAGTTTTCTGCAAATGATAAATGTGAAGCAACAAGGCGAGGTGAGAAATGGTAGCGTGCTATGCCATTCACAAATAAGCAAAGACAATCACGTGTTAAGTGGGCCAAGATCTGCGATATGTATGCTGTTTTTGCTCATTGGTCTGTCAACTATGTCCAAGCCGCTTACCGAAGTTCTTCATAGAAGTCTGTAAGGACTTTCCTCCTAGGCAACCAGAAGCACGAATGTATCTCCGATTTCTGCGGAGCCAACGTCCAGGATCGTTTGAAGATATCCATCCCGTTCAACGGCGAAAAATGTTGTAAATGACTGATGGGGCACCGACAAATTTTGCCACTGATATAAGAAGACATCTAAATCGCTAATATGTTCGAATGTGAGTAGGTCGGCCGGCCGGTGTGACCGAGCGATTCTAGGCGCTACAGTATGGAACCGCGCGACCGCTACGGTCGCAGGTTGGAATACTGCCTCGGGGATGGATGTGTGTGTTGTCCTTAGGGTAGTTAGGTTTATGTGGTTCTAAGTTCTAGGGGACTGATGACCTCAGAAGTTAAGCCCCATAGTGTTCAGAGCTAAATCAACCATTTTGGGTAGGTCGGACAGCTCGTATACTTCGGCCATCCAGATCGATTGACCTCAGTCCTCTGGATATTTATTTCTGGGGTCGTCTAACAATGAACAACAGTCCTGTTCATACTGAAGAATTTCAGGGGCAAAATGCTAAGACCTGTCAACATTTAAGAAATGGTCCAGGGAAGTTTTAAAGTATGCGTAAGTCATTACATAGAGAACTTCAAGGACAGCACGTGGAATAGCTCTTTCAACAGGCACGAGTCCACAGTAAATTGTGACATGTAATGTGATGAAGCTGCAATTCTTGTTAAACGATTTCCGTAGATCGTGTCTTCGAGCTTTCAAATATTGAAGAAAAGACATTTTAACATCAAAGCCGCAGTTCATTTTTACTGGCTTACTAGTTTCGGGCTTAGCCCATTTTCACAAGCCACCTATTACAGAGAACAAAATTTATAAGTGGATATATAGATTGTGGATAAAAAAGGTATAAGTAATAAAATGCTTCATATGATAACTACTTACGTATTTGTATTTAGAATGCAACTGGTGGGGACAGTTCTGATTATGCCATCACACTTAAATGTATCTCAAATCTGCTTTAAGAATTGTTTCCGAGGTAGTTACGCATTACTGTATTATGTCTCTGTAGGTTCACCTTTTCAGAGATGGTTGCAGTACTCGGTTGTTCGATACAGGATGTCAAATGAAACACCCTTTAGCCGTTTAGTTCCCAAACTTGTTTTATTTGGCTACAAGAATTCGGCGATTTTCTACGCCATATTTAGGCCCCCAGCGACGTGTAGGAAGATTGAACAGTCGGAGGATGATGGTTGAAGGGATCGCTATACCAAGCAGAAATCTACTAATACCAGTATTGTTGGCCCCTGTTTCGACCAGAACCGTGGTGGTAGCCAAACAAAATAAGTTTGGAAACTAGACGGCTGAAAGGTATTTGATTTAACATCGTTTACAGTCTTATGTTCATGTAAGTGCGTAACGTATGTATGACATATTTTTCTCTCTGCATTGTGGTATTTCCATTGTAGACTATGATGAGATCCACCTACTGTACACACATTGGAGACTTTGTGTAACGTTGGCTTATTTATCGTAGGCGTTGCCGCAATTTTGACCGATGTTAATTCAAAAACTCTAAAATAAATTATTCAGCATTGAATCATTAACAGATTCAATTTATTTCCAAAGAGTATTAATATGACTGACTGCATTCAGTGTTTGACGCAGGTTCCATCACATAACATTTTTACTTTATATCACAGATTATGTAAGATATAATAAAAATCTTTGCATCAACGTCTGTCAAAATTACGGTAACACCTACGATAAAAAGCCAGCGTGACACAAAGTTTATCTAATAATAGCACATTCACCATTGCGTAGAAAATATTGTTGTCATACGGATCAAATCATGCTGGGTGACGAAGGTACCACAATTAAGAAAGAAAAATATATATTATATTATGTACATATATTTACATAATATTGTACGGTGTAACTACATCTTTGATATCTTTTAACGCATACCTGAGATTCATTTAATTGTGATGATATAATAGCTGTCCATTCCAACCGTATCATAAATACAAGCAAGTAGTTGCCATAAGAATCATTTTTTCACTGACACTTTCGTTATCCACTTTCTACACATCCACTCATACCAAATTTTTTCTCTATAACAAGGTGGCCTCTGAAAATGGGCAAAGCCCAAAACTAGTCAGCCAATAAATAAACAGCAGCTTTGATGTTAATACGTCTTTTTTTGAAATTATTATTAAGGTAGACCATGAGCGAAACTTTAGACAAATTACATGGGTACTTAATGGAAAAATTCATACTTCAAATAATCGTACATTTGCATTGACTGAGACAGTACTTTTTAGTATTGTGATTGGCAACTCGTAGCCACACGTCCACAGTTATGTTGCAAACGGCTCGATTTGCTGGAATGCTTTTACTTATATTATAGTCTACTTTCACTCATGCCAGTTTTCGCTATTAATTATGATATTTTCTCAGTACAGAGTAAATCGCGTTAAACATAACGCCCTTCTCAATGTGGTGAACGTATCAAGATATCAAAACGAGAATTTCTGACTGCTGATAATATGCAGAGAAATACATAAAGTTTTGAAACTTCGTGGCAGATTAAAACTGTGTGCCCGACAGAGACTCGAACTCGGGACCTTTGCCTTTCGGGGGCAAGTGCTCTACCAACTGAGCTCATTCTGCAAACATCCCCCAGGCTGTGGCTAAGCCATGTCTCCGCAGTATCCTTTCTTTCAGGAGTGCTAGTTCTGCAAGGTTCGCAGAAGAGCTTCTGTAAAGTTTGGAAGGTAGGAGACGGATACTGATAGAAGTAAAGCTGCGTGTACGGGGCGTGAGTAGTGCTTCGGTAGATCAGTTGGTAGAGCATTTGCCCGCGAAAGGCAAAGGTCCCGAGTTCGAGTCCCGTTCGGGCACACAGTTTTAATCTGCCAGGAAGTTTCATATCAGCGCACACTCCGCTGCAGAGTGAAAATCTCATTCTGGAAACATAAAGTTTTGTTTTTTAACCGACGGAAGTGCTGTACCAACTGACATAATGAAGCACATATGGTTTATTTAAATGGAACGATATACATTGTTAACGCCTTTCGAAAGCTTTGAGAAAGAATATTAATGATATAATGATTGTTAATTTTGGGACTGAAGGTTTCGTGAACGTATTAGGAAAAGGGGCTGAAATTGAAAGTGAAGGTAGCTGGAATCGGCTACTGTACGGTAAACACCGCCGAGTGCGGCCCTTGTGCCAGGTTCTGTTGCTATGTCGGCCGTTTCGACTGTTTACCTGTTCCCACACAGGAACGCGTACACACATTTGAAAGATTTTTTTCCACGCTCATTCGGACACGCTAGAACTTAGCGTACAGTTCCATTTAAAACAGTCATAGCTCATGCTATGTCTACGTCGTATAACATAGAGCAAAAAAAAGGCATAGTCTTTATCTCCTTGCTGTATCATAACGAGGGAGCGTTGAAAAAGAGTCCCGTTGGGTGCATGATGCAATAAAATCAATAAAATAGCACATTTATCGGATATTGTAGGGAAAAGCTTTACCGCCAACAAGTTCGTTATCACTCTACTAGTGTTTGCAAGAGATTTCGAATATCGTAAGAAATACAACGTCCAAATCCTGTTTTAAAAAAGTTATTCTTACCTATGTCAAGAGTATTAAACATGTATCAAAACTGCGTGTCCCTTTTGTTACTGTCTTTGCCGGACGCCTCGTTTCCATATATCGAACCGTTCGCGTTATAAAAAGAGTGTTACGCCTTACGCAACTCACCCTGTATGTATGCCACCTCGTGAATGAATGAATGAAGGTAGGAAAGAAGGACGTTCCGTCGACAACGAGATCATTGAAGACGACGCACAGGCGCGGATTAAGAAAGCAAATCTGTCGTGCCATTTCAGTGTAACCATCCTGGCATTTGGCTTGTGCGATCCTAAATCTGGATGGCGGGACAGGTTTGAAAAGTCCTCCCGAATGCCTCGGACGGTAGGGGGTGAATGACGATGAAGTAAGTGCAATGCATCATTAGAACTTCGATATAGCTCCGACATTTCTCACAACGATGTCCTTGTACATTTTTAATACCCTGACGAACGACAACACCGCATTTAGAGTCACGTATATCTGACAAATATTTACAATAAGAACACGAGCGGCCTTATACTTCTACTGCAGCTCGACGTTACTTTCATGCCATTTCCACTAATACCAGCTCAATCTGTAACTGTTTTATAGCTTTTTGCTTGGTAGACAGTTACCCCGTTTAAGCGAGGTTAGGTGAGTGTGCCGACCTTGTTCCCTATCCGTGGGAAAATTATATATGATTTGTCGTCTCAGTCCTAACCATTTCCGAAAATCAAATTAGTCCTTACTTTCAAGGGTTAAAAACTGATTAATTAATCGAGGAGCTTCACGGGAGTTATAACACAGGATGAACTACGTTATCATTAGAAGCAGGAATTTTCACACTGCCGGAAATAGCAATCAAAAGTGTGGTCGCAGCCAAGGATTCACTGCAGACAACCACAAGCAAAACACTGACACCTAAAAGGAAACAGGCACTGTTAGTGATTTACGTAGTAAGTACTGATTACACAGTGGCAGACAATGTGATGTTAATATAAAAGCTAAATACAGTCTCTACACTGCAGACACTGGTCGGAAAAAGTTTTCTTAATAAACGAGAGAAGTCAGAGAGATAGCAGACATGACTGTACTCATGAGGGTTCTGTCAGGCAAGAAACGAAGATAGTTGCGATGTCTTCTTACAACATGGCGATAGTGAAGTTGGTTTGCAGGTGCCATCAGGCTGCCACGATGATCCTTTCCCGAACAGCTGCTTGTATCGCATTATGACGGCAGTAGCACTTTTACACTGGCGTCATTACGAGTCTCTGTTCAATGGTTTAAATGGCTCTGAGCACTATGGCACTTAACATCTGTGGTCATCAGTCCCCTAGGACTTAGAACTACTTAAACCTAACTAACCTAAGGACATCACACAACACCCAGCCATCGCGAGGCAGAGAAAATCCCTGACCCCGCCGGGAATCGAACGCGGGAACCCAGTCGTAGGAAGCGAGAACGCTACCGCACGACCACGAGATGCGGGCCGAGTCTCTGTGCAAGGTAATGAACGGGGAAACTGTAATGAGATACTGGGCGGCACGTGTCAGGAACCGAATGCGATAACCGTTATGGTCTTCTGAACGTGGCATCTAACTGCAGCCACTGAGATCTCCACAAAGAGTACGGAGCGAAACGGCTGCATCACGGAGTTTTATGAACAGGGAGAGACCAGTCCTCAGTAAGCCTCAGACAGCAAATACTAGGTCTCTTGCCAACTACTGACGAAGGCAGTGGTCCATTGAGACTTTTCTCTTTCAAGGCGTCCCAATGAAGAACAAGTAATCCTTCAAATTTTCAGCGAACAGCTGCCGAGAATTCTTCCGGGTTGTATGGCCGTGGTCCATGGAACTCTTCTATCCCTGACGTTTCATCCAAAGCTACGTGGGACACCTTCGGAGGTACTCATGGTTGTGCTGAGTCTTGCCGACTGACGAATCGGACGTCAAAGAACGTCCTAAATACCAAGGAAAGTAGGCGTGGTCTGGATTTCACGCCATAGCAGAGATAAACCTTGTCTAGGATAAAATGTAGCTATCGATCATAGCACGTCAAAGATAGCGCCACGTCCATATATCGCTGAGTTTCGTAGCTTCTTCTCTTCTGTTAAATTTTCAAATCGGCAATATTTTAAGAAAACATAAAGTTCGACCGATTTTCAGACCAACTGAGAAAATAATAAAAACACTTCGTTCCGTTAGGAATCATCGCCCCCCTCTGTGTGCAAGTGGTGTATACAAGATTCCGTGTACATGTGGTAGGGTCTACATTGGAACTACAAAGAGAAGTGTGAATACACGGTTGAAGGAACATAAAAGTCTTTGCGGACAAGGGAAAACAGACAAGTCAGCGGTGGCGGAACATGCTCTCCAGTTGTGTGATCTCGAAGTGAAATTTTCGGAAACTGAAGTTTTATTTACTATGACGAACTATTATCCACGACTATATAGAGAAGCCATCGAAATATATAAACAATGGGATAATTTTAACAGAAAAGAAAAAGCTATGAAACTCAACGATATATGGACTGTGGCGCTACAGAATCGATGAGAAGTTTTATCTCTGACGTACTATGATCGATAGTTATGTTTTATCCTTGACAAGGTTTTCTCTAGTATCACGTGAATTCCAGACCACGCCCATTTTTGACGGTATTTAGGCCGTTCTTCGATGTCCGATTCGTCAATCGACAAGACTCAGCACAACCAGGAGCACGTAGCTTTGGATGAAACGTCAGGGGTAGAAGAGTTCCATGGACCACGGCCATACAACCCAGAAGAATTCTCAGCAGCTGAAACACCCGGTCGTGAAAGCCTCCATTGTATTTCAGCGAACAGTTTTCACCATTTTGGAGAAATTGTTCCGTTCACTCATACTGGTCGTATCACAGATCAGGTCTTGGGCTAGAGTTGTGTAGTATTTAAGGAATCTGGCTGTGATAGTATCTTCTCTGATTTACCTTTGTGGGCAACTCAGGCTACGTTCATAACGAAACAAAATTAATGATAGAAAAGAATACACCAGAGCGTTAGTGGTAACGAGAGAGATCGGTATTCTACAGGGATATAAAGCTGATTTTTAAAACAATGCTAATCTTTTATTCGGGCTATGTAGCACATTTATTGTTACTTCGATGACTTTGGATCATTTTCAGATCTAAGTATCTGCCTCATAAACTCGTCATGTCTGTTCCGAACCTCATATCAGATATGAAGTTTTCGAAAGATAAGAAGTGTTGCTGACGTAACTACTTAGATCTGAAGATGATCCAGAGAGACTGAAACATGTCATGTAAAAAAAGAAAGAGGAGGAGGAGATTATTGTTTAACGTCCCGTCAAAAACGAGGTCATTAGAGACGGAGCACCAGCTCGAATTAGGGATGAATGGGGAAGGGTATCGGCCGTGCCTTTCAAAGAAACCATCCCGGCATTTGCCTGAAGTGATCTAGGGAAATCAAGGAATGGCCGGACGCGGGATTGAACCGTCGACGAAAAAAAAAAAAAAAAAAAAAAAAAAAAAAAAAAAAAAAAAAAAAAAAAAAAAAACTGAAACTGAAGAATAAATGGGAATTGTTTTAAACATCAAGACAGTTGGTGAGTCTCTTGCGACGAATATGTTGGTTGTAGTGAGTTTAATTTATTGGGCCTCCTCCTATGTTGTTCGATCTCGGAAGAGAGCTCTTTGGACGAGGTTGGGCGGACTTGGGGTGTAGCGTCACAAACTGCTGCTCACTTACTGACGAGCTCTTAGCCGCGCTACCGTCATGACGTGGAACCAGGCACTGCGCTGACCTGTGGCGCTGAAGGCAGGAGCGCGAGGCGTTGCCGGGTTCCGGATCATCACGCCGCGGTGATTGATGGGACAGCAGCCGACGGACGAGCTGCCTCGCGCTCCCAGCACTCACGTTGAACACGGCGGCTCTGTCCTGCCCCTGTCTGCAAAGCGAGCAGACTCGCTGCCCTCAACAGGTGGCCCGCCTTCCGCCTTGCTGCGTAATTCAGCACATGAGGGGGCCGGGGGCAGAGCATGCGTTGCGAGCGCGCAATTAATCAGGAGACACGGGGACAGCTAAACGGCCCCACGCTGCTTATACTGCCTGCTCTGCAACGTTTCACAGCAGTTATGCAACATTCTCCGTACCGGCTCTCTGCACAGTCGCTGGAGCGCCTCTGAAAGGCACCCTTGTTTCGGAGTATTACACTACTGGCCATTAAAATTGCTACGCCACGAAGTTGACCTGCTACATACGGGAAATTTAAGCGACATGAAGAAGATGCTGTGATATGCAAATGATTAGCTTTCCAGAGCATTCACACAAGGTTGGCGCCGGCGCCGGTGGAGTTACCTAGAACGTGCTGACATGAGGAAAGTTTCCAACCGATTTCTCATACACAAACAGCAGTTGGGCGACGTTGCCTGGTGAAACGTTGTTGTGATGTCTCGTGTAGGGAGGAGAAATGTGTACCATCACGTTTCCGACTTTGATAAAGGTCGGATTGTAGGCTATCACGATTGCAGTTTATCGTATCGCGACATTGCTGCTCGCGTTTGTCGAGATCCAATGACTGTTAGCAGAGTGTGAAATCGGTGGGTTCAGGAGGGTAATACGAAACGCCGTGCTGGATCCCTCGTATCACTAGCAGTCGAGATGACAGGCACCTTATCCGCATGGCTCAAAAGGATCGTGCAGCCACGTCTCGATCCCTGAGTCCACAGATGGGGGCGTTTGCAAAACAACAACCATCTGCAAGAACAGTTCGACGACGTTTGCAGCAGCATGGACTATCGGCTCGGAGATCATGGCTGCGGTTACTCTTGACGCTGCGTCACAGACAGGAGTGCCTGCTATGGTGTACTTTACGACAAAACTTGGATGCACGAATGGCAAAACGTCATTTTTCGGATGAATCCAGGTTCTGTTTACAGCATTCGTGTTTGGCGACATCGCGGTGAACGCACATTGGAAGCGTGTATTCGTCATCGCCATACTGGCGTATCCTCCGGCGTGATGGTGTGGGGTGCCATTTGTTACACGTCTCGGTAACCTCTTGTTCGCACTGACGGCACTTTGAGCAGTGGACGTTACATTTTAGTTATGCTACGACCCGTGGCTCTACCCTTCATTCGATCCCTGTGAAACCCTACATTTCAACTGGATAATGCACGACCGCATGTTGCAGGTCCTGTACGGGCCTTTCTGTATACAGAAAATGTTCGACTGCTGCCAAGGCCAGCACATTCTCCAGATCTCTCACTAATGTGGAAACGTTTAGTCAATGATGGCCGAGCAATTAGCTCCTCATAATAAGCCTGTCACTACTCTTGATGAACAGTGGTATCGTATTTAAGCTGCATTGGCAGATGTACCTGTACACGCCATCCAAGCTCTGTTTGACTCAATGCCTAGGTGTATCAAGGCCGCTATTATGGCCAGAGGTGGTTGTTCTGGGTACTGATTTCTCAGGATCTATGTACCCAAAATGCGTGAAAATGTAAGCACATGTCAGTTCTAGAATAATATATTCGTCTAATGAATACCCATTTATTTTCTGCATTTCTTCTTGGTGTAGAAATTTTAATGGCCAGTAGTGTATTAATATAAATGCTGGTCTGAATGATTTATTTTAATTTAGTGGCTTGATACGTGGCTAATGTTGTGGTCTTCAGCCAGGAGACTAGTTTAATGCAGCTTTCAATGCTAATCGATGATATGCAAACCTCTTCATGCCTATTGCAACCTACCTCCATTTGCTCACAATTATCTCCAGCACTTTCCTCCATAACTTATCAGGCTATAGTTTAGAGCCTTAGAAAGTAATTTATCATCTGAAACATTCTTATAGTCAAGTTGTACGATAACACCCATTTCTCACCAATTTCATTGATTTCCCCTTCACTGCTTTTCCTGTCGACGCGTCTAATCCTCAGCGTTCTTCTGTAGCAGAGCATTTCTCGTCTTGTCCGTATATCCCATATTCTATATTTGAATTACGGGAAAAATATTTTCAGAAAATACTTCTCATTGCTTTAATTGTTAAAACGTTTTTCGTTTTCTTAAAAGGCTCTCCAGCTATTGACATTCCACGCTTTATATCGACTCTACTACTGCTATCATTAGTTATTGGCCCGCCGTAATAACAAAACTTGTCTAATACAGGGTGCTTCTAAGAGAATTTTACTGCTTAACTTACATCTGTAATTTTACTGTGACGGCTTAGACATGTGGTCAAGGCGCCATCTTGTAGAAAAATACTTCAAATTTCATTCACAAACTGTTGTTGTATCGAGTTACACCATTAGGAAGAAAAGAAAGGTGAAAATGAAAATGGCAATCTTTACAGAAGCCGAAAGCGCCAGTTCCATTCTTTAGATGGGGCAAACAAAATCAGCAACAAGTGTTCAAAGTAAATTTCGTGTCGGGTATCATAAAAAAACATTTAGCACGCATTCAGCTTAGTTCTGACATCAGAAAATACTTCAAACTTGTAGCATTCGTCATAACAAATCTCTAGATCGTCTTTGAGTTTCTGAGGCTGTCTTGGAGCGACTGAGAGAGAATTTTGTTCGCAGTCCCAGGAAATCAGAGCATCTTGTGTCGCGAGAGCTTGGATCTCTTCAATCAGCTGTGCAGAGAGTGTCAGAAAATATACTTTACCTGAAGCCACGCAAACTTACATTGTTATTTCCTCCAATGGACTCAGGTAAGAAGGCACGCAACCCATGTTGTACTGAAATGTTACGACGGGTTGAGGAAGGCGAGGCATTGTTTTTAGCGACGGATCAACAATTCATGTTAGTTAAAGTGAAAGTGAATGTATGGGATGAAACGTTTAGTATGATGCCATGAAGTATTACCTTCCTCTTCTACCTGCGTAGGCGTTCTCAATAAAATTCTCTACAGAAGTAATGGTGTAAACTCCTTTTATAATGACCTGACACTTTCAATGACTAATTTGCTACTCTAATTTCCTCAGCATCACCGGATTTGAGTCGATAATCCTTGTTTTCTTTTGATGTCCATCTTATAACCTAATTTCAAGACACTGGAGATTATTTACAACTGCTCTTGAAAGTCCGTGCAGTCGCTGACAGAATTACAGCGTCATTTGAAAACCTAAAAATTTTATTTCTTCTCCATCAATTTTCATTCTGTTACCAAATTTATTTTCTTTAATGCCTGCTCATATCGAACAAGAAGGGGGATAAGAGGCCAGTCAATCTCAACTATTGCTTCAGTTTTATGTCTGTTCATTCTTACAACTACAATGTGGTTTCTGTACAAGTTATAGATAATCTTTCGCTCCGTGTATCTTATTCCTGATATCCCTAGAAATTCAAAGTGTGTGTTCTAGTGACCATATTTTCCGGAACTTTTCTCTGCATCTGGAAGTACGATAAAGTGGAAAAGGTTTTTCTTCAGCCTACATTTATGATAAGATTGTCTATTCAGTATTGAATTGCATGTAGCTACTGGAACCCAAATTTATCTTCACTTTGTTCAGCTTCTCCAAGTGTCTCCGTTCGTCAGGAGGGTAGGGTAGATGACCTATAGTAGCAGAGTTGTGTTGAGGTGGTGGCTTGTTGACAGGATAACAGAAACATCATTATTAGCCATACAGTTTACTGAAGAACAAAGAACATTTGTATTGATGCTCTACCATGACAGCGCCCCTCTGCGTATGAGCTGACAGCAGCGAGTGTGGTGGTTGGAATGGGGGGGAAGGGGGGGAGGGGGGGAAAGGTGGCCCTGATGGAACAGGGGACCATTGGCTTGCCGCGACGCTGGCGGCTGGACAGGAATGCCAACGTCTGCGATTAAGGCCAGGGCGCACCGATAGACTAGCACCCACCATGATTTTAACAGACGAAGACAGCCCTTATCAGTAGTGTTTGCCCTTGCGATACGAGGCGTACAGCTTCACAATGCCCACTCATGTGTAGGTGGCCGCACCGACCGATCCCGAGAAGCAGCCCTCTGGGTCAAAAGGCTGGCTGTGGTTGAGGTGGACTCAGAGGTGGCCCACCGGTTGGAAAGTGCAAAGTCGACAGCAGTGGACTTAGTGCAAACAACAGCCTTCAGTTGGCAAATGCCAAATCCAGTGGTGGATGCTCACAGGACTACGTCGACTCATCAACCGGGATAGCAGCGTGAATCAATTAATAAAGGCAAGACCTCCAGTTCAGACTATATACCAGACAGGTTCCTTTCAGAGTATGCCCCATATTTAGCAATTATATACAACCGGTCAAATCACAGAAAGACCCATACATAAGGACTGGAAAATTGCTCCAGCCACACGAGTGCCCAAAAAGGGAAGTAGGAGTAGTCCACTGAATTACAGGTCCATATCACTAACGTCGATTTGCAGTAGGGTTTTGGAAAGTATGAAGTACCTCGAAGAAAACGATTTATTGACACAGAGTCAGCATGGATTCAGAAAAATCATTCTTGTGGAACACAACTAGTTCTTTAAACTCATGAAGTAAATAGTGCTATCAACAGGGGATATCAAATTGATTCCTTGTTCTTAGATTTCCTCACAAGCGTCTTCTAACCAAACTGTGTGCTTATGGAATATCGCCTCAGTTGTTGCTACTGGATTGTCGATTTCCTGTCACAAAGGTCACAGTTCGTAGTAATAGACGGAGAGTCATCGAAAAAAACAGAAGTTGGCTCAAATGGCTCTGAGCACTATGCAACTTAACTTCTGAGGTCATCAATCGCCTAGAACTTAGAACTAATTAAACCTAACTAACCTAAGGACATTACACACATCCATGCCAGAGGCAGGATTCGAACCTGCGACCGTAGCGGTCGCTCGGCTCCAGACTGTAGTCCTAGAACCGCACGGCCACTTCGGCCGGCAAAACAGAAGTAATGTCCGGTGTTCCCCAAGGAAGTTTTGTAAACCCTCTATTGTTCCTGATCTATATTAACAACATAGAAGACAATCTGAGTAGACCTCTTACATTGTTTGCAGATGATGCAGTCATTTACCGTCTTGTAAAGGCATCAGATGACCAAAACGAATTGTAAAATTATTTAAATAAGACATCTGTATGGTGCAAAAAGTGGCAATTGACCCTGAATAAAGAGAAGTGTTATTCACACGAGTACTAAAAGAAATCCGCTAAATTTCGATTACGCGGTAGGTCGCACAAATCTGAAGGCTGTAAATTCAACTAAATACTCAGGGATTACAATCACGAATAACCTAAATTGGAATTATTACATAGATAAAGTAGTGCGTAGAGCAAACCAACGACTGCGATTCATTGGCAGAACATTTAGAACTTGCAATGGGACTACTAAAGAGACTGCTTACACAAGATTGTCCGCCCTATTCTGGAGTATTGATGTGCGGTGTGGGATCCGCATAAGGTAGGACTGACGGATGACATCGAAAACATTCAAAGAAGGGCAGGTCGTTTTGTATTATCGCGCAATAGGGGAGGTAGTGCCAGAGACATGATATGTGAATCGGAGTAGCAATCATTAAAACAAAGGCATTTTTAGTTGGGATGGTATGTTCTCATGAAATTTCAATCGCCCATTTTCTCCTCCGATTGTGAAAACATTCTGTTGGCACCCACCTACATAGGGAGAAATGATCATCATGATAAAGTAAAAGAAATCAGGGCGCCACAGAAAAATTTAAGTGCTAGTTTTTCCTGCGCGCTGTTCGAAAGTGGAACGGTAGAGAGACAGCTCGAAGGTGGTTCTTTGGACCCTCTGCTAGTCACTTTATTGTGAATAGCACAGTAATCACGTCGACTTAGATGTAGATGGACCTCTGATAGTAGATGGTGCTGCCAGACTGTGGATGGTTTCGATAAAAGTTATACTTACACTGGTTCAGTACCCACTTTTGCCTCTACCAGGCACTTAAATGTGATTTGCAGAGTATCCATGTAGATGCGGAAGCTCTACCTCCTACCACATAAGCTAAAGCAAATAACTCCAAAATTATCCACACCAGCCTTGTATTAGGGGAAGCCTGCACAGCCCCTGACCTCATACTACAGCCCTCCTGGTCCGATGTTAGGAAATTGGTTGTGCAGTCGCTGACCACACACACCAGTGTCAGTGAAAGGTTGGCCAGTCCCTCACCGAACACCCTATCTGATCAAGAACATCCGGACAAAATCAGTCGGTCATGAGAGCTCAGTGACTTCGAACGTGAATTAGTTGATGGATGTCACGTAAGCAACAAATCCATCAGAGACACTGCAGCCCTCCTTAAAACTACCCATGTGGACTGTTGGTGTTGTTACGGCGAAGAGGAAATGCGAAAGAGCGACTATGCTGAAGCAAGCATAGACAAACCTCAGCTACTTCTGGACAGCGACCGTGGAGGTTGGTTACGAAAACTCTCATGGTATCAGCGGAAGGCTCAAATGGTTCAAATGGCTCGGAGCATTATGGGACTTAACATCTGAGGTCATCAGTCCCCTAGACTTAGAACTATTTAAACCTAACTAACCTAAGGACATCACACACATCCATGCCTGAGGCAGGATTCGAACCTGCGAACGTAGCAGTCGCGCGGTTCCGGACTGAAGCGCCTAGAACCGCTCGGCCACATGAGCTGGCTATCAGCGGAAGGAATCATTCGTAAATTCCGAAGTGCTACCAGCGATCCAGTCAGCGCTGCGTGAATAGGGTGTTGAAAATACTGGGATACAATGGTCTAGCAACTCCTCATAAGCCAGGATAGACGTTTTAACACGGTGCTTTATCTAAGAAGATAGGTAGCACAAATGAACAACAGAAAAAAATATGTTGTCAGAATAATAGTTTAACACACTTTTACAGCATGTTTCTCATTATGTGAGTGAATTTTATCATATTTATTTCTCAACAGAGTGAGCAAAATTTGTAGGGTAAAGATCCGTGTTAGAAATGTCCATATCATGACGATGTATTGTTTCCGAACTCACTCCCCAGTCGATTGAAATAAATAAGTCATTTGACTGATTGCAGCTAAGAAAAGGAGATGTTCCTATTCCGAATCAAGAAAAAAGTTAATGTTCAAAATATCGTAGAAGTTAAGGTAATTTAGTAAGGTGCAGTGGACTTGGACAAGGACGTGGAAATTGAGCGCCGACTATTTTGAGAAAGCATCACTTGCAATAATGTTGGGAAATTATGAATAATTCAAATGAAGTTTTCCAGAATGGAATTTGAAACCCAACGTTCGGTGATACGACCCCAGTGTTCTTGCCACTACGCAGCGATTCTTGGTACTAGTAGCCTGATGAAATTTATTATTCGTAAGAGTAACGCTAAACCAGATGATAAACTCGACATTGATCTAATATAGAACTAACAAGAGAGTATATTTAGTTTCTTTCTGTCAAAAGCGAATATAACAGTACTGATTAAATATAAAGCTACAATGCTCCAAGTACGTTTCTCACAAGACTCGTAGGTAGACAAATTCTCGCGGAAAGACTTTAAATGGAAAAGTTTGATGGCGTGATACCACTCACGACTTTGTCTGTATTTTCTGCTTTACGTCATAATTTTAAAGAATTCTGCTGACTGGGAGGTGCTACGTACTCTTTCTCGGTTACTTTTTCCCTCGCGCAAATGCACCGGATCTGGGAGAAGTAGTCTAATCCTCGAATCATGTAATATATCCTTGTAAAGTTTCTCCATCTAGACCGTACTTCGTGTAAATAGCTATATGCTTGCTCCAGGACGAAGTGCGCTCTTAAACAAATGCGGTCGACATTCCAAGACCTGAGGGGAGGAGCCCTCTGGCGAGCGAACAAGAGAAACTTCTGTCATTACGAGGAAACTACCAAAATTCGCGTTGATTAGAAGATAAAAAACTGTCTTCTGAAATAAGCGCTACTAGAGAGGAATATTCAGATGAGAATGACATTTTCCTCCTAACTGACCCCCTCACCTAAACTATGATTTCTTATTTTGTCGTGTAAATCCAGATTTGTAAATCTCGAGATGAGGTGAAAAAACACAGCAAGGTGACACGACTCCGCCGAATCAACGAACATTTAGTTGTCATTGCTCCAGGGGATAAGTCAGTCTTCCGACGAGATATCCATGTATTCCTTAAAGTTATTTCTTTTATTAGGGAGACAAAGTGTTCTTTTTCCAAGCTAACGCGCTATACTGACAAAATAGGAAGTTTTCAGAAAGTCATGGCAGGTAACTTTATCTTCATCGTTAACAGTGATTACGTAGTCATGGATTATGAACACTGTTCTGCTATGTAGATTATACTTCATGATCGCTTTTGGAAAGCTGAAGCATTTCATACACCCAACCAGAGAATACAATTCCTGTGAGTATACATTTACTATGTTTATTAATGGCAGCATGGGCACCTTAGGTCGGGTGCCCTCATTCCAACATTAAACTTGCTTATTCAGTTCTTACTACCTCAGTTATCGCTTTGCAGTTGACCATACTGTATATGTAGTCGCTTTCCCTCCTGTCACAGAATTCCAGTTATCTGTCGATCCCAGGTTTTCAAAACTCGACTGTAAGTACCACGTCACTGACAGACTACTACAAGGTCTTTGACTTATAACCAAAATTTACATACTATTTCAGTTAAAAGTAGATTGTACATAATATTTACGTGTGACAGTAGCATTTCTCCTAGTATGCTTAGTTGCTTTACATCTCACACGTTAAGTACAGCCACAAGCGTGGAACTATGAGTGAAAGATCCAAAGATTACTAATATTTATGGAAAGTCACAACTGTGTACACGATGGTGCATAATAGGGACGATGCAGCGGGCTGTTTCGTTCATCTGCAGTATTATACTTGATTCACACGTAGAATCACATCACTTTACTTACATCACAGTCTCTGCCCTCTTGCAGTTGATGCAGAGTATCAACTGTCTCTGTAAAGGCAACAGAAAGTGAAGAGACTGTATTTTAATGATTACTGAATTACTCAATACACTAATCCGAAACCAGTAAAATTAATAAACATTTGCCACTCGAAAATATGATTTTGATAAATGGCCTTTACACTCGAGATGATCTATGTTAACTTATTACCTTGACAATTTTAATATTTAGGTTAAAATAACGATAATATTTTTAAACATGACACTTACAGTCTTGCGATTGCTAAACTTGTTCAATCAAATTATTGTTGACCATGATTCCTTACCAACTGACTTTGAGTACCGAGAAGGACTCAATTTAAAACAGTAATGTATTCATTAATGTGTCACTGTGACTTTCAGCCAACACTCACATTGTTGAAAACATCTATTGCTTTATAGCCAATAAACCTGTTTAGTAGCCATAAAGCATCTTTTGGATTGCGAATTATGAAGTAGTTAGCGATGAGTTAAAAATAATAGCCTTTCAAAACAATTTCGATGGCGGCGAAGATTCCAACATGGAATTTCTTACTAACTGTTTCAAAAATGGCTCTGAGCACTATGGGACTTAACATCTGTGGTCATCAGTCCCCTAGAACTTTGAACTACTTAAACGTAACTAACATAAGGACATCACACACATCCATGCCCGAGGCACGATTCGAACCTGCGACCGTAGCAGTCGCGCAGTTCCGGACTGAGCGCCTAGAACCGCGAGACCACCGCGGCTGGCTTACTAACTGTTTCAATTATTGTTTAACAAGGTTGGTTGGTAACATGCCACTATGTTAGAACACATGTTATGCGAGCTAAAATGATGTATGTGTTTACTAAAACTCTTCTAAAGTATTGATGTTGTTAACACGTTGGCAGCCATCAAAACAAATTAATTATCCCTAAACAAGAAAATTATAAGCTTTTGTGGTTTACGGTAGACAGGAATCAAAATTTTGTCGTTGCATTTCACGTAATGTTTAGCTTATACTACCTTTTATGAACGTCGATAATAATTTTATAGTGGTTTATCCGACTGGTAAGAAAAATTTAAGAAACCGTATCGAATATTGAGAAACTACTTTGATTCCTCGTGAAGCTGGGAAAGTTGTTCGTCTGTGTGTAGTTCGTTAGGTATTTTTCGTTCTGGATGGGGTTGATGGCACGTTTCTCATTATTATTGTTTATACGTTACATGATACGATAAATGATAGCGTTATTTGGTGGAGCTGTGTTTGCGTGGGTCGCCTCCCTGGCGTTTGGAGGTGAATATTTATCGACCGCAGACGGGGACAAATGTTTGCGATTGACCGCATCAGTTGCAGCGGTCGCCATGACAAAGCAGATAGGCTGTTTTTCGAGGCCAGTGCACTGAAGTTACTAATTAATCATCTGCCGTTTAATTTGGCTTCTGTGTTTGTCATACATGTTACAGCTATCGCAAAGCACATTATCCCATCATACGGTTCTGTCCATCACTTAAGCATGTCGTCCCACGCTTATTTAAATAACGAGAGATTTTTATTTGTATCTTAGAGTATCTCTCATTCGTTTTATATTATCCGTTACTATTCTCTCATTCGTGTTTACAAGTTTAGCTCCATATACAAAAAGTATTTCCTGTTGAATGACATCGAAGTTAATAGTAACTTTGAAACTGGGATTGTGAATAATATGCATTAGTCCAAAGACGTAAAGTTCACTGTTTATTTTTACTCCTACCCTTTGTGACTACCAAGCTGCTAACTCTGCGCGTTTCAGCCCAAATTCCAATGAGTCCGCGACGATGTCCTGCAAACAGTGCTATCTGGTTCCTCATAAGTAGCGTATTTTCCGAATCTATAGTGACTGTTATGCAGCCATAAGGGGAGGAGGAAACGATTCGGAATTTCACGGGTTGAGAGATTATGTGATATTACACTGAAGAGCCAAAGAAACTGGTACACTTGCCTAATATCTTGTAGGGCCCCCGGGAGTACGCAGAAGTGCCGCAACACGACCTGTCATGGACTAGACTAATGTCTCAAGTAGGGCTGGAGGGAAGAGACACCATGAATCCTGCAGAGCTGTCCGTAAATCCGCAAGAGTGCGATGGGATGGAGATCTCTTCTGAAAAGCACGTTGCAAGGCATCCCAGATTTGCTCAATAATGTTCATCTCAGGGGAGTTTGGTGGGCAGCGGAGGTGTTCAAACTCAGAAGAATGTTCCTGGAGCCAGTCTGTAGCAATTATGGACGTGTGGTGTGTCGAATTGTCCTGCTGGAATTGCCCAAATCTGTCGGAATGGACATGAATGGATGCAGGTGATCAGACTGGATGCTTATGTACGTGTCACCTGCAAGACTCGTGTCTTGACGTGCCCGGTATCCCATATCACTCCAACGTCACACGACCTACACCATTACAGAGCCTCCACCAGCTAAACATACTCTGTTGACATGCAGGAATCCATGGAATCCTGAGGTTGTCTCCATACCCGTACACGTCCATCCACTCGATACATTCCAAACGGAAGTTTTCCGACCAGGCAACATGTTTCCAGTCATCAACAGTCCAATGTCGGTGTTGAAAGGCCCAGTCGAGGCCTAAAGCTGTGTGTTGTGCAGGTATCAAGAGTAGATGAGTGGGCCTTCGGCTCAGAAAACCAATATCGATGATGTTTCGTTGAATGATTCGCACTCTGACCCTTGTTGATTGGCTTAGCATGGAGATGTTCTGCAAGTTGCGGAAAGGCTGCACATCTGTCACTTCGAACGATTCTCTCCAGTTTTCGATTGTTCCGTTGTTGCAGCATCTTTTTCCGGCCGCAGCGATGCCGGAGATTTGATGTTTTACATGATTCCTGATATAAACGGTACACTTCTGAATTGGTCGTATGCGAAAATCCCCACTTCATCGCTACCTCGGTGGTGGTGTGTCCCATCCCTAGTGCGCCAATTACAACACCACGTTCAACTCATTTAAATCTTGATAAACCTGTCATTGTAGCAGCAGTAACCGATATAATAACTGCGCCAGGCACTTGTTGTCTTATACAGACGTTGGCCACCCTAGTGCCGTATTCTGCCTGTTTACGTAATCTCTGTATCTGAATACGCATGCCTATGCCAGTTTCATTGGTGCTTCAGTGTATTTCAGTGATTATAAAGAGCTTGACAGAATCAGCCCAATTATCAGTATGACGCTGCGTCTCCTCTGGCCTGGAAGTATGCACTGGTTAGGTTGGATAGTGTGTCGTAAAACTGTCGCAACCTCTGCTGACGCAAGTTGGCCCGCAACTGTTGCAACTAGTCCTTGGTGCCCCGGATTCTGGCAGGGGCGGAGCTGACATCCAAGCTAGTTCCATATATGTCCTGTGAGGCACAGCTCTGGGCATCTTGAGCGCAACGGGAGTACCTCAGCTTCACGCAGAGAGTGCATAGGCGCTCGTACCGGATGCGGACGAGCCTTGTCCTGCTGAAAAATAGCACCACAATAATATCGCACGGTAAGATACACGTGAGAGTGCAAGATGATCAAGACGTACACTTGTGCCGTCGGAGTTCCCTCAATTAGTAACAGCCACCTGACGTCATACCCGATGGCTCCAGACACAATTATGCCAGAAGGCACGCCGATGTGACTTAATAGAACATTGGAACTATGGGCCTCTTGCCAAATCGCCGCCACACTCGCAGATGACGGGTAATGCCGAACCTCGATTCATGGTTAAACACAATGTTTATCACTCTCGGCACCATTGCAAACGCAGCCGTTTATGTTGTGATATTAAGGGTAGCCAATGCGTGAGACTGTAATTACCTAGTGCCGGTACTGCTAGTCTCTGACCAGTGGTTCAGGGTGACACAGACTGTCGCAGGGTTGCATTTTCCCTTGTGGTGGTTACATGCCCACCTGAAACACTAATGATGAGTATGCTTGCATTCACGCTCCCATGCAATTCAATATATCGGGTCGCCGTCACATTCGAATACTCCACAAATCTGGATTTACCACGATTCGATAAGATGGTTATCGAAAATGAAGCCCCTTCCAAGCTCCGTGAGGTGCTGATAACGCTGTCTCAAAGGAGTATTCTGTACCCGTATAAAGTTACCACTCAACGTCTGACGCTGTTCACGTCTCTTGTGTACCCTTGCAGGATTGACGACAACACTAAAAATGAACAACATCAATGAAGCGATTTGTGGTGGTTTCCCGGCGTAGGAGTATTCCATGAAACAGCAACCGGATGACTTCAACATCTTGTCTCTATATTTAGGCTGACAACCATTCAGCCTTCTTCAGGTGAATGTATTACGCTGAGATTGCTTGTGCACGTAACTAACTTTATACCAAAAAATGACGCGTAGAGGCGTGTGTTTAGGCAGCCGTTACTTGAACGCCCTCTGTCAAGGGCAGAGTGGATGGATAAAATTCCATCGGAATTTTTAAAATCATTTAATGAAGTGGCAAAATATCGACTGTTTACGGTGTTGTGTAGAATGTGCGAGGCTGGGGATATACCATCACTCTTTCGGAAAAACACCATCCGCACAATTCCGAAGATAGCAAGAGCAGGTAAATGCGACAATTATTGCACAACCAACTTAACAGTTCATGTATTCAAGTCGCTGACAAGAAGAATGGAAAATAAAGTTGAGAATCTGTTAGGTGATGATATGATGATCAGTTGGCTTTAGGAAAGGTAAAGACACCAGAGAGCCTGTTTTGACATTGCGATTGGTAATGGAAGCAAGACTGAATAAAACTCAAGAAACATTCATATAATTTATCGACCTACAAACGCATTCGATACTGTAAGATGGTGCAAGATTTTCGAAATTCTGAGTAAACTAGGAGTGAGTTTAAGGAAAGTTGGGTAATATACAATATGTACAGGGGCCGAGAACTGGAAGACAACGAACGGAGTGGTCGGTTTAAGAAGGGTGTACGGCAAGAATGCAGTGTCCCGCCCTGCTTCTCAATCTACACATGGAAGAAGCAATGGCGGAATTAAAACAAAGATTGAATGAAGTGAACAGTCTAATGAGTACAGAACATGGATTGAGAATAAGCCGGAAAGATACAAAAGTAATGAGAAGTCGTGGTATTAACACTAGGGAGAAACTTCACTTAAAAACTGATGGCCACGAAGAAGACGAAGTTAAAGAATGCCACTCGCTTGGAAGCAAAATAATCATGACGGACCAAGAAAGGAAGATATAAGAAGGTGCAGGCAAAAGGGGCATTCATGGCTGTGAGAAGTGTACCAACTAGTTCTTTTTGCTGATGATACAAGTATAGTAATCACAGCCAACAAGCAAGAATCAGCTGAGGAAATTGTAAATAGTGCCTTTCAGAAAATTATTAAGTGGTTCTCTGCAAATGGACTCTCACTAAATTTTAAGAAAACACAGTTTATATAGTTCCGTACAGTGAATTGCATAACACCATTTATAAATATAGACTATGAAGAAAAGTATGTTGCTGAGGCAGAATACTCAAATTTTCAGCGTGTGTGCATTGATGAGAAATTGAATTGGAAGAAACACATCGACGATCTGCTAGAACGGCTAGGTTCAGCTTCTTATGCTATTAAGATTATAGAGAATTTTGGTGATGAACGTATCAATAAATTAGCCTACTATGCCTATTTTCATGTGGCATCATATTTTGGGGCAATTCGTCACGAAGAGAGAAATTATTCATAGCACAAAAGCGTGTAATCAGAATAATAGGTGGAGCTCACTATAGATCACCTTGCAGACATTTATTTAAGGAACTCGGGATATTCATAGCACCTCCGCAACGCATATATTTACTTATGAAATTTGTCATTAATAAGTCATTCCAATTAAAAAATAACAGTGACGTGCATAGAAACACCACTAAACGAAAGGATGATCTTCACTATTCTGGATTAAATCTCCCTTTGGCACAGAAAGGGGTCAATTATGCTGCCAAAAAAATCTTTGGTCATTTGCCAATTAGTATTAAAAGTCTGGCAGATAGCCAACCAAGATTTAAAAGCAAATTAAAAGTATTTCTGAATCATAACTCCTTCTGCTCAATTGATTAATTCTTAGATATGAAGTAGTAACTGTAAAAAAAAAGAAATAAATAGAAAAATAAAAAGTAAAAAAATTAATTAATTATTTTGTGAAAAGAAAACTAATCTTAAAGTGAGACGTTCCACAGCATTACGAAATGTATTCGTGATCTATGGAACAAGGATTAATGTATGTATGTATGTCTGTAGTATGAAACATAGGAGGTAATTTGAGGAAGAAATTTCTGAGAATGTACGTTTGGAGGGCAGCATTGTACGGTAGTGAATCGTGACCGGTGGAGAAACCGTAACAGGTCAGGACTGAGGCGTTTGAGACGTGGTGCAAAAGAACAGTGTTCAAAATTAGGTGTGATTAAATAAGAAATGAGGAGATTCTCCCGGTACTCTGCGAATAATCGAAAATACTGACAAGGAGAAGGGACAAGATAATATGTTAAAACATACGGAATAACTGCCATGATACTAGAGGTAGGTGTAGAGAGTAAAAACTGCACGGAAAGACTGACATTCGAATATAACCAGCAAGTAACTGAGAACGTAGGATGCAAGAGCTACTCCGAGATGAAGAGGTTAGTGCAAGAGAGGAATTCATGGTCGGTCATATCAAACCAGCCAGAAAACGGGTGACTGATAAAAGAAGTGTGTGCTAATAGTGAAAGTAAATATTGTCAAATTATTCAGTCATTAACTTGAATATCACGTGTTCACTTTCTTTTTCTTAAATCGGTAATGTAGTTGAAAGTGAAAGACAAAGGTCCAAGGATCGAGTCTTACTGCGGCTCAAAGTTTAATCGAACAGGAAGTTTCAAACCAGCTTACACTCTGCTGCTGAGTTTTTAAGGAGGGTGCTGTGTTCCAGTGCTAAGCAACAGGGAACAAATGTGAACCCATGTGAAGCATAAGGAAGTGAGAGTAGAGGGTGCTGTATCACAGGATCCTGATGTAGGACCATTGCTTTTTCTCCATATGTAACAACGCTTTGATAGTGTGACAAGTGATTCAAACAACTTGAACAGCGTAAAACATGTGGTGCCGCAGGCGGGTGTTGAAAATTTGATTGACTGATAATATAAAGTATGAGGAGGTTCTACTCACAATCGGAGAGGAATGGAACATGTGGAAAATACTGACAAAGAGAAGGGATAGGATGACAGGACATCTCTTAAGACATCAGGGAATGGCTTCTTGAGGACATAGGTCGCAAGTGCTACTCAGAGTCTTAGATGTTGGCACAGGAGAGTAATTAGTGGCGGGCTGCATCAAACCAGTCAGAAGACTGATGACTCAAAAAGAAAACAGTGTTTGAAAACTATCGTAATGTAATTCATCAAGCAAGTGGGCTAAAGCGTAATACCAGTTTGTAACCTATAGAGAAAAGACGGTTAAGCGTGTCAAAATACAGTAAATACAGCTTCTAACACATAGTCGTTAGATGAACGAAATTATATTGCTAACAGGAGAATTAACTAACAAGTGAAGTCGATCGTCTTACATGCTTTTACGTCAAATGTAGACTCCTGCTCAGACGCTCAGTTCAGATGTCCTTACTATAGGAGGAAACTACCCTCTCCTGGTACTGAAATGCGACGGCCTGTTATCTTCTTTGTAATAACTCTGTTACATCACACAGTGTCATTTTTTCGAAAAACTATGAGGATTCACCATTAATCTTCATAGCTCAGATAAGGTTCAAAATGGCTCTGAGAACTATGGGACTTAACATCTGAGGTCATAAGTCCCCTAGAACTTAGAACTACTTAAACCTAACTAACCTAAGGACATCACACTCATCCATGCCCGAGGTAGGATTCGAACCTGTGATCTTAGCGGTCGCGTGGTGCCAGACTGAAGCGCCTACAACCGCTCGGCCACATCGGCCTGCGCTCAGATAAGGGCGATTAAGACAATATGCGGTATCACGTCACAAACTTCCTGTTGTTCATGGGACTCTGATCTGTAATTCTGCCAGACCGTACGATATAGCCTCGTGGAATTTATGGATAATAAGACAAACTATTAAAAAACTGCAGTACTCATTCATTGAAACCTAATCAGAAATATGATTTCCATCTAAGTAATACTTCTTATCCGTTGGTGTGCAGTTCATCACAGATTTTAACAATTTGTCTAAAATTGATGAATTATGTCTGATAGCCCAAGGATTTTTAAACTTGAATGAGAAGGGAACATTATAGATCCATTATTTTTCACAGTATGTATAGATGACATAGCAGACATCGGAAGTTCCGTGAGACTTCTCACGAGGGAAACTATTGTAGGGCCTATACAGAGAAGTCGCAGCACTAAAAAATTGTAACAAAATGGAGGAAGGTCTGCAGAGCATCGACACTTGGTACAGGGAGCGGCAATTCACGCTCATCATAAACAGATGTAACGGAGTGCTTCTACACAAAAAAGAAAGAACCATTACATAATTACAGAAGAATCAGAGGAAGCATATACATTATCTAGGAGTAGGCGTACATAGCGATTTAAAGTGTAACGACCATATAAAACTAATCTCATTAGAGATAGATGTCTGATTGAGAGTCACTGAAAGAATCCTCTGGAAATGTAGTCCATCATCTACGAAGGTACCTTACAAAACCCTATTTCAATCAGCACTCAAATATTGCTTGTCAGTCTGGGATCTCTACCAAACAAGACTGATAGAGACCCAAAGAAGAGCACCGCGTTTCGTTACAGGCTAATTCAGGAAGCGTCACGGAGATGACCAATCAAGTACAGTGGCCGAGGCTGCAAGAGAGACGTTCTGCATCACGGTGTAGCAGGTACGTTCCGTGAAGCGTGTGTTACACGAAGAGTTAACATATATGTCGCATCCTCCAACGTATATCTCGCGAAAAGTCCATGAATATAAAGTTCGGATGATTCGAGCCCACCCAAAGACTTACCAGCAATCGTACTTTCCTTGAATCATTCGCAGTTAGAATAGGAAACGAATGGGGCAGGGGGAAGTTATATGATGATGATGATGATGATGATGATGTTGATATGTTTGTGGGGCGCTCAACTGCGTGGTTATTAGAGCCCGTACAAATTCCGAACCTTTGCTCAGCCTAATTTCGCAACTTCAATGATGATGATGAAACGATGAGGACAACACAAACACACAGTCATCCCGAGGCAGGTGAAAATTCTTGACCCCGCCCGGAATCGAACCCGGGATCCTCCACCATACGCCACAAGATGGTTTGCGGAATATAGATGTAGATGCAGAGACAGGCTAGATCATGACAGTTCTATTTCGGGAAATAAACGAGTTTACAATTTCCGATATGCGTGAGATTAAATAGACTGCCATCGACAGAGGAGTTAACGATTTATTCTGCATTGAAAGAGTATATAAAAAAGTGTATATTTCAGGCAAGGACATGTATGCTGTTTGGAATAAATTACATCTAATACCTGGGGATCTGCATTGACATAACTGATCTATATTTTCAAAAGGAATGGAGGACTTTAGTTTCCAGCGATAAACCTGTTTATATTTGAAATGAATAGTACACAGGCTTCCAGATAATTTACCTGGATGGTGCTTTGAGCCACATGAGTGCTAAGAGCATGAAAAAATTCTTTTTGTCCGTGGTAATCAGGTGCATCACAGTTTAAGCATTTTTAACATGTAAAAGAAAACATCATTGAATGAATTTTAACGAGAAAGATACTATTACGATGCTAATCAATTCTTTGGGCCCAAAAAATTTATTTGCACCAAAAAAGTGAGACCCAATTATTGTTAATACGCTCATAATCTCTTTCAAATGGAGTTGCATAATGTTTGGCACATTATCGATTTGTTACAAGCTCTTTGCCACAGAAATGTCGGTACAGCATGACGTTTCTTCACAGAAGCTACCTGTCTGCAACGGTGTTACAAAGTAATTCAAACACTATGTTCATATGAGTAGTGTTCCTGTTACGTTTACATTAAACCATTTCATACAATTATATTATGTATTTTTACATACACAGTGTGGTAGTGCAAGAAACAATGTCCTACCACACACTTATAAAAATGTCTAAGGGGAACTTACAGAAAGTGGTACATCTGATCGTAGACTATATGTTCAAAAGCATCAGGATACTGGGTTAAAAATGACAAGTTCGTGGCGCCCTCCATTGGTAATGCTGGAATTCAATATGGTGTTGGCCCACCTATAGCTTTGATGACAGCTTCCACACTTGCATCCATACGTTGACTCAGGTGCTGGAAGGTTTCTTGGGGAATGGCAGCCCTGTCTTGACGGAGCGCTGCGCTGAGGAGAGGTATCGTTGTTGGTCGGTAAGATCTGGCACGAATTCGGCGTTCCAAAACATCCCCAAAGTGTTCTATAGGATTCAGGTCAGGACTCTGTGCAGGCAAGTCCCTTTCAGGGATGTTATTGTCGTGTAACCACTCCGCCACAGGCCGTGCATTATGAACAGATGCTCGATCGTGTTGAAAGATTCAAATTGCTCTTCAACAGTGGGGAACAAGAAGGTGCTTAAAACATCATCGCCATACCAAAACCCTGCCATTGGATCGTCACACTGAGTACCGTGTTTCGTCGCTCAATACAACGTTTTTCCACTGTTGAGTCGTCCAATGTTTGCGCTCCTTACACCAAGCGAGACATCGTTTGGCATATACCGGCGTGAATGTGGCTTATGAGCAGCCGATCGACCATGAAATCCAAGTTTTCTCACCTTCCGCCCAACTGTCATAGCACTTGCAGTGTATCCTGATGCAATTTGGAATTCCTGTGTGATGTACTGGATAGATGTGTGCCCTTTTACACATTAAGACCCTCTTCAGCTGTCGGCGGTCTCTGTCAGTCAAGGTCGACTTGTACGCTTTTTTGCTGCACGTTTCTACTTAACTCTCACATTGGAAACAGTGGACCTAGGAATGTTTAGGAGTGTGAAAATCTCACGTACAGCCGTATGACAAGTGACACGAAATCACCTGACCACGTTCGAAGTCCGTGAGTTCCGCGGAGCGCCACATTCTGCTCTCTCACGATGTCTAATGACCACTGAGGTCGCTGATACGGAGTACTTGGCAGTAGGTGGCAGAACAATGCACCTAATATGAAAAACGTATGTTTTTGTGGGTGTTCGGATACTTTTGACCACGTAGTATATTTCCGCAGTCGTTACCTACCCGTAGAAACAACTAAATCAGTTCATGTTCTTTACTCCCATATATTTATAAGGGTTTATCTTACGCAACTTTTCCACGTAGCATGCTATATACCTTTTTTGCTTACGTGGTACAGTTGAAACGTCCCTTAGAAAAATTTTACAAGACTGTGCTTAAACTGACACAATATTTTTTTTAGCGCAACGCAATCTGACTTTCAAAAATCCCTTGACTGGATGTCATGGACTGCTATATACCTTATGACTTTTGAACACATTGTTTGTTCTCTACCAACATCTTTCATTTGCTAACTATGCCTATCAGTAGTTAGTGCCTTCAGTAGTTCGAATCTTTTATTTAGCTGGCAGTAGTGGCGCTCGCTGTGTTGCAGTAGCTTGAGTAACGAAGATTTTTGTGAGGTAAGTGATTTGTCATAGGTATAGGTTAATGCCCCCATGAACCATGGACCTTGCCGTTGGTGGGGAGGCTTGCGTGCCTCAGCGATACAGAAAGCCGTACCGTAGGTACAACCACAACGGAGGGGTATCTGTTGAGAGGCCAGACAAACGTGTGGCCCCTGAAGAGGGGCAGCAGCCTTTTCAGTAGTTGCAAGGGCTACAGTCTGGATGATTGACTGATCTGGCCTTGTAACAATAACCAAAATGGCCTTGCTGTGTTGGTACTTCGAACGGCTGAAAGCAAGGGGAAACTACAGACGTAATTTTTCACGAGGGCATGCAGCTTTACTGTATGATTAAATGATGATGGCGTCCTCTTGGGTAAGATATTCCGGAGGTAAAATAGTCCCCCATTCGGATCTCCGGGCGGGGACTACTCAAGAGGATGTCGTTATTAGGAGAAAGAAAACTGGCGTTCTACGGATCAGAACGTGGAATGTCAGATCCCTTAATCGGGCAGATAGGTTAGAAAATTTTAAAAGGGAAATGGATAGGTTAAGGTTAGATACAATGGGAATTAGCGAAGTTCGGTGGCAGGAGGAACAAGACTTCTGGTCAGGTGACTACAGGGTTATAAACACAAAATCAAATAGGGGTAATGCAGGAGTAAGTTTAATAATGAATAGGAAAATAGGAATGCGGGTAAGCTACTACAAACAGCATAGTGAACGCATTATTGTGGCCAAGATAGATAGGAAGCCCAAACCTAATACAGTAGTACAAGTGTATATGCCAACTAGCTCTGCAGATGACGAAGAAATTGAATAAATGTATGATGAATAAAAGAAATTATTCATATAGTGAAGAGTGATGATAATTTAGTGGTGACGGGTGACTGGAATTCAAGCGTTGGAAAAAGGAGAGAAGGAAACGTTGTAGGTGAATATGGTTTGGGGCTAAGAAATGAAAGAGGAAGCCGCCTGGTAGAATTTTGCATAGAGCACAACTTAATCATAGCTAACTCTAGGTTTAAGAATCATGAAAGAAGGTTGTATACATGGAAGAACCCTGGAGATACTAAAAGGTATCAGATAGACTATATAATGGTAAGACAGAGATTTAGGAACCAGGTTTTAAATTGTAAGACATTTCCAGGGGCAGATGTGGACTCTGACCAGAATCTATTGGTTATGACCTGTAGAGAAAAACTGAAGAAACTGCAAAAAGGTGGGAATTTAAGGAGATGGGACCTGGATAAACTAAAAGAACCAGAGGTTGTACAGAGTTTCAGGGAGAGCATAAGGGAACAATTGGCAGGAATGGGGGAAAGAATACAATAGAAAAAGAATGGGTAGCTCTGAGGGATGAAGTAGTGCAGCCAGCAGAGGATCAAGTAAGTAAAAAGACGAGGCCAATAGAAATCCTTGGGTAACAGAAGAAATATTGAATTTAATTGATGAAAGGAGAAAATATAAAAATGCAGTAAATGAAGCAGGGAAAAAGGAATACAATCGTCTAAAAAATTAGATCGACAGGAAGTGCTAAATGGCTAAGCAGGGATGCCAGAGGACAAATGTAAGGATGTAGAAGCTTATCTCACTAGGGGTAAGATAGATACTGTCTACAGGAAAATTAAGGAGACCTGTGGAGAAAAGAGAACAACTTGAATGAACATCCAGAGCTCAGATGGAAACCAAGTTCTAAGCAAAGAAGGGAAAGCTGAAAGGTGTAAGGAATATATAGAGGGTCTATACAAGGGCGATGAACTTCAGGACAAAGTATGGAATTGGAAGAGGATGTAGATGAAGATGAAATGGGAGATACGATACTGCGTGAAGAGTTTGACAGACCACTGAAAGACCTGAGTCGGAACAAGGCCCCCGGAGTAGACAACATTCCATTGGAACTACTGACTGCCTTGGGAGAGCCAGTCCTGACAAAACTCTACCATCTGGTGAGCAAGATATATGAAACAGGCGAAATACCCTGAGACTTCAAGAAGAATATAATAATTCCAATCCCAAAGAAAGCAGGTGTTGCCAGATGTGAAAATTACCGAACTATCAGTTTAATAAGCCACAGCTGCAAAATACTAACACGAATTCTTTACAGACGAATGGAAAAACTAGTAGAAGCCGACCTGGGGGGAAGATCAGTTTGGATTCCGGAGAAATACTGGAATACGTGAGGCAATACTGACCTTACGACTTATCTTACAAGAAAGATTAAGGAAAGGCAAACCTACGTTTCTAGCATTTGTAGACTTAGAGAAAGCTTTTGACAATGTTGACTAGAATACTGTCTTTCAAATTCTAAACGTGGCAGGGAAAATACAGGGAGCGAAAGGCTATTTACAATATTTACAGAAACCAGATGGCAGTCATAAGAGTCGAGTGGCATGAAATGGAAGCAGTTGTTGGGAAGGGAGTGAGACAGGGTTGTAGCTTCTCCCCAATGTTATTCAATCTGCATATTGAGCAAGCAGTAAAGAAAACAAAAGAAAAATTTGGAGTAGGTATTAAAATCCATAGAGAATAAATAAAAACTTTGAGGTTGGCCGATGACATTGTGATTCTGTCAGAGACAGCGAAGGACTTGGAAGAGCAGTTGAACGGAATGGACAGTGTCTTGAAGGGAGAATAGAAGATGAACACCAACAAAAGCAAAACGAGGATAATGGAATGTAGTCGAATTAAGTTGGGTGATGCTGAGGGAATTAGATTAGGAAACGAGACAATTAAAGCAGGAAAGGAGTTTTGCTATTTGGGGAGCAAAATAACTGACGATGGTCGAAGTAGAGAGGATATAAAATGTAGACTGGCAATGGCAAGGAAAGCGTTTCTGAAGAAGAGAAATTTGTTAACATCGAGTATAGATTTAAGTGCCAGGAAGTCGTTTCTGAAAGTATTTGTATGGAGTGTAGCCATGTATGGAAGTGAAACATGGACGATAAGTAGTTTGGACAAGAAGAGAATAGAAGCTTTCGAAATGTGGTGCTACTGAAGAATGCTGAAGATTAGATGGGTAGATCACATAACTAATGAGAAAGTATTAAATAGGATTGGGGAGAAGAGACGTTTGTGGCAATTTGACCAGAAGAAGGGATCGGTTGGTAGAACATGTTCTGAGGGATGAAGGGATCACCAATTTAGTATTGGAGGGCAGCGTGGAGGGTAAAAATCATAGAGGGATACCAAGAGATGAATACGCTAAGCAGATTCAGAAGGATGTATTCTGCAGTAGGTACTGGGAGGTGAAGAAGCTTGCACAGGATAGAGTAGCATGGAGAGCTGCATCAAACCAGTCTCAGGACTGAAGACCACAACAACAATGTAATTAACATTTGTAGATTCAAAAGAACAAGAATGCATTCACCTACAGCTGGAATGACATAGGTCACAGAAACATCTCAATTGACATTAACTGATAAAGGATATAAACAGAAAACTTTATGTGAGACAGTTGTTACCATGTCACGTTTGATTTTTGTCATATAAGAAAGCACAAATGAATTACATCTCATGGTAAATGATGCAATTAAATATTATTTTCTTTTAGAGACATACCTTTACAATCTATATTTTATTGATGGTTGACAGTATATATCTTTGTATGTAACATAAACCAATTACTCAAAGCTGATCTTTGCATTCTAAGGTACCTAGATTTCTCATATATGCGTATGTTCTTGGATGTACTAGTATAAGTAAAAGACATTCCTCGTGTTAACACCTTAATGATCGTTCTATTTGATGAGAGTGATGTCAGATTTGTGGTGGTATCGAAATCATAGTCTGTTATGTGTGGTTCTCTAAATATTTTATGTCTCTGAGGGTTTTCATTGAATTCATTGGAATGTTATATTAAATATCCATATAATGTACAGCTTTTCTTTAAATAGTTACACATGCTTACCTTGATCAACTTGACAATTTATTTGTTTTATTCTTTGCGTACGTTGTTCGTTTGCGTTTGCTTATGTAGTCTTCCTGTAGATTGTCGCTACGATCGAAACTGGTAGAAATTAATTAATTAATTTGTAAGCTAACAGGAAATACGAAGATTTCGCAATGTGGAGCTACAGTGGAATACAGAATAATAGATTAGTATCTAACGAAGACGTTGTGAATCGATCTGACTGAAAGAGGAGATCGCATATTAGGACACAAGGAAATACAGAATAGTAAATCTGGTAATGGAGGGAGGTGTTAGGGGTAAACATTTTAGAGTAAAATCAAGGCTTGACTGCAGTAAGCAGGTTAAAGCGTATTTAGGATGCAGTCATTGTGCACTGATTTAGAGGTTTGCACGTGATAGACTAGCGTGTAGTGCTGCATCAAACCAATCTTCGGACTGAAGGCCACAGGGCAGTGGCTTTGCTAATGGCATGGTAACATAAAAAGAAGAATGGCCAGGTGCCACTACTGCTCGCACATTGAATGTTGCATACAAACTAAATTATGTATATAGATAGTTTATCCATTCTGGGAATCGATAATCCCGACCCTTTTAGCCTATTATCGACATTGATACTGGCAGGATGTCTGTCTCAGGGATTCTAAGATTTCCGAGAATGGCCGACTGCTGTGGGAGAGCGGTTCTAGGCGCTTCAGCCCGGAACCTCCCTGCTGCAACGGTCACAGGTACGAATCCTGCTTCGGGCGTGGATGTGTGATGTCCTTAGGTTAGTTAGGTTTACGTAGTTCTAAGTCTAGGGGACGGATGACATCAGGTGTTACGTCCCATAGTGATTAGAGCCATTTGAACCATTTTCCGAGAATGTTCTAGTTTCAATAATATAAATGTAATACAAAATCATTCAGGAGGCTGGCGACCATTATTGTATTATTCAACTCAAACATCTGACAAGGAATGACTTAACTGCTCATATGACGCGTTTCGTAATTTATCCATCAATAGATAATCGCTCCAGAATATCTGATGATGGATAAATTCCGAAACGCATCATACAAGTAGTCAATTCCTTCCTTGCCTGATATCTGACTTTTACCAGTGCGATCCACAACTACTGATTGTTTTGATTTCAAGTTTGTCGTCGAATAACAAATAACAAAAGGAGTACTTTAAAAAAAATGGTTCAAATAGCTCTGAGCACTATGGGACTTGACTTCTGAGGTCACCAGTCCCCTAGAACTTAGAACTACTTGAACCTAACTAACCTAAGGACATCACACACATACATGACCGAGGCAGGATTCGAACCTGCGACCGTAGCGGTCGCGCGGTTCCAGACTGCAGCGCCTAGAACCACTCGGCCACCCCGACCGGCTAAATTTTTTTCGTCTGATACGATTATAAACTAATGGTTTACAGGTTTTTCCTTTACGTGTACTGTGAACCATTTCTTCTTGCCAAATTTTTACTTTTGACGAGTGAGTTGGCGTGTATCAAAATACGTGATCTAAATGACCATAGCTTTTGTTTCCATTGACTTAGAAGATTACATTTATTACACGGCCCAGGACCGGTAGATCAAGTTATGTGACGGATTTCAACTTGATATCGAGCAGGTGGTCCAGTGGTTAGCACACTGGACTCGCTTTCGGAAGGATAACAGTTCAGACACGCGTCCGGCCGTCCTGATTTAGGTTCTTGTGATTTCCCTAAATCGCTTCAGTCAAGCGCCGGGATGGCGCCGACGAGCTCGCTGTTTGGTCCCCTCCCCAGAATCAACGAACCGACCATACTTCAATTTTTTACGTCTACCAGTTCTTGAGAAAAGTGGTTCTTAACAGAGGGATGAACAGAGTCAGATAAGAAATGATAAAATTGTTTTCTCGTGTAATATAATCACAAATTTACAGTTTTTGCATCTTTTTCCTTTTGTTGAACGTGAAACTTCCCTTTTTATCAAATTTCATCACTGTACGAGGGGGTGTTGGAAAAAAAGTTTCCCCTGTCGACTGTGGGCGGAGTTAAGTGATACGGGCGAAAGACGACACGGCAGGTGAACGTCCACGTGCAAGGCACCGATACACTAGTGGGGAGAGGTCAAGCACATGGCGCTCCCGCAGTGCCTGCGCAAAGCAGAGGTATGGAGTCGTGGTCAAAGGCGAAAGTGAGAGCTGTTATTCGCTATGAATGGGCACATGGAGTATCAGGCACAGAAATTCATAACCACCTTGTTGAGGTGTGTGGGTCACGTGTGATGACGAGGCAAGTGGTGCGGAGATGGTGCCAGAAATTCAGTGATGGACGGCAGCAAGTGCAGGACATACTGAGACATGGACGTACGAGGAATTCCTGTGAATTATTATGGGTGGAGGCTACACTAAGCAACCGAATTGGTTAATAATTGGCTCCTTTTACAGACCTTCCGACTCAGCAGCATTAGTGGCAGAACAACTGAGAGAAAATTTGGAATACATTTCACATAAATTTTCTCAGCATGTTATAGTCTGAGGTGGAGATTTCAGTTTACCAGATATAGACTGGGACACTCAGACGTTTAGGACGGGTGGTAGGGACAGAGCATCGAGTGACATTATACTGAGCGCACTATCCGAAAATTACCTCGAGCAATTAAACAGAGAAGCGACTCGTGAAGATAGCATCTTGGACCTACTGATAACAAATAGACCCGAACCTTTCGACTTTGTATGTGCAGAACAGGGAACCAGTGATCATAAGGCCGTTGCAGCATCCCTGAATATGGAAGTTAATAGGAATATAAAAAAGGGAGGAAGGTTTATCTGTTTAGCAAGAGTAATAGAAGGCAGATTTCATACTACCTGACAGATCAAAACGAAAATTTCTGTTCCGACACTGACAATGTTGAGTTTTTATGGAAAAAGTTCAAGGCAATCGTAAAATACGTTTTAGACAGGTACGTGCCGAGTAAATTTGTGAGGGGCGGGAAAAACCCACCGTGGTTCAACAACAAAGTTAGGAAACTACTGCGAAAGCAAAGAGAGCTTCACTCCAAGTTTAAACGCAGCCAAAACCTCTCAGACAATCAGAAGCTAAACGATGTCAAAGTTAGCGTAAGGAGGGCTATGCGTGAAGCGTTCAGTGAATTCTAAAGTATTATTCTATGTACCGACTTGACAGAAAATCCTAGGAAGTTCTGGTCTTACGTTAAATCAGTAAGTGGCTCGAACCAACATATCCAGACACTCAGACACTCCGGGATCATGATGGCATTGAAACAGAGGATGACACGCGTAAAGCTGAAATACTAAACACCTTTTTCCGAAGCTGTTTCACAGAGGAAGACCGCACTGCAGTTCCTTCTCTAAATCCTCGCACAAACGAAAAAATGGCTGCCATCGAAATAAGTGTCCAAGGAATAGAAAAGCAACTGGGATCACTCAACAGAGGTAAATCCACTGGACCTGACGGGATACCAATTCAATTCTACACAGAGTCCGCGAAAGAACTTGCCTCCCTTCTAATAGCCGTGTACCGCAAGTCTCTAGAGGAACGGAAGGTTACAAATGATTGGAAAAGAGCACAGGTAGTCCCAGTCTTCAAGAAGGGTCGTCGAGCAGATGCGCAAAACTATAGACCTATATCTCTGACGTCGATCTGTTGTAGAATTTTAGAACATGTTTTTTGCTCGAGTATCATGTCGTTTTTGGAAACCCAGAATGTACTCTGTAGGAAACAGCGATCGTGTGAGACCCAACTCGCTTTATTTGTTCATGAGACCCAGAAAATATTAGATACAGGCTCCCAGGTAGATGCTATTTTTCTTGACTTCGGGAAGGCGTTCGATACAGTTCCACACTGTCGCCTGATAAACAAAGTAAGAGCCTACGGAATATCAGACCAGCTGTGTGGCTGGATTGAAGAGTTTTTAGGAAACAGAACACAGCATGTTGTTATCAATGGAGAGACGTCTACAGATGTTAAAGTAACCTCTGGCGTGCCACAGGGGAGTGTTATGGGACCATTCATAATATATATAAATGACCTAGTAGATAGTGTCGGAAATTCCATGCGGCTTTTCGCGGATGATGCTGTAGTATACAGAGAAGTTGCAGTATTAGAAAGTTGTAGCGAAATGCAGGAAGATCTGCAGCGGATAGGCACTTGGTGCAGGGAGTGCCAACTGACCCTTAACGTAGACAAATGTAATGTATTGCGAATACATAGAAAGAAGGATCCTTTATTGTATGATTATATGATAGCGGAACAAACACTGCTAGCAGTTACTTCTGTTAAATATCTGGGAGTATGCGTGCGGAACGATTTGAAGTGGAATTATCATATAAAATTAATTGTTGGTAAGGTGGGTACAAGGTTGACATTCATTGGAAGAGTCCTTACAAAATGTAGTCCAACAAAGGAGGTGGCTTACAAAACACTCGTTCGACCTACACTTGAGTATTGCTCATCACAGTGGGATCCGTACCAGATCGGGTTGACGGAGGAGATAGAGAAGATCCAAAGGAGAGCGGCGCGTTTCGTCACAGGGTTATTTGGTAACCATGATAGAGTTACGGATATGTTTAGCAAACTCAAGTGGTAGACTCTGCAAGAGATGCGCTCTGCATCGCGGTGTAGCTTGCTCGCCAAGTTTCGAGAGGGTGCGTTTCTGGATGAGGTATCGAATATATTGCTTCCCCCTACTTATACCTCCCGAGGAGATCACAAATGTAAAATTAGAGAGATTAGAGCGCTCACGGAGGCTTTCAGACAGTCGTTCTTCCCGCGAACCATACGCGACTGGAACAGGAAAAGGAGGTAATGACAGTGGCACGTAAAGTGCCCTCCGCCACACACCGTTGCGTGGCTTGCGGAGTGTAAATGTAGATGTAGATGTAGAAAGCCACTACAGATGCAAATGTCAGGAAGGTGGATGATATGATTAAAGCGAAGCGGGGTACCACCATCGATGGAGTAGCGCCAGAACTTGGAATCGGACACGAGCGAGCTCATACGATCATACACGACATTCTTCCACACAGGAAGGTGTCAGCACGATGGGTGCCCCGCGAACTAACCCCGACACACGTGGAACAAAGCATGGCGTTCAGCCTGGAACAGCTCGTGCGTTACCATGGACCTGGCAATGACCTTCCGTTTCGGATTGTGACGAGGGATAAAACGTGGGTCCACCATTACATACCCGAATCGAAGCCCGCACCCATGGAGTAGAAATATCCGTCATCACCTGTCCGAAAGAAGTTTAAAAGCACTCCGTCTGCAGGTAAAGTGCTACTCACCGTTTTCTGGGACGTCAAAGGAGTTTCGACACTGGACTTTCTGGGGGATGCAACCAGCAACACTGCCCGGTACTGTGCCACGCTGTCGAAATTGAAATAGGTGATTCGGAAAAAGCGGCCTGGCCTTCTCATATCTGGCTTTCTGCTGTTGGATGAGGATGCGAGACCACACACGGTGACGGCAACCCAAAACCATATTGCAATTTTTTGTTGGGAGCGCCTACACAATCCGACTTACAGTCCGGATCTCGCACCAAGTTACTTCCATCTGTTTCCTGCTTTGAAGAGAACTCTCCGTGGAAGACGCTTTGGCAGCCATGCTGAAGTCAAACAAGCTGTTCAACCCTTCTTCCGTAATCAACCCCCTGATTTTTTCCTGCAAGGCTTTTTGAAGCTTCTAAATCGGTATGACAAATGTCTAAATGCACTTGGAAATTATGTAGAAAAATATATACGTCTTATCTTTAATGTCTGTTTCTCCTTTTTTTTTCTTTCACACACAACTCTGACCACAGTGGACAGGGGAAACGTACTTTCCAACTCCTCCACGTAGATTAACAGGAAGTACTCTCTATATTATGATGAGTGGTTTGCGAATATAAAAAATATGACACAAACGGTCTTATCTTTTGGCTGGTTTGATTTAGAAGCTTCTCTTTTTTTACGTCACCTAGGCAGCATAGGCCTAATTAGCTGACGTAAATTTCAATTTGATGCGTCTACCCGTTCATGATAAAAAGGGTATTTCAACAGTCAGACAGACATCCGGGCAACAAAGCGATCCATTTTTACCCACTCAGGCACGGAACCATTATTAAACTTTTAGAAAAGTTCTTGAGTCGGCAGACAGAATTAAAAAATTTCTGTGTTCAAGTATGTAGCACCCAAGGTAGATTATGAAACGTACTCAGATGGCCACGAAAATCGCTTACTATATAATAAAACGTTTATGTTTGCTTGACTGTGTGTGATAAAAAAAAAAATTGCTGCTACGGTCGCAGGCTAGAATCCTGGCTCGGGCATGGATGTTTGTGACGTCCTTAGGTTTGTTAGGTTTACGTAGTTCTAAGTCTAGGGACTGATGACCTCAGATGTTAAGTCCCATAGTGCTTAGAGACATTTGAACCACTTGATAAAAAAAATAGAGGGAACCAGAAAAACGTAGACACTCTTTGATAGTTAATATTAGTGGAAGAAAATGGTTATTTTTTGTTTCAAAATGGACTGTTGACCGAACTAGGGCTGACAGTATTGCCGGTGCAATAGTTACACAGGACGCCTCGATGGTTTCTCGTAGCGCATTCAGCGTATTTAGCTTCTAGTGATAAACTTCATTTTTGAAGATCCCCCACAGGTAGAAGATCGTGGCGGGAACGGAAGAGATGCTCATCGACCAACCCATCGTCCTCGCAAATTTTCATCCAAGTAGGCTCTGACACCTCTAGTAGCTAACATCTTTCATTTCCAAACACCTCTCGTATGCCAGGTATAATCGATGTTTGTATCATATGAAGATATACGTCACCAGTTAGAATAACTTCAAAGAAGAATGGGTCAATCAAACTGTGCAATGACAGACTACACCATACATTAATACCCAGTAGATTAACGGGTTTATGCATGTGAACGTGAAGCTTTTCATGAGCCTAGAACAGTTGTGGCGGTTAACAGTACCGTTCAGTTTGAATTGCTCCTCGTCAGACCATATAACCATCCGTGCAAACCGTTAATCCTCGCGAAGCATGCTTTTGGCCGAGCGATTCTAGGCGCTACAGTCTGGACCGCGCGACCGCTACGGTCGCAGGTTCGAATCCTGCCTCGGGCATGGATGTGTGTGTTGTCCTTAGGTTAGTTAGGTTTAAGTAGTTCTAAGTTCTAGGGGAGTGACGGCCTCAGCAGTTAAGTCTCGTTGTGCCCACAGCCATTTTGTTGAAGAATGCTTTGAAACAATTTGCGGTACGTCATCATTCGTTCCAAAACGTCCTCGTTCGTAGCGTGCAGAGATCATTGAATGTAAACTTTCCACTTTGCGGCCTACAGAATTCGTCATATTCTTCAAATAACTTACGGGTTTGCTGCTGAGCGTGAAGGGGTACTTCGTACCTTGGTTCCACGTTATCTCAGACCCTGAAAGTTTGGCGGCTGAGCTATCACATCTCGAAGGCACCTTTCGTCAGAATGGTTTTAGTGAGAGGCAGATCAAACGTGCGTTGCGCTATCAGCCTTCTGTGCAACGGGTGAGTGATGATAGCAACGAAGTGGCACCTAAGTCTACGCCCTTTTTGCCTTACGCAGGAAGCATTTCTAACAGGATTGGCCGTATTTTGCGGAAATTTGATATGAAATGTGTTTTTCGACCACCTAAGATTAAGGCCCTGTTGGCGTCCGTAAATGATGATCTTGGTTTGCTTAAGGCTGGTGTCTATCGGATTCCATGCAGTTGTGGCATGTCATATATTGGTCAGACAATCAGGACTGTGGAAGACCGGTGTACTGAACATAAGCGTCACACACGCTTACAACAGCCGAGTAAATCCGCTATTGCAGAACATTGCCTCGACACCGGTCATCCTATGGAATACAACAACACGGAGATTCTGGCTTGCACGTCCAGCTATTGGGATAGTGTTATTAAGGAAGCGGTTGAAATCAAACTATCAAGCAACCTTATAAACAGAGATAGTGGATTTTGTCTAAATGCTGCTTGGTATCCGGCTCTGTCTCTCATCAAAAAACAGAGGGACAGAATTAGGGCTAGCTCACATGTTGAATAATAGTAACTATCGACGTTTCTGATGTTGGTTATCTTTGATTTGTTTACTTTGCGGTTACTGTGTGTGGTATCTTCCTTGTTTCTCCTCTGTGAACCGAGGTATTAAATTTCCTTGCACATTGCTTCCTTTTGCATTTGTGCCTTGAGAATGGCAGGGTGTGCTCCTGTCGAAATATTGGCGGTGGTCGACGACGTCACACGGCAGCAAACCCGTAAGTTATTTGAACATTCAATTCGCTGGGAAAAGTTAAGGTCTCGCGTCATATTCTTGATCGGCTTAACCCGCTCTCACCTGCACTGTGCTTCACAGATTTTTCAGGTGACCTGGTAAAATCTTTCTGCACAACAGCGATGAAAGCTGGACTTGATGTTTTTTTGGTTGGCCAAACCTCTCATTATGCACATCCTGGACACTACGGTCGACATCAAATTCATCCCGAATACGATAAATTGTTGTATGTGTTAGTAGCTGAGTTCCATACACATTACGTCATTAGCGTTGTACTTTCATCATGTTTTCAGACTTCCATTATCACTTCAATACGGCCTTGCGTTGCTCAAACGACAATCTTACTTCATTGATTGGCGGACGGTCATCTGCGGATAAAACAATGGATTACGCTATGGCATGAAATTGAAAAGTTATGTCATTTTGTCCCACAGATATCACCTATCAAGGAGTGCCCTCATTTCTTTGTACTCCTCTGCAAGTGATACCATGACGGAAAAATTGCTGTTGCAGTGCTGTCACTCTGTTAGACGTATTACTATCTATTCTAGCGATAAACAGACACGAGAGTTCATTTGGAAGGGACGCACCTGTAGCTTGTGCTCTGGCGCCAGTGAACACAAATTACATCGGCTCGGCTCCGCATTCCGCGCTCGCCGCACACCAGCGCACGCCTGCCGCGCTGCACCGCTGCTGTATTGAGACGACGGGCCGACAGAATATTTCGTTTCCATCAATTCGGCGGCAGTCGCTCCATTGACATCTCATCCATCATCCCCGCATGAATAGCCGCCCGCAGCCAGCAATAAGAGGCACGGCTGCTACACGAGACGGGAGGATGCCGATCCAATTTCTGCATTTTAAACAGCACGGCGAGCACAAAGCAGGGTGGAAAAATTCCTCTCAATTCATTTATCAGGCTGCTTCCTGTTGCCGTTGTTTGTGATACATTACCGCTGAGACTCGAGTTTCCCGCGAGTTAGCTCAGTGGGATGGAAAAAAAATCTTATTATGTTCTCGTAAATGGAGTCGTTTTTTATTTCCAGAAGCCGAAAGAATTCTAACGGAACTACTACCGGTCATTTTCCAACAGAATGGAATGAACAGCTGACTACCTCTACCAGTACACAGTTTTGGAAAATATGCTTCTCTAAAAGTACGCAACTCTAAGGATAATTAAATTTACAAACTAGGCTACCAAGTAATTGAAACTGTAAACGGAAGGGTCTTTTACGACATTGCAAAAGTCTCCTTTATTACAGCCTCTTCAGTGTAAAAATATCCAACTCTAGACCGGCCAGTGTGGCCTTGCGGTTCTAGGAGCTTCAATCTGGAACCGCGCGACCGCTACGGTCGTTGGTTCGAATCTTGCCTCAGGCATGGATGTGTGTGATGTCCTTAGGTTAGTTAGGTTTAAGTAGTTCTACGTTCTAGGGAACTCATGACCTCAGAAGTTAAGTCCCATAGTGCTCAGAGCCATGTTTCTAGACTACTTCGAGTAATCACTTAGAGCAACAACTAAGAGACCCAGCTACAGAGTTCCTCTTTTGTATCCATTAGACATCAGAGAATGCTGATGTACACCTTAGTGATCTCTCTCTGGTAGTATGTGTAACTAGAAAGCATTAACCTACATGGAAGTTCGTATCATGATGATCATGACAACGGTGCTTTTACTGTGGGCCTTGGGACTGACGGACTCCGCGCCATTGGGCTATCTATTCTCCGATCAGTCACGAAATGGAAATCGTCGTGAATATGGAAATACTCATGAACATAAAGAATCTTCATTTGCAACATTTAATAACACCTTCCATGTACCTGTCTACATAGGCGTCGCTACAACTGAAGACAATTACTGTCGCAGAGTGCCACCGTCTCTCCGATATCCTCGTCATGGAAGATAGCCACTTGTGTACTTTTCACCAGTTTCTTACGCTGGTCTGCAGCTCGCTGTGAGTGCCAAAACACTAACCGGCTACGCAACCGTTCATGTGAGCGAAGAAACGAAAATCAGAGAGCCACGTCCAGGCTGTGTGGTGGGTGGTCAAACGCTTTTCAAAGAAGCGAGCATCGATGAGGATCCTTCAGTGTGTGGCCGAGCATTGTCATGGAGAAGGAAACGCCCGACAGTTATGAAACATGAGCTGCATGAATGAAATCAGGTGATACCCTGAGAGAATGACGACAGCACGCACTTCACCGTTGGCGGGAGAGTGTATTGTGCGCTCAGAACTGAAAAGTGTAACGTGACTGAATTGACGGACATATAGACACATTGCGCCACATATCTGCGCAAGGCTTCATCTGATTTTCACTGCAGTTTTTAATTTCGCGACCGATCGAATGTAGGAAAAAAATATCCTTCGTATTTTCGCAGGCCTAAGCTACTGGAGTTATGCTGGGTGTAAATTTTAAGTTGACGAACCAGAATAACTCGAAAAATAAGCTTCATGCAAAAAGATGTGTGGAATCCAAAGTTGATTATTTTCGAGGGGGACATCTGCTTGTGCTAAAATTAGCCCTCAACCCCAGCCCCGTGGGGGTGGGGAGGGAGGGCGGGAGGCAACATTAAAATTTCAAACGGGAATCCCCATTTTTATTGTAGAATCAGGTACTACATAAAAACTACGTACATTTTGTCTTAAACATTTGTTTCGATTCTTGAAAGTTGGCGCTGTAATAAAAAAAAATCCATGTTCTCATTTTAGCGTGGAAAATGGTTACGGATAAATAAAAAATACTTATTTACTTCGTAAATTTTGGTTCGCTAAAACTAAAACGCTCCCTTTCTCCCCATAGGGTGAGGTTTGAGAGAGAGGAATTAGGTTTTTACAAATGCTGACCCACACATTAATTTCTTCCGCAGATTCGGATAAGTTTTGTTTGTCAACATTTGTAACCACAGTGGGTTGGGGTTGCGGGATAATTTTAGCAGCAGCAGCTGTCCCCCTCGAAAATAATCAAGTTTGAATTCTACTCATTTCTTCAAGTGAAGCTTATTTTTCGAGTTATTTTGGTTTGTCAACTTGATATTTACACCCTGTGTACACTGTGAGTAAAGGAAATAATTATAGCAACGAAAGGCAACCCGTGTTTTCTCAGGGAAAGTCATCTACACTCGGTGCGCAGAAAACGTGAGTAAATGATCAAAGTAAGTTCAGAAACCGTTTAAAAATTTCAAATGGCAGAATCATGGCGGAACAGTAACATTTTTGCCCACCTGACGAAGCACATGTGCCGATTAAGGAATAGGAAAGAACTCCACGAAGAAAAGTGATTGTTCTCCATATTTTTAAGGAGGAAGAGATAACGTTTAAGATTTCCTCTCAAATATTCCACAAAAAGAGAACTCCAGGACTGCATTACGTAGACCAAAAAGGGAAGCTATTCGGGCGACTCAGAGCCCTGGGACTAGTTCGGAGATTCAGCTGAATGAAGGTATTTTGAAATGAACTGAAGGTAATAGTCTCTTGAAAACTGACGATGGGTCTGTTGCTGACGAAAGAATCCTGGTGTTTAGTAGAGAAGGAGCGGAAAAATATCCTGTGTGAAAATGGATCTCTTCTCATGTACAGGACATTTAACAGGTGTTTGAAACAATTCAAATAACTTTACTCCTTAAACGTTGACAGTGGAATCACGAAGAGATCTCCTGTTTGTTTTGCTCTCAAACAAAAGTAAAAATTTGTTTTTGAAATAAGATGTCTGTGTGGCCACCGAAAACTGAAGTGTTAGAGCTTGAAATGACTACTGTTAAAGATATGGAGACAATGCTCATGAAACACTTCCTTCCGGCAGAAATTATTACTTCAACCAATGTCTGTGGAAGAAAACATAAGAACTGGGACTAACGGAGGACTACAGCGATACACAAAAATCCCGGTGTTTTGCTACGTGGATGGTAGTAATGGAGGAAATGCCCAGTGGAGAAAATGTCTCGAAATTCGCATATTATATCGTCAACCAATAGTTGGAAAATTCTGGTACACCAACTGAAATGTGGACCGTTTTTAACTAGCGGCACAGCACCACAAATGCTGTCGACGATTCACAGAGTAAGCTAAAGTCAGTAAATCAAAAACATCACTAGCGCATACTTTCTGATAAAAAAGCTGAAGGAGGAAACGGTAAATGTTTTATTTGAAATTAAAATGGTCCTTTGGTCTGCCTCACCAAAAAGATACATAGATTTCCATAAAAGGTTAAAAGACCTGAAATTCATAAAATGATGCAATAATTTAATCGCTTGGTGCAGTAACGTTGTAGAAGGAACATTGCGAAAGTAAAATGATAAAAAAATTCCAGTTGCCGATGTTCTGATTACAAAAGTGTCGGCAGAGCCACTCCCAACTTTGCGGCTTCGTTTGACACTCGAAAAACTCACGACTAAAGTATCTGCGATCAAAACACCACGTTGACATCACGCACGGGTCGCAAATCCCATGGTCGGAAAGCCAACTTCTCAGGTTTATTCAGTGTTAAGCACACAATCATGTCAGTCGCAACGGTGACAAAGACACACATACAACACGCAGGCCGGATAAATGGAATTTAAATTTTTAACTAGAGAGTGGAGAATAATTGTCGTTTCCCTTAGTTGTCAGGTAAATATCGGAGTGGTAAGTATCTCTAACCCATTCCTAATTGGAACGCACTGCCCCACTACCAGCTTGGCTGGTAACTGATAGAAAATAATCGCGACACTATAATGGACTGGATCTAAAACAAAACGGTCTCCTCCTGCGCGCGAAAAAAAAATTCCTTTCCCACTTCCAGCCTTCTGTGGTATTTGACTAAAACAGCCAGCCCTGCTCTCACGAGTTGGGTGAAAAGAAAAGATCAGTAATACCTGTAACCTTCAAACATCGAACAATTATTCGACATTAATCTGTACACTTTCATACAAGTACACTTTTAAGCGTACTATGTTTGCCGTGGCCCACGACAGCACCTTTCGCTGGTAGTCAAAGTTCACTGTTCCAGCCGCTGCTTCACTTTCGAATAAAAATCACTAGTAGTGGCAACCGAAACTTTTCGGCATAAGAAGTCATCCTCGGCCTTGTCAGTGAGGACGGAAGAGGTTGAGGGAACTCTTTTGCCCTTGAGGCGGGAAACTGACCGAAAAAGGCGGAAGGATCAGCAATGATCAACGGCATGAGGATGCAAAAGGCAATGGAGCCCACTGCATTAAAGATACAGAATGTGTTTCCACAGGACATGTGTCCTGTAATTGAAAAAGTACCATGATGATCTCTCCATTGCTAAAAGTTTCTGGAGTAGTCCCCGATTCGGATCTCCGGGAGGGGACCGCCAATGAGGAGGTGATGATGGGAAAAGTAAGAAATGCCAAAAACGGGATAACAATATAAGAGTCAGAAAATGGAATGAAGGTGTTTCAACGTAGTAGGAAAGCTAGAAAATCTGAAAAAGGAAATACAAAGGCTCAACCTAGGTACAGTGAGATTTCTGGTAAGACGAATATAGGGTAATATCAACAGCAGCAAAAAATGATATAACGGGTGTTCGATTCGTTGCGAATACGAAAAGGACATAGGATGAGATAATGTGAACACTTCACTGATTGGGTAGTTCTCATTAGATTCGATAGCGAACTTACGCCAGCAACAATAGTTCAGATATATATGACAAAATCGCAACCAGAAAAAAGAAGGAATAAAGTACGTGTGAATACTGAGCGGTTAATTCAGTATGCGAAGGGAGATGAAAATCTAATAATCATTGTGATTGGAACGCACTTGCAGGGGAAAGAATAGAAGAAATTTTTACGTTAGTATATGGTCTAGGCAGTAGGAGTGAGGAAGGAAAAAGACTAACTGAATTCTGTAATAACTTTCAGATAGTGATAGCGAATACTCTGATCGAGACTCAGAAAAGGAAGAGGTACACTTAGAAAAGACCCGGAGACACAGCAAGATCCCAGCTGAATTAAATCTGGGTCAGACAGAGGTTCCGAAATCAGATCTTGTACTGGAAGGCACATACTGGAGGGTATATAGTCACAGATCATGACATAGTAATGATGAAGAGTAGACGGAAGTTCAAGAGAACCGTACTGAAGAATCGTCTTGGAAGATATTGGAATACCGATGTACTAAGGAACGATGAGAATTGTTTTTAGTTCGCTACGGATGTGGATATTGTGATAAGGAACATCATAGTAGACAGTTCAGCGAAATGGAATGGAGAACTCTAAAAAAGGCAGTCACTGATAGATGTTGGAGCGTCACAAACAGGTACCGGAAGATGCCAGCTAAGAAAAATTGGGCGACAAGAGGAATATTTCTTACGTTTGACGAAAGGAGGAAGTACAAAAATGGTAGCACGGGGCAGTCAAAGCTAAATGACTGCATCAGAAATATGAAGAAATCGAAAAAGAAATGACTGCGACGCGCCACGAATCCCTCTTCGGTGCGTCACATCTGACATGATTCGATTATCTTCTGTTTAGATTTTCCCACAATCCATTTTTCACTGTCATACAATACTGTGCTCCAAACGTACATTCTCGGAAACTTCTTACTGTTATTAAGGCCTATTTTTGATACTCCTACACTTCTCGTGGTCAGATACGCCCTTTTTGTCAATGAAAGCCTGCTTATTATGTCTTCCTTCCTCCGCCGATCATGGGTTATTATGCTGCCTAGGTAGCAGAATACCTTAACTTCGTCTACTTCGTGACCCTCAGTTTTGATATTAAGTTTTTCGCTGTTCTCATTTCTGCTGCGTCTCATAACTTTTGTCTTTTCCGATTTAGTCTCAATACGTATTTTGTACTCACTGGATTGTTTATTCCGTTCAACAGATTCTGTAAGACTTCTTCACTGCCACTCAGGATAGTAACAGGGTCAGTGATCTCTTGAACATTAATGCCTCACTTAGACCTTTCTTTCATTTCCGCCATTGTTCTTTCGATGTCTGGATAGAACAATAAAGGGGAAAGACTGTCTGACACACTTTTAAATCCGAGCACTTCGTTTTGTTGTTGCAGTCTTATTCATCCATCTTGGTTCTTGTACATATTGTATAATTCTCGTATTTCCCTATAGCTCACCCCCTAATACAGGGTGTTACAAAAAGCTACGGCCAAACTTTCAGGAAACATTCCTCACACACAAAGAAAGAAAATGTTATGTGGACATGTGTCCGGAAACGCTTCCTTTCCATGTTAGAGCTCATTTTATTACTTCTCTGCAAATCACATTAATCATGGAATGGAAACACGCTGCAACAGAACGTACCAGCGTGGCTTCAAACACTTTGTTACAGGAAATGTTCAAAACGTCCTCCGTTAGCGAGGATACATGCATCCACCCTCCATCGCATGGAATCCCTGATGCGCTGATGCAGCCCTGGAGAATGGCGTATTGTATCGCAGCCGTCCACAATATGAGCACGAAGAGTCTCTACATTTGGTACCGGGGTTGCGTAGACAAGAGGTTTCAAATGCTCCCATAAATGAAAGTCAAGAGGGTTGAGGTCAGCAGAGCGTGGAGGCCATTGAACTGGACCGCCTCTACCAATCCGTCGGTCACCGAATCTGTTGTTGAGAAGCGTACGAACACTTCGACTGAAATGTGCAGGAGCTCCATCGTGCATGAACCACATGTGTCGTACTTGTAAAGGCACATGTTCTAGCATCACAGGTAGAGTATCCCGTATGAAATCATAATAACGTGCTCCATTGAGCGTAGGTGGAAGAACATGGGGCCCAATCAAGACATCACCAACAATGCCTGCCCAAATGTTCACAGAAAATCTGTGTTGATGACGTGATTGCACAACTGCGTGCGGATTCTCATCAGCCCACAAATGTTGATTGTGAAAATTTACATTTTGATCACGTTGGAATGAAGCCTCATCCGTAAAGAGTATATTTGTACTGAAATGAGGATTGACACATTGTTGGTGTACCCGTGTACCCGTGGAGGCCAATCCGCGGCTGATAGTGCCTGCACACGCTGTACATGGTACGGAAACAACTGGTTCTCCCGTAGCACTCTCCATACAGTGACGTGGTCAACGTTACCTTGTACAGCAGCAACTTCTTTGACGCTAACATTAGGCTTATCGTCAATTGCACGAAGAATTTCCTCGTCCATTGCAAGTGTCCTCGTCGTTCTAGGTCTCTCCCAGTCGCGAGTCATAGGCTGGAATGTTCCGTGCTCTCTAGGACGCCGATCAATTGCTTTGAACGTCTTCCGTCGGGACACCTTCGTTCTGGAAATCTGTCTCGATACAAACGTACCGCGCCACGGCTATTGCTCCGTGCTAATCCATACATCAAATGGGCATCTGCCAACTCTGAATTTGTAAACTTTGCACTGTCTGCAAAACCACGTTTGTGATTAACACTAACCTGTTGATGCTACGTACTGATGTGCTTGATGCTAGTACTGTAGAGCAGTGAGTCGCATGTCAACACAAGCACAGAAGTCAACATAACATTCCTTCAGTTTGGCCAACTGGTGGTGAATCGAGGAAGTACAGTACATACTGACGAAACTAAAATGAGCTCTACCATGGAAATTAAGCGTTTCCGGACACATGTCCACATAACATCTTTCCTTTGTTTGTGTGTGAGGAATGTTTCCTGAAAGTTTGGCCGCACCTTTTTGTAACACCCTGTATATTCCTGTCCGTTACTTAAAAATAAACACTATTTATAGCAAAAACTGATTTGTAACTTGAACAGAAGGATGTTGTTGCAAAAATTAAGAAATACAGATTTAACATATAGTGGTAGAAAATGCAATTTCCTTGTAAAAAGTCTTAGAAGGACCAGAACGAAAAAAAGGCACATCAAACATTAGTTCCGTACTTCGTCGAACTGTTATCCATAAACAACTTTCCCACATAGCAGTAAAAAAAGGGAACTCTTGTCTTTGATCATGTTGAAAAACGTTCTATTGAGCACAAAATAACAACATAATTACATAGATTTTTTATGTTGTGCGTGTAAACTATACATGCATAGAAAGTAATTGTTTTTGGTTATATAAACGCGCAGAAGTTACGCGATTAACTGATTGCTATTACTTATAAAATGCAATTTATATGTTATAAGGATATTAAATACATAATGGACTAATACTAAATGATGTGTTGCTCTGTTAAAGTGCAAAACAAAGAAACGATAAACAAAGAGAAGTCGTCGGTTTCCACGTTCTCTTTCACACATTCATTTATGTTTCTTTCCCCACCAATGCTACCAATAACACAGGCAATTCTACAATTTACTACGTTTTGTATATATTGTATCAGAAATGCCGAACTGTAATTTTGGTACAGCGGAACTCTAATCCTATTCCTTCAGACATAGTGACACTTGCCTTGCAAGATGTACTGTGTATGTGCGATAAGCGATTCCACTCACTGCTGTCCACTCTACAAGTGCCAGCAGTTTTATGGAGTCTACCACTAACATAGTTAACAGTGAGAGAAGTTCAGTAACTTTCCGGTCATTCATTAATTCAGCAACTAGTGACTACAACATGGTTAAATGGCTTTACAATTTTCTGTCAACGAGAGAAAGCAGCATGATACTGCATTTACCAGTGCATTCCCTTTCCCATATAATAGTTCACCGACAAATTACAAATGAAGCACTTCTCAGACATTGTACACATAACAGGAAAGTTTTACGTGAACGCTCACTTATCGAATCGTTTGCTCGCTCTTCATGTTGTTCATGACACTCTCCGCTAATATTGTACAAAAATCTGCGACTACACTAATTTTTCCCCCCAAACGACATATTTTGGTCTTCGTTGATTGGAATGTCACTACGTAGTGTTAATTTACTTCTGTTAAGTAATATTTGTGGTTTCCGGACTAAGGGTACATCGAAAATTCACCTATATCCTAGGTGGACCTAGTACGGAAGTGGTTGGGGGGAAGGGGGATGGCAGAGCCGAGTGCCTACAGCACTGGGAGCTCGGTTTTATGTATTTTGGTGAGACAAATAGTCGAAAGAGCATGAAGACAAATAGTGTTTTGGGCTTACGGGAGCGTTAAGGAAAGGTGGACATCCAAGGTTTAGTGGGGTGCTGGCGGTCCGGAGCGTGGATAGCGAATGTGGACTGCAGAGAGACATCATAGAGGATAATTAGTTCGAAATAAGAGATTGGGAGTTCCATCTAGAACATCGCAAAGCGGAGAGACGCAGTGTTCGCAGCGATAGCCCGGAACAGTACTTGCTGTATTTACGGGTAGGTGTAAGGAGTTTTTGTCGGTTAGCAGCCTAAGGCCACGTAGTTTTCTGTTAAGGTAACAAACGTCCAGGGTTGACTCTGAGCGTCCACGGTGTTAACGTATATTAAGTCTAATGTTTGACTGTGTGTTAAAGGAGGAGCTGCTAAACACCGCAGGTAAATAGAGAAGCTTAACTTTTAATATATATTCATATCAGTATTTAATCTTCCTCCTCACCTTTTCAGGTATTTTCACTTATTTGCTGTTGTCACTATTTCTCTAGTGTGTGCTGATCGCTCAACTATGGTGATGGGAAAGACTGGAATATATCCAATCTGTAGTCGAGGACGTTTGGTTCTGAGATGGTTGGCACAGGAATGTAAATCGTAGCGAGGTGCATCGAATCAGTAAGGCTATAGAAAACACAAATAAATAAAATGAAAACTGTAGAGTTTTGCCGTTATTAACGCGATAAAAATTTACTTTATTCAGGATGTAGACGTAATGGGATCTCTCCCTGCTTTCAGTCTGAGGTCCCGTTGGTTTAAAAATAAGTTTCCGTAGCGAATAGATAGGAAGAGGCGGACCAGTTCTGTGTTTTCCACGTTCTACGTTGTACGATAGTCTGGGAGCCTTCCTGCTCATATTGTGCGAAGTTGCATACCCAATCCAAGTGATGTTTGTGTACTATGAAGAGTTGTAAAATGTTGTTTAAACATGAAAATGCAGTATTTCTTGATTTAAGTCCCCGCAACTCATTTTATTCTTGTGTGAGTGTTTGTGTGTGGTTCGTGTCCTGAAATTAGGAGTGTATATTTCCTGTAGCACTCTCTGTGATGATGAAGAAAATTTTGTATTAATAAAATCCGTAATCACACTTGTAATTGATCCTTGTGCACTGCAAGCTTTTGTATAGATCAAAGAACGTTGAAAGCAAGAAACTGGCAAAAAGAATAAGGAATAGGTATAGATTATAACACAGGTGTTTGGGATTGTTCAACGTCATATAAAAGTTCATATTTTATCAGTACCACTAATTCTGAACATTATGCTATAGCACCATATGAAATGAAATAATCATACGGCATTTTTGGCTGGGAGACCCCATCTGGGGTTGTTCTGTGGCCTACAGCAAGTCATTTATTTAACGCCACTTCGGCTTCTTGCGCGAAGATGATGATGAAATGATGATGACAACATAACGCCCAGTCCCCGAGCGGATATCATGTCCAACATGGCCGCGAGTCGAACCCGGGCCGTTGCATTACAATCTTCCATGATCACCACTCATCTACGGAGGCGGATCTATCGAACCATCTCTAATTCTCGATTCTCTTCTTTTCCTTTTTCCGTACAGTCCATGCTCTACTTGCAAACAATGCTGTGATCGAAACTTACTTCTAAGAAATTTTCTCCTCAAATTAAGTACAATTTTTGAGTCCGCTCTCTCCTTAAAGTATTATTTTGATACCAAGGTAGCAGAATTCGTCCACTCTTGAACTTCGTGGTCCCTAATTCTTATGTTTACTGCTAATCTCATTTCTGCTGCTCCTCATTACTTGTTTAAAGTCCTTCGGTTTACTCTGATTGCATTCAACAGGTCCTGTAATTCTTACTCCTTTTCACCGAGGCTAGGAGTGGCCTCCACGAATCTTATCCTTGAAAATCTTACACTCTCAGTTTTAATACCACTCTAGAACTTTCTTTTGTTTCCGTCAATGCATCATCGATGTGTAGATTGAACAATTGGTGCGAGAAAGAGTTCAAACCTGTCTTATACCGTTTGTAATCCGAGCACTTGGTTCTTACTCTTTCGATCTTATTTTTTCCATTTCCCTGAATAAGGTCTTGTAACAATCAGTATTTTCCGGATGCTTCGCAGTTTTCTCGCATCTATTTCTCCTTAGTTTCCCTGATCTACCTATATATTTTATTGCTAAGTGACTTAGACACCTGCATTTTCCTGAAAATTTTTGTATTTTCTCTTTCATCCATCAATTGTAGAATAAGAGAATGAGATTTTCACTATGCAGCGGAGTGTGCGCTGATTTGAAACTTTATGGCAGATTAAAGCTGTGTGCCGGACCGAGACTCGAACTTGGGACCTTTGCTTTCCATCTGAGCGACCTAAACGCGACTCACGCCCCGTCCTCACAGGTTTACTTTTGCCGGTACCTCGTCTCCTACTTTCCAAACTTTACAGAAGCTCTCCTGCGAACCTTGCAGAACTAGCACTCCTGAAAGAAAGGATAGAGCACTTGCCCGCGAAAGGCAAAGGTCCCGAGTTCGAGTCTCTGTCTGGCACACAGTTTTAAACTGCCAGGAAATTTCAATTGTAGAATAGCTTCTGTTACTCAAGATTCTTAGTAGTTGCCTTCTTAGTATATATACTTGCCTCAAAATTCTATGGTTGCCCTTTCAATGTCGTGTTGCTTATTGTGGAAATGACTACAGCAGTATCTAAAACCTTAGAGAACTTGAGGCGCCCATCGTTCCCGAGTTCCTCACTGACACACTCAAATATTATAGTTGCTGAAACGTTCAAGGAAAATTTCGCCTCTCTTCGAATAGGTACCCGACTCACACAGTTGTTCAACCGAACGGTGGAACTTGAAAATATTCTCGGCATGTTGACGGTGATAATTATTTTAAACAGTTAGTTTAGGCAAGGATATAGAATTGTTACTTCACGCCTTAAGAACTAAATTTTATAGGTGACGCAAAAATATTATCACATCCCAGGGAAACAATGATTATCCATTCAGTACTCGCGTAAAAGCTCTGTGCTCCATATTCCAGGAGGAGGAGTGCCTCCCCCTCTTTCTCAATTTGCTTAGGATTGTTTGCCACCAATACATCTAGACTACTTTTGCTATAATTTACAATTCGTATCTGCTTCTAAGCCAGCAGGAAGTACCTGCAAATGACTGCGAAAAAAATTCTAGACCTCTTGGCAACAAACAGTCCTCAGCAAGGAGAGTACAGCATGACGAATAGAGGAATTAACAACCACAAGGTTCAGCAAAAGTGTATTGAGCCTCGGTTGTGTGGGCAAGTTTGTGGCCAGTGTTTTCCTACCGGGAACTCGGCGGAAACCAGGTGGCCTTTGTTATGTATTGGCCTGGGGAGACTTAGAGCAGGGACCGAGCTGGACAACTGCGCGATCGTTACGCATGGGGCGCGCGGTGGGCGCGAAGTGTTGGGCCGCTCGTATCGACCGGCCGGAAGCGACCACCTGCGACCCACCGCTTTAGCGCTCGTTAGCGGGACTAGGCGCCCGCCGCGGCCGCCTCGTCAGCAGGAGGGAGGGCAGGAAACGATTACACGAAACACTTGCGGGCTTTCACTGTTTGCGCAGAAGCTGTGCAACCTAAGCCATAAATTAATCAAAAGCCACAAAATTAACATGAAACGAATCACAAGGCTAGATTAAAAGGTCTCCGTTAAGTTGCCGCCTAAAATTCTCATAAAATCCCAAGCTTTTACTGAATGCCTCCTTCGTCACCGCCAGGAGCTAACTCACAGCTCGTGACAACGATGATGGAGATGCTCCTCGAAAGTTTGTTATTTTATCCGAATTTGTACATCCACATCCATACTACGTAAGCCACCTTACGATGTGTGGCGGAATGTACCTTGACTACCTCTATTGGTTCTCCCTTATATTCCAGTCTCGTAGTGTTCGTGGAAAGAAAGATTTTCCGTATGCCTCTGTGAGGGCTCTAATCTCTCTGAATTTATCCTCATGGCCTCTTCGCGAGATATACGTAGGAGGGAGAAACATACTGCTTGACTCCTCGGTGAAGGTATGTTCTCGAAACTTTTCAACAAAAACCCGTACCGAGCTACTGAGCGTCTCTCATGCAGAGTCTTCCACAGGAGTTTATCTTCTCCGTAACGCTTTCGCGATTACTAAATGATCCTGTAACGAAGAGTGCTGCTCTCCGTTGGATCTTCTCTATCTTTTCCATCAACCCTATCTGGTACAGATGCCACACCGGTGAGCAGATTCAAGCGGTGGTCGAACAAGTGTATTGTAACCTACTTAGTTTTCAGACTGTTTTTCCTTAGGATTCTTCCAATGAATTTCAGTCAGGCATCTCCTTTACCGATGATTAATTTTATAAGTTCATTACATTTAAATCACTCCTAATGCCCACTCCCAGATAATGTATGGAATTAGCTGCTTCCAGTTGATGACCTGGTATATTGTAGCTAAATGATAAAAGATCTTTATTTGTATGTGTACGCAGCACATTACACTTGTCTAAATTGACATTTAATTGCCATTCCCTGCACCATGCGTCAATTCGTTGCAGATCCTCCTGCATTTCAGTGCAAATTTCCATTGTTACAACCTCTCGATATACTACAGCTTCATCCACAAAAAGCCTCAGTGTACTTCCGTTGGTATTCACAAGGTCACCCATATACATTGTGAATTGCAACGGTCCCTCGACGCTCCCCTGCGGCACACCCGCCGTGGTAAAATCGTTTCAGTCAAGGCATCTGCAGCGATACACTTCATAGCCGTTTCAAATACGCATCCCGTTCTTGTACTAGTGCTACACAAATGTTGAACTAAAAGGAAAAGCAAACTTGAATCGAATTTTTTTTTAATTTTGGGTTTCGGATCTCGCAGTAATTCACAGTATCTATCACTATTCATTGTTTCATTTTCTGGAATGTAATTAATCAAATCTAGATCTTTCAGATTGTTACCTGAAGAAGCTCTGCCTTTGACCGTTTTTGTAGACCAATACGTACGTTTCCACTCCGTGCTCCTCCGCTTCGTCTGTGGTCCGTGGTGATGGTTCCACAACTCATCAACTGTCTTCTCCGCATTCAAAACACCTTAAATGTGATTTAGTCTTTCCAGGAAGTTTCTGGTTGTTTCGAAATGCTAAAACAATCTCTTAGTCCATCGTAAACATTTAGAATTTTTATGTGGGTGAACTTCGCTACATCACACATTAAATTACTACCCGATATCGGCCTGTGATCGTTTTCAAATGCAGTTGCATCTGCGAAATGTGAATCGTTACATTTAGTACTATTTGGGAAGAAATGGTTCAAATGGCTCTGAGCACTATGGTACTTATCTGAGGTCATCAGTCCCCCAGAACTTAGAACAACTTAAACCTAACTAACCTAAGGACATCACACACATCCATACCCGAGGCAGGATTTGAACCTGCGACCGTAACATTCGCGCGGTTCCAGACTGAAGAGCCTAGAACGGCTCGGCCACCCCGGCCGGCACTTGGGAACAGCTTCAATACTAGAAGCGGTAACGAAACTAGATAAATGCCTATGTGTCAAACGCACAGTTCTTAGCTTCTGAGAATATAAACTGTACAGTGAATTGCAGTTAGTATTTCATAGTCTGTATTATGATACACGAACAAGTTTCATGTAAGTTAGTGAAAATATAAATTGGGAGTCGCAGTAATTTTTGCAGAGTTATATCATCACCAAGGAAATACAAATAACTAAAAGAATTATATAAAGGTTTATTAAATCAAATCAAAATACTTTAAAATATGTCCTATATTACACGGCGATTTTTGAACTGCTTTCACTCATGCTGCAGCCTAAGGCCTTCGGGGAAAGAGGAAGTTTTACCAGCGAAGGAATCGACAAATGGAGTATGAAATATTCAGTACTGGAGACAGTTCTCCGCTCGTTAAAGTCTGTTATTCTTTGGCAATGACGCGAATCGATGCCGTTGGGGCCTGGTACTTTTCTCCTTTGTCCCGTCTGGCGTTTTAGGCCTGCTATTCTTGCTACTATTCACAATAAGGAACGTTTCGCTGTCCTTCCATTAGTTTTGTCCCCTTGTTATGACAATTTTGTGTACAGCGCTGACGAGTGACGCTGAAAGTATGTTGTGATTGACATACGAAACAGCCTTCTGTGGCCTACTAATACTGTTGTCTGTAGAGGCCATAGTAAGTGAAGTAATTGATGAAATTAATGTATTTTGTGGACGGCCTGTTTTCTTCCCTTGTACATCTCTACCTGTCGCCTTGTATGAAAACGTTCTCCAATCCTCTCTGCAACTAGCGTCTCTTGTCCAAGTATACAGATAATCTTTGGCGTATACAGCGAACGTTGAGGCCAACCAATAAGCCGCAGTCACCGGCCACGGAGAAAGTGTTCCATAAGCGGTGCGAATTTACCGACTTGAGTGTAGTGAAGTACTATGGTCTATATCAGATAATACGAACCCGCCGGCCGGGGTGGTCGAGCGCTTCTAGGCACTACAGTCTGGAACCACGTGACCGCTACGGTTGCAGGTTCGAATCCTGCCTCGTGCATGGATGTGTGTGATGTCCTTCGGTTAGTTAGGTTTAAGTTGTTCTAAGTTCTGGGGGACTGATGACCTCATATGTTAAGTACCATAGTGCTCAGAGCCATTTGAACCAATACGAACCCACTATTTATAATTTGTGAAAGATTAATTACACACTGAAATTATAAAGCATGCTGTTGCAAGGAAAAGTCGTTTGGAATCTTTGTGATTACATACACACTTATTTCGGAAACCTTGTACGGCCCTCTGTGGATGTTTCGTTTTATTTGCTGATTGATATATGAAACACAAGCAATAACGTGCAATGTGAGGTACACTATTTCCCAATCGTATTTTAAGGTTTAGCACACCATTCCGGGATGGTTTCCCACGCAAATAAAGAAACAGATTCTTCAGTACAGGAGAGAATTTTCGCGTTCAACAATTCACGATTAAACTTACCAATGGTCAGCTCTTTTTCACCAGATGAATGTTGTCGAGTTCAGAAAGTGAATTTACAAACAACGGACAGTGGTCAGATGAGAAATCGGCAGACAGAGAACGTGTGAATTTTGGTTCCCGCCGTGTTTTCGGTTTCTCCAGATTGCCAGCCACGCAGCAAAGTAAGATGATGAACTAATTAGCTATTCACGATACTGCCATGAAGTAAATAATACGCCTAAACATGTTAATTACATAGGTCAGACAGGGATGCCATAAACACAGTTAGCTGTACGGAAGGCCGAAAAGTTAAAGTAATCTGAAGTCTTATGTCAGAATAATCCACTCACAAATACTGTTCCAGCACACATGGTTAGTTCATGGTTTCCTAATCCCACTTGTTAACCAGGTCGCAGATAAACATAAGCAGGACTTCGCAAGATGCTACTTTATGCAACATTTATATAAAAAGTGAAATAATAGCAGAAAAATACACATTTCCTCTTGAAAATATGGAATTTCTTTCACTCGAATGCTTTAGCGTAAATCCAGCAACCTACTAGCGACCTGCACTTTGAAGCAATTAGGCGTATGGATCGGAAGAGGACTTGTAACAAAGGTCGCAGTCGTTTGTCCCAAATGAAGCCAGAGAGGTGGGCAAGACGGAATCTATCTTGTGACAGTATTACAGAATTATCACCTGAAACAGCTGAGAGCGTTCTTGATAAGCTTTATGAGCGTTAGAATCTAAAAATCTCAAGACCTGGCACCTAGAGAAGTTCTAACTCGTAACGCAGCTCCAGAAACAGATATTTTTAATAATAAACAGTGACTTATTTAACTTCTGCCACACTGTTCAATACTGTAAGCTCACCTTGTAAAATGAAGGACCTGTAGTAGCATTTCGATGATCTTTCACCAAATCTGTCTGTACGCTACGAAACCCACCATGCAGTGAGGCAGGTAGTACGTAGTACGCGGAAACAACCCACTCCCCCCTCCCACTCAAAACCCTCCCGTATCCGACACCTTTCCTCTTGTCTTCCGTCTTTACTGCTCCTTTTGCCGATGGTGTACAATAGGAAGAACACTCAGTATCATTCTGTGTACATCTGAATATCTCACATAGCAAAACATATATTGCGCAATACAATTAAAGGGATCATTTTTTTTAACCTCGTAATTGTTTGCTGTTGTGATGCAGAAGATAGAAATTTGCCTCAAAGATGTCTGCAGCCTTCCTCTGTAATGATTCAAAAGTATGGTGCACTGCAACGCCATCCTCAGGCTGGGCAACGCTTCAAACAGCAAAGCGTCGACATGAGAAAGAAAAGGCTACGGCTCAGAAGTTCATGTGAGGTGTGAGGTTGGTCATTGATGTCACATTGGCACCAAAATTCATCACAATTGTGCTCCACCACAGTGGACGTATCATACGATGGGAAGATCGTCAACGTGCTCTTACAAACATTTCGCCCCTACGTTTGATGCTCTGCGATGGAGTCAGAAACGTGTCATACACGGCTGAAGTCACTCGATTTACTTATGGGTGGTCGAGATGAAAACAGTTAAGACACACCGCCATTAAGAATCGACACAAGGAGCTCTCAGGAGGTGTCATAAAAGACGTCAACGAAACCACACATCCCATTGGGTCGTTGTATCCCACACATCTCGCGGTCGAAAACGACAGTTCTCAGCATGATAAGCAACAGGGTGAAAACGTAAGTTGTCAGAGCGAGAAGACGACGTTCTCGACGTCACTCGTCACTGCTGCCCCTCCCCAACCCCCCTCCCCCGCCACCCCCTCCACCCCTGGACAAATCAACCCTACTCTAAGGACATCGTGAAGCTGCAATCTCACGGAACCTGACCTGATGCCTTTGGAGTGTAGTGCGATCGCAGGTTTTGCTCTGGTAGACACAGTGGGATCACTAACGATCGTTGAAAACCATTCGACGAATTTGAACGCGATCTGAGACGGAAAGGGTGTTAATGGTTATTCAAAGCTCCTGTTTCATGCCCTCCTGTGGCTTGACCATGGTGGGGTGCAACGCTGACATAAATAAAACGCCAAACGTCCCCTCTAAGGCCACCTGCGGACCTTTGACGCGCACTTTAGAATGTTTTTCTGTAACAGAGTGCAGGGAAGCTGAGACGAAATGGCCCCAAGAAAAATGTGAAGAAATCGAAAAAGAAATGATTATCGGAAGGACTACTCAACATACAGGAAAATGAAAATAACCTTCGGTGAAATTAAAAGCAACACTAAGAGCCCAACGGTAATTCCACAGTTAAATGCTAAGAAGAGAGCAGATAGATCTAAAGGGTATATTGAAGGCCTTTATGAGAGGGAGGATTTGTCTGATGTGTTAGAAGAAAAAGCATGGGTAGATTTAGAAGAGATGTGGCATCCAGTATTAGAATTAGAATTACACACATCTTTGGAGCGCGTAAGATCAAGCAAGGCAGAAGCGACATTTATCTTTCCATCAGAATTTCTAAGATTGTTAGGGGAAGTTAAAACAAAACGACTATTGATTGGTGTGTAGAATGTGTAAGTAGGCTGTTTAGGTTTTTTTTATTTCTAACACCACCTCTGTATGAAAATCACTGGCTGTGCTGTGTGCAGTCTGTGGCTAGTTTGCATTGTTGTCTGGCATTGTAGTGTTGGGCAGCTGGATGTTAACAGCGCGTAGCGTTGCGCAGTTGGAGGTGAGCCACCAGGAGTGGTGGATGTGGGGAGAGAGATGGCGGAGTTTTGAAATTTGTAAGACTGGATATCATGAACTGCTATACACATTACGACTTTGAACACTATTGAGGTAAATACATTGTTTGCTCTCTATTAAAATCTTTCATTTGCTAACTATGCCTATCGGTAGTAAGTGCCTCCAGTAGCTTTAATGTTTTGTTTAGCTGGCAGTAGTGGCGCTCGCTGTATTGCAGTAGTTCGAGTAACGAAGATTTTTGTGAGGTAAGTGATTTGTGAAACGTATAGGTTAATGTTAGTCAGGGCCATTCTTTTGTAGGGATTTTTGAAAGTCAGATTGCTTTGCGCTAAAAATATTGTGTGTCAGTTTAAGCACAGTGTTCATATATGTCGATCCTTATCCGAGGATACCTCACTGGAATCTTCTGATTTTTTTCTTGTAGTTTGTGTAATTAGTGTAGATTTTGTTTATTGCTAGCGTGTAATTGTAGAGAGAATCTCCTTTGTAGTTGTAGTCTTTCATTGTTGCACAGTAAAATAGTTGTGGCATGCATGTAGATTTGCACCAAGTATTTCGCAGCTGCACTTGCAATTAGCTAGACATTATTTGCTATGTTAATGTGTTCTCTTATTTTTGCTCTTCAAATTGTGTCTTTCTGTGTTGTGTGAGATATTGTGAGAATTATGGCGTGTGAAAAACGTAATACTAGGCTCCAAAGTAAACTGAGAAATGACAGTTAAGACGAAAGCAGTGTGTTAGCGCCACCATGTAATGAATTAACTAATGTTCAAAGTAGTAATTTGGTAATAGTGCATAGGGAAATGGAGCGGGCTGCAAATAATGGTGTAGGCAGTGAAACAATTAATGAACAGGGAAGCATTATCGATCGATCGGTCGGCAACAGCTCGCGTCAGGAATCCGAAATGACAGGACACAATCTTGCAAATACTGTACATTCAGGTTTTGCGTCCTCACCGTTTTCTCAAATAAGTCAAGACACATTTTCTGCTTGTCAATATGTGAATGTTGCCGGTGCAAAGGCACTGCCGAAAAGCATAGAGGAACAGATTCCAGACACTATTACATTATTATTGCAATTAATGCAACAAACTAAACAAAATCAGAGAGAAACACAGCAAAAGCTTCAAAAGTTAGACACAATGGAACAACACCAGAGACAAACACAGCAACAGTTAGACACAATGGAACAAAATCTTCGGAAGTTAGACACGACACTTGAACAAACACGTGAAGATTTAACTACTGAGTTACATAACATTGAATCGAAATGTCAAAAGATCTGTAATGACGTCAAAACACAAATTTGTGAGCCTTTTCAACCTATTTTTTCGCGGCATGAAAATGCATTACAGAATCACGAAGCAGCCATAAAAGAACTGCAAACTATTGTTCGTGAAAATCACGACACCTTGCAAGCTAAAATGTACTCAGTTGCATCCACCGATTCGGTTAAGCAACTTGCAAGAATTCAGGAAAAATTAAAGGACACAGTAGATTCGATTTTAACACAAATGGACACTCTGAAACTTGGTTCAGAAAAACACACTGAGGAAATGTGTTCACTATCGGAGAAAGTAGCCGAACTTTCGGATTAATTCACTAATTTAGCTGCAAAGGTAGATGATGATCTGAATGACACAAGACCCGTAGCCTTCACTGACACAGAAGAGTATGAACAAATTAGAAAATTCAAACAAAATCAAAATCAAATCAATACACAGTTCAAAAGAGAAATCCGGGAAGATCAGTTGACGCAGGTAATACAAAAATTACATATTTCAGAGGACACTCGATCTCCAACACGAGAAGAGGAACTTAGAAATACGGAAAAGCCACAAAAATAATAACACAGGGCAGTTCGGAAATTATGAAAGAAATTGGCATGGTGCACCGAATTTTGCGATGGAATCGCCGACACGACGTAACAATGACCGATACGCTACTCACCGACACGATGATTTTGACTATAAGCTGTTCATTACTGCACGTAAATTCAAAACATTTAAGTATTCTGGCAACGACAGTCATCCACAAGCGTGGCTCCATCAATTCTCTCTTTGTTTTTCTCCCAACTGGACATTAGAGCACAGATTAGAATTTATGTGCGGCTACTTGGAGAATAAACCAGCTGTAAGAATGCGATGGGTCATTCACGATTGGCACACTGAAGGAGAATTTTACCATGCCTTCTTCTCAGCATATTGCTCTGAAGCTACACAAGACCGAGCAAAACGTAGCATCATAATGATAAAACATTTCGAACAATCTGAATTTTCCAGTCTTGTCAAATATTTCGAAAACATGTTACATAAGAATCAGTATCTTTCAAACCCATACAGGCCCTCAGAACTCATCCGCATTTGCTTAATCAAATTACCTGAACTTTTACGACAGATTATTTCAGCAGGACGATGCAAAGACGACATTGAAGCTTTTCAGGGACTGTTACAAGAACTGTAAATTGACACTGACAATCGCGGAACGCGAAAACAGGAGCACAACAATTACAGGCCACACCTGTCACATTTCCGCGATGACAGAAATAATACACGACAAGGCTATTCGTACAACGTAAATCGTGACCAAAACAGACACCAATCGTATGACATCCGTTGGCAGAGTAGTAGTAATTACAGGGAAAGATCACCTCTCAGGGTAATGACTATCACAGAGACTACCATAGAAACAGACAATATGGGAACCAAAACAATTATTATTACGGGAGACAGAATAACTTCAGACGCAACGGTCCACCGTGCAGTGATAATTAAGGGAGAAATTCTCCACCACGTGACCGACTAGAAATTGACAGAAATTACCGACATGACGACAGACGATATGATCGTAACGACAGACCTGAATTGCATCAGAACTGGCGAGCTTCAAAGAGGGCAGGGTCTTCTCGTCAAGGTGAATTTGTAGAAGTTAGGTCTCCTAATCCCAATAACGACGCGCGCCAATAAAGAGACAGACAATGACTCAAACCTCAGGCAGCCACGTGCGCCGGCTGGCTCAGCGAAAAATTTTAACATTCCTTACCGACGTATACAACATGATAATTGCTTTGAAGTTTAAACTCTGTCCACTAGAAAGGGTAAAAGATTGCACCACATTTCACATGTAAAACTGTTTATTGAAAGATAATCTGCTTTTTAGCTTTGTCTTTGCCATATAAGTTTTTACTTTACATTACTAGTATGCTTTGTCAGACTTAGAATCTGTTAACATGCAACAATGTTTGAAGTTAAATATCCAGTCAAGAACCAAGATAACTTATTTAAACAGAAGTTACGAATGCATTGCTATAGAGAACAGACGACACAGTGTTGTATTTGTACATTCTTGCTTGTTAGTTGCATGATTACGTAACGACTATAAGGCTTACATACTTAGAACATATACTGTTAATGAGATTTTAATGCTACATTTTGGTTTACTTGAAAAGACATTCTTTATTTGAAGCACTTTCTGTGAGATTAAAGATGACTTAGCATTTGGTTTCTTTGATAGCTACACGATTATATCACGACGCTACTGATGTGTAACAATTTACATTGTGCTTTTGCAGTGTATCTGTTTTATATGTGCACAGTTTTTCTGAATTCTTCTGGAAAGGAAAACATGTTTTAGTAGTTACTTTGTGGTATAGCTACAATGAGACAGCCTTTTCTGTACCACAACAATACGTTACAGCACAGCACTTCATCACGGCAATAAACGTAGTAACTACGATATCTATACGCAAAGCATTTCACTTTCTTTTATCATGAGGTAAGTACATTGACTTCTGCAGAACTTAGCTTTCGGAGGACGATAACTACGACACTTCCACAGAGATTATCTTACAAGACGCACAGTTTAGCGCTACAGTACACGTATTTGAGTGATTAATTTTGTACTTCAAACAATTATTTTTAAAGATGTTTAAAGTACAATGATACAAAGGTTTTCCGTGTTACATTTCATTCCATTGCTGTAATCTGTAACACCTGAGGATATAATTACATTAATCCTCAGGGGGGTACACGCTTACTTTGTGTACCATGTGTGTGGCAAGCACAAGGAGCCCTAGATAATATGCTATTTGCTTATACAACTTTACACATCGGTACCATGTTCTCTAACACATAAATTACGCAGCTATCTGATCATTAAACTGAGAGATTAACTTTTTTACTATGTCAGTGACAGATGTTTACGCAATTACACAGTTGGATAACTTTACACTTATGAAATTATATTTTGTCTGTACTTTGTGAACTCTTCATATTTTTTCAGAACCATTGTGATACTATGAGAGCTTTGAATGGTGTATTTGGTATGACATCATGAGTTTTAAAGTACGTTTGAGGTATATGACACTATTGAAATGAGCAGAGAATTTTTTTTTAGTTTTTGAAATTTTTTGAGGAAGCTACGGTGATTTTGAGAATTGACTGAGATGTTATGATATTATTACGACGACGATGTGTACTATGCTGTTGAGATATGTTTATGATCAATAAGATGATGCTACCTTATATGAGGAATTTAATTGTGCTACATATTTCTTATGATGAAATATTGAAGAAGTGTCGACGAATAAGGTAAGGAATAATGAGTAGTGGTTAGGGACTCTGGTTTGTGAAAAAGGTTGTTGGAAACCAAGAATCGTACTTTAAGTTACGAAATGTATGTAAATGCGTGAAGGTATTACAATGGCGACGAAAATTTTTTGGACACTGTTATATCAATAGGATTTTGTTTATACAGATGTATAACGCAAATTCTTGACCTGTGAAATTTTTTATATGAGCCTGCCACTGTAGCGGAAACAGGTATCGTAAATATTTCGTTAAGACAGTTAAGTGACCACCTGCACGTAATGCGTCGTGGGCACCCAGCTGCGCGACAGCCACCTCACAAAAGAAAGCCATTAGGTGAAAGAAAAGAGGCCATTATCCTCGCTATTGACATTCCTTTGTAGAAAGCATCGCAAAAACGACATGCTCATTACTTGGGAAGATACTTACATGTGCACACCTGATAATGACAAGCGTCTTTCTATGAGAGTTGAGAGAATTTGTACTAACTTATGAAATGTCACATGACTATTGAATGATATTTTTATAGTTGAATTTCATTTGATATCTGGTTTCCAGCTGTGTTGCAGCATTGGTTTTATAAAGCAAAATTAAATGCATTTGGTGATGTGAACACATTCTGTCAACAGATCTATTAAATAATCATTTTGTGACCCACGTTCTTCGAAAAAGGAGCAATTGGAAAGGGAAGAACAATAAGAAGGGATTAATAACAGTTACTGCATACTTAATTTTCTTTTCAACTACTTGGTAATATCTTTTGTAGAATTAGTTTTGTGGTGCACCACTTTAATGACATAGATATTAATATGTGAATGGACATTTCCCTTATCAGCATTGTTGTCTTTAGTGTAATATTTTTTGTGCTTGAGCTTTGTCATGATTAGATATAAGTTATTGCATTTGCTGCTGCTGTTTGCCAGGCATAGTGTTACTGAATTTCACTTTGTATTACTCTGTTAAGCCAGTTTTACTACTGATTTATTTTTCTTGTTGCTTTTCATTGCTTCATACTAGTTGTAATGTTGCATTTGCTTTGCTAAGTCCTCTATTGCTGCATCGCCTCGTCCCTTAGTTTATGCATCTGAGCACAGTAGATTTAAGTTAGCTTAAGAGGGGGTAGCCTATATAAGAGAATGAGTTGCGATGAATTTTAAGAAATACAGTGAGAGGTTATACGAGAAAAGTACAGAAAGCAGGTATAGATAGGACTTTTTGGAAATAATGAAGAACGAAGGGAGATATCCGAGAAGTAAAGAAAGTTTTGTTTGCAAAATACTGCAGTAAAACAAACCCTGTCCTTTCCTTGTGTTATCCCACTATGTGTTTGTGTACTCTTGTGTATTTATTTTCTTCCTGTCTTTATATGTTTATCTGATAAGACTTATGTTGTAGAATTTTTCTAATACTCAGCTACAAGATCTATGATGAGGAATATAATTTGTGTTAATAATACGTTATTTACTTTGTAAAGATGTTAGACATTATTAATTTTGTTCTGTTTGAATACTCATGTGTGAAGTTGATGGTTCAATAATTATTCTGATCTTTTGTGTATTTACTTATAATTCCTGTAACACTGATGTATATGTTATTTCTATTCTTTTGAGAAGCCTGTATTACTACAAATCTTACCTGTATTATTATGTTTTCATGATGTTTTCTGCATCTCCGTAATTGTATTCTCATGTTATAAAATTGTAATGGACACCAGTTCATCAAATTAAGTAACTTGTAAGTTACATTTCACTGCACACGTTTCTGTTGATCATAGTATATGGACAATATGTGAGAAATAGGGACTGTTAGTGTTTGCACATGTGTTAATAATTCAGCAAGAGACTGAATAACAGCATCGCTGGTTCTAAGGACAATTTAAAAAAAAAGCTTTGTGAGTGCACAAGTGGTGGTTTATGGACTTGCTATATAGTACAAGACTCTTCGATGGTGATTGTGCACCTGCACAGTCGCAACAGATGGCTGCTAGCCATCTCTACAAGGACAACAGTGGGTCTACACCTTTGATGGCCCACCAATACCATAATTTCTACAAGGACTGCAGTGGGTCTGCACCTCTGGTGGCCCACCAATAACATAATCTCTACCAGGACTACAGTGGGTCTGCTCTGTGATGACTTACCTACCAATATTCTTCAAAACTTCGACTGACTCTGCTGTGGGTTTGCTCTGTTATGGCCCGTTACCTGTCTGCATGTCAAGAGTCATCACTGTCTTTCCGTTAGAAGGACAACACTAATTCTTCAAGATTGCATGGAAATCCACTACTTCCGTGTGCATTCTCTTTTACTGCTCAAAATTTGAGATAACACTAATTTTACTGTGATGAAGGATCAGGACTGTCCTTATGGGACTGTGAAAAAATTTTAGCTTTTGACCAACATTGTATCAATAAGTGTGTGCATTTGATGTCTTTGATATTGTAATTATGAAAAAATTTTATCAAATCATTATTGGCCACTGCCCAAAACAATTTGTAAAATTTTTTGTTGGGAGCATGGGGGCTATGTAAGTAGGCTGTTTAGGTTTTTATATTTGTAACACCACCTCTATATGAAAATCACTGGCTGTGCTGTGTGCAGTCTGTGGCTAGTTTGCATTGTTGTCTGCCATTGTAGTGTTGGGCAGCTGGATGTTACCAGCGCATAGCGTTGCGCAGTTGGAGGTGAGCCGCCAGTAGTGGTGGATGTCGGGAGAGAGATGGTGGAGTTTTGAAATTTGTAAGACTGGATGTCATGAACTGCTATATACATTACGACTTTGAACACTACTGAGGTAAATACATTGTTTGCTCTCTATTAAAATCTTTCATTTGCTAACTATGCCTATCAGTAGTTAATGCCTTCAGTAGTTTTAATGTTTTATTTAGCTGGCAGTAGTGGCGCTCGCTGTATTGCAGTAGTTCGAGTAACGAAGATTTTTGCGAGGTAAGTGATTTGTGAAACGTATAGGTTAATGTTAGTCAAGGCCATTCTTTTGTAGGGATTTTTGAAAGTCAGACTGCGTTGCGCTAAAAATATTGTATGTCAGTTTAAACACAGTCTTGTATAATTTTTCTAAGGGGACGTTTCAAATGTGTATCTGGCGACATACCGTCCGATTTTCGCAAAAGTATAATATCTACGACTGCAATAGCTGACAATTGCGAGAATTATTGCACCATCAGCTTAACACCTCATGCCTACAACTTGCTAACAAGAATAATATACAGTAGAATGGAAAAGAAATTTGAGGATGCTTTAGATAAGGATCAGTTTGACTTTAGGAAAAATTGGCAATTCTTAGGTTGTGGTTGACAATCGAACCAAGACTAAAGAAAAATCAAGACGTGTTCATAAGTTCTGTCTACCGAGGAAAAGCGCTCGACAATGTAAAATGGCGAAAATGTTCGAAATTCTAAGAAAAATGGGGTTAGGCATTAGGGTGAGACAGTTAATATACAATATGTACAAGAGCCAAGTGAGTAGAATAATAATGGACGACTAAGAAGGAAGTGCTCGGACTGAAATGTGTGTCAGAGATGGATGCAGTCTTTCCCTCCAACTTTTCAGTCTGTACATAGAAGAAGCAATGATGGAAATAAAAGAAAGTTTCATGAGTGGAATTAAAATTCAAGGCGAAGGGATATAAGTGATAGATTCCCTGATAAAGAATTGCTATCCTGAGTGAAAGTGAAGAAGAATTACATGATATGCTGCATGAAATGAGCAATCTAATGACTAAAAACTATGGATTGAGAGTAAATCAAAGAAACGAAAGTAATGAGAAGTAGCAGAAATGAGAATCTTAATATCAGGACTGATGGTCACGAAGTAGATTAAGTTAAGGAATTCTACTAAATAGGCAACAAGACAACCCATGACGGACAGAGCAAGGAGGACATCGGAAGCAGACTTGCACTGGAAAAAGGGGCATGGCTGGGCTGGAGCAGTGTACTATTACCAAACATAGGCCTTAGTTTGATGAAGAAATTTCTGATAATGTACGTCTCGAGCACAATATTGTATGTAAGTGAAATGTGGACTGTGGGAAAACCGGAAGAGAATCGGAGGACTTGATATGTGGTGCTACATATGAATGCTGATAGTTAGGTGTATTGTTAATGTAAGGAATGAGGAGTTTCTGTGCAGAATTGGAGACGAAAGAAACATGTGGAAACACTGACAAGGAAAATCGCGCTACAATTCAGATTGGTTAGATCATGTTCAGTGGGGCCGCAGCTCGGATTTGTCCATAGAGATGCGATAAATCGTCCAGGGGACTCAGCAATGTCAGAGGTTATCAAGAATTTCGTCCTGTGACATCACACCGCAAAATGTCGTTTTAGAGCGCGAAATAAGTGAAAATTATTAACCCAAAGGAATTGGCGGTTTCATTGATGTCCTTTATGCCACCTCTTGGGGTCTTTTCGTGTCGATTCTGATCGGCGGTGTGTCTAAAAGGTTTTCTTCGGCAACCTATAACAAAACCTCGTTATTTAAACGCTGTGTGTTGCAGTTATGACCTCCAGCACAGAGACGTCAAACGGAGAAGTGAAATGTGGATAAGAGTGGTTTGATTTTTTTCACACTCTGTGTTACGCCCACAATGGCGTTGGGCCAAATTTTAGTGGAATCTATTGCTAAAGTGACCCATCTTACACCTCACATGAATTTCTAATTATGACCTTTACTTCGTACATATCAGTAGCTTGGTGTTTGAAGCTTCGCCGAACCAGAACGTGACGTCGCAGTGCACCACGCTTTTGCACCATTTCAGCAGAATGTTGTAGGCTCCTTCAACCAAATTTCAAACTTATGCGTCGCCGTCGGAGACAGTTACGGGGTTTCTGAAAAGCGTCCCTTTTGTCATATTGGGCTGTACAATTCATGGATGTAATATCCCTCATGAACTCTGGGCTGTCAGAATTTGGGGAGTGGAGTAGCATGCGAGCACAAAGCCTTCTTTATACCAGTTCGTTAAAAGTTTTTGTGGCATTACTGCGCCAATTAAACATACCCATGGTGACGTTCGTAGGCTTTCTGTGAATCATTTATTTCGTAATTCCAGATTGCTAAAACTGCTCCGGAATTTCTCCAGGATTTCAAACGATAGTTTTGTAAATGAACTTCTTTTTAGGGGAATTACGCTTTCTTAGGGTTCATCATGGCTATATTGATGCTCCCGTCCGTCTTAAATGACTGTAGATCGCTACCCAAAAGTACGTAAAGATTGTGAGTGATTGTAACGATTGATGGCTAATAATATATTAAGATGTTATCAGATTATGTTCTTCAGTTTTTTACGGATTACGTCACGTTTGTGTATGTAGACAGTCAGCTACACTGATCACCATAAAGTCTCTCTGCGTGTCGTAACAACTTTTATAATGACCTGATGACCCTGAATACAGCTTGTAGCCTCAGAGAGGAGGAATGAAATTTGTATGACATGTCGTTTAAATACAACTCGAACAACAGCAGTACCACCTCAGTTGCAAGAGAGACGCCAAGCGTTACTTACCGTTTTGCCAGGGTCTCCCCACTGAGATTCACGTACTTGGTTCTATTCACTACCAAATATTCAGTCTCTGATAAAAGGTATCAGGACACTTATTAGTGGACATTAACGTGAGATTTGTGACATCTAGAACGCTGGTAGTAGCACTTTCAGTGAGGTATCTGAATATCTGTGGAGGAATGCTCTCCCTGTTGTCCCTGAAGAGACGTAACCAGACACGGTAGCAGACAGTAGTGATGTTGGGCTTTGGCTTCTGCAACGAATTCGACGTTATAACTCGTCCACTGGGATCAGGTGAATGCTCTGCGCAGGAACGTTTTGTCTCACAGATGCTGGTTGATGACTGGGTACATCGTAATTTTAGTAGTCTCCTCTACTGTACGCAGTACACGGTTCTGTAAAACGCGTTCCTATCCTTTCTCATTAACTGGTTTTTTAAGTACAGTAAGGAAACTACAGCCTAACCACGAGAAACATCCCCATATTTTAACACTACCTCGTCAGAACTTTATTGTTGGCACTACCCATAATAACAAGCAATTTTCTTCAGCAATTAGCCAAAACCAAACCACTCCGTAGCACTGCCACAGGGCAGTGCCTGGTTATTACTCCACATCACTCACTTCCGATCAGCAACTGTTAAGTGTCGTTGCTGTTTACACCATTTTCAGTGTCGCTTGGCTTTAGTACAGAAAGGTGTGGCTTATGAGGAGCTGCTCGACCATTCTACCCCTTGCCTATTAAAGTCCTACCCACATTAATTGTGCTAGTTAGATTGTCCATAGCACTTTGGAGCTCACTTCCGCTTGTTTCATACAATTTTTTGCGGCCATCTTCCTCAATGCTCCGCGATCGAGTCCGTCAGTACATGAGGTCTTCTTGGTGTTGGTTTGGCTGTGCCTGTTCCTTCGCATCACCACAGTCGACCAGGTCAACTTCAAAATACGGCACCCTCCGTGACAGATTTGCTACTTAGTTGACATCCAGTCACTAACTCACGTTTGAAGTCACTGAGCTCTCGTGACCGACCCATTCTGCTGTCTTGCTTCTCTGCTGACAACGCAATACTTTCCGCCCCCCTGTATACTGTAGGATATTCCTCCTATGATATCTAATGGCCGACGGTGCACTGATGGTGATGTCCGGATACTTTGGTTTAAATAGTGTAGTGCTCTATCCTGTTATCAGGTATTTTGTTAGCAACGATGAGTAACAGTATCAGTAGTTTTTCAAAAGTCAAGAAACTCATTGTCAATCTAATTTCTGCTGTCCACCTGTAATCGTACCCTCCCACATATCACTATTAAAGTTCTCATAGTGTCTTCGTTGCTTTCAAAAGCTCCGAGAAGCATAAGATATACAAAACGAAAAGCTTTTAACTGATCTTCATCTTCTCTTCTTTTTAGCTCCAAGTATTGCGTCTAAGGGTACATTCTTGCGGCTGAAATTTTGATTTAACGTTGTGGGTTCCTGATGACTTCATAGCTCATGAAGATTTGCCTGTATATTCTTTGAATTTTATTCTTTGTCACATTATTAAATATCATACCGTTTTTACAACTTCCACTTAATATTCCAATTTACATTGTTAGTGTCGATCACATAAATATGTCTATCTCCATCAGAGGCATGCCCAATACTCCTTACACTCTGCGGTACTCACAGTATTCCAAAGAGTTTACAAAGCAAAAAAGTTTTCAAACTTTCTTGACAAAAGAAGAATCTTCAAGTTATATCATTATTTTATAAGTATGTCCAGAAATAAATTTAATAATTCGCGGCAGATTGTGCAGCTAATAATATGAATTTTAAGTATGCCAGAATTTCTAATTTTAAATATTTCTAAAAGAAGAATAATTTTAACTGTACATATCGATTGTAACAAATTGATTTCTTTTTATGCGTTTCAGCTTGAAATATAATACATCGTATACATAATTAAATGAAATTCTTTCAGTGAAACAGCCGAAAATGTTCCCCTATACAAGAATCGACAGTATTCATGGTATCGGTTACTTCCATAAAAGAAAAGGTAGTGTTAGAGGAGGGTGTCCCATTACACGCTGTAGCATAGAAGCTCTGATTACAGGTGCGCGAATATCCAGGTACCCCTTCCACCAAGCTCTGGAAGGTCAACTACATGGAATAATGATGTAAAACACCAAAAGATTACCCGAACGACTTCAATACACTCACCAAGTGTAACCGAATGCGTAATTTTATTCAATTTCCTTTTGAATATATACTTTTGGTAACAAATACTAGTTTTTTAAAGGTCAATCTTCATTATATATCAGACATTTTACTGAGCCTTTGGAATTACAGTATTTGGCTGACTCGGTTCACAAGGAATAAACTATATTTTTTACCATCCTGTACAGCTTACTACCGGATTTATTTTTCCTTAATTTCTTACCTATTATTTCACATTTTTTGACTTGTTGTGGGTAGAGCAAACCAAAGACAGCGATTCATTGGCAGAACACTTACAAGGTGCAACAGGTCTACTAAAGACACTGCTTACACCACGCTTGTCGCCCTATTCTAGAGTATTGCAGTGCGCTGTGTTATCCGTATCAGGTGGGACTGACAGATAACATCGAAAACGTCCAAAGAACGGCTGCTCGTTTTGTACTATCACGAAATAGGGGAGATAGTGCTTCAGACATGATACGTGAATTGGAGTGCCAATCACTAAAACAAAGGCGTTTTTCTTTGCGACAGGATCTTCTCATAAAATTTCGAACACCAGTTTTCTCCTCCGACAGCGAAAACATTCTGTTGGCACACACCTACATAGGAAGAATTGATTATCACGATAAAATAAGAGAAATCAAGGCTCACACCGAAAAATTCAAGCTGGTCAGAATGGCCGAGCGGTTCAAGGCGCTACAGTCAGGAACCGCGCGACTGCTACGTTCACAGGTTCGAATCCTGCCTCGGGCATGGTTGTGTCTGATGTCCTTAGGTTAGTTAGGTTTAAGTAGTTCTAAGTTCAATGGGACTGATGACCTCAGAAGTAAAGTCCCATAGTGCTCAGAGCCATTTGAACCATTTTTGAAAAATTTAAGTGCTTCTTTTTCCAGCGCGCCGTTCGAGAGTGGAACGGTAGAGAGACAATGTGAAGGTGGTTCTTTGAACCCTCTGCTAGGCACTTTCTTATGGATAGCAGAGTAATCGCGTAGATGTAGATGAGACCACATACAGGCCTCGTTTACTTGTAATCTGGCTTCCTTGGAGGTAGTCAGTACAGTTAACTTTGCAGCGTGTATGGTGCAAGAGTTGTATGATGTAATATGCAGTTGTAATAGGAATGAACATAGATAAATGAAACAAAACTTAGTCCAATTATTAATCCAGTGAAATTCAACTACTTTGATTTAGTTCAGTACAGAAAAAAACTGTGTTAACCACATATCTCACAATATGTCAATTCAAAGTAATAATTTTGTAATCAAAAAGAATAGCGTGACTTCTGACCGAATAAACTCTGGGAAAGAATCTACCTGGTCCAGAGAAGCGTGATAATTACGATAATTTGTCAGAAAAAAATAGTGAAAGAGTAACAGAAAAAACGGGAACAGGTAGAGACAAGGAAATCAAGAAAGATATAGAAAATGTGCCAGATATTGTTTCGCAGTTAAACAAAAGGAAGACAGTTATAATGTGATGACAGAGAAGTACGCATATGCTGTGACACACTGTTCTGCCTTATTTTATTGTCCAAGCTTATGCCAAGACCTTCTGCTGCTTGAAGGAAATGTCCAGTGTTAAATCTTGTCTACGGAATAATAATTACAGTACATTACTTCTTTGCACATTAGTTTTAGGTGCAGGTTCCGTGTCTATCTTGACTGTGAGTAACAGTTATCACTTCTAAAGTTAGTCGTTCACTCTGCAAGAAGTGGGCGGTATTTTGTGGCTTCCTGGTAGACTGAAACTGTATGCGGGACAGCGGCTCGAACTAAGAATTTTTGTAGACAGTGCTCTTACCGACTTATCTAATTACTCATGACTCACGACCTTCTCACTTCTTCCTGTATCTCCTTCCAAGAAAAAGTGGTGTACTTAGTTTAGTTGTTGTACGCCGCTGGATGCCGTCGCAAAATAAGTGATAGCTATAAGAATGTAAGAGAGATTATTAAGTACCGCACATATATAGTCAGAAAAGAAAGGGACCAGCGCAGTAAGGCATTAGATCAGTTGTTTATGAACAATGTACTACAATACTCATCTTGATGCCCTTAGCCTTAATTATACTATCTCTCGACCAATTCTCAAAACCATCAGTTTAGAAGAAACGAGAATGTACGAATAACAATTTTTTCATCATTGATGACCGTAAATGAGACGCGCCTTGTAAATTTTCTGCAGTGGGTGAAACGAAACTTTATAGTGTCTGTGAGAACTCGAAATATTCTACGTACCAATGTCATGAGTTACGATTAAAGTTCCTTATTTATAACTGACATTTTACCTTGGCGTTCTGGCGAGAGATACTGCAATCTCACATATAAATGTCGACTGAGGACCTGGCATTTTTATTTATTTCAGTCGATAATCAGTTTTAAAGGCTATCTGAGTGTTCCGCCGTTTTTAGTTATTTATAGCCGTTGAAATAAAACAGCGTAGGCGCTTTCAAATTACTGATTGGTCTTCTCAACCGTTATTAAATGCATTGTTCGAAAAAAGCTCCAGCTGGAATACATTTTTTACCTCGATGGAAATTTCAATTATATCGCCAGCACACGATTTGGATATGTGTGTCACAACCAGGTCTGTTATTCCATAAATGCTGAATGGTGTCTCATGGCTCATTTCCCTGTCCATCCAACTGTTGTTGATATCGTTAACGGTCTTATAATAGGTCAAAATTAAATTATAAGAAATTAAACTGTAAGTATTATTAAGTTACGCATGTTTTTCATGTTAACTGAAGAAGTTTTCTATTCAGTTCCGTTAACTTCAGTACTGGTTGGAAAGTCGTATTGGGACGGGACTTGTGCAGTGTCAGCGCTATACGCATACCTTTGAATATAAAGAGAACAGCTGTAACAAGTCGAAGGTCTGATTACATCAGAGCTTGAGGAGGACTCACTTAGGAAGGATTTTTGTCTATGAAATGCGTGGACAGTAGTTCGGACCCGTCTGACACAAAATTTCAATTTTTCAGTCGTTCGTCATTAGTGTACACCTCCAGTACCTGCTTTCAATCACATCATCGAAGAAATATCAGTGTGTTATTTTACGTAACAGAATAATAGTTCCTCAAGTAGGGATAAAAGACCAGTCCTAACTCCTGAATCGATGAAATACACTGATTTTCGGCAATAAGCTCATGATTGTTTTACCGATAAATGTTTGCGTTGTACACTAATTTCAGGTTTTGAATGCTGCTGCGTTCTCAGCGAGATTGTTGCACTTGCATGCGCCTAATTTAGATAATAATACAAAGGTTTACTTTTAGTTTTTAATATTAGTATAGAAAAGATACTCGTGTTCGTCAACCTGCCAGAACATATTAATATATCATGGATAGTATATGAAGTTTTATAGTGAACCTTTCTGTTGCGAAATTTATTTGACTGTGGTCGGTCTTACCTTTCCAGCAATTGTTAAAACTGACGTCTTTGACTGTAGCTCATTAGTATTGCAGTGCTTCATAACTTCAATTACTCTGTTATAAAGAAGTTCAATAGAAAGTACTTTTGAGGATTCTGTCCGTGAACTGCAGGAGTTATCATTCTGATAATGTAGCGTCTTCAACTGTTGATGTTGTTCTGGCGTAACTAAAAACGCAGGAACGAAGAGGCGGAACGCAAGAGCAGATTAGGCTGTGAGAAACAGAGACCAATGGTACGCGGAATTGTACCGTGCCACGTCGGGCACGCTCCCTGCGAGACTTGAATAACAGAGACGGTCCTGCTAGCCTCGGCCGCTCAGATCATCCACATTCTGCAACGTGATTAGTGCTATATTGTCAGATTGTCGTGATCCGTATCAAGTGTTTCCTTGAATTCGATGTGTAGCAAGAAATGTACTGTTTTAATGTCGCCACTCGCTAGCGACATTTAGTGTAATAAAGTTAAGTATTGTCACTTTGCTTTCTAGAAATAAAACTACTAATGTTTCTTTTTGAACTGTTGTATAGCATTCCGAGAACGTAACATCCTCTAGGCAACCTATAAACAACGAGTGGACAAGACCCCACAGATGTGAATAGTGATCTTAATATGTGCTCCTTGCTCGGGCTCTGACCAACTATAGTGAAATATTGCTGTTTTAAAACACTATTAACAGCTTGATTCATCTCCCTACCTTGAACTGATAGTAGCCTGGAATTTGGTATTCAAATTATAAAGATCTCGCTGGCAAATGTATTTATCAGAACCTGAAGGCCGAAGGGTATATTTATCTTTCTACTTCGACGTCGCAACAGTAACTTTGGTCACAATTTATTGTGGTCGTAGTGATAAGGTCAAAGTCATTAAAATCAACGTCCGCGATTACCGTGAAGTATTTAAATGTGACGTAGTATACCTTCATGTTTTAAATTAATACACAGAGATAAGTTTTAATTATGTTCTGCTGTTTTTCGGGCTATCCGACATGTGGATTAGAAACTGTTAAAAAGTTGCATAACAGATCTAAAATTAACGCAGACATATCTGAGGTTCACAAAAGCTAATTTACCATGTAATTAACGTAAATATACAACTGTAATGGAAAATTATGTCTTTGGGCAGTGTAACTCTGCAATTTGAGAGGTGAACTGCTGTATAATATCGTTTAGTGTAGTCTTACCAATACGAAAAAGGAAACAGACGAAGAAAAGTATAGGCGATAAAGCTGTGATATGCAAACCTGTAGTGAATGAGGCTCTTTGTACCTGACTATACATGGTTGCATAACTTAATGACAGTAACGACAAGAAACTGACAGAAAGAGACTGTGGCCCCAGCTGCACCATAAAAACATAACGTTGGAACTTTCGATATAGTTTATGTTCCTAGTTTTGAAGAAGCTTTAAGCATTTGAAGGAACTGAAGATATCCGAATCATTGTCAAAACTCGACGCAGCCCACTTTATTAAAACGCAATATAAACCTAACGTGAGGGAGTGGTAGCACTGTAACACCAATTTATTGAATCAACTTGTTCATTTTAGTTTAATTACTTGCAGCTGTGTGGATCTGATTAAAAATAACTACTATGCGTCAGTACTTTTACAAATAAAAGAAATTTTGTCTGTGAATACGAATTTATGTAACTAGTGAAACGCCTGGTTAAATCCCCATGACAGATCAGGTAGTTGGAATTGTGGAAAGGGACCAAAAATGCGCGGCTGTCAGTTACACTCGAACACATATAACTTTATTTAGTTGCCCAAACATTACAGCGCATATTTCCGAGCTTAACTATCGACTGAATATGTCACACAAAACATGGTTATGAGCACTATGGGACTTAACATCTATGGTCATCAGTCCCCTAGAACTTAGAACTACTTAAACCTAACTAACCTAAGGACATTTCACAACACCCAGGCATAACTATGTTACACAATCTTATAGCTTAAGGGCACAACCTCACTAATTTTAAAAACAGCTTAAGGCCCATGATTTAAAACACAACTACAATAAATTTTCAAAAGGCAAAAGCGCAAGGTTTTATCCTTAAATAATATTTCAAATGAGGCTGAAGGCCCAAATAATCTAAGACTTGACACGTAAGTAATTTTAGTTTTAAAACTGCTGAAGGCCCATGAGATAATACACAACACCAATAATTTTTAAATGCAGAAGGCCCAAAGCTTTATCCTTAAATAAATTTAAATAAGGAGGCCAAAGACCCATATAATCTAAGACTTAACAATAAGAAATTTTACTTTTGAAACGGCTGAAGGCCCATGATTCAAAACACAACTACAATAAATTTTTACAAGGCAGAAATCCCAAGGCTTTATCCTTAAATATATTTTTTTTTAAATGAGGCTGAAGGCCCAAAAAATCCAAGATTTAACAAGTAAGGAATTTAAATTTTATGACGGCTGAAGGCCCATATTTGAAAAACACAGCTACAATGAATTTTCAAAAGGCAGAAGGCCGAACGCTTTATCCAGAATAATAAATATTTTAAATGAGGCTGAAGGCCCAAACAATCTAAAACTTAGCAAGTAAGGAATTTTAATTTTGAGATGCCTGAAGGCCCATAATTGAAAAACACAACTACAATGAATTTTCAAAATTTTTAAATTTGTCTGAAGACCCAAACAATGCAAGACTTGACAAGTAAGGAACTTAATTATAAAGCGGCTGAAGACCCATTATTTAAAACCCACCTAAAAGCATGCAAATTTAATCATCGGCTATGATCCATTATAATACACACTCAAACAACAATAAGAAAAGGCAGTACAGCCAGCGGCACTCAGAAGTTTCCGGGGATTGGTCTGCACTTGAAATATTAACGTTTGCTTAGGGGAGACAGCAGGTAGTCGGCCCAACTATATACGATCCTCCAGCAACCCAACCAAGAGAAAGGCAACGGACCCACCAACAAGACGACCTGCTTTCCACCCGACCAGTACACATGGAACTCCAAAGCCAAAACGTAAAAGGCGTAGCCGCCTATAACCAAGTATTTATAAGCTTTCAAAACTACACACACGTGTTGGACCGCGACAACACGGTGAGGAAAGCAAACTGCCTGAATTTTACGTCAGCGGCCAGGGCCGGTAACCGGAACGCTAACGGCCACAAGGCAGAAAATTCTGCTGGTGCACTTGGACTTCAAACAACCAAAATACAGTTAAACTCCACGAGATGGTGGCCAAACTTTCGCCAACTCGAACACTCGCTGTTGCTTACAGAAATACCACCAACAGCCAACTATGTAAACCAACGGCACAATGTGGACAGACTGGCTTCGGTAATCAGATAACCACTCAACTTTGATGTCCTGGGCCGGTGAGCCACGAACCTCGTAGCGTTTGGAATAGTTCCCACGCACTCCGACACTGCGTACATACAGTCATTGGGCCCGGCCCACTGCGCCGAGCAGAGATTTCGTGGCTGATCCACACCAACCGACCGACTGCCGCACACCGGCTAGCCGGAAGCTATCAGCACCGCAGCAAAGATAGTGCAAGGTGCGAATATCGATACACATCGCTGCTGCCACACGTAGAAAGAGGAAGAACAATGGCACAACCAAAGTAATCGTGGGAAATCAAACGCATAGTAACAGTCATGGTTTAAGCCAATGCATAAGCCGGGGCCAGCACGGCTCAACTAGATTTTGTGCTTCAATGTTAAGATATAAAACAATTTTATAAAAGTATCTCCATCACATATGATTATTGTTTAGAAATTAACTTCCGAAAGTAACACAACCACATATGGATATTTTTTATTCAGAAATTAATTTCTGGAGTGGGAGAAATTATCTAAGGAAAATACTATCAATTTGTTTTTTAGACATTAATTATCTAATAGCACCTTGAGGTCATAATGGAAATGACCAAATATTTTTTGATTTCATACTTTGTTCCTTTCAGTAATTTGCAATTCGTGTTTGTTCCTAGAGTTACCATAATGACTGACAACATAATTTTCAAATTATGACTTTCTCTTGAAATGCAATTTTGTAAGAGTGTTAATGTTCTTGAGGCTGTTGTTAGTCTGTTGCTGGCTAAGTGAGTTAGTCGCCCTCACGTGGACGGCTTGTAAGTCGGTCAGAAAGTCGGCGTTTAAGTTTTTTCGGTGTTCTTCATAACAACTTAGCCGAATACCTACACTAATTCCTACTGAAACTGACAATGGACATTGAAGCTTACGACCTTACAGTAATATTAGTTTTGCTATATGTGCACCAGAGTAACTAACGATGGTCACAGTAGAGAAAGTAAAAAGTACAGATTGTTAGTACCATAAAAAGCTTGTAAGCATGTCTGGAAAAAGCGAAATCTGTTATAATTGAATGTACACTTCAATATCCGTAAGTGTTTTCTGAAGGTATTTGTAGGGACTGGTATGACAGTGAAATGTGGAAAGTAAGCGTTTCAGGCGAAGAGAGAATACAAGGTTTGGAAATGTAAGCTACATAAAAGTGTTGAAGATTAGATAGATATGTTGTATGATAAAGAGATAGGGAATCCAAATGAGAAGAAATGAAACTCACAGCACATCTTGACTAAAAGTGGGGATGAATTGGTAGACCACAATCTGAGGCATTGTGGAATCGTTAGTTCGATAGTGGAGTAAAGAGTTGGGGGTAAAAGTAGTAGAAGGAAACCAGGTATCTTGCCATGGTGGCCGAGCGGTTCTAGGCGCTACAGTCTGGAACCGCGCGATCGCTACGGTCGCAGGTTCGAATCCTGCCTCGGGCATGGGTGTGTTTGATGCCCTTAGGTTAGTTAGGTTTAAGTAGTTCTAAGTTATAGGGGACTGATGACCTCAGAAGTTAAGTCCCATAGTGCTCAGAGCCATTTGAAATAAGTGTTGAGTGCAATAAGTAGGATAAAATAGATGTAAGTGCAGAGATGAATAGGCTTGCACAAGGTAATACTGCGTGTAAAGCTGTATCAAACCATGTTTTAGACTGAAGACCTAAATACACAGTATAAGATGGAAAGTTGATTAAGACAACCAATAAACAGTATAAGATGAAAGGTCAGTTACGTGTAGCAGGAACAGAAGTGGTTCATTGATTTGTCGTCTCCCCCCCCCCCCTCTTTTTCTTTTTTTCTTTTTTTTTTTAGTCTTCTGACTGATTTGATAGGGTCTGTCACGAATTCCTCTTCTACGCCAACCTTTTCATTTCGGAGTGCAGTTGAAACCTACGTTATTCCTTGATATCTCAACAGATCTCCTCCTATCATCTTGTCCCTTCTTCCTGTAAGTGTTTTCCACATATCACTTTCCTCTCCAGAGAACCTCCTCATTCCTTACATTATCACTCCACATAATTTTCAACATTTCTCTGTAGCATCACATCTCGAACGCTCTATTCTCTTCTGCTCCGGTTTTCCCACAGTCCATGTTTCACTACCGTACAGTGCTGTGCTAAAAACTCACGTTCATTGAAATTTCTTCCTGGAAACGAAACATATTTGATACTGGTAGTCTCCCTTGGCCGGAAATGCCCTTTTGTCAGGGCTAGTCTGCTGATTTTGATGTCCTGGCTCCGCCCGGCCCGTAATTTTGCTGCCGATGTAACAAAATTCCTTAACGTCATCTACGTCATGAGCATCGAACCTGATGTTAAGTTTCTGACTGTTCTCATTTCTGCTACTTCTCATTACTTTCTTCTTTCCACACTAGAACGATTATTTTATTTGCATCATTGCTTCTTCAATACACAGATTGAACAATAGGGGGTAAAGACTACACCGTGTCTTATAACTTTTAAATCCGATCACTTTGTTCTTTGTCTTTCAGTCTTGTTGTTCTCTCTTGCTTTTTGTACACATTTTATATTACTGTCTACCCCTATAGGTTACCCCTGTCGTCCTGAGAATTTCGAATATCTTGCACCATTGGTCGAACGCTTTTTCCAGGTCGACAAATGCTACGAACGTATCTTTATTTTTGTTTAATCTTGCTTCCATCAGTAGCCGCAACGTGTGAATTGTCTCTCTAGTGTCTTTACCTTCCCTAAAGTCATCGTCCTCCCTATCAATTACGTATAAATTGAGCATCTTACTCATTCTACCCCGAATGACCTTTTCCCGCAAACAGTCGCTCGGAAATACTACATTTACTTACTGTATTGAGTGTTGGTGCTGACAATTTGAATCACCGCTAATCATCCCAGGCGCTTTACACGCGGGGTCAAAAACTGGTCGCCTTCACGCAATGTGTTCACAAAACTGCTGGTCGCTTTGCGTTCTGGAGGGCCCTTCTTTATACTGAGCTGGACGTATCTTGCGCTGCAGGTTGCATGCAAGTCAGGCGAAGTCCCCTGGGGGCCGTGACGCGGGCGCCGGTTTGAAGCTCGATATCGCATGCAAACCACAAATACTGGCGCACCACTTGGGAGTCGAGAAGGAGCGGCCAGAGTGGGGGCGAGGTCTGCTACAGTAGCCGAGTGGCGTAAGAATTGAATTTTGCCCGCCCGTCCTCCTCGCTGTATCCCAGCAGGGTTACGTAACGGATTTTAGATGCCGAGTACGGCGCAGGACTGAACGAAGGGGGAGTGTTGCGGCGTGTACGCTAGAAGAGCGGAACTGAGTTGGGCTACTGGTGACGACCGAAATGGAGCGCACACCGCAGTTTGACGATGCCGGGAAGACTTCGGAGCGCTAAGCACGAATGGCGTGAACGAGGGAGGCGCTCGATATGGATATGGATTCTATGCTCGCTGCTGTAGCTGTTCACCTGTAGCGCACGTAGAGCTCGCATGAGCTCTACCGAACTTGCGGCGTGGCGGGTTATAAGTCGCTCTACGTTCTGTGCTCTACAAAAGATCCACCTACCTAGGTAAGGCGTCTGGTCACCAGCCCGAGTCTCTGCATACGTAGATACAGTTCAGGCGTTGTTAACAAAAAAAAAAAAAAAAAAAAAAAAAAGAAAAATGGTTCAAATGGCTCTGAGCACTATGGGACTTAACATCTGTGGTCATCAGTCCCCTAGAACTTAGAACTACTTAAACCTAACTAACCTAAGGACATCACACACATCCATGCCCGAGGCAGGATTCGAACCTGCGACCGTAGCAGTCGCGCGGTTCCGGACTGAGCGCCTAGAACCGCTAGACCACCGCGGCCGGCGTTGTTAACAGCAGCGTTGAAGACAAACATCGTCAATTCTTACGTTTGCAATGTCCACCTAAATTCTGGTAGCAAGCTGTCCTGTAATATCTTACAACGATTCTCGGGTGGAGGGCGATTGCTTCGTTCCTTTATAAAAATGTCAAAATTCCGCAACAAGTTCTTTATTTCTTTAGGTTCAAAATTAAAGAATTAGCCGTCAGCCCGTACTGTTTTAAACGACTGATATCAATGTCCACATCTCACAGTTCATACAACCCAGTACACACCCAAGACAGCCAGAACTGTACTTAAGTCCGACCCGAATTATTACGTGATCTACAGTCGATGCTCTGCTATATGAGTTTCACATTCGGTCTTTTTTCAGTGGATTTCTAATAAAGAAACTGCTCGCCAACTATTCCATAGATGAATATAAAACATGCCACGTAGAATTCTACAAAGGCCTGAAATTCACACGCGTTTATCTTTCCAACTAAACCCTTCACAAAGCTCAAATTTCCACAATTTGTCTTTAAATGCAGCTGCTTTCACGGCAATACCATCCGGACGCGAAATACTAGTAACTTCTTTGTTTTACTCATAACGTAGACGGACACGTCCAGCATGACCTGTACGTCCGATAGCTAGCCAACGACTGACTCCTTCCCGTTCCTTCCAGAGCCTATAACTACTTGACAGAGGGGGAGGGGGAACGCTTAAATCTGATTGGTTGATCAAAATGACCAGCCAATCAGAACTATCATTAGATGTTATTCTCGCTCCAAAACTGTCCTACGCTAATAACTATTCCCAGTTGCATTTACGTCATTTCGAGACGTAAACATTAATATAATGTTTAACAAAACCAAACTAAAGGAAAACTAAAATTGTAATAAATTTAGAAGCTTATTACTCTGCAAACGGCTATTCTGGCTGCCTCCTTACAGAAGCAAGTAAACTTACACAAACGTCATCAGTAAAGTGGGTAAAAAACAACTTTTCCACGACACAGATACGTAATGGTCTAACATGAGATAATATTGAATTTTTTCGTATATCCCACATGTACACTCTCCCTCATTCTCATTTACTCACACAACAACACATTAAATAAATACTGATCTTTTCTGAATTTTATATTACGAATAATGCAAAATAGTTAACGATTTTTATTATGAAACCCTAAACAAATTGACCTGCCGTGCTGTGAGCTTCAGTAGTGACCCCACATGACACTAAAAGACAAACTATTATGAATCCTAACGGACTTTAATCTTAATCTTAAAAGAGGGGTGTTTTAGATCATCTTCTCTAACTTTTAAAGCTGATAGTATGCCAGCTAGAAAGCTGACATTTTTACACAATCTTCTTTTTAATAACAAAGGTCAATATATTAACTTTTAACTAAACTAAGTAATATTTAATACAGTTTATTTAGATCCTTAGGGACTTGAATATTCTGTCGCTCGAATTGACACAGGTACCACTTCCCACGGCTAGGCTAGGGACTGGTGCGAGTGAGTCACGCTAAGTTACAAGCGGCTGTTTCTGTCTCCGCCGACGGCTCCAAAATGACGAGCCGTACTGCAACGTAGTGCAATAAATGCTATTGTGTATTGAGTCGCGATGTTAGAAAGTGTGAAGCAATTCTGATTGTACTTTCACTATACGTTGCCAAATAGTACGCTTATGAGTCTTTATCACTTATTTTGACGTATCTCTGCCGAGTGACTTTACAGCAACTGAAAAAGCCGAAAATTCGCTTGATACCTTATATACACAATTTTTCAACTTATTCATACCATGAAGATAGACGTTCAAGAATGATTGTCACTACACCTTTTTTGTGCTCGCAGAAAACATTTACAGAACATTGATTTCCCGCCATGTCTATTCGCTTTGATCACCATTCCGGCACCCCCTGTATTTGCGTAGCAAACCGTTCTTTGGGGGTATCCCAGCGCCACTGGTGAACAGCTCCGTCAGGTTCGTCATAGGTGGTAAACTTCTTACCTCACACCTCTTTCATTGCACCTTGTAGGGTACAGTTGCTAGGTGCCAGATCTGTCGAATAGGAAAGATGTGGCAGCACAGCAAACCTTAGTTTGGACACGGTGGCAATGGCCAGGCAACTAATTTGTGGCAGCGCATTGTCATGTTGGAGTATAAATCCTTGGCCCATTTGCCCTGTGTTTTTGTTGAAAGCGTCCTTATAGTTGGCGCAGTGAATTGCAGTACTGATCATTGTTGAGGGTCTTACTGGGAGGGAGTCAATCCACCAGCAGTCCCCCTTTGCAAACCCCAGAACACATTCTTCATTGACTTCTGCAGGAATAGAATTAAGAAAGGAAACATTTGTATTCAACCCCCCGAGAAAGGGGAAGAAATTCCAATTATCACCCAAGTTTATACTGAATGGTTTCCGGGACTACCAAGGCATAGTGCTGGCAGATTATCTCGTGAGGATCAAAACTGCTGCGGGAGAATACTACCGAAATCAACTGACAAGGCTGTTAGAGCTTGTCCAGATCAAGCGTCACAGGAAGCTAGGCAAGAGAGTCGCTTTGCTCTGCGACAATGGCTCTGTTCATTCTGAATGGCACACAATTACACATGTTGCTGCTTTCGAATACAAAATTTTAGACCCTCCCCCAATTCCTATATTCTCCTTTTATGGATGGTCTCCAATGAGTTCTTTCTCCTTGCTTGCCTGTGACAGGCATTTTCAGAATAATTTCGTGGTGATTTCCGATGGGAAACGTTTCCTGAACAACCAAAACGCAATATTTTACAACCAAAGATTATCCCAAGCTTTCTATCGTAAGAAACGTCTCACACTGGAGGTTGTGATATTTTTATGTGGGAATTGACATTTTATAACTATACCCCGTAGTAAAAGAAAACTAAAAGCATATGTAGTGTTAGTGAAGGCTGGCGTGCCTAAAACAAAGTTACGCTCACTTCCTGTTGGGTAATATCCGGAAAGGTTACGCGGCTTTCGCCGCCAGTTTATGCAAATTGTGCAGAACGCAACACAAAGTCCTATCAACAGGCCATCGATTCGCCACTGTCACAGCAAAGTGAGTAGAGTAAAAGCCACTCTGCCAGCGAATCCGACACGCGACGCTATCTGATGGACGTCGTGCATAAACACGCCAAAGATAGTGGCGCATTTATGGCCCGACCAGGTCCTGATGTGGGCGCTGCGTTTGCTGTGCGGCGATTGTAAAACTGGCTGCCACATCACAATGTTACATAACAAACGTGCCTATAATTATTATGCACAGAATTTAAGAGATGAACATCTGAAGCAGGTAACAGTCTTTATATTTTTGGAAGTTACAGTCATGTAGAAGCGTCTATATGACAACACTTTCGGTATTTCACCGTACCTTTCCTCCCGCATTATGTTGAAGCTTCAACTTCATTACTATTCTGTGACAATCAATCACATTCCATACCATCGCACATGTCAGAAACATACGCAGAATCTGCGAATACAGCGAACATCATGCCAATGCCACTTATGTGGTATGTCAGATCAGCATTGACTCCTAATTCAACACCATTCCAATTCACAACGTAACACTTATAAACTATCTACAAATAAAACCCCTTAACTCGCTTAAAATATCCATCCACTCCGAAGTCTCGGCTCGACGTACCATTACACTCAATGTTCTTTTTAACGTTTCGGTTATTGAGATTATCAGATCATCTGGACAAGAAATTCGCAATAATATTCATGAGTTGAAGTGTGACTCTCTTAGATGCTAAATATACACGAGAAAAATTAGATAATTATGTAGAAATAACGCTCACTCATAAATCTTACGTGTAAATCAAGTTCGTGATGAAAATTAATCAAATCACGAAAGCGCAAACACTTGCGTAAAGATCTGTTTTAATTATAGAAACACACTACAAAGATTACGTTGTAAGTTTCCTGTCCACAACCTTGAGAAAATCTGAAATTCAGGGAAAATTTGTAATCTCTGAAAGGAAAAGAAACCAATACAATGAACGAATCACATAAAAGTGTGGGATGAAAGTCGTGCTATATTTCTTTTACAATTTAGTATGAAGCGAGTAAGGAAAAAAAGAAAGAAAGAAAAAGACTGCGCCATCAGATCAAATATCTGGTGAAGAACGATATGGTTGCCAAGGAGGGAGTGTTATTAGCGAATTATATCCAAACCTTCCAAAGTTTTAATTTAGGTGTTCCTACACCGCTGAGGCATAGATGATATAGTAACTGATTCCGAACTTCAGTTTATAAGTTCGAAGTTTTGATGTGATACTGTCAGTAGATGAAAAAAGTATATTGTCAACAAATTAACGATGGATGGAGTGGAGACGAAATGAAAATATGATGAAAAGATTCTGTAAAATAGATAAGAAAATGTTAATAAGGAACAAAAAAGCAAATGTTAGGATATCTCTTCTGAAGTTAGTTTTCTGTAAGTGGAAGGTGGACGATCAATAGTTAGGACAAGAAGGGAAAAGAAGCTTATGAAATGAGGTTATCAGAAGATTGTTGAATATTGGATGCGTATGTTAGGTAATTAACGAAGATGTATTTAATTAAAAATGAATAAAAAACACTGTAAGCTATCAATTCCGTTATGCAAGATACATTTATTGCACCATGTATACTGGTCAGCTTCAAAAGTATTGCGTCGGTGATGCGTGTGTCATTTTTAAAAGCTGTTAAGCTGTTTCTTGCTACGTGGGACCAGAAAGTTCTTTCACACACACACACACACACACACACACACACACACACACACACACACACACACACACAGGAAGTCTACATATATGGTCATGCACATCACAAACTGCTTCCAAGCACACATTTTGCAATACTTCACCTAAGAGCGATACTCTTAAAAAGCTGCCTTCCTAGTCCTTGTCAAAAGCATTTCACCCAAACAGGAAGAAATTATTTAACTAAAGAGTAGGTTGAGGAATCAAGAAATAGTAACTATGGTGACCAAGGTTTGAATATAGTATACAGATTCAAACTCAACCGAGTCCCTGCACAGGATAGACTAGCATGATGGGTTGCATCAAGTCAGCCCATAATGCAACAAGAGGTGGCGTTATTCGCCAAAGTCCACGTTGTTTACAGATCCATTTAGGGAATTAAATTAGTGTATTAATAAACCAGTGAAGAATTTTGACATAAGCCAGAATGTATTTTTTTAAATGTTGGTGATCGATTTCGTTCTATAAAACTATTACTCAAACGAGAAGCTCTAGATGAGGCGAGGAGTTAGTGCAGCGCGCCACGTGTTAGTATAGATGCATCGATTGCTGCTTGTCACGGACAAATTTATAATTTATTGCGACCTGTACGGCTTTTTTTTAAAAAAAAAAGAAGCCGTGTGTTAAGAAGTTAGTTGGAATGGTATTCAACTGGACGCTACTGCTGATTGGAAGTACAGTATTAGACACATTAGTATGGCCATATTTGGAATATGATGTCTCTGACATGTGTTACAGCATGCAACGGTACTGTTTGCTATAGGATAAGAATGAATTACTTGAAAATGACTACAGAGCCGAAATTACATCAGTGTACACCAGGGACGAAATGAATAGTCAAATAATGAGAGTGCTATAGTTTGGACAAATGCTTTTATTTCCAAAATAATTATACACCACTGGCCATTAAAATTGCTACACCACGAAGATGACGAGCTACAGACGCGAAATTTAACCGACAGGAAGAAGATGCTATGATATGCAAATGATTAGCTTTGCAAAGCATTCACACAAGGTTGGCGCCGGTCTCGACACCTACAACGTACTGACATGAGGAAAGTTTCCAACAGATTTCTGATACACAAACAGCAGTTGACCGGCGTTGCCTGGTGAAACGTTCTTGTGATGCGTCGTGTAAGAAGGAGAAATGCCTACCATCACGTTTCCGACTTTGATAAAGGTCAGATTATAGCCTATCGCGATTGCGGTTTTTCGTATCGCGACATTGCTACTCGCGTTGGTCGAGACCCAATGACTGTTAGCAGAATATGGAATCGGTTGGTTCAGGAAGGTAATACGGAACGCCAACGCCATGCTGCATCCCAACGGCCTTGTATCACTAGCAGTCGAGGTGACAGGCATCATATCCACATGGCTGTAACGGATCGTGTAGCCACGTCTCGATCCCTGAGCCAACAGATGCGGACGTTTGCAAGACAACAACCATCTGCACGAACTGTTCGACGACGTTTGCAGCAGCATTGACTATCAGCTCGGAGATCATGGCTGCGGTTACTCTTGACGCTGTATCAGAGACAGGAGCGACTGCGACGGTGTAGTCAATGACGACCCTGGGTACACGAATGACATATACGTAATTTTTTCAGATGAATCCAGATTCTGTTTACAGCATCATGATGGTCGCATCCGTGTTTGGCGACATCGCGGTGAACGCACACTGGAAGCGTGTATTCGTCATCGCCATACTATGTGCCATTGGTTACACATCCTGGTCACCTCTTGTTCCCATTGATGGCACTTTGAACAGTAGACGTTACATTTCAGATGTGTTACGACCCGAGGCTCTACCCTTCATTCGATTCCTGCGAAACCCTACATTTTAGCAGGACAATGCACGACCGCATGCTGCAGGTCCTGTACGAGCCATTCTGGATACAGAAAATGTTCGACTGCTGCCCTGGTCAGCGCATTCTCCAGATATCTCACCAATTGAAAACGTCTAGGCAATGGTGGCGGAGCAACTGGCTCATGACAATACGCCGGTCACTACTCTTGATGAACTGTGGTATCGTGTTGAAGCTGCATGGGCAGCTGTACCTGCACACGCCATCCAAGCTCTGTTTGACTCAATGCCCAGGCGTACCAAGGCCGTTATTACGGCCGGAGGTGGTTGTTCTGGGTACTGATTTCTCAGGATCTATTGACACAAATTGCGTGAAAATGTAATCACATGTCAGTTCTAGTATAATATATTTGTCCAATGAATACCCGTTTATCATCAGCATTTCTTCTTGGTGTAACAATTTTAATTGCCAATAGTGTATTAAATTTGTGGCGGATTTGCGAAGTCACAATTACATTATATAAATGCGTAGTGTCTGTTCTTTCGGACATGTCACAGTTAAATGACTCGGGTAATCAAGTTGGATAAATAAAACCATGAATTCAAGGAAAATAAATTCGCCCGTGTACTGAAGTTGTGGCCGTGACATCTAAATCCCGAGGGCAGCCCTGAGTTGCACTAATCGCGTGTGTGTTGTTCGTTTATCTGCCACTTCTATACGGGTGTCGCAAACATGTTATGGAGCAACAGACATTGGGAACAGGCTGTCGGTCTGCCGTTGCGTTGATGCCATTTACCAAATACCGCACCCACAGGGACGCTGTGGATTCACCAGCAACCGGTGAAAGCTGTCGGGTTGCCATTTTCTCGCTGCTGTGATTGTCTGGCGGACTGCGCCCGGTGGATGTTAGCATTATGCTCATCAAAACTAGACATGACTGTCTTAATGGGATTTCCGCGATCGTTCTTTAAATTAAAATATGGCACTTCAGTTTTTGATGGCTATTTTTTATTTTAGCAATATGCTCAGCTGAGACTGCTACAGGTCGATCATGTGTGTGAGCGACATGTTCCGTCGGTCATTCTGCTTCGTCCGGAGATGTGTTTTTGTATGTTTAGCTGTGTTCTATATCATGTTCGTGTTGTTCGAGGAGTTGTATTGGTGTTACATACCGCACATGAGATAGTGTCTTCTCAAATTGTGTATGTCAGTTCGATGCTCTCTGGTGTAAGTAAGGGGGGCCTGTTAAGACGGGTCAAGTTTCGTTCTCGTCCACTCCTGTTTATTAAAACTTCTGTGAATTGTGGGCTGCAGTGTATTTTTGTCTGTGATCATGTTTTTAAGTGCCGCAAATAACTATCAAGCTTTACTGAGACATAATATTTGTATGTTCTGAAATTATCTGGGGCACAAATACCATGTAGGTTCTTATCTAGAGTTTCCTGTGAATACGCAAAGTTTAGTGCACCATTTGCGCCGAAGTATGCAAGCATTTCGATGTGTTTCAAGTGAAATGATGTACACGCCATGTACATTCTTGAGTAAAATTTTGCTGGAGTATGTAACTACTGAGAATCAATTGTTAAGAAAAAATTCCATACGCTGCGCCGTTTCCAAGTTATGTTAAGATATAATGCCGAAATTTAAGTGGACACACGGACTATTCCGGTCTGTGGCGACAATAGCAGTGCATCTCTCAATTCGTTTGATGTTTGGTGTCGTTCCTACGGGATAATTACTCCACACTCATATTTGGTGTCACTTTTAAAAATATCCTACACTTCCTGGAACCATTCCAACACATTTAAGTCTACCATTCGCTTTCATTACTACGGATTTATCTTTTCATTCCATTCCATATCGATTTTTTATTGTTCTAAATGCTTGGACTGAATGACATCTTCCAGAACGTTAAAACTACTATTGTATCCGTGCTTTATCTTACGCTAGTAATTAGGCATTTTGGTCTAGATCTTCCACAGTAATTCTGGGAAAACAGTGATTAACCGAATCATCGACAACTGTGTAAGATATGTACCAAACGTGTTGGCATATGACCTACAAGCATGGAATGTGCATACAAACATTCTTATCGATCTAAGAAGCATGGAACTAATTTTTTCTTTTGACATAGTGGCTGATAACAAGGACGCCCTGCGATTGTTTGTAAGGGTCTGGGATAGACCTGGGGCCATGAAAAATTGCAACACAAAAAAGTTGTTAACATAGACTAATGGAATTTCGGAAATATATTTGTCTAGCTAACACATTTAACTGATTAACATTGTAACTTTACAGGTTAACGTAAGCACGAGATAAGCCATTGCAAATGTGAAATGATTGTGCATTTATTACTGGTGTAACCACCAGAATGTTAAATCCAAGTATGTAAACGTTCATAAATTGTGTTGTATAGGTGCAGGACGTCAGTTTTTTGGGGTGGACTTTGATGCGTGTTTCAATTGCTCGCGGTGTACATGGACGATTGATGCTGTCTGTTGATAACAGTGGAGTTGTTGTCCGATGACGTTCCATATGTACTCAGAGAAGATCTGGTGATCGAGCAGGCCAAGAGAAGATGCCGACACTGCGGAGCATGTTTGGTTACAAGAGCGGTATATGGGTGAGCGTTACCTGTTTGAAAACACCGGCTGAAATACTGTTCATAAATGGCAGCACAACAGGTAGAATCACAAGGTAGACGTATAAATTTGTAGTCAGGGTGCGTGGGATAATGACGAGAGCGCTCCTGCTGTCATACGAAATCGCACCCCAGACGATAACGCCAGGTATAGATCCAGATTGTATAGCACGCAGACAGGTTGGATGCACGTACTCAACTGGGCTCCTTCTAACGAACACGTGGTCATCACTGGCACCAATCCAGAACCAGATTTCTTCAGAAAACACAACAGACTCTTATCTTGTTCTCCAATGAGTTCTCGTTTAACACCACTGAAGCCGCGCGGGGCAGCCGAGCGGTCCAGGGCGCCTTCTCACGGTTCGCGCGGCTCCCCCCGTCGGAGGTTCGAGTCCTCCCTCGGGTATGGGTGTGTGTGTTGTCCGCAGCGTAAGTTAGTTTAAGATAGATTAAGTAGTGTGTAAGCTTAGGGACCGATGACCCCAGCAGTTTGGTGCCATAAGACCTTACCACAAATTTCCAATTTTTCCAACACCACTGAAGCCGGAAATGGGACTGGTTTGGGATCAGTGGAATGCACGCTACAGGGCATTTGGCTCGGAGTTGTCCTTTAACAGACTTGTAGCAGCTCGGTGCATCACTATGATGCCAACTGCTACTCAAATTGCTGCTGCAGACGCAGTATGCTGCGCCAGAGCCGTACGCCGAACACCATGGTCTTTCCTCTCCTCCAGATCTTGGTCTTTTTGCGACCGTACATTCTCGTGACCACTGCTGCTAGCAATCATGTACAGTTGCTACATTCCTACCAGGTCTTTCTCCACTATTGCGGAAGGGACATCCAGCTTCTTGTAGCTCTATTACGTTCATTCTCAGTAAGATGTTGATGATGGCGTCTTTGTCTCCTTCTTGACTAGCATCAACTCACCACGTCCAATCTAAAAGTTTACTACGTTTCACGACAGTTCCAGCGTGAATTTAAGGAAAACCGGATCTGACTCATTATATTGGAGCTTCGAGCACCACTCTTTTGCGACAGGGGCAAAATGTGAACTGGTATGTCAGCTTTCGTTTATGTAGCCCGACTCCTTATTGGCGTTACGATTTTTCCTCCTTTAGTGCGTTTTCGATGACGGATGGCGACTTTAAAGTAACCATAAAAAGTTCCATTTCTGACAACGTATAAAATCTATGTAATAACGACTTTCACATAATTTCCTCAAACGTAAAACACACGAGTACGCCATATACAGGGTGTTTCAAAAATGACCGGTATATTTGAAACGGCAATAAAAACTAAACGAGCAGCGATAGAAATACACCGTTTGTTGCAATATGCTTGGGACAACAGTACATTTTCAGGCGGACGAACTTTCGAAATTACAGTAGTTACAGTTTTCAACAACAGATGGCACTGCAAGTCATGTGAAAGATATAGAAGACAACGCAGTCTGTGGGTGCGCCATTCTGTACGTCGTCTTTCTGCTGTAAGCGTGTGCTGTTCACAACGTGCAAGTGTGCTGTGGACAACATGATTTATTCCTTAGAACAGAGGATTTTTCTGGTGTTGGAATTCCACCGCCTAGAACACAGTGTTGTTGCAACAAGACGAAGTTTTCAACGGAGGTTTAATGTAACCAAAGGACCGAAAAGCCATACAATAAAGGATCTGTTTGAAAAATTTCAATGGCCTGGGAACGTGACGGATGAACGTGCTGGAAAAGTAGGGCTACCGCGTACGGCAACCACAGAGGGCAATGCGCAGCTAGTGCAGCAGGTGATCCAACAGCGGCCTTGGGTTTCCGTTCGCCGTGTTGCAGCTGCGGTCCAAATGACGCCAACGTCCACGTATCGTCTCATGCGCTAGAGTTTACACCTCTGTCCATACAAAATTCAAACGCGGCAACCCCTGAGCGCTGCTACCATTGCTGCACGAGAGACATTCGCTAACGATATAGTGCACAGCATTGATGACGGCGATATGCATGTGGGCAGCATTTGGTTTACTGACGAAGCTTATTTTTACCTGGACGGCTTCGTCAATAAACAGAACTGGCGCATATGGGGAACCGAAAAGCACCATGTTGCAGTCCCATCGTCCCTGCATCCTCAAAAAGTACTGGTCTGGGCCGGCATTTCTTCCAAAGGAATCATTGCCCCATTTTTCAGATCCGAAACGATTACTGCATCACGCTATCTGGACATTCTTCGTGAATTTGTGGCGGTACAAACTGCCTTAGACGACACTGCGAACACCTCGTGGTTTATGCAAGATGGTGCCCGGCCACATCGCACGGCCGACCTCTTTAATTTCCTGAATGAATATTTCGATGATCGTGTGATTGCTTTGGGCTATCCGAAACATACAGGAGGCGGCGTGGATTGGCCTCCCTATTCGCCAGACATGAACCCCTGTGACTTCTTTCTGTGGGGACACTTGAAAGACCAGGTGTAACGCCAGAATCCAGAAACAATTGAACAGCTGAAGCAGTACATCTCATCTGCATGTGAAGCCATTCCGACAGACACGTTGTCAAAGGTTTCGGGTAATTTCATTAAGAGACTACGCCATATTATTGCTACGCATGGTGGATATGTGGAAAATATCGTACTGTAGAGTTTCCCAGACCGCAGCGCCATCTGTTGTTGACAATTGTAACTACTGTAATTTCGAAAGTTTGTCTGCCTGAAAATGTACTGTTGTCCCAAGCATATTGCAACAAACGGTGTATTTCTATCGCTGCTCGTTTAGTTTGTATTGCCGTTTCAAATATACCGGTCATTTTTTAAACACCCTGTATTTTCCTCCCACTAAGAGATAGGAGAGGCCGCGGACGCCTCTTGCAGGGTATGGGCACTCTTCGCTGATAAAGAAACATGCATTTTTACATCATTCTGGAATGTAGACAGCGGTTCATGCAGTGACCTCATTCAGATTCACCGAAAGCCGGAAAAGCTCAAAGAAACACAATCTGCACTTCCAGATAGATGGTTCACAAAACTATTGCTGTTGCAATTTAAAACTTATCCAACAATGATATCTATGAAAAAAATAGTAGAAAACATGCGTGTAGAGGTCTCACATAATACAACTTTGAATTGCTTCTTTAATAGCTAAAGGGTCGATATGTGACTCTCAGTTGCTGCCGGCTAGTCTCCAATCGGGCGTTAAGTTAGCGATGCGTTGTCCTATTCAGATATAACATCGGCTTGACCCTTCACAAAAGGCAGAGCCATCAGTTGCAGGACTTTATTAACGTACCGTCTGATTGTCAAAGTGGCTATAGTAAAACATAACGGCTGTCCATCAAACGAACTCTCGCTGTACACTACGGCATCAGCATGCTTGAAATGCGACGGCAAACTATCGACGTCGGCGCCGTCTGCGTTGCCTCCAAACACAGGCACGTCGATCGCCGCCACCAAGAGAAACAAGGGGCTTGCCACTAAGGACGTTCTGCGTGGCCGCTGCTCGTGGCAGCGCCATGTCCGTGGCAGGGGTAGTGTGCTGCGCACAGCAGTGGCCGCAACGGTCGGCATGCAATTACTTCAGGGTCTAGCAGCTATCGACCAACTGTGCTGACACACACACACACACAGAGTGCTCTGTACAGGTCGTCACCTCTTACGTACCACTAGTAATACTGCAAGTTGTGGTTGCTGCCCCTTGTCAGTGCCTTCTGCTAGTAATCGTGTCCGCTGTACGTGTTGCATGTAATGATCTTCCTCCATCCATTGCCACCACCTTTGAACGATGATAGCGTCGACAGCACCGGTGTACAGCAGAATAACAATTTCGAGCCTTCAATTACTCGATGAAATCCTTCGAAAGTGCATATAATGCATCAAATTGTCCCATTGTGGTCAGTTCACACTGGACGTTGCGGCGGCGCGTTTGTTTCCCACAATCCCTTTCAGTCAAGTTTATAGTGTTGCATTTCGCGAAAACGTAATAGCTAAAAAAAATACGGATTGCTTTTGATTGAGAATGCTCGCCAAATATTAAGTCTGTCGGTACCTAATGCAGACACACTTTTTAGCCACCGACCTGCTCAATACGCCACGTGGAATATGTCTTTTCTAGTCACAAAATTGACTTCAAAATTCCGAAATTTCTACACACCCAACGGAATAATTATGCCGTCACTTTACCACACATTTGATGCTAGATGCGGCAACTTATCATTTCCATCGGAACTACTACTACAAGCGCCCGAACTGTTTCATGGCTGGGCTCCGACTCCTCTCTAGAATACTCCAAGTCTTCCCTACCAGCAGAGAAAGGCGCGCGAAGAATATTGCTTTACCATTGGTGAGCTTACTCAAAGGCCAATAGCTAAACAACATTCTCTGCGTCAGTCCGCGCTTTTCATCAATAACCAATTGCAAAATAGTAACCTAACGACTGCACTTTTTGCCGACGTAATTATCTAATATTCTGAAGTTTTGTATATATATACAGTAATTTGCTATTGTTATTTATACCTGAATTATCTTTTCCTTTACCATAAACTTACTTTACAAATCTATTCTACAAAAATCCCCTTTGTCCACATCCATACTTCTTCGAGATGTTTCCACACTAAACCCACTACATAACTTGTTAAACAATTATCTTCATATTAACCTTAAATCACACTCACGCACCATTCATACTGCTAAAACACATTTATAACATTTCACATACACAAAAAGACATAATAACACTTTATGAAAATACTAGAACAGTTCATGAAAAACATTCTATTACTTTAGTGCACTCTAGTGGGTACAATCGAATTGAAATAAGAACACCGTGAATTCATTGTCCCAGGAAGGGGAAACTTTATTCCTGGGGTCAGATACATCACATGATCACACTGACAGAACCACAGGAACATAGACACAGGCAACAGAGCATGCACAATGTCGGCACTAGTACAGTGTATATCCACCTTTCGCAGCAATGCAGGCTGCTATTCTCCCATGGAGACGATCGTAGAGATGCTGGATGTAGTCCTGTTGAACGGCTTGCCATGCCATTTCCACCTGGCGCCTCAGTTGGACCAGCGTTCGTGCTGGACGTGCAGACCGCGTGAGACGACGCTTCATCCAGTCCCAAACATGCTCAATGGGGGACAGATCCGGAGATCTTGCTGGCGAGGGTAGTTGACTTACACCTTCTAGAGCACGTTGGGTGGCACGGGATACATGCGGACGTGCATTGTCCTGTTGGAACAGCAAGTTCCCTTGCCGGTCTAGAAATGGTAGAACGATGGGTTCGATGACGGTTTGGATGTACCGTGCACTATTCAGTGTCCCCTCGACGATCACCAGAGGTGTACGGCCAGTGTAGGAGATCGCTCCCCACACCATGATGCCGGGTGTTGGCCCTGTGTGCCTCGGTTGTATGCAGTCCTGATTGTGGCGCTCACCTGCACGGCGCCAAACACGCATACGACCATCATTGGCACCAAGGCAGAAGCGACTCTCATCGCTGAAGACGACACGTCTCCATTCATCCCTCCATTCACGCCTGTCGCGACACCACTGGAGGCAGGCTGCACGATGTTGGGGCGTGAGCGGAAGACGGCCTAACGGTGTGCGGGACCGTAGCCCAGCTTCATGGAGACGGTTGCGAATGGTCCTCGCCGATACCCCAGGAGCAACAGTGTCCCTAATTTGCTGGGAAGTGGCGGTGCGGTCCCCTACGGCACTGCGTAGGATCCTACGGTCTTGGCGTACATTCGTGCGTCGCTGCGGTCCGGTCCCAGGTCGACGGGCACGTGCACCTTCCGCCGACCACTGGCGACAACATCGATGTACTGTGGAGACGTCACGCCCCACGTGTTGAGCAATTCGGCGGTACGTCCACCCGGCCTCCCGCATGCCCACTATACGCCCTCGCTCAAAGTCCGTCAACTGCACATACGGTTCACGTCCACGCTGTCGCGGCATGCTACCAGTGTTAAAGACTGCGATGGAGCTCCGTATGCCACGGCAAACTGGCTGACACTGACGGCGGCGGTGCACAAATGCTGCGCAGCTAGCGCCATTCGACGGCCAACACCGCGGTTCCAGGTGTGTCCGCTGTGCCGTGCGTGTGATCATTGCTTGTACAGCCCTCTCGCAGTGTCCGGAGCAAGTATGGTGGGTCTGACACACCGGTGTCAATGTGTTCTTTTTTCCATTTCCAGGAGTGTAGAAATGATCGAATTTAACAATGGTGAAACCAAAATTCAAATCGGAATTTCTTGACAAAGCTGGTGACGTATATTTTCCACACTGCTGAGAAGTGAAAGATTGGGAACAGCGTCACTGAAACACTTCGGAACGTCGACATAAATTTTCTCAAGAAAATATATACCCAGAAACACGTCGACCAATAGTTTCAAGGAACTATTTTGAGCCCCTTGACACAGCCGTTGCATTTGTTCTATTTTGCTTTCTCCCTAAGTAGTAAATAAATTCTGTATTTCTCTTGTGATGTCTTTTGTTTGCTCGGCATATTACTCTACTGGCCATTAAAGTTGCTACACTAAGAAGAAATGCAGATGATAAACGGGCATTCATTGGACAAATTTATTATACTAGAACTGACATGTGATTACATTTTCACGCAATATGGGTGCATAGATCCTGAGATATCAGTACCCAGAACAACCACCTCTGGCCGCAAGAACGGCCTTGATACGCCAGGGCATTGAGTGAAAGAGAGCTTGAATGGAGTCTGCAGGTACAACTGCCCTAGTTAATTCAACACGATACCACAGTTCATCAAGAGTAGTGACTGGCGTATTGTGACGAGCCAGTTGCTCGGCCACCATTGACCAGATGCTTTCAGTTGGTGAGAGATCTGGAGAATGTTCAGGCCAGGGCAGCAGTCCAACATTTTCTGTATCCAGAAAGGCCTGTACAGGAGATGCTACCTACGGTCCTGCAATATCCTGCTGAAATATAGGGTTTCGCAGGGTTCGAATGAAAGGTAGAGCCACGGGCCGTAGCACATCTGAAATGTAACGTCCGCTGTTCAAAGTGCCGTCAATGCGAACCAGAGGTGACCGAGACGTGTAACCAATGGCACCCCATACCATCATGCCGGGTGATACCCCAGTATGTCGATGACGAATACACGCTTCCAATGGGCGTTCACCGCGATGTCGCCAAACAAGGATGCGGCCATCTTGATGCTGTAAACAGAACCTGGATTCATCAGAAAAAATGACTTTTGCCATTCGTGCACCCAGGTTCGTCGTTGAGTACACCATCGCAGGCGGTCCTGTCTGTCATGCAGCGTCAAGGGCAACGGCAGCCATGGTCTCCGAGCTGACAGTCCATGCTTCTGCAAACGTCGTCGAACTGTTCGTGCAGATGGTTGTCGTCCTGCAAACGTCCCCATCTGCTGACTCAGGGTTCTAGACGTGGCTGCACGATCCGTTACAGCCATGCGGATAAGATGCCTGTCATCTCGAGGGCTAGTGATACGAGGCCATTGGGATCCAGCACGGCGTATCGTATTACCCTCCTGAACCCACTGATTCCATATTCTGCTAACAGTCATTGGATCTCGACCAACGGAAGCAGCAATGTCACGATACGATAAACACCAATCGTGATAGGCTACAATCCGACCGTTATCAGAGTCGGAAACGTGATGTTACGCAATTCTCCTCCTTATACGAGACATCGCAATAACGTTTCACCAGGCACCGCCGGTCAGCTGCTGTTTGTATATGAGAAATCGGTTGGAAACTTTCCTCATGTCAGCACGTTGTAGGTGTCGAGACCGGCGCCAACCTTGTGTGAATGCTCTGAAAAGCTAATCATTTGCATTTCACAACATCTTCTTCCTGTCGGTTAAATTAAGCGTCTGTAGCACGTCATCTTCGTGGTGTAACAATTTTAATGGCCAGTAGTGCATTTAATGGAGTCTTTTCATGTGTTCGGGCCAGTTGTGATGCTTTATCCCGCTAGATATTTCGAAGACCGACCCAATCGTCTTCTCCAGGTGCTGAGAGCAGTCTCATAATGCTCATTCGCTGTCTTGGCTGCAATTAGAATGACATTCGAAAATTTTTGTCAGTAGTTAGTCTAAGCTTTCACAAGGAAAAGAGGGAGGAAGGAAACTGCTTCCACACATTTTTCATATCGAGTTAACTTTTCAACTCAGTTATTGACTGCTGCGTACGGGTGCACCGCCTCCGCTAAGCGAACTTTGCAATCTCCTGGCCTGAATGTGCTTTGTAGAGGACAGTTATCATTCTTCATTTGTACGAGGCAGCACATCTGTTTAAATTAAGGATGACCTAGAGCCCGGGGCGCATTACGGCTCCACCTGTCGATAAAAAATTAATGCAGCTCAACTTTTTTGATAATTAAAATTAAGCTACGCTGTTTTGAGGAGCCGATGATTTACAGATTGTAAAAATTCTTGAAAAACCTTGCTTGCACACAGCTGTATTGATCAATTCATTATACAGCCGGTTTAAGTCACAAACAGATCGTCGTCAGGGACATTATAACATCGTAGTCAGATATATTACAACTGATAACCACTACTGAGCATCGTTTCACAATCCAACACCTCCATAAATATCATTACGAGGTCACAATATCCCAGAACATGGTCTGTCTATGACAAACTTGTTGTGTAATCAGTTGATTAATACAGCTGTGCCCAACAATGATTTCTCAATAAAATTAATCTCCTTTGTCGTATCCCGAGTGTTGAGGCGGTGGAGGTTGGCTTCTGTGAATACGAAGATCCACATTTCGAAAGATAGCTCCATTGGAGGTACTGTCACCAGGAAATGAGACGTCATTCTTTTGGAGAATATCATTACGGCTGGACGCGGACGGAGATTCCAGAACAAAAAGGACAATAACGTTTGATTACTCTCTGATTTATCCAATGCTAAGCAAGCAAGGAAGTGACCATGAATTCTTTCAGGTCCAGATCTTAAGTAACCACCCGTTCTAATAAGTTTATATGATGCAGTGCAGAGATAGCTTCCTTATCAATTAGAGTCAAATCCATAATTATTTTTGTTTGGTTTCATCGGTCTTCTAAAATGTTTACTGCGGTCTACAACAACTCTCTTCAGCTCATAGTAGGACTTACATCCTATGTTCCTGATTATTTGTTGAATATATTTCAGCCTCTGTCTTACCCTACGGGTTTTGTTCTCCACGGCTTCCTCATACGGTCACACATTTCCTATCGCTGTGCCTGTTATAGTTAGTGTTTTTCACATAACTTCCTTTTCCAGGGAAAACCATCCCATTTCTTATCTGTCCGTTCACTATTAGCTTTCAGGATCCTCTTTTTAATACTCCATTTCAAACGCTTGGATTCATATTTTTTGCAGTTCTGAATCCAGTGTCTGTCGAAACGCAGAGTCGGCTATGGGCGACTTCTTTCCTAGGATATTCATTACCAAGTTGGGCCGCTTACAACGGGCATCGATAGCAGTGGCTTCTTTCTACGTGTATACCTACAATGCAGAAGCCGTGATGCAGTGAGTGATGGCGTGTACTTTGTGATCGAGTATAATTTCCTTCATTTTCTGCAACATTTACGGGCTGTAGGCGAAAAAAAAAATCAACCGCTTGACAAGCGTACATGTCGGCTCATCTGGAATGTGTAGCGTCTGCCACTTTCCGTGACACTTTCGCGCTCACAAAATAGACCCGCGTTATGTTTGGCGGTAGCTGTTCTAAACTAAGCAGTAAGATTAAAGAATGTGGAAAAATGAATATCTTGTAACATACCAGATTCATAGTTGAAATACATTTCGTTAAATCTTCTAATAATACTTATTCTGTAAATATTTTTATGTTTTTCCAAAGAAAATATTCGCTCTATAGCGGAGTGTGCAGTGATATAGAATTTCCTGGTAGATTAAAACTGAGCCGGACAGAGACTCGAAATCGGGACTTTTGCCTTTACGGTTTCTACCTACCGAGCTGTTCCAGCACGACTCAGAACTCGGCCTCACCACTCTACAGCTCCACTTCCGCCAGTACCTAGTCTCCTCCCATCCACACATTACAGAATTTCATCTGCGGAACTTGCAGAACTGGAACTTCTGGAAGAAACGATACTGCGAAACGTGACCTAGCACATCCTGTCAGACGATTCGAGAATGCATTTTTCACTGCACTGGAGTGTGCACTGTGGGCTGAGCTAACTCCCCGCAACAGCCTTTCTTCCAGCAGTGCTAGTCTTGCAGGGTTCGCTGAATATATACTGGGAAGTCGTGCTTGGGTAGCTTGCTGCAAAAGGCAAGGGTCCTGAGATCGAGTCTCGGTTTTAATGTGCAAAGAAACTGGGTATTTTAATGCACGAGGGAGTGCCGAAAAGTAATGCCTCCGAGTTCTTTTATGTGAAAACTGTTAAAGGTTTTAAAATAAAACAAATGTTTTTAACATGTGCGTCTTTATTCTACAGATCTACATCTCTGCACTCCTCGGGTTCTGGAGAGCTCCGAATTTCAGTGTTTAACGCGACAGTGTGTAAAGCAACTATGTCGGCGCGTGAGAAACGGCGTGCTGTAATCGGGTTTCGAATTCGAAGAGTTCGTCCACACGTGCAGCCACCCTCCCCTTTAGAGTGACAGCGCCAGCTCACACAGGAGCACTACGACATCTGCAACAACCCGACGTCTTGGGTTCATTGTCTACATCTACATCCAAGAGACGTCTCTGCAATTCACGTCGGAAGAGGGTTCTTCGAGCTACATTCAGACTATTTCTCTACCGTTACACTATCTAAAAGAGCATGGGAAAATTAACATTTAAATCTTTCTGTACAAGTTCTGATTTATTATGATGATCATTTCTCTTTATATAGATTCGCGACATTAAAATGTTTTCACATATAGGGGAGAAAGTTGGTGATGGCAATTTCGTGAAGAGATCTCGCCACAACACGAAACGACTTTGTTTTAATAATTGCCATCCGAGCTCGCTTATCATATCTGTGACACTAGCTCCGCTGTTTCGCGGTAGTACGAAACGAGCTGTTCTTCTCTGGATTCTTTCGATGTCCTCCGTCAATCCTATCTGGTAACAACCGCATACAACACAGCATTACTCTGGGAGAAGACGAACAAGCTTAGCGTAGGAAGTCTATTTAGTAGACACATTCTATCTTCTAAGTGTTCTACCAGTAATACGTAGTCTTTTGTTAGCTTTCCTCACAACACTAACTGTGTAATGGTTCCAATTTAAGTTGTTTGTAATTGTAACTGTTAGGTATTTAATTGAATTCACAGCCTTTAAATTTGTGTGAAGTACCATCTAACTGAAATTCAACTGGTTTCTTTTTGTGCTCATGTGGATGTCCTCATACTTTTACTTATGAAAGACCATTGTCACGCTTCGCAACATACAGACATCGTGTCTAAGTCATTTTGCAATTTCTTTTTATCTTCTGATGACTTTATTAGACGTTACGTGACAGCATCATCTGCAAACAATCTGAAAGCGCTCCTCAGATCATCTAAATGCTTGGGGAACTATGTATATCACATCTGTTTTACTCTCAGTTTCTGTCGATGACTATGTACTGTGATCTTTCTGAGAGAAACCGCGGATCCAACCACACAACTGAAGCTATAGTTCAAAGGCAACAATATGACTAGAGGTCTTATGCGAGGACGCTGTCAAACGCCTTCTGGAAATACAGAAATACGGTATCAAATTGAAGCCCCTTGACGATAGCACTTATTACTTTGTAAGAATAAAGTGCCATTGTTTCACAACAACAATGTTCTCTGAATGCGTACTGACAGTCTGTCAATGCTCAATTCATGTTCCAAAATCATACAGCAAATCGACATCAGTAATATGGGTCTGCAATTCAGTGGAGTACTCCTATTTACTTTCTCGAATACTGGTGTGCAACTTTCCAGTTTTTTGATACGGATCTTTCATCGAGCGGGCGGTTGTATCAGCATACTCAGAAAGGAACCTTATTGGTATGCTATCTGGACAGGAAGATTTGCCTTTATTAAGTGCTTTAAGCTACTTCTAAGTCACTCGTGTTTGCACTTGTTCTCGATTGCAATTATCAATTATTTACTTCGTCGTCTTTGGTGAAGCCATTTCGGAAAACTGTTTCATAACCAAGCATTAGGAGTGCTGTCGTCAATAGTACTACCACTAAGAATTGCGCAGTGAAGGGACTGATTACGTCTTCCCGCTGTCTGGTCATCGGTCTTCCTCCATACGGACCCAACTTGGTCCCATCCCATTTTCATCTGTTTCCAAAACTTCATGAGAACACCTCCGGAGGCTTTACTCTGATGGCGATGAAGTGGCGCTAGCGGAGATCTTTACAGTGACGCTATCAACAAACTGGTCTGTAGTTGGGAGAAATGTGTTCGTGGCTAGGATGACTATGTTGAAAGAAAGATACGTAAGCATGAAGAATGAAGAATAAAGTTGTAGAATGTTAATAATGTTTGTTTTATACAAAAAGCTTTAAGGTTTTTCTCATAAAAAATTCGGAGGCTTTATTTTTCAACTCCCCATCGTGATTGAACTGTAAATCGCTGCTTTCACTTCTCATAAATATTTAACGGTTGTGCGACAGACCAACAGTAGTTTAATCCAACGAAAACTGGTTGCTGGGAGGCTTTTTCAGTATGTTGTATTTATTTATGTTGATAGAAGAATGCTGCAGAATTTGAGTGGTTTTGAGATATAGTGTACACGATATTGCGTCTTATCTACCTTTATTTGAAAAGGGAATGTAATACATTTCGAATCCTACAGTCTTTTTACCTTGTGACACACCGCCTGGTGTTGCTGAGACTAATCAGTCATCAGGACAGCACGAGGCGAAGAGTGCAGTGCAGTGAGCATCCACAAGTAGCGTGAAGAGCGTCACCAGGCCGAGAGCGACGGTTGACCAGTTGGGCAGGAACTGAAAGTCTGAAACTCGTGAACTGGGGGGTTACCAGTGTGGCCAAAATATAGGGTGTCCTAGGAGGAGTAGACAATATCCAGGGATGTGACAGGAACGATCATTCGAAGCAAAAAAGTCTATTAAACATGGGCTCTAAAGCTACACCATGAAACCTATGAGAAGCTGATCACCTTCTCTAGTGTGAAACAAATCTCTTACTGAAAAACTGCTCAAAGGTCGTAGGGTATACATTACAGAGTCCATGTGTACTAGACGTTTTTGCTTGGAGTGATTCGTACCTGCCTTGGCCCTGATATTGACTGCTCATCGTGTAAGACACAGTACCAGGTGGCCCATGCACGCCATTCTCAGTCGATCTTGGTTAGCCCTGGATGACACAGACACCGAAAGGTTTGCCTAAGCAGAACAGTAAAGGGGACTCCACATCAACAGGGAGGTGACCTTGCTAACCGTAAGATTAGCGCTTGAAAACAAACATTATATAGCTGAAACTGGTCCTATAGCTCGTCGCTATGAAACTTGCTGTAGGAGGGGTGCCGGATTCCGTTCCTAGACTCAAGAAAGGTGTCTGTGTAGAAGAATGATTGGCCCTAAACAAAACAATCTGCACAAGGGCCAAAGCATATTAATTATCTGTTTCAAGGCGTATCAGCATGTGACATCTGTTTTATTAACAACAGATGGCGCATAAATTCGTGCTTCATAATTGGCGGTATTAGATAAATGCTCTCATACAGAACAATGAATATAATGAATATCATAAATTATGCTCCTTTAAACTTATGTTATAGATTGGCAGATTTTTAGAACTGCTTTATTCACAGGTCCGCTGGAGCTCTTCTTTGTCCCAACTACGATGGGAAATTAGTGGTCGAGAACTAATGACTTTCATAATATTAACAATAATGACACTATTATTATTATTATTATTATAGTTACAAATAACAGTGTATCGTAAATACAGCAGCACGATAACACTTTCGTTTATACTACATTTTCATTGAAGCCAAGCTTGCCGCACACGGGATGTGCTCCAAAGTATTCGATAACATTCCGGGCAACATCGGGTGCGTCGCAATTTTTTTTTTTTTTTTTTTTACGACGCGTTGTACCTGGAAACGCTTCTTAAACGCGTCTCTGTACGTCTAAACACATGCTCAGTAGGTAGACGTCGCGTTGGAAAACGTTGTCAATACCACCCTCGGGACTCAGCTGCATTGCGGTGTGTCTCCTCATAGATCAAGAGCATGTCAGTGGAGTCTTGCTGGGAGTCCATTGCAGTTGTTACCTGTTTGACTATAAGACTTGACTGGAACTACAAACAGTCGGCCACGCAACCTTATCAGAGCAAAACCAGGACGGAAATACATGGCGGCAAAGCTCACTGGAGTTTCACTTGTACGTGCACTTCCCCTCTGGTCAGCAGTGAGGAGGCAACCCTTCTCGACTAACGTATGCGGGAAACACAAAACAACAGAGGACGTCTTTCGTGAACTACCTGGTATATCTATTCTCCAGTGGTCATGCTGTACGCTTTCTTAACTGTCATCGGCTTGCGGGCTCTAATGCTGATTGGGGTGGGTGGTCTTTGGGTAGAAATTGCAAGTTAAGCAATGAACACGGCCATACTGTTGTACTTCGCCGTACAGTTGTTCCTCGGCTTGTATTCTACCCTTCCCTAGGCCTCTTTGATATGTTTTTACATTCCTATCTAGTGAAGCACGTCAGAAATACTGTTTACACTTATACATTTTAGGGTATCTTATATGTGATGGACAGAAATCTGCGCCTGGAGTTTTCCATTGTTATATTATTCGTTCAAATCTGTAAACCAAGGCTTGTTTGTTAATTATCCAAATTGTTTCTTTAAAACATTTCATTACAGTTTAATACATTCTGTGGATCTACAAACCAAATTTATTTTTCTTGTTGACAAGAAATATTGCGTTAAATTTCATATTTGTGAGACTATTAAATTATTTAAGTATGGCATCCATTGTGTGTTCACCCCAGTCAACAGGTCACTTGGTTCTAGAAAACAAACTTTAGATCGCCTGATAACCCAGAGGATATGACGCCAGCAAGGAGAATATGTAAACCTATTAGCTGAAACTGGTCAATGTGGGTTCAGCTCCCCGTCTCTAAACAAATAGCTGAGGCCTCTTCAGTAACCCTGCGTTCCCAGAGATGAGACATCACTGACGCAGAGGGCTCACGAGATTGCCTCCCGCTCACATTTTGACGTCATTCGCGTCTTCTGCCCGCCCCAACCCAGCACTGCCGCACTCCAGGGACCACAGAAAGGCAGAAATACTCAAATTTGCAGCCGTCCAAAAGCTCTCGGTTAACGCTCACTTCATGCTCGCCTTGTTGCACCTGGCAGGTCAGCTGGCAATAAAACAACTGCCATTCTGCCGCGCCGGCCTTTTAAATGAAACTCAATTATTTCGTTCACTAGCACATAAATGAATCTCTCTCACAGACGACTGCTTTTTTTTCATTTCTGTAGAGTGCACATAAACAATATGCTGTTCGTTTCTGCTGATGGCCATTTCACCATTTTATATGTTACCGTTCCCTTGCCTTTCAGACACTAAAACCGAAAGATATTATACGTATTCCATTCTGCGCTACTTTTGATTGTTTCTTCTTGTCTCACACACCTGGCATGTCATTAGCACAAGTTTACAGTCTGTACACAACAGGCGCTATTGATACATTACGTTTTGGATATGAAAGAATATATGTAAGGTTTCTGTGTGCCGGACCAGGACCCGAACACGAAACATTAGCATCTGTGAACCACATCCTTACCGGCTCAGCAGTTCACGCAACTACTGAGATTTGACCACACAACTCTGAGCTTATCGATACCTGTGTCTCACAACACACACTCAACTGCAGTGTCAGTCTTCTGCCTCTGTACTCAGTAAGCCACCTTGTGGTGAGTGATCGTATGTATGAAATATGTTGCCCAGTCTTCTTAGGTCTTAAGCCCTCTGTGTTCCTACAGTACACCTCTCCGTGATACACCGTAACTCCGTTGTAGCGTTTACCACTGCAGTTTGCTGAGAAGCACTGTAACGGTGTTCCATCTACTAAACGAGCCGGTAAATGAACACAGTGCTCTTAGTCATAAATTTTAAGGTTCAAATGGCTCTGAGAAATATGGGATTCAACATCTGAGGTTATCAGTTCCGTAGAACTTAGAACTACTTAAACCTAACTAACCTAAGGACATCACACACATCCATGCCCGAGGCAGGATTCAAACCTGTTGCCGTAGTGGTCGCGCGGTTCCACACTGAAGCGCCTATAACTGCACGGCCACAGCGACCGGCAGAAATTCTTATCTAACTTGTTGAGGATCCTAATGTGATGATCGATACCCAAGAACGGTTCCAACAACAGTTTTGTAAGCCAAGCCATTTTTGTCGCGAATGAATTATGTTTCTATAAGAGTCTGCCTATCTTCATCTTGGTTATACCCCTCAAGCTACCTAAAGGTGTGTGGTGGAGGATACTTCTCGTACTACTGCCTGATGCCCTTTAATCCGTCCCACTCGCGAATGGCGAGTGTGAAGAACGATTGTCGGTAAACCTCTGTATTAGCTCTAATTTTTTGCAGAAAATTTTGTATTGTGGGCGTTTACAACTGTACAACTGTACGATGAAGAATAAGACTGCTTCAACTGTATGATAAATCTTTAAGATCCAACTAGTTCTGCGGTGACAGAGCCACATCTTTAGGAAAGGTAAAGGCTCCAGAGAGGCAGTTCTCACGTTCAGATTCATAATGGAAGCACAAAATATGAAAGAAACAGGACGAGTTCTTAGGATTTGCGGACCAGGAAAGAGCGGTCGACAATGTGAAATGGTTGAAGATGTCTGAAATTTTGAGAAAATATAAGTAAGCTTTAGTGATAGGATTGTTCTCATCAGAATCGACAATTAACCAACACTGGCCATAATAGTTCAGGTATACATGCCGACGCCGCAAGCTGGAGATGAGGAGATAGAGAAAGTACATGAGGATATTGAAAGAGTAATGCCGTACGTAAAGCAACATGAAAATATAGTAGCCGGCCAAAGTGGCCCTGCGGTTCTAGGCGCTACAGTTTGAAACCGCGCGTCCGCTACGGTCGCAGATTCGAATCCTGTCTCGGGCATTGATGTGTGTGATGTCCTTAGGTTAGTTAGGTTTAAGTAGTTCTAAATTCTAGGGGACTGATGGCCTCAGATGTTAAGTCCTATAGTGCTCAGAGCCATTTTTGAAAATATAGTAGTCGTGGGTTACTGGAATGCGGTTATATTGGGGGGAGTAGAAGAAAGGGTTGTTGGAGAGTATGGACGTGTAACTAGGAACGAGAGAGGAGAAAGACTAATTGAGTTCTGTAATAAATTTCAGCTTGTAACAGACAGTACTCTGTTCCAGGATCACTGGAGAAGGAAGTATACTTGGAAAACGGCAGGAGATACGGAAGATTTCAGTTAACTTTCATCATGGCCAGACAGAAATTCCGAAATCAGGTATTGGATTGTAAGGCGTACCCAGGAGCATTTATAGACTCAGATCAAGGTGTAGGAATAATGAAGAGTAGGCTGAAACTTAAGACAGTTAGTCAGGAAGAATCAATACGCAAAAAAAATGGGATACGGAAATACCAAGGAATGACTAGAAACGCTTAAAGTTCTCTGAGGCCATAGACACTGCAATGAGGAACAGATCATTCCTCAATGTTTGGATTTCTGTATTTAACTCAACGTTTTGTACTTCCTTCTTTCACCGATCAACTGAAATATTTCTTCTGTGCTCCGTGGTTTCTTGGTACGTGTGTTTTTATTTCCAACTTCCGTGGTTTCCATTTTTAGAGATATCCATTCCTCTCAACTGTGCTTTAGGAAAGGTAAAGTCAATAAGAGGAAATTCTGACATTGCAGTTGATAACGGAAGCTCGTCTGAAGAAAACTCAAGACACGTTCATAGGATTTGCCGACCTGGAAAAACGTCCGACAATGCCAAATGGTGCAAGATGTTCGAAATAGGAAAATAGCGAGAAGCTAAATGGAGAGACGGGTAATATACAATATCTACAAGAGAGAAGGATGTAAGACAGGCATATAGTCTTTCGCCCCCACTGTTGGATCGTCACATCGAGGAAGAAATATGGAAATAAAAGAACATTTCAGGAATGGGATTAAAATTCAAGGTGATGAGATTGCTGTCTTGAGTAAAAGTGAAGAAGAATCACTTGATCTTCTGAATGGAATGAACAGTCTAATGAGTACAGTATATAGATAGAGGGGTTATCGAAGAAAGACGAAAATAATTAGAAATAGCCGAAATGAGAACAGCGAGAAACTTAACGTTGGGATCGATGGTAACGGAGCACATGAAATTAAGAAATTTTACTACCTAGGCAGCAAAATAACCAATAAGGGACCGGGTACGGAGGACATCAGAAGCAGACTAGCACTGGCAAAAAGGGCATTCCTTGGCGAGAGCAGACAACTAGTATCAAACATATGCTTTAATTTGAGGAAGAAATTTATGATAATGTACATTTGAGGCACAGCATTATATGGTAGTGAAACGTGGACTATGGGGAAACCGAAATTGAAGAGAATCGTCGCATTTGAGATGTACAAATATCGGAAGTTTGGTGGTCTGATAACTAAGAAATGAAGAGGTTCTGCGCAAAATCTGAGGGGAAAAATGGCTCTGAACAGTATGGGACCTAACTTCTGAGATCATCAGTCCCCTAGAACTTAGAACATCTTAAACCTAACTAACCTAAGGACATCACACACATCCATGCCCGAGGCAGGATTCGAACCGGCGACCGTAGCGCTCGCTTCGGTTAGTAATTTGATAAAATTTTGTATAATGTTTATATTTTAAATCCGTATTTTGATTTTAAATGTAATTTGGTTCCAGACTGTAGCGCCTAGAACCACTTGGCCACATCGGCCGGCTCGGAGGGGAAAGAAATATGAGTAAATCGCTGACAAAAAGGGGGGGGGGGGCAGGATGATACGCGATCAAGCGGTTCTAGGCGCTACACTCTGGGGCAGCGCGATGTCTACGGTCGCAGGTTCGAATCCTGCGTCGGGCGTGGATGTGTGTGATGTCCTTAGGTTAGTTAGGTTTAAGTAGTTCTAAGTTCTAGAGGACTGATGACCCCAGAAGGTAAGTCCCATAGTGGTCAGAGCCATTTGAACCATTTAGCCAGGATGATACATCTGTTAAGATATCAGGGAATAGCCCCCATGGTACTAGAGTGAGCTGTAAGGATAAAATCTACAGAGCAAGACAGAGATTGGAATACATCCTGCAAATAATTGAGGACGTAGGTTGCAAGTGCTACTCTGAGATGAAGAAGTTGGCATAGGGGAGAAGTTCGTAACGGGACGCACGAAACGCGTCAGAAGACTGATGGATAAGGGTACATCCAAGAAAAGAAGCCAAGAACGAAGTGTCGTAATTAAAAAGGACGTACTCTTCAACCTACACATCGAAAGAACAATGACAGGAATAAAAGTAAGTTTTTCGCCTTGCATTAAAATTCAGGGCGACTGTTTGCCAATGATAAGATTCCCTGAAGACTTTGCTACCCACAATGAAATTTGTAGTTACAGGATATGCTGAATGTAATGAACAGTCTGATGAGTACAGGAAGTGGATTTAGAGTAAATCGAAGGGAGGCAAAATTTACGAGGAGTAACAGAAATGAGATTAGCAATAAACTTACATTCAAAGTTGGGGATCGTGAAGCAGAGCAGTCGAAAAGAGTTTGAAAACGATTATCCGCCGTCTCCTTTCTTAGAATAAATTGTAAAAGTAACTATCCGCCATTATTCTGCGAACTATTTTCTTATAGTCGGACTGGTATTGACGCTGGTCGATCTGTGTAGAGGCATATATTGTCCCCATATTGTATTGTGCCTTATTTTAATAAATAATCTATTGAAGCGCGTTCACATTCTTGAGAGTAATTACCGGTTGTTTCATAGCCAATAATATGTGTATTAATACCTCTTAAGTCAGAAATCGTTGAAAGCACCTGCTACCTTTAGCTCAAAATTCTTTTCAATTTCTGTCTATTTTATTTTCAAATGCAACTGAGTGTACTACTAGGGTATGCTGAAAAGTAATGCCTCCGAATTCCTTATATCGAAGCTATTAAAAGCTTTTAAATAAAACAAGCGTTGTTAAGATTCTACATCTTCATTCTTCATGTCTAATATTTATTTCTCAACATAGTCACCCTGGTGACAAATACATTTCAGCCAAGGAGACATAAGTTTGTTGATACTGTCGCCGTAGAATGTTCGACTTTGTTGACGGAGCGATAACCTCTCCTCTGTTTGTACCGCTTCATCGCCATCTATGTGAAGTCCTCGAAGACGTTTTTTAAGTTTTGGAAACAAAACAGATACAATTCAAATGCAGGCAGGTCGGGATACTGTGGCGGTGATAAGTGACAGTGAACCTAAGGCTGCAGATGCCGTATAGTGCGAGTATGGTCTGGGGATTGTCATGATGAACGAGAGGGTGCGTCACGGGTGGATGTTTTCTGCCATTAGAATCTCAGTTAGAGGACTGACATAGTTTACGTTACACATCGCCATGTTACGCGCTACGATTCGGAGCCTTGTAATGTTAGTGGGCCGGAAGTCGACCGGTTCATATGCATGATGTATAATACGTCAACCGATATAGAGAGCTAAATAAAAACTTCAGAGGCATCACTTTTCAGCACTCTCTCATATTTATAAGCTATATTATAAGCGTATAAAGTTGAACAGGAGCAGCACAGCGAACTGCTTTACGCGTACACACGTGTACCCAATGTCATCACAGTTACGTTTGCAGTGTGCACGGAATCATCGAGTTTGAACGTTAGGTAAGCTTAAGTGTCGCCAGGCCACATGAATCACGGTTCTTGTTGCACCAGGCCGGTTGTCGTGTATGGATATATCGTCATCCAGGAGAACTGCTAATCGAAACTTGCACAGTGGCTCAGACACAGGTCGGTGGGCGCAGATTATACTAGAGGAAACATTTGTCTATGCTTCCGTGTGATGTGTGGCAGAAATCTTCCAGCAGGATAACTACCTGTTTCAAAAGACCATAATGAGGCTTCAGTGGTGTGAAGAAGATGGTCATGAAGTGAAGCTGATGTCTTCGCTATCAAATCCGCCTGATTCACACTGAGATGATGAAAGCCGTGAGATAGCAATATGCACATATACCAGTGCCAGTAGTATCACGTATACAATGTATAAATGAACATTCCATTGGTGGAACTGTATATTGTACTACGGTAATTTATGTGAAACCGTTTAGGACGTGATTATAGCCACACAACGAGAATTAACAGACTCTGAACACGGAATGGTAACTAGAGTTACATGTACAAGACATTCCAGTTTGGAAATCATTATGGAATTCAGTATTCCGAGATCTGTAGTGTCAATAGTGTGACGAGATTTTCAGGCACTGCGGATACACAGCTATGGACACTTAACGACCGAGAGCAACAGCGTTTGCATTGTGTTAGCAGTGCCAACACATTAGCAACTCTGCTTGAAGTAACAGCAGAAATCAATGTGGGACGAACGACGGAGCATTCGTTAGGACAGTGCAGCGGAATATTGCGTTAAATGGGTTATGGGAGAAGACGATAGATGCAAGTGTCCTTACTAACAGTGCGACATCGGCTGCAGTGCCTCTCTTGGGGCTGTGACCATATCGGTTGGGCCCTAAGTGACTGGACAACCGTGGCCTGGCCGATTTCAGTTGGTAAGAGCTAATGGTAGCGTGGCGCAGACCCCATTAAGCCACGGGCACAAGTTGCCAACAAGGCACACTGCAAGCTAGTGGTGCCTTCGTAATGGCGTGGGCTATATTTGCGTGGAATGGACTGGGTCCTCTGGTCGAACTGAACCTATCCCCTAGTGGAAATAGTTATGTTCGACTACTTCGTGACCATTTGCTGTTGTTCAGTCCCGTCAGGCGCGCAGGTCGCCCAATGTGGCGTCGAATGGAATAAGACCTGCACCCCGGCGGCCGGACCTGCCCGCAAGGGCCCCCGGCCAATGACGCCAAACGCTCATTTCCATTTTTCCATGGACTTCATGCCCCAGACGAAGATGGAATTATTATGGGTGACAATGTAGCATGTCACCGGGCCACAGTTGTTTGTGATTGGTTTGCAAAATGTACTGGACAATTTGAGCGAAATGTTTGGCCATCCAGATCGACGAACATGAATGTCATTGAACATCTATGTATAAGTCACACTTTCACAGCTTTGGACGCTATTAAGGCAGCATGGCTCAATATTTCTGCAGGAGACTTCCAACGGCTTGTTGAGTCTATGCGCCATCGAGATGCTGCAGTACGGCAGGCAAAAGGATGTCCGACACTATAGTAGGAAGTATCCCATGATTTTCGTCACCTCAGTGTAAACCAGACAGAAGTAGTGTGGGTCTATATTGGGCGTCTAATAGGTGGCAAGCACCTCCGATATCTTCCAAGGACTTAGCGAATCCCGCCCATGTAGAATCTATCCTGTATTACGTTCCAAAGACGCTGTCACACAGGAGGTCATAATATTCATTTTAAACATGGTGTAACAGGTCTAAGTGGAGATGATTTTATATGTGGTACCTTAATATGTCACATGTGTGTTGATATTTTATTCTCTGTGTCGGACAGTCTTTCCACAAACACGTCGCAAGTTTACGGCCAGATGTTTCCCGCGTGGCTGTAGGTGGACTTCGCATGTCAGTATAGAACAACCGTTTTACGTCCATGCATGCAGACTTCAACACCTGACCTGCTGCTCAGGGGAAATAAACATTAACGACTTGTTCTTGCTACAAATATGTGGAGGTAGTAACAAGCCTAAAAAATACTACTCCCAACATCAATAACTATTTGTCTGCAAATGAAGTAAATAATGACGTAATGTTGAGCAGCACACCGTTCTCAGTCAAAAATGGAAACATCTGCACCTATACCCCTTACACCCTGTATGATGGCCAATCCAACAAATTTGTGGGGAATACTATGGCAGCGTCAGTGTATATCTGAGCGTACATGCTAAAGATGTAGTGCTCGTAACAGGCCCGACAGTGGCCAAGTGAAACAGACGTCAATTAGTGGTGCATGTTCACCGTTCACTTGTCCCGCCTTGTCGAAATTTCTGAGTGGGCCGCTGGCGAAGCTCGTCTCCAGCGTGGCTGCTGCGTCAGCGACTTGTTGATCGCTCCAGCGCTTAGATGGAGGACGCATTAGGCAGAGTTCTCCCTAGCTGCGGGCCAGGTAGCGAGCTACACGTACGTGTGCACCCGAGGACCGCCTCCCGGCGCTAATCAAGTTGCCCGCGACTGCTAACTTGCAGCGCGGCGCGGAGCGGCGCTGCCGCCGGCAGACGACTCGACTCGACTCGACACGACACGACACACCCTGCTGCTCGCAGAACGCGCGCCACGGAAGCTGGCTCTTAATTAGTGCCCGCGGCGGGAGCCTGTCTGCGCCACGGCACAGTCCTGTCGCCGTCGGCCTTCCGCCCGCACGCCCTGTGTTCAGCTCAGATCACCCCCGACCCGCTGGGGCTCAGAACAGTTTGCTCGCCACTTCCGCCATTCCACAGTATTACTTAGTTCTTTACGCATTCACTGATTAATATATAAGTTCAACACACAGACGAACACACATTAAAGATACCTGTCATACAGAAACATCAGCAAAGAGAGTGGTTAGGCGTGAAATATAATTTGCCTTCATGTTTCCGGGCAGTTGAGGTCACATTAAGCTTTTCACTAAGTGCGCCATAACAATGCGCATGCAGGCGTGTTGTCGTGACGCTCCACACGGCAGTGCACGATACGAAACGGCGCTGAACATTGCAGCGCGAAATCGTTCTTACCGCAGGCCCTCCTGTATTTCCCACAAATAAGTTGTTGAAATAAATTATTCTTTGAATATTCGTTATCGTAGAAGTTCCTAAAACGTGGACGATACGCTTCTCCTTGTGGACGGACATAAATTTCACATCCGATTTTATTGAATTACTAACTAAAGATAACTAATAGACACAAGCAACTACCCACAGACTCATCGATTACAAAGTTCATACGTACAGCCAGAAATGATAACACCAACACACAATAGCAACTATAACCACACAGCATCTCTGTCAAACTGTCACAACTGTTCAAAAATGGTTCAAATGGCTCTGAGCACTATGGGACTTAACATCTATGGTCATCAGTCCCCTAGAACGTAGAACTACTTAACCCTAACTAACCTAAGGAGGCAAAGAAAATTCCTGACCTGCCTGGAATCGAACTCGAGAACCCGGGCGTGGGAAACGAGAACGCTACCGCACGACCACGAGTTGCGGACACACAATTGTTAATCTGTCAAATCTGACGATAAAATCTTTACTTATAAAAATTACAAACAAGGGTGATTAACAACACCAGGGAACCACAGAACATCAAGCAACACATAAGCCTCGTCCTAAACTGCCCTTCACGATGAAAGCAGAAACGAACAAGTCAGCTAATATCTGGACTTTACAATCACTAAAAACAACAATTCATATACTTCCGAAATTGATAGAAAGCACACAACAACTGACAACATCATACATGCTAGTCCATGCTACCAGAGGCACAGAAACACGCATACTTCCAAGCCATGATCGACAGAACACAAAAACTGCCACTAAACCAAGCTTCTGCACAAAAAGAACTCCAGACATTACGATAAGGAGCACAATAAAATGGTTCGAACCCAGGTAGTATTGCAAATATGCAAAAGGAAAACTACGCTCATGCAAACAAAAATTAATACGGGCATAAAATTGTCCAGAGAAACACAAAAAAGCTAAACCAACATACCTACATACACACTACAACATACGTACCTTCTAATCAGGCCAGGCAACAACAAAAAAATGCCAAGCATACAGAGTGAGGTATCAGACTTGCAATATCAGACGTACATGAGACAGACGTGGGGCAACTTCAGAATATCGAGAGCATACCATAATAAGTAGACAACATTCCATTAGAACTACTGACGGCCTTGGGAGAGCCAGTCATGACAAAACTCTACCAGCTGGTGAGCAAGATGTATGATACAGGCCAAATACCCTCAGACTTCAAGAAGAATATAATAATTCCAATCCCAAAGAAAGCAGGTATTGACAGATGTGAAAATTACCGAACTATCAGTTTAATAAGTCACAGCTGCAAAATACTAACGCGAATTCTTTACAGACGAATGGAAAAACTGGTAGATGCGGACCTCGGGGAGGATCAGTTTGGATTCCGTCGAAATGTTGGAACACGTGAGGCAATACTGACCCTACGACTTATCTTAGAAGAAAGATTAAGAAAAGGCAAACCTACGTTTCTAGCATTTGTAGACTTAGAGAAAGCTTTTGACAATGTTGACTGGAATACTCTTTTTCAAATTCTAAAGGTGGCAGGGGTAAAATACAGGGAGCGAAAGGCTATTTACAATTTGTACAGAAACCAGATGGCAGTCATAAGAGTCGAGGGGCATGAAAGGGAAGCAGTGGTTGGGAAAGGAGTGAGACAGGGTTGTAGCCTCTCACCGATGTTATTCAATCTGTATATTGAGCAAGCAGTAAAGGAAACAAAAGAAAAATTTGGAGTAGGTATTAAAATTCATGGAGAAGAAATAAAATCTTTGAGGTTCGCCGATGACATTGTAATTCTGTCAGAGACGGCAAAGGACTTGGAAGAGCAGTTGAACGGAATGGACAGTGTCTTGAAAGGAGGATATAAGATGAACATCAACAAAAGCAAAACGAGGATAATGGAATGTAGTCCAATTAAATCGGGTGATGCTGAGGGAATTAGATTAGGAAATGAGACACTTAAAGTAGTAAAGGAGTTTTGCTATTTAGGAAGTAAAATAACTGATGATGGTCGAAGTAGAGAGGATATAAAATGTAGACTGGCAATGGCAAGGAAAGCGTTTCTGAAGAAGAGAAATTTGTTAACATCGAATATAGATTTAAGTGTCAGGAAGTCATTTCTGAAAATATTTGTTTGGAGTGTAGCCATGTATGGAAGTGAAACATGGACGATAACTAGTTTGGACAAGAAGAGAATAGAAGCTTTCGAAATGTGGTGCTACAGAAGAATACTGAAGATAAGGTGGATAGATCACGTAAGTAATGAGGAGGTATTGAATAGGATTGGGGAGAAGAGAAGTTTGTGGCACAACTTGACTAGAAGAAGGGATCGGTTGGTAGGACATGTTTTGAGGCATCAAGGGATCACAAATTTAGCATTGGAGGGCAGTGTGGAGGGTAAAAATCGTAGAGGGAGACCGAGAGATGAGTACACTAAGCAGATTCAGAAGGATGTAGGTTGTAGTAGGTACTGGGAGATGAAGAAGCTTGCACAGGATAGAGTAGCATGGAGAGCTGCATCAAACCAGTCTCAGGACTGAAGACCACAACAACAACAACAACAACCATAATCAGCGAAAATAACCACACTCTTCAACCACTTACAGAACGACAACCACAACGCAAAACGAATGGAGTTAGCTATGGAAATCTTACATACATAACCTAAACGTTTAACAATAAAAGTTCTTGAAGAGACAGAAATTTACATACACACAATACAAAATTTTATCAAATTACTAACCGAAGCGAGCGCTACGGTCCCAGGTTCGAATCCTGCCTCGGGCATGGATTGTGTGTTGTCCTTAGGTTAATTAGATTTAAGTAGTTCTGAGTTCTAGGGGACTGATGACCTCAAAAGTTAAGTCCCATAGTGCTCAGAGCCATTTGAACCAACTAACCAAAGATAGAGGATAGACACAAACAACTAACTAGAGACACATCGATTACGAATATAATACGTATAGCCCAAAATGATGATATCAACACACAATAGTATCTGTAACTATACAGCATCTTTGGCTGACTCTCACAACTGTCAGTCTATGATTTCTGACGATAAGCAACCTAATTATAAAAATTACAGCAAGGACGACTAACAACAGCAGTAAACCACAAAACCTCTTAAAGCAATAAAGGCTGTTAAATCTCCACCACATTGTAATACAATACAGTTTGGTGGCGACCACTGATGATATCTGGACGTAAATAGCAAATTTTTATATCCTAAAACTAAATTAGACAATATTACAATAAAATTAAAAATATTGTGTAACTTTCGCAGATGGCCTGAGGACGGCCATCCTTCCGATACGTATCCATCACAATACATACCTCATTAAACTACTGTTGCAGCAATTTGGCTTTTACTACATGATGTTTTTAAAACTAGACATGATTACAAGGAATTGCGTTTAGGGAACTTTCATTATGCGATATGTTTCAAAACAAGGTACAACATTGTTTACTGCAGTAACACGATTGCTTTTGGTTTTTGTTCATGCTGCATCTCTTTGCGTACCCGTGTTTTACTGATGATTCAACGGTGCTTGGAAAGTGTCCTTCTCGAAGCCGCAATGGTTTTTCCCCGTGTGATCGCCGTCCCTTTAATGTTTCCCTTTCGTGGTGTATGTCTCTAAAATCTCATTAATGAGACTGAGATGAAATTTACCAACAGAATTATTCATCCCGCTATGAAGTTGGAACTTAGCACGCATATATCTAAGGAGCGAAAAAAGAGCTTTTTTCCATCTCAGTATTTAGCGAACGCATTCCGTTTTGCTAAGAAAAATAATGGTTCAAATGGCTCTGAGCACTATGCGACTTAACTTCTGAGGTCATCAGTCGCCTAGAACTTAGAACTACTGAAACGTAACTAACCTAAGGACAGCACACACATCCATGCCCGAGGCAGGATTCGAACCTGCGACCGTAGCGGTCGCCCGGTTCCAGACTGTAGCGCCTAGAACCGCACGGCCACTCCGGCCGGCGTTTTGCTAGGAATTAATAATTAATAGCATATCGCATTTGTCCACTGCACCGGTTGACTATTTGGAATTAAACACACTTTTTGATTTAAATTATTTGGTACTAGTTTGCCGGTCCCTTTTCACAGCTGTATTTCGTTGCAGCTGTATGACATGTCGTTAACACATGTAAGTCTCTTTTGTCACTCGAAAGCCATCATAATGCGTGTTAATCTAAATTCCATCTCACCTCTTTGTAGTTTGGCTTTAAGTTTTGACGTACCTTTCCTGTTCATGCGAATTGTACTTATTGCATTTGTTCTTCATTCATGCAATTAGTAAAAGAGAGATGGACTTCTGCACAAATCTTCCACATTCAGAGACTGTTTTAAAGCATGTTTTTATCTAAGAAGCCTCGGGAACGTGTATGTCCTCAGATCCCAGATCGCAATGTAATAGAATCTTTGTGGCATATTTCGGAGAACAAATTACACAATAGATTTGTCATAACAACACTTTTACAATTATTAATATATTTGGAGGGATGTGCATGCACTCCTTTATTCCAGCTACTGTTTGACATAGCTTGTATTTGTCCATCCCACGTACGGTATAAACCGTAATTTATGCCGAAGGAGAATCAAAAACATACAAAATTTTTCATCTCTTTTTACAGGTGTGATATAGTAGAGTACACACACAATCATCTGTAAACAAAATTGGTTTATGTGGTGTCACCGCCAGACACCACACTTGCTAGGTGGTAACCTTTAAATCGGCCGCGGTCCGGTAGTATACGTCGGACCCGCATGCCGCCACTATCAGTGATTGCAGACCGAGTGCCGCCACACGGCAGGTCTAGAGAGACTTCCTAGCACTCGCCCCAGTTGTACAGCCGACTTTGCTAGCGATGGTTCACTGACAAAATACGCTCTAACTTGCCGAGATGATAGTTAGCCTCGCCTTCAGCTACGTTATTTGCTACGACCTAGCAAGGCGCCATTATCAGTTACTATTGATACTGAGAATCATGTACCGTCCAGACCGACGTTCGTCATTAATGAATTAAACTTAAGTATTCCACCAGCTACGTCCGTTGTTTCTAAATTCTAATTTCTTGTCCTGTTCCAGACCTCACGCCATCGTGCGTGAGCTAAAACGCGTGCCTTTCGGCCTCATCTAGTAATACGGTGTTGGCTCTCCTGCCAAGCACCACAGTTTATAAGACACTCCCCTCTTTATACCGATTCATCCAACATACGAAAATGCAGGCATGTGAATAGCGAATTAAATGATTTAACAAAACATTAAATCTTATCTATTGTAAGAGCTCCTGTGTAGTATCTACACCCTGGATCTATCGGTAAATACCGAGATGTGTGTGGAAGGAAGTAATATGTTGTCCGATTCTTCGTGGAAAGTGCCCTCTATAAATTTCAATAGTAAATTTCTCCGCAATGCTCGACGATTCTCTTCTAGCGTCTGGAATAGAAGGGAGAACCGATAGAGGTACTCAGGGTACCCTCCGCCACACACCGTCAGGTGGCTTGCGGAGTACGGATGTAGATGTAGATGTAGATACTGCAGTTAGTTGAGTAACTCTAACGCTCTCGCGCTGACTAAACAATCCCGTGACTAAAATGCTCCGCTCTTCGCTGGATCGTCTTCTCTGCCACTTCTATCAGTCGTATCTGGCAAGTACCGCAGTCTGATGAACCACACTGAAGAAGCGGTCGAGAAAGAACGTTGTAAGCCTTGGACGACTTGCATTTCCTTAAGATTTGTCCTACGAATCTCAGTGTGACACCTACCTTTCCTATTATTTGTTTCATGTGGGCATTCCATTTGCAGTGGCTCTGGATAGTTACTACCAGACATTTTACAATGGTTAATGTTTCCAGCAATTTGTCATCAATAGCGTGGTTGTACAGTAGTAGCTTTCTTTTCCTAAGTAAGTGCAATATGATACATTTATTTATGTTCAGAGTCAACTACCAGAGCCAGCACCTGCAAATTGGTACTGTCTTCTGGCGTTGATACATTCTTATAGACAACCACATCGTCTGCTAAAAGGTTTAAAGAGTTTCCTACGCTTTCTTCTTGATCAGTAGTATACATCGTTAACAGTAAGCGGCTTGTCACTCTTTCGTGGGGTACTCCGTAAATTACTAAACATCTATCGATTTTGTTTAGTTCTGTCTGCGAGAGGCTCTTGAATCCAGTCGCAAATCTAATGCGACTCTCGATATGCTCGTACTTTTTCACTAAAAGGCAGTGTCGGGCGGTGTCAAATGCCTTCCTCAGGGCAACGAACACGGTATCAAACTGAGCGACATTATCTACAGCGCTGTGGGTTTCACGGAGGTACAGAGCGAGCTGAGTTTCGCAAGATCTCTATTTGCGGGATCCATGCTGACTTTTATAGAGGAGATTCACGTTCTCCCAAAACGCCATAATTATTGAGAATAAAACATATTCCATAATTCTGCAACACATTGACACCAACAATATAGGCCATTAACTATGTGCATCGGTCCAACGACAATTCATGGAAGACGGTATGACCTGCGCATTTTCCCAACCGCTAGTCGTCGTTGCAATCGGCTATCAGCTGGTCGATGGCTACACCGGTAGTGTGCAAACTTTCCTAGTAGCGTAGTTTCAACGATCCATGAAAGTGGTCTATAAAGTGATTGAAAAGCTACGAAGTTGTTAAAAATACTCAAAGAAAGATGCTTCGTTCCGTACTAGTACACATTTTGCCATCAAATTATGAAAATCGTGGTCGAAATCTGACACGGATTTCACTGGATTGACCTCTTTTCTAGGCGGGGATATTGCGCGACCACTTGCCGTGGGTAAATTTTACGAGTGCATTTTATACCCGTTCGGTACGAGGCACCACCATCACAGCGGGCTTAAGCTTCTTTAGTGGCAGCCGGAAATGAGGAACACTTCTCTGGGCAGGCAGTAAACACGTAATGTTCATCGTGCGAGTCTAATCTTATGACCGCTGTTACTCCGTAGGTGGCGTTGTGGCACCGCATTCTTAGCTAGACTTTATCGACTTTACCGAGAGAGCAGGTTTATCACTACGTCTATTTCGCTACTCTGCATAGCACACTCAGGTTCATGGCAGAGGGTTAATCAAATCACCTTCACAATAATTGTCTGTTATTCCACTCTCGAACAGCGCGCTGAAAAGAAAATGTTCAAATGTGTGAAATCTTATGCGACTTAACTGCTAAGGTCATCAATCCCTAAGCAAACACTACTTAACCTAAATTATACTAAGGACAAACACACACACCCATGCCCGAGGGAGGACTCGAACCTCCGCAGGGACCAGCCGCACAGCCCATAACTGTAGCGACCCAGACCGCTCGGCAAATCTCGCTATCAGTGTGAGCTCTAATTTCCTTTATTTTATTATGAAGATATCAGTTGAAACAGTGTACGTCTTCACAGATGTGTGAGTTAAATTTAACTATAAAACGGAAAAATTTACCTAACTTATAGAGATTTTTGTGGTTTCCCTAAATAATTTAGGGCGAAAATGGAGATAGTTGCTTGATAAACACTTCGACTAACTTTCTACTCCATCACTGCCTTGAGTGACCTTGACGTAAACGCAACATTTAATTCCATACTTCTTCCCTTCAACGTCGGGGATCGCCCGTAGCAATATTGAGCCACACAAGCTCCGTCCTATCACAGTCAGGGTTTTTGCGTGAGATAAGTGTGTATCACACTCTTGGTATATGCTTTACTTTTACTATTTATTTCTGCAAACTGCAGAATGGAATATACGTCGGGTCTTCGCCGATGATATGTAGTCTAGAGCAGCCCTCGCTGCAGTATGCTAAGCGTAAGGAAAAGGCAGCCTTTCATTGCAGTATACATGGTAAGCATGGAATAGAAGTACTGAAATGAAAGGAGCTTTCTGTCTGGAGTAGGTACACCTTTGTACATGACAGGTAATGATCTCGATTACAGTTCTGTCTGGAGAAAAGAAAAATCAGTAAAATCGCAAGAAGGATACAAAATCGTCGAAACACGTTTTAACGGAAAGTACTGAAGTTGTTTGACTGTCTATACAACTCCAGTATTATTTCAGAACAAATAAACGTGAGTAAAATCTTAGACTTATCAGCTACATTACTTATAATATGCGGTCCATAAATTAAGTCACTATTTAGGGAATAGTGAGGACCTGAGTGTAGCCGACGTGACATGGGGCAGGGTGTGCTTCGTATAGTACAGATATCTGTGCATAAAATACTTACTTCATCTCATTTAAAATCTTGCACGGCAGCACTCCAAAAATGCTTTGTTTCTTTTGGTGTGCTTTTGTCTTTGTAACTGCATTGCTTAGAAATATCTGGCATTTGGCTACGCCAGCGCATTGACCTCGGTAAGCAACAGCGTACAGTGTGCGTTTCAGAAAGAATGACCAGCAATACCAATATAACCACTCATCACCGAGGAATAAAACTCGTACACGGATACTGCTTAGCCCACCCAAGTCTAGAATACGAGGATTGTCCAGAAAGTAAGTTCCGATCGGCCGCGAAATGGAAACCACTGGGAAAATCCGTTAATGCTTTGCACAGATGTGTTGGGTAGAGTGCCTTGTGTGCCCGTCGATCGAGCGCGTGGCTCTTTTCAGTTTTGAGTGAACAGTCAGCACGTAAAGATGAGTAGGGAATAGCGTCTCCCGCCAGGTATGATAGCCTGGTTAGAGATTTCGGCTGTGTTATGCATCCCTCATAACACAACTGTCGAGCAGTTCCTTCTTCATGTCAATTCTCGGCTGCACACTGCAGCTCCAATTAAGACGCTCCTGCAGCGTTTCCGATGAGAAGTGTTTGATCACCCTCAATACAGTCCGTAATTGGTTCCCCCTGAGTCTCATCTCTGCTCACAAGAACTGCTGGTTATGAAGACAAAATTTTTCCACAGACAACGCGCTGACAAGTGCAGGTAATTGGCCGAAAGCGCAGGCGGCTGGTTTCTAAGACGAGGATATTGGAAAATTGATACAACACGGTGACAAAACTCAAAGTTTGAGCGGCGAGTATGTAGAGAAGTAGGTGGAAGGTGTCTCTAACTGTTGCAAATAAAGTGTTTCTGGTTTTCACTGTGGTTTCCATTTCGTGACCGATCGGAACTTACTTTCTCAACAACCCTCGTGTAAAACAAAGAGTCGTTAAACAGCGTTGTTATCTAGCTCCCTTCAATAATGTTCGTTTTTTAACTGAATATCGTGTCATTCCTCCCAACACGACATATCGTGTGAACTAAATACTGATAATTATAAATGTAAGCAGTGGGTTTTCACTGTTGAAATGTGTTTCTTTGTGGGAAGAAAATGGGGTATACATCAATTAAGGAATGTTTTCTGGATTTTGAAAGAAGTTTTGCGATAGTAGTACCTGTATTTGCACATTTAGCAGACGTGAAGCATTGGTAGCAGGTAATCATACAGATTAAGTACACCTACCTTAAAAGCAAACAACCAAGGTATACCAGTGAAAATTATAATTATTAACAATGAAGTTATATTAGTAAACGAGTATTTATAATAGGCAGTTGGAGACTGGAAATGGAAACGAAATAAGCAAAAAATAACAATGATCTGCAGTACTCTTGGTAAACTTAAATTAATTTAAAATGATTAAGTATCGTATCTGCTAGAAAGGTAAAGGTAAGAATCAGTGTACATCATAAATGTTACAGTCTGGCAGTGCGAAGTAGACCTGAAGCGAATAGGGATAGTAAATAAAATAACGGACGGTGAGACATGTAGAGAAGGTAATAGGTGGTAAACTGACTAAGATACTTGTTCAATGTATTCCAGTACATGGAAAAAGAGCAAGCTGACGACCTAATTGGGGGTGAGGAGATGGTACTCAAAAAATGCAGGAGCTAAAGTAACACATCTACATCTAAATTCTACGAACTATTAGGAGATAATGGGAGAGGGTACATCACCTTGTGCCAGTTCTTAGGACTTCTCTACTACCGTGGTTGGAGCATGGGAGTGATGATTGATTAAATGTCTATGTGCTCGATGTAATTGGTTTAATCTTGTCTTGGTGACCACCAGTTTATATGGCTTTCATATTTTCCTCAATTCATAACTTAAAGTTGGTTCTTGTAACTTACTATTAGTGTAATATATCATGTTGTGTTACGAGTTACCAATTTTCTGTTCACCGGAGTTCCTATAGTCTATACTATGACGATCTTTTAAGTCCAGTGCATATTGCGCCGCCGGCCGCTGTGGCCGAGCGGTTATAGGCGCTTCAGTCCGGAACCGCGCTGCTGCTACTGTCGCAGGTTCGAATCCTGCTTCAGGCATGGATGTGTGTGGTGTCCTTAGTTAGGTTTAAGTAGTTCTAAATGTATGGGACTGATGACCTTAGATGTTAAATCCCATAGTACTTAGAGCGATTTGAACCATGTTGCGCTCTCTGCTGCCAGTCTTTTGTTCAATATCCATAATCTTACGAAGGTCTGATGTATAGGAACTCTGTGTAAACTTGGACAAGAAGATTGGCGTTATGATTATTCAGACGTCTAGATTTATGGACTACAACTGAAGATATCAAGAGACGTCTACACTGCGTATACGGTGCGTGTTATCACTGTATTACAGTGTCCACGTAGCTATACTTAAATTAGCGAATAATTTGTGTTTTCATTTCAGGGTTAAAATTTTCTGGCATGTTCGTATTGTAAATTAATGGTGCAGCTATATCGACAGTCTGCAGTCAGTGACGAGTTTAATCGTATTATTCCTACTAACAATTTCGAAATTTTTTCCACGCCAACCATTACCTGCACAATCGAGCCAGCATGCTTACTCTCTGCTATGTGCCAGACGCTCAATGACAGTTCATTTAACTTAAAAAGTAAAGCAATATCTTTTAGAAGGCATTAAATGGATAATCTGTGCCCAGTAGAGGCGTTTACCACTTTAGTTTTTTCATGATCTCAATGACGCTGTCTGAAGGGCCAGACAAACTGGTGACCAAAATTCTATAATTGATTGCAAAAGTCGGTTGCAAGTGTCCCTCCTAGACTGCGGTTTTCTAGACGTCTGTCAATGGACCGAAGACCGCCACCAATTTTAGTGACGTATTCATGTCCCTACAGGTTTCTCTATTGGAGATTTGCATAAATGTCGCACCGTGTTGTTTGGTTTAGCTTCACGGTATTAATGCAAAACCCGATTACTGTAGAAGCTTTCATCCTCGGAGATACGATAGCGTAAATGTCATACCCAACATGCCGATCGTTTCCGACTGAAGTGTCGGAGGTGGACCTGTTGTGTTAATGGAGCACAACGGCCCCCTGGAATTGCCGGTGTTCCCGGATAGCGGCCGCCTTGTCCGGCACCTGCTGCCGCTGCTGTTGCTGAGAGGTTGGCCGCTAGCTGTGGTTGAGGCGCGCCTCACAGTCCAAAGCCGCTTAGCGCCGCCGCTCGATTTCCGCCGGGCCGAGCCGAGAGCGCCAGCCTTGCCTGGGGGCAAAGGTGACGGGAGGGGCGGGGAGGGGGGGGGGGGAGGTCTGTTGCTGCCGCCCCCTCCAGACAGGCAGAAGCGGTGTCAGTATTTCCGGCTGCAACCAGACGGGCTGCCAAATCTCTCAGGCCGGAGGTTGATGTAAGAGGACACTGAGGGGTGCTTACACAACTGCACTAGCCTGTGCGTCTCCCTTTCTTCTGTGCAAATACTGTGCTGTCTCCCAGAGTGTTACTTTTCATTTGGTTTGACCCCGTCAGCATCCTACCTCTATCTCGTGCTGATATTTTCATCTGTACGTAACTGCTAGCTCGTCACTGAAGTTGCAGAACCATGATGGCGGCATACAAAAACAGGTGTTCCACATTCTTGTACATACAAATTTTTGGTGTTCCTGCGCAGCCGTACTAAGCACGAATAACGTTATCTACATTCTTACATCGACGTTATGTGCCATGATGCAGGAAATAGATTTCTCTGCAGCAAGAGAAGTACCCACACGCACATTTTATATTTATTGCTTCAAAGAAACGAAACCCGCAGTAGTCTTGCTACCTGATGCCGACTGTATAACACCACTTGTAACTGTACAAGTATTTTAGTATATACAGACCCTCATAGTTGGGCTGCATCAGCATCCAGCACCACATTCCTGGACACATCAGGACCCACTGAAATGTCCCCGGAGAACATGGCACTGATCGTCCGACCCCTCCGTTCCAGCTATACTCACAAACAGCAAGGCAGAAACGCAACCATACCGGTGACTTATCATCTTGTTGTTTTGTTGTTGTGGTCTTTAGTCCTGAGACTGGTTTGATGCAGCTCTCCATGCTACTCTATCCTGTGCAAGCTTCTTCACCTCCCAGTGCGTACTGCAGCCTACATCCTTCTGAATCTGCTTAGTGTATTCATCTCTTGGTATCCCTCTACGATTTTTACCCTCCACAATTTGTGATCCCTTGCTGCCTCACAACATGTCCTACCAACCGATCCCTTCTTCTAGTCAAGTTGTGTCACAAACTCCTCTTCTCCCCAATTCTATTCAGTACCTCCTCATTAGTTATGTGATCTATCCATCTAATCTTCAGCATTCTTCTGTAGCACCACATTTCGAAAGCTTCTATTCTCTTCTTGTCCAAACTATTTATCGTCCATGTTTCACTTCTGTACATGGCTACACTCCATACAAATACTTTCAGAAACGACTTCCTGACACTTAAATCTATACTTGATGTTAACAAATTTCTCCACTTCAGAAACGCTTTCCTTGCCATTTCCAGTCTACATTTTATATCATCTCTACTTCGATCATCATCAGTTATTTTGCTCCCCAAATAGCAAAACTCCTTTACTACTTTAAGTGTCTCATTTCCTAATCTAATTCCCTCAGAATCACCCGATTTAATTTGACTGCATTCCATTATCCTCGTTTTGCTTTTGTTGATGTTCATCTTATATCCTCCTTTCAAGACACTGTCCATTCCGTTCAACTGCGCTTCCAAGTCCTTTGCTGTCTCTGACAGAATTACAATGTCATCGACGAACCTCAAAATTTTTATTTCTTCTCCATGAATTTTAATACTTACTCCGAATTTTTCTTTTGTTTCCATTACTGCTTGTTCAACATACAGACTGAATAACATCGGGGAGAGGCTACAACCCTGTCTCACTCCCTTCCCAACCACTGCTTCCGTTTCATGCCCCTCTTATAACTGCCATCTGGTTTCTGTACAAATTGTAAATAGCCTTACGCTCCCTGTATTTTACCCCTGCCACCTTCAGAATTTGAAAGAGAGTATTCCAGTTAACATTGTCAAAAGCTTTCTCTAAGTCTACAAATGCTAGAAACGTAGGTTTGCCTTTTCGTAATCTTTCTTCTATGATATGTCCTAATGTTAGTATTGCCTCACGTGTTCCAACATTTCTACGGAATTCAAAATGATCTTCCCCGAGGTCCGCTTCTACCAGTTTGTAAAGAATTCGCGATAGTATTTTGCAGCTGTGACTTATTAAACTGATAGTTCGGTAATTTTCACATCTGTCAACACCTGCTTTCGTTGGGATTGGAATTATTATATTCTTCCTGAAGTCTGAGGGTATTTCGCCTGTCTCATACATCTTACTCACCAGATGGTAGAGTTTTGTCATGACTGGCTCTCCCAAGGCCGTCAGTAGTTCTAATGGAATGTTGTCTACTCCCGGGGCCTTGTTTCGACTCGGCTCTTTCAGTGCCAGGTCAAACTCTTCACGCAGTATCATCTTGGGGAATAAGAATTCAGCTGCATTTAATCTTTCTGTTATCAGATGACTACCAGTTTCGTGATATTAAAAACCACATCTTTAGGTGACATGTAACTAAGTCATAAAAGTTACGAAGCCCGGAATGTAAAATCCAACATTCGTTGTCAAACTAAACTATTAAACAGCTAAATGGTGTGTCAGTAAACCAAAATGAGCCGGTCGTCCAAACTGGTCTGTGGAGACACAGCCGGCCGCGGTGGCCTAGCGGTTCTAGGCGCTCAGTCGGGAACCGCACGACTGCTACGGTCGCAGGTTCGAATCCTGCCTCGGGCATGGATATGTGTGATGTCCTTAGGTGAGTTAGGTTTAAGTAGTTCTAAGTTCTAGGGGACTGATGACCACAGAAGTTAAGTCCCATAGTGCTCAGAGCAATTTGAACCTTTTTTTTTTTTTTTGTGGAGACACAACGCCAATCTGTGAGCATTCCCAGAACATGGAACGAGACTGCATAATGTGAAATACTTGCCGTGATCTGGGCGTTGTGTCGCCAGCGACGAGTTTGTAATTAGATCCCTGTGTCCCGCTGATCTTGGTTCACTCACGTACCGCCATTTATCGATTTATTAGTTGGGTTTGACAATGAATGTTGGGTTCCATGTTGTGGGCAGCTTAGCTGTTTTGAGTTAGTTACATGTCACCTGGGGATGTGGTTTCCAGTGCCATGAATCCGGTTGTGATTTGACAGTAAAGAGATTAAAAGTAGCTGAAGCAGCTTCTTAATCTCCGACATATCTTCACAAAGACTGTCTCCTATTAGCAGCCCTTCTTCCACTGATCTTCCGTGGACTCTCCTCTACTCGTATCGTAGGAAAGATTACGTCTTGATACCCGTCTTGTCATAACTTCTAGCGACGTTTCTCTCTCTACATCAGTCGCTAGCCCTTGCTGGTCTAAAACTTCTAATGTATGTTTCTGCTGCTCTTCACTTTCCTGCTCAAGAAACAAAAGAGTACGACGACGTCTGGACAACCACCTACTGGTAGCACAGCTATCACTGATGTGACAATTTGTCGATCCAGCAGAGAGAATCGCGGCAACAGCAGCCAGCCCAAAGGAAACGCTAGAACAAAGAGTGCCACCACGACGTCTTTTTAGGCAACTCCTGGTTCTGCGCGCAGCATCGAGGTGGATTTATCCGTATGTGGAGACTCCGCGGAGAACTGACGTCGCCAACAGCTGACGTAAAAGCACTGAATTCAACTAGGTACACAGCACTGCCATCGCTGGATAGCATGGACATCAGCCGTTATACTTCTGACCTGTTCCTCCTGATGGCTGTACCCTGTCGTCAACACTTACATGACGCCTATAACACTACCGGCTAGTATCAAACTAGCAACTAGAGGTACTCCGAAAGGATACTTATTTGACTGTAGTCGTGAGTAATGGAAAGAAAGGTATCGTACATTTTTTATATGTAAAGATTTATATAGAAAGAAAGCGATAGCAGAACCAACGGAAATAGAACCAACGTTCTGTTAGTAATCAAGTAAACTGTAATTACGTAAAAAGAAACGGTCGTCAGCCTAATTAGGCAAAGTTTTACCAAGTACTGGTATGCTTCACAAAGAAAGTTTGCTGTTGGGATTAACTTTACGTGATACTGAAGTTCTGTTTTCCTAAAAAGATACAAGGCAATAACGCAGTTGAGAAAGTAATGTATCAGTGATTTGACAGGAGGAGTATTAATACGTTTAGGCCGAAACTGGCTCTCAATAACAATTAAAATCTGTGCATTACGGTAGGAACTAATGATCATAATATTTAAATGATTACTAATGGTGGAGCAGTACTAACTTGGACAAGGGGTCCTTTTGTCGATTTAATTATAGGAAATTACTACCATTGAAATAGTTATCAAGTAATTATATCTTTTGCAGTGGCTATTATTTGTATTTTCAAGGAACATTCACTTCAAAAATGGCTCTGAGCACTATGGGACTCAACTGCTGTGGTCATCAGTCCCCTAGAACTTAGAACTACTTAAACCTAACTAACCTAAGGACATCACACACATCCATGCCCGAGGCAGGATTCGAACCTGCGACCGTAGCAGCCGCACGGTTCCGGACTGCGCGCCTAGAACCGCGAGACCACCGCGAAACATTCACTTCATTATATTATTTAGCTCAGATGGTACATGTGATACCTGAATCTTACACAGTTTGAATAATTGTAGCTATTTGCTTGTTGTAGTACATACAAGCTATAATAATGGACGTCGTACTTCTTGAGTACTGTTATTGCAATACTAAATTTAATTCTGTCTCAGCTATTAGTATGTGTACTCAGAAATCAATTAATCACTAGACTCGGGTCACGCCTGAACGTTTTATTCACAACACAATATTAGAAACACTGTTAACTACACAAGACATGAAATAATAAAGACTGTTATCTCAATAAGAAGAACGTTTAAACCGGATGCTATCAGTCTTCTCTTATTAATTGTACTTTGATGAAACTTTGACTTTCCTTTTGAAAAGATTACGTGGAGCATTTCAAAACTTACGCTCACTAAATAACTATGTTCTTTACAACTCCACAAAGTTCATTAACTTTTCTTACGGAAAATAACTGCCTTTCCGTTCAGTTAAATAGGGTACTCGGAATTACCATAGCAACTGGGATTGTATCCTGTCTACCTAAACACCGAAGGATACAATACGGTGACTCAGCACAAACTTTGCGGAACAGAAACCACATAATTGGAGTTTGCAGTTATACAGTACTCAACTGATATTTTGACATGAAGGTGGTGGCAGCATCCATCCCCTGTGGTATTCGAAAAAGTATCCATGGCTTTTCGTGTGTGATAATCTCTGAAAATTCTCGTCTTAGCGCCGGATTTTCTTAGTGCAGAGCTACCTAAGATATGCTATGAATAAGAAGCCAAATTACTCCCGCATTCGAGGTTGTATGATATAATCTTGCAGTTCTTCCCGCCTCTTTCAGTTCGCAAGAGGCGCACACTTTTCCTGCTAGCATCGACTGAATCATGCCACACAGGAGTCTAGCAATTAGATGGCCAGATCCACCTTTTCTATTCCCGCGTAGCCATTTCCGTAGCGAAAGGACTCCCTCCAAGTTTTACGTGATTACAAATCTATTTTCCCCATCTATGAACCAGTATTACGAGTAAAAGTTTAACATTTTCGTTCTCTTGCGATGTACTACTTTTGAATTACATCCACAGATTAATTATAATTATGTAAATTACTATAAATAAAGAATAAAACATTTACCTGGATGTTACATCAAACAACATGGTTATACAGAAGTCACATGAAGTAAAAACAGACAAAGAAGTTAGATAAGACATTTGTAGGTAATATCGATAACAGTGTTACACTTCATAGCAAGATCACGCTGGACTTCATGTCGCCGATTCTGTTCCGACCTACCTCGATAGAGAAGATGTTATATTGTTCTCCTGCCCAGTATTGTTTCCAGGTCTCTCACGCATTCAAAACCCCTGGTCATGGGTTGTTGAGGTACTAGCTCAGCACTATTTGCAAGGATTACAGAAACTGTTGCCGGTATAGGAGCAGCTCTGGGTATTAAATTTCGTATCCTGTATACCAGCAAATCAACTAGAACTTCGGTACTGTCACTATGAAGAATAGAAGAGCCAGACCAAGACTAAAATATATGAAGCAGATTATAGGCCAGGTTTGGACAACCTTTGGTGTCCCGCGTGCCTGTTTCGCATACTTACTTAAATTCATGGGTGGCTTCTTCAGTTTACGGATTAACAGTTCGTACTGAATAAAGACCAAACTATAGTCTCTGCGACGTTGTGTTATGGGGTAACGCTCATATACGAATGGCACCCCTTTCCCAACACGCCACGCCAACAAGTAATGCCTATGACCTACAAAGTTCTACAGTAGGTGCCCGAATAACTTCCGTCGCAAAACGGTGAAGCCGCTAGTTCTCTCTCCTACGAATTTCTTCTTCAGCAGTCGCGAGCCAAATTCAGCCCGCATACAAGTTCCGACACGCAGTCTGCCAGTTGCCCACCCCTGTTGTAGGCATAATGCACTGCTGGGCATGAAAAGTGCAAAACCATGGAGGACAGCAAATAACGAAATTTTACGAAATTTTGCATACACAGTATATTAGAACGAAAAGGTTATTAAATTTCTAGGTGATGATGCCGATGTCTTTTAGTGTAATGATTGATAGCTTGGTGTTATGTCACTTATTACTAGACCATAAACGTCAGTGTTTCCTCGTAATCATAATAATCGTTCATGCTGCCTCCTTCCAGATTTTTAATATTTTATATTTACTGATACACAGGGTGCCTCACCCACAACTTACACCGCAAATATTGCGGAAACGGAAAAAAACTGTTGACGTGAAGTTTTCACAGAATTCATAGTCAGGAGTAAATAAAAGATCGTAATAATAGTTAGAAAGACTATTTTTTGTGTAAACATACATTTTAGAAATGGAAGTATGCGTATTGACATTATCAAGGTAAAAGTAGGGTAATTTAGGATATCAGTGGTGCTTGTTGCGGGATTATAGCGCGAGTCGTTTACGACATATCGTATTCGGAAAACTTTCCACACCGATACTGGTTTGTCCCATTAAACCTGCGTAACTGCTAGGTGCGATGTTGTTATGTTTGCTTACAGTGTGCTTATGTGTGCCTTGAGTGCACAGTGACTTGTTAGTCAGACTGTGACAGTCCAAGCAGTTGGTCGTGAGTAAACGATAGGATTTACCAATGCACAAAAAGCCGACATCATCATGGCGTATTGAAAATGTAGGAAGAATGCAGTTTCTTCTTGTGCGGTGTATACTGCAAGATATCCCTACAGATGTCCACCATCTTGGTATTTATATATCAACCAGTTCAAGCAGTAACTTTAAAGTGGTAGTGTAACACCCAGACAAAGTAATAGAAGAAAATAAGCGACGGCAGAAGAGTGGTAACTGCTCTTGCTGCCGTTGCAGTGGATCCGCTAGTTAACGCCCACTCAGTCATACGGGAAAGTGGCATGAGACAGACAAGAGCCCTGTGCATCGTACAGCGAAATAGGTCCCATCCGTATCACATCTCTCTGGATCAAGAGCAGCATGGAAACTGTTATCAGAATCGTGTTTACTTCTGTCCATGGGTATTCAGACAGGATACTTCAGATGTATCCTGTGTCTTGCTTATTGATAAAGCCACATTTACCGATCATGACCAGTTAAACTGCCTAAACATGCATATTGGTCTTCCTCACAATTCCCGTTGGCTTCTTTAGGAGGAACGTCAGGGTCCATGGAGTATAAAGGTGTGGTGTGAGATAACACACCATCAGGTCATAGGCTTGTTTTACACAGAAGGAACACTGAACGCTCAGTAGTATCGCAGCCTCCTAACATACCATTTTCCACGTATGCTAGACGACGTTCCTTTGGAGACTAGAAGGAACATCTGATACCAACACGATGGCTGTCCATCCCACACTACACGAAGTACTACAGCGTGTTTTCACGAATTGTTTCCAAATTGTTGGATTGGACCCAGGGGACCTGTACTTTTGCAGGCGCGTTCCTAGAATTTGACACTTGTAGTGAAAGCTGAAAGACGCTGTCTACAAGGGCATATCACCTACACTTGATGATTTGCATCGACGTATTACTGCAACGTGCTCGGACATCTCCGTTGAAATGCTAGCACGTGTGAGGTAGTCGTTCCATACCAGATTGGAAGCGTGTATTGCCGCCGGCTCTGTTTATTTTGAGTAAAACCTGTGATGATCAGTTGCCTCAGTACTGGTCAGAATCCACATAACTAGTGTATGCACTTCTGTTGTTCTTTAGCGTGTGCTACCACTAGTATTGTGCATGTGCGAGTGTGCGATATTTTGAAACTACGATATCTCCTAAACAACTCGTAATAGATTCCTGCAACAAACACTGCTGACATTCTAATTTATCCTATTTTTAGTGTGTTAATGTCACTGGGGATTCTTCCATTTGAAAATGTGTATGTCTGAACAAAAAATACACTTTCTAAGTATTATAATAATCTATTTATTGTCTAACTAGACGAGCTCCTGAATACCAACCTATTCTGTGAAAACAGCACATCAACAGCCCTTTCCATTTCCGCAATACTTACGGTGCGAGTTTCACGTGATTCACCCTGTACAGGCCTATTATAATTTTTGTTTTGCCATATACTGTTGTTTTTAAACAGTTCGACTGAAATGAAGCGTGTCAGAAGTTCTGTGCGACTAGCGCCTGAGAGGTCAGAGAGCTCTGGCTTCGGTGCAAATTATTTTTCTTCTGTATAGAATATAAATAACGTATGCAGCCTTTAGCAAGTATTTACCATGTAAGGATTATGTCTGACGTCCTAGGCATGACTTTCACTAATGCCACCTATTGATGAAATTGTTTACATTATTTGATGTCGAACTGCCAACGTCAATTGGGCACCGATAGTATTACGAAGTAGTAAGGCACAAGATACTGTATACTGATTTTGATAAATAAGTTCTCCGCTGTTCCTACTTTCTTGTAATGTACTGCTTTTAATATTTTATCTTAATATCCAATGTTTCACGCCACAGATCTGATGATAGCGTTCTTTCGAATTACGTCGTCAGATCATCATCATTATTATTTAACAGTTCCAGTTTGCCGGGTACTGTTAATGGGCCTCTTCCACTTCGTCCTGTTCAAATAAACCTGTTCATGGAGAACGTCATCCACTGTCGATCTTCTGGTCACTAGATCAGCCTCAATCAAGTCCATACATCGCGTTAGAGGTCAACCTTAAGGTCTTTTTACATCCGCCCGTCTTTCCAAATTTATTTTGGCTGTTCTAGTTGGCTCCATTCTCATCACTGGCACGTACCATCGAAGTCTAGATGCACCAATTCGATCTAATAGGGATGTCTTTATTCCGGCTTCTATCCTCACCTCCTCATTCCTTAATTTGTCCAGCTTGGTCTTCTTGACGGTGGATCTAAGAAATTTCATCTCTGATGCTTGCAGCCTTGATGATTCTCTTTTTTTGGCGGTACATGTTTCAATACCATAGGTCAATATTCGTATGAAATAGCTATTAAACATCATCAGTTTGGTAGGTTTTGGAATCAAGTCGTCCCATAAAAGTGATCTTACTTGTTGGTAGAATGACAAATGAGAATATCTTTACCGTCAAGACGAGTGTTTTACTATTTAATAACGGGTATATTGTTCAGATGTTGCATGGTATAACGGCACCAAAGCGGACGAAAGACTGTGGAGCTGGAAAGTGACAGTGTGTTTTATCCAATGTTCCGTCGTGTTTAAATGCTAGATTGATGGATAAGAATCTCTAAGAAGTACAGTATCCTTTATTTAACGTTTCAGGTGTCTTTTTTGGTGATTTTAGCGTTTACAGTAACAATAACAGGGAATAGAAAGATGCCGACACAAGGAAATTTGTCGCTTTTACCTATTCAATACTTTAATACATGAAAGAAAGACATTATCGTGAACTCAGTGTGTAACTTACTGGAATTGATCTTTCGGTACAATTGCTTATGGCGATTTGATGTAAATCTTTCACTAGTTACAAGCACAGCCCTTAATATAATTTCAATGGTGGGGGCAACGATAAGGGCGTCTCACATGCCATGTGATAAACGCTATTGTATTAGTCTCTCCACCTGTAGAAGTTGCTGTTGTTTCGCAACAGAATACTGAAATAATAAATAGCCTCTCCAGTTTCTTATATATTCAAGTTATATAGGTTAAATACCGTCTTCCGCAACTGTAATGAAAGTGTTATAAAGACAATTACCATCCATTATGGTCGAAAACGACTGAATTTATCATATATAACCTGTATAACCGCGACTGCGGAAAAAAGGAACTGAAAAAACAGAGAGGACAACATGTGCTAAAATATTCTTTAAATTATTTTACGATCTCTTTTAATTTCTGTATAGGAACTTTTTAGTGGACCTGAAGCCAACGTCAATGTTAATGTATTCCCGTGGGAAACTGTGAGTCAAAAACACACTACCATCGGTGTTTACTGAAGCAACAGTTGGGTAAGAGAACAGCGACAGCTACGATTGATGACTGTTAATTTCGGTCGGTTGCTATCAGCACAGCGGGTAATTACGCAAAGCTGCATCCGACTGATCTACAGCACTGCCAACTTGATTTAAGGCCATACGAGGTGACTGCAGCCCTACAGCTGAACAATATGTCGCAAAATGACGATTTTTAGCTCCCAGCTCTAGAAAACAGCGGCCTTCAAGAGGCTATGTGGAGACAGTAACGCAATAAAATAAAAGTTCTACCGTTTATTAATGTGATTCTTCATCACGTGACACTCAACCAATGATGTAAGTCATGGTAATGAAGTGCCATGTATGTGACAGCTGGTTTCATGGAACTACCGCTGTAGAATGAGTCAACTTGAAAAGGGGATGGAATGCAAAAAGTAGCTATCTTGTTTGGCAGTAACCATGACCACGCTGTGAATGAAGTTGATGTATCATGGCGGACTGAAAAGTGTGTGCAAGGAATTGTGTACCACTAGCAGCAGTTTAAGACGGCATAAGTGGAGTGGTCGTAAAAAGACCCTAACCGTCAGTCAATGAGCATCGCTTGAAAACCGGGCAGAACTGTTGGTGTCAGGGAAACCAGGCCCGTTTCAAAGTTTCGAGCGAACATTGCGCAGGGCACTGGATGTATGGTACATTTTAAACCGGGTACCTTGCAGAAGGGTATTGTTCACAGCAGCACATGAAGTCACATGTCTTCAGTGGCCCAAACAACACAGACAACAGACACTAGCAGACTGGAAGCGTGATGTGTGATCCGACGGATAGCAATAACGCCTCTTTCCGAACGATGCGGAGTGTCTAATGAAGTGACGGCCAAATAAGGCCTTCCAGTTCTGTTGTGTGGAGTGTGTAGTTCAGGATGCAAGTGGTTGTGGGGCGTTTTGGGTGATTTTTGGTTGTGGGATGCTTTGAGTGATTTGCCTTACTCTGAGTTGATCCTAGTCATACATGTTACTGTAGGCAGTAACCAGAACGTTTTCCAAAATCACTGGCGATCACACGTTGATGAGTATGCTGCTGAGAATCCCCTATTCGAAAATGATAACGGAAGTCTTTGAAAACTGACGTGTACGTTGCTGGTTTTACGAACTCTCAAGCAGTCTACTGCATGTCGAGAACCTAGCTTCTTCATCGGATCTTAATCCAATAGAAAATGTTTGAAAAAGTGGATAAACCGTAGAAAAATAACTGCGTATCTAATCATCAATGACTAATCATACACCGACGACGGATTGTTTTGTCATTATTAAGCTTAAAGCTGTTGGAAGTCAGCTACGGCACTCCATAACAGGAAGTACAGAGAATAGGCAAATGTTAACGCTTAAGTTACCGGAGGTAAACAATAACGCTAGAGCCGTCGGAATTGCGGACGCTCTGGGCAGCTGTCCCAGGGGAGAGATTTCACTTCAGAAAATGAACTGGTAATTTCATTCACCGCCTAGACGTTGTTGTAAGGCGTCACAGTAGAAGAGGGTCACAAAAAGGCACGTATTAGCAGAGGCATCAAAAGCATACCCCTTAGAATCGCAACGTGAGTTTACGCAGTTTAGAGTGCTACAACAGCGGTGCAAGCCTGCTAGTGCCTGCCATTTCTCTTAGCTCAAACACTGACTTCTGTTGTGCAGCCAATTGCATGTATTGATTTTTGAAATTTTTAGAATTAGCCTTCAGTGTAGTAGAGAGTCTGATCGAAAATACTGAGTTCCTTGAGTCTCCTGGTGCGAACATCCTGTCATCATCATCATCATCATCATCATTTAAGACTGATTATGCCTTTCAGCGTTCAGTCTGGAGCATAGCCCCCCTTATAAAATTCCTCCATGATCCCCTATTCAGTGCTAACATTGGTGCCTCTTCTGTTATTAAACCTATTACTTCAAAATCATTCTTAACCGAATCCAGGTACCTTCTCCTTGGTCTTCCCCGACTCCTCCTACCCTCTACTGCTTAACCCATGAGACTCTTGGGTAACCTTGCTTCTCCCATGCGTGTAACATGACCCCACCATCTAAGCCTGTTCGCCCTGATGGCTACATCTATAGAGTTCATTCCCAGTTTTTCTTTGATTTCCTCATTGTGGACGCCCTCCTGCCATATTTCCCATCTACTAGTACCTGCAATCATCCTAGCTACTTTCATATCCGTAACTTCAACCTTGTTGATAAGGTAACCTGAATCCACCCAGCTTTCGCTCCCATACAACAAAGATGGTCGAAATATTGAACGGAACACAGATAACTTAGTCTTGGTACTGACATCGTTCTTGCAGAAGAGAGTAGATCGCAGCTGAGCGCTCACTGCATTAGCTTTGCTACACCTCGCTTCCAGTTCTTTCACTATGTTGCCGTCCTGTGAGAATATGCTTCCTAAGTACTTGAAACCGTCCACCTGTTTTAACTTTGTTCCTCCTATTTGGCACTCAATCCGTTTATATTTCTTTCCCACTGACGTTACTTTCGTTTTGGAGATGGTAATCTTCATACCATAGTCCTTACATTTCTGATCTAGCTCTGAAATATTACTCTGCAAACTTTCAATCGAATCTGCCATCACAACTAAGTCATCCGCATATGCAAGACTGCTTATTTTGTGTTCACGTATCTTAATCTCATCCAGCAAGTCTATTGTTTTCAACATATGATCCATAAATAATATGAACAACAGTGGAGACAGGTTGCAGCCTTGTGTTACACCTGAAACTACTCTGAACCATGAACTCAATTTACCGTCAATTGTAACTGCTGCCTGACTAGCCATGTAAAGACCTTTAATTGCTTGCAAAAGTTTGCCTCCTATTCCATAATCTCGTAGAACAGACAATAACTTCCTCCTAGGAACCCGGTCATATGCCTTTTCTAGATCTATAAAGCATAGATACAATTCCCTGTTCCACTCATAACACATCTCCATTATTTGTCGTAAACTAAAGATCTGGTCCTGACAACCTCTAAGAGGCCTAAACCTACAATGATTTTCATCCAATTGGTCCTAAACTAATACTTGCACTTTCCTTTCAACAATACCTGAGCAGATTTTACCCATAACGCTGATTAAAGAGATACCTCTGCAGTTGTTACAATCTTTTCTGTGATTACTGCTTTTTTCCAGTCTGATGGAACCTGTCCCGACTCCCAGGCCATTTCAATTATCCTGTCTAGCCATTTAAGACCTGACATTCCACTGTGTTTGATGAGTTCCGACTTAATTTCATCCACCCCAGCTGCTTTATTGCACTGCAATCTATTGACCATTTTCTCCACTTCCTCAATTGTGATCCTATTTCCATCATCATTCCTATCCCATTCTACCTCAAAATCTGAAACATTGAGGATCGTATTTTCACCTACATTGAGCAACTCTTCAAAATATTCCCTCCATCTGCCCAAGGCATCCACAGGATTCACCAGCAGTTTTCCTGACCTGTCCAAAATACTTGTCATTTCCTTCTTACCTCCCTTTTGAAGACTGCTAATTACACTCCAGAATGGCTTTCCAGCAGCCTGACCCATAGTCTCCAATCTGTTTCCAAAGTCTTCCCAAGATTTCTTCTTGGATGCTGCAGTTATCTCTTTGGCTTTGTTTCTTTCTTCAACATAACTTTCTCTGTCTACCTGAGTTCTAGTATGTAGCCATTTTTGATACGCCTTCTTTTTCCTTTTACGGGCTGCCTTGACTGTGTCATTGCACCAAGCTGTTTGCTTCATCCTACTTTTACACACTACTGTTCCAAGACATTCTTTAGCCACTTCCAGCACTGTGTCCCTGTACCTTGTCCATTCCTTTTCCAATGACTGTAATTGACTACATTCAACTAACTGGTACCTTCCTGAGATCGCTGTTACGTACTTGTGCCTGATTTCCTTATCATAAAGTTTCTCCACTCTTATCCTCCTACATATGGACCTGACCTCCTGCACTTTCGGCCTCACAATCCCAATTTCACTGCAGATTAAATAATTATCAGTGTCATCAAAGAATACCCTGAATACACGTGTGTCCCTCACACCCTTCCTGAATTCCTGATCTGTTATTATTTAGTCAATGACAGATCTGGTTCCCCTGCTTTCCCAAGTATATCGGTGAATGTTCTTATGTTTAAAAAAGGATTTTGTGATTACTAAGCCCATACTGGCACAGAAATTCAAGAGTTGTTTCCCGTTCCTGTTGGCTTCCATATCCTCTCTAAATTTACCCATAACCCTTTCATACCCTTCTGTTCGATTTCCAATCCTGGCGCTAAAATCACCCATGAGCAGAACACTGTCCTTGTCCTTTACTCTAACAACTACATCACTGAGCGCCTCATAAAAACTAACCATCTTATCTTGATCTGTCCTTTCACAATGCGAATACACTGACACAATCCTAATTTTCTTGTTAGACACTGTCAAATCTATCCACATCAGTCGTTCGTTTACATACCTCATTGCAACTACGCTGGGTTCCATTTCTTTCCTGATGTAAATCCCTACACCCCATTATGCTACTCCTGCTTTGACTCCTGACAGGTAGACCTTGTATTCTCCCACCTCTTCTTCTTTCTCACCCCTTACCCGAATGTCACTAACAGCTAAAACGTCCAGCTCCAACTTACTTGCAGCCTCTGCCAGCTCTACCTTCTTCCCTGAGTAGCCCCCATTGATATAAATAGCTCCACATCTCATTACCATTTGTTTGACAAGTCGTATTTTAGGAGTCCCTGGTTTGTCAGTTAGAGGTGGGACTCTGTCACCTCCAAATGTCTCGGGCATTTTGCTCTGATTGTTGCCAGCATCATATTTAAAGTACCAGGGAAGCAGGTTGCTAGCCTTACTTGCCCCGAGTCCTATTGAGTTTTACCCCTAACGGCTGAGGGACTAACCGGTGGATTTGGTAGTCTTTGCCGTATGAGCACAAAGGTGACCTTGACTCAGAATATGTGCGAGATGCTGCTCCTAACCAATCGGGAACTGATGGCTGACCAGGAATCCTCTTTCCTTCCCACCACTTTTAGGACACGGAAGACTGCTTTCAGTTGTACATGGTACACCTGAAGAATCTTTTGGACTCTACTCCTCGCCAGAATAAGACTATTACCAAAGCAAGAGACGATGTTACTTACTTTTAGCATGGTGTCAATGCGGGTGAAAGTATCTCGCCAGTCGTCCTTATCTCTCCAATACGACCCGCTTACTGCGCAGTGTTGACTACGTAGCATTCAAGCAGTGTGCAAACACGCCTGCAGGCCAAGTGTTATAGAATGAGATTTTCACTTTGCAGCGGAGTGTGCGCTGATATGAAACTTCCTGACAGATTAAAACTGTGTGCAGGGCCGAGACTCGAACTCGAGACGTTTGCCTTTCACGGGCAAGTGCTCTACCATCTGTGTTACCCAAGCACGACTCACGCACCATCCTTTTGCAAGTACATTGAGTGGCGTATTTGAATACTGTCTGCAAAATGATCCGCGAAAAGAATTATGGTAAGGACGTAATAAATTAAAACGTCATGTCTACGCGGCAGTTTTACTGCACGGATAGCGAAATGTATTGAGATACTGACTTTTCTCCTTTTCTAATTTTGTGGGGATGTCAGGGTGAAAAAGTTTCGTAAAGGTTTGTAAATATGAGTAAACCCAACATAGTAAATGATCTCATTCTTAAATACTGGATGAATAAAGGGTGAATATTCGCACGCCGCGGACTACACTCCTCTCTCAGGACCACCCATACCACTTTGGTAGGGAGACGTTTCTTGTCTCTACAGGGATTCTTGCCAGACATGACACTGTATGAAGTTCAGTTGAAATCGGTTCAGTGGTTTAGGAGGAAATATGAAACGTGCATACAATCATGCTTACAGTACATACGTACATCCATTTTTATAATAGGCATGGACTTGCTTTAGTACCAAGTAATAGTGGATTCTTTAGCAAACAGTCTTGCAGTCCGCTGTGAGAGGGAAAAGAACCTGATGGAATTAGGATTCTTCTCTCGTCACAGTACGACCATTGTGGCCACGTGGCTCCAAGAACAGCAGAGGTGAAAGTCTGGACAGTATGACGAACGACCAACTTGGGTGTCAGTCGCTGGAAATAGAGTCGCGTCGTCACTCCCTTCCAATCCGGCCGCGGAGCAGCGTTTCCGCTTTCCTGCCGCTGCCGTTCGGGAAACTGTTTGTGTTGCCCGAGTTATGATCCCTGGGGAGCGCCGCCGACTTGCAGCAGCGCTATAAGCTTCCTAGGTCCTGGGGGAGGACCAGCCCTTTCGGTTCCGTTGTCCGCTTCTTCGGCGGCCTCCACCTCCACAGCTGCCAATTTGTCCCTTCGGACTGTCCTGACATCTGTAACCGTGTCGAAGTCTGCTGCAGTTTATGTGAGGGTTGTAAAGGATTACGTAGACGAAAATGAAAAATGACGCCCAATTTTTTTCATGGTAACGAATTCATCTTAGGACCGAAAAGTAACTCTATTTTCAAGGGCGTAGAATAAAACTGTATTAACCACGATTCGTTTTGTACTTCTATGCCTGATTAACATGAATTATCAGAAAACTAGCACAGCATTTATAGTAGGCGAATTTGTTGAACCATGGTTGGATACATTTTATAGGAAAATCATCACGGATTCGCACTTGAACAAGGCGCTGATAACGTTTATTGCTCACAACCATCCTAACTAGGAATTTAACAGTTTGATATATGTAATGAGCATACAATTATTTGTAACCACCATTTCTATATCCATCAACCAAGATTATGTTGTGTAATCACATTTGCTCCCTGTTTTACAGGTGAAATGTCAATATGACTTTTTGTAGGCACTATTTGTTAATACCCATCAGCGATGATCATGTAGTTGAGTCGCAATGCTCTATTTGTCTTATAGCGTACACAGTTGTGGTTTTCTACTTCTCTTTGTATGCATTTTTTTGCAAAAAATGTTAGAAAATCTGCATGGTGTGCAGCTGTAAGCTTTTCTCATGGAGTCACTTCTCATACTTTTCTCGTGTTTGCAATTACATTTTGGGTAACAGCAAAAATACTTCAATTTATCGACGAAAGAAGAAGTACGAAATGTTCAGATAACGACAAGACTGTAGCAGTATCTTCCTTAGGATATAAAGAACAGAAAGTGCTGGGAAAGAAAGACGAAATGGCTGCAGGAAAAATATGAAGAAATCGGAAAAGAAATGGCCATTGGGAAAACCTGATTCAACGTACAGAAAAGTAAAACAAATTATCCGTGACCTAATAATGTCATAACCGATGGCTCCTCACATCGAGATGCAAGACAGGTGTACTACTACGAATTCTTCATCGACATCATCGACGTAGGTCTCATTCGTATCACATATCCCTGAACCAAGAGTTACAGGGAAACTGTTGTGAGAATCGTGTTAACTTCTGCACATGGGCACTAAGAGAGGATCCTCCAGATGTATAATGTATCGTGTTTAGTGATGAAGCCACATTTGCCAATCATGGCCTGTTAAACCGCCGAAACATCCACTGTTGGTCTGTTCACAATTCCTGTTGGCTTCGTCAGGAAGAATGTCAGCATCCATGGAGTCGAAACGTGTGTTATGGGATAGTAAACCAACAGTTCATAAGCCTGTTTTACGTACATGGAACACTGAACGCTCACAAGTATCACAGCCTCCTAAACACCATTTTCAAGGGTGCTAGATGTCGCAGTATCTCTCGAAAGTGTTGAAACAATGGGAACTCTCTCAAGGTTTCTGCTGTGATTACTGACATTGTCATCGAGGGTAATGCAAAACTGAGATTCGTAGCTGAACACAATTCGACACCATTCATCAGCAGCCCGTGCTTCCAGCTAATGGTACCACTCGAAACGCAACCGTTTGTTTTGTGGTGCTATCGGCAGTCTATGCATGGGACGCTAATTTCCTAGTCTGGTGTAGTCTGGTTGCTTCTAGTCTCTGGCCAATGGTGCAAAATGACACGGAATGTAGCAGGGAGTCCACTACATGGACTTGGATGGTGGGCGCAGATGTGAAGGGGTTATGGTGTGCTTGGTGAACCTTATTGTGGTCACATGTCGTCGACCGGAATCACTATGATGAGTGTGCCTGGCTTCGCTTTGCCATTCGATCTAACATTTTGCCACTGACACGCCTGAGTGACCCATAAATCATAAATCTGAATATTACCGTATTCCACATTGCCAGCCAAATGGAGGCCCACAAAGAAACCCCTTACAGATTCTTTCAGGTGTTGGTAGCGCTGTTTCTACGGCTGCGTGACATCTCCGTATTTTTCACGGTAATCACTAGAGACCTGAGGCTGTCCACGCACCTCATACAGTATATCCTACGAGACCTGGTAATAAAACTGACACCGAACAACACCAATGTAGTTTGATTGCCGTACTATTTGTCACAGAGAAATGCATCTCTAACCCTTTACATAGCTGTCGATGGTTTGTATGTGTACATAGCTAAACAGGCATCTGATCACATCTTCTGCGTGCTTCGGTTTTTTGTCAGGTAGTGTATAAATCATACACGAAAGAAAACGTTAAAAACAAATCTCACTGTATCACTTCTTGAATATTATTCGCCGACCAGGGGCCGATGACAAGAAAGATTAATGGAACAGACAAGCGAGGATTCAATTAAAAGTTGCACTTTTCGTCACACTTTTCCTTAGTCTGCGTGAGTGCGTTACAAAAGTACTCAAGATGATACACAACTGGAGAGGCGTTCCATTTAATGAAGAACCTTAAGCCCCGGACAAGGCAACATGCATACTTTGTTTATCAAAATACATCTCGCCGAGAGAGCGCGATGATAAAATCAGGCTTGGTCTCAAACAGTTATTGAAAATAAACCGTTGGTTGAGAAATAGTGTGGCTCATAGCAGCTGTATTTTCTCGATTACATTTCAGTTTAGAAAAATCCATACCATTCACAAAAAATCTATTCTGTAAATACGTTTCCTGAGCTGGTCTCTGATTTTCGTCAAGATAACGTACCACAGAATTAATTAGAATTATGTACTTCCTGGATGTAACACTTTTTAGTGGGCTCCTTTCTTTTAAGAATCGCCGCCTGATTGGTACTATATATGTGGCACCACATGAGACAGTTTCAGGAAAAATGTATGACAAGAAAGTTTAACATTCATCGTCATGTAATGGAAAGCTTTTTAATTAATGTAAATGGTTTAGACGCATCCACCAGGAGTGATATTAGTCGCTCGCTGACATACTCTGATTTTTTTTTAGCTGTTGGAAAATTCAGTTTGTAACACCGAAAATTTAGATAAATCACTCAAGGAGTTCACTACAAGATGAGGCAGAAAAAAAAGTTATCATTAATGTTTTCAGAAAATAAGGCGACGTACGTCTCACAATGTAGGGAATATGGATCCGTTCGCTACATTATGTCTGGTTTACGTGGAACTATTAGGGAATGACCTTATCAGCGGCACGTGAATGATCGATGGACAATATGTCAAGCGCTATGTATATCTTGAGCGGATAAAATCAATACATAATGCAAAACATGCAGACTGTCTTCTGTGGAAACTTGGTCATCGTGCAAGCGTACCACTGCTGCATTTTATAACGTATATTTCTTTGTATCAACTGTAAGTGATTCCACTCTAGCATACAAACTGCTCTCAACGACTTGGGTAATGTAACATACACATTTCAATATTTATTTTGTACTTGGAGAGTGTTGTTCTCTATATTCCTTATATTATCATTAAACTGCCAGTTTCCTTATAAACTGCACCTGGGAAGCAAACCACTGGCACTGCTCTCTTTTTCCCCCTTTCCTCTTCCATTCACTGACGGTGTGTGGGAATAATGATTGCAGATAAATCTCCATATGATACCTGATGATGAGGTCGTAGTATTTTCGCAAGACGTATGTGTGAAGAAGCAATATGTTGACGACTCTTCCCGGAATGAAAGCTCTGAGAATGTCAACAGTGAACCTCTCCGTGATGAAGAAAGCCTCTCTTGTAGCGTTTGCCTCCTTATTTTATGGAGAATTTCCGTAACGCTTTCCTGCCGCATGGAGGAGCCCGCGATGAAACGTGCTGCTCCTCCCTGGATTCTCTACATCTCTTCAGTTAATTCCACATCACAAGATTCCAATACTGATGATCAGTACTCAAGAGTAAATCGAACGAATGTTGTGTAAGCCACTGTCTTCGTGGATAAATTACATTTCCTTAACATTCTCCCAATGAACCTTCGTCTGGCTTCTGCCTTTCCTATTAGTGTTTTCATGCGATATCTCCACTTCAGGTCGCTCTAGATATTTATACTTAGGTATTTTCCGGTAGTAAGTGTTTCCAATTACTTGGTGCTACTAGTATAATAGAGCAGTTGTGGATAACGTAGTCTACTTATAAGCAAAAGTATTACGTTCATTCACTTATCCCAAAGAGTACAGATCCTCTGATAGTATACTTATACTTTACCACCATCTTTTGACTTCGATACTCTCTTATAGAAAGTAGTATAGTCGATGAATGACCTCAAGAAACCTCGAACGTTCTCGAGCACATAATTAATATAAGCCTTATACTGAAACAGCTGCTGGGGTACTCCCAAAATTACCTTCAGATCTGTCACTTTTGTTTCGATACGAACGACATTAATCTGTTACGATACTCGGCACATTCTATTCTTTTCACCAGACAGTGGAGAACTGTGTTGAATTACTACTGGAAGTCTTCAAAAACAGCAGCAACCTTAGCACATTTGTCTACTGCGTCCTTGATGTGACGTTACGAAAAGAGTGAGATGAGTTTCCACAAAATCTGTTTGCGGAATCCATATTAATTTTGAAGAAGAAGATATTTGTTCCCCAAAAACGTCATAAAGTGAGGGCATAAAACTCATTCCACCAACTTACATCAGATTGTCGTTATTTTAAAATTGCAACCACATAAACACGCATGCCACATGCGTCAGATTAGCAGCTAGAGTGCTACATTCTTGGATATACACATGAATAACTCCTCAGCGCTATTGCACAAATTAGTTAGGAGTAATTCGATCTGAGTTACGTGTATTTGCAAAGATTACGCAACAAGTTCTTCATTCAGAAACTGAATTAGAATATTGATTGGTACTGAAAGATCGAACTACAGATATGCCTTTTGGGGTAGAATAAAAGTCTAGCGGCAGTAGGATGGAATTTATTGTTGAGCTCTAGTCTGCTCGCATTACGCGGGACCCTGCTACTCTCGTGGGTCCTGGAGTGCTATATTCAACGCCATGCGGAATGTCAGAGGTGCTGCGCGTCTATCGCCTGAGGGAACAGCTACGTCGCTCACCCTGCAGTGCAGGCGCGTCCAGCCACGCCACGTACGTTCACTGAGGAAATGGGCTTGCTTGCAGCGGGAGAAATGCCGACACGGACAGTGATCACGACATCTGGAGCGCCATGGCCTGTCAGCATGCTGACCATCGTAGAGGCTTCCCTTCAGGCTACGATAGACGGGCACAATGTTGTATCACATGAATATCAAATCGGGAAATAGTGCAATAAGAATCGCTGATATCGACAATTTCCAAAGAGAATTTGCGCGAGTATTAACAATGTAGAAGAAAGGTGCCTATTATGAGATAGTTCCCTAATATGAGACACCCCAACTGTGCTCATGTTAGGGGTTGCACTCTGGTGGTGAGTTTCTTAAACACGTCTATTTCCTGCCAGACGACGACATGGGCATTATTCCCACACAAAGAATCTCGATGTTTTAGATAAAGTACGTGAAAACAATGTTTATATTTCATTTTTGCTACCTCACTCAACGCATAAAATGCACCCACTTGACGTCGGATTTATGGGGATAGAAACGTGGTTGGAAAGTAACCCAGGTCGTGTTATCACCCCATTGTTAATAGCCAGGTTACTTGACGCAGCTTACAACCGAGCAGCAACAATGGAAGCATCTGTGAATGCTTTCAGAAAAACAGGTCTCATCCCATGCAACAGAAACATCTTTAGGGCACATGAATTTTCAGTTCATCGCCATGCTGACGCTCTTCAAGAAAGAGATGCCAAAAACGGAAATGAAACTACTGATGGTGATGGTGAAGCTGTCAGCCGGGCAGACATCAGACCTCTTCCACACATAGCAAAACCACGTGCATATAATCAAATAGATCAAACATCGCGTTATTGCTCTGCTGCGTTACTAACTTCAAGTCCTTATGTGAAGCAGTTGCAAGAAGCTAAACAGAAGAAATCAGAGGCCGAAGCAAAGAAAGCAGCCAGAAAGTTATTTGGGGAGAAGAGTGGAAAGCCTTCAAATCGTAGACCTAAAGCAGAAGAATCGTCTAGTGACTCGGCATCCGATGTCAATCTTGACGACAGTGGGGATTCAGACAGAAGTGTTGACGATGACGCAGTTGTCTGTTCAGTACTGGGCGCTTTTCTGAAGACGAACACGGGGAGAAATGGGCACAGTGCACGAAATGTTATCGATGGGCTCATGAAGATTGCGGTGTCACAGAAGCTAATTTTGGCTCAATGGTTCAAATGGCTCTGAGCACTATGGGACTTAACATCTGAGGTCATCAGTCACCGAGACTTAGAACTACTTAAACCTAACTAACCTAAGGACATCACACACAACCATGCCCGAGGCAGGATTCGAACCTGCGACCGTAGCAGCCCCGTGGTTCCGGACTGAAGTGCCTAGAACCGCTTGACCACCGCGGCCGGCAAGCTAATTTTGTTTGCCCCGGATGTCGTAAATATAAACCTAAGTAGTGTGAAATGAGTGAAGGATAACAGAAATGAATGAACATGTAAAAATTGTTTATTCATATGTCATTATTATCTAATGAAATAATTAAAGCGGAATATTATTACTGTCTCATATTAGGAAAGCTTGATCTCATTTCTACGTAATGCCTTGTTTGTGAACATTTAATAACTACTCTGGAAGATTGTTCATTATTGCAAATTCGATAATTGTATGATCAAATTAAATAACGCGAGATGTTATTACCATCACAAAAAATACAATTGCACTTACTTTTAGGTCTTTGAAATGGGTTTACAAAAGTGTGTCTTATATTAGGCACATTTCCTCTACCTTCTTGAGTGTTTAGTGTAAATTATAAAATGATTTATTCGCCATTATTCGACTTAGTATTGTCTTTTATGGGCTGTTCCATTTCACTTCGGACAGCATGAAACCACGCAGTTTTTTCGGGTCTGCAGTGTTCTCTAAGCTTAACTAGACGTTGAGTTAATACACTCCTGAAGACAGACGTTGACTGTGGATATTGTATCACACACACAGTCCCTTGGACTGTTCAGAGACGTCACTAAAACTGCACGAATATGTAAACAGACATTCATGAGCAACTCCTTGTTAGACGGGGGGGGGGGGGGGGGGGGGGGGGGGGGAGGGGGCTCCGACAGCCGATCAGTTCCAGTCATTTCACCAGGAAGGAGGCACACGGCTCGTGTTGTCTGCAGTTCAACCATGCCTAGATGGTCGATACCACGGTTCGATCGCGTCCGCACTGCTACTTTGTGCCAGGAAAGGCTCTCAACAAGGGAAGTGTGCAGGGGTCTCGGAGAGATCCAAAGCGACGTTGCTCGGGCATGGGGGAGATTCAGAGAGACGGGAAGTGTCGATGACCAGCCACGGCACTCTATAGCGCGGTTCAGATGGGCCCAACAACATGCCGGATGGACCGCTGAGGGTTGGCATCACGTTCTCTTTACCGATGACTGTCGCATATGACTTCAACTAGAAATTCGTCGGAGACGTGTTTGGAGGCAACCCGGTCAGACTGACGCACTGTCCGGCGGGTGGAACAAGGTGGAGGTTCTCTGCTGTTCCGCTGGTGGTCATGGAAGGCTCCGTGACGGCTGTATAATACGTGAATACCATCCTCCAACCGATAGTGCAACTGTATCGGCGGCATATTGGCGATGCATTCGTCTTCATTGACGGCAAATCGCGCCCCCATCATGCACCTCTTGTGAATGGCTTCCTTCAGGACAAAGACATCGCTCGACTATAGCGGCCAGGATGTTCTCCAGACATGAACCCTATCGAACATGCCTGGGAGATACTGAAAAGGGCTGTTTACGGACGACGTCACCTACACTCTGAGGGATCTACGCCGAATCGCCGTTGAGGAGTGGGACAGTTTGGACCAACAGTGCTTTGATGAACTTGTGGATAGTATGCCAGGACGAATACAGGTATGCATCAATGCAAGAGGACATGCTACTAGGTATTAGAGGTACCGGTGTGCACATAAATCTGGACCACCATCTCTGAAGGTCTCGCTGTATGGTGGTACATATGCAATGTGTGGTTTTCATGAGCAATAAAAAGGGCGGAAATGATGTTTATGTTGATCTCTATTCCAGTTTTCTGTACAAGTTCCGGAACCCTTGGAACCGAGGTGATGCAAAATCTTTTTATCTGTGTATATTTACAAACTCATAGCTGTGATAAGTTCTTCTTGGTTACTTAAGGGTCAAAGCCAACGTGATGTAATAAAATCATGCGATTCTGTGAGTTGTAGCTCAGAAAGTATCCAAGGTACAATTGTCAAATCCAATTAAAATGAGGTAATATTGTATAGTTTGAGATGTTGTTTTTGTGGTATTTTTAGAAATGAAATTTAATGTTATTTTCATCATGTTTTATATTTTTCTGAGACAAAGAGTTTTAAACAGAATCAAAATTATGCTACATTGCTCAGCATTTCTTTTAAAAAAATGTATTAATAACTTTTTTCTTTGCATCGTAAGTGGAGATATACAGAGAAAAAAGGTTAGAAACAGTGTCAACACACATGAATCATGACGACGACTCTAGATGTTTGTATTTCACGGCTTGCCGTCGCAATCTATAAACGGCATGAGTTTAAATATTTATTCTTCAATTATTTTTTCTTACATTTCACACAAGAAGCTCCATAAAACTTACATCAGTGTTCAATAAGAAGGTTTTGAAGCCCATGTAAGTCTAATCTTTATGAGAACTGTACTTATGTTTTACACATGAATATAAGATTTAAAAAAAAAAATTGGTTGAAATGTTTCTGAGCACTATGGGACTTTACTTCTGAGGTCATCAGTCACCTAGAGCTTATAACTACTTAAACCTAACTAACCTAAGGACATCACACACATCCATGTCCGAGGCAGGATTCGAATCTGCGACCGTAGTGGTCGTGCAGTTGCAGACTGTATCGCTTAGGACTGCTCGGCAAGGTTTTTAAAAATATGTTAATTATTTATATGTTATTGTTATATACCCTCGTCAGGAACGCACAGCTTCAATTTCAAAATGGATCCTAGTTCACGGAAATCTGATGTAAGGTTCTTGAGTTACATTGCAGACAAATTTTGCCTTGGGAAAATAATGCAACTTTTACCAAATTTTAACCCGAAAGTCAGTAAACATTTAAGAGATTACTTTTGGTAGTTGCTATCTTTCACTGTGATTGACCCATGTAAAATTGTTAGGCAGTGACGCTTATCGGTATATGAATAATAGAGGCGTAGTGCTGTCATAACTTGATTTTACTTGCAATAATATTAAAAAAACAATCTTGAGAAGTTAAATCAAACACGACTTCCGAGTTATTATTGAATTCAACACTGCCACTTACACAAACTTTTCTTTTCAGATTCAAATCCTAATGTATATGCGAGGGAGTGCTGAAAACTGGTGCATCCGAATTTTTTGTATGGAAACTCCAAAAATAAAGAAAAGACTTTATTAACCTTCTACATCTTTACTTCTGAACTTGGTCACCCTGGTGGCGACTACATTTCTTTCAGATATCACTGAAGAATGTTTGACTTTATTGACGCTATCACTACCTCACTCATGCTTGTACCGCTTCATCACTATGAAAGCGACGTCCTCGAAGGTGCTCTTCTAATTTTGGAAACGCATAAACATCGGATGGGGCCAAGTGGTGACTGTGTGGAGGACGATCGATGATAGAGAGCACTAGGCGTCGTATTGTGCCGAACGTCGCAGCGGTGGTATATGGGCTGCCACCTTCATGCTGAAGGACAGGGTGGTCCTTGTGTGGACGAACTGTTCGAATTCGAAATTTTCACTCACCAACATCGCATCTGTGTGTACAAATGATAGCACTTGACTGGTCGATGTCGGAACCAACGTTTTGTACTATCAATAACATCCCCGTCATCGCCGTACTCCTTCCAGCGGAAGGATCCTTCATTGTGCCAAACAGATGGAAGTCATAAGATGCGAGATCCGGGCTGTGGCGTGGATGAGGAAGAACAGTCGAATGAAGATTTGTGAGATCCTTTCGCGTGCGCAGACCTGTGTGAGGCCTTGCGTTACAATGGAGGAGGAGGAGGAGTTAGTTAGCATTTTTTGTAGCAACGTTTCTTCAATGTCCTGAGGGTTACACAACACACTTCAGAGAGTGTCGTTGCTCAATGAGGGAGATCATCGAAAAGAATAACCTTTTCAGAGTAGCAGACGACCGTCCTAAGATTTTTGCGGCTGAGGCTGCGGCTTTGAACTTTTTCTTCTGAGGAGATGTGGTGTGGCGCCATTCCATGAATTGCGGTTTTTCCGGTTAATCGTGTTGAGGCCATGTTTCATCAACTATGATGATGTTCGACAAAATATTGTCACGATCAGCCTCGTAACGCACAAGCGATTTCGCATAGATGGTTCTTCGTAGCTCTTCTTGTTCTTCTGTTAAGCGGCGACGAGCACAGCAGGCATGTACCTTTCTATACTCCAAGTGTTGGTTCCATTCCATACATTGTCGGTTTGTTTCCAGTTCGATGTGATGAACATATGCTTCATCGCCTGTGACGATTTTCGATGACAAATAGTTATGAGTAGGCTCGTAATGCGCAAGCAGCTCCATACAGTCTTTTGTTGCTCTTTATTAGCTTCAGTTAGGTGATGAGGCGTGCAGCGAGGACAGACCATTGTGTTCCCCAACTGTTGGACAAATGTGTGAGCACTACCCACGTAGAGTCAAGTTGTGCAACGAGGTGTTTGATCGTGCTCCATCATCACCTCGAGTTTCCCCAAGTTAGAACATTGCGGGAATCAAAGCTGTGTACGGCCGGCCTGCACGTGGGAGATCGAGCAGGTTAGCGCGATCTCGTTACAATGACAACAGACGCCTCTCCCAACGACTCACTGCTTTTGTTCACTGCCAGGCCTCAGTAGACATTCTGCAAGCCCCTATGGGCATCTACGATACTCTAGTTTTTCACTAAAAGAAACTCAATGATAACTATCTGCTTGGAACGCACCTACATTTCAGAAGCTGCTTTGAAGGCCCCCACTAATTGGAACTTGATGAACTTATAGGGGGTCAACCTGGAATATTCCGCGATGTCCCACTGCAAAATCTGCATTTTCTACCATCGTAATTGGCCGAGAAAAAATGTGTTGCATTATTATTGAAGCCCCTCACACGTCGGTAGACCCACGTATGAAACAGGCTACGAAATAATTACGAAGGTAAGAAATATAACTATACAATTCTACACATGGAGAGTTAATGACACATCATTATTCCAACTTGTGACAAATTTGCAGAATACAGTGTCATATAATGAAACACAAATTTTAAAATCTTTCGAAACTATCGTATTAGATTTGTGGGATGAAATGTAGCGGCAGCATTAATGTCAAAACGTAACTGCGACATTATGCAGGGTAGGAACCGAAAACATACGTAACAATTTTTCTTGCGAAGAGCTTTTATACTATTCAGAGACATTGACTTGCAAGTAGTCGGGCAGTCGCCGCCGTTTTCAATAACGATTCAAATGCGATGTCGCTGGCGTCATTGGGAAGGCATAATGGCGACACTGCTAAGGAGTTACGACAACGGGAGAGCGTACTAAGGATGTGTGAAAAAGTATATGAAACGATTTGAGCTGTAACTACCTTTCTAGTTTCACGCAATCGCAATATTCAGCAGAAACGAATCGAATGTGAGAACAATTTTATAGAGATTAGAATCGTTAGGTTTTCCGACCGGGTGACAGTATTAAAGTAAGGCGTTTCTACGAGTGTTGCACCATCTTGTGAGCTTAACGTGCCCCTGGCCCACAGAGTCACGTACAATGATGGGGACGGTGGTGGGGTTACAGGAGTAGTGGCTTGGCCTCTGTGGGGCTGGAGGGGGGGGGGGGGGGGCGGAGACCGCTGTTTGGATGTGAACCGGAGTCAAATGTTTACGTAGACATCCTGATCCACTTTGCATGCTATTCGGCACGCTTTCAGCTTAAAATCGCTGAGTATTCGTGATGATTTTCCTTCCTACTGACAAGATTCTCGTGGAATCTCATTTCTGTTGATTTTCTTATTATGATCCAGACGCCCAGAGGCAGCGCCCTATGCATCAATCGACAATATCTCGACACTTTGCCAGAAGATGGAGGGTGTGGCACTCTTCAACATGTCGCAATATCTGAACTCTGCCGTCGTAATGAAAACCCGAGAGCTCTTCGTCCGTAATATGGTGGAAATTGCCCAGTGACGGGCACATAAGCTTCTTTGCACTCTTTTACGAGCTGCAGAACGAATTACAATAAAACTGTTCCATGATGAAAGGACGTTAACACCAAAATATCTCAAGAATTAATAGGAAAGAGGTGGTTTTTTCAGATTATTAATTAAATTTTAAGAAAAATGTTTAAACTTATATGTTCCAAATAACTGCAACGCTGGGCACACTGCGAGAGAAACAAAACATGGCAAATATTAACACAAAATTAAATAAAACAGTAACATTAATGTTGTTATAGACCTTAAAAATAACATTTCATTGCTCTCTCTTGAAACCTAGTGCTCTTTGAAGATTGGTAGATTGTGCACACCGTAGGGAAAACTCGTAATGCCGCTTCACGAAACCCAGGAAAAATTTACTGCCTGCAGTTTCTTGCCTCTATTGAACTGATATGGCAACATTAAAGTTCCGCTAAGTAATAAACTATTTTCTTTTTATTTCAGTGTCAAAAAATTGTAGCCTAAATGTTTAAGACCTTTGCTTAGCCTATCTTTAGGCTGATGAATGTAAATGTCGTGTGACTAGGGTCTCCCATCGAAGTAGACCATTCGCCGGATGCAAGTCTTTCGAATTGACGCCACTTCGGCGACTTTCGGGTCGATCGGAAGGAAATGATGATGATTAGGACAACACAACACCCATTCCCGGAGCGGAGAAAAATCTCCGACCCAGCCGGGAATCGAACCCGGACCCTTAGAAATGACATTCTGTCGAGATGACAACTCAGCTCCCGGGGACGGACTTTAAGCTGATAGTAAAGCGTCTTTAAGCCTGCTCCATTGACTACCATTTCTCTATTTTTTTTCTCCTGTAAGGGCAGCAACATTTTCTCCAATTGAGCTTAAATTTTCAGCAGTGTGCCGTGTTGCTTTCCTGATGCTAAATTTTCCAGGCAGTACTGCAACGGCTTTCTTGATTGACTCCTCATTTTGATTTATTTCAAATTGACATTCTGAAAATAATCGCTGACAATGAAATACGGGTTTAGTGTTTTTGTCTGCAGAACTGGTTATCTCTCCAGGGTTGAGCAAAAAATGCAGTGCCCAAGACTGGGGCTAATGCGACAGGCTTAACAAGACTTACTACTTTCCACATACAGGGAAGTTTCGTTAAAAAATGCATATAATTTTTGCACATTTTGTTGAGTATGATAATAGGTTTGTTAAACGTAGTGGGTCTAAAATTCCTATCAAGATTATCTGCCTTGAACTAGGAATAACAGATGTTTACTTGAGAACGGACTATTCGCCACTGACATAAATTTACTTTCGTTTCTTTATCGTTAGAGGAACCCCAACGAAGTTATTTACCACTGTAGCGTCGCCGTCCTGACTTTACATTAACTGTTGCCTGTTGTTAGAACTGCGGAAGTAACTTAAGAGCATTAGGGCAAGAACTCTGTATACTGTTGTGGGCGAACTATTGATCAGAGAAGCTGATTTCGCTGGAAAGTTAAGTTTGCACTTCTAACGGAAGCGGTTGTAGACGACGTGGAAGATTAAGTTAGCCAAAGCACAGAATTTAAGCAGCCGATCTTAGGACCTGCTGACATATCGCTTGGTAGGTCGTCTTTAGAGTTACCGTGAAGAAGCATTTAAGGGAAACTACTGTCAGTGATAGAGTGCATGTTGAAGAATCTGCATTTCGTGACAGCGGAATTGCAAATTCCACTCTAGTAACTCTCAACTTTGGTTCTAGATTTCTATCTTCGGGCTCATTCCGGGCTCCTACTCCACTAACACAGAGGGAAATAGCTGTTAGTTTAGTGAACGCTCTAGAGCCATTAGTTTCAATCTTTCTTTTTGCCTTTCGATCAGATTTGTGAGAAGATTTTATTGAACCCTTTTGTCATCTCATTAGTGTGAAACATTTTCCACATCTTTCTCCTTCTCCACTCTTTTTCTCCAGCTTTCCATACCATCCCTCTCCCTTCTTCCCACCCAGCATCTTCCTACCCACCCTCTCTCTCTCTCTCTCTCTCTCTCTCTCTCTCTCTCTCTGTGTGTGTGTGTGTGTGTGTGTGTGTGTGTGTGTGTGTGAGAGAGAGAGAGAGAGAGAGAGAGAGAGAGAGAGAGAGAGAGAGAGAGAGAGAGAGAGGAGGAGGAGGAGGAGGAGGAGGAGGAGGAGAGAAAAATACAAAAACACAAGGTCCCAGTATATTTAAAAAACGACACCCATTACAGAGGAAAGCCTCAAACCTTGGTTACACGAGCCAGCAACGCTACTACAATCCCATAAAGGATCTGTACCGACCTAATTCTAGCTTTTCGTTTCTAAAACATTGGAATCAAAGAATTTCAACTTGTCAAAAGGAATTAAATTCCTGTTTCAAGTACGCCACTGAGCTGTCACAAACGGTTACCGCAGTACCCAAGACCACCGGCCACCTCATTATAACGCTTCTTTTCGATTTCACTGTTTGCATGACAACGAACAACGTTGGAAGCTGCCGATGCACCGTTGAGAAATGTCAATAGGAGTATTATATTTTCCCAAGCCGTCAAAGAATGTAGATTTCCACACTGAATGCCTGACTGTCTTCATAGCGTGAGAAGATTCGGAGAAATGACGCAATGACGAATCTCTCGATTTTTCTAGTTAAACATTTACCTCTTACCTTATCATATTCAGACAACAAACCATTTTTGTTTTCATGAAAATGGACTCCAACAAGATTGCACTGTGGTTAAGGTAATAGAAACGCAATCGGGAAGGGTGGGGCTAAAATTTCATAATTACCGTAATTCACTCTGGATGAGTGAGAGGATAATTCCTTTTTAATGAACACGGCCGAGATTTATCGAAATCCTTGTAAAAGCCGATATTTTGAATCTTCTGTAATGACAGTATTTGGTAATAAATCTTGTGTTTTTTATGTAACTTTGGTTTCTAGATAAAAAAAGAGTTCCGTTGGATAATATGAAAAATTTGATGTAAATATCGTATTTCGAGAGAGAGAGAGAGAGAGAGAGAGAGAGAGAGAAGAACTGTTCAGTTCCATTACACTTTGCTGTTCATGTTGTATATTAATGACGTTGCGGGCAACATAATTAGTAAGTGAAGACTTTTCGCAGATGATGCAGTTTGCAGTTTCTATAATGCAGCACTGTCTCACAAATCTGCACAAATATTTAGCCAGACCTCGATAAGATTTCAAAGTAGTGCAAAGATTGACAATTTGCTTAAACTGTTCAGAGATGTAAATTTTTGTCAAATACTAGAAAACGTATTACGCTACGAGTAGAATATCAGTGAGACATAACTGGAATCAGTCAACTTACACAACTAACTGCATTTAACACTTTGTAGGGATATGAAATGGAATGATTACATAGACCCATTCATGGGTAACGCAAGTGACAGACTTCGTTTCAGTGGCAGAAAACTGGAAAACTTCAACTGATCTTCAAAGGAGACTGCTTACAAATAACTCGGGCTGCCCATCATAAAATACTATTTAAGTGTGTGGAACCCGTATCAAGTAGGATCTACAGAGGCTGTTCAACGTATAGGGCTCTGAGCACTATGCGACATAACTTCTGAGGTCATCAGTCGCCTAGAACTTAGAACTAAATAAACCTAACTAACCTAAGGACATCACACACATCCATGCCCTAGGCAGGATTCGAACCTGCGACTATAGTGGTCGCTCGGCTCCAGACTGTAGCGCCTAGAACCGCACGGCCACTCCCGCCGGCTTCAACGTATACAAGAATGGTCAGCACAAATAGTTACTCTTTGGTTGACCTCTGGGAAGCGTCGTGGAGACGCTGAACAAACTAAAATGGCCGATGCATTGAGGCCAACGCAACCATACCATGAAAGCCTGCTTGGTAAATTTCTAGAAGCTCCTTCTAGGAATCTAGGAATTTACTTCAGCAATTTCGTAGACATAGTGAAGACAAATTAGACTAATTAAAGCGAGCATAAAGGCCTTTAAGCAACCATTCTTCCTGTGTTCCACACACGAATGGAACGGACAAAAACCGAAATTAATGATACAACAGAGAGTATCCTCTACTATGTACTTCGCGGAGGTTTGCAAATTGTTTAGTTCATATACGGATGTAAATGCAGTTTCTGGAAGTCTTTCTTTATTAGGGTGTTTACTTTCGTGTGTAATTACGCTTGAATGCCTTCCACCATATCAAACCTTTTCTTCTTCTACTAGATTTTAATCTATGGGAAGAGGGAAAGTAACTTTGAGGTAAGTCTAGTGAGTGGGGAACAATGGTCATCTTGTTTGTAATCACAAATTCTTGGCTGCACACCCTTTGTGATCGTCATGCTGGAGTATCCAGTAGCTCATACGCCATTTCCGTTGACGGTTTGCCCTTGTGTTCTTCCTCAAACGGCATAGAAAGTCGCATTACAACTATATACTGATCACATGACCACAAGGGACAAACTCTTAACGAACAGTTCTGTCTATAATATGCAGGGTACTCAGAAACAGTCTGAAAAGTTTGTAAGGATATTGCAGGGTAGTTTGTGCTCAGAAATAGTTGTTAGGAAAGTTAATTAGCACTGACGTTAGCCATCATGCTGTTGCTAGTTCGATTTAAAGCGGCCCGTCAAAGGAGCTGTCGCGAAACGTGTCTTCCGTTTGGTTTCCTGAAACCGAACAAAAGAACAATACAAAAGTTGGACGTGGGATGGTAGACTGTGGTAAGGATCGAAATCGAGACAACGGCTGAGCAGTCTCCTCTGCTGTCGTCTACGCTATGAGAACAACTGACATTAATTGTGTTTGGCTGTCCGCTTGACTTTGCTCTCTCAACGTACTAATTGGAACTTCAGTGCTAATTAACTCGGAATCGGCGTACCGCATCGTATTGCTTTCTTAACAGTTATTGCCCAACACAAACTACACTGCATCACACAAGCATTTTATACATATGGCCACAGCCAATGTTTCATGTGAGGTTGCTTGTGAGCGTCTTGAAACAGCATTATCCAACACGCAGAGACTACTGACGCAAACTTCACCACAATCCTTGACAAGTCCCGTCCTCCTGACGGACCTCATTAACTTTTCCCAAGGTCCTACAGAAATTTAGGAGAGTCCGTATACGATCTCACAGAATCAGATCTCTCGCCTTCTGACATGATTCCAGTTGACAGCCGACTCGAACAGTCATCATCAGTCAATGTTCACGCATTTCTGTAATGCTTGTACCAGAACTGAAGTTGAGCCGTGGTCGACTCGTATCGATTCCGTTGTATCAAAGTAATCGATCTCGTCGTGCCAAAGATGTTTCGGTAGCGTACCTCGCGAGCTTTGTCTCTGACTATGGAAGGCAGTGAGGCCGAGCCTACTGGAGAAGTGTGTGAGTCTTTCGCCAGGAGGAGGCTCTGACAGTCTGGTTACGCTTGCTCTGCTGTGTCTATCCGTAACGACGCAGCAGCGCAAGCGCAACCATTAAGCGTTGCTAGTGGAGCACTACACGGGTGTGCAGTCTTGAGAAAAAACTATTTTCTGCCATATGCGCCCTTCATCGTTTTGTAGTTGATTCGTTGCTGGCATAACGTCCACGTTAAATGCCATGACTGCAACTGGACCATAGCGTCGTTACTGGTGAGGATTTGCGTTTGAAAACATTGAGCACTATGCCTCCTGATATCTAGTTTTCTCCATGCCGTGCTCCGATTATAGCCACGCGGCAGTTGTACTTACAGTTAACTGATCTGAACCTTTTCTATAAGCTGTTGGTATTATTGTTTCTTCTAAAACAAACTCAAGCTTCGCCTACGTACTTTCAATTATGTTTTCTGGTCATAGTCTTCCGTGCGTTGAACTGCTTTTTTAAATTTCACTCTAGAGTTCATGGAATTGTACCAACTACAATGATTCACCGGGTGTTATTACCAGTTGGTGTCAATTGCTATGTTATGAAGAATTTGACTTCATTTCTGTTATTGTAATAGGTGTGTTCTGGTGTCAAGAACAGTTCTCACTATTGTGTCATAAGTATCACTCTGCTCTTTTCCGTACTGTGTATCGCCAGCTCATGTGGTGGCGGGATAATCTACTTGTATCCGTTTTGTCGAGTGTGATTTTCGTCCGAAAGGACATATACTCACAGAATTTATATGTTGTAAAATACATATCTTATATTTGTCAACTGTTAGTTTATTACCTATAATCGTTGTAAAAAAAGAAGGAATCATTTTTTATCTTCACATTACGTCACTTTTTCGACAAAGTAAAATTGTTTTTTGCGTTCTAATTCAGTCAGTATAAATTTTGATTCGTCTGAGACTCAAGTTTAGTTAAAGGAAGTTGGCATTTTTCTCTGATTGTGCTATCAGGTCAGATTTGGTGTAAATAAAAGTGAACTAATTATTATTTTCCTTTAAATTTTCAAAAGGCATGTAATTTTATCTGTTGCACTATTTAGTTGTTGTAACACGTCAAATTTCCTTGCAACGCATCTCTAGGTTAAAATAAATACCTTGTGAACATTTTAAATTTGTTTCCTGAGCTACCAGACCTTACTACTCCCAACCTCACGTTTACATTGCCCAACAATTGATCAGCTGTGTACAATATGGCAGCAAAGTGTGGTTTCAACCCACAGACTTCTGGGTTTTCAGCGCAGCACACTTTCACTAGCATTGGAACATGGTTGCAATACATGGACCCAGTTAGTTAATTGTTGGGGCAAGATATGCAAGAGCTCGAGAATGGTAAACCCACAAAACAAATTTAAAATTCTCACAAGGTATTTATTTGAACCCTGAGATGTGTTGCAAGGAAATTTGATATGTTACAACAAGAAAACAGACCAAGAAAATCAGTAATCAATAGCTGTACAACAAATATTATTCGCATTTTAGATTACTTATATTTGTAAAATTGTGAACAGACATGGTGGCTCACCTCGGAAGGGCTGTTCCACTTGGCTCACAGGGGGACTGTGTCTAGTCGTCATCACTGATTTACGGTACACAAAGCGCCAGACCAGGAGTAAAAGCGACACAAGTGGAACCTTCACATGGCTCAGCGTTTAGAAAAATATTGCATTTTTGGTTCAGATCGGGCGAAGCACGAGGCATTTTTATTTTTTCTTACCGGTGGAGCAGCGGTTGTCTTAGCGGAAAGAGAATAGAATGGTAATTTGAAGGTCGTTATATCGAGGCCCTACGCGAAAATTTTTGTACAGTTTTTACGTCGCGCTGGAAATAATTAGCAAAGTATTGTATTTATTAATACTCTCTTATAAGGCACAAAAGCGAAAGGCAAAGGAAAATTGGGGATTCCGAACAAATGTCTAGGAAGGATCGTAAGGCGTACACGAGATGTTCTAATACAAAGTTGGGTACTTCTACTATTACACATTTGATGACTTACGTACCAGGGAGATTTACAGCATAAAAACAGAAAAAAACAATAATTTCCTCACTATCTTGCAGATGCTATAAACGTCGGATTTTTACGATTACTTGGTTGTTTTAAACTTTCTATAGACATAGAAACAGTGGTTTACTTTCGTAAAAGGTTTTTTCATCGCACAGTTTGGCACAAACCACGCGTGATCAATCGTTTCGTCAAATATTGATGAGGAGAGTTAGCCATGTACAGCTGAACGTGTTTTTATGCAGTCTGCTAGGGTCTAATTTCTTTCGCTCTCTCTTTACCTGGCATTAAAAACAGACGCCGTGGGGCTGCACTAGCGGAATGGATTTATCGGGAATCACTTTAATACTGTACAATGGCAGTCCTCCTTGATTTTAAAAAATGTCATCGTATAATAGTGAATTTTTTTGTCCTAGCTACCAGTAAGTTAGCCGGATAAATTTGTTCTCTGGCACGCAGGGTTTTGTGAGATTAGTCAAAAACTTTTTGGTACTGCAGTTGTATCTTTCCCTGATGAAGTAATGATGACATTTCTGTATTTTGAGACGTGCACATCCACCGTTTTCTGAATTCTCAGTCCAAAAGTTTCCTTGGTTTTCCTTTCATGCAGTTCATGAAAATATTAATAAATGGAATATAGTGAGCGTTATTTCGGTTTATTTGCAGTGTAAGTAACGTATAAATTGAAAATGAAAGAGTTTCTGCATAGGTACTCAAACCAACAACCCTCGGATTTGGTTTTTCTCTTCCTGTTGCGCCAACCGCTGTTTGACAGCTACGTTTAACATAAAACGGCTGATGCCTCGCCCTTCCTAGGCCAGAAATGCTGTTTTGTTCTAACCGCTTATCGACGTGGAGTTCCCATTTGTGTCACTTTCTTTTCTCGCCAAGCCGCGCATATACCGTTAACTTAGATGAAATCGGTACGTTGAGTAGGTGCGGTCTATCTTTGAGTCGGGACCGGTGCTGCGAATTTCCACTACACCCGGGGTGCCCTGTACGGCTGTCAACGGCTCACTCCCTTATCACTGCGCAAGCTGAACTCGCCGAGAGATTCGTAGGCTACAAAGGCAACGTCACAGGCGATCTCGACATTACGTGGTCCCTAGTATGTGCAGTGGCTCTTAGTGGCACTGCACTTGACAAAAGTAAGAAGTAATATAAATTGTTGATCATTGCAACTTCAGCTTCTTCTGTGTTTTTCTTATATTAAACTGTCATCACTCTCTCCTTTGCAATTTTTAGAAGAAATAAGCCGTGGTATTATGAATATTTCGTTTTATTTCTCGTGTCTAAATGAAGGCTTTGCATCCAGCAGATGATGCGATTGTTTCACAAACATAGTCATTACAAGTACCAAAATTAACTGTTTGAAAAGTGAACTAACGGTTCCTGTAAACATATTTTCCATGATGTGACAGAAGGAGAGACTTTCGATGGCAGAAACGATAACTAGAACATATCGGACCTATGACATGAAACTGCTACACGATTCAAATCATAGCAGATTCCTTCTAACAATCAGGCCAGGAAGTTAGTGGTAGTGGTGCATTCTGAGCCAAAGAGACAACAATACGCCCACAGAAATTTTGTCCGCGCCTGGTCGAAAGGGAAAGGACAAATACCACTTCACTTTCTTCCTTGTAGAAGATAATTTCGTCCCACCACAACAGCCCCTCAGCATTCACAGCAACCCTATCCATCTGCACTCGCTCCTACCTTAAGCACAGCCAGATCTGCCTAACGGAAATCCTTTCCGTAAGCGCTTGAAACATTGGCATTCCCTACCCACACTCTCAGTGCAGCTCCTAGCCCACATCCCACCATTTCCAGTCCACTTTTTATGTATTTTTTTAAATTTACTGCGGGTTGTTGATAAAACCACTCAGGACCACTTCCAGTCGAAACATCTAGGCTGCAAAACCGTCAACCGCATTTCAACACCCACTCAATCCCCATCGCAGATGTCCACAGCTACATCACGATAGTTCGAATGAGCTGACGAAGCTCAACCACCACTTCGCGTATCGCTGTGAAGCGTTAATTTTGGATCTGTTGAGTACTCTGTTGACGACTGCGGCTTCTCTGAATTATTCTTTTATTTATCTTTGTTCAATAAAGCATTGGCCACAAACAACTTATATTAGCACCACATAAAGTTCTCGACTGTTTTTTGTAAACATAAAATACACCTAAGTTATCCTCATTTAACGTGACACAGTTATACTCATAGTCAAGCACAGATAAAGGAAGACAGTCCTTATTGATGTAAAGGGTGGTCAGAAACAGTCTGAAGAGGTTGTAAGGGTGTTGCAGGATGGATTGTGCTGAGAAATAAATGTTATATGTAGTCAATCAACTTGGAAGTTAGCTAATCAGGCTGTTGTTCACACAAACAGAGACTGTGTTGCCAACTGTGTCCTCCATTTTGTTTCTTAAACCCCAACAAGACAGCAATACAAGAATTGGACATGGGAAGGTATTACGGATAGAACCCAAGCCAAACACTGAGCACTCTTGTGGGGCATCATTTATGTTGTGAGAACATCTGACACTAACAGTAAGTGGCGAGCCGCTTGAATTTGCGAACACAACCATCCGATTGTCTGACTGCAATGCTAATTAACCAGGAAACGGTGCAACGTATCGAATTTTTACCTTAACAATAATTTCTCGGCAAAACCTACTCCACAACATCCGTACAAGGTTTTTAGACTGTTTCCGATCGCCCTATAAAGTCACAACTGAAAATCCGCTTCAAAAACATATCCAAAATTAATACCGTATATTTATGGGTTGTTAGTACATAAAAGATATTTAACAAAAGTTGACTGAGGAACTTAAATCTTTTTCAGTATGCGTAGAAATGATTCTACTCTTCTGTTTGCCAGCAAAAATAATTTGGTCAATATTTCCCGATGAACTATTATCGTAGACGCAGGTGGGAAAATCTAATTAATTTTGTGTACATGGGTTGGGAAACAGTCATGGCTGAATCTCATCGTAGCAAAGTCCATATTCCTTTTCTATGACAACTACAGAAACAGAATAATGGCTGTGTTGTTACTTTATGCTCGCTGTCATTATAATGTCTTCTCTCAAAACAAAATATAAGGTTCCGTTCTTGCTGCCGCTTAGACTGCTCTTTCCTAGATTAAATTCTGCAAACGTTTGCTAATAGTCTCTTCAGTGAGTTCATCAGCTCGTTCATTAGTGTCGATACCAGCCTCTACTTTTACTCAATCGAACACCCTGGCCATTCATTGATTAATAAATTCGTGGTAGATTGGAAAATTATTTATTTGTCCTCTCGCTTCACCAGACATTATATACAGACTACAGAGAACTTAAACAACTGGAGAATGTTAATAACTTGATGGAAGACAGGTTTTGGCAGCATTTAATGGCCATCAAAATCTCAATAATTTCCGCTAGGAAAACCGATGCTTTGCAGACTGAATAATCGATTAGTATATATGCAGACTGAGGTGATGAATGAAAATTTATTCCGAGGTCAGGATTCGAACCCGCGCGTTCTGCTCACTAAACCAGACGCGCTGACCCTACGCCTCCCTGACGCAGTTGCTTTGCATATCTGCACAGACTACTCTAGCACTCTTCCCTCACCATTTCAACTTCCCATTCGCACCTCAGCCGACTTGATATTCCGCGTAAAGTCAAACAGCACTGCAGAGGCTCTCCAACTGTATTGGGATAGCACTTCCGTATCGATAGGAATTTTCATCCGTCGCTAAAAGGTCTCTGGAATCATATAGTTTCATTTGACAATCGATTAGTCCGTAACTACGGGCATAAAACGCCGAGTTATCTGCATCCTTCACTCTCGATTCATCTCTGTAGACGAAGGGCAGTCGCCTGTGTGTACTTCGCTCCCGCTCTTGGCTCTCGTTGGTCTGTTACCTGCCAGCTACAATCCCTCGTAAAAAATCTCACCCGAATGTCTTTGTATGTCTTGGGTAACAATGCTACAAGGTCCAATATAAATTCGAGACATATTTCACAGATAACAAGCGGAAAATTAAAATGTGTTTTGGGTAACACAAATGAGAGAAAAGTAAGTGTTTTTTTAGCGTAGAGACGTAAATATTCCCTTTACAGTACAACCTTAAAATAAGAAAAAACATTTCAGTAAAAACTATAGGATTTAACCAGTGGCATTGATTACACAAAAAGACTATCAGATCGCTCCTGAAGAACCATTGAAATCTTGGGTATTGCTGAACTGAAATAAATGAAAATATTAACTCATAAAGAACGTCTTTTGTCACACCTTTGAAAGGGAGACGATGCAACGAGGGATTGTCTTAAATGAATAGTTTAAGCTGTCTTTAGGTATTTTATTGCACTTGACCTAGTACATTTTATGTGTACGTTTCGCTAATGAAGCGGCTGTAGTCACTACTACCCATATATTTCATGCAAACCAATATTTGTTTGAAATGCTATTTGAGGATATTACGTCATAGCGCACATGTGCATTAGCGGTTAAAAATCAGGAACTATATTATGCGATGCACTGCTGCGGTGCTGTTTCCGGTTCATTTCACAGTTGGCAGTCGGACTTGAAACATCCATTAAAATAATGGCATTTAGAGCTATGTTAATCTGTCGGTCGATAGCGCCCACTTTGGTAAAAGCCGGCGTCAATATCCCTGGAAACGAGCGCTACTCGTGAAAAGTCGAAATGATTGCGGGATTATTAAAATGTACGCGAGTCGCTTCGAGGACCTTTTATTTTTTGGATGGCAACAGAGCAAACGAGATGGAACACGTTTGGACCAATTCAGGCGCCCTTAATTACTCATTTGGCTTCAGCAGATGTTAATGGCATCGGAAGCCCATTTGGGCAGCATTAAAACGTTACGATCACCGACAGTTATTGCCGGTCAGCCTGGATAAACAGCACAGTTTAAGCAGCTACGTATAGAGTTACTGAGTCTACCAAACAAAATACTTGTGCCGGACGCAACTCAGGACATGATGTACGAAGGCGTACTGAAAAGTGATGCCTCAGAAGCTTTTACGTGAAAACTCTTTAACTTCTTTTAATAAAACAAGGGTTATTATTATTCTGCGTCTTTATTCTTCACGTGTATGTATTTATTTGTCAATATAGTCACCATGGCGATGAAGAGATTTCTCCCATCCAAAGTCCACATTGGTGATATCGTTACCGTATAATTTTTTACTTTGTTGATGGAGACACAACGTTCCCTCTGCTTGCGTCGCTTCGTCACTATCATAGTGAAGTCCTCACTTTAAGTTTTGGAGGCAGATGGACATCAAATGGGAATGCCCGGTGCGTGTGGATGATGATCGACGACAGTGAATCCAAGGCGTCGGATTGTTGCAGATGTCTCAGCGCACGCTTGTGGCCCGGTATTGGCATGCTGGAGACAGGATATTAAATCTGTGGACGGACGCTTAGAATCTGAAGCTCGCTTACAGTACGCTGTTTCTCACTCGCCTACATAATTATGTTGTACGCAACAATTTCGAGCCATCTAGCGGCAGATAGCTGCAGATTTGTAGACCTTAATAATAAAGATGTAGCATGTTAGTAACGATTGATTTATTTAAAAAGCTTCGAGAGTTTTCACTCGAAAATTTCGGAGGAATTAATTCTTAGCACGCCCCAGTGCATTAATTTATAACGAAAGATTTGGAAAACTCCATATTATTCTACAGCACAACGAATTAGTGTTTTATAACTAGTCATGTCATCTTGAAAAAATTTAAGCAGTTCATCCGTCGCCTGGGGCGGCTGGAGAGAGAGAGAGAGAGAGAGAGAGAGAGAGAGAGAGAGAGAGAGAGAGAGAACGAGAGAGCGAGCTTGCACTGGTAAGATCTAGGGCAATGTATAAAAATTAGTATTCGTCATAATTAGGCCTAATTCGAGCAGGTACATATGAATATGATAGTAACTTCTAGTATACAGGGTGTTACAAAAAGGTACGGCCAAACTTTCAGAACAAATTCCTCACACACAAAGAAAGGAAAGATGTTATGTGGACATGTGTACTTACTTTCCATGTTAGAGCTCATTATATTACTTCTCTTCAAATCACATTAATCATGGAATGGAAACACACAGCAACAGAACGTACCAGCGTGACTTCAAACACTTTGTTACAGGAAATGTTCAAAATGTCCTCCGTTAGCGAGGATACATGCATGCACCCTCCGTCGCATGGAATCCCTGATGCGCTGATGCAGCCCTGGAGAATGGCGTATTGTATCACAACCGTCCACAATACGAGCACGAAGAGTCTCTACATTTGGTACAGGAGTTGCGTAGACAAGAGCTTTCAGATGCCCCCAGAAATGAAATGCAAGAGGGTTGAGGTCAAGAGAGCGTGGGGGCCATGGAATTGGTCCGCCTCTACCAATCCATCGGTCACCGAATCTGTTGTTGAGAAGCGTACGAACACTTCGACTGAAATGTGCAGGAGCTCCATCGTGCATGAACCACATGTTGTGTCGTACTTGTAAAGGCACATGTTCTAGCAGCACAGGTAGAGTATCCCGTATGAAATCATGGCGGTGAATCGAGGAAGTACAGTACATATTGACGAAACTAAAATGAGCTCTAACATGGAAATTAAGCGTTTCCGGACACATGTCCACGTAACATCTTTTCTTTATTTGTGTGTGAGGAATGCTTCCTGAAAGTTTGCCCCTACCTTTTTGTAACACCCTGTATACTACAAGTGAGGTAGACATTTGACTCCGAAGTGATTTCGAGTGCTCTGGAAGAAATGTACGTTCTGAGCTCACGTAGTTGGTACGCGCCGCCGACTTTTGAAGACGCCAACGTTTTTATGCTGCAGCTGTTGTGTTCTGACGAGCTGGCAGCAGGAGCCCTTGCTGGTGGGGAGACTTACCCCGACGTGGCCTGCTGGTCGACCTCTGGCCAGCTCTGGCGGCGGCGGCAGAACATGAGGGGCGGCCGTGGGTGCTGCAGCTGCTGCTGCTGGCGCCGGAACGAGCCCTGGCGTCTCGGCGCGTGCCCCGGGGGCAGTCCCAGCGCGCCTGGCACAGCCGCCGCCGCCCCCGCCGCCCCCACCTGCAGCGCCGAGGCGCATTCCAGCGTGCGCCGACGCGAGGAGACCGTGCCGGGGGGCGGCACCACCTGCGTACAGAACGGGCGCCATCTGAGTTCACAGCGACCAATCGTGTAATCTAACTAGGCAAAGGATTTCGTGACATAGAAAAAGCGTCCGATCCTGTGAAGTAGCGCAGCATGTTTGAACTCCTCATCTATAAACGTATACACATCAAGAGAAATGACATTATCATGTTTAACCACCTTAAATCTGCTGAAATGTGTCTTATTCCTCAGACTTGAGAATTTTAAAGTAATATATGCTACACGTCTAAAATATTAATAGAGTTAAAAGCAGAATAAAAATGAAAAGTGGATACGTATATTGGGGAAGATCGATTTAATTTCAGAGAAGGCAGAGGAACAACGGATGCAATTTTTACATTCTGCGGGCTTTTTGAGTTAATGATGTCACCTCCCCCTTTGGTAGCTCCCACCCGGAGATCCGAATGGGGGGGGGGGGGGGGGGGACAATTCCGGAATAATTTGCCAATGGAAAGATCATCATGACCCTCTTTCAGTTACAGGCCACATATCCTGTGGATACTCATTATTTGTATTTGATGCAGTCTTTTCCATTTCCTTCTGCATTCTCATGCCGTCGGTTACTGCTGATTCCTCCGCCTTTAGGGGCAACTTCCCATCCTAAGGGCAAGAGAGTAAGAGGAACCTCTGTCCGCTTCTCCGTCCTCTTTGACGAGGCCGTCGGCAGAATGAGGGTGACTTGTTATACGGGAATTCTTCGGCCACAAATGCTGACTGTTATTCAAATTTTAAGCGGAGGAGGGTTTCTAACCCGGGATCGATGACGTTTTGATTGCTAATCAAAGACGCTACCCATAGACGACGGGCTTAGGTTACCTTAGCTACTGATAAATCACTTGTCGTCTCACAACAACGACCTGCCCTGAGCCCCGGACCTGGACTTAAAGCTACATCAAATTGTTTACAAGGGATTTGGAGGGAATTAGGCAGCAGATTTCAGCTGAGACATAAAAAGGGGTAACATCTATTCAATGTAATTTCCTTAACAGCTAATGGACTTTTTAAATGGATGGGAACATGCACATTCTCAACACACAGATTGACCACCTACTGTAGATGGTGATGAAGCGTATAATGACGAATAGACACACCACAGGAATCAACTCCCTCCGGTAGTCTCAGTAGTTACAGCGGAGCTCACTGCAATACAAGTGGGACGTAAATATGCTGGTGACGTAGATGATGCTAAATCATAAGTCAGTGAGGCGCTCTATTAGAATTACTGCTCATGTGTAATCATGTTCTCAATAATACCAACAGTTATGTGGTATACTAATTTATAGACCGGACTATAGAACTTCAGCACCATTACATGTTGTGGGTAAACGTTCATGGCGGTGTCAGGGGCAATGAAATAGTCGAAGCTCTCTTTAAGAGTGCCTTCGACCATGGGACCAAGACGTGCGAGCCTGTTTCTCACACGGACCTTCGGCACGGCGTGCAGCGCCTTATCAGTACCTTTTGGGACAATAATAGGCGAAGACGTTACGCAGCCATACCACTAAGCATGACAACACTACGTTGGTACTCCTCTGATACGCGCAACAGAAAGTTTCTGGTCTGCATGTTCCTGCTCCGCTTTACTACAAATGATTACGACTATACAGGATACGATTTTGGAAATTTATTGATCGCAAATTAATTTATTCATTACTACGCGTTTACATACCACATCATCACAACACAGCTGTGGCGAAAACAAGAATACAGTTTGAGAAATACTAATGAAAAAGTTTTTTCATCTATGATACAGCAAGTTCTACTCATACTTAGGCCGAAATACAAAGCAAGGACATGAACATGAGCACAAACGTCACAGATGTAAAATCATATGACACCTATGAAAAAACTGAAGTGACTTATCGATTAACGTTATGTGAAGTCGTAACTAAAGAGGAGCGGTACAAGTGTAACAAATTAAAATGCCACAATTAATAAAATGCAACTGCCCCCTCTATCGGCAACAACTGACTCACTCGTCTCTGTGTGACTGTTGCACGCAGGAGGACACAGACCACACAATATTCGGCTGTCAATTATGCAGTGATCAGTGCTTTGTGGACAACACATTGTCACCAGAACGAAGACGCTGTTCACTTCGCATGATCTGTCAGTGTATAAACACACATTTATAAAGTTTTATCTAGTCAGAGTTCGGTAGAAACAATTATGTATATTGATGTTTCATCTGTAGGTGCTGATGAGTGGTTTTGCGAGTATCAAAATATGTGACATAAAGGACTGTATCTTTTGACTGCATTGACTAAGCCAGCCGCGGTGGTCTCGCGGTTCTAGGCGCTCAGTCCGGAACCGCGCGACTGCTATGGTCGCAGGTTCGAATCCTGCCTCAGGCATGGATGTGTGTGATGTCCTTAGGTTAGTTAAGTTTAATTAGTTCTAAGTTCTAGGTAACTGATGACCACACATGTTAAGTCCCATAGTGCTCAGAGCCATTTGAACCATTTTTGAACCATTGACTAACAAGCTTACACTTTTTGCTCTGCCAAGGAATCGTAGAACCGTATACTTCAACATCTGAGAAAAATTTCTACTTGATAATTGTAGATGGGCAGGCAGATGGGCAACAAAGTGATGCTAGCGGGTGACGACTCTTACCGAACGTGCTGCGGAACCTGTAAACTTTCATAACAGTTAATCGCACAAATGAGAACACTGCCCACTGCTCTCATGGTCGCTTGAACTAAGTTGAAAGTAGGGAAGCCTATTGCGTTGCTTGGCTTGTGTGAAGAATGCTGCTGTTATGGCGGTTATCTACATGGTCATTTATTCGGTTCCAATTCAGTAAGAAAACGTTATACCTGTTGTCGACCGAGTTGGGCCGCTTGCCGGTAGTGCGTGGACGTCATGGTCTGGACATGGGCGTCAGTTCGTCCCCGATGTTCGACTCCGAGGTGTCTCCCTCAGCCTCCTGGAGTCCACATCTTATCGTAGAATTCCCTCAGTCTCATTTTTCATGGCCACATAATGACTTAGTTTTCCTTTCGACTACTTCCGTAAGACGAGGTCTTCGGTCAGCGTCGTAACGATTGGCTGAGTTCAACGTTTCTATCAACTAATCCCCGCCACTGTACCAAGGGTTCTCTTTCACCTTTGCTTTGGGAAATTTGATGTTTGGTTCCTACATGCCGCGGAAGCGTTTCACATTGAGTGTACTTCAAAACTAGCATTCTTGTACAGTGCCTCCAGTCGCCGACGTAACGAATTGTGTATGTAGCAGTTCGTCGTTCTCTGTGGGTCGCAAAATAATGTTTACTTGTAACTGCACGAAAACATACAGGAGGTAACAAAAAGGCGTGTCCAAACAGTACGCAAACTTTCCTCACACGTAGGTAAAGAAAATGTGTAGTATGGACATAGGTCCGGAAACGGTTTATTTTCATGTTGAGCTCATTTTCTGCTTTCCTTCATAATCACATTCATTATGGTAAACACTAAGGAACAGAACATTTCAGTGCAATATGGAACACGTTCCTAAATTAAGTGTTCAAAATGCCCTCGGTTAGCAGTAATACATGCACCAATCCGCCGTCGCATGCCTTCCACAGTAAGGGCACAAAGACTCTGTACATCATGTACTCGGGTTCCGTACACACGAGCTTCTAAATGGCATCACAAATAAAGAAAAATATAGCGCTATTGGGAACTGAGAGCATGGAGCCCAAAGAACAAATCCATTTCTACTTATTCATCTGTCACGGAATTTAGAAGCCTACTGAAATGAATAGGAGGTTCATAGCACTTGAAGTACCTGTTTTGTTCCACTCGTGAAGACAGATGCTCCAGCACAGTGTTCGTCAAACTTATTTGCTCATGGATAAATACGGATATTATGAGGAGGCACTTGGAGCCGCATATGTACCGATCTCCCAGCTACTGACCTTTGAAAGTCGGCACCATTCGAAACACTTAAAGTCAACTGTTCTCTGTTTCAGATGGCTGCCACACACAGGGACCACCAAAGTTTTGACACTGCAATTGACTGACGAAACGGTGTTGTGTTGTCTGCGTGAACACATGGTTAGTTGAACTTATACTTAACACCTTGACGCCGGTGCTGACAAATGTTTTTCTCGCCGCGGGGCGGAGGGTGTATTCATACTTCACATCATCTGGTGAAGCTGCTTTTCGTGTTTCTCGGCTTGGGTCGATGGTCATAATCATACTGTCGAAGCTGCTGTTTTAATACACTGACCTTTACTAAGCTAACGGCCTTGCCGCAGTGGTAACACCGGTTTCCGTCAGATCACCGAAGTAAAGCACTGGCGGGCTCGGCTAGTACTTGGATGGGTGACCATCCGGTCTGCCGAGCGCTGTTGGCAAGCGGGGTACACTCAGCTCTTGTGAGGCAAACTGGGGAGCTTCTTGACTGAGAAGTAGAGGCTCCGGTCTCGTAAACAGCCATGCGTCCGGGAGATCGGTTTGCTGACCACATGCCCCTCCATATCCGCGTCCGTTGACGCCTGTGGGCTGAGGATGACACGGCTGACGGTCGGTACCATTGGGCCTTCCAAGGACTTTTCGGAGGGAGTTAAGTTTTTAGTTAGACTTTACTGAAATAACCACAGATTATGCCACATCTCTTTTGTTCAGAGAGCTCTCTCATTGATGGTTCATAGAAAATGATTACATTTACTTTCAATGCGCCTGGTTGATATATAGAACGTTATACGTCTTTGTTATGCTGGTAGCATATGTGGGAGGCAAGTAAGGCTGATTGGCCTGCAACCAACCGTTCAACCTCATTTGCCGTTCGCTAAGAATCATGTTAGGAGAGGCACAACTATAGACTGCAAATGTACTCACACCAATTTCACAGTAAAGGCTCAAATATGAGTCTGCACTTTACTCTGTGAGTATTGGTGTTGATACCCATTAGTGCGAAACTTTGCCATAGATGTTTAACGGACTTTTTTGCGGAAAATCAAATCCAAATGTATTTAATGTTTTCAGTTGCTTTCATAGCAGTTCATACTGAACCATCAAGTTACTTTCTTTTACCTCCACCAGACCCCTCTTCAGTAATTTATTCGATGTTACAAATTCACGCTGAAAGGTACACAAAACTCTGCACGTTGTTCATCCTGACGATCAATTGCGTCAAATAATAAAACTCATGCATTCGTCAGTACTGCAGTATGTAAAAAGCCGCCGTAACGTCGATGCTGACCGTTTATATAATATGAATCGGTGCACTGTTTGACACATTCTTATGACTGACGACGTAATTCACATTAATATTTGATAACAGTGACGAATTCATGGATTTTATTATTTATCGCCATTTATTTTATGTCACCTAGTATGATGTATATGTTTTAAGAACCTGATGATAGTTCTTGGACCGAAACTGGTTGTTCAGTAAAGAATTTTTATCAGTAGCTTTTGGCGGTAAAGCGCCACGTTTTTCAAATAGTGACGAATGTTCGATTCGTGTGTATTTTCTCTATGATAATACGTTCACTATTCTGTTCACAGAAGCCTAATCTCTATCCTATTTCCTCATTCAATATTAGACCTATTGCCAGTCATACGACTCTTATTACTACCAGATCTGAGGTGCTTTCACGAAATACTGTTTTGTTTCTCCACATGCAATAAAATCTTTTATTCTCGACTCATTAAAACAGTTACTAATCACGTAATTATTTTTACGGAAGGCGGACGCCTGCTTTGAGGTTAGTCTAAGACGTTTTTCTTAAAAAATGATTTGTATACAACTGTTATTTATTGATTCATGAAGTTTGAGAATGCAGTCCAACCACTTCTCTTCTTGTGGTGTTTCGGCTGTGAATCGTTGAGCCATCTTCAGACTGAACCGCACGACGTACCATGTGTGTTTGCTTTTTTATGTATATTGATCGTTACCAGAATAAATTTTCATTCTGCAGTGGAGTGTGGCCTTATTTAAACTTCTTGGCAGATGAAGACCGTGTGCCGGGACTGAACAGAGTTGAGGATGGATCGAGTAAGTCTTTTATAGTTGTAGAAGATGCTGAGTGGATGTGATTCCCATCTACGGTCTGTTAGCAGTTTCAGCAACTTTTTCTTATTAATGACAGGGGATGTTGGAGGCTGACGCCCAGGCCCTACTTGACCCAAGTGTCTTGGACTGTCTTACATCAGCGGTAACATGTGCCTGTTTCCCATTAGGCAAATAGTAGTCGACAAACGTTTTGGCTCCATTGCCAACACTAACATCGCACTTCGAAATGCAAATCTTTTGATCTTGTTATTAATTGGTAACCTGCTTAAATTAGTATGTTATGAGCACCCAACAGACTAGCTGCAGTAAGGGTGTAAAAGGTTGTCGGCTTACCCCAAGTACGGATCGTTAAAAATCGGCATCATTCGTAACACTTCGTGTCTGGTGATCTCTTCTTTAGATTTCTGCTACCCGCAGCGACCCTAAGGATGTGACACTGCACTTATCTGACGATGGGTTTTTGTGGTTTGTGTGTGAACGGATAATTAATTGATTAATAACTGTAATTGTGCTTATATTTGAATTTATTATTTAGTAGGAGCCACAATCACAAATATTTATAAAATGTTTCAAATGACATTTTTCTTCCGCTGAATGCGTTGTATTCCAACAGCCTTAAACCTGATACTCGTTGTTACATATACTATTACGTACCGCGTCTGAACGGGACAGTATCTATAACGGACACCCACCAATCCATGTTACTACAGTCTCAAATTCGTACCATAGCAGCTGATCGGTACTAGATGCAAACGCCCTACCGGAAGACAAACAAGAAAATCTTTCATCTAACAACCCCCTCAACGACCTGCAACGAGAAATCTCTTTGCCCCTGCACCCAGCTTCGTCCATGAGATGACCGGCCAACTTTTCGCAAGCCTACTACAATTCCTCGAGTACATTTCTGACGGAGTCAGGTACAGCTCAAAATTGCAAATACTGAGTATTATTCTTCCTGTGCTGTTTAGTACCAGACTCCACCATTAAAGAAGAAGTCGAATTACATACAATGACATGATTAACAGAGACAAGGGATGCCAATTCAGCAAAGCATGGGAACTAGCGTCGGTGGTACTAAAGCATCGTCGGTCGCAGATGAACAAATTCGAATCAACAAAGACGGGCAATCGGAATTCCCACACTTTAACTGGGCGCCAACACTCTGCTCACGCGCGCGCTGGATGGCGATTTGAGGCCTCGCTTTTCCCGCGTCGCGTCTGCGAAGACCGTGGCCCGTTTCTCCATTAACGGGCAATGGATGTAGCCGTTCTCTGCGATCCGTCTACGATGACTTTATAGCATCACACCTTGGCCCCTGCACTTTTATAGCCAGCTAGGCTATATCTTGCCGAGCAATTACAACAACACGTCAGTAAGCACCTGAAGATAATGAGCAACTGTCCCCTTGTGCAGCTCCCACAACATTATCCGACGAGGCGCCCGTGAACCAATGAAGTATTTATTGTTTACTGGTAAATTTATGTATAAAAGATGTATAATTATGTGTTCTGAGATGTAGTGTTTTTGGTTTCCTGATCACATTTGCACCTATTCAAATGTATGTAGTACATACTTCGTCTTCGAAATGCGGACTCCTTCATTATCGTGTGGGACAATATTTTCTTTACAGTGCAATTGAAATTACATTGTACCTTCCAGCCCACGAAAGGGACGCGGTGCGTTGTCACCTGTCACGGTGCACTGACAATAGTAACTGGGTGCATGCCGGGCAGATGGCAACTCCATTGTTCGTACGCTAGGCTGCAACGTATGACTGGCCGAGTATGATAGAGATAACACGTACTCTTAACCGTCAAGTGCAATATAATATCAAGTGCACTGTATTTGCAATTAAAATCTACAACACGTTAGGTTAACTTCTCGGTTTGTGCTCCGATATTTACCCAGTGATAATTACAATGGTATAATTTTAAGTGGAACCTTGACCTGTCTGTCATTTGAAGAGCGCTCGCGAAATTTTGTCATCAATAGTAATATTCTATGGCACACGTCGCTACACGTCGGTACCATTTGGAACTCTTTGTGTTGATTGTGGTCTGTATCAGATTGCTACCAACATGAGCCTTCTACAGGTGTGACAGTACAGTTGCGTGGTCTCTGTCACCACGTGCCATCAGGGTCGAAATTTCTACAAGGGTAGGAGGGCGGTACGAGTCGCGCACGCCCGTGAGCTGTAGGTAATGTAGGACAAACTATACAGTCTCTCTCTCAAATCCTGTAATTCCGCAGTGATAACCACACCTCTAGCAGAATACGTATTCTCTCGGAAAGCATAGTAAGCTTTCGCATTGAGCCTGAGTGGATGTACATGAGCCGCTAACAGTCACCAACAATATCGGACCAATACCGGACCTCTGCCCCTGAAGCAAACGGTCAATTTTACTTAGCTCACGGCCGAATTCACAAGCTCAATTAAAATTAAGCATATCTGTCTGTCTAGGTATTATTGTTCGTTACTGAGCAGGAAAAATACACTCTTGAGAAGATCTTAACGTTAGCTGACGATTTTTGGACTCCGCTCTTAGCTGCTGAATGCAAATACAGCTGAGAATCGTGGGATGCGTGAATACTTAATTCGGGCAATATACGTCCCACGAGCAGCAGTTTGACGACCACTGCTTTCGCACAATAGGTAGCTTATTGTCTCAGAAAGCGTGGTAAGTTTTCACGTTAGGTCTGCGTGGAAGGACATGAGCGCCAGCAGTCACCAAAATTGCCGGACAAAACGTTGACAGGAAATATACGTCACTCAGAGCATTTTAGCTGTCGTCTGCGTAAGGAATCGAAACTTTATTATCTTTCTGGAACATCGCCTTGGTCAGCAGAGTGCCTGTCAAAGCGTGCAAATGCTAATACCTTGTGCAGAAGGCTGGTTCCTTGTCCATACACTACATTTTAAATTATTCATGTAGCCCACTGAAGGTATGGAATGACATCCCGTATCTCAGAACATAACTGTTTTGAGTGGTGAGCTGCGTTCTGAGCTGAATGATGAGATTCTGAACAAACGGACGGTGTCGCCACGCCGTGCCCTCTGTCACCGGTAGTGACGAACCTGTTGTTGAAAGGCTTTGAAGAGAAAGTTCTGGAGAAGTAGCGCTCTTGCTTCTTCAGATATGTTGATAGTATATTTGTTGCGTGGTCAGAAAGGCGACAATAGCTTGAAGATTTCCTCCAACATTCAAGCTCTCTGTCTCTCTGCATCAGACTCACCGTAAAGATGGAAGGGAACAGCGAGCTCCCCTATTTGGATGTCTTGGACTGGCGCAAAGTCGACGCAGGTAGGCTAGACTAAGTGTTCAGTGCAGCCACCACTCCAGTTTGTACTGTTATGCTCCCAACTGCCATCATCCCTCAGTGCAAATTGGTACGCCACACATCCCGCACATTACCTGACGAAGAAGGCCTACCAACGGAACTTGACCCCCTTAATGGAGGGACACTGCGAGAGACAATTTCGATGTGCCCTCAGGCTGAAAATACAGGCCCAGCAAATCGGACCTGCCGTATAGCGGACAATTATCGAACAAGAGCGGCATAATCCTATCTCGGCGTACGACTTGGCGCCTTTTTCGAAACAGCGATGACTACTAGGGGCTAGATGAACTGGGGCTCCGCAAATCGGGGGGCTTTTTTTTTTATTCCACGTAAATGTGCTGGGGCATATATCGGGCTGCCTTTACGAACAGTTGAAGAAGGCACCAGGAATACAGGAGACGCGCCGAGCTCAATCGACCCGCAAGATCTGCGGCTGCGGAGCACTGCGTAGCTACAAGCGTGTCCATGAAATATGAATAACGGTTAGTGCTGAGATAAACCTTTTGGTTTTCGTGTTATGTCTTAAAGCACACCGTTGAGACACGATCAGTATGGACAGTCCTTAATCACAGCAGAGCGTAGGACCCAGAGCTGAGCGAACTGAAGTCGCAAAGTCGGTCGAGAGCTGTTACAGCGACCAACGATGCAGGTAGAAGCACTGAGAGGCTCAAGTTGGAACCAACATCCGACGATTGAGATCCCCATTCCTCCCCCGCCTCCAATACACTAGACGCTCCATGCTGCGTAATATCAGCGGAGGAATGGCGGGGAGCGTTATGGGCATAAAAGAGGCGTAACATAGCAAAGTAGATCATTCTGCAGGTAACATCTGAAGATGACGGAAAGGTACGCTATCGAAATGTCGTGTTTCATCAAAGACTGTGCGTGGATCCACACGTGTGAGCGACACAAGCGATGGAATAAATGCTAGTTCCATGGGGCATAAATCTAAGACGCAGCAACTCAGCACAAAATACCTAAAAATCTACTTTTGAAAAAGCCTCTGTTGCCTCGAGAGGTGCGGTTGCAGACTGATTATTTCCTGATCGTCATGTGTAAAGGAGGCACGTCTGTTGGATACATGTGTAACAAAGCAACTAATCTGGTAATGACAGCTGATTGTGTTGTAGGCTGATAAGATTGTGAATTTGAACTAATCAGGGTAAATTCTTTTCGACGCCTAAGTTAAACAACGTTCCATGTGCATATGAGTTTTCATTATAATGACAAGAATATCAGAATACAGTCACATTCAAAAGAAAATCTGAACCAGACGCAAAGTATTAGTCGCTGAAAATAGTAAGTATAATAGCTCACAGTGGAAAGTAAAACATGAGTTATATCATGAAAAGACATATTTCGAAACCAGATTTTAAATTGGAAAACATTTCCAGTGACAGATGGTGGACTCTTACCTTAATTTGTTGGTTATCAACCACAGATTACAACGGAAGGAATTGCAGAAAGGTACTAAACCCAGGATATGGGATCTGGATAAATTTTAAAAAAATTGAGGTCACTGAGGCAATGATTAACTAGAACGAAGGGAATACATTAGAAAAATAAACATATGTGAGAGCAGAAATAAGGAGAGAATTGATCAAACAGGCAAAAGATCCATGGCCCAGTAGAAATGTCGAATTGAGATACTGGATTTAACTGGAGAAAGCAAGCTTCGAAGAAAACCAAGAAGAATTTTTGTAAAGAGGAAATTCGAGGCTAAGCAATAAAAACTTTGAGATTATCCGGTGACACTGGAAGAGCAGTTAAACAGAAATAACAGTATGTTGAAAAGAAATTACAATATAACTATCATGTCCGACAGTGTTCCTGGAACGTGAGAGTTTCAGTGGTACATGTTTTATGGTGTGGGACACACAATACTGCTTAGGCGTATTGAGCTCCAGATATTTGAACACGGTACACCGTGACACTGTACTCCCTTCTCGGTTGCGTCTTTTCCAGGATGTATCGATTTATATGGGTGACAATGAGAAAGGATTTTCGGCGAATGGACTGTCTTTTCCGTTCCCCCGACTAAAATCCTATCGAGGACGTTTGGGATGCGGAGATAAAATCTATTGCAGCACGTCCGCTTGCAACAACGAACCTCCAGCAGTTTTCAACCGCCCTGGTGGAGGAATGGGACGCCCTACCACAAGAAGAACCGACCAACCTTGTGGCGTGGTTTGGGCAGAGGTGGTGATCATGCACCCTATTAAAAACCATGTCATGCCTTTTGGAGTATCCAGCAGATCGTCATAAATCGCTGTGACTTTAATGTAATTATCGTCTTTGAATAAAAGTATCACCTCTGTTCGTCTCATTACGTATTCCTGACAATTAATTTTTGTATTGTACAGTTGCAGCTTTTTCTGTGTATAGTCTAAGTTTCATCGAGTTCCGTTACTTGGCAGTGACTCATCAGGCGAAAGTCACTTTCGTCGTTCCGTTTTGCACTCCAGTGTATATATATGGAATGTCGTTGAATTAAATAACGTGAGAGTGAGGGAATTAGATTAGGAAACGAGACACAAGAAGTAGTACATGCATATTGTTATTTGGGCAACAAACTAACTGGCGATTGCTGAAGTAGAGATAGTATAAAACGCAGACTATCATTAGCAATAAAAACATTCCTGTACAAGAGGGATATGTTAATATCGAATATAAATGCAAATATTAGGAAGCCTTTTCTGGATATGTTCTTCAGGAGTAGCGCAGATGTGAGGCGCTGTGTTACGAACCGCGCGGCCTCTCCCGCCCGAGGTTCGAGTCCTCCCTCGGGCATGGGTGTGTGCGCTGTTCTTAGCATAAGTTAGTTTAAGTTAGATTAAGTACCGTGTAATTCTAGGGACCGGTGACCTCAGCAGTTTGGTCCCTTAGGAATTCATACACATTTGAACATTTATTCTTCTAGAGTATGGCGTTGTATGGAAGTTAAACATGCGCAATAAACTATGCGGACACATTGAGATCAGAGGGTTTTAAAATATTGTGTTACAGGAGAATGCAGAAATGCACAACTTGTCTGAAAGGAAAAATCTGATGAAAAGGCACATTCCGAGGCAACAAGGGATTTTGCAATTTTTCAATGAAGGAATTTATGGGGAGGAAGTGGAGAGGATGTGTAAAACTTGAAGATAGCGACCGTGAAGGGCTAGGATGGATGTAGGTTGCACTAGTTACATAGAAGTGAAGCTGCTTACACAGAATAAACAAGGGTAGATAGCTCAATCAAGGCAGTCTTCGTACTGAAGTTGATAACTACTCACTTAAGAATAAAATCAATAAGATGTGCTGGGAAGCTAAGCATACAGAAGTAATGCGAAGAAATCAAAAAGGAAATGGTCGTCGAAGGAGTAGATTCAGCATTTGCTAAAGCCAAAATAACGTTCGGAGAATGGTACAGTTAGGGCAACAACATAAAGAGAGCAACAGTAATTCCACTGGTTAACCCAGAGACCTTCACGCTGCGAAAGAGTCCTTTGCTGACTCAAATTACAAAGAAATAGGTGTCGATTTAGAGAGCAGATGAACTTTGGAAAAGTCGAATTAAGGCCAGATAAATGCGACAACAGTCACAGTGTTATCTTCACAGCCTATTTAAGTTACTGATATGATTAAAAGACAGAAGTACGAGGAATAAAAGTGACGCTCCGTTAGACTGTCAGTTTGGCTTTAAGAAAGAGAAAGGGTCAACATTGACATACCTGAAAATCATCTCGATGTTCAAAGCTAAATACTGCACCTGACATTGACTCCAGACTTTCTCATGCAGGAAAACTCTCTTATGCTGGCTTGTCGCATTTCAATAACATTTTACACAAAATTCTTCAGGAGCAAGGAAAATGACATGCATTTCTTCTGTCATACGTGGTTATCTAGGTAGCTAGATATGTTGTACATCCCACTGAAGCTAAAGCTTCTAAATGAGTATCGGTCAGATATACGATTAGAATGTAATTTGGCTGTCAGGTTCTGTACTGATAATTTGTAGCTTTTTTGAATGTTTATATTAGCCTGTACTTAAGGCGAATTTGAGGCTATTTTTCAAGACTGTTGTCTGTATAAATATATTATAAGAATATTGTTATGCTTGCAGTCAAATGTAAACATGGTACGTGATAGAAAATGTAGCTTCCCGCTTTGTCTTGGAAACAACGTCGAGGAACGGAATTTAATTTGCTTGGAATTTTCGTTATGTGATAAACTCAGCGAAGACAGCGCATTTTGTTGTGATATCTACGCTGAAGCATCCCACTGCAAGGAGCCACAAAAAGAAAAAACTGTTACATCAAAATAGTAATTCATCTGAAATTTTACGTGCACCTGAAAATGATGTCAATAAATAGAGGTACTTTTAGTGTAATCCTCTTTAGTCTGATAGTACGGCTTGGTACAATCGCCAACCATACTACTCGCTTCTAGTAGATCAGCGTTCTAACATCAGTAAGTAAACGTGAGTGGACCATTCGCCTTTCTATAATTCGTTGTTGGTTATCTGTAGGCGTACCAGGCGCCGAACGTTATAATGATATGATTTCCAACGAGCTGAAGTCCTGAAGTGTCATAATGATTCTTTTTTCTTTTGTACCCTGTATAACATACGGGGAGCGTTCAATAAGTGATGCAACACATACTTTTTTCTCCGCCAATTTCGGTTCAAGAAACGTGAAAACTTTCGGGATGTTATCGTGGAATATTCCCGTTTCGGCGCTACAGTTTCATGAATTTCTAATTGCTGGCTGTGCTGTACGTAGGCTTCAAAATGGCGTCTCTAACGGAGATGCGTTCCAAACAGAGAGCATTCAATGAGTTATTATTTGCCGAAAGCCAGAGGATCGCAGATGTACATAGGCGCTTGTAGAATGTTTAGAGGCACCTGTCAGGAACAAAAGCACGGCGAGTCCTTGGGCGAGGCGTCTGCCATCATTCCAACAAGATCGTGCAAACCTGTCCGATCTCCCGCGTGTCGGCTGGCTACACACAGCTATGACTCTTGAATAGTTGGAACGTGCGGACATTTTCATCCGAGAAGATCGACGGATCACAATCAAGCGCCTCGCTGCTTCACTGGACGTCTCTGTTGGTAGTGCTGAAGTACTCGTCCACCAGTTGGGGTACACAAAGGCATGTGCCCACTGAATTACCTTGTCGTCTAAAAAAAAAAAAAACAGTAAAGAGCAACGAAGGACCATCTACGCAGAATGGCTTGCCTGTTAGGAGGCTTATTGTGTCACTGTTTTGTGGAACATAGCCGCAGGTGATGAAATGTGGGTTCATTACCTCGAACCGGAAACAAAACGGCAATCCATGGAGTGGCGCCACACAACCTCTCCTCCGAATAAAGTGTTCAAAGCCTACCCTCAGCCGTTAGTCAAGGCGACGGACTTCTAGGATTCTGGAGGGTTGTTCTCTTTGATGTCCTCTTTCATTATGCTACTATCTATTCTGAAGTGTACTGTGCTATTCTCAGAGCACTGAAGAAACACCTTTAGCGTGTTATTCAACACAAAAACGTATGTTCAAAAGCAGGGTTTTCTAGCCAGAACAGTGGGAAATAATTTTTGGATTGAATCCTGTGTAAATTCAGCCTACATTTAAAAAAAGTGATGAATTACTTACAGAAAACTCTTTCTATTCTGAGTAGACACTGATGTTTTATTGACCAGAAGACATTGCTTTTATGACAAGAAAAAATCTCACAGTGTGTTTGGACTTGAAGCGTGATAACCTGATTTAATTTTTATTTCCTTGAGTAAAAGGAAAAATCTAAGCCATTGTTTAATTCTTCTCTTATTCCACAGAAACGCCAAAGCATACTTATTAAAATACAGAGATATACGAGTACAAACAGGCAGAATGTGGTGCTGCGTTTAGCAACGCCTATATAAGACCAAAAGTGCCTGGAGCAATTTTTAGATAGGTTACTGCTGCTACAATGGCACGTTATCAAGATTTAAGTGACTTTCAAAGTGGTGTGATAGTCGGCGCAGGAGCGATGGGACACAGAGTCTCCGAGGTAGCGATGAAGTAGGGATAATCCCGTACGACCATTTCACAAGTGTACCGCGAATGTCTGGAATCTGGTAAAACATCATACCTCCAACATCGTTGCGAACGGAAAAAAGATCCTGCAAGAACAGGTCCAACGACAAGTGAAAAGAATCGTTCAACGTGACGGAAGTGCAACTCTTCCGCAAATTGCTGCAGATTTCTAAGCGCAGCCATCAACAAGTGTCAGCGTGCGAACCATTGAACGAAACATCATCGACATGGGCTTTCAGAGCCGAAGGCCCATTTCGCTTATCCTTGATGACTACACGACGCAAAGCTTTAGGCTTCGCCTGGGCCAGTCAACGCCAAGAGTGGATTTTTGATGACTGGAAACATATTGCCTGGTCGGATGAGTCTCCTTTCATATTGTATCGAGCGGGTGGGCGTGTAGGTATATGAGGACCACCAATCCGTGACTCCTGCATGTCAGCGGGGGACTGTTCAGCTGATGGAGGCTCTGTAATGGGTTGGAGCGTGTGCAGCTGGAGTGATATGGGACCCTTGATATGTCTAGATACGACTATGGCAGATGGACGTACGTAAGCATCATATCTGATCGCCTGCGTCCTTTCATATGCATTATGCACTCCGATGGGCATTTCCAGCAGGCCAATGCGACACCCCAAACGTCCAGAATTGCTACGCAGTGGCTCCAGGAACACTCCGGTAGCCACCAAAGTCCCAAGACATGAACATTATTGAACATATCTGGGATGCCTTGCAACGTGCTGTTCAGAAAATATCTCCACCCCCCGCATACTCTTACAGGTTTATGGACAGCCCTGCAGGATTAATTCATGGTTACAATTCCCTCCAGCATTACTTCAGACATTAGTCGACTTCATACCACGTCGTGTTGCGACATTTCTGCTTCCTCTCGTAGGCCTTTTAGAGTAGATGTTCTTATGATCGCTTTCTTGCTTATATCTTTACGGGCGTATTGTCCATGTAAGTCTCCTTGAATAATAGATAACGATATTCAGTGCATTGTGCTGCTTCAGTTTCGTGTCAACATCACGATTTAGTAGCTACGCTCATGATGGATCACGCGGTGAGTTTTTGTGATCGAGATTAGCCGGCTTGGTCGCGATCTATCCGGCCGCCATTGTGACCATCTGACTGAGATAATTATTATTGGTAATTATTATACAGAACCTGATTGCTTTATTCTGATGAAGTCTGATTGTCCAGTGTGAACTGAAATTGGCGGGCTTTTAATTCCATGGTCATAGAATTTCTAACCAACCCAGTTAATCCAAGAGTAATTATTCGTCTTCTCATTACTTGTTTACAACTTGAGAGATGTGACGAACGTTTCATGTGATCTGAAACTACGATACGCTAGTAAATCAGTCCGACTTTGGACATAAGTCTGAAAGGTTTTTAGCATACCCTTCTCTGCTCAGACCGCGTGTAACGGACGCTATGGCTTTGAATTCGAAACGGACGCTATTGTGAAACTCCGTTGTTTTTGCATGAAAATGCGTTCACTTATCACCACCCGCACCGAACATACCGGATTATCCATTTGCTTGGTCCACGTAGGCTGTGAGGCTGTTGTTTCTCTTCGTATTAAATGGCAAACCCTCTATGGATCGAATCAGCCCTGCGGACTAACGACGGCGGCTGGATGTGACTTTCAGGCAGTTTCCCACACCCAATGAAGTAGAAATAAGTCTTTTACGAGCCTGTCGCCCGAGATACGCTTTTTGAAAACAGTTTGAAAACCTTCTGACACTAGAACACGAATTTCGTCCAGGCGGGGAAGGGGGATGGGGCGGTAAGTTGGGACCCAGTTGTGTCAGGTGGGGTATCCAGCCACTATCACTAACATCTGCAAGATTTCCAACCGCATAGAGACATGAGGAAAAGGCAAGAAGAAGAAGAAGACAAAGTGGAAAATCGATGTCACTGTATAATTTTTTTATACTGGTGTTATAATAAATCAGAAAAAGTAGGTACTGTTTCATTAAGTTCATTAAGTTATAATCAGATTAAACGAATTGTTGTATCATGGTGAATGGTGCGAAAAGTGTCAGTTCATCATAAACAATGACTAGTGTGAGGTCTTCGACATAAGTAGAGGAGTGTTGTATTTTGGTACTTTCACCTCTAGCCAGTCCTGTAATAGAAGTGTTCTATATTTTCTTGCTCCATTTTTAGGTTATAACATGCACTTTTTATGTGCTGTTGTCTCTTTCTGAAATTATAGAAAACATTCAGGAAAATCAAGGTTTTCCAAAGGAACAATATGGCCCTTTTAGGTGAAATTTAAAAGCGTTGTAATCGAGACGTCAATACTGTATTTAAAATGTTATCTGTTACATTATTTATGTAGTTCACACCAATGCCAGTAAGTGAATTAAGCAAAAGTATTATCGAAAGCAAGTTACACGTAAAATATTTCGGAAAGAATCTATTGGAAACTAAAACAAATTTTCATTTTCAAGATAGGTAAAATCGTTAGAACATAAAAGGAACAACTTTATTTGCAAGTATCACATGTTCTGTAAGAAACGCATTCTTCTGTTTCAAGATACAATATGCTGCACGACCGACGAAGTATAGTTAAGAGAATCATGTTGTGTTGACAGCTTTTTTCCTTATCCGTATGTGCTTCCTAATATAATATAATAAGTAAATGTGTTTCCGCCATGAGCAAAAACATGTTTTCTTGTTTTAGTACCCAAATATCTTTTGGAGTAGTTTCTATACCATCAATGAGACCATTTATTCCCTGTTAAATAGAACACAAAAAAGTATGCATTAAAATACATAACAATTTTAGACATAGTGTGTTCACATTAATATAAATACAAACACAGACATTAACAAGAAAAAGTAAATATATACCTTAGTATTACATATTGGTGTTAACATAGCTCTCTGATATTTGCAACACAACTGTAATTACTCTCTTCCATTATGTTACTTGCAATTAATATGCATTTATCTATTTATTGTTGCGTTATTTTTCTAATTTTAGGCATAATATGAAATTCTTGATGTATTTTTGTCCTTTCAATAGCACAACTGTCATTGAATAGTGTTATGTTTTACTGTAAACAAAGATACGCTATTTTATTCTGTGATTAGCTGTTTTTAGATTGCAGTACCAGTTTTCGGAAACTGTGTTGATGGATATATTGAATGTGAATAGTCTTTGTGAAATTGTCAGTGGGAGAAGATGAAGACAGAATATGCATGTAAATGTGTTTATTTACTTCTTGCAGATGGCGCGTAGTCACGCTTCTACAGGGCAGCTGAGTTGAGATTCCTAATATGCATTCTCTCGCTGTTTGTGTGATGTTCACTTGTTAGGAATTTTGAATTTTGAGGTGTTTCTCTCTCTCTCTCTCTCTCTCTCTCTCTCTCTCTCTCTCTCTCTCTCTGTGTGTGTGTGTGTGTGTGTGTGTGTGTGTGTGTGTGTGTTTCTGAGAAATGGTAACCATTGCAGTGCTATTCGTTCATTATTTCTTTTCGTTCCGCTATGGCTTTCTAAAGATACTAATTTTCTTCTGTTGTGAGTTTCTGTGAAGAGCTCTTGCCAAAATTGGGTAAGTTATATGACAAAACATTGGTAAACGCATTTTAATTGCAGATTAAATACTGGAAGCAATAATTGTAGCTGTGCGGAAAATATCAGACAGCCATGTGAACACCAATATGTAATACTAAGCTATATATTTACGTTTCCCTGTTAATTTTCCTTAGGAACTTATATTAATGTAAACCCTGTAGTCTCAAAAACTCTTATGCATTATAATGCATTAATTCTTCATATGGTATTTAATGTAGAATAAATGGAACTGCCGTGTGGCTAGGGCCTCCCGTCGGGTAGACCGTTCCCGACGTGCAAAGCTTTCTAGTTGACGCCACTTCGACGACTTGTGTGTCGATGGGGATGAAATGATGATAAGAACAACACAACACCAAGTCCCTGAGCGGAGAAAGTCTCCGACCCAGCCGGGAATCGAACCCGGGCCTTTAGGTATGACATTCCGTCACGCTGACTACTCAGCTACCATAGGCGGACATGGAGAATAAGTAAAGCCACTGAAAATGGAGAAACTTCTACTAAACAAGTTTGGGTACCAGGAAAATAGGATTTGCTCAAGGTAGAGCCATATTTCCATATTAAGTATTGCTTATCTGCCAACATGTTGCAAAAATAGTTCTAAAAATACCTATCTTTGTACTCATCATAAAATTACCTGTAGAATTAAAAATATACTGCAATTAACTTTAATATATTACACAGCGCTTAAATCTGTAGGACTTACAAATTCTACACAAAATACAACTTCACAAATTATAGCAACAGAAACAGTAGAAAATAGTGGAAACTGTCTATGACAGTGTCTAAAGAGCATTCCTTCATGTGATCCTTAAATCAGACTGAAGAAACGACCAAAAAATGTCGTGTGTTGTTAGGTAAACTATATGGGCACCAAAGGCTACGTTTTATTAATAGAATATACAGAAGATGCAACAAACCTGCTGAATTGGTTGCCTTTACTACGTTTGTTTGCCATCTTCTGAAGTTCTGCAGCGAATTATGGAGTCCTTACGAAATAAGATTGACTAAGGATAACGAAAAAGTGGAAGTATGGTATGCTCATTTTGTGTCGTGAAAAAGCGAAAAGAAAGTCACGGATGTGATAATCGAATTGCCCCGGCAAAAGGGCGCTAAACATTGTAGCATGATATTTTCACAAAATTTCGATCACCAACTTTCTCATCAGAACGTGAATCTTTTGTTGGGGGCCACTTACATAGGGAGAAGTAACCATCGTGACAAAGTAACAGGAATCAGAGCTCGCACGGAAAGGTATAAGTTTATCACATGCGCTACTCGAGAGAGGCAGAATCAGGGAATAGAGAGTTTTCTGTGAACCCCTTGCCTGACATTATGTGTGAATTATGGACTGTTCGCGTATATGTATTTGATTTTTGACTTGCGTTCGTCTATACAGGATGAAGAACCTGAAAATTGTGCCGTAGGTATTGCTCTTATGGAAAGTGCTATTGATGTACGGCTTCTACAGAATCGATTAGTAGTCAGCGCTCGTATTGTTAGTCAATAAACAGATTTTAATAACAAAGTGTATTTTTTGTCCAAACGTACACTCTTTAAACGGAACAATGTCTATTGACATAAACAAACTAAAAGTAACGTAAATTAGAATGTCAGTGATGTTTGTTGCTGGATTCTAGTGAAAGTCGCACAAGTATTTTAACAAGTTTCCACACCTACATTTGTTTGTACCATTCAGCCTCCGTAGTTGCTAGGTACAGTGTTGTTATGTTTGCTTACGGTGTTCTCGTGTGTTCCTTAAGTGCAATGTGACTTGCTGCTCAGTTATTATGTGACACTTCAGACAATAGGTCGTGTGTGATCGATGGGATTTACCAATGCAGAGAAAGTCGACAAGCTCATGACGTATGGCAAGGTATCCTAATAGAAGTCGATCATCTCGGCAATTATTTATCAACCTCCTCAACTAGTTACATGAAATAACACTAGAGGACGCAACAGAAGAAATAAGTGACGACAGAAGAGAAGGAAATTTATGTTCTTGCCGCTGGTGCAGTTGATCCGCACCTTAGCTCCCGCATAATCGCACGAGGAAGTGGCGTGAGTCAGACAAGCGTCCTATGCATTCTCCATCGACATAGATTCCATCCCTATCACGTCTCTCTCTATCAAGAGCTGCATAGAAAAGATTATGAGAATGGTGTTAACTTTTTTACATAGGCCTTACGATACTCCAGATGTATCACGTATCTTGTTTAGTGATTAAGCCATATTTAACAGTCATGGGCGGGTAAACCATTTGGCTTCTTCAGGTGGAACATCTGCGTCTATGGAGTGTAAACGTGTGGTGTGGTATAATGAACCATCGGCTCATAGGCCCGTTTTTCATAGACGAAACATTGATCGTTCACAAGTATCGCAGCCTCCCAACAGAGCATCTACCTCGGATGCTAGAAGACGTTCCTCTGCAGACTAGGAGGAACGTGTGGTACCAGCATGAAGGATGTCCAGCCCATAGTGCACGAGGTACAACAGTATGTTTTCACGAATTGTTTCCAAATCGTTGGATTGGACGCAGAGAACCTATACCTTGGCTGGGCCATCCCCAGGATTTGACACCTGTAGAGCTTTTTCTGTGGGGAAAGCTCAAAGGCGCTATCTACACTCGATGATTTGCAACGGCATATTACTGCAACCTGCTCGGACATCTCTGCTGAAACTCTAGTACGTGTCCAGTTCTCGTTCCTTACCAGACTGGAAGTGTGTACTGCCGCTGCCACTGGTCATTTTGAACACAGCTTGTCATGGTGAGTTATCTCGTTTCTGGTCGGAACCCACATATCTAGTTTATGCACTTGTGTTGTTCTTTAGTGTTAGCTACCACAGGTACTGTGCAAGTGTCAGTGTGCGAAATTTTCAAATTACGATATCTCGTAAACGACTTGCACTTGAATACTGCAACGAACACCAGTAACACTCTAATTTTCTCTTCATTTGCCGGCCGGTGTAGCCGCTTCAGGCGCTTCAGTCTAGATCCGCGCGACCGCTACGGTCGCAGGTTCGAATCCTGCCTCGGGCACGGATGTGTGTGATGTCCTTAGGTTAGTTAAGTTTAAGTAGTTCTAAGTTCTAGGGGACTGATGACTTTAGATGTTGAGTCCCACAGTGATCCGATCCATTTGAACCATTTTTTTCTTCTTTTAGTCTTAATGTCAATAGTCATTCTTCCATTTAAAAAAGCGTATGCCTGAATAAAAAATACACTTTGTCAGTGTTATCACAATCTGCTGATTGGTTAACAATACGAGCCCACGACTCCCAATCCATTCTGTGAAAACGGCACATCAGTAGCATTTTCGTATGTATACTGGCATGACACGCGCAGGTGCAGTGACCTGTATTATATGCTCCACGCTCCGACACAGACAGCGTAGGCGTAGCGTTTGGCAGGAGTAACACATCGCCAGCAATAGCCGCCTGCTGCAGCACGAGCGTCGGCCTGCCATCCGAGGCGGCGAGTGTTAACTTGATGGGCGCCCGAGCGCGATTTCTGCCCCAGCTCCCGTTTCCGCGAATAACGGCCGGCAGGTAATCCGGCGACCGCCAGGTCGGGTGGGGCGGCGAGGGGAGGGGAGGGGCGGCGCCGCCGCCTACGTAATCCGCAAAGTGGCGGCGGCTGCAACGCGGGATCAGCGCGCGGTCGCTCGTACCTTGCTACGCTGCTCGCCCGACAACGAGGATAATCCACGCATATAAATTCTGAAACTGCCTCTTGTTTGATCACGTGAAAAGCAGATATCAGAGAAGAGCAAGTCAACTGTAAGGAAACATCCACCGTGACTTCTATTATTATGTAGAAAATAACTGTAAATCGAAGCCAAGCACATCAGAAAAATAAAGACCAGTTTCACTTATTGTTGTGTTTCTGTTGCACATCTTTAATTAGATTACATGTTTCGATCAAACTGGTCCATCTTCAGATCAAAATAACAGCGTCAGCAACCCGTCTTGCCGACTCAGAACCACTTGTCAGACTACTTAGGTCTGAAGACGATCCACTACGATTGTAACATGTAATCTAGTTACAAACGTCCAACTGAGGCGGCACAATGAGAATTATTTTAATTATCTAAACAGTTGCAGAATGTCTCAAGGCATTTATGTAGACTAGAGCGGAAAAATTATTATTCACTTCTAAGAGCCACCACTGTGTAAGATTGCTCTAGCCTTGATAATGGTATCAAATGGGAGAGAGAGAAAGATTCTTCGACACGAAAGCATCTACTACCTTTTACAATTTAACGTGAGTGTAAATATAGCTATGATGGCGGTGATAAGGCTCTGAAGCTATTCCCCATTGTATGAATGTTGACCCATGAATGAACAACAACGCGATCTGACTAGAATTTATGAAGTCTGAGTTAGTAAGCAAAGATCTAACAACGAATTGGAACGTACAGTCAGGCTTTTAACATACAGTAAGTGAAGATAAATTTCAACCAAAAGCTTTTAATTTTTTTAAAGGATTTATTGCTATTGGCACTTACCTTAGCACGTCCAAACGCACCGTTTGTGACGTCTCCTCGCCTACTATGTTACTGGGCTCATTCCATGCAACCAACTGTCGCATATACACTACTTATACCAGCTGTGGAGCGGTACAACGCCCTCTGGCACCATTTCTGTTCCATCTACAACGCACCAAAGCCACCATTGTGCTCTTTTAGGGTGGTAACTATTATTTTATTCAGTAACCTTATTTATGGTCTGCTATCGTTAGCCCTTGCCCCATCCTCCTATTTATCTGTACTTCTCATTGACATACATAGCAATCATAAATAATGTATGTATGCCTACGTAAATCTGACGTAGATAGCATTTTTTATTATCATTTTCCTAATGTGTAATTTTATATAACAATGAGCGCTTTGTCAACATTTAACCTGCAGTCAAATTTTGACATACACAAACGATAATGTAAAAGAGTTTTTATGTATACGTGTCGTACTGCAGTTACACACACCGACTTCTTTACGCTTTTTACTTATTATAAGTTGATAGCCGTGTTTATTTTAATTCACTACGAGTCTGTTAAGGTGTATCTTCGTCCCATCTTTTTCATGCTCTTAATTTTAGGTATATGTGCTCTACTTTATTAGACTAATTTTGCCGCGCGGGATTAGCCGAGCGGTCTGAGGCGCTGCAGTCCTGGACTGTGCGGCTGGTTCCGGCGAACGTTCGAGTCCTGCCTCGTTCATGGGTGTTTGTGTTTGTCGTTAGGATAATTAGGTTAAGTAGTGTGTAAGCTTACGGAATGATGAACTTAGCTGTTAAGTCCCATAGGTTTAAAGAAAAAGACTAATTTTATAATATTTCGTTCCTTTTGACTGACATAATGCACAGTGAAATTTGGTTTTGCGTAATAAGACATATGAAAGACTGAAAATGGTTTCCAGGTAGCCGAACGTAACAGCTTCCAATCTACGAACGATTCAGTTGGAACAGAGGACCCAGTCCACTCCATTTAAGTGCACTCCCACCATTACCAAGGAACCATGTTGTTGACTACTTGGGTCCATGACTTCTTACCAACTGAAATTGGGATTCTGTTACCAAATGAAATCGGGATTCATCTGACCTGGCCAAGGTTTTCCAGTCGTCTGGGGCCTAACCGATCTGGTCACGAGCGGAGGAAAGGCGCTGAAGGTGATGTGCTGTTACCAAAGGCACTCGTGTCGGTCGTCTGCCATTAATGCCAGATTTCGCTGCACTGTCCAAACGGATACGTTCGTCGTACGTCCCACGTTGATTTTTTATTTCATGTGCTGCCGGCAGCGGTGGTCTCGCGGTTCTAGGCGCTCAGTCCGGAGCTGCGGGACTGCTACGGTCGCAGGTTCGAATCCTGCCTCGGGCATGGATGTGTGTGATGTCCTTATGTTAGTTAGGTTTAACTAGTTCTAAGTTATAGGGGACTGATGACCACAGATGTTAAGTCCCATAGCGCTCAGATCCATTTCAACGATTTTTTTTTTCACGTGCTGCTTCTTGTCTGTTAGCACTGAGAACCCTACGCAAACAACACTACGTTGTCCGTACTGAGGGGTAATCCCTAAAATTTGGTATTCTGGGCACACTCTTGACACTGTGGATCTCGGAATATTGAATTCTCTAACGGTGCCCGATATAGAATGACCGATGCGTCTAGCTCCAACTATCATTCCGTGTAAAAAGTCTGTTAATACCCACCATGCGGCTGTAATTACGTCAGACACCTTTTCACAAAAATCACCTGAGTACAATCGACAGCTGTACCAATGCATTTCCTTTTGCGAAGCTACCGCCGCCTGCATATGTGCAGGTCGCTATCACAGTGTAATAAGCAACGTTTGAACGACGAACCGGACTGGCACCAAGGCAAATTATGCGAATCAGTTAATTCATTTTGCAAGGTATGTTAATATGGCTGAAATTAGTGCACAGCTAATGGCACTTTTTGTAAGTACTTTACACACAAAAAACTCCTTAATCTGGGAGGCTTCTGACGCGCAACAATTCTGTACTTTAAACTTATTCGTATCGGTTCAAACTTTGCTAGTAGATAAATGGATAAAGTAAAAACGAAATATTTCTTACGTAATAATCTTTATCCGTTGTCAATAAGCGACGGTTTTAAAGTCGAGACAAATGTAGCAAATAAAAATCATTATTACCTAAAGTAAATGCACGTAAACGGTTTAAAGTGATTCAAATAAATAAAAAATGCGTTCTTACTACAAAACTGAAAACTTGATTTCAAAAATAGAGCTTCAACCGAATTTTACGTGCAAAAAAATACGTTCGTTTGCGAATGCTTCTTTACGTGCGCCATTTATATGTTTCACGCTTGAGTGAATTGGTTCAGGTTTGATAAGAAAGTAGATAAATTTCATTTAACTAATGGTCTTCCTGTAAAAGCTTTATCCGTTCCCTAGATGTAAGCTACATGGTTCGAGAAAGAATAAAAAACACTTACACCAGATCACCAGATCAATCGTCGCATCGGTTGAGAAGCTATGGAAGTCAAATGTCAAAATTATAGTCGAGTATAAGCTGGGAACCAAAACGAAACACGCTCCTATCATAGCATAAAAAAGGCGAATATTCCATGGAGTTCAAATTCGCCTAGACAAAATGAAAAGAAAGTTATTTGATCTTTCTTCTCTGAGTTGAAGTTACGGATACAAAAGAAGGGAACAACCTTTTCGACTTACCTAGCAGTTTCAAATACATTTAAATCAAAACATCTCGACATACTTCTGTTTTTTTACGAGTTAACCCTATTTCCCTAGCGCAGTGAGTTCTTTTAGCTGCGTAGTGTTGATACGTCTTGTCAATTTATAGGCTGAAGTCTCCAAAGTGTCCAAAGTCTAGAAAATTCTCCAGCTACAGTAAATTATAGGGATAAAATATTAGTGAAGATGGATTTGTTCCTGGAAAAGGGGGCAGCGGTATGACATCATGTTTACGATGTTCCTGGAGGGGCGAGGGGGATGACATCATGTTTATCATGTTGCTTTACATGACACAATGCTTTATATTACATGATATGGGTGTTAACATTACCAAGGAGAAAAGCTCCGGTATGTCAAGATGTTTTCATTAGATGTCTTTGAAGCGCCAGGAAAGTCGACGTCAATGTATGGCACGATTCCCATCTCTAACTCATCATAAATAATGTCTACAATAAAACGAAACTGGTAATTTTCTGAATGTGAAAAGTAAATCATACAGTTGCTATGCAGATACTAGGTGCTAACCGATATAAATATTGCAAGTACCTAAGCTCTTCAAAATGTCTAGCACCCGCTTCAAAATGTTGAACGACCTGCTATCCACCTTGTATCCTTTATCTGACTAATTTCTAAATTCTCCCATCCGCATAGTGTACTAGCTAATAGAAAGGTTCCTCATCTCCAACATCTACAGCACATTCGCTGGTCTTAAATAAACAGTAAACGTGAGTCCCCATATCTTGGGTGAAGTGCGTTCGGTTCCTAACTACGAAATATTTGTTACTAAACCAATATGTTCTGCCAATAGGCCAATAAATCGTAGACAAATTTCAGAAACTGCAATAGATAACGTAAATGATTTGTTGCGGCGTGGAGAAAGAATGTGGTACAGAGCTGTTCGTATAGCAGAAAAGAAAAATTCATCGTCAATGATAGTAGGGAATTGGGCACAGGAAGGATTTAGATCCAAAAGGAGTTCAAATTCGTCCATACGAAATGAAAAGAAAGTTATTTGATCTCTGTTCTCGGAGTTGAGTTAAAAACAGCATGGACTACTGCGGTACTTCTGGACATTTAGTGAAGGATTGCTTCAAGGGCCTAGCTGGGGAAATCTACGAGCTTTTTCCAGAAGATGACGTAGCCCCCGATGAAATTGGCCAGATATCTGAAGAACTACTAAAGCAAAGACTACTAAGGAGCTTATGAAAATAAAAATATCACAAGAAAAATAGACCAATCGAAAGATGAATAAAATGTGAAATAAATCGGGGATATGCGAGTGATACACTTGAGAGTGATCGTAAGTCATGTGAAAAATCGGGAAGTGGCTGCCCAGCTAACAAACGGCAAATAAAAGCGTATACATTGTTAAAAGGCTCAGATAAAATGAAGCCATTCTTCACCTCAAAAAAATATTTCCAAGAGGAACAAAGAGTAAACCATTATACTTATTCGAAAATGTACTAGTTTCACAATCCCTTGAAAGCAAATTAGACAGTCATTTTAGTAATTGCTTCTATGATTATGTGAAAAATAATTATGAAACGTACTGCTAGTTACGTTTGAAATAGTAAATTTAAGTTTGAACATTTGTTTTAATCAGTTAATGTATTACTGTCAAAAATGACATTTGTATTTAGAGAGTAGATGGTTGAAGCGGTCAGACGATACAGAAATTTCAGTTATTAGTAGATACATAACCAGTTCATGCAGCCGAGCTATCTTCTATTTTATTAACACCCAACATTTTCTGTGACGATTCTAAGGTATATTTTTTCAGTACTATGCTTGATCAAATGGTTCAAATGGCTCTGAGCACTATGGGACTCAACTGCTGTGGTCATTAGCCCCCCTAGAACATAGAACTACTTAAACTTAACTAACCTAAGGACATCACACACATCCATGCCCGATGCAGGATTCGAATCTGCGACCGTAGCAGTCTCACAGTTCCGGACTGCGCGCCTAGAACCGCGAGACCACCGCGGCCGGCTATGCTTGATCGATGATGAAACAAATATCATCATCATTCACACTGAAGACCTCGGGAAATAATAATAAGAGGATGAAATCTGAGTCATTGATACTTCTGAAGAGAAGTATGCAAGGTGTTAGGGATTAGGCAAGATTTGTCATTTAATTTTATTTACAATCTTCCTCAAAAATAGAAATAATACTTCCTTGTAACTAGTACCTATAGGTAAGGTTTGACACATAAGCCCGTAACTATCAATATCCCAATAGAGTCTCAGGAAGTGTACGTCGTTGGTGCTTCATAAGTATTTATGAGAGTAAATGCAAATGAACTCTAATTATATTCCTTAAAACAAGGAAGGGCTAGCCGCATTGACTTGTAATCAAAACATCCTGTGTCCCGGATTCGATACCAGAAACTGCTTATATTGTGAATAAAAAAACATCAGTAACGGCGACAGAATACCAACAGCAGCGGAAAATGGTATAACTGGAGTAGGATTTACTATTAACACGAAGGCAGAATAGAGAGTGAAGTACTGGGAACAGCTCAGTCATAAGGTTCTCCTCATCAGATTCGACAGAAAACCAAAGCCGACTACGATGGTTGATGTATACATGACAATGTCGCAAGCAGAATATGGAGGTATAGAAAAAGTATGTGAGGGTATTGGAAAGCAATTACGGGAATTGGGCTTAATAACAGAAATGAGAGAAGAGAGAGACTAAATTAGTTCTGCAATAAAGTTCAGATGGTAAAAGTGACTATAAAGTTAAAATATCGCACGAGGAGCAGCTACACGGATGACGGAGCCCGTAAAATACGGGAAGATTTCAGCTAGATGCAGTCATCTTCAGAGACACTGAAATCAGATACAGGATTGTAAGACGGACAGAGGAGTACACACAGAATCAGATGAACAGAATGATGACCAGTAGACTGATATGTGGTAACGGTCTTGCCACATTGGTAACACCGGTTCCCGTCAAATCACGGAAGTTAAGCACTGTCGGACGAGGCTAGCGCTTGGATGAGTGATCTTCAGAGTCTTCCGAGCTCCTTGGGGCCAGCTGAGGAATTGTCTGACTCAGAAGTAGCTGCCCCGGTCACGAAAACTGGCAATGGCTGGAAGAGATGTTAGGTGACCACATGCCCTTCCATATGCAGTAGCACCTGTCGACTGAAGATTACACGGCTGTCGGTCGGTACCGTTAGGCCTTCTAAGGTTTTTTCGGACGAGGAATAAGAAAATCGTCTGAATATAAAAGTGAAGTAATTGGGAATATAAAGTTCTGAAGAATAATGAGAAGACTTTGAAGTATGAGGAAGTTAAATGATGAAAAGTGATAGGTAACAGAAGAAGTCTTCAGATCGATCGAGGAAAGAAGAAATAACAAAATACACTCCTGGAAATGGAAAAAAGAACACATTGACACCGGTGTGTCAGACCCACCATACTTGCTCCGGACACTGCGAGAGGGCTGTACAAGCAATGATCACACGCACGGCACAGCGGACACACGAGGAATCGCGGTGTTGGCCGTCGAATGGCGCTAGCTGCGCAGCATTTGTGCACCGCCGCCGTCAGTGTCAGCCAGTTTGCCGTGGCATACGGAGCTCCATCGCAGTCTTTAACACTGGTAGCATGCCGCGACAGCGTGGATGTGAACCGTATGTGCAGTGACGGACTTTGAGCGAGGGCGTATAGTGGGCATGCGGGAGGCCGGGTGGACGTACCGCCGAATTGCTCAACACGTGGGGCGTGACGTCTCCACAGTACATCGATGTTGTCGCCAGTGGTCGGCGGAAGGTGCACGTGCCCGTCGACCTGGGACCGGACCGCAGGACGCACCGATGCACGCCAAGACCGTAGGATCCTACGCAGTGCCGTAGGGGACCGCACCGCCACTTCCCAGCAAATTAGGGACACTGTTGCTCCTGGGGTATCGGCGAGGACCATTCGCAACAGTTTCCATGAAGCTGGGCTACGGTCCCGCACACCGTTAGGTCGTCTTCCGCTCACGCCCCAACATCGTGCAGCCCGCCTCCAGTGGTGTCGCGACAGGCGTGAATGGAGGGACGAATGGAGACGTGTCGCCTTCAGCGATGAGAGTCGCTTCTGCCTTGGTGCCAATGATGGTCGTATGCGTGTTTGGCGCCGTGCAGGTGAGCGCCACAATCAGGACTGCATACGACCGAGGCACACAGGGCCAACACCCGGCATCATGGTGTGGGGAGCGATCTCCTACACTGGCCGTACACCTCTGGTGATCGTCGAGGGGACACTGAATAGTGCACGGTACATCCAAACCGTCATCGAACCCATCGTTCTACCATTCCTAGACCGGCAAGGGAACTTGCTGTTCCAACAGGACAATGCACGTCCGCATGTATCCCGTGCCACCCAATGTGCTCTAGAAGGTGTAAGTCAACAACCCTGCCCAGCAAGATCTCCGGATCTGTCCCCCATTGAGCATGTTTGGGACTGGATGAAGCGTCGTGTCACGCGGTCTGCACGTCCAGCACGAACGCTGGTCCAACTGAGGCGCCAGGTGGAAATGGCATGGGAAGCCGTTCAACAGGTCTACATCCAGCATCTCTACGATCGTCTCCATGGGAGAATAGCAGCCTGCATTGCTGCGAAAGGTGGATATACACTGTACTAGTGCCGACATTGTGCATGCTCTGTTGCCTGTGTCTATGTGCCTGTGGTTCTGTCAGTGTGATCATGTGATGTATCTGACCCCAGGAATGTGTCAATAAAGTTTCCCCTTCCTGGGACAATGAATTCTCGGTGTTCTTATTTCAATTTCCAGGAGTGTCATTCATGGAAAGACAGAAACATGGCAATATAAAACACATGCTAATGAAATAAATAAAATTTTCAGAGAAGCGAGGGTGAAATGACTGCATCTAGAAAGCGAAGAAATTGGAAAACAAGTTGTCATAGGAAGAACTGATTCGGCATATAAAGAAGTCAAAACAACCGTCGATATAGTTTTAAGCAAGAGCGTCAACTTCAAGGGTGCAATTGGAACTCCCCTGTTAAAGACAGAGGTATTGGCAGTGTCCTCCCGGCGATTCTGTATCTCTTGACAATAGAGAGATCGTCACGAAACGGTTTTGGTTACATGTCCTGTGATTGTCCGCCCCGATAGCTGAGTGGTCAGCGTGACGGATTGCCGTCCTATTGGCCCGGGTCCGATTCCCGGCAGGGACCGGGATTTTCTCCGTTCAGGGACTGTGTGTTGTGCTGTCTTCATCATCATTTCATCCCCATCCGGCGCGCAGGTCGCCCAATGTGGCGTCGAATGTAATAAGACCTGCACCAAGGCGGCCGGACCTGCCCCTCGAGGGGCGTCCCGGCCAATGACATCCAACGCTCATTTCCACTTGTCCTGTGAATAAACATTGTGTGACTTGAATGCGGAAGTTAGTATTGTTTTCCGCATTCTAACACCACTGATTATTGTTGATTACAGGGGAAGAGTTTACCCTCTAATCTTATCCGCACCTCTGTCCTCTCCGAATGCTTCCGACAAGTAACTGAGGAAGAAGATTGCAAGTGCCACCTGGAGATAAAGATGTTTGCACTACAGAGGAATTCGCAGCGTGTGATCGAACTGATGACTTAAACAAGGACAGGTGCAAAGGAAGAAAAGAGGAAACGTAACTGAAGCTGTGATTGGCTCCACTTTACATGGTCTCTTAAGGGGATATAATCGAAAATCGTAAATATTATTTTATTCGTAGCTGCTGTTTTCTTAGCAGCTTTGGTATGTCTTTCGGAATTAATTTGAGTCGTCAGTTGCACAATTAGGAAATTTGTTTCGCCTCACTTCTTTGAGCAGGTTACACTATCATCTTTAGAAGCTCAATAATGGATTAGGAGATGTCAATATCTTTTTGTATAAACATCATGCCATGAAATTTCCAAAATTGTACATATTGCGTGTGGTAACTAAAAATTATCAATTTGTGTGAGTGATCATCACATACAATATGCACATATTTGTACATGTTATTGGATTATAATTTCTGTGAAGAAGTTATTGAGCTGACCGATGAATTTCATTCTGATATATATATATATATATATCAGTGTAAGATAAACGTTAACGATTTACTTATGTCATTCTTATATGGAGGCACTAACCAACCTAAAAGCGTACTACTCATAATAAATATAATCATTACTTTAAATCCTGCCGCTGTGTCCGAGCGGTTGTAGGTGCTTCAGTCCGAAAACGCGCTGCATCTACGGTCGCAGATTCGAATCCTGCCTCGGGCCTCGGGCATGGATGTGTGTGATGTGCTTAGTTTAGTTAGTTTTAAGTAGTTCTAAGTCTAGGGGACTGATATTAAGTCCCATAGTGCTTAAAGCCATTTGTATTACTTTCAAACTGAAGTAAATTCTGATTCAGATTAATAATTGTAGCTGTTACAAGTAGTAATTTTTAGATTGGTTAGCACCTTCCAGTAAGAATGGCACAAGAAAAAGATTGATGTTTATCTTACAAAAGAAACAACACATCGAAGTGGGTACATATTAAGATACTAATTATCACATTATTGGTGCCTATATCCCTAACAACATGTATATATGAAGGAAACGACACACAATGCTTCTTAGTCCAAGGGTAGCGTTCTGGCGTAAGGGACACCGACCAAAAAAAAAATATTATTATTACGAAAACAATGACGTGCGGGGCTATTAGACTGAATGTCCTACAATTTCGAGAACAGCTCTGCGATTGAGAGAGAAAAAAATGGTGGCTGCTATGTCGAGTGCTTTTGATAAGACCAGGCAGCACGAGAAAAGATTTCAATATAAGCGGTACTGCATACGGGGGTGGCTCTCGACAAATCGATGAGACAGTGAGAATCCAACATTTCCGATACTTTGCAGAACGGCAATAGTTTTACGCCTTCTGGAGATGTTATTGCCTCTGTTTTTCCTTTTTTGTTATTGTTGGTGTTGTAAAGAAGGATTTCAGAGTCTCTGGTAGATCGTTTCCGCCACACTGCGTGAGCGGGCGTCAGTAACGTCTATAGGCACGACTGTAGCTTTGTGAGCATTGCTGCCTCCCACCTCAGCCCTCCCTCCCGCCACCCTCGTCCGAGGCCTCTCCGCACCCACCCACATACACACCGGCACACACACACACGCAAACACACCGGCACACACATACACACCGCGTGCCACATCGCTGGCTGCCAGGGGAAGAGCAATCGGCGCAGATTGGACGTTGCCCGAGGCACGGCTGCGTCGCCCACTAATCGCGCGGAGATCGAAAGGAACCGAACAGCACGTCGGTGTGTGGGGGGAAGGAGGGGGGAGGGAGGGATGAGGGGGGGGGGGGGGGGAGGGAGCAGAGGACAGCGAACGAGTTGCAATGGGACGCGATGTCTGTCTGTGATCGATAGCAGCGCAGCCTAGCCGATGTCGCACTTGCCTCAAAGCTGCGGGCTGCTGTGCATGCTAACTTCCTGGCAAACGTTTCCATATCATATGCCCAATTTCACAGTGACGAACTATTGAAAAAATTACAAGGGTTGGCCGTAACATAATGAACAGCGATGTAATGCGACACGCGACCACCTTAAACATATCAGAAATTGTTGGATAGCCTTACGCCAGTTTTGACCAATTGTTGAATTTTTTTGCTTAGTTCGTAGTCATCTGACCGGTTTGATACGGCCCGCACTTTGAGTCCTGAGCCAGTGTATAAAAAATTAAACACCTACAGCCGTCCTTATGATGTTATTTATTTTATTGCTGTCAGTTTCGGTGCTTCAAAACATATTCTTGAGGCCTTCGCTGATGCTGAAGGGGTAAACACCATCCTTATATGCGATGCATCAGTGGCCAACATCTATACCTGTTTACGCAAAAGTTTTCGATCCCATCTCGCACTCACATTTTTGAACATCAGTCTCGTGAACAATAAGGTTGCTTAATCTGACACTAACATTAATCGTAGGCACAATATCACTCATCTTAATACGCTTGTTTTCTCGTATCAACTCATTAACTCCCTCAATGTTGTTCTCGGTGACTGCAAGGACAGAGCGTCATGGGTGTAGCGAATCTTCAGCATTTGTTATACCCAGTTTTGAAGTTACCTACACACTTGTACACTTGTGTTCTGCTTTAATATCTTTCAACATATTGCACTGTTTCCCAACGGTGAATTCCGATTGGTTTCAGCACTTCTGCTAACAGAAATCTAGTGACGGTCTGCTGCTTCACATTGGTACAAACCCATAGCGCTACCGCGATCTTGTTTCAGTGATTCCCAGCTTCCCGTTCGCGAGGCAGGCTTGCCGGCGTCATCCTGATAATAGATCCAGGACACCACCAAAAAATAACAAAAGTGCACAGTTCGTCGATCTTTTTGTTATTTTAATACAACTTTTCCTGTTGTTTATTGAATGCAAATTATATTACAAACTCTCTCCTCTTCTACAGATTTTACCATCTATGGATCACTTTAAAACCAAAGAATTTATTCCCTGATATCATCTCATCTTGTCTCTTCTTCTTGGCAGTTTTTCCTACACATTTCTTTCCTTCGCGATTCTGCAGACAACCTAATGATCTTACGAATCCCCATAATTCTATGAAAACAGCACACATGAAACACTACGATTCCTTTCTTTTCCCGAATAAATGAATCACATACATCCAATGCTATCTCCAAACTTACCTTTTCAGATTTTCTTCTAAATTTAAGACCTATATTTACTACAGTTTTAAATATGGCTGTTATTCATCAACCGTATGCTATTTTCAGCATATGTTTATGCAGCCAACCGGTTGCAAGTAACTGTTAGGTGCACTGACATAGGTTTCGACAACTACTAATGGTGTCTTCATCAGAACTGACCTAATGATAAACCGTAAAATTACATTGCGAAAAGGCAATGGTCAGAAATCTTTGACCTGAGCATAGCTGCTGCAATTTCTGACCATTGCCTTTTCGCAATGCAATTTTACTGTTTATCGAAAGAGTCACTTTGATTGAGAGACCCTCAGTAGGTTTCGGAATCTAGGTGACTGCACCTAACAACTATTTGCAGCCTGTTGGCTGTATAATGCTATGTTTGAACTACATTTATTGCTAGCAGACATCTTTTAACAAGGAATAGTGCCTTTTTCTTTCTAGTCTGCTTATTATATATTGTTTTCTTAGTTAATCATGCGATATTTTAGTTTCAAGATAGTACAATTCCTTCTTTTCGTCTACTCTGTAGTCCAAAGTTCTGTAGTTAACCCTATCGCTAATTAGTTCCAGCTGCTGCCCATTAATTTTGTATTTATTTCAATTTCAACTCCTACTCTGTGTGCATTACGTCGTTGATTTCAATCAAGAGGTCCTGCAATTCAAATCCATTTTCACTGAAGATGGCGACGTCACCATAGGATTATATTTCTGTATTCTTTAGTATCAGAATGTAAAAGAGCTTTCGAAGGCTTGATATCAAATACATCAGCAGAGATAGACAGCATTTCATCGCAATTTCTAAAATCATTTGGGAAAAATTCAACCAAACGGATATTGAAGCTGTGTAGAATTTTAGAAAAGCGTGCTCCACACAATGCCGAAGATAACAAACGCCGATATTTACGAGAACTATCGCACAATCAGCTTAAGAGTTCAAGTATCATATAAGCGACAAGAATAATATATAGGAGAATGGAATAGTAAAGGCACTAGAGGGGGCAGTTCTGACATTGTGTTTGATATTTGAAGCAAGAACTGCGAGAATTGAAAAGACGTTCATAGGATATATCGCCTAAAGAAAGCTTTTCACTCTGTAAAGTGGCGCAATGAATGAAGTCTCAGAAAGCAGTAGCAAGGAGAGTACGATTAAACGAGTATGGTTCAAAGCAATACAAGAGCTAGAAAAGCAGCTCCACCAGAGGAATCAAATCTTAATGGAGAAGTGTGAGAGGAAGCTCGATAGAGGGAAAGAGGCATATTTATACATCTTTAAGGAGCAAATGTAGCACAATTGATCTTCACGTAAGAAGTTGGACATAAAACTAGGCCGCCGACAGGCCGCCACAAAGAGAGCGTTGATCACATAATGGGGTAGCACTTTTTCAAAATGAAAAAAAACCTTTGTTTGGCTGAAACTGTTCTTTGGTATTTCTATTGTATTGTTGTGTTCATACCAAGTTCGCCATAAACTCCATTATTGAGTAACAAGGCACTTTGCGGAAAAAAGTCTCCAAAAACCATACACACTTGGAAGAAAATAGTCGACACTGCGGCCATTGTGGCACCGTATAATTTGAACGACAGCCTAACGGGCATTATGAAAATCATTAACGTTCTCAAACTTGAGAACGGACCAGTTAGCAACAATTTCTACACAGGCGTGGACGGAAAGGGTATCGACCGAGCAGAGCAGCGGGTGACAGAAGGTATCAAAATTGCCTACAGGACCACCATGACCACGATCAGAATATGAAGCCGGTATTCTAAATTTAAATTTCTGTCAATAGCCATAGCTGATTTGCAGGACCTTCAGAAGTCTGTTCGTGGTGCACGCTTAGGTCTCGATTTTGTGAGCGAATAAAATGGCATTTGCTTCGGCACAGCATTAGGTAGAACTTTATATTTTCCAATTATCCTATGCATGCTGATAGAAAATACATTGAAAATGATTTATATGAAATTATTTTGTAACACGACCAACAGGAGGGCTTCAGGATTTCCGCCGATGACCAATGTTGCGATTGCAAGAGATTGTTCCACCTGGTGCAGAGGTTACGGAGAGCGTCCGGTATGGACACAAAAATTATTTCTTAAAGACAAAAGTATGAGGTTCAAATGGTTCAAATGGCTCTGAGCACTATGGGACTTAACATCTATGGTCAGCAGTCCCCTAGAACTTAGAACTACTTAAACCTAACTGACCTAAGGACATCACACAACACCCAGTCATCACGAGGCAGAGAAAATCCCTGACCCCGCCGGGAATCGAATCCGGGCGCGGAAAGTATGAGGATTAAAACTGTATCATCATACTTAGCATTACCCTTTATATTGCCTGAAAAAATCACGAAAGACACATATGTTGCATGGTTTCAAACAGGGCAACCCCCTTACGGCACCAATACAACCGGCCATCCCCAAGTCGGTCCATAGGCTCCATGTGGCAATATTGTAAGATGCCGAAATTTCTAGAAGAAGTGTTATCGTCCGGAAGAGCTGTTAGAATACTGTAACAGCTCGTGACCTACTGGTAAACGTCGCGCATTATAGACGCAACGTCCCGAGTTCGAGTGCATCCTTTATTTTTTATGCTGCAAATGAAGTTCCTTCTGAAAGTATCAAGGATTGAACCTCTACGATAATTTGCATCACTTCGTAGCCCACTAGTAACAGCGAAAACTTCCAGAAACATCTCCGCGAAAGAGCTCGTGCGTGAGTCAAGATCAGTATTTCGTCGAGAGTTGCCTCGCCTGCAGTGGCCAGCGGCCACATGCGTGACGTTAGGTGCTGTCCAACCAGGTGATAGCAGCGTGGCGCTCCTTGGTCACATTTGAACCTAGTGATAATCGTACAGTAACACATCACGCCTAAGTAGCTGTGAATGGATTTACCAGTTGTCATTTCCTTATTTTAAATTCTAGTATTTGTGGGAAAAAAATATTACATTTACGACTTTTTGATCGTTTTGGGTTTAACAGAAAGTTGAAGGCACCGGTGCCAGTTCGAGTCTTTTGTATTGTGCGTGAGTGAGCGCTTTCAGATAAAGCATGTCGGGGAAGGGTTTTCGTATTTCAAGAAAGATGGTTCAGGTATTAATGATATTCCACATTCATTAAGTCTCAATAATTGACCTATGTGATTAACTATAACATTCATACGAGATTTGCATTCAATAGGAAAAGTTCAGAAATCTGATACAAGAGTAGTGCATTGCTCTGATTTACAGCAACAAAAATCAAAGGAATGACTGTAATGAATATTAACTTGAACATATTCAGGTCGCTCATTTAGAACTCTTATGAAATATTATTACTGCTGACGAATTATGAAGCCTTTCTTTTCTTAAAAAGAAATTAATGATTGAGCTATAGCAAGAGACACATATTCGAGCAAAGGGCAGTCTGAACATTTTATTTTGCATCTGGTGTCTCAAAACGACTGCTGTACACTACGAACTCTTCTCCCCGGGTGCGGGTCCACTGAACTGGCTTCTGTTTAAGACAACTGAAACACCTTTCGATCACATTGTAAAAAGAAAACGACCAAAAAGCAGAACTATCCAAGAGTTTGAATGGGAAGTTTTTCCTCACACATTTATTCTTATCTTGGGCCCTTAAATGTTTAACTTCAGCACTTCTTATCAGACATCTGTCAAGAAAATTCTTTTACGTACGAAAATGTACTTCAAACGTGGCTGGCTTGGCGACATTTTAATTCAGAACGAGTAGTTTTCTACAAACATGGGAGTGGCAAACTACCTGAGCATTGTCAGACCGTTTTAGATAATGTGGGAGGATTGTATTTGATCAATATATAACTTATATTTACTGTTGTGTTTATTAACCTAATGGAAAAACAGTATTACATGTGCAAAATTCTAATACAAAAGATTTACAACATATCACCATAACATTACAACGAATCTTTATTTTAATGAGTCATGACCTACGTGTCATATGAGCATGGCTAAACCGGCAAAAATTAGTGAGACATTACTAACGCTCGAGTAATATGAAAATAAGTCATTTCATAAGTCAAGTTTTACATTCAGAGAAAACAAAAATTGTTTTAGCGGTAGGAGAAAACAATATTATTAAGTGTGCAGTATCATACAGTTTTTGGCCCTACGCTCCGAAGTACTGGAAGTAGAGAGAAAACTTAAAATGGAGAAATTCTCTTAATATTTCCTTATTGATTTTAGGTCTGAATGTCCGCAGCTTAGTTAATGTTGCTTCAGGGTTGTCACTGAGAGCAAATGAAGTATTCACTTTATAGCATGACCACCTCTGAGCTAGTGAAGAACTGAGACATTGTCTCTCCCTTATTGTCCCAGTGGTGGCTAGGTGAAATAAATAAAATAATAAAAGAAGAGATTAGTGGCAGCTTATTGTGGAATGACCGTTTTGGACTCGAAACAATAAACTGGTAGCCTGATGTCACAACTTAAGAGAAAGTCACACAGATTATTCAGTGGAACTGACAAGAAGATGTCAAGTGAATTTAGCAGGATAATTCTGTGCCATACAGGAAATAACATGACAGCCACAGAGTAGTGCATCAGTGTTACTTTGAAGCTTGAATTATACTACCAGCAAAAAAATATTTCCACCGACAATGAGAGTCTTGAGAGGGCTCTGTGAGGTAACGGGTGAATTGTGGCGCTCTTGAAATATTCTGAGTTCGGAGTTGGCGTGGCCGCTCAGGAGGCCGACCACGTGGTGCTGGACGATGGCCGAAGCAAGAGGAGTCCAGCCGCATGTCTGGGAATTCCACGTTGACGCTGCGTACAGGACGGTGCTTTGTGTCGATGAAGGAGCTTTCTATGCCAGGAGAGCCAAAGATGGCGGACTTTGTGAAACCTTAATGGCAGACATTTCACAGTTCGTATGGAATTAATAGTAGCCAGATGAATCATGATACCTCAAAAAGAAACATGTACATTACTATTATTTGCACAATGATTCTGATGGTGTAATCAGATTTTCAATATCTTTATTAGATTACAGTTTACTGTCTGACTGTAAATTATACAAGTAACACCCAGCTACGAATTTACAAAATCCAAACGGTTTATCCGATTTCGTCGATCAACGTGTCTTTAGAAATCTATTAGTGTGAACGTAAGTTGGTATAAATTACAGGCATTTAACTTGAATAGTACATGAGTTATTGGAGGTAAAAGTTGCCGGTTACTATCGATCGCTTCAGGCCATAAGTACTCAACAGTTATACGAAAAAACGGTAGCAGCATGCTTATAAATATATTTATTCCTCTATGTCTTTGTTTATATCCGATATATACTATTCATGAACGAGATGGCCAAATATTTACTGTGTTTTACATAGCACAGACACATTAGGTTACTGGCCTAATTTTCCTTGCCATTCATTTGATGTGTGTTTATTTAATTTGTTTATGTATTTAATAATGTATGTTAGAGCGTTTTTATGGTCCAACCGTAGGATTATTTATTTAATTTCAAGTATTTAAATGTAAATCCAGTATTTCTTATATGTTTCAATATGTTTGTGATTCCACGTTGGCTTGGAGACATGGAGGGACCGCTTAAGTCAATCACAGTGCTCGTTTTTAAGAGAGACGTATGGAGGTTGGGAGGAGCATCGTTTCCAGAGAGGACACGAGGTTGTTCTGAGCGGTGCGGGGAGTTGTGGACAGGGCGGCGCGAGGCGGAGTACGGCAGGACACGGACAGTGCTGGCCGCGACGGACGTCCGGTCACAGGAAGGACTTGGAGCGGAACAGCTTGCGCGTGGTAGCGGGAGACAGAAACATTTCGAAGTGGCAACTTGTGTACTTGTGAGATTTCTCTGGCTTCTGCATTGGGGACATAGTACGCACTTACAAGTGAATATCTCATGAGCTACATTGTTGTTCATAACTAATTACGTGCAGTAGGGTTCTATTGTTTACCTGTTATTCAACTTATACTTTATTTAATTGCTGGACCATCGACACCAATAAGTGTTTTGTAGAAATATACCACATCCTCTAAAGTACTTCTACTATTGAACTCATCATTTAAAGTCATTAAGAAAGTACCTGCAGATTTTATTTAATTGCAATCTTTCAGCTTCAGACCTGCTACGGTCGAAGGTTCGAATCCTGCCTCTGGCATGGATGTATGTGACGTCCTTAGGTTAGTTAGGTTTAATTAGTTCTGAGTTCTAGGGCCCTGATAACCTCAGATGTTAAGTCCCATAGTGCTGAGAGCCATTTGAACCATTTGTTTCTATCTTTCATTTACAAATTTCTACGTTTCATTCGCAATTTCCGAGTGATAGGAACCTTTGACTATTCGATCCATGTGTATATTAATATTGTATACTGTAGACTCAACAGTATTTGGCTTTTAATGCAGCAATTACGTATCCCAGCTCCTACACAACGAAACCAGCGAAAACGTTTAATATTTCAACTCTGAATCTGAGGGTACGCAGTTGAGGGCCACCACACCACATCATTTCATCATATTTGAAAACCTGCAGCTCAAACTTCGGAAGCTCATGTTTCTTAAATGCAGCAGTGCCTCATGCCGTGGTGTTTGTTAGAGGATGTAACAGATTAATAAGTTTTATTCCCATGTCAATGAATAAGTTTGAAGCCTAGAGTATAGTTATTAATGAAGCAGCTGATTCAACCTAAACACCATAAATCAATGTTTGTTACAATTATTATTATTTTTCTCTCTTAAGTGTACTAAAAACTCAAGAGATGATATGCCTGATGCAATAAGATGGCCTTATAGTCTCAAACGAGGATTTTCTGAGAAGAAAAGGTCAGACAAAGAGCCTACTCAAAACAGTCCCTGCTAGGAGGGACAACATGTTTAGCCACCCAAGTCAGTATTCATTCCTGTTCACTACTGTGATCGAAGGAATGATGGAGCGGAAAAAGCTGACAAATGGGACAACAGTTCACAGATAAAATTAAAGCCAACACGACATACCAGAGCGTCAAGAGACTAGCTTCAGGAAGGAGGAATTAACTTTAACCATGGATTATTTCTCCACAAACTGAGAACAATTTTGATTAGCAGAATTCTGTAGATCAAGTCACGTTCAATGGTAGTCGTCAGTTCACAATGTTGCAACACCACAAAATAAAGAATTTTTGTTCTATACAAACATAATATCAAAGGAAGTAGTTGCTGTTGACACAGAATATGCTAATAAGAGTCTAATTAAATATTCCTAAAATACTGAAAATCGATTTATGTTTACCGACCTTAAAGGATAGGTAAAGTAAAATATAAATGGTATGAATAATAAGTACACATAATAATTGCACCCATAAGAAGTTCCAGAGATGCCTCGTAATTAAACTGAAAAAGGTTAAATGAATTTGACTTATCGGCACATTAAGAAAAGAAAGTGGGAATTATTTGCTGTGCACTGGTGGAATGCGGGCTTTCGAAAGAGCAAATATATAGTGCTAGACAGCAGTCAGTAATGAATGAACACGTTTTATGAAAATGGTCTCTAATCTTGAACAGCAGTAGCTGAAAATTTCATGTTACATTCCCGTTCCCAGGAGGCCACACATTTGAGTATCCAACGCTCACATCGTGCCTGTACTCTTATGACAGTTGTGGGCACGTTATGAACCAAAATACTAGTTGTAAACAAAAATACTTATACATCTAAGTCCTTCAGCAATGAAACTGATGCAAATGCATATCTCTGCCAATCCTTATGTTAACAGTTTCTTTGTCATTGAATAAGAATGGCTTTAAAAGGAGTGAACAGTTGAAACTTTCGTCCAAGTAAAGGCCACCTAAATCCGTGGCCAATGCTATATAATATGTAAGTTTTCACCATGGTTGGAAGATAGGAGAAACTCGACTCGTCGTCATGGTCGGCATTCTGTTTGTGTTAGTTGTCGAATCACACGCTTCACCTAACGATAAATGCCTGGTGATTGTATTCTGTCGGCTGCCGCATCATGAATTCTATATACTTTCACATGTGTGACTGATTTCATAGACCTTTTCTTTACCTTATCATAACAAATTTTGAAACTTTTCGGCATGTTTTGTGGATAAAAGTCGACAGCGCCTTCTTTTTACGGATTTTCATCGTTGGCTATAATTACCTTAACAAATTTTTTACATTCCATTACGTTGTTGTACTGGTCACAGATGATATTGAGCAATAAATCTTTTTCTGGAGTGAAGAAGTTTCTTCATATTAGTTGCTCTGCTTTACAGTACCGAAATTTCGATAAAAATGTCGTCTATCTAGGATATACAATTAATATCTGCAGTCAGTATGTGATAATTGTCGCTGGCCGCGGTGGTCTCGCGGTTCTAGGCGCGCAGTCCGGAACCGTGCGACTGCTACGGTCGCAGGTTCGAATCCTGCCTCGGGCATGGATGTGTCTGATGACCTTAGGTTAGTTAGGTTTAAGTAGTTCTAAGTTCTAGGGGACTGATGACCACAGCAGTTGAGTCCCATAGTGCTCAGAGCCATTTTTTTGATAATTGTCTCGACGGATGATCTCGCGGTTGTGCCAAATGTGTTTCGTGCAAATTTAGTTCAATACTCAAAAATTTTGTTAATTTGGCACAAATGTATTCTCGCACAACAAAGCCAGTTCGTGAATTGGATTTATTTACTGAAATAAGGTCAAAATTGATCTCCAGTCAGCGAAGTTTATACGATCATAAACGCTCGTCAGCGGGATTATAATGACCAGAGTAGCTTGTTCTCGATACACGGTACGCATCACTGGTTGAGTACTTACGTGACTGGCTCGTTCCGGTGTGTGTGTGTGTGTGTGTGTGTGTGTGTGTGTGTGTGTGTGTGTGTGTGTGTGTGTGCACGCATGCGGGCTGGTGAGTATGCGTGTGTGCGGAGTGGGCTGGACAGGTCCCTGTTAGCTGCGACAAACACGTTATTTCGGACAGAAATGGTGTCTGGCATCCCGCGTGGCTCTGTGCTAGACCTGAAATAGGCGATGTGCCTATGTTGGCATAAGATGAGATAATCGCGTGTGCCAACGATAAATCTTTGTCTAAGAGCAAAAGCATTCAGTATTCCAATGTTACGTAGAAATATAAGGACGCAACAGACGGTACAGAGTGTGGAAAATCAAAATTGTCACTGACAAAATCTTTCGCTTTGACGTAGCAGACTTTCCCCCGTGTGTCATTGTGCAGGGGCTGCAACGATATTCGCTTAATTCAATGGACGTGACATTTAGATGTTTCTAGAATTTATAAATACACTCCTGGAAATGGAAAAAAGAATACACTGACACCGGTGTGTCAGACCCACCATACTTGCTCCGGACACTGCGATAGGGCTGTACAAGCACGGCACAGCGGACACACCTGGAACCGCGGTGTTGGCTGTCGAATGGCGCTAGCTGCGCAGCATTTGTGCACCGCCGCCGTCAGTGTCAGCCAGTTTGCCGTGGCATACGAAGCTCCATCGCAGTCTTTGGACAGCGTAGACGTGGACCGTATGTGCAGTTGATGGACTTTGAGCGAGGGCGTATAGTGGGCATGCGGGAGGCCGGGTGGACGTACCGCCGAATTGCTCAACACGTGGGGCGTGAGGTCTCCACAGTACATCGATGTTGTCGCCAGTGGTCGGCGGAAGGTGCACGTGCCCGTCGACCTGGGACCGGACCGCAGCGACGCACGGATGCACGCCAAGACCGTAGGATCCTACGCAGTGCCGTAGGGGACCGCACCGCCACTTCCCAGCAAATTAGGGACACTGTTGCTCCTGGGGTATCGGCGAGGACCATTCGCAACCGTCTCCATGAAGCTGGGCTACGGTCCCGCACACTGTTACGCCGTCTTCCGCTCACGCCCCAACATCGTGCAGCCCGCCTCCAGTGGTGTCGCGACAGGCGTGAATGGAGGGACGAATGGAGACGTGTCGTCTTCAGCGATGAGAGTCGTTTCTGCCTTGGTGCCAATGATGGTCGTATGCGTGTTTGGCGCCGTGCAGGTGAGCGCCACAATCAGGACTGCATATGACCGAGGCACACAGGGCCAACACCCGGCATCATGGTGTGGGGAGCGATCTCCTACACTGGCCGTACACTTCTGGTGATCGTCGAGGGGACACTGAATAGTGCACGGTACATCCAAACCGTCATCGAACCCATCGTTCTACCATTCCTAGACCGGCAAGGGAACTTGTTGTTCCAACAGGACAATGCACGTCCGCATGTGTCCCGTGCCACCCAACGTGCTCTAGAAGGTGTAAGTCAACTACCCTGGCCAGCAAGATCTCCGGATCTGCACCCCATTGAGCATGTTTGGGACTGGATGAAGCGTCGTCTCACGCGGTCTGCACGTCCAGCACGAACGCTGATCCAACTGAGGCGCCAGGTGGAAATGGTATGGCAAGCCGTTCCACAGGACTACATCCAGCATCTCTACGATCGTCTCCATGGGAGAATATCAGCCTGCATTGCTGCGAAAGGTGGATATACACTGTACTAGTGCCGACATTGTGCATGCTCTGTTGCCTGTGTCTATGTGCCTGTGGTTCTGTCAGTGTGATCATGTGATGTATCTGACCCCAGGAATGTGTCAATAAAGTTTCCCCTTCCTGGGACAATGAATTCACCGTGTTCTTATTTCAATTTCCAGGAGTGTAGAATTACGATGCTGACAATTCACTGATTCCGACACGATTTCAAGTTAAAGCTTCTCTGAACTTTAAACGTGAGAGTTCTGCAAAACTTTACCGCGTAGCTGATGTTCCGCGCACATTCCGCTCGTGTGCATTCACAAGGGAAGCCCACCAACAGTTGTTCTTCCGTACAGACGAAACCTTCCAGAATTAAATAAGGTTAAATTACAGGGATACCTATATTCGCTTAGGTACCGACACTTACTAGCTTCTGTATGCTTGCACATTGTGTAACAGAGTGAGGCGGTAGCGCAACGGTTAACATAATAGATTTATATTTTTGCGCCCTTGTGCAAATCCAGTCTTATGTTTTCTTTGCCCTTTTTCGTTGCGGATCTATATGGTATCAGTATTTTTCTTTACATCGTGAAATATAATGGAGTTATTGACAAATGAGACAAGTATTCAAAATAGATTTTATCATCACAGATCTAATATAACGTATGAATTCTACGATAGCCAGCTTTCGAGAAAATACTTCGTTATACGTCATGGTTTGCCACGAATTTATAGCCAGACTTCGAAGTATTTAGGAACATTACCGAGTGCTTTTCCTAATCATAAAGGTAAAGGTAAGGTTCCGCATGCTTCCCTGAGATGAAACAATTGCGTCCGACCGACCGCCCTGTCATTCTCTGTCAGTGGCGTGATCGGATGCAGCAGGGACTGGCATGTGGTCAACACACCGCTCTCCCGGTCGTTCTCGGGTATAATGGCATTGGAACCCATATTAATCGTTTGAGTAGTTCCTCAGTCTGCCTTACGAGGTTCAGTGCACGAAATTCCATTCCTTTCAACAAATAAAAAGTCTCTAGAAATGCCAGGAACCGAACCCGGATCTCTGCCATGAAGTAAGAAAGCTACCCAACTGTATTGGTAACTTAGATTAAGCTCCTGCCAAATCTGGAGAAACATTTTATAATTCGTCCACAGTCTTGTTAAGTGCAGATAGATTAGTTTTATCAGTATTCGCAGGGGAGTATGACGACAAGAGTGATGGGAAAGTCTAAAGAAAGTTGTTTCATTACAGCATTGTTAGGAGACCCGCACCCGCTTCCGAAACCTAAATCTTTGTCGAAATAAGTACACGAAACACATAATGAGATTATATCTTCGTAAGCAGTTAACTAATGTATGACGTGTTTTCAAGTAACTACGTATTATTGAGGGGGGAAGAACGTCTGTGTAATGTTATTTTTGTATATTTGTGTCGAACGTCCGTGTGTTGGATACTATCATAAATTGTAACATGAATAAAATCGATGTGATAGCTATTCATTTGTTTTGTTACTTTATACGGATTCATGATGGTTTATATTCTAAGTCATCAGTGCCACACATAGTACATCACCCTATCCAGAGCTCACATCAAAAACTAAAAGAAAAGCAGCGACCTACATCGGGTAAAACAGAAGTGATTTCAGGCGTTCCCCAAGCAGTGTTATAGGCCTTTTGCTGTTTCTTATCTATATAAACGATTTGGGAGACAATCTGAGCAGCAGTCTTCGGCTTTTTGCAGAAGACGCTGTTGTTTATCGACCTATAAAGTCATCAGAAGGTCAAAACAAACTGCAAAACGGTTTAGAAAAAAATAGCTTCATGGTGCGAAAAGTGGCAGTTAACCCTAAATAACGAAAAGTGTGAGGTCATCCACATGAGTGCTAAAAGGAACTCGTTAAACTTCAATTACACGATAAATCAGTTTAATCTAAAATCCGTAAATTCAACTAAATACCTAGGTACTACAATTACGAACAACTTAAATTGGAAAGATCACACAGAAAATGTTGTGGAGAAGGGAAACCAAAGACTGCTTTTTATTGGCAGAACACTTCGAATATGTTACAGACCTACTAAGGAGACTGCCTACACTACGCTTGTCCGACCTCTTTTAGAATACTGCTGCGCAGTGTGGCATCCTTACCAGCTAGGACTGACGGAGTACATCGAAAAAGTTCAAAGAAAGGCAGTACGTTTTGTATTACTGCGAAGTATGAGAAAGAGTGTCACAGAAATGATACAGTATTTGGGCTGGAAATCATTAAAAGAAAGGCGTATTTCGTTGCGACGGAATCTTCTCACGAAATTCCAATCACCAACCTTCTCGAATGCGACAATATTTTGTTGACACCGACCTATATAGGGAGGAACGATAAACACGATAAAATAAGGGAAATCAGAGCTCGTACGGAAAGATATAGGTGTTCACTCTTTCCGCGCGCTATACGAGATTGGAATAATAGAGAATTGGTGGTTTGATGAACCCTCTGTCAGGCACTTAAATGTGATTTGCAGAGTATCCATGTAGATGTAGATGTACAAATTATGCTACGGAATTTAGTAATCCACTCCGTAGTTTTTTTCGTAGGCCAGATGGAGCAATGTATTTTCAGAACAGGGTATGTTGTAGCTACATACCTAAAGGATCTGATATTGTATTAGATCCAGCAAGTGAGTAAAGATAATTCCAGACTGTTTCATAAAAACCACCTTACATAATTTTGTTTAGCCATATATTTCATACTTTACCACAAACAAATTAAACCAATTATACTGACTGCACCTGTCATTGATATTATACTAGCAATCCTTTCCCAGGCTTCGTTTTGGACTTTCATTACTGTATTCACCACTGGTGTAATGGTAGTAAATGCATGGATAGCTTTCCACTGGACCAACAGGAATGAGTATTGAACGCAGCACTGTTTCTCATTTTACTGGGTACAAAGAATCGCATGTCAACATGTGAAGCACACCACATTCATCTAGCAGTGGCGTAGCATGCCACATGACTCAGTTTTCTCGGTTCAGCAGGGTAGCGCTGTTCCATTAGACTGTGTGTGTGTTCCATCTGAAATTACACGCTAGATGCACGCCTTGAGCTACTTGGTGCGCCATGTCACTTGCCATGTAACTATCCTGGGCGCTCTGCCTTAAGGATAAACACGCATAACCTGTTCAAGCGTAAATCCTCTGCAAGTCTTCTTACATCACATTTCTACTTTTCTGCAGCTGCGACTTCCCTGTATACAACAGCAAATTTCGCGATCAGCGTTATGAAACTTCTGAGACTATCTACTGTACCTGTAACATAAACACTGGCTATCCTACAACATTCCTTTGACGAATGTTCGAAGCTACCTCCACATCTGATAGTGCTCCCAGTTAGAAAAAAACTTGCTGAGTTCATTTGCGACAAACTAATGTAATGGATCAGAGGAAAGAAGTGATGTTGTTGCGATTACACTTTAAAAAACTTCTTTTGTGTATTCTGTAGTGTAATACACGTGCAGTGACATTCTTACCAACGTCTAAGAGCCTGAATAACTACAGTTTGCAGCACCGACTGCTACGAGCGATGCAGGAAGTGAGACAATGAGGTTCTGGCTGGTACATATAGGATGTGGAGCCATTGGGACTCCAGTGCCGTGGCCAGCTGGACTAGCTTTCTCTGTTGAGGATACACGGCACTAGCAGCCTGATCAAAGTCATCCCACAGATTCTCGGCTGCATTTAAATTTGTGGTGTTTAGTGGCTAGCCGAGTACCGCGAACTCTGGTGCTTTTTGAACCACGCATCTAAACTTCGAGCTGTTTGATACGTTTCGTTGTCTATCTCGTGGATGCCATAGTGCCGTGGTAAAACAAACTGCTTTTATTGGTAGATATGATCCCCAAGGATAGATGCAAACTTCTTTATTTTGTTTGCCTTCGACAATGACGAGCTAACCCTTGGAATGCCACAAGAGCGTTCCCGAGACCTTAACGCTCTCTGCTCCGACCTGTACCCTTCCTGCGAAGGATGTTTGCTTTCACACGTTTCACGTCATACACGCCAACGGCCATCTATCATAAAAAAGGCCACCTTTCGCTAGTCGGTGGGCGTCCTGTTGCGGTACTGGCATGCAAATTCATCCTTCATCGCCGATAAACAGCAGTCAGCATGGGTGCATGAACCTGCTGTAAAGGCCCATACCCATCAACGGTCGTTGAGAAGAAAATGTTGACGGCAGACCCTCGGTTCACCTGGGAGAATCAGTTGCTCAACATTGCATGTCTATTCACGCGTACACATCTCCGCAGCCGTCTTTCACCTTTGTCATCAATGGCCCCTGGTGCACAACGGTTGCCTTGGCGCGTGTTTTGGATAGCGCCATTTTTCAGTAGAGTGTATACATTAACCTCGGCGACACGCGAACAGCCTACAGACTTAGACCTTTCGGAAATGCTTCCACCCTTGGCCCGAAAACCGATGATCATTCATAAGTGGATGCCACATAAATCGCTCCTTTCCGCATTACAACAGCAGCACTGTTTCCACGCCCCTCCCCCCCCCCCCTCAATACCCTTTATGTACCCTCCATTGCCCGTCCTTCCACCTGCCGTCTGTGAGTGGCATTACAAGTTGACATCGAATATAGCGGTGGTCATATTTATGTGACTGGATGGTGTATATCAAGATCGTTCTGGGCTTCAACCTGGCTGAGTTAATCCCTATTGAGATGGTCTAATATTTACTTTAAACATTTAAAGCTGAATACCTTGGTCCAGAAGTTAACCTATTACTTGAACCTATCCGCTTTATATGATTACAGGGGCCATAGAGAAATGACGCCTGAAAGTCTAAGAAAACATGTGAGGGTTAAGTTTTCACTCCGTTACGAAGGATACTATCAGGAATGGAAGTGGAGAGCCACCTCGCAACAATGAAATAACTGAGATTCCATACACAAAACTCTGAAAGAGTCAGTGAAATAGTTTACAGCTGTGAATGGTTTTCTGTTGGAACCTATATTGTCGATGAACTCTTGATACGAAGACTTGTCCAGTCGTTCTTCATGTCGACAGATGAAGAAGTGTTTGATGAAGTGGTGTTCGTTAAATAGAGCAACTCTTGATATTAGTTCCGCATATGCATGTGCAAATCGTTGCAGACGCTGATCTTGTCCAGAAATAATGACATGGCGAGACATGACGTCTACGAATTTTGTGAGATGACCCAAATTGAGAAATACTTCAAGGGCGCAAACTGAGTCCTCATTTAGAAGACGACTCTACTTTTCTAGTTGCTGTAACAGAAATGAAGTACAACATATGTGAAGGACAAACAGACACTAACGAGCCAAAACATTGTGACCACTGTCCGCCACGAAATTGAATGTAACTTGCTGGCGTTGCCGGTACGTGACTTGGTAAGTGAAGTATGTATGAGGAGCATATACGAACTGGAAATCATTTTGCTGTCGATATGGGCCACAAACGGCGAAATTCACTGACGTAAGTGGCTTTCACAGACTGCAAATTGTTGTGGTCCGGCGCCTGGGAACGATTACCTTGGAAGCGGTGAAGTTGGTTGGTTTTCACGCGCGGCTTTCGTGAGAATCTCTGGAAAGTGGTGACGGACGATGCCCACCGTCCACGAGTAGACGACACGACGCTATACGTCTACAAATCACTGAAGAACGTGAGGTTTCGAGGATTCCTACTTTGTAAAGCAGGATAGGCCGCAAAGTACAACACTGGAGCAGTGACAAGTGCTTCGGAGCACATCGTTCAGTGCATACGGTTAAGCGAGGGCCTCCGTAGCAGACGAATTCTCTGTATTGTCATGTTGACTCAACGACATTGCCAGTTACGACTTCAATGAATATGGAATAACATAGATTGGATCGTATCGCGGCTAAATGGAAACAAGTCGTTTTGTAGGATTTGTCCATGCCACAAGGCCAGAACCGTACTACAGTGACTTGAGGAACATGATAGTGAACACATACTGACGTTCTGACCATCAAATTCGCATAATTGACAGGAAATGTGTGGCCAGTGCGTAGACTTCTGGTACCGTAAATCTCCGGATACCCATGAACGACTTGTCGAATCCATGCCATAAAGAATCGTTACTTCATTTAGTTCCGAATGTGTACCGACATGTTCTTAGGCATTTACTCATAATTCTTTGGATCATCAGTGAATACACGGTCAAGTATTGTACGCAAGGTCTCTTTCTGCAAATACCACGTGCCACACAAAGTTTCTTAGCTACATACTAGTTTAGTATTGTGGCACTCTGATGCTGATACGGTCGTAGGTGAACTGTTTCCTTAGTACTATTCACCGGGTCTGCATTGTGACTCATGGATAATTTCTCCCTCTCAAAATATGTACCCCCAACACAAACACCACCCTATTCTGTGCGATCGTAATATTTGTTGTATCAAGACATTTTTTTTTCCTGTTTCAGTTCTCATTATTAGAATTTATACAACTGTTAGAACTGTACTCTTCAGGATTTAAAACGAGTTATTGCCTGTGCTCGTGCGTGCTTGAATTAGCAGAGTACAAAATTTGTTAATTTAATCACGTGACCGACTTTAGAAACTGCTGTTTCATTCGCAGTTTTCTTGGTCGCACGTGACCGATCCACATCATTTTACAGGTTTCGTCTCTTACTAGTCTTCATTAGAACCCGTACCAAGCTACAATAGCAATAGATCAAGATGGGCGTTAGGAGACTGTTGGAGGTACTGATGGTCATGATGATGACTCAAATTTAGAAACTGGTAAACTATTGTAAGCACATCCAGTGAGATCGAGAAAGCTTCATAAAAGCTACCCTGATTTTATCAGGCCTTAATCTAATCTTGTTTAATTCTTTCATAATTTAATCCATACAAATACTTTATGGCTTTATAGCTGTTCTCGAGCACTCCTCTAGCTCACTATTCTTTCAATGGAGCACGTGTTCAACAGTGCGTTCGTTACTGTTAATGGGCTTTCACATGTAATTAATGCACAATTACAGAAATACATTACACATTTGCCACTCTTAAAGATGATTATAGCGATAAGTGGCAGTTGTACGATACCAAAAGTTTCAGCGCATCTGACGATTTAATTTCAAATTGTATGGCTAACACCATTGCTGACCTCAGTGAATGTGAAGAACAATTATTGAACTTGCTGAAAGGTATGATCGATCTAATAAGCTCGCAGTATGGTTGAAGCTAAACACGAGACAGATGTCATTAATAACGAGCAGCAGAAACGAGATTTGCTATAAAATTAAAATCAAAACTGAGAGAAACAAAGTAAGTAGACTGGAAGAATTCTGCTATCTTGAAAGATAAGTAACACATAACAGACGAAGAAAGGTCGACATAAACAGCAGACTAGTACAGGAAAAGAATGCATTTCCGGCCAAAAGAAGCCCAATTATTTCCTGTGCAATATCGGTATTGCACACATTAGCTCGAGGAAGAAAATTCTGAGAATGTACATTTACAGCACAACATTGTATGGAAGTGAATCGTGGACTAAGAGAAAAATTCAGAAAAGAATAGAAATGAAGCGTAGAAGATGCGGCGCTATAGACTGATGTCCAGGTTAACTAGCGCTGATAATGGAAAGGTTGCCCACAGATTCGTTTAGTAGTGGAAAGTGTGGAAAACACTGAGAAGAAAAATTGGCAAGGGTATCGGACACATAGACAATTTGCACTGAAATTTGATGGTACTTGAGAGAGACGTAGAAGATAAAACATGTCTTGGATGACAGAAATGGATAATTCGGAATGTTGGTTGCAGTGCTACTGTGAGATGAATAATCTGGCTCAGGAGAGGAATTCCTGGTGGGCCACATCAAATCCCGGTCCCTTACCAATCTATTTCATGATCTTTGAAAGCAAAAGAAGAAAATGGGGAATGGCTGAGACTGGAAGACATACAACAAAGAACTGATGACGTTGTGTTTAAGTGCCAACCTGAGATCAATGGATTATCACTGGAGATCTGGAGAAGATATTGTGGATGGCTGCACGGGTGTCTAGGTAGATGCCGTGTTTCTAGACTTCCTCAAGGCGTTTGATACAGTTCCTCACAGTCGTTTGATGAACAAAGTAAGAGCATATGGACTATCGGACCAATTGTGTGATTGGATTGAAGAGTTCCTAGGTAACGGAACGCAGCATGTCATTCTCAATGGAGAGAAGTCTTCCGAAGTAGGAGTGATTTCAGGTTGCCGCAGGGGAGTGTCGTAGGACCGTTGCTATTCACAATATATATGGATGACAGTGCGGATAACATCGGAAGTTCACTGAGGCTTTTTGCAGATGATTCTGAAGTATATCGAGAGGTTGTAACAATGGAAAAATGTACTGAAATGCAGGAGGATCTACAACGAATTGACGCATGGTGCAGAGAATGGAAATTAAATCTCAGTGTAGACAGGTGTAATGTGTTATGAATACATAGAAAGAAAGATCCTTTATGATTTAGCTACAATATAGCAGGTCAGCAACCGGAAGCAGTTAATTCCATAAATTATCTGTGAGTAGGCATTAGGAATGATCTAAAATTCAATTACCATATAAAATTAATCGTTGGTAAAGCAGATGAAAGACTGAGATTCTTTGGAAGAATCCTAAGGAAAGGCAGTCCGAAAACAAAGGAAGTAGGTTACACTACACTTGTTCGCCCACTGCATGAGTACTGCTCACCGGTGAGGGATCCGTACCAGATAGAGTTGATAGAAGATATAGAAAAGATCCAACGGAGAGCAGCGCGCTTCGTTCCAGATCATTTAGTAATCGCGAAAGCTTTACGGAGATGATAGATAAACTCCAGTGGAAGACTCTGCAGGAGAGACGCTCAGTAGCTCGGTATGTGCTTTTGTTGAAGTTTCAAGAACATACCTTCACCGAGGAATCAAGCAGTATATTGCTCCCTCCTACGTATATCTCGCGAAGACACCATGACGATAAAATCAGAGAGATTAGAGCCCACAAAGAGGCATACCGACAATATTCCTTTCCACGAACAATACGAGACTGGAATGGAAGGGAGAACCGAGAACCGATAGAGGTACACAAGGTACCCTCCGCCACACACCGTCAGAATGTAGATGTAGATGTAGGTTAGTGAGACGACTTCTTAACCCACATGAAAAAGCTGTTACCTGTTTTGAAGTGTGAATGAATTTACAAATTTAAACCAATAAAAGTTTCAGTTAGGATTTCTTTTGTCTTCAGTTTTTTGTCTGGTTTGATGAACTCATCTCCTGTGCCAAAATTTACGTCTCAGATAGCACTTGCAATTTATGTCCGCAATTATTTTCTGGATTTATTCAAATATCTGCCTTTCTATACGGGGCTTTTGCCTTCTAAATTTCCCTCCAGTACCGTGGAAGTTATCCGATGATACCTTAATAGATGTCCTATCATCTTGTCCCTTCTTCTTATCAATGGTTTCCATATATTTCTTTCCTCGCCGATTCTGCTGATAACCTCATAATTTCTTATCTCTTTAGCCCACTTAATTTTCAACGTTCTTCTGTAGCACCACATCCCAAATTCTTCGATTCTCTTCTGTTCCGATTTTCACAGAGTCCATGTTTTATTGTTATACAACGTTGTGCGCCAAATGCAGATTCTTAGGTTTAAATGGCTCTGAGCACCATGGGACTTAACATCTTAGGTCACCAGTTCCCTAGAACTTAGAACTACTTAAACCTAACTAACCTAAGGACATCACACAACACCCAGCCACCACGAGGCAGAGAAAATCCCTGACCCCGTCGGGAATCGAACCCGGGCAGATTCTTAGGAACGTTTTCCTCACATTATGTATATTTGATAGTAGCAGACTTCTCTTGGCCAGGAACGCCCTCTTTGCCTGTGCTAGTCTGGTCTTTACGTCCTCCTTGTTTCGCCCATTATGGGTTATTTTGCTTGCAAGGTAGCTGAACTCCTTAACTGCGTCCACTTCATGATTCAAATATTGCTGTTATGCTTCTTGTTATTCCCGTTCTTGCTATTGGGCATTGCTTTTGTCTTTTGCAGGTTTATTCTCAATCCATTCTCCATATTCATTCGACTGTTCGTCCATTCAACAGGTCCTTTACTTTCACTGAGGAAAGCAGTGCCATCTTGTCACTGATATCCTTTCCCCCGGAATTTTAATCCCGCTCTTGAACATTTATTTCCGTCTTTGCTTCTTCCGTAGAGTAGGGGCGAAAGACTGCAACCCTGCCTTAGACCCTTTTTAATTCGCACACTTCGTTCTTTATCTTCCAGAGTCATTTTCCCTCTTGGTTCTTATACATATTGTACAAGAAGGGGTCCATAATAAAAGTTCCACTATAAAACGTCGTTAAAAGAGAACCACTGCTCAGAACAACGTCAAATTTGGACAGGTACTTCAAGGCATGTGAAAACGTCATCGGAAAAGAAAAAAGACCAAATATATTGCACTGTAAGCGTTAAAATTTGTCCGAGACGGCCATCATGAATGTCTTCATGAAGGATCGCGCGCTGCTGGTAAAGCTCTGTTACAAGAACGGTGGCCCTGCAAAAGATCCAGACACTTAAAGGCGTGAAAAAAGGCTTGGTCCGATGTCTGCTAAGGCCTCGAGAAAATGAGTACAATATTCGAAAAAGACATGTTCTTTTGAGGTGCAATGTGGCATAGGAAGGAAAGCATTTCATCCAGTATCTGTTGAAGATGTCGCCACAGCATTGCTGGAGGGGTTGAGCTGCGGTATGTAAACATGCAGTGCACGCAGAATTGCCCGAACGTTTCACATGTTTCTGAGCCCGGTGCACTAAATCCTACGATGATCCTGGATTGTTATCCTTGTTTAGGATTTGCTTCCTGCATACCTGCCAGCAAGATAAATGTTTGCTCTGTAGTTTGCATGAAAGTGGACAATGATGAATCGTGATTGAACATTCTTAGGACAGACGAAGACCATTTTCATCTCCAAGGAAATGTCAATATATAGAATCCAACGGAAAACCCGCACACACATCAACCGGTACCACTCCACTGTGTGGTGCGGACTGGTGGCCTTATTTCTTCGAACGAATGAGTCCTGCACTTCTAGTTCCCTGTAGTCCCACTTGTAAACTCCGTGGGATCCTTTTGCGCACCATCGGCATTCCAACTATTCAACAGCATTGTTATGTGGGTAAGATCATTGTTGTGGAAGATGGTGCTCCTCCGCACATCGCGCAGCCAGTGAAGCGTCTGCGCTAGGGAAATTTTGAAAATACTACAAACATCAGACGTCGTTTCCTCACAAACTAGCCGTCCAGATTATCCGACCTTAATGTGTATGACTTGAGGTTTGGGGGTTAACTGAAAGATGTGTTCAGTGCCCCAGTTACGAAGGTGGCTGAACTGAAGGCACGTATTGCGCAACGCATTCTGAACGGGACCCCTGAGACACTGCAATCTGTTGTGGAATATACTGTTTCGTGATTTGAACTTGTGCCAGAAAACGGTGTGCAACATATTGAACATATCTTGCGCCAGTCTCACGACGGAAACACATATCACTTCGCTTTTTATGCGGTATTTGCCCACAGGACAATTAAGAACCGATGTCATTTTGCATTTTATGTGGTTTTTGGCCACAGAACAATTAAAAACCGATTTTTTCCATCCGATGTGGTAAGCCCTTGCCGTGGTTGATTGGCCTACTCAACTAACAATGCTACAGGTGTTGGCTGCCGAACATGTGCACTCACGCACATTGAACAGTACGGATGGTGCCTTCCGCATCTCAAACCATAGCCATCGAACTGCATTCGTATGTCATTTGTAGCTGACCTTATTTACGCTAAGACGCTTACAGTGACATCTGTCGATAAAATTTTTCTTAAATTTATTTTATTCCACGACGTTTCCCCCTACGTCAACATTATGCTCTAAGCTATTCTGGGCGTTAGTTCTCTTTCTACAGCGTTATGAAACTGGAGCTTTAATTATGGACACTTTACCCGTATTTTTTTAGCATTTCGAACATCTTCCACCATTTGACATCGTACAATGCGTTTTCCAGGTCGACAAATCATATGAACTCGTCTTGGTATTTGCTAACTGTACTTAAAGCATATACTTTACAAAATGACTTTTATTAACGTTTCCATTTCGTTCTCCCCTAAATGTAACACCCTCGCAGAATTTTCCACACGTTTGAATAGCAGGAAAATAATTTTCTTGTTGGAGCACTAGATTTACAGTTGCTTTTGCCCATTTATCCAGTTACAGGATTTAGTTATATTTTTTTGTTTCCCAGCGCTCATTTGATTGGTGTCAATTTACGGGAATTTGTTTGTGTGAACAAGAAGCAAATACAGTTTGACACGAAGAAATTTAGTTTACTAACTACCACTTGGGAAATAAACACACCTTGTTTCTATTTCTCTATAATAGATAGATAAGTACTTTATTACAGCTGTCGTTGTATAAGAGAAGAGTTACCTGAGATATGCAGGTCGAAATTAGCTGCAGGAGGTGGAGAATGAAAGATTAAAGTATTGAGTAATTCGCGGATGCTGAATTGGAACGCCACCGTCTGCGAAAGTAAGAATCCTCATTCTGGTCCCGCTGCGAGATTCAATTTTAATCTGTGATTTAAGGTGACTGCCTACGTCTTACAAGAGATAAACGCGCAATTAAAAGATGCGTTGACACATTAATCATTTCTTTTTATCACCGCCATGGCGTTTGATTCATTCTCAGGCACAGAATGTCAGACTGGGTCGCAGAATTTGCTGGCGGATCTACATTACGGAAGACACGGAATTTTCCAAGCTCCTGCTTAAGATTTATGACGGCTAAAATGATTTAATAGCCCGCGCTAGGAATTTATGGAGGCGAAAATCAGGATCAACGTTCCCCGTCAGACCACTTTTCTCCGAGGAAATTGGACAGCGCAAATAAATTCTTCCTGAGTCACGTCGCCTCTTGTATCAGAAATTCAGATTCGTCAGCATCTCCAGGCACAAGCTTAGGCCAAGGAGCGCAAAGTCACTGAAGAGGAATGTGCCGAAGGTTTCTTTGTTTCTCCGCGGAGAATGCAGACTGTAGAGGGTTCTTCATAGGGACCTGTTCTTCAGTTTTCATGACCAAAGAAGTTCTTCTATTCATCTCTCATTTTCTCTCTCTTTCTTTGTCCTTATTTCTTATTCTTACTTCCATTCTCTCTCTCTCTCTCTCTCTCTCTCTCTCTCTCTCTCTCACACACACACACACACACACACACACACACACACACACACACAGGCGAGCGCACTCTTGTTTCACGATTTCTTTCGTTAACCCTCGCATTCTCTTTCTTACAAACGTCCTCGCTACCTTGTTTGCTGAATTTTGCTCTAGGTTGCCTCCTTGACTAGATACTTTCTTGCTTGTTTAGGCTGTACAGTGTTGTCATTATCTATATCATTTGACGCATTAAGAACCGTTTTAAAATCTCTTTAGTACCTTCTACATATAGTGAGTGACTGGCACTATTTTATAAACACAAGTCGCTGTTTAGCGTTATTAACAAAATTCTAGAAAATTTCTTGACTGATTTACTTCAAATTTTTTACACGATACTCTAGTAACCGTTCGGGTGAACACAGGTCAGATATTTTTTTAAAAATAACTACGGCATGTATTATATAGATGCGATATAAAGGGGAAACATTGTTAGCAAAACTCTCGAAAAGTTATAGACTGATTTACTTTAAATGGACCTACGCTATATACTTTTGTATACATGTTTTTCTGTTAAAACAGTCTCCTCGCAGACGGTTTTAACTACGATAGCATGGCATTATTTCTCGTATATATTCTTCCGCCTTATACATATAATTTTAAACAAAAATTTTGTGTACATCTATGTGATATTCTGTTTTGATCCTCGCAGTTGGTTTTAACAGAAACAGGAAAGTTGTATTTATAGCTTATCGGATTACGTATAGGATGCTACTACGGAATGTATTATTCGAAACCTTTTAACCCTATCCGGTTGCAGGAACTTCGAAAACGCTCTCACTGATGCTACTGTCCTCACAGATCCAGCAACAGATCCAGCAACATAGGCACATTTTTGCGATAAATAAATATATGTATAATAACGTATGAAAAGGTAACCTTGCTAGCAAAAATTTTGAATATTTCTTGACCGATTTACTTCAGATTATTACGTGATACTCTAGTAAATATTTGGGCGGATACTGGCTATAGATATTACCCCATATACTAATGATGCCAACAGATTTGCCCATTTATTGTAAGTGACTTCAATTCCTAGTGAAGGTGTTGTTGGCGATAATAATAAACAAGGATCAAGATTAGCGAGAGTGGGCAAGAAGAGGTGGACAGAGAGGGGAGGGGAGGTGGGAGCTCTCGGAGAAGGAGAAGATGGACAGACAGGGAGGAAGAGGAAGTGGAGACAGAGAGAGTGAAGAAGAGATGGACGGAGAGGGGAGGAAGTGATGGACAGTGAGAGGAAAGAAGATGAGGTGGACAAAGAGAACGAAGAAATAGGCTACACATTATATGCCAACAGATTTGCCCATTTATTGTAAGTGACTTCAATTCCTAGTGAAGGTGTTGTTGGCGATAATAATAAACAAGGATCAAGATTAGCGAGAGTGGGCAAGAAGAGGTGGACAGAGAGGGGAGGGGAGGTGGGAGCTCTCGGAGAAGGAGAAGATGGACAGACAGGGAGGAAGAGGAAGTGGAGACAGAGAGAGTGAAGAAGAGATGGGCAGAGAGGGGAGGAAGTGATGGACAGTGAGAGGAAAGAAGATGAGGTGGACAAAGAGAACGAAGAAATAGGCTACACATTATATATATTGTCTTAAGTCTTCTTTGATGCAGCCCGCCACGAATTCCTCTCCTGTGCTAAGCTCTTCATCTCAGAGTAGCACTTGCAACCTACGCCCTCAATTATTTGCTGGATGTATTCCAATCTCTGTCTTCCTCTACAGCTTTTGTCCTCTACAGCTCCCTCTAGTACCATGGAAATCATTCCCTCATGTCTTAACAGAGGTCCTATCATCCTATCCCTTCTCCTCATCAGTGTTTTCCACATATTCCTTTCTTCTACGATTCTTCGTAGAACCTCCTCATTCCTATAAAATTTCGAAAGTTTTTGATTGATTTACTTCTAAATTTTACGCGATACTCCAGTAAACGTCAGACCGACATAGGCTACACTTTCAATTTATGTAATGTATAAATGTAATGTAAAGAGGAAACGTTGTGAGGAAAATGTCGAAAAGCTCATTACCGATTTACCTGAAATTTGTACATGATACGTTTAGATGAACACAGGATAAATATTTTATATGGTATGTAAATATACAGGGTACTTAACTGAAGCTATTGAAATATCTCAAAAACTGGGAATAAGCTATATATAGTTTTCTACAGAACGATGTTCGGGAATACTGTGACAACCGACTATGACAAAGAAAATGCTTCCTCTAAAATGGTGTAATTTCATTTTCTTCCTCACAGTCAGTATTAGCTAAGACAATAGGGCATTTTAACCATTAGACAAATTGTTTATCCCATGTATAAGGTGATTCAGCTGCTCCTGCCGATGGGTTTTATGCAACCAGCAATGCTTACAAAAAACACGCACAAGATTTTCATATTTTCTCAGTTACCGGAAGTAAACTATTAGCTTTACAGAAGAAATAAACAGGGCCTCTTTGTAAGCAATTGAATGCAGTTACTAGGACACGTTTTCGCTGGAGGCCATAGTTTTGAAGTTATTAAAAAAACGTATTTGAATGTCACTTCTGTGCGTTTTTCATGAATAATACGACAACTATGGTCTCTAGCGAAAATTGATCCCAGTAAAAAATTTAGCTACGTTAAATTTACTAAAAAAAATTTCTGTTCATTTTTCTGTTTGCACTTAGGGAGGATACTATGAAAATCTTGCGTGTGATGTTTGAAGGCGTTATCGGTTACGTAAAACCCACCGATAGGGGTAACTGAATCTCCCTGTAACAATTACTTCTTTCATAAGATTTTAAACAAAAAATTGTATACACAGGTATCTACTGTTTCTATTTTCTCCTGACTGTTAGGGTTTAACAGAAAACAGTGAAGTAGTATTTATGGATTATTGGCTTGTAATTAAAATACTACACCAGAATCAGAATCGTCCGTAACTTCGTAATTCCATCCACCTGCAGTTTAAAACTATGCAAAATTCTGTCTTTGAAGCTACTATCTTCCCAGATTCAGCAGCAGAAGCGGTTTCTCATATCCCATATACCAATGACCGCGAGCGGTTTATCCATTCATTTTAAACGACTTCAGTTCTCATCAAGGTTTTATTGGCAATAACGATTAAGAACAAACAGAGGGAGAAATAGACAGAAATAGATCGAGAGAGAGGTAGTGAGGAAATGGACACAGAGAGGGGCGTAGGAGATGATGAGCAGAGAGATAGGTGGGGAGGAAATGGAAAACGAGTGTGGAAGGAGGAGAATGACAGAGAGGGGAGACAGGAGATTTGGATGCACATTCAATTCCTGTACGTATTTAGCAATTGTGAAGCACTGTCGAGTTTTCTAGTAATCTATGCGGCGCAATCTACAGAAAACGAGACTGATGGAGAGCAAAATAATAAACTGCTTATTATTTCAAAAGTTACCACCTTAACTATTAATACTTTTATCTCACTGTGAGACAAGACAATCAATGCCTTCAAGGGAAAATGAACCATGAGTGTATCCTCGCATGCACCTCTCCTCTTCAGGGCTCCAGTAACATGCAAACTGCATGAGGAGAGAGAGTGGCTGTATCGAGGATGTGTCAATGCTACCCAACAGTACTTCTACAGTGTACAGTCGAAACAGAAAGCACGCCCGCTCCAGGACAGCCGTGATGACCTTTTTCTTTGTCTTCAAGGTTCCACTCATCATTGACTTTCTGGGACACGGCGACACAACTAAAGCACAACTGTACTTTGACACTTTGAAAAAAATGAAGCGCGCCATCAAGTCCAAACACTCATGAATATTGACGAACGAATCAATCTGTTGCGGGATAGTGCCCGCCCACATGTTGCCAAAGTTGTTTTGACTACGCTGGAGCAATTTTGTTGCAAAGCACATACATAGCCTCAATTAAGTTCCGATCTTTCAAATTACTATTTTCGTATTTTTTCAACCCTAAAGAAAGACGTGCGTTGTTGACGATTTGCATCGGTCGAAGGGGTGCACGTCTGAATAAAAAATCGTTCCATACGCAAGCACAAACATTTTTCCATCACAGCATTTACCGTCTTCTCTCATAGTGAGATAAATGTGTTTACAGTTATGACGATCACCTTTGAAATGAAAAACAGTTTACTTACTTTTTTCCATCTGTTTCGATTGCCCCTTACGAAAATACTTGCCTCTGTTTTCCATACAGGAAGAGAATCAGTTCCAAGATTCTGTTTTCACTTGTCATTTCATTCATCTAAGCTTCTGATCAAGAATATGGCTGACGTGAGTGGATTTATTGTTATCTACAAAGGTTTACAAAAGCATTCTACAGCTGTTATATTGGTCTCTGTAATAGATTCGGAGAATATATGCAAAACATCAGTATGTCAAAACATTCTCCGTAATTTTCACGCTAGCTGTATTTAGGAAATAATGAGGTGGCACATTATATTGAACATTCAAGTTGTCCTGACCTTTTCTTAAATATTTAGTACCGATCTAGATTGGCGGTCGTTCCTTCTGTATTAGCTTGATTGCGATGGCGCTATTTTCACTACCAGGAACACTCTTACATCTTTTCAATTGAAGATAGAATGTGCTTAGAAGAAATGGAAATGTGGCTATGGAAACGCTCTCGAGGCTCACCTGGAAGTTCTGGAGGAGATCAAGGATCAGAGAGATCTCCTAGCAACTAGCTAAAAATGGAAAAACAGAACAAACACGTTTTTAAGACATACTTAGGGAATACCAGTTTTGGGAATAAAATAAGGGGACGTCAAGGAGGAAAACGAGATATAAATGAAGAGAATAGCAGAAAATAGGGACCAGTGATCGAAACGATAGCACATAACCGTTATAAGTTGGCTGAATATGTGAAGATGGTCAGACTGAGAAATGAACCTGTCTAAGACATATAGATCGAAGAAGTTCAGTGTTATACTTTGCTTTTTGCAAAACGTGTATAAATTAAAAAGGAAAAAGTAACAATGATGTAAAATACGAAATTATGTTCCATGTAATGAACAAGATATCCCACAGACTGCAGCTAAATTACTCCTTTAGACGTATTCCATTATTCGTCACCTAGAACTGTGACAATTGCCTCTGGCAGACACTCCACCCACTTCCATTTTTCATCGTATGAATAAGTGCACAAGTCGATATTTTGGATTCCACTTTAGATGCCTCACATAATTGTTTGTTATGTTATTTATTATGAGCGACACTTCCAAATATTTATTTAACTTATTTAATTGTCGTCAGATTGCTTCATTGCTATTTTCAAGATTGAAGACTTGACGATTTATGATTATCTCAAATGGTGCTAAATCCATCTTGGTATAAAGTTTAATTACCCATTCTATCAAACCTTATAACTTCATTGAGCAGAAACAGCAATGTATTTGTTTCATTCGTATTTGAGATCAGGTTTGAAGGCTGCCTTTGAGTTCCAAAATTAAATACTAGGTAAGTTATATTGATGATGTGCTGTATTTATGGAGTGATATAATAAGTGGAAAATTAAGTACATTCTATCAATATTTAAACTTACAATATTATAAAATCTGTTGAAAATTGCCTGTAATACAGATATTAACACAGATAATCACTCCTAAGGTACTTAGTAATCTCACGCTGAGAGGGTAATTAAATAGTATATAATGTATTATATATGTATCTCGAACTTAAGACAGAGTCCGCCCCCGGTAGCTGAGTGGTCAGCGAGACAGAATGTCAATCCTAAGGGCCCGGTTTCGATTCCCGGCTTGGTCGGACATTTTGTGTCCTCAGGGACTGGGTGTTGTGTTGTCCTTATCATCATCATTTTATCCCCATCGACGCCCAAGTCGCCGAAGTGGTGTCAAATCGAAAGACTTGCAACGGGCGAACGGTCTATCCGACGAGAGACCGAAGTCACTTGAGACAGAGAGAGGTACCCTAAGGAAGATTATTGTAGAAAATGGGGGCAGCTGGCTCTTAGTTTAACCAGTTTCAATAAAGCTATACATGAACGAATTTCATAAATTTTGCAGTTTAAAAACATTTACCTGCATCTGAATAATTATGGTACTAAAAGATAAAACAAATTATGTTCTGTCTGAAAACCTTACATCGATCATACAGAAGCTTACTATTGTGAGTATAATTATTAGTATAATTTTCGTGACTTAGTATGTAAAATCTTTACATCGATCATATGGAAGTTTTTTTGAATACTTTTCATCCATACTATTGTAATTTGTTGCAGTTAGAAATGTTCTTTATGTACCTTTGTATCCAAGTAACCATGAAGTCACAGAGATACACTTTTTATTGCTTGGGCATTGCCTTATAACGATTTTGTTTTCACGAGATATCTTTTAAACAATTAGTAAAACTCGTCACTTTCAGTGGTGGCTATAGCTCTGACGTGAGTGATAACGGTGAACAAAAATAAATGCGCAAAATACACCATTCTTGTACGCTAGTAAACACAAAAAGTCAGCAGTGATAAGACAGGTGCGCTGTTCCATAATTTGGCAAAAGTTAAAATAAAATTTTAAAATTTCGCCGTTATAGGCCTTCGTTTTATACTAACCGTAACACAAGTAAGATACAATCCAACAACAGGAACCATATAACTTTTAGCACTTAGTGGTGTAATAATATTAACTGCAACTAATGTGGTAAAGCAGATATTAGCCGCACAGAGATGTGATAGTTGCGTTGTCAGGACATGACGTAAGGGTCGAGACGAAAGAAAACCGATTCAGCCTTTGCGGCACGTGTTCTAAGAGAGAATCATCCATGTTCTTTGTGCTTTCTGTTAGGTTACTACAAAAGTAGACAGTGCTTTTGTTTTGCATCTTGGTATTCCAGTTGCTACGGGTATAATTATCGATTGTAATTTTTTATTTATAGTTCACTTTTCGTATCTGAGTTAACATATTGTTATTTTATTATTTGGAGATAATGAGTGGAGCTGTGCACACAAGAAAATAGAGTGCTAGTTGGAGAAGCCGGAAGATAAGAGTTTAGACTTTCTTGGTGAATCTCAGTTATGAAGTTTCAGCGGGTTATCAGCCGAGTTAGGAGTTTTTCTGGAGCAACGTTTCAACAAGTTTTCTGTTTGATATCTTCAGGTGACTTCGCCTGAAGATGACAAGTAGAAAACTTGTCGAAACGTTGCTGCATAACGACACCTTCACCCGACTGATAACCCGAGAAGACTTCGAAATCGGAATATTTCCAACATATTCTTCTGAGTTCAGTAGAAAGGTGATAGAGCCGAGGCAGCCAGAAATATTTGCATCATGTATGGGGAAAATGGCACTGGACAGAGCACGACAATAAAACAGATTTCTCGTTCTAAATAGGATCGTACTGAAGTTAGTGACTCTCCACTTTCAGGAATATCTTCTGGGTTTATGAAGATCGTTTAAGCGCACTAATCCACTATCACCCACGTCAGTGTGCTAAAGAACTCGAAAATGTAAAGCGCTGTGATAATTCCACCAAAGTGTGACATTTGCATGCAACGAGGAAGGTTCACAATGCGGTGCATAGGCGCCGCATGCTCTGAGCCAAATTCACAAAAATCAGCGGATTGTCATACGTGCATCTCTGCTTGCTCAGCATCGGTTGGATGCTGAACCTAACCCGATTGTTCCTATCCTGTATCGTTACTGGTGACGAGTAATTGTATATTTATGTTAACGTAAGGAAAATAAACGAGTCATTGAGCCCAAATAAAGCAGCAACTCCAGGTACAGTATCCTGCATGCTTCCACAAAAGAGAACGCTATGCATCTAGTGGAACAGCGACGGTATGATGTTGTACGAATTGCTTCCCCGAAGTGTAACCATTATTGTTAACATCTGTTGTCAACAACTGAGACTTCTTGCAGAAGCAGTACAAGAACAACGATAAGAAAGGTTGTGTGATGCTACTTCACAGTAACATCCGCCGGCGGTGTGCCAGGCACAGGACTTGGATTAGGAAATAATTTCACACCCATCTTATTCACCTCATCTTGCACCCTCCGATTTTCACCTCTCCGCTCTCTATCGAACAGCGTTTAAGCAACGCCCTGCTAAGTCGATATCGGCTGGGGTCTGAAGTTAATGATGGTCATTCCGCACATTAATAGTAACATTTGCCAGAACAGTAAGGGACTGAAACAAATTTAATATCATTCTCAGTCATAAATAGTAACCTGCAAGACACTCTGTAGCCAGAAAGTATGTGCTTTCGACACCTGGTTGCTTAAAGAAATTTGTTTGTTGTCGTCGTCTCTGCTATCGTATCTGTCAGTATAGGCACTGAATTTTTGAGTGCCCTTTATGTACATAAGTGTACCCAATCTGTAGTAGCTCTACATATACGGCTGAAAGTGGCCTTCATCAGTCTGCCTTACCTTTGCACTTATCAGCCTTCTGGTTTGATGCAGCCAGCCACTAATTATTCTCCCGTGCCAACCTCTCCACCCCAGGGAAGTACATGCACTCTGCTGTCCCTCCAGCTAAGCGCCTACACGACAGCAACCCGCTACACACCTGCAGCCAAGTATCGGGCGTCTTACACTGCGGGCAGCTTACACCTCCGCAAGCTCGTAACTGAACAGCACTTTCAACACGTCTTAGTAAAATATAATCCAGCCGGCAAATAAACAGGTTGCTGCCTACAGAGTACGGCAGACGACGAGGCGACGAGCATGCAGACAGTAGTGCACGCATTCACGACCGTGGTGCTGCTATCGCGTCACTATTTTATCTCCGTGTGTCACGTATCAGCAAGTACATCACAACGAATTTGTGCATCGTAACAATATTTATGTGATCACACAACTATGGAACGACACTTAACATGGAGTTCTCTGGAATTTACGTCTACCACTACAGTGGTCTATTGATTAGAATTTCTCCTGAAAACTTGAGCGGCCTGCTCTCAGCTTGTCTACCATACCTCGGATCGTCGCCTTCGACGCTATGTGTAGCTGTGAGCAGTTGTCATCATGCCACACCAAGACCTGGCCTTTGCCACAGCGGACCTCCAGGATTTTGATATTATTTCGCGTTGTGGCATTCATGCGATCAGAGGCAGTTAGGGCACTATTTGAGACATTAACTGTGACTGAGTCTTCGATGGCAGACAGACACTGGTCTTAATGCTTCGCATCCACTTTAACACAGGGACGTGCCTGAAAACTATCGATGGTGCGTGTGTAACTGAGCTTCAAAGAAGGAGAAAATGAGGTTTGAAGTTTGTCTTCAATAAACTTGTCATTCACAGTGGCCAAGGCAGCAGTTCTGTCAACATCATCCAAATGTTGTTCGTAACAGCTGACGACAAGAATAAATGTATTTCACTGGCTCCAGCAGCACCATTCAATGTTTTGTCTCATCGATTAGCAATGAAGGTAAAATTCTCATGTTTTGGACCAGCATTACTGACGGCAATCAATTTCATACCAGTTCCTGCCGGAAACTTCTTTTTGGTTTCACCACTAATAATAGTTTCGAGTTTCATCCCAGTTCCTATCGACGGTTTAACTTTTTTCATCTCATACCAGTTGGCGACTGATTTTAAGCTACGTAAACACAATTATCGATAACTCTACGAATTTCACCACTATTTCATCCCTGTCTTCAGCGAAACTTCCAAACGTCTTATCACACTTCAATTAGCAACGAGCTTTTTTGTGAAACTTTGTGCTACTCGCCAGCCAGACAGGACCTGTCAGCTTTTCTTCCACAATGTGGTGCGTATCTTTCCATTTTTCTTTGCGATATCACCATTGGCTTAGATGTGGCTACAGCATTCCTTTTCCATTGCGTGGCATGCAGCAGAGAGTGTTACCATAGCTTCGAGGTGACCCAGCGCCTTTCACTAGGCTGCTCCATGGTCCATGTGCACCAGATAGTAACACTACCACCCACCTCTTCTTGCTTTGCAACAGTTCCGTAGTACATCCGTGCTCCATAGAGGGGTCTGTACTTCATCACTTATAGATCTTCCAGCCAAACCCATCAACGTGCTACCGCTGTCCATACCATTTCACCTGGCATTCCTCGCCATCGTAAAGCGACCTGAACAAACCAACATCTTCCTGATCCCACGGCCAAAGCTCATGTCTCCTTTCCTAGCACTTTTTCATGTCCAACAGCGTTGGATGTGTCGTTACTGACGTGCTATGACTCCGTGCTAGTCCTCTCTCCTTGTCATACTCCCCATCCCAAGTGCTCCCCTATGCATATACACCCTCTTGGCGCAATATTCCTATTCCTCAGCTGCTCCCACACACATATACGCCCACTAGGTGCAACATGTATACAGGGTGTTCCAAAATTTTGGAAAAACCCGCATAAAATCAAAACGGAGTAACAAACAATCAAAGAAGGTCCCTCAAAGTTGAGGTAGGGGTGGGGCAAAGCTTATAAGCTATGTCGCCAACATGACGGCCATTTTGAAAGCCGCTATACAGGATTCAGGCTCGAAAATTTCCAGTAGTAATGTCTATCAGAGAGATGAGAATTTCACCAGAAAGACGATGACATTGTTATTTTGAACATAACTTCATTCACTCTCGATTTATAGCCAGTAATGTGTGACAGAAGTGTTACTCTCGGTTGTGTGCATATTACGTACGGAAAGGCAGCAAATGGAGTATCAAACAGCAAAGTGCAAATATCATGATTGTAATGTTAATGTTTAAATGTTGGGTAACATTTACTCATGCTCACTTTTTAACCATTGTTTCCTCATTTACGGGTTACTAAAATGTCATTAACACACGAAGAATTGATCGAGATCAGCTTGGTATCAGGAGAACGCAGCACACAGGTCATTGGTGAGGATTTTTACAGTCGCCACCCGACCAGACAACCCAGTCCTCACAGTGCAGTTGCCAAACGTTTGGCCAAATTCGGGGTAACAGGTCCCGTCGCAGGTAAACGGAAAGTTGGAAGACCAAAATATGCCGCCGATGAAGCTAGAGCAATGTCTGTGCTGGCATCATTTAGTGAGTGTCCGCAACGGAGCACTCGTTACCTGTCGCAAGAATGTGGAGTTAGCGGTATCTCAATTATGTGAATTTTATCGCAGCGCAAATGACTCACATACACAATTCAGCAGCTCACACACCTGAATGAGTATCACCCAGATCGTCAGGTACAATTTACAGAATTCGTGAGGCACCAACTGCTGATAAACCCTCGTTTTTCCTATCAAGTACTATTCAGTGATGAAGCCAATTTCTTTATCTGTGGCAAGGTTAACAAGCAGAATCACAGATATTGGTCGAACACAAATCCTCACTGGACTGATGGATCTAAACCGACCGGCTCGCAAAAAGTGATGGTCTGGTGTGGTGTGTACTGTAAGCAATTGGTGGAAGCGTTTTTTACTGAAGGTTCATTAACAGCCAACGGTTAGCTGAGGTTGCTGGATGAAGAGGTGTTTCCTTCGCTGTTAACGGAGGACAGGACATTTCCGTAGATCCTTCATCACGATGGAGCCCCACCGCATTACGGGCGCAGTATGCGGGCGTACCTGGATGAGCAGATTTCCCAGAAGTTGATTGGTCATAGGGATGCAGTGGAGAGGCCTCCAGGTTCAACAGATTTAACTCCATCGGATTTCTACCTGTGTGGTCACGTCAAAGCACTGGTTTACGTCGTCAAAGTACGGGATCTGGTTCATCTTACGCAGCTCATTGTCAACACGTGCCGTCAAATTCAGCTGGAGCTGTTGGTCAAAGTTCATCAAGACTGGGTTTGAAGGATAGCATTAACACTTTAACATAACAGACAACATTTCGAACCGTTTCTGTGGCTGCTGATGTTCTCTCGGAGGTACGTAACGTAGGCTTAATGTCTTTTAGGTGTGTAACACTCACACTGCCGAACATATCACTGCCACCACACATGAATAGTTATAACTCGAGAATGAATGAAGCTATGTTCAAGATAACAAGGTCATCAATTTTCTGGTGAAATTCTCTGTCTGATACATTTGACCACATTTCCATAGGAAATTTTTGAGTTGAATCCAAGATGGCGGCTTTCAAGATGCCCGCTATGTTCGCGGCATAGGGCGTAGCGTAGAAGTTCTTCCTCCTCCCCCTCCCCCCTTCTTCATGTGTAGGGAATTTGTTTTACTGTTTGCTGCTCCGTTTGGATTGTATGATAGTGGTTCCGGCCTTTGGACCAACCTGTACTTTTCAAGTGCTCTTGCACCCATCTATGCCCACCGGGCGCAAATATCATGTGGCTCCGAGTACGTTGCACCGTATCCGTGGGCGGTGACCATATTTATGCTGGCAGACAGCCACGGAGAGTCTCTTCACATTGAACTCTCTATTGGCGTGATCTAATTTTTGAGGTTGAATCGGTGAAAATTTCTTAGGACGAGTAAACATACCTTATCTCTTTGGTATTCTGACTGGTGAAGTGTCTCACCAATTGGACAATTCGTTCGTTCCCTCCAACGTTTTTCGGTTATATGCATGGTGCTGAGGCAAGTTGGATTTTGTACAGTCGTAGAGGAGACACTGAAGTGATCGGTGGTGAGTACGACGCGCCGCTCTTGTGCTCAGATGGCAAATTTGCAAGTGAGAGTTAGCTAAAATTTTTGGAGTTAGTAACTTTCTGTAATCTTCGAATCATTTACGAAGATATATAGCTACCATTTGACTTTATGACATGTTAAGCCAATTTCGAGTGTCACAAAAGTAATAAATGAAAACATAATAAAAATACAAATAGCTGATAAGTAGAGCAGAAATACACCTGAGGTATAGATTAAACGATTTGCTTTCTAATTTACAAGTTAAATTTAATCTGACTGCATCGTCAAAATATAAATCATCGGTTACATAAACCTGATGTTTCGTAGGTAGCAGTGAGAACATTTTTGTGATATGTTAATTGGTTGGCGACTTTCATGACTTATGAACGGCATAAGGCTGTGAAATAAAACAGATGACCAAATGATAGCACATTTAGTACATTTTTTAACGCTCATACAGTAAGAGGCTTACCTTTTATCTTAAACACATAAATAATGTTACATTACAGACTGTATACCTGAGTAATACTGTGAAAACTTTGTACACTGGTTTCCTGTTTCTCCCCCTTTCTTTTCTCCACCATCTTAATCAGGCTACACCATTATACTCCTGTCCACTCCCTCACCACGCACAACCCTCCAGCCCTTCTCTATCCCTTCTTGAGATTGATTTCTGTTAGCTCTAATATGCACTTTACCCTTTCCCACTATGGCCCCACCCTTCTTTCTACTTTCTTCTTGAATACCTGGTCTTTCATGAGAACCTTTAAAGGTTATATATAAATATGGTTGTAATCTATAACGCTGTTTATAACTATTTATTTTATATTATGCACCATGTACCAAACATACTTTTTGCTAAGTCGGTTTAATCCTGAACGAGCAGAAGTAGTAAGGAATGATGAGATACACTTGAAGTACTCTAAGGCTATAGATAAACCTGTAAGGAGTAGCTCAGCAGGCAGTACAATTGACGAGGAAATGACATCTCTGAAAAGGGTAATGAAACAAACAGGAAAGATAACATAGATACAAAGAAGTGTGCTGCGAAGAAATCATGGGTGACAGAGGACATACTTCAGTTGCTCGACAAAAGAAAGAAGTACAAATATGTTTAGGGAAATTCAGGAATACAGAAGTACAAGTCGCTGAGGAATGAAATAGTATGAAGTGCAGGAAGCCAAGACGAAATGACTGCATGAAAAATGTGAAGAAATCGAAAAAGAAATGAATGTTTGAAGACCTGACTCAGCATACAGCAAAGCCAAAAAACCTTCGGTGAAATTAGAAGCAAGGGTGGTAACATTAAAAGTGCAACGAAATTCCGCTGTTAAATGCAGAGGGGAGAGCAGATAAGTGGAAACAGTACAGTGAAGGCGTCTATGAAGGATAAGATTCATACGATGTGGTAGCAGAAGAATTAGGAGTCGATTTAGAACAGATAGGGGATTCAACATTAGAATTTAAAAGAGTTAAGACGACATAAGGAAGAATGTGTATATAATATTCCTTCAAAATTTCTGAAATCATTTGGAGAAGTGGCAACAAACGACTGTTCACGTTGTTGTGAAGAATGTATGATACTGGCGACATACCATCTGACTGTTGGAAAAGACTGATCCACACAATTCCGATGACTGCAAGAACTGACAAGTGCGAGAATTATCGCACAATCAGCTTAACAGCTCATGCGTCCAAGTTGAAGGTAGATCATTTTTGAGGTGAAAGTAAAGGAACAAATCATTTAATCTATGCATTGATTACATTTTTGTTCTACTTTTCTGCTATCTGTACTTTTATTATGTACTCATTTATTCCTGCTGTTACACGTTGAACTGATCTATTGCCGAAGGCTGTGTCGTGTAATAAAGAATATTATACAGTCAAATGGCGTTGTATCTGTCCGTAGGTTTCATAGGACTGTGGCTCCAAAGGAAAGGAAAATGATTAAAATTATTTATTGGAAACATTCCGGGGATATCGCGAGTGTTAATTTTGTCTCCTTCAACTAAATTTGAGTGGGGCCTGACTTGCTCTTTCCCCGGCCATGATAGCTAGGCGTTTCCAATTCGTTTCGTATTTCTTTCTGCTGCTAGGAACAAGCCAGTTTTGCCGACTCACGTTCTGCTACAGAATGGTGAACTTTATCTTCGGTTGCTCTGTGAATGTTTGAGTCTTTGCGGGAGAGCATACAGGTCGCAGACTTATACGTGGGCTCTCTGTGATCGATAGAAGTCGACTGACTATGTGCCGCTCCGAAATGTTTACACTCGTTGCCAACCTTAGACACGTAATAGCAGTGTGCACAGCGACAATAAGTAGCGGTTGTGAATGAAGTGTTGATGCGTCTTCGTTGTTATCCTTATTAATGATTGTTGATATTATTTATAAAACTGAGCTGGTCATTCTAGCGACTGGCCATAAACTGTCGTGTCCCTTCTGCGACGCATTAATCCGTTATCCAACATCCTTCGCTCAGGAATCTAGTAAAAATGTGCGATCAACATGTGCGTCCATGTTGCGTCCTTGACACAGCCTAATCACTGCTGAATAATGATGATTAATACAGTTTGCTCGTACGAATGCAGTGCGTCAAGATTTTATGCGTCTTACATGCTTTATGAAGTCCAGGATTACGCTTCACTTCTTGAAGAAGAACTCTGTAAACGTCAATTTAGTTAGTTACAATTTTCCCTAACGTCCACATCACTACTGCATCCCTTCTCATGTGATAACTAATCTTACGCACCCTGTAAGAGAAAGATACTAGGAAGTAGTTAGTAGAGTTCAATACCTGATCGGTAGATCTGAATTCAGGTATTTGGATTCCCGTCTTCTTGGTGATAGGACTTAGAACTAAAACCAATTACTATCTCAGGAACTTTAGTCGATTTGGCACCACTCATCGGGGCTAGAGAGTGTTATATCTATTCAATAGCAAGCTCCCGGATATGAAACTCCGTGTTACAGGGCAAAAGGTCGACCCACCAAAATATCAACTTCCGATATTGAGGATGAGTAGAGCACCGAGTTCGGCGCGCTCTTTTCCAGTCAGGTGACCTTTGGTATTCCCTCTGGTGGAAGAGAGGAAGTGGATCATACGGAAAGGAGGTGATGAGGCTTTGCGGCTTGGTGGTTATGGTGGATGCTATGTCCAATGGTACGTAGGAGTTTCCAGGAGAGCAGTTGGTCAGCATTGCTGGATCACTGTTTTTCTGGGGTGATCGTTGGCGGTTGGCGTCCTCTGTGCAGGGCAGAGAGGCTGTTGACATGCTGTGCTGGACTAGCCTAGACTTAGGTTTTATTTAACCTGTTCAATGCTTCATCGAGCTTTGCTGTATATGTTGTAGTGCGCTACCTATCCTCTCTCGGCTTCTTGTCTCCGGAGAGGTGGGTCCCGTGATCTACGTCTGGGGTCTGTAGTTTCGTCTGTGGGTTTGTGCCCTGACCGGACGTGTGCCGGCGTTATTACTCTATTGTAAAATCTTAAAAGTGGCTGCAGAATAGTAATTGTGTAAATCTGAAGAGGTCGAAAAATCCCCCAACCAGTTGCCAATAAAGATTTATGAGCTCTTGAGCATGGCTTTATCTAATCTATTGTGTCATCATGTGATGTAATAAGGTATCTGCTTCTGAAGAAGATATTTGTACAAAAATCGAAAGGGTCAAGGGTAAATAAACATTTGTTTGCAACTGGTTGTCTGAGTTTTCAACCTCTTACTCTACTGTAATTTTCAGGTTATGGTGTGCCTTGGTACGACTTTCAATGTAAATTATTAATATTTAATGTTTCAATGAATTGTAATTTTTTAAAAAAACCTTAAGGGAATCTTAACTGTTTCGCTTCTGGCAATTCACGTTTAACGCCTTCTACGAAGAATGAAAGTTCAAATTTAATCTTAAATGAGTTTTTAAACTGAGTCTTGCTCCTCGTTGCTGTTGAGGAAAAGAAATTATTCTTTGTTTGTTTGTATGCACATCTCCCGAGCAGCAGCTGTTAAAATCAGCCATTATTGTTTTTTCGTCTTAAGCTTACTGCAATTTAATAAAAGAGAATTTTACACTAGACGCGTTTCGCTTTTATTTATAAAGCATCTTCCGTGGTTACTCTGAAAATTGGATACATATGTTTGTATATTTTTGGTAATTTTACATTTAATAGAAATCTTTCACATATTTCAGTATAACATTATTTTATCTGCAAATGATGTTAAACTTTATATGGTGAACAGTTTTATCCCGGTTGAGATGGATCCTTTTACTCCTCATGAGAGACCACTTGGAAATGCCTGATAAATTGCCCATAATCGTTTGATGGCCATCTTTAATTAAATTGCAGTAAACTTAAGATGGAAAACCAATTGCAACTGATTTTAACAGCTGCTGTGGAAGATTTTCAGAATAACCATTAAAGATGCTTTATAAATAAAAGCAAAACGCATCTGTTCTAATATTCTTTTTAATTAAACTGCAGTATGGTTAAAACGGAAAAACCAATAGTAACTTAAATTATTGTTGAATCAGAAACTGTTTTACCAATAAGGGTACATGGTAACTAATGATGTTCAATAGTTTTCCCCACCCTACCTCTAGGACCAGTTGGTTGGTATCAGAGATGTTTTGGATAGTCAAGAAACAGTGGGCATCTTTTAACCTGTCTACGTAGCTGGCGTCTAATCAGAGCTCTTTTTTGTCTTCGTTCTTATGTTTCCTTCTTGGTTCCGGCGTATTTGTAGATTACCCTTCTTTTCCTACAGTTTACATATATCTGACTGTGTATTTCGAACATCTGACACCATTTCACGTAATCGTTGGTGGACAAATCCTGTGCAACCCAACGGACATTCAGTTTTATTTTCCACAGGCTTAACGTTACGAAATACACGGAAGCTTAGTAATTTGGAGTCCAAACTTTGGTTATAGATGAAAGTATTCCCTTACGCGTACGATCAGTCGACTCACTTTCGACACCTCCATGTTTTCAAGCACACTGAAAAAGAAACTCCATCAATTCCAACTTGAACTGAACTACAGTACTGGCCATCAAAATTGATACACCAAGAAGAATTGCAGATGATAAACGGGTATTCATTGAACAAATATATTACGCTAGAACTGACACGAAATTACATTTACACACAATTTGGGGGCACAGATCCTAAGAAATCAGTACCCATAACAACCACCTCTGGCCGTAATAACGGCCTTGACACGCCTGGGCATTGAGTCAAACAGAGCTTGTATGGAGTGTGCAGGTACAGCTGCCCACGCACGCAGTTTCAACACGATACCACAGTTCATCAAGAGCCCGTACAGGACCTGCAACATGCGGTCGTGCGTTATCCTGCTGAAAAGTAGGGTTTTGAAGGGATCGAATGAAGGGTAAAGCCACGGGTCGTAACACAACTGAAATGTAACGTCCACTGTTCAAAGTGCCGTCAATGCGAACAAGAGGTGACCGAGACGTGTAACCGATGGCAACCCATACCATCACACTGGGTGATACGCCAGTATGGCGTTGACGAATACACACAATGTGCGTTCACCGCGATGTAGCCAAACACGGATGTGACCATCATGATGCTGTAAACAGAACCTGGATTCATCCGAAAAAATGACGTTTTACGATTCGTGCACCCAGGTTCGTCGTTGAGTACACCATCGCTGGAGCTTCTGTCTGTGATGCAGCGTCGAGGGTAACCGCAGCCATGGTCTCCGAGCTGATAGTTCATGCTGTTGCAAGCACCGTTGAACTGTTCGCGCAAATGGTTGTTGTCTTGCAAACGTCCCCATCTCTTGACTCTGGGATCGCGACGTGGCTGCACGATCCGTTACAGCCATGCGGATAAGATGCCAGTCATCTAGACTGCTAGTGATACGAGGCGCTTGAGATCCAGAACGGCGTTCCGTATTACCCGCCTGAACACACCGATTCCATATTTCTGCTAACATTGGATCTCGACCAACGCGAGCTGCAATGTTGCGATACGATAAACCGCAATCGCGATAGACTACATTCCGACCTTTACCAAAGTCGGAAACGTGATGGTAGGCATTTCTCTTTCTTACACGCTGCATCACAAGAACGTTTCACCAGGCAACGCCGGTCAGCTGCTGTTTGTGTATGAGAAATCGGTTGGAAACTTTCCTCACGTCAGCACTTTGTAGGTGTCGCCACGGGTGCCAACCTTGTGTGAATGCTCTGAAAAGCTAATCATTTGAATATCACAGCATCTTCTTCCTGTCAGTTAAATTTCCCGTCTCTAGCACGTCATCTTCGTGGTGTAGTAATTTTAAAGGCCAGTACTGTATTAGTCAGTCTGGCAAATGACAGAGCTTTGCAAATGACTGAAATGTAGTTTGAGAGAGAAAACCACGCGTAAAGGACCGCGATGACGTTATTTAGCAGTCTATTGTTTGCAGCTCACCCGACCAAGCCAGCTGAAGTTCGTTACCTACCTGGGCGCGTGCTTTTGTGTGCTAAATGAAGCTGTTGCGAACGGAAACTAGAACGCCGCTTGAATTTAATTCCTGTCTCACTGATGTGCCGCTTTCCACCCCTCCAGCTCACAAACCGGGAAGCGTATTTGGCTGTACGAAACTGAATGCAAGTGAAAACGTGTAAATACAGTGGAAAGTTTCATCATTATTACGTTAATACACTACGATTCGTTACAACAGAAGAAATTTTTCTTCTAATTTCGTTGTATGTACTTAAAAAAAATCGATTTATAAGTCTGAGCAACCGAGCTAGGTGACACAGTGGCTAGCACACTGGACTCGCATTCGGGAGAACGACGATTCAATCCCACGTCCGGCCAACCTGATTTAGGTTTTGCGTGATTTCCCTAAATCGCTCCAGTCAACTGCCTTCCCTAATCCGATGAGACCGATGGATGACCTCGCTGTCTATTCTCCTCCCCCAAAACAACCCAACCCAACTTCAGTGAGAAAGACAGAGAGAAAGAGATGTCTGAGCACAGGGGTAATGGTTGTTCCCAATCGTAACTGACGAATACGTGAAGGCCAAATAACTATTCAGATTCGTAAGAAACGTTTCAGAACATTCTTAAACATTCGTTCATCAACAGATACAAGGATTAAAAATACTAGTGCATGTTGAGGTAAGAAGTGTGTGAAGAGCTGACTCAGTGTTACTGGAGTTTCTTCAGTCTGCATGCAAAACAGAGTTAGAACTTACACTTCTCGATGTGACGTTATGTTATTATCCATATCTTTTTATAGTAGGGACAGGAATTCATTAAATGTGAAATAAAGCTAGAATAACTTCATTCATATTGAGATGGTCTGTTCGATTAACAAAAATTGTTCTTCTGTAGTACCCGTTTTATTACAGAAGTAATATTTGCAGTGAATGATTCAATCGCCTAGAAACTGACAAAATAAATATACCTTACAGTGGTATGGTTCTCATTGTAGCCATAGGCTGTATACATGAGGTAGTGGTGGAGGCAATAATGATAATTACTTCTGCTTATTACCTGTAAGAATAGTTTGTATTCCACTTCATCTTCTTACGTGAACTTTAAAAATAAGCTTTGTTGTACGAATACACAATATTATTTGCCCATTCTACATCAGTGAACTTACTTTTTTATCAACATGCAACACTCACGTCTGTCCGAAACAACTATTACTCTTAGAAAAACAGAAAATATAGGATTACATAGATCACAAAGACAGTTTACACTGATTCAGAAGATTTCATTCTTTCAACTTCTTAATAACTTTCAAAGTTTTTTTTTTTGTATGAAAACAACATCTGAATACGTCTGGACTTCCCCCTTCCCCTCCCCCCCCCCCCCCTCTCTCTCTCTCTCTCTCTCTCTCTCTCTCTCTCTCACACACACACACACACACACACACACACATACACACACACACACACACACACACAGTTCTTTCTCAGAAAATATGTTCTGAGATACCTGCTGCCCCACGTACAGTGACAGAAATGGAAGGTGTTACACCATAAATTAAAATGCTTCAATTTTTAATACTTCTAAGTCTCTATTCCGAGACGTAGGACGAATTGCCGCTATGAATAGTCTGGCACTTTTCAGCCAGATACCAGAAATAAAAGAGGTCCACATTGGGAATATTTGGGAGGGATTTCAAGTTCCGCCATTTATCCTACAAGCAAGGGAAACATTCTGCATACTTTGGGCAAAAATGAGGATAGGGTTTGGAAACTAATTTCAATTTAATTCTGGAGCGATGTGTCCCAGACGGAAATATGAAAGCTAGCGTACGTGAAAGTTTATTTGTTCATGAGCGCACAGACTGAGTTTCTCGCCAAGTGCATTTTACATGTGCTGTTACATTCCGAAGTACCAGTCTGATATTTATCAAAACTAGGATATATTCATCATGTAACGTGTAATAAATTATTTAAAATTAATTCCATTTGGACTTAAGGGCCGTCATAGTTGTAATCAAGCCAGTGCTACGTTAGGAACCCTATGATACCATCAATATCGAAGTCTTTGTTGAAATAATGAAAAATTCAAAAGAAAACAGTATCCATAAAAATCATGTATTTCACGTCTAAATATTTATATTCGATGTATTTATAATAATGTGTGAAGTTTTAACACATAATTTTGTAAATTATGTTCTACTAATTCTTCTAAATACACCACGATGGAATTGATGTGATTTACGTGTACAGCAAACAAACGATTACAGTTTCATAAAAATTGGATGATTTATTGAAAGTAAAGAGCTTCACAAATTGAACAAGTCATATATGTGATGGTCCACCTTTGACCTTTAAACAAGCAGTTATTCGGTTTATCATTCTTAGAGTTATTGCGTGTCATCCATTGGGACGTAGGGCCAAATTCTGTCCATTTGGCTCCCTGTGATTGCTGTAGGACCCTGCCCACCATGTTCCAAAAGTTCTCGTTGGTAGACAGCTGGTGAGCTTGCTGGCCGAAGTAGACTTTGGCAAGTACGAAGACAATCAGTAGAAACACTCCCCTTGTGGGATCGGGCATTACCGTGCCGAAATTTAAGTCCAGGACGGCTTGCCATGAAAGGGCAACAAAAGGGGCGATGAATATCGTCGACGTATTGCTGTGCTCTAAGGATGCGGAGGACGATAACCAAAGCTGCAGATCTCAATCCCGGCTGTGGGGCCTTACGGCGGGTTGGAACCCCTCCACTGTCCTAGGCGTCTTCAGACACTTCGTCAGAGTGGAATATCACTGAGTATAATTGTCTCCCGTGATGAGTCCTGCTTCGAACTTATCACCGATAGCTTCGAACTTATCCCCGATAGCCAGCAAATCGTTCCACCGAATTGAAATTTGTGAACCTTTTCTCATAACCAGAACTCGTGTTGCAGACCGGATATTTAAACTACCGTATCACTGCTGCTACTTTGTTGTTAGTTGCTGTTTTCGACGGTACTGGGTGCTCGCCTTGAAAAGCCATATCTTTCGTCTAATGCAGGGTCTAACAATCTGCTGATTCTAAGCACGAGCAATAGCATAGGCTCCGGTTCTTGGTAGCGAGCAGAGCTGTTGCGGTGTCGTGGGGAGTGAAGAAAACGCGAGCACACCACGTGTTTGCGACAACACGGGAGAACTGTGAAGTAGCGGAGCGTCAGTTTTGACAGTGTTACCATCTAATAGTAGCAGCGGTAACTCAGCAACGTCTTCGCAACTTAAATCTGCAGTGTTAAGAATTTTATCGTTTCCAAATGCGACATTCTTAGCGTCGCTGAAAACGTGTAGAAAATGTAAGTTTCTTACGGAATTTACTGTTTTGTGTGTCGACAATCGGAGCGCCAGTCATGTTGGGAAAAAAGAAGGACTCGTAGCACTACTAAATAGCAAAATAAAACTTTCAGGAGCCAATATGACATGATCTGCTGCTTGAACTAATTTATCTGCAACGCGACAGGGACTATTTAGGCAATGTATATTTTTACAAGAAGTCTCCACAGCATCGATTTACTCCTTAACACAGCAGTCCACCGCATTCCGTGAGACTAAGGAGCTAGTACAATGCTCACTGCTTGCAGATCTGTAGTTACCGTCTGTTCGCTAAGCATGCGTACTCTGAATCCTGATCTAATACAATCAAAAATGTTAAAGATTCAATTTTGTACATGTTTGTTTTAACCGATGTAGTGCAAACTGGAGGTCTTCTCTATTCTCCTGTATTATTGCTGAATCGTTTCCTGTTTCTTCTGATATTTGAGGATCTAAAATATTTTATCGTTTCTGAAAGGGGTCGCCTGCACAGATAAGAATCGCTGGAAATACCTAATCAATAGATTTTGGTTTTTAGCAGAAAAACCGCAATAATAAAAATATTATCATCTTTGTAGCGGTATACATAAAAACATGTTTCTCATTACCTGTGGAACACTACGTAAAGAAGATTATTAAACACATGTGTATAAACTGCATGGTGCCTGCAGTACAGAGCTACCAGTTGCAAATGGGTGCCATGCGTAAAAGTACCATGTCGACCAGTGTGACAAGATCTTTGGGAGACAGGGTTTTCTAGATGAGTGCAAGTGCGGTTTTAAATATTCAGTTCGAGTCTGAGGGAAAAGAGCCGAGATGCAGGAATGCCATCGCTGCGCGATGTGAGCTAGAATGAATACTGAGTGAAAAGAGATATAGAGAATATTATGCCCTTTATAGCTGAGGCGTTTAGTCAAGACCACAACGCGTGTGTGGTGTACTTCCTTTTAGTCCTGTAGACGGGACGAGGTTCTCCTCACTCCGCTTCGGATAGGCCACAGTCCCATTTTTTACACTTTAACATAGATATCACCACAAATCCACATACTTTCAAAATTTACAGAAAACCCACAACAACAGGTACCGTAATACCCTAATGTTCACAACACCCAATAACAAACATGCAGCCTTCCATTCCAAGGTGCATGGCCTCACATCCATACCAATGTCAAAACAAAATTTCCAAACAGGAGTAGACACCATTAAATATATTGCATATAAGAATGGCTATAACCCTGAATTAGCTGATAAAATTCTGCACAAGAAACAAAGAAGGAAGATATTGGCCTACCTTTATGCCCCCCCCCCCCCCCCCCTGTGATAACAACCACACCAAAAACCAACTGGTGTGCTATTCCATATCAGACAAACTAGCCAAAACAATGAAATCCCAAAACTATAAAACATCATTTTATGTAAGAGGCTCTACAGCTAATCTCCTGTTCAACAGCAAGGCCAAAACAGATAAACTAAGCAAAAGCGGGGTCTACAAAATGGCGTGCACTGACTGCAATAAACTATACATTGGTCATGAGAGCCGGCCCATATCAACAAGGCTGACTGAAAATGAACGCAGGTGCAGATTAAATAAAGCAGACTCCACCTTTGCTGAGCATGTGCTCAAAGAAGGGCACAAATATCTAACACACACAGAAGTGCTACATATAGCCAACAGACTCTACTAGAAGCAGTTGAAATTAACAAACACTTACTCGTAAATCCCCAGCTGGTTCTAAATGACAAATTGCAACTGAGCACATCACCACTCTTAAACTTAACACAATAGTGTAAACCAGTTACTAACCACAAAGTGTCCCAATAGTAAACAAATTCACACTCGAATATAATGTAATATCCCTTATGTGTTTACATTCCTAACTGTAACTGAGCCGTAACAATGTAATATTTTATATTTATTAATGCACAATTTTTCTAATAACAAAATGTAGGCCCCAAAGGAAACATCGCTGTTGTACAACCAACATTAGCGTCCAGTGCAACTGTTCACAACAAACACAAAAAAATTTCAATATTGTAATAATGTGTACTCTAAATAATTCTAATTGTTGTCTACAGAACAAAACGCGAAAAGACCCGGTGGCATTTCCAAAGACAATACAACAACTAAAGATCGTATGTAAGTGCGTTGTATCTCAGCCCAGAATGTTTGGTTCGCAAGAACACAAGCTCCTTGCAAACAATAGCCGCCGGCCGCGGTGGTCTCGCGGTTCTAGGCGCTCAATCCGGAGCCGCGTGACTGCTACGGTCGCAGCTTCGAATCCTGCCTCGGGCATGGATGTGTGTGATGTCCTTAGGTTAGTTAGGTTTAAGTAGTTCTAAGTTCTAGGGGACTGATGACCACAGATGTTAAATCCCATAGTGCTCAGAGCCATTTGAACCATTTGAACAATAGCCAGTAGTTATCTGAAGATGGCTTAATAAGACGAAAACAAGGCTTAATAAGACGAAAACCAGTTCATACAAATAAAAATCAGTAGAACAAAAAACTGTCTATGTCTTATTTAACCCTCAATATGGAAAAGTGCTATCAAGAAGCGACAGAATAATCCATAGTCAAAAACTACTGAAAGTGTTGGCAGCCCCTGCTGTAAACGTTAGCAGGAAATGTCCAATCGGAATACCGTCTTTCTGTTCTGGATGCTGCCTGGCCTGTCCTAAAGGCCTGCACATTAAAATCATTTACAGTTGGTGCAGTGCTTCATGGTGTCCGTATAATTCAATGCAAATGTCCTTCAGAGATGTATGCAATATCTCAAGGAACAGACACTGCTGACCATCTAGAGCCGTATTAAATTATGAAATATGTCTGCAAATCACGAATACGATATTGCATGTGCTATATGGTTTACTACAGACACATCAAAATTTGTGGCGGACTGGGACTCTAATCGGGACTTCCCACTTACAGTGAGCGGTCACCTTAACCATTCGTGAATGACATTTCCATCGACTTATACATACACTGTCAAATACAGACTCTACACTAACTATATTTCATGTCAATGTGAGGAAAACTGATGAGAGGAATATTGTCCTCTCTATGCGGGAAACAGAGCACTATAGAACGTATGCAGATTTGAACCGGTCCAGGAGACGTGCACGGATATCCGAAGTGGTTAAGTCGAGAAATCCTGTGTCTAGTCCCAGTCGGTTACAAATTTTTGTGTGTTTGTCTTAAGCCACACAGATGGTGTAGTGTCGCATTCGAAATTTGCGAATACATTTCACAATGGGAATAGTTTAGTGGAGTGGGTACGAGCTGGGAAGTGGAGGAGTCAGTTGGTAGCCCAGGTTGGGTGCAGGTTGCGAGTTTTGAGCTCTCCTACGTGCCGTTGTGTGTTTCGGAAGTCTGTAGTCAGAGACTGATAAAGTTGCTCTCTCTGTGCGAATAACTTAGAAAATTTTCGGAAGAACATTCCCGTGCACAAACGTGAGAATCGACTTAGTCAGGCGCCTGTTTTGAATATGGGTGTAGCTATTTAGCGAGAGTACACAGACTGTATAGGAAAATGTTACGTAACAGAACATGGAGAAACTATTTAGCTGGAACTTCCTGGCAGATTAAAATTGTGTGCCCGACCGAGACTCGAACTCTGGACCTTTGCCTTTCGCGGGCAAGTGTTCCACCATCTCAGCTACCGAAGCACGACTCACCCCTGCTCCTCACAGCTTTACTTCTGCCAGTATCTCGTCTCCTACCTTCTAGACTTTACAGAAGCAGGAGAGCTCAGATGGTAGAGCACTTGCCCGTGAAAGGCAAAGGCCCCGAGTTCGAGTCTCGGTGGGGCACACAGTTTTAATCTGTCAGGAAGTTTCATATCAGCGCACACTCCGCTGCAAAGTGAAAATCTCAATACTTAGCTGGAGGTTTGGCTTAACCAACGTGACTGTTATCAGAAGATAATACACTGCTTTTTGCCACCCTGTACATCGAAAGATATAAGCGGTATCATGGGATTAGCAATATGCACACTGCCACTGCTTTCAGCCTTCACTTCTTCAGGTGCACGTAACTTCTTCACCCCCAAATACATAATTTCCGGTGGCCTTTTTTAAATGTTCAGCTATTAAACGAATGTTTTAAATACAGTACGAGTAGGAGAAGTTTATAGACGCAGTGCGTATTAAAGTTCCTGTTTCTTTGGTTCACTTTGTGTTTCAATGGACCTCAGCGTTTTCGCTTACCACGTGTGAAATTTGATCAGCAAGTGGTGCTTACCTTGGGAAAGCCGTGCTGCACATTGCCGGCACTGGAACTGCGTGGAGAGGGCGGCGGAGCGGCGGCTGGAGCCTGCTCGCCCTCGGTGGAGCTGCCCGAGCCGCCGCGCGTGAAGCGCTTCGGCGACAGGCTCAGGTTGGCCACACTGCTCGTCACGTACTGCTGCAGCGAGTTGAAGAAGCTCATCCTGCCGACTGGCTGCTGCTCTCACGCGGTACCAAACTATGTGTCAAGAGGCTTTATACCTTTCCGCACTGGGGTTGAACTGGAGAGCAGGTGTCACAGATGTATAATACTTGATACACGATCAGGGAGTCAGGGATTTCTTTCACTTCTTGAGAACTCTGGAGCTGGTCAAGTAGTTGAATGTCCAGTTCGCAGGTTTACTTGGTATCTAAGGTCAGAGACAGTGTGTGTCTTGTTGGGATTGTGTCAGGTTCTGATCAAGCAGCTCACTGATGTTCAACTGGTAAGTCTGGTTGATGTCCAATCTGTGGCTCGGCAGTTACTCACTCGTTGGACTGGTGATTCAGCCACTGGTAAGGATTCTCTGAGGAGCAGCCGACGATTCTCGTGTTCAACTGCCGAATCCTTTAACTGTCAGCTACTGCTAACTACCAAGCACCTTTGCTGAGAAGCGTCTGGACAACTTCAGAAGCTGATGTTCTACTTCAAAATACGAACTTGTCCTTCGCTGGCGACACTAGTTTGATAGTTGATGTGGTCCCACACAAACCAAAGAGCACTTTTGTAAGATACTCTCTTCTTCAGCTGTATAGACAGGCTTAAGCTGCCTCAGATACTTTCTAGTTTGACGCGTATCAGATGCCTGCAGCCCAATATAAATAGAAACTATTATTTTATGAATGCAGTTTGTATGTAGATTGTCTAGTGCGATCCAGACATATGCAAGTAATTCAAGAACCTGCTGCTAGGGCCTGTTCTGATTTCTCAACGACAAGCAGATAAATTTCTTCTCAATATGATGACTCTGTTGGTACGTAGCAGATGATACTTTGTAATAGATGGTATCTGTTAGTTCATCGGGAGAGATGGCCTGCTCAGCAGTTTCTAAATGAGCCTGTAGCTTGTTACTTTTATAAGTGACTCTACGCCTAGCAAGCAAACTCTCTTGTAGTGTACTGTGCACTTGCGACAGGAAAGTGGCGCAATTTGATTCGCACTTCACTGCCTACGGCGACGCGGTTGTCTACTCTGAGGTGCGGGACGCGCGGCGCGATCTATGAGTCTACCTCTACACGTGGCTACCTGCAAGCGACTCGGCGCGTTACATGCTACGACGGCAGAGCGCTGGTGCGGATTTACATGACGCGTTCCGGCCGGGTGGTCAGGGAGCCGTGGGCGGCTGGGGCGACTGCGATGGCGGCAGGGGTGCGTTGTCCTGCTGGAAGTAGCATGACCGGGGGCGCGGCGGCTCCTGCCAGCATTAGAGCTTGGCCACCCCTAGTGATGTCGGCTCGCCTGGAGCTGCTGCCGGGCTACCAGTGTCACAGGGTAGGCTGCAGGTACCTTCACTCCAGCTGCCAATGGAGACGCAGCAACTGCAACAGAAGAACAGTTGTGCCATTTTAGTTACATCTGTATGACGTTCAGTGGTATATTACGTAACATAAAAAGAAAAGTATTTTTCTGTCAGTAGGGCAGCACTGGAGCTATATTAACGAGTAACGTGAGTCAGCCCCAGTTGCAGGTTACCTATCCAATGGCTTCTGGGTGCAAAAGAAATTTGATTTCCAATATTTCAAATAATTATTCATTGAATTTAAAGATTTAAGATGTTATAATAATCTACTAATCAAGACTAAATGCTTAATCCACCAATACACGCATTAGAGTTAGAAGCTGTATCCATGTCTTCAGGCAGTGTAAGTCACGGCGAGTAAATTACACAGACCTTACTCATCCATTACTGGAGAATGAGAGCACTTAGCGATTTCCATCAAACTGGACACATAACGTTAAACCTTTACACTGTTCTTTCTCATTGACACTTCCGACACAATGACAAAAGGAAAAACGTTCATCACTTATATGAGTTTCAGAAGGAAAGGTACCTGCTTTGGGGGATGATAATACAGTGAAGGTAAAAAAAAATCGCAACACCAAGGAGGAGTTGTGAGACATAAAGTAAAGTTCGTATGCGTCTTTCTACATCTAAGAGGTGGAGTCTGTTCACAATTCTGGCCAGACACGTAAGAGTGGCTCTAGTGGCGCCATTATGCGGAAGCGTATCAGGTTTGTTTTAAATAAAAACTATAACGGTAATGAACGTTAGTTACCTTTGAGGTTGGACTTGGTAAGTGAGTGTTAGTCAAGAAGGCTTTAAGGCCAAAACGACGCTATTATCTGGACTTCACTGAGTCTGACGGAGGTTCGCGTAACAGGGTTACAAGAAGCTATATGTTTTTTCTGCAGTATCGTAGAAAGACTTGGCAGTAATGTAGCCACAGCACATGATTGCTGGCAGCGGTGGTCACGAGAGTGCCCGCTGGCAAGGAGACGGGGCTCCGGAAAGCCACATGGCACTACCAAGAGGAAAGGTTTCGTGTTCATCGTATGGTCTCTCGCGCATCAGTACTGCATCTGCAGCACAAATCTGAATAGTACTTGCCACCACAGGGACACTATGAACTGTTATAAATCGGTTTCGTAAGGACAGCCAGAGACAGACTCCCTGAAACATCCATTCCACTGATCCTAAACCACCACCATTTGCGACTTCAAATGTGTCAAGAGAGAACTTATTCGACGGAAGAATGGACGTCTGTTGTGTTTTCTGATAAAAGTAGGTTGTGTCTCGGTGACAGTGATGGCCATGTGTTCGTTAGAAGGAGGGCATTTGGGGGCCTGCAGTACCCTGTCCGCGTGCTAGACACACTGGCAATACACCCGGAGCTCTGGCGTGCGATTTCGTATGACAGCAGAAGAACTCTCGTAGTTATCCCACGAACATTGACTGTGATCCGAGCTGTTACGCTACCATTCAGGAAAAGCATTCCAGGGTGTGTTTTCCAACAGCATAACGCTCGCCACATACCTCTGCTGGTTCTAGGCGCTACAGTCTGGAACTGCCGACCGCTACGGTCGCAGGTTCGAATCCTTCCTCTGGCATGGATGTGTGTAATGTCCTTAGGTTAGTTAGGTTTAAGTAGTTCTACGTTTTTGGGGAATGATGACCTCAGAAGTTAAGTCTCATAGTGCTCAGAGCCATTTGAACCATACTTATGCTGGAATACAGCATACTCTGCAGAGTGTCGACATATTTGTCCTGCTCGATCACCACATCTGTTTCCAGTCGAGCACATATGGAACTTTATCGGAAGACAACTCCATAGTCATCCAGAACCACCATTAATTGTTCTTGTATTGACTGACCACTTTCAACAGTCATGGAATTCTACCCACAAACTAACATCCGCCACCTGTACAACATAATGCACGCACATTATGCAACATTCTGTCGGTGACAACGGTTATTAATGCACCAGCATTTCCCATTTCCAGTGGATTACCTCGCGCTTACATTAACCTGTGATCGTTCAATGTTAAAATTACCTAGATAAATGAATTCCAGAATTTCATTACTGTACGTTAACTAATGTTTGGTGTAGCTATCTTTTCCATCAATATAGTTATTGATTTAGTTTGAAATGTTTAAAATGTTGTCATAATCTGCTCATTAAGAGTACCAGCTTAAAGCATTAAGAAGAGTATTACAGTTAGAAACTGTGTATAATGATATTATTCACAAGATACTGGCGAATTACAGCATTTGGCGACAACCATCAAGCTGTACACACAATTATAAAAGGAAAAATGTTTGTCGCTTATATTTTCGCTGTTCATGCACTAATACTCCAGCTTCAGTATCCAAATATACCATTGAGTAAGCTTGCAACATTATATCATCGAACGATACACATTACAGGATATGCGACGTCGTGAACATTGCGATGCGTGAGAAAGTAGCTTTAGCTTAAAATGGAGCGCAATTTACCCAGACTGTACACGTCAAGCGTTCGATAATAAGAGCAGGTAGTTACTTCCAACAATGTCAAAATATAGTTTCAAACCATCTGAAACGTCTTCTCGTTTACGTACTTAGAATCTAATTATTAAAGCATAGACTTATTTGGATATTAACCAGACATTTGAAGCAATTCTGCACCTGGGAGTCAATTTTTCAAAGAATCGTGGTTTACTGGTAGGCTAGATATGAAAACTTCAGGACACAGTTCGTATGTTACTACCATCTTTCTCAATGAAAGAAATCACGAGAATCTCTTAGAGCTTCTGTGGTGTCACCGCCAGACACCACACTTGCTAGGTGGCAGCCTTTAAATCGGCCGCGGTCCGCTAGTATACGTCGGACCCGCGTGTCGCCACTATCAATGATTGCAGACCGAGCGCCGCCACACGGCAGGTCTAGAGAGACTTGCTAGCACTCGCCCCAGTGGTACAGCCGACTTTGCTAGCGATGATTCACTGACTTCTACGCTCTCATTTGCCGAGACGATAGTTAGCGTAGCCTTCAGCTACGTTATTTGCTACGACCTAGCAAGGCGCCAGTGTCCTTACTATTGATATTGTGAATCATGTACCATAAAGAGCGACGATCTCCATTAATGGATTAAAGTTAAGTATTCCACCAACTACATCCGTTTTTCTCAATTCTAATTCCCTTGTCATGTTCCAGACCTCACGCCAGCCTGCGTGAACTGAGAGGCGTGCATTTCGGCCTCCTTTACTAACACGGTTGGCTCTCCTGCCAACCACAACAGCTTCCAGCTTTCATGGTTATAGTAGGTGCAAAAAAGCTCTCGTGTCACACGCTACTGGCCACAAAAATCGCAACACGTGGGTAACACATAACGAAATTTTACTATTTGTGCTTATTGAGTACAGTAGGAAAAATGATTATACATGATCCAATCACATTACTGTGACCGTCACCTGTGTTCGACATGAACATGCAGTAACTACGCACAGACAGCAGGTGTCAGCGCTAGCAACTGAAGTTATACAGGGTGTTACAAAAATGTATGGCCAAACTTTCAGGAAACATTCCTCACAGACAAATAAAGAAAAGATGTTATGTGGACATAACGCTTAATTTCCATGTTAGAGCTCATTTTAGTTTCGTCAGTATGTACTGTACTTCCTCGATTCACCGCCAGTTGGCCCAATTGAAGGAAGGTAATGTTGACTTAGGTGCTTGTGTTGACATGCGACTCATTGCTCTTCAGTACTAGCATCAAGCACATCAGTACGTAGCATCAGCAAGTTAGTGTTCATAACGAACGTGGGTTTTGCAGTCAGTGCAATGTTTACCAATGCGGAGTTGGCAGATGCCCATTTGATGTATGCATTAGCACGGGGCAACAATAGCCTTGGCGCGGTACGTTTGTAGATTTCCAGAACGAAGATGTCCCGACAGGAAGACGATCGAAGCAATTGATCGGCGTCTTAGGGAGCACGGAACATTCCAGCCTATGACTCGCGACTGGAGAAGACCTAGAACGACGAGGACACCTCCAATGAACGAGACAATTCTTCGTGCAGTTGACGATAACGCTAATGTCAGCGTCAGAGAAGTTGCTGCTGTACAAGGTAACGTTGACCATGTCACTGTATGCAGAGTGCTACGGGAGAACCAGTTGTTTCCGTACCATGTACAGCGTGTGCAGGCAGTATCAGCAGCTGATTTGCCTCCACGGGTACACCCTCTGCGAATGGTCCATCCAACAATGTGTCAATCCTCATTTCAGTGTAAATGTTCTCTTTACGGATGAGGCTTCATTCCAACGTGATCAAATTGTAAATTTTCACAATCAACATGTGTGGGCTGACGAGTGTCCACAGATTTTCTGTGAACGTCTGGGCAGGCATTGTTGATGATGTCTTGATTGGGCCCCAAGTTGTTCCACCTACGCTCAATGGAGCACGTTATCATGATTTCATACGGAATACTCTACCTGTGCTGCTAGAACATGTGCCTTTATGAGCACGACACAACATGTGGTTCATGCACAATGGATCTCCTGCACATTTCAGTCGAAGTGTTCGTACGCTACTCAACAACAGATTCGGTGACCGATGGATTGGTAGAGGCGGACCAATTCCATGGCATCCACGCTCTGCTGACCTCAACCCTCTTGACTTTCATTTATGGGGGCATTTGTAAGCTCTTGTCTACGCAACCCCGGTACCAAATATAGAGACTCTTCGTGCTCGTATTGTGGACGGCTGTGATACAATACGCCATTCTCCAGGGCTGCATTAGCGCATCAGGGATTCCATGCGACGGAGGGTGGATGCATGTATCCTCGCTAACGGAGAACATTTTGAACATTTCCTGTAAAAAAGTGTTTGAAGTCACGCTGGTACGTTCTGTTGCTGTGTGTTTCCATTCCATGATGAATGTGATTTGAAGAGAAGTAATAAAATGAGCTCTAACACGGAAAGTAAGCGTTTCCGGACACATGTCCACATAACATAATTTCTTTCTTTGTGTATGAGGAATGTTTCCTGAAAGTTTGGCAGTACCTGTTTGTAACACCCTGTATAAAGCGCGTCAGGAGAATGCGGAAACAAGTTCAGTCGTTGTCGTAAACTGGACGATTTAACTGACGCCCAAAAGAGCGTGATCATTGGCTTTCTGACCAACGGTGTAAGCATTTTCGAAATTGGTAAGTTAGTTTACGTGCTGCCGTAGTTAAAGTGTATCGTGAGTGACCCCGAGAGACTACCAACAGTCTCCTCAACAACTACTCAGAGAACGGTGGTGCTTATGGTCCTCTGCATCAGGTGCCTGATGCACGCACACGTGATAACTGTTTCATTGGCGCCGAGGGGTGGATTCTGCACGCCAGTATTGCAACTCGGCGTCCACTGATTAGTGATAGGTCGCTTTTGAGATGAATCACATTGTGTGCTCCATTGGACATATGGCTGCCGGCGTACATCGGAAGCATCCAGGCCTCAGGTGGGCGTTTTATGATATGGGAAAGGTATTCACTGCATTCTCTGAATGATTTCGACATTTTGGGAGGGACAATGGATCAAAAAAAGTATACATTTGTCGTTGAGGCCATCCCCACGCATCTTATAGTTTGCTCTTTCCTCAGCGTCGTGGCATCTACCAGCAGGACTAAGCACTATGTCACGCACCCCACAGTGTACATACACAACAGTAAGAATTTATAGTACTTCCCTGTCACCCAAATCCCCCAAACTACAATCTGTGGAACAACTTTGATTGGGCTACCTGCGCCATGGATGTTCAGCCGTGAATTCCACCACAAACTAGCACGGCACTGGAATTGCAAGGCTCCACATACCTGTCGGTAACTTCCAGAACCTCGCTGACTCACCTGCTGCACGTCCGCACTGCAAAAGGTCGTAATTGAGGCTTTTGACCGGTAGTATAATTAGTGTGACTGGTCCGCATATTTAAAAGTAATTCTGACTACACAAGGAGCAAAATTCAGTAAGAGGACATCTACCTCTAGCGGGAACAGACGCCTTAACTCAGCTGAAAAAAAAAAAAAAGAATCGAGGTGAGCTTGGGTGACTTGTATGTCAATACTTGTTGCTTCAATTCTATGCCAGAGTTTCTCGATGATAGTGACTGGTACCCCCCCCTCCCCCCCCGAATAGCAGGTATTAATGCGAGCACATCCTGGACGGGGAGATATGCCGACGCCCGGACCGAATCCACTTGGTGGATTAACAAGGAGTGTTCCGTGTGCCCGCTAGCCAGGATGTGGTTTTTAGGCTGTTTCCCCACAACTCACTATGTGAATACCGGTCTGGCTCCTATGAATTTAACCTTTTCACAGACGGAGTGTGGACATTGCTTCTGTCCCAGGGGGTAAGTAGGGGACTGATGACCTTAGCTGTTTCGTTTTCTTAAGCATTTACTTAGCATGAACATCCACATCTGAGACATCATTCCGTTTACACTCCACAACACAATTATTTCAACAGGTAAAGAGAACTGAAAAACGTGCTTTACAATGTAACAGTCGAAAAGACTATCAAGATACGTCGGGACAGCAGAGACGGTTTGGTGTCATCTTGATGAAAGAAAACTCACGGAGAGCATGCAGATAGACTACCACCACCGGCTTTAACACGTCAGAGGCGTAAGTGCTGCTGTTCAAATTACTCGAATGCAAACAAGAGATGAGATTGCACCTCATACCAATACGCCAGTTGCATGGCCCATATAAAAGTAACGATTGTAATCTGGCAACACTAGTTTTCTTCGAAGCTTCCACATAGATGTGCCCATCGTGAGGCCTTGCGCAGTACAGGAATTCATTTGAAACGACGACAAGTTGCCATTCGTCTGTCCAGGTATGCCGCTAGGTGCACCAAAGTCTGTGCGCTACCGCTTCTCGATTAGAAATAAGAAAATAATACGTGTTTCAGTGTTTTTGGAAATTCAGCCCCTAAGGGTGTGAAATAGGTGATAAGAGGTTCTAATGTAAATATTTCATTACAAAAGAATCTTTCAAATTATGAAAACATGGATTTGAGTTCTGAATTAGAAATTTAAAAAAAGTGTCTCAATGCTTTCGGAAACTCAATCGTCAAAGGGGGAAAAATAGGGGATGTGCACTTTTATGAAAATATTTAGTTATAATAAAACATTTTATAGCTGAATCTATGAAAACTTATATTTGACATCTCTGTTAGAACTAGAGATGTAGGTGTTAGGGATGAAAATTGGTATAGAAATATCACCATAAGAACTCAAAAGGAAGGATTAACCAAAGCCACTGAGTCCAGTTACCAGAATCACCCTTTGGTTAGAAGTACACACATCAAAACATGTTTTGCATCACATCGGTTCCGAGAGTTCCGGAGCCTGTACAGAAAATTGCAATAGAGATCAACAAAACATCGTTTCCACCTTTTTATTACTCATGAAAACTACACATTGCACGTTGTACCGTCATACAGCGAGACCTTCAGAGGTAGTGGTCCCAACTGCTGTACACACCGGTACCTCTAATACCCAGTAGCACGTCTTCTTGCATTGACGCATGCCTGTATTCGTCGTGGTATACTATACACAAGTTCATCAAGGCACTTTTGGTCAACAGCCCTTTTCAATCTATCCCAGGCATGTTCGATAAGGTTCATGTTGCAGAATGTGAGATAACGGGCGAGTTGTGGCGCCCTGAAAATATTCTAAGTTCAGAGTTGGTGGCCACTATTCAGGCCACCCGGCAAGCCATGGCTCGTTAGCAACTTCATGATGCTGATCAATGGCTGGGCCACATGGTCCAGCTGACAGCATGCCTGGAAATTTCATAGTGTGTCGATGAAGGAGACACGCTGAGAGTGCCAAAGATGGCGGATTTTGTGAAACCTTAATGGCAGACATTTCACAGTTCGTATAGAAATTAACAGTAGCCAGACGAATCATGATACCTCAAAACGAGACATATACATTACCATTATTTGCATGATGATCTGATGGTGTAATCAGATTTTCAATATCTTTATTAGTTTAAAGTTTAGTATCTGAAGATAATTATAAAAGTAACACCCAGCATAGAATTTCCAAAATCTGAAGAGTGCATCCGATTTTGTCGATTGACATGTCTTCAGAAAGCTATTAGTGTAAACCTAAATTGGTATTAATTACAGGCATGTAACTTGAATACTACTTGAGTCATAGGACGTCAAAGTGGCCGATTACTATTGAGCGCATCAGGCCATAAGTATTTTACAGTTACACGAAAAAACGGTAGCAGCATACTTATAAAAACATTGATTCATCTATATCTTTGTTTATATCCGATATATACTATTCATGAAGCAATTGATCAATTATTTACTATGCTTTAGAAAGCACAGAGACATTAGGCTATTGGCTTACTTCTATTCCTTTGATATATGTTTATTTAATTTATTTATGCATTTATGTGTGTTAGAGGGTGTTTATGGTCCAGACATGGGAATATTTATTTAATTTCAAGTATTTAAATTTAAATCCAGTATTTCGAATGTGTTTCATTATGTTTGTGAGTGTGTGTTGGCATGGAGACAGGGCGGGAGCACTCTAGCCAATCACAGCGATCGTTCCAAAAAGGGGAGACTGTATGGAAGCGTGGGAGGAGCACTGTTTTGCGAGAGGACAGGGTAGTGCGGCGCGACGGACGCACGATCATGGGAAAGACTTGCAGAGTGGAGCAGTTTGCGCATGGTCGAGGGAGATATTTCTTAGTGATGACTTGTGCACTAGTGAGATTTCCGTGGCTTCTGAAGTTAAGAGGTAGTATGCGTTTAGAAGTGAATATTTCGCGAGCTATGTTGTCGTTCATAACTAATTACATGAAGTAGGAATCTATTGTTTCCCTGTTATTCAACTTACATTTTATTTAATTGAGGGACCATCGACATGAATAACTTTTTTACAGCAATAAAGGGCATTCTTAAAGGTACTTCTGCTACCGTATTCATCATTTAAATTCGTTAAAATAGTACCTGCAAAATTTATTTTATTGCAGTCTTTCATTTATAAATGTCTATATTACGTTCAAAATTCGCAATTGCCCAGTGATAGGAACCTTCGACCATTAGATTCATGTGTATATTCATATTGTATACTGTAGAAAATTTCAGTTTACAAAACTACAGAGCAAACAAACAACTCTAAAATTTTCCCTGCTGCCCCACGAAGCCACAGATACATGGCACTGTGGGCAAAGTCAGAAAAGATGCCTGTTTTGCAATCCTTAGCTACTGCAGATGTCTACAACGCGTCTCTAGCATAGTGCAAACTCAAGTCGGTAAAGCGAAATTCCGTCTATAATTGTTAATAATAATGGCACAAACATTAATTACCATTAGTGTCAACTACTTTAACGCAAAAATGGAATAAAAGAAATACTTTGACTGTCCTTTAACGTTCAACGACAAAGTAATTTTTAATGCGGTTATCGACATCGGCACAAGTTTTTGTAAGGCAGAAGCAATGGCACTATAGATGTCCACAGCGACATCCACGCAAACCTCTGCAAGTTGGTGTGACATAAGAAAACGAAGACATTCGGAAACATTTTGCTAGGATGGTAGAACGTCACTTAAGGACTTCTGAAAATGAAATAGTCTTATTTACGGCACTTAAATGTGGTAACGGCAGAATGTCTGGAAGAAATTCGACTTAAGTCAAATCCTGTTATTCATCAAGGTAGGCTGTATTTATGTTTTGTCCGCCGTATGTACCTTGTACGGGCAATGTGAACCATACAACAGATGTAATGGTGCAAGCCCAATCTTACATACAGGCATTTTCTCGCGGTCTATTCGTAAGTATGAAACGAACTTCATGATCAGAAGAGATTAAGACATGGATTAAGTTAGATAAGAGGGCCATTCGGAAGTAAGGAACGATCGGTCGCGGAATGGGAACAACAGTGAAAAATCAGATGTGTTTTATTTGCAACAGTTAGCTACAACTTCCAGCTACTTCTCTACAGAGCCGCCGCTTCGCCTTCGAATCTGCTGTAGCGTTATACTAAATTTCCAATACAGTCGTCATAGAAGGCTGCCGTCTGTGCTTTCCGACAATTTTCTACGTCGGACTACAGCTAGTTGTCTGCGCCAAAATGTTGATTCCATCGCCGGCGGTTCATTTCAGCAGAGATGAAAATTAGAGGGAGCCAAGTATGGTGGGTGATGAAAAGCGAGCCCACTGCTCCTGCAGTATGTGGCCGAGGATTGTCATGAAAAAGTAAATGCATGATGTTACGCAGGGTTGCATGGAATCAGGCGAAATCTCTCCGCAGGCACCAGTACTTGGTGGGAGACACTACTTTCTAGGCATCTGTTTGCGCTCACTGTACGCTCAGAACTGAGAAGAGCGACGTGACCCTATCTACAGGCATACTAGAGACACTTCCCAACACATCTGCTGAAAGCTTCATCGAATTTTCGCTTCCTTACTTTTAGAATATTCCTTGTACCTTCACAAACAGTGTTGTCCCCACAGGCTTGCCCCCACGAACTATTCGCGACTGGAACAGAAAAGGTGGTAAGTGACAATGGGAAAAAGTACCCCCTCTGCCACACACCACAAGCTGAAATGTGGAATATTGATGTAGATATAGATGTAGGAGTAGAAAGGAAATATGGAGTTGGGAATGAAATCAGCATCTCCTGTGCAGTTCACGAGTGAATTAGTGAAACCACGCGTACCTTGAGGGTGGATGGCGGCTTGACGTGAATCCTGATACTGGTACTGGTGCTATGAACTGTACAGTGGCATGCAATGCGTTACTTTTCCAATCAACGATTTCAACAAACGAAGTGTTTTATTGGTTGCAAAAGTTGCCTGCGATAAGCAGCTACAATCTCGGAACACATGGAACCCACAACTGCTCTGCGGCGAGCCACAGCTATTCCGGGTTTGCTGCTGTATTTTTAATTATCTGGTCATAACATGCGTGGTTAACTCGAGTGTCATAACGACCGCAGCGCGCTCTCCCCAACTGGCTGCAGCCTATCACGGTTGCCATATTCGCCGGTCGCGCGGCAGTGTCCATCCCCTAGGCACGCCGCCACTGCAGCGCAGTACGTCGGTAAATCGGCGTTTGTTGTTCTTTTGTGGCGGCCCGCGGTCTGCTAAATGAGCATCGATCGCGGCCAGCGTTTGTGTGGCGGGCTCCTGGCGGCGGTCATCGACGACGCCACATTACGGTCGGCTTTCAGCGCCCCAGGGTGTGCGCCGCTCTTTGTTGTGGATGCTGAATAGCGCGCCGCTGCGCCCGCTCTTGTTTCATGCACTATTCGCGCATTTAACGTCCCAGCTTATAAACTGCGCACTAGTTATGGCGGAGAGCGATTATCTTTAAGGACAGCCCATAACGTTAGCACTAAAATTTTCTGGTACAGGATCATTAACACGTGCTTTGAGTAGAGAAAAAAGGTCATGATGTAAGTTTATGGGTACTGACCAAGAGATAAGGTGGTTCACAAGTTGTCTCCATGCATTTCGCTCCTTGCTGCTGTGCGTGATGGAAATTTTTACGCATAACAGTCCAATAATTTATCTGATGTACTCCAATATCTGTCTTCCATACAAATTTCTCTCTTACTGCTTCCTCTGTTACACTGACGGAAAGAAAGCAAAACCAAGAAGGAAACGTGCGACATATAGGAAAGTTGGTAGTTGTGTTTCTTCATCTGAAAGATGATGTGTACTCATATTTCACACCAGTCGTATGAGCATGCAAATCATTTATGCTTTAAATGCATGCTGTAACGGTCGTGAGCGTTAGTCACCCCCGTGATGGGATATGGTGAGTTGATATTAGTGAAAAAGGTCTTTAAGGCTACAAAGACTCCGTTATCTTGACCTCACTGTGTTTGAAAGGGGTCGCGTAATAGAATTACAACAAGATGGATGTTTCTTTTGAGATACTGCATGAAAACTTGATAGCAACGTAGCCATTGTACATGATTACTGGCAGCGTTTGTCGATAGAGTGTGCGGGCGTAAGAAGACAGGGCTTTGGACGGAAACGTGGCACTACCGAGAGGTAAGACCAACGTGTATGGCGTATGGATCTGGCGCACCGTGCTCTGACTGCAGCAGTTATTTGAGCGGCAATTTGAGCCACAGCGACGCAACGAACAGTTTAAAATCAGTTACTTCAAGGGCAGCCCCGAGCCAGACACCCTGTACTGTGTATTCCGGTGACCCCAAACCACTGCCATTTGCGACTTTTGTTGTGTAAAGCTTGGTTGTCTCACGCACACTGAGTGCAAATTCATACGTCTGGTTATCCGGCCTCATGAACAGACATTCGAAAAAGTAATGTACCCAAGAATAAAAATAATGTACCTAAGAATAATCTCATACTTAAGTGGAAACAATGTACTTAGCGTATCACAGTTTGCATTGCAGAAGGGCTGCTCGACTGATAATGCTAGATATACACTCGCACATAAAATGGTACCAACCTTAAGCAATAAAACAACGATAGTTGATATTATTTGTGATTTTTCCAAGACGTTTGACTGTGTAGAGTATTTCATTCTTTTGGAACATGGAATTCATGACTTTACACAGCTGTTTTTTCAATCATACTTAAGAAACAAAAGGCAGAATGGTATTTTCGATAGACTTATAAAATGGTTCTCAGAAAATGGACTCCGTCTTTATTTTGAAAAAAAAAACATTATATTCAGTTCTGTACAGAGTTATACAAACAGTTGATGTAACACATAAACAGGACTCAGTAAATAGGTAAGAATGCTCCAAATACTTGAGTGTACATATTGACAAGAACTTTAACTGAAAGAACTATATTGCTGAGCTTCTATGACATGGAATAACCTTCTGGGGTAATTCATCACTTAGAAAGTACTAACTGCACAAAATCGATTAGTAATAATAATATGTGGTTTTCACCCACCGATGTCTTTAGATACCTCTCGAATTAGCTAGCTATTTCAACTGCGCCATCACAATACATATCTTTTCTTATGAAATCCGTCGTACATACTCCATCACAGTTTGAGAAAAACAATACATACAACACTACAGGAAAAAAATTACCTATGTAACTCACTAACAAAAAGTCATTGGCTCAGAACAGAGTTCAGTATGCAAAATAAAAATATTCTGTCATTTTCCCAATGACATAAAATATGACAGGAAGGAAAGCAAGTTTTAAATAAAACTTAAAATAATTTCCTCTGGAAAACTCTTATTTTTACATTGAGGAGTTTCTACATAAAAATGGTAGCAAGTGAAAAAACGTCCTTGTTTTTAAAGGTTGTTGCATGAGTAGGATCAAAAAGGATAATGCGTTCATTAATGTTAATACTAATCATCTATATGTAACCTGTAAACTGACTCATTTCACATCGTTGCGATAAAAGAATCGTTCAAATAATCTATAAAATACGTAACTAACTCTCTTGGTGAGGTTGGTTCAAATGGTTCTGAGCACTATGTGATTTAACTTCTGAGGTCATCAGAACTAATTAAACCTAACTAACCTAAAGACATCACACACATCCATGCCCGAGGCAGGATTCGAACCTGCGACCGCAGCGGTCGCTCTGCTCCAGACTGTAGCGCCTAGAACCGCACGGCCACTTCGGCCGGCGAAATTAATCTTGCTGATGAATGCTTTCTTTACTGTGCCAATAATTTTTCCTTGTCTCATTGCTTCATCCAGCATGGAGTAATTTTGTGTCCTAGGTAGCAGAAATCTGAACTTGAAAGTCACTCTCTCACTATTCTCCATATTCAGAGGTATAATTTAATGTTGCTTTTTCACGCAATACATCGAGCTTGTGAGACAATAGGAAGCTATCAGCAGAAGCAGCCATTGACGAAAGCATGTACATTGTTAATGCTTGTGGGATGTTTATGGTGGCTCTCCTTCGAATAGTATTTTTCTGGAGTTCTGCAGGCAGCTTGTTTATCCAGCAGTGGACATTTGGGGAAAAGAACGTCTCGAAGCACTTACTGGGGACAGAATGCTGGACCCAAGTGTTTCTCCCACTGTGTGCAGACAATGAATTCGGTCGAAGAGGCGAGAAAACAGCAGACCTGAACTTGACTGTTAGGCGCCTCTTCCCACAGCTGGGGCTGAGTGCCTGAGAGAAATCTACGTCACCCAGTCAACGCATTATAACAGCTTCGTATACGCCCTCTGTAAATACGCATGGTGACCATAAAAGTTGGTGAGTTTCCATGGTCAACGTGGACCAGATGCTACCGAGAGGGTTGTCAGGTGATGCAGCCTCAGTTCTTAAAAACAAATGTAGGAGGAATGCAAGATTTATGACGGATCTGAAATGGTCTATGTTGGAACACAAAAGCACTTCTCTTAGTTTAGCTGGAGCTCCTCAGACTTGCGATAATTTAAGTCCATTCAGATAACTATCTCCATGACAAATGTGTTGTTCCCTTTAGAGCTGTATGGAAACACAAAATAACATGTTGACTGAAGTGGCAACGGAAAAAAAGCTCGGTAGTGCAACGTCTCCTCCTCTCTGCGCGGTAATCTGAGCGCCAGAGATTGGCCGCTTCTTTTGAAAAGAGAAGAACATCTTAACTTTGATTAGGACTGGCTGATGAGTAGAGCAGACGAACAGGGGAGACGTGGACGTTGTGGAGTCTTGTAATTGGCATGAAACCATCGTGGGGGCAGTTGCAGGAGTGCTTTTGTGGAGTTTAGAGAGGTTTGATGGAAGTGAGCGGAGGAGAAATTTGGTCTTCCAATTCAGATTCTGTGTTGGTCTCTGGATTGAGACTCCGGTCTGGAGATGACTCTGGTCTTGACTTTTGTTATGACTAGAGTGCACTCGGGGCACTTGTCCTGGGCATGAGTTCACACTAACACTGGTCTTGACTTTGAAGCCTGTAGTGTGGACTTTGTTGTACGACAGTGTAGACCTCAGTCATCTCAGACAACTCACTGTGCGGAGGAGAATCTTAATCGTGACAAGTCAGCCGTTCTGACGTTTGACCTCCTTGTGAGCACTGCTGTACAAGTGAGTCAGACTGGTCCGTGGTATGACTGTCGAACGGGAATTTTATACGCTTGAATATGGCGATATTTTAGGGCTCTGTTAGACAGTAAGTGGGATCGCCAGCTGCGGTTTTGCACATTTCGCATCCGTGACAGGGAATTAGAGGTTTTGCACATCATTGCTCTGCAGACGGCTGAACCACGATCGTCACCTGAGACTGTACGGCTTATCAAGAAAAGGTTAGTTAGGGCAAACAGGATAACAATCTCGCCAATTTTTCTCAGCTGCATTAACGTAGTGTAACTTTTGTGCGAAATATATCCATCAAGGCCTACTCAGTGTTAGATAATTTCATATTGCGTTATCCACATTTTGAGCCTCAGTAAATAGTTCAGTCAGACAAACCATAGTCTTTGTCAACCATCCGCCGCACAGAGGCAACTGCTTGTTGAATATTTGTGCTGCCATCAGAGCATGTTTTATTTTTGTCATCGCCCTTAATATGTATCTTTGCCCAGTTTTTAATCAATAAACGTGTGTCATAGCTTTTATCAAAGATCGATATCAATGTATTAATCACACATCAACAGTTGACAGATATAATGGCAGGACCACCATTCCACTATTAAAAAAAAAAAATAATAATGGCTCCAAGCACTATCGGACTTAACATCTGAGGTCACCAGTCCCCTAGGCTTAGAACTACTTAAATCTAACTATCCTAGGGACATCACACACATCCATGCCCGAGGCAGGATTCGAACCTGCGGCCGTAGCAGCAGTGCGGCCGGCCCACCATTTCATTAATACTATTTCAACTTTCAAGGTCACATAGATTCTAATACTTAAAATAACCTCTAATGCAGATTGTCAACAACAGACGCAGTAAAAAGTCCAAATCAATTTAGCAGATGCACGGGGCAGGTAGTCCAGTGAAGACTTTACAGGTTAAAGTGACTATTGGCAGTTCGGTGACTCAGAGTCTCCTGTCGCCTGTAAGGATCCTTAATCGAGGGTACCCTCTGTAACCGTCAGATGCGATTTCCGTTCGTAGAGTTCTTTTTTCACATGTTGAAATTCAGTTGGTGCTCTGTAGCAAATTAACTTCACGTAATCATAACAATTGCTGTCACTAAGTATATTGATGATCTGTGGATTTTGTTTGTGATGTTCGTTTCTACTTTTCATTCGTTTGTTGTTGTGATATCTGTGCCACTTGTTCATTTATCCTGACAGAGAACACCTGGGATGGCAGTTTATCTGTGGCTGTTGCATTTACTGTAGATTAGGTTTGTTTTTATTTGATACCCGTTATCAGGGATTTAGTGTTAGTGGCTTGCATGAGCAAAGTTTCGGGTATAATTGTGTAGCATTGCTGGGAGGAGCAATTTAAATTTCTCAGGAGTAGAAAATTGAGTCCATGCTCACAAGAAGCAAGGTACCTTTGCTCCAAAAGAAGTGAGCATGTTCGAATCTCATCACAAATGGATCAGTGTCAGACCGGTAGCATTGAGTAGGAGAAAGTTGTGGAGAATTCTCAGACGCGTGTAGTAGCTGACCTTGTAAAGATGACGAATGCCGAATTTCCTGATTATGTCGAGGTACTTCAGTCAGACAAAGAAAGAGAAGGTGAAACCGCAGCACATCGCCAAGTAGAATCTCCAGGCATGGCAAGACGTACCGTTAGCGAGAGTACCGGAGCAGACTCACGAACAAAAGTCGCAGAGCGATGGAATCGCATTCGTCTAGTCCTGGAGATATTAGCAGAGGATCTCAATTTGAGGCGCTCATGCGATTTATGAAGGAAGCGGAGAAGAAGAGGCAGGAAGCGGAGAAGAAGTGGTAGGGGAGTGACAAGTAGCCATGGAAGGGATGAGGGTCATTATCACTAAGGAGACGAAGTAGATACGAAAGGTAGTAGAACAGTTTGCTGAAAGAGTAGATCAGGTTAAGAAGAAAGTCGCGGGTATTAAATAAGAGGTAAGAAGCTTGAAGAAGACATTAAATGAGACGCGAGAGGCCGCGAATGAGGCAAAACACGAAGTTAGGACGGCAAGATTAGTAGTCCAAGGTGCACGCAAGAACAAATAAAAGAGGCAAAAACCGAGATGCTCAAAATAAAAACGATTCTCGGCACTCTCCAAATACGTGGAAGAAGGATCGTCCAGGAAACGTAAGAAAAAATTTGCGAAAACGTGAAGTGCATCTAGCAGATCGAGAGAAAACAGGTAGAAATATCATAGGTTAAAGAAGAGCAGACTCGAATCATAGCACAGCAATACAGCAAGCACGTCAGCGGGTTGTGGAGTTAGAATCATAGTCTGCTACGGCAGCATTTCCCAATGATCAGGGAAGGAGAGAAGAGTATATATTACGAAATTTCGATGCGCAGCTTGGGGCTACTTCACCAGCAAAATGACAAATGGCGCAGGGGAATACGCACCCAGCGCTAGGGCGCACGTCAGAGCGCGCGTCGTCAAAGACGCAAAATATGGCAGAAATCGAACCAGAATACAACTGTGCACTCTCTGCAGAAAGGTGACATTACTCCGTGAGTCTGACGACACAAACGGTCGTATTAACAATGCACGAGGATCGTCTGGACACCGATTTATAGAGACCCGTGCTGCAGAAATGAGAGAAAATTCGTTCGTAGGAAATGTCGAACCAATGGACCACAAATATTTCTTATCTAGTAGAAATTTCCGAACTTACAAAGAGAATAACAATACATTACATCCAAAAAAATGGATAGCCCAGTACGATAAAGTGCCACCGAAATTGTGGCCGCTGAAATAGAAGCCTGAACTTACCTGCGAACTTTTAGAGGGACTGATTGCTGAACATATGCCCAGTGTTTGCTGAGAGCTGTCGCTCACATAAGGACGCGTTCCACAACACATAATGGTTGCGAGACATGCAGGGTAGAATCAAGCAGGAGACTCTGCTGGGCAAAGATCTAGAAGCGACAGGATTCCGTAGTCGCTAATTAAGAAGGATCGGTTTTCGGACCACCCATACAGTACAAGAAAATTGCGACGCACTGTTACGTCAAATTACAACTGAACTACCAACATCTCATCATGGGAAGGTGCAATGATTCTATTGAATCCTTCGAGAGCGCGCTACACGAATTATACTGGGTCAAAGAGATACAAAACGTGAGAGTCATAAAGATAAACAATGACTACAGTTGCCGAGGTTCGACAGCAAGGAACGACAACAGACGAAATGGAGGAAATTATCGACCGCAGGCAAATAACAACAATTCGGACTATAGAGGGCGTAACCAGCCACCGTCGGAGAACAGAGGTAGACGAAGCAGTTACAACGAACGACAAAAAGGTAACTGGAGAGAACAACGAAGTCCAAATCAGTTCCAGCGGGAGACTGGAGAACCACAGCAGCAATGAAACAACTGGGAGAACAACATCCAATGGCAGCAAGAAAACCAACAAGATCATGGTATCCATATTAGGCAATCCAACCCGTCACAGGAGAAACAAAGCAGAAGCTTAGTTAGAAGCGAACACTCAGCTGCTGCGGACACCTGAAAATTAGATTGCAGGAACAATCGGAACATCAACATGCTAGAATATGAAGATACAAGAGTACTTTTGCACGAGGAAAAAGAAGTTATAAGGCGACCGGACCTACATCCTATTATTCACGTCACCCTAGGCAACATACCTTACCGGAACTGTGGACGATGGAAGCCACGTACCGGCCGTCTCGGAATCTCCGCACAAGAGATGCACTGCAAATCACCCATAGCCAGCACTCACTAGCGCAATGAGAGGAAAGCACACGGAGGTGCGGATTCAACCCTGGCTGGTGTTCAAGCAACCTTTGTAAACGAACTTTCTGGTCGTCCCTTCGCTGGCAATTGAAATAATATTCTCATGTATTTCCTGAACCAACATCTGGCCGTACTGGACGTGACAAGGAGATCTCACATTGCAAAAAGATGTTGCCAAGAAATGTACATTTGCTGATCACTCAATACAGGCACAAATTTCTGGCGAATACCTCAACTTAAACTAGACCACAAGACGAGAGGAAGATAGTAATCAATTTTGGCGTGATGAACGTTGTCGCACCGCGCAGTAAAATGAACAAACTCGTAGGGAGGTGCGCTATGCGACTGCTAACATTTCAGAGAATTTGGAAAACATTTCAATGAATGACGAGGAAGACGTGGAAGAAATCTTACTTGCAAACGTGGATGATTTTCTGCCGTCACCGAGGGCTATCCCTAATTTTGAATTTTTGTTGACGTTCATCTTACACCCTCCTTTCAAGACACTGCCAATTACCTTCAACTGCTCTTCCAAGACCTTTGCTGTCTCTGACAAAATTACAATCATTGGCAAGCCTTGAAGTTTTTATTTCTTCTCCCTGCACCTTGACTCCTACTCCAATTTCTTCTTTTGTTTCCTTTAATGCTTGCTCAATATACAGACTGAATAACACCAGGAACGGGCTACAACCCTGTCTCACTCCCTTCTCAACCACTTCTAACCCTCTCGGGCCCCTCGACTCTTATAACGGCCGTCTGGTTTCTGTACAAATTATAAGTAGCTTTTCGCTCCCTGTATTTTACCTCTGCCACATTTAAAATTTGAAATAGAGTGTTCCAGTCTACATTTTCAAAATCTTTCTCTAAGTCTACAAATGCTATAAATGTAGGTTTTTCTTTCCTTAACCTACATTCTATGCGAAGTCGTAGGGTCAGTATTGCCTTGCGTGTTCCTACATTTCTCCGGAATCCAAACTGATCTACCCTGAGGACAGCTTCTACCAGTTTTCCCATTCTTCCGGAAAAGTTTCCTGTTAGTATTTTAGAGCCGCGACTTAGTAAACTGATAGTTCCTTAATTTTCACACCTGTCAGCACCTGCTTTGTTTAGAATTGGGATTGTTATATTCTTGTAGTCTGAGAGTATTTTGCATGTCTCACACATCTTACTCATTAGACCGTAGCAGTCGCACGGTTCCGGACTGCGCGCCTAGAACCGCGAGACCACCGCGGCCGGCATTGTATGAGGGAATCTTGTTCTTTCGCAGTGAAGGTGATGGAGCGCCCTTAGATGTTTGCATTCCAAATGAACTTGTGAACAATGTTATCTGGCACACTCTTCTTAGCTATGTACATTTTGGAACCAGGAAATGCTATGTGAAATAAGCACACTGTGCCACTTTAAAAATATGGGCAAAAAATTCAGAAAGTTTTGGTGGTGTGCGAAGCCTGTCAGAAATCAAAGCATCCTATGACGACAATGCTGGCACTTCTGCATCCAAACCAAACTAAAATATCTCGCTGCAATCGATTTAATGGTCCTGGTATAAGCGGGGATGACATCCAAGTATGTCACCTTAACCCCCTGAAAAAGACAACAACAAAGACATTGTGCTGAGCCTTCTCCAAAGATTTCCTCACCCAGGTAAGCCATGCAGATAGGATTATATCCGACAATCTACCCCATTTCTGGTCAGAGAAATGGAAAGCTTTGTTAAGGAAACACAGGATTCCACCAATAAACGCAGCCATACGGCAACCCCAGTCGTCCTCAGCAGAAAGGATAATAAAAAGCGTGGGAACGCTTTGCCATACAACTGCGCGAAATGACTTTGCACCTGGGATGTTTTCCGGTGCAACTTCCAGGGCGTTATGAATATGTTGCCACAATGGGAGTCACTAAGACAGCATCATGACTGTTCTCAAGAACAGACAACCCTAAGATCTAACCCGCGAAGTCGTAGACTTCCCCCCGAGAGCAACATGAGAAATTTTGACGTGGTACTCAGGAGGTTGCGTGAGGCGGGAGTGGAAAGGAAAGAGATCTGGATTAGAAAGGCATGCTTAAGATAATTATGCTTTGGTCAAAAGCATAAGTTTCTGTCCGCCTAACAAGCAGAAACAGTTGTGCCACAAATGTCTACAGTGGACCTGTCCGAATCCGCAGGTTCCCTCACATAAACACAATGACACTAAACCTGGAAATCAAGGATATCTCTGGGTATCCGCCGTATCTGCCATGTGAAACCATTTACAGAACAGGTGTTTGTAGTCGTTCAGTTATGCTAGAATCAGTTTGTACATAGATCATCAGGGAATTAGAAAATTCTCGGTGATATTGTGTAACGTTGTCTACATTATTCATTTATAGAATTTTTGAAATTGATGTATTTGTATAGTCATTTGCTAGCTAATGGTAAGACTCCTCGAGGAACACGTTCAAGTGAGGTGCGTGGTTGTTACATTATCGTATCAACGCTTTCACCGCCTGCACTTGAAAATCAGTCTCAGGATGGTATAGAAAATCTTCGTAAGTGACAGCGCTTTTTATTAACTGACACCTTTCTGTGGCTTGATAGCCGGTGCACTTTGACTGAACTGAGCTCAGGGCCCAGCCTGCTGATGCTCCCACATCAAGTGCAGAGTGAAGGGCTCCCCTCACTCTGGTGCAACCTTGCTTCACCTTGATGCTTCACCCAGCCCAGAGACAACTGCTGTGTGCTTAGTGCCATATTCTATCAGTGGCTGTATATAAATGTAACATGTATCCCCAGGGATCCTTGTTGAGGGAGCAGTAAGATGATTTACTTTTCAGACATTCATGTAATACAGTATATTTTCTTGTGAAATTAATTTTTTACAGCTAATGTAGGGTACATAATTTGTCAAGTGTTGGTTAAGAAACTTAAGGAGAGTGGTTGCCATAGGTATTGGAGGTAGAAGAAACAATATTACACTGCCCTAGGAAATAAGCGCAACAGATGAAATGGTTCAAATGGCTCTGAGCACTATGGGACTTAACTTCTGAGGTCATCAGTCCCCTACAACTTAGAACTACTTAAACCTAACTAACCTAAGGACATCACACACATCCATGCCCGAGGAAGGAATTGAACCTGGGACCGTAGCGGTCGCCCGGTTCCTGACTGTAGCGCCTAGAACCGCTCGGCCACACAGCCCGGAGCAAAGGATGACATAGATTATTTACTAGTTTAAATTTTGAGAATGAGTATGTTTCTTAAGTTATGGTTATTGTCCACTTACATATCAAGGATGACTGAGACCATGTGTACGATTGAGTAGGGATAAATCACTGAGTACTGTTGCAACGACTTTTAACTGCTTAGTAGTTGTCTATCTAAAGGCTGGGGTATAGCAACGACTGTTGGGTTCACATGAGTCGCACTACACTCAGCATTGTTTGCCAATGTATCTTGCAGGCATGCAACTTCGTGTGAGCGGGTGAGCCCCTAGGTGAACGAGATCAAGTTAGGATATTTCCTTGTGTTTGTCTAGATTGATCAAATCGCCCCCAAAACTCATGTCATCTTTGTGGGACCTCAATACTATTTCTTGATTTCCTTTGTTCTGTTTCATAGTATGACATTTTGAAGTGCGACACTACACATGCGGGAATCATCCATGCTGTGGGGCAGTCAGAGAGGACGAGTCACTCTCTCACTATTCTCCATATTCAAAACCACAATTTAAGATCAGTTTTTTACCCATAACATCGTGTTAGCGAGACAACTAGAAGGTATCAATAGGAGCAGGCACTGATGGAGGCATATACGTTGTTAATGCATGTGTTATCTTCACGATGGCACTCTTTCGAATATTATTTTTCTGGAGTTGAGCAAGCAGTTTAGTCATTTAACAGTAAATCTTGCAGTGGACGTTTGGGGCTTGAAAGCAATGTGCAGCTATTAGGGAAAGAACCACCTGAAAGCAGTTACTGGGGACAGAATGTTGGGCCCAAGAGTTTCTCCCACCATGTACAGACAATGCAGAGACATGTACAGAGGTGCAAAAACGGCATACCTGGACCTACCTGTTGGGCACTTCTTGCCACAGCAGGGGCAGGACCAGAGAGAAATCTCGGTCGCCTAGTCAGCGCATTACGACAGCGTCGTAAACGCCCTTTGTGAACAGGGATGCTGGCCGCTGTGGCCGAGCGGTTCTAGGCGCTTCTGCCAGGAAACGTGCTGCTGCTACAGTCGCAGGATCGAATCCTGCCTCGGACATGGATGTGTGTGATGTCATTAGGTTAGCTAGGTTTAAGTAGTTGCAAGTCTAGGGGACTGATGACATCAGATTTTAAGTACCATAATGCTTATAGCCATATGAACCATCATCTGAACAGGGATGGCGACAGTAAAAATTCACGAGTTTCCATGTTCACCATGGATCGTAAGTTATCAAGGGAGCTGTTAGCTTATGTCGTCCCTTGGCCTGCAGAGATTTTTGGGAAGCCTCACGCCTTAAAAACTGTTTTAGAAGGAATGCAACATTTATGGTGCCTCTTAAATGATCTTTGTAGGGATAAAAAAGCACTTCTCTTAGTTTATCTGGGGCCCTCAGACACTTGGTAACATTTAGTCCATTCAGATAATGATCTCCATGATAAATGTATTGTACGCTTTGGAGCTATATGAAAACTCAAAATAACATGCTGCTTGAAGTGGCCATGGAAAAAGAAAAAACAAGTCAGGACCATAATGTCTCTCTCTCTCTCTCTCTCTCTCTCTCTCTCTCTCTCTCTCTCTCTCTCTCTCTCTCTGTGTGTGTGTGTGTGTGTGTGTGTGTGTGTGTGTGTGTGTGTGTGTGAATTTGAGAGTCTGGGATTGACCACCCCACCTGAAAAGACGAGAATTTTATTAACTTTGATTAGGACTGGTCAATGAGTAGAGAAGATGAGCAGGGGAGACGTGGAACTCATGGAGTCTTGCTATTGGCACGAAACCCTTAGGTGATAAGAGTTGCAGGAGTGCTTTTGGGGAGTTTACCAAGGTTTTGTGGGTGGTGAAGGGAGGAGAAATTTGATCTTCAATTTCAGATTCTGGAGTGTGCCTTTGGATTCACGCTCCAGTCTGGTGAGGATTCTGGTCTTGACTTTTGTTATGTTTGGACTGCACTAGGGACGCTCGTTCTGGGCATGACCTTGCACCAGCACTGGTCTTGATTTTAGAGCCTCTGGTGAGGACTTAGTTGTACAGTTTAGAACTCAGTCATCTCGGACAAGTCAGCTGCTCTGATGTTTGATCTCCTTGTGAGCGCTGCTGTATGAGTAAGTCAGATTGGCCGATGGTATGGCTGGTGAATGGGAGTGTCACACTCTGGAATCTGCCGCGATTTCAGGGTTCTGTTAGAGAGTAATTGCGATCTGTCTAACAGATCACCAGCTGCGACTTTTCACATCTCATGCCTCTGATAGAGAACTACACGTACTGCACATCGCTGCTCTGCAGATGCTTGAACCATGACCACCACCTGAGGCAGTGCGTCGTATCGAGAAAAGGGGTATTGTATTGCTGCTCGGGCTTGTTAGGGCAAACAAGATCACATTATCGCCATTTGTTCTCAGCGGCACCAATATAGTATAACGTCTGTGTAGATTAAATCCATCAAGGTCAACACAGTTTATATAATTACATGTTTCTTTATACAAATTTTCAGCCTGAGTATATAGTTGAATCAGACGAACCATCGTCTTTGCTAGCCAGTAACCACACAGGGTTGTTAACCTCTTGTTCAACATTTTTGCTGCTATCAGATCAGGTTTTCGTTTTGTCATCATGCTTAACATGTATCTTTGTCCAATTTTTAACCAATAAACATGTATCACAGCATTTATAAAAGATGAACCTCATGTTGATATATATATTAATCATACTTCAACCATTGACAGAAATAATGACAGAACCACCATTTCATTAATACTGTTTCAGCATTCATGTTCATTTAGATTCTGAAAACTGCGATAACTTTTAATGCAGACTGTCAATAACAGACACAGTTAAAGGGCAAAATTAATTTAGCAGATACATGGGGCACGTAGGCAAATGGTAGATTTGCTAGTTAAAGTGATTGCTGTCAGTGTGGTAAGTGAGTCACCTGTCACCTTCCAAAACTTAACGCAAGTCCAATATAGTCTTGCATAATAACTGGTCTCCTGTTTTTATGTACACATCTATAATCACATAAGTGCGTTGGTTCCTAAGACATTATAATGTGGCCAAATATCTATATTTCTGATGACCTTTCGTTGTAATGAGTAGAATATGATGTAAAAGTAAAGGTTGTGGCTTTCAGGCGAACAGCAAAGAAAGCATGGTAAGTAATTCAATTTGTTATTCTTTGTTTATTCATTACATAGTCGAGCTGAGAGAGAAGTTATAGAATATGCTAACAACAGTCGATAATTTGACTTACTTGATGGTACCATGTACACAATAACGCTCCCACTTAAGCACAATGGGATGACTTCATCGAATGGAATACTGTTCAAAGACATCAACGATATAACGTACTCAATAAACACATTCAATTGTTGATGTAACAAGTGTTAAATGTTTTTGGAAAATCATTTCACTGACACAGATTTTTTTGATGCACCACTGCTAAGAGTGATTGTAATTCACTAAACCGATGCACGTTCACTAAAGGGGAATGTGATTATCGTAACGAATGCGTAAAATAGAAACAAAAGTATCTGTACAGTGGTCCCAAGAGAGAGTAGTTGCGTCGTTGTGACATGCTTAAGTACATCAAAAACTATGCATTAAGCTTTTCCTACGACTTATAGTTTTGTATGGTTATCACTGAAACTGAAGTCACTTGAACAAAACGAATGTCTTCGTATTAAAATTGAAAACTGTTTCCCACAGAATAGTTTATCTTATTAATGCGAGACAAAAATTTAACTAAATTGAAATGTAAATGGTATTCTAACAGTACTTTGGGTAGATTTCATTACGTTATCGCAATTTTAAATCACAAACAGGAATACTAAGGTATTGAAGCCTGTTCACAAAAATAGCACTGAGCTTCTTTAAATGATTTAGTTTACACCACAATACTCCAGATCAATGAAGAGCAGGATCTTGGCAATAGTCTACAGTGGAAACCTTCCCTTTCTATCTCATTCTAATTACACTATACAACTGTCTTAGTTGTAGCACAAATTTGAGGAACTAGCTGGTCATCTGGGAAAGAGGTATTAACAACAAATTTCATTAGGGAAATTAGATAATGGGAAGAAATGGTCAGAAATTTCAGTTCTTTAATAGGACTGCGTGCTGTTCTTGAGTTCATGCCACAGGCAATCCGCATTACGCACTTTTGGACTCGAAAAACGTTAGCTTGGCGTGATAAATTAGGGAAAAAATGGGAGTGTGAAATCAAACAATCGAAGTATTTTGTCTTTTGTATTTTTAAATCAGCTGCTCTTGACAACATCGCCATTGTGCAATGATGGAAACTGTGAGTTGCATGAACAGTGGCGAGGGAGTTCTAGGCAGGTAGCTAGCGATCTAGGTGAACTGCCCACGTCTACTCCTTGCGCTGTTTGGCTGGTACCTGAAAGTTTCCAGCCTCAGACTGTTGGCCAACACCGCAGGGGCGGAGGCAACCCGCGAAACAGACCAGGTGTCAGTTAAACATCCCTCCCGGTGAGTACCTCAGGATTGCTAACCGGCCGCAGAACTTCCAAAAGCCTTGCAGCAGCTGCCAACGCAGCAGCTGCCACTAGTCGACAGAAAGGGATAATTTTCTTAATTAAAGCGCGATTAATCTGGTAGCAAGGGACGATAGTAAATGGTGCCTTGTTATTTGTCGAGTAACTGTTGCCTCAGTGTCTTTAGTCGATGTCGAAACCCAAATATATTGCGCTCAACATGGAAATAACTTGTTCGAATCCTCAAAACTAAATAGTTCTCGATCACCTATGTTTGGCTAATTAGTTACATACCTGAATAAAATTTGACAAGAACCGACAATGTAGGCAGCAGTCATACGGTGTTCCTAATTTTTTATTTAATTGTATTGATCTCAAAGTCTTTTTTTTGAATAAAATTACCTGTTTCGGCCTTGCAACTGCCGTCTTCAGAATCTACAGTAGAAACAAAATAAAAATGAGAGCTAAAAGCGTTATTTTCTACTACAATAAGAGATTAAAAACGAAGGTCACGACATGCAATATGAACACAAATATATCTGTCATTGTGCTGCACTGCAGCGTTATAGCCACGTAGAATTATGTAGAAATATAAGTCAAAGCTGCCATGCGTGCTTTAATCGGATATGTATACGATGAAAAGTTACCGTACAGGTTACTGGTGCAAGCATGAGCATAGATCCTTATACAAGGTAATTAAGTGAATGTCCATTTAAAAGTGCATTTCTTTCAAGTTTTCTCGGCTATATGTGAGGAATAAAAACGTATACCACATTTATTGTAGATTGTGACGAGGGCCGCTGTATAGACGAAATCGGTGATTCTGTTCAAATTCTTTGTGATCGAAACAAATTTTAAAAAATAAATTAGTAATTTACGTGTTTCGTACGTCATATTCGCGATAAACTTTATGAAGTGGAATGTGTAACTGTTAGCGTGCGGAAACACTGCCAGAAAAAAATTTCATGGGCAGAAGTAAGCAGTACTAAATCGAAGTTCGAGGGGGGTGAACGAATTGAGCGTCAATGTTGCTTACAGCACGTACCGTGGAATACGTCTGTTCCCGACTAAAACACATATCACATACCGTTAAGATTTGCACTGTTTACAGATATTGTAAATGCAATGCAGGTAAGAAGATAAATGGACAAAATAAATCAAACCAAATAACTCTTATGAGCCACCGAAACCCATACTCAGAAAATATCCCCTAAGACCTTTTGAAATACTTTCGGTGTTATTCGGGTTAATTCTGTGTATCTTGACTTGTTGGGGTTCTGTGGGCTGTTTTTGACATGTAACACAATACATTGACTCACACACCGGTGCGGCATTCGTTAACTTTCCCGATACGTTCTAGGTGATTATAACTTCAGTTACCTCTTCATCTAGCTCACACGTGGACTGCGACAATTTGTCACCACCGATTTCTTGCGAAGTTTGGGTATATGCAAGGCTCTGAAGTTGTAGGAGATCCAGATGGCCAAAGGTTTAAAAAAAATTCATTTTTGGCGTGGGTCGAGAGAGGCAGGAGTTACTTAGCGCAGTTTCCCAGCATCGGTTTGCGCAGTGTAAGAGTACAGATTGGTAATCCGAGTGTCGTGAGGTCGAGTCCCTACGCGGAAACTATTCTAAGTTTTCCTTTTGCGCTTACACTGCAAATATTAGGAACAATGCTCATTATATTGTGGTTATTAATGTATTCATAAAAGGCACGAAAAGGAAATACAAACGAATATTTGCGATAGCAAAAGAATTTGAAGGCAGGATTTTACTGACAGCGTCCACGATGAGTTTGCAAATAAGTCTCCAAAAATGAGTTGAAATTAAAACCTACCAAACTTCATGTAAAGAATTCGATCAAAAAACTTCAAAACTCCTCTTATCGATCACGAAAAGCAAATCACATATCGAGAAGGCTGCATAAGGTACACTTTCAATTGTACATGAACAGATATACTTGCCAGTATTTGGCGAAATGATGCGTTACGCTTGGTTTGCTACCAAACAGTGCGTACAGAAACCAGTTTGTGAACGTAAACAAATTTTTTTCAATAGAAACTTTAAACAAGCGTATAACTGTAAAAACGCAGCGTTTATTACGTCTGAAAATGCCGAAAAACTTACCGCTACCCCCGTTTCCAGACAGAATATCACTCCAGCATTTGTAAACTAACAATTGTAAAATAATAAAACTATCTAATGTTGTATACAAAGTTCTCGTGTACGTCTTACAATCCCTTCCTGGAAATTTATTATCAATCCCAACTTTTCCTTTGCCTTTCCTCTTCATGCCTTTTATGAAAATATGAGAAAGCACAATGTATTGAGCATTATTTAAGTTTATATATAGTGTAAGTAACGTAAAATTGAAAAAATAAATAAAAAGTTTTTCAAAGGGGAATTCAAAGTCTGGACCCCAGATTAGCCTTCTGTACCCTTTCCGCTCCCTTGTCAGTCGCACTATTGTCAGGAACCTTAGCTAAGAATTTGTGTAAAATTATGACACTGTTTCCATGAAGCTACATTCCTTTATAGCTTACGACAGCTCTAAGTAATAAGACTTAAGAATTTGATGTGACATACGTAATGTTCTCGCAGTTGCGAATATGGACAACTATCGGCTGTATAATGGACCAGGACTCGAACCCATATTTCCAATTTGACGCAAGTTGTCGCCTTACTATAAGGCTGTCCGAGTACACTGTACGGCAGACAATAATTTCCACATGTCGTCAACCTAGTGTCTACAAAACACACTCGTATATGCATTATGTATATTCCCGTACAATGGAGACACTTTGATTGCAAGTAGCTTGCCCGATATTGACAAATAAATATGATATTACAGTGCCTGTGTTTTCTGGAATTACGATGCAATGAAACTTCAGATATGCGTGAATATCCGGAGGAACGTCCTCTGTGACAACTGCAGTCGTTATGAACTATATGAGATGTATACACAATTATGGAGAACCATCAGCTGTATAATGGAGTAACCAAAATGAAAATTTCTGACGGATCAGGACTCGAACCCGGACTCACCGCTTATCGCAAGCGGTCGCCTTGCCGTTAGGCTATCCGAGAATGCTCGACAGTGGTCACGACAGATTGGGGTAAGCGGGAAATTTGGGTTCGAATCCCGGTCTGTCACAAACTTTCAGTGACGTCGTTTCCATTGCCGTCATTCCATATATAGACGGTGTTCTCCAAAAAGGCAACTGCGAATACATTTCATGTATTTCATAACGTCTATATTCGCCGCTGTGCCTGTTCCTTCGGACATGCTAGAATGTAAGAAGGAACTTTACATCTTAATTCTGAACAACATAGACACTGAAATATCAACGTAAGGAGAGGTATCAGATTGTGGGTATTACCGCAATACAGCGATACGATCATAGCGAAAGCCCTCTTACTGTAAACTCGTAAGTCAAGGTCCTCAAAACAAACTTAGGAACAGGACAGGTGGATGGAACACAAGGGAGGAACTTCCTGGCTAAGCGCTCGAGAATGGCTCTAAGCAACAAAGGCAGTTCTACGCAGATTAAAAGGACGAAAGGACTACAAAGGAAACGAATGGGGCCAGTTACGGAGAAGTGACGTTAAACAGATAAGCCTAAACAAAGCGAGCGGGTCGGCATGCCTCTTTCTCTCCCGCTGTCATCCTTTCTTCCTCTCTGGCGGCGGTTTTCTTTGTTTCTGCAATTGAAACAGCCACCTCCAGCAGTGGTGCTGGTAAATTGAGCCCTCCGGCCTGCAAAGGGCCAGTAATTACGACGGCAAAACCTACAACAATTTAAAGAGCTCCCGTCGCCAAAGCACCGGCGCGGCAAACCGAGTGCCTGGTCCGGGTACTGTGGGAAGGGGCTCGCCGAGTGGGAGAGCGTTGTGGGACGCTGGTTGCGAACCGCGCAGGAGCCGCCGGCGGACATCCTTCAGAGCCGACGTCGGGTTTATTGGGAAAGCACTGGGGGATGTGGATGGAGGGATCTGAGCAAGGGTGGGCAAGGAATGACGGCAATCAGCCTTTCTGAAGAAATAAGAGCAGCACATGCGAGTAGAATTTCGAAATCGCTTGTTTGCTGTACTGCAAATAATATCTAAGAAATGGCAATGCGGAAACGCTTCAATAAGGTATTCAATGTGAACCCGAACTTACACGATAAAATATGGAAATTGAAAGAGGGATGTGATTCTTGAGTTTCCTGATGGCAGACCTGATGATGACGACATGCATGATCGCCGAAATATTGTGCCTGTTGGAAACTGTAGACCGGCAGTACACCCGTGGGTATTTTGATGAAAGAAGGATCTTTTCTGAGTATTTTGGAGCAATTATCGTGGGAACGGAACCTACTTGTTTCGTAACAAGACAAAAGGAATATATCATCGGTGTTTGCGCTGTTGAGAAATTATCAGTGTAATGCAGATAGACAGAGGAATTATGTGAAGACTTAAAATGAAGTGAAATTATTCTGTAAAACGAACTACAAGGAATCACGGGTATATTATTCCAAAATAAACGGAATATATCCCAGACAAATCTCCGAATTTTTATCGCCGGAGACAATAAAAAGAATCGAAAGAGAAATCACCAATACTAATTTGCGTATAATGTGTACTGTAAGTGTAATGTTTAGCTGGATAATAACTATCATACATGCTAAAATTGGCGTTCATCATATAATTACAGAAGATCCATCCACTGTGTTTGTTCTGTTGGAGAAACAGAAATGTTGTATAAAATCTGTCGCCATATCCTAGAGATAAATCAGAAACAGATTTATTTACGCCACTATATTTGAAACTGATATGTTCAATTTCTTCCTGAAAACCCGTCACTGACTCTTTTAAATGGTACAGATGAGAGAATACTCTGTATTGCAATCGTTCTTTACAAGTGTGCTCTTCTCCCCTGCCCCGCCAGTAAGCAAGCACGCACCACGCACACACGCACGAACGCGCGCGCACACACACACACACACACACACACACACACACACACACACACACACACACACATGAAGGTAAGTGCCACTTAGAATTCTGCAACATTGTATTATTAGCGAAGGAGGAGTGGTGATTAACCGATAAACGCAACATATTTCATGTGTGTTATTTGTGTCTCACTTTTTGCACTAAATATTGTACCGTTTTGGCAGATCTGATGATGCTAATAATGTATGAAGAACAATAAATTATATAGAGTTTTCATTATCTTCTCGAAAACAAAGTTAAGAGGCTAAATTTTTGTTTGTTTGAAAGTACTTCTGAAGGTCTGGTACACATTGGAATCCGCAGCCACAGTACAGTAGCACGGCACTAGCGTCTATGCGCCGCAGAGCCCTGTGAAAGTGGTGTGTACATTACCTAGCTCCTTTTCTTGAATCAGAATGGATCAACCGCTTTAGTAATGTATACGGCAACAATGCACACAGAGGCGATTTACCTATGTGAAATATGTAGCAACATACAGTGGCGGAAAAAGAATCGCAATATCAAGAAGGAGTTGTACGACAAACACGAGATTTGTTAGGCGTGTTTCTACGTCGGAAAGATGATGTCTTAAAATTTCGCGCCAGTCGCGTAAGAGTGGCGCTAGTAGAGGATGCAAACCAGGTTTGGTCTAAATAAAAACTGTGATAGTCGTGAGCGTTAGCTACCCTTGACACTGGACAGGATGAGTTGTTATTAGTCAAGAATGCGTTAAGGTGAAAAAAGAAGCAATTATCAATACGTCACTAAATTTCACCAGAGTCGTGTAACAGGGCTAGGTCAAGCTGTATGTTCTCTCTCCGATACTACAGAAAGGCTTGGCAAAAATGTAGCCACTGTACATGATTGCTGGCAGCGGTGGTCATGAGAGTGTAAGGTGCTAAGAAGAGGGAGCACCGGATGGCGTATGGTGCTACCGACAGGGAAGACTATCGTTTTCGGCATATGGCTCTGGTGTGTCATACTGCCTCTTCACTAGAAATTTGAGCACCAGTTGGCACCACAGTGAACAACGAACCGTTACTAATGAAACTTTCTGGCAGATTAAAACTGTGTGCCCGACCGAGATTCGAACGCGGGACCTTTGCCTTTCGCGGGAAAGTGTTCTACTGGCAGAAGTAAAGCTGTGAGTACCGGGCGTGAGGTGTTCTTCGGTAGCTCAGTTGGTATAGCACTTGCACACAGTTTTAATCTCCCAGGAAGTTTCATATCAGCGCACACTCCGCTGCAGAGTGAAAATCTCATTCTCGTTACTAATGAGTTACTTCGTGGACAACTCCGAGATAGACGCCCTGTAGCGTGCATTCCAATGACCCCAAGCCACAGAGATTTGCGCCTTCAGTGGTGTCGAGCGAGAGCTCATTGGAGGACAGTGTGGGGATATGATGTGTTTCGTCGGTGACAATGATGATCGTCTGTTGGTTAGAAGGTGGTCAGTTGAAGGCCTGCAACCAACCTGTCTAGGTGCTAGACACATTGGACGTACAGCTGGATTTATGATCTGGGCTTTAATTTTGTATGAGAGCAGGAATACTTTGGCTGTCACCCACGCGCCGTGAATGCAAATTTGTACATCAATCTGGCGACTCGACCTGTTGTGCTGCGGTTGAAGAACAGCGCTCCAAGCGGTGTATTCCAACAGGATAATGCTCCCTACATAACGCTATTGTAATTCAAAATGCATTACAGCTTGTCGACATGTTGCCTTGTCCTGCTTGATCACCAGATCTGCCTCCAATAGAGAACACACGGGACACCATCAGACTATAACTTCGCCGTCTTCCACAACCAGCATTAACCGTCCCTATGTTGGCCGACTACGTGCAACAGTAGCAACAAGCTGACGTCCCAGCAACTGTGCAGAAGAATGCATGCACTTTCGCATTCAACATTCTGGCGGTTACACAAGCTATTAACGTACCAGCATTTCAAATTTGAAATAGCTCATCTCGGATTTAAGTTGCCCTGTGATCCTGCAATGTTAAACACCTAGACAAATGTATTTCCGAATTTACACTGCCCTACATTAATTATTTTTTGGTGTTACGATTTTTTTCCGTCAATGTATTCCGGGCCCCGCACTGTCGGGGCCCTGCAACCACAGTGTCTAGTTCATCGCACAAAATGAAACATCAGCAGTTGTGAACGAAAAATAATGATACTGTTTACGATTATTGGTGATTATTGTGCAGTAGTTGCAAAGCTCTAGATATTATAGGTTATTGACATAAAATAAGGCGTATCTTTGAACATTTGAAGAATATGGTTATCATAGCCATACCTTATTACACCACATTTTACGTATTACAAATTGGCACAAAATTTTCTTTAAGAAGCGTACCTGGAGGACATCGTACGTAGGAATCCATAATTTTCTTGGTCGATGTTTCAGTCTAGTTACCGATTTTAGAGTCAAATGAAGAGGCGCGCACAAAGGACTACTGTAAGCAGTTTCCAGCTTTTTATACTGTGTGGTGCTAACGACACATGCATTGTTACCATGTCGCATGCGCCACCTGTGAGTCGTTGCGGAGTGCTGGGCCTGGAATGGGAGAATTGGTGATTGAGTACTGAGTAGAGAATACGGTTGTTGTTGCCTGTCTTAGGCTAGTTTGGCCAACGGATATGTGCAGTAGTGGACTCAGAGTTTGATGTTAGCTCTGTCGGGTGTTCAGTTTCTTGGATTAATGCCAGGACTGAATGGGTTTCATTTGATGGAAATTCATGGAAGTCGAGTCTGACTACTGAACTGCCAGAAGAACAAATGATTGTGCATACTTAAAACATACTCCATCGACGATTAAATTAAACGGTACGTCGTTTTTGTTTACTAAAGTGATTTCGGTAATAGGGACACTGTGGGGTGTCTTACTTTATAGGAATTAAGTTTCATGTAACCTCTTCTTGTCATGTCGGAACGTGCATAGCTCAGTTAACAAGACTGCTTGGCTCCTGGACATTGATTTGAATTAATGGATTCTAGTGCGATACTGAGTTGGTTCTGCAACACGCAGACGCGGGGGCATTTGATAATACTGTGCCTCTCGTGTATGTATACACGACACGATTACACTGGTAAGCTTACTGCCAATTTTATTTACTGTTTGAATATTTTACCCTCTTCTTCCGATCAGGGATAAGAAGTAGGAGCAATTATAGTTTGAGGTATAAAAAGTCATGGGATACATCCTAATATGTCGTCGGACCTCCTTTTTCTCGAAGTACTGCAGCAACTCGACGTGGCATGGACTCACAAAGACGTTGAAAATCCTCTGCAGAAATAATGCCGGTGAGGGTTTTGCGCAAGAAGTGACCTTTCGATTATGTCACATGCATGTTCGATGGAATTCATTTCGGACGATCTGGCTGGCCAAATCATCCACTCAAATTTCTCCAGAATTTTCTTCAAACCTATTGCGAACAATTTTCTCCCGGTAACATGACTCGTTGTCATCCGTTTAAATTCCATCGTTTTTTGGATCATGAAGTCCATGAATGGCAACAAATGATCTCCAGGTGACTGATCATAATGATTTCCAGTGAATGATCGGGTTATTTCAACCAGATGACCCAGTCCATTCCATGTAAACACAACACACACCATTATGGAGGCAACGTCAGCTTGCACAACCCTTGTTGACAAATTGGGTAGTTGAGTTCGTAGGATCTGTACCATACTCGAGCCCTACCGTCAGACCGTCAGCTCTTACAAACTGAAACTGGGTCTCATCTGACCGGGCCACGGTTTTCCATTTGTCTAGGGTCTAACCGATACAGTCAGGAGCCCAGGAGAGGTGTTGCAGGCGATGTCGTGCTGTTGTCGAAGGTACTCACGTCAGTAATTTTCTGCTGTAGCCCATTAATGCCGTATTTATCCGCACTGTCCTGGCAGTGACGTTCGTCGTATGTCGCACGTTGATATCTGTGGTTATTTCAAGCAGTGTTGCTTGTCTGCCAACGACGACCACTGTACGCTAACGCCGCTGCTCTCGGTCGTTATGTGAAGGACGTGTGACACTTTGTTGTCTGCGGTGAGAGGTAATGCCTGATACTTTATATCCTCGGCACACTCTTAACTCTGTAGATCTCGGAATATTGAATTCCCTAACGAGTTCCGGAATGGAATGCACCATGCACCTAACTCCAACTACCATTCCGCGTTCAAAGCCTGTTAATTCCTGTCGTGCAAATGATAGCTCCACCAAGACACTGCCCTTTTATACCTTGTGTACGTAATACTACCACCATCTGCATGTGCGCAAATCGCTGTCCCGCGACCTTTGTAATCTCAGCGTACGTTTGCCTTTTGCCGCAGGCTGTAGTGATTCTGAACTGAGCTCTGGATTCTAAACTGAGTTTCATTATGAGACGCATGCGGCACTGTGAAAAGATTACCTTCTGTTATAAGGTTGTCATTTGATAAAGGTTACTGGGAAATTTACACTCCTGCTTTGGGTGGTCATTCAGTAAGGACGTGAAGATCAATTAACTGAATTGGTTCGATGCTTTGTAATTTGTGGTATTGGAAAAGCGTAGTAGTGTTCCTTTCTCAGGTGAGCAGAACGTATTGGTATATAACTTATATTTAGTGGCCGATCAGAAAATAAAGTATATATCCTGTGGTCGCAACGGCCACGCTGCAAACCATTGCCTACACATATACATAGCGGCCAAGTGAAAATTGTTTGTGACGTCTTGTCAGGATGCTAGTCGCTCATCTAATGGAAAGAAATTTTGTTATTGTGGGACGTGACATTAAGTTCTGTGCAGAATCTGTAAATATTGCGAGTTCTACATAGTTAAGTGCTGTCTTGAACGGTAAAATGATTTCGAAAATATTTTTAATTCACCAGTTACATAGGTTTATGATGAAAGAAGTTCTGTATTTTTTTAAAAAAAAACCTAGTCGCGTAGACAGTTGAGCTACACTTCGTAAGTCGTGCACCATCCCATACCTAGAAACGGAATGTCTCTACCATGGCAAAAGTGATCGCTGTAGTTAAACTGAGTTTGCTTAATGTCCTAATGATCTTCTCTATCTTTCTTCCCTGTCCTGGACGCGTAAAATTGCATTAATTGCCAACAGCTACCGAAGTCCGACTATGACCTCGTGTCGCAACCGTAATGTAGAGCACGCGGAGAGTGCCAAGTACTGCAGAAGCAGGGCAACGTTTGTAACTCTTTGCCACACAGCAAATTGTTCAAATGGTTCTGAGCACTGAAGTCCCATCTGAGGTCATCAGTCCCCTAGAACTTAGAACTACTTAAACCTAACTAACGTAAGGATATCACACACACCCATGCCCGAGGCAGGATTCGAACCTGCAACCGTAGCGGTCGCGCGGTTCCAGACTGTAGCTCCTAGATCCCCGGGCGGCCTAAATACGTTAAACTTAGACTATAGGGCAGGTTACAAGCGAACGTCTGAAAAATGTTCCAACATGCGTCTCGCTCCCTTACATGTTCTACTTTGGTCTACTGTATGTTATTACTACCTTATTCCGGAATATTAGTGGCAGCGATAGCTTTCTTTGCATTGTTGACAAAACTCATCTAATTCCGGTGATAAAGCCTCGTACCAAACGACTCAGTCCGCTAAGCGAAAGAGTCAGGAAAGCAATTACCATTATACAAAAAGTGACGTTAGCAGAAAGCATCATGACGTCAATGGTTAGTGAGGAAGCAAGAATGGAATAAATGTATTGTTTCATGTCAGCTGACAGAGCATGTACAGTGAAACATAGGGAAGTATTTGTACGTATGTATGACGTATGCCATCATATGAACGCCAATTGGTTAACTAGGTAACAAGGCTTAAACTAATTGTTTCATCCTCAATCGACAAAACCGTACTTACGTGTAGTTCATTGTATTGCTGTGTTAATTGACAAGAAACAACATATCTATTCCGTTTTTACTTCCTGTTGACATCTTGGTGATTTCTGTTATTGACACTTCCTATATGACTGAAAATATCTAGTTATCATGTATACACCATTATACATATTTCATGAAATTTACAGGACCATATGAAACCAGCACTTTTACTTACAACGTTACAGCTTTCTTTTACCTAAGTAGCTGTGCTTTCATTTTGCAATATATCATGTACTCTGACGTACATTTTAAGATTAACGTTTGTTATTAGTAATGACATACTGTCGTAAACTATGGCGACGCATTTCCTGTTTATATTATCTTGCGTCTCGCCACCAGTTATTCTATATCATCACTGATCGATAACGGTATATATCGATTGTAGTCTCGTCTCCTAGGTAGCCACTTGGTGTTCTGTCAGCCATCTGTGGATTACGTGGAACTACTGCAGTCACTTACAGAGCGCAGGTAACGTTGAAATGCTGTATGTTCTGCCATTAAACAAAATTTCCTTTCATAAAATTTGCTTTCATTGCTTAATTTATATATCACCTCATCTTTATATTTTTTGTTGTTACATGTGTAAAAATTCCACCTTACTGCAATATTATTATGAAATAATGTCATACTCTGTAACCACTGTCTATAAACTACATGACGCTATGCGACGGGCAGTGGGCGGAGCTTCCGCTACTTAACCTCAAGCATCCGTGCGTTGGTCATCAGTGTTTATTGTCACAAAATAGAGGGCTGCTCCTCGTCATTCTCTCCAGCTGATATCACGGGTAGATATGGAAGCGTATTTCAAATTACTTGCATTACTTACATTTATACTTAAGTATTATCCTCCGAAACTTAGTATCACTCATTTCGTAGAGTTTGAATGGTCTGATGATGATCGTATCCCTTTCAAAACCGATTATCTGAATAACAAATTTTAACAAGGTAACTGCGTTTCTGTTGATACACCCTCGTCGGTTTATCATTACAAGGATATTTGTAATGTACGTCTCATACGCGAATCGTAGCATACCTTTAAGGTATATCCATCGATTAAGCTGTCGTTAGATGGATGACAACGCTCAGTAGCCGTGAGTGGCATCCCATCTGGAGAGCCCCGACGTGACAGACAGCCGGGGGCGGTCGGGTGATAAATGGCGGGGGTGGACGAGAGCGACAGGGCCCGGGGGCGGGAACGGACCTCAGCAGGGCACTGCAGGATCGTGAGAGGCGAGCACCTGCCTGTTGGCAGATGGTTGGTGGAATCTGGACCACTCTGCGCATCGCCATCTCTGAAGGAATTCGCTATTCGAAACTACAGTCCGTTTTATTTTATTGATTTATTTAACATGATCTGATTATGGCCATCAGGCCCTCTCCTACATCAGACCAGGTTTTCACATATGCAGTACAGTTTTTAAGTCATACTTACCTTAAATCATAGTTACTCGAGAAACAGCAATTTTAATACGAGAAATACTATCGCAGTTACCTAAGAAATAATAATTTTAATATGGTGAATAGTATTGTTATCATTTGTCTATAGAGACAATGTGACTAAATAACACTGACTATGAACTATTAAATTTAACATTGCTAGTATTTCTACTGCTGCTGCTGCGAATAGTAATAATAATAATAACAACAATAATAAAAAAATAATAATCGTGTACTTAATAACAATAATGATAGTGGCAGACATAAAAAGAACTTATGGGCATAAAAATAGATGCTTTCTGATACAGCGAGTTCTGAGAAAAGGAAATTTAAGGAGACTGCTCCAAGAGGGATGTAAAGGGGTAACGACTGCGTAGTGGAACAATAGTAATCATTATTGCTGTTTCGATAGACATGTTGTTAACTGACTTTGAAACTGGAAATGTTAACCAGTTCTCTAAAATGTGCAGAGCCGGGTTCCTGCTACTGAGAATGACTTGGAGGAAGTGGCTGCACGATGGAGTGGGACAAAAACGATTTTTCTCTCATGGGACGGTTCTTTCTGCCACGTTGATCAGACAAGAGCATTAAGGTCAAGAAAAGACATGGGGTAAAGCGTATGTTTGTGAGGCAGTAGAGACGGAAAAGGGTGTAAAATCAATGTCCCTACGTTCAGTCAGACAGAATTGCGCATGCTGTGATGAAACACGTTGAAAGAGTCTAACATCACAGATACATCGAATGTAGGCATTCAGAACCGGTTCCAGGCGATGTGAGCTTTCCTGAGAAAGACCTTCCAGGATACAGTCACTGTAATCAATAATTGAAAGTGTATGTTTTTGTAAAAGTTTCAGTTTCAGGTCGAGAGGTGAAAGCTTTTCACATTTTTGGAGAGCATCGAAGAATGCTGAGACCTGCTTGGACATTGCAGTTACGTAGTTAGTCCAGCTCCTTATCTTTTATTACTACTAGACTATTTTCTGGGGGAGAAGTTGGTATTTGTCCCACTTAGGATTAAAGATGGTAGTGATTCCCGATATTTCGGACAAATGGGCCTAGAACCATCATCGCATGGGTTTTGGACGGGCTGAGTTCTGACCCTATATTCTGTAGCTATTTTGATAGTGCAGGCAGGCCAGCATTGAGATTTTCGATAGCTGTCTTCAGGGTTATTGGTTCTGTACTGAGAAGCAACGCGAGGATATCAGCCTGTACCTGATATTTTCAGTAGGACAAAACTGATGACACATTACTGACATCTTATGAAAAAGACCTAATACCTGGGGACGCTAAGTACTGATTTTCAGCTTTGCTCATTTGCACGTGTCAGTGATGGTTTTTATCTTTGACATACAGTGAAAAGAGTGTACGACCTAACACTACGCACTGATTTGCAACTTTGCTACCGAGTGAGCTGGCGCAGTGGCTAGCACACTGGACTGGTATTCGGGAGGACGACGGTTCAATCCCACGTCCGACCATCCTGATTTAGGTTTTCCGTCATTTCCCTAAATCGCTCCAGGCAAATGCCGGGATGTTTCCTTTTGAAGGGGCACGGCCGAGTTCCTTCCCCGTCCTTCCTTAAGCCGATGAGAGCGATGACGTCGCTGTCTGGTCTCCTCCCCCAAAGAACCCCAAACCCAACTTTGCTCATTTGTAAAAGTCAGTGAGACATTTCTTGGTACAGGGTGTTTATAAATTAATATCGGGGTTTTAACGCTTTATAATTTTTATTACATTAAACTTGTAAATATAAATGATATGTCAAATGAAAGAGCAACTCATACAGTTGTGTTTGGCACTAGCAAGATGGTGCGCCACCTCACTTACAATGCGAAGTACATGATTGGTCGAACTTCACTGTACCCAAGTGCTGGATTGGCCGTAAGCGACCCAGTGACAGGGCTTGCCTTGCATGGCCTCCATGTTCACTCGACATAACGCCATGCGATTTTACCCTTTGGGGCTTCATCAAGGATTGTGTGTACGTGCCTCCGCTACCAGCAGACCTCCCTTAATTAAGAAACCGGATTGAAGCAGCTGTTGCTACAATCACTGAAACACACTCATCAACGTTTGGAGGAACTCGGCTATGGCCATGATGTGTGCCATGTAACAAATGGCACTCAAATTGCACATTTATAAGGTTGTTGGTTTAACGGTTGAGTTGCTCTTTCATTTGGCATATCATTTATAACTGTAAATTTAATATAATAAATATTATAAAGCGTTAAAGCCCCGATATTCATTTATAAACACCCTGTATTATGAAATCTCACAGCGGAAGTGTCACAAGCATCATTGATCTTGAGTGCACCAACACAAGCTCAACTGTGTCTTCGGCCAGTGCAGTGTGTAAGCTCACTAGTCAAAATAGAGTAGCCTGCTTGAAAGAGAAACTAGTAGCTTTGGAAAGATGTAGACGATTTAGAAGTGGCGTCAGGCAGTTTGTGACCCTTGCATTCGGGAGGTGCAAGAGTATGAGTCGACGTGGAGACTTGATACAAAGTTCGAAGGGAGCTACGGTGTTTGCACGAGACCATGATCAAGTAGCGAATGAAGCAGTCAGATTTGCTGATGTATCAAAGCGGATTGTCCAACGTGTTTAGAAGTAAACGCATACCATGCAGCTTGCTGTATGAACAGTGATCGTAAAAAGATTCTAACCGACAGGAACTGGAAACAAGACTGAAATCGTTTTCACACACGATTGAAACTGCTCCTGTCAGTCAACGCAAGTTCATCTCAACCTGTTTACTAAAACTGCAAAGGGTAGTTCGTGCTACGGATCATTGGGAGTCGGAAACCTGGCAAAATGACATTGCTTACAGTAGCGCATAAGGCTGTACATCTTCGAAGAGTCAAGTAACGAAGAAATTGGACATAGCTGATTCGGGACGGTTAGAGCAGTCCGACGTGTCTCGCTTTTGCCTCTCTTTAAACGAAGCAAGCCGTCTAGTGCACAGACAACCGGATGAGGCGTTTCATTCGCATTGTGTGGAGTGTGTAGATCAGGCTAGCGGTGTTACTATGAGGTTCTGGAGTGTTTGTTATAGTATGCATCCACTCTTTAAGGTTACTGTGAACATCAGGCAGGACGTTTACTTCAACAATATGTGTTACCTTTGTTCTACATCTTCATGACTTGTACCCTGCGGGCAATCCAGTCTCCATAGTCATGTTTATCAGGCTGCACAGACACATTCCTGGCTGCATGTAAACTCTGGCACCCTGTTGCAGTTTTACTGGACTGCAGAATCACACTCTCTTAATCCCACTGAAATCTTACGAGTCACGTGCGATCATTATTTAGAGATTCAATTTTCGTCTGTCCAACGCGATTTCCATTATTTCAGACTGATCTGTTGCAGGTAGTCTCACCCAGCTCACCATTCCTCGTATTTTAACAGTGGCCGAATAACTATCAATTCCACTGCCATATGACAACGTATTCGTTCCTGGATTGAGTCCTCGCCACTGCTTAAATTTTGAATAAAAATCATCAGCAATAGTAATGTAAGACTTCCGGCATAAGAAGCCACGCTCATAATGCCAGCGACTCTGTCAAAGATCGAGGAGGAGTGGTCAGAAGTTAATAGGGAACTCTCTTGTCCTTCGGGTGGGAAGTTGCCATAAAAGGCAGAAGAATCAGCAATAATCAAGGGTATGACGATGCACAAGGCAAGGGAAACCACTGCATTAAGATACATAATGTATGTCCACAGGACACATGGTCTCTAATTGAACAAGTATATCGATAAAGCTTCCTGGCAGATTAAAACTGTGTGCCGGACCGAGACTCGAACTCGGTACCCTTACCTTTCGCGGGCAAGTGCTCTACCAACTGAGCTACCCAAGCACGACCCACGCGCCATCCTCACAGCTTTACTTCTGCCAGTACCTCGTCTCCTACCGTACTTACGGGTAGTTCCCTGTATGTGCTCTGTCAATTGACGGGAAACAGCATATCTATTCCGTTTTTACTTCCTGTTGACATCTTGGTGATTTCTGTTATTGCCACTTCCTATATATAAATATCTAATAATTCACTGCTATGCATACAGTTTTCAACTGTCGAGACTTTTATTTTTCAATTGGTTGGCTGTTATTTCCAATCCATTGAAGATGTTCTTACAAACTCATTCTCTGTCGTACCTTCCTATTCATAACGAAGTTTCTCCTGTTATACCATTTTCTGCTTCTCTAGATATTATCCCATAATCACCCGACCAGAAATCCTCGTGTTCTTTTCTTTTCATTTCACTTCACTTCACTTCACTGACGTCCACTATATCTGGAGTGAGCCTTACCAATCCCTTTCAGATTTTATAGCTTTCCCACAAACTTCTGATATTCCGCAACCCGACTCATAGAACGTTATCGTTGCGTTGGTCATTCAGCTTTTTCTCATGATCACATCCCCCTTTGGCAGCCCAATGTGAAGATAGATTTAGTTTCAGAATGAGATTTTCACTCTACAGCGGAGTGTGCGCTGATATGTAACTTCCTGGCAGATTTAAACTGTGTGCCCGACCGAGACTCGAACTCGAAATCGGGACCTTTGCCTTTCACGGGCAATGTTACGGGAACGGCTGCTGAGACACGCACACACCCGAAAACACTGGCGCGCTCATGCACACACACACACACACACACACACACACACACACACACACACACACATACGTACAAAATTTGGCTATTGTTGGCATGTATCTAGGTTTTCTGTTCAGTCTTTAGAAAAGGTTTTTTTTTTTTTTTTTTTTTTTGCAGACTAAAGAATTTTTAATGAAACACAAACTGATTGAGACAACGATGTCATACATAGAGATAAAAACCGTGGATATCAGATTTTTTCTATTGCTGTTCAAGTCGGCTGAATGGTACAACATCAGGGTGTTAAGCTACTTTCAGTGGAAATACGTATTTCGACATGCACCACTGACGCCGTTCAACCTCAACTTGCTCAAATTCTCCGAAGGCTAATAAATGATCATATGTCTTTCATTTCGGCGATACTCATTTTCTTCGATATTGCGATTCAATCGGTCTCAAGCACAACGGAGTAATTCCTATGTTACACGCCTTCTTACTTCGTAATTTCTTGTACGGCCTGTGATATAGCTACATGACTGAATTCATTAAATGAAGTGCTGCTGTGGACCCAAATTGCACCGTATATCACTTTTAAATAATAATGTTAACTTTCATTTCTACTTTATCCATTCACTTTTGCAGAGAACATGCCCTTTGTCCTTGCCGGAATTTTGGTCTGAAACGTTTACATAAGTTACTAAATGCAGCGGCGTTATTTCAGTGCTCAGTTCACAAAATCGATACATTTATTTGTAATTTTTGTCTTTTGCTGTTTCGACTACACCTAACTTAGGTATCAGTTGCATTCTTAGACCTGTGTGTTGAGATTTATAAGAACAGTCGTGTGTGAGTTAAAAAATTTAACAGCATTGATTGTAATATAGTGTAACCATGAGTTGCCGATTATCAATTTCGGTTGACCAGCAACCATTCTTGGATCTTGCTTACTACAGAATTAGTGATTACTAAAGATTCACCACAATGTTGGACACAACACCATCATTACGAAGTGTAACTCTCCAATAGTAAAACGCAGATCAAAGCATGACTTAATATATAAAACCAGCAAAAGGTTTGAATAACAATGATGTCGCCAAAATTGTACCGAGCAAACTAATTGTTTAGTAAGCATGATCTGAGTTACACTAAATAAATTAAATGGCAAGTGAAGAGGGCCTCCCGTCGGGTAGACCGCTCGCCTGGTGCAAGTCTTTCGATTTGACGCCACTTTGGCGACTTGCGCGTTGATGGGGATGAAATGATGATGATTAGGACAACACAATACCCAGTCCCTGAGCGGAGAAAATCTCCGACCCAGCCGGGAATCGAACCTGGGCCATTATGATTGACAGTCTTTCACGCTGACCACTCAGCTACCGGGGACGGACTGAGTTGCACTTAAAAACGATGACGTCGTAGCCTAGTTAGTACTTAGGTACCGATTCTTTAATAAGCATGACCTGCAGGATCAACCGTAGCTGTATTCAGCAAGTTTCATTATTCTGTATTTTATTATGATTGTGACTGTTAGCATTATTAACAAATAATGGAGATCCTTCGAAAATGTGAGGGTTTACAAACGGTGTATCTTTGTTTTATGTATGTAGGAGGAAGGAAATCAATGAACGTGCAGGGAGAAGGTGTTGTCCACACTGGCCTCGCTTTATTTTCTGTAAGAAAAATACAGGTCGTTTATAGCACACAACATACTAAGAATGTGAAGCAGGTAGAAAGGGCAATGGCTTTGAATGCTGTTTACGGTTTGTGCACGTCTAAACAGTTGCACAGCCTCCACACTGCTGCTGAGTGATGGATATAAAATTCAAGTAGAAGCCGCCCACACAATACAACTGTTATCTCATCGCTTCAACGTGTTTTCTTACATAGAGCGTGTTATTTTCGCAACGGAGACACTCTCTCGGCAGGTAGTCCGTTTATGCAATGCTGTACTAGTCCTGCTGCATTTCAATCCCACTCTCCCACTTCCCACGCTCAGATTTCCAACCCAATTTTCAGAGTAACTCTGCTCCAGCTTTTAAATGTTGTTTGAATTTCAGAATAGGTTTTTTTGATAAAAATGTTGGTCGTAGATATTTGCTTCCTTCTCGTAATTGTTCACTGAAACATGCCACTCGTACTGGCCACAGAAAACTGGTCAAGCTCTGCTTCTTTATTATTATTATTATTATTATTATTATTATTACTTCTTTCATTTCTCAGACGTTATGTCTGGTTAAAAATGGAAAGTGACGCTGACTTTGATCAAGCGAGACTTCCTTTTAACTGTACAGTATATGTTACATTGCATTTAGGAACTTTCGGGTGATTGAACATGTATCAAGAATTACAGAGTTATGTAGTTGTATATATACATTTGGATGTAGCTGTATTGCGTTGATGTACTGGTGGATATTGTGTGGTATGACACCTGTAGGTGATGGTATGATTGGTATAATGTCAACTTTTCCTGATGCCACATGTCCTTGACTTCCTCAGCCAGTTGGATGTATTTTTCAATTTTTTCTCCTGTTTTCTTCTGTATATTGGTTGTATTGGGTATGGATATTTCGATTAGTTGTGTTAATTTCTTCTTTTTATTGGTAAGTATGATGTCAGGTTTGTTTTGTGGTGCTGTTTTATCTGCTATAATGGTTCTGTTCCAGTGTAATTTGTATTCATCATTCTCCAGTACATTTTGTGGTGCATAGTTTTAGGTGGGAACGTTTTGTTTTATTAGTTTATGTTGTATGGAAAATTGTTGATGTATTATTTTTGTTACATTGTCATGTCTTCTGGGGTATCCTGTATTTGCTAGTATTGTACACCCGCTTGTGATGTGATCTACTGTTTCTATTTGTAGTTTGCAAAGTCTACATTTATCTTTTGTGGAATTGGGATCTTTAATAATATGCTTGCTGTAATATCTGGTGTTTATTGTTTGATCATTATTGCAATCATGAATCCTTCCGTCTCACTGTCTATATTCTCTTTTCTTAACACTGTGTTGGATGCATCTTGATCGATGTGTGGCTGAGTTGGATGCTATGGGTGCTTCCCATATAGTGTTTTCTTTTTCCAATTTACTTTGATGTTATGTGATCTAAAGGGTTGTAGAAGTGGTTATGAAACTGCAGTGGTGTAGCCGATGTATTTATGTGTGTGATTGCTTTGTGTATTTTGCTAGTTTCTGCTAGTTCTATAAAGAATTTTCTTAAAGTGTCTACCTGTACATAATGTTGGTTTTTTATGTCGATAAATCCCCTTCCTCCTTCCTTTCTGCTTAATGTGAATCTTTCTGTTGCTGAATGTATGTGATGTATTCTATATTTGTGGCACTGTGATCGTGTAAGTGTACTGAGTGCTTCAAGGTCTGTGTTACTCCATTTCACTACTCCAAATGAGTAGGTCAATATTGGTATAGCATAAGTATTTATAGCTTTTGTCTAGTTTCTTGCTGTCAATTCTGTTTTCAGTATTTTTATTAGTCTTTGTCTATATTTTTCTTTTAGTTCTTCTTTAATATTTGTATTATCTATTCCTATTTTTTGTCTGTATCCTATATAGTTGTAGGAATCTGTTTTTTCCATCGCTTATATTCAGTCGCTGTGGTTATCCAATATGTAATCTTCTTGTTTAGTGTGTTTTCCCATGACTACGCTATTTTTCTTTCATTTGTCTGTTCGAAAAGCCATATTTATATCATTGCTGAATACTTCTGTTATCTTTAGTAACTGGTTGATTTGTTGCTGCCTGTAGTTTTAGATCATCCATGTATAGCGAATGTGTGATTTTGTGTTGGTATGTTCCAGTAATATTGTATCCATAATTTTTAATATTTAGCATGTTGGATAGTGGGTTCAGACCAAGACAGAACCAGAAAGGACTTAATGAGTCGTCTTGGTATATTCCACGCTTAATCTGTATTGGCTGTGATTTATATTATTTGAATTTGTTTGGATATTATGTGTGGTTTTCCAACTTTTCATTACTATGTTTAGGAACTGTATCAATTTAGGATCTACTTTGTATATTTCTCCATGAGTGGAGTACACTATCAAAAGCTTTTTGGTAATCAATGTATGCGTAGTGTAGTGACCTTTGTTTTGTTTGAGCTTGATATGTCACCTCTGCATCTATTATCAGCTGCTTTTTACATCCTCATGCTCATTTGCAACAGCCTTTTTGTTGTTCATTTATAATTTTGTTCTGTGTTGTATGTGTCATTAATTTCTGTGTAATGACTGAAGTTAATATTTTGTAAATTGTTGGTAGGCATGTTATGGGGCGATATTTAGCTGGGTTTGCTGTGTCTGCTTGATCTTTAGGTTTCAGATAAGTTATTCCATGTGTAAGTGTATCAGGGAATGTGTATGGGTCTGCAGTGTAACTGTTAAATAATTTAGTTAGATGTGAACGTGTTGAGGTGAACTTCTTTAACCAGAAATTTGCTATTTTATCTTTTCCAGGGGCTTTCCAGTTGTGAGTAGAATTAATTGCTCAGGTGACTTCATGTTGCAAAATTATCACTTCAGGCATTTGTGGTATCATCTTGTATATGTCTGTTTCTGCTTGTATCCACCATGCATGCCTGTTATGTTGTACCGGGTTTGACCATATGTTGCTGCAGAAGTGTTCCATGTCTGTTATGTTTGGTGGATTGTCTATTTTAATTTGTGTGTTATCTGTTCTTTGGTAAAATTTCTTTTGGTTTGTGTTGAATGTTTGGTTTTGTTTCCTTCTATTTTCACTTTTCTTGTATCATCTAAGTCGTTTGGCCAATGCTTGTAATTTCCGTTTCTTTTCATCTAATTGCTCTATCGCTTCTTGTTGTGAGATTTTACCTAATCTTTTTCACTTTTTGTCTGATATTTCATTTCTTATAAATTGTGTTAGCTGTCTGATATCTTTTCTCAGTTTTTTTATTATGATCTGTAGCCTGTCTTGCCATGCTGGCTGTGTGGGTTTCTTCTGCGTGATGGTTGATTCTGATCTCTGCCTAGTGTGTATATTTAGTGTAGTGAGTGCTTCTATATAAACCATTAGTTGTAACTCTTCCATAGTTGTATTTTCATTTATTTTGTTGTGTTTGATTGTGTTGATAGTTGTTATTGTTGTTTCAACTTGTGCGTTATTTGGTGGTCTATGCAAGAATGGTCTAATGTCTGCATTTGTGTCTTTGTATTCTATACATGTCAGCTGAAATTTTTCTTCTATATCTAACATGTGTGTCACTTTGTGCTCTAGTTGTTCTTGTTCCGGTGACTGTCTTATAATTTCGTTTTCCTCTTATTGTTTAATTGATGCGTGTTGTTCTTTCTTTGTTTTCTCTGGGATGTTTGAGTCCATTACTGTATTTTCTTCTTCTTCTGGTTGCACATTATTTTGTTCCCGTATTTGTTGTACTTGTTGTTTGATGTTTTCTAATTCTGACTGGGGTATACTGTTATTTTTCATTATTACACCGATCTTATGAGCTAGTCGTTGTTCTGTTAAAAATTTTAATTCTGGGTATCTGGTAATAAATGTTGTGTATACTTATGATCTGTATCCAGTTGTGTTGGTTCCTAAGTTTGTTGCTTGGTAATAACAGAACATGAGATGTCGGTTAACTTCACCTGACCATCTCATCCTCTGTCTTCGTTTTCTTTCTAGAGTGGTTGCAGGAAGTATATCCTGCAAAACACCTCTATTTGGATTTAAACCATTTTCCGTATGGCTAGCAGTGTCATTGTGGACGGGCGTAGGGTTCAAGCGTCGTTCGCGACCATGACAGCGCTTGTCCGAGGCTTCATTAGTTCTGTCCTGAACCAATTAATCACACTAAAAGGGAAGGAGGGTTAGCCCTGTTAGTGGTTTGTTCTTTTCGTCCCCTTTTACGACTGGCAGAACATACCGGAGGCCTATTCTTTTCCCGGGACTCCATGGGGTTTATTATTATTATTATTATTAGCCATCGATTGCGTTTAATAACGACTGCATATTTGTGTTCTCAACATCGTCTGTCAGCTTCGTGATTGCGTCATACAGTACTTAATGTCTGGTAATCGTTTTACAGTTTAAATTTAATTATCGGTTTCTATCGCTGTCCCGCAAATTGCTGTTGTCAAAACACTGTGAAATATTTTTCATCTTCGTCAAGAATATTCCACCAACCTGTTCCATATTTCATTAAGCGTTATTTCTAAACATTTCTCTTTGCAAATTTATTTTAGGAGCTCTTCTCGATAAAATAATTTCCAAACCTTCTTAAGGGTAAACTTCATATGACGTTCAGTAATTTGCTTCCAGCACAGGTTCAGAACTAAAAGTATTTTTGCGTTAGGAAACTGCTTTCTTAAAGTGTATAAATCATCGTTTAGGCTACCTTATATTGGTTATTTTCAGTAGTCTCAATTCCTAAACTGTATCGCTTCTTCTACAAAATATTCCCTTCGCTTACTCAATATCTGCATTTTTAATATCGTTTGTGGCACACATTTTCCTGATAACGTAGTTTCATTGTTATTACCATTTCAGAATCGTTAGGTGAATTGTGCTGACATTAATCCTCTGTACAGATCGAATCGTCCGTAGCCAATTCACGAGCAGAGGTCTTCTGATTAAACAATCTGAGCGCGATTAACAGCTCATTTCAGACATTGGATCAATTGGTTATTGTCTACCTGATAACAGCGGTTCTTTCCGATCCACGAGCAAAGGTTTGCTTACTTAACTGTCTGACAATAATTAATAGTTAACATCTGAACTTGTCGGTTACGGTCTGCTATACTTATAAGCTTCACAATAAGTCCTTCTGATGTTGCAGGATCAATTACGGAGGCGGAAACAACCAACAAGGCAAGTTTGAATGGTAAACGTAATGTCTGAGATCTTATTGACAATTATGATTGACCGTATAAAAGGAAGATTCATTTGGTGCAGACTACTCGACACGCTCACTTCTCGTAGGCGCTAGGCTTGGTTCATTCACATTAACATCATTTAGTTGCAAATGGCAGTACCGTATGATGTACAGAGGGTATTGCATAATCCTATAATGTAATAACAGCAAACGATAACTGTTTTTGCCAGAACTTTCGTAAACAAGTTACCACTTGAAACATGTTCACATTGGACAGTTTTGAATAAAGAAACCCCACTGACAATAGCACAGAGGTTCGCAAAACTATTTGGTTCTATATCAAAAACAGTGCTTGCTTAGCAGGCGGAAGTCACATCCAGTAACACTATAAGTTGGAACTGTTGCGTACATTTCACCACTCTCACCACAAGTCACCCACCAGTTGATAACAGAATTACAGCATGCCACAGGTCGTGCAGTCAGTATTACAAGTAATTTTGACTCGATTTGCATATATTCATTCGTAATGATTAAATTAAAGGCAAAAAGTTCCTCTCAAACGAAATAAGAAGAACTATGAATAGCGTAACTGTCGCTGTGGAGGGTACCATCCGAGACCTGAGCTGTCCAAAAAATGGTTCAAATGGCTCTGAGCATTATGGGAGTTAACATCTGAGGTCATCAGTGCACTAGACGTAGAACTACTCAAACCTAACTAACCTAAGGTCATCACACACATCCATGCCCGAGGTAGGATTCCAACCTGCGACCGTATTAACAGCGCGGTTCCTGACTGAAGCACCTGGAACCACTCGGGCACAGAAGTCGGCAGAGATGTCCACCACGGCGGTACAGTGTAAGCTGTAAGTAGCTGTTACAGCACACAGAGACGAGATACGTTAATCTGCATCAACAGATACAAAAACCGCATGCGAGTACCGAGATGACATGGATCATTATTCCTCCATGTAAGTTCCACCAATCGTTGGAGTCATTTCTTCATAATGCTACAGTGAGTACATTGGTGGTGGATAAGATGTTTGTAGAAACCCAAGCATCAATTGACAGCTCGAGGATTCATAAATGAAAATCTTGTGTAGCTTCCAGCTGAACGTTGAAGTTGTACGTTCAAACGTTGATGCTCTCATGAATGTGTTGATGTCGTAGCATTAAAAGTTTCATTGCTTCTTGGTTTTCTTATGCTTTGGATTGTGGATGAACAATGCCCTACGCACTGCTGAACTGCAAGTGACATGTTTCAAATAAATTTTGTGGTACCTTCTCCGAAAAAGAAAAATGTACAACTTTTTCTGAATAATTTAGCCTATCTTATCACACTTTCACAATTTTGTTAGCTAGTGAAGAAAGAAGACCTAGCGGAAACGAATCTCCACCTTTCACGCTACTAGGACTTACGAGGCGTGTTCAGTGAGTAATCCAACATTTTTTCTCGGTTAATTTCGGTTGAAAAATTGGAGAATTAGCTGTGAAACATCGTGGCATACTCCCGCTTCAGCTCCTGTACTTCCGTAAAGTTCCGATAGATGGCAGCACTATTCATAGCCTTAACAATGGGATCTGTAACGGGAGCTGTAATTCAGTTTCTTTTGACATAAAACCAGAGTACTACAGATATTCATGACGATTACAGAATGCCTCGGATACCTGGAAGTGAGTCGTTGGGCGAAGCGTCGGACATTATCGCAACTAGGTCGCACTAACCAGTTCGGCCGGCCGTACACAGTTGTGATTTACGGACTGTTGGAACATACGGACACTTCAAATCGAGGTGATCGGCGAATCATAATCAAACACCTGACTGTTCAACTGGACGTCTCTGCCGGTAGGGTTGAAACATTCGTCGGCCATTTGGGGCGCTCAAAGTTAAGTGTCCGCTGATTTCCTCGCCGCACAACACAATACCATGAAGAGCAACGAAGGATCATCTGTGCGGAGTTACTTGCGTGTTGCGAAGCTGATCGTGACATTTTGTGGAACATCGTAATAGATATTAAACACAGTTTCATCATGTTGAACCAGAACAAAACGGCTCTCTATGAATTGGTGTCATTCCGCTTCTCCTCCGAAGTTAAAGTTCAAAGCAGCACTCTCAGCGGGTGTAGTCATGGAGAAGGTCTTCTGGAGCTCTGAAGGGGTTATTCTTTTTGATGTCCTTCCTCTCGGTGCAACGATCAATTCTGAGGCGTATTGTGCTACCCTCGTGAAACTGCAGAAGCTACTTCAGCGTTTTCGTCGCCTGAAAAGTGCTAATCGAACTTCTCCTTCATCATGACAACACAAGGCTCCAGAATCCAGATTTCACATCTTCCGACTTCCATCTGTTTGGCCCAAGAAACTAAGCATTCCGCGGGAAGCAGTATGTGGGTGATGAGAAGGTTATAGATGTAGCAAGACGTTGGTTCCGACATCGACCAGTAAGGCCGGAGATTATGTTGAAAAATAGAGTTTTGTAACCAGAAGAGCGGGGAATAATACGGTGTATTGGAATCATGAAAAAAACAACCAGCGTTCAGCAAAAAGCATTAGTTACTGAACGCCCCTCTTATTCCTCGTTCCGTCACAATGATAGGCAGGTGGTAGCGACTGGAAGGGAAAATGTGTGAAGGGAAAATAAGAGAACCTAAAGAACAGGGTCGAACAACGCTTGTGTCTACGATGAAAATACCTCATAGGGTATATAAAGTACTGTAAAACTAAGTAACTAAGTTTGCTAATAGACAAGATTTTATCCCAGCTTCGAACTCATAAGGTAGAAATTAATATATATATATATATATATATATATATATATATATATATATATATATATATATATATATATATTGGGGAGCTGTAACAAATTATAAACAAATATCATAGTAAGGAGTACACTTGATGTGTATATGATTTTCAGGTGTTTGACTACTTTGAGCCTTCCATATTACAAAAAACAATAGAATACTAAAGTGAGCATAAAGCAGATCATTGTATGTTATTAATTTTCTAAACATACTACTACGGCCGTAAAAACTGAGTTTCATAAAGTAAAATTTATTTAACATCTTTGCTAGGTAGGAAAGCAGGTTAAGGGGCTGCTGAAATAGAAACAATGAGTCCAATAACGGATAACCCTGTTAATTTTTAATTTATTCCAAAGGCATAAAATATGTTCCACTGGTATTAGCATAAATATTGACTCACTAAGATCTAACATGATGAACTTGTTACAGTCAAATCAGCATTAAATACAGCAGCAAGGCAAAAATCGTACAGGGGGCCGCACTCTTTAAGAATTCTTCTCACCCTTTAAGTTTCCTTTTTTCTTAAAAAAAAATTCACCAGTAGTTAAACAAGAGTATTATTATTTCTCCAGTTTCCTTACTCCACTAGCCTTTAGCTGGACACAATTCTTGCTTAGTTTTACAAAAAAAATTCAAACAAATATTAGCACCAAATTATCAGGAAACAGCAACAAAGATTATTATTGATCACCCAATTTAAGTAGCCATTCGTTCTAAAATATTTGTGCGTGATAATGAATCATAAAGGAAAATCCTTACACAAACATTGCCTTGTTCTAATCTCAATCTCAGTAAGGGCAAAGTAAGAAGCGGGGAAGCAATTATTTTACAATTAGGCACTTGTTGTTCCTAAAAACTGTTCTGGTTTTCATACATTAAACAAATTGGCATAGAACAAGTTAATCTGAACAGCCAATCCTCCCACCACTTGATGCAAATTAAAAACAATAAACACTTTTCCGCTTTCACAGATTTTCATCTCTATGGACAACTACAATTAATAAGCAAAAGAAAAACGTTAAGAAGAAACAGGAGATCATAGGCTTATTGTGCGTGGACCGGTTACGACAGCACAAAACGCTTATCCAACATGGTGACGCAACCACAATTGCGCTCTAGGCAGGACATTAGTATACGAATAGCTAGATCTAATACATAAGAAAACGCTATTAACACACAGGAGTTGTTTCAGCAACTAAACCTTGCTATATCAGCCAGTAGGCATTTACCAACTTCGGCACTGCCATGGACGAGGGCACTGGTGGTTAGATTATCTGCACAATTATACCTAGTGCCCAGATTCGAGATTATTTTTCAAAAGTAACAGAGAAGCGCGAACCTTAAACGAGCCACCGAATACAAATTTTGCACCTGTTACCTTCAAGTAACGTATTCTCATAACAGGGGCTTTTACACATGGATTAAGCAACCACGTGAGATATTAATCCTCTAAATAGTTTAGAACTCTGCTTCAATAGCACCTCTGCTTACATTGTTAGGTAGAACTGTTCCACACAGTGGAAAGAAAACTCAACACAGATCTCACAGAAAGTAATACGTGACTTTACCACAAAAAGAAATCACAGTCTCTCTCCTTTCCATATTCCTAACGTTACGTTCAGAAAGCCCAGGGCACAATCAGAACCAAACAACGAGCTTGGACGGGGCACCATATCGATACAACTAGTAACGCTGCATCCAACGGCGTTAACGCCCTAACAGCGTAAAGTACAAGCCCACTAGATAGTCAGGTATGGAACAGTGAACGTGGGTCAACATTTCATATCAATTCGAGCAGCGCAGCAAGGCAGAAACTCCGCCTCTCTTCCCCGTACCGTCTACGGCGGACGCAGACAAACCGTTACCCTCGGCAGTAACGGCGCCTATTTCACGCGTCCAGCCAAACACCAGCTCCGCTATCAGGAAGGGGCCACGCCACGTTGTCCCACACAGCAGTGCTGCCAAACTGACCGCCGTGCGAATCACAGTCCAATGCTCGGTTCCGAGTACCTCCTTGGTGAGCCGCCGCTCCCTTTTTAGCCCCCGCCAATCAATCGCAGCCGTTGCCAGTAAACTTCTGCTCTCCCGGAGATATACCAAAGAGAACCAGGGATATGGGCGTGAGTAACAGCTCATTCTACAATAACATTTCAGTCACAGTAAGAGCTCAGGTATTATCCGACATTTAGTATTTTGTTTTGGCAGATTCACAAAAATACCTAAGCTTTCGTTAATTTCTGTGCTAACTCTATGAAGTTTTCACCTAGCTCTCATATTGCAAAAATATTTTGTAATTCACGTTTACTGTGCTATGTAACGTGTATAAACTGACAGCATCTCAACAAAATAATTTATTTAGCTGAGCAGCTACGCTGCGGTAGACTAACAGTTACATACCTCATTATTATTTTTCGTTACATAGGTTTGGTTTTGTACTATGTATCTGCAACGAGTAAAGAAATTTTGTTTGAGCATCGTGCACGTTTATATCAAAGAGAAACAATAGATTTTAATATTATGGATTTATGATATATCTGAATCATTTCACTCACTCTCTCTCTCTCTCTCTCTCTCTCTCTGTCTCTCTCTCTCTCTCTCTCTCTCTCTCTTTCCAAGCATTAATCCCGACCTGCAGGGTCAGCTGCTTAATCAGATGTGGCATCTTAATGTAAATGGGTGGTCGAATGCCTTTCCTGCCGCCCACCCGCACCCCCCAGGACGGAATTAGTGTACTGTCTGCGTCTAGTGTAATCCATGGAATAGTGCGAATGTGTGCAGATGTCTGCTAGCAGTGTAACTGAGGCGGCACGCGGGGACCAGCCCCGTATTCACCTAGCGGGATGTGGAAAACCGCCTAAAAACCACATCCAGGCTGGCTGGCATACCGGCCCTCGTCGTTAATCCGCCGGGCGGATTCGATACGGGGCCGGCGCGGCTACCCGAATTCAGGGAGCAACGCGTTAGCGCTCTAGGCTACCCTGGTGGGTTCTGAATCATATCAGTATTCCGAATAAATTGTTAAGGGAAATCACAATACAACACCAGACGGCGTTGCAACAATGTCAAACTGACACAATTGATAAAATTTTCCGGTTATTACGGCGCTTTCGAATAGATTTTACCTTAAAACACAACGTTTATATCCAGAGGACATTTGCACGTGGAATCGCATCTTCTTTGAATCTCCGATTCACGGCCTGGTTCACTACTGACTATTCGCGAGCCAGGGTGTGAATCGGACATTCAAAGAAGCTACGATTTCCCTTTAAAATTTGCTCTTCAGATGGGAACGAAACGTTGGTTTTTAAGGTGAACTCCATGCCTGAATAGTTTATAAATTGTGAAGATTCCGGCCGTGAAAATTTACATTTTACAATTTCAAACCGACACTTGAAGTCGGCATACAAATGCTTCTGGCCCCAGCAAGCTACACTAATGAATAAGATATCTACCGTTTATGTTCATTTGGAACATGTGTATTACGATCAAGAGTATGTTTGTAGCGCAACGTATTACAACAGCAACAAAACGAAGTCACCACATTTATCATTATTAATTTTCCTAAGTACCCCATGACGGTTGAAACAGCGGATTTCAGGACTTTTTCGTCATGATGAGGCGTGAAATGGGCACTGTGAAGACAGCAGCGATTCATTGTTTGAGAATACGTGGAAACTAAGACATTATTTTCTTGCAAATCAATTTGCGGCAAAGACTATTCCGGTTTCAAAGTGCGCTGTTTAGTTACGATTTTCATGTATCCTACACACATACAATGAAGAATAATGTTCGTCTTTAAGAATAGTGAATGTCTAGGAAATAGCAGGAGACATGACCTATTACAGAAACACGTCTTATAGCAAGGTGGGTGGGCAAAACTATTCAAATACTAAGAACGCAACACATGGCCATTCCCAATACGTTACAGGAGAACCTTTGGCATTCAAAACAACTTCTAAATGTATAAATGCAACCCCTGTGTGGTTTTCAGGGGAATCTTATACCATTGTTTCTATAAAGTAGTAGCAAGTTCAGGTATGGAGGTGGTTTGTGATTATTCCTACAAAATAATGGCAAGTTCAGGTAAGAACGATGGAGGTGGATAAGGATCACGCACCCTTTTCTTTACAGCAGAGCACAAAGGCTCAGTAATAATGAGATTATGTGACTGGTGGCCAGGGGAGGTGCGAAAATTAATCCTCTTGCTCACAGAAGCAGTCTTCAACGATACGAGATATGTGAACAGAGGCCCTGTCGACGTCGAACACATCTCTTGAAGAACCAATATTGTACCATGAGGTGGGTCTGATTAGCCAAAATGGTCACATTATCCCTGGTAGTAATGTGACTGTTGTGATTGGCAGGAGAGCCAACACCGTTTTTCTAAAGGAGGTCGAAATGCACGCGTTTTAGCTCACGCAGGCTGGCGTGAGGTCTGGAACATGACAAGGGAATTATAATTGAGAAAAACGGACGCAGCTGGTGGAATACTTAACTTTAATCCATTAATGGAGAACGTCGCTCTTTATGGTACATGATTCACAATATCAATAGTACGGATACTGGCGCCTTGCTAGGTCGTAGCAAATACGTAGCTGAAGGCTATGCTAACAATCGTCTCGGCAAATGAGAGCATAGAAGTCAGTGAACCATCGCTAGCAAAGTCGGCTGTACAACTGGGGCGAGTGCTAGGAAGTCTCTCTAGACCTGCCGTGTGGCGGCGCTCGGTCTGCAATCACTGATAGTGGCGACACGCGGGTCCGACGTATACTACCGGACCGCGGCCTATTTAAAGGCTACCACCTAGCAAGTGTGGTGTCTGGCGGTGACACCACAGTGACCTTCCCGACTGAGATGGGGCCCACGGAATATCACGATATAGCTGCCCAAAGTCTAATCGAACCCCAGCCATGTTTCACTATTGGGCCGCAAACTTGGTCATAAGTCATACGACGAAATTATTTTTTTCCTTTGATCCATATCCAAGGCGGCTTCGTCTCCACGATTCCCTATTATGTGAATTTACATCAATGGTGAGTGGTTTTGGATTTACAACTTGCTCTGCAGTTCCCCTCTTCCGGAGCTACCTCATTTTGTTTTGGTGCTGACAGGACTAGCGAGTGAGAGACTTTTGCAGCTGACGTCTTCTTATTTTTCGTCGCAGTCCTTCACAATGACAGTCCGTTACAATCGCGCAGCACAGAATTTCGTCTGTGACATAGCATACGATGTTTCTCAGCTTTTACGTTTGGATACGGTGCCTCTTGAAATACCAAACATTTCGGCTGCCTGGGTTACGGAAGGACCCACCATATCAAAGGCAACAATATCGCGATGTTTGGATTCACTTACCACCGATATGACATCCTCACAACTACACAGAACACTGTTCCGACCACGACCGACATTTGCAACGTATTGAGGACATTACACATGTGCCTTTCATGATTAACACAGCAGCACAACCGCAGGCATGGCTGTCATCTGTGTTTATGTAAAATATTGCCTTTTTCGCAATTTGTCTACGTTTTTGTCCAACCTCTGCATCTATAATCAGTTTATGAATGCGGAAAATAGGATACTGGTATGGATTGCATTACGTACATCATTTAACGGACTGAATAAGTCACCACAGTTGCAGCTGTATGAAACTTAGTCGTCTCTAGAAGAAGAAGTAATGACGTTAACAATTAACACTGTATTGGGAACTGCAGTGAACTGTAAGAATGTGCAAATAATTAGATTCCGTCAAAATTGTTCCGTAGCAGTGAAAGTGCTCATAATAAAAAGAACACACAGAAAAAGAAGTACTTTTTCTTGTGGATGAGGTATTGTGTTTACATACTCTTGCTTTCACCTGTATCAACTGATTATTTGCAATTTTATTCACAGAGCTGTTGTAGCGTAAGTTTTGGCTTTGTTTACCATTATTTTACGATCACCCACGTCTACTGATAGTTTCCTAACGCTTAGGATACAAACGTTTAACATATTATTGGTAAACTAAGTAGTAAAAAAATTTAAACTTATATTAATCTTACTTTATTATTTATTTAACGTCGGGAGTTGGTAGGATTCCTACCCGCTTTCACAGCACTGTCACGAGGCTGTGGTAAGACAGTATATTTATAGTATGTATTACCGCTTTTCTTAGTATTTAAGGAATGTAGTACTATTTTAAACTAAAACGAAAGTTTGCTAGCATCGGAGAGAAATTAGATATCGCGGTCTACTAGTGCACACTTATATTTAGATGGTTGTTCTTGCACAATGAGACATTGTACAAAAATTCAACTCAGTGGATGAGTGATTTACTACAGACATGTCATTACTCTGAAATAGCAAAGCTCAGGCGTAACCCCAAGGAAAGCAAGACGCAGAAAATTATTTAGCTGTGAATAGAATAACTGCAAATCGTGGACTCAAATTTGTCATACTTTGAAGCCGTTATTACTTGACGAGAGAGTTACTTATTAATGCAAGATACTTTTATTCAAGCTTTTATTCATGGTCTGGTAAAAGTTAGAAAACAAAGACGGACTGGAAGAAGTAGGATTAAAAAGGTTACAAATTCTGCTGCTGTATCGTTTCTACAGTATACCCATTGGACAAAAGATGTTAATTTCTAAATTCGAACCTGGCCAATAACTTCCTTCCTGGGGAAGGCAGATTCTGCTAGTTCACCTGACTAAGGTCTCAAAAGACGTGCTTTTGGCAGTTTCATGCAACGAAAACGTTGCAAAAACCGTCACTTCAAGAAAGATAAATAAACTTACAAATAATGTAAGGACCTTGGTAGCAACTTGTAATAGGGACGTATATTTAGCGTTCTTATTTCTGCTAATCGTTCTTGGAACTCTCGTCATGTAGCGGCAGTTACGTTGCTGTATCCTAGAGCACTCTAGCTAGACTTATATAAATTTAGGAAGCCTACGCAGCAGTGGATAAAATTACCATTGTTGAAACAGGAAGAAGTATCTGTAACACTATCAGTTCATTAACATTAAATGTCTGTTGATGATGCATCAAAGCAAATTAAAATGATTCAAAGACAGGGATTGCGGAATGAAGTTGGAAATTGTGTGGAGGTTGGTGCCACTTCTTAACTTAGCTACTTGAGCTTCCAGTAAGTCTTTAAGTATTAAAAAGCTCGATTGGGCAGAAGCCAGGCAAAACCTTCGCTACTTTTGCTACTTAATGCTAACAAATGTTTCAAAGGTACAGCCTGAAGTAAAGTAACTGCCTGCTTGAACTGCATCGTGTGAAAAACATCGTGTGGTAATTTGAATTTTGTATTATGTTACTGAATGGATGAGAGGGTGCTCCACGTGTGGACGATCTCTTGGAATTAGTGCTTTCAATTTTTGGAGGATCTCGCGGTACCTTGCAGAGTTTTGTTGGGGCTTTTAAGCATGAATTCCAAATGTAACTCACCTCGAACATCCCTTATGACTGTGAACACGACTTTAATTGCTGATGAAATGGTCTTTAAGTGTTTTGGCGCCTGCGACCCTTTGTGGCGGATCTCCATTGATGCGCTCTTGTGTTCGGGGTCAGAATGGTGAAACCAGCTTTCATCAGCTGTTAAATTATTGTTAAGTACCTATCATCCTCACGCTCAAAAGCAAAGTAAGTTCTTGACAGACGGCCAATTTCCTCTGTTTCACGTCTGGAGTGAGCATTCGAGGTACTCACCGTGGACAGTTTTCTGTTCCGTATGTCAGCAACGTTTGACTATACACGCATTCGTGAAATATCACACTTACCTGTTAGCTGTGTTATCTCACGATTTTCTCTGATGAGTTCACCAAACCGATTCCAACAGTCTCGTCGGTTAACGTATCCGGTCGTCAACTTCGAGGTCTGTCACATATGTTGAGTTTAGCACCACCGTTTTCTTCATTACGATCATATTACTGATGTCACCACTGTACATTTTTGTATGATTTTCAATTGGAGGTACGTTTGGCGCTGTTGGAAACTTAATTACAGCACTCTGTTCCTCACGCACTGACATATTTACGTTACACACCACTATGTTACACGCTTCAGTTCCGAGCCATCTAGAGGGAGAGGGTTGCAACGTTCTTGCTCCGTACACCGTAGGTTATTTTGATGCTTAGATAGTACAATCCGTTAAACATCGTAGTTCCCAGTGCTGATGTTAAGTTTCTCGCGGTTCTCATTTCCGACTTCTCATTACTTTCGTCTTTCTTCGATTTACTCTCAATCCACATTCTGTATTAATTACACTGTTCAATCCACTCAGCAAAGCGCGTCAGACCACCGACTAGTATGAATGACAAGTAATATTGGGAACAGAATAAAAGATTCGAAGGAATTACGCTTCAGCACGGCCTCGTACAATGTGTACTTCGAAAGCCACTGTAATGTTCATGGCGTACGGTTCAACATACCAATGTTATAAACGCATCTTTCCTAAACTATTCGCATATTGAGGGATGGGAAAAATACCTATCTATCTGTATACGTGCCCTGATCTCTAGTATTCTCGTGATCCTTACAATAGTTGCAGCAAAGAGGCCACACAGTCTTCTTCGTCATGTTCTCTAAATTTACCTAATAGGTTTCCGCAAAAGCTTCTGAACTTTCTTCTAAGTTATCCAAGCATTTCTGTTACGCAGTAGAACAGCCTATACCGACATTTTCCAGTAGTGGCACTTCTCCGAATTAGTTCGACTTTTTTCCAGCCTTCTTGATAAAGTCTCAAAACACAATCACAAAGCTTTACGACTGCTCGAAGTCACTGCGGCTTCCTTCACAGACGCAGCACACTCATCTAGAACCTCTTCATCAAATCGGCCTTCCATTCGCCTTCCCTAATACTACTTTCACGTGATCAGCCTATTTCAGATAGTGTGAGTCACATTCTCATTAGTCTGTTCACTCTTTACTGATTTTCAGTAATCTTGTAATCAGATACCATAAGATTTTTTCTCTTTGTTATTGTTCTAATATTAACCTCCATTTGAAGAAACCTGCCTTCCGTTAAAGCAAGTCACAATTTTCTCCAAATCTTCCTACAGTTACTTACTATCAACCTTGTACAATGCTTTCCTGTAAACTGCTTGCGTAAACCATTACAGATGCATTGCCATTCTTCATGTCTTCTGACCGGTTTGATGTCGCCCGCCACGAAATTTCTCTCCTGTGTCAACCTTTACGTCTCAAAGTGGCACTTACAACCTGCGTCCTAAATTATTTGTTCGATGTATTCCAGTCTCTGGCTACAGGTTTTGCCCTCTACAGTTTCCTCTCAGCACCTTGGAAGTTATTCCGCGATGTCTTAAGTGATGTCCTGTAACACTGTTTTTTCTTCTTCTCAGTGTTTTCTATGTATTTCATCCCTTGCCGATTCTGCGGAGCCGGCCGGTGTGGCCGTGCGGTTCTAGGCACTTCAGTCTGGAACCGCGTGACCGCTCCGGTCGCAGGTTCGAATCCTGCCTCGGGCATGGATGTGTGTGATGTCCTTAGGTTAGTTTGGTTTAAGTAGTTCTAAGTTCTAGGAGATTGATGACCACAGATATTAAGTCCCATAGTGCTCAGAGCCATTTTTGATTCTGCGGAGAACTTCCATATTTCCTACGCCATTAGTCGACGCAGTCTTGATCATTCATCTGTGGCACTACTTTTCTAATGCCTCCATTCTCTTCTGTTCCTGTTTTCCCGCTATCCATTTTTTACTAGCACACAGTGCTGTGCACCAGTTGTATATTTTCAGATACTTCTTCATAAATTTCAGGTCTACGTTTAGTATTAGCAGACTTCTCTTGACCAGAAATGACCTTCTAGCTGATGCTAGTCTACTTTTTATCTTCCTTGCTCCGTCCATCATAGGTTATTTTGCTGCTTAGGTAGTGGAATTTGTTACATTCGTCGTCCCCAATGCTGATTTAAGTTTCTGGTGATTCTCATATCCGACCTCTCATGACATTTCTCTTTCTTCGATTTACTCTCAATCCATCTCATTAGGCTGTCTATTGCATTCCAATCCACTCATCACATCCCGTAATTCTTGTTCAATTCTATACTGAGGATAGCCATGTCATCAGCGAATCTTGTCGTCGATATGCTTTCACCTTGAATTTTAATTCCGCTTTTGAAACCCCTCTTTTCTACCCGTGATTGGGTTCCAATGTTTTGATTGAAGAATAAGGGTGAAGATCTACATCTCTGTCTTAACTCATTTCAGTCGAGTACTTCGTTTTTAATCTTCCAGTCTCATCGTTCCCTCCTGGTTCTTGTACATACTGTGTATTACACGTCTTTCCTTACAGCTTGCATCTATTTTTCTCTGGATTTCGAACATCTTCCACCATTTTACAACGTCAGACGGTTTTTCCAGGTCCACAAATCTTATGAAAGTGTGTTTGTTTTTCTTCGGTTTTGCTTTGATTATCAACTGCAACATAAGAACTGCCTCACTGGTGCATTTATCTTTCCCGTAGCCAAATTGATGGACATCTAACACATCCTCAACTTTGTTTTTCCATTCTTCTGTATACAATTCTCGTCAGCAGCATCTATGCTTGAGCACTTAAGCTGATTGTGCGATAATTCTCACCCCACATTAATCGGCTCTTGGTATTTTCGGCATTGGATGGATAATTTTTTATTCTCGAAAGTGTAATGGAATATCTCCAGTCTCATACATTCTACACACTAACGTGGATAATCGCTTTGTTGCCATTTTCCCAAATGATTTTAGAAATTCTGATGGAATATTATCTGTCCCTTCTGCCTTTTTGACCTTAAGTCGTCCGAAGCCCTTTTTTTTTTTTAAATTGAGGTTCTAAATCTGGATCCCCAGTATTTTCCCTGTCGTCTCCTGTTTCCTTTTCTTTCACGTCACCTACGAGTCCTTTCCCTCATAGAGAATTCCAGTGTACTCTTTCCGCCTATCTGCTATATCTTCCCATTTAACTGTGGAATTGCCGTTGCACATGCCACAGTAGGAAATATTGGAGCTTTTAGAGTCCATATGCACTGCTCGTGGCGTACTTACGCACTCTAAACTCACAGCCAGATCGCTGTGTTGCCTGAATATCCCTTCTTACGGCTACAGGGGATAGTTACCTTTTTCGCCCCGTGATGTTATCCCGCCTTATGGTTGCAGGGGTGATTACCAGGCGTAATTAACGGAGGCGTTTCAGCCCCCGATAGCGTCCACAGCAGTTGATGGCGCCGTTAGAGTTGACGCAGCGGCGCCATAACTCCGGGACAATATCGGCGGCCGGCACACATTCGACGCTCTTTGTTGCTCCGTGCTTCTTCTGCCTCACAGCTCCTCATTAATTAATGTTTATTGTGGAGCTTTGGAAAGGTGCTGCACCTGCTGCCAATGTTGACGACGCTGTGCATTTGACGCGCTTTGTATATTGACAGAAGACTGTGTAGGAGCTGACTAATTAATGAGCGCAGTCAACTGTGTCATCTTTCGCATGATCGCAGAACGTTTGTAGTCACTTCGCTAGTTTTACAGCATTTATGTATCTTCGTGATAATTATATTTCTCCCAAAGCAGTCAATTAAACGACTTCGTTAATGTGCAGTCAGAGATGCATTAATAGTACTCATCGTAAACACTTTAAAACTATTCAGAAATGATGGAAACTAGAACTGTAAGCACGAAAACTATTATATGAAGACTATTATTTAATTTATTTATTTGTGGTAGGTATCAGCTGTAGCATAGCAAACCTACTCCCGAGTGCTCTGATAAATATTCGAGGTCCTCGCTCGAGACAAACGGCAAAAGAACCAAGTCCGACTCATGCCGTGTGTCACAACCGTAATGTAAACGCGGAGAGTGCGAGTACTGCAGAAGCAGGGCAACGTTCGTAACTCTTTGTTACACATTAAGCAGGGCCATAGCAAGGAGCCCAAACGATACAGTGGGACAGCACCCAGAGTATCGTTCTGAAAATTTTCCAATACGGAGTAATAACGTGCAACATCCGAGATCCGGAGCTCCAAAGCGTTTTAGTACCGACAAGAAAAGCAGAGGCAGGGAAAACCGTCCTTAGCCGAGGTACCACGGAACAGCCATGACTGCTGAAAACTCTGGTGAAATTAGGGCAAGTGGGGTTCTGTCATGCTACAATGGCCTGATGGCTGGCTGTTTCGTACTCAATGTGTAGTCTTTCCCACTACAGCACAGATTACTGGCGCGCATACATCGCCTCCACCACTTGAGACGTCTCAGTAATATCGTGTGGGAACAGTCAATGTCAATGGTATCCACTCCATCCTCAAGACCCGCACATTACACGACGTGATTAGAGCGGCAGGCTTGGACGTTGCCCTTCTCCAAGAGGTCCGTCCAGAGCTGCGTTTAGACCTTTATGGCTACACCACATACAGCCTACCATCTGGTGTTGGCACAGGAGGAACTGCTTTCTCCGGGACGGCATCCAAGTGACGGACGTGACCTACTTGCAGAATGCGCGAGGCACAGCGCTCACACTTCGCGCAGTCCGCCTCGTTAATGTCTACGCGCCATCCGGTACTTCACACCGCGGTTATAGGTACGTCTTCTTTGTGGAGGAGGTCGCTCCACTTTTGCACATGGAACATTACATAGTGGGCGGCGATTTTAACTATGTCTTGCGGCCCGAGGGCCGCACGGGGTTAGCCGAGCGGTCTATGGCACTGCAGTCATGGACTGTGTGGCTGGGCCCGGCGTAGGTTTAAGTCTTCCCTCGGGCATGGGTGAGTGTGTTTGTCCTTAGGATAATTTAGGTTAACTAGTGTGTAAGCTTAGGGACTGATGCCCTTAGCAGCTAAATCCCATAAGATTTCACACACTTTTTGAGGACCGGGTAACGCATTACGTCCCATGCCCTGCTCTACATGCCCTGGTACGTGACGTCGTGTACCACGACATATGGCTCTTACATCATGGGAACCAGCGCTGGTATACGGACCTTATCAGCCACTCTGGCATTGGCCTGGACCGGTTATACACTCCTGGAAATGGAAAAAAGAACACATTGACACCGGTGTGTCAGACCCACCATACTTGCTCTGGACACTGCGAGAGGGCTGTACAAGCAATGATCACACGCACGGCACAGCGGACACACCAGGAACCGCGGTGTTGGCCGTCGAATGGCGCTAGCTGCGCAGCATTTGTGCACCGCCGCCGTCAGTGTCAGCCAGCTTGCCGTGGCATACGGAGCTCCATCGCAGTCTTTAACACTGGTAGCATGCCGCGACAGCGTGGACGTGAACCGTATTTGCAGTTGACGGACTTTGAGCGAGGGCGTATTGTGGGCATGCGGGAGGCCGGGTGGACGTACCGCCGAATTGCTCAACACGTGGGGCGTGAGGTCTCCACAGTAGATCGATGTTGTCGCCAGTGGTCGGCGGGAGGTGCACGTGCCCGTCGACCTGGGACCGGACCGCAGCGACACACGGATGCACGCCAAGACCGTAGGATCCTACGCAGTGCCGTAGGGGACCGCACCGCCACTTCCCAGAAAATTAGGGACACTGTTGCTCCTGGGGTATCGGCGAGGACCATTCGCAACCGTCTCCATGAAGCTGGGCTACAGTCCCGCACACCGTTAGGCTGTGTTCCGCTCACGCCCCAACATCGTGCAGCCCGCCTCCAGTGGCGTCGCGACAGGCGTGAATGGAGGGACCAAAGGAGACTTGTCGTCTTCAGCGATGAGAGTCGCTTCTGCCTTGGTGCCAATGATGGTCGTATGCGTGTTTGGCGCCGTGCAGGTGAGCGCCACAATCAGGACTGCATACGACCGAGGCACACAGGGCCAACACCCGGCATCATAGTGTGGGGAGCGATCTCCTACACTGGCCGTACACCTCTGGTGATCGTTGAGGGGACACTGAATAGTGTACGGTACATCCAAACCGTCATCGAACCCATCGTTCTACCATTCCTAGACTGGCAAGGGAACTTGCTGTTCCAACACGACAATGCACGTCCGCATGTATCCCGTGCCACCCAAAGTGCTCTAGAAGGTGTAAGTCAACTACCCTGGCCTGCGAGATCTCCGGATCTGTCCCCCATTGAACATGTTTGGGACTGGATGAAGCGTCGTCTCACGCGGTCTGCACGTCCAGCACGAACGCTGGTCCAACTGAGGCGCCAGGTGGAAATGGCATGGCAAGCCGTTCCACAGGACTACATCCAGCATCTCTACGATCGTCTCCATGGGAGAATAGCAGCCTTCATTGCTGCGAAAGGTGGATATACACTGTACTAGTGCCGACATTGTGCATGCTCTGTTGCCTGTGTCTATGTGCCTGTGGTTCTGTCAGTGTGATCATGTGATGTATCTGACCCCAGGAATGTGTCAATAAACTTTCCCCTTCCTGGGACAATGAATTCACGGTGTTTTTATTTCAATTTCCAGGAGTGTATTTCTCTCGCGTCCCCTGCAGAGCGACAAGTGATGCAGAAATTTGGCCGTTGAAACCTTGCTGTTGTCAATTACATCTGACGAGCTGACATCAGCCTCGGCTAGAGGAGCACCGAACAAATCGCCAGGACTTGAGGGTCTATCCCTGGAATTCTACCGCTCTTTTTATGACCTTATGGGTGACTAGTGGCGCAAAATGTTTCAAAAACTGATCCGCCCCGATTTCACTTTCCCCACGGAATTCACAGACGGCATCCCAACACCTATACCGAATGGTCGTTGTAGGTGGCAGTACTTACGCCCAGTTTTGCTAGTTACAGGTTAACTCTACTTGATAACCGTTATGACTTCAGTCTGACCACTGTGGTTGAGTTCATTGGTAATTTTCTACTGTTGTTATTTCCTTAATATAGTTACACAGCCTAACGATTTAGTACTTCAGCTTCCTTTTTTTCTTATAGATCTGTTAATATCTTTCGTGTCTCTTGTATTCTTTCTACTTTCCATAACTGTCTTCTCCTCCTACTATCGGTGAGCAAACACGATCAGTAGCATAAAGAATGATTTGGCAGCTATATTCCTGTGTTTGCTTTTACTGATACTGGTAGTTCAGATGGTGCTGCTGTGAAAGATGTCATCATCTGATTCTACTCTCACATCAGTTGCTTTCCTTGTTTGTCTAACTCAGGGATTTATATAACCTCAGCAACATACTCGAATTTAAAATCATCACCTCTATCAATGTTTCGATATTCTGTTATGAAACTTAACAGTTTCGTTCACTAAACAGATATATGAACGCCTTCCTTCCTTACTGTTTGAACTGTTGTCTTTTCTTTTTACAAATTACATAAATGTTATCACTAAGGGTCAATGAGATGACACTAGTATGACCTCGTAGCTTTAAGACGTAGATGAATTTAATACGTTAAATATTGTCATTTTTTACAGCATATGAACTACCGACGTGAAGGCACACAGAATAAAGGTTCTGGAGGGTTAATTAGAGATTTTTCAAATATCGGGCCTTTATAAACACTATTGTATTAAGCACTTTGACATTGTATGCGCTTTTGTGTTTCGAGTCAATCCATATTGTTATAGTACTTTATTAGTTATATTTTCTTGTTATTAGATATGATGATGGCTGTAGTCCAGATATGAAACCGGTCCCTGTAAAAAGAAAACCGGTCTTTTGTATAGGTACAAGAATATTTTTTTCATCATGGACACTTCATATAGATTGTTTGCATTTCGTGTTTATAGACGCAGTGAGCCTAGGGAATGATGTTTTTGCTTCATTTCTGTGATACGGAAAGCACCTGAGAACGAGAGAAGTCTTTGAATATCTTCTCACACCCGTCTGCTCCCCCCTGCCCTCTCTTATGACATTGTCTTATGTCTTTCCATTTAATGTAGTATACCAACGTGCTATAAAAAAAAGCCTAAGCATTGCATTGATAGATCGCGTAAAGCTAGGGTATGGCGTGGCGGTGACGTGAGAAGAATGGTGCAATATAACAGAAGACAGTGGCGATGACTTGGAGGGAGGCGAAGGAGTCGGTAACAGTTTTGTGAGGAAATATGGCATACATAAAGACTGAAGGACGGAATATGCGGATGTAGACGGCACGAGAGGGCACGACATCAGGTCAGACAACTTACATCGCAGACGCTATCAGGAGGACGTAGTCGAATTAAAGTACACTCCGACTAAAAGGCTTTGGTGCCGTCGATGGGTATACGATGACGTTCAGGGGTTCAGTGCTCAAGCGATGATTGTTGTAGGGTAAGGTGGTACAATTGCGATTATTGTTGACAAATGTTATTGTAACTGTAAATAAATTGAGAAAAGAAATAATTTTAAATATGGCACTTGTTCTTGGATGTTAAATGAATATGTAACACGAATATTAGACAGTTACAAATGTTGGTATAAACACAAAAAAAGGTTACAGAATTGAGAAAAATCGATCGAAAATGTATCACAGTATGTACATTTGAGATCACTTCCTGGTACAATTTTGATCACTGGCATCTTCCACAGGCACCAACGCATACTTCGTGGTACCAAACATTGCATTTTTGGCAGCGAATCCAATCACCCTTAGCTACTGATTATGCACTATAGTAATTCAATAAACAAAATCCACAATTATTCTCGTTGTTTGCTGACGACTTGAAACTTGGTATACTACTTTCATCATTACTCACAGACGTACATTCCTGTTTATTGCTCTTGCTGCATTTGTTCATTGCTTTCCTTATGCCCTGTTGAAAAAGTTTTCTCTTGCTGCAGAGTTTTTCCCGGTTTTCATCTGAAGTGAGTCTACCTAACGTCTGTGTTTTCCTCTTCCGAGAAGAGAATTTTTTCTCTGGACTTGGAAAAATGTCCTTGACAGCATCGTGCAGAGAAATGGTACTGGACTCTGGCGTTACGGATTTGCCGTGTTCTTCAGTTACATCTTTTGAAAACAAGGTTTTTTCTCCAATAATGCTGTTAGTAACTTGACTGGTAGAGACTGAAGGAACAGGAGCCTCGAATAACGTTGAAGGTGAAAATTTCTCCTCGGGAACAGGGCATCATTCCTGTGCATTGGAACCCTTTGACTGAGCCCCATCGGACGCAGTTTTGCTCCAGGCATCACAGAAAATAGTACAGAATCGTTGTTTTGTAGTGCTTTCGGGGATCGCGATGAATCCAGTCAGTTGCACTTTTATGGTACTGAGACTACAGGGACTTGAAGAAAGTTCTATCTAATGGTTGCAGTACATGTGTATTGTGCGGAGGCAATCCGAAAAGTTTTATCCCATTTTTCCGACAATATACTACAGCATCTAAGCTGGTATGGCTGGCATGGTTGCCAATAATAAGAAGTGTAATAGGGCTACCCATTGTTTTGTATTTCTTGAACTGTCGAATCCAGACCATGAACACTTCTTCATTAATGTATCCCGATTCACTCATCTCCGTAATGGAACCAGGAGGTAATCCATCTTGAAATTCAGTGCGTTTTCTCACTCATTTAGAAATTACCATTGGTGGTAAATACTTACCACTTGCGTTCCTGCATGCAGCAACAGTCATATTTTGTCCTCTTTCCACGTTCGTTAGTGAAACAACTTCTCGCTTTTCTTTACGACTTACTATATTTGTGGGTCTGTTGTTAAGAGGAAAGTCGGATTCATCCATATTTACACTCTGCTTTATCAAACAAATCATATTCCTTTTAAGATTTGTTCTAAATCCAGAAAATATTTACTTACTTCTGCTTTATTTAAGCCTTCAGCTCTGGCCCGCTAAAGACCCTCGGGTTTTCTCAGGCTAACGTGTGTCTCTTAACAAATGGTCTAAACCAGTCTATTCCAGCAACCCAGCTTTCTAAGTTCTGTGGATGTTTCAAATTATTTTTCTCAGCTAACCGAAATGCGGCTTCTCTTAACTGGAGTGGCGACAGACTCAATCCTCGTTGTTCTAGAAACAAAGCTCTCTGGACCAAAGCCTCTTCCATTTCAGAACTGAGTACCGTTCGATGACCAATTCTGTTTTCTATAGGACTAGTTGGAGTTAATCCAGCTTGCATTTTCATTTTAATGTGCACTTTACCATGTAAAGTGCTGAAAGGAATGTCATATCATTCTGAAGCAGTTCGAAGGCTCAGATGTCCACTCTTTACACTCTTTATTGCCTCATCTAATGCAGCTGGACTCCATTTATTGTAAATTTTCTTTTCTGCTCGTTTTAGTGGCATCTAGGAAAGAAGAGGTGGCTTTAAAAAATTTACTTGGAATAATTGTGTATAATATGTCTATGGTAACCAATTGTTGCGGACTAAACTAAAAAACAACATTGATCGAAATTGTATCATTTTTATGATCGAAAGTGTACTATTGGCGTGAGTGCAATCACGAGTAAATAGTGGTGAACTGTGCCAAGAAATGGCAGCATATGTCACAGAGGCTTTCTCTGTAGGTGTCTCAGAACACATCCCAACGGCAAACAACTTTCTAATCTCACTAATATAGAATTTGCAAGCTCGTGGAAACTAGAAAATTTATAAGAGCGCGTTAGACTAAGTAGCTTCACTTACCTCTTAACAGGGAAAAAATTATATCTCCGTAGGACAAAGCGGTGTATTCGTGGAAAAGACAGGAGGAGCTGTAGACACCTGCTACACTACAGTGCCACTCAAAGGCTAGTGCTGCCAACACTACGAGACTGCCAAATGGCGCGAAACCTTATGTTGATGGGAACTGTACCTATATCGAAATTGTACTATGTTACACTACTTTGTTAATCATACGAACCTCTGGATTAGGTAACTGCCTGTGTCGTAGAAAAGTTATATGGATGTAGTAAACATATGAGTGATCGGTTTTCGGTTTTGGATACGAAAAGCACGACATATGTTCTGAAGTACAGACCTCTTGGCTGCCGCATTGTGGTTGCGAAGTGGGGCCGAGGCAGTTTCAGATGAGGTTTTACAGTCTGACGAGAATTTGTGGGTTTGTTGTTTTAGCTTGACGATGTCCACTATGGACAAACAGTAGTTACTTTTATTCTGTAGAATGTTGCGTTATCCCGACTGAAACCTAGGTAAATCTAGGTAAACCTTGCAGCTGAGGCTGTTGGTTTTTAAAATTAAAATTAATAATTATACAGTTGCTGACAGTGCAGCGCAATGTTGAAAATATTTAAGTTCTTACCTGCCGAAGTCTCCTGGTTATCCCACTTATACTGACTGCAAATCTGTGTGTCAGTCAGTCTGGTATTCGACCCGTTATGCTGCCATTCGTCAACAGTATGCCAGGGAGTTTTTACCAGCCCACGTACCGCTGTTGTAACATGCTCTACAGAGTGTCGACATGTTGCATTGACCTGCTCGATCACCAAATCTGTCTCCAATCGAGCCCATGTGGAACACCCGGCAACAGCTCCATGATCCCCCACAAGCAGCATTAACTGTCTTGTACTGACCGACCAGGTGTAACAAGCATAGAACTCTCTCTCACAAACTGATATTCCGCACCTCTAAGACACTATGCATGGTTGCATTCAACATTATGATACTCACAGAGGTTATTATTGTTCCAGCATTGCATATATGACATTGGTTTTTCACGCGCTTGCATTAACGTGTGATCTTACATGATTAATCACTTACAAACGTTACCTAGACAAATTTATCCCATAAATTTCATTACTCTACATTAATTATTTACTCGTGTTGGGATTTTGTTTCCATCAACGTAAATACAAGCTAGTAATGAATTTTAAAATTAATAAGTTATAAAATTTAAACATATAGAAGTTGAACATTGAATATCGCATTACTAGCGAGCATCAAAGATAAACAGACGTATTCAGCATATTACCGTAGTCGTAAAACAGGGGAACAACATATAACACAACAATAAAAAGCGTTAATGAAATGTTTGAAATGGGTTAATAGTGCATGTAGATAAAAGGAACCCAAACAACAAATCCAGACATCATGCAAGAACTGGAGCTAAACAGCTAATGATATACATAGCTTTACGTTCCTCTCAGAGTGGGGTTAAAAAAAGATCATATAGTAAAGCAAAAAGTTGCCCAACTGTAGTGGCCACAAAACGTAAACGAAAATATTAGTGTGCATTACCAGCATCTTAACTAATGCATAAAAAGCTGCGCATTAATTATAAATAAAACAAGTTAATACAAACTACATGTGGCGGGATGGATTGGAAGCTTAGGGCAATAATCACCGAAAAAACCAATGGTGAGGTCAGCAGCGAGCTATAGGGGAAACTGTCGGCGAAAACAAAATGTGAAGCACATCATAGGGCCGGAAGCTATAATTGGGGTAAGTGGAGTGTAGCATCTCGTGAGCTTGAATTTTTTAAAGTTCTTTTATTTTAATGTTCTTATGTAGCTTGTGCTTGTATGCTATGTATTTTTCAGTGCAGCCTTCTGAAGAATGGCATTATGTGCCTGAAATCTCTTTTGTGCAACTTGCTGCCGATGTACAATATTTTGACGACCTACTCAGCCGTTCTCTTCAGGTGCTGCAAGTTTTGCTCATATGTGGAGTCGCTGCCTGAAGTCCAACCAGACTGAGGTTTATTGTTGATCTGTTTAGGTCCGACTTCAAATCCGAACGCCCATTATGCCCCGTGATACTCTTTTCTCTTTTAGCGCTCGCGCTGATACTACGTGAGATGTAGATTCTCCCGGCGTCTTCCAACTCCTACAGATGTGATAGCAGGCCGGATTTTAATAAATTCAGTGGCGAGCCCCAGCCGTTATTTGAATTAAGTCCACCATCTCTGTTTATTAGATTTTTCTGACAACTTTATCTCCATAGACTCATTAATTATACTGTCCCAGAAACTTGGCTTTGTACCACGATATGGTCTTATCGTATTTCGTCTCCTGGTTGCCTTCGAAGCAGTGCTCAGAGAGACTGGGTGTTGTGTGATGTCCTTTGGTTAGTTAGCTTTAAGTAGGTCTATGTTCTAGAGGACTGATGACCATAGATGTTAAGTCTATAGTGCTCAGAGCCATATTTTGAACATCCGTCTCGTGGTTGCCTTCGAGGCAGTGCTCAGAGAGACTGGGTGTTGTGTGATGTCCTTTGGTTAGTTAGCTTTAAGTAGGTCTAAGTTCTAGAGGACTGATGACCATAGATGTTAAGTCCCATAGTGCTCAAAGCCATATTTTGAACATCCGTCGTAAAGTTAAAAGTCTCTAGGTCTCCGAAAGCCGGTGTTGGAGACGCAAGAAAAATCGCCAATACATCTGACTAAAACAATCAAGCAAATCAGCTTCACCGATCACGCCTAAATATAGTCCTGAAATGAAATCCTATAAAGCCTGTATTGTCGTGCAAACGCGAAGTTTTTCGGACATCATAACTGAGGACGCTATCGAAATAAAAAAAAGTCTAATGAACGGGCATGGCAGTTTCAGATTAAATGAAGTTTTGGGTCCGGCACTCAGTTTATTAAAATGTGGCCTGCCATCCCATCCACTAGTGCTGGAAACCGCTGGGAGAATGGGCACCTGAAGGAATTTCTGTGCGAGTTTTGAAAAACAAAAGAGCATCAGAGCGCGTAGAAGGTGTCGGGAATCAATCTCGGCTGTAAATAGCAGTGTGGGACGAACAACAATTCACAATCTGGTTGGCTTCCAGACAGCGAGTACACGCAGCAGCAAAACTCGCAGCACCTGAAGAAGATTTCTGGGTCGAGCGTCGAAATATTGTCCAGAAAATCGATACAACAATTTGGCGGGACACCGGAAGCACTGAATATCAACATCCTTACAATTTAGTACGTAATCTAGTGGGTTCAGCTGAATATGACGTACCTGAATAAACTTTCGAACTCAATATGAAGGCTGTTGCACGCTACTGGAGTGTTGCATGTTGGGAGAGAAATTTTTTTGTCCATGTTTAGTATTTTTAAGGTATAGCATTTGTTGAACAATGAAGTTTCACTAAGATCGAAAATTCAGTTGTGAATTTCAAAAATGAATAGTGTTAAAAAAATCTTTTTGCGCTTTAAAAGTTTTCCTGATATATTTTTCCTGCCGAAAACGTAGAATCAGGGGTATTTTGTAATTTTGTAGCTCGCTACGTTGCCGCAGCGAGACACTTCCGTACCTAGGAACACGCATGAGAAACGTACAGAGCTACAAGCTGTGTCGGCCGACATGGGCTGGCCTGTAAGCTGCAAAACCTCGATAGCAGATGCGGCTAAATATTTCTGTTCACTTTTTTGCGGTAATGAGTTCATTTGTCTACAGCATGTTAAAATCTATGTATGAAAGATTTTAGAGCGTTTACAGAAGATAAGACGGAACAGACTTTTCTTCGACAAAAAATGTTATATGTGTACAGTTTGCCGATAGCAGTTCTTGAAGACTTATAGCGATGTTCACAGAGAGTGTTTTGCAGAGTGATGAATATCTTTTAGAAGTGTCGTTGAAAATGTCGTCTGTTTAAGTTAGTGAACAACAGAAACGTGCGCAATAATGATTGCATAAAACGCTCAAAACGACTAGGTACTTCGCGAATTATTGTGCTGCATCATCAGCCCAACATGCAACCATCTCTCCTGTAGTGGTTATCGGTGTCTGGTACAACAAAAGCGTCATCTCCCCCCACCACCAACCTATAAAAACATTTCCATAGAAGGCTGGAGTCTGGGGGACGTGGTGGCCAGAGGACAAGTGCACACCTAACAATCCATCAAGGGGGGAAATCACTGTTTAGGTGTTCTCTGACATCAGTGGCAAAACGTGGTGGGGGCCTCTTCATGCTACAACCATAATCCTTAACTGACTGTTAGCGGTACATTCGACAACATTCCCTGCGATCAGTCATGTCACTGTCGTCAGGTACGGCGACGAACTCAGCTCCTGAGGGCGCGTGGGCGGCTAATATCTCCTGCCCCCGAGAGCCGAGACGGCGCGTAGGTGTCGGCCCTCGCGGAGACGCTAGTGTCGGTGACTGTGATGGCGCCGACGTAAGTTTTCTGTCCGCTCTGGTCGCCAGGGCGTGCACATGTAGACTGTTCGATCAACAAATACACCGAGAAAAACTGAAGAATCACATTTCCGTAGTACTTCACTTGTTTTATTATGACATGCTATAATATCCAAAATTACTTTATTCGAAGTATCATGGGACATCGCCCCATGCATGCTAACGTGCTAAGATCCTCGGTGACATGAGGTCTCAGAGGTAGTCGAAACATTGATGCCCAAGTCCGTCTGATATAGCAAGGGCGGATCTCTCGTCGTTATCCAGTGTGTGGGGAAAGTTTCCACAAGAGTTCGCTGCTGGTTACAACAGGCCACAAGGATGACCAGTCCGGTTGATGTCAGCAGGCATCGCAGAACACTCCAGTTGATAATGTGTGCCTGTAAAACGGAGGAGATCACGTAATGGGCACGACCTGCCGAAACAGTATCATCTTGAAGAAGACATCACTGAAATGTTAACTATACACAGGAAAATAGGATAGAGGATGCCGCCCATATAGTGTACAGCCATCAAATTACCCTCGATTTAATGAACAGAAAGGGTAATTGAGGATCTGTTAACTGATTTGGCTTTCGGAGGCATTTCCGGAGTTGACTTAAGAAAGGCAAGACTTTAGAAAAATCAAGACATCTTTATAGCATTTGTAGATTTTTAAAAATAAGATTGGGATCCAGCAGAAAGTATAATTAGGATCTAGTAGAAAATATACAGGGTGATTTCGCGATAATGTTACGAACTTTCAGGGATGATGGAAAAAGGAAAATGTATCAATTTGAGGTCACAGACCCTTATCCGGTTACGATTGGGTCGAAAATTGTAAATAAAAATCATTTTTATATCTTTTACAGTGGAACCCTTCTGCTCCAAGATCTTTGCTTTCCGTAGTTTGAAAGAAAGCAGTATGATCTGAAACAAGAAAAAATTGTCTAGCAAACATGGGTTCTAAACTGTATACTTTAAGAGCTGTCGCCAGTTGTTCAGTAGAAGAGACGTGTCCCACAGTAGTGAACAAGTGCTCATATCTCTTAACATATGCACCTGAGTCGAAACAAGGCCCCCGGAGTAGACAACATTCCATTGGAACTACTGACGGCCTTGGGAGAGCCAGTACTGACATAACTCTACCATCGGGTAAGCAAGATGTATGAAACAGAGGAAATTCCCTCAGACTTCAAGAAGAATATAATAATTCCAATCCCAAAGAAAGCAGGTGTTGACAGATGTGAAAATTACCGCACTATTGGTTTAATAAGTCACAGCTGCAAAATACTAACACGAATTCTTTACAGTCGAAAGGAAAAACTGGTAAAAGCCGACCTCGGGGAAAATAAGTTTGGATTCCGTAGAAATGTTGGAATACGTGAGGCAATATTGACCCTACGAATTATCTTAGAAGCTAGATTAAGGTAGGGCAGACCTACGTTTCTAGCATTTGTAGACTTAGAGAAAGCTTTTGACAATATTGAGTGGAATACTCCCTTTCAAATTATGAAGGTGGCAGGGGTAAAATACAGGGAGCGAAAGACTATTTACAATTTGTACAGAATCCAGATGTCAGTTATAAGAGTCGAGGGACATGAAAGGGAGGCAGTGGTTGGGACGTGAGTGAGACAGGGTTGTAGTCTCTCCCTGATGTTATTCAATCTGTATATTGAGCAAGCAGCAATTAGAGGATATTACCATGTGATGAAATACGTACTTCAAGTCCTGAAACGGCTTTCAGACTTGAAGACGAGAAACTTGAGGCGCTCTGCCCTTCCTGGGTAGCAGTGAGGTTTAGGGGCTGCCTCGAACCGCCGGCGACGCTTGAGGTATCGCTCGCCTGATCAGCGGCTCGTATCGGCAGATCTGGTGCAGCTCTTGCCCGCCGCCTCGCCGTTCTCTGTGCGGCGCCCACCTCATCTCGCAGCCCGTCCTTCTTGCTGAAGATTAGGCCGAGTTAGGGCTGCGCCCTCTCCCTCTCCCACCACCACCACCACCCCCACCCCCACCCCCACCCCCACCCCTCACCCCTGTCAGCCTAATTAAGCACAGCGCCTCACGCAGGCCCTGTTATAGGAGACTGTCAGGCCTGGTGCGGCACGCTATTGCCTAACTTCGATTATTTTTATCAAGGCGCGCTCCACAGGTAGGACGCTGTTTCGGCGCCAGTCTTACGCACCCCAGTGCACACAGGCTTCCATCACACATCAAAGTACCAAACTCGTTAACACACTTCTTTTAACAACTAAATGTGTCATATAAAGCAAGAATACCAAGAAACATTAAGGCAAGAGAGTAGATAACTAGAGTAATTAGAATAATTCGTTAAGCTACTACGGAAGTAGAGGATAAATGTTTCAGAAGGAAATTGACTTCTAAAAACGATGTATGGCACCAAAAGTTTCCCAAAGGATGAAGTTAGGCTCTGAGCACTATGGGACTTAACTGCTGTGGTCATCAGTCCCCTAGAACTTAGAACTACTTAAACCTAACTAACCTAAGGCAGGATTCGAACCTGCGACCGTAGTGGTCACGCGGTTCCAGACTGTAGCGCCTAAAACCGCTCGGCCACTCCGGACGGCAAAGGACGAAGTTACAAAGACTTCAAGTAAGGAGTTCTCACAATATCGGTTGAACGGAACAGGTAGTATACACTCCAGGAAATTGAAATAAGAACACCGTGAATTCATTGTCCCAGGAAGGGGAAACTTTATTGACACATTCCTGGGGTCAGATACATCACATGATCACACTGACAGAACCACAGGCACATAGACACAGGCAACAGAGGATGCACAATGTCGGCACTAGTACAGTGTATATCCACCTTTCGCAGCAATGCAGGCTGCTATTCTCCCATGGAGACGATCGTAGAGATGCTGGATGTAGTCCTGTGGAACGGCTTGCCATGCCATTCCCACCTGGCGCCTCAGTTGGACCAGCGTTCGTGCTGGACGTGCAGACCGCGTGAGACGACGCTTCATCCAGTCCCAAACATGCTCAATGGGGGACAGATCCGGAGATCTTGCTGGCCAGGGTAGTTGACATACACCTTCTAGAGCACGTTGGGTGGCACGGGATACATGCGGACGTGCATTGTCCTGTTGGAACAGCAAGTTCCCTTGCCGGTCTAGGAATGGTAGAACGATGGGTTCCATGACGGTTTGGATGTACCGTGCACTATTCAGTGTCCCCTCGACGATCACCAGAGGTGTACGGCCAGTGTAGGAGATCGCTCCCCACACCATGATGCCGGGTGTTGGCCCTGTGTGCCTCGGTCGTATGCAGTCCTGATTGTGGCGCTCACCTGCACGGCGCCAAACACACATACGACCATCATTGGCACCAAGGCAGAAGCGACTCTCATCGCTGAAGACGACACGTCTCCAATCGTCCCTCCATTCACGCCTGTCGCGACACCACTGGATGCGGGATGCACGATGTTGGGGCGTGAGCGGAAGACGGCCTAACCGTGTGCGGGACCGTTGCCCAGCTTTATGGAGACGGTTGCGAATGGTCCTCGCCGATACCCCAGGAGCAACAGTGTCCCTAATTTGCTGAGAAATGGCGGTGTGATCCCCTACGGCACTGCGTAGGATCCTACGGTCTTGGCGTGCATCCGTGCGTCGCTGCGGTCCGGTCCCAGGTCGACGGGCACGTGCACCTTCCACCGACAACATCGATGTACTGTGGAGACCTCACGCCCCACGTGTTGAGCAATTCGGCGGTACGTCCACACGGCCTCCCGCATACCCACTATACGCCCTCGCTCAAAGTCCGTCAACTGCACATACTGTTCACGTCCACGCTGTCGCGGCATGCTACCAGTGTTAAAGACTGCGATGGAGCTCCGTATGCGACGGCAAACTGGCTGACACTGACGGCGGTGGTGCACAAATGCTGCGCAGCTAGCGCCATTCGACGGACAACACCGCGGTTCCTGGTGTGTCCGCTGTGCCGTGCGTGTGATCATTGCTTGTACAGCCCTCTCGCAGTGTCCGGAGCAAGTATGGTGGGTCTGACACACCGGTGTCAAAGTGTTCTTTTTTCCATTTCCAGGAGTGTATGTACTTAACACAAAACTCAAATCCAAGGCGAAAGTAATGAAGAGCAGGAGAGTCGCAAGTTACTTCGCATTTAACTTTAGAAACTGGTAGTAACTGAGGAGGTGAATGAATTATGACGCTGAAGCAAAGAGTCTCGTTTAGGCAAAAGAAAAAAAATCCTCATTAAAAAGGCGTAATATTTTTATCTAATTTGCCCAATGGTGACACTTCCGAAATATAATTTTGCGTTATTGGGAAATATTCCAGACAAACAATGCAGTATCTCAGAGCAGTAATCTTGTGCAATATCGCTTAATCTCATCAGGGAACCTGGTGAATAGTCAAACACATGAAACAAATGAAACAAAAATTCGTTTCCTCATCTCCCAAGGACCGTTCAGAGAACGCCCTTGTAAGGGAGTGTAACGTCGTCTGGCCACTAATTGGCTAGCATTCGGTGACACAGATTTTAGAACGGCCTGACAGAAACGAGTGCATGCTGTTAACCGCGCAATTTCAATTATGTTGTATTTCAGTTCACTATGATCGTTGTTCGAAGGGATTGTGGATACAAGTGGTATACAGTTGACAAAGATAATACTGGTGATAAATAATAGCGTCTTGGCATCGACAAAAAATATTTTTTAAATACTTATTGAAAATGGTCAACCAGCCTATCAATTGTTTGTAGCGATCCACACTGCAGTGAAGGTGATTACTACCAGTTGGCATACGACAGTGTGATATCTCACGCGTGAGGGACACATCTGTAAAAGACGCATTGCCAGTGGCAAGAATATCTGATTCGCCTCGGTGAAGTGTACAATGTCCGTGTCCAACGTCTGCTAGAAATATTTCGATGTTATAATCAGTCAACGTCATCACGATTACGGCAGTAAATACTAGGTGGCAGCTCTGACGATGTTAAATATTGTTTTGGGGCTGAGAAAATCCGCCGCAGTCTCTGCAGTACGAAACTCTGCGGAAGAGAAACAGGGAATTCAGCAGGAAAATTGGAAATGTTTCGGGTACAATTATCTACAAGACTTTAAAAAAAATTTTGTTGGTCGCGAACGCATAGAAGAGCAATAACGAGGTAAATAAAAATCAATGCCTATCCATTGTGTGGCCACCTTCACTACAATAAAAGTGAGTTAGAACATTAAAACAACATTATGAAAATAGTCCCAACCACGTTATTCATGTCAATCAGTTCACACTCAGGTAGTGCCAACGGGAGGGACGTCGAATTCGTACAGAGTTTTAAAGCTTCTTTAATTCATATTGTAACAGAACTTCCAATTCTAATAATTAATTAGCAATGCTGGAGTATTTTCCAAAATTTGAATCATTACAAAAGTTTTGTCGACAGCTGTTACGATTCTTTTGTTAAGCACCATTTCTGCAACAGTGATACAACATTTGTTGCATTTTGCTCCACCTTGGCCCTCGAGTCTTCAGGTGCAACAGCGATGTCGGCTGCTTACGAGGCAGCATAGACTATAGCTTTCTTCTTACCCAGCACAGCTAGCAGCGGATCAGTGATTATATGGCTACGAACTGGGCCACAAGTGGAGCATGGACGGCAGTCTTTGGTTATATATCTGGTTGAGCTATCACTCAGCAGGTCGTCCTCTATAGCTATCTACTAAGCTATTTTAGCGGCGTTTGGGATTTGTAGATCTCTTAATAGAGTGAACATCGTAGACAACCAGACATTATGAAACGTGCCTGCGACGTCCATCATTAGCTACTGCCTATTTCGTAGCGGTGCTGCCCACCACGCACACTTATAGGCCAATTTGTTGTGGCATTAAAGCATTCATCCCTTATGAATCCTAGCTGTCCGGTGCAGCCCACGAATACTCTGTCTGACAGATAAAGCTCACACGAGAGCCTCTCCAGAGCGCCGACTGGAGTAGAAGGGTTCTTCGAGCCTGATGCGTCTTTATCGTCTCCTTTTATAATAATACTGTTCTTATTGTTAAAAAATCTCCGGAATACGGTCTGATTCGAGTGTGTAACTAAGACTGGATGTTAAAGGTGGCACTGTCTACGGGTCTGCTTCTTACTAGATTTCTGGATACAACAAAAATAATAACGACAGCACAAAAAAAATGGCTCTTAACACTATGTGACTTAACTTCTGAGGTCATGAGTCACCTAGAACTTAGAACTAATTAAACCTCACACACATCCATGCGCGAGGCAGGATTCGAACCTGCGACCGTAGCGGTCGTTCGGCTCCAGACTGTAGCGCCTAGATCCGCACGGCCACTCCTGCCGGCAACGACAGCACACACTCGCTCATTACAGTCACCTACTTGAGATATTTAAGATACTCAACATGAATGACACACAAGTAGTGTCAACTGTAGTGATTTTCATTGCGCCATGAGCAACACGGCTTCGTTCATAACTGACTCACGTTATTTGTTATATGAATTTACACCTTGTTGTGAGGTCACTGGCTAAATGAGTCTGTACTGATTCCACAGGCGTCTACAATACCCCGCAAAGAATACAGGGAGCACTGTATCGATTTGTTACTCGGCTACGAGGGCAGTACTGACGTCGGCTGTTATGAAACACTCCAAGCAAATTGCAGTCGGTGCGGAAGACGACACGTCTCTGTAGATGGTTTTGAGTATATTTCAAGTTTCTTATCCCACATATCAATCAAATATTCTATTCTTTACATTCCTACTGACGTCCGTTTTCAGTGATGCAGTAATGCTCTTACCAAAGTTCGGCCTTGTATGTAACCGGGAGATCGGTTCTCTAACTCCTCACAATGAATTTCAGGTAAGACATTCAGAACAATATTGCACGAAATCGCCGAATCTATTACATTATCTAATCACTTGCGTCTCCCAGATTGTAACAGGCGAGTAGAATCTCCCTGTGATACTATGACATGACCAGGAAATTTAGGCGATACCTTCTCTATGTGTTTCCTCATACGTTCTGAAGGTATTGCTCCTGAAGAATGAAGGCTATACAAAAAATTACTATCTTTTTTATCCACATTTCACATTTTTCCACATCCACATTACTTTGCATTCGAAGCGTCTAGTAGCCTCACTGGATATTATTGTATCGCACACGGCTGCAAACACGCCTCCACCGCCGGCCTCCTGCTTGTCTTTGCGATACTGTAAACATAATTTGGAATTGCGCTGTTAATAGCATCTGGTTGCAGCCAGTCATCTACCCCAATACTTTGTTGGCATTTTCACTGTTTATAAGTCAGATTAGTTCTGAGTTCATTCCATGGATACTGTGCCATTTAAATACTACTAACTGTATTAATACTTCTTTTCTTCTTTTTGTTATGACGAACGCTGTTCTGTGTAATTAATTCTCTAAATGAGAACATATTTTTTCGGACCTGAGGGGGGATTTCCCCTTTGTTAAAAACACACAAACGTACGTCTGCTATATCAGTAGCCACATTTTGTGTATAATGCACCCAGACTTATTAACATGGTTGAGGAGCGGGGGGAGGGGGCATCCTGCATTTCTCCACCATAATTAGTCTAGAGCTGGAGTGTCAGCCAGACAGGCACTCTCTCTCTTTATCCACAAACCTCACACAATTAGGTAGGTTTTTATAAATCAGATTGTTTAGTAAATTTGTCACTTTTTATGGCGTTCAGTTAACTTACTGATAATTATTTTTGTACGACGCCACTGTAGTGTTACATCTGTTCTGTTCGTGTTACATTTTGTTACACTCTTAGTATCAATACATATTCTCGTGTTAGTGTTCTATCCTCTTGTGTGGCCTGTCCTTGTTTCCTTGACGTTTATGGGATGGACCTGATCAGCCATAATAGTAACATAATGCTTGCAGGCTAAGCATGGGCTTACGGAATACCCCGATATGGTTGGCAAAAGCAGCACTGAACCCCTGCCATTTCGTTCATTATATTCTTTCTTCTCGGCGCAATCCCCACGACATTCCCTTAAATTTACATGTTTCCAAGACAGATGCACTTCTGACTCCTGTGATGACACTTTCTGACTTCTCTCGTTCGATGGATGATACAATATTCTGTCCATAGGTCATATATGCATTTCATTATCAACACGTAACTTATTTCATCTCTTACATACCTAAGTTGAACAAAAATATGGAAATAGCGAGAGTAATGGATGCCTGAACACAAATTCAGATGCTAACCAAGCGGCTTTTTGTGTAGTTATGAGTGCTTTATGTTGAACCTAAGTGACTTCGAACTTGGGCAAATTATTGGTTCTCGTATGGTCGGTGCTCCGTAACGAAAGCACCCAAGTGTTTGCTGTTTCGTGATGTACCGTACCGAGATTTTTATTTTAGCGCATACAGTGAAAGCGGAGAAAGATCATCCGTTAAGTCACGATTCGGACGAAAATGTGTGTTGAGTGATCGTGACAGATGGTCAGTTAAGAGGAACATGACGTAAGTAAGCGGACGACAGCTGCAGAAATCACTGCAGAACCGAGTCAGCACCAAACCATCCCATAGGAGACTCCAGGATCAATAATTCGCAGAGTGAGATGGATTTGCGGAAACACTCATCAGTGATGGAAACGCCCGTGACAGGGATATGTGGTGCCGAACTCATGAAATCTGGACTAGGGAGCGATGGAAGATAGTCATTTTGTGAGTCTTGTTTCACACTGTTTCCAACTTCTGGCTGAGTTTAAGCCCCAACAGTGAAACATGGCGGGGTTTGGGTGACGATTTTGGCAGCCATATCGAGATATTTCACAACGCCATGCTTACTGTGCAAGGTAGCTTTATTGGCAAGAATTATGTGACCATTTTAGTTGAACAGGTCCATCTCTTGGTACAATGTTTGTTCCCCAATAATGATGCTACATTCGAAGATGACAGGGCCCTTATTAACATAGCTCCGATCATTCAGGACGGGTTCGTTGTGCGCGAAGGTGAATTTTAGCATCTGATCTGGCAGCCACAGTCGCCAGAACTTATATTACTGGTGCTTCGTGGTCTACTTTGGAGAGATGTGTGCATGATCGCCATCTACCTCCACGATCGTTATTTTGCGGAAAGAGTTGAGTAACGTCCCACTGAAAACCATGGAGGACTTGTATTTATTTGTTCTGAGACGATAGGAAGCTGTTTTGAATTCCAACAGCTTTCCTGCAACGTATTATATATGGTAAAGCGTTGTGTCTTTGAGGTTTGTAATTGTTTGTCCTCCACCTGTGTATCTGTGCGTCTGCAGACACCATTGCAATATGCTTTGGAAATGCAAGCTATCCACGACCACGTCTCCTCTTCAGATATCATAGTTTCCCGATAATCTCTAAAGCTTTCTATTGGCGCGCATCTGGGTGCAAGACTGAAATAAAGGTGTTGGCTGCCCGCGACGCACACAATGTACGCGCTGCGGGCAGCCGTCCTTGCAGGGGCCCCGATGGCCCAGCCGAGGGCGGTGCGTGGGAACGGCACGGCCCGGCGCGGAGGTACTGGCTGAAGGAGGGTGTGGTCGCCGCTTGGCTGGCGGCGGCGACTGATCGATAGGCGACCGGCAGGCAACTAGGGGCGCATGGGCAGACTGAGAGGATAGGGGATGGCGCACGACAGGTGTCTGTCTGAGCGTCCGTCCGTCCGTCTGTCTGGAGACGGCTGCGGGACGCGCAGCTTACCATGAAACCTTGACTGCTTCGACGACTCCAGTTTACTGTCCCCTTTTTATTTTACTCTACTAGAGGCTGCTGTGAGAAGAACCTCATCACATGTAGCAGAAGAATTTCGTGTAGGAGAGGGTTACTCTGAAACCAAACACTGGTCCTCTGGGTCGGGTAATGGCAATGAGTCACCACGGTAAACAGATTACAAGGATCCTCGGAATTTGATGATCCAAAATAGACGAAAGTGCTACATCATGCTTAAATTACTTCATCGTTTCTCGGCGAAAACTCTTAATGAAAACCTGTGGTCAAGCACAAATCGCCTGGTGGAGGATATAGAATAATTGTGAGTCGGATGAGATCTACAGCAGCTTAACTATGAAAGGCTTGATGAGAACTAAAGGGTTTGAATGGGCAGTCATATTGCTCGGATCGCTCAATCATCGATGGATGTTGAAATAAATCGATATAATTCTTCATGAAAGGAGGCAAGAACTAGACCAAACAGAATACGATAGTTAGTGAAACTGGAGAAAGGCGTAGAAGGCGACTGGCAGCAAAAGGCAGAAAACAGATATTGGTAGCTGGCTTGTAGCTGCGCGGTCCTCTGTGCCTGATCACATCACATAGAATATGTAAACAGGAAGCTGTATAGGGTAGTTATTAGAAGAGCTACACGGAAACTAATCTCTGTAAAATACGTAAGGTATTGTAAGCAGAACGGTATTGGAAAAACTAGTTGAGTAGCTGGTACTACCCAGGTGAATATATATTCCCATTTTCTGTTAGTCCATCTCCTCCTCCGTCCTCTCTCTGTCCACCTCTTCCTCTCCCGCCCATCCCCCCCCCCCCCACCTCCAATCTCTGTCAACCTAATTCTGGCCCTCTCTCTGTCCATATCCTCCTCGCCCCTCCCATTATCAGTCTACTACTGTCCCTCTCTGTCCGCCTGCTCCTTCCCCTCAGTCCATCTCCTCCAAACCCACCCTATGTCCACGTCCACCAACTATCTGTCCATCTCCTATCCCTCCATCTCCACTTTCTCCACCTCTGCCCATCTCCTCCTTCCGCTATCTGTGACCATGTCCTCCTTCCCTCCTCGCTCTCCATCTTCTCTACCTCTTCCTTTCTCTCTGCGTTATAACACTCACTCCAGTGGTTGCCTCACGATTCTTCCTCGAGCAGCGTTTACTAAATGTGTTCCAAGTTTGGTTTAAACTGTTCCAAGGGTTTACGATGACCTTTTTACCCGTGGCATTGCCTATGCACATTTCTCTTAGTCTTCAGTATTGTGGTTTGTGACTGGTGTTATGCGGCCTGTCTCGAATTCCTGCCCAACTTTAATCTCAGAATAGTGTTTGCAACCTACTCCCTCAGTTTTTGGCTGGATATATCACAATGTCTGTCCCTTGAACCTTCCTCTTGCCAGAACCTTTTTTTTTGGCCATATGTCCTTTCCTCCGTGATTTTGCGGAGAACCTCCTATTTCCTTACCGTATCAGTCCACCTAATTTTCAACATTCTTCGATAACACTACTTGCGAAATGCTTCCTCCTCCGCTCCGGTGCTTCAGACGTACATTCTCAGGAATTTCTTCCTGTAATTAATACGTATGTTTTATATTACTAGACTTCTCTTGACAAGGAATGCCATTTTTTCCAGTTCTGGTCTGCTTCTTATGTTGTCCTTGCTCCATCTGTTGTGAGCTATTTTACTCCCTAGATATCAGAATTCGTTAACTTCATCTACTTCTTGATCACCAATTATGATGTTAAATTTCTTGCTGTTCTCATATGTGTTACTTCTTATTATTTTCGTCTTTCTTCGATTTCCTCCTAAAGACTCATATTCTGTGCTAATTAGACACGTCTTCGCTTTCACTGCAGACAGCAATGTCATCAGAGAATCTTAACATTGATATCCTTTCACGTCAAATTTTCCTCTCTTCAACCTTGCTTTTATTTTCGTCATTGCCTTTGTGACGTATAGGCTGAACAGCAGGGGTGGAACAATACAACCGTGTCTTACACCCTTTGTAATCGGTGAGCTTCGTTCTTCATCTTCCACTCTTATTGTTTCCTGTTCCTTTTTGTACATATTATATTTTACCCGTAGTTCCCTACAGCTCACACCTTTTTTCTCAGGATTTCGAAATCTTGCGCCATTTGATATTGTCAAATGCTTTCTCCAGGACGACGAATCCTATGAACGTGTCTTGATTTTTCTTCATTCTTACTTCCATTATCAACCGCAAAGTAAGAATTGCGTCTTTGGTGCCTTTACCTTTCCTAAACCCAAGCTGATCGTCATCTAATGGATCGTTAGTTTTCTTTCTCATTCTTTTATATATTATTCTTGACCGCATACATACATGTTAAATATATTTCACATGTATTTAACATATTTCAGATGTATTTGTACACGGTTTCAACCTGTATGTGTAGCGAATTTCATCCTGCAGTTTCATTTTCACGTACCTCAATGATTGTTATGTCATATTCCCTGAAGTATGTGCTGTAAAATAATATAATGTTGGATGAAATGTGTTTCAGTAGAGTAAGTAGTAAAGGAGTAATAAATTGAAACAACATTCATAATGTGGAACTATTCACGCATCTCATTGTTTAAGACAGGTCTCCTGGACTATGTGTCGTACAAAGACAGAATTTTTCTGGTAAATTCATTGGTTTATGTAAAAATTGTCTGAAAAATTTGTCCCGAATACCATTAGTAGCAATGAATAACAAATTAGAACTTTATGCTTCTTGCGACAGCTTTACTGCATAAACATCGAAAATCATTTTGGGTGTGTCCTCTGCGAGAATGTGTGTAAATTTTTTTGCAATTCTCTAAGTGGTCTCATTCTCAAAAACTGGATGATTAAAGTATTGGTACTCTTGCTTTGTGGGCTACACTACATTTTAACCCTACACCCACCCTTCTGATAGGTAAGTGATTCATATCGCCATCGCAGCGACAATTTTTAGACAGTATGTGACAGGTGTACCGGGTTTGGTTGAAATACATCTATACGTACAGCCATGGTTGGATTTAAACCTTTTGTAAGGCATTACGTAAATAATAAAATGTGTCCTCACGCATGTTTAAGTGGCCCTGTTTTCCTGGATGTTGTGATCGAGCTACTACTGTAAACAATAGGAGAGTCTGAACAGGTCTATTGTAACGCAACTCTATCGATGACTCAGAGGTGCTGGTAAGCACTTTCTGTATGCTACTGAAGTAAAAGTTACCAGAAACTAGGAAACTTTCGAAGTAGTTGTTTGTGGGAAGCGACTAAACGGCGAGGTCATCGGTCTCGTCGGATGAGGGAAGGACGGGGATGGAAGTCGGCTGTGCCCTTTCACAGGAACCACCCCGGCATTAGCCTGGAGCGATTTAGGGAAATCACGGAAAACCTAAATCAGGATGGCCGGACGCGGGATTGAACCGTCGTACTCCCGAATGTGAGTCCAGTGTGCTAACCACTGCGCCACCTCGCTCAGTTGGTTGGTTTGGTTTGTGGGGGTTAAAGGAACCAGACCTCTACGGTCATCGGTCCCTTTTTCCAAATACTAAGAACACCCACAGAGAATAAAAACGATCAACAGACGATAAGACAGACGACACAGAACAAGAGAAACGTAGATAAAGACCAGACAAGACGAACTAATATCACACACAGTGTGGCGGTGGTTGGCCGACCATACAAACAAAAAGGGAAAATCCAACCACCGAGAAACACATTAAAAATCAGACAAATCGTAGGCCAGAGGCCAGAATCAACACAAAAACTCAAACACTTACATTAAATCCCCCTGCCCGAATAAAACGCAGAACTATGTCCGCTATGGAAGAGTCGTCCGATAAAAGCGCAGAGAGCGTATCAGGCAGCGCAAAAGTCTGCCTGAGAACAGTTGAAAGGGCGCACTCCAACAGAATATGGACCACCGTCAAGGACGCCCCACAACGGCAAAGAGGGGGATCCTCACGACACAGTAAATACCTGTGCGTGAGTCGCGTGTGGCCAATGCGGAGCCGACAGAGGACGACTGATTCCCTGCGGTTGGCTCGCATGGATGACCGCCACACAGTAGTCGTCTCCTTGATACGGCGGAGTTTGTTTGGCACGGGCAGGTTGCACCAATCAGTGTCCCATAAATCGAAAACTTTGCGGCGTAATAGTGCCCTCAAATCAGTCGCCGGGAGGCCAATCTCCAGAGATGGTGCACTAGTGGCCTCTTTCGCCAGGCGGTCAACAGTTTCATTTCCGGGTATCCCAACATGGCCCGGGGTCCAAACAAAGACCACAGATCTGCCACAACGGGCAAGAGTATGCAGGGACTCCTGGATAGCCGTCACCAGACGAGAACGAGGGAAACACTGGTCGAGAGCTCGTAAACCGCTCAGGGAATCGCTACAGATTACGAAGGACTCACCTGAGCAGGAGCGGATATACTCTAGGGCACGAAAGATGGCGACCAGCTCAGCAGTGTAAACACTGCAGCCAGCCGGCAACGAACGTTGTTCAGAATGGTCCCCTAGACTTAGTGCATAACCGACACGACCAGCAACCATCGAACCGTCGGTGTAGACAACGCCAGAGCCCTGATACGTGGCGAGGATGGAATAAAAGCGGCGTCGGAAGGCCTCCGGAGGTACTAAGTCCTTCGGGCCCTGTGCCAAATCGAGCCGAAGGCAACGGCGAGGCACACACCATGGGGGTGTAAGCAGAGGGGCCCGGAAAGGAGGTGGAACAGGGAAACACCCAAGCCCGTAGCGAAGGTGTTTGACACGTACGGCGATCGGACTACCCGACCGGGGCCGACATTCTGGCAGATGGACGACTGACTGCGGGAATAGGATACGATGATTTGGATGCCCGGGCAAGCTAAAAACATGGGCAGCATAAGCAGCCAGTAATTGTTGCCGTCGTAACCACAGTGGAGGGACACCAGCCTCCACAAGTATGCTGTCCACAGGGCTGGTCCGGAAGGCACCAGTGGCAAGGCGTATCCCGCTGTGGAGGATTGGGTCCAGCAGCCGCAACGCAGATGGGGACGCTTAGCCATAAGCCAAACTCCCATAGTCCAGACGGGACTGGATCAACGCCTGGTAAAGCCGTAGGAGAGTAGATCGGTCGGCGCCCCACCTGGTGTCGCTCAGGCATCGCAGAGCATTTAGATGCCGCCAACATGCCTGTTTAAGCTGCCGAATATGAGGCAGCCAAGTCAACCGGGCATCAAAAACCATCCCCAAAAACCTATGTGACTCCACCACTTTAAGAAGCTCGCCGTCAAGATAAAGCCGCGGTTCCGGGTGAACAGTGCGTCGCCGGCAGAAATGCATAACGCAGGTCTTGGCTGCGGAAAACTGAAAACCATGCGCTACAGCCCAAGACTGCGCCTTGCGGATTGCGCCCTGCAGCTGACGTTCAGCAGCTGCAATGCCAATAGAGCTGTAGTAAAGGCAGAAATCGTCAGCACACAGCGAAGCGGAGACAGAATTTCCCACGGCCGCAGCGAGCCCGTTAATGGCTATTAAAAACAGACAGACACTTAGAACAGAACCCTGTGGCACACCGTTCTCCTGGACTTGGGAGGAAATATATGAGGCCGCGACGTGCACGCGGAAGGTACGATACGACAGAAAATTGCGAATATAGATCGGCAGAGGGCCCCGAAGGCCCCATCCATGAAGCGTAGAAAGGATTTGATGACGCCATGTCGTATCGTACGCCTTTCGCAAGTCGAAAAAGACAGCGACCAGATGCTGACGGCGGGCAAAGGCAGTACGGATGGCCGACTCCAGGCTCACCAGATTGTCGGCGGCGGAGCGGCCTTTACGGAACCCACCCTGAGACGGAGCCAGAAGGCCCCGAGGCTCCAGGACCCAATTCAAGCACCGGCTCACCATCCGTTCAAGCAACTTGCAAAGGACGTTGGTGAGGCTAATGGGACGGTAGCTGTCCACCTCCAAAGGGTTCTTCCCCGGTTTCAGAATGGGGACAACAAGACTTTCTGCGACGGAAACTCACCCTCGACCAAAATGCGGTTGTAAAGGTCGAGGAGGCGTCGCTGGCAGTCCACTGAAAGGTGTTTCAGCATCTGACAGTGGATTCTATCTGGTCCAGGAGTGGTATCAGGACAAGCGGCGAGGGCACTGCGGAATTCCCACTCACTGAAAGGAACATTGTACAATTCAGGATGGTGGGTGCGAAAAGAAAGACTCCGACGTTCTATCCGCTCTTTAGTGGAGCGGAAGCCCAAGGGGTAGTTGGCAGAAGCGGAATTCAGAGCAAAGTGCTCTGCCAAGCGGTTTGCAATGACGTCGGAGTCAGTACAAACTGCTCCATTCAGTGAGAGCGCAGAGACGCTGACAGGGGTCCGATAGCCATAGAGGCGGCGAATCTTGGCCCAGACCTGCGATGGAGTGACATGGAGGCCAATGGTGGACACATACCGCTCCCAGCACTCCTGCTTGCGTTGGCGGATAATGCGGCGGGCTTCAGCACGCAGCCGTTTGAAGGCGATAAGGTGTTCGATTGAGGGATGTCGCTTGTAACGCTGGAGCGCCCGCCCGCGAGCTTTAATCGGTTCAGCGATCTCAGGTGACCACCAAGGCACAGTCCGCCGCCGAGGGGACCCAGAAGAATGGGGAATGGCAGATTCGGCAGCAGTAACGATACCGGTGGTGACCGATTGAACCACTGCATCAATGTCATCGGTAGAGAGAGGCTCAATAGCGGCGGTGGAGGAGAACAAGTCCCAGTCAGCCTTATTCAGAGCCCATCTGCTAGGGCGCACAGAAGACTGACGCTGTGGCAGTGACAGAAAGATCGGAAAGTGGTCACTACCACACAGGTCATCATGCACTCTCCATTGGACAGACGGTAAGAGGCTAGGGCTACAGATCGAAAGGTCAATGGCGGAGTATGTGCCATGCGCCACACTGAACTGTGTGAAGGCACCATCATTTAATATCGAGAGACCGAGCTGCGCCAATAAATGCTCAACGATGGCGCCTCGACCTGTTGCCACCGACCCACCCCAAAGATGGTTATGGGCGTTAAAGTCGCCCAGTAACAAGAACGGTGGCGGCAATTGGGCTATCAGAGCAGCCAGGACATGCTGCGCGATATCACCGTTTGGTGGAAGGTAAAGACTGCAGACGGTAACAGCCTGTGGCGTCCACACCCGAACAGCGACAACCTCTAAAGGTGTGTGGAGAGGGACAGACTCGCTGTGAAGGGAGTTCAAGACATATATGCAGACGCCACCAGACACCCTTTCATAAGCTGCCCGGTTCTTATAATAACCCCAGTAGCCACGGAGGGCGGGGGTTCGCATTGCCGAAAACCAAGTTTCCTGCAGAGCAATGCAGAAGAAAGGGTGAAGGCTGATAAGTTGGCGGAGCTCAGCTAGATGGTGGAAGAAACCGCTACAGTTCCACTGGAGGATGGTGTTGTCCATGGCTGAGAAAGGCTTGACGGGACTGGGAAGGGAGATTACGCCGCTGGGTCACCTGCTGCCTCCGAGTTAGCACCTGTGATAGTGCTTTCCATGGCGTCTGATGGACCGGCGAGATCGAGGTCCTCAGCGGACGCCAGAATCTCCACCGCATCCTCAGACGCAGAGCCGGAAGATTGCGGTGGGATGGCTGCCACCGCGAGTTCCTTGGTCTGAGAGCTCTTCTTGGGTTTCTCACGCCGTTCCTTGGGTCGCACCGACCGGGAGGGTTTCACCAATTCAGTCTCCGGGACGGAGGAAGATCGTGAAGCCCTACAACCAGCTGATGGCGGGCACTTACGCCACTGTCGGTCGTCAGCCTTCTCGCTGTTGGAAGCCTGGGAAGGGAGGGACCCAAGGGACCCCTTGCGAGCGTGAGAAGCCGAAGAAGTTGGACACTTCTCCGGCTTAGAAGTGGGGACGGATGTCCCCGATGGGTGGGATGGTGTTGCTCCTGAGGTAGGTGGCGGAGGAGCAACCCGATGGGTAGATCCCCCCACTGGCGAGAGGGCAGGAGGAGTTGTACTACTCGTCGATCCGGCCACAATTGGAGAACCAGACGGGGCTAGCACAGGTGTCGTAGCAGCAGCGTAGGAAGATGTCATTCTCACAGGATGGAGTCGGTCGTATTTCCTCTTGGCCTCAGTATAGGTTAGTCGGTCCAGGGTCTTGTATTCCATGATTTTACGCTCTTTCTGGAAAATTCGGCAGTCTGGCAAGCAAGGTGAATGGTGCTCCCCGCAGTTGACACAGATGGGAGGCGGGGCACATGGAGTATTGGGATGTGACGGTCGGCCGCAATCTCGACATGTGAGGCTGGAAGTGCAGCGAGAAGACATATGGCCGAACTTCCAGCACTTAAAGCACCGCATCGGGGGAGGGATATAGGGCTTAACGTCACATCGGTAGACCATCACCTTGACCTTTTCCCGTAATGTATCCCCTTCGAAGGCCAACATGAAGGCACCAGTAGCAATCTGATTTTCCTTCAGACCCCGATGAACGCGCCGGACGAAATGTACACCCCGGCGCTCTAAATTGGCGTGCAGCTCTTCATCAGACTGCAAAAGAAGATCCCTGTGGTAAATAAATCCCTGGACCATATTTAAACTCTTGTGGGGTGTGATCGTAACCGCAACATCCCCCAACTTGTCACAAGCGAGTAACCGTCGTGACTGGGCAGAGGATGCCGTTTGTATCAGGACTGACCCAAAGCGCATTTTTGACAAGCCCTCCACCTCCCCAAACTTGTCCTCTAAATGCTCGACGAAGAACTGAGGCTTTGTGGAGAGGAAAGACTCCCCATCAGCCCTCTTACAAACTAAGAAGCCGGGTGAATAACTGCTACTGCCATCCTGAGACTTACGTTCCTCCCACGGTGTGGCCAGGGAGGGGAACGTTTTTGGATCATACTTCTGAGCGTTAAACTGAGCCCGAGAACGCTTAGAGACTGCTGGCGGCTGGCCACCAGCGAGAGACGATGTACCATGCTTCATTACAGGTCATCCGCCCTGATGCCACCTACTCCGACCAAGGGCCCTCCCCACGGGCGCCACCCAGCCACGGCAAGAGCCACCTGGCAGGATGGCCGTTGCCGGGAGTCCCGATACCCCAGGAGGATAGGCATCTACTCCTTGGCATACGTGGGGAGTTTACGGCGCAGGCATCAGTAGAGCGATCCTTGTGTTGTCAGGGGGCTACAACCAACAGGGTACATGGTGGCCCCACCACAACGGACTGGCTACCGTGCTGGATGTTAGGTAACATGTGGTCCATGGTCGCCGTCGGTGCAGAAAGAGGCACTGCACAGTGCAAGGTGTAATCTGCACGCAGAAACACAGTCTTGCCCAATAGATGGAGAGCGGACAGGACTGCAGTTCAACAGTGTATAAGCTGGCGAAAGGTCTGATCGCAAGATGGACACAATGCACCAAGTAAGGCGCCCTTCCCCAATCGGCTCGCTCTTCGGAAAATTTTGAGAGATGGAGGTCAAACCCAACAGGGGATCATCATATAAGGCCGAAAAGTTTGAGACTCCTTTTAGTCGCCTCTTACGACAGGCGGGAATACCGCGGGCCTATTCTAACCCCCAAACCCGCAGGGGGAACCTCGCTCGGTGCGGGGCTTGGGGACCAGCCCGGTAGTCACCTAGCAGGATGTGGAATACCGCTTAAAAACTACATCCAGGCTGGCTGGCGCATCGGCCATCGTCGTTCATCCGCCGGGCGGATTCGATACGGGGCCGCCCCCCTACCCGAGTACAGGAAGCCGCGCGTTAGCGCTCTCGGCTAGCCTGGTAGGCACACAGTATTTCAACATAATTTAAGATGCGTTAGTATACGAATGTCTGGTATAGTTCCGTATGGGTGCCGAGCGTCATAGGAATGATATTCAGGCTGTGCGTTTCAGGTTCAAATGGTTCACATGGCTCAGAGCACTATGGGACTTAACATCTGAGGTCATAAGTCCCCTAGAACTTAGAACTACTTAAACCTAATTAATCTAAGGACATCACATATAGCCATGACCGAGGCAGGATTGGAACCTGCGACCGTAGCGGTCGCGCGGTTCCAGGCTGAAGCACCTAGAACCGCTCAGCCACTCCGGCCGGCTGCGTTTCAGGATTTTAGTTGTTGTTAGTATTAGTGCCATTAGTTGTCGTTAAGCGCCGTCAATGGTATGGCGACGTAGGGTTGAGACACAAGCAGCAGCGTGCATTACAATTACAGACAATCAACATGTGTCTGAACAACATGAGCAGGTTTTCTCGTAATGGTGTTTCATCAAAACAACAGCAATGGTGCTGCGGCTGTTGGCGAATATCGACGCATTAAAGGAATATGGAGAGATCATCTTACCACTACGGGGTGGAAGAACATGATTCAGAAGTTCGACTGAACGAGCGATTTTGGAACTGTCGCTGGGAGAAGCCGACGTCCAATTGCGCTAAAAAATTGTTGTTGCCATGGCTGAGAATGGTGAACGCAATGTGCGGTCTTCAAGCAGGGCACGGCCTGTGTCGCTGCAGATGAACATGGTCCACCGTTCGAAAAGTGCTGCGATCAACTGTGAAATTATATCTGTAATGTGGTTCCAGGCTCCGTGGATGCAGGTGGTCGTTACATTGAGCAACGTTTCTAACATGGGAGGTAAACAAGATACTCGGTTAAGATATGTTACCTTATTTTCAGTCGGTTGATTCCTATTTCGTTATCGCAAAATCACGGGTTTGGAGCAGTGTATCCCACCTTAGTTCTGTTGAAAACGCAAATGCAAATGACAGTTTATTTCCAATTCCTCTTTACAAAGTTACAGAGAGAAAACTGAGTGCTGTTGTCTTAACTTGTTTTTATGACCCCTAAACAAGAAGTTCGACGGTAGTCACGCATTCTTTTTCTAGTACAGAGTTTCTAAATTTGTCCAACTTCGTTTCTTGACAGCTGCGTCGTTATTTATCCGATGATTCCCCGGGAATATTTGCTACATTTTTGCTATTTCGATCTATCAAACCACTAGCACTTCTTTGTATTCGATGTCTATGGCCTACTGTCGTTCCCATTTGATGAGAATAAAACCATTTTTACAGTTCCATTTCCTCCGAATCTTTCCGACACCTATCTCTTTCATTTGCATTCTCTAGTATTTATTTTACGTCGCCGTCCTACTTCATATCGCCTCTTACCCCTAACACCCATGTACGACTTCATGTGCTCAAGATGTTCCCCTCCTATGTTTCAATCATATACTCTCTGGTTCTTTTTCTGTGTTATAAGCATTATCTTACATTTCCTCGCACTAAAAGAGAGGTACCACTCATTACATCAAATGGGTTCACGTTGTTTTCTAATTCTTTAAAACTTTCAACGCCCGTTCTTTACTAGATACAAGAAAATCTCCAACGAACTATCTTACAACGCCGTTGAGTCTATCTGATTAATCATTAATTCATATTGAGAACACCTAATGCTATTAGGTTGGTGGTGAAGTCCTCGTTTTTGTTTCGCTTGTTGCTATGTCATTAGGTTGGTGCATAAGTTGTTTTAGATGCTGGTACCGCGATTGCTATGGATTTATTAAGCGATTGTCATTTTTTATTTATAACTCACTATTGCTATTTGTCATGTATTATGTTGAGATAGTGAGTGGATCTGCGGACGCTAGAAAATGGAGTGCCAAGTGGAGAAATCGGATCCGACATTTTCTTTTTTTGAATTCTGTAGAGGGATGTCGGCTTCAGGGGCAGCCAAAAACATTTACGCCGTGTATGGCGATAATGCCATTGGACAGAGCATGGCAAGATAATGGTTTTCTCATTTTAACGAAGACCGTTTTGATATTCATAACTTTACACGTTCAGGAAGACCAACGGGATTTGATGAACATCGTTTAAACGCATTAATCCACTTCAATTAAGTGCTTTCGAGAAATGACAAATGTGATGAATCGTGATCTTTACATCATCGCGCAACATTTGCATGCAAAGGGTGAGATTCAAAAATGAGTCGATGGCCACAAGTGCATCTCTTTTTGCTCGTCATCAACTGGCTCGTGAACAACACTGACCATTCCTATCCTGTATCGTTACTCGTGGCGATAAACGGTGTCTTATGCTAACATAATGAAATTAAAGGAATGGTTAAGTCCAAACAATGAATTCCCCTACGAAGACCTGCCCACATCCACGAAACATAGCAATGCATCTAGTGGAAGAGCGACGGTGTGGTGTACTATAGATTGCTTCTCCGAGGTGTAACCGTCAGTGCTGACATCTGGCAACAATTGAGACGTCCTGCACACACAGTCCAAGAACAACAAACAGGAACACTGAGTGAAGTGATGCTACTCTACGATAACGCACGCCCACCTTCTGCTAGACTTACAAAACAGCGTTGTACAAGACTTGGGTTTCAAAGTCATTCCGCACCCACCTTATTCACCTTATCTTGCACCCTCTAATTTTCACCTTCCCGCTCTCTGTCGAACAACGTTTAAGGAACTTCATTTCCGGATGAAAATGCACTCCGAACATGGTTCAACGAGTTCTTTGTCTTATACAGTCGCAGAATCGAAAAATTACACCAGCGTTGGCAGCCTTTTGTAAATAATGAGGGAGAATATATTATTGATGACTAAAGTCACCGTAATTGGAATCTGTTGCGTTTATTAAACTTATGGAAAAAAGCTACGAACTTATGCATCAACCGAAAACTCTCGTCTTTGTAGAACATTAGTCGTCCGGTACAACGTACGCGGTTGTATTGAAACATCCAGCCAATTACAAGTTTACGAAGAAACTGCAAGTGAACGTAAGTCGTTGACTAGTGGACAATGTGTCAGGGGTTCAACGCCACTCTAATGTCAAGGAAGGAGGGGTTGGCGTATTCACCTGTTTGCAACACCGGTGGACTGACGTGAGTTAACTGCCGCCCACTCCCGAGTAGACAACGTGTAGAGGGATGATATTGCCTTTCCTTGCCTTGCAGACGTGGGCGGTTCCTGAGACTCGCGGCAGAACGCAGCCAGTCGACGAGACAAAGCGACACCACAGATTCGGCGCCTATTGTCCTCTCTGAGCAGCATTCCTGGAAATCCAGAGGCGCCGTCATGCGGCCGCCACATGTGGTGCGGCAGAGCGGCGGTATGAACACTTCTGCTCCCCGCGGCCGCAGCTCCGGAAGCCGGCTCACAATTACAAGGGCTGCTGGCTTTGGTGCAGCTTTCATTGTTGTATTCAACCTGTAAGTTTTAATGAGATATTTCGCACAAAACTAGTTCGTGGTACAACGAATATTCAGTCAACTTCTCGTACGTGATGTTCAGTCACGTAAAATTTTGCAGATTTCATGGTCGCCTTTGAATCCGAAAGTATTTATCTCTACAGTTTCGACAAAATGATCATTATCAGGAGAAAACAATTGTGCTTTTGCACACTTCAGTAGCTGAAAACCTTCGACATATATGCAAGTCATCATCACACCCGTAATTTGAGACTTTAAGTTCACCATTGTACCACGAAAATGACGTGCTACAAACGCGAAATTTAACAGAGAGGAAGAAGGTGCTGTGATATGCAAATGATACGCTTTTCAGAGCATTCACACAAGGTTGGCGCTGGTGGCGACACCTGCAACGTGCTGACATGAGGAAAGTTTCCAACCGATTTCTCATACACAAACAGCAGCTGACCGGCGTTGCCTGGTGAAACGTCCTTGTGATGCCTCATGTAAGAATGAGAAATGCGTACCATCACGTTTCCGACTTTGATAAAGGTCGGATTGTAGCCTACCGCGATTGCGGTTTATCGTATCGCGACATTGCTGCTCGCGTTGGTCGAGATCCAAGGACTGTTTGCAAATTATGGAATCGGTGGGTTCAGGAGGGTAATAAGTTACGCCGTGCTGGATCCCAATGGCCTCATATTAGTAGCAGTTGAGATGACAGGCATCTTATCCGCATGCCTGAAACGGATTGTGCAGCCACGTCTCGATCCCTGAGTCAACAGATGGGGAAGTTTGCAAGACAACAACCATCTGCACGAACAGTTCGACGACAACGACGTTTGCAGCAGCATGGACTATCAGCTCGGAACCATGGCTGCGGTTACCCTTGACGCTGCATCACCGACAGGAGCGCCTGCGATGGTGTACTCAACGACGAATCTGGGTGCACGATTGGCAACACGTCATTTTTTCAGATGAATCCAGGTTCTGTTTACAGCATCGTGATGGTCGCATCCGTGTTTGGCGACATCGCGGTGAACGCGCATTGGAAGCGTGTATTCGTCATTTCAATACTGGCGTATCAACTGGCGTGATGGTATGAGGTGCCATTGGTTACACGTTTTGGTCAGCTCTTGTTCGCATTGACGGCGCTTTGAACAGTGGACGTTACATTTCAGATGTATTGCGACCCGTTGCTTTACCCTTCACTCGATCTCTGCGAAATCCTACATTTCAGCAGGACAATGCACGACCGCATGCTGCAGTTTCTGTACGGACCATTCTGGATACAGAAAATGTGGACTGCTGCCCTGGTCAGCACATTCTCCAGATATCTAACCAATTAAAAACGTCTAGGCAATGGTGGCCGAGCAACTGGCTCATGACAATACGCCAGTCACTACTCTTGATGAACTGTGGTATCGTGTTGAAGCTCCATGGGCAGCTGTACCTGCACACGCCATCCAATCTCTGTTTGACTCAATGCCCAGGCGTATCAAGGCCGTTATTACGACCGGAGGTGGTTGTTTTGGGTACTGATTTCTCAGGATCTATGCACCCAAATTGCGTGAAAATCACATGTCAGTTCTAGTATAATATATCTGTCCAATTAATACCCGATTATCATCTGCATTTCTTCTTAATGTAGCAATTTTAATGGCCAGAAGTGTATATTACAAACAAATTAAATCAGTACTCGTGTATAGTGAATAAATGCCATGAGTTGTAATTTTGAATGTTGCTAACTACGCTGAAATTAAAGAACCAAACTACTAATGCGAGGATGTATGCATATACGTCAGATGCTTTTTAGGTTTCCACGCGTACTAAATCTGAATTATTTACACATGATAAAGGCCAAACAGCTGAAAATATAAGAATTAATTGTACAAATAACTAATTTTAATCGTTAAACATTTTACTTAAAAATAGCTACACAGCTGAAAAAGTGTAGTAAAAAAATAAAAATAAAAATAAAATAAAATAGAAATGAAGAACAGTCGACATACGAGACATATTTACGCCGAAAAATAATTCTACAGGCAACAGAGACCATTTACAAAATATGCAGTCAAATTTTGACAAAATTTGAAAATTTTTCAGATATGGGCATCGGTTTAACCGTTCGGAAACGTCACTTTGTATAGGCTGCCTAAATAGAAAAGAAATAAATCCCACCTTTTCTCTTCAATATCAACGATATTGATGCGTCACCATTAGAAACAGTCAACTCTCACAAGAATCTGTGCGTAATAATTTGTACGGATGTGAAATGGAATGATGGTAGGTAATGCTGGTGACCCACTTTTATTCGTTGGTTTGATATTAGGAAAATGAAATCAGTCTATGAAAGAGATTTATTATAAAAATATTAGTACGACCCATCGTTGATTACTGTTCCAGTGCATAGGCTCTATACCAAAGAATATCAGTAGATTACCAAATATAGTCTCAGGTTTGTTCAGCTCATGGTGGAGTTTCACTAAGAGACTGAAGAAAACCGAACTTAGAGAGACTTCAACACTGACGCCAACTTATCTACACTCCTGGAAATTGAAATAAGAACACCGTGAATTCATTGTCCCAGGAAGGGGAAAGTTTATTGACACATTCCTGGGGTCAGATACATCACATGATCACACTGACAGAACCACAGGCACATAGACACAGGCAACAGAGCATGCACAATGTCGGCACTAGTACAGTGTATATCCACCTTTCGCAGCAATGCAGGCTGCTATTCCCCCATGCAGACGATCGTAGAGATGCTGGATGTAGTAGTCCTGTGGAACGGCTTGCCATGCCATTTCCACCTGGCGCCTCAGTTGGACCAGCGTTCGTGCTGGACGTGCAGACCGCGTGAGACGACGCTTCATCCAGTCCCAAACATGCTCAATGGGGGACAGATCCGGAGATCTAGCTCGCCAGGGTAGTTGACTTACACCTTCTAAAGCACGTTGGGTGGCACGGGATACATGCGGACGTGCATTGTCCTGTTGGAACAGCAAGTTCCCTTGCCGGTCTAGGAATGGTAGAACGATGGGTTCGATGACGGTTTGGATGTACCGTGCACTATTCAGTGTCCCCTCGACGATCACCAGAGGTGTATGGCCAGTGTAGGAGATCGCTCCCCACACCATGATGCCGGGTGTTGGCCCTGTGTGCCTCGGTCGTATGCAGTCCTGATTGTGGCGCTCACCTGCACGGCGCCAAACACACATACGACCATCATTGGCACCAAGGCAGAAGCGACTCTCATCGCTGAAGAGGACACGTCTCCAATCGTCCCTCCATTCACGCCTGACGCGACACCACTGGAGGCGGGCTGCACGATGTTGGGGCGTGAGCGGAAGACGGCCTAACGGTGTGCGGGACCGTAGCCCAGCTTCATGGAGACGGTTGCGAATGGTCCTCGCCGATACCCCAGGAGCAACAGTGTCCCTAATTTGATAATTTGCTGGGAAGTGGCGGTGCGGTCCCCCTACGGCACTGCGTAGAATCCTACGGTCTTGGCGTGCATCCGTGCGTCGCTGCGGTCCGGTCCCAGGTCGACGGGCACGTGCACCTTCCGCCGACCACTGGCGACAACATCGATGTACTGTGGAGACCTCACGCCCCACGTGTTGAGGAATTCGGCGGTACGTCCACCCGGCCTCCCGCATGCCCACTATACGCCCTCGCTCAAAGTCCGTCAACTGCACATACGGTTCACGTCCACGCTGTCGCGGCATGCTACCAGTGTTAAAGACTGCGATGGAGCTCCGTATGCCACGGCAAACTGGCTGACACTGACGGCGGCGGTGCACAAATGCTGCGTAGCTAGCGCCATTCGACAGCCAACACCACGGTTCCTGGTGTGTCCGCTGTGCCGTGCGTGTGATCATTGCTTGTACAGCCCCCTCGCAGTGTCCGGAGCAAGTATGGTGGGTCTGACACACCGGTGTCAATGTGTTCTTTTTTCCATTTCCAGGAGTGTATAAAAGTGTGTTTAAAATTCTATGGGGACCAGTATTAAATGAAGAAACTATGATTATCAGACAGCTATTCACGTGTTGCTGTCACAGGGACCGGAAAGACACGATTAGACTAAATACAAAGTGCACATAAGCTTTTGAGCAATAATTCTTTCCAATCTCTATACGCAAATGAAAAGACAAGTAACCATAATAAATGGCACATGCGGTGTCTTTTGACTTTGACCTCTTCCATTTCCAGTTTTCTTGTGTATACACGTTAACTGCACTTAAACGAGTATTTCCTGATACAGGGAATATTTTATGTCTGTTCTTTACAGTGCTTCTTTCTTAAGAATTGTGCAGTGTCGTCGCTTGTGTGAATCAAACCTAATCCTGTATCACCTGTGCTTGTCATTATTGTGGAGGACTGTGTTCTGGGCTGAGAAAGAAATATGTTTCTCTAGCTTCTATATAAACTTTCATTGTCCTTGTTAAAGTCTGTGTTAACAATTCCCCCATAGTCTACATATAAATAATTGGATTATGGGCATGTTGATTCTACACATGCAGACAGAACATGGTTTATAATCTTTTCTCTGTCTTGATTGTCTGAAAGGCTTACCGATACACCAGTCATTTTTTGTATGTTCTTATTTCCCCAGTAGACAAAATACAGAACACTGTTACACATAACACAGATATTAACCTGTAAGCTGTGTGGTAGTTTACACCATACTAAAGCGACTGTCACAGAGTGAAGCGGACCACGTTTTAAATACTATTTGTTGACATTTGATAAACTGTGCACTACAGGGTCAGACGCACATTATTTCTGTAGTTAGAAATCATAGTTTCCATTCTGGCAATAGAATCTTTTTTAGTCAAGGAAGACATAAAAGTTGTTTGCAACTACATATCTAGGACACATTTTACATCGAAAAGAGGTTTACTGATATCACTGTTTACTAAAGGGTTGCTGATCTGACAAATAAATTTTGTTATAATCTTTATTGTAAAGATGGAGCTTATCTACAGTACACTGCCTACTTGAACTCTCTTGGTAGTCTTCCAACATACAGAAGTCTGGTTTTGATGATTATGACAGAGATGTACCATGCTGCTGTCTTCTGCCAGAGTTGTGGGGAGGGGGGAGGGTAGCTGTTTCAAGTGGACAGCCAAGAAAAGTTAGAGAAGCGGTGGTCTCTAATGTTCCCGAAGAAAATGCTTTGCTCAACAGTCGACTACATTGTAAATTCTCCTGGTTGTTGAGTTTGGAAACCTGTGTGTAGATGACTGTTATCTTATAGAGTTGGATATAACGCTGGATATAACTCTGAAAGTGTAACTTAAAGTGCAGCAGCCCTCGTTTGTTACCTATATAAATATGTATTACTACTTTTCGGTATGCTATTCCACCGAAGTGCAATACGGTATACACTGTGCGACAGCAGGAGATGACGAAAGATCCAAATATCCACGTCAAGCTGATATCGTGGCATGGGGTCAATATAATGTTTGGCTCATTTTGATACCAGTTTAAGAGACGAGTTTTTGACGAATTTAGATGTGTGAATAACATTTTTTTCTTTAGTAATACTCTTCAACAAGCGGACTTTAAGCCGGAAGTTAGATAAGCAATATTGCACATGTGAGTTTTGCTATATGGTATGGACGTAATATTATGGTGAGCTGGGAGTCAAATACATTGGGTCCCAACATACAAGACTTGTTGGAGCAACTTGTACACAATGTACCCTCCACCACACACCATAAGGTGGCTTGAGGAGTATAAATAAAGATGTGGATCCGAATGTAGAATTTATACGAGATTATAACTAATATTACGCTCCATTGTGTTTCACATATCCATTGCTACAGAAGTCGAACTTTTCACATACGCACTTGTTGCTTTCCGAAAATTTTGGACGAATGCTATTCAACGATGATAAGAATGTCATACCATTCGGATAATTTTGAGTACATCGAAGACGGCTAAATTGTGACTAGCTCTTTCATTTTATTGGTTTTTTACCTATTGCGACAGTGACAGTTTTGTTTCATTTTAATTCTCAAAAAAATACTGCACTGTGACTGGTCGTTTCACTATATCAGATGCTAAAAAATATTATTTTCAATTTTGCTGCCAGAACTATCTTACAATTTTTAAATTTACAGCAATCCGCCATCTTGGATTTTTACATTTCCTGCCAGTGCCACCTCTGATCTTTAAATTTTCCATCATCTTAAATGTTTAAGTTTCTCACCATTATAAAATTTAATCCCATCTGAGATCTTTAATTTTTAATTTTATGATGTGCATTCAGAGTCATTGATGACATCATCGTCGCTTGCTTGCATTCAACTCTCGCTAAAACTTGACACTTTCAGGGTCATTTAAGTTGCAAGTGGTCCAAAGTCCCCATAGATACAGTACAGATCTGATTTCCATCTTTCATGAGGTACCAAATGTTGGAATAGAAGAAAATCGAAGTGTTTGAGATGTCGTGCTACAGAATAATGTTGTTAAATTAGGTGTACTGAGAAGGTGAAGATGAGATCATTCTCTGCAGAATCTTCCAAGGAAGGAATGTACAAAAGACAGTGGCAAGAAGAAGGTATAGGATGATAGAACAAGTGCGAAGACATCAGAAAATAACTTCCTTGGTACTACAGTAAACAGTAGAGGTTAAAAACTATTGGGGAAGACAGAGATTGGAAAAGTAGAGTGTAAGTGGAACACGGAAATGAAGATGTTGGTACAGAGAGGAATTCGTGGCGGGTCGCATCAAGCCAGTCAGGACACTGATGACTCAAAATAATAATAATAAAAAAAAATTGAGACGAAGTTCTAATTTGTGTGCTTTCTTAGCAACAGAAGTTGTAATCTCTTCTGGTGCACATCAGTTGCTGTGTCTCTTGTAGTACTTTCCATTGATGTATAAGGAGTTTCCACATTAGTGTTCTAAGGAAAACTATTTCTTTAAAAAATTAATATAGGAAATAAGCGATATTGCCTAAAAAAACAAAATAAAAAAATCACAATCTTATTGGATTGTAAATGACCAGTCTTTCAAGTCCGTATTGCCTTTGCAAACAAATTTACGATTTTGCAGGACTTCGGTCTTTCGTCTGTCTTTGATGCTTGATAACTTCCAAAAAATTTGTCCCATCATCTACTGCTTGGTCTGAGTCATTTCATCTCAGCAGAAATTTCAGTAACTTTGGGGAGGCATAATTTCATGCGTGACTGGGCGTTACGCGGTCCATTAACGATGTCTCTCTTCGGGCTCTGCATGGGATCTTCTCTCCATGCTGTCCTCACATTAGACAATCGATGGCTCCCACAGGCTCTGTGAAAATGACCTGACCACCCTGTCCCGCGGTTTAAACTAGTGGAATATTGCCAAAGCCAAGATGTAGATACATCTCATATGCAAATGATTCCGGGAACCCGAATTCTTTTGTATGCTCAGATGTGGTAATGGCCTGCCAGTAGCCTTGCACCGATTGTCAAACCGCATGCAACGTTTGTTAACTCGCACTGGGCAGCCATGTTCACTATGCGTGTGACTGTAAAAACCTGGAAACGTATTGTGTACTCTCGCAGCATTTACCACAGGTAAACGTAACATTCTGACATCATGCACATATCTTCATACAGACCAACCCAACCCTTCTTGCCAATTTTGGCAATTTACTGCGTATTCTTAGGAAAAAATGCTATTTTTGGAGTAGATATTAGAAAAACAACATTTCGTAGGTGAAGACACCGCTGCACAAAATTTAGGGATGGAAGTAACATTCCTATGATGTGTCTCTTCCAAACAACGTACCTTGATGAAACTTGGTTCATACGTAGGAAGAACTGTTATAGTGTAGTGCTGAACATAGCTAAAAGAAGTAGGTAATGGCACGAACAGAAATGACACTTTACTTCAAATGGCTCAGATGTCTCTAAGCACTGTAGGACTTAACATCTGAGGTCATCAGTTCTCTATACTTACAAACCTAACTAACCTAAGGACATCATACACATTGATTCTCGAGGTAGGATTTGAACCTGCGACCGTAACAGCAGCGCGGTTCCGGACACTTTACTTCAAGCACAGTAATTACACTGAAGTTACCGCAATTCATAATGGACCCTGGATGCCATAAAACGTGGGGCATTGTCCTTAATAGTGTGTGTGATCACCACGGATTGCAATGTATGCTCTCGTAACTGACAACTTATGCATAGTTGTTGTTACAATATGGACCTCTTACAATACGAGTCCCCAACAGGGATGTTTCTTCTCCTTCAGTTAGGTCTGTCAGTTGTAAATATTCGATGGTTTGAGTTACTAGTATGTTGACACCCTTATGCACAGTCAGATGTTTCGAATTGCAGTGTAAATTCTTGAAAGCAAAGAGAGGAACTTAACCGTTCTACCATGCGCTGCTTGGCTTGAAACGCACTGATCTGCGTGGCATGGGCGTCCAAGAAGATTCGAATGTTTCGAAAACCTGTACATTTGCATTATCAATCGGATTTCTGGAACTGAACATGGAGTTACTACTTACATTCAAAATACAACGCGTGAGCCTTCTTTCGATTGTGAGCAGTACTACAAACACATGTGCCGTCTGTAAGAGCATGAAACTTGAGGATTCCGTGACGACATATCCCACTGAACTATTAACAGGGACACTGTGACAGTCAGGTTCTTTGCGAGATGGCTGTGGTCGTTTCGAATCAGTGCAAGTTGATTGGTGATGATTCCTTCTGTAGTGGGAACATGCGGCTCTTCGTTTCTTCGTACAAACACTTTATCTTTTCTTGAGACAAAGACAACACCTATTTCTCGATCTTAGTATCTGTAGGTGTTCTGGAGTATCTTTAATCATGTTGCAGTCTTGTACCCATTGCCTACAAACGTCTGCGGGGAAAGCGCACGAAACTTTTGGCGTAAGAACCTTACCATAAGCATTTACATCCTCACCCAAGGATTTGAGAGCTCGGCTGTGTTTATTCCATTCTATGAGCGCCGTGTTAAGTGTTTCAGGACATTCAACTCGAACGAGTTGCAGTTGTTCTAAATAGTCTAAGTGACCCTGTACTACGCCGTTCCGGTGTCCCACGCGTGCTCGAAGGAGTTTAGTCGGGGTAAGGCATAGGTCAGTCCTGATATCGAATATCCTCTTGTTCCAAGAGCTACTCGAGCGGCGCTGTTCGAAGCGGCCGCACATTGTCATCTAAGAAACGAAGCCAGGGCACAATTCAAACCTGAAAAACGCACGTGGGGAGGGAGTGTTGTGACACAATAAACATGACCGACGAGTGCACCGTGCTCAACGATCTCAAGATCAGCACGGTCATGCTACAGAACGCGTCCCCACGTCTCGCTAGTGGACAAGGAAATCGAATGTGTTGGACAATGTTCCTGGTTGCGTGAAATGTCCCCATCTCTCGTGAAATGGGCAGTTTTGTTCCTGAGTGATTTAAAGGTTTCCGTCTCTCTCTGTATAAGGAAATATCCGGCTTTGTCGAACATGATCAACTTATGGTCCAGGTGTTATGGCGTGAGGAGACTTAATGTTGCATTGGCGTACTGACCTCCAAATCTTTGAAGACGTCACAGTCAACGGTCAACGTTGTTGTGACTGTACTTTTCAGGTTCATCTTCTCATGGGCGCACTGATTTCATTTTTTGTGAATGATAATGCATGTCCGCATTGAACATTACAAGTGAAGCAGCTCTTAGAACGATTTGATTGGGCGAATACACTGGTCTGACCGTTCCCCAGACTTGAATCCCATCGAGAACGTGTGGGATGCGTTGGGGAAACGTATTGCAGCACACACAGATGTGCCGACAGCCATCCAGAAGTTGGAGAAATTGATCACCCTACCACGAGAACTTCTTACCGACCTTGTGGCCAGCATGCGAGCGCGTTGCCGTCCATGGTTATCATGTATTAAGAACGATGTCCGGCCTTTTCTTTCAGTGTGGTGTAACTACTTCCTTCGCATAAAAGTGGCATCTCTATTCGTCTTATTGCGTGCTTCTTCGAGTTACCTTCCGCACTATACTGCACAGCGCAAGTTATATCAAATTAAGGAACTTGGCAAATACATACCAGAATCTACAACTACATGCGTACTCCTCAAGCCACCAAAAGCCGAGTACGCCGGCGGATAGCACATACCACTACTAGTCATTTTCTTTCGTGTTCCGCTCACAAATAGAGTGACGAAAGGCCGACTGTCTAAAAGCCTCCGTATTTTGTCTTCGACCTCCTTACGCGAAATGTACGGTGACGGCAATATAATCATTCTGCAGCCGGCCTCAAATGTCTGGTCTCTAAATATAGGCAAAAATGCCTTCCCTCCGCGGATTGGTATTTGAGTTCACGATTCATCTCCGCAATACTTATCGAACTCACCGGTAACAAATCTAATAGCAAATCTATGAATTGCTTCGATGTATTGCTTTAAGCCGACCTGGTGGGGATCACAAATACTGGATCCGTACTTAAGAATGTGTCACACCAGCTTAATAAAAAAGGTATAAAGGTAAACCAACAATTTTTGTCTGTCCTTATACTTTAAACGACACGAAGTATTTTTGTTTGTAATTACTACCACAGTGCCACCTGACAGCTGGTTGTAACGTCTATGATATTTAGTTGAGAACTCAGCGATATGATACGATGTAAGATGCGTTTCTCCAAGATTCAGTGAAATGTACTTCAGAAGGTATTTTATACTGTGTGGCATACTACATGTTTATGTTAAATTGTACTATACCCCTTTACATCTGATCCCGGAGTGCTCTGAAGACGTTGATCGGTGCTTTACGGATCTAATGACGGCGACGTAGTTTGCTGAAACCGGTCGTCACAATAAATGCTGTACAATGGCGATCTGCGATCTTGGCTGTTTGAAGCTGTACTCCTGCTTTTGCATGAATTTTCCAATAGCCATACACATTGAAGCGCGAAAGAAACTGGTATAGGGATGCGTATTCAAGTATTCAAATACAGAGATAGGTGAGCAGGCAGAATACGACGCTGCGGTCGGCAACGCCTGTATAAGGCAACTGACGCAGTTGTTAGATCGGTTACTGCTAGTAAAATGGTAGGTTATCAACATTTAAGTGAGTTTTAACGTGGTGTTATAGTCGATGGACTAACGGTGGGACACGTATCTCCGCGGTAGGGATGAAGTGGGGATTTTCCCGTACGACCATTTCACTAGTGTACCGTGAATATCAGGAATCTGGGAAAACAAATCTCCGACATCGCTGTGGGGAAAGTTCCTGCAAGACCACGACTAACAAAGACTGGAGACAATTGTTTAACTTTGCAGAAATGCAACCACTCCACAAAGCTCTGCAGATTTCAAAGCTGGGCCATCAACAAGTGTCAGCGTGCGAACCATTGAACGTAAGACATCGATATGGGCTTTCCCAGCCGAAGTCCCACTATTGTACCCTTTATGACAGCATGACACAAAGCTTTACGACTCGCCTCGGCCCGTGAAGCCCTACATTGGACTGTTGATTACTGGAAATATATTGCCTGGTTGGACGAGTTTCGTTTTAAATTATATCGAGCGGATGGACGTGTACGGGTATGGAGACAATCTCAAGAATCTATGGAACCTGCATGTCAGCAGAGACCAGTTTAAGCTGGCTCTGTAATGGTATGGGGCGCCTGTATTTGAAGTGATATGGGACGCCTGACACGTCTAGATACAACTCTGACAGGAGACAAGCTTCCTATCTGATACACCAGGACAATACGACATTCCACACGTCAAGAATTGCTGCAGAGAGCCTCCAAGACCACCCTTGTGAGCTTAAACTCTTCCGCTGACCACCAAACTCCCCCCCGCGCGGGATTAGCCGAACGGTATGGGGCTCTGAGTCATGGACTGTGCGGCTGTTCACGGTGGAGGTTCGAGTCCTCCCTCGGGCATGGGTGTGTGTGTTTGTCCTTAGGATAATTTAAGTAGTTTGTAAGCTTAGGGACTGATGACCTTAGCAGTTATGTCCCATAAGATTTCACACACATTTGAATGTTAACCAAACTCCCCAGACATGAACATTATTGAACATATGTGGGACGCCTTGCAACGAGCTATGCTCCACCCCTCGTACTCTTATGGGTTTATGGACAGCCATGCAGAATTCGTGGTGTCGATTTCCTCCAGCACTACTTAATAATTAGTCGAGTCCATCCCACGTTGTGCTGCGGCACTTCTGTGAATTTGCGGGGGCCCCACACAATATTAAGCAGGTGTACCAGTTTTTTGGCTCTTGAGTGTAAAATATTTCACTGTGTTCACTCAGGTAACATTTTTTGACGTGGGTTTCGTCTTTAACTAATGCATTTACTTAACAAATCACCAAAAATTATACTTCCATACATACTCTATGAGCTCTCTTATTGCAGATTTGTTCATATTGAATGTAATTTGTATGGTAAGACGTTTTATTGTTGTCTAATTTTCTGTTTCACGAATTTTGTTGAAGCAGTTCTCTAGCTTCTAGCTGTGGCTAGTTCATAATTTATCAAGTACGCCTCGCCTTGCGCTCTTGGAACGCGATTCAATTTTCAAGCGAACAACGAGCAGCGCTGGATACTGTGTCAAGCCCTGCAGCGTGTTGGGATATCCGCAACACTTTCGAACGCGAGTATCATAAATATTAGGCGGTTGAAATCTCTTCCACTATTCCGATTCGAACTGGCTACTTGCGAGTCGAGCGTGCATTGGCTACCTGGGCTATGTAGGCAGTTGAATGGTGGTGCACTCTTAAGAGGATTCGTGTTCTGTTGCGTCAGAGGCAGCTCCATCGAAATGCCAAGTGTCAGCTGCCACCTGGACTGCGGCGCGTCGATGTGGACCCCGGTGGCCGGTGTCACCAGGCAGCGCCGTGCAGGGAAAAATACGCGAGGCCGGCTGCCAAGACAGGGCAGCGTTTGTTAGGAGCGGCGGCCGACATGTCGGGCGGCGGGGAGTTATGAACCAGCTGTGAGGAACGGCGCTGGGGTGGGCGACTGCGTGCCAGGAATTTAATATCTGCCCGCCGATGTCTGGCGCTAGCTTCCTGCATCAGGAACGCCACCGGCTCCATCGTCTGCCAGAGGAAAGCACGGTTTCTATTAGCACCCTTCCGTATCTGACGCCGAGTACCAGCACGAGATACCGTTAATAGGAGAGCCTCTAGAAGCAATGAAGTACTGCATGCGGTTATCGTAAGAGGATTTAGTAACGGCTTCAAAAAAGATGAGCTTCGAATTCTAACAGTTTCCTGGAGTGATTGGTATAGAATTTATTCTCAGTGGTGAAAGTATCCGGACCAATGATTCACTTCGTTTCAGACATGCCAATGAACCGCTTGGTGAATAGCGTACTGATTCTTTATATCCGGAAGAGGTTCAAATGGCTCAAATGGCTCTCAGCACGATGGGACTTAACATCTGAGGTCATCAGTCCCCTAGACTTAGAACTACTGACACCTAACTAACCTAACGACATCACACACATCAATGCCCGAGGCAGGATTCAAACCTACGACCGTAGCAGCAGCGCGGTTCCGGACTAAAGCGCCTAGAGCTGCTCGGCCACAGCGGCCGGCCCCGGAAGAGGAATCACTCCCACTATTCTTTCGGTACAGTGGAACATTGATGCCAGGGTTTCGAGTGTAAAAAATGTGACATAAGACCTTTTGAAAGTACATGAAGTGAACTATCAGGGCTTACTGGCAAAGATAACATACGCATCCTTTTTTTTTTTTCTGCGAGTGGAAATTCTGTAACTGCCTTGCTCGTATAGCTTAATGCGCAGCATGAGAGTTTGCGAATCAGATATGTGAGCCATACTGTACACCGGCCAGTGTGAGTGTGGTTCTAAAGCGGTTTTTCAAGCTCATTTACACAAATGACAAGCTGGTCCCCAAACTATGCCTCAGACAATACTTTACACGAATGACGCAAACTACTTCCCTCCCCCAGGCTAGCAGACAACTGCCTCGACACGAAGGGTATCCGGCCGCAGAGTTAGCACAAAATAAATTTGTCAGGAGATAAAACGATCGGATCACGTTGAACGACGCAATATCTAGAAAATGGAGGGATCGGATGTTTTCAGACCATAAAGTAAGTTTCAAATTAATGAACTTTTTTGTAGTTGTCACATTGTCTTAGGAACCGTGATCTTTCTTTTACAATAAATGAAGAAACACAGTCTGGATCACAACTTTTTATCTACAGAATACCTGTTTCAATCTGCGTCTCAGATAATCTTCAGGTCAAGGTTGCAACAAAAAAGCTGTAACAATAACGATTTCACAGAAAGGCGACATTACGAACACTCGCCTCTTGGGTAGTAATATTCGTATTTCCGCACTTCTGAAAAATCGTTATTGTTATTGCTTTTTTGTTCCAGTCTAATCCTGAAGATAATCTCAATGCAGATTGAAAGTGGTTGTCGGTAAATAAAAAGTTGTTATATTAATGGTCTTTCTTATGTCTCCAAACGCATGCCGAAGCACACATGGGAGATACCAACGTTTCTGTCGAGAGTAGATAACACTGATTGGTAGTGTTTAGAATAATTTCATCACACGTCACTGTTACATCTATTTTCCAATGATTTACCAATGTCGGCTGACATCGACCAGTTTTGTACGTTTCCTCCTCAATGTGAGACCAATTTGTAGCCCTGTTATCCACATTCGTTACTTTTAATATCTGTAAGGGCACTGATAACACTGCCGTTGGGGGCCCCTAAGTTAGTCCAAAAAGAGTCACTGGTGTCTTGCCTCGACAGAAACGTCATTCTTACCACAAAGACAGTACAAGCTAAAAAAAAAAAAGTAAAAACACTTCTAGATATGTAGACAGACTTGTGTTACCTGTAGGAGAAGAAGGTGGAACAATTTTGTTCATGTATTCCTCGGCTGTCTATATTATTGCTATGTTTAATAACTAATTGAATCATTTTCACTTTAAATTTTAATATTAACCGATAACTGATTCCATTTTATTCAAGGTGATTCGTAAGTAAGGAGAAGACGGCCCAAGTGTTTCAGAGATTGATTTTATTGCTCATGTAAAAGCGACGTCAGCGCAATGATTACGATAGCAGCATGAACTAACAGTCGTAAACAGCAGATGTGAATTTCTCCATTCAGTTGTAAGCATGTAAGCAGGCACTGTTAACTAGATGTCCGGACGTAGTGTCTCTACGTTGGTCCATAAATCGCAATGGAGTAAGAGCTGTAAATCAAGTATTCGAGACATTCTCCAGGATGTTTTCGGAAGAGAAAATTTTACACACTGTTTGTCCCGTACACCTTGAGACCCAGACAAGAGCAAAAGTGGGTTATCACCTCAGACAAGCACAGCTTCTTCTATTTAATCTTGAGTATATATTCCATAAAATACGATCTGCTCCATGTAAATTTCAGTACGACGTTTACTTTCTAGATCTCTGTCGTATCACTATATAAATCGACATGGATCATTTCTTTGTTTCAGTTCCCTTGTCCTCCTTTCGTGATTTTTAAAGCAAGTGTCTACAATGATTAAATTGCGATCTGTACAAAATTGTACCAGGCAGTTTCCCCGTTCATTCCTTTCCCCCCAGCACAATCTGTCCCACTATTTTTCCATTCCTTCCACTTTCTATCGAGTTACGGTCCCTCGTGGGAGTACAGTTCTCTAACCGAACTGAATAATTTATTTTATCTAAACATACAGTTTTTCGGTTTCTTCATCAAATATGGAATTTTGGCTTGCTTTTACCGTAACTACGAAAATAAATTCACTAATTTGTTATGTTTCTACCGCATTCCTGTTCTCTTGTTCCACTGTTAGTCCTAGCCCTGTGTTACCTGTATTTGATTTATGTTGATAACCCTGTACTGGCGCTAAGTAGGGGTGGAAGCTTTGGGAGAAATGTTGGAACGTTTGGGAGTAGGTAATCCAGGAGTGGAAACGAGGAGAAATGCATGTCTTTGTAGATTTTTGAAGGCACTATAAACTTGACAGGAGCCGACTATCGTACTGCAGTCGCATAGGTAATGATGGGCACGATGTGAGTGCTATACGTGTGGAGTTCTATGCCATCGACTATACCACCGGCCAGATCACTCGCAGAGGCAGCAGTCTTAGCCCTGTGAGCTGCCACCGGTCTGCTTAGTGAGGCGGGAAGAGCCTCCGCTACGAGGGACTGCAGCGTCCCGTAGGAATGATTAGCCAAGTCGCGGACCAGCCAGCGCGCAGGCAGCCTTGGTTCAGTCTTTGGGTCGCCCGCTCGCGGTTAACACAGCCTGCTTATTCAGTCAGCGTTAAGTGAAGGTTTGCAACCTCCACCTATAAGACTCAGCACTATTCGTAGATATTTAGGAATTCTTCCAGAGGAGAAAAGAAACTTTCTAGAACACGTAAAATCTGTTATTAAGAAATTATGCATAAAGATTGACTGTGCTGGCACTGCTGACTATAAATTACCGTTGCATATGGTGCTATCATAAAACGAAGCTATATTCAACGCCATTGCGCTCTTCGCTGTCAACGTCTAGGCGCCTCACCTTAGAATACGCAGCTAAAAAACGATACTGCGACGAATTCAGTGGAGCTTCGGAGGCTCACCGGTGCATTCCGCACTACACCTGTAGACGGTTTACTGGTGATTATTGAGATACGTCCGATGGATATCGCTGTACGTTACAGGGCAGCGCTGTATTGCTTGGGGCGTATGAACAATGTGATCGTATGTAAGAGATCGCAGGAACGCATATTACTGATAAAACATATTTACGAGTCTGGGAGGTAGATAAATGGCACTCTGACTGGGACATTAGAAGCACTCCAAGTCTTGTTTAGAGCATATTGCAAAGCAAAAGGAACACGCTCAAAATGTGTGACATTGCGTCTGCTCTAGGTATGGTGAACCTATGAACAGGTCACGGCCCATATCACAAACATCTGCATCGAGTGGGATGTAGTAACAAACAAATCTGTGAATTTGGTGAGCAAGGTTCCGCTGATCATGTCGTTCTCAGATATCCCCTTTTTCAGGTTGAGGGAGACTGCAGACAATTAGACTGCGATATGAAAACAAGTGTAAGGGACCAAAACTTGTGGACTAAATTCAATATGATAGCAGATCGGATACCTAAAAGGCAGTCTTCAAGAACAAGTGGACGCTCTGAGCATCAAAATGATGTCAACAAGTCACAAGAAGCGTTTCTTCAATTATTGGTAATGAAAGGCATATATACATTTAATTAAGAATAACGTTGAATACCTGTGTATATAAATAAGAAAAAAGCAAAAATAAAACGAAATGAAAAGAGAGAAGACTATGCCCACCTACACAGGTACGCGTAGACTCGAGGATTTCCGAAGCAAGTACATACCAGTGTTGGTTATGTAGAATAGTGTAGGAACAGCAGGTTTAGAAGTAGGTGTAGTTGTAGTTAGTCGGCAAACCTCTAGTTCTTCAGAGGCTGCCAGTAACCTATCTACTACTGTAAGATGGAAGTTATGTACTTGGAACTTGAGTTAATTCCCTTTATTTTAGGCTATTTTTTAAATTGATTCTTATTTTCCACATGTTCTATTTTATTTCTACATTAATATCAACCAATTGCTGCTGTTAACACGATTTACTAGTACCTACATAATGTAAAACATGGTATGTCACCATGATAAACGAATATATGCGACATGTTTACAGTTTTCAGATAACAGGTCTAAAATTCGTAGCAATGAATTGAATTGAAAGTGACCTCCTCTTGAAAGGACTCAATTTGAGTTGCTCTATTGAACAGTTTGCCTGTATTGTGAACTGTCGTGTATATGGACTCTGTATCTAATAAAGTTAAGTAAAATCAAACTGTTACTTACTAAGTGCCGTTCGTCTCACCGCTCTTTCGTGTTCAGGTGCAACCTCATCCTAATCACTTATCCATGGCCAACACAGCATTATGTAAGTATAATTACCATGGGATTTAATCATCATGTTCTGCCGGTAGGGGTTTTTGTACTTTTCCTCTATTTTATGTTCCCTTTGCACCAACTTAACATGTCATGCATGCTAATTGATGACAAGAATAATAACTGAACAATGAGAAGCAAAACTGAGAATCTAATAGGTTATCACTTTGGCTGTAGGGATGGTGGAGGAAGTAGAGAGGTAGTCCTGACTTGACTCTTGATAATGGAAGCAAGACTGATGAAAAATCGGGACACGTTCATAGGATTTGTAGACCTAGAAAAAGCATTGGACAATGTAAAGCGGTTTAGGATGTTCCAAATTCTCAGAAAGCAGGTGTCAGCTGTGGGAAAAGACAGGAATTGTATAATATGTATAACAACCGAGATAAAAACAATAATAAAAGAACAAGAACAAGGTGCTCGGATTACTTAGGGCAAGAAACAAGGAAAGCGCGCAGAAGCAGTGACAGAAATAAAGGGAAGATCAAGATGTGTGAGATTAATGTAGTGAAAGGATATCAATGATAAAATTCGCTAATGACATTGCTAACCTCAGTGAGAGCGAGGCGGAAGCGGAGGACCACCTGCATGGGATGATCAGTTTAAAGCACATATACTATGGATTAAGGATAAATTAAAGAAAACCTAAATAATAAAGAGAAGCTGGAAATTGAAACGCCATCTTCCCGAAAGCGAGTGTGCCAACCACTACGCCTCGTTATTCGGTATAGGAGACAAGGGAATGGAACATACCCGACACATACTGAGTACGTAGGGTGCAATCCCTACTCAGATAAAGAGGTTGTCGCAGAAGAGGGATTCGGAGCGGATCGCATCAAACCAGTCAGAAGACTGGTGACTTTCTTTTAATAATTAGTAGGTAAGGTTTCCAGGGTGGTTTTTGTCGAGTGATAGTCCAAGATACATTCCTATTTGGTTTCTGTCCGCCCCTGGTAGGTGAGTGGTCAGCGCGACTGAATGTCATGCCTAACGGCCCGGGTTCGATTCCCGGCTGGGTCGGAGATTTTTCTGCGTTCAGGGACTGGGTGTTGTGTTGTCATCATCATCATCATTTCATCCTCATCGAGCAGCAAGTCGCCGAAGTGGCGTAAACTTGAAAGACTTGCACCAGGCGAACGGTCTACCCGACGGGATGCCCTAGCCACACGGCACTTCCATTTATTTGGTCTCTAAATGAGTTTCTTGTATTTCTTCTTTTTATATCCCGGACCTACACAGGGTCTTAATGTTAATCATGATTTTTGGCAATGTTAGTAGTACAGAGTGCCCGTTTGGCATTCCTGTGATCACCCATCCTCCTCCTCACCCCATCCCCCCCCCGCCCCCCCCCCCCCACCATCTACATAGCTCATCTAGCTACTAGTATTATCCCATGTGAAAGTGTGCTAACGCGTTCTTAACGTTTGCGAGTCCTATAACGGAGGCGGGCCCTACATACCGCTCCGGTATTCACCTTGTCGGGTTTGGGAAACCGTCTAAAAACTACGTCCAGGCTGGCTGTCGCAACGGCCCTCGACATTTATCCGGCGACGGGTGCCGCACAGATAACCGTGCGGATATTCTCGACATGTGTTTGAAGACTGGAAATAGATTAAAATAAGAAAAGTTCGTGCGGGGGATGGCTGTCTTTTTCAAGGCCCGATCAAGCGCGAAGTAGAAATCACATGAAAATAAAATACGTCTTATTAGCAACATTTAACTTCACACTCCAGCTACTTCTCTATATAGTCGCCACCCCGACTTAGACGTTTGTCGTAGAAGAGAACCAACTTTCCAATACGAACGCCATGGAACGCAGACGCCCGTACTTTCAGCCAATTCTCTAAGCTGGTCTGCAGCTCCTTATCGAAAACGCTTCCGACGCTTCTTTGTTCCTGCAATGTGTCGTGAAGAAAGTCAATACCTGATGACAAATTGTTCTTCGCCTGTTCTGAATTGCTCTTCGTACACATTGAAGAGTCACACACTGTGTGAATCTGTAGTAATGGTAGTGCCATGTTCTGTATATTCTACCAAAAAAAACTACTTTCCAGTCCCTGGAAAGAGTAACCACGCACTTTCTAGCGGACAAGTTTCGCTTGGGCTTTTTTGGTATACTCGGGTAGTGAGAAATCACCCGCTGTTTAGAGTGCTCTTTTGTTTCTTCAGTCTCAAAGTGGAGTCATGTCTCGTCCTCTGTGACAATTTGACTCAAAAAATTTTCTCTTTCATCATGAAAGCGCCGGTGAATGGTTAAGGGATCAACCAGCCGCTGTGTTTTATGGTGGTCTGGGAGCATCTACGAAACCCGTTTCGTGCGTAATAGGTACAGAACTGTCTCACTCATCGTGGTATGGAAAACTGGCCTGGAAACGCTAAAGATTGTCTATCGACGATTTTTTCGAATTGATCGATCCATTTATTGACGAATATTATCGGTCGACGCTGGCGTCCTTCCCTACCCGCATGCTTCGTAAACGTCTATAAGTCCTGCACCAAAGTTCCTGCATCATCGCCACACTTCGCTGACACCCATGAAAGTTTTTCCCTAGACGTTACTCATTCGTCGATGAATTTTTGGCTACTTAACAGCCACAAGTGGGCCGCATGGGATTAGCCGAGAGGTGTAGGGCGCTGCAGTCCTGGACTGTGCGGCTGGTCTCGGCGGAGGTTCGAGTCCTCCCTCGGGCATGGGTGTATGTGTTTGTCCTTACGATAATTTACGTTAAGTAGTGTGTAAGCTTAGGGACTGATGACCTTAGCAGTTAAGTTCCATAACATTTCACACACATTTGAACATTTTTGAAGAGCCACAAACATGAAGAATTCGAATGACGGCAGTTCACACCTGGCGTGGGGATCTCTTGTTCTGGTCATGTTTACGTGCTCACTGCACGATCATAACTTAAAGAGCACACTGTGATGCAATCTAAGGACATACTAGAGACACTGTGCAAAGCATCTTGACAAAGCTACATCGGGTTCTAACTGTGATTTTAACTCCGTGACCGGTCGGACCTTTTTAAAAAAAAAAAAAAAAAAAAAAAAAAAAAAAAAAAAAAAAAAGAACTCATAGGATGGAGAGTGAAAAACAAGTAAAACAATTGGTGTGTCACCAGAGAGAAGAAGTAGATTCAACCAGACAGGACGGAAAGCGCTGGGTTGGTGCTGAGTGGAGTGACCTGTATGAAACCAGGGAGCTGCCAACGGGGTCGAGAGAGTTCGGGGCCGATTAGTGGACACGCGCGCTCCTGCACCTGTCGGTTCGTTAAGATACCGAGCCGGCGTGCCGTGGCGCTGCTGTCGGCGTATTTCACGAGGCTTATCTGCCTTCCGGAGGCCGCCGAGGCAACGGCTGGACGTCAGCAGCTGACAGGGGGCAACTCAGCTCGCCTGGTCTGCGCCGATGGCGGAACACGAGGTGGGGGGTGAGGGGGACAGAAATAAAAGGACTGGTCGGCGCCGGCTGCCAGCGTGGCTGATAAGTCCACAGACTGAAGGAGGAAATATCGTACCACAAACGCACGATTAAGGAAAGAAAGCTAACGACATCAAATTAGTGTCAGATACGAATAACGAAAGATAGCCTGAATAACGAAAGTATGAAGTTACTGTAATGAAAAAGCGGTTGTGAAACGGGATTGTCAGGTATTGCCAAACGGCGTACCTCGCCAGCGGCAATAAAAAATGGTTCAAATGGCTCTGAGCACTATGGGACTTAACTTCTGAGGTCATCAGTCCCCTGGAACTTAGAACTACTTAAACCTAACTAACCTAAGGACATCAAACACATCCATGAACGAGGAGGATTCGTACCTGCGACCGTAGCGGTCGCGCGATTTCAGACTGTAGAGCCTAGAAGCGCTCGGCCACTCAGGCCGGGGGCAATAAAAAGGAAGCTGCCTACCCTCATAATACCCCCCCCCCCCCTTCACCGCCACTTTCGCTGCCTAAGACTCCGCCTCCCACCCCCCGCACCATAACAAAATGAACATCGCCAACCAAACTTTCCTACTGCCCCGGAGCACAGACAGAAGTTTACGATAGGGGAAGTTGATGCAGTGCCATACACTTACATGAGAATAGTATGAACACACACTGGCACGGCATCATTTCTTGCTTGGTGACGAAGAGCTGCTACCTGTCTGTTACGATATGCTACTGCAGTAAGGCAAAGCACAAAGTATAGCTGCCATACAATGTATAGTTCCGAAGATGTAAACAATATGCAGCTTCAGTTTTAAAGGTCGATAGTCTAGGGCGTAAGCGCATTGGTAGCAGTAGCTTTAGTAGTATTCATGATTACAACAGTCTTATTCATCATTTTTTTGGGAAGGGAGTGGGAGAGGGTTGTAGCCGATCCCCGATGTTATTCAATCTCTATATTCAGCAATAAGTAAAGAAAACTAAAGAAAAATTTGGAGTTGGAAATAAAATCCATGGAGAAGAAATGAAAAACTTTGAGGTTTATCGATGACATTGTAATTCTGGCAGAGACAGCAAACGACCTGCAAGAGCAGTTGAACGCAATGGACAGTGTCTTGAAAAGAGGGTATAAGATGAACATCCACAAAAGCAAAAAGAGTATAATTGAATGTAGTCGAATTAAATCAGGAGATGCTGAGACTACTAGATTAGGAAATGAGACACCTAAAGTAGTGGAAACGTTTTGCTATCTGGGGAGCAAAATAACTGATGATGGTCGAAGTAGAGACGATATGAAAAGTATTCTGGCATTGGCAAGAACAGATATTTGTTAACATCGATTACAGATTTAAGTGCCAGGAAGTCATTTCTGAAAGTATTTGTATGGAGTGTAGCCTTGTCTGGAAGTGAAACATGGACGAAAAATAGTTTAGACAAGAAGAGGATAGAAGCGTTCGAAATGTGGTGCTACAGAAGAATGCTGAATATTACATGGGTACATAACATGAGAAGGTACTGAATAGAATTGGGGAGATGAGGAATTTTAGCACAACTTAACTAGAAGAAGGGATCGTTTGGTAGGAAATGTTCTGAGGCATCAAGGCATCACCAATTTAGTATTGGAGGGCAGCGTGGAGGGTAAAAATCGTAGAGGGGGAGCAAGAGATAAATACACTAAGCAGATTCAGAAGGATGTAGGTGGTCGTAGTTACCTGGAGATGAAGAAGCTTGCACAGGATAGAGTAGCATAGAGAGATCCATCAAACCCGTCTTTGGACTGAAGACCAGAACAACAACAATGAACCGATTACATTAAAAGAGTTTTATGATGAAATTAAGTGACGTCAGGCCCGAAAAGAATCATAAAGATAATCAAAAATAATTATAATAATAATAACAACAACAATAATATTAATAATAATAATTGTACTTCGTGTGATTCAATGGCCTGTTACAAGTCGTTCAAATGGACTTGCGTGTCCCTAACCTATCCTAGTTGTCCCACCCGGCAAATGTGATCTATAGTTTAACGTGGAATCCGAATAACGTGTTATTTTGTTTTTGTGGCGAATCTACGCATTGTGGAGATGTGAATGGTACGTTAAAGGCAATAAATAAAAACATAAATGTTCATTCTGTATTAATTGCAGGTATTTCTACAGATGCACAATCCGTCATTTCTGAGGCACAATCGCACAAATACCTTGCATCGTGAAAACGATGGGGTGTGCATCTCTCGAAATTCGGGTGTTTTCGGAGACTACACTCGACAGTTGTTTGGACGTTTTACACGCCGGCAGAACCTCAAGTTTCACAAATAATAAATAATCTCAACTACGTTTTATGAAAGTGTTAACTATGATACGCCTCAACTGACTATTCTTAACCACTGGCGTATTGTACGAGAAACAGAACATCGCAAATGTGAACACCAAAAATATAATTAAATAGAACAATAACATCATCTACGTCACTACTCTGCTTTTCACGTTCAAGTGCTTGTTGGAGGATTCACACAAACAGTTTCAGGTTTTTTCGCAACCATTCCACACTCGTGTGGTCCCGGAAAAACTGAACATCTAAATCTTTCCGAGATAACTCCGATTTATTTTATTACGATGATCATTTCTATGTAGGTAGAAGTGAACGGGATATAACGATTCGAGACGGATAATCACAATGACACTCAAGAGGCGTGTAATTTGATTAGAAGCCGCATGTGAAGATCGGTGTCAACGGCTTTCTCGAAGTCCATAAATGTGGAAGCAGTATTTCCATACGTCTTTGAAACAGCAAATGCTGGTTCTCTGTTAAAACCATATGATCGTTAGTTTTGGTGGTTTGGACACACAGTAAAAAAAAAATAAAAAAAATAACAACAAGCCGAAAGAAAACAGAGTAGTCAGCTCCTACTTTCCAGGATGCAAATGAGTAACCAAAACATGTCGGGGATAGCTGCCTGTCCACTGCTAGGAAAGCGTCCCTGTAAGAAGAAAAATGTTCCTCCTGCCAGATACTTCCGGGTTCTAAACGCTTGTAGTAAGGTTTAACCTTCTATTCGAGATGGTTTTGCAATGTCAGAAACTACTAAAATGTGAATATGGAACTTTTCTAATGCATCTGAATCTGACATGCCTGAAAGCTAATTAAGTTGATTTCAAAAGTCTCAGAAATGCTGGTCGATTTAAAGATGTGATATGCAAGAGACCCAAATGTTAATGCTAGATGTTGCTTGTAGCACGAAAGAAAATGTTCGAATGTGTGTGAAATCTTATGGGACTTAACTGCTAATGTCATCAGTCCCTAAGCTTACACACTACATATCCTTAATTATCCTAAGGACAAACACACACAACCATGCCCGAGAGAGGACTCCAACGTCCGCCGGGACCAGCCACACAGTCCATGACTGCAGCGCCTCAGACCGCTCGGCAAATCCCGCGCGGCTTGTAGCACGAATTTAGACACAAAGTCTGAGAATCTGTTGTAGAAAATCGTGTAGTGAAAATGGCAGCATGTCTCGAGTTAACTGCTTTTGAACAGAGAACGATTGGAGATGCATGAGGGGCATCATATCCGAGATTACACAAGAGCTCAGGTTTCTCAGTGCAAATGTATCAATGGTGGACATGGATATCCCAGAAACAATGTTCCCACACGCATAAACTGCCACAGAAGACGACCGCAAGTGTTTGGCGAACGAACGTCAATTCGCATGCTCAGAAATATACCGAGCTAGTGAAGGTCTACTGTGAGTCACAAACGTCGCCGATTTGGAAGTGAGATGTCCAGGACCAGTTTCGACTGCCAGTTTTTGTATGTCCACCATTGTGGCTGGAGATCTGGGTTACTACGACCGTTCATTATTGTACGGAAATGAGATACATACAGCCGTCCATAAGATGTCATTTATTGTGTAGTTGACAGTCGATAGTTGGAGAGAGGACAACATTATTACAACTAGTCTGCGTAAAATGGTTATTCTGGCGTCTAATGCATCGTATATATGGATCGCGAGAACCCATTCAGCATCAACTAATGCCTGAAGATGGTGCACTGAAGAATCGAAACTGCCGAGTCAGTTCTCTTGTAATGAGTGTTCACAAAAAATGTTTTAAGACGTTCCTTCAGAGTGATCTTAATAATTGACAGTTCAACTTTAAAAATATTAACAGCCAGCTGTCACCAGACCTTTAGTCAAAATAAGATTGTGAAAAGGGACGGTTGAACTTAAGAGGTTGGCTGCTTTGAAGTAAGCTTTATCGTTCTCATGTTGTTTCCTGATCTCTTTAACCTTTAACCACAGGTGCGCATCTTAACCCTGAATCTTTCGACATACAGCTTTCAAATTAAAAGTTACGGCATCTGTTTGAGTAATTGGATCACTCTGGTTATCAATGGTGTTTATATAGATTTCATGTGTTGCAGAATGGCATTTAATAAGACAGGCTGTGTCCAGCGCGTTAGTAAACACCGCTGTTTCACCCGATAACGGCCGGGCTGCAGGTCATATTGTTTGCTGTTTTGATTCCTTTTGCAAAAGCTTATTCATCTTAAGATTTAGGGTCAAAAGAATGTCAAATTTGCTCATTTTGTAAAAATAACAAAAATTATGCTTGCATATTGTTAATTAAAAAGGTTGCGTGAAAAGAAAGTTATATCGGTGTGTCCTCCCTTCCACGTTTTCCTTTATTCCACTAAGTACCCACGTCTCAAATATGAGCTGGCAACTCCTCTTAGCTTAGATCCTGAATATGCTCTTTTAATGCAATTGGAGCGTTGCTCGGGTCTCAAAGGGCCATAAAGCGGATGCGTTCTCTCCGTGTATGACGCTTGCAGTAGCAGTAACATTATATTTACCTAACTTTATGTGTATTTTTAAATTAGAAGAACAAATACTTCGTAACATATAACTCAGTGAAGAAATAAAATAAGAAAAATTTTAAGGCTTTATCATTAAAATTTCATTTCATGTTCAATTTTAAGTTACAAGTCTACTAGCAAAGAAAGATTATTTCGGAAGTCCACACGACACCTTCGAGAATTGATCTTTCATTCGTGAATTCTACTCATACTTGGTCTGTCTTATGTGAACGAATGGCTGAAAACATTCTACTTCTTTCGAGAAATCATTGTTCGGGAAGGATGATGTTGATTAGGCAACTGTTAGACGTTTATCTGATTTTGGTGAGAGTATCATTTCTGTCATTTCAGTCATTCCGGAGGTCTAGAATTCCATTAACATCGCTGGACCAACGCAAAACAATGAACTAGTTGAGGGAGGGATCAGAGCTGGATTGGAAGTGCATAGAAGAAGAAAGGTAGAAATTAACTCATCGTTAAGTCAATGTACCTCAGTTGATGATCAGAATGAGATGGGGCAATGACTTGTAATCAGAAAATAAACAGCACCCTCTTCCCGTTCGTTGCCTGCCGAGTATTGATGAACGTCTTCCGCACAGTCAGGTTCCAACCTGTTTACGTATTAACTTTCACACCATAGTACTAGTGTGCGTGGCGTTTAAATCTTGTAAGGACGGTACTAGACTAAGACAATAACAAATGGATACCTGACGCTGTAAATTCAGGTGGATAGGCTCTTGTATATAAGGTGTTGTTAGCAAGCATGCACATGGCATGAAGTCAAGTAGCAATCATTCTTTTCTAACGTGTTCTACAATGGAAGTAGTATTTCTATGGACGCTCCATGAATTTCGTTAGAACATCTTCACCAAGTGTTTGAACTTCATATATCCAATAAACCAATTTCACAAGACTAGCATTCCATGAATGAAGATTTCCAGAGAAACGTTAGCTCTCATATTTACTCTGTCGTACTTTAGCCAGAAATTGGTACGATATCTGATTCACATTACATATTTACAAAAATTCTGATTGTAAACAGAATGCTAATTCTGAATGTCAGGGACCGTGTTACTTGCGGAGTCCTGAAGGGTATTCTAAGAGCCAATATTATGACGTTAAAAATCATCAAATGTAAAAAAAGACATCACTCGTGTCACTTAAATTACCTTGAAAACAGTCGACATCGATGAACAGGTCGACTTTCTTTCCACGTTTCTGAGAGGTGCTAGATGCAGTATTATTACAATGTCTACTGATAATGCACACCACCATCATAAACTGGTGACTGCCTGGGAGAATAACTGACTGGCAGAATCCAGTAAGTATAATGGATGACAAATATTCAACAGAAAGGTAAGAAACACAACGTGTGTTTAAAGGACGCGTGCTGAAAAGCTTTCTCAGAAAGTGTACAACCCGCTGAGATGGTTCACTGCGGTGGTTCTGTTTGAAGAAAATTATTTGCGTCGTAGCTGGATAATTGTTAGATAATTCCAAACGAGAGTTTGTGCTTATTAGCATTATAATACGATGAGTATGTGGTTGTATTCCTACATATTGGCAGCCTGCGTAATATACACTCCTGGAAATTGAAATAAGAACACCGTGAATTCATTGTCCCAGGAAGGGGAAACTTTATTGACACATTCCTGGGGTCAGATACATCACATTATCTCACTGACAGAACCACAGGCACATAGACACAGGCAACAGAGCATGCACAATGTCGGCACTAGTACAGTGTATATCCACCTTTCGCAGCAATGCAGGCTGCTGTTCTCCCATGGAGACGATCGTAGAGATGCTGGATGTAGTCCTGTGGAACGGCTTGCCATGCCATTTCCACCTGGCGCCTCAGTTGGACCAGCGTTCGTGCTGGACGTGCAGACTGCGTGAGACGACGCTTCATCCAGTCCCAAACATGCTCAATGGGGGACAGATCCGGAGATCTTGCTGGCCAGGGTAGTTGACTTACACCTTCTAGAGCACTTTGGGTGGCACGGGCTACATGCGGACGTGCATTCTCCTGTTGGAACAACAAGTTCCCTTGCCGGTCTAGGAATGGTAGAACGATGGGCTCGATGACGGTTTGGATGTACCGTGCACTATTCAGTGTCCCCTCGACTATCACCAGAGGTGTACGGCCAGTGTAGGAGATCGCTCCCCACACCATGATGCCGGGTGTTGGCCCTGTGTGCCTCGGTTGTATACAGTCCTGATTGGGGCGCTCACCTGCACGGCGCCAAACACGCATACACCCATCATTGGCACCAACGCAGAAGCGACTCTCATCGCTGAAGACGACACGTCTCCATTCGTCCCTCCATTCACGCCTGTCGCGATAACACTGGAGGCGGGCTGCACGATGTTGGGGTGTGAGCGGAAGACGGCCTAAAGGTGTGCGGGACCGTAGCCCAGCTTCATGGAGACGGTTGCGAATGGTCCTCGCCGATACCCCAGGAGCAACAGTGTCCCTAATTTGGTGGGAAGTGGCGGTGCGGTCCCCTACGGCACTGCGTAGGATCCTACGGTCTTGGCGTGCATCCGTGCGTCGCTGCGGTCCGGTCCCAGGTCGACGGGCACGTGCACCTTCCGCCGACCACTGGCGACAACATCGATGTACTGTGGAAACCTCACGCCCCACGTGTTGAGCAATTCGGCGGTACGTCCTCCCTGCCTCCCGCATGCCCACTATACGCCCTCGCTCAAAGTCCGTCAACTGCACATACGGTTCACGTCCACGCTGTCGCGGCATGCTACCAGTGTTAAAGACTGCGATGGAGCTCCGTATGCCACGGCAAAATGGCTGACACTGACGGCGGCGGTGCACAAATGCTGCGCAGCTAGCACCATTCGACGGCCAACACCGCGGTTCCTGGTGTGTCCGCTGTGCCGTGCGTGTGATCATTGCTTGTACAGCCCTCTCGCAGGGTCCAGAGCAAGTATGGTGAGTCTGACACACTGGTGTCAATGTGTTCTTTTTTCCATTTCCAGGTGTGTATGTTCAGTAAGTTTGATATCTCCCTTGAAGAATTTTAACCTAACTCTTAATGTATACGTATTCCATTAAGACAGTGACGCCACACACACATAAGTGTACTTTCTTGTACTGCACTTACATTAAATCTGAAGTGTATGGTATCTCTGAAAGGTCAACGTAAAACTTAGGCATTGGGCATAAAACACATATGGCGTTGAGAGGTTCGCACAGACGAAAATGCATAAGTATAGCTTGGTTTATTTGCTGTTCATATATGTCAATGTTATGATACACACAATTTGCTATCGTAAGTAACGTGTAGAAGTATGCGATTGTCAGAATTGCTCATATCACATATAATGGGTATAATTGTAATTATAGCATTGGAATCGTTGTGTAAATATTCACGTATGCAGAATCTCCCTATTACCTTTGGTTCGATCAAGAACAGCTGTGTAATCAAATGTCTCTGAGCATTATGGGACGTAACTTCTGTGATCATCAGTCCCCTAGAACTCAGAACTACTTAAACCTAACTAACCTAGGGACATCACACACACCCATGCCTCTCCCGAGGCAGGATTCGAACCTGCGACCGTAGCGGTCGCGCGGTTCCAGACTGTAGCGCCTAGAGCCGCTCGGCCACATCGGCCAGCAGCTATGTAATCGCCCGTAATAGTGTGTCCCTATACGAAACATTGGACTAAATTGTATACATAGAATGAAGATTTACAGTGATTAGTACAGTTCTCAGGTAACACTTTACAAATGGATGGTATTTAAGTATTTCGTTGCATGTATGAGTGGTATCAGTTCCATAACTTTAGATGTCTTACTATTATTTACACTGACTTATTGGTAGTTTTATGCCTTTATTATCACCATGTAAGCTGCTTTAAATTACTTCACTGGATAGGTAACATCCTACTATGTCAGTTTCCCTGAGGATATACAGTAGACAGCGTTGTATTGAGCGTTAAATGCACTGCCTGGCGTTGAAATAAATAGAAAGGTATGAGAAAACGAAATGAGTCTTCACAGATTGAGAAGGTATGTAATGTAATTTCTATGGTTACAAAGACGAGTCAAACACACCTGGAACGTGTCAGCATAAGCACCCTCTCTGCTGAAGGCGTGCACTCTTTCGGTTGGAAAGAGTGTCATGAAACTGTTTTATCATCTCCTTGGGCAGTCTGGCCCACCACTGTTGTAACTGATCCTTGATATTGTGGATTCTTGCACTGGAACGGAGTTGACGTCCAGGCTGCTCTCACCCATGTTGTGTTGCAGAGAGCTCTGGGAGTACCTCAACACGCCGGAAACGATTCATACAGATACGTTCCACGTGTCGACGAGCATTGTTCTGTTCAAAAATGACACCATGATACTGTCGCATATTAGGCTACACATGAGGAAGTAGAATTTCTGTGGCGTATCTTTGTGCGGTTAGAGTTCCCTTCATCAATATCACCTGTGACATGAAGTCATACCCGATTTCTCCTCACGCCATGATTCCAGGAGTAACACTGCTTCGCCTGGCTTTGGAGGTATGGGATCTCTCCCCAAGTTTGCTGTCGTACACACCGACGATGGTCATTTGGGGTTGTGCAGAACCGTGTATCATTTCCGAACATAATGAGAAATCATTCATCAGATGTTCACGATCCGGTGATAACAGCACCAATACAAACGCAACCGTTTGTGTTGTGGTATTAACGACTGACTGCGCATGAGATGGAGACTTCCTAGTATGTCTGTTGCTAGTCTCTGACTAATGGATTGGGGTAACACAGAATATTGTAACAGTCCCGTATTTGTTCTGGATGGGAGGCGAGAGACTGAATGGATTACGATGCAGTGATCCTTCCTTGTGGTGGTCAGATGTAGTGGCCGGAACGTTGATTATAAGTGTTTCCGCCTCTATGATCCATTGTAGTTCATCATCAAGCCACGTTTACAATGGAGTGCCCATGTGTTTGTGGCACTGTTGGACTAGCTGGCGAAATGGATGCCCAGAATGAGACACCTTTCAAACCCTGTCAGGTACTGATAGCGCCAACTCACGCTAGTATGCTGCACTTTGATCTGCTTCAGAGTGACAATATCGGATGCTATTCACATCCCATTTACAGGGTGTATCGTCTAAAACTTACACAGAAAATATTGAGCAATGGAAAATACTATTGATGTGAGGGTCTTACTGAATGAATTAGTAGTCAGAGATTCACATTGTTAGCCAATCAATACAATTTTTAAATGGGACAATGCCTATTCACAAACTAAAAATAGGGTAAATTAGAATATCAGTGGTGTTTGTGACAAGATTCTAGTGCGAGTCGTTTACGAGACGTCGTATTTTGAAAAGTTCCCATACCGACACTTGTACAATACCTGTCGTGGCACACTCTAAAATATAACATAAGTGCATACAATACTTATGTGGATCTGAGCAGTAACGTGTCAATTGACCGCCAGAGTATGTGTCATATCAAACACCTTACAGACGTCTAATTTCCAAACTCATTTTATTTGGTTACCAGTTTTGGCGATTTAGGTCCCTAACCGACCATCATCTGCCGATAGCGATATAAAGTGATATCTATAGTAAGCAGAAATCTACAAGATACCAGTATTTAAATGTTAGCCCCTATTTTGAACCATTACCGAGGTGGAATATTGCTACACGTCGCTCATGGACTTGAAGATGGCGTAGTCAGTCGACGAAACTGGTTGCCAAATAAAATTGGAATTTTGACGTCTAAAAGGTGTTCTATTTGACATCCTGTAGCGAACATCCGAGTCCCACAACCATCTATGGTAATAAAGACATACAGAGATCACAGGGCGTATTCAAAATGTCTACAGGCAGCGGCAATACACGTCTGCAGTCTGTTATGGAATGACTGCTGCACACGCGACAGTCTATCACTGGAGATGACCAAGCAGGCTGCACTAATATGTCGTTGTGTATCATCGGGTGTAGATGTATAATATAATAGAATGATAATGTAATAGGATAGGGAATGAATGACAATAAAATGTTGGAATGTGTGGCTTTTTTTAAAATGGATGAATTAAAGAGATTAATTCTTTGGCATGAAGGACAAGCACAATAAGCTAGGCATTGCCTGTAACGGGAAAGGAATCATTTTAGTTTATATTTATATAAATAAATCGTCTTCATAGTATTTTATGTGTACCAATTATTAATATTATGTCCGATCGCCGTCTCCTTGACTGTGGCCGTGTTGTTATATTCGGATCATCGTAAATTTTCCGAAGTACACAGGTGGGCTTCCGTTCTTCTTATTGCATTACTACTTGAAATAATAATAACTCTCACAAATATTCTGTTAATAAAACACTACTATATTTCTGTTCGATGCACATAGAAAATACACACAATGGCGGTCTGCAATTACTCGCTAAAAAATGGAAGGTTCTCACTCGTTCACTCACTGAGCGAAACCTTCCTTCCCACAACTCGTACAAGAACAAAAACTGCTCTGTCCTTTAACATCTGAAAGTCAAAAATACCTGAATACCTGACGGTAGGCACAGGCTCTACGCTGGGCTACTACCACCTCATCTTTTCTCTTTACTTTTAAAGAGGATGAAAACATAAAAGTAAGAAATGCAAAAGGTATATCACAGATGGTATGTCCTTATAGGCAGCATCTTTCAGCTGCCCCTCAGAAAAAGAGTTTACAAGTGTCCAACCCAAGGAAGGTAGAGGTTCCATGCGTCCCTTCAAACGGTTTGGAAATAACTCATGATGACATGCGTGGTCCTCCGTGCACTATGGGCCGGACAGCCATCATGTTGGTACCATAGGTTCCTCCCAGTCTGATGAACAACGTCTTCGAGAATTCATTGAAGATTGTCCATTAGGAGGCTGCATTACTTGTCCACTTTGAGTGTTCCGTCTACGAAAATCAGGCCTATAAGCTGATGGTTCACTATTAAACTCCATGAAAGCTGACGTTCCACATGAAGAAGCCAACGGGGATTGACAAAAGACCAATAGTGCATGTTTCGGTGGTTCACCTGAGCATGATTGGAAAATGTGACTTAATCGACAAACAAGATACGTGAAACATTCGGAGTATCCGGCCTTATCGCCCATATACAGACGTTAACACGATTCTCACTTTCGTTTCCACGCAGCTCTTGCTGGAGAGAGATGTGGTAGGGATGCAACCTATGTCAACGGCGAATGCATACGACACTTGCCTGGCTCATGCCACTTCCTCGTACTCCTGCGCGGGAGCTAAATTGTGGATCAACTGCAACTGCAGCAAGAACATTAATTTTCTGTGTTTGGAGCTTAATGGCACTCAACGGCGAGACTATCAGCCTCCTTACACTCATTAAAACAAACAAATGTGGATAAAATCTGTAAACGTGTTACATACTCATGCAGCCACACAAACCTCACTCGAATTGACCACACAGTCACTATATCTCACATGTGCTAAGACTACGGAAAAAGAGTAAAAGTAGCTATAAATGGGATTAAAACGCAAGTAAGGCGACAAAGGAGCTAAAAGGCTCATGGATATGCTACTGGCTGACCACTTACAAAAGACTTGGGTGAGCCTGTCTCCCTGTTAACACATTAGAACCATCTCCCCAAAATCATGGAAAAATATTAGACAATTCACAAAACTTTAAAAACTCCTTTGACTGTTACTTAAATACAGGGCACATCCGTCGGCAAGTCCGCCGTGGCCCGCTGGTCTGGAAATAAAGCACAGTCCGATAAAATGTGGCGCACAGTTATCTGTTCGCCACAAGCACCCCAAATTGGAGGGTTCTCTCACCGAATGAAAAATCCAAGCATCTTAGGGCTGTGACCTATGTAAAGACGAGTAAGTAGGACCTCATACCATCGATGTGGCTGGAAGGACGCATGCCACGACAACGTTGTGGTTTTTGCTAGGCGGAGTTTATGGTCTATCATTTCCAGCCACTCATCCTTCCGTCGACGCAAGACTCTCAATCGCAATAGTGGGGCTATAGGGGGTACACTGAAGTAACTGAGAATTATGACACGTCTCTTTGGATGCATTCGTTCCCCACCATACCCAGCAGAAAGAAGCCTTCGTCCAAGTCGTTGTAGTTGCTGCAGGTCATCCTAGATATTCTGAACTATAAACGTACAAACGTTATAGAGAGTAACCAGCACTCAGAGAATCGGAACAGATAAGAAATTTAGCACTGGAAGGACGTCCCATCTGCTCCAGTGCCAGCAAGATCCCATATGACTCTGTGCATCGAAAACATTAAAGTCTTGAGAAAGTCGGACCGTGGGAAAACAACGGAGTAATCAATGGAGACCCTCTGTATGGACTCGTCCGTAAAGACAGCTTCGTAGCTGTGATGTTGATATGAAATGTCAGAAAATATCGCATTAAAAACAGAAGCAGAGGTGCAATCTCTCCTGTACTGCACTAAATATTAAATGACTCTGGGCTTCTGAGGTAACCCCTCTAGCAAAGGATTAAAACCTTGGATTTGAGGTTCTACTGGCTCCACTCAAAATGACTCCAGCACACGCCGCACGTAGATCCCAAATGGCTTTGTTGGTCATGGACATTGGGAGGAAAGGCGTTCCAGAGGGATATGAGCAACAGTACGGTATTCAGGTGCATTCCGAGCTCCGAGGAACTTAACACGACTGAAGCACTACGAGGAGTTGGCGTCGAACTGTAAGTGGGGGTTCACCAGCCTCAGCAGTGAAACTGGGTATAGAGTTGGTACTATAAGCACCCATGGCCAACCACACTAATCCCCTCATGGTGGACAGTGTCAATGATCTTCGCCGATCCATACACTGTGCACCCGTAGTCTAACCACAAACGTATTAAAGCAGAAAAAAAAGAAACAAAACTGAGGAAGACGCACCTTTTTCGCTTCCAAAGGCCTTTGGATAAGTACTTTATGATGTTCAATACCTTCAGGGGTGTAGATTTTACGTCTCTCAAGTATGGTATCCACGAGAATCGGGAGTCAAAAATGCGGACCATAATCTCACTGAGTCTCTAAAATCTAGAATGATGTCCCTTATATCCAAAGTATGTAAATTAAAAATACGACGATGAGAAAGATTAAAATGAACACACAGACACATTTTTCTGCAGAAAACTGGAAACACGCCTTTGCAGCCCATTCCTCTAGCCTCTGGACTATAAGTTGCTAACAGAAAACAGCAAAATGCTTCACAAGTAAAAAACATTGTACAGGACTCCTTACCGTAGGTGCAATACTGTTTATGGTTGTGGCAAACAGGGTAACATATAAAACACTGCGTTGAAAGACACCATCCTCCTGCTCAAACTGATCTCACAGAGTCTCACCAACTCGGACACTAAAAATCCGCTGAGACAGGAAAGACAGTATGAAGATGTGGAGGTGGCCACGAAAGTCCCACTGATGCAGCCGGCCGCGGTGGCCGTGCGGTTCTAGCCGCTTCAGTCCAGTACCGCGAGACTGCTACGATCGCAGGTTCGAATCCTGTCTCGGGCATGGATGTGTGTTGTATCCTTAGGTTAGTTAGGTTTAAGTATTCTACGTCTAAGGGACTGATGACCTCAGATGTTAAGTCCCATAGTGGTTAGAGCCATTTGAACCATTTTTGAACCATCTATCACCCTTGTCATCTATGACCGGTGGTGTACTACAGAGGCCTCGGCGCTAGTTTTGAGTACCACCACTCTGCCATGTACAATATACTTTAACCATGCCAGTCAGCGATCAGTTAACAACATTAACCTTTTTTTTAATACTTCCATTCTTGACCCGAAAGCTAAAGTCCTGATCTTGTAGACGTCACATAAATCGCACTATTTCAGCATCGCGATAATGACACTGTAGTTTTTCTTATCGACCTCACACTTTATATATATGTACCACCGCTAGAGCTGCCACCTGCCGTCTTTGAGTGGTTATTGCACGTTGACGATAAACGTAGACAGAGGTCACATTAATGGACTATTTACAATATCACTATATTGCCATGACTTTTCTCAGCAGTGGAGGAGGGCTGTATGTCATTTACACCTCTCGAATGTGGCCATTGTTACCTGTTAAGGGCTTACTAACATTACGTCCGGTGATCGTACATAGAACAGCACCGGCTACGGTGCCACGTATCGACAGCTCGGCGCGTTGCGCCTCATATCGCGGTTCTGAACATCCAGGCAGAAACAATAAGGCTGTTGTTCTGGTCACTTTCGTATTTTATGAACAGCTATATGATAGGTGGCTGGAAACCCAATAACAGAGCATGTTGTGTACGGCGGGAGTACCAGGTACACCAGCTATCGGTTGGTCGAAGCCCTGCTGGCCGGCTGTGGAGCCGTGGTGTTACGCGTGTGGCCACCGGTTTAACGGGTGCGCCTAGAAGAGAAATTAAAACCGCGCGGAGCCCGCAATTAGCCAAGCGCGCATTGTTCGGCGACAGAGCCGGGCCGGGCGGGGCCACACCGTCCCATTGTGTCCGCGCAACGGCCGGCCAGTCGATATCGCCTCGCTCCGGCATCGGCAGCTGTCCGCGCTGCGTCCTCGTTCAAGGAACTCTGTGCGCGGCTGCTGGCTCGTGTTATCTCGCTGGCCGACATCACTATCACGTACTACGAAGGTAGTCATACAGTTGCACGGGGTGGCCCATGGGAAGCAGTAAATTCTCGTTTGGTTCTTGTGAGGTTTATCATATATTTATACCGAAAAGACTGATACCAGGTGGTTATAATTAAAGTGCAGCTATATAATTAAAGCGCAGCTATTCACAGAGGTCCAATGTAGGCTGCAATTATCGTATCCCAGAAAAACTTGGTAGCCACTCTAATGCGTTAATGCACAACAGTTTTACGCTTGGGGAAAAAGTAGTTTCAGTTTTGGGCATCATATGCAAATCTGGCACTGCAACAAAGGCGTATAGAAATATTTCCGTATGTAACAGATCACGAACGGGATGTGAGCAGGAAAGGTCAAAGAAGTGACAGAGGCTTAGTAGTCATTTTATTATTAACCGTGTCAGTTAACGAGCATTGCGCTCTCATTTAAATATACCCTGTTGTCCAGGACCGAATGCCATAAAGGGCGCAGACTCACCACCAGATGGGGAAACTCACAGGCCTCTATTGTGTATTGAGGCCTAAGCGCTGTAGTTGCGAGTGAGACAGACGAGAACCTACCTTATAGGGAAAACCGGTAGAAGGCTTTGTGGCCAAGAAGACGTAGCAGCTTTAAATGTGACTGACCTAAGATTTAATTTACTAATAATGCAGGGAATCCTACCACCGTAATTCTAGTCTGCCATCCTACACAAATTTTCATGGTGATCCCAATAAAACTTGAATACCGATCATCTCTATAATAGTTTGGATTTACTGTCAAAGTGAAATTCACAAGTTTCGTAACGAAGTCCTGAATGCTAAAATCTGAACGCCTTGGCCGACCTTAACGATTGACATTTCATATAGAAGCGCATCATTAAAACGACAAACGTTGTAAATATCAACTCTGTAACTTTACTTCTTTACAAGACATTGTACATTTATATTATCAGTATTTAGAGTTAAGCACCAGATCATCATTTCCTCCATACAAAACACATTGAACGATTACAGCAATACACCTTATCGAATAATTAGGTAGGAGAATTTTGTTGTATAGTTTAGTGCATAGTACTTACTTTGTTCTTTATTTATTAGAAAGCACTTTGGTGCAAGGCTACTGGCCGTGACATTCCAAATTAAGAAGGAAGTTGTATTTGTTTTATGTAAAGGATTTTAACGTTTATTATGTAATGGATGTTTTGTCACTTTACTTAGAACGTGAAAGTGGTCAAGCTTTGATTCTTTAAATATGTTAAAACGTAAAGTAATGTAGGATAAGTTGTGACCAATCAGATGGATAGCTTCAGGAAACGATACTGCGCTAGTCAGTTCACCTAAGATATCGGCGCGCGGGAAACGCTGTCGGTGAAGGTCAGAGGGCAGTTCTGGTCTAGACACCAAAGAATACAGTTCAGCTGGAGACACCAAAGGCTACAGTTCGGATTGAGACATGCAAGCGGACAGTCGGTCTTTAGGCAGCTACGAAGTGAAACGACTTAGAAAATTTTGCGTTGTGTGGTATCGCGGGGTGAGCAGCCGCGCGCCTGGTGTGAACTCTAACTTTTCGCGTACATAACTCGTATTTGAGATTGAGATTGTGAATGATCGAACTGTGTCAGATGGATGTGCGCTCGAGTGTAACAGTAACTCTGAATACGACCACTTTCTCTATTAGTTTACTTTATGAATAAACATCAATCTAACAAAATCGCAACTGCACTGCCTACATCATTTACGGGTCGTTAATTTGGTTCCCGATATTATTATTACTATTATCATATGTTATGTTAACTTTGTATTTCTCAAACTTGCTATCAGCCAGACAATTTATCCAAAGTGTCACAAGTGTCTAATGCAGGGTGTGTAATGCGACGCTTGCGGTTCAGCCCTTAGACGAGTTTGAGCCAAGACATTTCGACGAAGAGGAACCGCATGCCACCCCGAACATCTTGGGGATGTTAGCTTTCACCCGCCGCTTACACAATTTGTTCAGTACGAGCAGAGAGACGTCGACGGCATGCTGCATTCGCAAACCGTTGCTTGCAGCAGATTCTGTGGAATCTGAGCAACGTGATACTATATACTGGCCTTCAAATAAGGTATATTCGGAGCCAGACGTCACATGTATTCGGATCAGGTGGTCTTGCAGGCAGTGGGTATGGGAAACCTCTGGAGATAACACGAGTGTTGAAGGTTGCGTTAATCAGATCTTTTACAGGGTGAGCGGCATGAGGTGCCCCATATTGTATGAAAACAGTGATTTCCACACAGCAGCGCACTGCCAGAGCAAGAATCACATGCTACACAAGAAGCCTCGATTACGTGCAGACACCACGGTACATCTGACAGGCTCACTGGGTGTATTCTCTTCAAAGAAGACCGAGGTGTCACGACTTGAGAATAAAGGAGTTTGTAAATCCACACCACACAGTCTCATATGGCGAGAGCAGTGGCTATTCGTGCACAAAACGTAGTTTAACAGTACCCCAAATTCGGCACTTCTGGATATTCTCTGCACCCTGCAGCGCAAAATGTGCCTCGTCGCTCGGCCAAATGTCATCAAATTCCTTTTGTACCGTCAATAACTTCCAAGACGATAGGGCATCTTCTTCTTCCAGGTGCCACACGAACCTTATCCGTGTTTTCTAACTCATTATCATCAACTTTAAACAATTTAATGACATCGTGCTTTCCCTCAGACCTTTCAGTCAACGATAATCTTTCATCTTCATCTTCATCAACTGCTGCATCCACGTAAAAAGGTTAGCCATGCTGTTGAGTCACGTTATATCTTGTGCACTGGCAGCGTGGATGTCATACCGTCATGTAAACAGTGTGCATTGCCAGATTTGCACCTAGTTGCCACAACTGGAACGAAAGTTTTGCATCCGTGTTAACTCATTAGCATATGTACCAAGTTTCGCTGCCATGCGACAATTACAACCCACGTTAGAACTCTGTGAGTGGCTACACTTAAATTATAACCACGTAGTACGTAACTCATGCATGCTTGGCATCACTGAAGTATGGGGGCGATCTAGAGCTATAAAAATAAAATCTTCAAGAGCCAAGATCACTAATTACAATTTATTTTTATATCTGGTTTCAGCAAATCTAAGTTGCCATCATCGGACGTTATGTAAATACAGCTCAATATATGTCCATCGTATGTGCAGTATATAGTGTCAAGTCGTTGCAACGTCATCCTAGGAACATGAAGGAAGTGATACATCGACATGTAAATAATAAAAGGTGTACTTACACAAGGTCCGATGACGGCAACTTAGATTTCCCGAAAACCTCATCAAAAATAAATTATAATTAGCGAATTGACAGTTAAAGTTTTTACATCTCTAGTTCTCTACACACAGTGTTTTACAGACATTAGCATTACTAAAAAGCCAAACACTAGTCTTTCTCTTGAAGAAGTACAGCACACAAATAGATCTCATCATTGGAGATGCTTCGATGAAGACCGCCAGCGCTCTTTCCATAGATAATCAAAGGAGCAACATGACCTCTTTGACTGTAGCTAAGCAACGGCCAGCTTCGACTCTCGTCACCATGGACCGTGTACGCTCTCTGCCGCCCCGACTTAATGGCGGCCCCCATCGGTTCGTTCTCAGTCGACCATCGAAAACTGGAGAATGTCCATCCAAGGACGAGTCCTGGGGTCATATGGGGCACGGATGCTAGAAGAACATTATTTCCTGCAAGACTTGGTTAGTATTCCATCAACCTACATGATCGAGAAGTGCGCCTGTTGTTTGCACCAGAAGAAATCCCGTGCATTGTAGAACTTCTAAGGTGTATGTAGTGGTTTGTGACATCTAATACGTGTACTCTATGCGAGCTATTGTTCCGAGCTATCCCCTGTCCCGTAGGGTTCTTTATACTGTGCAATTGAGGTTTGAGTTAACCTGTTTTTATTTAAAAGAGTGCACGGGCTGGGCTAACTAAAATTTTTTGTAGCCTACTTGATGAAAGAAACTTCCGACTTCTGCTGCATTGGGGAGCTGAAATAACTCAGTAGTAGCAGGTGACAATTTTTGCCAGATGGGGATGCGTAACCGCATATCCCGCTTTACGCGAGCGGTTACTGTCATTGCTTCGGCTACCCCAGCACGTCTCCCGTCCGATCAAAATCTCCAAATGCGGCATACTATTGAGTTTCGTCCCCTGTCTAGTATTCCTCTTCGCTCGCTACCCTACTTCACTCCCAACAGAGTCGTGTTGTTTGTCCGAAAGAACAAACACTGTAGCTACGTAATAAAATTCCTTATGTCACAACTATTTCTGTCTGACGGATTTGGTCTTGTTTCGTAATGTATGAATACTATTTGTCCTACATTTATGCAATTAATTTTGGTATTCAAGATAAATCTTCCTAATTACTGTTTTAAGTGAAGTCTCCAAGGTGTTCTTGATATATTATTCATATATCCTTTTATAAAACTTGACTGAGTAATTTCAATTTAAAATCTTCGACTGAAATTTGCATTTTATTTCATTGTTTATGAGCGGTCCAATAATATTTCTCTGGTCTGTATCTCATATTGTATTACAGTCGTTCGTTGCCCACTCTGGCTTCTTACCTTTATACACTCCTGGTAATGGAAAAAAGAACACATTGACACCGGTGTGTCAGACCCATCATACTTGCTCCGCACACTGCGAGAGGGCTGTACAAGCAATGATCACACGCACGGCACAGCGGACACACCAGGAACCGCGGTGTTGGCCGTCGAATGGCGCTAGCTGCGCAGCATTTGTGCACCGCCGCCGTCAGTGTCAGCCAGTTTGCCGTGGCATACGGAGCTCCATCGCAGTCTTTAACACTGGTAGCATGCCGCGACAGCGTGGACGTGAACCGTATGTGCAGTTGACGGACTTTGAGCGAGGGCGTATAGTGGGCATGCGGGAGGCCGGGTGGACGTACCGCCGAATTGCTCAACACGTGGGGCCTGAGGTCTCCACAGTACATCGATGTTGTCGCCAGTGGTCGGCGGAAGGTGCACGTGCCCGTCGACCTGGGCCCGGACCTGCAGCGATGCACGGATGCACTCCAAGACCGTAGGATCCTACGCAGTGCCGTAGGGGACCGCACCGCCACTACCCAGCAAATTAGGGACACTGTTGCTCCTGGGGTATCGGCGAGGACCATTCGCAACCGTCTCCATGAAGCTGGGCTACGGCCCCGCACACCGTTAGGCCGCCTTCCGCTCACGCCCCAACATCGTGCAGCCCGCCTCCAGTGGTGCCGCGACAGGCGTGAATGGAGGGACGAATGGAGACATGTCGTCTTCAGCGATGAGAGTCGCTTCTGCCTTGGTGCCAATGATGGTCGTATGCGTGTTTGGCGCCGTGCAGGTGAGCGCCACAATCAGGACTGCATACGACCGAGGCACACAGGGCCAACACCCGGCATCATGGTGTGGGGAGCGATCTCCTACACTGGCCGTACACCTCTGGTGATCGTCGAGGGGACACTGAATAGTGCACGGTACATCCAAACCGTCATCGAACCAATCGTTCTACCATTCCTAGACCGGCAAGGGAACTTGCTGTTCCAACAGGACATTGCACGTCTGCATGTATCCCGTGCCACCCAACGTGCTCTAGAAGGTGTAAGTCAACTACCCTGGCCAGCAAGATCTCCGGATCTGTCCCCCATTGAGCATGTTTGGGACTGGATGAAGCGTCGTCTCACGCGGTCTGCACGTCCAGCACGAACGCTGGTCCAACTGAGGCGCCAGGTGGAAATGGCATGGCAAGCCGTTCCACAGGACTACATCCAGCATCTCTACGATCGTCTCCATGGGAGAATAGCAGCCTGGATTGCTGCGAAAGGTGGATATACACTGTACTAGTGCCGACATTGTGCATGCTCTGTTGCCTGTGTCTATGTGCCTGTGGTTCTGTCAGTGTGATCATGTGATGTATCTGACCCCAGGAATGTGTCAATAAAGTTTCCCCTTCCTGGGACAATGAATTCACGGTGTTCTTATTTCAATTTCCAGGAGTGTAGTTATTAAGCGAATGCCTAAGTAAAAGTTTTTTTATGACTAATATGTATTTTAGGAACATCTTCTTAATTAAAATATTTTGTGCTGTTCTGGCAGTAACTGACACCATATCAAGGTTTATAGACTGACAGAAAAATATCGCAATACGAAAAAGTAATTACTGTAAAGTATGGAAATTTCGGAAGTCTTTTATCTAGGTAACATAAGCGAGCGATAAGCCATTGTAAATTTGAAACACTGGTACATTAATGAGCGGTGTAATAGCCAGATTCTTGAATGAGAACATGCAAACGTGGATGGGTTATGTTGTACAGGTGCCGGAGGTCAGTTTGTGGACTGGGGTTCCATGCCTGTTGCACGTGGTCTGCCAATACAGTTAGAGTTACTGTTAGTTGTGGACGAAGCTGGAATTGACGTCCGATCATGTTCCATACGTGCTTGTTTGGAGAGAGATCTGGTCATTGTGCAGGCCAAGGCAGCATGTCGACACACGGCAGAACACGTTTGATTGCAACAGCGGTTGCAGGCTGTCAACTGGCCTCCTTCTATACAACACACGGCCATCACTGGCACGGAGGCAGAAGCAGCTTTCATCAGAATACGCAACAGACCTCCACCCCGCCTCTAACTCTCGATTGACACCACTGACGTCGCGAATGACAGTGCTTTGGGTCAGTGGACTGCACACTACAGGGTTGTTTGGGTCGGAGCTGCCCATGAAGTAACCGATTTTTAAGAGTGCTTTGTGCCCCTACGGTGCCAACTGCTACTCAGATTTCAGCTACAGATGCAATACAATGAGCGCGAGACATACGCCGAACACGATGATCTTCCCTCTCGGCAGTGCCTCGTGGTCGTCTGGCGCCCGCTCTTCTTGCGACCACACATTCTCGTCACCGACAATGCCAGCAACCATGTACATGGCTACATTCCTGCCTAAGGCTTCTGCAATATCGCATAAGGAACATCCAGCTTCTCGTAGCCCTATTAAACGTCATCTCTCAAACTCAGTGAGGTACCAATAATGACGTTTTTGCCACCTTAAAGGCACTCTTGGCTATCATCGTCTCACCATGACCGATCTTAAAGGTCACTAACGCTCACTACCGTTATAGGGTATATTTAAAGGAAATCTAGTCGCCGCGCGAAGTGGCAGCGCGTTCTAGACGCTATGTCACGGATTGCGCGGCACCTCAGGCCGAAGGTTCGAGTCCTCCCTCGGGCTTGGGTGTGTGTGTTGTTCGTAGCGTAAGGTAGTTTAATTCACACACATTTGAACACATTTTTTTGAAATCTAGTCTTCATCCTCATAGCGGCACCACTAACACGACTCTCAGGCGACTGGGGTGGAATTTGAACAGACATCATGTTTCAGGTGTAGAAACACGTCTACCAACCTTCGTTTATGTCACACAACTTCTTCTTTGTGCTGCTACTTTTCCTCCGTCACTGTAGTATCTCACCAATTCTAATTTCAGCTGTTAAATATTCAGTCGTCATTCATAGCATCTATCTGAGCTTCTTAATTTCATATGATAAAAGAAGCTTTTAACAGTAGCTTGCAGAAATTTATGAATTTTTTTCTGGATAAAGTTTTATGTTTATTGTGGCCTGGTACCTTAGGACTCCCAGCTCCTAGCTTGCAGCGGGCAGTCAAATTAAATCAGTGAAAGTCCCCGCATGTGCGGAGAATATTGCAATGTTTCCCAACCAAATAGTACAAGTGTGGCCTTGGGCCGATTGGTACTGTGTGGACGGGCGTTATCGTGCGCCAGTATGATTCCCCCCAACAGCATTCCTGGGCGTTTTGACTTCATGGTGCATCGCACCTTCCGCAGAGTGTCTTCGTAGCGGCGCACGAGGAACTTTCCGAGCAGAGGAAGCATCGTATAGTACGATAACGCCCGCCACCATACTGCCAATCGGACGGACCGAATACTTCAGCGATTTGGTTTGGAAACACTGCAACATCCTCCATGCAGCCCGGATCCTTCACCGTGTGATTTTCACATCTTTGGCGACCTGAGGGAAAACATGTCTGGACTTCGGTTTCAGTCGGACAAGGAAGTGCAAGATTAGGTGCGGTTGTGAATTCGTCAGCAGCCGACCGTATTCTACAAAACAGAAATTGATCGCCCGGGTTCCAAAGGGATAAGTGTCTCAACACGTGCGGTGGTATCTTTTTAATCTGTGTGGTGGGTGCTCTGTTTTCATTTGACTGCCCCTAATATTTCAGTCTCACAACGTAATTATTTCTTGAGGAATAGCAGCTGCCGGTCACTGTGGTCGAGCTGTTCTAGGTGCTTCAGTCCGAAACCACGCTGCTGTTACGGTCGCAGGTTCGAATCCTGCCTCGGGCATGGATGTATGTGATGTCCTTAGGTTACTCGGGTTTAAGTAATTCTAAGTCTAGGGGACTGATGCCCTCAGATGTTAAGTCCCATAGTGCGTAGAGCCATTAATTTGAATAGCAGCTATGGCTGAATGATCAGGTGATACTGTTGCCATTGGATATCACCGAGTCCTAGAAGTAATCTATGTGGAAAGTGGAGCCACACTGCAACCATTAAATCACGGGTTCATGGACTGTAGCACCGTCATGCTGAAAAGATGTCACGTTTGGACGGCCCGGTTCCTTGGGTTATGAAATGAAGAATTTTTCATCATGTCCGTATACTACTCTGAACTAACAATCACCAGCCGGGGTTGATGTCTTCTAAAAATGTGGCTCATAGATTCCAATAGACTGTCCTACAGCACACAAGACGACGATACCTGCAGTGAGCCTTTTCATGAATGAGCTGCGGGTTTGTGTCCGAGTACTGTCGGAAATCCTCCTTTGTTCTACGGTCGCAGGTTCGAATCCTGCCTCGGGCATGGATGTGTGTAATGTCCTTAGGTTAGTTAGGTTTAAGTAGTTCTAAGTTCTAGGGGACTGATGACCTAAGAAGTTAAGTCCCATGGTGCTCAGAGCCATTTGAACCATTTTTTTTTTTTTGAACCTCGTTTGTTGATAAACTCATTCGGACGACGCTGACGCATCAGACGAGGTATGTCAGAACCATGTCATTCATGTCAATTGTGTCCAGTAATGAGGTGCATTAATTGCTCCTACTCACGTAATCGTCCAGCCATAACTGGTTGGCCATTTTGATCTCATAAGCATGAAATATTAAATACTTTTTCACAATCATCTATAAAGATGTGCGAGGGAGTTTTAATGTTCTGAAATGGCGACGGACAGATCGCTGAAGGTTTCGTTGCATTGCTGCACGTACTCGTCGGATATTTTCCGGCGTTAGGAATGTCGTTTCCGAAACCTTATGGTACATACTAATAACGGTACGAATCTCACACGATTGTTTTATCGGCCTGGTTGTTTTACTTCTGTCTGAAACTCGGGAATGGCAGCCTGAATATTCTGCATACGACGTAGTTCCTCCACTTACTCAGTACACAACTGCACCGGCCAACGTTCCATACTGAACTGAATGGCATACTATGGAGCCAATTAACGTTGTAGATGGAGAGAGCATATCTAGGTTGTAGCAGGGTGGCAAATGGAAAATTTTGTTTTTCCTATGGAACGCCCTGTAATTATCGCCTCGAAACTAGATGCGACCAGGAAACATGGTGATGCTATTAATGATACATAAAAGGAACACTGCCGCCTACATGATTTGCCGTAGCCGACAGTATTAATAGGCGGAGTTCATTTTATTACTTATAATTTGAAATTAAGAAGCTGCCTGTCAAATTTTTCATGGTATGTGACCGCATTGTCAAGACATAAAATTCTCCGACTTTTCAGTCTGTTGCAAATGATCTGCTTCATGGTATTAGGCAAAACATCCTGAGGAACACGGAGTGAGGTGGCGGAGTAGTTACCGCACTGGTCTCGTATTCGGGAGGACGACGGCTTTCCGTGATTTCGCTAAATTACTAAAGGTAAATGCCGGAATAGGCATCCGAAAGGGGACAGGAGGGCCCCTTCTCTATCCTCCCCTAATCCGAGGTTGTGCTTCGTTTGTAATGACCTCGTTGTCAAAGGGACGTTAAACACTAACCTCTTTCCGCTCCTGCTCTCCTTGAGGAAGGGAACTTGTACCAGTGACCGAAACCTCGGAGAATTTTATGTATAGACAATGCTGTCACCCTGCTACATTTTATTGAACGTGTAAAATGCCACGGATGCCTACGATGACGAGCGTTTTTTCTGTTTTGTTGCAGGTACGCCACGACGTTTTGGCGAGTGCAATGCGTGCTGACGCGTGCCCGGATGCTGTATCTAGTCTGATCCAAGGCTGGCCAGCGCAGAAGGTTATCTGAAGTATTGGCACGTCTCCTTTTACGCACGTTATGTTGAACAAACGTACTGTAAAATATATTGAAAAAGAAATTCAGTAAGCTTTATTTCTGAACGAAAGTAACATCATTCATCACGCAAGCCTCCGAAGAAAGCATTTTCCGTCGCTTCGGTGAATATTTGTAATTCCGTTTTTGCAACGTGTAGCTGGAGTCAACCCAAAGAAACACCGCACATCGTGTCTTTTCTACGACGTGCTGTGCCGACGGAGAGCGTCAACTTGTTTCCCTTTAAAACGATTTTTTTTCACCGGGATCTGATGTGTTCATTCGATAGAACTGGAAATATTCATTTTATCTACATGTATTAACATGGAGAATAGAACAGGAAGAATAGCGGGTGCTCCAGCGGCAACACAGCGGCCTGCTGCATGGTGGGAGCACCCGATGCTACTTATCCACAGAGCGAGGTGGCGCAGTGGTTAGCACACTGGACTCGCATTCGGGAGGACGACGGTTCAATCCCGACTCCTGCCATCCTGATTTAGGTTTTCCGTGATTTCCCTAAATCGTTTCAGGCAAATGCCGGGATGGTTTCTTTGAAAGGGCACGGCCGATTTCCTTCCCAATCCTTCCCTAACCCGAGCTTTCACTCCGTTTCTAATGACCTCGTTGTAGACGGGACGTTAAACACTAACCACCACCACCACCACCTACTTATCCTTCGACTTTTACTGCCCCTGTTAACATATATAACATCTGGGACATTTCTGCCGAAGTGGCAGGCAAAATTCCACTTTAAAGATCAATTTGTCTCTAACGGGAAACAAACCGATGCTTACCGTTGACGCTGGGCGGCGCATGAAACACTTGATGAGCATTGTTTGTTTGTGCTTACTCCAGCTATACATTTTAATAACGAAATTCAAGCATGTGCCGAAACACCAGACAAAATGCACTTGACGACTCACAGGAAGGACACTTAGTATATGTTATGTGTGTTATGACTGAAGTTGAAGTTCTGAGTATATGTCAGCATAACATATGGATATTTTTCATAGCGAGAAATAAATGCACAGAATATTAAAGATTACTGGAGAGAGAATATAACAGTGTGGACCTTAGTACTTACGATGAGAAATTCAGTTCCTTTGATTATTTCCTGTAAGCGGAAAGCGACGTTTATTTCACTTTGGTGATGAAATTACGACTTCACGTATATGTAGAAGGAGATGTCTGCTTGTTAATGAAAAGAAGTGGGGGTGAATGATTTTTTTCTTATCAAAGGCACTATATTCAATAATCACTTGACATTTAATCTACAAATTTAGATACTTGAATAGATTATTAAGTCCGTATTTCACTAAAAAGGTAAAGCTTAAACGCTGTCTTTTGCTGTCTTACTAACATGCATCAAAAGCAAATACAATTTACGTGAACCTGGGATTGTTGATAAATACATCTTCAAATGGAAATGAAGCTACAACTTATTGAAATTAATACTACTGAGTGAGTAATAATTACAATTAATGTACCAACGTGTGACAGAATTAGCTGTGGCGGAGTCGGCCCACACATTCCAGAGCCAAAGTATAAATTAAATCCTCATCGCCAGGTCCGCTTTAGTGTGTAACATCTCGATATTTACCCATAAAGCAACACATTTTCTGAGCTTGGTGGAAACCATGGTTGTAGAAACTTCCTGGTATTTTCAACATATAAAGTATGCAGCCAACTGGCTGCATAAAATTAAAAACCTGGACGAGATTTAGATACCATTATGAGTGTCTTCTTCAGAAGGAAGTCACATAAATTACATTAACTTAGAATTGTAAACACACACAATTTTAACGTAAAGTAAGTTTTGTGACTTCATTCTGAAGATTATACACTTAGAGGTAAAGAAACCTGCTCAAGGTTTTCACACTAAGCTTTTGCAATCAGTTGGCTGTATCTTTTATCGACTGAAAATTTATCTACGGTTGCTGCTGTCAGCTATGTTTGAAACTGTGTGTTTCCTGTTATATTAAAACTGTGCGACAGAACGGGAGTTGAACCAAATGCTCTCTCCACTTTTACTTCATCCAACTCTGGTATCTAACCGAAAATAATTTTGCCAAAAATCCGCTTCAGCCAACTAGGATCATGCTTATTTATTGGCCCATAAGGATTGAGAAAAATTTCCACACGACTCCCCTTCTTCCGTCTTATGAGCTTTAGAAAGTTCCATGCCTCATATTAGCGGTCAATGGGGGCTCTTGTCTCAGCTTTAGCCTATGAAACATGAGAAAATGCTCACATCTTCCTCCACCAGTCAGAAAATTTTCGGAAGCATCTTAACTAAACCATGAAAGTTCTACAGTTCTTGTAGACACCTTTGGTGTCCCTATGTCTGGTGAAGGCATAAATTCCAAATCAGTCAGTAGACCCTCGACTTGTGCAGACAAGACACTTGTAACTGTACACGAGTCCAATTTCTGGGCTGTCTTCTTGCTGCTAGAGCCATGATGTCTGCAGTTGGCCTAACTCCAACGTTACTCACAAGGCTATCTGCTGCAGCACATTCTACGAAAATTCTGGCATTGCGGACCCCTGGAGGGTTCTAATAGCCCATGGCAGCGCTTTCTCTGTGTACTTTATATGAGGTTCTGTATTGTCTGAGAGACACAAAAGGGTCATCCTGCCCTACGGCTGGAGTAAGCATTGGTTAAATGAAAGCGTTAAGTCAGATGAGGCATAATCAATTATCTGTCAATATTGTACTGAAAAGAGCTAACTAAGAGGATAACTGCAGTTGCTACTGCTCTGCTTATGCTCACATTGAAATTACGGGTGGAAGCCCATTTGAACCGACTTTAAATCACAGCAAGTAAATGTCTCAGTTACAGTGCAAGCAGTGAAATAAAAACCAGCGTCTTCCTATTTGTCATCCGTTGTCAGATTGGATTTTTATGTTAGCTGGATTAGGAAACAGATCAGGAGTGTGAATCATCATTTATCAAACACGCAGAGCTAAAGAATACAATGGCACATTTCTTTACTGAGAGACTGGTAATATCCGTAATCATTTAGGCAGTGACAATAGCTAATAAAGAGTTTAGGCAAAAAAATATGAAATGGATTTCGCAGATACTACTCACAACTGATAAAAGTACTACGGACTGGTGCCACTCAGAAGAATAGATGGATAGCTCCGTCAACTAAATCACTAAAGAGTGGCTTCACGAAAAAACCAATACATGGATGAAGCGACAGAAAAGTGACAGACTGATTTCACTTGACACGAAAAAATAAGCAGTTCAGTAAATAAGCAAAGCTACAACGGAGCGAGAAAATGTTCAAATGTTTGTGAATTCCTAAGGCACCAAGCTGCTGAGGTCATCGATCCCTAGAATTACACACTACTTTTGAAACTAATGTAAGCTAAGAAGAACACACAGGGCTCGAATCTCCGGCGGGAGGGGCCGACCAATCCGTGACGTGGCGCCTCAAACCACGTGGCCACTCCTCGTGGCACAACGAAGAGTGTCGACGTTTTTCATTCAGTTGTTCCCATCACTAGGCGCTACCTAAATACTGTGTCATACAGTGGTGCGTTGTTTTTATACACTTCCACCATCTCAGCATAGTCTGCTGAAGCATCGTTCTCCTTCAACTGCAGAAAACAAATTACGTCGAGTGCTCCACATTACCAACGGGCTGCAATATTTTATTTTCGACCTTCTTGCAGCGTGCTACCGGGTGGTTATAATTAATGTGCAACTACTCGCAGAGGTCCGGTGCGGCCTGTAATTAGCGTATAGCGGCGAAACTTCATTGATTTGCTAATTCGTTACGCTGCAAAAAGTTATTTCCAATTTTTGGCACCAAGTGCAAATCCGCCGCTGTGAATGCATGAAAGAAGTATGGAAATGTTTCCAGAAGTGATGGATTACGAACGGAACGTAGCCATAAAAGGTCAAACAAGTGAGAAGAACAATGCTGATTTGATTATTAGCCACCGCTTACACAATTTGCTGAATACGAGCACCGAAAAAATCGACGAGATGCTGTAGAACGCCGGATTTGCACCTGGTGGCCAAGTGTGGAACAAACTTTTTCCATCGTGATAGGGCTTCACAATAACGCATGAGGGTATCCAGGTAGTTTTACTAGCGTACGATAATTGCAGCCTACACTGGACCCCCGTGAGTGGCTGCATTTTAGTTATAGCCACCTTTTACGACACCGTGGCATGCGGATTTTAATACTTATGAAGACTGCAGATATGTACTTGCGTACAAACAAATAAATCAATACGAAAATGAATTTTTCAAGACCATGGTGAAAATTTCGTCTTTCTTCCTCATAAATTCCTCTCTACTGGTGGAAAAACGTTTTTATAACCAAGAATTGGAAGCATGTTTCCTGAGAAAGCTGTAAGACACGTTGAAGTACAAAGTTAAGAATAGCACATACTCTATGTGATCAAAAGTATCCAGACACCCCAAAAAATATACTTTTTTCATATTAGGTACATTGTGCTGCCGCCTATTACCAGGTACTCCATACCAGCGACCTCAATGGGCAGAACTCACGGACTTTGAACGTGGTCAGGTGATTGGGTGTCACTTGTATGACACGCCAGATTTCCACACATCAGATTTCCACACTCCTAAACATCCCTAGGTCCACTGTTTCCGATGTGATAGTGAAGTGGAAATGTGAAGCACCAGAGCGTACAGGGCGATCTCGTCTGTTGAGTGACAGAAACCGCCGACAGTTGAAGAGGGTCGTAATGCGCAATAGGCAGATATCTATCCACACCATTACACAGGAATTCCAAACTGCGTCAGAATACACTGCAAGTGCTATGACAGTTGGGCAGGAGGTGAGAAAACTTGTATTTCATGGTCGAGAGGCTACTCATAAATCATACATCACGCCGGTAAATGTCAAACGACGCCTCGCTTGGTGTAAGGAGCGTAAACATGGGACGATTGAACAGTGTAAAACGTTGTGTGGTGTGACGAATCACGGTACACAACGTGGCGATCCGAAGGCAGGGTGTGAGATTCGATGGCAGTGTGGGGGACCCGGTGGCAGGGTGTGGGTATGGCGAATGCCCCGTGAACGTCATCTGCCAGCGTGTGTAGTGCCAACAGTAAAATTCGGAGGCGGTGATGTTATGGTGTGGGCGTGTTTTTCGTGGAGGCTGCTTGCACCCCTTGTTTCCGGTGGCACTATCGCAGTACAGACCTACATTGATGTTTTAGGTACCTTCTTTCTTCCCACTGGTGAAGAGCAATTCGGAGATGGTGATTGCACCTTTCAACCGGATCGAGCACCTGTTCATAATGTACGGTCTGTGACGGAGTGGTTACAGAACAATAACCCCTGTGATGGACTGGCCTGCACAGAGTCCTGACCTGAATCCTATAGAACACCTTTGGGATGTTTTGGAAAGGTGACTTCGTGCCAGGCCTGACCGACCGACATCGATACCTCTCCTCAGTGCAGCACTCCGTGAAGCACTTCCATTCTCCAAGAAACCTTCCAGCACCTGACTGAATGTATGACTGCGAGAGTGGAAGCTGTCATCAAGGCTAGGCTAATGGTGGGCCAACACCATACTGAATTCCAGCGTTACCGATGGAGGGCGCCACGAACTTTTAAGTCATTTTCAGCCAGGTGTGCGGATACTTTTGATCACACAGTGTAGCAGTGTGCAAATAATGTAATTAGAATTTAATTATTGCAGAAGCTTATCCTTCGCTTCGATAAATGTCCAGCACTAACACATTATGGTTTACGAATGGCGGAGTCCATGTGGCTCCCACGTGGAGGAAATGTGATGCAATTATTACTCTGAAAAGCCGCAGTAGGAGTCGGTGTACTTATATCTTCTACCTGTGGGTTATAAACAACGTTCCTCCAGCCACCAGATGGCTGATGACCTCTAAAAATCCTGCTGTACGTGGAGGAGAGCCTCCACCTTCCATGTTATGTGATTACGTTTAGGCGTCCAGCGTTTTGTCGACTACTAGTTGTTTCACACTCCTTCAGCCACTTTCCACTGAGGATCACGACATGCGAACGGCCATCCTGCTTTGCCGTTTCGTTTCTAGAAGTCGAGTCATAATAACGTGCCCTCTGTCAAGATCCTGGAGAATTTTCAGCGCCGCAACTCGTGGTCGTGCGGTAGCGTTCTCGCTTTCCGCGCCCGGGTTCCCGGGTTCGATTCCCGGCGGGGTCAGGGATTTTCTCTGCCTCGTGATGGCTGGGTGTTGTGTGATGTCCTTAGGTTAGTTAGGTTTAAGTAGTTCTAAGTTCTAGGGGACTGATGACCATAGATGTTAAGTCCCATAGTGCTCAGAGCCATTTGAACCATTTTTTAGACTTTTCAGCCCTTGTCGTCGTTAGAGTTATTCCTAATTCGCATCTGCTCCTCTTACACACTTTCCTTACCGTGTCGTCACCCACAATGTAATCAGGTGGCCTTCAACATTGTGGTGGGCAGTGGTTTTGTCTAGTCCCTCGTAGTTTTCCTAAATTCGCGTAACGCGGCATTATTCTTTTTCATAGATCCATGAAGCTTTATAATTGTTCGCTTATAGAAATTCCGTGCTGCCTCCGATAAATGTGTTGTCGACAAGTCGTTAACTACAGTCATCTTCCTTACCGGTGTGTGATTATCACGGAAGTACACTGGCAGAAAAACAATTCGCAACGTTAAAAACTAATAAATGTAGAATAAAGAAATTTCGAGAATGCATTTGTCCAGATAACGCATTTAACGAATTAACATTGCAAGATCCCAGGTTAATGTACTCACGATGTAAGCCGCTGAAAATGTGAAATGCTGGTACATTAATAACCGGTTTAACTGCCAGAATGCTGAATGCAAACAGCAAGCGTGTATGTGTATAAATTGCGTTGCACAGGTGCCGGAAGACAGTTTGTAGGATGGAGCTCCATGCCTTTTGCACTTGATCGGTCAGCCGAAGGCCTGCAACCAACTGGTCTGCGTGCTAGACAAGTCCTGGGATAATAGTCAGGGTGCGATTTCATATGTCAACTGGCCTGTTTCTAACAGCCATCACTGACACCGAGGCAGAACCAGCTTTGATCGGAAAAAGCAACACACCTCCATACTTCTCTCCAGTGAGCTCTCGATTGACACCATTGAAGTCAAAATGTTGGTGGTTTGTAATCAGTGGATGCACTTTAGAAACTGTGATGGTGGTGCCGACTGCTGCCCGACTTGCTGTTGCAGATGTAGTACTATGTGCTAGAGTCATGCGCCGAACACGACAGTCTTCCCTCTCGGTAGTGCCATGTGGCCGTCAGGCGGCCAGTCTTCTTGCGAGCGTACGTTTCCGTGACCACCGCTGCCAGCAATAATGTACAGTGCCTACATTCTTGTCAAGTCTTTCTGAAGTACCGGAAAAGGAATACCGAGTGAGGTGGTGAATTGGTTAGCACACTGGACTCGCATTCTGGAGGACGACGGTTCAAATCCGAGTGCGGACAACCCTGTTTCAGGTTTTCCGTGATTTCCCTAAACCACTTCAGGCAAATGCTGGATGATTCCTTTGAGAGGGTGCGACAGATTTCCTTCCTCATCCTTTCTTAATCCGATGTGACCGATGACCTCGCTGTTTGGTCACCTTTCCCTAATTAGCCAACCATCCACCCGGAGGAGGAACATTCAGCTTCTCGTAGCCTTATTACAAGATCTCATTCAAACTCAGTGAGGTGCTGATAATGGCGTCTTTGCCGCCTTACACGCATTCTTGACTAACATCAACTCACCACGTCCTGCCTCAAGCGTAACTAACGCTCAACACCGTTAAAGCATGTACTTAAAGAAAACCTGATCTGGATGATCACAGAGGGGCCATTAGCGCCATTCTTATGTGACTGGCTCAAACTTTTAATAGACATCATCTTTCAGCTCTACCAAAACCCCTACTGACTTCCGTTTATGCCGCGCAACTCCTTCTGAAGATTGCGATTTCTTTCTCCTACATGGCTTATTTTACAGTCTCGTAATGCGTGGTTACTCGTCTGAACCGTTATCAATTACACCGGAGTAATGTTTTTACTTTATATATTGTCCATGGGCTATACAACATGGGTACTAGAAATACCCTAGTCCTCTTTAGAGCTGACGTAGCACTCACCACATATAGTTGTTCAAATGCATTTTTTGAGCGCATAGTATACGATCGTCACACAGACGATTGACACACAGTGCAGTAAAATATATAAATAATAAATACTCCTTAAAATGAAACCTCAGCTCTACTTGGTAATCTACCCCAAACGCTAACCAGATGTAACTGTGGCACTTGTACGGAATACAATGTCAAAAAGCTGATTTCGGACCATGCACTCGTATCGACTATATCATTAGCAGTCCTTATTTGCGACAACAATAAAGTCACTTAAAATTTATTATAGTGCCAGTCTTAAAATGTGCCTTATCAAAAGCAAAATACGATCCTTTACTGCTTCTCCAAAGATAATTTTCGATTTTAGATGACATGTAAACTTGTTTTTTAGTCCGTCATATCCAGAGTATTTCGCATAAATATGTGACTGCGTTGACGATAACACAATGATGTGCTAATGCATTGTTTCACGATGTGGACTTTTTTACTTTAATTCATTAGTAGTGATCTAATGTCCAGGAAACGCGTAATAATGTATGCTGAAGTTTGCTTGGACTCAATCTCTGTAATGAAACAGAATCTGTTAGTCCTGGATTTAATCTCACAGCTTTCCGCGAGCTATGATGGAAAAGAATTAGTTTGCGCTTGATCTGCCTTTAATGAGCCCCAGTGTCAAACGGTGAACTGTATGAAAAATCGAAGCGGATTTTCCACGTCCCTCGCTTTGCTTGGGGAGCTGTGAACATCAAAAGCACGGGAGTGGTTAGTCCAATTAATGTCTCGTAAAAGTGCTTCTTAATTAAAACAGATTTTTCATGCCTCCTAAGCGGGTTTTCTACAGCCTATACATACTTTTTAATAATAAAAAAACAAGTTTGCAGATTCATCCAACAAGTTAATATCTCGGCCACCAAGAGACGACCCATTTATGGTGATATAATGCTTAAAATATTGCACATAGCTTAGTGCAGTCACGATGCGTTGATGTGTTTGGAACCTATAACGTCTGGGAAAGTTTATTAAATGATAGAAATTGTTATTGGTAATAAAACGAATGTTTCATGCATTTACCCCTAGCCCTGTAACTTTCATAATACATTTGCCAGGATGAGTTTTTATTCGATATTTTGTGGTCTGTAGCGTGATGTGCATATGAGGCAATACTCTTCTGTACGGTATAATTTCGATGCCACACACTGTTTAAATGATCCATCTCTAGGATCAATTGGATAAGTATTGCATTACAGGTCGCCAGCCTCACTAAGTGCTTGTGTTCTAGGTTATGGACATTTTAAAAGCCTTTCGAGTCATGTAGCTCGGCAAGGAAAAAACATCTAAGAGAATCAAATCCCTGATGGCCAAATACGGGGTGTATGTTAACCAAGCCATCTTTCCCCAAATGTTGCTTCGAGGTGATGGTTAGTGTTCCTTGCTGATAACGTTGCTGTTTAGCGCCCTCCGCCATAAACCATCATCCGGTGTTCATGAGATACCGCAAATCTCCCTTTAACTTGATCAAGACTTCCTGTAGAAAAATAAGCTCCCCTGGTCTGTTAGACTTTGGAACAAAGAATTTACGGACTGCAAAAACACCGTTGATGGTACACGACGACGCAGAAAGTATGGTGGAATCAGGGGGATGTGCGACAGGGGTGTACCTTATTTCAGATGTGACCTATTACGAAGGAAAATTAGATAATACACATAAATGTTAACGTACTAGTTAAAAACGTGATTCATCTTCGATGTAAACAGTTTTGCGCAATTTGTTCCAATGTAACAAGCTCTTCAAAAAGCCCTCTTTACAAATTTCAAAATTTTATCACATGAATTTTGGGAAGATTCGTTCGCTGCTAAAATCTTCTGTAGTATATTTATAATTGGTTAATATAAGTTTCTGATATTTCAGGTTATTTTCATTTCTTAAATACTGTTCTCATATGAAACTTCGTGTACGAAACCTATATGATAAAATTTTCGCAACCCTACATTCCAATGTCAAATATAAACTACCATGTACTTGTACATGTAGTTGGAACCTTCTGTTTAACTGCTTTGAAAGCGAGCTGAAAACGATTTAAATGAAAAATTTATTCGAAATAGTTGACAATACCGATGACAGAACATTAAAGTGTCGGCGTGCGATGTGAGACTTGGGTAACTGAGAAAAGAATAAGGCGGCATGCTACAATCGTGAAATTGCGTGAAATGTACGAAAGCATGCTAAAAAGAGATGCCTCAGAATTTTTTGAATAAAAACTTTGAAAGCTTTTCAAGTAAATTAAAGGTTATTAACAGTCTACATATTTATCTCTTAACATAGCCGCCCAGGTGACACATTTCTCCGTACAGTTTGTTGGAACCGTCAATGTAAAAGGCTTGAACTTAATTATTTTTATTTTTATTTTTATTTTAATTTTTTTGCTGAGCCATAAACTAACATCTACTTGGACAACTTCATCCCTACCGAGCACGAAGAACCCAGCATCATGCGTTACCAACGTCAGAACAATCATCACCGTTTACAGGTATTCACGGAGGTCCAGTATGAGCGCTAATCATCGCATGGCAGTCAGACTTTGTGGTATGCTAATGTGTTAGTGTGGAATCGATCTACCATGGAACAAAAAATAGTTCCAGTTTTGGCCACCAGGTGCAAATGTGGTATTGTACAATATCTCGTTGACGGCTACAGTGCTCATATTGAACAAAACGTGTCAGTGGCGGTTAATAATAAAATCAACATTAAGCCTTTCTTTCTTACTTGAACTTGTCTGCTCACCCACCGTTCCCAATCCATTACATATCGAAATCTTAGGCATACATCTTTCTTGAATTCACATTGTCAGATTTGCACCTGGTGGCCAAAATTAGAATTTTTTTCCGGGGTAGATCGGTTCAGCATTAACACATTACAATATGTATCAAGTTGCGCTGCCATACAAAACTATTGGCCATTAAAATTGCTACAGCACGAACATGAGTTGCTACAGGCGCGAAATGTAACCGACAGGAAGAAGATGCTGTGATATGCAAATGACTGGCTTATAAGAGCATTCAGATAAGGCTGTCGCCGGTGGCGACACCTACAACGTGCTGACAAGGGGACGGTTCCAACCGATTACTCATACAGAAACAACAGTTGACCGGCGTTGCCTAGTGAAACGTTGTTGTGATGCCTCGTGTAAGGAGGAGAAATGCGTACCATCACGTTTCCGACTTTGATAAAGCTCGGATTGTAGCCTATCGCAACTGCGGTTTATCGTATCGCGACATTGCTGTTCTCGTTGGTCGAGATTTAATGACTGTTAGCAGAATATGGAATCGGTGGGTTCAGGAGGGTAATACGAAACGCCGCGCTAGATCCCAACGGCCTCGTATCAGTAGCAGTCGAGATGTCTGGCATCTTATCCGCATGGCTGTAACGGATCGTGCAGCCACGTCTAGAACCCTGAGTCAACAGATGGGGACGTTTGCAAGACGACAATCATCTGCACGAACAGTTCGACGACGTTTGCAGAAGCATGGACTGTCAGCTCGGAGACCATGGCTGCCGTTACCCTTGACGCTGCATGACAGACAGGACCGCCTGCGATGGTGTACTCATCGACGAACCTGGGTGCACGAATGGCAAAGCGTCATTTTTTTTGGATGAATCCAGGTCCTGCTTACAGCATCATGATGGTCACATCCGTGTTTGGCGACATCGCAGTGAATGCACATTGGAAGCGTGTATTCGTCATCGGCATACTGGCGTATCACCCGTCGTGATGGTATGGGGTGCCATTGGTTACACGTCTCGGTCAGCCCTTGTTCGCATTGACGGCACTTTAAGCAGTGGACGTTACATTTCAGATGTTTTAAGACCCGTGGCTCTGTCCTTCATTCGATCCCTGCAAAACCCTACATTTCAGTAGGATAATACACGACCGCATGTTGCAGGTCATGTACGGGCCTTTCTGAATACAGAAAATGTTCATATGCTGCCCTGGCCAGCAAAATCTCCAGATCTCTCACCAATTGAAAACGTCTGGTCAGTGGTATCCGAGCAACTGGGCCGTCACAATACGCCAGTCACTACTCTTGATGAACTGTGGTATCGTGTTGTAGCTGCATGGGCAGCTGCACCTGTACACGCCATCCAATCTCTGTTTGACTCAATGCCCAGGCGTAACAAGGCCGTTATTACGGCCAGAGGTGGTTGTTCTAGGTACTGATTTCTCAGGATCTATGCACCCAAATTGCGTGAAAATGTAATCAATGTCAGTTCAAGTATAATATATTTGTCCAATGAATACCCTTTTATCACCTGCATTTCTTCTTGGTGTAGCAATTTTAATGGCAAGTAGTGTACATTACCGCCCACTCTGGACATATTCGAATAGCTATATCCTAATTGAGCCAACTGGTAGAATTTCAATGACGCTCGCGATTAACCGCCGAGGAAACTGACTTTGTTCAGCGCTGCAGGATCGTACAACCACACCACGAACCACGGGTCAGGAAGTGGGGTTGTTTGTAGTAAGACAGCTGATCACGTGGACACTGTGACGACGCCTGGAGCACCATGGAGTGTCAACAGGGAGACCGTTGCTGCGGCCTTCTAGTGACATGGCAGCAGAGAGTGATGCGCCGACAGTGGCACACCCAACGACATCAGGTGGGACCGGAGTGATACCATGTAGTCGTTTCAGAGGGGTGCCTGCTCTGGCTACTGCGTTGCTATGTTTCCACGTTGTGATGGTGGAGGAAGACAAGTGTGTAACAACATTCTGCAATAAGATGAGTACGAAAAAGGTGAGTACATCCTTTTACAAGGTTCCAATTCATTCAGTATTTATTGTTGCAACAATTTATATGACGTACATGCAATGACTGCAGCTACAGATCAATAACACAAATGGTTCTGACGTACCATCTTCGAACCTCGCTTTAATGCCCTTATTAGTAGAAGGTGTATCCCTCACGGGTAGCAATCAAGACGCTGACTCTGTTGTCCAGTCGATCATACATATGGCGAATACTGTGATGCAATACGTTACTCCACACCTGCTCGATCTGTTCAAGTAGTTTTGTAAGCATTGTTTGTTGACGAGTCACACGAATCAGTTCTCGACCCATCACATCACACACGTGCTTGATTGGTTACAAGTCTGTAACGCATGCTGGTCATAGAAGTTCCTACAGGTTTTGCAGAAAACTACGAGTTTCACGAGCAGTGTGTGGGCGTGCATTATCCTGCTGGAACCACGCATCAACTTTCTGAGGCAAGAATGACAAAAGAATGGATCTAAGACCATTCTGCATGTACTGAGTGCTGGCTCGCATGCCCACCAGAAACGCCAAAGATGTACGAGAGTTGCAGCTTATTGCCCCACAGACCATAAGGCCTGTGATGGGACCCGTCTATCTTGGACGAATCCACACTATCTGACAGCACTCATCAGGTCTCCATAACATGTGCAAGCGACCATCACTTTCTGTGCGCAGAATCTGATTTTATCACTGAAGATCAAGTGATCCTAAGAGAGGACAAGTTACCCTCTCAACTATTTTTCGCATACGGAAAATTACTAAAGATTTTGTTACAAACTGACGCACCTTGACTGATACTCTAGAAAGTTAACGGCCTGAGCAAAAGTTGACGGAGCCTGATAGGCAGCTAACAGCATGAGGTATTTTTATGATTCTTAGCTCGCTGAAACTGCTTGTTGGGAACTAAAAGCAATTGGCGGCGAGCCCATCACTTAGTAAATCTTGCCAGACAGGCCCACAGCGGTACAGTGCAGAGACAGTATCCGCTTGTCGAAACAGGTGCTCAGCAGAACAGTGCCATGATACCTGCCATGGCATCAGCAGAAGCTGGGCTGCGGCGACCGTCTAAAGGAATGTATCTACACAGTGGAGCCGTAAACCGGGCATTGTGTGTAAACCCACGTATAATAAAAATTCACATGTTTTCATGTTCGCCGATAGTCCAAGTAGCCAGTGGACCACTTCCATTGGCCGCCTCTGTTGTACAAGAAAACTCTAGCATCTGAGAAACGTCTAGATATAGAATCTTAATTACACCCCATAGCTACGACTAACAATCTCCAAGGCACAGGCGATTTAGATAAAGATCTTTGAGATTTTATCTGTTTTCTTGTTGCCGTAGCAAGAAACGTGACTTCAGAAAGAAAAATTTCTCTCTTCGCCCTCTACGAAAACTTAAAAAACGCCAGTAATTGGCGGTTTCTTTTTTTCCGGAGACGCAGGTTTCTTAACTCTTGGCGGGTTTGACATGAGTTTGTGCCGTCATGTGGGAGGGGAGATTTAGCGTCTTTATGGCCTTGTGATTGGCGCAAGATGGGGTGAAGACGGTGTCATGCACTTTGTGGAAAAGGAGTATTTATTTCTGGAAAGGTGCGAGGCACTCGGGTGCGGGAGTTTCGTCTGGTAAACGCTTCTAGTCGAAGCTCTGGCGTGTGTGGTTGGTACTTGGTACCTGTCCTGAAACTGACTTCACTTGCGAGTAGTTTAGATTGCAGAGTCTGCGGTGAAGTTCTTACTGTGACAACAGTCTGACTTCAAACGTCTTGGATACTCGTTTACCGAGGGCACACCTATTTGCTTTTGGTTTACCAGCTACGGTTGCAGGTTCGAATCCTGCCTCGGGCATGGATGTGTGTAATGTCCTTAGGTTAGTTAGGTTTGAGTAGTTCTAAGTTCTAGGGGACTGATAACCTCAGAAGTTAAGTCCCATAGTGCTCAGAGCCATTTGAACCATTTGGTTTACCAGTCTTGATGTTTGTCATCGTTGTGCACTCTGTTGCATAAGTGACTATAAGTGAGCCAAATTGGTCCTTGGTACGATCAGCGAACGGTTTTGTCACACACTGAAATCTACCATGATTTCAGGGCTCTGGTAGACAGTAAATTGCGATCTGTCTGCCTGAGCGCTAGACTGTGAGATTTTTGCATTTCTTTCGTGGTCGCAATCGAGTCACAGGTGCCGCCTCCATATCTCACCATCTCTGCCGCACACAGGTCTCAGCTGCACGTCATGTGGCCGCACAAAGTAAACAGGGTAGCGTCCTGGCGCCCTGTCATTGTCAGGGTGTATAGATCTCAATCTCCACTTGCTCTCAGCTGCACCTATGCAGAGAAACTTCAGTAGATTTGATCAATCAAAGTCTGCTCAGCGTCAGATCAATCTAGCTTCCATTATCCGCATTTTTTGGGCCAGAGTACTTAACTAACTGATCAGCTAGTGAAACTGCCCTCACCAACCAGGATCCACCCAGTAAGTATTAAAGCATGTATTAGTTGTTTAGCGAATTCAACCTATAACTTTTTAAGTATAATTTAGGTCTGTTTCAAAAAAATTAATGTTGTTAGTACACTGAATTTTGCTAACATTCTCAATCAATTAAACAGTCCAAACAAGTTACCTTTCAATCCTCTTTGGGATCAGTCGAGCTACACAAGTCGATGTTGTGGTGTCGGTGGAAGACGGGCTTGGTATGTGTGCTAGTAGCCCCACACAGTTCAGTTCGTGTTGACAATTCTCGGCTCACAAGCCCATTTACCGGTACTGTGGTAGCTGTACGATTTGCCACTATTGCCCTTACGAACGACGATTCTTGCGGGCATCTGTGCTGCGTGAATGCTCAGAATCTCATTTGCGAATATGGGAATGTTGATTTAACCACTAATACCAACATTGTTGCACAAACAATGCAGGACGGCAACCATATGTAGCCCTTCTCCGAAAAGACCTTATTGCTACTCGAAAGACTACAATTTGACCCCTTACAAACTCACTCATTTGGCTGTAGGAAGCACTAGAGCATATTCTTGCCTGCTTGCTTCACACATTTGCACCACAATGACCCTTCTGGCTGTGAGCATTGACTATCAAAGAGCAGACAGAGACGGCGTCCTGGTAGCTACACCACCACGCTACCTATTGGAGCACGACCATCTCCCAGGTGGCATATGCCGTCATCGGTTCAAAATCCTCATCTTCTTCCTAGGCGTACTATTTTTTCCGGCAGTTTATTAAATTACACAGAAACCCAATCATTAAAATGGATACCCAAACAAGAGTCAGCTACATAATTACAATTTTACAGTAAGCATATACAATGACCCCCAAATCATTCAATTTTTTAAAATTATACAAATATCATCTTTTAGAAATTTTATAATGGCATATAGTGACCCCCAAAATATACAACAATTTAAACAATTTACTCTTAAACTTGCGCAACTCATTCAACTTAATAATTAAGATTAAGGCAAGACCCAAATTAAAGAAATTACTGAGGCCACATTCTCTTAAAACACTAACAATGCATAACACTCATACAATTTAAATATCACGTTAATGATTACAGCAGCCAGTGGAAAACGACTCTCACGTAAGGTTCGGCACAACATCAGTTTAAATAAAAGGGCCTAACATAACATACAACCTTCAAAATGAATTTTATAAACCACTGACACTGCTCAACATTCTTGAAATAACGCACGTTGATGGTCATCCAACAGCCAACACAAAATAAGTCACGTAAGGTCAACTACTGATAAATGGCCGTTGCCTGTAATGTACAAATTCACCTTGTCCGGCAATCACACAGTGCAGCTTGCCACCGCACAACTTTTCAGCAAGCAAAGCTATGCATTTGGACAAGAGAAACGGAGCAGGCTCATGTCACGAGATCATATCCTGGGTCGAGGGTCCGTTAACGATTCCCATTGGCGTCAATTCGGCACATCCCATGCAGTCCAGATTCTCTCTGTATCTTCGCTTCCTGGCCACCATACATGAATTGAGAACACACCAAAAGGCAGCAGCGCTGAAACGGACCGCGGATCCCTTCTCGGCAGTTGTGGCCGACGTGGTCACTTCCTTGGCAATGTGCACTGGTCGTGACGGTGCGGTCGTGGGGAAAGGGGGGCGGGGTGACGGGTTTGAGGGGGTGGGTCATTCAGATGAGCTCGCGTTTGTGGCGGAGTTGAACTGTAACAAGTGCGTTGAGACTACGTAAAGAATGGACAATGTCGTACTGCATTAGTCGCCATAATACTTTCCCAGCATGGATGAGGTGCCTTTGAGAACACAACACGATCAAGTGAGGTTCTCTTAGCCGCTGATTACAAAACGAGCGGCCATTGCTGGGTCTTACCTTGACGTAATAGGAAACTAAAGCATGAAACATCGATCTGACAATATTGGACACCGGAGTGGCGGAACGTCGTCTTTTTAAACGAATAAACGAATCCTAGTTTAGCACAGAGAACCACTATGGACGTGTGTGTGAGCTCCATGGAGAACGAAAGTTGCAAGCTCAGCTCCTGACATGAAAGTTTTGGCTGCTATTCGGTACATCACAGGATCACCTCTGGTTCACATGACACGCAATTCAGGCAGCAGGCGCTATATTTCTGACGCGGGGAAGCCCATGGCTCTGCCATTTACTCCAACTCTGCGAGACGTCATCATTCATTAATATAATGCGAGACAGTAAGTTTCCCGTACTGATCTGACGTATTTCGATACATAGGGTGTCCTACTGTTGTCTTGTATGGCACTTCCCACTGAAAACATTTACTCATAGGTTACCAGGAGACTGGTATTACAACCGATGAACTCCCTCACTAAGTGCAACCAGTATCGAGGTGTATCTGTATCTGTCATCAAAACAGTTCGATTGTATTCCCATCCGAGTTAGAGGTATCGTTCCTGTCAGAGGTTGCAGTTTTGCGTAGTAATTTTCGCAGCCTGTATACCGACAAAATGATCGACATCAGGAGCGAACTAGAGTTCGTTTCACAAGGCTTTGCCCCGGCGTGAGCGCCACGGTGTTCAGCCTGTCTGTACCCATTCCCCACTGCCGTGGCACGCTGAGTGTGAAGTGGGGGAAGAAAAATGCTCTGCATTTAAATGACAATGCAGTCGCATTACATTCGACTTGGTTCTATAGTTCACATTTCTCAACAACACTGAACACCAAGAAAATCAGTTTTCATTTCAATTGTTATTGGCTCTGATTTTTGTACTCAGGTTGCTGCGTAATCACGACTCATTGCGTGTTGTAAATGAAAAATGTCTTCCACACACGTAGGAAATCGAAATACTTTTGCAAGTTCGCTATGGAGACATGGAAACTCTACTTAAGGAAAACAACGTTGACACCCTGAACAGTTTCAACGTGTAATGCCTTTTTTTAAAAAATGGAAATTAGACTGCATACCAGTCAGTTACATCTGAAGTCAAACGGGTTTTAAAATGGATGTCGGATTGGCAGTGTCTTCAAAAAGTGTAGAAAACTATCCTTGTAGTTTTTTCAAGACCACAATCAATTATTCAGACCTCACGGTTTCTTTAGTGCCAGTGAGTTTGCGAAACTGGACTGCCTCTTTTTCAGAATTTGTCCCTTCTACAATAAGATTTTCTTCTCAAATGTATCCAAATGAGATTAGAAATAAGTTGTTTCTAACCTTTCAGTGTCTTACCATGGGCAGTGTGCAATCTAGTTCACTTAAAATGAGACGTCTTCAGTTCATAGTGGGTCAAATTTTCGTTCCTATACTCCTTCATTCTTAATAAATTCTAAAATTGCTTGTTTTAAAGCGGAAAATCATTCCAGGCATCTCCTTTAAATTAACCAACGTACTTTGCAGTAATATATTAATTATCCATACTATTCTTTCAGTTCCATGTAAAACTGTTGCAACTGACAGTGGAATAATGTATGGGACTTAAAAAATTTTGCTATTCATATCGTCAATTTCTTCATGTGCTCCATACCTGAAAATTTAGTGCTGAATTCTTATTAATGTACAAAACAATGAATCCAGTCTGTTGATCATTAAATGCTTTCCATATGGTTTTGTAACGTCGTTCTATAACAGTTTGACACGACACTGCGACTATGCTGTTGCATAATAGATACTGAAAGATGTCATCCATTTCGTCTGTCTTTCCCATTCAGTTATGAAGCCTTGTGAATAGAGATAGTGCCTGGAACTCCGAACTTCCTTCATACCACGAACAAATAGAGAAGTGAAAACAGCTCTGACACCACGATTCTGCCAAACTGAAGACAGTTGTGCCGGCCGAAAACTGCCGCACCGAAATATTGAATCAAACACCGTGCTTTACCGGATACTGTCGGGAATGATCGAGCATAACCGAGACAGGCGAAGCCACGGCCCGCCCGCGGTCCAAAACACGCAGTAAACTTGCGGTTTGGCACGCCGTGGCCGACCGTGACCTACATATTCAGTCTTGTATTCTTTCTACTATACTGTACACGCACAATAAGCAAAATTTCGTTATTTGCTATCCGTCCTAGTCAGCCGGTTTCAATGACTAGCAGCGTAGATGCCAGATCAGTAACCATCCCGTAAGCTTCATAGCAAAAGTTTGCATCTAGCACAAAAATTAATGTAAATTCCGTAAGATACTCGCAACTGAAATAGTCTTCCTTTGTTTGCATGTTGGATACAGATGGGACACCTTAATGAAGATTACGACGGTTATGGGTAAGAAATATTAATGAATGTGGTAGTAAACGATCGGCACGTGTGTTCAGTTTCGAGAAAGACATAACGACCTACTCTGTGGTAACTGTTCGCTAGTGCAGTTCATTGGTCTTCAGCATAGGCCGTGAAACAGACGTCGCCTATGGGCTATATTTGGCGCTTTTTTCGGTGCTGGTCGTATAATACGATGAGGTCGGGTCGACCATTAGCGCGATAGCTTCTCCCTGTCACATTAACGCGATTGCTGGCACCTCCACCCTCCACGCTGACACCCGGAGGATATCGAACGTCGCCACCTCCCCATCTTCTCTAAGCAATGGAGGCAAATTGCCAAGACTTTCCTAAGGGCTAGACAACAAAACGGAGCACAATGGGATGCTGGCGATTTTGGCCTGATGTCCAAGTACCCTGATGTACGTTTCGAGTGCTTTACAGAAAACATTATCAGCTAATTATGGAAATAGCAAGTTAAAATAATTTCTCTATTCCTTATATGGACGGACTGAGTAATAATGAAAACGTAATCAACGAAAAAGTTAGTTTATAAACAAGATTGTATTTGTTCGAGGAAACAAAAGTCCGTATTGGATCAACACATTTTATGGTTTCCAGTGTTGTCTTCGCTCCCGCTCTGATCTCAGATGTAATTTGTTGGAAGGAATGACATCGTCAGTTCGAACCAGCATGAATTTGCTGGAGATGGCCGTGAAATAAATATGCCCTTACGTCAGACGTCAGAGGCCATAAGTAGTCATTAAGCATTATGTACGGCAGTCTCTGTAATACCATTTCTAGTACAAACTGTGCTTAGATTACATTCTCTCTCTCTCTCTCTCTCTCTCTCTCTCTCTCTCTCTCTCTCTCTCTCTCTCTTCCCCTCCCCGTGTATGTGTGTTTTCTCTTCTTCATTGCTAGTGCATCCACGTAGAGTATGTCCTGAATTTAACAACAAAGTAGACTGACCTAAAGTAAGCATTTGTGGTGAAGAACATACACGGTTAGCCATTAAACTTGCAATGCCAGGATTTATAGCAAATATTATTGTGTGTATACAGCACACGTCGGTTTGGGCCCGCTCGAATTGCTTGGTGCATGTAGTTCCACTAAAGTACGACAGATGTCAATACAATCTCCATTGGACGCAGCCGTCTTATGCTCGATATGCCCGACTGTGTGCGTTAGAGATGCGGTCGGCGCTCAGTCGCCCGCAGCAGGATATGGCACATGAACGTGAGATGAAATAGAGTGTGACAGTGAAACGTGATTCGAAAGAATATATCCTGAGTGTGAAAGAGGATACTTGTAGTGGTGTTTGAGAGACATTTTTCTTACTGACTGATGGGCATACAAGTGTGACGTGAATTCGATATAGACAACCTAGAAAGAAAAAGAGGAGATTAGGTGGAACAGCTTGTTTCGAATGCTACAGTCTACAGTCAGACTGTATGACACAGTTATGAAAATGCCTGTGGAGAAGGGCATCTCGAAAAACTTTATTGTTTACGCTAACAAGGCTGCAAAACAACATGTGACATTTTTAGAACCATTCATATGTGCAGCGGAAGTACTCGAAGACAAAAAATGTACAGTTTGTCTTGTTATGGTTGCATGAACTGGGAAGTCTTACTACAGCAGTATCTGAAGATACAGATGCAAGTTTAAATTACTGGAGATCCTGTTTCCTTGCCTAATACTCGCAGCTTGTCCAGCAAATGAAAACTGTACGAAATTAAAAAACGCCAAGATGAGTGTCACTGGTATTTTGCCAGTACATTAGAACTGTTGTAACTGTCATCTATTAACTGTGAAAACTGCGAGCGCTGAAAGTATGCTCCCACTGTCTCACACAGGAGAAGGTCTAATTCGGAAGCTGCACAAAACAATAAGATTTCTATGATCACCTTTCATATTATTAAAATTGATGCCCCTTTCTGATCGAGATAAGACGTTAAACACTGTGCATCAAATTTGAGGTGAAATATCAAGGTAGGCTACAACAATACTACTGCGTGACAGTAATAACATACTATACTTTTTGTGATATCCGTAAGTACGAGGGTTGGAACTTTAATAGTGGCAACGACACTCCTGGAAATTGAAATAAGAACACCGTGAATTCATTGTCCCAGGAAGGGGAAACTTTATTGACACATTCCTGGGGTCAGATACATCACATGATCACACTGACAGAACCACAGGCACATAGACACAGGCAACAGAGCATGCACAATGTCGGCACTAGTACAGTTTATATCCACCTTTCGCAGCAATGCAGTCTGCTATTCTCCCACGGAGACGATCGTAGAGATGCTGGATGTAGTCCTGTGGAACGGCTTGCTATGCCATTTCCACCTGGCACCTCAGTTGGACCAGCGTTCGTGCTGGACGTGCAGACCGCGTGAGACGACGCTTCATCCAGTCTCAAACATGCTCAATGGGGGACAGATCCGGAGATCTTGCTGGCCAGGGTAGTTGACTTACACCTTCTAGAGCACTTTGGGTGGCACGGGATACATGCGGACGTGCATTGTCCTGTTGGAACAGCAAGTTCCCTTGCCGGTCTAGGAATGGTAGAACGATGGGTTCGATGACGGTTTGGATGTACCGTGCACTATTCAGTGTCCCCTCGACGATCACCAGAGGTGTACGGCCAGTGTAGGAGATCGCTCCCCACACTATGATGCCGGGTGTTGGCCCTGTGTGCCTCGGTCGTATGCAGTCCTGATTGTGGCGCTCACCTGCACGGCGCCAAACACGCATACGACCATCATTGGCACCAAGGCAGAAGCGACTCTCATCGCTGAAGACGACACGTCTCCATTCGTCCCTCCATTCACGCCTGTTGCGACACCACTGGAGGCGGGCTGCACGATGTTGGGACGTGAGCGAAAGACGGCGTAACGGTGTGCGGGACCGTAGCCCAGCTTCATGGAGACGGTTGCGAATGGTCCTCGCCGATACCCCAGGAGCAACAGTGTCCCTAATTTGCTGGGAAGTGGCGGTGCGGTCCCCTACGGCACTGCGTAGGATCCTACGGTCTTGGCGTGCATCCGTGCGTCGCTGCGGTCTGGTCCCAGGTCGACGGGCACGTGCACCTTCCGCCGACCACTGGCGACAACATCGATGTACTGTGGAGACCTCACGCCCCACGTGTTGAGCAATTCGGCGGTACGTCCACCCGGCCTCCCGCATACCCACTATACGCCCTCGCTCAAAGTCCGTCAACTGCACATACGGTTCACGTCCACGCTGTCGCGGCATGCTACCAGTGTTAAAGACTGCGATGGAGCTCCGTATGCCACAGCAAACTGGCTGACACTGACGGCGGCGGTGCACAAATGCTGCGCAGCTAGCGCCATTCGACGGCCAACACCGCGGTTCCTGGTGTGTGCACTGTGCCGTGCGTGTGATCATTGCTTGTACATCCCTCTCGCAGTGTCCGGAGCAAGTATGGTGGGTCTGACACACCGGTGTCAATGTGTTCTTTTTTCAATTTCCAGGAGTGTATTTATTTACAGCTCGCACAAAATAGATACGTGTTTCGAAGTTTTACTGACCTTCAAAGTAGTCACCAGCATTGTGTATAACCCGTTGCCAGCGATGTGGAAGTCGTACGAATCTCCTAGTAGTGCCAGTTGTGTTGACAGTTCTAATGGCGCGGTGTATTGCCCGACGCATTTGTAGCAGTGCTGAAGGGAATGCCGTGAAACGTTTACTTCAGTTTAGAAATCGAGTTGAACGCACGAGGGCTTAAGTCAGGGGAGTCAAGTAGGTGGTATAGCACTTAGCAGCCCCATCAGTCAAATAAATCAGTAACAGCTTGTACTGTACGTGCTTGATCATTGTCCTGCAAAATGATGCTCGGGTCCTGTAGAAAGTGTCATCACTTCTGTCTCTATGCTGTTCATTTTTGGAAATCAACCTATGACGTGCTTAGAGATAGAAGTAATGGTTCAAATGGCTGTGAGTACTCTGCGACTGAACTTCTGAGGTCATCAGTCGGCTAGAACTTAGAACTAATTAAACCTAACTAACCTAAGGACAACACACACATCCATGCCCGAGGCAGGATTCGAACCTGCTACCGTAGCGGTCGCTCGGCTCCAGACTGTAGTGCCACGAACCACTCGGCCACTACGACCGGCAGAGATAGAAGAGATGACACGTCGTTTAAAAGGTGATTCGTCTGAAAAGGCCACCTGTCACCACACAATGGACGTCCAGTGGCGGTAATGGTGTGCAAATCCAACCTTATTCTGCGATAAACAGCAGCCAACATGGATGCACGAACCAGGCGCTTGCTTCGAAGGTCCAAACACAGCAGTGATTGGTCGCTGAGAAGACACTATTGGGAGCCGCTTAGTTCATATGGGTCGTCAGTTGCTCAACAGTTGCACGTCTGCTCACAGCGTACACATCTCCGCAGCCGTAGTTCACCTCTATGGTCCGTGATGCACCCGTGGTACAGGTATAAATAGCGCCATTTAGCCATACACGGTGTACTTTAACCATAAAATTACGCGTACGGTATGAAAGCTTAGTCGTTTCGGAAATACTTCCACACTTGGCCCGAAAGCCAGTGAAGCACTTTTGGAAGCGAAATAAACCGCTCCGTTTCCTCATTACGACAACGACTGCACTGTTTTGCGCGTTACCCGGACACGCTTTATACACCCTCCACCGTTAGTGCTGTCACATGCCGTCTGTAATTTGTATAGTGCACGTTAACGTCGAAGATAGGCATACCGTGTATACTCCGATAACGCCGGTAGACAACCGACATCGTCGAACAATGGTTTTATTACCTCCTGGAGATGTGTGTTCCAAGTATGTTATATAGTGGGAAGCGGCTTTGGGGTAACTGTCGGGCAGCACGTCGCGACTGCCGTGCTCACAGTTGGAGGCTCCGGCTGGCAGGGCGAGGCGATATCGCGAGCCGATAATGCGGCCGCAGCGGCGGGCGCGCCGATAAGCCCGCCCCGTATCCTATCTGAGCACGGCTCACCGCGCCACGACACACGGCTGGCGGCAACGCTTTCGGTCCCACCGGCTCTCCACACGCCGCCCGTGCGGTGCGGGACAACTCCCAGCTGTGCAACTGCCGGCACGGGTATTTGATTTTGAGTTCGTTGCGTAGGATTACACAACATCGACATACGACATTCTCACAGCTCCCTTCTACGAGGGGTGTTCAATAGGTCGTGCAACATTTTTCTCTTCTCGGACAATTTCGGTTGATCAAACACTGAATTTGAGTTGGGAAAGAATGGAATATTCCTGCTGCAACCCCTATATACTCACGAAGTTTTGATTGGTAGCGGCGTTTCATGCAGCATTCAAAATGGTGTCTGGAACGGTGGTGCGTTCCGAGCGGAGAGCTGTCAGTGAGCTACTTTTGGCGGAAAAACAGAACTTCTTAGGTATTCATAGACGCTTGCAAAATGTCTACGAATGTGGCAATAAACAAAAGCACGGGGAATCGCTGGGCGACGCTTCGTCATCATCGCCATAAGCACATGCGAACCCTTCCTATCTTCCACGTGGCGGCCCACCGAACACAGCTGTAACTTCTGCAATGTTGGAATGGGGGACACATTCATTCGGTGACGTAAACGTGCAAACCAACTCCTCCTTCTCCTCCTCCTTGACAACGCAAAGCCTCACATAAATCTGCGGAAGAGAGAGGAGCGCACAAATTTTTACTGGACTGTTTCCTTACTAGCCGGCAGCTGCAGCCGAGCGGCTCTAGGCGCTTCAGTTCGGAACCGCGCTCCTGCTACGGTCGCAGGTTAGAATCCTGCCTCGGGCATGGATTGTGTGATGTCCTTAGGGTAGTTACGTTTAAGTATTTCTAAGTCTAGGGGACTGGTGACCACAAATGTTAAGACCCCTAGTACTCAGAGTCATTTGAATCACTTGTTTCCTTATTGACTCTACAGTCTGAATCTCGAACATTCTGAGTTCAGTCTGTTTGCCCCAATGAAGGATGTACTCGGTGACAAGCAGTACGTGGATTATGGGGAGGCTATTGATGCTACGACACGTTGGCCCCGACTTCGGCCAGTAGAGCGGACCATGCGGGCATACAGGCAGTCTCAGTAAGATGGCGTAAGGCCATTGCATTGAAAGGTAACCATGTTGAAAAATAGGATTTTTACAGCTAAAAGAGTGGGGAATAATATGATACTCTGGAATCCTTAATAAAACCAACCTCTCCTTTCGGTAAACAAAAAAAAATGTTTCACGTTAATTATTGAGTGGCCCCCATAGTATAGTACCCATACAATACGACACAGTTATGCCACAGAATGTAAAATAATTCTGGTACACTGCGATACACTTCTTCTACTCTGGCAATACACTTCTTATTGCGCATTATATATGGCTGGCAGCGCTCCTCCGTCCCCAGGCGCCACCTTGTTCTGTCTTGACATTCCTCAATGTTCATATTCCTTGCCTCCGTTGCTTCCTACATGTCATCTTGCCATTTGCGCCTTGGATGACCCAGTTTCTTCCCCTGGGATGGTATCAATCGTGGTATTCTAACTGGTAGCTTTCCTCATTTACCCAGTTCACATTGCCAAACCACATAAGCATTTTTGTTGTATATCGTCACAGATATCCCTATCAATTTGCATCCACTGTCGAATTAAGACAGTTTTTGTCCTGTCCATGATAGTACAGCTTGAACGTCGTCTTAATGCATCCCGTTTTTTTTTTTTTTTAACGTCTCAGGTTTCTACGCTGTACTAAACTTTTCGGACAATAGTCTTCTATAGTCTCCGTTCGCTGTTGTTCTTATCCTTTTGTTCCACAGAACAGCGTTCATTGCCCTTGTTATAGATCGTTATTTATTAAGCCCACAAATAATTTCATAATTACGTATTAAACAATATACCAAGGCATTTGGTCTCTTCCACACCTGTGATTAAATTTTCATTTCCCTCAAAGTCATTTATTTCTGCCGTTTCAACTCCAGACCAGCCTAATTTGATTCCTCTTCAAGATCGTCGTCTTCTGCTACTACGATTTGATCATCTGCAAAATACAGACTAAATATCTTGATGCCTTCCACCTTCATTCCCTCTTTTTGCGCCAAGTATGCAGAACTGTTCCTAGATACAGCTTAAAGAGGGTCGGCAACAGTCCACATCCCTGCCACAGACCCTTCTTCATCTCTAGTTCTTCTGTCCAACTATCCCCAATCCTCAGTATAGCTGTATTATTTTCACGCAATTTCATAACACATCTTAGCAATCCTTGATTCACATCCTTGTGTTTCAATCTTTACCACGTTCATTATCATACGCTTTTTCTAGGTCAGTCAATGGAACATACATCTCCCATCTATCCGAGTGCGTTTTTCACAGTTTAGTTTCGTTGTGAAGATGTTGTCCATTATCAACCTTTCTGCTCAGAACCTAGTTTGCTCTTCTTTTTGCTTGTGGCGTATTGCTTCTCCATCAGAACTTTAAATACATTCGAATGAAAGAGAGAATTGGAAATCTATTATAATTGCTTGGGTCATTAAGTGATGCACCGGAGTTGTGTAACATGATGCCGATTCTGAAGGAACAGTTCAGTGAATGATCCCATATGTTAAAGAAAACTGTGTTTAGGATGAGGCATCACCGCATACACTTTGAGAGACATGTCACCAAGCAAGCCCTATCTTGTAAATCAGCCATGTGAAAGAGTGGTGCATCCTGTGACCAAGTTAACTGAGCCAGTGTGGGAACTCACATCATTTCATAAATGCAGCTTAGCAGTTATTGATAATGAGTGTGAATATTTTGGGAAAAGGACAAAAATTTGTTCTTTAATTGTTGTTTTGTATGTATTAGGTGTACTCTTGTGCTCCTTGGAACCAATATGTGGTCTGAGGATAACTTATTTAAAGAAGGAACAGTTGCGGTATGAGCTCTGGACACGTGGTCAGTCGGGAGAGGGGAGCGTGGCTCAGATGGCAGTGTGGCTGCATGGGGATGTGTTGTGTCTGCTGTTAAGTCACCAAGGGCAGTGCTGGTGGGGTGAGCGACGCCCTCTGCAGACAGAAGGGGAAAATATTCAGTTCTTGGAATGCAAGTAATCCATCCCGTGCGCAGGTATGTTGAGTGCAAGTGCAAAGTAGCGATTCCAGAATTATGTTACCGATTTACTAATGATGCTGAATATGTTAGAGGTGTGCATCAGTTCCTTTGATGAGAGGGTCGGTCTTTATCATGAGACTACCGGTGAGAGAGAGTGTTAGTGAGTGTACAGCGAACCCCTTGCTTGTTACATGCAATTTTGCACATGTTCTGTCGTGTTGATGGGGAATGTTTGATAAATAGCCAGATTTTTCAGGTTTTCCGTTAATTTGGAAAAAAAGCCGATATTTTGGAGATGCAGTACTCAGTAATTTTCCATGTCTTATCTACCTTGGCTCTTGGTTGTTTGCACCAAATGACTAGTGCCGCCTTGTATGATCGTGACACATTGAGAGAATTACGAGAAAGGATTGTACAGAAGAGACTTTCAACTACGGTTGTGGACGACTTAATAAGTCGCCGTTTCTTGAGGGAACAGGAGTGTGATGAAACGTTGTCATGGTATATATAACAAATTCTAACAGCCATTCTAGCACTGAACGTTCAGGTCACCGACGGCGAGGTAGTGAAAAACATCTTAGATGGGATGCGACCTGATGATCGTTCGGGCGAATACAGTATTAGTTTCTGAGCAACCTGCCAACTAAGGTGATTTGAATAACATATTGACGAGCATAGAAAGAATCACATTTGCTAATAAAGACATGACATAGGGATTCCTTGGTCATTCACGATGCAAGGTATGTATAAACCTAATGAGAGTTCTACCTCGCCCTGAAGAACTAGTTGGCTTTACAGTAGATCTAACAATTTGCACGGACAAAAGAAAATGGCAGGTAGTTGATGCCAGGAGTAAATGGGGTGTCGTTTATCTGAAGTCCTAGGGAGGCGACGGCAGTGGCAATATCTAGACTTCCCTTTGTGCGTATGCTGCTCAACCGAGAATCTGTTTGTGCCTTATTGGATTCTGGGAGCAGTGCCTCTATTTTCGATCATACCTCGACTTTGAGGGATCATGACATACGCAGGTTTTCTTCATTGCGGCTCAGGAGTCAGGATAGTCACAGTTATTACAATTTTAGGCTAAGAACAAGACAACTGTAAAATTGCTAGCTTGTCGTGGCTAGTGAGATTATTCGTGTATAATAGACTTACTGAGTTGTTGTTGTGCTTCTATTTTATTTAAGTTACTGGATTCGTTTCAGATTATGCTGTTAGTGAATTTTATTTTACGTTCCAGCCGAATAAACTGTACAAGCTGGATGAACATAGCGTTGCTCAAGACATGTATAATGTGTCCAGTGAGTCTGCCGAAGTTGAACTTCGTCACTTACACATGGTGAGGTGTAGCTATTACTCCAGATGCTTAGGGAGTCTCCTGATATTTTTACTGATGATCTAAGGTTAACTGACAAAGTGAAATACCGGATACAGCTCTTAGAGTATGTACAGGTGCGCCAAGGCCCTTATCGGCAGTCGCCGCCGATAATGAATATTTGAATGACCAGATCTTACGTTACGTGGTGATTAGGCCATCGACCTCACCTTATGCATAGCCGATGTTCCACGCAACAAATACTAACTGCATAGTATGTAGACCAGTTTTGGATTCTAATCGAGTTCCCTTTGATTTATCTACCAGACTGGCTGTACTTTCGTGGCTCTTGGATTCTGTTACGGATAGATTTGATATTTAAATTTGTGTGTAATTGTATGGAAGGCATTGTGATGTATAGCGGCGTGTAGTGTTTGCGTAGCGCTGGTCACACAGTATAGTTGTCTAACATGAATCGGGCCCATTAGAATATTTGGTCTGGGTAGGTGAGGTTAAAATAGACCAGGAGCGAACTAAGGCGTTCAACCACCTACAAATAGGAAGGGGTTCGCCATCTTCATATCGATGGTGAATTTTTTAAGAAAATTCGTAGGTAAATTAGCCCAGCTGGCTGCATCTTTGAATCATTTACGTAAGAAAGGGGAGATGTTTCACTGGACTGAAAACCAGCTGCACAATATTTGATGCAGTGTACTCGTGTTTTGGCTCTACTGCATTTTCATTGGCCGTTCATAGTTCAGACCGATGCCTCTGATTCCTGTTTCACAGCAGTTTTGCTGCAAGAACAAGACAGTGACAGATGTCCTTTTTCGTATACTTCCAGTCCTTGTCAGCTGCCAAGGTAAAATATTCAGTCTGTGAACTAGAGGTGTTGGTGGTCCTCTTTGCCGTAGAAAATTTTAAGTTCTGTCTTAGGCATCGAAGGGTTTTTCCCTGAAACAGATAATCTAGACTATGTATAACATATCGCATTGCGCCCTTTGCCACCATTATTTCAGCATTCTTCCGTTTCTCCGTCAGATACGTAAGAGGTCCAACAGTCTGGTGGCCAATGCTCTAAGCCGCATTTTTGAGGACGATATCGAGGATCTTGGTGACACTGAAGACACCAAGGGCGGGGCCTGGTTTTCACCATATTGACTGAGATACTCTCCTTATTTGCAGATTTCAGAGAAAGACGCTCACTTTCAGAGGGTCCAACAGAGACTTTTTGCTGGGAAGGAAGCGTCTAATTCCCATTCTACAAAAGGGCTTGCACTGCTATCTTACTTGTGAAGATAACAGGATTGAGAAACTGCCTTCCACGGGTATTAGTGCCAACAATTTTCAAATACTTTCGTTAGTCTCTCCTCAATAGGACCTTAACAATATACAAAACCATTCAAGAAACTAAGGACTCTCTCTTGCTCTTACCTTACCAAATCCGTGAGGAGGTTGGTGTTTCAGTGTGAACCTCCGAGCCAATTTCCATCACTTTCTTCATTCCATATCTCCTTAGAAAGCAATGAATAAGGTGTTCGTTGATTATGTAGAACCACTGTCTTGTAAGCACAAGGGTAATAGATGTGTACTCATTATCATCAATGACTTGATGAGTCTCGCCTTTCCTATGGATGGTTCCTACCGGAAGAGTAACAACTAACGATTAGGTATCTTATCAAAATCTCTTCCATATTTGGACCGCCTAAGTCTAAAGTGGGTGACAATGCTCCTGCTTTGGTTCCAAGGGAATTAAAGAGATTCTCCTCTCAGAATTGTGTATCTCATAAGACGACCGCTCCTAATTATCCTCAGTCTTCCTTCGCTGAGAGAGTCAATCATAATCTGACGCCTGCTCTAATAATATTCTGTTCTCGAGTTCAGATAAAATGAGACGGATCTATCCCTTGGCTGACCCTAGAATTTACGACCATCGCTCATGAGGCTCATAAGACGATTTCTGCAGCTTCATTGTTCGCTTGTTGTAAACTATCCCGTGTCGATTGTTTGGCCAGTAAACTACTTCCTCGCAGGATAGCAGGATAGGTAACCCCTGAAGCGATTCAGGAAAATTGAGAGGGGATAATTGAGGGTGGGCAAAGATTAATATTTACCATGATCGTCAGGAGGAGGTGAAGTATTACAACTATTGTGGACGTTCCGTCAGACTGAATAATGGAGGCATAGTTTTCATAACGAGTTTAGATGTAAAGGGAAGTCCAATGAGAAATTCTCAATTATATAAGAAGGTAAAAGTACTCACCCTACCTAGCCGTCTATGCGTAAGACGCAACAACTACATCTATGCTATGTTAAGACTGGTCATGGTACTCAAAATTTCTTTGAAGGTGAGCGAATGGATTTGGGGGGGGGGGGTGATAGAAATTAACTTATGTCGGCTCTTATCCATATTACATATAATTAGGCTTTTTGGCTGCTACGCAGCATAGAGCTTCACACATGGTGCCCGAGAGAACGTGTGTGCCAACTTCAGAGCCTTTTATAGGCACACCCGGCTTGCGGATATGAATCTTTATCTGGTGGCCAAGAAAGTTCCAGCTGGCAACAGGAGCACAGACTCGAATTCCGAGCAGACAAGCTGACTGGATACCTCCATAGCAGTGCATGGCCACTTACACAGCACCCAACGTTGTACATATTTGGGTGTGTGTAAGAAGGCGAAGTGGTATTACAATGTAATTATCCTTTTCAAGTGGATCCAGGTGGAAAGGGAGTTGGATAAACAGTTTACCCGTATGTCCCTTACCATAGAAAACGTGCTCCAATCCATCATTTTTGGCCAAGGACCCCAACATTTGGTCACTTATCATTGCTGTTTGCAGGAAATAGTAGTATCTTGTATTCCCCACTCATAGCCAGATTTCGCCACACACGCTTTGTTTAAAGCAATATGTCGAGCGAAGAAATCGTCGGGTCAGGAACGTGACCAAAGGGAGACTGGTGTACAGTTACCATTTGGAACAGCCACTGTTGATCCGAAAGAACTGAATTAGTGACTTGGTGAGCAAATATCGTAACATTTTCTGTCGCTATGTGCTTGCAGCACAGAGTTGACTTTAACATACAGTCCTGTCTGGTAGAGTATTATTTGCCAGAACTCAGCCCCCAATGGTCTGCAGTTGGTCTCTTACTTGGTGGGCGTTACTGTCGCCAAAATACTTGAAAAGAGTTGATTCTTTATTGTTTGGTGTTAAATTGCTTCTTCCAGATAATTTGTTCTTGATATCGTGGCACATAATTAAATGTCATTCGCCATAATTGAATTTGGCCATTTATTAATTTGAGTGACGGGTGCACAGTGAGAATAGATTTGAGTGGTATAGCTGATCTGTACTTACTGAGTGTGTGCATAATGTTTTAAGATTTTTAGTATGATTTTTGTAACATCTCCTAGTAGATGCTGTACCTTTTCTTTTAATATTATTCGATTAGGTTTCTGTCATCGGCACTGTTTATTGCAAGTTTCAACCTTGCTGTATTATGTTTATACCACGGTTTCTAAGACTTGTTTTTGTTAGTTTACAATTCAAGATTTTCATTTCTGGTACCGATTCCTGCTATACTATTCATTTATATACTTTTAGTGGTTACAAAGTGGCGATTTGCCATTATCAAGTGTATCTGTGCATGTGTTATAATACATGTTATACTATTTGCTATGCCTATGTTAGTTTGTGTGTTATTTATGGCACATCACGCACACTTCAAGGCTGTTATGATGTGAATGATATTGCATCTTGGAGTGTAAGGATCAGCTGTCCTTCTGTTATGTTATGGTCACGTTATTTCTGTGTTCTTTTATTTGTGTGATACAGGTAAAATTATTTCTGATATCTCTTTGACAGCTCCGAATCCCACTATGCCATATATTTACACTGGAAATTATATTTCACGAAAAGTCAGTAATTATGTTTAATTTTCAGAGATATTGTTTACGATTTCACATAAATAGTAAATGTTCTATTTTTTGTATTTTCTTGATAATTTACCTTTTTTTTGTATTTCCAATAATATTTTCTAGCTATTTCTATATTTAAAATTCTTTGCTCACTAAGGGTGCCAACTGAGTATTTTTCAGTACCGGTATAAATTACTATTTCCACTAGAATGTGCAATGTATGCCCTTTAGGTAGTATATTTAGAATACTTAGGTTGTTTCAATATCTTCTGCCTAATGTTTTTGGCTTTCTAATGTAAGTAAAACTGGGATTGGTTGCTTTTGCTGATTCTTGTATGTTCTTTAAATATAACTCTAAAATTTCTACAGGTTTATCCAACATGAAATTTGGTACAAATAGATAAAGTGGGGGTATTATACTTTATTAATAATAGTGGAGGTATTATAGTCTGTTAATCATAGTGTTGCCCTCAAGTTGTTAATCATATGTAACGCTAATTTTACTTTTGTTGTCTTGAACAAGTTGTTCAACTTTTTGAAATTTGTCCTACATATGGTGCTATGACAGTCCTATTTGTGATTTTTTTCTTCTCCTTTCAATGTTATTTCCTTACCAAAACACTCACATAATTGGGGCACTATATTGGGCCTGAAGTCATTTTGTTATTTTTTAGAGCGTTTCCATTATTTGTATTACATTATTATCGAGAGGTTAGTTAATTATGTATATCATTGATTTTGATATATGCATATTTATGCGAATTTTGGTGCAAATTTTTTTTATCTATGTTTATGTCAGTAGTAATACATTTTCTACATATTTTAAATTCGCAATGGCTGTTCTTGTTGCTTATTTTTAGGTCTAATAAGTTTGTTAATTCGTTTCTTTTGCTTCCACTGTAGATTTTATGTTAAGATATAAGCTGTATAGTTTCAGGTGCATCATTGGTATGGCTTAGTTATCTCCAGTTACTAGTAGCAGTGTATCATCAACATAATGTATCTGTGGTAGAAGTCAATTCCGTTTAGAACTGGTCAGTCTGAATTGAGGAATTTTTGTTCAAGTGTATTAACAAATATGTGTGGTATAGCTTCTGTGATACTATTTCCCATTGCTATTCCATGTGAATGTGTGTAAATTTTATTTTCTAGTTAAAAACAGTTTTAAGGTAAAGTAAGTTGTAATACTTGTTCATTTATTATTTCATGATATTTGATGAGAAATGTTGTTAAGTTGTGTAGAAGGTTTTTCTTTCTGATGTCCATTGTTCCTGATACTGGTTTATTTGCCCATAAATTAGTTATGTCAATCCCAAAATAGTGTTCAAATCATATGAACAGTATACAAAACAAAAAGCCAATGACATATGCAAAAGAATAACATACAAAATAGTATAACATAAGAACTCACAAATGAACCTACCTAGGTCACTGTATAATATATAAGATGGATTCTGAAAAACATGAACAATTTGTTCACGCAAACTAAAACAAAATTTGCCTTTCTTACCATTAACAGCTTGAAGGCCAAAATATGATCAACAAAAAAATAATATCTCCAGTTTTCCAAATCCAAGTGTCTACAAACTTGTATGTAACATCTCTAACAATTGTAACAAATTTTGCAGTAGATGAACAGGTACAAATATTTGAATTGAATTTAAGGAACTTGGACGAAACTGTAAAAGCAATTCGTTTAAAAAGTCAAAAGCACAAGACAGAAAACATTGCAAGAACCCTAAAAATAACACACAAAGTGCCTAAAACACAAAAGTGAACATTTTAGAGGAAATGGAAATTTACACACATACAGGAAACACCATAATGAAATCCTTAAAATCCAAATGGATTTTAAACATACAAAACTACCTGGACAATTTTACTGACAAAAATAGTAAATCTTCATGAAAGACACAAATCAATAGCGCATTTATTATTTACATACAACTGCAAAATACTATCTCCGAAAACTAAATGTAATCACTGACTTACAGCGAAATATAATTTCCATTGTAACCAAATAACATCGCTGGAGCAAGATCTGTCAGAAAACTGCTCAAAATTATTTTACTGAGGGCACAAAAGTAAAACTGATCATAACATAACAGAGAAACAAGTGATACTTGCAATAGAAGATACAATATGGACAGCGTCTTCCAGCTAAGTTGTAAACATAATGTGCCATATGTACACAAAGAAACTAACATACATTTAAGGAACAATGTTCTACTTGTTATACTATATGTACTGGTACACTAATAATGGCAAAACGTCGAACGACCGCGTAGTATAACTTTGTGATCCCTACAGGTAAATAAATCAATAGCACAGCAGACATCTGATCAGAATTAAAATATGCCGTTTTTCGACCTCACTGATTTTTAAGGAAAACTAGAAAAGAAATCTGTAAGAGTTAATGGCTAGTACCGTTAGATACAGTCACTGTCATTTAAAGTATTCTTACTTGAGAGGTTTAAATCGTATATTAGTTTTGTGAAAGGTTGAGGTTTAAATTGTGTATTAGCATTGTGAAAGGTTATTTGTAATATATAATCCTGTGAAATTTTTAAAAGCCATCCGGTAATGTTAATAGGTTATTGTGCGTGTGTTAATCATATTCTATTTATGTTTTAGAAGTACCAGAGACAAACGGTGTGTCTAATACTGTGAACTGGTGCCAGGTTTGAGTCCCCTATACATTCGGTTAATCGTAAAGGAAGGTAATTCCACACTTAAAGGCATTTATAATTTTAGGAAACCATATTTGTATCCTGTTACCTAATGAGGTTCTATGCGGAAACGGAGAGGAAATGAATACATGGAAAAGACATAAGGAGAAGGGGCAGGATGATAGGACATCTATTGAGACATGAGGGAATGACTTCCATGGTACTAGAGGGAGCTGTAGAAGGCAAAAACTGTAGAGGAAGACAGAGCTTGGAATACATCCAGTAAATAATAGAGGACGTATGTTGTAAGTGCTATTCTGTGATGAAGAGGTTAGCACAGGAGAGGAATTCGTGGCGGACCGCATCAAACCAGTCAGAAGACTGTAGAGAGAAAAAAAAAATTATGAGCATAGTGCTATTATGCTAATGATGTTTATTTGTCGGCATAGCCCTACCACTGCCGGTGCCTGTCAGAGCTTTAACATGAAGTGTCGCTTCAGACTACAACGGCGACAGAGAATTGTGAGATGTTAATACTAGTGTACAGTGTTGAAGCAGTGAGTAAAAACGTGTATATTTGTGTGGTTTAAATGCTTTAGAGACGAAAGTCGCCCTATGATGTGTGGCGGGGATACGTCTGGTGTCTGGTACAGCTATCATCCCCCCTTCCATTATCCCTGAGCCTTTCAAGGACGTCAGTAAAGCTCTGGATGAGAGACAGTTTATCTCATTTAATGAGACATGTGGAGCGAAGTAGATTGCCGGACCATTGTTTGTAGGTGTCAACATGAAATACTTGTTTGGTTGATAGGAGCTTCTGTTACTGTGTCAGTTGAGGCACTGCAGATATTTGGAATATGTCCATTTGATCTCCAAATACGAGAAAAGATATTACTATATTGGCTAAAGAAATAACATAATTACGAGGAACTGAATTTAATAGGAATGCGGATCCTCCACCTACCGCAGAAATGATGGGATGATGTCCAAACAGAAAGGAGTAAATATTATTTTCTCCCAAATGTAAAACTGCTAACCAGCACTTCTCGTCACATAAAAATTGCTTCCATCAATGGACCTCACCAAAAGTTGTCTAGTTCTTCAGCCGCGGGATTCCTACACTGCCAAAAAGAAGGAAAAAGTAGCAGCCAGCGATGGCGCAATAAAGCCTCGAACTTGGAGAAAAAATGGCGGATACGAAAACAGCTGTTAGAAGTAATGATTTGTAGAAGAAAGAATACAAATGAATTTAATGTGTGTTTAAATTAGAGGTAACTAGGTAATATATATATATATATATGTGTGTGTGTGTGTGTGTGTGTGTTCTTATCATCTGCTCCTAAACACTTGAACGATTTCAAGAGTCAGCAATGTAGGAGTTGGAAGAAGATATGGGCAACAAGTGTTTTCTTTACCTGACATGTAGGCTAAACTGCTGCATAACAAGCGTGTTTTGGAGTAGTATTGGCATGCCTTCCAGGGACTACATTTGTGTATGGCCACAGCTGACCAGTGAAAATAGGATGGGGGCGGGGGGAGGAAATGGTTTGCAAGAGGTGATAAAGAAATGGGGGAGAAAGTGACTGACAGGGAGAGAGGGGTAGGAGCGAAAATCAGAGGGAGAGGTTGAGATGAACATTGAAGGGGAGGAGGGTGGGGGCGGTGGAGGATATGAACAGTTAGAGGCAGGGAGGTGATGTGTTATGCTGATAGGAAACCCATGCCTTGCAAGCTGTAGATAGTGAGCACATGGAAAAAGAAGAGGGGAGCAGGAGATGGCAGAGTGTGTTGGGATGAGAAGGTGGGCGCTGACAAGGGTGAGAAGGAGATGTATGCAATATATGTGCCCAAAACATACGCGTGCCAAGCCGCAGGAAAAAGCCTAGTAAATAAATCAATCTCGGGCAATACGTTTGTAACGTGTTTCCTTGTCATGTCCATCGGCCCCTGCTGGCCCCTATTTCTGTGGGAAGGCAGCGTGCCTGAGTCATTGTTCCCTAAATTCTGCTATTAACTTTGGTCAATGTCAGTATTGGTCGCATCACCTGACATCCTATGGGAAAGAAACTCTTGAGAGTGTTGGCAGAAATCTACACCTTACAGCAGGAAATTGCCACTCATGAAACACAACAACACCTGTCACTGAAAATCGTGTGTTCCAATTTTCCGCCAATGATTTGGGTGCAATACGTTTGGCGTGGAGCACCACAGTTTAGAACCCTTATGTCGGATGACACTGCCAGTAACACCAGATGTTCATATTTCTGTTTTTTCCGTAGTCACGAGAGATTTCATCGAATAGCACTGGGAAGAGAGCGACCTCCAATTCCAAAACACGATCAAAAACCCTGACGAATGGTGCGCAATGTTAATGAAGCGTACGATTTAGTTATTACCCTTTTCATGGTTGTCTTTCGTATATATGTGGTATCATGTGTCACTGCTCTGTTTAGTAATCTTTAACGAGAAAAAAGTCCCTTCGATAAAAGCGAACTTCCTTGAGGGATCTTATTTATTTATTTTGAGTCTTGAATTTGTAATTCATGGCACCTATTGCTTCTTGCCTCATCCAGTGAACAGCATTAGCACTGCTTTCGCGCTAGCTCATGGGTAGGGGGCGCTGTCGGCATCGCTTTTGGCGCTCTTGGCGCTGCTGGCGTCGAGCCAAGCCTGGACGGGCAGGGCATGATGGGAGCAGGCTGACCAGGCTGACCAGCGCTCAATCCGGAGTGTTGCGTCCACAAGCGAGCGATCTGGACAGAACATTCGGGCCTTTTTATTAATTGGCTTTCTGGACGTGCCAATTCAGCCATCTCAAGAGTGAGATGTCTATAATGACGATATAAACGCATGAACTTCGCAACAATTGTTCCTGAGCGAAGAAAATAAGCGACCAGGCAGTGAATCGAACCTGAGCCGACACGCTTAGCAATCCGCCACGCTGACCGAGCAGCTACTGAGACGCACCATCTGGATCTTGGGACGAGAGTGGCGGTGCGTGAGGGATTTCGTTTAGATGGTGACAAGGGAATGGTGGCAAGGGGCGGCCACACGGAGTCGTCTTGTAGAAAGTGGGGGGCTGTTCCTTATACCGCACATGTAATAAGCACAGCCGTCCATGATGTCCTTTGGTCGTCCGTGGAGCAGACGAGTGCAGTAACCTCGTGGAGAACCAAATACACTAAGCGTGTGCCATTGTGGTCCCTATAGGACATTACTAACAGTCAACGCAGGGCGTGGCCGCTATGTGGACACAATCCAGTGGAGCGGTTGGTGTCCTTTCACAGGCGAAAGGACTGAAATTTCAGTGGAGAAGTAGATGAGGTATTCAGCTTATGAGAGGAGCAATAACGGAGTGCTTTTGTGGCTGACGCAGTATTTTGGTCGGTCGAGTGATGCAACATCGATTAACAGAGAAGGGTACCGTCTGTGCACTGAGCATAACGAATGATCTATAATATTACACACAGAAGGTTCATGGGCACAATGCAACATGTTATGGTTCTTATGTGGTGGTACGCTGGGTGTGCGAACGTCTTTTCCAAACTAACAACTTACGTTCCCCTATACGGTGAAAATAGGATTCCAAAAATTTTCTCGAATACCTTATTGACACGGTATATCCAACTGAATCCATCAAGCATGAAATTTCCACTAGATAAACTATTCCATTTGGTGTCTTCTAACCCAAAGATATCTTTCCGTTTCTTGCTGTCGTAACAACATTAACTGCAGATTAAAGTGTGTTGCTCATCTTCTAACGACTGTCATCTTACCTGAGGAAACATCATCGATCAGGACTTACATGTAATAGATTTTTGTAGGCTCCTGGAAATGTTGATCAGTAGCATGCAGGCATCTTCAGACATTAATAACATTCAGTGAGCGGTCGTGGTCTCCGCCCATTTTTATGGCTCATATGAATAGACTGTCGACATTGACATCGAACATAGATCAGTCTTTGTCCCCCGTAGTACCTAAATGCCTTCCTTCTTTCTGATGAATGTAAATATTTTCTTTGCAATCTTATCTACATCTTCGTAGTAACCTTTGAGACATAGTTGCTTCTGAAACATAAGTGATTTGCTAACCACATTTCGATTCACTGACAATGTGGTGCTTAGTTATGGCAGCTAAGTAAGACTTGAACATAACAATTCACTGGATGGGCATCAACAGTCAAACTTTTGCTTGTTGAATAAAAACCGCTGCGTCTGTTGCAAATTCTTTATTAAAGGCACGGCCGGTTTGGTCACCTTAAATTAAATCATCAGATGCAAATATGAATAAAAAGAAAACAAGACTATAAACAATTTACGGAAATACTATATGGGACTGACAAAAGGAGTCCGGAAGACCGAATACTTACAGTAAATGGTCGAGCCACTTTTATTTTTAGATCCGAGTCCTTTCTTTACAATTTCGGGACATTTCGCAAAAAGCGATGTTCATGGATTAAAAAATGCGGTATGGGACTAAAACCGAAGAGAGAAAAGATTATAAAAGGGGGGAAGGGGGAAACAAGTATAGAGAAAACAGTAGCTCAGCTGCAGCCGCGTTAGGACGGAACGTTGGGTCTGCCTTACACAGAGTGCCTGCTTACCAAAGCATAGGCCCCAGGGAAGCGGCGAATGCACGGAGGCGTGAATAACCTACAATAAACTTGATGGTCGTTGTTGGGAACCGGTTGGAGAAAGGTAAATGTACTAATAAAAATGGCAACTATCAATTGAATAACACACATATTGTGATAAAGGCACAGAACCTCTTCTGGGCCATTTATCAGCATAACATTTAGAGCTTTTTAGATAGCACAATTAAAAGGGGGAAACAGCTCTATTCTAGGCACCAAGAAAGAGTTGGTAAGGGGGGGGGGGGGGGATAGGGCGGATCAACAAGGCTATTCGCTTAAGTGATCAAAGTCCGCCAAAACAGCTTTATGCCTTAACTCAGTTTGGAAATTTAGCCTTTGGTTTGAAGATTTTCTTAACACACGATAAATCTCCAGCTCTTCCAAAATATTAAGAACGTTACTCTCACTTTCTGTATGCAAAACTGTGAGACCAGATGCAATACGAGAAGCCGAGTGACTCGTTTCAGATAAATGCAAGCTCAAGGAAAAACTGGTACCCGAACCAGAAATATCTTCCTTAAACCTAACTTCAAAGAACCTTCCTGTTTGGCCTATGCAGTAAGACGGTTAACCTTCAAAGGTCATGTTGTAAACATCTGACAACATATGGGGCTCTTGGTTTGTTCTCTCGCTGTGTTTAAACCTCACTCATTATTCTTATGAATGAAATCTGTTGGGGCGATCGATATCTTTTGCAACCAACTGTATTCCTACTCCATCTGAAACCCTTTCACACTACAGAATCCTCTGACAAGGCTCTTCTACTACACAAGGAGTAATGATAAAATATTCCGTTGATCCTGGGCCGGAGCGGCTCTTTACTTCTTTCTTTTTTTAAAATGATCTTGTTACCATTCTGGACAAAATCTGTATGGTACCCATTAGAGCGTGCTATGAACTGAAAGACCCTACATTCGTCCTTATATGCTGCTTTAGATAATGGTATGTTACGTACTTTACAAAGTGTTGACCGGCAACCTTTCTTTTCATATTGTAGAGGGTGAGAGGAAGAAATGTGAGTAACCAAATCCATGGTCACCTGTTTATTTTTTCCTTCTTGTTTTCTCAGTCCAATGTCTGATTTACAATCCAATATTGATTTCATAATATCTCTGTGACCATGACGTAATCTAACTGAAATCCTCCCGTATCTTCCGCTGTTATCCAAGTATATCTTCTCCACTAGCTGAAATTTATTACAGAACTCAACCACTCTTTCTCTTCTCCTTTTATGTATTGAATCACCCGTTCAATATCCTCATATACTTTCTCCATCTCTTCATCATCAGCTTGGGACGTAGGCACGTGTATCTGCACAATCGTTGTTCATGTTGGTTTGCTGTCGACTCTGATGAGAACAACCTGTGATTGAATTGTTTTCTGAAACTCACCCTCTGTCCCACCTACCTATTCATAACGAATCGTACTCTCGTTATACCATTTTCTGATGCTGTAGATTTTACCTTTCACTCATCCGACAAGTAGTCGGCCGCTGTGGCCGAGCGGTTCTATGCGCTTCAGTCCGGAACCGCGCTGCTGCTACTGTCGTAAGTTCAACTCCTGCCTCGGGCATGGATGTGTGTGATGACCTTAGGTTCGTTAGGTTTAAGTAATTCTAAGTCTAGGGTACTGATGACCTCAGATGTGGAGTCCCATAGTGCTGAGAGCCGTTCGAACCATTTGATCATCCGACAAGTCCTCATCTTCTTTCTTTCTCACTTCACTGACGCCCACTATACCTAGATTGAGCGGTAACATTTTCCTTTTTAGATTTTCTAGCTTTCATTTCACTTTTACACTCTTGACATTCCACGCCCTGAAATGTAGAACGTTATCCTTCCGTTGGTTATTCATTCTTTTTCTTGTAATCACCTTCTCCTTGTCAGCCCCTCCGGGAAATCCGAAAGGGGGACTATTCCGCAGTCTATTGCCAATGGGGAGATTATCACGACACTTTGTCAGCTACAGGCCACATGTCCTGTGGATACTCATTACGTGTCTTTAACGCAATGGTTTCCATATCCTCCTGCAGCCTCATGCCATTCACCATTGCTGATTCTTCTTCTTTAGGGGAATTCCACTCCCCACCTTCCCCCCTCATCCCAGACAAGAAAGTGTCCTTAATCTCTGTCCATTCCTCTGCCCTCTTTGACAAAACCTATGGCTGAATGAGGGTGACTTGTTGTGCAGGAAGTCTTTGACTGCCAATGCTAACGATTTTTATACAAAATTTAAGCTGTGGATGGGTTAGACCCAAAGACAGAGGACGTTGTAATTAATAATCAAAGGCGCTAAATGTCATGCTCATAAGAATTATCTGACAGAGGGACCGATATGCTCCATTTATATTATATTCGATTGTGAATTGCACATGTTCGTTGAAACTATTAAGGCGATGGAGAAAATCGTCACACCCCAAGGCGGAACCCTCATATAAAAAGAAAGGTGTCATCAACATAACGCGACCACAGCAAGACATTGCTATAGTAGCAAGTAACTCCATGGAAATCCGGTGTTACTAATTAGTAATAAAAATGCTTGACAAATAAAACGACGGAGACCAATCCATACGTAGCCAGGCCATGATTCTGAACGTAGACGTCATCACCAAACTTGAAATATTTGAAATTTAAAACTAAACCCAGGAGCTACAAGGCATCCTCCACCTAATCTAGCAACCTACCACTGCACTGTTTGAAACTGTCCTGACAATATTTTTAACACGTTTCCTGAGGGTACTGGAAGATCATGAAAGTACCTGGAGGGACATGCAGACCAGAACATTTGTTGAGTATGTCTTCTCTGTTAGAGATACTTTGAAATGTTGTCCTAAATACCCTGCCAAAATGTTTCAATGAATCAATCTGGTCCACTTTTTGTGCTAACAATCTGGTGGATCGGAAACAGCTGCAGTGTTTTTTATTCAACAAGCGTAAGTTATATTTGATTCAAATTATTTTGACACCAGCCACGGCAACCCACATGATTTTGTTAACTACAGCATGTTTCGAAAAGAACACATTCCTGATACTTTTTCCAGTTGCGACATATAGCTATTAATACAACTGCTGTATTGCTCCAATGCTAGATGTAATGAATGACAGAGCTTGCGTAAGTTGACAGAAAAAAAGAGCGGTTGCCGTTTCGAGTCTCGTCTGTTGTTGGCAGAATATAACTTTATCACGACTGGCTAACGAAAAGTTACATGTAACATGAATTTAATGTATATCATTAGATTAGATTTACTTTCATTCCAATTGATCCGTAGTGAGGAGGTCCTCCAGGATGTGGAACATGTCAGGAAAACAACAATACATGACAGATATTTACAACTAAAACAAATAAGCCCCAAGTGGAATGATCGTCATTTTTTAATGGACACTATATGAAAGAGTCATTTTACAAACACTAATGTACTGAATTTAAAATTAAAAAGTTATTTTATTTATTTATAAATTGATAAACATGTAATACAACTACTGTAATACTTATTTACAATGAACACATTACTGCACTGAAATTGTGCAAAAGTTAGATTTATATATATATATATATATACAAATCAGTTGGTTTTACTGAAGAATTCATCAATGGAGTAGAAGGAGTTGGCCACCAATAAATCCTTTAGGCTTCTCTTAAACTGAATTTCATTCGTTGTTAAGCTTTTTATGGCTGCTGGCAAGTTATTGAAAATGTGTTCTCCTGAATAATGCACACCTTTTTGTATAAGACTAAGTGACTTTAAATCCGTGTGAAGATTATTCTTATTTCTAGTATTGATTCCATGTATTGAGCTGTTGGTTTGAAAAAGCGATATATTTTAATGACAAACTTCATTAACAAGTAAATACATTGGGAACCAGTGGTTAGTATCCCTAGTTTCCTAAACAAGCGTCTGCAGGATGTTCTCGAGATCACACCCCATATAACTCTTACTGCACGTTTTTGTGCCCAGAAAACTTTAGCTTGGCTTGGTGAATTACCCCAAAAAATAATCCCATATGACATTATGTAATGAAAGTAAGCATAGTATGCCAGATTTTTCATTTTTATATCCCCTATGTCTGACAGAATTCGCATTGCAAACAGAGATTTGTTAAGACGCCTCAGCAGTTCTGTGGTGTGCTCCTCCCAGTTGAATTTATTATCTAGCTGTAATCCCAAGAATTTAACACTGTCTACTTCTTCTATCTTCTTGTCATCGTATGTTAGACATTTACTCGTGGGACACCCCTTACAAGTTCTGAACTGCATGTAGTGTGTTTTTTCAAAGTTAAGTGACAAAAAATTGGCTATTAACGAGTGATTAATGTCCACAAATATTTTATTAGCTGATCTTTCTAAGACTACAGTTGTTTTGCTATTTATTGCAATGTTTGTATCATCGGCAAACAAAACAAACTTGTCATCTGGTATTGTTACTGATGAAAGGTCATTGATATACACAAGAAAAAGTAAGGGCCCCAAAATGGAACCTTGTGGGACACCCACATGTAATTAGTTCCCAGTTGGATGACGCCTGATAGCTTGATACATGTCTCTTTGCTAATAACACTCTTTGTTTTCTGCCAGAGATATAAGATTTGAACCGTTTTGCAGCATTTACTGTTAGACTATAATATTCTAATTTACTTAAAAGGATATTGTGATTTACACAGTCAAATGCCTTTGACAGATCACAAAATATACCAGTTGCCTGCAATTTTTTGTCTAATGAATTAAGCACATTTTCACTGTAAGTGTAGATACAGGGTGTTTCAAAAATGACCGGTATATTTGAAACGGCAATAAAAACTAAACGAGCAGAGATAGAAATACCTGTACACCGTTTGTTGCAATATGCTTGGGACAAGAGTACATTTTCAGGCGGACAAACTTTCGAAATTACAGTAGTTACAATTTTCCACAACAGATGGCGCTGCAAGTGATGTGAAAGATATAGGAGACAACGCAGTCTGTGGGTGCGCCATTCTGTACGTCGTCTTTCTGCTGTAAGCGTGTGCTGTTCACAACGTGCAAGTGTGCTGTGGACAACATGGTTTATTCTTTGGAACAGAGGATTTGTCTGGTGTTGGAATTCTACCGCCTAGAGCACAGTGTTGTTGCAACAAGACGAAGTTTTCAACGGAGGTTTAATGTAACCAAAGGACCGAAAAGCGATACAATAAAGGATCTGTTTGAAAAATTTCAATGGACTGGGAACGTGACGGATGAACGTGCTGGAAAGGTAGGGCGACCGCGTACGGCAACCACAGAGGGCAATGCGCAGCTAGTGCAGCATGTGATCCAACAGCGACCTCGGGTTTCCGTTCGCCGTGTTGCAGCTGCGGTCCAAATGACGCCAACGTCCACGTATCGTCTCATGCGCCAGAGTTTACACCTCTATCCATACAAAATTCAAACACGGCAACCCCTCAGCGCCGCTACCATTGCTGCACGAGAGACATTTGCTAACGATATAGTGCACAGGATTCATGACGGCGATATGCATGTGGGCAGCATTTGGTTTTCTGACGAAGCTTATTTTTACCTGGACGGCTTCCTCAATAAACAGAATGGGCGCATATGGGGAACTGAAAAGCCCCATGTTGCAGTCCCATCGTAACTGCATCCTCAAAAAGTACTGGTCTGGGCCGCCATTTCTTCCAAAGGAATCATTGGCCCATTTTTCAGATCCGAAACGATTACTGCATCCCGCTATCTGGACATTCTTCGTGAATTTGCGGCGGTACAAACTGCCTTAGACGACACTGCGAACACCTCGTGGTCTATGCAAGATGGTGCCCGGCCACATCGCACGGCCGACGTCTTTAATTTCCTGAATGAATATTTCGATGATCGTGTGACTGATTTGGGCTATCCGAAACATACAGGAGGCGGCGTGGATTGGCCTCCCTATTCGCCAGACATGAACCCCTGTGACTTCTCTCTGTAGGGACACTTGAAAGACCAGGTGTACCGCCAGAATCCAGAAACAATTGAACAGCTGAAGCAGTACATCTCATCTGCATGTGAAGCCATTCCGCCAGACACGTTGTCAAAGGTTTCGGGTAATTTCATTCAGATTCTACGCCATATTATTGCTACGCATGGTGGATATGTGGAAAATATCGTACTATAGAGTTTCCCAGACCGCAGCGCCATCTGTTGTTGACAATTGTAACTACTGTAATTTCGAAAGAGTGTCTGCCTGAAAATGTACTGTTGTCCCAAGCATATTCCAACAAACGGTGTATTTCTATCGCTGCTCGTTTAGTTTGTATTGCCGTTTGAAATATACCAGTCATTTTTGAAACACGCTGTAGCTTCTCAATATCAGAACCCTATTAGGAATCCAAACTGTGACTTTAACAGTATGTTATTTGAGATAAGATGGTTATAAAGCCGACTGTACATTACTTTCTCTAACATTTTTGAGAATGCTGGCAACATTGAAACTGGACGGAAATTTGATGCTATTTCTTTATCTCCCTTCTTAAACAGTGGCTTAACTTCAGCATATTTCAAGCATTCAGGAAATATTCCACTGATAAACGACTGGTTACACAGATAGCTTAATACATTACTTAGCTCAGAATCACATTCTTTAATTAACTTTGTTGATATTTCATCATAACCACTAGATATGTTTGATGTTTCATATCAGCGCACACTCCGCTGCAGAATGAAAATCTCATTCTGGAAACATCCACCAGGCTGTGGCTAAGCCATGTCTCCGCAATATCCTTTCTTTCAGGAGTGCTAGTTCTACATGGTTCGCAGGACAGCTTCTGTAAAGTTTGGAAGGTAGGAGACAAGGTATTGGCAGAAGTGAAGCTGTGGGTACCGGGCGTGAGTCGTGCTTCGGTAGCTCAGATGGTAGAGCACTTGCCCGCGAAAGGCAAAGGTCCCGAGTTCGAGTCTCAGTCGGGCATACAGTTTAATGTGCCAGGAAGTTTGATATTATTTCTGTTGGGGTAGTGAGGATCAAATGCATATTATATAAGTTACTTGAAATGTCTGGTCTGAGGTATTCCATAGCAGTATCTACTGAGACTGACAACCCCATCTTTTCAGTAAGTTATAAAATGTTTGTTAAAAAGTTCTGCAACACTATACAAATCTGTCACCAATGTATCATTTACTCTTAATGCTATTTGTTCCCCTTCATGTCTGCTTCTACCGGTCTCCTCCTTCACTATATCCCATATTGTATTTATTTTGTTATCTCAAATCACCATCTTTTCCTTGTAATATATTTGCATTGATGTCCGTATTACAGTCATTAATATTTTGCAGTATTTCTTGTAATGTGGTATAGTATCAACACTGGAACTGTTTCGGATTGACAGATACAGTTTTCTTTTTGTTTTACAATATATCCCTATTTCTTCAGTAATCCATGGCTTCTTTGTAGACTTTTCTCTAACCTTCGTAAGTTTTGGGGGAAAACAGTGTACGAATAAGGTAAGAACTTTATTAGCAAAAGTGTTATATTTTTCATTCGTGCCATGAGCACTGTAAACATCAGTCCAGTGAATGTCTCTGAGGAGTGCCCTAAAAGAATCAATTTTTGGCTTATTGATTACCCTGCTGAGCTCAGATTTAACAGATTTTGTATCCTGTTCAATATTAACATTTAACAGATGGAACTGTATGTCATGGTCTGAGAGGCCACTGACTATTGGTTTTGTAATATAATTTTGTTCATTGGACTTTTCTATAAAGATATTATCAATGGCTGTTCGTGAGCAATTGGCTACCCTAGTGTGGAACTTTACAGTGGGAATTAAGTTGAATGATAGTGTTACTAACTCAAGTAAGTGCTTATTGGGAGAGTCTTTAAGGAAATATACATTGAAATTACCAGCAACCACTATTTCTTTGTTTTTGTTTGTTAAATGGGTCTGTACAGCTTCAAGGTGGTTTACAAACAGATTAAAGTTACCTGTAGGTGCTCGATATACACTTAAAATTCTGAAGGATTTGTTGTAAAATTCTACTTCTGTTGCACATGCTTCCATATGCTGTTCTAGGCAAATTTATGAATGTACATGTTCTTAAATTTTTGACAGTTCCTGATGAATGTTGCAAATCTTTTCTCCATTTCCGATCTACAAAAGTGAGATGCTAACGTAAACCCTGTAACACTTAAAAGTTCTATACCAGTGGTCACATGATATTCAGAGAGGCAGATTATGTCAGCTGGGTTTGAAGACTAATTCATCTATGCAGATACTTAATTCATTAATTTTATTTCTCAGTCCTTGAATATTTTGAAGCAATAAAGATAGCTCACATTACACATTAATTTGACTGTTGAAAATTCTTAACCAATATCTGTTTATGCTGATGTAATAAGCTGGAATTATGTTTTTTTTTATTTCTTTCTTAAACTGAAGGTTTGTCTCAGTTCTAACCTCTCTTAAAATTTGCTTTCTTTCTGTCCTCCTTACCCTAAAATAGTCTCTTTCCTGAACCCTATAACCACTGGTATTTTACCACTCATGACATCTTTTCGCGTTTTCTGCTATATTACGTAAAGAAAAATGAAACATTTAATGATACATTTAAAAGGCACACTAATACACCTATTTACCATGTAATCAGTACTAAACTATGTGTTTTATAATCTAAAATGACTTATCTTTACGAGAACACCAAAACTCGCGCTAGTCACCTGGCTGCAGGCCTGCCAACTGTGTTTCCGTAGCGTATATGTTTCCCCTTCCCATACTCGCTGTAAATTACTACAAAGGGTAAGCGTCACAGGCGTCTATCTTTGGACCGAATTCAGCTGGTGGCTACGAAAACAATTGATCTTTCTTTTATTAGTTCTTGTGTGTCTGTCCCTTTGTCACAACCACTTCCAATACAGAATTAAAACTTTTTCAGAAGAATATTTCTACAGTGTGATTACATTCATTTCTTTACCCTGCCAATATTCAATACATTGTCACATATTTTTCCTAATAAGACCAGCAATTAAAATTACGATGAAGCCGTGCACTATACATGGAGTGACACATATATTTTATAAATCACATTTGACACATTCTACTGGAGGTAGCTGTATGTTGCAGCATCATTGTGGACAGAAAGAAAATCTAGTGCATATCATCAGTGGAAAAGCGACTTCTGTAATATTAACTGTAGAAATTCAAATAATTTTCATTCTGCAGAAATAAAATGTTAAGTTTCAAGATTTCATTTTAAGAGATATGTAATTAGAGTTGCTAGATGTTCTGAACAAAATTTTTGTCGGAATGTATTGTTGAAATAACGAAAAATGTGACTGATTTACGTTTCTTAGTCTCTCAGGTTCCCAAGTAAGTGCCGAAGAAATTTGATATAAACAGTAAGATTAAGATGTAGATCATACATGAATTGCTGTCCCTTCAGCAAAGTTTTATTTGTAAAACAATCAAACCAGCCACATTATTTTACCAAATATTTAATTATTTGGAAGTATATCATTCGTCAATTGGTTACACTGCTGCAAATTGTTATTTGCAGAATAATTGAAGGAGTCAGTTCTTTCATCAAATATCTGCAATATATGCACCAGTTACAGCCAGTAACTCACTCGTCAATCAACGGGAGAAATGGTGTTTGTTTCAATAAAACTCGAAAATATGCAAATCCTGCTCAGAAGTTTACTATTTCAGCATTAGGGAAAGTAAAAATGTACTCCCAGGCAAAGCATCAACTTGCCTGATTGCTTCCATACTGCCTCACCTTTACTCTAAAAGCAATTTTGTTCTAAAAGATCAATACTTGTTACTTGGAAGCTGGCACTATGCCAGTCAGAATGACAGCTCCTCTCATACCCACAAAATAAACTTCTATTTCAATGGTTAAATGGCTCACTGACACCATTACTTCACATTTTTGTATTTAACATTTGAAATGAAATTGTTTAAGTTAATTTGCAACACGTTCGCCACTGAGTGACATTAAATCACCTGTTGTTAAATCGTCTACTTTAGGTTAACATTTTGTACAATAAATACGTCTGGATTTTTTGTTGTTGTTTGGATGTGGGTGCTCACAGTGGGTTATCACCACCCATAGGTCTGGATTACATTAAGACTTCAGCCTTTGCACGTACACTCAGAATACCTACTTTGTTCTCGGTACAGCACAAGTGTTAATAAGACTCAAGGTGTATGCCTGCAAAATTCACTCCTGTAAAATAATCACGGATTCGAATGAGTGGAGACATTAATTCTACACTATCGTTTCTAGTGCTCTAAATTTCATAATAGAGACAATATAGTCCGCGGCTCATGGTCGTGCGGTAGCGTTCTCGCTTCCCGCGCCCTGGTACCCAGGTTCGATTCCCGGCGAGGTCAGGGATTTTCTCTGCCTCGTGATGACTGGGTGTTGTGTGATGTCCTTAGGTTAGTTAGGTTTAAGTAGTTCTAAGTTCTAGGGGATTGATGACCATAGATGTTAAGTCCCATAGTGTTCAGAGCCATTTTTAGAGACAATAAATTCGTATTTCTAACTAAGAGTTGCAAACTGTATGTGTCAGATAAGATTTGAATGAGTCCTTGTACACTACTGTCTACTATAACTGTAGCACTAGCAATGATAGAGAATAATGGAATTTCGGTAAACGTATGAGTAGAGTACAGCAGAAAGAATACAAGTGAAAATTTGTAGGATGTGTGTGCTACAGGACTGCGAAATTAATTATTCCCATGTGCCACATCTGGCAATAACGATGGTTGCGTCCCTGCTGGATATCTACTCGACCTGAGCTTTGATGTCAGGTAAGTCATTCCACGTTGCTTCAGCTTTGTGACCAGTCAGCGGCAGTAAGGTCGGCTCCTCATGATTTGACAACATTTTAGTCAAATATCCACATTCGTTTCTTTTAGCGTAACACCGCCACTGAGCGCCTGTAAACTTCACACATACACACACACACATGCACGAGCACTCTCTCTACAGACGTCTTAATGGTGTGATTTTTTATCTGAATGCGAATAAACACATTAACTGGTCTAAATTAAATGGAGTGTCTCAGGTGCTTCATATGGCTTCCCTAAGGCCTCTGAATCCATATTCGAATGACACTCGTGGGATCCCGAACCGGGTGCGAGCATCAAAATCACGGAACGATAAACCACAGTCTCTTTGGACCACAAACCTGTCACTGTCGATTTCCAAGAAGTGCTGGCCGGTGTTTCACCTTCTTCAGGAAGCTTAAACTGATCTTATTACACATAAGGAACAGTCAAATGCGATTTTTTAATGAGAGACACCCGTTGCCAAATTTTTCCTTATTTAAAATACATGCTTTAATTGCTTAGTGCACTGGAGTTGCAAGAGTAAGCATAGACAAGATCCCATTAATATTTACTATTGACTACCGGTTTCGATAGTTGAAACTATCATTTGATCTTCAAAATATTTTTGTCTGTTCATCCATGCAGCGTCGTCGTTATGGTGGAGAATATACTGCACATTATACATAGGTTAATCAAAAGTAACACAACATTCATATGAAAATCGCCCTCTGAAATTGGGTAAGTTCATACACGTAACACTCCACTGACACTTTTTTGTTACTGAAGTGCACGAAAATAGTATGCAGATTTGAACGTGTGAGAAACTAGAGATTAAGCAGAAAAGATTCAACCTTTGCTGATCGTCTTTTGGCAGAAAATCATTCATTTGATGTGCAATGTGAAGCTTTATATTCTAACAAGACAATTAAAAAGATGACACTGCTGCAATAACTGGAAATCAAAAAACATATGACACAGAGTGCCATCCTATTATTAAATGATGAGACTCATTTTACATTTTCCCCTTTGTTAAATTAAGTTTTCGTTACAAATACTACAATCAGACTGTAAATCTCATCAGTTGTTAAATGTATCCCCATGTAGAAACTTTGTGTACTCCTTTTCGGTTAATGAAACTATTTTGGTTTGACAAAGAATGTAGCATATTCCTATGTAAAAACTCTGTTATTTTTGTGTATTCTGAATAATATAATATCTGTGTAGTTCGGAAATGATTTTTATTTGTGTTTGTGACGTTCAGTTGTCAGCTGAAGATGACCTGAGAAGCCGAAAGCCATTTTTGACCAAATACTTATAATTTTGCAGAACATTAGGAATCTCTTTTTGCATTATTTGCACAAATGTTTACTTTTAGATGACATGTTGTACAATTCGTGAATACATATCAGTCAAAGTGTACGATGCAACAGGTCATTAATAAATATTATGTAATGCAATCTTGGCTATAAAAAGGTTTTTCAAGTTAAATACAGATCGCTCCTTCTATTTTCTCAATATGAGAAACTTTAGTTATGTAGTACACTTCATTCTAAGTTGGCTTATATACATGGCACCATCATGGTGTGTATATTACATATTTATTGAAAAGAGCCAAGAAGAAGAAGAAGAATAATAGTGGAAGACCAAGAACGAAGAGCTCAGATTAAAACGAGTGTAAGACAGGGATGTAGTTTTTCGCCTCTGATGTTCAACCTATACATCGAAGAAGCAGTTATGGAAATAAAAGAAAGGTTCAGAGTGGAATTGAAATTCAAGGTGAAAGGACATCAATGCTAAGACTCGCTGAGGAGATTGATATCCTCAGTGGAAATGAAGAAGAATTTCAGGATCTACTGAATGAGAGTACAGAATATGGATTGAGAGTAAATCGAACAAAGACAGAAGTAATGAGAACAGCGAGATACTTAACATAAGGATTGATAGTCATGAAGTAGATGACATTAAGGAATTCTGCTACCTAGGCAGCAAAATAGCCAATGACGGATAGAGTGAGGAGGTGAGGAGGACATAAGAAGCAGACTAGCACCGGCACAATGGGCATTTCCAGCCAATAGAAGGCATTAGTATCAACACAGGCCTTGATTTGAGGAAGAAATTTCTGAGAATGTACTTTTGGGGCACGGCATTGTACGGTAGAGAAATATGGATTGTGGGAAAACTGGAGCAGAGGAGAATCAAAGCCAAATTTTGAAACTTAGGTGGACTTATAAGGTAAGGAGTAAGAAGGTTCTGTACAGAATAGGAAAGAAAAGGAATACAAGGACAAGAAGAAGGGATAGAATGATAGGACATTTGTTAAGACATCAGGGAATGACTTGTGTGGTACTTCGCTATAGAGGAAGAGAGAGATCGGAATACATCTACCACATAACTAAGGACGTAGGTTGCAGGGGCTACTGCGAGATGAAGACGTTAGACCAGGAGAGAAATTCGTGGTGGGCCGCACCAGTCACAAGACTGATGACTCAGAGAAATTGAAAAGATTTGCAAAGTACTAACTGCCACCTGTTTTACATTTGGCAGTTTTAGTAAGTTAATTTATTGGCACAGATGTGACTTTGCTGATTTCTTTTAAGTCGGATTTACATTTAACAACATTTCTCGTGTTTCTCGTGGAAAAAGGAACATCACCCGTATTTATTTTGGTACGGCAGGCTCGGTAACAGACCCAATGTTTGGACGCCCTGTGAAATGGAGATGAGCGCGGCCTGTTTTGCCGTCAGCGTCGCCGTCGCCCGACAAGCGCGCCGCGGCGCTGCGCCAGCCACCGAGCAAACACAGCGGCAAACAGGCCAGCCAGATAACGCCACCGGCTGTCAGCGCTCCGCCCCAGAGCACTGTTCGAGGCCGTGCGCGCCGGGCTGCCTACCCGGGCGGCGCACACCCAGTTGCGTTGCTACTCCTAGGATCAAGTCCGGGCACGAGTCTTCTCTCCAAAACTGTATCTATTCTCTTCACTGACGGAGAATTACTTGGCTGGTCTCTACCAAATTGATACTCTCGTATTTCCTCAGTTCCTTGAAACTACAGCTTGTCTTTTAGTTATTGTTGTTGTTGTTGTTCAGCTCTTCAGGCCGAATACTAGTTTATCCCGTACAATACCGTCCACCTTTGTTTAACTACTGTAACATGTGACCAATTCAGAAGTTTTACCCGCAACATATATTTCCGGTACCAAATCGACGATTCCTAATGCCGTAGGACTTATACTTTCGATCGATTTATTTATCGTCAAGCTGTCCATAACTTCCTTTCCCCGCACTTGGATTCAGTACCTCCTCGATACCTGATCGATCCGTCCCCCTAATATTTAACATTTTTTGTGGAACACAGCATTTCAAAAGCTTCTGTTTTCTTCTTGTCTGAACTTTATACGTATATTTCAAACAAGCTCTCCAGGGCAATTACCCCCAGAAGCAATACCCTCTATCATTTAAATTTATATTAGATGTTAATAAATTTCTCTTTTCGAGGAACGTTTTTCTTATTGTTGCTGAATTTTATATCCTCTTTACTTCGGCGATCTTCAGTTAGTATGCTACTTAAATAGCAAAAATCTCTGGCTACTTTTCGTGTCTCATTTTGTAATCTTTCAGGGATATTCTGAGTAATGTCCGATCGATTGTGAAATGGAAGAGATGTGAAAATAAAACAAAATGTTTTATCAGCGACAGTTAGGTACACTTTGCAGCTACTTCCCCACATAGTCACAGCTCCGACTTACACATTTGTCGTATCGTTTCTACGAACTTCCCAATAGCCCAGTCATAGAAGGCAGCCGCCTGGGCTTTCTCTACGCTGGCTTACAGCTCGTTGTTCGTGCCGAACTGTTCTCTTCTTAGCCAGCGTTTCATGTGAGCAGAGATGAAACTCAGGGGATCTGATTACTGGCTGTATTGTGGCTGATAAAACACTTCCAATCGAAAACACAGCAGAAGTATTTACATTCCCAGTGCAGAGTGCGGCGGAGAATTGTCATGAAGAAGGAAACGCAAGACAGTAATGTTGTCTGAGCTGAATGACAGCGAAATCCCTCACCAGGTCCTCATACTTAGTGGGAGATAGCATTTTATAGACATCTTTACTTGATAAATGTGCGATCGACGGGCATACTAAGTGACTGCCCAACACATCTATGCAAACCTTCAACGGGTATTCACTGTAGTTTCCATTTCGCAACCGATCGGACCTTACATTCCGAATAGCTCTAGTAATTCCCTCAGCATAGCCTGATTTAATTCAGCTATTTTGCATTACCCTTGTTTTACTTTCGTCGATTTTCATCTTAAATTCTCTTTTCAAGTCACTATCTGTTCCTTTCAACAACGCTTCGAAGACCTTTGCCTTCTCTGACGGAACTGCACAACTGAAAGCTTTTATTTCATCTTTCTGAACTTTAATTTCTTTTCCAAATATGCGAGTTTATATTCAGTCCAGAAACAGGCACTGCATCACACAAAGAGTGTTAGAAGTAAAAGATGAAAATTGGGTGTTTCCAATGTCGCTGGAACGCACCAATCCAGCAATTCAAGAGGAACTCTTGTCCTTGTTATTGAACTCTGATAAAGATCCATAAATTGGTAGCATCATACCGACAGAGTGAACAAAGAGTTGGAATATGAAAGACTAGTGGACAGAAAAACATTAGATTAAGTGGTAACTGTAAATGTATGGAAGAGGCACCGCAGTTCTGGAAGAGAGACCGTAGAAAAGTAATGTTAAGTTTATCCATAATGCAGGAGAGGAAAATGAGATGGGTGAAATGCCACTGCGTTGCTTCATAGCCCACAAGCGAAAACCAAAATAAAAGCAAAAAAAAAAAAACAGATGAAACATTAGAGGTGATGAAGCAGCCACAAATTCCGTGAGCCTATAGACAAAAGTACACAAGTTGTAAGGGGATTGATTACATGTTAGTGATTCACCAAGTACTTTATAATTTGCGAGATAGATGGAGCAAGAGGTGTTTGTGGTTTTCAGTCAATCAGAGTGAGAGTAGACGAGATTCAATCCATTTAATTTCAGCGTAAAAAGAGAGAAAAAGAGAAGGAAAGAAACGAAAAGGAGGACAGCCTTGATGTGCGGAAGGGTGAGGTGTCGACAATGCAACGTGATGAAATGGATAATTTTTGGTCCGAGTCATCAAAGTGAGAGAGAAGGGAAGGGGGTGTAAAACATGTTATCTAAATTTGAGACACCTGATCACGGCAGTGTACATAACAATGGTACCTACACGTTTCTTTGTATGACGTCAGAGACGCCAGCATCTCAGTGTACTATCTAGGTTACGTCTCTTCGCGTCTGTAACCCAGCTCCGCTTTACGGGACAGCATGTGCGACCCTGAGAGACGTAAATACGAGTGATTGGATCGGCTGACGCTGCCGCCCTCCCGTGGCTAAATTAACGCGCTTACTCCCCGGGGTGCGGACGTCCATCCTATTTTGGAGCCGTGCGCTGCCGTCTCTGCTTTTACGAGCGGCACCTGCCGCGTCGCACGCCCGCTGCGAGCAGAAGCGAGGCCGCGCATCGGCGTGTCCACGCGCTGCACTCTAAACAGTTTACAGTCCGGAATTTGATTGCAGCCTTCTCGCTGCTGACGCCAATTAATACGGCGCGGCCATTGTAACGCACTTTGCGATCCATTAGCGCCGCGACTTGCGAGCCCCTGCTGGCCCTGCCTGGAAAATAAACCGGCTTTCACTGCCCGTGTTCGGATTACTGTTCGATACGGCTTTACGTTCGCAATTCGAAATGGGTTATTTTCAAGGTGAACGCTATTTCCAACATACGCAGCAACGTATTCGTTCACCGATATTTGAAAGTACTAGCGAAAATACTGGAATTCATGCGTTGCTCGGACAGCGCCACGCCGCTCTTGTCATACAGGCAAAAAGAAAAAGAGAGAAATCTCTAATGGCTCTGGGCACTATGGGACTTAACAGCTATGGTCATCAGGCCCCTAGAAATTAGAACTACTTAAACCTAACTAACCTAAGGACATCACACAACACCCAGTCATCATGAGGCAGAGAAAATCCCTGACCCCTCCGGGAATCGAACCCGGGAACCCGGGCGTAGGAAGCGAGAACGCTACCGCACGACCACGAGCTGCGGACAAATCTCTAATAACCACCCTAAAAAGTTTTATAACTCTCCATTATTTTTATTGCTTTCTCAACCAAATATCTGTAAAGTTTCTAGTCGTACTTCACTGCTGTTAATCTTAAATGTTTGTTCTGAATTCACATAGACACTAACGTGTACTCAAAAATACAAGAGCGTAAACTGTAAGTAGGCTGTTTAGGTTCTTATATTGTTAACGCCACCGCCACATAGCGCTCTGTATGAAAGTCACTGGCTGTGCTCTGTGGCTGGTTGGCATTGTTGAAATATTCTCTATTGTAGTGGGCAGTTGTCTGTTTAACAGCGCGTAGCGTTGCGCATTTGGAGGTGAGCCACCAGCAGTGGTGGATGTAGGGAGTGAGATGGCGGAGTTTTGGACAGAGACAGTAAATTTGTAAGACTTGATGCCACGAACTGAATATATATATATATAATGACTTTTGAGCACTATTAAGGTGAATACATTGTTTTGTCTGTATCATAATCTTTCTGCGGTAGCGTTCTTGCTTCCCACGCACGGGTTCCCGGGTTCGATTCCCGGCGGGGTCAGGGATTTTCTCTGCCTCGTGATGACTGGGTGTTGTGTGATGTCCTTAGGTTAGTTAGGTTTAAGTAATTCTAATTTCTAGGGGACTGATGACCATAGATGTTAAGTCCCATAGTGCTCAGAGCTATCTGAACCAATCAGGTTGTATCATAAACTTCATTTCTTCCCAGTTCGATTCAGTACCTTCTTATCAGCATCTCTGTCTAACGATACAATGTTCGGCATCCTTCTGTAACAGCACGATTCAAAACCTTTTCTTGTGAGAACTGTTAATCTTTCACGTTTCGCTCTTACACAGTGATACATTGCAGACAAAGATACTGAGAAAATATTACCTAACGCTTAGATTTATTTCGATGTCAACCTCAATTTCTTTGAGAAACGTTTACCTTGTTATTTCCAGTCTGCATTTTATTTCCTATATACTTCAGCCATCGTCTGATATTTCGCTGTTCAAATGAAAAGCCTTAACCATTAATGTAGTGTATCATTTACTTACCTAATTTTCTTAATGTCACCTGTTTGAGAACGTCTACATACCATTAACGTTGTTTTCCTTTTATTGACATTAGACTTACATCATCTTTCTCGGAGACTACCCATTCCATTCATATGACATGCCAAATCCTTTGTCATCCCTGACAGAATTATAATGACATCAGCAAAGCTTAACATTTTTATTCATTTTCTCTGAAGTTTAGTTCACTTTCCAAAATTTCTCTGTGGTTTTCTTTACTACTTGCTCCTGATACAAAACAAATAACATGTCTCACTGTCTTCTCAACTGCTGCTTGCGCTTCAGGTTTTTCGATTCTTGAAACTGGTGTCTCGTCTCTGTACAAGTTGTAGATATACTGATGGCTGTACTATGGCGTACACAAAATATGCACTATGCCAGATTTCAACTTGACTCACGACTGTTTTTTCTTCGTACGACACAAGTGATGGTCGCAGATTAGCTTTAGTGCGGCAACCTTTTTCCTCTTCTGCCAGTTCTTACTTCTGAACTGACAGCCACGTATTAAAATTCTTAACATAAAAAAAGTTCAAATGTGTGTGAGATCTTATGGGACTTGACTGCTAAGGTCATCAGTCCCTAAGCTTACACACTACTTAACCTAGATTATCGTAAGGACAAACACACACACCCATACCCCAGGGAGGACTCTAACCCCCGCCGGAACCAGCCGCACAGTCCATGACTGCAGCGCCCTAGCCCGCTCCGCTAATCCCGCGCGGCAAAATTCTTAACATTCAAAGTCAAATTGTGAGAAACGGATTTAAAAAGAGTACAGTTGGACATTTATAAAATTAGCTTTTCAGATACGAGCAATAAGTCACTGTGATTTCACCTAAATATGATAATGGAGCTCGATTAATTCTGCATTTGAATCATGTCTATAAAACTCCAGTGTGATATTTACATTGTGTATCGGGGCTGCGGCACAAACACTGTCCACCCATCGGCTAATACAGGATGAGGCAGCTACGAAAGGTTACCCGATATATATGCAGAACCAGTAAAATCGCTGTCCAGTCACATTAACGCAAATAAGTGTCAAAAGTCTGAATAACCACCTTTTGAAACGCGGGCGGCTGCGAGACATACAGATTCTCAGTTGAGTTTAAATCCGGGAAGTCTGGTGGCCGGAGGAGTACAGTAAATTCATAATAGTGCTCTTCGAATCACACACGTCAACTGTGTAACACGATGCGTTTTCCTGCTGTTAGATGACACAGTGCCGAGGAGAAACAAGCTGCATGAATGAGTGGGAATGTTCCTCCAGAACAGATGCATGCTTCTGTTGATCCATTACGGGATTGTGAATAACGAGATCACCCAGGGAGTACCACGAACCTTTCCTACGCTTGTTGCAGAGTGTTTGCTTTCAGACGTTACACGCCAAACAGGGCCATCTGTGAGTTGAGAAGGACACCCTGTCGCCAGTCCGTGAACACTCAGTTGCGGTAATCGTGTAAAAATTCAAGCCTGCATAGAAGATGAACAGCAGTCAACATAGGTGCATGAACCAGGTGGCTACTGCGAATCTCCCTATGCAGCAGCGTTTGCTGAAATGTTGTTGAGGAGACACTGTCGGTAGCCATTTGTTTAACCTGCTCAATAGCTGCACGTCTTCCCGCGCGTACCCAACTATGAAGCCATTGTTCACACTTACGCCTCGTGGGGTACCACAGTTGCCTCGGTTCCGGATTTGGATAGAATCATTCTGCCATACATGAAAATACTTCAACCACGGTGGCACGATAATACCTTACAAACTTTGGCGTCTCGGAGATGCATCTACCCTTGCTAACGCTAAAGATGGCGCCCACTTCGACGTCAGATTAGGTTAGGTTAGGTTAGGTTAGGTTAGGTTAGGATCATCACTCGGTTTCCGCACTACGACGATGACTGCACGACCGAACTATGAAAGTTTCTTCCCTTTTTTTGTGAAACTGAATTTGTACACAGAAACAGCCTTAGAAGAATATTTCAGCGATATAGCGTGTGTGGAACTTGATCAAATAATAATACACTCCTGGAAATTGAAATAAGAACACCGTGAATTCATTGTCCCAGGAAGGAAAACTTTATTGACACATTGCTGGGGTCAGATGCATCACATGATCACACTGACAGAACCACAGGCACATAGACATAGGCAACAGAGCATGCACAATGTCGGCACTAGTACAGTGTATATCCACCTTTCGCAGCAATGCACGCTGTTATTCTCCCATGAAGACGATCGTAGAGATGCTGGATGTAGTCCTGTGGAACGGCTTGCCATGCCATTTCCACCTGGCGCCTCAGTTGGACCAGCGTTCGTGCTGGACGTGCAGACCGCGTGAGACGACGCTTCATCCAGTCCCAAACATGCTCAATGGGGGACAGATCCGGAGATCTTGCTGGCCAGGGTAGTTGACTTACACCTTCTAGAGCACGTTGGGTGGCACGGGATACATACGGACGTGCATTGTCCTGTTGGAACAGCAAGTTCCCTTGCCGGTCTAGGAATGGTAGAACGATGGGTTCGATGACGGTTTGGATGTACCGTGCACTATTCAGTGTCCCCTCGACGATCACCAGAGGTGTACGGCCAGTGTAGGAGATCGCTCCCCACACCATGATGCCGGGTGTTGGCCCTGTGTGCCTCGGTCCTATGCAGTCCTGATTGTGGCGCTCACCTGCACGGCGCCAAACATGCATACGACCATCATTGGCACCAAGGCAGAAGCGACTCTCATCGCTGAAGACGACATGTCTCCATTCGTCCCTCCATTCACGCCTGTCGCGACACCACTGGAGGCGGGCTGCACGATGTTGGGGCGTGAGCGGAAGACGGCTTAACGGTGTGCGGGACCGTAGCCCAGCTTCATGGAGACGGTTGCGAATGGTCCTCGCCGATACCCCAGGAGCAACAGTGTCCCTAATTTTCTGGGAAGTGACGGTGCGGTCCCCTACGGCACTGCGTAGGATCCTACGGTCTTGGCGTGCATCCGTGCGTCGCTGCGGTCCGGTCCCAGGTCGACGGGCACGTGCACGTTCTGGTGACAACATCGATGTACTGTGGAGACCTCACGCCCCACGTGTTGAGCAATTCGGCGGTACGTCCACCCGGCCTCCCGCATGCCCACTATACGCCCTCGCTCAAAGTCCGTCAACTGCACACATGGTTCACGTCCACGCTGTCGCGGCATGCTACCAGTGTTAAAGACTGCGATGGAGCTCCGTATGCCACGGAAAACTGGCTGACACTGAATGCGGCGGTGCACAAATGCTGCGCAGCTAGCGCCATTCGACGGCCAACACCGCGGTTCCTGGTGTGTCCGCTGTGCCGTGCGTGTGATCATTGCTTGTACAGCCCTCTCGCAAGTATGGTGGGTCTGACACACCGGTTTCAATGTGTTCTTTTTTCCATTTCCAGGAGTGTATAATAAAAATGCCGAAACAGCTGTACTGTCGTCACGAAAACAAATCTCGTAAATATCTGCTCTACCAAATGTAAATAAACACATAACGTCGTTACGGCTGTGTAGCTCGATACTAACACTTACAATATCTATTGCTCTTGAAGTCGACTTTGACCATTGGTGCACCCTGTAAAGCGATCCGAGACGTCGAATATCATGTGCACTTACTGCAACACAGGTTGATTAGAAAATTCACAACGTAGTTCGTCATAATTTATCGCGAACCTCACCTCCTTGTATTTCCTCGTTGTAGATATACCTGAGGTGTCCTGTCGGCCGTCTCAACCCTTTTACATACTTTCGTGGACCGACTACAATTAGGCCATTGTTACCAGCCAAGTCAAATGCATTCGCAGCTCTACAGGAGGACGCTGTAATGATTTCACAGTGGTCGACGGGTTCTAGGCGCTTCAGTCTGCAACCGCGCGACCGCTACGGTCGCAGATTCGAATCCTGCCTCCGGCATGGATGTGTGTGATGTCCTTAGGTTAGTTAGGTTTAAGTAGTTCTAAGTTCTAGAGCTCTGATGACCTCACATGTTAGGTCTCATGGATCTCAGAGCCATTTGAACCATTTTTAATAATGTCACCAGCTGTCGTCAAGCCGCCAGAAAACTGCCGCCCGGGGTACGCTTTACTGTCACGTAGTGTAACACAGAGGGGCGCTTCCAAAGTCGACTACGTGAGGGGAGCCTGTCTCCTGCGACAATACGGGCAGCTGGAGGAGTCTAAATATTTCTGGCTCAACCGGCCGCTTTATTTGATTTCCTATATTCTAACAGTGCAGCATTCTGGCCAGTCAACAGTCACAAGTACAGCTAGTCCACACCGCTTTATTGTATTGACTGAAGTGTCCTTTCTTTGATTTGTTTATTTATTTTTATCATCAATCTACTGACTGGCTTAATGCAGCTGGCCACGGATTCCTCTCCCGTACCAACCTCTTCATTTCGGAGCAGCACATTCAACATACGTCCTCAACTATCTGCTGGATCTATTTCAGTCTCTGTCTTCCACTATAATTTTTAACCTCTACAGCTCCCTTTAAACCATGGAAGTTATTCCCTGATGTCGTAACTGATGTCCTACTATCCTGTCCGTACTTTATATTACTGTTTTCCACACATTCGTTTCCTCACCGGTTCTGCGGAGAACCTCCTCAACCCTCACATTATCAGTCCACCTAATTTTCGACATTTGTCTGTAGCACCCAATCTCAAACGCTTCGAGTATTTTCTTTTCCGGTTTTCCCACAGTCCATGTTTCACTACCGTACAATTCTGTGCTCCAAACGTTTATTAACAGAAATTTGTGCCTCAAATTAAGGTTTGTTTTTGATACTAGTAGACTTCTCTTAGCTAGCAATAACATTTCTCCAATGCTAGTCTTCTTTCTATTGTCTTTCTCCGTCTGTAATGGGCTATTTTGCTGCGTATGTAGTTTTAATCCTTGATTTCATCTATTTTGTGATCAGAAACCCTAATTTTTAGTTTCTCGCTGTTCTCATTTGTGCTACTTCTCATTACCTTCGTCTATCTTCGATTTACTCACAATCCATATTCTGTTCATTCCATTCAGCAGATCATGTAATTCTTCTTCACTTTCTCTAAGCATAGCAATGCCATTAGCGAATTTTATCACTGATATCCTCCTACCTTGAATTTTAATTCGACTCTTGAACCTTCCTTTTTTATTTCCGCCATTTCTTCTACGTAGTATAGATTGAAGAGTAGGGGCAAAAAACCACATCCCTTGTTACACCCTTTTTAATCCGAGCACTTCGTACTTGGTCTTCCACTCTCATTATTCCCTCTTGGTTCTTGTACATATTGTATATTATGCGTCATTTCCAATAGCTTACCCTTGTTTTTCTCAGAATTTCGAACATCTTGCACCATTTTAAATTGTCTAATGCTTCTTCCACGTCGAAAAACCCTATGAACGTATACTAGTATTCTTGTTTAGTCTTGCTTTCATTATCAGCCACGAAGTCAGAATTGCTCTCTGGTGCCTTTACTTTTCCTAAAGCCAAACTGGTCTTCATCGAACACATCCTCAGTATGTTATTCCTGTCAGCAACTTCGATGCATGAGCTCTTAAACTAATTGTGCGGTAATTACGGCATTTTTTGTCTGCTGTCTTAATCTTCGGAATTATGTGGACGATGTTTTTCCCAAAGTCAGATGGTACATAGCCAGACACACACATTCTACAGACGTACTTGAATAGTCGTTTTGTAACCACTTCCCCCAGTGAGTTTAGAAATACTGATGGAATGTTATCTATCCCTTCTGCCTTATTTAATCTAGATTCCTGCAAAGGCCTTCTTAAATTCTGATTCTACTACTGGATCCCCTATCTCTTCTATATCGACTCCTGTTTCTTTTTTATCACGTGCCTGCATAAATCTAATGTAGACTAAATTTTCTAGAATCATTTTGTTAGTGTTATACATTTTACAATGTTATAGGCCCATCAGCACGTTGTCAACACGTTGTCTTCATTTAAATTTTAGCACACTCAAACGCTAACGTGGACGGTTTTTGTCTCTAAGTTTCGCAGTGTAGCTGCATGTAGTTAACGTTTTTCCTCTTGCTACTGATTGTAAGAAAAGTTGTGTTTATTTTAATGAAGTACAACATTATTCTATTCCCTGCCTGTGAATACACATAATAAATAAAATTTTCCAACGTGCATCTTGTCCCTCCTTTTTTCCTACTCTGAGTTTTAGCTGTATGTACTCCATTTTACTAGACTAACTGTATAATTATCTTGCTTTTGTAAAATGTAGTACGTATTTGTTTTCAGTTTTAAGTAAATGCCGGTACAGCACATGAGTAGTGTGCCATCCAGCTTCCTCTGCATTTTTCCGAACATCACCCTTTACCTTATAATTCGGTTTTATATTCATTGCAATTTTCTTTTTCGCGTATTCATAATGACGTGTTTGTTGTCTTTGTTGTTCTACTTTCTTTTAGTATGCTTCGTTTTTCAATAATTTTATATCTGTGGCTGATGTATCGAAGGCCTTCAGCGCTACCTTGTGCTACCACCCACGCCACCTTGTGGCCACTTTTGTGAAGCGTAATGTCAAATTTGCTTACTCAGTTGTATTCTGAAACTCGTTACTTGTACATGACGCCATACCGTGTATATGAAGCCCCTTACCTCTTTTGGTATGTTTGTTTTAATTCATGTTCTTCATACATTTATCGGTTTATTATTTGTAAACCATTTTTAAATAGATGCATTACTCATAACATTTGTAACCTTCCTGCAGGTATTCTGATGATTAGGTTACTCGAAATGGTTAAATAAAGTTGATTTGCTAAAAAGGAAGTTACTAAATTTTTCTTCTGCTACCATAACAGCAGTCTGTAAATAGCAACATTTTTATCAGGTTTATGAACTGGCCCCATGCATTTTACGTGACTTTACGTCACACCTCAACTTCATGGTCCACATTGGTCCTCACCGACAAGCGGCCTCTCCTAGCCAAAGCAGCTTGTCTGCAAGCCGACAGCCATTGTGACAGCTCAGAACTTTCGATGGGATCCATTGAGGAGAAGTCGCTCAGTGGCTGCCATCACCCGAAACACCAGCCTGACTTCGACGGTCAGAGAGCCTGCACGCTTTCTGTCAGCCACCAAGTGCTACGAGCTGTGCTCACACAACCACCTGCCCTTAGGCAAAGATGGCGGCGCTGCCAACTGTTGCTGCGTCGTCCCAACATTCCACTGTATGGCCGTCACACTGCCTGTAGGACGTCGACCGTATCACTGTGATATTTATGTCAAGTAATGGGTAACTACTAATTCCTAATGTTGTGTAATAAGTTGCCAGCTGACTGTAAGAGAGAGAGGGTAGATGGCAATGGCAACTCTTGTGTAGCACCTTGGTGATGTGGTTTGTCGTCAGCCACGTAAGAGAACATTCTTGGCTGAGCTAGGCACAAATGTATATACAGTATAGTCACACAAAATTTCCAGGGGCACTAATTGACCGAAAGACAAGGTAGCGGATCCCTTCCTCATGCCACAGCTTGAATGTCAAAGCTGGCGAGTTAGTCACGGAGGGGAATATATCAGGAGCGGAAGTATGTTGCTAGTACCTTCCACTCATTACAATAATTGTTGGATTTCTTTCATTAAAAGTATCATCTGTCAGTGTCCTTAATGATTAACAGATCGGAAGTGGCTTTCGTTAATTACAGTTAATCTTAGTGTTAATATCGACATATTCGCCGTCGCTTATTGTGCGGTGACTTATGTGCGGAATGCAAGTGTTTTCTGTGTAATATCCCCAGAGTTGCACAGTGGGATGGTAATGTTTAACGAATGATGTGTAAAGTGGGGTGTATGTGACAACACTACAGGATAAGAGGATAATTATACAGCATCTCTTTTTAAATCTCTTTACTGTCAAAACCAGCAGTTGAGGATTCCCTTCACAATTCACCACTGGAGCTAAACCTCTGCGTCTAGATCCGACGAGACTACGACCAGCGCTTTCACTGCCGCGAAAAGCAGGTTACAGAACTTGAGATCAACATTCGCGAGATGTAACGGATTTGCATATATACAACGACGAGCCGTGTACAGTTGCTCTGCTGGCACTAATAGAGCCTGATACCGTTCCAGCCAACGCAAGGGGAGTGTTGTGTCACGGTAACGACAGAAGTGTTGTAAGTGGTCATTGGTTAATAAAAGACATACAATTTACCCTTCTATTCTCTACTTAACGTCAGTTGTGGTTCTCGAGAACGGATCCAATATTGAGAACTGAAACTCGAAGTGATCACGGCGTAAGGTAGTAGCAACAGATAATAAGCACCATCCGTGACGAAGACTGCCTGCGGCAATAGGTCGATAGTTTTATCAGATTAAGCGGTCACATAACTACAATGGATTGGTATGCTTTAGATGTGGAGTTCTATATCCAGTTCCACTTACACAGAAGTATAGTGTGGTGCAAGTAATGAAATGTAGCTCGAGAAGGCCCACGACGGAGAAGGCGTGTGCGCAATCTGAGGAAGCCAGCAGGAGCTGGAGGACACGTCTGAGGGCGCGCCCCCTGTCGCTAATGGACGTCGCTGCTCGGCCGCCGTCAGCGGAAGCCGGAAGTTGCGGACTGCGCTTCCTAGCGGCCAGGTCGATGGGACCTGCTCCCCCGGGACCTGGGGGCGGAGCCAGAGCCAACTGCTGACTCAATTAAAAGCGCGTCGCAAGTGCGCAGCCGCCAGGGCCGCCTAATGGACACAGCTATTGTCCGGAGGGGGCGCTGGGCCAGCACCTTCTCCCAGTCTCACTCTTCCAAGGTCACTTCATATTCAACAAGTACGACTTAAATCTACATCAGCATACATACCGCAAAATCCACCGTATGGTGTATCTGGTGGATGGTACCCTGTGCCTGTACTGCTCATTTCCTTTGCTGTTCAGCTCACAAATAGAGCGAGTGAAAAACGATTGGCTATAAGTCTCAGTATGGGCAATAATTTCTCGTGTCTTATCTTAATAGTTCTTATGCAAATATATGTTGGCGGGAGTAAAATCGTTCTGCAGTCGGCTTCAAATGCCGATTCTCTGAATTTGCTTAATGTTGTTCCTTTCCCTCCAGTTATCCCCATTTGAGTTACTGAAATATCTGCGTAACGCTAGAGTGTTGTTTGAACCTACCAGTAACAAATCTAGCAGTTCTGAATGATATCTTCCTAAGGGGCTCCATAACGTTGGAGCTCCCGATAGATAGCAAAGCCCCGCTCGTCTGTGTTTGTTCTGACCTGCTGAAGGAAAGACCAAATGTTCACTGACAGTGGGAATAGGCCACGTTGGCTCTCCACCGAGAGCGACGCGAACTCTTTACGAATCGTCACTCATCCTGCTGCGAGGTCGTATCCACCGTGTCGGCTACACTAGGTGGTCTTTCGGTAGCGGAGCTCTTGAGCAAAACGAGAAACAGCTGCTATGTCCAATGTAACGCGCCAGATTCTCTACGACCGCTACACCCCGAGGCAACAACCTGACATAACTAGATGAATCTGCGAAAATTTCGTTTGAGGATTTTACAGATATTCATCTTTCAATTGTGAGTAGCATAGTGTAAGTAAAGCTTAAAAACACAGAATTGTAGAGTGTAGTGTCGGAACATTTAAGTACAAACATCATGATCGCAATCTTAGTGAAGTTTGTGCTATGTATGGTGTATTTGGACTAAGGACTGTTCCTAATTTGAGCTACGTTTTGAAATCACTGCTGAGCAAATCAATTCAGTGATAGCTCCTTGTGGAAGACTGATCAGTTATTTTTCACAAAATTGGTCTTCTGCTCACACGTTCCCGGTCTTGAATGGTATGGTCAATTGCCAGTAGATTTAAACAAGCACATACCCTCCTACGTAAATGTTTGCGGTGGTCATGCCATCGTAATGTGTGATGGGCAGCCAAGAACCTGAGTTTCGTGCGGATGTACAAGCCATGTCCGCTCGCAGTGTATACAGCGTCGAGTGGCCCAGCTACTTGTCGGCGAAGCTGTGAGACACCCAGCGATGTCAACGTTTCCTTTAACTTTCTACAGACAGCCACTGGACAAATCCCTACGCCCCACGCTGCTGAAGTTACATGGGATAACGTTGCTCGTGACAACGGACACTAAAGAATCGACAGTGACAACCAGAGTGTGAGGAACGAGAACCTAATACAACTGTTCAGACGAAACAAACCCGAGAACCGACTATAGCCCTTGAGAAGGGACAGACTCTAGAAAATAACAAGAAAACTGAGTCGTCACTTGCTAGCCAACAGGATAGTGAGCAAAAAACAAATGTGGCAGTGGAAGACACTGAAACCTCCCCAAGAGGCAGTCCTTCAAGGAAGCAAAAGAGGAGGAGACTGGCTCACAAGGGCGCTGAACAACTGGTACCGCCTTTGGGAGAAAAATCAAAGCAAATCAGCAACAAGCTACAGGCAGAACCAGCTATAAATCCAGTTCTGAGAATGCATGCTACCGATCCACTGCGAGCCAAATCAAGTATACCGGACCATTTGTCACACGGAAAATTGCAGCTGAGAGCCGATTTCGATACAGAGAAGCTCTCTCTGAGACTAGAAATGCAGAAGAAGAAACAGAGTTAATCAACACAAAAAAGGGGCTGATGCATCGGCGGAAATAAACCAAGATGAAGAAATGACTTAAACTGGAGGACGGGAGAGATTCCTGCTCAACAAGATCAACCGAACACGATGGATACAACTTTACTCGAACGTACATGCGAAAAAGGATATATTTCCAATAGCACTTCTGACATTCGTATGCTACTCTTACAGGAAGTAACAGGTATTAAATGAGAGAAGATATGTGGGTACAGCGCCATAACTAACCCTGGTATCAGTGCAGAGGTGGGAACCGCCGTTCTCACGACAGAAGGCATCCGTATCACACAAATTTTAAAACATTGCAAGCAGCAGAGGCACTGCAGTGACTGTTAATAACGCCCGAATCATCAACGTTTCCGAACCGTCTGACAACAATATCAGGTGTGCTAGAGCGGAATGTTTTAAAAGTGAAATCGTTCCTCTTAGCATCAAGATTACATAACTCTAGCCGGCGATCCTAATTCTGTCCTCATCCCGAAAGACCAGACTCGCAATTGCAACAAGTCTATAGAATTGGAAAGAATACTCCATCAATTGCAATTAACCGACATGTGGGAACATACTCATGCCGCATAGCCCGGTTTCACATATTTCACCAACCACTCAGCAAGCAGGCTGGACAGGATCTACGTATCGTCCAACTTAAATAACCTTGTCCTCCAGTATGAGGTCTGGCCTACTACGTTTTCTGACCGCGCTGCGTACCTCACCTCAATAAATTCCGAAAAACAAGATATTTACCGAGGGAGTAGAGGAAACTCGAAATTACACATCAACAAGATGAAGAATATAACATGAGGCATTTACTAACGCATGGAAAGAATGCGAGAAACGATTCCCGCTAGACAATTCTGCCATATCTTGGTGGCTGCGAAGTGATAAGCCTAAAATAAGCACAGTGCCGATCGAGAACTCATGACAGAAAAGCTTCTGGAATAAAAAGACGACTGAGTTTTATTTTAGCTGTTTTTAGACATGTACACCCTGGACACACTTGTAATATAGAACTATACAAATTTACAACAAACCTACCGAGGACAAGGAGAGGTAAGATCTTGTTAGGAAGGCATCGGTCAGAATTAGCGCATACCAAGTATAAAATCTCACAGCTGGAATAGAGGAGGTCGAACTGGAAGATCCAATAGGGTAGGGCCCAAAAAATAAATCTGCAGCACCTGATGATATCCCGTTGAATTCTACCAAGTGTTTTGGCCACAAATGAAAAGCAAGTTACTATGCTTTCTCAACGAACTCATGAACGTAAATATTGAAGTTCACAAGAATTTTCCTGAAAGGAACATAGTTCTAATTGCAGAAATCTCAGTTAGCATAGAAATTGAAAACCTGTCCCAGTAACATTACACAACAATGATTACAAGATTATGGCTCATGTATTATCAAGGAGACTGAAAATGGTAATTAACTCTATAACTGGTCAGTACCAAACATGTCTAGGTAAAGACAGAAACATCTTTCAGAATATATGTGAATATAGAGATTTAATATCACTCGCAGATATCTGCCGAATAAAATGCTCATTAGTGTCATTAGTTTGACAGAGCAGATCATAAGTACGTCCTCAGAATCATGGAGGTAATGGGATTTCCACCATGATTCGTAAAGATTACTCAACAAATATTAGAAAACAGTACAGCACGAATAATGATAAACGGACTACTAAGCACAGAGATGGAGGTGACTGGATCCGTACGACAATGTTGACCTATGTCAACGGCCCCCTTCGCAATAGCAATAGAACCTCTTCTAGCGACACTCACACATCGCCTACGAGGATTGCATGTAAACAGCAAGAAAATAGTGTGCCACGTCTATGCACATGATGTGGGCATCCTGGTCACATATGAAGATGGAGCAGCGAAAGCTATTCGTGTTATACACACAAACGAACTTGCTTCTGATGACAAGCTAAATGAAAGGAAGTCAGGCATCACGAACATAGGCAGAGCGGTACGCTTGCAAAATCAGGGAGAGTTGGCGGCAGTATCCAAAATGAAATGTTAGGGTACTGAATACAGGAGCAACACCCAACACACTATTGCCTTTACTTATAAAAAAACTACTTACAATCATACGAGCATCTGTACAAGGGAAAAGTATGAAGCAGATGGACGAGACACAGGAAAAGACTCTGGTAAATGTATACGTATCATCCAAACTTAACTATATTGCCCAAGCTTTGGCGATAACTTATAAACAGCAAAAGAATTATGTCGGCGAGTGGACGCTTTGTAAACTAAGGCAACATTTTCAAAGTGAGGTTCACACACTAACACCCCCCACAACGAAAGGGAGATTAAACCTCACTGATGTCAGCTACAAGTTACAAGCATTATGCCTGCCTGTGTCGAATGTACAAGCAGCGGAAACAGTTGCCAGACAGCTTAACGACCCACTTGCTGAACGAAATTGCTCCTGCCAGCCTGCAGCAGCCAATAGATGTGTAGCATATACCAGCTGGTCTTTCCACCTAAAATATTTTCTCGTTGATCACAGTTACATCTCATCGAGAGTCTCAGAACAGCAGGTAACGAAAGTGAAGGACATCTATACATATTTGGCAGAAGCCAAGAAAAAAATATCCTAACAAGAACTGGTCTGCAATTTGGAAAAACATCCACGACAAGAACTTTGTATAATGCAATAAACAGGAAAATACCAAGTAATACAAAACTGCTTGCTATGCATCTCACAAATTCACCCACATGAACATCATGCAATCTTCTTGTTACTGAAGAACACAGATCTGTGTGTGAAAGAGGAAGAGATATTTGGCATATATGTAGTTAAGCAGAAGTTAGCGATTTTCAACAGAACATCTCCAAACGTCTTCAACCCGGTATAGGTTTTGACTCCAAATGCGGTGCCGTATCCTAATAACAAAAGAAACCCTGTTAATTAGCTAAAAGGGCACTCACTGCGTTATATCGTGAAAGCAGAAAATAAAAGTGAAGAAGATTACTGGGTGTACCTAACGACACAGCACCATTATCTCATATGGAAAAAAACCTACAAAAATATTAAGCATGCTTCTTCAATTGAATCGTGGAATAAAATACTTCAGAGAATAGTAATAGAAAAAGATTGATACGGATTTCATAGATGTTAGCATTGTAAGATTACATATAATGGACACAAAATTGTCTTACATCCGTTCAAGAGACACTGAAGAAAAGAAATGAAGACCATGGCAAGAAACAGAGGGCGAAATCCCCACGAAGAAAGACAAAAAATCATTTATTTTTTAATCAAATTATTTCATAAGAAGAGAAGTTTTAAGTTCTAAAAATTTGCAACTTGAAGTAGAAAGAAGATTTTATGTTCTCTTTATGAAGAGGACAGGCTTCACGTTCAGCAAGAGGAAGATTAATTTGCTTTGAATATGATTATGAAGAAACATATATTTCCTCTATGTTGAGAAAGAAAAAAAGAAAAAATGTGTGGAAGTCTCCGTCTCGCCGTGAGTTGTGCACGGATAGCAAAATAGTAAGGAGATAAGTGGGAAACCAGAGTTCGAGGCGCGGTCAGGCATAAATTTTCATTGCCTTCATTCAATTCCACAGCTCTCCTAACAAATGGGACAATTATGGCGATTCGGAAAGTGAGATACTTATGGTGTTTCGAAAGAGTCATCGTGTAATTCTTTTGCACATTGTATTAACTTCAACAGTTTCTTGAAAGGTTAAAGTGACTGTTGGATATCGATAAATATATTGTCATTTTTATTTTATTCTAAAAAGCTACTGTAATTTTAATACAACATAATTTTAAAAAATCTGTTTCAAGTTTATTGAACAGATTTACATTCGCAAAATGTGTTCCGTCGTAACGTGGTGAACCAAATAGAAAAAGAGACTAGCTAAACTTCAGGAGTTGTTTCTGAATTGAGTAGTTCCTGTTCCAGTGGTGATTGTAGTCGTCACAGGTATTAACAAAACGATAACTAGAGGTAAGCAGGGAAGTGTAGTGAATACTTTGTTGCTGTATACAACGGATAAATAATTTATCCACTAAACGCCTCAGGAGTTCGATAGCCACACTGAAACTCAGGTAAACACGCAGTCACATGTGAGTCAAAGAGTACAGTATAAATTAACGTTGTATTCAGTATTAATATTGTTGGTCCAGTTCAAGAATTCGAAGTTGGACGCTAGGGAAATAGCGAAAGTTATAGAAAAGTCTCACTGCTTCACAGGCTGGAAGGATACGGAAGTAAAGAGAACACTACATTTGAGAATAGGAGAGAGGGTGAGAGTATTGCTAAAGATCTTTTTGATTTGAAATTTTATATTTCTCAATCAAGGTTCCGCAACCATCCATAATGAAGACTGACTTATATAGACATGTCGTTGTAAAGTCTTTGGCTGCTGCATCCGCGTTACCATTGTTCCCTGTTCAGCCACCACTGACGACGCAATTTTCCATTTGAAATTTAAAGCTGGCTTTAGATATACAGTGTGGTCAGAAACAGGTTGAAAAACTTGTGAGAATGTTGTAAAGGAGGCTGTGCTGAGAAATAATTGTAAAGAAATTCGATACCTTAGGCCGTTGCCGACTTATTCATCATTGAAGTTAACCAATCAGGTTGCCGCTCGCAGTAAAATGTGGCGGGTCAATGAGTTACCACTTTTTTCAGATGCTCATTATCGGTTAAAATGTGCCTTTTACGGAAATGATAAATTTAAGATAGGTGAGCAAAGGCTACGTTTGTTCGGTTTGAGGAAACAAAAAGGACACGTTTGGCGGCACTGTGTTTTGCAGGCTGCTTAAAAATGCTCTCACAGACAGAATCTTTCTGACCACCCTGTATTCATACCGACAATTTCTTTCCTCAAGAGAATAACTTACTTATTCCTGCCAAGCGCATGACGGATGTAGACGAATTTCGAATAACACGCCGCAGCTTTATAGGAGAAGTGACGCTGAGGAAAAGGAGGAGCCTCCACAAATTCGCCCGAAGTATTTTTACCACCTACCCTTCGCGCGTCCCACGTGGAGCAGTGGGGTCGTAAACCTGCGAGAATATGCTGTGCGGGACTGAATTTACGGGAGGTTTCCTGACACCTGGCCACAGCAAGGCACTACGAATCTGCTGCCCGCCCGCAGCCGCCCTCGTAAAACCGGAACAACTCTTCTGGACAGCAGGCACAGCACACTGTAGCCTTACCTCTGCCCACTCTCAGGTCTGGTGTCCTTGAAATGGGTGTCGCGTGCTAGAAGATCACTGTGGTGCAGAAGAACTCTGGTCTTAATAGACTGCTGTATCAGCTGATTACAGGTCTCGTGTAGAAATTACACTTGGGTCGTGTTCTGTACCCGTTGTGGTTGTTCCCAGCTGTTCTAACAACCCCCAACTGCGCGCAGCGCTGTTATTTTAATTATGGATATGTGCCTACGTTCAGCGATGTTATCTCCGTTTCTCTTGCCGAACGGTATTAGCCGAGCGGTCTAGGGCGCTGCAGTCATGGACTGTGCGGCTGGTCCCGGCGGATGTTCGAGTCCTCCCTCGGGCATGAATTGTGTGTTTGTCCTTAAGATAATTTAGGTTAAGTAATGTGTAAGCTTAGGGACTGATGACCATAGCAGTTAAGTCCCACAAGATTTCACACACACACACACACACACACACACACACACACACACACACACACACACACACAGTTTCTCTATCAACTAGTTGAACACTCGAATGTGGTGGCGCACAGTGCCCACCACTTGAAGAATTCGTAAGCGTCTGCAAATTGCTGAAGAACATTCGACTCTAAAAAATGAGCTGCAGGTGAGCGTAATTACGTGGTGCTACAGTAATGCTGAACATTAGATGGCAAGATTGGATAACTGATGAAGAGGTACTGAATGTGACTGGGAAGAAAGCAAATTCCGAGGTGTCAAGTAATCGTCGGTATGGTAGAGGAAGGAAGTCTTGTGAGTAAAAGTTGTAGAGAGAAACCCAGTGGGAACTACACTGGGTAAGTTCCAATGGGTGTGCGGTGCTGCAGTTATGCAGAGATGAAGAGGAGTGACTATCACAAAGAGCTGTATCAAAGTAGTCTTTGAAAACCACAACAGCAACAACAACAATAACGAAAGCAACAGCTTGCATTTCGAAGAGGGTGCTAAATATTCTTAGAGTAGTTGGCGATAACACTGAAGCAATTTCCTCTCGTAAAGGAAGATTTAGCTCCGAAGCACCTCTATACGCACGAGATATCTGGCAATCAGGCTCCGTCAGTCAGCGGCGCACACACACGCACGCACGCACACAAACTACTGGAGGCCCTCCAGCGCCTTATGAAGCGGAGGCCCACTCTGGGTGAGCACCGGCCGTCCACTTTCATCGGGCCGTGTCAGGCGCCCTCCAGAGGGCTTGTACTCTGGGAGAGTGGGGCGAGAGGGGCGGGTGGGTCAGCTGTGGCCAGTGATGTGCGGGTTGAGGCATGCGTCCGCCCGCTCTGTATTGATGTCCGACCGCAGCGCCCGTTTTACGATTAATATACGCCGACAGCGGAGGCAGCAATCTCTTTTCTGCAGGTGATATTACACGCTGTCACACTTCAACGCTTGAAGCTGCATCCTACCCAATTAATTTTATTCGGCTGTTATACATTTCCAGACGAGGTTCGCGTGTAAGCGCGGCGTCGCCCAAAGAGAACCGGAATGCGGTTAAAGGTTAGGGATCCTTTACGAATGCGACTGTGACGGCAGACATACTGGTGGATTATGAAGAAGCTAAACTGGAAAGACCTGATATAAATTTTCGTAAAACACTTGATAATGTTCTTGACACTACCGTATCTCAGTCACACAAGTCATCTGGGTCGGAATTTTATTTTCATTTTTGGCCTCTTATAGGTGACAATAACTTCGATTATCAATGAAGTGATACTAGCTGGCTCGCTTTCTGCTCCTTTCAAGGTAGATAATATGGTTATTACGCCGAAAACCAAGGGTCTATTTAGTCTTCACTCACGTCTCCGATTATTCTTCTAAGTTTCGACTGTAACATTCTCGCTCGGGCTATAAACACCCGTATCTCCAAGTTGCTCGACGAAATCATTGTCGTTCACCAGAGATGTGCTCCTGGACGCACGATACTGACTTCTGATATCGAATGTCGTGATGTCGTTTTGGTGGTTGCGGTCACTAATACCTCGGTGGCCTTGCTTTTTCTCGACTTCCACAAGACATTTGACGGTCTAAGTCACAGTTTTTTAATGAGTGTGTTAACCGCTTTGAGTTTTACTCAAGACGCATTCAAGGACCTAGCGAATCTTTTCTCTGGTATCCATTCTTCAGTGATTGTGAACGGTCACCTTACCACGGATTTCAATCCGATGGAATCTTGGGAAGCTCCTTATCCATGTCATCCTTTGTTTTGTTCTTAGAACCCTAGCTTTGGCGTATAGTCATAAAAGTACGTGGCTGGACTACATTGAGGGGATGATTTTCGGTCCACGTTTACGCCGATGACGTCATGTTGTACGAAAAGCTGACGACATTTTCGGGCTCAAGGATACCTGGGATTCGTTTTGTCCCCTTGCCGTTGCCCAAATTAATGACCCTAAAAAAGCACGTTCCTGCCGTTGCGAGGCTTTAAAAAAAATTGTAATTACATGGGCGATGGTGGTCGATCGACACAAGGCTTTAGGGCTCATTGTGGATCGCAATCGTCCAAAATGGAGGCAAGTAACTGGCAAAAAGTTACGATTCGTGTGCAGGGAGTGAGTCTTGAACACGAACGCCATTCCCTGAGCCTCTCTCACCAAGTGAGGGTCTTGGGCACGTACGTTTTCAGTAAAGTGTAATACACTGCACAGATATTCCCGCTTCCCGCGATGATGGCCTGCAGACTCAGACAACTGTCCGGTCAATTCTTTTGAGTTCAGTATGATGTCGTGGCCAGGTGCTGCAAACTCTGAGGGTTAGGTCTTACCGATATTAATGCGAAGTTGTCCGTCTTGTTGCTACGATGCAATGTTTCAACATGTACACATGAATCGTGTACCATTACATCCCGTTTATTTTCCTGTCTGTAGCCGGTCAGTCTGACTCCTCGTTTTAGTGTCAGTTTCTTAGGTGCAGATATCTTTTCAAAGACGCACCTCAGTATTAGAGTCTTATCCCGTTGGAGCGAACCGACTTTCTCTTCTCCTCAGGTGAAATAACTCCCCTGTCAACTTCCTGGCAAAATGTCTGGTCTCATCTCAGGCCTCCCATATTACCGATGGATGTGGAATAGGATCATTCATTTTTTGATACCGTCTGGCGATCATTTCTAAGATAATCATAGTGATACCTTCACAGACTTTTCTCTCGTGGATCGGATCATTGGCTCAGAATCTGTCGACAGTCGGGTTTTCTTTCCCGAGGGCCTGGTTCCGCTTTCTCGTGTGAATTTCTCATTCATGTTTTCCCTCAAACAAAAACAAATACGATCGTCTGGACCCTGTGTCTCAATGTGCACTGTGTAGTTGAAGGAGGGAACGATCCTGAACCCAGTGTCTTTCACCAGTGTCTGGAGACTGCACATTGGAAGTGGCTGCGGTTACCACGTTATGGATCACTTTTTGCATATATCCTTTTTCTTGTTTTAGGTCGACAGGTTGTTGATTAAGTTCCCCTGTGGTCCTTTATTTCTCCCTGTTCCTGTTGCCCAATCACTTGAAGTCTTGTTTTGTTCACTTTTCTTCCTTATACACAAATGAAAAACAACAAAAATAATAAAAAATATAAATTAGGTTGTGAGCTACTTTCCTGGTTACGTAGAATATTTCCCTCTTATTTTATTACTAATAATTATTTGTTTTATCAATTCCAGCTCGTATTACATGATTCTTTTGACTATAGTCGTTTGAATGTTCATGAAAGGAGCAGGTCAAAGAAAGCACCAATAATATTTTTAAAAAGCGGGTAGCGTCCTCGAACATTAATCGAAAGCTCCTTGGTCCCGAGTTCGAACCCAGCCACTGATTAAATTTTGAATAAAAATCAAGGTCGGCCGAAGACTACCGGCAGAAGAAATCACCCTCGCTCTTCCAACGGTCTTGGAAAAGACGGCGGAGGATGTGACAGTTTCCCCTTCGGATGGAAAACTGCCCACAAAACGCAGAAGAATATGCAGTGATCAACAACATGAGGATTTAGACAAATGAAATGCACTGCATTAAAGAAAAATAATGTGTATCCACGGGACATGAGGCCTGTAATTGAGAGAGAGAGCGCCATGATGACCTCACCATTTGTAAAACATTCCAGATTTACCCCGCATTCGGATCTCAGGTAGGCAACTGCCAAAATAACATATTACGAATCAGAGTTTGGGGTGATAGAAGTTTCAATGTAATAGCAAAGGTAGAAGATGTGAAAAGAAAAATGCAAAGGCTCCATCCACAGTAAATCCAGAGAGGGTCAGTGAACTGAAATAAATGAAGTCTGGTCAGATGAATATGGGGTAAAACCAAGAGCAACAGTACGTAACTGGAGTAGGATTCGTTATGGATATGAATGTAAGGCTACTGTGAAAAATTTAGGTCAAATGGCTCTCAGCACTATTGGACTTAACATCTGAGGTCATCAGTCCCCTAGAACTAAGAACTACTTAAACCTAACTAATCTAAGGACAACATACACATCCATGCCGGAGGCAGGATTCGAACCTGCAACCGTAGCGGTAGCGCGGTTCCAGACTGAAACGCCTAGAACCGCTCGGCCACACCGGCCAGCTAACAATTTAGTGAAAGGGTTCTTCTCATCAGATTCGACAGTAAACCAATACCACAACAATAGTTCAGATATAGCAGTCAACATCGCAAGCAGAATATGACAATAAAGAAGTGTAAGTAGGCTGTATAGGTTTTCTTATTGGTAACGCTACGTAGCGCTCTGTATGAAAAATCACTGGCTGTGCTGTGTGCAGTCTGTGGCTCGTTGGCATTGTTGTAATACTCGCCATTGTAGCGTTGGGCAGTTGGCTGTTAACAGCGCATAGCGTTGCGCAGTTGGGGGTGAGCCGCCAGCAGTGGTGGATGTGAGGAGAGAGATGGCGGAGTTTTGAAACTAAGACTGGATGTCATGAACTGCTATATACATTATGACTTTTGAACACTATTGTGGTAAATACATTGTTTGTTCTCTATCAAAATCTTTCATTTGTTAACTATGCCTATCAGTATTTTGAATCTTTTATTTAGCTGTATTGCAGTAGTTCGAGTAACGAAGATTTTTGTTAGGTAAGTGATTTGTGAAAGGTATAGGTTAATGTTAGTCAGGGCCATTCTTTTGTAGGGATTATTGAAAGTCAGATTGCTTTGCGCTAAAAAATATTGTGTGTCAGTTTAAGCACAGTCTTGTACAATTTTTCTAAGGGGACGTTTCATACAAGTATGACAGCATATTAAAATTTCGGTTCAGTATGTAAAGAAAGATTAAAATCCAATAACAATGGGGGACTGGATCGCTGCTGTACGGGAAGGAATCAATAAAATGGTTATGGGAAAAATGGGCTTGACATTAGGAACGAGAAAGGAGAAAACTAATTGAGTTCTGCAATAAATTTCACTTGGTAAAAGCAAATACTCCGTTCAGGAATCACAAGAGGATAAGGCCGGGAGGTACGGAAAAATATCAATTAAATTATATCATGGTCACGCAGAGATACAGAAGTCAGATATTGGGTCGTGAGGCATACTCAGGAGCGGGTATGGATTCAGAGCACAATTTAGTAATGATGAAAAGTACCCTGAAGTTTAAGATGATCACACGGACAAGCCATTGTGGAAGGAAGTTAGTTACTGAAGTACTGAGGAATGATGTGGCTCGTTTCAAGTTCGGCAAGTATGTGGATACTGCGATATGGACATATATAAATAAGGACCAGTTACAGATACTGGACAGTCAAACGTAGGTACAAGTAAAGTAACTGCGAATAAACCTTGGGTAACATAAGGGGTTATTCAATTTATCCATGGAAGAAGGAAGTAGAACAATTTTCAGAGAAAGACAGGAACACAGCAACAGAAGGCCCTTAGGAATGATATAATTAGGCAGTGCAAGGCATCCAAGGCTAAATGGCTGCAGGAATGATGTGAAGATATCGAAAAAGAAATGATCGCCTGGAAACTAACGTTGAGTATAGAAGAGTCAAAACAGTCTTAGGTGAAATTAAAAACATGGATGGTACCATTAAGAGTACAAAGGAAATTCGAATGTTAAATGCAGAGGACAGAGTGGATAGATGGAAAGAGTTCATTGAAGGCCGCTACGAGGGAGAGAATATATCGGATGACGTGATAGAAGGAAATGGAGTCAATATGGAAAACACGGGGGACCCAGTATTAGAGACAGAATTGAAATGGAACCGGAAGACTTGAGATCAGTTAAGGCCAAAATAAGTAGACAAGGTCCGATTCGAATTCCGAAAATCACTGGGACAGGGGCCGAGCAAACAACTATACAAGTTGATGGGTAGAATGTATGGGACTAGCAACATAGCAGCAGACTTCTCGAAAAATATAATCCACACAATTTCGAGGACATCAAGGGCAGATAAGTGCAAGAACTATCGAAAAAAGAACTAAAATGTTCAGACATCCAAGCTGCTGACTAGGGTAATATTCACAAGAATGCTAAAGAAAATTTTAAAAAAGGGTTTGACAGTGTAAAATTTGTCACGATGACTGAAATTCTGAAAAAATAGGAGTAAGCTATAGTGCAAGATGGGTATTGTTCATTTTGAACAAGAAGCAAGAGGGAACAATAAGTCGGGAAGATTGAGAGCAAAGTGCTCAGATTAATATTGTGCATGACATGGCTGCAGTCTTTCACATTTGCTGTTACATCTATACGCCGAAGAAGCCATGACGCGTTTAAGAGAAAGATTCAAGAGTGGGATTAAAATTCAGGGTGAAAGGATATCAATGATTAGATTCTTGATGACATTGCTATCCGCAATTAAAGGAAAGAAAACTAACAAAATATGTTGAATGAAGTGAACAGTCTAAAGAGTATAGAATACGGATTGAGAACAAAGCAGAAAAAATAGTCAGGAGGAGTAGCAGAGATAAGAATATCGAAAAGCATACCATCAAAATTCATGATCAAGAAATAGACGAAGTTAAGGAACTCTGATAACGTGGACGAACAGGGCGAGGAGAACTCAAAAAGCAGACTAGCAGAGCTGAAGAGGACATTTCTGGTCAGAAAAGGTTTACTGCTATCAAAGATAGAACTCGATTTGAGGAAGAAATTGCTAAGAATGTGCGTTTGGAGCACAGAGTTGTACAAGAGTCAATCATGGACAGTAGGAAACCGGAACATAGGAAAATAGAAGCATTTGACTTGTGGTGGTACAGAAGAATATTAAAATGAGGTATACTGATGAGGTAAGGAATGAGGAGGTTCTTCACAGAATCGGCGAAGAAAGGAACATGTGAAGAACACTGACAAAAGAACGGACAGGACGACAGGACATGTGTTGACATATCGGGAAACAACTTTCATGGTACTAGAGGGAGCTGTAGAAGTCCGTAACTGTAGAGGACGACAGTGGAATAGGCCCAATAAATAACTGAGAGCTTAGGGTGCTAGTGCTTTTCTGAAATGAAAGGGTTAATTCAGGAAAGGAATATGTGGTGGACCGCATCAAACCAGTCTCAAGACTGATAAATCACACCCGCGGTGTTGATATTACCCTATATGCGTCTGACGTTTTCTATCTTCACTACCACAATCACTCTCTGCTCGGACCCACTGACTGTTACTGTTACTTTGGTTATTCAGTCTTTGCAGTGTCCTCTGAGAGATATGAATAAGGAACTTATCTGGAATCTTCGTTCGATGACGATATTTTTATTGCACGTTTTCCGTAATTATGTATCATTATTAACGTTTTTGGCTCTATTGAACAACACCCTGTACAACGGTTTTCTGGAATTCTCATACTTTGCTGTAGTTTTTCTTTGTGCCCGTATTATAATTTAAGGTTTCAAAGTAGTCTCTGTTACGTTTTTTCAGGTCAATTTCTTCAGATCTCCTTAGTTTTTTCTGCGTGGCCAGCTATCCAGTAGCGAATTTAATGGTTAATGATTGTTCTGTCTGGTACATCAAGTTTTGTTATTACTACTTCCTTCAGGTCTTGTAGCACTCCAATAATCGATTTTATTGTCCATATTCAGCTTCACTGTAACTTTCATAGGATTCCACGACCTGACTAGTTGATCTGGTCGGCTGCGTTCTTTTATTATGTCCATAGAATATCACTCTATTTTTTAATTTTAAGAATAAAAGTTGGTATATTTTCCAATTTCTTCATTTGCTCTTTTGCTTTTACTCTGATGTTGCTTCTCCAATATGCTATGGAAGTTAAAAGTTTCTCGATTACTTTTCGTCTCCCTCTTGAATATCTTCAGTGGATGTCTCTCTCTCTCTCTCTCTCTCTCTCTCTCTCTCTCTCTCTCTGTTTAAACTCGTTTCCCAGCCCCTATAGAGACCCTCTGGTTTTTACTGTGTTGTAGTGACTCTTTTCAGTTCACACTTTATCAGTAGTCTAAGAGTACGTTACACTCATCGGCGACGGGAAGTTAAGATCAGATCTCAATTTCTTCCTCTGTATAATAGCAGAACTTTAATTCACAAAATTGCATCTTATCCCATGTAAAATATTTTCATACTTGTTTCTATTGCAACATGAAATTTCTTACATTCCTCCGCAAATCGTCAGCATGCATCCATATTAAAATATTATTAATTCATTAAACTGTAACGTAGCTCATTATATGTCATTACTAAATGTTCTATATCTTACCAACGGAAAAATAAATTAAACAACATGAGAATATAATTAACTTACTAGTTTGCTAACTTCTGGGAGCCCTATGAGAAGTGTTACATTTTGAAACATGGCTTCTCGGTTCGTAGTTCCCCTCAGCGGACTGCGATTTTCGAAGAGTATAGTTTTATCTCAGTGATTTTTAACGGATGTTATTACCCGTTACCCTACAAGGAAGCGTGACGTGGTGAGAAGTATCGGGCGTCCTCCAGTCTGCTCTGTCGCAGCAGACTGAAGCTCAGCCCCCAGAGGCGACACAGAGCCGTGCTGTGTATTTGGCGAGAGAACAGCAAATACGGCCCGGCTTGTCCCGGCTGCAGCTTTCACGGGGGAAGCATTCTGTTTACTCGGGGTGTTGTGATATGCGCCGCTACGGAATGAGTCCTGTCCCAACGTCGTTTTCGTTTACTCGGGTCAACCTTATTGACTTCCCAGTCACAAGATAGTCCCATATGGTACTACACTCACACACGAACGTTGCTAGCACAAATAACGATCTTTAAGATGCTTCGTAGGTGTGTACGGGAGTTAGAACAATGCAGTGCCTATTTTTTCGTTTTCGCGCAATTTCACTTTTAAGCGATAAAACACACCCCAGAAGGTAATCTGGCATTTTAGTTGGAGTTGCAATATCTTAGACACTGTGCAATATAAAAATAGTGTTTCATATGAAAGATGAGATGTAATTAACTTTCTTGAAAGCTGTATAATCTACTTTTGTAATAACTTGAGATCTTGCAAAAATACCTCACCGTTATTAACTAATTTTGAAAAATTAAGACTTTTTCATAAGACAAATTAAAGAAGCTTTAACGCCACTTCCATCCTGGTTTCTGAAACACCATTTTGGTTACATAAGCCGTACACAGTGGGCTGTCAGAGAATTTTCAACATAATTAATTAAAAAATCTAAATGTCCGTCATTATGCTATTTGTTTTGTATTTTAATTGTTATTTTCATGTTTTTCGTTTAGTTTGCCTCATCACATACGTGTATGTTGTTGATTCAAGTTATAAGAAACTCATTATTATGAAAAAAACATTACAATAATAGTAGTTTGGCAGAAAGTGCGTAAGACCTAACATTTTTTTACAACATGTGCAGTGAATGGAGTATACTTGTGCACACAACACAAACGAGTGAAAAGACAACATAAAAAAGTAATGTGGATTTCTAAATAGAGTGAGTGATTCGCTAAATATCTTTATTTTTATCAGAATATTTCAGTACGTTGGCTAACCTTTTCAAAGAAATTGGATTACGTACTACTGACCACAGCTTGATTCTATTGCTTGTCAAGTGGAGATTAACAGCTTGGACATTCGTCAGAACTAACTGATCACCAAGAACATTATGAGCAAATAGCTCGAGTGTCCACGTACCATAGCGGCGATGCGTCGTGGCATGGAAGCAATGAGACCTTGGTAGGTCGCTGGAGGGAGTTGGACCACATCTACACACAGGTCACCTGCAAATACCGGGGAGGAGGGCGATGAGCTCTGACGCCATGTTTAATCAGAACCCACATGTGTTCGATCGAGTTCAGATCTGGCGAGTTATACGGCCAGCACATCAGCTGGAACTGGCCACTGTGTTCCTCGAACCACTCCATCACACTACTGGCCTCATGACATGGTGAATTCCTCTGCCGTTGGGAAACATGATCGCCGATACTCTTTGGATGTCAAAATGTGGTTCAAATGGCTCTGAGCACTATGGGACTCAACATCTGACGTCATCAGTCCCCTAGAACTTAGAACTATTTAAACCTAATTAATATAAGGACATCACACACATCCATGCCCGAGGCAGGATTCGAACCTGCAACCGAAACAGTCGCGCGGTTCCGGACTGAAACGCCTTAACCGCTCGGCCACCGCGGCCGGCAGTTGGAAGTCAAGGTGTCTTATACGATCTCCGCTGGACTCATGGATGGCCACGCGAACTTTCCCAAGGGTGTAATAGAGCCTCCACTAACTTGTCTCCATGTCGAAGTACAGGTGTAACGGAGCTGTACCCATGGAATTCGACGGATTTGCGCACTCCCATCGGCATAATGAAGAAGGTATTGGGATTCATCAGACCATGCAACACTCTGCCTCTCCGCCAACGTCCAGTGCCGATGGACAAGTGCCCATTTCAATCGTAGTAGCCGATGTCGTCGTGCTAACATTCGTACAGGTATGTGTCGTCAGCCACGAAGGCCCATCGTAGGGAGCATTCCGTGCACAACGGGTGCAGACACATTTTTGCTCTAACCAGCATTTAATTCTGAGAGTTCTGCCACAGTTCGCCGCCTATCCTGTTTCACCAGTCTGCCCATCCAGCGGCGTCCGACATCTCTAATGAGGGGTGGCCGCCCAACCCCACGATCCTTAGACGTGGTTTCACCTCGATTTCACCACGTCTGGAGGACACTCACCACAGCACTCCTCGAACACGCAACAAGCCGTACAGTTTCCGAAATGCTTGTGCCAAGCCTTCGGGCCATCGCAGTCTGCCCTGTGCCAAAGCCAGATAGATCGCATACCTTCCCCATTCAACACAGGAACAGCACGTTTGCTGATACTATATGCACGGTGTGTTTGGCCGACTGGCAGTGATTCCTCGCCATGTGACGCTGCTTCTATCGCCTGGATGGGCTTATATCGATATTTAGTCGGTGGTCATAATGTTCTGGCTGATCAGTGTATATCTGAAAACCTTCCCACAAATTTCCTGCAACATCGAAAGCTTTATACATCCAACTACTGTATGGTTCAAATTGGTTCAAATGGCTCTGAGCACTATCGGACTCAACTGCTGAGGTCGTAAGTCCCCTAGAACTACTTAAACCTAACTAACCTAAGGACATCACACACATCTATTCCCAAGGCAGGGTTCGAACCCTCGACCGTAACGGCCTCGCGGTTCCAGACTGTAGCGCCTAGAACCGCTCGTCCACTCCAGCCGGCCCAACTCCTGTATCTTTACCATCGAAACTTTTGGGACCACCAGAAGAACAAGACGTTCGACCTCAACTACGATGTTCAAAATGGTTCTTTGGACTTATGTAAACAAGTGTTTAGAATGATAATGAACGTTCAGGTATTTCCTTAAGTATGTTGAAAAAACTCCAGCAGCAGTGTGTACATTTTATTTTCCAAAAAAGGCATTTCAGAAACCATCTTTATTACACGTGGGTGAAGGTGGCGTGAAAGCTTCTATAATTTGTATTATAGCAAAAGATATATAAACCCGAAAGAACATACATCACATATGTATAATTAAAGGGAGGACGGCCAATGGTGCACACCACGCTCGAACTCTTACGGGAATCGGTAAAAGTGCCACCAGTAATGAAGATAATGGTCAAGTGATGAGTTGAGAACTTTAGTCTAACGAGAGGCATGCTAGGGTAGTCCATGTAATTGAGGTAACCACTGCGTTCGGATGGCTTTACGGTCAGAGCATCTGTCTAGTAGGTAGGAGACCTGTTTTCGAATACAAGTCTGGCACAAATTTTCAACTTCCTCATTGGTTTAAAACAGTGCCCACTCGCAACAATGTCTATAATTCCTTTGTCTCTTTATATATTTACATTCCAGTTGTTATATGAAACCCATTATATTTGTTTCACAGAGTCTAAGATATTCTCTCTAAACAGAAAATCCCTAGTTATTTTGTTTTTTGGGGTACGTTAAAACTGAAGTTGGGCAAAGACGGAAAAATAGGTATTGCATTATTTTCACTTCACTACATACTTGACGAGTTTCATCAAGGCCGTTTGTTTGCGCTGGGAATGTTCCCTCGTCAGTTAACTGCCTCTTGCACTCCATGTGTAACTATTAAAATAAACGCCAATAAGTAACTACAGATATTAAGTTAAAATAAATGTAACCAAAGCGCTATTAAACAGTGAAAGGAAACTGGCCATCACTTTTAGTTTGACGGTTTGTTTGACTACGACAGTACTACACATGGCGTGACCCTAATGACACTAGTGCATTTTATGAGCTCTGTGCCATTGCCTCGCCACAGAAATTCAAGATGGGCCTATACATAACGTCGCTTTTTATGAAAATTATTTGTAAAAACGTGAATGCTACGTTCTTATCGCTGCTCACGCATTGCGCCTTGAGAGGAAATGAGAAATTGTCTAAGTCACGTGCGGTTGGCAAATGCAATAGAATGTCAAATATTCATTTATTGCTCTTCGCGTAAGTGTTCTAGTTCTCCACCCATTTCTCTTTGCATTTGCGTCAGCTTTACTGAGTTTTGAACCTTTGTTTAACACCATTAGGCGTTAAATTTTGGAAGTTGCTTCCGTAACGCGTGAGGAGACATTCAAATAATAATGTACTTCCAACATCGCCCAAAGCCTTGATAAACGTCTGGAAAGAAATACGTTTCCTGTATCAGCTGTTACGGATTTCTGTTTGATTTTTACTTTGCATACTACGAACGGTTATGTCGCCATTCCCAGCTAAAATGTTAATCACGTTAACAAACTGTATTTTGGATTAGACATTTTACTTGAGAATGCTTGCTCAGGTGAAACGATGTATAACGCACAGCTAAAATCAAATAGTAATGAATAATAGGCGATGCAGGAAACTTATTCTTGCAAGATATTCAAAGGTTGATTCTTCCCATTTCAAGTCTCTAGATTCAATAATTTAAGTTCGGCGTCGATTCTTACGTTCTTCCTGTGAACATCGATTTAATGTCCTATGCCGCTGTGACATTTGATGCCACAAGTGGCTTCCATAAATGATGCTTCTGGTACTATTGCGTGTAGTAGTGTATGCGCTGATGTATGTCACATTCTCTTATTGTATACTTCGCTGTCTTACAGTTTTATTGCAATTCTATTTCAATGTCTACCAATCGCCAGGCTTTTGTTGTACGTCGTTGCTGGTATGTTTTAATCTGTTTTCTCGTGCCTGTTACGATTGTCCCTTTTTTATGGCATTGATAGATTTGTTTTGGCTCATTTTAATTATGAAGAGTAAGCAGATACATCAGGTTGTACTTTTTTGAGCGAGCGCAGAATTTAGTAATGACTGTACATATGCATTAACGTCAACTGGAGGATATTTTTGTTAATTTAATCTGCACTGGAGCAAACTCCTGTCAGTTTCTGTCATCATTACAGGTGTTCGCTTGTTTCACTCTGACGTCTATTACATTTGAAATATTTAGTAATCTGTTTTTCATGTGTCACGGACGGAGCAAGGAGGGCATAACAAGAGAAGGGGCACAGGCAAAGAGAAATTCATCAATAAATGAAGTATCCTACTATGAAGAATATTTATTTTCAGGAACACTTTTCGGAGAATCTACGTCTGTAGCACAGCATTGTATGGAAGTGAAGAATGTGTGCCAGGCAAACTGAAAATCAAAAAAGAATCGAGGCGACTGAGAAAAGCTGTTAGATAAAAGAGCTCAAAATTAAGTGGACTAATAAGGAATGAAGAAGTTCTGAGCAGAATCGACGAGGACGTGAATATACGGAAAACAGAGACTAGAAGAAGGGACGTGATGATAGGACGTGTCTGATAATAGTAAAAAGAGCTGTTGAGTTCGAAATGTCTAGGGATTGTCAGAGAATCATATATACCCAATACCAGACGAGTTTTGCTGCAAGTTCTACGCTCAGACAAAGAGGTTGGTAAAGGAGAAAATCGCGGCGCGCAGCATAAAAGCACCAAGAGGATCAATGACTCAAAAAACTGTTTCTCAAACCATAATCCCAATGAGTTAAAATAAGATCCAATACTTTTTCTCGAATCCAATACCAATCTAAATCAGTTGTTCCGGAAAGACGAAATTTGGTTGGAATATTATTTATTTATTGCAGGGTCGGAAAGAGAAAGGATTTTTTTAAAGAAATTGTTCAAATGGCTCTGAGCACTATGTGACTTAACAGCTGAGGTCATCAGTCCCCTAGAACTTAGAACTACTTAAATCTAACTAACCTTAGGACTTCACACACATCCATGCCCGAGGCAGGATTCGAACCTGCGACCGTAGCGGTCGCGCGGCACCAGACTGAAGCGCCTAGAACCCCTCGGTCACTCCGGCCGCCCCATTTTTTTTTAAATTTAAGTCTTAAGAGGATGTAACAGGTAGTAATAAAGTTTCGGATTAAGTGGCATCCTCATTTTTCGAAAGTACAAAGGAGCAACAGAAATATTCATCTTACCTTTTCGACCATGTGCACCCCTATAGGCAGTTCGTTTCTCCTCGGCACGTTGGCGTCTTCCAGCGGAATAATGCAGCGTGTCAAACAGCTTGCAGTGTTCGTGTATGGTTTGAAGAGCATCACGATGAGCTTGCCGTTCTCTCCTGGCCACCAAGTTCCCTAGATTTAAACCCAATCAAGAATATGTGGGATACTGGTACCCTTAATCTGACTCTTCACGTCATGGATCTTCAGCAGAGAAACCTAGCGCAGCTGACCACGGCACTGGAGTTGGGGGAGCTCCATATCACATTCGACACTTTCCAGGGCCTCAGTGACTCTCTTACCGCACGTCTCGCAGAAATCCACTCTGCAAGAGGTTTTTATTCAGTCTTTTGAGAGTTGGTCCCATTAATGTGACTGGACATGGTACAATAAAGGAGCTCAGGGACATGAGGGAAGTAGTCTGCGGAGTAGGCATTGCACCTAGTCAGGAGCTTGCAAATTAAGTGTGAGAACTATTTTGTGTCAATGCTTTATCAAAATAGATATTTTGACTAATAAATTAATGGCCACAAGCAATCAAAAGCCTCAAAAATTTTAGGTCGCGCATCAGCTGATGTTAGTGACATCATCCTATCCATATTTTAGAACTGAAGATGTTTTAATTAGGTCGAAACAAGTCAATAGAATAAAAATACATAGTTTACATCTACATCTACATCTACATCCATACTCCGCAAGCCACCTGACAGTGTGTACCGGAGGGTACTTCGAGTACCTCTATCGGTTTTCCCTTCTATTCCAGTATCGTATTGTTCGTGTAAAGAAGGACTGTCGGTATGCCTCTGTGTGGGCTCTAATCTCTCTGATTTTATCCTCATGGTCTCTTCGTGAGATATACGTAGAAGGGAGCAATATACTGCTTGAATCTTCGGTGAAGGTTCGTTCTCGAAACTTTAATAAAAGCCCGTACCGAGCTGCTGATCGCCTCTCCTGCAAAGTCTCCCACTGGAGTTTATGTATCATCTCCGTAACGCTTTCGCGATTACTAAATGATCCTGTAACGAAGCGCGCTGCTCTCCGTTGGATCTTCTCTCTCTCTTCTATCAACCCTATCTGGTACGGATCCCACACTGCTGAGCAGTATTCAAGCAGCGGGTGAACAAGCGTACTGTAACCTACTTCCGTTGTTTTCGGATTGCATTTCCTTAGGATTCTTCCAATGAATCTCAGTCTGGCATCTGCTACACCGACAATCAGCTTCATATGATCATTCCATTTTAAATCACTCCTAATGCGTACTCCCAGATAATTTATGGAATTAACTGCTTCCAGCTGCTGACCTGCTACTTTGTAGCTAAATGATAAGGGATCTATCTTTCTATGTATTCATAACACATTACACCTGTCTACATTGAGATTGAATTGCCATTCCCTGCAACATGCGTCAATTCGCTGCAGATCCTCCTGCATTTCAGTACAATTTTCCATTGTTACAAACTCTCGATACACCACAGCATCATCCGCAAAAAGCCTCAGTGAACTTCCGATGTCATCCACAAGGTTATTTATGTATATTGTGAATAGTAACGGTCCTATGACACTCCCCTGCGGCACACCTGAAATCACTCTTACTTCGGAAGACTTCACTCCATTGAGAATGACATGCTCCGTTCTGTTATCTAGGAACTCTTCAATCCAATCACAAAATTGGTCTGATAGTCCATATACTCTTACGTTGTTCCTTAAACGACTGTGGGGAACTGCATCGATCTATTTCGATCTCCCGTTAGGACCTCTGGGACGAGTTTGCCAAAGAAGAGATGACCATGAGAAAAAGATTGAATAAACAGCGGAAGGATAACGTTCTACGAGTCGGGGAGCGGAATGTCAAAAGTTAAAACGTCGTAGGGAAGTTAGAAAATCTGAAAAGGGAAATGCGAAGGTTCAGTCTAGTTACAGCGGTGATCAGTGAAGTGAAATGGAAAGAAGACAAGGATTTTTGTTCAGACAAGTCCAGGGTAGTATCAATGGCAGCAGAAAATGGTACAATGGTGGTAGAGCTTGTTATGAATAGGAATGTATGGCAGAGAGTGTGTTATTGAGAACAGTTCAGTGATAGGTTTGTTCATCAGAATCGTCATCAAACCAAAACCGACAACGCCAGTTCATGTATGCGTGTCGACATCACAATCCGAAGATGAAGACATACGGAACGTATGTCAGGATGTTTAATGAGTAATTCAGCACGTAAAGGGAGCAGAAAATCTAATATTCATGAGGTATTGAAATGGGGCTGTACAGGAAGGAGTAGAGGAAAGGGTTACTGAAAAACATGGGCTTGGTACTAAAAATGAGAGAGAAAAAAGAGTAATTGACTTGTACAATAAATTTCAGCTAGTAATAGAACATACTCTGTTCAAGAATCACAAGAGCAAGAAGTATGTCTGTAAAAGATCGCGAGATACTGAAAGATTTCAGTTAGATTACATCGTGGTCAGACATATATTTCTAAATCAGATACTCTATTGTAAGGCGTACCCAGGAGCAGATATAGACTCAGATCACAATTTAGTAGTCATAAAGAGTAAGCTTAAGTTTAAGTGACTAATCATATAGAATCAATGCGCAAGAAGTTGGATACGAAAGTTCTAGGGAATGAAGGCAAACGCTTGAAGTTGTCTGCGGCTACGGATGCTGTGAAGAGTTGCTCAATAGGCAGTTCAGTTGAAGAGGAATGGCCATTTTTAACAGGACAATCACAGAAGTTCGAAAGTAAAACAGAGGTATAAAGAAGGTAATTGGGAAGAAACTGTGGATTGCAGAAGAAATATTTCAGTTGATAAATGAAAGAATGAGGTACAGAAATGTTCAAGGAAAATGAGGAATACAGAATTACAAGTACATAGAAAGTGCAGGAAAACTAAGGGCAATGTCTGCATGAAAACTGCGAAAATATCGAAAAAGAAACGATTGTCGGAAACATTGAGTTAGCAAATATAAAAGTCAGAATAACCTTCGGTGAAATTAAAAGCAAGGGTGGTAATGGCAGTTCAACTGTTAAATGTAGTGGGGACAGAGCGGATAGGTGTATACAGTACACTGAAGGTCTCTATGAGTGTGGAAGACTTGTCTAACAGCTTAATAAAAGAAGTAATAGCAGTCAACATAGAAGAGATAGCGTATCCAATGTTATAATCAGAAATCGAAATAACGTTGGGAGATTTAAAATCCTTTTAAGGCAGAAGGGATTCATAACATTCCACCAGAAATTCTAAAATCATTGGGGGAAATGGCAACTGAACAACTGTTCACGTTGGTGTGTAGACTGTATGAGTCTGACGATATACCATCTGACTTTCGAAAGAATATTATCCACAAAATTTCGAAGATTTCTTGAGCCGAAAATTGCGAGAGTTATCGCACATTCCTCTTAACAGTTCTTGTGTCCAAATTTCTGGCAAGAACATTATACAGAAAAATTGAAAAGAAAATTGGAGATCTGTTAGATGACGATTAGTTTGGCTTTAGAAAAGGTAAAGACACCAGAGAGACAATTCTGACGTTGCGGTTTATGTTGGAAGAAAGACTAAAGCAAAATCAAGACACTTTCATAAGTTGTCGACCTGCAATAGACCTTTGTCTTTTAATGCCATCTTTTCGAATTTTAAAGGTGGGGTGTGTCCAAGATATGTATCTACCAGAGCAGTTCAGATATGATTGCACAAGAAAGTCTTGAGAGATAACAGCAAAGAGAAAATTTGTTAGAGCAACAGGCACTATCCACTAAAAGTATTTTTACGAACCGTTTGTGATTTGCTTTGTTTACAAATCTCCAAATAACTGTATGAAAACAAAGGGTTTCTGGAGACCGGGTATACGACGTGTGAAAAATTTTACTGATTCTTGAAGATGAGCAAATTAACGAAACTATCGCTAGTGAATAAAAAATTATATGACCTTAATTACGTAACCTCAGCAATCAAAGCCAACAAAGCCTTATGATCCTTCTTCACTTCATTCACGTACACGATCATTTCCCAATTTCTTTTCCTTGTTCTCTTTTATAGTTAGGTAAGTCCTGCGCAGCTACCTCAGTTTTAGTAATTTGATATCTTTTTCAGCTTTTAGACACGTCTGTCTCCAAAGTTTTTATTTCAACAATTCACTCTTCCCCGTGCTACATCTGTAAGCCATGGTAATAAAGTTACAGATTTGACGAGTAAAACCATATAGCCGTTACTACCTTTAATTCGACATCGCTGTTGCTAAGAAGCATACATAAGTATTTTGGTACCTAATGACAAGCTTTCACACATTTTATGTCTTTGCAGCTCCTCTGAGACCTGATTAATGCGCACTGCAGGCTTTCAGATTGAGTTCCACCAGATTTATGCAGAACCGTGTCCAATACCGAAATTTAAATATGCGAGCTGCATTATTCATTACTGTCCTTTATACTTTCATCTCTATTTTTGCTCTACGAAGTTCACCTCTATTTTTTTATCCGCTATGAATTTCGAAATAACTTGTGATTGCTGTTGGTTAGAGAGAAACGACGCTGTATTTGGCTTCTCTTTACACTTGCATCTAATCACCTAATCAGTAGTGACTTCGTAATTCCAGCATTGCATTTCTTTCCTTTTTTATTCCGTCCATTTGAAAACAGGCGACTGAATAAAATTTGTACTGTTCCAGTTCGTCTAAATTATTACATACAAATACCCATGTCATATTTTATTGTTTTGTAATGTGAATAAATAAAGGCGTATTAGATATTTTCTCATAAAGTATTTATATAACAGGAAAAGTTAGTATCTTCGCCGATTTGTTGTTACGAAATACATACACCATAGAGTGTGAACAACAAGTCGCAAGCTCTCTTGCAGATTGATGAATTGTGTCTGGTTTTCAGGTGGATAACCGAAACCACGGCTCCGTAGTGACGTTACAATTATTGTGTGCAATTTTCACGAAAGCTGATTTTAAACATAATTTTTTTTACTTTTACTGAAGTATCAATACGAGTTAACGGAGTAGTGGAAAAATAATGTATAATTACTCCTAGAACTCCAACCATCATATGCATATCAGACACTGATAAACATCAGTAATTGTATAAAATGAAGAAACCGCGCTACAGTTGTTCAATCCACAACCTTTTATTGTGCACACGACTGTTTTCGGAACAATTAAATTTCCGTCATCTGATGTGAATTGCAATAATGAAATATTTTGCTACACAACAACTGGAGGGATCCCCAAGTCTTAAATATTAGATAAGGAACCATGCAGATAAAATTTATAAAATTAATTTAAAAGAATTAAAAGGCAGAACAGGATGTTTCTTAAAGAAAAAAATCACTTAACCATCGGAGGTCATGCTCACTCCACTGTTGTCGTGGAACCAAAGATTCAGATCAAAAAATAAAAGTGACCTAGCGAAATCCGAAAAAAAAGAAAACTGCATCACGACCGTACACCAAAAGTAACCAGAATCATGAAACATCTAAAATGCCTACATTATTACAGTTTACATCAGATGATGGAACTTAAAGCGTTCCGAAACCGGTCGTGCACACAGCAAAAGATTCTGGACTGAGGAACTGTTGTGTGGTTTCCCCGTTTTACAAAATGGACTTGTACGGCTTCCATTGCTCCATGTCTCTTTGTACATGTCAGTAAAATGCCATTCTGTGAGCTGAGTGTATGAGCATGGTGTCTATTACAGTAACAGTACTGATAGAGTGCGAAGTTGTTGCAAAGAGTGTGCTTGGTTCGTAAACGTTCTGTTAAGGTGAGGAAAGAGACAACGAGTACTGCTCAACAACTCAACTGTTGGAATTTCAGCGATGTTACATACTTGACTGCAGAAAGGATATTCGATCCACACGGAAAAATACTCAACAGTTTCGAAGTTATGTCTGACGTTGTCAGGTGTGCATGAACGAAGGGGCTGGTGGAGCACTGAATGTCCAAAAGCCCTGATAAACTAAGCCCCCGTTTTCAAACTAACGACTGCACGGTCCTTTCTTTGTTGAGTTATCAGTTTTCTGACAGGTTCGATGCACCCTGTCACGAATCTATCACCTGCGGTAACCTCTTCGTCCAGAGTACCAGTTGCATTGTACGTCTCAGTTGTTTGTCTCATGTAATCTTACTCTACAATTTTTAATATCTACAGCTCCCTCTCATAGCCTGGATTTTTTTTCCCTCGAGTTCGTAGTACAAGTCCTATTATCCTGTCCTCCTTCTTGTCCTTCTTTCTATGTGTTTCTTTCTTCACCGATTTAGGGGAGGAACTTCTCTATCCATACCTTATCGGTGCACATAGTTTTCAACATTCTTCTGAAGCACCACATCTCAAACCCTTCTATTCCCTTCCGTTCCGTTTTTCTCAAAGTCCAGGATTCGATGGTTGTCGACAGAGGAGCAATGCTAAAGTAGTCAGGCCGGTGACAAGCATCCTCCGTGAATAACCACTGAGGCTCATGTTACTCCGGGCCTCACCATTATGTATGATACGCCGCTACGATGGACGGGATGCCTATCCAACGCAGGTAGTAGTGTGGGACACAACAGTTTCATCAACAAATGAAATACAATGACAAAAAAAAATCACAACTCAAAGAAGGACTGGCTCGACGCAAAATTGGCAGGTGCATTTCTACATCTGAAAGATGATATACAATCAAATTTCGCGCCGTTCACGTAAGGGTGACGATAGTAGCCCCTCTATAAGACGTAAGTCAGGTTCGCCTGGTGTTATGGTATTGGACGTGACAGCGGCTGTACCCTCGAGGATATTGCACGCATCCTGACTACAAACTGGTATGTCAGTCTGGCGATTCTATCTGTTGTGCTGCCTTTCATAAACAGCATTCCAGAAGATGTTTTCCAACAGTATAACACTCGCCCACAAACCATTATTGTAACCCAACATGATCTACAGAGTGTCTACATGTTGCCTTAGCTTGGTCAATCACCAGATCTGTCTCCAACCGAGCACATATGGGACATTATGGGACGACAACTCCAGCCTCAGCACAGACAGCATAACCGTTCTTGTATTGACCTATCAACTGCAACAGGTCTGAGACTCCATCCCACAAACTGACATCCGGCACCTGTGCAACACAATAAAGCGTACATGATTGCACGCTTCCATTTAAAATTCTGGCTGTTACACCAGTTAACGGTGTATCATAAATTCAATTTTGCAATGGATTATCTCGTGCGTACATTAACCTATGATCTTGTAACTTTCATCACTTAAATATGTTACCTACACAAATGTATTCCCGATAGTTCATTACTGTACATTAATTATGTTTTAGTGTTGCGCCGGCCGCGGCGGTCTCTTGGTTAAGGCGCTCAGTCCGGAACCGCGCGACTGCTACCGTCGCAGGTTAGAATCCTGCCTCAGACATGGATGTGTGTGATGTCCTTAGATTAGTTAGGTTTAATTAGTTCTAAATTCTAGGGGACTGATGACCACAGATGTTAAGTCCCATAGTGCTCAGAGCCATTTGAAACTTTTTTTTTTTTTGTCTTGCGACTCTCTTTCCCTCATTTGCCTCAAAACTTGATTTCCTCAACCGTTCACGAAATTAAAATTGGAGCAAGAATAAGACGATTCATCTATATTGTGTGTAATGTTCTACACTCCTGGAAATGGAAAAAAGAACACATTGACACCGGTGTGTCAGACCCACCATACTTGCTCCAGACACTGCGAGAGGGCTGTACAAGCAATGATCACACGCACGGCACAGCGGACACACCAGGAACCACGGTGTTGGCCGTCGAATGGCGCTAGCTGCGCAGCATTTGTGCACCGCCGCCGTCAGTGTCAGCCAGTTTGCCGTGGCATACGGAGCTCCATCGCAGTCTTTAATACTGGTAGCATGCCACGACAGCGTGGACGTGAACCGTATGTGCAGTTGACGGACTTTGAGCGAGGGCGTATAGTGGGCATCCGGGAGGCCGGGTGGACGTACCGCCGAATTGCTCAACACGTGGGGCGTGAAGTCTCCACAGTACATCGATGTTGTCGCCAGTGGTCGGCGGAAGGTGCACGTGCCCGTCGACCTGGGACCGGACCGCAGCGACGCACGGATGCACGCCAAGACCGTAGGATCCTACGCAGTGCCGTAGCGGACCGCACCGCCACTTCCCAGCAAATTAGGGACACTGTTGCTCCTGGGGTATCGGCGAGGACCATTCGCAACCGTCTCCATGAAGCTGGGCTACGGTCCCGCACACCGCTAGGCCGTCTTCCGCTCACGCCCCAACATCGTGCAGCCCTCCTCCAGTGGTGTCGCGACAGGCGTGAATGGAGGGACGAATGGAGACGTGTCGTCCTCAGCGATGAGAGACGCTTCTGCCTTGGTGCCAATGATGGTCGTAAGCGTGTTTGGCGCCGTGCAGGTGAGTGCCACAATCAGGACTGCATACGACCGAGGCACACAGGGCCAACACCCGGCATCATGGTGTGGGGATCGATCTCTTACACTGGCCGTACACCTCTGGTGATCGTCGAGGGGACACTGAATAGTGCACGGTACATCCAAACCGTCATCGAACCCATCGTTCTACCATTCCTAGACCGGCAAGGGAACTTTCTGTTCCAACAGGACAATGCACGTCCGCATGTATCCCGTGCCACACAACTTGCTCTAGAAGGTGTAAGTCAACTACCCTGGCCAGCAAGATCTCCGGATCTGTCCCCCATTGAGAATGTTTGGAACTGGATGAAGCGTCGTCTCACGTGGTCTGCACGTCCAGCAAGTACGCTGGTCCAACTGAGGCGCCAGGTGGAAATGGCATGGCAAGCCGTTCCACAGGACTACATCCAGCATCTCTACGATCGTCTCCATGGGAGAATAGCAGCCTGCATTGCTGCGAAAGGTGGATGTACACTGTACTAGTGCCGACATTGTGCATGCTCTGTGGCCTGTGTTTATGTGCCTGTGGTTCTGTCAGTGTGATCATGTGATGTATCTGACCCCAGGATAGTGTCAATAAAGTTTCCCCTTCCTGGGACAATGAATTCACGGTGTTCTTATTTCAATTTCCAGGAGTGTATATTTTGTTGTAATCGTGATTTTTGCCTTTCTCGACATTTGTTTGCTAATGATATTTCTACAGAAAAATTGAAACAGTCTACACTAAATTGGGCAACTGTGCCGACGAATCCTGTTCGTATCCATTCGGTCGCTTCTGTTGACTTCGTCAGAGATCCCGCCGACGTCGTGCGACTGGTGAGGCGTGGAGGCAGCGTGTAAGATGCACGTCAGTGGTGGTGTAAGACTGTAACTCGATGCCAACAGAACCGATTTGGCATTCGTAATGTGGCACCCTATCTTCTGTGGACATGAATGCCTTAGAGGTTTAATGAACTTTATTAATGTGAATCAACAAATATGTAAAACAGATTGTTGGATACATCCTTAGCGTTGTAGTCATATGGATGTTTGTCGTGTTTTTAAGACGTCTAAAATTTAAGTATGTAGCCGAGTTACTTTTCTTTTTTCCGAAGACACACATAAAGAAACCATATACTGGTAGACAACGAATCAAAGGCGTATATTCAGTCACACATTGTCTAGCGAAAGAGGATCCGCAAAATGTCTTTTAGTATGTTGGCGTCGAAGTTGCGGATACTGAACACTCCAAGAAAATTTGGCATCATTAAAATCAGTGTGATATTCCAAGCCGTTTATGTGTCACACTCATTTTTACGGATTCATTATAATTTACATGATGAGTTTTCGTCATTTACATGAATTTAAACCAAGAGTTGTGTTTCAACACGTTGGTGCAGCGTCACAGTGGAGGTTATTTGTCCATTAGTTACATCTACATCCATACTCCGCAATCCACCTGACGGTGTATGTCGGAGGGTACTTCGAGTACCTCTATCGGTTGTCACTTCTATTCCAGTCTCGTATTTGTTTGTGGAAAGAAAAACTGTCGGTATGCCTCTGTGTGGGCTCTAATCTCTCTGATTTTATCCTCATGGTCTCTTCGCAAGATATACGTAGGAGGGAGGAATATTCTGCTTGACTCCTCGGTGAAGGTATGTTGTCGAAACTTCAACAAAAGTCCTTACCGAGCTACTGAGCGTCTCTCCTGCAGAGTCTTCCACTGCAGTTTATCTATCACCTCCGTAACGCTTTCGCGATTACTAAATGATCCTGTAACGAAACACGCTGCTATCTGTTGAATCTACTATATCTCTTCTATCAACCCTATCTGGTAGGATCCCATACTGATGAGCAATATTCAAGCAGTGGGCGAACAAGTGTACTGTAACCTACTTCCTTTGTTTTCGATCGCATTTTCTTGGGACTCTTCCAGTGTATCTTAGTCTGGCATCTGCTTTAACGACCATCAAGTTTATATGATCATTCCATTTTAAATTACTCCTAATGCCTACTTCTAGATAATTTATGGAATTAACTGGTTCCAGTTGCTGACCTGCTATATTGTAGCTAAATACTAAAGGATTCGGTGAAATCTTGTGCATAAATGGATCGATGGAAACGGCCAAATACCACAGCCACCACTTTCATCAGACATGAGCGTTCAGAATTGTTTGTCTGGTTACGTTAGGGATAAGTTATTCAGTTCACTGATTCCTGATGTACTGGCTATTACAGTACGAATATGAGATGCTATAGAACCGGAGACGGAAGAGATGTTGCTCATGACATGGAGAGAAACTGAGATTCTCCTATACGTTTTGTGGGTAAACAACAGAGCACATGTAGAAGTGGAGCCCTAAAAGCCCTATAAGTTAAGCTACGATTTGCAGCAAATAGCACAGCTATGGAAACCTCAAGCTCAACCTGTACATTCTGTCATTTGTGCAGTACAATATGATCACTTCAGAGGGAACTCAGGAAACCAACAGATGCCTACAGACAATGCTATGGAGATGAAAAATCGGCTCTGTAGTTTCTTAGCCAAAGTGGAGCATTGTCGTACAGAACAAGATACAGGGTATTTATAACTAAACTTTCCCTGACATTTTGCAGAAAGCCATCGTATATCTACTTAACAATGTGAAGCTCCATTCATCACACTTCCAGTTAAATCAGTGAATGTGGAATGTAGGAAACGCTTGTGGAATGCGGCACTTTCATTATTTGATGTATCAAATCAGCCATTACAATTATAGCTGAAGCGAAAAACTTTCCCTACCAGAGAGGGCCTCCGTGAAAAGCGAGTGATCGTCGGATAGTGAAACACTGTGGAAACATTTGGAAGAACACCCAGAAGAGAAATAACGAATAGACTATTGAAAGAACCACATTTTAATATCCACCCCGGGGGAAACATTTGCTAGATGACTACCATCTTTACGTTCCAGGTTTCAAAGTTGCTCAATGGGACGGCCATGAGCATCCACGACAGCTTGGAACCGCACTAGAGGAACCATTTCACAGTTGTTCGCAGCAGTTTTCGAACCCTGGACCATGGAACGTTCGGCTGTCGTGACACAGATCGTGTGATGTTTGAACACGGCACACTGAGGCCAGCATTCTCAACTATGGCAACAGTTTGCAGCACATTTGGCCGTCGGGCTGCCCCAGGAGCAATTCCAGAATGGCCAGTTAATTCGAGTTTTCTAAACACGTACTTCAGCCCCTTTGCGGAAAAAGGACTTCTCTATATTTCTTTAACGAGTCGATACTCCCGAAGAGCACCAGCAATTTTTCTGCCGTTTTGATACGACAGAACGTGTAAACCGCTGCTCACCCTGTCCGGATCCCTGTTGGCTGTCTGCAGCTGTAATTCGGACTGATTATGTTTGAAACCTGCGTCGCCGTATCAGAGCCAGCGCCTGACGGCAAGTAATAACACTAATACTACTAACAACGCAAATCCTGCTACGTACAATCTGAACACCATTCCTGTAAATAGTTTTCCGTCTACAATGGCTCAAAGAGTAGAAATTTAACTATAATCCCCTTGTAGGTACCAAATGGATATGCCGTTACATTGTATCGAGTGAAACACTAAAATATTGGCAGACATATCATACAGAAATCGTACGTGTTTCTGTTTAGTTCTGTAACTTCTTTCTCTCCCACAAATAAATTAAATGAATTTCAATTACAGTATCTGTATCTGATATTTCACTTGTAATCCTTTCCCACCATGTCAGACTATGTCAGCCACAAAACCGTTTTGTTTTTCCTCCTGAAATGTAATAAAGACTGAGCGATGCGGGAAAATATTTTCTGAGCGAAAGAACTCAATCTATAAATGTCGTATAATCGTTCTACGAATTTGTTTTATCTGAAAACAGTTTCAGTAAAGCTACCAGCAGACACGCAATAATGTAACTCGTCAGGGAGTGTAGTATTTGCAGCGTGAACAGTGATGGAAACCCCGACAGTCGCACAACTAGCAAAGAGCGCCCGGGGCCCTGATAGTTTTAAAAGAAGATTTCAGTTAAACTATGTATACAATCTGACATATTATCACGACACTCAGCGCTGTGAATGTTGTTACCAGTTTACACTAGGCACGGCACGAGCATCCCCAGCGGCGAAAAAGACAGCCATAAGATTAATGTTTGTTTTTAATTATTTTTCTGTTGAATTAACGAAATAGTTATTAAGCATTAGTAAATTAACAGGAGACATAAATCTCAGTGACGTAAGTTAGAAATCAATCATTAAGAAGTACTTTCGAAAATGTGTATAATTCCAGCTTATTCCGCGGAAAGCAAGAGAATAGAAACGTGAATTTTATATAAGCTTAAGAAACACACACTTCTAGTCATTCTCATTATAATAGGCACTTTCCTTGATGCATGACGATTCTGTATGTAGTATAATGATCCGCCCATTTTTACGCTTCACTTGACTTGCCAATTCATGAAAATATTTGTAAATGTACTTACTTTTGCTTGAAAAGCGATTATGTCGAAAATTCTGGCTGTTCGTGGCTCAAATGTAGCACCAATTGTGGAATACGTTACTTACGTTCAAGGGAGCAGTTCTACTGATTACTAAGTTTTACCATAACGCCAGCGTGCTTTTCGCTTCAGATATAATTGTAATGACTGATTTGATGCGTCAAATAGTGAAGGTATCGCATTCCAAAGAAGTTTCCTATATTCCACATTTACTGATTTAACTGGAAGTATGATGAATGGAACTTCACATTGTTGAATGGATACAGGACGCCTTTCTGCAAAATGTCAGGTCTTATGCAGTTTACTAGGCATTTTTCTACTCTTAAAAGAAAACGACATACTTTGGTAAACGTTTGTAGCTTTCAATAGAATCATAAATAAACTGTTCTGCTATACAACGTTTCATATCTTGCACTGTCCTTAGGAAAGTAAACAACTGTTTTGTTGTTTCTTAAAGTACGCCATATTCGCGATGGCTGCATAAATTAATTGTTTCACAGCTGTAATTTCCTCCTTTTAGGCAAAATATTTTGCTCCAGCACATGCCAGACTTTAAAATATGACGACACATACACACGACATCGTCAAAAGACAAATGTGGTGTCATTTCTAAGTTATTGCCGGTTTTCATGTTACTACATACATTCCTTATTGAAAAAAAAAATGTTTCAAATGCCTCTGAGTACTATGGGACTTAACATCTGTGGTCATCAGTCCCCGAGAACTTAGAACTACTTAAATCTAACTAATCTAACGACATCACACACATCCATGCCCGAGGCACGATTCGAACCTGCGACCATAGCGGTCACGCGGTTCCAGACTGAATATTGAAAAAAAGTATGTTACAAATAAGCATTGCCATAACTGCATCCTAAACTGGACTATGTCTGTCAGTATAGATTAACTTTTCTGTGTCCATTTTTCAACAACTTATAATATCTATTTCAAAATCATTCTTCACATTCATGCTCATTTCTGTGTTCAAATTTATACATTTCTTTAGCCAATCAGACTACTTAAATTTTAAAACTCTGTGTATTATTGTTCTCTTCATTCTGGGAGCCAGATACTGTTTGGGGTTTCTATACTGAACTTCATAGTTATATTTGTTTTCCTGAGTACTCAATGCAACTTACTTTCTTTAGTTCCAAGCATGATCTTGTTTTTGGGAACTAACGGTACATCTCTGGGATATTTTATGTCTAATTCAAATATATGTCCAACTTTAGATCTGTTTGACATTTTGCTTTTTTTATGGTCAAATGAATCAGGATCATTCTCTACTGTTCCTCCATGTGGAAAATATTGATTTTTTTGTGTAATGGCATATACACAATGAGCATATTTTAAGTCTTACCTGTCTTCAGTAATCTTCAAGTCTTAGTTATCCAATTTTATCAATTTCAGAATGAATTCTCCCTACTTCTTCAATCGCTTTTTTCATAAATTCTATAAGTTCTTATGACAAATTGGCCCTTGACATACAAATGGATCTTTGTAGGTTCCATTGATGCATCTGAAGTATTAACAGAAACCATGTGGTTCAAGTTTTTGATATTTCTAGTACAGGACACACAATTCTCATTCTATTATATTTATCTTATTGTCAAGAAGTTTATATCTATGTTTTAATATTTCTTTCCATAATCCATTGTAAAAATCATTCTTTGTCAGTACTGGATATTCCTGAATTATTTTAAATATATTTATAACTGTTGAACTCAGTATTGCAATTATCTTTCTTTTATAGCAAACTCTAAAAATCAGCATATGTAATGAATGGAACATCCTGCACAAGTTGATAATTTTTAAAGCCTACATATGAGATTTTTCTGGTAATTCTACTTTCAATGGTTTGTTAAATAACAATTTGTTGTGTGACTATCCAATTTTTCCTTACTATTGAAATACAGTGAATATCTACCACAAATAAATTTTACCCCCTTATGTCATTAATTTGACTTGAAACAAGCCTGTATACATTTTATACTGCAATTGTGTGAATGACATTCATTCTTGAAATAAATAGGATTTACAGCCTTCTGTTTTCTATATCTTGTTATTTTTAATGTCTACAGTTGATATTTTTAATCAAATGAATAAACATTAAAAGACAGATTAATTTTGAAGTAAATTTTAGAATATTATCAACCATTAAAGGAAATTCAAAAATTTCTACTTTTTATTTACAGGATATAATACAGACTTCATAGGCCATAGGAAACATTTTTGATCATTGTATTTCACATTAATACAGACTGTTTTATTTTTATTTTCTGGCACTTGAATGTAAAGTGAACCTCTTAGTGGAATGTATCTAATAATCCCTAGTTGCACACCCATAATTCTGATGAACTTCAGACTGACATTTTTGATAAAATATGTCGTTCAGCAGTATTATAATTTTTAGTTATCTTTCCTTCTCTTGTAACTCTAGTTTTTTGTTTGTAATTTAAAATCCATACTATTTCCACTTGTCAGCTAACTGCACTCATAAGAAAGTTTAAAATTTACTTGCATCGCATACTAAAATTTAAGATAGTATTTATCAATTTTCATGTTTTTTTCTTTTTTGCATTCAAGGAGTAGTCTGGTTCAAGCATGTTTAGATTGTTCTCGATATTTATACTTTCTATTCTGTTTGCAAATGCTTTATGTACAAGATGACCTTTAATTGTCCTTCTTAGGCCCTATCTCTGGCCCTCTCAAGTAGGTAAAAAATGAAAATACTTTCTTCAGTTCTTTATTCTCACTAGAGAGTTGCAACATCATTTTCAACTTTGGAAAAAGGTCATTGTTTCCCAAGACATGCACCCTGGTGTCTATTAATAAATGCTGTTAAATTGGTTTTATTTAGTTTGCTATTTATTTAACAAAAATAAATTTTATTAGATTTTACATAAAAGTAGTGGCAGCTTTCTAAGTTTTAATCTCTTCTAGGGTACATTTCTTACATGTAGGTGAGTGTTTGTCTTTAGATGACAGACCTGAATAAAAATAGGCTAATTTCTTGACAACCATTACTTTTTTCCCACATTCAGTCTGTTATTTGTCTTCTTTTATTGACAACAATATCTTGGAATATCCTTCAGACAGAATTCATGTAAGTAAGTTTTATAATATTGTACAGGAATATTTTCTCCACATTCAGAATGAATTCTTTTACTATTGTATGGTATTCATTTATACGCTATGTACATCTCATTCTATAAACATATTTGTGGAATTAATGTGAAGTAAAATTATTAACTGGCTTCTCAGTTTTGAAATATTTGCACAGTTTGTATCTGATGCTGACTGACACTTCCATTTATGTAGAAAATAAATGTATTATGAAAGCTTAAAAATATATATACTCTATTTTTGATACTGTATACATTTATTACTTCAGGAATTAATGCTGAGAATTTATTGCAGTTAATATAAAACAAATTTATGAGTTCGCTATATTCAGAGATCATAACCCCACTGAAAAAGTAACAGGCCATTAATGCATGTGAAAATGGAATTTATTCCTGCAGGTTATCCTGAAAATTATCTGTTGATAGTGCCATGCATGTTAATTTTAAAACTACATTCATCCACCTCTGAATAGGAAAAAATAATTAAAGAATATATATGTTTCACCTAGATTGTGTTAACAATACCATTTACTTTAAAATCTTGTGGTAATCATGTACTAGATACTTGTTTTGAATATCCCAGTATTAATTGTAATGTATTTAAATCTGTCATATATATAATACTATCAAGAAATAAAGAAACCTTACCATTTTTTTCTGATATACTCCATCTAGTTTTTGTAATTCGTATGGTAAGAAAGTTAATCAGATATTAGGTGCAATTTCGAATCATTACTTATTCACACACCTTTTCTGATAAAAACATAAAATTTCATTCACAAATAATAAGTAATCTTATACTAAGTGTGACTCAGTCCACCAGGGAGACTGAATTTTCATTTTGACACTGGTTGGTTATTTTGGTGCAGATGGAGCTGTTGGTTTTGTTGATTTGGTGCAGATCGTTGCGTTGTTGGTACTGAGTGACAGCTAAAGCAGTCTTTTGTCTCCACTGATTATTTTTTACCATACAAATGCTGAATAGCATCGATATCATCTTGAGGTAATTCGAAGTCTGAACTATTCTACACTGGACACATTATTGCTCCATAAAGTTGTGAATATTGTAATCTTAATACATGAACTATCTACTGAACTCAAACTTCTAATAAATTTGTATAGTACACTCCTGGAAATGGAAAAAAGAACGCATCGACACCGGTGTGTCAGACCCACCATACTTGCTCCGGACACTGCGAGAGGGCTGTACAAGCAATGATCACATGCACGGCACAGCGGACACACCAGGAACCGCGGTGTTGGCCGTCGAATGGCGCTAGCTGCGCAGCATTTGTGCACCGCCGCCGTCAGTGTCAGCCAGTTTGCCGTGGCATACGGAGCTCCATCGAAGTCTTTAACACTGGTAGCATGCCGCGACAGCGTGGTCGTGAACCGTATGTGCAGTTGACGGACTTTGAGCGAGGGTGTATAGTGGGCATGCGGGAGGCCGGGTGGACGTCCCGCCGTATTGCTCAACACGTGGGGCGTGAGGTCTCCACAGTACATTGTTGTTGTCGCAAGTGGTCGGCGGAAGGTGCACGTGCCCGTCGACCTGGGACCGGACCGCAGCGACGCACGGATGCACGCCAAGACCGTAGGATCCTACGCAGTGCCGTAGGGGACCGCACCGCCACTTCCCAGCAAATTAGGTACACTGTTGCTCCTGGGGTATCGGCGAGGACCATTCGCAACCGTCTCCATGAAGATGGGCTACGGTCCCGCACACCGTTACGCCGTCTTTTGCTCACGCCCCAACATCGTGCAGCCCGCCTCCAGTGGTGTCGCGACAGGCGTGAATGGAGGGACGAATGGAGACGTGTCGTCCTCAGCGATGAGAGACGCTTCTGCCTTGGTGCCAATGATGGTCGTAAGCGTGTTTGGCGCCGTGCAGGTGAGCGCCACAATCAGGACTGCATACGACCGAGGCACACAGGACCAACACCCGGCATCATGGTGTGGGGAGCGATCTCCTACACTGGCCGTACACCTCTGGTGATCGTCGAGGGGACACTGAATAGTGCACGGTACATCCAAACCGTCATCGAACCCATCGTTCTACCATTCCTAGACCGGCAAGGGAACTTGCTGTTCCAACAGGACAATGCACGTCCGCATGTATCCTGTGCCACCCAACGTACTCTAGAAGATGTAAGTCAACTGCCCTGGCCAGCAAGATCTCCGGATCTGTCCCCCATTGAGCATGTTTGGGACTGGATGAAGCGTCGTCTCACGCGGTCTGCACGTCCAGCACGAACGTTGGTCCAACTGAGGCGCCAGGTGGAAATGGCATGGCAAGCCGTTCCACAGGACTACATCCAGCATCTCTACGATCGTCTCCATGGGAGAATAGCAGCCTGCATTGCTGCGAAAGGTGGATATACACTGTACTAGTGCCGACATTGTGCATGCTCTGTTGCCTGTGTCTATGTGCCTGTGGTTCTGTCAGTGTGATCATGTGATGTATCTGACCCCAGGATAGTGTCAATAAAGTTTCCCCTTCCTGGGACAATGAATTCACAGTGTTCTTATTTCAATTTCCAGGAGTGTATTTTGGAGTGTTCCCACCAGTCTCCAAGTACGACATTTCAGTCTGATCATGTCCCTAACTAGGCACAGAAGGCAAAGATGGAATGTGTTTTATTTTTGATTTGAGCATGCCTATATTGTGACTGTTGCTTCCTTGCAATTTAATTTGATGATACTTCAAAAGTTCATTCTGATGGGGTCCCCCTCTAGTAGGAGTGGAAACCTAGGTCATTGTATGAAACAGAATAGAATCACCACTGAGGGAAGTAGGTACAACTCGGCTATGTCACACATGTCAAAACCTGATGAATGAGCTGTAGAATACCAGTACATTTCGCATGCGATGTTGACATTTAAATAATATCTAACAATTAAACAGATCACTCTTCAGTACTCTCAAAATGAAAAACTTCCATTATTTTTAATTGTTTAGCAAATGTTTCCATATCAAAATTACTCAATGCATTAGGATGACTGTCAGGTTTTTTGCAGTTTGTTTGTCTGTATTTTTAAGCATGAACCTGACGACAGTCTTTCATAGCTTGATTATGTCATTTTTTGTCCTTCTAATATTGAATTACATATATATATATATATATATATATATATATATATATATATATATATATATATATTACTTGCACCAGCAGCTACTTCATTGGCAATGAACCAAAAATAGATAAATGTGATAACGCTGCCAAAAGTAATGGAAGAATATCACCTGTGCATGTTTTGTGAATCCAGAATCTTCTTTCCTTTTATATTCAATAATTTCTTACACATGAGGAGTATCTTGTGTTTTGAGCAAAATTTCACATGTCTTCTTGTCTTTCTTTCGTTTTTTAGCATCAGGTAAAAATTTATCAATACAACATAGTTAATCATTGTTGAGTTTAAAATTAATAATTTTAGTTTAGTTTTACCACTAAGTAGCAAACTGTAGTCAATGTTAAAATTGCTTGTTTGTATAGAATCAAAATTTCATAATAATGAATATTTTTAAGGTACTACAAAAATGGTGTTATACAAATTTTTAGATAGTGGTATTTTACAGCTGTTTCAATTTCTGCAGACCCCCTTTCATTTTCATCACGTTCAGCACCAGTGACCGCTGAAGCAGCGATACCTGGAGCTCTCATCAGACTCTGACCCGTCATGGTTATGCCTCTGTCTAAATTTCGTTTCCCATACATTGTTCCTCTAATTGCTGTAGTTGCTAATTTTTCACCAAGTGAAACATCAGAAGCAGGCATTCTTTCTTTTACAGATAGCTTAAGTTCTTTATGTTCTTTATCTGCTTCACATCTTTTTTTAAGAAATCTTTATCTCTATAGGTTAAATGTTTTTGGAAGTTTTGTTCTTTGATCTCCTCTTACTAATCTTTCATCCAGTTTAGAGAAAGGTTCACAGTACAGATATCCTGACAGTTGCGTCTCTGACATTGGTAAATTACTTAAGCCCAATTTACTAATGCTTTTCCGTGTTTACCAGATTTAAGAAATGTGTATGGCACATTATTGAAAAGTCTAATCAACTATGGAATTGATTTAGTATTGTTGATCGTGGTCTCACTAAATTTATTTATTACCATCTGTTTCTCATGAAGAAAATTCTTCAGATTCAACTGATATTTCTGTTTATTTCCTAACCAAGCATTCACCACAACTTGTGTCTAAATCTGGTTTTAATTTTCGGAAATAGACGCCACCAATTTCTTTTTTCAAGTCTTTGTATTTTGTACCTCTACTTGGTTTTATTTTATTTCGTTTATTATCAGAATTTAATGCTTCTGAATGATACAATAGTTCTGCATAATTTTACAAATGAACACTGTCAGATTTTTCATTAATATCATCCACAATAATATCGTTTTTAACATATTTGTTAATCCATGTGTAGCTTCATATTCTTTTTCACCAATAGTTAATTTATTTAAAGTGAATTCAACTGGTAAAGAACAAACAACCTTAAATGTACCTACAGAAAGTTTATCTTCACTATGGTTAATATGCTTCAACAGTCTTTCACTTATATTTATTTTTTTAACGTTTCCACTTTTACTCTCTGATTCACTACACTTCTAACTTTTATCAAATTTTATTCTCTTCATATTTATTCAATACAGGCTGCATTTCTCATTCACTACATATACAGTCATACAAAGCAGGATAATGATCTATCACACAGTGGACTTTGGTCTCATAAATCTCCAAATTCTTCTAAATATTTATGGAGATATGGAATCATTTCTATCACAGCCCCCTATTTTCTTCCAGTCCTTTCAAAACATTATCACGTAATCCTTCAATTCCTTGTCTTATATATTTGCTGGCGTAAGTAACGGGCTGATCCACTCTTTTAATATTTTCATATGCTGTTCTTGGTTGTTTCTTCCAAAGCTTAAATCTTTCTTTCATTTGTTGAAGTTTTTATGATTCTTTTACCTTTTAACAACTTCTCAGTTATATTTTGCAAACATTTGCTGAAGATAAAACAACATTAATAAAATACAAGTATATTAAGTTAAAAATGTTTGATTTTTTCTCTGTACTTGCCAACACTTGATATTCCAGTCATGTCTATTGTAAACTATCAAAATTAATTCACATTCCAACATTTACTAAAATATCCTTAAAATTGTCAAAACTTAAATCAGTGTCAAAAATCCATTGTAAATATAATTTAAAAGTGTGTCATTTTCTGTAGAAATTTTTTTAAAAACTTGGTTATATCAGACTAATAGATTAGGTACTTTAGAATATTTCTAGGCTAAATGAAAACAGTCTATTCCTTTATGTCTTCTTCTAGTAAGATATTATGTTATTACATCTTGATCTAAAAAATGAAATCACCAAACAGTACTATTGAATTATCTTGACACTGATCCAATGGTATAATTTATTATTTTCAGTAAAAGTTGTAAACTACCCCTTTTTTATGTTACACTTTGTTGTACTTTTCATAAAATCTTCATATTGCACTTGATCCTAATTTTCAGAGTAAATATACAAATGGTTGATTTTATTCCAATTCAGTCATCTGGGAGCTAGAATATAGCAGTCAATCACTAACTTTCCACATCCACTTGGTTCTACTGCTGCACATTGAATAAAATTTATTAAAACTTAACATGTTTATTTATCGATTTCTCCTCTAGAATTCCTATTTTTGGTCCCCAATCAGATTTACAGATTGAGGGTGAGTAAGAGATAAATACACTATACATATTCAGAAACATGTAGGGTGCAGTAGTTACTTGGAGATGAAGAAGCTTGCACAGGATAGAAAAGCATGGAGAGGTGCATCAAACCAGTCTCTGTACTGAGACCACAACAACAACACAAGAAGAATCCTCTTCTTTTCATTTCTCTTAATCTGCAATGTAGTTTATTATACAATTTAGGATTTTTTTTCATTGAAGTAAGAGAGCCAGAATGGACATGTTGAGGTGTAGGGGGTCAATAAGTTTAGGCTAGCTTTTAATAAGAACAGAGCAAAAGTATTTTTCATATAACCAAGTGACCTACAAATACTAATCCGATCTACTTGTAATGTTGTTCAGCACACCGTCCTTAGTCACCAATAGAGGTATCTGCACTCATACTCATTGAAGAATGTATATTGAGTTGAACACTTTATGAAAGCAAAGCAAGCCATCTGTTCTTTGGGATGGCTACGTATAACATGACTTTAAAAAGTACGATGAGTTTTGTGTTGTAAGCTATCAGATGAACATTTTGTTCCACAAATAGTGTAAACTATTACCCATTGTTCCATTTCTGGGATTTGGTGAATGAGGCCCCTGTTTGTTTTCATCTGAGCCTGAACTGTAGCATTAATCAATAGTTACCAGTTAAATGAAATGTTGCCTGCTCCATTAAATAACGGAAATATCACAAGCACTGCTGTGACAACAAACTGTTGGAAACTGTGATCACACAGAAAGCATTCACGGATCTTTTGCAGGTTTTTGCGTGTCTTAAGAGTCTACACATAGCGAGGAAGTGCAGTGAAGCGATTGTAACCGTGTAACGCTCGGCTATCCTTGCTTGTGCTACTAAATCGGCCATTACGTTGTGAAGATGCTCTCCCGGGTGTCATGCAGATTGTCTTGGCCAGCGATGTTTGGTCTGGGGGCCGTCCGCACCTCATAGGAATGGGATGAGTCGTGTACTGTGAGGACCCGCTGTCTGGTGGCGCCGTAATCGGATCGAGGTGGTCGCCCCTCGGCGGCGCAACTTAAAATTCTGTCTGGGACGTCCGCGGTGGCCGCACTTTGTGGTGACAAGTGGCGCACGCAGTTTGCCTAACGCACTGCCGTGGGGAAGGCGCCGCCTAAAGGGCTACGGCCGTCCCTGCTCAATTATTACTGAGGCAGCGACTCCGAGGGAGGTTCTCCGCCGAGTCGGCATTTCGGATTCCGTTTCCATTTTCCAGGCCGGCTCTGCTGAGGGCCGAGCATGCTGACAGCTGAACTGCCACAGTCAAGATAGTAACGCTGATGACACCGCTAATTAAAAGGAAATACCATGTTAAACGCCCACAGATATGAATTCATTTTTCCGCATTCAACAGCCTTTTTCGAGGACCTATTTTTTGTGAACTACCGTTTTCTGAAATCTATGTGTGAGCATAGTATCCTACCTGACAGTGTACAGAATCATTTTAAATAACTGTCATAAATACACGAGACAAAGACCTAGTCACCACCAGGAGTCAAAACTAGAAAACAGTGTAACACCACTTCTAGTCTCTAATTGTGGCGTTGGTGTGGGGTCCTGCCCACTCGTCCCTTATAGGGTGCCTAAAGGATGCTGCGTTCTCGGATTGCTATACAACAATTCAAGCAAATAACATTAATAGTTTTGAAACTTCCTGGCAGATTAAAACTGTATGCCGGACCGAGACTCGAACTCGGGACCTTTGCCTTTCTCGGGCAAGTGCTCTACCGACTGAGCCACCCAAGTAAGACTTACGCCCCGTCGTCACAGCTTTACTTCTTCCAGTACCTTGTCTCCTACCTTAGTAGTTTTACTCCAACAAAGCAGATTGACAATACTTAACTTTAAATTTATGATGGTGTCGCAAGCGATGGGCGCCACTAAAACAATCTGAGTACTTTGCTGTATACAAGATCCATGTAAGCATTTGTATGGGCCACACGTCACTGATATCTTAGTGACGGTTTACTACTCCGATCGAGGCTAGCAGGAGGGGCGCTTATATTCTCTTCTTCAACATTTCGCGGCCGTGTAAGCAACTGTATAAACATAAATTTTAATTTTAACAGTCAGCACCCTCAGTTGCACCCTTTAACTAGAATTTACCTAGGTTTCAGGCGGGATAACCCAGTCTTCTTCATAATAACAGTAACTACCGTTTGTCCATAGTGGACATCGTCAAGCTAAAATTAAAAATCCATAAATTATCGTTAGACTGTAAAACTTTTCTGGAACTGCCTCTCCGTGATAACGGTATTTCATTTTATAAACTGCGTTTTCCGCTCACACCGGATTTTGCGTGTACGAGTAGGGTAATTTTGACCCGCTTTGTCTCGGAAACGGATAAAGATATCAAGAAAGTTGTCGAGGTTATTCGAGATCCGGGTTTAGAAATATACCCTGAAAACTAGATCATTTTGCTGCGCGTAGCCGCCTTGGAATCTGCAGCTCTATTTTGGTACCCAAAAACCATATTTTTGTGGTGTTTCTCGATAATGGATAAATATTTTTGAAAACGAGAAGATAGCGCTTCAAGGTAAATTCCTAGAAAATGTACCGTTAACATTTGAGCAATATTCTGCGGTTAGTTATTTAGATATCCACTGTCAAGGGCGAAAGAATTGTGAAAACTATTTTCCGTGTTTTCTCAGGAACCAGTTACCAAACAAATTATGCCTCCGTAAACTGCTTATGCCGCATCTAATGCAAAAAGAACCAGCCGATTTGTTCCACTTGCTTAAGCTAGAGAAAGTCTGTAATATTCACAAATTGATCCTGTACTGTTAGTGAGACGATCCTTCTAAGGCTATCCTAAACACTACCCTATCTTTCTTTCGCCAATAGAACCCGGGGTATGATTCCCTGAGAAATATGCTCGGCGTTTTGGAACAAACTGGTAGCGCATGCTGTCGTATACGTACCGCTACTGGATACACGAGTGAATATTCTAATGAAATAGCAAACATTTTACCAAAGAAACGTGCACACACAATAGCAAACATTTGAGTTCAGCTAGTTTCAAAGGCGAGATCAATTGTTGATTTGTATCACGTAAATCGTGAACAATTTTTGAATTTGTAGAGATGCTGCAGTTACCTACGAGGCAACGTTACCGACAGAAATTGTAGAATCAGATAGCTGTGTGTTAAGGAACATCTGTCAAGTTAAAGCTATTTCCTGATATAGAAAGTATAAATCAGTACAGTTTATGATACGTAGGATAGCTATGCCAGTTCAGGAGTTAGTTCATTGAAGTGTCAGAAAGACACAGTATTGACGTATATGAAGCGGAGCTCTTGCCAGCCTCACATGACTGTAAGGAAAATGGCAACTTCAGAATAATTTCATAGGATACTCGAAAATCACACCTGAAGGAAAAAAGGTTTGCGTTAAGAACACTCTTGACTAAAATACTCTCTATCCTCTCTCAGCATCGGATTTGAGTAATTACTCGGTCCTTTCACGGATTTCTATATTTTCCTACAACAGCGCAATCTTAGACCACTTGACTGCCTTATAGCCCGCCTCTTTTGTCTTGCACTTATTTCCTTTGCGTCTTTTGTTGTTTACTCTGACGCATTTTTTCGTTTTCTGAAGCAATGCCATTACCTTAATCTTCAAGTTTCTCGTATGTTTTCTTCTGTCATCCATTCGATGTATAGTGCTAACCTATGCTGAATTACTCAAGATCCTCGTCAGCCCGTTGAACAACTTTCTTCTACGTTTTCCGCAACCCTTTCTTTCTCTCTCTCTCTTTTAACTCAACTATCGTTCCTGCAAAATTAGTTTCCTGTTTTTCTGCCACTGAGTCAATAAACTTTAATAACGTTGACTTCATCACTTAACTGTCTGTATTCTTATCACTTCCGTATTTCACCAACTATTGTACTTTGTTATATCACTCCCGGGAAAAACAGTATGCAAAAGATCAATTAAGAATTATGAATAAATTTTATCTTAAATAACTCAGATAACAGTTAATAACAGCCAGCGTCAAATGTGAACTGTTACTAAATTATGAGACATGGAAAACCGCTGATGTTAATTTGAATTAAAATACATATACACCGTTGTGTAAATGGGTTTTAACGTAAATGAACGATAAATTGTAATTACACCATTCATTATAATGAAACTACAGTCCATATCATCAGTGAGAGGCCTGACTTCGTAGTGACAGCAGATAAAAACGAAATTAGAAGTAAATAATTAATGGTGGCTGGCAAATATCGAGCTTTCCGGGTGTGTATCTGTCCAACGTCATACGTCGACACCGAGCAGACACGCTGTGACTTAAATGTTTAATGCTTTGGCGTATTTATTTTTCTTTTTTATGTATGTACGTATGTTGTGTCTTAGAAACAGTACATGGTTCATTTAACGTAAATGAAATAATACGAAACTATTTTAGTGAAATTAAACTTTGTAAAGAAATGTAAGAAATGTGAAATAGTACTAATATTGTTAGTAAACCTTAAAGGTGAATAATTTCAGTTACGAACACCAGAGAGACGAAAGCGCATCAAAGAATCGGTAAGTGTTTCTTGGTCAGTAGTGGAAAAATATAGGAAGTAGTCTCAAAAAGAAATAATTAGACAGTGAAGCGTTTCTTTCAGATCCGAAGTGTTGAAGTTATTGTAGTTGAAGAGCAAGCTGAGCTCCAACTGAAATATATGTTTCAGTTACATTGCATAGGAAGTTCACTTATGTAAAAATTCTACAAAACTGGCCAACCATAGCTCAAAGATAATTATTGACAGTGGGAGATCGCGAATATGACTTATTTTGTACCAAAAATAGGAGTCAATGTGAACTCAATAAATTTAACAGTTTGAAAGTCATAGACTTCTTATTGTGGGTTAAACAAAACTTTTGAGGGGAATATCATTGCTCTTTTAAAAAAAATCAAATACTTATTCAATCATAATTAATAGCTATCCCTCTCCAGCATTACATCCACTGTCTACAGCGTAAATGACTTGACTGGCAAGCTACCTATATGCAAATAAGTACATGTGGCATGTACACAAATTGTCTTGTTTCACAAGAAAGCATAATTTCCGGATTTTCTTCGTTATTGTATGTGAAAACAGAAATAAAAGCAGCAATACTTAGGGGAACAACAGTCACAAGTAACATGAAATCACCAGAGGAGACCGCAGTAAGTTGACGGGAGGGTGAGATGACTTGTTAATTAGTCTATGTTTATAGGTAGCCGCATCATACGGATACAACAAATTCTTGACGCAGTAAGGTACTAAAATGTCGTGCAATAGAAATGTTCCCGTCAGTTGAACGCGTGCTGCGCAATGGCGATGTACATGGCTTTACGTCTTATTATCTTCATGACATTCAGCATAGCTATTGTGCAATAGAGGGTAAGATATTTTGTTCTTCCTTATTATAGATGACTACGTAGACGATAGGCGTTTCATACTCGCAATTTATTTATACGTTATTGCTGTTAATCCTACTCTTAAAATCAAAGACTTTTAACATAGGCGACAGCGGCTTGTTGCCAGGAGAAGCATGACGAGTCTTCAACTGTTTCAAAGCAGGTGCAGTCCGTAATACAGTTAACAGGTTCAAAGAACGGACTTTGTTATCGTCTTGTGTTTAATGAACATCACTCTCCTGCGAGGGAAACAAATCGTGTTCTAGTTACAGACCCCACAATAACAAAATGCTCCTTCTCAAGCCTCATCACGTAAAAGCCCATCCACAGGAACTTATTATTCTTCTTCCGCTAATCTAGAACACTCTTTAAGTGTTTTCGGATTCAAACCATTGTCTGAAGGAAAAAAACTCGGCACAATAAATGCGAGTACTGTAATAACCTTACATATATAACCGTTGTTGGTTAATAAGGAAGCACGCAAAGTGGAACAACAATATGTAAAGCAATAAAGAAAAAATTCCGAAGAAAGCGAAGTATAGCGTATTGGTTGTCATGAGATCTACGTTGACCCTCCACCAGAAAACTGGATAGAATATTTGTAAATGCTACACAGGGTGGGAGCAATACAGTGCAAATTTTGAAGAAGGAATATTTGCCTCTAATTTTTGTTGACGGAAAATAGAGATCTAAGGTTACTAATTTTCAGCACAACAATCCTTTCACTAAACACTATTCAGTAAGAAATACGGAGTCCTATTAAATAATTTGTGTCTTATACATTATTACAACATAAATGCAGTCAATTTCTATCAGTATCGTCATCTTGCCGCGTGGTCAAGTTCATCTTACCCACTATTAGAGTATCTTCTGGATTAGCTTTCAAAATATGTAGCATAATAAGAGTTTATGTTAAAGCAGAAGTTTAAAAAAAACTGGGTGTGACACAGTCAGAGACAAATTTTTTTAATACTTGGTAAGAGAAACAACCTATCTCCTTAATTAATTTTGTTAAAAATGGTTACCGCTAACTTCACCATTTTGGCCCAGTGTCACCTACATAAGGACCTACGTAGGAATTTGTTTCCGAAAACAAATGTAACAGACCCGGCTCATGCTTCGATTCTCGTGGTAATTATGACATTTCTCGCACATTTTTCCATTACAGTGAATCACCAATTTTGTCGGTGAGCCAAAACCTCCTGAGTTGTTCTCAGGCACACAGCTTATCTTGATGCCATAGACGTCTCTGGCTCTGTATTTTACACGAGTCAGTTGTAGACGGTCTCTGCGATACAAGCAGTGATTAGCGAATGCATGAAACAAGAGCAGTTACTCACTGCGAGAGGCAGGGGTTGAGGTATATTTTAAAAGCCATTACTCTCGGCTAGCACGCGTATCGCACGTCGCCAGCAGAAATAATTATTCATGTTGCTCCGGCAACCGGTTCGGCTGGCCCACCTGTTGAAGCGTGTCCCACACAGCACTGCAGTGTGGTGTGCTCGCTCGCACTCACTGCCGTAGCCGTGTATCCTAGCACTGTGCTGGCTGGGTGCCAACAGACGCGAGCGGTGTGCCACGAGCCGGTATATCGCCTCTGGGTGGTTTGCCGAACCCTTTCCCAGATCCAAGTGGTATACTGACCGGAGTTCAGCAAAGTAGCCATTTACAACTTAATGTGTTCACTTGGGTGCACTGCCACAGCAGTCGAAGCAAGTTGTGCCGTGAGAGAGGTTGAGTTCCACAGCAGTTCGGAATCAACGTACATTTAAAGCGTTCGACATCCGTAGATGTTTTGGGACGAACTAAGTTTGTTTAAGGAGTACCTAAAGAAGTGTGACAAGGTGGTGTGTGTACATCTACATCCATACTCCGCAAGCCACCTGACGGTGTGTGGCGGAGGGTACTCTGAGTACCTCTATCGGTTCTCCTTTCTATTCCAGTCTCCTATTGTTCGTGGAAAGAAGGATTGTCGGTATGCCTCTGTGTGGGCTCTACTCTTTCTGATTTTATCCTCATGGTCTCTTCGCCTGATATACGTAGGAGAGAGAAATATACTGCTTGACTCCTCGGTGAAGGTATGTTCCCGAAACTTTAACAAAAGCCCGTACCGAGCTACTGAGCGTCTCTCCTGCAGAGTCTTCCACTGGAGTTCATCTATCACCTCCGTAACCCTTTCGCGATTATTAAATGATCCTGTAACGAAGGGCGCTGCTCTCGGTTGGATCTTCTCTATTTCTTCTATCAACCCTATCTGGTACGGATCCCACACTGCTGAGCAGTATTCAAGCAGTGGGTGAACAAGCGTACTGTAACCTACTTCCTTTGCATTTCCTTAGGATTCTTCCAATGAATCTCAGTCTGGCATCTGCTTTACCGACGATCAACTTAATATGATCATTCCATTTTAAATGACTCCGAATGCGTACTCCGAGATAATTTATGGAATTAACTGCTTCCAGTTGTTGACCTGCTACTTTGTAGCTAAATGATAAGGCATCTATATTTCTATGTATTTGCAGCACATAACAATTGTCTACAATGAGATTCAATTGCCATTCCCTGCAACATGCGTCAATTCGCTGCAGATCCTCCTGCATTTCAGTATAATTTTCCATTGTTACAAACTCTCGATACACCACAGCATCATCTGCAAAAAGCCTCAGTGAACTTCCGATGTCATCCACAAGTTCATTTATGTATATTGTGAATAGCAACGGTCCTATGACACTCCCCAGCTGCACACCTGAAATCGCTCTTACTTCGGAAGACGTCTCTCCATTCAGACTGACATGCTGCGTTCTGTTATCTAGGAACTTTTCAATCCAATCACACAATTGGTCTGAGAGTCCATAAGCTCTTACTTTGTTCATAAAACGACTGTGAGAAACTGTATCGAACGCCTTTACAGTAAATATACTTAAAAAAAAAAAAGGCACAGCACGAAGGAATTATTCGAATGGAAGGGAAATCGGTAGATGTGATATACATGTAAAGACAAAGAAATTATTACAATTTCAGAAAAATTGGATTATGTCTTAAAGAGAAAGCGCTTCACAAATTAAGTAAGTCAATAACGCGCTGGTCCATCTCTGGCCCTTATGGAAGCGGCCATTCGGCTTGGCACTGATTAATAGAGTTGTTGGATGTCCTGCTGAGAGATATTGTGTCAAATTCTGTCAAATTGACAGATCGTCGATATCCCGATATGGTTGGAAGGTCTTATGCATAGTACTTCAAACATTATCAGTCGAGGAGAGATCCGGCGACCTTGGTGGCCAAGGTAGCGTTTGGCCAACCCGAAGACAAGCAGCAGAAACTCTCGCCGTCTGCGGACGCGAATTATCTTGCTCAAATGTAAGCCGAGGATGGCTATCCGCAAAAGGTAACGAAACGTGGCTGTGCTTTAAGGTTTCCACGGATACAACCAAAGGGAGCCTGCCATGAAAGCAAAGGACACCGCCGACCATCACTCCTGCTCGTCGGAGCTTATGGCCCGGTGAAAGTCAGGATGGTATCCCACTGCTGTCCGGATCGCCTCGAGACACGTCTTCGCTAGCCATCGAGCCTTAGCTCAAAGCGGAACTTACCACTGAAGACAATTCTATTCCAGTCAGTGAGATGCCAAACCGAATATATATCTTGAGACGTCCCGGACAATGCTGGGACGTCATCCTGGCAGCCGCCCACCATATGGTCCAAACAAAGAGTAGTGATTGTCTGGGGTGCCGTTTCTTTTCATAGCAGGACGCCTTTAGTTGTCATTCGTGGCACCCTTACAGCAGGAATGTACGTCTACCATATTCTGCGCTCAGTTTTACTGCCCTTCACGGAAAACAACATGGGCTAATATTTCAGCAAGATAATGTCCGCCTGCACACAGTAAGAGTTTCTACTGCTTGTCTTCGTGATTGACAAACCCAGACTCGGTCAGCAAGGTCACAGGATCTCTTCAACCACGCCAGGATTTTGCCGGTCTAACGCGACAGAATTTGTCACTATATCCCTCAGGAGGACATCCAACAATTACGTCAACCAACACTAAGACGAATGGTCTTTACATAAGGGCCAGAGGTGGACCGTCGCGTTATTCAGTTACTCACTTTGTGAAGCCCTTTCTCTTTTATAAATTATCCAGTTTTTCTGATATTGTACTCCTTTGTTTGTCTGTACGTATACATCACATCTACCGATTTCCGTCCCTTCTGATAATTCATACGTGATGCGTTTTTTCCCCCTTGTCTTGGAGAGTATAAATGATATACTCGTAGTGGGTAGTGTCGGAAGCTCCATGAGGCTGTTCATAGATGATGTAGTTGTCTGGCGACACTTGAAGGCTCTAGCGAATTGCAGAAAGTTCTGCTCAGGATCGAGTATCGGTGCAGGAACTGGCTGTTGATCCTGAACTACAATAAATGTAACTGACTGTGAGTAAATAGGGATGAGCACATAATTATATGCCATGCTGAGATTCGTTGGAAGAACTTTAAGGAATTGTAGTTCATTCATTCAGGTACGAAGTGGCTTACAAATCAAATGTTCGACAGATTATTGAATATTGCCAATCAGCCTGGGGCCATACCAGGTTGGTTTACGGAGGTAGACTTCTAATTCCCCCCCCCCCCCCCTCCTTCCTGATTCCATCTATTGTCCACATTAGAGACTTTTATGAAGATTTGAGAGAAGTGAAGATTACAATGAACTTTCTAGTTTACTTAGTCTGCCATGTTGAGTTGGCTCCAGTTTTTCTTTTCTGGGGGTCTGATTCTTGAGGCTGAAAATCTCACATTTTCGGTCCTAATGGTTGATTTGAACTAAATAAATTTCAAGATTGTTGTTGCAGAAATTTTGTTTCTACGGAAATATAATTTCTCACATTTTAGTATAGCGTGCAGTATTTCGATTTTTCACGTTAACAAACCCGAAATTACATTGTTGGCACAAAATACAAAAATACGTCCGATCACATCAGAACCATGCTTACGAGTCTCACACTCCGCTGAAACAACAATACTCCAAAGGGTTTTAAATTTTTCTTGACAAATGAATTTCTGCTAGTTCGTATTACACCCTTAATTTCTATTATTATTTCATAAATAAATCCAGCAATAACGATAGTTAACAGTACAGGATTGCGTAAATAAAAACAGAAATTTTAAGTTTGCCAGTAATTCGTAATTCCAAATGTTTCTAAAAAATTAATTTTAACTGTACATTAAGAACTAGTAGTTATCAATTACAACATAGAAACTAAAATATTTTATAAAGTTATTCCTTTTCACAAATTTTAGCTTGAAATATAACATACTGCTTATAAAATTATGCGAAAGTTTTCAGTAAAACAACTGAGATAATACTGACCTGTCCAAAATTCGAAAAATAGTACTCATATCGACAACCATTGTTCAGGAAAAATAATGTTATAAGAGGATGACGCATCACAGACCTGATACCAAAACAGCACGTGGTCATTTCTTCCGTTGGCGATCGTTTCTGTAATGCTCAACAATCTCTATTGGCAGGCTCTACAAGAGACACATTGTGCATGCTGTAGAAGTTTACTATTGAGGTACGGAGAGAGTACGTTCTATGTAGAGTAGGGTAACATTTACTTCTTCATACGTCTCACAAAAGGATTAAAAAGTGAAAATCAGAGAAATTAAAGCCAATACTGAGGTTTATCGTCACAGTTTCTATATTCGCGCCATTGGCGAATGGGACACGGAAGAAAGGGTTAGATAGAGATACACAAATTACCCACCTTAACACACAGTAAATGGCTTGCAGAGTGTAGATGTAGACAATTACGTTATCATTTAGTTTGATAGAATAAAGATCAGTAGATTCTAATGCTGCTTATGAATCGTCATGGTGCATGCAAAACCATCACATATCCGACGAACATTTCAGCTTTGTGTAATGTTGACATACTACCATGTCACAGCTATAAGATTTCCTCATTTTTATGATAGAAATGTTCTGTAGACTCTTTTCAATTTCTCCCTTACTACTAGCATTTCTTTGCGTTTTCTCCACACTTTTGGCAAAGTTGATGGAATCCCAATTCGGTTTTAGACACTCCGCGGCATTCGGTCCTTACGTAGCTCGTATTTATTGCAAATTTTCCGCCCAGCGCTATGTTCCAAGCGAATGAAAAAAAGTGCAAGTGCATCCTGCATATAAGAAAAGTAAAAGAAGGGCCCAGCAGAATTACAGACCAGTATCCTTAAACTTCGGATTGCTGCAGAAATTTAGAACACATTCTGGATAATAATAGACTTCTCAGAGGGAAAAGCCTCTGTCCACAAGTCGGCAAGGGTTTAGAAAGCATCACTCGTGTGAAACATCATACCTTTCCCTTTTTCTCACATGATACCCTACAAATCATAGGTGGATCACAACAGGTAGATTCCATGTTCTGTATTTTCCAGTAGGTAAGCGACACAGCCTCTAGCTGCAGACTGTTAACGAAGATACGAGCACACGGTTTAGGGTCAGAGATATGTTAGTGACTCAAAGAATTAGTAAATAACGGAACCTGGTACGTTGTCCAGCACGTGTTCGTCAGAGACAAGGGTGTTGTCAAGAGTGACGATACGAGCATAATTTTTCGAATTTTGGACAGGTCAATATTATTTCAACTGCTTTTCTGAAAACGTTCATATACCCTTATACGTAGTATGTTACATTTCAACCTAAAATCTATGAAAAGGAATTCCTTTATTTTGGATGTTATAATCAATAAGTAGTTCTGAATGTTGAGTTAAAATTATTTTTTAGAAACACTTGAAATTACGAATTATTTGGCAAACTTAAAATTTCTATTATTAATTACGCAATATAGTACTGTTTACGATGTTTAATTCTGGAACGATTTATGAAATAATAATCGAAACTAATAGAAATTCATTTGTCAATAAAAACTGTAAAGCCTTTGGAATATTGTTATTTCCGCTGAGCGAGCCAGTAGAAAGCATGCCTGTGATGTTGTCGGACGTATTTTTGTATCTTTGCGAACAATGTAATTTCGGCTTTGTTAATATGAAAAATCGATGTACTAAACTGTGGAGAAATATATTAACGTAGGAACAAAAATTCTGTATCAACAGTCTTCAAATTTATTTAGATCAGTTCAAACATGAGGACCTAAAATATGGTAATTCCAGCTTCAAGAATCAGATGCCTCGACAAGAAGAACTGGAGCCATCTCTACGTGAAAAGATAAGTGAGCTAGAAAGTTTATTGTAATCTTCGCTCCTCTCAAATCTTCATAAAAGGCTAATGTGCACAATAGGTGCAACTAGAAAGGACGGGATAGATTACAAACTGGTTGTTTGGTTTTTATTGCCTGGAAGCAGAATGTGATTGAAATTTCGAGAAATAATCTGTTTTGCAATTGACTTCGTTCGTTGATTAATGAATCTCGTTTGTTTTTAAATTGATTAAATATTTCTCTCTCAGGCAGAGTAGTCATTTTCTTGCCTTCCTTTCTATGCTGTTCTGCAAAACTTCAGAAAAGTACTTCCTGTTTAACTAATATTGTAGTCGTATTCCATTAAGCACTGACGGAAAATTTCGTTAATGTTGTTTGCCTTTACAATGGGTGCAAGACGTATGTGTTCGAACTGACGGTGGGCTATGATAACCGAGAACGCTCAATTCAGCGTCCATCTATTGATATTTTCGAACGACGTTGATATCTTATTTACGGTTGCTCATATTACTCTCGACTACATCCTTGAAGCGACAGCCCTGTCATCTGCTTATTTTCCTAATATTTTCTAACTTATTGCATAAGATCTGCCTTTTTCTTGGCGTTGTTAGGACTTTCGATTGAGACTACTTTTGTTTTTATTTCATTATTCTATTTTCTCACATTTGCTTATTAGCTGCAGAGGCGCTACAACAGTCGTTTTGCATATCAAGAGTTTCAGATACACGATGTAACTCTGCCCTGAAGTTACACTACACAACAGAAAAAACTAAAACTCGCTTTTGCTCACATTTTGGTAAGAATAACGAAAGTAAAGTATCTTAACCTTCTTACAAGGAAAATAAAAACGCTGTCATTGGTTAACTATGCAAACATAAATGACGATTTCAGATGTTACCCCCATAGATTTAGGATTTCTGTCAATTATTAATATGTGTGTGCCATCAGTTTTTTCTGGTCAGGTTCACGTATACCGTGTTAATAACACAGGTATTTGTTCTCAATTTCAGTCATCAAAGCGACTGTGCACGTAAAAGGCAGAAAACAAACGCATTTTTCCGTGTCGCAAACCGGTGTCCGTGTCGCTGGAACGTTTTAATTACAGCTGAAAAACAGCAGGTTCTGACATCTTGTACCGTAAAAACAACAAAGTCACCGGGCGGCATTTGTTTGCAATTGGTATCAGCAACGCTTTCAAAAAGGAGGCAGAAAATAAAGGAGCATAGAGCGGGCAGCGACGAGGCAATTTGGTTTCAATTTTTAACGTGCGTTTTTAAGGCTGCTGTGTTTTACCTGTGTTCAGTTATCATTTCTAGCAGTGTTTTTATTCCGTTGCCTCATATCCGTTTCAGATTCTAATCTTCCTGTAGCTTCAATTTCTCGTTTTTATAATTACAACCACTGTGGAAATTATCTCCTGTTCTACATAGTTTCTGCCATTTGTGTATGTCCGTAGCAGTTAGAAACAAATTTATTGTGTATGGAAATTTTATTATATCACTGTGACCAGCAGCATAAAGGAGACCTACAGCTGTGTCACACATTTTGAGTAGGAAGATATTCAGGGTTTTTCTAAGCAAACGATGTAACTGTGCCCTTTAGAGATGCTTTGTATCGACAGCAAGGTCTGAAGTATCAGTAAAATTTCATTCGCGAGTCAGAAGTTTGGCATATACGATGTAGCTCACTACTCCGCTGATATTTTGGTAATAGATTTTTGACTCATCATTCTTCTGACTCGTCTGATGCGGCCCGCCGCGAAATCCTGTCCAGCGCCAACCTGTTCATTTCAGAATAGCACTTACAACCTATGTCCTCAGTTACTTGCTGGATGTGTTCCAGTCTCTATCTTCCTCTACAGCTTTTACTGTCTACACCTCCCTCTAGTACAAAGGAAGTTATATCCTGATGCCTTAACAAATGCCCTATCATATCTCTCCTTTTCGCTAGTCTCCTCCACATATTCTTCTCCGATTCTGCTTCTTTGGCTATTAACATCCTTCCACCCCCTACCCCAATTATTCTCCATATACGACACTCAGTGACTTCTTCCTCTTTATCCAGTCGGAGAAACCGTTCCAAAAAGGTGAGTGTGTTTTTGAGCTGCAATGTTTCCAGGACAACCGAAATGCAAACTTGAGAACGCAGGTATCCTGGCTGGGAAAAATGCATCTCATTGAACGATGAGTACAGGTGTTCGGAAGTCCCATTACAGACTCCTAAGACTTGTAAAGAGGAGTGAGTAGACAGTATTTTGAGCTGGAACCCATCTCCGGAAACGAACCGTTATCGTTCTAGAGCCGTTTGAAAACAAGTTTGTTAAGAAAGTATGCAATAGGGCACTCACGGTGGGAGATGCTTATATAGGCTCGACAGATGTCATTTGACGTCTGTCCCATCTTTTTAACCAGGCTCAGGGCTCATTCGTGTAACTATGAGTGTTAGAGCTATGTGGTTGAGTACACGTTTACAGAATACACCGACACGATGCTTCCATGTCGCGAAGGCTTACCGAGATCGTTCTCCACAACAAATGAATTCACAGCTGTGAATGAGGACTACCATGAGCTGTAGAGTGGAATGACGACACTGAAAATTTGTGCCGGACCGGAACTCAAACCCGGATTTCCCTCTTTTCGCGAGCGATCGCCTTGCCATTTGGCTACCCGTGCACGACTCACGGCCTGACCAAAACTTCCATATGTCGTCTACTAGGCGTCTACGACCTGTATTCGTACATCAACTGTGCAGGCTATATTCCCATAGAGGCCAGACGTTGTACTTTAAAGTCGCTTGCCCAGTATCGGCAGATAAATACGATATTGCAGTGTTATTCTGATTACGATGCAAAGTTCCTTTGGATCGTATTTACCTGCCGATACAGGGCAAGCGACTTTCAAGTACAACGCCCAACCTGTATCGGAATATACATAACAAATGTACGAATACATATCGTTGAGGCGTGGTTGACGACATAAGGAAGTTTGGGTCCGGTCGTGCTACGTGCACGGATAGTCAAATTGTAAGGAGACCGCTCGCGATAAGCGGGAAATTGGGGTTCTATTCCCGGTCCGGCACGCATTTTCACTGTCACAATTTCATTACACCATCGATGGCTGCCTGTGTTTGCACTTGCGAATTCATGTGATGTGTTTCATAATGCCTGTGGAAGCCACAGCGTCGGTTCCTTTTGCCACGCATGTCCAAAGGAACTTTGCATCGTAATCAGAATAACACAGGGACTGCAATATCGTATTGTCGTTATCCACAACGTCCGACTTCATCGCATAGCCACAGTTATGCAACGGCCTCCAGAAGGAAGTACCTTCTTCGTCAGCGGCGTGACTGTGGTGTTCCAAGGATACGCCACACACCCGAATTATCAGATTTCGTCCTGCATCACGTTTCCTTTATGTATCTTCGGTTTTAATAAGCGTAATTGTAAAGCAAATGATGTACTCAGTCTCGCCTAATAAATTACTTCTAAAAGTCGTCGCATTACCAACATGTTTTCCGCTCCTGGTAGCTGACTGGTCAGCGCGACGGAGTGTCATACCTAACGGCCCGTGTTCGATTACCGGCGGCGTCGGAGATTTTCTCCGCTCAGGGACTGGGTATTGTCCTTATCATCATTGTTTCATCGCCATCGACACGCAAGTCGCCGAAGTGGCGTCAACCCGAAAGGCTTGCACCAGGTGAAGTGTCTACCCGCGGGAGTCCCTAGCCACAAGGCATTTCCATCACGGCATCTGTATCAGGGTAACGGTATGTTTCCGGATAATGGGTTCATATTCGAAATATGTACTCACTCCCCTCTACAAGTCCTATAAGTTTTTCTGGACACCCTGTATATGTTGTAGGACAAACATCGTCATTCAGTTTCCTGTTTGCAAAGTGAAATGTGTACTTCACACTTTTGGTTGGGAGACTGTCTGACCGGCTGGTGCATTTGACGCCACTTCGGTGACTAGCGCGTCGATAACAACACACCCCCAGTCTCGAGTTGGGAAAATGTTCGACACGGCCGGAATACGAAACCAGAGCCCCGTGACCGAAAGTCAGGATCGCTAGCCGCAATAGCACTTGCTGCTGACGCCTTGTTGTAGACTGATTCTTTCCAGGTAACAATTACAAAGGTATGGTTACCGTAGTACTACTGTCGAAAACTTTAGCTTCCAGAATTCGAATCGGCTACCTTCGAATCGAGTACCACCGCAGGAGCGTGCGGGAGTGACCCCGGTTACGGCGGTCGATGCATATTAGTTTTAATATAGTAATTAGTATTAGTAATAGAAGGAGCGCAATCAGCGTTGCTCAGTCTGGAACCGTGCGACCGTTACGGTCGCAAGTTCGAATCCTGCCTCGGGCATGGACGTTTGTGATGTCCTTAGGTTAGTTAGGTTTAAGTACTTCTAAGTTCTAGGGGACTGATGGCCTCATAAGTTAAGTCCCATAGTGCTCAGAGCCGTTTGAGCCCTTTTTGAGTCATCAGTGTTGCGGTACCTAAGATGGAACTAGTAGGTAACGGAAGCACAAGGTTCCCTCATCAAACGGAATGGGAAAATCCACTGCGTTTGCATTGCGAGCTAAGAAAACATAGCGCGGCGCCCGGGGAGAGCGTTAAATGCGGCGGAAGTGACGGAGCGGGAGTCATGGCGGATTCCGGCTGTGGCCGTAAGCGGCGCACGCCGCCGAGCAGGGCGCCCAGCTCGCCGCGTTAATATTCATGCCATTCAAATAAGCACTAACTTCCGAGCGACTGCGCCCAAAACGCTCGCCGAGCGCTGTCGAGTCGGCCGGAATGCGCGATGAAAAAACGCTGGACTGGATTCCCGGAGCTGCTCCGACTACCTCCAGCAGCGTTGCCGGAAACCGGGGATAAACAACGCCGCTCCGCAGTCTTCACGGTCCGGCCTGCATTTGCAGGAATCTCTCAGGCAAACAAGGTGACGGCTGCAGATGCAGCTGCAAGACGAGCCGCACGGCCCTATACTGAATGTAAAATTTTATCTTCCTTTCGTTATCTGCTTAAGACGTGTATTGGTCGTCAGCCGTTTTCCATTTTTACAATTGTAGCAGCACGCCCTAAGTACTCCAAAAGCAATATGGACGTACTTGCTGTGGTAGATTCGTGTAGTAACAGACGACTTAAGTTTTCCGGACTTTACTGTGGGGCTTCGGTAGTTAATCAGAATATGAATAATTAATATGCTATTCTCTTACCTCAGGGCGCGTTCTGTGAACAGCACGCCGTAATGATCTCTATTTTTTATTTATAGTAGTAAATTACATAGAAAGTAAAAGAGCTACAATTGCAAGACTTGTGGAAAGTCCCCGGCCATTGTCTTTTCTATGATAATATCGGGTGTCAAACCTTAACCGGCGTCGTCGGAAACTTTAACACTAAATTGGTTTCGGCGTCCTGAAGATTAAGAAAAAGTGTATCGTGTGTGGTGGTGATTTTTGTTGTTGCTTTGGGTCTTAGATGTAGTCAAAGACGTATGAGGAAACAAACTCTTTTATTTACAACTAGTTTAGAAAGAAACTAAATCAAAATAATCAGAAACTGAAGATTTCACAAAAATAAACATAGACTATCTGTTATATCAGTTCTCTAAGGAAAAACTGACGAACAAATATTTTTCATAAATCAAATATGCATGTGCTCTCCACTATTCTGTTTAATGTCACCTTGGAGAGTGTAATACGAAAGACAAAAAGCGACAACCCTGAGGGAACACTGTTTAATAGAGTCACTCAGGAGCTTGCATATGCGGATGATATTGATTTCTTGTCCTGGAGGAAACAGGACCTAGAAGAGAAGCTTGAAAAATATGGTGCGGAGATGGGGCTGACCATAAATCAATCACACACGAAGTATATGTTAACGTCTAGGAAAAGATATAGTGAAGGAGAAAGAAATATGACTTTCAACGGTAACAATATGAACGTTGTGAGATCTTTAAATATCTTGGGTCATTGGAAACTGAGAATAATGATATGAGTGAAGAAATACATTCAAGGATTGCAGCTGGCAACAGCAGCTACTTTGCAGTGGTTAAAGATTCAAATGGCTCTGAGCACTATGGGACTTAACATCTATGGTCAACAGTTCCCTAGAACTTAGAACTACTTAAACCTAACGAACCTTAGGACATCACACAGCACCCATTCATTACGAGGCAGAGAAAATCCCTGACCCCGCCGGGAATCGAACCCGGGAACGCGGGCGCGAGAAGCGAGAACGCTACCGCACGACCACGAGCTGCGGACATTGGTTAAAGTTTTTAAAGCAAGGAGACTTTGTAGAAATCTGAAACTGACGTACAGTTGTTAGAACTGTGGAAGTGTATGGGTCGGAGTCCTGGTCTATGACACAAAACGATGAGGAGCTGTAGCTGAGATGGGAAAGGAAGATACCAAGAAAAATCTATGGGCAACAGAATGATAGTGATTTTTCGAGAATCAGAAATAATAAGGAGGTGAGAAAGCTGTACAATAAACCAGATATCGTGACTAAAATAAAGATTAATAGACTAAGTTGGCTGGGAGATGTAGAAAGAATGGTGGAGAACAGCACAGTCAAGAAAGTTTCCAAAGGAAAACCTGGTGGATGTCGTATAAGAGGCAGACGGAGGACGTAATGGCTAGACAACGTGGAAGAGGACTTGAGAAAGATGGGAGTGAGAAGATAAAGAGGCAAGGCAGCCAGCAGAGAAGAGGAGGGGGGGGGGGAGGTTGTCCGGGAGGCCAATGCCCTGCAAGGGCTGAAGGGCCAAGGAGGAGGAGTAGTATATACATTTGATGAGGTGTAAACGATAACCAAAGAGCACCATACATTTACTTCCATATGAAAACTGTAGAATATTTACAACGGTCCAAACGTGCATATAAAAAGAGATAATATTTAGGAGTCTTGTATGTCTGCAACACACAGTTTTCCTCTTCACTAACATGCATTTCATCATCATAATCAGATTCATCGTCAAAAGATTCACTTGCTACTTCATGATCACCTGGAATAGCATTTTCCATTTAAATGTTGCACTGTGGACCGCCGTCTTGACCTGAACGACCAGCATCACTTTACTCGTCTTATTACACGTTATTTAAAGTAAGGAAGAGAAGGGTTAACTTTTCTTGAATTGGTGAATATATTCACTAAACAGAAAATGTTATACTGATTCGCGGAGTACTGGGGACTCTGAAGTCAGTACTTTACAACACTTGCCCTGATAAAACACTACAGTCGCCTGAGCACTGGACGTGTCTCACGTTACCTAACGGCTCATGCTCCCTGATCAACATAATCGAAAGTTAGTACAATTTCTTACTTCCCTGGAGTACCAGAGACTCTGCAAAGCCAGTTAAGAGCTAATGATACACTGCACTGATACTTTTCGAATAATAATAGAACACGTGAGCATAGGAAATTATTGTTATTATTTCACCTCTGTTCACCAAAATGTAGCTCACTGTTAGACAAATAGCGAAAAAAATAGAAATTATTCTCCTGATCCACACAACAAACACGTTTTCGGCTCGTACACGTGGTACACAGCACCCATTCTTCTTCAAATTACTCCAATTTCACAAGGCACTTTTTGTTGACCCGATATTATCAGTAAATTCCAGTTTTCTTCTTCGCTTTGTCGTTGGCTATCCACGGTCGCCGTTTGAGTGTTGAGTTTGTAACGTCCCCTTAGAAAAATCAATTAATGACTGTGGTGATAAGCCTCTTACGTTATTTGCTTTTCAAACACCTGAGCAAAACTGAACGTACTCAGACATTCACTAAAGTGACACACAAAATTTTTTGCGCAACGCAATCTGACTTTCAAAAATCCCTGCAAAAGAATGGCCATGACTGACAATAACCTATACCTTTCATGAATCACTTACCTCACAAAAATCTTCGTTACTCCAACTACTGCAATACAGCGAGAGCCAATACTGCCAGTTAAATAAAAGAATGAAACTACTGAAGGCACTAACTACTGATAGGCATAGTTAGCAAATGAAAGATTTTGATAAAGAACAAACTATGTATTTACCTTAACAGTGTTCAAAAGTCATAATATATATAGCAGTTCATGATATCCAATATTACAAACTGTCTGTCTCTGTCCAGGTCGTCCGCTCTCAAAACTCCGCCATCTCACTCCCCACATCCACCAATTATGGTGGCTCACCTCCAACTTCGCAACGCCACGCGTTGCTAAAATCCAGCTGCCAAACATTGCAATAGCAAACAACAATGCAAACCAGCCACAGACTGCACACAGCACAGCCAGTGATTTTCATACAGAGCGCTACATGACGTTACCAATTAAAAAAAAAACCTAAACACCCTACTTACAATTTTATTTTCGAATACCCGACGTAAGTTTAGCTTTCTTCAACTCTTCATTTTTTCAGCTTTCAATCTCTTCTCTTTGGTGATGATTATTTTCTTTTCTAATTCTTGGAAATGCTTCAGCTGCCTCCTTAGCGGTCATTCTGCTAGACATGACCTTCCTCACGGCCATTTTCATGCACACTTCATTCCATTTTCCTCTTACATTTTCTAATTTTCCGCTATTACAAACTGAAAATAAGCAAGAAGAAGAAAATATAATTGTAAAATTTAAATTACCTCTGGGCGATATTGGAGGACCACAGGGTCGTCGGCACCGCATGACAAACACGCCATGGAGTCTAGTCATATTGTACGTCTTTTTATGGAAATTACCATGGATCGTCTGTTAAACGTCATTCTTTACATAGCATAGATAAAAGAAGTAAAGAAATTAATCACTTACCTTAAAGACGGGTACTGCAGCATTCAAAACATGTTAAAAGCACAGAGGAGAGCAAGAAGGTACTCGAATCCAGTTCACGTGGATACACAAGCTTGCTTCTGCTTACTGTACACTTCTGGCACCTGAAGTCGGAAAGAGAAAACGCAACAGTGGCCGGTTGTGTAAGCTGGCCGATACTGCACGACTCCCTCTACACAAGAATAATTCTAGCAGGTGTTGTCTCGTAGATCGTAGGTATTTGAAAAGAAATGAAAATATTCTCAACGTCCAAAAAAATTACAGGAGGATAACATCCGAATTCACCAATTAACACAAAAAATATCGAAAACAAAACAATAATATTGTGGAATTCCATTAGAATGACTGATAGTCTTGGGAGAGCCGGCCCTGACAAAACTCTACGATCTGGTGAGCAAGATGTATGAGACAAGCGAAATACCCTCAAACTTCAAGAAGAATATAATAATTCCAATCTAAAAAAAAATCAGGTGTTGACAGATGTGAAAATTACCGAAATATCAGTTTAATAAACCATGGCTGCAAAATACTTACACGAATTCTTTGCAGACGAATGGAAAAACTGGTAGAAGCCGACCTCGCGGGAGATCAGTTTGGATTCCGTAGAAATGTTGGAACACTTGAGGCAATACTGACCCTACGACTTATCTTACAAAACAGATTAAGAGAGGCCAAACCAACGTTTCTAGCATTTGTAGACTTAGAGAATACTTTTGGCAATGTTAACTGGAATACTCTTTTTCAAATTCTGAAGGTGGTAGGGGTCAAATACAGGAAGCGAAGGGCTATCTACAATTTGTACAGAAACCAGATGGCAGTTATAATAGACGAGGGGTATGGAATGGAAGCAGTGGTTGGGAAGGGAGTGAGACAGGGTTGTAGTCTATCCCCGATATTATTCAATCTGTATCTTGAGCAAGCAGTAAAGGAACCGAAAGAAAAATTTGGAGTAGGAATTTAAATCCGTGGAGAAGAAATAAAAACTTTGACGTTTGCCAAGACATTGTAGTTCTGTCAGAGACAGCAAAGGGCTTGGAAGAGCAGTGTCTTGAAAGGAGGATATAAGATGAACATCAACAAAAGCAAAACCGGGTGATGCTGAGGGAATTAGATTAGGAAAAGAAGTAGATGAGTTCTGCTATTTGGGGAGCAAAATGACTGATAGTGGTCGAAGTAGAGAGGATATAAATGGTAGACTGGCGATAGCAAGGAAAGCGTATTTGAAGAAGAGAAATTCGTTAACATCGAGTATAGATTTAAGTGTAAGGAAGACATTTCTGAAAGTATTTCTATGGCGTGTAGACGTGGATGGGAGTGAAACCATTGACGATAAATAGTTTAGATAAGAACAGAATAGAAGCTTTCAAATGTAGTGCTAGAGGAGAGTGCTGAAGATTAAATAGATGGATCGCCTAAGTAATGAGGGAGTACGGAGTAGAATTGGAGAGAAGAGAAATTTGTGCCACATCGTGACTAGAAGATTAGGTCGGTTGGTAGGGCATGTTCTGAGGCATCAAGCGATCACAAATTTAGCATTGGAAGGCAGCGTGGAGGGTAAACGTCGTAGACGGAGCTCAAGAGATGAATATACTAAACAGATTCAGAAGGATGTACGTTGCAGTAGCCACTGGGAGATGAAGATGCTTGCACAAGATAGAGTAGCATGGAGAGTTGCATCAAACCAGTCTCTGGACTGAAGACCACAACAAAAACAATACCTTTACGGCACTGACTTGATTATGGTACAAACATTCCGGTAGCGGGAGAATCAGTTTCGAATGAAAACCCACAAACGATTCAGTTCAAAGTTGCGATTCGGTGTGTGTGCGGCGTAATAAACTGATTTCCTATGGACATCGCTGCTAACACTGGAAGACAGACAAACGCGACCAATATGTAGGCGTATATCTTGTATAGGAAGGGCAACTCCACTAATGTATTGATGATAGCGAAACGTGTCAACTGATAGGCTCAGTCCGTGTAAGGAGGACTGGAAGACTGCAATCTTTGTCTACGTACAGTAGATCAGTTGTAGTGAACTGACATTATACTAGAATTTGAAATCAACAACATGGTGTCAGATCAAAGTGTACGGAAACTACCTGGTTATATTGTGTCAAATATCCAGTTAGGTGATATTCGACACACACCTCTTTTTTACAAAGACTGCCCCAACATGGCATTAAGTAATCACGAAATTTTCTCGGCGGTACATAAAAATAAACGGACCCACGACGCGGAAACAGTAGCGCTTCCTTGGTTTCTTAGTTGAGGAGTTTTCAATGAGCGCGGATCACTTAGACAAGAAGTACCCACGAAGTGTGCTAGGTTAAAAGTGATACGGGAGAAGAACTGCACCACTGCCGTTCACAGAAAATGACATTCACTTAGAAAACGAAAGAACGAAAATGACATCCCCATCATGTACCACTCCGAAGTAAGAGTTCGAAATACGTAGGAATAAATGCTGCAGCATGGTACAGAAGACAACGGAAAGAAATAGTCAGTGATAGAAATACTTTCATTCATGGACTGTTCAAAATGGCTCTGAGCACTATGGGACTTAACTTCTGAGGTCATCAGTCCCCTAGAACTACTTACACCTTACTAACCTAAGACATCACACATATCCATGCCCGAGGCAGGGTTCGAACCTGCGACCGTAGCGGTCGCGCGGTTCCAGATTGTAGCGCCTAGAACCACTCGGCCACTCCGGCAAGCCATTCATAGACAGTAATTGCACTGAAGTCACGGCGATTGATGGTGGCACCTGAGACATTAAAAAAGGGGAGATGTGGTGCTGAATGGGGAAAGTAAATATCGCGGATGACAATGCTTCCTCAACAACGTACTCCTCGGCGACCGCAAGGACAAGAAGGATTTCTCCTGCTAGGGTGTTCCACTCCTCCACTAGCCCGGTTGACAACTGTTGAATGGTTGCTGGGTTGGCGCGTGAGGACCTGCTGCAATACGTTGCCTCACCGCATCCCATGGGGGAACGGGCACGCCAGTCTAGTCGCCAAATATGCTCTCTCTCCAAGACCTCCTCCACCAGCGCTGTGCGATACGGTCCCGCATTGTAATCCATAAAAAGTAAGTCAGGGCCCATGCATCCCTGAAAAGACGCACACCGGGGAGAAGTAATGTTTACCGTTCAGTGTACTGCGTTCCAAAATCTGGAATTAATTAAATCCGTACAACTCCTGGACGTCCAAAACGATCTTGTTCGACGACATACTTGGTACTTCAGTCGTTCTCACCCTCTCGCCTTGTGTTGCGTACATAATGCAGCCACGACAGACCATACGTTTCTCTGTATAGTCCAAGTTTTATCTAAATATTTTTCTTGCCAGTTACACATCACGCAAAAGCCACTTTCACCCTTAAGTTTTGCAAAATATTGTATAAACACACTTTACGACTTCTTTAAAAGGTGTTGGTGTTCTCCGATGGAAGAGATGGCTCAGGGTGAGAGAAAAATCGCTCGTTGACGGTATAATACTGGTATAGTTATCGATATGTAGATGGCAGTCTATGCTATACATGAAACACAAAGAAGGGTAGACGCTACACAGCAACATCAACACAGTACACCCACAAATACACTTCACGATGGAGACGAAAGAAAATAAGAAATTATATTCCACCTGCAGAAAACATAGATCCGAAATTTCTGTTGAATATGAACACAAAGCATACATCATAAATGAGCGCACAACAACAAGAGAAAGTAAAAGACATTCATAGTGGTTACCCAATCAAATGTACAACCAAAGGGTCTAAAAAAAAAGGCAGAACACGTCAGAGCACTGCACATCAGAAAAAAGAAACATACGTTTCACACTAACATACAACAACAAAATAGTACATTGAATTGGAAACATATTGAAGAAGCAAAGAAACCCAGTAGCAGACAGCGCAAACAACAAAGTCTAGGAACGGGCAAAAGAACTCTACAAAAATTCAGCACTGCAGCATTATACAAACTGACGTGCAGCTGTAGTCAATCACAACACATACGATGAATAAGCAGAATCTTCCGAGCGAGGAATACAGAGCACACGAGAACTCTGAAACGTGACAGCGCACAGTCCATTTTAGCAGAACACTTAACAAATAAAAACCACTCCCGCCACAAATCTCGAAACTGATCTATACATTCTCAAACACAGCAAACAGTTTATTCCGTAAAGTAACGACAGGGCAAAATTATTACATACAAAATGCTACAGTTGTAAGTAGGCTGTTTAGGTTTTCTTATTGGTAACGCCACGTAGCGCTCTGTATGAAAATCACTGGCTGTGCCGTGTACAGTCTGTGGCTGGTTTGCATTGTTGTCTGCCATTGTAGTGTTGGGCAGCGGCAGCTGGATGCTAACAGCGCGTAGCGTTGCGCAGTTGGAGGTGAGCCGCCAGCAGTGGTGGATGTGAGGAGAGAGATAGCGAAAATTTGAGAGCCGATGATCTGGACGTGTGTCCATCAGAGACAATACATTTCTAAGAATGGATGTCATGAACTGCTATATATATTATGACTATTAAGGTAAAATACACTGTTTGTTCTCTATTAAAATCTTTCATTTGCTAACTAAGCCTATCAGTAGTTTGTGCCTTCCATAGTTTGAATCTTATATTTAGCTGGCAGTAGTGGCGCTCGCTGTGTTGCAGTAGTTCGAGTAACGAAGATTTTTGTGAGGTAAGTGATTTTTGAAACGTATAGGTTAATTTAGTCAGGGCCATTCTCTTGTAGGGATTACTGAAAGACTGCATTGTGCTAAAAAAATACTGTGTGTCAGTTTAAGCACAGTCTTGTACAATTTTTCTAAGGGGGCGTTTCATATGTCGACCCTTAGCTGAGGATACCTCACTGGTATCTTCTGACTTTTTCTTGTACTTTGCGTAGTTAGTGTACCTTTTGTTTATTGCTAGCGCGTAATTATAGAGAGAATTTCCTTTGTAGTTGTAGTTTTTCATTGTTGTACAGTAAAACAGTTGCGCCATGCATGTAGATTTGCAGCAAGTATTTCGCAGCTGCGCTTGCAATTAACTAGATATTATTTTCAGTGCTACGTTAATGTGTTCTCTTATTTTTGCTCTTCAAATTGTGCTTTTCTGTGTTATCATGTGAAATATTGTGACAATAATGGCGTGTGAAAAACGTAATACTAGGCTCCGAAGTAAACTGAGAAATGACAGTGAAGACGAAAGCAGTGTGTTAGCGCTACCGAGTAATGAATTAACTAATGTTCAAAGTAGGAATTAGGTAATTGTACATAGGGAAATGGAGCGGGCTGCAAACAATGGTGTAGACAGTGAAACAGTTAGTGAACAGGGAAGCATTATCGATCGATCGGTCGGCAACAGGTTGCCTCAGGAATCCGAAATGACAGGACACAATCTTGCATATACTTTAGATTCAGATTTTGCGTCCTCACCGTTTTCTCAAATAAGTGAAGACACATTTTCTGCTTTTCAAACTGTGAATATTGCCGGTTCAAATGCATTGCCGAATAGCACTGAGGAACATGTTTCAGACACCAGTGCATTGTTATTACAATTAATGCAACAAATGGGACAAAAGCTTCAAAAGTTAGACACAATGGAACAAAATCAGAGACAAACACAGCAAAAGCTTCAAAAGTTAGACACAATGGAACAACACCAGAGACAAACACAGCAACAGTTAGACGCAATGGAACAAAATCTTCGGAAGTTAGACACCACACTTGAACAAACACGTGAAGATTTAACTACTGAGTTACATAACATTGAATCGAAATGTCAAAAGATCTGTAATGACGTCAAAACACAAATTTGTGAGCTTTTTCAACCTATTTTTTCGCGGCATGAAAATGCATTACAGAATCACGAAGCAGCCATAAAAGAACTGCAAACTATTGTTCGTGAAAACCACGTCACCTTGCAAGCTAAAATGGACTCAATTGCATCCACCGATTCGGTTACGCAACTTGCAAGAACTCAGGAAAACTTAAAGGACACAGTAGATTCGATTTCAACACAAATGGACACTCTGAAACTTGGTTCAGAAAAACACACTGAGGAAATGTGTTCACTATCGGAGAAAGTAGCCGAACTTTTGGATCAGTTCACTATTTTATCTGCAAAGGTAGATGATGATCTGAATGACACAAGACCTGTAGCCATCACTGACACAGAAGAGTATGAACAAATTAAGAAATTCAAACAAAATCAGAATCAAATTAATACGCAATACAAAAGAGAAATCCGGGAAGTACAAGATCAGTTGACGCAGGTAATACAAAAATTACATATTTCAGAGGACACTCGATCTCCAACACGGGAAGAGGAACTTAGAAATACGGAAAAGCCACAAAATAATAACACAGGGCATTTCGGAAATCATGAAAGAAATTGGCAAGGTGCACCGAATTTTGAGATGGAACCGCCGACACGATGTAACAATGACCGATATGCTACTCGCCGACACGATGATTTTGACTATAAGCTGTTCATTACTGCACGTAAATTCAAAACATTTAAGAATTCTGGCAACGACATTCATCCACAAGTGTGGCTCCATCAATTCTCTCATTGTTTTCCTCCCAACTGATCATTAGAGCACAGATTAGAATTTATGTGTGGCTACTTGGAGAATGATCCAGCTGTAAGAATGCGATCGGTCATTCACGATTGTGACAGTGAAGGAGAATTTTATCATGCCTTCCTCTCAGCATATTGGTCTCAATCTACAGAAGACCGAGTAAAACATAACATCATTATGATGAAACATTTCGAACAATCTGAATTTTCCAGTCTTGTGAAATATTTTAAAGACATGTTACAGTATCTTTCAAACCCATACAGCCCCTCAGAACTCTTTCGTATTTGCTTAATCAAATTGCCTGAACATTTACGACATATTATTTTGGCAGGACGTTGCAAATAGGATATTGAAGCTTTTCAGGGACTGTTACAAGAATTGGAAATCGACACTGACAATCGCGGAACGCGAAAACAGGAGCACAACAATTACAGGTGACACCTGTCACAATTCCGCGATGACAGAAATAATGCACGACATGGCTATTCGTACAACGTAAATCGTGACCATAACAGACACCACCCGCATGACAACCGTTGGCACAGTAGTAATAATTACAGGGAAAGATCACCTCTCTGCGGTAGTGACTATCACAGAGACAATCAGAGAAACAGACAATATGGCAACCAGAACTATTATTATCACGGGAGACAGAATAACTTAAGACGCAACGGTCCAGCGCGCAGTTACAGTTCAGAGAGAAATTCTCCACCACTTAACCGACAAGAAAGAAACTACAGGAACTACCAACATATCGACAGACGATATGATCGTAACGACAGACCGGAAATTCATCAGAACTGGCGGGATTCAAACAGAGCTGGGCCCTCTCGGCAAGGTGAATTTGTAGAGGTTAGGTCTCCTAATCCTAATAACGGTGCGCGCCAACAAAGAAACAATGACTCGCACCGCAGGCAGCCACCTGCGCCTGCTGGCTCAGAGAAAAATAACAGACACAGACCTTGAGAAAAGATTTAGCATTCCTTACCGACGTAAAAAACATGATAATTGCTTTTCAGTTGACAGTCTGCGTACTAGGAAGAGTAAAGAATTGTACTACATTTCACATGTAAAACCGTTTATTGAGAGATTATCTGCTTTTTAACTTAGTCTTTGCCATAAAATTTTTACTTCACGCTACTAGTACAATTTGTCACACTGAGAAACTTAACATGCAACAATGTTTTGAAGTGGAATATCCAGTCAAGAACCTACGGAACATATTTAGACAGTATTTACGAGTGCATTGTTATAGTGATCAGACGTCACAGTGTTATTGTGTGTGTACATTCTTGCTTGTTAGTTGCACGATTACGTAACGACTATAAGGCTTACAAACTTAGAACATTTACCAGTACTGCTAATGAGATTTTAATGCAACATTTTGGTTTAGTTGTAAAGACATTCTTTATTTGAAGTACTTTCTGTGGGATTAAAATTGACTTAGCATTTGGTTTCTTTGATAGCTACACGATTATATCACGACGCTACTAATGTGTGAAACAATTTACATTGTGCTTTTGCACTGTATCTGTTTTATATCTGCACAGTTTTTCTGTATTATTCTGGAAAGTAAAACATGTTTTAGTAGTAACTTTATGGTATAGCTACAATGAGACAGCCTTTTCTGTAGCACAACAATACGTTACAGTACAGTACTTACTTCATCACGGCAATAAGGGTAGTAACTACGATATCTATACGCAAAGCATTTCACTTTTGTTTATCATGAGGTAAGTACATTGACTTCTGTAGAACTCAGCTTTCGGAGGACGATAACTACAACACTTCCACAGAGATTATCTTACAACACGACGCACAGTTTAGCGCTACAGTACGCGTATTTGAGTGATTAATTTTGCACTCAAAACATTTATTTTTAAAGATATTTGAAATACAATGATACAAAGGTTTTCCGTGATACATTTCATTCCATTGCTGTAATCTGCAACATCTGAGGATATAATTACATTAATCCTCAGGGGGTTACACGCCTACTTTGTGTACCATGTGTTTGGGAAGCACAAGGAGCCCTAGCTAATATGGTATTTGCTTATACAATTTTACACATCGATACCATATTATTCTAACACAGAATTACACAGCTATCTGATTATTTGACAGAGAAACAAACATATTTTTACTACGTCAGTGACACATATTTACGCAATTACGCAGGTGGATAACTTCACACTTATGAAATTGTATTTTGTCTGTACTTTGTGAACTGTTCATATTTCTTCAGAACCATTGTGATACTATGAGAGCTTTGAATGACATATTTGGTATGGGATCATGATTTTTAAAGTACGTTTGAGGCAGATGACACTTTTGACATGAGCAGAGAATTTTTTTAGGTTTTGAAGTTATTGGAGGAAGCTACGACGATTTTGAGAGTTGACTGAGGTGTTATGATTACGATGACTATGTGTATTATGCTGCTGAGGTATGTTTATGATCAATAAGATGATGCTATATGAGGAATTTGATTATGCTACTTATTTGTTATGATTGAATATTGAAGAAGTGTCGACGAATATGTATATGTGTAATAAGGTAAGGAATACTGAGTAGTGGTTAGGGACTCTGGTTTGTGAAAAAGGTGGTTGGAAACCAAGAATCGTACTTTAAGAGATGAAATGTATGCAAATGCGTGAATGTATTACAATGGCGACGGAACTTTTTTGGACACTGTTATATCAATAGGATTTTGTTTCTACAGATTTATAACGCAAATTCTTGACCTGTGAACTTTTATATACGAGACTGTCACTGTAGCGGAAACTGCTGTAGTAAATTTTTTAGTAAGAAAGGTAAGTGATCACCTGCACATAATGCGCCGTGGGCACCCAGCTGTTCGACAGTCGCCTGGGAGAAAAGCCATTAGTGTGTGCCTTTCAGAGGCACAGGTAAAAAAAAAAAAGAAGCCCTTATCCTCGCTATTGACATTCCTTTGTAGAAAGCATAGTAAAGACGACACCCTCGAACTTGAAAACATGATTACACTGTAGAGTTCTTAATTTATGATATTTACTGAAATGAAATGATGAGCAACGTTTCATGTCTATTGTCTTGCTAGTTGGTAGGTTGTTTACTGCATAATGAAATGCCTTATGGCTAGCGAATGACGTTTCACGCCTTGCTTTGCCTATTTTGTTTAATATCTAGTTTCTAGCTGCACTGCAGCATTGGTTAAAATAAAATTTAATAGATGTACTAATATAGTTATCTTATGCCTACAGATCCATTAAAAAAATTATGATCTCCTTCCAAAAAAACGAGGGAACATAAATAGACATTTCCCTTCACAGGAACTGCTTAAATATTTTTTTTTTTTTTTACGCTTTGGTAACTTATCTGCTAGCGTACGTTCTCGTGATGCATCAATCTTGTGTTAAGATGTGACATAGGTATTAAACATTTTTACTGTAATATTTTTTCTGCTTCAGCTTTGTCATATTTAGATATAAGTTACTGCATTTGCTGCTGCTGTTTGCCAGGCATAATGTTACTGATTTTGACTTTGTATTACTCTGTTAAGCCAGTTTTACTACGGATTTATTTTTCTTGTTTGCTGCACATTGCGTTATATTAGTTGTAATATTGCTGCTTGCTTTGACAACTTCCATTTTTTTCATTGTTGTTTGTATTAATTGTTTTGTATTGCTGCATTGCCTCGTCCCTTAGTTTAGCATCTGAGCTCAGTTGCTTTAAGTTAGCTTAAGATGGGGTAGGCTATAAAAGAGAACGAGTTGTGATGAATTGGAAGAAATGCATTGAGAAGCTATAAGAAATGATTTGGCCAAAAAAGTAGTGTACAGTGGAGAAAAACTATTTTTGAAAGAGGATGTGAACAAAATACAGAAAGCATGCTTGGATAGGATATTTTTGGTGGAAACAAATGTTGAGATATGACGAAAGATCTACAGAATGAAGATTTGGGTTGGACTGCAGTACCAAATGTTACACTGAAAACAAACCCTGTCCTTTCCTTCTGTTATCCCACTATGTGTTTGTGTACCCTTGTGTATTTGTTTTCTTCCTGTCTCTGTGTACTGTTTCATAGAATTTTTTCTCTTCTAATACTACGCTACATTCACTATGATGAGGAATACTGCTATCCCTCAAATATAATTTGCATTAATAACATGTTATTTACTTCTTAAATATGTTTACACATTATTTATTATGTTTTGTTTCAATTCTCATGTGTGAAGTTTATGTTTCAAAGTTATTCTGATCTTTATGTATGTACTTATGTCATAAGTTTTGTAACACTGATGTGCATGTTTATTTCTACTCTTTTGCAAAGCCTGTTTTACTACAAAAGTTATCTGTATTGTTATGTTCTTTAATGATGTATTTTTTGCCTTTGTAATTGTATTTTATGTTTTAAATTTATAATTGTTTGGACACCAGTTCTTCAAACTAAGTATAATTTCACTGCACACATTTCTGTTGGTCATAGTATATGGACAATATGTGAGAAGTAGGGACTGTTAGTGTTTGCACATGTGTTGATAATTCAGCAAGGGACTGGTTAACAGCATTGCTGGTTCTAAGGACAATTCCAAAAACTTTGTGCGTGCACAAGTGGTGGTTGATGGACTTGCTATATTCTCCGCAAGACTCTTTGATGGTGATTGTGCACCTGCACAGTCGCAACAGATGGCTGCTGGCTATCTCTACAAGAACTGAAGTGGGTCTACACCTTTGATTACTCACCAATACCATTATTTATACAAGGACTGCAGTGGGTCTGCACCTGTGGTGGCCCACCAATACCGTAATCTCTACCAGGACTACAGTGAGTCTGCTCTGTGATGACTTACCTAACAATAGTCTTCAACTTTGACTGACTCTGCTGTGGGTTTGCTCTGTTGTGGTCCATTACCTGTCTGCATGTCAAGTGTCAGCACTGTCTTCCCGTTGGAAGGACAACACTACTTCAAGACTGCATGGAAATCCACTACTTCCGTGTGAGTTTCTCTTTCACTACTCAGACTTTGAAAAAAAAAAAAAAAAGAAACACTGTAATTTTACTGTGATGAATGATCATGACTGTCTTTATGGGACTGTGAGAACATATTAGCTTTTGACCAACATTGTATTAATAAGTGTGTGCATTTGATATATTTCATACAGTAATTATGAATTTTTTTTTCAAATCTGTATTGGCCACTGCCCAAAACAACTTGTAAAATTTTTTGTGGGAAGCATGGGGGCTATATAAGTAGGCTGTTTAGGTTTTCTTATTGGTAACACAACGTAGCGCTCTGTATGAAAATCACTGGCTGTGCCGTGTACAGTCTGTGGCTGGTTTGCATTGTTGTCTGCCATTGTAGTGTTGGGCAGCGGCAGCTGGATGCTAACAGCGCGTAGCGTTGCGCAGTTGGAGGTGAGCCGCCAGCAGTGGTGCATGTGAGGAGAGAGATAGCGAAAATTTGAGAGCCGATGATCTGGACGTGTGTCCATCAGAGACAATACATTTCTAAGAATGGATGTCATGAACTGCTATATATATTATGACTATTAAGGTAAATACACTGTTTGTTCTCTATTAAAATCTTTCATTTGCTAACTATGCCTATCAGAAGTTAGTGCCTTCCATAGTTTAAATCTTATATTTAGCTGGCAGTAGTGGCGCTCACTGTATTGCAGTAGTTCGAGTAACGAAGATTTTTGGGAGGTAAGTGATTTTTGAAACGTATAGGTTAATTTAGTCAGGGCCATTCTCTTGTAGGGATTACTGAAAGTCAGACAGCATTGCGCTAAAACATATTGTGTGTCAGTTTAAGCACAGTCTTGTACAATTTTTCTAAGGGGACGTTTCACAGTTGGAGGCAGAAACGTAAGAAAGGAAAACAATACTTTGCTATAACATCCTCATTCCGGCTTTAAGAGCATTGACGCAGGACACAGAACAGAAACATCTCTCTCTCTCTCTCTCTCTCTCTCTCTCTCTCTCTCTCTCTCTCTCTCTCTCTCTCTCTCTCTTTCACACACACACACATATACACACACACACACACACACACACACACACACACACACACACACACTCACCATCACTTCCGCATTACATACATGGCTAAGTAAGGAACAGAATTAGTCAGAACTCCCGCTACAACTTTCAAAACCTTCTCCCGGTTCGCAATATATATCTATTGCAACAAGCGAACTGCAAGGTGGCGTAATATTTTTATTATTGCCAAGGTGATAAACTATGTCTTCCTTTGGTTTTAGAGCAACTAAAAGCCGACCAACTAATGTGACTACATGAGAGCTTACGATCCAACCAGTGGCTAATGAAAATTTTATTCACAACACTACTGCAATTCCCAATAGTCTAACATTGGCGTATATAAGTTCGTATTTTCATATTTGTTTATAACAGGCCCTCATAGCGTTGTAGATGATATGATGTATGCCAAAAAAAACGGCAATAAATTCTGGAATTATGTAGTGATTTTAAAGTAAATAGTTTTTGTAGAATTGTCACATAATACAATACCAGCAAACAAAAAGTACGCATGTAATAACATTCTTCGTAATATCTTAGAACGATGGTACCTTTGCATGTTTTAGATAAGGATATTTGGCCGAAACTGCAAATATTTTGGGAATAATTTAAATAAAGGTGCATCAATGTCGATCCAGAATCCCCTATTTATTTACGCAGATACGGACAAACATATGAGGTTCGAAGTTACAATGAAAGTTTGGGTGAACTACAATGTTGCAAAGCAATGGAAGTGCACATATTAACTACAGATATGCTCACAGACGTGTTGGACCCATTTGAATACCATCTGGATGTAGTCGTACGTCCAATGGAAACCATATGAATATTTATGAACAATAAATGGAAATTTTGGTATGGAAAGTATTCCAATACATGAAAAAACCTACATTTCTAAATTTGGATGGTTCTTTCGAAAATAAAAGCTAACAGTAGGCTGAAATTCATCCCAAGATTTTATCGTCATTGTTGTAAACTTGGATGAATGTGTTTGACTGCCCCATATTTTAGGGAGTTGAGGTTAATAAAATTATAAAACGTCGTAAACCTTGAAAGAGCAATACAAAACGAAGAAAGTTTGATTCTGTGAATGAAATTACCCGTTCTTTATTTACAAATTATTCAAGTACAGTTTAAGAATTGAGAGTGAAATGAAAACTTACGAGAGCTATTTCAACAAGAAATCATAATGTCCCTGGTAATAAGTACTTTTATTCGCAATAACGAAAAATTACCTTGTTCTTCAGTGTACGCATTTAGTTTTGGAGCCGGGAAAATTTATGTCGAAATGTAAGTGCTTGGGTCACAGCACAAGATTTATAAAATGAAGCAGGTGAGATATTACGGGGTATTAGAGCGCTCCGCACTGAGCTGCGGTGAAAGTTTACATGATTCACGGCCCGCCACCCACCCGCCGAGGCGCTGGGAATTCACCGAGGCCTGTAAAGCGTTAACAGTACCCAAGTCACCGTTCCTGCAACACGAAGCACACTATTAGTAAAAACACCAAAGTGCAAATAATAGCTGGGCTACACTGACAGCCTGAATGTTTTTATTTGTTACATTTCCGTTTAGTAACACTCTCGTAACTGTTCTTCAAAGCAGACCGGCAATTAATCCTGGCTTCGTTATTGGCTTCATAAAAGCTGCAAACCCATTAAATGTCACACAGAGTAAACACGGTCTAATTTACTGATTTGGTTGTGGGTGTAACGACATTTAAACGAATACGTTTTGTGTAGTTTACAGCAATTGTTCCCTAATTCATTTCTACGTTTTGTCTCTCGTCCAGTTTCCCACACACGTTGCTGGTATAATTTCTGTTCCTAGTACAATTTTAACTAAAATGTGTATGAACACGTGAACAGCAGAACACAGAATATGTATGAAGTGAATCGACTTTTAATTCTTCTTTATACACCTGTCGCCTAATGCCGGAACTGTGTAACTGTTTTAGTTATATGCATCCCATCACTACATTTGCATTATATGCAGAGTCTGCACTAATTTTTACTTAAACATTCTAGTAAATGAAAACCGTTATTAACTTATTCCATTTCTACTCACAAGAAGTAATGCAGTTTTTCCTACTTCCTTGTGTCTCACTAACGTTGACTAAACAAACCACTGACGAACGGTAAATATCTTAATATGTCTTTAGTAGGCGGTGCGCCACAACTCTTCTACAGTGTGTTCGGAAATTCCCGTTACAAGCTTCAAGGTCTTGCGGAGTGGACTCAGTATATAATATTTTGCAACTCATGCCAGGAAACGTACCGTTTTCGATATACAACAATTTAATGATAACATGTTGGTAACGCGACCATTTATACAAGTAATTCTCTATGCATGAACTAGTACATTACTTGTTTTACAGTTCCACACATTAAGAAGCAAACAAAGAAAAAGGAAACGTGATGCAGGACGGCATCTTCTGATTCGGGTGTGCTGTGTCTCCTGGGACCACAACAGTCATGCCTGCTGACTGTGAAGCCATTGCGTAAGTGTGATGGAGAGGGTATGTGATCGAGTCGGAAGTTGTGAATAACGATCTTCATCAAGGAAACAAACAGTTCTTCCAGCACCTTGAGCTTCGCCACGCAGAAGAATCATGTCTTTGTATTCTGCAAACGTGTACTCAGCATGTTTCTCTAACACACAATGAGGCTGGAACCAGATCGGAGAGGTACGTTACACGAAAAATGACATCAACCGATACGACGTAAGCAGTCTCCTCATCACTAAAGCGTTGCATACTTACATAGCAGACATATTTCTAAACTTTTGTACCACGGAAACGGTGTGTTTCAGCACATGGGTACCTATTCAAAATATTATGTACTGACACCATGACAACCTCCCCACCTTTCCCCCGCCGACCGTCTAAGAATATGTGAAGGGAAGAATTTCCGAACACTTCCTTAAGCTGCTGGTAATTCGGTCGTTTGTCCAGCACCAGCATTTCATAAAATAATTATCACATGATAATGATTTTCCATTTCTTCTAATATGAGGCTGTGAATTCTTTAATGAACCTTATGACACTGATAACTGAAACTTTTTATGTTAATAAAGAATTTATCGACACATCAAGGTGGCAGTCTGACATATTTCGAAGGTACGTTTTTTGTTTGAGGCCTTCAGCTAGCTAATACCAGCAAACATGGATTCCTTAAAGAACTGAAGTCCATGTCTAAAATGGCTTGAAACTTCTGATTACTCTGCGAATGAGTTACTGCGTCAAATATTTGACGTTAATCACGCAAGTGAGAAAAAGGCTGGAAAAAGTTTGAAACGTTTTAAATTCGTTGGAAGTCGGTAAATACTCTCATTATCAAATATTGGATGAAGTAGTCTGGATAATTTGCACACGTTTTTAAGAAAAACTAGTTTTTCACTCATCTCCGTGTTTACAGTGACATCTCCTTAACTGTGTATCATACGACGTAATTTTGAAGGCACATTCAGTGGTGTACATGGGCACTGTACGTCAGATGTGTTTCGAGTAAAGCTAATAGTAAAGATGTTTAAAATCATAACATTATACCTGATGCTGAAGTTTTACTGGGTGAGCAACGACAAGATAATAAGCGATAAACTTTTTTCCTTTCATCATTTTGTGGGGTGCGTCAGAGAAAAACGTTTCGTAAAGGTTTGAAATTATGTTTAATGTTTGTTGGCAATCTCTGCGTTCTCTCATTCTCAAATAGTATGTGAGTGTATTACATGTAAACTGCTCGGCACGAGATACACTCCCTCAAGAGATAAGGGAGAATAGTCCAGTATCAGCTGGCTCAGCTGCAAAACTAAAAGCAGACTCTACAGAACAACATATTTTTTTCTTTATTCCGAATACAAGTACGATACTGATTGTAGAAGGCAGCCTAATTTTATGTTTGAACAGCCTTCTTAAGCTTTTATTTTACTCTTAATTCTTTGCCCATTATAAATACAGCACTGCTGTAACTGATGCTTGATATTCTAGATTCTAGCACTTGGTCGTTAAGATACCAGCTGGTCCAACACACGTTCTGTCAGGGACGGATCTGGGATCTTACTGGCTATGGGAGTACCTCAACACTATGCAGAGACGCATGCTGTGTACGACGATCACTGTTCTGATGAAAAATAACACCATGACACTGTCGAAAATGGGGTAACATACGAGAACGCAGGATTCTGTGGCGTACCGTTATGGCGTCGAAGTCCCTCAATCACCACCAGCCGTGATCATGAGGTCAGGAGAAACACCGTTGTGCCTCTTCAGAACACTCGAAGCCAATCACGCCGACGACAGTCACTGGGGCAGTGCAGAATCGCAATTCGTCGCTGAACTCAGTGTGACGCGTTCATCAACTGATCAAGCTTGCGGGCCGCGGTGACCGAGCGGTTCTAGCCGCTCAGTCCGGAACCGACTCGTGGCGATAACATATTAGACCTTCTGGTGACAAACAGACCCGAACTATTTGAATCAGTTAATGCAGAACAGGGAATCAGCGATCATAAAGCGGTTACTGCATCGATGATTTCAGCCGTAAATAGAAATATTAAAAAAGGTAGGAAGATTTTTCTGTTTAGCAAAAGTGACAAAAAGCAGATTTCAGAGTACTTGGTGGCTCAACACAAAAGTTTTGTCTCAAGTACAGACAGTGTTGAGGATCAGTGGACAAAGTTCAAAACCATGGTACAATATGCGTTAGATGAGTATGTGCCAAGCAGGATCGTAAGAGATGGGAAAGAGCCACCGTGGTACAACAACCGAGTTAGAAAACTGCTGCGGAAGCAAAGGGAACTTCACAGCAAACATAAACATAGCCAAAGCCTTGCAGACAAACAAAAATTACGCGAAGCGAAATGCAGTGTGAGGAGGGCTATGCGAGAGGCTTTCAATGAATTCGAAAGTAAAGTTCTATGTACTGACTTGGCAGAAAATCCTAAGAAATTTTGATCCTATGTCAAAGCGGTAGGTGGATCAAAACAAAATGTCCAGACACTCTGTGACCAAAATGGTACTGAAACAGAGGATGACAGACTAAAGGCCGAATTACTAAATGTCTTCTTCCAAAGCTGTTTCACAGAGGAAGACTGCACTGTAGTTCCTTCTCTAGATTGTCGCAGAGTTGACAAAATGGTAGATATCGAAATAGACGACAGAGGGATAGAGAAACAATTAAAATCGCTCAAAAGAGGAAAGGCCGCTGGTCCTGATGGAATACCAGTTCGATTTTACACAGAGTACGCGAAGGAACTTGCCCCCCTTCTTGCAGCGGTGTACCGTAGGTCTCTAGAAGAGCGAAGCGTTCCAAAGGATTGGAAAAGGGCACAGGTCATCCCCGTTTTCAAGAAGGGACGTCAAACAGATGTGCAGAACTATAGACCTATATCTCTAACGTCGATCAGTTGTAGAATTTTGGAACACGTATTATGTTCGAGTATAATGTCTTTTCTGGAGACTAGAAATCTACTCTGTAGGAATCAGCATGGGTTTCGAAAAAGACGGTCGTGTGAAACCCAGCTCTCGCTATTCGTCCACGAGACTCAGAGGGCCTTAGACACGGGTTCACAGGTAGATGCCGTGTTTCTTGACTTCCGCAAGGCGTTTGACACAGTTCCCCACAGTCGTTTAATGAACAAAGTAAGAGCATACGGACTATCAGATCAATTGTGTGATTGGATTGAGGAGTTCCTAGATAACAGAACGCAGCATGTCATTCTCAATGGAGAGAAGTCTTCCGAAGTTAGAGTGATTTCAGGTGTGCCCCAGGGGAGTGTCATAGGACCGTTGCTATTCACAATATACATAAATGACCTGGTGGATGACATCGGAAGTTCACTGAGGCTTTTTGCAGATGATGCTGTGGTGTATCGAGAGGTTGCAACAATGGAAAATTGTACTGAAATGCAGGAGGATCTGCAGCGAATTGACGCATGGTGCACGGAATGGCAATTGAATCTCAATGTAGACAAGTGTAATGTGATGCGAATACATAGAAAGATAGGTCCCTTATCATTTAGCTACAAAATAGCAGGTCAGCAACTGGAAGTAGTTAATTCCATAAATTATCTGGGAGTACTCATTAGGAGTGATTTAAAATGGAATGATCATATAAAGTTGATCGTCGGTAAAGCAGATGCCAGACTGAGATTCATTGGAAGAATCTTAAGGAAATGCAATCCGACAACAAAGGAAGTAGGTTACAAAACGCTTGTTCGCCCAATGCTTGAATACTGCTCAGCAGTGTGGGATCCGCACCAGGTAGGGTTGATAGAAGAGATAGAGAAGATCCAACGGAGAGCAGCGCGCTTCGTTACAGGATCATTTAGTAATTGCGAAAGCGTTACGGAGATGATAGATAAACTCCAGTGGAAGACTCTGCAGGAGAGACGCTCAGTAGCTCGGTACGGGCTTTTGTTAAAGTTTCGAGAACATACCTTCACCGAAGAGTCAAGCAGTATATTGCTCCCTCCTACGTATATCTCGCGAAGAGACCATGAGGATAAAATCAGAGAGATTAGAGCCCACACAGAAGCATACCGACAATCCTTCTTTCCACGTACAATACGAGACTGGAATAGAAGGGAGAACCGATAGAGGTACTCAGGGTACCCTCCGACACACACCGTCAGGTGGCTTGCGGAGTATGGATGTAGATGTAGATGCTACGGTCGCAGGTTCGAATCCTGCCTTGGGCATGGATGTAGTCCTTAAGTTAGTTAGGTTTAAGTAGTTCTAAGTTCTAAGGGACTGATGACCACAGATGTTAAGTCCCATAGCGCTCAGAGCCATTTGAACCGTTTTGATCAAGCTTCCCGTTCATGGCACCAGTCCAAACGCAGCCGTTTGAGATGTTAACGGCAGTCGATCCATGATCAGATAATTTACTTAGCTCGTTTTCTGCGAGTCCCCGACCAACAGTGCGGGACGGAAATTAAAGTTTCAGGTGGCCCTTTACACGTTCTCCGATGATAGACGCAGATCCGCGCAGCGCAGCGATGCTCCTTTGTTGTGGGCAAACGTGGTCGACTGAGACCTTGACGACGGGTATTTCGGCCCTCACGTGTCCATGTAGTCCAATACCGGCCGACATGTCCAAATGCGCCAAAAATGTAGATACTGCACGATTCGCTTTGCCGGCCACACAGTGAGGTCCCTTAGGGTGTTGATAACACAATTCCACATCATTACTCCTCTCCTTCACAATGATCACTCAACATTTGACGCTTTTCAGGCCCAGCCTTACCAGACCTTGTAACAACACTAAACGCAAACAACAACAACAACTACAACTACAACAACTATCACATAGAATTGCCGATCTAATCATTTACATACCTGCTAATGGTGTGTATATGTACGAAGTTACAATGACATCCGACCATGTGTTCTTGGTGGTTGATTTTTCTTGTCAGGTAGTGTAGCTATACTTCACGGAGAACAAGGTATCTTACAAACCTGTATTCGCCTAATTGTATTGTATTGTATGTTAACCGGGGACCTAGAAACGACGGCGAGGCACCGTCCACGCCGCAGCCGCAGGGTCCACAATCCCACGACGGCTACCGCAGTCCACTTCACCCCTCCGCCGCCCCACACATTGTGCGGTTCGGCCCCCGGTGGACACCCCCAGGGACCACCAGATGGGTGTAACCCCTATGTTTGCGTGGATGAGTAATGGTGGTGTACGCGTACGTAGAGAACGTGTTTGTGCAGCAATATAGTGTAACTGAGGTGGAATAAAGGGAAGCAGCCCGCATTCACCTTGGCAGATGGAAAACCGCCAAAAAACCAATCACAAACTGGCCGGTTCAGCGAACCTCGACACAAATCCGCCAGGTGGATTCGTGCCGGGGACCAGGCGCTCCTTCCCTCCCGGAAAGCCGTGCGTTAGACCGCACGGCCAACCTGGCGGGCCGTATTCGCCTAATAGTTGAACACTATTCGATGGAGTGTTGCACTAACCAAGTAAGTTTGAAGGAGGAGAATATTCAGACTACGTAATGTAAGCATTATGAGATATGGGCTTTTCTATCGTCAGTAGATGTCACCGTCCGCGGCAAGTTCAAACACTCTGGGACTGGTCCAGTGGCAGCGACACCGCTGTTATGACGAGTGCGCTGGCGGCGGGCGCGACTTCAGCACTGTCCGGTTCAAATGGTTCAAATGGCTCTGAGCACTGTGGGACTTAACATCTTAGGCCATCAGTCCCCTAGAACTTAGAACTACTTAAACCTAACTAACCTAAGGTTCCAGACTGTAGCGCCTAGAACCGGATCGTTTCGATATTGCTTGCACTGATAATATTGTCGGTGTCGTTTATAACTATCTTATAGACCACATTGTGTGTGTCTTTATTTAGATGAAGTTTTTATGTATGACTCGTCACGGTTACAGTGATTCTGTATGTTGCGTTCTGGCCTAAATAATAAAGTTAGTTTGGGACTGTTACTCATTTCGAATTTCTATGGCTAATTTTACATTTCTTGGTGGGAAACACTCTGTAGTTTTATCGACCCAGTCGTTTCAACATTATGTGAGTATCCTTGTCATCTGTTATACGTTTTTGAATTTTTTGTTTATTGAAACGCCTTAGATTTTTGGCCTCATTTAGAGGCTGTAAATATATGAATACCATGAAATGTCATAATAAAAAAAAGCTACTTTTTAGAATCCGTTGAAATTCATTGTAAAACTTGTTGTGATACTTCATTAAATGAAAATTTTGAAGAGTATTCAACACTCACAGCTGATCCCATTCTTGCCATTCCCTGTAACGGCACAGCGTTTATTTCGAAAACTGTTCAAGAACTGAATGTTACTCAGTGAGCGTGATGTGAGTTAGTAGTAGAGAGGTAATTACAATAACACGGTCCGAGGAACACATGGAAGTAAAAGCCTTAGTTGTGACTAATGGCAATGAAATCTGGATGGATAGAAAATCCAGCCAAGCGAATGAGTGATAGATGGGCCAGTGGAGTTCTTTGCTGGCGTAGTGACCCATAGCCAACACTTCCACTGGTAACTGCATAACCACCGCAAACTGTAGGAAGCAGATGTTTCAGCATCACCCTAACAAGGGGAATATGGCTGCTGATGGTCCGGATTAATCGATGAGCAGGCTCGATTTCTCTGTCGATATTGTCAATATACACATTTTAGTGATCATTAAGTGCACCCCGTATTTCGAAAGATCGGCCATCTTAGTGGTTAGTTGTTCCACGAAGAAAGAAAGCAACAATGAAGGAAAGTATGACATGAATTAAATTTTTCTAATTTACTGGTGTTAATGACTGAAACGTCGTAGAGATACAGTAATAGCGATTAAAATCGGCAGCCATCGTTGGAAAGTATGAGCCATTCACACCATACTGTTACATTTACAATATAAAGTTATATGCTGAGTACGGAGGCTAAGTGGTTCTAAGCAATGCGTGCAAGTTGACTTAAACGAGCCACGTCTAATTCGCCAAAAACGACAAAAAATTACTTAGAAATTGAGTAACACTTTTTTAGATGTGTATAACACATGACAGCTGTTACAGTATAGGCCATTCACGGAAAATGGCTGGTACAAAGCAAGAAACCCTGGTGTTGGGGCGGGACAGTCCCTTCAATGGTTGAATTCCTCCAGAATAAACGTCCTGTGGGATCTCATGCTCCGTCTCCAACCTCGTCGTTGAGGGGATGTTAAACTCTAGTATTCCTCCTTTTCCCACTGGCTTCCGACTGAGTATGTGCAGTTTACACACTGTTTTGTACATGATTCATGGTATCAAACGCGGGATGACTGTACGAGTATGTCAATATGAGTTTCCACTTGTGGTGTCACCGTCAGACACCACACTTGCTAGGTGGTAGCCTTTAAATCGGTCGCGGTCCGTTAGTCTACGTCGGACACGCGTGTCGCCACTATCAGTGATTGCAGACCGAGCGCCGCCGCCACACGGCAGGTCTAGAGAGACTCCCTAGCACTCGCCCCAATTGTGCAGCCGACTTTGCTAGCGATGGTTCACGGTCTACATACGCTCTCATTTGCAGAGACGACAGTTTAGCATAGCCTTCAGCTACGTCGTTTGCTACGACCTAGCAAGGCGCCATATTCAGTTACTATAAGTACTATCTTCAAGAATGTCTTCTGAACAGATAATATTGTCACTCATGTACCGTCAAGAGCGACGTTCATCATTAATGGATTAAAGTTAAGTATCAACTAAATGGTAGAAATGGCTCTGAGCACTATGGGACTTAACATATATGGTCATCAGTCCCCTAGAACTTAGAACTACTTAAACTTAACTGACCTAAGGACATCACACAACACCCAGCCATCACGAGGCAGAGAAAATCCCTGACCCCTCCGGGAATCGAACCCGGGAACCAGGGCGTGGGAAGAGAGAACGCTACCGCACTACCACGAGATGCGGGCAAGTATCAAATAATTACGTCCGCTTTCTGATTTCTAATTCCTTACCATGTTCCAGGCCTCACGTCAGTATAGTTCTTCCCTCTTCACGCCAGCCTGCGTGAGCTAAAAAGCGTGCATTTCGGCCTCCACTAGTAACACGGTGTTGGCTCTTTTGCTAACACAAAACTACTACAACAAACAGTCGACGTATTCATGTTTGGTTAAAGGTCTCATCGCCCCATGTACCCAGTTTCACATTCACCTACTGGAGATTAATGCTAATTTTACTGTAGGCAATAGCCTGTAATGGATTAACATTTTCGATTTATACCTGAACTACCGGATATGGTATCTTCCCGATAGCTTGATGACGAATTATTGCATCACTTGAGGATTCAAGTGTAGCCGTGCGAAACTGGTAGTGTTTCCAGTAATGGATTACAAACGAGCTAAATCAGTTTGAAGAGTATTTATCCACAATGGTTGGTTGATTGATTTTGGGAAGGGGACCAAGCAGCGAGGTCATCGGTCCGATCGGATTCGTGAAGGATGGGGAAGGAAGTCGGCTGTGCCCTGTCAACGGAACCAACTCGGTATTAGCCTGAGGCGATTTAGGGAAATCATGGAGAACCAAAATCAGGATGGACGGACCCGGATTTGAATCTTCGTCCTCCCAAATGGGAGTCCTGAGTGCTAACCACTGCGCCACCTCGCTCGGTTCCATCCACTATGAATCAATGAATCACATCAATTCATAAGACCTTTCCCAGTAAAAAACGGTTTGAAAATTCTTATATATTAATAACGTGCAATTTAGTTGTTGTCAAATGTTCTTCTCAAATGGCTCTGAGCACTATAGGACTTAACATCCGAGGTCATCAGTACCCTAGAACTTACAACTACTTAAACCTAACTAACCTAAGGACATCACACACATCCATGCCCGAGGCAGGATTCGAACCTGCGACCGTAGCAGTGGCGCGGTTCCGGACCGAAGGGCCTAGAACCACTCGGTCACCGCGGCCGGCAATATTCTTCTCATTATGGAATCACATTTTTGAGATACTTTAATCACAAAACAAGTTCGCCTACATGAAAAGTTGTCACAAAGGCTTAAGTTGTGGCGAAGGCACAAGATTTGAGCTCTATACTATGCTTGGCGACTCCATGGTGTGTTGTGTGCACCACGACCAAATATGGATAGCATTGGAAGGAAAATCAGCATTGGCCGTACATTGTTGTTTCATTGTGAGCAAAATCCTGAGTGCTGTAATATACAATTAAAATTGGTAGGCACTGTTATCAAGCTATAACGACAGGCTTAGGCACTCTACGCCTGTGGTTATAGCCTGATACCAGTGCCTACCAATTTTAATTGTAAATTACAGCACTTAGGATAGTCACTAAGTAACCAAAAATAGATTTTGCTCACAATAAAACAACAAAATTCGGCCAATGCTGATTTTCCTTTCAATTCTACACTATACTGTTTCACTGTTTGAAAGCGGTTTTGTTTTAGTATTCAACTTCAGAGCTTTCAGTTGCCTCTGTCAAGCACAACGAAACCGGTGCAGTATCCTGTGAATCTTGTGAGAAATGCTGCTCCGACGCAACTGCCAGTGAAATGCATTAATCTTTAATAAAAGGCTGGGGAGCTTGAGGCGATGCTTTTGATAAGAAGCAAGGCGACTACTATGTTGTACGGCGGAAGCGTCTCCACAGAATAAAAATTACTTCGACGGTGCAGAGGCTTAGACGTGGAACCGGGGACACAAATGGAAACAGCGCGACTACCTCCTGGCAGGTACACGGCTCGCCTTGCGCGGAAAGGAACCAGCGTAGCTGAAATAAGCTGCTGGCGGCAGAAAGAAGCTTACCTCGCCGCCGAGCGGGCGCGCTGCCGCCCTTCCGGGAATTCTTGTTCACACGGCGCAAACAAGGCGGCGGGAATTAGCAGAGGCGGCAGACTGTGGCACGGCGTCGACCGCTTACCGACGTCGCTTCCTCGCCTCCAACGTCAGTTCGCACCTGCCGTGTTGCCAGCTGCTGATCCTCTCTATACCTGGGCCAGAATAACAAACTGACTGACGCCTGCCTGTTTACAAGGCTGTTACCGTAGCAACAGCCAATCAGAGAACGCACTTGGTCGCGCCTTCTGTTCCCTTCCATAGTTGTCAAATCTCACTGCCACGGCTACCTGTTGCAGACGACGCATGCGAACGATTACTTGAACAGTTGTAAACCGTTTCGTTTCGTTCTTCCTTTCTCCGTACGGCTAGTTCGTGTTACCCTACAGATTCTCTGGGCGGCGGGTTTATGTTGCGATATAGAATGTCTGAAACATGCAGCGGAAGTGTGCACAGAAGTATGGTTACCGCAAGTTAAGTGATCTATTCATGTTTAGCGGCGTCAGATACAGGAGTTAATGCGATACGTAAGCGAGAAGGAGAGAGAAAATGGTGCGACTCTATTACCTCTAAGGAAGATAGTCGAAAGAATTACAGACGCCTTCAAGTTACATAAAAACTGTATTGCTATTGTCTGAAATGAAATCTGCTGTGCAGAAATGGAAGAGACTGGTTCATCTAAGCTATAATCATCCGAAAAGAGGTGGAGGTCAGAACCACGAGTTATGCACTTTGGGACGGACGGTGTGGCCGTGCGGTTCTAGTCGCTTCAGTCTGGAACCGCGTGACTGCTATGGTCGCAGGTTCAAATCCTGCCTCGGGCATGGATGTGTGTCATGTCCTTAGGTTAGTTAGGTTTAAGTAGTTCTAAGTTCTAGGGTTTCATGACCACAGATGTGAAGTCCAATAGTGCTCAGAGCCATTTATGCACTTGGGTTTAATGCAACAAGATGCTGTTCGTCGCCACAGAATGATATGGATATGAAGAGAGAAAAGAACATACGATGATTAAGAACAAAACCATGCATTCATCTTCGGGAGGCAGAATTGTTCAGAGAGAGCAAGACTTCTTTATTAATGATATCTGAGCCCTCGGATTTCCGTACAAAAAATTTAAAGGACTAAAAATTATGAGGGAGATAGGTGACAGCGTAGCGTTGTGTAGTCAATTTTTAGGAAAGACTGTTAGAGGGCCGTTTGAAGAAATTGTGATGCTCGAAGAAACCTGGATGAAGGCTAGTCATTCCTTGAGAAAAGACTGAATAGGTTTTAGTATGAGTAGAAGTTCGTTCTTCCTCTAGGGAAGGACGCAAGAATTACTTTCTTACGTTGGGAACTTCATCTCGTTTCGTGCCTAACCGTCTCTTCATTTAGAAAAAAATGTTACTATCACGGCGAGACGAACAACGACAGTTTTCTGAAGTACATGAAATGCATTCGAAAATGCGAATATGGACTGTCCTCAGCTGTATAATGGAATAACAAAAATCAAAATTTGTGGTGAACCGAGAATCTAATCTGGATTTTCCGTCGCCTTACCAATTCTTGTTTCCTTATTTTGTTCGGTATCGTTCGTTCTATTTGTTCGGGGCGGACATCCCAAGATCCTTTTTTATTACAGAAAGCAGCTAACTCTCTGACCAAACACGCTGAGATACCGTGCCGGCATACCATTAGGCTATCCGTGCACTAGTAACGGCCTGGCACAATTTTCTTATGTGATCAGCCATGAGTCTCGTACATCCATTGTGTATATTGCCGTACAGTGGAGACATTTTACTTGTTAGTCGCTTACCTGGTGTCAGCAGATAAATACAATATTGCAGAGGCCAAAGGAACAGATAATGAGACGACCACAGCCACTATCAAATACATCAAATGTATACGCAGATGCGAAATGGACTACCATCGGCTGTATAATGGAATGACGGCAAATTTGTATCGGATTGAGAAAACGTTTCCGAAGTGGTTCAAAGAGCGACTATTGGAAAATTAAATCGGGCATCAGTCACTGTAATGGATAATGTCCCATACTATTCAATTAATAAAGATAAAACTCAGATGATGCAACGAAAAAAGGCGACATTGTTGAATGGTTGACACGCCACAATGTGAAAGTTCATGGAAGTTTATGTAAGCTCTCAGAAACGCTGTGAATAAAGCCACAGTCTCAACACTATGTTGTGGAGGAGGTGGCTGCACAACGTAGCCACAGGGTTATTAGACTTTAAATATCACTGCTATTTCAACGCCACTGAAATGGTTTGGTAGTGGAACAAACATTATATTTACGTTCCGGTAGTATGTAAAGTATGCCAGTGGCAAGATACTGTCAATACCTCCTCTGCGCGATAGCAATCGAAATACAGTCGATGACAAGAGTGCTAAAGCAAAGTTACTAAACATGGCCTTCCAATATACCTTCATTAAAGAAGACGCAGTAAATGTTCCAGAATTATAATCAACAACAGCTGCCAACATGAATGACATGGAAGTATGTACGTCGGAGTAGTGACACAATAAAAATACTTAACAAAAGTAAGTCTTCTGGTCCGCTGGACTGTATACCTATTAGGTTCCTACCAGAGTATGCCAATCCTGTAGCTCCGTACTTAATCATATACAACCGCTGGCACGACCAAAAATCTATATCCAAAGACTGGAAAGTTGCACAGATCACACCAATATTTAAGAAGAGCAACAGGAGTAATCTACTAAACTACAAACCTGTAACACTGACATCGATATACAGCAAGATTTTGGAAACATATTGTGTTCAAAGATTATGAATCATCTATAATAGAATGGTCTATTGATGCGTAGTCAACACGGATTTGGAAAACATTGCACTTGTGACGCAGAACTAGCTCATTAGTCACAAGTAGTGTTGAGTGCTATGAACAAAGAATTTCAAATTGATTTCGTATTTCTAGATTTCTAGAAGGCTTTGAACACCGCACCTCGCAAGATGCTTGTAATCTTCTAGCGTGCTTATGGAATATGCTCTGATTTATGAGATAGATTTCATGATTTCCTGTCAGAGGTCACGGTTCGTAGTAACTGGCGCAAAGTCATCGAGTAAAACAGACGTGATTTCTGACGCTCGCCAACGTAGTGTTATAGACCTTCTGTTGTTCCCTATCTGTATAAACGATTTAGGAAAGAAACTGAGTCGCCGTCTAAGACTGTTTGCAGATGATGGAGTCGTTTATCGTCTAGTAAAGTCAGCAGAAGGTGAAAACCAATTGCAAAACGATTAAGATATGATATCGCTGTACGCTGAGAAAATTGTAAATCGACTCCAAATAATGAAAATTGTGAGATCATCCAGAAGGGTGCTAAACGGAATCCTTTAAACTTCGTTTACGCGATAAGTCAATCTAGTTTAAGGCCATCAATTCAACTATGTGACTAGGAATTACAATTACGATCAACTTAAATAGGAAACAACACACAGAAAATATTGTGGGGAAGGCGAACCAAAGATTGCATCTTATTGGCAGACTAATTACATGATAAAACAGTTCTACTAAAGAGTCTGTTAACATTACGGTTGTCCGCCCTCTTTTGGAGTACAGCTTCGTGGTATGGGATCCATACCAGATAGGATTAACGGAGTACATCTAGAAAGTCCTAAGATGGGCAACACACTTTATGCTTTCGTGAAGTAGTCAAGAGATCCTCATGCGCATGATTCAGGACTTGAGATGGACATCATTGAAACAAAGATTCCTCCTCGTGGCGGAATCTTCTAACGAGATTACAATCACCAAATTTCTCTTCTGAATGCGAAAATATTTTTCTGACGCCGACTTACAGACGAAGAAACGATCGCAGCAGTAAAATAAGGGAAATAAGAGGTCCCACGTAAATATATAGGTGCTCGTTTCTTTTGCGCGATGTTAGAGAGTAGAATAACGGAAAATTTTGTGAATATGCTTCTATGAACCCTCTACCAGACACTTACGTTGATTTTCAGAGTAGCCATGAAGCTGTAGATGTAGATGTGGCACGAGACAGCAAGAGCAGGACCGAGGGACACACATAATGCCAAAGAAGTAGAGAGCAATGTTGCACGGCAGTATTCAGGACAAGATCTCACCAGCCAAAAAATTAGTCACCCCTACAGAAATTATGGCAATCATCACTTGATAACCGAACAAGGAAGTGAGTCCACATGGTTGTACTAATATGTCGCATCCATGATAAGCCACTCGCTGAGGATTTGATAGCGCAGTTATAGAAAATTGTTGGTGTTGGCATTTTACACGCTATTTCTTTACGTCCCACAGATCCTGTGGGATTCAAGTGAGATGATTTTGCAGGCCACTCGAGATATACTAGTGTGGTGGAATGTTCAGGAAACGAGCCACATATTCTTTAAACCAGATGAACTTTGCTGCTGTTGTCTTCATGCGCCTGTGAGCGCAGTGGCTTCTTGCGAGACGACTGACTCGCAATGATCATTGCATGCGGTACCTGCTACAGTGTGCTTTCTCTGGCGGGGGGGGGGGGGGGGGGGGGATCTTGATTCACTGCCTGCAGAAATTCCAGTCGGGTTTGGAATTAATTTTGACTCACAAGCTGTAAAAAACCTCTCGGGTCCCTCTAAGTTATGGGCACGTGGTAAACTGGTGTGTGTGGGAGGGGGGGGGGGGGGGGGCTGCGTCACACCAGTCTTTGAACTAAAGATCACAACAACAACAACAACAAAAACAACAACATCAACCCTACTTGTGTTGATGGTACAGTAATGGTACTTTATTGTGAGTCAGGTCATATTTATATTTTAAACAACAAATTACTCCGATCAGCATTTAATTGGTTTCGGGCAGACGAATCATACACCATTTTCCTCTCGGCCGGCTTTAAACAGAAACTTACCCTGAAATAACAAATTGTCAGTTCTCAGTTTCACTACACTGGATGAGGGCGATGGGACGTACATACCTACGTCCGCTCCATACATCGCTCTCTAAATGGCTAAGAAAAATGTGAATTTATTTTCATCATCATCATCATCATATTATTATTATTATTATTATTATTATTATTATCATTATTATTACTACTACTAATTTCTTCCAACGTATTTCTTTAATGGATTTTTATAGTCAGAGTTTACATCGTTTCTCTGTTTCCTGCGCACGTATCTGCGATTGAATACCATGTAGTCCAGGTGATGAACTACTGTTTAACTGGCGAGATGTTTATTATAATACTCTTTCACTCAACAACAACGAGGTAAAAACTAGGTTGTTTCCTAATTTCCAGATTTGCAGTCTATTGCACCTACAATCGCACAGTATATCCAACTTACACCTGCACACGCTCTAAACTCTCGCTCAAGGAAACCTAGTCCGACTATCTTCCCTCGACAACGATAATCTCCCTAGCGTTTATTCACGTCTAACGCTTCCCTACTTGACCTACTGTGTATCAGAAGTACCTCATCGTTTTCTCTCCATCTCTGCCTACCACATTCCTCTTCCACCCACACCGACACCCACCCTTATCCCCACATCTGCGCCATCAGTTTGTTTTAAAATCCAGGAAGGCACGGCAAAACATTCTTTAATATCTTCAGTAAAAACATTTTTTCCATTATTGAAAAATACGAAATATTTAACCACTGTATTATTTAACATATGTGTTTCAACATTTCAGTAGAGGGGACGTGTGTGAACGCTGTCAGACCCTACCTTCTCTCTCTCTCTGCCCAATCCCCCGCCCAATTTTTAAAATTCATATGGAGCGACGCGATGAAATAATAATAAAGAAAAGTATAATTAAACCCTAGTAAAAATTTTGGGAAAAAACACCCTTGCATTTCGTCTACTCAACACTCCATAACGTATCTGTATATATACCTGAAATGCTACATTACATCCTACTAAAACTCGATTAAAATTTAACTTCGAATTTCCATTTAGTAACCATTCAAAACATGTACTCAATACGCAGAAATTACCTACTTCCTGAGTATGGAGACTACATCCGACGTCCACCATCCATTACACTTCCTATCCTCACCCACACAAATTCTGCATGGAACTCTCATAAGTTTTATCGCTAAGTTTCTCCCAGGTTTTACTACGCTCCCCAAATGCTTGAAAAGAATGCAGTCCCCTTGCTTTCCGCAATTGCTCCCACCGCTATGATTTGCCAAGATATAAAGTACCTTCAATGCCCAAAAACCACTTAGTGTATGCTTCCAAACATCACGAGTCTCACAAGCTTATAGTATTCCGAGTTCTTAAGTACTTTGATCCGCTGCCTGGCCATACCCGCAGAAATATCAGATTGAGCAAAATGTTAATTCTTCCCTATGACAGACCGTGATATAGTTCTTCAAATGTTCCCATTCTAAACAACCAAAAGAAGTCTCGAGCTACCATCTACTTACCTCACTGTAGTCCTATCATCTACTAAACTCTACATCTTTATATGCCTCTTAGCTCATATATGTCACACAACCTCCCATTCCAATGTTTCCCACAATCAAATTACCTATCACACAGTTACCAATAACACCCTTTTCATTCATCTCTCCCCAATTCTAATCGCCATCACTGACATTATACACATCATCATAATTATCGTGATCATCATTACATAGTGGAGGACGTACATCACCTATTGCATATCATCAGTTTTCTTTAATATTGATATATTGCTATTTATATCTTAGAGAGATATTGCCTTTGGGCAGATCTACTAGGGCAAAAAGAGTTTTTGAGTGGCAGAAAAATGTTTTCAGAATGTAGCGTATGTTTTGGAAAACAACGCACAATATAGGCCGCTTTTCATTATTTATACTCGCTTACTTATTTCATTCCAAAGAAAACAAGAGAGCAACAAATTAAGGAAATCATTTCAATGTCACAATACATGTCACAAAGAAAAGATTGGCCAATTCTTTACAAGACTAAGAAAGGCTAATAGTGGCTTTACGAGTTATTCAATATGTATGTTTGTTCGCAAGTGTATGTGATTTACCTGTATTCTGTATCATTATAATACGTACCAGTATGCGTTATTCAATTTGTACAGCCAGCATTCAGTAGCATGCGAAATACTCGAAGATGAAAGAGATAAATAAATAAAAATCATTTTTTTCATAATCCAAAAGACGAAGAGTGCATAACTGGTCTCTTGCAGCAAGTTTCAAGCTTCAAATAGAGCAGTTGCGAATAAGCAATAGTTAAATAAAATGACACAAGAAACTCAAGGTGCATTGACCTGAGAGCTACATTTCTTTAAATCAATAGCAAGTTACCGACTTCACCGTCACACACAGATAAACATACAGACACTCGCAGCTAGCTTGTGACTTATCCCAAAATAACTAAATTCATCCATAGCCCAGATCTGAAATAAGACCACCCAGTCAGAGGATGAAGAACGTGTTGTTCTTATAGTGCTTTAGGTGTAAAGAGACAGTCTTCTGAAATGTTTTTCAAAATTACGTTGTTCTTACAATGTTGTACTTGTCCTCTGCTAAGAATTTAGACCTTGACACTATTAATCTTTACTACTAACTAGCTTTACCTGGCCACACTTTGCTGTGGGTCAGTTTGCTGAAAGTGATAATAAAGAAAAGATAAAGCGCACGTCTCTAATATGTGTGGGAATGTGATATTCGTCCTAGCCTCCTCCTCTCTCCTGTCCGTCTCCACCTCCCCATTTCCTTGTCCAGTTCCTCTTGCTTCCACCTCTATCTGTCCATCTTCTCTTCCCCCTCCTCTCTCTCTCTCTCAGTCCACCACTTCCTTCCCTTTTTCTATCCAATTTCTCCTCCACGATCTTTCCATCTCCTGCTGCTCCCTCTCTCTGTCCATCCCCTCTTCCAAATTTCCCATGTGCATTTCTCCCGAATCCTCTGCCCATCTCCTCTTCCCTCCAGTCTCTGTTGCTGAGCATCGTTTCTTGTTATTGCAAACTCTCATTCTGTGGTAGTATTCTAAACATAAACCAATAAGCCATAAATACCACTTTCCTGACTGCTAACAAACTTTCATTATTATATACTTATCGATTAAAAAGTATATAGTCCTTACGTGTCTAAATAATTAATTACAGTAACGTGGAAAAATTTTAAGTAAATCGGAAAGGTATATTTTGAGATTTTTGATAACAATTAACAATATTTTCCCTTTATATGTATGTCAATATATACATATATATACACACACCCACATATATATATTGCTATACGGCTTGATGTACGTGTGTTTATATACCTGTTTTTAAATGTATGTAATACATAAATTTAATAATAGAAAAGTTGATATAAGAAATCTCCAGAATTAAGATATAGATATATAACGCAACATAAAATAAAGACCAGGCGGTGGAGCCGAGCGGTTTGAAGGGCCTACCCACAGTTCGCGCGGCTCCCCCATCGGAGGTTCGAATCGTTCCTCGGGAATGTGTGTGTGTGTGTGTGTGTGTGTGTGTGTGTGTGTGTGTGTATGTGTGTGTGTGTATGTGTGTGTTATCCTAAGCGTAAAATAGTTTAAGCTAGATTAAGTAGTGTGTAAGACTAGGGACCGATGACCTGAGCAGTTTGGTCTCATAGGAACTTATTACAAAAAAAGATCATTAAAGAAATAAATACCTAAAACATGTCCGTATCAGATTTCAACGTTGTGTAAAAATTTCAAAGCAATCGCTCAAGAACGTTTGGGGCTTAACGATTTTGAACAAACCGACAATTACATTTTATAACGTTTCCCCTTTATTACATATATATTATGTATATACCATTAGATATTCGAATGGAATGTCGTTTCAGAATTTCAAAGCAATCCATGAGGAACTTTCTGAGGTTTGAGATTTCGAAGAACCGAACATCTACGTTTGTACTTACACAGAAACTGTAAATATTCCTATTCGCAAATCTCTAACAGGTTTTGACAGAAGGTTTTGAAATTTTGAAACAAAATTGCATTGGAATCTAGAGGGTGTTTCAAAAATGACCGGTATATTTGAAACGGCAATAAAAACTAAACGAGCAGCGATAGAAATACACCGTTTGTTGCAATATGCTTGGGACAACAGTACATTTTCAGGCGGAGAAACTTTCGAAATTACAGTAGTTACAATTTTCAACAACAGATGGTGCTGCAAGTGATGTGAAAGATATAGAAGACAACGCAGTCTGTGGGTGCGCCATTCTGTACGTCGTCTTTCTGCTGTAAGCGTGTGCTGTTCACAACGTGCAAGTGTGCTGTGGACAACATGGTTTATTCCTTAGAACAGAGGATTTTTCTGGTGTTGGAATTCCACCGTCTAGAACACAGTGTTGTTGCAACAAGACAAAGTTTTCAATGGAGGTTTAATGTAACCAAAGGACCGAAAATCGATACAATAAAGGATCTGTTTGAAAAATTTCAATGGACTGGGAACGTGACGGATGAACGTGCTGGAAAGGTAGGGCGACCGCGTACGGCAACCACAGAGGGCAATGCACAGCTAGTGCAGCATGTGATCCAACAGCGGCCTCGGGTTTCCGTTCGCCGTGTTGCAGCTGCGGTCCAAATGACGCCAACGGCCATGTACCGTCTCATGCGCGGAGTTTACACCTCTATCCATATAAAATTCAAACACAGCAACCCCTCAGCGCCGCTACCTTTGCTGCACGAGAGACATTCACTAACGATATAGTGCACAGGATTGATGACGGCGATATGCATGTGGGCAGCATTTGGTTTACTGACTAAGCTTGTTTTTACCTGGACGGCTTCGTCAATAAACAGAATGGGCGCATATGGGGAACTGTAAAAGCCCCATGTTGCAGTCCCATCATAACTGCAGCCTCAAAAGGTACTGGTCTGGGCCGCCATTTCTTCCAAAGGAATCATTGGCCCATTTTTCAGATCCGAAACGATTACTGCATCACGCTATCTGGACATTCGTCGTGAATTTGTGGCGGTACAAACTGCCTTAGACGACACTGCGAACACCTCGTGGTTTATGCAAGATGGTGCCCGGCCACATCGCACGGCCGACGTCTTTAATTTCCTGAATGAATATTTCGATGATCGTGTGACTGATTTGGGCTATCCGAAACATATAGGAGGCGGCGTGGATTGGCCTCCCTATTCGCCAGACATGAACCTCTGTGACTTCTTTCTGTGGGGACACTTGAAAGACCAGGTGTACCACCAGAATCCAGAAACAATTGAACAGCTGAAGCAGTACATCTCATCTGCATGTGAAGCCATTCCGCCAGACACGTTGTCAAAGGTTTCGGGTAATTTCATTCAGAGACTACGCCATATTATTGCTACGCATGGTGGATATGTGGAAAATATCGTACTACATAGTTTCCCAGACCGCAGCGCCATCTGTTGTTGACAATTGTAACTACTGTAATTTCGAAAGTTTGTCTGTCTGAAAATGTACTGTTGTCCCAAGCATATTGCAACAAACTGTGTATTTCTATCACTGCTCGTTTAGTTTGTATTGCCGTTTCAAATATACCGGTCATTTTTGAAACACCCTGTATAAAGAAAAGGTACCTAAAAGCACACCTGTGTTAGAATGCAACGTTGTGTTAAAATATCAAAGCAATTGCTGAAGATAATTCGGAGATACACGACTTTGAACAAACGAACACTTACATTTTTATTCATATACATGTGTAAAAATGGATACAGAAAATAGATCGCATAATCTGGCAGTCACCTTTGGTCTATCACATACATGATGCTGCTTTCTCTTGAGACTGTATATCAAGCACACTGTCTTCACTTCGGTATGATTCGCCTCACATTTATGGTAATGCACATGACTGTTTCTTGTTTCTCACTCAGTGTGTTTTCCATTTTATTTAACACATCTGATGACTGCGTCGAGTGACGTAGAGTGCGGCAGTCGATCGCCAAACATTTGCAGAACCCAGCCGGGTGCGTACGCCGCGTCACGCTTTTCGGGTAGGCCGCTCCCTGGCAGGCAGGCGGCATCGACGCCAGACGTCGCTACCGCCGCCACAAACAAAGCCATTGGAGCCGTGCGCGCCGACACAAAGCCGCGCCCGCCCGTCTATTCGCACAGACCTGACAGGGCCCTGCCTGCCGTAACCGATATCGGGGAGCCTTCGACACAGTGTTGTTCACTGGCCTTCCCTCGCTCCTGTGATCTTGTCATCCGACGACCTGGATAAACACGGTAATCTTTACCGGTCGCTTAACGAGCGAATTATCGGGTGGCCTCTTGCACCTTCAGGGCAGCCCCGTGTCGAATTAGACCGACGTTAGCCAGGTGCTCTGGAATTACGCTCTCTACTTTGTTTCAAACCAGACGCTGAAATTTATTAATTAACAAACCCATTTTCACAATAAAAGATTATTTACCAATACATTTGAACGATCTACCTACATATCTAAGTTAACATCAAGATCTTTTACATATCTAATGTAAAAAATTACTACGAGAAAATGTAAAATGTTCGTAATTTCAAACTGCAATATAAATCCTAATATTACATTAGGATACATGTGGATATTTCAGCAGATTCAGATCTCTGGTTTCGCAAGTAAACAAAAACTAAACCAAATAAGATAAAACATACAAATATCTGCTTCATGTAAACTGCACATTACTGAAATAATTTATCAACCTCAGAATGAATTTTCACCCTGTAACGGAGTGTGCTTTGAAGGAAATTTCATTTTATCACTGATTTTAAAAAGCTAAGGTTTGAAATGATACTCCAAATATTCGTAACTGTGACGTCCTTTCTTCCATACCAGCTCACTGCTGTAACGTCAAACACTTTTCGTAACATTGTCACTGAAAACACGCTCAAAAATTTGTCCAAAAAACTTTTCTCCATAAAAATGTCTTCGTATTATTTACTATGATTACAGCATAGCACTAAATTACATCAAACATGAACTGATATCCCACTGTCACTTCGGAGCTATGAATTACCAGGGGGTTATTGTGATATTAGGAACTGTAATTTCATTTGCAGACTGTACTTGAAAGACGTGACTATATTTAGTCTGATGAGCGATCATTCCCTACACTGTCTTGACATTACAATGTCTCTGAGTTCTTGTATGGCCACAACGATAACATAGATTTTACCATCTTTGTAAGGAATTATCCTGTTGTTGTTCACAGAATAAAATAAGGGCACTGAACACTTCTTAGATCCTAACTTTTGCTGATGTAGTCTCTTTCGCATTAGCTTTTTGCTAGTGAAAAAAAATGCAACATCCATTTCGCTATAAACGTGCTGAAGTAGCCCACATTTTCTGCTGTCATGTCTAACATGTCAAAAAATGTTTGTGTGTGTTATCATAACTGATTAATGTTCCTTGAGTGCTTTTTCTGTGATTGCCATATTTGGCTGTCCTTCAAATTTATGATCTTCAACGCACACTAAATTCAACCAACCATATCTTAGCTGTTGTAAAAGACAGAGCGTGACCTCCTTAACTTTCATCAACTTTCGATCAAATCTCATTAACAGTAAATAGTGATAAAAGGAAAGAATTGTAACGGTGTGGCAGAGTGTTCCGTTTTATAAGTTTCATTTATTTCCGCAGTACAGTTCTTGAGTAGCGTTATAAACCGACACATTCCGCAAATAATGTGATACTAGATTTACGTTGTTCTGCGACGTGTAAAAACAGAAAGTATACTAATATGAGAACTTTTCTTCGTACACACTGAGACGATATATATGCGTAAGAGACACTGTAAGTGAAATTGCTATAGCAGGTTTCAGCAACTACCATATAACAACATTTAGGTCTCTCCTAAGCTGTGCAACCTACCAGTGTGTTGTTGGTTTTTATTTTTACTGCGACTATAGAAAAGTCAAAACAACATTCGGTGAAATTAAATGCAAAGATGACAACATTAAATGCGTAATGAAAGTTCCACTGTTAAACGGAGAGGAGACAGATAGGATCGAAAGAAACAGTACACTGAATACCTCAGTGAGGCAGAGGAATTTGCGATGACGTAAAAGAAGAAACTGTACTTCATAAGATAGGGGATCAAATTAGAATTTAAACGTCTTTTGTAAGAGATAAGAACATATACGGCAGAAAGGATACATAACCTTCCATCGGAATTTGCAAAATAATTTTAAAAATTATCTAGCAAGGGGCTATTAAACTTGTTGTGTAGAATCTATGTGAATTGCGTAATTATGTCAACGATGAAATTCCGAAAGTAGCAAGGATAGATAAGTGCGAGAATTATCGCAGAATCAGCTCAATACCTCTTGCAGACAAGCTGCTGACATGTACAATATACGGGAGAATGGAAAAGAAAATTGTTGATCTGTTAGATTAGGATTTGTCTGGCTTCAGGAAGGGTAGAGGCACCAGAGACGCAGTTCTGACGTTGTGCTTGATACTGGAAGCAAGACTGAAACAATAAAAGTAGCAAGACAACTTCATAGGATTCGTTCAACAATGTACATTTGTGCAAGATGTTTGAAATTCTCAGACAAATAGGACTAAGTTTCATGAAAAGACAGGTAACATACAATATGTGCAAGAACCAGGAGGGAACAATAGGACTGGAAGACCTAAAGCGAACTTTTCTGAATAAAAGGGGTGTAAGACAGAGATGTAGTCCTTCGCCCTGCTATTCAATCTATACATCGAAGAATCAATGACAAAAATAAAAGCATGGTACGAGAGTGCGATTATAATTTAGGATAAAAGGATACTAATGACAAGATTCGCTCGTAACAGTGCTATCCTCAGTAAGGGTGGAAAGGAATTACATAGTCTGCCGAGTGGCATAAATAATGTAATGAGTACAGAAGATGGATTGAGCCTATACTGAAGGGAGACTGAAATAATGAGAAGTAGCAGATCTGAGAACTTCGAAAAACGTAACTTCTCGATGACCGGTTTTAACTTAAAGGAATTCTGTTAAACCGGCCGGAGTGGCCATGCGGTTCTAGGCGCTACAGTCTGGAGCCGAACGACCGCTAAGGTCGCAGGTTCGAATCCTGCCTCGGGAATGGATGTGTGTGATGTGCTTAGGTTAGTTAGGTTTAATTAGTTCTAAGTTCTAGGGGACTGATGACCTCAGAAGTTAAGTCGCATAGTGCTCAGAGCAATATTTTTGAATTCTGTTACCTGGAAAGTAAAATAATCCAGACTGACGAATCAAGGAGGACATAAAAAGCAGCGTTGAGCGGAAATAAGGCCATTTTTGGAAAAGTTTGCAGGTGTCAAACAGGTCTTCATTTCAGGATGAAAATTTTGAGAATCTACATTTCACGCATAGAACTGTATGGTTCTGAATCATGAATTATGAGAAGGTCGGAACAGAAAACAATATAAGCATTTGATATTTAGTGTTGCAGAAAAATGTTGGAAATTTGGTGGAGTGGTATGATAACATATGAGATGCTTCTCCGTAGAACTGGTGAAGGAAACGAAAGGAAAGGAAGAAAGGAAAATAATGACAAGAATAAGGGATAGGATGATAGGAAATGTGTTACGAAATCTGGGAATAACCTCTGTGGTACCAGAAGGAGCTGTTGAGAGTGAAAACTGCAGAGAAAGACAGAGACTGAAATGTTGTTGTTGTTGTCTTCAGTCCTGAGACTGGTTTGATGCAGCTCTCCATGCTACTCTATCCTGTGCAAGCTTCTTCATCTCCCAGTACCTACTGCAACCTACATCCTTCTGAAACTGCTTAGTGTACTAATCTCTCGGTCTCCCTCTACGATTTTTACCCTCCACGCTGCCCTCCAATGCTAAATTTGTGATCCCTTGATGCCTCAAAACATGTCCTACCAACCAATCCCTTCTTCTAGTCAAGTTGTGCCGCAAACTTCTCTTCTCCCCAATCCGATTCAATACCTCCTCATTAGTTACGTGATCTATCCACCTTATCTTCAGTATTCTTCTGTAGCACCACATTTCGAAAGCTTCTATTCTCTTCTTGTCCAAACTAGTTATCGTCCATGTTTCACTTCCATACATGGCTACACTCCAAACAAATACTTTCAGAAACGACTTCCTGATACATAAATTTATATTCGATGTTAAAAAATTTCTCTTCTTCAGAAACGCTTTCCTTCCCATTGCCAGTCTACATTTTATATCCTCTCTACTTCGATCATCATCAGTTATTTTACTTCCTAAATAGCAAAACTCCTTTACTACTTTAAGTGTCTCATTTCCTAATCTAATTCCCTCAGTATCACCCGATTTAATTTGACTACATTCCATTATCCTCGTTTTGCTTTTGTTGATGTTCATCTTATATCCTCCTTTCAAGACACTGTCCATTCCGTTCAACTGCTCTTCCAAGTCCTTTGCCGTCTCTGACAGAATTACAATGTCATCAGCGAACCTCAAAGGTTTTACTTCTTCTCCATGAATTTTAATACCTACTCCAAATTTTTCTTTTGTTTCCTTTACTGCTTGCTCAATATACAGATTGAATAACATCGGGGAGAGGCTACAACCCTGTCTCACTCCTTACCCAACCACTGCTCCCCTTTCATGCCCCTCGACTCTAATAACTGCAATCTGGTTTCTGTACAAATTGTAAATAGCCTTTCGCTCCCTGTATTTTACCCCTGCCAACTTTAGAATTGGAAAGAGAGTATTCCAGTCAACATTGTCAAAAGCTTTCTCTAAGTCTACAAATGCTAGAAACGTAGGTTTGCCTTTCCTTAATCTTTCTTCTAAGATAAGTCGTAAGGTCAGTATTGCCTCACGTGTTCCAACATTTCTACGGAATCCAAACTGATCCTCCCCGAGCTCCGCATCTACCAGTTTTTCCATTCGGCTGTAAAGAATTCGCGTTAGTATTTTGCAGCCGTGGCTTATTAAACTGATAGTTCGGTAATTTTCACATCTGTCAGCACCTGCTTTCTTTGGGATTGGAATTATTATATTCTTCTTCAAGTCTGAGGGTATTTCGCCTGTCTCATACATCTTGCTCACCAGCTGGTAGAGTTTTGTCAGGACTGGCTCTCCCAAGGCTGTCAGTAGTTCTAATGGAATGTTGTCTACTCCGGGGGCCTTGTTTCGACTCAGGTCTTTCAGTGCTCTGTCAAACTCTGCACGCATTATCGTATCTCCTATTTCGTCTTCATCTACATCCTCTTCCATTTCCATAATATTGTCCTCAAGTACATCGCCCTTGTATAAACCTTCTATATACTCCTTCCACCTTTCTGCCTTCCCTTCTTTGCTTAGAACTGGGTTGCCATCTGAGCTCTTGATATTCATACACGTGGTTCTCTTCTCTCCAAAGGTTTCTTTAATTTTCCTGTAGGCAGTATCTACCTTACCCCTAGTGAGATAAGCTTCTACATCCTTACATTTGTCCTCTAGCCATCCCTGCCTACTGAAATATGTACAACAAATCATTGACGACGTAGACCGCATCTGCTACTCTGCGATGAGATGTTTGGCACAGGAGAGGAATTTGTGTCGGGCCACATCAGATCAGTAAGACGACTGGCGACTGATATAAAAAGTTGCAACTAAATCCTTTGGTTAAGACTGAGTTTGTAATTTACTGAAGGCATGGAAACGACGACATGGTAATTAAACGACATAGTGAAGATAAATTACAAATAGCGATAAACAAATTTTTTGAAAATACCCCATACGGTCTACGTTAATCATATGCAACGTAATAATAGGCAGGTTTGTCATTTCCAGTGTCTAGGATGTGACGAAGCATTTGAAGAAGGGAAATAAACAAATAAAAATATTAACATCTGTCAACGTATATGTGGCACGATAAGAAGAACATTAAACGGTAAAACGAGAAGGGAAGCCAAAATGAAATTTTTGGGCCTATCATGCCAGTCATGGCACTACACACAGTACTATAAGGAGCTGAAAGTGGGACTTTAGGAACAAAAGACCCAAGACAAATTGAAACATCAGAAATTAAGTCCATTACATCAGTCATAGTTTGGATAACAAAAGATAAAATAAGAAATGATGAAATGAGGAAAGAACTACGGCAACATCCATTAACTGAGGAAGTAATCCAAATACAACAAGACTGAAAAAGCATGTATTACATATTTCAAATCAGAAAATCTCTCGAAAAGTGGCAGAATATAGTCTTATTGGAAGAAGGAGTGTGGACTGGCCGAGGATGAAATGGTGAGGCCTGGAAGGTCGTAAGGCCTAATCCTGGTGAAGAAGATGTAATGTTCAACGTCCCGTCGACAATGAGGTCATTAAGGACGGAGCACGCGCTCGGATTAGGGAAGGATGGGAATAGAAATCGGGCGAATGTTGCTTGAAGCGGTTTAGGGAAATCACGGAAACCTAAATCAGGACGGCCGGACGCGGGATTGAACCGTCGTCCTCCCGAAAGTGAGTGCAGTGTGCCCTTCACTGCGCCGCTTCGGTAGGTGCCTAATCTTGCGTTGGAAGAAGAATAAAAATAAGACGAATAAGGCATAATGCCATATGTTAAAATTATTGTATATCAGCTCCAACTTCATGTATCCACTTAGTAGACCATGTATTTTTCAATTATGATCTCTTCAGACAATACTGATTTAAATTAACTGATTTATGATGTCATATCTCCTGAACTATGTATCGTACAATGACCTATTTTTGCAAGAAATTTCAGTTGAATTTGTGGATACTGTGTGCGAAGTGTTTTGTGAATAGAGGTAGTAGCAATGAAGTAATAAATTCGTCATTCCTCATACGGCACTTTTACTACGTGTTAAGTGAAAATGTATTAAGCTATAAACTTTTTTCCTTTCGTCATTTCGTTGGGGTTGACAGCGAGGAAAAATCCGTAAGGCATTGCAATTATGTGTAAAGCTTGTTGCAAGTTATTAGGTGGTCTCATTCTCAATTACTAGATGAATAAAATCTGAGAATTCGCTCGTCGTGGACTACACTTCTGTTTGATCCCCACCTCTTTGCTAAGTACTTCTTGCCCCGCAGCGATTGTTCCCACAGTAAGTGATATGTGTACCATGTTTGGTTGAACTCGGTCCAATGGATTAGGAATAGATGTAAAATACATACATACACCATGTGATCAAAAGTGTCCGGATACCCCCAAAAACACATGTTTTTTATATTAGGTGCATTGTGCTGCTACCTACTGCCAGGTACACCATATCAGCGACCTTAGTAGTGTTAGATCTGGTGAGAGGGCTGAATGGGGCAGTCCGTGGAACTCACTGACTTCGAACGTCGTCAGGTGATTGGATGTCACTTGTGTGATACGTCTGTACGCGATATTTCCACTCCCCTAAGTATCCCTAGGTCCACTGTTTCCGATGTGATAGTGAAGTGGAAACGTGAAGGGACACGAACAGTATAAAAGCGTACAGGCCGATCTCGCCTCGCCTGTTGACTGACAGAGGTAGCCGGCAGTTGAAGAGGGTCGTAATGTGTAATAGGCAGACATCCATCCAGACCATCGCAAAGGAATTCCAAACTGCATTAGGATCCACTATAAGTACTATGAAAGTTAGGAGGGAGGTGGGAAAATTTGGATTTGATGGTCGGGCGGCCGCTCGTAGGCCACACATCACGCAGGTAAATGCCAAACGACGCCTCACTTGGTGTAAGGATCGTAAGCACTGGACAATTGAATAGTGGAAAAATGTTGTGTGGACTAACGAGTCACTGTACGCAATTTGGCGATCCAATGACAGGGTGTGGGTATGGTAAATGCCCGGTGAACCTGATCTGCCAACGTTTGTAGTACCAACAGTAAAATTCGGAGACGGTGGTGCTATGGTGTGGTCGTGTTTTTCATGGAGAGGGCTTGCAACCGTTGTTGTTTTGCGTGGCACTATCACAGCACAGGTCTACATTGATTATTTAAGCACCTTCTTACTTCCCACTGTTGATGAGCAATTCGGGGATTGCGAATGCATATTTCAATACGATCGAGTACCTGTTCATAATGGACAATCTGTGGCGGAGTGGTTATATGACAATAACATCCCTGTAATATACGGCCTGAGTCCTATAGAACACCTTTGGGATGTTTTGCAACGCCGACTTCGTACGAGGCCTCACCAACCGACATCGATACCTCTCCTCAGTGCAGCACAACCTGAAGAATGGGCTGCCACTCCCCAAGAAACCCTCCATAACCTGATTAAACATATGCCTGCAATAGTGGGAACTGTCATAAAGGCTAAGCGCGGGTGAACACCGTGTTGAATTCCAGCAATACCGATTGAGGGCGCCACGAACTTTTAAGCCATTTTCAGCTAGGTGTGCGGACACATTTGATCGCATAGTGTACATGCAAATATTTTATAATACGTATATATTTGAGAGGTGTGGTATGAGCAACAGTAGATTTCTACTGAATGTCTTCTATTATCACTCTACACATTTTTTATACATTTTGTAAGTTATCTCACATCTTCTCTATAATGCTGCTCAGAATTCCTACATAATATTCCGTGTGATACTCTGAGGCAACAGCAGCACACGAGCTGCTGACAGATGCGTCGGAAAGGCCTATTCCGTTGCCGAGACCGAGGACGTACTGAGCGACAGACAGTAGCGAGAACGACATAAAAGCTGACGGCTACGAGATGCGAAACGAACAGCAGGTCCGCCAGTGAGCGCCGCCTTCGCCTTACGACCGGCGCCTGCCTTAATGGGAGGCTGAGCAGCCGCATCAGATGGGGACTCGCCGCCAGAGTGCGCCAGCCACTCTGCAGCCCGTAATCCAGCACTAATCCCCATACCAGCCCAGCGCCGGTCCGCCCTCAGCCCAAGGCGACATCTGGCACGTGTCGCTGCCAGAGGGTACTAACTACGCTGCCTCCGACACCGCTGGAACCGTCGGATAGGTATACAGTTCAGTGGACTAGGCGCCACTCTGACTTGCATGACTGGACATGTGTTACTCTCGAAACTGTGTGGAAATCAGCGTAAGAGAAATACACAAAAAATGAGCTACTACCGGGCGCACTTCTAGGTCTAGTATTAGTTGAATTTTGTAACAACCATTGATTCTTCGATTCGACGGTTTGTTGAGGTTCTCAGTTTCTCAGTCACTTGCTGTTACTAGTATTCTGCAATGAGAATAGGGACCGAAAAGTAACCGAAGTTATTTACCTGCAGGTTGATAAGCGATATCGACAGGCTCTACTGGTCTCTACCATGCGCTGGAGGGCCTCATTTTGATCATGGTGTTACTTTCCATAACAATTACTTCACGTGTTCAGCTATTTCGCAACTCCGGACAGGACAGATCATGGTACGAATGTACACTGACTGAAAAATATCGTAATACGAACTGAAAGAGGATGGCTATTTAAATTTCGCGCCACTCGCACATGCTGTGTCGTTTGCAAGTTTTAGTTACCTTTGAGATTCCACGTCGTGATTTGATGTTAGTTAATAATGCCTTTAAGGCATTTCACTGAGTTTGAACGAAGTCTTGTCATAAGGATACGGAAGCTGAATGTTCCTTCTGCACATTACAGAAAGATAAAAAGCTTTTGATGTTGCTGAGCAACAATGAAGCAACATTTTTAAAGGAACTCACCGGCATTTGACTTTTTTATTGTTTATTTAAGTACAACTCATGTTTTGACCTTTTATGCCGTTTTCAAGTACTTTATTTTATGTATTACAGGGCGATTATAATTAATGTTAAACTTTCAAAACACTGTAGAAATATCACCACTGGTCACAATGACGTAAAATTGCAACGGAATATTATCGGAGAAACGGGAAAACGTATGGTAGAAGAAAAAAAAATAGCGTGAAAATTGATCAATAGATGGCACTGTATGTGTCAGAATACTCAAAGCACCCGTCATGCGCACGACACACTGAAGTTGGTATAAACACGCCAGGAACACGGCTTTTCCTCCTTTCACATCTGCGACGTTCGCCATGACTGTCTCAATGCAGGATCGCGCTCGGCTTGTAAAGCTGTATTACAAGAATGATGACTGTGCACACGTCGCTCTGCAGAAGTTCCGGACACTGAAGGGTTTGAGAAAAGGCGTTGGTCCGATGACTGCCTTGGGTCTGTAGAAAATGATCCAGAAATTTGAAAAGATGGCTTCTTTTGGTGTGCAACCTGGTAGAGAGAGGAAACGAATAGATTCGATGTCAGTGGAAATAGTGGCCACAGCAGTCCAGGATGCCACAGTTTTTTAAAAGACAGGTGCTTCCGATCCTTTTACCTGTACCGCCACTGATTAGTGCTATGAGTGTCTTTTGCGCCACCACGTCAATCCATGTCTCCAAAAGTGTGGATGTATTATGGATAGGATCATTTTTATGCAAGATGGCGCACTTCCACACATTCGAGTCCAGCTAAGCAGCTGCTGTATCGCCATTTTGGGAATGCTAGAATTATCAGCCGCCACTTTCCAACAACCTGGCCTTCCCGATCACCTGATCTTAATCCGAGTGACTTCTGGCTGTGGGGTTATCTGAAAGACGTAGTGTTCAGTGTTCCGATTGTAAACTTAGCTGCATTGAAGGCACGTACTGCGCAACACGTTCAGAACGCGACCGCGGAAACAATTCGATCGGTTGTAGAACACGCTGTTTCTCGATTTAAACTTCTTGCAGGAATCGGTGGACACCATACTGAACATGTTTTGCGCCAGACACACGGAAATTAATAATCCGATTTGATTTTGACTGATGCTTTTTATGCGGTTTTTAGCCTCGGGGCAATTAAAAACTTGTGAGTGATGCTTTTTATCCGGTTTTTGGCCTTAGGACCATTAAAAACAGATTTTGCCCATCCAATGTTATATACCTTGCCATGGTGGATAGGCTTGCGCAGCTGACAGTATCACACCTGTACACACCTGCACACGGAGTAGTACAGCTTGTATAACGTCAAACGTACATCCTAGTCATTTTTGTATGATTCATTTGTCATTTTTAGTCGACCGCTTTTAAATTATGATGCTTACAGCGCCATCTGTTGCTACGTTCTGTAGCTATTTATTTTTCTTCTGCTATACGTTTTCCCTTTCTCCGATAATGTTTCGTTGCAATTTGATGTCATTCTGACCAGTGGTGTTATTTCTACGGCGGTTTGAAAGTTTAGCTTTAGTTATAATCACCCTGTATATTGGAGGAGATTGAACATGTTGACAACCTCAAAGGTGGCCATAAATTAAGGAAAATATTGTCAAATTCCAGATGTAAGATGACCGTCCTATAACATCTTTTAAATGTAACATTTTGTACGGAGCCAACATTTTTCTTAAATTATGGCCAACTTTGAGCTTGACAACATGTAGCGTATCCTGCAATATATGTTAGAGACATAAAATGAAACACTTGAAAACGGCATAGAAGGCCGAAACATGAGTTGTACTTAAATAAACATGAAACAGTCAAATGGCGGTGTGTTGCTTTATAAAAATTGCGTAAAGACTCGGCAGGAATGAAGGAACCGTAAATGATTGCTGGCAGCGGTGGTGGCGGGAACGTAAGGTCGGAAGAATACCGGGCTCCGGTCGGGCATGTGGCGCTACCATCTTGTTCGATGTATGATTCTGAAGCATTGTCTGCATCTGCAGCAGCAATTTGAGCAGAATCTGGAACCACAGTGTCACAAATAGGTTACTTCAAGAATAGCTCCGAACCAGACGCACTGTACCGTGCATACCACTCACCCGAAACCACCGGCACCGAGCGAGTTGGCGCAGTGGCTAGCACACTGGACTCGCATTCGGGAGGACGACGGTTCATTCCCGCGTCCGGCCATCCTGATTTAGGTTTCCCGTGATTTCCTTAAATCGCTTCAGGCAAATGCCGGGGTGGTTCCTTTGAAAGGGCATGGCCGACTTCCTTCCCTAGTCCGATGAGACCGATGACCTCGCAGTTTGGTCTCTCCCCCAAGCAACCCAACCCCAACCCAACCCACCGGCATTTGCGACTTCCGTGGTATCAAGCGAGAGCTCATTGGAAGGCAGGCTGGAGGTGTGATGTGATGAAAGCTGGTTCTGGGTCGGTGCCAGTTATGGCCGAGTGTTGTGTAGAAGGAGACAAGTTGAAGACCTGCAACCAACTTGTCTGCCTGCTAGACACAATGGATCTACACCAGGAGTTATGGTCTGGGGTAGACTTTATTATATGACAGCAGGAGCACTCTCGTGATTATCCCATGGACTTGCAGCAAATGTGTACGTCAGCCTCATGATCTGAACTGCTGCCCCATTCACGAACAGCATTCTAGGGCGTGTTTCTGAACAGGATAACGCTCGCCCACATACTTTTGTTGTAACCCAACATGCCCTACAGAGTGCCGACACGTTGCCTTGGCCTGCTCGACCACTAGATATGTCTCCAATCGACCACATATGGGACATTATCGGTCGACAACATCAACAACCAGCATTAACTGCCCCTGTGGTGTCTGACCAAGCGCAACATGCATGGAACTGTATTCCACAAACTGTACACCTGTGCAACATAACGCATGCAAGTTTTCGTGATTGCATTCAAAATTTTAGCGGTTACACTGAAGAGGTATATCTCAGGGTGACAGACGTGGTAGACGATGAAATGCTAGGTGATTCCACTTTACCAGTATCGTTTAATTTCGAAACTGAGGTGGCTGACAATGTGGTGTGATTACTGTGAGGGTAATCCTACTATGACAGACAATGTCGAAACTACGAGTGTCGACTTGTTCACAAATTATGAAATGGTCAGACAAGAATAGTGGATTAAGGAAACAGACCTGTATGCCTTAAGCCAACAGGCAGCTAACAAGAAATGTTGTAAAGAAAATCAGAAGAAATCTCAGTAATGTCTTAAAAACATTTCTGAAGAAAATCCAAAAAAGTTTTTTTAAGAAAATCAGAAGAAATACGACGAAAATTTAAAGACCTTAAGGAAGATAATACAAGGACTAGAGTTTAACTTAAGGGATATATTAAAGAACGCTGAACTGAAACGGGCATGCTCAGATAAAACTAGGGAGAGAGGTCAAGGAAGAAATCAAACAGATTAGGGAAGATATCAAGACAGGTTAACAAAGCTCAGGAAAAGAGGTCCAGAAAGTTGGTGAAGTTCGCACTGCGGACTTCAAAACCTGGATCAAGTCGCGGAAGAGCCCAAAGTGGTGAGGGTGTGCGTGAGGGGTGATCCAGAAGGTAGACGAAGAATGCAACAACAAAGAAAGAGGAAAGATAGACGAAGTTTCAGCTGAGTGACATAAGGAGGTTGCAACAAACATGAACACTGTAAAGACAGACATGAATGGACAGATTGCTCCTAATACAAATAAAGACTCGAGGTAAAGATGTCTCACGTAGGGATTCAGAGCAGAAACTACGCACCGGATGTGTGTTTGCTGTATGTACTGAACCTGCCAGAAGCCTAAAACGTACTTGAGTAATGGAAATTAGAACCATGAGCTGTAATGTAATTCAGACGTTGTTTATTCGATACATGCTATCGGTACAATGGTACAAAACATGTGTCATTTTGGTTTCTGGATTGATGACAGGCCATGATTGGAGCTTGAAGATGACGCATTGCACATCGAATAAAGAACGTCTTAATTACATTTCAGCTGTCGGTTTCCATTTCCATTATTTATGTACTTCACGTTAGGCTCCTATCACTCTGTCCTCGATGGATTACCAGGGTTAAGTCTTTAAAAATGGTTCAAATGGTTCTGAGCACTATGGGACTTAACATCTGTGGTCATCAATCCCCTAGGGCTTAGAACTACTTAAACCTAACTAACCTAAGGACATCACACACATCCATGCCCGAGGCAGGATTCGAACCTGCGACCGTAGCGGTCACGCGGTTTCAGAGTGAAGGGCCTAGAACCGCACGCCCACACCGGACTGCTAAGTCTTAAAAGGTTTTTCCTGTATGAAGAGAATATGTACTTAGATGAACCGATAAGTACAGAAGCAATGACATCACTAATTACATAGAAGTTACCGGTGTCAAACGAGGAGAAACGGTTAATCATACCGAAGGGAGATTGAGAGGCGTTCAGACAAGCATTAGAAGCTGTGCATGTTATAAGGGAGTAGACAAGACCTGGAATAAAAGAAGAAGAAGACAGCCAAGAAACTCTTGAAGATTCACTGCAGAAAGATGAAATAATGTCGGAAGATATGATAATCAAAGGCTGAACGGTGAAAACATAGGATCGTGCGGCCGCGGATTCAGAGGAAGATGTAATCACTAAACAGACAAAGATAGTGGCTTCACTCACCAGGGTGCTGAGCGGGAAGCGCCATGGTTCACTGAACTGGTAAAGTCGAAGCCAGATGTAAACAATGAATATCGCGTATCATAGCGCGAGCGCTGCGAGATAACGGACATCCCTGGAAAGATCCTACTGGGAATTCATGAAAGAGGACCACGGGTAACCACAATAAGAAAGACAGAGACGAACTAACAGATGATCTACTGCTAGAAAATGGAGGCGATACTGAAGAATCTGTGCAAGCCATTATAGAAGGCGAAGCCGTCGACGTAAGTTATGGCAGTTTCTCATATTCAGGAGGTCCTAATAACGCGATGTCACAACAATTGTATGCGACATGGTTAGGGCAAGGAAAGAAAATATCGAATTTTGCGATGAACGGTATGTGCATTATAGTCGCTGAACATACCTAATGTAAAGCTGTAAAGGGGCAAATTTTGGTCGAAGTACAGATTAATGAGAGGATTTGTGAAGTTTCGGTACTGGTTTTACCTGGGCTGGGACTGCCGATGACATGTGGTGTAGAACGGTTGGCAAAGAAGAATAATCGCTTAATCTTTGGTAATGGAAGTGCGAAGGAAAAGAGGACGGTGTCATATTTAAAGGTTCCTTAGCGGCACATGAAGTGGCAGGAGCGAAAATATTATGTGGCACCATCTCATCTTAAAATGTTCCGCAGCATGTACACAAGGCTGTCCACATTCCATTACGTGTACAGATTCTAGGCAGTATACATCCTTTCTATACGAAGGCATAAGCTATCATTACTGTGTTGTGTCTTTTCGTCTAAGTATTTTAACATCAGTCTTCATTATATCGTTAGACAAGGTACCAGGAGAACAACTTTGTAAAGGGTAACTTGTTGTGTCGATTACATTCTCGTAGTCACAACGAGGTGGGAAAAAGCATGAAGAAATTTTAGGTAGTGTCTTAATTGCTTTTGAATCAGCTGGTGTGACTGTAAACAAAAGAAAATCTGAATTTGGAAAGGACAGAATTCATTTCCTAAGTGACATAATTAGTGAACAAGGACTGATCCAGATGAGACAAAATTACAACCCATAAAAGATTGTCCTTCACCTCATTGTAAAAAAGTGTTAAGGGGATTCTCCAGTTCGGTCGGATTTTGTTCAAAACTCATAGGGAATGAGTCACTGAATAATCCTCACTTACTGAATCTCTTGAAGAACAAAGGCCGCGCGGGATTAGCCGAGCAGTTTAAGGCGCTGCAGTCAATAACCGTACGGCTGGTCCCGGCGGAGGTTCGAGTCCTCCCTCGGGCATGGGTGTGTGTGTTTGTCCTTAGGATAACTTAGATTAAGTAGAGTGTAAGCTTAGGGACTGATGACCTAAGTAGTTAAGTCCCATAAGATTTCACACACATTTCAACATTCTAAAGAACAAAGTACTATGGCAAGATATTGAAGATTGTCAGCGAGGCCTTGAGGACTTCGAAAGTCAGTAGTGGAATTCGAATATCTTTTTGCACACGGATTTTTGTATAGCATGTGGCTCATCTGATTATAGGATCGGCACGCCTTTTTATAGACTAGAGGAAGCGTTGAAGAAGAAATAAAAAGCATAGCCTTTGCAAGTCGAGCGTTGGCGAACTGGGAACGCCACATTAGGGAGCTAGAAGTGCTAGCGATCCTTTGGGACTTTGACAAATTGCGATATTACTTGGCAGGTAGAAGTAGTGAAGGACCATAGAGCGCTCTTTCTTTTACTTGAATGTAGTTTATTAGTAGGCTAACTACATGGGCTGTTGCGCTTCAGGTATATTGGTCTGAAATTACACACAAAGAATGAATTCAAAGCATGGTTTCAGACATATTATGTACAAAGGCACCAGGTTTAGAATATATTAATGTAAATTGCTCCCAAGAAAGTGAGTAACATATCGATCTGATGAGAGGAGCTCTGTGTGAAGCCTACCAGAAAAATTGAGAAGACGTTGTATATTCCTTGGTTTGAGAAAAAAGCTGCCAAAATTGCTGCAGACATGTGATACCTGCCAAAAGTAGGAAACTATGATATTCAGACTTCAAGTCATAATGCATCCAGATGGAATTAAGGATGCTGTCACAATTGATCTCCTGGGCCCCTTCCCAAAGCCACGAGCAAATGTATACAAGTTATGATAGTATTGAAAGTAAAATCAAAGTATGTGTAATTCTATCCACTACAAAGAGCCGCTAGTAAGGTATCGGTGGCGAAATTGGTTAATCGTTATTTTTATCTGTAAAAAAAAGAACACTTATAGACAATTTCCGGGGAATGGGAACTATTACTTCGTCAAAATAAGACTGAGCATGTTTCGATTGTAAATTACAGACTTGCATCGAATCCTGCAACACGAGTAATGAAAGAAACCAACAGCAAGTGGTGGATTTACTGACATCACAAGCATTGCTGATGGAAAGAATATCTGGAAGACTTTAGGAGTGTGACTGACAACTTGGCACATCCACCTGCTGGCTTCACACACTGCAAATTCTTCTTGAATCAGTAACATGAAACCTTATTTTCTGAACTCAACAGAGGTGTTGCCAATACAGCCCTAACATGTGAGTATAAAATACAACTTGCCACGTAAATATTAGAAGCAAAGTGAAGCAAAGAAATGAATGCCATGAGAAGATTGTTCGTGTGATGAAATATGAGGTGGCCTGGTGTTAATCACAACGCATGTTAAATGCTGTAATATTATGGATCAGACAGGGAAATTTAATTTAGAGGATAAAGAGCCATGTAAAATGAATGATACTGAGTGCTCTATTGCGGTAGAATTAGAGGCACTGAGACCAGGCAAACATGAAGGTAAACATCACGTAGCAAATTTCATACCGTATCACAGAAGACGAAGGACTAATGTAAGGAGCCTTGAATGATCCAAAATAGATTTTTCTTATACGAAATTTCCTTATATTAATTAGAAACTTTTCACTGTGTACTTATATTGCTAGAAATGTGAGGATAATAAAATAAATTAGAAGCTGACGAATAATAATGTCATATTTTATAAAGCGTTTCCTGATTAGATTTGTATTGGAACGAGCATGCAGTGTTTATTTTCATTATAAAAAATCGATCTTGATTATAACTGCCAGTATGAGTATAATTAAATGCTAGATTATTATGGCTACAGATAATGATTTTATGTTAAACATGTAAACTGACAATTTTGAGGATTATCTCAGCTGGTTAGTCTTCAAATTTTAGGTACCAAGCTGTTTGGCAGGTCAATTGTAACGGGGTGCTTACTGTGTGTTTTCACTTCCTGCGGAAGCCTATGGTTGCTTCAAGAGGCGCCTCACTGACAGGGACCTATCGAGCGGTGCGCCTACGACTATCAACAGATGGCTGCACTGACTGCAGACCGCGAACAGGCTCGAATCCTGCCTCGGGCATGACCGTATGTGATGTCCTTAGGTTAGTTAGGTTTAAGTAGCTCTAAGTCTAGGGGACTGATGACCTCAGATGTTAAGTCCCATGGTGCTTAGAGCCATTTGAACCATTTTTGAAACCCATCCATCATCCATCCCCACCACGGTACTGAAATTTCCATGACAATCGACCGCAAAGGAGATCCATTTTCAGAAATTGTTTCAGAATTCAAAAAGAGATTTTCGTGGTATAATGTAAGCAAGTAAGCTGCTGTTAGCACCGAGATAGACAGTTTCTTTTGTGATAACAATGTACCCAGTGGTTTTTATTCGCATAAGAACATCACGTAACAGTGACGGTAATTCGCGAAACTAGTAAGGTTAAATAGGCAAAGTTCCAATTTCGTTAGAGTGCAGTTCTATGAGGAAGAAGCTAACGAGAACTGGACTGTGCAGGTGAGAGAGACAGGGACACGGTCATCACGCCTCACTTCCTCAAGCATATTAGATCCCTTGTGGAGCAACACCCGTGAAGAGACAAAAGGGCCACCAGTATATAAAAAATCAGCTCGGTGTCACGACACTTTTAGAAAGACTTCTTAGCTTCTGTTAACTTATGAAAAATCTGAAGGTCAATATAATGCTCTGTTACCCAGAAGGATTTCAAATTTGTTAATGAGTGGTTGACTTGTGAGCGCTACACTTTCCTAACAAGCTACTGACGCCTAAATTTAAGAGGCTTTTGCACTGTCTCCACTAGTAACGCCTTTGTAGGTGTTGACAGCGATTGAAGACGATTCTGTACACAGTGGTATTGTACTTTATCTAATCTACGTATACACTTCAGGCTATCGTTAACGTATATATTGCAATTGAACTGATCTTAATGAATATCCAGTGTACGGTGCATAAAATGTATGTGTTGACACACCACCCCACTCTTGTTAATGTTCTGATGCTGTTATTGATAGGGAGACAAGAGTTAAAAATGAACTTGATATTACGAATCCACCCTAGTCTGCAATCGAGATATTTCCAAGTATTTAGCTGTCGATTTATGTCATAATGAGGTATTTCCTCTGTAAACTTCATTATTTATCACGTGTTGTCTTTAAAAATAGAAGGTTTCTCAGAAGAGATAGTGTGGACGTTTGCTGCCACCATCAACTATTTCAACTACTGCCACTATGATAAAGTTGTCTGCGGAATCCTCTGTGGAACTACATGAGTATAAGCATATATTTTCAGTGTACTACAGTATTTGAACATTGGGGGTAATAATTCCTTCCAAATAACGTGCGTTAGGACAAGCAACTGATCGCCTGGCAGCCTCGTTATCAAGAGCAACACGTACTCTAAGGGGTTTGTCAGTGTGGTGTCACCGCCAGACAACACACTTGTTAAGTGGTAGTCTTTAAATCGGCCGCGGTCCGTTAGTCTACGTCGGACCCGCGTGTCGCCACTATCAGTGATTGCAGACCGAGCTCGGCCACAAGGCAGGTCTAGCCTAGAGAGACTCTCCAGCACTCGCCCCAGTTGTACAGCCGACTTTGCTAGCGATGGTTCACTGTCTACATACGCTCTCATTTGCAGAGACGACAGTTTAGCATAGATTTCAGCTACGTCATTTGCTACGGCCTAGCAAGGCGCCATATTCAGTTACTATAATTACTGTCTTCAAGAATTTATTCTCAACAGATAATATTGTGAATCATGTAACGTCAAGAGAGACGTTCACCATTAGTGGATTAAAGTTAAGTATCAAACTAATCACGTCCGCTTTCTGAATTCTCATTCCTTGTCATGTTCCAGACCTCACGCCAGCCTGCGTGAGCTAAAACGCGTGCATTTCAGCCTCCACTCGTAACACGGTGTTGGTTCTTCTGCTAACACAAAAATCGGCACCGATGCTCTTCCGTTTCATCTCGCTAACGAAACCGATGAAATCCCTGCATAAGGCAATGAGGCACACAGAATGCTATAGAGAAGAATGGAAATAATACGAATTCTAGCGTTTACATACAAAAATAAATCTTTAGGAATGTAACCTTCTCCCTTTTTGTCATCCCGATGAAGCAATACTTCCTATCAATGGATATCTTTCGTCAAACGTGTCACTATGCTCGCTCCAGAGAAACGCCAGCCTATAGTCCGGTGTCGAATGGCTATCTCAGCGATGGTTCCGGACATCTGTCGCGCTCACAGGGAGAAAATGCTGAGCGGGCCGCCAGAAGCAGCCGCCAACCTGCTTTATCGGTTTTGGGGCGCTGGGCACATTCGCCAGCCTCTCCTCCCCGGGGACGTACCCTTCCTCCCGGCCGCGGATTCCGGCGAAGCGCTCCGATTTCCTGCAACATATCGGGAGAAGACGAGCCGAAGCGCTGGTTGCCTTACTGGTGCGCTTTTGGTGGCCAGTGCTATGACGACTTTCAGCAAGGGGGTAAGGTCGGCGGATGAAGGAGATGAGGAGCGTTATAGTACGAGACTCACGACACAACAACTTGCAACTAGTGTTTAGGGCCCTGCCTCTTGATGTACGTGTCAGAGAGTTTTTTAAGCATTCATCGCCAGTTTTGTAAAGGCCTCGGCGCTACTGCGGTGGAGGCCGAGTTGCTGCTGTTGTTACGGTTGGCCCAACCTTTAAGTTCGTGAAACGGCTTCTGGTGCAGTACGCCGCTAACACAATTTCTGCTACCGAACGAGGTGGCGCAATGGTTAGCACACTGGACTCGCAATCGGAAGGACTACGGTTCAGACCCGCATCCGGCCATCCTCATTTAGGTTTTACGTGCTTTCCCTAAATCGTTTCAGGCAAATCCAGGGATGGTTCCTTTGAAAGGGCACGGCCTACTTCTTTCCCCATCCTTCCCTAATCCGGGGGGACCGATTACCTCGCTGTTTGGTGCCCTCCCACGAATCAATAAACCAACCAATCAATCAACCAACTAACGATTTCTGTCTGCCATTTTTCCACATCTATTCCCCAGGGTCAGGCAATAAGATAGGAGAATGACGGTTCTACAACACTACAACAAATTAGCAACAAAATCACTCGACTGGGTTAAAAGTGTCTACTTATCTTTGTAATTTGTTGAATAATGAAGACCGCAACACTGCATGTAATATAACAGAAGAGTCCTTCAATGGCTAAGTGCAAAAATCGTAGGTAAACTTCACAGTACATAGCAAATGCAATTACAACAACTGTCTGTTCACTTCTACAAAAGTTCACACTAAACGACGTTGGGTTGGCTTAGTGGTCTGTTTTCTTTTTTTTTCTTTTTTATATTTTTTTCACTTCTTCACGTGTTTGCAATGAGCATGGGGAAGAACACAGACGATAGCTTAATACTTTAGTAAGTGTAAAATATAGATGAGGCTTACTAGATTCTCCAGTCAGTTCCCAGAACAAATGGCTACCTCAGACAGTACTTTTTTTAAGACTCAGGTATACACATTAATGTATGATACTATAGAGCACGAACCACGTAAGTGCCAGATTCTATTCCCCTAATAGAACCCTTAGGTTCGAGTACTCATCAGTATTTGTCACAATGAAAGTGGCATACAGACATTTGTATGTGTACGAAGGGAACCAACAACCCTAGGTATTTACAGGCAAGCTTTCTAGTCCTGCTAACCTTAACTGAGTATAATGTCCATTCTCATAGTATCTACTGCAAGATTATTTACATGAGCCTGGCTGGATCTCTCCTCTAGAACCCTTCTGCCTTCTGTATCCGTGCCTTGCTTGACGTTTAAGGGCCTTGATACATGGCGTCTGAGGCTGTTTGCTTACAGATGGAACATGACTGCTTCGCTGTATACCTCCGTGATCAGTGAGAGTGAAATCAGCGGTTTCTCAGTGCGATTATTCTTCTTTTCCCTCTGAAAACCCTTCATGAGTCGGTCATTACAGACTAAATTTATCAAGTATCAGATAATGTGTCACACAATACTTCGTACACTTATCAACAAATTGCAGAAAGAAAAACGAACCACAATACAGTAATGGCTACTCCTGTTTTGACGTACGGCACAGAGCCGTGAATGATACTGAAACAACACGAAACGCGGATTCCGACTGCCAAAGTGAAATTTATGAGAGGCTGCAGTCCTTGCGACCAGATAATAAATGAAGTCATTAGATCTGAGAAGGGAATTCATTCAGTTAACTATGTAACTGAACAGTTAGGATCGATAGAATGCCAGATGGTGGAAAACTAAACAAATACTGAGTTTAAACCACAAACAAAACCATTTCAAAGGTGTCGGCCTTATTTTGCAGAAGAAGTAAATTGGCATTACTTCTTTTACGTAATACTGAAATATAGGCTGGAAATCTGACTCCAAACTGGACTTAATAGCCCCGTCCAAGAACTTCGACACCGGTCGCTCTATGAGCGTTTACCGTGACGTCCCCGCGCGACCGCGGCGATGCCGTCTGCACACCCCATCCGGCCGAATCCCTTAGAGGTAGGCAACCGCGCGATCCACTTTCGTCTCGTCTCGCCCCTTTCCCCTACTCGCCACTGCATCCACCCTTCCTCCTAACTCCCCTCCCTCCCCCCCCCCCCCCAACCCCTCCGATACTCTTTCCAGGCCGGCTTCCCGGATCCCTCGTTTGCCGCCCGAGCGGCTATTGGTCGATTCGGCAGGCCCGCTTACATTAGGCCGCATTAGAAACGCTTGTTCAATCAATAGCGCGTCAGGTGGCAAACAAAACACTACCAGCGAAACAAAGCACCGTCGCTGATGGGTCCATTGCGAAGAAATCTGGCGGTCGCACAGGGCACAGTGGTTCTTGGTTGTTTTAAATTGGATTCAGTGACCGAGAATTATTGTGTCTGCGGAGGAAGAGGAACCTTTTAATACGTACAATTGACAACGGCGTACAAGGAAATTGTCACTCTTTACGTCTCTAGAGCACTGAAAGGAGAAGATGAGCGAAGTTATTTTTCCACCTCAAGTTCGCAGTAAAAAGATAAAATTGAGAATTTTGAGTTAAAACTTCATCAGGCGTCCGCTACGTAAACACACTTCCTCCTATTTTATATTCATGATATGGCTATTTTGCATAAAAGACAATATACCCTCATTGAATGTGTGAGATTACAAAGTTTAAATTAATGAAAAACATATAATGTCGTAATCTTACTCTGTGTTTAAAAGTTTCTTGTTAGAATATCTCCTGTTACCATTTAGGATAACTTCTTCTCTAACGAGCAAGTGATACAAATCGTGGGAAATATCTGTAGAGATAAACATGCGCGAATTTAAAAACTTTCTTTCCACGACGGAAGCTGAAGTCTTGTAGTATACTGTCTTCCGTAGTTTGTTTTGAGAAAAAAAAATGTTTATAATAATAAATTAAGGAATTCCGAAACGTGTAAATTACTAGACTAATTCAATTTTTTTGTGTAATCAAGAGTCATTCATCACACCCAGATCCTGTGTCTACGTTCGCTGCAGATAATCTGACATCCTGTAGAAAGTGCGGAATTGTGTAGAAATATTTTTGCCAAAACTTCGGATTCTACTGTTAGTAGACACATACTGACGAGTGTAGCGTTTATAAGAACGCCCTGTTGCCAATCAAATGCGACAGTACATAGCGTTTAACATAATATGAATTCAATTCAGTATCGGTACTTCAACCATGAAAATTATAAAGACAACTTTTAATGCTACATTTTATCGTAATACTTATAGTTACTTTGCTTTTACACACTATGCTGTAACGTATCTTAATGGTGAGGGAGCCGTTACGGCAACTGATGTAAACTTCTAAACTGTGTCCAGTAAAATCTGAAGATAGTGTATCGGAAGGAACTGGTAACGATTGCCTCAATTATTTCTCAGCTGCGACTGAATAAATAATCAGTTTTTGATCAAGATATTTCATTCATGACCGTTGGCATGAAATTTAACTAAAATGAGACCACAATACACAGATAACTTTGAGAAAAAAATTAGCTGTATTTGAAAAGAAGTCGTAGCAACGGCTGTTATTTTTGGTAATTAGGTAATTGGAAGACAAACGTGACTGATCAGGGTCAGAAGCCGTTCTACAACTAAGAACAATTTCTCAAAATAAACTTGCAATTTGTCTGTAACTCAAAGTTAACAATGAATGTGTAGTACTAATATCGCTTATGAAGCTGATACGTGGTTATTGGTAATCCGAAAGATAAGAAAACAAAAAAGGACTTAATACTGAGGAGGATAAGGTAATTATGATTGTTATGAAAACGAAACACAGGTGGGAAGGACAAGTATCTAATCGAATGGATGACACAAGCATCAGATAATTTCCTTGCTCGGTTTATAGACATAGTATCGAAAGTATTACTTAATGGAAGGTACATGTATGATTGTACAAAACGTATGAACATTAATATAAAGTATCTATCTAGAGATCGTAATTTATTAAGGAAACTTTCGCAACTCTTCATTCAGCAGAGGTTATTGAGTGCTGGATGACGATGATTATACTGGCTTTGAGCAGTATGGGACTTAACTGCCGTGGTCATCAGTCCCCTAGAACTTAGAACTAATTAAGCCTAACTAAACGAAGGACATCACACATATCCATGGCCGAGGCAGGATTCGAACCTGCCAACGTATCAGTCGCACGGTTCCAGACTGTAGCGCCTAGAACCGCCTGGCCACTCCGGCCGGTGACGATGATTATAATAATGTTCGTAATAATCATCTGTATATTTCCCGTAGGTGCAATCACAACGAAGGGGTATCTGTTGAGAGGCCAGACAAAAGTATGGTTCCTGAAGAGGGGCAGCAGCCTTTTCAGTAGTTGCAAGGGCAACAGGGGAAACAGTCTGGATGATTGACTGATCTGGCCTTGTAACACTAACCAAAATGGCCTTGCTGTTCTGGTACTGCGAACGGCTGAAGGCAAGGGGAAACTACGGCCGTAAATTTTCCCGAGGGCATGCAGCTTTACTGTATGGTTAAATGATGATGGCGCCCTCTTGGGTAAAATATTCCGGAGGTAAAATAGTCCCCCATTCAGATCTCCGGACGGCGACTACTCAGGAGGACGTCGTTATCAGGAGAAAGAAAACTGGCGTTCTACGGATCGGAGCGTGGAATGTCAGATCCCTTAATCGGGCAGGTAGGTTAGAAAATTTAAAAAGGGAAATGGATAGGTTAAAGTTAGATATAGTGGGAATTAGTGAAGTTCGGTGGCAGGAGGAACAAGACTTTTGGTCAGGTGAATACAGGGCTATAAATACAAAACAAAATAAGAGTAATGACGGAGTAGGTTTAATAGTGAATAAAATATAGGAGTGCGGGTGGGCTACTACAAACAGCATAGTGAACGCATTATTGTGGCCAAGATAGATACGAAGCCCACGCCTACTACAGTAGTACAAGTTTATATGGCAACTAACTCTGCAGATGACTAAGAAATTGAAGAAATGTACGATGAAATTAAAGAAATTATTCAGATAGTGAAGGGTGACGAAAGTTTAATAGTCATGGGTGACTGGAATTCGGTAGTAGGAAAAGAGAGAGAAGGAAACGTAGTAGGTGAATATGGATTGGCAGTAAGAAATGAAAGAGGAAGCCACCTGGTAGAATTTTGCACGGAGCACAACTTAATCATAGGTAACACTTGGTTTAAGAATCATGAAAGAAGGTTGCATACATGGAAGAACCCTGGAGATACTAAAAGGTATCAGATAGATTATATAATAGTAACACGCAGATTTAGGAACCACGTTTTAAATTGTAAGACATTTCCAGGGGCCGATGTAGACTCTGTCCACAATCTATTGGTTATGAACTGTAGATTAAAACTGAAGAAACTGCAAAAAGGTGCGAATTTAAGGAGATGAGACCTGGATAAACTGAAAGAACCAGAGGTTGTACAGAGTTTCAGGTAGAGCATTAGGCAACAATTGACAAGAATGGGGGAAAGAAATGCAGTAGAAGACGAATGGGAAGCTTTGAGGGATGCTGTAATGAAGGCAGCTGAGGATCAAGTAGGTAAAAAGACGAGGGCTAGTAGAAATCCTTGGGTAACAGAAGAAATATTGAAGTTAATTGATGAAAGGAGAAAATATAAAAATGCAGTAAATGAAGCAGGCAAAAAGGAATACAAACGTCTAAAAAGTGAGATCGACTGGACGTGCAAAATGGCTAAGCAGGGACAGCTACAGGACGAATGTAAGGATGTAGAGGCTTACCTCACTAGGGGTAAGATAGTTACTGCCTAGAGGAAAATTAAAGCGACCTCTGGAGAACAGAGAACCACTTGTATGAACATTAAGAGTTAAGATGGAAAACCAGTTCTAAGCAAAGAAGGGACAACAGAAAGGTGGAAGGAGAATATAGAGGGTCTATACAAGGGCGATGTACTTGATGAAAATATTATAGAAATGGAAGAGGATGTAGATGAAGATGAAATGGGAGATACGATACTGCGTGAAGAGTTTGACAGAGCACTGAAAGACCTGAGTCGTAACAAGGTCCCCGGAGTAGACAACATTCCATTGGAACTGCTGACGGCCCTGGGAGAGCCAGACCTGACAACACCCTACCATCTGGTGAGAAAGATGTATGAAACAGGCGAAGTACCCTCAGACTTCAAGAAAAACATAATAATTCCAATCCCAAAGAAAGCAGGTGTTGACAGATGTGAAAATTACCGAACAATCAGTTTAATAAACCACAGCTGCGAAATACTAATACGAATTCTTTACAGACGAATGGAAAAACTAGTAGAAGCCGACCTTGGGGAAGATCAGTTTGGATTTCGTAGATATACTGGAAGACGTGATGGAATACTGACCTTACGACTTATCTTAGAAGAAAGATTAAGGAAAGGCAAACCTACGTTTCTTGCGTTTGTAGACACAGAGAAAACTTTTGACAATGTTGACTGGAATACTCTCTTTCAAATTCTAAAGGTGGCAGGGGTAAAATACAGGGAGCCAAATGCTATTTACAATTTGTACAGAAATCCGATGGCAGTTATAAGAGTCGAGGGACATGAAAGGGAAGCAGTTGTTTGGAAGGGAGTAAGACAGGGTTGTTGCCTCTCCCCGATGTTATTCAATCTGTATATTGAGCAAGCAGTAAAGGAAACAAAAGAAAAATTTGGAATAGGTACTAAAATTCATGGTGAAAAATTAAAAACTTTGAGGTTCGCCGATGACATTGTAATTCAGTCAGAGACAGCAAAGTACTTGGAAGAGCAGTTGAACGGAATGGACAGTGTCTTGAAAGGAAGATATAAGATGAACATCAACAAAAGCAAAACGAGGATAATGGAATGTAGTAGAATTAAGTCAGGTGGTGCTGAGGGAATTTGATTAGGAAATGAGACACTTAAAGTGGTAAAGGAGTTTTGCTATTTGGGGAGAAAAATAACTGATAATGGTCGAAGTAGAGAGGGTATAAAATGTAGACTGGCAATGGGAAGGAAAGCCTTTCTGAAGAAGAGAAATTTGTTAACATCGAATATTGATTTCAGAAATCGTTTCTGAAAGTATTTGTATGGAGTGTAGCCATGTAATGAAGTGTAACATGGACGATAAATAGTTTGGACAAGGAGAATAGAAGCTTTTCAAATGTGGTGCTACAAAAGAATGCTGAAGATTAGATGGGTAGATCACATAACTAGTGAGAACGTATTGAATAGGATTGGAGAGAAGAGAAGTTTGTGTCACAACTTGACCAGAAGAAGGGATCGGTTGGTAGGACATATTCTGAGGCATCGAGGGATCACCAATTTAGTATTGGAGGGTAGCGTGGAGTGTAAAAATCGTAAAGGGAGACCAAGAGATGACTACACTAAGCAGATTCAGAAGGATGTAGGTTGCAGTAGGTACTGGGAGATGAAGAAACTTGCACAGGATAGAGTAGCATGGAGAGCTGCATCAAACCAGTCTCAGAACTGAAGACCACAACAACATATTTCAAACACAACAAAGCTATGAAAGATATTTGATTATGTATTAGAAATTATCTCCTCAACTAGAGATGATAAAAAACAAATGCTTATTAAATAAATCAAGATGTTTGGTCGCTATTTTCTTTTGAAATTATATCTTATTAATATTATATCGAGCACTAGACAACGCACTCTCATCCTATGAACTCAAATACAAACAAATTTTTAAAGACAGGTGGCTTTTAGCAAATTATGATACAGCCTAGCCGAGTTCCTCCGCCTTCCCAGAGATAAAGCCGGATTCTCCTGGCGGAAATTGCATCAAGAGCTGGAAAAAGTTATGTTAGCTTAACAAAAATGTAATCTGCTCCGCAGAGAACTGAATAGTGACTGTTAATCCCGCATGGTGCGAGCGCGAGGAAGTAGTAATCGGAAATATAGGCGACTCTTTCCTGAAAAAGGTAGCGGAAACCGCAGGCACAGGTAATTACTGCTGCAGCAGTCACATCCGCTTCCTAGTAGCATGCGCTGATAGGGTGTATGGTGGGAGGGAGTGTAGATACTGTAAGAGCCGTAAGTGCAAGGAATAAGTTTGATGTAAAGGAAGATACCTCTTGATTAGCATTCCAGAATTTTCCAAAGTACATGCAAACAATAACGTGTGAAAAAATGTATACAAATTTTATAAAACCTCTAAATGGATTAACGATTAGCATAAAGATGCACATGAAGTAGCGCAATACAACACATACAAAATCATTGCGTTCTTGTTGTTGTTGTTGTTGTTTTTGTTGTCTTCAGTCCTGAGACTGGTTTGATGCAGCTCTCCATGCTACTCTATCCTGTGCAAGCCCCTTCATCTCCCAGTACCTACTGCAACCTACATCCTTCTGAATCTGCTTAGTGTATTCATCTCTTGGTCTCCCTTTATGATTTTTACCCTCCACGCTACCCTCCAATACTAAATTGGTGATCCCTCGATGCCTCAGAACATGTCCTACCAACCGATCCCGCTTCTGGTCAAGTTGTGCCACAAACTTCTCTTCTCTCCAATCCTATTCAATACGTTCTCATTAGTTATGTGATCTACCCGTCTAATCTTCATTTCGTACAGGTATGAAACAATATCATGGACAGATATTTTCTTGACCAATGCATACATGTATCAAAACACAAGTTTTAGAATGAATAAAAATGAATGAAGAAACAAAAATTGACAAATAATTTGAAAACGTAAATGCATAAGAAAAACAGCGAAATAGGTAAAATGGATTAACAAACTAAATCCTAAAAAACTGTACATTGGTTTGAAGTAATTCGTAGCTAAATTAACAGACGGAATTAAACTGAAAGTACAGTAATATATAAGGAACTTTAGCGTAAGTAACCAAAAACTGAAAAGATAAAAATTACGAAGTCAGATTTTGAGGACAGCATCAATTCAAGAAAAGAAGGAACAAAATGAATGCAAGAGAATAAGGACCGAACAGTAAATAGATACTGCGGAATGCACAAAGTCCACTTACATATTTAAACTCAAACTTTGTTAGCTTTTTTCTGGAAGAATGAAGAAGAACGAAAACAATGGCAAATCAGTTTTTTATAATCAAGTATGACGAAAAATCAGTGTATCAGCTGCTGTATTAAATATTTATAACAATAATTTCAATTAAAATTCGAGCTAATTCTAACAGAATATCAATAATTTTTGTCATAAAATTCTTTTCACCGAAAACTTCCTCACAATGGAAGTGAATGATATACTGCACCTGTTCGATCACCAACGTGATATTCCAACAAATATCATCCTACTTTTTTGATGTGTCGAACTGACTTAGGTAATAATAAATAGTGAAACATAAACATTGATAAATATGGAATAGTTACACAGGGTGGAATTCTATGAGGGCATGCTTAAAAGCTATGTCTCCTAATTCTTTAATCTGTTCAGTTTCGGCTGAGGTATTACATAATATCCATATGATTCGGTCGACTTTCCGAATTCGCTGACGCAAAATGCTATTCTCTGCCGCTGGGTGGTTCCCGATTTAGCGTTTAGTGTAACTAAATCAGTGTCTGAAAAACACGGTGCTGTAATCAAGTTTCGAATTCGAAGAGTTCATACACACAAGGAGCACCCTTTTCTTCGGAATGACAATGGAAGACCACACAAGAGCAATGCGTTCCCTGAAAAAAAAAAAAAATCGGAGGTACCACTCTTCTGCACACCCTCGTAGTTGCCTACAGAAAGAACTTCACTTAAAACACAAAGTTAAAAAATTGAACTTACTCTTAAAATTGCGAGATTCGTTAAAAACTTTTAATGTCTTTTATACAGCGTGCTTAAAACGAAAATAATTGTGGTCTAAACATTAAATAATGTGTTTTAAACATGGGTCCCGCCCAAATACTTGTTAGTACATGGGTCCTTCTACCCACTTCTAATATAGTTAGTATTCAATGGAGTAAACAGCTTTCCTAATGGCGATCATAATTTTTATTGGGTGAATTGCTCTGTGTAGTTTGTCCTCTGCAAGGCTATAGTACTTACAACTCCAACCTCCACCAGTCATTCGGTATATATTGTTTGTCGCTCAGTATCTGTCTCCAAAATCATCTCCGTATTTAGAAAGGTGAAATTATCACTATAACGAATGCAGTTCAAAAAATCATACGCACATCTACGAAGCCTCGGTAGCTGCTATTGGAAATTCAGATTTGCACAAGATCAACTAGAAAAAATGTAGCGCGATGCCTACACTGGGATGATTAAGAGGAAGGCCGAGGAAACTTTGCAGAGAAATTATATGAATGCACGGAGTCTCTTTCTTTCGACATGTGCGAAAGAACAGAAACCCCACACATTTGTATAATTGATACGCCTCGATGGGCTATGAAACTACAACCTTCAGTGTGAATGCACAATTATAGCATGGAGGGCATGGATGAGGGATGCGAATAAGCGTTGGCGCTGGGTGGGAGTGCGATTCGGTCCAGAAGCGTGCCTATATAGTACAAGCATTTGCTGTTAACAATGTGTCCGTGTGACGAAGTGATTAACGCAATTGCCTAGTAAACAGATCCCGGGTTCGAGTCCTGATCCAGCACACATTTTCACTCATCACCGCTGATTCCGCATAAAGTGTCGATGCAGCTGATAATAACAGATCCTTCCCTTTGCTTTCCTTCCCCCCCCCCCCCCCCCCCCCACCTTCAGTTTACATAATTGCAGAGAAACTCTAAACCTCTTGAACACGCCAGCCGCCAGTTACCCCGGGAGTATGCACCAGGAATGAATCGTTAACTCTATGGCAGAGTGTGCATTAATTTTAATTTTTTTTTGCCAGCTTAGAAATTTTACCAGTCTGGTATTCAAGCAAAGAGTCTTTCCCTTTGTGGCTATCCAGACAGCGTGAGTTCTGCCACGGTACAAAGCTTTAAATCAGGAAGTCCAAAATCAGGGCAAACTTCGCTTCATAGTGTAGTATTATTGCGGGAAGTCTACAATAGCCGTGTTTCGGCTTTATCTTTTTCCCATGGGTGCTAGTCCAGTAAAATATGCGGGAGATATAGTTTTTAGCACCATCATGGAATCTTCTTTTATAAAATAGGGTTGTCTTGTTACTAAACGATATACTTCACTTTACTGGCTTTGCCGGAAACTGATAGGTCATTAGTGGTGTTAAGGCAGAAAAAGAGACTATGTAGAGGAAGAGGAACATTCTATTGAAGATGGAAAGATTGGTGGATATCCGGACGTATTTCATGTTTAGGTAGAGGGAAGAAGATTAATTTCCGTTGAGATAGGATGTGGAGACAGTGTAGATCTACGTTTGGCGAGATATGTTGGTACAAGAGCGGCACAGTACAAGGGCCATGGATAGTTTAGTCAGTGATTTTGTGTGCTGCAACTTGTACCGGTTCAGCACACAAACTTCCAGGACGTTTCACGGTCTCTTATTAGCATCTTTAATAGCCGCGCAAATAAGCCAACTGCATGTCTGCTATACATCGGATGTACAGGAGGAAATGGGAACGGAACCGTTTCCGGTGAGCTAACGGACGCTGGCCGTTTGCTCCGGCGTGCCATGGGTGGCCGTTTCCGAAGAACGCGCCCTGCTGCGACCTCGCATTGCCTCCTGTCCATTGTTACCATAACGGATGCCACGTATCCCGTTTACAGCGGGATTATCCCGATTTTCCTGCTGAAAACGCGATTGGACCATGCCGAAGTACGTAAAGACCTCGATTACCACAAAATGGATAATAAAAATGGTTAAAATGGCTCTGAGCACTATGGGACTCAACATCTGAGGTCATCAGTCCCCTAGAACTTAGAACTACTTAAACCTAACTAACCTAAGGACATCACACACATCCATGCCCGAGGCAGGATTCGAACCTGCGACCGTAGCAGTCACGTGGTTCCGGACTGAAGTGCCTAGAACCGCACGGACACCGCGGCCGGCAAAATGGATAATAGTTGGGAGTATCCATCCTGCTAAGTTCGATGGCGGGTCAGTGGCCGATATGTATGTAATAAATATATACATATATTTTAAAAAAATAGCAGTTGTATTCCATCTCCAGTTTATCGTTTAGACTACGGTTTCGGCAGAGATCTTTTATTCTAGATGGCGACTGAATTTTAGATGACAAACTGTATGTACATGAATATGAAAAATAACCAATCTACGCACCGGTGAAGGGTCAACGGCTGGTAACACGTGACAACTGGATGTTTTTCATATATTACGTGCACTCATTTCATCGCTGAAAAATTCAGCCATTACTTCGAATAGAGGGTCTGATGAAGGCGTATTATATCGTCGAAAACGGTAGAGTGTAAAATAAAATGGGGAGTAAATTATAGCTGACGCTTTTTTGGTATTTATTACAAAGCTAATAATATTTCACGTCATACGGGCTGGTTCCTTGATGATATTACAGACTTCTAGGGATGATGGAAAGGGTAAATGTACAAATATGACGTAGGGAACCCTGGACGGGAGACGAAAGGGCTGCAAGTTATGTATGAAAATAGTTCTGATATCTCTGACAGTGGAATACATGTACAGATACTGTTGATGCCAAGATTGTAAGGTAGGCAACTTTCAGAGATGGTAGTACGGAACAAATCAAACAAAATATGTGCAGTAAATAGTTCAAATTGCTCTAAGCTCTATGGGACTTAACATCTGAGGTCATCAGTCCCCTAGACTTAGAACTACTTAAACCGAACTATCCTAAGGACACCAACACACCCATGCCCGAGGCAGGATTCGAAACTGCGACCGTAGCAGCAGCGCCGTTCGGGACTGAGACGCCTCGAAACGCTCGGCCACAACGGCCGGCAAAATGTCCAGTAAACACGGGCTCTAAAATGCATACGTTAAGAGCTATGAGCACTTGTTCATCTTTGGTACTGTGAAACAACTTTTCTACGGAACGCGGCTCATAGGTCTCAAGATATGCACTTTAGAACCCACGTTTACTAGACATTTTTAACTTGTTTCGGTCCCCACTACTGCATCTGAAAGTAGCCTGCCCTATGATCTTAGCAACAGCAGTAGCAGTAGCTGTACATGCACTGCACTATCAGAGGTGTCAGAATGATTTTCGGTAGTTATTCCATTACGATCGTTTCAGAACCACGGTCCGTTAAATTTAGTTCATACATTTACCCTTCCCCATCATCCCTGACATTTTGTGACATCATTACGGAATCACCAAGTACAGCTTTTTCCATTCGTGAGTTTTTAATTTAAGACACGGTTTCTTAGACGTAACTTAAATTTAAATTTCGTCCACAAAGAACTAAGTTGATGAATCTGCACACAGCAGCCGTAACGTCTAAGTTATTTATTTTCAGCAACGATACAGAATTCAGTTGTTTGCTCCTGATATTTTTAGTAATGGATCCGTAATTATACAGCTAAATTAATGAGATGACACTGTCGGAAATGATCCAAAAGTTGGAACAACATAATTAAGTTAAAAATTAATGCTGTAAAGTTTGTTCAAGAGTTAACAGTGGTAAACATGATTATAATGCTCACTGTGCTGCGTACACCTTGTATTTCAGTGTGCCTTACTGGGAGAGACATAACAAAAGACTGTTCCAAGAAATCACGATTTTCTTTAATATAGGAGAGACGGTTTCAAAAATAATCCTTACCTTGTTTAAAAAGAACCTGCAGACCCTAATTACCTTTAAAGGCGTACCACTGAAGTCAGGCATGCACTTTTTTCACTATCTTGCATTTTCCGAAGCTTTTAGGATCCGCGTCGACGTTTATACTTCTTACCCACATTATAGTGTGCAGTGGAATGTATTTTTGTTATAGAGATTACTGACTGTACACTGAGTATTGTGAGAGAAGAAGTCAACGAACGAAAATGTTTCAGGTGGGACGAGGTCCTGAATGATCCATGAGTTAAAGATAACTTTCTGTAAAACTACTTACGTTTCACATTCATCTCCTACAATTACAATCCACAAATTGATACACTATCGTCGTCGGTGATTGGAGAATTGCATGGCGTATCGATTTCGTTACTCCAGTTGTGAACAACCTGTAGGAAGTATGGTACTGCAGTGCTGTGGTTGACACACGCGAACGTACATTCAGAACCATACACATGCATTGCTTACCCACACTTTTCGTAGGCGTGTATTTGTTGTGTCACGACAACACATTTGAGTAGTTTTACCTTGAGCAGTATGGTCTTAAAATCATGCTAAACTGAATCCAATTTACCCTTTCTGAACAATATATTTTCCTCGACTGTAAGACAAGTGCCACATGTACTGCAGTTCATAAATGCTCCGGAAACTGCGATTTCGTCAACGCACACTGTCACAACGAAATGAACAGTTGGCTGAAGGAAGAAGATGAAGTTTAACACGTGCAGTTTAGTTAAATTATGGTGGATTAACATGTTGCACATCCTTTTCTTAAGAGTGTAACTCAAAGTCTTTGGTCTGATCCTTATTCAGATTACAAAAATTGTATAACGTTCCTGATATGTCACGGGCATGTTGTAGCAGAATGATACAGAATAAAAGAAATGCATATGAGTAACTGCAAGAAAGAAAACTAAAGGTGTTATTAATTTATTACAGGATGGTTCTTCAGGTACATCACCATCCATTGAATTGGCTAAGACTTGTGAATTCCAACAATTACAGTATTTCCTATACATACACACATTTTTACATATATTAGTCCTTGTTCCATAGATCATGAATACGATATTTCGTAATGATGTGGAACATGTTGGAAAGTGTCACTTTAACACAAGGTTTCTTTACATAAAATAGTTTTTTTAATTTTTTATGTAATTTTTCTACAGTTACTACTTCATATGCAAATATTCACTTATCGAGTGGAAGGAGTGGTTATTTAGAAATTCTTTTAAATTGTTTTTAAATATTGGTTGGCTATCAGATTTTTAATGCTATTTTGCAAACGACTAAATATGTTTGTGTCAGGATAATGCACCCCTTTCTGTGACAAAGTTAGATTTAGCCCGGAACAATGTTGCAGCTATGCACTTCGCTGATATTTTTGAAATGTGATAGGTTACTAGTAACACATTTCCTAAGTGAATATATGTATTGCAAAGCTACTGTGAATATCCTGAGTTCCTTAAACAAATGTCTACACGGTGATCTTCGGTCAGCTCCAGCTATTATTCTGATTACACGCACTTGTCCAATTGATGCTTTTTTTCTTAATGATGAATTACCCCAAAATATGATGCCAAATGTAGGCAATACTCGGAAACGATGAATTTTCCAGTGAATGATCTGAAAAAACTTAAAACCTCACGAACACACTGCCAATTTTTTGAAATCTTTCAAGTATCTGTTACATCCATCAATACACATTTCAAAAAAAAAAAAAAAATAGAAAAGTGGACAGTTTACACAACTTGTCAGATCGTATTTCCTTATAGACTGACTTGTAGCTCTTTTGTGTACATTTGAGTTTCTGAAATGGTTCAAATCACACCTTCTGTTCGTTTACATTATCAGTTACGTGTTGCACACCATACAACTTATGGTCGACTCTTACACTCGTAATCCTTTGTTGACGTCATTGTATTCCAATGTCACGCATTCTTCTAACCCACACTTTTACGATGTTACATGAAGTCATTCCTAAGATGTTTTTTCTGGTGTCGACCTGTAATATTACTGGACGCTTTTCGTAAAGAGTCTGTTAATTCCTTGAGAAATTACTATGGTAAAAATAGCGAAATTAGAGATTTTGTGAAGGTGTACTTGAGGTGTTAATTACAGTCACCACTGTAAAGTAACTGTTCAGTGTGCCTATTTGTCCCACTAATTGTAGAAACGACACTAGCATTAAATTGATGACAGAATCCAAGAGAATCAGTATCAGTACTTTCTATTTATTGTCATTCCAACAGTATAAATTAGACTTACATTTTTATAAATTGAAATATACATAAAATTAAGAAAAGATTTATTTTCAGAAAACTTTATTATTTTTTCATACTTTAAATTTAATTTAAAAGAATAGTCAGATTTGAAATTAACAATGTCCGTCTATAACCTGTACTATATAATAATCTGACGTTATCTGTAAAAGAAACAATTGTGTGCTAATCTCTTTGGATGTAAAATATCGATGTATTCTAAGATCGCTGATTTGCAACTTCTTGTATCTCAGTTTTCTTTTTCAAGTCTGTATTTGTGGATGGAAGTCTGTTTGGATTGATATTTATTGAGTTCGTAGTAGATGTAGAAGTTATGTTCAAATGAATGGCCTGTAGTAGACGATATATGATTTATATATTTGTGAAAAAACACGATAAAAAGAATCTGCTTAATGTATTCATCTCTGGGTCTCCCTCTACGATTTTTGCCCTCCACGCTGCTGTCCAATACTAAATTGGTGATCCCTCGATGGCTCCGAACATGTCCAACCAACCGATCCCTTCTTCAAGTCCAGTTGTGCCACAAACTCCTCTTCTCAACACTTCTGTTCAATAACTCTTCATTAGTTATGTGATCTACCCATCTAATCTTCAGCATTCTTCTGTAGCACCACATTTCAAATGCTTCTATTCTCTTTTTGTCCAAATTATTTATCGTCCACGTTTCACTTCCATACATGGCTACACTCCATACAAATAGTTTGAGAAACGACTTCCTGACATTTATACTGTATGTTAATAAATTTTTCTTCTTCAGAAACGCTTCCCTTGCCATTGCCAGCCAACATGTTATATCCTCTCTACTTCGACCATCATCAGTTATTTTGCTCCCCAAATAGCAAAACTCCTTCACCACTTTAAGAGTCTCATTTCCTAATCTAATTCCCTCAGCAAAACCTGACTTAATTCGACTACATTCCATTATCCTCGTTTTGCTTTTGTTGATGTTCATCCCATACCCTCCTTTCAAGACACTGTCCACTCCGTTCAACCGCTCTTCCAAGTCCTTTGCTGTCTTTGATAGAATTACAATGTCATCGGCAACCCCAAACTTTTTATTTCTTCTCCATGAATTTTAATACATACTCCGAATATTTCTTTTGTTTCCTTTACTGCTTTCTCAATATACAGACTGAATAACATCGGGGAGAGGCAACAACCCTGTCTTACTCCCAAACAACTGCTTCCCTTTCATGTCCCTCGACTCTTAACTGCCATCTGATTTATGTACAAATTGTAAATAGCCTTTCGCTCCCTGTATTTTACCCCTTCCACCTTCAGAATTTGAAAGAGATTATTCCAGTCAACATTGTCAAAAGCTTTCTCTGAGTCTACAAATGCTAGAAACATAGGTTTGCCTTTCCTTAATCTTTCTTCTAAGATAAGTCGTAGGGTCAGTATTGCCTCACGTGTTCCAACATTTCTACGGAATCCAAACTGATCTTCCCCGAGGTCGGCTTCCACCAGTTTTTCCATTCGTCTGTAAAGAATTCGCGTTAGTATTTTTCAGCTGTAACTTATTAAACTGATACTTCGGTAATTTTCACATCTGTCAACACTTCCTTTCCTTGGGATTGGAATTATTATATTCTTCTTGAAGTCTGAGGGTATTTCGCCTATTTCACACTTCTTGCTCACCAGATGGTAGAGTTCTGTCAGGACTGACTCTCCCAAGGCCATCAGTAGTTCCAATGGAATGTTGTCTACTCCGGGGGCCTTGTTTCGACTCAGGTCCTTCAGTGCTCTGTCAAACTCTTCATGCACTATCAAATCTCCCATTTCATCTTCATCTACATCCTCTACTTCCATAATATTTTCCTCAAGCACATCGCCCTTGTATAGACCCTCTATCTACTCCTTCAACCTTTCTGCTTCGCTTCTTTGCTTAGAACAGGGTTTCCATCAAAGCTCTTGATATTCATGCAAGTGGTTCTCTTTTCTCCAAAGGTTTCTTTAATTTTCCTGTAGGCAGTATCTATCTTACCCCTAGTGAGATAAGCCTCTGCATCCTTACATTTGTCCTGTAGCCATCCCTGCTTAGCCATTTTGCACTTCCAGTCAATCTCATTTTTGAGATATTTGTATTTCTTTTTGCCTGCTACATTTACCGCATTTTTATATATTCTCCTTTCATCAATTATCATCAATATTTCTTCTGTTACCAAAGGGTTTCTACTAGCCCTCGTCTTTTTACATATTTGATCCTCCGCTGCCTTCACTATTTCATCCCTCAAAGCTACCCATTCTTCTTCTACCGTATTTCTTTCCCCCATTCCTGTCAATTGTTCCCTTATGCTCTCCCTGAAACTCTGTACAACCTCTGGTTCTTTCAGTTTATTCAGGTCCCATCTCCTTAAATTCGCACCTTTTTGCAGTTTCTTCAGTTTTAATCTACAGTTCATAACCAATAGACTGTGGTCAGAGTCAACATCTGCCCCTGGAAATATCTTATCATTTAAAACACGGTTCCTAAATCTTTGTCTTACCATTATGTAATCTATCTGATACTCTTTAGTACCTCCTGTGTTCTTCCACATATACAACTTTCTTTCATGATTTTCGAACCAAGTATTAGCTATGATTAAGTTGTGCTCTGCACAAAATTCCACCAGGCGGCTTCCTCTTTCATTTCTAAGCCCCAATCCATATCCACCTACTATGTTTCCTTCTCTCATTTTCCTGCTCTCTAATTCCAGTCACTCATGACTATTAAATTTTTGTCTCCCTTCAGTATCTGAATAATTTCTTTTATTTCATCATACATTTCTTCAATTTCTTAGTCATCTGCAGAGCTAGTTGGCATATAAACTTGTACTACTGTAGTAGGCTTGGGCTTCGTATCTATCTTGGTCACAATAATGCGTTCACTATGCTGTTTGTAGTAGCTAACCCGTACTCCTATTTTTTATTCACTATTAACCTACTCTGTCATTACCCCTATTTGGTTTTGTATTTATAACCCTGTATTCACCTGACCACAAGTCTTGTTCCTCCTGCCACCGAACTTCACTAATTCCCACTTTATCTAACTTTAACCTATCCATTTCCCTTTTTAAATTTTCTAACCTACCTGCCCGATTAAGGGATCTGAAAAATCCACGCTCCGATCCGTGGAACGCCAGTTTTCTTTCTCCTGATAACGACGTCCTCCTGAGTAGCCCCGCCCGGAGATCCGAATGGAGGACTATTTTACCTCCTGAATATTTTACCCAAGAGGGCTCCATCATCATTTAACCATACAGTAAAGGTGCATGCCCTCGGGAAAATTTACGGCCGTAGTTTCCCCTTGCTTTCAGCCGTTCGCAGTACCAGACCAGCAACTCCATTTTGGTTAGTGTTACAAGGCCAGATCAGTCAATCATCCAGACTGTTTCCCCTGTTGCCCCTGCAACTACTGAAAAGGCTGCTGATCCTCTTCAGGAACCATACTTTTGTCTGGCCTCTCAACAGACACCCCTCCGTTGTGGTTGCACCTACGGTACGGCTATTTGTATCGTTGAGGCACGCAAGCCTTCCCACCAACGCAAGGTGCATGGTTCATTGGCGGGGGAGGAGGGAGGGGGGAGGGCGGGGGGTTTTCATATATATATATATATATATATATATATATATATATATATATATATATATATAGATTGCTGTGTTCGGATGAGGGCTGACTTGGCGTCCCTTCGCTCACAGCTGCAATCGGCGCTGACTTCGGTCGCGCAGCTTGAGGCTGTTGCCAATGGGCACCACTGTGGGGAGCCGGACTCGGGTATCACGGGGATGTCAACCTCGTCCCGTCTGTCCCCAGATCGGTCTGCCGCTGTGGTTGCCCCGGTTGCTGCCCGCAGTGGGGCTGAGCCCTCGCCTGTGGTTGATTGGGAGGTCGTTCCAAGGCGTGGCAGGCAGCGAAAGGCGTCCCCGGAGGCTGATCAGAAAGCCTCCCCGGTGCGTCTGACAAACAGGTTTCAGGCACTGTCTCTGGCTGAGCCAGATGCAGATGCCTGCCCTGTTTCAGAGGATCATTCTCAGCTTTCAAGGTCTGGGCAATCGCAGAGGGTGGGCTTATTGGTAGTTGGGAGCTCCAATATTAGGCGCGTAATGGGGCCCCTTAGGGATACGGCGGCTAAGGAGGGGAAGAAATCCAGTGTGCACTCCGTGTGCATTCCGGGAGGAGTCATTCCTGATGTGGAAAGTGTCCTTCCGGATGCCATGAAGAGCACAGGGTGCAGCCAGCTGCAGGTGGTGGCACATGTCGGCACTAATGACGTGAGTCGCTTTGGATCTGAGGAAATTCTCTCTGGATTCCAGCGGCTATCTGATTTGGTGAAGGCTGCCGGTCTTGCTTACGAGATGAAGGCAGAGCTCACCATCTGCAGCATCGTTGACAGAACCGACTGCGGACCCGTGGTGCAGAGCCGGGTGGAGGGTCTGAATCAGAGGCTCAGACGGTTTTGCGACCGTATTGGCTGCAGATTCCTTGACTTGCGCCATAGGGTGGTGGGGTTTCGGTTTCCGTTGAATAGGTCAGGAGTTCACTACACTCAGCTGGCGGCTACACGGGTAGCGGAGGCTGTGTGGTGTGGACTGGGCGGTTTTTTAGGTTAGAAGGCCTCGGGAAAGTGCGGGATGGGCTGCAATGTCAAAGGGTGCTTGGCAATTACAGGACGTGCTTGGATCAAGGAACAGTCGGAATTATAGTTGTAAATTGTTGTAGTTGCGCTGGAAACGTCCCTGAGCTTCAAGCGCTAATAGAAAGCACAGAAGCTGATATCGTTATAGGTACAGAAAGCTGGCTAAAGCCTGAAATAAGTTCTGCAGAAATTTTTACGAAGTCTCAGACGGTGTTCAGGAAAGATAGATTATGCAGAATTGGTGGTGGAGTGTTTGTGTCTGTTAGTAGTGGTTTATCTTGTAGTGAAGTCGAAGTAGATACTCCGTGCGAATTGGTGTGGGTGGAGGTTATACTTAACAGCCGAATTAAGTTAATAATTGGCTCCTTCTACCGACCCCCAGACTCCGATGATACAGTTGCGGAACAGTTCAGAGAAAGTTTGAGTCTCGTAACAAATAAATACCCCACTCATACGGTTATAGTTGGTGGGGACTTCAACCTACCCTCGGTATGTTGGCAAAAATACTTGTTCAAAACCGTTGGTAGGCAGAAAACGTCTTCCAAGATTGTCCTAAATGCATTCTCCGAAAATTATTTCGAGCAGTTAGTCCACGAACCCACGCGAATTGTAAATGGTTGACCTCTTGGCCACAAACAATCCAGAGCTGATAGAGAGCATCATGACTGATACAGGGATTAGTGATCACAAGGTCATTGTAGCTAGGCTCAATACCATTTCTTCCAAATCCACCAGAAACAAACGCAAAATAATTTTATTTAAAAAAGCGGATAAAGTGCCACTAGAAGCCTTCCTAAAAGACAATTTCCATTCCTTCCGAACTGACTATGCGAATGTAGACGAGATGTGGCTGAAATTCAAAGATATAGTAGCAACAGCAATTGAGAGATTCATACCTCATAAATTGGTAAGAGATGGAACGGATCCCCCGTGGTACACAAAAAAGGTCCGAACGCTGTTGCAGAGGCAACGGAAAAAGCATGCGAAGTTCAGAAGAACGCGAAATCCGGAAGATGGGCTAAAATTTACAGACGCGCGAAATTTGGCACGTACTTCGATGCGAGATGCCTTTAATAGGTTCCACAACGAAACATTGTCTCGAAATCTGGTAGAAAATCCGAAGAAATTCTGGTCGTATGTAAAGTACACAAGCGGCAAGACGCAGTCAATACCTTCGCTGCGCAGTGCCGATGGTACTGTTATCGACGACTGTGCCGCTAAAGCGGAGTTATTGAACGCAGTTTTCCGTAATTCCTTCACCAGGGAAGACGAATGGAATATTCCAGAATTTGAAACACGAACATCTGCTAGCATGAGTTTCTTAGAAGTAGATACCTTAGGGGTTGCGAAGCAACTCAAATCGCTTGATACGGGCAAGTCTTCAGGTCCAGATTGTATACCGATTAGGTTCCTTTCAGATTACGCTGATACTATAGCTCCCTACTTAGCACTCATATACAACAGCTCGCTCACCGATAGATCTGTACCTACAGATTGGAAAATTGCGCAGGTCGCACCAGTGTTCAAGAAGGGTAGTAGGAGTAATCCATTTAACTACAGACCTATATCATTGACGTCGGTTTGCAGTAGGGTTTTGGAGCATATACTGTATTCAAACATTATGAACCACCTCGAAGGGAACGATCTATTGACACGTAATCAGCATGGCTTCAGAAAACATTCGCACGAAGTAATGGCCGCTATCGACAGGGGATCTTAAGTTGATTCCGTATTTATAGATTTCCGGAAAGCTTTTGACACAGTTCCTCACAAGCGACTTCTAATCAAGCTGCGGAGCTATGGGGTATCGTCTCAGTTGTGCGACTGGATTCGTGATTTCCTGTCAGGAAGGTCGCAGTTCGTAGTAATAGACGGCGAATCATCGAGTAAAACTGAAGTGATATCAGGTGTTCCCCAGGGAAGCGTCCTGGGACCTCTACTGTTCCTGATCTATATAAATGACCTGGGTGACAATCTGAGCAGTTCTCTTAGACTGTTCGCAGATGATGCTGTAATTTACCGTCTAGTAAGGTCATCCGAAGACCAGTATCAGTTGCAAAGCGATTTAGAAAAGATTGCTGTATGGTGCGTCAGGTGGCAGTTGACGCTAAATAACGAAAAGTGTGAGATGATCCACATGAGTTCCAAAAGAAATCCGTTGGAATTCGATTACTCGATAAATAGTACAATTCTCAAGGCTGTCAATTCAACTAAGTACCTGGGTGTTAAAATTACGAACAACTTCAGTTGGAAGGACCACATAGATAATATTGTCGGGAAGGCGAGCCAAAGGATGCGTTTCATTGGCAGGACACTTCGAAGATGCAACAAGTCCACTAAAGAGACAGCTTACACTACACTCGTTCGTCCTCTGTTAGAATATTGCTGCGCGGTGTGGGATCCTTACCAGGTGGGATTGACGGAGGACATCGAAAGGGTGCAAAAAAGGGCAGCTCGTTTTGTATTATCGCGTTATAGGGGAGAGAGTGTGGCAGATATGATACAAGAGTTGGGATGGAAGTCATTACAGCATAGACGTTTTTCGTCGCGGCGAGAGCTTTTTACGAAATTTCAGTCACAAACTTTCTCTTCCGAATGCGAAAATATTTTGTTGAGCCCAACCTACATAGGTAGGAATGATCATCAAAATAAAATAAGAGAAATCAGAGCTCGAACAGAAAGGTTTAGGTGTTCGTTTTTCCCGCTCGCTGTTCGGGAGTGGAATAGTAGAGAGATAGTATGATTGTGGTTCGATGAACCCTCTGCCAAGCACTTAAATGTGAATTGCAGTGTAGTTATATATATATATATACTTACGTGTTTCACGAATATACTGAAGTATCAGATGAACAAAATAATATACAAGAATCACATGAGAAATTTGTTTCATTACTTTTCGATGCTCGTCTTCACTTACCCTTCCTAGTACAACTGAGATCAATATGATCCCACAAGGTATATTTTGTGTTTTTAAACCTATTACTTTCAAAAAATGTGACTTTCTCCCTCAGAATTACTTGCATCTCAGGACCACTCAAAGGTTCTATTCATAATATAATTGTGCAGGACAACAACTGAGAAACACACAACAACAGTTGATGCAAGAAACAGTAACAATGACTGCAAAGTAGGTGGGAAATGTTATTTTCATAGTTGCAGGTGTTTCGTATAAAAGCGGTTCAATGTAACAGTCATCATTATCTTTTGATAACGTGAAACAGTTTATTTTGTAGCCGTACATAAAATATAGTTGACTCACGGTGAGAAAGTAACATGTTTTGAAAATAATCGTTTTCGAAACACCAAATGTACTTGTTTGATCATATTGACTCCAGTCGCATTAGGAATATTAAACGAGGAGGAGCATCAAAATAATAATAATATGTCCCCATTCTCGTTCAGGTCATTCACTTGAATATAATAGCTTCTTATCTTCTCCTTAACTACTTCTAGAACAAGCTCTCTAAAAATTAATCTAAATACACTTCCACCCAGAAATACCGACTTTAAAAAGAATAGAAGTCGCAGGTCAGTGACATATAATAAATGTTACTTCGGACATGTATGAGTGTTAAAATGAACTTGGCACTGTAATTCGGAATAACCCCGGCTCTACAATATCGTGTGAAAAATAATTGAATTTGGAAGTAATAGAGAAGACGATCGTAATACCACCCAGGAATGGAATCCGGCTCTGCCACCCAAAATGCCATTTGCTACATACCTTACTGTTGGTTGCAAAGTGCCGGGACAGACGTAGAGATAGTTTATGTGGCGTGCCATAGCCCGGTTCTGAAGGAACGGGGCGCAGGATGAATTGTATAGTGTAACAGATGCGAGGGCCTCGCAGCTCTCTACCGCGGCTGTCTGTCATAAGGAATCCTCGGCAGCACCTGTGCTGTTCACGGGACTCGGCGCTGCAGAAGGCGTTTCCCAACGAGCAACGTTCTCCAAGGTTCTCCCGCCTCATAGGATCTGACTGAATGGGGCCAGATGCCGCCTTCTCACGGAGAGCGCACTCCTGCTGGAATAAAAGGTGACACCGAAAGCTGGCGACAGCCGCCGCGTGGGTGGCGGGATGGGGGCGGTGAGGGTGGAGTGAGAGAAGTAATGGTGTCACAGCGCATGCGCGTCTGAGAGCGGCAGTCCAGAGGAAAGATCCTCCGCTCGTGGCCGGCTGGAGTAACCACTCGGCCAGCAGACAAGCCGGAGGACGTGGCGGCCTCTTTATATAAAGTCGTAAATTAGGCGGCGATAAGGGCCGCGGCTGCCGTGAGCTCAGATATCGCGGCGACGTGAGGAGCAGAGATCGATAAATCGAGTGGCAAAGTATGGGCGTCCGTTACAGCCCCACCTCATAATGCTTCTGTATGTGCCCTGAACTCTTGAATCTCATCTGAAAATGATGATTTTTACGCCGGACACACTATCCTAAACGGAACATGATACATATTCCTTTCGTTATCATACTGGTTGGCGCAGTTAAAAGTAGCCTGCCTCCTCTTTGTGAATGCAATATTTCGACTTGCAAAGTAAACAGCTACAGCAATGGGCAGGCAGTGTTACGCAATAATCGACTGTTAGCGTTACAGTTTATTTGATTAGTGAAATTAGACGTTCCTCATTGAGGCCTGCAAAATGAGATTTCGGCAGAAGAAGGAATCGACGGTTTGGAAGCATATGTGAAAACAGTTTCGATTCGGCGTCGGGTATCTGAATAGAGGGCTACTAGCAAAGAGAGCAACGCTGAGTCTGTATAACAACGTGTGCGCCTGCGGATCTGCGCAAAATGTAAAACGACAAAGAATGCTTTCAGTTCACACGCGCTGCAGTCATAGACTGTGCAGCTGGTCCCGGCGGAGGTTCGAGTCCTCCCTCGGGCATGGGTGTGTGTGTGTGTGTGTGTGTGTGTGTGTGTGTGTGTGTGTGTGTGTTTTCGTCCTTAGGATAATTTAAGTAGTGTGTAAGCTTAGGGACTGATGACCTTAACAGTTAAGTCCCATAAGACTTCACACACATTTGAACATTTTTTTCAGTTCACACGCCGGAAGTTCTTGCAAACATTAACCGCAGATTCATTCAGAGCCCAAAGAAGCTTACATGTAATTTGGCCCAACAGTTGCATGTAAGTATGCGGAGTTGCCAGCGGATGTTGAAAATTCTTAATTTAAAGCTATGTGTTGGACGGTTGTGCAGCAATTCCTGGAGGACGACAGTCATTACATCATGAGTTTGTTGGTCTCATCATTCCGGTCACGTGAATTTACAGAACAGAAGGTACTGAGCAAAGGAGAACCCTAACACAGTGTGTCGGCAACCATTCCGTGATGAAAAAGTCGGCGCTGGTGCGGTGTAACAGGAGCGCGCATCGTTGGTTCAAATGGCTCTGAGTACTATGGGCCTTAAGATCTGTTCATCGTTGGACCGATATCTTTTAACACTGCCCTTAAATACGGTTGTATGTATGGAAAGTTATACATTTTGTGCTCTGCTCAATATGAAGGAGAATACTGTTTTTTCCAGCAAGACTGGGTAACATGCCACACGTCTACAGTATCCTTGGCACCAGTCCGTGATATCTTCGCTGGGGAACGAACTGTCAGAATCTAACAAAACGTAATGTTTCCCTATAGGGACACTTGAAGAGTAAGGTTAGTGAAACAAATCCACACGCTATATAGAAAACGAAAGACAAGATCAGCCGTTAATTTTCCACCGTCGATATCCGAAATTTGCGCTATGTGTATCTGAATATGCTTACTCGTGCACAGCTGTGTGTTAATGTTGCTGGGGGCCACTTTCCACATCTTCTATAAATGTATTTTACACTGTGTTTTTCATTGCAAATAAGTGGTAAGTCTATTTCAGCTCCTCGTTTATGTAATTTCAATGTATTTCCTGTATACTTACACGGGCTACTGTTGTCTGCTCTACCCGTTGCTTTATGTCTATGCAGCTGTCTTTATTGTTGTTATGGTATTCAGTCCGAAGGTTGGTTTGTTGCTAGTCTCTTCGTCTTTGCTTAACTACCAAAACAGATATCCAATTCAACCTGTTGATTGAACGCAACCCGTCGTCTCCCTCTACAGCTTTTACCCCTCACGTTTACCTCGTTTAGAAACCTGATGATTTGTTGATAGCTTAGGATGTTTCTTATGAACTGATTCCTTCTTGTACAGCAAATTTGTTTTCTCCCCAGTTCGATTCAGCTACCCGATCTACCTACATAATTTTCAACATTCTTCTACAGCGATATTTCAGAACCTTCTATTATCTACATCTCAGCTTTCTTTTCTGTGCAAGGCTACACTCAGCACAAAGATTTCCGTCGTTTTTAAATGATACTCGATGTCTTTGTCTTCAAAAAACATGTTTTGGTTCTGGCTAGCTGCAGATTACTCTGAGCAACGCAATGAAAGGATTACTTTTTCGAAACCCGTTATTGTCTCCCACTACGACTCCTAAATTCGAAACCAACTCCTATCTCTGTAATGAGTCAAACGTGTAGCGCCCTGCGGCGTTATCCTAGGGGTCAATGACCCTTCAAACAACAATATGTCGACAAATGCGTAAAAAAGGCCAGAGCTCATACGTTGCTGTGATGTGAAAATTGTGTTAAAGACTGCCACAAACTTTCACCACAATTCTGCTCAACGTTGCCGTGGTTGGGTCATACCATGGAAAGGTTATAACACGCTATCTTATCCACGTTTCACCCCTTCATTTGATGGCTCTGCGAGGGAGGTCATAACCGAGACGCCTAGCGTTGAAACTGAGCCGTGACTTCCTGCGATGCTTTTGGCAGGATAGTGTCTCTGTCAAAGTTAAGCGCTTTGAGCCGTCCTGGTTGGCTAGCGCCCTCTATTTAGTCCGGCCTCGACTCGAGCGTAGAGACTCGGTGGGGGCAGTGACGGAGAATCGGTCGGGACAGTGACAGAAGGAAGACAGCGTACAGAGCATCCCGAGTAGTCAATCGGAGCTTGGTATACTGCGAGGACCCACAGTGTTGACGTTCCGTCTGGCGGCGAGCGGAAGTGGAGTGCGGAAGCAGTCACCGGCCAACACAGTCTGTTTAAGAGTGGTGTCTGTCTCGAATCCTCAGGAGAGCGCGGGAGTTTACGCTGGGTTGCATGTAACAGCTAGCTCCTGGATTAAAGTTAAATGGTGAGCCACTTTGTGGTAGAACTTTTAAATGTGATTGCTCCTTGTAGCCACTTTGGTTTTCGCTAGACATTCCTTAAACCACTTGGACGTGGGTCCGGGATACTTGGTACTGCAAGTCCATGTAACTGCGCTGTGCCATGGTTCCGTTGTACTTATCTTGAATTACAAGTGTGGCTCATATTCGGCGATTTCTTTTTTATTATTGTTAATATGTTAAGTGGTCAATTTTATCAATCAAAGTTTATTCTCTGTATAAAACTTCAGCCGTTAATTTAAATTGGAATTGCAAGCTTCTTTCTTGTTGGGAAGTATAACAGTAACAATTTTACGCCGTCAAAAGGTGCTTTGGTATTTAAGGTTGTGTGCGGATTGGCTGGTAATTATCAACTTGAGCTAGTTGTGGTTCATAAATATATCAAGTGAAATTTCATGTCATTGGAAATGGTTTAGTAAACTATTGCTTTAATAGTAACTGAGTTTCTCACATTAAGACTTTTAACATCTCTTCCTGCATTTGGCACTACCCAGTGCTTGGCTGTTGGTTTTAGTATTTTCGTGAACTGTGTATTAATACTGGGTTTGTGTGTTCTAGAAGCCGTTATTAGTGTGCACAGTCCGTCCTGTTTGTTGTTATCACTTGAGTTCTCGAGCATGGAATTCGGACGCGCGGCCGATGTGAACGCCAAACATCGAGAAAGTGCTGATTGCTTTTTATATCTTTCACGCTATCTTACCATCAAATTGCCATATGTTTTCTGTAATAGTTAATTCACCTATTTATGAGATCTTGCTGTTTGAGTATATTTGAAACCTAATAGCTTTTATAAATTGTTATTTTTCATATTCACAAGGCCTGATAATGAATTAATTTCACAACTAGTGAGCTCAGATCTGCAGCTACGTTAAAGTCATATTTGTGTAAAGTAATTTTTTTATTAATTTAAAGTTGTGGGCATAAGGCTGTTTTTCTTTTGAGATTCATAGTTTTTATACAATTGAATAATCGGTGTAGATCGCCCCAATTTGTAAATGGTAATTAATCATTGTGGATTTACCAGTGCTGTGTTTTCATTAACATAATGAAAATAAATTTTTGTGTCCTCAAGTATGATCAGTATTCCACTCCAGCAGCCCATGTGCCCTGCTCACCACAAATCATGCTGTTTTCTTAAGAGTGTCAGAGAAAAACATTTCAGACACACCACCGCTCAGAACGGGCACGGAATGGCCTCAGGGGGTTTAATAAAGGGCCTCAATGAAACCAGCCCTTTTGTTGGGACGTTGATTGAAACACATTTCGCGGTCGAAAACGACAGTTTGCAGTGCGATGCGCGTAGGGAAGACGTTCTTAACAATATTTGATACTGTCGATATCTCCATGACGCTTTATCCTTCTCTAACGACTTCGTGGGCTGACAACTGCATTGACAATGGTCTCATCCATTTGGAGAGCAACGTAAACTCAACTATTGCTCAGGGAAGAATCATTAGGGACTGCTTAAAACCTTGTGAATTGGATCTGATACGAAGCAGCAAAGGGATCAGTGCTCCTGTTTCACGCCCACTTGTGGCGTGATCACAGAGGGCTGCGACATTGACATATGGGTGAATAAAACGGGGAATGATCCCTCTAAGAATGGTTCAAAAATGGTTCACATGGCTCTGAGCACTATGGGACTTAACATCTGAGGTCATCAGTCCCCTAGAACTTAGAACTACTTAAACCTAACTAACCTAAGGACATCACACACATCCATGCCCGAGGCAGGATTCGAACCTGCGACCGTAGCAGTCACGCGGTTCCGGACTGAGCACCTAGAACCGCTCGGCCACCGCGGCCGGCCAATCCCTCTAAGAGCTCCCAGCTCGGCAGTAACCTCGGTGCCACTCGGCCCCCACCCCCCTAATTCATTGAGACTTAGTGTGACCTGTCAGAGAAAAAATACAAAATACTGCCAGACACCTGCAGATGGGCAACCAATTGACACATCTCTGCAGTTTTCTTCCTGCAGGCACCTTGCATTACTTCTAAGGTTTCCTCTGTAAATGCGCATCCTTAAAATTCGCAATAAATGTGGGATGGGGGAAGGGGGAGATGAGACAGAACTAACTGTTGCACTGGAGGGGGGGCTTAGATCGATTGGTGAGTTACTTGAAGCAAAAAAGGTCATATGGAGAATCGCCCTGTTCCGAATGTTTCCAGAGAAAAAAAACATTTAATGTACGTTGGTATTTATTTTTCTGAATCACATATGTGCAAATGTAAACGACCCAATAGAACCCAAAACACATGGAAAGGCAGCCAGTCGATGTTATCCGATACGTACATAAAGAAAACTATGATCGAAAACAAAAATTTCCATTGTTTCACTTCTAAACATTATCGTACACGTCATATTACAGCTTTTGTACAGTTCGCTGTGCGTATTATTGAAGTAAACGTTCGGAAGAAAAATGAGTTATTGGAAGAATATGTTTCGTGCAGTGTTCTGGTTACTCTAACAGACACACTATGATCAGGAGTTCACTACGTCGGTACTCTTCCAGAGCAGCGGGAGCATCGCCATAGCAGAAGCCATAAACATACACCACACATACACGTTTTTCATTATTGTAAATGTGGTGGCATTTTAGCCAGCATGTATACAAACACAATTTACCCATGATTCCCTCTCCTAAATTCTCAATCCCTCAAACTAATTCACTCAGAACAAGAGTTGTAAAACTACCGTAGGCTACTATAGACTATCGTAAGTGAGCGTATGCTATGGTAATTACCCTAGCAGCTTCCGTCAGTTAAGATCGTACCTGTGTGTTCGATGCATTTCATAGATGTCAGGCGTTATCAGATTTCGATCGCTCTGTTTGCGTATGCGACCAGTGTCTCATTAGATTCCCATAGATACCAGAGGTAGCGAAACGTTTAGAAACTGATTGAGGATTCATAGAGGGCCGCGTAACCTACGGAAAGTTTTCGTTATACATAGTTATCGTTCTGTCTATTATTTAACAATAAACTATATTTATAGCAAAACCGAAATTTTCAATTTTAATTCAGGTTTTACCTGAAAATTGGTTATTTGTGATCCTAAACAGAGGGATATTGTAATAAAAAACAATACAAATTTATTATACATCTATAGGAAAAGCCATCTCATAAAAATGGTGGAATTGAAAAAGAAATGCATTCAAAAATATACCATACATCGCTTCCATTCTTCGTCGCATTTGTATAAAACAAACAGCTTTCACACATATCAGTAATAACAGAAAACTTCTGTCTTTGAACATGATGAAGAACGTTCTATTGAGTAACACACGACTATAGAAATTTATGTTTTGAGCATGTAAACTGTAGTTGCATCAGAAGTAATTGCTATGGTTTCGTAAAAGCGCAGAAGTTACGTGATCAACTAACTTTTATTAGTCACAAAATGCATCTTATATTCTGTGATGATATAACATACACACGGAACTAACACTAAATGATGTGAGGTCGTAATTGTGGCCAAAACAAACAACCAAACAAAAAGAATTCGCCTTCTCCAGCTATTCTCTTACACATTCGTTAATGTTCCTTTCCCTACCAATACCACCAGTGCTGTCGGCCATCATACGAGTTACTACGTCATTTATTTGGCTTACCAAAACTATCGAACGGTAGTTTTTGTAGGGAGCAACTCTACTCACCACGGAAAACTGCACTAGTTTAGTTGAAGGAAAACATCCCGAGTAAAGAGCTTGAGAAGAACGAGGTGGGTTGGGTGGGTAAGAACTTAAGTACGCGCCACTTGCCCGAAAACGAACTCACATAAAATTTGTTCTGTCTCGGAAAACATATAAAGTGTTTGCTTCAAATGAGATTTTCTATTATATCATTGAATATTGATAATTTCTCCTGGAATACTTTGTATAACTGCAGTCTTGCTTCTGTACATGTTGTGGCTAATCTTTCGGTGCTTGTATTTTATTGCCGCTACCTTCAGATCTTCCAAGAGGGAATTCCAGTCGACATTGTCACAAACTTTCTCTGCATCTTCAAATGCTATAAAGGTAAGTTTCTCTATCGTGAACTTGTCTGCTACTATCACTATTGCTAACTGCAATCGCTTTTATGTCCACGTCCGGTTATCCTCGATTCGGAATTCGATGTGCATCAAGCAAGTATATTGTAAACATGGGCAGCAGCTGTGTTGGTGCAGATTAACGCGCAGCGCGTTAGATTACCCCACCGAAGGCGAGCAGCCAGTTCGAATCCGCGTGGCCGATTAAAGACAATTATTCTAGCACACTGGCCAGCTTCATTATGGCTTTAAGACTGGTTCCTACGCTTGTTTTGCAACTTCTGGACTCGTGTTCAAGCTTCTTCTCATAAAATTAGATTCACAACCGTTTAAAACGTGATGATGCGTAGATCAACGTCACCACGATTCACAGCCAGACGGCGCACATCACATTTGTCCCTGAAGCCTGTTTTACACGAGACACTTTGTGTCAACATCAACTGCTCGAAGTGCGTGAGCCTTTCGCGCTTGTGTGCAAACTAGTAACTAAACACGATGCTAGTGTGTCTATCACGTTTATTATCTATAGATTGTGCCGAATGTGGAGTTCTAAGTTTCCGCAGAAACAGGGGTTTATGGTGCCGTCAGCTAACTTTGGAAATTAAAATACTCTGGACGAGCTCATTCCTACTATAGAAATGAAATTTGTACTCTGCTATCTTCTTAATCGTTATTGTGTTGTTTGCTTTATTTTTGTGACACGTTAAAATTTTTTTGCAAGATCCTGTTTTTCCGTTTTCCCCCCAACTGGTATTTGTCAGCAAGAGCGACGAAATATCTAAAAGCAAGAAGTTATTTCCATTCTACAGAGAAAAACTACATTATTTGTAAATAATAACGTTAACACAGAAATGTGTTACTGAAAATTTTCTTCAGCGGTGATAAAGTGACGAGAAAAAGTAATTTTGTGTGTGTTATTTGGCACTTAGCATGAAAACAAGATATAAAATATAAAGCAGAACGGCCCTATCTGCTGCGTTGTAGTTACTGTTTGATGTGTTCACAAGGACATATTTTCTTCAGGAAATAAATGTATAGGTCCTGAAATGTTTAGATGACACTTTTCCTAACCTTTCAGGCTTCAGGTGTTTAGAGACTTTACCACACGACCTTTGACAAGAACATCCGATATTTTCATAAAAATGAATAGTCCATCATAGCCTCAACTACTTCGTTCCGTGCCAAACTGAGCAGCAGATAACTCGCAAAACAAACTAAGTTATGGCTCTAACGTGTAAACGAAAGTGAGCACTCGAAACAGTCGAGAATCAGAACAGGAATGAAGCGCCAGGAGCGCTGCAGTAAACTCACTTGTCTTGAATAGTGCACGGAGACGAGAATGTCTGTCCGGTAAAATGGGATTTATGTTAATTGACTTAGAGACAGGTAGGGCATAAAAATAAATCTTTAGAATTATGAAAACGGTTAGCTCCGTAGAACAAGATATCCACAAGGAAGCAGAGAGAGAGTGTGCGGAAAGTTTATTAGTTGACGTGTCTAACTCAGTGGAACAACTTGGCAATAGAGACTATGTTGAAATAAAATGTTTAGACAATCTATTTTGATTAATTTTTTATGTAATTTTCCAAACTGAATTTCTCCCTCGAGTGATTCCCAGTTTCGTTCCCTGGACTATCTATGACAACTATCAAAGACGTTTTAAGCATCGGACCGCGTTATGTTCTAAACTAAGAAGCCAAATGTTAAACAGAAACTAATGTTCCGACCGAATTCCAGTGGTCCTGTTTGGGGCAAAGAAATTCTTCAGTGACTAATGGATTTCTAATACCTAGAACACAGAACGTACCTTTTCGCCTGTATCTATTATTTACGACATGGCGTATGTGGGAAACAAGATATTATTCACAGGAAACATATCTTTTGAGGAAAAAAAAACTATTTATTTGCATAGAAGCGTATGTAATATGATCTAAGATCTTTCAGGATACATACCGTAGGAATGTTTGGCCATAATTCTTTGCGTATCTTCTTCTCCCATAGAAAATGAGAGCTCAGTGGTCCAGACATTGAACTTGCATCTGGGAGCAACAGACATTATTTAGCAATGCACGTGAATGCATAAGCATTTCGATACATGCGGGGCTATTAGGCAAATAGCATTTGTCATTGCTTAAAATTTCTACACGCTGAAGGTATTCCAACATCACATGACTAATGTGTTAAACTGTCCATATCTACACGTTCCCGTTTGTAGTTACTTCAAAATTATCTCCATATAGTTTACCTTACATTCATTGCAAATCAATTTTCTGGAGTATATGCTTTATTGCAGTGGGTTACTGACAAATACAGTAAGATCGTTTAGGTGTAAGCTTTCTCACGCTAATTTTGAGAGTCAGCAAAACATCTGCAGAAGCCACAATATAGATACCCGAACTTCTCAAGAGCCTAATCTCCATTATCCGTTGCTTCAAACGGTATGCGACGTGTCGAAGAACTGAAAACTAATGAAACTCGGGTACTTATCCAAGGAAACGATTGCTCTTTTGTTCATTTTAAGAGTTCTGTACTAAAACACCGTGCTTTATACATAGCGAAGTAATGTAGTACGCCATGTATCATGTAACTACAGGCTTAAAACCACGTTTCCGGAAGCAGAAATACGGTGCATTGTTCTTTCGTGTTAGCTAAGTACATCTTTGAGATCAATAGCACCAGTATCAGCTCCTTTGAAGTGGTGCATGTTATAAATTATGGGTACTTACCTTCCCCGACCGAATCGCTAAATGTCAGCGACAAGGTAGCCCTCCAGCTGAGGTTATCCGGATCAGGCCCTGATAACAGAGAGAAAGCACTGTTGTTATTTGGTGAATGCTTTACCTATGAGAGAAAAATTGAACACGGGTGTGTATGACTTTCAGAAAAAACGAGGGAACTGCTTTAGTAACTTCAAATAATATTTGAACACTTATGATTATAAAATGTTAGTGCAAGAGAGAGACACCACTAGAATATGGAGAAATGAATGATATGTCGTATCAATAGTTTTCGGGGTCACCGCGTTGATTTGTTGGTTTTAAATGAATGTTTCGTTGAACAGAACGAATAAAATTCAATTTTCTGGAATTACTGAAGACGAACTTAGGGCTGGGGGATATTAAGAAAAACTACATACGCAAGGATCAACCACAAAACAATAGCCTGCTTTGTGAGGTATCCAATTATTTTGCAAATGATTCTCGATCCCCAGAAACTTACTGCGTCAGAAGCTGTGTAAAGAAGATAGTGTGTAATATAATTGAAACGGCTACCTTAACAGCAAAACTAAAATTTGATAGAATGTTAATCTCACACATACCATTCACTCCCGTGGATCATTCATTTAACTTTTTGCACTGTGACTTGCGTTCTTAAACTCGGCCAATCAGCATAGGTCAAGTTAAGTACTGCAAAGAGATTCTGAAATCACGTCGTTTCTAAAAATATTTATTGTGCTGCTCGGTGGAGTGAAGTTACCGCCTTAAGATCTCATCGGCCATCATAAAATCCCAAAACACTTGCTGTGATTCACTCCCATAACTGTATAACAGATTCCGTTATGGTTGGAATGAACCACAGTATGTCTTTTATAATAAGATGGCAAATGACGGCCTACAACGATAATTTTGTTTTGAAAGAAGTAGAAATTTGTAAGGACTATAAATTGTTTTCAAACCATACGATCGTTGTGCGCCTCCAGCTCTTCCCACGACATTTCTCCCAGGCAAATCATTTTAGTGGTTGTTGGAGGAACTTTAACCAAAATATAATTTATTCATACTCCTACACGGATGCCTTTAAAACGCACCTGCATTATTTAGGAGAAACGCGCAGAATGTCGCGAGTAAGTAAGCAGGGAATGAAAACGTGGAACAGTTAAGAGAATTCTGCAATGTCAATAAGCTCTCCAGTCACATTAATGTGACCACTTGTCAAAAGCCTGAATAACCACCTCTGGTGGACCGTTTCGAGATGTGCAAGAAGAGTCAGTGAGGTTCTGGGAGGTATTGACAGGGATGTGAGGTCATGCCGACTCCAGTTCCGTGTCGAGCAGCGCTAAATTTTCCATTGTCCTGGTGCTGTATGATAACGTGCCGGGGAAGAAAGCATCTACGTGTAAGGGTGAACATGGTCCGCAAGGATAGACGCATACTTCTGTTAATTCTATGTGCGTTCCAGAACGGCGATACCACCTGGGGAATGCCACGAATACATCCCATGGACCGTAACGACGATTGTGGCAGGATGGTTGGTTACAGATGTTTCATGCCAACTGCGATCTGTTCAGTGGAGCATAAAATGTGATTCACCTGACCAATTTCCACATGAGAAGCTAGTGCGTGGGGCCACACCGTTGTTCCATCTAGTACTTGCCATGCGGTCGAAATAGGCGCTTGGACTGATACACTGATGTTACAACATGTATTAGGGCAGCATGTGGAAAACAATGCTGTGAAGGATGGATTAAGACCATCCGTAAATTAACAGCCGTGATAGAAAATCCAACTAAATCAATTACGTTGACATCACGCAGTTGTTGGTTATGCTGTTGTTAAGGTCTTCATTCCGGAAGTCTCCACGGTACCTTGTAGCAAGCATAGTTATCTCTGCATAGGTTGGTTGGTTTGGGGGATTAAAGGGACCAGATTGCTATGGTCATCGGTCCCTTTTTCCAAAAAACTAAAACACCCAAAGAGAAGAAAAATGAACAACAGGAAAGACGGCATCGACGCAGGACAAGAAATAGACAAAGAACAGACAAAACAAAGTAACACCACACAGAGTATGGCAGTGGTTGGCCGACCATAGGGATAAAAAAGGAAAAGCCAACCACCGAAAACACATTAAAAACTTAGTTTAAAATCGTAGGCCAAAGGCCAGAATCAACACAATACAATAAAATGAAACAGAAACACTCAGATGAAACGATAAAAACCTCCTGAGCGAATAAAACGTAAAACTAAGTCAGCCATAGCAGAGTCATCTGTTAAAAGCACAGGGAGCGTGTCAGGCAGTGCGAACGACTGTCTGAGCACAGCTAAAAGTGGACAGTCCAATAAAATGTGGACCACTGTCAAAACGGAGCCACAGCGACATAAAGGTGGGTCCTCACGTCGCAATAGGTGGCCGTGCGTCAGCCATGAGTGCCCAATACGCAACCGGCAGAGGACAACAGACTCCTTGCGAGAGGCCCGCAAGGAGGAGCGCCACACACCGGTAGCCTCCTTGATGGCCCGAAGTTTGTTTCGTGAAGGCAGGGCGCACCATTCAGTGTTCCAAAGGTCCAGAATTATGCTGCGTAGGAACGCTCGCAAATCTGTCTCTGGGAGTCCAATGTCCAGAGATGGTGTACTGGTGGCCTCTTTCGCCAGGCGGTCAACGTTCTCATTGCCAGGTATCCCAACATGGCCTGGGGTCCACACGAAGACCACAGAGCGGCCGCAACGCGCAAGAGTATGCAGGGACTCCTGGATAGCCATTACAAGACGAGAACGAGGGAAACACTGGTCGAGAGCTCGTAAACTGCTCAGGGAATCGCTACAGATAACGAAGGACTCACCTGAGCAGGAGCGGATATACGCTAGGGCACGAAAGATGGCGACCAACTCAGCAGTGTAAACACTGCAGCCAGCCGGCAACGAACATTGTTCAGAATGGTCCCCTAGAATTAGTGCATAACCGACACGACCAGCAACTATCGAACCGTCGGTGTAGACAACGCCAGAGCCCTGATACGTGGCCAGGATGGAATAAAAGCGGCGTCGGAAGGTCTCCGGAGGGACTGAGTCCTTCGGGCCATGTGCCAAATCGAGCCGAAGGCAAGGGCGAGGCACACACCATGGGGGTGTACGCAGAGGGGCCCGGAAACGAGGTGGAACAGGGAAACACCCAAGCCCGTAGCGAAGCTGTTTGACACGTACGGCGATCGGACAACCCGACCGGGGCCGACGTTCTGGCAGATGGACGACTGACTGCGGGAATAGGATACGATAATTTGGATGCCCGGGCAAGCTAAAAACATGGGCAGCATAAGCAGCCAGTAACTGTTGGCGTCGTAACCAGAGTGGAGGCACACCAGCCTCCACAAGTATGCTGTCCACAGGACTGGTTCGGAAGGCACCAGTGGCAAGGCGTATCCCGCTGTGGAGGATTGGGTCCAGCACCCGCAACGCAGATGGGGATGCAGAGCCATAAGCCAGACTCCCGTAGTCCAGACGGGACTGGATTAACGTCTGGTAAAGCCGTAGGAGAGTAGATCGGTCGGCGCCCCACCTGGTGTGGCTGAGGCATCGCATAGCATTTAGATGCCGCCAGCACGCCTGTTTAAGCTGCCTAATTTGAGGCAGCCAAGTCAACCGGGCATCAAAAACCACCCCCAAAAACCTATGTGACTCCACCACTGTAAGAAGCTCGCCGTCGGGATAAAGCCGCGGCTCCGGGTGCACAGTGCATCGCCGGCAGAAATGCATAACGCAGGCCTTGGCTGCCGAAAACCGAAAACCGTGCGCTACAGCCCAAGACTGCACCTTGCGGATTGCGCCCTGTAGCTGATGTTCAGCAGCTGCAATGCCAATAAAGCTATATTAAAGGCAGAAGTCGTCAGCATACAGGGAAGCGGAGACAGTATTTCCCACGGCCGCAGCGAGCCCGTTAATAGCTATTAAAAACAGACACTGAGAACAGAACCCTGTGGCACACCGGTCTCCTGGACTTGGGAGGAACTATATGAGGCCGCGACGTGCACGCGGAAGGTACGATACGACAGAAAATTGCGAATATAGATCGGCAGAGGGCCCCGAAGACCCCATCCATGAAGCGTAGAAAGGATGTGATGACGCCAAGTCGTATCATACGCCTTCCGCATGTCGAAAAAGACAGCGAGCAGATACTGACAGCGGACAAAGGCAGTACGGATGGCCGACTCCAGGCTCACCAGATTGTCGGCGACGGAGCGGCCTTTACGGAACCCACCCTGAGACGAAGCCAGAAGGCTCCGAGACTCCAGTACCCAATTCAAGCGCCAGCTCACCATCCGTTCAAGCAACTTGCAAAGAACGTTGGTGAGGCTAAAGGGACGGTAGCTGTCCACCTCCAAATGGTTCTTCCCTGGTTTCAGAATGGGGACAACAAGACTTTCCCACCATTGCGACTGAAACTCACCCTCGACCCAAATGCGGTTGTAAAGATCGAGGAGGCGTCGCTGGCAGTCCACTGAAAGGTGTTTCAGTATCTGAGAGTGGATGCTATCTGGCCCAGGAGCGCTATCAGGACAAGCGACGAGGGCACTGAGAAATTCCCACTCACTGAACATTGTACAACTCAGGGTGGTGAGTGCGAAAAGAAAGACTCCGACGTTCTATCCGCTCCTTAATACAGCGGAAGCCCAAGGGGTAGTTGGCAGAAGTGGAATTTAGAGCAAAGTGCTCTGCCAAGCGGTTTGCAATGACGTCGGAGTCAGTACAAACAGCTCCATTCAGTGAGAGCGCAGGGACACTGACAGGGGTCCGATACCCATAGAGGCGGCAAATCTTGGCCCAGACCTGCGATGGAGTGACATGGAGGCCAACGGTGGACACATACCGCTCTCAGCACTCCTGCTTGCGGCGGGCTCGCGCACGCAGCCGTTTGAAGGCGATAAGGTGGTCGATTGAGGGATGTCGCTTTTGACGCTGGAGCGCCCGCCAGCGAGCTTTAATCGCTTCAGCGACCACTAAGGCACAGTCCGCCACCGAGGGGACCCAGAAGAATGGGCAATGGCAGATTCGGCGGCAGTAACGATGCCGGTGGTGACCGATTGAACCACTGCATCAATGGCATCGTTAGAGAGAGGCTCAATAGCGGCAGTGGAGGAGAACAAGTCCCAGTCAGCCTTATTCAGAGCCCATCTGCTAGGGCGCCCAGACGATTGACGCTGTGGCAGTGACAGAAAGATCAGAAAGTGGTCACTACCACATAGGTCGTCATGCACTCTCCATTGGACAGACGGTAAGAGGCTAGGGCTACAGATCGAAAGGTCAATGGCGGAGTATGTGCCATGCGCCACAGTGAAGTGTGTGAATGCACCATCATTTAAGATCGAGAGATCATGCTGCGCCAATAAATGCTCAACGATGGCGCGTCGACCTGTTGCCACTGACCCACCCCACAGATGGTTATAGACGTTAAAGTCGCCCAGTAACAGGATAGGTGGCGGCAGTTGAGCTATCAGAGCAGCCAGGACATGTTGCGCGACATCACCATCCGGTGGAAGGTAAAGACTGCAGACGGTAACAGCCTGTGGCGTCCACACCCGAACAGCGACAGCCTCTAAAGGTGTGTGGAGAGGGACAGACTCGCTGTGAAGAGAGTTCAGGACATAGATGCAGACGCCACCAGACACCCTTTCATAAGCTGCCCGGTTCTTATAACAACCCCGATAGCCACGGAGGGCGGGGGTTCGCATTGCCGGAAACCAAGTTTCCTGCAGAGCAATGCAGAGGAAAGGGTGAAGGCTGATAAGTTGGCGAAGCTCAGCTAGATGGTGGAAGAAATCGCTGCAATTCCACTGGAGGATGGTGTTGTCCATAGCTGAGAAAGGCATGACGGGACTGGGAAGGGAGATTACGCCACTGGGTCACCTGCTGCCATTGCTATCCATTGCGTCTGAGGGACTGGCGAGATCGAGGTCCTCAGCGGACGCAAGAATCTCCACCTCATCAACAGATGCAGAGCTTGTAGGTAGTGGTGGAGTAGGAGCCATCACAGGTGCCTTGGTCTTACGGTTCTTCAGTGTCGTTTTGTCTCGCTGAGAGCTGACTGTCTGTGATGCAGCTAAAGGAGCTGGAGCAGGAGTGACAGTGGAGGCATAAGATAACAACATGAGCACGGGATGTAGCCGTTCAAATTTCCGCTTAGCTTCAGTGTAACTCAGTCGGTCCAGGGACTTATATTCCATGATTTTGCGTTCTTTCTGTAAGATCCTGCAGTCTGGTGAGCAGGGTGAATGAGGGTCTCCACAGTTGACACAGATGGGAGGCGGAGCACATGGAGTATCGGGTTGAGATGGGCGTCCGCAATCTCGACATGTGAGGCTGGAAGTACAGCGGGAAGACATATGGCCGAACTTCCAGCACTTAAAGCACCGCATCGGGGGAGGGATATAGGGCTTGACGTCACAACGGTAGACCATCACATTGACCTTCTCCGGTAATGTATCATCCTCGAAGGCCAAGATGAAGGCACCGGTAGTAACCTGATTGTCCCTCGGACCCCGATGAACGCGCCGGACGAAATGAACACCTCTACGCTCTAAGTTGGCGCGCAGATCTTCATCAGACTGCAGAAGTAGGACCCTATGGAAAATAACACCCTGGACCATATTTAAACTCTTATGTGGTGTGATGGTAACGTTAACATCCCCCACCTTGTCACAAGCAAGCAACCTGCGTGACTGGGTTGAGGATGCTGTTTTTATCAAAACTGACCCAGAGCGCATTTTAGACAAGCCCTCCACCTCCCCAAACTTGTCCTCCAAATGCTCTACAAAGAACTGAGGCTTCATGGATACAAAGGATTTCCCATCAGCTCTGGTACAGACGAGATACCTGGGCGGATACATGTCATTATCACTCATTGCCTTTCGTTCCTCTCATGGTGTGGGAACGATTTCGGGTCATAAACGTTAGCTTTAAAATGAGCCTTTGAACGCTTAGAGACTGCTGGTAGCTGGCCACCAGCAAGAGATGATGTACCACGCTTCATTGCGGGACATCCGCCCTGATGCCACCTACTCTTACAAAGGGCCCTTCCCATGGGCGCCACCCAGCCACAGCAAGAGCCACCTGGCAGGATGGCCATTGCCGGGAGTCCTGATGCCCCAGGGAGATGGGCATCTACTCCTTGGCATACATGGGGAGTAAACGGCGCAGGCATCAGTAGACCGATCCCTGTGTTGTAAGGGGGCTACAACCAACAGGGTACATGGCGGCCTCACCACAACGGACTGGCTACCGTGCTGGATCTTAGGTGCAAAAATGTTTAAGGTCGTCGTCGCAGCGGAAAGCAACACTGCACAGTGCAGCGTGGTAATCGCACTCAGGGACGTATCCTCGCCCAAGAGATGGAAAACGAGCGGGACACCGTAGCAACGACTAGAAAGCCGGCTAAGGGTCTCAATGCACGAAGGATACAGTGCACCACGTAAGGCGCCCTTCCCCAATCGGCTCGCTCTGCGGAACAATTTAGAAAGATGGAGGTCAAACCCGAGAGGGGACCATCATATAAGGCCGAAAAGGTTGAGACTCCTTTTAGTCGCCTCTTACAACAGGCAGGAATACCGCGGGCCTATTCTTACCCCCGAACCCGCAGGGGGATATCTTTGCATAATTAAAGCTACATGAATCCATTTGAACCTACGTACTGTCTTCATCCCTCGATGTCCCTCTATAGTTTTATGTCCCACAATTCCGGCCGTTACCAGACTGACGATTCCTTCATACCTCAGTAAGTTTCCCTTCAGCCAGTCGCGTGTCTTTAATATGCTGTGCCATAAAGTTCCTTCAAAGGAGACTCGCTAGTACTTAAATTTATATTATAAGTTAACAAATTCCTCTTTTCCCGACGTCCTTTTCGTGCTACAGCCACTTCGCATGTTATATTCGTTCTACTTCGGCCAAAATCAGATGTTTTTCTTCCCAAATATTTTTTATCTATCATTTCCTACTCGAATTCCCTCAACATTGCCTGATTTAATTCGACTGCATTCCTTTATCCTTGTTTTACATTTGTCGACGTTTGTCTTATAACCTTTTATCCATTCCTTTTCAAGTCTCCGACTGCAGTTACGTTTCGCTACAAATTCAAAATAGCTTTTACTTCTCTGTGCTATATTCTTGCTACCTTCAGAATTTCAAAGAGGGTACTTCGGCACACTTACCTTACACGCTAAGTGGAAGAGTTTTGCCATGGCTGGTTCTCCGAAAGGTTATTCTGAGTAATGTCGCCTACTCCAGCGGCCTATGCTCCGATTTAGGTCTTTGAATGATCCGTCGAATTCTTCTCGTGGTATCGTATCTCATTTTCGAAGCCTGTTAAATGGTCGCCAATCGATTTTTTTCGTATCTTATGTCTTTCCAAGGTAATTCTCCGAAAAACATACACTGTGGAGTGCGGGCTATAATCTAGATTAAGGCTCCAACGCGGTGGGACGGGACGAGACAGTGTCTGGACTCAGTGCGGGTGCCAACAGCGGGCCCGCGGTGTGGCAAAGCAGGCACACGGATTGACGGTGGATAAAGAAGACGAGAATAGGTTGTCGACTTGACTGGACAGATACGCACTGTGTCGGCTTGCAGCTTTTGAAGCACACAGGAGCGGATTTCGGCAACGGCTCACGGATATTTCAGTCAGATTAGTGGAGACACGGTCTTCCTACCGTTACCCGCAGTTCTCAGAACCGGTGATCGGACCTTTCAACAGGCACACAGAGGGCGGACTTTTGCGTTCAGCGAAGTCTTACACTTGGGAGAAGGTCTCTGTCACTGATTTCAAGAAAATTGACTTTGTGTATTACAGTCATATGCGATCGCTGGCGCCAGCAATAGAGGTAGGATGAACTACTCAAAATACTCCTCAGATCTCAGAAACTGTGTGCGATACCAAAGGAGATACTGGCAAATGATAGCACACAAGCAGATGAGTATGTTTCAATATGTCATACAAGCAGGACTTTCTTTTCTACTGTGAAATACGAGTAACTGCAGACTTTCCCAATGTAATTATCTAATTTTTTAAGAGTCATTGGGTTGGTGAAATGAGAATTAGTATAGCTTTGCAACAAAATAGGTGAAGAAATTACACGTTTATGATTGTACGGATAATGTGCTTTTTCATAAGCTTTTCACCTGACTTGTCCTCAGTTCCTCGTTTAAAAAACCACTGATTCTGGATTCTGTCACATATACAAGTTCATCAGGATGTGACAGTGTGTAAACTTAGCTTTCTTCTGATAACCCTTGTCAAAAAGAGAAATATAGGTGATATTCGAAGTTGGCCACAGTTGAATTAATGGTTTTCAGGTTACAGAAAGTTTTAGTTCTACAAGTGTAGTAAAGGTAGTGGGCCAATGACAGCGTGGAAAAACCTTATACAATTATACGTGAAATACATTTTTGTAAAAACTGACACATGAAGATTGCGAAAACAGGGATATGAAAAGGTATGGCATACAAAGAAATTATTGAAACATTTCTAGACATCATTCCAAGTGTGGACCAAAGTGTTATAAAAACTAATAACATTGCCAAACAAGGGAAGACTTCAAAAATGTGCAAGCAGACAGCATTTCCTGATGTGAGCGAAAATCGGACATATTATATCGTAACTATCAACATCTTATGTAATGAACTGTTTTTAGACGCAAAAAGCAAGCCTGATTACATTCATGCATCACTACAACTACTGACGATGCTTTTCTTTTCAATAAAACTAAACCCAGTTGGTGACAAAAGTGCACATTTTCTTGTAGGTACAAAGACGGATTCAGCTATTTTCTTATAGCTTGCAAAGACGTATAAAAATGCCTTCAATAATTTATCAAATAATTCAAAAAAAATTTAGCTCTCTTGGAAAAAAAGTCTAAAACGAGGGGAGTGGGGTGTTCAAAAAGCAGATCTATAGTGAGCGCCAACAGTAAAAGATTGTTAGCGCCATGTTTATTACTGTAGAGTTTTGTCCATAACTGTGTCCATTATTTGAAAAGTAATTTGAACTGCTGTACTTGACAAAGGCTCAAATATTCAGCGACTGACTCAGTTTTCTTCCTAGCAACGTCCATACTTTCTCTCAAAGATATATAGTGCCTTCAAAGTGCGGGAGTATACTACAATTACAATATGCCTATAAAACGTCGCACTGTACGACGTACTTTCGGTCAGGCACAGTCGCATCTCCTGAAATCCGTTGCCTGTGGCCTCTGGCCTTTCGCGCACGTATGGCAGTCCTGGCTCCGCGGATAAATCACGGATCTACTCCCCCGCACGCACCGACTCGGTTCGCAGGAAGATGGGAGAGCTACATCCGACGGACGGGTACTGCGCGCTTGCAGGAAACGACAGACATCAGGTCGGCGGGCCATAACCGTCAAAGGTATCTACGGAACTGGCACGCAGTTCTGGTCCGTCCGAAATCTGCTCGTGTATGGCCATCTGTTGTGACCATAGGAGCAAGGCATTTTGGGTGTAAGTCTCGCTAAAGGAACTGCTCATGTTGAATATGTGGTCGAACTGTGTAACGGACGTGTTTTCTTTTAGATGTGTGACGGGATATCGAGAATGGCTTGAAGACTAGTGCATTCATTTACACAACCTTCAATCCAACTATCGTTTAAGGATCTGCATTTGAGATGGGTGTTAAGATTAATCAAGGAAAAACCCCCAGTTGGGAAACGGGGGCAAAATTAGTTGGTTACTGTCGAGTTTCAATCCACAATTTCTTTATAGGTTACTTCAACCATTGCGGGTCATTTCTTTGCCACTTGACCAGGAACGGATCCAAAAAAGCCAGCAGGCATGAGGGCCTTTTCAAAACAATTTACTTTACAATTAACGGCCAAGCAATTTTACTTAAAACCGGCTTTAATAAAATATTTGATAACAAATCGAAATTTTCAAGTTATGAAATTAAAAGCTTTACTTTACCGTTAATAGCCAAGCCATTTTACTTAAAACAGACTTTGATAAAGCATTTAATAACAAAATTAAAACTTTCCAAGTAATGAAACAAAACACCAATTTGTATTCAATTTCGCTACCGAACTCGAAGGGAGCCACTTTCTTTAAATTTTGGCACAACAAGATATTAAATTACAAGGGTTCGCTAACAGGGAGGCTGAACTAGCATTTTCAAACGATGCCAAGTAGATTAAAACAGTCAAAGTAAAGATACAGTAATTCACCTTTTACAATAAGTAACAATTTTGAAGCCACGTAGTTTATAAAACACCAATTAAAGGCAAACTTAACCTTTTCAAACAGTGGCCAAAAACAGTAAAATACAACCATTTAACATTTTACAATAACTAACAACTTTAATACCATGTCCTGCCACCAAAATGTCCTGGGATAGAGATAATTAACCGACCGGGTGTAATGGCGGCCACAATTGCCTCCCGGAGGATTCTCAGGCTGGAAGCGGACTAACAGTCCCACAACGCCTCACATTCAGTAATCACATCGACCTCACGTGAGGGGAGCAGGAGGAATCAAATCAGGAACCATAATCCCTGCCCAAACATAACGTCCTCCCAGGCAGTACTCATAAGAATCCAAAAGATCATTGTCTATAATTACACCGGCGAGAGGGACAGGAAATCCGAACGCAGGAGGCCACAAGGCTGAAAAAATGTAATCTAAAACCATAATCAATGCCCAAAAATGTACTTCATACCGGGCAGTACTAATAAGAAGCGGAAAAGGTCACTGTCTATAAATACACCGGAAACAGGGACAGGAAACGCGAAGCAGGAGGCCACAAGGCAGAAAAGACACTGGTTGCACAAACCAAAATTCTTCAATTATCATCTAAATCTTTCACCAAATTAACTTGCAGTTTATCAGAGAAACAGTAATTGAACTCCGATGCAAAGGTTCCTCATACCCGACCGTGTACACGTGGCCAGCGTACCCAACTGGGCAGTCACGCAGCCACGCGCTCTGTCACCGGAGCCCTCGGCTTCTCTGCACCCACGGGGGCGAAACACCACTCCTGAGGTTAGGCGAGTTACTAGTCCATCATTCCCGCTTCCGGACGGAAAATTTGAAGACATCCGTCTCCGCTCCCACTAAGTAGCGACTCGGAACCACAACCGTGGCCCCCCGGTGCTTACAGCCTTGTCCCGTCAACTCGTCCCACTCGACTCGCACCGCCTGGATAGACCACGCGGATTCTCGGGACGACAGCCAACTACTCCACCGCCACGCTACGCCGCGGTCTCATCGTACGGCATTCTCTAATTCACCATTTTAAAAACCGACCGACCGACTCGTCAGCGCTAGGCAACCAACCAGCCATCCCGCCGGAGATCTTATTCCCTTACACAAGGCTAACAGGAAGCAACGACTTGAATATCGATAAGACCAGTCACGCCGCCAGAGGGGAATCTCAGCAGAATCGTACGCAGCATAACCATAAATATGAAAGAATCAATTAACAATGGAATGGAAGGACTCAGAACAATCTTAACAGCGCGATATGAGAGTCGACACACGGCTCAGCATGCTGATTTGTATGTGGCGATACATTGCTATAATGTACCTTGTTGACGTTGATGGGTGACTATAATTGTTTTTTCGTATGTGCCAGTAATTTTGTTCACTGAGGAACAACAATCAAGCATAGTGTTTTTAATGAAACCCTTTCCTACTGGCGTAATTTTCCGCAATTATCATCTGTAAGTTTTATTTTTATTTTAAAAGAATAAAATTGTTCTCATTCTGGGAAAATTCGTGCCCTCAAGGCGCTAACCGAAATCATGGAAAAATATTAACACATTTAGATTGATAAGGAGAGACTTCATATCTGTGTACGTAAAAAACTGTTTCAGGGTATTGAGATTAATTATTGATTTTTAGAAATTCTTCGTTGTTTATAACACAATAATTTGAAGTATGATTATCAAATGGATTGGTAGAGCACGGATTGATGGTTCACTTAATGTTGATTTCGTGTGTTAGGCTACTGAGTTCCAGAAATTGTTAAATATTCCTTTGGGTTTCAGTACACCACCACTTCGGTTCACTCTCTACAATTTCATGTGTATACCTTGTTCTACTTTCTCTTTCCGCTCTGTAATATTATCTTCGTTTCCCCTGTGTAGCCCTTCCAGGTATTTTTTCCAGTTTTCGGATTTCCCTTCTCTGTTTAGTACTGTCTTGCCATCTGGACTTTTTATTTTCATACAGCTGCTTCTCTTTCATCCAACGCCTCTTTCATTTTATTATAGCTGGAATGTATGTTTCATGTTATGGATGGTTGTACTTCCTTGCATTTCTTATCTAGCTATTCCTGCTTCTTCATTTCCTGCCAATCTAATAGTTTAGACTGTGTTCTCCTTTGCTTACCATATTTGCTGCACTTTCACATTTCATTCTTTCCGCAATTTCTCACTCCCGTTTTAGTCAATCGTTCTCTAATACTCTCTCTGAAACTCTCAACAACCTCTTCTTTTTTTAATTTATCCAGAACCCACCTCCTTAATTTCCTGCATTTCTACAATTTTTTGAGTTTTAATCTGCAGAACATGAGATTTGCTTGACAATTCACTGACAAACAATATGTATTCTGATACCTTCATCTGTGTCCTGGTCTATCCCATATATACAACTTCCTTTCATGATTTTTAAACCACGTTTTAGCAATAATTAAATCATGTTCTATGCAGAACTGAATCAGATTGCTTCCTCTTTCATTACTTTCATACAGACCATGTGCTATTATTATTATTTTCCTTCACTTTCTTTTTCTTACTATAGAATTTCAGCCCAAGTTCAGACGTTATGAGTGACAAAAATTTAGTAAAAATCTAAATAATTTCTTTTATTCATTGTACATTTTTAAAATCTGTTTATCATCTGCTAAGCTATTTGGTTTTGTATACTTATACTGTTGATGCTGGTGTTCACTTTTCTGTTTATAGACACTTAGCCTCTTTATTATTTTCTTATTCATTACTAAATTTATTTATGCATTAATCTCATTTGAATTTGTATTTATAACCCGTACTGACCTCAACGCAGATTCAAGCGAAATAAAAGTCATGTTGAAAATGAAAGATTGAGCGAAGCAGGAATGATCGTTTAAGGAGCAACGCTAGAAGTGTTCATTGAATTCGAAAGTAAAATTTAACGAACTTTTCTAACCACATATTTCAGCCTTACGTAAAGTCAACTCATGGATGGAAATCTTCAATCGCTCAGGGACTAAAGCACAGAGGCGCTGAGATGGAAGATGGGGAGAAAGCTAAACCACTGAATGCAATCTCCCGAAACTGTTATACTACGGAAAAGCAAGCCACCAAATGATTTACATTGAGACAAGTGTCGCGAAACAGAAAATCAGACGGAATCTCTCAGCAGTTTAGAGCAATGTGGACATGATGATGTTTCCTACGTGGATGATATGAATTTACTTGACCCTCGTCTGACAGCATCTTGTTCGTGTGTCTGTGGAGCAAGCGAAGGGTGATAAGCGACTGAAGTAAACCGCAGTTAATTCCTGGTTCCTCGAAGGGTGGTCGTGCACAGGCACGTACTCCTTATTGTATGCCTACATTGCTGACAATGTGTCTTAAAGTTAGAGCACATGTTTTATGCTCCTTCATTATCACCATTTTGAAGAGCTAAAAAGCTAGTCCATAACAATCAAAACTGATTCTGCAATTAAGACTCAGTTCGCTCTGTCCGCTAATGAAATGCAGTGTGCCGTCCATAAAGCCGGCCAGGTTGACGTGTGTTCCTTTCCTTTAGGATGTCGCTCAGTGCACTTCCACACCGTCGGATCAGATTTCTGATCTTTATTGAGGGCATCCAAGGACCTTTGTTAACGGGACGAAATCGAGAGAAGTAACAGTAATTTCCAGATTATTCCAATGGCGTTTGTAGAGATGCTACTTTTTACAGAATATACTAATGGTCTAATGATTAACGTTGGAAACTACGTGTGTGATTCATAGACGATTATCTGTTTACTGGAAGCTTGCAACACCAGAAGACTGTAGTGAAATGCAAGAATTCCTGCAGACGATTAATGTAGATCCTGGCAGTAGATCCTGAACGTAAATAAGTATAACACATTGTGGATAAATAGGCCGAGTGACCAGTTACTGTTGTATTGAGCCATTGGCAATAAAATAATGTAAAGTCACATCTGTGAAATAACAAGGAAGAAACGTTGGGAGGGACGTGAAGTGAAATTACCACGTAAAAACAGTTGCAGGAAATGCTTAGGTTCATTGGGAAAATGGAAAGATAATTCATCCACGAGAGAAGCGATGTACGAAACGTTGACCGATTCTTGAGTTTTTCTGTCGATCTGAGAGCCTTACCAGGTTGAATTAACAGAAGAGGTAGTGGAGATCTAACGAAGAGTTGCGCATATAGTAAAGGGTTCGTTTAATAAATGTCAGAGCGACACAAAGACACTTGAAATTCATGTGACAGAAGCGACAGTAGGTGCTTTGGGCATGATGTATGATTTTACTATTAAAATTTAGAGAGCGGTTTTAAGGAGAGTCGGACATAAATAATTTACTTGCCCCCGACACATACGCCTCGCAAATTGACCACGACAATGAAGTCAGAGAAATTAGAGTTAATATATAGGTTTACCGACAATAATTCTTCTTTAGCGCCATTTACGAATAGAATAGCGAAAGTGGAGAAAATGTGGCGGGCCAGAAGTAACCACCGGCGCACGCCGTATGGTGATTTGCGAGCTATAGGTGAAGGTACAAATTTAGAGAGAAATTAAAACTGTGCTTCATGTATAAGAAGGTTATAGTGAAATTGTAAAGTATTCAGCTTCTTAATTAGCATTCGTTACTTATACCAGTACTCCTATTTTGTACTATAGAGATCCACGGTTATTTTTCTCATATAGAAGCTTGGGACAAAGAAGCCACCGACGTAAATTGCCAGCAAAATTTATAATTATGGATGCTGTGTTTTGTTTCACTGCTCTTGCCCCTTAGAAAGTGGCGTATGAGGAGTCGTGATGGTTTACATGATGAGGCTAATGCTTCATTTGTTCCCATAACTTGTAATAGTGCTGAATGCTGTTATGTATTTTGCTGTACAAAGAGTACCGAACAACGCTTGGAAATTGCTAGCAGCTCCTGTAAACTCTTTCGACAGTCACCCTAAAGCGATCAATCACCTATATCGCTAGGTATTTCAAGAGCCGGCCCTTCGTTCCGCGAAATTAAACGAAACTCTTGTTTCCCGCGATGTCGCATACAGTTAATTTCACTTCAGAGCTTGTTGTTGAGTGCTGAAATTGCCCTCCGAGATCGTAATTCAGGCTCTTATCCAGCAACTGGTGGCTACGAACTTCGAAACGCAGCCAGTTGTCTCAGACCATAACCACAAACGTTTGTTGCCCATTTACCCCTTTCCCTCTCCTTCCTTGCCTCCCACCCAACTTATATCTCTCTCCCTCTGTCTGTGTGAGTGTGTGTGCGTGCGTGTGTGTGTGTGTGTGTGTGTGTGTGTGTGTGTGTGTGTGTGTGTGTGTATGCCTCTTTCTAGCTTAGTGCATCACTAACAACCTCCTCACGCTGTCAAGCAGTTGTTTCCAAGACAAGAGAACTATCGCGGTTTTAATTGTTTGCTGTACCGTGTTCTACGCAATTATTGTCTATTGGCCGAAGGAACCTAGATGTTGCTTTAGTTTCGATCATGCTCGTACACTTACCTCAATCAGCTGACTGCAGTGCTAGTATCTTCGATGGCGACAGTCTATCAGGAAGAGTTCAGTGTTTAACAAGCTGCAATATATATTGGACCCTCAGAGTCGTGTACAGTAATATACGAGTGATTTCCATCTGGATGACAGCCCACAAGTAAGCACCCCTCGAATAGACTTGGAATATTGGACATATAATCAATATTGTTATGGACTTCATGAAAATAGGACAACTTGATTAGCTCTGTCACTCAGCAGTTGTCTAGCCACCCTGTTAAACTAAGACCTTAACTTTTGCGTGCAATGTAGCACATAGTACGACAGTCGCAGTACACCTCTAACCAAAACGCTTGAGACACAGCATGTGGTAATGTGAGGAAAAACCGTGACCAATCAACTGTTTATAACTCCAACAACTGATCTCTGCTCTGTCTGCAGTGGATCGAACAATTTGGTTCGACCTGTACAGCAAGACAATCATAATTTGGTACACTGCTCATTTATTACATAGAAGGCATAAATAATTAAAGTAACATTCGAATACAAATAAGTAATAACGTACACATTCCCATAGTCTTAACACAGTCATTGTAGTGAGATAAAAGGATAAATGAGGAACAGGACTGCAAACACATTTGACGACCCATGGCATTTGGTAGCATGCCTCAAGGATTTTGTACACTCGGTGCCTTTTTGGTGAAAGAAGAGCGAGCGAAGCCTTTACCTTAAATTTCCCTAAAGAACATAGAAATCTAATTCAGAAGTTTCTTTTCTACCGTGGCTGTGTTAGGATGAGGGACGAACCTTAGACGACTTTCGTCAGTCCTGAATATGACGCCAGAAATGAACTGGTCATTTCTTGTTCGAAAATTTTTATACTGACACCTTCTGGGTAGCCGATCTTCAGGAAGCCAACAGAATAGTCTTCAAAGTACGGAGTCATCATAGTTTTTCGCCACCAACGCTCAGCGGTGAGGACGTACACATCTTACCCAATACTTTGTATTCAGCACTGACGCGAGTCCTCTCAAGTTTACGTAGCGGTCGCAGTCCTCCTGCGCTTCCTAACGTCGCACCTCAAGGAGAGAGCCTGCCTACAGACACAAACTGTGTACAGAACACAGTAGGATGCAACAGCCGGCTCGGCTTGGCGGCAGCTGCGGTAATGTCAACCACATGCGTTATGCGCCCCCTAAAGAGAAATTAAATGGGGCGAAAGCTGTGCGCGCACAATACATATTTCTAGACGTATTCGGTCTGCCCGAAGCAGAAAGCTGATTATGCTCGTGAATAAACAGTACTATTCACACAATTTTCGACGAAAAAATTAGTCAAATGTGAAAGCAGATTCGAGCTCACCCCAATACAGTGTTTTAGGGTTTTCGCTGTTCATACATGTTGCTGACCAAAACATTATGACTATTTTCCTTCTAGTGAAGTTGCGGGCATTTCATGCAGCACGGAAAGTATACTATCTGATCAAAACTATCCGGGCCCTTCTTGGTGGACTACGGGATGCACCCAACTTTCGCAGGTGACTTTGGAAGCCGGGGCATGGAACGAAGTCAATATCTCAACTCATCCGAAAGGTGAGTTCTCCTTTTTATGGCGTCCAGTCATTTAAAATGTTCTAAAACCTATTTCCGCCGTCTGACAGTACTTAATGTGTTTATTCCACTTCAGCGTTCGGCCATTTTCAAGTGTTGCATAGAAAATAGTCGACTGGCTTTCATAACATGATATGTATTTGTCGACGATGACTTGTATTTCACACAAATCGGAAGATTTTTGATCTTGTAACACATGGAAATGGCCTAGGGCCGAGATCTAGATAGTGGAATAAACACATTATATATACTATTGTACAGTTACACTATTTATGACAAACAGCTGGAGACAGCTTCTGCCGTAAAATATTTAGGCGTAATTATCCAGAGCGACCTTAAGTGGAATGACCATATAAAACCGATAGTATGAAAACCAGATACCAGACTCAGATTCATCGCAAGACTGTTAAGGAAATGTAACTCATCCACGAAGGAAGTGGCTTTGAGGCACTTGTTCGTTCGATTCTTGATGTCCATTTACCTGGGATCCCTATCAGGTAAGACTGATAGAAGACATGGAGAAGGTCCAACGAAGAGCGGCGCGTATGATCGCGGGATCGTCTAGCTGGTGAGATGCCTTTAAGGAGATGCTAAACATACTCCACTGGCAGACGTTACAAGAAAGGCGTTGTGCATCACAGAGAGATTTACTATTGAAATCTTGGGACAGCACTTTCCAGGAGGAATCGGACAACATATTACTTTCCCATTCCCCCCCCCCCCCTTTCCCACATACATCTCGCGTATTAATCACAAGGAAAAAATTCGAGAAATTAGAGCCAATACAGAGGCTTACCGACAATCATTCTTCCTACTCACTATTTACGAGTGGAACAGGGTTGGATGGAACTGACAGAGGTACCAAAAGAACCAACCACCATACGCCCTTAGGTGGCTTGCGGAATATGATGTAAATGTTAAACACAGTAAAACGGTAGAAACATCTTTTCGAAAATGCGTTACATTAGCTCCAGTAAGGGACACTGGGCAGGGCAGTTCATTTCAGGGATGATGTTATCCACTAACCATTAGCGCACGGTGTTGCTTTACGACAGGGTGCGTTGTCATCCTGACACACACCTCCTCCTCTACTGTACACAGTTCACAGTTCTGTATTTTTTATACCCTTCTGCGTTTAGCGTTTTCTTAACTGCAATAATTAGACCAGACGCTAACCATTCCATACAATAACACTACCTCCTCTGTCCTTCAGTGTCGTCGCTACACGTGACAGCAGCTAATGTTCTTCAGGTATTCTCGAGATCCGAGCTCATCCATCGGATTGTGACATGCTATACAGTGATTCATAATTCAATATCACCCATTTACACTCATCCGCTCTGCAGTGGTGACGCTCTTTAGACCGCAAAAGTGTCGCTTAGCACTGACTAAAGAAATGTGTGACCTATGAGAAGCTGCTCGGTCGCTGCAACCCACTCTTTTTAACACCTGACGCACACTCACAGCGCTATCTAGGTTGCTGGTAGCAAGTTAGATCTTACAACTGATTACTTCCACTAACTTCAGACGATTAATGAATTACCTCGAAAGAAACGGTCTATTGACACACACGCAACATGGATTTAGAAAACATCGTTGTTGTGAACACAACTAGCTTTTTACTCGCGTGCAGTGTTGTGTGCTACTGACAATGGATTTCATATTGATTCCGTAATTCCGGATTTTCGGAAAGTTTTATACACTGTACCACACAATCGGCTTGTAGTAATTGACGGAAAGTCATTGAGTAAAAGAGAAGTGATTTCAAGCGTTCCGCAAGGTAATTTTATAGGCGCTTTGCTGTTCCTTATCTATATAAACAATTTTGGAGACAATGTGTGCAGCCGTCTTAGTTTGTTCGAAGATGACGCTGTCGTTTATCAACTAATAAAGTCATCAGAAGGTCAAAACAAATTGCAAAACGGTTTAGAAAAGATATCTGTATGGTGCGAAAGTTGTCAATTCACTCTAAATAACGAGAAGTGTGAGGTCATCCACATGAGTGCTGAAAGGAATCCGTTAAAATTCGGTTGCTCGATAAATTAGTGAAATCTAAAGGCCGTAAATTCAACTAAATATCTGGGAATTACTATTACGAACAACTTAAATTGAAAGGAACACATAGAAAATGTTGTGCGGAAGGCCAACCAAAGACTGCGTTTTATTGGCAGGGCGCTTAGGAAATTTAACAGATCTGCTAAGGGGACTGCCTACGCTACGCATGTCCGTCGTCTTTTAGAATACTTGTGCGCGGTGTGGAATCCTTACCAGATAGAATTGACGAAGTACATCGAAAAAGTTCAAAAAGGGACAGCACGTTTTGCATTGTCGCGAAACAGTGGAGATAGTGTCACTGAAATGATACAGGATTTGTAGTGAACATCATTAAAGGCGTTTTTCGTTGCGGCATAATATTCTCACGAGATTACATTCACCAGCGTTCTCCTCCGAATGCGAAAATACATTGTTGCCACCGAACTACATAGGGAGAAACGACCACCATGATCGTACATGTGTACGTGTGGGATCAGATCTCGTACGGAAAGACATAGATGTTAGCTCTTTCCACGCGCTATACGAGATTGGAATAATAGAGAATTATGAAGCTGATAGGATGAACCCTCTGCGCGGCACATAAATGTGATTTGCAGAGTATCCCTGTAGATGCAGCTGTAGATATTTTAAAACCATCCTGCATTATGGTCGACTTTGCCTGTCGGTCAGTACATGACGTCTACCTGGTTTTGGTTTGGCTATGGTTTCTCCTTTGCGTTTCCGCTTGACAATGGCATCGCCAGTAGCTGACTTGGTTAGGTTTAGAAGTGTTGAAAATTCACTGATGGACCTAATTTTAAATGCGCTTTCCGTTCAACTCTGAAAACGCGTGCATTGCTGGGTACGGTGAAAGACGACTAGGGGCTCTGTAAACTGGGTGTTTGCCGTATTTCATGTAAACGGGGTAAGGCATACAGCTAGCAGGCTGTGCGGACAATCGAAGAAAGATGCAAGGAACACGGAAGACGCAGAGAACTTAAATAGGCAACATAATCTGCGATTGCAGAATACTACATGGCTACAGGGAACTCAATGAATTATGGAGAAACGGAACTGTTAAGACGGACCTCATCGTACTGGGACTCTGTTCTGAAGGAGGCTATTCAAATGTGAGTGGCCGAAAAACTTAACAACAGAGACACAGGCAAAGCTTGAGAGCCACCGCTCAGCCAACTAAAATCGCAGCGTCCGCGGAGAGCCACTTCACTCCCGACGGAGCTGTAGAAGCACTGAGGGACTGCGATCCCTCCTCCGACTACTCCACTCTAGGCAGCGTGCGACCGGATAGTGAAGGGATAAATCGTAGTACAAAGGAGGCGCTCAAACTGCAGCTACCACCTGAAGATGTTGTGAAGACGACTGCCACCGGCTGGACACCCGACAACACTACAAAAAAACATCCACCGAGAAAGCTTAAAATCACACACGTAACGTCCAGTTACTGACTTCTGATTGCGGAATATTTTACTTTTCTACGTAGCCATTCACTTTGAATGCACCATTGCAAGTTTTAGGTCTGACTTCCGATTAGAAAATCACGGAGGTAGATGACTCCACAGACATGGAAGGGCAGAGGCAGAGAAAAACTCGTTGAGTGTTTGTGCGGCCACAGACCGCAGGCATTTGTCACTGTCATCCCGCCACCCAGGGTCGATACCTGCAGGAGACCACCTCCACTTCAACAGCCACAGTCTCAGTTTTCCCGTCTATGTGGCGCTCTTGATGAAACAAGACACTGTCCACATTTCGATGAGAAACGTTTCTGTTTATGCATGTACGATTCTCTGTTGTTGCTAGTTCAAACTACGGACAGAAACAATGGAGTACGTACTAAGGCTGTGTTTTATGTTGGAGACTACCATGAAATTCGGATGCTCCAAAGTGCTTAACTGCAGCTTAAGAAGTCTTTATACTCGATATTCTCAGATTAACAACAGAATTATTTGTTCTTTATAGGGACGGTCAGGGTGACCGAGGGGTTTTAGGCGCTTCAGTCTGGAACCGCACGACCACTACGGTCGCAGGTTCAAATCCTGCCTCGGGCATGGATGTGTGTGATGTCCTTAGGTTAGTTAGGTTGAAGCAGTTCTACGTTCTATGGGACTGAGTTAAGTCCCATAGTGCTCAGAACCATTTGAACCATTTTTGTTCTTTCGACGACAAATCTGTGGGTCTAACATGTAAGCAACGACAAAACTGTGGGTCTAACATGTAAGCAAATTTTTTATGAGGTAGAGTTAAAAAGTTTCCTAACGGTTCAACAAAAAGAAGCAGATAACATGCCTATCTAAGAAGGAGTGGCCTTGAAAACATTCTACTGTTCACCATTTTACTTTTGAAAATGAGTAGAATGACATCCGCTTCAATTGTAATGACGATTTATTAAATGCAACAACTGCTTTGGAATATTAAAATCCTATCTTCAGATGTATGATAAACGGTATATAGAAAGAGAAAAGAGGGAGTGGGGCACTCATTTTACTTGGCCATGCGTAACAAACGGTCACACCAGCAAATGTAACTGCTTCAAGTCACTGCACCAAGGGTTCTACTAGAAAAGAGCCTAATAATCAAATGTTCGGGCGGGTAGGACGAAAAAAACAACAAAACCTTACACTGTACTGACATTGTCCGCCGCTGAACAGCCACACACTATGCACTCCATAAAGGACTGAGCGAGAGTCAACCAAGGACTCTGAGTGCGAGATCGCAAAACGCCAGTGACGTCTACCGCAGTAGACGCTCCATTTATTATTGTTGGTTGTGAAGTCCGCCAGTTATGCAAAACACAGTTTTTTATCAGTACCAAAACATGTTTAGGCACCACTGTGTCATCATCAGGGAGTTTCGGTTTTATTTTTTCTGTAATGCGAACATTTTTGTTAAATGATTGTAAAATTATGTGCATCTTTACTTCAAACAATAGATCGTTTGTTTTTGTAAATTACATTTGGTGTGCATGAATTTTCTGTATGACTTGTGTGTTAATTACTACAGGTAGCTTGTCATCTGCAACCAGACGATGTTGATGAGAAAGCTTTTTGCTGGAGTTAACCTATCTTCTAGAATGTAATTTAGTTTGTCGCGATGTTTCGGGACTGCATTCGTTTTCACTTACGTTTTCGTGTGGCAAGCACTTCCATTCTCCGCATCATGCTGAGGTGTTGTGATGCACACATAATTATAACTAATATTTTCCACAAATAACGTAGCAAAACACTTTTCACTTCACCAAAACAAACTATGTTTGAGGTTTGTTGAGTGTTCCAGCCCATTCAGTGTTCATTTGTTCACCAGAGATTTCGGCGCCAAATTTGAATTTTGTTTGCATTTTCCATTTGTGTTTGTGTCTGTTTTCTGGCCGGCCAGTGTGGCCGAGCGGTTCTAGGCGCTACAGTCTAGAACCGCGTGACCGCTACGGTCACAGGTCGAATCCTTCCTCGGGCAAGGATGTGTGTGATGTCCTTAGGTTAGTTAGGTTTAAGTAGTTCTAGGTTCTAGGGGACTGATGACCTCAGAAGTTAAGTCCCATAGTGCTCAGAGCCATTTGAACCATTTGTGTTTTCTGTGCGCTTCTTAGCTGTGTGTGTTGTCTTTTATATGCTATTCTTTTTGTGTGTAAATGGTGCGTCTTTGCAGATTTTAGTGTATCTATTTTTCGTATGTGTGTGTGTGTGTGTGTGTGTGTGTGTGTGTGTGTGTGTGTGTGTGTGTGTGTGTAGACTTTACCTGTTTGTGCTGTTTTTATTTCTAAAGTTCCTTTAATGTGTTAAATAGTGTGCCATTGCAGAGTGTAGTGTATTCGTTTAAGACGTGTTTTCCTTCTGTATATGGAAGTTTTCCTCAACGGTCAGTTGGCTGGATAGGCTGTGGCTGGGTTTTAGTATTCTTAAGTCTTTTTCTACTGTGGTTGGGTGGTGATTGTGGGCTACAAAGTAGTCAGCAAATGTGCTATGGGAGCTGTTGCTTTTTAAAGCTCTGAGATGTTCTCAATATCTGGTTTGAAGTTTTTTGTCCTACATACTCTGACAAGCAAGTCTTGCATGTGAGTTCATATATTCCTGATCTGTCAATTTCATCCATGGGTGGTTCTTGTGTTCTGATATTTTTCTATGTTCTATTCTCTGTCCTGATTCCTATTTCGAGTCCCTGTTTCTTTAATATGTTGCCTATTCTGTGAACAATCTTGTTATTGTAGGTGAGTATGTGGCACTTTGTTTTGTGTGTGTGTTGATGCTCTGTTGTGTCTTGTGTGTGCTTATTGTTTGTGTTTTGTGTTGTTCTGTGCCGGGTGAGGATTTGTCTGTGTGTGGTATGTTCGTTTTTGTACTGTTTGCATAATTATTTTTTTTTAATTTAACTGTCTACTGTATGGGTAGTATAACCATTTTCTACTGCTATTTTATTATTGTGTTTAGTTATTGTGTGTAGCTCTGTTTGTTCATGGGTGTTCTGTTTAATCTGTGCAGCATGAATCTGAGGTTTCCTTGCTTATGTGTCAATGAGTGGTTTTATAGGTTGTGAATGGTGGTGCTTGTCGTTGTCAGTTTCCTGAATATTGTGAACTTTTGTCTATTGTTTGTTTTATGTATGGTTAGATCTAGAATATGTAGTGTGTTGTTGGTTTCTGTTTCTAAGGTGAAGTTAATTTTCGGGTGTAGGTTGTTTATTTCATTTTGTAACTGTTCTATGTATGTATGTGGTTCATCAGTCACGCAGTCGACATAACAGCACCAGTATATTCTGATGTGTCTGAAGACCATGTTCTCCAGGTTGTTCATGAATGTGTTAGCTACCAGGCCACTGATTGGTGATCCCATTGGTAGACCTTCATGTTGAGAATAAAATTCTTTGTTGAATACAAAATAATTTTGTGATGTTATGGTCTTGAGTATGGTTGTTATTTCATTGATGTGTGTGTCTGGTACGTTTCCTTGTTGTTTTAATCATTGTGTGATGGTGTTGAGTGTTTCATTTATTGGGATACAAGTGAACATTAATATGAAGTCGAATGGTATGAGGATTGCTGTGTTAAATATGTGTATATTCTTGTTTCGATTAACACCTTTGAATTTTCCAGATTCCTGTTGTTATCAAAAGTGTACAGTTTTCTTCAATAGTGTGTGTTTTTGTTGGGCTAGGTGTCGGGATGGAGCATTTCGGAAGTTAATGACGGATCTTAATGGGGTATTACCCTTGTGAACCTTTGGTAGGGAATTTGGGGTGGGTGCTTTTGAATTTTTCTGTGTCATCCTCTTTACCTGGCCTTTTGAGAATGTATTATTGACGTTTTTCAGTATCTGTTGAACGTTTTTCTGGTATCTTGCCGTTGGTCACTGATCAGTTTTGTGATGTTGTTGTCTTTGAGAAAGTCTAGTGTTTTCTCTATTCATTCTTTTTCATCCATAATTACAGTAATATTGTCTTTGTCTGCTCATGTTACTATGGCATTGTTTTGTTTTAATTTTTGTTTTAGTTTGCTGGCTGTGATTCCTCTGAGGTTTTGTGATAAGAAATAACTGTGGATTTGTGTGTTCTGAATATCTGTGTTATTTCTGCAGCTACTAATCTAAAAGCACCCACCCTAAACTCCCTACCAAAAGTTTACAAGGATAATAGCCCATTAAGACCCGTCATTAACTTCCGAAATGCTCCATCCCACCACCTAGCCCAATAAACGCACATACTACCGAAAAAACTGTACACTTTTGAAAACAGGAATGTGGAAAATTCAAAGGAGTTAATCGACACAATCAAGTATATTCACATAGCGGAAACAGCAACCCTCATACATCCCCCCACCCCCCACCCCCACGTGCACACTCAGTAGCAGCTAGAATTATTCCTGTCATAATTGAGATTACTTTTGGAAGCTATCCCGCACATAACGTATTATTAATCTGGAATAAAAGAGGTTACGACTTTCAACAGATGTTGCAAATTCCGGTAATAATAACTATAAAAGTTAAGCCAAATACTAAAATTTGAATCACCCGAAAACCGCTGATAAAGTAAATACAAGTAAAAAGAACGGTACGAAAACAGAAGGATAATTTCAGGCAATTTTATGTAGCTGCAAAAAGTGTCACTTCTGTTAAATGCAAACTAATTTTTAATAGTGGAAGATTTAGGTTTGTCTGAAGACTGGTTAAGTGTAGCCATCCACCCTAGCCTACCCTTTGCAAGCCTTTTCATCTCTGCTTAACTACTGCAGTCTTTATCCATTTGAACTTGCTAACTGTATTCAAAAAATTATTTCCCACTACACTTTTTATTCCACACACTTCTTTCCACTACCAAATTCACGATCTATTGATGTCTCACGTTATGTCCTGTCAATCATTCCTTTTAGTCTAGCTGTGCAACAAATTTATTTTTCGCACAATGCGATTCAATACATTTTTATTACCAGTATTTGTTCAGTTTACTCATACAATTTCCAACATACTTTCCTAGCACATTAATTTGTATTATGTGCTAACAGATTCCTATTTTTCAAAAGTGCTTTTTCTGCTATTGGTAGTCTGTGTTTGGTATCGTCTCTAAGTTGGTCATTATCATTTTTGCTGCCTAAATAACAAACCTACTTTTGGCATCTAATTTCCTGATATATGAGCATCACTTCATATAATGTGAATAAAGTGACCATGGTTCTTCAATTACCACTGCATACCTATTGTTCATATTCGTCTTATAGTCTCTATTTAAGACACCACTGATTCCGTTCAATTGGTCTTGCACGTATTTTGCTATCTCTGACAAGATATCTCAGTGTCACTGACAAAAATCGAAGCCGGCCGGAGTGGCCGAGCGGTTCTAAGCGCTACAGTCTGGAACCGCGCGACCGCTACGGTCACAGGTTCGAATCCTGCCTCGGGCATGGATGTGTGTGATGTCCTTAGGTTAGTTAGGTTTAAGTAGTTCTAAGTTCTAGGGGACTGATGACCACAGCAGTTAAGTCCCATAGTGCTCAGAGCCATTTGAACCATTTTTTTTGAACAAAAATCGAAGTTTTCATTTTACATCTGAGCTCTAATTTCCTTTCCGCATTTGCCATTTGTGTTTTTTATTACTTGTTTGATATACAGTCTGATACACTGGGATAGACAAAAAACTTGTCTCACTTAAAAAAAAGACTAAAACGTCATCGGAGTGAGTCTTACTGTTTTTATCTTCTATACTATCTTCATTTCGGCTATTATGCCATTATCAAGTACAATGCTAAAAGTTCTTAGGCCATTAACATGTCATGTCTGACTAGGTAATCAAACTTGCAGCATAGTTCTTGATAATGCCATAAAAACCGAAATCTGGATAGTACACAAGATCAAAACAGTAATACACAAATGGCGGTTTACTCTTTCAAAAAGTATTGCGTGACGGTGGGTCAACGATATCGAAAACTTTTTGTCGCATGCCCTTCTCAAAAACTACTTCCTTTTCATATCTTTCGACTCTTATAACTGCGGTCTGTTTGGTGTGCAAGTTGTACACTGAAGCGCCAGAGAAACTGGAATAGGCATGCTTACTCATATACAGTGATATGTAAACAGGTAGAATACGGCGCTGCTGTCGGCAACGCCTATATAAGACAACAAGTGCCGGGCGCAGTTGTTAGTTGGGTTACTGCTGCTACAGTGGCAGATTATCAAGATTTAACTGAGCACATCGTGGTGTTATAATCGGAAAACGAGCGATTGGATACAGCATGTCTCAGGTAGCGATGAACTGGGGATTTTTTCCGCACGACCATTCAGCGAGTGTACCGTGAATATTAGGAATCGCTGCGAGAACGGGACCAACGACGACTGCAGAGAATCGTTTAATGTGTCAGAAGTGCAACCCTTCCGCAAATTGCTACAGATTTCAGTTTTGGGCCATCAACAAGTGTCAGAGTGCGAACCATTCAACGAAACATCATCGATATGGGCTTTAGGAATCGAAGGCTCACTAGTGTACCTTAATGACTGTACGACACAAAACTTTAGGCCTCGTCTGTGTCCGTCAGCACCGACACTGGACTGTTGATGATTGGAAACATGTTGCCTGGTCGGTCGACTCTCGTTTAAAGTAGTGTCGGGCGGATGGACGTGTATGGGTACTGAGACAATTTCGTGAATCCATGGACCCTGCACGTCAGGAGGGGCCTGTTCAAGTTGGTAGAGACTCTGTAACGATGTGGGACGTGTGCAGGTGGAGTGAAATGGGACCCTTGATACGTCCCATACGACTTTTGCAGGTGATATGTACGTGAGCATCCTATCTAATTGGCTGCATGACAATGCGACACCTCACACGTCCAGAATTGTTACAAAGTGGCTCCAGGAACGCTTTTCTTAGTTTAAACACACATCCGCTGATCACTAAACCCACCAGATATGAACATTATTGAGCGTATCTGGGATGCCTTGCAACGTGCTCTTCATAAGAGATATCTTACTGAGTACTCTTACGGATTTATGGACAGCTCTGCAGGATTCATGGTTTCAGTTCCCTCCAGCACTACTCCACACATTAGTCGAGTCCATGCCACGTCGTGTTGCGGCACTTTGACTTACTCGCGGAGGCCCTACACGATATTACATAAGTGTACCAGTTTCTTTGCTCTTCAGTGCAGATAACCTTTCGCTCTCTGCATTTATCCCTGATATTTTTATAATTTCAAAGAGTATGCTCCGCTTATCATTGTCAGAAGCTTTCTCTAAACCTACAATTGCTATAAACGTATTTTTGTTGTTCTTCAAATTACCTTCGACCTTCATTTCTCCAGAAACCAAACCGATCTTCCAAGAGGCTCACGCCTAGCAGTTTTCCCGTGATTCTGCAAATAATTCGTGTCAGTATTTTGCAACTATCTCTTATTAAACTGATGATCGGTAATGCTTAAAGGGTCTTGCTTAAAAAAACTTCAAAATGGTTCAAATGGCTCTAAGCAGTATGGGACTTAACATCTGAGGTCATCAGCCCCCTAGACTTAGAACTACTTACACCTAACTAACCTAAGGACATCACACACATCCATGCCCGAGGCAGGAATCGAACGTGCGACCGTAGCAGCCGTGGACTGAAGCGCCTTGAACCGCTCGGTCACAGCGGCCGACCTTAAAAAGTCTTGCCAGTTGGAAGTATTAGACCCTCGTACGTCGACGATCACTTAGCTGTATAATAAATTTTCACATTGGTGGTTCCGCCATATAGTCTTTTATCACGTGCTGATATATTAAAGAACTTCATTATGTTCAAAGTGCGTAATTATAATCCTTTGACTGTGCGAAGACATTTGCGGATTAAGCCCAACCGAAGATGTCAAACATTTGCGAAACCGAGAATGTGAATATTTGTTATTTATCCAAGCGATTGTTGACGTAATAAATCTGTACTTCTATGTAAATGAATGTAGATATGTATATATGTTCCACATCTCCTCTTGTACAAGTGAAGCGATTTCACTAAGCTTGATACACATCACTTACCGTCTGGAAAGGTTTCCTCTGAGGATAATAACTACACACCTATCAAAGCGGTGGATTGGGGGTGAATCAGCACTGTAGCCCATGGCAAGAGGATTCCCCAACTTCAGCTATACAGAATTTGAGAATGAGAGCGCTGAGAGACTTGCGGAAAACTTTACAAACAATTTCAAACTTTTATGAAATTTATTTTTGCTGACAACGCCCACAAAATCATGAAAGGAAAAAAAAAGTTTGTCGCTTACTACATTTTTGCTGTTTATGCAGTAAATGTGCCACATGAATCGTGACCTTTCAATTTATAACTTCTTCACTATTAATTGTACTGGTGCCACATTTCTCAGACGGTATTTATGTATCCCACTGAATGTACCAGGAAAATTACATCAACGTAACACACATAGTTCAGGAGATACGTCATAAACACTAAATGCGTGTAAAACTAACGTACCTTGCCAGACGTTAAAAATTTATTGCTCCGTTGGTAGTAACTCTACTCGCAACGTATTTATCAGACAGCAGTCAAAAATACCACTGAAATTACCTAGAAAAATATAACATTCTACATCACATAGTTCAGGAAATATGACGTCATAAACACTGAGGTGAGTGAGAAACTGCTGCATTATGCATGGTGTTAGTGTTATAATTTATTATTTCTTTATTACTAACTCTATTCACAGCATATTTCGCAGACAGTGGACACATATACCACTGGATGTATCTATGTATTGTGTCTTTGTACAAAACACGTATTTCAGGAAATATGACGCCATAAATATTAAGCTGCGTGAAAATTTAACTGCAGGTGAAATACACTAGACATAGAGTTGAAATAGTTGTTCAAATACACGACGAATATGTTAAACATGTATGAAGTATATTTGACATGTGCGTGTGCGAGCAAAGCAACGAGTAAAAAGTTCGCCCTAAGCCCCTAAGACTGTTTCAGCCAAATTTGGTACCTGTGTAAGTTATTAATCGACTGCAGCTCGCAGTGTGAGCGCTTCTATCGGCTAATCGTGAATCAGGGTTGACAGATCGTGCACAACTGGTGTGGAAGCATTGACAGTGAATTGAGTTTTCCTTAGTCACCACTGTACTTGTCACCTACTACGGCGAAGTGCCATAACATCGTGTTTGAATAGCTCAATTTGGAGAGAAATATTGAGTGAGTAAGCGCCATCAGCCTCCTATTGTTTTGAATGTAGTAAACTGGGGAGAAAAAGAAAGATGAGCCAATGGGAAAGAGGAGACAGGCACAAATAGGTGGTGGAGGGGGATAGGGGAGGAGAAAATGGAGAGAGTTAGTTGAGGGGAAAACAGAGATAGAAGGAAATGGAGATAGAAGAAGGAAGAGACAGGTAGATGGGGGAGATGGTGGACAAAGGGGGAGGAGTAAAGGAGGAAATGGACAAAGAAAGGGAAGAGGCGGTGAATGGACAGAGAGAGGGGAGAGAAGGAGATGGAGACAGAAAGGAAAGGGGAGAGAGGGAGAGAGGATATGAATAGAGGGGGAAGGAGGAGAGAGAGGAGGGATGGAAGGAGGAAGAGTTGGACTAAGTAGAAGATTAAAATAAAAATAACCAGCCAATGCCGGGATTGTCAACTGGATGTTATATGAAGATCATACCGTTTGAAACAATCAACTAGGAATACATAGACTGCTAGTAAGTGATCTCTGATGTACGAAAAGAGTTCGAATATAATAGAGATGAATCACTCCGGGAAACACAGGGTGTTTGGATAAGGGAAAAGCGGGGCTCTTGCAACAGACGTCAACAGACGGTGTCGGTGGCTGCGACCGCTTGTGGCAGCTGCCGCGGCGGCCTGCTCTGCTACCTCTGGCAGATGTCCAACAGCTGAGCTGAGCCGTGTCGTAGCCGTTTAGCGCCGCGTCACTCTGCTACCTGTTGCGCTGGCCTGCTTATCCTGCCTGCCTGCCTGCCTGCCTGCCTGGTACAGTACAACAGAGCCACCCAGAACATCGCTCTGTATAGACCCGACGCTAAGCGGTTTTCCCCACTGCTCTCCGTCGGAGCAGTCCGAGCAGACCGTAAACACAGTCAAGTTTAGAAACATGAAAATCAGCGGGACAAATGGTCTAATGGAACAGGTAATTCAGTCTGAATTAACATAAGTATTGCGCGCAACGTGTGTCCTAATCCACTTACTATATGAGAGGGTTTAATGGATGTATATGGTCATATGGAAGTGAGATGTGGTGCTACAGAAGAATGTTGAAAATTAGGTGGACTGATTAAGTAAGGAATGAGGAGGTTCTGGACAGAATCTGAGAGGAATATGTGTAAAATACCAACAAGACCTGGAAATTTGTCGTAAGTTGCTATGGGACCAAACTGCTGTGGTCTTCAGTCCCTAAGCTTATACACCACTTAATTTAACTTAAACTATTTTCCACTAATGATAACACACGCCCCATGCCCGAGGGAAGACTCGAACCTCCGATGGGGCGAGCCACGCGAACCATGGCAAGGCCCATTGACTGCGCGGCTACCCCGCGCGGCTAACCGACAACAAGGTAGGGCAAGATGACAGGACACATATTAAGACATCAGGGAATAAGTAAGTTCCACGGTACCAGAGGGAACTGTAGAGCGTACAAACTACAGAGCAAGACAGAAATTCGATTACATTCAACAAATAACTGAGGACGCGGGTTGCAAGTGCTTCTCAATTATTTTATGGATGTTTTCCTATTTCTGTCTTCCTCTACAGTTTTACCTCTCTACAACTCCCTCTAGTACCATGTAAGTTATTTACTGATGTCTTAATGGACTTCCTATCATCCTGTCACTTTTTCTTGTCAGTTTTTTCCATATATTACTTTCCTCGCCAATTCTGCTGAGAATCTTTTCATTCCTTACCTCATCAGTCCACCTAGTTTTCAACATTCTTCTGTAGCACCACATCTCAAATGCCTCTATTATCTTCCATTTCGGTTGTCCTTCAGTTCATGTTTCGCTACATTACAATGCAGTGCTGCAAATGTACGTTCTCAGAAATTTCTCCCTCAGGTTAAGACCTACGTTGACGCGAGTAGAATTGTCTTGGAGAGAAATGCCGTTTCCACCAGTTCTATTTTGCTTCTTATACCGCCCTTCCTCCGTCCGTCGTGGGGTCATGTGGTTCGTGGCTCACTAATCCTGATGTTAAGTATCTCGCTGTTCTCATTTCTGCTACTTCTCGTTACTTTCGTCTTTCTTTGATTTAATCTCAATCCATAGTCTTTATACATTACACGGTTCATTCTGTTCAGCAGATCACGTAATTCTTCTACGCCTTCACTGGGGGTAGCAGTGTCATCATTGAATCTTTTCATTCATATCCTTCAACCCCGAATTTCAGTCCCACTCTTGAACCTTTCTATGTGTCTTCCCTAAACAGTAAGGCCCACCATGAAATGGAGCAACTGACTGAGCTGGCTCTCACGCCCACTCGTGGAGTTGCACTTTCGAATGCTTTCGAAACTTTCCGCACAGAGACAACAACTTGACTGATCGCAGATTACCGACTTTCGAAATACGCACCGAACCACCACGTACGCCCCCGAGGGCTCACAACTAGTCTCGTGCACCCTGCGACAGCCGCCGGTCGACTCCTCTACTTCACCTGCTCCGAGCCACTCCCCGAAATCAAGCAGACCTTAGGATCGATCAGCATCCAGAGAAGAACGTAGGCACTTCGACTGTCCACATCCTGTTAACGCTCATAGTACTGATGTAAAGTGCTATTGCGTGCAGGACTTGGTTCCCAAAGGGAATTAGCAAGCACAAGATATCCTCTGGCAGTCACTCCAATTTCAAAATAACCTGGTGCTTCAAATCACTGTATTTAACCCAATTACGGGAAAATAAATTTCAGGTAGTAATAGCGAATACCTTGATCATGAAGCGCAAGAGGAGAAGCTACACTTGGAGAAGGGCGGGAGATACAAAAAGATACCAGTTAGATTACATCATCTTCAGGCAGAGATTCTCAACTCAGATATAGACTCAGATGACAGTTTATTAATGGTGAAGAGTACGATAAAGTTTATGGAAACTTTGTATGAAGGCTAGAAGTGGGATATGGAAATATTAAGGAAAGAATCCCTGGCGGCCGCTGTGGCTCAACGGTTCTAGGCGATTCAGTCCGGAAACGCGCTGCTGCTAAGGTCGCAGGTTCGAATCCTGGCTCAGACATGGATGTTTGTGATGTCCTTAGGTTTGTTAGGTTTAAGTAGTTCTAAGTCTAGGGGGACTGATGACCTCAGATGTTAAGTGCCATAGTGCTCAGAGACATTTTAACCCTTTGAAAGTATCCCGCAGTAGGCAGTTCAGCTGACGAGGGAAATGAACAATCGCAGAAGTTCGATAGAGAAACATAGGTACAAGGAAAATAACTGTGAAGGAACCATGAACCACAGAAGCAATATTTCCGTTGGTCAGCAAAGAATGAAGTACAAAAATGTTCAGGGAAATTCAGGAATGCAGAAATACAAGTCATATAGGAATGAAATAAATAGGACTTGTAGGGAAGCTACGGCGAAACGACTACTTATGTGAAGAAATCGAAACAGGTATGATTGTCGGAACGACTGATTCATCATACAGAAAGTCAAAACAAACTTCGCAGAATTTAAAAATAAGGTCGGTGACATAAAGAGTAAAATAGGAATTCCACTGTTAAAACGCAGAGGAGAAAACGGTTAGGTATAAAGAGCACATTGATGGCCTCCATGATGGGGAGGACTTTTATGATGACGTTAAAGAAGAAGAAACAGCAGTCGACAGGAAAGGGATAGAGGATACAGTATTAGAATCAGAAGATTTCTCTTCTACGAAACACATTTTATAAATTTTATGTTCTAATTGAATTTCTTGTAAGAAGGACACAGGGTGTAAAACTTATATTCCCGAGTGGTTGTACATATTCTTGTAATTTCTTTCAACCTTTTGTCATGATCTACGTATATTTTCTTTCCTTTTCGAAGAGGCAGGCCAATAGACCTTAATTTCAGATATAGCTTTTACTGCTTCCTCATCCAGCTTATTTATCAGAAAGTATACATTCGGATGATTTTGATTTGTTAAGAAGTAATTTCAATCTTCCACAGCATTCGTGATCTTGTGACGCTGGTTAAAAACATTGGCACAAGAAGATTTTCCGTCCAGCGAATGACCATATAGTCTGCAAGGTTCATGACATTTTCGCCGCTGCCATTCACTCTTCATCATCGCACATGCAGCAAAACAACAGGACTTATTCTCTATTCCCATGCTCCTCCGTTAATCCCAGTTCTTGTATTCTCTTCCAAAGACACTGGGTGATATGATAACTGTAGCCGGAAAGGGTAGTTTCTGGGAACAAGTGTTATTTGTTGCCATTTCAGAATGTAGTACTGCAGTTTTGCGTGACCAATCCAGAGAAAATCTTTCATATGGTTTTCGCCATTTGTCTCGAGGCAAAGAAATATAAAACAGGAAATACCTTCCTCTCTTCTTCTGGGTTTCCCATGTCAACGTGTCCGGTTGTATAGTTGTTTCAATTATCTCGAGCAGCTATCAGATTACCCCACATAGCAGTTCAATCTTCAAAAAGAATTTTCTCCGCTTCCTCACAACAGTACAAATGAATTGATTTGTCAGGAACATAACAAAGGTAAATTTTTTTAAAAAAATCTTCAATTAATTTCCAAATATCTCCCCTCACTGGAATCTCCGAAGTCTTGACAGGCTTCTGGATCCACCCCATAGCTTCCCTTCTTGCTTTACACAGTGCACTCCCGGAGTTCTCAAAATTTGGCATGTTTGGGGATGAAATTCTAAATCTTTGTTCTCCAGATATTGAAACTCCTTTTTAAAAATTTGGAAACTAGGCAGCATATTTTCTTCATTGACACTTTACCTGCATTTATGCACATCTATTTCGGCACTTGGGTAAGAGTGTCGCTGTTCAATCATGATACCGCAATTTTCAATTTTGAAACGGCCTCAGCACTTAGCCCATTTGGAATTCACGCGCAACCTGTTCCGAATTCATCACATTTTCTGTGCACCCGGCAGCGATGACCATCCTTGAGAAGCGGCGGCTTTCCTTTCGTTGCTGTAATTATTTCCATTACTCACAGTATACAGAACTCAAGTAGGCTAGGCCCAAGAGGAACTGAAGTCCGTTGGAGGGCACTACCTGACTGACGGTGACGACGCCTCCACTGCACGTGAACTACTGGCGTGACTCAGGCATCAGAGAGGCTCCTGTTGGAAAAACCAGGTTGCAAAACTGGTTAGTCGAAAGACGTACTGTACCTGTGGCACCTAGAGAACGGCCGAAAACACCACCAATTCCGCATTCGGAATGCTCACGTAGCCTTGAGAATAGCCCTCCTCCTCTGGTAACCGGAAGACAGGCGCTTCCATACCAGCACTAGCCGATGGACACGCCCTTGAAGTGATATGTTACGCCTAATCCCTAAGCACCTTCTTGACATCGCCCTGTTTTGCTATATGGTAACCTACAATGCGGTAGCCTAAGATGCGAAAGTAATTTTTATTCCTGTTTAAGTGACGAGACTCTTGGAGTGTTTTCAAATGTCTCAGGACTTTCAGCAGTGCTCACATCTTACTATACACATCAGTACGCATTAAAGATAAAATCTTGCAGTGAACACATGGTGTGTCGTGGGGCGATGGCTCTGTTTTTAAAATAACTGAAAAGCCACGATCGCTTCAATATCATTTACTAGACGACAAGTTTCAGCACTCTGAAGGTGCCACCATCGATCTGAAACGTGGATTAATATATTATAAATGTTAATCCACGTTTCAGATCCGATGATGGCACCTTCAGAGTGCTGAAACTTGTCGTCTAGTAAACGATATTGAAGCGATGGTGGCTTTTCAATTATTTTAAAGATCAATTCGTTTGATACATAAATAGTTCTTCACTTCTGGACTTCGTTGTGTGTGTGTGTGTGTGTGTGTGTGTGTGTGTGTGTGTGTGTGTGTGTGTGTGTGTGTGTCTGTACATCACAGTAATTGGCAAATTTCTTATCATATACAATTTCTCAGTGCCACCGACAATACGAAACGTATGTAGCGAAGTGCATCTAATTTGTCCCAGCTATCCTTTGACTTCAGGACTATCATCGAAATTGGAAAACGCGCATCCGTGGTGACATGTGACACTGTAGAAACAAGAGAGAGGCTAATAGAGCTTAGCCGAGGCAGGACTGACGCATTTAGCCGCCATAATCCCTTGAACCTGCCTGGGCTAATGAAAGTGCATCCTGCGACGCAGTGGCTACTGTACAGCACAAATAAGTCTGGCTTTCTGGTAGCTGTTTTGAGTGGTTACGTGTCATTACTCCGCCACATACGTTCGTTGACAACTCTGCATTATATATGACATGAGCCATCAATATCACCGATCAGATACTGTATGACAAGTTCTTTTATAAATTCAAATTTGCCCTTTAACCATGTTGGATTGATTGACTGGAAAGCGATGGTGTTATTGAACAGTACTCCAAAGCTGCTAGCAACGAGTCCACGCGGCTGCTACGGTCGCAGGTTCGAATCCGGCCTCGGGCATGGATGTGTGTGATGTCCTTAGGTTTTTTAGGTTTACGCAGTTCTGCGTCTAGGGAACTGATGAAAAAAAAATGGTTCTGAGCACTATGGGACTCAACTACTGTGGTCATCAGTCCCCTAGATCTTAGAACTACTTAAATCTAACTAACCTAAGGACATCACACACATCCATGCCAGAGGCAGGATTCGAACCTGCGACCGTAGCAGTCGCACAGTTCCGGACTGCGCGCCTAGAACCGCGTGACCACCGCGGCCAGCAGGGATCTGATGACCTCAAATGTTAAGTCCCATAGTGCTTAGAGCCATTTGAGCCATTTAAACGTAAACTCGTTTCTGGGAAAGTTGTATTTCGTAGTTAATAAGAAAGACAGCGAGGTAAAAATTTTAGCCTACCTACGAATAAATCACGTATAAAAATAAGAAGCTATTTTCATATAAAATTTGGTTTCAGATTTTTAATTTTTATACTTTTTCTACATTTTTATTTTAATTCCTCCTTGTTACTAATGTTGAAGTCTCCTAATATGGCCACCAGAGTTGGAGCACATCTAGTTGACGAACATCCAGACTACAACGGGAAGTTTGGAGATTCTACAAACAGTAACTCTGATATAATGTCTGGTGCTAGTAACTGAATAGTGAAGACACTCCGGTCTGACGTTTCCCTAAGTTGCCACATTTCAAAAGATCATTTCACACTTTCATTCGCTGTTTCTTTAAGATACTCGAGTCTATAAGTTTTTAATCGTGAGCCATATTTTTACATTGTTTTAAAGGGTAGAATTCATTTTTTTCACTTAGAACCAACTGCCGATTACTGAACGCCAGTACCCTATCAAGATCAGACAAGGTATTCGGGCAAGGTAATTGCCACGTGCAAGGTTTGATTTTATATGGTATGCGAATGCAGTATGATCAAGTGTGGTCCTGTGGTACTTCTGAATTCCGTTTAGCGGTGGTTAATAATTATTGTCCTTCAGGATTATGAGCTCAAGTAACGAAAGCATTGCCTCTACTATAGATCAAGGATATTCGGACCACAGATTATGTTTCGTTTAGTGCCAGGATGGTTATACTGAATCAGAGGAAGTGAAAAAACACAAAATGTATTAACTTACTACGAGCTCACTCTACTCGTGGAACACCAGCAGAGGACATTGCTGATTAGTTTCTGGTGTTCTTGCTGGTTAACACAAAGCCTACCATTTGACATCCCAGCGGTTGCCATATTCGAATATAGTGCCATGCATTAACTCAGTAGGAATAAATTATCAAAGCATTTATTGGTTTATTCTTATCAAAGGTTTGGCAAAAAATCACCTTGTAATACAATAAAGAGTGTTTTCTCAAAATTTTCAGAAAACACCATTAAATTTTTTGTTTCTTCTCTCTAAAGAGTTTTTTTTTAATTCTGGTGTCATCCGTAGTATAAGTAAGTATCAATTACGCTTTATAAATGTTCATATACACAAGAAATATGACTGGACCAAAAATTGTACCTTGTGGGACAACTTCGAGATCTCTCCACATCCACTAAAATTCTCTCACGTCCCGTCATTGCTTCAATTATTCAGCTCTACTTTTAGCATTATATTTGTTAAGTATGATTCAAACTAGTCGCTCATAAAACCAACAATTCCATAAAACTTGGGTTTCTCTAAGGAAATGACAACTAGAACATATTTATTTTCTAAAAAAAGCGTGTACCACTTACCAGAGGCCTTCATTAATAAAGACTTGTAAAAATCTTGTAAAACGTCGTTTAGTGCTGGAATGAATAAACCTCTGCTTATGCAGGGTTTCAACTTAATCAAACACCATTGACATATCAAAAAAAAAACCTGTTGCCGATAATTTATTGTTTACAGCTTGTACTGTTTGCTGAGATGAAGTATAAATAGCACCACAGTGGAGAAAGTCTTATGATATCAGAATGTGATACGCTAAGTAAATTGTTCCTATTTAAATGAATATTTTGGAAAAAGACGACTCTAAGTGAACTGGACAATAGATACTTAAATTTTTCTTATCACATTTGTTACAAAGAGGGTTGAAGGGGTACTATTTTATACACCTACTTTCAATTATTGAGACAAGTTTGCTATTGAATATATTGAAATTCACGCTAGAATCTCTTTCCATACATACCTCACCCCATTCCACCACTCTTAACTTTTACTTAAAACACTGTAATCTGGCATTATTCGAAATCTCACTGCTTTGTATGAACATGTCTCAGAGTTGTAAAGTGCTAAATAGTTTATTTTCATTAGTTGTGCATCATAATTAAATAGTCCATTAATAAGTGGGTACTCATGAATGTTCCTTCAGACACACATGCACCAGGATATGGGAAGCGACTTGCTTTCCCTTGTTTGTTGCCATGTGAAACCACGGCGATTCTCTGAGAAATCTGATTGTATCACAAACTGCTGTCAAGCGGTTTGAACTACGTCGCCGTGGTTCATACCGTGTATCGCTTTTGGTTGTGACAGTGTAAAAGCAGCGAGGCTGATGTTGGAAGACAGTGTATGAGCTACAAGTTATTGTGTCTTTAGTGTACCTGCGTTTTCTGTTATTGTATCTCCGCTTATCTGCGTTGTATTATGGTCGATCTAGCAGTAAGAATTCTGTTCGGTCTGTGTCAGTAGTAGAAGATTGTAGTAATTACTGTGAGTCAGTTGCTTGTTCTGGTTTCATGCTAGACAGCCTTTCTGAAGTTGTTAATCGACAGAAGCTACTTTAGTCTTTGTGTGGTATCTGCATTTGCAGTTAATCATGGGCAGTAACATGTCCTAACTTTGTTCTTAAGTCATTACGGGGCGAAGCAGGGTTATCTTATTTTTGTACTGTATGAATGTATTTTAGCTTAAAATCTCCTGCATATAATTGTTGCTCATTGTGAGATTTTGCTTGGAGGGAGAGGGCAGTACATTGTTTTCATCTCTTATGTCACTAGATTCCTCTAATTATTACGCGCTCTGGTGATGTAATGCTGAGTGGTTATAATTTAAGTGCAGCTATTGACGGAGTACAGTGTGGGGCTGTAATTATCATATGGCAGCGAAACTTGGTAGATACGCTAATGCGTTGATGTGGAAGTGATTTACGATGGAAAAATTTAGTTCCAGTTTTGGCCACTAGGTGAATAGCTGCCGTTACGAGTGTAAGGTGGCACATAGAAATGTTTCCATATGTAATGGATCACGGACGGGACGTGTGCAGGTCAAACAAGCGAGAGAGGCACAATGTTGATTTAATTGTTAACGATCTTGCTTGAGAACGGTGGTTGCCACACATTTACGCTCTTCTAAAGCAGCAGTCACATTCTGTACAATGAGCTCTCGGTACACCTCAGGCGTTCTCGTTGTATTCGCTGCAAAGGAGAACGAGCTGGGAATAAAGGTACTTCTAGACATACGGCTAGTACAACGGCTCTTTGTGCAGAACATGTGGGTTAACACTATCCCATATTTGACAGTTCTCTGAATTCACTGCACCTTGTAGCGTAAAATCTGCTTCGTCACTCCATAGTATATTACCTGGCCACGTGTTATCAACTACGATCCGTGCCAGAAACCGAAGAGTAAATTCAGAACGTTACTGGAATCCCGAGGTTTCAGCTGCTATACCGTACGTATCTCGTATGGGTACTAGTGTAATATAGACTGTAAATCGTTCTGTACTGTTGACCTCGAAGTGGACAATTCTCGTGGAACTACACTAACACTAGCATTATCAGGGACACGTGCTGCTTGGTCTTTTACAGCAACAGCAACCTTATCAATAATGTCTACTAGGATAGGACGCCTTCCTGTTTCAGGAGGAACAACATCACCCATGTTTCAGAATTTTATCATCATCTTTCTTAAAACATTTAATTAAATAGGGCCTCTTCTCAGACCTATCAGTCGACGATACTCTCCCAATACAGCACTATAATTGAAGCCGTTCACACAAAACAGTTTCACTAGCAGCACACGGTCTCTCTTCTCCATAGCCAAACTGGTCATTCAGATTGTGGCTTGCCAAATGACAGAGTGGATGTTGTACTGTCAAACAAAAAGTGTACTGGGCCAGATTTGCACCTAGTGGCCAAAGGTGGATCCAATTTTTTTATTGCGTAAATAGGTTCCGAGTTAACGCATTAGGATATCAAAAAAGTTTCGCTGCCATACGAAAATTGCAGGCGACACTGGACCTCCATGATTATCTGCACTTTAAATGTAACCACCCGGTATATTGTCTAGCGAAGAAAATATTAATTATAAAGCTCATGATTGCGCAACCCCCATGCAAAGTCCACTCAACCCATATCCTGCGACGTAAACGTAACTATTAGATGTTAGAGGCGAGATTTACTCATGTCGGCCATGACATCTCTACATCTACATCTACATCCACACTCCGCAAGCCACCTGACGGTGTGTGGCGGAGGGTACCCTGAGTACCTCTATCGGTTCTCCCTTCTATTCCAGTCTCGTATTGTTCGTGGAAAGAAGGATTGTCGGTATGCTTCTGTGTGGGCTCCAATCTCTCTGATTTTATCCTCATGGTCTCTTCGCGAGATATACGTAGGAGGGAGCAATATACTGCTTGACTCTTCGGTGACGGCATGTTCTCGATACTTTAACAAAAGCCCGTACCGAGCTACTGCTGAGCCTTGCACTTGCACTCCCCCCCCCCCCCCCCCCCCCCCCGCCGCCGTTAGGCAATATACTATACAGATGTGTCGTACTAATATAGATGAGACCGCAGCTTCAGCAACTGGATTCACTAATTCACTAAATTCACTACAGGAGAACCGCAGGGCACTGTAAAATAATTGGTAGCGGAAAGTAGAATTTTTTGATTCACTTCTAATTCAAAGTGCCACATCAGGGAATTCGGTGAGATAACACGTCGAGTTACGTGAGCGATGGGAGCACAGGACTGCAACTGTTTACCCTGACTGGCCTGTTTGCAGTGGAATGCGAGCTCTTTTTCCAATCTGGCGGCTGCATGCCGACTCCCGCTCTAGCCCAAATAGAGCAATCCCTTTCCGCCGTTCCCACTTCACGACCGCCGTCCCTGCTGACGTCACGTACAGCGGGTGGGTAGGCAGGACGGCACGTTCTCTGGTGAGCTCTTCCAGAGTAAACAGCTACGGACTCCAGACAGTCGCCGCCATTTCTGAGGCCTTGAGAGAATGATGCTTCCAGACTGTCAGTGGAGGCAGGACACACTAGCCCCGAAACACACATCTATGATACGAGAATTTCGTTTCTTCTTTCAGAAAATCAGAAAGGAACTGCAGTCGAATCACTCAGTTCAGTTAAATCCATAGATTATCCTTCACCCTTCATCCCATCTCTCCATTTCATTACCGTTTCCAAACTGTTTACAGCTAAGGCCGTTGCTCACTTCGCAACTTCCATACCATAGTTCACGGTTCCCTTAATCTCTCTCTTGCAAGTGATATTGACCGATTAGAAGAAGGGTAACAGATGACAAGGAGTCTATGAACTGCAGGAGTATCCTTTTTCCTTTGGGATCAATCATTATTTATTCACTGGCTCTCAGTTATTATCCATAAACTTTAAATGGCTATAGGACAATAACCTCTTCCTCTCAGCAGCTTCCGTTATATTCCATTCCACATTACCCTTTTTCCTAGGTTTCTCCAAACCAATTAAAAAATACTTTACCGTTCCTTAACAGGTGAGGGATATTATTAGTTCTCCAGACAGCAAAGGTAATAGTCGTCATAAATACTGGTAAAAATTTAATGAATAGACGCATCTGTTACCTAACTCACCAAAAGGTCTATACACAATATTTGGAAATGTTTCTTTATCTAATATTATGATATGCTGCCAAGTACCATCGAAAAATGTTAGGAAGTCATTTCATTTTCAAAGTACAGACATGTTGTGTTTTCTATCCATTATGCTCTCATTCAGCAACGCAGCCCAGCGGAAGTGAGTCATTTATTTTTGCCTTTTTTAAGATCGTAAACATTATGAGAGAGGCAGTCCTGACGAAGCGCTCGAGGATGGGAGCAAGAAGGAAAACCAAGACTCGTTCATAGGATATATCAGCATGGCAAAATGAGTTGTACAGTGTAAAATGGAGTGAGATCTTCGAAATTCTAAGAGAAATAGGAGCAGGCTGTAGGGGAAGATGGGTCCTGTACAATATGCAGAAAAGTCAAGAGGGAACAACAAGATTTGGTTACCGAGAACGAAGTGACCGTATTAAGAACGTAAGACAAGACTGGATGTCTTCCCCCCGCCCCATAATATTTAATCTGTTCAATGAAGAAGCATTGGTGGAAATAAAAGAAATGTTCACGACTGGGATTACAATTCAGTGCAACAGGACACTAATGATAAGATTCACTTATGACATGGGTATCTTCACTGAAGGCGAAGACGAGCCACATGAGGTGTTGAATGGTACGAAAACTCTAATGAGGACAAAATATAGACAGAGAGTCAATCGAAGAAAGCACGAAAGTAATGAGAAGTATAAGGCATCAGATCAGCGAGAAACTTTACATCAGAATTGGGGATCACGAAGTAGGCGACGTTAAGGTATAGTATTGTCCGGGAAACAAAGTAATTCATGACGGACGAAATAAGTACACAGACAGCAGTCTAGAGTAGGCAAAGAAGGCATTCCTGGCCATAATAGCTCTCCTAGTATCAAACTTAGGAAAGAAATTTCTGATAATGTGCGTCGGGAGCACAGCACTGTACGGCAGTGAATCACTGACAGAAAACGGTGCAAGAGTTAGAAATGTGGTGCTAGGGAATACCGTTGAAATTCAAGATGGATTGATAAGGTAAGAAATGAGGAGGTCCTTCGCAGAATCGGCGAAGAAAGCAAGATGTGGAAAACGCTGTCAGGAAGAAGCGACGTGTGTTAAGACACCATGGAATAACAAAAAAGAATCTACACAGTTGTCTAATTGATCAATGCAGCAAAAACAGCAGAAACGTGCAGAGGCATTACTAACGCGAAACCAGGCTGATCTCTTTTCGTCCGCCCCAGGGGTGATAACATGACAAACTCCAAGATTTCACCTGAGATCACATCAACGATTGTGAACTCCTCAGTGTAACACGCCTACTTACATAAAATGGTTCAAATGGCTCTGAGCACTATGGAACTTAACATCTGAGGTCATCAGTCCCCTAGAACTTTGAACTACTTAAACCTAACTAACCTAAGGACATCACACACATCCATGCCCGTAGGATGATTCGAACCTGCGACAGTAGCGGTCGGGCGGTTCCAGACTGAAGCGTCTAGAACCGATCGACCACAGCGGCCGGCTACTTACGTAAAAAAGCGTTTTCAACTACCAGAATTTTTTTCCAGAGGAACATTACGCGTAGAAAATTTGTATCATTAGTGTTGTTAGAATGCACACTATCTGGTCGAAAGTGTCTGAGCACCGCTATGCAACGTAGTATTGACCACTGTTCGTTGCGAGAGACGGAACCTCCAGTATAATAAGGGGCGGGCAGTATTGTGTCGCTACTACAGGAGCTGTAACAGCACAATGGGTCCGTCATGAGAGCTCTGTGACTTCGAACGTGGCCTAGTCATTGGATGTCACCTGACTGACATATTCATTTGGGGCATTTCAACCCTTCTAAAGCAGCCCAAATCGACTGTTAGTGATTTTGTTGTGAAATGGAAATGCGAAGCAACAACCACGACTAAACCTAGGGCAGACAAGCTTCAACTACTGGCATTCAAGAGACTGTCGGGCATTCGTAAGATGGCTGTAAAGAATAACATGAAATCAGCTGAAGGAATCGCTTCTGAATTCCCAATTGCTACCAGCGGTCCAGCTAGAACAATGACTGTGTACAGAGAATTATGAGTGTAAGTAGGCTGTTCAGGTTTTTATATTGGTAACGCCACGTAGCGCTCTGTATGAAAATCACTGGCTGTGCTGTGTGCAGTCTGTGGCTGGTTGGCATTGTTGTAGTACTGGCCATTGTAGTGTTAGCAGTTGGCTGTTAACAGCGCGTAGCGTTGCGCAGTTGGAGGTGAGCCGCCAACAGTGGTGGATGTGGGGAGAGAAATGGCGGAGTTTTGAGAGCGGATGATATGGACGTGTGTCCATCAGAGACAGTACATTTGTAAGACTGGATGTCATGAACTGCTATATATATAATGACTTTTGAACACTATTAAGGTAAATACATCTCTATAAAAATCTTTCATTTGCTAACTATGCCTATCAGTATTTAGTGCCTTCAGTAGTTTGAATCTTTTATTTAGCTGGCAGTAGTGGCGCTCGCTGTATTCCAGTAGTTCGAGTAACGAAGATTTTTGTGAGGTAAGTGATTTGTGAAAGGTATAGGCTTAATGTCAGTCAAGGCCAATCTTTTGTAGGGATTATTGAAAGTGAGATTGCGTTGCGCTAAAAAATATTGTGTGTCAGTTTAAGCACAGTCATGTATAATTTTTCTAAGGGGACGTTGCAAGAGGAATGGGGTACAGTAGCACATTTCTGCTGTCCATGCTAAGCGACGCTTGAGGCAGTGACAAGGACAACGCCATCGGACGCTGGCTCACTGGAACCGAGTGATTTCATTGATGAAAAACGATATAACCTGCCGCAAACCGATGAAAGAGGTTTGGATTTGGCAAATGCTGGAGATCGTTATCTGCCATCATGTGTAGCTCCAACAGTGAGGTACAGAGAAGGTGGTGTTACGATATGGGTGTGTATTTGGGGAATAGAATAGGTTACCCTTATTGTGCTTAAGAAATGTGTGTGAACTGTTAACGGGGCAAACTGCTGAGGTCATCGGTCCCTAGAATTACAGGCTACTTAAACTAACTTATGGAAAGAACACCACACACACACACACACACACACACACACACACACACACACACACACACACCGTGGGAGGACTCGAACTTTCGGCAGAAGGGGCCGTGCAATCCGTGACATGGCGCCCTTGACCACGCGGCCACTCCGTGCGGCTTGCGCTTAAGAAAATGGTACAGCTGCAAGGATGTAAACCCATTTCACCGCATTGTATTCTGCGTATAGTAGGTGAACAGTTCAGAGACGATGACTGTGTCAACGTGACATTGCACTCTGTCATAAATTATCGTCTGTAGGTCATTAGTTTGTGAACAGTAACATTCCTGAAATGGACTGGAATGCCCAAAGTTCCAACCCGAACCTAATGAAATACCTCTGCAATGAGTCAATCCGCTGACTTCACTCCAGATCTGAGCGTCCAACATCACTATCTTCCGTGGTTAGGATTCTTCAGGAAAATTGGACTGCAGTTTCTCCACAGACATCCAGCCACGTCACTGAAATGGTCCCTAGCAGAGTTCAAGCCAAGGTGAAGGGTGGCCACACCTCAAATTAAGATCTAGGTACTTTTAACCAGAAGGTATATATACATACTGTAATATTTTAAATGGGAAATTCAAAGCCTAGATCCAAATATAGTGGAAGTCAGGGAGGTGAAACGGAAAGAAAATATTTGAAGTTATCGGAATACGAGGTAATATTAGTAGCAGCAGACTGGTGTTCATGGGAGTGGTGTTCGTCATGAATGGTAAAGTAGGCCAGTGAGTGAGTTACTTTGAACAATTCAGTGGCAGAATTATTCTCATCATGGTCGATAGCAAACAAGCGCCACCAACAATAGGTCAGGTGTATATAACGTCATAACAAGCAGATACGTAGAAATAAAGTATATGAGGTTATTGACCGCCTGGGAACGAATATCTCGGGAACGGTGAAGCCGGTGGGCTGTTAGCTTGTTAGTATCGTGAACACGTTTTGTAAGTTACTGAAGTATGGCGAAACGAGGAGTAGGGGACAGGTTGGAAGTCCGAGCCCCATCGCAGAATATGGAGGTCGGAGGCTTGCCTGCTTTGTAAACCTGGATAGGCGACTGTATGTTATATATCTGTCACATCTTGTTCCATGTTATTTTTCGTCGCTGCACATAGTTTCTCTTTTATAATTTTATTGTTTTATACTCGCATTTCTCAAGGTTTTCTGCTTTCAGTGTGATACTGTACATTTCTAATACGTAATGACGCTTAATTCAGGTCTAGTTATTTTATACAATTCCTCATTTACACATTCACTGGTTGTGTGTTTTACAATTTATGTTTCCACAGTTCTACACTTTTAACATTTTAAGGAAAAATTTTTATACTATTTTAATTTTTCGATGTAAGAGCATTACTGTTCTTTACTGTCAGTGTTTCACACTTTTAATGTTCTAAGATACTAATCGGTGCTAGTTAAGTTTTATTCCAATGTTGTAATTTACTATTTTATGCCTTTTAAAGTCTTACACGTGTATTTTGCGATTTTAGTGTAAGACCGTCTCTTGTTAAATACATAGCATCGCTGCCCCGTCCGACGCCTCTTTTCCGTCTCCCGAATACCCGCATTCCATTTTATAATTTCTGTAATTCTACATCCTTTGCAGTTTACACATCTCGTGTTCTACACTTGTAATATTATATCGAGATTTATTAGATAATCGCACATTTTATAATTTTAGCGTTAGATCCTCTCTTCTAAGGATCTGATATCCCTGCCAATCTTTCCCCCTGCTTTCTCTCCTTTGTCCCCTCTCGAAATCACCCTCGCTCCATTTCCCCCCCCCCCCCCCCCCCTCCACCTCTTCACCATTCTCTCCCGCTTCACAAGCAGATACGATTGTAAAAAGTTGACCGCAGTTACAATTCACAGTTTTCTGATATGAGGTCCTGACACAGACACTAAGAGTGCTGACGCAACTACATAGACCAGTTCTACGTTTCTATACAGTTCTATTTCACTTATTGTGAAGTAAGGGACAGTACTGTTTAGTTTTGCTTTGTTTTAGATCTGAAGATGATCCAGAGAGATGGAAGCGTGTTCTCTGTAAATACAAAAAGAAAACAACGTGCAGGCGAGACTAAAGAATAAATTATAGCTGTTTTAAATACTTGTAAGTATGTTTAGCACTTCACACTTGCGGTATACACCTTACGATACAGTACACCGCTTTGTATCGGCTGCACAAATCTCTTTGAGCAATTTGCTTTGTGTAGCTAAGTACGTGAATCGAGAACATTTAGTCGCAAACACAATTAAATATAGCTAACGTAATCAGGCACGAAATATCATTCAGTGCTTATCCGTAAAATCATTCCCTATTTCATTATCAAATACCAGTAACTACACATAAATCTGAAATCTAAATTTCTTTTCGGTACGCAATCGACTGCAGAAAAAAAGGCAGACGTTCGTTATAATATCACTAATGGAAGTGAGTCTGGCTTTTGCCTTTTCCCTGCAAGGCATTCAGAAGGACCATCGACAAGTTTACAGATGGACAGACGCAGTACTCAGGAGATTGAGTCTGTAGATCCGTCCGTTCTCTGATGTCAAAGAGCTCGATAGCGAAACAGAGTGCAGCCGGAGTCAAAGATACCGCCCAAGTCTCCTTTCCATATCACCGAATCTCTCACTGTAAGTTCTTTGATGAAAAATTGTGGCCATATCGTCTGTGAAATGAACAGCAGAGATAGCAAAGCAGAAAACTGGTAGTCATAAGAACGTGGTCTTAACTAGCAAATTTCTTGTTAAGAGAGGCTTGACCCTGAAGCACACTGAGCAAACCACGACACATTACGTACTGTTTAGAACAGATTATAAAAGACTTCTCGTTTTCTCTAATATAGTAATCCTGCTTAATTTAGATAACCAATGTTTATCATCACTATATAGTACAATGAATTCCTCAGTAGTGTTGTTTTTCTTTGCAGTTATCCTTGTTGGCAAACGAACACACAATCACAAGACGAATGGATACTACTAACGTCACTACGAATTACCACAATGGAACAACAACTTGTAATGAGGCTGTGTAAGCGATGCTCACATTTCCAAGGCACTCAGCTATAAGCTACATAATTAATGACGCCAAAATATTTTAAGCTAGAAAGTGAATTGATGAATGTTTATTAAAGTAGGACCTTCAGTTCGTGTTCATACATTTAACCATTGTTAAATTCAGTTACCACGGCAGTGTCATCAAAATGTTGGATTTTATAGTTAGTTTACCGTGACTGCTGGAAAACGTCATTCAACGTTTCGTTGCAGTAGGTACGAAACTTGGAGCTTTGCTATGACGTAAATTATGATGTTGCAGCATCCAGACCGCTCTTCCGGGGGCATGCTTCTCCTGAAATCAAAATTACTATGCTTGTCATCAGTTTTGTGACTGGTCTAATGCAGCCTACCAAGGATTCCTGTCCTATGCCAACATCTTTATGTCAGAGTACCACTTACACCTATATTGCGTGATCCAATAATAAGGGACCTATCACAACCACCGTTCCTTTTGGTCAATGTTACCTATATATTCCTCTTCTCTGTGATTCTATGGTAATCCTTCTCGTTTGTCGTCAGTTCATGTAATTTTCTACACTCTTCTTGGGCACCATAATCTTAAACGAAACGTTTTTCTTCTTTTACAGCATTCCTACTGTCCATGATCCACTTTCATACAATGCTATAAGCCAAGCGTACATTCTCGAAAAATTTCTACATCAAATTAAGGCTGAGTTTTGGTACTAGTTAACTTCTTTCGACCACGAAAGCCCTCTGTGCGTGTAATTGTCTGTTTCTTTATGTCCTCCTAGCATCGTCAGTCATGTGTTGTTTTGCTGCCAGTTAGAAGAATTTCACAACTTCGACGGTTTTTCCCATTGTGATGCTAAATTTATCGGTAATCTCATTTATGCTACTCTTCAAATCTTCTGTTTACTCTGTTTCGATATTCCGTATGCATTAGATCTTTCATTCCATTCAACAGATCATGTAATTCTTCATCTCTTTCACTGAGCATAGCACTGTCAGTAGTCTTATAATAGGTATCATTTCACTCCGAAATTTAATCCGTCTCCAGAATCTTTATTTTATTTTCCTTTTTGCTTTATCGATGTACAGATTGAACAGTAGGGGCCAAAGGCTGTATAAACGTTTTTAATCCAAGCATTTCCTTCAAATGGCCCTGAACACTATGGGACTTTAATTCTGAGGTCATCAGTCTCCTAGAACTTTAGAACTACTTAAACCTAACTAACCTAAGGACATTACATACATCCATTCCCGAGGCAGGATTCGAACCTGCGACTGTAGCAGTCGCGCGGTTCCAGACTGAAGTGCGTACAACCGCTCGGCTACTACGGCCGGCTAAGCATTTCTTCTTGGTGCTCAGCTCTTATTGTTCTCTATTGATTTTTGTACTATTCTGTATTTGTACTATTAAACATTTGTACTTTTCTATATTATATATAGGTTACACCTATTTTCATGAGAATTTTGAATATCTTGCACGACTCTACATTGTCGAACACTTTTCACATATCGTCAAATCGTATAACAGTACCTTGATTTTCCTTCATTCTTGCTTCAGTCATCAGTTGCAGCGTCAAAACTGCTCCCTGGTCCACTTACGTTTCCGGAAGTGAAACTAATCGTCTACCAGATCTTCTGTATGTTATTCTTGTCATCAACTTGGATGACTGATCTGTTAAGCTGATTCTGAGATTAATCTCACTCTTGTCTGCCCTTGGTATCTTCGGGACTGTGTGGATAATATTTCTCGGAAGTCTGACAGTATATCTCCATACTAGCGGATTCCGTACAACAGCTTTAACAGTCTTCAGTTACCACTTCTCTTAATGATATTGTAAGTTCCGAATTAATGCTATGTATGCTTCACGCCTAATGGCTCGTTAGACTCCAATAGCTCTGACAGTGGATCTCCTACGCCTTTCATACTGACTTCCAGTTATTCTTCTATCCAGTCGTCAGACAGCTTTCCTCCTCACAGAGACCTTCGATGTGTTCTTTTCTCTCATCCAATGTTTTGTCTGCGTTCAAGACTGGAATTCCTCTCGCATTCTTGATGTTGATGCCTTTGCTTTTAGTTTCACTGAAGATTGTCCTTGCATTTCTGTATGCTGAGTCTTATCTTCCAATAAGCATTTGTGTCCGATTTCCTCAAATTTTTTTGTAACCAGGTTGTCTTGACCCCCTGGCACTTCGTTTTGATTTCAGTCTAAGTTACGAGTATGCTGCTTTTTCCAGTCTTTTCCTTAACGTTTTTGTGCTCCCTTGTATGGCAGATCGTCTGAAGCACTTCTGTTACCGAGTGCTTTTTCACAGTTACCTTCCTTGACTGCCAGATCACCGTCCTTTTCTAGAGATGTCCACTGTTCTTCAGCTGATCTCCGTGCATTGTACAGCCAAGGAGAACTTCAAACGAACGTCATGTTTCCTCAGTATCATGTTTCTTTCCACACTGCTTCTTCCGAACTATTCTTTCCAACATCAGTCTAGCGGCCATCATTACTAATCTATTATCAGAGTCTATGTCTGCACCTGACCAAGAATTAGAATCCAATATCTAATATCGAAATACTTGTCTAACCACGACTTAATCCCGCTGGAATATTCATGCTCCTCCAGGCCATATTTTGTCTTCCTCTATTTCTTGAAATTTATTACAGAACTCAGTTCTCTCCTCTCATTGCCACTACGGAGCCCATATTATCTCGTTACTCTGTCTTACAGTATATTCCTTTTCCAATCACAGGGTCCCAATCACCTATGTTTGCTAGATTTTGATATCCTATTAAAACCGACGAGTGGTACATAAATGGCTACTTGTCTCAGGCGGGATCTGCACGCTGCTAACTTAGAGAGGCAGCAGGACGTAGATTTTTACAGTGCAGTTACCTTAAGCGTTTTGAAATGCTAAAGTACAAAGGAGATTAATTATTTTGCAGACATGCTGTTTTCTTTTTTTTTTACGTAAACATATTTTAGCACGTCCGTGTCATCGTCACTAGGTTTTTATTTATTGAAAGACTGTAAAAGTGAATGTATTTTAGGTTGTAACTGATTTAACAAATTGAGGCCTAAAGAAAGTTTTTGTTCGTTTTGCTTCTTACAGTAACCTTACATTATATGGTTTTGCAGGACCAGTTGTATGGTGTCCTGCACTGGTAGCTTGTTATCTGAAAACCAAACGAAGTGAATTTTAATTTCATCGGTGAGTTAAGACATCCCCTGGTTTATAAAAGAAGGTGTGGTTTTCGTATGTCAAAATATTTTGCATATACATTTGTTATTAGTCACAATAATAAAAAGTATATGCACAAAACACTTTTACATGGCAAAATCACGTCGTTTTTTTTTTTTTAATCGAGGGATGTGTTAACGCACTGATGAAATGCACATTTCCTTCGTTTGGTTTGCAGATGAGAAGCTACCAGTGCAAGACACCACACAATTCGTCTTGCAAGACCATATAATGTAAAATCACGGTAAGAAGCAAACCGAACAAAAACTTTCTATAGGCATCACTTTGTTAAATCAGTTGCAACCTAAAATATGTTCACTTTTACGGTTTTTCAATAAAAAAAACGATAGTGGTACAGAGAGGCTGAAATATATTTGGGTAAAAAGAGTGTGTTTGCAATAAAGTGGAACCCCATATGCTATAATTAAATTGCAGACGCGGACAGAAAGGACAAGACCTGCAGATGCAAAAGATGAATACACTTCACTACATCAAAGATTCCAGTCGGGCAGACCGTATGTTTGTCTCCGTCTGGTAGTAAGCGTGATTTTTATACATTGATGAACCCGAACATTATGCCCACCATCTTAATTGGGTGTTGGTCTCCATTTGGAACCAAGTACATCTGTGATTCTGCATGTCCTGGGTTGGGCAAGTCCTTGATAGGTTTTCGGAGATACATGGCACGAGATATCTACTCCCAGGTCACGTAATTCCCGTAAATCACGAGCCGTTTGTTTGCTGCGCATAGTGTGATCCCCATAGCGTCCCTAATGTGTCCCATCTGGTCTACGTCTTTGTATCCACTATTGTATGCCAACCGTGTATAGGGCAGTAAGACGGGTAAAATTTTCAAAGTCCCAGAGCGAAGCTATCACACTACATTGCGGCAATGTCGACACAAGGCATCGTAAAGAGAACATTTCGCCACCGAGACAGGGTTAGGGCAAAACACATTGGCGTTTGTGGCGAGCCAAATGAGTCGCGTCACCTTCGTTATGTGACGAAAGAAAGGCTAAGGCGAATGCAACAAACTGTACCAAGAGCTCCTACGAACCAGTTATATGCTGTAACAAACTCGTTAAGTGATCACAGCAGAAGGGAAATCTGTGATACGTTGGTAACAGAAACCCCTTTGCTGTCATGACGAATGACGTCGGGTAAACATTAGCCACTACTTCACTCCATAAATACCCCAGCATTTTAGCTCATAAGTAAGTCGCTCAGACGGATCTACGGCGAACACGGCGTTCGCACTCGATTCCCTGATTGCACCGAAGTGACCTCTGGCACAAGTATGCTTGTAGGTTTCCTGCACCCTACGGACAAGAACAGTTGGAAACTGGGAGTGACGGCTACCTCGCCGCAATCACCAGTGATAGAGTTCAATACCACAGTCTGCCTCTGTCGCTGATGAAAGGACCTGGAGGCCTTTCTGTCCCACCACGATCAGGATACCGGCGTTCCTGACATTCCAGTGGACTGAATAGGGCCTACCTGGACGGCAGGCCAATATCACCGAATTTCACGGCCACACGGTTACCGTCAGTGCGGTACGACGGACGACGAAGAGGGGTGGTGAGTTGGCCGACCAGAAATTTTCGTACACTGAACTGAGCCACTGACTGCTATAGTAATGGGATAAAAATGTCACTTTTTCCTCTAGTGCTGTAGGTATAGACATCTTCGCAAATCGCGGTTGATTTTTATGATGAATTTCATTAGTAACTGTAAGTACTGCGACGGTGCACTTAAAATGCCTAATTCTTACGTGACGGCCGAGGGTGAACAGCGCACATTATTCTTACGGTTCGCCTTTGTGCAGCCACTTATTCCATAAAACATTATTGAATGTGAGTATGCAAAATATGTCAAGAGGTTAATTCATTTGTTTCCAAGACCAGCAATTATACTGAGAGCAAAAGGAGCTGAGTTTAATAGTTTGAGAAGCTCAATAGCATGCTTCTTCCTGTTTAAGTTTTCACCCAAAAATTTGGAGCGTTCTACTCTGTTTAGTGAGTCCAGTTCATATGCTACATCAATTGTTGGTGTGTCCCTATTTGTTGCACAGAACTGTTATAATTCTTTTTTATATTTAATTTAGCAAAAATCTATTTACAGAGAACGATTTAAGTATTCTTTCAAAAACATAATCAACAACTCCTTCTTTGACTTCCTCTCTAAAGGGATTTATTACAACACTAGCGTCATCTGGAAAAAGTGCAATTTATGCTTGTTGAATGTTAAATACAATCTCATTCACATACATTATGAATTGGAGTAGAACCAAAGTTGAACAATGTGGGGCTTCCATAATGATTTATTGACATTCACGATCACTTTCTACACTCGCAAAATCGAATTTTTCAGCACAATATTTCACATTCTGATTCTTCATGTATGATTTACACAAGCTGTCTGTGAAGCCATCAATCCCATAAAACATTATCTTAAGAGTGTAACTTGGTCTATGTTGTCAAACACCTTTGGAAGGTCACAAAAAATACGAACTGGCGATATTTATTACATAAAGCCTGTAATATTTAGTGGGCGAAAGTATAAATAGCATTCTCATTTGAACAATTCTTCTGGAACCTAAGTACGGTACAATATACATTTTTTCCTTCTTAAAAGTAATGTGTGTTCTAGTCCGTAGTAACAGTTCTGTAATTTAGCGTACGGAATACCGATTTTGAAAGTCAGTAACATCTTCAGGCTATCCTATGATTAAAAATCTCCAGTACATAGAATAACAATGCAAGAGAAATTTACAAGTTATTTTTCTCTATGACAGTAAGCGTATGGTATATAGTGCAACGTTAAAATACTTAAGTAGGCCCTTATTCATGGTACGCAGTCGTCACGCTCTCTTCCCAAGGAGGTGCGTCAAATGCTAAAAGTAAAGGCCAATTTTTGATTTTTAAGCGAACATAAAATGCGGCCGGCAGTGATAATCTGAGTATGTTACGATATGCTATCGCCATAAAAAGATTTAAAGACAATGTTCAGGGCCTTCAAATTATATTTATCAGGAGGCATCAGAGGAAACTTAGAATAGCAATATTTATATTAAAAAAATAACGAAAGTGGTCAAAATGAAGATAAGGCTTGGGAGTTTTATCCACGTGACAGAAACGTAACCCAAATATAGTTTAACAACCAAGAAGAGCGGATGTTGCAAAAAGGTTTAAAGCACAGTTAACTTCATGGCTCAATATAAAGAATATGTACAGCCTGGTTGCCAAAGTAAGGTTACAAATTAAAATAACTAAATTTTATAAGATAGAACAATACAGAGTATGGATCTGAACAGAAAAACATTTGCACACAGGAATAATGAAAGCCCACAATAAAAATTACTAAGAGGGGCAAACTGCCGCATAAATTATTTAAAACGGAAGCAAAGGACGCTAAGTTTCAAAGGCGGAAAAAGAAAACACCTTGGAGGATTACACAAAGAAGACACTCAAATTTTTATCAACAATATTTTTGAAGCAAGAAAAGGTCCCAAAGCAAAATTTTCATTGCAGGTGAGACAGGCTATCGATAACAGCAATTGCTTAACAGCAAATAATAAAAAAGGCAGACTGAAGTCAAGAACCCATAGCTGCCAACCCTCAAGGCTCTGTTTAAAATACATAATAGAATGTGCCAATGTTCCCTGTAGTGAACGTTGTAGGAGGCCCTTCTTATAATTTTTATAGAGAACTGAGTGTAAATCTTAAAGAGCTGCTTTAATTATGAGCAAACGCACTATAAAAAGTAGCTACGAACTTTTGACTTCGCTAGGGAATATTCTGATACCGGAAGGCTCTACCTTTACTTTATTGGACTAAAAACCTATACATTAATGTTCCAGTTGACGAGAAGACCCATATCACAAAAGCTACCTTGAAACAGCATAAGAGTCTGCAAATGGGTTAAACTATAAATCTACTAACTTGTAGAACTAATATTGATGTTCAGTTACTTCATATTTAATACAAAGATATACCATCAAAATATTGAGCTGGCCTTGGGAAGCCCACTAGCTGGAAGTAGCGCTGAATTCTTATTACAGAAATGGAGTGCATTTTTAAAAAAATGTTTCGTGATTTAAAACGCAAAGTAATTTACTATAAAAGGCATATCAATGACATGATTTTGTCATTTAGAGGTGATCGTGAAGAAATGGAAAACATGGTGCCCAAATTTCACGGCATGCATCAGAAATTAAATTACAATGTGGAATGAAAAGAAGGAGCTGGTATAAAGTTTTTAGATTTTCATGTAAGAAAGGAAAACATCAATATGTTTTTGATATTTTTAGAAAGCTAACAACCGCGAACTCAGCTATATGAGTTAGTGTGAACCACCCACAAGAACAGATAGTGGCGAGCTTTCGAGCTTTGTTCCAAAGAATTTTAAAATTCCCAGCTGTTATTCATGAGAAAGCTAACTGCAACAGAAAGCAAACTGCAACAGCCGGTGATTATGAGTCTGAGGAAATTAATGCCTACATATAACCACGTAAATAATGGTTAACAAATATTCAGGTGCTAAAAAAAATTAAAATACATAAGCACAACTTACGTGGGAGTCATTACAGAGAAAATCGCAAGGTTGTTTTGAAATAAAAAGTTAAAAATAAGTTTCAAAACCAGAAGTTCATTGCGCATCATACTTTCCCACAGCTTTCACCTCACAGAAAGATTTGAAATTCAGTTTTTTCGGAGGTGTCTTGCAATGCTAGGCTCAACTTTTTGACAAGAACATATTGTAGGGGCATCGAAAGAAAAATCTTCCTTCAGTAATCTCCTTATTCAGAATAAACATAGACACAAGACGTGGGGAATAATTGTACACATTGCTTCTGTGGAACCACTGATGAACATCTCGGTGGAAGTTGAAATCTACTGTCGAGTGAAAACAAGTGTGGATAAGTTACTCAATAGGCAAATAAAAACTTGAGAAAAGCAATTCCCTGACCTGTTCTCGAAATGGAAATAAGGTTTCCCCGTCACATTTTTTACTAATCACACTACTGATCTGAAATTTACTGACTTTATTTTATTTAGATGGCTCCCCCTTCCCCAACTGTAACCTGTGACTACATTTGCAATGTTCTAAGTTTTCTCCTCCTCCATGCCTACTATAATGATCCCACCTTTTGTGTGTCCCTTCACGTCCCTCCAGTCCCCGTGACTGATATATCTATACAATATTATTACACACAAATTTTTGGTATTCAGTCATTCTGTCCCACTGTTTACTGTATTCAAATGATTGACCTAAAGATCCATTTTCAGGTTTTAGGGGCCGTAATACTAATATATTTTAAATGCACGCCAATTTATGGTATTTATTCTAATGTAACCCATTGTTTACTATGTTTACGTGATTGAATTAAAATTGTTTTTATGATGATAGGATCCATAACACTGTGGTACTTGAAATACACTTGACTTACTGTTTCAAGTTGCCGATGTCCAACTAACTATGAACGTAATATCAAAATTAACTATGACCTAATATCAAAGCCCATTGATGCGATATTTCTCAATTGAACGTTAACTGCGGCGATTAGTTATTGCGCCTGTGGCAGGTCGATGAGGTGCAACACGGTGTGGAGAAGACGCAATAGAGCACTGCCTAGAACGCTTGCGTACACAAATGAAAATGGTGATGACACTTGTCACTATTCCCTCTGGATGCTTGATTCCTCTTCAATAAAAGTAATTTTTTATTCTAGGTATATAACGTTATTATTATTACACTTTAATATATTAAATGTTCATGGAGAGATTGATGTTTTATAATGGTCTAAATCACAAGCAAACGGTCAGTGTAAACTTAGGTAAACTGATTTTCTGTTTTGAGTAAGTGTTTTATTTCTTTATATCATTTACATTGCGACTTTCTGTAAGAGGTAAGAATGGTAGTATGCACATGGGGCACTTTTAGCACTGCTGGTCGCGGTTTTGAATCTATTTTAGGTTCAAAATAATCATTTAACACACCCTCTTTGGAAGTGAACGTGTAATTTGCATGCCAGGGACAAGGGGCTATCTATACATTTTAACGTTACACTGTATTACATCCGTTTCTGTTAGAGAAAAAATACCTTGTAAATTTCACTTACACTGTTGTTCTAGATATGCAATAGAACTTTTTTTCATATGATGGACTGAAGATGTTACTGTTTACCGAAGCTGCTGGCCAGTAGGCAAAATAAAACTGCGACTATCAACCGGAAGATATATTCAGTGTCGACTCGTGCAAAATTTTACCCATGGAATACAATGTGGTGGCCTATTCCCTTTTGAGTTAAAAGAGTAGAAACCGTAACTAAATTGAACATATTAATTTTACGTATATGAATCGCACAGTTTAAATACATTTAATTTTATAATTAATCGTTTACCAACAATAACATTTAAAAAAACATGATGGCAGTAGCAGGAATCTAACATAAGCGGACAGACTGCCTGTCGTCTTCTTCACCACTGGGGTAACACCCTGATACGTTAACTGCTGCTGGAAATTCTCTCATCTACGCGTAAATTCTTAGAGATCGTTTACCTGTTACTACGATCCAAAGTATTCTAGGAAACTTAAAGCGCCATTTACCTGCTTCTACCCATATAGTTTCAGCCAAATCGATGACCCTGTTGCTACGTCCTCCTGTTGTTAGATTTACATTTGCAGAAGGTATACTTCATTCCTCACATGTCTTTTTCTACCACAATCTATAGCCTTTTGAGTTACAAGCTTCCATTGAACTAGATCGTATTTATTTCGTGTATGTAAATTGTATTGTTTACATATACCGATTTTAAAATTCTATAATCAATAACATTGCAAGGAATAAAATAAAGTGAAAAAATATGAGTGATACTAGCAGTGAGAATCTAACTCAAGTCGACGAAATATCAGTCATTGCGCTTGACCAATCGGCCACGATATGATTACCTCAACCACTCCTCTAAAATCTTTCATACTATCATCTTGCGCAATACGTTACATGCTCTTTCAAACAAATGTACTGACCTTGCGCTGTGAGCAACATATCACTCATTCTGCTGGAACGGATGATGCCACATCAGAGCATCAACGGTCGGAAACAAACAGTTGTATCCCTTCTCTGAAATGTTCATAGTATTACTGATCATCATTTCAACAATGGATAACGGTTTCTATTTATCATGTTGTTGTAAAACATGTTTCGTCATTTTATTTGTATACCAGCACGCATTCGAAAACAAACGACTTAATTTTAGTGCAGTTTAGGAATGCATTCGAAGAGAAATTACGTAATTTTATTGTGATATTGATAGTGTGTTGTAGCACATTAGCACACAATAACTGGCCATCACCACATGTGTTCTTTCTAAAGTGTTCTGGTCACTGTCCCAAACAACAGTATGTCGAAAATGGTTTTCTGTTTGAATGTGAGGCTACTGTGGAGCACATTATTTTCTCCAATATTTTTGAAAAAGATACAAGTAAGGAAATTTGACGATAATTATTTATGTCTTCCTGGTCACCTTCGTTATGAAGAATGGTGAGTAATACAAAAATCAAACATACAACATAATGGAGAGTTCAATCAGAATAATAGTACAATCAGATTTCAAACAGACACACACACACACACACACACACACACACACACACAGACATACACATGCACGCGTGCATGCATCCAACCTTTAGTTCCCTAATTTAAGATAAATTCCACTAGTTATTTATAAATGTCTAAATTCTTCATAAACAAGAAGATTAACACACGCGAAGGAAGTGCTTGTTGCATGTGACGATCTTCATAATCAGCCAGTCGGATTACCGTCTGTATCAAGTGCAACCGAAGAATATGTGATTAATGTCGTGGAACTCCCCCCGTGGAAATACTGTGATGGTACGACATGGAGTCTATGAGGATAGTGTTGGCAGCAGCTGTGATTGAATTTCAACCTGCCATTGATTTCAAGAAACTCCCATTACCTATGACAACTCAGTTGTACACTCCTGGAAATGGAAAAAAGAACACATTGACACCGGTGTGTCAGACCCACCATACTTGCTCCGGACACTACGAGAGGGCTGTACAAGCAATGATCACACGCACGGCACAGCGGACACACCAGGAACCGCGGTGTTTGCCGTCGAATGGCGCTAGCTGCGCAGCATTTGTGCACCGCCGCCGTCAGTGTCAGCCAGTTTGCCGTGGCATACGGAGCTCCATCGCAGTCTTTAACACTGGTAGCATGCCGCTACAGCATGGACGTGAACCGTATGTGCAGTTGACGGACTTTGAGCGAGGGCGTATAGTGGGCATTCGGGAGGCCAGGTGGACGTACCGCCGAATTGCTCAACACGTGGTGCGTGAGGTCTCCACAGTACATCGATGTTGTCGCCAGTGGTCGGCGGAAGGTGCACGTGCCGTCGACCTGGGACCGGACCACAGCGACGCACGGATGCACGCCAAGACCGTAGGATCCTACGCAGTGCCGTAGGGGACAGCACCGCCACTTCCCAGCAAATTTGGGACACTGTTGCTCCTGGGGTATCGGCGAGGACCATTCGCAACCGTCTCCATGAAGCTGGGCTACGGTCCCGCACACCGTTAGGCCGTCTTCCGCTCACGCCCCAACATCGTGCAGCCCACCTCCAGTGGTGTCGCAACAGACGTGAATGGAAGGACGAATGGAGACGTGTCGTCTTCAGCGATGAGAGTCGCTTCTGCCTTGGTGCCAATGATGGTCGTATGCGTGTTTGGCGCCGTGCAGTTGAGCGCCACAATCAGGACTGCATACGACCGAGGCACACAGGGCCAACACCCGGCATCATGGTGTGGGGAGCGATCTCCTACACTGGCCGTACACCTGTGGTGATCGTCGAGGGGACACTGAATAGTGCACGGTACATCCAAACCGTCATCGAACCCATCGTTCTACCATTCCTAGACCGGCAAGGGAACTTGCTGTTCCAACAGGACAATGCACGTCCGCATGTATCCCGTGCCACCCAACATGCTCTAGAAGGTGTAAGTCAACTACCCTGGCCAGCAAGATCTCCGGATCTGTCCCCCATTGAGCATGTTTGGGACTGGATGAAGCGTCGTCTCACGTGGTCTGCACGTCCAGCACGAACGCTGGTCCAACAGAGGCGCCAGGTGGAAATGGCATGGCAAGCCGTTCCACAGGACTACATCCAGCATCTCTACGATCGTCTCCATGGGAGATTAGCAGCCTGCATTGCTGCGAAAGGTGGATATACACTGTACTAGTGCCGACATTGTGCATGCTCTGTTGCCTGTGTCTATGTGCCTGTGGTTCTGTCAGTGTGATCATGTGATGTATCTGACCCCTGGAATGTGTCAATAAAGTTTCCCCTTCCTGGGACAATGAATTCACGGTGTTCTTATTTCAATTTCCAGGAGTGTATATCAGAGCCCACTTTTCAGCACACCATTGGGCTTTTGGGATGTGTGGGTGGATTTGTTTGTACAAGGTTCCCTTCCATCTCTCATGCCTTTTTCCATTCGTTCCTCACCATGTGCTTAACTACTACAATGAGATCATCCGCTGGGAGGCGATGCTCTTGTATGCCAAACATCGTTACATTCTTAGCCAACTGCTCAATTTTCTCATTCCCCACAGTCCCAGAATGGACCTTGATCTGTACTGGTGTTGGGCAGCTGCTGCTCTTTGCTATGGTAAATACCAGCTCCCTTTGTTCTTAGATACATGCGTGCCCAAGGAACATTGCATCAAACTTTATGGATTCTGTTGAATTCAGACACTGCAGTAATGCATTTCATGCTAAATCGAAGGCGATCTCTCGCTGTGTGAAAATCTCTTAACTGTGTGAGCACTATGGGAAAGAGACACTGTGACAAATGGAACTTTGGGTGTATCCGTGAAGCCTGCTTGGATAGCCTAAACCGTTGAGGCGACTGCTCACATAAAGCGGAAAATCCGGGTTCAAGTTCCGGACGACCACAAATTTTTATTTGCTTCCACTGAACTGTATAGCTGGGGTGGTATCGACTTAACAATTTGAGAATACATTTCATGATGTGCTTCGCACGTGCAGGATCCAGAACTTTAAGTTCGCGTAGTGTCAAACGTTTGGGATTTGTAAATATGCAATTAAAATTTTTAATCATTATGAGTGCCTTTCCGAGAAACGGTACACGTAATCACTGTGGATTACACCCTGTAAAGTTGGAGGGTCGCAAACCCACATAGCCAGATCAGCCCAAACGCTTCGATTCATTGTTTGCCTGAGAAACTCAGGTAGAGCAAATGCCTTGTTAGAGGCAAGTCAAACATAAAACTTTTATCCATTATTGACATGGACCTTTGTTACTATGATGAATAAAGGCTCCCACTAATTACTGCAACCAGTCGCCTTTTATTTTATTATTCAATTTTTGTTTTCCATTACCGGTTCCGAATCGCCTGGCGATTCTTCATTAAATGGCACATATACGTTTTATGTTTGCAGCATGTTGGGTAGCTGTGGCATAATGTATGGACTAAATATGCGAGCACTGAATGTGACGAGAATTATTCACATTATGAGATCGATTTAGTTTCATTACTTACATACAGCTAAACCGAAATCATCTTGTGATTCAAGCTCTTTTTTTCCGTGTTTGCTTTAACAATACGTATGTTTTTGGATAGGGTCCGCCTTAAGCAAAACACAGTTTTGTTTAAAAAAATCCTACAACGTACTCTCAATCTCAATCTCTCTCTCTCTCTCTCTCTCTCTCTGTCTCTGTCTCTGTCTCTCTGTCTCTCTCTCTCTCTCTCTCTCTCTGTCTCTCTCTCTCTCTCTCTCTCTCTCTCTCTCTCTCTGTCTCCCTCCCTCTCTCTCTCTCTCTCTCTCTCTCTCTCTCTCTCTCTGTCTCCCTCCCTCTCCCTTTTCACACACACACACACACACACACACACACACACACACACACACACACACACACACACAGAATTACTTACTTTCAGGCATGAAAATAACAATTTTTAAATCGCCATTTTGGCTTAAACAATTTGTCTACTTTAAAGAGTAAGTGGTTGTAGATAACAAACTGTGGAACAAAACAGTCGCTGTAGAAACACAACAGAAAAACCATACCATGTGGTAAAAAGGTATGAATTTTAAATTTTGTGTGTTTTTTTTTCAAATATCTGTAATTATGATCATCATAATCATCATCATCATTTAAGACTGAGTATGCCTTTCAGCGTTCAGTCTGGAGGATAGCCCCCTTATAAAATTCCTGCATGATCCCCTATTCAGTGCTAACATTGGTGCCTCTTCTGATGTTAAACCTATTACTTCAAAATCATTCTTAACCGAATCCAAGTACCTTCTCCTTGGTCTGCCCCGACTCCTCCTACCCTCTACTGCTGAACCCATGAGTCTCTTGGGTAACCTTGCTTCTCTCATGTATGTAATATGACCCCACCATCAAAGCCTGTACATCCTGACTGCTACATCTATAGAGTTCATTCCCAGTTTTTCTTTGATTTCCTCATTGTGGACACCCTCCTGCCATTGTTCCCATCTACTAGTACCTGCAATCATCCTGGCTACTTTCATATCCGTAACCTCAACCTTGTTGATAAGGTAACCTGAATCCACCCAGCTTTCGCTCCCATACAACAAAGTTGGTCGAAAGATTGAACGGTGGACAGATAACTTAGTCTTAGTACTGACTTCCTTCTTGCAGAAGACAGCAGATCGTAGCTGATCGCTCACTGCATAAGCTTTCCTACACCTAGCTTCCAGTTCTTTCACTATGTTGCCATCCTGTGAGAATATGCATTCTAAGTACTTGAAACTGTCCACCCGTTCTAACTTTGTTCCTCCTATTTGGCACTCAATCCGTTTATATTTCTTTCCCACTGACATTACTTTCGTTTTGGAAATGGTAATCTTCATACCATAGTCCTTACATTGCTGATCTAGCTCTGAAATATTACTGTGCAAACTTTCAATCGAATCTCCATGAGTGGGGCTTTCGTGGCCGTCTCCCCATCTTCATTCGGTCCTTTCTTTCTCACCGCCTCTTTCGGTATCGGGTTGGTAATGTGCTATCGGATTTGTACGTGCAGGAGAATGGTGTTCCTCAGGGCAGCGTTTTAAGTGTCACCCTCTTTGCCGTTGCTATTAACAGTATCACGTCCACTATCCGGAGTCCTGCCCAATGCTCCTTGTTTGTGGACGATTTTGCTGTTTTCTGTTCTTCCTCCAGTCTTGTCAGTGCTAGTCGGCAGTTACAGCTTACGATAAAGCGCTTAGAGGCATGGACTGCAAAGACGGGTTTTACCTTTTCTGCAGACAAATCTGTGTGTGTTCATTTTAATCGTTCTCGGCGTCTTTTTACCTCCACTGAATTGCGTCTGAGGGACACCGTTCTTCCTTTTAGAGACACTGTGAGGTTCCTGGGCCTCACTTTTGATTCCAAGTTGTCGTGGTTGCCTCACCTTAAAGACCTCAAGGTGCGGGCCCTGAAGGCACTGAATATTTTGAAGTGTCTCAGCCATCGGTCCTGGGGAGCAGATCGGGCGCGTCTGCTGCAGTTTTATAGGGCTTTCGTCCGATCGCGTCTTGACTATGCTTGCACCGTGTATGGGTCAGCAAGGAATTCATATCTAAAGATCCTTGACGCAGTACACCATGAGGGTATCAGGCTGGCCACTGGTGCCTTCCGTACCAGTCCCATCCCCAGCCTGTGTGCTGAGGCAGGGGAACCGCCGCTCGCCATCCGGCGGAAACTCCTCATGGTGCGACGGGTGTGTCATTTCCTTGCCTGTCCTACCTCCCCTGCGTACCCTACCGTTGCCCGACCGCCTATGGAACGTCTCTTTTCCAGTCGTCCCAGGGCAACGAGACCATTTGGGATTCGTGCCAAGCATTTGCTTGAGTCCCTTGGTGTGGAGCGTGTGGCCCCCCAACGACAAGGTTTTACTCGCCTGCCTCCCTGGTTGCTCCAGAGGCCCAGCATCCTTCTAGACTTGTCGGAGAACCGGAGGAACTGCACTCCGGCGTTTGTTTTTACCTCCTTATTTTACGATATTTTAAACCAGCATCCGGACCATGTACCTGTATTCACAGATGGCTCTAAACAGGGGGACTCTGTTGGTTGTGCTGTTGTTTTCCCTGATCGAGTCGTCAAGTACGGCTTCCTGCGGCGTTTACCATCCTCGATGCCGAATTGTTTGCAATCTTGCGGGCATTGGAGCAGATGAGATGTGTTACCAGTCTTAAGTTCCTCATCTTTTCTGACTCCCTGAGTGCCCTTCAGACCATGCAACACTTGTACCCAGCGGATACGGTCGTCCAGAACATCCATGATGCCCTACTCCACCTGCAACGGCAGGGGAAGGAGGTTTCTTTCTGCTGGGTGCCGGGGCACGTGGGTATTAGGGGAAACGAACTGGCGGATGTGGCTGCCAAAGATGCATGTTCCCTCCCTCACGTTGTTGAATGTGCCATCCCCGTCCATGCTGTAACCTCCCTTTTGCGTTTTCGTGTTATGCATCAATGGGAAGAGGAGTGGTTGGCAGTTTCTGACAATAAGCTGCGTCTGGTAAAGGCCACTACGCGACCATGGCGTACGTCCTACCAGTCATACAGGCGGGATGAGGTTCTCCTCACTCGCCTCCGCATTGGACACAGTCCCTTCACGCATGGTTTTTTACTCCGGCGGGAGGACCCCCCAATCTGCAGTGCTTGTGGCGTCCAGATTACTGTCCGCCACATTTTACTTGACTGTCTTTTATTCTCTGACCAGAAGGCGGTGGTTTCCTTGCCACCGGATTTGCCCTCTATTTTGCAAGACGACGCAGCGACTGTGGTTAAGGTCTTACGGTTTTGTGTCCTGTCCAATCTGTTGCCTCGGATTTTAGGGAGAAGGTTTTAATGTGCTGCTGGGAGACTGGCTCACCCAGGTTTTAGGTAAGAGGTCCGCCAGTCACGATTACCTCCTTGTTTCCCTTCGGTATCTGTTCTCTTTTCCTTGTGTTTCCTTTCCTTTTTTAGTGTGTTTCTTCTCCTCTTGTTTTGCCTCTGTTTGTGCGCATTTGGAACTGCGTCAGGCCTGTGTCTTTTAGCGTTCTCCTTGTTCGGCGTCCGTCTTCGTCCCTTCGCCGCTTGTGTTCCTGTTTCTATGCGTTTGGGCGCTGATGACCACTCTGTTTAGCGCCCGTAAACCTCAAACACACACACACACACGAATCTGCCATCACAACTAAGTCATCCGCATATGCAAGACTGCTTATTTTGTGTTCACATATCTTGATCTCACCCAGCCAGTATATAGTTTTCAACATATGATCCATAAATAATATGAACAACAGTGGAGACAGGTTGCAGCCTTGTCTTACCCCTGAAACTACTCTGAACCATGAACTCAATTCACCGTCAACTCTAACTGCTGCCTGACTATCCATGTAAAGACCTTTAATTGCTTGCAAAAGTTTGCCTCCTATTCCATAATCTCGTAGAACAGACAATAACTTCCTCCTAGGAACCCGGTCATATGCCTTTTCTAGACCTATAAAGCATAGATACAGTTCCCTGTTCCACTCATAACACTTCTCCATTATTTGTCGTAAGCTAAAGATCTGGTCCTGACTACCTCTAAGAGGCCTAAACCCACACTGATTTTCATCCAATTGGTCCTCAACTAATACTTGCACTTTCCTTTCAACAATACCTGAGAAGATTTTACCCACAACGCTGATTAAAGAGATACCTCTGTAGTTGTTACAATCTTTTCTGTTTCCATGTTTAAAGATTGGTGTGATTACTGCTTTTGTCCAGTCTGATGGAACCTGTCCCGACTCTCAGGCCATTTCAATTATCCTGTGGTGCCACTTAAGACCTGACGTTCCACTGTATTTGATGAGTTCGGACTTAATTACATCCACTCCAGCTGCTTTATTGCACTGCAATCTATTGACCATTTTCTCCACTTCCTCAAATGTGATGCTGTTTCCATCATCCTCCCTATCCCATTCTACCTCGAAATCTGAAACATTGCTGATCGTATTTTCACCTACATTGAGCAACTCTTCAAAATATTCCCTCCATCTGCCCAAGGCATCCACAGGATTCACCAGCAGTTTTCCTGACCTGTCCAAAATACTTGTCATTTCCTTCTTACCTCCCTTTCGAAGACTGATAATTACACTCGAGAATGGTTTTCCAGTAGCTTGACTCACAGTCTCCAACCTGTTTACAAAGACTTCCTAAGATATCTTCTTGGATGCTGCAATTATCTGTTTGGCTTTGTTTATTTCTTCAACATAACTTTCTCTGTCTACCTGAGTTCTAGTATGTAGCCATTTTTTATACGCCTTCTTTTTCCTTTTACAGGCTGCCTTGACTGTGTCATTCCACCAAGCTGTTTGCTTCATCCTACTTTTACACGCTACTGTTCCAAGACATTCTTTAGCCACTTCTAGTACTATGTCCCTGTACCTTGTCCATTCCTTTTCCAATGACTGTAATTGACTTCATTCAACTAACTGGTGCCTTTCTGAGATCGCTCTTATGTACTTGTGCCTGATTTCCTTATCATGAAGTTTCTCCACTCTCATCCTCCCACATATGGACCTGACCTCCCGCACTTTCGGCCTCACAATCCGAATTTCACTGCAGATTAAATAATGATCAGTTTCACCAAAGAATCCCCTGAATACACGTGTGTCCCTCACAGCCTTCCTGAATTCCTGATCTGTTATTATATAGTCAATGACAGATCTGGTTCTCCTGCCTTCCCAAGTATACCGGTGAATGTTCTTATGTTTAAAAAAGGAGTTTGTGATTACTAAGCCCATACTGGCACAGAAATCCAAGAGTTGTTTCCCGTTCCTGTTGGCCTCCATATCCTCTCCAGATTTACCCATAACCTTTTCATACCCTTCTGTTCGATTTCCAATCCTGGCATTAAAATCACCCTTGAGCAGAACACTGTCCTTGTCCGTTACTCTAACAACTACATCAGTGAGTGCCTCATAAAAACTATCCATCTTATCTTGATCTGTCCCTTCACAATGCGAATATACTGACACAATCCTAATTTTCTTGCTAGACACTGTCAAATCTATCCACATCAGTCGTTCGTTTACATACCTTACTGCAACTACGCTGGGTTCCATTTCTTTCTTGATGTAAAGCCCTTCGCCCCATTGTGCTATTCCTGCTTTGACTCCTGACAGGTAGACCTTGTTTTCTCCCACTTCCTCTTTTTTCTCACCCCTTACCCGAATGTCACTAACAGCTAAAACGTCCAGTCCCATCTTACTTGCAGCCTCTGCCAGGTCTACCTTCTTCCCAGAGTAGCCCCCATTGATATTAATAGCTCCCCATCTCATTACCATTTGTTTGCCAAGTCGTATCTTAGGAGTCCCTGGTTTGTCATTTATAGGTGGGACTCCGTCACCTACAAAGATCCGAGGCATTTTGCTCTGATTGTTGCCAGCATCATATTTAAAGTATCGGGGAAGCAGGTTGCTAGCCTTACGTGCCCCGACTCCCATTGAGTTTTACCCCTAACGGTTGAGGGAGTAACCGGTGGATTTAGTAGACTTTGCCGTATGAGCACAAAGGTGACCACTACTCAGAATATGACCGAGATGCCCAGCTGAATCCAAAGTAACTGGTATCCCGACTGTCGGGACCACTTACTTGGCCACTCATACGTTGCCCGTGGTTCATGAACTAGGACATGACTACAGGAACCCACACCATGAACCACTTAATTATGATTGGAAAACTAATAGTTACATGTATACAAACAGTGAAGAACATTGTTTATCTTTAACAGACATAAAATAAAAGTCCACTGAAGATGCTGCAGCTGCAGTGAAATATGTTTGCGTTAAAAAACAAAATTGTGTTTTGCTAAAGGCGGACCCTATCCAAAAACATACGTATCTTATAATGTGTGCTGGAGGACTGATGTTTCCTCCATGACAGTTCATTTGTACATAAGGAGTAGACACATGAAAGTTTTTATGAAAGGGACCACCAAGTGATGCCTAATCTTAATCAGAGCAGAAATTATTCTGTAGCACTATCCACACTGCTTTAGGAATCATTTTGTGAGAAGTCTTTTGCAGGCAACGAACCATAAGCAAAGATCACAATGGAGACTAGTTCTTGTAAGGCATCAACACAACCAGAGGCAGCCAGTGAAGAGTAGTAAGCAGTTGAAACAGTTTAGCTCACGTGCATATCTAGGGCCATGACAGTTCGCCAACGTTTCTGTCTGAATACGCTGCGCCACATGCATGACAATAGTGTTAACTTTCTCCTGCTGGCTATATATGACTAGCGTAAATTAGAGGACTTCAGGCAGATGTCCGCTTTATTGATCCGAGTTGTGCGCACCTGGTTTCGTTTCTCTCTTCTCAGCCGTCATGGGGTCCACTGCCCAATCCTCCTCTTGGATTATCATAGAGTCCACAGCTTCCTTGACATCTGACGTCGATGTTCTAGGCGGTCAACATCGTGTGTTTTTCAGCCTTGAATATCTTCTTTGGTCATCAGTTGTAATCTATTTGTTCTGAACGTCCATACTACGGTACCACTTCCTTTCTGATTTATGCGCTTATGGTTTAATCTTTAAAAACATAAAGTTTACCCCTATGAAATATACAGGCCATTTTTCCACCATGTACAAGCTCTAGGGGTTGATCGATGAGAGATAACGGAACGATAGAAGTCTAATGAACTTATGCACGTAAATGCACATTTGCTAGAGACTATTTATTCGATCATACTTTGTTATAGAAACTGCGATTTAATATGTGCTGTACCATGCAGAAACAGTTACAGTATGCTCCTCCTAGAGGGTGTATTGTTCCTCATACGTCACACTCTAGTGCCCACTCCTGGCATAGTAATTGGTAATGTTGTCCAGGTCACTCATCTTGGTGACTCTACTTATAGTGGATGTGATACAGCGTTGTTCACATTCAGAATGAGATTTTCACTCTGCAGCGGAGTGAGCGCTGATATGAAACTTCCTGGCAGATTTAAACTGTGTGCCCGACCGAGACTCGAGCTCGGGATCTTAAAGAGAAAAGGTAGACACACAAAGAAATGAGGAAATTACTTCTCCACCGACGCCTATTTCAAATTCTACAACGAACTGTTCACCTGAACGTTGTGCTACCTTACTAATATCCCTTTACACAGGATGTCCCAGGAAGAACGCTTGATGTTCAGAGATATGACAGGAACGAACACTTGCTGCAAAAAAGTCTAATAAACATGGGCTATAAAAAGCATATCTTAAGAGCTTTGATGACGTTCAATCTGACGTCTGATGAATGTTGTTCTAGAAATATTGCTGACTAAGTAGCCCGCTTACATTAATGCACAAATGGCATGTGCGTGCTAATGCAAAATGCCGCGGTTAATGGTCATAATAGGCAGTGTTCGGGTAACATAGATCTCACGGGAGACCGTGCTCGCCTCAATTATATGTTGTCAGCAGAACAGACAGCAATTTCGTGCAGCAGCCACTATTAATCAGGCTACAAAGGCTTTAATGAGAATCTGTGAAATGTCACGAGTAATGAACATGATGGGCAAGGGGCACTACAATGGTTGTGTGTGAATAATTTGACTATCTAGCGCTGCGGTCGCAGGTTCGAATAATGCCTCGGGCATGGATGTGTGTGATGTCCTTAGGTTTAAGTAGTTCTAAGTTCTAGGGGACTGATGACCTCAGAAGTTAAGTCCCATAGTGCTCAGAGCCATTTTTGAGTAGCTAGGTCTGACGGGAGAAGTGCTAGGGTAGTCCGTGCAGTGGCGATGACCACCGTGTGTGAATGGGGCGCTGGTCAGGCCATCTGCCTAGAAAGTAGATCTGGGTTCGAGTCCCGCTCTGGCACAAAAGTTCAACTTTCCCCATTGTTTTAAATCAATGCTCACTCCTAGCCAACGCCTGTAACTCCTTTGTGTCTTGATTCATAGTGGCCGTTGGATCAGAAGTGTGCCTGATCTTTCGGATTTTTGTCTCCTCTTTTCATCGAATGACTGAAGGTGGTCACTGGCTGGCCGAAACCTGTAGCATCATTGCGAAATTTTTGTGTGATTGTGATGAAAGAATGTAAACTTAAAGGAGTAATCTTGTGATTCCGGTACTTCGTTTCCAATAATCTACTTCCATGGATAGCAGTTGGTATTCATCTCACTTTTTCTTCAAAAAGTTTCATCCATATAAACAAATGCTTCATGCTCTTGTTTTGTATATAATCTTTTCGCTTTTATTTGTAACTATGTCGCCCGAGTGGATTAAGCTTAACTGTCGAATAACATGTAAGTAGGCTGTTTAGGTTTTTTTTTTTATTGGTAACGCCGCCGCCACGTAGAGCTCTGTATAAAAATCACTAGCTGTGCCGTGTGCAGTCTGTGGCTGGTTTGCATTGTTGTCTGGCATTGTAGTGTTGAGCAGCGGCAGCTGGATGCTAACAGCGCGTAGCGTTGCGCAGTTGGAGGTGAGCCGCCAGCTGTGGTGGACGTGGGGAGAGAGATGGCGGAGTTTTGAAATTTGTAAGAATTGGTGTCATGAACTGCTATATATATTATGACTAGTGAGGTAAATACATTGTTTGTTCTCTATTAAAATCTTTCATTTGCTAACTATGCCTATCAGTAGTTAGTGCCTTCCGTAGTTTGAATCTTTTATTTAGCTGGCAGTAGTGGCGCTCGCTGCATTGCAGTAGCTTGAGTAACGAAGATTTTTGTGAGGTAAGTGATTTGTGAAACGTATAGGTTAATGCTAGTCAGGGCCATTCTTTCGTAGGGATTTTTGGAAGTCAGATTCCGTTGCGCTAAAGATATTGTGTGTCAGTTTAAGCACAGTCGTGTATAATTGTTCAAAGAGGACGTTTCACATACACCAGTCTTATATAATTGTTCTAAGGGGACGTTTCAAACACACATCCATCGTTTGATCTTATTTTTAATATCTCCTATACTTTTCCCATTCGGTGGTATCTAAAAGAATAACCAACGTTTAGGACTAAATTCCCAACTTCTGAATTAAGTTTTGAGATTAGTTTTAGATCTCACTAGTTACATTCTCCCAACACCTTCCTCAACACACAGCTAGTGTTCACTGTTTTCCTTAGTTATCACCAGGTCATCAGCTAAGAAGGGAGGATGTATTTTATCATCTCCTGTTGACATTCTCATCGGTCTATGTGTCTGCCGTCGTAACTGAGTGATCAGCGCTACTGTCTGCCGTACGGAGCATGCGACTTCGATTACTCTACCTGCTGAGGTCTTGGCACCACGACAGGTCGGGGCGCAGCGAGCCTCGCGACGCACTACTGGCTGCATCAGGCCTACTAAGTGGCCGGGTTTACTTCACTATACCGCATCAAACTGACAGCGTTGGCGGAAGATAACAAGCCACTGTGCCTGCACTGAATGGTGTGTTTGTGTCCAGCACGCCAGTGCTTGCTCGCTTACATTTACTTCTCTACGGCTCTAACACGAGAGGCATTTTCTCCTCAGACGATTTAGGCTGAGAAAATGTGGAATTTGGTGTGGGAATTCGTGGAATACTTCCTCTTCGTCCCCTATACCTTCTGCCCCTTTAGCTTCATCAAGTTCAGATAGCTGGACCCACTATACACAGCCTTCAATATAGCGTCTGTAGAGGACGTGCGTTGCAAGTAGAGAGCTGTCACTGAGTTCCTTTTGATCGAATAGCCGGCCGGTGTGGCCGAGCGGTTCTAGGAGCTTCATTCTGCAACCGCGCGATCGCTACGGTCGCAGGTTCGAATCCTGCCTCCGGCATGGATGTGTGTGTTGTCCTTAGGTTAGTTAGGTTTAAGTAGTTCTAAGTTCTAGGAGGACTGATGATCTCAGATGTTAAGTCTCATAATGCTCAGAGCCATTTTTTTGATCAAATACCAAACCATCGCAGATATTCATTGACGCTTCCAAGAGACCAACGGAGATCTCAGAGTGAAAAAAGCACGGTGAGTCGTTGGGCAAGGCGTCTGTCATCATCACAAGAAGTTTGCGCGAACCTGTCGGATCTCCTGCGTGCCGGCCGGCCAGCCGTTCACACCAGTGACTCCTGCAACGTCGGAGCGTGGGACACTCTCATTCGAGGTGATCGACGAATCACAATCAAAAACCTTGTCGCTCATCTGGACGTCTCTGTTGGTAGTGCTGACACATCAGTCCACCTGTTTGGATACTAAAGGGCGTGTGCCCGCTGGTTTCCTTGTCGCCTGATCGAAGACCATAACGAGCAACGAAGGAACATCTGTTTGGAATTGGTAGCGCGTTCTTTGTCAAACATCATGACAGGTGGTGAAACTTGGCTTCAATACTAGTGGAGTGGTACCATGTAGGCATACAGGCCCTAGCCCTAAGGTGACGAAAGGCTGTCGCATCGAACGCAGATTATGTTCGAAAACAAGAATTCATACCGAAAATAGTGGGGAAGAATATGGTGTGTAGGAATCTCGAGTAAAGCCAATATGTTTTCAGAAACAAATGTGTTCCATTACTTATTGAGCGAAACCTCCCGGCAGATTAAAACTGTGTGCCGGACCGAGACACGAACTCGGGACCTTTGCCTTTGGCGGGCAAGCACTATACCTACTGGGCTACCCAAGCACCATCCGTACAGCTTTACTTCCGCCAGTACCTCGTCTCCTACCTTCCAAACTTTACAGAAGCTCTCCTGCGAACCTTGCAGAACTAGCACTCCTGAAAGAAAGGATATTGCGGAGGCATGGCTTAGCCACAGCCTAGGGGATGTTTCCAGAATGAGATCATTCTGCAGCGGAGTGTGCCCTTTTGTGAAACTTCCTGACAGATTAAAACTCTGTGCTGGACCGAGACTCGAACTCGGGATCTTTGGCTGTGAGGAGGGGGCGTGAGTCTTGCTTGGGTAGCTCAGCTGGTAGAGCCCTTGCCCGCGACAGGCAAAGGTCCCGAGTTCGAGTCTCGGTCCGGCGCACAGTTTTAATCTGCCAGGAAGTTTCAGAACAGCGCACACTCCGCTTCAGAATGAAAATCTCATTCTGCTTATTGAATGCCTCTCGAATGTCTTCGAGACAGATTTTAAGCGACAGATGAGTTAGTGGAGCACGGTGTCGGAGCCATTTGTTGAATTACTTGAATAATGAAAATTGAAACCATCAGCTGAACTTCAACACAAATTTCGTTTATTCAAAACATGCCACTAGTTTCGTCGCAAAAATGTCTAATCTTCAGGCCCCAAGCGTAGGTTGCCGTCAACGTACGAACGACAATGACAAAGATCAACGGAGTCTAGAAATGGAAACAATACAACTTATTAGGCATGTTACGTTAGCATCTGCGGCCTACGAAATCGAGTGCAGAGGGGGTCAAAATCAATTGGATTCGAAACTTCCAGTTAAACCCCGCCAGTGGTCGAGCTGAAACTCCACATCCTGATAATATGTTTTGAATACACGACTTTTCAATTAAAATGCAAGTGTTGGTTTCCATTTTCATTATTCATGTACTTCATGTCTGGCCGCTGTCCCACTGTCCTCGATGGATTACCAGAGGCTTTGCTGAATGGGAATTCCGCTGCTAGCACTTTCCCTAGTATCATTGGGCCGGTGCGTCCACAATGCCTAATCGATACCTGTAGCAAGCTCTTTGGAGGAGCGTACAGTGGTCTCGGTGCGTGAGCCCGCTGGCTGGGACCGCACGCCGTCCCAGTCGAAAGCGACGGCGGCGGCGGCGGCGGCAGCGGCGGCGGATGCGGGCTGTCGACCCGGCCAGAGGCATATCGATCGCCGCTACGTCAGCGCCCGCCGCCCTTCGCCGTCGCATCCAACAGGTCCGGCGGGACGTCGGCCTCGAGCCCACCTTCGCTTTGCACATGCAGCTGCGTCCGCGTCTGACCTTCAGAACTATCATTACAACAGGATACTTTCTGCTATGAAGTGCGGCCGACAAATCGCGGTCCGATGAAAAATTAAGTTATTTCCTCGCGATTTACTGTCTTGTTCCTTGAAGAAAAAGTAAAATATTCGAAATTCAAAGACGGACGGGGGCTGGAGTTCAGGCACGTACGACAATTTAAGGATGTCTAAGAAAAGTCTCAGTGGGATCTACGGTGCACAAAAAGTTATGTGCACTCGTAGTTGGATTTATTAATTTCATGCTGCTTTTCGACCACATCCATATTCAAGAAGACGCGAAATAAAATGATTCAAAGTATCTCATCAACATATAAGAAACTATCAGGCTCGATTGCGGTAATGAAACCAACCTTTACCTAAGGTTTCAGCTCAAGTAATTGAGTTTTCTTCAGAAGATAAACCTGATTCTATAATATGTCTACGAGGGCATCGTCTAGAAATAAAACTAAAACAGCCTTAAAATGTGAATACTCCTATTTAGGCCGTTTTGGTTTTATTTCTAGACCGTGCCCTCGTAGACATATTATAGAATCAGGTTTATGTTGGGAAGAAGGCTCAATTACTTGGGCTGAAACCGAGGTAAAGGTTGGTTCCATTACCGCAATCGAGGCTGATAGTTTCTTATGTATTAGATTATCATGATTACTGACTTGGCTGCGATGTTGAAAGTACTAAAATATCTCATCAACAATTTAATAAAAACTTCGCATGTTCTATTACAAACCTGTTCACGGCTGTGTAATATTTACTATGTATTAATTGTACGTCCACTGTCCAGTCACACGAATATGACCTGTCAGTAGCCTGAATAACCATCTTTTGCAGCCCGGGCTTCTACGAGACATGCATGGATAGTCACTGAGTTTCGTGGACGTACCGGCATGTATACGGAGCCATCTGACTCCAGTGCGCGGCCAAATGCGCTGTGTTTCTCGGTTGAGCATTCGTGGCGTGCACAGCCTGATCTGCATCTACATCTACATCCATACTCCGCATGCCACATGAAGGTGTGTGGCGGAGTGTACCTTGAGTACCTCTGTCGGTTCTCCCCTCTATTCCGGTCTCGTATTGTCCGTGGTAACAAAGATTGTCGGATGCCTCTGTGTGGGCACCAATCTCTGATATTATGCTCATGGTCTCTTCGCGAGATATGTAGGAGGTACCAATATACTGCTTGACTCCTCGGTGAAAGTATGTTCTCGAAACTTCAACAAAATCCCGTACCGAGCTACTGAGCGTCTCTCTTGCACAGTCTTCCACTGGAGTTTATCTATCATCTTCGTAACGCTTTCGCAATTACTAAATGATCCTCCGCAGCCCTCCGTTTAATCTCTATCTTTTCTATCAACCCCATCTGGTACGGATCCCACACCGGTGAGTAGTATTCAAGCTGTGGGCGAATAAGCGTACTGTAACCTACTTCCTTTGTTTTCGGACTGCATTTCCTTAGGATTCTTCCAATGAATCTCAGTCTGGCATCTGCTCTACCTACGATTAGTAGGTTATGGTCATCCCATTATAAATCACTCCTAATGCCTACTCCCAGATATTTTATGGAATTAACTGCTTTCTGTTGCTGACCTGCTGTATTGTAGATAAATGATAAAGGATCTTTCTTTCTATGTATTGAGATTCAATTGCCATCCCCTGCAGATCCTCCTGCATTTCAGTACAATTTTCCATTGTTACAATCTCGCGATATACTGTAGCATCATCCGCAAAAAGCTTCAGTGAACTTCCGATGTTATCCACAAGGTCATTTTTATATATTGTGAGTAGCAACGGTCCTACGACACTCGCCTGTGGCACACCTGAAATCACTCTTACTTCGGAAGACTTCTCTCCATTGAGAATGACATGCTGCGTTCTGTTATCGACGTGGTTCCACAGATTTGTGAATGGGTTCACATTAGGGGAATTTGATGGGTAGGGGAGTACGGTAAAATCATCCTGGTGCTCCTTGAAGAAAGCGCGTACGCTGCAAGCTGTGTGACACGCTGCATTGTCCTGCATTGTCGTGGCAAGGAAAGTAAAAAAAGTACTTCTGATAACGGTTGACAGGCCTCCCAAATATAGATGCATACTTACGTATTTTGCCTTCTAGAATGACGGAATCATCCAGAAAATACCACGAATACATTCTCCAGATCATAACGCTCTATCTTTCGGCCGGAACCTTTCCGACAATTGTTGCAGGGATCTCTGTTGCTCCATCATGGGCAGGGGGCATCGGCTGGTTAAGTAATTGTCAATGTCAATGAACCTGACCAACAGCCTTGTAACTTAAGATGTTATTTTATTTTATTTTGAAGGCTACCAGTTTCAGAATTTTATTATTCCAGATGGAAATGGGGCCTGAAGATGGCATCTTAAGGTACGAGGCTGTTGGTCTGTTTCATTGACATTGACAATTGTAGCAGGGTGTTTGCTTTGAGACGTCCCACACACCTCTGACTGCACTCAGATGTTCTCATGTAATGTAGACCGATACGTTGTACCCATGTTTAATAAATTAGAGTTAGACTTTCTGCAAGAATGTATGACATAAATTTTGAGCTTTCACAGTGGCGTACGCAGAATAAAATTAGTAAATATGGCGGTCAAGACTAATATCAGCTTCTGCGTGAATGTGACTCTGACTGCGACTGCGAGTTTCTTATTTTTAGAGTAGATAGTTAATTTTAGCTATTTAAAAATAATGGAGAAATGGGTTTGATTATAAAATAATTTTTTGTACCCAGTTTCGACTTTCTTTTTATTTATGTTTTGCATGAGAAGCTTTTGAAAAAGATTCTCATTTTCAAGTCTGTTTTTCGTGTATTATGCCATTAACGCTATATGTTTTCTATGTATGAGATGGTGACGCAGAAAACATCACTCATAAATGGCATAATATAGGAAAAACATACTTAAAAATACATGTCATTTCCCAGCACGTGTTGTGAAAGTAGTTAATAATAAAATATAATCGCGACTGGCAACAAACAGATACTTTATGAACAAAACCATATACAATCGAAGTTTTCACCAGCCATTTCTAATCGATAAAATAAAATGTTAGCGAAGTAAAACAGAAAACTGGGTGTGACAGAAGAAAAACTGTACAACTTGTATTAAAAAGGTAATTATTTATAAGGTGATTAAAGACATATAACAAGTTAAAAATTACAGTGGCACTTACTAATAATTTAAAACATTTACATATAATTCAATGTCATGACGTGAATAAAAGGGTAAAGTAATAGAGCATGCGATCAAGAGACAAGGGTACTTTGTTAGGAAATTATGCAGGACTTCAAAGAAAAATGGAGAATTTCGTTAGGATATTTGACCAGAGAATAGTCATGTGAGGTACCTGAAACGTTAAGTTTTGGGACATCCGACTTGAATGAATCAGAGAAAACTGGGCACGATACTCTTTGAGCATGTCAGTCTCAGTAAGTACCTCAGAAGCAAGCAGAAAGAGATTAGACTAAAATAATACATAATAATCACAAAGTCACGTCTACGAAATAATTTTTCGAATTCGTTTCCTAGAGGAACAGTCTTCAAACAATCCTTTACCCATTTGGATAGTAACTGCTGTCCAGTCCGCAAATAATGACGGTATGGTCGAGGATACTTGGAACGCCACAATTATTTCCCCCTTCGCGAATGACACGTGGAAAGAACTACAGTTGATAACCTTTCATATGAGTTCGAATTCATCAGAGTTTACCGCTTCAATAATTTTGCATTACATATTTGGGAGAAAGAAAACATTGCTTAACTCTTCTCAAAACGTACTGTACGTTTTTGGAATTTCAACAGTAAACGACTAAGTGATTTGGAACGTCTCCCTGCAGCATCTGCCACTGGAGTTTGATGAACATCTCTGTGATGTTTTTGCGCTTCCCAAACTGACAAATAACGGAAAGTGCTACCGTTCTTTAGATTTTCTATACTCCGTTATTGATTTTTTCAGATAAAGATCCTAAACTGCTATTATAAAAGAATTATTCAAACTAAGGATTTGGAAACTTTCTATTTCGTGCGTGATTTACATTCCTCCACGATCCTTGCAGTGATTTTTAGAGCATCTGCTTCTCCTAGAAATAGGTTGATACGGTCGTTCTACGTTAAGTCTCACAGAATCTTATTCATGGACATTTTTACGGTCGTTGCTGTTTCCGGTAAGCGATCGCCAACCATCTAATAGAAAAATAATGGACGTTTCTGCCTTTTATGTGAAACACGTTTAGTGCTCATGTCAGTTCCCCACAAACAACGACGCCAAACGCGAACAGCCCCACCGAGCTTCCGACATTATCCAACTACCAAATTTTATATATATATATATATATATATATATATATATATATATATATATATATATATATATATATATATATATATATATATATATATAAACGACCCTCTGGCGGTTAGGAAGCACAGCTCGTGAGGAACTCGGCTTGCCCTCTTCCGATATTATTTGCTGCAAATTATGGATGAAAAGAAACGGGTAAATTCAATATTCCTAAATTTTTAATTGGTATGGTGCATTGCAACTACCTTTCAATGAAGAAAAAATTTAGTTAATGCAGATGAGTTGGAAAAAGTCAGTGTTCGAATACAGCATTGGTAGTATGCTGATTGACACCGTCACGTAGATTAAATGGTTGGCTCTGAGCACTATGGGACTTAACTGCTGTGGTCATTAGTCCCCTAGAACTCAGAACTACTTAAACCTAACTAACCTGAGGACATCACACACATCGATGCCCAAGGCACGATTCGATCCTGCGACCGTAGCAGCCTCGCGGTTCCAGACTGTAGCGCCTAGAGCCGCTCGGCCACTCTGGCCGTCGTAGATTAAATACCTAAATATAACATTTGCAAAGCGATGTAAAATGGAGTGAGCATGTAAGGACTCCAGTAGGAAAGATGAACGACGTACTTTGGTTTATTGGGAGAATTTTACGCAAGTGATGTTTACCTGTAAAGGAGACGGCATACAGAACACTAGTGGGACACATTCTTGAGTACAGCTCTAGTGTTTGGCATCCTCACAACGCTGGTTAAATGTAAAACACGGTAACAATTTAGAGGAGGGTTGCATTTTAGATCTGTCATCGGTAGGTTCGAAGAGGTATTACGGAGATGGTTCGGGAACACTTCCCTGGTGGGAAGGCGACGTTCTTCTCGGGAAACACTGTGTTGTGAAAATATAGAGAACCGGCATTTTAAGCTGACTGCAGAACGATTCTAGTGTCGTCAACGTACGTTTCTTGTAAAGACCATGAAGATACGAGAAATCAGGGCTCGTAAGGGGAATAAATATAGTCACTTTACGTAGGTTCAATTTGCGACTGGAACAGGAAAGTGGTGGTTTCCAGAGTATTTAGATGTAAATGTAGATGGCATTCGTGCGATATGACAAAAGTTATTTATACATGTGACGATTTCTTTCCGTTAGAAAGGAAGTTCTGTATTCTGTCTGCTAATATTTGTAGCAGGGTCATATTTGGGATCCACTGAACAAAATTTCAAGCCGGTAGCTGCTCGTTATATTCAGGAGTGAATTCAAACCGCTGGGAATTGAAATCAACTGAATTAGAATTAAGATATGATTTGCGGGGAATGTCGGTTTTGTATCGATAATATGTTTTATAAACACACAACGTACGATAGTAACGTCCGGGATATTGGGCTTTAGTTTCCAGGATATATATAATAAATATTGGAGTTCCATAATGGCAAAGGAGGGAATGTCATGAAATGACTAAGAATTCGTACATAGTATATCAAGTAGATGCAGGAAACAAGGCAGTATAGATGGTAATGAAGGATTTGTAGAGAGTATCGGAAATTTGGACAAGTAGAATTCTAAGTGACATCACTTTGTCAGATCATGCTGTTGTTTTGTGTGGAAGATAGTGGAAAACTGCATCATCTATATTTAACCAGTTTATATCTGTAGCTTAGTGCTGATTGATGACTGGTACATGCAGGCCTGATGTAAGTTTACAGTGGTAGGTTTGTTGGAAATATTTTAGAGATGGTGGCAGAATCTGATGAAAATGCGTCCTGTAATTACTGCTTGGCATTTTGTAATAAGAAGCCACTGTGAATGCGACTGGAAACTGAACTGGAATACACTTTGGAAGGAGGTTGTTCGGGTGCCTAAGTGCAATGCAAAAGGGTTTGTGCGGCTCAATGGTATGTTCCAGTATTTTTGTCATTCTGCAGTAACCTGATGTGAAGAAATAGAATTATAGGAATAAAGAACCATATGGAAATTCAGAATGCTGCAAGCATAAAATAAAAGATGTGAACTATTTTTATACTTTTTTACAGAAACCAGATTGAAACTACAAGAGGAGGACATAAAAAAAGAGGCAATTCTTGAGAAATGAGTAAAACAAAACTGTGGCCTGCCCCCCATGTAATTCAGTTTGTGAACAGAGCACTCAATAAAGGTAACCAAGGAAAAATTTGGAATCCCCTGAATACACCTGTGTCCCTCACAGCCTTCCTGAATTCCTGATCTGTTATTATATAGTCAATGACAGATCTGGTTCTCCTGCCTTCCCAAGTATACCGGTGAATGATCTTATGTTTAAAAAAGGAGTTTGTGATTACTAAGCCCATACTGGCACAGAAATCCAAGAGTTGTTTCCCGTTCCTGTTGGCCTCCATATCCTCTCCAGATTTACCCATAACCTTTTCATACCCTTCTGTTCGATTTCCAATCCTGGCATTAAAATCACCCTTGAGCAGAACACTGTCCTTGTCCTTTACTCTAACAACTACATCAGTGAGTGCCTCATAAAAACTATCCATCTTATCTTGATCTGTCCCTTCACAATGCGAATATACTGACACAATCCTAATTTTCTTGCTAGACACTGTCAAATTTATCCACATCAGTCTTTCGTTTACATTCCTTACTGCAACTACGCTGGGTTCCATTTCTTTCTTGATGTAAAGCCCTACACCCCATTGTGCTATTCCTGCTTTGACTCCTGACAGGTAGACCATGTTTTCTCCCACTTCCTCTTCTTTCTCACCCCTTACCCGAATGTCACTAACACCTAAAACGTCCAGCCCCATCTTACTTGCAGCCTCTGCCAGCTCTACCTTTTTCCCAGGGTAGCCCCCATTGATATTAATAGCTCCCCATCTCATTACCATTTGTTTGCCAAGTCGTATCTTAGGAGTCCCTGGTTTGTCAGTTAGAGGTGGGACTCCGTCACCTCCAAAGGTCCTAGGCATATTGCTCTGATTGTTGCCAGCATCATATTTAAAGTATCGGGGAAGCAGGTTGCTAGCCTTACGTGCCCCGAGTCCCATTGAGTTTTATCCCTAACGGTTAAGGGACTAACCGGTGGATTTGGTAGTCTTTGCCGTATGAGCACAAAGGTGACCACTACTCAGAATATGACCGAGATGCCCAGCCGTATTCCAAAGTAACTGGTATCCCGACCACTTACTTGGTCACTCAACTAAAGAAAAGTGCTTGACTGATTCCGTATCATCAAGGAGTAGGTAACTTGATGATGTTGGGAACTGACGATGCTTGGGGGTGTGGCGGGGAGGGAGGTAAAAATTGTAAAAGGAGACTTCAGTAAACAGTTTCAGGAGTATGTGGGTTGGAATTGTTGTCCACATGGAGTTCTGGTCAAGTCAAAATACTTATAGCTACAGGTAATAAAAATTTAAGATATTGCTGTGTGATTTTACATTATTTGGTCTAGGTGGTAAGGATATGTAGCAGGCGCTATTACTGGGACTGGGTGGTTGGAAATTGCCGAGGAAGGTATATTGCGTTGTTGGATACAAATTTTAAGGAGTGTGCTTAGATGTAATTTTTGAACCCGTTGCAAGAGTTTAATTTGGAATTGCGTATTAACATAAAGGCAACGATGCCTCGGTATGGATTGTCAGTAGCCGCATGTAGGCACAAAACGACAAATGGTATAGAAAAACCGTGGAATTGACGGGCGCTCGGGCGCTGGGACATGTTTTGTTATATCCTTATTCTAAAGTGAAAGAAGAAAGAGAAGCAACTATTATAATTGTTAATAAAAAGTTTTATATACACATATTAAAATATTAACTCATTAAAGGCGATATTTAAAAAAAACCTTGATGTTATAGAATAGGCATAGGTCCGCGTGAGCGTCCAGTAGTCACATTTATAATTAAACACGCCCTGTAAATTGGAATTTAGTCAACTGTCAATCAAAGCTGCGGTCTGCAATATCAGGGGCTTCTATGAACAGCTGATGGGCAAGCTCGGTCTGGTAAATACACATAAATCGCAGTATCCACAAGTCAGAATCACCTGTGTGTTGACATGCATGTTGCAGATAGTTATTAAAACGTGTTCCCTGCTCTATGACAGACCAAAACACACCACTGAATACATCAGACTTTCTTGTTGTTTGGGGCGAGGCTTCAAAACATACTTAATTCCAGATAAATATTGTCTGTTACATTTCATGTGTTCTTCTCGAATCTGCTGTTCCGGTATGTTTGACGCAATCTACGATTTATTTTTATTATTCTTCTATATTTTTATTGCCAATACTGCTTGCAATAATTTATACTATATATCCAGAACAGTGTCGTCACATAAATTTTCAATTTGTGCTCAGGCTATTACCTCAGTAGTGTAGCTGCCTTTGCATTTATACTATTAACCTGTTTTTTCTATTTCTACAGGTTCTTGTTACAAGTTTTCGTTGTTTCTATTTAGACTTAATTTTTGATACACGTCAATACACGCATATTTAAATTCCTCCAGTTTTGTCTGTTCCGGTTTGCTCCGTTTCCAGGTTTCATCTCCATCGAACAAATGTGTTTCGTTTTATATCATTTTCTTCATATCTATTTTTGTATCCACATAGTTCCTACAATTTTGACTGAAATTAAATACATACTATTTGATATGAACTGAGATCATTTTTTGGAGTCAACACAACACTCATCTCCCATTAGATTTAATAACTTTTGTAGTAAAATTGCTTACGGTTCATAATGGTATTGTAGTGGTTGCTTTACCTTTTCGTTCGTGAGCTAGCAATTCGGAAGAAATAACAGAGAGTAACTCATTTTTCTTCTATTTTGCAATGGTCCCAAACGCAGCGACGCACCCTGAAAGCTCACTGAAGGATCCTAGAAAGTGAAGCGTAACACGTCAAAGATAATTTCATTCGAAAGTTGTCAACTGCACTACTGTTTAATGAGACCTGCAGAAGCTATTTTAATTCCAAATTAAAATATTTTACACGCTAGGGTACGGTATAATAATAATTAATTTAACTTCGTAAACTACATTAATTTTAACAAATGTTTACTCTAAATTAACTATCCAATTACCAGTGACTCACGGCTATATTCGTTCCTGGAGGATGTTTACTGAGTGGTCGGGAACAGTATTTTTGTCCTCGTGAAGAAGCTTTTACTTAACATGGAAAAAATGTAAACTTTTGGAAACGGATTATTAGTCTTCAAACAGCCAAGGAGTGAAAGAAACCGAAGGCAGTCCATTCTTAGCACACGGCAGTACTAGATTACCCTTCCTCTCCCAGGGCGTACATTGCAGTTTCTTGTCGTAGCACATTACGAAAAGTTAGCGGCCTCTTCGCTGCAAACGAGGATACGTGACGCGAGTCCTGAAAGGCTGAGGGGCTTGCTACGTGTGGTGTGGAGTGGAGTGGGGTGGCACAAAGTGGCTGAAACTCGGCTCGGCACGTAACAGGCATATCGCAGGGGAAATACCTGGTTTGGTGTGAGTGATTTCGCTATACGCTTCAAAGGAAAATGACTCGCGCTGTTGTTTCTTCTGAAAGAAACACACGCCCATGGACACGCACACTCGCTCACACGCACACAATTTTATTTTTTGTCTGGAACGACGGACAACGTTGTCGAAGAGATAAATTAAAATATTTCCAATCTCCCAGTCAAACCAAGGTTTTCATGAGGTTTTATTAGGTTATCAATCTAAGGCCGAAATTGGAAATGCCCTCTGGAAGATTCCGGATTCGGATTCCCTCTGCCCTACTCCCAGCCTGATGGGAAAATATGGTGAAGATGACGGAGTCACACACTAGTCCGCTCTGCTCAAACGATCTATGAATGAAAGACGTTACAAGAAACAATAAAAAAGTCTCGTTGTCAGTCGCTTTTCCTACACAGGTACACTGTACATGTCGTGTGAGTGACCGACTTTTCTCTTATACTGTGCTGAAATCAAGCCTAACGAATATTAGGAACTCTTCAAAACGGGTGGGTATCGATTATTTCATTTATAAAACATAAGAACCTTGTGCAACTCGAGTTAAATGTAAATTATGTTAATTGTGGACTAAGGATTACATTCGACATATGTAAAAAGTTTTGAAGTTAATTCAGAAGAAAAATAATTACGAATTTTAGTTTACTGAATTTTGTGATATTTATATAACAAAGATGTGTAATGCCAATTTAAATACTTCCGTTGTCAGGAATTAAAATGATTACTTTCACTTCCTACAATCTACTTAGGCTCTCTCGCTTGGCGGGAAGGTACGATGAGAAAATGAGACATGTTTTCGCACCCGTAGTGAACTATTACTGTGGTATTATTACTGCGGAGTTATTACTGTGGAAGTTTAATTATTTTTGTGAGCCACTTGATCGAGCATTCAAAAAATACAGACGATAAAATTAATGAACATTTATTATTTAGTAATTCCTGTAGATGTTGAAAATGTCGCTACAGTTATAAGGTTCTTTTATTTAACACACGACAGGTTTGTGGTCTTGTACGCCCATCTTCAGGTGTCATACTCAAAATAGCAAGGAACGCGAGATAGTTTTTATACTCAGCAATACGCACAAAAAAAATATCCGTAAAAAATTTAAAACATTTAAAAATCGTCGGTCTAGCTACGGTTTTTAAATGTTTTAAATTTTTTATGGATTTTGTTTTTTGTTTTTTGCTTATATTGCTGCGTCTAAAAATTATCTCCCGTCTCCTGCTGTTTTCTGTACGACACTTGAAGATGGGCGTATAAGAGCTTGCAATCGGTCGTGTGTTAAATAAAGGAATCTTGCAACTGTAGTGGTATTTTCAGCCTCTGGTATAATGCTCAGTTGCGGATGTTCCTCAGACAGGATTGTTTGTATTTAGTAATTAATGTCACCCTTGGAAAGTTCCAATTCTGCAGAAAAAATCCCACACAACATCAATACCCCTAAGAAGAACACACGTCCAACATACAGCCAGCTAAGCTTCAGATTTATAATTTTAGGACGATTCCAATATCTGTAAAACTGACACGTAATTTTAAATGTAATCCCTCTTGAAAGAACATGTCATTATACTCACAAACAAATACGCTTTAAATATACACAAAGCAGCGATTTTTCTTCTGGGCTGTATTGTCGGTTAATTAAATTAACAAAGTAATTCGTGAAATATATTCGCAAACTACGAATGTGTTACGTTAACAGCTATACGGTTTACTGGACACTTACGAAAACTTGTGCCACACTAGGACTCGAACCCAGATTTCCCGGTTTCCCATATGTCCGAAGGAACATTGGATCGATCAATACAGACATTGTCAAATGCAGACACCGTACTAATATATTTCATGCCAAGGCCAAGGCAACCTGACGAGAAAGTTAAATAAGTCTGTCCTTATGCGCGATTTATGTAATTTTGTGAGCACTACAGGAAGCAATAGTCGGACATCGGGACATTTGGAACGGTCGTGGAAGTGTTCCCGGGTAGCGGACGTTGATCGCGACAAGCAGGTAATCCTGGTTATTGTCCCAGTCTGGCACAAACTGTCATACGTTTCCAGTAACTTGTACAACTATCATGGTACCGTGTTCATAATTAGTAAGAGCATTTCATGATTTAATACAGCTATCGGTCAACAGTGTCTGTTGCTTCAGATATGCATGCATGTCCGAAGAATCATTGCATCAAACTATACAGACACTATCAAATACAGACACTGGACTTATATAAAAATTAACTACCATCCCCCGATTCTGACAAATGTTTCGGGAAGGTTTCTCTTTGTTGCAGGACAACGCCAGGACTGTTAATCCTGTGCCAAATGCTCTCATTTGTGACTCCCTTGGCCCGACTATCAGCTCGCCTTCCATTTGGCTGAAAAGTCCCTTCCTCTGTAGTGAGTATTTAATAGAACAGCCAGCTCTGTCGAGAGAGGCTGTATAAACCAGGGCTGCCTCCATATATATGCTGGTCATTCTGATTGGTCTGCCACAAGCGAAGGAGTCTGAAAGTGCTACAGCCAACACTTCATCTCTGTGATGGAAGAAGATGGGAGAAGAGAGTGAAACTAAAAGCTGATAAGGAAATGAACACTTTTTCCTATGCGGATTACGTGGTGGGAAAAAATGAAATGATCGTATGGCATTGATGGCCGGGAGGTCCCATCCGTGAGAATTCGGCCGCCGAGTTGCAAGTCTTGTTGCAGGTGGCGCCACATTGGGTGACTTCCGTCGGTGGTGATGATGACGGGAACAGCACAACACCCAGTCCACGAGCGGAGAAAATCTCCAACCCGGCAGGAAATCGAACCCGGGCCCGCTGCATGGTAGGCAAGCACGTTACCACCCAGCTAAGAAGGCGGACGACATGGTAGGAGAAGAAATGCAACAGAAAATAAAACTGGTGAACCAACAAGTGAAGCAATTTGACCTAAAAACTATACTCATGGAAGTAGTTGTGATGCCAGGCACCAAGCACGAACTAAAGTTCATCATTGATACGGCTGAGAGCAACTAGAAAACATTTACTAGTTTCAATACCTTGGCAATGTTGTAACGTGGGGCACCTATTCTTCCCCGGAAACCTCTAATATATTTTAAAATTCAGCCAAGTGTGAGTACGACTCAAGCTCTGAGGGTTCCGTACGAAGTTAATTACGTATATAGATAGTTCATTGAGACCGTAAAATAGAGAACCTCAGCGATTTTTGCCTGTTATTGAGGTCTATACCTGCAAGATATCGGCTGCAAACATTCCATGACTTCCGAGAATGTTTTATTTTTAAGTTTTAACCTCAAGTATTTTACGTAATTTCACGTATGCCATTGTAATTCCTGAGGAAATGGGGTCTTAACAGTAGGACTGAGAGATAGTCGCACAACAAATGCCAAAAAGTTTTTCGTGTGGTGTAGTTAAAAATTAAAAATTTTCCGATATTTTCTTTAGTTGTGCTGTGAAACCTCCTTTCTCGGGAAATTTTAAGATTGTACGTCAACGAGAAGTTGAACAGTGTCGGCGAGTATCAAAATATGTGACATAAATTTGATTCACTTCGATGCTTAAATTTTTACATCGCCAAGGGCAAAGACATTAGTGACATGGCTTTGAACTTGATACATCTACCCTTTCCTGAGAAGAACAGATTTTAACTTAGAGGAAGGCAGACAGGCAGACAGTGTACCATTTTCATCGACTGAGGTACACAACCTTAAAAATGAGCTCACATTTACCAGAAAATTAGGACTCTCCTATGTGATAACAAAGTTCCATTAAGAGTCAAGAAAACCCTTCATCGGACGTATTTTCTGCCAACGCTGGATCTTCAGCCGTGAGGAAAGTAGTTAACTCCAAACCATGAGATATGATATGGAATGGATAGTGGAGCAACCCATATGCGGGAGCGTAATGCAAAGAATTTGTTTTACCGGAGGAAAATACACTATTCGATGCAACGTAGGGCTCTTTAGTTTGCCCCGAGAGGAGACCGAGTGGATACTATAAGAAATAAAATATTATGTAAGTCTGCAGGCTTTCGTGTCCGTTTTCACTGAAGTTAAAATCTTCTGGGTTATTAGGCCGCGTCATGTTTCTTCTAAAATGTTCGACGTTTCGACCCCTGCCGGGATCTTCCTCAGGATCTTGAGGAAGATCCCTGCAGAGGGGTCGAAACGTCGGACATTTTAGAAGAAATATGACGCGGCCTAATAACCCAGGTTTAAACTTCAATAAAATATTAGTTCAGACTATTATATCATGGATAAGAACAACTACTTTAATTTGTACAGTCTATTTCCACATAAATGTCATGAGCATTTACACTGCTTCTGAACATTAACGTAGCGCTTGATACAGACGAAATATGTCTGTCGCTCTGAGTACATTTAACAATATCTTCCACGCAGCGTTCTGACTAATGCACTGATCACACAGATGGCCCACCAGAAGGCGATTCTGTCATCTTAGTCGACGATCGCGGATTGTGGTGAGCGGCGCCGTGCTCGGCCGTAGGTAGAAGAGATGATGCGGAGTCGATGCCGAAAGTTTCTGGGCGTAGCCACGCACGTGTCACTTCGTCGATACAACTTGCCGTGACTATTTTTCCTTGTGGTCACGGTGCGAGGCACCAAGCTTGCTTTGGCATCTCACTCTTCAGACGACTCCAAGAGATTAAACAAGAACAGCGAGAAATTACTAGAAAAGGATCATCATCTCAAGAGGCTCAATGTCGGTGTAGGAAACGGCGGAACACACAAATGAAACAGCAGCAGGAAGGAGGGGTGAAATGGCACCGACACGAAAGGAAAGAAGTATACGTAGATAGATAAATATGGGAAACGCTCTTATCAAACATGCTGGATTGTGGATGAATGGGGAATAGTGGGGCAGGACACCTGTTATCGACATGTAGCCCACTCCTCTGCAACAGCACCAATACAGTCGCTGAGGTTAGTGTCATCATCCGGCAGGTGGGACATTGTGCTCTTACTTCGTGTCACGCTGCAGTGAAATTCGGTATTTGGTCCATCACAGGCCTCAGTTTCTATGATGAGAATCTTACGAGGAGAGGTGATCTCTCCTCCGATTACTAGTTAAATAACTACAAAGGAAATTTGTTTCACCAACGGGTCTCGAACTTTCTACTACTGGGTTGAGCGCACTGCACTAAGCGTGCAATAGCATCCCTGGCTACGAAAGTTGGTGAAACTATAAAAGTAAACCACGAAGAGGGGCACGAGCACGTACTTGCCGTGTTTCAGCAAAGAGGTAGCTTCAAGACTTCGTGAATGAAGACTAATCCTGGGGCTCAATTTGGCAGCAGCCAGAAGATGAGTACTGCATCTGCCAGTGTGATCAGCTTTATAACAAGCATAGAACGCACAAATTGCTGATAAACCTTTCTAGGTAAATGACATGAAAGCAGTACAGTCCAACTATGATAATAACCAAGAACTGTAGCGCAAAATTTACAGAAAATCTTAGTTGTTGAGACTGAACAGTAATAGCATATGGGTCTTCATAGCCTCACACTTGTCTTTTATGATTGATAAATGATCGGTAAGTGTGGAGGTCCTATGGCAAGGAATGTCAAACCTATATCTGGAGACTAAAAAGGAATTTAAAAAGCTCTCCACAAATGGCTTTTGGTCTCCGCATTTCATTTGGCTTTTGATTTATGTTCCTCCGTGTAAGCTGTATATTGTACTAGGGTGCTTGCGTCTGTGGAGTTCTGCTACTATAAAAAAGGTGTTGCTCACATTGAAGGACCTATATGTTGAGACCAAAGAAATATTTATTAAGAGCTAAGTCTGTAGTGTACGTTAGTATAACTTATTTGAACTGTTGTAACATGCTACAAGGATGTCTGGAGGAATCTGATATGTAATGATGAAGGAGAATAAATAACTCTGAGACAGTACAGCATATAAATGAAGAGGTTGGAATGGCAGGTGAAAACAGATCTCCTCTTCCAATAGCATGGAAAATATCAATCAATTGGCCACTTCTGCCGATACAGTAGCTTTTCAGTTAATGTTATGGGAAGAATGATTCAGCTAACCAGAGCCACATGACGGTCCTGAAGAATATCTCAGCAAATGGGTCGATTGTACAGAAGAAATCTGAAAAGAATCTTGGTGCAGGCTACCAGTGTGGAAAGTATGGGTCTCGGGTCTGCCGCTGGACCACGTTATGTGTAACCTACATAATTTCCTCAAGGTCACTTCTCGACACCGTCAGGTGGTGACGTTTTCTGCTGGCACTATATGTGCTCGAATCTATTAGGCTTTTAACGTTGTATTCTGTAAGTATATTTCTGAAGCTCAGTACTAAAACGAACACGACCATTGTGCAAAGTAGGTCTCAAGTATGGAATCGCACCTATTCCATGGGTACTAAGTTCTGGTAAGACACTCAGTAAACCTTCTCACATTAATACTAAACAACTGGGAGGGAGAATGGAACAACGTTTAAAGTCGTACATATGCGCAGTATGACATCCAGTGGTCAGTGCACTGCAGTTTTAGTAACATATCCTAAGCAAAGTTCTTAGTATGATCCGAAGAGTGTGTGGTACGGTGGAGGCTGCAGAGGGGGGGGGGGGGGGGGGGGAGGGAGACATTAAAAAGAAAGACAACTATTTTAGGAGCTTTATTAATGTGTTTTATATTTTCAAAAACAACTGTTGATGTCTCCATGCCTGTAATCACCACCTGAACTGAATAATAGCAATTCTTGGACTGAAACACTAAAATGTCGGTGAGTCTCGGTTAACGGGTGGGTTGTGGGAAATATCTGTTGTTTAGGGATGTAATTTCCGGTTTCGGACGCCCGTGTTATTTCCCTACAGGCAAGAGAATCCGATTATCAGACTGCTGCTTGGAGCAGACAAATAAGTCAATTCCTCCCTTGGCGACGGCGGCGGTGGGGCAAGAGCATACATTCGAATACTCTCAAACCTATAACTGCTTTTCTGGTAATTTGTTTACGTCTTCTACATTCTCCTCGTTGTTCACATATGTGTATATTTTTTTACGAAGAAGACCAAGAAGCTAGCTTTCTGGCTATGAAGTTTTTCTTTTAACTTTGTCAGATGACTGTAGGGGCTGATAACTATTAAATTCAGCTAGGTATGGTCGTTTGTATAGATTTTTCGAATTTTCACCATAGTTTCGTTTCTCTGTTTCACGTATCGTATAATAATACTCGTATACGATTCTTACAGCTTTATTTACTTTACTAGTCGGAGACATATAATTCAGAGATGAATACACTACAAACAGAGTATTCATTTAACCCTCAAAATCTTCCCAATCCTTGTCGATCTCCAGTGGGATGACCATTTGTCCTGGCTGAGTAATATTTGTACCATTTGGGGTTCGAAGAATGAAGATCCGCACCATTCCATCTCTCCCTGCTCTTGTTTCCAAATGCGGACTCTCTTCCAGTCTTGCCTGATTACACTCCTGTAAGAGCACAATGTCTCCTACTCTGTATTTAGCCGGTTTCTTCTTAGGACTCTGAACTTCATGAAAGTTTCTTCTTTTAAGAAATTTCTTTCTGCCATCTTCTCCTAAATTCCATTTTCCAATTTTTATCATGGATTTGCTTCTCTTCACAGAACCTTCTGTATACTCCGTTCAGGACCTGTGGGTATTGTAGTTGACCGTTCTTCAATTACGAAATGGGTTGGTGTTAGTGCATCTGATTCCTCACGTGCGCTTGGTAGTGAGTTGATGGCGGCTTTCCTTTCTACTAATGAAGTCCTAAGTGTTTTTCCCAGAATCTTCCAGAAGAAATGTTTTGTAGTTCCTACTAAGCTTTCCCACCAACCTCCCCACCAAGTCAACAATGGCACAAAAACTTCCAAGAGGCGCCTTGGTGAGCAAAGTGCTGGCTGATTCTTGTGTCTTTGAATAAATAAACTATGTCTTTCTGTTCTGCGTTTGCTGCTTGAAACGTTTCTGGGTTATCCGAATAAATAGTAGTCGAATAAATAGTATTTGGTAGCCCTATCCTAGCAGTAAATCTTCTGAAAGCATTCAAAACTTTATCTATGCTCATATGCGAGTTCTAGGTGCAGAGCTCTTGTATCACATGCAAATAGTACCGTATTACATACACTGTTCTTTTGAACCATATTTTTCTTTTTGGAATGGTAGAGTACAGATGATGGTGGCGTACTTTCGTGCCACACCCTGGATTCACCTGTATGAAGCCAGATACAGAGATTATTGTTGTGGTTAGTGTCGTGTGTCGACCCCAGCTGATCACTTTGTCTCTCATGGACGTCACATTAGTCAAAACGTTTGTCAAATGAAAATGTCTGAATGACGTTTCTTTAGCCATTTTTTTGTCTTTTGATGTTAAGATTGAATAAATCTTTTGTTTTTTAGATCACAGCTCCTCCCTGTATTCTGATTAACATTACCTTTGCCATATTCATTAAATTCTTGATTATAAAATAAAGGAGGGAGCTTGTAAGCTTTCCTGCTGAGCCGTCCATATCCAAGATCGTTTTGCTGATTCTTGTTCATGGGCTGTGAATTTGCCCTTAATATTTTCTGGGCGTGTAACATTGTAGATGCAACGAAGAATCCACGCCATTATGTGCAACAGTTTCCTTTAAGAACTGTATTTTGGTGCGTCATTGGGACACACCCATGCATTAATAGTTAAGGCTTGTTGCAAGTCTTTTGCGTCTCTGGCAGTGGGTCACAAGAGATTTGTTGTTGAAGCCAAGTTTCAGGTTTCCGAGTTAGCCATGAAGGCCCATGCCACTATAACACGGAAGTTTGTAATCTCTCTATCGAAGTTCCACCTGACAAGAAATTGTCGGATTGCCTTTAGTAGAGCAGTGTCTCCACTGTAATAGCGGTTAAATTTCATGGATTTGAGTTACTCTATTAGGAACAAACGTATTTCAGTGATGGGGATCGCTTAGTATCCAGCCAAGAGGCCCCATGGAATTGCTCAGATTATTGAGTTTGTGATGTCAAACCCGTATGCCCTTTCTGAGGCATCACAAAAATCTGAATTTGTGAAATTATTCCTTTTTTGACAGTGCAAGGCTATCCATCAGGGTACTCTGAATGATTGCTAATGAGCCACTTCTGATGTCCAAAACTTCCATCGGGAGGGCTAAGTATGGAGGCAATATCTCGTCCCAATGTATGCCTTTACACTATGTATCTTCAAAGATAATTTTTCCTCTTATGGAAATCGGTGAAGAGATACCATGAGGACCATAAAATTCCGCTGTCGTGTGCAGTAACTGACGTTCAGTTGCGGGTCCATCTAGTAATTTATTTGTAATGAGACGGTGATCGAAGAGGATTAAATCCGATTCATTATCCCAGTCAATGCCTTAACTGATCTCTCTTCAGTTTTTCGCAAGCCCTTTAGTATGTTATAATTTGTAGCCCGTTTTGCTATCGGAAGTTTTATTTGCTGCAACAGACCTGTCACCTTATAGTATGCGGGTGTGACAGTATTGTCGTCTTCGCAGCTGGCACAAAACCGGTCATGAAAGTGCTTTTATCTGTAAGTTCTGCTGCAATAGGGTAAGTGTCTTAAGACTTTCTAGCCAATTCAGACAAAATAAGAAATGGGCTGAATGTGAGGCCAAATGATAAACATGAAAATCTATAAATGACGACGTCATTTGTAGTTTGCCGAATACCATCTTCTCTCTTCTCGACACGAAACCAGAAAAATCGCGTTAAATCTATATTCTATTCATTCGGTGACAGTTTTAAGAATACCTGAGTGCCGTTGCTGACAATGGGGTTTTCATATATCATGAAACGAATTAAAGTTGATTGTATTTGATGTAACAAGTTCGGTACTGAATCTAGTGTGTGATTAAGCGACGGTGAATCATTTTCTCATGATGAAGCATCAAATACAATCCTCCATTTTGTAATTCCCAGTCTTTCTCTCTTCACTCTGTGATCAGTAAGATTGAATACGTTATTCGAAGTATCCTACGTCCTGATCCTTCAACGTGCTCATTCTCAATACAAAGCAACATCTGTGAGTAATACATCTCACGAAAATGAACATTATTAGGAAATTCTTTGTAACGACGTAAAATGTCTTTCTGCATTGCAAAGATTAAAATAAACCAAACTATCTTTCTTTCTTAGTAATGAAACTACCCACCTGCCTCCCATCATTTGGAACGCATCATGGAAGTTCTGCAAAACGGTGCCAAGTTTCAGTGAGAGTAATCGTTCTTGTCGTTCTTATATACCCATCAATTCTAAGTCCAAGAAGGGACACATGTCCATGTCTAAGAAAGCAGAATCTTCGTTGAGGTGCACATGGCTAACAATAACATGCGTAACAATAATAGTCAACCTGCGACCACTGGAAATCCGTCGAAAAATCTAGGTGGAAGAAAAACTGCGGAACCAGTAAGTCATATTGGTGGGTCATCCTTTACTATTTTCCAGTATTGGTCTGCACCTATAAGAATTTCAGTAGGATACTGGTGCACGCCGTCCTTGGGATCAGAAAACCGCAGCTTACGTTAATACCTTTAGAAACGCCTAGAAGTGATGAATACGTGTTCCTACTTTCGAAGACGGAAAAAATCAATGCATTTTTTGTATAAACTCCTCTCACCTTGAAGTGAACAAGCCTGCAATTTGTGGACGAGAAATGTCGTGATTCAAATCCTACAACAGCTAATGGTTAGTGGATAATGAGTTTTAATTCCATTCATTCTAACTGACTAAATTCGTGCTGATGAACCTGATTTTGTTCCCAGCGTCGAGTAAACAGCGCGTACGTTTTTTCAATCCAGTCGGAACTGTGATCCAAACAGAGGGAGTTTTAAGATGTGTGAAGAGAGGTCGTTGAACATCAGGCTTTCCCAGTGAGACCGGTGTTTCTTCATTGCAGATAGATTCATGATGGGACCCTTTGCACCTACGATCTAGGTGAGCCAGAATCAGATGGTTTTTGTTTCCATAGTGAGATACTTCGTTTCTTTATGAGAATCTGCAGTCATGGGAATGCCTTAAGCCAAGTTCTTTGGCCCATCTTCTAAATATCCCCGAAGGAAGACGTTCTTGTCTTTAGTAGAAATCAAGAACACATCTTCACTTCGCCTGAAATTAACTCTAATTTGATAGTGGGAAGCTTAACAGCATGAGGCACAGGTTTCAGAGTTGATTTCACGGCTGAAACTGGTGTAGGGTTTGTAACTGAGATGACAAACTAACCTTAGTCTTTCTAGTCACCTTCAAATTTGCCTTCCTAACGATGTCTACATATTCCTCGCACCTACTGACATCCGTTTCAGAGTCTGTGTCGGAAATAAGATCGTGAATTGCATCGTCGAGCACTCTCAAATGATCTAACGTCTCTTGCAGTCTTGCCCGAAAATACTCATACTGCGTATCTTATCCTGTATCTCCTTCGTCAGTTGCCGTGCTGAACTATGTTCCTAGCACTCTTTCAGTCTTTGATTTTGTTTTGAAGTTCCGTAAAGATATTTCTACATCTGTCTCTGTCATTGTACTTGAACTGATGTCATACGCAAACAATCAGAGAACATATACAAGAAATTGTAAATAATGTTCCGTCTCAGATTACCGTTACGAAGAAGCAGTCAAAGATTGTACGAATAGTACAACAAACAATTGATGGCGCTATTTGGTCTCTAGTATATAACGAAAAAACTGCCACTACTCAGTATCCTCGCACATAACACTCAGACTTTGTAAATGAATTTGAGTTAATATGCGCTTCCATTAACATGGCCCTGCCAGGAAAAACGTGCTAGTCAAACGCGAGTGATGAAATAATGTGATTACAAGCTGTCTTGCTATAGGCTGTCTCCGCTCTTACCTCGTTTCGAGGATGTGAAGCAAGCTGACATCGTTTGCTTCTTTCCTTTTCCGTTTAGCAGCTGGGTCTTTCCCACCAGTCACAGCATCCCAAGTTTCGCCACTGTTTCCTTATTGCACCTTTATTTACATTGCTAGTCAGAGATATATAATACAAAGATTAATATATCACAAACTTAATATTTATTTAACCCTCAACGCCCTGGATTCTCCATGACTGAAACCTTATTTTTAAAGTTCTCGCGAAATTACAGGGCCGCTCGCTGGGTGACAATCTGACTTCATCATTTCGTCTGACAGAGTGCTCAAAGCATTAAACATATGGAAGGAGGTGGGAATGTAGACTACCTCCAATAAAATAATCCATGTAACGTGGGTCAGTTTTTATTGGTTACAGAGATACAGGTATTAGAATGTAACCCAAGTTGAAACTTACAGGAAGTAAAAGACGAGTTCTCATTAAACATATGGAAGGAGGTGGGAATGTAGACTACCTCCAATAAAATAATCCATGTAACGTGGGTCAGTTTTTATTGGTTACAGAGATACGGGTATTAGAATGTAACCCAAGTTGAAACTTACAGGAATTAAAAGACGAGTTCTCATAGATTCCAAATCTGACTTCAATGCACTTCCCAATTTTGTTGATAACACCAAGTGCAGCTCTTCAGAAGGCAGCGTTATTCATAATCCCAATAATTTATTAGTCTCTTGTGTTTTCTTCGTAGACTTTCCTTTTCAACCATTCTATGAGGGTATGGTCCGTGGATCTCGGCGGCAAAGAATTATGACCATTTATGCGTATTGATCTTCCAGGTAATGTAAGGTTTAAATGTGTCACCTGACAACTAGAATTTGCAAGCGCTGTGTTACGCTAGAAGATCTTACCAGTATCTACAGCCAAAGGAACCCCATCCAATATTATGATATTGTAGCGCCTTTGTTATTCCAAATTACGAAGCAATGATCGTTCAGAATGCACCCCGCGACTGCAGCCGTTATGACACCTGGAATGTATTCGCAGTTGCGAACATGGACATCTATCAGCTGTATAATGGAATGACGACAGTGAAAATTTGTCTCGCACCGGGACACTAACGCGGATTTCTCGCTTATGGCGAGCGGGCGCCTTACCATAGGCTATCCCAACACTAGTCACGCCCAGATCATACTTCCATGCGCCGTCAACCAAGTGACTACAACCTGCGCTCGTACACACATACTGTATGTATCGCTTTCCCGGTGTCTGCGAATAAATAGAGTGTTGGAGTGCCTTTGTTATTCAGAAATATGATGTCATGTTCCTTTTGACATGCATGCATGTCCGAGGGAGCAGACAGTGCGTAAACTACAGCCATCACTGCATTATACGGCTGATGGTTGCCCATATTCGTAACTGCGAATACATTTAGTGTATTTCATAACGGCTGTAGTCGTCTCAGTGCCAGGCATTACAATACAGTGGATGTAGGTGTGCAGATTGTAGACGCATGAGTGACAACATATGATACTTTCGGTCTTGCTCGGATAGCGTAACGGTAGGCCGACCGCTCGCTATAAGCGGGAAATCCGGCTTCGAGTTCCGGTCTGGCACAAATTTTCATTGTCGTCGTTCCATTACACAGCTGATGGTTGTCCGTATTCGCAAATGTTTGTCTGTATTCGCAAATTTCATGTCTGCGAATAATGATGGATGTTTGTTTTCGAGGACATCTAGATATCGGTGCCGTGTCAGATGTTCCAGTATCGCAACAGTAGAACTGGTCAACAAATCACAATCACAGTTGAAAAATTCAATTACGTAAATTGAAGCAAAACTACACAACTTGAATTTAAAACAAACAAAAGTAACGTTCCATAAATAAATCCATATAAACTGGAGTATCACCAATCCCGATAGCAACCTTCCGTTTTCAAATGAAGATATAATGATTTCTGCTGCGATTGCTGCAGTTAAAAGAGCAAAATAGAGGTGCGTTTCACTTATAGGAAGAAGATTACTGGTATCAGAAACGCATGCAATTCTTTCGCTCACCTCTGATGAGAAATAAGGACAATAGGTTCTTTACTCAAAGAACACTTTACCTTTACAAATCACGGAAAGATGAAAATAAGAAGTATGCAATATTGCTGAGAATCCGCACTAGTTGGGGTAGAGGCAGTAGAGTGTGAAAGTTTGATGCACTTTTATTGAAGACTACATCACATGTCCTCATTTCATTGAAGACACCTATCCCTATAGAAGTGCTACCGACTCTCCTAGAGACGTCAGCGCTTAAAATGCTTAGATGTATGTGGTCCAAGTACGGCATGTACTTGACCCACTACTCGCTTGTTTCTCCGAAAGCGCTCACCCAACTATTTCTTGTTCGCTGGAAAGGACATGAAAGAGTTATCAGCTGACCTGCACGGTGACCGGGTTTGACACCACTGGAGCTTTTTCTGTTGGAAAAACTCAAGACGTAGTCCATACACAGGTTCCGACTAACCAAGAGAGTTTAAAACATTGCAACGTTGCAGAATTTGCAGTGACATCGATTTAACCTTTTCAGTTCCTCCAGAAGCCCTTGTACCAGCGACTGAACACATGTATTATAGTAGACCGTGCGAATTTTGACAGTAAACCCATGATACAAAGTTATTATTTAGCTCTCTTTGCACCTCAGCTCCCTGGTTCACAAACATGGTTAATTATAACATGCACCTTCCACTGAAGGCTCGGGTAGGAACAGGAGCAGGACTTTACCTTCGTGAACTGGTGAATCAATCTCAGATGCCCTCTCGCTCGTGTGTCTGTTCCTACCACATGTACCCAAATGTGGTTAGTATCAGTTTTAAACAAAACTTTTCTCCATCAGTCCGCTTCTCTAAGTAGATTCTCTTAGCTGCGTCAAGCTGGAGTGCAGAATCGGCCTGACAACACGAAGTTCCGCATAACACACCAATAGGTTTCATGTTCAGAACAGATAAATCCTGTTCTTAATATTGTAATGGCTCCGACACTGATAATCTGATTTTGAAAAGTAAAATGCCGATGAGTTAATCTCGTTAATATCTACGAGCCGTTCAGCAGAAATTACTACAATTGCATGTGAAAAGAGTAAGTTGATAATGTTATCTACATGATTAATATATCCCGCGAAACGGCTCAAAAAGAACTTTCTCGCAACTATTGTGAGTGGGAAAAGAGTTATGATAACTTAAGCGGTTGAGGAAATATGTGAGGTAAGGAGTTTATACACAAAAAGATTCACCTAGAAGACAATGTAACTTGGTATATGCACACACCACCGGTTGTTTCGTAAATGACTAGAGCTTGTAACAGGACTAATTATAGGGTAGTTAATAAATAAAAGTTTGGTAGATTGTATATTACCCGATCCACAATACGTAATTGACAAAAATTATAAAGTATGGTTTTTCTTAATGTATATCAGCAAATTAAACTGTATGGTTCACTAATATACCGAATGAAAATCATTAACACTATTTCGGATCGTTAAATTGCAATTAAAAGAAAGTTGTAATTCCTTAGAAAACTTGATGTTGTGAATTAATACACTACTGGTCATTAAAATTGCTACACCACGAAGATGACGTGCTACAGATGCGAAATTTAACCGACAGGAAGAAGATGCTGTGATATGAAAATGATTAGTTTTTCGGAGGCGGTGATGACACCTACAACGTGCTCACATGAGGAAAGTTTACAACCGATTTCTCATACACAAACAGCAGCTAACCGGCGTTGCCTGGTGAAACGCTGTTGTGATGCCTCGTGTAAGGAGGAGAAATGCGTACCATCACGTTTCCGACTTCGATAAAGGATTGTAGCCTATCGCGATTGCGGTTTATCGTATCGCGACATTGCTGCTCACGTTGGTCGAGTTCCAGTCACTGTTAGCAGAATATGGAATCGGTGGCTTCAGGAGGGTAATACGGAACACCGTGCTGGATCCCAACGGTCTCGTATCACTAGCAGTCGAGATGACAATCTTATCCGCATGGCTGTAACGGATCGTGCAGCCACGTCTCGATCCCTGAGTCAAAAGATGGGGACGTTTGCAAGACAACAACCAACTACACGAACTGTTCGACGACGTTTGCAGCAGCATGGACTACCAGCTCGAAGACCATGGTTGTTGTTACCATTGACGCTGCAGGACAGGAGCGCCTGCGATGGTGTACTCAACGACGAACCAGGATGCACAAATGGCGAAACGTCATTTTTTCGGATGAAACCAGGTTCTATTTACAGAATTGTGATGGTCGCATCCGTGTTTGGCGACATCGCGGTGAATGCACATTGGAAGCGTGTATTCGTCATCGCCATACTGGCGTATCACCCTGCGTGTTGGTATGGGGTGCAATTGCTGACACGTCTCTATCATCTTTTGTTCGCATTGACGGCACTTTCAACAGTGGACGTTACATTTGAGATGTGTTACGACCCGTGGCTTTATCCTTCATTCCCTGCGAAACCCTACATTTCAGCAGGATAATGCACGACCGCATGTTGCAGGTCATGTACGGGGCTTTCTGGATACAGAAAATGTTCGACTGCTGCCCTGGTCAGCACATTCTCCAGATCTCTCACCAATTGAAAAGTCTGGTCAATGGTGGCCGAGAAACTGGCTCGTCACAATACGCCAGTCACTACTCTTGATGAACTGTGTATTGTGTTGAATCTGCATAGGCAGCTGTACCTGTACACGCCATCCAAGCTCTGTTTGACTCAATGCCCAGGCGTATGAAGGTCGTTATTACGGCCAGAGGTAGTTGTTCTGGGTACTGTGTTCTCAGGACCTATGCACCCAAATTGCGTGAAAATATAATCACATGTCAGTTCTAGTACAATATATTTGTCCAATGAATAACCGTTTATCAACTGCATTTCTTCTTGGTGTAGCAATTTTAATGGCCAGTAATGTATACGGTACTAAGCTACAGGAAAATTTGTAATTTCTTTCTCATAATTCAATTATGACAGCCCCATACAAATGTTAGGAGAAATATCTATGTCGTAATTAAACCAATAATTAATTATCGAAGTTAATAAATTTTAACTTCATTAAACATATACATTTGGGGCATTTATCAGTCATCTGATGTATTTAATGTGTCTTTTGCACCTTATATATCACGTAAATAATGAAAAATTAGTTACATCAGTGGTAATTAACTCTTTCATTAATGATTCTAGAACATTCTTATGTAAACACCATCGATTTTCTGCAATTTTGATGCTACGAAATTATCATACAGAATTTTAACTTGATATTCCGTTGTGGCATTTTTTACTGTACCTCAATTAATCTCAGGAATAATATCCAACGTGAAATCAAGATGTAATTAATGATTTTGGGATAGGTATTTTTATTGTAACGTCATAACCAAATTCCACACAAAAATCAAATTAACAACTTTTAGAAATTTATTCTCAATGAATCATCATTTATTGTCAGTTTGTAGTAAATCAATAACTTTTCATTATAAATCAGTAAATGTAGCTGTTTTCGACAATAGGCCAAAGCACATACATAGTTAAGATAGGGTCTATACTGAGCTGTGGACAGCACTTAAAGTCAGCCGTAGTTTGGCCAGTGTAATGGCGCAAAGTCTTTAACAATTTCTGTTTTGTCAGTCATGTTGGTAGAAAACAGTTCATGTCTGCTGTTAAAAAGATTTATCAGTGTGTTGGAAAATATTATTTCAACATCCAAGTTTTCATCACACCCGAAATCCAGTGACTCTGCAACATACATCCCCTAATGGACGTTATTGGTGGAGGAGATTCGACGGTTCTAAAATAAATATTCCAATGAAAAAACTACATCACTCTCACACTACGATCTATATCTCGAAATGAGAAGTATTTTAGCCAGAACTGCAGTTGAAGTAACATTGGACGTTGCAACTCACTGTGAGAGGTAGAACAACCGCCAGAGTGCATCAGTGTTGTTCGTGTTCAGTGTTGTCAGGAAACATGGTAGGGTGTATTGAGATCGTGAACAGGGTCATATGTTAAGTGGTCACTATGAAAAAGGTGGAAATGCCAAGTACTGGTGTGAGACTGCGTTTTTAGCACCTGACAATGTTTGAAGGCGGCCTCTCTGGGGACTCCATTCCATTTGGCCGGCTGTTTGAATCATGCATCGGTAGTGGTTGAGGGAATTTTGGCCCCACAATGGTATGTCTCGGAAATCCTATGTCCATGTATATACATACATCAAAAAGAGTTTTGCATCACCCCGATTCCCAGAACTCCTGAAGATAGACATTGAGTGTGGATATGCATCAGACCCTTTGACTGTTCAGAAATGTCACTAAACCTGCCCAAAGATGTAAACTACCATGCACGAGCAGCGCCTATTAGAGGGAGAGGGTCCGACCCAGTCATTCCACCAGGAAGGAGGTACACGGGCTGTGTTGTCTGTAGTTCAGCTACGCCTAGACTGTCAGTACCGCGGTTCGATCGCGTCCACATTGTTACATTGTGCCAACAAGGGAAGTGTCCAGGCATCTCGGAGTAGACCAAAGCGATGTTGTTCGGACATGAAGGAGATACAGAGCGACATGTCTCTCTCAGGCCACCCAAGGGCTACTAATGCAGTGGATGACCGCTTCCTACTGATTATGACTCCGAGGAACCCTTACAGCAACGCCACCATGTTAAATAATGCGTTTTGTGCAGCCACAGGACGTCATGTTACGACTAAAACAGTGTGCAATAGGCTGAAAGACGCGCAACTTCACTCCTGACCTCCATGGTGAGGTCCATCTTAGCAACCACGACACCATGCAGCGCTGTACAGATGGTCCCAACAACATGCCGAATGGGCCACTCAGGATTGGCACCACGTTCTCTTCACCGATGTTTCTCGCATATGCCTTCAACCAGATAATCGTCACAGGCGTGTTTGGTGGCAACCCGCACAGGCTTTACGCCTTAGACACACTGTCCAGCGAGTGCATCAAGGTGGAAGTTTTGCTGCTGTTTTGGTGTGGCATTCTGTGGGGGAGACGTACGCCGCTGGTGGTCATGGAAGGCGTCGTAACGGGTGTACGATGTATGAATGCCATCCTCCGACTGATAGTGTAACCATTTCGGCAGCATATTGGCGAGGCATTCGTCTTCATGGATGACAGTTCGCGCCCTCATCGTGCGCATCTCGTGAATGACTCCCTTCAAGATAACGACATCGCCCAACTAGAGTGACCAGCATATTCTCCAGACATGAACCCCATCGAACATGCCTGGGATAGATTGAAAAGAGCTGTTTATGGACGACGTGACCCACCAACCACTCTGAGGGTTCTACGCCGAATCACCGTTGAGGAGTGGGACAATCTGGACCAACAGTGCCTTCATGAACTTGTGGATAGTATGCCACGACGAATACAGGCATACATCAATGCAAGAGGACGTGCTACTGGGTATTAGAGGTACCGGTATGTACAGCAATCTGGACCTCCACCTCCTAAAGGTCTCGCTGTAAGTTGGTACAACATGCAATGTGTGGTTTTCATGAGCAATAAAAAAGGTGGAAATGATGTTTATGTTGATCTATTTTCCAGTTTTCTGTACAGATTCCGGAACTCTCGGAACCAAGGTGATTCCAAACGTTTTTTGATGTGTGTAGTTTTATCTCAGTTACAGGTCCAAAAAAATGTTAATAAATTACGTTATTAATTTGGTCGGTAATGACCAGCTTCAGACCTGAGTAAACGCAGTACGGTAATCATATCAAGTCGACTTGTCATTGACATACTGTGCGCGCTCTGGTCTAGGATGGTCATTGTCTACTGAAATTAATGCCCTGGTTCAAATACAATTTTGTGATTTGTGCCTGTGATAAAAAATATATAACTATCTTTTTGTTTCAGTTTGAAAATTTTGCTGGTACTATGTTGCAATTCTTGACGCCTCACGTCTTCATCTGCTAGATGAGTTGCTACGGTGCCATGGCGCCATTTTTCAAGAGGACAATGCATGTCCACACACGGAATGTATCTCTGTGAGTTCTGTGCGTGATGTTGACGCACTCTCACGGTCAGCAAGATCCCCAGATCTGTACCTGATAGAACATACGTGAGATCTGCTTTGACGTCATCTCCGTTGTAGTACCTGTATCAAGGATACAAAAAAACAGTTTCCACATTCGTGTGCCAGTCTGCCTGAGGAAAAAAATTCAATGGCTTTATGACACCGTTCATGATCAAATCACTACAAGCATCCAAGCCACAGGCGAGGCGACGTCATACTCATAGGCGACCTCTTACTGCAAAGTTCTTTTCCATTTTCACTTGAGTTTTTAATCAGTGAAATAACATCACGTTCCTTCTCAACCTCTGAATCAACCCGTTAAGTTTCATTTCGTTTCCTTCTCCTCCCTGGGCGCTCCCCTCTTTTTGCGAGGCAGTGTAACCCCTCCATTTGTAAGAGGCTTCTAAATGGCCCTTACTTGGGCACCCATTTAAGAGGTGTCTCTCTTCGGGAAGTAATGTTTGAAAAACCCAGACGCTGTGAATGCAGAACTTTTCAGCGGATTTCAGTCAAAACTTCCTGGAGTTTTAACAGATTGACGGGAATATCTTTCAAGGAAACGCTTTCACTCCTCCACTAACTCGAGAAGATTCGCTCATCTTAGGCGATGTTCGTCATTAGGAAATTAGCCTGGAAACAGATGCTTTTAATGTGGAGATAAAACTGCTACAAGTCGCTCACAAAATGATTTTATAACAGATTCAGTCTGTCAATGACGAGAATCGTTGATCAGATAATCGTTGCCATGGTGGCAATGTATTAAAAGATACCGTTCCGCTACACAGTTACACTTTTCATGTTTCAGCATGAAACGGAACGGTATCTTCTAATACACTGCCACTACGGCAACATTATTTGATCAATAATTCTCGTTGTTGAAGGGCTAAACCTGTTGTAAAATCAACGGATGGGTCACGTCCTGGTCTGACGAGTGCTGGTGGCTAGCGTGGTTACACTCAGCACTTGTGAGGCAAACTGAGGAGCTACTTGACTGAGAAGTAGCGGCACCAGTCACGAAAACTGACGGCGGTCGGGAGAGCAGTGTGCTGACCACATGCACCTCCGTACCAGGTGACAGCTGTAGGCTCAGGATGACATGGAAGGCGGTCGGTGCTGTTGGGCCTTCAAGGCCTGTTCGGATGTTGTTTGTTTCTTTTGCCCCGGCAGTCCATGCCTGCGTTTCCTAAGGTGCACTTGAGGTCAACTAACAGCGCAACTAGCCGGTAGGGTAGCCGCGCGTATAAGGGCGCCTTGTTACGATGTGTGTGGCTCCCCCCGTCGGAGGTTCGAATCCTCCCTCGGGTGTGGGTGTGTGTGTTGTCCATAGCGTAAGTTGAAGTTAGATTAAGTAGTGTGTAGGCTTAGGACTCGATGACCTCACCAGGTTGGTCTCATAAGACCTTACCATAAATATCCATTTTCCAAAGGCGCAACTTATGTTCTGGAATTGGTGGGCCACAGCTACGCATCCGTTCGTAAATCGCCATTGTGCAACATTTCTATGGAGTTCTATGTCCTGCAGTCTATATCTACATCGATACTCCGCAAGCCACCTTGCAGTGTATGGCGGGGGATACTTCTGGTTCCACTGTTTTTTCCCCTTTCACGTTCCATTCGTGAATGGTGTATTGGAAGAATGATGGTGGGTAAAGCTCCATATGACATAATTTTCTCTATATTCCTCCTAGCGTGCACTTCGCGAGACGTATGTGGCAGGAAGTAATATATTGCACAGCTCTTCTCAGAACGTACGCTGCTGAAATTCTGCATGTCGACCTCTCCAAGATGCAGAACGCCTCTTGGATTTGTCTCCTTAATGGCCTGTACCAACTAAACAACGCCGTGACGAAACGTGCTGCTCTTCGCTGGAGCTTGACTATCACTTCTATTAACGTTCATTACAGAATGAGATTTTCACTCTACAGCGGAATGTGCGCTGATATGAAACTTCCTGGCAGATTAAAACTGTGTGCCCGACCGAGACTCGAACTCGTGATCTTTGCATGTCGCCAGTATCTCGTCTCCCACCTTCCAAACTTTACTGTCAGAAGTACAGCTGTGAGGACCGGGTGTCAATCGTGCTTCGGTATCTCAGATGGTAGAGCGCTTGCCCACGAAATGCCAAGGTCCCGAGTTCGAGTCTCGGTCGGGCACACACTTTTAATCTGGCAGGAAGTTTCATATCAGCGCACACTCCGCTACAGAGTGAAAACCTAATTCTGGAAACATCCCCCAGGCTGTGGCTAAGCCATGTCTGTACAGTATCCTTTCTTTCAGGAGTGCTAGTTCCGCTAGGTTCACAGGAGAGCTTCTATAAAGTTTGGAAGGTGGGAGCGAGATGCTGGCAGAAGTAAAGCTGTGAGGACTGGGCGTGAGTCGTGCTTCAGTAGCTCAGATGGAAGAGCACTTGCCCGCGAAAGGCAAAGGTCCCGAGTTCGAGTCTCGTTCGTGCACACAGTTTTAATCTGCCAGGAAGTTTTAACGTTCATTACAGTAGTTATGGCCAGATACTTATTAGCAGCGCTCAAGAATCTATCGAACAGTTCTTTTGTAAGCCAATTCTTTTGTAAATAATCGTGTATATTATTTCTGTATTCAACATCCCTGATTTTGAACACATAAGAACGTACAGGGATGAATAGGTATCGTCAGAAATATTTTCTAGCCCTCTTCTTCCAGGTCATACCTATTTTGCGCTAAAACTTTGTGGAAAATTTTAACATGAAGAAGGCTTTTAACTATCATAAGCAAAAGAGCATCTTGGATGCCCAAATTAATACCTATATTTTACGAATAACGTATTCATGGGAATGGGAGCCTCCCTTTTCATATTGTTACAAACACAATTCTATTTGTTTCGGAATACTTATTAACTGGGTAATTTGTATACAGCACTGTCACAGAGAATAACTGTTGTCACTGTGGTAGTTGATTCTCACTGCCCGTCGTAGAAGTTGAAGTTTCTAAACGCGTAGACTTTCCGAAAGGGCGAACATACTTGTAACTGTGACCTTGAATTGTGATTTGCCTATTGCTAACTAACTAACTACGTCCTCCCGAACAGGCCATGAAGGCCCAACGGTGGGGACCGGCCGCCGTGTCATCCTCAGCCCACAGGCGTCACTGAATGCGGATCTGGAGGGACGTGTGGTCAGCACATAGCTCTCCCGGCCGTATGTAAGTTTACAAGACCGGAGCCGCTACTTCTTTATCAAGTGGCTCCTCAGTCTGCCTCACAAGGGCTGCGTGCACCCCGCTGGCCAACAGCGCTCGGCAGACCCATCCAAGTGCTAGTCCCAGCCCGACAGCGTCTAACTTCGGTGATCGGACGGCAACCGGTGTTACCACTGCGGAAAGGCCGTTGGCCGATTTACCTGTTGCTACTACGGCTTAATGTGCTTACTGCAAATGAATGTTGTTCAGAATTATACGCATGTAAATGAACATACGAGATGTATCACAAATTCATGATTATTATTTCACATCGTTCGATTCATTTTCGTTCCCTTCTCACAACTACCCTAATCCCAACGGCTACACTTATTTCAGATAGTGTCATTGTTTAAAATTACATAAATTGCTAAAGTTTCCACCAGATCCCTTAGCAACTGATGCTAAACATTCTCCCTGTGAATAGCAGTCAGGCATCTGCTTTTGCTACCATTAATTATATGTAGTCTTTCCAGTTTAAGTTGCCCCAGTTACTTATTCCTTGGTATTCTACGGTAGTTACTGCTTCCAGTGATTTGTCGTCTACTGTGTAATCGAAGAGCGGTGAATATCGTCGCCTACTTGTGCGAAATACACCACGTTACGTTTATTTACGTTCAGGGTTATTTGCCAGTCCCTGTACCATTCGAAGATCCTCTCCAGGACTTCCACCTTCGTTCGAATCCTGCATCAGCCATGGATGTTGCTGATGCCCTTAGGTTAGTTAGGTTGAAGTAGTTCTAAGTTCTAGGGGACTGATGACCTCAGACGTTAAGTCCCATAGTGCTCAGAGCCATTTGAACCATTTTGAACTTCCACCTTCTGGCACTGCCACCTTTCTATAGGCAACAGCATCGTTCAGAAACAGCTTCTGAGAGCCTCCAATGTTATCCATTACATCATTCACATCAATTGTCAATAGGAACGTTCCTATAATAAACCTTTCGGTTACTCGCAAAATTACCTTATTAATGCCTATTTTGTTAATAACGTCGTACTGAGTTCTATTTACTAGGTAAACTCGTATCTTTTCTACCAGACGACAGTGGCGAACTACATCAGAAAGGTAAGGAAGACGATATCAAGCTAAGCGCCTTTACTTCGGTGCTGTAGATATCATTAACTAACAGAAGGAGCTTAGTTAAGCACGATCTCTCTTTGCGGAAACCATTTTGATTTTTGTAGAAGATATTTTTCTTCTCAAACAACGCCACAATACATGAACATAAAACCTTCCGCAGTTCTATAATTAATTGACGTCTGCGATACAGGCTTATAATTATGCGTATCTGTCCGACGACCCTTCTTAAAAATGGGAATAACTTGGCGCGCTCAATCGATCCGTTTGCTTTTGCTGCAGTGCTTTAGGCACCAGTATGAATAAGAATGACGTTAGGAAAGTGAGTTGTAATCACGGAAATTCTTCACACGGCCGTGATATACTACACCTCTGCCATTTTGGTGGGACGAAACAGTTCTCTCAGAGCTTTCAATGGATCGGTGTCCAGTGACTCTAGGATTCATTCTCTGATAATAGTACCAATGCTACACAGTGAACTGTTGCACTAGTTACAGATACCACAATTAAATGTTCGAAAAAATGACAAACTGTTAATCGAGAGGAAGTCCTCTCTAAAAATCTAGTCACGACTTCAAAACTTGGTGATACTGATAGCCGTTCTCTGCATGTTCACCCTTCATAGGGACACAGTTTTTCCAACGTTGGGTGACTTGGCAGAGAACTTTGTTCTAAAATCGCTGTCCGGAAAACGTTCCGCATCGAAATCACTTTGTCGTGATCCCGCAGATGCCTGCGACCCAATAGTTTCTTCACCAGAGGAAAACGCTCTTGGTAAGGACACTCATGCCGGATTGGTCAGTAGGTGAGAAACGAGACAAAGAGTAGCATGGTAGTGTGCTCCTCCTTCGAAGTACCTCGGTGAAAACCATATGGACACTTAGCTAAATCTGACTGATTCTACTTTTTTCTGTCACATTTCTTCTGTTTTCTTTCCCGTCAGCCACTATGGGCCAACTCCTGCTCTTTCGACCATGGGTTTCGAGGCTCGTGGGTATCTAGCGTTCATTCTTACCTTCCATGGGTAGAGGAAGGCCACATCAAGTGCGGTGGAATCAGCTTTCCTAGTGAGCAAATTCATACGACAAAGCCTGTTCCTCCTAGTTTGTGGGTGCTGATAAGGCCGGTAGCCTACCCATGTAAAAACTTTAATACTCATAATCCCCAAAGTAAGTCTTCATTATAAATGAAGAAATAAGAGACGGACTGGAGTTAGCAGAGATTAATTAAAAAGTAATCCAACGAAAGAAGGGGTGGAAACAGCGTGTACTGCGTCAGTCACCACAGATAATCAATCGGCAAGTGGCGGAAATACAATGCCATTGGAAGAAACGGTGTGGGAAGGCCAAGGAAGAGCTCGACAACTGATGGAATAAGATCCCATTGGAAGAAGGAGATTGGGGAGGCCGAGGGAGAGATGATTTTAATGGAAGAACTATACCTAACAGCTTTTCCTAAAATGTTTTCGACATACTGTAATCCGTCGATCAAGTTCAATGCATACCTAAACATAAAATGAAAGCATACTTTTTTGTGATTTAGAAAAGTAACAAGTTTCTGAATACGTATTTATTAATATGGACAAACAGTTGTAATATTTATTTATATAAACGTATTTTATTGCACGACTCGCAGGCTTTATAAAATAATAACTGGAATTTAAAAGTCGTAATAATGAAAGTTGCGAGTGGCTCATGGCTGAACAGCTGGGACGAACAGTGGTGTCGTGCGCAGTAGCAAGGAGGGAGGAAGGCAGCGAGGCTTTGAACTGAGCACCAGAGTTGTCTACAGCTCGTGACACAAAAATTTATTTTGTGGGGAAAAGTGTTTTTCAACAATTTTAAAGTGGTGTGGCGTTTCTGCAATTTGTAAAGTGCAGATGCAAGAATTTCCGCGCTACTGACGCTGCAGAGTTCTGGAGCTGTGGCCGCTGAAATAACAAAAAATGGTTCAAATGGCTCTAAGTACTATGGGACTTAACATCTGAGGTCATCAGTCCCCTAGAATTAGAACTACTTAACACCTAACTAACCTAAAGACGTCACACACATCCATGTCCGAGGCACGACTCGAACCTGCGACCGCAGCAGCAGCGTGGTTCCGGCCTGAAGGGCCTAAAACCGCTCGGCCACACCGGCCGGCGGTGAAATAACAATCGCCCTAAGTGACGTCATATTGGTCGACGAGTAATTAATGTATCAGAGATGTGAAGAAGCTGTGCGATCTTGGTTTGTCCACTGCTCGTCTAAACAACGCATGCAACAACGAACGTCACAACACAACAAGGCAAGGCTCTCCAATTAATTTTCTTGAAGACCAACTTCGCAACCATAAGGAAAACAGTAGTGTTGGTTCAAATGGCTCTCAGCACTATGGGACTCAACTGCTGTGGTCATAAGTCCCCTAGAACTTAGAACTACTTAAACCTAACTAACCTAAGGACACCACACACATCCATGCCCGAGGCAGTATTCGAACCTGCGACCGTAGCAGTCACGCGGTTCCGGACTGAGCGCCTAGAACCGCTAGACCACCGCGGCCGGCAAAACAGTAGCGTACTTAGTAACGGTTTTTATTACAAGAGTATAAGACGAGTAACGAACTACTGTTTTCTAAGCTGCGATCTTCGAGCGTGGACTTACGGATATAGTCACGATGTCAAAATGGCATCTAAGGTAGGCAGTGGGAGGAGGATGTCACAGTGGGAGGAGCTGAGGACCGATCCCTATATCCACCAGTCGCTTTGTTATACGTAGTCGATTGCTTTTACTGTGCTTGAAACATCCCAAGTAGGTAAACACAGGTGAAACGAAATGTTGCAAAGTTGCTATCGTTATTTGCCAGATATTAACAGCGTCGGTGTACCGCTAAATGAAAGCGAGTACTTGCTTGTAGCAGGGTCCGGCGCAACAGTTCAGGGACACGGTGCTGACGATGCTAAGATCGCACACTTCGGACTAAAGGTAGGAGAGACAAAAAACAGGGTACAGCTACCGTGGGCGCAACATGTTGTTTGTCGTCACGAAAAATCAGAAACCCTAAATGATATTAACTGAAAGATACATGATCTCTTGCTCGACTTTTAATACTCGTTGTAGAGATGTTAAGATATGAATTTTATGCGAGTTTTAAGCAATTTGTAGGTAACTGCAAAGTGTGGATTTAATTAATAGTAAAAGATCGTGTGGGTTCGGTCGCAGGTTGGGGCAGAACATTAGGCCTGAACCAGGATTGACAGACGAAGAAGAAAGAAGCAGCATGCAAGGCTGTGTTCTGTGTAGAGCACCAATTGGAAACCTGTCCATGACACTTTGTTCCGACAGCCTCCCTTGACCTTGTCAGAATATTTCATCCATATGCCCCTGTGAGGGTTTTCCCCTTGCAAAGATAGCCTGCTAGCGCCACACTGTCGCAGTCTCAAATCAATATTTGCATTGCTTGCCTTGCTCCTTTGTCTCGAGGTCACAGTGATACCCAACATTCATCCGTTGTGGTTAGGTGGCTAATGAAATCATGCGGATTGACTAAACACAGCTGCACAATTTCCGCCGCTACCTCTGTTCGGCGGGCGTTTTGAAAGGGTGTGAACAGTCGCGGGGCCCGAAAGAACGAACACCATGTACATTATTAAAGATAGGATGACCAGTTATCACTTCAGTGAGGATGCTGTCCACTTCGGAACTCTAACGGGAATTGGCAAAATGCCGCGAGTAATGAGGATAATGGGAAGGCGAGCTACATCAGTAGTGCGTGGTTAAGCGGAGAATATGGGTCTTCAATTATAGACCTGTCATCTGGAAACCCTGAACAGCTCTTACATATTGGTTAATCATGGTGACATACGATGTCTTACATTCTGTATGTGGTAGTAAATCATATTAACAGCAACCATTAGTAATATTAATGAAAAAATGAAAGAGAAGACTTGAAAAATAAGTATCAGTTTTAAAAAATGACGTAAAGTAAACGGAATTAACTCAAGTTTCATGTGAATAACTTCCATCTTACGTAACTTGATATGTTGCTGGCAGCCTCGGAAGAACTCGAGGTTTTCCGAATCTGCAACTATGCCTACTTCGAAACCTATTGTTACCACGCTATTCTACAACACAAACACTGGTATATTGGTGCCTCGGCAATCCTCGAAGCTACGCATATCCCATGTGGTTGTCCATAGCAGTCTTTCTTTTTTGTTTCCATTTTATTTTTCATTTTCTTCTTTATATGTGTATGGTAGATGCATATAAGTTTAATTAAGAGTAACTTCTCCTCCACACTCACACTGTCACTACATACCGCTCGATGTAGATGTTTAAGATATGGCCCGTGACCTGTTAATTGGTGCACCACATCTCAAGTAGGGGCAATTTCACGCAGTTTGAGCCTGTTTCTGATGCTGTAAAGACGCCTTACAGTGCTCCTAGTGTCCCAGTCAGACTGGCATTCATCTAATTTCCAGCCTCATAAATGTCTTTCCTTTGATCCCATACACACGGTCATACGCTCCAACCAATACAGCGCTGTCCTGTAACGAACCACGATATCCATCGTACGTATCCCGAGGATTACCAGTAAACACTCTATAGGTGAAATGCTGAAGGCACCCATGAGCCTCGGAAGTACACTCTTCAGTATTCATCGCACTACTGTTTTGTAGCCGCCTATTCTAAGGCGATGCGCTCACAGTGGTGTTGAAGATACCTTCGAGATATGACCGCACCACATGCAACGGTAATTTATAGTCAGCAGTGCCGGCACAGGCAATCTTATGTATAATTTTCGCCGCTTTCTGGATGGCAGATAGTACGTATTCTCGAAAGTTTCCTTACTCGTCTAGAAGAATGCCTAAATATCTACGAACAGTGGTGCGATTTACAGCCTCAGCGGATAGTATCTGGCAAGAGAAGTCATTTCTTCAGAGGTATTTATGTAGTTTTATGATCAACTGTAGTCAGTTTGTTGCTCTTGCACCAATGCCGCAACTGAGCAAGCACATCATTCGCCATTTCCTGAGGTCTCGCCCTGGAGTTCGTAGACATAACTGTAAGGTGTCAGGCAAATCCAACACCTTCCATGAAAACCCTGACATGATAAGCAAATCCAGTAGTATGTCACATAGCTCCGAATAAATCGTGACATTAAATTAACCAAAGTAATACGAGTAACGAGTGAGCAAATGGAATACCACAGACTAACACAAGAATGCCTAAATGCATGTTGTACCTTCCCACCGTGAGGCAGACACAGTTCCGAGGGGAGAAACGAGGACAGAAGCCGAGAGCAGAAACGTGTTAAGCTAGAAGGCCCTACGATAACGGACGGAGTGGACACCCACGTCGCTAGCCTACCGCTAAGTCTACCACCTGCACATTTTAGCGTGAGGCTTTTTTGCGTCCCTGGTACGTCAAGGACCACCCCCCAGCCCATGTTAAAAACTAGGGCTCTCCAGAAAAGCAGTATAGATCTTACGATAACACAAAAAGGGCCACTACCACCTGCAAGTTTTAGCGTGAGACTTTTTCGTGTCTCAGGTACGTCAAGGACAACCCCCCAGCCCATATTAAAAGATAGAGCCCTCCATAAGAACAGTATAGATCTTACGATAACGCTAAAAGGACCACACTAGCTGCAGGTTTTAGCGTGAGACTTTTTAGCGTCTCTGTTACGTTGCAAACTTTAAAAACATTGCCCCACCACGAAAACTATAATGTTTCTCATTGGATAGACAGAATTTTTGTAGGCGGAACTTAAGATTAACATTGAGACCCTGATTGGTCAGATGAAAACATAGCCAGATAGTATTTTAAAATCAACTTCGGTAAATTGTAGTAAGGAGAAGTTAGGAGAGTTGGTTCCGAGACGGCGAGCTGGATGGCTGCTGCGCCGGCCGAAGAGCTCCACAACCTGGCCGACGTGCCGCTCTTTCGCACCCGCATCCTCTCTGCAGCCAATTCCTTTTACCAACAAACACGTCACTCTCCTAATCCCTTAATCCTCTCCCTGGGTACCCGTGTTCACCGTTTAGCCACCACTCGATGGCCTGACCTTCTTTTCCGCCCCCCATGAACTCGCATGCATAAGCCACCTTATCTCATGCCAACTACTCTTCCTCACATCATCGATCATCCATCAACATGTCATGTCATTCACCCTGACAAGCACGCCACCCCCCCTTCCACCCACTCTGCCCCCCAATGTTGGCCTAATCACGACAGGCCCTTCCTCTTTCCACTTCTCAAGCTGTCACTCTCTGACTGCTTTCTCTTCCCCCCCCCCCCCCCTCCCAAACCATCATTTCAAGATTGTCTGCCACCAATCAAGACGCCGCTATGAGGAAGAGGCGGCCAGGATAATGGCCTTTCGATTTCACTCACTCTAACTATTCCTCCTTCTATCCTTTATTCTATAACTTAATATAATATTCCCGGCTAGTTAACGGGCCGTTCCTTTTCCGCCACTCTTCTACTGTCCCTTTCTCTGTCCTGTCTTCTTTTATATATATATATTTAAAAAAATGCACAAAAGTCAAGCAATACCAACAAATCACGACATCCCATCTCCCAACAAACATCATGCCAGAAGGAGAAGCGCCTTAAGGGCGCTAGAACTTCGAACACAGCAGAGGGTTCAACCCTCCACAATGTGCGCGGCGGCGGCGGCGGCGGCGCCGGCCGCTGCGCCCAGACGCTGCTTAAACACCGACAAGGTAATGAACGCACGCGATGCCGCATTTTTGAGCGCATAAGGCTTCACTCAGAACTGCAGAAGTCTCATCTGTTACACCCCCTTTTTGCGTAATACTAGTGTCGATCGTTAATTAAAACTCATGGTGTTCAGATTTGCCACTTGAAGTAAAAATCTGAAACGCGATAATTTTTCTGTTATATAGTTATTGAGAAGCCACATCAGCCACTGTAATTTACGACAAGTTAGATAAGTAGTTAACGATAATTGAGGGCCACTGTAGACCATTTTGATAGTTTTCTCTTTTGTGAAACTTAATTCAAACCGAGATTATAGATGTGATATGGCATAGGTCATCCTTCGACCGATTGTAGAACTTGGAAACCCATTCAGGGAATATTCGTTCACATTTTTGTTGAACGCAGTTGGTTTTTACTATCCTGTATTAAAGCATTTCCTTTTATCAATAGTGCAATTTATAAACGATGTTTTGTGAGTAGAATAAAATTTCCAATGGTAAACTTAACTGCTTTTTCGACGTTATTTTACGAGCTAACTAAAAATAGGAAAGCCTTGAACCCTTTCCACTAAATTTAGTTAGTATTAAGATTCTTTTACAGGGATTGCAGTGGAGCTGACGCTGAGATCATGTAGTATTTGGTTATATCATCGCTAGTTTCACTGAACTCTTCTGAATTCTACATGTCATGTGTGGTCTGGCGTCTCCTTACCAGCAACAGGTCCCAGATTCAAACTAGTTAATTCCCTAAAAAACACGCTCAGATCGTCGTTGCGCGAAAGTGGTAGGGAGACACGATATAGAACAAACAGACACCACCATGAATGTTTAGATAACTACTAGGATGTCATCTGCGTGTGCAACAACACTTTCAATAGCATCCGCCCGGTCTAACAGAGGATCCCAGAACAATGGACTACTTATGGAGCTTTGAGGACAGCCCTTAGTATCTTATTTGATTACCTTCTCTTCCCGGCAAACCTCTGGACGCTGTATCCACTGTAATAATCCAAAACGTTCTTATATATACACTTGGCACCCTGAGTCCTACAAAGCTCCGAACATTGCAGATCATCGAATGCGACCGCGATGTCAATGTTGAGCGCTACTGCACACTTCCTTGTCGAATTTTCTACCATCTCAAGAGCTCTAAGAACCGCATCCTCTACAGACTTCACGTTTCTGAATCTGTATTGACACTGGTTTAGACCCAAGAGCTCCCTGTGCGCCTGCAACCAATCACAGAGCAGACATTCCTGAACTTTAGCCAATACGTTTAATAAGCAAATAGGCCTGTTGCAAATCGTTAATGCGGTGTCTTTGTTCTTTTCCTTTTTACTCTGTACTGCTCTAGCTGTTTTCCATTCACCAATTCGGAACGCCTCGTTTAGTAATGCTTTCACATATGACTGTACCAGTGGACCTACGATCCGCACGACTTCTGTGCAGACGCCATCCAGACCAGGTGCCTTTCCAGTTTTGTGCTTGGAAATTGTGACTGTAGCTTCCTCTCGACCGAAAGACGTCACCAACATCTGATTTTCGTATTCGTTATCTAGTTCACTTCTAAGTTGTGCATGTATTTCGGTATCTGTGCCATTGTTATCATCATGAAATAGGGCGGTAGACAGATATTCTGCTGACTCCATCCAGCCGTCATTGAGCCATCCTCCTTACGACTTGTGGACATTTTCCACAGGCAATAAATTATGCGGTCTTCTTCATATGTCAAACTACAGTTGCCTTCGTAGAAATTTCTCCCAGGTTATTCTTTTAGTTTTCTGAAGCCGTGTTTTGTAGTTCATTTTAATTGCCCTGTATTCATGGAGCCTAGGAGTGCGCTCTGACTGCCCTAGAGAACATTGATAAGGTCTTCTTCTCAATCTTACCCTTCACCTCTAGGCCCCAAGGGATTATAGTTCACTGTTCACTTTTTTCTTAGGAGTGTAAATCTCCTGTGGTCTTTGCAAGAGTTCAGTTACTAGCTGCGCATCCAAGTCCACACGTACCGAAAGCGAGTCCATTGCAAATGCCGCAAGTTAGGCAACTAAGCCATCCCAGACCGTTTTCGTGATACCTAACACAATCCTGCTTTCCTCTGCTTCTATCCCTGTGTTATTATTTTGCCGTTCGACAACTGCATTATGGTCACTGGATGTTAGGGACTGGAGCACTTGCCAACTATTAATCTTAGCTGCTGTCATGCGGTCTATGTTATTGGGTACACCTGCTCGTTCCTCGAATGAACTCGGCTAACCCTCTAGATATAAAAAATGACCCTTCTTTACTGCGTCCTCTAGTTTCTCACCTCTTTCGTCGGTCTACTTACTGTGCCACAGAGAAGATGCTATGAGGACACTCGCACCTCGACCACATAGAGCAACTGCCTATATAAGATACGATGGGAGAGTATATTGCACGTAGATGCTTGCTGCAACCCACTTTCTTCGCGCGTCTTCTGCTGCGACCATGTTCTTGTCACACAGCTGTGCTACCTTTGTCACAGTCAATTTCCTACTTGTCACGACAATGGATTGCAGCCATTACCTCAATATGGCCATAGCCGCAGGAAAATATGGGAGCTTATAGCTTCTACCGTGTGGTTTTTGGAAACAGACTGTATAATCACTCAGATCGTCACTTAGTCTTCGTATTTCAATTATTGCCAGTTAACATCGAGCAGTATTAGGCTGCAGTATCTTTATCCTTTTACGTGTTTCGAGTGTAAAGAAAGCACTTTGGAGGGGGGGAGGGCTGGAACAAACAAAACTCGTCCATATGCTTTAACAGTATCCAGGTACAAATGCTGAATGTCGAATGGCATATTTCTTCTCACGAATGCTTGCCGAAGGAGGGCACATAATGGTTTAAACTCTCAAAAGAACCCTGTCTAAAACCTCGGATGCCGGATACGTAAGATTTTCATTTAGGAGGTCCAAGTCTGCTAATATGTCTATGAGCAACCTGCAGTACACTGGGGTCCTTCAAACGACTTAACTGGGCGTTAAAATCTAAATTATTATAAATTTTGTCTATATGCAATTGAAAATCATGTTTAGTGGGGCTCTAGATGTTACAAAAGTTTTTGTATTTGATTTAAGGACCAGATTTTCACTGTACTAACTTGTTTTGTCATTCTTGTACTCACCAGTATTATCACTATCACCACAATGGACTTCACGAGGCAGTAGGGGAGGCTCTACAGATGATGTCGATGCTACGTGGATGTCTGCCGCTACTGCAGATATGGTGTCGATGTTATCATGATGATCACTATCTATATCATACACTTCCGCAGAAGTTTTGGTAGCCCTCTGAATCACAGCGGGAGCAGACTCGCTCCTTACACTTACAGATCGTCTTAGTGTGGATGGGTCTGACGAGAGGTGTGCTACGCTAGTCCATGCAGTTGCGATGACCTGCCTAGTGAGCAGAAGGCTCTGGTTCAAATCCCGGTCTGGTACAGATTTTTCACATCCCCATTGACTTAAATCAATGCCTACTGGCATTTGACCTCATTAATTCCTTTGTGTCTTGATTCAAACTGGCTGCAGGATCAAAAAGGTTCTGCTCATTCGTACATCACATATACAGATGTATGCGTTGCCTGTCCCTTCATTATATGTTTTCATGTGGATTAAACGATTTTTATCCTTTCTGTTGTGTTGTTTCCCCATTTCGAACATGAGGCTGGTCCCAACTATAATGCCTTCAATATTTGGCGAGCATTCCATTTTGATGTTTATTGGGAACCTTTCATTTAATGAATTGTCATGGAACCCAGTTGAACGTTGAATTACGTGTCTCTATTTGTCTTGTAAATACCCTATACTGTGCATGTGTTTCAAAATGTGTATCGAAGAGAACTCCATATTCGAATAAACTATAGATGCAGAAGTCCGATTCTCATCTATAACTATGTCCCTACTTCCAAGTGTCGGTGTAAACAGAATCTGTGTGTGTGTGTGTGTGTGTGTGTGTGTGTGTGTGTGTGTGTGTGTGTGTGTGTCTCCTGAAAGCAAAACCTGCAATCTTACTTTCCCGCCCTTTTTTTTTTTTCTTAAAGACGCCGAGATTATCCATTTCACGAATTGATAATATAAATCTGATTTCTTGAAACATGCTTGACAGTTTATGAATGTGAAATAGAGAGAAGTGCATGAATTTCAGCCAGACCACTAAAAAGCGATATTAGTAGCAATAAGCAACAGCCTCTTTTCATATGACGACTTGGTTTAGGATTGTAAGTTAAATCCTTAAAAAAGACACCCCCATTCCAATATTTACACGAAGAGACAACCACGAGAAATTATTCCCATACGAGATATGGCACAGCATCAGTGGTAGCTCGTGCAGAATTATAACAATGTGGGTGTATGAGGTGGCCTACAGCATTTTAACTTAGAATGGTAGTTATCGTATCTAAATTGAGTAAGTTAAGTTTTATGTGTTACATAAATTGATCTGTAGAAATACATTGAATGATTAATGGTTCAACACTGCGAGGAATAATATAAAATGAAAAGTGTTGGTACCCGCGGGTAGCGAACCCATGTCTGCAAATTACCAGTCTGTGCTTTAGACCACTCACCCATAGTTCCGTCAGGACAACAGTAACTTTTTTAAAAAAAATTTCATACTCAATGCTTGCAAAATGTACTACACGCAATAACAAAGAAAAATTCTGGCTTTGTACTGTGAGCAATGTAGGGTTGGTAGTAATGAGAAAATAGAGCACTGTGACGAAACAAGTGCTGTACCATTTGAGAGACACAGAGGCGGGCGAATGTGCCGGGACTTAACGCCAGTTCACTGCTAGCAGCGTCACGTCACCGCATCGCATCTTCGCGTAGCACACAAGTATTGCACCAAAATTTAAGAATGGAATTAAAAGTTAAAGTTGCTTTTCCAAACTTTGTCAGAATGTGCTTTAGTATATTAATGCTTAGACTGTTAAATCTCGTATTGATCAGATGAATATTTTTCCATAAATACATCGTTTCAAGAAAAAAATAAGTGGAGTTAAATAATAAAGCTAGGAACCCAGAAATTGGTCATAATGTGCAGACGTATGTCAAAATGAACTGGTACAGGTATCAACGCGATTAAACCAATATTTTGGTCTGAATTCATGTTTTTAAAAAAAACTTAAGTCGCTTAATATTAGCTTTATAAACACGAAAATTTGTATGAAGCTTCAGTTTAGTACAAAAGTATTAATTATGTAACCCCACTGAGCTACCTCAAATAGTTTTCAAGTAATATGCTGAAAACTAAATTTGGATATCAAAAGTCTTTATTTGTAGTTTATTAAACAACTATAATACTAATGACAGAAAGTGTTGGTGTTGATGAAACCTATTAAATAAAAGAGCTATAATATGTTTCAAGGCCTGGATGGAAATAATAGCAAACACAAGGTCTCGTCATGTTCTACTGTCGGTCCCATTCTAAAAATTCTAGACGGCAAAGTTTTTATGTAGGCAACCTAAACCTTTTTCTGTGATTTTAACCAACTTAACTACATTTATACAAAAATTATGAAGATTCTAATTTGATACATTACATTGGTATTAAAAATTATGCGTCTGAGAAAGTGGCCGTTTAGGGCTGCTTCCGTGGACATAGAACGGATAACAGCATGGGTTCCCTTGGCCATCCGCCGCGACAGTATGTAAATACAGCCTGAGAGGCAAGACTTGTCTTCCTTTCACACCCACCCACCGTACGATTCTCGTCAGTCAAACACCGGAGTACACGATGCCGCGGATGATGTCACAGCCATACTGCAACTAAAGTCATGTTTTCGATACAATGAAATCGCGATGACTGTGCACCATCCTGAATCACTTAGATTTCGCAGAACTAACTGTTAGTGTACCGCCCGTAAGGTTAACAAATCCACGTGACGAGTGATGACATTTATTTTCCACTTTTGTGGCTGGCGGGGTCTGCCTCGTGACGACTGGGTTTTGTGTGATGTCCTTAGGTTAGTTAGGTTTAAGTAGTTCTAAGTTCTAGGGGACTGATGACCATAGATGTTAAGTCCCATAGTGCTCAGAGCCATTTGAACCTTTTTCATTTTATTTTATTTTTTATTTATTTATTTATTTTTTGTGGCGAGCAATTATTTTGATTATCAGAAGTCAGGACGAAAGGCAGTTTAATAGGAACTTACCTTACAGGTCGCCTCTGAACTGCTCATAGTGCTGTTTAGGATAGAAGGGTTTATTATCAGTATTACCATAATGAATATTAGGATGTAGTGCGTGTGATAATTTCCCAAATATATCTATCACTTAGAACTCAGAATCTTCGTTTATAATCATAGGCCTGATCCCGCTGAACAAATGGAAATTAGAAACATTTCTTTCAGTTGGCTGGACAAGAATGTGGACTTGTAGACTGGGAAATATGGTCAGTATGTTCTCCATCTCCTTCTGGCTGACGACAGAAATAGTTTACAGGCTCTCGTAAAAGACGGCGAAAAAAATTTCCAATATTCCAATAATTACAGTTTCCTACTGCTTCGGACAGACTATATTATTTTTATTAATTTGCTGCCTCCCAGCATGTGAAGCAGAAAACAGAGAGCTGCGTCACTTCTCTAAGTAGGTGTTTACGCAGCTGACCGTCGTTCCAGCACTCGGCACTGGTTTCTAGTGGTCGCGGAGAGACCGCTACAAAAAATATTTTCTTCCATCTTATATGCATGCCAACACGCAGTCGAAGACGAATGGCGTAATTTTAGTGCGTCTATCCTCTCACTTCCGATGTAAATTGTCGTTATTTTAGTGCGATATTTACAGTGTGCTGTAGCACAATAGCGCATGAAACTGGCCACCACTGCCCAGCGTTCAACCCTGTTCCTCTCCTGAGACAATTCACTTCCTGGACCATCTATTTCTATAGACATGTCAATTCTACCTTTTTCTCATACATCTTACAGGTCACTTCAGCATTGGATGTTTCTGTCCTTCATTAAAACTTCAGTGTACTACACGAAAAATTGCATTAGGATTTCAGTTCCCAAGATGTTAAATTTTTAGGTGAAGCCTCATACTTCCCATGTCGCTGACCTTACAAGTATTCAAAAGCTACGGACGAAAGTAACTTCCACACGATGTGTCTCTGCCAAGTGACATAGCTCGATGAAACTCGGACTATACATAGAGAAAACTACTGCAGTATAGTACAGGAGATTCCTGAAAGAAATGGGCAACGAGATGAACAGAAATGACATTTTTACTCAAATATAGTAATTATACTGAGGTCATCGCTATTTACTTCACCATGGATGGCAACAACTGCCCTTAAACGTACTCCAATGCTGGCAACAAGATCGGGAAGTTCTTGTGGTAGGGCATTCCATTTCTCCTCCGGCATGATTGTCTACCGATGGCTGGTCGTTAGTGGATGTGAAAATTCTGTAGGTCATCTCACCAACGCAGTCCACATAACCTCGGTGGGATTTAAGTAGATGGAACAGGCAGGACAGTCCATTCAACGAAATTGGTTCAAATGGCTATGAGCACTATAGGTCTTAACTTCTGAGGTCATCAGTCCCCTAGAACTTAGAACTACTTAAATCTAACTAACCTAAGGACATCACACGCATCCATGCCCGAGGCAGGATTCGAACCTGCGACAGTAGTGGCCGCGCGGTTCCAGACTGAAGCGCCTAGAACCGCACGGCCACAACGGCCAGCAGTCCATTCATCGAGCATCCTCTCTTTCCAAGAGCTCCTCCACCTGCGCTCTTCCATGTAGTACATCATTGCCATCCACAGAAATGACCGAGCGAGGAGGCGTAGTATTTAGCACGCTGGATTGGCAATCGGGAGAGCGTCGGTTCAAACCCGCGTCCGGCCATCCTGATTTAGGTTCTCCGTGGTTACCCTAAATCGCTTCAGGCAAATGTCGGAATGGTTGCTTTGAAAGGGCACGGCCGACTTCCTTCCCCATCCTTCCATACCCCAAATCAACCAATCAGCCAGCCACAAAAAATGGTTCAAATGGCTCTGAGCACTATGGGACTCAACTGCTGTGGTCATCAGTCCCCTAAAACTTAGAAGTACTTAAACCTAACTAACCTAAGGACATCACACACATCCATGCCCTAGCAGGATTCGAATCTGCGATCGTAGCAGCAGCGCGGCTCTGGACTGGAGTGCCTAGAACCGAACGGCCATCGCGACCGGCATAGCCAGCCACAGAAGTGACCCTTCAAAGACGCACACGTGGAAGAAATACAGTGTCACAATAACGTTGACTGGTGAATATACCAGATTCAAAAATTTCCGTTGGTGCCGAGACCGTAGGGACTGAACCAACCAGGAGTGGAGTCGCGTGCTCCGGTCGGATGAAACCAGGTTCCGGACATACGCTCAATATGGCAAGATGTGAGAACACCAAATGCACCCAGAAACGTTATGGGACATGATCGTTTTCTTGGTCCAAATGTGATATGGGAGTTTTTGTACACGATATACTCACCAGTCAGGGTTACTGTTACACTGCACAATTTCCCTATTTGCATATTTTCACGGATGAATTCGCTCCTAATTTCAATTTTATGAGCGACAGCATTTATTTCCTCCTCACTGTGTATTTCTTCCACTTGTCTTCTGTACTATACTGCAGCATTTCATCATACGGAAGTTACTTTCGTCCTTGTGTTTTGAACGCTAGTGTAGCGTATTTCAAGACATCAGTTACCTTAATTAATGCAGTGATTGTTCCACAGCGCTTAGAAAACCACTTGTGTTATTTGCTGAGTATGTTGACTAAAACGGAAGAACAAGTGAGAAGTCCTCAAATTAAAAAGGGCATGAGACAGGGATGGCGTTCAACCTGTACATGAAAGAACCAACGAAGGAAGCAAAATGTTCTTAAGAGAGATTAAAATTCAGAATTTCAGTGGCATAATCCTATTAACAAGTTCGTGCTATGGATAGGAGCAAAACAAACCAAGCAAAAATATTGATGAGCAGGTTTTTCCCTTAGCAAGGGAGACAGTTAAGCTCATGTTGTTAAAAAGTATAAGCCGCAGAAAGCCAATGCCAGTACGGTAGTGCAATAAATTATAGACTTCTGCCAAAAACTGTGTCCTACTGGTATTGAGTTTTATACAAACTTCTTCTTGTGGTTGTGAACCAGGCTCCATGCATGATTTCGGCTGTTAACCAATTGAAACCTCTTTTTCCCTTAGTTGAAGCATCTCACATGCTTGGTTCAAGCCCTCCACTGAGTTTGTGAATTCATAAGGAAGTAATACGACATCGCAAATCAGATCATCTCTGCCATGAAGAAGATTCTGCCGAAAGCTCTGAGCTGTGTTGTTCCCTACAGGTGAATCACTTACCTGCCCCTCCCAAATTTACCGGTCACTACTCCTGGGGGACCTAGGACTGTGTCATAATTTTGACAAAGTTATAGATTCTGTGCTTTCTTTCGGTCCAGCCAACGCAGCTGAAATTTCCAAGACACAGCAACTTCAGTTGCTAGAGCAAACACATAATTTGCAGAGAGAACTGTACTGTGTTCACAGTTACAAGTAGCTGCCTGCAGCTATTAAGCGATTGGATGAACAAGGCTACAGGACAAATGTAAGGATGTAGAAGCTTATCTCACTAGGGGTAAGATAGATACTGCCTACAGGAAAATTAAAGAGACCTTTGGAGAGAAGAGAACCACGTGTATGAATATCAAGAGCTCAGATGGCAACCCAGTTCTAAGCAAAGAAGGGAAGTCAGAAAGGTGGAAGGAGTATATAGAAGGTTTATACAAGGGCGATGTACATGAGGACAATATTATGGAAATGGAAGAGGATGTAGATGAAGACGAAATGGGAGATACAATACTGCGTGAAGAGTTTGACAGATCACTGAAAGACCTGAGTCGAAACAAGGCCCCCGGAGTAGACAACATTCCATTAGAACTACTGACGGCCTTGGGAGAGCCAGTCATGACAAAACTCTACCAGCTGGTGAGCAAGATGCATGAGACAGGCGAAATACCCTCAGACTTCAAGAAGAATATAATAATTCCAATCCCAAAGAAAGCAGGTGTTGGCAGATGTGAAAATTACCGAACTATCAGTTTAATAAGTCACAGCTGCAAAATACTAACGCGAATTCATTACAGACGAATGGAAAAACTGGTAGATGCGGACCTCGGGGAGGGTCAGTTTGGATTCCGTAGAAATGTTGGAACACGTGAGGCAATACTGACCTTACGACTTATCTTAGAAGAAAGATTAAGAAAAGGCAAACCTACGTTTCTAGCATTTGTAGACTTAGAAAAATCTTTTGACAATGTTGACTGGAATACTCTCTTTCAAATTCTAAAGGTGGCAGGGGTAAAATACAGGGAGCGAAAGGCTATTTACAATTTGTACAGAAACCAGATGGCAGTCATAAGAGTCGAGGGGCATGAAAGAGAAGCCGTGGTTGGGAAAGGGGTGAGACAGGGTTGTAGCCTCTTCCCGATGTTATTCAATCTGTATATTGAGCAAGCAGTAAAGGAAACAAAACAAAAATCTGGAGTAGGTATTAAAATTCATGGAGAAGAAGTAAAAACTTTGAGGTTCACCGATGACATTGTAATTCTGTCAGAGACGGCAAATGACTTGGAAGAGCAGTTGAACGGAATGGACAGTGTCTTGAAAGGAGGATATAAGATGAACATCAACAAAAGCAAAACTAGGATAATGGAATGTAGTCAAATTAAATCGGATGATGCTGATGGAATTAGATTAGAAAATGAGACACTTAAAGTAGTAAAAGAGTTTTGCTATTTAGGAAGTACAATAACTGATGATGGTCGAAGTAGAGAGGATATAAAATGTAGACTGGCAATGGCAAGGAAAGCGTTTCTGAAGAAGAGAAATTTGTTAACATCGAATATAGATTTATGTATCAGGAAGTCGTTTCTGAAAGTATTTGTATGGAGTGCAGCCATGTATGGAAGTGAAACATGGACGATAACTAGTTTGGACAAGAGGAGAATAGAAGCTTTCGAAATGCGGTGCTACAGAGGAATGCTGAAGATAAGGTGGGTAGATCACGTAACTAATGAGGAGGTATTGAGTAGGATTGGGGAGAAGAGAAGTTTGTGGCACAACTTGACTAGAAGAAGGGATCGGTTGGTAGGACATGTTTTGAGGCATCAAGGGATCACAAATTTAGCATTGGAGGGCAGCGTGGAGGGTAAAAATCGTAGAGGGAGACCAAGAGATGAATACACTAACAGATTCAGAAGGATGTAGGTTGCAGTAGGTACTGGGAGATGAAGAAGCTTGCACAGGGTAGAGTAGCATGGAGAGCTGCATCAAACCAGTCTCAGGACTGAAGACAACAACAACAACAATGAACAAGGCCTGGAAAAGGAAAAAACTGTGGTATATTTTTACTTCCGTAAGGGAGCTGTTACATAGCTTTCCCAAAAACAACTCGAGTCTAGTTCTCAGAAGCGACGTCTGTAGAGTTTCCATTCATCTACAAAGGCAGACTACCTCCTAATAGAAACAGACTTTTCAAAATGTCAAGATCCTTAATGTCTTGAAGTACAACAGCTTCATGTTTTATCTTTCTTTTGGTGAGTGATAATTTTATATACTTGTTTGTAATTCAGCAAATTAGAACAGAGGATAGGGGAAGTTTTTGAATTACTTGAATAAACGAACACCTTTTGTCCCTTTTTTTACCTTGTTTTAGCACCTTTTCCATTTCTTCTTTCATCTGAAATTTGGACCTGAAAATCCTAATCCTGTTGATGGGTAACCGAAATGGGAGAACACGCAGTAGATAAAGTGAAGGAATTCTGTTGCCTTGGGAGGAAACTAATGCAACACTTGGGAAGTAAGCAGGAGATCATCAGCAGACTAGCACAGGAAAAGAGAGCATTCAGGGCTAAAAGAAGCTCAGTAGCATAAATCATTTGACTTCATTTGAGGAAGTTCTGATAACGTACATCTAGAGCAAAGCATTGAACGGAAAAGAATCGTGGACTGTGGAGAAATTAAAGAGAATCAAAATCACTGAAAGGTGTTCTTCAAGACGATTCCTGGAAAAAAAAGTGGACTGATACGACAGAAATTAATTTTTGCTCAGAATCTGCGAGGGAAGTGTGTGTGTGTGTGTGTGTGTGTGTGTGTGTGTGTGTGTGTGTGTGTGTGTGTGTGGTTTCGACTTTACGAGAGCTCAACAGTGAGGTTAGAAGCGCCCTGACATATTTCAGAAGCGGGAAAGGAAGAAGAAGACGGAAGTTAATAAGTCATGTGTTACGACATAATGGACTGCCGCAGAGGGCAGAAAGGATAGCGGAAGACAAAACTTGATTAGATGAACAAATGGTGTACATCGTTGGGTATAAGATCTATTCTGAGATGGCAGAATAGGGGAAACGGAAAGAGGTCTCGTTAAATCAGCAAGAAGACTCATGACTGGAAATAATGGAGTGCTTACAGGTACAGTGAATTGTGGACAATATATTACTATGATTTGGATACAGTGCAACAAACGCTAATTGGGCTGTAACCCTAAAATTATTGCGTTATTACTTCTAGTCGACAAGTTGGACTATGCTTCAATTCTCATCAAACCAGTATTTTGCCCTTATCGACATTCTTTAAATGTTTATGCTGACTTCGACACCTGTTGCGTCAAAACGATTCTCTGATGTAGTTTCCTTCTTGTTAATTAGTTATAAGCATATTCGCGCATCGTAATTGCGACCTTTCTGCGTGACGTGGAAAGATTATAATACTTAATTTTAGTACATTTTTCCACTGGAGGAAATAGCGTAAAACTGACCGTTTACATAATAGTGTTTAGATACCGAGATTTTTTTTTATATATTCAGTTTATATTTCTGAAGTTCACTTTGTTTTCGTACTCTGGTTGACCGTTTACAACAAACATTGTAAGGGGCCAAATGTACTGTGAGCCAGCCCATGACAAGGATGTTATTGTCGTGTAACCACTCCGCCACGGACCGTGCATTTTGAACAGGTGCTCGATCGTGTTAAAAATGCAATCGCCATCCCCGAATTCCTCTACAACAGTGGGAAGTAAGAAGGTTCTTAAAACATCAATGTAGGCCTGTGCTGTGAGAGTGCCACTCAAAACAATAAGGGGCGCAAGCCCCCTCCATGAAAAGCACAACAACACCATAACACCACCGCCTCCGAATTTTACCGTTGGCATTATACATGCTGGCAAATGACGTTCACCAAGCTTTCGCCATACCCACACCTTGCCATCGGATCACCACATTGTGTACCGTGATTCTGCACTCCACATAACGTTGTTCCACTGTTCAATCGTCCATTGTTTACGCTCCTTACACCAAGCGAGGCGTCGTTTGTCATTTACCGTCGTGATGGGCCTTATGAGCAACCGCTCGACCATGAAATCCAAGTTTTTTCTCACCTCCCGCCTAACTGTCATAAAATTTGCAGTGAATCCTGATGTAGTTTGGAATTCCTGTCTGATGGTCTGGATAGATGTCTGCCGCCTATTACACATTACGATCCTCTTCAAGTGTCGGCGGTCTTTGTCAGCCAACAGACGAGATCGGCCTGTACGCTATTGTGCTGTGCGTGTTCCTTCACGTTTCCACTTCATTATCACATCGGAAACAGTGGACCTCGGGGTGTTTAGGAAAGTCGAAATCTCGCGTACAGACCTCTGACACATGTGACACCCAATCACCGGACCACGTTCGAAGTCCGTTGAGTTCAGCGGAGCTGCCAATTCCGCTCTCTCACGATGTCTAATGACTACTGAACTCGCTGATATGGAGTAGGTGATAGCAAAATGCACCTAATATGAAAAACGTATGTTTTTTGAGTGTGCGGATACATTACTTCACCGGCCCTGATGTTACGTTACCTTTGCAGTCACGAATGCCTGACTCCACTTTCTTTAGTCAAATAGTAATGTATTCAGAATTGAGGAATAATTTTGCCGAGTAGTAGCTAGTCTTTTTTACGGGCTCAGAATCTGTTTATAGGGTTTCTCGTTCTTCTCAGAAGTAAGTTCGGTTGTATATTACGCCATTAGTAGTTTTAATGGTTACATTAATCCAATTCCTAATGGAAAGGTAGCTACTGTTATGCATCTGTATTTCCACGCGCGCATGCCCATGGCCATCAGCGGGGCTCGGTACATAGCTGCTCGCACCGATTAGCTCCAACACAACCGTCGCGGCATGCCAACCTCGTCCGCGCAGTGGAGCCAGCTGTTTCTCTTCATCTAAGTAATGTAGAGTTATGACTGGGCACTACGGTGCTATAGTTTTATACATGGCATGGCCAAACTTTGGCATGCAATTGTTTAGTGTCAATAGCTTCCGCAGAAGGCCAAATTATTTTGGCTGAAATGCTTCAAACGGCTCTGAGCACTTAACTGACTTAACTTCTGAGGTCATCAGTCCCCTAGAACTTAGAACTACTTAAACCTAACCAACCTAAGGACGTCACACATATCCACGCCCGAGGCAGGATTCGAACCTGCGACCGTAGCGTATTTTGGCTGAAACCTACGTAAAGATTGGTTTCTATTTGCAACTGAGGCTGACCAGTTATGTGTAATTATCACAGTTGCTAACGGAGCTGCACGATATTAAAAAAATCTTAGATTTTTCGACATTTATTGGACGTTACGTAATTCAGTGCATACGTTCTGTTCGATAAAACCATGAGGGTGGAAAATAGACCGGAATTCATGATTAGTTTAGGATAAGAGTTGACCGTATCCTTTCCACAACAAGGATTATGAATTCGATGCCCACCTCGATCGTAAAAAGCGACTCTTCTTTTAGGCAACCATTTGCCGGATTTTTTTGAGAAGCACAACGACGAATAGACAAACTGAAGTGAGGAATGTGCACGAGATGATGCCCTCATGGCGAGAAATTTTATAAGTGTTCTGAAAGTGAAGTTACTCTTTGGGGAGCACTAGGTTTTAAGATACTGCACACAGAACACGACTCGTAATTATGTGAAGCTAAATTTTAATATTCTTCTTCAATACATTCTGATCTATGCTAACTGGCTTTTGTTTTGGCCCATAAACTAAAGTCAATAGAGAAATGTTTTAATCAGAGCAAGTCACGTGGTTCGACTGCGGCAGCCAGCACTAGGAGAAATTACTCCCTGAGGCAGAGATGTGCTCTCGCAAAACACTCACTACGCTTTATCCTATACCGATGAGTCATGCGGGGTACATATCTCTCTGCTCAGTGCCTACCTTCATACATTTATACACCTTGACCCCCTCGCTGCGTATCGAACTTGTCCCCTAGTCAGAAGATTACACACTGCATCTGGTCATAATAAGGGCTGCAGAGCCTTGGGACCTGTGGTGATGACGTCCCCGGCGCTGGCCAGCTGTTTGACTTGCAAAAAGCCCCGCAGGCTTTACTCGGCGCTCCTCAAACAACGGCCAAGTGGGCGCCCCGCCCCGCATACAACAAGTCAAGTGAGCGTCTCTAGGGAGCACAGAGCGCCGAGGCTACGCCCAGCAAACACCCTGGAAAGGTCTACCGGCTGTCACCGGCTCCGTCCACGTCGTTACAGTCGAGTGTCTCGTCAGCCGATGTGTACAACAGCATTTACGGACAAACAGAATGCAAAATCACTAATGCAGTTTCGTAATACACTGACCCATCACACACAACTGTAATATTTTCTCAGTAGATCTAGGTGTAGTACCGAGCAAAGTGACGCATTGGTAAAGAAACTAGGTTCTCACGCAGGATTATAGTGCTGAAAATATCTTCGTTTCAGTGGACGACAATAAAGTCTGTGGAACAAGTGCTGTAAGACTCATTTATGAAGGTGATTAAAACTACCTAAAACACACAAGCGGTGTCTACATATGTCAGAAACGTGTTATCTGAAAGACCGGCAAACTAGAAATACTATAAAAAATTGTAAGAGATATTTGTAGCTAACTACACAGTTAACACTAATAGGATCAGCCAGTGTCTTTTAAAGCTCTAATACAAAATCTGTTGGTGGAATCTAAGCGATAAAAATGTACATGCTTCTTTTATGCTTCTCCCCATTGGCATAGCCGTCATATACCACCTTACCAAAAGAGGAAATAGGCACTTTTAAAGTAGGCGACACTAGTTTTTATACGTGACATGTAACGTTAACCAGTAAGGGTGCATATTTTATCATGGAAAATATTGAAATTTATAGGCTACAGGATTACTTCAACTGTATGGCACAATAAATAATTAAAAATAGTTGACTAAATGCAAAGAACATAAAATTAATGCTTGATACATTTATTTGGTGTAAATTGGTTAATATTAAAATAACGGTATCTGGTGAGATTTTTTTGTATTAAATAAATTAAATAGCCACTGTACGAATCGCTGAAATACATAATTGGAAACATGGCTCCTGCAGTAGACTACGTTCCTGCAGAATTATTGAGATTTTTGGGAGCGATAGCTACTACGAAATTATTGCACCTGATGTGCAATATACAGACGAAATACCCTCAGACTTTAGGAAGAACGTAATAATTTCAGACCCAAATGAGATAGGTACCGACAGGCGTGAATATTACCGAAACATAAATTTAATAAGTCACTGTTTGAAAATATTGTCGGCATATATTTACCGAAGAATGCAATAACTGGTATAGGTCGACCTCGGGGAAGATCGTTTTCGAGTGAGATCTGTTTGTTCCAGTTATGTTCCTACATGCAAAATATGTAGAGCTGTTACGAGCAAATCTCACGATCCATCGAAGTCACGTGACATGGGCGAGAGCGACATTATATGCACTATGAAGTGAATGGCAAGTAACGAACCCATGCTACCAGTTATCACGGTTTTTGTCGATCCGTTCACGTGTAGAGCGCGAGAAGAATGATTGCTCAAATGCCTCTGTACGTGCTACAATTAGTCTAATCTTCTTTTCGTGATCCCCACGGGAGCGAGTTGTAGGGTGTTATGAGACAGGGTGTCCAAGGAGCAATGGTCAATATTCGGGGACGTGGCAGAAACGATCATTCAAAGCGAAAATGTCTACTAAGCATGGGATCATGGGATCTAAAAAGCGTACCTTAAGAGATAGGAACACTCATTAATCTCCGATACTGTGAAAAAAAACGCCTTCCACTGCAACATCTTTGCTTTCCATATTTTGAGAGGTGATATGATGGACTAAAATAAGTCAAAAATGTACAGTTTCCCCGTGGGCCTAAGGGGCATACCTTAGGACCTATGAGCAAATGTGTATCTTTGCCATTGTTCATTACAGTTAAACATCTCTTCTACTGAACAAGAGCTCATAACTCTTAAGGTATGCATGTTAGAGCCCATGTTTGCTTGACAGTTTTTTCATTATTTGGTTCACACTATCTCGTTCCACAATATGGAAAGCAAAGAGCTAGCAGTAGACAAGATTTGTATTACACTACTGAAAGTGAACAAGTGGCCATAGCTCTTAAGGTACCCATGTTTAATAAACTCTTTTACTGCGAATGCTTATTCCTGTCATTTCTCTAAATGCTGACCATTCCTCCTGAGACGCTCTGTATATTCCTAGATTCAACACTTAAAGTTCGTTCCTAAAACTTTTATGTTGGTTTCTACAGAACAGTTTTCGGCTGCCATCAAGCGTCTGCCAGTTCAGTTCTTTCAGAAGCTTGTTGATACGCTCCAGAGGATCATGCCAACCTGTAACCGTTCGTGCTGCCCTTCTTTTCGTCCCTTGAATATCCCCCGTTTGTCCTACTTGGTACGTTTCCCACATCTTTCAGCAACATTGTACGGTGGGTCGGTCGAGTGTTTAGTCTGCAGTGCTCTTTGCAGGCTTATTGCATTTCCCTAACATGCTACCAGCGAACCACAGTTGCCATCTGCTTTACATATGACTAAGATTATGTGATCGTTCCATTTCACACCTCTACAAAGTGTTACACCCAGGGTTATGTATGAGTTGAGCTACTCCAGTTGTAACTCTTTGATAGTTATAAAAAATAACGCTTTTCGTTTAATATTGCTGGTCATTTAAAGGAAGTCGATAATTTTTCCATCAACTTGAAACCTTATCAAGATCTTACAAAACATTTTTGCAGTTTGTTTTAGACCGTACTTCGTTATACATAACTGCATCGTCTGCGTAAAGCCTGAGGTTCCTATTAATATTGTCTGCGAGAACATTAATATACAATATGAACAACAAAGGTCCCAATACATTTCCATGGGTCACATACGAAGTTACTCCTACATCTGGCGATGATTCTACACCCAAAATAACTTTTAGTGTCCTCCCAACCAAAAATCCACAGTCTATTTAAATTTTGTTTGTGCTCATATGATCGTACTTTTGCTTTTCGTAAATCGAGGAATACTGCATCCAATTGACTGACGTGATTCGTGGCTTTCACTGTATCATCCCAGTGAAGTGCGAGCTAGATTTCATGTGACCAATGTTTTCAGGAATCTACGCTGGTTGGCACGGAGTTGATCAAACTGTTCGAGATACCTCATTACGTTTGAGCTCAGAATACGGTCTAACAATCTACAACAAGTCGACGTTTGTGCATCTGAATGCTGCCTCCATAAATATTGCTAATCTATGGTTGCGTCATTCTCTGTCTCAGTAGTGAGAATGAAGGGTGAAAGTAAACGGCACACTGTGTTTTCTTCAGTTCCGGATTCTCATGTGTCATTGCTCCTATCACAATGATATAGCGTTACCCAGTATTTAGAATCGTGTACTTTCCACACTTTTCCTCTGCTGAGAACGTCTGTTGTACCGCTTGCAGAGTACAGTCGAGAAGACAATGGAGAAGCACTGTCCTTCGACGATTACTGAATTACAACAGACTCTTCAAGTTCGAATATAGGCATTGAAAATGAGAGTACAAAGAGTGTTTCTGGAGAAACATTATATATTTTAGGGCGTCGTAGTACATTCGAATTGAACATTCCATATAACTTGTTTCCAATTTTTATTGGTTCCGGAGATAAGGCAAGTTGCAGGGAAATTTTCATTTCACGTGCTGGTACTCCAACTTGCAAGGATTTATTTGTCGATTTTCAGTTTTGATTGGTTTGAGATTCAGGTTGAGATATGTTGGGCGTTTCTATTGTATTGTTTAAGCATGCCGCACGTTTTATGAATGTTGAGTATACAAAGTAATCAGAAACAGTCAGAAAAACTTTCAAGGATGTTGCAGGGTAGGTTGTGCTGCAAAATAGTTATTAAGGAAAATATTCGATACGTTTAGCTGTTTCCAAGTTAATTAGCAATAAAATTAGCCAATCAGGTCGTTGTGCAAATTCAAGAGCCCCGCCAGAGACGGTGCCGCCAAACGTTTTCTCCAAACAAGAGAGAGATACAAAACTTGGAAGTGAGACGGCAGTAAGTATAGAGCCAGGGACAAAGCCTGAGCAATCTCGTACGCTATAGGAATAGCTGACACTGTTTCTGGTGGGACATTTAAATTTGCTAGCGCAACTGTCTAATTGACTAACTACGATGCTAATTGACTCGAAAACTGCGCAACGTCTGAACTTCTTCTTAACAATCATTTATGAATACAAACTACCCTCAAACACTCTTATAAGTTTTTCACAACATTTCTGATCACCCTGTATATCGACATGGAACTTTCGTATGTGTTTTTGTAATGCAAAGGCAGCTTTAGTTTGTAGAAGATTTCCTAACGGCTGAGTACCGGATCATAGAACTTTTATGTGTGTTTTAAACTACATGAGACTAATGCAGTGTCTAGCAGAAATGCGAGTATATCATCCGAACATGCAAATCTTCAGTTTACGGACGAAGTGCAAGGCAATATGCAGATGGTCGTACATAGTCCTTCAACAAGCACATGCAGAATTTCTACAGTTATCGGCGTTGCACAAACACTGGCGGACATTATTTATGCACAGCATCTATTCTTATCACTTGCAATGGATTCAAAACCTTCAAGAAGGCGATGCAGGTAGACGATACAATTTTCTCGTTGGCTAATTGCAATACCAGAGTAATCGCCTCAGTAGTATTTGTTGCTGACACTTTCAGTCGTGATGCTATCAATAAAAATCGTAGTTAATATCGGAGAACCGACTAGGACCCGAAAGCCTTTGGAGACCGGTTTTCAAGATCTCTTCCCCTTAAATGTGTGGTGTGGCATGATGGACAATCAGTAGATTGGGAATGTTGTGTTACCGCATCGCCTTACGTGGGCCCGTTGTCCAGACTTTCTTGTAAACGAACTTCCGGTATTATATTACGTTGAGTACATTCTTCCAGCACGACGGGGCCCTGCGAATCTACATGTGAATATGGCATCGCTGGATAACAAATGACTGCGTCCTGTGATGCCAGTTTACACACGAATAATAACTAACACAAGCAATATCTAAGAAAATAGGGCCACTAAATTTGTTAATAATACCAAAAGTATGTACTGGTATAGAAAAGAAGATATGCAGGTATTGATATAACACAGAGAAAAAAAAAGAGTGTAACACTGGTGAAGGTCAATTCCTACGTAGAACTAATGGTAGACGGTACTGCCTGTAACCAACCAGTGTCGCTGGGCTATCTGCAAAGTAAGCTGTCACGAAAATGCTGATATAACGAATAAAATCTGCCAACTGCATAACGATCCCATATTACTCCAATTACAACAAAGGAACGTAATCAACAAGCAAAAAGTGACAGAACCACCGGGCTGCTAGATTTGTTACCAGTAGGTTCGTACAACACGTAAGTGTTACGGAGATGTTTCGAGAACTCAAATGGGAACCCTGGAGGGAACGCTACGTTCTTTTTGAGAAACATTACTGAGAAAATCTAGAGAACCGGCATTTGAAGCTGACGGCCAAAAGAATCTGCTGCAGCCAACATATATTGCGCGTAAGGATCACAAAGATGATACGAGAAATTAGGGCTCATAGGAAGGCATACAGATAGTCAGTCGTTTTTTACTCGCTCTGTTTACGAGTGGAACAGGAAAGGAAATGAAAGGTAGTGATACGTGGTCTCCTTTGCCACACACGGAACGGTGGCTTGCGGAGTAACTATGTAGATGTAGATATCGCGTTAAAATGTATAATAATTAAATCAATTCAACTATACAATTAGAAATGATATACCAAAATTATGTGCCATTTACTTACAGACAACCTGATGATGACAATTCAGCCTACAGAAATCAAATTTACCAGCACACTTTGAATTATAATTATACAATGTCCTTAAGAGACACATACTACGCAGCATTCCCAGTCGAATATAAATTGAGGAAATAAACTTGAGCTTAATCATTTATCTTTGCTTAGTACCTTCTATGAACATCTATTTCGGCTTCTTTTTAAGAGCTCTGTCTCCATAACCAATGAAAATTGGACATGAGTTTGTGGATTCGTCTTCTTCTTCTTTTTCTTAGAACCTTCCCATTCGAGTAGGGTCCACTTTTTGGATCAATGCAATCTCCATTCTTGCATCTTTTCACTGACTGAAGTCACTCCAGCTAGAATTCAGGGCGTTGTGTTGTTGATGAGCCGCGAAGGGAAATACCTTAATGATCGTCTCAGGGTCCGCGGTTCCATGAGACATGGTGCACATCACTTCTAGGTGTGGGATAACACTCAGTACTATATAAAGCAGTTTGCTACACCATTGTGCGATACATCTTTGATTTCACAAAGAGTATCAGTGGCGTCTCTGAATCGCAACCTGGTCGTTTTGATGCTTGTTATATGGTATGTTTTTCTCGGATAAGTCTATACAACCATCTCCAGAAATATTTGCTATTCCTCCGGAAACGTGCTGTATCGTGACATGGTAAGGGCTGTCCCAAGACGCTACGCAAACGGTGCGTGAATTCTGCTGTTGAAAAAGCCTGTGGTCTGCTGATGAAGACCTAAAATGCGCCACCCGAATTTCTATGTTAACATATGTGGTCGCCCGTCACGCACCACACCAAATTACGTAGAGTGGTAGCACGTGAAAGTGCTACCCAACCTGTAGCAGGGGGCCACAGCCGCTTACGAAACAAAGAAGAACGAAACAGTTCAAGTACCTAATCGCCTTGTCAGATAGTGTTGTCTTAACGAGTTGGCTAGTTAGTTAATTCCATGCCCCATGGATAACTTTGCGCGATACTTCGTAATGATATGGAACAAGTCATTTTACATTCACATCGCAATGTAATTTGTAAATATGGCTGCTTGCTGAACATTTATAAGGTTTCTTTCTTTTAATATATAGATGTAAGTTAGTAATTCCTACCCACTATCTCTCACACGTTACAACAATAGAAATTCAGAAATTCTTCTATGGCATAGAGGGCGCTATATTGTACTTTTTTTGTCTATCACACATTTCGTATCACTGAGTAAGTGATCAATAATTTTAGCTGCTGTATTGTGCACCTCTTTTTGTGCTAAAGATAACCCTAATGGGAAGCAAAGTATGTCATTTTTTCCTTCTGGTACTGTACGAGTAATCATGTCCATCACTGTTCGATTCGAAGTGCAGTGGATTGGTGACAACAAAATTCATGGGGGAATAAATATATTTTGAACCAGTAGTCATAGTACCCAACTTCTTAAACAAATGTCCAATAGTTGATCATGGGTGAGCACCTCGTACTGTCTTGCAGCACGTTTCCGAGCAATGAAGACTTTCTTTCTTAAAGATATGCTCCCCAAAGCATTATTCCACATGATATCATTGAATGAAAATATGCTAAACATGTTAACTTACTGATTTGTCTCTCACCTAGAGTTCAGTGATGCGAAGTGCAAATGTGGCTGAACCGAACAGTTTTACGACTTTCAGAATGTGCTTTTTTTGAATTCTCATCAGTATAGACACATAAGAGTTTTGAACTTTCCACCCTATTTATTAGTTCGTGTAGTACCCACAGAGACGCAGAACCAAATATGTTGTGTCTTTTTAAAATCGAGGGTCAGACCACTCAAGGAAAAACTGTCTGTGATAGTTTTAAGAGCATTGCTTACCATTTGTTCTGTTTCTGTATGTAAGTAAAACTTTCTGAAATATTTTGGTTAGATATGACATTATCCATAGGGCGGCTATGCCATCAGTCCCATAAAACGTCAATTTATCAGGTACAAATAGTTCATCATAAGACCATAGTGTTATGAAGAATTAAGTGATCCAAAGAACCTAGAAATATTTCTATGAAGTGTAAATAACACGCCACTTGATAGCATATGCAATAAAAGTGACAGTGTACAGGGGAGGTGGTAACTCAGATTTTCGACGACAGTCTTCTAGAAATACAAGAACAAATTAAAACGATGAAATTCAGTTTATACCCGCCTCCGTAGCTGTGATTTCTAATTCATGCCTGTGTGGAAGGTAATCTGTTCGAATGGAAAATGAAGTTACATTTGGTATTTCGTCGGCAGCGCATGGTGAGGTGGTTGCGGATCATCAGACTTTGCTCCAATGTCCTGGCTTACCTCCCTTATCTCTCCGCAGTGTCTCATTTGCTGGCAACTTGTCCGTCGAATAGGGACTTCATAGCCCTACTGTGCTATTTGAGAGGAGAAGGGTATGTGCCGGCATCGAGTATCACCCTCTCATTTCTTTCAGTACTACACAAGACAAATATGACACCACGCTACACATACTCCGGTTAAAATCACCTAAGTTCAATAGATACACTTAAGATCAGGCACAAGTTTTCTGCATTTAGCGTTGCGACAACTCCCGACAGAACAGCATTATCTGCTTAGGCCGCGTGGAGCTTCCGATGTTATTCACAGGGTCAGCTATACAGGATAGAAATAGTCGGAAATGTCTGTGAAGGTGTTGCGGGATAGATTGCGCTGATAAATAATAGTTAAGAAAAAATTCGATACTTTACGCCGTTTCCAATTTAATCAGCACTGAAGTTAGCCATTCAGACAGCTCCACGCGAAAATTCAAGTCGCCTGCCAGAAACGGTGTCACCAAACAGTTTCTTCGTTTGCTTTCCTAAAACCGAACTAGAGTGCAATGTCAAAATTTGACATGGAAGGGGAGTAATGTTCGAACCCCAGAAAAAGTCGGAGCAGTCCCGTCCACTATCATCTACCCTATGACAAGTGACACTAACAGCTTGAATTTGCGCGCACAAGGACCTGATCGTCTAACTTCAGCGCTATTTAACTCAGAAACGACGGAAAGTATGGAACTATTTGCTAATAATTATTTCTCTGCACAACCTACGCCACAACACCACTGCAAGCTTTTCAGACTTTCTGACCACCCTGTATACAGGGTGGGACACTTAACATTACCATTGGAAAAGCCTCCCAAACCACAACAAACACTTAATAACCAATTCCGCAGACCGAAAGTGGGGAGGCGGGGAGGCTGGTGTAATTGATTAATACAAACCATTGAGAAATGCACGGAACTATAATTTTCAACACATGCTTATGGTCTTTTAAAATGGAAACCCGTTATTTTTAACACAACTGAAAATAGAAACAAATACTTAATCAATGCCGTTTGTTAAATTGTAAAAAGTTAATTACAACCAGAGTAATTTGTAATGCTTGAGTAACACCTCAGCTGTTCAATCGTATGTATCGGAGAGAACGGAATTAATTAGGAATACGAAAAGAACAGTATTGTAACGTTGGTACAGAAGAGACATGAACAGCACGTTACGTCCACATGCTAACATTTTTATTATTCTTTTCTCTGAAGAATATTGTACGGCACTGATCTGTTAGAAGAAAATGTACATTAACATGAGAAAGTAGTTAAAGTTACAAATTTGTTTTTGTTTTCAATTACAGAATGTTAAGGAGTGTGTCCTGACATTTCCTGCCAATAAATGTTCAAAGTGGTGCCCATCATTTGCTGCACACATTTGCAATCTACCGCATAATGAATGTCTTACACGACGTAGTACATCTGCTGTAATGTAACCACAGGCTGCCTCAATACGATGTGTCATATTCTCTGGGGTTGTAGGCGCATCAAGGTACATTTTCTCCTTTGACGTACCCCACAGAAGTCTAAAGGCGTAAGATCAGCAGAACGGACAGGCCAGTTTATGCGTCCGCCATGTAGTATGAAACACCCGTCGAACGTTCTGTCAAGGGTCAGCCCAGTGTTCGTTACAGAATGTGCAGGAGCACCATCATGTTGATACCACATACGTCTACGCGTTTGCAGCGGGACATTTTCTAGCAATACTGGCAGATCATTTAGTAGAAACTCTATGTATTTTGCAGCTGTTTGGGTGCCATCAATGAAGTGAGGACCAATGAGACGGTCTCCAATTACTCCGCACCATATATGTACATTCCACGGTCGCTGTCGCTCTGCCTGTCGAAGCCAGCGATGATTGTCCACCGACCTGTAATGCGCGTACATTCGCTGCACCGTGGTTTGTGAAACCTGCTTCGTCGGTAAACAGGTAGAACTGCACCGAATTCTCTGTAAAAGCCCATTGACAGAAATTCACTCGCTTATTAAAGTCATCTCCATGTAATTGCTGATGCAGCGACACATGATACGGGTGAAATTTGTGACGATTAAGCATGTGCATTACTCTACTTCGGCTCATCACACTTCCTCTAGCGATGTCACGTGAACTCATGCGTGGACTCACGGCAACAGCAGCTAACACAGCAACTGCACCTGCTTCTCGTGTGATGGGTTTGTTTGCGCGTTACAACCATGTTGCATACAATTGTTTGTAAACAAATTTGAAAATTTGTGGTAAGGTCTTATGGGACAAAACTGCTTAGGTCATCGGTCACTAAGCTTACGCAATACTTAATCTAACTTAAAATAACTTACACTATGGACGACACACACACCCATGCCCGAGAGAGGATTCGAACCTTCGACGGGGGGAGCCGCGCTGACCGTGACAAGACGCATAAGACCGCGCCAAGATGTCTTCAATTATGCGGCGAGTTGTATGACCTCTCTCCGGGTACCTTCTGCATATAACCTGCAGTCTGCAGCTGCATTTTGTCTACACTCGCCATAGATGAGTATCATCTCTGCCTTTTCAGAGTAAGAATAAACCATTCTCACATTGCACACACTGTTGTACTTGTGACATTCTCACTTTCCTACTGTGCGTACTTCTGTTCTTACTTGTGTACAGTACACTATCACAGACGTCCGGTAACACAGTGTACTACAGTTACTCTGAGTACAAGGAATAATTCAGCAAGCGCTACAAGCAGACACTGAGTCAGACAAACACGTAAACATCGTAGTCTTCGTAAACAACAAATCTTGTTTGTTACAACACGTGACTGAACGTCTGAGGTTTCAGGCGTCAACTTTACGTTACAAATTACTCCGGAATTAATATTTTACAATGCAACAAACGGCATTGATTAAGTACTTGTTTCTATTTTCAGTTGTGCTAAAAATAATAGCAGGTTTCCATTTAAAAAAACATATGTGTTGAAAATTATACTTCCGTGCATTTCTCATTCACCAATTCCACCAGCTCCTCTCCTCACGTTTGGTCTGTGGAATTAGTTATTCAGTGTTTGTTGTGGTTTGGGAGGTGTCTCCAGTGGTAATGTTAGGTGACTTACCCTGTGTATTGTGACTACTAATGTTGACATAATACGCCCTTGGGCTTCGCTCGAAATTACTTTAATGTTCGACGGCTTCTCTCAGATAATACGGACGTGCAGAATTTATTTGGTAACATGTCTCCATTCCAGATAGAAGATTGGTCTGATACTCAGTAACATATTTTCTTCATCAGGGCAATATGGAACTATACTGATCGTCTTCAGGAAATCAAGAAACACCGCATCAGTCTAAAGAAAGGAAAGAAGATCGAACTTTAGTGTCCCATTTACAACGAAATCATTAGGGACGGAAAACAAGCTCGAATTATGAAAGGATGGGAAAGCAATCTGCCGCATTTCAAAGGAGCCATTCCCGCATTTTCCTTAAGCGATTTAGGGAAATCGCGGAAACCCTAAATTTGCGTGGTCAAATTGGGTTTTGAAGGTCGCCTTCCTGAATAGGAGCCCAAGGTGCTAACCAGTGTTCAACCTCGCTCTATGGCAGCGAGGTATCTACCATCTTTTGGTGCCCAAATACGAACAGAGCGAACTGAGTTTTTCAAAAACTTTATTTCCAGCACCCAGTTAGTTGCTACAGAGAAGAATTTCGGTCTCCAGACAGATATTAACAAGCAAGCAGAAACTTTTCTAACTTAGCGAGATACATTGCCAGTTTGCTTAACGTATTGTCTAGGCTCCTTGTTCTGTTTACTGCAATGTGGTAATTACCACAGCTCCCCTACCTCCATATCCACTACATGTGTATGTTCATTCGCGTTGCATGGCAACTGCTTTGGTGAAGATCATTGTTTCTGTGCAACCATAGTAGGACCATCATGTCGCGGCTTGCTCGCTCTACCGATTTGAATCACATGGAGCGTGTATGAGATGCACTAGGGAGGCGGGTTTCATCACACCAAGACATTCTCCAAGACTTGTGAGCCGCTCTGCAGGGAGAATGGGCGTTATTGCCTCTTTCACAGCATGTCTCGTCGTTGTCAAACCTATATTGGTGCCATAGGTTGTGCCACACAATACTGAGCACATTAACCAATTGCCATAATGTGTGTACAAATCGCTTAAGTGGGAAAAAAACGAAGAACAGTTTCTTCTACCTTTATGCATGTTGCAGTTATTTACGTTCTATGTTCTTCACAGTGTTTCTACTTTACTAGCTCCAGTTTATACTGTTTTGTGGCAAAATAAACGCAATCTTGTATAATTTTCATTTGTCGCTGTAATTTTGGACACCACTGCAGATGTATAAATTAGATTCGGTATCGCTTATATACAGTATAATCCAGTGCTGTTGGGGCTGTTTGTGTGAAATTGCAAACTGCCGTGATATATCGTAGCAGGTTGTGGTACGATTCTTGAAGTTTTAATAACAGTTGTATAGTAGGTGAAAGCGCTAGCATCACTGCAGCAGCCGTTTCTGCCGCGAATGTTACAGTATATGGCTGACCCTCGTCGGAAAATGGCAGTGCGGCAGCGAAGCAACGTTAAGTCTTGTGGTAAGTTAGGCAAATCTTCCAGTATAATGTTTGGTACGATGGAACTGTTTGTGATAGTGGTTGTCCAATTCATTCAAATGTTTGACAGTGGTATACTTGATTTCGTAACAGCAGGCAGGGCGTTAAGGTCGAGCCACGGGTACCGAAAAAATCACCGAAACCATTGCATCAGACATGATTCTACACGACCCATTGACGAGCTGTCATAAATACTCAAGAATACAGCAAGCAGAATTTTGACCAAGGATTTCGGCAAAAGGAAAGTCCGTGCAATGTTTGTGACGCACGCACGTTCAGGTGATAATAAACATGGGAGAGTCCAACACTGCAAAGACCTGTTTCAGGCATCCCATAGTGATACTGATTTCATGAAATCGATTGTAACTGGCTACGAGCCATGGTCCTTTGACCCTCTTACGAAGCGCATAGTACAGCTTTGTTAAGTCCACAAAAGCCGAAACCAATGAAAGTGCGCTTGCAGGAGATCATACAATGACAATGCCAACAGTTTTCTTCAATTCCAAAGGAATCATTCATAAGGAGTTTACACCAGAAGGGCAAACCGTTAATTCTTAGCATTATTTCGGCGTCCTCCATTGTTTGCGCGCGAGAATTCTTTGAATTTGACCCGGACACCGAGAGGCAGGGTCCTGGTCGCTCCTCTGTGACAACGCTCCACTCCACAAAGCGAAGGTCATACACGAGGTTTTGCCAGCAGACGGAACATAGTGCTGGATCAGCTACCGCATTCGCCGGACTTCGCTGTAGCCAACATTTGGTTGTCCCCACATCGAAATTAGCAACACAAAAGGACACCATTACGATGCAATTAAAAACATCCAATATAACTGTACTGGAATATCAAATGCAAATCCAAAACATGAGTACAGTGACTGTCTCAATATACTGTTAATACGATTTCAGCTGTGCATTGATCCAAGGGGAAAATATTTTGAATAAGTAAAGTCGTTTTGTGAATATAATCCATGGCTTTTATTTTTAATAGCCACAGTCCTAATGGAACTGGGACACACTCTGTATGTCGCTGGATATCACAAGTATACACTGCACACAGGTGGCCTCTTGCAGCAAGCTCTTATGCTCCTGGTATTTATTATTTACAGGCTCTCAGCTGACGTTTAATGTGAAATTTTTCTCATGATCTTATTCACCAACATTTTTTTTTTCAAAATTATTGCATCCCTGTTGGTGCAAATCTTGAAAAGGAAAGAAACAACTATGAGCCGGCTCAGGGTTCAAACCAGGGACCTTTCACTTTTGCGAGCAAGTTCTCACCGAATGAGCTATCCAAGCACGACTCACAACCTGCTTTCATAGCTTTACATGCACAAGTACCTCTTCACCAACCTTCCAAACCTCACAGAAGTTCTCTTGAATCCTTGCTGGACTAGCACTCATGTCACAAAGGATACTGCGGATAAATGGCAGTTTTTACTGTGCTGCAGTGTTTGTTGTTTCATATCAGCTTACGCAACGTTACAGAATGAAAATTCTTCATGGAAAGGAAAGAAGAGGGTTCAATGTTGACGGAGGTAAAACTGGTCTATATTTGGGACTGTGTGGACAGAAAGTGGAGAGGGAATTTCTGCAATGGTCTGCCGGCCGGGGTGGCCGAGCGGTTCTAGGCGCTACAGTCTGGAACCGCGCGACTACTACGGTGGCAGGTTCGAATCCTGCCTCGGGCATGGGTGTGTGTGATGTCCTTAGGTTAGTTAGGTTTAAGTATTTCTAAGTTCTAGGGGACTGATGACCTTAGAAGTTAAGTGCTCAAAGCCATTTTTTGCAATGGTATTGTTTAAGGAACAGTGTTGGATGAAAGGGAATTGTGGACCACAATGAGCCAACAAGATAGCTCAGTCCAGCAGTCTGTAGCTTTAAGGAGAATGAAAACCGAAAGACTGTCCCTCGAAATTAGGAACAGAAAACGAATAAGACGAAGAAGCCTACACAGTGTGAGAAAACGATAGGCACAATAGAAAGTAAGCTCTTTTTATCTTCGATGAAGAAGAAGAAGAATATTGGAATGATACATACCTGACAAAACGATTGAAACACTGACAAGGGCAGATGGAAATGGAAAGAAACTTCACTGGTGGAAAGGATGTGTGATGTAATTTTAGTGACTACAAAACCGAGTTAAATGTACACATAAATTGGCAGTATGAGCCCATATGTCATTATGACGTTGCATCTCATTTAACCTGGATGCATGCTCTGATGCGATTGGGAAGTGTGTCATAAAGGCGTTGTAGCCTCTTATGAGGCAAGATGGCGCAGAACTATTGTAACAGGTCCTGGAGAAACTCGATACTGGCACTGGAACGGAGGTAACGTCTGGACTGGTCGCCCATATTTTCTATGGTAGACACATTTGGGGATGTTGTTGGCACAATAGCACCTCAGCATCACGCAGGCAGTTCATAGAGACTGTGACGTGTGAACGAGTCTTGTTATGGTGAAAAATGGCACCGTGATACTGTCGCGTGAGGAAAAAAGGACAAGAGGGGAGTTTGTTATCCCGACGACAGTGTGATCATCAGAGATGGAGCACAAGCGTACATTGCGATAGGATGAGGAGGGGCCGTGTCCTGTTCAAAGGAACCATCCCGGCATTTGCTTGGAGCAATGTGGGGAAATAACGGAATACCAAAATCTGCATCTCGCTTGAGTGGTAACACACTAGGACGCAGGGTGTTCGTCACGTACTGTTGTATCATAAGAGTTCCTTCAGTCATTATCAGCCGTAAACTGAAGTCTTACCCTATGTCTCCCCACTCTGTGACCTCAATTGTAACACCCCTGTACCTCTCAAAAACATTGGAAGAACGCAACCTCACCTCAGTTGTCCACTATATTCGCCAACGATGGTCATCCGGGGTTGTCCAGAAGCGCCATTCGTCACTAGTCTAGGCTTTCCAGTCAAAGCACCACTCCAAACGGAGCTGCCTGTGTTGAGAATGGCACCCTGCTCATGGGGTGGCGGTAGCCTAGTACGGCGAACTATGGCGTGGGATGACAGAGAAATCCGCAGGAACTGCATTACTTGTTCTCGGATGGTAGGACAGGTGGTGGTCAGACGTGATTGACTGGAGCCTTGATGACGAATAAGCCGACTTTCAGTTTCCCAAGCAGTGTAACACAGGGGCACTGTCACAACCAGATGCTACAGAAATCCGAAAAAAGGACGAGTAGACTAGCACGGCAAGTGGAAACTGGTAATGAAACCCAGCTTAAACTCAGTCAGGTACTGATGACGCGACAGTGATCACTTATCTGACGCTGTTCACACCGCTTGTATACCCTACCAAGCTTGAGAACAACACTAAACGAAAGCAACACTAATGCAGTACGGTTCTACTTGTCACAGTTTTGCTACTGCAATAATTTATACACCGACCGATGGCGAGTTCGCATACGTGACCTTAGCATCCAACAATGTCTTCTGAGTGCTCCGCGTCTTTTGAGTCATCAGTCTTCTGGCTGGTTTGATGCGACCCGACACGAATTCCTCTCCTGTGCCAACCTCTTCATCTCAAAGTAGCGCTAGCAACCTACATCAATTATTTTCTGGATGTATTCCAATCTCTGTCTTCCTCTGCAGTTTTTGTCCTCAATAACTGCCGCTCGCGATTAGCCGAGCGGTGTTAGGTGCTGCAGTCATGGACTGTGCGGCTGGTCCCGGCGGAGGTTCGACTCCTCCCTCGGGCATGGCTGTGTGTGTTTGTCCTTAGGATAATTTAGGTTAAGTGGTGTAAGCTTAGGGACTGATGATGACCTCAATACTTAGGGACTGATGATGACCTCAATACTCCCTCTAGTACCGTGGGAGACTTAACGTACGACCATTCTTCTTCTCAGTCTTTTCCGTATATTCCTTTCTTCTCCGAGTCTGCTAAGACCCTAATCATTCCTTACTTTATCAGTCCATGTAATTTTCAACGTTCGTCTGTAGCACTGCATCTCAAATACTTCGAGTCTCTTCTTTTACGTTCTTCCGTAAGTTCAATATCATACAATGCTGTGTTACAAACGTACATTCGTAGAAATTTATTCCTCAAATTAGAGACTACGTTAAGTACTAGTAGATTTTTCTTGGCCAAGAATGCCCTTTTTGCAAGAGCTAGTCTGCTTTCTATATCTTCCTTGCTCCGACCGCCATGAATTATTTTGCTACCTAGGTAGTAAATGGTTCTGGGCACTATGCGACTTAACTTCTGAGGTCATCAGTCGCCTATAACTTAGAACTAATTAAACATAATTAACCTAAGGACATCACACACATCCATGCCCGAGGTAGGACTCGAACCTGCGACCGTAGCGGTCGCTCGATTCCAGACTGTAGCGCCTAGAACCGCACGGCCACTCCGGCCGGCAACTAGGTAACAGAATTCCTTAACTTCATCTATTACTTGTCCATCGGTCTTTACTCAAGTATCTCGCTGTTCTCGTTTCTGCTACTTCTCACTACTTTCGTCCTTCTACTACTTACTCTCAGTCAATTTTTTTCTCTCGTCAGACTGTTCATTCCATTTAGCAGATACTACTACTAGCATCATCGAAAGTTTTTGAAAAGCGAAGGATAGTGACACGACGCTTACCAGTGTCAGCCCTTACAGTTTGAGAAAGTCTTTTTCATGCACTAACGATTATCGTAGATAGTAAGCACTTTCATTGTGGGCATACTGTTACCACATTTCACGGTACAATGTGAATAAAATTAAAACGGGTACGGTGTCCGCGACAACTAACATGCACGCAAGCCGGCCAGAATAGCCCCCTGAGAGGATGGGAAACCACTTATATTAATTAACCTGAAAACCCTTTTTTCAGTACGGAGTTAAATCTGGACCCACATTAAGCTCGCTAACTGAATGGTAAATGTTGGCGTTACATGCCTGGCTTCTCCACCACTGTACCGCGCTTATCCGAGCCAGCTATCGCATTAAGTCCGTGAATAGCGGGCTCAAAACTTTTCTTACGAATATCGTGATAGGAGATTGATAACAAGTATTGTTCATTCAGGATGTATGCAGACTGAATCGAGAACGAGGGCACTCTGTATTTGTGGGAATGCCGTCGGGGTTTGACGTATTGTGCTTGCAGATGGTGGTAAAATCAAGGCAGAACTTGTAACGTAATGAATTCAAGACCGAGAACAATTCCCAATGATTGCGTTTTAACTATATCTTCTCACAAATGCCGTAGGCATTTTTCACGCCTTCTTTTCGTTAGCGTTTACTCCGTCTATTGCGGGCTCTGCTGCTGTTAGAGTTTATGGTAAATTTATTATTTAACTTTGCGGCCCGATCCCCTTACTGGACTTGCAGTTGTCAGTTAGCTACTAGAGGGATGTCATGTGCGACCTCAGTCTGCGAACAGAGTGAACTTCGTTCTTTCTATGACCGTACCTTAGATGTTCGTGTGGTCGTATTGTCTGAAGCGGAAAGTGGAAACCAACCTAGGATTTGCTTCTAGGAGAGTTGGAAGTGCGTTGTTCCATCACCTTTTGCCTACCCAGATTTAGGCTTTCGGTGGCTTCCCTAAATCATTTGTAGTAACAATCGGGACAGTTCGTTTGATAAGTAATCGGCCAATTTTATTTCTCATCCGTATCAGATCGGAACTTGTGAAAGTCGATGGGGCCTCATTTTCCTAATACTCTAGTCAACAGCTACTCAACGCAAGTTTAAAAAGAATATCTCCCATGACTTTTGACAAGAGTATCCTAACACGAGAATCCAACTAATTTGCAAAGCTTCCCTGAACTACTCACTGCTAAAAGTGTAAAAGCTTTTCTTTTACTCCATGTGGCCCCTACGAATTCCTGTCACGTGAGAACCTTTTCACCTCAGAGTAGCACTTGTTGTAGCCTCTCCAATTATTTCCCTGATGTATCTTCCTCTCAGTTTTTACCCTCTACAGTCCCTCTAGTACCATGAAAGTTACTTCCTAACTCCTTCATGTCCTAACAAATGTCCTATCACTCTCTCCCTTCTTCTCGTCAGTGCTTTCTAAGTATTACATTTTTCGCCGATTCTGTGGACAATGTCCTCATTCCTCTCCTTATCTGTTCACCTAATTTTTGACATTCGTAAGTAGCAACACATCTCCAATGTTTCGATCCTCTTCCGTTCCGTGTGACACTGCAATATCTCTACCTTTGTGCGGTTTGCTCTGAATCAATATTCTGTACTCATTAGAGTGTACACTCTGTACAACAAGTCTTGTAATTCTTCTTCACATTCAATGATAATTGTAGTGTCGTCAACGAATCTTATCATGGACATCCTTTAACCTCAATTTCGATCCCACTCTTCTTCAACATTTATTTTATTTCCGTTATTGCTTCATCGATGTATAGATGAATAGTAGTTGCGAAATACTGCATCCATATCTTACACCCTTCTTATGTCTACAACTTCGCTCTTTATCGTCCAGTCTTATTTTTTCCTCTTGGTTTTTGCACTAGTTTATAACACCCATCTTCTCCAGTATCTTACTACTATTTTTGTCATTATATCGAACAACGGACCATCACACACCATTTTGCACTGTCGAACGATTTTTGTAGGTCGAAAAATTATATGAGCGTGTCTTTATTTGTCCTCTGCCTTGCTTTCATTATCAACCGAGGGTATAACTGCCTCTCCGTTGTCTTTACCTTTCCGAAAGCCTAACCGTCAGCTGATTGACCCTCAATTTGCTTTTCCAATCTTCTGTATATTATTCTTGTCAGCAGCCTGGATTCATGTGCTGTTAAACTTATTGTGTGATAGTTCTCGCAGTTATCTGTCATTTGTATCATTGGCATGGTATGGTCTTCCAAACGTTTGATGGCACTTCGCTAGTCTCATAGGTTCTACATACCAGCTTTAATAGTCGTTTCGTTGCAAGTTCCTTCAATGATGTTAAAAATGCCGATGGAATATTATTTATGCCTTATGCATTACCTGATCTCAAGTCTCTTAAAGCTCTTTTAAATTCTGACTTTCATACTGAATCCCTTGTCTTCAATACAGACTCCAGTTTCCTCTTCTACACGTCATCAGACAGGTCCTCCCCTTCATATACGCCCTCAGAGAACTCTTTCGAAAGGTCAGCTCTCTGTATTTAGTAGTCGAAATCCCATTGCACTTTGAATATTCCAGCCTACACTTTTAATTTCACCGGGGGTTGTGTTGTCCTCCAGACAGTCTTTTCTTCTTCAGTTTCTTCGCAGCTTTCCCGCAGCCATTCCGTTCTGACTGCCCTTCACTTTGTACGTATTTCATTCCTGAGAGATTTATACTGCTGCATTTCTGTCTTTCAGTGAGAATTTTTGTACTTCCTTCTTTCGCAGATCAGCTGAAGTACTTCTTCTCTTTCCTAGAGTTTTTTCACCGTTACCATCCTAGTATCTACGTTTGACTGACCGACATCAGTGAATGCTCCTTTTAGAGATATCCTTATAGCAGTACCATCTTCATCGAGATTCAAAAGCGTTTCATGATTCTTTAGCACTCCAGTGTTCCACTTCCTTCCACGCTGATTCTTCCCGACTACTCTGTTAAAGTAGAGGCAACTCTTCAATACTGAATTGTGATCTGAGCATATATCTGCTCCTGGCTTACTTAAAGTCCAATATCTTATTTCGGAATCTCCGCCTGACCATGATGTAATTCATCTGGCATCTTCCCCACTCTCTGCACCTTTTCCACGAACACCTCCTCTTCTTGTTGTTCTTTAAATTCTTTGCTATTACTAGCCGAAATTTATTGCAAAACTAATTTATTTTCTTCTTCTCCTCTCATTCCTACTACCAAGTCCACAATTTCCCATAACTCGTTCTTCTACTCCTTTCCCCTCAACTGCATTCCAATATTTACGATTATTATATTTTCATATCCCTTTGCGTACTGAATTACCGTTCAATATTCTCATCTTCTGCTTGCGACATTTGCAGGTATACCGGAACTATTGTTGTCGGAGTTGGTTTACTGTCGATTCTGATGAGAACAACCCTATAATAACCGAACTGTTCATAATAGCCCACTCCCTGCCGTACCCTCTTATTCATAACGGATCCAATTCCTGTTCTGTTATTTTCTGTGGCTGTTAACATCACCCTATATTCGCCTGAACCGAAATCCTTATCTTCTTTCCACATCATTTCACCGATCCTCACAATGTCTAGACTGGGCCTTCGCATTTCCCTTTCCATATTTTTTAGCTACCCTTCCACCGTCAAACTTTTCATATTTCACGCTCCTACTCAGAGGACGTAATCCCATCGTTGGTCAGTCCATCTTTGTCAGACCATATCGAGAGAACCGAGGGGCATCTAGTCCAGTAGTTCAGAATCTTTTGCAAATAGAGAGTTTATCATGACACCTTTTGAATTAAAGGCCAAATTTCCTGTGGACACACAGTATATGTCTTGAATGCAGTGATTTGCATTGCCTTCTGCATCCGCATACCGTTGATCACTGGCGACTCTTCCGCCTTTTAAGGGCAGTTTCCTACCCCAAGGGCAAAAGAGTGGCCTGCACTTCTTTCCACTGCGCCGTCTTCTTCGACAAGGCTGTTGACACATCGAGGGTGACTTTTTACGTCGGAAATCTTCGATCACCACTGCTGATGGTATTTATTCCCAATTTAAGCAGTGGCTGTGTTCCAATTAGTAGTCAAAGATTCTACCCCTATACCGCAGGTGAAATCCAGTTGCGTAATACGAAGATTGCTAGTAATTTCATACGCATAGCCTACTAGTTCACGTCGGGGGCCATAAAATATGATCAACTCTTTGAATTCTCACTTAGTAGGGTTTCATAAAGGAGCCTATAATGTACAAGCAGATCCACTTAAAACCAATCGCATTGCTGCTTCTTCGTCTGATCCCGTAACATTATTTCTCGTGTTAATGGAAGATACAGAAGAGCAAGAAGCGACAGGAGCGCTAAGAGCCGCTGCGTAGTTCCCTGACAGGAATGAGACAGAGGGCAGAGTAATTTATGAGGGCCGGAAGTCAGAGATAGCGCTTACACGGGGGCTTAATCGGGCTCTCGGGTCGGCCGACTGGTCGTTAAAAAGTTATTTGCAGCCAGACTGGATGGCTAATCTAGTAATTAAACTCCTCGGAGCGTATTCATTCCTCAAGAATAACTTCTCTTTCGTCGCCGTAAAATATTTATTGGACCGAATGGAGCCACAGCCAACCCACTGCTGCCATCCCTGATGTTCTACGAACGTCTAACTAAATTGGTTCGCGACCGAGAAGCTGCAAATCGGTAGAGTTGAGAGTTTTATGAGAGAACAGGAATGAAAATACGTCCTTGATATTCATGTAAAGGCGCTGAAACGATGCAGGCATTGTGTTCAAATCTTTTATGGAGACATTAACTCGCTTGAAACGTGATTTGCTTTCAACGTCAAACTTTTTAAGCTTTCCTCACTTCAAAAGCTTCAAAATTGCTGTTTTTTATTAAATGCTGTTTGCAGACACGATCCTAGAATGAATTCTTCACTTCTAAGATCCATCCAAATGATTCTCACCTGATTAATAACCACACTCATGCTCATAAATTAAGGATAATTGCAAAATGTGTTACCACACAACGTGGCACTACACAAAACTGGCGCTAATAGCATAAGCACATAGGGAACACACGCGACACAGATATGTAAGTCCACAGTATTGGTGATAAGTTGAGAAATCCGTCCCGAAACACATGTGCTACAAAACGCCACTGTTTCCTGCGCATGTGCCCCGAAATCAATATTGGATATGATCACCATACATACGTTGCCATACTCTGGATCAGATGGTCGAGCAGCAGCTGGGGTATAGCCTGCCATTCTTGCACCAGTGCTTGTAGCAGGGATTTGAAGACGCGCAGCAATACGTCGATCGAGAGCATACCAGACGTGCTCGATGGGGTTTAGGTCTGGAGAACAGGCAGGCCACTCCATTCGCCTGGTATCTTCTGTTTCGAGGTACTCCTGCTCCACGATGGCAGCTCGGTGGGCCGTGCGTTATCATCCATTAGGAGTAATGTGGGACTAAATGCATCCTTGAAAAGGTGGACATACTGGTGCAAAATGACGTACCGATACACCTGACCTGCTACAGTTCCTCTGTCAAAGACATGAAGGGGTGTACGTGCAACAATCACATACCCACACCACACCATCAAGCCACGACTTCCATACAGGTCCCTTTCAAGGAGTTTTAGGGGACTATCCCTGCCGATTTCATTCTTGTGTTCTCGCAGATGCCGTCAACATGTGAGTTGGAAAGTACTGACACCTTATACCGTACATCAGAGGGGAGACTGCTGTGCTATTTAATTGCGTATAAAACTCTACGCCACTCCAAACTGCCTTTCACGGCTAAGGTCTCATGACCTACTCTGTACTTTCGGTCTTGCAGTACTCCTGTCCTACTTTTCGAACTCTACAAATGTTCTCCCGCACGCTAACTAAACTAGTATTCCTTGAAGAGGAGATACCGTAAGTACTTGGCTTGACACCCGGTTTAAGATTCGTCAGAGTATGGGACAACGTGTGCGGAGGCAATGTTTGCTCAGTATTGTCTTACGCGAGTAAAATAAAAAGAAAACATGAAATTTGCCAACTCCTTTTGTATAAAGAGACAAAAATAAACTATTCCTATAGTTTCAAGAACAAATATCTCCGTAAAGTGAACACAGTATACATCTAATATTCCTGAGAGGGCAAAAAGCTATTCACGTTTTCCACCGTTAGCTCTCATCAGTACTAAACAGACGTGGTTACAAACACCGGACATAATTCTTACTGATATTATTTGGTGTTCATGTCTCCTAACCAAAGGAAATAACTTACTTCGGAACATCTGCACATTTGGCCTTAAACTGTTTATAGTTGCTGTTGAGGTTCATCTTTTCCATAGTTTCTGAGAAATGAGAACTAAGTGAATACAAATAGCTTGTGTACTTTACGTCTTCCCTGCCGAAGAAACGATTTCAGTTCCTTGGATGATCATGGCAGAAGTCTAGTTCGCTGTTAACCGTTCAACCATTACTGGCTACGATTATCACTAACATAAATGTCGATTGTAGACGCCACAGGAAGTGTACTATTAAAATTCATGTTCATCAAACCTGAGATGCCCGCTAAACCCGCTGGGCAAAACAGGTAATTAGGATTGCGGAAAGCGCCAAGTAAGGTTGGGATCAGTTTCACCTTAAAATTGTAATTTATTGTAATTTAAAGAAACAGACATAATGTCTGATGGGATAACAGCAATCAGTGGTTTTATAATATTACTTATAATCCGCCTTGATTGCAATTTTTTTTATTCATATGACCGGTTTCGGTTCATCCAGAACTATCTCCACATGTGACGCAGCATGTGAAATTTGCTGAATTTGGACGGGTTACACCTGTAACTGAAATATCAGATCTGCAGATGGTTGTGAATGAACCGCAACCGGTCATATGAAAAAAAAACCTGCAGTCGAGACGGATTATAAGTGATATTATTGGAATTTAATAACACATTTACAACCAAAGCGACACATAACCGAATCTTTACAACTACGAATTTCAAAATGCAATTCTTTCACGGCTGAAGGCCTCCAAATAAGAAATCTTAAAAATCAACAAGATAAAAATGCGATCAAAATAAATAAAATTATTAATATATATATATATATATATATATATATATATATATATATATATATATATATATATATTGTAGCTAGGCTGAAAGCCTCAAGGCAAGGGTGGATAGACAAACATAAACAAGATGCAACACAAACTGCCGCAGGCCCACAATAAAATTTTCAAGATTTTAAAATAAATTACCATAACCTTTCAAAGGCAGAAGGCAACAATGTTTAAGCTTGAAAGGTAATTTTAAGAATAAGGATCGAAGGCTGAAGGCTCACAATTAATTTTCCAAAATTAAAAGGCAGCTGAAACCAGACTAAAAGAAAAGATAACACAACGGCAATAACATTTCAGCAAGTATCCACTTGCCGGAATTCAAACTTACTGAATTTTTCTTCTCTCATTGGCTATGATAGATTATAAACAGACAATTAAACACTGGTGAGAAAGACAGTAAAGACAGCAGCACTCGGAAGCCTCCAGGGGGTCGGTCTGCCCTCGTTCTCTTAGGTGTGACAGGTGGTGAGCTTAACTACACTTGATCCGTCGGAACCCAACCAAGGGAGAGCCACGGACCGACTGACAAACGACTTGCTTGCCACCAGTCGGTACATGAGAATTCAAACACAAAATGTTACGGTGTGATTATCCACAATCAAATATGTATGTGTATTAAGCTGTCAAAACTACACACCGTGTTGGATAGCGAGAACATGTGAGCAAAGGACACTGCCTGAAATTACGTTAGTAGCCAGGGCAGGTAACCGGAACACTAACGGCCACAAGGCAGAAAATACCACTGCTGCACTTGAATTGTAATCAACCAATGTAGTTAATTCCACAGAATGGCGGCTAAATTTCAGAAATACAAACACTCAGTGTTGCTCACAGGAAAACCTCCCCAATAGCGAATAACGAACCACCGATACGGACCACACAACATGAATGGACGTGGCTTGGATACTTGAAACCACTACTCAGCTTTGACGTCCTGGATCGGAGAACCACGAAGCTCATAGCGGTCGGAGAGCTCCACGCACAACAATGGATTTAAGTGAATCATGGACTGAAGAAAAGCAGAAGAGAAAGTGTACTGAAGCGTTTGAGAGATGGTTAGTGCGTGCTGATAAATAGGTGAACTAAAAAGATAAAATGAGGAGGTGCTTCTCGGAATCTATGAGGACAGAAATATGTTGAAAACACTGACAAGGAGGAGGAACAGTATGATAGGGCATGTAGTCCAGACACCAGGGAGATGCAAAAAGTAGCTAAAAATTTTAAAGCACGACAGAAATTGGAATATGTCCAACAACAAATAATTAGCCGTTGCGGGCCGCCTTAAAACAGATTATTGATGACCCAAAGAAACAGCACATTATCACACTGTGGAGAATCTATTTTAATAAGTTTTACCATGATGAAAAAGTACAAGATTTTCTCAGAAAGTTTTGCATACAAAATTGGCTTTCTATTACGTTTAAGTCAGTGTTCCGAAAGAAACACCGAATTTTGAGTTATAACTTAGAACAAATTTGTGAGTTATCACACCTAAATATTTTCACAGTGGGAATTTTTCTTTTTCCTTTTTGTTCTCCTGTTTAAATTCAATTCATTTTTCAATTATTATATTGTTAATGGTCATTCTCCATAACATACTAGTACTACAGTTGCCTATTAAGACTATTTTAAAACAAGCAAATTGGTTTAATGACCTGTGTAATCCGGCTGTGGTGTATAAATGTTATCCACATGTGAAGATTGTTCGCAATATGTTTTCATTCGGAGGGTTGATTGGCAGTACACTTCCACGGAACACAATCCAGGACTATAGTTATACAAATGATCTAAGATTTTGTGGCTTCATTACAATATATCTGGATATTAATCAACACATATAGAATCACTCACTAGTGCGATTATTATAGGCCTTTGTGGTACTGATTTATGAAAAGTAGCTTTCCCTTCCTTGACGTAGTATTTCGTTTTGGATTCGTAATAGCAACAGTTACCATTGCCATCGCTAAGAAATACGAATGTAAAGACGAGGCAAATAAGTGCAATGTTGAAAACAAACAGCGTTGTGCAATTAATCACGCAACTTTTTCGGTTTGACATCTAAACGGTACGATATGTTTACTCCAAAGGTATTCCAGCTCTATGAACTCACTGGTAGCATCAGAACAGCTTTTGAGAGAATAAGTGAAAACAAAACACCACGTTAGTGCGTGATAAATACGATACAGATAGGTTCCGAAAAAAAAGAGACAAATGACTGCTGGCCTCTTATCACGTTCCCTGAATTATTGCCATTCGAAGTACAATAACACGGTGTTTACGGTAGGGTAACTGAATTTATCACTATAAATTTTGCATATTTAGTTAGAGTTATGGTTACATTTTGCTCTCAAAGTAGTTGAGAGTAGTGAAAAACGCAACAAGCATATTAGTAATTTGCAGAAACTAAACAGGAACGAGGAGGTTGCACATACGTTGACAGCAGTAAAATTTAATCTAGAGCCAACATATTCGCGAGGAGTCACAGCGGTGAACGTATAAACGCTGCAGGCCCCTAGAAGCAATTAACAGCCGCTCCTCGTTTTTTGCGCGATGGGATGGGTTATGGAACTGGCGAAACTGCTTTTTACCGTATACAGCCAGTAATTACTCCAATTTAATTTCTTTTTCAACGAGAGTCTTTGCGTGTACGTATGTATTTGAGCTCAGAGGAAAGCGTGTTTAACCAACTGCTTCAGAACCAATTCTTTACCTATATGTTCAAAATATTAACAGTTTAACTGTATGAAGTATGTGTCCCGCACTGGCGGGATAGACTTATTGTTAAAAATGCGTCTAAAATTAAGGAATTTCGTGTTACGAACACAATAATGGACTGAGTAGGGAGACATCCCGGTTTTTTCTTTTAATTTCTGCTTGATTAGTCTTCTATCAGCTGATTTCAGTGTCAGTATTTACACGCGAACGTGATGATGTTTGAGTCGTACACTGAATAAAATCTTGGACGTTTTCAAGCAGGCCCAGTTCGAATAAATTTCTCGGGCTTTCGAACCGGTCGTTGTGGCCGAGCGGTTCTAGACGCGTCAGTCCGGAACCGCGCTGCTGCTACGGTCGCAGGTTCGAATCCTGCCTCGGGCATCGATGTGTGTGATGTCCTTAGGTTAGTTTAGTTTAAGTAGTTCTAAGTTCTAGGGGACTGATGACCTCAGATGTTAAGTCCCACAGTGCTTAGAGCCATTTGTAACATTTTCGGGCTATCGATAGCTATCTCGGCCCTTGTCGTCACGGACAAAACCACTGACTCATTCGGGATGCGGTATAGCGTTCCCAGTGTAGAGTGGTCTAAATGTCTTGGTGGCGGAGTAGAGACTTAGTCCGCCGGCGTAAGTTCAAGATTGCCGGTAAGATGTGACAACTACAGAGATAGTTAAAGTGATGGTCCCACAGAGGATTTCATAGAATGAGTGGCCGTATTAAAAGACGCATAATTAGTGGCCACACCAGGGCTATCGTTAGCCATGGTACGAGTCCATGTCCTCGACTATGGTGAAAGGGACAGGGTGGCAGTGCCAGCGCTGGGGACTTGTGGTGCAATATGTTTCAATTCATTGGCCATGTAGCGTAGGGCATGCAGGTTCGTCAGGAGGAGGATTTGGCTCGGCGAGGAACTGATCGTCGCACATGCAGAGGAGCTTTAGGTGAGGGGAGGGTGGGCAAACGTCCGGTAAAGTAGGTGCTGTGTGTGGGTGTGTACTATACTCATTCTCATTCCATCATCATCGATGTACAGGTCGGGAAAGTAGCTGAATTAAAATGATGCACCAGGCGGCTGAACTGCCCGGGAGACGACTTTCGCTAAGATATGCCATACACACATTTCATTTTCTTCTGTAACGTCTTGACTGTGTTCCAGTCCAGACAGTACACGACCTCAGAAGATAAATCGCTCTAACCCACCGACTACTCGATACAAAATGATGTACCTCACCGCACTGTGTTGTGATGTGTTATGAAACGAAGCAAACTGAGGCATCAGGTAACAAAGGAGGTGATTACTAGTTTGTCAGAATGTAACGTTTTCTTACGTTCTGTGACTTCGCCGTTACAGTACAACGTCCAAAATTGGTGAAGAAATAAACAGTTTATGAGGGTTTCTGAGCGGCCGACAGATAATCCCTCGGCACTGGCCTGGCTCATTTCGACCACTCAAGCGAGATGAGGTAGTCGTAATTACCAGTTTTAATACAACTCTTTGTTCTGTTAGTATAAAGATAAAACCATTTAATACGTGGAAAAGTCACGTTAAAATTGTATCCTGTCAAAAGACGAAACAACCATCTTTTGCTGGGCGGACGTTCAGGGTTGTGGAGCCATGCCGACTAGTGCTGTGGCCAGCTGCGTTTGGGTTCTCGGTTGAAGATCCACATAGCGAAGAGCTCGATCGAGGTGGTCCCACAGATTCTCGATTAGTTTTAAATGTCGAAATTTTGGTGGCCAAGGAAGTATGGCAAACACATCTTGGTGCCCTGAGAATTAAGCACGTGCACTGCGAGCTGTGTGAGACATAGCGGTGTCCCACTGGTTGATGCTACTGCGCGGCTGAAATGAAAATGAGTTACAGGCCGCGGTGGCCGTGCGGTTCTAGGCGCTACGGTCGCAGGTTCGAATCCTGCCTCGGGCATGGGTGTATGTGATGTCCTTAGGTTAGTTAGGTTTAAGTAGTTCTAAGTTCTAGGGGACTTATGACCTAGGATGTTGAGTCCCATAGTGCTCAGAGCCATTTGAACCATTTTTGAAAATGAGTTACAGGGGGAAATAGGTTCTTAGGACAGATATTGCAGCATTTTATTAATGTATTGTGCCTTCTAGAATGACGAGACCACCCAGGAATACGACTTCTGCAGTATTTGTTAGCAGCAAACACAGTGGCTTCGCCAAAGACTGAAACAGCGTGGAGTTTTACAATTATTTATTGAACTTTCTTTACAACTTCTCCCACGTCGTCGCTGCCCAGCCCTGCGGATCCCTCCGCCTGGCTGCTGCTGTGTAGATTCCCCGACAATGCGCGCAACGTGAGCCACCAGTGCTTCGCTGAATCCCGGATGCCCTGTGGTCGAGATGAACTCGTCGCTGCTCGGCGCCCACAGTACAGGCACGCCGACGGAACCGCGTCGCCGTGAGGTCAGCTGCCGACGCCTACTGCGCCAGCGGCTGGGAAGGAATCAGTCCCGATGTCCTCGAGGTCCCGTCATGGACGGACCACGCGGCGTCAGAACCCGGCGGCGCCTGTGACCAAGACCGCGCTGCGGCTTGTTCTGCTGGAAGTTTTCTATGTATTTAGTCAGCCATGGTGCCGACCGAACTCAGGCCGACACCCAGAGCTGAAGTTTACATCTGGCGATGAACGGATGACTCCTGCGAGCTGAAACAGACCTCCGGAATCGCCACCTACGAAGATTGAACACTCGGACACGGACCACGTCCGTCCTCAGATCTGAACTGCTTCCTAATGGCTTCTGTCTGTTGCTGCCTGCGCTCCACTATTTATATCCGGCAGGAGGACGTTTTTTACCCTCGGTGGTAGCTTCTTGTTATTACTCCCGCAGTATATTGCAGCATAACTTAGCGTTCAGTCCTCATTGCCCTTACTCAGCACTCTCCAGGCTTCGCTCGGATCTCGGTCTGTGTGCGTCCTTGCGTCAGCTGGTTGGTTGACTGCAAACCGTCAGCAAGGTTATCTCCGCCGCGCTTACTTCGCAACGCCTCGGTCGCCGGCGCGCCTTTGTTTTGCCATTCTCCACTGCGTGAAGCAACGCTTACTACATGTGGCCACAACACAGTCATTCTGAAGTAGTATATGTAATCTGGCGCTATCTAAAGCCAAGGCTTGAGATAATTCTTGTGTCATCAATTTCGTTTATGACAAAAATCGCTCGTCTTCATCTAATCTACTGCGCCATCATGTGATGCAATAAGTGAGTACCTTTACTTCGCAAATAGTTTTCCATTAATATTTGTAACTAATGAATACATTTTAGGGCCAATACTCCTGAAGAAGTTATTTTTACAAATATCGAAACCATGGTCAGGGGATAAGAAACCTTTATTTGCAACTGGTTGACTGATTTTTCTATCTCCTCATTTCCCACACCATAACGCTCCTCTCTCTGGCCTGAACCCTTGCGACCATATACGCCAAGGTTCATCTGAAAACGCCACCTGCCGCCGCTAAGTAAACGTCCAGTTGCGGTATTGGTGTGCAAATTTGAGCCTTCGTCGCTGACGAACAGCAGTCAGGATAAGTTCATGACCAAGACGCCAGCTGTGGAGAACATACGCAGCAATATTCGCTGAACGGTTGTTAAGGAGACACTTTTGCTAGCCCTTTTGTACATCAGTGGCGCACCTATTAGGCAGTGCACACTTTCGCACGCATCGTTCACCTATGTCGTCTAAGACTCGTGGTCCAACACATCTGCCACGTAGCCAGTTTGGATAGCACCAGTTTACCATGTACGCTATAATTTAATCAAGTTTACAAATATAGCCGTTTCGGAACCGCTTTCACCACTAGCCGCAAAGCCGTTCATCATTTTCCCTTGAAAATCACATAAATCTTTTCATTTCCACATTGCAATAACGACTGCACTGCTTTCGTGTCACCCCCGATGGGCTTCATATAACTTCCACTGATAGTGCTGCCACACGCCGTTTGTGTGTGATTACCTCACGTTAACTTCGAACACAAGTAATGGTCACATTAACGTGACTGGATCGTGTAGAATATTTACGTAGGAGGCTATTGACTTAAGCAATTCTCGTACAAAAGCGTGAACGAGCCTGATTTTGGGACTCCTCAATTTGGCATCCATCAAAACACAAATTAATATCTAAGTTTTTCATTTATTTTAAGCCAATGGAAAACAGGACTTGCTCAGTGATAAAACTACTCAAGTGAGCGTATAATCAATAATAACAAATACTTCACGAGAAGAAGTAAAGGTTAATAAATATGAAACTACGGAAGAGGACGTAAAGATGAGGGCGAGATTATCACCTAGAAGTTTGTAGCAATTCAAAGTTTAAGAATTCGTAGTAGCTAAAACAGGCTGCCCTACATCACGTGCCACAATTACTCATCACAGCAATATCAAGTACTTACATTTTGTGATAATGAAAACCTTGACTAAATTTTAAATGGCTCTAATTACTAAGTTTAAGCAGACAGACCTGTCTGTTGGCGATCGTAAGGATCAAATCCGATGACTGAATTATAAAGAAATTTGCGATGAAAGACTGTTTTAGTTTCTACGAATCGGAAAGACTTTTGTTACAGCCAGAGTAAGTGTGATCTATTACACACAGTGAGCAGGCGCCTAACCTTTGTGATTCCTTGACCTGTGAGATGTTCGGTCTGTAGTGTAAAAACGCCAGCATATTTACCAACCCATGTACTGGGTGAATAAAAATGCCACACCTCGAAGTCGGCATGCAATTCACCATCCAGACGCAAGACAGAAGCTTATCTAGCAAATTCAGACGGAGTGCACTTTGGAAAAGCCTGAATGAAAACGAAGAACTTGCAACACTATCACATAGTGAAGAGCATCGGAAAGTCCCGAGGAATGTGTATTACCTCACACTACCGTGCTAGCCCTCGTAGCTCGCTGAGCAGACTGCTGCGACATCAACCTACGTCTACAATAGAGCTATCGTTCGAATCCTTGGCAGATTCCATTTTTTATTAGACGTCCATTCCCCTGTTCTCGTTTATAAGCAGGACATCAGTTTGTCACATAATAATAGCCTAACACATGACACTGGCATCCATTAAACTTCATGTATGTGTCTACTGACAGCACAGCGCGCAACCGTAACTGGTCCTGTCAAATTCCTGTAGGGCGATGTATACGTCGATAAGCTTTTGGTACTGGGTGCATCCAGTAACCAAGCTGCTTCTGCTGTTGTTGTTGTTGTTGTTGTTGTTGTTGCTGTTGCTGCTGCTGCTGCTCGTGTGTAAGCTGGACAGTACCCTCAAAGGCGCCATCCCCATAAGAATGTTTGTTGTCGACCGGAGCAACACCTTCAGGAAACCAATAACTTTTGTCCTCAAGTAATGGACAGAGATCGTCCAACGACTACACGTACTCCGCAAACAGAGGAGGCGGTTCCTGAAACCGTTCACCAGTCACCTCGGCAAAGAACCCGTGATATTGCAAGACACCCACAGATATCTCAGAGACTGGTTGTTGGAGGAGAATTACTTCATATTATTATCCGTTAACGCGGTACCAGCGGGTTCAAATGGTTCAAATGGCTCTTTCGATACAGACGACGTTACTTATCCACCTTTTTTCTGTTGGCTAAATTTGTGTAATAGACGATACAAAGTGGTCGTTTATATCTGTAAGAAGTTCGTGTTAATCTTAATGTTTAAATAAAGTTAACATTAACGGAAAGAAACACGTAAGATACCGCGTTGGGAAGCCGTAAAATGGGCACATTTTGATGCTGTAACTGAAAAAAAATTAATGTTTGACGTGAATGAGACCCGATCATTGGCAAGTTTGCATATCTGTTCCACACTACACGCAGTTACTGCGTTGTCAGAGTCTTGTTTCTTAAATCGTGTTGCTATTAAACCTATTGGCGTTGCTTGGTATCGACACTTTTTTGTCTTGAATTAAAATGAGGAGTCGCGTATCGACAACCAAGAGTGGCGATTTTTCTTCACCCTGTATTCAGACGACATACTTAACATAAAAAAAGACGACCACGGACTAAGTTAAAGAATTCCGCTAACATAGAAGTCAAGTCAACCACGATAATCAAGTAAGCAGGACATAAATAGGAAAATGGAACAGACAAAGAGAGCATTCCTGGCCAAGAGAAGTCTATTGGTATTAAACATAGGCCTCATATGGGGGAAAAAATGCGCAGAATGTTATATTAGTGAATCATGAGCAGTAGAAAAACCGAAATAGAGGAGTCTTTTAGATGCGCTGCTGCAGAAAATGTCGCAAACTAGGAGGACTGATCAGCTATGAGGAGGTTCTCTACAGAATCGGTGAAGAATTACAGCTTCACCAGCATAAGCATTCAATACAATATTGACTGAACCTCATCCACCCTGTCTGCTTCCACTTATTCCTCCATGACTCTGACCACCTCTTTCTCCTTCCCTCTCTCTCCATCTCTTCAACTTCTCCCCCTCTCTTTCCATATACATCCTAATCTCCTCCTTCCCACTCTCTTTGTATACCCCCTCTCCCTCACCCTCTGTACACATCCACCTCTTCTGTCCATCCCCTCCTCAGCCCTTACCTCCTCCTAAAACCTCTCTGACCACTTCCTACCAAACCTCACTCCCTCTCTCTGCCTTACCCGTCCATGCTTCTCTGTTTTTTGCCTCCTCGCCCTCTGTCTGCCCCTCTTCACCCCTCCCTCTGCCCCTCCTTTGCCCCCTCTGCCACTCCTCACCTATCTCTGCCTGTCCCCTAATCACAGCTCTCTATGTTTTTCCCCTCCTCACTAATTCCATTGTGTCCAACTTCTCCTCCTCCACATTCAGACTCTCCATGTCCTCCTCCTCTAATACTCCTAGTTGTTCATTCTTATTTCTAATCAGCCTTCATCTTTCCCTGCCTATCCCTCTATCTATGCTGATACTACTCAAACAAGTATGTCATACAGGCCAGCCTACCCAACAGGGGCTGGAAAACGTGCTCTTGCTCTGGCATTTTGGTTTAGTCTTGCATTGATATTATCGACATCATCATCCCAGTGTCATACAATGAAAACTTTCACAACGGATGTTAAGTCCCATAGTACTCAGAGCCATTTGAACCATTTTGCATGTGATAACAGCTCCAGTTGACATTAGACATACGTCGTTTGGTCCTTGTGTATATAATCGTGAAGAAAATCTCCCCACCTCTTTTTTCAGTATTATTTGTTTAGTAACTGTATTGCTGTCACCTGGTTCACTTACCGAAAATGGATCGTACGTTACTTTCCACTATATAAGACTGCTGCTATTGTCTGCTATAACACTATTTTCCTGCAGGCTTTCAATGAAATGAAACTGTGTGATGAGAACTAAACCGTAATACGTACTTTACTGATTTCGCCGTAAACCCAATAACACAATAAATGGGGAAACCAATAAACGAGTGAGCTCTCCCGATCATATGTCACTTGCTCAGAAAATACCGAAGTCCCAGTGGAACACATTTCCCACTTATGATGCCGTAAGACGAAATGGAACTAGAAAGTCATACAACAGTCATCGTTTTACGGTACTGTATGATTATTTCTCAAACATTAGTGCTGATCATCTGCCCATAATATCAAGCCCAGTTAATCACAAGCAACAGAAAACAGTTAATCAGATTAACCATCGCAAAAATAAAGTCTTCTTCAAATACCGTGTCATGCCATAACACGTTGTTGGAGAGTAATGTAAAACAGTGAACGTGTATTGTTTGTTGTTTTGGCTGCGAAATACATTATATGGGAGAAATAAAGCATCAGTATGTAAAGCTGCCATCGTCTTTTTAATTAATGTTTTGGCCAATGCTTTTACTCAGTTACTGTCTGAATTACTGAATAAACGCTCTTAGCTGGAACTGATGGGTGAAAGATCTGTAACACGCAGAGGATAATGCTGTTATTAAAAAATCCGCAGTTTGGATAGGGATTTATGAGAGGACTCTAACACAAAGGATTTGGTTTCTTAAACTTTTATTTGGGGATTTCTAAACAGAACGTAAATAATGTTACTGATGGCACCACGGATACGCATAATCAATTTAATGACCGCTAATCACACTCTAAATATCTTAGATGCCTACAAGCACAGGGAAATTAATACACATTAGTAATTTTTAGAACATTTCTCTTGATGAACAGTGGTTTATTAGAACTTGAAAATGACCATAAACAGTTTTGAACGCAAGAAACTCTTATTTTCGAAGTTACCCGTTTCGGTCAGTTTCTGAACATCTTCAAATCTCACATCATGTTGGTGGCGATGAATGGAGCATGCACTACGACTCCAGTTGACATTCGTTGAGTTGTCACTTCTGCTCCGTTCACCGATACCATCGAATTATGACTCTGAAGACGGTCAAAAACGGTCGAAACCAGTAACGACGAAAGTTAAGGATTCTTGCGGTTGAGACTGTTTATGTTCATTTTATGATCAAATTTTCTAGTAGTTTACGATAGCTCACAATATCAGCGAAGTTCAAAAACGATGAAACCACGAGTAGGCGATAAGGTAATGTGTTTCTAGCATAGACGGTGATCCGTAGCAGATCTGATGACTTCGCACAAGGCTGGTGCAACCGCAAATGCTTCGGAGCACTCCGTTCAGCACACATTGAACAGCAGTGGGGACAGTATCTCCTTTACTGGACGGTGGATCATTGTGACATGGTTGGATGAATCACGTCTCTTTTCAAACTATTTAGACTGTAATGTCCTTTTACCCAGTCGAACGAGTGCTCGATATATTCACTACATCGCGGTCACTTGTCGTCGGGCAGGGGGGGGGGGGGGGGGAGGGGGGAGTATAATCCCTGAGGACAGTTACCTGGAATTTTGTGGGGCCAGTCATACAATCGAAAGGACCATTAAAGCTATTAAGCTATTTATTTTACTTTTATATTTTTTATTCATTTAACTTGATCTGATCAGGGCCATCAGGAGGAGGAGGTGGAGGAAGAGGAGGATATTAGTGTTTAACGTCCCGCCGACAACTAGATCATTCGAGACGGACCACAAGGTAGGATTAGAGAAGGATGGGGAAGTAATTTGGCTTTGCCCTTTCAAAGGAATCATCCCGGCATTTACCTGAAGCGATTTAGGGAAATCACAGAAAACCTAAGTGAGGATGGCTGGTTGCGGGTTTGAACCGTCGTCCTCTCGAATGCGCCACCTCGCTCGGTCAGCGCCATGGCACCCTCTTTCACATCGCATCAGTGTTTCACCCATGCAGCACCTGTCTTACATCAAGAAATAAAAATTTAAATACAACAGTTTTAAGATTATCTAAGTGTCTGTAGAGACAATGTGAGTAAATAATACTGACTACGAATTAATACTATTAATACTGATATATTTCTATAACGGCTGCTGCTGCCACTAATAATAATGAGAGTACTGACGATAACAATAATGACAATAATAACAATAACGAATGCAAATACAATAGGATTTATAATTGTACAAATTACATGTTTTCTGATATAGCAAGTTCTGGAGAAAAAAAGTGAAACAAGAGTGTTGCATCGTTGGCCGTGAGGCGCTTAATCGGGGAAGTTCGGCCGCCAGGTGCAAATCGTATTTCGTTCGACGCCATATTGGACGATTTGCGCACCGGTGATGAGGATGAAATGATGATGAGGACAAGACAACATCCAGACCCGGAGCGGAGAAAATCTCCCCCGCAGGTGGGAATCGAACCCGGGCACGCTTGAATGGGAGGCGAGCACGTTACAACCCAGCTAAGCAAGTGAACTAGACAAAGGAAGCATACGAAGACAGCACCAGTGAAGAATACTAGGAAGTAGGAAGATTTGGTTGGAAAGAAGGACATCTGCCATGTTAGTCTATTAAATTTCGGGAATCCAGCAGCGCAAATAAAATTTCCTCCACGGCCTTATATGCTGCGAATGTGGTTCACAGATGCTGGTCAGCGGCAAAGAGATACGCTTACACATGCGCCACCTGTGGCGAAGGCGTACAGGCATTCGATTCACTTATCGATGTATGACCGTCGGCAGTGACACCATGACGACTTCTCTGCAATTTAATTACCTCAAGAGCCGGATTCCATACTTTGTCCAAATTAAAAGTATTATCTCTATTTATTAAATTATTAGCTAATCTAATTTCTATAGTTTCCATGAAGACAGATTCCAAAAGGAAGTGGTGTATGTTAAAATCTACACATCACTGTAATTCATTGAATGACGTGTATCAATACAATGTTCGGCCAAAGCTGACTTTGTAATAAGCGTGTGTATCTTCGATGCCGGCCGCGGTGGTCTAGCGGTTCTAGGAGCTCAGTCCGGAACCGCCCGACTGCTACGGTCGCAGGTTCGAATCCTGCCTCGGGCATGGATGTGTGTGATGTCGTTAGGTTAGTTAGGTTTAAGCAGTTCTAAATTCTAGGGGACTGATGACCACAGATGTTGAGTCCCATAGTGCTCACAGCCATTTGAACCATTTTCTTTTTTTTTTTCTTCGATGCTCCACACATCTCGCATGAACGTTGCGTGTTGTTTGACCTACGTACGACTTCTCACAATTTCCGCAAGGAATCTGATACACACCCGCTTTACGAAGCTGTAACTCGTCTTTCACAGGGCCGAGTAAAGCTGCAATCTTCGTGGGGGCCGGAAGATCAAATTAACATAGTGTTTCTCAAGAATACGGCCTATCTTAGAGGAAAGAGCACCCACAAAGGGTAAAAACGCACTGAAGGAATTACTGATTACCTCCACTTTTATCTGAGTCGAAAACCAATAAATTTAAAGACAGCTAACGAGAAACTCAATACTTACAAATGTGCGCTATCAAAATGGAAAAAATTTAAGGGTTAAGCTCATTCCACACTGAACGCAAGACGCACTTGGATGGTCTTTCTAGGCTCATTGGCCTAATTTTTTGGAAATCCTTACATTCATCAATCCTAGATGGGACAAATATCAACTTCTCTCCCTCAGAAGTCTAGAAGCAATAATAGGTGAAGGTCTCAATTAGACTAAGCAAGTAACTGCAATATGGAAGAGGGCAACAGGGTCTGTCCATGCCCTAAGGAAATATAGAAAACTTGTAAAAACACTTCCAATTATTAATTACAGCGACTTACCTGAATTTTTTTTTTCTTCGGGACAGCTCACCGCGCCTGCAACTCGTCATGAAAGTCTGCGTCAGACATATATGCGACTTTCGACTCTGATCATATTTCACCATTGAATACACTGTGTAAGGGCAAACGCGCTAGTACAGTATTAACGCACACTTTCCCCCCATATCACTCCCTGACTTTAACACTTTTGTCCGAACAACAAGGAGACACACCCGTTCCCATTAAAGCAAAATCCCTTCTGTCCCACTCTATCGCTCATCCAGGTTCTCGAAAGCCTTCTCAGTAACAGCAAACCGATTCTCGAATAATCTCCCACATTATGTCAGGTAAGACAAATAACGTCTCCAGTATCAGAATAAGGTTAATGACATTTCTGCTGAAGCAACATTTATGACTACCATTGCCTCTGTACGTAATCGTTATCCTTTTCTCCAACTCATTTCCCAGGATTCTTAGCTGGTTCTCCGAAAATCCGCTTTCCCCAGAACTCCCTATATCAAAAAATATCTGTTTTATACATTTATTAATTCTTTTTGTATTTGCCACTCTCATTATTGTTATTAATTAATAATAATAATAATAATAATAATAATTAATATTATCATTATTGGTGGCAATGGTAGCAGCACTGGAATTACTGTCAGTATTAACAGTTTTATTTACTCACATTGTTACTATAGACACTCAACTCATATCAAAAGTATTGTTTCCTAGGTAACTACGATATAAAAAGGATGCTGTATATCTGAAACTTTGGTCTCATGAAAGAGAAGGCCTAATGGCCCTAAAAGGGTCAAGTTATATGAAGAATCATATAAATAAACAATCAAATTGCAACATGCTGAAGCTGAATGTGTTTAAAGATTTCGACTAAGGAAATTTACAGAAGCGTATATCGTCTATACCAGCTTTCTTCTCAAGTTACCGAAAACTATTAATGCTTAAGAGATAATGATGAACGAGTCAAATCGTAAACGTGACATTCTGCACTGTTTCTTCTTCTGCGTTAAGCCCATCCGGTATCGGTTATTGGGAAAATGCCAGTTCGGTTGACTGTCACTGTCGATAGTCGGAAGCTCACAGCTCCTCAAGGTGTAGTACACAGCAAACCATGGTTTTCTGATTCAACACTTATCTACATACTAAACTTAAGATTGTCGCTTATTCCGTGTCCAGGCCGAATGAAGGCCTTCAGTCACAATCAAGAGGGGGCTCAAAATCTGTACCTCAAAACAATAAACCTATTTTACCCACATAAAAAACAGTGAAATATCTTGGCATGTTTCTGGATGAATATTTTACTACTTAGAACAAAAAACTGTCGCATGGAAGAGGATACGTTCACATCGGCTATATGCAATTTAAAATTTTTGAAACTTATTTCCAAACGAGTTAAAATAAAATCTAGTCCTGACTGGTCTCTACTACTGTAATATAATTCAATATGGCAAAGAATCTAGGTGACTAGACTTGCATCAGATATTTTCATAACATTTATTTGCTTCAGCTTGCAAGTAGGCTGTTTAGGTTTTCTTATTGGTAACGCCACGTAGCGCTGTGTATGAAAAATCACTGGCTGTGCTGTGCGCAGTCTGTGGGTAGTTTGCATTGTTGTCTGCCATTGTAGTGTTTGGCAGATGGATGTGAACAGCGCGTAGCGTTGTGCAGTTGGAGGTGAGCCGCCAGCAGTGGTGGATGTGGGGAGAGAAATGGCGGAGTTTTGAAATTTGTAAGACTGGATGTCATGAACTGATATATATATTATGACTTTTGATGAAATTAAGGTAAATACATTGTTTGTTCTCTATTAAAATCTTTCAGTTGCTAACTATCCCTATCAGTAGTTAGTGCCTTCCGTAGTTTGAATCTTTTATTTAGCTGGCAGTAGTGGCGCTCGCTGTATTGCAGTAGTTCGAGTAACCAAGATTTTTGTGAGGTAAGCGATTTGTGAAACGCATAGGTTAATGTTAGTCAGGGCCATTCTTTTGTAGGGATTATTGAAAGTCAGATTGCGTTGCACTAAAAATATGGTGTGTTAGTTTAAGCACAGTCTTGTATAATTTTTCTAAGGGGACGTTTCATATGTCGACCCTTAGCCGAGGATACCTCACTGGAATCTTCTGATTTTTTCTTGTAGTTTGTGTAATTAGTGTAGCTTTTGTTTATTGCTAGTGCGTAATTATAGAGAGAATTTCCTTTGTAGTTGTAGTTTTTCATTCTTGTACAGTAAAACAGTTGTGGCATGCATGTAGATTTGCAGCAAGTATTTCGCAGTTGTGCTTGCAATTAACGAGATATTATTTTCAGCGCTACGTTAATGTGTTCTCTTATTTTTGCTATTCAAATTGTGCTTTTCTATGTTATCGTGTGAAATATTGTGACAATAATAGCGTGTGAAAAACGTAAGACTAGGCTCCAAAGTAAACTGAGAAATGACAGTGAAGACGAAAGCAGTGTGTTAGCACCACCGAGTAATGAATTAACTAATGTTCAAAGTAGTAATTTGGTAATTGTACATAGGGAAATGGAGCGGACTGCAATCAATGGTGTAGACAGTGAAACAATTAGTGAACTGGGAAGCATTATCGATCGATCGGTCGGCAACAGCTTGCCTCAGGAATCCGAAATGACAGGACACAATCTTGCAAATACTGTAGATTCAGGTTTTGCGTCCTTACCGTTTTCTCAAATAAGTCCTGCATTCAAATTTTGCGCATATCTGTTTGCTGCAATAAGCGGTCGCTTTTGGTCACTTGAGTCTTACGCTGAGGCGACAAAAGTCATGAGATACCTCGTAATATCGTGTCGGACATCCTTCTGCGTCTTGTAGTGCAGCGGCTAGATGTGACATGGACCGGAGAAGTCGCTGGAAGTCCTCTGCAGAAATATTGAGCCATGCCGCCTCTATAGTCATCCGTAATTGCGAACTGCTCCCGATGTAGGATATTTTGCTGGATCTCACCTCTCCAGTATGTCCCATAAATGTTCCATAGCACTCATGTCAGACGGTCTAGGTGGGCAAATCATTAGTTTGAATTGTCCAGAATGTTCTTCAAACCAATCGTGAACAATTGTGTCCTAGTGACATGCGATCGTCGTTTTGGAACATGGAGTCCATGGATGGTTGAAAATGGTCTCCAAGTAGCAGAACATAACTATTTCCAGTCAATGATCTGTTCAGTTTGACCAGAGGACTCAGTCCTTTCCAGGTAAACTCCATTATAGAGCCACCACCAGTTTTCACATTGCCTTGCTGACAGTTTGGGCCCATTTCTTCGCGGGATTTGTGCCACACTCGTACACTTCTATCAAAGCTTTTACCAACTGAAATCGGGACTCTTCTGATCAGGCGACGGTTTTCCAGCCGTCTAGGGTCACGTGCCTAGGAGAGGTACTGCAGGCGTTGTCATACCGTAAGCAAAGGCAGTCGCGTCGGTTGTCTGCTGCATTGATCATCAATGTTAAATTTTGCGCCACTGTCCTAAAGGGTTCGTTCGTCGAACATCCCACGTTGATTTCTACCGTTACTTCACGCAGTGTCCTTTGTCTGTTAGCACTGACAACTCTAGCCGAACACCGCTACCCTCGGTCGTTTGCTACTGCGTTGTTCGTGGTGAGAGGTAATACCTGGAATTAAGTACTCTCCGCACACCCTTGATACGGTGGATTTCGGAATATTGAATTCCCTATCTATTTTCCAATTGGAATATCCCATTCTAGCTCCAGCTACGTATTCGAAGTCTGCTAATTCCCGTCCTGCGGCCATCATCGTGTAGGAAAATTTTTCACATGATAGCTCCGCCGGCTGACTGCCCTTTCATATCTCGCGTACGCACATATACAATCTGTATGTGTGCATATCGCTACCCTTTAAGTTTCTTCACCTCAATGTAAAGTGCCCCTGCTTGTAGACCAAGAATGTAAGACGCTAGCAGATGATGCAGCCATGCAGCACGCTAGGTTAAGGACGTGACAACACAGTTTTCATTTAACTTCAATAGACAGTGAGTAATGCTAGATACGGTCGCTCCTTGTGCAGATCAGCAACCACACAAAATTTCATTGAGACAGATCAGCGGGCCAAAAACACAAAATGTCCGATACAGCTTTAAATGCTGGTCAGGTCGAGTACATAATGAGACAAATATCAGAAATGGAAGTAGCCTTAGCTCAGGAAGTAGCGAATCAGTTTAATATGACAATCAGAAAAGTAAAGAGGAATAGTGATGTGTCACAGAAGGTAAAACTGTTCCCATTTAACAATTTTATGAACAAACAACAATTGGCAACTTTTTCATCATGTAGCAGCTACTGTGTTCTGCAAAATGGGGACATCCTCAGATCCGAAATAAACGATGACACTGATGGTTACAATTTTTGTGGATATACAGTGTCCGTATCTTCACAGTACAATGTCCTTCAGGTATATATGTACTCCTGATGGAGCAGACAGTATCATTGACTGTTACAGCTGTCGTAAACCTTCGAAATAGATTGGGACTCTACAAATCGTGAAGTTAGAGACACTACATGAACACCGGCATTCTAACCATCAATGACGCATCCGCGCTTTGACAAACTAAAATGGCGATGTTATACCTTTCTCTTTGTGCAGGAATCACGGAATCACGAGTTGTGCGATCATAAGGGTAGTGACTCAGTGACATATGGAAGTTTTGATCTGTCCTGCAGGCATGCTCGAATTTCCGAAGTGGTTAAAGCGAATGCCCACGATGTACGGGAAATCCGGGTTTGAGTGCCGATCCGGCAGAAATATTCATACGTCGCATGCAGTTGACGTCAACGTGTAGTCGCAACATGCGAATCTATTAAGTACACGATGACAATTTTTACTCCCAGTGTCCAGGACTCTGGTGTAAGGAGTTTAGAGTTGCGTACGATACATCTAAACGGCGCTAAACTGAGAAACTGGAAGCATGTAGGTACAACAAAAGAATCTTGTTGTGTCATTGTAAACGTGACTTGGGACAGTATTGTTAGGAGACACGTAATTTCTTAAGTTTTTCTGAGATTTTTTATGAGTATGGTTTGACGGGTCCGTGATCTCCGGCAGAGAACAGTAAATTAATCACGATGTATTTGACTCGCTATGGCTGTAACCTTTGAATGTGTCTTCATAACAGCGATAAAGCCCGTAACATACAATACACGTACAATACAAAACGTAGAGAAGCCAAGAACTCTCAGACGAAACACGTACACATCTATCACATTCCCTTCAATCTTTTATGTCAGTGTACAATACAGTACGTAGCAAATGCAGAACTGGTCCCTTATACGTACTGTTCAAAATGTCGGCCACCATGATGATGCCAGTCTATGTCCCGGTCATTTACGTACAAGTAATAATGCTGTAAAATCAAACCGGGGACAGAACCTAAGAGTACTGAGTGCGTACTTGAGAGTACTGAAGGAAGATTTGAGAGCGAAGGGAGAAATAGACGTTACTGTAGTCAACAGTACCTAAAATGCTTAATTTCTAACATTTTAGGTATTGGAAGGCATCTTTTCAATCACAAAACACTGTTCATAAGAAACAGGTGTTGCTGTTGGCAACAATACGTACAATGCTTAATTTCTAACATTTTAGGTGCTCTAACGCACCTCTTCAAGTATAAAACACTGTTAATAACTCACCTCCATAGCAATAAAAATCACGTTTCGATTTTTGAAAAATTGTGATAAAAGTTGCAATCATTAATTATTTATTTACAGACTACTAGTCTGAAATTGAGGGTTTTATAAAATACTTTCTTATAATCAAAACATAAAACCACAAAATTTAATGCAAACAACGGGTGCTACCGTCTGCCCACGTAGCAGTGTCACTTTCCTCCCTAGAGCCGTTCGATACAAATCATTCCAAGTCGGTAGTCTTCGTCACTATGACATCAATATGCTTTCAACTGCAACCAGCCACGACGTCATTATACTTTCAACTACAGCCAGCCACCAGCTGCCAGCCACAAATTAACTGGCGAACGTCAATCCAGTATTAATCCAGTATTAATTAATAAGGCATTTAGTGATGAATGCTGATGAAGAGATTCCTTGCCCATGCATCTATAATTTACACACACACACACACACACACACACACACACACACACACACACACACACACTGCCCCACGCCCCTGTCCATCGCATTGTGTCACGTTCAGTGATGCCGGTGCAAAATCAAACAGCACTGAGGTGAAAAAAGTGATCTGATACCCACTTATATCGTGTCTGACATCCTTTTGCCTGCTGAAGTACAACAGCCTGATGTGGCATGAACTCTCGTTGGAAGTCCAATGCAAAAATACCGAGCAACGGTGCCTCTAAATCCGTTCATAATGGTGAAAGTGTTGTCGGCGCAGGATGTATGCACGAACATACTTTTCCATTATGTCCCATAGATGTTGATGCGATTCACGTTAGGCGATCTTTGTGGCTAAATCATTAACTTGAATTCTTCAAAGCAGTCGTTAACAGTTTAGGTCCGGTGACATGACTCATTGCCTTCAATAAGAATTCCATCGTTGTTTGGGAACGTGAAATCCATGAATGGCTAAAAATGATTTCTAAGTAGCCGAACATAATCACTTCCAATCAGTGACCGGTTCACTCCGTGTGGACACAGTCCACACCGACATGTAGACGCCACCAGCCTACACAGTACCTTACTGACAACTTGGGTCCATGACATGTTGGTATCTGCGCCACATTACAACCCTACTATCAGCTCTTACCAACTGAAATCGGGACTCATCTGACCAGGTGACGGTTTTCAGTCGTCTAGTGTCCAACTGATGTAGTGACGAGCCCAATAGAGGCACTGCGGGCGAAGCTGTGCTGTTAGCGAAGGCACTCGCGTCTGCTGCCTCAGCCCATTAATGCCGAATTTTGTCGCATTGTCCTAACGGATACATTCGTACTATATCCCACATTGATCTCTGCATTTTTTTCTTTTTTCAAACAGTATTGTTTCTCTCTTAGCTCTGACAACTCTACATAAACGCCGCTGCAGTCGGTCGTTAAGTCCGCACCTCGTGGTCTAGTGGCTAGCGTTGCTCCCTTTCGATCACGGGGTCCTGCGTTCGATTCCCGGCCGGTTTGGGGATATTGCTCTGCCGAAGACTGGGTGTTTGTGTTGTTCTCATCATTTCATCAGCATAATCATCATTCGTGACAGTGGCCAGATTGAATTATGTAAACAATTGGATGGTGTACAAACTGGGACTTTGTACGGGCGCTGATGACCGCGCAGCTGAGTGCCCCACAAACCAAACACCAACTCTGTCTTTAAGTGAAGGCCGTCGCCCACTGCGTTGTCCCTGGGGAGAGGTAATGCCTGACATTTGATATTCTCGGCACACTCTTGATACGATGGATCGCGGCGTAGTGAATTCCCTAAGGACTTCCGAATTGAAATGTCCCAACCATCTAGCTCTGACTACCACTCTGCATTCAAAGTCTGCTAATTCAGGTCCTGCGGCTATAAGCACGTCGGAAAGCTTTTCACATGTATCACCCGAGCACAAATGATAGCTCCACCAGTGCACTGCCCTTTTATACCTTGTGCATACAATACTACTGCCATGTGTACATATGCATATCACTATCCCTTGAATTCTGTCACCTCATTGTATAGTTACGTTGCGATTTCAGGTCAATTTTAAATCTCCTGTGAGTTCAAAAAGCCGTTCCAGCATGTACCATCTGAAACTGATCCTGAACGTAACGTGAGGGAAAGGAACAAGTTTGTTTCCAAATAAGAGTACCGCACGTACGTCTAAATTTCCAACGCTGTGCTTGTATTTTCTGTGAAATACAGATCAAAAGACAAACAGCGTCTAGGAATAAAATGAAGTGCAAATACTCTGTAACATGTCATGGCAGAGTACGGATCTTCTATAACAAAATACTCTAAAAGTATCCTTGAAATAACTCCGAAATTTTGTCCATGGGTGCTGGCCACACCACGCATTCGCATACATGTTGCTCGTGAATGGTTTTTAGTGAATTTACACAAATTCCATTGGGTCGACTTTCGGTATTATCAAAACCAGCAAAGGATCTCACTTGTATATCTGTCGACCAACCTCCTGACTGAATGTCCTGGATACAGCCATTTAGTTTTCACTGAAGACTTTGCCGTGTTCCTTGATCCCCCTTGTTTTCAGTCATTCCTCGTAATTCACAACATGTACCTCTCTACCGTCGCCTGAGCGAGTTTTACTTAGGGAAGTATTTTTAATTTAAAACAGTCCAAGTCGCAGTCCCACAAGCCAAGGTAACTGCGCGAAAGGTTCCAAAATTCTTGTACACTAGTTCTGTTTACAAAAAGCCTTCCAAGCCATTTTCTTTCCTTCTTTTGATGTCCTTTCATTCAGCGTCTTGAACGTTACTAAAGATAAAATCTCATCTGATTCTGTATCGTCACTGCAGCTTGTACAATTTTTCTACTTTTTTCATATGCTACGTAAGTTTCATGTTCAAATAACTTAGGGGAAGACAGACGGTGACCTCGTCACATATTTAGATTTCCTGTCGAAATATCAGCGACTGTCTACGACGTCACCCGCCTGCATTCCCCTAAATCATTTGAACATTTGAAACGTCCCCATTAACCTCGCTATTGACATTCCTTTGTAGAAAGCATCGCAAATACGACACGCCCAAACTTGAAAACATATGATTACACTGTGGAGCTCTTAATTTATGACATTTACTGAAATGAAATGCTGAGAAACATTTCACGTCTATTGTCTTGCTAGTTGAAAGATTGTTTATGGCATTATGAAACACCATATGGCTAGTGAATGACGTTTCACGCCTTGCTTTGTCTATTTTGTTTAATATCTAGTTTCTAGCTGCACTGCAGCATTGGTTAAAATAAAATTTTATAGATGTACTAATATAAATATTTTCTGTCTACAGATCCGGTATATAATAATTTTGTGATATAATTACAAAAAAAAATTAGGGAGCACAAAACGACATTTCCCTTTATAGGAACTGCATACGTAATTTTCTTTTCAAGTTCTTGGTAATTTATTTCATAGAATAAGTTTTTGTGGTGCACCACTTTAATTATATAGACATTAAGATGTGAATAGACATTTCCCTTATCTGCATTGTTGTTTTTACTGTAATATTTTTTCTGCTTGAGCTTTGTCATGTTTAGATGTAAGTTATTGCATTTGGTGCTGCTGTTTGCCAGGCCTAGTGTCATTGAATTTGACTTTGTATTACTCCGTTAAGCCAGTTTTACTACGGATTTATTTTCTTGGTTGCTGCACAGTGCCTTATATTAGCTGTAATATTGCAATTGCTTTGCCAATTTCCATTTTTTTGTCATCGCTGTTTGTGTTGATTGTTTTGTGCTACTGCATTGCCTCGTCCCTTAGTTTAGCATCTGAGCTCAGTAGATTTAAGTTAGCTTAAGAGGGGGTAGACTATATAACAAACTAACTACGATGAATTGGAAGAAAAGCATTGAGAAGCTATAAGAAAATGGTTTGGCCAAAAAAGTAGTGTACAGTGGAGAAAAACTATTTTTGAAAGAGGATGTGAACAGAATACAGAAAGCATGCTCGGATAGGATTTTATTTTTGGCTGGAGCACTTGGAGCACTGGGAAAGGGGACGATCTATGGAATGAAGTTTTGGGTTGGACAGCAGTACCAAATATTACCCTGAAAACAAATCCTGTCCTTTCCTTTTGTGTTATCCCACTATGTTTTTGTGTACCCTTGTGTATTTATTTTATTCCTGTCTCTGTGTACTGTTTCATAGAATTTTTTCTCTCGTAATTTTTGTAACACTGATGTATTTGTTATTTCGATTCTTTTGTAAAGCCTGTATTACTGCAAATGTTATCTGTATTGTTATGTTCTTTAATGATATAATTTGTACCTTTGTTATTGTATTCTTATGTTATAAAATTGTAATTGACACCAGTTCATCAAATTAAGTAACTTGTCCATATACTATGACCAACAGAAACCTGTGCAGTGAAATGTAATTGACAATATGTGAGAAGTAGGGACTTATAGTGTTTGCACGTGTGTTAATAATTCAGCAAGGGACTGGATAACAGCATTGCTAGTTCTAAGGACATTTCAAACAAATTCTTTGTGAGTGGACAAGTGGTGGTTTATGGACTTGCTATATTCTCCGCAAGACTCTTCGATGGTGGTTGTGCGCCTGCACAGTCGCAAGAGATGGCTGCTGGCCATCTCTACAAGGACTACACAAATACTATTATTTCTACAAGGACTGCAGTGGGTCTGCATCTCTGACGGCCCACCATTATTCTAATCTCTACCAGAACTACAATGGGTCTGCTCTGTGATGACCTACCTACCAATAGTCTTCAACTTCTACTGACTCTGCTGTGGGTTTGCTCTATTGTGGCCCATTACCTGTCTGCATGTCAAGAGTCAGCACTGTCTTTCTGTTGGAAGGACAACACTACTTCTTCAAGACTGCATGGAAGTCCATTACTTCCGTGTGCATTTTCTTTTACTGCTCAGACTTTGATAAAAACCCTGCTCTTTTACTGTGATGAACGATCAGAACTGTCCTTATTGACTGTGAGAAAATTTTAGCGTTTGACCAACATTGTATAAATAAGTGTGTGCATTTGATTTCTTTCTTATTGTAATCATAATTATGAAAAAAATTTCTCAAATCTGTATTGGCCAGTGCCCAAAACAATTTTTAAAATTTTTGTGTGGGGAGCATGGGGGCTATGTAAGTAGGCTGTTTAGGTTCTTATATTGGTAACGCCGCCGCCACGTAGCGCTCTGTATGAAAATCACTGGCTGTGCTGTGTGCAGTCTGTGTCTGGTTTGCATTGTTGTCTGCCATTGTAGCGTTGGGCTGTTGGCTGTTAACAGCGCGTAGCGTTGCGCAGTTGGAGGTGAGCCGCCAGCAGTGGTGGATGTGGGGAGAGAGATGGCGGAGTTTTGAAATCTTTAAGACTGGATGGCATGAACTGCTATATGTATTATGAGTTTTGATGAAATTAAGGTAAATACATTGTTTGTTCTCTATTGAAATCTTTCATTTTCTAACTATCCCTATCAGTAGTTAGTGCCTTCCGTAGTTTGAATCTTTTATTTAGCTGGCAGTAGTGGCGCTCGCTGTATTGCAGTAGTTCGAGTATCCAAGATTTTTGTGAGGTAAGCGATTTGTGAAACGTATAGGTTAATGTTAGTCAGGGCCATTCTTTTGTAGGGATTTTTGAAAGTCAGATTGCGTTGCGCTAAAATTATTGTGTGTCAGTTTAAGCACATTCGTGTATAATTTTTCTAAGGGGACGTTTCACATTGTATTCGCCTAGAGAAAATCAGGTCTCATAAGTCATATTTCATTTTAAGACATACTTTCAAACTTGCTGTGTTAAGTTCTTCTGTTAGCTGTTGAAAAGTGTTTTTGCGCAAGGTAGCAAACAGGACATCATCACCGAAAAGAAAATGTGTGTGGTATGGTGCATTGTGTTCATTCTGTAAGCCAGTCCAAACCGCAGGACTTGAACCAAATAAATGAAATACTTGACAATATAGAGCTTTATTGCTACTGCTAGCAGAGGTTGGTTGATTTGGGTGAGGGGGACAAACAGCGAGGTCATCGGTCCCTGCTGGCAGAGCTCGTCGAAGTAACGTCGCTAAAAATAGTTATGTTGAATCCAAGATCAGCCCGTATAGCGAATAAAATTGTTTTATTGCGCATAGTGTGGTTTATGCTGTAGCGGCTGGCTTTTCGGCAGATAGAGATCTTTGCTCGTGCTCGCCACTATATTTGAGGATTTAGGAGCGATGGAAATCCAATGCGGACAAGAGAACAATGTTCGTTTTTTAACGCCGCAATACACAGCTAAATTCCTTCCTTAATTTGTTCAAAAAATAGCAACACCTGCCCTTGTATCTCTTTATGTTAGTTTGCTACCCTCGCGGTGGTCCATTGATCATGCCGGCCGCGGTGGTCTCGTGGTTCTAGGCGCGCAGTCCGGAACCGTGCGACTGCTACAGTCGCAGGTTCGAATCCTGCCTCGGGCATGGATGTGTGTGATGTCCTTAGGTTAGTTAGGTTTAAGTAGTTCTAAGTTCTAGGGGACTGATGGCCACAGCAGTTGAGTCCCATAGTGCTCAGAGCCATTTGAACCATTTGAACCATTGATCATGGCTGGGCCAAATATCTCAAGAAACTAAAAAACTACGAAGAACGAAACTTGTCTAGCTTTAAGTAGGGAAACAGGATGGCGAAATGGTTGTCCCGCTAGATCGTGCTGCCAAAGGTCAAACAGATATCAACTGCGTTTTTTTTGTTTTTTAAATAGGAACCCATTTTTTATTACATATTCGTGTAGTACGTAAAGAAATATGAATGTTTTAGTTGGACCAATTTTTTCGCTTTTGATAGATGCCGCTGTAATAGTCACAAACGTATAAGTACATGGTATCACGTAACATTCCGCTAGAGAGGACGGTATTTGCTTCTTGATACATTACCCGTAGTAAAATGAACCGTTTACCAATTGCGGAAAAGGTCGACATCGTGTTGATGTATGGCTATTGTGATCAAAATACCCAACGGGCGTGTGCTATGTATGCTGCTCGGTATCCTGGACGACATCATCCAAGTGTCCGGAACGTTCGCCGACTACTTACGTTATTTAAGTAAACAGGATGTGTTCACCCACATGTGAAACGTTACCCGCGACCTGCAACAAATGATGATGCCCAAGTAGGTGTTTTAGCTGCTGTCGCGGCTAATCTGCACACCAGTAACAGCAAATTGCGCGATTAACGGGAATCTCAAAAACTTCGGTGTCCAGAATGCTACATCAACATGGGTTGCACCCGTACAATATTTCAATGCACCAATAATTTCCTAGCTACGACTTTGAACGTCGTATACAGTTCTGACACTGGGCACAAGAGAAATTATGGGACCATGACAGATTATTTGCATGTGTTCTATTTAGCGACGAAGCGCCATTCGCCAACAGCGGTAACGTAAACAGGCATAATATGCACTATTGGGCAACGGAAAATCCACGATGGCTGCGACGTGTGAAACATTAGCGACATTGGTGATTAATGCATGTTGCGACATTATGGGAGAAAGGATAATTGGCCCCATTTTATCGATGGCAATCTAAATGGTGCAATGTATGCTGATTTCCTACGTAATGTTCTATCGATGTTACTATAAGATGTTTCACTGTATGACACAATGGCGATGTATTTCCAATATGATGGATGTTCACCACATAGCACGCGTGCGGTTGAAGCGGTATTGAATAGCGTATTTCTTGAAGATGGATTGTTCGTCGAAGTACCATACCATGGTCCGCACGTTCACCGGATCTGACGTCCCCGGATTTCTTTCTGTGGAGAAAGTTGAAGGATATTTGCTATCGTGATCCACCGACAACGCCTGACATGTGTCATCGCATTGTCAATGCATGTGCGAACATTACGGAAGGCGAACTACTCGCTGTTGAGAGGAATGTCGTTACACGTATTGCCAACTGCATTGAGGTTGACGGACATCATTTTGAGCATGTATTGCGTTAATGTGATATTTACAGGTAATCACGTTGTAACAGCATGCGTTCTCAGAAATGATAAGTTCACAAAGGTAGATGTATCACATCGAACACACGAAAGAAACTGTTCAAACGTAACTACGTCCTGTATTTTAATTTTAAAAAACTACCTGACACCAACTGTTCGTCTGAAATTGTGAGCCATTTACTATTCATGTAACCGTATATAATGTTCTAACGTAATCTTAGATATTTTGTTTATTTGAGAAAGACTTCAGTTCAACATAGATTTTAGTAAGAACAATTTTCATTTGGCAGTGTCAGTGTAGCTATGAAAATCATTCTTAAACAAAATTTATGGCAATAAGAACCGTAAAATATACTCAAGAGAAATTTTATGTTCTCGTGGGGGTGTGTAACATCATGAGCCAATACGCAATAGCATTTTATTACAGTAAGCTAATTTAAAGTACAGGCTCGTAGCTTTGGAAATGTTGGCAGCAGCAATATACAGCTGTTGGTATCTTAGTCTGACTCACTCACACCTGTCACTAGCCCAGCCGTGGGAAGCGCAACCTGTGTTAGTTAGTGCGACAGAATACTCAAGCCTCTAAGAATCTAAATAAACTATATTAAATACTATTAAATTTAGTTAAAAGTCAATATACTGCCCTTACTGTCATTAAAAAGAAGATTGTGTAAAATCTCAGCTTTCTATCTGCTGTAGTTTTGGAGTTAGTGGGAATTACATAAAACATCCCAAACAAACACTTAAGACCAAGAAAAAGACTCAGTTAGGAATAATTACAGCTTGTCTTTTAGTATCATTTGAAATCATTACTGGAGTTCACAAAATATCAGGTCAATTTATTTCGATTTTCATATTAAAAAAACTAACTACTATGCCCAAGTTATTCATTTATTTATTAATATCAACGTATCCTGGCATTTTAAAATTACTGAAAGATAGTATTTATGACCCGTAGACTCCTCCGACTATCTGAATGGCCAAAGCCAACATTTGTTAACAAATATTTATTAATAAAGGCTACTTGCCCCCACTCTGGGGGCGAGGGGGCAAATCAGCTGGGCTCCCGACACATCCATTGTAGATTTATGATAAGATGTACTGGGTAGAAACCCATCAACATTGTCCAATAGCCATTCCTGAATTCCAACCGTTACAAAAAGCATAATTGCTCTTTTTTCACAGCAAAGAGTGTTGTTGTCACAGCAAAGAGCGTTGTTGTCTCAACTACGGTAGCGCATCATCTCTGACACTCGCAGCCGGAATATTTTAATAATATTTTATTACGTAAGGAGATTACGACAAACATGGTATCATCTGGAATTATAATGTTTATGAATTGTTACGTATCTATAACTCATTCTGAGATCAACCGCATTGAGGTTGACGGATATCATTTTGAGCATGTATTGCATTAATGTGATATTTACAGGTAATCGCTGTTGCAGCACGCGTTCTCAGAAATGATAAGTTCATAAAGGTAGATGTATAACATTGAACACACGAAATAAAATGTTCAGTCGTACCTACGTTCTGTATTTTAATTTAAAAAAAATTACCTGCCACCAACTATTCGTCTGAAATTGTGAACCATCTGTTTGAAACTGTTACAGCGCCATCTGTCACAAAGCGAAAAAAAGTGGTGGGACTAAAACATTCATATTTCTTTACGTACTACACGGATATCTAATAAAAATGGGGGTTCCTATTTTTAAAAAACGCAGTTGATATCCGTTTGACCTATGACAACGCGATCTAGCGGGCCAACCATGGCACCATCTGGTTTCCCCCTTCAAGCTATACAAGTTTCGTTCCTTGAAGTTTTTTCGTGAGATATTTGGCCCGGTCACGATCTATGGACCACCCAGTATATACAGTGGAGAAAAGTTGTGTCACAGAATTTTAACCCTGGATGGCTGATGCTAGCAGGAACCTAAATTAATAATGTTGTGTAGGTCGACAATGCGTGATTATTAACGCTCTGATTGGCCGCGGGACTGCACTGTTGCCAGACTCTCTGGACAATGCTTGACCACGAATGCTTTGCCTAACGGAGTTCGCTATGTATCCAAAGCGGCCCGCACATTCAGGGGTAGTGTGTCAGCCTTCCACTCTGGGGGAGTGGGAGCAAATCCGCTGGGGTTCCGACACATCCACTGTAGTTTTATGATAAGATGTACCGGGTAGAAACCCATCAACAGCTGTTAGTTCACATACAGAAAGTCTTTTACAAATTGTGATGGCCCTGAAGAGGGCGTTTTCTGTGGATAGGATATTGTTTAGTTAAAGCACGTGCTCGAACTGGAGACCCTCTGACGCGACACTAGCTTGGTAACGTCGAACAGTGTTTTGCCAAACTTTTTCAAACATTCCTGGCATTGCCTTATGTGATTTGTAATATGATGAGTGCGATCCATTAATTCCTCTTCGTTTCTTGGTGGTTTGCATCCAGGTGGGTGAACTAGAACCTTAAAGAATCCCCACAAGAGTAAGTTCGGTGGTGTGACGTCTGGTGTTCGTGGGAGCCATATCCTATGACCACCTATGCCAATTACCCAGTGACCAAAGAGGTCATCCAGCCCACCATCCATTATGTCACTTACCTTTGTTGTCTGCACCATATCACGTGCTCTCTTTTTGTCTTTCTTTGTGTAGCCCAACATTGATCTTTCTGTTCAGCTTTGTGTACTATTAGTTTCCTGACAATGAACTCTATTGCTGACAGCATACTATTGTCAAAACTGTTCTCTTGAGCTCTGGAAAATCTTGGATTTCAAGACTGGGGGGTACCTTCCGTGCTTTAGCTCATTAGTGCATATCTGAGGAGCCAGGGGAGTAGTAAATATGTCTTGCCTTACAGTTGAAATTGTAGACCCACAGAAGCTGAGCGATGCCTCAGCTAGGCGCTTGGCGGGCACGGGATCGCCGGTGTCGTTCGGATCCCTCGACGACGCGCCGGCTGCGGCGCGACGCCGGCGGCTGTCGGCTGTCGGCTGTCGGCACGCGGCACAATGGGAGCGCGCCCTTGATTAAAGCCCGGGCCGAGACACAGCGGCGCGGCCCTGCCCCGCCGTGTGCCGGAAATGAAGTGCCCGGGCCGCCTGGCACGCGTGCAACCTGTTGCCTGCTCTGAAGGCGCTCCCGCTCAGCAGCCGTGCCAAGAGCGTGTCTCTCTGCGCACAGCACGACCACTGAGGATGCCGCACTCATCACTACCGTTCCTTTCTACGCAGATGGGAGTTAAAATTACACCACCATTAAAGCCACACGCAAAGAACTTCAAATCGGTGTGCAGGGTGTTGGATCTTTGTATTGTGTTAGTAGAAGAGCCAACACCGTGTTACGAGTGGAGGCCGAAATGCACGCGTTTTAGCTCACGCAGGCTGGCGTGAAGAAGGAAGAACTATACTGACGTGAGGTCTGGAACATGACAAGGAGTGAAAATTCAGAAAGCGGACATAATTATTTTGATACTTAACTTTAATCCACTAGTGATGAAAGTCGCTCTTGACGTTACATGATTCACAATACTATCTGTTCAGAATACATTCTTGAAGATAGTAATTATAGTAACTAAATATGGCGCCTTGCTAGGTCGTAGCAAATGACGTAGCTGAAGGCTATGTTAAACTGTCGTCTCTGCAAATGAGAGCGTATGTAGACAGTGAACCATCGCTAGCAGAGTCGGCTGTACAACTGGGGCGAGTGCTAGGGAGTCTCTCTAGACTAGACCTGCCTTGTGGCGGCGCTCGGTCTGCAATCACTGACAGTGGCGACACGCGGGTCCGACGTATACTACCGGACCGCGGCCGATTTAAAGGCTACCACCTAGCAAGTGTAGTGTCTGGCGGTGACACCACACTTTGGTTATACAAATGGTTAGTGTGCTGGTAGCGAGCGTGGTTGTGAGTGCGAGGGAGTGGAGCGTTCCCGTGGTTTCACTGGACGCAATTCATGTCATCATATATTGGTAATCAGCGTATGTGATGTGTACTTTAAACATTGCATTCAGTTGCTGTGCAAAACTGACTGTTAGTTGTCCCTGTGTTGTACATGTGTTAGTGTCGTGAAATGAAACTTCTTCATGAAATGCAAAATTTGAAAGGAAAAAATGAATCTAATTGTTGCCAAAAGAAACTAATTGTCTTCACAATGAAAAACTTATAGTTAAATGTCAGTACTAAAGTACATTATGAACGTTGCGTGAGATCAGGTACAATGTTTGGCTTGGAATATCGACAAAAATAAATTACTGTTCTACTCAAAAGAAAAATCTGTTCGAAATTACCAACAGTGTTCACTGAAAATAAATGTGCTTGCTAGCACGACACCTGACAATCCCGACTACACACTGTTTGCTCAAGAATGCAAGGTGAGGTCTGCCCTAAATTAAAAGTGACTTACTACTTACTCAGCATGCTGTTTACGGGTCTGGAGTCCTGAAGTTCTCGATAACTTTTAGCTGGCGTCTCAGCAGGGAGGCGCGTATTACTCTCTTGTGCTATCATCGCTGCCTCGCCTAGTCTTCAAAAGTAGCCGCTACAGGCGCGTCTGGGTAGAGGCCTCCGAAAAGCGCAGCGCCGGCAGTTGACGGGTATTTTTCGCACATTGTGGAGGTGATGGAGCCAGCAGTGACTGGAGCAACGGACTCGCGATGCGGATCGGCACGAAACCTTTTCCGGTTCATCGTTGAGTCTTTTTTGCTAGGACTGGGTAGAAGGCAAACGTCTGGTTCACTTACGTTGCGCGTGACTAGTTGTTCAGCTCTGTGCTCCGATTTCCTGCTCCACAAGCTGTTTGAGCAGGTGCTCGTGTTTATGTTCGTTGCGTCATTAGGCACACCTTATTATTTGGCTCTGACATCCTAGCCTGTCTGCTTTGTGTGATTTATCTGCCGGCCAGCGTTCTCTCAAAAAAAATGTATTATCGTTAATGTTGTTATGATTATGTAATGTGACCAGCTGTCATGCATAGCTATATCAGGGGCCTACGCCTCATTTAATAAAAAAAAACTGTTTGTTTTAAAATTCTCATGCTAGGGAAAGAGCTGCTTTTTAATTTTAAAAATTGTTTCCTCGATGTTTTAGAAGTTGGTGGCTCTCTGGTGTCACTATTATCCGGTCCTTTAAGTATGTTATGAGCTCCAGCTATAGGTAAGATTCTAGGGAGTTGTTATTTACGTTCCTTCCTGGAAGAAATTACAGATGGTTTTCTGTAGTACTCTGTTAGTGAAGCTTATTTCTTAGGGCGTATCGACGTATTGTAAAAGTGCAATCATAGTCAAACCATAACCTTTCCTTGTAGTATAATCCAGTCAGACACTTATTTCTCTCCTTTGTTGACAACACTTACTAAGTTGCTGGGAGAGTGTTCCGTCTCGGTGGTTTTTTGCCACGTGGGCCTGGTTTAATTGCGGCCGTGTGCACGGCTCTCGAGCATTTCCTAGCACGGCTTGCTATTTGTTTGCAGTCACGTGTCCCGGCTATCTGTGCTCAGGCTGAGTATCTTCTGTTACCTGACCTGCACTGTAAACAAAATTTTGCCAGCGGCCAAGAGGCTTTTGATTAATCGGCTTCGCTTTGGCTTTAATGTTTAATACATATTATATCCTTGTTCTAAATTTTATTGTAAATGTTCTGGTGTCATACTTTGGGGTGATCCCTTAAGGCCAATTGCAATTTTTGTTAATATTTATATTTAGGGGGACTGCCTAATGTCTTGGATTTGAATTCGCTGGAAGAAATTTATTTAGAACTGTTTTAATTAATTTAATCGGCTAGTTTATTTAAAATTGTCTCATTTAAAAATTCCAACATTGTTAAGGTCTTATTTCTTGAATTTGCTTGATGTTGTTATTATTATTGTATTTACACGCCTGTCTCATTCACCATTTGAATGCCTTCATGTCTGTAATGGCAAATTAACTTCACCTTTCCTACCTGTTTCTCAAAAGGGACCTGTTATCCAAAAAAAATTTACAAAAATAAATGTTGTTGACCAAGGACAAATGATGTTAGCTAAAGGGGCCTTGTTCTTCCATCTCATTTTCTCGATCCTGGCAATTCTCGAGTTCAGAAAGCAAATAGAAATAAGCAGATGCAGCAGCTAGAAGGAATATAAAGTACTCACTACTAATTTCTTTCTGTTTGATTGTCAGGAATAATGTGTGACTCTCTGTGGCGTAAGGTGAAACGCACAGACGAGATAATATTCGAAACTTTACTTTGAAACATGGAAGTGGGTTTTACTTTAAAGAAAATCGTTTTCGACAAATTAAACTCTGGTTATCGACAAAAACACTGGACGACGTAAGATTCTAGCAAATACAAAATTTTCTGATTACAAAAACTGCAGATATTTCAACGAATTGAGTAATTATATGAAGATGGTATCACTTTCGGATATGTCCGTGTAGGCTCGAATATATCCAATTTTATCTTTACCGTCTTATCGCGACGTTCACGTAGGAGTAAGTGGTATAAATGATGAGGATTCTTCCAATCAATCTGTATGCCATTTGCCTTACTCGAGATAATTTTTATGGGGTTATTCCATTTTAAATCGCTCCGTCCGCATACTTCTAAACATTTTATGAAATTGCTTCAAGTGACTGCTCTGCAGTTGTGTAGTCATATAATAAAGTCATTTTGTCCATGTATTCGCAACACGTTACATTGGTTTATTCTTCGAGCGTCAATCCTCTGCAGGTCTTCCTCCTTTTCCCTATAATTTTATAGCATCACGACTTCCTATACACAACAGCATCATCCACGAAAAGCCTCATCGAACTTTCGACGTTATCTACTAGAGTACTACGTCACTTATATATATCGTGAAAAGTAATGGTCCTTTAACAGTCCACTGGCGTACGCCCGAAACTACTTTTGCGTCTTGAGACTTCTCTATGTTCTCCGTTCAGAATGACATGCCGTATTCCGTTTGCTAGGAACTCTTCAGTCCAATCACACAGTTGGTCAGATATCCCACGCGACCGTATTTTGTTCACTAGGCGCCAGTACGGAACGGCATCGAATGCCTCCCCGAAGTGAAGGAACACGTTATCTACCAGGACGAGTGTGACTACTGATTTCTGGTCTTGTTGACTAGAAGAGCGAGGTGGGCTCCAATCGATCATTGCTTTCGGAACCCGTGTTCATTCCTAAATGGGAGATTTTTGGCCTATAGAATTGTTATACTCACACATTTGCTATATAATATATGTATGTATGATATGTATAGAGGTTACAATCTTTTATTCATATGGTCAATTCTTCTAGAAGATTTGGTACATTCTCTTGGATGATATCCATCGCAAAGCCATTCAAAACACAGGTATTGCGAACACCATCAGCATCGTGCGAAGGCATGTTTACGACGGAAATATTTCACTCAGAAAAGAAACATAGTTAACATTGGTGAAGACTTCGTGCGGTGGAAATACTTCGGCGCCAAACGATGCATAACGGATCACTTTTCCAAAGACTGAGGCTTGAAATTCATTATGAATCAAGATGCACTACGGCAATTTCATCGAAAACAATTTCAAATAATGTTCTCATTTTTTTGTTTTTTTAGCTTCCAAACAAACGCACCGCCATTTGACTGTACTGTTGTCTATTTAATTACCACCTAGGTTTTGGCCTTCTATACCATTTTCAAATAATTGAGTTCATATAATTATCACTCAATCACATGAAAATGTCATAAAAGGCCGAAACCTAAGTCGTAATTAAATAAACTACAATACAGTCAAATGGTGGTGTGTTCATTTAAAAATTATTGGATGACTGTTGCTCAGCAACATCGAAAATTGTCTATTAATTCATTCATTGACATGCAATTAGTAGACGAATAAAAACAATCTTATTTCAGTATACACTGGAAAACATTCAAGTAGTAATCTTCTACAGAGGTGAGTATATAAAAGAAAAACTTGGTAGTTTTCTGTGCTTGTTACGCTTACGGTGAGAATATTATATGTGTTTATCTCAGGGGAGTTCGCACCATGACAATGATAGATAAATGTCACGTGACTAGGGCCTCCCGTCGGGTAGATCGTTCGCCGGGTGAAAGTCTTTCGATTTGACGCCACTTCGGCGACTTGCACGTCGATGGGGATGAAATGATGATTAGGACAACACAACACCCTGTCCCTGAGAGGGGAAAATCTCCGACCCAGCAGGGAATCGAACTCGGGCCCTTAGGATTAACAGCCTGTCGCGCTGACCAGTCAGCTACCGGGGGAGGACCTGACAATGATTAAATATACGTATATGTCTTTAATTTTCAGAATTTTGAAGTTATATCAGCCATGCGATCGTTGTGTCACAGCAAGACACATTGCAAGAATTCTTGGCAAATTTCACCGTGATTTAGTGTTTAGCTATTCTAGATTAGGACATGGAACGAATGTTTGGGCAAGCATAGCCACAACTTGTAGTGACTTTGTTGTGGACCGTTGCCTCAGTTGCCTGGTGTCACTATTTTTCGTAATTTCTGTCAGATGTATGGTCATAATTTTCATTATGTATCCTTCAATTGGTGTTTTTACATTTAAAAATGGCGACGTAGTTCGAGGAAACCGGTAAAGTTCCCCTTTCTTTTTAAAGAAAAAAATATATACTGTGACTTTGGCTTCACTATTGTAGTATCAAATAAACTTTAAATTGTATTTTGGTCACACTCCTTATGACAGTCATGTCAGAATATAAAATGCAATAGTAATAATCGGGTTTCCAACAGGGGCGGCAAAACAAAGAGGCCGCAACGAGAACCACTGCACCACCGTTTTGTCTGGTGATATTGCTCCGTAAAGTACATAAATACCTCAAAAACTTTGACCGTCGTCTAACTTCAGAAATGATAGTGTCTACGGACAAGCCAAGAGACGTGTTGGCTTATTTTGTCCTTTCTTCCGCTAATCGAAGTTTCTGGGAAATCGCTTTATGATAATTACTGTTTTTTCATCGTCAGTGTCGATATCACCCACCCTGTCATAAGCAATACCTGCTGGGGCCATAATATTAGATTGTCTGTGCTAGTATAAATCTCCTAGCTACATAGGTTTCCGTTTTGAAAACAAATAAATGGATGTGCGTTGTGACCGGAAAAGTCATGCTAATCGATATGCGCTCCCTCCCGAACGACTCTAGTGGACGCGACGTTATTTCTTAGCATTCCATCTCATCGTCAGATGGAGCATTGTCTACTTTTATTTCAAGCCACTACCTTCTGTTGGCGCTGGTGTTGCTAATCGTGCTTGTGTATCTAGAAGACTAACAACTCATCTGCTGTAGCTCCCTATGATTCCGTTATTATAGCGGTCTTTAGTTAAGCAAAATTCATTTCTCTCGTTGTAAAAAAAAAATTGCCCTTGTAGAGAATCCTTCTAACTAATTGAAACAGAAAGCAGCAGCAGCAACTACACGGATTTGTCCTTCCAAGTACTTCTAACACCTTGGTATTGTTTGATTACACCATGTTTACCTCACCTTGACCATAACCAACATCAGTTCTCACACTAAATGAAGACGTTCTGTTTTATCTTTGTCCCTCTGTCTACTTACAGGTAGTTGCCACAGCGCCACACTAATCCTCCACCTTCCGTATTGGTTACGTCAGCGCCAGCCGCCGTACTGAAATGTTAGGCCGTCACAGTCGGCGCAACCGCTGCAGCCGGGGACAATCGCAATTTGCCTCCCTCAATGCTAATTGCTTGCTTGTCTCCCTGGAATGCCAAACACACTGACACCATTCCCCGTAAATCAATAGACGGCAGCCATCCACCGTTGACGTCAGCTATGTCAATTAAGTGGGTCCAATTGACGTCAACTTTTTTCCCTGGTCATTTTTCCAGTTAGAGATCACAGACATTCTATTATTCTTTGACACAGTACGTCAGAACATCACCAATGTGGAACGTTCGGAGCCGGAGCCTTCTTTACTTCGCAGTCCTTCCTCAAGCAAATTGAGGAAATTTCGCGACAGAATTAACTTACAACTGATGAGCGACATTTTTACCATTTAACTGCTCTCAATACAGCGATTTTCAATCAATAATTACAAAACATCATGAAGAAATTTAAAAAAATATTTATGCAGAAAGAACTGTTAGCCGAACTTTACGAAGGCACTAGTGTTGCGTGATAACACCGCTGGTATGTTACGAAAACCAGCGAAAATCTTTCGGAACGATGTACGGAACTTATCATCCACGTAGGGACCGCCATTTAAGGACATACAAGTTGTAATATCTAGTAGGCGTATCAGAGGAGAGGTTGGTACAGAAAACTCCATTAACTCTTGCACGGTGTCTACGGTCTTTTTATATCACAATGCTCGTTTAACGATAAAGAAGCAGTTTCATTGTGGATGTAGATTTCTCATGCTTCTTGAGAACTTTTTATCGGATTTTGGTAAAATGTTTATGGTTGTATCAGGGTACGTAATACAGAAATTTGAAATTTTTGCTATTCGGTCAAGAAATATAACAGGTATTCAATATGTGATTTTCAATGTTACATACCTACTGTATTAACAAAATAATAACTTGGCAACATTGCTCCTTCTAAATCGATATTTATATGTCCAGAGTTGTAAATAGTTCGTAGAAAATACATACACGTGCATTGTTATCAGAAATTTACAGTTAGAAATTGAGTTTTCTTGAAGTAAGAGGTAGTGTTGTTTAGGTTTGGTTAGGTTAGTGTTGTTTAACGTCCCGTCGACAACGAGGTCATTAGAGACGGCGCACAAGCTCGGGTTAGGGAAGGATGGGGAAGGAAATCGGCCGTGCCCTTTCAAAGGAACCATCCCGGAATTTGCCTGAAACGATTTAGGGAAATCACGGAAAACCTAAATCAGGATGGCTGGAGACGGGATTGAACCGTCGTCCTCCCGAATGCGAGTCCAATGTGCTAACCACTGCGCCACCTCGCTCGGTGAGGTAGTGTTATATTGTATTCGTTATGAATAATTATATACACTCCAGAAAATGGTAAAAAGAACACATTGACACCGGTGTGTCAGACCCACCATACTTGCTCCGGACACTGCGAGAGAGCTGTACAAGCAATGATCACACGCACGGCACAGCGGACACACCAGGAACCGCGGTGTTGGCCGTCGAATGACGCTAGCTGCGCAGCATTTGTGCACCGCCGCCGGCAGTGTCAGCCAGTTTGCCGTGGCATACGGAGCTCCATCGCAGTCTTTAACACTGGTAGCATGCCACGACAGCGTGGACGTGAACCGTATGTGCAGTTGACGGACTTTGAGCGAGGGCGTATAGTGGGCATGCGGGAGGCCGGGTGGACGTACCGCCGAATTGCTCAACACGTGGGGCGTGAGGTCTCCACAGTACATCGATGTTGTCGCCAGTGGTCGGCGGAAGGTGCACATGCCCGTCGACCTAGGACCGGACCGCAGCGACGCACGGATGCACGCCAAGACCGTAGGATCCTACGCAGTGCCATAGGGGACGGCACCGACACTTCCCAGCAAATTAGGGACACTGTTGCTCCTGGGGTATCGGCGAGGACCATTCGCAACAGTCTCCATGAAGCTGGGCTACGGTCCCGCACACCGTTAGGCCGTCTTCCGCTCACGCCCCAACATCGTGCAGCCCGCCTCCAGTGGTGTTGCGACAGGCGTGAATGGAGGGACAAATGGAGACGTGTCGTCTTCAGCGATGAGAGTCGCTTCTGCCTTGGTGCCAATGATGGTCGTATGCGTGTTTGGCGCCGTGCAGATGAGCGCCACAATCAGGACTGCATACGACCGAGGCACACAGGGCCAACACCCGGCATCATGGTGTGGGGAGCGATCTCCTACACTGGCCGTACACCTCTGGTGATCGTCGAGGGGACACTGAATAGTGCACGGTACATCCAAACCGTCATCGAACCCATCGTTCTACCATTCCTAGACCGGCAAGGGAACTTGCTGTTCCAACAGGACAATGCACGTCCGCATGTATCCCGTGCCACCCAACGTGCTCTAGAAGGTGTAAGTCAACTACCCTTGCCAGCAAGATCTCCGGATCTGTCGCCCATTGAGCATGTTTGGGACTGGATGAAGCGTCGTCTCACGCGATCTGCACGTCCAGCACGAACGCTGGTGCAACTGAGGCGCCAGGTGGAAACGGCATGGCAAGCCGTTTCACAGGACTACATCCAGCATCTGTACGATCGTCTCCATGGGAGAATAGCAGCCTGCATTGCTGCGAAAGGTGGATATACACTGTACTTGTGCCGACATTGTGCATGCTCTATTGCCTGTGCCTATGTGCCTGTGGTTCTGTCAGTGTGATCATGTGATGTATCTGACCCCAGGAATGTGTCAATAAAGTTTCCCCTTCGTGGGACAATGAATTCACGGTGTTCTTATTTCAATTTCCAGGAGTGTACGTTTTGGAAGGGGTTGCAGACTCGAGCGAGCTTCAGCAGATTTACAGAAGAGTGACAGTGATAACGTATCAATTTTTCGAAATGGGGACGAGTGTGATGCTGATGAAGATACGATAGAGGAAGATATACAGGTCGGAGATAAAATGGATGTAAGAGAAAGAGAAGAATATGGATAAGGGTACGCAGGGAACTAGCGTGCCTCCTCTTGTGTCTAGATGTGGATAGGTACCATGTGACATAGTACCAAATGATGTTCTCAATGAGGTTTTAAGGAGTGTAGTACGTGAAACTGCATATATTCCACTTCGTCTTAGACCATAATTACAGACAAGCCCAGACTGTTTCACACTTGTTATGACCAATTACATCCGAAGTGTAATGCATACCGGTCTCTGTGAAAAGGCGTTCTTCAATTCAAAGCTACAGTATCAGAAAGCATGAGTTTAGTTTGTGCACAATTAAGTGGTAACAGGAAGCACACATTCTATAGGACTAAATATCACGTAGCATATCATTCTTCCGCGAACCAACGGTTAGGGAAAAAGAGCGAACTATGGTACAACGACTAAACAAGTCAGCACACTCAAAAATTTAAAGAAGCTGTAGTGAACAAGTACCCATCAATCAGCAATGTTCAGTTCCAAATAACATGTTTGCCTGAAAAATAACGACAGTCGCGGCATTTACAACCCCACGGTTCACAAAAAGTCTGGTTTTTAAGAACCTTGTGTGCTGGGTGTTCCGCAACTCGTATGTGCTTGATAAAGGACAGCTGTGGACGGCACTTCAAAAGTATTTATTTGCCAAACTGGTATCTGGACATATCGGTCTGCGCATGTTCTTAGTTCGAATATAATAAGTTTTCTTAAGACCTAGAAACCATCACTCGTGTGAAACTCAGCCTACCGTTTTCTCATATGTATTACTGTGAACTGTGGATGAAGAGCGACAAGCAGATTCCATATTAGTGAATTTCAGGAAAGTATTTGACGCGCTACCTCATTGCAGACTGTCAAAGAATGTACGAGTGTATGGAATAGGTTACCACATATGTGACTGGCTCGAAGACTTCGTAAGTTATAGAATCCATTATGTTGTCCTCGACGGCGAGTGTTCGTCAGAGACAAGAGTACGTTAGGAGTGACCCGGGGAAATGTTATAGGACCACTGTCGCTCTCCATATACATAAATAATTTGACAGGGTGGGCAGCGACATACGGTTGTTTGCTGATGATGCTGTGATGTATGGTAAGGTCTTGAAGTTGAATGACTGCAGGAGGATACAAGATGACTTAGACAAAAAAAATGTGAATGGCAACTAGCTCTAAATGTAGAAAAATTTAAGTTAATAAGGTGAGTAGGAAAAAAACAAACCAATAATGTTCGAATACAGCATTAGCAGTGTCCTGCTTGACCCGGTCACGTCGTTTAAATATTTCGCCGTAAAATTGCAAAGCGATATGAAATGGAACGAGCATGTGAGAAGTATGGTAGGAAAGGCGAATAATCGACTTCAGTTTATTGGGAAAATTTTAGAGCGTGGTTCATCAGTAAAGGTGACCTCATACAGAACGGTAGTGCGACCGGTTGTTGAATACTGTTAGAGTTTTTGCGATCCGCATCAGCTCGGATTAAAGGAAGACGTCGAAGCAATTCAGAAGTGGGCTGCTTACATTTGTTACCGGTAGGCTCCAACAATACGGAAGTGTTACTGAGTTTCTTCTGGAACTCAAATTTGAATCACTGGAGGGAAGCAGATGTTGTTTTTCAGGAACACTACTGAGAAAATTTAGAGAACCGGACTTTGAAGCTGACTGACAAACGATTCAACTGCCGCCAATATGCCCGTGCACTGTGCGTAAGGAACACGAAGATACGATACGAGAAATTAGGGCTCATACGGAGGCATATAGATCGTTGTTTTTCCCTTGCTCTATTAGCGAGTGGAACAGTAAAGGAAATGACGAGTAGTGGTACAGGGAATTCTCCACCACACACCTCACGGTGGCTTGCGGAGTACGTATGTAAGTGCAGATGAAGAAATATAGCCTATCATAGGTGGTATACTGGGTGAGTCACCTAACGTTACCGCTGGATATATTTCGTAAACCACATCAAATACTGACGAATCGATTCCACAGACCGAACGTGAGGACAGGGGCTAGTGTAACTGGTTAATACAAACCATAAAAAAATGCACGGAAGTATGTTATTTAACACAAACCTTCGTTTTTTTAAATGTAATCCTGTTAGTTTTGTTAGCACATTTGAACATATAAACAAATATGTAATCAGTGCCGTTTGTTGCATTGTAAAATGTTAATTACATCCGGAGATATTGTAACCTAAAGTTGACGCTTGAATACTACTCCTCCGCTGTTCGATCGTGTGTACCGGAGAGCAGCGAATAACATAGGGATCCAAAGGGAACGGTGATGGACCTTCGGTACAGAAGAGATTGGAACAGCACGTTACGTCGACATGCTAACACCTTTTTATTGGTCTTTTTCATTGGCGCACATGTACATAGGTACAGAAAGCTTTCTAAAGTCAGAGATAAATTCACCCAAAATTTTTACAAAGGCACAGACGGTGTTTAGAAAGGATAGATTGCATGCAACCGGTGGTGGCATGTTTGTCGCTGTTAATAGTAGATTATCCTGTAGTGAAGTAGAAGTGGATAGCTCCTGCGAAATATTATGGGTGGAGGTTACACTCAACAACCGACGTAGGTTAATAATTGGCTCCTTTTACCGACCTCCCGACTCAGCAGCATTAGTTGCAGAACAGCTGCGAGAAAATTTGGAATACAATTCACATAAATTTTCTCAGCATATTATAGTCTTAGGTGGAGATTTCAATTTACCTGATATAGACTGGGATACTCAGATGTTTAGGACAGGTGATAGGGACAGAGCATCGAGTGACATTATACTGAGTGTACTATCCGAAAATTATTTCGAGCAATTAAACAGACAACCGACTCGTGGAGATAACATCTGGGACCTACTCATAACAAACAGACCCGAACTTTTCGACTCTGTAAGTGCAGAACAGGGAATCAGTGATCAGAAGGTCGCTGCAGCATCCCTGAATATGAAAGTTAATAGGAATATAAAAAAAGGGAGGAAGGTTTATCTGTTTAGCAAGAGTAATAGAAGGCACATTTCAGACTGCCTAACAGATCAAAACGAAAATTTCTGTTCCGACACTGACAATGTTGAGTGTTTATGGAAAAAGTTAAGGCAATTGTAAAATGCGTTTTGGACAGGTACGTGCCGAGTAAAACTGTGAGTGACGGGAAAAACCCACCATGGTTCAACAACAAAGTTAGGAAACTACTGCGGAAGCAAAGAGAGCTTCACTCCAAGTTTAAACGCAGCCAAAACATCTCAGACAAACATAACCTAAACGATGTCAAAGTTAGCGTAAGGAGGGCTATGCGTGAAGCGTTCAGTGAATTCGAAAGTAAAATTCTATGTACCGACTTGACAGAAAATCCTAGGAAGCACTGGTCTTACGTTAAATCAGTAAGTGGCTCGAAACAGCATATCCAGACACTCCGGGATGATGAGGGCTTTGAAACAGAGGATGACGCGCGTAAAGCTGAAATACTAAACACCTTTTTCCAAAGCTGTTTCACAGAGGAAGACCGCACTGCAGTTCCTTCTCTAAATCCTCGCACAAATGAAAAAAAGGCTGACATCGAAATAAGTGTCCAAGGAATAGAAAAGCAACTGAAATCACTCAACAGAGGAAAGTCCACTGGACCTGACGGAATACAAATTCGATTCTACACAGAGTACGCGAAAGAACTTGCCCCCCTTCTAACAGCCGTGTACCGCAAGTCTCTAGAGGAACAGAAGGTTCCAAATGATTGGAAAAGAGCACAGGTAGTCCCAGTCTTCAAGAAGCGTCGTCGAGCAGATGCGCAAAACTATAGACCTATATCTCTGACATCGATCTGTTGTAGAATTTTAGAACACGTTTTTTGCTCGAGTATCATGTCGATTTTGGAAACTCAGAATCTACTCTGTAGGAATCAACATGGATTCCGGAAACAGCGATCGTGTGAGACCCAACTCGCTTTATTTGTTCATGAGACCCAGAAATTATTAGATCTAGGCTCCCAGGTAGATGCTATTTTCCTAGACTTCCGGAAGGCGTTAGATACAGTTCCGCACTGTCGCCTGATAAACAAAGTAAGAGTCTACGGAATATCAGACCAGCTGTGTGGCTGGATTGAAGAGTTTTTAGCAAACAGAACACAGCATGTTGTTATCAATGGAGAGACGTCTACAGACGTGGAAGTAACGTCTGGCGTGCTACAGGGGAGTGTTATGGGACCATTGCTTTTCACAATATATATAAATGACCTAGTAGATAGTGTCGGAAGTTCCATGCGGCTTTTCGCGGATGATGCTGTAGTATACAGAGAAGTTGCAGCAATAGAAAATTGTAGCGATAGCGAAATGCAGGAAGATCTGCAGCGGATAGGCATTTGGTGTAGGGAGTGGCAACTGACCCTTAACATAGACAAATGTAATGTATTGCGAATACATAGAAAGAAAGATCCTTTATTGTATGATTATATGATAGCGGAACAAACACTGGTAGCAGTTACTTCTGTTAAATATCTGAGAGTATGCGTGCGGAACGATTTGAAATGGAATGATCATATAAAATTAATTGTTGGTAAGGCGGGTACCAGGTTGAGATTCATTGGGAGAGTCCTTAGAAAATGTAGTCCATCAACAAAGGAGGTGGCTTACAAAACACTCGTTCGACCTATACTTGAGTATTGCTCATCAGTGCGGGATCCGTACCAGATCGGGTTGACGGAGGAGATAGACAAGATCCAAGGAGAGCCGCGCGTTTCGTCACAGGGTTATTTGGTAACCGTGATAGCGTTACGGAGATGTTTAGCAAACTCAAGTGGCAGACTCTGCAAGAGAGGCGCTCTGCAACGCAGTGTAGCTTGCTCGCCAGGTTTCGAGACGGTGCGTTTCTGGATGAGGTATCGAATATACTGCTTCCCACTACTGATACCTCTCGTGGAGATCACGAATGTAAAATTAGAGAGATTCGCACGGAGGCTTTCAGACAGTCGTTCTTCCCGCGAACCATACGCGACTGGAACAGGAAAGGGAGGTAATGACAGTGGCACGAAAGTGCCCTCCGCCACACACCGTTGGGTGGCTTGCGGAGTATGAATGTAGATGTAGAAGTACCATGAGGGGTAAAGTACACGTACACACGTGGTTTCCGTTTTCAGTTACTGAGTGGAATGGAGTGTGTCCCGACATGTCAGGCCAATAGATGTTCAATGTGGTGGCCATCATTTGCTGCATACAATTGCTATATCTGGCGTAATGAATGTCGTACGCGCCGCAGTACATCTGGTGTAATGTCGCCGCAGACTGCCACAATACGTTGTTTCATATCCTCTGCGGTTGTAGGCACATCACGGTACACATTCTCCTTTAACGTACCCCACAGAAAGAAGTCCAGAGTTGTAAGATCAGGAGGACGGGCTGGCCAATTTATGCGTCCTCCACGTCCTATGAAACACCCGTCTAACATCCTGTCAAGGGTCAGCCTAGTGTTAATTGCGGAATGTGCAGGTGCACCATCATGCTGACACCACATACGTCGACGCGTTTCCAGTGGGACACACTCTATTCCACTTCGTAATTGAAAACGGAAACCACGTGTGTACGGTTACCTCGCCCCTCATGGTAATGTAGTTGTGCGTCAGTGAAAAAAGACCAATAAAAAGGTGTTAGCATGTGGACGTAATGTGCTGTTCCAATCTCTTCTGTACCTAAGGTCCATCACCGTTCCCCTTGGATTCCTACGTAATTCGGTGCTCTTCGATACACACGATCGAACAGCGGAGGAGTGGTACTCAAGCGTCAACTTTAGGTTACAATATCTCCGGATGTAATTAACATTTTACAATGCAACAAACGGCACTGATTACGTATTTGTTTATATGTTCAGATGTGCTAACAAAACGAACGGGGTTCCATTTTAAAAAAAAACGTAGGTTTGTGTTAAAAAACATACTCCGTGCATTTTTTATGGTTTGTATTAACCAATTACACTATCCCGTCGCCTCACGTTCGTTCTGTGGAATCGATTCGTCAGTATTTGATGTGGTTTACGAAATATATCCAGCGGTAACGTTAGGTGACTCACCCTGTATACTTTGGTTGTCCACATGCCACTGGTGATATGCTACATGCTCGTATACCAGTACAGCAGTTCATGGGAAACGTTAGGATGTCCTTTATCAAATACAGGTCATAATACTTTGAACACCAGCTTAAATATACAGTGCCTTTCCGAAAAATCTACCTTTTCAGCAAATGCTAATCACATTCACTTGTAGGTCACGCACTAACATACCGTGCCCAAAGTGTCAAAAATCTCAGCCACGTCTGCACACTCAACATAGGTGAGCCATACGTTCCAAAACACCAGGTGCACACACTATCCGATAGGACAAGGAGCCGGCTCCGCTGCTGGCGCCCGCTCTCTCGCGCACTTCACAGTCACCAGCCATGAGCGCGGCTCACAGAGACCTATATGATATGGCTCGCAGCCGCGGTATATCACAGTTTCCCAACGGGAGCATATACCATCTGTGCCCAGCGACTCCGACTCAGAGTGGTGCCAACCTTGTTACATAAATAAAAAATAGTGCTACCCTTGGCGCACACAATTTAACGGATGAAGACGTCTCTTAAGAAACGACATAGGAACACATACATAACATACATAAATAAAAAACACATCACATAAATAGCATTTAACGATTACAACAGCTCACGACTAAAAATAAACAGTCTACCAATACAATCATGAGCAATATTGTATTTTAAGACCATGTGAAGAGACTATCAATGCGCTAAACAGCAAGAAACGCACTTACCGTAGCGATCGTCACAGCAGTGATCTAATAACACACCGCAATACCGATTTCGCAGAATGCTTTCTTTCCCTCCTTACTGTCGATTAGTCCATCCACTCATCATTTTTCTGGTTTTGTCATTCATATTACATCACGCGCACCATTTTGTTACACTTTTTCCCCTTTCTGTTCTTCTTATAATTTGAAAAAGAATAAGAATTTCTAAGTGGCCTATTTTTGTAGTCACGACTTATTGCATGTAACTTCCCTTTTTTTTTTTTTTTACCTTTGGGTGCCGGAACGCAATGTTTCGGCAATGGGAAACAATAACTCAACATAAATTTTACTATATTTGAATTCCCACTGGATATTTGTACTAGTTATACTTCGCAATACATTTCTAAAAGACTTTCAAAGATTTAATTATGGAAAATACGAGTAGCAAAACTGACATCTAGATACTAACTGCACATTACGAGACAGATCTGCGAAGTTGAAAGTTCAGAGTTCCGGCAGTTACGATGAACTCCCAAGCTTTGTGAAGAATGCAATAAAATTAATAAGAAAAAATGAATTAATGGTGTAGTTCATTTGCTCCACAATTTTGCATACATTGCCGACAGTTAATCGGAAAATAAAAAGAATAGCATTTCACAATTTTTTTAAAGTCCTAAATATACCCTCTTAGGCATAGATTATAAATCGTTAATAAAGTATCAAAAATGCATCATACGTAATACTGGCTGTTCCCGTGCTGACGTTACAAACTTGCAGGCGTGATGGAGAATGATAAATGTATTAATTTCAGGTAAGTATCTGGGACAAAAACGACAAAGCTGAATGTTATAAGTAAAGATCGTTGCGATACCTTAGATAGTGGACCTCTTCTACCTCAAGCTCTTTGCTTGCCATATTTTGGGAAGAGGTAGTCTGTACCAAAACAAGAAATAATTGATAGCAAAATGAGGGTCATTATTGGTCATTGAATTAGAAACTATTATTTCTGTTGCAAATCAATTTCAATCATGCGTCACCATCAGTGCTGCTTGTAAAAAAGAATAAAATAATGAGACTGCACTATTGTAAAGTGGGTATAGCTTTTAACATGGATAATTGTATGCACCTGTAGAACCAAGACCGCTTGTAACAGTAACATACATTAGTTGTTGGGATCGGGTTTTTTTAACATCTGGCAGTTAAACCTCTTTTTCTAAGACACAGTGGTAGCACTCATAAGAAAAACTTATGAGACATGTCAACCCACGGTTGATTTTCTCTATTTCGCATCGCCAGCGATCAGTTATTGGCGAAGTTTTATACTTGGTAGTATGGTGTGTGTGATATGTTCGCATTTAAGCATCAGGCTTAAAAGTATGTTTTTGTGTTTCAACATGTGCAAAGGAAATGACTATGTCCAGTCGTAAGAAAGGTATGGATTTGACGTGTAGTACTGTGATAGCATGGAAAGATCATGTCAAGTCATAAGAATGACTACCGATATTTCTATTTCCAGAGCCACAGCCTCCAGTAGGGTGTGTATCTGATACTTCACTCATTGTCGAGTGTCATTCTACTGAGACCACAATGGTAACATTTAGTTGTGAGTAGGGATAAAATATACATGTGAACGATTTTGTAGGATCATTCTGTCTATGCGTAGTGGGCCCGCAGCGCCGGGGACTTCTGTGGGAATGATTCACGTTTCCTGTGAACAGCAGCACCTGTCTGAATGCAACGGCCTGTTGGAATGCATGAATGTAGCTGAGTTAAATTGGCTGTCCGCTAGACGGCAGACTAGTTAACTAATACTTACTATGTGTTGGGCAGCTTTCGTGATCGCGTGGGAATTTGAGAAGATGAATATGGAGGGGTGTTTGTGCTGGACTGTTATTCCCTCCCATGTGAATCGTTCAGTTGACTGATTCTGCAAATTTAGTTGAGGGAACATCGATTGTTGTGTGTGCATCTAGCGGGTGAAAGAGACGTTTGCTTGTTCTCTATAAATGAGAAACACCTTAGTTGACTTTGTAAATTATAGGCATGATTTGGAATCTGTTACAGCATCGACATCGGTATTCGCGAGTGGAAATATCATTTTCCTCTATTTGTTTCGAGTTCTCAAGAAAAGGTCTTCGCAGATGGGATAAGTGCTAAAGTTTCAGGTTTGTAGAGAAATAATTTCCAGTCTATGTCTTCGGAACTATGCTGCGCAAGCGATCGGTAGGCTCCTGCTGTGTGCAAACCATGCGAAAATACATGTGTTCTTGTAATCGCAGACTCTGGATATGTGTGCAGAAAATAGAAGGCAAGCAAGCAGGTCCGGGCCGGAAACAGTAGCGCAATTGTGGTATGGGAACGAGCCAGAATTTGTAGAACAGTTCTGAGAGTGACTACGATCCACTGGGTGTGCTGCGAGGAGTGTATACGGTGCTGTCTGTCTTCGCAAAGTACGTATGAAAGATCTAAAAGGGGCGATTTTGTATGTTTACCACATCGACACGGTATGCAGTGGGAGAACAGTGTAATTGAGTAAGAGTCTTTCCGTATTTGACGATATATAGGGGCACTTTGCAGGGTTTAATTGTCGATCCAATATGCCTATCTATGTAAAATAGCTTTTTTCCCCACTGAATGTCTTGTCTGCAGAAAGAAAGAGAAGGTGGTTGGTCCTTCCACACCAGTCGCATCAGTAATTTGGAGGGTAAATTCGATAAGAGCCAATCATTATGCCTCGATTCATTCACCAGGCATTCTTTTGTGCTGGGATATAAGAGTCTCTACACAGCGGAGGGCACGTTTCTATGTGTTGAAAGCAGGAGGGGTAACATATGATGGATGTGGTACCACGTTAGGACCACGAGAAAGACTGCTTTCGATGTTATTCTGCGCTATTTTTACGTAAAGAGGCTCTGTTAGAGCAAGAATTTCCGTGCATACTAGCTGAGACATAAAGAAAGCGAGTGTTAACTATTTCTGGGACACTATACAATTTCAGAGAGGACGACTCGGTTCTTATGTTTTACACATCCACGTGACATCAGTATTGGATTGGGACATTGCTAGTTGCGCTTAAGATGGTTTGTAGATACGTGCACGTACTTCGAGGCTTTGCGTCAGTCAATCTGGGCTTTTAAGCAGCGTTAGACACAGCTCGTCTTCCATACGAGACCAGTGTGAGTTTGCCTTGGAGATCTGTGACTTCAGTATAACACTGACTGCATACTGGAAAACAGAATCAACTTTCACCCAGTCGCTGTAGGCAGCAACGGTGTGAGAGCGATGGGTCGCACTAGCTCGCGTCTGGCGGCTGCTCACAGCAGCATTGAGGTGCGCACGCCCGTGGAGCGCCTGTCGAGCCAGCATCGGCGCCTAGGTGAACACGCATTCCGAGAGGAATACCTCAGGTACCATGTATGAAAGGGATGTCGCCACCTCAAGCTTGATGGCACCTGTGGACGGTTTGACAGCTGGAGGCTGGCTCGCTTTGTGGGGGTTGTCGGTAGCCTCCTGTGCTGTCTAGTCGACAGGGCGTGGCGGACGGTGCTTGTACACGTTGTTTGCGTGTCTGTTGCATTATTTTGCGAGCAGCTCTTCAGGCTGTTCTATGCACTATTTTGACAGTTTACGAGTTGACTTCATGTCTGCACATCTGTGTAGTGCATTATTTTGGAAGAGTCTGCATGTCCGTGCTGAAATTATTTTGGTAATTTAGGAGTATTTTACAGGTATGTGGGCTGTGTGGCGTGACCCCCAAGCATGTCAGAGCACTTGTTTTGTATCAGTTTGATAAATATACTCCATCCTTAAATAAATTGTTCCAAAATAAATAAAGTACACTCCTTCCTTACTCTCTCCAACAGCCCAGCGTGGGCTGAGTCCTTTTCCTGCAATATCCCCCAACACAATCCATCCTCTTGGATTACATTATGGAAAGGATGTCATTGTTCTCTGGTGGTGGTACTCTGTACTAGACTCAGACCTCATGGCAAGCCAACTGTTTGCCGCAGCCTTGGAAAAAGTTACATGCGTCATCAGCTGACATCATGGCAGCCATCTGGGATCATGTCACAGTTGAGAGCGCCCTCTTTCAGTGGTATTATGTACTAGGTCAATTGGAGACTGGACCCCTTGGCAATCACAATGGATGGTGGTAGTGCCTCTAACTGTTTAAATAAAAAAAGTGCATGCAAAATAATAAAGACTTATGTCAAGCACAGGTCGAGTGTCCTCTCCCTGCCCATCAAGTGGTTCAAATGGCTCTGAGCTCTATGGGACTTAACAGCTGTGGTCATCAGTCCCCTAGAACTTAGAACTACTTAACTAACCTAAGGATAACACACACGTCCATGCCCGAGGCAGGATTCGAACCTGCGACCGTAGCGATCGCACGGTTCCTTACTTCAGAACCATTCAGCCACCCCATCCAGCCTTCCCGCCAATCCCTAGAAAGTGGTGGCGGTCGAGTGACTTAGGTCAGTGGAATTGCCCTTTCTTTCCCGCCATTTTCTTGTGTTAGTAGAGTTAGCCCAATTGATCTATTTTCCCCGCCAGAATTCAAACTCCTAGGATGGTTTTGGTCGGATGACTTAGGTTAGTGGAGGTAGCCCAAGTGACCTATCTTCCCATCATTTTCTTAGGTTAGTAGAGATAACCATGGTGTGATGAATTATTGTGTTGGACTTTAACTTCCACCATTTTTCTGGTGGAGGGGAGGGGAGGCGGCTTAGGTTAGTGGAGGTTGCCCAATTGACCTATCTTCCCACCAAAACCCGCCATCTTGAGGGATGTCACAGCCGCCATCTTGGATGACGCCATCAACTGACGTCACAGCCGGCATCTTGAATGACGTCAAAGTCGCCATCTTGGATGACGTCTTCGCCGCCATATTGGATAATGGTATTTTGGGGCAGAACCTTCCTTGCCCCAATACTTACATGCATCCGTCCAACTATAAAAGTAAGAAGAGACCGTTGCATGAGCATACCTAGAATTAACGCCCTGTAGACTCAGAAACACAAGCAGTCCCCATTCAAGAAACAATAGCCTAATGAAGGTGGGTTCCAAAACTTCACCTTAAGAGTGGTGAGCATTTATTCACTAGAAGAAATGTGTTTCAAAGTAGAAAATATGAACTAGAACGCGTAGGTTTCTAGAGCCCATATTAACTCAACATATGTTTCCTTTTTTGTTGGTCCATTCTACCTCTTCAGAAATTATGAAAAGAAAAGAACTTGCAGGAAATGAGGTCCACTGTCAGAGGTATCAGGAAGACTTTCACCTTTAACGTTCTCTTTTGTTATTTGTGAGTCAGGGTCCCGTCCAATTGATACATGTACGATTCTCCATCAACCTTGAAAGATTGTAACTTCACCCTGTACAGCACATTTACTTTTGGTAATGAGATAACCGTCTTGGTTTCATAGTCGATTTCATATTGTAAATTGTGAACAATATTCTCATATAATGTCAGGTACTATAGGCTCATTCAGTTAACCTTCAAACAAATCAGTTGGACTGAACAATTAAATGATGGATGCACATGAAAATTTCAGGTAGATCTGAATTTATAGACTACGACTTAATCATAACACAACTAGAGACATTCGCGATCAGTGGACATAAGAATATTAACAACTCCCATCTTACAACACTTCAGGTTCGAAATGTACTCTATCAATATCTACTACAGGAACAATTTCCAGCTAAATATTGCCCATTGTACATTTAATAACTTTAATCGCCTTGAAATCGAAGATTACGGAATTAGAGCATCCCAGTGAAAAAAATTTCTTGCCAGCATCAGAAGCTTTCCCATGGATACTCATTCTGCGTGTTAATCCAATTTTCGTAGTCAATAATAGACATTTACTGTAGTGATTAACGTGCCATCGACATGGGACTCATTAAAGATACAGCATTACTTTGGACTAAGCAAACAAGTTGGAAGAACCAGCCTGTGCCCATTTTGGGGGAACCTTGATAGCAGTCACCGAAAATACACTAATGGGAAATGTTGTGTACATAGTTCCGCGTAGTCAGTGCGTACAACTTTCCCACTAGAGGGCGCCCTTCTAAGCACAACAGCGCAGGCGCAGCGCTCGTCCATCTCCGCACTAAGAGATGGCGTTGTATTAGAGATGGACCAAATTCCACTTCCGCCAATCCGCGTATAAGTATGTAATGCAGCAAATTAGATTGCTGCTAACGTAGAGCCTTTTCTCCTCGCGGATCACACTCGCACAGTGATACCTGAACGGGAGAGGTATTATAACGAGTGTACAGACCTCCGATTAGTCAGTCTGCATTAGTCAGTATTTGTCTGCACCAGTCTGCCTTAGTCTGTACCAGTCTATAGTCAAGTTTCAGTCTGCGCCTAATAAGATTACCATATTCCTGTACATAGCCATGAAGATAAATGAATAGACACTTTGTCAAGCATCAGAGATATTTGAGAATAAGATTAACGTACCAAGAACAAAGGAACTTCAGATTGTCAATTGTAAACAGCATCCAGAATCAAGTTACGTAATGTCTGCATTTTTTATTATCTTAATAAATGTGTGTGAAAATTAATCAAGTTCTGTTTAAAGTTGGTCACCGTCAATCTGCTACTCTAAGCGTGCAAGTGGCATTTCTATCGTCTGACCTAACGGCAGAAGATAAACACGCCACGATAAGACCACGAGACATATTGCTGATACTCGCCTACTTCGTTAGAGCGACAAGTCAAATAATCTGATGGTGTGCGTACCGAAGGTCTTACAGTACACACACCACAGAAAAGTATCACAACGCCAAAAAATAAATAATGTAGAGTAATTAACTTTTGTGAATACGTTTATCTAGGTACCATATTTAAGTGATTAACGATGTAAGATCACAGGTTAATGTAAGTACTAGGAAAGCCATTGCAAATGAGAAATGCTGGTACTATAACAAGCGATGTAACCGCAAGGATGTTCAATGCAAGCGTACATGCATTGTGTTGTGCAGCAGCCGTATGTCAGTTTTTGGGATCGAGCTCCATGCCTGTGGCACTTTGTCGGTCAATATAGGGACGGTTAATGCTTTATGCGTCTGAGGAGGGAGTTGTCATCCGATGATGCCCCATATGTGCTCGATTGGAGACCGAGGAGTAGAGATTCGAGGAGGCCAAGGTAACATGTAGACACACCGAAGAACATGTTATGTGACACCTGTATATGGACAAGCGTTATCCTGCTGGAAAACGAATGGCAGCACGACAGGTCGAATCACCACACAAACATGACAATTTACCGCCAGGGTGCTTGAAAAAGCAACGAGAGTGCACCTGTCATGTGAAATCGCAACCTAGGCCTCAACTCGAAGTATGGGTTCAGTACGTCTAGCACACGGACAGATAGGTTCCATGCCCCCAAGTGACCTCTTTCTAACCAACACACAGCCACCGCTGGCACCGAGGCAGAACCAGCTTTCATCAAAAAACGCAACAGATGACCACCTTGCCCTCCAGAAGCTCTCGCCTGACGCAAATGGCGGTGGTTTAGGGTCAGTGAAATGTGTACTATTGAACGTCTCTCTCTGGGCTATCCTTGAAGTAACCGATTTGTAACAGTTCGATGTGTCACTGTGCTTCCAACAGCTGTTTATATTGTTACTGCAGATAAAGTACGATGTGCCACAGCTATCTCCGAACTCTATGGTCTTCCCTCCCGGTAGCGCCACGTGGTCGTCCGGATTCCGATCTTCTTGCGAGCGTACTTTCTCGTGATCACCGCTGAAATCATGTACAGTGGCTGCATTCCTGTCAAGTCTTTCTCCAATACTGGAGAAGGAGCATCCAGCTTCTCTCAGCCCTATTGCACGACCTCATCCAAACTCACTGAGGTGTTGATAATAGCGTCTTTGTTGCCTTAAAGGCATTCTTGATTAACATCATCTCACCATAGTCAGTCTCAAAGGCAATTAACACACACGAACATAGGAGCGTGTACTTGAAGCAAACCTCATTTGCATCCTAATAGTGCCGCTATTAGCGACACTCATACGCTACTGGCTTGAAATTTGGATATACATGATCTTTCAGATGTAGAAACACGGCTACCAACTACATCTTGGTGTTGCGATTTTTTCCCGTTAATATAATTGCTGTTGTTGTTGTTGCTACTGCTGCTGCTGCTGTGTCGCCCCCTCTATATTTCCCCAAAATACTAAACCAACTATTTCTTCGTGATACAGTATGTATTTGATTAGTCTATAATTTGAGTATTGTCTTAAATTTCTTTTCAGTTCGGTTACATTCTCTACCCTGAGACGTGACAGCGGTATGCTGGTCCATTCTCTACACCCATTGTGCTCGTTGTCCATCATTGGATAAACTGAAATAGTGAAAGAACTGAGCAAGTAGAAGCATATCTTTCTTTACAGAGAATTGTAGTAGAATAATTCTGGTGAAAACCACCACCTACTCCAAGTATCGGGATATTCAAGCCTTATTCAGCTGACTGATCTCGTAAATTCCCAAGAATCAGAAATGAGCGGGGTGTACTGTTGCTGCAGAGTCGAGTGCCGTTGATCATGCATACGCAAATCGTTGGAGCGTGGGTGAAGCCACGGCATCGGGAAAACTTCCGAAGGTTGGCGGTTGGATATGAAGTGTGCAAAATTACTGCATACTTTACACCAGCGGAAACCCCTTCTTTCTGAATGGGTGGAAGAGTCCATAGCGTCGCACAGAGTCAGAGGAAAGGTAGGACATGATAAAGTTATAAACTGTAATAGAATGGACATTGACAGTTCTGGGAAACATCATTCTACGAGCGTATCATTTCGAGATATCGACGGAAGGTATCCTAAGACCAGAAACAGTAACATTTTCTAAAAGTGATGGTTGATGGAGAGACATTATTGTCGCCCAGGACGAGTAGCAGTGAGGAGGACGCACCACTGTTCATGAGAACGTGCCTGGAGCCTGGAGCGACCGTACAGCTCCACACTTATGGCAAAAATACACTTTGTTTTTGCCCATACTACATAAAAATTATATAAGCAAGTCAGGTCACGTAAGAAGGGACCTCATTTGGGCATTATAAGTGTATTTGATCTGTGACAAATTTGTAGACTTATACGATGCCATGCAGTGCGCAAAGCTTATGACAGTCGCGACGGCATTGCTGCGGTTCATGTAGGCAACTTGAGTGTCTTTACAAGACAAATGTTCCTGTTATTTCGTGTTTGTTCAAAAAGTGGTAGCTTTTTCTAAGTCACCATACCGGTGTGACAATAAAACGAGTGCAGCACGTACATGATTCAGTGCATAGTAGAAAACTAGCAGATTAGTATTGTGGATTGTGGTGCAAGTAACGTTCTATTGCGTATCGGTAATAATGGGGCGAGTGCGAAAAGTTACGTTCGCGAGTGCTCTGTCCTTTCGTATCAAAGCATTTGTAACTTCATACAACTGTTGTAACAAATGTACACCTACAAAATAGAGGACGATAGGTCTTGACAATATATTTTTACCAGATTTGTCTTTCATTCATATTTGAGAGTATGATTTTCGTAGCACATTTGTTCTCAGAATTCATATACTGGTCTGCGGAGTGCGTATAGCTGTCCTGTAAGTACAATTAGATGTGTCTGACAGATGGGTGCCGGCCGCTGTGGCCGAGAAGTTCTAGACGCCCCAGTCCGGAACCGCTACTGCGGTCGCAGGTTTGAATCCTGCCTCGGGCATGGATGTGTGTGATGTCCTTAGGTTAGTTCGGTTTAAGTAGTTCTAAGTCTAGGGAACTGATGACCAAGGCAGTTAAGTCCCATGGTGCATGGAGCCATTTTTGAACAGATGGGGAAAGTGTGGTTGGACATAGAAGATACAGAACCACTATAGCCATGCAACCCTGTTAGATTACCATTTCCTGACACAGGCAGTTTACTTACGGTACGTTGTTGGTGAGGATTTGGACCACAGCTATTTTCTCTCGGGGGAAACCAGGGTGCTTGTTTCAGACAAAAAAATAGTGTAGCATGCCACATTCACTCAAAATATGAGAGAGATAAGCGAATAGGCTACAACCTCTTAAATAGTTACCGATCAAGTCATGTAATCTTCAGCACTTTTCTACAAAGAGACTTAAAATTCTTCTATTCTATATTTGTCTGCAATGTATCTATCAACTATGTTTCGCTAACATAAAAGGCTGAACTACAGACGAATACATTCAAAACATGTACTGACACTTAAATTCGCATTTAATCCTAAATCATTTCTCTTTTTCAGAAAAGCTTTTGTGACATTAAAAAATCAGCATTTTTATATCTTATTTGCTTCAGACGTGGTCACTCATTCATCGTCTATTACTTAGTGTCGTTTTCTATTGTTGTTCCATTTGTATCACCTGATTTAATTCGGCAGCACTGCATAAACCTGGATTTAATTTTGTTCACGTTCGTTTTACAACTACTTTCACGGCGATATCCTTTCCGTTTAATTTATCTTCCAAGTCCTTTCGCATCTATAAAACGGTTACAATGTCACCACCAAACAAGCCTCTCAGTGAACCGCAATTATTCTTTATTCCCAATTTACCTTCAGTTACCTCAACTGCTTGCTCTGTGTGCAGACTGAATAACTAAGGGGCTGGATACAAAATGCCTCACTTCCTTCTCAGCCACTGGCTGCCTTTCATGTTACAAGGATCAGTACTTTCTCTTGGTTTCTGTAAAGGTTGTACAAGGAGTGTTAAAAATAATATGACTTTTTTAAATTTTTTGAATGAATTAGTTATTCGTCTAGAAGTCATCACTTTCAAAATGTCTCCACTAAATATCACACGTTTTTGGCAACACTTTTTTCAGGGCCCCAAACTCGATCTTCACGGTAGCTCTCTTACCGAAGCGATTCTGATCTCATGCATGCTTGTAATACGACGGTCCTTTACATTTTATCTATTTTTTGGAACATAAAAAAGTCGCATAGAGCCATGACTACCGAACATGGAGGCTAGGGTATCAGTGCAGTGTAGTTTTTGGTGAAAAATAAAAGAACAAATAACGAAGTCTGAGCAAGTGCATTATCTTAAAACAAAAGCCAGGAGTTGTTTCGCCACAAATTTGGCCATTTTTTTTCTCTCGCGCAAACGGAGTTGAACATTTAGGCAATACTCATTGTCCGTTCGACCTTGTGACAATAAACTGTTATGGAACGTTTCCGTAGATTCAGAGATGTTTCGGGCTTGCAGGCGGTCATCGTAGACTTCATCACATTTTGACTGGGCACTTTCCAGTCATCTTAAAGTGAGCAATCGAAGAATGAAGGGAACTTCCCCTGTACCGAAAGTTCGTAGCACATTGTGTGCTTTCCGCGCGTGGGTTTAGCTCGTGTTGACAGACAGACCAAACTACGCGCACAGACAGCGTCGTTGCTGGAGGAATTATTGCCAAGCTCAGCTGTCCTCAGGGCTGCCGCTCTTCCCGGCCATCGAAGTGCTACATGCTCATCGTTTGGGAGGAAATTGTGGACATGACGGGGTTTCACGCATTGAGCAATCGATACTCGCCACCACAGACCATCAGCTTCAGTAATTCAGTCCGAATAATATGTTACATTGTCCAGAATGATCTTTGTATCATTCTCCGTTGAATGTTCGGTGGAGATGCAATTTTCAAACATTGCACTCCTTATTAGCTGCAAAATACAAGTGCGACGCTATTCCACGATGTTTGAGGTCAGAGATGCCACATTGGTAAGGTATTTTCTAATTTCCAACCTTCCACAACAGGAAATTGTACTTCACTGATTCGAAAACGACTTCAGTTATAGATGGAGGACCGAAACCCTTTTAACGCTATATTTCCGGAGGATTTTGGTTATCTCACACGAAGTATTGCCATCAGAGGAAAGAAAAACTCATGATTTTACCAGCGTGCTTTCCTCTTTATCCAGTTTCTTGCTTTAAACTTTCATTTAAAGTGCCCTGTTGACCCACTTGGCAGAATATTCATTTTCTCTGAACACTATCTTTAGGTGGCCGAAAATCTTGGGCTCACTTCCGAGCTCTGAGACTGTGTAAGCTCTGTGCAGGTGTTTTATACAAGGATTTGCTGTATCTTGCCTTTCTCCTTACGTTTTTCTCTGTCGTATTTACTATTACATCTACAAAGATGTTGATGATGATCGGTATGTGGAGCGCCCAACTGCGCGGTCATCAGCGCCCTACAAAGTCCCAATTTTAACACAGTCCCATTTTTTACACAGTGCAACGTAGTCAATGTCACAAATGATGATGATGATGATGATGATTATGATGATGAAATGATGACGACAACAGAAACACCCAGTCCCCGGGAAAAATCACCAACCCGGCCGGAAATCGAGCACGGGACCCCGTGATCCAGAGGCAGCAACGCTAGTCACTAGACCACGACCTGTGGACCATCTACAAACAAGCTACTCACTCATATTCTACCCTATTTCTTTCTCTTGCTTCATTTAGTCGTTGGATAACGCTCTCTTTGAAACTTCCAACGGTATCTCATTATTTCAGACTGCCCAGACCCACAGTTTTACCTTTTATTTATTCATTTATTTTGTTTTTATTTATTTATTGCATCTTTTTGTTATTTCTTCAGTTTTAGACTGCATGTCGTGTCAAAGTCAAATTACACATTTATCCTGATAACGTTCTGCAATTTAAAAACCCAGTTTCTAAATCTTTGCCTTAACACTGTATAATCTGTGTGATACTTGTCTCTTCTACAATATTGTTCCATGAGTCTTAAGCCAAGCGTTTGATGTGGTTAACTTACGATCATGATAAAATTCTATTACGGTGCTTCCTCTTTCATATTTTTCTCCCTTGTGCTGGGTGAGCACCCAGTCAGGAAATATTTAGCACTTTTCATCGAGTCTCTCAAATACTCTCGCAGTGTAGCTTCAGCAGGCAGCTGAGCCTTTACTTCAGATATTGTCTGTTCGGCCCAGTGAAAGCTGACAAAGACTGAGCAACTCCATTCCCGGCATCTTTGCTGAATAAATTGGTGTACGCCCTGGGGTAGCCAATAGAGAACATGGGAAATGAGTCTTTTGTTTAGTCACTGGACAGTCCTGGAGGGCAGAACGCGTTTCCTGCTCCCCCTTGCGTTTGAATCTTCAGCCAGACCGAACGGCTCAAAAACGTAAACAGCCACCTATCCCGTTTCCTTCTTCTTTACATTTTTTAACGAAATCCTGGGCTGTCAATCAATATCTGCCCTAGTGCTCAGGGCGAGCGCTTTCTGTAGTCCATCACTAAGAACATATATCTAGTTTCCTCTAATATACACCTTATTTCGTCGCCACTCTTCCGACGCCCACACATCTTGCTCCGCAACTGTACTTCCAGTTCACGTCTCCCATTATCCTTCCTTCTTTTCCTTTCCCTATTATCAAATTTCTGTCCCTCATCAAAAAGTTCTGTCTCTTTTACCACATGATGCATTTTTCGACGGTGAAAAGAGATGATGATATTTTCTATTTATTCATCCAATCAAGCTACACATATGAATTAAGACTTACGTGGCGATTTTTTGTGTGTGTTCAGTTGAGCCGTACACTTATACTACATTTACTTAATTTGTAGGTTACTATACAGGGTGATCAGAAACAGTCAGAAAAGTTATGCTGAGAAATAACTGTTAAGATAAAAATTCGTTATGCTGCACCCTTTCAGAGTTATTTATCATTCAAATTATTTCAATTAATCAAGTCTAGATCGTTTGTAAGTTGTCCCTATTTCGTTTGGTGACCGTTTCGTTCTTTTATCTGACCATCGGCAGAATATTTTTTTCCTCCCTCGTGACAGCTGGAGCCGGTGGCTTGCAGCAGATCACCATGGATGGGTGTGGGTACACTGAGCTGTGTACCTCTTTTCGTAAGTGATAAATTTAAACTAGGTGAGTAAAAGCTACGTTTCTTCCACCTTAGGAAACCAATCGAAGAACACGTCTGGGGACTGTCTCCGGAATGCTGCTTGAATTTGCGAGCTGATTGGATAATTTCAATGCTAAATAGCTCGGAAAGCCACGAAGTATTTAATTTCTTTCTTAACGATTATTTCTCAACACCATCTGCCCTGCATCACACTTACAGTCTTTCCGGACGGTTTGTGACCAACCTGTGTATGGTAGAGAAAAACTATTTAAAATACTTGCTAATCACCTGTCAGTTTTAGAATAATTATTTCTCTTATCATACTTTACATTTGTTTTCTTTTTGTAATCAATTTAGAATCTAGTTTTATATTGAGAGTAGAAGTATTACTTGGAATCAAAATTTACGAGTTAACGAGCCGTACAAATTAACAACTAAGAACATGTTAGCTTCTATTGTACCACCAACAGCATTCACAGACAGTTTACATTTTTCTGCCGCAGCTTAAAAAAAAAAAAGCTGCGTGAACTTTCACTTTCGGTTATGTTCGTCAAACTTCACTGGGAGAAGGGCCTGGAACATTGGCGGTAGCACATACCAAAACAAGCGTGCGACTGCAACTGCCTTGATACATGCCAAAGCCTTGCAAAATTTTATGGTCTTCACATGATAATGACCGATGAAAGTAACCGGTGGCGGAATTAAATGGATTTTCGTAAGATCAGGTGAGCTGATAACCGAGACATTCCTTTAAAAAGGTAATATACTCCTTTCTATGTTTATTGGGTTTTTCGACGCACACTTTCTGGGTCTGCTGTATGGAGCAAGTCCCTTAAAAGGATGACAATTGCTACTACACGCTGAGACAACGTGACGCCAAGCATGTGTATGCCTGGTCGAACTGCCCATTTTGCGTGTCATTTTCGTTTGTTCGCAGTCACAGACTCTACCCTAGCAGCTGAATGCCGAGGCGTAACAGCGCTGGATAGTAGCTCCAGTCATACGAACGTAGATATGCTACTCGATTCCCGATTTTCCTCTAGCTAATGGTCTCAACTGTTCCTATCGAATAAAGTAAATCCCCTAGTTCTCCGGTAGCACTGAGAGATTTGTACCACATCCATTTACTAATGAGGTTATAGAATTTCTTTTAGTGGTATTTAATTAGGCTTCTAAAGAGGAGACAGGGGATACAGTATTAAAATCAGAATTTAAAAGACCTTTAGGAGACTTAAGATCCAGTAAGGCTGCAAAAATAGGTAACTCCATCAGAATTTCTAAAACAATTGGAGGAAGTGGCAACAAAACGATTATTCACGTAAACAAGAGTAAAGCAAAAGCGAGAGTTGTTCATTGTATTTGTCGACCTGAGAGAAGCGTTCTACAATGTCAGATGATACATGATGTTGAAAATTCAGAGAAAAATAGGGGTAAACTATAGGGAATTATGGGTAATATACAAAATGTACAAGAACCTAGAGGGAACAATAAGAGTGGAAGTGAAGTGATGTGGTCTTTCGCCCCTAGTGTTTACCAAAGAAGAAATTACGGAAATGAAAGAAAGTTTCAGGAGCGGAATTAAAATTCAAGGTGAAAGGATAACAGTGATAAGATTCGCTAATGACGTTGCTAACCTTAATGAGACTGAGGAAAAATTACAGGATCTGCTGAATGGAATGAACAGTCAGATGAGTACAGAATACGAATTGAGAGTAAGTCGAAGAAAGGTGGAAGTAATGAGAAATAGCAGAAATGAGAACAGAGAGAAACTTATCATCGGGACTGGTGATCACGAAGTAGATAAAGTGATGGAATTCTGATACCTAGGCAGTGAAATATCCCCATGACGGTCGGAGCAAGGAGGACAAGTAGACTAGCACTGTCAGAAAGGGCATTCCTGGCCAAGACAAGTCTGCGTCAAATATACGCCTTAATTTGAGGAAGACATTTCTGAGAATGTACGTTTAGAGCATAGCACTATATGGTATTGAAACATGGACTATGGGAAAACCGTAACAAAAGAGAATCGAAGCATTGGAGATGTGGTGCTACAGAAGAGCGTTGAAAGTTAGGTGGACTGATAAGGTAAGGAATGAAGAGGTTCTCCGCGGAATAGGCGAGGAAAGGAATATACTGAATACACAATAAGAAGGGACATGATGGTAGAACACCTGTTTCTCACTAGCAACGTCAAGTGCTAAAAAAGAATCAAGTATTTTCTGAAGGTATTATATGTTGAAGCATCTTATAATGGTCTCGACTTTGAGTCAAAGAATTTTTCTGAAATATTAATTTTTGGACCTCTATGATGGAAGAAAAAGTGTTGTTAGTGGTTTCCACTAAGTAAGAAGGGTCAGATCACATTACATTCTGGGTGATTCGGTCGTACTGACCATACATATATTGTACTATTATTGCTAAGTAATTAAGTGATACTTATTAATCAGTACTTACTGTTTTTCTTTACTTTAGGTCTATGATCAAGAATTTGTCTTCTCAGGCAACTGGTAGCATAAACCTTTAGAATGGAATAAGATGTACTTATATGATGAACGAAATATTGCTGCACACCATGAGCTACGCCTCAAAAGCATTTATTTTCCAGCCCGATATTCGGGAAATGGCTCAGGATCAGTTGTATCTGATACAAGAAATAAACAAATAAAAGCATGCATGCCGATGTTGATAAGGCATAAACATTTTGTACACGCCAAAATATTTTCAACAGATGCCACGGATGAAGACCACATGTCCAAATACTTATCTGGTAAAAGAATATTTTTGAAGAGCAGCCCATTGTGTACAAAAGAGGTGTCCTTTATCTACAACATATGATTTGTGTTTTACTTGCACGTTTTGGTATCTACTTGCAAAAGGATGTTATATCACATTGTGCCGTAAATGCAAATGAAACAGAAAGATAACAACGGAAGGGCATCATCAGTTTTTATTTATGACAGTGAGAAAAGAACTTTTACCGAGAAATCCCTTTAAAACCAGAAGGTTACTGGTAGATCAATGCAGAGATACACTTAGTGACTTCCTAAGAGACAAAGGGAAAGAAGCAAATGGATCAGGAAACAGATTTGAGTGAATACTGTAATTGCGACCGCCTTGAAAATAAATTGTACTCCATTGGACACGCACTCAGGATAATGGATAGAATAAACCAAGGGAGTACTGGACAGGGATTGATCGAAAAATACTTAGATGACCAACAAGTGGAATATGAGTACATGACGTAAGAAACCATGTGTTAGCGACACGTAGACGTATAAATATAGCTGGTTATGGCTGGTAAAATCTACAGGAGACTTATCTTTCAGAGTATGTCAAATAACTGATGACGATGGTGGTTAGGATTATTCCACATGTAAAGTTTAAGAAACACGTTGACTTTTTAGTCGAGCTTTAGTATGTATGTATTGTGAAATCATATATTTTACTGAATATAATATGTTTTTAAGCTAGTTTCCAAAACGAAGCTGTTTGCTTGGGGCATACGCTAATCTTTGCCGTATTATATTATCTACTGCAGCGTACTATTTGGTTTGTTCTTTGTACATGAAAACATGCTGAAACTAGAGGACTGTTTGTCAAAAGTAATAAAGAAGAGATTTAGCAGCTGTGAGAAATTCCTTCTCCAGGGATTTGTCTCAAGAATTAAATTAATTTTTTGTAACTTATAAGAGATCTTTCGAAACTCAGTTTGCTCTGTTCCTCCATGAAATCTATAGCGCTGTAAACAACAACGCTCAGGTTGACACCATGTTCCTTGACTTCTGACACAGTCGCGCACTGCCGATTGAAAAAAAAAACGAATTTACCGAGTATTGGGCCAGATTTGAAACTGGATTCAAGACTTTCTTGGAGATAGAATTCAGCTTGTCACTTTTAGCGGAACAAAATCGAAAGATGCAAAGGAAATTTAGGGAGTACACTTAAAAACAGTAATGGGACAGTTACTGTTTACAATGTATATATTCGTAAATTATGTAGAAGAAAGCGTCTGAAGCTCTTTAAGACTGCTCGCAGATGATGCCGCTGTCTGTAAGAAAGGAGCAACGCCAGAGGGCAGTATCTATACGCAGAATGAACTGCAGAAGATTAATGAATAGTACAGGCTGTGTCACCTGACACTGAACGTAAGTAAATGTAACATACTGCACATATATGGGAAAAGAAATACACTACTGCGTAATTACGCTATTACTGGAGACACTATCTGCCATAAACTATCGAAAGTAACTATCCAGGACGGCCTTAAGTAGAATGACGGAGTAAAACATGTCGTAGGAGAAGCAGAAGCGAAACAAGAATCTTCAGGAAATTCAACTCATCTACGAAGGAAGAGGCTAACAACCCTTTTGTCCGGCAGATTGTTGAGTAGAATGATATTTTCACTCTACAGCGGCGTGTGGGCTGATGTGAAACTTCCTGGCAGATTAAAACTGTATGCTGGGAAGAGACTCGAACTCGGAGTGGTAGTTCTGCAAGGTTCACAGGAGAGCTTCTGTAAAGTTTGGAAGGTAGGAGGCGAGGTACTGGCAGAAGTAAAGCTGTGAGGACGGGGAGTGAGTCGGGCTTGGGTAGCCGAGTTCGAGTCTCGGTCCGGCACACAGTTTTAATCTGCCAGGAAGTTTCAGATTTTTAGTATTTTTCATCAATCTGCGACCTGATAGAAGATCCATCGAAGAGTGGACCGTTTTGTCACGCGTTCGTTTAGTGCGATGCGAAGTTGCTCAATGAACTCCACAGGCACACTTTTCGGAGAGATTTGCTATTGTAATATCTAGAGAGTACTTTCCGGGAAGAGTCGCAAAAGCGTATTACTTCCTCTCACATACATATCATGAAATGACTAGGACGAGAAAATTCGAGAAATTAGAGGTAATACAGAGGCTTAAGCAGATACATTCTTCCCACGCGCTGTTGGCGAATGGAACAGAGAAGGGGAATACAGTTAGTAGTTCCAAAAGTACCCTCCGCCGCAATCCGTTAGGTGGCCTACGGAGAACGATGTAAATGCAGACGGATAACAATAACTGTACACCGTGGGTGATCCAGAAAATCTAATTCACCTGTTTAATATTCGATTTTTGTGATGTTTCAAACTCAGCACCACGGCATACAGCCCTCACCAATTTTTAGACAAATTTAAACAACGTCAGTATTGTTAATGCATGGTAATAACCTGGTACTATTCTGCAAGGCATCAGGTGAAAGGTCAGGAGTTTAAGTCTAGGTACCTGACGGTAGTATGCGACCGACAACAGAGGCACCGCACGGATGTCGTCACGCCCGACACAACGTAAGCGTTTATCATGGTGGCAGTGATCGATTGGCCTCGACACTCGCGTATATTATTCAGCCGTCTCGTTGTGCCACGAGCTAGGATGCGACAATCGGCAGCTGCACTGAACTCTTCTTTGTCTTGTCTAACAAGTGAAATCTTTTCTGGACTTAAGTTCCAACAACTGGTTTAAATACGTCACAAATATGGTATTTCCACACAAAACTGGGAAGAAAAGAAAAACTTAGTAATACAATACGTGTAATCTGTTTAAATTTGTATAGTACCACTGTATGTTTTTTGTTGTTGTTATTGTTTTGGTCTTCAGTACAAAGACTAGTTTGATGCAACTCTTCACCGCTATTCTATCCTACGCAAATATCTTCAACCCCAAATAACTAGTAAAACGCGCAACCATTCGAACCTACTTACAGTAGCTTTATCTCTCTCTAAAACTTTTACTTCTGGGCGCTACAGTCTGGAGCCGCGAGACCGCTACGGTCGCAAGTTCGAATCCTGCCTCGGGCATGGATGTGTGTGATGTCCTTAGGTTAGTTAGGTTTAAGTAGTTCTACGTTCTAGGGGACTGATGACCTCAGAAGTTAAGTCCCATAGTTCTCAGAGCCATTTGAACCATTTTTAAAACTTTTACTCCCCCCCACCTACATACACGCTTTCCTCTAAAAACCTTGATGCCTCAGTATGTCCCCTATCAACCGATCCCTCCTTTTAGTCCAGCTATGCCACGAATTTCTTTTCTCCTTGATTCGTTTCAGTCCCTCTTCATTAATTATGCTATCTACCCATCCTATCTTCAGCTTTTTTCCACAGCATAACACCCGAAAAAATTCTGGTCTCGTCTCAGCTGCTGATCAGGCAACTACGTTTCCTTTCCGTAAATGCCTACACTCCACAAAAATATCTTGCCGAAAGACGTCCTAACGCATAAATTTAGATCCGATATTAACGAATTTCTCTTTCTCGGAATTGCTTTCCTGCGTTTGATATCATCTCTACTCTGATCACCGTCAGTTGTTTTTCTGTCCAAAAAGCAAAACATATCTACTACTTCTGATATCTTATCTCCTATCAAATTGCTTCATCATCACCTGATTTAATTCGACTTCATTACAGCACTCTAGTTTTACTTTTGTTGATTTTCATCTTTTCAATACAAAATCCCTTCCGTCAAAGGGCTCTACCACAAATTATAATGTTACCGCAAACATGTTTATATTCCTTCTCCATGGACTTTAATTCCTCCCCCAAGTTTTTCTTAGGCTTTCTTTACTGCTTTCTCAATGTACAGACTGAATAACATCGTCGATAGACTACAGTCCTATCTTACTCCCTCCTCGATTACTGCTTCCCTCTCATGTCCTTCGACTCATATAACTGCTTTCTGTTTTCTGTATAAGTTGTAAATAATCTTTCGCCCCCTATCTCTTTTTCCACTCCCTTCACAATTTTAAAGATCGTATTCCACTCTCCTTTGTCAAAAGATTTTTCTGAGTCTACAGAAGCTATAAACGTAGCTTTGCCTTTTAATCTCCCACCCACACCCACCTCCGTATGAAACCCTTAATTTCCATCGCTGATGCAGAGTTGGTTAACCTGTCCGACTGCCAAGTTTCGTAACATGTGGACGACTGAACCCTCGCAACGTCAAGGTCATCAAAGTAAAGGAAAAAATATGTATGTTCATGAAAAGAAAATTTATTTTGCACACTTGGACAAAAACTGGCACATCAGTAATCAAGAATAACTGTTGTAGGTTAATCTAGCACTCACGAACCGTCGAGTGATTATTCTAAATGTGGCGATATGAAGATGTTTTTAAGTTCTAAACCTCATATACATCGATTATGACGTGCAAAACGCATAATCCGTATTTTCTCTAATAATTTAAGAAAATGTATCTAATTTAATCATTAAGTATGTTGATTTGTCAGTCACCATATTAATTTTTATTTCTTTCACTTTCACTAAAGATCCGTTTCCGTTAACCTACCATTATCGAGTGATTTGCACTACAATGTGACATTATTCTCATTATAATTTTTTATGTTATGGCAGAAAATTGAGCATGGATTGCTACTTCCGTATATATTTCGTAGATAGATCGACACGTATATAGTGGCAACTGAATTTTAACAGTCGTTCCATATTTGTTAAATTAAGTACTGAATTCCTCATGACAGTAATTCGATAGTTCTGAAGCCGCGATAAACGTCTAATGATTATAGGCATTGGTATACACAAGATGGTTGCGCATATGCTTTATGTTTGTAGTAGTATTTTTCAGCGATTACACGTGCTATAATTTTCGGTGTATATTAGGTACAGGTTCTCATTTGACGTTTATTCTTTTCTTTGATTTATTTTCCATAATTTTTCGTAAATTATGACATTCTCGACGTATTGTACTGACAGCCTGACATATTTCTAGAGTACGTGCGTGAGCTACAATGTTAGGTTTTATTTTGGTGTGCGTCATCTTTTGCTGTGCAATGCGCTTAGAATTTATGTGCTTTCTTTTTGGAAAATTTCAATAAAAATTTGGAAATAGTATTGATGTTGAATCAGATCTGCCTGTTCGTTTAATATGTGTTATGATTGGCTTTTTATGTGTTTATAAATTTCAGTTTCCTCTAGAATAACCATGGTAGACGTTTCAGAATTTTATTAAATATCTGCAAACCGTATTCAGTCGTATGTATAGTGTGCTGACGATCTTTTACGTTGAGAACCAAATTCTGATTGATTATTATCGCTATTCCAAATGTGTTCTTTAAACGCGTGGAAAAGCTTCTTCCTGTCTGGCCTATGTTGAAATTTTTACAGCTGTTACACGTGATTACCTGGACTAGCATAGATTGGTGGCTTTGTTTTACCTGATCTTAATTTCAGTATGAGTTTTTTCTTCTTTTAGTCGTATTTCGCTGTGTTCTGTTGAGCAGTACAGAAGGACATTGTAGAAGAACGCCGTAACTGTAAATTACATTTGTTCAGTTGCACATGGACTCATCAATATAATATTTCTATCTTCAATTGAAGTATAACGAGATTATCAATTATTAAATACGATTTCAAATGTGTTAATGTTAGCGCAGTAGTATGGTAATCTGCCTTAGCCCAGGTCTTGTCACGGGTTGAGCCTCTTCCACTTTTGTCTGTCCATAGCCAGTCTTTTCATTTTTGAATATTTGTAATTTCAGAAGACAATTGTTGAAGACCTTCCGTGGTTTCGCAGTCATCCGCTGTGAAATCGTTACCAGATTTATGTGACTTCTGCCATCGATGGTGTTTTCTTTCGGTTTTGCAGCTGTAATTTCCAGAAACGTTATTCAAATGGTAACTGTCATACATAATGATTTTTAAGGAAGCACACTTAACACAGCTCTTAGGCACGCCGTGTGGTTGTGTAGTGTGAAGTACGGCCACGCACTTGGCTTCGATACGAAAATCCCGTGAGGGACTTTCTGGCGCAGCGGTTTAATGGACTGGGGAGGACGTGCCCTGAATCCTGCACTCCGTATTGCCGCCTTGCCTCAGACTACTCCCCACACCCCACACCTCACTCCCCTGCTCTCAGCTTCCTTTCTCGCAGAAGACCATCTGGGCCTCGTATCCCAAAGGTTGACGGGCGCTCCAGTCCTGTAGAGAGCAAACAAAACCTTAGCCCCTCCACTTGAATGGCCTTTTCCAGCGTGTGGCTTCAGACGCCAGTCCTGATGCTCACACCTTCTCGCTAGCCCGCTCAAATGCAGATTTAGGGGAAATTGGGGTTTCCGCCGAGTAAACTGAATCCGTAAAGAGATTTCCTCTTGTACCACCGAGACAAAAAAAAGGGGGCTACGAACTGACAAATTAAATCCTACATCATTTCGACGTGAAATGCCGAAAGTTTCGGAATTTACCAGAGTATTATTAGAGAAAATTAAATGAGACATTATTGGTTATGTTACTTGTTTTCATTTCTGTTGAGGGAGATGGCACGGTGATTAATATATAACGCCAAAGTAACAGAAGTGCAAGGCCCATATTGCAGTACTGAAACAGACAGTAGTGCTCCAAGTGAATTGCATTGTAAATATGTTGCTGGTATTCTGCTTCATTTTTTCTCTCATCCGTAATATGTGGTGGGTAAATGATTTCAAATTTATTTTATGTTACGTGACAAATAAGCTGGCTTCCTTTCATGGTCTACTGTGGACTCATGTATATTTTTTACTGGTTACGAGTAAGTCTGTAAACTTCTCTATTCAAATGCTTTGTAAGTATTCTACTTTATTTTAGTTTCCATCCGTTTTTCTTATTCTCACAGTTAGTGGAGGCCACCAAAATTTTTATTGACTTCCACTAAAATGTATTGCTTGTAATACTTGTTAATAAGGTGTGATAACATCTGCATAACACTTATCGCATTTTTATAATTCCAAGGAAGACTGCTTTAGTCACCAAGACTACAATTCATACTCATCTACATTATACCCATAGTGTGCAAGCCACTGTGAAATTCATAGTGCTCAAAGCAGAGTTACATACGCATTCCGCGACAAGATGTAATAAAGTTGAATACCAATACTGTCAATAATTGCTAAAATGGAGCTCTCCATGAAACGCGAGAAAGTACGGAAAACGAAGGCAAACAAAAATAAAGTGGAATGAAAGCAGTATACTTGAAATGCATTTAAGTCGAGAAGCTTACACACAGATTCGTGAGCAGTAACAAGTACACACAAGTCCAGAGAATACCGTGCAACGAAAGTAGCTTTTGTTTCAAGCGAAACAAAAACAAAAAAGGAATCCTTTACCTCACCCAATATTACGGATGAAAGGAGTAGACCTTACGCAATCAGCAAACGAGCAAAACATTTACAATGCAATTCAAAGAGTACAGTAGACACGAGAAGTTACAAACAGAGGCACAAGGTAATGAAACCAACATCTGTTAACTACGAAACAAAAACAAACGTGGAAAACTGACAATCAGCCAATAATAAAGCGAGATTATGAACTGACAAACCTGCAGCGCTCCAAGTGGCATGGCACTGAATCAAGGCCGTCTTACCGGAGGTCCATATATGAGTTTCAACCCCTTGGTGATTAAGGCATTGTGCATGCGTTTGGAAGAAGCGGTGATCTGAACTCCGGCCCGCTAAACAGATTTCGGTTTTCTGCATTCTCATGTAATCGCTCAAAGTAAATAACGAGATTGATCCCTGAGGAGGTCTCTGTCAGTTTCTTACGCCATCGATGGCTAGTCACCTGTGACTTCGTCGTCAGTGAACGATATACACCAATCTTCCTTCATATTTCTTCTTCGATTTTCCTATAGCACCGTACTGTTGACACTTGGAATAATGCGGTAGGTATAACCTTCTGAAGGGGGACACTAAGTGCCCGAAACCGATAAAGAAATTAATTTTTTTTATGCAGCTGACTGCTTATAATTTCATTGTATATTGTGTTTAAGAATATTAGGCTTACTAGGCTACCTAAATTGCAATTTAGTTATTTTGATACGCTGATCTGATCATTAGATGTATCTGGGAAACTAAACCCATCTGCACAGATTCAATGAGGAATGCTCCCATACTTTTACATGCGCTAATTAAGGTATCCTGCCATGACAATTTACCACTAGATAAAATAACATAAAATTATGAAAAAAAATTATTTTACACAACACGCACCAGCCATGGTACGCTCCGGGTTTCCATCTATATAATGATAATCCCGTGTGCTGAATGACTTGACTAGTGGTCTCTTATTCATTTTGAGTTAGTTTTCAATCCTGGTACACATTGATATTTTCTCCATTGGATATTCCTAGATTTTTTATCAGGCAACAATTGTGCATAGGAAACCTCACCTTTAGCGAAACATTATTGTGACAAATAATAATATGGTGAATACAGATATTTCTGGAAAGTGCTGAGTCTGGCACAAACCACAGAACGGTAGCCGTGAAATAGCAACTGAGTGTCGTGCTAATGAAACAATCATTGTACAACTGACGTGAGAAATCAAATGCTGAAACGATTAAACACTGATGTTCATGCAATAATATTGTTGGTAACATCTTGAAAATAAATTACACAATGGTGCCGGTGTTCAGTAAAGCCACAATAGGTGTGTATCTAGCTGTTTTCCTCAGACGTATCAGCTGCGAACATACGCATCGTACAAACAAGCTAATGACTTTCTCAAATGCGTCCAAAACAAAAGAACATTAAAATAGGGAGACTGATACTGAATCATATAGTGCGAGAAACTTAATTTTTGCACGAGTTAAGCAAGTGTCTAAGATGATATAATTTCACGTACGAAAATTAATCGAAAAAGACTTCGTACCCAATTGATCCCTCATCACCTGCATTGTGTGTGTGTGTGTGTGTGTGTGTGTGTGTGTGTGTGTGTGTGAGAGAGAGAGAGAGAGAGAGAGAGAGAGAGAGAGAGAGAGAGAGAGAGAGAGATCAGAAACCTCTTCATCAACAGTCTTTTGATCACAGAACATCGCTATGTACAGCCACCTGTATTAAGATGAACCTGCATTCACTCAGTGCAGTTCAGTGTAGCGCGCTGTATCTCCATCCGTTAGCGGGACAGTTCCACTCTTATACACTGTCTGTCAATAAGCCTCGAATAGTCATCTAAAGCTTAGTCCGTAAGCACATTATCACTTTTGAATTGAAAATCTACCTAGTAGTCGTCAACCGCAGCACTACCAACTGCGGAGTGGGACCTATAAATTACGGCTCGTAGTGCAACACAACTAAGTGAAGCCATTTTGGAAGCAACAGATAGGACTATGCCGGCCCAGACACTGTCTACTCTCTGTCATTTTGTCCTCCAGTCGTCCGCTACGAATAACAACATAAATCGCCCAGCACGTAGATACGTCAAGAAAGTTGGCAACGGAAAACGTGATGTGGAGCCTGGGTCAACAGCGTCGGGTTCTCTTCACTGACGAGTGCAGGATTCGTCTGACGGCAGAAGATGGCCGTAGAAGATGTAGACAACCAAGTCTCTGTCACCCGGTCCCACTGGTTCAGAAGCGCGGTTAGTCACCCATATTTAGGTGATGTGAAGTCTGTCAGCTCTATAGGGAGCAACTTGATTAGGCAATACAAGAACAAGACCATCCAACTTACTTTCCAAGCAAAAACATGAAAATGTAAACTCTTAACTCATCGCTGTGTAGATCTGTATCAGCCGAGAGCTGGAGCCTCCTTCTAGGAAGATTAAACTGCAAGTTGGCGTGTTGTTGGTGCTTTTCAGTTTCGATCAGTACATTCCACCGAATGACGTGGCAGTGCTTGACTAATAAGTTAATATGCTGTGTAAACAGTTCACGAAGAACTGCAGACCAAAAGGTCAAATGATGACGATATGATTATTATATTTTTACCGTTGTTTAAGAAAGTCTTTCGATGCTCACGTGTTGTAGCAACTGTTACTCAGAAATCATTGTTTATATCCAACGAATAAAATGTTTTCAGAATTGGTATGAACATTGTACAATGTCACGTAATGAGGAGACAAATTGTTTCTCTTGACATCAGCGAACTCCTTAAAAGTTTTGCAGAGCGTGCGAAAATATAACGAAACAGAAAAAGCAAGGTCGTCCCCGAAGTCCAACGTACTCGCAAACACTGGAACCACGTCGATATAGAGAAAAAGGTAGAGCAGAAAATTGCGGTCTCTGCTCTGTCTCCACATCCTTACCCCTCCGCCTTGGTCCCACGCTCCCCTCACTCATGAAATTTCATAAAATTGTGGAGACGCTGTGACGTAAGTCGTACAAATTGCAATACCGTTTCTTTCCTCTCACAAAGTTCCAGTAAAACGCGGCCGCAGCGATATGGAACTTACACACTGACACACACACACACACACACACACACACACACACACACACACACACACAACACACACACAGAGATACACCTCAGGATCTCTCTCTCTCTCTCTCTCTCTCTCTCTCTCTCTCCCTCTCTCTCTCTCTCTCTTTGCCTCTCTGACCCTGTCTCTACCACATACATACATGGACACGGACACTAGGTGCTGTATGATTTGTAACTCTATTCTTTAGCTGTTTCTTTCGGAAAAGATTGGGCATGATTTCGTTTCTTATGTTACCTATCGTCAGAAAACTGAATGTTCTAACACAATTTGTACCACGATATAGTTTGGGCAAAACATTTAAAGTTATTCGTGTTAAAAAAAATAACTTCTCCTGTTTCTCACTGCAGCTTGACATACTTACTACAAAAACATTTTTTTCCCTTGTTGCATTCGATAAGATATACTTTCGAGGAAGCCACACGTTCCTTGACTCTTCTTGAAAGGTCGATTCTTGGAATTTTAGGAGCAGTTCTCTCTGCGATATAATGCATTTCTGGAAAGGAATTTCGATTATCACATGAGCATCTTCAGACCTTCACAACGTATTTATGGGCAATAACTGTAGATGAACTAGGAACAACCGAATGACGATGATCAACTGTATTTGATTATCGCCATTCAGCAGTTCCTGGTCCATTTACAACCACTGTCTATTAGTATGGTTTGAAAGGTCAGACGATGATCATGTGTCGATCGAAACAGGTAACCTTGCAATAAACGAGTCTAGAATTATAAATAGTTTCAGATTATTTTGATCGCTATCTCCAGAAATGTTTTGAAAAATAATCAGTGTTAAATAACAGAAAATTATTTTGCTATATATGCATGTAGAAATTCAGCTTTTAAGAAAAGTATTCACAAATTTTGAACAGATAATTTTTTATACAGGTTGATTCCGGAGGAAAGGTACATGGTTTCATGGGTCATAGTATTAATGATTATGAACAAAAACCTTCGTATGGACATATGTCCTATTCCGAACCGTTTGCGAGACAGAACGCACTTAACATAAGTTTTGCACGTTTGTCTTGAATAATTCGAAACGCGCATACTGTGCATACTCCAGCGAAAGCGTTCCGAAGTACAAAATGAAACTACATTAAATTTCATACAGAAAATCCTGTTATGTTTTCCTCTAGGACCAATGACAACTATCAGATTTCGCGAAGAGAGCGTGAGAATATTTAAAATCCCGTTCGACGCTCGTGTGCCGTATCTGGAGGGGCAGATGGAAATACGATACGATAATGGATTATTAGAGACGATATTTTTGTTATGGTGATACAAGCATAACAACAACCCAACACCGCCCCAGCTGCGAATCGAACCCGGACCTCTTCGGTTAGCAATCTGGGGCGCTGATGGCGCAGTTGCCGAGCACTGTAAGCAAAGATACTGTACTGAATGAAAAAAGGAGGTGTACTGAATAATACACAAAATAAATAATAGTATACGTTAAACGTTATCTACATCGGAAACCTTTCGGAATACGGCATATGTCCGTATGAAGTTTTTTTGTTAAGGATTACCAATATTATCATCCCTCAAAGCAATTACCTTTCCTCCTGACTCAATCTCTACATACCGTATTAACACATGCTGTGATTTCTGTGAATTTCTGCATTTTGCCTTATGATTGTTTTTCTTTAACAGTGTTTCATCTGTATAAAGAGATTACTACAGAGGAATTATTTACGTTGAAAATCTACGGCTGTGGGTGATACGCTACTGTGGTTAAGATTTTATTCTGTGTGGTAGAAGCCGGCCCGTGTGGCCGTGCGGTTCTATGCGCTACAATCTGAAACCGCGTGACCGCTACGGTCGCAGGTTCGAATCCAGCCTTGGGCATGGATGTGTGTGATGTCCTTAAGTTAGTTGTGTGATAGAATATTTACCAAATAGGAAGATAATTTCTGCTGCATTTAATAAGGAATTTTAATTAACTATTTCAAACGAAGAAATGATTCAAATGGCTCTGAGCTCTATGGGACTTAACATCTGTGGTCATCAGTCCCCTAGAACTTAGAACTACTTAAACCTAATTAACCTAAGGATATCACACACATCCATGCCCGAGGCAGGATTCGAACCTGCGACCGTAGCGGTCACGCGGTTCCAGACTGAAGCGCCTAGAACTGCTCGGCCACATCGGCCGGCTCAAACGAAGAGTACGAATTATGACGATTTCTGAAAGTGATAACAGAAAGGGATCTTCCTTTCTTTGTCTGAACGAACCTGTACATACGCAAGATACTAATGAGGTTCAATATTTATTGAAAATATAAACGTGCTTAGTTTATGCTTGTAGCGTAGGTTACAAGGTGAAAATCGAATTGACGTCAAAGATAAAATTTGTTAATCCGAAAGGAGCAGTTTAACATAACATATATTGTCCGTTATGTGTACGTGAGGCGTTCAACAAGTAATGCAACACATTTCTTTTTCTCGACCAATTTCGGTTGTAAAAATGTGGAATTTGTTGTGGTACATCGTGGAATACTGCCACTTTAGTCCCGTATAGTTCCATGAACTTCCGATAGGTCGCGGCGGTATACGTAGCTTTCAAAATGGTGTCTGTAACGGAAATGCGTTCTAAGCAGAGATCTGTCATTGAGTGTCTTTTGGTGGAAAACAAACGTATCTCAGATATTCACAGACGCTTGTAGAGTTTCTACTGTGACCAGACAGTGAACAAAAGCACGGCGAGTCGTTGGGCGAGCCGTCTATGATCGTGGCATCAAGGTCGCTTAAACATGTCCGGCAGGCCGCACATCTCCGTGACTCGTGCAATGTTGGATAGTGCGGACACTCTCATTCGAGATAATCGACGGATCGCAATCAAACACCTCGCTCCACAACAGGACGTCTCTATTGGGAGTGTTGATACAATCGTTCATCATTTTGGCTTCCTCGTGGCTACCCCGTCGCCTGACAGAAGAGCATAAAAGAGCAACGAAGGTTCACCTGTGCGGAATTACTTGCGCGTTACGAGGCTGATCGTGACAATTTTGTTTCGAATATCGCCACGGCAATCCATGAAGTGTCACCACACCACCTGGCCTCCGAAATAAAAGTACAAAGCTGCACCCTCAGCTGGTGAAGTCATGCTATCGGTCTTGCGTGACTCAAGATATTATTCTGTTTGATTTCCTCCATCATCGTGCATCCACCGACTCTGAAATGTATTGTGCCTTCCTCAGGAAATCGAAGAAGTGGCTTCAGCCTATTCGTAGCTAGCTAAATGTAAACAGCGGACGGACTCTCAAATCTGCGCACCCGAGGAGAGCCCACAAATCTTCATTGGACTGTTCTCCCTCATCCACCCTACAGACCGGATTTCGCACCTTTCGTCTTCCATCTGTCTGGCACAATGAAGGATGCACTCAGCGGGAAGCAGGAAGTGGGTAACGGGCAGGCTATTGGTGCAGCAAGACGTTGGCTCCAACGTCGACCAGTAGAGTGGTGCCATACAGGCATAGCGGCCCTCCCAGTAAGGTGGCATAAAGCCATCGCATTGAACGGAAATTGTATTGAAAAATAGAGTTTTGTAGCCAAAGGAGTCGAAAATGATATGGTATACTGAAATCCTGAATTAACCCAACGTTCTTTCAGAAAAAAAGTGTTGCGTTACTTGTTGAACGCCCATCGTACACATAGTCGTTACATGACGTATATTATATTTTCTTCACAGACATTTCTCATTGAATAGACGCCCGCCACATCGAACTTTGAAGTGCATTCTCATGAATGCTACCGAGGCCGCCGGCAGTTGATCTTTCTCGTTATCCGAACTTGTTATGGACTGAAACACGTCCCTCAGGTGCCTTCAGCGCAAACGGGCTGCATCGTCTCCGTTCCGACGCATTGTTCCAGCGGGAGAAAACTTCGGACCGCACATTAGCTGCAGATTTTGCCAGGGAATAACACGCAGTAATGGGCGGATATGGCGGCCTGCACTAACCTCTGGATGTCCGCTGCGCGCTCGGTTCTTATCTCCCAAAGGGGTCGCGAGCAAAACGCGACCTCACAGGGCCTCCCGAGGCCGCGGGTGGGGGTGAGGTGCGGGGCAGGTGCACCCACGAGGCTCTGAATCGATTACGCGAAACGCGATGCAAGCCGGATTGATGAAAAGTGATCGCCTACGGGTGGCTGACTGCATCAGTGGGTTCGGCGTCAAGCAGCACACGTCGCGTGCAACACTCCTGTACTTTCTCTGCGCTGTTGTTGTTGTGGGCTTCCGTCTGTTTTGCTGAAGCTCTTCAGGATAGTCTATCATTTCTAGGTATGTTCATTTCCTAATAACTACTGCGACCTGTATACCTTTCAACCTACTTACCGTTTTCGTGCAGGGGTAGTGTCTTTGACTAATTATCAAAACATCCTAGGTCCGGGATTCCAACCTCGCCACAGCTTAAATTTTGAATAAAATCATCAGCACGTCGGCGTTTCCGTCTGTCCATGTTACATAAATGGAAGAATGGGATTGCGGCTGATAGATGACTTGCAGATAACAGATATCCAAGAGCTGTAAATGAAAGGAATGAGACAGAGAGTTCGATGCCTCATTGCACCAGTTTTTGGACTCCTGTAAACGAAATGTCTCCTCGGGGAGGGGGGGGGGGGGGGGGTGACAACAACAACAACTTGTAAGGAGGCAATAAACCAAAACGAGAATAGGAACCTGGAATGTTAGAAGTCTTCAACAAGAAGGAAAACTTGTTGCAGTCAGATGAATATGTGTTGCACTACTCAGGAGGAGAACTAAGAGGAATGAATGGGGTGGGAATGATTGTAGCAAGGGAAATGGCTAAATGTGTGAAATATGTGGACTATGCAAATGAGCGGCTTATTGGTGTAAGATTGAAAAGAGCACAAGAAAATTTACTCATTGTCCAGGTGTATATGCCAACTTCAGAACATAACGACCAAATTGTAGAGGAAACGTACAATGGAATAGAGGGAATAATGGACGAAAAAAAAATGCTGCGAAATAGTAATGTGAGACAGGAATGCCATAGTGGAAAAAGGGGAAGAGGGGAACATAGTAGGAAGTCATGGTCTTGGAAAGAGAAATGATAGAGGTGAATGGCTAATTGACTTCTGCAGGGAAAGGCAGCTGATAGCGGCGAACACATGGTTCAAGAACCACAAGAGGAGGCTCTAAACTTGGAAATCTCCAAGGGATAAATACTGAAACCAAATCTATTTTATACTGGTAGAAGAAAGATAACAGGAATGGAATCAAGAAATTGCACTCATTACCAGGTGTAGATATGAATAGCGAACACAACTTACTTATGGCAGAAATAGGAATTAAAAAAAACTAAAGAAGGCGACCATGGTGAAGAAGTGGGATCTAGAGAAGATAAGATCCAACAAAGATCAAAATTACAGAAATGCTGTCTCGGGAATTTCTAAACACATTACGAGACAAAGAACCACCTGATAATATCAACGAGTACTACAATATGCTGAAAGACGGGATCATTAAAGTAGGACAGCAAAATATAGGATATGTAAAACGGAAAAGGGCAAAAACACCAGGGGTCACGCAAGAAATGATTTCCAAGATGGAGGAGAGACGAAAATTTAAAAACAAGAACACTGAAGATGCAAGAAAGATATACCGAAGGTTAAATAATGAACTGCGAAGAGAAACAGAGCAGGCTAGGGAAAAATGGCTAAAAGAGGAATGTTCTGCAACTGAAGAACTGGACACGAAGGGTTGATACTACTTATTATACAACAGAGGAAAGACTATGACATGGGATCAAAACAGAACAGGAAGTGCTACTATGGAAAATTTTGAGGAGAGACGAAGAGGTAGTGTACAAAGATCGTGACGATGTCCTCCAGAGAAGGGAAGAATATCTAAAAGAGCTATATGACACAGATCGCAAATCAGAAACTTTGGTACTTCAATCACTCAACAGTGTAAGTGATGACGAGAAAGGACCAACCATCATAATGGAAGAAGGAAATTCTGCCATAGCTGCAATGAAAAAGACTAAGCAGTACGATACCGGAAGAAATATTAAAATGCTTGAACCAAAGTGGAATAAGAGTAATATTCAGGTTATGTAATAAAATATATGACAGTGGTGAATGGCCTGAGGACTTTCTGACAACAGTAATGATTCCATTACAGAGAAAACTAGGAACAAAGAAATTCAATGAGCACTGGACAGTTAGCTTCATTTCACATGCAGCCAAAGTGGTGATAAGAATAATTAGTAAAAGGCTTGAAAATGTAACGGAGGAGAATCTTGGCGAGAAGCAGTTTGGCTTTAGATGGAATACGGGCACCAGAGATGCAATAGGGCTCCTACGAATCTTGGGAGGAAGGTTTATTGAAAAAGGAAGAGACCTCTATATGTGCTTCATCGATCTAGAAAAGACATTTGACAATGTGGCTTGGGACAAGCTGACGACTATAATGAGGGGAAAAGAGAGTGGACTTGAAAACCTTAAGACTTCTAAACGCACTATATCTTAATCAAAAATCCTCAGATAAAGTGTATATCTGAATTAAGAAGCCTCAGTTAACGTGAGAGGAGAAAGTACAAACTGGATCGGACTAGGAAAAGGAGTGAGACAAGGATGCTCTCGATAACCTACCCTTTTCAACCTTTACTTGGAAAATATGGTTAGCCAATTCTCATTAGATGACAAAGGAGTAGAAATTGAAGTAAGAAGAGTAGGATGTTTGAGGTTTACTGATGGAATGATCCTTCTATCCACAGGGGAAAAAGAACGTGGACACCATTGAAGCTATGGGAAAAATTATGGAATGAAAATTAACACAAAGAAAAGAAAAGTATTGGCACTAGGAGGAAATAAAGAAATAAAACTAATGCTGAATGGAGAAATATTGGAACAGGTGCTAAATTTTAAGTATCTTGGGAGCAGGATAGACACCGACTGGAAATGCAGCGCATAAATTAAAACAAGTATAGCAATGGAAAAAAGAGTCATTTTATAAGAAAGAGAGCATTTTCTGCAGCAGACTGGACAGAGCACTAAGGAAGAGAGTCATAAGATGTTTTGTACCTAGTGTTCTTCTGTATAGCGCTGAAACATGGACTTCGAGGAAGAAAGACAGAGAAAGGCTAAAGACTTTTGAGATGTGGAAATGGCGGAGGATGGAAAGAATAGGTTCGATGGACAGAGTAAAAAATGAAGAGGTACTGAGAAGAGAGGAAGAGAAAAGACGTAATAAAAGACGTAATAAAAGGAAGAAACTAGATTGGGTATATATTAAGAAAGAAAGACGGACTGATTTAGAAGGGAAAAGAAAGTGAGGAAGGAAGAGATTTCAGGTACTGGGTGACTTGATGGGAGAGTCAACAGCGGAACTGTGAAACTATGTAACACCAGAGTAATCATCAAAACCGTAGGAAAAATGTTTAAAGCAGAAGATTTGGTCTTGATATCAGGGAGTACCAAAAGTCCTAAGGCAGACGGTTTTGTGTTGATCGCATAGGGCAACGTAAATATATAACGGTTCCACAAAAACCGCTCAGACAATTGACGAAACTTTTTTGCCATCGTCGCAGAGAACAGCAACAATTGGGCAATGTGAAGTGCCTTCCCGGTTGCGAACTTTTTGGCGATTCGTAACTTGTCGTGGTGCGTGTCCCAATACAGCCCCCTGTATTTGTCAGCTACAGTCTTTCAGTTAAGTGTTGCCACCTTAAGAAGCTCGACGATAAGCCCCAATGCCGTAAGCTGGTCTATAATGTACACCCACGGAACAGCAACATCCCGATGCAGTTTTCACCTACACTGTCTTAACGTGTGAAATGACTGATCAACCAAAAATTGTCATGACCTGCTGTGACCAATTTCTGCTGCCTTTGCTTCAGTTTGCTGGTTTTAGTCTATTTTCCAACTATTTCAAAGAAGTGTGGTTGCAATTATTAATGCAGTTTTCCAGGCTTGTGATTATATTTGAAAATGACGACTCAGTGCGTCGAAACCAGTAATGTAATATTTTAAAAATTTTATTGTTTTAGTGACTGCGGCTTGATGACCGTTTGTGGTGTCAAATAAAGATTTTAAATTTTAATCAGTCACACTCCTTTTTGAGAGTTACGTTGAAATACCGAATCACCGAAGCCCGAAGTACGAGAATTTTGCCTTCATTCAGCCGTACACCAGAGATTCAACAATTATCATCTAGCTGAGCCTTTAAAAAAGGAAACTCCTCACTTCGATGGAGAAGAATCACGACATCGTCGGCATATGTCCGAACTGTAAGGTTTGCACCAGAAAGGGTCATTCATTGTAACTGAAACGAAGCGCCAGTTCCAGAGAGAGAGGCTGGCTATCTTGGGGCACACCCCGACCAATCGCTATCGACGGCGTCAGATGACGATTAACAAATAAATTCGCCGCGATACCCGGAGACGTGTGCAAAAGAACTGCACGAGCCTCAGGTGTAAAACCGGATATCTACAACACACGGGTCAAAATCCTTGTTAAAATGTAGAAAAGCGAGGACACAATGAACAGAAGTGTCCCTGTACTCCGCTGTTGGAGTCAAAATCGAGCGACCAGGAAAGCAACTCTGATGTTCCCCAGTCACGTTCGCTAGCAGAGAACCTGTTAGTGACTGCCCTCGCAATAGTTTTATAGTCAGAATTAGGCAAAGAGAGAATATGGAAAGAATCCGCAGTGAAACGGCAAGATTGTTCAAATGGTTCTGAGCACTATGGGACTTAACATCTATGGTCATCAGTCCCCTAGAACTTAGAACTACTTAAACCTAACTAACCTAAGGACAACACACAACACCCAGCCATCACGAGGCAGAGAAAATCCCTAACCCCGCCGGGAATCGAACCCGGGAACCCGGGCGCGGGAAGCGAGAACGCTACCGCACGACCACGAGATGCGGGAGGGCAACATTGTTTCGGTATCAATACCCACCTTAAATTCTGCAAGCGCAGTTCTCACCCTCTTTCGACACTGCCGTAAATGTCGCAGAGACCATCTTGACCAGGTGATTAACGGGAGGGAGAAGCTACGATAGTGGAAAGCACTCCCAATTAGGGTTTCATGAGCATCGTCGGGAGAGAGTCTCACATTTTATCCACTGCGTATAGTTCCACGTAGTATTGGTGAATTTTGCGAACAATATTACCTCTATCATTCAATTTGCAGCCTGCAGCAACTGTGAGAAACGTAATGAAGGAGCGACGACGTTGCGTCTGTTTTGCGTCTGTGACGAAGCACGTGTTACAATGATGTCAATTCCCCTTTAACAAGCGACCGAGGTTTAAATTTTGTCGGTGACCCCATCCCTCCATCCCTCCCTCCCTCCCTCCCTGCCACCCCCCTCCCCCCCCCCCCCCCCCCCCCCGGTGACGAACATCTTTGATCGGGAGAGAAGCCATACCCGCTCGTCCATACAGTTCATGCAAAAGAGAGTAACAAAATTCATACGTTTTCCACTCAAATGACACAGTTTGATATGGGGAAGGACGGATCTTCGCTGAATACGCCCACTAGTCTAACAACGAAGAATAACGCACCGCTGATCGGAGGGGACGGTGCCACGTGGCGCCGCCCACAACACCCAGCGCTCTATAGTGGGACACATTCAGCATCCACTGTCCATAAATATTTTCGTAGGGTGGGATTCAAGGATTACAGTAGCCGCCACAGCGCGATGGTCAGAAAAGGAAACAGAGAATCCTATCACGTAAACAATCACATAACTATAATTTATCGATACTGTTACAAGTCGTGGCGGTAAAAAACGTGTATCCAAACAAGATGGTATAATCCTTCTACCACAAGCAGAAGCATCGAATGAATCAACTCACTTATTTCACGACAAAAATTATAAAGTGAGAACTAATCACTAGGACTTAAAAACAATTATAATCACCACCTAAGATGAGCATCGAGGATTCTTACGCAAAAGATAGACAACCTTCTCTTTGTATGACCACAAACGGGCCTCTACAAAACCCTAACCAGACTGTGTATATAAAATAAACCAAGGTCAAGTACGAAGATGAGACCGTATCCCCTTCCACAAAGTTTTTGATATTGGGAATTACAATACGCTCACGAAAGCAAAGGGTGGTAACCGTCACAGATTCAGGAGCCACAGCAAAAACAGCCTGAAATCTAGGAAGAGCAGAAATGTGAAATAAAATTTCTTGTGGAACTACAATATTAGAGCAGGAAACATAAATAGTTTGACGTAGCGAAGGAGAACGTAAATCTCGTCCAGTTCTATTATCATTTGGGGTAATAAATTTGTAAGCGTGAGTCAACAGGTTAAGAACAAGAGAAAACATCAACGAAAAAGCGCCACTTATTCCACCCCTCGATCACCGCAATCCATCGCCGCATCCATCGACGAATCTTAGGGTGTCAGGATAGTGCCACGTCATGCCGAACCTTTATGTCTCTATTTTATCTCTGCAACCGGACGGTCCGCCAGGGTTCGTGGTTTACGCCGGTCGTGTGGCAAATTACACTCCGCCGCTAGCGATGTGGAAGCATCATTCACCGCATCCAAGTCAATTAGTGCTGGTCCTGAATCGGAAGCTGTCTGGACGAGAGAAGGAAAACCCCTAGCGAGAGCGGCCGGCCCACATCAACAAGACCATCAGACGACAAACTGGGCGTAACGGGGGAGAAGTCATGTGAAATTGTTCCCGAGTCTGGCTTCTGCATGAGCAAGGATAAAGAGCCGCCCTCAAGGGAACAGGGAGGTGCTGTGACTCAATAGGTGGAACAAACGACACAGGCGATAAGGGAATCGACACCAAGTGTTTCATATATCGCGAGAGGTGTAGAGGAAACACTTGCGGAATCGAACGATCACCAGAACACTCCATCTCAACTGTCGGCTCAACAGCCCTCGTTCCATTCCTGCCATCCTGAGAATCTGAGAATCACCGATGTTCGAGGTTCTGGGGGAGAGTGTGTGGGGGAGTGGGGGAGGGGGGGGAGGGGAGGGCACGGGCACCAACATTAGCAGAATCCTCATCCTGTCCACAGCGCCTCTTCACCTCGTATTGTGGATAAGCTGGGCATCAGCACCTGTCTTCGGCCGTAACTGTGGAAAATCACCCTCATCGAAATTCAGTCCGTCCGGTGGGCGTCTATCCGATTGGGGTCGATGTCCATCACTGTTAACTTATGCCGCTGTTCAGGAGAAGATTGCAAAGCAGAAGCTCTTCTCGGACAATTGGCACGAATATGACTTATCTTCTTACACAAAAAGCACGTTCTCACCTGACCACAATATGTAACGTGCATATGGTAACCACATGCATTGAATCCAGCTGTAAAATTTAAGCCTGTGCTGGGTGACCATGGTTCAAGGTACCTCACCATAATTAAGTGGCTTGAAGCTAAACAGTATCTACCCCAGGAAGTAGAATGAACACAAGAACATTCGTGTATTCAATGTCAGCGTTCACAAGGACGACTTCACTGACGGAGTCATCCCTGTGATAGAAAGAAACCTGGGAAACATGTTTAAGCAATTATTTTGATATTTATAATGGATGCCCAAATTTAATAAAGAAAACGTTCAATTCGGTATCAAAATACGCTGTGTGTGGGTGATCTTAAGTCAGACCACAACTATTTACCAACCAACAGTGGATTTCCAGAGAACTTGGCTGCACGTGACGTGTTCAGTTGCCAAAACGAAAAGTCACTGTATCGTTACGTGGAATAGAACTGGACGACATTGAAACAAAAGAAGCGGACAACGTTGCTACCAATAGCACACTTAAACGAACACCAAGATAAATACAAAGAACAATTCGACGTAGGGTATACACTCACAAAAAAAGCCTTACGTAACTCCCAATACTCGTAGCGCTATAACGAATCGGAGGTAAACAACGACCTACCCGTACGATGTCGCATGCGGAACTGCTGTAGAGGTGATGTTCGCCCAGTAACAGTAAGTAGAGTGAAAGCTGATACTTTAAGGTAGATTACATATTTTAGCGACTTATATTCATGAGAAATGCACAATTAAAGAAGAAACTTTCAAAACCTACGTAAATAATCCCACTAATGAAAAGTATAACGAAAATAAAGGAAGAGGAATAATGGGAAATGCATAACTCGGAAAGTGCACACAGAATCATCTCTTCTAAAGTGATGAAGTCACTCAGAGAGAAAAAAAAAAGTATACGTGCTAATAATGTAGGAGAGAACGAGTGGCTAGCTCATTATAAAAACTTCTGGTATGATGATATTTTAATTCAGAGATTACCTTAACTAAATGACACAAAAGGCTTGGACGATACTGATATGAGAGGAATGACGGAAGCTCTAAATGCTGCAAAGAGTAGGAAAGCCACTGGTTTAGATGGCATTAATATGGAACTGTGGAACCGGACGGTTATTCCTGAACTTATTATTTGTTCACATACTTAATCAATGTTAGAGAAATAAGAAGGTACCAAAAGACTAGATAAGAGCCAAAGTAATGTATGTCTTTCACAAGAAAGACAAAAATAAAAGAAGTAACTGTAGAGATATAAATAAGCCTCTAGGACGCAAGCGGCATATTGTAAACCAAAGTCCTGAATGCAGATTTAAAAATATCATGGAAAAGTTAATATAGGAAGAAAACTCAGGTTTTACAAAAGAACGGTCAACTAACAGCAATGCTTTTACACTGCAACAAGTTATAGAAAAGAGACGAGAGTTCAATAGGGAAATCCATCTGGATTTTGTGGATTTTGCGAAATCTTCCGATAATGTGAATAGAGAAATGCTACGGAATATCATGACTCAACCAGGTTGTCATTACGCTATTAAGAGTCTATATGAAACTGTTAAAGAACTGGAGAATATAATTACAAAAACAGCGAAAACAGACAAAGGAGTACGACAAGGATGCTATACTTCTCTAACTCTCTTCACTATATATTCGTACAGATGAAGTTATCAGCAAATGGAAACTGTTGAACATAAATAGAGATCTTTTACATCATGACGCTAGACTGTGATCTTATATGCAGATGGCCTAACTCTGATTTCATGAATGAAAAGAGAAATAGAAGAAGGAATTGTAATTATCAGCCAATTTTTGTTAACTTGAAGGGTTCAAGAAATCTGTCTTTAATTTTTAGGGTACCATTTTATTATCTTTGTATTTTTCTTTGGACTTATTATTATTTTTATGTGTAAGCTACTGACCAGGTATCTGTTACTTAATCTTTACCATCATCACGAACCCTCCCCCGCCCCTTTGTTCCTTTTAAATAATAAAATAATTGTTCGTATCTATTTTTATGAATAATGTCTCTAAATCAGTGCAACCATTTTAAGCGAGAAGGAAGTTCCAAATAATACTCAAAACTAAAATATGATTACCTGATATGATTATTCAGTGCAGGAGGCGATCTATAATTTGGTACTGTAGTCTTCTTTGAAAACAGATTTATTTGCCAAGATCGCTAGGTACATGAAATTACTAGGTTACCAGTTTCGGCAATATATATATTGTCAGCCCCAGATCCATAATCTGGGCTGTGCTCCACGTTGCATGGAATGTCACTGTTGTGTCTCGACTTTATGCATATTGTATAGGCCTCATGTGACAGAGTGATGTAAGCAGTGTGTGATGTAACTACCACTGCCCGGTATTAAGGATCTGTGGGTGACAATACATAATGCCGAAACTAGTAATCCAATAACTGTGCCAATGTGGCGATGTTGACAAATAAGTTGTTTGTCAACAGAAGACTACAGTATAAAATTAAAATGCACTCATATGCACGAGGGCTGGTAGAAATCATTGGGTAACAGAAGAAATATTGAATTTAATTGATGAAAGGAGAAAATATAAAAATGCAGTAAATGAAGCACGCAAAAGGGAATACAGACGTCTGAAAAGTGAGATCGACAGGAAGAGCAAAACGGCTAACCAGGGATGGCTAGAGGACAAATGTAAGGATGTAGAGGCTTACCTCACTAGGGGTAAGATAGAAACTGCCTACAGGAAAATTAAAGAGACCTTTGGAGAGAAGAGAGCCACTAGTGTGAATATCAAGAGCTCAGATAGAAACCCACTTCTAAGCAGAGAAGGGAAAGCAGAAAGGTGGAAGGAGTATATAGAGGGTCTATGCAAGGGCGATGTACTTGAGGACAATATTATGGAAATGGCAAAGGATGTAGATGAAGATGAAATGGGAGATACGATACTGCGTGAAGAGTTTGACAGAGCACTGAAAGACCTGTGTCGAAACAAGGCCCCGGGAGTAGACAACATTCCATTGGAACTACTGACGGACTTGGGAGAGCCAGTCCTGACAAAACTCTACCATCTGGTGAGCAAGATGTATGAGACAGGCGAAATACCCTCAGACTTCAAAAAGAATATAATAATTCCAATCCCAAAGAAAGCAGGTGTCGACAGATGTGAAAATTACCAAACTATCAGTTTAATAACTCACAGCTGCAAAATACTAACACGAATTATTTAAAGACGAATGGAAAAACTGGTAGAAGCCGACCTCGGGGAAGATCAGTTTCGATTCCGTAGAAATGTTGGAACACGTGAGGCAATACTGACCCTACGACTTATCTTAGAGGAAAGGTTAAGGAAAGGCAAACCTACGTTTCTAGCATTTGTAGACTTAGAGAAAGCTTTTGACAATGTTGACTGGAAGACTCCGTTTTAAATTCTAAAGGTGGCAGGGGTGAAATAAAGGGAGCGATAGGATATTTACAATTTGTACAGAAACCAGGTGGCAGTTATAAGAGTCGAGGGGCATGAAAGGGAAGCAGCGGTTGGGAAGGGAGTGAGACAGGTTTGTAGTCTATCCCCGATGTTATTCAATCTGTATATTGAGCAAGCAGTAAAGGAAACAAAAGAAAAATTCGGAGTCGGTATTAAAGTCCATGGAGAAGAAATGAAAGCGTTGAGGTTCGCTGATGACATTGTAATTGTGTCAGAGACATCAAATGACTTGGAAGAGCAGTTGAACGGAATGGACAGTGTCTTGAAAGGAGGATACAAGATGAACATCATCAAAAGCAAAACGAGGATAATGGAATGTAGTTGAATTAAGTCGGGCGATGCTTAGGGAATTAGATTAGGAAACGAGACACTAACGTGGTAAAGGAATTTTGCTATTTGGGTAGCAAAATAACTGATGATGGTCGAAGTAGAGAGGATATAAAATGTAGACTGGCAATGGCAAGGAAAGCGTTTCTGAAGAAGAGACATTTGTTAAAATCGAGTATAGATTTAAGTGTCAGGAAGTCTTTTCTGAATGTTTTTGTATGGAGTGTAGCCATGTATGGACGTGGAACATGGACGACAAATAGTTTGGACAAGAAGAGAATAGAAGCTTTCGAAATGTGGTGCTACAGAAGAATGCTGAAGATTAGATGGGTAGATCACATAACTGATGATGAGGTATTGAATAGAATTGGGGAGAAGAGGAATTTGTGGCACAACTTGACTAGAAGAAGGGATCGGTTGGTAGGACATGTTCTGAGGCATAAAGGGATCACCAATTTAGTATTGGAGGGCAGCGCGGAGGGTAAAAATCGTAGAGGGAGTCCAAGAGATGAATACACTAAGTAGATTCAGAAGGATGTAGGTTGCAGTAGGTACTGGGAGATGAAGAAGCTTGCACAGGATAGAGTAGCACGGAGAGCTGCATCAAACCAGTCTCAGGACTGAAGACAACAACAGCAACTTGGTTCTTATAGCGCGTTGAAACTACAGTTTGCTAACAAAACATAATTATTACGATTAGTTCGAAATGCGAACTTTGGTATGACATGAGTGCAAGAATACTCTAGCCTGGCTGCACACTTATCGCTCTGCCACGACATGAGGAGCTGAAAGAGGGAGAGGCTGTAAACACGCCGCATTTAAATGGCAATGCAATCGTACTGCGAAAAAACTTGATTTCTTATTTCATATTTCTCAAATTTGTAGTTCGCAAACAAAGCAAATTTTCAGTAACATTTAATTATTTCTGGTACGCTGAATATGTAATATAATTTTTATTTCATGCGAACTGTCAGCGAAAAAAGCCTTTTCATCTACATATACTGATGGAAAAAAAGTCGCAACACCAAGAAGTAATAAACGTTAGCCTAGCGCCAACTGTTTCACTCACACACATCGAATTTTATGTTGTTCACAAATTCCAACACTTAAACTTTTCGTGCCAATTAAGGCTGTAGAAGTATGACCTTTTCCGAATGCGATTCTGTTAGCTGAACTTCAAGATTTTTGATAATAATGCCTTTTTGGTTCTTGTGGTGACATTTCCATAAAACTTTTATTCTCTACGACGTATTTCCTTATATCTCACAGAGAACTGAAATATTAGTTTCCATAGATTTAGCTTCAAAAACTTTTCACTATATTGAAACATTTTCTTAAAATGTTTCTTTCTTTATTTTGAATTTCCAAAATCACTGAAAGACTTGTCTTTATTTATAGCAGAGAAGCCAAATACAGATTTTCGTAGGTATAACTGTAAATACGCTTTCGTTGTGAAATAACTTGATAAGACTTTTCATCCACTATTCCATACAATTAGGGGGGCTGAATTTCCAAAAACACTGAAACACATTTTTTTTTTAATTTCCAAGTGAGAAGTCAAATACAGTTTTCGTAGATGTAGCTTTAAAAATATTTTCGTACTCTTTTAATAATGATTTATTTTCAGAAAACTTTCACCCGCTGTTTTATTCCCGTAGTGGTTGAATTCCCAAACATGGTGAGACCATTCTCTTTTCTGATTGAGAAGCCAAATCATCATTTTCGTAGTTCTAGCGTCATAACTGCCTGAATAGCGACACCGTTTCAGAAAGGTTTCATCCCCTATATCATCCCCCTAGGAGTGAAATTTCGAATAATCCCTTCTTAAATGATGCCTACAGTAAAAGATCAGCCCTTTCTCCAACTTTCAAGTTTCTATCCTTAGCAGTTTAGGCTGGGCGGTGACGAGTCACTGAATTAGTCTGCGCCTATTTCAACGCCTTAGGGGGTGAATTTTCGAAAATAGTGAGACACATACTTTTTTCGCTTCTAACGGAGTAGCCAGATACCAACTTTCAAAGATTTAGTTTAAAAAATGAGTTCACTGTGAACTCCACGTAAGGGTTAAATTTCCAAAAATGTTGAAACCCCTAATTCTTTATTTCTGTTAAAGGCTCAATTGCCTTAACAGAAACATAATGTCAAAAAGCGGTTCTCCTCTATTTTTCGCCCTTGTCGGGGGGTGGGGATTTAGAAAAATTTCTTCTTAAGCGACGGCTCAAGAATAAGATCGTTCCAGTTTCAATCCTCAGTGGTTTGTGCTAGGCGATAATGAGTCAGTCAGGACATTGTCTTTTACATATACAAGGGCAATGAAATTTCGGGAAAGCGTTTGTGTAAGTAACGTGTTTAAATGACTGATGTGAAATGACACTAAATTTTTAACCGATGGAACCGCCAGAATACCTAATGCAAGCGTTCAAATGTGCATGCTTTGTGTCGTACAGATGCCGGATTTCAGTTTGCGGGTTGGAGTTCCATGCCTGTTGCACTAGGTCGGTCAATACAGGGATGCTTAACACTGGTTATGGATGACACTGGAGTTGTTGTCCGACGATGTCCAATACGTGCTCAGTTGAAGACAAAAAAAAAAATGGTTCAAATGGCTCTGAGCACTATGGGACTTAACAGCTGTGGTCATCAGTCCCCTAGAACTTAGAACTACTTAAACCTAACTAACCTAAGGACATCACACACATCCATGTCCGAGGCAGGATTCGAACCTGCGACCGTAGCAGTCGCACGGTTCCGGACTGCGCGCCTAGAACCGCGAGACCACCGCGGCCGGCAGTTGAAGACACATTTGGAAATCGAGCAGTCATCTCTGCAGAGCATGTTGGGTTACATCAACTATATTTCTTAATGGAAAACAGCTCCTTGAATGCTGGCGTACAAATTTGCCGTCAGAGTGCTTGCGATAACCATAACGGCTCTCCTGCTATCATACGAAATCGCACCCTGGACCACAACTCCAGGCGTAAGACAAATGTATATAGGTTGCATACAGTTGATTGCAACTGCTCGCCTGGCATCCTTCTAACCAACACACAGCCATCATGGCACTGAGGCAGAACCGCCCTTCATGAGAAATAACGACGTACTTCCAATCCGCCATCTAGTGAACTCTCGCTCTACATAATATGGCGGTGGTTTGTGGTCCGTGGATTGCACTCTACATGGCGGTGTCCTTAACTTTTAACAGTTCGTTGTGTCACTGCGGTGCCAGCTGCAACTCAAGTTGCTGCTGCAGACGCAGTACGATGCACCACAGTCATACGCCGGATATTAGAAAAAATTTCCTCTGTAGCGCCACGTGACCGTCCGGAGACCAGTGTTCTTGCAACCGTACCTTCACGGGCCACCGCTGCTAGTAATCACATACAGTGGCCTAGTTTCGCACTAACTCTTTGTACACTGTCTCAGAAGAAACTTCCAACATTTCGTTGCCATCTTACAGGTCCTTGTTCAAATCTAGTGAGCCGTGATTAATGGCGCTATCGTCATCTTAAAGACATTCTTGACTAACATCAACTCACTACGTCCGGTCTCCAAGACAACTAATGGTCACGACAGTTACAGCGCGTATTTAAACTAAATTTTTGTGTGAGTGCCGCGAAATTTCAATATACGTCATCTTTCATATGTAGAAACACGCCCACCAACTTTCTTTTATCTCGGACCCCCTTTTTTTGGTGTTGTGATCTTTTTTAGTCAGTGTATGTTGACTGAATATTTTTTGACCTTTGCAGCCTCATAATGGAGGAGTGGACACTCCCCAAAGCAAACAACGTAGACCTACTGGTAAGTTTTAAAGTATACGAACTGAAATATTAAACGGGAAGTACATTGCAGATGAATCCGTTCCGTATGCTCACGCACGGGGGCGCATTCAACTGAAATTACGAACGGTCTTGAAAACACCTAGAAATCAATTGTAAGATTGGTAATGTCCTCAGAACTTAAGAAAACTGCCGTTATAGTTCTTTCAAGCCCTCAATGTAACTAGATCCACTATGGGTACTCTAATTTTCGTTCCTGCTTTCCTTTTTCCTTCAAAAATTCAATGATAGCGGGTTATAAATATAAAAAACATTCTAAGCCTGCCCCTTGTCTTAATCAACGTACTTTTCAGTAATATATAAAGTCTCCATACTCCTCTTTCAGTTCCATAGAAACCCTGTTGCAACTTGTCGCGTAATAATGCGCTCGACTTCATAAAGTTTACTGTTCGTACTACCAATTCCACCATGTACAATAATTCAACAGGAAGAGCTCATTGATTTACAGAACACTGAGTCCTGCCTGTCACCGTTGTAACTTTGTCCTTTTTCATCGTCAACTGCGTGCTGCTGTAATGTCGTTTCATAATAAATCTGCAGTACCGGTCGATTATATGACTGCAGAACAGATATTGATAATTTCATGCTTCTTGTTGTGATACGCAATCGTTTTTAAAGTCTTCTGACGATAGATGGCTAGACAGCCACTGGACCTATGTACTCCCTTTATAACATGAACAAATAGCGAAGGGTTAAGACCGCTGACACGATGATTTCACCGACATGAAGCATGTCGTAACCACTGAAACATGCCGCACCACAATACTAAATTAAATGTCGCGCAGTACTGCCTGCTTGCGAGAAGAACCAAACAGAGCCAAGACCAGAAGAGATTCGAACTAGGCTAGGAAAACCAAAATTCCGGCACGTCTACAGTAGCTTTCTTTTGGGTCTGGCTTTTTATGTTGTGATGCGGTACGTTACTCAGAAAACTTTTTTGCCAAGTGCTTATTTGTTATTGATAAAACAGTGGCAGCTCACAAACTAGTTGAATAGTTTATGTAGACTGTATGCTCAAAGAAACGATGAAAATTTCCAACTTCCACGTAAAAGTTATCGTTGGATGATTGTTGACAATGTTCGTTGTTATTTCACATTGTCATATAGGGAGACAGTCGTTATCTTATGTTAAAAACTGTGGATAAAAATTCGAAGTCAAGACCGCAAATATTTCTTTAAACGAGAGCTCTCCAGATCAATAAAAATCATTGGTTAATTCAGTGTGCGTCAGCCACCAGCTATTACACATCGTTAAAAAAAAAATTCTGAGCTGAACTGACCTTGTTACGTACATTTTTATAATATTGATAAACCTACATCGCTCTAATCGCTTCGTTCGAAGCATCAATGACGTTCACAGTCACTTTGCAGAACATGGACGTGGTCGAGTTCTAATCAGCGGTGAACTTCATGAGCATATTTCAAATCTGGTTGTTGTTCCAAAAAACACCAATCGTGTTCGCAACAAGACTGAAGAGGCTCGAATAATTACCAAGGAATAGACGTCATTGAGGTATATTCGAATTTGCGCAAACGTTAAGCTGTGAAACAGATCTCTTCCTGGTGAATTTCTGAAAGCATGAGCGAATCTCAGGAACTGGCTCGCGTCAGTTGGACTTGTGAAATGCAGAAAAAAAGATCAGAGTGAAAAAATGCAAAAACCCTGTACAATATCGTCACAGTACATCAAACCGGGGTATTCGTACAGACCAGAAACTAAACATTGTTTCCGTGTCCAAAAATGAACTGAAACCCAAAGCGATTCGCTCGAAAAATGCTAATAAAAAATAGATCTGTGTTTTCTTTTAGCTACACTGGATACACTACGACCATTGTTTTGTCACCGACAAATCCTCAGTGTCCCGTAGAAAATGTCTCCTTAAATCCCGCTCAAACTGACGTCACCGACATACGTCTGTAGTTTTGTACATGTGTTTTGCGAATCTTCTTAATGGTGAAACCATGTGATTACTTCACCACACGTAATATAAGAAAGGTAAAGGCACCAGGGAGATAGTGCTGACATTGCGGCTGGTAATGAAAGAAAGTCTGAGGAAAAATCAGTAAACGTACACAGGATTTGTCGAAATCGAGAAACAATTCGACAATGTAAAATGGTGCAAGTTTTTCGAATTTCTGAGAGAAGTAGCAGTAAGCTGTAGCGAAAGGCAAGTAATACATAATACGTACGAACACCAAGATAGACTGAAAGGCTCGGATTACAAAGCGTGTAAGACAAACATGCAGTCTTTCGCTCCTATTGTTCAGTCTATAAATCGAAGAAGCAGTGACGCAATAAAAGGCTCAAGGGTGGTACTAAAACTCATGGTGAAAGGATATCAGCGGCATTCCAATCCTCATCGAATGTGAAGAAGAGTTATAGGATCTGTTGACTGGAATGAACAGCCTAATGAGCACTCAATATGTATTGAGAGTAAACCAGAAGAATGTAATGAGAAGTAGCCGAAATGAGACTAGCGAGGCACTTAACATCGGAATTAGTGTTCATGAAACAGATGAAGTTTAGGAATTTTTCTAACTTCTAAACAAAACAACCAACGACGGACGAAGTAGGGGACTTCACTGCTAAGGTCATCAGTCCCTAAGCTTACACACTAATTAACCTAAATTATCCTAAGGACAAACACACACGCCCATGCCCGAGGGAGGAGTCGAACCTCCGCCGGGACCAGCCGCACAGTCCATGACTGCAGCGCCTCAGACCGCTCGGCTAATCCCGCGCCGCAAGGAGGACTTAGCAGACTAGCACAGGCAACAATAGCATTCTTGGCCATACAGGTCTATGGTTCAGTAGTTATCAATACTATTAAACGAAACTAATATCAACGCAACAAGTGGAGTGCATTATATAGATTAATTAGGGACTAACAGAAGACTTTTCGCTTTAGATTTCAGATGTTCAGATAACAAATAAAGGCGAAGCTCGTGAAGCTACCCAAACGATATCTATTATGGTTAGCACACACTATGAAGACATTTATTACGACACTCAAATAGTAGGTAGATGCACTCGAAACGTCGCAGTTAGTTACGATATTCCCTCATTATTCCCACTTTCGACGGATTTGTTGCTTGAGCATTGCGTATCGTGTGATCGCGTAGATAGAACATAAACATTGACGTGGATATGATTTTCAGGGTTTAAAGGTGAGTTCCCCGAATGGCAGGATAACGGAAACCTTGAAAACTTATTCGGAGATAGCGATGTACGTAAGTGCGACGAATAGAAATGGTTCAGTAGTTATCAGTACTATTAAACGGAACAAGTGGATTGCATTATATAGATTAATATATGTTGCCAAGATCTGAAACTATTCTAGACTACATTTTCTGTCAATACTTCGGCATTTGAGAACAATTTTGGTGGTAACGTCGGGGAGGATGGGAGAGAGGGAAGAAACTGATTAGTGCAGTGGCTGTATAAAATGTAATCAAGTTGTTCCTTTCACGCTGAGTCTGAAAATAGCCCGTAACTAGAAGAAATAGCTACATTTTTTTATAAAGGTATAAGTGATTATAACAGTGACTGTGGATGACAATAAAATTAAAAGTAACTATTAGTTGTAATATACTATTTTATTTATGTGCAATGCATTTAGAACCTATGGATTCATCTTAAAGTATTTTCTAAACTGATGAGAAACATTCATTTTTAAGACTAGTCTCACAACTGTACATAAAAATTGTCAGTCTGCTGTGAGTGTAAGGGTGACTTAAAGAGGAACTCGAAACCAACCTTTGTGTTTTACTGTATTTAGCCCCGATTTTGATTCCATGATAGAAACAAAGGCTTAGTATAGAAGCATGCACCCACAATGCTCGTATTTCGAATTTTTTGTACGCTTACCATGAATTAACCGCATTGGGATGGTACATTGGATTGTTCCGTTTAAAAGAACGTAATTCCTCTCTTATATCTGCCTTCTGATTACTCGCTTGACATTTGGATTGCATGTCAAGACATACTCGCAGTTCTGGAGCATTCCGTCTCAACAACTCCTACGTAATCTAAAAAAGTAATAAGCAAGGATATTACTACTTTTGTGGGCGTATTACGATGTAACATTAAATCCAATATTTGTGCCACAACAACAAATGTTTAGCCTTCGCGTAATGATACTCCGAAACGTCACGCTGATGAAGACTACTGGGAGAGCAGCTGAAACTTTGAATTCTATGGTACCATACGGTACTCTAAAAAATACAGAATAATATTGCCAAAATTAAAGACTTAGAAATAGATAGGCCTAGAACGTGATAACTTAGTGGCACAATAGCAGATCTATGATTGCCCTAGATTTTTCTATGAGGACGCAAATGTGAAAACAATAAATTCTCGGTCATTAACAAGCTTAGATCGATACATTCACAGTCAGGAACACGACTTACTTGATAAAGGACTATAATATTATCGATGGTAGTGTGCTTCGATACGTATCTTCATTCCACCTGAAGTATAATTGCAAAAGTATAAATTACATAAATTTACGTTAAACAGCATCGTGGATGCCACGAGCTGTTGGCAAGCTGTTGAGTCTCTGAGAAGAAAGAGACGCAGCAGTGGAACTTATGACATTAATGAAATTCATAGCCTTACACCCGATACTCGGTGAATTTCTTAGGTATAAAAGTCAGCTATGAGCTACTCTGCTCTTTTCCAGTACCGTTCTTGAACTGGTCATTTAAACGCACCTTCTGACGTACCCCGTTACTTTCGTAACATTTACCGCTACAGGATTATCGTGAAAACACACATATATATTATAACTTTGTTTGTTGGTTTGCAAATAATTTTTCTTGATGAAGTGTGAAAACAAATTTATGTCAATACTTAGAAGCTGAGTAGTGATGAAAAAGTTTTAAACAACGTGTACATGATCGAAATCCTTAAAGGGTGAAATCGATCCTGAAGGAAGGGGCAAAAGGATACATTAACAGAAGTGAAAATTACGGATCTAAGGGAGCTATCCTAACGTGCTAATACGGCTTTGACATAACTGCTACAAAAGCGAAGTCGTAGGTTACTGACGTATGTCACAAAATCTCCATTCGAAACAACTGTGATAAATTTCAGTGTGAGTTTAACAAACATTTGTTCTCACTCAGCTATAATATATGAAGACAAAGCGTCTTTAGATGAAGTATGCATGGAGGAAAGATTCGACAAATGAGCCCTCCTACGCCAAGTAGACCTATAGCCAGATTGAGGCTGCAGTTTTTCTTCATAATATTTTCTTCTTCCACATACACAACTGTACCCCGAAATCTTTCGTACGGCGTGCGTCACAGGGTACGTGCCAGAATTATACCATCTCACACTACCATTCAGTTCACAGATGGTACGTAGGGAGGACGATTGTCGCTACAGTTCTGTATGCATACAACTGAATTTATTTTTCCCCTCGTCCTTATTAAGGGAGTAGTACGTTTCTTTGTTCATACTCGAACGTAGGATCACGTAACTACGATAGTAGTTTACACAACGTTGCACAACGCATATCCCATAGTGCAATCCACTGTATAGTCCTGTGAGGACTATACAAAACAAACACAAATCCTAAGCCATTCTCTGAATCTTATCTACGTCTCCATTATCCATACTGATAAGGGTGTAGACCTACGAACTATATTCAAAAACTGGTTGAACGAGGTTTTAGTTGAAGTTGTCCTTTGCAGATAAATTTGGCTAAGGATCACTTTGGTTTTAGAAGGAGCATAAGCATAAGAGATGCATTGAAACTCTCACGAAGTTTGAGAGAAAGGATTATTGAGAAGTGAAGAGATCTGTACCTTGTTTTATATACCTGAAAAAAACTATGTTGCTTTGGATAAGTTTAGAACTATAACGAGGGAAAAGAAAACGCACTGGGGAAGCAGAAGAATTATAAATGAATTACATTTAAACCAAAAACTGCAGTGATAGTGGGTGGAGAAGGTCCGAACTGGACTGAATTAGGAAAAAAGGTATGACAAGGTGCTTATCTGACTCCCACTATTATCAACTTGCACTCTCTGTACTTGGAGAACACGACTGAGGAACGCCCGTTAGATGACAAGGCGGAAGAATTGAAGAAGAATGTTTGACATTTTTCAGACGACTTTGTCATTCTAGAAACGGATGAAAAAGACTGTCAGAAAATAGGGGCTGTCATTGAAGTTAAAGGTAACAGCTATGGAATGGAAATCAGTACAAAGAAAACAAAGTTATGCCACTAGAAGGAGATAAAAGGGTAATGATAATGTTGACTGGAGAAATAACAGAACATCTCCAAACCCTTTAATTTCTAGAAAGCACAATAGAAAGCGAATGTAAATTCAAAACAATAATCAAAACAGAACTGGAAAGGTGAAAGAGGCATTTTGTAAGAAAAGGAGAGTTTCTGTGCCAATTTAAGAAGATCTGAGGAAAATATTGGTAAAGTTTATTTTATGGAGTTCCGTCCCGTATGGTTTCAAAATGTGGACACTGAGGAAGAAAGGCGAAGCAAGGATGAAAGTTTTAGGGATGTGAACGTGGTGAAGGACAGAAAATGTGAGTTGGATGGATAAGATTGGAAAATGGGGAGGTAGAAATAGTGGGAGAGGAGAGGGAGTTACTGAATGCAATAAAATGAACTATAAAAAAATTAGATGGGGAAATATATTAAGAAACGAATATGGGCTTATGAAGTGTCAGCAAGTCGTTTCTGAAAGTATTTGTATGGAGTGAAACATGGACGATGAATAGTTTAGACAAGAAGAGAATAGAAGCTTTTGAAATGTGGTGCTACAGAAGAATGCTGAAGATTAGATGGGTAGATCACATAACTAATGAGAACGTATTTAATAGGATTGGAGAGAAGAGAAGTTTGTGGCACAACTTGACCAGAAGAAGGGATCGTTTGGTAGGACATGTTCTGAGGCATCAACGGATCACCAGTTTAGTACTGGAGGGTAGTGTGGAGGGTAAAAATCGGAGACCAAGAGATGAATACACTAAGCAGATTCAGAAGAATGTAGGTTGCAGTAAGTACTGGGAGATGAAGTTTGCACAGGATAGAGTAGAATGGAGAGCTGCATCAAACCAGTCTCAGGACTGAAGACCACAGCACCAACAATGGGCTTATGAAAACTTAAAAGGAGATGTGTCAGCAAAGGAGAGGGAGGAAGAGATTTCAGACCCTGCTAAACCGTAGTTCATGCAGAAGCATTACGAATGAAGCGATGGGCCACCTGAAATTGAGACTCAGAGGATCTCACAACACAGTAGGAAACGATGATCACCTCTGTAGAATTTTATTAATTTAGTCTTAGTCTGTTGCCAGGATTCCTCAAGGCTCGGTTCAGGTGGACACTAACAAAATCGCTTCCAGAAAAGTACTTTACAGCTCGACTGGATCCAGTATCTGGTTTCAAGTCGTGTACTGAAATAAACGTAGTGCCTGATTCTTTAATTAAATTACATTTGTGTTGACTGGCTGTGAATTGTTGGGCACAGCGTGGAACATCTGTGAGCTTTCTTGCAATCTGTAAACATTTACTGATGATCTAACTTTCCTGTATACATTACGTTTTCGTCAGCTGTAGAGAGGTAGTCTTAAATGTGTTCGATGTCCGTACTTAAAACAGCATGTATCGTCCAAATTCAAGCAACGAGCAAATTTCAAATCCCTCACAACATTTGATAATTATCACCCAGTCACTCGTCAAAACATAGCGGACAAGAATGGAATCGCCAGCGTGACTAGACAAACGGTGACATAAAAGTGTGAGGGAAGCGGAATCGCATAAAATCATTCTAGTACAAAGCTGTTGTCGCAGTAAATTAATCATAAGACATTATTTAATTCCTCAAAGTCAACTTTGGGTGGCGGGACGGGATAATTCAGGGCCCGTACGATCATTCGTCTGGGACTTTGTTACCAAAAGCGTCGCAACAACTCCTTAACGTTTTCATGAAATTATTCCATTCGACGATAAAGAAGGAAACTGAAATTCAAATCGTAGACGGGTGGTATCATGAGTCATTTTCGACATGGCTGGACTTGGCAGTGGGCTAGCGACGGCGGCCGTACGTACCGACCAGCAGATCGACGCAGCGACGACGACGCGGAAACAGACGCCCAGAGGTGCCGTACGTGCGAAAGCGACGCCGACTGACGCCTGACTGCAGGCGACGCTCCGCCACAGGTGCCCGGAGGAGCTCCCACGGCGCGCATGCGCGGGGGAACTTCTCCTCCCCACCCCATCCTCCGTCGGGCTCCCGCCGCTACACCACCCACGGCGCCACTGCCGGCCGGCCAAAACACTGGCCCTGAGGATGGGGGTAGCCAGGCCGCCGGAAACATCCCCCTCCCGAGTTGCCAGGCGGTCGGAGCGGGTTTTAGCAGACTTCTGCGTAGCATCGGAAAGACTCCGAACATCTGGTCCGGGGTTTCCTCGGGATATTACTGCAGCGTCAGCGGATAAAGGCCGTTAAGGGAGAAGCCAGTCCGACCCAGGGCACTGATCCGACGCCAGGAAAAACAGATCCATATATAATAAATCCTGACTATAGATCAGCATAGTACATATCCATAAACTTTCAGAGGTTGTTAAAAGATGATGATAATGGACGGCATTCCAAAAGTGGAATAACGTGGCTGTTACATTACAGAAATTAAGGAGACCTTACAAATAGATATCACACACAGAATACGCGCCATTTTAAACATGTCTGACAGAAGGAACAGTAAATAAATTATCGATACATAAAGTATACAGCCAACAGTTTGCAAAAGTTTAATATAAAAACTTGGGTGAGATTTCGATACAACTAAGAGTTGTGTTCTTCAGAAGGAAGTCATCTATAATGGTTAAACTTATTATAAAACAAAGGTTTGAAAGACTTAACGCTTGACAACATTGAAAAGGAGAACATGAAATAACTACATGTCGCTAAAATTGTGAACATACATGATGAGTTAAGGAGGTGAAGTCAAATAGCAGAAAATATGCTAAAAGTCCTCTATGGAAGCAGTAAAAATTGTTACACAGGTACAGTTTGTACAGGAGCAGTCACATCACTGAACGTTTGACAACTAGTTATGATGCCAGGCAAACAGAGTAGAGCGCGCCACTTACTGGCCGCTAGGGTTAGTTTGTTTGGAGGAAGAGACGAAACAGCGAGGTCATCGGTCTCATCGGATTAGGGAAGGAAGTCGGCCGTGCCCTTTCAGAGGAACCATCCCAGCATTTGCCTGGAGCGATTTAGGGAAATCACGGGAAACCTAAATCAGGATGGCCGGACGCGGGATTGAACCGTCGTCCTCCCGAATGCGAGTCCAGTGTGCTACCACTGCGCCACCTCGCTTGGTCTACTGGCTGCTAATAACGTGATAAACGCTCAAGAGTATGAAATCTTGTTACAATAATACATCAGTATGTTCGATATTTAGATGTTTTAAACAAAGTAAATTGTATATTATGTAAAGAAAACAGAATGTATGAAAGATATAAGAGTAATTAAATAATTGCTATACAAATGAATGCGACAGTATGTAGGAAAATAATAAGACAATTAATTACAAATACGCACTGCGAATAAAGGACATGCTCTAGCAGGAGATTTTATCAAGATGTTACAACAAGCGATAAGAGGGAAATATGCCTTACACAGAATCTTGGAAACAGAATGTGCCATACAGTGCCGTCTAGCGTACAGTCAGTAAGGAAGTACAGAGTTCATAAAGGACAGGGAGGAACAATGGTTCCGAAATGGAAGTGAATTTAAACATAAACCAAAACATCTTAAAGTTTTGAGCAATGGCTTAAAGGCGTTACTGAAGCTTTTGTCACGTAACTCTAATTGTTGCTATAAACTCAGGCCATTGTCATGTCCAGCCATAGTGAAAGGGTTCCACCTGTTTCACCAAGGTGATACTTAGCAGAACGTCAGATCTTGCGCAGTGGGAGATTTTCCATCGGTGAGGACGTTTACATAGCGATTCGCAAGTAGTTCTCTGGCATAGGAGCCGATATCTGTAATCAAGGAATTGAACGGTTGGGAGAAAGTCCGACCATTACCTATAAAGGTTGGGTGACTGTTGAAAAATTATATACTTCACGAACTGTTTGACATACCCAAGTTAGATTTATGGCGTGTGAGTGTACGAAGGAGTATGCTTTTCCACTGTGGTTAATATTACTTCTCCATTTTTCCAAGGAAATATTGAACCATGACTGTTTCCTTAAACTTCAGTCTGTTATACACACATTACCACTGTTCGAAGGAGCAGAAATGGTGTGCAGTAATACGACACCCAAACGTTATTAAGAGTTTCAGGATAAAAAAGTGAAATGCCTGTGCCATACGCGGCTCGTTTTCGTGCCGTTATTGCTTAACATCTTATCTTGGCGGTAGTCCCATCTCGTTTCTTATTCCATTTACCGGCGTCACTAAGTTGCTGGCTTACCTGCCTTTGAGTGGCAGCAGCAGCACTTAACGATAAGAGCACTGTCGTACTATCTTTGGAGCGACCGGTAGCTTTTCCTGGTCGTCGTGTGTCGGGAGTTCAGTGGGGGACAGAGCAGCAGTGAGGTCCGGACAGCCATGACTCGCACGACCGTTGCCGGCACACGTGACTTCAGTAGGGACGACCTTGGTTGGTCGTTCAATCGGTCCTCTCATCAGGCGACGGGTATTTGCACGCCGACCGCTTCCGGGTTCTCTGCGTGTGATTCCTCCTAGTTGTTCCACAGTGACTGGTTTTAGTATTGTTCGAGTTGTTTGGGGAACTGTTTCGCAGAACAGTGAGTAGCTTGTGTGGTTTTGACTGAGTAGTTATTTTAATGCTGTCTGCTTGCTGGATTGGGTCAGTCGGTTGGGACAGAGCAGCAAGGAACTCTCCCCACGGCGCGAGGCCAGGCTGGGACCGCTGGCGACCTGCATGCGTTGTCGGTTCGTGAGGTGCTAGCTGCCAGAGTGACAAAGTTCGTTGCCCACCGAACCTGGACGCTGACGTTGAGTGGTTAACCTATAGTGAAACCTCAGCTATTGTGACATCTCTTCGTTCATTTGCAGGTTGTTGCTCCCTGGGCCATTCGGGCTAGTCTGCGAACTCTTGCAACCGCCTGCCTATGTTATGATTAATTATTAAACTGACTGTTACTTACCAGTGAAGTGCACCAGCGGTATTTTCTGCCCTGTGGCCGTTAACGCCCCAATTATCTGCACTGGTCGTTAGCGTAGTTTGCCGGCAGTGTGCCTTTCCTCGTTGTGTTCATGCTATCCGGCACGGTGTGTACTTCAAGAGCCTTTTAAGATGTTTGGTTCATATTTTGCGTAGAGTAGTTATTGTTCCGTTGGCTCTTTTCAGACGCCAATTCTCAAGACGTAGTGCTGTTCGTATCCTCGTCCTCAGCCGATATTTTCCATCGTTGTGCCGTTGGTCGGATGGAAGGGAATTGGTTAAATTGTTGGTCGGTCCTTGGGCCGTCCCTAGTTTGGGTTGCCATCCGATTATTTAACTTCAGCTCTTGACTGCCTCTCTCACCTCACCTCACGTTTGAGCTACCATCTCAGGCCGACCCTTGGAACACTTCTGAGCACCACTTGTTCTGTTTATTTTAGATTGTGATATTCATTTTAGTTTGAAGTATTGTGCGAGGCCTTGGGACGTTTATTAACTCAGTTCTTTTTAAATTTTTCATAAAGGCCTTCAGCCATGTTAAAGTAGAATTTTGAAGAGTGATTTAATAAAAAAAAATTTTCCTTAAAATTTTTCTATCTGAAATTGTTTGTAATCCAGGCCCTAAGCCGTTAGTTTTTGATGTGTCATGGGTGGCCTTCAGCTGAGGATTGACGTGAACCCCTACTAATAAGGCATTTAGCCGTGTGTATTCTTTAAAGGAAAATTTTTTATATCAAGGAAGTGGTTTATTTAAAATTGTTTGTCTGACTGGTTGTTCACGCCTTCAGCTGTTGTTTCAAATTTGTTTGTGGCATTCAGCCGTGCAATAAGTTAATATTTCCATAATTAGGAATTTGGCTGTTCTGCTGTAAGTTGAAAAACAAATTTCTTGGTTGGATATAATTTTTTATAAATGTGTTTTAATTATAGTTATCCTTCAGACGTGTAGAGTAGGCCTTCAGCTGATAATTCTTTCAATTGCATGATTTTTTTTTAATTTCTACCTTCTAGTTTTAATTACTTTCGAATTCTAAACCAGGCTTTCAGCTGTTCTTTTTTGGGGGTGGTTTTGGCCCTTCATCCCAGAAAGCATCTCACGTTTTCTTTAACTAGGCCTTCAGCTGTATTGTCTTATTGTGATCTTTAAAGCAATGTATAAATAAGTAGTTATTAGAAAAATAAAGTGGTGTGTTTGATTGTGCAACTGACAGTAACTGTTTACGGCCCAATCCACAATCGTAAACTTATCCTGTGCGCTCTCTGAGTATCTACCAACCAGGTTTCAACGCCCTACTAACAAAATCAAAAGTCTCTGTGCCGTTATGATTTGTAGATATGGCATGAACCTAAGGCTGAAATAACTTGGTTCTCTAGGGCTGGCAGAATGTAATCAGTTACCAATAAGTATGGTAATTAAAGCATAGGTATAATTTAGCATCATAAATGAAATACACTCCTGGAAATTGAAATAAGAACACCGTGAATTGATTGTCCCAGGAAGGGGAAACTTTATTGACACGTTCCTGGGGTCAGATACATCACATGATCACACTGACAGAACCACAGGCACATAGACACAGGCAACAGAGCATGCACAATGTCGGCATTAGTACAGTGTGTATCCACCTTTCGCAGCAATGCAGGCTGCTATTCTCCCATGGAGACGATCGTAGAGATGCTGGATGTAGTCCTGTGGAACGGCTTGCTATGCCATTTCCACCTGGCGCCTCAGTTGCACCAGCGTTCGTGCTGGACGTGCAGACCGCGTGAGACGACGCTTCATCCAGTCCCAAACATGCTCAATGGGGGACAGATCCGGAGATCTTGCTGGCCAGGGTAGTTGACTTACACCTTCTAGAGCACGTTGGGTGGCACGGGATACATGCGGACGTGCATTGTCCTGTTGGAACAGCAAGTTCCCTTGCCGGTCTAGGAATGGTAGAACGATGGGTTCGATGACGGTTTGGATGTACCGTGCACAATTCAGTGTCCCCTCGACGATCACCACAGGTGTACGGCCAGTGTAGGAGATCGCTCCCCACACCATGATGCCGGGTGTTGGCCCTGTGTGCCTCGGTCGTATGCAGTCCTGATTGTGGCGCTCACCTGCACGGCGCCAAACACGCATACGACCATCATTGGCACCAAGGCAGAAGCGACTCTCATCGCTGAAGACGACACGTCTCCATTCGTCCCTCCATTCACGCCTGTCGCGACACCACTGGAGGCGGGCTGCACGATGTTGGGGCGTGAGCGGAAGACGGCCTAACGGTGTGCGGGACCGTAGCCCAGCTTCATGGAGACGGTTGCGAATGGTCCTCGCCGATACCCCAGGAGCAACAGTGTCCCTAATTTGCTGGGAAGTGGCGGTGCGGCCCCTACGGCACTGCGTAGGATCCTACGGTCTTGGCGTGCATCCGTGCGTCGCTGCGGTCCGGTCCCAGGTCGACGGGCACGTGCATCTTCCGCCGACCACTGGCGACAACATCGATGTACTGTGGAGACCTCACGCCCCACGTGTTGAGCAATTCGGCGGTACGTCCACCCGGCCTCCCGCATGCCCATTATACGCCCTCGCTCAAAGTCTGTCAACTGCACAAACGGTTCACGTCCACGCTGTCGCGGCATGCTACCAGTGTTAAAGACTGCGATGGAGCTCCGTATGCCACGGCAAGCTGGCTGACACTGCCGGCGGCGGAGCACAAATGCTGCGCAGCTAGCGCCATTCGACGGCCAACACCGCGGTTCCTGGTGTGTCCGCTGTGCCGTGCGTGTGATCATTGCTTGTACAGCCCTCTCGCAGTGTCCGGAGCAAGTATGGTGGGTCTGACACTCCGGTGTCAATGTGTTCTTTTTTCCATTTCCAGGAGTGTAGAAAAAAACCGAATTTATTATCGAATGCTCAATTCTTCATATTTACCTTACGTGTGTTGAAAGAACAGACGAGAGATAGGCAATAACTAGTGACAGTACGTAGGTACAAAGAGATTTCTCCGTAACTGTGCATCGTAATCCTGTTTCATTATAACGTTAATTATTTTCGACAAGATGGCAGTTTTCGTTAGTAATAAGCCCTTTCGGACCCTTAAGTAGTTCTCATCCAGGGATATACCAGAGATGTGGTCTCAGCCGTTAAACGTTAATGCTAGGCAGCTTAACGGGTCAGAGCTGTCACCGAAAAACTGTGAAAATGAACAGAATTACGTTAGACATAAAAAAAAGCTTTACCTGTCTGTGGACAGTCGACTGTTTTCCTCGATGGCCAAGGATGTAAACAGCTCGCAAAGCTAGCGACTGGTCTCACTTTGCTGGTTTGATCTTCGACAACCAAAACGCATCTTCAGAGATAGTGCACACAGACTCCACGTGTCGGTGTCTGCTCGCTTTATTCGCATTTGTGTCTGTGTAGTGGTGTAACGCCCGTTTGCAGCAGTGAGATGTTAGGAAGGAAGCTGTAATGAAATTTGATTCTGTACAACGTACCACAGCACTATCGAACATCAGACCTACTGGTTACAGTTGGGTGCGAACCACTACCAGATTTGTATACGAGATCTTGTGTGTTTTCACAGACACTCTACAGAGAGATCGTTTGATTACAAGGCGATGAGCCTCCAGTCGTACATACCTCCTCTTTTGTTCTGCACAGGTACCCAGTGTTATGACTCTTGCGTTCCGTTTTGGAAGTTTTTACTCTTGAATTCCTTTGTTGTAACATAGTTCATATCCTCTTGTTGTTTTCACTTCTGTGAGAGGTGTATGAGGCATCACGCCTGCTCACAACACTCATCACAGTTGCGACGGTAATATGCTCTTAGCTCGTAACTCGTGTTCTATAGCAAATTGACTACACTACATAAGGGGAACAGGCACGTCACTGACCAGAAGAACAGATCATAAAAAAAAAAGAAACGAGGCACAACAAAGATTTAAACACGGATTTCTCACGTTACATTACACTTTGACCTATGTGCTGCAGATAACCACAACTCCGTGGCCCTTCCAATTCGCTCGATGTTGTACGTATTGAGGTTGTACCGTTAACTGTTTCTATTTTGCTTCATACAATGAAGGCTTTCACGACCTGATGTTTCAGCTGCCGAGAATTCTTCCGGGTTGTATGGCCGTGGTCCATGGAACTCTTCTATCCCTGACGTTTCGACCAAAGCTACGTTGGACATCTTCGGAGGTGCTCCTGGTTGTGCTGAGTCTTGCCGACTGCTTGCTTCTTTTTTCACTGTTCGGTATACCTTTTTCCTGCATCTGTGTTCAATTTTGGGCGGACTATCCACTGAGTCGTTGGGAGCTTCACTTTTGAGCACCAAAGGTCTCAGAAGTTCTGGCAAAAGCGAAAAGATAACTTACAATCTTATTGCTAAATCATATTAAGCGTTACTCTGTCGTATACCACCAGTAGACAGAAACACTCTCGTTCGCACTTATTTTCCATGTTTGATTTCCATATTTGTGGGTGTTCCAAGATTTCTTGTGTGTGAATAGCGCAGCTACAAGGCTTCTGGAACCGTACCATACATAGTAATAGACTCATAACTTCACATGCGTGCATTGCCTACATGCAACCAGCAGCATTGTCGTTCTAATTTACCCTACTTTTGGATCGTTGGCATTGTTTCATTAAAAAAGTGAATGTTTGCAGAGAATATACACTTTCTATATATTATTATGAACTGTCGATTGGCTAACAATACCAGCCCCTGACTATCAATCAATTCTGTGAAAACCGAAATAGCACTTTCCATATCCGCAATATTGGCGGTGAAAATTTTGGGTGATTCACCCTGTATATGTACGAACTTATGTTCCACACCTCCTCCTGAATCATTGGACCAATGTCACACGGTCACACTGTCACAATGTCACACTTGGTACACATATGACTTACTGTTGGGAAACGTCTGAGTGGGCGTAAAAACCACCTGCCCATCAAAGTCGTGGGGATGAAAAAAGCAGTGTAGTCTCCGATGTGCCAACACCCACATTTTATTCAAGCAGTATTTGAGAATAAGAGCACTCAGAGACCTATGACAGCCTATAACGATAATTTCAAAACTTTAAGAAATTTTCTGTCGCTGACGACCCCTACAAAATGAGGGAAGGCAAAATTGTATCGCTTACTACACTTTTGCTCTTCATGCAGTAAAACTGCTGCATGAAGCATGACGTTTCAATTTATTTATTATTTACTACTAAATTCATTCTTGTCACGTTTTGCAGACAGTATTCACGTGTACTACTGAACGCACCAAAAACATTATAGCACTGTACTACACAAAGTGCATCAGATATGACGTCATAAACACTGAGATCTGTGAAAAACAAATTTATTACTTCCTTGCTACTAAGTCTTTTTGCAACACTTCTATGAGATACTATCCACACCTGCTGCTGAATGTACCGACATAAATATATTTCACAACATGTAGTTCAGTAAATATGACGTCAAATACAGAGAGGTGTGATAAATTTCCGCATCGTGTATTATTTTCTATTTTATTACTTCTGTAGTAATAACTCTATTCGTATCTCATTTCAAAACAGTGGCCACATATACCATAGGATGTACCTGCAAAATTATATCATTTCACAGCACATAGTTCTGGAGAAACGACGTCATAAACGTTGAGCAGCATTAAAAAGGAAACTGAAGGTCCAAGTATGCAAGAGATGCAGATACGTTGAAATATGTTAAATATATGTGAAATATATTTTATGTATGTGTAAGATGGCAAAGACACAAGTACAAAGCACATACCGAGCCCATGGGATGATTTCAACCAAATCTGGTACATATATCAGTTGCAATATGGAACGAAATACTATAGGATTAAGAAGCACCAGCTCACTATTGGGGTGAGCTTGATTTCGTGGAGAGAGAAAGAATGAGTAGCAGATGGACAGACTGCCAGAGGGAAGGAGGACATGGCAATAAATAGGGGGAGGGGGAAATGGACAGGGAAAGGAAAGGAGATACACAGAGATGGAGTGAGTAAGAGAGAGAGGAAGAAAGAAAGGGAGGAAGAGTTGAAAAGACAGAGGGAAGGATACGATGGACAGAGGAAGTGAAGAGGAGGAGATGGACGGAGAGACGGAAGATGAGATGGACAGGAAATGGGGAGTGGAAGTGAGAGGGGAGGAGGAGGTGGACCTAGAGAGGGGTTAGGAAGTGGACTTGTAGGGGTAAGGGGTGAGGGAGGAGATGAACATAGAGAGAGAGAGAGAGAGAGAGAGAGAGAGAGAGAGAGCGGGAAGGAAGACGCGGTTCGAATAAATACACTCCTGGAAATGGAAAAAAGAACACATTGACACCGGAGTGTCAGACCCACCATACTTGCTCCGGGCACTGCGAGAGGGCTGTACGAGCAATGATCACACGCACGGCACAGCGAACACACCAGGAACCGCGGTGTTGGCCGTCGAATGGCGCTAGCTGCGCAGAATTTGTGCACCGCCGCCGTCAGTGTCAGCCAGTTTGCCGTGGCATACGGAGCTCCATCGCAGTCTTTAACACTGGTAGCATGCCGCGACAGCGTGGACGTGAACCGTATGTGCAGTTGACAGACTTTGAGCGAGGGCGTATAATGGGCATGCGGGAGGCCGGGTGGACGTACCGCCGAATTGCTCAACACGTGGGGCGTGAGGTCTCCACAGTACATCGATGTTGTCGCCAGTGGTCGGCGGAAGGTGCACGTGCCCGTCGACCTGGGACCGGACCGCAGCAACACACGGATGCACACCAAGACCGTAGGATCCTACGCAGTGCCATAGGGGATCGCACCGCCACTTCCCAGCAAATTAGGGACACTGTTGCTCCTGGGGTATCGGCGAGGACCATTCGCAACCGTCTCCATGAAGCTGGGCTCGGTCCCACACACCGTTAGGCCGTCTTCCGCTCACGCCCCAACATCGTGCAGCCCGCCTCCAGTGGTGTCGCGACAGGCGTGAATGGAGGGACGAATGGAGACGTGTCATCTTCAGCGATGAGAGTTGCTTCTGCCTTGGTGCCAATGATGGTCGTATGCGTGTTTGCCGCCGTGCAGGTGAACGCCACAATCAGGACTGCATACGACCGAGGCACACAGGGCCAACACCCGGCATCATGGTGTGGGGAGCGATCTCCTACACTGGCCGTACACCTGTGGTGATCGTCGAGGGGACACTGAATAGTGCACGGTACATCCAAATCGTCATCGAACCCATCGTTCTACCATTCCTAGACCGGCAAGGGAACTTGCTGTTCCAACAGGACAGTGCACGTCCGCATGTATCCCGTGCCACCCAACGTGCTCTAGAAGGTGTAAGTCAACTACCCTGGCCAGCAAGATCTCCGGATCTGTCCCCCATTGAGCATGTTTGGGACTGGATGAAACGTCGTCTCACGCAGTCTGCACGTCCAGCACGAACGCTGATCCAACTGAGGCACCAGGTGGAAATGGCATGGCAAGCCGTTCCACAGGACTACATCCAGCATCTCTACGATCGTCTCCATGGGAGAATAGCAGCCTGCATTGCTGCGATAGGTGGATATACACTGTACTAGTGCCAACATTGTGCAAGCTCTGTTGCCTGTGTCTATGTGCCTGTGGTTCTGTCAGTGTGATAATGTGATGTATCTGACCCCAGGAATGTGTCAATAAACTTTCCCCTTACTGGGACAATGAATTCACGGTGTTCTTATTTCAATTTCCAGGAGTGTACATACCCGGGCGAGACGTAGCATCTATTGTTTCGTGCACATATCGAAACGCGGTTTTCGGCAAATATTAGAGCGCCGAGGAAATTTTTTTTATAACTGAATTCAATAGCTCTTGAGAAGACAATTACGGCGATATAGCTTTTATTAATGTTGACGTTGAAACCTGTCGCAAAAAATTAGAGAACTGTGCTAGAGAGCACGGTGGCCGAAAGCGAAATTAGCTGTGCAAACACCGCACTACGCTGTGTCAGAATTTCAAGACATTTGCTTCTTTACTTTTCTGCCCTGCAGGCCGCTCATTTCTGCTACAACATTCGTTGCATGCAAGCATGTACATCAATGAGAAGAAGGTGGATATACTGCTTTTATGTGGTGGATGTAAAATAAACGCCGTAAAAACAGTGCAGCAGCATAGGGCTATCCATCCGGATCGCCAATGTCCGATGCCCAGGAAACTACACGCGTTATTAAGACACTAGTGCTGACTGTTTGCTTGAACGACAAATAGAGGATATGAAAGAAGAGGGCAAATGGCCGAGAACACGCTGCTCTGACTACGACGCTAATGAATCCGCAAGTGGTACGCGGTACATTGCCAAGGAATGTAGGATCGCATCCTCCATCGACAGAATTTACATCCCTATCATCTGCCAGTACATCAGGCACTCGACGATCGTGATTTCGAACGTCGTACAGAATTTTGTCGGTTTGCCCTTCAGCAAATGAGAGACGACCCTACGTTTTTCCAACGTATGCTGTTTACGGATGAAGTAACGTTTTACTATCCACGCTAATGTAAGTTCGTATGACAAGCACTACTGGGCAGACGAAAATCCGCACTGACTTTGTCAGGTGCATCAACGGCCATGGAGCGTAAACCTGAGGTGCAGCACCGTAGGAAATTACGTTGTGGGACATTACTTCAGATAAGGCGTTCGAAATGGACATTCGTACGCTCACTTTCTGACGATCATTCTGCCCATTCTTCTAGAAGGGATACCACCTGATATTGGACAGAGTATGTGGCTGCAACGCGCCGGTTGTCCAGATCACTTGTCCCGTGTAGCAATGCAAATACTGACAGAGAACTTTCCTGATCGTCCGATAGGGCGAAATTCTGTTGGCCGGCGATATTCTCCGTTTTGACTACTCTTGATATCTTTTTTTCGGGAGCACTAAAGTTGCAGTCTATTGCGAAGCCACAACTACACCAGACGAAATGTGTCGTCGAATCGCCAGCGCATGCTCTACCGTATCACACACTTAATTACATATGTTCGTTGTTCATTGTTCTTTCGAAAGGCTATTGCAAATGTGCTTTTCAGTCCATAGTGAAGAGTTGCTTAAATAAAGGATAAGGTTATTGTTTTGGAAGACAAAGTTTATGTTCTGTGACTTCTTTGGCTGCTACTACTACATTGTTCGTAAGTTGTTTATTTAAATGTGTACGAAATTCATTGCGTACACAGCGTTTGTTGCACCTGGTGGTAACACTGTCATTACACAGTCCCGTTCAGCATGAAACGTTTCGTCAAGAAGGATATTTTACGGTGTACAGGTAGTAAACAATGTATTTTATTAAATGTTTAGTTCAACGAATGTATACCATATGATATAATTTAGAGCAGTGGAGGTAGAGACAGTTTACCTCTAAGAAGCACATAGGTACGTACAGAAAAAGATAGGTCAAATCTTCCTTCTAACATTTAGATATTTAACACAGTAGTTACTTTTTTCAACCTATAAGACCTCTTTATTTTTGAAGAATGAATAGTTGATCTCTCTGTTTCAGCTCACGTAATTCTGAGAGGACACACAAATGTGAAATAGTTTTCCTCAGCAGTTTGTGATCCGTTGGATTCCAGCCTATGTCGCACTTCCATATACAACATTTGCATGTAAAACTGCATTTAGGTCGTAAGATGGTTTAAGGGGAAATAAAGTCTTACTTTAATAGCGCAGGTCTATCTTACGGTATAAGCAACACAGCCTGGTCCGAGACGCTTGCTTTACAGTGTTTGCACCGTAAATGCCGTTTCCGGCCAGCACCCTCTCATGACTAGGACATTTCTCCATTTTTTCGCGATAGCTGTCATCTTCAACATTAACAAAGGCTATATCACTGTAATTGTCTTCTCAAAAGCTGCCGAATGAGGTTATAAAAAGTACACCGTCTCATTTAAGAAACCGCACTTACTTCAATATCTCAGTTGATACCAGCGCTAGAAACATTAACCAAACAAGAACATATGTACAAAAAACTGCGTTTCGATATGTGTAACAGCGCACGAAATGAAAAGGGTGTTACGTTTTGCGTGACTCATCGTGTATAGAATTTAATCTTAGCACGGCAGATCATTGTTTTCATTTTCGTATAAGGTGACACCAACTTCTAAAAGAGATGTGAAGATGTCGGCAGGTTGTCGTTGGCCTGAAAGCATGTTGGTGAACCGAACAGAATGATACTGAGAAACGGAGAAAAATCTGTGGGACTTTTCTGCCGAGACAAAGCAGCCAACAATATCTCTCCGCGTAAATTGATCTAAGGGCATAGGAGGAGACGAAATACGCACAATTAGTGGAATAATAGTAATTAAGGGCTGGGTAGTGATAAGAAATATGAGGTTAGCAAAGAGTAATTGGTATCCCAAGCGAAACTCCAGGATAATGAAATTAATTAAAGCGGATGTAACACGAGAACCAAGTGAATTCTGGCAAAAGAGTTACGAGCGAACTCTTGAAGCTGTGAATACAAAAAAAATGTTATATCGGAGTGCGTGAAATATGAATGACACGAAATTATTTCCGTAACATTAATACGCCAAGTACGTATGTACTGGTAGACAGTAATAAAGCAGTCAGTCTGTGCTAAGTTTCATAATAATACCTTGAAAGGCAAAGAAAGCTATGGTGATATCACTGAATCAACGAGATGTTACTTAATCCCATTGTTCTATATTTGTCCATAGAAAACCAACAGAATATTGAGCTTATCCTGACTTATGGTGTAGCATGTCTAATAGGTTATCTACATACACGATCTCTTTTAGCAATCTAGAATATCTCACCAAAGAATAAAGTTGCTGGCGGTGAAGAAGCAGATAACAGAAGGTGCGTATATTGCAGGACGGATGAGTGGCTGCGCTAACGTATCGACTAGTTAATCTTTGCCCCATACATTCTTAATAGAACGATTGACAAGTCCCGCCTTTCCTATCGCCAGAAGTGACTTAACATTGTATAATTAATGTATGCAACTCGATTTAACGTCACAGACCACATGCTCAACCTATCTGAATCATTAGCATTGCATTCGGTTCTATACTTTTTAATCTACACATTATGCTATTAAAAAAATCTCAGTTGACTTTTGAATATCGAAAAATTGTCAAATTTTGTGAATCGTACTATATTAGCTAAAAGGTCTTCATTTGCTGCAATAGAAACTCGTTAGGTAGTGCGTCCATAAGACCACTGCTACCATAAACATTCATTGACCACAAAATAAGATGTCTACGAAAGGTTCCTCCCAATAGTAAACTTTAGCATAAAAACTAATAAATGCTGCAACAACGATAATTATTGCGCTGGCTTCAACGTCGATCACAACAGCTTCGATAGTTATGTACAGAATATACAGCAAATTTGGAATAAAATCACGCATTCACGTTTGTAGCAGCTATCGCATTTTTGTTGTTGTTGTTGGAGAATGATTTTCTGCGGCACTCCACGCTTGTACACCTGGACAAGCTTCATCGTCCCCAGGAAAACAACTGCAATCTTCACCTACGTGAAGCTGCTTAGTGGATTCTAGCTTGGGTCCCCCACCACAAATTTTTACATCCCGTACTTCCCTCCACTAGCAAACTGACTATTCTTTGAGGCTTCTGGATGCGTCCTGTCTATCATCCTCTCTTTTTGTCCAGCTTTGTTCCAGATTTCTTTCTGCCGAATGTTGTTCAGTACATCCCATTAGTTATCTCATCTAACTACGGCGTCTTCAGCTTTCTTCCATGGCACATTTGAAAAGCTCTAATTGTCCTCTTCACTGAACTGTATAAACAATTCAGATAGCGCTACACTCCAGAGAAATAACCCCATTATATCCAATAACAAATTAATCATCTTATAAAATAGTTACATAATATTAAAATAAAAATTGAGATGAAGATAAATGTTCTTCCATTAAATGATTTTGGGCCTAATAGATTCTAAACATTCATGGTGGTGTCTGATTGTTCTATACCGTGTCTCCCTACCACTTTCGCGCAACGACGCTCTGAGCGTGTTTTTTAGGGAATTAACTAGTTTGAACCTGGGACCTGTTGCTGGTAAGGAGACGCCAGACCACACATGACATGTAGAATTCAGATGAGTTCAATACCAAATACTAAATGATCTCAGCGTCAGCTCCACTGCACTCCCTGTAAAAGAATCTTAATACTAGCTAAATATAGTGGAAAGGGTTCAAGGCTTTCCTATTTTTAGTTAGCTGGTAAACTAACGTCGAAAAAGCAGTTAAGTTTACCATTGGAAATTTTATTCTACTCACAAAACATTGTTTATAAATTGCACTATTGATAAAAGGAAATGTTTTAATACAGGATGGTAAAAACCAACTGCGTTCAACAAAAATGTGAACGAATATTCCCTGAATGGGTTTCCAAGTTCTACAATCGATCGAAGGATGACCTATGCCATATCACATCTATAATCTAGGTTTAATTTAAGTTTCACAAAAGAGAAAACTATCAAAATGGTCTAAAGTGACCCTCAATTATCTTTAATTACTTATCTAACTTGTCGTAAATTACAGTGGCTGATGTGGCTTCTCAATAACTATATAAAAGAAAAATCATCGCGTTTCAGATCTGTTCTTCAAGTGGCAAATGTGAACACCATGAGTTTTAATTAACGATCAACACTAGTATTACGTAAAAAAAGGAGTGTAACAGATGAGACTTCTGCAGTTCTGAGTGAAGCCTTATGCGCTCAAAAATGCGGCATCGCGTGCGTTCATTACCTTGTCGGTGTTTAGGCAGCGTCAGGGCGACAGTGGCCGGCGCACCAGCCATCCAGCTCGCCGTCTCGGAACTCACTCTGCTCTAACTTCTCCTTACTACAGTTTACCGAAGTTAGTTTAAAAAAAACTATCTGGCTATGTTTTCATCTGACCAATCAGGGTCTCAATGTTAACCTTAAGCTCCGCCTACAAAAATTCTGTCTATCCAATGAGAAACGTTATACTTTTCGTGGTGGGGCAATGTTTTTAAAGTTTGCAACGTAACAGAGACGCTAAAAAGTCTCACGCTAAAACCTGCAGCTGGTGTGGTCCTTTTAGCGTTATCGTAAGATCTATACTGTTCTTCTGGAGGGCCCTATCTTTTAACATGGGCTGGAGGGTGGTCCTTGACGTACCTGAGACGCGAAAAAGTCTCACGCTAAAACTTGCGGGTGGTAGTGGCCCTTTTTGTGTTATCGTAAGATCTATACTGTTTGTCTGGAGGGCTCTAGCTTTTAACATGGGCTGGGGGGTGGTCCTTGACGTACCTGAGACGCGAAAAAGTCTCACGCTAAAACGTGCGGGTGGTGAGGCTCTAGTGGTTAGCTGGCGACGTGGATGTCCAGTCCGACCCTTATCGTAGGGCCTTCTAGCTTAACACGGTTCTGCTCTCGGCTTCTGTTCTCGTTTCTCCCCTCAGAACTGCGTCGGTCTCACGGTGGGAAGGCACGACATGCATTTAGGCATTCTTGTGTTAGTCTGTGGTATTCCATTTGCTCACTCGTTACTCGTATTACTTTGGTTAATTTAATGTCACGATTTATACGGAGCTATGTGACATACTACTGGATTTGCTTATCATGTCAGGGTTTTCATGGAAGGTGTTGGATTTGCCTGACACCTTACAAGATACTAAATTGAATATAAACAATTAGTAGATACCGCTCCATAATGCGACGAGTTCCGACTGTTGTGAAATTTCTGTTTATGTAGTTCTGCAGAATAGATACTTCAGTTTGTTAGAATATAAACCAGTCAATTTTTAATAAGTGTAAAAATGAGAAAGACGAAAATGGGACAGTTTACTTAATTTCTTGCTGAAGAAATTTAGAGAAGGAAAGAATGTGTATTTTGGTTAAAAGTTTTCATGTGCGACACAAATGCAGGTTGTTAAAATTCTAGCAAAAGCTGTTGCTAGGGTCGACGGTAGCCTCTTTGTTCATTCTCCAGGTGCCCAGATTAATTAACACAACCTCGCTAATGGAAACAATACGTGTTTCCGTATTCCAAAATTTCCCGCATACAACACCGCCTCCTTAGCTGGGTGGTAACGTGCTCGCCTCCCATGCAAGTGGGTCCGGGTTCGATTCCCGGCAGGGTTGGAGATTTTCTCCGCTCGGGAACCGGGTGTTGTGTTGTCATCATCATCATTTCATCCTCATCACCGTCGATCAAGTCGCCCAATGTGGTGTCGAATAAAATAAGACTTGCACTTGACGGTCGAACATCCCCGAGAAGAAGCATCCCAGCCTACGACGCCATATCCTCCTTTCCGTTTTTTTTCCCCACAAACAATATCCGTACTAAGGTCATAAATATTGTTGAAAAAGGTTTTAAAGGATTTTAAAACACATTGTAATACAACAGTTATCATCCTGTTAAGTTTAACTATGCAAGTATGCTTGCAAATTTGTATACTGTTTAACAAAAAAATGGCTCTGAGCACTATGGGACTCAACATCTGTGGTCATAAGTCCCCTAGAACTTAGAACTACGTAAACCTAACTAACCTAAGGACATCACACACATCCATGCCCGAGGCAGGATTCGAACCTGCGACCGTAGCGGTCGCGCGGTTCCGGACTGAGCGCCTAGAACCGCTAGACCACCGCGGCCGGCTACTGTTTAACAGATGAGATTTATACACAGCCTACGTTGTCCTATAATGATATTGGCTATCGATACGTTTAAAAGGTTGGACATGCAGATATTAATACAGCGTACTAAACGATTGCAACAACAACATCTGCAGATAAATGCACTATCTACCGGTCGTTGTCACAGCAACACAAGAATAATCTCCTTTAAGAAAAGTAACTGCGTCACTGCTACACGCAAACAAGCATGTTTGCTTGTTCTGCAAGGTTCGCAGAAGATCTTCTGTAAAGTTTGGAAGGTAGGAGACGAGATAGTGGCAGAAGTAAATCTGTGAGTACCGGGCGTGAGTCGTGCTTCGGAAGCTCAGATGGTAGAGCACTTGTCCGCGAAAGTCAAAGGTCCCGAGTTCGAGTCTCGGTCGGGCACACAGTTTTAATCTGCCAGGAAGTTTCATATCAGCGCACACTCCGCTGCAGAGTGAAAATCTCATTCTGGATACCTCATATAGTCCATCTCTCCTTTGTTCCTTGATCAGCGTAAAGACAAACTGTCTGCGACCTACCAGTGGCCTTCCACACAGGCTTTCGTCGAGCTTCATCTCCAATTCAAGAGTAGAGAAGGCCTGGTAGACGAACAAAGGCTGAGCAAAACCAAAATGAGGGCGAAAATAGCGACTTGAGAAGCATTAAAGGAATAGCAAAGTAAAATTTTGTCACATGACCTGATTATAAAGGGTAATTATTTGTGGTCTTATGTTAGGTCAGTAAGAGCATTGACACCATCTGTTTAGTCACCAGTGACCATATTGGCACCGAAACTGGAAATAGCAAAGAGACCCCAAATAATGAATTCGGTCTTCTGAAGCAGTTTTACCCCGAAAGACCATGACACGGTTCCTCATTTCAAGTATCGGTCTGGTGCCAAATTGGCACACACAGAGTGAAGCAAGCGTACGACAGAAGATCAACCGAAACTGCTGGACACTGGGAAGCCAGCGTGTGAGCTACAGTGATCATATTAAGGAATTTGCTCCCCTTCTAGCAGGCTAGTGCGGAAATGAATACTACACAGCGATTGAAAAAAAAAAGAAAACCATGTCAGATTTTTGGGGTCTAGCGCTCCTACAGAAAGCGTATTGCGGTGATATGGCTTAGACGCAGCCTGGGGATGTTTCCAGAGCGAATTTTCCACTGTGCAGTGCAGTGTAGGCTCCTCCCCAGGCTGTGACTAAACTATGTCGCCGCAGTATCTATTTTTCTAGGAGTGCTAGTCAAGCAAGTTTCGAAGGAGGATTCCCATGGTGTTTGGAAGGTACAGCATACTGGCGAAAGTAAAGCTGTGACGACGGATCGTGAGCCGTCCCTTCATTGTTCAGTTAGTAGAGCACTTGCCTGCGTAAGGGCGATGTCCCGGGTTCGAGTCCCACTCCGACATACGGGTTCAGACTGCTAGGAAGTGCCATATCGGAGCATATTCTGCTGCAGAATGAAAGATTCATCCTGGGACGGCGATTCAATTCTCACGAAACGTACTAGTACGCATTTGTAGTTTTCTTGTTCTGTAATGCCACAAAAATTTATGAGCGGTGGCTCCAACTATTTTCCTCCATGCCGATAGTATTTTTGCGTTAACGTCAACTACCGAATAGTGTGTACACAATAAAAGAGGAGAAGCTCCGTCCAACGCCTACCGCACGAAATCAGTAAGAGCTAATGAGGCGAAACGTAAGGTAACCACGTGTTAAAAGTATAATTAAAAATCTGACTGTACGAAACAGAAATAATAAATTAAATGTCATCGGTATTAACTGTTATGATAAAAAGTAAATTCATTGAACGGGAACAATAGCGGCACTCTGCATGCAGTACAGAAACATACAAAATAAACTGTAGGGACACGGTCACCTCAAAGATAATTAAAATTGACGCCGGTCGTTCAGTGATTGTCGCTGGGACAACGTGCAGAGTCTCGATGTGGTACATCCGCCGTGAGCAGTCCATAAATCAAGGATCGAATAGCGACGGACAGGCGCTGTCGATCACTATGGGACGAAGTTCAGATGAACCACTGATGTGCCGAAAAGCAGACGCCGCCGGTCAACGTCGAGATGTACACATTCATTTAACCACCAGGAAATGACGCGAGAATAAGTCCTGGTATGGAGCACGGTGACAAGAAGCCACTAGGCACGATGGAGATAAGAATATCGGTAAACGAATCAAGTAAGCAGCTTTTAATAGTGGTTGGCCTGGAGCTCTAGCACAGAAAAAATATACCAGCGGCCAAAATGGATCAAAATGAGCCCTAATAGGAAAATAAGTATAATCTGAGACAGTATCTACAAACAATAAAACATGAAGCCTTAGTAATCGCTAAATAGGATGAATATATATACAAAACGAAATTTTTCAACGAAAATGGTATAGTGGAAATTAATAGAATTCCGCAGAACTAAATTTCAAACTACAATTGAAAAGTTAGGTCTCAACAGCAATTATTTATTTTCGCCACTAGAGAAGATTTCTTTTAAAATTATGAATCCTCGACTACAGAACCAATGGTCACAATTTAAGATACACAAAGGAAATATTCCAATACATCCAGTTATGAACAACATAAGCTATCCTTATTATAAACTGAAAAAAACTTAGTAATAATTTAAAATCTGTTTACATTAATGAAGAGAAATTTAATATTAAGAATGGCTTCGAACTTGCCCAAACACTGTATACTGTAGATATTCCTAGCAGTGTTAGATTTTCTCCATTAGATGTAATAAACCAATTTGACGAAATGTAGATATCAGTAAAAATAATTTAGTACGGCAAAACAATGAGCACAGAAGAAACAATTGAATTTACTGAACTTCTTGAAAGTATTCTAGCTTCCAGTTATTTTTCTTTTAATTATAAAATTAATTTTCATACAGATGGATTAAGGACTAGCAACAGGGAATTAACTGGGACTTTAGTAGACTTTTTCTCAACCAAACTGTAATTCAATTTTTTTATGAAAATGCTGACATTACCAGTAAAATTATTTATTATAGAAGATATGTTACACATTCTTTTTTTCGTTTAAGAGAACACACTACAGGCACTATTTGTAGTAGATCATTATTAGGCCAAAACCTCATGTAAAATATTGAATTGAAGGCTCTATCCAAAATCACTTACAAATTCTGCATAATACCTGTACATAGAATTTGCTAAATACCAGTTTCATATCTATGCACGTTACAAAAACTAGCCATCTTCTTCATTTAATTAGCAACTGGACTCCAGAGAAAAACATTTTTATGTTATTTTTAACGACTTGTTATTGAACATTCCTGCCTTTTAGTTTTCTCTTTCCTATCCTATTTCTCTCTATGGCACAGCTTGTATTTTTGTATTTTTACTTACTCTCATTTTATTCTTGGGTTAATTGATCCATAGTTTTTATACAATGACACAAATTATACTTTTTCCAATTAGGTCTTTTTATTAGTTTTAGTTATTTCTGTACTTTTCCTTTGCAAAGGTTACAAGATAAGTATTGATTACTGGTCGCCGCTCTTCGTATCTCTGTCATGTCCAGTGTCTTCTTGCCACCCCTGCAACATTGGCATGTAGGTGCATTACAATGTTCTATCGATGTTACTACAAGATGTTTCACTGCATGACATAATGACGATGTACTTCCAACATTATGGATGTCCGGCACATAGCTCGCGTGCGGTTGAAGCGGTACTGAATAGCATATTTCATGAGAGGTGGATTGGTCGTTGAAGCATCATACCATGGCCCGCACGTTCACCGGATCTGACGTTCCCGGATTTCTTTCTGTGGGGAACGTTGGATGATATTTGCTACCGTGATCCACCGACAATGGCTGACAACATGCGTCAGCGCATTGTCAATGAATGTGCGAACATTACGGAAGACGAACTACTCGCTGTTGAGGTTGACGGACATAATTTTGAGCATTTATTGTGTTATTTGCAGGTGATCACGCTAGCATGCGTTCTCAGAAATGATAAGTTCACAAAGGTACATGTATCACATTGGAACAACCGAAATACAATGTTCAAACGTACCTACATTCTGTATTTAATTTAAAAAACCTACATGTTACCAACTGTTCGTCTAAAATTATGAGCCATATGTTTGTGACTACCACAGCGCTATCTATCACAAACCGAAAAAAGTTGACCAACTAAAACATTCATATTTCTTTGCGTACTACACGAACATTTAATAAAAAATGGGGGTTCCTACTTATAAAAACGCGGTTGATATCCGTTTGACCTATAGCAGCGCCATCTAGCAAGCCAACCCCTTCAAGCTAGACAAGTTTCGTTCGTCATAGTTTTTTCGCTTTACGCTTATTTCGTGAGATATTTGGCCCAGTCACGATCAATGGACCACTCTGTATATGATGACTTTTGAACACTATTAAGGTAAATACATTGTTTGCTCTCTATCAAAATCTTTCATTTGTTAACTGTTCCTATCAGTAGTTAGTGCCTTCAGTAGTTAGAATCTTTTATTTAGCTTGCAGTATTGGCGCTCGCTGTACTGCAGTAGTTCGAGTAACGAAGATTTTTGTGAGGTAAGTGATTAACGAAAGTAATAGGTTATTGTTGGTCGGGGCCATTCTTTTGTAGCTATTATTGAAAGTCAGATTGCATTGCGCTAAAAAATATTGTGTGTCAGTTTAGTAATGATCAGAATAAGTTAAGAGAACTGTCTGAGTACGTTCACTTTTACTCAGCTGTCTTTGTATCAAATAACGTATAAGTTTCACTAGCGCAGTCATTCATAATTTTCTAAGGGGACGTCTCACATTTAATGCATTATTTCGGTTTTTGTCTCGGATTTATAATTACAATATTTTTGACACTTTGTTACCTTACGTTTCAACTCTTTAACTGCTACTGATGTCACGCCTCAGGTACTGGGCAGAGCTTTTCCTGATTTCACCCACAGCGTATTCACAATATTCAGCATTCTGCGTTTGTCTTCGCACATGTAGTTCGTCTGTGCCGCGGCGTCTGCTCACCACGTGAGTGTAATCATCTCTTTATTTATTTTGTTTATCTTTACAGGTCTCAGCTTTTAATTTCTGGGCCGGCTGCGGTGGTCTCGAGGTTCTAGGCGCACAGTCCGGAACCGTGCGACTGCTACGGTCGCAGGTTCGAATCCTGTCTTGGGCATGGATGTGTGTGATGTCCTTAGGTTAGTCAGGTTTAAGTAGTTCTATGGGACTGATGTCCTCAGAAGTTAAGTCCCGTAGTGCTCAGAGCCATTTGAACCATTTTTTTTATTTCTCTTTCTTTCTGTGTTGTACCGTTATCTGTATTAACGAGATTTGTCTGAAGATGATGTTTTTTTTTTTTTTTTTTTTTTTTTTTTTTTAGTCGTCAGTCTGCTGACTGGTTTGATGCGGCCCGCCACGAATTCCTTTCCTGTGCTAACCTCTTCATCTCAGAGTAGCACTTGCAACCTACGTCCTCAATTATTTGCTTGACGTATTTCAATCTCTGTCCTCCTCTATAGTTTTTGCCCTCTACAGTTCCCTCTAGTACCATGGAAGTCATTCCCTCATGTCTTAGCAGATATCCTATCATCCTGTCCCTTCTCCTTATCAGTGTTTTCCACATATTCCTTTCCTCTCCGATTCTGCGTAGAACCTCCTCATTCCTTACCTTATCAGTCCACCTAATTTTCAACATTCGTCTATAGCACCACATCTCAAATGCTTCGATTCTCTTCTGTTCCGGTTTTCCCACAGTCCATTTTTCACTACCATACAATGCTGTACTACAGACGTACATCCTCAGAAATTTCTTAATCAAATTAAGGCCGGTATTTGATATTAGTAGACTTCTCTTGGCCAGAAATGCCTTTTTTGCCATAGCGAGTCTGCTTTTGATGTCTTCCTTGTTCCGTCCGTCATTGGTTATTTTACTGCCTAGGTAGCAGAATTCCTTAACTTCATTGACTTCGTGACCATCAATCCTGATGTTAAGTTTCTCGCTGTTCTCTTTTCTACTACTTCTCATTACCTTCGTCTTTCTCCGATTGACTCTCAAACCATACTATGCAATCATTAGACTGTTCATTCCGTTCAGCAGATCATTTAATTCTTCTTCACTTGCACTCAGGATAGCAAAGTCATTAGCGAATCGTATCATTGATATCCTTTCACCTTGTATTTTAATTCCAGTCCTGAATCTTTCTTTTATTTCCATCATTGCTTCCTCGATGTACAGATTGAAGAGTAGGGGCGAAAGGCTACAGCCTTGTCTTACGCCCTTCTTAATACGAGCACTTCGTTCTTGATCGTCCACTCTTATTATTCCCTCTTGGTTGTTGTACATATTGTATATGACCCGTCTCTCCCTGTAGCTTAGCCCTACATTTTTCAGTATCTCGAACAGCTTGCACCATTTTATATTGTCGAACGCTTTTTCCAGGTCGACAGATCCTATGAACGTGTCTTGATTTTTCTTTAGCCTTGCTTCCATTATTAGCCGTAACGTCAGAATTGCCTCGCTCGTGCCTTTACTTTTCCTAAAGCCACACTGATCGTCACCTAGCGCATTCTCAATTTTCTTTTCCATTCTTCTGTATATTATTCTTGTAAGCAGCTTCGATGCATGAGCTGTTAAGCTGATTGTGCGATAATTCTTGCACTTGTCAGCTCTTGCCGTCTTCGGAATTGTGTGGATGATGCTTTTAAGAAAGTCAGATGGTATGTCGCCAGACTCATATTCTACACACCAACGTGAATAGTCGTTTTGTTGCCACTTCCCCTAATGATTTTAGAAATTCTGATGGAATATTATCTATCCCTTTTGCCTTATTTGACCGTAAGTCCTCCAAAGCTCTCAAATTCCGATTCTAATGCTGGATTCCCTATCTCTTCTAAATCGACTCCTGTTTCTTCTTCTATCACATCAGACAAATCTTCACCCTCATAGAGGCTTTCAATGTATTCTTTCCACCTATCTGCTCTCTCCTCTGCATTTAACAGTGGAATTCCCGTTGCACTCTTAATGTTACCACCGTTGCTTTTAATGTCACCAAAGGTTGTTTTGACTTTCCTGTATGCTGAGTCTGTCCTTCCGACAATCATATCTTTTTCGATGTCTTCACATTTTTCCTGCAGCCATTTCGTCCTAGCTTCCCTGCACTTTCTATTTATTTCATTCCTCAGCGACTTTTATTTCCGTATTTCTGATTTTCCCGGAACATGTTTGTACTTCCTTTTTTCATCAATCAACTGAAGTATTTCTTCTGTTACCCATGGTTTCTTCGCAGCTACCTTCTTCGTACCTATGTTTTCCTTCCCAACTTCTGTGATGGCCCTTTTTAGAGATGTCCATAACTCTTCAACTGTACTTCCTATTGCGCTATTCCTTATTGCTGTATCTATAGCGTTAGAGAACTTCAAACGTATCTCGTCATTCCTTAGAACTTCCGTATCCCACTTCTTTGCGTATTGATTTTTCCTGACTAATGTCTTGAACTTCAGCCTACTCTTCATCACTACTATATTGTGATCTGAGTCTATATCTGCTCCTGGGTACGCCTTACAATCCAGTATCTGATTTCGGAATCTCTGTCTGACCATGATGTAATCTAATTGAAATCTTCCCGTATCTCCCGGCCTTTTCCAAGTATACCTCCTCCTCTTGTGATTCTTGAACAGGGTATTCGCTATTACTAGCTGAAACTTGTTACAGAACTCAATCAGTCTTTCTCCTCTTTCATTCCTTGTCCCAAGCCCATATTCTCCTGTAACCTTTTCTTCTACTCCTTCCCCTACAACTGCATTCCAGTCGCCCATGACTGTTAGATTTTCGTCCCCCTTTACATACTGCATTACCCTTTCAATATCCTCATACACTTTCTCTATCTGTTCATCTTCAGCTTGCGACGTCGGCATGTATACCTGAACTATCGTTGTCGGTGTTGGTCTGCTATCGATTCTGATTAGAACAACCCGGTCACTGAACTGTTCACAGTAACACACCCTCTGGCCTACCTTCCTATTCATAACGAATCCTACACCTGTTATACCATTTTCTGCTGCTGTTGATATTACCCGATACTCATCTGACCAGAAATCCTTGTCTTCCTTCCACTTCACTTCACTGACCCCTACTATATCTAGACTGAGCCTTTGCATTTCGCTTTTCAGATTTTCTAGTTTCCCTACCACGTTCAAGCTTCTGACATTCCACGTCCCGACTCGTAGAACGTTATCCTTTCGTTGATTATTCAATCTTTTTCTCATGGTAACCTTCCCCTTGGCAGTCCCATCCAGGAGATCCGAATGGGGGACTATTCCGGAATCTTTTGCCAATGGAGAGATCATCATGACACTTCTTCAACTACAGGCCACATGTCCTGTGGATACACGTTACGTGTCTTTAATGTAGTGGTTTCCATTGCCTTCTGCATCCTCATGTCGTTGATCATTGCTGATTCTTCCGCCTTTAGGGGCAATTTCCCACCCCTAGGACAAGAGAGTGCCCTGAACCTCTATCCGCTCCTCCGCCCTCTTTGACAAGGCCGTTGGCAGAATGAGGCTGACTTCTTATGCCGGAAGTCTTCAGCAGCCAATGCCAAGATGATCATAGTTGACTGAAATCGGGGAGGCCGTGGTGGCCGAGCGGTTCTAGGCGCTCCAGTCTGGAACCGCGCTGCTGCTACGGTCGCAGGTTCGAATCCTACCTCGGGAATGTTTGTTTGTGATGTTCTTAGGTTTAATTAGTCCTAAGTCCAGGGGACTTATGACCTCATAAGTGGAGTCCCATAGTGCTCAGAGCCATTTGAGCCACTGAAATCGGTTGCAGTTTTAATACATATTTTGTGGTCAAGACCGTCAAAAAAATTAAAAATATTTCTGAAGACTTGCGGATTTGCCAGTAAGATGTTTTCGCTGTCTTTAACCTTTCTCTTCTTTTCCACCGCTATTATCTTTCGACATTCAGACTTCCAAGGGAATAAAAGAGGATATTCCATTGTAACACTTCTCATTCATATTTAGATCTTTAGGGGTTCGTTTGACATCCTTGTGTGGCATTACGATGGCTTTGGAATTACTTTCATTTACCATGATTACGTTTTTTAATGTTTCTGTTTCCATTGCTACGTATGTTTTTTTAAAAGTGTTGGCACTTCTTCCCAGTTTGCAATATCGTCATCATTTGCACGTACTAACCTAGTTTTCATAAATATGGTACCTGTTTTACTGATTTAATTTACTACGCAGTTAAAGGCTTGATTGAGTAATTTCGAGAGACCATCTTGTTTTACTGCTTTATTAAATACAAAGCTCTCACTAGTCCTGTTGAATATCTTTACTGTTTTTCTTGCTTTTGTTATTCTATATTTTGTTAATTTGGCATATATACCATATTATCTCAGCACTCTGTACATTTCTTGCAGATTTAAACTGTCAATAAATTGTTTCAGTCGATGAACAGGGGGTGCATATGTTCACAGGCTTTTTCCATAGTTTGTGTAAACACAAATATCCGGTCAGTTAGTCCTCTGAGTCCTCTGCAATCTGGGCACTTTTGTATCCTTTCAGTTAGTGCACTTGCGAAGATCTTATAAGCCATGCTTGTGGTGTAGGTCCTTTGTACTTCTGACATGCTGTTGTGTCTCCGTTTTTATATAACTAGATTATTATTCCTGTTTGCCAGTTATGTCAGAAATTAGCAGTGCACTTCTTTATTACAGCGCCTCCAGCCTTCATTAATTCAGAGATAATATCTTTGCTGAGTGGTAGGTTGTTTTTCATTGTGTGAACAGCGAGAGAAACTTCTTCTAGCGTCAGCTTTATTGCGCAATTACCTACTTCCGAGTCCCTTCTTTATTCCTGTGAGTCCATCTGTTCTGCTCCTAGGCTTGTATATAGTGAGTCCTTGAAGAATTCTGCCAGTCTGGCTACTATGTGACCTTAATCCCTTATCGTTTCCCAACATTTAATAAAGAATACTAAACCGTGATGGCTCTTATCGATTTCCCTTCCGGGCGACTTCCTCTGCTTGGTATTTCCTCTGGTCGTCCATTGTCGCTACCGCCGCACCACGGCCTGTGGGCCGAATTTTCGCACCTGGCGAGTCTCGTTTGAACAGCGCTGCGAGGAAGTTGGGGCTCCGAGCTGAAGCCGTCGCGACATCCATGGGCCGATTGTGCGGGGAGTGACCAAAGGCTCCAATCCAAGAAGGGCTGATGGCAATTACTTTTTCATCGAAAGTGACAAGGTGTTAGCTGGCGATTCATTGCAAACTTTTCCCTTGCTACGATTTCATCGGGAACGACCGGTTGGTTGCTCGGTCAGTCATCTCAGCGGACGAAGTGTATTGCATCTTTTGGCCGCTTCTGGGTTATGTGTGCCCTTGATTACTTGCAGTTTGTCCCTGTCGTTGCAGAGTGATTGGTTTCAGTAATGTTTTAGTTGCTTCTGGCATTGTTTTTTGGTGGATCTGTGGAGGCGACCAAATAATGAGAGTCCTACTGGGATAAATAGGATAGCTATTGTTCCAAGTTGTTCCTGTTTTTAAATAGTGTTATAGAACTACATCGGCCATCCAATGGGGTGTCCGTTGGCCCTAGTGGCACAGGAAGACAGTTGTCCTGTAGTGGACACTGTGGACTGTTGATGAATGCTCTATATTGGTTAGGTGGAGTATCCCTATCTACTGAAATTTAAAAAAAAATAAAAGATGGGCAAATTTGCATAAGCTTCAAGTCGTGAATTATTCTGGTGTTTTAGGAGTGATTACTGTATAAGTTTGTCTAACACTAATACCAGGTTGTTAGTTTTGCTGGCAAAACTTTTTAGCCATATGCTGACCCAGCTCCTGCTTGCAGGTCATCGTTCACTTAAGTTCTTATACTTATTGCAACACTCTGTACCGGGGATCATCTTAATTTTCCATTCCCTGTTAAATTTGCTCATGCCTCCCTTCCTCCTTCCGGAATAATTCTGCCAATAGTAATGTCTCAAGCCATCATACAGTTACTAAATTTCACCATGTTAAACATTATCCCCATGAACCATGGACCTTGCCGTTGGTGGGGAGGCTTGCGTGCCTCAGCGATACAGATGGCCGTACCGTAGGTGCAACCACAACGGAGGGGTATCTGTTGAGAGGCCAGACAAACGTGTGGCTCCTGAAGAGGGGCAGCAGCCTTTTCAGTAGTTGCAGGAGCAACAGTCTGGATGATTGAATGATCTGGCCTTGCAACATTAACCAAAACGGCCTTGCTGTGCTGGTACTGCGAATGGCTGAAAGCAAGGGGAAACTACAGCCGTAATTTTTCCCGAGGACATGCAGCTTTACTGTATGATTAAATGATGATGGCATCCTCTTGGGTAAAATATTGCGGAGGTAAAATAGTCCCCCATTCGGATCTCCGGGCGGGGACTACTCAGGAGGATGTCGTTATCAGGAGAAAGAAAACTGGCGTTCTACGGATCGGAGCGTGGAATGTCAGATCCCTTAATCGGGCTGGTAGGTTAGAAAATTTAAAAAGGGAAATGGATAGGTTAAAGTTAGATATAGTGGGAATTAGTGAAGTTCGGTGGCAGGAGGAACAAGACTTCTGGTCAGGTGACTACAGGGTTATAAACACAAAATCAAACAGGGGTAATGCAGGAGTATGTTTAATAATGAATAGGAAAATAGGAATGCGGGTAAGCTACTACAAACAACATGTTGTTGTTGTTGTCTTCAGTCCTGAGACTGGTTTGATGCAGCTCTCCATACTACTCTATCCTGTGCAAGCTGCTTCATCTCCCAGTACCTACTGCAACCTACATCCTTCTGAATCTGCTTAGTGTACTCATCTCTCGGTCTCCCTCTACGATTTTTACCCTCCGCGCTGCCCTCCAATGCTAAATTTGTGATCCCTTGATGCCTCAAAACATGTCCTACCAACCGATCCCTTCTTCTAGTCAAGTTGTGCCACAAACTTCTCTTCTCCCCAATCCTATTCAATACCTCCTCATTAGTTACGTGCTCTATCCACCTTATCTTCAGTATTCTTCTGTAGCACCACATTTCGAAAGCTTCTATTCTCTTCTTTTCCAAACTAGTTATCGTCCATGTTTCACTTCCATACATGGCTACACTCCAAACAAATACTTTCAGAAACGACTTCCTGATACATAAATCTATATTCGATGTTAACAAATTTCTCTTCTTCAGAAACGCTTTCCTTGCCATTGCCAGTCTACATTTTATATCCTCTCTACTTCGACCATCATCAGTTATTTTACTTCCTAAATAGCAAAACTCCTTTACTACTTTAAGTGTCTAATTTCCTAATCTAATTCCCTCAGCATCACCCGATTTAATTTGACTACATTCCATTATCCTCGTTTTGCTTTTGTTAATGTTCATCTTATATCCTCCTTTCAAGACACTGTCCATTCCGTTCAACTGCTCTTCCAAGTCCTTTGCCGTCTCTGACAGAATTACAATGTCATCGGCGAACCTCAAAGTTTTTACTTCGTCTTCATGAATTTTAATACCTACTCCAAATTTTTCTTTTGTTTCCTTTACTGCTTGCTCCATATACAGATTGAATAACATCGGGGAGAGGCTACAACCCTGTCTCACTCCTTTCCCAATCACTGCTTCCCTTTCCTGCCCCTCGACTCTTATGACTGCCATCTGGTTTCTGTACAAGTTATAAATAGCCTTTCGCTCCCTGTATTTTACCCCAGCCACCTTTAGAATTTGAAAAAGAGTATTCCAGTCAACATTGTCAAAAGCTTTCTCTAAGTCTACAAATGCTAGAAACGTAGGTTTGCCTTTTCTTAATCTTTCTTCTAAGATAAGTCGTAAGGTCAGTATTGCCTCACGTGTTCCAACATTTCGACGGAATCCAAACTGATCTTCCCCGAGGTCTGCATCTACCAGTTTTTCCATTCGTCTGTAAAGAATTCGCGTTAGTATTTTGCAGCCGTGGCTTATTAAACTGATAGTTCGGTAATTTTCACATCTGTCAGCACCTGCTTTCTTTGGGATTGGAATTATTATATTCTTCTTGAAGTCTGAGGGTATTTCGCCTGTCTCATACATCTTGCTCACCAGCTGGTAGAGTTTTGTCAGGACTGGTTGTCCCAAGGCCGTCAGTAGTTCTAATGGAATGTTGTCTACTCCGGGGGCCTTGTTTCCACTCAGGTCTTTCAGTGCTCTGTCAAACTCTTCACGCAGTATCGTATCACCCATTTCGTCTTCATCTACATCCTCTTCCATTTCCATAATATTGTCCTCAAGTACATCACCCTTGTATAAACCTTCTATATACTCCTTCCACCTTTCTGCCTTCCCTTCTTTGCTTAGAACTGGGCTGCCACCTGAGCTCTTGATATTCATACACGTGGTTCTCTTCTCTCCAAAGGTCTCTTTAATTTTCCTGTAGGCAGTATCTATCTTACCCCTAGTGAGATAAGCTTCTACATCCTTACATTTGTCCTCTAGCCATCCCTGTTTACCCATTTTGCACTTCCTGTCGATATCATTTTTGAGACGTTTGTATTCCTTTTTGCCTGCTTTATTTACTGCATTTTTATATTTTCTCCTTTCATCAATTAAATTCAATATTTCTTCTGTTACCCAAGGATTTCTAGCAGCCCTCGTCTTTGTACCTACTTTATCCTCTGCTGCCTTCACTACTACATCCCTCAGAGCTACCCATTCTTCTTCTACTGTATTTCTTTCCCCTATTCCTGTCAATTGTTCCCTTATGCTCTCCCTGAAACTCTGTACAACCTCTGGTTCTTTCAGTTTATCCAGGTCCCACCTCCTTAATTTCCCACCTTTTTGCAGTTTCTTCAGTTTTAATCTACAGGTGATAACGAATAGATTGTGGTCAGAGTCCACATCTGCCCCTGGAAAAGTCTTACAACTCAAAACCTGGTTCCTAAATCTCTGTCTTACCATTATATAATCTATCTGATACCTTTTAGTATCTCCAGGGTTCTTCCACGTATACAGCCTTCTTTCATGATTCTTAAACCAAGTGTTAGCTATGATTAAGCTGTGCTCTGTACAAAATTCTACTAGGCGGCTTCCTCTTTCATTTCTTAGCCCCAATCCATATTCACCTACTATGTTTCCTTCTCTCCCTTTTCCTACCCTCGAATTCCAGTCACCCATTACTATTAAATATTCGTCTCCCTTGACTATCTGAATAATTTCTTTTATTTCATCGTACATTTGTTCAATTTCTTCATCATTTGTAGAGCTAGTTGGCATATAAACTTGTACTACTGTAGTAGGTGTGGGCTTCGTATCTATCTTGGCCACAATAATGCGTTCACTATGCTGTTTGTAGTAGCTTACCCGCATTCCTATTTTCCTATTCATTATTAAACCTACTCCTGCATTACCCCTATTTGATTTTGTGTTTATAACCCTGTAGTCACCTGACCAGACGTCTTGTTCCTCCTGCCACCGAACTTCACTAATTCCCACTATATCTAACTTTAACCTATCCATTTCCCTTTTTAAATTTTCTAACATACCTGCCCGATTAAGGGATCTGACATTCCACGCTCCGATCCGTAGAACGCCAGTTTTCTTTCTCCTGATAACGACATCCTCCTGAGTAGTCCCCGCCCGGAGATCCGAATGGGGGACTATTTTATCTCCGGAATATTTTACCCAAGAGGATGCCATCATCATTTAATCATACAGTAAAGCTGCATGTCCTCGGGAAAAATTACGGCTGTAGTTTCCCCTTGCTTTCAGCCATTCGCAGTACCAGCACAGCAAGGCCGTTTTGGTTAATGTTGCAAGGCCAGATCAGTCAATCATCCAGACTGTTGCCCTGCAACTTCTGAAAAGGCTGCTGCCCCTCTTCAGGAACCACACGTTTGTCTGGCCTCTCAACAGATACCCCTCCGTTGTGGTTGCACCTACGGTACGGCCATCTGTATCGCTGAGGCACGCAAGCCTCCCCACCAACGGCAAGGTCCATGGTTCATTAGTGAACGCATTATTGTGGCCAAGATAGATACGAAGCCCACACCTACTACAGTAGTACAAGTTTATATGCCAACTAGCTTTGCAGATGACGAAGAAATTGAACAAATGTACGATGAAATAAAAGAAATTATTCAGATAGTGAAGGGAGACGAAAATTTAATAGTAATGGGTGACTGGAATTCGAGGGTAGGAAAAGGGAGAGAAGGAAACATAGTAGGTGAATATGGATTGGGGCTAAGAAATGAAAGAAGAAGCCGCCTAGTAGAATTTTGTACAGAGCACAACTTAATCATAGGTAACACTTGGTTTAAGAATCATGAAAGAAGGCTGTATACGTGGAAGAACCCTGGAGATACTAAAAGATATCAGATAGATTATATAATGGTAAGACAGAGATTTAGGAACCAGGTTTTAAGTTGTAAGACATTTCCAGGGGCAGATGTGGACTCTGATCACAATCTATTCGTTATCACCTGTAGATTAAAACTGAAGAAACTGCAAAAATGTAGGAAATTAAGGAGATGGGACCTGGATAAACTGAAAGAACCAGAGGTTGTACAGAGTTTCAGGGAGAGCATAAGGGAACAATTGACAGGAATAGGGGAAAGAAATACAGTAGAAGAAGAATGGGTAGCTTTGAGGGATGAAGTAGTGAAGGCAGCAGAGGATAAAGTAGGTAAAAAGACGAGGGCTGCTAGAAAACGTTGGGTAACAGAAGAAATATTGAATTTAATTGATGAAAGGAGAAAATATAAAAATGCAGTAAATGAAGCAGGCAAAAAGGAATACAAACGTCTCAAAAATGAGATCGAAAGGAAGTGCAAAATGGCTAAACAGGGATGGCTAGAGGACAAATGTAAGGATGTAGAAGCTTATCTCACTAGGGGTAAGATAGATACTGCCTACAGGAAAATTAAAGAGACCTTTGGAGAGAAGAGAACCACGTGTATGAATATCAAGAGCTCAGATGGCAACCCAGTTCTAAGCAAAGAAGGGAAGGCAGAAAGGTGGAAGGAGTATATAGAAGGTTTATACAAGGGCGATGTACTTGAGGACAATATTATGGAAATGGAAGAGGATGTAGATGAAGACGAAATGGGAGATACGATACTGCGTGAAGAGTTTGACAGAGCACTGAAAGACCTGAGTCGAAACAAGGCCCCCGGAGTAGACAACATTCCATTAGAACTACTGACGGCCTTCGGAGAGCCAGTCATGACAAAACTCTACCAGCTGGTGAGCAAGATGTATGAGACAGGCGAAATACCCTTAGACTTCAAGAAGAATATAATAATTCCAATCCCAAAGAAAGCAAGTGCTGACAGATGTGAAAATTACCGAACTATCAGTTTAATAAGTCACAGCTGCAAAATACTAACGCGAATTCTTTACAGACGAATGGAAAAACTGGTAGATGCGGACCTCGGGGAGGATCAGTTTGGATTCCGTCGAAATGTTGGAACACATGAGGCAATACTGACCTTACGACTTATCTTAGAAGAAAGATTAAGAAAAGGCAAACCTACGTTTCTAGCATTTGTAGACTTAGAGAAAGCTTTTGACAATGTTGACTGGAATACTCTTTTTCAAATTCTAAAGGTAGCAGGGGTAAAATACAGGGAGCGAAAGGCTATTTACAATTTGTACAGAAACCAGAGGACAGTTATAAGAGTCGAGGGGCAGGAAAGGGAAGCAGTGATTGGGAAAGGAGTGAGACAGGGTTGTAGCCTCTCCCCGATGTTATTCAATCTGTATATTGAGCAAGCAGTAAAGGAAACAAAAGAAAAATTTGGAGTAGGTATTAAAATTCATGAAGACGAAGTAAAAACTTTGAGGTTCGCCGATGACATTGTAATTCTGTCAGAGACGGCAAAGGACTTGGAAGAGCAGTTGAACGGAATGGACAGTGTCTTGAAAGGAGGATATAAGATGAACATCAACAAAAGCAAAACGAGGATAATGGAATGTAGTCAAATTAAATCGGGTGATGCTGAGGGAATTAGATTAGGAAATTAGACACTTAAAGTAGTAAAGGAGTTTTGCTATTTAGGAAGTAAAATAACTGATGATGGTCGAAGTAGAGAGGATATAAAATGTAGACTGGCAATGGCAAGGAAAGCGTTTCTGAAGAAGAGAAATTTGTTAACATCGAATATAGATTTAAGTGTCAGGAAGTCATTTCTGAAAATATTTGTTTGGAGTGTAGCCATGTATGGAAGTGAAACATGGACGATAACGAGTTTGGACAAGAAGAGAATAGAAGCTTTCGAAATGTGGTGCTACAGAAGAATACTGAAGATAAGGTAGATAGATCACGTAACTAATGAGGAGGTATTGAATAGGATTGGGGAGAAGAGAAGTTTGTGGCACAACTTGACTAGAAGAAGGGATCGGTTGGTAGGACATGTTTTGAGGCATCAAGGGATCACAAATTTAGCATTGGAGGGCAGTGTGGAGCGTAAAAATCGTAGAGGGAGACCGAGAGATGAGTACACTAAGCAGATTCAGAAGGATGTAGGTTGTAGTAGGTACTGGGAGATGAAGCAGCTTGCACAGGATAGAGTAGCATGGAGAGCTGCATCAAACCAGTCTCAGGACTGAAGACAACAACAACAACAACATCAGGCCTACACAGGCCTACTCGCTGTCATTGTTTTTACATTTGTTGTATTCCTCATAGCCACCACCTTAGCCTAGTAGTTTTGAAGTGGGGCATTTACTCTCTTCATTTGTCCTAGAAGAACTGTAAAATATCTTGTGTGTTTCTGTTAAAGCGTTTTTTCATTGAGTATATTTCTAAGCCTTCTGGGCTCTGTATTGATGTATACCTTGTTGTAATACTTCAATATTACAAGGCAATTTCTAAGCCTTCTGGCGCTTCGTGATTATTGATGTTGTAAATTTTTGTATAAGAGAATTTTAAAATAAATTCTATACCTTTCCTATGAGAGAACTTTAAAGTAAATTCTAAGCCTTCTGGTGCTCTATGATTATTAAAGTTGATCTTTTAATATAAAAAAAGGGTAAATTACAAAGCAAAATTTTAACCTCTTCTGGAGCTCTGCAACTCTTAGTTGTGGTTTACTGGCTTTTTGCTTTATTCCATTGCAAAGAACAATTTCAAATGTTTTCACGAAATGAATCTAGACGTTGTCAACCACCATTGATATTGAACCTGGGATTTGGCCTTACCATGAATTCCTGCTGTCACCAATGAAATAACATGACAGAATTTTCTGTCATTGTTCCGTTCCTTCAGCTCTTCTCGTTCTTGAAATTTATCTTTAGTTCACTCCCTTATCTTTGTCTGTCAGTCTGTTTTTCTCCTTAATTCTCTGTTTTGTTCCGCATTGTTTCTGGCTTCTCGTTGTAACAACCTTGTTCTTGAAACTTCCTGGCAGATTAAAACTGTGTGCCCGACCGAGACTCGAACTCGGGACCTTTGCCTTTCGCGGGCAAGTGCTCTACCAACTGAGCTACCGAAGCACGACTCACGTTCGGTACTCACAGCTTTACTTCTGCCAGTATCCGTCTCCTACCTTCCAAACTTTACAGAAGCTCTTCTGCGAACCTTGCAGAACTAGCACTCCTGAAAGAAAGGATATTGCGGAGACATGGCTTAGCCACAGCCTGGAAAACTTGTTCTTGCCGACACTTTTCCTCTTTTGTTAACAATATACAGCAATCCATTGCCGGACTGAGGCTGTTGATAACTTCATTTAAAATCATTAATTCCCCAAACTGTATTCAAGTCTCTTAACAATATATTTAACGCAAGTCACTAATATTGACAGTGACTGACAAGAGTTATCCGTCTTCTCCTACATTAATTCATACTTCCTAGTGCTGGTATTGCATGTAGTTCAGTTTGTTATACGGTGACTGAAGCCAGATGCAATAGGTCAGTCCAGTGGTCAGTGACCCCAAGTTCCGACATCTACCTGATGTGTTGTATCATGCAGGGTAACAAGCATACACAAGCGTCTCTGACGTTAATGGAACATTTATGTTACGCACATGCAGCTAGTATTTGTGATGGAACAGTCTAAAACTGATAACAGTTTTTCCAATTCTGTAAATACGTTCAAAAAATGGCTCTGGGCAATATGGGACTTAACATCTGTGGTCATCAGTCCCCTAGATTTAGAACTACTTAAACCTAACTAACCTAAGTACATCACACACACCCATGCCCGAGGTAGGATTCGAACCTGCGACCTTAGCAGTCGCGCCGTTCCGGACTGAGCGCCTAGAACCGCGAGACCACCGCGGCCGGCTGTAAATACGTAGATGAGATGTTTACTGGATCTAATGATGGTTTGATCCTAGACCGAAATCGATCGTCTTTGATAAAATATAAGTACTGATACAGCTGCGTATTTCTAATGCAGTTTTAACCTTCGTTAAAGCTGTATAACACTACCTGTACGAGACATTTGTTTTTTCCTTGTTACCGTACCAGGCATCGCTTGGTTTCTTTACCATCTAGCACTGGTTCGGATTACTCCAGAAAGCCAGTATCTCTACAAAGTGTATACAGAAACGCTCCTTCCAAATGACTACCCAGAAGTTCTGTCAGCATGATCCTAGCTGTCAAAGCCACCATAGCTCTCAAAGCAGCCTCTTGTATATACTAACACAATTAGATTGTGGTGTCGATGGTGGTGGCGATGGAGTGCAGTACAATTAGCTACTACACCAAGGTAAATGTATTGACATCAGTTATCTTAATTATAGTTTTATGCTTCTAAAGTCTTACAAAATTTCGACCCTTAACCACCTAACAAATGTGATACCAATTTTTACTTTCTAATGTGTTGACAACACAGAACAGTGGCCAGCTGCAACTATCAAGGCTTCTCACATGCTATGAAGACCCGAAATGTACATAACTGAGTGCAGCTGATGTCAAAAACTGTACATGGAAGAAAGTGTTTATAAGTGAATATTGGGGTATTAAGGCTTTATAATATTTATTATATTAACTTAACTGTTATGAATGATATGTCAAATTAAAGAGCAACTCAAGAAGTTTTACCAAGAACCTTATAAATGTTAAATGTGAGCACCATTTGTCACACGGCACACATCAAGTCAATAGCAGAGTTCTTCCAAAACGTTGATAAGTTGTCTTCAGTGATTGTAGAAACCGCTGCTTCAATCCGGTTTCTTACTTCAGGGTGGTCCGCTGGTAGTGGAGACACGTATACACGATCCTTGATGAAGAACCAAAGGAAAAAATTGCTTGTCATTAGATCGGGTGAACATGGAGGCCACGCAGTGCAAGCCCTGCCATTGGGCCTCTTATGGCCTATTCAGCACTTGGGTGCAGTGATGTTCAACCAGTCTCGTACTTCGCTATGCCAGTGAGTTGGCGCACCATCTTGCTGGAAAGTGAAGTTCTCCGGCTCATCTTCCAACTGCGGGAAGAGCCATTGCTCTAGTGTATCAAGGTAAAAAGTGCCAGTTACAGTAGGTTCACCAAAAAAAATGTCCTATAAACTTTCCACCGGGATACGGCAGAGACAGCAAAGGACTTGGAAGAGCAGTTGAACGGAATGGATAGTGTCTTGAAAGGAGGATATAAGATGAACATCAACAAAAGCAAAACTAGGGTAATGGAATGTAGTCGAATTAAGTCGGGTGATTTTGAGGATATTAGATTAGGAAATGAGACACTTAAAGTAGTAAAGGCGTTTTGCTATTTGGGGAGCAAAATAACAGATGATGCTCGAAGTAGAGAGGATATAAAATGTAGACTGGCAATGGCAAGGAAAGCGCTTCTGAAGAAAAGAAATTTGTTAACATCGAGTATAGATTTAAGTGTCAGGAAGACATTTCTGAAAGTATTTGTATGAAGTGTAGGCATGTATGGAAGTGAAACATGGACGATAAATAGTTTGGACAAGAAGTGAATAGAAGATTTCGAAATGTGGTGCTACAGAAGAATGCTGAAGATTAGATGGGTAGATCACATAACTAATGACGAAGTATTGAATAGTATTGGGGAGAAGGGAAGTTTGTGGCACAACTTGACCAGCAGAAGGGATCGGTTGGTAGGACATGTTCTGAGGCATCAAGGTATCGCCAATTTAGTACTGGAGGGCAGCGTGGAGGGTAAATATCGTAGAGGGAGACCAAGAGGTGACTACAATACGCAGATTCAGAAGGATGTAGGCTGCAGTAAGTACTGGGAAATCAAGAGGCTTGCAAAGGATAGAGTAGCATGGAGAGCTCGCATCAAACCAGTCTCAGGACTGAAGACCACAACAACAACGGCACAAAAAATAGTCACATTAGGGGAATCTCGTTGCATTTGTACCACCTCGTGAGGATTTTCTGAGCCCCAGATGTGCACGTTGTGAGTGTTAACATGTACACTAACGTGAAAGGCCGAGTCATCACTGAAGACAACATGATCCAGAAAATCTTCATCCTCATGAAACAACATTTCGTTTGCGAAGTTGGTACGTAATCCATGGTCTGCCGGCTTTAGAGCCTGTAATAACTGTAAACGGTAAGGACGTAGTTGTACGCGCTTTCTTAAAACTTTCCATACAGTCGACACGGGAACTTGTAATTCACAACTAGCCTTCCGGGCTGATTTATTTGGGCTACGAGTGAACGACTCTCTCACTCGCTCAACAGTCTCTTCACTAACTCTTGGTCGTCCTATGCTCTTCCCTTTACAAGGGCTGCAGGTATCTTAAAACTGACGATACCATCTTCGAATGTTATTATCACTTGGGTGATCACAACCGAACTTCAGCCGGAACGCACGTTGCACAGTAACTATAGATTCGGTCTTTGCAAACTGCAAAACACAAAACGCTCTCTGTTCACTAGTCGCCATCTTTGCTACTACCGCTGTCTAGAAGATTGCGGCAGAAACATTGCGCTCTGCGCATGCACACTGGTTCCAAACAACTGTTTGAGTTGCTCTTTCGTTTGACGTATAATTTATAACTTTAATTTTAATTTAATAGATATTATCAAGCGTTAAAACCCCGATATTCGTTTATAAACACCCTGAACTTTAAGCACATCATACAGAAAAAATCTGGATATGAATGGGGAGCACAAGATACCTGTGTTTACTGTAAATACTAATAGAGAGTGGGGACACATTAGTGCAGCTGCCAAAAACTACACTCCTGGAAATTGAAATAAGAACACCGTGAATTCATTGTCCCAGGAAGGGGAAACTTTATTGACACATTCCTGGGGTCAGATACATCACATGATCACACTGTCAGAACCACAGGCACATAGACACAGGCAACAGAGCATGCACAATGTCGACACTAGTACAGTGTATATCCACCTTTCGCAGCAATGCAGGCTGCTATTCTCCCACGGACACGATCGTAGAGATGCTGGATGTAGTCCTGTGGAACGGCTTGCCATGCCATTTCCACCTGGCGCCTCAGTTGGACCAGCGTTCGTGCTGGACGTGCAGACCACGTGAGACGACGCTTCATCCAGTCCCAAACATGCTCAATGGGGGACAGACCCGGAGATCTTGCTGGCCAGGGTAGTTGACTAACACCTTCTAGAGCACGTTGGGTGGCACGGGATACATGCGGACGTGCATTGTCCTGTTGGCACAGCAAGTTCCCTTGCCTGTCTAGGAATGGTAGAACGATGGGTTCGATGACGGTTTGGATGTACCGTGCACTATTCAGTGTCACCTCGACGATCACCACAGGTGTACGGCCAGTGTAGGAGATCGCTCCCCACACCATGATGCCGGGTGTTGGCCCTGTGTGCCTCGGTCGTATGCAGTCCTGATTGTGGCGCTCACCTGCACGGCGCCAAACACGCATACGACTGTCATTGGCACCAAGGCAGAAGCGACTCTCATCGCTGAAGACGACACGTCTCCATTCGTCCCTCCATTCACGCCTGTCGCGTCACCACTGGAGGCAGGCTGCACGATGTTGGGGCGTGAGCGGAAGACGGCCTAACGGCGTGCGGGACCGTAGTCCAGCTTCATGGAGACGGTTGCGAATGGTCCTCGCCGATACCCCAGGAGCAACAGTGTCCCTAATTTGCTGGGAAGTGGCGGTGCGGTCCCCTACGGCACTGCGTAGGATCCTACGGTCTTGGCGTGCATCCGTGCGTCGCTGCGGTCCGGTCCCAGGTCGACGGGCACGTGCACCTTCCGCCGACCACTGGCGACAACATCGATGTACTGTGGAGACCTCACGCCCCACGTGTTGAGCAATTCGGTGGTACGTCCACCCGGCCTCCCGCATGCCCACTATACGCCCTCGCTCAAAGTCCGTCAACTGCACATACGGTTCACGTCCACGCTGTCGCGGCATGCTACCAGTGTTAAAGACTGCGATGGAGCTCCGTATGCCACGGCAAACTGGCTGACACTGACGGCGGCGGTGCACAAATGCTGCGCAGCTAGCGCCATTCGACGGCCAACACCGCGGTTCCTGGTGTGTCCGCTGTGCCGTGCGTGTGATCATTGCTTGTACAGCCCTCTCGCAGTGTCCGGAGCAAGTATGGTGGGTCTGACACACCGGTGTCAATGTGTTCTTTTTTCCATTTCCAGGAGTGTATGTGATGGGCGGCGATTACTGTGTTAAAGAATATGAGGAAAAATCTCTTTACAAGATTGCATTACTATTTCGATTTGCCTAAAAACTATTTGAAATAAAAGTCACCATTAACATCCGCAAACGCTCTCTGTTTCTGGCATGAGGGATACAGAAGAGAACTATAAATTTTGGATTCTTTGCATTATAAATACACAGTCACAGATGATGTGGTGAAATTATCAAAGTGCTGTACAATTGTATTTGACGAAAATATGTAGCTCTTTTGTTAAAGTGAGACACTGCACATCAACATCCTACATTGAAATACGCAAGTGAGCCGTGGAGGAGTCGCTCGCACCATTGGTTCTCTTACGTTCGAGTTGGTATGAGCGTTTTCTCTTTGGTTTTCCTCTTCTGGCCGCTATTTCAGCGCGGTGCTTTCGGCTATGGCTCTCCTGGTTTTCCGCCTCTGCGCCCTGTGGTCGTGTTCAGCCGTTGTTTGGGCATATGTTTTGTTGGCGAGTCTTGGAGTGACCGTTAAGGAGGAGCGTTGGTTGCTCGCGGCGCTATGTCATGGTTTGGGAAGTGTGACGGCGGTGATGATCTCCAATGCTAGTGTGTACATTGTACTACCTGATGCTGGATGCTTATGTATGCTATGTGGATTCTCGTCGTTTGCCGCTACTAACGGTGGTCATCTGCTACTTGTATGAAGTTGTGTCTTGTGATCAATTTGATCGTAATTTGTGTTCACAGCCGAAAACAGTGATTTGCATGTGATTATCCCCGTCGTGGCGAGAATAAGGAATTCACTCTTGGTACCGGTATATGTTGAGTAGAGGTGTTAAGAGTGTAAAACACTGCTCAGTGCCGGGAGTACTAAGAGTGAGTAGTGCGAAAGCTGCGTGAGTCATCCGAGGATAGTGCGCAGGTCTTGTTTAGTGTTAAGACAGTGTGCTTGTAATGTTATTTCAGTATCTTCTGATTCATCCTGTGGTCTTCGTTTGAAGGGCCTGTGACTTTAGTATTATGGGTTTTTATGCTCTTGGTTCGGCAAGCCGTTAACTTCGCCAGACTTCATGCTTGTTATTGGGGTCTGCCTGCAAGAGTAAAGAATTACGAACTGTAAGAAGTAAAATGCTATTTGTTTGAGGTCTTGCTTGTGTCAAGGGTATTACATTTAAAGGAGCGGGGGGCGGGTCATAACTCAGAAATAAGAGAGCTTGTGTTGTGTCCTTTGGTTTGGTTGTCTGTCTCATTTTTTTTATGTACGAGCGGTGGGCACAATCTGTTCCGGATTGACCAATACCGCGGGCGGCACCCAATCGAAATAAGTTTTGACGCCGGTAGCTCGGTCAGCTGTTTTGCTGACTCTCGGCGCTACTTGGCTGTATTCTGTCAGAGTCGCTGCTAGCCCCAGTAGTTGACTTAAGTTGAGTATTCTCTCTTGTAATTATTTGGAGATTCCTCTCGTTAAGGCGTTCGGGCTGCGCCAAAGTCCGTCCCCTGTTCCTAGTAGTTTTGTCACTCTTGTATTAGGGTGGATCATCCGCTGGGTCGGAGGAGGAGGGGGGGGGGGGCTGCCCGCTGTTCCGTGAAACATAAGCTGACTATTAATATTACTGTCTTTTCTGCTAAAATATTTTTATACTTGAAAGGGATTTCACGAGAGTTCAGTGGAACTATGATCTGTTCATTGGTCTAAGATCCCGTTGGGAATTTTGCTCTTCTACTTAAAATTTGTTCTTTAATATTCCGTACTGTTGCTTGTTCTGCCAATAAGGATGTAGTTCCGGTAAATTCCTGTTAAATTTGTGGGCAGTTATGCTTGTCATCTATATTTATCTGGGACTATTTGTAATTTAGTTAAAAGGAAGCATCTTTACTTAACTTGTTTCACGCCATACACTCCTGCAAAGACTGTATAAAGTTTTTAATTATATTTGTTATTCATTATTATTGGAAGGCCGGTTTTTAAAAAGATTTTGTAAAACTGTTTCTGGGAGTTTGTGTGATAAATCTTCGTCAACTACAAGCCTCTATTTTCGTTTTCTTGTGATTGCCCTTTGTGACTGGTCTGGGAACTGTCAATTTCCTGTCCAAGTAATTCCTATACAGATCAGCTCTTAATATGATAGCTACAACTGTGTCTAGACAATACTAGTTTTTTAACATAGACGGTTTTCCACATGTTTAAGTAAACACCATTTTATTCCCTGCAGTGTACTATTGTTAAGACATTTAGGACTGTGCTGTACACTCCTGTGTCATCCATTAACAAGTGATTTGCTACGTGAGAACAGAACACCATTTCCCCTTTTGGGTTCAGTGGTTAGAATAGGCCTGAGGTATTCCTGCCTGTCACACGAGGTGACTAAAACGAGTCTCCTACTGAAACTTCCTGGCAGATTAAAACTGTGTGCCCGACCGAGACTCGAACTCGAAACCTTTGCCTTTCGCGGGCAAATGCTCTACCATCTGAGCTACCGAAGCACGACTCACGCCCTGTCATTACAGCTTTACTTCTGCCAGTATCTCGTCTCCTACCTTCCAAACTTTACAGAAGATCTCCTGCTATCCTTGCAGAACTAGCACTCCTGAAAGAGAGGACACTGCGGAGACATGGCTTAGCCACAGCCTGGGGGATGTTTCCAGAATCTCCTTATGGAGTCTCCTACTTTTCGACCTTCAGTTTTAGGATCCCCTTAAGGCATGACCTTCTCACTTTCCAAATTATTCAGAAGTGCGGGCCATTTAGGGAATGATGCCTTATTTGGTGCGTCATATATCCATCATATGCTGCGACCTTCCATACCTATTGTCACATCTCTACAACTCTACCCATAATCCAGCTAATATGGCGACAATGCCGTATCCATTGTCCGCTGTCCTCTTTTACCACCATGACTATATTGGATTTTTTCGATGGGATTTCGGGATTGCAGCCGGATCACGTTGATTTCTTCCCACGATATTTCGGCTGGCAATCGTCCAGCCATCTTCAGGTGAGTGTCCCTCACTGGAGACTTAAAGTTCCCGGAATCAACTTACAGAAAAAATTGGCGCGAAAACACATGTGCATTGGCCTCCATCACAGGAGCGTCCTATACTGAAATACCCGGCCTCTGGAGCTACTGTTCTATATGTGGAGCGCAGGTGCATGCGTAAAAGTGAAAAAATGTCCGCCCTCTGTCAGAATGCGCTCCCGCGTCGCTAAAAACAGACGTCAGATGTCGCCAGACGTGTCATTATGAATAAACTGTCTTCTCTAAGAGGAAATTAGAGAGATCACAGGGTCCCGAGCCTTGTCCAGTTGAAACCCGCCATCCCGATTTACAACATTTTGCGCTAGGCGAATCTACACAGATTCTTTAATGACTGAATCCCAAAAAGTTTTCGCTGGGGCCAAGATTTTCGTGGCAGAAAAATCCATAGCGTGTCCTGTGGTAATACAATGTTCAGCTACGGCCGACTTACTGGGCTGCGAAAGGCGAGTGTGGCGTTTGTGTTCAACGCACCTTTCATGCACTGTGCGTGTCGTCTGACCGACGTAAGCTTTGCCACACTGGCAAGGAATTTTATAGATCCCGGCCTTCCGCAGACCCAGATCGTCTTTTACTGAACCCAGAAGGGCGCTAATCTTCGCCGGTGGCCGGAAGATTACTTTAACTTGATGTTTCCTTAGGATCCTGCCTATTTTAGATGAAAGGTTGCCGGCGTGTGGAAGGAACGCCCTGTACTTGAATAGCTCCTCATCTTCTTGATGTTGTGGGTGGTCACGTTTCTTCCTTCTTAGTGCTGTTCTAATCTGATGTGGAGAGTAACCATTACCTCTGAACACCGACTGTAGATGTTCCCGCTCCTTTGTGAGGCTGTATCCGTCAGAAACAATATGCGCCCGGCGCCCCAACGTCCTAAGGGCGCCGGTAGTTTGTGAAGGATGATAACTCGACGCTTGCAGGTAAAGGTCTGTATGCATGGGCTTACGGCAGACAGAATGCCCTAATGACCCATCCATTATCTTAGTAACCAAGACGTCCAGAAACGGTAAGTAACCATCCTTCTCTATTTCCATCGTAAACTGGATGTTCTTGTGGATTGCATTCAGATGTTGCATGACTCGTGATAGTTCTTCATCATCATGCCGCACTACAAAAGTGTCATTTTCGTGTCGGCAGAAAACTCTCTGTTTAAGTTATGCCGAATCTAGTGCCCTTTTCTCAAAGTCTTCCACGAAAATGTTTGCTACAAAAGGCGAGAGAGGACTGCCCATGGCAACACCGTCAGTCTGATCAAAACATTCGTTGTTAAATAAAAAGTAGGTTGAGGAGAGGACGTGATGGAAAAGAGCTGTTATGTCCGTCTTGGACTTATTGCTGATGAGCGACAAAGAATCCATAAGAGGAACCTTAGTGAAAAGTAAGATGACATCGAAGCTGACTAGTGAATCAGTTTCACTGACTTGAAGTGACTTCAGTCTATTGATAAAGTCAGCCGAGTTGCGAACATGATGCGCCCACTTCCCCACAAAAGGTCTCAGTAGAGAGGCGAGATGTACCGCCAAATCCGTGTACCGTGGGGGCGTCGATATTACTGACGATCGGCAGTAACGGAACCTCTTTTACATGGATGTAGAGATTTTAGACGTCCACTAAATCCGAATACTCCATATGCCCCTCCTCCCATCTGTGTTAACTGTGGAGAGCACCAATGCCTCTACTCGCTGGACTCCATGGTACTCCAAAACGAGAGGAGTATTATGGAGAACAAGACCCTAGATAGACTGACGTATGACGAGGCTAAAGTAAAGTATGACCAGCTAGACCTCGTTCGACTGCTATCAATTTATGCTGCTGCTGCGCCCTCACCGCCGATGGTGACCCTTAGGGTCAGCCAACTACATCTGCACCCCCCCCCCCCTCCTCCCCAATCTCAACCCTTGGTGGCTGGGGGAGTTTCTTCTGTCAGTCCAAAAGTATCTACTATGAGAGCAACACCTCAAATGCTGGGGACATTGGTTCTCTCCATGCAACTGGGGAAACAACAAGTTCCTCTGGCTCCTTCGCATTGGCCTCTTGGAATCTACCTTCCAAAGTCTCCTCACGTGCAAAAGTGGAGGCCAGCCAGTGGCTGAAGGAGCAAACTATCCAGGTCAAAGGACTTCGAGGTCTTCCTTTGTGCCTGAAGCTACTTCAGTAAGTCCTCTCAGCAAGTCTCTAAAGAGAAGTGAGGGGGAAAGCAAACAAAGAAGACGTCTGCTACGGAACAAGAAATTCCAGTGGCTCCAACACCACCACACCGCACCAGCTCTGCATTATTCTCAGACATTTGCGTCTGAGAATTACCGCCACGCCTTCTGTACCCTGAAACTGCAGGTGGACCCACAGCAGCTATCTTGAACTCTACGCCACCTTGAGTCATATAATCCTCAATTCAGTGAGTGGGAATTTCTCAGTGCGCTTGCGCAATGTCCTAACAACCCCGGGGCAGGCCGCATACATCCCCAAACGATTAAACATGTATCAGTGGATAACCAGCTCCACGTTCTTCCCATCTTCAACCACATCTGGACCGATGACGAATTCCCGTCGCAGCGGCGAGAAAGTGTGATTATTCCAGTGCTCAAACCTGGTAAGACCCCTCTAGATATGCGTAGTTGTCGTCCTATTAGCCTCACCAACGTTCAGTTAAAATTGATCAAACGCATGGTGGGGCATTGGTTGTGTTGGCTCGAGTCTTGGGGCCATCTGGCTCCGTCCAAGGGCAGTTTCCTCCTAGGCCTATCCTCGAGACTGCCATCCGAAAGGCCTCTTCCCTCCGTCATCACCTTATTGCAGTCTTCTTTGATCTGACGAAAGATCATGACACGAATTGTCGACACCACGTCCTTGCTACATTACACGAGTAGAGCCACAGGGCCTGCTCCCGATTTTTATACAGAAATTTCTACCGCTCCGAATCTTCAGAGTTCGAGATCGTGCTTCCCACTATTCCCCACATATCGAAGAGAATCGGGACGGGCATGTGTGTGTGTGTGTGTGTGTGTGTGTGTGTGTGTGTGTGTGTGTGTGTGTGTGTGTCGTCCTTAGTGTAAGTTAGTTGAAGTTAGATTAAGTGGTGTGTAAGATTAGGGACCGATGACCTCAGCAGTTTGGTCCCATAAGACCTTACCACATATTAATTGATTAATTAGAATCGTGTTCCACAGGGCTCTGTAATGAGCGTCCTATTCTTTTCGGAGGCCATTAATGGTCTCGCAGCAGGTGTGAAGCCCTCAGTATCATCCTTCTTATATGATGACTTTTGCATTTACTTTTGCTCATCTACTATTGGTGTGACTAAAATTCAACTGCAGGCAGCCATACGAAAGGCTCAGTCATGAGCCCTCTTCCACAGCTTTCAAGTTTCAGCTGCCAAGGCTTGTGTTATGTACTTCTGCTGTCGTCGTACAGTTCATCCACACATAGAACTTTGTCTCGATGTCGTATCGACCCCAGGACATGTCCGAATCGTGGGAAATGACAAGTTAGCTAAAGAGGCTCTTCGTGAACAGGAGATGGAGGTTTGCATATTGGCAACTGATTTTCCATTAGTATTACGCTGCATAGCTTCTGGGTTGGCAATGTTAATAAAATACACAGGAATCACACAAGGAACATCGTAGACACACAATTTAAAAAAAATACATGGCGACAGTATGGTTTCTGTTCGCAAGAGATAAAAAAATCACACCCACCGACAGTATGAGGGCCGTTCGCAACACTTACAAAAAAACACAACACGGAACACTCACTGTGAAACACTGCACGAAAATGGCGGCACAAAAATGACACTCCTGAGCCAAAGGCAGATGGGGGGACAAGGAGGAGGAGAGGAAAAAAATAAAGGGGGGGGGGGGGGAAACCAACGAGGGAGAGGACTCATAAGTGGGGAGAAGGGCAGGGCAGATGAGAGAGGGAACGAGAAGAGGCAGAGCGAAATGCAAAAGAACTCGGGGGAGAGAAGGGGGGCAGAGAGAGGGGTTGGGAAAAAAGAGGATGGAAGGGGGGAGAGAGGGAGCCTGGGAAAAGGACAGAGAAAAGGACAGGGAGTGAGGATCAGAGTAGATAGGAGGGATAAATGGAGGGAGAGAGGGCATCATCCGGGAGGGGGAGTTGATGGAAGCCACCTTGGGAAAGAAGATGAAGGGCATAGAGATGGAGGGTAGGGGGGACACAACAGTGAAGATGTGGCAGGGGTCGGGGATGGGAGAGGAGAGGAGCAATCAGGGGTGAGGGGGATCAAAGCGGCGGGAGGTGTAGAGCATGTGGATATGTTCAAGGAATAGGAGCAGATGGGGGAAAGGAATGAGGTCATAGAGTATCCGCGTGGGGGGCGGGACGCGTATACGGAAGGCGAGGCGGAATGCATGACGCTCAAGGATCTGGAGGGACTTGTAGAATTTGGGGGGGGGGGGGGGACTCTCCTGCGTGTATGGGTATTATTTATTCAAGAGCAGATTGTATAATAACACACACGTCTCTGCTCGCAATACAAAATTCAATTACCTTTTGTACCACAGTAAAAAATATTATTTCTAGAACTAAATTATCCACATTATTTTGTAAAAATTCTTGTCTTAGTTCTGCTAAAGCGAATACCAGTCATCAATACATTATCGTGCCCTCCCCCCCCCCCCCCTCACCCCAACCCTCACATTCCAAGCCAGGGCTGCTTTTCATATTAACTGTCAGTAAGCATTATCTCTTTTGATTTATAGTTTTGGAAAATGTTTCTAAAAATTCGATTTTCCGATTCGTCATATAATTTGGGGCTCAGTTCACCTTTGATGCTTTCATGCGTTTTTATTGGACTGCATTTTATTACCAGGACACTTAGAAGATGCACGTAAACTGCTAAAGAGACTGCCTAGAATATGTTTGTCACACCTTTTCGATAATACTGCAGCATTATATGTAATCGCTACGAGTAATGAATGATGCGACAGATTTAGCTCCCCAACCTTATCTAGTCCACGCAAGTGCTCCCTCTACTGTTTAGAATAGACAGCATTGGCAGCACCATGTGCAGAAAAATTGCAATAATACCGATGCCACATACTTCGTTTTGCAATAAATCTTGAGTGAAGGATTGCTTGTAGACACTGCACCTACTGGAACAGTTGGTAGGCGTTCTATCTTTTTTTTATTTCGGTTGTTCTATGAAGTTACCTTATACTGCACAACCACCACACCACGTACACATTGCAACTAACAATTTTCGAACAAATATGACAGATAGATAGGAAGTATGAGACACAGTTCCTACGAGGGAGTGCTGAGAATCAACGCCTCGGAGTTTTTCTATTCCGTCCCAGTATCGGTTGTATTACGTATCATGCGTATTACTTTCCCGCTTTACTGACGCGAGTTGCGACCTCTGCCGCTAGAGTGTTGCGAATTGTAGCATGTAACTCTGTGGTGCGTAACATAACCACACTATGTGATCGAAAGTATCCGAACACCCCCAAAAACATATGTTTTTCCTATTAGGTGCATTGTGTTGCCACCTACAGCCAGGTACTCCATCTCAGCGACCTCAGTAGTCATTAGACATCGTGACAGAGCAGAATGGGGCACTCGGCGAAACTCACGGGCTTCGAAAGTTGTCAGGTGGTTGGGTGTCACTTGTGTCATACGTTTGTACGCGAGATTTCGACTCCCCTAAACATCCATAGGTCCACTGTTTCCGATCTGATAGTGAAGTGGAAACGTGAAGGGACACGTACAGCACAAAAGAGTATAGGCCTACCTCGTCTGTTGACTGACAGGGACCGCTGCTGTTGAAGAGGGTCGTAATGTATAATAGGCAGACATCTATCCACACCATTACACAGGAATTCGAAAATCCAGACCATTACACAGGAATTCGAAACTGCATCGGGAACCACTGCAAGAATTATTACAGTTGGGCGGGAGGTGAGAAACCTTGCATTTCTTTGTCGATCGGCTGCTCATAAGACACACATCACGCCGGTAAATGCCAAATGACGCCTCGTTTGGTGTAAGAAGCTGAACATTGGACGACTGAGAACAGTGGGAAAACGTAGTGTGGAGTGACGAATCACAGTTCGCAATGTGTCGAAATTCGGAGGCGGTGGTGTTATGGTGCGGTCGTGTTTTTCATGGAGGGGGATTGCACCCCTTCTTTTGCGTAGCATTATCACAGTACAGGCCTACATTGATGTTTTAAGCACCTTTTTGTTTCCCACTGTTGAAGAGCAATTCAGGGATAGCGATTGCATCTTTCAACACGATCGAACATTTGTTCATAATGCACGGTCTTTGGCAGAGTGGTTACACGACAATAATATCCCTGCACAGAGTCCTGACCTGAATCCTATAGAACACCTTCGGAATGTTTTGCGACGTCGACTTCGTGCCAGGCCTCACCGACCGCTATCGATACTTCTAAGTGCAGCACTCCGTGGGCTGCCATTCCCCAAGAAACTTTCCAGCAGCTGACTGAATGTATGCCTTCGAGAGTGGAAGCTGTTATCAAGGTTAAGGTTGGGCCAACAACGTGTTGGATTCCGGCATTACCGATGGAGGTCGCCACTAACGTGTAACTCACTTTTCAGCCAGGTGTCTGATCACGTAGTGTATATCGCTACGTGAGAAACAGCGAGCAGTAATCGAGTTTCTAAACGCACAGAACCTGCCACCAGTTGAATTCCACAGGAGAATGAAATCTGCGTACGTTGATGATTGTATCGGCAGCAGTTACATGTGACATTGGCTTGTTCATGCTCGTAATGAAGGGAACCGTGGTGCTAACCTCAACGTATGTGACAGAGTTCGGAAAGGACGACAGCATACGGCAACTGATAAATGGTTCAAATGGCTCTGAGCACTATTGGACTTAACTTCTGAGGTCATCAGTCCCCTAGAACTTAGAACTACTTAAACCTAACTAACCTAAGGACACCACACACATCCGTGCCCGAGGCAGGATTCAAACCTGCGACCGTAGCGGTCGCGCGATTCCAGACTGTAGCGCCTAGAACCGCTCGACCACCCCGGCCGGCGGCAACCGGCAAGATTAATCGTAATAACACAGGTACAGCTCTCATGAAAGCGTGTCATATCACGAGAGCTAGCAGGCGAACATTACCGAAATACGGCACAGAAAGCTGCATGCACGATGGGTACCTCAAATTTTCAATCCTTACATGTAACAGAGGAAACTGGACGTCCGTCAGCAATGTCTTTTGCGTCTTGTTCGTGAGAGTGATAGGGTCCTTAACAACATTATGACAGATGATGAAAGCTGGGCTCATTATTTTGATTCCAAGAACAAGAGACTGCCGGCCGTTGTGGCCAAGCGTTTCTAGGCGCTACAGTCCGGAACCGCGCTGCTGCTACGGTCGCAGGTTAGAATCCTGCCTCGGGCATGGATGTGTGTGATGTCCTTAGGTTAGTTAGGTTTAAGTAGTTCTCAGTCCAGGGGACTGATGACCTCAGATGTTAAGTCCCATAGTGCTCAGAGCAATTTGAACAAGAGAGAGCATCAATGGAGTTCCGCCAGAAACGATCACCTACAACAGCAAATTTCAAGACCAAGCCATCTGCAGGCAAAGACATGCTCCCACCATGCATTTGGAATTCATTCCTAAAGGCGCCACCATAAACTATTAAAAGTACTGCGAGGCCCTAGGGAAACTGAATGCACGAATTATTAGAGTACTTCCACATATGGAGAACCCTCTTCTTCACCGTGACTATACCAGACCATACACGGGTGCTGAGACATATGCAACAACCTTACGCCTTGGTTTCACTGTGATCGACCATCCTCAGTACAGTCCCAACCTGGCCCCATCTGTTTCTACAACTTAAAGAACACTTTTAACGCCCACTTTGATGATTACGGAGCGATCAGAGGTGAGACTTACTACGAACAGAGTCAAACATTATATAGTGACGGTATCAACAAACTGGTCTCACATTGAAATAAATGATTTCGTCCCAAGGGTGACTTCGTAGAGAAATAAATGTGCATACAAGAAGTATGAAGATGTAGAATGTTAATAGAATGAGTTTTATTTAGAAAGCGCTGTTTTCATATAAAAATTCAGAGGCATTGCTTTTTGTCACATTCTCGTATGTCTCTACTTGCCATTGCCTATGTAGGCCGCTATTGCAATGAGAAAATAAGCAGCTACGCTACATCAAAAAATTCACTACTACGCATGGTTTCCTATCACAGCTCTTTATATTCAATGGACAAACGTTTGTTCAAAGGCAACTGATAAAGAAAGTAGGGGCTAAGCGATCAGGATATTAATATTGATACTTTGAGAACGATGGAAAGCGCTTAGCAAAACCTAAGTTTAATCACTAAGTATTTTGACACGTATCTCTCCCATACAAGAATCGCTTTCTGACTGGCGAAGTGTCACCCGGATTATGCATCCATTACAAAACGCACGCTGTGTGTAGTTATGGTTCAAAGACATTAATTTTTTCCATAGTAATTAGAAGTGTTGAAGTAAACCACGTCCATTTTGTCATTAACGGGAGATAGGCTCTTTGCGATAGATTCCCTGCTCATAAATGCAGTAATGACTCCATTTTTAAATTAACGATGGCTTATTTCACAAAATATCACATGTTTACCATTGCTATGAAGTTTCCACGCAACACAGAGCGGCGCATTTGTAATTAGCAAAACTTGCAACATTGTAATAGAAGCCGCTAAGGCGTTCAAATCATAATTCTAGCTGCTGAAACGTATGAGAGTTATATACGTTTCGGACAGGTAATAGCAAGTGTTAGCGGATGCACTGGCTATCGAATCTTAATTAGCGTTGAACTTAACAGAAAAATAGATAAAACTGTACACAGGCATCTTTTTGGGTGCACATTAGCAACGCTTACCAGCCATATTGTTTTAGCATAGCGCAAATGTTTTTACCATTGCAACAAACGAATGTCTGCTAAGTGCTATACATTGGAGATAACTTTTAAGCCATTTGCACCTCTATAGAAGCATATCACATGGAGGATATTGTAAAAAGTACTGCTTTTTAGTGTGATAGATGTCGAGCAGCACTGGATAGTTAGAAATCGTGGCCTTCGGTTTGGCAATACTATGTTCTTTAGTTAGCAAGACGTTCACCGAATCATAATAGTATTTTATCCTGTGTAAACTTCTACGTTACATAATTAAGTTCATAGGCAGAGAGAACAATCATCTTCTTGGGTGTATGTTAACTCTTACTTCCTTACTTTAGTGTACAGAACTGAAGTCTCCATTACTTTAGCAATCGAATAATTGATAAACGTAGTACACTGCAGAACACAGTTCTGCCATTTACACCGTAATAGAAATATGTCTCATGGGATACACCGTCAAAGCAGTATTTGCTAATGTGAAAAATGCATAGCACCACCATGGAATTATAAACAGCAACTTAATACTGTGTTCTTTAATCAGGATGATGAATACCATGGCATTGTATAAGATCGTCAAGACACGCAACATACATGCAAAAGCACCTACATAGGGACAAAATTTAGTGGTGTGAAAACTGAATTTTTAGAGGTATTGTTTGGGCGAGAGAAATGCATTTAATGTTATTTGGGATCTGGGAGCTGTGCGGAAGAAGCTTGTGGTCTGCAATCTGTGAGCTCCTGCCTACATGTGTGGAGATAAAAAATACACCAGTGGAGGCGTCTGGGTTAGATAGCGGCTGGCGAGGGCTGCTGCTGGGCACTCGGTGTATGGCATACCGCCCTTAGCGCTCGTAACGTGTAGACCCATCAGCCACAATCACCATTGTTGGGTAGGAGGCTATGAAGAAAACGTTTAACTTAATTGTTAATCAGCGCATGATATCAGTATAATTTGTTTACAACTCATCTTAATACCTCCATAGTGTAACTATTCCATAGGAAACGTGTATTTTGTTTGAAAGACAGCTACATAAAAACCACTCAAAAGGTGCAATGTGTTACATTGCTACAAAACCTTCTGAAGTGTTAACTTAAATATATCTCATTCAACAGTAGTGTTATGTATTTTGTAGGGAGCAAACTTTCACTTAAACATTTCATCGTTCAAGAAAGCATCCCTACACACACCCATACCATGACAATATGACCCACAAATAATGTATTATAAAAATTGAGTAAGAAATATCAGCGATAAGGATCCTAAAAAAAGAAAACTTCCCAACCAACAGAATAACAACAGTCCCGTCTAATAAGATCATAAAAGCTGCAGTAAGAATAATACATTGAGTAATTAATTATGGTGATAAAGAAAAAGATATCCTAAGCAGGTAACTAATTATAACAATAAGTATAATAAATTGGGTAATATATCGATAACGACAATTGTATCCTAAATTGATAATCAGGTGGTTGGGAGCTAGGACGGAGTGTCGAGGTGCAGGTGGCCAAATGAAACAATCTAGCACATAATACGAATTCACAAAACGAATCCTATATCTTAACAGAGGTCTGTGATTGAATAATTTTGCGTGTCGTACGACTCACAGAAAATCAAAGCCTAGTGAAATTAAACTGTACTGATTAGTCTAAGGTCATCCAGCAAAGACTACTCAAACTTCAGAGATCTGCAGTGCCTCGCGTGATTTATGATAATATAAAATATTTTTCTCTTTCTTTTTATATGAATCTCGTTATTACGTGGTGGGCTTTTCTCAAAGCTAATTTGGTTATTAGTTATTTGAATTAAATTGCTTTTTGTAAAACGGTTTGTTCGATGAAAGTTAATCTTAAGAAAAATCATTAATCACGTTAATAATTGTAAGACACACTGATCTTTTAACACGTTACATGTAAGTTGAAAAATAAAAAACGTTTTTAGGTTCTTGGCTAAACGTATCTGCTGAAACATGAGATCTCTGATTATTATTTGCATTTGCCCACACACGCGTGAGAGAATAATTTCTTACCATTTTCTTTCGTAATTCATTGTAGTCTGAGTCGTGGCTCTGAATCTCGGCTGTTAAACTGAAAATAAAAATCTTAAAGCGTTGTCTTCCGTTGCAGCGGCTGGCGGCTGTCTATTACAATTGAAGGGGGGCGAATAATTTGCTTCCGCTAATTTCATAAATTGAAATTGCCACGTAATGGTGGCTGTGGCTGCAACGGCGGCTGCAATTATTGCGCTGAAAATAGCTTTATTACTGATATTCAAAGGAAGCGGGCATGAGATAGGGCTCACCTCTTATAAGTAAAAGTGAATAATAGCATGAAACTAATATATTATCTGATTACGAGAACAATTATGCTTACATTCAACTGCACTCGCCAAAATGTCGAATACTCGCATCAATAAGAAGAGAGAGAGAGAGAGAGAGAGAGAGAGAGAGAGAGAGAGAGAGAGAGAGAGAGAGAGAGGAGAGAGAGGGAGTGATAACGGCTAAAAGATGACAAAACATGTTTCCATTTCCATATACGTGGTCCATTATTGTCAGAGTGCACCTTTCTTTATTGGTTCAAATGGCTCTGAGCACTATGGGACTCGACTGCTGTGGTCATTAGTCCCCTAGAACTTAGAACTACTTAAACCTAACTAACCTAAGGACATCACACACATCCATGCCCGAGGCAGGATTCGAACCTGCGAGCGTAGCAGTCGCACGGTTCCGGACTGCGCGCCTAGAACCGCGAGACCACCGCGGCCGGCCTTTCTTTATTCTTTGCACTCGAAAATGACGCATAGAGTGTTATATGATAATAATAATAATAATAATAAAACAGTAGCCCTTATGTAGTTACTGCTGAGTCGTGGTGTTAATTCATTTACTTGTTTCGAAGCGAGTAATTTAGCATTTGTTACGTTTAGTTTATGTCTCACTTCATCAGCGACGTGCGGGACAAAGCACAACAAATGTGCGTAGGGGGTGGACTATGTAAGGTACCTGTAACCTCCACGGCACTAATGCTACGAACTGCGAAAAAGTAATAGACAACATATAAAATCAGTATTAGAATCTTACAAAATTGTCATAATAGTAATGATCTTTTGAAAATAATTTAGTTTCGTGACTGAAACATAATAGAATCGTTTAGTTTCTACCCCTCAGAAAATTTCATTTTACCCCTCATGCGGTAATTATTTTCAGGTTCGGAACTAATGCCACTGACAAATCCGAATGCACTTGGTGAAAAGAATTGTGTGTGAACTACGACTGACGTAAATCGGCCCACACAATAAAGGCAGTTTTAGCTGTTAACTACTCTCTCCAGTTAAGAGGGAATTTATGTATCACAGTAATTACAAAATACAAATACAAACGCTAATCGGATATGATTAGAACACGAATGACTTCCGACACATTAATTCGAATCACAGTGCATAGAAGACCAATAGGCTGGAGGTAATCTAGCAGGTACGGCCAACGGCATAATTGAACTCAGCAGCTACCTTACAGCCAGATGAATACAACAGCTCCTTAATGACCAGACGCTGGGACGCCCACCATAAGGTCCAATCCGTAAGATGATCGCCAAATTAACGCTCGGTCGTCGTCCGTACAGTTTGAAACGGTTGTCCAATGTGACCGCCACGGCGCGACCAGCGCTTGTTCCAGGATCTGCCGCCTCGTTGCGACCGTTCTCGGCCGATATCAGCAGCGCGGCGCCCTGCCCAGCACACTACAACGGGCCTCCACACTGTCTCCAGACGTAAACACAACTCAGCCCTACTCACGCAGCGCGAGCCGCTAATCCGCGTATTCGGTGACTCATGGCCTTCTCAACTCGGCAAATCCCCAGTCCAAAATCAGGAAACGGCACTCGATCTCCTATCGCCGACGCCTAGCCAGAAAACTAGTGTGTACAGCATAGGTAAGAAATTACAGCAGGATACTCAATCAATAGGATAATAGCTGTCATTTCTATGAGTGATAGTTGGCCTACTGGGCTGGGGGAAGCAGATGGAGAGATTGGGAAAGGGGGGGGGGGGGGGAGAATAGTTGATGGGCGACTAGGTTCGTAAGTCACTAGACTGAAACCATCTTCGCCCACATACCACCAGTCTGTTGAAGAATTGTGGAACTGTTTTATCCCCACGCATTATTATCCGCGAGAAGAAAAGTCTCATCTCTGAAAAACAACATGCATTTCACAAACAGAGCCCTTGCAAAACCCAGCTCGTTCTCTTCGTGCATGAGATGCAGAGCCGTCGTAGACACAGTTGCTCAGGTTGATATCATGTTCCTTGGTTTTCGGGAGACATTTGGTAGAGTTCCACATTGTCGATTAGTGAACAAAATATGAGGTTAGTGAGTCTTGGACCACATTTGTGGTTGGACGAAATTTTCTGTGGGACAGCGTGGAATATTCCTGCTTCATTCGCTATAGCTTCAGAAAGTTCCGATAGGTGATGGTACTATACGAGCCTATACAACACCGCCTGTAACAGAGGCGCATTACAAACAGAACTGTCGTTGAGTTTCTTTTGGTGGAAAACCAGAGCTTCGAAGATATTCATAGGTGCTTCCAGAATGTCTACGGTGAACTGGCGAGGTGTCCACTGCCATCGAGCAAGGCGCGCAAACCTGTCCAATCTCCCGTCTGCAGTCAGCTGTGACCCCTGCCGTATTGGTACGCGCGGACACTCTGAAACGCCCCATTAGAAAAATTTATGAATTACTGTGCTGATAAACCTCTTACATTATTTGATTTTCAAACAGCTGAGCAGAACTGAACATACTCAGAGATTTCGCTCTTTACCTATTCTGATCAACACTAAACTGACACACAATATTGGTTGCCCAACGCAGTCTGACTTTCAATAATCTCTACAAAAGAATGGCCCTGAGTAACAGTAACCTATACCTTTCATGAATCACTTACCTCAGAAAAATCTTCGTTACTCGAACTACTGCAATACAGCGAGCGACACTACTGCAAACTAAATGAAAGATTCTAACTACTGAAGGCACTAACTACTGACAGGCATAGTTAGCAAACAATGCATTTACCTTAATAGTGAATAGTGTTCATAAGTCATTATATATATATATATATATATATATATATATATATATATATATATATATATCATCCGCTCTCAAAACTCCGCCATCTCTCTCCCCACATCCACCACAGCTGGCAGCTCACCTCCAACTGCGCTACGCTACGCGCTGCTCATATGCAACTGCCCAACACTACAATAGTGATTATTCCAACAAAGCCAACCAGCCACAAACTTCACACAGCACAGTCAGCGATTTTCATATAGAGCGCTACGTGACGTTACCAACATAAAAACCTAAACAGCTTACTTACAACTCTCATTCGAAGTGATGACCACTGGGTTCCTCTCCACCTAACAGAAGACCAGTAAGAGCAACGAAGTTCCATCTGTGCGGAATTGCTTGCGCTGCACGCTGCTTGTCGTGACAATATTTTCTCGGACATCGTCGCATGTGATGAAACGTGGGTTCATCATTTCGAACCGAAGCAAAACGGCAATGCATGGGGTAACGCCACACCACCTTTCCTCGGAAGAAAAAATTCAAATCCGCACCGTCGGCCAGTATAGTAACGCCGACGGACTTCTGGGACTCCGAGAGGCTATTTTGTTTGATGCCCTCCCTCATGGTGCAAGGATAAAATCTGATGTGTAGTTTTCAATCTTCAGGAAACTGAAGAAATGGCATCAGCTTGTTCGTCGCCACAGAAATGCAAACGAAATTCTCCTACATGACAACGATAGGCCTCACACAAGTCTACGCACCAAAGAGAATCTTCGTGGCGCTGTCCTTCCTAATCCATCCTACAGCCCCGATTTACCACCTTCCGACTTCCATCTGTTTGGCCCAAGGCAGGTTATTGATGCAGCAAGACGTCGGCGCCGACGTCCCCCGGTACAGTGGTGCCACCTTCCAGGAAGGTGGCGTCAGGCCGTCGTATTCAATTAATGGCATATTGAAAAACACGATTTGCTAGCCAAAGAAGTAGGGAACAATATGGTGAATAGTAATCCTGAACAAAATCAATATTCTTTCAGAAAAAATACGTTGCATTACTTATTGAACACTCCTCGTAGTAGGGAAAAAAACTGCCACACTGGCATCCTTTGGGTGATTCTGTAGGAAATTTAATTTTCCCACGAAAGAAGCTGCTTATGAGAAAACTCCTTCGATTGATCCTCGAGTACTGTTCATGTGCCTGGGGTTGTTACCAAGTTCCTCTAGCATACTTTTCGCGAAATCATCACGATCACCGAAGCAGAGAAATTGGAGCTCATACGTTGGTTTATTGACAGTTGTTCTTCTAATGCACCATTCTCGAGACTGGAGCAGGAACGTGGGGAAATGATAGCGTACAAGAAGAACTCTTCTACACGCAGCGAAAATGTCTGTGGAGTACAGATAAGATGGTGTAAAACACAACAATTTACTACTCCGACCTCGATAAATTTATTATGTGCGTTGTTTCAAGAAGCCTCCTTATTGTGTTAACTGGTTGATGTAAATGTTAGATTTTAAGATGTTGTAATTGTGGCACGTCCCGCATTTTAATTTGCACATGCGATACTAACATACGACAGGATAGGTGGCCAGCACAAAATGATGACGGAAATAGCTACCGATGAGAGGCGAATGTTTGACACTGTAGCAGCTGTACCGTACATTTAGCGCGGCAGCACGAGACGGACGGGGGCCACTCAAACAACGAAGTGTTCTGTGAATACTTGTGCTATCACATTTCACTCAGGCTATCTTCACCAGGAACTATACTGCGAAAATAGTCACTCGCGTAGAGATATCCCCGAATGCGTCTCCAGCAAGTTGTGTAGGTACATGGTGAAAGACCTCCCCGGATATGATAAAGATAAAATTTACTTTTAAAAATGAAACAGCGATCGACCATACGCATCGACAAAGACATTAATTATGAATGCGCGGTAAGGCGCAGACAGATGAACAGAAAGCATCATTCGCTTTTCCTTGTACATGATTTTGTGTGACTCTCTCGTATGTAGGCTGGTTAAGAAGTGTTCCTCAAAGTATGACGTCCTACTAGTGTTATGTATTATATGAGAATCTGGATAAGAGAAGACTTAACAACAGTATTAAGTATTTTTATTGAAATGAAGTGGAGCCAAGTTGGGAGAATTTTTTTGATTTTTAGAGACGCACTGGTGTCCTTGGAGTCTGCTACCTGTATCTTCAATTGAAATGTAAGAGAGGAAGTCCTAATACCACAATTTCGTACACGCAGAACATTTACTAATAATACAATTCTAATAAATTTTAATTTTTTCCATTTATTATTATTATTATTATTATTATTATTATTATTATTATTATTATACAGCTGGAGACCTGTGTGCCCCGACTACAGGGCATCGTGGCACCGGTTGTAAGTAGGGTTTCTTAACTATTGTTATAGTAAGAAATTTCTATGACATTGTTATTAGTCATAAAAACTAATTGTCTGTATTATGAATCTCAAAGGGGAGCAAGTAAAGCAAAAAGGCAAAAACTGAGGAAAAAATTTTGGAAAGAAATAAGAATAGGACACAGGTTACGTAAAATTTTCTATAGTAAGCTCTTTTGTTCTGCGCAGCAAAGATACGACGGCTACGCAAGTAGCTTCCATGGTTACGCTTGGTAGCGCCTCTTTTGATGTAGATAGAAACCTTTTCCCCATTATTCGCTTCCTTCAATTGTATGGTGGAAGATTTGCAGGAATGTTTGGTGTTTTCAGTGAAACGTGAAGAATCGCGACACAATCATGGTAGCAATATTGGTAGCCGTGAAACAGGCTTTGACATCGCGTAAACTACAATGATCAAGTGTAATAATTGGCATATGAAGTTTTACCATTTTAGTGAAATTTTTAGTTTTCCATATTCATACAACATGGCAGAAAAATATATGTCCATTGCTGGTAGTAATAGCGAAAACGCAATCAGTAAAGATGGCGTAGAAGTACGTGATCGAACGACTGAAGTTCAGGAGCCATGCATGCCTACCGCAGAAACTTTAAGTACGTCAGAGATGAGCCGCAGGTGTTAGAAACGACAGCTACGCTTCACAGCAGAGTAACTTCGACGACATAAGGTTTACAATTGACGAGACAATGCCATTCATCTCCCGGAGAGATATACCGCTCATGAATGAAACACTGGAGAGCGGTACAAATATGAATCTTGACAACACGTTACAAACACCACTTGTTCACAAGACAAACATTAACTTGGAAACTTCAGCTGGAAGCAACCACAGTACTACGACTGACGCATTGCTATGGCAGTTATTATCTAACATAAACATGAAATTAGATAGTATCAACTCAAATTTCAGTGATACGAAACAAGATACGAATACCAAAACTGATAATTTGACACAAGATATGAACATGGTAAAACAGCAACGAAACACTGTTACACAAGATCTAAATACAATGAAATAAGAACAAAAACAAATATTCAAGGATTTGCAAGACATGGTCTCACAGAAATTTTTGCACTGAAATCGATTAAAAATTGAATGGTATGAAAAACAAGTAAAGCATGAAATACTTTCTGAAGTTAACAGTAATATTACGGAGTTCAAACAGAAGTAGGTTCTTTTAAGGACTATCATGATCTAGTAGAGCAACAGATAAAGAAAATCACAGCCGCGAACACAAAGATTGAAGCCATACAAAACCAGTTGTGTTCGACAGTAAAAAATGTAAACAAAATTAGCTTATGGCTCAGCTGTGCGCCCTCAACAACACGCGCTGACGTCAGTAGTAGGAGAGGAGACATTGACCTGTGCGCATGCACGACAGACTGGCAGAAGGCGCAACCAAATAGGAATGTGATGCGTACAAGTACCTAACTTAAATACAAAGTAAACGGAAACACTAAGCGATTACATCTACTGTCTAAGAACTAAGGAACCTATTGATGTATGTACACAGAGGTTTAATGAAATGCTAAGCTATATACAACATATTTACAAGCAAAAAGAAGCATTATGAAAAAATATACGTGACGTGTACGCTAAGACGAAAGGAAAAAGTATCGTAAGAAATGTCCAATAATTTTCTTTGCAGGATAAATGATCATAAAGGGTAACAGAATAAATGAATGTCTACGAATTAAACAAAATATGGAAATATCTGCGGACGAATGTAATAAGCAAATGTATCAGTGGCCATCGAGCTACGTAATGCGATGAGTTTTAAGTTGTTTTCTTTCAGTGACCAGAGCATCATCACGGCGCAGAAGAAGAGAATTACGTCGAGAATAACGGGTCCCAAATGAGGAAACGGGCCGCACCCCTGAGTAAACAATTTAGTTATAAGGCTTTTTATGCAAAGGTCATAAGGCAAATGAAAAATGAAAATATGCATCGTCGCAATATATCTCCGTGACATTTACCAGTACCTATTCGCTGCAGAGTACACATAAACATTTAAGCATGCTTTTACAAAAACCAATTAATTTTTTTTTGTGTCACATAAAAGCAAAAGTAATGACACTCCCAGGTATTCGAGAAAAATAAATCTACGACTGCTGAAACCTCTTCATATTTAACACTAAGCTACCCGTAAATTGAAGTAAACAGCACTAGCACATGAAACAACACGAAAGCACATGAATGATTAGTTAGTACACATCATTTCCATGAAAAAAAGTTGCTTAGACACTAACCCCATGATTGTACGAGTAATAATGTGAACGAAGATAAATTAAAACCAACAAACTGAGGTAACAGAACCCTGTCTACCTAAGGAAGAAATGAGCTCCTGTAAGTAATAAAATCCTATCTATAAAATAAAGTATAAATGTATCACACGCTTGTATCGTCTCATAATAAGATACTATGTAATTAATTTATATATGTGATGTGAACGAAGATTAGTTAAAAACTAACAAACTGTAATAACAGAACACAGTTAATGAAAATTTATGACGTTTTAACAGTTAAGAAATTTATGTTCTTAATATAAGCGATGGATGGAATTTCAGCCATAGGTATAAGCTGTCATGTTGTGAATCTTGTTGTAACTCAATGCTTGAATGATTTTCATTCGAAACCAAAATCCATGTGAAGAAATGAACTTTAAAGACAAGCAGTTTGAAGAATGTTTTGGACGGCTATATGTGTCTTTCAATAAGTGGACGGTGAAGTGTGGTGGCTTTAACATGCGTGTGCAACGAAATAATTTCTGAGTATTTTGTCTCACAACGCCTGATACGTCAATAAGTGATCTATAGTTGTTCGAGACAATACTTACCTCATCGACGGATGCTGTTGGCCAGAGTTCCCTCCGCTGAAAATGCGAGTACGACGGGTAATACAGACGCCTGGACGGTAAGAATGGCGATCTTATGCGCAGCGTCGGATTTTGAACAGAATGAAGACAAATGCCACGGCAGTTCTTTAATATGTAATACTCAAGTGAAAGTGTGACACTCAACGTGACAGCAACACTAAGAAAACGAGTGCAAGCACATCCGACGGTAGCAACTAGCATGTTGACCGTTAGCGACTAGTGTTAAGCCGCCAAATCTACCAGTGCGCAAGCGCAAAACCTGGCAGGGATGCCGCAGGAACTGAACATTATTGTGTAGATTAGATTAGATTAGTTTTTCGTTCCATAGATCCGTGTTGAGGAGATCCTCGTGGATGTGGAACATGTCACCTTTTTTTATTTTTCTTTAAGCTGAAATAACAATGCTAATAGTATAAATATATACAACATATCATTTGTTTCTACTAAAAAATTCGTCAATGGAGTAGAAGGAGTTGGCCACTAGTAAGTCTTTCAGGCTCCTTTTAAACTGATCTCTATTTGTAATTAAATTTTTTATGTTTGCTGGCAAATTATTGAAGATGAGTGTTCCTGAGTAGTGGACCCCTTTTTGAACTAAAGTAAGTGCTTTGAAGTATTTGTGCAGATCATTTTTGTTCCTGGTATTGTATGTATGAACTGAGCTGTTTGTTGGAAAAAGAGATATATTATTTAGGACAAATTTCATTAAGGAGTAAATATACTGAGAGGCAGTAGTTAGTATACCCAGGTATTTGAATAGGTTTCTACAAGACGTCCATGAGTTTACTCCACAAATAATACGTATTACACGCTTTTGTACTCTGAAAACGTTTGTTTGACTTGAAGAGTTACCCCAAAATATTATACCATATGACATTATGGAATGAAAGTAGGCAAAGTGTGCAAGCTTTTTCACTTTTATGTCACCTATGTTTGCTAACACTCGAATTGCAGATACAGATTTGTTAAGGCGTTTCTGCAGTTCTGTGGTGTGCTCCTCCCAACTGAATTTATTATCAAGTTGTCATGTCAGGAATTTTTTTCTATCTGCTCTTCTTCGTACTTTATGCATATGCTGGGTGGAAACCTCTTACAGGTTCTGAATTGCATATAGTGAGTCTTTTCGCTTTTCGAAGTTTAATGTCAGTGAGTTGGCTTTAAACCATTTATTAATATCCATGAAAATATCATTAGCAGATCTTTCTAGAACTACGCTCGACATACTATTTATTGCAATACTTGTATCATCTGCAAACAAAACGAACTCTGCTTCTGGCAGTGTAACTGATGAGAGATCATTAATGTACACAAGAAAAAGCAATGGGCCTAAGATGGATCATTGTGGGACACCACATGCAATTTCTTCCCATGTCAGCGCACTAAATTGAAATGTGTAATGCACTACCATATTATGTATATAATCTTTCAATTTCTTCTATACCTGTAACTCGCATAGGATAAGCTGACACATCCATTCCGTTAAATAAAAGAGAAGCCGACAAATAAAGGGCATCGATCACTATCGCCAAATGTAAATATAAATACGTACATGCAGAAACACTGTACATCTCCATACCATGTCAAAGTACAGTGTATGAGCAATTGTGTAAGTACATGATGAAAGAGCTCTCTGGATATGGAAAAGTTAAAATTCATTACACAAAAGAAAAAAATAAACAGTGATCGGCCATAGGGGTCGGCAAAGACATTAATTCTGAATGCGTGGTAAGACACAGACAAATTAACAAAAAACATTATTCACTTTTCCTTGTGCTTAATTTTGTGTGACTCTCTCTCGTTTGTAGAGGGATGGTTAAGATGTTTTGCTCGAAGTAGGACGTTCTACGAGTGTTATGTATCGTGATTCTTAATAAGAGAAAACTTAACAACAGTGAAGTGAAGTGAAGCCATGTTAGGAGGATTTTCTCGATTTTTGTGAGATGCACTGGTGTCGGCTGCCTGCATCTTCAATTGAAATGTAAGAGAGGAAGTCCGAATAGAACAATGTCGTACACGCAGAGCATTTGCTAATAATGCAGTTGTAGTGTCCCTTTAATTTTTTCCGTTTTAATTATATATCATCATTTATTATTATCTTCTTTTCTTTATCAGACCTTAGGTGTGGTTAAAAATGGAAAGTGACGCGGACCTTGATCAAGCGTGACTTCCTTTTAACTGTACAGTATATGTTACATTGCATTTAGCAACTTTCGGGTAATTGAACATGTATCAATAATTACCGATTTCTGTAGTTGTATATATACATTTGGATGTAGCTGTATTGCGTTGATGTACTGGTAGATATTGTGTGGTATGACTCCTGTAGTTGATAGTATAATTGGTATAATGTCAACTTTATCCTGATGCCACATGTCCTTGACTTCCTCAGCCAGTTAGATGTATTTTTCAATTTTTTTCCTGTTTTCTTCTGTATATTTGTTGTATTGGGTATGTATATTTCGATTAGTTGTGTTAATTTCTTCTTTTTATTGGTGAGTATGATGTCAGGTTTGTTATGTGGTATTATTTTATCTGCTATAATGGTTGTGTTCCAGTATAATTTGTATTCATCATTCTCCAGTACATTTTGTGGTGCATACATGTATATGGGAACGTGTTGTTTTATTAGTTTATGATGTATGGCAAGTTGTTGATGTATTATTTTTGCTACATTGTCATGTCTTATGGGGTATTCTGTGTTTGCTAGTATTGTACAACCGCTTGTGATGTGACTACTGTTTCTATTTGTTGTTTGCAAAGTCTGCATTTATCTGTTGTGGTATTGGGACCTTTAATAATATGCTTGCTGTAATATCTGGTGTTTATTGTTTGATCCTGTATTGCAATCATGAATCCTTCTGTCTCACTGTATATATTGCCTTTTCCTAGCCATGTGTTTAGTGCGTCTTGATCGATGTGTGGCTATGTTAGATGATACGGGTGCTTTCCATGTAGTGTTTTCATTTTCCAATTTACTTTCTTCGTATCTGTTGATGTTATGTGATCTAATGGGTTGTAGAAGTGGTTATGAAATTGCAATGGTGTAGCCGATGTATTTATATGGGTGATTGCTTTGTGTATTTTGCTAGTTTCTGCTCGTTCTGTAAAGAATTTTCTTAAATTGTCTACCTGTCTATAATGCAGGTTTTTTATGCCGATAAATCCCCTTCCTCCTTCCTTTCCACTTAATGTGAAACTTTCTGTTGCTGAGTGTAATTGATGTATTCTATATTTGTGGCATTGTGATCATGTAAGTGCATTGAGTGCTTCTAGGTCTGTGTTACTCCATTTCACTACTCCAAATGAGTAGGTCAATATTAGTATAAGTATTTATAGCTTTTGTCTTGTTTCTTGCTGTCAATTCTGTTTTCAGTATTTTTGTTAGTCTTTGTCTATATTTTTCTTTTAGTTCTTCTTTAATATTTGTATTATCTATTCCTATTTTTTGTCTGTATTATAGATATTTATAGGCATCTGTTTTTTCCATCGCTTCTATGGAGCTGCTGTGGTTATCCAATATGTAATCTTCTTGTTTAGTGTGTTTTCCCTTGACTATGCTATTTTTCTTACATTTGTCTGTTTCAAAAGCCATATTTATATCATTGCTGAATACTTCTGTTATCTTTAGTAGTTGGTTGAGTTGTTGGTTTGTAGCTGTAGCTTTAGATCATCCATGTATAGCAAATGTGTGATTTTGTGTAGGTATGTTCCAGTAATATTATATCCATAATTTGTTTTATTTAGCATGTTGGATAGTGGGTTCAGAGAAAGACAGATTCAGAGAGGACTTAATGAGTCTCCTTGGTATATTCCACGCTTAATCTGTATTGGCTGTGATGTGATATTATTTGATTTGTTTGGATATTAAGTGTGGTTTTCCAATTTTTCATTACTATGTTTAGGAACTATATCAATTTAGGATCTACTTTGTATATTTCCCATATTTCATGTAGCAACCATGAGTGGGGTACACTATCAAAAGCTTTTAGGTAATCAATGTATGCGTAGTGCAGCGACCTTTGTTTAGTTTTAGTTTGATATGTCGCCTCTGTATCTATTATCAATTGCTCTTCACATCCTCAAGCTTCTTTGCAGCAGCCTTTATGTTCTTCATTTATAATTTTGTTCTGTGTTGTATGTGTGATTAATTTCTGTGTAACAACTGAACTTAATATTTGGTATATTGTTGGGAGGCATGTTATGGGGCGATATTTTGCTGGGTTTGCTGTGTCTGCTTGATCTTTAGGTTTCAGATACGTTATTGCTTCTGTAAGTGTATCAGGGAATGTGTATGGGTCTGCAATGTAATTGTTAAATAATTTAGTTAGATGTGAATGTGTTGAGGTGAATTTCTTTAGTCAGAAATTTGGTATTTTATCATTTCCAGGAGCTTTCCAATTATGCGTAGAATTAATTGCTCGGGTGACTTCATGTTGCAAAATTATCACTTCTGGCATTTGTGGTATCATGTTTTATGTGTCCGTTTCTATTTGTATCCACTGTGCATGTCTATTATGTTGTACCGGGTTTGACCATATATTGCTCCAAATGTGTTCCATGTCTGTTTTGTTTGGTGAATTGTCTATTTTAATGTGTGTGTTATCTATTGCCTGGTAAAATTTCTTTTGGTTTGTGTTGAATGTCTGGTTTTGTTTCCTTCTATTTTCACTTTTCTTGTATCTTCTAAGTCGTTTGGCCAATGCTTGTAATTTTTGCTTCTTTTTCATCTACTTGCTCTATCGCTTCTTGCTGTGAGATTTTACCTAACCTTTTTCGTTTTTTGTCTGATACTTCATTCCTTATAAATTGTGTTAGCTGTCCAATGTCTTTTCTCAGTTTTTCTATTCTGATCTGTAGCCTGTGTTGCCATGCTAGTTTTGTGGGTTTCTTCTGTGTGTTGGTTGGTTCTGATCTTTGCCTATTGTGTATATTTAGTGTATTGAGTGCTCCTACATAAACCAATAGTTGTAACTCTTCCATAGTTGTATTATCATTTATTTTGTTGTGTATGATTGTGTTGATAGTTGTTATTGTTGTTTCAATTTGTGGGTTATTTGGTAGTCTATGCAAGAATAGTCTAATGTCTGTATTTGTGTCTTTGTATTCTATATATGTCAACTGAAATTTTTCTTCTATGTCTAAAATGTGTGTCACTTCATGTTCTATTTGTGCTTGTTCTGGTGGTAGTCTTAAGATTTCGTTTTCCTCTGATTGTTTAATTGATGTGTATTCTTTGTTTGTTTGCTCTGGGATGTTTGAGTCCATTACTGTATTTTCTTCTTCTTCTGATTGCACATTATTTTGTTACAGTATCTGTTGTAGTTGTTCTTTGATGTTTTCTAATTCTGACTGGGGTATCCTGTTATTTTTGATTATTACACGGATATAATCAGCTAGTCGTTGTTCTGTTAAAAATTTTAATACTGGGTATCTGGTAATAAATGTTGTGTATACTTGTGATCTGTATCCAGTTGTGTTGGTTCCTAAGTTTGTTGCTTGGTAATAACAGAACATGAGGTGGCTGTTAACTTCATCTGACTATCTCATCCTCTGCCTTTGTTTTCCTTACAGAGTGGTTGCAGGAAGCACATCCTGCAACACACCTCTATTTGGATTTAAATCATTTGCCGTGCGGCTAGCAGTGTCGTTACCATTGTGGACGGGCATAGGGTTCAAGCCTCGTCCCCGACCATGACAGCGATAGTTCGAGGCTTCATTAGTTCTGTCCTGAACCAACTAATCACACGAAAAGCGGGGGTTAGCCCTATTAGTGGTTTGTTCTTTTCGTCGCCTTTTACGACTGGCAGAACATACCGGAGGCCTATTCTTTTCCCTGGCCTCCACGCGGTATTATTATTAATATTATTATTATTACATAAAGTTTAAACGTTTCTTAGAGATTCTGACCACATACGTAACGTCATCTACCAACAATAGGCCCGTGGTGAACTTGTGTTTGGAAAAATGTCACGTCAGATGTGGACATACAAAGGTGGTAGTATGGCAACCTACAGTACGGTCATTTCAATTTTTTATTCTGTTCTCGTTACAGTACACGTATTACGTGCGGTGTGTATTACTCGGTCGATTTTCCCGCTTCGCTGACGCAAGTTGCAACCCCCTGATGTCACAGGGCTCCGTTTGTAGCGTGTAACGTGACAATGTGAAATGTAACTATGTCTTTACGTGAGAGACGGCGTGTAGTGGCCGCAGAAAATATGCCCCAATTGAAACCCATAGAAGAATGAAAGCTGTGTACGCTGATGATTGTATCGACATCAGTAATGTCCGATGTCGGCTTGTTCGTGCTTGAAAGAAGGAAACGGAGAAGCTAACCTCAACTAGTGTGACAGAGGTTCACCGACCCCAAAATATTTCAAGAGCATGCCATTAGTAGCCAAACTCATGTTGACAGTGTTCTAGGATGTCCAAGGTGTGGTGCATTTAGATATCATGCCTAATGGCACCACCATCAACTCTGGACAGTACTTCACGACTATGAGAAAACTGAAACCAATAACTCGAAGAGTTAGTTCACATATGGAATGTTCCTTCAGCATGACAATGCCAGACCACACACAAGCGCTGGGACATCTTCAACATTGCGAGACACTGGGTTCGGTGCTATCGACCATTCTCTATACATAACTGTCTTTACATCATCCGATTTTTATGTTTCCTAAGCTTAACGAACTCCTTCAAGGACTTCACTTTCGTAGTGAGGAAGCGGTGCAAGGAGCGGTGAGGCTATGGCTCCGTCAATAAAGTCATTCTACAGTGGCGGCATTAACAAACTCATCACTCATTGGGAGAAATGTGTTGGTCACCAGAGTGGCTATGTTCAGAAATGAATTTGAAGAATAAAGATGTAGAATGTTTAGGAAGTTTATTTTATTAAAAAAGCTTTCACACAAAAATTTGTAGGCATTACCTTGCAGCAAGCCCTCGTATTTGACTCCTAGGCCCCGAGTATCACAGTTGTATTGATTGGAATATAAAACATGCCACTATTTTATGTTCTCAACCGACATATTCCCAGTTACCGAAGAAGATCCACCTGAGAGTATAAAGGTGTAATCCATTTGGCATGAGCTCACGTCTGTCATAGCAAAGTAAACAGGTTATTAACAGTCATTGCGAACATATTGTGTTCATTGATACGGAGGCCAAAAATGGCCTCAATTTTCGTTAGACCTAACACAATGTTTTTTTCCTTTGAGAGGAGGACAGAAGCAGGTGTACGGTGACGTAGCGATAATACTCATTGACACAAAGAATTTCATTTCATGGATGTGCAGTGTTGGTCAGATCCTATCACATAACTGCATCGGTAACAGTGTCAATATTCACACTGTGAAAATCTTGATAGCGTAATAAACACCATAAAGGCATTTTCAAACGGAAAAGCGTCCTGTCCTATTTCTCAATCCTTCCACATTCGCAAATAAGTCATTATCACAGTGGCCCCTACCAGTTTTAATTTAGTATATGACATAGCAAACTAGCAGTAGCTAGCCTTAAAAAACCATACAACAATAATTACGCTCTTAAGAAAGAAAAATATTCTTCTTGCTACTTTGCATACAACATTCCATCAAGCCATAAATTCCATAAAAGCAGGCCAACCTGTATAATGCCATCTTTTAAATTAATGCCGTTTAGGGTGAGCAATCGCAATACAATAAAAAGCCACATATTATAGTTTTTAATCTTAAAATAGGAAACCAACCAAAATTTTTGTGCAGTATTTTACAGGAATTAAACAAGAACAGAAAATATTGAAAAGGGTAATAAACATTGACGAAGACTTTAAAAAATTGAAAAAATTGTTTCATTTACACATGTTCAACTTTCTTTCATGTGTTTTAAAACAATTTTTTGCGATGACTAAATTATGCGGTTGCAATATTTTTTAATCAGTCGGCTTCCTATTTGCAGTCCTCCCCCTATCCCCCTCTCACTCCATATTCTCCTTCTATTGTGCCTTATATATTATTTCCTATTATCGATTTACAATCTCCCACAAGTCCAACCCCTCGTCCAAGTCGTGGGAGACGGGGAACGGCATGAAGTAGGGGAATGCCTGTAGGAGGGAGGTGCGGTTGGGACTGGTATCCCCCAGGACCGCTACGGTAGCTGTGAAGGTCCTACAGGAACCGTGAAAAGTGACGGCTAACGGGGCTTTGGTGAAGCTGCAATAGGCCCAGCAAGCCAGTTGGGGATTATTATTTCTGTTTTTAAAAATAGAACGGGCCTCGGAAATGACGGATTTAATCGATGACGAACTGGCTATAAGCAAGGACTAAGATTTGGAACATTAAATATACAAACATTGACTGGAAATGTGGAGGAGATGGTAAACATGATGTAAAGAAGGAGGTTAGGCGTATTGGGGTTAGCTGAAACAAGATGGAAAGCAGAAGAAGGAGAGAACTGATGAAAGGTTACCGACTGTACTGGAGTGGATATGAGGGAAGGAGAAATGGAGTCAGAATAGTAGGCGTGAATTAAAAGAGGAAGTGAACATATGATAGGGTGACCAAGACCAAAATATCACCCAAAGAGACGACCATAGAGGTAATACAAGTGTAAGCGCCGCAGGTGGGTTGCACTTCTGAGGAGAACCAAGTTTGAAGAGGAAATGCAGAAGCAGATGCGACGGATGAATATGATAGTAATGGGAGAACTCACACGTTGGAAGAGAAAGACAAGGGTGCGAAAGTATGCTGGGACCAGAGGCTTGGGCTGCCGAAATGAGGAACGTGGAAGACTATTGGTGTTCTGTCAAAGGAATGGCTTGCTGGCTGGGAACTCTTGGTTCAAGAAAAGAGAGAGCCACAAGATTACCTGGTACAGACAAGACTTAAAGAAAAAGTCGATAGCTGACTACTTCCTGTACGACAGTGAGACCAATAGGAACATCATTGACATTAAAGTAATACCATCAGATATCTTGGATAGCGACCACCGTTCGCTGGTAATGTACATGAGGGAGACTAACGATAATAAAGGGACAGAAAAGATAGAAAACCAGGAAAGACGTATAAGGGTATGGAAGTTGAAGGAGGAAGAAAGCAGGCTACAATACTTACAAGTAGTAAAGGAAAACATTCCAAAGGATGAACCAAAAACGGTAGAAGAGGAGTGGGGTAGATTCAAGGGATCATTAGTAAGTGCGGCAGAAGCAATATTTAGGAGGGCAAGCAAAAAAATGGAACGAGACACCCTGGTGGAATGATAAAACAAAGGATATAGTACAGAAGAAGAATAGAGCCTGTAGGGTACAGTACCAGAAGAGAACAGTAGAGACAAGAGAAGAGTATCAGGCAAGCAAGAAAGAAGCACAAAGAGTGGTGGCGAAGGAAAGAAGGAAGTGGATGGAACAGTGGACCAGAATGGTGGCGGATGATAGTGAATGTTAAAAAAGGTGTTATATGGGATGATTAAACGTAAGAAGAAGAATGGTACGACAGATTAAGCTCGAATGGTGAACAAAAGTGGACAAGATGTAGAGAATTTGTGGAAGGAGTATTTTGAAGAACTCCTGAACCCGAATGGAGACCTGGATGAGGAGGAACAACCCAAGGAGAAAAAAGAGGAGGAACATCAAATAGAAAAAGACTTTACATGGGGAGAAGTAGAAGAGGGCTAGGCAAGATGAAGTCGCCAGGTCTGGATGAGCTAAGTGTAGAGATGGTGAGAGCAGCAGGAGAGGTGGGGATACAATGGCTATATCGAGTAATGAAAATTGTTGTGTAGACAGAAGATGATCCCAGAAGACTGGAAGAAGAGAATAATTGTCCTGGTCTTTAAGAAGGGAAATAGAAAAGAGTGCAAGAACTATAAGGGGGATGACATTGATGAGTCATTGTGCAAAGATTTTTGAGGTAATTTTGGAAGCACGAATTCGGGCAAAATTGGAAGGAAGAATGTGAGAAGAGCAACGTGCCTTCAGAACACAAGGTCCATAGTGGATCTAATTTTTGCTGTAAGACAACTGCAGGAACAGCACAATGAATATGGAATAGTTCTACTAATGACCTACCTGGACACTGGAAAAGCATATGATAGTGTATGTAGAAGCAAAGTGTGTAAAGCCCTGGAGAACAGAGGAGTAGCAGAATAGATTATTTGGAGGATAAGGGAAATGTACCAAGGAACTGCGAGCTGTGTGAAAGTGGGAGGAGAAAGCTCAGCTTGCATTGAATAGAAGAATGGCCTGAGGCAGGGAAGGGACTTTCATCATTACTCTTCATTATAATGATGGATGATGTAATGAGTACAATGGCACAAGTAATTGGTGAAAGGAATATGAAAGCTATGGTGTTTGCAGATGATCTAATGATTTGAGGGAATAAGGAAGAGGAAGTGCAAGAGCAGTTAGACATAAGGGAACGAACAGTACATGAATATGGGATGAAATTTAGTATACGTAAGGTTATCACAACAAGAAAGAAGGAGAGAGGAACAACAGGAATAACAATTGGTGGGGAACGATTGAGGAGAGTGGAGAGTTTTAAGTACCTAGGAAGCCTGATACAGGAAGATGGAAAAAAAAACCAGCAGAGAAATAAACGAGAGGGGAAGAAAAGCAGAAGCATTTCGTAAGAGTGTCAGAAGCCCGATATGGAGTAAGGATACACCCCAAATCAGTAAAAAGATTATGTACCAGTCATACTACGTTCTGATCCTGACATATGCATCAGAAACCTGGGTTATAAAAGGAAGAGAGGAAAGCAAAGTACAAGCTAATGAGATGAAATTCTTGGGAAACAGTATTGGAGTGAGAAAGATAGATAGGTTAAGAAATGACGCAATCAGAGTAAACGAAGGTGGAACAATTACAGGAGGAGATAGAGAAATCAAGGCTGAGATGGACACGTTAAGATAATGGAGGAGAAGAGGGTACCCAGGAGGGTACGTGAGATGAAACTGGAAAGAAAGAGACCAAGAGGAATACCGAGAGACAGATGGCTGAAAGGAGTAGAGGAATGCATCCAGAAGAAAGGAGAAGACTAGAACAAGGTAAAGACAGAGATATGGTGGCAAGACAGAATACGATAGAGAGACCTTTTATTTGATCACACATTCTTTGAAACTCTTCATCAGTTGCGGAACAAGTTGCAATACAAGCCTGTAGCGCTGTGTTGGATTTTGTGTTTGTCTTGGCTACGATAATGAAGTCACTATGCTATTCAAAGCAGCATACTCGCATTACTGTTTTCTTATTTATTATTAGACCTACACCTGCATTCCCCTTACCTTGTTTTTATTCATAAGGCCAAATTCAGGTGAGTAGAAGTCCTGTTTGTCCTGCCATCACACTTCACTAATTCCCACTATAACTTCAATGCATCCATTTTCAACCAATCCATTTTAAATTCTATAACCTCTCTGGCCGGTTAAGGGATCTAACATTCCTCTCTCCAACTCGCAGGACAAAGTTTTTCCTGATGATATCGTCCTAAGTAACCCAGCCCAGAGATCCGAATGTGGAATCATTTACCTTCCGAAATATTTTACTCACGAGGATACCATCTTTATTTAACTATACAGAAGAGCCCTTGAGAGAAATCAATGTTGTAGTTTCCCCTTGCTTTCTGTCCTTTGTAGTAATAGCTACACTAGGTCATGCCAGCTGACGTTACAATCAGCCAGGCTGTTGCCCCACAAGTACTGAAAAACCTGCCGCTCCTCGTCAGGGACCACAGGTTTGTCTGCCCTCTCCAAAGAGAACCATCCGTTGTGGTTGTACATATAACAGGACTATCTGTATCGCTGAGGCACAGGTCCATGGTTTGTGCGAGGGGCAGCCAGCAGTGAGATATGGACGTTAAATTTTATTCATCATAGCGCTTACCAAATAACAATTCCAGATCTTAAACAAAGACTTACTTTGGGGAGGGATTTACAACAAATATATGTCCATTACTGGAAGACTATGTACAAAAGCAAACAATATTGAAACTTAAACGATGTTCCTTCAGCGGAAAAATCTCTATCTAGTGAGAATAATTTTGTGGATCAGGTACACAAAAAGTACAAATTAGTAAAAATGTAACGTTTCAAATGGAACTTAAATTTGTAATCAAGCGCGGAAATACTACTTTAAATTCCCTGGGAATTACACTCAAACCACCATAATTGTGATATGACATCGTAAATTCTTCAGTTTTAAATACGCTAGGTATTCTACGAGGTCTTATGCAGCATTTAAAACTGATTTGTATTCAGGGGTCGTGTTATTATCCAATACGCTGATAGTGATAATACGTACTTAGAAGACGTATTTTCTGTGCAAACATACACTTTTTTTAAATAGAACAATTCCTATTGACATTGCCAGATTAAACATAGCTTAAATGAGAATGCCAATGGTGTTTATTGCAGGAGTGTAGCACCAGTAGGTTACGAGTTGTAGTATTGCGAAGAATTTCCACACCGACTCTTGTTTGTGCCATTCAAACAGCTAGTACTATGTTGCTACGTACAATGTTGTTATGTTTGCTTACAGTGTGCTTGTGTGTTCCTTGAATGCACTGAGACTTGGTAGCCCCTTAATGTGTAACAGTCCAGGCAGTAGGTAAAGCATGGACGATTGGATTTACCAATGCAGAAAGACCTGACATACGTTGTATGGAGAATGTAGGAAGAATACAGTTCATTCTCGTACAGTGCATGTGCAAGATATCTCAACAGATGTCAACCATGTTGGGAATTATTTATCAACCTCTTCAACCAGTTACTTGAAACTGCTAGTGTAATACTTTGACAACGTAACAGATGGAAACAAGTGACGACAGAAGAGTGGGAAATTAGTGTTCATCCTGCTGTTGCAGTTGATCCGCACGTGAGTTCCTGCATAATCGCACGAAGTGGCATGAGTCAGGCAAGCGTCCTATTCATTCTGCCTCGGCATAGGGTCCTTCCCTGTCACGTCTCTGTCTTTCAAGAATTCCTATGTGAATTTTGTGCATGGGCATTACGACTGGATACTCCAGATGTATCATGTATCTTCTTTAGTGATGAAGCCACTTTTACTAATAATTGCCAGGTAAACCTCCGAAACATGCACTATTGGCCTGTGTACAGTCCCCATCACCTTCGTCATGTGGGACGTCATGTCCAGAGAGTAAATGTGTGATGCGGAATAGCGAAACATCAGCTCATAGACCCGTTTTGCATAAACGTAACACGGGACGCGCACAGGTGTCTCAATCTCCTAACAGACCGTCTTCCACGGTTGCTAGAAGACGTTCCTCTAAAGACTGGGAGGAACCTATGACACCAACAAGATGGCTGTCCAGCCCATGGTGCATGAAGTACTGGAGGACCTGTACCTCCACGGATTTTACGGCTGTAGAAATTTTTTCTCAGTGGAAAGCTGAAAGACACTGTTTACAATGACGTACCAACTACACCAAATGATATGCAAAGACGTATTACTACAGGCTGCTCGGATATATCTGCTGAAATGCTAGCAGGTGTGCATCAGTCGTTCCTGATCAGACTGGAAGCATATACAGCCGTTTGCGATAGTCATTTTGAACACAACTTGTGATGAACTGTCTCGTTACTGGACAGAATCCACATACTTAGTGTATGAAGTTGTGTTGTTCTTTACGGTGTGTCACCACAGTTCTTGTACAAGTGTCTGTGTGGGAACATTCCAAAATGACATATCTCGTAAACGACCCGCTCTAGAATACTGAAACAAACACCACTGATGTTCTAATTTATATTACTTTTAGTTTTTTAATATCAGCAGACATTGTTCCATTTAAAAAACGTATGTTTATAAAAAAACATTATATTATTATAATTTGTTGATTGGCTGCGATCCATTTTGTGAAAACTGCAAGTCAATAGCACTTTCCATTTCCGCAACATTTGCCGTTTAAGTTTTAGGTGATTCGCACTGTATATCAGAAGTCACATGCCATGCACATTTGCACAAGTAAAATGTATCGGAAATATAGTAACAGTATAATAATAGAATATGCGAGAAGGAAGGACAGTATACGAAAATAAACATATCCACTTCGAATGAAAACACTTACCTCAGAATAAGTGATCATGGGGCACGGACGTACGGTTGTTTACAGTCCAGCCACGTATGTTTACGACTAAATAGAGAAAAGTGTAAAACCGTCCGCCGAAGTGTGTATAATCAAAAGATTTTTGGTGCCTGTAACGCAAGGGAACGAATCACAATAAGATTTACTAGTCTAAGTGGCTACATGTTTGGATAATACTATCCAGGTAGGCCTTTTTATGTAATGTAACTACTGCAGTGGCCGAGAGATATTGGTAGCTGGCTAGGAAATCACTTCTTTTAAATTAAAAACACCTATTTCAGGAACCACGAAAGACAATGCAGTATCTTTGGACGGTCTACTAGGAGTTTTAGGCGCAATTTTGAGCTGGTGTCGAGGAGAAAATGTGGGAACCGTTTTTTGATGAAGTTTTTACCCCTTTTTTCAAGCTGTGGCTGGCAGTACTCGTGCCTAAAACTTGGCAGCTATGAAAGCCTTGACGGATTTCCGTTCAATTACACTTCTTAAGGCAGAGTTACAAATATTTACTAGAATTTCAAACAGTTTACCGAGATGTGCCATGTCAAAAGTTCTTGGCATTTATCTTAGGCCACAGGATCAACGACCGATCAGTAATGAAGATTTCAAGGCAGGATCGAAATTTCTTTTTAATCTGGAGTTGCAAACCTAGATTGACTTTAACTTTCTTAGGGGTTGAATCAAAAGTTTTTCATTAAGGCATTGCTGAAACTTGGTCTTAACAATCTCTTTGCAAAATACATAAATGCGCTTGTGGATATCCTCCGCCAGAATTAAGAGCAGTGGGCAGCTAAACACTCCAGCACTATCATGAAAGCTGTGAGACAGGGCCGTCCTCTCTGAATGCCATTACATGGAGTAGCGAACTAGCCTTCGCTCTGCTACCTCCATACAACGTTAAGTGGGAACATTCTTATGGCGGAAACTTAGTGTCCAGTGTATGCAGAAAGAAGTGTAAGTGTGAACAGAAACGATGAAATGGAGAAACTCAGTATTGAACCGTGAATTTACTTTCAAAACTTTTTCTTAAGAATTTACTTTATTTACTAGCGATTCATCAAGGAAATTAACACAGTTAATCACACTATGTGGGCGTGGAAGTAGTTGCCAGTGGGTAACTGATGAAAACAAATCAAATTTCTTTCAACAAATGGAAATTTTATTCCTAAAAGCCTTTTTTTAGAAACAGATTTAAAATTATATATTAATTGTAATATCAAGTTACAATTTATTCAGAAGCAGAAAGAACAAATTTTTGACAGTATGAGCTTTCGGCTGAGAACCTCGCCGCTCCGTTTTGACACGGCCGTAGCCACGACCGCTCACAACAACCTCTGAAAGACTACACTGCTGCAAATCTGCAACACACCAGATTACTTTACACTAAAAATTTAGCAACTCACACAAGAACATAAACTATGCACCCCATAGGACGGATCGAAATGGTACAAAACACTAACATTAAAAGATTAACTTGCCCCCGAAGGTGCAACTTGATTAAAAGAAATCCTCTTACGGTGAAAGGTTAGCAACTTCATATACTAAAATAACCATTTAAATAAAAACCCAAGAAATGCAGTCTTACATAAAATACACAAGGTTAGCCAAACATGCTCTACATTACACATATACCGCCCCACAAGATTATAGACAAGATAAAAACATATTTCAGGAACCCGGCCGTTACACTTCAAGCAATAAATTCGTTAACACCGAATCCGACAAACATGACAGAGGCAGCTATTAATGTATGGTGGACTGACAGGGAGATTACCGAACAACCCGAAACGCAGGTTGCTCTAATCCGCCCCTACTCCACAACGGAAAAAAGGACCACCCTATTCATAAATAACCACCTTTCCGTGGGTGGGAAAACGGAGAAGAAAGGTGGGACGACCCCGAAACAAAGCTGCTGGTGACCCACCAAGAAAACAAGTAGAATTTAGCAAGTAAATGAAACAACATATCTCCAATCACTTACCTTCTAATAAACTGCGATTTATGGCGAAGACCTGGCGCAGCACCCCCAACGCTCTCCCAAACCGTCAGCTGCCAGCCGCTTCAACGGACGCAGGAAGGCGCGCCGATCTCCTGTCTCACGGCGTCGCAGCTCGCACCGGCCACACCGATGTCGTGGGTTGACTCCTGTTGCTCTCGTGTCGGGCGCGAAGCCACTATGCCTCGCTATACGGCGCGGTCCACTGGACTCACGTGGCGACCTCACATGCGCCGACGCTCAAGGCGGACAAGTCATCTTGTGTCTCAGTGCGCGACCGACCAACCGATCGATCCAACCGCCAATGACCGTTGCCCGAGCAACTCGAGCAGGCTAGCGGCCTAACGCGCAGACTCAGATGTAGGAACTCAGCCCCAACCGGGAGACCACTAGCTGAGTTCTGTTAATGGCGGAGTGGCAAGACTCTCATTTTCTTGGTTTAAAGTTTGATCCAAACGACAGACATACTAGCACTCAGAACGACAGACAGACACTAACTGCCGCACAAATGCGAACGAGAGACAGACCAGCAACTGGTGACGAGTGACTGACCCAGACTTACTCCGACTGACCAACTGCCACTGGCGAGCCTGTAGCGCCCCTTAAATGCACGTGAACAGGCAACCTTTCCCCTTTTCGACCAGAGGGAGACACCAAAGCTGCCTCTGCCACAGTGGCGCCACCGCCAGAAACGGAGGGCGACTGCTTCACACAACACGTTGCGACGCGCTCTTCAGAACAGCTCAAGTATGTACATAATTATGGATCACCATACTTACTGTTTACCGTAACGAAGTGTGACGTCGCAACCCCTTAACACCGAGATATCTACTGCTATCAGTAATTATCATTTTCGTCAAACCCCTGGATACCTGGGCGCTAGAATAACGTGCCCACAATATTTTTCAGCTTTATAATGATGTACAATTGATAATTTTTATTGTGAAACGTCCCCTTGGAACAATTATACAAGACAGTGCTTAAACTGACACAATATTTTTTTAGCGCAACGCAATCTGACTTTCAGTAATCCCTACAAGAGAATGGCCCTGACTAGCATTAACCTATACGTTTTACAAATCACTTACCTCACAAAAATCTTCGTTACTCGAACTACTGCAAGCGAGCGCCACTACTGCCAGCTAAATAAAAGATTCAAACTACAGAAGGCACTGACTACTGATAGGCATAGTTAGCGAATGAAAGATTTTAATAGAGAACGAACAATGTATTTACCTTAATAGTCACAATATATATATATATCAGTTCATGACATCCATTCTTACAAATTTCAAAACTCCGCCATCTCTCTCCCCACATCCACCACTGCTGGCGGCTCACCTCCAACTGCGCAACGCTACGCGGTGTTCACATCCAGCTGCCGCTGCCCAACACTACAATGGCAGACAACAGTGCAAACCAGCCACAGACTGCACACAGCACAGCCAGCGATTTTCATACAGAGCGCTACGTGGCGTTACCAATAAGAAAACTTAAACAGTCTAGTTATAGCCCCCATTACCAAGCAACGCAACATTACAACTGATATGAACCAATGTGCAGCAACAAGAAAAATAAGTAAGTAGTAAAACTAGCTTAACAGAGTAATACAAAGTGAAATTCAGTAACACTATGCCTGGCAAACAGCAGAAGCAAATGCAATAACTTATACCTAAACATGACAAAGCTCAAGCAGGAAAAATATTACAGTAAAGACAACAATGCAGATAAGAGAAATGTATATTCACATCTTAATGTCTATGTCATTAAAGTGGTGCACCACAAAACTAATTCTACAAAAGATATTACCAAGTAGTTGAAAAGAAAATTAAGTATGCAGTAACTGTTATTAATCCCTTCTTATTGTTCTTTCCTTTCCAAGTGCTCCTTTTTCGAAGAACGTGGATCATAAAATGATTATTCATAGATATGTTGACAGAAAGTGTTCACATTAGCAAATGCATTTTATTTTATTTTATAAAACCAATGCTGCAACACAGCTGAAAACCAGATATCAAATGAAACAAGTAACTATGAAAGGCAAAGCATAAAAATATCATTCAATAGTTATGTGACATTTCATAAGTTAGTACAAATTCTCTCAACTCTCGTAGAAAGACGCTTGTCATTATCAGGTGTGCAGATGTAAGTATCTTTCCAAGCAATGAGCGTGTCGTTTTTGCGATGCTTTCTACATAGGAATGTCAATGGCGAAGATAATGGCCTCTTTTTTTTTCTCCACCTATTGGCATTCTTTTGTCAGGTGGCTGTCGCGGACCTGGGTGCCCACGACGCATTACGTGCAGGTGGTCACTTAACTGTCTTACAGAAATATTTACGACACCAGTTTCCGCTACAGTGGCAGTCTCATATAAAAAAAATTCACAATTCAAGAATTTGCGTTACAAATCTGTAGAAACAAAATCCTTTAAATCTAATAGTGACCAAAAAATTTTCGCCAGCATAGTGATACATTCACACATATACACACATTTCATAACTCTTAAAGTACGATTCTCGGTTTCCAACATCCTTTTTCACAAACCAGAGTCCCTAACCACTACTCATTATTCCTTACCTTATTACACATATACATATTCGTCGACACTTCTTCAATATTTCATCATAACAGATGCATAGCATAATCAAATAACTCATATAGCATCAACTTATTGATCATAAACATACCTCAGCAGCATAATTCACATCGTATTTCAAAACTCCGCCGTCTCTCTCCCCACATCCACCATTGCCGGTGGCTCACCTCCAACTGTGCAACGGTACGCGCTGTTCACATCCAGCTGCCGTTGTCCAACACTACAATGGCAGACAACAATGCAAACCACCCACAGACTGCACACAGCACAGCCAGCGATTTTCATACAGATCGCTACTTGGTGTTACCAATAAGAAAACCTAAACAGCCTACTTACAATTGTCACGTAGAAGAAGGTGTAATTAGAAAAATGACGAACACTAACTTCAATTAACGAAGGTTTATTCAGCACTTGCACATACAAGAGCGCGGAGCGAGCTGCCTACGGCCAGAACACTTGCGGTATATATACAGTAACAGAATATATCAGTTCAATGATCCTTGATATTTGTGGATACTTCTAGAATGTACTCGAACCGAATATAGAAATTACAATTTTACAGTTTCACGACCCTCCATGGAACAGTCCAGTATCATAAGCAGTACAACACGGTGACTGTGCTACTCAACTTCTTCTGCGACATTGCTCCGTCCTTAAGAGAACAGCGTCACGGTGTTATGTCATCCTAGTACGGGAACGAGTCATCGGACCTGCATACTCCGACTCCGGATGACTGGTTTGCCCTGGCGGTGATCATCTTAGAACTTCCAGGGCTGCTACGTTCTTCGTCACCTTTCCGCTTGTTGCCTGTCGTTGGAGCTTCGAATTTACCCTGGGTTGCAGGATCCTTATGGTGCTTCATTCGAAGGAAATGAACCGTATCTCTGATCTTTCATCGTCTTGTGTCAGGGTCGAGATCTTCCACTTCATAAGTAACATCAGACAACTGTTTTACAACCTTGTAAGATCCAAAGTAACGCGTGAGAAGCTTCTCAGAGAGACCAACCTTCCGAACAGAAGTGAAGATCCAGACGAGGTCACCAGGCTGTTAGACAACAGGGCGGTGGCTTGCGTCACACATTCTTGTGACTGCTGCGAGTGGTGTCGAGCTAACTGCCAAGCTTCCTCAGCTCTGTTTAACACCTGGTCGATGTAGTCGTTGTCCACGTCATCAGGATGTAACGGAAACACAGTGTCCATCATCGTAGTCGCCTCACGCCCATGCACCAGGAGAACTGGCGTAAATCCTGTAGTGTCTTGTTTGGCGGTGTTGTAGGCAAACGTCCCCGTTGCCACGCTCAACATTGACAAACATTGATAGCATGTCGGCCAAGGTCTTATTAAGGTGTTCAGTAAGCACGTTAGTTTTCGGATGGCAGGCAGTCGACATGTGATGAGTAATGTTGCACCGACAGTTTATCTCTGTCACAAGCTTCGATTGAAAAAATTGCCCTCGATTCGTAATTAACGACCTTGGGGCACCTTGTTTTAATACAGTGTCTTCCACGATGAATTTGGATACCTCGAATGCTTTGGCTGTTTTCATGGCTATTGCAATGACATAGCGTGTCAGATAATCAGTGTAAACGATAATCCATCTATTGCCACAGCAGACGTTGTAAATCGTCCGAGGAGGTCAATCCCAACACGATGGAAAGGTGTTTCGGCTAGTGGAATTGATATGAGTCGGCCAGGTGGTTTCTGAGGAATTGCCTTTCTCCTCTGGCACTCTCGACTGTGCGACACATAGTGACGGACACTCCGAAATAAAACTGGCCAGAAAAATCTCTTGCGAATCCTATCGTATGTCTTAGTAAATCCTAAATGTCCGGCCTGTGTCATGGAATTTCTGTATAACATCTAACCGCAAGTTTTTAAGAGTCACTGGTAGCCACTTCCTTCCAAACAGATCAAAGTTTTCTTGCAAAGTGATCCATTAATTACCTTAATTGTCCTTTCACATCCTGTGACCGATTTAAGGCAAGCATAATTTGAGATATCTTGGTGTCCTTCTCCTGCTCAGCAGAGAGATCCTGGAGTGCAGCGGGACAGTCACTGTTTTCATCAGAGTCTTGATGGTCTTGGACAGGGTTTCTTGTGAGACAGCCGGCATCTTGGTGTTTTCTCCCATTTTTGTACACTATGGTAATTTCATACGCTTGAAGACGTAGTGCCCACTTGGCGAGTCGTCCTGTTTGATCCTTAACACCTGTCAACCAAGAAAGTGAATGTTAGTCTGTAACAACTGTGAATGGCCTTCCATAGAAATACTGTCGAAATTCGCACACGGCCCAGATCACAGCAAGACATTCTCTTTCTGTAGCTGAATAGTTTCTCTCGGCTTTTGTAAGTGTCCTGGAAGCATAGGCTATAGCCATCCCTCTCCCATCCGAAATTTGCACCAGAACAGCACCGATCCCATATCCACTGGCATCTGTGTGTAGTTCTGTAGGTGCTCTCTCATCATACAGACCAAGTACAGCGTCAGTCGTCAGAGCTTTTCGCAACACATCGAAAGAATCTTGTTGAGCACCACCCCAGATAAATTTAACATCTGCTTTTAACAACTCTGGCTTTGATACAAAAGTCTTTGATAAAAGAACGGTAATACCAACATAATTCGAGGAAACTTCTCATAACTCTAATACTTTTATGAATAGGGCATTCCGTTATAGATCTCACCTTTTCTGGGTCTGGCCGCACGCCTTCGTTTGACACAAGGTGTCCAAGTATTTTGATTTCTTTTGCTCCAAAGAGACACTTTCTTGGATTAAGTTTCAGTCCGACTTGTTGGAGACACTTTAGAACGGCCGGCAGTCTTTTTGCGTGTTCATCAAATGTGTCTGAGAACACTATAATGTCATCTAAATAACAAAGACACATCGTCCACTTCCCGTGACGTAGAAGATTATTCATCATCCGTTCAAAAGTTTCTGGTCATTATACAAACCAAACAGCATTGCCTTAAACTCATACAGGCTCTCAGGGATGGTGAATGCAGTTTTCTCACAATCAGCCTCTACTACTTCGATTTGCCAGTATCACGAGTACATGTCCATGGTGGAGAGAAACTTAGTCCCCTTCAGACAGTCTAGTGTATCGTCAATTCGTGGAAAGGGATAAACGTCCTTTTTAGTTATTAAGCTTCCTGTAATCAGCACAAAAGCGCCAACTTCCATCCCTCTTCCTCACGAGAACCACTCGTGACGACCGTGAGCTCTGTGAAGGCTGAATGAGTCATTCTTCATCGTTTTCTCTGCGTCGTCACGAATGATTCGACGTTCCGTTGCTGACACAAGGTATGCTCTTTGTCTTATCGGTTGATGGTCTTTAGTGCTAATCTGGTGCTTCACCGTCGATTTGTCTAATTTGCTCTTCACCTGTGGATTGAAGCATTGAGAGAACTCTTGAAGAATGGCAAGTAGCTTCTTCAATTGTTCCTTAGTGAGATCTGGTGATAGTCGAGCTAGAAGACCTTGTCTCGTAGTCGTAGCGCCAATTTCGCCCACAGACGCGGCATGGGAGGTTTCTATGACGCTCAGCTGTTCGGCAATCAACGGTTCAGAGTTTGCTAAGAGACAGGCGTCTTGGAAGGATCTGCGATTCTATAACTATCCACAATTCACCAAATCCGTTCTGAATCGAGACTGCAGAGGCTGGAATGACCAAGTTATTCTTCAGTGGTATGCTTCTCTTACAATCCACTACGAGATCCATGGACTGGTGCATGGCATGACACATGACAGTTTCCTTTCTAGCGCTGACGGCAGGAATGATCACTTCATCGAGCACACATAGTCTCCATACACTCGGATGCGCATCTTCCTGTCCACAGTATCTCGTCTAGCATAATCTTGGAACGATCACAGACTATAATTGCCTGAGAAGCTTTCAAAAATCCCATCCGAGAATGACGTCATGACTACACTCTTGTAAGACGATGGATTCTAAGGGCTGTGTATGGCCACTTACACCCACACCAATGATACATCTTCCTGTAGATTTTACATATTTCCCCATTAGCCACCTTCCGCAACAGGCGTCGGTACTTCTCCGAAATGGATGAATATGATGCTTCAGAGTCCACAAGAGCCTGGGATGGTCGGCCATCCATGATGATATCGACGTAGTTTCCTATCATTTTTGTAGTGATCGACGGGGGATGATTTTTCTCTTCGGAGGTCTCACCTTCAAGGAAGGTCGCACCCTTTAGTTTTCCAGGTTGCGGCGACTATGTGATCGATTGGAGCTTCTAAACGGCGATGGAGACCTTGATCGGCTTGTTGGGGAGCGTCCTTTCCAGGAGCCAGCTTACGGCGATGGTGACCTACGTACCTACGTCGTCCCTCACCCACATCTCGTTCATCTTCGTCGTCCCGGAGTTGGCGTCGGCTAAGATCGGTCTGCTGTCTTCTGGCGCTGGCGTCATCAAATATCCGCGGCCTCTCTCGGCAATAGGGCACCGCATGTCCCGGTCGTCCGCAGTGAAAACGTCATTCTTCCTTGGTGCCCAAAGAGGTTCCTCATGCGGCATTGCAGGAATGTAACTTAACCTGGGCCTCGACTTTTTCGCCGTTTTAAAGGGAAATGAAGGACGAGAGATTGGGTTCAATGTCTGTTCCACTTCTTCCCTTATGACCTCTTCAGGCGTCTCGGTTTTTTTGCTCGCCGTGCAATTCAAGTGCCTTCTGAACTTCCTCTCTCACTATCTCATGAAGAACACTTGTAAAATCAGTTCCCTTCTATATCACAGGCATCGATACGACGTTTGGAAGCCGTTCAAACTTCTAGTGTCTAATTCTTTTTTGATGCATTTTCTCGATATACTGGCACCATTTTATGAAGTCGTCTGCTGTCGAAACCTCCTTCAGAAGTAGGGCTTGATACATGTCCTCAGCAACACCCTTCATGAGATGTGCAACCTTATCTTGCTCCTTCATTCGAGGATCCACTATTTTACACAGCTCCAAGACGTATTGAATGCAGGATGCTGTCGTTTCTCCTGGACCCTGTGCCCTACACTTTATCTTCAGACTTGAACTTCTGTCGTTGTGTGTTGCCGAAACACTTGTGCAGTTCCGCCTGGAATACTTCCCAGCTTGTGAACTTCTCCTCGTTGTTCTCATACCATTGTTTTGCAGTGCCCTCCAAGTAGAAAAATACGTTAGACAAACACACGATGTCACCCCATTTTATCCCATTTGTTAGATGTGTCTATACTCTCATATACCTTCAGCCACTTGTTTTGATCTTGGCCATCGTCATCAGAGAACCAGGAAGGATGTCTTATGTGGTGGCACACAGTTCCTGTCATCGTAACGACCTTTTCTTCTTCTGTCTACGATATATTGCGATCTGTTGCATATGGCTCGAACTCTGGTTTCTCGCCACGTAAACGGCGGCTCTGTTGTGCCTTGATAGGAGCCACTGTGTCGTGGATAGCGTGCGCTGTCACAAGTTCCAATAACCAGCGTCCCCACCAGAATAATGTCACGTAGAAGAAACTGTAATTAGATGAATGACGAACACTAACTTCACTTAACGAAGGTTTATTCAGGATTTGCAGATACAAGATCGCTGAGCAAACTGCCTCCGGCCAGAACACATACGGTATATATACAGTTACAGAATATTCCAGTACAATGATTCTTGACATTTGTGGATACTTCTAGAATGTACTCGAAACGAATATAAAAATTACAATTTTACAGTTTCACGACCCTCCATGCAACAGTCCAGTGTCATAACCACTACACCACGGTGACTGCGCTACTCAGCTTCTTCTGCGACAGTATTTATCTACGTGATATTCAAATTAATTGTTGTCCCTTGAGTTTCTCAGTTGTTAATGGTTTTACTCCTTACAATTTAAAAAATCACATACAGATATGCACAAGGACCATCTTAAAATAATGAGTAGTGTAGTCTGCAGAGAAAACAAACCGAATACCTACTGGTATCTCAAATGTTATGGCAATGACGTATTTCACTACTGAACTCCAATAACCACTAGTATGTAGTGACGTAAAACCAAAAGAATTGCGTCAATTGACATATTAGCTAATGTATTGGAAAGCACAGAAAAGAAAATTAAGTCTTTTGTGGATCACGTGCTTACAAAAATTAATAAAATTTCACGTGTCACAAACAAAGTTCTTATGTAAATAACGTTCTAGTTAGCGACATCCCGCGAAATTATACAACCTCGTGGCCAAGTACGTATAATATTCTCTCAGCAATTAGCCAGTCCAACAACTCTTCCTCTGCTACAAGTAACTAGTCGAACAAAAATGTACCTCTTGGAGTAACGATTTTGGCAAAACTATGGAGGCTTACAGTTTAGGAGCTTCGATTATTTTGTGAGATATTCAACGAATATTATTCTGTACTGTCAGTTATCAGTCAGTTTAACTGGCATTATCACTGAACTTTGGGGTGCGCCACCATATACATTGCTTCTATCTTTACGCAGCCCTAAACGCTGTCTATAATTCACAGTAGTAAATAATAAATCACGTACAGCAAATTGTTCACATGTTGTATTATACGAGAGTCGATCCGTAAGTCATGGCAACTATGGTGTATCTTGCAATAATGCTACACCATGAGAATGAGACAATGTGCATTTAACCGGCAAGACAGTATGTGTCTAAACGCAAACATAAGATAGTGTTCCTGTACAGGAGGCCACAGAAAAAGTTGCAATGAAACACATGAATTGTAGCTCTGTCTAAATTTATTGTGAACGAGTACAAATGGAACAAAAAATAATCAAAATCAACTACTCTACTACAAAATAGTCCCCCAGTGCATCCACACAGCGTTGCCAATGATGGAGAAAGCGTTGAATGCCACTGGTGGTGCCATCTACGTGTGCCGAAATTGCTTGAAGATACCCGCTCGGTTTGCGAAGCGCCTACCACACAGTGGCTTCTTCAGTTGTACAGTGTTGTCGAAGTCTCATGGACTAAGTTCTGTTTATTAGGGTGGGAGCCATAGGAAGGATTTTCTACCCCACCACTGTACACAAGTAGGGTAAGGTGCTGTAAATCTGACCTAGTAATTTCTTGTGTGAACGGCCTTGCCGCAGTGGATACACCCGTTCCCGTCAGATCACCGCAGTTAAGCGCTGTCGGGCGTGGCCGGCACTTGGATAGGTGACCATCTGGGTCGCCATGTGCTGTTGCTGTTTTCGGGGTGTACTCCACCTCGTAATGCCAACTGAGGAGCTACTCGAGCGAGTAGTACCGGCTCCAGTAACAGAAAACCATTACAACGACAGGGAGAGCGGTGTGCTGACTATATGCCCCTCCTATCCACATCCTCAGCGGAAGATGAGACTGCGATCGGCCACTAGTGGCCTGAAACGGATTGCTTGCCACGAATTTCTTGTGGCTATAAAACGCTTATCCGAGATCGGATCTTAGCGTTATAAACGTTAAGTTATGTCATGTAAAGGAGCAACTGTTTGCAAAATATTTTTTCTATGTCATCAATAGTTTTTGAGATATCCATATTTTAAGAAATTTCCATTTTTGCCATTTGCAAAAATGGCAGGGTAAATACGACCTCCTATTTGTTTGGCTGATTTTGCACAGAAATAGTTCTATATGAACGGTTTTTTGGGTAAATAAGTATAAGCAATTATGTTTTTTTTTACAAAGATGAACAAAATGTATTCAAAAAAATAACAATGTTCAGAGTAATAAATGTACTGAAAGTTAAATGAATGTAAACTTTAATTGAAAGAAGATGATTTCGTTGCACAGCGATGCATCAGCAATGGCGATATCGGAATGTTAAAATCACGAGCTACAGCTTGTAAAGACATTCCCATTTGCATTGCAGAAACTGCTCGGTGAATATCGCTTTGATTGCGTTTTGTCGATTTCCGTATTTGTAATTTCGAACCATTTTCCTAAAAACAAACAAAAATTCACTTTGTTTATATAAATAAATAATTCCATACACATAAACGATAAAAAATATGCTGTCGGATTTATCCCACCATTTAGCGGTCGGATTTACCCCACCATGCCATGTTTCATTCATCACACATAGAAACAATTTACACAACGTTTCCAACAAAAACGACGCATTCACTGAATAGGTCACTAAATACACTACAAAAATCACTTACCGTTTGTTTTGCGATCGGTTTATTTAATAAGGTAAATCTAGTGATGCAATTTGCACAAAAATGAAGTTGAAACAATGTTAAAGACACTTGTTATCTTTTTGGTGTCTAAATTTCAAATAGGGCAAAGCTGTCAAGGTTACATTTCGTTATTTCGAATGCTCTTTGTGGTAACACTAATGCGAAATCGCTCCGCATTTCACAAATAGAGAGCGGTTGGGTTTACCCACCCGGTCGGATTTACCCCGCCTTACCCTATTGACGATGCCTGCATGTGGGCTGTAGTGTATCGTGGACTACGATAGCATTATCCAGCACTGGGGGTCACTTTCATAGAAATGTAGATAGTAAAGCAAAAAGTTGCTGTAGTATTGGGCATTTATAGTGTGACCGTCCCTAACAGGGCTGTCACACGCCAGAATGAGCAAGACCTTAGCGGGTAATGCCTTAATACCTAATGCTGCTCTTAGTTCGACATAACACTGAGCAGCATTTTGTGCCAACGCGAAAGGCAACTTTCACCTATGTTCGCTGTTTCATTCTGATAACTCCCATCTTGTAACACGCCCAAGCTCACACGGAATGTTTCAGGAGCTGGTAACTAGCACGTGATCTCAGTCTGTCGGTTGATTTCGGTACTGTTTCTCATGGTGTTCCGAATTCATTTACTACGATTACAATGATGCCACATGTTCGCATGATATGTCATAGTTGCCAGGAAGTATTGAATGACCTTCGTATGACACAGGAGCTCCCTATAATTTACGTAAGCTCATAGTTAAAGAACGTCAGCATAGTCCAATCATTTTCCTGAGATGCTATTCCACGTACTAAAAACTTTCTCATAGATCATAGGTCTCGCAGACGTGTAGTCCCATACTATTGATACAACTGTGTAGTCGGACGCAGAGTGGAATGGTGAGAAGCCGCATTTTATTATTGATACCAATAGATCTGTTGTGATTATTGAGATTTCTTAGCTAATCCAGTTCGTCACCAGTTGGTTCCTTAAATTGTGGCTGTTGTCAGCTTTTCCTGAGTCGATATTGACCTTGGTTGTTTGTTAACAGGAGATCCCAAACTGTGTGTGCTGATGGTGTTTCCTGACATGGGGCGATAACGTTTCTTCTATGCTGTGGCTGGACGCCCCCCGTCATAACGCGGTACCTAAATGGTTGGGTTTTAGACGACCTCCATGGTAAACGTCTTTGAACACCAGATAAGTATCTTGTCATACTTTCGGTTGCCGGTTTCGACATACCTTTGGGCATTGCACACGTCAACGCTCTGTTAATTATATTGGTCTAGGAGGTGCATGGGTCACAAAATTTGAAATTTCTCAGACTATGCAATTGGGTTTTTGCAGCCTAGTTTTATTTCGGGCGTTTCGGCGCCGTTGTACATGCAGTATCTTGCAGTGATACGCGTATACCTTTTACCGGTCTATACCTAACGAAAAAAGCCTTGGAAGGCTGGTCTCCTCGTTGTAACTCTTTCTTGGCTTTTCTATTTGGTGTAGTCTTGTGCTCCTTGGGTATAAGCCTTCTGCCCCTTGTGAGCCGGCAATTCAAAATTTTGGTTACTTAACTGCTGCAGTTATTCATGAAGGCCTACCTGTTTTCTATTTGGTAATCTTATTTAACTGAAGCGGCTATTAAGGAAGGCCTGCCTGTTTTCTACTTGGTAATTTTATTTATCTGAAGCTATTATCATTTGAGGCCTGCCTGTTCTCTACTTGGAAACCTTGATTGATGAAATGTATGATGAGATAAAAGAAAATATTCAGGTAGTGAAGGGGGACGAAAATTTAATAGTTATAGGTGGCTGTTATTAAAGAAAGCCTACCTGTTGCTATTTGTTAATTTTGCTTTACTGTTACAGATACACTCCTCGAAATTGAAATAAGAGCACCGTGAATTCATTGTCCCAGGAAGGGAAAACTTTATTGACACATTCCTGGGGTCAGATACATCACATGATCACACTGACAGAACCACAGGCACATGGACACAGGCAACAGAGCATGCACAATGTCGGCATTAGTACAGTGTATATCCACCTTTCGCAGCAATGCAGGCTGCTATTCTCCCATGGAGACGATCGTAGAGATGGTGGATGTAGTCCTGTGAAACGGCTTGCCATGCCGTTTCCACCTGGCGCCTCAGTTGGACTAGCGTTCGTGCTGGACTTGCAGACCGCGTGAGACGACGCTTCATCCAGTCCCAAACATGCTCAATGGGGGACAGATCCGGAGATCTTGCTGGCCAGAGTAGTTGACTTACACCTTCTAGAGCACGTTGGGTGGCACGGGATACATGCGGACGTGCATTGTCCTGTTGGAACAGCAAGTTCCCTTGCCGGTCTAGGAATGGTAGAACGATGGGTTCGATGACGGTTTGGATGTACCGTGCACTATTCAGTGTCCCCTTGACGATCACCAGAGGTGTACGGCCAGTGTAGGAGATCGCTCCCCACACCATGATGCCGGGTGTTGGCCCTGTGTGCCTCGGTCGTATGCAGTGTTGACTGTGGCGCTCACCTGCACCGCTCCAAACACGCATACGACCATCATTGGCACCAAGGCAGAAGCGACTCCCATCGCTGAAGACGACACGTCTCCATTCGTCCCTCCATTCACGCCTGTCGCGACACCACTGGAGGCGGGCTGCACGATGTTGGGGCGTGAGCGGAAGACGGCCTAACGGTGTGCGGGACCGTAGCTGGAGACGGTTGCGAATGGTCCTCGCCGATACCCCAGGAGCAACAGTGTCCCTAATTTGCTGCGAAGTGGCGGTGCGGTCCCCTACGGAACTGCGTAGGATCCTACGGTCTTGGCGTGCATCCGTGCGTCGCTGCGGTCCGGTCCCAGGTCGACGGGCACGTGCACCTTCCGCCGACCACTGGCGACAACATCGATGTACTGTGGAGACCTCACGCCCCACGTGTTGAGCAATTCGGTGGTACGTCCACCCGGCTCCCGCATGCCCACTATACGCCCTCGCTCAAAGTCCGTCAACTGCACATACGGTTCACGCCCACGCTGTCGCTGCATGCTACCAGTGTTAAAAACGGCGATGGAGCTCCGTATGCCACAGCAAACTGGCTGACACTGACGGCGGCGGTGCACAAATGCTGCGCAGCTAGCGCCATTCGACGGCCAACACCGCGGTTCCTGGTGTGTCCGCTGTGCCGTTCGTGTGATCATTGCTTGTACAGCCCTCTCGCAGTGTCCGGAGCAAGTATGGTGGGTCTGACACACCGGTGTCAATGTGTTCTTTTTTCCATTTCCAGGAGTGTATTATTGAAGGCCTGCTTGTTTTCTAACTGGTAATTTTACTTAGCAGAGGTTTGTTATTATTAAAGGTCCGTCTGTTCCTTTTAATTAAATTGAGTGCTATTTCATAATTTCTTTAACTGAAACTCTTGTTAATCAAGGACCACCTGTTTTATTGATCTGTTATTAAGATATGATGTCTTACTCAATCTTTGTTGTAATAACCTGAACTTGTGATTGCCGAAAGCCTAATTGTTTCAGAGGTATTTAAGTCAATAAGGTAGTAGCAGGGAATGACAAATGATGGTTCAGGGGCTCTATTCTTTTACTTTACATTCCTTTATCCGTGGTTGTTTCTGTAAAAATAAAACAAAGAAATCGTTGAATCAGTAGCTGTGATCAAGCTTTGCACTCTGCATGTATCGCAGTATTTCTTTCGTGCTATTTCAGTATCTTGCTGGATGCAGTATACACTCCTGGAAATGGAAAAAAGAACACATTGACACCGGTGTGTCAGACCCACCATACTTGCTCCGGACACGGCGAGAGGGCTGTAGAAGCAATGATCACACGCACGGCACAGCGGACACACAAGGAACCGCGGTGTTGGCCGTCGAATGGCGCTAGCTGCGCAGCATTTGTGCACCGCCGCCGTCAGTGTCAGCCAGTTTGCCGTGGCATACGGAGCTCCATCGCAGTCTTTAACACTGGTAGCATGCCGCGACAGCGTGGACGTGAACCGTATGTGCAGTTGACGGACTTTGAGCGAGGGCGTATAATGGGCATGCGGGAGGCCGGGTGGACGTACCGCCGAATTGCTCAACACGTGGGGCGTGAGGTCTCCACAGTACATCGATGTTGTCGCCAGTGGTCGGCGGAAGGTGCACGTGCCCGTCGACCTGGGACCGGACCGCAGCGACGCACAGATGCACGCCAAGACCGTAGGATCCTAAGCAGTGCCGTAGGGGACCGCACCGCCACTTCGCAGCAAATTAGGGACACTGTTGCTCCTGGGGTATCGGCGAGGACCATTCGCAACCGTCTCCATGAAGCTGGGCTACGGTCCCGCACACCGTTAGGCCGTCTTCCGCTCACGCCCCAACATCGTGCAGCCCGCCTCCAATGGTGTCGCGACAGGCGTGAATGGAGGGACGAATGGAGACTTGTCGTCTTCAGCGATGAGAGTCGCTTCTGCCTTGGTGCCAATGATGGTCGTATGCGTGTTTGGAGCGGTGCAGGTGAGCGCCACAGTCAACACTGCATACGACCGAGGCACACAGGGCCAACACCCGGCATCATGGTGTGGGGAGCGATCTCCTACACTGGCCGTACACCTCTGGTGATCGTCGAGAGGACACTGAATAGTGCACGGTACATCCAAACCGTCATCGAACCCATCGTTTTACCATTCCTAGACCGGCAAGGGAACTTGCTGTTCCACAGGACAATGCACGTCCGCATGTATCCCGTGCCACCCAACGTGCTCTAGAAGGTGTAAGTCAACTACCCTGGCCAGCAAGATCTCCGGATCTGTCCCCCATTGAGCATGTTTGGGACTGGATGAAGCGTCGTCTCACGCGGTCTGCACGTCCAGCACGAACGCTAGTCCAACTGAGGCGCCAGGTGGAAATGGCATGGCAAGCCGTTCCACAGAACGACATCCAGCATCTCTACGATCGTCTCCATGGGAGAATAGCAGCCTGCATTGCTGTGAAAGGTGGATATACACTGTACTAGTGCCGACATTGTGCATGCTCTGTTGCCTTTGTCTATATGCCTGTGGTTCTGTCAGTGTGATCATGTGATGTATCTGACCCCAGGAATGTGTCAATAAAGTTTCCCCTTCCTGGGACAATGAATTCACGGTGTTCTTATTTCAATTTCCAGGAGTGTATTTATGCAACTGCAGGGGCAAGAGGACGTTAGTTGTCTGTTACGTACAGAGGCATTGCCGTATAATCGTTAGATGTTAGAGAATATTTTTGAGGCAGTCAGATACTATAGAATTAATTTTTCACGATTCACAGAAATAGTAATTTCTGTTTTTTTTTTCACTATTAGAATAATAACATGTCCAAAAGTATGAGGTTCCAGAAAATGTTGAAATACTGACATGTCGCAATAAGGGACATTATTTGTACGGCTACATACCAGATAAAATTAGATATAGTGGGAATTAGTTAAGTTCGGTGTCAGGAGGAACAAGACTTTTTGTCAGGTGAATACAGGGTTATAAATACAAAATCAAATAGGGGTAATCCAGGAGTAGGTTTAATAATGAATAAAAAATAGGAGTGCGAGTAAGCTACTACAAACAGAATAGTGAACGCATTATTGTGGCCAAGATAGACACGAAGCCCACGCCTACTACAGTAGTACAACAGGTAGCTCTGCAGATGATGAAGAAATTGATGAAATGTATGATGAGATAAAAGAAAATATTCAGGTAGTGAAGGGGGAAGAAAATTTAATAGTTATGGGTGACTGGAATTCGAGAGTAGGAAAAGGGAGAGAAGGAAACATAGTAGATGAATATGGATTGGGGCTAAGAAATGAAAGGGGAAGCCGCCTGGTAGAATTTTGCACAGAGCATTATTTAATAACACTTGGTTCAAGAATCATAAAAGAAGGTTGTATACGTGGAAGAATCCCGGAGATATTAAAGGTATCAGATAGAGTATATAATGGTTAAGATAGAGATTTAGGAGCCAGGTTTTAAATTGTAAGACATTTCCAGGGGCAGATGTGGACTCTGACCACAATCTATAGGTTATTAACTGTAGATTAAAACTGAAAAAACTGAAAAAGGTGGAAATTAAAGGAGATGGGACCTGGATAAACTGACTAAACGAGAGGTTGTACAGAGTTTCAGGGAGAGAAAAAGGGAACAATTGACAGCAGTGGGGGAAAGAAATACAGTAGAAGAAGAATGGGTAGCTCTGAGGAATGAAGTAGTGAAGGCAGCAGAGGAGCAGGTAGATAAAAAGACGAGGCCTAGTAGAAATCCTTGGGTAACAGAAGAAATATTGAATTTAATTGATGGAAGTAGAAAATATAAAAATGCAGTAAATGAAGCAGGCAAAAAGGAATACAAACGTCACAAAAATGAGATTGACAGGAAGTGCAAAATGGCTAAGCAGGAATGGCTAGAGGAGAAGTGTATGGATGTGGAGGCTTATGTCACTAGGGGTAAGATAGATACTGCCTACAGGACAATTAAAGAGACCTTTGGAGAAAAGAGAACCACTTGTATGAATATCAAGAGCTCAGATGGAAACCTAGTTCTAAGCAAAGAAGGGAAAGCAGAAAGGTGGAAGAAGTATATAGAGGGTCTATACAAGGGCGATGTACTTGAAGACAATATTATGGAAATGGAAGAGAATATAGATGAAGATGAAATGGGAGATACGATACTGCGTGAAGAGTTTGACAGAACACTGAAAGATCTAAATCGAAACAAGGCCCCGGGAGTACACAACATTCCATTACAACTACAGACGGCCTTGGGAGCTCCAGTCCTGACAAAACTATCATCTGGTGAGCAAGATGTATGAGACAGGCGAAGAATATAATAATTCCAATCCCAAAGAAAGCAGGTGTTGACAGATGTGAAAATTACCGAACTGTCAGTTTAATAAGTGCAGCTGAAAAATACTAACACGAATTTTTTACAGACAAATGGAAAAACTGGTAGAAGCCGACCTCGGGGAAGATCAGTTTGGATTCCGTAGAAATATTGGAAGACGGGAGACAATACTGACCTTACGACTTACCTTTGAAGAAAGATTAAGGAAAGGCAAACCTACGTATCTAGCATTTGTAAACTTACAGATAGCTTTTGACAATGTTGACGGGAATACTCTCTTTCAAATTCTAAAGATGGCAGGGGTAAAATACAGGGAGCGAAAGGCTATTTACAATTGGTACAGAAACCAGATGGCAGTTATAAGAGTCGAGGGGCATGAAAGCGAAGCAGTGGTTGGGAAGGGAGTGAGACAGGGTTGTGGCCTATCCCAATGTTATTCAATCTGTATATTGAACAAGCAGTAAAGGAAACAAAATAAAAATTCGGAGTTAGTATTAAAATCCATGGAGAAAAAATAAAAACTTTGAGGTTCGCAGATGACGTAATTTTGTCAGAGACATCAAAGGACTTGGAAGAGCAGTTGAACGGAATGGACAGTGTCTTGAGAGGAGGATATAAGATGAACATCAACAAAAGCAAAACGAGGATAATGGAATGTAGTCGAATTAAGTCGGGTGATGCTGACGGAATTAGATTAATAAATGAGACACTTAAAGTAGTAAAGGAGTTTTGCTATTTTGGGTGCAAAGTAACTGATGATGGTAGAAGTAGAGAAGATTTAAAATGTAGACTGGCACTGGCAAGGAAAGCGTTTCAGAAGAAGAGAAAATTGTTAACATCGAGTATAGATTTAAGTGTCAGGAAGTCGTTTCGGAAAGTATTTGTATGGAGTGTAGCCATGCATGGAAGTGAAACACGGACGATAAATAGTTTGGACAAGAAGAGAATAGAAGTTTTCGAAATGCGGTGCTACAGAAGAATGCTGAAGATTTGATGGGTAGATGACATAACTAATGAGGAGGTACTGAATAGAATTGGGGAGGAGTTTGGGGTACAACTTGACGAGAAGAAGGCATCAGTTGGTAGGACATGTTCTGAGGCATCAAGGGATCACAAATTTAGCATTGGAGGGCAGCGTGGAGGGTAAAAATCGTAAAGGGAGACCAAGAGATGAATACACCAAGCAGATTCAGAAGGGATGTAAGTTGCAGTAGGTACTGGTAAACTTGCACAGGATAGGGTAGCATGGAGAGCTGCATCAAACCAGTCTCAGGACTGAAGACCACAACAACAACAACAATAACAACATACCAGTTTTTGTCATATCAATAAAAATGTTTCACTAGATTGCCTTGTAATGTTTAGAGACAAAATGTAGTAACGATAATATTGCCAGAGTTATGGTTTTACATATTTCCGTGCATTTGTCGCCATTATAATAATAAAACAATTTTTATAATAAAATTTTCAGTGTCCTCTGGTGAAATAATGTACCACATTAACTTCAGTAGGATGTCTTGCTGTACATTCTACAGACTTCTGGATTCGATAGATACTACTGTGTATTTGATGGCTCCTACACGGACGCTGCGAAGGTGTACTATTTCATCTCGGAATATAAATAATATCCGTCACAGTAGTTCGCAGAAGTGCTCCTTTGTCATTACAATGATTATATTCGAGCACTGTGACCGGAGTCAGCCACAGAAAGATGCATTATAAACATCTTAAATCTAATAAAGCTTGATTATAAGCTTCATCCTGTAACATGAAACAATAGTTTGATTAGGTTTGGTAGATATTACATGTATTATATCATGACGCATCAAGCTATAGAAATATAAGACTATCTTATGTATCTAGAAAACGTGTTGCGCAAGATTAAAAGTATAAAACCTATCACCGATTTTTTTTTGTAAATTGCGTTACCTCAGATAGAAGATCCGCTTCAAAAAGAGACTTCCGTTCCCTTTATTATTTTCTGTTTGTATTCAATGCATCCTATCTACAGCTTGCAGTAATAATATGCTTTTACACTCTAAACTAAATTTGAATATAAAGTGCTCCAAATGTTTAAACGGGAAACAGGTATTTAGTGCTAAATATTTAATTCGTAGAGAATTAACATTTTAAACGATACTAATTCACACAACTCCTCATTGTTTCACAACACAAAAAGTCTGCTCAAGGACGGAAGAGTGATGTTTATAATTTTCTCTTCTCATCGATGTCGAGGTTACTAGATAGAACACAAACCTAACTGATTATTGTATTGTAAGGTTGGTTGGGAGTTCCTGGACGAAAGTTCCAGTGCGTAACAGGAAACAATTTTAAGAACTTTCTCTCCTTCGTGCACGTTTCCATCACGAAGTATGTCAGCTGTGTATTAAGTGTATGTGTTGAGGGTAGGTGACTGTAATGGGTATGTGATTTTGGTGTCATATTTGGGTCGTATGATCATCAGAGAAACCCAGGACCAGCACATAGCCTGCTCCTCTAGAATGAAGATTTGCAACACGAGTGGAAACATTTGAAAAGCTTCAATCATTAGGCCTTAGATAAGTATTTTAGAAAAATATTTTTTTTAGTGAGTCAAAATTCTTGTGGCTGTTTTGATGCAGCAGCCAGCGACGAATTATTCTCTTGTGCCAACCATTTCATCTCAGAGTAGCCTTGCAACCTACGTTCTCAGTTATTAGCTGGGTGTGCTCCCATCTCTGTCTTCCGCTACAGCTTTTACCCTCTACAACTTTCTCTAGTACCTGATGTCTTAACAGATGCTCTACCATTCTGTTCCTCTTGTCAATGTTTTCCACGTATTCGTTTCCTCGCTGATTCTGTGGAAAACCACCTCATTCCTTACCTTATCGGTCCAAATAATTTTCTACATTCTTCTGCAGCACCACATCTCAAATGCTTCGGTTCTCTTCTGTTCCAGTTTTCCCACAGTCTATGTTTCAGTATCACACAACGCTTTGCTCCAAATCTGCATTCTTTGAAATTTTTTGCTCAGATTAATTCCCATGTTTGATAGTAGTAAAATTCTCTTAGTCACGAATGTCCTCTTTTCCAGTGCTAGTCTTCTTTTTATGTCGTCCTTGGCCATCCGTCTCGGGCTATTTTTCTGTCTGGGTAATAAAATTCCTTAACATCATCTACTTTCGTGATAACCATACCTAATGTTTAGTTTGTCGCTGCTCTTTTTCTGTTACATTTCATTACTTTCGTATTTCTTCGATTTATTCTGTCTCTGTTCTGTACTTATTAGACTGTGCCTTCTGTTCATCACATCCTGTAATTTTTCTTCACTTTCGCTGAGGATAGCAATGTCATCAGCGAATCTTATCATTTACCTTGAATTTTAGTTCCATTCTTCAACCTTTCCTTCATTTCCATCATTGCTTCTTCGATGTACAGATTCAACAGTAGGGGGCAAAAGAGTACGTCCCTATCTTACACCCTTCTTAAACCGAGCACATCGTTCTTCTCCTTGCACTCGAATTGTTCCCTGGTGGCTCATACATATTGTACATTACCCTTTTCCCCCTATAGCTTTCCCTTATTATTCTTGGAGTTTCAGACATCTTGCACCATTTTAACATTGTCGGATGCTTTTTGCAGGTCGACAAATCCTACGACCATGACTTCTCTTTAGTCATGTTTCCAAGACCAACCTTACGTCATAACTGCCTCTCTGGTGTCTTTACCTCTAATGAAGTCAAACTGATCATCCAAAACATCCTCAGTTTTTTTCCGTTCTTCTGTGTATTATTCTTGCAAACAACTTAGATGCATGAGCTGTTAAGCTAATATGTGATAATTCTCGCACTTGTTGGCTCTTGCAATGTTGGAAATTGTGTGGATGATGTTATTCTGAAATTCAGATGATGTATCGCTAGACTCGTACGTTATACACACCAACGTGATAATCGTTTTTTGAAATTATATTAGAAATTCTCGTGGGACTGTATCCATCCCGGCTGCCTTATCTGAGTTTAAGTCTTCCAAAGCTCCTTCACATTCTCATTCTAATACTGGACCCTCTATCTCTTCTTTATCGGCTCATGTTTCTTCTTCTATCATTTCATCAGACAAGTAAACTCCCTCATAGAGGCCACCTTTCAGTCCCTCCTCTGCATTTAACAGTGAAATTCTCTTAATATTGTCACCCTTGCTTTTAATTTCACCGAAGGCTGTTCTAGCTTTTCTGTACGCTGAGAAAGTCCATCTGACAATCATTTGTTTTTCGATTTCTTCGCCGGCCGCTGTGACCGAGCGGTTCTATGCTCTTTTCCGTCTGGAACCGCGCTGCTGCTATGGTCGCAGGTTCGAATCCTGCCTCGGGCATGGATGTGTGTGATGTCCTTAGGTTAGTTAGTTTCAGTAGCTTTACGTCTAGGAGACTGATGGCCTCAGATCTTAAATCCCACAGTGCTCAGAGCCATTTGAACCATTTCGATTTCTTCGCATTTTTCGTTCAGCCGTTTCACCGTACTTTCCCTGCACTTCCGAATTATTTCATACCTAAGTGACTTGCGTTTCTGCATTCCTGAACTTACCCGAACATTTTTGTACTCCCTTCTTTCATCAATCAACTGAACTATTTCTCCTGGTACACATGGTTTCTTCGAAGTTACCTTGTTGGCACCTACGTTTCTCTTTCCAGCTTCTGTAATTTCCTCTTTTAGAGTTGTCCGTTCCTCTCCAACTGAACTGCTTACTGAGCTATTCATTAGTACTTTCGTATCCCACTTCTTTGCAGTTTGATCCTTCCTGACCAAAATGGCTCAAATGGCTCTGAGCACTATGCGACTTAACTTCTGAGGTCATCAGTCCCCTTGAACTTAGAAATAATTACACCTAACTAACCTAAGAACATCACACATATCCATGCCCGAGGCAGGATTCGAACCTGCGACCGTAGCGGTCACACGGCTCCAGACTGTAGCGCCTAGAACCGCACGGCAACTCCGGCCGGCCTTCCTGACCAACCTCTTAAACTTCAGCAACATCACTATTAAATTGTGATCCGAGTCTATAACTACTCCTGGGTACGCCTTACAATCCAGTGTCTGATTTCGGAATGTCTGCTTGAGCATGATGTAATCTAACTGAAATCTTCCTGTAGCACCCGGCCGTTTCCAAGTATACATCCTTCTCCAGTGATTCTTCAACAGAGTATCGCTATTACTAGCTGAAAATTTTTGCAAAACTCAAGTAGTCTTTCTCCTTTCTCATTCCTAGTACCAAACCCATATTCTGTCGTAACTTTTTCTTATGCTCCATCTGTTACACCGAAATTCCAATCCACCACGACTGTTACATTTTCATCTCCCTTTACGTACTGAATTACCCATTCAATATTCTCATATACTTTCTCTAACTCTTCATCTTCGGCTTGCGATTTTGGCATTTATAGCTGAACTATCGTTGTAGGTTGATGAGAAAACACTGTCATTGAACTGTTGACAATAGCTCACTCTCCGCCATAACTTCCTATTCATATCGAATCATACTCCCGTAATACTGCTGTTGATATTACCCTATAGAGACCTGACCAGAAATTCTTGTCTTCTTTCCATTTCATTTGACTGAGCCCCACTACGTCTAGATTGATTCTTAGCATTTCCTTTTTCACGTTTTCCAGGTTCTCTACCACATTCAAGCTTCTGACATTCCATACCCTGATTCGTAGAACAAATGGAAAAGAACCACAGTGGTTTGATAACTGTGTTATAAAATTCCAACATAAACAAGGACAGCATTATAGATTTAAGTAGTTTCAAAACCTAGCCAACAAACGAAATCTAACGAAGAGAACATGAGCGTAAGGAGAGCATTGTGAAAAGCGTTCAGTGACTTTGAAAGTAAAATTTTGTCAACCGATCTCACTAAAAACACTAAGAAGCTTTGGTATAACATAAAATCAGTAAGCGTTTCTAAATCATCTATTCGGTCTCCCGAAATTGCTTCACTGCGGAAGATAGTAATACGGTCCCTCCCTTCAGCTATCGCACGAACTTCAAAATGGAAATTATTGAGATAATTGATTGCAGAATAGCAAAACCACTACAATTGCTTTGTAGAGGAATGTCAGTAGGAACAGCTGAGATATCTATAAAACTGTACAGAGATTACTTTAAAGAAATTTCTCTCCTTCTAGCAGCAGTTTATCACATCTCACTGAAGCAACGAAGGTTTTCTATGAACTGGAAAAAAGAGCAGCTCATTCTCTCTTTCAAGAAAGGACATAGGGAAGTTGCACACAGTGACAGGCCTATATCGTCGATGTCAGTCTCTTACAGAATTATGGAATATGTTTTTTGCTCTTGTATCATGATGTTCTCTGAGAACGAAGATCTGTTATCTAATGATTAACATGGAATCCGCAAACAGAGATCTTGTGAAACTCAGCTCGCTCTGTTCCCCTGAGAGCCACAGGGCTGTAGACTCGGTACTCAGGTTGACGCTGAGTTCCTCGACTTCAGGAAGGCATTTGACACTGTCCCACATTGCAGTTCAATGTAAAAAAAAAAAAAAAGGGAGAGAGATAAACGACCTCGCCGATTATCGGAATAGATTTTCGACTCGATTCAAGACTCTTGTACATAGAACTTGACGCTCTGAATGAAAAACAATCGACAGATGTAATTTTGTGCTTCCTAAAGAAGTGCGATAGGACTGTTCCTATTTACAATGTATATAAATGATATAGTAGAAAGCATTGGAAGCTCTTTAATGGTGTTCTCAGATGAAGCGGTTGTCTATAAAGAAGATAGCAACGCGAGAAGACAGCAACGATTTGCAAAATGATCTGGGCAGATGAATGGCGAATGGACTGACAGTTGACTCTGAGGGTAAATAAATGTAATATACTGCGCGTACATGCTAAAACAATTCCACTACCCACAACTACGCTGTTGATGAAAAATTCCTGGAAACACCATCTACCTTAAGATATCTATGAGTAACCATCCACAGCGACCTTAAATGGAATGGTCACATAAAACAAAAAGTAGGAAATACAAATGCCTTGCTGAGATTCACAGGAAGAACCATAAGGAAATGTAATTCGTCCAGTAAAGAAGTGACTTGCACGGCTCTACCGATTCATCTCTATTGTTCATGTCATCTTTATCGAGTAGGACTGATAAGAGCCAGAGAAGATACAACGAAAAGCGGAACGTTACGTCACGGAATCTTTCAGTCGATGCTAGAACATTACCTTTATGGTCAACAAACTTCAGACGCTGACGCTACAAGAGAGGTACTGCGCATCATGGAGAGGTTTGCTATAGAAATTTTGAGAAAGTACTTCCCGGGAATATTCAGACATGTTACTTCCTCCCGCATATGTCTCACGAAACCTCCACAACGAGAAAATTTGAGAAAATATAGCTAGTACAAAGGCTTACTGGCAACATCCTTCCCACGTGCCATTTACGAATGAAACGGTGAAGGAAGGGTACCACAAGTACCCTCCTCCACACACTATCAGACGGTTTGCTGAATATTGACACAGATGTAAAATAGGGACAAGAGAGCGCTGGAGGTAACGTCCCCATCTGGCAGAAGGTTCACCGTCATCCATGCTGAAATAATTCTCAAAAATAACAGAATAAATTGCGAAAATATCTGAAAAGGATAGACTGCTACAACAAAAATGACTCTTGTGCATGTGAGCTTTGCGCGAAAACCATACACAAGCATATCTTACATACCCGTGACCACTGTCTCTGACCACTGAAGCCGAACTGCGAGTAATTATGTTGGAAGAAGGTGGGTGGGTGGTGCGGGTCAGGAGAGCCTGGGGCAGGTGAGGGAGAGGGGTAGCAGGAAAGGCGTAGTGTTACATGTGGTAGCATGCAAGGACGTGGTAGATACAGGGTAGGCCTGCGAGTCGCAGTAGAGCGGGAGGTTCGAGGGGAAGGCGGGCGGGGGTGGGGGGAGGCGGAAAAACAGAGAGAAGGAGGGAAAAAAGTAGGCTAGTGGATGCGCTGGTAGAATAAAAGATCGTGTAGTGCTGCAGTGGGAGCAGCGTAGGAAATAACTGGGTGAAGGACAGGTCCAGCGATGATTGAAGCCAGGGGGCTAACAGTAACGTGGATTATATTCCAGGGAGCTTTCCGATCTGTGCAATTCAGAAAATTCAGATATTGATAAAAGGATGAAGATAGCACAGGCTGCGAAGCAATCACTGTTGTGTTGGGCAGCGTGTTCATCAACTGAGTGTTCCAGCTCTTTCTTGGCGATAATTTGTAGGCGGCCACTCATGCGGACCGAAAGCTTGACGGCTGTCACAAATTGCAAGGGCTAGAAATTATTTATACACTCCTGGAAATGGAAAAAAGAATACATTGACACCGGTGTGTCAGACCCACCATACTTGCTCCGGACACTGCGAGAGGGCTCTACAAGCAATGATCACACGCACGGCACAGCGGACACATCAGGAACCGCGGTGTTGGCCGTCGAATGGCGCTAGCTGCGCAGCATTTGTGCACCGCCGCCGTCAGTGTCAGCCAGTTTGCCGTGGCATACAGAGCTCCATCGCAGTCTTTAACACTGGTAGCATGCCGCGACAGCGTGGACGTGAACCGTATGTGCAGTTGACGGACTTTGAGCGAGGGCGTATAATGGGCATGCGGGAGGCCGGGTGGACGTACCGACGAATTGCTCAACACGTGGGGCATGAGGTCTCCACAGTACATCGATGTTGTCGCCAGTGGTCGGACGAAGGTGCACGTGCCCGTCGACCTGGAACCGGACCGCAGCGACGCACGGATGCACGCCAAGACCGTTGGATCCTACGCAGTGCCGTAGGGGACCGCACCGCCACTTCCCAGCAAATTAGGGACACTGTTGCTCCTGGGGTATCGGCGAGGACCGTTCGCAACCGTCTCCATGAAGCTGGGCTACGGTCCCGCACACCGTTAGGCCGTCTTCCGCTCACGCCCCAACATCGTGCAGCCCGCCTCCAGTGGTGTCGCGACAGGTGTGAATGGAGGCACGAATGGAGACATGTCGTCTTCAGCGATGAGAGTCGCTTCTGCCTTGGTGCCAATGATGGTCGTATGCATGTTTGGCGCCGTGCAGGTGAGCGCCACAATCAGGACTGCATACGACCGGGGCACACAGGGCCAACACCCGGCATCATGGTGTGGGGAGCGATCTCCTACACTGGCCGTACACCTTTGGCGATCGTCGAGGGGACACTGAATAGTGCACGGTACATCCAAACCGTCATCGAACCCATCGTTCTACCATTCCTCGACCGGCAAGGGTACTTGCTGTTCCAACAGGACAATGCACGTCCGCATGTATCCCGTGCCACCCAACGTTCTCTAGAAGGTGTAAGTCAACTACCCTGGCCAGCAAGATCTCCGGATCTGTCCCCCATTGAGCATGTTTGGGACTGGATGAAGCGTCGTCTCACGCGGTCTGCACGTCCAGCACGAACTCTGGTCCAACTGAGGCGCCAGGTGGAAATGGCATGGCAAGCCGTTCCACAGGACTACATCCAGCATCTCTACGATCGTCTCCATGGGAGAATAGCAGCCTGCATTTCTGCGAAAGGTGGATATACACTGTACTAGTGCCGACATTGTGCACGCTCTGTTGCCTGTGTCTATGTGCCTGTGGTTCTGTCAGTGTGATCATGTGATGTATCTGACCCCAGGAATGTGTCAATAAAGTTTCCCCTTCCTGGGACAATGAATTCACGGTGTTCTTATTTCAATTTCCAGGAGTGTAGATCATATGACTGCTTTCACAGGTAGTACTCCCTTTGAAGGGATAGGTGATGCTCGTGACCCAATTGGGGTAGGTGATGGGAGAATGCGTAGAACGTTCTTCAAACCAGTTACGAACGACTGTGGCCTGATGCCATGGAGCATTGTCATCCACAAAAATTCCATTGTTGTTTGCGAACATGAAGTCCAAGCAGCCGAAAATAATCATTTCTAGTCACTGATCGATTTAGTTGGACCAGAAGATGCAGTCCACTCCACGTAAACACAGCTCACGCCATTATGGAGCCACCACCAGCTTGCACAGTGCCTTGTTAAAAACTTGGGTCCATGCCTTCGTGAAGTCGGCGCCCACTCGAAACTTACCATCAGCTCTTACCAATTGAAATCGGGACTCACCTAACCAGGCCATGATTTTCCAGTTGCCTGGGGTCCAATCGAAACAGTCACAAGACCAGGAGTGCCATTGCAGGCAATGTCGTGCTATTATAAAAGCCACTTGCGTCGGTCACCTGCTGGCATCGCCCATCAACGGCAGAATTCACCGAACTGTTAAGCTGCGGAGGCGTCGTTGGTCGACTCCAGGTGTCCGAGCTGAAGCCGGGATCCACCACGCCGTCTTTCGCCAGGAGGCCGAGCATGTTCAATAGTTTGAAGGGGCAATGCAAAGTGATGCAGTGGTATTTGGTGGCATTTCTTTATTCTTATAATTTACAGTACTTCGATGAGTGCAGCTTAGTGTCGGCGGCCGCCCGCGCGCTTTGCCGCGAGTCCAGCCAGCTCAGCAACTCCTGGTATGCCGGCCGGGCTGGCCGAGCGGTTCTAAGCGGTACAGTCTGGAACCGCGAGACTGCTACGGTCACAGGTTCGAATCCTCATTCGGGCATGGATGTGTGTGATGTCCTTAGGTTAGTTAGGTTTAAGTAGTTCTAAGTTCTAGGGGACTAATGACCTCAGATGCTCAGGTGCTCAGTGCTCGGAGCCATTTTTCGATCTCATGGTATGCCAACACCGCTGCTCGTGTCAACAGGGCCGCGCTCTTCCCGGTCGCCGTCCGCCAGACGTTGCTCTGTCCCCTATTCCAGAGACTCTTACAGCTCCTAGTCTTCGGCGCCCTCAGCCCCGTTTAGCCTGCTCTGTCCGACCATGGGATGAAGATGGATGTACTGGTCACCCGAGGCCCTCTGGCCGCCGCTGCTCCCAGGACAGGACCGGACTCGAATCCACGCGTTCCTGGATGCTGTGCAGCAACTTGCCGCGAGTGGTGCTTGCCGGTAGGCAACACCCACTGCTGTCTCTCGCGATGCTCCAGCGCTGCTGCGCATCCTGCAGCGTACGCCTCTCCCGGACCCCGGTAGGTTAGGTGGGAAGCAAACGTGACCCATCCTGGACCCGCTGCAGACCACTGTCACTGCCCTCCTTCAGGCAGTACCCGGCTGCCGTTCCGTCCCACCCCGGTGTTTCGTCTCCGGAGGCGGAGTACAGCCCGAACAAGTACATAGAAATAAAGTACAGATTTACATAGAATAATTACAACTTCGCTGCCAAACTGGCCCCTATAAGCATAGACAAGCTCAGGTCCGTCCCGACGCTTGACTGACCTGGCACACTCTCTCTCAAGGTAAAAGTACCTGACTATTTAAGCTGCTTTTCCCCTCGCTTCTGACGTAGTGTTAGAGAGAGAGACAGAAACTATGGCAGGAATAAGTTCCCACACATCAATCATCTACTTGGCTCTGCCCTAGTACCTCTCCTCATATCGCAATAACTTCAAGCAACGCTGCGGTTTGTTGCCTCGTTGTTGCTTCACACAAAGCAAATCGCGCTCGCAATAGCGCCGTCGCAGCACCCCGCTCGCGAGTGCCATGTCTGCATCGCCTGGCCTACTAGCTGTCGACTGTTACAACACTCCGCCAGCAGCCCCATATTCCATCGTCCAACCGCGCGTTCATTGACTTTTAATAAAATTTCCGCTTTCCTACCACTTAGGCTAATACTAACGCAGCAGTTCTAACGGATATTTTGGCCGTACGTCCGACACTGATTTCTGCTGTTATTTCACACATTGTTGCTTGTCTGTTACCACTGACACCTCTACCCGAACACCGTTGCCCTCGGTCGATAAGCGAAGGCCTTCTTCTACTGCGATGTGTGTGGTGAGAGGTAATGATTGAAATGTGGTATTCTCAGCACACTCTTGATACTGTGGATCTCAAAATATTGAATTCCCTAATGATTTACGAAATGGAACGTCCCAAGCGTCTTGCTCCAACTACCATCGCGCGTTCAGTCTGTTGATTCCCGTCGTGCGTCCATAATCACGTCGTAACCGTTTCACATGAAACACATGACAAAAGGACGGTTCTGCCGGTGCACTGCCGTTTTATACCTTGTGTAGGCGCTACTACTGCCATCTGTATATGCACATATAGCTATCCCATGACTTTTGTCACCTCAGTATATAGTCCAAAATTTCGCTTCACTCTTTGTCCTTGACGAAAAGTTTCGTGAACGCAAATAAAAACAATTCCAGAAATGTATTTTGAAGAATATTGAAAACTTTCAAGAAACGCTTTTCAGCTGGAGAGAACACGGTCACTTACATACGAAATTTACCCCCCATCTCCCCACACACATACTCATACGAAATGGTTGATTCTGAATTACTCCTACACAGATGGCAAAAAACTCCACATCCGGAGATGTTTTTCTGTATGTAAAAAGCAAATGAACACAGTACATGAAAGTAACAAAGGAAGCAGCCAGAAATTTAATTGAAGAAACAGCACATTTCTGAATCAATTACCGCAGTTATTGCATACCATACACGTCAAATGAAATGTAGATATAGTTTAATTTATGGTCACAAGGCGTACTAATCCAAGGTGAAATAAAAGCATAAAAGTTGCATTCTTTATTTCCCATTTTTAAAATTTGCACCACTTAAGTGTTAAGTATAGTCATTTATACGGTGAAAGACAAATACAAAGAGTCCCATAAACAAAGATTCTTCGTTATGATTTTTTAATAAAGGAAAAATCTGAACCGTGGTTTTACTTTCAAAACCTCTTCTTAAGAACTTACTTTATTTACTAGCGATTCATCAAGAACATTAACACATTTAATCACACTATGTGAGCGTGGAAGTAGTTTCCAGTGGGTAACTGATGAAAACAAATTAAATTTCTTTCAACAAATGGAAATTTTATTCCTAAAAGCCCTTTTCTTAAAAAAAACAGATTTAAAATTATAATCAGAAAGCATCCTTCAAATATCAAGTTACAATTTATTCAGAGGCAGAAAGAACAAATATTGACAGTATGAACTTTCGGCTGAGAACCTTGCCGCTCTGTTTTGACACGGCCGTAGTCACGACCGCTCACAACAAGCTCTGAAAGACTACACTGGTGCAAATCTGCAACACACCAGATTACTTTAAACTAAAAATTTTAACAACTCACATAAGCTAATAAAGTATGCACTCCGTAGGAGGGATGGAAATGGTACAAAACACTAACACTAAAAAAATTTAATTGCCACGGAAGATGCAACTTGAATTTTAAAAAAAATAAAAGAAAAATACTCTTACGGTGGAAGGGTGGCAACTTTATATACTAAAATGATCACTTAAATAAAATCCATGAAATACAGGCTTACATAAAATACACAAACATGCTCTACATTACATATATACCGTCTCTCAAGATGATAGGCAAGATAAAAACATATTTCAGGAATTCGGCCGTTACACTTCAAGGAATAAATTCGTTAATACGGAATCAGATAAACATGACAGAGGCAGCTATTAACGTATGGCAGATGACAGGGAGATTACTGAACAACCCGAACCGCAGGTTGCTCTAACACACCCCTACTCCACAAGGGAAAAACGGGCCACCCAATTTATAAACACCCACCTTCTCTCGGGTGGGCAAACGGAAAAGAATGGTGGGACGACCCAAAACCAAGCGGATGGTGACCTCACCAAGAAAACAAGTAGAATTTAACAACGAAATGAAACAGCCTATCTCCAATCACTTCTAATAAACTGCGATTTCTGGCGAAGACGTGGCACAGCACCCCCAACGCTCTCCCTAACCGTCCGCTACCAGCCTCTTCAACGGACGCAGGAAGGCGCGCCGATCTCCTGTCTCACGGCGTCGCAGCTCTCACCGGCTAGACTGATGTCGTGAGTTGACTCCTGTTGCTCCCGTGTAGACCGCCAAGTCACTCCCCTCGCTATACGCCGCGGCCCACTGGACTCACGTGGCGACCTCACATGCGCCAACGCTCAAGGCGGACAAGTCATCTTGTGTCTCAGTGCGCGACCGACCAACCGATCGATCCAACCGCCAATGACCGTTGCGCGAGCTACTCGAGCAGACTGGCGGCCTAACGCGAAGATTGAGATGCAGGAACTCAGCCCGAACAGCGACCGCTAGCTGAGTTCTGTTACTGGCGGAGTGGCAAGACACTCAATTGCCGGCTTTAAAGGTTGATCCAAACGACAGACATACGAGCACTCCGACGACAGACAGACACTAACTGCCGCACAATGCGAACGAGAGACAGACCAGCCACTGCTCATGTGAGCCTGACCCAGACTCACTCCGACTGACCAACTGCCGAGCTCATCGAGCCCCTTAAATGCACGTGGACAGGCAACCTTCCCCTTTCCCATCAGACACCAAAGCTGCAACTGTCAGCGGCACCACCGCCAGAAACGGAGGGCGACTGCTTCACACAACGCGCTGCGGCGCGCTCTTCAAAACAGCAATTTTTTTACCGCGGCTCAACATGCATGGGCAATTTTTGCCACCTTACGCCAACACCTCTCCTCCCATTGCCTGTCACTTTTCAAAATTCAAACCGGCTTGCCTCCGGGTTACGCAGAAGTTTGAAATTGGGAAGAGTGGAGAAGTAAATCGGCCGTGTCCTTCGAAGGAACCATATCGATCCTCTCCTTAAACTGTTTAGGAAAAGCGCAGAAAACATAATCTGTGAGTGTTCTGGGGGTACTTGAAGCGCTGTTCTTCCAAATAATAATCCAGTACCGTACCAACGGGTAACTTCGCTCTGTAGGTGTTGCCGGTGCAAGAGGAGATTATATTATGTTACCACTGTGTCGACACAGAAGATTGATCGAGAAGCCAAAGGGGAAAAGGTTGTAAGCTCACGGTAACCAGTGACATCCGAGTTCGAGACTGTCTACATAAATTTTCAAGTGTCGGTACATACTATTTACTATCCGGGGGCAATTTATCTGAAAGGTTTGCATTGATATCATTTAATTTACAGCATCTACATTGATTTCATGCCTATCGATCCACTCCTTTCATTTCAGTGTATTAATATCGCAAAAGAGGACCTTTCGAGTTCTGTGTGACACTGTCTGAGCCTTTAGGCAGTCTCGAGATACAACAAAGAGTGGCTGAAAATTATGTCAGTGTGCGGAAAACGACATCAGAGTATTGACGATTTACCAGCGCATTCCTCTCAGGATTGACTTGTAAGAGGAATGCACTGATTAGTCGTTATTAATCTGACGCGAATTTTACGTTGCGTTGGTGTATTAAGATTTTTTTAATTCTTCCGAAAATATGAGCAATAATGTAAGGCGAAAGAAGCATGCAGAAGATTAAATAATTTCAACGTACCTCGCCAGCATGCAATTTATTCAAGGTATTCGTAACTGAGATCGTTTCTGAAAAACGCTCTCCAGTTTTGTTGTGCAAATCTATGTGTGGAACTTCAAGATTGCTAACACTTAGTAGGGAATAGACTTATACAGATGTCGTCCCACAGAGGAAAGACGAATTTTCTTAGGTCTCATCTCCGATATGGGAATAGATGCACTTATCATTTCAAACTACCTTTCAATAGTGATCGGGAGGAAATTTAATGGTCGTGATCTAACTCTAAACATCAGCACCCACACATTTGGCAATACTTATAGTCAATGATACAGTTTGGGCGGAGATGATTTTTCTGCTCATTGATTCATCTAATTTCGAAAAACTTCGCTTAGAGCAGTGTTACTTACAGAAAGTAATATCCTTATCTTATAAAAAGGCCTATAGATGCTTGCGATTAGAAAACAGCCATTTCGCATTTCCTCGACAGAGTATATTAAGAGACTACATAGAGCATTTGTGTAACAAAAATGTACGATACAAATTGCCAGATGCATTCCTCACACGTAGACGAAGAAATTATGTTAGATGAACATGGGCCTGGAAACGCTTTGCTTTGCTTACGTATCATAATTTCTTTGTCTGATTGTTTGGAATGTATCATGAAATTTGTGTCGTCCATTTTGTTATATCCTGTTTACTGAAAATACGTTTTAAGAATTCATTAAGTTTGTGCCGCTCTAGTTTATTTTTAATTTGTGATATATTTCGTTAGAAAACTGGTCTGTCTTTTGTTTTTGCTGTCTGCAGATTAGAGGTAGTAAAACACGAAACTTTCTGAGCAAAAAAGTTTGAATGGTAAAAAGAAAACTGATACAATACCTTTTTCGATACTAACATATCAAAGATGACCCGTATTAGGGAAGTAATTAGTTTCAGTACAAAGGATCAAATATTGTAGTGTGAAATCATTGTCCAAGAATGCTATTGTCGTGTGCAATCATTGTCCAAGCAGGGTCCTGTTGCGAAACCTGTCACGTTACTTCACAATTGCCCTCCTGCGACAGCTACTAATGGTCTTATTCGGAAGGGTGTCTGTCGAAGATTCGCAAGACAATATCCGGCAGAGTTCTCAGTTTGTGTCCTCCCCACCCCACCCCCCCACCCCCTCACCCCCCCGCCACAAGTGTTTACTACACGGAGCACTCTGCTGCAGAGAAAGACACTGTTCCACAGCTGTCTCTGCTTATTGCAGAAGCATACTAGCGTCAACTGTAGTGAAAAGTAGGGCTGTTTACAAAGATTAGTACAAAACATTGAAGTGATAAGTCTCTTGAAACTCATTTGATCATTGCAAAGATGGGAGTGACATTCTTCATCAGAAGTACCGAATCATATCATATACTGGTTTCAATAAATCTCGGATAGTGACAAAAAAACATTGAGTACAACTCCTAAAAACATACGCCCTTATTAAACACACTGAGGTGAAAAAGTCATGGAATACTTCATAACATCGTGTCGGGGCTCGTTTTTCTCCGTATAGCGCAGGAGCTCGACGTAGCATGGATTCAACAGACGTTGGAAGCCCCCTGTAGAAATATTGAGCTATGCTGCCTCTATAGCAGTTTATAATTCCGAAAGTGTTGCCGGTGCGGGATTTTGTGGACGAACTGACCTCTCGATTATGCTACATAAATGTTCCTTGGGCTTCATGTCGGGTGACCTTGGTGGCGAAATCATTCGCTCCAGTTGTCCACAATGTTGTTCAAACCAATCTCGAACAGTTGGGGTCTGCTGACATGGCGCACTGACATCCATAAAAATTGCATCGTTGTTTGCGAACAGGAAGTCCATGAATGGCTGAAAATGGTCCCCGCGTACCTGTACATAACCATTCCTAATCGAAGACCGGTTCATCTCTTGCAGAGGACCCAGTCCATTCCAAGCAAACACAGCCCACACCTTTATCGCAACATCACCAATTTACAGAGTGCCATGTTGACAACTTGGGTCCATGGATACGTGGTGTCTGTGCCATACTTGCCCTATCGACTGAAATCTGGGCTCATCTGAGAAGGCCACGGTTTTCCAGTCGTTTAGAGTCCAACCGATATGGTCACGAATCCAAAGGAGGCGTTGCAGACGACGATGTGCCATCAGTAAAGGCACTCATGTCGGTCGTCTACAGCCATAGCCCACTAACGGCAAGTTTCTCCACACTGTCCTAACGGCTATGTTCGTCGTACGTCACACATTGATTTCTGATGTTATTTCACGCAGTGTTCGTTGTCTGTCAGCAATGACAACGCTATATAAACGCCGCTGCTCTCGGTCGTCAAGTGAAAGTAGTCGGCCACTGCATTGCCCGTGGTGAGAGGTGATGCCCGAAGTTGCGTGTTCTCGGCAGACTCTTGACAGTTTGGATCTCGGAATATTGAATCCCTAACGATTTCCGAAACTGAATGTCCCATGTGTCAAGCTCCAACTACCATTCCTTGTTCAAAGTCTGTTATTGACCGTCGTGCGGTCATACTAACGTCGGAAACCTTTTCACATGAATCACCTGAGTATAAATGACAGTTCTGCCAGCGTACTGCCCTTTCATATCTTGAATACGCGGCACTACCACCATATATATATATATATATATATATATATATATATATATATATATATATATATGGACAGTTTTCGCCAACATGCAGTGATTTGAACCCTTGCACTGACTGGCCAGGCCGCATGTTATCTGGCACCAAGCACAATAATTTCATACACCTGAAGGTGCGGTTTTAAAATCCCGAAACCGGTCCTGGCCTGGAAAAATATTAGTATAAGTGAAGCGGATCTCTCTAGTAATGATCATGCCTCTCAACTGTGGATGTCCTTCGTACCAAATATTATTCACGGACTGCATCTATTTTCCCCAGTTCGTACTGTCAGACGATTAATTTATTTGCGATGTAGTCGAATTTCTTAATGACTTTCTACATTGTCAGTACTAAGATTTCATTAAGTTGTTAATTTATTGCGAATCTTTTGTGAATATGGCTAAAGAGTTACAAAATTGCGTGAAGGGACTGGAGAATGCACTTAAAATGTACTTGCGCATTGCTTTTGGGATTAATTGTTTCTCTTTACATACAGAAGTAGCCGAGATTATTATTCCACATGGCATCAGTGTTTAGAAGTAGGCAAGGTGGACTGAAGCCCTTCAGTTTGATCGCAGTGACAAGCAATTATTGAACCTAAGAATGAAAGAATACGAATGTTATCTGATTTGTAGGAACATTCCATCTGAATAGGTAATTCCAGAAAGTTTATTGTTAGTACATTTACATTAAAACAAAGCATAAGTTTATTGAAAATTTCATCCAGTTCTACATCCACAGATATATTCTGCGAGCAAGTGATGGGGAGTGCGGAGATTTGTGCTGAGTAATATTACCGATTATCACAGAGCGAGGTGGCACAGTGGTTAACACACTAAATCCGCATTCGGGAGGACGCCGGTTCAGATCCTCGTCCGGCCGTTAAGACTTAGGTTTTCCGAAAGGATACAGCCGAATTCATCCACATCCTTGATACACCCTGAACATGTCCTCTGTCTCTGATGACCTCGATGTGAATGGAACGTTAAGCCTCAATCACCTTCTCCTCCTTATTATTATAGATTTTTATTTAGGGAGATGGTATGCTTTTTGGTCCATAATACAAACGTCACGCGTTCGAAGGCAGGTATTGCTTAATTTTTGAAAAAAATATTAACAATGGTGGCCGACGACGTCAGTCACAAGATTCCTCCGTTTTGGCAACGGCCCTGTGAAAGCGGAAGGGCAGACAGAGGTTCACGGCCTTCTTATGCGCTTGAAGTGGGAAAGTACGCCAGAAAAGTGGAAGAAGTGGCTATAGTCGATGCAAAAGGCAATGGAAAACTCTGAATAAAATACATGTGCAAGTACAAGATACGTGGCCGGTAAATGAAAAACAGTCGTGTTAATCTCTTGCTTGGCAATAGATTCCTGATTATTCTCCGAGAAAGAACTGCCGAGGGCAGGTGACTATGATAAAAAGATGAAATAACCAAGGAAAGAGCAAAATTCCATGAGTAAGAACGTGGATGGTCAAACGTTTAAACGTAGTAAGGAAGTTAAAGATTCTGGAAAAATACCTGTCCAGACACATTGCGGGCTCAATGAAGTGAGTGGAAAGAAGAGAACGATCTGGTCATGCGGACTGGATTGTTTCGGGTAAGAGACCAAACAGCGAAGTCATCGGTCTCATCGGATTAGGGAAGGACGGAAAGGAAGGAGGCCGAGCCCTTTAAAAGGAAGCATTCCGGCATTTGCCTGGAGCGATTTAGGAAAATCAAGGAAAACCTAGATCAGGATGGCCGGACGGGACACTGAACCGTCGTCCTCCCGAATGCGAGTCCAGTGTCTAACCACTGTGCCACCTCGCTCGGTCTGGTCATACGAATGTGAATTGATATCAACAGCAGAGATATCAGCAGCAGAGATATTTTATGAGTAATATCCCTTACATCAAACATTAATACAATTTCAGAGAGATTTTCTTCTGTAAAATATTAGTTGTGAACCACCCTATATTTATGACCAAATAATATATGCCAAAACCTAACGTTTCCGGTAATATTATATGGAACTGAGAAATGTAACGAAGAAGAATAACTTCCCAGAAAGTATTAAAAATAAAGTCTCACACTTAAATGATTAAACATTTCTGCTGAGTAAAGAAATTCATTCTCTTACAAAACTTTAAGTATTTCCTTTAGTTAAATGTTTTAAATTTCATGATTGCAAAAAAAGCTAACTAAAGCACGGAAGGGGTGCTTCACGGAAGAGGATTAGTTAAGAATGGGTACGTAGGGATGGGAGGGAGTAACTGAACAGTTCAGTGATAGTTGTTTTTATTAAATTCGGTAACAAACCAAAGCCGACAACGTAGTTCAGATATATACACACAAACGTCGCAAGCAGAAAATGAAAAGAAAGCCAAAGCATGTAAGAATATTGAACGAGTAATTCAGTATATAAATGGAGACGAAAATCTAATAGCCGTGGGAGAGTGGAACGCGGTTGTAGGGGAAGGAACAGAAAAAAGTACTATGAGAGAAAATATGGGCTTGGTAGTAGGAATTATAGAGGAGAAAGACCGATTTCTGCACTAAACTTCAGGTATTAATAACGAATACTCCACTCAAAAATCACAAGAGAAGAAGGTATAAATGGAAAAGGCCCGGAGACACGGTAAGATTTATGACTGGTTACATTATGGTCAGACAGAGATTCCGAAATCAGATATTGTATTGTAAGGCGTACGCGGGACTGGATATAGACTCAGATCGTGATTTAATAATGATGAAGAGTAGACTGTAGTTTAAGAAAATCGGGAGGAAGTATAAATGTAAATTGAACTGGAATACTGAAATGCTGGAGAATGATAAGACACATTTCATTTTCTATAAGGATGTGGATAATGTGATACGTAACAATAAAGTTAGCAGTTGAAGAGGAGTGACACTCTCTAAAAAGAATAAACACAAATGACGGGCACCAAACATAGGTACTAGTAAGATAACTCCGAAGAAACATTATATAACAGAAGAAATACGTCAACTGACAGACGAAACAAGGAAGTACAAAACCCTTCAGGGTAAGACAGGAATACAGCGATATACACTGAGGAGTCATGGGATACCTCCTAATGGCGTGTAGGACCATCTTTTGCATAGTGTATGCAGCAACTCGACGTGGAATGGACTCAAAAAGCCGTTGGAAGTCACCTGCAGAAATACTGAGCCATGCTGCCACTATAGCCGTCCGTAATTACGAAAGCGATGCTGGCGCGCGACTTTCACACGTGCTGACCTCACGGTTATAATCCATAATTGTTTTTTCGGTGAGATTCGTGTCGGACAGCATTTGTGGGGAAATCATTCTCTCAAATTTTAAAGAATGTTTTTCAAACCAATAGCAAACAATTGGGGCCAGGTGATATGACATCGTTGTTTGGAAACATGCAATCCATGAATGGCTGCAAGTTGTCTCCAAGTATCCGTAAATGAACAAAGATCAGTTCAGTTGGGCCAGAGTAGACAGTATGACATGTACTGTCTGACGGTCACCTCATGTGACTTGACGTCTGCCGTGCTACAGGACCTATTCAATGCCCGTGAGTCACCGATACAGTAAATATGATGCTGTACACGTCTTTGGAACCCGCGGAGTTTCTCCTTGTGCATGGCGCAGCTGGAGGATGTTTCGTTATGTTTCCTTTAGAATTGTTACGTAATAATTGTACTGCGTCACGCCTAATTCAATTCCCCAAGCGGAAGTGGATGAGTTAAACACCTGAACTGAAAAATACGTAGGACGGAAAGGGTACATTTCCGGACATAGTTTCCTGTTCTAAATATTATGTACTCACTCTCCCCTACAATTCCTAGATGTTTGTAACGGAACGTTTTGAACACTGTGTTGAGAAATTAAAACAAATTTCGTGAAAACAAGCTTCGAGGTCGGTATTAAAATTTTTTATTTATTTATTATGTCATTTAGGCTTCTGCCACCAAGATATATTAGAAAGCTTAGAACCTTGTTCTGCAAGTTCCGAACTTTTTGATATCTAATGACAGCAGTAGCCCAAACGGCATAACAAATAATGAAAAAAGTTTAGTAGTGATTTAGACGGTTTTATTCACAAAATATTGACATTGATCATCTACTCATACAGGAGATTTATTTCCGTTAGTAATATCTTCGCTGAAATTAAAAGACACGGTGGCATCATTAAGAGTACAACGAGAGTTTCACTGTTAAACGCAGTGGAGAGAACGGATAGCTGGAAAGGGTACTATGAACGCCTCAGTGAGGGGAAGGTCTTATAACATGATAGAAGTAAGTGGAGTTGATATCGAAGACGTAGTGTATCCAGTAATAGGGACGGAATTTAAAAGATGAAATGAAGCAGAAAGGGATAGATAACATTACTTCTGAATTTCTAAAATAATTGGAGGAATTGCCAACCAAATTGCTGTTCACATTCGTTTATGAAATCTACGGGACTAACAACATACTGTCAGACTTTCGGAAAAATATCATCCACACAATTCCGAATTAGTCTTGCAAATGTATAAGTAGTTGTAGAAGATAGTAAGAGTGCATAGGTGTGATATCTGTCGCATACTCATACGAAGAGCCCATGCCTCCAAGCTGTTAAAATGAATAATATACTGAAGAATCAGAAAGAAAACTGAGAATCTGTCAGGTGCTGCTCAGTTTGGATTTAGGAAAAGAAGAGGCACCACAGAAGCAGCTCTTACGTTGTGTTTCATTGTGGAACCAAAACTGAAGAAAAAACAAAGCACTTTCGTATTATTTGTCGAATTAGAAAAACCGTTAGGTTATGTAAGATGGTAACAGATATTAGAAATTCTGAGAAAAATACGAGTAAACCATAAGGAAAGACGGATAATATACAACATATAGAAGAACCAAGCGTGAATATTAAGATTTGAAGACGAAGAACGAATTGCTTGGATTAAAAAGAGTGTAAGGCAGGAATTCAGTCCTTTGCCTCTGCTGTTTGTGACGGTACGTCACATAAATTTTGAATATTTTTAACGGGTGTAAACCGCAGTTAACGAATTTTATGAATATAATTAGTACAAAAGATACAGTTATTGTTCTTGAAACAACTGATATGCAATGATAATTTAAGAGTAGCATCTTTATTTAATGTCTGAGAAAATAAAAAAGCATCGAAAGAGACGTGATTGTACGGCCGAGGAGGAAGGACATATTTTATGGTTCACACACTGTTCTGTTTCGCGATACGGAAGGCAGCCATTGAGCGGCTACACACATTTTATGTAAGTTATTCTGTATTATGGTAAAATAAACTAATTATTGTTATCACAAAATGAATTTCCTTGTAACATTTGTTACCTCAAATGCTCGCTGTGGCTAATTATTTTTAATAAGCATTTTTTCAGTAATTTGCGCTGCGGAAACTCATCTTCTGATGCAGCCTCTGGTCGGCCATTACGCGCCGAAGTATTAATTAATTAATTAATTTTTTTAGTGTTAACAGTAACTGTAAATGCGTGAGATTTCGTTGGAAGAACCTTTCTAAATTGCAACAGATAAATTACGTTAGAGCTCTTTTTTTTAAATTATACAGATTCCATGAGTTGAGTAAGTTTTATCTTGGCCGCTACACGGCAACAATCGAAATTTTCTCGAGCCTTGCTTTGCAGTCAATAAATATAAATAACCAAAATTACATTCAATTCAGTTAACGGCAACTATATTTAGCGTCCTTTCAAAAACCCGTTTCATATTTACTTATGCACGTAAGTAAAAGTCTATATGCATGCTCTTCTGGGCTGGAAACTAAAGGAAGAAAGGATCCGGGGGCGATGCTCTGTGTTTATCTTCTTAAGTTAAAATTTGTCAGAAGTGTTTATTCAATTTGTTTCAACGTCAGCCGAGCAAAGTCGGGACAAGTCGGGACATACGAAGGGATGGTCTGCGTGGAATAACGACGAAAAAAACGGTAATTTAACAGCACGTGGCTCACACATGTGAGGGTACATCACATAAATATTGACTTTTTATCTGTTGTAAACCGTAGTTAACGTATTTTGTGAATATAATTAGTGCAAAAGATACAGTTAATGTTCTTGAAACAACTGATATGTAGCGATAATTTAAGAGTAGGATCTTTATTTAAAAGATGTCTATGAAAATAAAAAAATAAAAAAGAGACACGGTTGTACGGCCGAGGAGGAAGGACGTATTTTATGGTACGCACACTGTTTTGTTTCGCGATACGGAAGGCAGCTATTGAGCGGCTACACATATATTATGTAAGTTCCCAGAATGCGATTTTCACTCTGCAGCGGAGTGTGCGCTGATATGAAACTTCCTGGCAGATTAAAACTGTGTGCCCGACCGAGACTCGAACTCTGGACCTTTGCCTTTCGCGGGAAAGTGCTCTACCATCTGAGCTACCGAAGCAAGTCTCACGCCCGGCACTCACAGCTTTACTTCTGGCAGTATCCGTCTCCTACCTTCCAAACTGTACAGAAGCTCTCCTGCGAACCAGCAGCATATATATATGAAATTACAATGAAATGAACACCCTTAGCTGCTTACAGGCGTTGACATACGTCAACGGGGACAGATGAAACTGTGTTCCCTGACCGGGACTCGAACCTGGGATCTCCTGCTTACATGGCAGACGCTCTATCCATCTTCTTTTTTTCACGCTGCCCACTTTCTTGGGTTTTTTATTTTTATTCTTTTAATTTTTTTTGCAGGTAAGAAGAAAAGAAATAAAAACCTCTTGTGTATGAAAATAAAAGACAACGTTCTTCATAAAATAACACAATATCCTTTGAAAACGTAAAACAATAAGGGTAGCTATATTTCCGTAACGGCCTCTTTTTTTTATCCATTTTTATTTTAAAAAAATAGAAGAGGAAGAGAAAAGAGAAGCGAAATAAAATAGGAATACTTAACGCGCCATGCTCCACTTTGGCGCGCCATCAGAACAAAATGCATTCTATCATTGACCATGGAAAGGGAACGTGGGATCGTCCAGTCTTGGATGGCACGGTACGTTGAGATTCCAGCTTTGAGGCGGGTTGATGAAAATATTCTCCAAATAGTTCGCGAAAGTGGCCCGATAGCGCCGATGTCGGCGAAGGGTGTGGTGATGTACTTGGAGGCGTGTCCAAAAGTCCGCCGGATCTACGATGTCGTCCCGGAAGAGGTAGTTGACAGCCACGTCACTGATCCATGTGATGGCGTGCCACTTAGCCGATGGAAAGTAGGTCGTGTCGGGATATATCATCATGGTAGGAGAAACGTGATGTGGTGGTACTTGCAGGTAGAGAGCCACAATTCTCTGTAAGAGGGTCCAGACAGCTGCTGATGGCCCACACTCAAAACGATGTAAATCTGTATCTTCGACATTGCATTTGAGGCACAGGGGTGAGTCCACCAGTGCGATGCGTTGCAGTTTCTGTCTTGTAGTATACTTGCCGTTGACGAGAAGGTACCACATAGAGGTGGTGTCAATGGTGTGATATGGTTGGTGGATCGTTTTCCAAACTGTAGGCCATGAAACCTGGGGGTGACGTGTTTCGACGGAGTTGCGGGGTGGAGACTTTCGGAGAAGGCGGTAGATGTCGCGGATGGTCGTCTTCCTGGTCCTGGGGAGCTCGGTGCATATGTAGCTGTACTCCAAAAAGAAACGGCCGGTATGTGACATCGAGGTGGGATGTGTGCCAAAGACGTCGGTGGGCGTCTTGAAACAAGTGCGAGCTCGGTGGTCAACATTCCAGTAAAACTAGCATTTGGCTTTTCCATAACCGCATCATAGTATTGGTGTAAAGTGCCGTAGTCCTCGTTCTCACATTAACCAGATCGAGGCCACCGTCCCGCTTCGGTAAGGTGAGAGCTTCATACTGGACTTTGAAGATGTGTCCAGAACAAATGAAATAGCCGAAAGCCGCCTGTAATCTGGCCGCCATTGTCGCAGTGATGGGTAGAATCTGCGCTATATGGGGTATCCGGGCTGCCAGATGGGTATTGACGAAGATGACTCTCTGGTACATATTCAGCGGGCGTAGTATGTGATTTTGTATGTTGGCCCGGGTGCGTTGCAGCAGCGCCCGAAAATTAATCGCCAAGGTGCGGCGAATGTCTCGCGTGTTCACTAGTCCGAGACAACGAAGGGTGTCCACCAGTTGAAGTGGGACTACGCTGTCTGCGGGAAGGCCGCGGCCGATCTTCATGGCGCATGATTTTACCACGTTCATAGCGCTCCCTGCCGCTGCACTGTAACGGATTATCCACTGCATCGCAGCTTGTACGTCGGCCGCTGAACGTACGACGAGGGCCAAGTCATCCGCGTAAGCTCGGCAGCGGAACATATGATCCCGGAGTGGAATACCTGTCAAACGTCGCCGTAATCCGCAGATGAGTGGTTCCATCGCAATGGCATAAAGCACCGTCGAGAAAGGGCAACTCTGCCGTACTGAGCGTTCAACCCGTATAGGTTCTGTAAGTCTGCCGTTGACGAGAAGTCTGGACGTTGATCCACGAAGGAGCCGCATAATCACTTGCGTGAACGTCCGGGGGATTGCCATTCGGTCCATCACTGCGTTGAGGAATGCATGATTGACGCGGTCAAACACTTGTTTGAAGTCGATGGAGATTAAAGCGCCTGGCAGTCGCGATTGTGTTGCCACAGCGATCACATCTCGATATTCACTGAGGGCTGTCTGTATATTACGATCGCCGCCTAAGGACGTTTGTTCGTGGGAAACAATGTCTCGTAAGACATGTTTGAGTCGCACTGCTAAAAGACGTGTGAAAATCTTGAAGTCGGAATTGAGTAATGTGATCGGCCGATAACTGTTGAGTCTTGTTCCTCCTGCGTGTTTCGCGACTGGTACAAGTAAGCCTTCCATGAACATTGGTGGCGGGTTCGCCGCACCGGACAGAAGTTCCCAGTACATGTCCCTCCATCGTGGCATCATCAAATCTTGGAAGCTTCTGTAAAATTCGAGAGGTAAATCATCCGCGCCGGGAGATCGATTCAGAGACCCTTTGGCCACAGCGCCTTGGACGTCGTCGGTGGTCACTTCAGCAGTCAGGAGGGTTGCAGCTGCTGCGTTTAGAGTACCAAGTGTCTCCTGGGGAACCTCAACAATGGCCTCTGCACCGGCAGGTACTTCTTGATAGAAAAGTCTATAGTGCGTTGCGAATGCATCCGCAATGGTAGTTTGCGAAGTCAGCCGTCGTCCATAAGGCAAGTCTAAAGTTGTCATTAAAGCCTGTCGGCGTCGACGAACATTTTGAACAATATGTTGCATAGAAGGTTCTTCACCGTTAATCCTATCTTGGCTGCGTGCTCGTACAATGGCTCCCTCTAGACGGCATCTGGTCTTTGCCTTGATGCGTTGAGCTTCTTTTAGACGATCCGGAGATGGAGGATGATCCATGAGTTCACGTAGAGCGCTATAGTAGAAATCAGTTGTATGGTGATTCGACCTGGCTTTGGTTCTGCCATAATGTATCAATGTGCGTCGGATGGCCGGTTTGGATCACAGCAACCACCACTGCAGTGTGGTCTCGTAACGCATAATGTGTTGAACACAGGTGTGCCACGTGTCGGTGACCTGTTGTCGACAATCAGGGTCCCGCAGTAGCGCGACATTGAGTTTCCAAGGCCCTGCACTGCTCCATATAGATTGTCGACGTAGATTCATGGTACAGATGTAGATGTCACGATCCAAAAAAGCAGACGGCCAACCTTCCGCGTCGAGGAGAATAGATTTTAGAGCGTTAGAGATGTATATTCTATCAAGTCGGCTGGCGCAGTGGCTCGTGATGTGTGTATACCCCGGGAAGTCGCCGTGTACCACTCGCCAAGTGTCGAGGAGACGAAGGCGGCGGACGAGGAAGCGAAATTCGGGACATGTGGTGAAATGGGGGTATTGGTCTATGCGCTCGAGAACACAGTTGAAATCTCCACCTACGATGAGATGATCGTAAGGGCCGAGGAAAAAATGCGTGATATCTTCTGCGTAGAACTGGGGGCGATCCCTCCGTTTATCAGTGCCCGATGGGGAGTAGATATTTATGATTTTGAGTCCTTCAACTATTATGGCCACCCCTCGTGCTGTTGGAAGGTATGCGACATCGGAAACTGCAATCCCTTCTCGTAGGAGGATGGCTGCGCCTGTGTGTTCCATAACCGCAGGGGCTGCGTACGTCTCATATCCATAACACCCAGTCCAAGTTGCTGTCCTCAGTTCTTGTAACAGGGCGATGTCGATGTCCGCTGCTCTTAGCGTGTCACGGAGCAGTTGAAGTTTAACGTGGGAGCCGATGTTATTAGTATTGATAGTAGCTATTCGGTACGCCTGATGGGAGATCCGTGCTGCCGATAGGTTCGTAGCTGGTGGAGATTGTCGTGGTGGATGCTGGAAGTCCATAGACGTCGCAGGAGTCGCCGTAGAAACTTCCCCCTTTTTAGTGTTGGTCTAACGGAGGAACAGATCTCATTTCCGCATCAGATGGAGGTGGGAAATCCGTGTCATCCGCCCATGAAAAGTGTCCGACAGGTTTGACATCGGCGAGAGGTGGCAGCGCTGGCTGAGGCGGCTCAATTGCGTCGGTGACAACAGGCGTGCTGTGTTCCATGGCTTCTGGGCCCGGGGCTTGCGCACAATCCTGTTGGACGGTTGACCGTCTTGTGGGTGATGCGTGTCCGTGGCAGAGGAGAAAGTGTTATCGTGTTCTCCGTCAGAGTGATGTGCCATCTCTTCGTCCTGCGGAGGGGGCTCAGTGGTCGATGTCTTGCGACGTTTTTCTCGTCGTTTGGGCGACTTCTGCTTTCGGCAATGAGTTTCGGTGTCCGAGGAAGGAAGAGATTCACGTCGTTCCGGTACAAAAGCCGCGGGTGCTATGATGGGGTCGTTATTCTCCAGAACACTCTCATTGGTATCCTTGTGCTCTTGTAGCGTGGGTGTGTCCGGCTGTTAGACATGTTCACGGGCGGCATCGCCGGTGTCAAGGTGCTGGGACGCCTCTGGGTGTATCGGACCAGAGAGACGCTCATGCACAGCGTCTTGTGAGGGCTGGACGTGCAGTGTCGCCGCATAGGTGACTGGAAGGGTGGTCGTGGTTCTGTCGGTGTTCGTAACGTCGGGTTTTGGTTGTGTGATGCGGCGTTGCATGCATTCATTACGGACGTGGCCTTCTTTGCCACAACCGGAACATGTTCGAGGTTGTCTGTCGTAAATGACCACCGCACGGCAGCCGTCAATAGAAATGTACGATTGAACGTGCCGTTTGAGATCTATTCGATACTGTCTCACACCATTAAGCACCGGATACGTCGTAAACTGTGCCTATGTCTCGGCTACGTGGCTCTGGACTTTTCCGAACGGACTTAGCGCCGCGATGACTTACGCTTCATTCACCTCGAAAGGCAGTTCGAACACACGGATCGTCCGAAGGCCAAGTCCTGCATGGTCGACATTCACAGGCCAGACGTTTCCGTCGGAGTGCCGAAATTTTAGTCCATGTCGCGTCCTTTGAATAATCTCGTTGCAGGCAGCGTCGGAAGTCATTTTAACATCAACGACGCTGCTAATGATCGATAGGTGTATGCCGATGAGTCCGCCACGGGGGATCTTCACGTCTTCGCGTAGGAAGCGTTCCACGGCCAGTGCTTTGGATCAAGCGTATTCATTTGAGAAGTTGAACTTATGAGTGTTCTTCCTGTAAGAGTTGGCCATTAGAGTTCGTTCGACTGAGAAGTAAACAAAGCACTCCACGCGCGCAGCGGCGTGGACGGCCGAGCGCGGTGCGCACTGCTGGCCTGCCGAACGCAGACTGCTCCACCTGAGCCACCGAGGACACAGAGGATAGCGCGACTGCAGGGATTTATCTCTGGCACGCCTCCCGCGAAACCAACATTCTCAACGTATTGTCCACACTACATTCGAAGTGCCCTCGCCCATTATACTCATTACTCGCGGAACGTTATCGATTCCCGTAAGAGTTCGGGCACTGTTTTTTGTGCATTCGCACAGAAGAAGAAGATGATCAAGTGGCAGGTGAGCCTTAACTATAAACCTTCTTAGTATATATATAGTTATGGCTCACCGGCCACTTGATCATCTACTTCTGTGCGAATGCACAAAAAACAGTGCCCGAACTCTTACTGGAATCGGTAACGCGCCGCGAATAATGAGTATAATGGGCGAGGGCACTTCGAATGTAGTGCGGGACAATACATTGAGAATGTGGGTTTCGCGGGAGGCGTACCAGAGAGAAATCCCTGCAGTCGCGTTGTCCTCTGTGTCCTCGGTGGCTCAGGTGGATCGCCAGCACGGTAGCTCAGCGTGTTCGGTCAGAGAGCCAGTTGGCCTTTGTAATAAAAAACTGAGTGGAAGGATCAACCACCGAACTTGAACAGGATGTCTTGCGACGTCGGCAACGACCATGTAGTCATGTAAGCAGGAGATCCCAGGTTCGAGTCCCGGTCGAGGCACACATTTTCATCTGTCCCCGTTGACGTATGTCAACGTCTGTAAGCAGCTAAGGGTGTTCATTTCATTGTAATTTCATTCTAACGAGTTCCATGGTCACCGATGTTATCTGTTCATAATTTTTTTTATATTTAACGTAACAAATGGCATCCAAGTAACAAATGGCGCCCAACGTAGGCGTTAACTATGGTTTACAAACGATAAAAATGTCAATATTTATGTGACGTACCGTCACATGTTCAATTTATACATCGAACAACCAAAGATAGAAATAAAGAAAGGTGCTAGAGTGGGATTAAAATTCAGGGTGAAAGGATATCAATGATAAACACGCTGATGTCATTACTATCACCGGCCGTGGTGGCCGCGCGGTTCTAGGCGCTACAGTCTGGAACCGCGTGACTGCCACGTTCGCAGGTTCGAATCCTGCCTCGCGCACGGATGTGTGTGATGTCCTTAGGTTGGTTAGGTTTAAGTAGTTCTAAGTTCTAGGGGACTGATGACCTCAGACGTTAAGTCCCATAGTACTCAGTGCCATTTGAACCATTTCTGAACATTGCTATCCTCGGTGAAGGCGAAGAAGAATTACAAGATGTGTGGAATGGAAGGAACAGTCTAATGAGTACAGAATAAGGACTGAGAGTAAAACGGAAAAAGACAAAAGTAACTAGAAGCAGCAGAAATGAGAACAGCGGGAAAATGATCAAATTTGGTGATCACGAAGCGGACGAAGTTAACCAAATCAAAATAACCAATGTCGAACGAAGCAATCACGTCATAAAAAGCGTACAGCACAAAAACTAAGGGCATTTCTGGTCAAAAGCTGTCTACTGGTATCGAACATACCCCTTAATTTATGAAAGAAAGTCCTGGGAATGCACATTTGGAGCGCAGCACTTAATGAATCGTGGCCAGGTGGAAAACCCGAAAAGAAGAGAATTCATTTTAGATGTGATGCTACAAAAGAATGTTGGAAATTATGCGGACTGATAAGAAATGAGGTTCTCAGTAGAATCGGCGAAGAAAACAAGTATGGAAAATACTGTCAAGGAAAGGAACAACCGAGGGAGGTTCCGTAATGGTTAGCAAACAGGATTTGCATTCGGAAGGACGACGGTTCTAACCAACGTTCGGTCATCCTGATTTAGGTTTTCCGTGGTTTCCCTAAATCGCTTCAGGTAAATGCCAGGATGATTCTTTTGAAAGTGCACGGTCGATTTCCTTCCCCATCCTTCCCAAATCCGAGCTTGTGCTCCAATGACCTCGTTGCCAACGGGACGTTAAATAACTTCATCCTCCTCCTCCAAGAAGGGTGAGGATGATGGTACATGTGCTAAGACATTTGGAATAACTTCCATGGGACTAAAGCGAGTTGTAGATGGTAACAACTGTCGAGGAAGACAAAGAATAGATTACAGTGTGTTGCACAGCACAATACTTATTGATTTGAAAAATATAACGCGTAATATGGAACAATAATTATGTAAAAGCTATTTACTCTTTGACTTTAGGAGCGTATCACGTTTGTGAAAATGGTTTTATTGTTCGATATGTCTACATAATAGGATTGACCGTGTTTAGTCCGTACTTCCTTCCTGACATCAGTCACAAATCTGCCATTTTAGCCACTGAGCGCCATGTTCCGCTTATAGCTTCTTTGTTGCACTGACATTTGCTTGGACATCTGGAGGTCAAGCGGTTGGCGTTGTTGTTTTAAGATCACGGGTCCCTTGGTGCAGTTTTCCTCTGCTCGAGTCTGGATGTGTGCACTGCCCTCATTATTTTATCATAATCAACCTGCGAGTCACCGAATTGGCGCCATATAAATAGACTTGCACCAAGCTCCCGAACATCCCAACCATAGACTGCCGGCCAATAAAGCCACACGCACATTTCATTTCATTTTGTTTCATTTTACTGATGGGTAAGCGCAGCCGAGGGTAACAACTAGAATACAAAGCTTATTCAATCCTAAAAGTGTTTAATCCAAGCCAATTCACATTTCCATACTAATATTATAAATGTGAAAGTAACTATCTGTTACGTTTTCACAATTAACCCGCTGAACCGATATCCACGAAATTTGGCGTGAGATAGCTTGAACTCTGGCGAAGAAGATACGAAACTTTACAAAGTATGTAGCACAAGACATTTCTTGATTTGAAGAATATTACGCAAATTAAGAAGTAATATTTATTCTTTGATAAAGTTATTTACTCTTCCAGTTTTGAATGTCATCATATTATTAAAAAATGGTTTTTTAGGTTGATATCTTCGTAATACGGTACAACATAATCAGTACAATGATTATTCAGTTTCAAACAGGTTTCATCATATTTTCATACCAATACCAGTCTTATCGGTTGCGAAAAATAACTAAATGTGATACGTTTTTAAGACTCTACCGTTGAACCGATTCCGGAGGTATTCGGTATAGAGATAGCTTAAACCTTGAGGAGGAGCATAGACTACTTTAGAAAGTTGTATCTTTTTGAGTATTATTGACATTGTTAAATATTATACGTGAGGGCGTGCAGACGACGCTGGCACGACGGTAGGCGACTCAGTGTCGATAGGTTATTCTTTAACAGTGTAAAACCAATGTTACTGCGGACGTGGATTATTATATTGAGTTCCTACACCATCTGGCATCGCTGGAGAGTTTTTGTGATGATACCCCACGCTAAAATTGGACGGTAAGTCAGAGAACCGTACTTATAACTATTAATATAAGCCTCGTAAACTTAACTCCGATTTAGCGTTCTAAGAGAGCTCAAGTTGCGAAAGTTGCTCGAATCCAAGAAATCTAATATCCGCCGGAACCTGGAGCAGAACATCAGGTGGCCTAAACAGCCACAGAGACATTACAACTGCCACAAGCCCGTCCCATTTTAGATGCTAACGTCACACGTCTCTTACAGTCTCCAAGAAGCTTGAAGACTCACAGTGACGGCGCCATTAATTTTAAAGGCAGCATCGCCAAACAGGTAGCTGTACCTTTACATGTGGTTAGGTACCGATACGGATGTGGAGCCATACCTACTCCAGTGCCCTGCGTTCGATTGTGATCGATTAACTGACTATGTTAATCAGTAATTAGTCGTCGTATGGTGATAGATCAAAAATGTAGGCACCATAATACATTTAAATGGAAGTAAGAAGCGCTTGGTTAGTGTTCGTCTGGTGGAAAAATCTCACATCCAGGACTAGATGAACCAGGAAAACACCAAAAGCTCTACTTGTTCAGGAATGCAAAGAATCGAGACAGTGTTTGAATATCATTAGAAATTACAATGTATGCTTTCAGATTCTACATACAACAAAATAACAGAAACACATTCCTTATGAAATTAGAAGGAAGGTCAGCATTGGCCGTAACTTTGATGATTTGTTGTTGTTGTGGTCTTGAGTCCTGAGACTGGTTTGATGCAGCTCTCCATGCTACTCTCTCTTGTGCAAGCTTCTTCATCTCCCAGTACCTACTGCAACCTAAATCCTTCTGAATCTGCTTAGTGTAGTCATCTCTTGGTCTCCCTCTACGATTTTTACGCTCCACGCTGCCCTCTAATACTACCTGGTGATCCCTTGATACCTCAGAACATGTCCTACCAACCGATCCCTTCTTCTGGTCAAATTGTGCCACAAACTTCTCTTCTCTCCAATCCTATTCAATACTTCCTCATTAGTTATGTGATCTACCCATCTAATCTTCAGCATTCTTCTGTAGCACCACATTTCAAAAGCTTCTATTCTCTTCTTGTCCAAACTAGTTATCGTCCATGTTTCACTTCCATACATGGCTACACTCCATACAAATACTTTCAGAAAAGACTTCCTGACTTCCTATACTCGATTTTAACAAATTTCTCTTCTTCAGAAACGCTTTCCTTTCCATTGCCAGTCTACATTTTATATCCTCTCTACTTCGACCATCAACAGTTATTTTGCTCCCCAAATAGAAAAACTCCTTAACTACTTTAATTGTCTCATTTCCTAATCTAATTCCCTCAGCATCACCCGACTTTATTCGACTACATTCCATTATCCTCGTTTTGCTTTTGTTTATGTTCATCTTATATCCTCCTTTCAAGACACTATCCATTCCGTTCAACTGCTCTTCCAAGTCCTTTACTGTCTCTGACAGAATTACGATGTCCTCGGCGAACCTCAACATTTTTATTTCTTCTCCATGGATTTTAATAACTACTCCGAATTTTTCTTTTGTTTCCTTTACTTCTTGCTCAATATACAGATTGAATAACATCGGTGAGGGACTACAACCCTGTCTCACTCCCTTCCCAACCACTGCTTCCCTTTAATGTCCATCGACTCTTATAACTGGTTTCTGTACAAATTGTAAATAGCCTTTCGCTCCCTGTATTTTACCCCTGCTACCTTCAGAATTTGAAAGAGAGTATTCCAAGCAACATTGTCAAAACCTTTCTCTAAGTCTACAAATATTAGAAACGTAGGTTTGCCCTTCCTTAATCTAGCTTCTAAGATAAGTCGTAGGGACAGTATTGCCTCACATGTTCCAACATTTCTACGGAATCCAAACTGATCTTCCCCGAGGTCGGCTTCTACTAGTTTTTCCATTCGTCTGTAAAGAATTCGCGTTAGTATTTTGCAGCTGTGACTTATTAAACTGAGAGTTCGGTAATTTTCACATGTGTCAACACCTGCTTTCTTTGGAATTGGAATTATTATATTCTTCTTGAAGTCTGATTGTATTTCGCCTGTCTCATACATCTTGCTCACCAGATGGTAGAGTTTTGTCAGGACTGGCTCCCCCAAGCCCGTCAGTAGTTCCAATGGAATGTTGTCTACTCCGGGGGCCTTGTTTCGACTCAGGTCTTTCAGTGCTCTATCAAACACTTCACTCAGTATCTTATCTCCCATTTCATCTTCATCTACATCCTCTTCGATTTCCATAATATTGTCCTCAAGTACATCACCCTTGTATAGACCCTCTATATACTCCTTCCACCTTCCTGTTTTCTCTTCTTTGCTTAGAACTGGGTTTCCATCTGAGCTCTTGATGTTCATACAAGTGGTTCTCTTATCTCCAAAGGTCTCTTTAATTATCCTGTAGGCAGTATCTATCTTACCCCTAGTGAGATAAGCCTCTACATCCTTACATTTGTCCTCTAGCCATCCCTGCTTAGCCATTTTGCACTTCCTGTCGATCTCCTTTTTGCCTGCTTCATTTACTGCATTTTTATATTTTCTCCTTTCATCAATTAAATTCAATATTTCTTTTGTCACCCAAGGATTTCTACTAGCCCTCGTCTTTTTACCTACTTGATCCTATGCTGCCTTCACTACTTCATCCCTCAAAGCTACCCATTCTTCTTCTACCGTCTTTCTTTCCCCCATTCCTGTCAATTGCTCTCTTATGCTCTCCCTGAAACTATGTACAATCTCAGTTTATCCAGGTCCCATCTCCTTAAATTCCCACCTTTTTGCAGTTTCTTTAGTTTTAGTCTACAGGTCATAACCAATAGATTGTGGTCAGAGTGCACATCTGCCCCTGGAAATGTCTTACAATTTAAAACCTGGTTCCTAAATCTCTGTCTTACTGTTATATAATCTATCTGAAACCTGTCAGTATATGCAGGCTTCTTCCATATATACAGCCTTCTTTTACGGTTCTTGAACCAAGTGTTAGCTATGATTAAGTTGTGCTCTGTGCAAAATTCTACCAGGCGGCTTCCTCTTTCATTTCTTTGCCCCAATGCATATTCACCTACTACTTTTCCTTCTCTCCCTTGTCCTACTACCAATTCCAGTCACCCATGACTATTAAATTTTCGTCACCCTTCACTATCTGAATAATTTCTTTTATTTTATTATACATTCCTTCAATTTCTTCGTCATCTGCAGAGCTAGTTGGTATATAAACTTGTACTACTGTAGTGGGTGTGGGCTTCGTATCTATCGTGGCCACAATAATGCGTTCACTATGCTGTTTGTAGTAGCTTACCCGCATTCCTATTTTCCTATTCATTATTAAACCTACTCCTGCATTACCCGTATTTGATTTTGTATTTATAACCCTGTAGTCACCTGACCAAAAGTCTTGTTCCTCCTGCCACCGCACTTCACTAATTCCCACTATATCTAACTTTAACCTATCCATTTCCCTTTTCAAATTTTCTAACCTACCTGCCCGATTAAGGGATCTGACATTCCACGCTCCGATCCATAGAACGCCAGTTTTCTTTCTCCTGATAACGACATCCTCTTGAGTAGTCCCCGCCCGGAGATCCGAATGGGGGACTATTTTACCTCCGGAATATTTTACCCAAGAGGACGCCATCATCATTTAATCATAATGTAAAGCTGCATGCCCGCGGGAAAGATTACCGCCGTAGTTTCCCCTTGCTTTCAGCCGTTCGCAATACCAGCACAGCAAGGCCGTTTTGGTTATTGTTACAAGGCCAGATCAATCAATCATCCAGACTGTTGCCCCTGCAACTTCTGACAAGCCTTCTGCCCCTCTTCAGGAACCACACGTTTGTCTGGCCTCTGAACAGATACCCCTCCTTTGTCGTTGCACCTACGGTACGGCTATCTGTATCGCTGAAGCACGCAAGCCTCCCCACCAACGGCAAGGTCCATGGTTCATGGAGGGAGGCTTTGATGATTCATGAACAGGAAAATCGATTTATGACCACATAATGATCATCTTCAGTGCTCGAAATTATACATTTCACATAGCGAAGTGAATAAGAAACAAAAGACAGCAAATATACCTGAGTAGGAAACAACTGTTGGTAAGAACACACCCTTTAGCGTACAAATTAAAGCTCGTAGGCACTGGTGTCTAGTTATTAGCAGTAACAGAAGCTATGAAACAATCACAATAACTGAAGCCGTTGTTTACATTCACCTATACAGCAAATCTCGGTGTGACATGGGCTTGGAACGCCCTCTATGTAACGTCACGTCAAGACTTAACATTACTTTATTTGGCAAGAGATTACCACAAAATACCACATGTGCACTTGCAAATCATTAATGTAATATTTAAAATTTAAAATTATGCATTAAAAACGCATAGCAAGAAGGAAGGGGGGAATGCACGTATCGGCAGCATACACTGGCATGTTATTTTCAAAACAACTTAAAAAACATGCAGGAATAAAATTCAACAGTTAAGTTGTAAGGTGTCAGGTTACAGGACCAATAAAAAAGAAAAATATACAAATAACATGACATCAACTGTAACAGAATTTGTTACAGCACAGTAACCACCATGTGGCGTGGGATGTCAGAGGTGCATAGTTCTTAATTTACGTAAAATATTAGATTGAAACCAACAAGTGAAATGCATAAACAGTGGTGATTATACAATATATGCCACGATTTAACTGGTCAAAATGTCATGAACGCAACATTCTTTATAAAAAAATTTTCCTTATAAAATTTTTGTCGCTTGAATTTGCATGGACAACGGTCTCATTGGCTAACTTCAACGCTAATTAACTTGGAGACCGCGCAACATATCGAACCTTTCTAACAGTTATTTCTCAGCATGCCTAGCTTGTAACACCCTTACAAGCTTTTCAGTCTGCTTCCGACCACCCCGATACATATATAAGAACTGGATTGTGTGTTGCCAATACTTACCAAAAAAACACAATACAATGAAAGTGGTTTGGCTATTCGTAAGATGTATGCGCTGTCTGCAGGCTTTGAGAGGCGGCTGTCATGTTACGACGCGATTGATCGGAAGACCATTTATACACATACACACGCGTTATACACACGCAAACACACACACACACACACACACACACACACACACACACACATACAGTCATCAAGACGGCAGTGTTCGTGGCGTGACAAGCTACGTAATCTTGGACTCGTTAGGCGTTTACATGATGTTGCAGACACTCTCGAAAGAAGAATGACATTTCTCTATTCACATAATTATTTAATCGCGTAATGTGCAAACCCCCACCCTATGCTAATATTGCTTAGATCTCTGAACTCCCCCGACACATGTTTTCAGCCCATCCGAATCTTCAACGAAACTCCCAAATCATCGTTTACCGACTAATATTGTTATTTCCTAACCGCTCCTAACACTATCCTGCACTTCATCATGAACTTTCTGCCTGCTCTAAACCATTCAAAACGCCTGTCCTATGTGTACGGTAAATCTGACTTTTAGCACCCCGTTGTATTCAGCATTCTTCAGAAATCTGGCTTGCTATTGGGACTGTTACAATGTATTCCACCTCCCTTACACTTCCAAAAGGTACTGTTTTTTTTCAACAATTATGTCCTTCGCCTGTCCTGCCCCCCTAACATCCATACTATGAAACATTCCCTAACATCTAGCTGTTCTGCCAACTGTACCAGCTTACCGTACATTACAGCGCACGACATTCCAGCGCAAGACTTGCCATCTAGCTATGAATACCCCTACTTCACGATGTCTACATTCTGTTCAACAGTTCCTTTCATTCGCATTGTACTACCTCATGTGTTTTACAAGATTCTTTTCTAAGCCATTTTATTTTTAGAGTCATCGGTCTTCTGAGTGGTTTATTACTCCCAGTCATGAATTCCTCTGCTGTTTTCCAACCTTTGCACTTCAGAGTAGCATTTGCTTCTTGCGTCCTCAATTATTTACTGTATGTATTTCAGTCTCTGTCTTCCTCTACTATTTTTACCGGCTACAGTTCCTCTTAGTACCAAGGAAGTTATTCCCTGATGTCTTAGCTGAGGTCCTATCATCCTATCCATTCTTGTTTTCAGGGTTTTCCATATACTACTCACCGATTCTACGAAGAACTTCCGCATTCCTTCTCTCATCAGTCTACCTAATTTTCAACATTTTTGTATAGCTCCACATCTCAAATACTTCAGTTCTCTTCTGTTCCGGTTTCCCATAGTTTATGTCTCACTATCTTAAACTGATATGCTCCAAACGCACTTTCTCATAAATTTACTTAATAGTCGGTATGTTAGCCTCTATGTTCACCTTTGGCACAGGTAACAGCGGCGATGCGTCGTGACGAGGAAGCAATGAGGACTTAGAAGGTCGCTCGAGGGTGCTGGCACCACATCTGCACACTCAAGTTACCTAATTCCCATAAATTCCTGGGAGGGGGGCGACAGGCTCTGAAGCCACGTTCAACCACATCGCAGATGTGTTCGATCGGGTTCAAATCTGGCGAGGTGAAGGGCCAGATCATGGAACTCGCCACAATCTTCTTCGAACTACTGTATCACACTCCTAGCCTTGTGACATAGCGCATTATCTGTTTGAATAATGCCTCTGCCGTCTGGAAACATGATCGTCTTGAAGGGATGTGCGTGGTCTGCAACCAGTGTCCAATACTCGTTGGCAGTCATCGTGTCTTGTACAAAGAGCATAAAGGATCCTTCGCCAGCCGGCCTACATTCCACAGTACAGGTATCAAGGAGCTGTTCCCCTGGAAGGCAACGGATTCGCGCCCTTCCATCTTCATGATACAGGTGATGCAGAAGGTATCGGGATTGATCAGACCATGCGACACGCTGACACCACGCCAACGTTCAGTGCCGATGGCCACGTGCCAGTTTCAGTCAAGTCGGGGTGTTAACATCGGCACCTGCATGGTGTCAGCCGCGGAGGCCCGTCTTCAGGAGTTTCCGCTGCACTGTGTACTCAGGCACACTTTTACTCTGATCAGAGTTAAAGTCTGATGCTAGTTCCGCCATTGTTCGCCACCTGTCCTATTTTACCAGTCTGCCCAGCCGATGACGTCTGGACGTTGTTTTACCTTGGTTTCGCCATGTGCTGAAGACACTCACCACGGCATTCGTCGAACACCCGCCTAGTCTTACAATTTCCGAATGCTCTCCTCGAGCCAACGGGTCACAGCAGTGTACCCTTGGTCAGGCTCAGATAGACAGCGTGCCTTCCCCATTCTACAAACTAACAGCACTCTGACTCATAATACATGCACCGTCCGTGTGTCTGACTGACTAGTAGTCATTCCTTACCAGGTGGCGCTGCTATCGCCTGGACGGATTTATATCGATAGTAGGTTGGTGGTTATACTGTTCTCGCTGATCAGTGTATGTTTGGTACTAGCACACTTCTCGTGGCCAGAAATGGCAGTGCTTGTCTGGTTCTTATGTCCTCCTTGCTCCGTCCGTCATGGTTGAGTAACCTGATTTTTTAGTATCAGAACAGTTCTTTAAGGAAAATTAACGAACATCTCTGAACTTTGTGTTAGTTAACAAAGCACTAACAACGATAAATATAGAGGCGATCATATGACCAAACATGATCCATTTAACCTTGGTAATGAGGGGGGCATTCTGGTGAAGTTCAAGTGTGTGTGTGTGTGTGTGTGTGTGTGTGTGTGTGTGTGTGTAATCAAAATCCAGTTTTCATTGAGGAGTAACAGCCTCATCAACGGATAAAAGAGCACTGAAGCTGAAACTGAGGTGAAATGGTTGCAAATGTTTGTTTACTATCGAACGTGGCATATACCGCAGCTCGTTCGGCGTAATACATTGTCCAGTCACATTAAAGTGATCACCTGTCAAAAATCTGAATAACCACCTTCTGCAGAGCGGACCGCAGCGAGACGCGAGTCAGCAAGTTTCTGGGAGGTACGGACAGGGATGTGGAGCCATGCCAACTCCGGTGCCCTGAGCCAACTCAGCTAGGTTTCTTGTTTGAGGCTCTATGGTGCCAAAAGCCCGATCGAAGTGATCCCACAGATTCTCCACTGGATTTGAATCTGTTTGCTTTCACGCCGATGGAGACTAAAGCATGATTCATCGGCAAAGGCTACCTGTCGACACTCTCAGGAGAACATTTCCAGGTTAAATAAACGATCTTAATATGGCGGGTATGTAGAGAAGTCAAACGTACCTTACCATGATTAATACTGAATAGTTTGTTGCATCATAAATTAATGATATCTTCACGCCACGTAAACATCTGCTATAAAGCTGGTTTCTGAAACATCATTTCTGAAAAATAGCCTGTACACAATGTGCTGTCGGAGCATTTTCAACATACCTAACTAAATTTTCTAAACGTTCTATTTACTTATTTTACATATTTTTGTTTTATGTTTTAAGCTGTTATTTTAGGTATTGCTTCATGTTTGTTTTTTTCCTTTTTTGATTTACCGTTTCACATACGTTTATATTGTTAACTGAAGGTAATAAATAAACTTTTACTATGACACAAAATCATTACAATAATATTAATCTATAAAAAATTCTTAAAACAATTTTTTACTCCTTGCACAACACATTTACGAAATTTCTTTACGTAATACATACGACGGATAACACAAACTAAAACAGAAGTCATAAGGAATCTCAGATTGTGGCGGGGGATCCTCTACATCTTCTGATTTGTGGCGGGTATATTTCAGCTCACTGGAAAACCTTGGAGAAGGGAATTTGTTATGTACGAGTGACTGCTGGTTTATTATATTGCTTCTGAAGCGTAGATTAAGATCACAAACATTCGGCACAACGAACTCCGAATATCTTATCCTATCACCGAATGCAACATATGGTCAACGGCTACACCTGTCCCGTCGAACCTTTTGCGACCACCAGATGGACAAGGCCCTTATCCTCAGGTACGATGTTCTAAACTGTTCTGTCCCACTGACGCCAAGAATCTAACAATAATATACACTTTACTCTCACTCTGGGTAATAAAATTGCCTTCAAAAATCTATTTATCTGCTCATACTTTAGTTTATCAGATTTCGACGCTTAAAACAAATTTGCAGCTTCAAAAAGTATTTTCGAATTCACGGCACGAGTCCTCCATTATTATCTTTGAAAACTATGAAACGGGGTACGAGGTGGTCAGTGTGAAGAATTGTCTTGTAAAACGTACCTGGGGATAAGGGTCTCGCACATCTCATGGTCCCGGAGGATTGAAGGCACAGGTACAGCTGTAGGATGTACACGGCTATCGATGCTGGAAGCACTCTGTGAGAAGATTTCCAGATCCAGTTCCGTTGAATGATTATGATCTGTCTCCATTTGAGAGACATTACAATCAGGCTGTAGTCAGTAGTACATAACCAAGTCTCTTCTTCTAGGGCTTCTAATGAACTGAGATATACCTTATACAAATCAGGATATTTAGAGGATCAGCCGCCACAATTTGAAACCCTGAAGAATTTTGTTTTATATTGTATTGCCAATCCTGTGTACTATGTGAAGAAATTTCGTTCATTGTATGTGCATAGTGTAAAGACAGTCATGTTATTGTAATGTTTTTGTATTATGAAAAAGAGTTGCTTGTTATTTTCAGTAGATAAAATACACAATTGAAACGATAAACTAAAAACTGAAGGTAAACAATAAAAAAAAATAATTTAGAACATAAATGAAAACTCCGTAAAATAAATCATTATAACTTTTAGATATTTAAGTAGATTATCCCCCCATGAACCATGGACCTTGCCGTTGGTGGGGAATCTTGCGTGCCTCAGCGATACAGATGGCCGTACCGTAGGTGCAACCACAACGGAGGGGTATCTGTTGAGAGGCCAGACAAACGTGTGGTTCCTGAAGAGGGGCAGCAGCCTTTTCAGAAGTTGCACGGGCAACAGTCTGGATGATTGACTGATCTGGCCTTGCAACATTAACCAAAACGGCCTTGCTGTGCTGGTACTGCGAACGGCTGAAAGCAAGGGGAAACTACAGCCGTAATTTTTCCCGAAGACATGCAGCTTTACTGTATGATTAAATGATGATGGCATCCTCTTGGGTAAAATATTCCGGAGGTAAAATAGTCCCCCATTCGGATCTCCGGGCGGGGACTACTCAGGAGGACGCCGTTATCAGGAGAAAGAAAACTGCCATTCTACGGATCGGAGCGTGGAATGTCAGATCCCTTAATCGGACAGGCAGGTTAGAAAATTTAAAAAGGGAAATAGATAGGTTAAAGTCAGATATAGTGGGAATTAGTGAAGTTCGGTGGCAGGAGGAACAAGACTTTTGGTCAGGTGAATACAGGGTTATAAATACAAAATCAAATAGGGGTAATGTAGGAGTAGGTTTAATAATGAATAGGAAAATAGGAATGCGGGTAAGCTACTACAAACAGCATAGTGAACGCATTATTGTGGCCAAGATAGACACAAAGCCCATGCCTACGACAGTAGTACAAGTTTATATGCCAACTAGCTCTGCAGATGATGAAGAAATTGATGAAATGTATGATGAGATAAAAGAAATTATTCAGGTAGTGAAGGGAGACGAAAATTTAATAGTCATGGGTGACTGGAATTCGTCAGTAGGACAAGGGAGTGAAGGAAACATAGTAGGTGATTACGGATTGGGGCTAAGAAATGAAAGAGGAAGCCCGTCTGCTAGAATTTTGCACAGAGCATAACTTAATCATAGCTAACACTTGGTTCAAGAACCATAAAAGAAGGTTGTATACATGGAAGAATCCTGGAGATACTAAAAGGTATCAGATAGATTATATAATGGTAAGACAGAGATTTAGGAAACAGGTTTTAAATTGTAGGACATTTCCAGGGGCAGATGTGGACTCTGACCACAATCTATTGGTTATGACAAGTAGGTTAAAACTGAAGAAACTGCAAAAAGGTGGGAATTTAAGGGTATGGGATAGGGATAAGCTGAAAGAACCAGAGGTTGTACAGAGTTTCAAGGAGAGCATAAGGGAACAATTGGCAGCAATGGGGGAAAGAAACACAGTTGAAGAAGAATGGGTAGCTCTGAGGGATGAAGTAGTGAAGGCAGCAGAGGATAAAGTATATAAAAAGACGAGGGTTGCTAGAAATCCTTGGGTAACAGAAGAAATATTGAATTTAATTGATGAAAGAAGAAAATATAAAAATGCAGTAAATGAAGCAGGCAAAAAGGAATACAAACATCTCAAAAATGAGATCGACAGGAAGTGCAAAATGGCTAAGCAGGGATGGCTAGAGGACAAATGTAAGGATGTAGAAGCTTATCTCACTAGGGGTAAGATAGATACTGCCTACAGGAAAATTAAAGAGACCTTTGGAGAGAAGAAAACCACGTGTATGAATATCAAGAGCTCAGATGGCAATCCAGTTCTAAGCAAAGAAGGGAAGGCAGAAAGGTGGAAGGAGTATATAGAAGGTTTATACAAGGGCGATGTACTTGAGGACAATATTATGGAAATGGAAGAGGATGTAGATGAAGACGAAATGGGAGGTAAGATACTGCGTGAAGAGTTTGACAGAGCATTGAAAGTCCTGAGTCGAAACAAGGCCCCCGGAATAGACAACATTCCATTAGAACTACTGACGGCCTTGGGAGAGCCAGTCATGACAAAACTCTACCAGCTGGTGAGCAAGATGTATGAGGCAGGTGAAATACCCTCAGACATCGAGAAGAATATAATAATTCCAATCCCAAAGAAAGCAGGTGCTGACAGATGTGAAAATTACCGAACTATCAGTTTAATAAGTCACAGCTGCAAAATACTAACGCGAATTCTTTACAGACGAATGGAAAAACTGGTAGATGCGGACCTCGGGGAGGATCAGTTTGGATTCCGTAGAAATGTTGGAACACGTGAGGCAATACTGACCTTACGACTTATCTTAGAAGAAAGATTAAGAAAAGGCAAACCTACGTTTCTACTATTTGTAGACTTAGAGAAAGCTTTTGACAATGTTGACTGGATTACTCTCTTTCAAATTCTGAAGGTGGCAGGGGTAAAATACAGGGAGCGAAAGGCTATTTACAATTTGTACAGAAACCAGATGGCAGTCATAAGAGTCGAGGGGCATGAAAGGGAAGCAGTGGTTGGGAAAGGAGTGAGACAGGGTTGTAGCCTCTCCCCGATGTTATTCAATCTGTATATTGAGCAAGCAGTAAAGGAAACAAAAGAAAAATTTGGAGTAGGTATTAAAATTCATGGAGAAGAAATAAAAACTTTGAGGTTCGCCGATGACATTGTAATTCTGTCAGAGACGGCAAAGGACTTGGAAGAGCAGTTGAACGGAATGGACATTGTCTTGAAAGGAGGATATAAGATGAACATCAACAAAAGCAAAACGAGGATAATGGAATGTAGTCAAATTAAATCTTGTGATGCTGAGGGAATTAGATTAGGAAATGAGACACTTAAAGTAGTAAAGGAGTTTTGCTATTTAGGAAGTAAAATAACTGATGATGGTCGAAGTAGAGAGGATATAAAATGTAGACTGGCAATGGCAAGGAAAGCGTTTCTGAAGAAGAGAAATTTGTTAACATCGAATATAGATTTATGTATCAGGAAGTCGTTTATGAAAGTATTTGTTTGGAGTGTAGCCATGTATGGAAGTGAAACATGGACGATAACTAGTTTGGACAAGAAGAGAATAGAAGCTTTCGAAATGTAGTGCTACAGAAGAATGCTGAAGATTAGATGGGTAGATCACGTAACTAATGAGGAGGTATTGAATAGGATTGGGGAGAAGAGAAGTTTGTGGCACAACTTGACTAGAAGAAGGGATCGGTTGGTAGGACATGTTTTGAGGCATCAAGGGATCACAAATTTAGCATTGGAGGGCAGCGTGGAGGGTAAAAATCGTAGAGGGAGACCAAGAGATGAATACACTAAGCAGATTCAGAAGGATGTAGGTTGCAGTAGGTACTGGGAGATGAAGCAGATAGCACAGGATAGAGTAGCATGGAGAGCTGCATCAAACCAGTCTCAGGACTGAAGACAACAACAACAACAACAACAAGTAGATTATGTTGAAAATACTCCGGCAACGCTGAATACAGCTTGATTTCCAAAAATGGTACTAGAAACCAGTTTTATTACATATGGATGTGCGTAGCGTGAAAGATTTTTTGATTTATGTTCTAACAGAATTTTCATTTTTCACAGATAATTATTAGTAGAGGGGCATTTTGCAGAAATTAAAGTTGCAAAAGTTGATCATAGTTTTCATAAACGTTAATGGTTAAGTTACAACTTTTATATGAAAACTTTTTATATAAAATGATTTCGAAAAAATTCTCTCTAAATCCAATATGACAAATTACTCTTTGGGGTGTATTTTACCGCTTGAAAGTGTACCTGGTCAAAAATGAAAAAATACGTATAGCGTTATTATGACCCTTTTATATATCCCTCATGTTCCTTCAAGATCATTTACTTACACCTGGGAATGTTCTCTTGTAAGTGGACGTCCAGTTGCGGTATTCACGTGTAAATTCCAGTCTTCGTAGTCAGCAGTAAGCACGTGTGCATACATCGGCCGCCTCATGTGGAAGGCCATAAGCAGAAACGTTCGCTGAATGGTCGTTGGGAAGACGTTGTTGGCAGCCCCTTGGGTCATCTGGGCGGACAACTGCTCAACAGTTGCACGTCTATTCGCCCGCACACATCTCCACAGCCGTCGGTCACCCCTGTCCGCTATGCCCATGGTGCACCATAGTTGCCGCGACGCCAGTTTCGGATAGCGCCATTTTGCTACGCAAGGTATACTTTAACCATGGCGGCACGCAAACACTTTACAAACTTACTCGTTTCGGGAACGTTTCCACCCTTGTGCAAAAATCCAACCATGATACCCTTTTTGGACGTCAGATAAATAACTCCGTTCCCGCATTACGACCACGATTGTCATGATTTTGCCGAACCACTCCCCAAAACACTTTATTTACCCTACACTGCTAGTATCGCCACGTGCCATCGGTTAGTGTTCATTGCACTTTGACATAGAACATTTATATGTACGAAATGTCGTAAGGTTACTTCACTAGTCTTCAATGTTTCTACGGTCTCTGGGAGCTGTTTCTTTCAAAAGTATGAAACCTGTTATGAATGTGACATAAGGGACACATTACTACATATGTCGTAACTAATTTCTCCCTCCTACGTCTACAAGTACACTCCTCTAGCGAAGTGCTTAGAAACGCCAGTGTGTCCCGTGAAGCACTTGATGCGTCTGCAAGTGTACTGACTGCTGCTAATGGACGCGGGGTTCATTACCGGCGTTTCTGGTTAATTAGCACAGTGTTTGAGGCTGAGCCTCGCGAGGCCTTCCCCCTGGGAGGCTGCCGGGTCGATGCTGACCCATACATCAGTGGCGCCTCTGCCCGCTGCACGCAAAGGTCGCGCCAAGTCTCTTCGAGGGTTCTCATGTCCACTCCACACACGTAGAGCACAGTCAGTACACATAGCCTACGGCGCTTCCGGCATTGCCCGTCACACACTTCTAGAGACTAAGGAGCGGTCACAGTGGAAAAAGTTCCGGTTTCCGAGCTACAAGGCAAGAAAAGACTCTGCTCACTTACTTTAACTGTCACAATGATACCGCTTTTTCTCACTCATTTTACTATGTAATGAACTAGCACATTCAGTTCTTAAAATATATGACTGATGTCACAATACATCATGCTTGGCGAAGAAAATCAAGCAGCGAGCAGGGAAGATGGAAACGAAAGGAAACGTGTAAGGTTGAGAGAGCGTATTTGATATTATTTGAGAGTCAAATCTACAAAGAACATGGCAATAAGAGGACTCCTTGTGGCCTGCATCAATGCATTGAGTGGATTGGGAGGGATTCACAAAAGGGTTGTTTCTAACCCGAATTGCGCTGGTCCACAACTCGTCCTTGGTATACTGGATGCTGATACTGAGACGGAACTAACTTCTGTGCTGGTTCCCTGCTTGCTGTCGGGACTAAATCTGGTTATCCTTCTGGCCACGGGATTACCTCAACGTCTCGCAGACTTCAAAGAGACATGTTTCATCTGTAGACCAGCATCGTCCCGTTCCAAAAAGGCATCAAAGTACTGTTTGTAAATTTGTTAGTTAGTTTCATGTTCCATGTATCATTTTAACGATTCAATCATCAGAATGATGTGGAACGAGTTACTTTACAGGATACGTAAAAATGATTAGTGTTAACATTAACGAACACGTTATTAATTTTGGTCATACTCATACAGCTACACATTTTTAATGGCTACCGGTTCTTAAGCAAAAGTTCGTCGATGGACTAGAAGGGGTTGTACAGGCGAAATGATTTTATATTAGATTTAAAATTTGCTTCACTATCTGTCAGACATTTTTTGCCATTGTGGAAAAAATTAAAAATTTTTGTTGATGCCTTTTGAACTTCATTCTGAGCCACTGACAGGTTTAACACCTAACGATGACTAATAGTATGGTAGGTGTTATGTTTTCTCCCAGAAAATTATCCGTAAGACATTGTTGTTGTTGTTCTTGTGGTCTTCAGTCCTGAGACTGGTTTGCTGCAGCTCTCCATGCTACTCTATCCTGTGCAAGCTTCTTCATCTCCCAGTACCTACTGCAACCTATATCCTTCTGAATCTGCTTCGTGTATTCATCTCTTGGTCTCCCTCTACGATTTTTACTCTCCACGCTCCCCGCCAATACTAAATTGGTGATCCCTTGATGCCTCAGAACATGTCCTACCAACCGATCCCTTCTTCTAGACATTATTGACTGGAAGTATGCAAAATATGTCAGCAGTTCGCTACATTTGTTTCCAAGGTTGCTTCATATACTAAGACCAAGAGTGTCTGAACTTAATTTCTTGAGAAGCTCAGTAACATGTTTCTTGCAGTTCAAGTTTTCCTCAATATATACAGGGTACGGTGAAACTTTCAGGAAACATTCCTCAGACACAAATAAAGAAAAGATGTTATGTGGACATGTGTCCGGGAAACGCTTAATTTCCATGTTAGAGCTCATTTTAGTTTCGTCAGTATGTACTGCACTTCCTCGATTCACCGCCATGATTTCATACGGGGTACTCTACCTGTGTTGCTAGAACATGTGCCTTTACAAGTACGACACAACATGTGATACATGCACGATGGAGCTGCTGCACATTTCAGTCGAATTGTTCGTACGCTTCTCAACAACAGATTCGGTGACCGATGGATTGGCAGAGGCGGACCAATTCCATGGCCTCCACGCTGTCCTGACCTCAACCCTCTTGACTTTCATTTATGGTTTCATTTGAAAGCTCTTGTCGACGTGACCCCGGTACCAAATGTAGAGACTCTTCGTGCTCGTATTGTGGAGAGCTGTGATACAATACGGCATTCTCCAGGGCTGCATCAGCGCATCAGGGATTCCATGCGACGGAGGGTGGATGCATGTATCCTCGCTAACGGAGGACGTTTTGAACATTTCCTGTAACAAAGTGTTTGAAGTCACGCTGGTACGTTCTGTTGGTGTGTGTTTCCATTCCATGATTAACGTAATTTGAAGAGAAGTAATAAAATGAGCTCTAACATGGAAAGTAAGCGTTTCCGGACACATGTCCACATAACATATTTTCTTAATTTGTGTCTGAGGAATGTTTCCTGAAAGTTTGGCCGTACCTTTTTGTAACACCCTGTATATCCAAAACTTCGGAGCATGAGAGGTTACAGGTGAGGACACAAGATGTTCGTGACGTAGCTCTACGCCATCGGACTTCCCTCAACGCTGTCAGCCCTGTGCTACCAATATAATACAGCCAGAGTAACACAGTTGTGCCTTTCCAAAAACTGGGAGGCTGAGACCTGCCGCCAGGTCGCCTCTGTACTCGCCGACGATCGTCACCCGAGGTAATTCAGAACCGCGATTCATCGCTGAACGCAATGTGATGCATCAGCAGTCCTTACTTTCTCACCACACCACCGCCAACACAGTTCCTTGCAATGTGGTGTCACCAGGAAGCTACTCAAGGAAAGATAACAGGCTAGTCCGGGTGCTGACAATTTCCGACCAATGGTGCGGGATGACACAGAAAGTTCATGGAATCCCTTAGTGTTCTCCGATGTGAATCATATCAGAGAAACGGTGTTAATAAAAACTGAGTTAAGAAAAGACTCCAACGATTTCGAAAGAGTATCACGAGAAGTCAGTAGTATATTGGATTCTCTCTGGACAATAGTAATAATAATAGTTTATTCCATATTAATATTAAAGGGTATAATTTTCAACGGAACAAACCATGTGGCTATGTTAAATGAACCCTGTGACCTTTGAAGGAGTTAATTCGTTGTACATGTGCTACGTAAATCAAAAATATCAATTCATTTAGAAACACGAATCGGCATCCTAGTAACTCAATGAGCATCTTTGGAGCAACCACTAAACAACGCAACTAGCGATAGATATAATTTGAATCTAAACTTATAAATCAACAAATGCTGGCTGCAGTAACAGTGTTGTATCGCCTCGCTTTCACGTTTCTCGACGAGGTTGGGGATACTGGCAGCGCACAGAAAAAGGACATTACACTTTCACTGATTGTGAAAGTGCCAGCAGGCAGCAGTAGCAGGCGTCACAAGGTCCTACGCACTCCTCTATGAATAACATGCATTCTTATTAATCCAAACCTCTCCTCCGATCCTGGCGCTTACTACTTGGGCTGGCCATTCTTACACTGGTCTGCAGAAGTTCGATCCGATCTTTAATTTTCTAGCCTATTCATGGATAGCCTACTAAAAGACGTATAGGATAGTACAGGGCGACCCAAAAGTCTGTTATCATTGCGAAATTCACTAATTTATGGAATAATGTAGGTAGACAGGTAAAACTTGACACTCATACCTGGAATCACATTAGGTTTTATTGAAAACAAAAACAAAAAAATTGCAAAAACTGATCAGTAGATAGCGCTGGGCAGCAACACGTTAGTGGCGCCACATGAGAATCCTGTATAAAATGAGCTGCATTGAGAGAGGGAGTCAAATTTGCCAGCAACGGTGGTATGTTGACTTTATCGGAAAAGGCACTGTTAGTGAAGCTAAGGCGTAGCGCCGTATACCGATCCTGCCTTGGAGGCGGTTAACTGGGAGACGTGTCTCAGGGCTGGATAGTGACAGATGGAGACGCGAGACTGGACGCGCACGTAGTTTATGTATCAGCCGATAGAGGACAATATTGGATAGGGGACTGATTTAGTTTCGATTGTGCCCACTAGAGTGCACTAAAGTAATAGAATGTTTTTCATAAACTGTTCCAGCATTTTCATAAAGTGTTATTATGTCATTTTTTGTAAGTAAAATGTTATAAATGTGTTTTAGTATTATGAATGATGCGTGAGTATGGTTTAAGGTTAATATGAAGATAATTGTTTGAGTTATGTAGTGGGATTTAGTGTGGGAACATTTCGAAGAAGTATGGATGTGGACAAAGGGGATTTTTGTAGAATAGATTTGTAAAGTAAGTTCATGCTAAAGGGAAAGTTAATTCAGTTGTAAATAACAATAGTAAATAACTTTATGTATAAGCAAAACTTCAGCGTATTAGGTAATTACGTCGGAAAAAATTGCAGTCGTTAAGTTTATTATTTTGGGATTGGTTATTGATGAAAAGCGCGAGCTCACGGGGGAGAATGTTGTTTTGCTATTGCCTGATGAGTAAACTGACCAATGGTAAAGCAATATTCTTCGCGCGCCTTTCTCTGGTGGTAGAGAAGACTTAGAGTATTCTAGGGAAGAGTCGGAGCCTAGCCATGAAACAGTTCGGATGTGTGTAGTAGTAGTTCCGCTGAAAATGAACTGGCCGCGGTTGTCTCGCGGTTCTAGGCGCGCTGTTCGGAACCGTGCAACTGCTACGGTCGCAGGTTCGAATCCTGCCTCGGGCATGGATGTGTGTTATGTTTTTAGGTTAGTGAGGTTTAAGTAGTTCTAAGTTCTAGGCGACTAATGACCACAGCAGTTGAGTCCCATAGTGCTCAGAGCCATTTGAACCATTTTGATGAAAATGATAAGTTGCCGGCTCTAGCAGTGTTTCATACGTCAAAAGTGTTGTAAAGTGACGGCATAAGTATTCCAATGATGGAAACACTCCAATGAAAAGCATCGATTCATTCGGTTGTTGGAAAACAGTCAGCTCATTCGTTTATATTTCTACGTAACGATGAATTATTTATTCGTTCTTTTGAGTGAAACTAGTCTGTGGGAACAACCCAGTGAAAACAATCGTTCAGCTGGTCCGACTACTCAGTCATTCTTTTGAATGAAACCAGTATGTAGGAGCAACGTAATGAAAACAATCGTGTGAGTGGATTGTAATTTTACCCGTCGGTTGTATTACTTTTTTTTCTTCTTTTTTAGTGAATGCAGTGCATGGGAGCAACCGAATGAAAGATTGGACACCGTTGTAGGTTTGCATATTAACTGAATTATTCATTCTTCCTCTTCAAGTAAAAAGAATTTGTTTTTCTGTCAGTTAAACACTGTATTCATTCTTTTAAGTGAAACCACTCTTTACGTCTTTTGACTGACAGAGTTATCCATTCATTCTTCTAAGTGAAAACATCCCGCAATACTTTCATTAGTTGAACTAAAGCAGTGCTACATTATACCGATAGAGGATAGTCCAACCTCAGGGGTAGTTAAGACGAACTCAGGGGTATGCCAAAATCAGAATAAGTCGTGTACATGTTCATTTAATTATGTACTGAAGGGAGTATTTTTCTTTTCATCATTTAAACCTGATTCATATATTGTTGCTGATTAAACTGTTCCAGGTGTAATTAATTATCCTGACGTATCTCCAGGATAGCCTGTCATCACTAAAAATGCTGATCCCAGATAAAACTTCGAAATCCTCGGACATATAGATCAAATTACATTATTCTTCTAATAATTTCCGGGTATGCAGCCGGATCCCGTCTACATTCTGCCAAGATATTTCTGCCCAGAAGTCACATCAAATTAGATTATTTTGCCGGACACAAAAAGTTTATAGACCGATAAGCTGGCCGCTAGCCACGATGTTCCGCGGGGAGCGGCGACGTGAGAGGGCGAATGTTTCTCGCTTGCGTGTCAGTGCTGGCAACCCCAGCGGGCGCACGCCTCCATCCCACCGGCAGATGTAAACTATACATGGGAGTAACAAGCATTTGTGAAAACGCGTTACAGAAAGTTCATGTTGAGACGTAGTACTAATTTGCAGGATGGAATATGAAGTTAAATGAAGACAGTTTTATGCAGCTCGGTGAGTAGAAGGCAAATGGCATTAAAGATATTCTGTTGTCTGGCGTGCGGGACGGCGTCGCGGTGCATGCGATCGCACATTGTCAGCGGCTTCTCATTGTCTCAATAAAGAAATATGGAAAATACTGGATGTTTCAAAATGGTCTATACAATTTTGATCACATATATATTTCAGAAATGGGAAGAGATAGAAACGTGTAGACTGCGTAATTGCTGTGACCATATTTTCTAGAATCAAATTCGGGACACATTAACAAATTTTGAAACTGCACAAATTCTTAATTGAATGAAATAAATGCAAACTATCACTTTCATTTGTTCTAAAAAGTACAATAATTTATATTCTATGGTACCTTCTAAGATGAACGAGCGCGAGCAGGCAAACAGTACTTACTAGTGTTGTAAACTTTCTTCAGTATTTCTGTATTCTTCAACAGCATCTGAAAATATTAGATTCAAGTTTCATCATAATTCACTGTTGTCACTAACATTACTGTCGTAGATTCTACAAGAAACCGTGAAATGTCACTGAAATGAAATGAAATGTCGTGTGGCTAGGGCCTCCCGTCGGGTAGACGGTTCGCCTGGTGCAAGTCTTTCGATTTGGCGCCACTTCGGCGACTCTCGTGTCGACAGGGATGAAATGACTATGATAAGGACAACACAACACCCAGTCCCTGAGCGGAGAAAAATCTCCGACCCAGCCGGGAATCGAACCCGGGCCCTTAGGATTGACAGTCTGTCGCGCTGACCACTCACCTACTGAGGGCGGACATATGTTACTTATTTGGTAAAATAACCGTTCAACAGTAGCATACCGGTAGAGATGGAATGAACATCTAATTGTAGATAAATCGTTTCATAAGTGGTCTAGGGATTAAAAAATAAACGAAAAATTAAAAAAAAGGCTTGATGTCTTTGATTAGAAATCAAAATGTCCTCGGTCCCGGGTTCGAAACACGCCAGCGCTTAAATTTTGATTATAATCTGCATTTGCGGCCGAAGACTTTCGGCATGAGAAGTCACCCTCATTCTGTCAAAATCCTTGTCACAGAGGACGGAGGAAAGAAAACAGGTTCAGAGCACTCACTTAGCATTGGTGTGGGACACTGCTCCCAAGCGGGGAAGAATAAGCAATTATCAGCGGTATGAGGACTCAGAAGGTAATGCAAACCACTGCATTAAAGACACATAAAATGTACCACCAGCACATATGGTCTAATTGAAAAGTGTCATGATGATACCTCCACTGGCAAAACATTTCGGAGTAGTCCAGCATTCAGATCTCCCAGAGAGAATTGCCAAGGGGGAGGTGACCAAGAAAAAATGTTGAATAAACAACGAAAATATATCGTTCTACGAGTCGGGTAGTGGGATGTAAGAAGCTTTAACATGGTAGGGAAGCTAGAAAATGAGAAAAGAGAAGTGCAGAGGCTCACTCTAGAATAGTAGGGCTCAGTGAAGTAAAGTGTAAAGAAGACGAGGATTTGTCACGTGAGTATAAGGTAATATCAATAGAGGAGAAAATTCTATAACGGGACTAAGATTCGTCCTGAAAACAAAGGTAGGGCAGAGAGTGAGTTACTGTGAACAGTTCAGTTATAAGGTTGTTCTTATCAGAATCGACAACAAACGAACACCTACAACGATAGTTCAGGTATACATGCAGACCTCGAAAGCTGAAGATGAAAAGTGAGAAGTGGGTATGCTTGCATACTGAACGGGTAATACAGTACGTAAAGGGAGATGAAAATCTATGAGTCATGTGGGATTGGAATACAGTTGCAGAAGAAGTAATAGAAGAAAGGGTTAGGGAGAACATGGGGTTGGTACTAGGAATAAGAGATGAGAAAGACTACTTCAGTTCTGTAATTACGTTCATCTCGTGAGAGCGAATACTCTATTCAAGAATCACAAGAGGAGTATGTATCCTTAGAAAAGGACGGGTGATACGAGAAGATTTCAGCTGGAGTAAATCATGGTCAGAGATTCCGAAATCAGTTACTGGACTTTAAGACGTACCCAAGAGCAGATATAGACTCAGATCACAATGTACTAGTGATGAAGAGCAGGCTGAAGTTCTAGACATTAGTCAGGAAGAATTAGTACACAAAGAAGTGGGATACGTAAAAAATAAGGATTGAGGAGATACACTTGAACTTATCTAAGGCTATAGACACTGCAGTAAGGAATAGCTCAGTGGGCAGTACAGTTGAAGAGGAATGGACGTCTCTAAAAACGGCAACCACAGAAGCTGAAAAGGGAAACATAAGTACGAATAAGGTAACTGCGAAGAAACCATGATTAAGAGAAGAAATACTTGAGTTAATCGATGAAAGAAGGAAGTACAAAAATGTTCAGGGTTTTTCAGGAATACAGAAACAGAAGTTGCTCAGGAATGAATATAAAGAGGAAGTGGAGGGAAGCTAAGACGAAGTCGCTGCACGAAAACGAGAAGAAATCGAAAAATAAATGTTTGTCGGAAGGACTGGCTCAGAATATAGGAAAGTCAGAACAACCTTTGGTGAAATTAAAAGCAAGGGTGGTAACAGTAAGAATGCAACTCTAATTTCACTGTTAAACGCAGAGGAGAGAGCAGATAGATGGGAAGAGTACATTGAATGCCTGTATGAGGGGGAAGATTTGCCTGATGTGATAGAAGGAGCAGGAGTCGATTTAGAAGAGGTATCCCGTATCAGAATCAAGATTTAAAAGAATTTTCGAAGACTTAAGATCAAATGAGGCAGAGGGGGTGGATAACATCCCATTAAAATTTCAAAAATCATTGGGGTGAGTGGCAAAAAAATGACTATTTCCGTTGGTGTGTAGAAACTACATGGACATCTACATCTGCATAGATACCCTGCAAACCACGTACGATGCGTGACGGAGCGTTTGCTGTACCACTACTAGCCATCTCCTTTCCTGTTCCTCTCGCAGTAGAGCAAGGAAAAATTATCTATATGCCCCCGTATGAGCCCTAATTTGTCGTATCTTATCTTAGTGGTCCTTATGTGCAATGTATGTTGATGGCAGTAGAACAGTTCAGCAGTCTGCTTCAAATATCGGTTCTCTAAATTTTCTCAGCAGTGGTTCTCGAAAAGAACGTCAGCTTCCCCCCAGGGATTTCCATCTGAATTTCCGAAGCATCTCCGTAATACTTACATGTTGTTCAACCCTACAGGAAACAAATCTAGCAGCCCGCCTCTGAACCGCCTCGATGACCCCCTCAACCAACACCGACTCAAAGGATGGCATCGGATGGCATCGGCGCTTCTTGGTGACGTTACGTCAGCTAGGCACGGCGAACGCCAGGTCTGTTGCAGGCAGAAAGGCCTTGGCGTGATTATCACTATAAATCTCTTATTTTTGGATAAAATGTTTGGTATTGTTTTGGGTTCTGCAGTTTTATTTAGATGGAAGATTTTCTTACTATCGTAAAGCTACAAATGAAGACCATAGTTCTGTATTACTGAATCCTGTCGAAACAAACGTAGATCAATATGAGAAGATGCTTTGCCCCATTGCAAGCTTCGGAAATTTTACATTCAAGTAACTATATTTACTTGATCCATTTTGCTATCAAAACTTACCCCAACCCACTTACAATGAACTCGTTTCTTTTATTTATTTATTTATTTATTTTCGTTTGACATCGTCACTGGAAAAATGAACTAATTTACATGTGTAAACACCCAACTGTTGCCAGTCATTAGATTACAGTCGTTTTCAACGAAAGGAATTCTGAACAGGAAACAAAATAGCTTCATACATCGAAAATACTGCTGAACTCAAACTTTTTTAAACATGCACATTAGAAAAGATAAATATTCCCCTCTTGCATCTGAAAGGAGAAACGTTATAAGAAAAAAATGGCACTGAGTACTATGCTACTGAACTTCTGAGGTCATTGGTCGCCTAGAACTTAGAACTAATTAAACCTAACTAACTTAAGGACATCACAGTCATCCATGCCCTAGGGCCGAGGGCGGTGGCCGTGCGGTTCTAGGCACTTCAGTCCGGAACCGCGTGACTGCTAAGGTCACTGGTTCGATCCTGCCTCGGGCATGGATGTGTGTGATGTCCTTAGGTTAGTTACGTTTAAGTAGTTCTAAGTTCTAGGGGACTGATGACCTCAGATGTTGAGTCCCATAGTGCTCAGAGCCATTTGAACCAAGCCATGCCCGAGGCAGGATTCGAACCTGCGACCGTAGCGGTCGCCGGGTTCCAGAGTGTAGCGCCTAGAACCGCACGGCCACTCCGGCCGGCCTATAAGGTAAAAAAATTATTTGATAAAACAAGTATATCTCTTGTGCCTTTTCTTATGTCCCCCACCACCTTCCCTACACGTGTACAATCGCTAGATATTTCATTAACATTCAGTGCTCCTTACCCCATAGTCAACCAAGATACCTGAAGAAGAGCACCAATATGTTCACAGTTTCTTGTAAAAGCAACCCAGTACAAACGTAACTTCCTCATATTTACAAATAAGGTAAAGAAGCACGAATTCTGTTGCTGCTGGACCATAAAGTTGTTTTTGTATGTCAATCCTTAAAACTGGTGGAAATTTAAGTTCAGGAGTGAACTATTGATTAATAAGTGTAATGAATTGCACAATTAATTGATTGCAGAAATCTCTCGGAACAATGTGTGTTGGTCAACTACCGCCAATAGTTTCACATTTTCTTGCGTCAGAGAGGGAGACGCCACCATTATGAGTATGCCTGCAACAGACCTGGCGTTCGCCGTGCCTAGTTGACGTGACGTCATGAACAAGCACCGAGGCCTTCCTTTGAGTCGGTGTTGCCTCAACCCGACCTGGTAACGATCCCAAACAGCTGAACACTGCTCGAGAACAGGTCGCACCTGCGTCCTGTTTGCGGTCTCCTTTAGAAGTCAACCGCTCTTTACTAAAATTCTCTCAATAAACCGAGCCGACCGTTCGCCTTCCTTACCACATTTCTCACATGCTCGTTACATGTCATATGGCTCTGCAACGTTACGCCCAAATATTTAAACGACTGTGTCAAGCCGGACACTACTAATGCTGTATCCGAACATTACAGGTTTATTCTTCCTACTCATCCGCATTAACATTTTTTCCACATTTAGTATCATCTGCCACACATCACACCAAGTAGAAATTTTGTCTATGTTGTCTTGTATCTTCCTACAGTCATTCACCTTCGACACCTTACCGTACCCCATAGCGTCATCAGCAAACAGCCGCAGATTGCTGCCCAACCTGTCCGCCAAATCATTTACGTATGTAAAGAACAACAGCAGTCCTACCACACTTCCCTGGGGCACCCCTGACGACACCCTTATCTCCGATGAACACCCGCCGTCGAGCACAACGTACTGGGTTCTATTACTTAAGAAGTCTTCGAGCCACTCACACATCTGTGAACGTATTGCATATATTCTTACCTTTGTTAACAGCCTGAAATAGAACTCTGCTTTCCGGAAATCAAGAAATATGGAATCTGCTTGTTGGTCTCCGTCCATAGTTCGCAGTATATCACGTGAGAAAAGGCAAACTGAGTTACGTACGGGCGATGCTTCCTAAAACCACGCTAATACGTAGACATAAGCTTTTCAGTCTCAAGAAATTTTATTATATTCGAAATGAGAATACGTTCAAGGAATTTGCAGCAAGCAGAAGTTAGGGGTATCAGTCTGTAATTTTGCGGGTCCGTTCTTTCGTCCTTCCTTTATACTGGAACCATCGGAGTCTTTTTTGGGCTATCAGTCTTCTGACTGGTTTCATGCGGTCCACCACGAATTCCTCTCCTGTGCCAACCTCTTCATCTCAGAGTAGCACTTGCAGCCTACGTCCTCAATTATTTGCTGGCTGTATTCCAGTGTCTGTCTTCCTCTACAGGTTTTAGCCTCTACAGCTCCCTCTAGTACCATGAAAATCATTCCCTGATGTCTTAACCGATGTCCTATCATGTTGTCCCTTCCCCTTGTCACCGTTTTCACATATTCCTTTCCTGTCCGATTATGCACAGAACATCCCCATTCCTTACCTTATCAGTCCACCCAATTTTCAACATTCGTCTGTAGCACCACATTTCAAATTATTCGATTCTCTTCTGTTCCGGTTTCACACAGTCCATATTCCACTACCATACAATGCTGTTCTCCAAACGTACATTCTCAGATATTTCTTACTAAACTTGAAGCCTATGTTTGATACTAGTAGACTTCTCTTGGCCAGGAATGCCCTTATTGCCTGTGCTAATAGACTTTTGATGTCCTCCTTACTCCGTCTGTCATTTGTTATTTTGCGGCCCAGGTAGCCAAATTTCTTTACTTCATCCATTTCGTGACCATCAATCCAGATTTTAGTGTCCTATCACCTTCAATTTTGATTCCACTCCTGATCCTTTCCTTAATTTCCGTCATTGCTTCTTCGATATACAGATTGAACAATAAGGATGAAAGATAACATCCCTGTCTTACACCCTTTTCAATCCGAGCACCTCCTTCTTGGTCCTCCACTCTTAGTATTCCCTTCTCGGCTCTTCTACATATTGTATATTAGCCGTCTCTCCTTATAGCTTACCCCAACTTTTCTCAGAACTTCGAACATCTTGCATCATTTTACACTGTCGATCGCTTTTATCCAGATCGACAGGTCCTATAAATGTGTCTTGATTTTTCTTTAGTCTTGCTTCCATTGTCAACCGCAACGTCATAATTGCCTCTCTGATGCCTTTACATTTCCTAAAGCCAAACTGATCAAGTCTCATTTTTTTCCAGTTTTCTGTGTATTATTCTTGTCAGCAACTTGGATGCATGAGCTGTTAAGCTGACTGTGCGATAATTCTCGCACTTGTCAGCTCTTGCAGTCTTCAGAATTTTGTGGATGATGCTTTTTCGAAAGTTAGATGGTATATCGCCAGACCCATACATTCTACAACCAACGTGAATAGTCGTTTTGTTCAAAAATGGCTCTGAGCACTATGCGACTTAACGTCTGAGGTCATCAGTCGCCTAGAACTTAGAACTAATTAAACCTAACTAACCCAAGGACATCACACACATCCATGCCAGAGGCAGGATTCGAACCTGCGACCGTAGCGGTCGTTCGGGTCCATACTGAAGCGCCCAGAACCGCACGGCCACTACGGCCGGCAGTCGTTTTGTTGTTACATGCTCCAATGATTGTAGAAATTCTAATGGAATGTTACAAAAAATGGTTCAAATGGCTCTGAGCACTATGGGACTCAACTGCTGCGGTCATTAGTCCCCTAGAACTTAGAACTACTTAAACCTAACTAACCTAAGGACATCACACACATCCATGCCCGAGGCAGGATTCGAACCTGCGACCGTAGCAGTCGCACGGTTCCGAACTGCGCGCCTCGAACAATGGAATGTTATCTGCCTTATTTGATCTTAAGTCCTTAAAAGCTCTCTTAAATTATGATTCTAATACTGGATTCCCTGTCTCTTCTAACTCTACTCCTGTTTCTTCTTTTATCACATCAGAAAAATCTTTCTCCTGATGAAGGTCTTCAATGCACTCTTTCCACCTATCCGCCCTCTCCTCTGTATTTAGCAGTGGATTTGCCGTAGTACTTTTAATCTTAACTTATCTATATGTTGAGTCAAACCTTCCGACAATCATTTCTTTTTCGATTTCTTCACATTTTGATGCAGCCATTTCGTCTTAGCTTCCCCGCACTTCTTATCTTTTTTATTCTTAAGCGACTTGTATTTCTGTACTCCTCGATATCCCTGAACATTTTTGTCCTTCCTTCTTTCATCTATCAACTGAAATATTTCTCATGTTAAACATGCTTTCCTCGCAGTTACGTTATGTTTGTCTTTTTCTCCAGCTTCTGTGATTGCAGTTTTTAGCGATGTCCCTTCCTCTTCAACTACACTGCCTACTGAGTAATTCTTCATGGCTGTATCTATACCCTTAGATAACTTCAAACGTATCTCGTCATCCCTTACTCCTTCTGTATCCAACTTCTTTGTATACTGATTCTTCCTGACTATTCCTCATCACTACTAAATTGTGATATGAGTCTATATCTGCTCCTGGAAACGCCTTACAATCCTGTATCTGATTTCAGAATCTCTGTCTCACCATGATGTATTCCATTTGAAATCTTCCCGTATCACCCGGCCTTTTCTACCTCCTTCTCTTGTCATTCTTGAACAGAGTATTCACTATTACGAGCTGATTTCTTTTCTCTTATTCCTAGTACCAATCTCATATTCTCCCTTAACCCTTTCTGCTACTCCTTCCCCTATAACCGCATTCCAGTCTCCCAAGACTATTAGAGTTTCATCTCCCTTTACGTACAGTATTACCCGTTCAGCATCCTCAAACACTTGTTTTCTTCATCTTCAGTTTTCGACGTCGTCATGTATACGCAAATTATAGTTGTCGGTGTTGGTTTGCTCTAGATTCTGATAAGAGCAACCCTATCACTGAGTTGTTCACAGTAACACTCTCTTTGCCCTACCTTTCTATTCAGAACGAATCCTACTCCAGTTATGCCGTTTTCTGCTGCTGTTAATGTTACCCTATGCTCATCTGACCAGAAATTTCTTTCTATTTGAGCCCTGCTACATCTAGAGTGAGCCTCTGCATTTCCATTTTAAGATTTTCTAGCTTCCCTACCATGTTAAAGCATTTTACATTCCCTACCCCGACTCGTGGAACATTATCCTTTTGTTGTTTGTTCAATCTTTTACTCATGGTCTCCTCCCCCTTGGCAGTCCCGTCTGGAAGATCCGAATGGGGGACTATTCCGGAATCTTTTGCCAATGGAAAGATCATCATGACTTTTTAAATTACATACCAATGTCCTGTGGATACACGTTATGTGTCTTCAATGCAGTGTTTTCCATTGCCTTGTGCATTATCATGCTGTTGATCATTGCTGATTCTTCCACCTTTAAGGGCAGTTTTCCACTTAAAGGGCAAGAGAGTGCGCTGAACTTCTGACCCCTCTTCACCCTCTTCTGAAAATGCTGTTTGAAAAATGAAGGTGACTTCTTTTGCAAGAAATCTTCATCCGCGAATACTGATTGTTAATCAGAACTCAAGCGATAGTTTTCTTCAAACCCGGGACGGAGGACATTTTGATTACGATCCAAATACGCTACCCCTAGACTACGGGTGCGTCCTTTTCGTAAAATCGTACTGGGATTCCATCCGGACCTGGCGATTTATTTTCTTTCAAAACTTTCAGCTGTCCTCTGCGCCAGGGATGTTCATTTCTGTGTCGTCCATATGGGAGCCTGTCCCATGGTAAAATGACGTTACATTTGTACGATTCTCCTGTGTGAACGATATCTTGAAAGTGAAATTTAAAACTTCGTCTTTCACTTTGCCGTTTTCAACTGCCAGACCATACTGTTCAAGAAGGGACTGAATGGAAGCCTTATACCGTCTTAGCGACTTTACGTAAGACCAGAAATTCCCCGGGCTCTTCGTCAGGCATTTTGCTAAGGTGTGACGGTGGTAGTTGGTGTATGCTTCGCGCATCGATCTTTTCACAGACTCACAAATCTCTACTAAACTTCCTTACTGCTTTCCCTTTTCAAATGGTTCAAATGGCTCTGAACACTATGAGACTTAACTTCTGAGGTTGTCAGCCCCCTAGAACTTAGAACTACTTAAACCTAACTAACCTAAGGACATCACACACATCCATGCCCGAGGCAGGATTCGAACCTGCGACCGTAGCGGTCGCGCGATTCCAGAATGTAGCGCCTAGAACTGCTCGGTCACGGCCTTCCCTTTTGAACCGAGAGTGCAACACTCTCTGCTTCCTCGGCATCCTCCGAATTTCCCACCGTTAATCCGTTTACGAGGCACATAACTCTCCAGACCACGATTTACAGTCTGCTTAAACTTTGCCCGTAATACCCCTACCTACACCATCCTAGAACTAAGTGACACCAATTCACTGTCTAAGTGAGATTCTAATAAATGCTTATCTGCTCTGTCTAGTAGAAACACTCTCCTAGCCTTCTTAACTGATTTTTTAACTTTGTTAATCGTAGTTGCTACAATGACATCATGGTTACAAATTGCCGTTTCTGTGCTGACATTGGCGATAAGGCCCAACCTATTAGTAGATGCAGGTTCTAAGATATTTCCATTGCGTGTGAGCTGCCGAGCTAGAAGCTCTAGATAGTTTTCAGGAAACGTATTCAAAAGTATTTCGCGTGATTGTCTATCTGTACTCCCCGCGATGAATCCATAGACATCCCAGTCTATACTCGGCAGATTAAAGTAGCCTCCAACTAGTATTGAATTGATCTGGGTATTTACGCGCTACTGATACTAGATTTGCTTCGACTGACTCTAGAATTGTCAGAGCAAAATCGGGTATCCGGTAAAAACCTCTAAGAATTAACTTGGTTTCACCTACATCTGCTATGCGCTACCAGATAGCTTCACTGTCACACTCAGCTTCGATCTCACTGGAGACAATATCTTTGTAAACTGCAATGAACAACCCACTCAATAGGTCTCTAACCTGTCTTTCCGATATATGTTCCCCGACTGGCAAAATACAGCTTTCCGCTGCGACTTTGAGCGAGCTCTCGGTCCCAAGAATAACTTGAGTGCGAGAACTTTCCTGGAGGGCAGTAAATTCTGGAACTTTATTACGAATACCTTTCAGTGTACCGATAAAAATAATGACTGTCAAAGTGTGTTTATTCTGGACGCCGTTTGACTTCCACACGGAGGGGGGGGGGGGGGCGGGGGGCAGTCATTTATTAACATGAGAAAACAAGTAAAAAATTGCATTAGGTGTGTGAACATTATGTCGCAAAGCGCACCTTTCTAACTACTCCTATTCCTAAAAAAAAACGCGAGCAAAATTGTAAATATCATTCTGAAGCATACTGTACGTGTGTAGGAGAGCGTCGAAGCGTACTTCCCGCTGTCTTTTTAATAGATTAAAACGAAGAAACTATCTGTGGTTCGGTCCTTATTTAACGAATTGTATCTAATATTTATCACAGTCTATTTATTTCCAGCATCATATTCCCATAGGTACGAAAACATGTTGAGGATTTACCCCGGACAGATGTATAAAAATCCCTCTGGACGCCCTCAAAACTAGGACCAGTCCGAGGAAATCTAGAAGTATGGCATTCCCAGCTGGGGTGCAAAGGTGAGCGTAATGGTTCCATTAAGAATATGAAGGAAAAAGAACCTTGCCTCGTTTTAGCGGCAGTTTGCATTCCGTTTCATTCGCAATGTGTGATGATGTTCACATATTCAAATTCTTTTGAATATTCAGCCATTTATTTGCGTGGTAGGTTAATATTGTGTACAGAAAATTACATTACCGGTTGCATAATCACGCCCCAAGTTTTCAGTTTTACAGTTTCACAAGCACAATTTGAGGATTTTCTGTATAATGTTAGGAAGCTATGGCTAGCAGAATTATTTAATATTTGTGAATCTATTTTAAATCATGTTAGCCTATATTAAAAAGGTTTTCTGTTTAAACAGTTATTTTCTGCTTTTTAGTCTTGTGTGCGTGTGGAATTTCTCCAACGATTGCAAACATTTTAATGAGATTACAACAAAGAAATGTAAATTTCACGTTTATTTCAGTTTCTGAGTCATCAATACATTGCTTCTCCTACACATATCTTAAAGAAGACCGCAGATGTAAGAATTACAGAAAATCAAGCTCACATGTAGCATTAGCAACAATCGTTCTTAAGAGCGAAACATTCGCAACTGGAACAAGAAAACAGGTAAACACCACTGGTACGCCAAGTATTTACTCTCTGCCACACGCAAGACTCGAAAGAGAGTTAATATTGCAGTGTCGTCCAGTTCTCAGCTTGAAAGTTTCAGGTCTGTGGGAAGCAAGTGTAAAATCAAATGCAAAATTTTTACCGGCAATAAAGACAAGTAACCGACCTAATAAAAACGTGTTACAAAGGGATTCTTCATTTATGTATACGCTAATTTACAGTGCAGCAGCAGATATTAAACTTTTAAAACCAACCAAAAATTGACGTTTAATTCCACTGGATAATTTATTTATTTATTTTTAATTTTTTTTTTTTTTTACATCCGTGGATCTGGCACATTTCCTACTACAACCATGTTTGACACTTTTGGGAACAGTTCGAAAAAATAAAACATTTGTACCTTGAGGGTGAGGTACCATTCTTCCACACACATTCAGACACCTCATTGAAAGTATCCCCAGCAGAATTCAAGCCGTGGTGGGAGTGAAGAGTTACACACACACCATTTTAAAGTAAATGAATAAGCGTCCGCAAACTTTTCATATGGTACAGCGTGAAATTTCATATACCAGGTCCTCTCCATAACCTCTGGGTCGCGTAACAATAATCGTGGGACACGTAGAGTTATTCCACTCGACGAGATGGGAGCATGGCAAGTGGCTGTGTGGGCGTTCGCCCTAAGATGAATACACATCGCTGTAATACGACGCTGCAGCGAACCGCTAGAATCCGCCGTGGAAGCTTCTTCCGGAACCCATAAGTCTCTTGATTATGCCTCCGCCCACACGTGGCAGACACAAACCTCCGCAGGAGTCGCCTGCTGTCTCAGATTCGAGGAAGTTCTCCACTAGAAAACGCGGTAGCTGGACGGTGAACATCGTAACAGGGTGCGGCTTAAAGGATCTCTTTCGAAATTTTACTCAAAACAAAATTACCTTCAGGTATAACGAGTGGAAGAATAGGCGATTAGGTAACTATGATTTAGATATCACAGTAAGTTTCATGTCTCGCTCTTCTACAAGTTTACTATAACAATAATCAAATACACATTATTAATAGTTATTTCCTTGTACGTTCCATGGATAGTGCAGATTTTCTAAAGAGATTAATCCCCTTATACAATATCATCTACATGAACGAAGATAGAAGCTTGGAATGACTTTTACCTTAAGCACTAAAACTAAAAGTGTACGTTGAAGCCAGCTCTACGTTGCTAGCTGCTGTGCATAGAATATGGTTAACAATTTCACGGCGTGTAGATAGCAGACAACAATTCCCTTTCTCGTTTAGCATTCAGTGAGTAGGCTAAGTTCTGCTGTAAAAATTGAGCCACCATAATTTTATTTTTTCAATAGGATGGAACACCATCGCCCTGAGGTTCGTCTGTAACAGCATGTTTTAACCGACGGGCCGCCTCAACGTCGGATAGTCGTTGAGATGTGTGTGTGGATCTGACAATGCATGCAGCATTAGTCTCCAAGGGTATCTGATCTAATTGTTACGTCTTGTTCTTTACTGTGGGAGTTTGTGCAAGTTTCCCCCTATGTGCCTCTCCTTCTGACAACTTCTAGTGACCCGCGGCACCACATACCAACAGCAGGGAATGCTTTAGCTCCCAATATGTTCGGAAAAATATGGACAAGTTTGATTATCGTCTGAATTGTTGTCGGTGAGTATTCCAGGTTGTACGGCCAAGGTCCAAGAAACTTTTCAGTTCCTGAAGTTACGTTCAGAGCTGCGCTAGACATCTTCGGAAGTGCTCCTGGTGACGCTGAATCTTGTCGACTGATGAGTCGCACGTCGGAGGGTGACTTAAATAATGTAAAATGGGCATGGTCGAGTTTACATGTGATTAGCAGAGATAATCATTATCAGAGATAAAACTTACGTATCTATTGTTGCCTGTCAAGAATGAAAACATCTATATATTTCACAGGGCAACGGTCAATGTATCACTGTTTTCTGGCTTCTTCTTTTCTGTTAGAATATTCCCAGGCTTGCATATTTCGATGGCTTCTCAACACAGCCGTGAATAACAGAAAAGAGGCGCCATGAAACTTAGCGATGTACGGACAATTGCGGAACTGATAGATAAGTTTTTATCCTTGACAGGCGACGATCGGTAGTTGAATTATATCTTTGAAAACCATTATCACTGCTGATCACGAGTAAACTCGACAACGTCTATATTACGCAGTATCCATATCGTTGTCCGATGTGCGACTCCTCAGTTGGCAAGACTCATCACTGCCAGGAGCACCTCGTCCGAAAATGTGCATCGCATCTCTGGACGAAAGTTCACGAAAGGAGAAGTTTCTTGAACCTCGTCCAAACAACCCAGAAAACTTAGCAGCAACTAAGACATCTAGTCGTGAAAGCGTTTATCGTGTCGTCTGCATCTTTCTCGTGGGTCTAGTAGAGGGCACATTAACCATTTCTGCAAGGTAACTGAAAACTTTTATTCAAGCGTAAATGTAAAAAGTACACCAAGGCCGTAAATGCACGCCCGTAAAACATATGCCCTTGTAGTAAAATCGCATGGTTCATTTTGATCCGCGCAAGACGCGGGATCTGTAGGCTGTCTTATTACACCTGAGCATAACTCGCAGAAACGAGTTTACCTTCGGCATCCTTAGTGGGAAGCCGGCGCGTCAACGACTTCAACCGGTCCATCATGCTCACACAGTAGGTTGTGCTGTAGTTAGCTGTGCCATCTACACTGGTGATGTGCTACAGTCACTATACGGTAGTACGATTCCACATTGTAGCCAAGTCGGGAGGTTCTACTTGGCGCCTTCAACTTCTGGGTTGTTCCTGCCATATAGGTGTTCGAGGAGCACCTTAAGAAAGAAGTTACCCTAAGTGGGTCGATTTTCGGCACACGACATCGAGGAGAAACCTTTGAACCAGGAAGATCACAGAGGAAAAGATCTGGTGAGAAATTCATGCTGGAATCATCTTTGTGGATCTCACTGCCAATATTAGCGCTAAACATCCACTTATTGCTAATGTCATGGATAATATGTCATATGTGTATTTATTAATTTTGTTTGTTCAGAGAGATGACATTTTCCTTACCTTTTTCAGGGTCTTACAATAACTGATAATAGTGTATTAAAGCTTTTAAATTATTACCTCAGCTAGGGAGATTTAATAATCACTTGATTTTTCTTAATGTAATTGGTAATTTCAGGAGAGCCAACGTGGAGTATAGTATCTGAAGCTCTAGACCATAACTCTGTTTTGGTAACTAGATTTTATCACTTGTTTAAATTGGTGTTTCATCGTTCTACATGGAAATTTTTTACCGTTTCCTTTCTCTCTGGTTTAGTTTGGTATCCTGCATATTCCTGACCCCATGTGTTACAAAACGTCTGAATGGACTTAAAAGATTGAAGCATTTTTTGATAACTTCTTTATTTATTGTCAATGAAGGAAGTAAGTACCAAATACGATTCTGTGATAATATGTAGACTCTGCATTCCAATTTCTTTTCAGATCGTAATTTTAAGTATCTAATTTCAGTTACATAGCTGGGATCAAATAAGTTAAAGATTTATACAGTATAATCGAGTTTCTAACAGCAGAAAACGTGACTCCTAGAGCAATGCCGGCTGGAGATGCCGTGCGGTTCTAGTCGCTACAGTCTGGAACCGCGAGACCGCTACGGTCGCAGGTTCGAATCATGCCTCGGGCATGGATGTGTGTGATGTCCTTATGTTAGTTAGGTTTAAGTAGTTCTAAGTTCTAGGGGACTGATGACCTCAGAAGTTGAGTCCCATAGTGCTCAGAGCCATTTGAACCATTTTGAACCTAAAGCAATGAGTAGAAAAATGAAAGCTGTGTACGGTAATAGTTGTATCGATATCATTAATATGCGACGTTGCGTTGTGCGCGTCCTTAGTCAAGGAAACGAATGTGCTAACGACGAAGCGTCTCACAGAGCACAGAGCCGGCCGCTGTGGCCGAGCGGTTCTAGGCGCTTCAGTCCGCAACCACGCTCCTGCTACGGTCACAGGTTCCAATCCTGCCTTGGACATGGATGTGTGTGATGTCCTTAGGTTAGTTAGGTTTAAATAGTTCTAAATCAAGGGGACTGATGTTAAGTCCCATAGTGCTTAGAGCCATTTGAACCATTTGAAAAGAGTTCAGAGTGGCCTATCGCGTACGAGACTCATTCGCATCGGGTTTATGAACTCATCAGAGAAAATCGCCCGGTAACAGAGACACAGTTCTCAGTGTGGCATATCATGAGAGTGTGGACAGGTCATCACTGTAGACCTGCGGTTCAGGGAACTGTGTGGGTGGCAGGTGCCTTAAATGCTCGCTCCTGAAGTGAAACAAAAGAGACTGCACAACTGTCAACAGTTTCTTTGCCGTTTTGACACCGATAATAAAGGAATAGCAAATGATTTCCGCTACAAAGGATCACCGACGCCAAGAAACGCTCAATATCATGCCGTCATCGGGCAAAGTCATTACCACTGTGTTATTTAATGTTCAAGGTGTGGTGCATTTGGAATTGATGCCTAAAAGCATCGCAAACTGTGCAAGGTACTGCGAGGCCCTCACAAAATCAAAAGCTCAAATGAAAAGAGTTCGTCCACTCATCGAGTACACTCTCCTTCAGCATGAGAACGCCAGATCGCACTCGAGTAATGCCACATCTGCAATAATTCAGCGACTGGGCTCCATGTCAGCGTTCATCCTCCATACAGTCGCGACTTGGTTTCATCCAATTTTCATCTGTTTCCAGAACTTAAAGAATTCGCTTTGCTGGTGATGAAACGATGCAAGCAGATGTGAGACTGTGACTCCGTCAACAAAGTCAAACATTCTACAGTGTCAGTATTAACAAACAGGTCTACCGTTGGGAGAAATGTGTTCGTCGCTAGTGCGACTATGTTGAGATATGAATATGTAGACGTGTAGAATAAGGCTAAAGAATGTTAATAAATTTTGTTTTATTTAAACAACCCTAAGAGTTTTCGTATAGAAAATTGGGGAGCAGTAATTTTCGAGACGCGCACGTATCATTTAGCAGGTTTAAGACACGGTGTTGATGGTGTAACACATTCTATTTTCTATCAGCGTATTTCGTTCCACCTTTTTAGAGGCATTAAATTAATGACTGTAGGTGCCAGGTGCTCGTGGTCATGTAGTTAGTGTTGCTGACTCTCGATCACGGCGTCCTGGATCGATTGCCGGCAGGGTCGGAAATTTTCTCCGTTCGGGACTGGGTGAGTGTGTTGTCTTTATCATTTCATTATCATCGACGTGCTGGTCGCCGAAGCGACGTAAGATGAAAAGACTTCCGACGACCGAACTCACCAAAAGGGACTCCCAGTAGCAATTCATTTTTCATTGATTATAGGTAATAAGTGAAATTGCTATCGGGTAGATGCGAATAATTATTTGTATATAAATTTCACGAATTTACCGACGATGTTCATGATAGATGGTCCTCATAAAAGTACATATTGAAAATAAGTAAACACAATTTCCAGAATGAATTTTCGCTCCGCAGCGGAATGTGCGCTGTTACAAAACTTTCAGACATATAAACGAATGTGTCGGGCCGAGGCTCCAACTCGTTACCTTTGCTTACCGCGAGCAAGTGCTCCTCACAACTTTACTTCCGACAACAGTCCCTCATCTCCTACCTTCCAAATTCCACAGAAGTTTTCTGCAAGGTAAGGGCTTGCTGTTGTCTACAGAACCACGTTTGCACCTAGATGTACACCTCTTCGTCGAAACCGAAGCAACGACCACGAATGATGCTTTTCTTCATGGCTCCAAAAATATGGAAATCGGATGGGAAGAGGTCGGGATTGTGTGGAGTACGTGTAAGGGCTTCCCAGCGAAACTACTGCAACGTACATGAAAGTTCTGCAGAAAATAATTGCATAAGCTTCTGCCACCAGAGTCAGTTGACATAAAAACGTTTTATGAGTGTCGTACGCGCCATAATGCAAAAACAATGATGGAGAAACCAACGTTTCGGCCATGGTTACAATGGCCTTCTTCTGGATCAATAGACCGAGAAGGAGGCCCCTGTAAAACTGGCAGAAGCGTTGGTTTCTCCAGTATATTTTTTTCCATTATGACGCGATACGACACTCATAAAACGTTTTTATGTCAACTGACTCTGGTGGCAGAAGCTTATGCAATTATTTTCTGCAGCGTAGTCGAGACAACCTTGGCAATACATGGAATAACCCATATATAACCCACATTCCATACAGTCCCATCTCTTCCCATGCGATCTCATTATTTTTAGAGTCCTGAAGTGACATTCGTAGGCGGCCATTTGCTTCAGACTAAGAGGCACACGGCAGGGTACAATCGTAGCTCCGCAGGCAACCGCTAAAATTTTCCTACAAATGCCATGATCGCCTTTTCTCACAATAGGACAAATTTATTAACAGCTACGGACGTTATTTTTTAAAATACTAAAAAATTTACTTACTTTTCTCTACGTGTCTCGTTCTCGTTTGAACGCCTCTTGTAGCAGAAGTTAGAACACATGAAAATCTCTTATTTGAAATACACTCCTGGAAATGGAAAAAAGAACACATTGACACCGGTGTGTCAGACCCACCATACTTGCTCCGGACACTGCGAGAGGGCTGTACAAGCAATGATCACACACACGGCACAGCGGACACACCAGGAACCGCGGTGTTGGCCGTCGAATGGCGCTAGCTGCGCAGCATTTGTGCACCGCCGCCGTCAGTGTCAGCCAGTTTGCCGTTTCATTCGGAGCTCCATCGCAGTCTTTAACACTGGTAGCATGCCGCGACAGCGTGGACGTGAACCGTATGTGCAGTTGACGGACTTTGAGCGAGGGCGTATAGTGGGCATGCGGGAGGCCGGGTGGACGTACCGCCGAATTGCTCCACACGTGGGGCGTGAGGTCTCCACAGTACATCGATGTTGTCGCCAGTGGTCGGCGGAAGGTGCACGTGCCCGTCGACCTGGGACCGGACCGCAGCGACGCACGGATGCACGCCAAGACCGTAGGATCCTACGCAGTGCCGTAGGGGACCGCACCGCCACTTCCCAGCAAATTAGGGACACTGTTGCTCCCGGGGTATCGGCGAGGACCATTCGCAACAGTCTCCATGAATCTGGGCTACGGTCCCGCACACCGTTAGGCCGTCTTCCGCTCACGCCCCAACATCGTGCAGCCCACCTCCAGTGGTGTCGCGACAGACGTGAATGGAGGGACGAATGGAGACGTGTCGTCCTCAGCGATGAGAGTCGCTTCTGCCTTGGTGCCAATAATGGTCGTATGCGTGTTTGGCGCCGTGCAGGTGAGCGCCACAATCAGGACTGCATACGACCGAGGCACACAGGGCCAACACCCGGCATTATGGTGTGGGGAGCGATCTCCTACACTGGCCGTACACCTCTGGTGATCGTCGAGGGGACACTGAATAGTGCACGGTACATCCAAACCGTCATCGAACCCATCGTTCTACCATTCCTAGACCGGCAAGGGAACTTGCTGTTCCAACAGGACAATGCACGTCCGCATGTATCCCGTGCCACCCAACGTGCTCTAGAAGGTGTAAGTCAACTACCCTGGCCAGCAAGATCTCCGGATCTGTCCCCCATTGAGCATATTTGGGACTCACGCGGTCTGCAAGTCCAGCACGAACGCTGGTCCAACTGAGGCGCCAGGTGGAAATGGCATGGCAAGCCGTTCCATAGGACTACATCCAGCATCTCTACGATCGTCTCCATGGGAGAATAGCAGCCTGCATTGCTGCGAAAGGTGGATATACACTGTACTAGTGCCAACATTGTGCATGCTCTGTTGCCTGTGTCTATGTGCCTGTGGTTCTGACAGTGTGATCATGTGATGTATCTGACCCCAGGAATGTGCCAATAAAGTTTCCCCTTTCTGGGACAACGAATTCACGGTGCTCTTATTTCAATTTCCAGGAGTGTATTATAAACTAAAAATCTCTAAAACTAATAATCTTTCATTTAGGTGAAAGAAGAAACTGGTTGATTTAATATATTTATTTTTAAAAAGTTTTATTTTCACACACACCATTTTACAGCAGAGAAGCAGTTCTTGTGCACTGTTATATACACTTCGTTGACAACAGTGTGTGTGTGTTGACTCCCAAGGATAGGGGAGGGATGCACCATTACAACAGGCCTCCCTCAATTATTCTGGTGCCTGGTCTCACTAGGATCACCTCAAACCAGTTGGCTGGCTTTACGCGATTTCATGTACACTGTTGCTTCTTGCTCTTCTGAGAAGGTTTAAATAAAGTCTATCATACATCATCGTTTCCATGAAAACCATGGTCATTGACAGTTAATCGTCTTGTTTTATACTGTAGTTATCATTTTCAGCCATCCGAGGATCTTGTGCAGCTACTGAGAAATTTTAACACATTACTCAGGCATCTTTCTGAATATGAACATCTTTACATCGTTAATTCCTTGTTCATCAACGATCTAACGTGTGCCATCATCATATACTGACACTGCTTCAGCTGAGAGATAAGTGACGTATAAGTCAACGTACAATATCAGTCAGAGGTGTATTCTCCGCAACACGGACACAACATTGGTGTCTTCTCAGAGGAAATCGAATTTTACTTATACTCAATGCGTGCTTCGATGAGACGTAGTTTCACCTGTTTCATTCTATGCTGTCTGTGATATCGATGCACGATATTTCAATTCAGCCAGTCCTAGGAACGAAGACTCATAATCCCTTCAATAACATGAAGCTGCAAACCCAGTGTACTTGCTGTATAGCTACGCGGAAGTACAATTCTATAAATTCAGATTTACGTTATCTTCTTCGTGAAGTTTAAACTTACACTGATTTTGACATTGTAAGCACTATTTGTCTAATGGTCAAACATCAGTATCAATTGCAAGGTTATTTTCAATGTTTATTTTGAAACCAAGGACCATCGGTAAGAGTACAAGGGAATGTAGATCTCTTCTGAACAGCACGTTGCACAATAATGTTCATATCTGGGGTGTTGGGTAGCCAGTGGAACTGTTTAAACTCAGAAGAGTGTTCCTGGAACCGCTCTGTAGCAATTCTGGACGTGAGATGTGTCGCATTAACCTGCTGTAATTACTCAACTCCGTCGGAATGCACAATGGACATTAATGGATGCAGGTGATCAGACGGGATGCTTACGTTCATGTCACCTGTCAGAGTCGTATCTAGACGTATCAGGGTCCCATAGCACTAAAACTGCACACGCTCCACATCATTGCAGGGCCTCCACCAGCTTGTACAGTCCCCTGCTGACATGCAGGTTCCATGGATTCATAAGGTTGTCTCCATAACTGTATACCTCCATCCTCTCGATACAATTTGAAATGAGACTCCTCCGAACAGCAGCATGTTTCCAGTCATCAACAGTCCAATGTCGGTGTTGGCGGGCCCAGGCGAGGTGTAAAGCTTCGTTCCGTGGAGTCATTAAGGGTACACGAGAGGGCCTTCGGCTCCGAAAGTCCATATCGATGATGTTTCGTGGAACGGTTCACAGGCACTTGTTGATGACCCAGAAATGAAATCTGTAGCAATTTGCCGAAGGGTTGCACTTCTGTCACTTTGAACCATTCTCTTCAGTTGTCGTTGGTCCCGTTATTGCAGGAACTTTTTCCGGCACCAGCGATGTCGGAGATTTAATTCGCGGAACAGTCTTGAAATGGTCGTAAGGGAAAATCCGCACTTCATCGCTACCTCGGAGATGCTGTGTCCCATCGCTCGTGCGCCGACTGTAACACCACCTTTAAACTCACTTAAATCTTGATAACCTGCGATTGTAGAAGTAGTAACCCATCTAAAAACTGCGCCAGACACTTGTTGACTTATATAGACTTTGCCGACAGCAGCGCCGTATTCTGCCTGTTTACATATCTTTGTATTTAAATAAATCTGCCTATAGCAGTTTGCTTGGCGCTTCAGTGTGCGTACATGTAGGCGTTTCAACAATTCAAGTTAAAAGTTGTCACATACAATTTTCAGTTATTTAATAACTTTATTTCGAGAACTGGTATTTGCTCAAGGTATGAAGAGATGGTATTCTGTACCAAGGAACGATTGCAAACAGTTTGGTTATCTGGGATAGCCTTTGAAGCTGATGAGGAGTGATGTGTTCTGTTTCAAGTACAATGGGCCCATCACAGCGTTCCTCTAAGGCAAGGGACTTTGGGTAAAATGTCTGAACGAGTCTGTGCTATCCTGGTCGCGTTGTAGGTGAGATGTATGGTGTTTTTTGGAGCCAGTATTGAATTTCGTGTTAATGTGATAGTTCGTAGACTTCTTTATTTGTAAAGTTATTTCGTTAAGTATTCACGGAGCATTTACATTTCAAGGTGAAATTTTCACTGACACACCTTGCGAGATTACTAAGAACATCACGAGCGGCAGAAGCAGGCTTACAATGCTATTGTCAGTTCTTTGTCTTACGAGATCCGTAGGCACGAGCTTTGGTACAGAACAAGAATACCATCATTCAATCCGATGAGCACTTCAGGCAACTTATTCACTCTTTCATTAAGTTCAGCTTATCAGACGTTTTACATTGTACCTAAAATTTTTTCATATATTGCTTGCATATCTGATTTACTTACCACGTGTTCTGTGCTGCTACGAAATCACGCGTGCTCTGTTCACTTGTTGCTGAATTAATAACATTGCACGGAACATAAAAAATTTCTATCGTTTAACATTTACTTTCCACTGATTCCTAACTGAAATATGATGATTCGACGTAACATGCTATGCGGTCGTACATCTGCGTTTAAGCAATTGTAGATGTTCAATTATGGACCTTTCTTTTTCAGCAAACGTGTTTATTCGTATCAGCTGCTTTCACAGTCAACATTTAATTAAATGACATTTTTGTTGGTTCTAGTTCTCTGCATGATTTTTCAGGTAGCTGAAGATAAGATACTTCGAGATGTTCACCGGCGAAATCTCATTGAACATTCGAAATTTGTCCTGAGATCTTAATATTTCAAGCTTTATGTGGGAAGAGAGAGGATAACATAGTCACGTATGCTGATTGAACATGCCACTGTCTATAAGAAGAGGCATTATCTTATTTCGTAAATAAGGCCATCAATCTGCTGATAAGTGATTCGATCACTAAAGTTCAGTTTAAATATTCATTTATGCCCATAAATCGACTTGTTAAGCTATGAGTGCTTTCCCCTTGGGAATTTGTTCCTATAAACTCAGACAAAATATTATGGGTCAATACTTCATGTTATACGAGGACATTTCAGTCAGGGCAATTTTCTATGAACATTCTCATATGTACTCAGAATTCAAGAAGCAAGGGATAGCTTACGAAGTGTATTCTTATACTCTAGGTAGTAGTGGATAGTCATAGATACCCTGTTTCCAGAAAATGAAACGTATTTAGCGGTTTTGGGGCAGGCAGCACTTACGAAGTTCAGCCTAAATTGTGCTAAGAGGATTTAAAACTACCAAGAAGTGTTTGTAGGCACGGGTGTTGGGATGACTGCTTCCGGCTTTCGTCTTACAACCAAGGAAAATCACTCTAAAACCTTCCTCAGAACCTGGGGATTGGAACTGCTATTATCCTGATTCAAGAACGCCTTCACAGAATCACAAAAGTCCCACTTATGTATATATGTATCGGCAGTTATGTACTAAAGTGTACAGTGCAGGACGTGAACTTCAGTGTACTTCAACATCTAGCATGCCTATAGATACGGCGTATCCGCTGCTCTCTGTGGTTTGACATGTGTTTTATGTGCTAGTGGATTAAAATGTCCAAATAAACTTGAAAAACCCTTTACGATTCGTGAATTGAAGTTTAATACTTAATAATCAATTTTCCCTTTCAAAAATTCTTTCAACGATTTAGTTATGCACATTCGATAGAAACGGAAAATAACAGCACAGATGATCTTATCTTTCAGTAGAACCACTTTAAACATATATCAGGATATCTTGGAACTTTCCTGTATGTTTCAAATATGAGTGGTCCACAAACATGATTATATACATAATTGCGATTCACCAAACAAGTATTCGTCATTTCTGTTATGTATTAGTTCACCCTATTACATAGATTATGCGAGTACGAGTTAGTATGCTAGTGGTCAAGATTATAGTCAACACTCGTCACAGACACCTTGCCGAAAACCACTGCCAATTACGTTCTTTCAACAAAAATACGGACGATGCATTTTCCAACTGTCGTTTTGTGTGTTTACGTAGCTCCAAAATGTTATTCTAGCCAACCTAGGGTGATTAAAAATTTTTGTTTCCGTAACTATCCTACTTATACTTATAACTACTTTTTGCAGTGGTTTCCCGTTATAAATTCAAATAATACAGCATAAACACAATTGTAACATCGTATCATGACGTCAAATGTAGCAACATGGGAATTAATTAATTAAATCAAACTGGTTGTCTACTCTCATGATATGTAATTACTGCATACAAATTATTAAGTAAAATGGCTGCAATACAAAGCTAATTAACGTACGGTGCTTCATAGCATGTGGCGATAACTGATATTGCTGTAGGAGGACAGCAGTGCGCGATATTCGGAATCACAGTGATTGCGCTTCTCAGGAAGTTGTTATTAACATCTACCGAATCGTTGTACGCTGCGGGATATGAAAATGTGTTTAAACGGCAGAAATTCAATTCACGTAACGGCAAGCGACAAAAATATTAAGAACAGCAAGTAGAATCACTTTACGGAACTGGTGGAGACTCTCGACTGATGCAGCTCGGTTTATTTAGAAAACTATAGGGTACCTTAAGAAGAAAATGTCGCAATTTTTCCACAGACGGTCCTGTTCATGACGATCCAAGAAGTTTTTAAGCAACCCGGTTAGGACGTTTCTAGACGATTTGCCTCCAAGTGTTTCTGCCTTTGTAGACTTCCTCACTCATCTCAGCATCCTACATCTCTCCTTTAATCTTTCTTGATCGTCCTATTGGTCTACAGCCGTGCACGTTCATTTGCAAGAATCGGCTGGGAATCTGGTAAGGCTGCATCCGTTTTACATGACCGAACGACTTTATCATAGCTGCACTCAACCGTTTTCCCTCTCCTTGTCATTTGTTCATTTCACAGGCTTGTAATTTACTTGCTTGTCGTTTGGTTATAACTCTTCTCTCCAGCCTAAATAACATGGTGGACAAAGGAGAAGTTCTGAATATGGTTGTTTAACTTTTAAATGGACGTCCTTAAACCAGTCTTCGTACTAGGCCGAAAAATTTGAATCGAGTGGCTATTTTGTTCAGTCACCGTTAACAGGCTTAGTTAAGATCGTACTTTCTTGCAAATGCACTTGTCTGAAAATGAGACAAGTCTTCTACCACTACATACTAGAGAAATTGTTGAGACTTTCGTGATTATTTATGTGTACATGAAAATTGCTATATTGCCTATGTTCTGTAGGAACATAACCAATATCGTGCTTTTCATTTATTATAGTTCTACAAGAAAATCTGTTAACAGGAACAATACTTGGTCTGTCTCCATAAGCGAGAGGCCATAGTGCCTAAGTGCCATGCTGAAGAGCCGAGTTCAGTCTACTTCCTAGGTTTCCACACCGCATCTGGGGCCCTGTTCTGTATCGTTCATACCGATCGGTAAGGTAGGTTAGCGTCAGCAGTGACGTTTCCTGTTCTTTATCCCAATTTTCTATTCTGTAGACTTCTGAGACCTGTCACCGATCGGTCCTTCCGCCGATTTGCCGACAACTTTACCAAGAGGTGGTTAGGATTCGGTATGGCCACTCATTCGATTCGGTGTGATTTGTTTACAGTGAGAATTTGTTGTTCGAGAATTATTGAGTTGCTTTAGTTTCGTATTTAGTGATTGTGTTTTACTGATGAAGCACCAGGAAGCATCCGACTGGAAAGTGAGTTCATAATATACTGTTTTCCTTTGTTAGAAATATAGTTTATATTGTTGTGACTGTAAATGATTATAACATAAAAATATTTTATGTCAATATTATCACAAAATACCTGTCATTTTAAGTAATTAACAGATTAAAAATAATTAAATTTCAAAACGTCGGTTCCGCTTACGTATATTATACGACTGTTACATGAAATTACTAGCCACATCGCATACTATTTCCCGCAAATTATTTACTTATTGGTTACTGCAATGCGTTCAAAACTTTTAAGTAACAATGGAAAGGAATTTTGTGGAGCCCGGTAGTGGAAACCTTTCAAAATTGCACGCCTTTATGGCTTACGCTCGCGTCATTCGGCAACGAAGTCAGCCTCCATCCCTCCCGATTAGAATTATCAGGAATAAAGCACTTCTTCCGTATGAGTTATAGTGGTAAGTGGTTAAGACAAGGAACTGTAGGTATCAAGGAAGTACGTTCACACATTGCTGGGTACTGAAAACTACGTTTCCTCTTCGTGTTTGTAAAACGTTCTGAGACTTTGTTATTCGTGAAATTTAAGCATTTTTCTGCAATATTCGTTGTTATTTGCTTGTAATACCGTGATTCCTCAGTAATGAGTATCTTCGATTTCGTGACTTCCATATGTTTATGAAATGAACGATGAAAGATGGAACTGCTACAGATGAAATTGCTGTGCTTGAAATAACTGACAGTGACATTTATATTTTTTCTTGTCACAAATAATTCACCGTTATTTTTCCAAATACGTAGCGATTTCCAAGTGTGTGATTAGACAGGAACTTCAGGGCACAACTTAAACTACTGCGAATGAAAGCAGCAGCAATCGTGTTTTTGCTCTTGCTTGTGACAGGTATTTATCTGCAATCAAATCCTTAACAACAGTAGACAGACATGAACGATCGCCGCCATAATATTTTTAGACTATACGAGTTTATATGAAATATTTTGACTCATCAGATGCATTTTATACACTACGATGAGCTTCAGTAGCGGTATTTGACACTCGCCTTCGAAAACGCGTTTCCTAAATTTTGTTTTTAAGACTCAAATCGTTGATGCATCATATAGAAAAATAAGCTACTTGATCGCTTGCATCTCTAGAAGCGAGTTAAATCACATTCTATAGGTCTTCTTCTTTGACACTCTCTGAAGCAATTTTTCGGATGTTTTTATAGATGTATTTTTACAATGTGGTACTACACACCATTCACAACTGATATTCCGAAATGTAAGATCCAAAACAAGACGTCGACGTGAAAAATTGGAAATTTGTGGTAAGGTGTTATGGGACCAAACTGTTGAGGTCATCGGTGTGTAAGCTTACACACTACTTACTGTAACCTAAACTACCTTACGCTAAGAACGACACACACACCCATGCCCGAGGGAGGACTCCAACCTCCATTGGGGAGAGCCGCATGGACAGTGACAAGACGTCTGAGACCGCGCGGCTACCCTGCGTGGCCGTCGATGTGAATAAGAATAAGATGGCTTAATATGGCATTTACACTGAACAGCCAAAGAAACTGGTACACCTGCCTAATATCGTGTAGCCCCCCCCCCCTCCCCCATGAGCACACAGAAGTACAACAACATGACATGGCATGGACTCGACTAATGTCTCAAATAGTGCTAGAGGAAACTGACATCGTGAACCCTGCAGGGCTGTCCATAAATCCGTAAGAGTACGACGGGATGGAGATCTCTTCTAAACAGCACGTTGCAAGGCATCCCGGATGTGCTCAATAATGTTCTTGTCTGTGGAGATTAGTGGCCAAAGGAAGTGTTTAAACTCAGAAGAGTGTTCCTGGAGCCACTCTGTAGTAATTCTGGACATCTGGGGTGTCGCATTGTCCTGCTGGAATTGTCCAAGTCCGTCGAAATGCACAATGGATGCAGGGTATCAGACAGGATGCTTACGCACGTGTCACCTGTTGGAGTAGTATATAGACGTATCAGGGGTCCAACATCACTTCAAGCCTCCACCAGCTAGAACAGTCCCCTGTCTCCATACCCGCATACATCCATTCGCTCGATACAATTTGAAACGAGACTAGTCCGACCAGGCAACATGTTTCCAGTCATCAGCAGTTCAATGTCAGTGTTGAAGGGCCCATGCGAGGCGTAAAGCTTTGTGTCGTGCAGTGATCAAGGGTACACGAGTGGGCCTTCAGCTCCAAAAATCCATATCGATGATGTTTCGTTGAATGGTTCGCACGCTGACACTTGTTGATGGCCCAGCATTGAAATCTGCAGCAATTTGCGGAAGTGTTGCGCTTCTGTCACGTTGAAAGATTCTCTTCAGTTCTCGTTGATCCCGTTCTTGCATGACCATTCTGTGGCCGCACCGATGTCGGAGATTTGATGTTTTACCGGATTCCTGATATTACGGTACACTTGTGAATGCTCTTACGAGAAAATCCCCACTTCATCACTACCTCGAGGATGCTGTCCCCCATCGCTCGCTCGCCGACTATAGCAACACATTCAAACTCACTAAAATCTCGATAACCCGCCATTGTAGCAGCAGTAACCGATCTAACAACTGCGCCAGAGCCTTAGCGTGTTATATAGGCGTTGCCAACCGCAGCGCCGTATGCTACCTGTTTACATATCTCGGTATTTGAACACGCGTGCCTATACCTATTTGTTTGGCGCTTCAGTGTAGAACGCTGTTTCTTACATATCGGCTTATTTGCGTTACATACCGTCATGTTCCACGATACAATTCACAGCCCTCTACCGGCAGAAGGCTACAACCTGTGACAGCGAAGCGGAAAAGTCGGCCGAGTAATGACATGTAATGTCTCAACCGCTATTGCCAAAAGAATAAGAAATTCAGGTGCATTACTGTTCAGCAAGCCCTCTTACTACAGTGTTTCCAAGCACAAATAGGCGTAAAATCTTCTTGAATTGGCGACTAAATATTGTAACACAGTCAAAACTTGCGTCACCCATCAAGCTCCTAGATATAACAGTTTGATTTTCGTACAGGATGTTGTGCACTGTCCACTCGAGATGCAAAAATCCATTTCCCGCATTTTCTCTAAGTGAATACCACTGGTATTTTTTCGTTATTGTGCTCTCACCGAACGACCAGAAACTTTTTAACATTGTGCCTCTTCGGTCCCGTTTGCATTCATTAATCGGAAGTGAATAGTAGTCATAGCTTATGAGGCGTGTTTATAAATTTAACCCTCTCAGTTTCATTTGTGAAGTACATTAATCCATTAAACAAAAATGGATAGCCACAACAATTTCAGTTTCTAATTTTCCACTTTCTGCAATATCTGCAACAATGATCACCTTAGTCATCAGCCAAAATTTTTAATTGCATTTCCTGAAATAATAGGTGGAGCACCCAGAAGATATGGTCGGTGTCGATGTAGCTTCGTATATGGTCACACCATAGGTAGGTCTATGAATGGTTCGAGCTGCAATTCTCTATGACGTGTAGAACGACCAGAAGGGTGCATTAGTGTTGATGGGGTTTACTGTTCTTACCATGTCTGCTGAATGGGCGTTAATACGGTTAACATCTTAAGGTGTTGAGAGATCACTTTGACGCACATGGAGCTGCCGAGTACTAGTTCGAGATAGCATTGTCAGCAATTTGAAGGTGGTCTCGTAGTGGGTCTCCGTTTGGTCGTATTATCGAATCATTCAATACATTGGTAGGGCACTCAGAGGTGACAGTAAACCAATGTTGGACTCCATAGGAACGTAAGGGCAAGTATTCTAGTAGTTCTGGCGCCATTGACCACACCTGACAATCACAAGGGGGGATCGCCACATTTTGCACCAAAAACACGTGACTTACAGGGTTCCCCACTCTTCCCACACACTCAGTAGTGTGAATTAGCAATATGAATTGGTTTTACGCCGTGTACGTCTGACTGAAAATATGGCTCGCATAGGTCATAGAGTCGTGCAGTCAGCTTTAATCCCAGTAGCTAAGATAGCAAACTAATCTGTGGCAAACTGTGATACTAAAAGTCTAACAAATTAATCAAAGACTAGTGATGCATATTAATTAACAAATGATCAAAGATCTTAAATGAAAAAAATTTGAAATACTTCAATATTAACGTAGGCGGTATCACGAGTTAAGTCTTGCACAAGCCTGATAATTTATTCACAAATAAAGCAATGCTATTCAGAAAAAGTGGTCTAACAAAATATACTTAAACATTTTTTAGAATAATAATAAATATTAAGCAGCAGTTGATGTTGCATAAAACATAGCATGAATCTAGCGCAAATGCACTTATAATAAAAGAACGACAATTACGCTAGACTAAACGAAATAAACAACATAAAACGCCACAATGTTTCTTTCTGTTGTTTGAATGTGGAAGACTCCTCCGGTTCGACACATTTACATTACGCAATATTTAAGAGTACACAGTATTGAGGCACTGAAGAATGTATTGTAATTTTGCTTGTTGGGATAGTGCTTACGCTGCTACGCTATTATCCAATCCTTTTTTTTAATCCCATCCTGAAACCTTTCTTTTGTTTCCGTCATTGCTTGTTCGATGTATAGGTTGAACAATTCTGATGAAAGTCCACGCCGCTGTATTTTTAGATCCTTTTTAATCCGTGCTCATCGTTCTTAGTCTTCCAGTCTCTTTTCCCCTCTCGGTTCTTGACCAAATTGTATATTACCTATATTTCCCTCTATTTTCCCCCAATTGTTCTCAGAATTTCGAACGTCTTGCAGTATTCCATATTGTCAAACACCTTTTCCAGATGAGTCCTATGAACCTGTTGACTTCTCTTCTGCCTTTTTTCCATTTTCAAACACAACGTCAGAACTGACTCTTTGGTGCCTTTACATTTCCTAAAGCCAACATTAGATTTTCATCTCCCTTTACGAAGTTAATTATCCTTTCAATATCCTCATATTCTTTATCTATGTCTTCTTTTTCTGCTTGCGACGTTGGCATGTATGCCTGAATTATTGTTGTTGATTTTGACGAGGACAACCCTGTCACTGAATTGTTTACTGTAACTCACGCGTTACTCTGCCTTCCTATTCACAACGAATCCGTTATACAATTTTCTGCTGCTGTTGGTGTTAGCCTATACTTATCTGACTAGATCTCCCTGTCTTCTTCCCATTTCATCACTTCACTGAGACACATTATACCCAATTTGAGTCTTTGCATTTCCCTTTTCAGATTTTCTAGCTTCCCTAATACGTTAAAAGTTCTGACATTACACCCCCGATCCGTAGAACGTTACACTTTCGTTCGTTGTTCAGTCTTTTTCTCAGAGTCACATCCCGGAAGTCCCAATAGGAGGCTAGTCTAGAGTCTTCTGACAACGGGGAGATCTCAGTGACTCTTTTCAATTACAGGCCATGTGTCCTGTGGATACACATTAAGTGTCTCTCATGCAGTGGTTTCCATTGTCTTCTGCATGCTTAAGCGGCTTATTCTTCCGCTTCTTAGGGGCAGTTTCCCACCCAAAGGGAAAGAGAGTGCCCTGAACCTGTGTCCGATCCTCCGTCATCTTTGACAAGGCCGTTGGCAGAACGAGTCACTACTAATCCAGAAGTCCTCGATCACCATTTCCGATGACTTTTTATTCGAAATTTAAGCAGTGACAAGGTTCAAACCAGGAATTCAGAACCGTTTTTTATTAATAGCTGAAGACTCCACCTCTAGACCACGGCTGTTATGGTAAAACGTACTGAGTAGTTGCCCTAATCTTCTCTTTGTCGCTGATCACCCTTCTTGCCAGAGGAACTCCTAGCCTCAAGCCTAAGCCCAAAGCTCCTCCCTCCAGAACACCATTTTAACTTTGCGATATTTTCATTAGCCTGTGATTTATCCAGGATACGTATCAAGTCATGAATGATGTAACCCGTTCACATCTCCGTCTATCATCCAAGCAAAGTAATTCATTCCCTGCAACGTTCTAAGCCGGAGCCTGGCAGCAGTCGGATTAGTGAATTACCACTCCACGCATAGGCCGTTTTTAGCACAGCTCAAATGGCTGCGTTTGAAGAGGTGCCGAGACGGGGAAGATTGGACTGTTGATGAATGGCATGGCACAGAGCACAGCGACGAATGCTTTACCCCCTACGGCCATCATTGGCGAGTATGGTGTCAACATGTGGAGGGTGCCATTTCATCCAACTTTTTGTAGAGGGAGACCGGTGCTGTTCGTGGCGTCATGGTGTGGGGATCCTTCGGGTTGGACTTCAGGATGAAGCTGTAGCTGAGTGAACTCAAACGGCACAATGGTACGTCATGGACCTCCTAATTCCTCATGTGTTAGCTCTCAGGCGACAGTATCTTGGTGCCACTGTTCAACAGAATGTATGGTTCCTATATATACGAACTGTCTGGGTGGTGGTGACGTATTCCTGTATCCAGCAGGACCCCCAGATCCGTTCCCAAAATGACTCCAACAGTATCCAAGATATCAAGAACCTGTTTCAATAGTTGTGGGCCAGCTACTAGAGAATGCAACAGCTTTATGACGCCTTTACTGACCGAATCTGGCCATATATCCAGACCAGAGTGAGTGCAATTTCCATTTCAGACTGATAAGCGGGCTTGCGAAGTTCTATCCAAACTTGACTCCAGTTTGTAATCACGGCAGTAATATCATATATCCTACGTATCTCTGACGTTTCGTTTCGTTTTCCCTGCTTCCATAGCTGCTTTACTTTTTTGTCAGGCAATGTATTTACGTTTCTGCTACAAATTATGTTGACAAAAAGTGAAAAAATCATGGCTCACAACACATCTGTCGGCATTACTTGTAAATTGTCAAAAAACACTGTCTGTGAGTTGTAGATGATTCACAAAACGTCTTCCAACACTCTGTTAACTTGAACAAACAGTATTGACTGAGATAAAAGTAACGTTAACAACAAAACGTTGTTCTGACCCGGACTTGTATTGTTGTTGTTGTGGTCTTCAGTCCAGAGATGGTATGATGCAGTTCTCCATGCTACCCCTTCCTGTGGAAGTTTCTACATCTCCAAGCACCTACCGAAACTTACATCCTTCTGACTCTGCTGAGTGTATTCATTTCTTCGTCTCCCTTTACGATTTTTACCCTCCACGCTGCCCTAAACTTCTAAATTGGTGATCCCTTGATGTCTCAGAACGTGTCCTACCAACCGATCTCTTCTTCTATTCAAGTTGTGCCACAAATTTCGCTTCTCCCCAATCCTATTCAGTACCTCCTCATTAGTTATATGATCTACCCATCTAATCTTCAGCATTCCTCTGTAGCACCACATTTCGAAAGCATCTATTCTCTTCTTGTCTAAAATATTTACCGTCCACTTTTCAGTTTCATACATGGCTCCACTCACAACACATACTTTCAGAAGAGACTTCCTGACACTTAAAATAATTCTCGATGTTAACAAAATGCTCTTCTTCAGAAACGCTTTCCTTGCCATTGTCAGTCTACATTTTATATCCTCTCTGCTTCGACCATCATCAGTTATTTTGCTCCCCAAATAGCAAAACTTGTAAGGTGTCAGCCAAATCCAACACCTTCCATGAAAACACTGACATGATAAGCAAATCTAGTAGCATGTTACATAACTCCGAATAAATCGCGACATTAAATTAACCAAAGTAATACGAGTAAAGAGTGAGAAAATGGAATACCACAGACTAACACAAGAATGCCTAAATGCATGGTTACCTTCCCACTGTGAGACAGACGCAGTTCTGAGGGGAGAAACGAGAGCAGAAGCCGAGAGCAGAACCGTGTTAAGCGAGAATGCCTTCGATAAGAGACGGACACCCACGTCGCCAGCTGACCGCTAGGACCACACCCCAGCCGCAAGTTTTAGCGTGAGACTTTAACACGTCTCTATTACGTCAGGACCACCCCCAGCCCACGTTAAAAGCTAGAGCCCTCCAGAAGAACAGTATAGATCTTACGATAACACAAAAAAGGCCCACCAACCGCAAGTTTTAGGGTGAGACATTTTCGCGTCGCTGTTACGTTGCAACCTTTAAAGACATTGCACCACCACTAAAAGTATAACGTTTCTCATTGGATAGACAGAATTTTTGTAGGCGGAGCTTCAGGTTAACATTAAGACCCTTATTGGTCAGATGAAAACACTGCCAGATAGTTTTTTAAACCAACATCGGTAAATTGTAGTAAGGAGAAGTTAGGGTAGATTTGCTTCCAAGACGGCGAGGTGAGCGGAGCTGTGCTGCCCGCCGTCCCCTGACGAACACCGACAAGGTAATGAACGTAAGCGTTGCCGCATTTTTAAGCGCATAAGGTTTCACTCAGAACTGCAGAAGTCTCATCTGTTACAACCACTTTTTGCGTAATACTAGTGTCGATCGTCAATTAAAGCTCATGGTGTTCACATTTGCCACTTCAAGTAAAAATCTCAAACGCGATGATTTTTCTGTTATATAGTTACTGAGAAGCCAGATCAGCCACTGTAATTTACGACAAGTTAGATAAGTAGTTAACGATAATTGAGGGCCACTGTAGACCATTTTGATAGTTTTCTGTTCTGTGAAACTTAATTCAAACCTAGATTATAGATGTGATATGCCATAGGTCGTCCTTCGATACATTGTAGAACTTGGAAACCCACTAAGGGAATATTCGTTCACATCCTGTATGGTTTTTATCATCCTGTATTAAAATATTTCCTTTTATCAATAGTCCACAACTCGTGGTCGTGCAGTAGCGCTCTCGCTTCCCGCGCCCGGGTTCCCAGGATCGATTCCCGTCGGGGTCAGGGATTTTCTCTGCCTCGTGATGACTGGGTGATGTGTGATGTCCTTAGGTTAGTTAGGTTCAAGTAGTTCTAAGTTCTAGGGGACTGATGACCATAGATGTTAAGTCCCATAGTGCTCAGAGCCATTATTTTATCAATAGTGCAATTTATAAACAATATTTTTGTGAGTAGAATAAAATTTCCAGTGGTAAACTTAACTGCTTTTTCGACGTTATTTTACCAGCTAACTAAAAATAGGAAAGCCTTGATCCCCTTCCACTCAATTTAGTTAGTATTAAAACTCTTTTACAGGGAGTGCAGTGGAGCTGACGCTGAAATCATTAAGTATTTGGTTATATCATCGCTAGTCTCACTGAACTCTTCTGAACTCTACATATCATGTGTGGTCTGGCGTCTCCTTACCAGCAACAGGTCCCAGGTTCAAACTAGTCAATTCACTAAAAAACTTGCTCAGAACATCGTTGTGCAAAAATGGCAGGGAGACACAATATAGAACAAGCAGACACCACGCCGAATGTTAGAAAATGGCGGCCCTGCCAGGATGGTAAAATACCATGATTGAAGGTCGATCACATGCCTAACTAGGTCAGAAAAATATAGTGTTGAAAAATTGTCATAATAAAAAGAATTTTTTTTGAACGTTACAAATGGTCAAAAACAGTGGCTGCAGCGATAGATAGCAAGAAAGTATTCAATAAAAGTGAGACATTCTGGCAGAGACAATAACATAATTAAGTTATGAATTTTAATATTGTTAGAATTAAGTTTTCTCTCCAATTCAAGCGCACAGGTGGCAGACACATCGTTCACAAGTTGGTTCTGACCCAACAAGTAAGTGAATTGATTGCCAAGTCGATGGGCAAAAAGTGTATGAAACACGTGAGATCGTATGAGCACATGTTGACTTGAAGTAGGGCGCGTGAATTGCTTTTAAAATAGAAAATAAGATATTTGGAAAGATTAGCAATGGCATATCGAGACCTTGACCTAATTGAATTAGAGACCCCGCATGAAAATGGACAGAGAATAGAGGACAGTACAACAGACGATGCAGTATCGCGAGAAATAGGACATATAACGCACCATAACGAGAAAAATGTACGCCAAGGCACAGAAAACCTAGGTCAGCATACGACAGAGGAGCAGGAAAGTAGAGAGACAGTCGATGAGGATTCTAACTTGCGTCTTGCATACGTAGAACCCATAGTACAAGTAATCAGAGCTCCCTCGCCACAGAGTACAAGGAATTCGAGCAGAAACGTGTCACTGCACAGTTCAATGCAATCGGTTGCAAAACAACACTTGGACGAAAACACAGAGCGTAGGACGTCGGAAGAAAACGCAATAGGACCCACCAATCTGGCAGAATTATTACAATTAATGATGGAAACCATGATAAGACAAAATAAAGAAACTGCGAACCAAATTAAAATTCAGAATGCAGAAACGACGAACCAAATTGCAGAAATCACGAGACAAATGCGTGAGATTAAAGAACAAAACAAAAAATTCTGTTACACCTACATCATATTGAAGACGAGGCAAAAGTATCTCAAGAAGTGATAGGAAACTTAATAACAGGTCACAATCAATTGAGAACAGACATTGACAAGGTACAAGCGGACGTACAAACATTGCGTAATGACATTCAGGACTAGATCAAAACATTACGTAACAACACCCACGGAGAAGTCAAGAAAGTAGAGAAACAGATAAACGTAATTACTAGACAAGCAGCAGGTAGAGCGCGTGAATTTGTTGAAAACAGTGTGTTACACAAACGTATCACAAAAGCAGCGCTGAAAAGATATGATAACCGCATAGTCAAAATAGAAGCGCAAACGAAGCGACAGTTTCAGAACTTGCGAACAGAGTTTTTGCAAACTATTGAAGAGCGTAGTGAACAGGATCGAACAAGAACAGAGTCTCCAACCACATCCGTATCTGCAACAGCAGCGGAAAAACAAGCAATTAACGAAGATATTACACATTTGCGATTCCAACCACAGGCGGAAAGTAACATACATGAAATCAGACAGCCTGCACAGCAACAAACACGTTTCGAAATTCTTGATGAACAAACGTCATCACAAACACATACGGAACCACTAATGTATGATTCTAGATAGTTTTGATCGTGCAATGAAGCAGCAAGGTTAGCCAGACAAGATACTGAACCAATACCTGACAATGGAAAGCCAGGTCGCGAAGAGTACAGTGCAATGCATTCGGCTACACGTTCACAACCGATGGAAGAAAATTATTGCGTACCACTCCAACGATACTACGCAAGGGTAGGCGAAAGTTACAGTGGACAATATCCAATGGATCTACCACAACCGAAAAGAACGACGGGAGAAATGATCAGAAACAAAAGTGGCGAAGAATCGCGAGTTTCATATGGAACTATGACGAAGAACGACAATGATCATTTCCTCACAGTCAGAAAATTTCAACACTTTCGAGATGGAAACTCACTACATCCACGAACTTTTATTGATCAATTCCAAGTAGGATTACCAGAACACTGGACGCTAGCACACAAATTAGACTTTATATGTGCACACATGTCAGGAACAGTTGCAGAAACCATGCGGAACGTTGCAGCGACATGCCGATCGTACGAAGATTTCAGAGAGAAGTTTCTCTCACGTTATTGGTCCAGCGAAGCACAGAACAGAGTGAAGTACGAATTATTACAGAACCCATATTTTGAAAATTCAGAAGAGAAGAGTCCCTTGAAATTTTTCGAATTAATGGCAAAGAAAAATCAATGCTCATATGTACCATACAGTGACGGAGAGTTGATTAAATTATGCGCGATGAAGCTACCATTGAAATACCAGCAATCATTAGCAGGTCGCGGAGGCAATGACGTCGAAGCATTTAAAGGTATTCTAAGGGAACTAGAGTTCATATTTTCGGAAGATGACGCAAGAAAAAGACGAAGCGCACGTGAAAACGAAAGCAAAAAGCAGTGGAATACACAAGATACAATACGAAGAAACAATAATTACGAACCATGTGATAACTTCGCACCAAGAAACGACAATAGATTTGAACAAAGAACCGGTTATGGATTTAGAAGAGAATATGGTAATAACTATAATTCACCCAGGAATGGCAACAACTATTACAGAGGGAATAACGACAACCGTAACGGGTACAGGAGAACCAATAGACCGACAAATTATCAACAAAGAAACCACTATCAACAAGCTGAACAAGAAAAGAGAATACAGATAGATGAGGTGGAGGTAAGACCACCAAACCCCGGTAAGCGTTCGAACTGACAGCTAAGCCCCCATGCCAAAGAGAATGACGCACCGACCCAGGACAATTGCAGCACCTTGAACGGAGAAGTAAAAATCTTATCACTGTAAGAGAAGAAGGAAGAAACAAATCCGCAGGGACCAGATGAAACGAAGACAAGAAAATAACAATATCGTGTTGGAACGAAATTAATTGGGAGAATACTGACGAGGAAGATGAATTACCAGAGGCATGCAGAACGAATGTAGGAGGAAAGGACGAAGTAAGGAGTATTGCAGAGCTATTTGAGATGGAAACCAGGGAAAGCGAATTCAATTAGGATAATGTGCAGTCGGCAGAAGTTGAAAATAAGTTATGAGTAGGCACACAACCCAACGTATATAATGAAGGAAGTTATGAAGCAATAATTAGAGCACTTAGATGCGATTATGTGAAAGTAGTGACGAAGAAGGAGAAGATAGACTAGGATGAGGAAAAAGTAGAGGATGTTGAAGAAAGCGTAAATGAACGAAAAAATAGAGAAGAGGTAATAAAAGAGAGAGAAGTAGCAGTCGAAGCTTATCCTACAGAAAGTTCGAATTCACAAGGGAAGTTCCTAAAAAGACTCATGTATGATTCAGTGGATGATTCGTTGATGCAAGAAGAAGAAGAACAGAACCAACCCTATCAAATTCAACGAATTGTGAAGGCCATGGTAAAGAATATCCCAGTCAATATTGTAATTGATAGCGGAAGTGAACTGACTGCGATCTCAGAAAATTTATTCATGCAGTGTAACGCCAATGAGGAATTGCCAGTTCTGAAAACACGTAAGATTAAAGTAAGAGGTCCTATTAGAAACAATGCTGCGGAAGTTAAGAGACAAACAAGGTTAACTCTTTCGTGCCAAGGTATTAAGAACCAAGCCAACTTCGTGATTATACCTAAACTAAATGTAGATTTGATTATATGTGCAGATTTTTTAAATGAGAGACGAGGGATAATAGATATGGGGAAAGGTAGCGTAACATTCGGGATGTGACATTTCTCTATGAGCAAAAGCTAAAATTAGAGGAAATACCAGTTGTGGTTGTTGTTGTGGTCTTCAGTCTTGAGACTGGTTTGATGCAGGTCTCCATGCCACTCTATCCTGTGCAAGCTTCTTCATCTCCCAGTACTTACTGCACCTACATCCTTCTCAATCTGCTTGGTGTATTCATCTCTTGGTCTCCCCCTACGATTTTTAGCCTCCACGCTGCCCTCCAATACCAAATTGGTGATCCCTTGATGCCACAGAACATGTCCTACTAATCGATCCCTTCTTCTAGTCAAGTTGTGCCACAAACTTCTCTTCTCCCCAATTCTATTCAATATCTCCTCATTAGTTATGTAATCTACCCATCTAATCTTCAGCATTCTTCTGTAGCACCACATTTCGAAAGCTTCTATTCTCTTCTTTTCCAAACTACTTGTCATTTATGTTTCACTTCCATACATGGCTACACTCCATACAAATACTTCCAGAAACGACTTCCTGACACTTAAATCTATACTCGATGTTAACAAACTTCTCTTCTTCAGAAACGCTTTCCTTGCCATTGCCAGTCTACATTTTATATCCTCTCTACTTCGACCATCATCATTTATTTTACTCCCTAAATAGCAAAACTCCTTTACTACTTTTAAGTGTCTCATTTCCTAATCTAATTCCCTGAGCATCACCCGATTTAATTTGACTACATTCCATTATCCTCGTTTTGCTTTTGTTGATGTTCGTCTTATATCCTCCTTTCAAGACACTGTCCATTCCGTTCAACTGCTCTTCCAAGTCCTTTGCTGTCTCTGACAGAATTACAATGTCATCAGCGAACCTCAAAGTTTTTATTTCTTCTCCATGAATTTTAATACCTACTCCGAATTTTTCTTTTGTTTCCTTTACTGCTTGCTCAATATACAGATTGAATAACATCGGGGAGAGGCTACAACGCTGTCTCACTCCCTTCCCAACCACTTCTTCCCTTTCATGCCCCTCAACTCTTATAACTGCCAACTGGTTTCTGTACAAATTGTAAATAGCCGTACGCTCCCTGTATTTTATCCCTGCCACCTTCAGCATGTGAAAGAGAGTATTCCAGTTAACATTATCAAAATCTTTCTCTAAGTCTGCAAATGCTAGAAACGTAGGTTTGCCTTTTCTTAATCTTTCTTCTAAGATAAGTCGTAAGGTAAGTATTGCCTCACGTGTTCCAACATTTCTGCGGAATCCAAACTGATCTTCCCCAAGGCCCGCTTCTACCAGTTTTTCCATTCGTCTGTAAAGAATTCGCGTTAGTATTTTGCAGCCATCACTTATGAAACTGATAGTTCGCTAATTTTCATATCTGTCAACACCTGCTTTCTTTGGGATTGGAATTATTATATTCTTCTTGAAGTCTGACGGTATTTCGCCTGTCTCTTACATCTTGCTCACCAGATGGTAGAGTTTTCTCAGGAATGGCTCTCCCAAGGCCGTCAGTAGCTCTAATGGAATGTTGTCTACTCCGGGGGCCTTGTTTCGACTCAGGTCGTTCAGTGCTCTGTCAAACTCTTCACGCAGTATCGTATCTCCCATTTCGTCTTCATCTACATCCTCTTCCATTTCCATAATATTGTCCTCAAGTACATCGCCCTTGTATAAACCTTCTATATACTCCTTCCACCTTTCTGCCTTCCCTTCTTTGCTTAGACTGCGTTTCCATCTGAGCTCTTGATGTTCATACAAGTGGCTCTCTTTTCTCCTAAGGTCTCTTTAATTTTCCTGTAGGCAGTATCTATCTTACCCCTAGTGAGATAACCCTCTACATCCTTACATTTGTCCTCTAGCCATCCCTGCTTAGCCATTTTGCACTTCCTGTCGATCTCATTTTTGAGACATTTGTATTTCTTTTTGCCTGATTCATTTACTGAATTTTTATATTTTCTCCTTTCATCAATTAAATTCAATATTTCTTCTGATACCCAAGGATTTCTATTAGCCCTCGTCTTTTTACCTACTTGATCTTCTGCTGCCTTCGCTACTTCATCCCTCAGAGCTACCCCTGTCAATTGTTCCCTTATGCTCGCCCTGAAACTCTGTACAACCTCTGGTTCTTTCAGTTTATCCAGGTGCCATCTCCTTAAATTAGCACCTTTTTGTAGTTTCTTTAGTTTTAATCTACAGTTCATAACCAACAGATTGTGGTCAGAGTCCACATCTGCCCCTGGAAATGTCTTACAATTGAAAACCTGATTCCTAAATCTCCGTCTTACCATTATATAATCTATCTGATACCTTTTAGTATCTCCAGGATTCTTCTATGATTAAGTTATGCTCTGTGCAAAACTCTACCAGACGGCTTCCTCTTTCATTTCTTCCCCCCAATCCGTATTCACCTACTATGTTTCCTTCTCTCCCTTTTCCTACTGACGAATTCCAGTCACCCATGACTATTAAATTTTCGTCTCCCTTCACTACCTGAATTATTTCTTTTATCTTATCATACATTTCCTCAATTTCTTCATCATCTGCAGAGCTAGTTGGCATATAAACTTGTACTACTGTAGTAGGCATTGGCTTTGTGTCTATCTTGGCCACAATAATGCGTTCACTATGCTGTTTTTAGTAGCTTACCTGCATTCCTATTTTTTATTCATTATTAAACCTACTCCTGCATTACCCCTATTTGATTTTGTATTTATAACCCTGTGGTCACCTGACCAAAAGTCTTGTTCCTCCTGCCACCGAACTTCACTAATTCCCACTATATCTAACTTTAACCTATCCATTTCCCTTTTTAAATTTTCTAACCTACCTGCCCGATTAAGGAATCTGACATTCCACGCTCCGATCCGTATAACACCAGTTTTCTTTCTCATTTTATCGATGTCCTCTTGAGTAGTCCCCACTCGGAGATCCAAATGGGGGACTATTTTACCTCCGGAATATTTTACCCAAGAGGACGCCATCATCATTTAATCATACAGTAAAGCTGCATGCCCTTGGGAAAAATTACGGCTGTAGTTTCCCCTTGCTTTCGGCCATCCGCAGTACCAGCACAGCAAGGCCGTTTTGGTTAATGTTACAAGGCCAGATCAGTCAATCATCCAGACTCTTGCCCCTGAAACTACTGAAAAGGCTGCTGCCCCTCTTCAGGAACCACACGTTTGTCTGGGCTCTCAACAGATACGCCTCCATTGTGGTTGCACCTACGGTACGGCCATCTGTATCGCTGAGGCACGCAAGCCTCCCCACCAACGGCAAGGTCCATGGTTCATGGGGGGGAAATACCAGTTATAAACAAACAATTAAAAATGACGCAAGATAAAGAGGATGAAGAATTAGAAAAGTATGCACAAAAGGGGGAATCGCCTCAACTCATGTTGTTGTTGTTGTCTTCAGTCCTGTGACTGGTTTGATGCAGCTCTCCATGCTACTCTATCCTGTGCAAGCTGCCTCATCTCCCAGTACCTACTGCAACCAACATCCTTCTGAATCTGCTTAGTGTACTCATCTCTCGGTCTCCCTCTACGATTTTTACCCTCCACACTGCCCTCCAATGCTAAATTTGTGATCCCTTGATGCCTCAAAACATGTCCCACCAACCGATCCCTTCTTCTAGTCAAGTTGTGCCACAAACTTCTCTTTTCCCCAATCCTATTCAATACCTCCTCATTAGTTACGTGATCTATCCACCTTATCTTCAGTATTCTTCTGTAGCACCACATTTCGAAAGCTTCTATTCTCTTCTTGTCCAAACAAGTTATCGTCCATGTTTCACTTCCATACATGGCTACACTCCAAACAATAACGTTCAGAAACGACTTTCTGATACATAAATCTATATTCGATGTTAACAAATTTCTCTTCTTCAGAAACGCTTTCCTTGCCATTGCCAGTCTACACTTTATATCCTCTCTACTTCGACCATCATCAGTTATTTTACTTCCTAAATAGCAAAACTCCTTTACTACTTTAAGTGTCTCACTTCCTAATCTAATTCCCTCAGCATCACCCGATTTAATTTGACTACATTCCATTATCCTCGTTTTGCTTTTGTTAATGTTCATCTTATATCCTCCTTTCAAGACACTGTCCATTCCGTTCAACTGCTCTTCCAAGTCCTTTGCTGTCTCTGACATAATTACAATGTCATCGGCGAACCTCAAAGTTTTTACTTCATCTCCATGAATTTTAATACCTACTCCAAATTTTTCTTTTGTTTCCTTTACTGCTTGCTCAATATACAGATTTAATAACATCGGGGAGAGGCTACAACCCTGTCTCACTCCTTTCCCAACCACTGCTTCCCTTTCATGCCCCTCGACTCTTATTACTGCCATCTGGTTTCTGTACAAATTGTAAATAGCCTTTCGCTCCCTGTATTTTACCCCTGCCACCTTCAGAATTTGAAAAAGAGTATTCCAGTCAACATTGTCAAAAGCTTTCTCTAAGTCTACAAATGCTAGAAACGTAGGTTTGCCTTTTCTTAATCTTTCTTCTAAGATAAGTCGTAAGGTCAGTATTGCCTCACGTGTTCCAACATTTCGACGGAATCCAAACTGAACCTCCCCGAGGTCTGCATCTACCAGTTTTTCCAATCGTCTGTAAAGAATTCGCGTTAGTATTTTGCAGCCGTGGCTTATTAAACTGATAGTTCGGTAATTTTCACATCTGTCAGCACCTGCTTTCTTTGGGATTGGAATTATTATATTCTTCTTGAAGTCTGACGGTATTTCGCCTGTCTCATACATCTTGCTCACCAGCTGGCAGAGTTTTGTCAGGACTGGCTCTCCCAAGGCCGTCAGTAGTTCTAATGGAATGTTGTCTACTCCGGGGGCCTTGTTTCGACTCAGGTCTTTCAGTGCTCTGTCAAACTCTTCACGCAGTATCTTACCTCCCATTTCGTCTTCATCTACATCCTCTTCCATTTCCATAATATTGTCCTCAAGTACATCGCCCTTGTATAAGCCTTCTATATACTCCTTCCACCTTTCTGATTTCCCTTCTTTGCTTAGAACTGGGCTGCCATATGAGCTCTTGATATTCATACACGTGGTTCTCTTCTCTCCAAAGGTCTCTTTAATTTTCCTGTAGGCAGTATCTATCTTACCCCTAGTGAGATAAGCTTCTACATCCTTACATTTGTCCTCTAGCCGTCTCTGTTTAGCCATTTTGCACATCCTGTCGATCTCATTTTTGAGACGTTTGTATTCCTTTTTGCCTGCTTCATTTACTGCATTTTTATATTTTCTCCTTTCATCAATTAAATTCAATATTTCTTCTGTTACCCAAGGATTTCTAGCAGCCCTCGTCTTTGTACTTACTTTATCCTCTGCTGCCTTCACTACTACATCCCTCAGAGCTACCCATTCTTCTTCTACTGTATTTCTTTCCCCTATTCCTGTCAATTGTTCCCTTATGCTCTCCCTGAAACTCTGTACAACCTCTGGTTCTTTCAGTTTATCCAGGTCCCATCTCCTTAATTTCCCACATTTTTGCAGTTTCTTCAGTTTTAACCTACAGGTCATAACCAATAGATTGTGGTCAGAGTCCACATCTGCCCCTGGAAATGTCTTACAACTTAAAACCTGGTTCCTAAATCTCTGTCTTACCATTATATAATCTATCTGATACCTTTTAGTATCTCCAGGGTTCTTCCATGTATACATTCTTCTTTCATGATTCTTAAACCAAGTGTTAGCTATGATTAAGTTGTGCTCTGTGCAAAATTCTATTAGGCGGCTTCCTCTTTCATTTCTTAGCCCCAATCCATATTCACCTACTATGTTTCCTTCTCTCCCTTTTCCTACACTCGAATTCCAGTCACCCATTACTATTAAATTTTCGTCTCCCTTCACTACCTGAATAATTTCTTTTATTTCATCGTACATTTCTTCAATTTCTTCATCATCTGCAGAGCTAGTTGGCATATAAACTTGTACTACTGTAGTAGGTGTGGGCTTCGTATCTATCTTGGCCACAATAATGCGTTCACTATGCTGTTTGTAGTAGCTTACCCGCATTCCTATTTTCCTATTCATTATTAAACCTACTCCTGCATTACCCCTATTTGATTTTGTGTTTATAACCCTGTAGTCACCTGACCAGAAGTCTTGTTCCTCCTGCCACCGAACTTCACTAATTCCCACTATATCTAACTTTAACCTATCCATTTCCCTTTTTAAATTTTCTAACCTACCTGCCCGATTAAGGGATCTGACATTCCACACTCCGATCCGTAGAACGCCAGTTTTCTTTCTCATTTTAACGACATCCTCTTGAGTAGTCCCCGCCCGGAGATCCGAATGGGGGACTATTTTACCTCCGGAATATTTTACCCAAGAGGATGCCATCATCATTTAATCATACAGTAACGCTGCATGTCCTCGGGAAAAATTACGGCTGTAGTTTCCCCTTGCTTTCAGCCGTTCGCAGTACCAGCACAGCAAGGCCGTTTTGGTTAATGTTGCAAGGCCAGATCAGTCAATTATCCAGACTGTTGCCCCTGCAGTTACTGAAAGGCTGCTGCCCCTCTTCAGGAACCACACGTTTGTCTGGCCTCTCAACAGATACCCCTCCGTTGTGGTTGCACCTACAGTACGGCCATCTGTATCGCTGAGGCACGCAAGCCTCCCCACCAATGGCAAGGTCCATGGTTCATGGTTCATGTTAGAATTCATAAAGAAGTCGACAAAAATTGCTAGAAGTTCAAGATATTTCAGAACACAGTAAAAGAGAATTAGAGGGTATTTTAAGAGATAAAGCAGAGGTATTTTCACCTAAGGCTGGCAGCATTAAACACTTTCAGTACAAGTTTGAAGATTAATTTTATTAGTGGTAAATAATCAGCACAATATTTCAAGATTATGTTGCAGATAAGATCGTCACGAGAAAGAAGAATGAAGGGAGAGGAAGGTGGGAAAAAGAAAGTAGTTTCAATAAAAACAAAAACAAAAATAACACGAATAGTACCATAGATTAAGGTGATGGGATAAAGCGTAGATAGTCTAACAGCATGAAATACTAAAATGCTATACACCACGACACTACACAAAATAAAAAACTAATTTGAGGATTCCTGTAGACGTTAAAACTCAAAATATCTTAGAACTGGAACATGGAAAGGGCGCCGAAATTTGTAAAGCTTTTAAGAAGGCATAAAACAATATAGGTACTAGACATACGTTAGATGATTATAAGTAAAACCTTTTGTAAGAACCATTGTAAAAACTCCAGCAAGGACAAGATGCAACGACCCACAAGTTGCAACGAGAGATGTATCAAGAAAGAAAAGGACATAATTAGCAAGACATGATTCCTACAAGACAGAAGCGTCGAGAGAAGGGAAAGGACAGCAAGACCAACAGAGGACCCTTGTATCGAAAGTGGGCAATAAATCTGCCCACTAGGCAGAACCCTGCTGGGACAGAACACATAAGCCTGCAGAGACACGACAGGACACCGAATGCCAGAAGGGACCGGTGCAGAGACTGACAAGCAAACACCGGACTTTCACCACTCGTAAACCACAGGAAGCCCCCACTCAGCGGAGTGAGCAAAAAACGGCCTGACGAGAAAATGGCTAGGGGAAGCCACCACTGGCAAAAAATATGTGTAAAAGTCTCACTACCGCTAATAAACAGGATGCTGATGCACGAAATTGAAGGAAACTTCCACAAAGTAATGATGACATGCCCAAACAATTTATCAAACTGTTACTAAGATGAGAACTTCAAAGCGACTAGTTATCAATAAACATTTCCATATCCTGCCCAGAGAAGAACCAAGAAGCAAGTAAGAAGCAGAGAAAATGCAGGAAGAACTGAAGTTGAAGATTCGCAAGATTGAGACCAAGAAAGAAGATGGGTGAAGAATAGACGACATACCTTCCCAAATCCATATCCTATTGTAAACTAGTTGTCTGCGAAGAATTACAACGAAAAACTACCGCTTTCAGCGAGACATAACGATGACTTTCACTCATACAAAGCCAGTAAACCACGAGATTCTGCACTCACAGCTCCATTCCATTATGGGACCTCCACAACAGCAACACATTTGCAAAGCCAACAAGGAACGACGAACGAAGCTGTACATCAAATACTTGCCCACCTCCATCTCGCTCAAGTCCATCACCTTCGTGCAAAAACATTCGCCAACCTCATGCTTAAACATTCATAGGATTGCGTGAATGTGTGAAATCAGATTATGTGATGTAGGAATTGTGCAAAAGAAACATGTGAAAAACCAAATAAGTTAAGCACGCCAGACAGCTAATAAACTACAAAGTAACAGTCATTGACTATGGACTTAAAGAAAAAAATAGACTATCGATAAAAACAAGTCATTAGTTCTGAAATGTACAGTATATAAAGAACAAAAATATGGCATAATACACTAAAACTACATGCCACTTATTTTATCCTCATAAAAATAAAAGAATATCTATATTATACTAATTTTCTCCTTATAAAAACAAAAAATAAAAAATTATCTTGTTGGATGTTTTCCTTTTTTTTTAACATTTGTACTATTTGTTAGGATATTATCTCAATACTTGTGTATGTACATTTCCTTGTCAAAGCAATTCTTGGAAATAATTCTTATTTGTTAGTGTAACAATGTTGAAATGAGTGGCTAGAAACAAAAACATTTTACTTGTACATGACATTTAGAAAAGGTGTTAGGAATAGATTTTACTTAATTACTACATTTATAAAAAAAATATATTTCTAAGAAAATCGATGTGAAAGACTCCTCACTTTCAATAACAAACTTCTTAAAAACAAACTTCACACTTAAATAAAGAAAGAAAATAATTAAAAATTAATAATAGCATAAAATATTCTTCTCTTGTCATTTTTGAGAAAAATGTGGAAGAATATAAAAATATAAATTAGTAATACAAACTAGCATAGAACTAGAATAACGTGGCTGAACAGTAGGCAACAAAATTTAGATAAAGGAATAATTTTTGACTGACTTAAGACAACGATTCAATCATTGCCTAAATTCAGTGCAAAAATTAAGTTTGAAGGGTGGTGATACGTAAGGTGTCAGGCAAATCCAACACCCTCCATGAAAACCCTGACATGATAAGCAAATCCAGTAGTATGTCACATAGCACCGAATAAATCGTGACATTCAATTAACCAAAGTAATACGAGTAACGAGTCAGCAAATGGAATACTACAGACTAACACAAGAATGCCTAAATGCATGTCATACCTTCCCACCATGCGACAGACGCAGTTCCGAGGGGAGAAACGAGAACAAAAGCCGAGAGCAGAACCATGTTAAGCGAGAAGGCCCTACGATAAGGGACGGACATCCACGTCACCAGCCAACCGCTAGGACCACACCCCAGCCGCAAGTTTTAGCGTGAGACTTTTTGCGTCTTTGTTACGTCAGGACCACCCCCAGCCCATGTTAAAAGCTAGAGCCCTCCAGAAGAACAGTATAGATCTTACTAAAACACAAAAGGGCCACCCGTGCCGTAAGTTTTAGCGTGAGACTTTTTCACGTCTCTGTTACGTCATCCAGCCCATGTTTAAAGCTAGAGCCGTCCAGAAGAACAGTATAGATCTTACGATAACACAAAAAGGGCCACCCCAACTGCAAGTTTTAGCGTGAGACTTTTTCGCGTCTCTGTTACGTTGCAAACTTTAAAAACATTGCCCCACCAAGAAAAGTATAACGTTTCTCATTGGATAGAATTTTTGTAGGCGGAGCTTAAGGTTAACATTGAGACCCTTATTGGTCAGATAAAAACACAGCCAGATAGTTTTTTAAACCAACTTCGGTAAATTGTAGTAAGGAGAAGTTAGAGTAGAGTTTCTTCCGAGACGGCGAGGAGAGGGGAGCTGTGCTGCTCGCCGCCCCCTGGCGAACACCGACAAGGTAATGAACGCAAGCGATGCCGCATTTTTGAGCGCATAAGGCTTCACTCAGAACTGCAGAAGTCTCATCTGTTACACCCACTTTTTGCGTAATACTAGTGTCGATCGTCAATTAAAGCTCATGGTGTTCACATTTGCCACTTCAAGTAAAAATCTGAAACGCGATGACTTTTCTGTTATATAGTTATTGAGAAGCCACATCAGCCACTGTAATTTATGACAAGTTAGATAAGTAGTTAACGATAATTGAGGGCCACTGTAGACCATTTTGATAGTTTTCTCTTTTGTGAAACTTAATTCAAGCCTAGATTATAGATGTGGTATGCCATAGGTCATCCTTCGATCCATTGTAGAAATTGGAAACCCACTAAGGGAATATTCGGTCACATTTTTGTTGAACGCAGTTGGTTTTTATCATCCTGTATTAAAAAATTTCCTTTTATCAATAGCGCAACTTATATACAATATTTTTGTGAGTAGAATAAAATTTCCAATGGTAAACGTAACTGCTTTTTTGACGTTATTTTACTAGCTAACTAAAAATAGGAAAGCCTCGAACCCCTTCCACTCAGTTTAGTTAGTATTAAGATTCTTTTACAGGGAGTGCAGTTGAGCTGACGCTGAGATCATTAAGTATTTGGTTATATCATCGCTAGTCTCACTGAACTCTAGTGAATTCTACATGTCATGTGTGGTCTGGCGTCTCCTTACCAGCAACAGATCCCAGGTTCAAACTAGTTAATTCCTTAAAAAAACACGCTCAGAGCGTCGTTGCGCGAAAGTGGTAGGGAGACACGATACAGAACAAGCAGACACCACGCAGAATGTTAGAAACTCATCTACTACATTAAGTGTCTCATTTCTTAATCTAATCCCCACATCATCACATAATTCGACTACATTCCATTATCCTCATCTTGCTTTTGTTGGTGTTCCTCTTATATCCTACTTTCAAGACACTGGCCATTCCGTTCAACTGCTCTTCCAGGTCCTTGTGTGTCTTTGACATAATTACAGTGTCATCGGCAAACTTCAAAGCTCTTATTTCTTCTCCATGGATTTTATTTATTATTCCAACAAACTGGAACCGCGCGGCCGCTATGGTCGCAGGTTCGAATCCTGCCTCTGGTATGGATGTGTGTGACGTCCTTAGGTTTGTTAAGTTTAAGTAGTTCTAAGTTCTAGGGGACTGAAGACCACAGCAGTTAAGTCCCATAGTGCTCAGAGCCATTTGAATCATTTATTATTCCAAATTTTTCTTTTGTTTATTTTGCTGCTTGCTTAGTATACAGATTGAATAACATCGGCGATAGGCTACAACCCTGTCTCACTCCCTTCCCAACCACTGTTTCCCTTTCTTGCCCCTCGACTCTTATATCTGTCATCTGGTTTCCATACTAATTGTAAATAGCCTTCCGTTCCCTGTATTTTACCCCTACTACCTTCAGAACTTGAAAGAGAGTATTCCAATGAACATTTTCAAAAGTTTTCTCTAAGTCTGCAACTGCTAGAAACGTAGGTTTGCCTATCCCTAATCTATCTTCTAAGATAAGTCGTAGGGTCAGTATTGTCTCACGTGTTCCAATATTACTACGGAATCCAAATTGATCTTCCCCAAGGTCGGCTTCTACCTATTTCTCAATTCACCTGTAAAAAATTCGAATCAGTATTTTGCAGCCGTGATTTATTAAACTGATAGTTCGGTAATTTTCACATCTGTCAACACCTGCTTCCTCTGGGATTGGAATTATAATATTCTTCTTGAAGCCTGAGGATATTTCGCCTGTCTCATTCATCTTGCTCACCACATGGTAGAGTTTTGTTAGGGCTGGCTCTTCCAAGGCCATCAGTAGTTGTAATGGAATGTTGTCTACTCCCGGGGCCTTGTTTCGACTCAGGTCTTTCAGTACTCTGTCAAACTCTTCACGCAGTGTCCTATCTCATAGTTCATCTCCATCTACGTCCTCTTCCATTTCCATAATATTGCCCTCCAGTCCATGGCCTTGTATAGACCCTCTATACATTCCTTTCACCTTTCTACTTTTCCTTCTTTGCTTAGAACTTGATATTCATACAAGTTGTTTTCTTTTCTCCAAAGGTCTCTTTAATTTTCATGTAGGCAGTATCTATCTTGCCGCTAGTGACATATGGCTCTACATTCTTAGATTTGTCCTCTAGCCATCCCTGCATAGCCATTCTGTACTTCCTGTCGATCTCATTTCTGAGACGTTTGTATTTCTTTGTGCCTGCTTCATTTACTGCATTTTTATATTTTCTACCTTCACCAATTAAATTCAATATTCCTTCTGTTACCGTAGGTTTTATACTAGCCCTCGCCTTTTTACCTACTTGATCCTCTACTGTCTTCACTATTTCATCTCTCAAAACTACCCATTCTTCTTCTACTACATTTCTTTCCCCCGTTCTTGTCAATCGTTTCCTAATGCTCTCTCTGAAACTCTCTACAACCTCTGGTTCTTTCAGTTTGTCCAGGTTCCATCTCCTGAAGTTCCTACCTTTGTGCAGTTTCTTCAGTTTTAGTCTACATTTCAAACCAATAAATTGTGGTCTGTGTCCACATCTGCCCCTAGAAAGTCTTACAGTTTAATACCTGGTTTCTAAATCTCCGTCTTACCGTTATATAATGCATCTGAAACCCTCGATTGTCTCCAGGCCTCTTCCACGTATACAATCTTCTTTCATGAGTCTTAAACTAAGTATTAGCTATGATTAAGTTATGCTCTGAGCAACGTTTTACAAGCAGCTTCCTCTTTCACTCCTTACCCCCATTCCATACTCACCAACTACTTTTTCTTCTCTCCCTTTTCCTACCATCGAATTCCAGTCACAGATGGCTATGAAATTTTCGTCTCCCCTCACTATCTGAATGATTTCTTTTATTCATGATAGTTCTTCAATCTCTGCAGCATTTGCGGAGCTAGTTGGCATATGAACTTGTACTACTGTGGTTGGCGTAGGCTTCGTGTCTATCTTGGCTACAATATTGCCGCTCTTATTAGCTTACCCGCGCCCCTATTTTTTATTCATTATTAAACTTACTCCTTAATTACCCCTATTTGATTTTGTATTCTATAACGCTGTAGTCACTTGACCAAAAATCTTCTGCCTTCTTTACTAATTCCCACTATATCTAACTTTAACCTATCCATTTCCATTTTTAAAATTTTTTAACCTACCTGCCCGATTAAGGGATCTGACATTCCACGCTCCAGTCCGTAGAACGCCAGTTTTCTTTCTCCTGATAACGGCATCCTCTTGAGTAGTCCCCGCCTGAAGATCCGAATGGGGGACTATTTTACCTCCGGAATATTTTACCCAAGAGGACGCCATCGTCATTTAACCATACAGTAACGATGCATGCCCTCGGGAATAATTACGGCTGTAGTTTCCCCTTGCATTCAGCCTTCAGCAGTACCAGCACAGCAAAGTAGTTTTGGTGAATGTTACAAGGCCAGATCAGTCAATCATCGAGACTGTTGCCCCTACAACTACTGAAAACGCTGCTTCCCCTCTTCAGAAACCACACGTTTGTCTGGCTCTCAACAGATACTCCTCCGTTGTGGTTGCACCTACGGTACGGCTATCTGTATCACTGAGTCACGCAAACCTTGAATTATGAACTTCCATAACCTCACAACTCTATATGGTACGTGTGACAACGACTGGAATACCACGGACTCTTAGTACAGCGATAATCTTGTGCGGTTTGCCTTTAATCGCCAATAATGATGCGTCTAACGGAACATTGGACACAAGAGAAGCACCACTTTTCAGATGAGTTCCAGTTCCCTGTACAGCACCATGATGCACGTATCCGTGTGTGAAGGCTCTGGGGAGAACTAACATTGCCAGACTGCATTGGTCATTGTCATATGGGACAACATTAGCTTGAAGGTAGGATGTATCTTTGGGTACATTACCCTATCGTCAGTGGTTCGCATAACCGAGGATTTGGACAGGAGTCGTTACGTTTCTGACATGTTAAGACAATTGGTTGTCCCGTATCTTTGTGGTTCCGTGACACTGTCTCTCAGCAGGACAATGCAAGACTACATGTTGCTCGTGTTGTCCAGTCCAACCTCAATTCACAGGGCGTTCGGTAGTTGCCCTGGCAACCAAGTTAAACAGGTTTCTTAGTCATTCAAGACGCCTGGTCCTGGTTTGCGGGGAGACTGACTTGCGTTTACCACCAGCCACTGCACTGATTTATGAACGATAGCATAGTGCAGAAGCAGCATGGAATGACATAACCAACCAAGTTGAGTTTTACGGGATTAATTCTATTGTTGCCGCCAGAGATGACGCTTTGTGATCTAAATTTCGCATCTTGTATATTCCAATCTCCCTAGCAATTAATAAAATATAGTTTTTATTATTTTTATTCATAGAATAAATAAAATTTTCTTATTTATCTGTCGGGGACTTGCAGTTTTGGTACCCAGCATTGTATTTTAATAACTGACGTCACAGATTCGTCACATAAATGGAAAGCTGCTTATATGGACGGACCTCGAGATTCCATAAGACAAAGATGGAAATCATGTCCTTATCTAATGGTTCCATTCCAGCACTCGCCTTAACTGGTTTAGATGAACCCCAGAATAGAATGGATGGCTGCACAAGGATACGGGCCTCACTCAACGTTACTGGAAAAATATCCTATGATTTATGCTGCAGTAAACAATTTTCTTAATTTTCTTTGTTGCTGCTATAGTGGGAATCGAAACAAGAATGAGAAATTGAAACTTTTAGCCAATCTGTGAGGTGAGCTCTAGCCGATCAACGAGGGTATCACTCCCTGTGTAACTCACGTTTGATCGCAGTTACGTGTTGCACCATAGCTGTGAAGAAGGTATAGAATTTCTTCAGCTCGTATCTTGAGTATAGCGCACCAAGAACACATGAATTTCCCTGGTCAATGTTTCAGTCTAGTGACCGATTTTAGAATCACAAAAGAAATGTACGCTACAGGACACCATAAACAGTTGCTGGCATTTTCTGTCGGTAATGTTTTTTGTTGATATGGGACACCAGATTGTGTTCTGTTCAGTATTTTTAAATATTCTGAGCTCTATACTCATGATATACTGAAGCTATTTGGAAGTTATCGTCAATTCTTCGGTTACAAAATTTTATGGTGACCAAAATTCTGTATAATTTTATATTACATTTACATGTTATTTGTAAAGTGTGTGGACAGTATGGCCATACTTCGTCCGTCGTGTACCATCTTGTATCTTGAAAAAGAAAGTTTTACCATGGGACATGTTAATGTCTTAACAATTTTACCTGTCTTGAAAATAAAAGTTCGTGTTAATTTTCCAAGGGCTTCAACTTCAAAACGTATTTAACTTGTAACTGTTTTTGACAATATTTCTGCGTCATCTGCTCCTGAAGTTATTAAAAGAGTCAGATTCTTTTAGGGAGTGAGAGCTCAGTGACTTGGAAGGAGCGGTAGCTCCTCTAGTCCTAAATGTCTCTCTGGTACATCAGATTCTGTGGCAGGCTACTGCCACAGCCCACCACGTCGCATGCTGACCAAATCGTTTCCAAGCTGCTAAAACATGTGCTATACAATACACATTTACGGGTTCGCCTTTCTTCGTAATGTGTCTGCTTTTCCCAACCACGAAAAAAAAAACAGAAAATAAAGCAAGGTCAGCTCTTTAGAATGCCGCATTAACACAGAAAACCGGCTTGTACAGAGATTTTCAATGTTGTCTCTTCGCGCAAACTGCATTACCCAGTCACATTAATGTGACCTGCCCAGAGCATGAATAACCACCTTTACAGTGCAGTTCGCTACGAGACGTGCAGGATGGGAGCCACTGAGGTTCTGTAAGGCGCCGACAGGTGTGTGGAACCATGCTGGTTTCAGTGATGTGGCCAGCTGTGCTGGGTTTTTCGGTTGAAATTCCATTGCGCGAACAGCCCGATCAACGTGCTCCCATAGATTGTCGATTGAGTTTAAACCTAGGGAACTGGTGGCCAGAGCAATACGGTAAACCTATCCTGGTACTCTTCATACTATGGACGTACACTGCAAGCTTTGTAACACGTTGCATTGTCCTTAGGGTAGAGGCCACCATCGCAAGGAAAAGCAAACTGCATGTAGGGGTATACATGGTCTCCAAGCATAGACGCATATTTTTATTAATCCAGTATGCCTCTCACAACGATGAAATCTCCCATAGAAAGCTATGAAGGTATTCTCCAGATCATAACGCTCCCTCCTCCAGCCTGGACCCTGGCAAAGATTGTTGCAGCGTGTTTGATGTCAGTCGTATAAAACACAAAACGTGAGTCATCTGAAACGCCGTCTGTCGCCACTGAGTAGTCGCACCGCTGCGGTATTGGCATGGAAATTCCATCCTGATGAACGGCAGTCAGCAAGCGTGCGTGAACCAGGCACCAGTTGCGAGGACTCACACGCACCACCGTTCGCTGAACGAGCGTTGAGGAGACAATAGGCCCTTGGTTCATCTGGACAGTCATTTTCTCAAAACTCTATACATCACTGCAGCTGTCGTCCACCCCCGCCGATGGCCTGTGGTGTACCGCAATTACTTTAGCATGGCGCCATCTTTGAATAGCAACATTTTCCAACGCACAGTATACATTAACCACGGTAGCACGTGAACCGTTTTCAGACTAATCCATTTCGGAATGTTTTCATCCTTGATCCAAAATCCAACGATGATGATATTTTGTATGTCACATTAGTCGCTCCGTTTTCTCATGACGACAACCAGTCCACTGTTTTCGTGTCTCCAGGACACGCTTTATATATCCTTCACTGCTAATGCCACCACCTGCCGTCTGTGAGACATTATTACATGTTGACGTCGAACATAAGCGGTGGTCACATTAATGTGGCTCGACCCTGTGTTAGTTGTAGAGAAAAATGGGTAGGACCTTTTTTGAAGGAAATTTAATGTAGTTTGATTTTTACTGGGATAATTTCTCGCAATGGGACGTGGTTTTCGAGTTATTCTCGTAAAATTTACAAAAGAGGCCCTCAAACGCTGCCCCACCGTCACACTCACAACTCATCGGCCAGGACGTCTAGTAACTGCGACTACACGAAGTATTTTTCATATTCGACCTTCTCTTGGTTATTCACGAGGCTACTATACATGGGATTAGTCGTGCATTCACAAACTGTAAAACTGATGTTTCTGTAAATTTCTCCTCACAACCTTGTGAATTTTAACAGCATAAAATTAGCGTTTAAATTGTATTGTTCGCCTCGTCTTCTTACTACGATAACTGCGATATTACCATGCTAGTAAGGGTTAACTTCAGATCGAACTGTAAACGTAATTAGTTTTGCGATAACGTTTACAAAAGTCTTTTTTCTTTCATTGTCCTCATTGTCAAGTTAAAATTAATAATGCTATCCCAGTAAAGGCCAGGAAGTGCTAACCGAGTCAAGTCAGAAAGTCTAATATGGGAAATAATTAGTGCAATCACACAGTTTTGTACAGTGGTAGAAGGAAGTGCCAAGGAAAAACATTCTAGAAATCCTGCTCAGAGGGGAGTGAGACTGGGGGGAGGGGGCGTTTGCACGCCACTTTTTTCCTTTTTCTTGAATAACATGAGACCCACGGCATCTAGCGAAAACAACACTAAATGTCCTACAAAAGAAGGTGCTATTCATTTTTTCTCTAAGACTAATAGTTTACGTGACTAGAGCGAGAGAATATTGAAAAGCTCTTATCATTCGAATGTGCTCTAACCTAAGAGTTTTTATAGGGTACTTTGAGACTGTCCTCTATACCGATGTGCTAAGCTGCAAACTGTTGCCGTTTACCCATCATTTCCGCTTTTTGAATAAAAAAAGAAAATCTCAAATTTCCGAAGTCCATTAACCGTTTACAAATGTCAGAGTGTGTCATTACTTCTTATCCCTTAACGTAGTTTCACACTCTGAATATGATGCCGGTGATTATGTGAGCCGTGCGAGTAGTGATCTTCAGCCACCGTTCTCATGGAGCGGTTCAGTGTCTCAGTACGCTTTCTTGACTAGGCGCCTTTCCACCTGAGTTAGGCTTTACTGAGTATGACACTGAGGCACGTTTCTAGATCTGAAAGACGATGTCTGATCACATTTCGCGCCATTCGCATAACATTGGCACTAGTAGCGCCACTATGAGGCTGGAAATGAGGTTTACTTTCAAAATGGTTCAAATGGCTCTGAGCTCTATGGGACTTAACATCTTAGGTCATCAGTCCCCTACAACTTAGAACTACTTATACCTAACGAAGTTAAGGACAACACACACATCCATGCCCGAGGCAGGATTCGAACCTGCAACCGTAGCAGTCGCGCGGTTCCGGACTGAAGCGCCTAGAACCGCACGGCCACCACGGCCGGCAGATTTACTTTAAATACACACTGTAATGATCGTGAACCTTAGTTACCTTTGAGACTGGGCGTGGTGAGTTGATGTTAATAACTCCTTTTATGGCGACAAGGCGACTGCTTGAACGAGTTCATTTGATAGAGCTAGAAGAAGCTGCATGTTCCATCTGTGGTACTGCAGAAAGACTTTGCAGGATTGTAGCCACTGTAGATGATAGCTGACAACGGTGGTCACGAGAATGTAGGATCACAAGAATACCGGGCTCCAGATGGCCACATGACACTACCAAGAGGGAAGACCACCGTGTTTGGCATACAGGTCTGGCTCATAATAATGCATCTCTAGCAGCTATTGGTGCAAGAAACTCTCACAAATAAGTTACTTCAAAGAAAGCTCCGACACAGACGCCCCGTAGCGCGCATTTCATTGACCCCAAACCACCCCCATTTGCGACTTCAGTGGTGTCAGGCGAGAGCTCGAAGGAGGGCGGGCTGGAAGTCTCTTGTGTTTTCCCATCAAAGCTGGTTCGGCCTCGTTTCCAGCGATGGCCATATGTTGCTTAGGAGGAAGCGAGCTGAAGACCCGTAACCAACCTGTCTACTTGCTAGTCACCCTGGCTATCTTGGCTCTACACCTGGAGTTACGGTCTGGGGTGCGATTTCGTATGACAGCACGAGCACTCTCGTGGGTACCTTATGGGCCCTGACCGCAAATTTATACGTATACCATGTGATTCTACATGTTGTGCTGTCATTTATGAACTGCATTCGAGGGGATCTTTTAAGTCAACATGCTCTACAGAGTGTCACAATGCTGCGTTGGCCTGCTCAATCTACATATCTGTTACCAGACGATCACATAAAACATCCCATCGGAAGACAACTCCAGCATCATCCTCAAACGGCACTAACCACCACTGTACTGACAGACTAAGTGCAACAGGCATGACCTCCACCTCACAAACTGACATCCGGTAGCTGCACAACATGTTCCATGCCAGTTTGCATGCTTGTATTCAACATTCTGGAGGTAACAGGGATTGGTAATGTACGGATATTTCACAATTGCAATGACTCACGTTATGGTTGGATAAATCTGTTTTCTTGCAATATTAATCACTTAACTATGTTACCTACTCAAATATATTTCCAAAATCTCATTACTGTACAGTAATTACTTTTTGGTTTTGCTATTTTTTCTGTCAGTGTATTTGCTTTTATTTTTTGTGTTTTATTAAATAAGGTCTAAATAATATTTTCGTTATAGAGTAGTTCTGAACTTTTTCTTTCATTCTCAAACCATTACTTACATTGGAATGTACAATGTTATTAACACATTAGGAAACGCTACATTTTCAAACATATTTTTGTTCATTTATTTGATATGATCAAATTAATACCTTTAGAGACCCTCTAGTATCAGGTAGTGGCGGTGCTACGGCACTTTTGATATCAAATTGTTATGCAGATTAATTATATTGATCAATAAGTTACCACCGGTCACCCCCCACCCCCACCTTCAGATGACGTCATGTGTTTTTCCTCAGTCTGCACCTGGGTTCCCACCCTCTCCCGCTCCCTACCTCTGCATTTCCTTCCTCCTCAACCTACCCTATTGGCTCGGATCCAGAATTTTGGCGGAAATTTCGAAATTTGGTGGGAATTTTTTTGTCCCAGGGCTGTGATGATGTCCCACACCACCCTCCAACCAGGAATTAGAAGGGAAATGAAAAATGACTGTGCCCCTTCTGAGATTTTAACACTGGTCTTTTTGGATGGAGAGCCCAAGAGCAGCCCCCAACACATGGAAACTGGCCAGATGCAGGAGAGGAAGCTTAGGTTAGTGTTCTTTGTTTATTTTGGCTAGGAAACTGAAGTAAAAATCGGTCCTAACTAATTACAGAACTATATACATTGCACTACACAAGGGTTTCGTAAAATCGCAATACATCTCAAAAATTGATGCTGCCATACAACTAGTGTTTTTCTGCTGGCCTCAAATTTCACAAGGCCACTCGAAACTAGTGGCAGATGCACTCAAACTCTACCTTTCACATACAAGCTAGCACGAAAAAAGGCTGGAGTGAGAGGTTCTGTCTTTATTTCATCTGTTTCTTTTTTGTGGAAAACATATTAAACTGATGAAATTCTGGTGTTGGACAGAGAGGAGTTTAATAAGTGCATTACCTGTAAGCGTACAGCCGACGACTGTAGCTGCTGCTGTCTGATGTTGTTTGATGTCAGAATTCGCTACAGAAGCATGCTTAACAATTACCCTGCAGCCCAGGTAGTCGAAGCTAATACACACTATCACAGCTAATGGAAAATGCTTCAGTTCTCTGATCACACACCGAAATTGTCTAAGGAAAATAAATAGCACGCATAATGAACAGGTCTTAATGCAACACATCTACTGGGAAAAATAACCGTCCCATAATATTACCGAGGGGTCGATAGTTGAATGTGGTTTCGCCTCAATGTACCATCACAAATCGCCGAAATTAGAGGCCCTTTATGTTTGCCCCTCCCTCCCCCTCTCAATCCCTCCACATACGGTGTAGATACAGACATTTTCGAACGGTCAACTGCTATCGAGCACCTCGCAATTCTTCTGCAGCATACCGTTCTTCTGCCGTGAGAGGAACGGCACCCAGCCTGCCTTGACGCGGTGGTCCTTCGCCAAAACAAAAATATGAGATAAATTAGGTCCATCCAGCCCCACACGTCTCGCTCTGTTTGAGGCATAGGTGCTGAGGGCGAATACACACACACACACACACACACACACACACACACACACACACACACACACACTGGACCGTCACCACACTACCTCTGCAGGTGCCCGCTGTTCTGAGTGGCCGGCCGCGGTGGTCTCGCGGTTCTAGGCGCGCAGTCCGGAACCGTTCGACTGCTACGGTCGCAGTTTCGAAACGTGCCTCGGGCATGGATGTGTGTGATGTCCTTAGGTTAGTTAGGTTTAAGTAGTTCTAGGGGACTGATGACCACAGCAGTTGAGTCCCATAGTACTCAGAGCCATTTTTTTGTTCTGAGTGTGAAAACACTGCGCTGTAACAATTGTATTTAACATCAACACAACTCCTATAATTGAGCATCTATTAATTAGGAAAACACAATCACGATGATAGTTGAGCGGTAGTTGTGTTCGGCTCTTCGAAAACGCGCCAGGCGTAGTGCTTTCGGTTCGCGTCTAGTGTTTGCGGTGGCGCTTTCAGTTTGGTTCGCTGTTTGGATCGCTACCGCCCTCTGGCGGGAGGTGGAGCAAGTGTACGGTCAGATGACGATCGAGGAGAACGTACTGGGCTGTGAACGAGACAGATGGTGGCGCGAGCGTGTCCCTGTTGTTGGGTGTCGTCAACTGCTCGCCACGTGCTTTGGCCGACCTCTTGGCTGGCAGGGGCTAAGTCTGCGTTACCCGCATGTACGTGGCTTATGAAGCTTAGAAACCATAGTGCAGGAGATCAGTGCGTGGGACCGTGTGTCTTCTTATCGGCCGTTGAAACCACTGGCAGCGGTTGGCACTGACAAGCATGAGGAGGTGCAACGTGTTCCCGGCGTTGTGGTCGAGTATGAGAAGTTGAGTACTGTTTTTATGTAACAGAGTTTTATATATATATATAGTGTCCCAGCTATCTTGTCCACCCAAAATATCTCTGGAACAATGACAGCTATTGGAAAACGACTTTCACGGGTATCAATGTAGGGCTGGGGCCCATGAATGTACATATTTGGAAACATTCTAAAACGAAGGCATATGTGTTTTTAACACAAACTTCTGTTTTTTTAAATGGACCTCCTATATTTTTTTTCTTCAGCAATCCATAGCATGACAAAGCACATACACAATGGCGTTGATTTCATCGCAATATTCCCATTACATCCCGATATATTGAGACGCGAAGTTGACGCTTGAAACACACGACATGCGGTGTTATCCAAAACCAGAAGATTTAGCAAGGGCGATGCCTGTACAGACTCTGAACCACAGAGACTGTGGTTCAGAGTCTGTACAGGCACCGCCCTTGCTAAATCTTCTGGTTATGGATAACACGGGGAGATGGTGGCTTGTAATGCATGTCTTGGGGCTGATCTGCAGTGGCCCTGTAGACCACCAATAACTATTCTGGCTACTGTGATCTGGGCCCCTTTAGAAGTGTCACTCCCTCACCGACCTAAGGAATTTTTTTTCTGGGGAACTGCCTTTAATGTGCAGGCTTGTGTGTTGGCCTATTCACAATTATCTTGTAACAACTGACAGGAATAATATGTTATTTACTGGCAAGAGACAACTATTTTAACTTTAGTACAAACTAGCTACTTAAAAGTTTTTTTAAGGAATGGTTCTCCTGTACATATATGGTAAGTTTAAAATCTTGTTATTGGGAAGTTGTTAACGTCATAACTTGCAATCTCCCTTTCATAAAGAAAATTTGTCAGCAATTGAAAATTGTTTTTGAATTTTTTTTAATGCCAGACATAAAAATTTATTATTGAAAAAGTCTTTTCAAACAAAAAGGTATCTTTAGCAGTGTGTGTTATTTCACCAGCAGCTTCTGGCCCCTACTTCCATCATAACGTTTTGGAATAGCATGTGTGCTTGAGTTGTTGTATGTGAACCGCCCTAATTGATGGTTCAGTAATAAATGTTCTCTTTCCATTAAAACAGGCGTGTTCTATTTCCTTTCAATTTTTACGAACGAAATCGGTATAGGGTTTATGTTCGACTGCTGGATACAATTCATATTTCATCTTCTTGTGATATCCAACGAAGTGAAAAAAAATCTACAGCACTACCACCAATCACAGATGACCAAAATTCAGAGGTCGGGCTATACACCCCCTGTACATTTCCACAAGGCGTAAAGTCGGAAAGAAAACTTCCACTATTTTGCTGCGAACATTACGAATCACTGCAGAATGTCCACGCTATATCGAAAGCGTCATCGGAGTGAGGAAAAAGCGAGAATTTAAACTCTGAAGAAAGAAACATCTATGTTAAGCAGTTTCTTTGAGCTTGATGGACAAATTACACGACCTGAGAGCGTCTCTCGCGTTAAAATCAAGATCTGTAAATAAACTGTCATGCACGTATGTGTTACAAACATTTCAGATATGTGAAATAACATTAGAGAATACAATCTTTCATGCCATTTGCTTACATGTCGGAAAAAAATACAGTCATTTTCCTTTCGACAACAATAAGCTATAATTCAAGAGGATGTAACTGTGTTGTACACTGTGGCAAGACCCATTTTACCAATGTGAAGCTATATCACACTGGCATTTAAGAAACAAATCGTGAGAGCCTGTCTTGTAACAGAACCTTCTATAACATTCTACATCTCTCTCTCCCCTTCTCTTTTCCGTAACATCAAAATCAGATACCGTCTCTGTGCTTACATATGCTATTTTTTCCGTAACTCCCTTCTGCCGATCTACATGTAAAATTTCTATCATATAACAGACAATCATTCACAATAGGAGCAGATTCTTGCCTTCTAGTTTTGCAAGCACTTTGATCATCCTAGCCTGTTTCACGCAATCTACTCACATGCCAGGAAGAAACACTATCGTTTCTAGGTTCCACAACAACATAATGTTATCATAAAACGGTTCCATAACGGGTGAAAGCACATTTACTTTCTTGTCGCGAAGTCGGTGTAATTTATGATGCCAGTGTCAGTACCCAGATTATCCAGTTTCTGCTGTAATGAACACAAACTGAAACGTTCGTCTTTTGGTCTTACACCTATTACATAACCGTTTTGCGATAACATTATGGTGGTGAAAATCTGTGATCAAGTGGACCGTCAACAACAATTAGAAAGAGGACGGTTTGTAACGTTAAAGGAGACATGTAGCTCACTTAACTGCTACCTATGTAGTAAATTCTCCAATTACGTCACTGCGGTACGTGGTCTCAAGGCCTTTCCTTCTACGTGAGAGCGACGGTGTGGCAGCAAGAGGGATGCGAGAAGAAATCGACAAGGAAGCACTGTAAATTTCTTCGAGGAAAAATAAAAATCCTGTGGCTATACATACGCGTAGGTGACTATTACTTTTTGGATTTGGACGTAACGCAAGAATTTGCTCGAATTTTTGATCAAACGGAGTTGTGCGACTACTTAACAACAAACCACGACTTTTGCATGGCAGGAGATCGCCAGGGAAACAGCAGTGTAATTGTGGAGAACGATAAGACAGGTAGAGTAGGCTGTCTAACGTGGTTGAACTCCAGTTGTATACCCGAAAATTGACAGGTGTACAAGTAAGTCTTCCAGATACCTAGCACCGAGAAAAGCCCATCAGCTATGTTCTGTGTACATACAGTTTTAATTATGTACTTATAAACTACGTGAAGACTCTTAACTCTGACACCAATAAAGATGATGTAAGTATTATACAGAAGTGTTACGTTAAAGCATGAGAAACTTATTTTTGTCAGTCGAGAATGTTGTCCTTCACAATACCGTCCAATATAGATACAGCAGAATTTGGGCTGGTACCCATAAACAATGTTATACCTCAAGCACTAAGAAAAAGAATGAATGAGTCCAACAAAAACTATCCCTCATTAAAGGAATCACATCTTGACATGTAGTTAATGTGTTACGCACACGAAAAAGGAAACTGAATATGGAGGACATCGAAGCAAATAAAAGAAAACTGGAGTATATGGAAAAGACAACTTTCATGAAGGATTAATATAAGCTGCAAATGGAAAAGGAAGAAGCTATTGCGGATGTGCAGGCCAGGTTTACATATGGCTTTCAACGCACAGTGCAGAGAAATCTGGCTACGACTGAGGAATACAAGATAATAGCATTTACTGTAAAGAGTAGTGGTCATATGCTGGAATACTGGCCGAGAACGCCGGGTTTTAATACTTTTACTATGTTAAAGGATACCCGAAAAATCTGTTTATCAAATTCATTCCTCCTTCCATTTGCTTGAATAGGTACATTATATTGAAATGTTGTGGGTTAGATGTCATACACTTAACAACAGAACGACCGTTTGCATCTCTTTAAACCAACGTAAATTATAACCTTTAATGGCAATTTATTTGAAAAAGTTCCATGTCGAAATTCCACAAAAATGTACAGCAGAGGAACTGGCAGCTTATACCCAGGAAGATGTGGAACGTCATAGCAATCGTGTTATCAAGGAATCAGAGGAAAAATTAAAAACACCGAATGGTCGCATCTAGAAGAACTGCGGGAAGGACGAGAACTAATCCTTAACGCCATAAAAGTAGTTTATAGGAACAAATTTTATACATATCGGAATTCGAGAATATCCTTTCTCTGTATTTGTCAAATTACTGGCTGGAAAAAGAAATAGCTGATTCAGATACTGATTTAAGTTATAAGTGAAAAATTACATTGGACATTAAAATACACCTAATAAAAATAAGGAAGTAGTTGTTTACTGTATGTAAATCAATATGCAAAAGTTAATAAAGGTTTTGTAATACAATATTCGCACCCCCTCCCCCCCCCCCCCCCCCTCACCGTGAACCATGGACCTCGCTGTTGGTGGGACAGCTTGCGTGCCTCAGAGATACAGATAGCCGTACCGTAGGTGCAATCATAACGGCAGCCTACCTGTTGAGAGGCCAGACAAACGTGTGGTTCCTGAAGAGGGGAAGCAGCCTTTTAAGTAGTTGCAGGGGCAACTGTCTCGATGATTGACTGAGCTGGCCTTGTAATACAAACCAAAACGGCCTTACTGTAATGGTACTGTGAACGGCTGAAAGCAAGGGGAAACTACAACCGTAATTTTTCCCTAGGGCTTGCAGCTTTACTGTATGGTTAAATGATGATGGCGTCGTCTTGAGTAAAATATTCCAGAGGTAATATAGTCCCCCATACGGATCTCCGAGCGGGGACTACTCAGGAGGACGTCGTTACCAGGAGAAAGAAAACTAGCAACCTACGGATCGGAAATGGAATGTCAGATCTCTTAATCGGGCAGGTAGATTAGAAAATTTAAAAAGAGAAATGGATAGGCTAATGTTAGTTATACTAGGAATTAGTGAAGTTCGGTGGCAGGAGGAAGAAGACATCTGGTCAGATGAATACAGGGTTATAAATACAAAATCAAATAGGGGTAACGCAGGAGTTGGTTTAATAATGAATAAAAAAATAGGGGTGCGGGTAAGCTACTACAAACAGCATAGTGAACGCATTATTATGGCCGAGATACATGCGAAGCCCACGCCTACCACAGTAGTAACTGTTTGTATGCCAACTAGCTCCGCAGATGACGAAGAAATTAATGTAATGTATGATGAGATAAAATAAATTATTCGGGTAGTGAAGGGAGGCGAAAATTTAATATTCATAGGTGATTGGCATACGATAGTAGGAAAAGGAGGAAAAGGAAACGTAGTAGGTGGCTGTGGAATGAGGGTAAGAAATGAAAGAGGAAGACGCCTGGTAGAGTTTTGCACAGAGCATAACTGAATCATAGCTAACACTTGGTTCAAGAATCATAAAAGAAGGTTGCATACTTGGAAGAGGCCTGAAGATACTGGAAGATTTCAGATAGATTATATAATGGTAAGACAGAGATTTAGGAGACAGATTTTTAATTGTAAGACATTTCCAACGGCAGATGTGGACTCTGATCACAATCTACCGGTTTTGCACTGTATATTAAAACTGAAGAAACTGCAAAAAGGTAGGAATTTAAGGAGATCGAATCTTGAAAAACTGACAGAAGCACAGGCTGTAGAGAATTTCAGGAAGAACATCAGGAAACGATTGACAGGAATGGGGGAGAGAAATACAGTAGAAGAAGAATGGGTAGTTTTTAGGGATGAAATAGTGAAGGCAGAAGAGGATCAAGTAGGTAAATAGATGAAGGCTAGTAGAAATTCTTGGGTAACAGAAGATATATTGAATTTAATTCATGAAAGTAGAAAATATAAAAATGCAGTAAATGAAGCAGGCATACAAATATCTCAAAAATGAGATCGACAGGAAGTGCAAAATGGCTAAGCTGGGATGGCTAGAGGACAAATCTAAGGATGTAGATACATATTTCATTAGAAGTAAGATACATACTGCGTACAGGACAATTAAAGAGACCTCTGGAGGAAAGAGAACCACCGGTAAAAATATCAAGAGCTCAGATGGAAACCCAGTTCTAAGCAAAGAAGGGAAAGCAGAAGGTGGAAGGAGTGTATAGAGGGTCTATACTAGGGCGATGGAATTGAGGACAATATTATGGAAATGGAAGAGTTTGTAGATGAAGATGAAATGGGAGATACGATACTCCGTGAAGAGTTTGACAGAGTATTGAAAGACATGAATCAAAACAAGGCCCTGGAAGTAGACAAAATTCCATTAGTGCTACTGACAGCCTTGGGAGAGGCAGTCCTGACAAAACTCTTCCATCTGGTGAGCAAGATGTATGAGACAGGCGAAATACCCTCAGACTTCAAGAAGAATATAATAATTCCAATCCCAAAGAAAGCAGGTGTTAACAGATGTGAAAATTAGCGAACTATCAGTTTCATAAGTGATGGCTGAAAAATACTAACGCGAATTCTTTACAGTCGAATGGAAAAATCGGAGAAGCCGACCTTGGGGAAGATCAGTTTGGATTCCATAGAAATGTTGGAACACGAGAGGTAATACTGATCCTATGACTTATCTTAGAAGATAGATTAAGGAAAGGTAAACCTACGTTTCTAGTATTTGTAGACTTAGAGAAAGCTTTTTACAATGTTGACTGGAATACTCTCTTTCAAATTCTGAAGGTGCAGGTGTAAAATACAGGGAGCGAACAGCTATTTAAAATTTGCACAAAACCAGATGGCAGTTATAAGAGTCGAGGTGCATGAAAGGAAAGCAGCGGTTGGGAAAGGAGTGAGACAGGGTTGTAGCCGGTCCCCGATGTTGTTCAATCTGTATATTGATCAAGTATTAAAGGAAAGAAAAGAAAAATTCGGAATGGAAATTAAAATCCATGGAGAAGAAATGAAAACTTTGAGGTTCGCCGATGACAATGTAATACTGTCAGAGACAGCAAAAGACCTGGAAGAGCAGTTGAACGGAATGGACAGTGTCTTGAAAGGAGGATATAAAATTAACATTAACAACAGCAAAACGAGGATAATGGAATGTAGTCGAATTAAGTCAGGTGATGCTGAGGGAGTTATATTAGCAAATGACACAGTTAAAGTAGTAGATGAATTTTGCTGTTTGGGGAGCAAATAACTGATGATTGTAGAAGTAGAGTGGATATAAAAAGTAGACTGGCAATTGGAAGGAAAGTGTTTCTGAAGAAGGGAAATTTGTTAACATCTAGTATAGATTTAACTGTCAGGAAGTCGTTTCTGAAAGTATTTGTATAGAGTGCAGCCATGTACGGAAGTGAAACATGGACAATAAATAGTTTGGACAAGAATTGAAGTTTTCGAAATGTGCTACAGAAGAATGCTGAAGAATAAATTGGAAGTTCATGTAACTAATGAGCAGGTATTGAATAGAATTGGGAAGAAGAGAAATTTGTGGCATAACATGACTAAAAGAAGGGATCGGTTGGTAGGACATGTTCTGAGGCATCAAGAGATCATCTATTTAGTACTGTAGGGCATCGTGGAGGGTAAAAATCGTAGAGGGAGACCAAGAGATGAATATACTAAGCAGTTTCAGAAGGATGTAGGTTGCATTAGGTTATAACAGATGAAGAGTCTTGCTCAGGATAGAATATTTGCTTGTCTTATTCGATAACCTACCAAAAACCCTAAGATATTTCCTATATACAATGACCCATCTTCATGTATTTCAAATGAGGAAAGTGAGTAGTCAGGTGACACTGAATATACTGACCAGAGTTCGTATCCCAGAAAGGGCACAGCCATTATTAATTTCCCACCAATTCGCAGATGAGGGTGCGGTCGGGCGTCAGCACTGCCCTGGGACAAAGAAATTCCCACCGAAAGTCGAAATTCTCGCCAATAGGGTAGGTGAGGGAGGAGGAGAGTTAAGGGGATGGTGCAGGCACATGTGTAGGTTGAGGTCAATGCATAATCATCTGGGAGTTGGAGGGGGGATGTGATTGGTCTGGGGGTAAGTAATTGATCAATTTCATTAATTTACATTTCAGCTTGATACCTAAACTGTAATAGCACCGCCATATCCCTACTACTTCCTTTTACACTGGACTAGGGCTTTGCATGTAATTACAGAATTTGTTACATCTCAGTTACACAAAAAATTCGTATTTTTGTATGATGTGTCCTTTTTATTTCTGCTTGTATTAAGAATGTGTGTGTAACCCCCTCTTGGTTAAAATCTGTCCACCTGTTCTCCGGTCTTCCTAAAGAACATCTGCCCACTGGATAATAATTTCTCATTACCCCTTGCAGCATAAAGAGGGGCGGGGGGGGGGGGGGGTGGAGAGGCATAGCTGCCCCCACCTCTTGTAAAAAAGTAATGTGGGCAGATACTTTCAACTCTAAAGTTTATTTTGTTTAATGAATTCTTCTACCAAATTCAATAAGCTTCAAATTTTTCAGTTACACTTAACCCAAATATTTAGTCATAATGGAAACTCTCATTTTCTCCAATATTTTCATCTTCTGGACACTACTCCATCAGCAGCGCCTTTTTAAAAAATCATTTGTCCAATACAAGTCAACGAATTTATTTTTCCCTTTTTTTTTGGTCTGGGCAGGAAGCACAGCCTGCTTCCCCCCCCCCCCCCCCCTTTCTTGGTAATGACCGTTATGGAAAATACATTGGTATTGCTATATTTAATTCATGTGTTCTGTCGTCTTCCATTCTTCTAACATAGTTGTTTCACTCGTTCCTGCGTTCCTTAATCTGTTCATCTAACTTTTTCACTCCTAGTTCTTCTTTGATATCAGTATTCATCCTCCCGATCGTGCGTATCCAGAGACTCTTCTTAGGAATCGCATTCCCAGTGGTTCTATTACTTTTTCTTTGTAATAGTTTACAACTCACCTCCACATGTCATCGTTGGTACTTATATACTTTTGTAGTACTTAGGTAGTGTATCCTTTCTTACATTAGTTCTGAGGTTTTTATCGATTGTTCCGCTTTGCTAACTGAATCTTTATACATTCTACTGCATGGTCATTTTTGTCATGAAAGAGGTAGTATTTCCTAACAAGTGGAACGGGTTTATTCTTTCCCTTTACTGATCATTTATTACTGTGGTTTTGGATATAGGGTCTTGGTGCCTGAAAATCATTGTTTTCGTTTTCTTTGAAGATACAGATGACACAACTAAGTTGTTGTACCTAAAATATGAGCAGCTGTTTGCAGCTTATTTTCTGCTCGAAGTAAATCACGGCCCAGGATGTGCGATAGTTCTCAAATTAGGTAGATTCTTATCTGAGGCATATCTGAGTAGAAAAAACGAGCCTTAAACTGGTGGGTAGCAAAAAAATTGCTTTACCCATCGCTACACCAACTGGTCCGAAAATATGACGTGTACCAGCTACATCAGTGCCCTGTGAGTCTGTCTTTTGGAAAGCATGACAAATATGCTCCGTGAAAAGAAACCCACTCACTTTGGATGAAACTCGCTAAATTTTATTTGTAGGTCATAATAGTGATTAAGTTTTCCTTCTTGGGTATACAATTTTTACACTATTGTAAATTACGACTTTAGGTCCTTAAAGCAATTAAAATGATGTTATAATTCCTGTGCTATATTTTGTTTCCAAAAAAAAGTATGACATTAGAACAAGGGTCAGTCTTATTCTTAAAATTTTTCCACGTGTTAAAAAATATTTAGGGTTTTTGTGTAATATTTTGAATTTTTATAGCAGATGCAACGGAGAACCTTTGAATCTCAAAATTGTTAAGAATGTAACATATACTTACTACTTCTCTTTCTCTGTTCTCTCAAAATAGATCTAAATCAGATAAAAATATTTGTGTAGTGACCTGTTTTAAAAACATTGGAGTCTTTACTTTTATTTATTTTTGCGAATAAGTCATGAAAAAGCTATATTTCAGTCCAGTGAGCATGCAGTTCTGAACATATATCTGAAAAGAACGAACATGACAATGTAACAGACAGACGACTGAGTATTGACCATATTTTGTATATTAGAATGCTCTTAAACTTCAATAGAATGTTTGAATATTTGTTATTAGGTACAGGAACATGTACCTTGGAACATGTTTCTGGATTTGCAGAAACGTTACTTTTTGTGTAATGTTTTGCAATTTCAGTAAAGGGTAGAGCACATAAGAAGCACATAAATGGAATAAGAAAATGTGTTACATGACTGGTTAAAGGCAGAAGTCAAAAGTGTTCCAAGCTACAACATTTCCCCCCTATGAACAATGTTGATTTAAATTCCCTGCTCCGTCATGTAAATGAAAACGTATCCTACGTTGTTTTCCGTCAAAAAATCATGTTCAGCGGAATAAATATTTTTTCTCAGATATTACGCATTATAAATATGCTGCTAACATCACAAACATAATGCTCGGACGTCCAAGACTCCGCTTTTTGCCTCTCCATCCCTCCACCACTCCACCTTCGCAAATTGATACAGCGCGGCACTTTAGTAGCGAGCCTGCAATCAATTAAGGGTCCACGTGAGAGCGCTTCGCAGCTCCAGTGCCGCTTTTTTTCAATAATAGCGCGTAATTCCAGCCATCAATTTCAATTAGCCTGCAACGTACGCATCAATTATTGGCGTTTTTAATAACATTTTACCGCTCGCTTCTGTAATTGCGGCGGCTGTTCCTGTATGGGGATGGATGCATGCGGCGCCTGCACTAAAAGTTCAGCCGGACGGCGTTGAATAATGTAGGAAAACAGGGCTCGCAGTTTGCGCTGCATTTGACTTCGCAATTTAATGATTATGTTCTGATGCCAGTACATTCCCGTACGATTAGAAGCTTAGCTGGTTTTGTCACGTCTGCCATTTTTTCTGGCCTGTAATAATGTCTTTAAGACTGTATAACTTTTACAACCAACCAACATCTCCATCGATTTGTTTTGCATACTCAAGTTGGTCTCTAGAATGTTGACGGATGGCATCATTCTGATGCTATCACCCGCCCACATTTTGCGAGGTCTATTTCTGCTACAGTGCAGAAATTTCGTCCTCCATTTCCACACTATTGGTGCTCTTAAGAAAGACATGAGTGACTGTCGATTTGCTACTGGCGAAGCGTTGCACGCTTGGGTATGATCATGATTCAGCAGTAAAAACAAATAATTTGCTATGAAGGCACTGACCCGCTTGTCTTTCAGTTGGATAAATGTATAAACAACTATGGCGATTATTTTTGCAGTAATGAACAGATCACTTACTTTCTTCCCACCTGTCTCGTTTTCATTTGGGTGCTCCTTACACCTCATACAGCCATATGTTTTTTAACGTCCTCTTTCAGCATTACATTGCCGTTACCAGCAGTTCCGTCAGCGTATTTCCTTACTACCCATTGCCGTTACCAGCAGTTCCATCTGCGTATTTCCTTACTACCAATGTTTTATTATCAAACAGTACTACGAGGAAAATCTATTGATTCAATATGTTGCAACTGAATCGATGAAAAATATTGCCTCGCATCGTTTCTTTCTCGTTTAGCTTGTTTCGCTCAGCTAACACTGCAGTACTTTCTCAGAAGTCATGGATCCATCCTTTTAATAGCCCCATCATTCATTCAATTATAAAAATTTTGTCAACTTTCTGTTTGCCACTTATCCAATACCAAATTGTGTACTAAACGACACGTCTAGACCATTTCACAGTTGTTATAAATAAAGGGTCTGTTTATAAAATAACATTTGTTGCTGTCGATCACAGTTTATGTTTATTCGATTCTAGCACAATGAGTTTCGGGAAATAATTTCTTTTGCAAGTGCATTTTTGGTGTATTGTGGCATGCATGCGCGATTTTTGTAAGGTATTTGCTGCTGCGCTATGCTGGTGCCTTTAGGATTTCTTGTTGTTCTGTTATGAAGAGACACACGTGTATTTTAAACTACATCACTTACACAACAGACCATTCACTGTGCTCATCGAAAGCAGGAACATAGAACGTAGTCACAAAGATATTCCTTTCAGTTACAATGACATAGTCATCTTCGATGCATTTTCCTCCTTTATGTGCAGTTGTTTCGACGCGTCTCTGATGTAGACCATACCGTCAAGTGATGGCGAGTGTGTTTATGATTCACACTGGCAACTAATAGTGCTCTCGATTACAAGTTATTGATATGTAGCAGTAAGAATGATGTACCGATCCAAGAACAAATAAGCATGCCAGCCGATCATCGGACTGTGTCAGTCATGCCAATCTGACACCACAGTCTGTCAAAGGTTACAACATCTTGAAGGGTGAGGGCTCTAGACCGTCTCCAGAATCTGAGCTAACTCGTGTTTGTTTCGCGCTCCTCCTCCACCCCCCCCCCATCCCCCCGCTAACGAAATACTTTTATTTTACGACAAATTACTTTGTGCACAGGTGCTACTAGACAATAACCAAATCGATAATCGTTATAAGTTCAAGTGCTTCGTTTACTTCAAAGTTATGCTAAATTTATACGTATGTCTCTTTGGTGGGCCAGACTTTTACGGAACACTGAAAGAGTTGGCAAGCACTTCCAAAGTACCCGCCTCAGCAGCCGAGGTCGCTAACGCACTCCTGTGCGGTGGCGCTCGTTTAGGATGTCCGAACACTGGTGTTGGGTCAAATTTTCACAGCCAGTATTTGGCCGACAAGAGAAGGAGCGGTGGTGGCGTAAATATCTTCAATATCAGTTCGTGTGCCAATGTCCTGCATTCAATTCCAAACCTCTCTATAGTGTCTCGCGAACTACTTCGATGCCTTCCTTAAATCCTACCTGGTACGGATCACGAACACTCGAGCAGTACTCAAGAAAAGGTCACACCAGAGTCCTATATGTGGTCTCCTTTACAGATGAACCATTCTTTCCTAAAATTCTCCCAATAAACCGAAGTCGACCATTCACCTGTCGTACCATAGTTCTCGAATCCTCATTACATTCATATCGCTTTGCAACGTCACTCCCAGGTATTTAAATTACTTGATTGTGTCAAGGAGGACAGCAGTAATGCTATATCCGAACATAATAGATAACTTCTTCGTACTCATCCGCATTAACTTACATTTTTCCATATTCAAAGCTAGCTGCCGTTCATCACACCTGATATTGTCTAAATGGTCTTGTATCTTCCTACAGTCACTCAAATTCGACACCTTAGCTTACATTACACTATCATCAGCAAACAACCGCAGACTGATGCCCACCCTGTCCAGCAAATCATTTATGTATGCAAAGAACAACAGCGGTCCGATCACATTTCCCTGGGGCACGGTCTAAGCGCCATCCTCCATATCTATTAATATCACGTGTCAGTCATCACCCCCTCCCAATCTCCCTACCCTCTTTCCTCCCACTCCCCACTACCCTCACCATGTGCTCAATTTCATTGTAGTCATGAACTGAAACAGTAAAATGCAGTGTAGTATTTCAGTTTGTATTAAAATCAAATCACAGTGTAGCCCCAGAGCAGACATCTCAAACTATCCAAACGATATGAAAACGATCTGAATCCTTTTTGCACTACATTCAATACAATTTATCTAAATAGTTATATAACGGTGTATCTTGTATTTCTACATCTAAAATCCATCAGCCACACACACACACACACACACACACACACACACACACACATGCACAAGTACCAACACTTAATAAGTAACCTAACCCTGGTTTGCGTAAAATACTACCATGTTAAAAAACTGACAACTATGTTTCAACACTTCGCTCAAAAAATTAATTATGTCAGATACTTTAGTGTTACTATTAAATTTGTCTCGCATCTGAAAATTTAATTAGAAACTTCACACCATTCGCTATGGAATATGAGAACGAGCATAATACTGTCAATAGGTAGGTAAAAACCAACGTTCTCTTGCGCAGTGTTACTAATAAAATTACATATACATATTTGCTGAAGATGAGTCTTACTGTGCCCCGACACTGTATCAATATACCCCAAAAACGCCACGAGCTTATTTCAAAACGGTGTCGACTTGCTCTGAAACAATGTAAATCTGTAATGAAACTATATCAATTACCTTCCAAAAGTGTATTATCTTGCGCCACAACCATAGCAACTTGTCCCACAACAGTATCAACATTTCCCAAAACTGTATCAACTTACTTGAAAATTGTTCAACTTTCCCCAAACTGTATCAAATTGCCTCACAGCTTACCAATTTACACTAAACATGTACCTACTTGGCACCAAAGCACACATCCCGATATTATTGAATGAGACAGTACAGTTTTGTAGCAAGAAGTTACAGTTACAGAGTAAGTTGATATTGTTTTGGTGCACGTTGACATTGTCTTTGGGCAAGTTGATGTTGTTTTCGAGCAAGTTGATGCTGTTTTGAGGACAAGTTGATACAGTTTCAGGAAAGTTGCTACATTTTGGGGAAGCTGATCTGGTTTCAGCGGTCAAGCTTATACAGATTTGGGTGAAATTTATTTAGTAGTGGTGCAAGTTGATACTGTTTTGTGACAAACTGATATAGTTTTCGGACCAGTTGATGCAGATATGGGGCTAACTGATAAAGTTTTGGTAGATCACTTGCCCGCGGAAGGCATAGGTCCCGAGTTCGAGTCTCGGTCCGTAATACAGTTTTAATCTGCCAGGAAGTTTCGTTCTTGAAACAGTTTGGGGTCAAGCCGATACAATATCATGGCAAATTCACACAGTTTTGTGGCAAGTTCATACTGTATATGTGTGTATGCATCATCAAAAAATTGTGGAAAATATTTTCTCTTATACGTCCTCATCATCATCTCTGTGATTGATACACCACAGTTTATGCTCCATAACAGTGATAAATATATACGGAGCGATCAAAACTGTTCAACTGAAATTGTTGCTGCCACGCATATGCAACGTAGCGACACTCCAGTGCGGGTATATAAGCACAGACATGTAAGAAAGAGTGTTACAGTCAAGCCTTTCTAACAAGTATGAGATAAAAGCAGAAACGTGAACGACAGCGGCGTTATTACCTAGTGCCAAAAAAGGACCAGCGTGTTGTTATTCTTTCCTTGGCGTCCATCAAAGAACGAAGAATGTGTATGGGGCAGCATGGCCGTCGAAAACCATCATTCTGGAATGGTGTGCCAAATTTAGCACTGGCTGCAGTCGACGCAAGACACCGGTAGATCTAGGAGGCCAGCCTCAATGATTATGGACAAGTGGGAGACGCTCGAGCAATTGCCATGCAGTCCTTATCTCTCCCCAGGCGATTATAATGTATTCAGACCTTTAGAAGAATCCTTGAAGGGCCGATCATTCCTATCAGATGAGGATGTACAACAGGTAGTTACAGAACTCTTTACGCAGCACGGCAAGATGTTTTACCAAATGGGTATCACCAACCTGGTGAGTCAACGGAATAATTCCTCAATGCTCATGGCGGGTTTTTGCCTGATTTTCGTACTGATTCTAGACCCTATTGCCTTCAGAGGGAAACTTTTTGATCACCGCTTATAGATATTGCTGAATTAGGTTTCGTTCCCATGAATAAAGTTATTCCACAGGTTTTTAGAAAAAGCTTACATGTGGCACACAGGTCGTTATTCAACCTCTTGTCAGTTTCCTATTATAGAAATTACTGCTTTGACTAACGTTAATGCTGGTGCAAATGCAGGCAAAGGACCATGGAGGGTATCTATATATGGGCAAGATAAAACCACAACTAATATCTAATAATATCTAGTGAAGGGTCAGAACTTGAAGGCAGAAGATTCAAGGCTTCTCTGGTAACAAGTGTTATTTCCATGTCCAAGAAGACAGGCACCGCGCGTCCCCTGTACACTGCATGTGCCTTTGTAGCTAATGGAAGAGTACCTTTCACTTGTAAACAACAAGAACAAATTCGCACACAGAAAAAATAGTGGCAGAGGGGGATTGGCAGAGGAGGATCAGCAACATTACAATGGTCGAGAGGGCGGAGAAACTCAGCAGGAAGGAGTAGACCAAGCCCTGTAGCCTGAAAAGGCAGTCATTCTCATGGAAGAAAACCATGAGTAAAATTTTCCCTGTCCTCCAGGGTGGGAGATGCAACACTGAGCCTGCCGACCGTCACCTGTAAAAGCTTCCAGAGCAAAATTTCCCTTTAAAGTAGCCGCAGATGAATAGGTTGGTCTTTCTGGAAAATAAAATTTGCCAAAGGTAATAAATCTCGGTACAGGGATGATCCAGGGGAATGCCACAAAAACTGAGGAAGTATTTAATGAAATAAGAGAATTTAATATGGTCATAGTAGCCATAGACTGAAACAAAGAGAAAGGTCAAAAGTACGGAAGAGTAGAATGGTTGTATCCATATCTACAGTGTGTCGCCTAAATAGGAGAGAGTCAGAAGTGAGATCTCGATACCTATTAGGAAAAATACAAAATGATATAATATCATTGGGCCAGATTATGTAATATAATTTAGTAATATATATATTAATAAAATATATAATAAATAATTATATATATATATATATTATCAACATACAGCATTGACAAACTTCAATTATATAACAAATAATTATATATATAATAAATTATTATTGCATTTAGTAATTATTTGAATATTAATAGTAGTAATTCTTTCTTTGCCAGAGAGGCTACATATATGAATTATCAATGAATTATATATTGTCTTGGAAATTTGTTTTTTAATGTGAATGAGAGTTAACTCCCTCAGCACTCTGACTTGAAATAGCTTTTAATAAAGTGACGTCAAAACAAAAACAAAAGATAAATAACTCTAATAATACCATGCTTACAGTTCTGTTAGATAATTATGCACCCTGTCTCTCAATTACTATAACCCGATGGATCCGCAATCAGCAGACTAGCTATGTACTCAGGGTGGTTACGGGATTTTAAATAATTAATTGTCTCACTCTTGAATTGTCACAGATACTCCTCAATATATACCAAAAGAATAGTTAATCATGTGCTTAAAGCACCAGATAATATTTCGTAGGTCAGTTCAATGTGAAATAATAAAACCCGTAACTCCAGATCGTGGTTTCGTCTCGAATACCAATATAAGATAACAAGCAAACTCTTTTGCAGATGAAATCTTATACTAGAACTAGAATCCAGTGACCAGGCCTCTCTGCCTAGGATGTGATCTCGCAACCTAAAGAAAAGCAGAAAGTGAAATATATTGGATTATTCGTAGGAGCCACGTAGTTCGTGGAATATGAAAGAAAGTTTAGTGCCCTAACCGACGGAACGTCTCGTAGATGAGCTGAAAGAAAATTACTAATTATTTTGTCGTATGGCACCTAAAATGGTCAATGTTCCGTTAAGTGCACGTCTACTCAGGACAAGCAAGGTTTAGGTTTACAAATAATCATCTACCATACACAAGTTTGAAGTCATGAACAACTATATTTTAGTTTAGTTTACAGCTTACGTAGACTGTTATAGCTAGATGAACCTCAGACAATCGTTCTTTCGTCTTCGAGTCGAAGAACAGAAGAAGTCAACCAGAATAGAAAGTTCAGACACAGAATCTCGAATGTCCGTGGAATATTCATTAAGGCATTCATTGCAACATAATGCATTTGCTCACTGTTTGACATACATCGCCAGCTATTCGTACAATAATTATCAACACATAGCATTGACCAAATTCATGACCACCCCAGGAGATACAGTACGGTTAATGAAAGCATCCTGTACTTGCAAAAGGAATTATTAAGCCGTTCATGTTCATGACTATGTGTGCACCAAATGACCATGTCAAGATGGAGCAAAAAGAAGAACTTATTGTGGAACTGATGTGATCACTGGAGAAAAGACGTGATCTGTTACTTAAGACTTGACTGTACTTACTGCAAAGCTAATGACCCCATTTTTGGTAGTATCGGCAACACTGTTAAACGATCATGGCAGTTGGTTTATAGACTTACGTCAGCAAAATGCTTTGAGCATAATGAATGTACGATTGAGGCATAAGTTAATACACCACTGTACGTGAGAACAATTGACTCATAAGTTAAGATCAGTAATTATGTCATAACACAGCAGAAAAGAAGTCGTATACTAAGGAGTGTTTTACGTGGCCCTGAATATGGATGACACAATTAATTACTAGTTTCAACAATATACTTTTCCTTCAGATGGAAAGAAGTAGTAAGTAAAGAGTCGGCACATAAGAAGTCTTCAGGTCTCCAGCATAACCCGTTAAGTTTGCAGGAGGATTCAACACGCTTCCTCTATTAACTTAGACAGGCAGACGAAGTGTCATATATCAGACATGATACCACACACAATACGTATCGGTCTGTTAAAGCAAATTATATGTGAGGTGGCCTTTGAAGCTCTGGGGGAGAATGTAAAAAGAGAGAAGTAAACCATGGTGGAATGAGGAAGGAAAGGGCTGAGCACTTTAACTGATGATGACAGTAAAATGTATGGACCTAAACGGAAAGAAGCACTAAAGCAAAAAATCAAGCATCACAGAAAGTTGGTGATGTTATAGAAGAAAACTTTGGTGGAACGAGACCAAGCGGAGTGTGGAAGATAGTGAAAATGATGTGAGGTGAAAAGAAAAATGGTGGTAGTGTTGCTCTAACAAATAAGGAGGAATGGCTAACGTATTACCAAGCCCTGCTTACGGAGAAGAGAAAGGAATATATACAAGAAGTGCTGAATTTAATCTGCATTACAAACAACCTCACAATAAATTTGTAAAGCCATGAAACATACGAAAAATGAGAACTCACCACGGCCAGATTTTCACCGCCTCCACCTTCTTGTTGCCCGAAGTTGGTTTATTAATGTTGGATTAAGTTAGTAACTTGCGCAGCTGTTCACATTTTCACAGCACTTGCCACACTTAGATAGTGGTACACTGCAGTAAGTGACAGGGACAATCAAATTTAAGTAACCAGTTCTGTTAATAATAAAAATACTCGTCTGACGGCTCGTTGCGCATTTTTTTACTGCAGTTTATCTTGCTATAATCGTGTAGAGGATGATCGGGTTGATGTTTCGATAATAATATGAATTCTGGTGAACTTTCTGCAGAATTACACGTAGTTTTCCAGTCATTTCACTTCACAATACAAATTAATAAAATACAAGCAAGTCATTCTCCATCCTCGCACTTCAAACTCGTAAAACGAGCTGCACAGAAGAACAAAGATTTATCTCTAACAACATGTAGCAAATATTTTACTATCATATATCGATCAATTTATGCAAAACAATCTTTGGAACACACATTTCATAAGTAAAGTACAGTTAAATGTCTATCTTTCTTTCAGCTGTCGTCGTTGTTATTACATTAAGTGTTTATAAACGTTGACATTTAAACATTTTCGCATAGCTATGTAGTAGTGGATTTTCGGTTTTTATGACCTCGATGCAGTGTTGGTAACTTCATATGATCCAAGATTGGTTAGTACATTTATCTCACCACAATCATTTTTGTACAAGGTGGAATAAATGTAGATTTAACAAAGGCAGCCCAATTGTACAATATACATGTGACTGACCCATATAGAATTACGATCGGTTTGCACATGGCTGTGAAGGCCAATGTCATAGTTGTCATCAGTATTTAACCATTAAGATTTTTAAAATTGCTAAAATTTGGTCAGATTTCTCAATAAGTTTTGCAGAGACATGGTCTTAGAAAATGATGTAATATCGAAACACGTAAGGCAATTTTCACTCAGTAAAAAATGTGGTTAGGACCAGTGAAGATTCAAGTACTCCACATTCACAAACACCTAGTGAAGAAGGAATTGTTGTAGAGCTGATGATGTCAGCTGGCCAACAAATCATGAAAGAATTTGCATTGATCAAATGAAACGTTAATTCCGGGTGACTGAAAAACTATGTTGATGTATCCACGACAGAAGAAAGGACACAATACTGATGTTAATAGCATATACAAAATTTCCTTCCTTCCTGACGTATAGAAAATTCTACTTCAGTGACATCTGGACCGAAAGTAGCAACAATATGAATGCAAATTTGGTGAACATCAACAGACTGAATAGAAAAGATCGGTTGTGAAATTTGTTGCCTCATAATGGAAACAGACCCGATATATACATATACAACAAAAAATACTTCTCAAAATAGAGAAAGCTTAGTACAACAAGGTGAACTTGTACCTCATTTACAATAACGCAATACACTATCCGAACTATCTAAACTGTGGTAATGTTCTTCTTTTATTTTCGTTTCTTTGAATTGTTGCTGTGCTCTTTAGTGCAACGACTGGTTTGATGCAACTCTACGTTACTCTATACTGAGCATCTACGTTACTCTATACTGAGCAAGTCTCTTCATCTCTTCATAACTAATGGAATCTATATCCACTTGAAGATGATTACTGAACATTCGTTGACGACGATTAAAATGTGCTCTGTGAAAAATTCTATCAGGCAGCTTCCCATTTCAATTCTTTTCCCAGCCCATCCGTCTCCAACAATTTTTCCTTTTCTTCCTTTTCCTTCTACCGAATTATAATCACAATTAAACTTTTACACAGCATTTATGAGGTTTGTATCCTCGGCTGAGGGATTACTGTGTGCATAAACATAACAGCGTGCTCAGTTCGCCGACCCGTCATAACTGTGACTGACGTCCTACCACGAACAAATACGGACTTGTTAATATTCCATTGTGAGTAGAGAAAGACTTAATTCCGCGTCGGAAGCGCGCGTTCTGGAAACTGTTCTGACCGTACAGGCGGCCAGCGACGCGACGCGACTACTATGTGTGTGGGGCGCTCTGAGCCCGACGTACACTGCCACCGCAGTTCGTCAGCATTGAACGATAACGCCAGCTAGCACTCCGAAACGCACATAATGGCTGCGTTCAAACCCGTGACCCTTACACCACACCCCTCAGGAAAGACGAGCCACCGAATGTGGCTCAAGACGACCACCTGGTAGTCACGAATCTGTTTCGCGAGTTGTTGCTTCAGAAGGCACTTCAACATATATCTCATCTGCAGTCACAGTAAAGACTGTCACTTATGAGCAGGCTTTCAAAGTCATGACTTGGTACATGACATGCGCTGTAGACACAAGACACGTTAATAAAAGTAAGAAACACACGATACTGTCAACTAAGTATGAACTAGCATTACTTGAAGATCCGAAAGACTTGATCCTATTTATATACGAAGGCAGTAATTTGTTCTCGAAAGAACAGTTACTGCTGATGACCGTGCAGCTTTTCCCTGGATTAAATGATGACTAACTGACAACCTCAGCTGCCGACAGGTGTTGTTGATATACCTCGATGTGGACAGCTGAAAATGTGTGCCCTGGCCGGGACTCGAACCCGGGATCTCCTGCTCACATGGCAGACGCTCTATCCATCTGAGCCACCGAGGACACAGATGAATAGCGCGACTGCAGGGACTTATCGCTTGCACGCTTCCCGTGAGACTCACATTCCCAACCGTCCACAATTCTACATATGTATTCTACCTTATAGACATTTGCCTACCCACTCATTACTCGCGCACGCTTTGGCGATTCCCGTAACACAACACCTGTCGGCAGCTCTTTCAAAGATTCCTGGCATTGCCCTGATGTCACTGGCGGCATGTTGAATGCCATCCATTAATTCCTCATCGTTTCTAAGCGGTTCATGTCCGGGTGGGTGAACTTGGAAGAACCACCACAGTGGCTTGGTGTCTGGTGATCGCGGCGACCATGTCCTACGAGTATCTCTGCCAATTACCAGGCCGTCGAACAGCTCATTTAAATATACGCCCACAGCACGACTGTTATGTGCAGGTGCCCCATCATGCTGCAACCACATGCGTAGCCGTATGACCAGGGGAACATCTTCCAGTAGGCCGGGTAGAATTTCTTGCTAAAAGTGAAGGTAATTTGCCCCGGTAAGTCGAGGAAGGAGACGAACCGGCCCAGTCAGATGGTAATCCACAATGCCTGCCCAAATGTTGAGCGAAAATCGTTCCTGGTTTCCGTGGACGTACGTGACGTGAGAATTTTCCATTGCCCAGTAATGAACGTTTCGAGTGTTGTAAAGGCCATCCCAAGGAAAGGTGCACTCGTCGGTAAACAGCACAATAGGAGGGAAGTCGGGATCTCGTGCAACACGTCGCAGAAACCACCGGCAAAACAGCAGCCTGTGTTCATAGTCCGCCACAGAATTTAGGTCTTGGACAGGGTAAAAACTAAATGGATGTTGGCCGTAACCGATGAGTGACCCCCATGTCGTGTCCAACAACTCGAGCACTTGTCGTAGGTGCTTCCTCGAAATGCTCGAGAACAATCTCTTCAAATACAGCAACCCATTTTGTTTGACGTCTTCCAGCATCACCATGATATCCCCCTAACGAGCATGTTTCGCCAAGTAACGTTTGCGGATGTGGGTGGCGTCTTGCTGGGAACCGTTCCTCATACAACCGTCGAGCTTCGTCCTCATTACCATCTGCTAGTCCATAAACAAAGACCTTAACTCGTTGTTCTTCATACGAATACTGTGCACCCGGGCACAACTGAAACTTGACACCACGCGCTCCGATTGGCCATGGGATTGCTCTGAAGCCGTCCGTCGGTTGTCGGCAGCGCTATGGTTGTAGGTTCAGACATACAAACGTCCCTCGCCCCGTCACTGCCCCAAAGTGATACGCACACGTGTTGAATAGGTCTTGTAGTTTGTCCTTACCTCACGTCAGAGGCATTCACACGTAAAATTCGCTTTGGAGCACACACACGTCACCTGCGATTTAGTCATACGGTAAGCATGGTGGCACAGTATTCGTTTGAAGAAAACGAGATATGGATTTTGTTTATGGACTGACCGACGGTAAAGAGCACGAAGCTCGATGGTTGTATATACTCGTCTGGTATGAGACGTTCCCCAGAGGGTCCACTGGGGACCGAACCGCACAATAACCCTAGGTTCGGTGCGGGGCGGCAGTGGGGTGAGTGGACTACTGTAGCCTGTTTTGGGGTTGTGAACCACTGATGGCTACGGCAGGGACGAAGTCTCTCCATCGTTTCTAGGTCTCCGTTTCAATACACAATACACACCCAATATATAAAGTAGAAACATTGTTACCAAATATCTCGAAAAGTTCTTAACTGATTTTCTTCAATGTTTACACTAACCCGCCGGGCGGATTTGTGACGGGGACCGGTACGCCTTCCCGCTCGGGAAGCAGCTCGTTAGACCGCACGGCTAGCCGGGCTGGCTTTTTATATATTAGTTGTATATTTATACTACAGGGAGTAGATGCTTCGTCGATTGAGTTCAGTCTGGAGACGGTGCAGTTTTTGTGGTTAGCTGGTGTACTATAGCTTCAAGCTGGTATCCTCCAGTTTTCGCACTTTTTTATATTTCAAGTCATATAGTCAGAGGCAGGTTGAGTTGACTTGTTGCGTGCATTATCCGTGAGCAGTGTAGAATAATTGCTCAAGGAAATCTCTCATGCAGATGTAGGAATGAGTTAACTGATAAGTATTAATCTACAGTTAAGGGGGGCGAGGATGCCAATTTTGTCCACTATTTGAACTGACAGCATGTTTAGTAGTGTGGGTTTGGTCCGAAACGCTAAGAATTTCGTGGAATTTGATCAGTTGGCAGCGACCATGTAAAGCTTTCGCCTCAGCGATGGAAAGAGGAGCATAAGGGACCACAAATCTATAGCAGCAAGTTCAGGGAATCTGGGGGCAGAGAGAAATAGACGAGATTCTTTTTGCGTGGGTAGTTATTTTCACTGTAATGAGCCGAGACACATAGCTAGAGATTTTAAGTTTCGGCGTACTGATCTCAAGAACAGCTGACAGTATCGGTGACAAGCTTGGCCGCCTTAATGTTGCAATAAGCTAGTGGAGATGAACGGCGGTCTTCCTTTCCTTTGCATTGCTGTTAATCGGGAGTGGGTTTGTAGCTTATTTGATTCAGTGAGTAACTACTCTTTGATGGACTATCATTGGTGTCAAAGTCATAGGCACATTTGTACAATTTAGTTTTCACCTTTCCCGTGAGTTAATTACAAACGCCATTCTGTGTATAGATAAAGTTTTTGGTGTGGCACATGAAAGGCTCTGATAACCAAGTGGCATGCACTTTAAGTCTTGCCGCTCAAGTGGAGCAAGCATGCTTTGTCGCTGAGAGTCCCCCTCCTTATTGGAAAATTTACGGGAAAAACATGGCGAGGCTGAGTATCTGCAAGAAAATAAGAGGCAGTTGATGGAAGGCTACTCGGTGACGGATGCCAGCTGACTACAAGATTATCGTGCTATTATACCCGCTATGGCGGAAGGAAAAAATTTGTTTACCTAAGCGGACTGTGCTGGCACTTTAATTGATCATTGAGGTGAGGAACATAAAACGAATCAAAATATTAAGGAGCATCTAACATGGTACACGTTGAATTCAGACGTGATTAACTTTGTGGTTCAATGTGTGGAATGCAACTGCGTTAAGCCTATCCTGAATACTTGTAGAGGCTTGTTAAGTTCTAGTAGTGAACAGAAACCCACATATAATTTGTTTGTCGATTATTTGGGGCCGCTTTCCTGGACCAGGAGCAGGAGTAGATATATCTCTGCCGTCATAGATGTCTTCAGCTGTTTTTTTGCCGTTTTTCCGTATAAGGGGGATGTCCACTGGTATTACTGTTCGACGCCTGGAAGGTATTTTTTCCTGGTTTGGTGCGTCGAGTTGCCGGTGAGTGACACGGCCCCTGCATTAACATATAGAGAGTTTCGCAAGTTTTACTTTAGCAGTGCGATAGACCACAACACCACCTGTTCCTATTGTCCTCAAACATCGTTTGCAGAAGGGGGGAAGCGGAATTTGAAATCTGCATAATTATTTTCAGTGTTAAATCAACTGAAAATTGTGACAAATTGCTGTGGTGGCTTGACTTTGCCTTCAATCCGGCATTCTATGAGGCCCATAAAACTACTTCAGGAAACTAATGCTGGAAGATCCACTAAATTTACCTGTAGTGGATTTTAGACGCTTTAATGACTTGGTGCATAAAAAAATTATCCAGATCTGGTTAAGAGCTACTGGTTTAGGGAACTGAAAAATATTCGGTTTGCATACGAGAGAGAGGACAAGAAGTACACCACGGAAGATGCCCGGGCTATTGGCAAACATTTCCGTGCTGATATGCATCAGTTTAAATCAAATAATTTTAAAAAAAGTAAAGGCCGACGCAAGGAGCAGGACACGTGCCTGTAAAGTCTTTCGTAGTCACACACACAGTCCTTCATTGGCTAAACTAAATAACGTCTGCATCAAACCATTTAGTTATATTTATCAAAACCGTTAAATAGTCTACAAGCATTCGAAATGCAACTGATTATTGAGCTGTAAAATAATCATTACATAACGACCTAAGTCAGTCCTGTTCACACAGGATGACAACAATAATCACAACGAGAAAGCTGCTCATTCGCACAAGCTCATAATTTTAACAAGCTGTTAACTCAGAATCCAATACTCTAGCGCCCAAAATAGCTTTAATAGTAATGATCATGAATCGCTACTCACACTGTAAATTCAAATGACTGAAAATTAAAACTCAGCTTCTGTTACAGAAAATGACAGTGACAGTAATAAAGACTAGAAGAAAATCTCATTTGAAGCAGTAAATAATGCAACATAGAAGCACAAATATTTGTAACTCTAACATTAAAAATCTGATTTCAATTGCAAAATAACCTTGCGAGCGATCAAACGTTAAGTCCAGACGCCGAGAATGGTGGGACCAAAAACTCTCATTTTGATCAGCAATAATAAATCATAGAAAATTTTATGCATTCATTCAAACAAACAATTTAAAAGATATTAAAATCTCAGTTCCAGAAAATGAATCCTTACCAGGCAGCCAGTTATACAACAAGGCATTACAATAACAAAGCAGCTGCAGTGACGACCACCCCCAAGTTGCGGCAAAAACACTTCGACAGCACAACGAGGCGCCGTCGCTGCCTCCACGGTTGGAAAGACCAGACAGATGTAGAGTTACAATACAGCACACTAAGGTTGTGCGTGAACGACCAGTGATGGCCAGGATAACATACCAGATTACACAGATACAATCCCGTGTAAGAACATGTTATCACATGAGCTGTTTTAAGACACAGAATAGAAATCAAAAAGCCTGGGAATGGATACCCAACAAACGTCAGTGATGGCGACCGCATGAGAAGTAAGCTCTATACAGCTAGCGCGGCCCGTAAGACGGGCCCTGACCTTTCGAGAAACGAGAGCGGTCCACCTAAGCGGTACAAAGGCCGGACATCTAACGACTGTATGCAACCAGTTGCCGCGCGGGGTAGCCGCATGGTCTGGGGCCTCTTGTCACGGCTCCCCCCGTCAGAGGTTCGAGTCTTCCCTCGGGCATGGGTGTGTGTGTCGTCCTTAGCGTAAATTAGCTTAATTTAGATTAATTAGTGTGTAAGCTTAGGGACCGATGACCTCAGCAGTTTGGTCCCATAAGACCTTACCACAAATTTCCCAAAATTTGAAACCAGTTTTGGTCAAAATAAACTTGGCGCCAAGTGCATGTATCTCATTCGGATGATGTTAAAAAGCAGGGAAAATACTGTGAGATTTGATGTAAAATCACATAATGTAATTTACCCTTGCTTGGCATGATTGACTGAATCTTTGCTAAATGCTTCAAACCGACGCAGGCAGGCCAGGTGTTTCCTATAACTGACTGTCACCAGGCCTCTTAAAGAAACTAAGTGACCTTTGAACGTAGCTCTTGCAGCACCACATAATCGTAAGTTCAATTTTGGTTACGTTATGGTTACGTTTGTCAAGTACATGTGTGATCAGTTTAGAGCCGACGAATGCAAACAAGGCACCAAACATTCATACTAAAGGCCCACAATTCCATCACCAATAAACTTCCACCAACGCGCAAAAAATCCACTGCTTTAAGCTGGACAAAACTCAGTCACTTTCACACCCCAACATGGCATTCTTATCCACACTGTTGATGGAAGGAGCATCTACAATTTCAGGGCAGCTGAAGCTACCTCCTTCCAACAGATCACTCTAACCACCCCACTGAAAACACCGGGACGCACCAGACTTGTTCCTCATGCGGTTCGGCCTTCTGAATGATTACTAAATAACTGCTCGCCTTACAACCTTCCCGGCTCAGAGCAGCAGGGAAGGCAAACGCGAGCAGCACCCGGAAGAAGGTGAAGTTGCTTTTCTCCAGTGTTTGTTTCCAAACTCCGACGCACCTCTCTGCTGCACGAAAAGACCAGCAGAAGGCACTGCAGACCCACCAAAGCGTGCAACTAACAGATAGCATGAAGCCAAATCAGTACATCACCGACGAGCCATACGGCTCACGTACCCTGTAGAAAATATTTCGAATAAATTGTTGCTACATTTCAAAGGTCCTCATAAAACTTTGAAAATCAGTTACTCTTCGGGTTCGCATCATGGCCACAGGCAAGGCAGTGCGGGTTCATTTGTGACAGATTACAGGTGGAAAATGGCAAATTTAGAAGAAACCCATTTGACTCCCTCCTCCAGAATATCAGGTTAAGAAGGGAAGATTAAGCCATGCACCATCTCAAATCGACACTTTACAAGTGCATCGTCGTTGGGTGACGGATATTTTGGCGTCCCTCAAGTTATCACGCGAGGAGGCGGCTAAGAAACTTTACCGCTGGTTGCACCTGGGCGTGTCTGTCTTTTTTGGGTATTAGTCGACCACAGTATTGTTGCACTTAGGAGTAAGGGTGCTTCGGTTGGCATCTCGTGCGTTTTTATCCTGATATTCCACGAAGACACGCTGAATCACTTGATGGTAATATGCATTCTTTAAGGGAAAGCATTGCCAGTGTGATGGGTTTTTATAAGTCATCACTGTAATTTTTGAGAATATTTCTCATGGAGAACAGCGGTCTGGCAAAAAGTACTTTAAAATAGAAACAAAGAATATTTACACTAAAAATATTTACTTTAATGGTAACTACAATCATGCTCATAAATTAAGGATAATTGCAGAATGTGGTGCCACACAACATGGCACTACACAAAACTGGCACTAATAGCATACACGCATAGCGAACACACACGACACAGATGTATAAGTCCACGGTATTGGTGATAAGTTGAGAAAACCGTCCCGTAACACATGTGCTACAAAATGCCACTGCTTCCTGCGCATGTATCCCAACGTCAATATGGGATATGATTGTCAAGCACACGTACACAGGCCGCATAACGGGTTGGCATACTCTGGATCAGGAGGTCGAGTAGCTGCTGGGGTATAGCCTCCCATTCTTGCACCAGTGCCTGCCGGAGCTCCTGAAGTTTCCTAGGGGTTTGAAGACGTGCAGCGATACGTCGACCGAGAGCATCCCAGACGTGCTCGATGGGGCTTTGGTCTGGAGAACAGCCAGGCCACCCCATTCGCCTGATATCTTCTGTTTCAAGGTACTCCTCCACGATGGTAGCTCGGTGGGGCCATGCGTTATCATCCATCAGGAGAAAGGTGGGACCCACTGCACCTCTGGAAAGGCGGACATACTGTTGCACAATGACGTCCCGATGCACCTGATCTGTTACAGTTCCTCTTTCAAAGACATTCAGGGGTGTACATGCAATAATCATAATCCCACCCAACACCTTCAAACCACTACCTCCATACAGGTCCCTTTCAAAGACAGTAAGGGGCTGGTATCTGGTTCCTGGTTCACGTCAGATGAAAACTCGGCGAGAATCACTGTTCAGACTATACCTGGACTCGTCCGTGAACATAACATGAGACCACTGTTCCAATCATCAAGTACTGTGTTTTTGGCACCGGGCTTTACGGTCTCTCCTGTGACCAGGGGTCAGTGGAATGCACCTTGCAGGTATCTAGGCGAATAAACCATGTCTGTTCAGTCGTCTGTAGACTGTGTGTCTGGAGACAATTGTTCCAGTGGCTGCGGTAAAGTCCCGAGCAAGGCTACCTGCAGTACTCCGTGGCCGTCTGCGGGTACTGATGGTGAGATATCGGTCTTCTTGTGGTGATGTACACTGTGGACGTCCCGTACAGTAGTGCCTTTACACGTTTCCTGTCTGTTGGAATCGTTGCCATAATCTTGAGATCACACTTTGTGGCACATGGAGGACCCGTGCTACGACCTGCTGTGTTTGACCAGCCTTCAGTCGCCCTAGTATTCTACCCCTCATAACGTCATCAATAAGTGTTCTCTGAGCCATTTTCAACACAAAGTCACCATTAGCACATCTGAAAACGTCTGCACACTTACTCGCTGCACCGTACTCTGATATATATCAACACACCTCTGCGTATGTGGTCTGCTGCCAGCGCCACCGTGCGACGACCACAGGTCAAATGCACCGCATGGTCATGCCACGAGGTGATTTAAACCCGCAAACTGCCCACCAGTGTTGTTTCACCATGTATCAGCATTATCCTTAATTTATGAGTATGAGTGTAGTGTCGGTCAGTTTTTGACCATTCTGAGACCCTCATACGAACGCCAACTGCAGTTGACGTTCGTGGAGTTACAACACCCGCTTCACTCACCGCCACCTCTTACCATCAGGGTATGAGGGTCTTAGGATTGTCAAAAATTGACCGAACATACCATGGCAGATGGTGGTGGTGAATGGAGCAGGTGTTGTAATTCCGAACGTTAATTGCCGACGCTTTGTCTTGTAGATCTGTTCAAACGCACTAGTCACCCTATTGTTACAATTTGCACTTGACGTTCGTGGAATTACAACACTTGTTCTGTTCACCGCCACCGCCTACCATCATGGTATGAGGGTCTGAAGATGGTTAAAAACCGACCGAAACTGGTTTCCACCAAAACTAATATTTTACGGTCGAGACTGCCTGTTTAATACTATGTTTGCTTACCATAAGGTCACTATGTGGTTCCGATGAGGCTACGGAAGACCAAGTCCAGTAATATGGTGATTTTGTAGTACGTAGCCTGGTGATGATGGGTTGAGGACTTGATCTGTTTACTACACGACGGATGGATCGTACTCAATATTTATACTTCTTGTGGGCTGGAATGCGGTTGACGTGAGGGAGTGCAGTAATTTAGGAGTAATCCTTCCTGTACGCGGTGCGTCGGAATGAACAGAAGGTTACCGCCGGACGGGCTCTAAATTCTTGTTTTCAAGTTAATGGGCGTATCTCAATGAGGAATTAGCGGGATGTCATCCACGAAACTGGAATATGTTCAGTGTGGTGAGCCTTTATTTGTTAAACCTGAACTAATGGTTTTTTTCATTGCACACCCATTTTACCAGGGTGCCAATAACTCCGCTTTGGAGAAATAAAATTAGAGTACACTAACACAGGCGGTCAAAAGTTAATAGGGTGTTTTTCATGTAGTGAAGCAGACTTGTATTTGGATACTTTTCCAGAAACTTATTCCCTTTAAGACTACATGCCAAGTCTTACCTGTGGCTTGACTTGAATTTTTCTTGTGTTTTACTGGTAATAAACGTATATTATGATTTTCATGTATTTTGGTGTGCTGAGTTATCTTATTCTGTTACTATTTTCTGTTGAATTTCAAATTCCTCTATGTAATTACATGTATGGTACGTGTGTAGCTCTGTTTTCTTTATATTGTAGTAAGATGGCCGATTACCACAAGTGGACTTTGTAAATAAGAACATCACCTATAAGAAGCCGACCTTTATCGATGTGAAAACAGTGGCCTTACTACAGACGAGCACATTAAAATTCTGCTATTTACGTAGTTTCAACGTTCTGTTGGGAAAGGACCAGTTACTTACACTTCATAATTCTTTATTTTAAATTCCTGTTGTAGTTGCGTACTTTTTATACTGGTGACTGGTTTCGAACGTAGGTGTTAATTTTCAAAGCAGACCTGTACAAAAGCGCTTACAGAAGGAAAGCCTCACCGACATATTCAGATAACATAACGCAGAGCGATAGATAGAGAGTACCTGTTTCAACTGTTCAAAGTATCATGCTGCAATTTGATTACCTCCGTACGTGTTGTATGACTGTGTTACGGTACCCTAGTATGTCAATGAGAATTTGCTTCCATAAGTACTTCAGTGCAGGTCTGGTTTGAAATTGGACGGCTACATTCGAAGTTAGTACCAATTTAAAATAAACACAACTGCGAGAGAAATTTTAAATAAAGAATTCTACTATTAGTTTCAGTTATTGAAATTTTGCTCTACTGTTATTCATTCTAATTGCAAAGTAACTCTGATGCTTAATTTGAAAGGTATATACACAGGTTAAATTATTTCAAGTTTTGTAAGAAAATATTATATTGAACCAGAGATGGTCAAATGTAGTATCGATTGTGTAGTAGCGTCGCTGCTCAACAGCAATGCTGATACAAGGGATTATGGGTTATGTATTAGATAACTTTAGATCGAGGGATGTATGGAGGACACTTAAGTGTAAAGACGTGTTGCTGGATATATACTTACTCGCTACGGGCAGCAATGATTTTTTTTATTTGCAAGATACTGTGATGTTTGCTAACTGTAAATGGAATTGCAACAGAAGTCGGAGATAATTAAGGTAAAGAAAGTTGTTCTGTTACTAGTGCAATGCGCGTATTCATAAGTGATGATTGAGGCAATGTATAGCACTCACACCCAATGAGTTTGTGATGCTAATTGTTCATGTGTACCGTAATCAGTTTATTGAGTGTGTTAACAGTGAGCATTATTAATTTTCAATGACTCAGAATACAAGTTTTAAGGCTAGTGGCTTATTGTTATTTAGCCCAAGTCAATACCAGTTCCCAGATCCACGTCATTTTTGATTAACTATTTTTCTCAAGAAGTCATTGTCTCAATCATATTCGAATTATTTAAAATGTATGCTAAGCAACAGCCTTGCACAACAACTGTTTGCTAACTGTACAGTTTAAAGTACTAACTGAAAGCAGTGCGAAGAGTGTTACCATTGCGTAGATAAAGGTAAGAAATTTTGTTATTTCAGTGGTAGCATTTATTAAGCAGAGGGACCGTTATTGATCAAGTTTTGTTTCATTACCAGGGTCAATTCCAAATGAACAGTGTTGCATGAGAGCCGGCCGGGGTGACCGAGTGGTTCTAGGCGCTAGGCGCTGCAGTCTGGTACCGCGCGACCGCTATGGTCTCAGGTTCGAATCCTGCCTCGGGCATAGATGTGTGTGATGTCCTTAGGTTAGTTAGGTTTAAGTAGTTCTAAGTTATAGGGGACTGATGACCCATCGTGCTCAGAGTCTTTTGAACCATTTTGTTGCATCAGATACAGTTTCTATTTTAGGTAAATTTATAGAGTTTTGGTTTGGTTGAAAGTTATTGACAGTTTACATTCTCGCAACCAAATGAAATCTACATTCTCGAGGTTAGAAAAGTTCAGTACCGGGCAAATCGTATAAAAAACTAGTGTCAGGTACGTCAATTCTATCATATTTCAAATGATCATGTTTCAAATTGCAACCGTTTCCTTTTGAAACTGCAACAAATTTTTGTAAAACTGTTTGTAAATGTCGTAAGTTGACTGAAAGTTCTGTCTTGCAGTTCCTTTAACTGTCATAATTTTAATTAAGTTTTTTTCTTAACTGCTGTTAAATTTTATACGAAGTTCGTCTTTCGAATTGCGCCAAATTTACTTTGCGAACACCTCTGTCAAATGAAACAAAATTTGTTCTGTAGAACTTAACCTTATCGAACCCAGTGCCTCAGTAGACCCTCCTCCATCATTGCCACTAATTTGCACGTGAAGAAGCTTGTAACTGTAATTCTGGAATGTTGAAATAGCTAAAACGGTAGAGTGTATATTACTCTCTCCATCTTCAGAAACCAGGGCAACGTAAACGATTGTATGTTCCCAACAAAGCCACTGTGAAAAAGTCTAATTTTATCCATTCGTCGTATCTAGATATACCTGTATCTTTCGGCGACTGTTTCGGACATTTTTCCACGAGAACACTTTTTGTGAGGCGCGGAATGGTGGACGGCGGAGGTCCGAGATCTCTGCGAGACAGCGCCGAGACGGCGACGGCAAATATGACCGGCGCCTCCACGCCCGGCGCGTCTACAATATTCGCGATCAAATATTTGTTCGTCCGGCGGTCCGTGCCGCGCCGGACCGCAGCAGATACGGCACGAAGGGCGGCCGTCAACTGTTGCCGGCCCGCGAGGACGGGGGCTCTCAACAGCGCTGCCGGCCGGGAAGGTGCCGCTGCTTCGTCTCGTACATCTGTTCAAACGCACTGCTCACCCGGCTGTTACAAAACTCCCTGGTGACACTTGATACGCTCCTCCTTTTCCTGACTCTACAATAACCATAGGTTTCTTTTAATATAATGAGAACAACTTGTATAAGTATTCTTACAGGTGGGATGAACTGTAAGTTAATTAGATCGTCGTTTGTCCAGCTTGTAATTGAAGTGCGCAATGCATCACGTTCATTTAGTATGCAACACGCTACAAATGGTTCAAATGGCTCTGAGCACTATGGGACTTAACATTTGAGGTCATCAATCCTCCAGACCTAGAACTACTTAAACCTAACTAACCTAAGGACAGCACACACATTCATGTCCGAGGCAGGATTCGAACCTGCGATCGCAGTAGCAGCGTGTTCCGGACTGAAGCGTCTACAGCTGCTCGGCCACAACGGCCGGCTAAACACGCTACACCATTTTAGTAAGCAATACGATACAATAATTTTAGACAGGTGATTCAGTTACTTATATTGCGTACACATATAGAAGAAGGGCAAAATAACGTGAACAGTGGTAGTAATGGGATGCTTGCCTTAGACGATCAACAACGCAGGTAAGGCACGTGTTGCGCTGAACTGTGCATGAAGTACAGACTAGGCATCAGTGCAGGTTGTTTACGAGTAGTGCACACTTAGTATTTGCATTCAGAAGCCGTGTCGCCGTGCAGTGATAGACCTAACAGAGTTCCAAAGAGGGCAGATTGTGGGGGCCCGCCGGCCGGTGCGGCCAAGCGGTTCTAGAGGCTTCAGTCTGGAACCGCTACGGTCGCAAGTTCGAATCCTGCCTCTTGCATGGATGTGTGTGATGTCATTAGGTTAGTTAGGTTTAAGTAGTTCTAAGTTATAGGGGACTGATGAGCTCAGAAGTTGTCCCATAGTGCTCAGAGCCATTTTGAACCATTTTGTGGGGGCCCGATTAGCTGGAGCGTCAGTAACCAAGACAGCCAACTTATACAATGTTTCAAGAGCAACTGTTTCAACAGTCATGACAGCCTACGCAAAACATGAAAAGACATCATCGTGAAAACGTAACAGTGTACGCAAATAAAAATTGACAGAGATCGTCTTACGCTAACACGAATTGTGACAAAACAACACAAAACTGCGGCCGCTAAGGTGGCTGCAGAGCTCAATTGCTTTCTTCAAGACCCTGTACCTATCGTCACTGTCCGCCGAGAACTCGGGGCTTATGGGCGCTCAACATCGAGGTCATCAGCGTACCGAGAATTCCATAAAGCGAATATTCATGGACGAGCTGCTATACTGAAACCATTAGTTTTGACAACCAATGCAAGGATGCGTAAAACATGGTGTCAGTAGCATAGATCCTGGACGGCTGATCAATGGAAACACGCCATAGGGTCCCACGAGTCAATGTTTCCGTTTTTTCCAAAATCGGGCTGGGTTTACATCTGGAGAATGCCTACAATCCTGATTGGTCGATTCCAACGGTTAAGCATTGAGGAGGAAGTGTGATGGTGTGTGTAGTTTTGGCAGAAGAGCCAACACCGTGTTACTAGAGGAGGCCGAAATGCACGCGTTTTAGCTCACGCAGGCTGGCGTGAGGAGGGAAGGACTATGCTGACGTGAGGTCTGGAACATGAGTAGGAATTCAGAAAGCGGACATAGCTTGTTGATACTTAACTTTAATCCATTTATGATAAAAATCGCTCTTGACGGTACATGATTCACAATATTATCTGTTCAGATCATAGTAATTGAATATGGCGCCTTGCTAGGTCGTAGCAAATGCTGTAGCAGAAGGATATGCTAAACTATCGTCTCTGCAAATAAGAGCGTATGTAGGCAGTGAACCATCGCTAGCAAAGTCGGCTGTACAACTGGGGTGATTGTTAGGGAGTCTCTCTATACTAGACCTGCCGTGTGGCGGCGCCCGGTCTGCAATCACTGATCGTGGCGACACGCGGGTCCCACGTATACTAACGGACTGCGGCCGATTTAAAGGCTACAACTTAGTAAGTGTGGTGTCTGGCGGTGACACCACAGTGTGGGCAGCCATATCATGGTATTCTGCTGGTCCCATCATTACTCTCAAAGACCGTGTGGCAGCCAACGATTATGTGAATATTTTAGGTAATCAGATGCACCCCATGATTCAAATGTTGTACCCTAACAATGATGCCGTGTTACAGGTCGACAATGCACCCATTCACACAGCCTAGACAGTACAATCGTGGTATGAAGAGCATGCAGCTGAACTACAGCGTTTTCCCTTACCAGCACAGTATCCGTACTTTAACATTATCGAACCCTTGTGGGCGGTATTGGAGCGCACACTCCGGAGCAAATTTCCGCCCACCTCGTCACTAAAGGAGTTAGGTTTTGATTGAAGAGTGGCCTAACTAAAGAATATATAATCATTACATGCCAGTATTCCATGAAGAATTGCAGCTGTATTACAGGTTGATGGGGATCCAACCCCTTATTAATAAACCACTCCCGAGTAGGTACAGGTTTTCACATTATTTTGCCTGTCCCTTATGTCTCAATATGAAGCGCCCAAATGATGTCAATTCAAAAATATTTCGTGTATACGCTGTCCAGCACAAAAAACGTAATCTTCGGTACCAATAATGAAAGTTAAAAACCGCCGAGTCGGTCTGTCCGTCTTTGAACACGTTAATCCCCAAAATTGCTAGGCATATTTCGTCGGAGTTCTCACTGTTAACATATGCATAGCTTGGAGCAACTTATAGGCTTTATTTTACCAAAATCCTATCACAGAAAAATATATCGTAATTTAAAGTTTTACCGAGGCTTTCTTGTTTATCTGTTTGAACGCGCTGTCTCCAAAACTATTAGCCAAATTTCATGCAGTTTCCTCAGGCTACCTGAGTATAGCCTTGAGCATCGTATATGATTTATTTCATCAAAATCGGATAATGAAAAAAAAAGATATGCATACATGCTATAAAAACTTATGTATATATGTTCCATATCTCCTCCTAAGTCACTGGACCGATTGCAAACAAATTTGTTACACATACCACTTACTGTCCGGAAAGAATCGCTTCAGAGGGGGGGGGGGGGGGGGGGGGGGGGGAAGGGGGGGTGTAGGAACCACCAACCTATTAGAGAGCGGGAGGGGGGGGGGGGGGGTGAAAAAGAACTGCAGGCTACTAAGCGCAAACACCCAGACTTAATTGATTCAGGATTTGAGTAGGGGAGCACATAGTTCTTGCAGCAAACTTTACACATAATTTCAACCTCTACGAAATATAATTTCTCCCTTGCATCACTACAGAATGATGAAAGGAAAAAATTTTATAGCCCACTATATTTTCGCTTCTCATTCTCACATAAGGATGACTTTAAATTCATAACTTCTTTACTACAATGTATGCTCGTGACACATTTTGCAGACAACGTTTACATATGACACTAATGTACCTGCTAAATCATATCATTATACGACACATTTTTCAGGACATATGAAGCTGTAAACAGTGAGATGCGTGAAAAATGCTGCTTCATGCAGGACGTTTAAATTTGCTATTATTAATCCGCAGAACCAATTCCGATTAAATTTGGTAACGAGATAGCTTGAACTCAGAGGCACACCGTAGGCTTATCAGAGTGTGCGGTACGGTATACTATTCCGCCAATAAGGAAAAATATTTTCTCTTCCAAAAAACTTTCTTAACTTTTTCTTATCACTCGTGATACGATTCAAAGTAATGAATACAATGTTTATACAACCTTTAATTTGTTAAATCCACACTTCCACTCTACTTGTTGCGTAATATGCAAGTTACATGTTGTATAGCTGCTGTGCGTGATATCCAGTTGTTGACATCGAGAGCATTTAGTGGCTTGCAACAAACTTTACACACAAGTTAAAACCTTACAACAACTACAAAATGATGACTTACTGAGTTTTCGCTGTTCACGCAGTTAAAGTGTCACATCAGACTTGACGTTTAAATTTATCACCTCTTTGCTACTAAATGTATTCGCAATACATTCAGCAGACATTGTCCACATGTGCCGCTGAATGTATATAAAAAAAATCACTTATTTGTACGACACAGAGAGAGGGGGAGGTGGAGATGGACAAAGAAAGAGAGGAGGTGGTGGTGTATAGGGACAGGGGGTGAAGAGAAGGACTTTAAAAGGAAAGAGGAGATGGACAGAGAGAGCCGGGAGGGGGGGGGGGGAGGGGAGGGGGAGGAGCAAGTGGCCAAAGAGATCCGGATTTAATCCTCAACTAGCAAAGCGAATTCAATCATAACGCCTATTTTAGCATTTATGAAGACCTAGTAAGATGACAACTGTTGCGTGTGGAGATCCAGGCCGAGGGATGAGAGATGGTGCGCGGTGGAGAAGCCGGAAGACGCGTGCGGTGCCTGGCGGCGTTGACGGGCCCCTCCTGTGCGGCGCTCTTGCCCGCGGCGATGGACATCAGACGACTGAGCGGACCGCGACACAACACCGAAATGGCGGGAAATACGGAAGCAGACCGTAGAGGAAAACAAGTTCACACCATCACCATAGATATATAAATCGCCCTATGTTTTTTAGATCGTATAAAAATGATAATTTTACTGTTTTTTAATGCTGACAAGTACAGATTTTAACCTTGACATCTACATATTTTAATTAAGTATTTTTAATTAAAAAAAAGATCTACTGAATACAGTATGTGCAAATGGGATGTAACAAATGTACCAGAGGCCACCTGTCGGTAATAGTGTTATAATTAATATAAATGACGTGCACTCTGCCGACCAATTTTATGTGACGTAGCATGTGAAAATTGCTGGATTTGGACGGGTTACTCCTGTAACTGAAATATCAGGTACGCTCTGGTACATTTGATGTTGATTAGATAGGATGAAAAAGATTTGCTTCCGTGAAATAGTAAATTAGTATCATTATTTTTACAGATCTGAAGATGGTTCTGAATGAACCGAAACCGGTCATCTGAATTTAAAAAAAAATTGCAATCGCGACGGTTTTTCAGTAACATTATAAAATCACTGATTGCTGTTATCCCATAAGACATTATGTCTGTTTTTGCAAAGAGAGGAGGGTTCAAGCAGACAGAGAAAGAGCTGGGTGGGTGAGACGGGCAATGTGCCGGGATTGGAGGAGGTGGACAGAGAGAAGGAGATAAACACAGAGGAAGACAGAGAGAAGAGAAAGGAGAATATGGCCTACTACAACTGAAATAAATACATACTCGGGCAACGCGGGGTACTGAACTAGCACGTGATGTGTTATCATCTCTTCAAAACCAAGGTGTTAGAAGGGGCATAGTCCTAGCGTTGCTTTATGGACGTCGATTGTTAATTTCATTATCCTTAGCCGATTTTCCCACACAATCTGTAAAACGCATCACTGGATGTGAGGCAGTAACGTTTCTGCTTCTTTTAGAACTCATTGTTGTACGTTCTTCCCAGTTCAGCCACACGTATTGCCAGAATCTTTCTTAGACATCTGCAATAAAGCTGTCATTAGGCCCTGGATATGTTGCAACAGCTATTGCTTTGATGGTAAACGCTCGCATCATGCATTACTTTGCAGGAATGTTGGGAGCTACATCTGTCACCATTTCTTGAACCGTGAGAAGGTACAAGGAAACTGGAGGCCTGGAAAGAGCAACATTAGCAAGAGATAACCACTCCCTACAGCTTCATGTTCTCCGCAGCCGTTAAACTACCGTCATTGCAGTAGGAAATCGACTACCATGTTCGAGGTTCAACGTTAAGCAACCATCAGAAGAAGCCAGTCTTCAATACAGAAGAGCTGTTACACGTCCAAAACCCACCAGGTAGCATCACAATTTCGACTACCTTTCAGAATGAGGTGACGAAAGTCGTGGGAAAGCAATATGCACATAAAGATGGCGACAATATCGCGTACACAAGATGTAAAAGGGCAGTGAACTGGCGGAGCTGTCATTTGTACTCAGGTGATTCAATTGAAAAGGTTTCCGAGGTGATTGTAGCCACAGTCCGGAATTAACCGACTCTGAACGCCAGATCGTAGTTGGAGCTAGACGTATGGAGCATTTCGTTTCGGAAATCATTAGGAAAATCAATGTTCCGAGATCCACTGTGTCAAGAGTGTGCCGAGAATACCAAACATCAGGCATTACCTCTCGACAAAGACAACGCAATGGCCTACGGCCATCACTTAACGACCGAGATAATCGGTGTTTGCGTAAAGTTGGCAGTGCTAATATACAACCAACATGGCGTGAATAACCGCAGAAATCAGTGGGGGACGTACAACGAACGTATCCGTTAGGAGTGTGCGGCGAAATTTGGCATTGATGGGCTGTGGCAGCAGACGCCAGACGCGAGTGCCTTTTCTAACAGCAGGACATGGCCTGCAGCGCCTCCCCTCGGCACGTGACCACTTAGATTTGACCCTAGGCGACTGTAAAACTGTTGCCTTACCAGATGAGTCCCAGTTTTAGTTCTTAAGAACTGATAGTAGTTCCACAAAGGAATGGATCCAAGTTATCAATAAAGCTCCCTCATGGCGTGCTCTGTGTTTTCATGGAATGGACTGGATTCTTTGGTCCATGCCGGTCGAGCAGTTCTAGGCGCTACGGTCGCAGGTTCGAATCCTGCCTCGGGCACGGATGTGTGTGATGTCCTTAGGTTAGGTAGGTTTAAGTAGTTCCAAGTTGTAGGGCACTGATGACCTTAGAAGTTCAGTCCCATAGTGCTCAGAGCCATTCTAACCTTTGGTCTATCTGAACCGATCATTCGTTGGAAATGGACTTCATGTTCCCAAACAGCAATGTAATTTTTATTCATGCTAATACGCCATATCACTGGACCTAAACTGATTGGGTCGAAAATATTCTGCACAATTCAAGCGAACGATTTGGCCACCTAGATCGCCCGACATGAATCTCATCGAACATCTGAAAATCCTGCACCGGAAACACTTTTGGAATTGTGGACAGCCTTAGTGGCAGTATGACTAGGTTCCTTCAGGGGACTTCCAACGACTTGTTGAGTCCATGCCACGTTGAGCTGCTTCACTATGCCGAGGTCAGACGTTATATTAGGAGGTATGCCAAGGCTTTCGACATGTCAGTCTAGAGGTTACAGAGTACAGCAGAGGGAGAAAGTGAAACTTCCTGGCAGATTAAAACTGTGTGCCGGGCCGAGTCTTTCAGGAGTGCTAGTTCTGCAAGGTTCACAGGAGAGCTTCTGTAAAATTTCGAAGGTAGGGGACGAGGTACTGGCAGAAGTAAAGCTGTGAGGACGGGGTGTGTGTCGTGTTTGGGTAGCTCAGTTTGCCCGTGAAAGACAAAGGTCCCGAGTTCGAGTCTCGGTCCGGCACACAGTTTTAATCTGCCAGGAAGTTTCAAGAATGTGTATATTAAATACCTTTCAACGTGTGTTGCAGAAGCGATTCTTTTCTCCGTCTACGCCTTTTCAGTATGTCAAGTCGCCTTCAGTTTAAAAGAACTGCAATCCTCTCACTGCACTGCGAAATGTGTAGATTTTTATAGATAGTTATACATATTTACATTCTTTCAAATGGGATGACGAAGTTCTGATTCATTTTTTGGAAGATTAGGTCCCTGACCGATTCACTATGTGGATTGAGGAGAATGTGCTTGGTGAGAAGCGCGTACCCCTTCATCTTCAGTTGAGGAACCAGTAGAGTTCACAGAAATAGTTTCTGGTGTTCATGTGAAAGAAATTCATAACAGGTACAACGCGAAGGACAAAACTTTTTTTCTTCTTGTTGGCTTGTTGCCGCCCACTTCGAATTTTTCTCTTGTGCCAACCTCTTCATCTCAGAACAACACTTGCACCCTACTTCATGAATTTCACTCATGTTCAGAAAAAACAGAACACCTCGAACGACTAAAACTAGTACGTTTATATTCACAGGATACGTACATTAGTATGTTCTCCAGAAATGATTAACATTTCTGTCACCTCGATTGAACACGTGTCCTGTTGCCTAGTAGGTACAAGGTTCTCCATTGGCTTGATAACTTGTTCCATGCGTGGTAACATCGACGCATATAAGGCGTGAATGGCGCCCTGTGGCGTAGTCATCCATGCTGCATTCACTTGGTTCCAAGGTTCATCTATCGTGATTGGCATTGGGTCACAGAACTGCACTTGTCGTTGCACCATATCCCACTCATTTTCGACTGGTGATTTGGCCTGCCAGGGAAAAAGTGTAACATTCTATGACACCAAGAAAGCACGTGTTCGCGCAGCAGCATATGGTAGTGCATTGTCTTGCTGAAAAATGGCGTCTGGGGTGTTGTGCAGAGAGGATATGGATATGGGTCGCAGGACGTCATTCACGTAGGTCACACTGGTCACAGTGCTCTGCATGGGCACCAGCTGTGATTTGTAGCTGTGCTCATTTGCACTCCACACCATTAGGTCTTACGATGGAGCTGTATGTCTTGTGCGAATGCAGTCGCTGAGACACCGCTCCTCCTGTATGCAGCGAACCAAAATGCAGACTCCATTTTCACACAAACAGTACACGGATCATCCGAAAACACTATCGTATGCTATTCCTGTCCACGGTAACTTTGTTCCATACACAACTGCCGCCTAGCGCGTTTCTGCAAGTTCCTCACAGGTAGGCGGAGAAGTGGACGAGGTGCACGTAACCCATGACGCAATAAACTGCTACAGACCGTCACCCTAATAGTGCAGTGCTCCACTGTTGCGCCAGAGCCGAGGAGGATGCATATCTGTCCGGCAATGCCATTCGAATGTCCGCCCCTGGTAGCTGAGTGGTCAGCGCGACGGAATGACATACCTAACGGACCGGGTTCGATTCCTGGCTGGGTCGGAGATTTCTCCGCTCAGGGACTGGGTGTTATGTTGTCCTTATCATTATCATTTCAACCCAATCTACACGCAAGTCGCCGAAGTGGCGATTCTCCACACACCAGCTGCGCTACCGGAACACTTCGTCCCACAACAGCAACAATTTCCAGGATGCATACGTACGCCGCATTCTTGCATGACAACAATGCACCATCTTTCAAACTTACTGATTTGACGGCTCGTTTCGCGCAAACGTCTGCGAGACATCCCGCACGTCTGCTCAAGTCACACTGATCCATAAGTTTCGGTTTAAATCTACAACGAGAGCCGCAGGCACATTTTACCACTAGGTGGTGGTGCGCCACGATATCAATGTTGAACTTGAACTCGCAGGCCATCGAGGTCAAAATTCTTAAACATTTCTGCAAAGCATACTAATGAACATGTCCTGTGAATATGAACGTCCTATCTCTAGCCGTTCAACCTGTTTTTTCCCCTAACATTAGTGCCTTTATTGCCTACATTCCAGTCCCTGCCTTCACTTACAGTTCTTATCCTGCATAGATCCGTCAAATACCAATGATTTTATTCATGGGAGACAACGCATGTCCTGTCACCGTATCCCCTCTTCATGTCAACAACTTCTCTTCTCCTCCATTCTGGGGAGAACCTCTTCATTACTTATCAGTCCACCTAATTTTAAACAATCTTCTGTAACACCTAAACTCAACAGCTTCAGTTCTCTTGTTTTCCCACTTTCTATGCACTCCTATGACCCAGACGTAGAATCTCACAAAATCTGTTCGTGCAATTGAAGCCAGTGTTTGAAATAGTGGAGTTCTTTTCGCCAGGAATGCCTTCCTTGCCTGTCTAGCCTGCTTTTTATGTCCTCCTTGCTTCGTCCGTCAAGTTTTAATTCGTTTTCACTTCAGCAGAACTGGTTAACTTCATCTATTTCGCGGACATTAATTTTGCTGTTCAGTTTATCTCTAATCTCATTTCCTCTTCACCTTATTACTTTCGTCTTACCTCCTTTACTCTCAATTCATATTCAGTAGGGGAGAATGTTCTACACAGAGGCGTTAGTGAACACGTGGTTTTTTTCGGTGTTTCATCTAGTCACTGGTTTTAGAATCACGCAAAGAAAAGCGCTATGAAGAACACCATAAGCAGTTTCCGCGATTTTCAATAGTTTTTGTCGTCGTCAGGCATGATGTTTTTTTGTGCGGCATTTGTAAACATTTCGTGTTCTACATTTTCAGGTGCTTTGCAATGCAGGATATCTCAAAATTTAGAACTCTATGTTTATTGATAAAACATGCAACAAACATGGACCGAATTACCTTAAAGTGTGAGCTATGCTGTTAAAAATGCTCTACGTGCCCACCAACAGCAGCACGAACAACATCCATACGATAGCCAAGTTCTACATGACCTTTACACAATGTATCCGTCGTCTAGTAGTTGTTCGTGCTGCTGCTATTGGACACGCTGAGTATTTGTAACACAATAGCTAAGACTTTAAAATTTGGTGAGTATTTTGCATACCATTCCAAGTTTGTAGTATTTTTTATCAATAAATATGGAGTTTTGATATCAGGCCAAACTTTTGAAACATCCTGTATAAGAAAGCCATTTGGAATGTACTGTTAATTCTTCCATTACAGATCTTCATGACAAGTAAAATTCTGTATATTTTTTAAAACTAGTTGCACGACTTGTGGACGGTTAAGCCATACTTCGTCGGATGTGCATCATCTTTTACCTTGAAACAGGTCTTTTACATGGAACGTGTGATATTTGCAAATTAACCGTTTCGATAATGCCTTAACAATTTTGCCTATCTTGAAAATGGAAATTTGTGTTAGTGTCCAATAATTTAAATTTCAAAATTTATTTCCTCTGTAATTGGTTTCTGGAAATATTTATGATTAATTTGATGTTACTTAGTGCTTTTGGTGTCTAGTAAGGGAGAAAGTGGCAGGGAGACGATTTAATACTGCATTCACAATATTTTCTCGGTTTTAGCGCTTTTAAATTTCCAACAGAATATTTGTTCCTAGGTACATGACTAGTTTTTACTTTGGAACATGTTTCCACATTTTAAAAGAATTTAATTTTTGTTATTTCAGAAAAAGACTGAAGCACATTAAAATTAAAAATTGAAAATCGAAAATTGAAAATGAAATGAGAAAGTAAATTAAATTTCTGTTACGGGGATGGCAAGAGATGAAAGTCTGAAAGGTGTTCCATAGTACAACATTCTGCCTGCCCATTGGACTCTTATTCTACTCAACAGGTTCCTTAATTCTTCATTGAGGTCAGCAATGTCATCAGTAAATCTTATCATTGAAATCATTTCACCAAGAATTGTAATCCCATTAATGAACCTTTCTTTTATTCCCGTGGTTGCTTCTTCGAAGCATAGATCCTTGTCTGGCACCCCTTTTAATATGAGCACTACGTTGTTAAACATCTAATCTTATTCTTTACTCTTGGTTCTTGTGTTTACAGTATATCGCCCGTCTTCCCTTACAACAGACCCCTATTTATCTCAGAATTTCGAACATCTAGCACCATTTTATATTGTTGAAAGCTTTTCTAGGCCGACAAGTTCTTTGAACGTGTGTTGATTTTTCTTTAGTCTCGCTTCCATTTTCAACGGCGACGTCAGGCCTGCCTCTCTGGTGCCTTTACCTTCCCTAAACCCGAACAGGTTGTCATCTAACAGCCCCTCAATTTCCTTTTGCTATTCTTCTGTTTGTTATTAACTTTAGCAATTTGGATTCATGCGTTGTAAAACTACTGTGCGATAGTTATCGAACTTATCAGTCCTTGCTAACTTCGTAATTGTGTGGATGACATTTTCCCGATTCCTATTGTATGTCTCCAGCATCATAGATCCCACAGACCAACTTGAATAGAAGTTTGGTTGCCACTTTCAAAGCTGATTTTAGAAATTCCGGTGTTTCATCAGTGTCCTCTGACTTATTTGGTAGAGTGATTACCAAATATCTATTACTAGATTCCTAAGGTCTCCACATCCACTCCCGTTTCTTGCCATCAGATAACAGAGAGGTCCTCCCCTCCCCGCTCTCTCTCTCTCTCTCTTCTGCCTGTTGCAGTGGAATTCCAGTCGCATTCGTAATGCTGACACCCACTCTTTTAATTTCACCGATGACTGCCTTGCTAAATGATTCCTCCCAATGAACATGTCTTTTTCCGCACATTTTTCCTGCAGTCATTTCGCCTTGGATTCCCAGTAAGTCCTGTTTTCTACCCTGCTAAGTGACTTATATTACTCCATTCCTGTCTTCTTCTGAACGTTTTATTACTTTCTTCTTCCGTCGATCAATTGAAGCATTTGTTCTGTTGGCCAAGAATTCTTCGCAGTTACCTCCCTCACATCTATGTTTGTTCAACTGCAGTGATTGCCGTATTTAGGGTTGTGCATTCTTCTTCATTTGAAATACCTACTATGGTATTCAGTATCACAGGACATATATCCCTAGACAACTTCAAACGCAACTGATCATATCTCGCTCCTTCAGTGTCCCACTTCTTTTCACGTTTATTCGTTTCGATGATTCACTTAAATTTCAGTCTACTCCTCAATACTGCCGGAATGATGGTCGTAGTTGATATCTGCTCGTGAGTACAATCCAATATTTGATCTCGGACTCATTATTCATGATGAAATTTAGAGGGAATGTTGAAGTATCTCCAAACCTTTTCCAAGTATATCTCATTCCCGTATGATATTACTAGTTGAAAACTAGTGTAGAACTCTTACCGACTACCAAGTAGGTACCTCCCATAACCATTAAGAATTCCTTCCCCTACTACCGCGGTTCAGTCCCCTATGATTATTTGATTATTGTCTTCTCTACGTACTAAATTACCCCTCAATGTCATATACTTTCCTATCCCTTCATCCTCTGCCCGTATATTCGTCTTATCAAAAACCCTTCTTTCCATTTCATTTCCACACATTTTTCCTGTAGCCATTTCACCATGGATTCCCAGCATCTGAACCCTTTCGAGATTTTATAGCTTCCCTACCATGTCCAAACTTCCAAATTCCACTCGCCGACTCGTAGAACGTTATATTTTCGTTGCTTATGTAGTCACTTTCACGTGGTTACCTCCTTGGTAGCCCCTCTTGTTGGCAGCTTCGTGGGCAGAGGTGGGGTAGGGGGGGGGGGGGGGTTGGAGGCCACTAGTCGTGCATCTTTTGCCATAATACTGTGGCTGCATGTTGTGTGTCTTTATGCTGAAGTTTCCATTTCTTTCTTCATCTTCATGCTGTTCACTAGTGCTGATTCCATCCCACGTGCAATACGTTGCCCTGTAACCCTGTTCATTCCTCCGCCGTCTTTCACAAGCCTTTTGTAAAATGAGGTTTACTCCTTAAACCGGAAAACTTCAGCCGCACATTGCTAATGGCAGAATTTTTTTTTATTCGACAATACAATTATTTTTCCTTCATGGACAACCCTTTGTTTATAATGGCTCCCCCTAAATCTTTGGCAGCCAGGCGGTATACAACATCCTTTCTCATAAATTTTAAGGTTAAGTTTGGACAAACATGCAGTATACGTTATGTAAGGTATTGGCAGTTTCTTCTCTTTGTACTCTATCAAACAGTCCAAATACAAGAACTATGCTCGTTTTATAGAAACCACAACTGAACATTTATTCGAAAGAAATGTCACGTCACTTCACTGCAAATATAGAGGAAGTCATCACCGTCATTACCACGTTCACGAGACGTTGTTGTACAATCGTGCTCCAAAGTATCCGAACGACCTGAATTGCATTTCGCCTGATTCGCATGCAACCAGCATATCGCGGCTGTCTAGCAGGTCCTCTAATCGCTCCTTGGTACAGTCGTTTGACTATTGAAAATGGTTCCAACAAGTCACCACTAGAAAACACTGCTCTGTACCGCAGTAACTCAAGATGTAAAGTAATACCACGATGCTACTAATATCAGGGAACACCTTATAACAGATAAGACTGTCCTTAAGGCTTGTAAGCTCACATTTATTACCATAAATAGCATACCTGAAATGTTACCACTCTCATTATTGCGTCAGATAGGTAATGTACGTAGTAAGTTCGTCGTATTCATGATTTCCTCTTCAAAGTAACATACAGTACTTATATTTCACACAAAATGATATTAAAAATTTAAGTTATTCACGAGCAGCTAGTTGAGAATATGTATGAACTAACTTAAAATGACGCGACGAACCTTCTCGTTCTGCATATGGATTCAAACCCAGGTCAGGCAGACTAAGCAAAGATTTCGTGACTGACGCAAACTAACAGTCATTCCTGATTAGGCATACAGAGAGTGATATACCTCGATATTAGACAGTATCAGTTAGAAAATATCAACTTTAAATTACATAACGCCAGCATTTTAACGGACGCAAATTCCTCCACAGCATCTCTTGTGCCTGTTAACGAACTACGAGAGATGTTAAATATTGCTTCTTCACAAGTAACTTACTTGAAATGCCGTGAGGTAAAGCTTTGTGTTGGTCAGGGACTCGAACCCAGAACCTAATCGGATTGATATCGAAGCATAACCAGCTGTGACATATCAGATTTCCTTGGCAGTAGCTAGATCTTTTGACTGAAATGACGTGACGAAACATCAATTCTTTCCTTCCCAGGACTCCAACCCGACACCTATCGCTGTTATATCCTAGACAAAACGAACGTAAAATATGGGTTTGTTGCACCAGCAGCGACGTGTGAGCATGTTTGAACTAGAAATAATATGATGAAAAGTTCAGTGCTCACAAAATAGTGCAAAACACATATCGTTGTTGACTACACACAAAGAGATATCAGCTACCGAATTTTTCTTCACCAGCAGCTCGGAATAACATATTGAATTTACAGTGATCTCGCAAATAGTTCTGTATCCCACTGGGAGTCAAAAACGTCAGATATCGTTAGTGTTGACAACGAACGAAAAAACATTAAAAATCAAAATTATTATCCTCCAGCAGATAGGTGTTCTCATGATAGAGCTTGATAATACATAATTAAATCTTTAGTGCCGGGTCAGGATTCGAACCCATTCATGCGCAATATGTGGAGATGTTGAGAAATCTGCAGTTTTGAACAAACAACAAATTGTGGCCGAGCTGTATTGTGATGAAGGTATCAAATTTCGCGTTAAGGGCAGTCTGAGTTGTATTCTCAGTTCAGAACGAATTTTATCGACATACAGAAGCTCAGATAAAAGATGGAATAAGTGTCCTGTGATCCTACACAGCGCTTGTTTCGTCACTAGAAATAAATAACTAGAATAAGAAAGGTTATACTTGATAGAGTTTCTACATGTCGCCTCTCCAGACCTTATTGTGGTTCAACCTAACCTCTACTTGGCAGAGAACGAACATCATCTTTAATCTGAATTTCAGACCACACTGCCATTATATCTTCACTTGGTGTAGTCATAAGAGAATGGAATCTTTCTCTCCCTATCTAAAATCATTGACAGAAGTGAGAATCGAACCCAGTCCATAGGTATAAGAGCCTACCATCAGTCCAACAGACCACCAAACCTTCTTTTCTGTGAATCAATTTACAATCGTAACGCCGATGCACCACACTGGATGAGAATTCTGACGCACAGGCTCCCTGTAGTAAATTGCAGCATGTTCAATAAATTCATTTACTTGGTTGACCGAATCACCATGAACTGGCTGCCTCAGCTACCCAGTGCATACATTCGACTCTATTCTGTAATCACCGAAATAAAATCACGTAACTGCCACCTACACAGAACTGCCAACAGTGTAGGATGCAGAAATTTAAATAGGAAGTGTTCCTTTCCACTTGAGCTGTTCTATTGCGCATCTGTTTGTAAAAAACGTCGTACAGCGCAAAAGAAAAGCTGTAACTGTTTCTTTCATAAGTCTAGACCCGGAAAGTTGCATTATCTCGCAGCGCTGTGGTATGCAGAAGTTATGGAGGAATTTTTGTTCAGCTCTGGAGCTGTTGTAGCTATGTGTCAGCTAGTAGCGTAATGCTAAGTGTCATACGACATAGATAATAAGTCGCGAACTCGAATACATTTACTGCTAAATTTTTTTGAAACGCAATTCTACAGTCTGCTGAAGTTACCAATCTAATGGAACTTTGAACATAATTCCCTTCACTTTTCAACCCCAAATAGTCGCATGTGGAAAAAGGGCTAATTTCTGTGACATTTTGTTCTTTTCAAATTTAATAGACAGCCAGGCAGCAGATGCATCTCGAAGCTTTTGTATTATGTATGGGGAGAGCGCAGCCCAAATACGTCAGAAAAGTATTTTCTACATTAGCTGTCGTGTGGTAGTGGCATTTTATTCTTCTGCAAACTTTGTTTGACAGCGTTAAATCAGAACAAGTTTTCTACATGCATGTAATCAATTAACGGCATGTGCATCATCAGACTGTTATAGATAACATCAGAGAATTCGCATATATATCTTTGATTAATTTCGCTCTCATGTTTACTATTGTTTCAACAACACTAAAGGAAACATTACCAAAATTGTGTATGCTGTGTCATACTCAAGAGGTATGCAAATGTGGCATTTCATAAATATAGTTATGTATTTCTAGAAACCCAAAATTTGCTTGTCAGCAGCGGAAAGAGGCGTTACCTGTTGTGCAGCATTGTAAGTTTTTCACCATTGCACTAAGAGCCGAAAGCATTTTCTTGCGATTTCCTTATTGATGTTTGATCTGACTGCTTGTAGCTCTTTCACAGAAGGGGTAAAAACATTGACGTCAGTGACACTGGAACTGCGAACCATAACAGACGCTTTTTCAGAGGTCAGCACGTTACCACAGAGTTGGCGAAGACGTATGTATCTTACCTTCCTCTTACGAGGCGAATAGTGCCTAGAACTCATAAACCGCTATTTAAAGCACTAGATTAGTTGCGATTTCCATCTGCAATGACTTTCCTGGGCTGAAAACCGTAAGTTTGCAATCTTTTGTTACACCTGAAATGATAGTAACTGAGATTATTCGATAGAAATGTCAGGTAAAATCAAGTGAACTTTCAGGCTTAATTCCATGCACACAAGGAAGTCACTCGTCGATCACAGAGTTGCCAAACATACATATGTCACAGTTGGTTATGCTTCGATATCAATCCGATTAGGTTCTGGGTTCGAATCCCTGTCCTACACAAAGCTTTACCTCACGGCATTTCAAGTAAGTTACTTGTGAAGAAGCAATATTTAACATCGCTTGTAGTTCGTTAACAGAGACAAGAGATGCTGTGGAGGAATTCGCGTCCGTTAAAATGTTGGCGTTATGTAATTTAAAGTTGATATTTTCTAACTGATACTGTCTAATATCGAGGTATATCACTCTCTGTATGCCTAATCAGGAATGACTGTTAGTTTGCGTCAGTCAGCTTAGTCTGCCTGACCTGGGTTTGAATCCATATGCAGAACGAGAAGGTTCGTCGCGTCATTTTAAGTTAGTTCATACATATTCTCAACTAGCTGCTCGTGAATAACTTAAATTTTTAATATCATTTTGTGTGAAATATAAGTACTGTATGTTACCTTGAAGAGGAAATCATGAATACGACGAACTTACTACGTACATTACCTATCTGACGCAATAACGAGAGTGGTAACATTTCAGGTATGCTATTTATGGTAATAAATGAGCGCTTACAAGCCTTAAGGACAGTCTTATCTGTGATAAGGTGTTCCCTGATATTAGTAGCTTCGTGGTATTACTTTACATCTTGAGTTACTGCGATACAGAGCAGTGTTTCCTAGTGGTGACTTGTTGGAACCATTTTCAAGTCAAACGACTGTACCAAGGAGCGATTAGAGGATCTGCTAGACAGCCGCGATATGCTGGTTGCATGCGAATCAGGCGAAATATAATTCAGGTCGTTCGGATACTTTTGAGTATGACTGTGCCTGCCTGGCCGGCCACGCTGGCCAAGCAGTTCTTGGCGCTTCAGTGCGGAACCGCGGAACTACTACGGTCGCAGGCTCGAATCCTGCCTCGGCCATGGATGTGTGTGATGACCTAAGATGTTAAGTCTCATAGTGCTCAGAGCCATTTGAACTTTTTTTTTTTTTTGCACCTGGCTGTTACTAGTAAGCTGCTAGCTGCAGAATGTATCATGTCTCTAGATGGTCCTTAGCTTTGAGAAACAGACACTTTCAGTCAGTATTATTAATTATCCAAGCACTTCTGGGGCCGGAAATTTAGAGCGAAAAGTGTCATTACACGTAATCTCTGAATTTGAAAAATTTGACCCAATATGCGAATTTTAACGTCAGTTTTCATATCATTCATATCAAATTACATTATTTTCTGCAACATTTTGCATGTTGAACAGTGTTATATGATATTTCAATTTCGATGGGATATTTTTCTGTTCTTATAAGTTCGTTATTGCATTATTAAGGTCGACGTCCGAGCCACGATGGTATCTTTGCTGTTTCAAACGTGAGGCAATGTTTGGAGGCCACCAACGTCTGCTAGGCTGTTTTACGATCTGGGTCTCTAAATGTCACGTGCACACCGATTACCACTAGCGGCGGTATCTCGTAGATTGAACAGACTATAGGAACTGTAGAACGACTGTAGAGAAACGCTGCATCTCACTGCAGCAGGCAAATAAATCAGCGGTCATTGGGCACTGCTTCACTTGGGAGTATCAAATAATATATTAATGTAACAGCTTCACAGTGCGAGAGTCAACTTCCTTTCGTAGAAGTCCAGTGAACAGTGAAGAACAGGACTCACTCAACTCTTAATATGGGAAGGCATCTACGGAACCTTTGCAAACAAATCTGGGGAAAAGTGATTATATCCGCTCGGCCGAATGCCTGGAAATCTGATGAATATAAATTTCATCGTGAAAGGCTGAAGTAATTAAATGTTTCCAGCGTAGAGCTTCTTCATAGCTGAGTCGCCCGTACTCCATACGTATTTTGCACGCAGTTGCGAAGTGGACGCTGAGAGCTTTAAATTAAAGGACTGTTGAAAATGTTTTGTGCCACACCAAGCTTGCTGGGATTTGTTAGGAAATAACATCCCACGCTGCCCTCGAGTGGTAAGAAATAAAATATATTTGCTCGCACAAACAAACATCAAAGACAACAGCGGAATATGCTATTTATTTACTGACGTCGGAAACTCAGTGCACAGAATTGCAAACAACTATTTTACTTTCGCGTAATCCGCTCGTTTGTGGCCTGCGTTATTACGATTGAGAACTATGTGTAGATAGCGGATTGCTTTGTGTATCCAAAAGGCTACGTTCAATTGCCGAGTAAATTGGGTCAATCTCTAACAGCGCGCAGCCTGCTGTGTTTATTGAATAACAAGCAGAGAGATTTCTGTAGCTGGTTTAGCTACTAGTGAACATTTGCTTCCATTTGGTGATAAGTAAGTGATTAACAAAATTATTACCTCCATTTAGCTCCCATCAGAATCACCGAATTATATATTATAAGGTGCAAACATGCACACAATTCTAAAGCGATTATCTCCAACATTACAGACAGGTGGGAGGACTAACAGGTTTTAATAAAAAATGACAGAACTTACTGTTTCATTTACTTTTCGCACTATCAGCAGAAAAAACATATGATTATGAGTATTGCAGTTGCCCACTGACTTAGCCATATTCAGTTAATTTTATTTTCACTTGAGTAATGACAGTAATTGATAGATTGAAATGTTTTACCACCTTAGATTAACACATAGTAACAAAATTAGCTTCTAGTGTAATGAATACATAGATTTCGTTTCACTGTTGCTATGTACTAAATTACATTTGACATGAAAGTGTAGTTTCTTTAAGCAGACCAATATTTTTATATAGAAGACGTCTAAGATATCATACTTACTGAATTTAAGGATACATATTTGAAGGACGTAAAAAGTCTAGTATCATTACAACATCAGGAAGTATCTTCAGTGATGCCGAGGTAAATGAAAGGAGAAGTGTACAATGTTGAGAGTTGTTTGAAAGCTGATGATTTAATAATGTTACTTTTTCTCTGTGCAGCTTGAAACATAGCTTCAGTAGATTTGTATAAAAATGGACTACCAAGGGACTACACATGATCTTAATGATTAGGATGAGCTGTATGGTGTAGAGATATCATTGGACAGCATTAAGTAGTTTCGGCACTATTTTCATATACGTGTGTATAAAGGAATTTTGATATTTTTATTGATGTTTAATCTAGTGTAACCAGATCGCAATTTTCGGTGGACGGACGAAAGAATGAAGTGTACTGCTTCCTTTATTGAATTATTGAATGATGATGGAGAAGGGAGCAATTGCTGGGTTCTTCGTCGATGTATGGTTTCTCAGGGGATTTTGTTGCTGGGTCGAAATTTTCTTTTGGTTTTTAGTTTATTTATGCGTTTTCAAAAACCTTTTCTCTGGCGTCTTTTGAAAAACATTCTAAAGCAGGATACTACCTTTGTTATCACTGTGAGCGGTATTATACTCCTGGCCCATTGCTGGCGTCCGGAATCTTCGAAGCTGAGTGCGATTTTTCGCTAGTGGGAGCACCGCCTTGCTTTCATCGCCAGCAGTACTCAGATGCTACTGGTCACATGCACAGTTACTGTGCAGATAGTCGATGCATAGATTACGCACACAGCAGTCTCGCGCAGCCACGTCGTGCGTTAAATTTTCTGAAGAATTGCTTATAAAATCTGATTAAAAGTTCGCAGTATTACATACATGCATTTCTGAAAGAACAGACGCTGAGACGCTGTTTGGTATCCGTAGCTGTACGAAATACATTCGAAATTAATTACATGACTGAATTCCTCGGAAACATCTGTGTTAGCTATAGATCTTCTACCGTATAGAAACCTGTGCCACACTACACTCGAACCTAGATTTCCAGATTATCACGAATGGTCACCTTAACCACTTCGGCTACCCGTGCACGCTCGCCAGATCGATCCAAACTTCCAAGTAACGTAGCAACCTTTAGGTGTTGAATTTAGTGGACTACAATATAAAGATGCTGAGATTGTGACGCAGAACAGTTTCAGAATTCACGCCAGCCTTGTGAGCTGAGACGCGTGCATTTCGGCCTCCTTCAGTAACACGGTTGGCTCTCCTGCCAGACACAACATTGGCGACGAGAGTAAAAGTATTCTTATCTAAATTGCCCTGATTTACTTGTGTAATGGCTTCGCCATAATCTCCAGATATACTGTCCGAATTTTATCGCTTACTGAATCAGCAGACGCAGGCCTTACTGGATGCCCTTGGAGAGCTCGTCCAGGGTCAACGTGCGATGCAAAACGATGCGGCAGCAGCCGCTCCACCACTAACGCAGCCACAACACGCTGTTGCACCCACTTTTCGACCTTTTGATGCTACACTGGAAAGCTGGACGGAGTGGATTCCATCTCGCCGCCTACAGAATTCAAGGTAACAAGCTGCAGCACGTACACGTACCGTGTGATAGTCAAATTATTTCCCCGACGCGACGTAGCAACTCTGTCCTACGAAGAAATTTTGTCTGCATTAGATGCATATTTCAAAGAATCAGTCATTGTAGTTGCCACACGGTACACCTTCTTTCGTACAAAACGTACGGTAGGTCAAACTAATCGGGAGTGGGTTGCAACCTTGCAAGGCCTCACTAGGGATTGTGCTTTTGAGTGTTAATGTGGACTCCCTGATTCAGATACTATGGTACGTGATGCAATTGCACAGAACGTTTCTGATGTTCGTATAAGGGAACAGATTTTGAAACTAGTCAATCCCTCCCTTCAACAAGTGATGGACATATTGGATCAGCAGGACACACCTGACTTTGCTCAGGAATCATTTGAAACTTCGCCAGCAGTGTGTCAGGTTAAACGGCCCGCCGGGCGAGCTGCACGGAACAGTAAACAGCCCTCGCGCCCGGCCGCGCCGCTGCCGCCAGGCTCTTAGCCACGTGTAACGCGCCGGCAACCAAATGCAGTGATTAAATCATGCCCGAGGTGTGCTACTAAACATTCGCGTGAGAATTGCCCGTCACGCCAAGCTATTTGCTTTTATTGTAATAAAAAAAGGACATGTTCAGAGTGTTTGCCAGAAAAAGCTCAGATCGGAAGCTCAAAACCGTTCCAGGCCCTTTGCTTCGCGCCGGAATCGGAATCGAACCAAGGATACTCAGGCTTGCGAAACTTCGGCCATGGAAATTCATGTAGTTCATTCCACTCCGCGAAGCGCCACTCTCTCTAACAGTGACTGTGTTCGTCCCAAACATAGTGTGCGTCGACATCGCCGGAACTCCCGTCAAGTCGCAAGTGATTATGTACCAGTGTCAGTTCATGTTGCACGAGACAGTCGCTCTTGTCGTCAGCAGGACAATAAACTTTTTGTGGACATGGACATTAACGGCAAAGTGATACCATTCCAGCTCGATACCGGTGCTGCAGTTTCACTCATCAATCGAGACACTTACAAAATGCTGGGCACACCTTCGTTGTTAAATTACGTACCAGTATCAGCTGCAAAGCGATTTAGAAAAGATTGCTGTATGGTGTGTCAGGTGGCAGTTGACGCTAAATAACGAAAAGTGTGAGATGATCCACATGAGTTCCAAAAGAAATCCGTTGGAATTCGATTACTCGATAAATAGTACAATTCTCAAGGCTGTCAATTCAACTAAGTACCTGGGTGTTAAAATTACGAACAACTTCAGTTGGAAGGACCACATAGATAATATTGTCGGGAAGGCGAGCCAAAGGTTGCGTTTCATTGGCAGGACACTTAGAAGATGCAACAAGTCCACTAAAGAGACAGCTTACACTACACTCGTTCGTCCTCTGTTAGAATATTGCTGCGCGGTGTGGGATCCTTACCAGGTGGGATTGACGGAGGACATCGAAAGGGTACAAAAAAGGGCAGCTCGTTTTGTATTATCGCGTTATAGGGGAGAGAGTGTGGCAGATATGATACACGAGTTGGGATGGAAGTCATTACAGCATAGACGTTTTTCGTCGCGGGGAGACCTTTTTACGAAATTTCAATCACCAACTTTCTCTTCCGAATGCGAAAATATTTTGTTGAGCCCAACCTACATAGGTAGGAATGATCATCAAAATAAAATAAGAGAAATCAGAGCTCGAACAGAAAGGTTTAGGTGTTCGTTTTTCCCGCTCGCTGTTCGGGAGTGGAATAGTAGAGAGATAGTATGATTGTGGTTCGATGAACCCTCTGCCAAGCACTTAAATGTGAATTGCAGAGTAGTCATGTAGATGTAGATGTAGCTATTCAGGACAAAAGATCCCTGTGTTAGGACAGTGCAGTCTTCTTGCTACATACAAAGGATAAACAAAACTTGTGTCATTTTACGTCCTTCGTTCTTCTTCTGCAGTGAACTTGTTTGGTTTCGATTTATTTCAGTTATTTAACTTGTCTATAGTAAATCAGGTCCTATAAGTGAACCAGACTATGCCTTCAGATAGTGTTTCTCGTCTATGTGAAGAATTTGCAGACATTTTTGCACCAGGCCTCGGTTGCGCTAAGAACTATAAAGTACATTTGGAACTGAAAGTAAACGCGCAACCGAAATTTTTCAGAGCGCGCAGTGTTCCTCACGCATTGCGTGATGAGGTCGCAAAAACATTACACGATTTGGAATCACAAGGTGTAATTGAACGTGTGCGGGCTTCTCTCTGGGCATCACTCTTAGTAATTTTGCCAAAACCGTCCGGAATATTTAGACTTTGTGTGGACTTCAAGGCAACAGTGAATCCACAACTACTGATTGCAACTTTTCCTTTACCCCGCCCGGAAGATCTTTTTGACAAACTGTGCCCGAGTAAATATTTTTCGAAGTTGGACCTAGCAGATGCGTACTTGCAAATACCGGTGGACGAAGAAACCCAGCGCGTTTTGGTGGTTAAAACGCATCATGGTTTGTATCGATTCAAACGCCTGCCATTTGGGTGTGCATCCGCCCCTGCATTGTTTCAGCAATATCTACAAACTGTGCGTCGGTCCCAACTGCAGCAAATTATCCGGACGATATTGTGACCTCCGGAAAGACGGAAGAAGAACATTTGGCCAATCTCAGAACATTATTTCAGGTCTTGCGACAAAATGGTCTTCGCTTGCGAAAGGACAAATGTGTGCTTTTTGCTCGGGACTTACCATACTTGAGACATGTACTCAATACCCAAGGCATACATCCCAGTCCCACGCACCTTCGTGCCATACAACACCTGCCTTCGCCGCAGTATTTGAAGCAGCTACAGAGTATGCTGGGAAAACTTAATTATTATAGCCGTTATATACAATATGCCTCTTCCATTTCAGCTCCGCTTCATCGCTTACGCCGTAAGGGTGTTCCGTTCGTCTGGACGACGGAATGCGAACGCGCCTTTCGCCAGTTGAAATCGGCGTTGCTTTCCAATACTTGCCTTACGCCATTCGATCCCCGGAAGCCCATTTTGTTGATGGAGGATGCATCGGATTTCGGGATCGATGCTGTGCTTGCGCACAAAGATGGATCGCACGATCGCCCTATTGCCTTTGCGTCCAAATTGCTCTCGTCTGCGCAAAGAAATTATTCACAGATCGAGAAAGAAGCATTGGCTCTCGTATTTGGTGTTACAAAGTTTCATGATTTCTTGTATGGTCGTCACTTCATCATAATCACATACCACAAATCTTGGACATCGCTTTTTCATTCGACCAAGCCTGTACCTCCACGTACAGCGCAGAAATTCATTCGCTGGTCTATTTTCCTCTCGCAGTACTGCTACGATATCTTGTATCGGTCCACTGCTCAGCACGGAAACGCCGATGCGTTGTCCCGTTGCCTGTTGCTGAGGATAGGTCATTCGATTCCTCCGAACTTGCTTGCATGTTCATTGATTCGGAAACTGATGACGTGGTCGAATCGTTTCCGATTGATTTTCGTCGTGTAGCTACAGCCACAACTGCCGACCCTGTCCTTGCTCCCGTTCTGCGTTTTGTTGCTACGCAATGGCCCTTGTCAATGTTACGGATCGGGGACCCGTTGGTTCGCAGACTTTTTGGTCACAAGGAGAGACTTTTTGTACGACGTGGCGTTTTGTTGTTGCGTTCTGATAATGATCAGTCCAGGGTCGTGGTACCACGTTCATTACAGTCCTCTGTCTTACAGATTCTCCACCAAGGACATAGGGGTACAGCGAGAACGAAACAACTTGCTCGTCAGCACTGTACTTAGTTCGGAATCGATGCCGTGATTACGAATATGTGCTCTTCTTGCATGGTGTGTGCCGAACAACAATCAGCACCACCGCGGAAATTCTTTGCATGACCAAAAGCCTCTTCCCCTTGGCTACGCTTACACATCGATTTTGCTGGTCCATTGTGGAATGCTCGATGGTTGGTTGTGGTAGATTCATTCAGTAATTTTCCTTTTGTTGTCCGGATGTCTTCCGCGACGTCATCTGCCACCATCCAAGCGTTATCCGCTATCTTTTGCGTTGAAGGTCTTCCAAGACTATTGTTTCCGACAATGGCCCACAATTCATGTCCGCAGAATTTCAGTCACTTCACAAGGCAAATGGTATTCAACATCTGACGTCCGTGCCGTTTTTGCCACAGTCAAACGGTGCCGCTGAACGATTGGTCAGGACTTTCAAGTCACAGATGTTGAAGTTGAAAGAGTCGCACTCTCGGGAGGACGCGTTATTGCTCTTTTTGTCCTCGTATCGCTCTCAGCCCCGAGATGGTCGCTCGCCGGCTGAGCTGCTCCACGGTCGCCCTCATCGAACCTTGATGTCTTTGCTGCATCAGGTACCTGTGCAGTGGCAGACACCTGCTTTTGCTCCAGGCGACGTTGTCTACTATCGCCACTATCGAGGTTCACGGAGTTGGCTCGAAGGGCGCATTCTTCGCTGCCTCGGACGCGCTATGTATCTGGTTTTGGGGGCCTCTGGTGCGGTGCGCCGGCATCTCAATCAGCTGCGCCTCTGTCGTCGCACGGGATCTGCCGCTCGCAGTCTGCTTTCAGCGACGGTGCCGTCCGGTCAGCGCCCCGGGGACCCATCTACTGGCTCGCCTCAGCCCCAGGTGTTACCGACGCTGCCTTCCATTTTGCTCCATGGCGACACGCCGCCGCCGCCGCCACCTGTTCTCCCACCGGCGACACCCGCAGTGGACGCGTCGCTGCAACCGCCGGGCGCCTCCCTGGGTCACGCGCCGCCGATCGCTTCCCGTGACCAGTTGTCCTCCGACATGGAACTCTTGCCCGCTCCGGACCATATGTCGTCTTCGCTCGTCGAGTGCCCCGGCCCGATGGAGGTCGACCCTTCGGCCCCTCCTGTCTCTCTACGGGCGCATACACTGCATGTTGGCGTGCACCCTGGAGCAGGTTTTCAGGCGTTTCCTAGCTCCCCGCGGTCCGAATGGCAGGGTGCGGGTGGCACAGCCTCGCCTGTTGTTAAGCTCCCCACCTCGTCGCATACGTCAACATGGGGTCCTCCCCACGGCGGACGGGAGCCTTATTCCACAACCGTACGCCGATCTTCGGGGGAGGAATGTGGTGTCACCGCCAGACACCACACTTGCTAGGTGGCAGCCTTTAAATCGGCCGCGGTGCGTTAGTATACGTCCGACCCGCGTGTAGCCACTATCAGTGATTGCAGACCGAGCGCCGCCACACGACAGGTCTGGAGAGACTTCCTAGCACTCTCGCCAGTTGTACAGCCCACTTTGCTAGCTATGGTTCACTGACTTCTACGCTCTCATTTGTCGAGACGATAGTTAGCATAGCCTTCAGGTAAGTTATTTGCTACGACCTAGCAAGGCGCCAGTATCCGTACTATTGATATTGTGAATCATGTACCATAAAGAGCGACGTTCGTCATTAATGGATTAAAGTTAAGTATTCCACCAACTACGTCCGTTTTTCTCAATTCTAATTCCCTTGTCATGTTCCAGACCTCACGCCAGCCTGCGTGCGCTGAGACGCGTGCATTTCGGCCTCCTTCAGTAACACGGTTGGCTCTCCTGCCAGACACTTCACTTAGTCCTACCAGCAATGCGCCGTGTCCGGCACCACAAAGTCACAATGGAGGCAATTACCATCAGGCGTCCCCCGAGGATCAGTATTACGTCACACTCTTGTTATTGTATGTCGACTAGGTGCCATCAGCTTTGTCTTGTTGCAAATACCCTATGTATGCTAATGACCTTCAGTTATATTCTAGTGCAAAACCACTAAACCTGATGAAGGTATCAAGAATTTCAATACTGACCTGTATGCATTATCAAAATGGGCACAGAATATATGGTTTAAGCTCAACAAATCAAAAACGCAAACCATGCTGGTAGATCATTCTAGCTCATTATCCCGAAATATCGGAAATTCATACCATATTTAATACTAAATGGAATTAATCTCAATCTCTCTCCCTCATCAAAGCGTCTGGAGTAATAATACATGAAAATCTAAACTACAGTGAGCACTTATCTGCAATGCAATGTGCAAGAAAGTATCAGCATCTCTAAATGCCCTACAAAAATATAAAAAGCTCTTCCATCTTAACCTAAAATAGAAACTTAAACAAACGCTTACACGTCCAGTTATTGATTACAACGATGTTTATCTGCAAGCTCTTTCACAGAATAGCTCATGGCGCCTGGAATTGGTTATGGACGCCTGTGTTCCGCACATCTGTGACGTTCGAGTCTTTGATAATATTTCGCCTTCATATGCACTGCTATCATGACTTCGTGCAGCTAAGTGCAGAGATTACCATACACTGTTACCTCTATTGTCTCATCTACGTACACTGCCCCTCATATTCGCCGTCGACCTTAACATTCTTGCCTGAACAACATGGCAGAAACACCTTCCCATCAGAGTAAAATCGTTTTGTCCCACTTCATCACTCGGCCACTTTCTCGGAATCCTTTTCAGTAGCAGAGAACTGTACAATATCTAAAATTTCAAAAGACAGTTTAATAACATACCTACGGTAGCAACGATAATGGCTCCCACTGTCTCGGTATACTACTCATTATCCCTTTACAGTCTTTTTCCCAACCGCATCTTCTTCATTTCCCATTTTCTTAGCTGGTCCTGCCTCCTTAAATTTCCCTTCCCCAGAACTCGTTACATAAGAAAATATCTGATTTTTGTTCTCCTACAAACGCTTTAATAATATTTGTCGCTCTTATTATTATCAATGTCATTATTATTATTATTGTGGGAAGCAGCACTAGCACAAGTACTGACAGTATTAAATTTATTAGCTCTTAGTCAATACTAAATATTCACAGTCTCTACAGACGCTCATATTACTTTATTACATTTTTCGTGCTAAACAAATTATTGTTATTTCTTAGGTAACTAATGCAGTAAGGATGAAGAATAGGCTGAAGTTTAAGAGACAAGTCAGTAAGAGTCAGCGCCCAAAGAAGTGGAATGTGGAAGTACTAGGGAGTGAAGACAAACGCTTGACGTTCTCCGAGGCCATAGATACTGCGATAATGGGTAGCTCAGTAAGCAGTACAGTCGAGGCGGAACGGACATCTCCGAATAGGATAATCGCAGAAGTTGGAAAGAGAAACGTAGGTACTAGGAAGGTAACTGCGAGTAAACCACGAGTAACAGAAGAAATACTTCAGTTGATCGGCGAAAAAAGGAAGTACAAATAAGTTCGGGGAAATTCCCGAATACAGAAATATAAACCACTTGCGAATGAAACAAATAGGAAGTACAGGGAAGCAAAATCGAAATAGCTACGAGAAAGAAATAAAAAAAAGTGATTGTTGGAAGGACTCACTCAGCACGTAGAAAAGCCAAAACAACCTTCGGTGAATCTAAAAGTAAGCGCGGTAACATTGAGAGTGCAAAGGGAATTCCACTATAAAATGTACAGAGGAGCGCAGATAGGAGGAAAGTCCCTTTGTGGGACTTGTTTGATGACGTGACAGAAGAACAAACAGTAATCGACGGTAAAGAGATGGGCGATCCAGTATAAGAGTCAGAATTTACATCTATATCTGTGTCTGTGTACATAGCCCGCAAGCGTGGCAGGGTACACAGTACCTCTATTAAAAATTTCCGTTCCTGTTCCACTCGCAAATAGAGCAAAGGAAAAACTGCAGTCTACATCCTTCCGCATGGGCCCCAATTCCTAGTATCTAGTGGTCCTTGCGCGAAGTGTATGTTGGCGACAATAGACTCGTTCTATAGTCAGTTTGAAACGCCGTTTCCTTACATTTTGTCAGAAGTTTTCCTTGAAAAGAACGTCACCTTCCGTCCAGGGATTCCCATTTGAGTTCCCGAAGTATCTCCGTAATAGTTGTCTGTCGTTATAACCTGCCGGTAGCAAATATAACAGCCCGCCTCTGAATTGCTTGGATGTATTCTTTAATTCGAACTGGTACGTATCACAAACACCAGAGCAGACTCAAGAATAGTACGCACTAGCGTCCCATATGCAGTCTCCTTTACAGATGAACGACGAGTTCCCAAAATTCTCCCGATAAACCGAAGTCGACCATTCGCCATCCCTACCACAATCCTCACTTGCTCGTTCCATTTCACATCACGTTGCAACGTTATGCCTAGATATTTAAACGATGTTACTGTGTTAAACAAGGTACTACTAATGCTGTATCCGAACATTATGGATTTGTTTTTCCTACTCATCTGCATTAACTTACATTTTTCTACATTTTGAGCTAGGTACTTTGTCTAAGTCATCTTGTATCGTCCTACCCTCACTTACCTTCGACATCTTCCCGTACACCAAAGCAAATAACCACCAACTGCCGCCTGCCGTGTCCACGACTACATTTGTATATATGGAAAAATCCTGGCCCTATCACACTTCCCTGGGGCACTCCTGACGAAACCATTGTCTCTGATAAACACTCACTCACAGTCGAAAACAACATACTGGCTTCTATTCTTAAGAAGTCTTTAATCCACTCACATATCTGATAACGTATTCCACATCCTTGTACGACCGTTACCAGTCTGCAGGGGGGCGTCGTGTCAAGTGCTTTCAGGAAATCAAGAAATACGAAATCTCCCTGTTGCCCATCATCCATAGATCGTAGTATATCATGTGCGAGTGATGTTTTCCAACATCGTGCTGAGTCGTGGACATAAGATTCTCTTTCTCGGGGAAATGTATTATATTCGAAATGAGAATATGTCAAGAATTCTGCAGCAAACCGATGTTAGGGATATTGGTCGGTAATTTTGCGTGTCCGTTTTTAACTCTTTGTATGTACAGAAATCACTTGCTCTTTTCTTCAGTAGCTTGGTACTTGGAGCTGCACGAGACTCGCGATAATTGCAGGCTAAATAACAGGCCAACGCCGTATAGTACTCTCTTTAAAACCGAACTCACATTTCATCCAGACCTGGTGGCTTACTAGTTTTCAACTCTTTCAATTATTTCTCTACGCTAGGGATGCATATTACTATGCCGTCCATACGGTCTCTCCTCGATGGACAAAAGACTTTATGCTTACACGATTCGTTCACCTGCTGAACGATTTCTTCAACGAGAAATTTAAAACTTCGGTCTTTGATTTGCTATCTTCAACTGCCACACCAGACACATCAACGAGTGAATTGATGGAAGCCTTACAACCGCTTAGCGGTTTTACGTAGGACCAGAATTTTTTCGTGTCCTCGGCCACGTCTTTTGCTAAGGTATGATGGTGATAGTTTCTGTATTCTACACACATAAAGCTCTTCACAGACACAGGAATCTCTACGAACCTGTCTGTTTTGGATCGAGAGTGCAAGCATCCTCAGCATTTAAAAGAACTTTGGACGACTTAATATCAAACAAGACATAAGGATGGATAACATCCCATCACAATTTCTCAAGTAATTGGTGGAAAGTGGTGGTGTGTAGAATGTATGAGACTTGCTACATAGGATCAGACTTCTGGAAAAACATAATCAACATAATGTCGAAGGCGGTAAGAAAGGACGAGTGCGATAGTTATCATACACTCAGCTTAGCAACTCGTGCTGACAAGAATAATATGCAGGAGAATGGAAAAGAAAACTGAGGAGCTGTAAGTTGATGAACATTTGGGCTCTAGGTAAGGTAAATGCACCGGAGAGGCAGTTCTGACGTCGCTGTTGATGGCGGTAGCAAGACTGAAGAAAAATCAAGACCCATTAATAGGATTTTTCGACCTGAAAAAAAGCATTCGACGATGTAAAATGGGGCAAGATATTCAAAATATTGAGAAAAATGGGCGTAAACTGTAGGGAAAGACTTATAATATATAGTATGTACAAGAACCAAGAACAAAACGTACGAATTAAATAGCGTGTAACACATGAATGTCCTCTTCCGTCCCTACTGTTCAATTTATACATCGAAGAAGCAATGACAAAAATAAAAGAAAGGTTCGAGAGTGGGATTAAAATTCAAGGTAAAATGATGTCAATGATAAGCTTTGCTGATGGCCCAAAAGTAATGGGAAATAGTAGGAATGAAAACTGTGAGAAGCGTAACATCTTAAATGGCGAACACGAAGTAGACGAGTTTAAGAAATTCTGCTGATAAGGCAGCAAAATAATCCATGTCGGACGGAGCAAGGAGGGAATAAAAAGCGGAGTAGCACTGGCAAAAGGGGCATTCCTACCCAAGACAAATCTACTGATATCAAACATAGACCTTAACATCGAAGAACAAAACGTCTGTGAATGTACGCTGGACCACAATATTGTACGGCAGTTGAAAAAAAAACTGTGGGGAAACCGGAATAGAAGAGAACCGAAGCATTTGAGATGTCGTGCTACAGAAGAATGTTTAAAATTAGTTGGTCTGATAAGGTAATGAACGTGGAGTTTCCCTGCAGAATCGGCGGGGAAAGGAATATATGAGAAACACTGACAAGAAGAAGTGAGATGAAGATGGGACATGACTTAATACATCAGGGAATAACTTACATGGTACTAGAGGGTGCTGTAGAGGTCAAAAGCTGTAGAGGAAGACAGAGATTGGAATACATCAAGCTAACAGTTGAGGACGTGGGTTGCAAGTGCTACACTGAGATGAAGAGGTTGGCATAGGAGAGGAATTCGTGGTGAGCCGCATCGAACCGATCAGAAGACTGGCGAACTAAAAACAAAAGTAACTAAGTTGTAAAAAAAAAGTACCATATGTGTGAAACGTTGGTCGGATGCCCTCATCTGATCAGGATAAATAAGTAAATTAAGCAACTGTCATAATTCGACACACCAATGACCAATTAAAGCTGCACACTGTATTGACCTGAAAATAAAGCGATGAACGTATGAGAACAAATGAAATACACTCGTTGAGGGAAAATACGGTCACTGTACTTTGTAATATCTTTTTCTCTAACTATTGTAATTCACGGTTAACAACGATAGCAGGAACTCTAGCTTTGTGCAGTCAAAAAACACATCAGTACAAAATGGATGAACATCAACGACTGACTCCAAGAAATCAGTTTTTAATCTTGGATACGAACCAACATGAGTAACAGTTTGGGCTCTAAAATAAAAGCCGTGAGCGCTACCCACTAATCAACCACAACAAGAAACTTCACATATTATGCATTATTCCATTACAATTTAGCCACTGCGCATGACGGAAACAACATAACACTGAAATAACACCATAGTGTATTTCTGATTAAATTTGCTAAATAAAAGTTTCCTAATCGTGGGAGAAGTTTCATAAATGGAAAGCGATTTCGCTAATTACTAAACTTTTCTTCAGATTTAAAAACTACATGGCATCTAATTCCAGTGTTGCTTTTGGGTAACAAAAACGTACATCTACGTCTGCATCTACATGGATACTCTGCAAATCAGCCTTAAGTGCTTGGCAAAGGGTTCATCGAACCACCGTCACAATTTTCTATTATTCCAACTTCGTGTAGCTCGCGGAAAAAACGAACACCTATATCTTTCCGTGCGAGGATTTCCCTTATTTTATTATGGTGATCGATTCTCCCTATGTACGTCGGCGTCAACGAAATATTTTCGCATCCTGATGAGAAAGCTGGTGATTGAAAATTTGTGAGAAGATTCCGCCGAAATGGCCTCTGTTTTAATGATGTCCACTCCAAATCCTGTATCATTTTAATGACAATCTCTCAATTTCGCGATAATACAAAATGTGCTGCCATGCTTTGAACTTTTTCGATGTACTCACTCAGTCCTATCTGGTAAGGATCCCACGCCGCGCAGGCGTATTCTACAAGAGGACGGACAAGGGCAGTGTAGGCAGTCTCTCTAGTAAATCTGTTACATTTTCTAAGTGTCCTACCAATAAAACGCAGTCTTCGATTAGGCTTCCCCACAACATTTTCTATGTGTTCTTTCCAATTTTTCAGTTGTAATTCTCAGTTATTCAGTTGACTTTGTGGCCTTTAGACTTGACTGATTGATCGTGTAAACGAAGTTTAACCAATTCCTTTTTTAGCACTTTCCGCTATTTAACATCAATTGCCAATTTTCGCACCATACAAATATCTTTTCTAAATCGTTTTTCAGTTTGTTTTGATCTTTTGATGACTTTACTAGTCGATAAACTACAGCGTCATCTGCAAACAACCTAAGACGGCTGCCCAGAATGTCTCCAAAATCGTTTTTCTAGATAAGCAACAGCAAAGAGACTACAATCCTATCTTGGGGACCGCCAGAAATCACATCTGTCTTCCTCGATGACTTTCCGTCAGTTACTACGATCTGTGACCTTTCTGAGAGGAAATCACGAATCCAGTCACAAACTGAGACGTATTTCATAAGCACGCAATTTCACTACAAGCACACACTGTGGTACAGTGTCAAAAGCCTTCCGAAAATCCTGAAATGCGGAATCAACTTGAAATCCCTTGTCAATAAAACTCAACACTTCGTGAGATAAAGAACTAGTTGTGTTTCACAAGAACGATATTTTCTAAATCCGTGTTGAATGTGTGTCAGTAGACCGTTTTCTTCGACGTAATTCATAATATTCGAACACAATAGATGTTCCAAAATCCTGCTGCATGTAGACGTTTATGATATGAGCCTGCAGTTTATTATGTTACTCCTGCTGCCTTTCGTGAATATTGGTGTTACCTGTGCAACATTCCAGCCTTTGGGTACGGATCTTTCGTCGAGCGAACGGTTGTATATTATTGTTAAGTATGAAGCTATTGTATCAACATACTGTGAAAGGAACCTAACTGGTTTACAGTCAGGACCGGAAGACTTGCTTTTGTTAAGTGATTTAAGCTGCTTCATTACTCCGAGGATATCTACTACGTTAATCATGTTGCAGCTGTTCTTGATTCGAATTGTGAAATATTTACTTCGTCGTCTTTTGTGAAGGAATTTTGAAGACTCTGATTAGTAAGTCTTCTTTGGCAACACTGTCTTCGCGCAGAGAAGACATTCATTGTCTCTTGCCGCTAACATACTTCACATACGACCAGAATCTCTGAATTTTGTGACAGGTTTTGAGACAAAGTTTCGTTATGGAACCTATTACAAGCATCACGCATTGAAGTCCAAATTAAATTTCGAACTTCTGTAAAAGATGGCCAATATTGGAGATTTTGCGTCCGTTTAAATTTTCCATTTTTGTTAACAGGAAAAAATGAAGCTAATAATTTGGAATATGAGTTCATTTGCATTTACATCACCCTCCGCAAACCATGGGCCAAGGGAATTTCTGGCGTAACTAACTGATCCCCCCTACCCTCCCACTTGCGACTGAGGCGTGGGAAGAAGCCTCTGTATTATCTCTAATTTCTGGGATTTTGTGGTCGTTTTTGTTTCACGAGATATGTGTAGGATAAAGTAACGTGCAGCCAGACATTTCACGGAAAGCGCTCTATCATAATTTCAATACTCAACCTTTCTGTGAAGCACAACGCCTCTCTTGTAACGTTTGCCTCTGAAGTTTTTTGAGCATATCTGTAAGCCTCTCGCGCCGACTACACGATCCCGTGACGGGACGCGCAGCTGTTCGTTGGTTGTGCTATATCTCTGCTAAATTACCATTACCAGTCACAAACTTCGTTAACTATTGTATTACTTATTTATTTAGCTACATGGTTCAAGGGAATACCTGATCTTCAGGCTAAATAGCATTACAAAAACAATTTTACAATAAGGTCATACTGATGTTTCATAGTCTTGACATAAATGCTGTGGTTATCCTGTGGGAGAAGAGAAAATATAGTAAGAGGTGGTGTCACTTTGGAAGCTGGACTGATGTTTGCATGAAAATGTTTTGTAACGGTCACTCACTTTGCTCTCCTGGCGTGGCAGTCTCGTTGTGATGCGCTGAGGGAAACCTTTACATATTTCTTGAGACAGTCACGGTCTAAAAATAGTCAAAATGGATTGAAATTCATTGGTGAATCGGTTGATCGAGTGCCTTAAAAGCCACGTCGACCGCCGCTGAGTTACATTTCCTTGAGGTTCTTCCTATGAGTCTCAATCTGGCATCTGCTTTTCCTTCTATTCGTTTTATGTGCTCATTCCATTTAAGGTCGTTCTGGGTTGTTGCTCCTAGATATTTTACAGTAGATACCGTTTCCAGAAATCTGTCATCAATAGTGCAGTTGAACAGTAGTGGATCTCTTTTCCTAAGTAAGTGCGATATGTTACATTTATTTACGTTCCGCATCAACTGCAAGAGCCTACGTCATTCATCAGACCTCTCCGGGTCATCATTCTGCAAATAGATGACATCTTCTAGCGTTGCAACTTTCTTACAGACAATCACATCATCTGAAAAGAGTGTTAAAGAACATCCGATGTTTTCTACCAGCTCATTTACATACGTTGTAAAAAGTAACAGTCCTATCGTATTTCGTGGGATACTCCTTAAATTACGTTTTCCTCTGTCGATTTTTTTCATTTTAGAACGAAGTGGTGAATTCTGTCTGGAAGAAAGTCACGGATCCAGTCGCAAACCTGGTCGGAAACTCGATAAGCTTGCTTTTTTTTTTCTCTACCAGGCAGTGCGGGACGATGTCAAATGCCTTCCTGAAGTCATGGAACACGGCATCAACTTGAGCTCCGTTGCCCACATCGCTATGGACGCATGGAGGAAAAGAGCGAGCAGAGTTTCGCAAGATCTCTATTTGCGGAATCCATTTTTATTTTTATGTAGTTGTTTTCGTTCTCCAAAAACGTTATAATGCTTGTGTGTCATCGTTAGAAAGAATGGAATAGTAGATTCCCATCTGGGCAACTCACTTCTTCGAGCAAGAGAAATAACCCAATGAGCTCTGCATCTAAGACGCACAAACAACGAAAGAAATACGAGCCGTTCAGACTACGGACTCTGATATCTAATGTTCTAGCAAGAGGATAAACGTGCCTCTTCAGACTGCACAGTTAGAACGGGACGGCAGTCTGAAAGCGAATGGTAGTTTCCAAAGGACAGGAGGAAACGAGTGGAGGCTGGCACGGGATGATTCCCAGGGTATGAATGATCAGATTTCTGAGGTCTTTGCTCTCAGCCCAATCGCTGTTGTCGGAGCGACAATATTCTTGCAATCAACATGACGGCAGTACAAGTGCCTCGAAGCATGAAAAAAGAGGATAATGTTGCAAAATTTTCCCTGTTAAGGTGAACAAATACGCATAAGTAATTTTTTTCTTGCTCGGCACCGAATTTGAACGGTCTTTTACTATTTGCTGACGTAACATACACAGTGCCTAGCCAGTAGGGGAGATAATACACAGAACTGCCTGGACAGAAATACGTTGACATTGAGCTAAATTTCTCATGTTTCATGGGAACGGAAAGGCAGGATTCTTGTTGTCATCATGCTGAATAGATACTTTCTACAACTCAGGAGGGATTGGGACACCATTGCAACTTCAGTCAGGATTTACCGCCTGGAAAACTCAACTTCAGAATACGCTCAGTGGTGCCTAAGAACCATTTCAGACTCACACCCAACTCCAGGCAAGCCCTCCAAGATTTTATTCGACCTTACAACGTGGAACACTTTCTCTCAGTTTCACAAGTAACGTGAAAGGGCTCCTTAGACTACAAAACGCAACGTAAAAATCGCTTCTGTGATGACGATTGTCCAGGTACATTACAGAAATGGTTATCGTTCTTCGCTGACAGGTAAAGTCTACTCTCATCCTTATTTTCTTGCATATTTATTTTTAATTTCCTTCAACTGCACAGCTATTCACCCATGTCAGTTCACCTTTTTGATACGCAAGAGTCAGCGGTCACGCTTGTTAATTGCTGTTATCACACACACACACACACACACACACACAGGCGCGCGCGCGCCCCTAGATGTCTTCTTTTCCTATCTTCTGTAAGAAAGAGCCGCAAATAATAACAGTTTGGCAACACTATAATTGCATATAGGACAAGTAAACGAATTGAAAACACTCTAGTATCTGTGTTTTAATATCGTAGACAAAAGTGGAATTAACTAGGAGAATTAGGAGTTCAGCTGTGGAGAATACAAGAAGTTCAGAAGACCATTAGAAGATGGATGGAGTGGCGTTTTCTTATTCATTTTTACTTTGAAGGAAGAGGGAATGTTGAATAAGAGATCAGTAATGTTGGAAAGAGAACAGACTGATAGATTAAACGAAAATGGGCCCCTTTGCAAACTCAATGATAAAAACGATTGTGCTACATTACTGCTGAGCAATTGCACGTGCTCCGTACAAGACCTGCTGAAACTACTGCATACTTATTAAGAAGCTTCGTTAAATTCCTGTAACTGGAATGCTAACCTCCAAATCAAGTATTCCAGACTAACACTCTAACCACTGAACTATCTTGGTAATGGTGTTATAACATGATACTTATCATACAGCTTACTTCAGTGCTGGCAAATTGCTATTCGCCTACCTCCATTGACTACCGAAAAATTCCGCAGGACCAGATTGTTTTCTGTTCCGAATGTGCACTATAGCATCATTTTGGTCTTCTGATGGAAATTTCCATCGCCGTTGGGAAGGAGAACAGGCTTGAAGAGGGGGAGGTGGTCCACAATTATATTCACACAGTCTTGTTATGATGCCTTGAGTTACTAACACAGATCCCAGGGACGTACAGCTGTATGTCATCTCCCCCATAATGCAACACTACCCTCAGCAGCCTTTGTCCGTGGCAAAGGGCCTATTTTGAGCTGTCGTTTGTCTGGATGACGGATTATCCATACACGACCATCGACCTGGTATAAATGAAATTCATCCGACCGAGAGACATGTTTCCATTTTAATCACGGTTCAAACTCAACCATCCAGTGTTCTTGCAGTTGTAACTGACGATGTCGTTGGGTCAACGTGGGATCACTTAGGGATTGCCTGCGGACGGTTTTCCATGTTCAGCAACGTGCTTTGAACAGTGTACTCCAACACGCTTGTGCATGCATCAGCATTCTACTCCCTCGTCGTATTTGACGAAGACCGAAACATATCCTGCTTTAGAAAGCCGCAAGTCTTCGTCCTCCAAGCCACGTTCTGTGATGGACGTCCAACATTCATCGCTTCTCCTCTTGTCCTCGTCCTTCAACTACTTTCTGCAGATGCTCACGACAGCAGCACTCAAATAGCCAACCATGGAACGAGACACAAATAACCTGCCCTTTGTCAAATTCGCATGTGGCAATGAAATTCCCCTTTCGTTGCACGTATCATAGTTACAATGATTTCCTCCCAACCCCCTCCCCCCTCCCCCACCACCACCGGAACCTCATCCAAGATTCTTTAAAAAATATAATTCTCTCGTATAAAACAGCGTCACACATATGGATAATTTGAGCTACGTTTTAAGAGAAGTGAATTTTTCGCGCAGCTCAGTGTTTATAACGACATTTCTCCTGAAATATGTGTCGTATAATGAAATAATTTAGCAGGTACATTTAGTGGTATATGTAAATAATGTCTGAAAAATGTGTTGCGAATCGAGTTAGCAGTAAGGAAGTAATAAATGAAAGTTTTAATAGATTTAAGTGAGAATGTAGTGAGCCATAAACTTTTATTCTTTTTCTTATTTTGTGGATTTTTCAAAGAGAAAAGTTTCGAAAAATATGTGTGAAGTCGGTTGGAAGTCACTATGTGCTCTCATTCTCAAATACTGGATTAATGTGTTCTGCATATTTAGTGCCCTGTGAGTTATGCTACCTGCAGACATACAATTTCCAGTTTTAATATTTGATATATTGTGTTAAACGTTTAATGTAAGATTATACACCTTAATGAGTAGATAATGACAACATTTTGTCACATGAGTGACGTCATTTAAGTATGGGCAAGATCTAGAATAATCTCAGATATAGAAATAAAATCTTGAACAGCAATGATCGCTAATTCCAGTTTTATTTTTCATGACAAATTTCGGGAAGCCTAAGCTGCCATTATCGGACCTCATACGCAGACATTTTAGTATATCTCCATCATATGTGTAACATATTTAGTGAAGTCGTTAGACGTCACTCTAGGAGCATGCATCAGTTTCTGAATTTTCCTGGAATGATGTGTCATGCCTTGACACGACACATTGTACATGTGATTGGGATATACTGAGATATATTCCATAACATCCGATGGTGAAAACTTAAATTTGCCGAAACAATCATAAAAAATAAAATTATATTTAGCGATCTTGGCTTTCTTTACTTCTATATTTCACAGCATTTTGGACTTTTAAATTCGTCAATAATTAAGCAGGATATCTCTAATATGATTCGGCAAATACTTGTTATAGCGTTTTTGCATTGTGTACGTGGAGTAAGCCCAAAGAATTACTGCTCGTCACGTCTTTCATGCGACACACAGTGGCAACAGAAGACGTTGATTTTTTTTTTCATTAAAAACAAAATTACTATTAAATCGGAGTTTTGCATGCTTGTTCGATAGTGGACTCTCAGATATTCTTTTTACTAATATGAATTAGTACAGTGTTTTCCTGTTTCTGTTAACGCATATTGATAAAACGAATATTGGACTATACTAATCTGGGACCGCTCTATCGAGCTGGCACAGAAAATTTCCCTTTAAGAATCATTTTGCTTGCCACTGGAAACAACTGACGCTCTCCGTCGATAGTGGACGTCGAATGAGAGACGTGTTGAGCGGCATACGTTCGGGCTGACTCCAGCTACACAATGCAAAACTAAATGGCAAATATCTGCTGAAACACCAGAGGAAATGGGCTTGACGATTCTTGGGAGAGAGACCGTGTATGTAATACTGAGAATCAAATTTCTGTTGGTCCTGGTAGCTGTTAGACAAGTAATCATCTGCTACTGAGAGCAGGCGAACTCTTTCGCTGTTTGGTGCATAAGCTACGCTCTATAAAGCGGCAACGTTACCACGAAACCACCGAAACCAGCAGTAGTATTTGTTCTGTCTGAAATTAACTGCTGCTCTCGCTACAAACTTGTGAGCTGTATTGCAGTCGGATGCGTCCCACGTTCCAATGCGTTCTCTATCTCTATACCCGTCGCTGAAGGTCAGTCACCGTCACTTGAAGTAGTTGAGCATAGTTGTGTTAGAAGCATGCAAAGCTTCTGGTATCGAGGCGAGTGTGGTCGGGCTATAGCAGTTGCTTAATGGACAGTTTAGATGTTTGAATTCCGTGGTGCCAGCCGTGGGGAGGGGCTGCCAATCCTCGGCTCTTCTGGCTATCAGACGTCGTTTCCGAGTTATTAAGCCCTCCATCAGTGCAAGGCGGCGGGGCGCCCCGAACTTTCGCGCAGATCGGCGGACTTCGAGCACGTTAAAGTTTCTCTGCATCCTACTCTCTCCCTCTCTCTCTCTCTCTCTCTCTCTCTCTCTCTCTCTCTCTCTCTCACTCTCTCAAAACGCGTTCTATGTTTCCTTTCTCGATCCAACATTGCATAAATTTTTTACGCTGTCAGTAATGCGAGTAGTTGTGGAATAGTAGCACACTAGGTTCACATTTTTTATCTTATCTGCGTGACATTTACATGTCTATCAAGTACCACAATAGCCACAAGTTATACCAAGGGAATAATTCGAACACTGTTGCTTCTGAAAATACAATAGCGATTGTTGGACCTTATTTATTAATGAACGTATATCGATGTAAAAGCGGTCTCTCAGTATACTAGCCAACTACGTCAATACGCCGCTGTCACTTGGCAACTTTGTTATTGTGCCTCGGAACTACTGTTTGAGGGTGCTACGCCCCCACTCGAGGACGGCCGCCTGCAACTGTTCGTTGTTACCGAACCTTCTACGTCGCCATGCGTCCTTCATATTACCGAATTAAAGCAGGATGAGATGGAACGGAATCCGGTGAATAAGGTGGATGTGGGACAACAGCTAGCGTGGTGAATTAGAATCAGTTCATGGTTGCTATGAGAGGACATTCCCGTAGTTTGAGCGACATTTATAAAAAAAAAAATAACGCAATTATCAATCACTTCCGAACACCCCTCCTAGATAACTGCCCTTCCACTTGCATTAACGGAAGGAAAGGGTTGTCTCCTTATATAGTCCGTTCAAGTATAGAAATAAAAAGTTGTACCAGTTATCCCGCTAAATAGGCGTCTCATAAAATAATTCAAAACATCAGTAGACAGCTCGAGTCAAATTTTTCATTATTAAATTCTTACAAGATACGTATGTACAATATAGTACTGCTCACAGAATTACTCATGTTATAATAATATTTTATTCAAATAATCTATTACGAAAAGTAGATAGTATAAGGTTTTGTGGATATAAAGAGAGAGTAAAAATTATTCTCAACGTTCACAGATGTCCCGACTGCTTCATATGCAAGACGACACTCGAATCTAATTTAGAGCAAAATTACTCTTACTGCTTGGAAATGTAAGTTTTCATTTCTGTTTGCAGTGTGCGCGTCCCCGGATAAACAATTACATTATTATTGTTTACGTTGTGTTGCGTTTACATGAAAGTTTCTACTGACGTTTACAGGATCATGATAGCTGATTACATTCTAATCGAATTAGCTAACATGCATCTCATTTATGGGGAAACACGATGCAACAGTTTAACAGCAAGGCCCTTCTAAGCAAAACGATTACTTGATGGCCGTCTTCGAGAAACAGGTTCACTTACACCGAACGACAACAAAGTGGTATAACTTGCAGTTTGCTAACTTTTCAGTTTGAGGTCGCTGTGTAACAGAGAACTGAGGACAACGCTAGCTGCAAGACGACGACTTTCCCCAGCTCTCGTAATTCTGCCAATTACACCGAATTCTATGTATCCCTGAATTCCAAAAGTGTGTTTTGTTTAGTAACGGTGCTGTCTTCACAGGGGCAACAATATTTAACAGCCATATCCTGTAGTTTGAAAATCTTAAGGTAATACTTGTTCCGCCATCAATGGAGATATTTACACCAACGGATCGGCTGATATTGTTCACAACCATCTGACTGGACAGTATTTTATGCCTAACACGCTAGGCGGAACAAATTACTGGTTTATTCTCCATGAAGTACTACGAAAAATGTTGACGAACATCTCACTAGCATGAGCAGTGATTATGGTTCCAGCAACACAGTGCCCCACCACATTTTATCGTTTCAGTCTGAGAACATTTAGACGACGTTTTCGCAAAATGTTGTATCGGTAGGGGTGGGTCAGAACAGTGGGCACCACGTGCTCTCTACCACATTCCAATGCATTTCTTTCTGCAAGAGGGTGTGAGGCTCTGGTGTGATAGACACAAACGGATACCTGGTTGCTGTTTGGCTGAAGTTGCAGCTATTATCCGTGAAACACATGGTTGTTTTGAGAGTATTAGACAATCATTATTATCCAGATGCAACTTGTGCATTAATGTAAAAGGACGACATTTTCAGAAGAATCCCTAAAAAAGTTTTCACGGCAAGGCTATTTGAAAATCGTTTCTGAATATCATGGACCCCTTACGGGGAACCCCACACCTGTGGTGCTTCTGCCTCATAAAAAAAACTTTTTCCTCTTATCTCTTCCTAACACTGTAAAATTTTGTATCCTTAGTTCTTTTACACTCTGCATTGCAACCTTAGCTGGCATAATGTTAGTAAGCATTGCACTAACAGCTGTCAGCGGAATACTTCATAATATCAAGCTTTACAGCAGTTGCGGATGTCCAGTATACAAAATAGTTAAATGACATACCAACACACCAGAATTACTCGAATTTTAGTTCAGTTACAATTTAAGTAAGCATGATTACTTCTATTGGTGATTTAACAGTGAAGAAATTAGTTTACTCTGAAAATACCCTCCACCCCCCTCCCAAAAAAAATAAGAAAGCGTTATAGATTTTTGGAAGCTTTTTGTTGTTGTTGAGGGAAAGTCTACTTCCATAGATAGTATTTTCAGAATACAGGAGGGTGTTACTCATATAACCCTTTCAAAGCACTTGGTGTTTTCACACCGGGTGTAGCTTACAGTAAACGTTTTCATTGATTTCAAAGTCTACATAGAGGGGACGGACGGAAGTATGGAATCACCGCGAAATATGCATGCCTAAACATAAAGGCCGATTGTAGCCAAGCCTGCAGGTTGAGCTGTTGTATTTGACCACGAACAGCACCTATGCCATGTCCTGAATACATATCCTATGTGGTTTCCAGAGGAATTTTAGAATATTCTTCGTTCAGTTAGCGATGATGAACATGTTAGTCCAGGTCAGGACAGTGGGTGCAGCATGTCGGGGCTCAGTGCATTTGAACGTGGACAAATTTTTGGTGCTAGTGCGGTGGATCCTTCCTTAACCAAGGTATCCGAACTGTTTTGCGTTTCAAGAGTCCAGATTGAAAATTTATACCGCTTACAGCGAAGGTGGTAAAACATCATGCACCAAATCAGAACCCGGACGGAAATGCTTGTTGAGTGACCGTGACAGACGATCACTGAAGAGGATTGCAACGAAAAACAGGAGGACGAAAGCTGCAAAATGCACTGCAGAACTGAATATCGCACTCACGATCCAAAACAATAAGAGAGCTCCATCAGCAAGGATCTGCACGGCCAGCTGGAATTCCAGAACCACTCATCAGTGATGCAAATGGTCGTAACAAGATAACATGACCCCTTAAGCCGTAAAACGTGGACTATGGAGCAATGGAAGAAAGTCATTTCGAAAGATCCGTTTCGTTTCACACGTTTCCAACTTCTGGCAAAGTTTACGTCCAAATAGTGGAACATGGCGGAGGTTCTGTGATGTCTTCGGCAGGAATATCATGGTATTCCATGTGCTCCATGGTTACCTACAAGGCAGCATAGCTGTCGCATTTTTGCTGATCAAGTCAATTCCATGGTACAATATTTATTCCTCAGTAGTGACGCGTGTTCCAAGGCGACATGGGCCAAGTTCACACGGCTCGCATCATCCTGGCCTAGTTCTCTGATCACGAGAGTGTAATTGTCGCCTCTCTCCTGGCCACCATCGTCGCCATATCTCAATATTATTAAGCCTTTGCGATCTACTTTGCAGAGAAGGGTGCATGATCACTCCACCTGCATCATCGTTGGCTGAACTTACCTCTTTTTCGCAGGAAGAATAGTTTAATATTCCATTTGAAATCATGCGGGACCTGTACTTACCCATTCCAAGACAACTAAAAGCTATTTTGTATGTCAACAGTTTTCTTAAACTGTGTTAGCTACGGTAATGTGTTGTGTTTTTGGTGTTACTATTTTTGCCCATCCCCTGAATACACTCTGAAACTGCTGCATAGTTCGTGACACATGGTAGTTAGTTTGATCACGCATGCTAACGTTTCTTCCCATTCCAGCGCGGGGAAGGATGTCTCGTTAATGCCGCTGTCCGTGCCATAATTTGTCTCATCTTGTTTTCGCTTTCCATTAGGAAGCGGTACGTAGAAGGACAGATAATAAAAAGCATAAGGGCAAAAATAAATCGTGCAAAGGGAAATTAAAAAACTAGTGTAGACATCAAGCAAGAACTGGAGCTCATCAGCTAATGACATGTATATCTTGTGGTTGGGCTCAGAGTGCGGTAGGGGAGAAGGGGGTTACAATTAAGATAAAATATTAAATTAAAACCGTACTTAACTGCAGTTGCAACAAAACATGAAGAAAACTGTAAGTGTGCATAACCAGCATATTAACTAATACATAAAGTCTTACATATTAACGATAAATAAAACAAGCTAATACAAACGACATATAGCGCTATGGATTAGAAGTCTAGGAACTAATCGCCAAAACAGGTGTAGTGAGATCAGTGGAGTGCTTTCAGGGAATCTGTCGGTGGAAAATAAAGTGGAAAGCATACCATGAGGCCGGGAGCAGTAACTGGAGAGAGAATTCTCTAGGAGTAGCTAATATGGAAGGCCAAAAACTAGTATTCAAACAGTCCGCAGTCGAACGAGGAAGCACTTAAGAGCATAAGCGCGACGTCTCTGGATGGTATATCCCTGCCGTTCCTTCGCACTCAATTTTAACAATACATTTATAATGACTGAAGGTTATCTGTATCTAATTATTGATTTATTACTTTCATAATATTCATCTTGAAAAAAGGCGACGAAAAGACATTTTCGTAAGGAGATTGAAATAAAAGAAAGTTCACCAGAACTCTCAATCAAGTTCTTACAGTAATTTTGGTTATATTATTGTATCTACATCTGCGTAATGTGAAACTTATGAAACACTACATGAATAAAAATGATACTGATCGTAGAAACATGCAAAACAATTATTCTGACATACAACATATGTAATACATATGTGGTTTTGTATATGCATGGTTTTTCCAGTGTGTTTACTACAAAACAAACTTGATGCACATTCATAAACGGTTCTTGCCATCACACAACTTAGCGACTTACTACGCGTACCGACTGACTGACTTGTTGTGCAGTCTTCTTTAGAAGCTATCTCACTATTCTGTTCGATGATGTACGCGCAATTCTCTAGTCGTCGTAAGCTATTAGAGGCGTGCAGCGTGCAGCCTTAAATTTTTACAGGCAGGTGAGGAGTCTAATAGCTTAAGACGACTAGAGAATTGCGCGTACATCATCGAACAGAATTGTGAGATAGCTTCTAAAGAAGACTGCGCAACAAGTCAGTCAGTAGACCAGACTACATTTCGAAGGGATGCTTTGATACTGAATGTTGGCAGATCCTGTCCTGACAAGTTTCGTCGGACAAACCCGGGTTCGTTTGCCCTCCTCATGAAAAGAGAAGCATAAGAAATTTTTCTTCTCATACTTATGGTCTCAAAAAGTCAGTTAGAAAATTCTTGTATAATGCTATTGAGGGTTTGCCGCACTTTTAAGATGTTATAGTAACGTTTGTGTGTTTGTGTGCGTACTCAGCGGATTTTTTTGCTCTTGATACAAATGAGCCAGTGTTCTCTTGCAAAGCAAACGAAGAGCGTTGCTAACAATTTTTCGGGTGAGATGACAGCGTATTGTGCAGTATACGAGGATAATGGAATGTAGTCGAATTAAGTCGGGTGATGCTCAGGGAATTAGATTAGGAAATGAGACAAAGTAGTAAAGGAGTTTTGCTATTTGGGGACCAAATAACTGATGATGGTCGAAGTAGAGAGGATATAAAATGTAGACTGGCAATGGCAAGGAAAGCGTTTCTAAAGAAGAGAAATCTGTTAACATGAATATAGATTTAAGTGTCAGGAAGTCATTTCTAGAAGTATTTGTATGGAGTGTACCCATGCATGGAAGTGAAACATGGAGGATAAATAGTTTGGACAAGAGGGGAATAGAAGCTTTCGAAATGTGGTGCTACAGAAGAATGCTGAAGATTAGATGGGTAGATCACATAACTAATGAGGAGGTATTGAATATAATTGGGGAGAAGAGGAGTTTGTGGCACAACTTGACAAGAAGAAGAGACCGGTTGGTAGGACATGTTCTGAGGCATAAGGGGATCACAAATTTATCATTGGAGGGCACCGTGGAGGGTAAAAATCGTAGAAGAAGACCAAGAGATGAATACACTAAGCAGATTCAGAAGGATGTATGTTGCAGAAGTACTGGGAGATGAAGCTTGCACAGGATAGAGTAGCATGGAGAGTTGCGTCAAACCAGTCTCAGGACTGAAGACAACAACAACAAGTGAAAGATATCAAAAACTCAATTACTGGTGTAGATAAGCACTCGAAGCAGGGTAGATGGTGTCTTCGTCTATAAAAACACGAATGTATCACTTTATGTATATTGTAATCTTCCCCCTCGTTCCTAATTCCAGCTATTGTCCACAATAAGCAAAGTCTTTTATGAAAAATTTGAGAGGAGCGAAGATTACAGTAACGTTTCTAGTTTACTTAGTTTTTCGTGTAAAACTGGCTCCAGTTCTTCTTGCCTAGGAGTCTGATTCTTAAAGCTGAAATTCTCACAATTTACGTCCCATAGTTGAATTGATTTAAATAAATTTGAAGGTTGTTGCTGGAGAATTTTTATTGTTACGTTAATATATTTAGTCACATTTCAGTATATCATAAAGACTTTTGAATTTTCACATTAACAAAGCCTAAATTAATTGCCCGACCAAAATACAAAAATACGTCCTATCACATCAGAGGCATGCTAACTACCACTTCACTCTGCTGTAATAACCATAATCCAAAGGGTTAACAATTTTTCTTGACAAATGAATTTCTATTAAAATGGTTCAAATGGCTCTGAGCACTATGGGACTCAACTGCTGTGGTCATCAGTCCCTAGAGCTTAGAACTAATTAAACCTAACTAACCTAAGGACATCACACATATCCATGGTCGAGGCAGGATTCGAACCTGCGACCGTAGCAGCAGCGCGGCTCGGGACTGGAGCGCCTAGAACCGCACGACCACCGCGGCCGGCCTGAATTTCCATTACTTTCGATTATTATTTCATAAATGAATCCAGAGGTAAACATAATAAAGAATACTAGATTGCGGAATTAATAATAGAGATTTTAAGTATGCCAAATAATTCTTAATTTCAAATATTTCTGAAAAAAAAGTTTTGACTGTACATTCAGAGCTAGTACTTACCGATTATAACATCGAAAATAATGTAATTAATTTTGATAAATTTTAACTTGAAATATAACATGTTGCTTATAAAATTATGTGAAAGTTTATAGAAAAGCAGCTGAGATATTACTGACCTGTTCAAAATTCGAAAAATAATTCTGGTATCGATGACTACAGTTGAGGAAAAGTAATGCTAGAAGAGGCTCTCCCATTACAATATCCTTTTTCGTGCACCAGAAGTACCTTTATTCCTCGTTCGCCGAGAGTTCTGTAGTAAGCTGACATATTAGCTCCCTAGAACAAATATAGTTCACAAATTAGCATCTTATGGCCTGCAAAAAATTTATTTCAATTGATCCGAATAAATGCGTTATCTTCTCTGTAATATCTGTTTGGTCTGTGTTAATAAGAAAATCCTTGTCGTAATTTCGTGTGAAGGCTCGAGTTTGGATAGGGATAATTGTTGCTGCATAAAAGATTTTCTGCAGTGAAGCGCTTTCATTCTCGGATACAAATATGGTGATTTTTCTTTGACGAATCCGATCTCTTTGTTTGAAGAGCATGAACCTCGCGCCAGAAGTTTGAAAATTCAAATCAGGAGACCGGCCAGCAGAGAAAAAGCCCACTGTTCCAAGTCTCTCGATGTCACTTGCTGATTACGTTATCGAGCATCTACGAAACGATCATAGATCATCGAAAGAATTAAGTTGCTCATTGTTGCACCTTGTTCTATCTGCTCGTCGCACCTTTTCAGATCTTTAATGCATCTGAGGCGTGATACTTCCCTTCTTCGAATAGTGGCTAAATTCCACCCTGAATGCTCTCTCACTAGACTGACGGCCATAATATTGTAATCCAGAGGAGCATAATCCGTTTTCGCCTGCAGCTATTCTGGCTCGTAATAATCTGACAAAGATGAAGCGGCTTCTTCGATTTCTTCTTATAGACCTCCTTCGTCGATTTTCCGGTGGACAATTAGTTCGTTGTGTTTTGTGAGCTGTTTCTCTGTTAGCATTTCAAAAGTGTTGCGAAGTATTTATTCTCCAAATTCCATACGTCCTCGACTTATTACTGCGTAACTATGTTTTAAAGAAAGAGCTGTTCGCTATTTAACAACCCCTTTTTAAATTGCAGCTTTGGAATTTCACTGTAACACGATTCGGCTTCACAGACAGGGTCACTTTCTGTTGCTGTAGAAGTACCTCGCACATCATTCGTAAAATCTGACATATTTGGGCGTTGGCAAGAACCTACTTCGGGGGCTAACCTACGGATGAAATACTGTTCCTTTTCTCCCCCCACCAACCGAAAGTCGACTGCGCACATGCAGCTGCTTTTGGTAAGTGAAAACTACTTGCAGGAATATCGGGAAAATGGTTCATGCAGTGAGTCGTACCGTACGCCGACGTAAGGAAGTACTACCAAAATTTTAGAGGAAAATCCAATTTTTAGGCCAAGGATTATGAAGATAATAAGTGATTCATCAGGTATTGATGATACATTTTTGTCAGAATTACGTGGGAATGGAAAAAGTACTGACAGCGAGATTCGATCCATAAAATTAGTGCTTACTCCCTCGGGTGCGGACTCCCTGAATTCTTGCGACTATATAAACAAGCTAAAATTTTCAAATATAATTTTCCATAAAACGGTTGAAAGTTGCATCCACCTATTTGTCTACGTTGAAAACATAGTCGTGTCCTACATACCCTGTCAGTAACAGTCAAATCGGTGTAAGAAATTTCGTATGGTCCCCTTGTAACGTCCGAAATAGGTAGATGTGAGCTTTTTTGAGTAATCTATGAGTATACCACAGGAATAGCCTAGTGGGAATCGAAGGCGTGATATTCGTCATTGGAGATAAGAAACTCAAACCCACCGAAATATAAAATGATATACTCACCAGAAATGTAACCGTGAACATTAGAGAAATCCTCATCTCCTGACACGTATCATCTCGAATCATAGTCATCACTGAAGGAGACTTTGTTTCGTGTAAATATGACTGTGTAATCGTTTCATTCTCTACCTCGATGGGTAAACTCTTTTCGAGGTCGGCTATATTGCACATCTTTTTTCAGCCAAATACCAGGTGGTCTGCAAGTGTACGAGGGAGGGAGGGAGGGAGGGGTGTAGGGAGCAATTTGGCGTATCTGTCTTACACCGGACGTCCTGAAAACATTTGTCGAAACCGGGAACTGAAGATATTTTCAGTTTATCTCTGGGACAAGCGCGTCTGAGCATCTGTTGTGTCCAATAAAATTAATTCGATGATGTGCTAGGTATGTGCAGCGTCCCTATCTGCCAAAGATCGTTCCATAGATATAGGCATAATAGTACATAACACGAACTCTTTGAAGACGACAAACTACTAAACATTACATTTTAAGAACTTTCAGCATGGAGGAATAATTGCAAATGTTCAAATGTGTGTGAATTCCTAAGGGACCAAACTGCTGAGGTCATCGGTCACTAGACTTACACACTATTTAAACTAATTTAAACTAACTTATGCTAAGAACAACACACACACCCATGTCCAAGGGACGACTCGAACCTCCAGCGGGAGGGGCCGCGCAGTCCGTGACATGGCGCCTCTAACCGCGCAGCCACTACGCGTGGCAATTATTGCAGATCAGGAACTTCTGTTAATTAATTCAACGGAAAAACAGTCAAACATACAATTTCTTTTTATTTACTTGATGACTAGTTTCTTGTGGGACTCATCTTGAGATTATCCAGACTGTCAAAATGGTACACTCAAAAGTAGAAAAATAGTGTCAAAAACATATACGTATTATGAAATACAGATGAACAGTTGCAGCTTATATAGTTATCTGTATGTAATTAAACTGCAGGGGTAGACCATGACTGGAATATATCCAATAAGTAATTGAAGACTTTGGGTATGAAGATTACTCTGAAATGAAGGGATTGGTACAGAAGAGGAAGTCGCAATCGAGCTGCGTCAAACCAGCCAGGTAACTAATGACCCTAAGAAGCCGGTAGCTATTTATCGTTTGCTGGTTTCCATCGCATTACACGTTCAATTCATACATAAATTTGCTCGCTCATTAATTACCAAAGCTCCTGAATTAATTTTTAATCTGAGGTACTTCATTTTCTGTAATAAAATATTTATAAATTTTTATCACTGTTCCTTGAGTTTGTGGCATCACTGCAAACTTCAATATCGGAAATTAGTCGTGCTGTCCGAACCACTACCGATATTCTGGGTAACGCGAGTGGCTTAATTAAACTTTCGTGAACCTTATATGCACTGTTGAATTATTTAAAAGGTTCATGAATGAATCACCACTCGTTCCAAACACAGATCTAAATACACTGTAGAGCGAGGGCACCCGCACGTGAATGGCGTCATAAGCAATTGGCTATCGCGATTTTCCAAATTTCTGAAGTAGACCTACCGCAGAGTTCGATTAGCCGCCAACAGTGGTGGCTGTGGGGATCCCTGGGGCAGTAAGAAACTAAGTTTTGCTGCCACGCTTAACACGATTACGGCTTTGCAGGAAGGCCTTACAACCACGTTAAAGCGTAATTGAGCGGGAAACTGCTCGTACTAATTAACTTTTCCGCTAGTCACATGCTCGGCGGCGCGCGATTCCATTCCGTAAGTGAATTATTATGACAAAACTGCGATAAACTGGTAGCCTCGTTAAAACGTATGCGAGGGACCTCTGCAAGAATTCCGCGTAAGTCTCAGCACTAGTTAATTGCAAAATTACAGCCGGAATTTTACAAGATTATGTTTAGGAGTAACATGCTTTCAACGATGTTGCATGTAATAGTATTACATCAACATATCTCTGACAAGCTTTTGTTTGCAGTTTTTCTTCCTTTTTATCCTTTACGATCATCATAAAACCTCATGGAATCGGTCATAAAATAAAAGAAAAAACACCAAACAAAGAATAATTTACGCTTCACTGTGATTATATTACACTAGCGAACCCATAAGTGTTTCACAGCTGCTAAACATTTATGGGAATTTCATGTACCTCCTAATCTTCTTCTACTTCCTCTCTCTGACCATCTCCTTGCCCCCTCTTTGTCTTTCTCCTGCTTCTCACCCGTCTCTCTGCCCGTCACCTTGTCCCCCAACTCTCTGTCCATCCCTTCCTCCCCCTCTTCCTCTCTTCATCTCCTCTCTATCCATCTCCATCAACCCCATTTTCTCTGATCTTGAGGCTTGTGTACTGGCACTGCAAAAGAAACGTTGATTGGGAACTGAAGTCACTTAAAATGAATGGATAAATTTGTTGGTATCATTGGTATACGTGGTATTAGAGAGACTTCAGCTCCTGAGCCTGTGGGCATAGTCGCTACAATGTCAGTATTTCATACAGATTTAATCTACGAAAGAGCGAGGTTACAAAGTTTCTGATGATTCAGATTTCATAGAAGTATTTCAACCATTAGCCGATAAGCCGCAAGTATAACTTTCCTTTTTTCTGTTAAAACTGACTGCGTAGAAGAAAACAAAACACCACACTGCTGTGTATACAATTTTTGTTTTAAATTATGTGTATGGAAAAAGACTATATGGTAAGAACAATGTGCACATTGTTTAAATATCCTGATATTTTAGTTAAAAGTGACCCACGAGAAAGAGAACGTAACCGCAAATTTCCTTAGCACGGCATTGTGTTTTATTCTTCGTAGTTGGTTTAGACAAAACAATTGTATAATGTTGTTTAAAATGAAATATCGTCTATGTCCGAGGGAATATCCATTACAGTATCGTGTAAAAATTTTAAGCAAATGGCTCAACAGCTTTCCGAGGTATATCCTAATAACATTTTGCTGTCATATTTTGTATACGGGATGAGGCACCTCAGGGAGGCAAAATCAAATATACACAGAATGGATAAATACAATGAGGTGCCGTTTTCGCCAAGTTATGGCGGACAGTATTCATCGTTTGAATTACGGAACCGACTTAGTTTTTTTTCTAATGAAAGTAGATACTTTTTTCTGTGCCATCTGAAAAAAGCTAATAGACTTCCTGCAACATGACACGTATCAGACGAGTTCACTATAATGTAACGACCACCTACGCTCGTCTTCAGCGTGCAGTAATCGCAGACGTCACTAACAGTGGAGCGTATATTTAAACTGTGTCGGCGGGACGAGGAGAACAGTGCAGTCGTTGAAGTTCAAAAGGGCATGCTCATTGGCTTTCGGGCTAAGTGTGGTAGCATTTCCAAAAGGGCTAAATTTGTACACTTTTCGCGTGCCAACATGGTTAAAATATACCTTGCATCGAAAAATGGCGCTATCTAAAACCGGTACGAGGTGAAAGCGCTACATCACGGACCATAGATGACATCGGTGTTCGACGGCTGCGGAGATGTGTACGACCGAATAGACGAGCAACTGTGGAGCAACTAAGCGGCCAGGTGGACCACAGGGCTACCGACAGTGTCTTCACAACGAGCGTTGCTGCGTATGCACCCCCGCGCAAGCACCCATGGCGGCTGCTATTCATCGTCGACGATAGCTTGAATTTTCTCGCTAATACCGTAACTGACGTCCACTGCGTGGCGACAGGTGGCCATTTCAGATGAATCACGTTTCATGCTCCATCGGACAGATGGACGTTGGCGTGTGTGGTGTGAAACGTCTGAAAGCAATCACCCTGCCACAATCGTCGGAAGAATGCAGGCCGAAGGAACTAGCATTGTGCGAAAGTTTCCATGGCCTTCCCTATGTGATCTCGCCATTCTGACTGGCACAAGTTTCTAAAGTTTGTCTGCCTGAAAATGTACTGTTGGCCCAAGCATATTGCAACAAACGGTGTATTTCTATCGCTGCTCGTTTAATTTGTATTGCCGTTTCAAATATACCGGTCATTTTTGAAACACCCTGTATGTGGTAGGTGGTGTTCAGAATTCAGGTTTCAGTCTTACAAAAAACTTCAATGAATCTCTCAAAAATTCTCTAGAAAACTGACTTCGAAGTTTTCCGAGCGTGTTTCATATTGTAAAACAAGATCATTTTCCGTGAGACCTGCGTAGCTCTGTACTGGATGCTTGTCCGACACATGGGGAATCCAGGTTAGAGTCCTTGCTGTGGTAAATTTTCGAATAAAAGTACATCTTCTACGTGTGTTTCCGTGCGGTGTGAAATACAGAAAGACGTATGAAAAATTGAGTTTGTAACCTTTTTTTAATTTGAACTGTTTTTATTAACTATCTTGTATAAAAGATCGTTAATTAAGAATTTGTTTTTGCAGTGAAAATTGGATTTTGGTGTGGTGTATATAATTAGAAATAAGAAACCGTTAATTTTTTAAAAAATCAGAGTTTTGTGGTACTTAGCACAAATGTGATGAATTTTACATTTAAATGATGTAGCTTTTCGAAGTAAATGATAAAAACCGAAAAACATTCACGACTGAAACGGGACTCAAATCAGCAATCCAACGACTATGTCTCGAGCGCTATTTTTTATTCCATCTTTGTGTGTGATTCATGGAAATGTTCCTAGAACATGCACCTTTGCTTAAAAATTTGCATCGTCCGGGATTCGAAACCAGACTTCCCTAGTGGCAAGAGAGTATTTTACCAGAGAGACACATTGCATGGCGGAAATTTGACGTCGCAGTAAAATATTTTCCCGAGAACTTTTTAGGGTTGCATCGATCTGCTTTGGCATTTGTTATAATTTTGTATATTTTGAATTATGAACTTCACGTACCATAAATATAAAAAAACTACAAATATTCTATTGTTATGTGGTGCCCTTGTAAGCCAATACTTTGGAAAATGATGTTGGAACACAAGTATGAGGAAGGCCACAAACTGTGAAAGTAGAAGATAACTTACAAATAAAAGTGAAAAACTGAATAGAGGGAAAGAATACTACTGAAAATCATGGGAATATATGGAAAAAATTATATCAACGTCCTGTGAACAGAAATATGTTCTAATTAGTATAGAGTAGTTGATCAAGTTGTACCACCAAATGTGTCTTAAATGGAGATTAGCGGCTGCTTCAGTACACAGTTTTATGTGAAATGGTTACAGCACTGTAAGGAGTCATGTAAAGGAATATGTAGGCTTCCCATACAAAGAAAAGACAGGATAACGTCTCTACAGATGAACTGACGACACCCGTTCCTACAAAAGTTTCGAAACAACAGAACAATTGATTACGTGGCTCTGCGGTAACTATGTCAGCTACGTCATCAATGAAAGAGGATTTGACTTCGTTGATAACAACAAATCTTGTGATGAACTTAAATTCTGTACAATTTACACCATAAGAGGTCATTAGAGAATTTGTAAGTTACATACTAAAATTGATATTTCATAGACAAGGAACAGGTTAATGGCATAATAAAATTGAAGCTAGACATGCAGTCTGTGTCAATAAAAACCAAACAAACATGAACACCATTTGTAACATGCTCGATTCAGTGTGTGTCATCTATGTAAATAATGTTAATAAATCGAGGAAAAAAATTGGTTGAGCACTTGCCAACGAAAGATAAACGTCCCAGATTCGACTCCCAGTCTGACACTTTCAATCTGCCAGTAAGTGTCAATGGATAAGGAGATTCAGAAGTAATGTCTGAGGAATAAGAGAGAAGATACAATAAGCTGTACTTGCTTCCTTACTTAAACCGATTTCAAGACATGCTTTTGTGCTGGTGAACTGTCTTAATACAAGATGCTGCTATTTTCTTTTGCAATCGAATTTGCTTCTGAGGTATTTTTTTCATTCGTCTCATCAATAGGGCTTGTGAAAGGTTTGGCCTTTAATGCACTCAGGACAATCATAACAAGTATCCCTTTACATCCTAGAAAACGTTAGCTGAGAGTTTTCTAGCAAATGAAACAGACTTCGGCTTTTTAGTATATTACCAATCCTTGACCTGCTGTTCAAGATAGCTGTTTTGTTTCTCGAGCGTAAAGTCCGATCCCATACGATGGATGTTTTGCAGAGAGTCTTTTGATATTTGCAATGTTCGACAGTGGAAAAATTTATATGAGTAGTGTCTTAACGTGCCGTCGACTTCGACGTCATTGGAGATGGAACACAAGCTCGGATACGGCAACTATGGAGCATGAAATCAGTTGTGGCTCATTCGAAGGAAACATTCTGGCTTTCCACTTCATCAGTTTAGGTAAACTAAGGAAAAATTAAATCTGTGTGCTGGATAAGTGTGTAAATCCAGTTCTTCCCGAATTTTCGAGAGTAAAATGACCTGCAATTAACATGAACCAATGCATAATCTCGTGAAACAACGGTAAACAAGTCTCTACTTCTTATTTATTTCGCATAAATCACAAACTGCAATCTCTCATAAATTACTGTCTACTGTCCATGTTTATACCTTTATCCCCCGTTCTCTTCTCCTTTTTTCAGTTTTTCTCTTTCTTGTTACAACAGCTTCTTAATTCCTTTGATTACTGTAAATTAAATGAGCTACACTCAAATGTATTCCTTAGTTTTATACGCGAGTAGCGTATACTGCTCATAAAATTTAAGATGTGTGTCTGTCTGTAATATATGACTTAAAGACTGTAATCTGTTAATATTTAATGCGTACTCCCTGCAATGTGTTTGAACGTGTATGTTATCTTCATTCTCATTCACAAGTGGCAATGGCGATGACAGCTTTAACATGTTTTATAACTTCAACTACACCGCTGTAGGCTTAAATTAAACGTGATTTGCCCCGAACGAGTCATGCGGTAATCATGATCTGCAGCCACAATGAACTGATATACACAATGATTTGAGCCAATGTCACACATTTACTTCACATATTAACAAGCAATGGCTTTCACTTTGCCGATAAATGGTATTATACATTTATTATGCATCGTTTGGCCGTGTACAATTGCTATATTTTACGCCTCGTGGATGAATGTTACAAGCCGCTGATCAATATTATCATAAATGACATTACCTACAGTTCAGACAGTAATTCTGCAACCATGCGATCTCAGCAAAACCAGGTTAACGTACAAAACTGTCTCCGTCATCCACCTCATTTCACAAACACTTACCGGCTAGATTACAAAACGTATCTACAAGGAACTTTCAACTACCTTCTGTGACGTCGTTGTCTTGATCGAATGAAAATGCTAAATACTGTCTTACTGTGTACGGTTGCATTTTTACTGTTTCATCATGTATGCAACGCCATAGTAGGACAGACTTTCCGACGTTACAGTGCGGAAAAACAGCTGATCATGGAATTGGCTCGTGATTGAGTAACCTGTTACGAAGATATCAAATCGCAAACCACTGGTATTTTTATAGAATGAATTCCGTAGTTGACTGGTTTCAGATAGGAATGGTCCAATTTGTTAGCGTTAAGCATGAAGAAATTATGAAGTCTGCACGCTCTACGCTCTCAAGTGTTTTATAATAAATGTTTCACTTTAAATTTAAAATTGTGAATCACCCAGTTCTTCCTCATTGTGTTCATGCCCAAACGACGAATGAATAAAACTGACACATGCAGAATTACTACGTACCCTAATACTTTTTGCTGTCCCAACAATGGTTATCCTCTGCTTACCTTCCACGAGAAAATCAAGCACCTTAAACAAGAGGTATTAAATTTCTTCGTGTGCAGATTGCATGGATCTCTTAGTTTTCACATATATTACTTTTACAAGCTTTTCCTGTAGTGAGATATGCACGATTATTTCGTATCTTACATTTTTTGACTACATTTCTGTTTGATGTTTGATTCTTAGCAACTGATTTACAGAAACTGTTTGTTAATTTATATTGGATTTTTATCTTTGACGCAATTAAAATGTCTTATCTGTATCATCTTTCTTAGAGTGACCTCAAAACTTTTTTTTTTCATTTGCTTAGGTGGTTGCCGGATTAGGTGGTTGCCATCGTATAAGTTCTGCTCCAGTTCTGCTGTTGAAATTACGTCTCAACATTTTGACATGTTCTATTCCTAATTGGTCTTCATTGATTATATTTAATACATCCTCTTTTTTCTCGTACACCAGCTTTGTCATAAGAGAATCACAGAATTAACAAAACGTTGAACTTGAAAGACCTTCCCATTTAAACGAACTAAGGCTCCTGTTTGTATGCGCAATCCCTATCACTACTTTAAAAAAATTGTAAGACGTGTGTACTGCGTTAAGTATCGTGAGTAGCTGCACAAGGCCCTGGTGTATAAAGCAATGATATGTTATATGGCAGTTCATGACCCCAATATTTAATTTGTAAATGACTGTGGGTGAGTAAAGGAATTAGTCAGAGTAACATGCACTTACATAAATCTGCGCCACGGAATATGGATATGCATAGCTTATATAACTCAACATCAAAAAGTACTTAAATATTTACCTAAAATTATATAGTGTGGATTCGTTGAGCTGAAGGCGAAATGCAGTGTAATGAGGATGGTTCCTCTTGACTGTAATTATGAAACTTAAGTTCTAAAATGATCTATCAATGAAAGCAATTTAATCATAATGTATTTCAAACACAAAATCTGCACGTACTGTTCAAAAAGAATGAAGTCATCACTGCCATACGTCACACAAAATATTACGTTGTTATCTGAATAAACCCACTGCAAAACTGGCCACAGTAATCTGCCTTTCGGAAACTGCATCCAAATTTACCTTTGAGGAAGTGGAATTATACATCCACAGAGCAGGACATTTACTATTGATGAAGTAGGAGAATTGTATACGTTTGAACTGTTAGCTACTTATGTACTGATTACTTAATGACGAAACAAAGGAAAATCTTTGCAGCAGGTGATGAAAATATGGCATCATAGTAAGTGTGCATCTAATTTTATGTACAATAATTGAACAAATGGCATGCTAAAGCAGTAGTACCTAGCAGTAATGTTGAATTAATATTATCCTCGGACTGAACAGATCACACTGGAAAGCCAGCACTGAGAGGAAGGCGCCGTGCTGCCACTACCATTCCCATAGAATAACTGAACTCGGAATTTTTGCCTATTCCTGGTGTACCCATTCGAAACGAATCGCCCTATGCTTGGTGTGACGAAGCCAACCAACCGATGAGACACTGCTTCATCTCAGAAACCAAAACTGTATTCGTTAAGGTGCATCCTGTATCCCAAGAGTGGGCAGTTTCTCAAGTGTTTCGCTGTTTTCTCTTGAACTAAGCAATATTCAGTTAGGTTACACTGAGAGCAGTACTGGGCCGACCATCCATATACAGTTTGTTTATGGTAGATGTGGAGGGACGTCTATGTTTCGCAGTCATACGACCGCCATCGCGAAGACCACTCGTCTCCTGGACACCATTTGTCGCTGATGGGCACATGGGGAAATGTGTCACAACTGCGGTAGCATGATGCATATTCTGAACATACTTGATTACGTTGCCAAGCTACGTGTGTCGCTTAGTTTGATTATACTTTGTGGCATCGTTACTATCGTTAAATTTGATCTTGTGAACTTCTCATTTGGGCAGATTTCATTGCGCTATCCTCATACAACCTTTCCACACATTTTGGTAACTTTCCCACATGTCTGAGTCATCTTGAAATTTAATCTGAGATTTAGAGAACCTAGTTCTCTGTTAATTTTCAATGCGATTTTCGACAGTCAGTATTGCAAATAAATAATGTTAATCTCAGCCTTGACTTAGGTTCGAAGATCCTTTACTCTATCCCGCAACATTTCGAAGTCCGCAGCTCGTGGTCGTACGGTAGCGTTCTCGCTTCCCACGCCCGGGTTCCCGGGTTCGATTCCCGGCGGGGTCAGGGATTTTCTCTGCCTCGTGATGACTGGGTGTTGTGTGCTGTCCTTAGGTTAGTTAGGTTTAAGTAGTTCTAAGTTCTAGGGGACTGATGACCATAGATGTTAAGTCCCATAGTGCTCAGAGACATATGAACCATTGAATATTTCAAACTACTAATAACAAATACAGTATCGCGCACACCTAAACTTGGTGTTCTCACAGTGACGGCGATTTCGTGGTGCACAGTGGCCAAGCTCAATGACCATTTATAATAACGGTTCAGAGAACAGAACGAGCATTGCACTAGCTCGTCTTTTAATATCAAATATTTGTTTTACAACGAGCATTGCACTTACTAGTGGACCAGAGCGCATAATGCATTCGACCGTCGAAATACGACCCAGTCTCATGGTCCGCTCCTAGTTTTCGAAAACAGCGACCAATCTCTGAGCCTTTTTAATGCTTCGCACCTCGAAACCAAATCACATTATACTTAAATACAAGTTGTGCATGTGAAATGATTGTAAAATCACTATGCAAATATTTATACCACAGGACTAAAACGACAACAACCACAGCAAACTAACTGAAGTGATCTGAGCAAACTCTCCAATAATGTAGCCGCCACCTCCAGTTTGCCTCACTTCAACTCTCAGAATATAGCGCAAAACTTCAAATCCCAACGAGCACATCTCTGATTGACTAAAGATCGAGCGACTCACCAAAGGTGAAGACACGCTGCTGCAACGCAAATAACGAGAACGCAAAGAGTTTGCACGAATAATTGGTACAGATTACAGGCTGCTACATGTTCCATATTTAAACAACACCAAACTTTGGATAAAAATTAAAGTGCAGTTGAGCACACAAATTTCATCACGCTCAAAATGGCTCTGAGTACTATGGGACTTCACATCTATGGTTATCAGTCCCCTAGAACTTAGAACTACTTAAACCTAGCTAAGCTAAGGACATCACACAACATCCAGCCATCACGAGGCAGAGAAAATCCCTGACCCCGCCGGGAATCGAACCCGGGAACCCGGGCGTGGGCATCACGCTCAGAAACTAAGTCGAAATATTATACTAGATCACTTACCTATAAGTCTGCTCTGACATAGAAGAGAACGAAAGATAGCCTATGTCTTACATTTCTTTAATGATGTCCTTTGGATATAATGAGGAGACATTAAAACGAAATAAAATGAACTTTTCACGTCAAATTGATGCGGAACTCAGGGTGATGATTCTGAAAGTGTACCACCTCTAACACACCATTCTTCATTTAATTATTCATTCGTCGTTTTGCTATGTAGACCTCATCAGGAAGAGAGTCCCAGGGGTGCTGTGCGAGTTGAGTGACATCTTAACTAAGGCATGCAAGTCACAGAAACTTTATATGTTCACTGTATTAACAATAAACTACCGTTATACTGCGTAATACTATTTGTACCTACATCAGTTTGAGAGATGACTGCCGGCCCGAGTGGCCGAGCGCTTCTAGGCGCTACAGTGTGGAACCGCGCGACTGCTACGGTCGCAGGTTCGAATCCAGCCTCGGGCATGGATGTGTGTGATGTCCTTAGGTTAGTTAGGTTTAAGTAGTTCTAAGTTCTAGGGGACTGATGACCACAGTAGTTAAGTCCCATAGTGCTCAGAGCCATTTTTTTGAGAGATGACTAACCATTTCGTCTAGCAACATCTCTTCCATGTAAGTGGTAGTGGGATGGCATAGTACACTGCTGGAAATTGAAATAAGAACACCGTGAATTCATTGTCCCAGGAAGGGGAAACTTTATTTACACATTCATAGGGTCAGATACATCACATGGTCACACTGACAGAACCACAGGCACATAGACACAGGCAACAGAGCATGCACAATGTCGGCACTAGTACAGTGTGTATCCACCTTTCGCAGCAATGCAGGCTGCTATTCTCCCATGGAGACGATCGTAGAGATGCTGGATGTAGTCCTGTGGAACGGCTTGCCATGCCATTTCCACCTGGCGCCTCAGTTGGACCAGCGTTCGTGCTGGACGTGCAGACCGCGTGAGACGACGCTTCATCCAGTCCCAAACATGCTCAATGGGGGACAGATCCGGAGGCCTTGCTGGCCAGGGTAGTTGACTTACACCTTCTAGAGCACGTTGGGTGGCACGGGATACATGCGGACGTGCATTGTCCTGTTGGAACAGCAAGTTCCCTTGCCGGTCTAGGAATGGTAGAACGATGGGTTCGATGACGGTTTGGATGTACCGTGCACTATTCAGTGTCCCCTCGACGATCACCAGAGGTGTACGGCCAGTGTAGGAGATCGCTCCTCACACCATGATGCCGGGTGTTGGCCCTGTGTGCCTCGGTCGTATGCAGTCCTGATTGTGGCGCTCACCTGCACGGCGCCAAACACGCATACGACCATCATTGGCACCAAGGCAGAAGCGACTCTCATCGCTGAAGACGACACGTCTCCATTCGTCCCTCCATTCACGCCTGTCGCGACACCACTGTAGGCGGGCTGCACGATGTTGGGGCGTGAGCGGAAGACGGCCTAACGGTGTGCGGGACCGTAGCCCAGCTACAAGGAGACGGTTGCGAATGGTCCTTGCCGATACCCCAGGAGCAACAGTGTCCCTAATTTGCTGGTAAGTGGCGGTGCGGTCCCCTACGGCACTGCGTAGGATCCTACGGTCTTGGCGTGCATCTGTGCGTCGCTGCGGTCCGGTCCCAGGTCGACGGGCACGTGCACCTTCCGCCGACCACTGGCGACAACATCGATGTACTGTGGAGACCTCACGCCCCACGTGTTGAGCAATTCGGCGGTACGCCCACCCGGCCTTCCGCATGCCCACTATACGCCCTCGCTCAAAGTCCGTCAACTGCACATACGGTTCACGTCCACGCTGTCGCGGCATGCTACCAGTGTTAAAGACTGCGATGGAGCTCCGTATGCCACGGCAAACTGGCTGACACTGACGGCGGCGGTGCACAAATGCTGCGCAGCTAGCGCCATTCGACGGCCAACACCGCGGTTCCTGGTGTGTCCGCTGTGCCGTGCGTGTGATCATTGCTTGTACAGCCCTCTCGCAGGGTCCGGAACAAGTATGGTGGGTCTGACACACCGGTGTCAATGTGTTCTTTTTTCCATTTCCAGGAGTGTATGTCAAAGTAGGGGAATGACAGTGGTGGCAGGGGCAGTACTTACTCTCTTTTCTTAATAATCTGATGGGATTTTTGCACACTGTACAATGACGTGCAGACGTGTGCAAGGTGCCGTCAGGGACGAGAGAACGCTACGCAGAATGAGGTCCGCAGCAGGTTTCGTTCCCTTGGGAAACGGAACGAGCCATGTGAGGACTGTGGTAGAGAAGGCGAATGGTCGACTTCAGCTTATTGGGAGAATTTTGATAAATTGTGGTTCATCTGTAAAGGACAATGAACATAGGACGCTAGTGCGGCCTGTTCCTGTGTCCTGCTTTAGTATTTTGCAACCCCACATGGTCTAAATGAAGAGAAATATCGAAAAAATTCAAAGACGAGCTGCTAGATTTGCTACCAGTAGATTCGAATAGCATGAAGTATCACGGTGATGCTTTGGAAACTCAGATGGGAATTCCTAGAGGGAAGACGATGTTCTTTTCGAGGACCACACGAGAGAAAATTTAGAGAACTGGCGTCTGACGCTGACCGCAAGGTGACTCTACTGCTGTCAACATACATTTCGCATCGGGAGCGTGATAATAAACTACAAGAAATTAGGGCTTGTATGGAAGTGTATAGACAATCAGTTTTCGATCGCTCTGTTTTCAAGCTGAACAGGCAAGGAAATATCAATAGTCCGATTAAAATTGCTTGGTAATTGACACTTGTTGCAGCAGACGTCCTCCAAACAGAGCCATTCGCCATTGCCGAACTGCCACAACAGTCCAATTGCAATTCCTTGTCTGGTTTCCTTTTTTGATATTTTTGGAGCCTCACACACACACACACACACACACACACACACACACACACACACACACGGACGCACATACACTACTGGATTCTTCCGAAGACGCGATTCAGTGATATCTATACAGTTATTACAATCAAAGAGATTGGGTTACATTACATTAAGCTTCGCACGACATTGAGCGAAGGCGACTTTTCGAAGACTGTCAGTTAATAGTTGCGACTGGGCCACAAGACTTATGATTAAATAAGCAATTTGTTATGCCACTGCGTAGCGTAGTGGTTAGCGTTTAAACCTGAGGTGTAGAAGCTCGAAGGTTCGAATTTCATCAAATACAGTGAATTTTGTTTTCTAAGTCTAGTCAAAAGACTTCCATTATCATTTTTATTCAATTAATTGGTTTAAATGTATTTTTTGAACTTCTAACACTTTCATGTGGCATCATCATAATGACTTTTTTATTTGTTCTTATTTTTCTTCCTATCATTCTTTTTTCGTTTGTAATCTTCTTGTGTCGCCAATAATCTGCAACCAAGTGCCAACCAGGACTGCTCATCGGTAGGTTACGCTGCATTCCGTGCAGCATGAGGATAGTATCTGGGACCAATGACGGTGAAAACTTAGAGTTTTCTTCTATCGCTAAAACTGAAATTTTGCAGTGGCAAATGTCTAGTCAACAAACGTATTATGAAATTTTTCTGTCCAGGGTTTCTTCTTAGAAATTAGCCTCAAACGCCACGAACAAAGCAGCAGTGATTTTAGTTCTGCTGCAGCTTACTGGTCGCTGTTTTCTCGGGTATACCGCTCATCACGAGGATGTGGTTAGGTTAGGACATGATTTTAAATTCAGGGATACAAAAACCTGTCGTCTGCCGCGGTTCAATGATCACTTTAAATCAGCTATCGACAGAGCATCTGCCATTTCCGTCATGATCTCGTGGCGGCCGCTTCCAACGGTGCTCCGCGTTACACACTATTTGTGAAGCGACTTGTCGTGTTTGTGTGTCGCTTACAGCCGAGTGATAGCCAGAAATTGGCAGACGTCAACTACCAAGTAATTTTAATCAAAAAGAGTTTTGCATTACCTCGGTTCCAAGAGTTCCGGAAACTGAATAGAAAATTGGAATAGAGATCAAGTTAACTATCATTTCCGCCCTTTTTATTGCTCATAAAAACCACACATTGCATTTTGTACCACCATACAGCGAGGCCTTCAGAGGTGGTGGTCCAGATTTCTGTACACACCCGTACCTCTATACCCAGTAGCACGTCCTCTTGCACTGATGCATGTCTGTACTCGTCGTGGCACACTATCCACAAGTTCATCAAGGCACTGTTTTTCCAGATTGCCCCATCCCTAAACGGTGATTCGGCGTAGATCACGTCGTCCATACACAGCCCTTTTCGACATATACCAGGCATGTTCGATAGGGTTCATGTCTGGAGAACATGCTAGCCACTCCAGTCTAGCAATGTCGTTATCCTGAAGTAAGTCATTCACAAGATGTGTACGATGGGGGCGCGAATTGTCGTCCATGAAGACGAATGTCTGGCCAATGTGCTGCCGATATGGTTGCACTGTCGGTCGGAGGATGGCATTCACGTATCGTATAGCCGTTACGGCACGTGCCACGACCACCAGCGGCGTACGTCCGCCCCACATAATGCCAACCCAAAACAGCAGGGAACCTCCACCTTGCTGCACTCGCTAAGAGACTGTCTAAGGCGTTCAGCCTCACCCGGTTGCCTCCAAACACGTCTCCGACGATTGTGTGGTTGAAAGCATATGAGACACTCATCGGCGAAGAGAACGTGATGCCAATCCTGAGCGGTCCATTCGGCATGTTGTTGCGTCCATCTGTACCTCGCTGTATGGTGTCGTGGTTGCAAAGATGGACTTCGCCATGGACGTCGGGTGTGAAATTGCGGATCATGCAGCCTGTTGTGCACAGTTTGAGTCGTAACACGACGTCCTGTGGCTGCACGAAAAGCTATATTCAACATAGTGGCGTTGTTGTCAGGGTTCCTCTGAGCCATAATCAGTAGGCAGAGGTCATCCACGGCAGTAGTAAGCCTTGGGCGGTCTGAGCGACAGTTCCTGTCTCTCTGTATCTCCTCCATATCCGAACAGCATTGCTTTTGTTCACTCTGAGACGTATGGACACTTCCCTTGTTGAGAGCCCTTCCTGGCACAAAGTAACAGTTCGGACGCTACCGAACCGCGGTATTGACCGTCTAGGCATGGTTGAACTACAGACAACACGAGCCGTGTACCTCCTTCCTGGTGGAATGACAAACTAATCGGCTGTCGGGCCCCCTCCGTCTAATAGGCACTGCTCATGTATGGTTGTTCACATCTTTGGCCGGGTTTAGTGACGTCTCTGAACAGTCAAAGGGACTGTGATACAATATCCACAGTCAACGTCTATCTTCAGGAATTCTGAGAACCGGAGAAATGTAAAACTTTTTTGATGTGTGTAGTAGTGGTACAGGGTACCATCCACCATGCACCATTCCGAGGCTTTTGGAGTACGTAAGTAGATGTAGACGTAGATGGTGATGTCCTTTGTACTTTACAACGTGGACAGTGAACCCACTGCAGAGTAAAAGTAGAAAGTGTACCAAAAACAGCACTAACTGTGACATTTTTACGTAACTGTTGGCCCTCCAAGTAGATGCCAAGAGAGCTGGACGTCCTTTATTTATCTCCACAATGGCGAAAATGCTCCAGTAGTGACAGCACCATCTGAGATTGGTAGACAGCCTGTGACGTAGACCCTGAGTTCCGCTTTTTAGACGGAGAAGAGTAAGTTGATTGGGGGAAGAGTTTTATGGAGCCACTGGAGGGAGGATGAAAAACATTATAAAATTATTCCATTAGTCACTGTTGTCCAAAAATCTGGCGATTGATTAAAAACTTTTGTCATGCGCAAGAGAGTCGGCAGGCCCAGAGAAGAGTATCGGAAGTAATACAGGGCCAGATATTTTGTATAGGCATTCACGCTTGGACATTGACGAACAGAGATTTGTACACGGACATTTGGAAGGGAGATTCAAAAACTATACTACGAGGCAAATGGACTCAGAGAATGTACACCTGAGCGACACAGAGACAAAGGGCCCCTCGAATTACGCCGTTATGCTTCGACGCCGACCTCGCTGCTTACGATAAGAATACATTACACGAACAGCATGACAGGGATCGATAGGTGCGATAACTTGTTAACTGTAATGAAAGGGGAGACCCCTCTATCCGTTGCTCTGCGCTAGTAATATGCTTGTCTTCAGTTGTCATCCTCAAACCTTGCAGTCACTGCATACTTGTCATCTACCTTCGTAATTTGATAACAGTGACAGTGAATCGTAGTAATCAAACTGCTACCCCCATCCATCTCAGAACCTTTTCAACAATTAGTCATTGTGACTAACATGACTACCTACGTACTACTTGAATTTAAACAGTTAGTGAAGGATTAATCCCTTAAAGCTCTAATATGTAAATTGTGGTATAAATTATAAATGTATTTTGAGTAATAGAATGTTAGTTGGAACCCACTCAGGATACAGTACTTATTCTCCCATAATTCATTGTGTTTTTTGAAATTCCACTGAGTAACTTAACTCATCAGCATTCGCTCCTTAAGAATTATCTGTATCAGTCAGATCAGTCAGATAAAAAAACCAAACGTTTCGTTGGTTCTCGCAAGTTAAATATTACCAAACATTTGAATAAAACTAGTTCATCCTTGGTTATATTAAACAACAAGTGTGTAGCTTAATATTTAAGTGATTATCTTGTTAAATATCAAAGGAAATAGTAAACTGCATGTGTAAAAACACATATCCTTTACAATACATAAACACATATAATGCAGTTTCACAATGAGTACTTCTATTTGCGATGCAACTAATGCATTTTCAAGACATCGCTCTACACGGAGATGACAAAAGTGAAGGACGCCGGTGACAGCCTTGTCCGTGGTGACAAGTAGTTCTTGAAATCTGGTATTCTCGGCACATTCTTGGTGCTGTGGTTCTCAGAATACTGAATTCCTTGACGATTTCCGAAATTTAGTGTCCAGTGCGTCCAGCTCAAACTACCATTCGTTGTTCAGAGTCTGTAAAATCCTTTTGTATGGCCATAATCATGTCGGATGCAGTTTCACATGAATAACCTGACTACAAATGACAGCTCTACCAATGCAGTGTCCTTTTATGCCTTGTGATTGCGATGCTGCCGCCATCTGTATATGAGCATATCTCTATCACTTGATTTTTGTCACCTCAGTGTAATATTCATTTGATCACATCCTTAATTTTCAAAGGAAAATCACATTTTATTTACAATGCATTACAACTTACAATGCAGGTTTACCGTGAGTACTGTATTTGCGCTATGTTTAACATTCATTTTCAATACATCATTGTAGATAATAAACTTCTAGAACGAGTGCTTAATTTTCTTTTTGATTGGTAGATATTCTCAATGTCTTGGTTTCTGTTAGACGGAATCTTGTTGAATAGCGTCGTGCCAAAGAGCAAAGTCTAGTTTTGAGACTGTGGAAATCATAGATAGCTGAAATTGATGTTTACTATCGACAATAAAAAAAATTAACGATTATGTGTGCTGGAAAATGAGTTATATAATTCCAAAATCTTTAAAAAGACCTCTGCAAGATATGCGATTACACACATTACGTAGGAGTGTTACTGTGCCCCCCACGTGATCCTTGTTTTATGCTGTTAAAATTCACGTACAGAACAGAGACGGACCCTAAATACTTTACGGCGTTGAAAAGGTGAGTTTTCTTTCCTGCCCTTCCACAATTCGAGCTACTTCTACTTCGGGAATGACACTGCCGCATTCGGATCGTTAAACCTTGATCTTCCTAAATTGCATAACTTCTGTGGTACGCTGTGTCGATAATGTTAATACGAAGGCACTTATATGTATAGGAACAAATTATTTGATTCAGTGATTCGAGATACCACACCATTTCCGGAGTACAGTTGAAACTCCCTCGTCTGCTGTGTTATTGTTGTTTCACTGCAATGTTTTAAACAGTTTGACGCGACTCTGAATACATACTGCGCTAAATTACATTAAGAATTCCACTTTCAAAGAACAGTAAGGCATGGTAACGATACGGATGGCTGTATGCAGCCAATAAGCTTTGTACCACCGCACAGCCACCTGAAAGATTAGTATGTGTCCAAATTCAGTGCGTGCGTCCTGCGCCGAAATAAAATGTCAATGAAAGACACGTTACATTTATCAAGTTTCATTTAATAATTCATAAATGAATGTGACAAAGTGATTAAGAAGAGGGAATTGAGACACATCGTATGTGATTCGTCTCTAAATACTTTACTGATGAAACATTTTTGTTTGTTTGAACGGAAATCTTCCACAGAGGTGAAAATATTTATGTTATGAATGTCCCGTAACGGATTTTTTTAACTGTCTGGCGACGTTATTTACTGAATGAGAAATTGAAAAAAATCTCTTTGATTCACAGAAGGCGCAATTTACTTTTTATATTTTTCTTTCATTTACCTGCGTCAAACGTGTATGGAGCTCTCACACTTGTACAGTGGTGAACATTCCACGTAAAACTTTTGCCCTTCAAAGAGTTCAACGTCCCATCGATGACAGAAATGGATAGAGACATACGGCAGTTTGGATGATTAGTTGAGATTGTCGTCTCTTCCTCCATGATGTTCTTACAATTGTTATTTGTGTCAGTGCAGGTTTACCTAATTCTTGACGGTTGGAAGCACCGAGTTGGAATAATGTGAGAAACAATTTTTAACGTGGTAGCATTCAACGTGTTTCTAGTTTGTTCTCATCTAGAAACACGATGTTGTTTTGCATTCAGTATAGTTACCGTGTTTTGAATGATGCCAGTTATTATTGTTGAATTATAAGAACTGTTACCACATATTGGAACAGTGAATAATATTAAAGTAAGTTGTAAACTGTTTAAATATTAACTGCTTCAAATTACTAAGCAAGCTATCTCGTCTAGTTGTTGCTACAGTTTGTTAGTCTGCACAGAGTGATAATATTTTCTTTCTTACCTTAGTAATGATTTAAAAATGTCATCATTAGCAGTCGTAACACTCGCACTTCGTGGTGTTCCTCTATCGACTGCAACTTAACATGTGAAGTCATAATGGAGATAAGATAGGGCATGCAAATTTGATCACTTACTGACTTCAGTTTATGGAATATTATTGCTTCAGAACCCACATTTATATAGTATTACAGTTAAATTTTGATTATGCTGTTCACACAGTTGTGACTTCTTAAATTTGCTTGTAATTCTCAACATCACTTTGATGCATAAATCTTGAAAACATTTTGAATTCGATTATAATAATTTCCCTTCAAACAGAAAAGATGTGTCTACAAATCAGCACGGGTTTAGAAAACATCTCTCGTGCGAAACTTTTCCCACACGACATCCTGCAAACCATGATGGAGCTTAACAGCTAGATTTCATATTCCTAGATTTCCGGAAATCGTCTGACACTTCGCACCGATCGTGTCCGTGCATACGGTTTAGGTTCCCAGATTCGTGAGTGGCTCGAAGACTTTAAGCAACAGAAACTAGTACGTAGTCCTGGTGAGTGTTCATCAGAGACAAGGGTATCTTCAGAAGTGCCTCAAGAAAGTGTGATATGACCGCTTTTACGTCCTATGTACATGACATAAATGACGTCAAAGACAGGCTGTTTGCTGATGGCGCTGTGGGGTACGGGAAGGTTTTGTCGTTGAGTGACTGTAGGAGTATACTAAATGACTTGTACATAATTTCTAATTGATGGTATGAATGGCAGCTTGCTCTGAATACAGGAAAATGTAAGTTAATGCAGATGGGTAGGAAAACCAGCTTTATAGTATTCGAACACAGCATCATTAGGGTGCAGACCGACACAGTCACTTCGATTAAATATCTAGGCATAAAGATGCAAAGAGATACGAGATGGAATTTGCACTTAGGTTGGCAGCAGGGAAGATGAAGGCCCAACTTCGTTTTATGGGAATAATTTTGGAAACTGTAGGTCACGTATGAAGAAACAATGTTGCATCCTTGAGTACTGTTAACGTGCTTAGGATCCGCACCAGGTCGGATTAAAGGGGCTCGAAAGTATTAGGGAAATGCCTCGTGAGCTCAAATGGGAATCCCGGAAGGGAAGCCGATGGTCTTTCCCCAAGATACAACTGCGCAAGTTTAGAGAATCGGCATCTGAGGCCGACTGTGAAACGATTCTATTATTGCCATCGAAGATTACCGGTAGGCACCACGAAGATAAGAAGCGAGAAATTAGCGCTGAGTCGGAGGCTTTCACACAGTAGTTTTTCTCTCTCTTCATTTGCCAACGGAACAGGTTGGTTTAAATGGCTCTGATCACTATGGGACTTAACATCTGTGGTCATCAGTCCCCTAGAATTTAGAACTACTTAAACCTAACTAACCTAAGGACATCACACACATCCATGCCCGAGGCAGGATTCGAACCTGCGACCGTAGTGGTCACGCCGTTCCAGACTGAATCGCCTAGAACCGCACGGCCACAACGGCCAGCGGCATTATTATGTCCCTTGATAGAAGCACAAAGCCCCAGCAAGAGAAGCGGCAATTTCTGTCCTACACTGTAGTTCATGGCATCATGGGGATACCTCTAACACGTGGTGCAAAAGTTCAGCTGAACCATTTGCTGCTGTATGATAAGCTGCAGTTCGAATGCACTTCATGCCCAACAAACCAGGGAGTAATTACAATACACATGATTCAAATTGTCTGCTTTAGTCAGTGGTGATAAGGAGTGGCACACCAAAACGAGCAACATGGTTACAACTGTTTCAGCAATGGCATCGACCATAGGAAGAATTTCAAGCCAATTGGTGAAGCCGTTAGAGTGTATCATTCGGATGGCGGTCACAATCTAACAATGTCTGTAGACATGTTCGACACACTGTTTGCTTAGAACACAAATTCCAAGGGGTGCAATAACGTGACGGTTGATCATCTTACGTTGACAGGCCACACATTCGTGTGCAAAAAATTTCTAGTCTCTGTCTACATTCGGTCACACAAAAATTCGCTTAACGAGCATTTAAGTACTCTAAACCCCAGGGTTGGATAAGTTATGTAGCAACGAGATTGCCTGCTGACGAACGTTCATTGTCACAAAATGGGTGTACATTCGATGTAGAAACATCACAACAAACGTTACGTTTGAGTGAGGTGTCTGGATGTGACAAAGCTGTAAACCAGGTGGACGTACAAGCAATCTCGCAACTCACTGTCGTGTTTTTGTGCCAAAGCCAGTGCTACGTATTTGACGTCAGCTGTAATTGCGTCTAAATGTGAGAGGGCGTCTGCTGGGGTATGCAGTTCCCCACCGACATGTGTCGTGAATTGCGCAATGTAGACCAAATGTAGCAGCTTGGCAAACTTTGTCTGGTCTCTGACAAAGGGAATAAATTATCGGCTTGTGATCAGTGACCAGCATAAACTGTTGTCCTTCAAGCAATGGTGGAATTCCTTTGTGGAAGCATAAGCTGTATATAATTGAACGTCATATTTTGACCATCTCCGTTGCGATGTAGATAGTTCCTAAATGAAGAACCCCAAGAGCTGCCAACCTTGCTCTGTTTGTTGCTGAATGCACCACCTATTGGAACTGCAGAAGCATCAGTCATCAAAGTGAAGGCGCTTGTGGAACACGGTGTGCTAAAAGTGCAGTCTCAGCGACACTGGCCCTCATGGTGATATGGCATATCTGCTTCGATATTCCACTGTCATTTTCCACTTGGTTTCAGCGAACCCCTTAAGAAGTCATTTCGTGGAGCAGATAGCAGTGTGCATGAAACGGCAATAAAAGCTAGCATGGGACTGTCAGGCTGTGCGAAGTTGTTTACGGTTTTCAACCTATCCTGTGGCGGCAAAATTCCTTTGCCGTTAATGGTATGATACACTAACTGGACTTCTGATGTTCCAAACGGGCATTCAGATGGACTGATTAGTAAACCGTGTGAAGGGAGGCAAGTGAAGATTTGTCATAAATGGTGTTCCGTTTCGGAGCTGGATATCACCAAACATCTTCAATATAGACATAGCAGCAGTCAGTATCATGTGCGACTGTCCATAAAACACTGGAATGTTTACACAGTGTTGCATAATCCAAATGCTTCCTAGTGAAGTCCAATAAGTCCAATGGGGTACATACAGCTACCTTAGGTACGTCTTCCAGAGAAATGGGCATTTCGTACAAAGCACACACCAAATCTATTGTTGAGAGCTGCTTACCATCAATACTGAAACAGAAGTCTTCAACAAGCGGAACAGGATACCCATAGGTAATGGCTCTAGCATTACGTTGCCGGTAATCATCGCATGGCCGCCTTCCGTTGGTACTCTTTGGAAACACGTGGAGAGGTGACGCCCAGCTGCTGTTTGATGGATGACAGGTCCCTTGAGACATAAAGGAAATCCTTTCTTCGCTACCTTCAATTTCTCGTATGGTAGTCGACGAGGTTGAGCGTGAATCGACTGTTCTGGCGTGGTTAGTGTGTGTGTTGTACGTTTGGAGCTCATGGGCGCTCACCGGCGACGTTATCACCACCCTTGCACTCATTAAGACAGACAAATGTGGATTAAATCTCATGTACTCTAACTGACCACACAGTCACTCTATCTCATAAGCGCTAAAACAGCGCAGCAAGAGGAAAAAATAGCCATATATGCGATTAAAACAAAAGTAAAGCGACAAAGGAACTAAAAGAAAGGCACAGGAAACATAACTGGCTGAGAACTTACGAATTCACCCGTTTAACACATTAAAACCATTGCCCTAAAATCTTGAAAAAATAATGGATAATTCACAAAACTTTAAAACTAGAAACACATTCGTTAGAACGTTACTGGAAACAGAGGACAGATCCGTCGGCAAATCAGCCACGACCCGCTGGTCGGAAAATAAAACACGGTCAACGCGTCGTTAGAACATAATACATTGTTGAGTGCTATACAGACTATAATATCACATTTTATTACTGAAATGACTGTGTCGGATATTGAACTGCGGGTAGGAACCAAAGACGTTACCCCTTGCATAAGAAAAGCGAACATTACCATTGCACCATCACTGATTTGTATTATCTCTGAGAAATTGAAGGTAGCGAAGAAAGATCGCTTCAGGCAAATGCCAGGATGGCTACCTTAAACTGGAACGGCCAATTTCCTTCCGTAATCCGAGCTTCTGCTCCGTCCCCAAGGACCTCGTTGTCGACGGGACGTTAAACATTAATCTCTTCCTCTTCTGACCTGAAGCCTTTTGAATTTCCAAATTAACTGCACCGTGCAGAAATGTCAGAGAACTTAATGCACAATTACTACTGCCTGTGGAGGTTATAGTATAAAACAAACATTGTGTATGCTGTAAAATAAAGTAAAAATATATTTTAAATATCCTTAACTCTGAGACGTAACTTGTAGTTAACAATATTGATCCATTTAAAAGTTACTGCAGCATTTACCTATGAAAATTAGACATGCCGCAATAACTTAACGGAGAGGATAAATTGGAAGTAGAAGGGTTAAGTGCGTCTACAGTGGAACTAGGAACTGAATGGTAATATATTTTGTGGATTGGTATGTGGTGTTCAGTATTGTGGAAACTGGGTGACGACAGAAGACAGGGGATTTGTGAGAGTGAGGGGGGGGGGGGCGGGGGGGCGGGGGGGGGGGGGGGGTGTAACTAGGGTGTGAACTCTGCAGATAAGGGCACATATAGAAGCTGTGAGCGAGTGGAAGTGACCAGGTCAAGATCACATTTATTCCAAATAACAGATTCCTTTACTTTTTGAAGCCAGTACTGCACCAAAACAATAGAAACAGCGCAGTCCTACTGGAGTGAGGTTTAACAATAAATACAAATAATTAATCACGTTCCTAACTGACACTTAAAGAATTCATGACAACGTGTGTTAGCGCAGGCAGTGCTCAAGGCAGTTCTCACTAAAAATAAGAGTTAATAAAGGATGCACAACAATAAAAATATGAAGACAGACAACTTTTAATGATGCAACATATTTCGAGGTATGATTTCATCAAGAGGCAAAAAATTAGATATGAGAATAATTTCTCAAAATAGTGTAGAGAACTAAATGTAGTAGTTTTCTATCTTGGCATATGTAATGAATATAACAGCCACAATACACGCCAAGACAGGAAACTACTGTATTAGGTTATATGTGTTTTCATTTTAAAAAATTTTCTACTGCTATATATACCACGAAACACGTATCAATAAATAACTCAAAGGAGAAAACAAAAAATCGTGTCTGCTGAAAGTTTTTTAAGAATCCATTTATGTAGTGGAAAACAGACGTTTAGTTGATAACTAACCTCTATACACTGCTTGCACAACTGCCACTTAATGTTTTGGTACTGGGAACCATTATCATATACAGAAATAGTTTAAAACGGCTCTGAGCACTATGGGACTTAACATCTATGGTCATCAGTCCTCTAGAACTTAGAACTACTTAAACCTAACTAACCTAAGGACATCACACAACACCCAGCCATTAAGAGGCAGAGAAAATCCCTGACCCCGCCGGGAATCGAACCCGGGAACCCGGGCGTGGGAAGCGAGAACGCTACCGCACGACCACGAGATGCGGGCACAGAAATAGTTACTGATTATTATAGTGCACAGTTGCATTGGAGAAATGATGTAATTCTGCATTGTTGAGTGTTTCTAATAAATATGTTTACATGTCGGAGGTGAAATAGTGTCTATTTTTCCAGGAGTGCATCTCTTCTTCCTGAGTGTTTTTATTGTAATATATGCCACTGGGTTAAATAGAAATAGATTTAAGTGGGAGCACACCACCCCAAAAGAACTGTTGGAAAGAAGCACTAAGAGATTTTTCATGTACTAAACCTTCCATGAAGCCAGAATCATGGACATATTTTGTGTAATTCTTCTCCTATTTTTTGTAATATTTGATATCGTATTACAGAGGCTTTAAATTGATAAGCACGTTCGTAACGATGCTGTGCTGGTCAAAACGTAAGCAGGAGGTTGTAACTTGTGTAGGGGATTATGGTAAAAAGAAATCTTGGCTCTCTGCCAGACCACTTGGAGAACTGCAATTTTTTATTGTTTTATTATAGACTGATGTAAGTCCTGTCATATTAGTTTCCTTTTAACACAAAACAGAAGTTGCGGTTTTAAAGGCTTATGCGTATATGTTTTTCTTTAGTATATGCTGCACTATCTAAGTTGTAACGTAAGTATATTGCTTGTATTCCACTTAATTTTTGTCAAATCCTTAATATTAAATGATGTAACTGATTCAAACAATTGTTTTTGTTTTATATAAAACAGAATCTGGTTTTGTCGCACGGTGTTCCGCGGACTTGTGGGGCGGTGGATACTAATCACAATGGTCGTTACTTTTGTGATGGCGCTATTCAAATACAGTTCAGTTGTTTGTGCGTGCTCTACACTACCTTCACCGTTTACAAGAGCCTGAAAACTACTTTTGCGATCAGCCAGAAAGCGATGAAGAATATACTGACCATAATCTCCAGTCTGCCAAGTCACATCACTCTTTGTACTCACTGAAAGAAAATATTCCTGCTTGCTATTTACTCAGCGCGATCAGGAACTACGACTATAAACAAATGTTTTCATTTTTAACTGCTTGATATATTCAGCAAAAGTTCTGTCTGTTTGAACTGCCTCTCTGACCGCATTTATTTATGGGCGTAGCGGTCCACCAAGCGGGACCTCTGATATCAGCCGCCCTAGGCACAGATTACGTAACTGGCCCCTTTGTCGGACACGTATTTATTAATAGCTCGGTCGCTTAACGATATACAGTTTTCTCAATTTTTATGTAAATAGAGTTAAGTTTGTTTTATTTACTGAAAAAGTTTTAGCTTGACTGCATTTAAACCTCGACGGCTACAATTCTTGAAACAAAACCGACCGTAGAATATGACCTCTGAACTGTCTCCTTAAGATTCCTTGTATTCATAGTTGTTTACCACACATTCGTGATACAGCTGTATTATAGCGTTATTGTAATTGAGTGCTGTAGTTAGAACTTTGCATTACAAATACAAATGATACTTAATGTATCACGAATAAGGAGGTTTTCGTTCTAAATTTTGTTTTCGGTAAATGAGAACTAACAGTACTAGCTTAGTGAAGTTACATAGTTAATGTTTGTGTATGAAACTGAGACTACATACGAATTTTGATCTTACTGAGTATAATATTCAACGCTTTAATTTTTCGTAAAAACACCAATTTTGACCAAACTATTGCTCTAATCAAGTTAAGACGTGTATGTTATAATTGTGACATACATCTGCATATTCTGACCAATTTGTAACTTTATAGTCTTATTATTTAGCGCCACGTTTTTTTCTTAAGATCGTATATTTTGCATTTACATGTTTCATCTGATCATTCTGAGACCTTACAATGTTAAAATTAATATACTGAAGCATACACTGACTAAGTTTGGAAAAGTTATTTTAATTTTCAGTTTCACTCTTAGATTATGGTGCAGTTCTTTGTATGTTAAGAACAGGCGCGTTATGATGATGTGGGGCTGATAGTAGTGAAATGGGGTAAGCCACGGCGCACCTACTCGCCTCTGTGTCTCTTCCATTGATACAGCGCTTGTTTTCCATCAGACTGACGTCGATTTTTTTTTTTCTTGCTAACGAATCTGCGTGTGTTGCGTGATTTAATTGTGTTGAGTAACCTGCTCAGATTTAGTTTTTATCCAAGTCTCGTACTTTCTCATATTTAATGGAGAACTCCATGTTAGCAGTTTTTGACAAAACTGGTATTCAGCGTTATCACATCTTACCAACAAATAAGTATGTAATGCTGCTTTGAATGGTAATGACCCTTGCCACTCTGTGTGCATTGTAATCTTGCTAAGAGAATAAGCAGTTATGGTCTGAGGCTCTACTACACAGTAACAAAATTCTTCATCGAAGTGCACATTTACACATGGCATTGTATTTCGCTTGTACTGAATGCCACTGTATTATGTAAATCGTAGTTTTGTCAGATTTACTATTTCTTCAGTGACTGAAACCTGACCGTGGTAAGGTGAAATCTAGTACTTATATTTTGAATGTTTTTCTTGCTGCCTCTTGGGATTAGTCGAGCTGTCTTAGGCGCTGTAGTCATGGACTGAGCGGCTGGTCTCGGCGGAGGTTCGAGTCCTCTCTCGGGCATGTGTGTGTGTGTGTGTGTGTGTTTGTCCTTAGGATAATGTAAGTTAAGTATTGTGTAAGCTTAGGGACTGATGCCCTTAGCAGTTAAGTCCCATAAGATTTCACACACATTTGAACATTTTTTTCTTGCTTTGAAATTGTAACGGCAGTGGGATAATAATTGTAGTACATCGATTTCTGCTAAAGTATATCGTTTCCAGTATCTGTGAATAATATATGATTATATTTGAGTAACAACTTTTCCTTTTTTAGCAGTCAATAGGTCTATCGATATAATCCTATTTGTAACACAGCCATGTACACTACCCACAACTCTAATTCCTCAATTTCACATGAGCACTGTATATTTATAGTGAAATATTTTTTTATATAAGTACAAAAAAGTCTACAGTTTTTGCAGAATATGAACAGCAGGCGATTAGCAGTTCATAAATATTATTTTAGCCGGCCGCGGTGGTCTCGCGGTTCTAGGCGCGCAGTCCGGAACCGTGCGACTGCTACGGTCGCAGGTTCGAATCCTGCCTCGGGCATGGATGTGTGTGATGTCCTAAGGTTAGTTAGGTTTAAGTAGTTCTAAGTTCTAGGGGACTGATGACCACAGATGTTAAGTCCCATAGTGCTCAGAACCATTTGAAATATTATTTTATCTGAATGGAGTAATGACGCAGAACTGAAGCAAAAAAGTAAATTTAATTGTGATAACTTAATAGAAGAAAACTGAATTTCAAGTTAATTTATCATCTCTACGAGCTGAACCGGCCTTTTCTTTCTTTCACAATTTTTGATTTGGACGACATCTTACAGAATTGAAGCAAAAAATCGAGTTAGAGATTAAAATACTCATGTAACATAACTTGAAAGCGCAAATGGCTATACTCTAAACCTAAACTGAACATCAAAACAGCGTAATAGACATTTCTGTAAATTTACACTGCATAGATGTGTTTTATGTGTGAAGATCATTTTTTCTAAGCAGATTTTGTAAACTCTTTAAGCACAGGTTAAACACTTCGGCTATTCTGAAGAATATGACATTGATATTATATCAACGATACCCATACTCTTACCTATATTGACTATGTTTCCATATCACCATTACATGGAAAACTTAAGCGTGCATGATAAACAAGTAAAATATGTCAACAATAAGTTCTGACATATATCTCTTTTCAATGTTTAATAAGGCCTGGCTGTAGCTAAAAAAAACTATCAAAATTAGAAAAAAGGTAAAAATTGAACATGTGGTAAGTTTCCCTTACAGGACTCGTTAAGTAGAAACTGTGCTTACACTCATACACTGTGTTCGTCCCTTTGTTCCCAATATCTTTTTCCATCGATGTAAAAAAATATTTTGAGGGTTACGTAAATAAAATATTTGTGACGAAACGACTGTACCGAAGAACGTCTTCCGTGTAGCGTCTTTTATTAGTGATCAAAAGTCAGTGGTCCCGGGTTCGAAACCCGACACCGTTTTACTTTTGACTGATATTCAACATTGGCGGCCGAAGACTTCCGGCATAAGAAGTCACCCTCGTTCTGCGAACGGCCATGTTGAAGAGGGCGGGGGAGCAGACAGAGGTTCAGGGCACTCTCCTGTCCTTGGGGTGGGAAACTGCCCCTAAAGGCGGCAGAATGAGCAATGATCAGCGGCGTGAGGGTGCAGAAGGAAATGAAAACCACGGCATTAAAGACACGTAACGTGTATCCACAGGACATGTGACCCATAACTGAAGAAGTGTCATGATGATCTCTCCATTGGCAAAAGATTCCGGAATAGTCCCCCATTCGGATCTCCGGGAGGGGACTACAACGGGGGAGATTACCATGAGAAAAAGATTGAATGATCAACGAAAGGATAACATTCTAAGATCGGAACGTGGAATGTCAGACGCTTGAACAGGGTAGGGAAACTAGAAAATCTGAAACGGGAAATGCAAAAGCTCAATTTTGGTATAGTAGGGGTCAATGAAGCGAAATGGAAAGAAGACAAGGATTTCTGGTCAGATGAGTATAGGGTAATACCAACAGTAGCAGAAAATGGTGTAACGGGAGTAGGATACGTTGTGAATAGGAAGGTAGGGAAGAGAGTATGTTGCTGTGAACAGCTCAGTGACAGGGTTACTTTTATCAGAATCGACAGCAAACCAGGACCGACAACGATAGTTCAGGTATGCACGACGTCGTCGCAAGCTGAAGATGAAGAGAGAGACAATGTATATGATGATATTGAAAGGGTAATAAAGTTCGCAAAGGGAGATGAAAATCTAATAGTCATGGGGACAGGAATGCAGTTGTAGGGGAAGGAGTAGATGAAAAGGTTACAGGAGAATGTGGACTTGGGACAAGGAATGAGAGAGGAGAAAGACTAATTGAGTTCTGCAATAAATTTCAACTAGTAACATAGTATATTCTGTTCAAGAAGTATACTTCGAAAAGTCTTCGTGATAAGGGAAGATTTCAGTTATATTACATCATGGTCAGGAAGAGATTCTGAAGTCAGATACTGGTTCAAATGGTTCAAATGGCTCTGAGCTCTATGGGACTCAACGTCTGAGGTCATTAGTCCCATAGAACTTAGAACTAGTGAAACCTGACTAAGGACACACACGCATCCATGCCCGAGGCAGCATTCGAACCTGCGACCGTAGCGGTCTCGCGGTTCCAGACTGCAGCGCCTAGAACCGCACGGCCACTTCGGCCGGCGTCAGATACTGGGTTGTAAGGCTTACCCAGTAGCAGATACAGACCTAGATCTGATTAGTCAGGAGGAGTCAATACGTAAAGGCGCGTAGTACGGAACTACATGTGATCAAAAGTATCTGGTCACCTAGCTGAAAATGACTTACAAGTTTCTTGCGCTCTCCATCGATAATGCTGGAATTCAATATGGTGTAGCCCACACTTAGCCTTGATGACAGCTTCCACTCTCGCGGGCATACCTTCAATCTTGTGCTGGAAGGTCTCTTGGGGAACGGCAGCCCATTCTTCACGGAGTGCTACACTGGGGAGAGGTATGCAAAACATCCCAAAAGTGTTCTGTAGGCCTCAGGCCAGGACTTTGTGTACATCAGTCCATTACAGGGATGTTATTGTCGTGTAACCACTCCGCAAAAAGCTGTGCTTTATGAACAGGTGCTGGATCGTGTTGGAAGATGCAGTCGCCATCCCCGAATTGCTCTTCAACACTGGGAAGCAATAACGTGCTTAAAACATCAATGTACGCCTGTGCTGTGATAGTTCCACACAAAACAACTAGGGGTACAAACCCCCTCCATGGAAAACACGACCACAACATAACACCACCGCCTCTAAAATTTACTGTTGGCACTACACACGCTGGCAGATGACGTTCACCGATCATTCGCCATACACACACCCTGCCATCGGATCGCCACATTGTGTGCCGCGATTTGTCACTCCATACAACGTTTTTCCACTGTTCAATCGTCTAGTGTTTATACTCCTTACACCAAGCAAGGCGTCGTTTGGCATTTACCGGCATTATGTGAGGCTTAAGAGCAGCCGTTCGATCATAAAATACAAGTTTCCTCACCTCCTGCCTAACTGTCATAGAACTTGCAGTGGATCCTGATGCAGTTTGGAATTCCTGTGTGGTGGTCTGGATAGATGTCTGCCTATTACACATTACGACCCTCTTCAACTATCGGCGGTCTCTGTCAGTCAACAGACGAGGTCGGCCTGTTTCCACTTCACTATCACATCGGAAACAGTGAACCTAAGGATGTTTAGGAATGTGGAAATCTCGCTAACACACGTATGACACAAGTGACGACACCCAATCACCTGACCACGTTCGAAGTCCGTGAGCCCTGCGGAGCGCTCCATTCTGCTCTCTCACGATGTCTAATGACTACTAAGGTCGCTGATATGGAGTACCTGGCAGTAGGTGGCAGCGAAAAACCACCTAATATGAAAAACGTATGTTTTTGGGGGTGTCCGGATACTTTTGATCACGTGGTGTAGTAAGGAGCGACGAGACACGCTTGAAATTTTCTAACGCTATAGATATAGCAATGAGGAATAGCTGAGTAAACAGAATACTTGAAGAGAAATGGACATCTCTCAAAAAGGCTATCACGGAAGTTGGAAAGGAAAACATAGGTACAAAGAAGGTAATTGCGAAGAAGTCATGGGTAACAGAAGAAATACTTCAGCTGATCGATGAAAGAAGGATATACAAAAATGTTCAGGGAAATTCAGAAATATAGAAATACAAGTAGCTTGGGAATAAAATACATAGGAAATGTAGGAAGCAAAGACGAAAAGGCTCATGAAAAAGTGAAGAAATCGAAAAAGAAATGGTTGCCGGAAGGACGGACTCAGCACTGACAGGAAAGTCAAAACAAAACAACCTTTGGTGAGATGAAAAGGAAGAGTGGTAAGAGTGTAATAGTAGTTCCACTGCTAAGTACAGAGGAGAGGGCGGATAGGTGGAAAGGGTACATTGAAAGCCTCTCTAAGGTGGAAGATTTGTCTGATGTAATAGAAGAAGAAGCAGGAGTCGATTTAGAATATATAGGGGATCCAGTATTAGAATCAGAATTTGAGATAGTTGTGGAGGACTTAAGATAAAATAAAGCAGAAATCATAGACAACATTCCATCAGAAATTATAAAATCAGTAGGGGAAGTAGCAACAAGACGATTATTCAAGTTGTGTAGAATAAATGAGTCTGGGGATACATCATCTGACTTTCGGAAAAATATCATCTACACAACTCCGAAGACTGCAAGAGCTGAAATGTGCGAGAATTATCGCACAATCAGCTTAACAGCTCATGCATCCGAGTTGCTGACAAGAATAATATACAGAATAATGAAGAAGAAAATTGAGAAGGTGTCAGACGACGATCAGTTTGGCTTTAGGAAAGTTAAAGTCACCAGAGAGGCAGTTCTAATGTTGCAGTTGATAATGGAAGCAAGACTAAAGAAAAAGAAAAATAGGATTTTCCTACCTGGAAAAAGCGTTTGAATATGTAAAATGGTGCAAGATGCTCGAAATTCTGAGAAACATAGGGGTAAGTTGTCGGGAGAGACGGGTAATATACAATATGTACAAGAGCTAAGAGAGAATAATTAGAGTGGACGACCAAGAACGAAGTGCTCTGATTAAAAAGGGTGTAAGACAGGGATGTAGTATTCCGACCCTACTGTTTAATCTGAACATCAAAGAAGCAATGAAGGAAATAAATGAAAATTCAGGAGAGGAATTAAAATTCAACGTGAACCGATATCAATGATACGATTCGCTGATGACATTGCTATTCTGAGTGAAAGTGAAGAATTACATGATCTGCTGAATGGAACCGACAGTCTAATGAGTACAGGATATAGTCTGAGCATAAATCGAAGAAAGACAAACGTAATGAGAAGTAGCAGAAATGAGAACAGTGAGAAACTTAAAATCAGTATTGATGGTCACGAAGTAGATTAAGTTAAGAAATTCTACTACCTAGGCAGCAAAATAACCAGTGGGGGACGGAGCAAGGAAGACATCAAAAGCAGACTATCACTAGCAAAAAGGGCATTCCTGGCCAAGAGAAGTCTACTAGTATCAAACATAGGCCTTAATTTTAAGAAGAAATTTCTGATAATGTACGTTTTGAGTACAGAATTGGATGGTAGTGAGACATGGACTGTGGAAAACCGAAACAGAAGAGAATCGATACATTTGGGATGTGGTGCTGCAGACTGACGTTGGAAATTGGGTGGACTGATAAGATAAATAATGAGGGGGTACTGTGCAGAATCGGAGAGGAAAGGAATGCGTGGAAAACACTGACAAAGAGAAGAGACAGGATGATAGGACATAAGTTAAGACATGAGGGAATGACTTCCGTGGTACTAGAGGGAGCTGCAGAGGCCGAAAACTGTAGAGAAACACAGAGATTGGAATACATACAGCACATAATTGAGGACATACGTTGCAAGTGCTACTCTGAGATGAAGAGGTTAGCACAGGAGAGGAACTCGTGGTGGACCGCATCAAAACAGTCAGAAGACTGACGACTCAAAAAATAAATAAATAAAATAAAACAAATCGATGGTAGTAGACATTATGGCACATCTATATTTCACAGTATAGAATGTGATTATGTAAATGACATCGTGGTTGCCTTTTGACTGTAAAATTATTTATTTGTTAACCCTCTATTACAGTTTCAGCCACGTGGCCATACACACCAAAGCCTAAAAGTCATCTGAAACATGAGCATTATGCACCAGATTATTTTTATGTTTTGATACATGCTACAGTGCAACCATTTCCACTTTAAAATCCCCACTCATTCTAAAATGCAATATTCTATAAATAAATAATTTTATAGTGAAACACTATCATGTAATTTTCCGGAATGAGAAGGAGCGCCTGGTCCCCGGCGCGAATCCTTCCGGCGGACTTGTAGCGAGGTCCGGTGAGCCAGCCAGTCTGTCTACATCTACATCTACATCTACATCTCCATCCATACTCCGCAAGCCACCACGGTGTGTGGCGGAGGGTACCTTGAGTACCTCTATCGGTTCTCCCTTCTATTCCAGTCTCGTATTGTTCGTGGAAAGAATGATTGTCGGTATGCCTCTGTGTGGGCTCTAATCTCTCTAATTTTACCCTCATGGTCTCTTCGCGAGATATACTTAGGAGGGAGCAATATACTGTTCTCTATGTTCTCTAAACTTCAACAAAAGCCCGTACCGAGGTACTGTGTGTCTCTCCTGCAGAGTCTTCCACTGGAGTTTATCTATCATCTCTGTAACGCTTTCGCGATTACTAAATGACCCTGTAACGAAGCGCGCTGCTCTCCGCTGGATCTTCTCTATCTCTTCTATCAACCTTATCTGGTACGGATCCCACACCGCTGAGCAATATTCAAGCAGTGGGCGAAAAAGCGTCCTGTAGCCTACTTTCTTTGTTTTCGGATTGCATTTCCTTAAGATTCATCCAATGAATCTCAGTCTGGCATCTGCTTTACCAACGATCAACTTTATATGATCATTCCATTTTAAATCACTCCTAATGCATACTCCCAGATAATTTATGGAATTAACAGCTCCCAGTTGCTGACCTGCTATTTTGTAGCTAAATGACAAGGGATCTATCTTTCTATGTATTCGCAGCACATTACGCTTGTCTACATTGAGATTCAATTGCCATTCCCTGCACCATGCGTCAGTTCGCTGCAGATCCTCCTGCATTTCAGTATAATTTTCCATTGTTACAATCTCTCGATATACCACAGCATCATCCGCAAAAAGCCTCAGTGAACTTCCGATGTCATCCACAAGGTCATTTATGTATATTGCGAATAGCAACGGTCCTACGACACTCCCCTGAGGCACACCTGAAATCAGTCTTACTTCGGAAGACTTCTCTTCATTGAGAATGACATGCTGCGTTCTGTTATCTAGGAACTCTTCAATCCAATCTAACAACTGGTTTGATAGTCCATATGCCCTTACATTGTTCATTAAACGACTGTGGGGGAACTGTATCGAGCGCCTTCCGGAAGTCTAGAAACACGGCATCTACCTGGGAACCCGTGTCTATGGCCCTCTGAGTCTTGTGGACGAATAGCGCGAGCTGGGTTTTACACGATCGTCTTTTCCGAAACTCGTGCTGATTCCTACAGAGTAGATTTCTAGTCTCCAGAAAAGTCATTATACTCGAACATAATACGTGTTCCAAAATTCAACTGATCGACGTTAGAGATATAGGTCTATAGTTCTGCACATCTGTTCGACGTCCCTTCTTGAAAACGAGGATGACCTGTGCCCCTTTTCCAATCCTTTGGAACGCTACGCTCTTCTAGAGACCTACGGTACACCGCTGCAAGAAGGGGGGACAAGTTCCTTCGCGTACTCTGTGTAAAATCGAACTGGTATCCCATCAGGTCCAGCGGCCTTTCCTCTTTTGAGCGATTTTAATTGTTTCTCTATCCCTCTGTCGTCTATTTCGATATGTACCATTTTGTCATCTGTGCGACACTCTAGAGAAGGAACTACAGTGCAGTATTCCCTGTGAAACAGCTTTGGAAATCGACATTTAGTATTTCGGCCTTTAGTCTGTCATCCGCTGTTTCAGTAACATTTTGGTCACAGAGTGTCTGAACATTTTGTTTTGATCCACCTACCGCTTTGACATAAGACTAAAATTTCTTAGGATTTTCTGCCAAGTCAGTACATAGAACTTTACTTTCAAATTCGTTGAACGCCATTCGCATGGCCCTCCTGACATTACATTTCGCTTCGCGTAATTTTTGTTTGTCTGCAATGCGTTACCTATGTTTATGTTTGCTGTGAAGTTACCTTTGCTTCCGCAGCAGTTTTCTAACTCGGTTGTTGCACCACGGTGGCTCTTTTCCATCTCTTACGATCTTGCTTGGCACATACTCGTCTATCGCATAATGTACGATGGTTCTGAAATTTGTCCACTGATCCTCAACACTATCTGTACTTAAAACAAAACTTCCGTGTTGAGCCGTCAGGTACTCTGTAATCTGCTTTATGTCACTTTTTCTAAACAGAAAAATCTTCCACCCTTTTTTAATATTTCTATTTACGGCTGAAATCATTGATGCCTTAACCGCTTTACGATTGCTGATTCCCCGTTCTGAGTTAACTGTTTCAAATACTTCGGGTCTGTTTGTCACCAGAAGGTCTAATATGTTAAGCCCAAGAGTCGGTTCTCTCCTTAACTGCTCAAGGTAGTTTTCAGATAAAGCACTGGATTCTTTGTCCCTGCCACCCGTTATGAACGTTTGAGTATCCCAGTCTATATCCGGAAAATTAAAATCTCCACCCAGAACTATAACATGGTGGGGAAATCTACTCGAAATATTGTCCAAATTATCCTTCAGGTGCTCAGCCACAACAGCTGCTGAGCCAGGGGGCGTATAGACACATCCAATTACCATGTCTGAGCTTGCTTTTACCGTGACCTTCACCCAAATTATTTCACATTTCGGATATCCGTCAATTTCCTTCGATACTATTGCACTTCTTATCGCTATAAGCACGCCTCCCCCTTCACTATCCAGCCTGTTCTGCGGTACACATTCCAATCTGAGTTTAGAATTTCATTACTGTTTACATCTGGTTTCAGCCAACTTTTTGTCCCTAGTACTATGTGGGCATTGTGACCGTTTATTAATGAGAGCAGTTCTGGGACCTTTCTACAGACGCTCCTGCAGTTTACTATTAGCACATTAATATTGTTATTCCCTGTTGCATTTTGCCTACTCCTACCTTGCCGCGTCTCAGGAGGCGTCTTGTAGGGTCTAGAGAGGGAATTTTCTAGCCTAAAAAACCCACATGTGCACACCACACGTGCTCCGCTACCCTTGTAGCCGCTTCCTGCGTGTAGTGCACGCCTGACCTCTTCAGGGGGACCCTGGCTTTTAGGCGGATTTCCATCTGCCTCAGCGAATGCAGGCTGGTTCCCCTTATTCCACCTCAGCTACACTACGTCGGCAATTGCTGCGCAAACAAATACTCCCTGTACGCATACACCACCATTACTCTACCACGTAAACATAGGGCTTACACTCGTCTGGTGTGAGACGTTCCCTGGAGTGGTCGATCGGGGGCCGAACCCTACAACCACCCTGAAAGAGTGGTTAGGTATGGGGCGGCATAGGGGTGAAGTGTACTGCGGTAGTCGTCGTGGGGTTGTGGACCACTGCGGCTGCGGCGGGAACGGAGCTTCTCCGTCGTTTCTAGGCCCCCAGTTAACATACAATACAATACAATCATGTAATTTACAAAAGTTTAAATAATTGTGAAACCTAGCTGCGAGAATTTATACTCAGCTTTTTATTACAGATTTATCGAATTTATTACTTTCCAAGGTCACAACAACTTTTTAAGGCCCACCCATGACATACAAATGAAAAATATAGTCATATTATTCTTCTGTTCCTTGTACCGTTACCCCACACGCAGGTCAGCGTGGTTACAAACGTATTTGACGTTATTAGTTCAAGGGGTAACTGGATGCCCTTACTGTGGTCACCACATTAGTCCCCAGAACGGAATATGTGTACCCCAAGGGTCTGCGTGTAATGTTATTCGTATGAAAATGAGTACAGTTTTCTAAGTGTTTGTGAAACATGTGACTGAGGCGAGAATTGGTTACCAGCCCGGTATTCACCTAGTTGGATGTGGAAAACAGTCTAAAAACAACACTCAGGCTGGCAGGCACATTGTCCCTCGTCTTTTTTTTTTCCTTTCTTCGGAGTTCACTGCCAGACCACTAGGAGCGCTGTTGTTATTTAAGTATCGTATCATGTCATAACATGATACTTGTAATATTTTCGTGTTCACTGCGCACGAGCCGGCCGCGGTGGTCTCGCGGTTCTAGGCGCTCAGTCTGGAACCGCGTGACGGCTACGGTCGCGGGTTCGAATCCTGCCTCGGGCATGGATGTGTGTGATGTCCTTAGGTTAGTTAGGTTTAAGTAGTTCTAAGTTCTAGGGGACAGGACACCACAGCTGTTAATCCCATAGTGCTCAGAGCCATTTGAACCATTTTTTGAACTGCGCACGAGAACTGGCTATTCGAAATAATTTATATGTATTGGCCTACTTACAAACCACATAAGCCCTAGTTTATCGTACAACTGCTTTGTGATTTAGAAATAATACAAAACGTAACGTTAACTATGCTCTGTAGGTTAAACTCGTTGTCCATCTGTCAACCAAGATTTACTGTTTCACCTGCTGCATTACACGTGAAAGTCACACTGATACGGCTGTCTGCAGCAGTAGCCGAAAAACTGTCATTATACCGTGTGATCAAAAAGTCAGTACAAATTTGAAAACTGAATAAATCACAGAATAATGTCGATAGAGAGGTACAAATTCACATATGCTTTTAATGACATGGGGTTTTATTAGAACCAAAATAATACAAACGTTCAAAAAATGTCCGACAGATGGCGCTTCATCTGATCAGAGTAGCAGTAATTAGCACAACAAAGTAAGACAAAGCAAAGATGATGTTCTTTACAGGAAATGCTCAATATGTCCATCATCATTCCTCAACAATAGCTGTAGTCGAGGAATAACGTTGTGAACAGCACTGTAAAGTATGTCCGGAGTTATGGTGAGGCATTGGCGTAAGATGTTGTCTTTCAGCATCCCTAGAGACGTCGGTCGATCACGATACACTTGGGACTTCAGGTAACCCCAAAGCCAATAATCGCACGGACTAAGGTCTGGAGACCTGGGAGGCCAAGCATGACGAACGTGGCGGCTGAGCACACTATGATCACCAAACGACGCGCGCAAGAGATCTCTCACTCGTCTAGAAATATGGGGTGGTTTTTATTTGTTCTAATAAAACCCCATATCATTCCAAGCATGTGGGTCAATTTTCACCTCTCTATCTACATTATTCCGTGGTTTATTAAGTTTTCAAATTTATACTGACTTTTTGATCACCCGGTACTTTCCTACAAGCAGACGCCATCGGTGTGACAAAGCACCTTAATTAAGTCACTCAACCAAAGAAAGTCTTCTGGTTGAGACTGTATACCAGTTATGTTCCTTTAGGGATATGCTGACGAAATAGTTCCATTTAGCCCACAACATACAACCTCTTACTCGACAGAATATCTGTACCTAAAACTGGGAAGTTGCACAGATTATAGCGTAGCCCCACACGTTGCTCTTATAGAAATCTTGCGATAGCTAGCAGCTTCATACCGGCGGTGAATGAGGCTCCCCCGTGGCCCATGTTCCTCCCTATGAGCCAGCTACGTGCTAGTAGTTGTAGCTCCGACGAAGCATTGTCACTACCACACAGGCCATGATATTTTAACCATGATATTGTAAGATTAAATGCAACATTTTCGTATACCAAATCTTCATACTACGTATGTTCTCATGTATCAATAACAAACAACCATGTAAATTTCAGCCTAATACTTATCTCACTTTTGAAGAAACGAACATTCACTAGAATGCAGAATTTAAAGCATACACGGGTTAGTAACTTCTTGTCACGTACGTAAGTGTTGGACAGCCATCTGCAAAGAAGTCTGATCGTACGTTCAACTTTTCAGCAAAAAGCAGAAGACTGCCTCATGTCAGTCTCTCCAATTTTCTTAAGGGGACATGCTCGTGAAAATTACCAAAAATTTGAAAAAAAATTCTTCGTCGGTGGAAAAGAGCATTTCACACGGATTTGAAAAATGTGTAGTTTATGGGCATTATAATTTACCGTTCGTTCTAAAATTGAGGTTGAAAGTAATGTTGCACAGGGGTCACGCCCATTTGTCAGTGTTAAGTGCGTCATAATACGTGATGCATTATTTTGTTCTTCCGTTTTTTTTCCGTCGTTAGGTATGGATCGTTAACACAGTTGTATTCTAGAAGGCACTGTCTCCCGGAACCAAAGTACAGGCATGTCCAGAAGGCTGTGGATCGAATGTGCTGTCAAGACTTTTGAAGAGTGTTGTGAAATGTAATTACTGCAATTATGAAGATAATATTGACGTTCATGAGGACATTTCAGCAAGGAAGGGTCTTTGTCGATATTGATCACCTGTAACTCGCGTAAGATGCACAGTTATACTATGACATCGCCAGGAGCTGATAGTCGCCATTACAGTGTAAATATTCAGCTTGCTTAGGCAATGCGATGTATTGGAAGCGGAAGGAGAGCTGCCCAGACGTTTTGTGCAGTGATGGATTTGCCTCCACCTCCACTGAAGTTTGACAGATACGATAAATTAATACATAATGCTTTGTGATGTGTAAGTGAACATTATCTGAAAAGAGCAGCAGAAGAAACAGTAGCCTTGTCTGAGTATACAAACATTGCAGCAGCATTTGATGGATCTTGGCAGAATAGAGATCATACTTCTTCGAATGGGGTTGTAACTGCCACATTTGTTGAAACTGGTAAGGTTCTAGATTATGAATGTCTAACAAAGCACTGCCAGGGTTGTTCAAGTAAATTTATTGTCACCCATGTTTGTGTAAAGAACTATGATGGCTCAAGTGCAAACACGGAAACGAAAGGAGTTCTGAACATTTTTAGATCAGAGGTCAGTCATGGTGTGACCTCGACAATGGAGACTGTAAAGGACACTCTACTGTTGTTAATGACAGACCATATGGAGATACTAATAGAAAAGCTTTAATGAATTGGCCATGCACAAAAAAAAAAGAGAACGAGAGCTCGGCTGAGAAAAGTATCTAAAGACTTCAGTGGAAAAAAAACTGTCAGACGGAAAACACTAAGTGGTCCAGGTCGTTTTACAAAATTGAGATTGATTCATTGACTCAATATTATGGACTAGCAATAAGAAGAAATGTAGGAGATTTAGAGAACATGAGAGGAGCTGTTTGGCAACATGGTTTCGTAGAGTGTCAACAGATGAAACACCACAGCATGGTTTGTGTCCAAAAGGGGAAGATTCGTGGTGCAAATACTGGGTGAGCAATGCTACAGGCATGCAGTATACCCACAAGCATACCTTACCACTTGTTGTAATGGAGGCAATTTGGCCAGTATATTGGGATCTGGCAAATAAAAATCTACTTAGGAAATGTATACATGGTCTCTCTCAGAACGCAAATGAAAGCCTCAACAGCAGTATATGGGAGTAGAATATCCAAAACTGTATTTGTTGGGCTGACAGTGCTGAAGACTGGTGTAATGGATGCAATAATAACATTCAATGATGGTGCAATTTCAAGGATCAATGTTATGAAGAAATTGAACATCGCCGCCCGTTGTGGCCGAGCGGTTATAGGCGCTTCACTCCGGAACCGCGCTGCTGCTACCGTCGCAGGTTTGAATCCTGCCTCGGGCATGGATGAGTGTGATATCCTTAGGTTAGTTAGGTTTAAGTAGTTCTAAGTTTAGGGGACTGATGACCTCAGATGTTAAGTCCCATAGTGCTCAGAGCCATTTGAACCAATCAATTGAACATCCAGACGGGAAGGAATATGGATTCAGCTCTAACAGCTGTTGATGACCTGCGGGTAACCGGGGCAGAGACAGCTGCAGAAGCTGCCAACAAGGAGTTAAGAATAAAGAAAAGAATGAATAGAAGAGTATGGACGATAAGGAAACAGGACGACAACTGGAGTATGCAGCTGGAATCTTCTAAACGAGCATAGTGGTAAGTTAATAAATCTATAAATTTTCTATTCCGATTTACCGAAAACTTGAATTTTCATCATTCAGGTACACTTTTCTCCTAAATGACTGAGGTTAAACTCACAAAAATTGATACAGATATTTAGAATGACCTGCTCTACCTTCCTTGCCTACTATTTCCCGAAAAAATTATAACATGATGATGACGACGGTGATATTTCAGCTAACTTTTTGAAGATTTTTGCTGTCGTAAAATAAATGACTTATCTGTTTCACAGATCAGCATCAGGGAAGGAAATTGGAGGCGTAAAACACTTACGTGAGTGCTGTCTGTACTCTGACTCTTTTTCCAAGCTGCACAGTCCGTGAATCGAAAGAAAATGGTACCGCAGTGAAATAGTGTTCCGTTTTTAATACTATTATGGATATTGTTAGGCAACGGCGTTGCCGCAGTGGATGCACCGGTTTTCTCGTCAGATCGCCGAAGTTGAGCGCTGTCTGGCGTGGCCGGCACTTGGATGGGTGACCATCAGGCCCGGCATGCGCTGTTGCCATATTTCGGGGTGCACTCAGCCTCGTGATGCCAACTGAGGAGCTACTCAACCGAATAACAGAGGCTCCGGTGAAAGAAAACCACCGTAACGACGAGGAGAGCGGTGTGCTGACCACACGTCCCTCAAATCCGCATCCTCCTCTGAGGATGACACAGCGGTCGGATGGTGCCGGTGGGCGACTTGTGGCCTGAAGACGGAGTGCTTTATGAATATTGTTGTTACTACCAAAATATAATAAATATCTCAATGCTTTTTGGGAGATGCTGTGACTAATGACCCTGATTGTGTGTAAGAATTTTGAGCTATCTCTCATTTATAGACCATTTGCACTAAGAGGGTGAAGATAATGCTAAAAATGCAGCCCGTTCAGTAGCGTGTTCCCTTAAGTAGTTTTTATCTTCTACTCATATTAGGTTGCCAATTCCATGATGTGGATTTGTGTTAACTGAGTATGTGATAGTATGGGGACATGTATCAGAATCTATTGTGTGAGCCATAGACATTGGCGAAATTTGTGTCTTGAAATTCGCCAGGGGGAAGGAGAATCATTCTACGATAGTTCAGTTATGTAAAGGAGGGATTAATTTAATATTACTGGTGTTACGAAATTATTTAAGAAACTGTTATAAAGAGATGCTGATGATGTGGTTAGTTCAAGATAAAAGGCGCTGGATGGGGAAATTTAGGTCTGACAGCTAATTGGCTAAGTCGAATCTCATCCAATCAGAAGAGAGAGCATTCGCGCGCATTTCTGTGGGCTAGAGGGATTACTTTTAGAAGTCTGATAGGTTTCTGGTCTCAAACATCATGACATTAGGCGTTTTAACTCGAGCTTCGAAAAAGATATTTAAATTTTGAATAGTCATAGCCGTAAAAAAAATCGGGCAGCGTCGAACGATAAAGACGAATGTGCAGATTCTGGATTTTCTGTCTGAACTGTGGCCTTTCTTAATAACTTGCGGTAATCCGCGTGACGTGTTGTACAAATCTTTATCTAGAACAGATTGTTAGAAGTGAAGAATTTGTAGAACACTGAGTTAACTTTCTAGCCATAGACAATCCATGTGTAATTTTTCCAGTAGCAATTTAAAGTGTACACCATACGTTGGCTATTGAGAGAGGTTGTGATTACGTTTGAATGTCGTAATTTTAAATACAACTTAGGTCGGACCTGGTACCGAAAATGTATCCAAGGAGTAACAAAATATCGAAATTTTCATTTGATGACTCTCATTTAGAAACATTCTATGCACCCTTTCGTGACGTTTAGAATGGCAAGTTTCTGCTACACCTTCTCTACCTGCGTAAATGCTGATCGTCGCTTTAGAGAAAGTGTGCGGTGCAGAAGAACTTCATCGAAAGATGAGTCAAATATTCTTTTGTTGGACAGCGACGCCGCAAGGTCACGCCATTACACACGAGAGGAAACAGAAGCGGTCTGCTAAATTATAGACTTATATCACGGATATTGATTTGCAGCAGAATTCTGGAACATTTACTATGTTCAAACATTATGAGGTATCTCGATGAAAACAATCCATTGATATATAAATTTAGAAAATATCGTTCTTTTCAAGCACAACTGTCTGTTTATTCACACGAAGTAAGAAGTGCTATCGACAGGGAATGGCAAGTTGGTTTCATATTTGTAGCTTTCCAAAAGGCTTTGAGCACCATTCCTGATAAGCAGTTTCCAAGATTTCCATTGGAGTATCATATCAGTTGTGCGACTGGATTTGTGATTCCTATCATCAACATCGCGCTTCGTAGTGATTTACGGAAGGTCATGTAGTGAAACGAAAGCTATAGCTGTCGTTCCCCGAGAAGGCGTCACAGACCCTCTTGATATTATTGAAAAATGGAACCATCAAGCAGAAATGTCGTGAGTAAGCGAACCGTAGACTGCACTTCATTGGCAGAACACGCACAAGATGAAACTAATCTTAACAGAATTGCCTGTACTATGCTTTTTCCCCTTATTCTTGAATACTGCTGCGCGCTGTGGGATCCTTAGTAGATGGGATTGACGGACGATACTAAAAAAGTTCAAAGCAGGGCAGCTCGTGGTGCACTGTTGCTAAATATGGTAGAGAGCGTCACGGTTTTTATCGTTACGCCGAGGACGTTAAACGAAATTTTATTCATTTAATTTCTCTTGCAAATGCAAAATTCTTTTGATGACTGCCATTAGCATGAGAAGAAATTACCATCTACATCTACATCTACATGATTACTTTGCAATTCACATTTAAATGCTTGGCAGAGGGTTCATCAAACCACACTCCTACTATCTCTCTACCATTCCACTCCCGAACAGCGCGCGGGAAAAACGAACACATAAACCTTTCTGTTCGAACTCTGATTTCTCTTATTTTATTTTTATGATCATTCCTACCTATGTAGGTTGGGCTCAACAAAATATTTTCGCATTCGGAAGAGAAAGTTGGTGACTGAAATTTCGTAAATACACTCCTGGAAATAGAAATAAGAACACCGTGAATTCATTGTCCCAGGAAGGGGAAACTTTATTGACACATTCCTGGGGTCAGATACATCACATGATCACACTGACAGAACCACAGGCACATAGACACAGGCAACAGACCATGCACAATGTCGGCACTTGTACAGTGTATATCCACCTTTCGCAGCAATGCAGGCTGCTATTCTCCCATGGAGACGATCGTAGAGATGCTGGATGTAGTCCTGTGGAACGGCTTGCCATGCCATTTCCACCTGGCGCCTCAGTTGGACCAGCGTTCGTGCTGGACGTGCTGACCGCGTGAGACGACGCTTCATCCAGTCCCAAACATGCTCAATGGGGGATAGATCCGGAGATCTTGCTGGCCAGGGTAGTTGACTTACACCTTCTAGAGCACGTTGGGTGGCACGGGATACATGCGGACGTGCATTGTCCTGTTGGAACAGCAACTTCCCTTGCCGGTCTAGGAATGGTAGAACGATGGGTTCGATGACGGTTTGGATGTACCGTGCACTATTCAGTGTCCACTCGACGATCACCAGAGGTGTACGGCCAGTGTAGGAGATCGCTCCTCACACCATGATGCCGGGTGTTGGCCCTGTGTGCCTCGGTCGTATGCAGTCCTGATTGTGGCGCTCACCTGCACGGCGCCAAACACGCATACGACCATCATTGGCACCAAGGCAGAAGCGACTCTCATCGCTGAAGACGACACGTCTCCATTCGTTCCTCCATTCACGCCTGTCGCGACACCACTGGAGGCGGGCTGCACGATGTTGGGGCGTGAGCGGAAGACGGCCTAACGGTGTCCGGGACCGCAGCCCAGCTTCTTGGAGACGGTTGCGAATGGTCCTCGCCGATACCCCAGGAGCAACAGTGTCCCTAATTTGCTGGGAAGTGGCGGTGCGGTCCCCTACGGCACTGCGTAGGATCCTACGGTCTTGGCGTGCATCCGTGCGTCGCTGCGGTCCGGTCCCAGGTCGACGGGCACGTGCACCTTCCGCCGACCACTGGCGACAACATCGATATACTGTGGAGACCTCACGCCCCACATGTTGAGCAATTCGGCGGTACGTCCACCCGGCCTCCCGCATGCCCACTATATGCCCTCGCTCAAAGTCCGTCAACTGCACATATGGTTCACGTCCACGCTGTCGCGGCATGCTACCAGTGTTAAAGACTGCGATGGAGCTCCGTATGCCACGACAAACTGGCTAACACTGACGGCGGCGGTGCACAAATGCTGCGCAGCTAGCGCCATTCGACGGCCAACACCGAGGTTCCTGGTGTGTCCGCTGTGCCGTGCGTGTGATCATTGCTTGTACAGCCCTCTCGAAGTGTCCGGAGCAAGTATGGTGGGTCTGACACACCGGTGTCAATGTGTTATTTTTTTCCATTTCCAGGAGTGTACATCTTTGCTTTAATGACTTCCATCCCAACTCGCGTATCATATCTGCCACACTCTCTCCCCTATTACCTGATAATACTAAACGAGCTGCCCTTTTTTGCACCCTTTCGATGTGCTCCGTCAATCCCACGTGGTAAGGATCCCACGCCGCGCAGCAATATTCTAACAGAGGACGAACGTGTGTGGTGTAAGCTGTCTCTTTAGTGGACTTGTTACATCTTTTAAGTGTCCTGCCAATGAAACGCAAACTTTGGCTCGCCTTCCCCACAATATTATCTATGTGGTCTTTCCAACTGAAGTTGTTCGTAATTTTAACACCCAGGTACTTAGTTGAATTGACAGCCTCGAGAATTGTACTAGTTATCGAGTAATCGAATTCCAATGGATTTCTTTTGGAACTCAGGTGGATCACCTCACACTTTTCGTTATTTAGCGTCAACTGCCACCTGACACACCATACAGCAATCTTTTCTAAATCGCTTTGCAACTGATACTGGCCCTCGGATGACCTTACTAGACGGTAAATTACAGCATCATCTGCGAACAACCTAAGAGAACTGCTCAGATTGTCACCCAGGTCATTTATATAGATCAGGAACAGCAGAGGTTCCAGGACGCTTCCCTGGGGAACACCTCATTCCACTTCAATTTTACTCGATGATTTGCCGTATATTACTACGAACTGCGACCTTCCTGACAGGAAATCACGAATCTAGTCGCACAACTGAGACGATACCCCATAGGCCCGCAGCTTGATTAGAAGTTGCTTGTGAAGAACGGTGTCAAAAGCTTTCCGGAAATCTAGAAATACGGAATCAACTTGAGATCCCCTGTCGATAGCGGCCATTACTTCGTGCGAATAAAGAGATAGCTCCGTTGCACAAGAACGATGTTTTCTGAAACCATGCTGATTACGTATCAATAGATCGTTCCCTTCGAGGTGATTCATAATGTTTGAATACAGTATATGCTCCAAAACCCTACTGCAAACCGACGTCAGTGATTATAGGTCTGTAGTTCGATGGATTACTCCTACTACCCTTTCTTAAGCACTGGTGCTACCTGCGCAATTTTCCGATCTGTAGGTATAGATCTATCAGTGAGCGAGCGGTTGTGTATGATTCCTAAGTAGGGAGCTATTGTATCAGCGTAATCTGAAAGGAACCTAATCGGTATACAATCTGGACCTGAAGACTTGCCTGTATCAAGCGATTCCAGTTGCTTCGCAACCTCTAAAGTATCTACTTCTAAGAAACTCATGCTAGCAGCTGTTCGTGTTTCAAATTCTGGAATATTCCATTCGTCTTCCCTGGTGAAGGAATTTCGGAAAACTGCGTTCAATAACTCCGCTTTAGCGGCACAGTTGTCGCTAACAGTCCCATCGGCACTGCGCAGCGAAGGTATTGACAGCGTCTTGCTGCTTGTGTGCTTTACATACGACCAGAATTTCTACGAATTTTCTACCATATTTCAAGACAATGTTTCGTTGTGGAACCTATTAAAGGCATCTCACATTGAAGTCCGTGCCAAATTTCGCGCGTCTGCAAATTTTAGCCCATCTTCGGGATTTCGCGTTCTTCTGAACTTCGCATGCTTTTTCCGTTGCCTCTGCAACAGCGGTTGGACCTGTTTTGTGTACCATGGGGGATCAGTTCCATCTCTTACCAATTTATGAGGTATGAATATCTCAATTGCTGTTGCTACTATATCTTTGAATTTGAGCCACATTTCGTCTACATTTGCATAGTCAGTTCGGAAGAAATGGAGGTTGTCTCTTAGGAAGGCTTCTAGTGACACTTTATCCGCTTTTTTAAATAAAATTATTTTGCGTTTGTTTCTGGTGGATTTGGAAGAAACGGTATTGAGCCTAGCTACAACGACCTTGTGATCACTAATCCCTGTATCAGTCATGAAGCTCTCTATTAGCTCTGGATTGTTTGTGGCTAAGAGGTCAAGTGTGTTTTCGCAACCATTTACAATTCGCTTCGGTTCGTGGACTAACTGCTCGTAATAATTTTCGGAGAAAGCATTTAGGACAATCTCGGAAGATGTTTTCTGCCTACCACCGGTTTTGAACAAGTATTTTTGCCAACATATCGAGGGAAGGTTGAAGTGCCACCAACTATAACCGTATGAGTAGGGTATTTATTTGTTGCAAGACGGTAGAAGGAGCCAGTTATTAACTTAGTTCGGCTGTTAAGTATAACCTCCACCAACTCAATTCGCACGGGGTATCTACTTCGACTTCACTACGAGATAAACCACTACTCATAGACACAAACACTCCACCACCAATTCTGCCTAATCTATCTTTCCTGAACACCGTCTGAGACTTCGTAAAAATTTCTGCAGAACTTATTTCAGGCTTTAGCTAGCTTTCTGTACCGATAACGATTTCAGTTTTTGTGCTTTGTATTAGCACTTGAAGCTCAGGGATTTTCCCAGCATAGCTACAACAATTCCGACTGTTCCTTGATCCAAGCACGTCCCGTATTTGCCATTTTGGGAATCTGCTTTCAATAACTCCGGGTTAGCGGCACAGTCGTCGGTAACAGTACCATCGGCACTGCGCAGTGAAGGTATTGACTGCTTCTTGTCGCTTGTGTACTTTACATACGACCAGAATTTTCGGATTTTGTACCAAATAAGAGAAATCAGACCTCAGATGGAAAGATTTAGGTGTTTACCTTTACTACATGTTGTTCGAGAGCGTATCAGTCAAGAAGTAGTCTGAAATTGGTTTCAGGAATCCTCTACCAAGCAATTAAGTTATGAACTGTAGGGTAGTTATGTAACACACGCAGAAAAATGAAACTGGAACCAACACCGAACGAGAAACACTGAGCACGCAATGGAAAATTAATGGGGAGATACAATGTATCATACGCGTTTCCTATGCTTTAGAGCTTCATTTCCCAAGTAACCTTCGCTCACTGAAGATTGTTGGTCATATTAAGTTTGCACGAAGTACAACTCACGGAGACGTAGGACCTCCATTTTTACGAAATTATCTCCATCATATGAAGAGGAAGATCTGAGTGTATTGTAGGCATGGAGACATTGTCAAGTAAACGTAAATTCCCCTCTTAAAACCCCGCAGCTAACGTCAACGTCCTCGCAAAACAAGTTCTTCCTGTAGGGAGAATTCCCCTCCGTCGTCCTCTTCGCATCAGATTTTCAGGGAAATGACTCGGCGTTTTTCCAGCCGCCGGTCGAAGAGGGCGACTTTTAGACACCGGCTCCACCTGAGACGGCGAAAGCTTCGCGGGGCTTCCATTCGGACGCAATTTGTATGCATGAGCCCCGCCCTCCCCGACTCTCACAGCGCGGGACGGAGGCGCACGGCTCAGCACGCTCGTTCAGCTGCTGAATACCTCCACAAGTTAACACGTCTAGACAAAGGCCATTCCCACCTACCTAACATATGCACTGCTGCCGTATGAAAATTCACCTTCTGATCAAGTAGCTAGACACCTACAGGTAGCAGTATCATTGACATAGGCCGCGTCTATTTTTCACCTTTGTGACAGCTTGAATTTCCCCGAATGTGATTTTCACTCTGCAGCGGAGTGTGCGCTGATATGAAACTTCCTGGCAGATTAAAACTTTGTGCGGACCGAGACTCGAACTCGGGACCTTTGCCTTTCGCGGGCATGTGCTCTACCGAGTTCGAGTCTCGGTCAGCACCCGTTTTAATCTGCCAGAAAGTTTCTGCTTGAATTTTAACAGAGGCATTGTGAATAAGGTGTCTGAACGTCCGTGGAGGAATTTTTCCTCAAAAGCCGAAACAAGAGAAGATAGTGATGATGGAGCGAAGTCGACATTCCAAACCGTTTAGAAGGTGTTTAACTTGGTTCAGGTCGAGACTGAGGGCGGCTCAGTCCATTTCAGGAATGTTATTGTCCTCAAGCTATTGCCTCACAGATGCTGCTTCATCAGAGGCTGCATTGTAAAGCTCACACAGTTATCGTCTCTGAACTGTTCTACTGAATACAGTGCTGTAAAACGGTTCATGTTCTTCCGGCGTTTATCTTTTTCTTAAGCACAATAAGGGGACCGCACCCCTAACCACGTAACATCATATCCTCCGTACTTTGCTGTTGGCACTACGAACGGTACAGGAAAAAGTCTCGAGACATTGGCCAAACCCAAAACCTTCCATCGGATCGTTACAACATACAGCGTGATTCATCACCTCAAACGACTGTCCAGTGGCGTCCCTCCTTACACGACCATAAGCTTGGCTCATGACGAGCTGCTCGACCACTGTACCCTATTTATTTGAACTGCCTACGCACAGCAATATTGTTGCCTGGACTGCCGCTAGCACTTTTGACCTCGGCAGTGATTCCTTGTGCTGATATCGTGCCATTTTCTACTTCGCTCTGCAATCCCTTACGGTTACTGACCACCTGGTATACGAGGTCTGCCTGGTCTTGGTTTAGTTGTGGCTGTTCCTCCGCGTTTCCACTTCACTATCACATCACCAACAGTAGACTTGAGCAGCTTTAGAACAGTCGAAATGTTCCTGATGGATTTGTTGCTCTGGTGACATGTAATACTAGTGCACGTTCAAAGCCATTGAGATCTCGTGACCGGCCCATTTTCCTGTTACTTCTCGCCTCGTTTCATACTGGCGGATCCACCTCCCGTCATATCCAGTAGTCAATTCGGCATTACGTAGGAAAATCCGGATACTTTTTTATCAGATAGTTCATAAAAAGTTTCGAAGTGGTTGGCACCACAAGTCAGCAAAAGTCTTTCCGTAGTCACAGAAATATCTTACGGTTTTTCTCTGTTTCTCGAAATTATTGAAGGGTTTCTGCATCTCAGTTCACACAATTTTAAGCTACGCTATTCTTAAATCACTATCTTTCGGGCGTGCAACCGCAGAAACCCCATTTCATTACATGATATTTCGGCCGCAAGTATTTCGGGTCGCAAGCATTTCTATTGTTTTACCAGTGAACCGACAGACAGAAACTACACTACAATCCAATCGGATCTTCACTGAGGAGTTCCTGTTCTCCGGTTTGTTAGATACTAAAACCTTGCGGCTATTCCTCCGATTCTTCTTGCACTCCTTTCTAGTTATTCTTCTTTTTTGATTTGTCGTCTAGGAAATAACGATTTCTTCTGATAATAGCTGCGATTGCACAGAAGCAGGTACGGACATATCGTGGAGGCTCGTAAGTGTATTTTTCGTCCAAACCACCCTCCCCCTCCCCCCCCCCCCCCCCGACGTTTGTGAGACCTTTATTTTTTTTTATAGAAACGCCGCACGTTGTTGCGGAAGCGTTCACGAAGACTTTCAATACTGGAAATTTGGTAAACGATCTCTGAAGTTCCAAATGGGACTTAAAACCTGATGTCACCGGTCCCCTAGACTTAGAACTACTTAAACCTAACTACTCCGAGGACATCACACACATCTGTGCCCGAGGCAGGATTCGAACTTGCGATCGTAGCAGCAGCGCGGTTCCGGACTGAAGCGCCTAGAGCCGCTCGGCCACAGTGGCGGGCGATCTCTGAAGGAACATCATGATTCACGTGTAGTGCTCGGTTTTGCAGAATTTGAAACCTCTTGAGGTGCTTTCCAGAGGCGTTGCCCCCAACCTCTGCAGCGTACTCAGTTCTCGATTACATGGCACTGAAGCTACAGTACTTGTTCTATCCAATAAAACCTCACACCTCACCATAATGCTTGCGGCCACAGGCACACTAACGCCACAGAGGTTGTTCAGCGGCAAAGAACTGTGCATAAAGTAAATCTGTGTTCTGTATTTTTTTATTTATTTATTTAACCTGGCAAGATTAGGGCCATCAGGCCCTCTCTTACATCTAACCAGGCATTCTACTTATTTTACAGTCATATGTTTTAGTAGGCATGTTAAACTACATCTAGTACAAAAAGTGAGATAAACAATTAGAAAGGTACACCTCGAAAAATACATTACTGAAGAGAAAGATTTTAGATAGGAGTGCTGGCAGGAGGGAGTATGAGGGAGGCTCATGGTGAAGGGAGGAGAAAAATAGAGAGACATGGTGAAACATAATTAAGGAAAATATAAAGGAAAAGAAGACTGCGTGGCTAATAGAGATAGATGAAGAGGAAGGCATCTCAGAAGCAAGATAGGAGACGCTAGCTTTGCTATTTGACAGATGAGAGGATTGGCCTTGCACATTAATTTTGTGGAGAATTTTATGCGGATGATAGTAGGAAATGCTTCAACTTCTTCTTAAAAGCAACAGGAGATTGAATTTTCCTCAAGGTAAGGGGCAGTTTGTTCCAGAGGCGGACAGCGGCAACTGAGAAGGAGTTTGCAAAAGTTTTTGTTTTGTGAGTGGGCAAAGTTAGGATGCCAGATAAGAGTGACCTCGTGTGTCGATTATGATGGCATGACAGGTTTTTAATCTCTGAAGCTAGGTACTGGGGTGCTTGCGCGACGAGGAGTCGGTGAAGTAGACATAGTGTGTGGTAGTCACGCAGTTTGTCCGGCCGAAGCCAACCTAGCTCGGAGTATGAAGCACTAACATTATCATATCGGCGAATGTTGCAGGTGTAACGCACACAGGCATTCATGGTTAGCTCTAGCCGTCTTTTGTTTTCACTACTCATGCCTTGTTGAATCATATCAGAATAGTGGAGGTTCGGTAGAACGAGTGCTTGCACGAGCTGGCGTTTCAAGTCCAGTGGGAATATGTTCCGAAACTTTTTGAGAGCATAGAGACAAGCAGACGTCTTTCGGCACACTGCGACTGTATTCTCCGCCCAGTTGAGATGCTCGTCCAAAGTTACACCCAAGTTCTTCACTGTTTTCTGATATGGTATTGGAGTACCTTCGAGCAGAATAGGAGGTAGCCGTTCGCGGAAATCTGAACTTATTAATTTCTGATGGGCTATTAAGATTACTTGCGTCTTTTTTGCATTTAATTTAAGCCCCAGGTTTTTCGCCCATGTCACTACTGAAGACAGATCATCATTCATCAGAGTGATTGCAGTGTTTACGTCTTCAGGTCTGACGCTTAGGTAGAGCTGGAGGTCGTCGACATAGAAATGATGTTTACAGGAGGACAAAACCGACGAAATATCGTTGACATATAAAGAAAACAAAAGTGGTCCTAAGACTGATCCTTGTGGCACTCCCGAAGAAACATGTTTCCAGGAAGATTTTTCATTTGCGCAGACAACACATTGCTGTCTGTCTTTTAAGTAGCTTTCAAACCATCTCATTGCACTATCAGAGAAATTAAGCTGTTGCATTTTTCTGAGTAATATGTCAAAGTTAGCAGTGTCAAAAGCTTTGCTGAAGTCCAGTAGCGTCAATATTGTTGCCTTTCGATTGTCTATGGCATATTTCGGGTCATCAGTTACTTTAATTAGAGCAGTGTTTGTGCTGTGATGTTTACGGAAACCGGATTGAAATTTGTCATATAGACTGAATTCATGCAAGTGTTCAGTGATTTGGTCATGAACAATATATTCAAGTGCTTTGGAAACAGCAGGCAGTATGCTAATTGGTCGGTAATCACTAGGCAGTTGCGGGTTTTCGATCTTAGGGATGGGTCGAATTATGCTTCTTTTCCATGCAGTGGGGTATATTCCGTTCACGAGGGAAAAATTAAATATGTCAGTTAAGACAGGTACTAAGATATCGGCAACATTCTTAATCATTGTTATACCGATACTGTCGTTGCCTACTGCATCAGAAGAGATTCTCATTATTGCTTTTCTTGCCTTATTTGTTGTTACATGTTTTAGATGGAAGGTATCGTTGTTAGTTATCCTGTTTGGGGATTCTTGTGGACGGTAATTATCAGCCGTGCTGGTATTCAGAGGTGCAGAGAAGAATTCATTTAATTCGTTAGCTGACACATGAAAAGTAGTTTCCGATTTTGCCTTTCCAACCCCCAAGCTACGGAGATTCTTCCATAGAGTCGTGGGTGTCAGATCGCTGCATACAAGGGAGCGAGCGTGCCTGATTTTGGCATTGCGAATGCATTGTTTCACTCTGGTCCGTAGCTTTCTATATTCTTCGAAACGCTCGGGTTTCGGATCTGCCTTGAAACGCCTATGGGCAGCATCCCTATTAGTCATCATTTGACGTAATTCAGCTGTCAGCCATGGAACAGGAGATTTTCTTACACGGACGGTGCGCACAGGTGCATGTTTGTCATAGAGGGCAGTGAGTTTATCACCAAGTTCATTAATTTTGCCGTCGATTGTAGGTTCTCTGATTATTTGATGCCATGAGATTTCTGAGCAATCGGCTGTTAGAGCGTCAAGGTCAATACGTTTCATGTGCCTACAAGTTATGTAACGCGATTTGATCCTTGGGGGCTGCACAGAGTAGGCCAGGAATATTACATCATGTGCTGAGAGGCCAGGGGCCGATGATTGACCAACATCTCTTACTTTGTCAGTCTGTTTCGTTGCGATCAAGTCTATAAGAGTATGACTGTGCGCCGTATGGTGTGTAGGTTGTAATGGAAGAATGTTCATGCTATTGCAACTAAACAATCTTCTTAGGTTTATTGCGGAGGGAGTGTCTCTTAGCAGGTCTATGTTCAAGTCACCCATTACGATGACATGTTCGTATTGACACTGAAGTGAATGTAATTCCGACTGGAAGGAACTCATTGAGGTTATTTTTGGCGGCTTGCACACGACGACAGTCAAGAATTTCCGACTTTGTATATTTATTTCAATGAACATGAATTCAGCCTCTTTTTCTTCAGCAGGATTTGACGTAGATAAGACTTTCGCTTTGAGATCTGTTCGTATATATGCGCCGACCCCGCCACCTCGCTTTTTTTATCTGTCTGCCCTAAGAAATGTGTACCCTGGGAGATGAATAGATGCAGAGGATATGTTTGGTTTCAACCACGTTTCGGATAAGAGGTTTACGTGGTAGTTTAGTTGGTTGAAGAGGAGGCTAAGTTCTTCGTAATGCGCAGGTAAAGACTGAATGTTGCAGTGAGCTGCTAAAAGCTCGGACGCGTTCCGCTAAGCAGTCTGGAGTAGGGTAGCAGACTGGTTTGTCCCTTTGTTAGGCACTACCTGCCGCGAGGGGCACTGGCCGGTGTTTCCGCCAAGTGACATAATACAGGGGTGTCCGAGATTTTGCGCACCCTGTTTGTGACTCCGCGAGTGCCGAAAGAAAGGCGACTGCTAGAGATTTCCTGAGGTTGCGGGAGTATAGAAAATGGATTAGTGGTATTCGGTGCAGGGAGAATATGACCAAAATGGTGAGGGCTGTGTGTCACTGAGTATCCTATGTCGTAAGAGGAGAAATGTAATTAGAGTATTTGAAACAGCTTAGAGTGGAAATAAGGGAAAGGGGAGTGATTTAAGAGGCCGATGCTGCCAGCAGAGAGAAGTAAGCTTAATATTTAATAGATTATCATAGGAAGCTAGAGTTAAATTGAAATTTACTAGAGTGATACTGGTAGTGATTATCGTAGGAAGCTACAATTAGATTTAAATTTGCTAAAGTGATACTGATAGTGATTTTTGTTATGAACAATTTAAACCGAAGAGATGGTTGACTAATGAACTAAAGGAGAGACTAATAATTGCAATAGAACTATTACAGAATGGAAGAGAATAAACTGAGAAAATGAAAAAAATTTAAGCAGTAACTAAAACTAAGCAATGGCTACAGCTAAAGACACAAAAAAATAGTAAAAAGTTAATACAGTTACAAAAACAATTAGTTGAAGGTACAAATAATTAAAAAGTTAATACAATTACAAGACTATATCTGAGTATAGGACTGTTAAAATTTGCAAATGGTGTTAAGCTGGGATATCGACAAATCATTTGGAACTGCGCTTTAGCGATGTCTTTGCGAGTTCCTTCAGGAAACAGCCGGACCTCTTGCTTTGCACAGGCTGAAACCGCTATCTTTATTCATTAAATTGTTCGGCAAACACTTCTTCAAGGCTTTCTTCGCCACCGAGTTCCAAAAAGATGAAGTCGGTGCTAGAATTTCGACATTACTATAAAGCTTAGCGTGACGGTGTCGATGCAGTACTTTGACACAGCCGAGTTATTGTGCTGTAGCTAAGAGCCGGGTGTACCTTCGATGTTCCACGTGCTGCCAGATGGATGACAGTTCACACTTTTAGGAGATCTTGTAAACTCCTGCGTCGCCCAGCTTCAATTCATTCCTGACGGAATTCAAAATCTCTGCTGTCTTCGGTGGAGCACGAAAACTCGTTTTTACTTTGTACTTAGTAAGGATCTGATTTGTCTGACCTATTTTTTGACGACAGGTTTCCTACTTATGCTTCACTCAGGAGATCGTCGAAATCTTTGTGGCCAAATTATCAGGTAATAAATAAGACGTCTGCATTTGGACACCTGAATTCTAATGAATTATTCACTGCGCCACGAATATATATAAATATACAGAAATCAAATAGCAGTTATGAGCCGAGGGGCACGAAAGGGTAGTAGAGTGGAAGGGGGTCTAAGAGTTCATCTGTGGACCTACTAAAACCGCTAAACAAAAGATTTGGCAGTGATTGCACAAAGTATTAAAATGGGAAGGGGGAAACTTGCAGGTCGAGTCTTATGCACCAGGTAGTTGGGTAGTGCGATACTTAGGCAATATAAAAGGCTCTCATGCTCAGTGCCTGTTCTCAGTACTGCACAGATGCACAGGACTTGACATTACGAAGATAAGAGGAGTGAAGTTTAGGAATTAAAAAGCTCTTGTCGATGAATCACCGTTTTCTCCTAAATATCTGGCTTTCAGAGCCGCTTGCAGAATACGTTGATAGATGTGCACAGACGATGGAACAGCAAAAAGAGCATTTTTAGGCCCACTGAGCCACAGTAGTTAGAAACTGTAACAAATATCCCGTACAAAAATCAATATGATTTAATTAACTCCGTAGACAAAAAAAAAGATGTATTATAAAAACCCCTAACAGCACTCGCTATTTAGACTGACGTTAGTAACTTCGCGGGTATTTTTCGACCCAAGAAACAAAATCGATCTCAAAATGATTTACTTCTGTCTCTCCAAACTGTTGTTAAATAATCAGTATAATGAAGGCTTCTAATTATGAAAAATTAATCTTTGTCAAAAAAGAAAAGATAATATACGTAATTTAAGGCTATTACATTAACGTGTCGGTTGGATAGAAGAGGCACCACTCGTGTACATGCGGATGGTGTATACATTTGTGGCGACTATCGACTCTACGAGTGATATATCTTCGCCATAGCAGGCTCTCTGACCCATGCGGACTTACTGTGCGCCACCATATTGCTTCCCATTCTGTTGTATGCTGCCGACTGTATAAGACGTTGTAAATGTTCTTGCATAATAAAGTTGTATTAATGCATGTTGGTGTGTTATTTAATGATCGCCGCCGCTTCGCATATCAGGAATAACCACACATTTATATGAAATACAGGAATGGGAAGAAAAGGGAAAGGGTGAGTCAGAAACTAGTGCCATCCAACCGCACGGAGTATTGTGGAAATACAGTAGCGAAAGTTGAAAATGTGTGCCGGCCCGGTACTCTAACCCGGATTCCGAGCTTCTCAGGAGCGGTAGCCGTAACTCCTTCGGCCAAATTTTCAACGCGTTGCACCCTGCAATGGTTTAATCCCTAATCGCAAATTATTGATTCTGGTAGGAGTTAGGACGATTTCAGTGTATCTGCAGTAAGGCAAATGTCCGACAAAATAGACACTACTCGTATACACTGAAGGGCCAAGAAACTGGTGTAGGCATGAGAATTCAATATGTAAACAGGCAGATTACGGCGATGCGGTCGGCAACACTTACATAAGACAACAAGTTACGGTTACTGCTGTTATAATGGCAGGTTATCAAGATTTAAGTGAGTCTGAACGTGCTGTTGGCGCATGAGTGATGGGACACAGCATCTCCGAGGTAGCGATAAGTTGGGATCGTACGACCATTTCATGAGTGTACCGTGACTAGCAGGAATCCGGTAAAACATCAAATCTCCGAGATCGCTGTTGCCGGAAAAAGATCCTTCAAGAACGGGATCAACGACCACAGAAGAGAATCAATGCGACAGAAGTGCAACCCTTCCGCAGATTGATGCAGGTTTCACTGCTGGGCCATCAACAAGTGTCAGCGTGCGAACTATTCTACGAAACATCATTGATATGGGCTTTCGGAGCCGAAGGGTAATTCGTGTACCCTTGAGGACTCCACAACACAAAGCTGCATGCCTCGCATGGGCCCTGGGCCCGTCAACACCGACATTCGACTGTTAGTGAATGGAAATATGTTGTCTGGTCGGACGAGTCTCGTTTCATATTGTATCGAGCGGATGGACTTGTACGGGTATGGGGACTACCTCATGAATCCATGGACCCAGCATGTCAGCAGGGGACTGTTCAAGATGGTGGAGACTTTGCAGTGGTATGGGGCGTGTGCAGTTGAAATGATATGCGACTCCTGATACGTCTAGATACGGCTCTGACAGGTGACACGTGGGTAAGCGTTCTGTATCATCACCTGCTCCCACTCATTTCCACTGTGCATTACGCAAACTTGGACAATTCCAGCAGGACAATGCGACACCCCACACGTCCAGAATTGCTACAGAGAACTCCAGGAACACTCTTCTTAGTTTAAACACCTCTTCTGACCACCATATTCCGCAGACATGAACATTATTGTGTATCTGGGTTTGCAGCGTGCTGTTCAGCAGAGATCTACACCCCCTCGGACTCTTACGGATTTGTGGACAGCCGTACAGAATGCATTCTGTCAGTTCCCTCCAGCACTACTTCAGACATTAATAGAGTCCATGCCACGTCGTGTTGCGGCACTTCTGCATGCTCACTGGGGTCCCACATGATATTAGGCTGATGAACTAGTTTCTTCATCTCTTCAGTGTGTAAATACGCATTTCTGTGATAGCGTAATGGATTCCTGACATTTACTTGAGTGCGGATGCACTACTATCGTCCAAACTCCTACGGGAGTCAACAATTTGCAAGTAGAGTTAATAGAAGAGGGATGATGCCTTGCAGTGTGGGGTGAATTGGAAATTTGGGTGGGTCCAGGACAATGTCTGGGTGGCCGGTCAGTTCGCCGTCGGTGGCCGAGCCGAGCGGATTCAGTTGATTACCCCCTCGACGCGGCGTGTGCCTCGCGGTTGTTTACTTCACATCGGCATTTGTGCTTGTTTCAATCAACGATAGAATGGCTAATTCTTCCCATAAAACAAAACTGAAGTTCACCTTCTCGAATGAATATGCGGCACCAAAAACACATACAGTCGAACAATTCCTAAGGGACGAAGTGAAGATACCCCACGAAGACATGATCGGAGTACAACTGTCCACCGTTAGTAGCGTGGTTTCCGTCAGACGAACAAACGAAGCAGCTTGTGTCAAGATCTTAGAATGGATCGAAAGATGGCCCCAAATTGCGACATTCGGATGGCCTCATCGCCCAGTAGTTGTTGAACATACCGGCCTGGGATAATGTACGATCTGTAACTTCCTACTTCCGTTCTAAATGCGAGTAGAAGACGTGATGGCGGCACTGCGTCCTTATGGAACAGTACTCTGGCATATAGCACAGAAATGGGCACACTTCACTACATACCCAGTTTTGAACGAGTTTGGAAAGTCCGCATTGAGCTAAAGGAACATGTCCCTTCCTACCTCTTTATTTTCGGTTGCTGGGCAATAGTCTTATACGAAGAACGCCAAAGACCTGTGCTGCATGTGGTAAAGAAGGACACGTGAGTAATGAATGCCTCCCACGCAGAATTACGGAGTTGTGGACCGACGAAGCTTCTCCTCTCCCGACTATGACGTACCTTCCACAAACCTAAGCGGCAGCACCGAGACAAGATGCTCTGCAGACGGGGGAGGATGAACATCTTTACACACATGCAGGTGACAAGGCTCTCAAGGACTTCGTTGTTCACACTGCCCCCTTCGTTCCTGAAAGTCGTGACTCCATTCCGTCGTCCGACTCTGAACCACATCCACGCAAACAGTCACCAAAACCACGCAAGGACAGAAAGATGATATCGACGACAGAGTCGGAGTCGTGCTTCACCAGATGAAACCGTCACACGCCCTTCAAATGACCCAGGGCGAGGTCACATGCGCAGTTGCCGGTACAATCCTCGTCACGGACAGCACATTTTATTGAGTGACACCAGAACACAGCAACGCCCCGAAGACCCCGACGGCGATGTTCTACATGCTGCCAGCATGGAACCCTGCATCAGCGCTGACCGGACCCGACAGCCCCATTTCGTGGGCGGTCGACGTTGTTCCCGAACCGCCACCAGACAAGAAATGCCACAAGCCGCCCCGGTGAACTGGGCTTCATCAGGAGACGGACGGTGCTTAAGAGCCCACTACATTCGTTTTGCCCGATATGAGCGCGCAACGCAACGTGCTGCCAATGCAAGTGTACAGAATTGCCATCATTAATTCAAATGTGATCAGTGCTTATGTTAAACTTCAATTGTTGCGGAACACTCTACGAGCAGCGAACGTTGACATTCCACTCTTCCAAGAGCTACGAACGGAGACTTGGCCCGATTTTTATGGTTATACGTCACCCCCACTGCCACCGGAGATAGTGGAACAGCGATTATCGGGCGCGACGGAATTTCTGCAGAAAACATAACTTTCTTGCAATCAGTTCGGGGCGTAGCATTAACAGTACACGATATCCGACTAGTGAAGGTCTATGCGCCATCTGGCACAGACCAACGACGAGAGCGCTCGCAGTTTTATTCTGAAACGCCGCTTTTTCTGGGACGATATGAGCACATAATTATTGGCGTATATTTTAACTGTGTTTTCGAGAGGAAGGGCGAACATCCAACTTCTACCACCTGTCCCGAACACCGTTACTTAGTACGACGCCTCAGTCTCGTAGAATCCCGGGATGCGGTAAATGGCGATCGCCTGGAATACACATACGTCACGTGACACTCAGCCAGTCGATTCGGTCGCGTCTACGTGACTTCCCTTCTCGCTTCGGACGTCCTGAACTCTAGAAGATGTCCCTAGACCTTCTCAGACCATAGTGTTTATGTGTGTATGATCAACCTCCAACGACAAGTAGTATGCCGTAGTCGGATCGGTAGAAACCCAAACCTTCTGCAGGCACACGAGCTGACAACTACCGGCAATCACTTTTCTCAACTCAGATTTTAAGATTTTCACGCGCCTCCTAGCGATGCGTCTCAGACGTGTCCTGCATCAGGTCCTGACGCCTGCACATACGTTCTTGGGCCGAGATACCAATATAAAATCAACGCTATATGATCATAGAGACGTCATCGCCATTGCAACCGCCTATCGACTGCAGGGAGCCATGACTTCGGCCACTTTCACTCAGTCATTCGATGCCACCTCCTCTCGAAGGTGACGGAACGGATGGATTTCCCACCTGCCTTCGTCCTCTTAATAATGTGCCTTCTTCGTGACCATTGGGACTTCCTGATGAATGTGTGGCGCCGTTCAGGACGAGGGAGTCCCTACGCTGTCTAGGAATCGTTTTTACTACGCTTGCCTGCTACTTTAGCAATGGTGGATGCAGGTGTGTTGCTTATGTTCCAGAAAAGTAGGATACAGCTAGTGGCCAAGTGTTTCCAAATGCAAGGTTGTCCCTTTGAACATCTTCTCTAAAACGAAAGTTGCTCGTACACATACGTACAACCTCTGTGAAGATAAACCTATATGTCAAACTTACAGAAAGAATTTATTGTGCGTAGCATAATGTGCAGTCTAGTGTAGCCTTTCTACTGTGTTTTGTGTACCTCTTTGGATACGGAAGATGTTACTACATCCACTGTTATTTTCTGTTCGTTTAATTTGTATTATGGACGAAACAAAGTGGTCGTTTAAGTCTGTAAGAAGTTCGTCTTCTGGCTTAATCTGTATAAATAATAATCAGTTGCCGTGTTATGAAATATCATCACTTGAGAACAGTTCGACCGATTTGGCTGATGTTTTTTGTTGTGTACTTCAATGTCAGTTCATGGTGTGTATGAAAGAAAATTTTAGGAAAATCCTCGGGAAAGCTCAGTCTGGTTACGGTGCTTTTGTATGAAAATCTCAATGACAAAAGTTACTGTCGGTTTGACAGTTGTGCTGTCGCATGTTTTCATAACGACAACAACAAGTTTCACGTTGGATGTTGATATTTTGCCAAAAATAATACAAATCAAAGCGATATTTTAGTGTATTACCGGTGGCGATTGTATCTTTGGTGTGCTGCAAACATTCAGTTGATTTCAGTTCGTGGTTCATTTCTTCGTAAAAAGTGCCACCAGTAAGGCGTCGAAATATCGGAAGGAGTACGAAAAACGCAGGCCAGCTACATTATCGTAGAGTCAGTGAGACTGACGAAGAGCTTTGGAGTCAAATCGAATAACAATTTCTCAAGCGCGAGCCATTATGACCCCCAAATAATGGACACAGTCGATTCCGATACATTCAGTTGGAGCTTATGTGCAAAATGATTTGGAACGTCAAGAACACCGACGTCCAGATGTAGCAATTCGTACTAAACGTTTGGTATTCAGATACTATCAGTCTGGCACGGAATTTGCAAACGATAGATGAGTCGAATGCAGCAGTGCTAAAAATTCAACAGTGGTGAAAATACTACAGAACTGCAGAATAATCTTACATGCGGTAGGGAGCTGGTGTTAAGTGGAAAGGTACTGAGCCATTATGAATTTATTAGCGTTCCTAAAAACACTAGTGAATTTATTTTTAAAAAGCAAAACTCCAATAATAACATTAATTAATTTCCTCCATAACTGAAAAGAATAAATGTCATTAACACAACTCATAGCGAACACCTCAAAACGGCCACAGTATAAAATTACTTCCTTTTAGCAAAGATAACTAAATGAAGTAAAAATACATTTACACTACTGGCCATTAAAATTGCTACACCAAGAAGAAAGAAAGATGATAAACGAGTATTCATTGGACAAATATATTATACTAGAACTGAGATGTGATTACATTTCCACGCAATTTGGGTGCATAGATCCTGAGAAATCAGTATCCAGAACCACCACCTATGGCCGTAATAAAGGCGTTGATACGCCTGGGCATTGAGTCAGAGCTTGGTTCAAATGGCTCTGAGCACTTTGGGACTTAACATCTGTGGTCATCAGTCCCCTAGAACTTAGAATTACTTAAACCTAACTAACCTAAGGACATCACACACATCCATGCCCGAGACACGATTCGAACCTGCGACCGTAGTGGTCACGTGGTTCCAGACTGAAGCGCCTAGAACCGCACGGCCACACCGGCCGGCTAAGAGAGCTTGTATGCCGTGTTCTGGTACAGCTGCCCATGCAGCTTCAACACGATACCACAATTCATCAAGAGTAGTGACTGGCGTATTGTGTCGAGCCAGTTGCTCGGCCACCATTGACCAGGCGTTTTCAATTGGTGAGAGATCTGGAGAATTTGCTGGCCAGGGCAGCAGTCGAACGTTTTCTGTATCCAGAAAGACCCGTACAGGACCTGCAACATGCGGTCGTGCATTATCCTGCTGAAATGTAGGGTTTCGCAGGGATCGAGTGCAGGGTAGAGCCACGGGTCGTAACACACCTGAAATGTAATGTCCACTGTTCAGGGTGCCGTCAATGCGTACAGGAGGTGACCGAGACGTGTAACCAATGGCACCCCATACCATCACGGTTGGTGATACGCCAGTATGGCGATGACGAACACACGCTTCCAATGTGCATTCACCGCGATGTCGTCAAACACGGAAGCGACTATCACGATGCTGTAAACAGAACCTGGATTCATCCGAAAAAATGACGTTTTGCCAATTGTGCACCAAGATTCGTCGTTGAGTATACCATCGCAGGCGCTCCTGTCTGTGATGCTGCGTCAAGGGTAACCGTAGCCATCGTCTCCGAGCTGACAGTCTATGCTGCTGCAAACGTCGTCGAACTGTTCGTGCAGATGATTGTTGTCTTGCAAACGACCCCATCAGTTGACTCAGGGATAAAGATGTGGCTGCACGATCCGTTACAGCGACGCGGGTAAGATGCCTGTCATCTCGCCTGCTAGTCATACGAGGCCGTTGGGATCCAGCACGGCGTTCTGTATTACCCTCCTGAACCCACCGATTCCATATTCTGCTAACAGTCATTGGATCTCATTGGATCTCAACCAACGCGAGCAGCAACGTCGCGATTCGATAAACCGCAATCGCGATAGGCTACAATCCGACCTTTATCAAAGACGGAAACGTGATGGTACGCATTTCTCCTCCTTACACGAGGCATCACAACAACGTTTCACCGGGCAAAGCCGGTCAACTGCTGTTGTGTATGAGAAATCGGTTGGTAACTTTCCTTATGTCAGCAGATTGTAGGTATCGCCACCGGCGCCAACCTTCTGCGAATGCTCTGAAAAGCTAATCATTTGCATATCATAGCATCTCCTTCCTGTCGGTTAAATTTCGCGTCTGTAGCACGTCATCTTCGTGATGTAGCAATTGCAATGGCCAGTAGTGTACATTAATAACAGCAAAATATATGATCAAATGAATATGTCACAAATATCAACCATCTGGTATTGAAAGTAATTACCTAAACGCCATTGCCTTCGAAGTAGCCAAAATGACTGACAAAAATGTGGTTCAGATTTATGATGATAGAGGCGGTGGCAGAGTCAACGCCAGTAGCAATAATTCCTCCTTCTCTGCTAACACAGGACGGCGGTTACCGCTACCACATTACTAGCAACCTTTATTAAAGGTTTCAGTCATGGTACACAGGCATCTTTAATTGGACCACAGTTAAGAAGAGATACAGTCACGTAGCCTGTAACACAGAGACAACTCGTTAATTATTTAGTAAAAATTAAACATACTACAAATGCAGAAAAGTACGAATGTTATGCAGGAAACTTTGACTGGACTACTGAGGCATATAGCAACAGATAACTATAGACATGCCTCAGAAATAAGAGGGATAGATTAAAAAAATTTCACTGACTATAAAGTACAATTCGTAAATCAGAAAAACTACATCTGTATTCTATACCTTTGCCGGCCGCCGTGGCCTAGCGGTTCTAGGCGCTTCATTCCGGAACCACGCGACTGCTACGGTCGCAGGTTCGAATCCTGCCTCGGGCATGGATGTGTGTGATGTCCTTAGGTTAGTTAGGTTTAAGTAGTTCTAAGTTCTAGGGGACTGATGACCTCAAATGTTAAGCCCCATAGTGCTCAGAGCCATTTGAACCATCTGTACCCTTAGATTCTAAAATCAGTCTGAAACAGTGACAGCCACAAGCACGCACACACTGCCAGAACTGAACTGGAGTAGTACCAGGCAAAACCTTTATAAATAAGGTATCATCCAGCAGACTCCAACGCGTCCCGTACTTGCAAACCTCAGACCGGACTCAAATCCGGCAACATATTGGACAAAAACTGCTTGTAACTTCAATAGCAGAGGAATCGCCGAGTACTGTGAGTCCTGCCGAAGTAGCCTTTAACGAGCAATGATCACGGCTGCGACCAACACTTGCATCCGCCAAACCCACAGTGAGCAAAGGCACAACTGTTCCCAGGGAGCCGCGGCAGATGCTTGACCACAACAACAAGCCGCCTCACTTGCGCTCCTCGACGCCCACGGCAGACTCTTCACTTCTCCAGCTCGCCGCAGCCCCTAACTACCTTCTCCTCCAACCTGCCCTCTACCGGTGACGGTAACGCTCCATGCGCCCTTGCGGCCAGAGTGATTCCAAATCCGTGGCAATTACGCGAAATTAAACGCGAGCGCACGGCACATAATCATTTGGGATGTGTGTGATATCGCACGTAACCTAGAGTAGGGGGCACTCTATGGAACGTTGAGAGATATGCATAATAATCTGAACTTCTGTGGAGGTACGATGAGTCTGCTGGCCGACGAGTTTTGCCAAAGCTGATGATCGTTCCAAGATCAACTGCTGCTGATGAAATAAACGCTTGCTTGATGTCGTCGACTTTGTGGAGATACATTAACAAGGTACGTGCAAGTCGCGTTACAAATGCCGAATCGGCGGAAGTGTTTCCCAAGCAATTATAGACGTTGGCTATGGAAAAACTTCGGTTACCGCTTACACTGGCCTCATTTGGTTTCCATCTATTTTTTTGTCACTTCACAACATCTAGAGAAGAATTGATAATGGAAGAGTTCCCGTATAATGCTACAAATTACTAAAACCACATTTGGTTGAGAAAACGTGTCATTTTGACAGAGAAAAATAAGGACGTAGACGATATGAGCATAAAAATTCAAAGTCAAATCAATGGCCAATTGCATTCATTTAATTAGATCGATTCCCTTACCGACGCAGATGAAGTCGTCAGTTATCTCACTTAATTCCGGAATTCATTGGATTTGCCAGTAATGCCACGCCACAATTTGCAGCTCAAGGTAGGTACAGTCATGTGATAATCATGTTATGCAAGCAGAAGCAACCGAAACAATTAAATTGAACTAAACTCGCTGTTAAGCAGCTGATGAACAACATGATTGAATCATATAATGAAGGCTTTCAAGACCGGATGTTTCAGCTGCCAAGAATTCTACCGGGTTGTATGGCCGTGGTCCATGGAACTCTTCTGTCCCTGACGTTCCGTCGAAAGCTATGTTGGACACGTTGGACATCTTCGGAGGTGCTCCTGGTTATGCTGAGTCTTGCCGACTCAGCATGACTATGAGCACCTCCGAAGATGTCCAGCTTAGCTTCGACGAAACGTCGGGGATATAAGAGTTCCATGGACCACGGCCATACAACCCGGAAGAATTCTCGGCAGCTGAAACATGATTGAAGCAACCATAAACACAGAAAAGTTCAAAGTCGAGGAACTTCTGCCACAAATCAACTTGCCGTTTCAGTTTAAGCGTGTCCAGTTTTACGGTTGCCTTACATTCACAACGACGATTAACAAGACCAGCAGTTGGAAGTGTGTGGAGTAAACCCTGAATAGCCATGTTTTTTCTATGGGCAGTCGGTGAACTATCGGCGCTACTGGTTTTCTCTCCGGACGGAAAGACAGGAAATATCGCACCTCACCAAGCTTGGCTCTGAACGGATTAGAAACACCAGTAAATTATTGTCAAAACAAAGAATTCCGGTTTTTTTTCATTTCAATAAATTCATGATTTCATTGAGATTGTTTTATTTCATTTCACACAAATTCAGCTAAAGATTTGGTTGGGTGAATCTCTTCTCGATCAGCTGACTGATTCACTGTCAGACAACGCACAGCCTAAACCACTAGAGATGCAGTCATGTTGTACAATAAACACCGTCTGTTAAACCGGCTCGGAGAAAGAACATCCTAAGCTGTGCTCTGAAAATGTGTGGTTTTGTTTTCCTTTCGGAGTTAGAAAACAGGAAAGTTGTATTTGTGGCTAACCTTATAACCCTATTAGTTCGTAGGTTAAAATCATGCGAAATACTGTCATCCTCACAGCTGGAAAGGTCTCACTCATACCCCGTGTGCTAATTTTTCCAATAGTAATAAATAAAGTCAGTGAGAGGAGGAAGAGGAGATGGATAGAGAAGGGGGAGAAAATGAATAAGGACTGAGAAGGAGATGAAGGAGCAGCAGATGGCTAGAGAGGCTGTGGGATAACAGATGTTCATTCAGAAAAGAGAACGTGATGCGCAGAGAAATGAGAAGGAGGAGGAGGAGGATGAGGAGGAGGAGAAGGAGACGGATAAAGAGAGCGGAGAGGAGTAGATTGGGAGAAGGACATTGGGACGTATATCCAATTTCCATACGTATTTAGCAATTGCGAAGAATTTCCAGTTTTGTTAGTGTTTCGAAAAAAGTACCAACAACAGAAAGAAATACACAAGATAGCGCTTTGTGAAGGTGTAAACTGGATATAGTTTGATGCTTTAACTGAAAAAAAAAATGTTCGGCGCGAACGCGACTCGAAAATCGGCGAGTCTACATATCCCTTCCCTTCGGCATTGCTACGTCCCACTCAGCTAGTTCTTCCAAACTCTTTCAAAAATGGTTCAAATGGCTCTGAGCTCTATGGGACTCAACTGCTGTGGTCATTAGTCCCCTAGAACTTAGAACTACTTAAACCTAAGGAACCTAAGGACATCACACACATCCGTGCCCGAGGCAGGATTCGAACCTGCGACCGTGGCAGTCGCACGGTCCAAACTCTTTCCTCAGGCTTTGAGGCCACGGCGCGGTGTCCCCTGTGTCCCCCACTTCTGACAGGAAATGGGAAAAGTGTTGCGAAGAGAACGTTACACTTTTCTTTCTTTTTTGGAAACTTTAATGAAACGACAAGAGAGAAAAAGAAAGGCGACCTAACTCCAACAGCTTCCTAACTTGGCAGCGTACAGTCATGTATTTTAAGATATACCCTAAAAGTAAACAATTGTTGTTGTATAAACACAAATGTAACCCCAACATTGAAGTCGGCGTAGTTTTACAGCAGACTGCTGATAGAAGGGAGAAACATAAAAAGAGGAACTATAGAATATGCACATCCAGCAAGAAAAAACTCTTAGCTGGGACGGCAGCTCCCTGTATCCCGATAAAGAAAAGAACCCTGTACCGATCTGTTAGCCAAAATTTCCGAGGTACCGGCTTATCTTCACAGTATGAAAAACTCTGGGTCTTTGTATGGGATCGAAAAAACAACGGAGGTTGGCTTTACTCTTTGGTCATCTCGCATGACTCACATCCCATCTCTCTGTCGGGTTGGAAAGAATCAGTAGCAGATAATTAACAAACTCTTGCCTGTATCGTCGACGCTGCTGTAGCTGCGCATGTTCTTCCTGAAGAAAAGTTCAAAAAACAGTTTGTTAATGGACTACCATCCCATTTATCCGTTACTGTATTTGCCTTAGATACCGGCAAGTATGTCTCTTGCGGAAAGCAAAAAGTATCCGACAATATGGCGTGGGAGGCGGTACGTAACGGGAAAGCCAGTGTCTACCATCCCAGGTGCGTGTACCTTGGCCGCCACACTGCAGGTTAAATGACGTTCATCAGTATGGACCATCCCGCATCTGAGAAGTAAAGGGGAATCTGCCAAATCAATTGAATGGTGCCGTTTATTCGTTGCGAGTTTTAGATTAACCACCACGTTTCACCATGACCGAACCGCTGTCGGGAGGTAATTGCTTTATAATATACACCTCCAATACTTATCCGGGTATTTCCTTTCCATGGCATTCCTTGGGCGGCCTCGCTGTTGGATGCAGTACATACATACATAACGTATTATTGTGTATTGAATTTGAAAAAGGTGGCCCGCACTCACAAAGAGACTGTTCGTCGATTGCAGTCTCGTCGCCAACGTGAATTACATGTGTGAGTCCTGGTACCAAGTACGTGGGCAACTTTGTGTGTCATGTCTAACGTTTGTAAACATTTCAAAAGTATCAGAGTCCGTCTCATCTTCAAGATGTGTCACTAACTGACTGCCGCTCTTTGCTCTACATCAGTGTGGAACGTGATACCAAAGCATTTAATGAATGGTACTAACATGAGCGGACCTTCCTCCTCCTGACACAACCCTCAACCAACATTCATGCAGCACGACTTCTGAGGGTTGAGGACTCTCGCCGCTGCCATCCCATATCGCTATATCCAAGCCAGCAGTGTGCGTACTTATTTATTTATTTACGTATTTATTTACTTCTCAAGCAAATGTCTGCTGCCTGTTGTTCTATAGCAGGTCGTTCATTGTGTGATTTTACATGTTATATCATACAGGTTGGGTTTTATTACTAATATTTTATTACTAATACATTATTTTTTGAGAATTTTACAAAAAGATAAAAAATAAAATAAATAAAATATATTAAAAAGTGCAAATGTATATATAAGTTCGTTTAAACTTGTTGGTAAATTAGGTAATGGTATTAAATATATTAAATATGATACATACTAGGTTTCGGATGTATTTCAAATTAAAACTAAAATTGCATTTAATGAAAGAAACAGGAGATGGCAATTTGACTTAGATGTGATGTGACAGTTTTCCCTTTATACCTTCTATATGTATGGCTACATCTGTTACATATGTTGACTTGACTGTGGTAATATTTAATTAATAATACATTGATTAACTGTGTTATAGTGTGTTTCCCAACTGAAGGTGACAGTGGAGATTTGGAGTTGATTTAAAATGTCATTGTCAACTGTATCAGGTGCGAGGACTCCGTAAAACTTCGAGCTACTCAGACCTGATGCAGTAAAATACTGTAAGAAGAAATGTCACATCTTGACAGTTTTACATGCTGTAAAAAGGATGGATTTGTGTACTTCAAATTCATCCGCTCTCGGATACTGAGGAAGAAAGAGTAGACTCTTATCAGTTGTCACATAATGTCTGCCATGTATAGTTTTCCAATTGTTTCATTTACTTTTGTCCGTTATGTCATGTCCATTTGTTTCTCTTATTTTGTCACGTCTTCCCCTCTTCAGCCAGTAGGCCGCTGCTCTGTGGCTGTAATGTATATAGAGTAAACTCCCAGTAGCACACACCGTGCCTCCATCGAAATCGTGCCGAAAGAGATTCTGAAAAGAACACCCCTGTGGCCGTGCCTCACAATGGTTTTGTGCGTACCTAGGCATAATCGATATATCTAAACACTAGAGGAAAAACAAGTTATTGACTCAAAGAGTGCTGTGTAATATGTCCTCATTACCTGTAGAGGTAGTCTGTATCTTATAGTGTTCAATGTCGCAAATTTATGCATGAATTTCGTTGCTTTGTTAACAGTCTAGCACGTTCGTCAAAGGGTAAATATTCGTCAATATAAATGTACATGTATCTTGTCATAGCTTTCCTTTTTATAGATAAGCTGTTTAACTTTATAATTATATTTCTTTGTGCCTCTGAGAACAAGGTAAACAGTTTTGTTTGTTGCTATTGTAAGTATGTTGTCCGTGCACCATTCACCGATGAACGCGAGGAGGCGAATAGCTTTTTTCTGAAATTGGGACCTGGAGTTTGCAGATGCCGTGACCATAATGTCACGTGCGTACGCACCCACCCTGCATGCAACGTCGTTGTCTTATAGCGTAGTAGTTCTATAGCTATGTCTCAGAAAATCGGTCCGAATATGGATCTTCGCGCACAACGCTTTGTTACCCTCCTTATAACCTTTCGGCGAACAGTTTTCCATTCCACTGTCCTGTTTTTACAATAATCTCTAAGGCTGCTGTGCAATAGCCGTGGAATATTCATCTCTCTAGGTCTTGAAAGCAACGCCGGTCGCCAGAGGTTGTCGAAAGCACCTGCTATGTCAATTAATATTGCTACTATGTATTTCTAACGTAGTGTCTGTGTCATTTCTATGGTCCTGTTTACTGTTACGTCGTATGGAATAATGCAGTCGAAAATCAAAATGATTTGGGCTATCGCCGAACAGCTGCCGGTACGACTGAAGTCTGTCGCACAGCACTCTCTCCTCTACTTTTGCCGGAATGTTAATGAGACTTATTGGTCTGTATGTCTTAGGATCAGTCGGGATTTTGTCCCCTGCTCTCTTGATTTTAACCGCATCTTCCATGAAATTGGAATTCGTCCTTCTAGTAGAGCATCACTCAGTAAGTCTGTCATAAAGTAGTCTGCAAAGGGTAGTATAAAACTGGTTATGGTCATGGCCAGGAAGTAGCTTGTTGAGGAGATACTGCGCTGTGCATCCCCAGTCTCTGGTTTTTTTGGTGTTGATAAACTGAAGCTCCAGAGAAACTGGTATAGGCATGAATATTCAAATACAGAGGTATGTAAACAGGCAGAATACCGTGCTGCGGTCGTCAACGCCCATACAAGACAGCAAGTGTCTGGTGCAGTTGTTAGATCGGTTACTACTGCTACAATGGAAGTTTCAACGTGGTCTTATAGAGGACGCACGAGCGATGGGACACAGCATCTCCGAGGTAGCGATAAAGTGGGGATTTTTTCGTACGACCATTTCACGAGTCTACCATGTATATCAAGAATCTGAAAAAATATCAAATCTCTTACATTGCTTCGGCCAGAAAAAGATCCTGCAAGATTGGGAGTAACACGGACGGAAGAGAATCGTTCTACATGACAGAAGTACAACTCTTCCCCAAATTCCTGTAGGTTTCAGTGTTGGGTCATCAACAAGAGTCAGCTTGTGAACCATCATCGATATGGGCTTTCGGAGCCGAGGCCCCACTAGTGCACCCTTGATGACTACACAACACAAAGCATTACACCTAGCCTGGGCCAGCACTGACGTTGGACTGTTGATGACTGGAAACATATTGCCTGGTCGGACGAGTCTCGTTTCAAATTGTGTCGAGCGGATGAAAGTGTATGGGTATGGAGACAACCTCATGAATCCATGGACACTGCATGTCAGCAGGGGACTGTTCAAATTAGTAGAGACTCTGTAATGGTGTGGGGCGTGTGCAGTTAGAGTGATATGGGATTCCTGATACGATTAGGTACGTCTTTGACAGCTGACGCGTTCGTAATCACCTGTCTAATCACGCAGCCATTCATATCCATTGTGCATTCCGACGGACTTGGGAAACTCCAGCAGGAGCAGGACAATGCGACACCCAACACGTCCATAATTGCTCTAGAATGGCTCCAGAAACACTCTTCTGAGTTTAAACAATTCCGCTGGCCGCCAAACTCGGCAGAAATGAAGATTATTGAGCATATCTGGGATGCCTTGCGACGTTCTGTTCAGAAGACATCTGCACCCCCTCCTGGTCTTACAGATTTATGGGCAGCCCTGCAGGATTCATGGTGTCAGTTCCCTACCGCACTACTTCAGACTTTAGTCGAATCCATGCAACGTTGTGTTGCGGCATTTCTGGTACTCGCGGGGGGTCTACACGATATTTGGCAGGTGTACCAATATCTTTGGCTCTTCAGTGTAGTTCCTGGGTGCTTCAATTCCTTTAAGGTTGATGTTTTTTCAGTATTATTTCTCTTGCCTGCTTGTGTCTCAGTTTCAAGAATTATTGTGTTTGCTGTATTCCTTTCTGCTTTAACTTTTATTTTATCAAGTCTAGGATTTATTGCTTGGGTTAAGGTTTCTCTTATAGCTTTAGCAACCTGGTTGTTCTCCGATTTAAAAAAGACGACAGCTTCCTGCTTATTTTTTGCTACTTCAGCTTGTTGCTTATCCCTGGCATTCGGCTTGGTGACTGGACCACATGCCGCGACTGCAGCAAAAGTCAGTGCTGTTAGCGTCGATTCAGTGTGTAATTTTTTAATTTTCCTCCTTAAGGGCTGTGATCACTTTCAAACGAATTCTGTCAACTGCGTCAGGGACATTTGTCGCCTCTAATTCCTTACACAGTCTTTTCGATTTCAGTGCCTACTCCATCATTTTTCCATGAAGTCTGATTTGGTCGAGTGCTAATGCTTGTATTTAGTTCCTAACTGGTGCAATAATAGTGGTGGACACCGTTTTCTTCTTTAGTTCTGCTTGAAAATCTGTCAAAGTTTCGTCTGTAAGTGGAATCTCTTTTGATTCCATGTTTGTAGGTCTGGGTGTAAAGTCTCCTGTTGATTTAGTTTGTCTGATCGCTCCTACTTCCCGTGTTGGTGTGTTGTCATTCCTGTTTCTTACCGATGTTACTGTGATGTTTAATTTCGGCGCCTGGCCGCCTATATAGGTGTTTGATATAGCCGATGTCAGCTTGGCCCATGATGTAGTCTCCGAGTGTTTGTGCAGACGTGGAGCTTAACCAAGTGGAGAGCCCGATATGCACGTGCTCAACATTTTTCACAAACTGAGATATACGGAGCCCACGCCGAGCGGTACTTGGTAACCGACAGCGAGCTCCCGGTATCTGGGTTTAATATAAGTGAAAAACAGTCTTAGCTAATTCGCGCTGTCAGCATCGTTCGCGTCATACGTCACCGCAGTCCGCTGCACGGCGTCAGCAGAAGGCGCCACGCGTCGCCGCCGGAAGAGGTCAATGGCCTCCCTCTCCGACGACGTAACTTATCACGTAGCTCGCAAGAATACACCCACTGACACGGAGAAATTTCTCACGGCCAAACTACTGTCCCGGTCTTCACTGCGTAACGTGACAGATCACATATTTAAATATCCACACAGGAACTCGCACCGCACTTCCACCACTTCTTCCCACCACAAAGGCGAGAATAAGTGGAGCGCAGGCCGAACACGACCCCAAGCCACGCCGCGCTGAAGTACTGTGCATACTTCATCGGCCGTCCACGATAATAACATCACATCATCAGTCTAAGCACAGCATTGAGAGGTCAACTGTCGCAACGTTACTCCCACCAGACACCAGTGGATGCCATAGACGTAGGGCTTCGAGGCCACCACGTATAACAGGATCGACAAGGAGCAGCCCTGTCGTACCGATCGTCTACGGTCGCAGGTTCGAATCCTGCCTCGGGCATGGATGTGTGTGATGTCCTTAGGTTAGTTAGGTTTAAGTAGTTCTAAGTTCTAGGGGACTGATGACCTCAGATGTTAAGTCCCATAGTGCTCAGAGCCATTTTTTGTACCGACCGTTGTACGACGCAGTAGTCTGCGCCCATCTCATTCACCAACGTCTTCGAACACACATCGAGTAACAGTTTCATGATCATCATAGCAAATGCATGCGGGAGACCCAATATTCTCATTACTGTGACACGTGATCCACCCTATCAAATGCGTGGTCAAACTCGACCGGTATCAACACTCCCCCTAGTCGGCAGGCTGCCGCCAAGGCGATAATACAATGGTAATCGTCCAGAGCCATATGGATGCTACTGTTACCGCCGAGGTGACTTTGATCCTTCAGCAAGCGACCTCAGACCAATGATTTCATATAGGCTCAAAGAACACGCCCGAAAATCCAGTAGTAGTAGTTCAAGAGAGGTAATGGCCTGGAGCCCTGCTGCTTCCATCCACCTCTTGCCTTTGTGACGGTTATGACGGTACCTTTCATAAGTTCACAGATGTCTCGAACACCGGTCGGAGAGTACTTCATGCACTATCATGTGGTCCACCGTTCCGATCCCATAAAACTGACGGAAGTGATCGCTGAACCGTCTCACAAAGTAGTGCTGTGTCACGAAGAGCCGACCGTCTTGGTTTCTACCTCCTGGTCAAAATCCTACAGCGGTGTGTCGGCGTTCTCGATCGATTTGATGCATCGAACGGTTTTCAGTAATGGTCATCACTCGTCCTTGTCTTCTGCATGACACATTTTATTCATCGTCTCATTAACTGTAAAATCTCTACGTTAATTCTACGCACCCTAGCCAGCCATACTGGAGATCCGGTGGTGTAAGTGGGAGGGTAGGGGTGAAGGAGGGAGAGGGTGGACCATTAACCCTCTAAAGGACGTAAGATAAAAGTTAACCGCCGTGCTACTGCTCTTCTCTGTAACGCATTGAGTCCGTCGTAACGCCGGCTTCACGCTCTGATACCGTTATAAGACCGAGGAGTATGTCCATCGACGGCGCTCATAATTTTCTTTTCCCGTGTCTCCTCTATGCAACATCGGCATTCGCTGTCACGCAGCAGGAGCGTGATATTCAATTTCCGCTGCCATCTGCTTCGTCATATCTTCTGCCAAAATAAATGTCGTGTGACTAGGGCCTCCCGTCGGGTAGACTGTTCGTCGGGTGCAAGTCTTTCGATTTGGCGCCACTTCGGTGACTTGAGTATCAATGGGGATGAAATGATGATGATTAGGACAACACAACACCCACACCCTGAGCGGAGAAAATCTCCGACTCAACCGGGAATCGAACCTGGGCCCGTAGGATTGACTTTCCGTCGCGATGACCACTCAGCTACCGGGGGCGGACATATCTTCTGCCGCTTAAGGGACATTGTACAGACGTACGCCATGTGGCCCGTGAATGCCGTCGTCCAGATTTCGGCGTCCAGTGTCGCCTGCGATAGGCCACGTGACTTACATCCTATCCAGACCAATCGCCATGCACTACGTTACGTAAGTGTAGCCCAATATGGCATCATATCCCAGTTCCCTGGCGTCGAAAAGTGGTATCTCAGTTATCAAAGCACATAATTCCTCGTATGTGACCTAAGTCATTACATGGTCCTTCCTAATGACGACACAACTGAAATTGCCTCTGACCACGCCGCCGTCATATCGTCTAGCGAACAATGGCGCTGTCCCTACCGTGTAAAAATCGTCCCTTCTTTTCATGGAAACAGACGGCACATATAAATTGATGAAGCGGTCAACGTCGATAGTGACCGCTGTTCCTCGAGCTAAAGGGCAGGCCATCACTTCCTCCATTTGTATTCCTTCCCGTGTGAAGACTACCGAAACGCAGCCACCTTCATCTTACACTGAGTAATGCGCATCGTAACCATAAAATTCCGACGGAGACGTGAAACACACTTCTTGCGGGAATGCAGTGTCCATGCCCGCTGCTCTTAACATGCCCTTCGGCAATTGAATCTTAAGCGGTGTCTGTATACCATTTGTACTGATCGTTTCAGCTACGTCTGCTTCTTGTACGTCCATCAAACGGTTCAGGATGCCATCACAGGTCAGTGTCGATTAGGGGTGGACGGCAGTCCTTTGCCGATTGCCCCAATCGACCCGCACCCCACGCAAGTACCTCATCATGCATCAGTCTCCTTCGGCGCGTTGACTAGAGGGACTGTGGACGCCTCTTCCATAACTCCATTAGCTTACTTTTGCACCACTACCGTTGCCCAATCCCCCAGCATGCTTCCTACCCTGCCAGGAGACGGTGTTCCACAACAGCGTTACTCAAGTGTCTTGTGTCTCTGATCTCCACATCTGCTCTCTGGCCGCCAGACGCGACATGCAGATCGTCTTCTCTCTTTGTCTCGTGCATCTCTGACTCGTTGTCCGTGTGTCACCCGGACCCGAGTAGTGATCATCATTGTGGTCAGCAGAACGTAGTCTTCCCTTCTTGCTCCTCCTTGGTGCATGTTGCTTTCGTTCTCTCGTCTCCACATCCGCAGGTTGGTAGTCGATTCCACGGCCTGTTGTCAGTGCTGAGGTGCGTCGGACGTCATCGCCGACTGTCTGCGGGCGATCTGCGGCCGTAGCTGCCGCTAGTGAGCCGACTGATGAAGATCCACACCATTGATGTTCGTGGCCTCCATTGGTCGTCGCTACTGTCGTCCATCTTCGTCGTTGCGCGGTGCTTCCACACGAGTCGCTGGTAGCGTCGGCATAAGATGCATCGGGCGAGAGTCATCTCTCGGCAGCTGTACCAGTCGTCGCTGTATGCAGGTCGAGCATATGTGTCCTTATTAATTTTAATTGTAATAATTAACAGCCTCAGTTGCACTGTTTGCCTAGAATTTACCTAGCTTTTAGTCGGGATAACCCAACCTTCTTCAGTTCCAGTACAGCACTCGTGGCTGCCGCACCGCGGTCGCGAAGTGAGGCCGAGGCAGTTCCAAGTAAGTTTTATAGTCTGACGATAATTTGTGGATTTGTAGTTTTAGCTTGACGATGTCCACTATGGAAAGACGTTAGTTACTGTTATTCTGAAGAAGGTTAGGTTATCCCGACTGAAACCTAGGTAAATTCTAGGCAAACGGTGCAACTGGGGTGGTTAATTACTAAAATTAAAATTAATATTTACACAGTTGCTGACAGGGCCACGAAATGTTGAAGATATGTGTCCTACCGTACGTGGTTGCCTATCATAATGATCGCTCGGTATCCTCCTATATACAAATACGTCGTAACGTGCTTCACAAGCTCAAGCCGCAGTTGCCTCACCCCATTAACAACTGAGACTTTTCAGTTACATATACCAGTACTTTTCCGAAAGAGCGAAAGCCGTCAATCACTAGTTCTGAAACGGCAGCTCGAAAATGAGTACGGTACGTATCCCCATTCCCGAATGATCGACTGCGGCAGTGCCAACGTTCCCATCATCAGGGCAGAATCGATAACCGTCCTTTAATCGTTGTTTCGCGACGTACTGACTGGTTCACTGGTTCATGGGCGTCGCGTCGGATAATGTTGTGCCCCCTGGCGTTTGTACGGCAGGGGGCACTGGATGTCGCCGTGCTCTGTGATTCGTCTACGATGACTTTATGGCTTTAACTCTTGGCGCCTGCGCTTTTCTAACGAGTCAGCGTATATATTGGCGAGCCATTGCAGCAACGCGTTAGTGAGCACATGAAGATGACGAGCAGCTGTCTCGTCGAAATATTGGGCAGCTTCCACAACATTATCCGACGCGACGCCCGTGAACCAATGAAGCACCGTTGTAGCAGTCGTTCTCAAGCCGACTCGTATAAGCTTCGCATAGACATACGATGGATAAATCAATCCCCATCATTTCTCTCGGATCTATTTTGACCTCATCTCTCTGGAATCTTTCTATCGCTTGAGCTTTTGGTCGTGAACAGTCGTTATTGAAGCTGAATTTTAACGTAATAAATCATCTGTATGAATGTGCCATCTTCCGTTATTCACAGCACCTGATATACGCCTGGCTAAACTGGCGTAAACAACAGAAGTACGGGCACCAGTGCGCAGCCGATGTTTACAACATTGGGCGCCGTTCACTGCCAAAGGGCAGACTGGCGGATAAACGAGCACTACCCAGGGTCACACCCAGATTTCCACAGCTATTATCCATTGGTACAACTGTACTGGAACATTCTGCTAATTTTCCTCCCGTACTGGTGGAACATTTTATCTGGATTCGTGCATGTCCGAAGGAACATTGGATCGTACACCCTCATAGACCCTGCAGTTTCATTTTTATCGGCCGATACCGATCCTTTAAATTACATATAAAATGACTCCCCTGTACAGAAATAACGTCAATCACTTGTACGTGTACAGCTATGACACATGGCTGGCAGCATATTGAAGTTTGTGTCGTAATCGGGTAGCAGAAGCGGTTAGGGTGGCTAATTGTGAGAAGCGGGAAATCCGGGAGTGGTCCCGGCCCGGAACGAATTTTCGTTGTTGTCATTCCATTATACAGCTGGAGGTGGTTCATATTCGTAACTGTGGCGGCCGTGGTGGCCGAGTGGTTCTAGGCGCTTCAGTCCGGAACCGCGCGCCTGTTACGGTCGCAGGTTCGAATCCTGCCTCGGGCATGGATGTGTGTGATTTCCTTAGGTTAGTTAGGTTTAAGTAGTTCTAAGTTCTAGGGGACTGAAGACCTCAGATGTTAAGTCCCATAGCGCTCAGAGCCAGTTGAATTTATTCGCACTGTGGATATACACTCCTGGAAATTGAAATAAGAACACCGTGATTCATTGTCCCACGAAGGGGAAACTTTATTGACACATTCCTGGGGTCAGATACATCACATGATCACACTGACAGAACCACAGGCACATAGACACAGGCAACAGAGCATGCACAATGTCGGCACTAGTACAGTGTATATCCACCTTTCGCAGCAATGCAGGCTGCTATTCTCCCATGGAGACGATCATAGAGATGCTGGATGTAGTACTGTGGAACGGCTTGCCATGCCATTTCCACCTGGCGCCTCAGTTGGACCAGCGTTCGTGCTGGACGTGCAGACCGCGTGAGACGACGCTTCATCCAGTCCCAAACATGATCAGTGGGGGACAGATCCGGAGATCTTGCTGGCCAGGGTAGTTGACTTACACATTCTAGAGCACGTTGGGTGGCACGGGATACATGCGGACGTGCATTGTCCTGTTGGAACAGCAAGTTCCCTTGCCGGTCTATGAATGGTAGAACGATGGGTTCGATGACGATTTGATGTACCGTGCACTATTCAGTGTCCCCTCGACGATCACCAGAGGTGTACGGCCAGTGTAGGAGATCGCTCCCCACACCATGATGCCGATTGTTGGCCCTGTGTGCCTCGGTCGTATGCAGTCCTGATTCTGGCGCTCACCTGCACGGCGCCAAACACGCATACGACCATCATTGGCACCAAGGCAGAAGCGACTCTCATCGCTGAAGACGACACGTCTCCATTCGTCCCTCCATTCACGCCTGTCGCGACACCATTGGAGGCGGGCTGCACGATGTTTGGGCGTGAGCGGAAGACGGCCTAACGGTGTGCGGGACCGTAGCCCAGCTTCATGGAGACGGTTGCGAATGGTCCTCGCCGATACCCCAGGAGCAACAGTGTCCCTAATTTGCTGGGAAGTGGCGGTGCTGTCCCCTACGGCACTGCGTAGGATCCTACGGTCTTGGCGTGCATCTGTGCGTCGCTGCGGTCCGGTCCCAGGTCGACGGGCACGTGCACCTTCCGCCGACCACTGGTGACAACGTCGATGTACTGTGGAGACCTCACGCTCCACGTGTTGAGCAATTCGGCGGTACGTCCATCCGGCCTCCCGCATGCCCACTATAGGCCCTCGCTCAAAGTCCGTCAACTGCACATACGGTTCACGTCCACGCTGTCGCGGCATGCTACCAGTGTTAAAGACTGCGATGGAGCTCCGTATGCCACGGCAAACTGGCTGACACTGACGGCGGCGGTGCACAAATGCTGCGCAGCTAGCGCCATTCGACGGCCAACACCGCGGTTCCTGGTGTGTCCGCTGTGCCGTGCGTGTGATCATTGCTTGTACAGCCCTCTCGCAGTGTCCGGAGCAAGTATGGTGGGTCTGACACACCGGTGTCAATGTGTTCTTTTTTCCATTTCCAGGAGTGTATTTCATGTAATTCTATATTACTGTCGAACTACATATTACGACGGACATTAGCTGACGCCAAGGGCGTGTTTGCGCAGGTATTATTATGGACGTCTTTGAATTGTTATGAATACTATGGAGCCGTTTTTTTAAGTTCATTATAGTCGCTTTCAGTTTATATTTTAATAAATTGTTAGACTGAAATAAGTACTATGCCTAAGGTATGTGACCTACGAATCACAACGCATGTGGCGCTAAAAATATTTTTATGAACTCCTTTGCCTTACTGGATATTGGGTCGACATAAGATCAAAGTGGTCATACTCCATTTGCCACTGCGTTTTATTGAAGGTAGCCTTGAATTAAAAATAATGATTTGGTTATGTAATAAACATTTGGATCTTTGCATACACCGCCAATATCAGTCTCTGTTGGTCATTAACAGACTAGTACTTTTTATTACTTATATCATAAAAATATTATGTGGTAGTTTTGGCTCAAATGGCTGCAACCACTATGGAACTTAACATCTACGGTCATCAGTCCCCTAGACTTAGAATTACTTAAACCTAACTAACCTAAGGACATTACACACATCCATACCCGCTGCAGGATTCCAACCAGCGACCGTATCAACAGCGCGGTTCCGGACTGGGTAGCTTTGAGTATGGCAAAAGCTTACAAATGTTACCATACTTTATCTGATGCCATTGATACCATACGGCCTGTGTAAACACGTGGAAACGTTTATGAATTTTATTATTTCTCATTGTTTATTTTTATCATGTTTTTTACATTTGTTTCACCTGTGAGCGCTTTGTACTGCACTCATTATGAGTTCTTTGAAGTACGTCGCGTGTGGCACTATTTTTTCAGTATTTTGTTATTTTCTAACGTTCTTTTATTATATTACATATTTTGAATGCTCCTTCCACCTGCTAGAGATTTATCGTGCAGATTGTGTAAATACCTGAAAATCAAGCCGATCACGACTCTGTATCTTATGCAGACTGTTGTTACTTTAATTTAGTTTGAAATGGTTACCAGCTACAGATGGTAAGTATGTTTCAATCATTATCACATAATTTATAAATACAATAATAAAGTATTAGAACTGTTTATTAGATGATAAACGTTTTGCCCTATGCACACACCGCCACAATTGGCCTTTGGCGCTATAACTTGGCAGCTGCTGATGATCTCCAACGCCAGATCTCTTCGCATGTACGCTTAAGTACCTTACTGTGGTTGTTCCACGTGTATAGATAACTACACTCCTGGAAATGGAAAAAAGAACACATTGACACCGGTGTGTCAGACCCACCATACTTGCACCGGACACTGCGAGAGGGCTGTACAAGCAATGATCACACGCACGGCACAGCGGACACACCAGGAACCGCGGTGTTGGCCGTCGAATGGCGCTAGCTGCGCAGCATTTGTGCACCGCCGCCGTCAGTGTAAGCCAGTTTGCCGTGGCATACGGAGCTCCATCGCAGTCTTTAACACTGGTAGCATGCCGCGACAGCGTGGACGTGAACCGTATGTGCAGTTGACGGACTTTGAGCGAGGGCGTATAGTGGGCACGCGGGAGGCCGGGCGGGCGTACCGCCGAATTGCTCAACACGTGGGGCGTGAGGTCTCCACAGTACGTCGATATTGTCGCCAGTGGTCGGCGGAAGGTGCACGTGCCCGTCGACCTGGGACCGGACCGCAGCAACGCACAGATGCACGCCAAGACCGTAGGATCCTACGCAGTGCCGTAGGGGACCGCACCGCCACTTCCCAGCAAATTAGGGACACTGTTGCGCCTGGGGTATCGGCGAGGACCATTCGCAACCGTCTCCTTGAAGCTGGGCTACGGTCCCGCACACCGTTAGGCCGTCTTCCGCTCACGCCCCAACATTGTGCAGCCCGCCTCCAATGGTGTCGCGACAGGCGTGAATGGAGGGACGAATGGAGACGTGTCATCTTCAGAGATGAGAGGCGCTTCTGCCTTGGTGCCAATGATGGTCGTATGCGTGTTTGGCGCCGTGCAGGTGAGCGCCACAATCAGGACTGCATACGACCGAGGCACACAGGGCCAACAATCGGCATCATGGTGTGGGGAGCGATCTCCTACACTGGCCGTACACCTCTGGTGATCGTCGAGGGGACACTGAATAGTGCACGGTACATCAAATCGTCATCGAACCCATCGTTCTACCATTCCTAGACCGGCAAGGGAACTTGCTGTTCCAACAGGACAATGCACGTCCGCATGTATCCCGTGCCACCCAACGTGCTCTAGAAGGTGTAAGTCAACTACCCTGGCCAGCAAGATCTCCGGATCTGTCCCCCACTGAGCATGTTTGGGACTGGATGAAGCGTCGTCTCACGCGGTCTGCACGTCCAGCATGAACGCTGGTCCAACTGAGGCGCCAGGTGGAAATGGCATGGCAAGCCGTTCCACAGGACTACATCCAGCATCTCTACGATCGTCTCCATGGGAGAATAGCAGCCTGCATTGCTGCGAAAGGTGGATATACACTGTACTAGTGCCGACATTGTGCATGCTCTGTTGCCTGTGTCTATATGCCTGTGTTTCTGTCAGTGTGATCATGTGATGTATCTGACCCCAGGAATGTGTCAATAAAGTTTCCCCTTCCTGGGACAATGAATTCACGGTGTTCTTATTTCAATTTCCAGGAGTGTATACTCAGTCACTTGGTATATAACCTTTCACGTTGTAACACGAACTGTTGTCATATGCATGCTTTTCTCGTACTGGTATTATAACATGTGAAGTAATTCTGTTTCCACAGGATAGTTTGAGAATGGACGCAGGTTCTAAACCAGTCACCGTCAATAAACACAAGACATTTCCTAATGCAACTTATCACGGAATTCCAACCATTTATTTCATTAACTTTTTAGATAATATTGTAAAGTGTGTATTGGAAGAAACCGCAAGAAACAAGAGCTCAAACAAACATGCACAAAGAGAATAATTCTCTGTGTTTTTTTCATTACAAGGGAACAAGATAATGAGTGCCTGAATAACGCTTTGTGCGCTAAGCTGAAATCGGCTTAGAGATTCGAGTAGGCTTATAACATCAAAAACAGTGTTTGCTTTGCGAACTTAGTGAAGGGCATAGCAGTTTTAGAGGACGCCACCTACCCTCGTTACACACCTTGCTCCTCTGCAGCAGTATACTTACTTCAGAATAAAAATTATCAGGAATAATTTGATAAGAAACAGGACAGTGAGTAAGGAAATTATTGTGAACACCTTAGAGAACATAGTTTTTCGCTCTTTTCGAGAAATTAAAGAGCAGATGATTTATTACAGACGATACGTTGATGGTCCTATTTTGTTGCTTAAGAGGAAGAACGATGAAGTAAATGACGGAAACAAAAAATATACAAAGAACTTACGCCACCCAGGCCAGCATAGGGAGTTTACTTTCATGGAACGTGAAGCAGAACTTTTAGACAACCACTTACGGAAGACGAATTACAAATAGGATTAGGAGCTATTAAACTTGTAGCAACAGCTAATGGATTTAGATCATAAGATATCATGAATTTGCTTACCAAGTTCTGAAAGATATTTACCAATGAAGGTCACGAGAGTAAGAAGAGTGAAGACGAAGTCCGTCACTTCGACATTAATGGACATGTGTAACAAATAGTTGACTAATTATTGCCAGAAAACGTCACCGTGCCACAACAGAGTGAAGGGCAAGTGGTGCACAGTATAATGTATAGAGCACGAAGCATGAAAAATGAAATCAAGATAATAATTCTAGCGTGTACGAGATTAAATGTACAAAATATGATAAATATTATACAGTGCAGACTGCGTGAAATTTTGAAATACCCTATAAGGAACGCTGTATTGACCGTAATCGGAAAGCGTTTGGAGCGCTCGTAAAAGATAGTAACAGGTGAACACGTGAAGAGACTACACAGAGCCCCAATTGTTTTAATCTGAATATACTAGAGGGACTGGACATTTACACCCATCAGAGTAAACCCCCAGAAAGCTACTAAATGAACAACGTGGTTTTACGCATATGATACTGAAATTTTTGAAGACATTTTTGTAGCGCTACTATGGGACAGAATAGGATGCTCTACTAAACTTCAGCAACGGCAGCTCACAGCATACGAGCATCAGCTAATTTGACACGACCAAGAAAAAATTCAGCGTGATGGTGGTTTCCAGCCTGGTGCATATGAGGCTCCCTCTACGATCATCCAATGGAAAGAAGTTATTTAAATTTTTTTCTTTACAGTAAAAGTATGTTTGTAAAACAAGGAAATCCTCCTTAATGCCTTGTGTATAACGCCTTGGAATGTATTATGTAAAAAACTATTGAAGGTATGCTCTAATCAAAATTTTTAATAAAATTTTTGATGTAAAAGATTTTACATACTAATATGTCTGCAGAACTTCAAATGCTCATCAAAATTTTTGTATATAATTCTTAGGGACCTTTTCATACATGAATTATTCCAGTAATATAGTTCAAATTCGTTGGTATGAACAGAGGAAGTCTTTAGTGCTGCAGGTGTTTACACCAAATACAGGGTACTCGGAAATTGCCGTTACACACTTCTAGGACTTGCAGAGGAGAGTGAGTACATCGAATTTTGAATAGAAACCCATGTCCGGAAATTTTATCCAACGGGATTACAGGGCGTGAAAGCTATGGGCGCAGGCGTCTGTAAATGGGGTGATTCCGTGATGATGTTACAGACATTATATGATGATGGAGAACGATAAATGTATTAATTTGAAGTAAGGATTCCTGTACTGGAAACGAACGAGGCGAAAGTTATAAATGTAAACCGTTCTGCTACCTCTGACAGTTCGTGACGGTACATACCCCCCCTACTAGATGAATATTTCTAGTATGCAAGGACTGCTTTGTGGAGAGCGAGCGCGCTACATGGCGCGCGATTCCCGTAAGCGCGTGGCGCGCCCGCGCGGGATTTGCAAGAATGTCGGTCTCCGCGGCCGGGCGACCACGTGGCCTGCAGCTTGGAGCATTGTTTGGTTTTTCGCGAATTACGCGAAAACCGTGTAACTTACGGTGAAGAGCGATGCGGCAGTGGATTGTCGTCAGCAATATGAACCTTCTGAAAGATCGATCTTTATTTCAAGTCACGAGACGCAAAAGTTATAGTAACCTCAAAATCGGTTAGTATCACGAATAAAAATAGTAAATAACAACTTTCAGGGATGAGCGAGCACTCATTAAAAACGTTTCGTCATAGCGGATCGAGTGCCGTAGTCATATGTTAAGATTCATAAATAATTAAGCCAATAAAGAGCAAACAAACAAAGTTTGAGGGAAAATTGTTTATAAAATTCAATAGAAAATTCATGACGTAAAGACCGGTACTATATAATATTTGGGGTGCCATCACACGTATTTTAAACTCGTTAAGTTATATTATACATGTAACTTGCAATAGTTTTCATTGTTTGCAAATTATTATTAGGTTTTATCGTCCATAATTAATTAATTATTATAGATAAGATAATTTTGAGCAGCGCAATGTGTAGATTGCTATAGATTACGTCTAAAAACAGTGCTATATGCAGTTCCATGTTAAAACTTTGCAGCACAGATGTAAACAAACAAATTTGCAAAAACTAAAACTTGATTTACGGGCGATAGAATAATCTTAGAAATTAATATAACATGTTAAATAAAACGTACTTTTTAGCATGGTTCCGATGTTGTAATTATTTCTGTCGAGGGGGTATGTACGAAATTTGTAATCTTAACTGGTGAGACTGGTACTTAAATAACCAGGGGGCTGGGCATCTGAGCCTATATAAGCGAGCAGCCTTCTTGGCCAGGGGTCAGTCGTTGGTCAGTTGTTTTGAACGATGGGTGGCGAGCAAGCCCCACTTGAGGGTGGCCCATGTGGTCGTTTGGGAATTCTTTTACGCGCCGACTTTTTTTTTTTTTTGACAAAGGGTATTGTTTAATAGTGCAAGTATATATTTAGTGAACTGGAAGTGCTATGATTATTTGTGTGAATGCTATTAACGAGGTATACATCGTCGTAAGTGAACATGCGGCTAGTTGTGATTTCGCGCCAAAACTGTTAGAACAAAGAGGACAGTGCGACTTGTGATTCTGTTTGAACTAATTCAATAACTTCCAATTATAGCAGCGTTCATTTCTGCTATTGGGGGCTCGGAGTCAATTTATTATTAAAGTAAAACTGTAAAGCATCTCACCAATGATAATTTCATTGTGTGAAAGAAAAGGCCGACGCCAATAAATAGTGATTGAACTGTGTCGTGAAAACCTGATTTTAATATAATAATCGCCTAATTCTTGTTCCCTGGCATAAACTGTCTGAGTGAATAATTAATTCTAAAACTGCAACAAACGCGCGGGTGTGGAAGTGCACCAACGCACCAAGTGTGGAAATCATCCCCTGAGACTCACGTGACAGCCAAAATTTGCAATAACATTTTCTGACCAACATTTGTATATGCATTTTCGTGTGAGAACGCTGCAACCACACTTCTTCTTCATTATTATATACAGCCCCGTCGCAAGTTGAATACATGTACCGGTTCTTGTGTTGCGAAGACTGTAGGATTGGTAACTTTCAGTGGTGGTAGTGTGGACAAAAACGAGAAAAAATGTCCAATAAACTTGGGCTCTAAATTGCGTACCTTAACAGCTATGAACACTTGCTTAGTAGAGGAGATGTGTTTCACATTAGCGAAGACGAACGAATGGTCACAGCTCCTCAGGTATGCAACACAAGAACCGGTACACGATTCAACTGTCGGAAGTATCAGAAAGGTATCAAATGGTTCAAATGGCTCTGAGCACTATGCGACTTAACTTCAGAGGTCAGCAGTCCCCTAGAACTTATAACTACTTAAACGTAACTAACCTAAGGACATCACACACATCCATGCCCGTGGCAGGGTTCGAGCATGCGCCGTAGCGGCCGCGCGGTTTTATACTGAAGCGCCTATAACCGCCCGGCCACCCCGGACGGATGAACGGTTTTCGTTCATAACCGTCGACTCGTTCGTTTCCGGTACAGGGATCCTTACATCAAATTAATTCATTTATCGTTCTCCATCATCCAAGAAAGTCTGTAACATTATCACGGAAACATCCCATGTACACTACTGGCCATTAAAATTGCTACACCAAGAAGAAATGCAGATGATAAACGGGTATTCATTGGACAAATATATTATACTATAACTGACATGTGATTACATTTTCATGCAATTTGGGTGCATAGATCCTGAGAAGTCACTACCCAGAACAACCACCTCTGGCCGTAATAACGGCCTTGATACGCCTGGGTTTTGAGTCAAACAGAGCTTGGATGGCGTGTAGATGTACAACTGCCAATGCAGCTTCAACCCGATATCGCAGTTCATCAAGAATAGTGACTGGCGTATTGTGACGAGCCGGTTGTTCGGCCACCATTGACCAGACGTTTTCCGTTGGTGAGAGATCTGGAGAATTTGCTGGCCAGGGCAGCAGTCGCACATTTTCTGTATCCAGAAACGCCCGTACAGGACCTGCAACATCCGTCGTACATTATACTGCTGAAATGTAGGGTTTCCCAGGGATCGAATGAAGGGTAGAGCCACGGGTCGTAACACACCTGAAATGTAATGTCCACTGTTCAAAGTGCCGTCGATGCGAACAAGAGGTGACCGAGGCGTGTAACCTATGGCACCCCATACCATCACGGCGGCTGATACGCCAGTATGGCGATGACGAATAAACGCTTCCAATGCACGTTCACCGCGATGTCGCCAAACGAGGATGCGATCATCATGATGCTGTAAACAGAACCTGGATTCATCCGAAAAAATGACATTTTGCCATTCGTGCACCCAGGTTGGTCGTTGAGTACACCATCGCAGGCGCTCCTGGCTCTGATGCAGCATCAAGGATAACCGCATTCATGGTCTCCGAGCTGTTAGTCCATGCTGCTGCAAACGTCGTCGAACTGTTCGTGCAGATGGTTGTTGTCTTGCAAACGTCCCCATGTGTTGACTCACGGATCGAGACGTGGCTGCACGATCCGTTACAGCCATGAGGATAAGATTCCTCTCATCTCGACTGCTAGTGATACGAGGCCGTTGGAAACCAGCACAGTGTTCCGTAATACCCTCCTGAAACCATCGATTCCATATTCTGCTAACAGTCATTGGATCTCGACCAACGCGAGCAGCAATGTCGCGATACGAGCAACGGCAATCGCGATAGGCTACAATCCGACCTTTATCAAAGTCGGAAAGGTCATGGTACGCATTTCTCCTCCTTACACGAGTCATCACAACAACGTTTCGCCAGGCAACGCCGGTCAACTGCTGTTTGTGTATGAGAAATCGGTTGGAAACTTTCCTCATGTCAACACGTTGTAGGTGTCGTCACCGGCGCCAACCTTGCGTGAATGCTCTGAAAAGCTAATCATTTGCAAATCACAGCATCTTCTTCCTGTAGCTTAAATTTCGCGTTTGTAGCACGTCATCTTCGTGTTGTAGCAATTTTAATGGCCAGTATTGTATACGTACATTTAGAGACGCCAGCGCCTATAACCATGACGCTCTGTAGTCTCGTTGGACGTCGTTTCTGGAGATCGGTTCCTATTCAAAATACGATATACTCACTGCCCTCTACAAGTCCTAGAAGTCTGTAACGAGAATTTTCGACCACCCTATATATTTATTTTAATATCTTAATATAAAGCAGCAGTTTGTGTGTGTGTGTTTTTAGTATATCGCAGTGAAATGGAAGTTCCTATACGACAGGTTACTCTGTAACTACAACTTTCGTGATTTAACTAACTTACAGAAACTGATTTAGGACTTGTAAAGACCCGAGTGGAGCGCAGTTGTAAGTTGTTTCGTTGTTTAACACATCTGAAGATGGATGGCATTTCCAGAAAAATTAATCTGGGAATAAAAGGCAACTTTCTGCAGATTGAAATAATTAGACATTTTTAAATAAATAAGGACTGCAGATAACTCCATGGTGACGAATATATTCCGTTTTGATGGTGCACAAATAGTCTGCTGTGTCTGGACCGATAAAAGGTTTTGGCCAAAGATGAAGACGACATGAGGTTCGTCTTTAAAAAATTGGTGGAGTAACTCGAGAATTGTTGGAAGAATGAAGTATATGGTAATGGTAATGGAAGGCACAACTTAAAAAGTGAGAAAGTAAGTTTTATAAATAGCCGGTCTTTGTGGCCGAGTGTTCTAGGCGCTTCAGTCCCGAATTGCGCTGCTGCTAAGGTCGCAGGTTCGATCTTGCCTGGGGAACGGATGTGTGTGATGTCCTTAAGTTCTAAGTCTAGGGGACTGATGACCTCAGACGTTAAGTTCCATAGTGCTCAGAGCCATTTGAACTAAGTATTATAAATACCTCATACTACACTCCTGGAAATTGAAATAAGAACACCGTGAATTCATTGTCCCAGGAAGGGGAAACTTTATTGAGACATTGCTGGGGTCAGATCCATCACATGATCACACTGACAGAACCACAGGCACATAGACACAGGCAACAGAGCATGCACAATGTCTGCACTAGTACAGAGTATATCCACCTTTCGCAGCAATGCAGGCTGCTATTCTCCCATGGAGACGATCATAGAGATGCTGGATGTAGTCCTGTGGAACGGCTTGCCATGCCATTTCCACCTGGCGCCTCAGTTGGACCAGCGTTCGTGCTGGACGTGCAGACCGCGTGAGACGACGCTTCATCCAGTCCCAAACATGCTCAATGGGGGACAGATCCGGAGATCTTGCTGGCCAGGGTAGTTGACTTACACCTTCTAGAGCACGTTGGGTGGCACGGGATACATGCGGACGTGCATTGTCCTGATGGAACAGCAAGTTCCCTTGCCGGTCTAGGAATGGTAGAACGATGGGTTCGATGACGGTTTGGATGTACCGTGCACTATTCAGTGTCCTCTCGACGATCACCAGAGGTGTATGGCCAGTGTAGGAGATCGCTCCCCACACCATGATGCCGGGTGTTGGCCCTGTGTGCCTCGGTCGTATGCAGTCCTGATTCTGGCGCTCTCCTGCACGGCGCCAAACACGCAAACGACTATCATTGGCACCAAGGCAGAAGCGACTCTCATCGCTGAAGACGACACGTCTCCATTCGTCCCTCCATTCACGCCTGTCGCGACACCACTGGAGGCGGGCTGCACGATGTTGGGGCGTGAGCGGAAGACGGCCTAACGGTGTGCGGGACCGTAGCCCAGCTTCATGGAGACTGTTGCGAATGGTCCCCGCCGATACCCCAGGAGCAACAGTGTCCCTAATTTGCTGGGAAGTGGCGGTGCGGTCCCCTACGGCACTGCGTAGGATCCTACGGTCTTGGCGTGCATCCATGCGTCGCTGCGGTCCGGTCCCAGGTCGACGGGCACGTGCACCTTCCGCCGACCACTGGCGACAATATCGATGTACTGTGGAGACCTCACGCCCCATGTGTTGAGCAATTCGGCGGTACGTCCACCCGGCCTCCCGCATGCCCACTATAAGCCCTCGCTCAAAGTCCGTCAACTGCACATACGGTTCACGTCCACGCTGTCGCGGCATGCTACCAGTGTTAAAGACTGCGATGGAGCTCCGTATGCCACGGCAAACTGGCTGACACTGACGGCGGCGGTGCACAAATGCTGCGCAGCTAGCGCCATTCGACGGCCAACACCGCGGTTCCTGGTGTGTCCGCTGTGCGGTGCGTGTGATCATTGCTTGTACAGCCCTCTCGCAGTGTCCGGGAGCAAGTATGGTGGGTCTGACACACCGGTGTCAATGTGTTCTTTTTTCCATTTCCAGGAGTGTAGTACTTGGTCGTCTTAGTGACACAGATGGAAGAGATGGTCAACGTGCTAGAAAGTAACTCAGCGATCAGGCTCACAGGATCGCGTGATGTTAACTACTGACATACCATCCCTTTATAATTAAGAAGCTACATCCCGTGCCATTAAATGATATCTCCGAAGCTAGAAACAAGTGACCTTACAAGAATATTGCGGAAAGCAGTGTGTGATGTGAGATAGAAGTGTTGACACTGCTAGGGAAATGCAACAAGTAGTTTTCACACAATTTAAAGGATGTTTCTGGGAAGATGTCGTAAAATCATAATAATGGTTAGGGTAAGTAATGGAGTTATTAAGTGAATGATCAAAACAATTTGAACGTTGGCACAGTGGAGATATGAAACACGTAAAGGAAAAGCGAATACCTCAGAAGGCGAAGAGTTCGAGACCTCCAGGAAGGCGGAAACGAAGTAAGGCTATGAAGGACTACAAGGTAGAAATTTTAGACGCCCTGCAGAAAAGACAGCTGACGGAGGATACTTGTGCAGATAAATACTGGCGTTGGATAGTGAGTGCGAGAGATGGCTAATGATGTTGTAAAACAGGTTCTGGAATACAATAAGTAACTTGTATCTCCATTGTCAATTTGCAATATAAGAATCATAGATATAATTCTTTACTGATATCACGTTCGTGAATTTTTAGTTTTCCATACTACTGTTGTAAACACATAACGACTCTTTCAGACTTGAAAATAGCTAATTTTGAAATATTTCAATCATGGAAAAACGAAAATAACATTTTAAAGTTTCAGTTAGCTCTTGGTTCTCAGAAGTAGCCCATTCAAGTCATTAGAATAATTTTTACGAAATTTGATGACTGGAGATTGTGTTGGCACATCTGAGTGTAGCAGCGATGGTTCTGAGCAACTTTTATAACTAGTAGGAAAATTTGGAATCTAGAGATAATGTTAGTGCAACTGAATGCAGGAACGTTGAGATCTCCTATAAAAGTACCACCAGGTACGCTGCAAGATGTCGCTTAAACTCGATTTCGAACATTCTCACCTGGACTTCTTTCCTGACAATTACGCTGCTGCAAGTAATGAATACGGAGAACGACTCCACATGGGCATTTCATAAATGGAACGAAGATATCTGGGAAAATGGAACACTTTTATGCTTGCGGACTACTGCTGGGCAGTGGCAAGAGAAGATCCAGAAAAGGAGTGCAAGCGAATAGCAAAAAGAACACGTTCAGGTGAATATGTCCTTTTACTCGAAGTTAGTGAAGTTATAAAACCAGAGCTAGACCTGACAAGCAATACACAATGTTACATACATTTTGCTCGACCCAAGATTAGGGCGGTTTAGCCGTTCTCAGAAGGGGAAGAATTTTGAACTGTAATTTTAGTGCTTCTACTTGAAGTTAATATTTATCTTAAAACTAGGGCTAATAAACAAAATCTATTGTCATATTCGTTTTTTACTACCAAAAATTAGTGTAGTTTAGCTATTTTGAGAAAGCAAAGACCAACAAAGTGCATTTTTATTAAACAGTATTATCATTTCGGGTCAGACTGTATTTTCAGGTAGTTAATGACAAGCGTTGGCTATAGAAAAACATAGCAGTGTGTGACCCAGTAAATAATATTCACATTCTGCGATATCCAAATGTAAATATATGCAAGGACCTGTCTTTACCATTAGCATCTGAACTACATACTAACAACGTCGGTATCAAATTAGGCCTTTCTGCCCAACAATGGGGCAGCTTTGCGTGCCTTCGACATACTGTAACGTATGTGATTCAGAAGTAAGAACTAGAGGCGATACAACTAGGTGTGGAATGAAACCAAAACAGGGGCATATTCAGGCAGACGTATCTCTGACATTCTGAAATTAGTTTCTACACCTACTTTGCAACTTTTGCCTCCGTTGTGGCTCCATGTGACGTTATGTAGTGAAATATTAATTCTTCACTCAACTCGTTAATCACATACAATATGTGTCGTACGAAGACTGTGAGGAGGGTTGTGAAATGTGCTTCAAACTCTACCAGATCGCCTTAAACAAATGTTGGATTTGAGTCTGGCCTAAGTGGAACTGCTGAACTGTGCGACAGAAAGGTAAGTGAGCAAACGTTCTATCTAACACTGGCAAAAGATCAACAGTGGTTTGGAAGCAGAATGGCCAGTTCCATGATTATTTTAATAGTACGAAAGGATAGCTATTTTTACCTAAGACCAAACTAAATTCCAAACTGACAAGGTGACTGCGCCTACTAGCAACACCGATTTCGTCCGGATCTATGGCATATGCAGGGCTTAGTCCAAAATGAAAGTGACAGAAGTAGAAGCTCCACATGGGTAAACGTTTCGATGAAATAGCATTTCTCGTGCAGCTCGGAGAAAAATGGCTCAGCTCAAAGACCTCAGGTCCTCGAAGGTCTTGAGGTCGAATCCCTACGCGGAAAATTTGTTTAGTTTTCAGGTTTTACGTTTTTTATGCTTCAAATAAACCGAAATAATCCTCATTGTATTGTACTTACTACTTTTTCATTAAAGGCATGTAAGCGAAAATATAAGAGAATTTGGAATTGCAAATAATCTCCGGGAAGCGGTTGAGAGGCGTAAGCGAGAAGTCATTGTACAAAATTAGATTCTTTTGTTATTTTATAGTTGCTGATTTATAAATTCTGCGTTGGTATTCATCGTAAACACAGGGAAACTATCGTTAGCGTGCACGCTGCAGTGAACTGCCCGAAGTCAAAATGAGGCTAAAGGAATACGAAGTTCTGAACGCTTTAATTACAGTCCCTTCATGGAATGTTAATTGCAGAGTCCTCGTGGACGCTGTAAGCACATTGCTTCTTGGAAATTATTTGCAATCCGAAATTTTCTTTTGTCTTCCCTTTTCAAGCAATTTATGAAAATATTAATAAATGCAGTACGAGTGTAATTCAGACTATTTAGTTAATTTTAAGCGTAAGTAACGTAAAAATGGAGAAAATAAAAGATGTTCCCATATGGTAACTCGACCTCACGATCCTCGGATGAACGGCCAACCGCTGTGTGAAAATTACGCTAACATAAAAGGCTCATGCCTCGCCTTTCCCGAGTGAAGAAATCTATTTTTTCTAAATACTTGGCCATTTGGAGCTCGCACTCCTGTAACTTTCATTTTTGGCGAAGACCTAGATCTGGCATCAATTTGGACAAAATCGGCGATGACAATTAGATGTGATCCCCTTGAGAGTTGTTTCGACATAGCGCCTATTCAAAACGATTGCCTCGTTTCACTGGGTATTTAGTAATGCTACGTGTAATCTTCAATACAGCGGGCTGCGTTTGCAGTCTAGATGCATGTACCAACTGTGCGCTAAGCCCGTTATCCACAAGAATTACCCGTGCATGAGCTGCAGCCGTGGTGATTAACTACGATTTGTGTTAAAGCATACCAAATACACAAAGCGCTATGTCCTGTTCGTTAAGTAACTGGCCTCCGCCGTAGCTTGCATTACCGCCCATGATATAGTGTTTTCCGTAACAGGCGTCTCTGAAACTGAAATATTTTCACATATTCCAAAATTCTTCTTCCCTTCTCTTTTATTTATGCAGACGACAATCACCGTTTTTAGCCACACAATGATTTTGATTGTAATATAATGGCGTCTTCATTTCAAATGCTGCAGTATAAAGCGGAAGTAATAGTGCTTCTAGAATGAAATTTTCACTCTACAGCGGAGTGTGCGCTGATATGAAACTTCCTGCAGATTAAAACTGTGTGCCGGACCGAGACTCGAACTCGGGAACTTTGCCTTTCGCGGGCGAGTGCTGTACCAACTGAACAACCCAAGCACGACTCTCGCCCCGTCCTCACAGCTTTAATTCTGCCAGTACCTTGTCTCCTACCTTCCAAACTTCACAGAAGCTCTCCTGCGAACCTTGCAGAACTGGCACTCCTGGAAGAAAGGATATTCCGGAGATATGGCCTAGCCACAGACTAAGGGATGTTTCTAGAATGAAATTTCCACTCTACAGCGGACTGTGCGCTGATATGAAACTTCCTGGTAGATTAAAACTGTGTGCCGGATCGAGACTCGAACTCGGGACCTTTGCCTTCCGAAGTTTCGTAATAATGCTTGTTTTCCCCTTTTAAAAAGATAGTAAGTAGAACAGCTAATTCAAAAATTCATTATTTTATCCTTGAGAGCTCCACACCTGAATATAAATATATAAAAGATGAAACATTTCCATCTGTCACAGTTCGGTGAAATGAACAGTTTATACTCTAAGACAAAAAAAGGCGCACCAAGAAGAAATTATCCGAATTGGACGGAAACGGTAGGTGTGATCTACATATATAGACAAACAAATGATTACGATTTCAGAAAATTTTTATGATTTATTCGAGAGAAAGAGCTTCAGAAATGAGCATGTGAATAACGCGTTGGTCCATCTCGGGCCATTACGAAAGCAGTGATTGATTGGTATTGAGTGATGGAGTTGTTGGATGTCCTCCTGAGAATTAAAGTGCCCAGTTCTGTCCAGTTGGCGCTGTAGACCGTCAATATCCCGAACTTGTTGGAGAGCCTGCCCATAATGCTCCGAACGTTCTCAAATAGGGAGCGATCCGGCGACCTTCCTGGCCAAGGTTGTGTCTGGCATGCAAGAACACAAGCAGTAGAAACTGTCGCCGTTTCCGGGTGGATATTATCTTGCTGAAATGTAAGAACATGATGGCATGCCACAAGACGAACAAAAGGTGGCTAGGATATTGCTAACGTACCGTTGTGGTACAAGGATGCCGCGGATGACAACCAAATCGGTTCTGCTATGAAATGAAATGACTCACTAAATCATCACTCATGATTGTTGAGCCATATGGCGGGCGACGTTCAGACTGGAGTCCCAGCGTTGTCTTGGACGTCTCCAGACTCTGCTTCGCTACTCACCGTGTCTCAGTCCGAACCGGGATTCATCACTGAAGACAATTCTACTCCAGTCAATAAGATTCCAGGCCAAAAAAGAAACTGTGTAACGACAAAATCATCTGTTTCCCACGGGGAGTTTTTCACAGTATCACTGAGCAACTTCAATATGTGGTGGGACGTTTTCTTGCTCGAACACTGGTTTGAAACCGTCGAGAGGTATTTTGGAATATCAATGATGAGATCATCAGCCGAGCCCAAGTCCAAATTGTCCTACTCTTCAATAGCGATTCTACGTCAGTTGCGTTGAGTACGTTGTCGTTGTCGACGTTGAAAAATGTTTCATTTGAGTCGATCCACACACATATCGATTTGGCCCATGTCCGAGAAACAGATAGGCACTCTGTTCTGATGATCCCCGCACGCGGAAGGAACGGGTTCACAAGAACTTCATGATGAGCACACGAGTTGTCATCCATCCACCAAGACGAAGTTACCAATACAATGTTAAAGACAGAGTCACACTATTAGTTGCAAAAATTCGTCCCTGTACCACAGAGCAACGACATTGCCCTCGACAACCACTAGAAGTGAACGGTGTCACCCCACAACATCGTTCCACCATGTGGAATACATTACTGGAGGTGTCCCATATTACTGGGATGTCTCCAAACGTGTTTCCTGCGTTTAAGAGCGTATAAACGTATCAGAATTTCGTCTATTAACAAAATCCGAGGCTAAGCCTGGTGCATCTATTTTGCATGACTTCCTGCCCATCTGTGACGAGTCCATGGTGTTCATGTGTACGACGTGGTGGTCGCCATGGTGATGGAGATTCGCATCATGCTGTCGTCTCATGACGGTTTGTTGTGATAAATGACGCCTCTTCTAATACCGATTTCAATTCTGGAATACTCAGTCCCCGGGTTCTTCAGAAGTCTTAGATATCGAGAATCCTGTGCACCTCTCGACCGTGGAGGGCCTGTCAGGTGTATATCCTTAACACTGCCGTCAATTTTAACCAATTCCATTTCCGCACCACATCACTTTGCCTCCAGCACATCTGTCAGGCAACTTCACTGGTTTTCAAGCTATCTGTACATAAGATGATTTTTGCGATTGTCCTTCGTTGACTGATGGATGTTCGATCAGCTGCTCCACAGACATCTCTAACGTGTCCCTACCGCTGATTTACTGGTCAATTGAAATAAACGGAATAAAACACTCACACTGATGGACTGATAACTAAAAATTAAAAATAACCACACAAAAAGTCACACCTGCAGTTTAAAGGCAGACTTTCTGTAACCAGGGAACATAATACGTTACACTATGTTCCGCAAATCACTGTACAAACTGAGCAAAGGAAAAATACCCATCTACTGGGTTCCATGTTCTTCTTGTCCTTGTTCTTCTTCTTTTTCATCTTCTGCTTCATCTTATTCCTTTCTTCCTACGCTACAGTCTGTTTCCTTCAGTAGTCTTCAGCCTACCCTCAGGGTTGTCGCTCCATCTTTTTCTCGGATGGACACTATTTCTTTTACCAACATTTCCTTTAAATTATGAATTACTGAACCTGCACACATAAACAACAAAGCCTTAAGTAAAGCCTCAGCTGATAAATGGAAAAAGCGATTTTTGACCGGCAATTCATTTCTTAATATGTTCACAATCTTCCTTTCATCCATCCTGTCTATGTGTTCGTCCCATTCGTGCTTTCTCTTGAGCACCCACTCATTAATAGAGTCAACATTACACCGTTTTCTGATGCATTTACTTCCTTCTCTATCTCCCAGTGCGGTCCCTCGGTCCCTATAATCCTTCGCAAAATAATGTTTCCATCTGCTTCCAGTTTGCATCTGGTTGGTTTCACATATGTCGTCATACATGGCTATATATGGAGTTTGGCTGCCACGCTAAATAATGTAAAAGTTTCTGCAGTGTATCTTCTCTGTTTGGCAGCAGAACTGCATCGTCAGCATAACAAATGATTTTTATTTCTTCGTCCCCCATTCTATAACCACTACCAGCCGATACCTTGTTTATTACCTCCTCACCCATAACTTATTAAAAAATAGTGGGCTCAAAGATTTACCATGTCTAATACAATTATTAACTGCTGCGCAGCTAGTTAACCGGGAAACAATTTTCGCCTGGATGTAGTTGTTGTATAGCATCTTCAATTGTTTTTATTAAGTTGGAAGGAATTCATCTATAGGAGAGCAAGCTTAAAACATCCATTGCCTAAATGCTACCGAAAGCCTTCTTTAAATCAATAAAACAAAGACACACTGGTCTTTTGTATTCAGTAGGCCTCTAGAACCTGCCTACGAATGAATACCGAATCTGTGCGTGTCCTACAGGATGCAAAATCGTACTGCTCCTCTGCAAAGGTTTTAATGCTCTTTACTTTATTTTCTGTTATTTTTGTTACGAGTTTAAGAACTGAGTAGATTTATCCCTCTGTAGTTGCATAAGTCTTCCTTATCTCCTACATAATCTATTTCCTTATTATGAAGAAATATGAGCGTGATATATACTGGTGGTAGCAGAATGGTCGCACATTCTTCTTCGAATAAGGCTCTCTGTATTTACCCAACGCGCTTTCTAGAGTGTGCCCTTCCGTAGACTTCTTTTTAAATTTCTTTCTTATAGTAATCACTGATCCCCATCTAGACGTTGTAGCAGATAGTGTATGTAGTGTAAAGCAATCTTTTTCCTAAAAAATACTCAGGTTCTGAATAACAAACAAAAATCATCAGAAACTGTGCCAAAACCAAGCTACTGCAAAAATAAGTCAGATCTTTGGGCATGCTAACGACAAGCTATTTCAGACAATCAGTGTAGCACCTAGACCCTATTACTCGAACCTTCTACATTGTCTAATCAGAATTTTATAACGGAACTTACAAACCATTTCTCTACATATGTTTGCCTAATGTGTGAGATATGGTTATCGTTTCCAGCTAGTTACATCTCATCCCCGTGTAATTCAGAATGGATTAGTATGTTAATGACTGGTAGAATATGACACATTTAGAGCCACAAGGCCAGCTGTGGCCGCGGTTGCAGAGGTAGTATTAACAACGTATGTTTTCTGTTTCTCTATTGGGCTTCTGTATCTGGAGGTGTCACAGTCTGAGGAAGACGAGAACGAGGCAGCCTGGGGCCGCCGCAGAGGTCGCTTCCTTTGGGTTGCAGGCAATGGCGTCTTTTCGTAGCCAGGTGGTGAACTCACGACGGGAGGGAAGTGGTGAAAAGGTCTTGTGCGAGTGTACGGCCAGGCACCTGACTCGGCCCCTCCCAGCCTTCGTCAGTGTGGTTGGACGCAGTTACGATGGAACCTCCCACTGCTCCCTCCAGCCAGCTTGCGGACGAGAAAAACTCACTACAGGCGCGAGGGAATTCAGAGAAACGCTATTCTCGGCATGCAAGAGCAAAGGCTCCACACCAAGATAACATCTTTAGAAATCAGAAGAAAACACCGCTATCTGTTCTGTTACTGCGGTGCTGGTGACTCTCCCAGCTGATTCTAAGACAGCAGAACTTATCCCCCCCCCCCCCCCTCTCCGCAGTTCAGAAGTAGTGCACGTGGGAAGAATATGCCCTGTCATTGATAGGCGGGCTGTGACGTCCATCCTGAGTTCCACTTTTTGGGCAGAGACAGGCTGTAAAGGAATTCGGTTGGGATAAAAGTTCTTACAGAGCCAATGAAGGAAGTAGGAGAGATTTTATGAAATTATATAGTTTTACAATGGTGGCGGCAAAGCGAGAGATTCATCAGGAAATTTGAAATAAGCGGAAAGCTGTAGCCAGGCATGAAGGAGTGCGTTTTTAAGACGGTCGAAATTGGTCAGTCGAATAAGCAAGATGCAGACTTTCGGAATTGGACAGGGATTTCGTTGGAAGTGCGCCCATACTCGGGTGGTAAGAGTGGGGTAGGGGGAAGCAATGGTGGCTCCGCGCACTCCCCTCCACCCCTCGCCCTCACCACTACTTAGCACTCAGGGAAAGGAAAATATATAGTATTATCAGGTGTTTTTCTTTCTCGAGAACATGGTTTAAAAGCTAATATTATGCAGGTTTTTTACAGGGTAGCAACTGGAACTTTTTTATGGGTACACACAATTAGGCATTCGTCTTCCAAGATACTAAAAGTACTCCATAGCTACAGATGTAGCTATGTACAGATGGCAAAACGTCATTTTTCGGATGAATCCAGGTTCTGTTTACAGCATCGTGATGGTTGCATCCGTGTTTGGCGACATCGCGGTGAACGCGCATTGGAAGCGTGTATTCGTCATCACCATACTGGCGTATCACCCGGCATGATGGTATGGGGTGCCATTGGTTACACGTCTCGGTCACCTCTTTTTCGCATCGACGGCACTTAGAACAGAGGACATTACATTTTCAGACGTGTTTCGACCCTTCATTCGATCCCTGCGGAACCCTACATTTCAGCAGGAAAATGCACGACCGCATCTTGCAGGTCCTGTACGGGCGTATCTGGATACAGAAAATGTTCGACTGCTGCCCTGGCCAGCACATTCTCCAGATCTCTCACCAACTGAAAAGGTCTGGTAAATGCTGGCCGAGCAACTGGCTCGTCACAATATGCCAGTCACTACTCTTGATGAACTGTGGTATCGTGTTGAAGCTGCATGGGCAGCTGTACATGTACACGCCATCCAACCTCTGACTCACTGCCCAGGCGTATCAACGCCGTTATTACGGCCAGAGGTAGTTGTTCTACGTACTGATTTCTCAGCATCTATGCACCCAAATTGCGTGTAAATGTAATCACATGTCAGTTCTAGCATAATACATTTGTCCAATGAATACCAGATTATTAACTGCATTTCTTCTTGGTGTAGCAATTTTAATGGCCAGTAGTGTACAATTCCAAGTACCACGTCGCAACATGCCACACTTGGTGCACTCTAATCTTGGGGTCCCCCTGACGTGACAGCCTCCCGCTGCCTACCTGTACGCCCCTACCACCTGGAGCATCGCGGCTCTGCGGCCCGCGTAGGCAGAGAGGCAGGTAGGCCGGTGGCGGTGGCGGTGCTGCCCCGGGCCGTCAGGCACCTCCGCGCGCGGCGTGTGCCGGTGCTTATTGATTTATAGCGAGCGGAGCGACCGTCGCCCAGCCGCGCCGCCCCTCCGTGTGATACGGCGCCGCCCACCACCTGTCTGCTCTCTGCAGGCACCCCTCCCTCCATCCCTCCGTCCCACAGAGCGCTCCTTTCTCGGAATCGTCGACAACAGCTGCTCCTCTACAGAGAGCCCTGGGCCATCACGTAGGCTTTCAAACGCCTGCACATAAACGCGGCACTACTTCTTCGTAGGACGCACTGCAACGGACATATGAATATTGCTGCGGCAGACGGCACTATCCACCAGTACCAGAGCCTCCATTTACTAGCAGGCTGTCCAGGCTTCTGGCTACAGGTCAGCGCCACAAAAATGTAATTATAAAAAATGTGTTTGTTGTAATGTTCTTATGAATCACTTTTGTAATCGTAGAAGACGTAAACGGTATTGTTTGAGGAGCATTGTTTAAAATGGCATTCAACGCACAGATCATAATTTTATAGAAAGCGGAAAGAAACCTTTCGCTTTCCAACCAACTGAAATATGTAAAAATTCCCGATAATGAGACCTAGGTATTTAGATTATGTTCCAGAATTTGCACGAGTGAAATCGTTTCGCAATGCATGAAAGCGACATTTTAATTTTTAAATTAAGCTTAATACGTTTTCAATTACACTCATGTTCATAAATTAAGGATAATTGCAGAATGTGGTGCCACACAAGGTGGCACTACACAAAACTGGTGCTATAACGTAGGCACATAGGGAACACCCACGACACGGATGTGTAAGTCCACGGTACTGGTGATAAGTTGAGAAAACCGTCCCGAAACACATGTGCTACAAAACGCCACTGTTTCCTGAGCATGTACCCCGACATCAGTATGGGATATGATCAACATGCACACGTACACAGGCCGCACAACGGGTTGGCATTCTCTGGATCAGGTGGTCGAGCACCTGCTGGGGTACAGCCTCCCATTCTTGCACCAGTGCCTGTCGGAGCTCCTGAAGTGTCGTAGGGGTTTGAAGACGTGCAGCGATACGTTACCCGAGAGTATTCCAGACGTGCTCGATGGGGTTTAGGTCTGTAGAACAGGCAGGCCGTTCCATTCCCCTAACATCTTCTGTTTCAAGGTACTTCTCCACGATGGCAGTTCAGTGTGGCCGTGCGTTATCATCCATCAGGAGGAAGGTGGGACCCATTGCACCCCTGAAAAGGCGGACATACTGCTGCCAAATGACGTCCCGATACACCTGATCTGTTACAGTTCCTCTGTCAAAGACATGCAGGAGTGTATGTTCACCAATCATAATCCAACCCCACACCATCAAACCACGACCACCATACATGTCCCTTTCAAGTATATTAACGGGTTGGTATCTGGTTCCTGGTTCACGCCAGATTAAAACCCGGCAAGAATTACTGTTCAGACTATACCTGGACTCGTCCGTGAACATAAGCGGGGACCACTGTTCCAATGACCATGTACTGTGTTCTTGACACCAGGCTTTACGGGCTCTCCTGTGACCAGGGATCAGTGGAATACACCTTGCAGGTCTCAGGGCGAATAAACCATGTCTGTTCAGTCGTCTGTAGACTGTATAACTGGAAACAACTGTTCTAGTGGCTGCGGTAAGGTCCCGAGTAAGGCTACCTGCAGTACTCCATGGCCGTCTGCGGGCACTGATGGTGGGATATCGGCCTTCTTGCGGTGTTTTACACTATGGACGTCCCGTACTGTAGCGCCTGGACACCTTTCCTGTCTGCTGGAATCGTTGCCATAATCTGGAAATCCACTTTGTGGCACACGGAGGGCCCGTGCTACGACCTGCTGTGTTTGACCAGCCTCGAATCCTGTCTCGGGCATGGATGTGTGTGATGGCCTTAGGTTAGTTAGGTTTAAGTAGTTCTACGTTCTAGGGGACTGATTACCTCTGAAGTTCAATCCCATAGTGCTCAGAGCCATTTGAACCATTTGACCAGCCTCCAGTCGCCCTAGTAGTACATATCAATATGTGTTCTTTGAGCCATTTTCAACACACAGTCACCATTAGCACGTCTGAAAACGTCTGCACACTTATTCGCTGCGCCGTACTCTGAAATGCATCAACACACCTCTGCGTATGTGGACTGCTGCCAGCGCCACCGTGCAACGACCAATGCACTGCACGGTCACACCTCTAGGTGATTTAAACCTGCAAACCGCCCACCAGAGCGTTGTTTCACCATGTATCAGCAATATCCTTAGTTTATGAGCATGAGTGTAGTTCACTGAACAAAATGTCTTTTGACCCAGTCATGTTTTCGCATTATATGATTTGAAACGATCATTTCAATTTTTTAGCTATTTTATTATTAGACACATCCAATCACGTAAGGAAACAAAGTTATCAACATGTTGTTGAGAGGTAGATCGAAGAGTTCCAATTACCCCTTTCTCCTTGTGCAAAAGAAGGACTAGGTGCTAAACTATTATTGTTCTCCAATAATGAGTTATTCAGGTATTTACCGCAGAATCATAATGACGTCTCAAATACATCATAACTATATAACACTTTAGTAGCAATATTATACAATATACGACACAACAACGGAATTTTGACTGCGCCGTCCTGCACAATTCCTTCCAGTTCTTTGTGGTATTTGAGAAGTAACTTTCACCATAAAATTGAGTCTGATTTTATTACACTTTGTTCGGTGTACTGTAAACTTTATAATTTACTTTCAACAAGGGAGAATACTGGGATGCTTCCACACTTGTGTCTGTCTTCTTTGTGATTACAGGATGACTCAAAATTACTTAACTGTTGATCTCGGTAGAAGAATCTAAAACAAATGCGTTCTTGACGTTATAACTACACACAGTAAAGCTAGACAAAAGTACAAAATCATGTGTTTATGCAATCTTTCCCACATAAATAACACATCAAAGCACCGACATTACAAATTTCCCTGAAAATTATCCTTCGTAAAGGACATCACGTTTTATTAGTTACTGAGCTTCCTTTTCATTCCCTCTTTTAGTTTTCGCAGCTTTTAATCGCGTTCGGTCGCTCTCCAGCGGGAAAGTATCCTTCCATGGTCATCGAAAGCGCCAGTCATGCAATCAAAACCACACTGTGATCTGCGAGATAAAAATAGTAGGAACAGCCAACAAAAGAGCTGACTAATAACGCAGATTGGAAAAGATGCCTCGAGTATAACACCTTTTGAACCTCCGTCTGCAACGTAGATAATGTGATTCAATTCATGTTTCTCAGCACAAAATTGCTTTGAGAAATAATACGAAACGAGCCGATCTGACTCAACAGCGTTAAGGAGAATACCATAACAGGGGTGTAAACGCATTAAACTGTGTTTTGACCTCTACTGCATTTAACACGCTTTGAAACGATACTCCTCATTTTGTACGCGCTTTACTGGGCTCATTTATTCTTAAAGAAGTAAGCATTTGCCTTTCAAACCCCGCCCTTGAGTGCTCTATCAAACGCGTGGCACTTCAGTATGCAAAATTGGTACGACTTTTGAAAGAATGATTAACGGAATTATGAAGTTTGAAAGGATTTAAATTTTACGGAAAGCTGCGGAAAGCCAATTTCTCCGGAGCTAAGAATTCTTGTCTCCAAACGGGAAATGTTGAGCTTTCTAAGATGGGAAATCATTAATTTAACTTGATTCTTTAAAATTTATTAATATCACTGTGGATAAACTGATACGTGGTATTAAGGAAAACGTGAAAGGGAGGACCCACCAATATAACTTTCTTTTCACGCAACCTGTCTATTTAACAATATATAAACTGTTTCACAGATAATCTAAGCATTAGCGATAAAATTTTTAACACAATAAACAATTTTGCAAAATTCTTTTGACCTAAAACCTTCAGTTGAACAAGCTTTTAATCTTTTCAAAATCTGAAGTGCTGTATTGCAAAACAGCAAACAATATGAAAACGATATAAGAACGCAGGCTTCCGCGGCCGGTGTCATAGTGATTAGAATTCTTCTTGGTATTATGCCGCGTCATTTTAAAAACTAACAACAATAATAAACTAAAACCGACGTTTCGGTCGAATTGCAACGGCCTTCCTCTGGGTCATTGCAATTCGGCCGAAACGTCGGTTTTAGTTTATTATTGTTGTTAGTTTTTAGCAATGACGCGGCATAATACCCAGAAGAATTCTAATCAATATGAAATCGATTACAAGACGGCCGTACTTGCAGCCCGCCCGTTATCGGGTGAAACAGCGGTGTTTACTACCGCGCTGGACAGTCTTATTTATTAAATGTCCTTCTGCAACACATGAAAACTGTATAAGCACCATTGATGACAAGAGTGATTCAATTACTCAAAACAGATGGCTTCACTTTTAATTTGGAAGCTGTATGTCGAAAGATTCAGTGTTAAGATGCACACATGTGCTTCAAGGTTAAACAGATCAGCATACAATATGACAATGATAAGGTTTACTTCAAAGCACCCAACCTCTTAATTTCAATCGGCCACCGAGGTGCGACTGGATCCAAACCCGTCTCTTCTGGCAATTTTATTTTGAGTAATGCTCTGGCGACAGTTTGCTGTTAATATTTTCAAAGTTAAACTGATTGTCAGTTAATAAGACCTCTCTGAAGGGACGTCTTCAAAAATTACTTGTGAATACTTATTACAGGAGAACTCATTCGGAAGAACCACAAGATCCAGCTAAAATACACCAATAATGACCCGATCTTTCAAACACAGAAAGGAACAGCTTAGTACAACAGGTTGTTCAGATTATAACTAATGACTGAGAAATGCAATTACAATCAAAGCAGTGAACCGATAACAGCTAAATCTAACCATAAAGTCCCTCTATTGTTTAACGGCAACCTGTGCCTTAGTACAATTGTTCCGGCAGTATTTACGACCAAGAGCTGCTTATTCAGAACATTAATGATCGGGTACAAACCAGAAAGGAAAGGCCATATAATAGCGGGACAAATTTTCAAGCGACAACTAGTTTCTCAGTACAATACTACTGCCTATATCTACGACCGAAGAGCCGACCGAGTAAAACTCTGATGGTCGGGTACAAACCAGAAAATAATAAGAAGGGCAGGTAGACAACTACACAAATCACCACAAGGATTACAGAGTGTTACTCCTCTTTATCAGCAAGTAGTTCCATGGATCCACGGTGCTACGCTGCGGTTACAGAGTGGTGCCAATGAAGGCCAGGTAGAAGAGGGCAGCCAGGCCACGAGCAGTCGTCCGAAACGAATGTTACCAACCAACCGACGGGATGTCGGCCTGCTACTTGTAGCGGACGCTGACCCCGGTGAAGTACTCCGGCATCTGTCCTGTGCGCAGGCCCTCCTTGCGCAGCTCGTGGTTTCGGCCGCTCAGACCTCGTGACCACCTCTTCTCGCAACGCTACCGCCAATCCGCAAACTTCGTACCTCCTTCTCAGACCAGAGAAACCCCGTATATACACTCCTGGTAATGGAAAAAAGAACGCATTGACACCGGTGTGTCAGACCCACCATACTTGCTCCGGACACTGCGAGAGGGCTGTACAGGCAATGATCACACGCACCGCACAGCGGACACACCAGGAACCGCGGTGTTGGCCGTCGAATGGCGCTAGCTGCGCAGCATTTGTGCACCGCCGCAGTCAGTGTCAGCCAGTTTGCTGTGGCATACGGAGCTCCATCGCAGTCTTTAACACTGGTAGCATGCCGCGACAGCGTGGACGTGAACCGTATGTGCAGTTGACGGACTTTGAGCGAGGGCGTATAGTGGGCATGCGGGAGGCCGGGTGGACGTACCGCCGAATTGCTCAACACGTGGGGCGTGAGGTCTCCACAGTACATCGATGTTGTCGCCAGTGTTCGGCGGAAGGTGCACGTGCCCGTCGACCTGGGACGGGACCGCAGCGACGCACGGATGCACGCCAAGACCGTAGGATCCTACGCAGTGCCGTAGGGGACCGCACCGCAAATTAGGGACACTGTTGCTCCTGGGGTATCGGCGAGGGCCATTCGCAACCGTCTCCATGAAGCTGGGCTACGGTCCCGCACACCGTTAGGCCGTCTTCCACTCTCGCCCCAACATCGTGCAGCCCGTCTCCAGTGGTGTCGCGACAGGCGTGAATGGAGGGACGAATGGAGACGTGTCGTCTTCAGCGATGAGAGTCGCTTCTGCTTTGGTGCCAATGATGGTCGTATGCGTGTTTGGCGCCGTGCAGTTGAGGGCCACAATCAGGACTGCATACGACCGAGGCACACAGGGCCAACACCCGGCATCATGGTGTGGGGAGCGATCTACACTGGCAGTACACCTCTGGTGATCGTCGAGGGGACACTGAATAGTGCACGGCACATCCAAACCGTCATCGAACCCATCGTTCTACCATTCCTAGACCGGCAAGGGAACTTGCTGTTCCAACAGGACAATGCACGTCCGCATGTATCCCGTGCCACCCAACGTGCTCTAGAAGGTGTAAGTCAACTACTCTGGCCAGCAAGATCTCCGGATCTGTCCCCCATTGAGCATGTTTGGGACTGGATGAAGCGTCGTCTCACGCGGTCTGCACGTCCAGTACGAACGCTGGTCCAACTGAGGCGCCAGGTGGAAATGGCATGGCAAGCCGTTCCACAGGACTACATCCAGCATCTCTACGATCGTCTCCATGGGAGATTAGCAGCTTGCATTGCTGCGAAAGGTGGATATACACTGTACGAGTGCCGACATTGTGCATGCTCTGTTGCCTGTGTCTATGTGCCTGTGGTTCTGTCAGTGTAATCATGTGATGTATCTGACCCCAGGAATGTGTCATTAAAGTTTCCCCTTCCTGGGACAATGAATTCACGGTGTTCTTATTTGAATTTCCAGGAGTGTATATTGGCAAAGGAAAGACCTTCTAAGGAAACAACCCACATATAATAACTCTTCCTCATACTTATTGGCAATGGCGCCACAAGTGGGATAGTCGATACTACACATGAGCCAGTGGAGCCCGACAGAGCAGTCTACTAACTCCATGGCGCCACGGCTCACAAATATTTTTAACCCTTTCAGACCCGAAATTTTCTGGAGGTAGAATTTTTTTTTATGTGGTAGTGGTCTTAGGTGACTTTTTAATGATTTTAGGAGCAAGATTTATACAAAAATATGTACCCGTTTCCAAAACGTACTTTGTTCACTTGGCTTCTCTTTAAGGACTAAAATAACTAAATATAAAATATTCTGTATTGTAATAAATAGTAAAATTGTTGTTGTTGTTGTTGTTGTCTTCAGTCCTGAGACTGGTTTGATGCAGCTCTCCATGCCACTCTATCCTGTGCAAGCCTCTTCATCTCCCAGTACCTACTGCAACCTACATCCTTCTGAATCTGCTTTGTGTATTCATCTCTTGGTCTCCCTCTACGATTTTTACCCTCCACGCTGCCCTCCAATGCTAAATTTGTGATCCCTTGATGCCTCAGAACACGTCCTACCAACCGATCCCTTCTTCTAGTCAAGTTGTGCCACAAACTTCTCTTCTCCCCAATCCTATTCAATACCTCCTCGTTAGTTATGTGATCTACCCATCTAATCTTCAGCATTCTTCTGTAGCACCACATTTCGAAAGCTTCTATTCTCTTCTAGTCCAAACTAGTTATCGTCCATGTTTCACTTCCATACATGGCTACACTCCACACAAATACTTTCAGAAACGACTTCCTGATACATAAATCTATATTCGATGTTAACAAATTTCTCTTCTTCATAAATGCTTTTCTTGCCATTGCCAATCTACATTTTATATCCTCTCTACTTCGACCATCATCAGTTATTTTGCTCCCCGAATAGCAAAACTCCTTTACTTCTTTAAGTGTCTCATTTCCTAATATAATTCCCTCAGCATCACCCGATTTAATTTGACTACATTCCATTATCCTCGTTTTGTTTTTGTTGATGTTCATCTTATATCCTTCTTTCAAGACACTATCCATTCCGTTCAACTGCTTTTCCAAGTCCTTTGCTGTCTCTGACAGAATTACGATGTCATCGGTGAACCTCAAAGTTTTTACTTCTTCTCCATGAATTTTAATACCTACTCCAAATTTTTCTTTTGTTTCCTTTACTGCTTGCTCAATATACAGATTGAATAACATCGGGGAGAGGCTACAACCCTGTCTCACTCCTTTCCCAACCACTGCTTCCCTGGAAGTGATATTGGACCCATGATACCTCTAGATACGACTGTGACACATGACACGTACGATAGCATCTTGTCTGATCACCTGCATCCACTCATGTCCATTGAGCATTCTGGCGGACTTGAGCAATTATAGCAGGACTATGAGACATTCCATAAGTCCAGAATTGCTACAGAGTGGCTACAGGAATACGGACAACCGTGTAGGATTCATGGTGCCAGTTCCTTCCAGTACTACTTCAGACATTAGTCGAGTCCATGCCACGTCGTGTTGAAGCCCTACACCATATTAGACAGGTGTTACAGTTTCTTTGCCTCTTCAGTGAATGACTTTGATTGCATAACCACTGTCTGGATTCACCATGTACCGTCCTGTTCATGAATCGCAAGACAGCAGTCCTTTAAGATCTTACCCAATTATTTATTGGCTCTCAGAGTGTTTAAATGTAGTATTTTTACAATGTTACCATAAAATAAGTATAATGTAACTTTTGTTCAGTGAGAATGACGAGCAACGTATTACCATTCTCATAATTACTGCTGTCCATCAGGGGATCTATACGTTTTGCTTCAAACTGAATGGGAGGCAATACAATTTTAAGCGAAGTTCTTTTGATAATGGTACCATACTGTAAATATAGTGTAACATGTACACAACGGAGACATAAACCTACGTAAAATAGTAATATCAGAAATTGAGTCCGCCTTGATGCAAAACAACTTGTTGTTCGTGTATTTCTTTATTATCCCAAACTAGTTTCGGCGACAAATACCACCATCATCAGTGGTTTTTTTTTATCTAAAACATGCAGAAAATGGCATGGTTGTACAAACCCAGTAAAACATTATTACATTTTTACAATTCGTCTTTTGAAATATAGTTTTCTATTGATACTTTCATACTACGTTATTTATTGTATGTTACAGCACGCTTTAAGCAATTACTGGCACTGTTTGCGACTCTGCAAAAGTTTTGTTTTTCTGTGTATAAAAGCAGTCACATACCATTCAACGAACATGAGTACACGAATAGCTAAGCAACAGCTCAGTACACACCAAATAACTGGTTCCACAACACTACCACAATCCGAAGTATATACTGCTGACATACGAAGTTCACCTTTTAGTATTTGTTTACCAACAGCCGCTCACACCGTTGCAGATGACATGATGTTCGCCTAGTAAAAAGGCGGCAACAAAAAAAAGCACAGAAAATATGTCGCAAACAGCGCCAATGATTGCTTAAAATATGCTGTAACATACGATAAATAAGGTAGTGTGAAAGTATCGACAGAAAACTATATTTCAAAAGACGAGTTGTAAAAATGTAATAATATTTTACTGTGTTTGTACAACCATGCCATTTTCTGCATGTTTTAGATTTTAAAAAAACCACTGATGGCGATATTTGTCGAAACTAGTTTGGGATAATAAAGAAATAAACTAACAACAAGGTGTTTTGCATCAAGGCGGAATCAATTTCTGATATTACTGTTTTTCTATGCAATCACGGACCAAATGGTAGAGTTCCAAGATAACTTTATTATAAACCTACGTGTTGCAATTCTCGGAATTTTTTGTAATCTGCCTGGATCTTATACGCTCTTCCTGGTAATACAGAACAAAAATAGAGTGTCTGTTGCTGTATTGATGTATGTCCGCTGACTTATGGTAGGCACGGATATGTATCCTAAGTACCGGGTGGTTATAATTAAACTAAGATAAGTCGTAGGGTCAGTATTGCCTCACGTGTTCCAACATTTCTACGGAATCCAAACTGATCTTCGCCGAGGTCTGCTTCTACCAGTTTTTCCATTCGTCTGTAAAGAATTCGCGTTAGTATTTTGCAGCTGTGACTTATTAAACTGATAGTTCGGTAATTTTCACCTCTGTCAACACCTGCTTCCTTTGGGATTGGAATTATTATATTCTTCTTGAAGTCTGACGGAATTTCGCCTGTCTCATACATCTTGTTTACCAGATGGGAGAGTTTTGTCAGGACTGGCTCTCCCAAGGCTGTCAGTATAGCTAATGGAATGTTGTCATTATTATTATTAGAGTTACTAATACCAGTGGTTGTGTTTCCTGTTGATTCTCAAGACCACTAACTTGTGCCTTAGTTTTACTGTAAAGCTAATTATTTGTGCTTAACTCTGATTTTAATTTGTGTAGACATAAGTCTGAATAGGTCGTTCTTGCATAATGGTTTTTCAGTGTCCAGCTTTCTGCTATCCTCATGCTCTGATCCTTCATCATTCGATTCTATCGGTTCTTTTTCTGCTTGTGGTGGACTGAACATATCAACCGATTCATTTGCATAACCACTATCTTCCAAGTAATCTTTCTCATTTGTTCCATTCTTTAATTTCTGTTTTCTTTGTGGCGGGCTCGTCGTCTGAATCTAATCATTTACATACACATGATATGCTACATAAGCCAGTTTCCATTCTGTGGCGCTGCCTGTGTTCTCATTTCAGTAAGTACTATAGAGCTCCATGATGTTTCTTGGTATGCCCTGTACTGGCTCGTTCTGTTAGCTTTGAACTACTACTGTTTTTCTATTTAACACTGAATATGAATTAAAGTTTACTTTATAAATTCCTGTAAAAGACGCTATTATGTGCTCTTTTCAATTTTCTGCTAGTTCGTGCCGCTGGACATTCAGTGCTCATAACATCTTTGTTTCGCATTTAGTATATATGCTATGCTCTATATTTCATTGTGTAAGAGACGAGACCGAGTTGCGCTCGAGCAGCGGAGGTGTGCGCATCACTGATGCAGCGCGCAGCCTGTGCCTGGCTAGAAGAATATCTGAGAAGCCGTGCTCTGACTGTGGCGGGACGCTAAGCAAATTGTCGTGCGTCGTTTCTACGACACATCAAAATTGTCGCGTTCTCGCGGCACAGAATGGGCAGAAACGGGCGGAAGAAGAAGGCAGACACAGAGAAGACTTCGACGCCGCAACCCACTAGGAATGCGGGACGGAAGCGCAACGAACGTCATGCAACTGTCCCCGCTCTGTAAATTCAGTGCAGAAAAGGCATGGGCAGAGATGTACGATATCATAACCAACTGCTGCAGGAAGAAGTAGGCGTAGAGTCCCTCGACCCAGACGTCATCGTCCAGCTGCAGGCAGCGAGCGTGGCCGACCGCCGCGCACTGAAGACCGCTGTGACCGCTCATATTGCTGATCCACCTACTGTGGAAAAGACGACCTCACCGAAACAGCGAGAGAAACTATCCAAGGCTCTGATTAGGGGGCTGCCTTGGACCCGTGACGTGAAGACGGTCCAAAAGGGGCTATTATATGCCGAATTCCGAGGTGCAACTACTAAGTTTCACAATCGGACTAATAAGAAGAGGCCGCCGCTGTACTCCGTCGTAGTGAAAACTGCGACAGATGGCAGCGACATCTTCCGGATAAGGAAGCTCTTAGGCTTTCCTTTGACCGCCGAAGCTCTCCCCCTAGGCCTGGACCCTAAGCCACAGTGCTTCAGGTGCCAAGCTGGAGGGCATGTGGCCAAATATTGCCGCAACTCGCCGCGGTGCTGCGGCGGACCACATGTGGCAAACGACGACGGCCCCAGTGAGAGTTGCGCGGGGTACCGGCGGCTGGCGATAGCACTGCAGGCGTCGCAAGTGCAGGAGATGAGCGCCATGCTGCCGATCACGGTGGAGGAGGCGATTGCGGCCTTCAAAGCCGCCATGCACACAGATAGGGCAGCTTTCAAGGCCACCGTGTCAGGCGACACGGAGGAGACATGCAGCCAACTGCGGCAATTGCGCTCGCAGCTGTTGCACAACATCTGTTGGACGCCTTAGAAGACACCTGCAGCCGCCCCCTTATGGAGCAGCCGGCGGAAAACCACAGCTTGATGGACACATCGAAGAAGACCACGGTTGTCGCCGCAGGAACGCCGAAGCTCTTGGTTGCGAGCAGCTCTGCTCCGACGAGTAGGCTACCAGGGTGATCAGAGCTCTCAGGGGCATGGCACCAATCGGTGACTTGGGCCTTCCCCCACGCCAAGTCACCACTGACACAGCGCGGCAGTGGGCTCTCACAGCCTAAACTGCACCACACCATGCTGATCTCTTATGACGCACATATGGCTTGACGTGGTATCCGCTTGCATGATACCCACTTCTAGCTTAACTCATCCTTGCATGACCTATCGGAGTCAGCAAGGTTCCGCTACTGCGCTTACTACCCGACCTAATTATCGCAGAGGTTTTTTACCTTCGCGCTTGCCTTGGCGCTTTTTTCCCTCTCTCCTTCAAACCGCTGGCTTTCGTTCAACTTTCAACCCAATCTATCTCCAGATGAGCGCTTATTAATAATTAAACTTAACCAGACGTACGCAAACATCGCATGTTTGTGTGGATCTTACTGTGTAAGAAGGTAACGAACGTCCTGTCACGCAGCGCTCCAACCGCACGACTTAGTCCTGTCACGGGAAAAGCCACATGTAACACTACCAGCTAGTATTAAATTAGTGATACACCTATAACGTCATGCCTGTGAATGGAGTTTTATTTGGTGACCGTGACGATGTGTAACGTTAAGGTATCGGACTAATTTTCTTTCCCTAAAGATTTCTACTAAAAGAAAGCAGTAACAAGATAAACGGGTACCATACCAAAGTTCAATTGGTAATCACATAAACACTGATTATGTAAAAGGAACTGATCACCAGCATAATTAGGGGAAGTTGTACCGCCGAGCGGTTCTAAGCGCTACAGTCTCGAACCGCGGGACCGCTACAGTTGCAGGTTCGAATCCTGCCTGGGGCATAAACGTGTGTTATGTCCTTAGGTTAGTTAGGTTTAAGTAGATGTTGAGTCCCATAGTACTTAGAGCCATTTGTACCCAGTACTGTGTTAACCATTGGGGTTGACTTCATTCGATACTGAACTTGTTTTTTGCTGATAAGATACACAACAGTAGCACAATTCAGCAAGCAGGTAGATTAGTTATAGGTAAATGGTACCTACTGACAAGGACGAGAGGTTACCACTTTATTATAAGAAATTACTACTACTGAAATAGATATGAAGTAATTGTAACTTTTGTACAGATTATTACTTGCATTCTTAAAGGACATACGCTTCCTTATATCATTTACCTCAAGTGGAACATGTGGTACCTAGATCTAGTACAGCTTGAATATTTGTAGCCAGAAAACACTGTTAACAACATAACACATGAAATTGTAAAAAACTGTTACTTCGATAAGAAGAATCTTTGAACTGAATACTTTCAATGTTCTCTTAGAGATTGTACTTTGATAAAACTTTAGCTGTCCAATCATGAAAATGGAGTATTTCAAAACTGATACTCACTAAATAATTATGTACTCTATAACTCCAGAAACTGTATTAACTTTTGTTAAGGAAGGTTACTGCTTTTCATTTCAGTAAGTTTATCGTAGCACTAGGTATAGGAGCCTGTCTAGGTAAAGAACTAAGCATAAAATAGGATGGCTCAAAAAAAAGTGTGTAGAGCACAAAACTAGTATCGAAAACGAAACCGCATAACTATTCCTTGCAGTTTACAGCACTCAACTAATAATTTAAGATTAAGGTGGTGGCAGCGTCGACCTCTTGTGCTGTTCGGAAAAGGTGGAAGCAGACATCTATGGTTTTTTCTGCATAACAAGCTCTGAAATAGCTCTTCGTAGCGACGGATTTTCACAGTACAAAGCTAACCAAAGTATGCAATGAATAAATAATAAGCCGAGTAACTTCCGCATGCGAGGCTACATTACATAATCCCTACGCCTGCTAGCCGCGACTGACTCACGCCACAAAGGAGCTTTGCAGTTCGACAGTCAGCTCCACCTCTTCTATTCCCACCTAGCTAGTTCCGTTGTGGAGGAAATTCCCTCCAAATTTTACATGATTACAAAGCTACTTTCCCTATACATGAATCAGTATCACATATAAAGTTTTTTACATACTTTTACAGCACATTTCTTTTAAAATTACATCCATAGATTAATTACAGTTACATAAATTATCATAAATAGTGACTAAAATATTTACATTAATGTTACATGGAAGAGCATGGTAGTACAGAAGTCGCATTAAGTAGAAACAAACAACTAATTTAGATAAGACCATAATAGGTAACACTGATAGGTGTCTCCTTTACAAACGCCACGTTATTGTCGTACACACAGTTCTCAGTCAGCGTCCTCTCTCCTACGCCCCGAGACTTCCAAGAGAGATAACAACTCAGCAATTCGCGCTACTCGCCGATCGCATCCCTCCTTTGTATCGAGCACATACTCTTTGTACATGCTATCCGCTCGCAGAAGAATGAATACAGGCGCATCAATTTCCCCCCTTAAGACTTATCAGCAGGGGACTGGTAACAGGAGTGCCACCACTAGACGCTTTCATCGCCCCCTTGCTTTCTTACCACCCAATTTAACCTGCCTTAAATGCACCCTACATTTCGTGCACTTCTACATGTCTTCCGTGAGGAAGTTGACTGAGAATAGAACATTGATTCCAGAATGAGATTTTCACTCTGCAGCGGAGTGTGCGCTGATATGAAACTTCCTGGCAGATTAAAACTGTGTGCCGGGCCGAGACTCGAACTCGGGAACTTTGCCTTTCGCGAGCAAGTGTTCTACCATTCTGGAAACATTTGAGATGTGATGCTACAGAAGAATGTTGAAAAGTAGGTGGACTGATAAGGTAAGGATTGAGGATGCTCTCCACAGAATCGGAGAGGAAAGAAATATGTGGAAAACACTGACAAGTAGAAACAACCGGATTATAGGAAATCCGTTAAGACATCAGGGAATGACTTCCGTGGTACTTGGGGGAGCTGTAGAGGGAAAAAACTGTAGAAGAAGACAGAGACTGAAATACAAATAATTGAGGACGTAGGCTGCAAGTGCTACACTGAGATGAAGAGGTTGTCACAGGAGAGGGATATGTAACGGGCTACATAAAACCAGGACTTAAAAAAAGAGGATGCCCGCGATCCCCCACTTGAACCCTTAATCTGAACACTGGACGCCGTAATCATCGGTACATCTCCCCAAGTACTTTCCACCTTCGACTCATCAAACATCCTGCTGAAGAAATCAGCGACTTGATTCTGTGAATCTCTAATCTGGACAACGTCGAATCGAGAGGCAGATATACAGACAGCCCAAAATGGCTCTGAGCACTATGGGACTTAACATCTAAGGTCATCAGTCCCCTAGAACTTACAACTACTTAAACCTAACTAACCTAAGGACATCACACACATCCATGCCCGAGGCAGGATTCGAACCTGCGACCTTAGCGGTCGCGCGCTTCCAGACTGAAGCGCCTAGAACCGCTCTGCCACACCGGCCGGCCTGACAACCCAACACACCACCCTTCTGGTCTTGCTTGGCCTGGCCGGAATCCAACTTAAAGTTCGATTATCAGTTTCAAACCTAAACCATCAGTGTTCTAGATAAAATATGAATATTTATAACGCATACAGAACCACCAACGCTTGCAATTCACTCACTGAACTAATGTCTTTAGGGTTCTGACAACGACCTTGAAGTATTGGCCAACGACCTGCCCTACGCTCCTCTTCCTACTCTTGCAGCAGTACAATAGCAACACCTACGTTTGACACGTCTGTTTGTACGATAAACGGTTAGTTAAAATCCAGAATGCTCAGCACCGGAGAGTTGCTGATTGCCTACTTTATGGCCTCAAACGCGGTTGCTGCGACTCTTCCTACTCAAACCTTTCACCCTTTTTCCGAAGTTGATTCATGAGAGATGCGGTTTGTGCAAATCTAGGCAAACATTTTCTATAAAAACTTACCACCCCACGAAACAAGCTATAGCCTTTTTACTTCGGTGTCAGGGAAAGCTATCAATAGCCTTAGTCTCGAAATGGTTAATACTCACACCAGTGGCCGACACGGTGTGACCTAGAAATGAGATTTTCTAACAAGCCAGTGTTACCAGAGAGGAATTTACAGTCAATCCCGCAGCCTAAAATCAGGCCAATGCTCAAGATGTTCTTGAAAGTTATTGCTGTACATTACTACATTGTCCAAATAATTGGACATGCATTTAAATTTAAAATGGCCCAATACTCAATCCCATAATCTGTACAGGACAGCTGCTTCCATGGTCAGCCCAAAGGGCACTCTATTAAATTCTAAGGCATTATAATCAATACAAAACGCAGTTAGTGGTTTATATTCTTCGTCCAGTGGTATCTGACAATAGAGCTTGATTTAAATCTAACACTGTAAATACCCTTACCCTTGAAAGCTAAGTGAAGCAGTTGTGTAGATCGGTAAGTCGAACTAATTCTAGCATTACCTGTTGGTTAAGAGCGCGATAGTCACCCATTGCCCTCGACCCAGAGCCCCTAGGCTTAGGTACCAAGAAAACAGACGCTCATAGAGAAACGCAAAAGGCCTAATTACTCCGACTGCCAATAGGTGGTCAATAATCTCTAACATCTCTCAGCTTGGCGAGGAGAGGCTAAAAGGCACACATCGCACCGATATGTCATCCATCGATCTGATTTCGTATTCTCGTACTCAAGTACTTCAGTGAGAACTTCTGAGACCTCTTACGAAATCTAGTAATTTTCCCGACAGGTGGGATGGCAAATCCTGAACACGGATTGAACCTGCGCTACAACGGACGAAATCTGCAAAGTGGGATCCACTTCCTCGGGACCAAATATAGTTCCCTACTTGAATAATCGAGGAGCAAATTGAGCTTGTTGAAAAAAAAAATCACAGCCCAGTATCATTTTTAACTGAAAGCCCCACAACTACACAAAATTCCACTGGCCATGAAAATGGGTACACGGGCTTTCACTGCTAAAGGTTCACCAGCCACTGCCTTCCATCCCTCACTAGTGCATTGTAACTTTGATAACCCACCTACTAGCATGTAATTGGATTACCAGTCCAAATTATCAAGGACACGCCATTACCTGAATCTACAGGGTATTTTTAATTAAACTTTCCCTACTTAACACGTTATAACATGGGAACTAACTATCGTACTAGTACCAAACTTGGTAGCAGTAATGTCAAGGAAATGAGGAAGAGAAATAATGCAGACTCAGTTCAGTTGATGCACTTTTAAACCGCTGCTACGGCATATCATAACATTACATACCGCTAACATTACTCCTACAAAAGTGGCTAGATATGGCGCCCATCAGCGTTCAGAAGAATCTGAAAGCGCAGGATTGCATTCAGCACAGAAGCACGTCCGTAGGTACGCTGGCCATCTCTCCTGATACGCTACGATTCAGATCATCATATGTGTAAATGTTTCCCTCAAAAACCCTGTGCTTCAGGTATCCCTACAACCAGAAATCACAGGGAGTGAGATAAGGTGATCGTTCCGTTCAAGCATATGGAAACGATCGGCTGATAATTCGATCGCTTCCATATCTGTTTCGGAGAAGCTGGTAAACTTCACGAGCAATGCGCAGTAGGGCCCATCTTGCATGAAAACCTGTGAGTTCAATGCGTCTCTCTGCTACAGGGCAGATATGACATGCTGGCGAAGCATATCGCAGTAACGCTGGCCAATCAGACTGCACGCCTTTGGTTCATGAGCGCCAACCCGTTCAAAAAAGAATGACCCAATGATGAACGCAGCCGTGAAGCCACACCATACAGTGACACATTCCCCATACAGAGGATTTTCGTGCACAATGACTGTACGTGAAGATCCCCACACTCAGCAATTCTGTGTGTTCACCTCATCCGTCAGAGAAAAATGAGCTTCGTCTGTTCATAGTATGGTCCAGGGCTAGCCCGCATCAGCTTCAGTCCTTGCGAGATACTGGAGACGGAAGTCAACACGTCCTTGTGCGTCCTATGGCGCAAGTTGCTGTACGATATGGATCTTGTACGGATATCATTTGAGAATCGTTCGAAGTACCATCCATGCAGTGGACAATGGGACGGTCCACTATCGTGACGCAGCACGCGCACTGCCTGACGATCGGGAATTGCGCTCAGCGTTGTCTGCCATAGAAACAGCTACTCCGTCAATCATCTGCGGTGCAGCCGGTCGTCGTCCTCTTCCTGGAGCGGCGCCCAGTTCTCCAGTTGATTCCAACTTCTTCATCATACTCTGCACAGCAGGTAGAGTAGGAGGACCCTTCCGTAACCCTTTCTGCCGGCGATATTATCTCAGTGCAGCTGCAGCATAAATGTTGTTTTGATAGCAGAGCTTCACCAATAATTCCCTGCTTCCTTTGTCCAAGCTCATGTTGAAACTTCAACAAGTGCACTACGACTGGTGAGGTATGTGAGACTATGAATCACAATGACTGACCACAGCACCTGATGGCCATAGTTGGGACAGGACGGTGGCGCTGTGACGCATGGAAATCATGCACCCCACACTCTGAACATTAATGCTACCAAGTTTGGTACTCGTACAGTAATTAGTTTCCGTGTTATAACGTATTAAATAGGAAAAGTTTAATTATAACGACACGGTACTAAATCGCACAGGAGTCAGTCCCCACTGCGGCACACACAAATGGGACCCGTGTGGCATTAACTGTACGTACCTTACAACGTCCCCATGGGGGAGTGCACAACCCATCCTCGGATGCCGCCCCCTGGCATCAGCTGTTCAAACGCTTCTCGCGAGGCGCCTCACAGTCCTTAAGTAAATGACACAGGCTATCGCATCTAAAACACTTGCGCCGCTCATGTTCTAGATTACTTGTTCCTCCCCGTTCTTCCTGAAGCACGATTCCCACTCTCGCCTGTGACGTTATTCCACTACGCTGCAAATCCTCATGTTTAACTTTCTCTATATTAGTCACCAATTTGTCGAAATCAGAGAAGGTATGCAGCTTATGTAAAAACATCATGTAACAACGGTTTTGAGGTGACGACTATTCTAGAACGTTCACGATTGCTTTTGCCTCTGTTTCCCCTATACAAGGTGCAATTTTTGATACGCTCACCCATTCAACATACTCTGCCAGTTTTTCATTGATTGCTTGTACCCTATAATAATGCTCATCTACTACGTCCTTCCTCCTATGCATTCCCAAGCAGAAGTGCGGCGTAATTTGTGTTGTATGATGCCGTGTGATCTGTGGAACAGTGGATAATATAGGTAAAGCACACTGTTTTTTCACATCATTGTCTATCAAAGTGGGAAACAATTTTTAATGAACGTACTTACTTTTTTCTGTGAAAAGTGAAGGATAATCTTTATTTTGTTTCCTGACTTCATTTCTTAGTGCTCTAATATGCACACATTGAGGGCGTGAGGTAAACAACTGCAGATACGAGTGCTCGTAAATTCCAATGAATCCAAGAAACGCCATTGGTCGCACTGTTTAAGAAAAATTTCATAGATTCAGATGTGACTCACGTATTATTTAAAAGGAAGTGCGACGAACAGATTCATTCGTTAATGGTGTGCTTCTGGTGTTCACCAGATATGATACCATTTTGTTAATAAACTGGAAATAACAACTCGGATATACACTCAGAAGGACAGTATTCATGTAAGATAATGTGAAAATCTCATTTATAATGGAAAAACACATAATAGCAGATGCAACATGTAACAGTATAACTAATGCACCTTAGAACTAGGCCAGCGAAATTAGTTTCCTCAACAAATCAGTTTTTGTGGAAATGTAACGAATTTCTGTTTGCCATAAGGCATTTGTATTTGACCCATCAGAAAGTGGAACTACATGCACAGGTGGTTTTCAAATGCATGTGACCGCAAATTATTATGGGATTAAAAATGCGAGAAATCCCTGGAGCAATAAAACCACTTTTTCCTGTTCACACAACAGCAGATCATCGTTCCCCCACAGCGAAACAATACACTAAAAATACCATACTTTCTGTCAGCCGCATGACGTGTGAGATTGGATAAATTTTATCATTTATTTGACGTAAAAAAATGGTTCAAATGGCTGTGAGCGCTATGGGACTCAACTGCTGTGGTCATCAGTCCCCTAGAACTTAGAACTACTTAAACCTAACTAACCTAAGGACATCACACACATCCATGCCCGAGGCAGGATTCGAACCTGCGACCGTAGCAGTCTCACGGTGCCGGACTGCGCGCCTAGAACCGCGAGACCACCGCGGCCGGCTATTTGACGTATTTCAAGAAATTTTTTTATCTAATTACTTTTGTAAGATCACTAAAATAGTTTATTCATACACTCATTTTTCCTGTGAACTATACAGCCGTTAATACATTTTTTTTTCGTTCAAAGATCTTGCTATCTAACGGTTTCACCGTCAGCTGGACCAACAATCTACCTTCTCTTTCTTTCATAGTACTTCCAGTATACGTGATGTAAATGAGAAGACAATGAACATTCGAAAAGTTTACTTTTCTGTTACTGTCAGCACTTATTCTGTAAGACATTACTATGGTTTTCCATTGTCTTACCTTCGCAGATGTTCCTTTCACTATCTCCCTTGCGGACGGAAGAAATATAGCGAAGATCATCGTGTCATAGAGGTCCGCGATGAGGGCGCTGACCCTGTACTTTTGAGCCTAAAGGCGAGCAAGGCCGAGGGGTACTCAGGTTTAGGGACAGCCAGATTCAACGTACATTAGTCATTAACTATCACATCACACTGAAGATTAAGACGAGGACTTTTGCGTTTTTCAAAGCCGTCACAGTTAACAGCCTAGAACGATTTTTTATTGGGTTACTGTCTTGCCACTGCGTCGGCTCGAATTCGTGTCAGACATGATGAATGTGTCTCTTGCAGAAACTGAATCATGAGGGACCCTCGTCTGCTGTCTGGCTAGCGTTCAGGCTCAACCCGTTCATTTTTGCCTTCGTGCAATCGTTTCTCAGCTCTGGCATCGATGTCACTCTCCCAGCTTCGATTTTGCTCTTCTTACATACTATCACAGTTCTATTTAGTTCCATAGAAACAATGGAGAACTGCTGGATATCAGCAACGTCCTGCAACGATATTTCAGCGCAGAGTCTTCTGGCCATCTTCAGGTGAGTACCACTGTAGTAATACTGGAGTGTACGCTCTGAGCTCTGCAGTTTATTTAGCTTTCTGTCCGTTCTCATTAACTCTAGATAGACGATGCTCTGAACGTGTAAATGATGACCTTGCTGTTTTGGCCCTCAATCACCAACTAACAAAACTGATCGTTCAATGTCTATGATGGTTTCCTCTCAATTCTGACGCACAGTTCCTGAAACATGATCATAATTTGTTGCTGGGTAAATGTACAAATCGTATAGGCACGCAGATGACAACCTCAGTCATCTCAACAACGTCTTTCTTGAGAGTGGCTTTGAACACATTAGACTATTTAACCCAAATTACAATTTTTGTAATCATTTTGCTTTATGGGCAGAATACATAACAAGGACGTGTAGAACATACTAAAGGAGTTGTTAAAAGCTATGGACCTATTTTCGTGGGAACAGTTCTTTTCGTTGCTTCATGGACAAATGACTGCACCGGCAATTACGTGATTTCTGTTGACCTCCCTATCCGACCTACACTAAAAATCGGTAAATACATTATTCCGATTTTTGTTTTCTCTCTACACAACGACATGCACTGAAGAGCCAAAGAAACTGGTACACCTGTCTAACATCGTGTATGGCCCCGCGAGCACGCAGAAGTGCCGCTGAAAGACGTGTAATGCACTCGACTAATGTCTGAAGTAGTGCTGGACGGAATTGACACCATGAATTCTGAAGAGGTGTCCATAAATCCGTAAGAGTACGAGGGGGGAGGAAATCTCTTCTGAACAGCACATTGCAAGGCAGCTCATGTGTGTTCAATAATGAAACTTCCTGGCAAATTAAAACTGTGTGCCGGACCGAGACCCGAACTCGGGACCTTTGCCTTTCGCGGACAAGTGCTCATGTTCAATAATGTTCATGTCTAGGGAGTTTGGTGGCCATTAGAAGTGTTTAAACTCATAACAGTGTTCCTGGAGCCACTCTGTAGCAATTCTGGCTTGTGGGAGGTCTCATTGTCCTGCTAGAATTGCCCAAGTCCGCCAGAATGCACAATGGACATGAATGGATGCAGGATGCTTACGTACGTGTCACCTGTCAGAGTCGTGTCTAGACATATCAGGGGTCCCATATCAATACGACTGCACACGCCCCACACCGTTACAGAGCCTCCACCGGTTTGAACAGTCCCGCTGATATGCAGGGTCCATGGATTCATGAGGTTGTCTCCATACCCATATACGTCTACGTCTATCCTCTCGACACAATTTGAAACGAGACCCGTGTAACCAGGCAACGTGTTTTCAGACATCAACATGTGGGTGTTGACGGGCCCAGGCGAGGCGTGAAGCTTTTTGTCGTGCAGTTATCAAGGTGACACGAGTGGGCCTTCGGCTCCGAAAGCTCATTTCGATAGTGCTTCGTTGAATGGTTCGCAAGTTGACACTCGTCGATGGCCCAGCACTGAAATCTGCTGCAATTTGCGGAAGAGTTGCACTTCCGTCACTCTGAACGATTCTCTTCAGTTGTCGTTGGTCCCGTTCTTGCAGGATATTTTTCCGGCAACAGCTATGTCGGAGATTTGATGTTTTATCGGATTCCTGATATTTATGGTACACGCGTGAAATATTCGTACAGGAAAATCCCCACTTCATCGCTATCTCGGTGATTCTGTGTCCCATCGCTCGTGCGCCGACAACAGTATTTTCAAACTCAATAAATCTTGATAACCTGCCATTGTAGCAGCAGTAACTGGTCTAACAACTGCGACAGATACTTGTTACCTTATACAGGCGTTGCCGACCGCAACGCCGTATTCTGCCCGTTTACATATCTCTGTATTTGAATGCGCATAGCTATGCCAGTTTCTCTGCCGCTTGTGTATATAAATGGAGATGATTGAACTTGAGCGAGGAGTGATATCACTATTGGGTCTACAGTTAATATTAGCAGGTTAATGTACTCGACAGGGACTGCGATTGCTGTGTTCGGATGAAGGCTGACTTGGCATCCCTTCGCTCACAGTTGCAATCGGCGCTGACTTCGGTCGCGCAGCTTGAGGCTGTTGCCAATGGGCACCACTGTGGGGAGCCGGACTTGGGTATCACGGGGATGTCAACCTCGTCCCGTCTGTCTCCAGATCGATCTGCCGCTGTGGTTGCCCCGGTTGCTGCCCGCGGTGGGGCTGAGCCCTCGCCTGTGGTTGATTGGGAGGTCGTTCCAAGGCGTGGCAGGCAGCGGAGGCTGATCAGAAAGCCTCCCCGGTGCGTCTGACAAACCGGTTTCAGGCACTGTCTCTGGCTGAGCCAGATGCAGCTGTCTGCCCTGTTTCAGAGGATCATTCTCAGCCTTCAAGGTCCAGGCAATCGCAGAGGGTGAGCCTATTGGTAGTTGGGAGCTCCAATGTTAGGCGCGTAATGGGGCCCCTTAGGGATACGGCGGCTAAGGAGGGGAAGAAATCCAGTGGGCACTCCGTGTGCATTCCGGGAGGAGTCATTCCTGATGTGGAAAGGATCCTTCCGGATGCCATGAAGAGCACAGCGTGCAGCCAGCTGCAGGTGGTGGCACATGTCGGCACTAATGACGTGTGTCGCTTAGGGTCTGAGGAAATTCTCTCTGGATTCCAGCGGCTATCTGATTTGGTGAAGGCTGCCGGTCTTGCTTACGAGATGAAGGCAGAGCTCACCATCTGCAGCATCGTTGACAGAACCGACTGCGGACCTTTGGTGCAGAGCCGGGTGGAGGGTCTGAATCAGAGGCTCAGACGGTTTTGCGACCCTGTTGGCTGCAGATTCCTAGACTTGCGCCATAGCGTGGTGGGGTTTCGGGTTCCGCTGAATAGGTCAGGAGTTCACTACACTCAGCTGGCGGCTACACGGGTAGCGGAGGCTGTGTGGCGTGGACTGGGCGGTTTTTTTAGGTTAGAAGGTCTCGGGAAAGTACGGGGTGGGCTGCAATGTCAAAGGGTGCATGGCAATTATAGGACGTGCTTGGATCAAGGAACAGTCGGAATTATAGCTGTAAATTGTTGTAGTTGCGCTGGAAAAGTCCCTGAGCTTCAAGCGCTAATAGAAAGCACAGAAGCTGATATCGTTATAGGTACAGAAAGCTGGCTAAAGCCTGAAATAAGTTCTGCAGAAATTTTTACGAAGTCTCAGACGGTGTTCAGGAAAGATAGATTAGGCAGAATTGGTGGTGGAGTGTTTGTGTCTGCCAGTAGTGGTTTATCTTGTAGTGAAGTCGAAGTAGATACTCCGTGCGAATTGGTATGGGTGGAGGTTATACTTAACAGCCGAATTAAGTTAATAATTGGCTCCTCCTACCGACCCCCAGACTCCGATGATACAGTTGCGGAACAGTTCAGAGAAAGTTTGTCTCGTAACAAATAAATACCCTACTCATATGGTTATAGTTGGTGGGGACTTCAACCTACCCTCGGTATGTTGGCAAAAATACTTGTTCAAAACCGGTAGTAGGCAGAAAACGTCTTCCGAGATTGTCCTAAATGCTTTCTCCGAAAATTATTTCGAGCAGTTAGTCCACGAACCCACGCGAATTGTAAATGGTTGCGAAAACACACTTGACCTCTTAGCCACAAACAATCCAGAGCTGATAGAGAGCATCATGACTGATACAGGGATTAGTGATCACAAGGTCGTTGTAGCTAGGTTCAATACAGTTTCTTCCAAATCCATCAGAAACAAACGCAAAATAATTTTATTTAAAAAAGTGGATAAAGTGTCACTAGAAGCCTTCCTAAAAAACAATTTCCATTCCTTTCGAACTGACTATGCGAATGTAGACGAGATGTGGCTCAAATTCAAAGATATAGTAGCAACAGCAATTGAGAGATTCATACCTCATAAATTGGTAAGAGATGGAACGGATCCCCCGTGGTACACAAAAAAGGTCCGAAAGCTGTTGCAGAGGCAACGGAAAAAGCATGCGAAGTTCAGAAGAACGCGAAATCCCGAAGATGGGCTAAAATTTACAGACGCGCGAAATTTGGCACGTACTTCGATGCGAGATGCCTTTAATAGGTTCCACAACGAAACATTGTCTCGAAATTTGGTAGAAAATCCGAAGAAATTCTGGTCGTATGTAAAGTACACAAGCGGCAAGACGCAGTCAATACCTTCGCTGCACAGTGCCGATGGTACTGTTACCGACGACTGTGCCGCTAAAGCGGAGTTATTGAACGCAGTTTTCCGAAATTCCTTCACCAGGGAAGACGAATGGAATATTCCAGAATTTGAAACACGAACAGCTGCTAGCATGAGTTTCTTAGAAGTAGATACTTTAGAGGTTGCGAAGCAACTGGAATCGCTTGATACGGGCAAGTCTTCAGGTCCAGATTGTATACCGATTAGGTTCCTTTCAGATTACGCTGATACTATAGCTCCCTACTTAGCACTCGCTCACCGATAGATCTGTACCTACAGATTGGAAAATTGCGCAGGTCGCACCAGTGTTCAAGAAGGGTAGTAGGAGTAATACATTTAACTACAGACCTATATCATTGACGTCGGTTTGCAGTAGGGTTTTGGAGCTTATACTGTATTCAAATATTATGAATCACCTCGAAGGGAACGATCTATTGACACGTAATCAGCATGGCTTCAGAAAACATCGCTCTTGTGCAACGCAGCTAGCTCTTTATTCGCACGAAGTAATGGCCGCTATCGACAGGGGATCTGAAGTTGTTTCCGTATTTCTAGATTTCCGGAAAGCTTTTGACACCGTTCCTCACAAGCGACTTCTAATCAAGCTGCGGACCTATGGGGTATCGTCTCAGTTGTGCGACTGGATTCGTGATTTCCTGTCAGGAAGGTCGTAGTTCGTAGTAATAGACGGCAAATCATCGAGTAAAACTGAAGTGATATCAGGTGTTCCCCAGGAAAGCGTCCTGGGACCTCTTCTGTTCTTGATCTATATAAATGACCTGGGTGACAATCTGAGCAGTTCTCTTAGATTGTTCGCAGATGATGCTGTAATTTACCGTCTAGTAAGGTCATCCGAAGACCAGTATCAGTTGCAAAGCGATTTAGGAAAGATTGCTGTATGGTGTCAGGTGGCAGTTGACGCTAAATAACGAAAAGTGTGAGATGATCCACATGAGTTCCAAAAGAAATCCGTTGGAATTCGATTACTCGATAAATAGTACAATTCTCAAGGCTGTCAATTCAACTAAGTACCTGGGTGTTAAAATTACGAACAACTTCAGTTGGAAGGACCACATAGATAATATTGTCGGGAACGCGAGCCAAAGGTTGAGTTTCATTGGCAGGACACTTAGAAGATGCAACAAGTCCACTAAAGAGACAGCTTACACTACACTCGTTCGTCCTCTGTTAGAATATTGCTGCGCGGTGCGAGATCCTTACCAGGTGGGATTGACGGAGGACATCGAAAGGGTGCAAAAAAGGGCAGCTCGTTTTGTATTATCACGTAATAGGGGAGAGAGTGTGGCAGATATGATACACGAGTTGGGATGGAAGTCATTACAGCATAGACGTTTTTCGTCGCGGCGAGACCTTTTTACGAAATTTCAGTCACCAACTTTCTCTTCCGAATGCGAAAATATTTTGTTGAGCCCAACCTACATAGGTAGGAATGATCATCAAAATAAAATAAGAGAAATCAGAGCTCGGACAGAAAGGTTTAGGTGTTCGTTTTTCCCGCTCGCTGCTCGGGAGTGGAATGGTAGAGAGATAGTATGATTGTGGTTTGATGAACCCTCTGCCAAGCACTTAAATGTGAGTTGCAGAGTAGTCATGTAGATGTAGATGTAGATGTAGATGTAGATTTTCACCTTTCTGTTGGCTAGGGTTTCCTTCAGCTACTTCACCGACTGAATGAATGGGTATTCCTACACTCGTCGCCATATAAAGCTGTTTTGATTATTATCACAATTTTTCTTGTAACTTAGTTCAAGATGTAAGGTAACATACTACCTGTACTTATGCAGTAAAGAAAAGACCTAGGACTTTTATGGAACAGATTGTAATAATTATACAGTTCTCTAGTTACAATATGTTACACGGAGATTAACTTTTATTCCAACACGTGAATGTCTTAGAGTATGGTACCTATCAGGAAACAAATAAAAAATAAATTACAACATGACGATGAAATCAAAATTTTCACAGGATTACAATGTGGCCACAGTTCCGTTTGGGCCCAGGTCTCAAGGAAGGTGTTCCTCCAAGGGCACTCGATCTGCAGAAAACGCTGTTGCTAGTTGATGCTGTGGACGTGAGTCTTGAGGAGCGTCGGTACCTACAGGACTCGCAGCACGGGTAGTAAGACTTTGCTGTAATTCTGTAACATTCATGCACATCCCTCATGAAAATGATACGGCGTAATCCACTCACTCAATGCTCCCTCAGTGAATAACGGAGCAAATATATCCGCTTCAACAATACTTCACTAACAACTGCAAAGAAATATATGCATTGCTTCAAAGGGCTTACTTTAGGGTAGATGCAGAGCAGAAATGATAAAATAAAGGTCAGGAATTAGACATTCACAAGTTTAAATTCAAAACACTGATCACATTGTGGGTAGAAGCTCTCGCAATTGCGTACAGAATTGCTATATAATTTAATACAAATGTCTTCTTCAACAGACGGTTAATTACTTTTAAATTTTCGGTATTTAAACTTTCAATTTTGAGCGAATTTTCAAGTAACACTCTAAAAGAACACGTGAACCTAAACCAGAGTGGCCCAGGGGACGTAACTTGTTAAAATTAAAAGACGCAAATAATAAAATTAGATGTAAAAGTTCAGAAAATTCCACAGACCAAACGATCTCATAGAAAGTAGCTTATTAAATAGGTGCTTCGGGAGAAAGTTCAACAGAACTGAAGACAACATTAGGTGCGTAACAAGAAAGCTTAGTAAATCGTTAATATCCTTCATATGCACAACTGGTCAGACAAGGTCAGCGGCACATGACCGCTAACAAATCTGCTGTCCACTGCTAAGCAATCCCTCTGCATAGTTGCACCGATATACACAAAGATTTCACCACTACTTCATAAGGGGGAACTAAATAGAACGTCTTTTCGAATGAAACGCGTAATAATGTGCACAGCCTGCGGCAATTAAGTTAAACTTGTAAAGCTGAAGACCGTAATAGTCTGAGAGCAATAATGTAAGGTTTTCATATTTTATTCTAAATTCAATCTCACAAATGAAGTAGAACTTCAACAGTAACCTGATGTGTGGTCAGTGTTGACCCAACGTTCTCTTTTTTCAGACCACTTCCTAAGATGCACCTACATAAAATTTGAGGTTCAAAAACAGTGAAGCTGTAAGCATTTTAGTGTGAGTATTTGTTTTCTGTGCAGGTGAACGATGCGACTATTATCTCTAGGGCTGCCGTGGTGCCCTCCACCGCCCGAGACTGTGGCCCTTCTGATAGAGAAAAGGCAGCTATAGGTTTCAGGTCAGGACTCTGCGTAGGCCAGTCCATTACAGAGGTGTTATTATCGCGTAACCACTCCGCCACTGGGCGTGCATCATGAGCAGGTGCTCGATCGTGTTGGAAGATGCAATCGCCATCCCAGAATTGCTCTTCAAAAGTGGGAAACAAGAAGGTGCTTAAAACATCAATGTAGGCCTGCGCTGTGATAGTGCCACGCAAAACAATAAGGGGCGCAAGCCCCCTCCATGAAAAGCACGACCACACCGTAACACCACCGCCTCCGAATTTTACTGTTGGCACTACACATGCTGGCAGACGACGTCCACCGGGCATTCGCCATACCCGCACCCTGCCGTCGGATCGCTACTTTGTGAACCGTGATTCGTCACTCCACGCAACGGTTTTCACTGTTCAGTCGTCCAATTTTTACGCTCCTTACACCAAGTGAGGCGTTGTTTGGCATTTCCCTACACTATTTGTGACTTATGAGCAGCCGCTGGACCATGAAATCCAAGTTTTCGCACCTCCCGCCTAACTGTCGTAGTACTTGCAGTGGAATTCCTGTGTGATGGTCTGCCTATTACACATCACGACCCTCTTCAACTGTCGGCTCTCTCTGTAAGTCAACAGACGCGGTCGGCCTGTACACTTTTGCGCTGAGGCGCGGGTGTACCTGTTTGTTATCTTGCTTTTCCTTCGTATTAACATTGCTGACTATTTTCTGTGTAAGACATTAGTGACGTGGATTTTAATTTTGCTGTTGTGTTTGTGCGTCCTAAATTGTGAAACGGAACACCTTCTGGCTTAGCGCCGCTCTGTTGCGTATATTTCTTCCTTTTCCTGGGAAGATTTGCTGCTGCGAACGCAGGTTCGAATCCTGCCTCGGGCATGGATGTTTGTGACGTCCTTAGATTAGTTAGGTTTAAGTAGTTCTAAGTCTAGGGGACCGATGACCTCAGACGTTAAGTCTCACAGTGCTCAGAGCCATTTGAACCATTTGAACATGGGTGGGTTAAAGTGTAAATTGGTCGAGAGAATAGTAATACTTCCGTCCTAGGGTGCGCTTGTTCAATTTTAAAATCAGTGTGAACGAGCATACTTAAATTTTCTGGGACTTTCTGCTACTTTTCTGCTCTCTCTTTTCCCGTGTTAAATTTTGTCTAATCTAACTTGGGCTCTTTCTGATTCTCCTCGTGAATCGTTTACTAATGTGGGTATTGCAGACGAAGGAGAGGCAGCTAATACCTTAACACTAATTTTTCATTACATTCTTAGCTCGCTCATCTGAAGAATTGTTCCATCGATCTGTCCTTGGCTCTCACCCGATATTGCGGTCGGAGTCGTGAATTGGTATTTAAATGTTATGTGTATTTCTAAACAGTCTTTTGAGTGTTGTAGACATATTCTGCTCCTGTGCTTAGCCTAGAAGTCAGTGCGGCAGGCCAGTGGCCAGCTGGTACCTGACGTGATAGTATACTCCCGCTTGTGCGGCTAAAGCGTTTTGAATTAATTCTGGTGTTGCTGTATTCATGATACCGCTGTTATTCTGTAACTGCTCTTGACGACAAAATTTTATTTTAACTTTGGTAGAGCTCTTGGAACACTTGATCTTTTTCCTTTTGTGTTCCTAACTAGTAAAGTTAATTATCATCCTTGTTTATTCAGAAAGCTATTTATTAATCCTTGTTAATTTACATTCAATTTGGGCATTGGTTTGCCATTAGAACTTCAAAATAATTGTTCGATTGTTCCAAGAAACATATATAATGTTGGTTGGTCGGTAGTAGCAAATCTCGCGTGTTCCATAGAACTGTTGTATTGAATCGAAACTCTTTGTTGCGCGTTTCGGACGTGGCCCGCCATCTGTTACTAGCTACCAATCAGCTCAATAAATGTTTTTTGAATTAATCATAATGGTGCTACCTCAAGTTTCAGTTGCAGCCAAATGTCAAATTGTTTTTTTCAAAGCTATAATGAAGCCTATAGGCTCTTGTTCTGCATTAATTTAAATTTTGTTATCACTACTAAAGTTGTTTTAAATATTCTCTGAAGATACATTTCGTACATATTTAAGTAAATTGTCTTATGTTTTTTACGAATGGCGCTTAATCTTCATTTTGGTACAACCCTTCCAACTCCTAGGCGATCAATAAATCTCAGGTAGCGTATCACCTGTGTTATCCAATCTCTACATTGAATAAGCAATAAAGTAGAGAAAGGTGATTTTAGGAAAGGGTTTTATTGTTTAGGGTGAAGATATAAAAAAATGGTTCAAATGGTTCGGAGCACTATGGGACTTAACTTCTGAAGTCATCAGTCCCCTAGAACTTAGAACTACGTAAACCTAACTAACCTAAGGACATCACACACATCCATGCCCAAGGCAGGATTCAAACCTGCGACCGTAGCAGTCGCGCGGTTCCAGACTGTAGCGCCTAGAACCGCACGGCCACCCCGGCCGGCGAAGAAATAAAACTCTGAGGTCTGCCGATGACGTAAGATGAATTGAATTTAATGGGCAGTGACTTTAATACAGGTTATAAAATGAACATCAACAAAACTAAAATAAGGCTAATGGAATGTAGTTGAATTAAATCAGGAGTTGCAGAAGAGATTAGGAAATGAAACACTAAAAGTAGTAGACGACAGTTAGTATTTTGCCATCAAAATAACAAGATAGTCGAAGTAGACAGGATATAAAAGTTTGTGTAAAAGACAAATGTTGTAACTTCTAATATAAATTTAAGTGTTAGGAAGTCTTTTCTGAAGAAATTTCTCTAGAGCGTAGCCTTGATCGGAATTGAAACGTGGATGATAAACAGTTCAGACAAGAAGAGGATACAACCTTTCGAAAAGTACGAGACGATATTGCAGAGCCTGTGTTGTTAAGAACGATACAATATTCCTTCGGACATGTATGCATGCAGGTATTCTGCTTAACAAGACACCTTCTGAAATACCGCATTTGTCTGCCGATACCAGGCACAGCGACTTTCAATAAAGATGTCCTCCCCTGCATGGCAGTTCCACAATGTGTGCACGAGCACAGGCTGTGACGCAGGAACGACGACATATGAAGTCTGGTGTGGCCGTGAGTCGTGCGTCGGTAGCCAAGGCGGTTAAGGCGACCACTCAAGCGAACTGGGAAGCCCGGGTTCAAGTCCCAGTCGAGCACACATTTTCATTATCGTCACTCCCTTATACAACTTATGTTGTTACTACTTGCAAATGCGAATACATTTCATATATTTCGAAATGTGGAGTTACACAAGTATGCTGAAGACTGGACTGGTAGATCGGATTACTAATGCAATACAAAATAGAAATGGGAAGAAAAAAATTTATGGCACAACCTGAATAAAGAATGAATCGGTTGATAAGATATATCCTGAAGCATCAGGAATTTTTGATTTGGTATTGAAGTATGGTGGGTAAAAATTGTAGAGGGAGACAAAGGCTTTACTTCCATAAGAAGGCTGAAGTGGACATGGCGTAGGCTACAGTAGTAATACTGATATTAAGAGAAAACTATGAGTTTTTTGAGATAAGAAGATAAAGGTCACAAATTAATATTTATTGTCTTATTAATATAAACAATTTACACCTCACATTAACAAATATAGCTCATAATAACGAGTCAAAGCTATTACCAACAGTCTCAGATTTTTTATTACCACATCATAAGTGTCGTAAGTGTCTCTAAGTGTCAATCCGTTTTAGACTTGACACTTCCCATTATTTTGATGTCTAAGTCTAATCAAGCATCGACTAAAATCATGTAGGCTGACCAGACTTTATATTTAATTTACAATTCAATAACAGTGATTGTAGAGGTCCAACCATCCATTTTATGACTATATTGTAATTGGGCCTCTGTCCTTGTAATGGTAGTTCCTCACTGATTTACCTGTGAGAGCCAACAGACCAGGACGGATGAGCCGAGAACCCCCACCCCCCTGCCCTGCCACTCTGCTGCGTCGGCATGCCTTGTAAACCAGGTCGGCCAGTCCACACCTCCACATCTCTTCACCACCACCCCCCACCCCCACCCTTCTTCCCCTAGCCATCATCCCTCCTACCCCGAGCAGGTCGTCAACCCATCTGGCATCTCGCTTCTGTAATCCGAGTGGGCACAATGCAACAGCATGCCTGCCCCTGCTTGCACCCAGCTGTGAAGCAGTTTTCACCGTGTCAAAACAGAAGAAAACAGGAAAAAGTGTCCAGTGGCAAGTAGCAGTCAGTGTTATCAGTAGCAGAGTGGAAGTGGAGCTTATGCACCTGGACCATGGACCTAACTGCTGTAAAACTGCCGACACAAAGATGAGCATGTCAGGGCAGACCATCTCAGCAGAGGGGAAGGGGGGGGGGGGGGAAGGGGAAGGATTGGCCTACTGGTTGGCCTTTGAATGATGGGTGTCTTAAGCTGGCCATGCAGGATGAAACCCTCATCATCCACTCCATCCAGATTCTGGCAAGATGGTTTGCTGCACAAGTAACATGTTTACCTCTGGTAACAGACTGGTGCCCCATAGCAAAATACTTGTACTCTTTCTTCATAATACACAGGGCAGAATTTAGAAGGAAGCTTAAAAGATGGTGTCGTATGGGAGTTCACCACATCACCTAAGTGAACAGTCTATAGTGAGGCCCTTCGTGTGAGATGTTTTCCCCTGAAAGTGTGGCACGTTCTAAGCAGGAATTTGGGCAGAATGGCCTATTTGAACTAGGTCCCTGAATCTCCCGGAAACATTTTCAGACTACTTTGTTTCACCGCTTGGTGAAAACATGTGACAAACAGACAGAAAAACTTCGGTGGGATGCGGCATTCTTTCCTTTTCCTGCATACGAGAGAAAAAGGAAATGGGTATTCTTAAAAAAAGAACGCACATTGGTGGAATAGAGAAGTGAAACAATGGTCCAGTACTGCAAGTTCAGAATTTGAGAACAGTATGGCAGAAGACCAGCCGTTTGGAGACTTAGTTTTTCGTAGCTTTTGGTAGGAGAAAAACAATAACAAAACAATTATGCCATTGGCTGGGGAAGAACAAACTTTTCCTCATTGGTGGGCGTGTTCTGTTTGGGCAGGTTTTCTCTTCACCTTCCTGACACGTTTTGGCCTTCCATCTTCGCCAGCATCTTGACTTTGCGACTTGTTGCTGCTTGAGAGGCCAATGAATTGGTAGACGAGTTTATGCTAGACTCTTGTTCGAACGCACATTGTGCATATGATTGTATAAAAAACTATCTTATTTATGTCATTAAAAATATACAAAAGGCTAGATCACAATTTTAAACTTTTCTGTATCGTCCATCTCCTGCAGCATGCTCTTTTAGGTTCCGAAAATTTTGTGAGAATATCTGGTTGCTACGGCTTGTTAGGACGGGACAGTATTTCACTGTTTATTTAAATTCAAATAGGTTCACCCATAAATGGACACACGGATACAGTTGCATGGCTAATATCATTCCTCTTTTTGGTATTTATAGGTGGTTATGTGGCACTAAATCTTAAGAAGCTGATCACTAAATGGTTCAAATGGCTCTGAGCACTATGCGACTCAACTTCTGAAGTCGTCAGTCGCCTAGAACTTAGAACCACTTAAACCTAACTAACCTAAGGACATCACACACATCCATGCCTGAGGCAGGATTCGAACCTGCGACCGTAGCGGTCGCTCGGCTCCAGACTGTAGAGCCCAGAACCGCACGGCCACTCCGGCCGGCGAAGCTGATCACTACCGATCCTTCTCCCTACCGCACAACTTCGCCTAACCGGTAGATGTTGCTACCATTTAATTTCATATTACTCAAATGTACTTTATACTGTGTACGATTTAAATTTTTGGAATACTTTTTATCGCTTGCAGTTATCAAAATGATGTAATAAAATCTGAGTTTACGTAGGCAACTTCTTTGCTTGCGTGGTTATTAAATCCCTTCACGGGATTATTAATACAGCATTATGGAAATGTCAATACCCAGGACTCAGTGCTAAGGGCACTCCGTTTCATTGATAGAATTAATTAAAATACGTTACGTAATACATTTTCTCTTGAGCGTCTGAGTTCTGTGGAAGGATCTGCCTCTCAGCGGCCCATCGGATGCAGATCAGGAATCCGTTCCGGCGGGAAGGTTCTGCTCGATTGGCTTTTGCCTCCTTTCATTTCTTTTCATCGTTCGTCAGTGTAAAGATCGTAGCGCTGACTGTATTTTTTTTCTTTCGGAATAATATTTGTAAACGACTATATAATTTTGATGTAAATATATCAGCGCACTGATTGTTGAAACTGAAAGGTCAGGGGACATCGTAGCAATACAAAGTTGGTAACTTGATTGTAAAAACAGTAATAGGCTGCATATTTGAAATTTATTTATTGCGGGCTTCGTGCGGATAGTGCTTTATCACATAACCTTAAAGTACACAGAGAGGACAAAGTAGCTGGCACGGTCATAACCACACTAACAAGCCGACTTAACAGCATAAATTCGGGAACAAAGGTAAAGTATAAAATTTTGGGTACTTTCGTTAAAATTCATGCCACAGAACGAAAACGTGTGTATGAAATATAAGAAATAATGAATTACCTTGTATACGACAACAAAACAGTCATATCACCGGTAGCTGAGTGGTCAGCGCGATAGAATATCAATCCTAAGGACCCGGGTTCGATTCCCGTCTGGGTCGTGGAACCGCGCGACCGCTATTGTCGCAGCTTCGATTCCTGCCTCAGGCATGGATGTATGTCCTTAGGTTAGTTAGGTTAAAGTAGTTCTAAGTTCTAGGGGACTGATGACCTCAGATATCAAGTCCCATAGTGTTCAGAGCCATTTGAACCGTTTTGAACCGGCTGGGTCGGAGATTTTCTCCGCTCAGGAACTGGGTGTTCTGTTGTCCTAATCATCATCATTTCATCCCCATCGACGCGAAAGTAGCCGAAGTGGCGTCAAATCATAACACATACACCCTGCTAACGGTCTACCCGGCGGGATGCCCTAGTCACACGACATCATCATCAGTAGAGAATATAACCATGCGTACATAAATATACGAGCCCTGCATGCTGGTAACTCTTAAATCACGTATATATGATTCCCTAAGTGAAATGTAGACTGGCAATGGCAAGGAAAGCGTTTCTGAAGAAGAGAAATTTGTTAATATCGAGAATAGATTTAAGTGTCAGGAAGTCTTTTCTGAAAGTGTTTGCATGGAGTGTAGCCATGTATGGAAGTGAAACATGGGCGATGAATAGTTTGGACAAGAAGAGAATAGAAGCTTTCGAAATGTGGTGCTACAGAAGAATGCTGAAGATTAGATGGGTAGATCACATAACTAATGAGGAAGTGTTGAATAGGATTGGGGAGAAGTTTGTGGCACAACTTGACTAGAAGAAGGGATCGGTTGGTAGGACATGTTCTGAGGCATCAAGGGATCACCAGTTTAGAATTGGAGGGCAGCGTGGAGGGTAAAAACCGTAGAGGGAGACCAAGAGATGACTACACTAAGCAGATTCAGAAGGATGTAGGCTGCAGTAGGTACTGGGAGATGAAGAAGCTTGCACAGGATAGAGTAGCATGGAGAGCTGCATCAAACCAGTCTCAGGACAGAAGACCACAACAACAACAAGTGAAAGATATCAAAAACTCAATTACTGGTGTAGATAAGCACTCGAAGCAGGGTAAATGGTGTCTTCGTCTATAAAAAGTCGTTCGATGGTGACTTGGTAATAATTCGAAAGCGATAATGACACCATTTGTCAGACCCGAGACTGAAATACATAATAAAAATTTCTTATTAAAAGTATGTGTTTAACACGTCACGTTTTCACTGTTAGTTGTTAGCGGCGTTCATGGGTGACAGGAAGTTGCTTCACACTGCGAGAAATGCGTGTCAAGTTGTCTGACATTTGAAACATTGTAAAACACTGTTTTTAACGATTTTTACGTCAGTTTCTTATACCAGTTCGTTATTCAGTAAAGATATGACCACTTCACATGGAGACTTCTCCTTCCACTGCTAACAAAATAACAGTGAAGTACAAAATCCTTCCCTCATCACATTTAAACAGTATGCAACATAATTTTCGCTAAGAAATTCGATACGTGTGATTTGTAAAATATTAAACACTGCGGCAAGATACCGTCCGTTATAACCGTTTTAGAAGAGTGAAATGGGACAAAACTAAGACACTGAGGTGGTATAAAACAGTAGCCATGCTTCTGCAAAAGTAATTCATCGGAAACATTTTCTCTCGCAAAAAATTTGTTGTGTGTTCTCCCTATTGCCATAATGCAGTGTTTTCTAGGCAAAAAATGAACTCAATTTATATTTTGTAGAGCAACGAAGCATTCAATAGTCATAGTTCGTTTCCAGAGCAAAGGGCTGAATGACGGAGTTTGAAGGACTATCGTAATGAGATGCAAAGTCCAATCAGAGCCACTATTGTCTCGCCTTTGCGATGTACGGCGCACAGGCGGAACAATGAAAGCTAGTTAGGGTGACTTCACAGCACGCTTCTGGGTGACCTCTGGAGCAATACAGCCAAGTGATCGAGTTCTGAGGCAAGTACTGCACAAGTGCAAAGAATCGATGGATGGAACTTCAAACAGTGCGGCCCTGTGAAAGACTCGTAGCTGCCGGCGCCTGTGGTCTCACTGTCACTGCCCCCAAGATAGAAGGTCTCCGATTGGCATACCAACACTGCAGTATTTATTTTTAATGTGCTCTCACAAAAATGGGAGGCTGTTATTCATAAATAATAGATTTTCAAACCGACTAAAAAATCCTTTCCCACCTTCTGTTATAGCTGAGGTTTGTGTTATAGTGGTCCATGTCAACTAGTAGACTGTTATGTCCATACGTACTGACAAGCCAAAACATTACTACCTCCTGCTTAACAGCGTGTTGGTAGTCCTTCGAACGTAGTACAGCAGCGATTCAGCGTGGCGTGGATTCGGCAGATCCTTTTTAGGTTTCCGCAGGTGTGTCTACGCACTGGTCACGTAAGTTCCTAAGTTTCTAGCCGGTGGTTTGTGGGCGTGGAGCTTCCGCACGATAGGGCCCACGTGTGTTCCGTCTGCTTCACATCTATCGTGTTCCGCAAATCACTATAGAGACATTCTGGTCTTGTGAGTGGAGCAGTTATCCTGCCGGAATATGTTATCGCCGTCGGGGAAGACATCAAGTGTGAGAAGATGCAGAGGATCTGGAGTACAGTCTATGTAATCCACAGCTATCATTGTCGCTTCGGTTACTAGCAGAGCTCTCATGGAAGCCCATGTGAATGTACCCCATAGCATCAAACAGACCCCACATGCCAATATCTGTATCGTGGTGAGCGTTTTTGAGCAGCCGTTCAATTAGATGGTCACGTTTGCAGACATAATCATCGATACGATGTGACAAGAAATGTAATTCATCCGATCAGTTACCTGTTTTTATTGTTCCACGATCGATCCTCGATGATGCCGAGCCACCTGCAATTGTAATTGACAATGTTGTAGGGTGAACCAGGCAACAACATGTAAAAGTGGCTTCTGCGGGACTCGGTGTTCAACAGTGTACTATATGAACTGTGGGATCCGAAATACTTGTACCAGCACCGACATTGTACTGTCGTTAAGATTTGTCGCAGACCGACGCCTATCCTGCTTTATAAAGCAGGCAAGCCTCCGACCTCGCCAACTATTGGTATCACCATCCTTTAACCACCTTTCCATAGAATTTCGAGTTAGTAGCATGCGAACAGCCGTGTGCGAGATGCGCGTTTCCAGGAGCAGATCCATAACAATATTGACTTTGTCAAAGTCGCTTATGTCAGTGGATTTCACTATTTACCGCCTACACCGTCGCTAGAACGATAATCCATCCAGTCAGATGATCAATACTGGGGAGCATCTCCGTCCCTGGTGTCTCTGGGTTCGAAGTGTATAGTTTTGCCTTCACATACTTCACATCGCTTTTATTTATTCTGTTTTTGTTATCTTCTCTGTTCTGGATCTTCCTATCCCAGCTGCTCGTGTCTCCATTTACAAGGAATCCCTTGAGTGCGACGTCGCAAGATCATTCTTTAGTAAGGCTTATTTGAAGGTTTTTGTAACAGTTATCATAGGAAAAATATTACCTGCTAATGACTCTGCACATACATCAGGACGAAAGAAAATTATCGTCCTGGAGATGCAGAGATCAACCATCTATGGGATGCATGTATTAAACTTCACAGAATGAACATCACAGACATTGAAAAAATGTTCAAAACAAACCTTAACTTGCACCATGAACACCGAAAGCAAAATGGCGAGCCACAATGATCACAAATGTTCACACCATTAAGATCGAAGGCGAACTCCTTAGGAGTTACAAACCGTGCAGGATGTTCAGCTAGGTATTCATTCTTAAAGAATGCATGTACAATGATATTGGTGTAACGGAGTGATGAGAACTGACAAATGTGATGGCATGCAACCGAATGCGAAACAGTTTGTCGTGGAGCTTATCGTTAAACTGGCTTTCTTTCAAGGCGTAGTTGCAGATGGTGCGATAATATGTTTTACAGACACGGAAAAAATAATCAGCCAGAGGCTGACTACGTAAAGTGGCTCAAATGATATGAACTCCAATGTCTCACACTTTACGGGCGGAATGGTTTACCCTGAAAGAGTATTATTTTAATCCACAGACCAGGTATCAAGCAAAAGCAAATTATTTTGACTATATTGGCCCAAAGCAGTGCTAATACCATAGTTATATTTATCTTAAGCCCATTTTCTCATTCATGCTTTCTGTCGCGTAAATATTCCTTACTGTCCTTGCAAGATCATTCACACGAAAAGGATCGTAGGGGGCGGAAAACCTCCAACTTCCCGCACCACGATAAATAACTTTCCAGACAATTCACCGCCCAGATTAACAGTCGGCACAATTGTGTACAAATGCGTTAGGTATTAATGTTCGTTGATCCATATACAGTTTTCTTGCTACCTCTAATTGCTAGTGTTCCTTTCATGTGCATTTCCTCTTAAAATCCGAGCTGAAAAATTTGTTACTGGATGATAGGAAATTTTATCTCTTTTATAAACTGTTGGGCCAAATCCTCAGTTTGCTGTGTGTTGTCAAGTTGACGCTTTTTTTTTGAAATTTCATTATCTACGTCTTCCAATTCTGGAGCACTGCCGGCCACGGTGGTCTCGCGGTTCTAGGCGCGCAGTCGTGAACCGTGCGACTGCTGCGGTCGCAGGTTCGAATCCTGCCTCGGGCACGGATGTGTGTGATGCCCTTAGGTTAGTTAGGTTTAAGTAGTTCTAAGTTCTAGGGGACTGATGACCACAGCAGTTGAGTCCCATAGTGCTCAGAGCCATTTGAACCATTTTGAACTTACTAAACTCGTATCGTCATCATTGTACTCCTCACGTACATTGCCCGCACAGTCGAACGTATACGACACCACACATTTCACTGATTCATCTGGCAGAAATGCTAATATTTCTTCTGCCACTTCTTTCTCACTCTGTGAAATTCCTTTGGTTCCATTCGGATGTAATGTTATCTTCGGCATCTATTGTCACAGATAAAAAGCAGTGCTTGCTTTGTTTATTGTTGCCATCCCTACACCACTAGCACTGTAGCGCTGTTCTCAGTCACTCGTGGACTAAGTAGTTCATTTACGCTCCGCAGCCTCATTCTGTGCTTACCATTTGATACTCTCAGTCCCGCTCCCTGTTGCCATTAGCAGCAAATATTGTGGTTGCATGGTAGACTATGTGAGGCGTCGAATGCAATAATCATCATTGGCCTTTTGCGATGTCGCACTCAAGAGGGTCCTTGTTAGAAGTTACGGCCAGTGCGCTGGAAGCACTCCATTAGTCGCGGGAAACCGGCCATTTGGAAACTGATGGGAAGTATCGTGCAAGTACTGTGTAGCGCCAGGCACGGCACCTTGCTATCGACTAAGTGGAGTTTCGATATGTTGCTTTCAGCTGCATTACCACACACCATCGCCGCATAATCTAGCACAGGTTGAAGCAGAGTCTTTTACCAAATAACGTGGGGTGCGGATGTAGGGTAAGGATGGTGTTCATCAAAGGGTATTAGGCGATGAGGTGTCCTGCAACTTCGATGTGCAAATCCTCGATGTACTGACGTTATTCGCGGTCTCGTTCCACGGAATAGCGCTGCCGTTGATGTAGACCGGGGGCAGGTTCACAGGCACTGAACAACGCGCGACGGTCAAGCGCTGTGTCTTGATGGCATTGATTCTCAGCCGCTAGACGATTCCGGCAATGATGTCACTGGAGGCACGTTGGAGGCGACACTGCATATGGTGTGATGAAATGATGCGCATAAAGATGGTGGTATCGTCAGTGACAGCGCGAGTAGAGGTACACGTACACTGATACAGTGTACTGTGGACACTCCGTCTTGGGTTGGGTCCGCACGGGATACATCTGAACGGCCAGGTGGCTTTGGAGGGGGCGGACGTGCGGTAATGGAATCCCCTATGCGCGACGCTCCAGAACGTCAATGGCTTCCTCTGCAAGTCTGAGGAGCTGCTCCTCAGCTGAATGTTCTCGACGAAACCTAAACTGTTCTCGGGTATTGTGGCCTCAGTGTCGATATGTTGTAGTAGTCTGTGTAGGTAAATGCCATTAATAGTTGCAAGTTGTGATCCATTTTCGGGTGTAAGCTATTAGCTACTTACATTGCCAGATAGTCAACTATTTATTCTTATGGATACTAAGCAGTCTACAACTTACAGGTAGTGATTCATTTTGCTATGGGTGGTCAGCTACATATATAGAGTTAGGACTATAAGGATACATTATTGTCTTTTTTGTGACTGATAACAGTGTACTGAACAACATTACATCAGTATTTACCCCATTTTTCAGGCTAATAATAATAGCTACTAGAAGTAGTATGTTTTTAGGTTGGCTAGTATCTTCAAGTACATTTGGCTGAACAAGCTATTAATACCTATTTTTTCCTGAGCTGCAAGTCAGGTGCTGAGTTGTGGACATGAACTGTGGACCTATGGATGCCAAACTATTAGACTATACTCAAACGTGTGGTACACTTAGTGATGCAGTTACAACTGTGTTGAAAATATCAGATAGCAAATTATGTGACTTGTTTGTGGTAAGGCTGTTAGCCACAGAGCAAAAACAACTAATACACTGAATTGTTACATAGGAAGGAACCAACAATATCTGCACTTGTACCCATAATACCCTGTATAACCAGTAACCTATAAGCATTGAGCTGTTATACACAGACAGAAAAATCGCAACACGAAAATACAATTAATGGAGAGCTATGAAATTTCGGGAAAACAGGTGTCTAGTGAACGTATTTAAGTGATTGAAATTGCAAGAGCTCTCCGATGTGGCCGAGCGGTTCTAGGCGCTTCAGTCTGGAACGGCGCGACCGCTACGGTCGCAGGTTGGAATCCTGCTTCGGGCATGGATGTGTGTGATGTCCTTAGGCTAGTTAGGTTTAAGTAGTTCTAAGTTCTAGGGGACTGATGACCTTAGATGTTAAGTCCCGTAGTGCTCAGAGCCATTTGAACAATTTTTTGACATTGTAAGATCACAGGTTAAAGCAAACTAAAATAAGGCATTAGAAACATGGAGTGACTATTAAACTACATGAAAAAAACGTGAATTAGTTACAAACTACGGCGTGCACGCACTTTATTCAACATGTAAACCTCACTATAGATGTTCGGATTTAGGCTATGAATTGTTCGATATGCCTGCCATCAATGAAGATGATGTGGCGCATGTGTTCGGATCCGGAGAATATGGCGGCCAGGCAAGGCCCGTGCCAGTGGCCTCTGGGTACCCCAGAGCCAGAATGCAGGCCCCAGAGTGATCTTCCAGGACATTAAAGACTCTCCTGCTTCGATGGGGTCGAGCTCCGTCTTGCATGAACCACATCTTGTCGAAACCAGCGCCGCTTTGGATAACAGGCATAAAATCATCTTCCAAAACCTTCAAGAAACTTTCGGTAGTTACCATGACATCAAGGAATATTGCACCGATTGTTCCGTGACTGGACACTGCATACCACACAGTCACCTGTTGAGGGTGAAGAGACTTCTCGATCGTGAAATGCGGATTCTCAGTACTCCAAAAGTATCAATTTTGTTTACTGACGAAACCATCCAAATGAAGTGCTCTTCGTCACTGTACCAAACCACACAGCGCATAGGAATTCCCATCATGCCCCGCGGCTAAGAGTGCAGTTTGAACGTCCAAACGCATAACGTTCAGAATTTATTACGATTTTATTTCATATAGTTCAATAACTTTCACCTTGTGTGAACTGCTGATTCATTAATAATACATGTAACAGCCACAACATTGAACGCAAACATGCAAACGTGAATGTGTTGAGTTGTACAGGTGTCTGATGTCAGTATGTGGCAGGAGTTCTATGTCTGTTGCACTTGGTCGGTCAATAAAAGGGTGGTTAATATTGATTGCGGATGACGCTGGAGTTGTCCGATAATGTCGCATATGTGCTGACGATCGAGCAGGCCAAGGCAGCTTATCGGCAAAGTGTAGAGCATGTTGTGTTACAACAGGAATATGTGGGCGAGAGTTATCCTCTTGGAAAATACCCACTGGAATTGCATTCATGAATGACAGCACAGCAGGTCGGAATGCCAAACTGAAGCACAAATTTGCTGTGAGGGTGCACAGGATAACCAGGAGAGTGCTACAGCCATCACACGAAAAAGCAACCCAGACCATAGCTCTAGGTGTAGATCCATTGTGTCTGCCACGCAGACCGGTTGGTTGCGGGTCCTTAATTGGCCTCCTCCTAACTGACACATAGCCATCAAGAGCACCGAGGCAGAACCACCGAAGTTGCATATGGCCATGGTTTGGAGTCAGTGGAAAGCACCCTATAGGGCTTCTGACAAGGAGCTGTCCGTGAAATGAAGTAATATTTCGTTGTGTACTCTGATGCCGTACGCAACTCAAATTGCTGCCGCAGATGCAGTACGACACGCCAGAGCCATACGCCGAACACAGTTGTCATCTCGCGCGATAGTGCCACGAGGCCGTCTGGAGCCACGTCGTCTTGCGACCGTACATTCCAGTGACCAGCAGTGCCAGCAATCATGTTAAGTGGCTACATTCCTGCCAACTCTTTCTGCAATATAGCAGAAGTAACATCCAGCTTCTCATAGCACTATTATGTTGATAATGGAGTCTTTGTCGCCTCGGAGGCATTCTTGACTAACATCTCCTGACCACGTTCAGTCTCAGAGATAACTAACATTTACAACTACAGACTGTCTGAAAAACAAACCAGACCTGCATCCTCATAGTGGCGCTACTAGCGCCGCTCTTGTGCGACTGGCGCATCATTTGAACAGACATCATCTTTCAGATGTAGAAACACGCCTATCAGCTTTCGTTTATGTCGCACAACACTTTCTTGGTGTTGCGATATTTTTCCCGTCAGTGTAGATTCAGCGCTTGTAGTTACAAATAGTATTTGCAGGCAGTTAACACATATTTTGCGTTATACTCATTTCGTACAATTAGTGTGAATGGGGTTAATTATGATTACTTCCCAAAGCGTATTTAGGACTGTGCACATTCTGCAACTACTTATTTCACTCTCACAGAAATATACAAATATGTTTCCCATACTTACTTTTGCCTCTTCATTTTGGCTACTGATCAGGAATTGCTTCTCTATTTACTCCAGTTATTTCTTCCGGGAAGTTGGAGCATATCGCTCGTTGTTGGTATGACCATATATGCTGAGAGCACGCTATTGACCTCTTTACACCATTTCAGTAATGTGCTCTAAAGGTTACCACACAATTGCTACGAATGCCGCTAGTTACTAGTGTTTCGAGAATCGTCCTTTCGACCGTGCATATACTCTATTACTACACTCCTGGTAATTGAAATAAGAGCACCGTGAATTCATTGTCCCAGGAAGGGGAAACTTTATTGACACATTCCTGGGGTCAGATACATCACATGATCACACTGACAGAACCACAGGCACATAGACACAGGCAACAGAGCATGCACAATGTCGGCACTAGTACAGTGTATATCCACCTTTCGCAGCAATGCAGGCTGCTATTCTCCCATGGAGACGATCGTAGAGATGCTGGATGTAGTCCTGTGGAACGGCTTGCCATGTCATTTCCACCTGGCGCCTCAGTTGGACCAGCGTTCGTGCTGGACGTGCAGACCGCGTGAGACGACGCTTCATCCAGTCCCAAACATGCTCAATGGGGGACAGATCCGGAGATCTTGCTAGCCAGGGTAGTTGACTTGCACCTTCTAGAGCACGTTGGGTGGCACGGGATACATGCGGACGTGCATGGTCCTGTTGGAACAGCAAGTTCCCTTGCCGGTCTAGGAATGGTAGAACGATGGGTTCGATGACGGTTTGATTGTACCGTGCACTATTCAGTGTCCCCTCGACGATCACCAGAGGTGTACGGCAAGTGTAGGAGATCGCTCCCCACACCATAATGCCGGGTGTTGGCCCTGTCTGCCTCGGTCGTATGCAGGCCTGATTGTGGCGCTCACCTACACGGCGCCAAACACGCATACGACCATCATTGGCACCAAGGCAGAAGCGACTCTCATCGCTGAAGACGACACGTCTCCATTCGTCCCTCCATTCACGCCTGTCGCGACACCACTGGAGGCGGGCTGCACGATGTTGGGGCGTGAGCGGAAGACGGCCTAACGGTGTGCGGGACCGTAGCCCAGCTTCATGGAGACGGTTGCGAATGGTCCTCGCCGATACCCCAGGAGCAACAGTGTCCCTAATTTGCTGGGAAGTGGCGGTGCGGTCCCCCACGGCACTGCGTAGGATCCTACGGTCTTGGCGTGCATCCGTGCGTCGCTGCGGTCCGGTCCCAGGTCGACGGGCACGTGCACCTTCCGCCGACCACTGGCGACAACATCGATGTCCTGTGGAGACCTCACGCCCCACGTGTTGAGCAATTCGGCGGTACGTCCACCCGGCCTCCCGCATGCCCACTATACGCCCTCGCTCAAAGTCCGTCAACTGCACATACGGTTCACGTCCACGCTGTCGCGGCATGCTACCAGCGTTAAAGACTGCGATGGAGCTCCGTATGCCACGGCAAACTGGCTGACACTGACGGCGGCGGTGCACAAATGCTGCGCAGCTAGCGCCATTCGACGGCCAACATCGCGGTTCCTGGTGTTTCCGCTGTGCCGTGCGTGTGATCATTGCTTGTACAGCCCTCTCGCAGTGTCCGGAGCAAGTATGGTGGGTCTGACACACCGGTGTCAATGTGTTTTTTCCATTTCCAGGAGTGTAGTTGTTTCATTATAACTGAAGTATACAATTGTGCCCATGCTTCCTTTCCTGTGTGGTTACTTTCTGGCCCTCCTTGCCAGCCGCGGTGGTCTAGCGGTTCAGGCGCTCAGTCCGGAACCGCGCGACTGCTACGGTCGCAGGTTCGAATCCTGCCTCGGGCATAGATGTGTGTGATGTCCTTAGGCTAGTTAGGTTTAATTAGTTCTAAGTTCTAGAGGACTGATGACCACAGATGCTAAGTCCCATAGTGCTCAGAGCCATTTGAACCATTTGAGCCCTCCTTATTAGCTACTGATTGAGGATTGTATTTCCACTTACTCCACCTACAGCTTCGGCTCCATGATATGAATCACACTTTCTTTTCAACGATAGGTTCCCTACTAGCATGCTACTGATCTCTAAAACTTTCCATCCCTAAAGCCACATGGTGTTCGAATTATATTATTTTACTTTCTTTATCATTAATATGTAGAATTTTACATACAAGTTAATACGCTGATTAGGGGTACTTACATTTTAGTTTATATTGTATGGCAAATATAGCTGCGAAACTTTTTCATTTATTATTTTATCTTACTTTTACCACCCTCTGAGACCACCCACAACATATGCATGTCATTAGCTGATTAACTCCAGTCTTTGTAAAATGCCAGCACTTTTTGTCTGGTTTCCTAGTATCATATTTGTTTTATGGCGTCTACAGCAGCGTAAGTTTCATTTATTTTATCTTACTTCAGGTCGGTCCCAGAGTGGAGTGAAAGTAAGTAATTAACTGTTCGTTTCTAGTTCTTGCATTTTGTGTACACTTGTTTGGTTTCCTTATACCATATTTTTACATGATTATCCGTACGATAGCACTTATGAGCTCTTTTTGTGTTGACACGTTTAATATTGTTCTTGTATTTTAAAGACTACAGTAATACGCTGCATACATCTGCCTATTCTTGACGCTGGCTAGTAATGTGATAATTCTAAGTATGTACAACCTTTCACTTTTTATACTTCTTTCTTAAATTTTAATATTTTTATCTACCTTGTACTTATTTGTGGTATGTTTCCCTGTACAGTCGTCTGAAGAAGGATATTAGGTGCCTGAAACTGATCAAGAAATAAAGCTCAATGTTTTGAGAAGAAGTAATATGCTGTAACTCACGAAGGAGCTAACGAATTAGAAATATGTATTCCCAAGCAACTGGGCCCCATTTCTGTTCCAGTATTTCCTGGGGTGGGGGATGGGGTCACCTAGGAGTGTATAATACCCATGTGAAAATCCAGCAGCAGTTCATATAATCAGGCATGTTGGAGGAAATTCGTGAAACACTGTTCAGTTGTAAGGTATGTTGCCTAGGTCGAAGATAAGAAACCGGTAGATTTCTGTTTGCGTTTAAACATTTACACCTTAGTATTGTTATTACCACCAAGGTAGTGACAGCTAAAGTGATTATCTAAATTTTATATGAGATTTTTGGTACCTTTGGGCCTGCGCAGACGCTACTGCCTGATAATGCGACCTCGTGTACTGCCATAGTTTCAAGCAATTTTTCTTATCAGGAAATCTACGCAGTATAATGTGGGGTGGCTGCCAAATAGAGAGTTGGCAAGAAGCTCTTTACTGGCAGTGTTCAAGGTGTTGGTAAGGCCTCATATTTCTCACTCATGTTACCGTTTTGCTAAGTGATCTACATATGGGCAAGGACACCGTGGTTAAACTTTCTCAGCTTGAACCGGGTCTCATGACTGATTTGGTTACTCCCTGCAGGTTGCTGAATGAGGAAGGGGGAACATGTGACAAGTGTGGCACTATATTGTCTATATTTCCTGGGGTGGCACTACTTCCTATTGTGTCTTGTTGGCACTTATTGATAGTCGCGAGAAGCGGCATTGACCACTCTTCGGGCTGGGAAGCGCCGGAGGTTCTCTGGCGCAGCAGTCGGCCGCGAGTGAAGTGGTTGTTGACAGAAGTGGGGCAAGCCGGAAAGGTGGCGGGAGGGGAGTGGCTGGTGGGCCGAGAGAATTCCCAGGGAACAAGAGGCGTGCTTGGTGCCTTGCTCGAGCACTGTTATGGCAGAAGTATCAATGCTTGATCGAAAACGTGATAACTGCATTTGTGGCGACGAAAGCCAACGTTTGAATTAATGTATGATAGTGTTGTGCCTGTGCTGAGACTGTACTGATTAGCCTCTTGAAATTGTTAGCCGTTGTTGTTAAGGTCTGTATTTTATGAAATACCGAGTTTTGTCTAGTTTGAATTTAATAGTGATCGATCCTTTGCAATGTGTCAATGGTATCGTAAAAGGAACATTAAAGATATCCTTATGAGGCACCGGAGTAAGATACTTGTGTCTAACAGTCTGTAGCAGTCCGAAGCTACTGGCTGCCTTACGGGTGCTTGCATATTATTTAAGTTGAAGAAACGTTTCCCCGGTGTAATACATGCTTGTTGCATTTTAATGAAAGTAGTATGTAAGTCCTATTATATGAGAGCACGGTCTGTGCCGATGAAGTCCATGTAATGTTACTTATTTAAATGGAAAATACGCTATACACACATTATTTGCTGCTGAATTACTGGACAGGATAGTGACAGCAGTAGAGGTATGTTGCAACAGAAGGGAGGCGTTACTGTGTATTCATTATAGATTCCTGTATTTTTTTTTAGTGATGCTGTAAAAGGGGTTATTTTACTGCTTTCTGACGCAGATCGAAAGACTTATTGGTTCCACAATTATGGTTCGTTCCACAAAGAGGACAAATCTAGATTATTGTATTATCATATTATAAAAGTAATAAATTTGGAATTTGTATTTTTTGTGTTTAAGGATTCTTGTCTTAATGACATCCTGTGATGTCTTTATCAGGAACCATACTATGGATGTTAAAGGTTGGAAACTTTTTATAAGATTTTCTACAATAATTCAATTTTGACCAACTTCACCCTGTTAGCATTCTTATGTTAACGTGCACTTATTACGTTGCCCTAGTTATACTATTTATACTAAGGTCACTATTGTGTAATTTGATCAATAAATTTGACCTTGTAATCGACTCGACGATTGATTATTTTGGCCCAACTCGCTGCTTCCATTACACTGTGGTACGCCGCTGGCTAGTTAGCCACGAGACTCTGGGTGGATGGAGTATTTGTCTACAGAAGTAGAGGGCTGGGAGGGAGAAATGTGAGCACAGCCAGGAGTTTCGACGGTGCTGGTCGACCACCGATAGAAGTTTGGCTGCAATCAGAGAGCGGGCGTGTTCGTGTGAAGTTGCCTGTACACGTGGCAGTTATTGTGGTCCTGTTGAACTCAACGAACTTCAGTCGCTGAAACCCGTGGCATATGCACACTGGTTGTGGTGTGCCGGTGTTCCTTGCGTATCAAACATACAGCCTCATGCTGTGTCAATACATCCAGTTGTGCCGAGCAGCATTGTATGAGTAACAGGTACGGTAATCTCGTGTTTGCTATAACTGGTACCATCTAAAAACTATCACAAGACGATGTTAACTGGTTACATGAAGTGGCTGCCCCCAATGTATTACGTTTTCTGCATAGGATACAGAGTTTGCACAATTTTATGTTGTCAGTTGGATAGTCGATTTGTTAGATGTTTTTATATGCCATGTTTAACGATGCTGTTACACTGGTCGCGTGCATCATGAGTGGCTTGGATCATTGATAGAATAATACATGGTTATTTTTTAATAGTGAACTCTTTGAGATTAGTTCCTGTAATATTTTCTTGTGTCTTATATGTGCGACTTTGGACTGAGTTTAGTGTATTAAAGCGTTATGGCGGTTTTCAAGCGGCAAATACTCTTGAACCTTCACGAGGGAAGATGTTCTCGAGTGCACAGGACCGATAGTGTGTGCACGAACTGTATTTTCAGTTGCGAATATGGACAACCACCAGCTGTATAACGGAATGACAATAAAAATGTGTATCAGAACGGGACTTGAACAGATTTCCCGCTTATCGTGAGCGGTCACCTTCCCATTCTTTTCGTCTTTTGTTCGTTGAATTTGTGAGAGGTGGACGTCCCATGACACAAATTGAAGCCATCGTTGATCCATTCACTGTTTTTCATCAAGGGGCAGTAACCCTCTGACAGAACACTAAGTGCCGGCAAATATTTTGGCTGAGCAATGTAGCCTTACAAACGAAGAAATGAAGGAAGATTATGTTTAACGTCAGGTCACATCGAGGTCATTGGAGACAGCCCGAAGTCGGATTGTGTTAAGGACGGGAAAGGGAATCGGTCATGCCCTTTCAAAGGAAACATCCCGACATTTCCCTAGAGTGATTTAGTTAAATCACGGGAAACTTAAATCTGGATGGCCGGACGCGGATTTGAACCGCCGTCCTTCCGAGTCCAGTGTGCTAACCACTCCGCCACATCGCTCGGTACCATTAGATTATTCGAGCATGCATCACAGCAACACCCTAATTTCCACATGTCGTAAGCCACGTGTCTACAACCTACGTCAAAACATGATGTGACGTAGCATGTGAAAACTGCTGGATTTGAACGGGTTACTCCTGTAACTGAAATATCACATCTGAAGATGGTTCTGAATGAACCGAAACCGGTCATATGAATAAAAATATTTGCAATCAAGACGGTTTTTAAGTAACATTATAATTTCACTTATTTCTGTTGTCCCAAAAGACATTATGTCTGTTTTTGCAAAATAATAAGTCACAGCTGCAAAATACTAACGCGAATTCTTTGCAGACGAATGGAAAAACTGGTAGATGCGAACCTCGGGGAGGATCAGTTTGGATTCCGTCGAAATGTTGGAACACGTGAGGCAATACTGACCTTACGACTTATCTTAGAAGAAAGATTAAGAAAAGGCAAACCTACGTTTCTAGCATTTGTCGACTTAGAGAAAGCTTTTGACAATGTCGACTGGAATACTCTTTTTCAAATTCTAAAGGTGGCAGGGGTAAAATACAGGGAGCAAAAGGCTATTTACAATTTGTACAGAAACCAGATGGCAGTCATAAGAGTCGATGGGCATGAAAGGGAAGCAGTGGTTGGGAAAGGAGTGAGACAGGGTTGTAGCCTCTCCCCGATGTTATTCAATCTGTATATTGAGCAAACAGTAAAGGAAACAAAAGAAAAATTTTGAGTAGGTATTAAAATTCATGGAGACGAAGTAAAAACTTTGAGGTTCGCCGATGACATTGTAATTCTGCCAGAGACGGCAAAGGACTTGGAAGAGCAGTTGAACTGAATGGACAGTGTCTTGAAAGGAGGATATAAGATGAACATCAACAAAAGCAAAACGAGGGTAATGGAATGTAGTCAAATTAAATCGGGTGATGCTGAGGGAATTAGATTAGGAAATGAGACACTTAAAGAAGTAAAGGAGGTTTGCTATTTGGGGAGCAAAATAACTGATGATGGTCGAGGTAGAGAGGATATAAAATGTAGATTGGCAATGGCAAGGAAACCGTTTCTGAAGAAGAGAAATTTGTTGACATCGAATATAGATTTATGTATCAGGAAGTCGTTTCTGAAAATATTTGTTTGGAGTGTAGCCATGTATGGAAGTGAAACATGGACTATAACTAGTTTGGACAAGAAGAGAATAGAAGCTTTCGAAATGTGGTGCTACAGAAGAATGCTGAAGATTAGATGGGTAGATCACATAACTAACGAGGAGGTATTGAATAGGATTGGGGAGAAGAGAAGTTTGTGGCACAACTTGACTAGAAGAAGGGATCGGTTGGTAGGACATGTTCTGAGGCATCAAGGGATCACAAATTTAGCATTGGGGGCAGTGTGGAGGGTAAAAATCGTAGAGGGAGACCGAGAGATGAGTATACTAAGCAGATTCAGAAGGATGTAGGTTGCAATAGGTACTGGGAGATGAAGCAGCTTGCACAGGATAGAGTAGCATGGAGAGCTGCATCAAACCAGTCTCAGGACTGAAGACAACAACAACAACATGTTGATTTTAATTTCGTTTGTATCTTCAATTATATTAAGCTAAAATTTTTGTTGTTTTTATATATTTCAATATTTATAGCTTGAAATCTGAAATTACTTACGAAAGATACTGCCCGTAATTCGGTCATTGCAGAAATGAGTGGCAACCCAGTGTACCATCTTAAAGATTCTGCTGTCATTCCAACAAAATTTATGTTTCCAGGGTTAATATTTTTTGTAAAAATCAGTTAATGGCTCGTCGGGCTGTAACCAACGTCCACATATATCTTTCTTCAGGTCACCAAAGATGTGAAAATGACACAGGGAAAGATACGGGCTGTACAGAGGATGTTGAAGTATTTCCCAACCAAATCGCTGAAGTGTAGCCCTCGCCCAATTGACAGCAGGAGAAAAGGTGTCATCGTGCAATAAAATGACTCCTCCGAACGCATTCATAGCTCTGCTCACTGGTTGTGGTTCCACCTCCGAGTAACCTGACGAGCAGAGGATACCTGCACTCTAAGGAGGTCAAGAACTTTGGATTTCTTTGGTGGGGAAAATGAGGGATATTTCCACTGTTGGCTTTGCCGTTTGCCCTCAGGTTGTCGGAATGCAGTCGAACTGAATCATCCAGTTCCATGGTACGTCTGCCCCCACACTACCAGTCGGACAGAGGCTTCGATTTGGATGGAAAACACTGCAACATCCTGCGTACAGCCGTGACCTTACACCGTGTGATTGGTGAACTGAAGAAAAACGTGTGTGGACATCGGTTTCAGCCTGACGAGCAAGTGCAAGAGCGGATGCGGTTGTGGGTCCATCAGCGGCTCACCGCGTTCCACAAACCAGAAACTGGTTGTCTCGTCTCCCAATGGGATAAAAGTTTCAACGGGTATGGTTATTGCTTTTGAATGGAACCAATCCATGATTCATGAAACATATTTGCAGTTGCGAACATGGACAACCATCAGTTGTACAACGGAATGACAATGAAAATTCATACCGGACTGGGACTCTAACACGGAGTTCGCACTTTTCACGAGCGGTCGCCTGAGGCCTTGCCTATCCGAGCACGACTGACGGCAGAATCATACTTACAATGTCGTCAACCACGTGTCTACAACCCGTACTCTAACGTTCATTATGTATGTTCCCGTACACGGGAGCCATCATGCTCGGAAGTCGTTCGCCCTATGTCGGCAGATAAATAAGATATTGCAGCGCCTGTGTTAATCCGAATTACTATGTTAAGTTCCTTTGAACATGCATCCAAGGTCCCGTCGTGGCTGGTGATAGGTTTTCATTTGGCTGCGTGTCATACATAAACGCTGCAGAGAATCATTCTAACGAGTATACGTGCAACAAACGTAAAAATCCAGTGACATAAGCCACGTAGACTATTTGCGTCCCAGTCTAGTTAGTTAGCATCTATGGAAGACTGAAAGATGCAGAAACCACGAATAGCGAAGCGTTGTTGAACGGCTACGCCTCATCACAGAATGTGGAGGCTTGCCGATTCTGTAAAGCAGGACAGGCGACGCTTCGTAGCGGATCTGGCAATAGAGTACAATGCTGGTATAGGCATAAATATTTATAGGCACGCTATTCAGACCGTTCAGAGCTCGTTGTTGAATATGGTGCTCCACAGCAGACGACCCCTGCGTTGCTGAACAGGAGATCCCCAAACGTGCCACCACCTTGACCAAAATGACATCAATTACGGTTGCATTGGCCATGGGGACCCCGAGAATCGACCATGGATCATTGAAACGTGTCATGCGATCGGATGAATCACATTTCTTTTCGCACTAGGCCGACAGCCGTGATTAGGTACGCTGTCATCCAGTCGAACGGCCGTTTCAAGGCGTTAACGACGCATTCTGTTAGGGATAATATTGTGCTATGATGGACACTTTTTTCTGTGGTACCTGATGTAAGAATGTAAGGCATGATGATAGCTGCGGAGTATGCGATTATCGAGCATCTTTAGCTCGCTTCTTGCTTGACGTCTTCTTGAAAGGCAATGGCATCTTCCATCACTGTCCATCTTCATCACTTTCATTTCTTCCTATTAAATTTTCTTTCGATATACCGTGACCGTTGTCTCTGCAATACTTTACGATGATCGATTAATGGACACTGATAACAGATGTCATCATGGTAAGCACCAATTTTACATTTTTGCTCTATCGAATTCATGTCTTTCTGGTAATCTTTTTCTCCCACCAGTGGTAAACTTTCGTGGGTTCTGTGCTATTCTGTTCATTATAGTGGTGTGGAGGGGATCGGTTCCTATGATAAGCCCTTGTCATTTGGCGATCTGAGCCAGCGTGGAAATTTTAGAATGAATAACTGTGTGAGACGATTTCAATTAGTTGCCGTGGTGAAACTTGCATCGATAAGGTCGTGTTAGCATCGAGTGTTCGCGATTACTGAGCATTAGGAATATTTGATTGAATGGAAGCTGATTATAGTGCATTATACTTTCTCACTTGTTCGGGAAGCAAATCCATAGTTGTCACATTCTCCTGAATTACGGAACACTTTTAGCTTTACTCGAAACTGCGAACCTGAAATGACATGTTCCAATTACTTACAGTGATTTTCTTACCTGTTTTAGAGTTTCCAAGTGCTGTTTTAAATCACATATTTGGGTTTTGTAATAACACGGATTAGCTTTTATTTCTATGTCTAACCATGAATAGAGGTTTCTAAATGGATTTTTTCCGTAGAATTCACAAACGTAAGTCGTTTATCATTTCCATAGCGTCACGTTTTTCTGTGGCGGTAAATTTTATAAAAATGTTTAAGAAATTCGCAGTAATGTGATGTTTTGTTATACATGCTCCTGATGTACAACCAAGGACAAAAAAGAGGCACCACGAAGTCATTATCCGAATGAGTCGGAAATCATAGATGTCATGTGCATGTACAGACAAACAGATTTTTATAATTTCAAAAAATTTTGACGCTCAAGTGAAAGCTTCACAAACTGAGCAAGTCAGTAACGCGTTGTTTCACTTCCGGTACTTATGTAACCATTTGTTCGGCTTGGTGTTGATTGAGAGAGTTGTTGGATATCCAACTGGCACGTTAGATCTCATAATGCACATAATGCTCGAAACGTTCCCAACTGGGGAAAGATACTGCGACCTTGTTGCCCAAGGCAGGGGTTGGCAAGCACGAAGACAAGCATTAGAAACTCTAGCCATGTGCGGGCGGGCATCATCTTGCTGAAATTTAAGCCTAGTATGGCTTGCCATGTAGAGCAACATAACGGGGCAGACAATATCTTCGATGAACAGTTATGCTGTGAGGGTCTGCGGATGACAACCAGAAGGGTCGTGCTGTGCAATGAAATGTCACCGCAGACCATTAACCCTAGTTGTCTGGCCGTATGGCGTTCAACACTCAGTCTGGTATCCCACCGCTCTCTCCATACACGTCTTCGCCGGTCATCGGTTAATTAGGAGTGGGACTCACCACTTAAGGTAACTGTACTCCGGTCAATGAGATTCCAGGCCGAAGATGTCTGGAGACGCCGCTTGAATACATTATGCGATCTCGCTGAAATTATAATCATTTGTTTCTCTGCACATTTCGTCACATCTGTCATTTCGGTCCCATTCGGATAATTCCTTTGCGATTTTTTTTTCATTTTCCTTCTTGGAGTTTATTTGAATTTGTTTCTGAAGTTTGTTGTAATATGAAATTTCGCTCCCCAACAACTGGATACATTTGTAGTTGTTTTAGGAAGTTGTATAACGACAGTGTTCCGTTTCTATATGCGAAAGGAGGTCCATTATTGAAGTATTGTGATTGCTGTTACGCAATAATCATGGCCTCGTATGGTTCTTTAAATTTCCCTGATGCATTTTGTTACATCTGTTGGATAAACTTCCTACCTGAACAACGCATAAATGCCATAGACGTCGTGAAATGTGCATTTCTTGATTATTTTGGCATCAAGATTAGTGACGAGGATGAAACATTGACTCCGCATATTGTGAGTAGCACATGGAAAGAAGGTTTAAGGTTATAGATGACTGGAAAGAGATAACATACCATTTGCCTTACCCAAGGTGTGGACTTTACCCATGAATCATGGTGATGACTGCTACTTTCATCGAACAAACTTTATGGCTATAGCGCAAGGGTCAAGAGTAGTATAGTGTGTCCCAGTCTACGATCTCCTAGGATACCCGAACCTCATGACCTAACTTTACCCACAGCCTCCCCACCAGTACCACATCAACCAACAAAAGTGATAAAGATACGTCACATTCGGGTAGCGATGGCTGTGCCCAGAGTTAGTGTCCCTTCACCAGAGTTATTTGCACAGCCTGAACTTAATTACTTGATCCGTGAACTGAACTTCTCAAAAGGAAGTGCAGAAATTTTAGGTTCAAGACTCAAACCCAAAAATTTATTACGTCTGTGGCTACTTTCGCGTAGTGCAGAGAAAGGGAACGGGTCGTGGTGTCTTTCTTCCCTGAACATGAGTCCATGGTTGGCTGCAGAGATCTACTAAGACTGTGTGAACAATCAGGCCTCTCAGTGGAGAGTTTTTATTGACACCTCGCAGTCCTACTTAAGTCACAATGGAAATCTCATTGGGTCTGTCCCTGTGGCCCATTCCATTCACACGAAAGAAACTGATGTAAACGTTAAGTGGTTGCTGCAGTGCATTAAGCATCAGTGGCTTCTGTATGGTGTCTGTAAGATAAGCTTGTTACTTGGCTGGCAAATGGGGTACACCAAACGCCCTTGTTACTAGTGCGAGTGGTACAGTCGTGAAAGTAGTGATCGATGGCAACGGAAGGAATGTCAGCTGGCTCCATTAATGTCATACATGAGCAGGTTGGGTAACGTTCCAAAATATTTATCCTACCATTACACATTAAATTACATATTATGTGCCAGGTTAAGTGTGCAGTTTACAAGAATGGTAATGTCTTCAAATACCTCTATATCTGAACGATATTTACAACTGTGAGTTATGAAAAACTTGCAAATGATGTATTTACTGGACCACCAGACAAGAGATTTAATGTACGAACCATAATTTTAGAATAATATGACCGAGGTGGAGAAACAAATGAGAACAAGATTCAGAAAAGTTATTGAAAACTTTGAGTAAGCACATGAGTCTACAGTACAAATAAATGGTTCACGAACTGTTTGAAAGCTTGAAAATTCTTGGATGCAATATAATTGTTAAACTGCACTTTTTGTATTCGCATACAGACAGTATCCCACATACCTTTGAGTTACACAGCGAGGAACATATTGAACGCTTTCACCGAGACAGAGAACATTGAAAAAATATTATGAAGGTTGAACCGTTAATATGATGGTCTCTGGAAAGAGACACCATCCCTGGAGAAGATTATGATGAAAAGGCTAAATGAAAACAATATTTTCTTTTGGCAGTTGAGACCGTATTGGTTTATTTTCCATTGTTTCTTGTAAACCACTGATGGCTCTGCACAAATTTCTAAAAAATATGATTGACAACATATGATGTATAACTAATTTTTGGTACTTCGTATAAAGTGAAGCAAGAACCCTCTCTAGCTTAAGTAGAAATTTTCTGAATTCAGAGTTAAGGGACTTACAAACAAAAACAATTAGAAGTTTAGTTCCACTAAATTCAACTGCCCCTGCACAAGATTAAAATATCTGTTGAGTGCAGTGCCATAATACATCTATGGATTCATACGAAATAGTGTTTTTTACATACATGACCACTCCCCCACTCCACAAGGAACTCTTCGAAAAATACCTAGCTAATCTGTGTCCTGGTAAAGGAAGCCTCTGAATTATCAAATTATTTAAATGGTGCTCCGATATACCATTAATGTCAGTCAGCATCTATAAGCAGTTCACTAACTTTCGACACCGTTCCTCACAAGCGTCTTCTAACCAAATTGCGTGCCTACGAAGTATCGTCTCGGTTGTGTGACTGGATTCGTGATTTCCTGTCAGAGGGGTCACAGTTCCTGAATAAGGAAAAGTGCGAAGTTATTCACATTAGTACTAAAAGAAATCAGCTAAATCATCAGTTTTCTCCGCCGATTGCGAAAACATTCTGTTGACACCCACCTACATAGGGAGAAATGATCATTACGATAAAATAAGAGATCAGGGCTCACACAGAAAAATTTAAGTGCTTGTTTTTCCCGCGTGCCGTTCGAGAGTGGTAGAGAGACAGCTTGAAGGTGGTTCATTGAACCCTCTGCCAGGCACCTAATCGTGTATAGCAGAGTAATCACGTAGATGTTGATGTAACTCTTATATTTTGATGAAATATGCTAGTCCCTTCCTACTAGGTAACCTGAGGTCCTCTGAATATGATTTGTTAGAGGGACTTTGAGCAGTATACCCATCAGCTGACTTCAAGCGAAAAAAGGTGCAGCTGTAACACCAACTACTACAGGAATTTTTCCATGAGTGATCCCACTACCACTCACTATACTGTCACCTATAAGCTTTGCCAGCCTCCCCTTCCCATTCCTATTGAAGTGCGGGCCATGCCTTGTGAAACCCGATCTACTGATATACTCAATTGTCACCACTGCAATGTGACACGCACTCTGCCATAAAAACCATAACATCGTTTAAAAGATATTAAAGTGCAGAGCTGTATAGTATAATCGGTCATAGGTTTGCCTCTTTCGGAATTGTTGCGATATTTATTCATCATTATTAGTACTTGTTAAAAACAGTCTTGTTTGCAATTTAGTTTTTTATTTTCCAACGACGTGTTTCGCCTTATTTAGGCATCTTCAGATTATCTTTTCTAGATGGACGCGAGAGGCACCAAGATCTACTTCAATGCGTGAGATGGTGCAATACTACATGGCAGCCGTATTATTGTATGTTGCATGTTCGCCTCATGGCCTATAGATATTCTGGCGCAACCGGAATCAGGTACTACGTTAGTCGTAAGATAGTAATAAGCAGTTTTTTAGCATTGTAGTAGGTTTCACGTGCAGATAAGGTATACCGACAGGCTATTGCTATTTGTTGAACATCGTTCGGAGTGATGTCGCACATTACTATGATGTTACGTAAAAATGATATTCAGAATTCATATGTTCATTCAAATGGTTTAATTATTCTTCGTATTTAAATTCAATAACTTCACAACTATGGAGATATCCTCAGCTACACGTCTGTACACTATAAACAGACGTCAAACATTTTTCAAGTTTGGGATCACTGTCTTCAATGATCATAATTCACTGTGTAATACTCAAATATTTGCCACGCAAGCCCATTTCATAGTTGTGCGGCGTTTTGAACTGTAGCCCGCATCTCGTGGTCGTGCGGTAGCGTTCTTGCTTCCCACGCCCGGGTTCCCGGATTCGATTCCCGGCGGGGTCAGGGATTTTCTCTGCCTCGTGATGGCTGGGTGTTGTGTGCTGTCCTTCGGTTAGGTTTAAGTAGTTCTAAGTTCTAGGGGACTGATGACCATAGATGTTAAGTCCCATAGTGCTCTGAGCCATTTGAACTTTTTTTTTTTTTTTTTTTTTTTTTTTTTTTTTTTTTTTTTTTTTTTTTTAACTGTAGGTTACCCCCTAAATGTGTCATCTGTGCACTACACATTAGAGGCAGCTACCGAGTGTGTTTAGGGTGCACACTATTCACTAGGTTCTTTTAGAGTAGGCGACTCTCCATCTAGGATAAATAATGACCAAAGAAACGAGCGCCCCTCCCACCCGCTCGAAGGTGAGAGCATTAAAATCCCAGTCGCTAACTGCCGAAGCATTCTTAACAAAGTACCAGAGTTTTAGATATTTCTGAAAAGCAGTGAATCTCACATAACACTAGAAACTAGCTGGCTAAAGTATGAATCTGCCAGCACTGAGCTTTTTGGGGAATACTGAAGCGTATACCAAAAGGATAGGCTAATGCGAAACAGACGATGTATGTGTCGCAATAGAAAAGAAATTCAAATCCTTTTAGATAGAAATTGAAATTGCGTGCGAGACTGTTTGGGCAAGACTCGGTATCAAATGGCTCTGAGCACTATGGGACTTAACATCTGAGGTCATCAGTCACCTACAACTTAGAACTACTTAAACCTAACAAACCTAAGCACGTCACACACATCCATGCCCGAGGCAGGATTCGAACCTGCGACCGTAGCGGTCGACTCGGTATCAAGAGCGGCCTTAAAATAACTGGTTCCTTCTATCGACAATTAGACTTATCTCTTGATGTACCTCTAAACTTGAGAGAGAACCTGAGTTGGCTTGAACGTAAGTTCCTTAATGATACAAAAATTATAAGGAGATTTTAATCATCTAACAATCATTAGGGATAACTACAGTTTTGTTATTGATGGACGTAACGAGGCACCCTATTCAACATTACTAGATGCAGTCTCTGAAAACGGCCTAGAACAAGTACTTTTGAAGCCCCTATCATTATGGAAGTGTACCAGCTCTAATGGTAACAAATAGACCAAACCTGACGATGTTCACATCAAAATTGCTATCACAGTTACAGCAGTAAGGAATACCAAATTACAAAGGGAATTTAAAGTAAGTAGAAAGAATTGAATGTTCAGAAAATTAGACGAGGGAGCAACGAGGATCTTCTTAGGACAGATGCATGTAGATCAGGAGCGGCCAAGATTTCGGCTCGCGAGCCGTGCCCTGGCATGAGTATAAAAGCTCTCAGCCTCACAGCACACTTCCCCCACCACCATGCAACAGCGAGCGAGAGGAGTGAGCGGAGCGGGGGAATTGCCAATGCTGCATTTATACGGCAGCAGAGTCGCACTGCATCCGAGATGGGTTATATGTTTCACATTTTTCAACAGCTTAAATCGCAAACAAAATAACTTTCCAGTGTTTATTTTCAGCTCGCTGAAGACGTAATTTTTGTCTGATACATATAGTTAGCATACGGACAGACGCAGACAATTTCACAGATTTTCGCACTCAGGTTGCCATGTATTTTTGGGTCACTTAGTTTCGTAACGGAAAGAAGGTTCTTGACACGAATATGCCGATCGAAATATTGTAGCACTTTTGCAACCTCTTTATAGAGACGTCAAAATTCTACCTTAGAAAACCAATGTAGACGTCCTTGTATATTTTGATGTCGAAGGATTTTTCATTCAAACAGGAATATTACTTTTCACGGCAGTTGGTCTCGAAAACAGCTATAAAACGGATATAAGATTGGCAGTGTCTTCCTCTTCAAAACTCGGGTTTTCTTTACCGGCAATGAGCTTAGGGAACTGAACTGCATTTTTCGAGAATGTGTCCCTTTTGTAACGCGATTTGTTCAAAAATTTATCCCCAAGAAATCAGAGGTTGTCTCACCTTTCTATGTCCTACTGCGGGCAGTGCACAGTGAAGTCCACTTAAAACGCGAAATCTGCAATCCATTCCGGATGTTCGTTTTCGTTCCTGAACCTCATTATCCTTCATAAATTTAACAATAGCGAGGTTTAAATCGAAAAATCGTTCTAGGTATGTCCCCTGACTTAACCAACGTACTTTACAGCAATATATAAAGTCTCCATACTTTTCTTTCAGTACACTCGAAAACTGTTGCAACTGACAGTTGAATAATGTGTGCGGCTTCAGAAATTTTACTTTCGCACCACCAGTTTCTTCACGTGCAGCGCACCTGCAAATTTAGCACAATATTCTTTTTGATGTACAGAACAATGAACCCTATCTGTCGATCGTTGTAATTTGTTACTCTATCACTGTTAATTAGATCTATAAATTCTTGCTGCATGGTAGTGTTATATCTTTTCATAGCAAATTTACAGCACCCGACGCATATGCGAGTGAATAATATATATTGAGAGTTCTCATGCCTCTCCTCTGCCAATCCCATCGTTTTTAAAGACTTGTGACGCCAGACCGCCTCTTTCTGTGCAAACAGGCACTGGACCAGTGGACGTCGTTCAAACCACAGACAAATGGCCAAGGTTAAAGAGCGTTGACACTACGATTCTGCCGAACTGAAGAGAGCTCTGCCGACCGAAAAATGCCACACAACAGTCCTAAGCGAAATGTCACGATATATCAAGTACTTCCGGAAAGGAAGTAGGAAAACGAGACACGCCGTAGCCTCGGCCCAAATCCTGCATACTTAGCTCGCATGAAGTTTGGTTTTCTGTGGCCGGCCCTGCTTGTTAGTTGAGGAACTATGGTTCATGTTTAGAGGAATAGTTGACCACGCATTGAACAGATATGTAGAAGTTCGTAATGGGAGGGACTGTAAAGAAATGTACAACGAAACAGACTACTGCATAATACGTATAAAACAAAGCATCAAGGCTAGAGGGGGAGTACCAGAAACGTTGCGACGAACTTAGAGGGGTTGTAGAGGGGTGCCCTGAAGAACGGAAGGAGCATAGGAACACGTGTCCTGAAACGTCACCCAAGGACGCTGCAGAGCGTCGAAGTTACAGGCGCCGGCGCCTGTTACCACGCCATTGCTTCGGCCGCAAACGTGATATTCTACACTGACCTGGCGCACCGTAGGCGGAACGTCACGCAATGCTGTTTACTGTTCACGGATCGCTACTGATCGCAAAGATCATCAGTGCAGAAGACGGGGCTAGCTGCTGCGTAGAAAGGCCTTGTCTCCTTGGTGGATGGTAGCTGCAGACACAGGTTTCCAACTACAGTTTATTTTTCTCCTGTATATTGCAGAGCGTTCCAGGAGAAAAACTGCTGGTCGAAACCCGAGTTCAGCACCGTCATCCACCAAGGCAGCAGAGCCTCGAATTCATAGGTGGTAAGGCCTTTCTAACCAATAACTACCTCTTCTCCACCTACCATCGTGGCACGTTTCTATACACGGATTCCTGTCATAGATTTTGTTCAAGACACCCTCTACAAACCCTCAAAGTTTGTCGCAACATCTGTAGGGTACAGAAACGCTGAAGTGCGTGTGGCTGTCAAGAAATCAATTTGTGAAGCCTTCAATGACTATTGTAACACAATATTGTGAAACACATTTCACAAAACCCAAAGATAATCCGGCCGTATGTAAGTCAGCGTCCAGTCACTCGGGGATAAGGCAGGAACTGAAACAGAGCACCAAAGAAAAAGCAGGAAAGGTTAACTCTGTTTTCAGATCTTGTGTAAAGGAGTATTACCCCAATTCTCGTACCACTGAGAAGGTGATTGAAATGTATGTTAGTATCATGGGCGCCGAGAGACAGCTGAAAAAGTACAACTAGACAAAGTTTCAGGCCGCGATGGAATTTCTTTCAGATTCTATACTCAATGTGTTGCGGAGTTAGCCCATCTTGTTAAGAGGGGCTATCGTATATCCCTCGAACAAACAACCGTGCCCATTAATTACATGAAAGCATACATCTACGAGTAATGATGCACTAAACTACCGTCCAACATCTTCAACATCGACTTTTAGTAGATACTTAGAACGTAATGAGGTATTTCGAGCAGAATGGCATAGAGGTCAACCAGCATAGATTTCGAAAACATCGATTATGTTAAACCGAACTTGCACTCCTCTGATACGACGTACTTTGAATCACGGGGGAAGGTCGTCAGGTAGATGCGGTATTTCTTTACTTCCGAAAAAGAATTTGAACTAAAACCACAGCTACGTTTATTATGAAAAGTACAATGTTAAGGTGCATTAAGCGACTGGACTGAAAAGTTTTTACTAGCAGGGTTGCAGCAAGTTATCTTGTATGGAGAGTCCTCGACAGTTGAAGTAACTTCGGGTTTACCGCCAAGCATGCGTGTCGGGTCCCTTGCTGTTCGTGTTGCATATGTATTAATAATATTGAGAACGATTTTAATAGTGACCTCAGATTTTCCCATAGGGTGCCATTACCTGTAATGAAATAGTCTGAAAGAAGATGCACAGATATTGAGTCAGATCTTGACAAGATTTCAAAGTGTAGGGAAGATTGACAACTTGCTTTAAGTGTAGAGATGTGTAAAACTGCACTTCACAATACAAAAAGAAAACGCAATGTCTTGTGACTATAATAGAAATGGCTCACAGCTAGAAACCGTCAACTTATAAAAATGCCTGCGTGGAAAACTTTTCGCATAGCTTGGTCATTTCAGTGGTAAATTGTCACTGCTCACTATTTAAGAGAGTGGTCATTACATTTAATCACAACACGCGCCTTTTAAATGATAACACTGATGTCTTGATCTGAACATGATGGAGCACATCAGGGAAGCTACCGGCACAAGGTGCGCGCGTACAAACCACTGACGCTTACTGTACGGGAATCTAGTGATCTGTGTGTGGACGTCTGGCGCAACAAAATTCTGGAAACGTATCAAAGTATCAAGCACTTGTTCGGATTCAGAAACACTGGTGTTAGCAAGGTGAGCATAATGCTTTGGCTGACCAGTGTATTTTGAACTTCTGTGCCCGAAGGTTTGAAAAATTCCTTTAAAGCAGTAAGCATTTCTCCTGTTCCGATCACGAACTATCTTGTTACCAATTTTCCTTTGTATTTCTCTTCTACCATTTTATGTTTATGACTAAACATCTTTTACTATTCTTTCTTTCTTTCTTTCTTGTATTCTACTGACGAGTGTGAATAATTTTTTGCTTCACACATTCACAGTTCACTTCCACATTTTCGCTGTGCTATCATGCTATCAAATCTTAATCTACAATCAAAGTTGATAAATTTAACTCAATCATAGATATCATCCATTCAGAATTTCATCACTGCGTAGAAGGAATTGTAAAGCAGAAGTGATTTAAGTTTGGTTTTAAAACTATTTTCATTCTCTACTAGCACCTTTAATTCACAAGGTGGGTGGTCTAATACCTTTACGGTTGTGTACTGTGCTCCACTCTACGCAACAGTTGTTGATACTGCGTGTCATTTTCCTTCTTAAAACTGTAGTTACGAAAAGTACTTTCGTTTTTGTAAGACTGGTTTTCCAAGACAACCCTCATAAATAAGCAGATGTGTAGTAGGACGGTCATTACAACTCCTAGTTTTGTAAAAAATCTCCAACTCAAGCTTCTAGGATGGAAAAATGGCATTATCTTTATATTATGTTTCTTTGGAAATAATAATTTTTGTCTGAATGTAGAACTGCCCAGTTGTTCCTTGTGACATTAATGAACGGAAGTACGCTAAGTAAACCAGTTTTGAAGATATTATCATGGAAATCAGGTATCACACGAAAATCAAACGCTGTATTTAAGAGTTAGAAAATATCAATAATGTGCAATTTCCAAATAAAAGAACTTTATTTTCCTCTTGCTCTGTTACTGAAGTGAGATACACAGATTTATGCAAAACTGAATTGTTTATATTGCTTTTGCGTGAACTGATAGACCAGTTACCAGAACTAATCAATATTTCAGAACATTTAATGTTCCTTTTGTTGTTGCCTCCCTATTGGGCTTCATTATGTCATCCAGAAAGCAACCTCCTTAAAAAGACTAAGTTGATAAACATATGTATGTATTTTCTTTGGTGTGGCCTGGATTTGTCGCAATGGAGTTTTCTTACTTTCCGGACTGGTTGTGTAAGTGTTTTTTTATACAGTTTCCTGAAGTACGCTCCCTTATGGAAGGAAATGCCGTCTGAGAAACACTCTTGGGGAACGTTATCCCCAGGTGGCTGCTTTATCCGCCTAAAGTAATAAAAACGTCTTGCTACAGATGCTGTTGAGGGACGCAACGAGAAAAGATGTAAAGGTTCTGTGACTTTATTCTTAGCCTCAGTATTCTGAATATTTTTCCATTCGAAATATTTCAACGCTCCTCCATGTATACACTGAATCAGACCGTCTTCGAAGCGTATGTTTAAGAAACAGCCGTTCCAAAGTGTTTCCACAGATTTCAAGCGAGGTAAGAGTGAAGGTATATTCTTTCTTCCGGAAAAATACGTTTTAGCTTAAACATCGTTTACGAACAACATTTTCAAGCTTTTCCTTTCATTTGCATTAAAATAACACGAGGAAATTCAATAATTTGAGAAAGCCTAACTCGGGAAAGAATGTTCCACGTGCAAGCTTGAGCGCTTTGCAGGTGAAATGATGTCAGACACTGTGCTTATAACAGCATATGTTTGCTTTTTTGCCACAAGCGTCACACCTTTGAAAGGGAGTTAATAACCGCGAACGGTTACTGTTCAACGTGACATATTGTCAGACGCTGCTAAACTTTAGTTACTTGAAACATCCAGCATCATTTGTCTATTTTGATTTGTTGCGAAGCCATATACATGGTGGCGCAAAAGTCACTGGACAGTTGGTTAAAAGAAAACAAAAATAACAGTAAGACGTAGTACAATAGGATGTTTTAACTCGTCAAGTTATTACCAAACGGTGATAATTACCCATTGTCAAGTTGGTATACAATGCAGTAACAAAGAAAAAACAATAACCAAAGTAGTTAATTGTTCAAAGCATGATCTGTGGGACGTATTTACAGCCTAGTTTTCCAAATTTTCATGATGTTAACACCCCCCCCCCCCCCCCCCAAACAAGAAAGGATTTTAGCGTTAAAAATATTTTGTAAAAGTAGTTCTACTGTAGTTGTTAATGAATGAGGACGACATGTTACATCAAAATCACCGTCCAGACAAACTGTGTGAGACGTAAGAGATAGATCTGAAGAACGTGGATTTGTTACGGATGCACCAAGGTCGGGCACCCCAACAACAACCACAACTGAAGAAAATGAACTGTGGATATGTTCAGCTGTGATCCAAAGTTCGTAAAAATCAACCAGACGAGTAGAAACTGAGCTAGATTTATCATGGTCAGTGCAAAGAATGTGGCACAACCAGAAAAATTTGTAAATTTGTGGTAAGTTCTTATGTGACCAAAGTGCGGACACACACACACACACACACACACACACACACACACACACCAATGCACAAGGAAGGACTCGAACCTCCGACGGGGGAAGCCGCGTGAGCCGTGACAAGACGCCCAAGAACGCACGGCTACTCCGCGCTGCTGACACAATCAGAAATTTAAAGTCTACATTCCATGTTTACGACATAGGTTACTTAGTGATACAGATCGGCGTCTTCAGTTTGACCAACAGAAACATGATCTTAACCTATTCAAAAAATTATGTGATGTGACGAGGCCAATCTTAAGTAGACAAATTAACAGAAATAACTGCAGGTACTGGTACACGGACAATGAAAGTCTTTTGTCAGAACAAACACTAAATCAACTTGGAGTGATTGTTTTGGGGCAGTATTATGTTTGTAGTACTTGGACCACACTTTTGAAGGAACAGTGACAGGAGATAACTATTTGGATGATTTAGAATTACGTTGTAGTAGGACTTACGTGTGCTGAAAGCGTTCAAGAAATTTACTTTCACCACGACGGTGCTCCATCACATTACGCCACTACCGTCCGCGATTATTTAAACGAAACTTTTCAAAGAAAAGTGATTGGTCGAAGGGCAGATATTGACGTGCCTTCACTTTCACCAGATATCACGCCCATGGATTCTTCCCTATGATGGGTCGTCAACGACTCTGTTTATTCTGAAAAGCGTCATACCCTTTCTGAACTAAAACATTACATACACGACGCATTTCATGATTTAGACAGTGATACACACTATCCCATAGAGCGCGTAACAGTTCTAAAAAACTTTATAGATGCATTAATGAAGAAGGGAAATAATTTGGACGTAAAAATAATTCTAAGCATTGTCCGTATTTGTAATGAAACATAAATTCAGTCTTATTTAAATCAATGTCCAGTGACTTGTGCGCCACCCTGTACATGTTTCTTTCGTCATTCACGCTTCCCCGTTAATAGATGTTGTACAGTGGGTAGGTGACAGTCCCTCGGAAGTGTAGTGATGTCTTAATGTTTATTTCTGAGAGGAATGTTTGTCATTCTTAAAGGTAGGGTCAGCTTCAGAAACTGATCCCGTTTAATACACTTACTGTTCGCGATATCTACATCGTGGTCTGTAAGTTTGGAACCAACCCGCTACACAAAGAGCAGTATGAGATGGAATAGGGGGAAGACCTATGAGGCTCTATTACCAACAGGACTGTCATATTGGTAGCGGCCGTATTGAATGCAAGCAGTAATTCTCAAATGATAAAAATATAAAGTAAGATGTCAAACAGAGAACTACGCGAGATAAATTTTAATATAGGCCATATAACACCTTTTGCGGCAGTAAACAAAGCCTTACTTGGACTTTGCTTTATATCGAAGCACCATCAGTGGTTACTGTAACAATCTGTTTTTTCTTGCAAATTTGTTTGCCGAGACCAAACTGCAGGCAAACGTAATTTAAGCTGATAAAACTTACAGTAGACAAATGTCTATCACAAAAGCGATATCACATAAACCAACCAAAATACGGACAACTGATCACCCAGCACAGTACCGTAGTGTAAAGGAGCTACACTGAAGTAAAAATCTGTGCACACAAATGTTAAACATGTGTCACACACACACACACACACACACACACACACAATGTCGAAAAATACGAAGTATCAATTATTTAACTATATGAAATAAAATCGTAACATCTGAACGTTTTGCATTAGGACGTAGAAATTGCGCGGTTGGCCGAGGGGCATGATGGGAAATGATATGTTTGTTTGGCGACAAAGCCCACTTTCATCTGGATGGATTCGCCTATAAACAAAATTGGCGCATGTGGGGGACTGAGAACCCGTATCTCACAATCGAGAAGTCTCTTCGCCCTGAACGAGTGCTGTATGGCGTGCAATATCCAGCCACGGAATAATCGGTGCAACATTCCTTGATATCACGGTGACTAGCGAACGGTACGTGAAGGTTTTGGAAGATGATTTCAACCCCAATATCCAAACTGAACCTAATTTCAACAGTATGTGGATCATGCAAGACGGAGCCCATTGAAGCAGGAGAGTGTTTGACGCCCTGGAGGAGCAGTTCGGGGACTGCATTCTGGCGTTGGAGTAACCAAAGGCCGCTGTCGTGGGCCTCGATGGGCCACAGTAAGTTAACAAGATTAATGTAACAAAAGATTTATCACACAAAATAAAATCACAAAAGTAAACATAAATCCATTAAAAATAATAGGTACCACAAAAACCAACTGAAGACTTTAACACACATTTATTGTAAACAAATAACTAAAATGGCACATTGAAAGATAATGTTCCAAACTCTGGAGCCTACAAAAAAATTCATAAAGTAAACGCATCTATAAAACCAGTCATAAATTACAGGAAAGTACCGATAAACACTTTTACCAGACCTGTTAAACACACGCAAACTCTGTAGAGAACACAAAGTCCGGCCGGGGTGGCCGTGTGGTTCTAGGCAATACAGTCTGGAACCGAGCGACCGCTACAGTCGCAGGTTCGAATCCCGTCTCGGGCATGGATGTGTGTGATGTCCTTAGGTTAGTTACGTTTAATTAGTTCTAAGTTCTAGGCGACTGATGACTTCAGAAGTTAAGTCGCACAGTACTCAGAACCATTTCAACCATTTGAGAACGCAAAATTACAGAACAATGAAAAACACAGGATAACCACATAAGACATCTATATTCCGGATGCTGCTACACTGATCTCATTTGATGTACAAAACATGTACTTCCCAATTGCAGTCGAAGAAACAATCAAGTTGATAGAACAAGACCAAAATACTTAAATCAATAATTGTAGAAACATCTCAGAGACAAGCATAGTCGTACACCTTATTACTGACCAAACCTAATTGCAATTTAATAAGGAATTCTATCTACAAGTTGATCTCATGCAATCTCCCATTTCAGGGAAGTTAAACATCATGAACAAAACAGAGGAAAGATGATTTCAGATAATATAACCAGGAAAATGCAATCTAAAATACCTGCGGGGATACATCGAGGGCATCTTCCGTTTTGTAGACGAATCGGAAATAAAAACACATCTCCACACAGAGATTAACATGTTAAAAAAAACAGGTTGACTTTAAAGACCACCAGGCAGGCCAAATACAGTTCTTAGCTACATATATCACAAAGAAAATAGCCAAAGTCATTCAGTATTTATAGAAAACCACCACAAAAAGTACTATGTCAATCATCAAACCACCCAGTCTCAAAAACAAGCTGCTCTCAAATACCCGCTCCACAGATTAAACGCAACACCCCAACACGAACACAAATACAGTAAGGGGATAGGCATAATTACTGAAAGAGCAAAAAGACAGTGGATACCAATAACCTGTAGCTGCTGTTACTGAACGATGCCAGAATAGCAGTTCATGGTTGTTCATCCGGGGCCATTCTCGAACATCCATCTAGCGACGTGTCACGACAGAACCAGTTTCACGGAATCTGACTAGAAGTTTCACCATTGCACTGTGTGTTCTCTGTACAGGTGAGTTTGGTTACAGTCCTCTGTTACAATACTGGTGCTCCTTTGTATCATGATATCACGAGGATCTTGTGCTCAGCTTCTGTTAACCCCAGCAGCTTTCATGTCATGGATGAAACAAGTCAAATCTCAAGAATTGCAATGTATTATTTTCCTCCGGTGTGAATTTCTGTGATTTTAAATGGAAATGCGAAAGCTGAATGTTGACGAAGAAAGGACACGTCACATTGTCAGCAAGAAAAGAAAACTTTTAGTGGTGAACACAATCTTTACACTGTTATTGTGGTATAAAATGATTGAGTAAGAGATTATTTCTTTACTGTTTTGCTACAGGCCCCGAAGTCGTTGGAGAGCAGCCTACTTGGCGACACAATAACTGGTTATTGTTAATTGTTAATGGTTAATGCACAGAAATAGTTTGCGTGACAGTAATAATAATCACAATCAGGCGTTGTTGAAAATATAGGCAGGGCATCGCCAGCAGATGGATCTCTGTCTGTGTGTACCATAGGATACAACCACCCTACCTAAGGGGGGGGGGGGGGGGTAGGGAGGGGGGGGGGTAGAAGGGGCCACTTAGTATGCATCCATACATAGAGTTGAACACACATACAGCTGCCACCACACTCTCCTGGCTATATCTTTGGGGATCTGTTTTTGTGATGCTTTTTATTTTTATTTTACTTGTTTGGTGCGCCCCGCTACGTATTCGGCTCCTGTGCCAACTTCTTTATCTCAGACTAGCACTTATAACTTACGTCCCCAATTATTTGCTGAATGTATTCCAACCTCTGTCTTCCTCTTCAGCTTTTGTCCTCTACAGCTCCCTCTAGTATCGTGGAAATCATTCCCTGGTGTCTTTAGAGATGTCCTATCGTCCTGTCTCTTTCTTGTCCATGTTTTCCACATATCCCGTTCTTCTCCGATTCTGTGCAGAACATCATCATTTTTTACCTTATCAGTCAACCTGCTTTTAACATTCATCTGTAGCACCACATATCAAATGCTTCGATCCTATTTCGGTTGTCCCACAGCCCATGTTTCACTACTGCTCTTGGCCAGGAATACCCATTTCGCCATTTCTAGTGTGCTTTTGATGCCCTCGTTCTGTCCGTCACTCACTTATTTGTTTCATAGTTTAATTCTTAATTTCTTGGCGTATTTTTAAGGTACTTTCATAGTTTAATTCACAAATTTCGGGCGTATTATAGTATTTGAGAGTTGTAGCATCGCGTTTTAGTACCCGTGCAGTGTAAATTCGCGTAGTCGTCAGTCATCTGTTTGTTCTGAACGGCTTGTGAGATAGAAGAGAGGAAATATTGTTAGGGATCGATAGGGACTGCGCCTGTTGTGTACGGATTCATGGGGAATTGGCCACCGGCCGTAAACAGCTGGAAGCTGTGTTGGCCGTGGTCGACAGGCTCCAGGTTGTTGCCCTGGGCCGCAGTGACACTGGGACAGCCGAGGCGAGCGCTTTGGCGCCCCGAACCTGCAGCATCGCCTGGGATATCTGATGCCACTGCGCCCTCGGATTCTGACGTCCCTGCCGGCCGACACTTGCCTGACGGTGATTGGAGAACGTGGGAGGGGATGGGGGGAGTCGCGAATCCCTGGGTGGAAGGCGAAAGTTGGTGCTGGCCGCTAGGTTGTGCCCTTACGCCTCTATAACATGTTTGACGTACTGCCCACTGTTGAAAGTACTTCTGAGCCAGCAAGGGCGGCCTCGCCTGTTGCGGCAGTGGTCGATTTTCCTGAGAGATCAGGACAAGCGTGGGAGCTCCAATGTTCGGCGGGTGATGGAGCCCCTAAGGGATATGGCAGCTAAGAACGGGAAGAAAGCCAATGTGCACTCCGTGTTCATACTGGGGGAAGTCACACAAGATGTGTAAAGGGTCCTTCCAGATCCCATGAAGGGTGCAGGGTGCAGCCAACGGCAGGTGGTGGCTCATGTCGGCACTAATGACGTGTGTCGCTATGGATCGGAGCAGATTCTCGCTTCACCGAGTGCGAGATGGTCGCGTTTACAAACAGTGATCCAATACTGTCAAATATTTTTTATTCCAGTCTTTGGCACAATATGAATTCTTTAGACGATGACCTGTTTCAGTCCGTAACGCCCATCCTCGGGTCTTTTTTAACCCACGTCCTAAAGTGATAAGGCCATAATGGCATCGTCAAAACATATGCTGGTTATATTTATATGTTTTGACGATAACATTATGGCATTATCACTTTAGGACATGGTGTAAAAAATGTTTGAGGATGATCATTACGGACTGAAACCGGTCATCGTCTAAAGAACTCATTGCGATCAGACTGGAATAAAAAACATTTGAGATTCTCTCTGATTTCCGGCGGCTATCTGAGTTGGTGAAGACTGCCAGTCTTGCTAGCGAGATGCAGGCAGATCTCACCATCTGCAGCATCGTCGACAGGACCGATTGCGGACCTTTGGTACAGAGCCAAGTGGAGGGTCTGAATCAGAGGCTCAGACGGTTCTGCGACCGTGTAGGCTGCAGATTCCAAGACTTGCGCCATAGGGTGATGGAGTTTCGGGTTTCGCTAAATAGGTCAGGTGCCCGCTACACAGACGAGGTGGCTACACGGGTAGCAGGGGGTATGTGGCGTGGACTGGGCGATTTTTTAGGTTAGACAGTCTCGGTAAAGATCAAAAAGAGCTGCAGTCTCAAAGGGTACAAAGAAACGACAAGAATCGACCAAGCAATAGTCGGTATTGAAGTTGTTAATTGTCCTAGCTGTGTTGGAAAAGTACAATAGCTTCAAGCGCTGACAGAAAGCAATTAAGCTGAAATAGTTACACTACTGGCCATTAAAATTGCTATACCTAGAGGAAATGCAGATGATGAACGGGTATTCATTGAATAAATATGTTGTACTAGAACTGACATGTGATTACATTCTCACACAATTTGGGTACATAGATACTGAGAAATCAGGACCCAGAACAACCACCTCTGGCTGTAATAACGGCCTTGATACGCCTGGGCACTGAGTCAAGCAGTGCTTGGATGGCGTGTACAGGTACAGATGCCCATGCAGCTCCAGCACGATACCACAGTTCATCAAGAGTAGTGACTGGCGTATTGTGACGAGCCAGTTGCTCGGCCACCATTGACCAGACGTTTTCAATTGGTGAGAGATCTGGAGAATGTGCTGGCCAGGGCAGCAGTCGAACATTTTCTGTATCCAGAAAGGCCCGTACAGTACCTGAAACATGGTGTCGTGCATTATCCTGCTGAAATGTAGGGTTTCACAGGGATCGAATGAAGGGTAGAGCTACGGCTCGTAACACATCTGAAGGTCCACCGTTCAAAGTGCCGTCAATGCGAACAAGAGGTCACCGAGACGTGTAACCAATGGCACCCCATACCATCATACCGAGTGATACTCCAGTATGGCGATGACGAATATACGCTTCCAATGTGCGTTCACCGCGATGTCGCCAATCACGGATGCGATCATCATGATGCTGTAAACAGAACCTGGATTCATCCAAATAATGACGTTTTGCCATTCGTGCACCCAGGTTCCTCGTTGAGTACACCATCGCAGATGCTCCTGTCTGTGATGCAGCGTCAAGGGTAACCACAGCCATGGTCTCCGAGCTGATAGTCCATGCTGCTGCAAATGTCGTCGAACTGTTCGTGTAGATGGTTGTTGTCTTGCAAACGTCTCCATCTGTTGACTCAGGGATCGAGACGTGGCTGCACGATCCGTTACAGCCATGCGGATACGATGCCTGTCGACTGTTAGTGATACGAGGCCGTTGGGATCCAGCACGGCGTTCCGTATTACCCTCCTGAACCCACCGATTCCATATAGTGCTAACAGTCATTGGATCTCGACCAATGGGAGCAGCAATGTCGCTATACGATAAACCGCAATCGCGATGGGCTACAATCCGATCTTTATCAAAGTCGGAAACGTGATGGTACGCATTTCTCCTCCTGACGCGAGGCATCACAACAACGTTTCACCAGACAACACCAGCCAACTGCAGTTTGTGTATGAGAAATCCGTTGGAAACTTTCCTCATGTCAGCGCGTTGTAGGTGTCGCCACTTGCGCCAACCTTGTGTGAATGCTCTGTAAAGCTAATCGTTTGCATATCACAGCATCTTCTTTCTGTCAGTTAAATTTCGAGTCTGTAGCACTTCATCTTCGTGGTGTAGAAATTTAATGGCCAGTAGTGTATATGAACAGAAAGCTGGATAAAGCCGGAATTTTTACAGAGGCACAAACCGTGTTCAGAAATGATAGATAAAATAAAGTAGGTGGTGGTGTGTGTCTGTTGGTAGTAGTTTATCTTGCAGTGAAGATGAAATAAGTAGTTCCTGCGAATTACTATGGATAGAGTTTATACTCAACACCTGTACCAAAATAATAATTGGCTCCTTCTACTGACCCCAAAACTCAGACAATATAGTAGCTGAACGGTTCAAAGCAAACTTTAATCTCCTTACAAATAAGTACCCCACTCATACAGTTGTAACTGGTGGAGACTTCAATTTACCCTAGATTTGTTGCAAACCTACATGTTGAAAGCAGGTGGTTGACAGTAAACATCTTCCAAATTAATACATCATAAATGGTTGAGATGGAGAAGACAAACAGAAAGACAGGTGAAAGATTAAGGAAACCACTATGTGTTGCAGGTTACAACAAGAGTATAGGTGTTGTTGACTGCTGTGACATGCTGCTGAATTCAGTGCAATCAGTTCCAAAGGCTGTCAAGTGGTACAAAAAGTTCTTTTTCCACGTACTGGATCTGTGCATTTTAAATGCCCATGCTATCGACAGAGTAGTAACAGGGAGAAAAATGCAACTAGCGGAATTTCATTAGTATCTGGTAAGAGAGCTTGTTGAAACTTATGCAAAAGAACGGAGAGAAGCTGGCAGAGGAAGGCGCTCTGAAGACGAGAATCCTCTAATATTTAAAGGCAGGCATTTTCAATAGGTCATTGAGATGGAAAACTCGAGGAAACGTACGCCAATGCGTCAGTGCCCAGTATGCTCGAAGCAGAAAGTGCACCAAGAAACGAGATACGAATGTAGCGCATCCAACATACCACTGTGTGTAGTGCCATATTTTGAGGCCTATCACACTAACAAAACTATTAACCATCTATAATCACTCAGAAGAGAAGAAGCAACATTGATAACTTTCTAAAAGTAAAGGACAACAAAAAGAAAATAAAAAACATAAAAATACAAAAATTGTATACAAAATAAAATAAAAACAGCAAAAATATTTTTAACTATGCCAGAGCCGGTCCAAAGTCCGGATCAAAATGAAGAATGGAAAATATATTCAGAAGGTGTAAAAGATACTCCAACACTTACGATTTCTGACTTTGAAGTCATTTTAAGAAATTTTACTGTGTAGGACGTGTTTATTTCTATTGTCTATTGTCAACCCACAATGTATGAAAGATGTTTATCTTTTATTAATAGGGTTAAGCAAGAATAATTAATATTTGTCATGTTGGAAATAATTGTGGTAGCTGGGAATGTCTGCACCAGAAAGCATTGTTGGCAGGAGAGACCGCACTTTAGTGTTCGTAGCATGTCAGTAGTAAGCGAGATATGAAGCGAGTTGGTAGCAGGTCTGAAGCGAGAGGTTGAAAGGAGCAGTGTGCCTGCCAGCCACCAGCTATGATTTACAAGAGATTATAAACGGATGTACAGAGACATCAACTAACTATTATCATAAGAGGAACTAATATTATTGAATTATTTTCTCTGCGAAACTCGAGGTAACTGAAGGTATGTTTACGAAATGCTAGTTGTAACATTATTGTAAAAAGTAAGTCCCATTTGAACGTTTGTAAAATCATTTCATTACCAACAGTAAATATTTGAAGCGTTTTCAGAATATAATTAATTTTTACGAACAATGTTGCATTACTGATTATAATCCATCCCAAAAACCATTTATTTATTTATTGTTCCGTGGGATCACATTAAGGAGCGAGTCAGTACATGAAATTCTAACACGATTGTAGAAACAGATAAAATGAAATAAGAAACATTCAGGCGACAAGTCGTTAATTTAAATAAAGAAAATTAAAAATGTAACACTGGGATTTGCTTAATTTTTTAGCTCTTTCAGGAGCTCCTCGACAGAATAGAAGGAGTGAGCGATGAGGAAACTCTTTAGTTTAGACTTAAAAGTGTTTGGGCTACTGCTAAGATTTGAGTTCTTGTGGTAGCTTATTGAAAATGGATGCAGCTGAATACTGCACTCCTTTCTGCACAAGAGTCAAGGAAGTGCATTCCACATGCAGATTTGATTTCTGCCTAGTAGTAACTGAGTGAAAGCTGCTAACTCTTGGGACTAAGCTAATATTACTAACAACAAACGAGATTAAAGAAAATATATACTGTGAGGGCAATGTCAAAATTCCCAGACTATTGAATAGGGGTCGACAAGAGGTTTTCGAACTTACACCACACATAGCTCGAACAGCCCGTTTTTGGGCCAAAAAAACCCTTTTCGAATCAGAAGAATTACCCCAAAAAATAATACCATATGACATAAGCGTATGAAAATATGCTAAGTAGACTACTTTTCGTGTTGAAATGTCACTTATTTGAGATACTGTTTTAATGGTAAATAAAGCGGCATTTACTTTCTGAACAAGATCCTGAACATGGGCTTTCCACAACAGCTTACTATCTATCAGAACGCCTAGGAACTTGAACTATTCCGTCTCGCTTATAATATGACCATTCTGTCTGATTAAAATATCAGTTCTTGTTGAATTGTGAGTTAGAAATTGTAAAAACTGAGTCTTACTGTAATTTAGCATCAAATTAATTTCCACAAGCCATGAACTTATTTCATGAACTACATTATTTGATAATGTTTCAATATTACACACAAGATCCTTCACTACCAAGTTGGTTTCATCAGCAAACAGAAATATATTTGAATCACCTGGAATACTAGAAGGCATATCATCTATATAAATAACAAACAGCAGTGGCTCCAGCACCGACCCTTGGGGAATGCCCCACTTAACAGTGCCCCATTGGGACTGAACACCACTACCACCCTCAATATTGCGGAGAATTACCTTCTGCTTTCTGTTCTTAAAGTAAGAGGCGAACCAATTGTAAGCTACTCCCCTTAGTCCATAATGGTCCAGCTTCTGCAGTAATATTTTGTGGTCAACACAGTCAAAAGCCTTCGTTAAATCAAAGAAAACACCTAACGTTCGCAACCTTTTATTTAATCCGTCCAAAACCTCACAGAGGAAAGAGGATATAGCATTTTCAGTTGTTAAGCCATTTATAAAACCAAACTGTACATTTGACAGCAAATTATGTGAATTTAAATGCTCCTGTAACCTTGTATATACAACCTTTTCGATAACTTTAGCAAACACCTATGGCACAGAAATAGGTCTATAATTGTCAATATTATCCCTGTCTCCCTTTTTATAAAGTGGCTTCACTACCGAGTACTTTAATCGATCAGGAAACCGACCACTCCTAACGGAAAAGTTACAGATATGGCTATGTACTGGGCTAACATACATGGAACAATACTTCAGTATTCTGCTAGATACCCCGTCATATCCATGAGAGTTCTTGGTCTTTAGTGATTTAATTATTAACTCAATCTCCCTCTTGTCAGTATCATGGAGGAGCATTTCAGGTAACAGTCTCTGAACACTTTTCTATGAGCGCTATATGGTTCCCTGTTGGGACAAGGTTTCTATTTAGTTCACCTGCTATATTCAGAAAGTGATTATTAAATACTGTACACATATGCGACTTATCAGTAACTCGGGCATTTCCACTACGCACTGATTCTATGTCCTCTACCTGTCTCTGCAGACCAGTCACTTCCTTTACGACTGACCATATGGTTTTAATTTTACCCTGAGACTTAGCTATTCTATCTGCATACCACATACTTTTTGCCTTCCTAATAACTTTTTTAAGCACCTTACAATACTGTTTGTAATGGGCTGCTGCATTTCGATTGTGACTGTTTCTAACGTTCTGATATAATTGCCACTTTGTTCTACAAGGTATTCTTATCCCTCTAGTCAGCCACCTAGGCTGCCTGTTCGTGATAGTACCCTGTTTTGAACGTTCTAACGGAAAGTAACTTTCAAAGAGCATTAGAAAAGTCTTGAGAAAAACATTTATCGTCTACTGTATCAGCGCTATAAACATCTTGCCACTCTTGTTCCTTGATGGCGCTGATGACCACGCTGTTTAGCGCCCGTAAACCTACCTCTCTCTCTCTCTCTCTCTCTCTCTCTCTCTCTCTCTCTCTCACACACACACACACACACACACACACACACACACACACACACACCTTGTTCCTTGATGAGGTTTACAAATGTCTCTACAGCAACTGAATCTGCTTTCCTAAACAGCTGATGACTATATTTAACACGTGATGCAGCACAAAAATCTTTTAGAGTTAAAATTTGTGAATTATGATCTGAAATGCCATTCACCTTTTTGCTAACAGAATGCCCTTCCAGTAATGAGGAATGAACAAAAATATTGTCTATGGTTGTCCTACTGTTCCCTTGCACTCTCGTTGGAAAGAATACGGTTTGCATAAGATTATATGAATTAAGGAGTTCTACCAGCATCCGTTTCCTTGCACAATCACTTATAGAATTAATATTGAAGTCACCACATGTAACTAACTTTTTGTATTTCCTATAAAGTGAACCAAGAACCTCCTCTAGCTTTAGCAAAAATGTTGTGAACTCTGTGTCTAGGGATCTATAAATAACAACCGTAAGAAGTTTAGCTCCACTAAATTTAACCACACCTGCACAACATTCAAACACCTTTTCAGTGCAGTACTTTGAAACATCAATTGACTCAAATGGGATACCATTTTTCACATACATGGATACTCCCCCACACCACAAAGAGCTCCTAGAAAAGGTGCCAGCCAACCTGTATCCTGGTAAAGGAAGCCTCTGAATTATCTCCTTATTTAAGAAGTGTTCAGATATACCAATAATTTCAGAGTCAACATCTATAAGCAGTTCACTGACTAGCTCTAATACCCTGTATATTTTTATGAAATATACTAATTCCCTCATTAATCTGATACCTAAGCTTTGTCAAAAGTGGTTTCTTTGTTAGAGAAGCAGGAATACCTATCAGCTGACTTCAATCTAAAAAAGGTACAGCTCTAACACCCACAACTACCGGAATTTTCAAATGAGTGATCCCACCACCCCCACCTATGCTGCCACCTATAAGCTTTGCCAACCTCCCCTTTCCATACCTGTTGAGGTGCAGGTCATGTCTAGTGAAACCCGTCCTGCTGATAGACTTCACCGACACCACTGAAATGTGACTCATGCCATCTGTCATCAGCTCACCCCCAAGTCTCATGTTATTACGACTGACGGCTGTATTAAGATGAGGCCGATCGTGACGCTGAAACAGTTCCACGAAATGCACATTCGTGTTGCCAGTCTCAGTGGCTAGCTTTTCCAGGTCACCATCTATGTCATACTCCCCGTCCCTATCAATACTATTACCAGCCCCACTCACAATCACTACCTGATCCTCTTTAGTAAAATCTCTACATAACCCCCCTATGTTAACGGTCACCTGAGCCAATCCTGCATTAGGCTTCACAATGCTGGTGACCTGGTACTCACTCCCCAAAACTACCTGCAACTGCTGGCCTACACCTCTACCATGAGAACTACCTAACAGCAGAACCTTCTTTGTCTTAGACTTTGCAACTGTCCTAGCCACCGTAAATGCTGAGGTCTGCTGCATACTTCCTACATCTACAGCTACTAGAGATTCCTCTCCACTAGACTGACAGTTGGTCATATCTACACTCCTGGAAATGGAGAAAAGAACACATTGACACCGGTGTGTCAGACCCACCATACTTGCTCCGGACACTGCGAGAGGGCTGTACAAGCAATGATCACACGCACGGCACAACGGACACACCAGGAACCGCGGTGTTGGCCGTCGAATGGCGCTAGCTGCGCAGCATTTGTGCACCGCCGCCGTCAGTGTCAGCCAGTTTGCCGTGGCATACGGAGCTCCATCGCAGTCTTTAACACTGGTAGCATGCCGCGACAGCGTGGACGAGAACCGTATGTGCAGTTGACGGACTTTGAGCGAGGGCGTATAGTGAGCATGCGGGAGGCCGGGTGGACGTACCGCCGAATTGCTCAACACGTGGGGCGTGAGGTCTCCACACTACATCGATGTTGTCGCCAGTGGTCGGCGGAAGGTGCACGTGCCCGTCGACCTGGGACCGGACCGCAGCGACGCACGGATGCACGCCAAGACCGTAGGATCCTACGCAGTGCCGTAGGGGACCGCACCGCCACTTCCCAGCAAATTAGGGACACTGTTGCTCCTGGGGTATCGGCGAGGATCGTTCGCAACCGTCTCCGTGAAGCTGGGCTACAGTCCCACACACCGTTAGGCCGTCTTCCGAATGGAGACGTGTCGTCTTCAGCGATGAGAGTCGCTTCTGCCTTGGTGCCAATGATGGTTGCAGTTGAGCGCCACAATCAGGACTGCATACGATCGAGGCACACAGGGCCAACAACCGGCATCATGGTGTGGGGAGCGATCAGTATGATCATGTGATGTATCTGACCCCAGGAATGTGACAATAAAGTTTCCCCTTCCTGGGACAATGAATTCACGGTGTTCTTATTTCAATTTCCAGGAGTGTATTACTAACACCAATAGTAAAACTATCTCAAAATCTCCTTCTCCTAGCAGATTTCTTGCCAACAGCAGCTCCCATTCCCCAACCCCCTTCTCCCTCTTCATCCTATCTAGCTGCTCCTGTGCGTTTTTCAACTGCACCTGAAGGATACAGATCTTACGCTCGTGCTCCTCTATCAACTTACTCTTGCTACATAACCTGCAGCTTCAGGAGAGGGTCTCACCAGAAAGCCCACTGGCTTCCCCACTGCATTCTCCCCAGTGAAAATACTTCGACCAAGTCTCACACCGTAATCCCCTACTCACGAACCTACTGCAAAGCCCACACTTCTCACTCATGGTAAAATTTTACAGTTATTGAAACAAGAAAACAACTTAATCTAAGTTCCGCTACTACAATAAGAAGATGTTAAAAACTGACTACAATAATCAACGTAAAACTTTGCAAAAATTTTATTGCTGCCAAGAAAAAGGGTAACTATAAATTACGTCTTCAGTAAAGTTAATTAAAGAATAACGTCAGCTTTGCTATTAAAGAAAAACGTCAGCTTTGGTAATAAATACAGCCAATTATGACAGCCCATCAGCAGTTAATAGAGTATAGTAAACCAGTGTAAGTATATTCATGTCGCAGTTCGATGTAGCAGTCAGATGGCCATCCAGTAACAGTAAAAAAGGTAAGGAATAGTTCTGGGTTATTGCAGATAACGACCGACGGCCACGACGAGGACACATACTATGTTTCGTCGAAATAATCAGAAAATCACTTTCAGTAAGCAGCAATTAAATTTGTACGCGAAGATCGAGAAAGGGAATGAATTTCAAAGGAAAGATTTTATTTGTGATTATTAAGCATGAGATAGAAATCCTGAGGAAAGGTTTCATATGTTATTGTAGAAGGGAAGTTTGCGTAAAGAACCTCCGCTAATGAAAAGAGAGAAAGCAGGGGTGCGCACAGGATGTAAACATCAAGCGGGAAAACCAGCGAACACAGAAGATGCTTTGTAAATAAAAGCGAAACGCGTCTGGTGGGAAATTCTTTTTGATTAATTGCAGTAAGCTTAAGACGGCAAAGCTAACAATAATTAATTCTACATATCGTTTATTGTAGTGATTCTTAGCAATAAAAGCAGTTTCAGTGCACATCATGTGTGTCCAGTAACTCATCTGTAGATTCACAGCTACAGAAGAAGTATCGAGGTACATCGTGTGTCAGTAATCGCACTCAGAAGGCGAGAGAGCTGCGGACGCCCTGACTCGAGAAATATTCAGCACAGGGCGTGCTCCGAGCAAGTGGCGAGCTCAGCCGCAGGCAACGGGCCGTGGTCAATGCCATTAGTGCAGGTACCAGGATTAGGTAGCGTCAACGGAGCGCTCGACCCTCCTACATGGATGCACGGCTGTAGCAGCCAGAGGGTTAACACCAAATTTCGTCTCACAGTCCTAACAGACACGTTCGTCGTACGTCCCACACTGATTTCGGAGGTTATTCCAGGGAATGTTCCTTGTCTGTTAGCACTGACCTTTCTACACAAACTCCGCTGCTCTCGGTGATTAAGTGAAGGCCGTCGGCCACTTTGTTTCCATGGTATTCTCGGCACACTCTTGACACTGCGGATCTAGGGATATTGAATTCCCAAACTATTTACAAAATGGAATGTCCTATGTGTCTAGCATGAACTACCATGACTGTTGGCAAAGATGCCTAGAAACTATTTGCATAATGTTGGCCATATCTAACATTTAGTCTGTTGTCAGCTGTCACGAAGGTTATATACATTCTACATCTACATTCATACTCCGCAAGCTACCTGACGGTGTGTGGCGGAGGGTATCTTGAGTACCTCTATCGGTTCTCCCTTCTATTCCAGTCTCGTCCTTCGTGGAAAGAAGGATTGTCGGTATGCCTCTGTGTGGGCTCTAATCTCTCTGATTTTATCCTCATGGTCTCTTCGCGAGATATACGTAGGGGGGAATAATATACTGTTTTACTCTTCGGTGAAGGTATGTCCTCGAAACCTCAACAAAAGCTCGTACCGAGCTACTGAGCGTCTCTCTTGCAGAGTATTCCACTAGAGTTTATCTATCGTCTTCGTAACGCTTTCGCGATTACTAAATGATCCTGTAACTAAGCGTGTTGCTCTCCGTTGGATCTTCTCTATCTCTTCTATCAACCCTATCTGGTACGGATCCCACAACGGTGAGCAGTATTCAAGCAGTGGGCGAACAAGTATACCTACTTCCTTTGTTTTCGGATTGCATTTCCTCAGGATTCTTTCAATGACTCTCAGTCTGGCATCTGCTTTACCGACGATTAATTTTATATGGTCATTCCATTTTAAATCACTCCTAATGCTTACTCCCAGACAATTTATGGAATTAACTGCTTCCAATTGCTGACCTGCTATATTGTAGCTAAATGATAAGGGATCTTTCTTTCTATGTATTCGCAGCACATTACACTTGTCTACACAGATTCATTTCTGTAGTGTCAGCGATTATTTATTCAGTATGAAAAATACGTCGGAGAATTTGAATAAATAGTGCTATAAGAACGGAATAAAATAAAGCTAAGTTTTAAAATAGTTAAATACCACTTTTGGTGAAAATGTTACGAGGAAAACTAGGGTTTAGGAGTGATATAAGAGCGTCTAAGAATGTCGTGAAAATGTTGATAAGTGCCCAGGATGCCCAAACAAGACATCAGCCGATGAAATCGTGGCGAAAATGCAAAGAATGATCATGAATGATCACCGAATCACAATCAGAGAAGTCACTGATGTTGCTGGCAGATCATTTGGTTCATACCATAAAATTGTTTCGAATGTGCTCCTGCTATTATACGAAATCGGATCCCATACCATAACTCCAGGTGTGGGTCCATTGTGTCTAGCACACAGAGAGGTTGGTTGTAGATTCTCAACTGGCCTCCTGGTTACCAACACATTATCATCACTGGCACTGAGGCAGATCCAGCTTTCATCAGGCAACACAACACACCTCCACCCTGCCTCCCAGTGAACTCCAGCTTGACACTACTGAAGTTGCAAATGGCGGTGGTTTGGAATCAGTGCAACGCACGGTACAGAGCTTCTGGCTCGGAGCTGCCCTTGGCGTAACCGACGTGTTACAGTTCATTATGTCACTGTGGTGCCAACTGATGCTCAAAATACTGCTGTGAATCCAGAGCCATAGCCGAACACAATGCTCTCTTTCTCGGTAGTGCCATGCAGCCGTCCGGAGCCCGATCTTCCTGCGACCGTAGAGTCTCGTGATCACCGCTGCCAGCAATCATATACAGTGGCTACGTTCCTGGCAAATCTTTTTGGATTGTCTTGGTGAGGTGTTGATAATGACGTCGTTGTTGCCTTAACGGGATTCTTGACTAATATCAGCTCACCACGTCCGATCTCAAAAGTAATTAACGCTCACGATAGTTTCGGCGTGTAATTAAAGCAAACCTGATTTTTAGTAGCGCCACTCTAAAGGTCATTTCACACCGGCGTAGCGTATCTCGAGCTACGTCTTCGGAAAGACGTCGCAGACGTATCTTGTAATGTAATCAAATGGGGCATTTCAGACTGACGCAGATGGCGTCGCGTCCAGCCGAGATACGTAATACTCTTATCTCCAGCTACGCTTGCACACGCAGCGTCGCTGCGTATCTCGGCTCGCGCATGCGCACTACACTGCACTGCAAGCCACGTGCTCTTATGCTGAGCAGCTCTATTACTGCGTGTTTGTGTGTTTATTGTGCAAAATGTCTGCATTAATTGACCAAGTGCAAAAGTATCCAGTGCTGTGGGACTACTCGAAATTGGAATATAGAGATGCTAACTTGCGTGACTTAGCTTGGGAAGAAATTTCGCAAGTTTTAAGGAAGCCAAGTAAGAATGAAAATTTCTTTTCGTCCAGTATTTAGGTGTTAGTAAGACTGCAGTATTAAGTCCTTATTACGGCTGTACAACTTTATTTTCCTTGTTATAAAAGATTATTTGGTATGTTCGTATTCTCTTCAATTTTTGTTACTAAGAAAAAGCTATTCTTCAAATAAGCAGTCAGATCCGGATAATGTGGCCACTACTAGTTCTTCTCTACTAAAATAAACAAAACTTCTCTATATATCGATATACTTCTTAATCTACGCCATTCTCCTGGCTAAATGACTGAAAGTAACATGCCGTGTACAATTCAATTAGTATCGTGTTTCGTGATTTTTTTATCTGAAAAGCTGCAAAAACCTTGTTTATAAAATCCACAGGGTATATAGAAGTTGATGTTGAAATTAGAAGGTTACTCTTTCCCTCTATTAGATGCTAATGAACAGTAATATAAAAATAAGATAACAATATCATATTTCGTCTATGATGGACTAAATCAGGAATGTGGGACCGTTTTTGATGACAAAGACACATTGAAATAAACTTCTCTGTGTTCGTCACATTGTTTTTCTTCTACGACGCGTATCGAGGGTTTGCACCCTCTTCTTCTGGTGTTTACTATTTGCAAACAATTTGTCTTTGCCAATAAAAATAACCATCAAACATTATAATTACGTATTCATTAGTGTTTATTTGCATAAAGTAGTCACAATAACATACTGACAAAACTGTTACAATAATCTTAATGAAAGTTTGTGGAGTATTAAACGAATGCTTATTTTTCATAAGTGCATTGTAGTTACGTGTTAGCAATGTGCCGCCATTGCCAAGGCACGCTTCCTTCAGGAGAGTTAAAGAAATTGACAAAGTGGTTACTTATTGCGGCGTTCTCCTTTGTAGCTGCGGCAGCAGTTTTTTCAAGAGGTTTCCAGCATGTACTGTAGGCGACCAAAATTTCTTCTGGTGACCCAACTGTTGTAACGTCACATTTATTGCACAGATAGTTGTGTAGTATTACTGTGGCTTTTATTACTTTATGTACAGTGTCAAGGTTGCACTGCAATGGCCGAAAGTACAATCTCCACCGTTGGGCAAGTATGCCGAAAACGTTTTCAACAACACGTCTGCACCGACTCACTCTGTAGTTGTAAACTCTCTTCTCATCGTTAAGATTTCTGCGTGGGTAGGGACGAATCATGTACCGCTCCAGGGGGAAACCCTAGTCTCCCACGATAACATATGGAACAAGGGATCCTCCTGGTACTAGTGGCTCGTCTTTTGGCACCCCAAGGCTGTAGGTAGACAGTCTTTTCCCAAGTGTGCTATTTGAAAATATGATGGAATCACATTCCTTTCCGTATGAGCCCACGTCTACGGTTATGAACTTATAGTTAGCATCTACCAAACCCAACAACATTGTAGAGTAGTATTTTTTGTAGTTGTAGAAAGAAGATCCAGATGCAGGTGGTGCCTGAATTCTGACGTGTTTTCCATCTATTGCAACGATGCAGTGAGGGAAATTCCACCTGTCGTGAAATCCCGCAGCAACGTTCCTCCAGAAATCTTCAGTGGGTGTTGGCATGTACAACGACTGCATTGTACGCCACAAAGCGTCACACACTTGGTTTACGATCGACGATACAGTACTAATGCCGACTCTGTAGCTGAAGCTTATAGTAGTGTATGAGTCTCTAGTAGCGAGATACCTGAAACAAAATTGTTGTTACAGAGGCTGTTGTAAAAACGGACTGGAAAAAACAGAGATGCCCATAGGAATGCCCTCAAAAGAAGAGAGACAAAAAGTGGTCAAGCTGCAGCAAACTCAAAAAAGTGGAACTACGAGAAAAAAATGGAATTTTTGCTTTCCGTATTGCCAGCTCACAGCCTGTAAGTGTTCTTTTGAATTGAAATTTTAGTACTGTTATTGCCCTGTTGGGAACTTTATAAATAAATAACTGAAACGCATTCCTCTGGTGAGAGTAATTTTTTATTTGTTTGTTGAAATTAATTTTTTCAGACACGACAGTAATATTCCTGATATGGATGACACGCAAGTTCCTGAAAATCATATAAACGATGATAGCATTGTTAATGCTGAAGCTCCTGCTGCTCCTGATGATGAATTTTCCAACTCTGATCACGATGTCAACACAAACCCAAAGGAGTCGACAAAATTCTGAATTTTCTGAAAAATAAAGAGATAAACAAACCTGTTCGCTCTGTCCCTGACGAATTAGATTTGTTTTTTGGTAGCATATCAATGTCGGTGAAAAAATTGCCTCGAAGGTTACAAAACAGAGTAAAGAGAGAAGTTTTAGAGGCAGTAAACCGAGCTGAAGATGAACATGATTCACTGATGAGTCTAATAACACCGGCAGTGCGTCAAACTAGCTCTCCACTGGAGTCTCCAAGTACCTCCTCTGACAGCTCAACATGGTCAGGTGGTAACTATTCAAACCAGCCCACGATCCTTCACCATCAAAATGAAACATCACTTACAGAAAGTGGCTCATTACTTCGATCACTGCAAGAAGATACAGATGTTGATTTGTTAGCGGAAAACTATTCAGGACAAGCAACTGGAGACAATCTTCAAATACTTTAAGCACAAACCTCATTAACTTTAAACTCAAACAAAATATATCTTATGCTGATTTCTTTTTGTGGCTGTGGCTGGTTAATATATGTCTATCACCTTTTACATTTTGTCTTATCACGGCAGCTAACAAATATACTTGTGTAATATTACTGTAATGAAGATGTATTTTTACTCCATTTCCTACAACCTTATACTAACAGGCTACGTTTCTATTTTGACATTATGGGAAAGGAATTGTTACCTTAGACAAATAGCTAGCCGTTCCTCAGGAGGTATTGATTTTCTGTAATTTGTGTCCTGTTTCTTAATGTCACTGCCAATGAGGGATAAAACTTCATTGAAATGGTCTTCATTAAGCCTGAAGTAACTTCTAAACTTTTCATCGTCAAGCTGTAAATCTTGCATTAGGTGGTGGTATTCGCCATACACTGTTCTTCTAACATTTATCGGATGAACCCAATTCGATTTATTTGACACTGAATACAACAACAGTTCATCATCACTATCGCTACTTGAACTACAGTCCATCCATGGCACACTGAAGTTGATGTCTGGCTCACACCACGGCACACTGAACGCCATTTCTGGTACCATGCACAAACTGTACTCACGTTAGCACACCATCTCAACAACTGAGCAAATACGAAGATGGGATAGAAAACGTAGCTCATAATACGTAGCTTTCGGTTTGAAGGGTACGTATCTCTAGTCAGGATACGTGCTACGTCCTGCGACGTCTTCCGAAGACGTAGCGCGAGATACGCTACGCCGGTGTGAAATGACCTTTAGGCAATTGGAGAGAAATCTGAGTAGACATGTTTCAGATGCAGAAAAAAGCCTACAAAGTTTCTTTTACATAGTACAACTCCTTCTTGGTGTTACGATTTTTTCGTGTTTGTGCATATAAAATGAAATGGCATACACTGATAAACAAAAACACACGAACTGGACGGACGTAAATCACGGCACACTGCACTGTACTGGTCAGCGGAGAACGGGCAACAGATTTTGTGGTAAATTTGTGCTAAGGTCACATGGGACCAAACTACTGAGGTCATCGGTCCCTAACCTACAGGCTACTTAATCTAACTTGAACTAACTCATGCTATGAACAACACACACACACACACACACACACACACACACAAGGGAGGACTCGAACCTCCGACGGGGGGGGGGGGGGGGGGGGGGGAGCAGCACGGACCGTGACAAGGCGTCTAAGACAGCGCGGCTACCCCACGCGGCGGGACCGATTTTGGTGCACTTACAGGAGAGTAGCATGGTTCTTGCGCTAAAGGCCAGTTCCCCCACAAAGAGCCCTGCTCTCGTGAGCTCATCGAAAGACCATAACTTCCCGTTATTTTTTTGTCCTTCCTGGTGTTGGATTTTCAAAAGCCAGCAGCGTAATTACATTTGTCTACAGATGTATATCTAGCATTCCATACATAGGTAATGTATCAAAGAAGATTGCAAATATTTTCAAAAATCACAGAGTAAAAATTGGGTTTTCTACATTTAATAAACTACACCAAAAACTAATACATAATATAAAGTGTAATCATGATCCATATTCAGACTCTGGAATATACAAGGTAACATGCCAGGAATGCTCCAAGTTCTACGTAGGACAAACATGCCGAAATATCAACACCAGGTACACAGAGCACATTAGAGCATAAACACACAAAAAAACACACTACATCAGCAATAGCAACACACATACATAATACAGGAAACCCATTTGGAAAAATAGAGCAAAATGTCAAAGTACTCCACCGGTTAAATAAAGGACATAAAATGGATTTGCTTGAAGAACCGGAGATATATTCATATAACAGAAAATATGAAGATAAAATATTAAATGGAAAACTTGAAAGTGAATCAGTGAATTTCTTCAGATGTTTCGATAATATACTTAAATAAAAATAGTAAAACATAGAAATAAGCGCAACTGTAAAATCAATATAAGTAATTCATGAGCCAAATTGTTAAGATAAATAACCTCTGTAAAAAAGCATATCGTAATCTGTGGAAGACCTATAATGTTATCTGTGGACTACCTGTAAGAAGATCTTTGTAACTGTTTTGTTTATATAAGATATTTTCGATGTGTAAAGTGTACAAGTTGTGTGTGTGAGACTCTACACAAATGGACCATTAGAAAATTGTAAGCACAAATTGTTCTAAATTTTAGCCACTAACCTCACAAAAAGAATTGATACCCAACTGAAAATCACGTGTTTCTTATGTATTACAGTAAAAGTCAACAAAATGAAGCAGACACACACTGACAACATCAAAAGAAATGGCTTAATACACACCAAAAAACGCACTTGAAAATGGGAATTATTTCTTGAAACGCGTTGTGCGAATAGTAAAATATAGAAAAAATCGTGACTGGTAGCAGAAGATCTATTTATTTATAAACAAACCCATTCGTCTACAGTGTGAGAATATCAAACTGGAGGCAGGTACATAACGAAACGTGCGTGGTGACAATGATACGTGAGAAAGCACTACATCGAAAAATCCTAGAAATTGGCTTTGTGTGAATATTGCGTCGTGTCATCAGACGCAATCCCTGGGTGCGTCTGCCGCAGCTTGAAGAAAGGTTGTGATTACAGGCGGCAGGAAGCAGTACTCGGAGGACGCGAGGCCGCCCCTCAAAGTGACACCGCCGGGGTGCAAGCGAGTGCGCCGAGACGGCACCAGCGATCAAAGAGCTTTCGCCCCCCCCCCCCCCCCCCCCCCCCCTGCCGTGCTGCGCCCCTACTGCGGCGCTCCGTTCCGTCCCGTCGCTGTTCATCCGGGAGCGGCGCCGCCAGAGGACAAAGACTCCGCCCTGTTCCAGGGCGGCTCAGCTCGGTCACCGGCCCTCTAAAGACACGCCCGCCACCGCCTGCTTTGCCTGCGCTCTTATTTTATCCCCAGAACGCGCTGGAGTGGACGAGTTCGGCACCGTAAATATTGTCCACGTTTTAACTCTACCATTATATACCTCACCTATAAAATTAGCCTTAAGGTAGCCAAATGGTGCTTAGAACTGTAGTATTTGAAGCAAAGCATATTGAGCCACTAGCTGTACGTGTATACCTTTATTCTCAAAGTGATTTCAATTTTAGCCACCATCATCAAGGAGGACTATAAAATTTACCAACAGACAAATATAATTACATACACAGACAAGCTTTTTTGAATAAGGAAACATGTGTCAAGATCTTCTGTAAAGTATCGGGTGATCGAAAAGTTAGTATAAATTTGAAAACTTCATTAACCACGGAATAATGTAGATAGACAGGTAAAAATTGACACACTTGCTTGGAATGACATGGGGTTTTATTAGAACAAAAAAAAAACAATTTCACAAAATGTCCGGCAGATGGCGCTGGACAGCAAAATGTCAATGACTGCGCATGACAATCGTGTATAAAAGGAGCTGTAATGAAAGACAGAATCAGATGCGCCAGCAATCGCAGCATGTTGACGTTACCTGAAAAGGCGCTTCTAGTGAAGCTGTATGTGTACCCGTGGTCTAGGGGTAGCGTCTTTGATTCATAAACCGTCTTCGGTCCCGGGTCCGACCCCCGCCACTGCCTAAATTTTGATAAATAATCAGCGTTGGTGGCCGAAGACGTCCGGCATAAGAAGTCAGCCTCATTCTGCCAACGGCATAGTCAAAGAGGGCGGAGGAGTGGATAGAGGTTCAGGGCACTCTCTTGTCCTAGGGGGTGGGAAATTGCCCCTAAAGGCGGAAGAATCAGCAATGATCAACGACATGAGGATGCAGAAGGCAATGGAAACCACTGCATTAAAGACACGTAACGTGTATCCACAGGACATGTGGCCTGTAGTTGAAGTGTCATGATGATCTCTCCATTGGCAAAAGATTCCGGAATAGTCCCCCATTCGGATCTCCGTTAGGGGACTGCCAAGGGGAAGGTTACCATGAGAAAAAGATTGAATAATCAACGAAAGGATAATGTTCTACGAGTCGAGGCGTGGAATGTCGGAAGCTTGAACGTGGTAGGGAAACTAGAAAATCTGAAAGAAATGCAAAGGCTCAATCTAGATATAGTAGGGGTCAGTGAAGTGAAGTGGAAGGAAGACAAGGATTTCTGGTCAGATGAGTATCGGGTAATATCAACAGCAGCAGAAAATGGTATATCAGACGTAGGATTCGTTATGAATAGGAAGGTATGGCAGAGGGTGTGTTACTGTGAACAGTTCAGTGACCGGGTTGTTCTAATCAGAATCGACAGCAGACCAACACCGACAACGATAGTTCAGGTATACATGCCGACGTCGCAAGTTGAAGATGAACAGATAGAGAAAGTGTATAAGGATATTGAAAAGGTAATGCAGTATGTAAAGGGGGACGAAAATATAACAGTCATGGGCGATTGGAATGCATTTGTAGGGGAAGGAGTAGAAGGAAAGGTTACAGGAGAATATGGGCTTGGGACAAGGAATGAAAGAGGAGAAAGACCAATTGAGTTCTGTAACAAGTTTCAGCTAGTAATAGCGAGTACCCTGTTCAAGAATCACAAGAGGAGGAGGTATACTTGGACAAGGCCGGGAGATACGAGAAGATTTCAATTAGATTACATCATGGTCAGACAGATTCCGAAATCAAATACTGGATTGTAAGGCGTACCCAGGAGCAGATATAGACTCAGATCACAATATAGTAGTGATGAATAATAGGCTGAAGTTCAAGACATTAGTCAGGAAGAATCAATACGCAAAGAAGTGGGATACGGAAATTCTAAGAAATGACGAGATACGTTTGAAGTTCTCTAACGCTATAGATACAGCAATAAGGAATAGCGCAGTAGGCAACACAGTTGAAGAGGAATGGACGTCTCTAAAAAGGGCCATCTCAGAAGTTGGGAAGGAAAACATAGGTACAAAGAAGGTAGCTGCGAAGAAACCATGGGTAACAGAAGAAATACTTCAGTTGATTGATGAAAGGAGGAAGTACAAACATGTTCCGGGAAAATCAGGAATACAGAAATACAAGTCGCTGAGGAATGAAATAAATAGGAAGTGCAGGGAAGCTAAGACGAAATGGTTGCAGGAAAAATGTGAAGACATTGAAAAAGATATGATTGTCGGAAGGACAGACTCAGCATACAGGAAAGTCAAAACAACCTTTGGTGACATTAACAGCAACGGTGGTAACATTAAGGCCGCAACGGGAATTCCACTGTTAAATGCAGAGGAGAGAGCAGATAGGTGGAAAGAATACATTGAAAGCCTCTATGAGGGTGAAGATTTGTCTGATGTGATAGAAGAAGAAACAGGGGTCGATTTCGAAGAGATAGGAGATTCAGTATTAGAATCGGAATTTAAAAGAGCTTTGGAGGACTTACGCTCAAATAAGGCAGAAGGGATAGATAACATTCCATCAGAATTTCTAAAATCATTAGGGGAAGTGGCAACAAAACGACTATTCACGTCGGTGTGTAGAATATATGAGTCTGGCGACATACCATCTGACTTTCGGAAAAGCATCATCCACAAAATTCCGAAGACGGCAAGAGCTGACAAGTGCGAGAATTATCGCACAATCAGCCTAACAGCTCATGCATCTAAGCTGCTTACAAGAATAATATACAGAAGAATGGAAAAGAAAATTGAGAATGCGCTAGGTGACTATCAGTTTGGCTTTAGGAAAAGTAAAGGCACGAGAGAGGCAATTCTGACGTTACGGCTAATAATGGAAGCAAGGCTAAAGAAAAATCAGGACACGTTCATGGGATTTGTCGACCTGGAAAAAGCGTTCGACAATATAAAATGGTGCAAGCTGTTCGAGATTCTGAAAAAAGTAGGGGTAAGCTATAAGGAGGGACGGGTCATATACAATACGTACAACAACCAAGAGGGAATAATAAGAGTGGACGATCAAGAACGAAGTGCTCGTATTAAGAAGGGAGTAAGACAAGGCTGTAGCCTTTCGCCCCTACTCTTCAATCTGTACATCGAGGAAGCAATGATGGAAATAAAAGAAAGGTTCAGGAGTGGAATTAAAATACAAGGTGAAAGGATATCAATGATACGATTCGCTGATGACATTGCTATCCTGAGTGAAAGTGAAGAAGAATTAAATGATCTGCTGAACGGAATGAACAGTCTAATGAGTACACAGTATGGTTTGAGAGTAAATCGGAGAAAGACGAAGGTAATGAGAAATAGTAGAAGTGAGAACAGTGAGAAACTTAACATCATTGATGGTCACGAAGTCAAAGAAGTTAAGGAATGACGGACGGAGCAAGGAGGACATCAAAAGCAGACTCGCTATGGCAAAAAAGGCATTTCTGGCCAAGAGAAGTCTACTAATATCAAATATCGACCTTAATTTGAGGAAGAAATTTCTGAGGATGTACGCCTGGAGTACAGCATTCCATGGTAGTGAAACGGACTGTGGGAAAACTGGAACAGAAGAGAATCGAAGCATTTGAGATGCGGTGCTATAGACGAATGTTGAAAATTAGGTGGACTGATAAGGTAAGGAATGAGGAGGTTCTACGCAGAATCGGAGAGGAAAGGAATAAGTGGAAAACACTGATAAGGAGAAGGGACAGGATGATAGGACATCTGCTAAGACATGAGGGAATGACTTCCATGGTACTAGAGGGAGCTGTAGAGGGCAAAAACTGTAGAGGAAGACAGAGATTGGAATACGTCAAGCAAATAACTGAGGACGTAGGTTGCAAGTGTTACTCTGAGATGAAGAGGTTAGCACAGGAAAGGAATTCGTGGCGGGCCGCATCAAACCAGTCAGTACACTGACGACCAAAAAAAAAAAAAAAAAAAAAAAAAAAAATCAGAATGGGGAATGTGCTAGTTCAGCCTTACGATCCTATTGCCATAGGAAGGGGATACGAACGGGTAAAGTTCCGTTGACAAATGCAGCTGTGGCGAGAATGATTTCGAAGTTCGAAGCCACGGGTTGTTTAGACGATTGACCCCGCAGTTTCCGACCGACCACAAGGCGTCATGCTGCTGAGGCAGTTCAGGAAGGAATGGAGACTGTAGCGGGTTCGTCAATGCACGGGAAAGTGAGCGCTCGTGCAGTCGCACGTCGCACCGGCATTCCATACACTACTGTTTGGTTGGTACTTGGGCGTACCCTCCGTTGCTATCCGTACAAAATCCATCTAGTTTAGTAATTTAGCGAGATTCAGGTTTGGTAAATATGTCTTGAATAAACATCCTGGTGATTAGTGAAGCGGAGGGCATTTGCGGTGTGGGCGTTTCAAAAGATGGCGGAAGATGACGATTGGATGAGCAACGTGGTGTGGACCGACGAAGCTCATTTCACGCTCCGAGGGTCTGTCAACGCCCACAAGTGCAGAATTTGGGCTACCGCAAATCTTAGAACTGTCGTGGAAACGACAATGCACGACGAGAAAGTCACGGTATGGGTTGAGTTTACCACATCTACCGTTATCGGTCCTTTTTTCTTCGAGGAAATGCGTGATTCTGGTTTTGTAAGTGCTACCGTGTCGAGTGACAGGTACGCCGATATGTTACAGAATCGCATCATTCCAAACCTGACTGATAAACACCTGCTGGAACGATATTGCTAGATGCGTGAAAGACGTCTTGCGCGCGTCGTTTGGTGGCGATCGTGTGATCAGCCGCCACTTTCGTCATGCTTGGTCTCCCAGGTCCCCAGAACTCAGTCCGTGCGATTATTAGCTTTGGGGTTACCTGAAGTCGCAAGTGTACCGTGATCGACCGACATCTCTAGGGATGCTGAAAGACAACATCCGACGCCAATGCCTCACTAACTCCGGACATGTTTTACAGTGCTGTTCACAACATTATTCCTCGACTACAGCTATTGTTGAGGAATGATGGTGGACATATGAGCATTTCCTGTAAGAATAATCGTGTTTGTTTTTCTTACTGTCGGACATTTTTTGAACTTTTGTATTTTTTCGGTTCTAATAAAACCTCATGTCATTCCAAGCATGTGTGTCAATTTGTACCTCTATCTACATTATTCCGTGATTAATTCAGTTTTCAAATTTATAGTGACTTTTTGATCACCCGGTACTTACAAAGCTGTGCATAGAGGGATAAAAAATACGGTAAATTCAAATTTATCAGCCGTTATCAAATTAGGGCTAATGTTTATTCAACAGACAGATTTACCAAACCTGGATCTGGCTAAACTACTAAACTAGGCCTGCATCGGTTAGATCACATTGCTTTATACTTATATACATTCCGTTTATTGATTATATAAATAGTAACTGATGTTGAAGTCCTTAGTTCCCTGAGGTCTAGGTTCAGTGTACCCAAGTAACTGACTGATTTTATCGTCTGGAACCCAAATCAAGGTATAGTGAACGTAAGCAGTTCATGAATTTGGATTACTATTATCAGTTGCTAGCATCGTAAAACAAATTTCACAGGAAATCATACTTACGATTTGCACACTTAGGTTTATAATACTATTTCCATAAAAAAGCAATACTGGTGATGTCTCATTTTTATTATTTATAATATTTCATGAATTCATTCGAAATATTTGGGAGATCTGCGATACAATCAAGGGAAATTTTAAAAAACCTTGGTGCACGCTGGGGGACGGTCACTATTTTTAACGTGAGTGACCAGATCCAAATTTTGGCACTCATTCTGTAATCTGATTCTGTCTAGCTCTTTCTCGCTGTTAAAGAAACTGAATATATCAGAGGGTAAAGTGAGAACCTCTACAAGGGGTAAGAATTGTCTCATGACGTGAGAGAAGAAGAAATGGCAATTTTGCTAGCAGTTATTACGATCAGAGTTTAACAGGGCTTCATAAGACTTTAGATAAATAACGTATAGACAACATCCCTTCATAATTTCTAAGTTCATTGGATAAAGTGCTAATGAAACGACTATTTGAGTCTGAAGGCACACCACCAGACATTCCGAAAAATATCATCCTCCAAATTCCGAAGATAGCAAGGGTAGGTAAGTGCGAAAACTATCGAAAAATCAGCTTAGCATATAGAGCATCATTGCTACTGACAATAAAATACACAATGTACAAGAACCAAGAAGGGAAAATGAGAATGTAAGACGAAGAACGAAGCCCTCCGATTAGAAAGGTAATAAGAGCCCGCCCAGTTAGCTGTGCGGTCTAACGCACTGCTTTCCGGGTGGAAGGCGTAGCAGTCCCCAGCACGAATCCTCCCGGACGGTTACCGTCGAGGCCGGTGTGCCGGCCAGTCAGTGGATGGTTTTTAAGGCGGTTTTCCGTCTACCTCGGTGAATGCGGGCTGGTTCCCGTATTCCGCCTCACACTATGCCAGTGATTACTGCGGAAACACTTTCTCCTCGTACGCGTACACAATAATTACTCCACCACGCAAACACTGGGGTCACACTCGTCTGGTGTAAGACGTTGCCAGGGACGACCACAGGGGGCCGAACCGCACAATAACCCTGGGTTCGCTGTGGGTGAGTGGACTGCTGTAGCCTGTTGTGGGGCTGCGTACCGCTGTCGGCTACGGCGTGGACGAAGCCTCTCCGTTGTTTCTAGGTGCCCAGTTCAATACAATCCAATCCATTACAAGGTAATAAGACTTCATTATAATCTTCCGATCCTATTGATCAGTTTATTGAGCGAAGAAGAAATGACAGAAGTAAAAGAAAGTTACGGGAGTGTGATTAAAATTCAGGATGTACGGATATCAAGGATAAGATTCGCTTATAACATTGCTATCGTCTGTGAAACCGAGGAAGAATTGCAGGACCTATTGAATGAAATGAACAGTCTAGTGAAAACATATAGATCTAGAGTGAAAAAAATACTTAAGTATTGAGGGCAAGTAGAAATGAGAAACACATAATATCAAAATTGGTGACTATTCCCCAATGGTCCAGAGGTCGCATGCAACACGAAGTTCGGCAAACGAACCGATGCCACAGACATTAGCGAGGGCTCACTGCAATAAGCACTCCAGACGACCACGCCTCCCTATCAGTATAGCTGCGTCCTCGCGTTAAGGTCAATATAGTGTCAGCATGCAAGAGCTCAGCCCTTTTCGTGGCCTCGTTTCAAGCAATCAATATCATAGTGTAGGATCAACGAACTGTTAAAGTTTCGGATGAACTTTTATTGTTGTACCCCTCAGGGACTCAGCACTCGTTTGCTGAGTACGGGTTTGACGACCTTGAAGTTCCTGAGCTGGGGGCTGGTAAGCGCCGCTAGTCCCCTATCACGGTAAGCTCTTCAGAGACCACTGTATGGCGCGGCAGTGGAACATAGTGTGTCGCATGGAATGGTGATCTTGGCTTGAACACCCGGATCGAGAGGATGGTAAAAACCTCTATAAAAATAAAACCTCAATCTCAAGGTGTACTGCGCTCTGATGAGAAGCATGGCTGTTGATGTGGAACAGTCGCTAGCGGGCAACCTCTGGGGAACCTGCCGCACCTCAATTGTATAAGGCTTACCTAGGCATGTGGGTATCTGTCTAGGCGGACTTTCATTTAAACAGCTGCTCTTGGGTCCAGCAGGGACCCTTTGAAATCTTGTCTTCCTCCTCCCAGCGGAAAGGATGCGCTGCTGGTAAGTACCAACATCCAGTCAAAGAAGAGTGCTCGTGTAGACAGTCCTCCAGAGGAATTTACACACACTGCGTCAGTATTAACAGAACACATCCTGGTGGCCAGAATGTGTTTCTTATAATGAAACGGAAAGGAGGGAGCTTTGAGAAAGTTCCACCTTTTTACATACAAAAAGGGATAGAGGAAATCGCTGGAAGCTTAAAATTTGTCCAGTGCTTGCGAAATGGGACCCTGATGGTAGAAACGTCCAATTCCCGACAAGTGAATAACTGAAAGCTCAGTGCCTCGGGGAGTATGTAATAGAAAGTGAACTGCGCAACACCTTAAACTGGCGTGGCTGGCGAGCTGGTGCAGACGAAGGGGAAGGGCGCGTCGGGCTCTTTCAAGCTTGCCGGCGCCGGCGGCGGGGCGGCCGAGGGCGGCAAGGCTCGTGGTGGTGGTGCGAAGAAGCAGCGCGCCGCTCCGGCCAGCAAGGAGAAGAAGGGCGCCCGTGCGGCCGGCGCAAAGAAGGCTGGTGGCGTGAAGGCGGCGACCGGTCGGAAGGCGGGCGCCGCCAACAAGGCGTCTGCGGCGTCGGCCGCTGCCGCTGGTGCGAAGAAGGCGGCTGCGGCCAAGCCGGCCAAGGCCAAGTCGCCGTCGAAGGCGAAGAAGGCCGCCAAGGTTCCGACGAAGAAGCCGAAGGCCCCGCGCCCGAAGAAGGCGACGACGACGCCGTCTAAGGCGAAGGCTTCGCCCAAGAAGAAGAAGTAAAAGAAGAGGGAGGAGAGGGAAGGGAAGGGTTGGCGCTTGACACCGTCGTCTCGTCCCCCAACCCCCGCCCTGTCGCCTAGTGGCGCGCAACAGAGGCTGTCGCGCGGTCCCAAACAAACGGGGATCTGATGGCATTCCCCAAGAAGAACTGAAAGCTGATTAGTCCCAGAAAGGCGCCATTGATGTACTTAAAATAATGAAATCGGTGGATGGACTCCTTTATATTGACTTTCGGCAGTACGAAACTTCCAGATCACGTTAAGGGGTGAAACGTCTCCTTTGAACAATTATACAAGACTGTGCTTAAACTGACACACAATATTTTTAGCGCAACGCAATCGACTTTCAATAATCCCTACGAAAGAATGGCCCTGACTAACATTAACCTATACCTTTCACAAATCACTTACCTCACAAAAATCTTCGTTACTCAAGTTACTGCAATACAGCGAGCGCCACTACTGCCAGCTAAATAAAAGATTCGAACTACTGAAGGTACTAACTACTGATAGGCATAGTTAGCAAACTAAAGATTTTGATAGAGAACAAACAATGTATTTACCTTAGTAGTGTTCAAAACTCATAATGTATATAGCAGTTCATGACATCCAGTCTTACAAATTTCAAAACTCCGCCATTTCTCTCCCCACATCCACCACTGCTGGCGGCTCACCTTCAACTGCGCAACGCTACGCGTTGTTGACATCCAGCTGCCCAACACTACAATGGCGAGTATTACAACAATGCCAACCAGCCACTGACTGCACACAGCACACCCAGTGATTTTCATACAGAGCGCTACGTGGCTTTACCAATATAAAAAACCTAAACAGCCTACTTACAGGGGGGACGTTGCAGAAAATGGATGTGTGTACATAATATAACACAGTTTTTGGTATTTGAAAGATAATAGAAACAAATTTTTCACGTAAGGTAATTATGTTATGGCTTACATCCTGGAATTTTTCAAATTTTTTTTCTCAAAGAATTTGATCATGGCATTGTTGGAAATTTTCGCAACATATGCTATCACGCAAGAAAAAATTTCGCGAAAATTACACCATTTACTACGTTTATATTGTGGTAGGTAATTCTTAGTAATCAAATAAGCAAACGTGTGGAACAGGTTTTTATTATCGGTTTTAGAGCTCTAACAATTTATTTTAAAAAATTATATGTATGAAAAAGCAATGTCAATTTCACAGAAAAGTAAATAAATTTTACACTAAGGAAAAATTTGTACCGCAGGAAGTCATGTGAACAAAGTCTGCAGAAAATTTTACTTTTCTGTCTCCAATGGTTCAGAGGAAAATTTACTTACACACTGAAAAATGAAAGTCTGGGAAATGAACATAAAAGATTTTATAAGGATTTACACCATAGACTAGTACCTTAATGTTGACCATAACCATACATTTGTTTTTCTTGGTCTTCGTGCACCTGTTTCCTTTTTATCTGATGTTTCTGGCGTGCCCTTTTGGCTATATCCTTCACAGACGGTTCAGAACATGCAACATGCGCAGTATCCACCTCCAATAGCTTCTCGGTGAAGCAACCTGCAACAAATCCTATTTCAGTAACGGTCCACACTCTTCCAATGTTGCCATTATTAAACGCCAGACATACATAATATGTGGCAATTTTAACAAACTTAGATAAGCTAAATGTTTTTGGACATCTCTTCCAAATGAGACTGTTGAAGCTCTCATTCGGGTTTTGTATTCCACCATGGTTACATTTCTTTAATAAATGTAGATGAGCTAGAAACTGGTATGTTGGCTTTATGGTGTTTAAGACTAGGTTTTGTTTTCTGATTTTGCCTGCTTATATTTGCACCAGAATATATCACAATTCATGTGCTGGCTTCTCATCAGTTGACAACTTGTGAGAAAATATTGCCCACACTGCCTTCTACACTTTCCTTCAAATCTCCAGTGTTTTGCTTTATTGCTTTGCCATAATATATTTGAAAATTGTGGATCTCTGTCAGTCAGGCGTTTTAGCCCACTAGTACCTTTCCATCTTTTAGTTTTACATCTTTTTGTTCTCGTTTCAGAAGTCTCCCTCCCATCCTCTTCTGAATGTGCCCCACACACTCTAGCTTCTCAATGTTGCATCCATTTCCATATGGCTTGCTTCCTACGACAGATTTGAAAGCACTAGAATCCCCAGATCCAAGATATTTCATATATCTAACTCCATGTCTCATTTCACTCCGATGAAATAATTTCATTCCTGCTGGCTCCATGCCACCACTAGAACCACCATAATTGTTACTGGAAATTATTTTGTGTCTTATTTGCCATTGTCTCTCTTCTTCCTTATTGTATAAGGTCTACCTGTGTCAGCACCTATAACTGATGAAAAACCGTGTAGGGAGGTGTGGCCCCTGTTCATCCCATAGATCTGTAGAAGGCAAAGGGTCATTTACTTCCGTCTGAATGCCTTTCACTGCTGCTGTCAAACTGCTATTGCATTCTGTTTCCAAGGCGTTCAGAAGATGATTTTTTAGTGTTGAGTACGAGGTAGACGGAGATAGAATACTCATTATTGCACAAAACAAATTGCTGCCATCCCTTACAACACCAACACATCTCATCCCGTAGCAGAATCTTATGTTCGCGTCATACATCTAATTCTTATCAGTAGGTATTTTGAATTTAATGTCAGTTTGACAGCTGTCACAAAACAAGTGCATATTACAGGCAATACCATCTCTATAATTTCTGTCATACAATCTTAAAGATTTTTTTGCCACAGTTACCACATGCACACGAATTTCTAATAATAGAACACACAATTTCTAAATCCATTATCCTAAAACCATTATTCACTTCGTCTTTAGTGGACTGAAACTATACACCAGTTCAAAGTTTCTTCTGTGAACTGCTCTCCATCTTAGCTTCACAATTACCTTCCGCTGAATTATGTTGACTCACTTGTAGAAACTTTTGATTCACACGTAACCGGCGAGCCTTGGCCTCTTTCTTAAACACTTTACCTCTATATCTTGGCATTTTAAACGGTAAATCACACAAAAAGCTTGAACACATCCATAATTTTCACACTAACAGCAGAAGTCCGCAGCTCGTGGTCGTGCGGTAGCGTTCTCGCTTCCCCCGCCAGGGTTCCCGGGTTCGATTCCCGGCGGGGTCAGGGATTTTCTCTGCCTCGTGATGACTGGGTGTTGTGTGACGTCCTTAGGTTAGTTAGGTTTAAGTAGTTCTACGTTCTAGGGGACTGATGACCATAGATGTTGTCCCATAGTGCTCAGAGCCATTTGAACCATTTTTGAACAGCAGAACTGAAATGTTTATATTTCTGCACCACAGACAATAACAGCTGCCAAAGATAGCTTGCGGAAGCCAAAGCTAACACGACGTAAATTGGCATTCAGCGTTCTATGCTCTTCCGATTCTTTTATGGCAGCAGGAAGTAATAAAACATAACAAACAGTAAGAGTGGCGTCTAGAAAAGTGGGCGTAGTGCTGCGCAGTGATTGCAACAAGACAGCTATTTTATCATTTGTAGTTCGAATTAACCTGTAAAAATTGGAGACAGTATTTCTAACATACTACAGAACTATCTGGTGGCAAAATTTTCTTTTATAATTTGTGACCAATTTGGCCTACGTCCCCCCTTAAGGCTGGTTTCCTACGCCTCAGCATGCGGCGTTATTTTCTTAAGCCGATACGCTTCTTTTACATGCTAGTGCTTCGGGCGCACCACCTCAGGTGGTAAGAGAGCATCCAGTTGCGACAAATGTGGTAAGGTTGCCCATGAAGGTGTTGGTTGTGCATCTCCTCCAAAGTGTGTAAACTGCTCCGGCGATCACCCTGTCTGGATTAGTGATTGTAGTGCTTTCCTTGAAGAAAGGAAGATACAGGAAATCAAAACATTTCATATAGAAAGGCCAAAAGATATGTAAGGCCATGCAGCCTCCGATGTTTGCTACCGCCTTTGCGGCCACTCTTAAACAACCAATGGGTGTCGGAGGTTGCTGGTGTCAGCACTAGCACCTGCGTTTGCAGTACACTTGTGCCACTGCAATTCCTTCAGAGCCTGCTCCCAAAATATTAGACATGTCTTGTCGCTAACGTTGCAGAACTCCCTGCACCTCCAAAGATTCAGTCTGGTCCCTAGTCCAGCAATGTCACTACGACTGCAACGGCTTTGGCTTCGACGTATACCCATTGCAAAAAATCGAAGGAGTCTGGAAGTAAACAGTCAGACGGTGTCGGCGTCCTATCTGAAGTCTCTCTTGACTCTCTGGTCCAATTAATGGAGCTTGACGTCAGACAGGGGCAATCATCTCGCCCCAAGACTAAGCCCCTGCCCATTATTGACTCCCCTTCCAGGCGCCAAAACAGGGTGGAAGTGCAACCCTCATAATACAGTACATGGATTCCATGTTACAGTGGAACATTAGTGGGTTCAGGACATATGTGGAGAAACTGAAACTGCTAGGAGAGGGACGTCCTCTGTGCCTGTGTTTACAAGAAGCACATTTGTAAGCCTCTGTGCTTTGTGGCTATATCCTTCGCCAAAAGGATGACCTGACTGAGGACGGAGCCAAGGGGAGAGTCAGCACTGTGTTTGTCAAAAAACATGCATCACTCCTCTGCTCTCCCCCCCCGCTACCGACCTACAAGCAGCTGCTGTCGAAATCCATGGGTGTCGGAGGATTACTGTTGTTCGTTGTATATCTCTCCTCAAGATGTAGTCGAATCTGAGGCTCTCATAGGCCTTGTGGAACAACTCCCTCTACCATTTCTCTTACTGGGAGATCTAAATGACCATGTTCTGTGGGGCTCAACCTCTACTTGCCCTGAGGGTTGCGGTTTGGAGAACCTTAAGACCTATCACGAGCAACACATCCTGAACACAGATACTCACTCGTTTGTATACTGCTACTAGGTCATTCTCAGCCAGTGATCTCTCCAGCCCGCACAGGCTTTGTTCCTGACAACCTCGATTCCAGTGACCACTTCCCACTCCGTATTCCCTACTGGATGGAGGACTACATAAAGAGAAGCCACAGACATGGATGGTCAGTAAGGCTAATTGTGTGTGTAAACATTGCAGCAGCGTCCAGGAATGGGTGGACCATATCACACAAGTGATTCATCATGTCGCTGACTTATCCATCTCAAGGTCTTTAGGTCATTCCTGAGGCGACCTCTGCCTTGATGGACAGATGAGTGCCGTTCAGCTATCTGGAACAGGCGTGCTGCTCTTAGATTTATTGGCGCCCTATGGCAGACAACTTCATAGATTTTCGAATCGTGAGAGCACAAGCCGGAAGTGTGATTAAAGTGAGCAAGAAAATGTCATGGTAAGCGTTCCTAGACTCCATAAAACGTTCCACGTGTTCTACGAAAGTATGGGAAGCCACCTGAAGGATTTCTGGTAAACACAGTCGTTCACCAGAAGCAGCAGTGCTGACACAGGGTTGTCCAACTAGGGCCCAGAGACATCGCTCAGACACTGACGAACGTTTTTCAAACACTACAGCTGATGCAGGCCAGGATCTGGCATTTTGTCGCTACCGTGCAACGGGTAGAGAGAGGCAAGTTGAACTTCACATCCAACTATATAGAGGACTACAACTCGCCTTTCTCTGTGTGGGAACTGGAATTAGCCCTGTCTGAGGCTCATGATACTGCACCCAGTCACGACCAGACATTTGCCAATAGCGTCGAAAGAAATATTCCTTGACTGTTTTAATCTTATATAACAGACAGGAAACTACTCCAACTAGTGGAGAGAGGCAATTTTGACACATCTCCTCAAACTAGGAAAGATCGCACATTTCCCAGTAGTTATTTGAGTATGGCCTTAACAAGCTGGAGTGAATGGTTAACCGTCTTCTGATCTGGCTGTTAAAGCCTAGTCAACTCCTCAAGCGCTCTGTGTGAATTCCGAAGGTTCACTGTCAACAACCTGACCTGCTAGAGGTGGATATTCAGCAGGCTTTCCTACGTAGACAACACTGTATTGGCATATTCTTCGATATAAGTAAGGTTGTGCGATACTACTTGGCGACACTGTATTCTCGCTCAATTGCATCAGTGGAGCTTTCGTGGCTACCTCCGCATCTTCATCCGATCTTCCCTGTCTCAGCGGTATTTTAGGACCAGAGTTGGTGACTCGCTGTCAGATAGTTTTGAGCAGGAGAGTGGTGTCCATCAGGGCAGTGTATTAAGGTTACCCTCTTTGCCATAGCCATCAACAATATCACTCTGCCGGAAGGAGGCTGTACAGTAATCCTTATTTGTGAACGATTTTGCTGTTTTCTGTTCCTTCTCCAGTGTTGCAACAGCGAGCCGTCACAACTTACAGTGCGGAGGTTAGAGGAGTGCCGGCCAGTGTAGCCGAGCGGTTCTAGGCGCTTCAGTCTGGAACCGCGCGACCGCTGCGGTCGCAGGTTCGAATCCTGCCTCGGGCATGAATGTGTGTATTGTCCTTAGGTTAGTTAGGTTTAAGTAGTTCTAAGTTCTAGGGGACTGGTGACCTTAGATGTTAAGTCCCATAGTGCTCAGAGCCATTTGAACCATTTTTGTTAGAGGAGTGGGATGCAAAGATGAGTTTTCAGATTTCTGCAAGTAAGTGTGTGCGCGTTCATTTTAATCATTCTCATCGTATTTTTAATTTACCTGCCTTGCATATGAGGGACACCATGCTGAATTATTGAGATTCAGTTTTGTTTCTGGGCCTCATTTTTTAATCCAAATTGACGTTGTTGCCAAACCTGAGAGACCTGGAAGCCAGAAACCTGAGAGAACTATACATCTTAAACAGCGTTAGCCACAGGTCTTGTGGAGCGGATATTGCGTGTCTCCTCCAGTTTACAGGACTTACGTGCATTCACGGTTGGACAAAGGGTCCACGGTGTATGGATTGTTTAGGAATTCGTATTAGAAGTTCAGTGACGCTGTCTACTAAGAGGTGCACCAGCAGGCCACAGCTGCCTTTAGGACCTGTCCCACACCCAGCCTCCGTGCTGAGGCCGGGAACAGCCATTTACTATCAGGTGGAAGACCTCCTGGTGCGTCAGACGTGTAAGTTCCTCGCAACTCTGACTTCATCTACACACCATACTGTGGCTCGTCTGCCTCTGGAATCCCTTTTTTCCAACCCTCTACGAGCCACAATGCTGTTGGAATCTGAGTGCAACATATGCGGGAGTCCCTCAGTGTGGAACCAGTACGACCCCAGATCCAGGATTTTAACTGTCTGCTGCCCTGGTTACTGCAGAGGCCCAGAGTGATTCTACATTTGGTGAGGTACGACAGAGCTTTTAAAGCGATATTTTCTGACATTTTATCTGAGCGCCACAAGTATGTAGCTCCTTTTAGGGATGGATCGAAACAAGGGGATTGTTAGTTCCGCTGTTGCTTTCCCAGATCGTGTCCGCGAGGTCCGACTGCCTCAAGCTTTTACTGTCTTTGGCGCAGAATTGTATACTATCTTTCGGGCACTGGAGCAGATGAGACGTTCTTCTAGTGCTAAATTTCTTGTCTGTTCCGATTCTCTAAGTGCCTTTCACTCGTTGAAATGTTAGTACCAACAGATAATGTAGTCCAGACTATCCATGAGGCCTGCTCCAACTACAACTTTCTGCTAGAGATCAGGGCACATCGGAATAGCGGGGAACGAAAGGGTAAATATAGCACCCAGGGAGGCGTGTCTCGATCCTCAGGTATTAAAAAGTGTGCCACCTATTACCTCGCTGTTGAGCTCAAGGGTCTTGCGTCGGTGGGAGGATGAGTGGCTGGAAGTGACCGACAGCTTTCTCCGTTTAGTCATTCATGCCTACAACGCGGCTGCCGTGTACTTCCTTCCAGCCACGTAGACGGGACGAGGTTCTCACTCGTCTTCGCATAGGACGCACTACTATGGCGCTTGGTTTCTTGCTCCGATGTGAGTACTCTCCAATGTTTGATGCTTGTGGTGTGCACATCACTGTGCGCCACGTTTTGTTGGATTTCGTTTTATTTTCCGACCAGCGGGCTGCGGTTGATTTGCCGACGGATCTGTAATCTCTTTTAGGTAATAATCAAACAAAAGTCGTTAGAGTATTAAAGTTTTGTGATTTGTCCGACGTTTTCACCAAGATTTTAGGGAGGAGGTTTTAATTAGTTTACAGGGTGGTTGGCTCGCCCACATTTTACGCAAGTGGCCAGCCACTGACATTATCGGGTGCCGTCCTTTTACCTCCTCTTTGTACCTGTGTTTTAGTCTCTTGTGTAGCGTCATTAATGCTTTCCCATTTGCATACCGTGTATGATCATATTTTATTATTTTTTTTTTTCCATTTTCGTTTCTTTTAACGTGAGTAAGGGCTCTGATAACCTCCCCAATGAGCGCCTGTAAGCACCAAACTTGAACATTCTACCTCAAGAGAATAGTTTGTCACTAGTACATCAAGTGAAGCTTTCATATTCAGTGCCAGTTGCAAAGTACCACCGACCTAAGTGGCGGAGCTGTTCTAGGCGCTACAGTCTGGAACCGCGCGACCGCTACGGTCGCAGGTTCGAATCCTGCCTCGGGCATGGATGTGTGTGATGTCCTTACGTTAGTTAGGTTTAAATAGTTCTAAGTTCCAGGGGACTAATGACCTCTAAATCCCATAGTGCTCAGAGCCATTTTTTGTAAATTATCGAGTGCTCCTTTGGGAAAGGAGTGTGTCAACGTTAAGTATATCTTTTATTCATTTCTGTAATAAATTAGTAATTCATGTGTTCTAGCTTGAAGAGCTTTATTCCAGGTCAGACGGTGTCTTAGTAGACTCCCCTACAAACCGGAAACGGTGAGCTATGTAGAAACTAAGTATAAACACAAATGGCTGCGTAGCCTACGAAACATGTTTCTTCCACATACTTATCCTCCTGACTTCTACACGAAAATAACCGGCATCTATAGCAAAATTGAAATTGTCGACGTTTAATTTATGTTTAATTCTTGTTGTTCATTTGTAATGTGAAACAGAGATAATGTAGTAAAAATAAATTAAAGAAGAGATTTATCATATAGCACAAGAAAACGTTATTTCCTAGAATTAAATATAATAAAATAAAAAGCACGTAAGACAAAAATATACCAAAGATCGCTTCAGTACTTCAATAAGTTCACATGAAACATTCACTCCTGGAAATGGAAAAAAGAACACATTGACACCGGTGTGTCAGACCCACCATACTTGCTCCGGACACTGCGAGAGGGCTGTACAAGCAATGATCACACGCACGGCACAGCGGACACACCAGGAACCGCTGTGTTGGCCGTCGAATGGCGCTAGCTACGCAGCATTTGTGCACCGCCGCCGTCAGTGTCAGCCATTTTGCCGTGGCATACAGAGCTCCCTCGCAGTCTTTAATACTGGTAGCATGCCGCGACAGCGTGAACGTGAACCGTATGTGCAGTTGACGGACTTTGAGCGAGGGCGTATAGTGGGCATGCGGGAGACCGGGTGGACGTACAGCCGAATTGCTCAACACGTGGGGCGTGAGGTCTCCACAGTACATCGATGTTGTCGCCAGTGGTCGGCGGAAGGTGCACGTGCCCGTCGACCTGGGACCGGACCGCAGCGACGCACGGATGCACGCCAAGACCGTAGGATCCTACGCAGTGCCATAGGGGACCGCACCGCCACTTCCCAGCAAATTAGGGACACTGTTGCTCCTGGGGTATCGGCGAGGACCATTCGCAACCGTCTCCATGAAGCTGGGCTACGGCCCCGCACACCGTTAGGCCGTCATCCGCTCACGCCCCAACATCGTGCAGCCCGCCTCCAGTGGTGTCGCGACAGGCGTGAATGGAGGGACGAATGGAGACGTGTCGTCTTCAGCGATGAGAGTCGCTTCTGCCTTGGTGCCAATGATGGTCGTATGGTGTTTGGCGCCGTGCAGGTCAGCGCCACAATCAGGACTGCATACGACCGAGGCACACAGGGCCAACACCCGGCATCATAGTGTGGAGAGCGATCTACACTGGCCGTACACCTCTGGTGATCGTCGAGGGGACACTGAATAGTGCACGGTACATCCAAACCGTCATCGAACCCATCGTTCTACCATTCCTAGACCGGCAAGGGAACTTGCTGTTCCAACAGGACAATGCACGTCCGCATGTATCCCGTGCCACCCAACGTGCTCTAGAAGGTGTAAGTCAACTACCCTGGCCAGCAAGATCTCCGGATCTGTCCCCCATTGAGCATGTTTGGGACTGGATGAAGCGTCGTCTCACGCGGTCTGCACGTCCAGCACGAACGCTGGTCCAACTGAGGCGCCAGGTGGAAATGGCATGGCAAGCCGTTCCACAGGACTACATCCAGCATCTGTACGATCGTCTCCATGGGAGAATAGCAGCCTGCATTGCTGCGAAAGGTGGATATACACTGTACTAGTGCCGACATTGTGCATGCTCTGTTGCCTGTGTCTATGTGCCTGTGGTTCTGTCAGTGTGATCATGTGATGTATCTGACCCCAGGAATGTGTCAAAGTTTCCCCTTCCTGGGACAATGAATTCACGGTGTTCTTATTTCAATTTCAAGGAGTGTATATAAATAGATTCCATACGGAACAGTTATGTGTCAGGGAAAGTGCCTATCATAATAAGAACAAATCACAATAGAAATAAATGCTTCACATGTACGAAATACGTGTTCGTATTCTCTTGGTTTCATGTAGAGTAAGCTGAAATTATACACATATTCAAAAGTATGTCTTCATAAGTAAGATGTAGGTCAAGTCACTGAGCCAGTGGGATTCGGCTGTTTTTACATTTATTTCGCTATCTTTCACGTCTCTTCATCATTTACTGACGCTTGGGACGCAAAATTACACGTCGTTACTTAAGAAGAAAAATAATGAAAAACAGATATTAACTTACGGCTGGCTGTTATTGTTGCGTCAGAATGCGGAATGTTTAGAAATTAATCAACCCATCCGTAAGCAAATTTATAGGCTTGAGGCGCAGCTTGTTTATTGGGACAACAGTTTAGGTGATATTCAGCTATCTGAGCGTAATGTTGAGTAAGTTAAATTAGCACAGCACTTGAATCCGCAGGTGCGAGATTTGCAAGGTACCGTAAGTTGCCTCTGATTAGAGGGCTCAGGAGCAACTAGTGGGGAGCGGGAGTCTTCTACCGAACAGGTAGCTGTCAGAAGTAGTGAGAAACATTAGCCAGGTATATTGGAGAGATTCGGACTGCGGTCTCAGCCTTGGAGTCGCAGGTTACGAAGCTGTAAGTAGTTGACGACACACTGGAAGGCATGAGGCTGGAGGACTGTTCGGGTATTATATTTTTCAATAAAACTACCTTTGTTGGATTGGATGCTTTTGTTTCCGCTATTGAAGGATTGTGCTTCGCGGATTAACAGTAGCGGGGTTAGAATGTAATTACGAGGATGCCCGCGTGAATTTCGAACAACCTAAAACTGATTTCTTGCGAAAGGACAAGCGCAGACCGTGTTTTCGGTGCTACTAAGAGGGATATTTCGTGCGTCAGTGTCCTGTTCAACGGAGGGACAGCCCGAACAGCTGACTCCATTGTAGACAAGAGATGCGTACAGGCTGTGGTTTGCTGAAACGTCATCTTCGTATTAAAGCCGAGGTGGCGAAGCCTCTGCCTTATCTTTGTGCGCAACTTAATCAGGATCCGTGTGTGCACTTATTGATTCAGGTGGCTCTGTTTTCCTCCTTGACTACCGGTGGTACTTGAATTTTAGAGATATTTGTAAGTTACCTTGCTTCCGCCTCTCCTCCCGGAAGTGTCAAACTGTTGACAGAGAAACGTTGGCTCTGGTGGGGCAGTTGAAAGCGAAATTTAATGTTTCCAGCTTTTACTGGCCGATTAACTTGGTGTTGGTTAAGAATTTATCGATGAACTTGAGTTTTGTGCAGTAATTTTATACTCAGCACGGGTTTGATGTTGAATTGTCGGAATAGGGTTTTTTGCTTTAAGTTTTGCATTGTACTCCTGTTGAAGTGCCTTGGGAACCTGTAATGTTACCATCCCCCCTCAAGATTTGAGGTCAGTCACTTCGGTCTGGTCGAGGCAAACCAGCTTTTGGAATAACTTAGTCGCTTCCCGCAGGTGTTTAGCAGAGATGGGTGTTACCTGTAACACTGAATACAAGATTCGCCTTAATGATCAGATCGCAGTGAGGCAAGCTCTTTATAGGCTTTCTCCGACGAAGAAGTTTTCATGGTTTGATTGATGGTATAATGCGCAATAGGGTCACTATGCTTTCCACGTCACCCTATCTGAATATCTGGTATCTAAGGGCAAATCTGGAGGGTCTCGTCCGGTGGTTGATTATAGGATAGTTGAGGAAAAGGAGGTTTCCGAGTATGAACCAATCCCACATTTATATTGTTTCACCTGGTTTGCTGGGGCCCAACTTTTTACAATTCTTGATCTCAACCAAATATATTATCAGCTTTCTTTAACAGAGAATTCCCAGCACATCATCACATGTTGTACTGATTGGAAATTATACGAATTAGAATGGGTCTCCTTTCGTTTGTCAACGGGAAATACCGTCTTGTGCCGTTTTCTAGATTGTGGTTTTGGTGATTCTAAGTTAAAATGTGTCTATAATTGTTCCCGTAAGATGACGTTCAACAACCGTAAAGTATTTTATGAAATGCATTTTAACGACCAGCTACCGATTTCGGTTATTTATTAACCATCATTCAGGATTTAGGGCACAAAAATTAGTTAAAAGCAGCCTATATACATTTGAAGCCAAACAGTTTCGAAATTATCCAGTGGAATTGTACTCTACATCCTGAATGATCGTTATGAAAATGTATTAATTATTTGGATGGCGTGGTCATTTATGGCACGACACTTTCGGAACATCTAAAATACCTGGAGGCAGTTCAGCTCCGCCTTAGATAGGCGGGACTGACCGCGATGCCACCTGAAATCACCTTAGCACGCCTTCAGATTTCCTTGTTGTGACGGCTAATCTATACCGACAGCATTAGGATTGATCACGGGCGGACTGGTGAACTGTGCAAATTCCCCTCGCCTAAGGTTAGGAAAGTGTTATAAGATTCATTGGCATGGACAATTTTTTTTCACAAATTTGTGCCCACCCTGGCACAGTTAGCCGTTCTTCCTAACCATAGGCGGAAGAAGGTTGTCTGATTCTAGATGGGACGAAATTCATCAGGCACTCTTTGAAGCCATTAAAGCTGATAATAGCAATCCACCAGTTTTTGGACCTTCACCGTTTTGACCTTCCGTTTGCGGTCCAAAGTGGTGTCTAATTCTAGCACAGCGGCAGTCCTCTTGCAAGAGCAAAATGGTGAGCGGAGTCCAGAAACCTAGGTGTCGAGGAAATTATCGTCTGCTGAAATGAAATATTCTGTGTATGAGTGGGAAACCTTGACAGTCCTCTTTGCTCTCGAAAAAATCACGTTTTACCTGGAGCACAGATAATTTCTTTTAGAAACCGATAACTAGGCCCTTAGCTGTGTTCTGACGCGTAACAGAAAAACTGAATTGCTCGGTGGTGCTAGCTAACATCCCAAAGATGTTCGGGCTCACATGCGGTTCCTCTTCGTCGAAATGTCTTGGCTCAAACTCTTCTAGGGGCTGAACCGCAAGTGTCGCATTACACGCTCTAGACACTTATGACCCTTTGGTTAAATTGTCTGGCTGATGGGAAGTTTGCGAAATACACAGTTAATACAACGTATAATAATAGTAATAATGATATTGGGAACTAAATTAACGACCCATAAATGATGTAGGCCACACAGTTGCGATCTGGCTAGAATAATGTTTATTCAGAAAGCAAACTATTGGCGAAAGTGGTCGAGAGCACATCAATATGATAGAGTTCGATTATTCACAATCTCATCGCGAATTAAAAGTCCACTAGTCCACCTCGTTAACTATGCTAAAAGTTGGAGTTCACACCAGGCACGCGGCTGCTCACCGGTCAGAGACTAAGTGCTGCGATACCACACAACGCGAAATTTGTTTGACCTCTGCTTAAGACAGTATTACTACTCAGGGCATATATTGGTTGAAAGCACCGATGATGGCTGTTAATTAGTTGAAATCCATTTGCAAAAGTGAATAAAGAAAACATGATTTTGCGACTGGTTGCTGCATATTTGATAATTTTATTTTCTAAGTCGTTTCACTTGCGAGCTGCCTAAGGAGTGACCGCCCGCTTTCGCGTCTGAATCCGAACTGTACCCTTTGGTGCCTCCAGCCGAACTGTACTCTTTGGTGTGTAGACCAGAACTGAGCGCTTTCGCGTCTGCACCAACAGTGACCTCTGCCAGTACCAGGTCGCGTTTTCTGCACGCCGAATATCGCTCAACTGACTAGGAAGCCGTCCATCTTATTGGCTACAGCTTATTCCACATTATTTTACATTTCAACACATTTAAATAATCAAAGCTTGACCACTTTCACGTTCTAAATAAAGTAACAATAATATCCATTAATAAACCTTAAATTCTTTTACACAAAATAATATAATTTCCTTCTTAGCTTTGAATGCCACGGCCATGGAGTCTTGCATCTATGTGCTTTCTGATATCTAAAAAAATAAATAAAAGACAAAAGTAATTATTATGCACTAACTTTACAGAAAATGTTCTATTACCTGATAAGGTGTCATGCTGTCATCGTTCAATGTGCTTTGTGCGCAGGAAATGATGAACTAATGCTTAACTGAAAATGCTGATAATTTAAATTTACTCTAGCTTTTAAACAAATGAGGTTACAGACTTGATATTGACAACATTTGTCATTTTAATGATGCGCTTCTATATCAAATGTCGATCGTTAAGATCGACTAAAGCGTTCGGATTTTAGCATTCAGGTCTTTGTTACAAAACTTGTTTATTTCACTTTAACAGTAAATCCTAAACTACTAGAGATATGATCAATATTAAAGTTTTTTTTTGGGATCACCTGAAAATTTATAGAGGATGGCAGATTAAAATTACTGTGACTTTATTCCCTGCACTAATACAGAATTAGTTTTCATAAATGTTTCCCTTTATGACCAATCTTAGGTTCGCCATATTTAACACTACTACGTCTCCTCGGCCACAAAAGCCTTCTACTGGGTTTCCCTATGATGTAGGCTCCTGTCTCACTCGCACACTACAGTGCTTAGGCCTCAATAGACAATAGACGCTTGTGAGTTTCCATCTCTCGTGACAAATATGCGCCCTTTGTGACATCCAGTCCTGGACGACAGGGTTCGTTACACAATTCATGAAGGCTGAATCTTTCAGCCATTTACTTAAATGAGAGCGAAATGCTCTTTAACTTACAGTGGAGAATCGGCACTTGCGCCTTTCGCTGTAAAGTCACGCATATTAGGGGCCATGCTAATCTGGTGGCAGATGCCCTAAGTCGGACTTTTGAAGGCGATGTATCGGTTTGAAGTGAGCAGGCGGCTTCCTGTGACTCCGTAGCAAGGAGCAATCAATGAAAATGACGCAGCAATTGCCGGTATAAAGCAGAGATTGTTGCGTCGAGAACAGGTATCCAGAGATACAGTCTGATAGAGGACTGCTTTGCCACAGTCGATACTGTGAGTGCAATCCCAAGACCTGTTTGCCCAAGAATCTAGTAATACCCAAATTTCGTTATTTCCATAACACTGTGGTAGGTGGGACGTTTAGTTTTTTAAAACTATTTCTAAGAACAAGTAACACGTCACTTGGCCTACTCTTTACAAAGATATTCGGAAACTGGTGAAGGGATTCGAAAGATGTAAGAGCGCTAAGTCTAACACTAAATCCCGTAAGGTGCATTTTCATTCAACCAGGGAGGACCATCCTACGGGTAAAATTTTTATGATTACATAAGGTTGCTCTCTCGTACTCGTACTGGGAATAGGTGTACTCTGGCGGCCGTGAATGCCTTTTCCCGTTTTTATTGGCTGGTTGCGAACAGAGGGATGACGGCTCCTTTATCTGTTATCTGTTCATCTGTTGAAACTTTTTCCATTGTTGGGCCACCCAGAACGTTCGTTAGTGACAACGCAACTGCCTTTATTTCCAAGGTATTTAAGAGATTCTGTTTTGAGAACGTCGTCCAGCACGTTAGACGGGATAATCAGGATGAGATAATATTGGGGGTGTCTGCGTTTGTTTTCTGGCCCGGTACCAAGCTTCCCGGTGCTGAGCAAAGTCAAAGGAGAGCAATGCCGCAGATGTGGTTTTCGTAAGCCTATGCTCCGCAGTAAATCTGACAGGGTTTGTAAATGATAGGTGATTCCGTGTGTGGAGAACTGTTGATTTTGGTGGAGGCTGCGCTTGCTAAGATAACACTTTCTTGCGTGAACACCTGATTACATGAAATTGTGGAAGGGGCTAGTGGTGCCGCAGCTTAGAAGCTTCCTTAGTTTGTTCCAGTCTCACTGTTGTAACACGCAGAGGACATAGAGCCTGTTGGCCATGGACCTGCTGCCGTGCGTCAGGTGCCGACATCGTCTTCGGCTAGCCAGCCGCCTCCTGCATCACCTCACTGCCGCAATAATTGTAATATTTTGTTTTATTCTCCTTTTTTTATTTGAAAAAAGTCTTCCTACTTCGTGCTTCAATTAATGTGAGTTTAAGAATTCCACTCGGTTGGGAACCATTGAACGGCCATTTCCCAGGTTAACTTTCGCTAGGTCTAAATTTAGGAAGAGCTGTGTCTTGCCATTTCTTCATTTGTCGAATTTCTTCTTAAAGTTTTGCTACCTGACACTGACCAGATTTTTAATTACAGGGGCTTCTGGATGTAGAGGTAGTATGTTAATGGAGATGCACTTATAAGTAACTGTCTTGATTACCCATCATCTTCTTGGTTTTGTATTAGGACCCAGTTTGTAGATTTGAATTTTGGTATAAGATTCTACAATGCCAGCTGGTCGTCTTTATCAGAATAATTAAGCGGCATGTTGCCGCTGATAGTTTTTTCAAAACGTGTAAAATTCATAACTAGACGAAACTGTTATGTCTTGTTCAAGTTTTATTTAAGTTCTCTGTGGGCTTGTTTGTGAACTCCTACAGAAGGTTTTGCATTCACGCTATTTTAAGTTTATAGTGGGTATATGCTATAAGTCTGAATAGTGTGAAACTGGAAATTTGCACTTCATAATCTTTCTTAATGTTTTACAAATGTAAAATGTTACCCGAAACCCGGTCTAGTTCGTCCGTGTAATTTATACTGAGCGCCTGGGCGCTATGAGTTCTGCCCGCAACGAAAAACACCTTTGTTTCAATGATTACCACCCATGTCCCTTACCATGACACTCTTTTCCCTATTTTGCGATAGTAAACAACAAGGTTCCCTTCTCTGAACTCTTCCGGTATCCTCTATCAGTCCTGTCTGGTAAGAATCCCATACCGCACAACAAAACTAGCATCGTGCGAACACATATGCTGTAGGCAATCTCTTTACTAAACCTGTTGCATGTTCTTAGCATTTCGCCAATAAAGCTCAGTCTTTGGTTTTCCTTCCCCATGAAGTTATCTACTTGATCAATGCAGTTTAAGTTTTTCGTAATTGTAAATACTAGATGTTTAGTTTAATGTCAGTCTTCAAATTTGTGTGATTTATAGTGTAACCGAAATTTAAAGACCTCTTTTCGTTCTCAGGTGTATGACCTTTTTCATGACTCAGGGACTATTGCCACTTTCCGTAACATACATATATCGTGACTGTCATTTGGAAGTTGCTTTTAATCATCCTTCCTACCTAAATCGTTTATACACACCGAAGAGCCAAAGAAACTGGTACACCTGCGTAATATCGTGTAGGGCTCATACGAGCACGCAGAAGTGGCGCAACACGACGTGGCGTGGGCTCTACTAATGTTTGAAGCAGTGATGGAGGGAACTGACACCATGAATCCTGCAGGGCTGTCCAGACATCCATAAGAGTAAGAGGTGGTGGTCTCTTCTGAACAGCACGTTGCAAGGCATCCCAGATATGATCAATAATGTTCATATCTAATTTTAAATTAAAAATGAGTAACAAAGTCTGACGACACTAAAATAAGTGGGCCAACACATTAAGAACGTTTAAAAAGAAATTGTCTCAATAAACACACAACTAATTTTAAATATTTTAACCTTTGATCTTGAAACAACTAATTCTTCAACCGACAAAAGCCTTATTAGGGCCTTTAAAATTCAAGAACTTTGAAGCTCAGATCCATACTCGATGTTCAGTGCACAAATGAGCCTCTTGTCCAAAGGCACTGAAAAACTATTTGCATGCATACATGACGTTCACTTTGTACTGAAATGTTGCTTTGTTCCTTAACAGCAGATACATCTCGGGGGGCATCCACACCAGGCGATTAGTACGGGGAGTAGCTGACAACTCCGTCTGGTGTTCCTGTTCGCGGACTTGCAGCACTTTTATTAACAAGCCTTATCTGGCACCGGCCGCGGTGGTCTCGCGGTTCTAGGCGCTCAGTCCGGAGCCGCGCGACTGCTATGGTCGCAGGTTCGAATCCTGCCTCGGGCATGGATGTGAGTGATGTCCTTAGGTTAGTTAGGTGTAAGTAGTTCTAAGTTCTAGGGGACTGATGACCACAGATGTTGAGTCCCATAGTGCTCAGAGCCATTTGAACCATTTGAACCTTATATGGCAACCACACACTATGACTACCATGTTTACTCCACTGCAAGGTACATTTATCCAAAAGCCAGAGAGCAGCGCACAACTCCCGCACGGTCTTCCCTCAACTCACAACAACAACAGACTTGGCGGTGTAGATACAGAAGGATTTTGCTACAGTTACTTTCAAGAGGCTTCTTATAAAAATGTCTGAGTCGTGCGAATGTATTAGTGTTTTCCTCTCAGAAAGCTCACAGTTTATAATAATTGACGGAACGTTAGCTAGTGAAAAGAAAGTGATATATAGGTATAAAGAGTGTTATAGGCCCTGTACTGTTATTAATCTGTATAAACATTTTAGTACATAGTATGAGCAGTCCTCCTGGACTGTTTAAAGATGGTGCTTTTGTTTAGAGTTCAGTAAAGACGTCAGTAGATCAAAAAGAATTTTAAAACGGTTTAGACAAGATACCTGCGTTGTGTAAAAAGTGGAAATTGTCTACAAACAATAAAAAGTATGGGATTCTTCACATGAGTACTACACTGAAGAGCCAAAGAAACTGGTACACCTGCCTAATATTGTTCAGGGCCCCAGCGAGCACGCAGTAGTGGCGCAATATGATGGGGCATGGACTCGACCAATGTCCGAATTAGTGCTGAAGGGGACACCATGAATCCTGCAAAGCTATCCATAAATCACTGAGAATCCGAGAGGATGGAGATCTCTTCTGAATAACACCTTTGCAAAGCATCCCAGTTATGCTCAATAATGTTCATATCTAGGGAGTTTGGTGGCCAGCGAAAGTGTTTTAACTCAAGAGTGTTCCTGGAGCCACTCTGTAGCAATTCTGGACGTAGGGGTTGTCGCATTGTTCTGCTGGAATTGCCCAAATCCCTCGGAATGCGCAGTGGATATGAATGGATGCAAGTATCAGACAGGATGCTTATATACGTGTCACCTGTCAATCGCATCTAGACGAATCAGGGGTCCCACACCACTCCAACTGCACACGCAGCACGCCATTACTGAGCCACCACCAGCTTGACCAGTCCTCTACTGAAATGCAGGGTCCATGGATTCATCAGGTTGTCTCCATAGCCATTCACGTCCATGCGCTGAATACAATTTGAAACGAGTCGTCTGACCAGGCATCAACAGTCCAATGTCGGTGTTGACAGGCCCAGGTGAGGCATAAAGCTTTGTGTCGTGCAGTCATACACAACTGGGCCTTCGGCTGTGAAAACCCATATCGATGATGTTTCTTTGAATGGTTCGCACGCTGGTACTTGTTGATGGCCCAGCATTGAAATCTGCAGCAATTTGCGAAAGAATTGCACATCTGTCACGTTGAACGATTCTCATCAGTCGTCGTTGGTCCCGTTCTTGCACGATCTTTTTCCAGCAGCAGCGATTTCGGAGATTTCATTTTTTTTTTTTTTCGATTCACGGAACACTTGTGAAATGGTCGTACGGGAAAATCACCACTTCATCGCTACCTCGGAGACGCTTGTGTTCCGAATGTAACATCACGTTCAAACCCATCTTGATAAGCTGCCATTGTAGCAGCGATAAGCAATCTAACAACTGCGCTAGACACTTGTCTTATACAGGCGTTACCGACCACAGCACCGTATTCTGCGTGTTTACTTATCTCTGTATTTGAATACGCATGCCTATACCGGTTTCTTTGGCGCTTTCGTGTAAAACAATCCGTTAAATTACGGTTACACCTAAATTTGATGGTTGTCGATTCAACTAAATAGCTAGTGATTACAATTACGGATAACTTAAATTGAAAGCATCACAGAAAATTTTGTGGAGAAGGCCGACTGATGGCTGCGTTTTATTGGTAGGACATTTAAGAGATGCAGAAAATCTACTACAGCGACTGCCTACATAATGCTTGACGATCTTTTTCTGGAGTAATGATCTGGACTATTGGAGAATAATAGATAGGACTGACTGAGGACGTCGTAAAACTTCAAAGACAAACACTTATTTTTTACTTTCGGGAAGTAGGGAGTCAGTGTCACGGTACGATAAGTGAGTTGGGTTAGTGATCATTAAAACAGCGGCGGTTTTCGTTGCGGCAAGATCTTTTCACAAAACTAGAATCACCAGGTTTCTCCTCCATTTGTAGAAATATTTTATTGACAGCCACCTATAAAGGGAGAAACGATAATGGTGATAAAATAGGAGACATTCCGTGTTTGCACGGAGTGGTTTAGTTTTTTCCGTCCCCGTGCTCTTTGAGAATGGAACGGTCGGGAAATCGCCTGAATATGATTCCACCAATTATATGCTAAGCATTTTATTAATAAGGAAAACAAATTTCTGGTAAACACTCAGGTGTGAATTGCAGAGTAGTCATATTGATGTAAATGGACAATGGTGTGTGGCAATTCCATATTTAGCTACTTCTACTTTTAAAATTTGTATTAATCTGAAGATGTAGTCTGCTGTCGACTTCAGCATAATGTGTGATGCAGTGGCTTGTAAAATGACCAGTAAAAATGGCACATGAGAAGAGCCAATAAAACGAGAAATAAGTTGCACATTACGACGACCAGTTGAATGGACATTAAAGTCAACACTAAAAAGAACATTAAAATGAGCAACACGATAAGTAATGAAAAGAAAGATGAAATGAACAACAAATTTATGTTAATACAGTTCATTGGATTTAGAGACTTCGGCAGCAAGCATAGACCTAAAGTCTAACCCATACAGATAAGAAATTTTTGCCTTCTTCTGTTTATATACACTACTGACCATTAAAACTGCTACACCAAGAAGAAATGCAGATGATAAACTGGTATTCATTGGAAAAATATATTATACTGGAACTGACATGTGATTACATGTGCATAGATCTTGAGAAATCAGTACACAGAACAACCACCTCTGGCCGTAATAACGGCCTTGATACGCCTGGGCATTGAGTCAAACAGAGCTTGGGTGGCGTGTATAGGTACAACTGCCCATGCAGCTTCAACACGATATCACAGTTCATCAAGAGTAGTGACTGGCGTATTGTGACGAGCCAGTTGCTCGGCAACCATTGACCAGACGTGTTCAGTTGGTGAGAGATCTGGAGAATGTGTTCGTCAGGGCGGCGGTCGAACATTTTCTGTATCCAGAAAGGCCCGTACAGGATCTGCAACATGCGATAGTGCATTATCCTGCTGAAATGTAAGGTTTCGCAGGGATCGGATTAAGGGTAGAGCCACGGGTCGTAACACATCTGAAATGTAACGTCCACTGTTCAAAGAGCCGTCAATGCGAACAAGAGGTGACCGAGACGTGTAACCGATGTCGCCAAACACGGATGCGACCATCATGTTGCTGTAAACATCCAAAAAAATTCAGTTTTGCCATTTGTGCACCCAGGTTCGTCGTTGAGTACACCATCGCAGGCGCTCCTGTCTGTGATGCAGAGTCAAGGGTAACCGCAGCCATGGTCTCCGAGCTGATAGTCCATGCTGCTGCAAACGTGGTCGAGCTGTTCGTGCAGAAGGTTGTTGTCTTACAGTTGCCCCCATCTGTTGACTCAGGGATTGAGACGTGGCTGCACGATCCGTTACAGCCATGCGGATAAGATGCCTGTCATCTCGACTGCTGGTCATACGAGGCCGTTGGGATACGGCACGGCGTTCCGTATTATCCTCCTGAACCCACCGATTCCATATTCCGCTAACAGTCATTGGATCTCGACCAACGAGAGCAGCAATGTCGCTATACGGTAAACCGCAATCGCGATAGGCTACAATTCGACCTTTATCAAAGTCGGAAACGTGATGGTACGCATTTCTCCTCCTTATACGAGGCATCACAACGTTTCACCAGGCAACGCAGGTCAAGTGCTGTTTGTGTATGAGGAATCGGTTGGAAACTTTCTTCATGTCAGCACGTTGTATTTGTCGCCACCGGCGCCAACCTTGTGTGAATGCTCTGAAAATTTAATCATTTGCATATCACAGCATCTTCTTCCTGTCTGTTAAATTTCGCGTCTGTAGCACGTCATCTTCGTGGTGTAGAAATTTTAATGGCCAATAGTGTACATTCTTTTTGGTACTGGGTGCTCTCTGTTTCACTCATTACAGAGTATCGTCAATTTTCTGAGGCAGAGCACCACAGGTACGCTGAAGACTTGGCCCATTTGACCAGAAAGTCCTGGCAGTCTCCATCTACATATACACTGCACTAGCCAACAAGCGGTGTGTGGCGGAGGGCACAATTCGCTCCAAAGTCATATTTCCCCCTGTATGTTCCACTCGCGGACCGCACGAGGGAAAAAAACTGTCTCAACGCCCCTGTACGAGTTCTAATGTCCCTTACCTTTGAATGGTGATCATTGCGCGATTTGAAAGTTGGTGGTAGTAATATATGCTCTACGTCCTCGGCAAAGATCGGATTTTGGAATTCAGTGAGCAGCCCCTTCTGTTTATCGCGCCGTCTACCTGCAAGTGTGTCCCACTTCAAACTTTCTATGAGATTTGTAACACTCTCGCGATGGCTAAATGTACCAGTCATGAATCTTGCCGCCCTTCTTTGGACCTTCTCAATCTCTTGAATTAGACCCAACTGGTAAGGGTCCAATACAGACGAACAATACTCCAAGACTGGACGAAGGTAAGGTATTTCCTTTGTTGAAGGACTTCATCGCTTCAGGATTCTACCAATAAACGGCAGTCTAGAGTTCGCCTTACCAGGTACTTGTGTAATCTGATCATTCCATTTGAGATCATTTCGAATACTCACACCCAGATACTTGACAGATGTTACCACTTCCAAAGACTGGGCATTTATTTTGTACTCGTACATTAATGGGGATTTTCGTCTTGTTACGCGCGGTAGGTTACCGTTAATAATATTAAGAGATAACTGCCAGTCATTACACCACGCATTCATTTTCTGCAAATCCTCATTGATTTGTTTACAACTTTCGTGTGATAATACCTTCCTGTAGACTACAGCATCATCGGCAGTGTAATGCCGCTGTAAATAGCATAAACCAGATCGTTTATGTAAATCTTAAAAAGCAACGGACCTATTAAACTGCCCTGGGGCACACCTGAAGTTACGCCTGTTTCTGTTGAAGTCACCCAGTTCAGGACGACAAACTGCTCCCTGTCTGTTAGAAAACTATCTATCCAACTGTATATCTCACCGGATAGGCCGTAAGCGCGCACTTTTTAAAGCAAGCGTCAGTGCTGAACTGAGTCCAACGCCTTTCGAAAGTCGAGAAATATGGCATCAATCTGGGAGCCGGTATCTAGAGCCTTTTGTATATCATGCACAAAGAGGGCCAGCTGTATCTCGCACGTCCGCTGTTTCCTAAAACCATGCTGGTTTCTGCAGTTGAGCTTCTCAGAGTCTAGAAAGGTCATTATGTCTGAACACAAAGTATGTTCCATGATTCTACATCAAATCGATGTCAATGAAATTGGCCGGTAATTATGTGCATCCAATTTTCTACCCTTTTTATAGATTGCTATGACCTGGGCCTTCTTCCAGTCCAGTGGAAGTTCCCGCTGTTCCAATGATCTCTGATAGGTGATGGATAAGAATGGTACTATATTTGTAGCATAGTCGTTTTGGGACGTTTGTTGCGGATGCTCGTGGTCATCCTAATAAAATGGTCACTCCTTGTCTGGTTGACAGCTTTACCCGACCCAGTATCGATCTCAACTGCGTTTAAACAGCTTTTAACTTCAATGAACACACCATCTCATAGCATCAGTCCTATCCTTCCTAAACATTGTCCAATCGGAGTTCAAAATTTCACTTCTATTTATGTCTGGTTTCAACCATCTTTCGGTACCTAATACAATATTGGCATTGCTACTGTTTATTTCTGACAGTGACTCGGGGATCTTGCTGCAGACACTTCGGGAATTTACTAACATGAGATTTAACACATTTAGATCCTTTGGAATGACCTGTTTAGGCTAACTAACAATTTTTGCACTTGGCACACCCACATCAGTATCATGAACTGGTAATTTTTCAGGCCAACGGTTTGTTTCCCGCGGGAGGAACCTAATCTAAGAAAAAAAAAACCATGTGCACGCCGCAAGTACTGTGCTACCCATGTAGCTGCTTCCTGTGTGTGGTGCACCCCTGATCTACCGAGGGGCGTCCTACAACCTTTCACCCCATAGCGTAGGTCGAGGAATCTACAACCATTTTCGTCACACAGTCGATATAGCCTCTGGTTTAGATTCTCTACTCGACTCCAAACCAGGGGACTCTGGTCCATGTGATGTTGAATCCTGTACAGAGCTTTCCACTGTCAGCGAAGAAGTTCGAATCCGGTAGGTCTTTATGTGGGATCGGAAGTGGGCCAGTGAACCGTCAAGCTGTTGACCCTCCGGTCCTTCCGCCAGTGCGCAGTGAAGTTGAAGTCTGTATCCAGTAGTTGCTCAGCCAAGACTAATGAGGGTCTCCTGGGCTTCAGCCTTCTTAGTGATATGAGAAATGTCCTTACGCACTGTCATTCTGGATCAATCTGAATCCTCTTCAATTGGCTTTATGCTGTGTGTGTGAAAAAAAAGTCCATATGTTTGCTATAGGTAACGCAAGTCCAAAGCCGATCTGAAGTCATTCAATTACCAATCATTCCCCTGAGACGGGAGCAGATTTTCCAGAGGAGCTGCCACCCCAGAGCTGGCGGAGCAGCACACAGAACATTGCCTGTTAATTAGTTCCTGGCAAGCAGCGCAATGTTGACCCAGACAGCCCCTGATGGGTCTGCTGGGGAGAAGAGGTGCGACTGGCGTACGACGAGCTGTGGAAGCTGAATCAATAGCGGTCGGGTGTGCAGCTCTTCACTGCGGTGGGATTCAGGTAGAAACACCCACCTTCAGATCCACTAGAAATAATTACCAATGTTAGGACGTGCTTAATATTTTACTGTTATCTACAATTAGGCCACTTTCATATCTCAACCGTTTTTAAAGAGATGCATTCAGCCTATTGCACAAAAGGTACTTGCACTGCATTGATCAACGCGTGACTCCAGTTTCTGGAAGTTAAATAAGGTACTGTGTAAATTACTAGGCTTTCGCTATTTCAGGGTTTCTTTATTTATTTTAGGATGTGCAGCCTTTTCACGCCCACATTGAACCATGGATCTTGCTGGGGAGGGGTGGCTTGCGTCTCAACGATAATGGCAGCTGCAGTGTAGGTGGTGGTGGTGGTGGGGGGGTTCTGTAGAGAGTCGAGGCTATTCCGTGCCTTTACAGTAGTTGCAGGGCAGCAATCTGGTTGACTGATGTGGCCTCGCAACATTAGCCAGCGTGGCCTTGCTGTGCCGATACTGCAAACAACAGAAGGCAAGGGGGAAATACAGCCTTTTTTCGTGTGTGTGCAGCTCCACTGTGTGGTTGAGTAATGATGGCATCCATTTGGGTAAAATATTCTGCTGGTAAAATAGTTCCCAATTCGGATCTCTGGACGGGTCTACCTAGGGAAATTACCATTCTACGTGTCGGAGTGTGAAATATTAGATACCTTTATCTGGTAGGTAGGTCAGAGGATTTAAAAGTGGAAATGAATAGTTTGATGTTGGAAACGATGGGAATTAGTAAAGTACAATGTCAGCAAGAACAATACTTCTGGTCGGGTCAGTATAAGGTTATCAACACAGAATCAAAAGGGAATAGTTCAGGAATAGATATCATAAAGAATAAGAAAATAGGAATGGTGCTAACCTACTATGGTTAAAAAATGTGTGTGAAATCTTATGGGACATAACTGCTAAGGTTATCAGTCCCTAAGCTTACACACTACTTGACCTAAATTATTCTAAGGACAAACACACACACACACACACACACACACACACACACGCGCGCGCGCGCGCGCGCCTGAGGTAGGACTCTAACCTCCGCCGGGACCATATGAACAGTTCAGTGAACGAATTATCGTAGCTGCGATAGACACGAAGCTATCACCTAACTTCGCAAATGAACAGACTGAAAGAATGCGTCACGATATAAAGGAAATTATTCAGATAGTTAAGGTAGACGAAAATTTAATTGGTATCAGTAACTGGAATTCGGCAGCAGGAGAAGGAAGAAAAGGAAAAATGGCAGCAGAATTTGGACTGGGGGAAATAAATGAGAGGAAGCCGCCTGGTAGAATTTTGCAATGTGTATAATGTAACCATGGACAATACTTGGCTTAAGAATCATGATGGAAGGCTGAACACGCCTACGTAGCCTAGGCCAGTAATTCACGCTCCTGTCGCGCCGCTCGACCTCGGGAAAAGCCGCTTCTAATCCTAGTGGAGGAAAAAAATATCACTGCCCGTATTTGCCAGCAAGGGGAGCGGAGGTGGTGGCGTAAAGGTACTTATCACATGACATCGCGTCAGTGTCCTGTTTTAAATATCAAACCCCTCAGCTGCGTCTCATGAACTGAGGGTATGCGACAAAGTTGATGGTGATGCGTCCCTCGAATGGGGACGTTAAACTTGGCGCCCCACTTAGTGCTTTTCGTGAAGAATAGGCGCCGGGTTTCACCCTCCCCCTATCACAAACACCACCACCACCACCACCACCACAACACTCAAATATTTCACTATACTCAACACACGTGCGGAATACATACATCAGAGCATGTTGCAAATAAAAAAAAAACTGAAGGCTGAATACAAGGAAACATTGAGGCATTGGAAGATTTCAGATTGATTATGTAAATATGACAGATTCGAAAACAGATTTCAAACAGACATTTCTAGTGGCAGATGCGGACTCTTATCACAATTAAGTGCGCATGAGCTGCATATTAAATCTCAAGGAATTGCACAAAGAGTATGAAATTGAGAGGTGACCTCGGTAAACTGGAGGAGCCACAGGTTGATGAGAGTTTAAGAAGGAGCATTAGGTAGCGTTTTACATTTACATCCGCTTATGTATACTCCGCAAGCCATAAGCCATAATATGCTGCATGACGGGGGGTACCTTGTCCCACTATCAGTTATTGCCTCTTCTATTCCACCTGTAAATGGAGAGAGGGAGAAACGACTATCCACATGACTCTGTACGAGCACTAATTTTTCTGATCTTGTCTTCGCGATCCTGACACGAAATACATACTATGGCCCCAGTAAAATCGATTTGCAGTCGGCCTCGAATGCCGGTTCTCTAAATTCTCGTAGTAGTACTCGTACCTTGCGAAAAGAGCGTCGTTTTCTCTCCAAGGATTCCCATTTGAGTTCCCGAAACATCTCCGTAATACTAGGGTGTTATTCGAACAAATCTAGCTGCCCGCCTCTGAACTGCTCCGATGTCTTCCTTTACTTCGACCTGGTGGGGACCCCAAACACTCGAGCATTGCTGAATAATAGGTGGCACTATTCTATACGCTGTCTTCATTACAGACGAACCATATATTCCTAAACTTTTCTGCATAAGCCGAAGTCGACGATTCCCTTTCTTTATTGCCAATCTTAGGTGCTCGTTCCATTTCATATCGCTTTGCAGCGTTACTCCTATACGTGCAGTCTACACGATAGTGTGAGACAGCACATCAGTGTACTGTATTCGAACAGGACTTTTTCTATTTACCTGCTTTAACTTACGTTTTTGTACATTTAGAGCAATGTGCCATTCATCACACAAAACAAATTCTGTCTCATTTTGTATGTTAGTCAACACGACACTGCCATACGCCTAAAAATCGTCAGCAAACAGTAGCAGATTGCTGCTAACACCAGCGTCTGATCATTTATGTGACGAGAGAACACTTTCCTGGGGCATTTCTGACAGTACCCTTGTCCGGGACTGAAACAGGAAAAAGGAATACAATTAAGACGTATGGATAGCTTTGAGAAATGAAATATGGAATGCGACAGAGGATCACTTATTTAAAATGACAAGGCCTAGGAGAAATCACTTGTTAACAAAGGAGATACTGAATTTCATTGACGAAAGGAGGAAATAAAAAATGCAGCAACTGAGCCAGGTGATTGAAGATAGTGAAAAACGGCTTAGTAGGAATGGATAGAGGAAAAACGCTAAGCTGAATAAGCATTTATATCCAGCGGAAAGGTAGATGGCACCTGTAGGAAAATTAAAGACGTCTTTGGAGAAAGGAGAAGGTGTATGAATATCAAGGGCTTAGATGATAAGCTAGTACTATGAAAAGATAGGAAAACCGAAACGAGAAAGGAATATACAGAGGGTGTATTAAAAGAAAACAAATTTGAATATTATAGAAGTGGAAGAAAGCGAAGATAAGATGCGAGACATGATACTGTCAGAAGAATTTGAAAGAGCACAGAAGGACCTAGTTGGAAAGAAGGCCCATGGAGTAGATGACATTCTCCCGTAATTGAGGTCCTTGTGATAGACGACAATGAAAATTATCTCAGCTGGTGTGGAAGACATGAGACAAGCGAAGTAGCCCCATACTTCTGAAAGAATGCGATAAATTCATTGCGAAAGAAAGTAGATGCTGATAGGTGAGAATATTACCGAACCATCAGTTTAATAAATCATGCCGCAAAGTATTGGCACGATATACTTACAGAAATTCAATCTTCCACTGGTAGAGGATAGCTCACTGCTTATCTGAAGTAGTATCCTGATAGTACAGCCAGTGTTGACCCAGCATTCCCTATTTCCAGACCACTTTCGAAGTTCCACTTGCACAAAATTTCACGTTCAGTAACAGTAAGCTGTAAGCATTTTAATATGAGTATTTGTTCCCTGTGCAGGTGAACGATGCGTCTATTACGCTGGCGGCCGCCGCGGTACTCTCCGCCCCCAGACGGTGGCGCCACCACCCGCAGCTCGCCGCAGACGAAGCTGCCGCCGTTGCTGGGCGGAGCGAATGGGCAACAAAGTGAAGGAGCGGCCCCAGGATCACCATGGCTACCACCTCAATAAGACGTAAAAATTTCTCCTGAGGAAGAAGGAACTAAATCTTGCAGAAGCTATAAACATTTAGGAACAGTAATAGCCGGCCGGAGTGGCCGTGCGGTTCTAGGCCCTACAATCTGGAACCGCGAGACCGCTACGGTCGCAGGTTCGAATCCTGCCTCGGGCATGGATGTGTGTGATGTCCTTAGGTTAGTTAGGTTTAAGTAGTTCTAAGCTCTAGGGGACTGATAACCTCAGAAGTTGAGTCCCATAGTGCTCAGAGCCATTTGAACCATTTTTTGAACAGTAATAGATAAATTCGGCACATGTGACAAGGATATAATTCCAGAATAGCAATGGGGAAGAGAGCTGCTAAAGCTTTCCATTGAGCGATATAAAATAATAATATTCAGCAGGACGGAAAAAATAAGAATATTGTACATTGTGGTGGAGAACGTAGTTCTTTACTGAACTCAGATTTGGTCTCAAACAAGATAAATAAGGAAGAACAATAGAACAGTAAAATTGGACTATATGAGACTACGTCTTCAGGTAACGAGGCAAGATGGGATACTAAATGAGTAGTTATGGATGCACGTGGATGTAACGTGCTCAGTCACAAGAACTATGGAGAACAGAGCGCTTCAATGGTAATAGCATGCACAAGGAATGTCCAGCCATGGATAGGCAAGTAAGATTTTAAACTAGGAGACGCCAGGAAGCAGGATAGGGGGGCCAAAGTTGACCTACTTTGTATCTTCTTGCTTGTCACAATTTACGTTCTGTAACGATGACGAATAAAAATATTGTACTCAATGCTACTTTAGAAGGTATGGTTTAGAATCACTCTTTATAATCTCAGTGGTACAGTCAGTACGAAATTGAATATATCTGTTATATGGGAATTTACACTTGATAGCGAACAAAGTGGGTCACTGCTTAATGCAACCAACAAAATTTAGCTGTGTCTCAGGTGCTCTAACCGCCGAAATCCTGTAGGGAAAGGTTGTTTGACTACAGACCATGATTACCATAAAAACCACCAATGAACACTGCTCTTCATGACAGTCAATCCAGATGCAAGCCAATACCATAATACAATAAGTATTAGAGAAAACGTTATTAGAAATGACAGTCCTTAACGCTTGTAAATTAATCTTCATTACAATAGCTGACACTGTAGAAGTCTCACCACATTAACTAAATGATATGGCGAGTTGTTGTTCATGATCCATATTATCCATATTTGAACCCACTGTTAACCAAACCAGCTGCGTGTCTGATAGAGAGTAGACTAGAGTTAAAGAGACGTAAAAATCGAAGTGTTCACAATATCAGTTTACAAAGGTGAAAGCCCGAACCTGCAAATAAATTACGATACGTTTAGCACTGCACTGGGAATCCTATGAAGCTTACATTGCTCCCGAGGACATACCACAAAAGGTATGTAAAAAGTGCAACGCACAAGTGTGAAACACCAGTATTTGTAACCCATTCTGAGTCGATGCCACGTCACATGTTCTGCATCACCCCAGTTCCCAGAATTCCTGAAGATAAACGTTGACTGTGGATATTGTATCACCCTCCCAAAGATGTAAACAACCATTCATGAGCAGCGCCTATTAGAGGGCGTCGGACAGACGTTCAGTTCTTCATTCCACCAGGAAGGAGGTACAAGACTCGTGTTGTCTGTAGATCAAGCATGTCTAGAAGATCAATACTGTGGTTCGATCCCGTCCACATTGTAAAGCCGTTGTGCCAAGGGGAACCGACCAAGCCTTGGTACAAGAGTTTGTAGAGGGCGCTCTGGTGACCCGTCGGGCCTGTGTCCACCCGTTGGGCCTGTGTCTGTGTCTGTCTGTCTGTCTGTCTGTCTGTGTGTGTGTGTGTGTGTGTGTGTGTGTGTGTGTGTGTGTGTGTGTGTGCTGGGGCAGATGACTTGTGACCGTCGGCTGTGGTGGATGACTTATCGACCTCAAGGGAAATATCTAGTGCTGTGGCGACTATTGTGCTGCATGTGCCTATGCTGTCTGCTTCGCAGTATATGTACGAGTGTGATGATCGATTCTATATGGAGGGTGCAGAAGTGGTGATTTTGTATGGCGCAAGCTGGGTTGGAGTGGCATAGCAGTGTAATTGACGAAGTGTCTTTCCGTATTTGACGATTTGTAGACCACTTACGGGGTTTATCTGTCAATGCAACATGGCGTCATGTACAAAATAGATTTGCTATGGAAAGTGTCGTCTGCAGAAAAAAAGGCAGACAACGCACCCACACCTGCAGCATCAGTAAATTTGCAGGTAAATTCAGTAAGAGCTAATCAGAATGCTCCATTCATTCACAAGACTTTCTTTGTGATGGGCCCGAGGAGCTTCTACAGACTGACCTGAACAAAAAGGGGCAAGGTACCTATGGAAAGTTCTGAGAGTAACCTGATGTGTTCTTTGTTCAAGTGTTCAAAGACAAGTTGAAGCAGACCATCCATCTACGGCTGAATGCAGTACCTCATCTGCCGTTGTGGCATTAGGACACCTCCAGACCAGTATCTGTAGAACCCGAAAATTCCAGCAATTTTTCTCCATCTGTTTGCATAATTGTTCTGTTTTCCCCGACTGTGCTTAGACAGTGCTTTTTCGAAACAAGAATGCTTTAATGATTAACCGTGTTTTTTGCAAGCATGCACAGACATGATTAAGGCTTTTAGCGGTTAGTTCATGAGCGAAACGTTTACCGTTTCTGAGACGTATGTTGAAATAAGGATGTTACGGTTTAAAGGAAGGGTAATGCATAATGGATGCAGTACCTTGTTAGGACCTTCAGGAGGAATGCATTCAGAGCTATTTTGGCCTATTTTCGTAACAAGGTCCTGTTAGGATAAGAATTTCCATGCAGATAAGCTGAGTCATCTGGAAAGATCCTATAACAACAAAAGTGACTTAACTATTTCTGCAGCACTATTATTTCTGAGAAGTGTTTATATGTAATTGATGGGCTGATATGTTGTGGCCGAATTTCTTAAGGAAAGTTCTAAAGTGTTTTTACATACAATGAGTCCTTGTGCACTGCATTATTTCGCCTGTTTAAGCACTCTGAGTGTGGTTCAGATCTTTATAGTGCAGTATTTTTGACAATTTTACGTGTGGGGAACGTGTCTGTGCATCAGTGTACTGCATTATTTTGTGAATATGTCTGTAGGCTGTGCAATACTTTATGTCGACAGTTTACAATTATTTTGCGTGATTGCAGACCTTTCTTAATGCATTATTTTCAAAAAATGTTCAAATGTGTGTGAAATCTTATGAGACTTAACTGCTAAGGTCATCAGCCCCTAATCTTACACACTACTTAACGTAAATTATCCTAAGGACAAACACACACACCCATGCCCGAGGGAGGACTCGAACCTCTGCCGGGACCGGACGAACAGTCCATGACTGCACCTCCTTAGACCGCGCGGCTAATCCCGCGCAACCCATTATTCTGACAATTTTCGAGTTGTTTGCGTGTCTGTACATCAGTGTACTGGATTATTACGGTAATTTACAAACAGTTTGCAGGTATGTAGGCTATTTGTCGACCCCAAGCACAAGGCGAATGTTTTATATCAGCATAATAATTTATCTACGTCAAATCCACCCCTAAGTAATTTTTCAACTTCTAACTGAAAATAAATAAACTAAACTCCTTCCTCTCCAGCTGCTGGACACAGACTGTGTCCTTTTCCGGGGATTTTTTCCCCTTACAGCCGTCTTGGAATACGTCATGGGAGGGACGACAGTGGCCTCTGGTGGTGGTACTGTGTACTTGGTCCGTTGGACTCTAGACCTCATGGTGTACACACTGGATGGAACTACCGACAACTCAAATTGTTTAAATGAACACTGTATGGTTCAAATGGCTCTAAGCACTATGGGACTTAACATCTGAGGTCATCAGCCCCCTAGACTTAGAACTACTTAAACCTAACTAATTTAAGGACATCACACACATCCATGCCCGAGGCGACCGTAGCAGCCGCATGATTTCGGACTGAAGCGCCTAGGACAGCTCGGTCACCGCGGCCGGCTGAACACTGCATGCATCTTATCCAGCAGCCCAGCACAGACTGAGTCCTTTTCGCATCAATTGTAAGAAAGAAGTGGTGGATGGATGACTTAGGTTAGTGGAGGTAGCCCAAGTGACTTTTTTCCCGCCATTTTTTCCCGCCAGTATTTTCCCGCCGTTTTCCTGCTGTGGTGTTTTGGAGGAGAGGGGTTTAGGTTAGTGGAGGTAGCCCAGGTAACCTATTTTCCCCCCAGAATTTGAACTTCCCAGCGTGACGTCATTGCGTTGTTAAGACATCTATGGCCGCCGTCTTGGATCCACTTTCTTTAATAAATTTGGCAACAATGCAGATTGGGCCGTGCCACCCTTGCCCTACTATGGTGTATTAGAATCCTGAATAAAACCAACCTGTTCCCAGTAAAAACGGTGTTGCATTACTTACAAAACTCTCCGGATATATACCTAAGCAGAGACTGCAATGCCATACGCTCCGCTGCAACATAATAGTAGACCGTCCTCTTTCTTGCTACTAATTTCCCCTGCAAAGCAGCTGGTGCCTGCCCAGCACACGTGGATCACGCCCACCTGCCGATGGCCGCTCCCCCGCACTGCCAGTTGCAATCGTCAGGCGACCGCGCTGCCGCCCCTGCTGTTCTAAGTGCGTAATATCAATGGAAAGGCCTTGCCGCTGCCGGAGACCGTTTTGAGATCAACCGGATCCATCAGTTTCGAATAGCGCTGAGTTCGTATAAACGATTCCCCATGGGAGAAATACAGTAATGGGTTACGCTACGCAAAGACTTGTATACGCAGTTTCGGTCCCTCAGAGCAAAATGATTCCAATTTAAAGCGTCGTCATACACATCTTTCTTCACAACTGACTGCCAGTAGGTAATTACACAAATATTTACTCGAAATATGTAACTTTAGAAAAACACATTCTTTATTTACCTACCAAAAGCTGTTTTGGCACTTTTTTAAAGGCGTTTGCGGACAGCTGTTACGTTTTTTTGTTTTAAATGCATGACATGAAACGGTTTGTTTTTCATTGTAATTACCTTTTTCTGTTTGCATAATCTTCACACCATAAAAGATTAACAATATTTTATCTTTTATACTGTTATTGTGGTACAAAGAAAAACAGGTGGTTATAATAAAGGACGATAAAACAACAATTCCATGAACTTTTAAAAATTCTCTTCTTGCAATTCGCAGATTGCCTCTCACAATACGGAGCGTGTTAAAAGAATGGGAAGTTTGCTTTACTGGAAGAAATGTTATTTGCTCATCCACATCAGTGTTATCCCTTTCAAAATAGTCCCCATTAGATATTATTATAGTTGCGGTTTATCAAAAATAAGGTCTGTAGTTTTGGTACAGTACATAAATGACGTAATAAATAGTAGGACTTCATGTAGAATTGGTAGCGTTTATAGTGAACATAACATAAATGAGTAACAGAGAAACTAGGAGCTGTCAAGATGCCTTTGCTTTTGGTTCTTTGTTTCGCACTTAAATAGAACCTCACATCGTTTAATGTTTGTCCATTATGTGTTTTATATCCTTATAAAATACAGATTGAGTTTTATAAGTAATAAAAATTAACGGATCGCGTGACTTCTGCAGTTTTATGTAACCAAAGCAGTTACTTTTGACCCAAGTACAGTCTACATGCACCAACAAAAGATCTATATAATTATTGTTATTAATTTCTACTCAGTCTAACGGTCTTCTTCATGATCCAAGGCATGATATTCCTGTTATTATTGATAAGTGTAAAGTTGTTTATGAATAACAGAAATACACTCCTGGAAATTGACATAAGAACACCGTGAATTCATTGTCACAGGAAGGGGAAACTTTATTGACACATCACATGATCACACTGACAGAACCACAGGCACATAGACACAGGCCACAGAGCATGCACAATGTCGGCACTAGTACAGTGTATATCCACCTTTCGCTGCAATGCAGGCTGCTATTCTCCCATGGAGACGATCGTAGAGATGCTGGATGTAGTCCTGTGGAACGCCTTGCCATGCCATTTCCACCTGGCGCCTCAGTTGGACCAGCGTTCGTGCTGGACGTGCAGACCGCGTGAGACGACGCTTCATCCAGTCCCAAACATGCTCAATGGGGGACAGATCCGGAGATCTTGCTGACCAGGGTAGTTGACTTACACCTTCTAGAGCACGTTGGGTGGCACGGGATGCAGGCGAACGTGCATTGTATTGTTGGAACAGCAAGTTCCCTTGCCGGTCTAGGAATGGTAGAACGATGGGTTCGATGACGGTTTGGATGTACCGTGCACTATTCAGTGTCCCCTCGACGATCACCAGAGGTGTACGGCCAGTGTAGGAGATCGCTCCCCACACCATGATGCCGGGTGTTGGCCCTGTGTGCCTCGGTCGTATGCAGTCCTGATTGTGGCGCTCACCTGCACGGCGCCAAACACGCATACGACCATCATTGGCACCAAGGCAGAAGCGACTCTCATCGCTGAAGACGACACGTCTCCATTCGTCCCTCCATTCACGCCTGTCGCGACACCACTGGAGGCGGGCTGCACGATGTTGGGGCGTGAGCGGAAGACGGCCTAACGGTGTGCGGGACCGTAGCCCAGCTTCATGGAGACGGTTGCGAATGGTCCTCGCCGATACCCCAGGAGCAACAGTGTCCCTAATTTGCTGGGAAGAGGCGGTGCGGTCCCCTACGGCACTGCGTAGGATCCTACGGTCTTGGCGTGCATCCGTGCGTCGCTGCGGTCCGGTCCCAGGTCGACAGGCACGTGCACCTTCCGCCGACCACTGGCGACAACATCGATGTACTGTGGAGACCTCACGCCCCACGTGTTGAGCAATTCGGCGGTACGTCCACCCGGCCTCCCGCATGCCCACTATACACCCTCGCTCTAAGTCCGTCAACTGCACATACGGTTCACGTCCACGCTGTCGCGGCATACTACCAGTGTTAAAGACTGCGATGGAGCTCCGTATGCCACGGCAAACTGGCTGACACTGACGGCGGCGGTGCACAAATGCTGCGCAGCTAGCGCCATTCGACGGTCAACACCGCGGTTCCTGGTGTGTCCGCTGTGCCGTGCGTGTGATCATTGCTTGTACAGCCCTCTCGCAGTGTCCGGAGCAAGTATGGTGGGTCTGACATACCGGTGTCAATGTGTTCTTTTTTCCATTTCCAGGAGTGTATTATCACATTTGACTTTACTTTCTAGCACACAGATATTTTTGTAAATGTAATTTCTTTTGTTTAAAAAGCAAAAGTACTGAATATTCATGCCCTCTGTGGCTCATATGTAGCAAAAATATTGTGTAATTAGTTTCTCCTGTGTTGGCAAATAGTTTTATTGCATTTGACGTTTTATTATTACAATAATGTAGGTGTTTCACTGCGTACACATTCCCTGCACTCCAAATTCACTGAAATGGCTGGAAGCGTAGTGAAGAAAACTTCACATTGTGTAGTAGATAAACGACTTCTTCCTATAAAGGGTCAAGTGTTCTGCTGGTTACCAGCCATTATTTTGTTTTTAAAAGAACATGATATTCTTCCTTAAATACTTGTTTACCAGAGAACTGTAAATAAACTTCCATAATATGTGCCATTTAATATCTTCCAAGGGTCGTAGAAAACAAACTAAACACAAATGTGGTGTAATTTTTTTTAGTTACTGTCGATTTTTAAGCCACTGCATACGTTCCCTATTATAAAAACTACGTTACAAATCAATATGAAAGATACTATTCACACTCATCCGATATCGTATAGAAAAGTGTAGCTTTCTGTCCTCTTGGAGCGTTGCGTTGCTGTCATTGCGCACAACAAATGAGCAGGAGTGTCGTGACTGCATGTGCTAGATACGGTGTCACTCTAAAGCTGACGACTTCGCCAGAGCAGCTGATCGTGCTTAAGACGGTGGCGTTGCACCCTTAAAACATGAAGGGCGGTGTCGAATCAGCCTTGCATCAGATTCTCTACGTGACGCTACCACCATCAGTAGCGAAAGGGACTACTGTCAAGGCGATATTTCTATGTGTCCATCCGACCACAAAGGATGTTGCAGCCAGTGGCCGTAACCAGAGTGTCGCTGTGCTGCTGGACACTATGACCCGCTGGACAGCCGACATTCATCGTCAATCCCCCACTCGTCAGCCAAGGTCCGGAGTGCAGGGCCGGCCACTCCACACTACAGCCCAGCCATCAGACGACGTCAGTCGACGTTATCCGAGCAGCCAAGGGCGTGGTCGCCAGCAGGGGACTCAGCATGCAGCTGCGTTAGAAATTCCAGATAAGCGCGCTGTCACCGGCGCAATGCGCCACAACACTGCCTTGCTTTCTGTAAACTGGAGTTCGACACCTGAGCGCGTCCGCGGAACATGGACTCGTCGCGGGCAAATGTATCTGAAATCTTGTGCAAAATACGTAACTTCTCAGCTGGTGGCATTTCTCTGGTTCTCGACCTCCACGCCCACCACCGAATCCACAATGCCCTGGGTAAAATACAACGACGTCATCCTACATCTTTAAAAACGACTCCCCACTCCTTTCTCGGTAGCCGTACCACAATTAAATTGAGACGCAGGACATCGTGAGTAGCTTAAATTGTGGAGAGGGGCCAAGATAAGTTTCTGTCAGTTACACTCGAACATACAACTTTATTTATTTGACCAAATACTACAAAATCCAAGAAAATTTTAAAAAAAGCGCAGCGTCATACCATCTCATGCAAGACCACTTTAATTTTATAAAAATCCACCGGAGGCCTATCTCTTAAGAGTCAAACCAAATTAAATTTTTAAAAGGCAAAAGGCTTTATCTTAAAACAGTTCATTAATTAGGCTGAAGGCCTAAACAATCTAACAGCTTAAGACTTAACAAAATTAAATTTTTAAAAAGTCCAAAGGCATTTCTTAAAACAGTTCTTTAAATTAGGCTGAAGGCTCAAACAATCTTACGCCTTAAGGGCAAAACAACCTTAATTTAAAATCCGCTAGAAGCCATACAAATACAAACAAGAACAAATAAGAAAAGGCAGTACACCCAACGACGCTCAGAAGTTTCCAAGGGTCCACCTGGAATTCAAACACGAACGCTCGCTTAGGTGAGACAGGCAGTCGGCCCAAACATTCTCGATACGACGACAACGCAACCGACAGACAGCCATCGGACCCACCGACAAGATAACTTCGGCTCCACCCTACCAGCACAGAACAGGGTGTTCAATGGAACAATGTAGAAAGTATTGGCGCCCACAACCGATTATACACAGAGCTGCCAAACTACACACCGTGCTGGACAGTGACAACACGATGAGGAAAATATACTGCCTGAATATACGTCAACGACCAGGGCAGGTAACCGGAACATTAACGGCCACAAGGCAGAAGATTCCGTTGGTGCCCTTCAATTCAAAATAACCAAGTACAGTTAAACTCCACCGGAGGGTGGCTAAAATTTGCTAACTTGAAAACACATTGTTGCTCGCGGGAATGTCCCAACAGCCGACAACGAAATCCAAACGACAATGTGAACAGTCGTGACTTTGCTGGTAGGCTAAGTCAAAACTCAACTTTCGTGTGCAGAATCGGTGAGCCACGGACCTCGTAGCAATGGGAACAGCAGCACTCTCCGACCTAGACTGGACGCCGACAGCGGCCTCGGCCCAACTGCGTGCCGCGGAGATTTCCTCGCTGCTCCACGCCAAACGACCTACTCCCAGGCCTGGAATCGGTGGAAGGACCAAAACGCCGGCAGGTGAGACGGCCAACCGAACGACCAACCAACGGACGTCCCACTCTAATCTCCCTCCGTCGGACAGTTCATGTGTGTCGCGACCAGTCGGCGAGCACTGGCTGTCCGCGCCTGACCGGCGCTCCGTCCCTGACCACTGCTACTGCGCCCCGACTGCACTCCCGGTCCAACTGACGGGTCGACCCACGATGACCTGGAAATACTATCGGTCGCTCCAGAGATGGTACGACAGTGCACTTATCGATACGCGCTGCTGCCGCCGCTCACGGGAAAGTAAGGCAGGAAGTTAGTGGCGCCAGTAAATGGAATAAGAAAACGTGGCGTCAGTACCGTAACTGAATATGACAAACAATGAATGGTCTGAACACGAACCGTACACGGCTCACAAATCGTTACAGGAAGATAAAGCTTTCATAATTAGAAACAATTACGATCTTTTCTTTTTTTTTAATTTACCAAGGTACATTCCCGTTACTGAGGCGAGCTGGTAGCGCCCAAACTGCAACTCCTCATCCAATGCATTATAAAATTTTGATATTTTAAAGTAAAAAACATAAGGTAAAGTAAACGATGATGTTCATCAAAAGATAATGATGATATGATGTACGTGTAATTAAGGCTAAACTAGTGTTGAAAATCAACTAGAGAAATCATCTAGCGATGCTGTTTTAGATGCTAATTTCATACATGCAACTAGTTAAGGACTATGGCCGTCATCTGGTAAGCCTACATGCTGGGTGAAAACATTGTTAGTTTCCGACGTGTCATACTGATAAGATGATTCATACTGCCACTCTTTGTATGACATATGACTCGATTTAGCCGGCCGGAGTGGCCGTGCGGTTCTAGGCGCTACAGTCTGGAACCGGGGGACCGCTACGGTCGCAGGTTCGAATCCTGCCTCGGGCATGGATGTGTGTGATGTCCTTAGGTTAGTTAGGTTTAAGTAGTTCTAAGTTCTAGGGGACTGATGACCATAGATTTTAAGTCCCATAGTGCTCAGAGCCATTTGAACCATTTCACTCTATTTTGTAATCAGTTTCAAACTGCGAAGTTTCCTTCCGTTTCCTCCTTTCCTTCCAGGTGCTTTACTCTAGTTGTTAGTGTATTTCGAATGTTACAATATTACTTGGATAGTTATCAAGAACAGCATAACAGCTATCAGTATCATGATGCCATCAAGTGCTGTGAGGCCTCTCCTGGCCAAAGTTGGTGCTTCTTTATAACAACCTTGTGACACACGTAGATACTGTCAAAAAGAACCCCAGATGCCTCTATTGCAGGCGACCGTTAATGTATTCGCCAGCTATGTGTCACTATACATTTCTTGTGATATTTCAAAATTTACCGAATGAAAATCAGTTTCAGATATCACCTCTGTTTCTTCCCTCTATGTATAATGGTTTATTTCTTGTTGTTGCTCACTTGAATAGATCGCGGTCCAGTAATTTGTAGAATTACTTCGCAATTCTTGATAAAGAGCAATCGAAATGCAATTCGTGCAGGTAAAACTTGTCGTGCAAATGAAGTTCAGCGAACTTGAAGGAAGACATTGAAAGGTCACACATGTCAGTCAACTCTGAGGCAAATTCAATACCAAGAGCCGTGGATAATATAGTGCTGGTCTAGCTATGTCCAACATTCTGCGTACTGTCTGTTCTATATCGTGTCTCCCTACCACTTTCGCGCAACGACGCTCTGAGCGTGTTTTTTAGGGAACTGACTAGTTTGAACCTGGGACTTGTCGCTGGTAAGGAAACGCCAGACCACACATGACATGTAGGATTCAGAAGAGTTCACTGAGACTAGTGATGATATAACCAAATACTAAATGATCTCAGCGTCAGCTCCACTGCACTCACTGTAAAAGAATCTTAATACCAACTAAATTTAGTGGAAGCGGTTTAAGGCTTTCCTATTTTTAGTTAGCTGGTAAAATGACGTCGAAAAAGCAATTAAGTTTACCATTGGAAATTTTATTCTACTCACAAAACTTTGTTTATAAATTGCACTATTGATAAAAGGAGATTTTTAATACAGGATGGTAAAAACCAACTACCTTCAACAAAAATGTGAACGAATATTCCCTGAATGGGTTTCCAAGTTCTACAATCGATCGATGGATGACCTATTCCATATCACATCTATAATCTAGGTTTAAATTAAGTTTCACAAAAGAAAAAACTATCAAAATGGTCTACAGTGACCCACAATTATCTTTAATTACTTATCTAAAGTGTCGTAAATTACAGTGGCTGATGTGGCTTCTCAATAACTATACAACAGAAAAATCATCGCGTTTCAGATCTGTTAAACAAGTGGCAAATGTGAACACCATGAGCTTTAATTAACGATCGACACTAGTATTACGCAAAAAAAGGGGGTGTAACAGATGAGAGTTGTGCAGTTCTGAGTGAAGCTTTATGCACTGTTATGCGGCATCGCGTGCGTTCATTACCTTATCAGTGTTCGTCAGGGGGCCGCGGGCAGCGCAGCTCCGCTCACCTCCCCATCTCGGAAATAACTCCCCTCTAACTTCTCCTTACTACAATTTACCGAAGTTGGTTTAAAAAAATTATCTGGCTGTGTTTTCATCTGACCAATCAGGGTCTCAATGTTAACCTTAAGCTCCGCCTACAAAAATTCTGTCTATCCAATGGGAAACGTTATACTTTTCGTGGTGGGGCAATGTTTTTAAAGTTTGCAACATAACAGACGCTAAAAAGTCTCACGCTAAAACCTGCAGCTGGTGTCGTCCTTTTAGCGTTATCGTAAGATCTATGCTGTTCTTCTGGAGGGCTCTATCTTTTAACATGGGCTGGGGGTGGTCCTTGACGTAACAGAGACGCGAAAAAGTCTCACGCTAAAACTTGCGAGTGGTAGTCTTAGAGGTAGACTGCCGACGTGGGTGTCCGTCCCCTATCGTAGGGCCTTCTAGCTTAACACGGTTCTGATCTCGGCTTCTGTTCTCGTTTGTCCCCTCGGAACTGCGTCTGTCTCACGGTGGGAATGTACGACATGCATTTAGGCATTCTTGTGTTAGTCTGTGGTATTCCATTTGCTCACTCATTCTCGTATTACTTTGGTTAATTTAATGTCACGATTTATTCGGAGCTATGTGACATACTACTGGATTTGCTTATCATGTCGGTTTTCATTGAAGGTGTTGGATTTGCCTGACACCTTACATACGTTACAGTGACATTGTTTTATAACATATAATTTTATTCCTTGTGAAACCTACAATTATGTATGTCACACTATTATGTACAACAGGATGTATGTTGAAAGGTTAGGGCCCATTTATCATGATGTTTCATTTTCTGTTGCTACGTTGACAAACACTTCTGAAACAGATAGGCCTTTGACATTCACAATTCAGTTAATTACAACAGGTTGAGTAAGATATCAGATCTCAGTAATAGGGCAATAAGAACAAGTAGACCTTGATCAATGAAAGTTTCAGCTAACGCAAATTATGAAATAGATCCTAATTTAATTTAAAGGGAACAGGCAGTCCTTTAATGATAGCCTCAGTGCAGCCAAATTACCAAATGGAAAACCGGCAACCCTTCAATTAGGCAGTGACCAAACAGAAAACAGCTACAGTTAATTAAAATTATCAAATAGAAAACAAGCAGCTTCAGTTAAGTAAAATTATCAAATAGAAAACAGGCGGGCCTTCAATAGTAACGGTTAAGATCTCAAAATCCAAAACTGAACTGAAGCTCACCAATCAAAGGTGAAGCTTGCCGGTTCCATAGCGAAATTGGATTCAACTCTCATCGCTGTACAGCGTCACTGAGCTGGCTCGCCAGGCTACGCATAAAGACGGCACTCTAAGTAAGCCTCGGATTCAAATCGGTCTACAAACATGCTCAGCAACCATTCGCCGGACTGTGCCGAAGATTCTTGCACAAATACTCTCCTTACTTGTCGGGTGGACCTCTCACATCGTCCTCCCCACTCCGTTACCACTCCCCTACCTTGTCACGCCGCAACACGCCGCCCCCACCAACAATAATTCGGGCAAAGATCCTAGTGGCCTCAAACCAGAGGGACATCACGCGACAGATCGAGCTAGTGGTGCCAGTAATTCGAAAAGGCGACACCAGCAACCCCGTCACAGCTCACCTTGTTTCTGCATTCTCTTTTGAAGCAGGATCAGTAATACAGAAAAAACAGTATAATAGGCTGGAAGATATTTTTAGAAGTTAATATGGTAAATTTATTGTTGGGCCCTGGATTGTCCTTTTATTTATTTTCTTTCCATCGCATCTCTGTTTCGAAGTGTAACGGTCCCCATCAAGCTAACCTGAACGAGAGGCTCCGCCGCGAGTGGCACTTGCGTTGTGCACGCTGTCGAGATGTTGGCAATGTCGCATGATAGAGTCCGATTCTAACGCTTGACGCAGCCATTACCAACGTGTGAGTATTCACTTAATATAACACTTGTTTAGTCATTCCCTGTGAAAATAGAGCATTTGCGGCCAGAAATACCACATTAATCTTTTCAGTTGTAGTAAACATCTCAGCTTCTAAATTCATCTATGTGTTTAAAATTTGACTAACAATATTCTTTACTATTCTCAATGTAATATCTGTAATTATAAATAATAGCAAGAAAAGTTAACGTTGTTAGAACAAGTGCGGAGGGACATAGGCGGTGAATTCGTAAAATATGATTTGCGACATAAAAATCGCAGCCAAAAATGCCAGTTAGTGAAAAGTAGCGTTAGATGTGATAAATGTTGCCATAAAGTAACAGTTTATCTCATTCCTACTGCCAAGGTGAAGTCAGCAGTCGCCTGCCTCGGAAATGTGGTCCTTGCTCTGTGAGGAAGTGACAGGAGTACACACGTGGCGGACCAAGCCGCCTCTATCAGCGCTCCCAACCCTCCGAATTCCTTGTGAGCAAAACAGCATGGGCACCGCGGCTGGTCACCCAGAATGTCAGCAACAGGCACCCGGCCGTCGCCTCCAGTCGCGGCGATCAGACACCCTTCAGGTTAGGCCGCCACGCGCAGCAGACCCTACCTGCTTTGAGAAGGGTCCTGGGCCCCTGCAGTGCAGGCAGCTCTGCGCAGCTCAGCGCACAGTCAACTTCATACGCACCTCGCCAGTTGTGTTAGCGAAGTTATTGTAAGTTCTTCGGTTTTAAAAGGTTTTGCGGAATAGGAACTTTTCCTACAGCGTTATTCATATTTGAAGTACCATATGAATCAATGAGCACGAGGGAAAACTTTTACCAACATAATTTATAGCATTGTTACAGAATCACATTATGTAATATGCAGCAGTGACTTATTTTGGTGACGTATGCAATTTTTTTAGTGCCAGACAAACTAATGAACAGATTACATCATTTTTACCAATGACATAGAAGAATTTTAACAAAACTATGGCATATTTTAGGTAGCAACTGCAAATACAGTTGATTTTACTCTATTAGTGACGATGTTGTAATCCATATTAACATACACTACGCAACGTTTAATTAAGAATAATGGCAAGGGACTTATTGCAATCAATACTGTGGCCAGACTACCACAAATACATGTCGACGAATATGTCAGGGTATGAACATATTCTTCGATCTTCGCCTATTCTGAGGTTTTTACAACGACTGTGCTTACGTGTATGGAAATGAAATGATAGCTTGTGCTATTAAGTACGTTTAACAAGGATTTGGAAGCTTTTTGTCAACAACAATTCAGTTAGCTCCGTAGATAGGCACTACTCGAAAACTTGGATGCATTACAATAGGGCTGAATTTTGTATACTCTGAATATGTTTTACACAGGCGATCTGTAGTGCATAACCCAAGTTAAGCTCGAGAACCCTGTGCTAACATGAGAGGAACCGAAAAAACGCGAAATTTTACTGTTTTTCGCAGTGTTTTATAACTATTTTCCCTTGCATTCCACTATAAAACGCACTTTGACCTTTCTCGTGGGTCGCTAAACGTCCAACAGTTTTCACCGAGTAAACGTGTTTTTCATCAGATGGCAAGATAAAGAGGTTCAAAGGAATGGTACATTTTTCAGAATTAAATCGCTGTTGGAAGAGCACCTGTCAGCATTATAACTTTAATTTTCAAACATTATTAAAAGCACAACGGTTGACGTTTATCAACCCAAAGAACATTCTTGTGCCTGCCCCCACCCCCACCATTCCCAATGAATGGGATGTGATTCTAGGTATCGCGTAGTATTTCGGTGGCAGGGGGCTGTGCCTGCGTGGACACTTAAACCATAATTTTATTTTATTAACTGTATGAATTACCAGAAGGCACGCATAAAAAACAAAACAGGAAACTTGCTCAATTTTCCAAATGACTTAACAACGGATGTAATAAAAAAATAAATCGTCCCACCCCACAATAACAATAAAGGCTTCAGGGGACACCAATGAACATACGATCAGGTTATCCTACTAGAATGTAAACGTGTCATCCACTAGATATACTTCGCCCACTGAGATTAACGTAATAATAGGGGCACTCAGTAAACCACTATGACCAGAAAATTAAGCAAATACTGATAGACAACATGGAAAACACACACACAGTCTAGCGGCACAATAACCAAACGTACACAAGTTATCAAGGTACACAGAAACGTCACTTTAATCACTAAAAGCGTATTACTAAAATACAGTTCGTCACTGATTTACAATGTGCAGGCCCACACGGCCTCCCAGAGTTTCGTCAAAATACAACAAACTTATGCAAGGCACTTCTCAATAGTAGCTCCACCGTTTCACCAATTCAGAACCTTGGCAGTACACTAATTCCACCACAAAGGTCAACACAACACAATAGCGTAAGTTACTCTTACGCACAGTTTCCTACTCGTACTAACGGAAACCTTTGTGCTGCAAACTCTTGCTGGCTAAAAGCTGCCGCTCCCTCTGGGCGTAGGGAAGCAAACACCGTCTACCGCGCCCTCTAAAGCATGCCTCGAGTTGACAGCAAGCCATTCCATGCATTGACAGTCCGCAACCACATTGCGCCACTGCCTCCATGCTTCAAGAGGCACTGTTGAGCTTCCTCCAGTATGCATTCATTGTCGCCAACAGATTCTAACAGATTCATTGTCGCTAACAGATTCTCACCACTGCTGCTTCATGCCGACCAGTGGTCGCCCCCCCCCCCCCCCCCTTCGCTACACGTAACCGAACAGACACCGGCACTTACTTAGCCAGCCCCGCCGATACCAAACAAGCTCGACGGACGCGCCAATGCCCAGCGATGCATCGCAGACTTGTTCGCCGTTTCCAAGACGACCCGGTCCGAAAGAAATGGAAGTATATGTGGAGGTGGGGGGTCAGGTCGGCAGACAGGTCTCAGTTTCCGTGTAGTACTGAATGGTCTTTATAAACATGACACGTTTCACCAACACAGTAATAAATAACGTAACAGCAATTGTAATTTGACAGGTGTAATAAAATTAAAAAAGTTTCTCTTTACTTCGTTGATATTGATATATTTTAAAACAGCTAAAAAGTTATCATAGCTTTCAGTGTGAAAATACGCCATGAAGCGCAAGTCTGATACATAAGAAACCTATGGGAGCTGTTCTTCACATACCCAATACTGCCCGTTTAAACATTCACTCTATCACTAACATATTTATGAGATTCGACCCCCACTCTTGTATTCTCGGAGACATGTATGGAAACACCCCCTTAAATATCATCCTGAGCAATTTCTAGCCACGTTTGAAATACAAGCTGTGTCATTTTATGAAGAAGGCTTTCCGGAGGCTGGTAAGAAAGTATACGCAGACAAGGCAGGCCAGCCAAGGATCTCCCACGCCCGGTTTCCCGGATTCGATTCCCGGCGGGGCCAGGGATTTTCTCTGCCTCGTGATGGCTGGGTGTTGTATAATGTCCTTAGGTTAGTTAGGTAGTTCTACGTTCTAGGGGACTGATGACCATAGATGTTAAGTCCAATAGTGCTCAGAGCCATTTGAACCAGCCAAGGATCTGTATATTCCTGAAACTCGATGCCGAATGAACTGTAGGCCATGCATTATCCTGCTGGAATGTTTCATTTGGTACGTTGGTCACGAGCGATAGAGTTCACCATTCTTGCCATACTGCCGTGCATTGAGTCTACCTTCAACAATTGCAAATCAGTGCTACTGCTACGCTGATGTGAAAAAAATCGCAACACCAAGAAAAAGTTGTACAACATAGACGAAAGTTGGTAGGCGGGTTTCTACATCTGAAAGATGGTACGTATCCACATTCCGCACCAATCGCATAAGAGGCGCTAGTAGCTCTGCCATGAGGTTGCAAATCAGGTTTGCTTTAAGTACGTGCAGTAACGGTCGTAAGCTTTAGTTGCCTTTGAGTCTGGACATCGTGTGGATGTAAGTCAAGAATGCCTTTAAGGCAACAAAAATGCCGCACTGAGTGAACAAGATCGTGTAATAGGGCTACGAGAGGCTGGATGTTCCTTCTACGATGTTGTAGAGAGACTTGGCAGGAGCGCAGCCACTGTACACGATTGCTTACATCGGTGATCCTGAGAAAGTATGGTCGCAAGAAGATCTATCTCCGGACGGTCACGTGGCACTACCGAGAAGGAAGTGCATCATGTTCGGCGTATGGCGCTGGCGCATCGTACCGCATCTGCAGCATCTGTTTGCGCAGCAGTTGACACCACAGTGACAACCAAGTTCTCGCCTCTCTGTTTAAGTAATGCATTTAACTAAAATGATAATCTTATTAAGTGACTGTTACAATTTTTCAGTATACTTTTCTTGGAATGGCGTGCGCTTGGCATGTGAGGCCCTCTGACGGTTAAGTTCCTGCATTTCTTGTCTTTGCTGCATTCTGTCTGCTACGCCAACAGGAATTACTGATTAATTACTTTGGTCTTTTCATCCTTTTTCGCTTCTTGCCTTAGTTATTCTATCAGTTTTATGTTGTTTAATTACTTCCAAAAGCTTGTTCTTATGTTTGTTATTTTTATCTAAAATCATCACATGAGCGTCTCAAAATCGTACATTATCGCTGGACCATTTCCTTTTAACAATTTTAAATTTAACTGTGTTTTCAATTATTACACTTTATCACTGTAATAATTTATACATTTGGCAAGCCCAAAATACACTATCTCGGTCGTTGTGGCCGAGCGGTTCTAGGCGCTGCAGTCTGGAATCGCGCGACCGCTACGGTCGCAGGTTCGAAGCTTGCCTCAGGCATGGTTGTGTGTGACGTCTTTAGCTTAGTTAGGTTTAAGTAGTTCTAAGTTCTAGGGACTGATCTAAATGTTGTGGTTAATATATTGCAGTTTGTTATGACCAATAACGATAGAGACAGTAAGACTCGACCTGAACTGTGGCCTACTTTACATCACACTTTAAATATGTGCGATGATATTCTGATTTAGTGCATTTTTGTGACGATGCCACTATGACTATTAATTTAGGAGAAGTTGTAAAACAGTATACCTCGTCATGTTTTAAGCGCATGCTTTCAGATTTATGAAAATAATTCTTCTTTATGACACATTTTATTGTTCTAAGACGTAGTCTGTTCAACAGTTGTATTTCATTCCCAACAATTTCCTGTAGATCTGAAGATGATCATTGCTGACTCAAACCGGTAGCCTAAGGACCAAAGGTTTTGTGATCGTTGGCGGAAATAAAAGAAATTCTTTCTACAATGTGGTGCTACAAGTCGATTAGGTATTTCGAAGATAGCTCCAAGCCTGAAGCGCTGTAGTGCGCATGCTACGAACCCTAAGCCACCGCCAACTGCCATTTCAGGAATGGAGAGCATGCTGAAGGCCTGTTGTGTTTTCTGACAAAATCTGGTTCTGTCTCGGTGCCTGTACAACTCAATGCACGCACGTTCTATGACATAATTTTGTAGGGACATTTAGCGACATTTGTGGATACTGCTGCTAACATTATTGTGAACAGAGTTACTAGCACAGAACTAATAAATTTAAACGTCATGCACGATGCTGCAGTTCTTCACGTATCTCATTGTTTATGATATCCTATCGCCTGAAATATGACAGATAGACGGTTCTTACTCCCACATCAATTGCTGCGTTACAGTAAATGTTATGTGTACCAAGTTTGGTTTAACTCTGTTCAGTGGTTTAGGAGGCCATGTAGAACAAACACACATACAAACATTTATTTTTAAAGTACTTGTGGATTGTGTAACCTCGTTTAAGTACATCTTGCATTACAACCGTTTCTGAATAAATTACCAGACTTGTGCAACTTTAAACTCGTTCTGACGCCTACATTAATTTACAAATGTTTTCCTCGTTTTCTCATTTCTGATCATTGCCCATAACTGCAATTTATTTTTATTAATTAATGCGTTTAACTTGCCTGTGCTTTATTAGGCCATAAGAACACCAATTACTAGACATTATTTATTTGTCTCAGCTAATGGTCCTAAAGCAGACGTGTACGGCTCTATCCTACATCGGCGAGTCCCAATTTCAGTTACAGCTGTACATAGCCCAATACCGATTCTTACTGTTCATTCTCAAACTAGTGGCTGTGCAGTAAGAGTAAGAAACCCGGTAAGTCTAAAGGCACACACTAATGGCTTGTTTCGAGGTGGCTGTCACCCAGCTGGGTGCCCACGACGCATTACGTGCAGGTGGTCACTTAACTGACTTACCGAAATATGTACGACTCCAGTTTCCGCTACAGTGGCAGTCTCATATAAAAAATTTCACAGGTCAAGAATTTGCGATACACATCTGTAGAAACAAAATTCTATTAATATAACAGTGTTCAAAAAGTTTTCGTCGGCATTGTAATACATTCAAGCATTTACATACATTTCATAACTCTTAAAGTACGATTCTTGGTTTTCAACAACCTTTTTTACAAACCAGAGTCCCTAACCACTACCATTATTCCTCATCTTATTCGTCGACACTTCTTCAATATTTCATCATAACAGATACGTAGCATAATCAAATAACTCATAGCATCAGCTTATTGATCATAAACATACCGCAACAGCGTAATACACATAGTCATTGTAATAATATCATAACACCTCAGTCAACTCTCAAAATCGTCGTAGCTTCCTCCAATAATTTCAAAACCTAACAGAATTCTCTGCTCATGTCAGACGTGTCATCTACATCAAACGTACTTTAAAAATCGTGATCCCATACCAAATACATCATTCAAAGCTCTCATAGTATCACAATGGTTTTGAAAAAATATGAACATTTCACAAAGTACAGACAAAATAGAATTTCATAAGTGTGAAATTATCCAACTGTGTGATTGCGTAAACATGTGTCACTGACGTAATAAAAAAAATGTTTGTCTCTCAGTTAAATGAACAGATATCTGTGTAATTTATGTGTTAGAGAAATATGGTACCGATGTCTAAAGTTCTATAAGCAAATACCATATTAGCTAGGGCTCCTTGTGCTTGCCAAACACATGATACACAAAGTAAGCGTGTACCCCGCTGAGGATTAATGCAATTGTATCCTCAGGTGTTGCAGATTACAGCAATGGTACGAAATGTATAACAAAAACCTTTCTTTTTAATTCAACAATATTGATAAATAAATGGTTTAAGTACCAAATTAATCACTCAAATGCGTGCCCTGTAGTGCTAAATGTGCGTTTTGCTGTAAGATAATTCTGTGGAACTGTCGTAGTTATCGTCCTCTGTAAGCAAAGTTCTGCTGAAGTCAATGTACTTACCTCATCATAAACGAAGGTGAAATGCTTTCCATATAGATGTGGCAGTTATTACGTACCTTACCGTGATCTAGAAAGTACTATAATGTAACGTATTGTTGTGCTACTATAAAGGCTGTCTCATTGTAGCTATACCACAAAAGTTACTACTAAAACATGTTTTACTTTCCAGAATAATACAGAAAAACTGTGCAGATATAAAACAGATACACCGCAAAAGCAACATTGTAAATTGTCACTCATTAGTAGCGTCGTGATAAAATTGTGTAGCTGTCACAAAAACTAACCACTGTGTCATCTGGTATCTCACAGAAAGTACTTTAAATCCAGAATGTATTTTCAAGTAAACCAAAATGTTGCATTAAAATCTCATTAGCAATACTGGTAAATGTTCTAAGTATGTGAGCCTTATAGTCGTTACGTAATCGTGCAACTAACAAGCAAGAATGTACACACGCAATAACACAGTGATGTCTGTTCACTATAACAATGCACTCGTAAATACTGTCTAAATATGTTCCGTAGGTTCTAGACTGGATAGTAAACTTTTGACATTGTTGCATGTTAACAGTTTCTCAGTGTGACAAAGCATATTAGAAATGTGAAGTGAAATGTTTTATGGCAAAGACAAAGTTAAAAAAAAAAACAGATTATCTCTAAATAAATGGTTTTACATGTGAAATGTGGTGCAATCGTTTACCCTTCCTCAGTATGCAGCAAATCAACTTGAAGTCAATCATCATGTGGTATACGGCAGTAAAGAACACTGGAATTTTGCTCAAGGTTAGCTTATGTTATTTTTCTCTGAGCCCGCCGGCGCACGCGGCTGCCTGCGGTGTGAGTCATTGTCTGTCTCTTTGTTGGCGCGCGCCGTTAATGGGATTTGGAGACCTAACTTCTACAAATTCACCTTGCCGAGAGGGCCCTGCTCTGTTTGAATCCCGCCATTTCTGATGCAATTCAGGTCTGTCGTTAGGATCATATCGTCTGTCGTCATGTCGGTAATTTCTGTAATTAATTTCTTGTCGGTCACGTGGTGGAGAATTTCTCCCTGAATCGTAACTGCGCGCTGGACCGTTGCCTCTGAAGTTATTCCGTCTCCCTTGATAATAATTATTTTGGTTTCCATATTGTCTGTTTCTCTGATTGTCTCTGTGATAGTCATTACCGCGGAGAGGTGATCTTTCCCTGTAATAATTACTACTCTGCCAATGGTTGTCATATGTGTGGTGTCTGTTTTGGTCACGATTTACGTTGTACGAATAGCCTTGTCGTGTATTATTTCTGTCATCGCGGAATTGTGACAGGTGTGACCTGTATTGTTGTGCTCCTGTTTTCGCGTTCCGTGATTGTCAGTGTCAATTTCCAGTTCTTGTAACAGTCCCTGAAAAGCTTCAATGTCGTCTTTGCCACGCCCTGCCAAAATAATATTCCTTAAATGTTCAGGCAATTTCATTATGCAAATGCGGATGAGTTCTGAAGGGGTATATGGGTTTGAAAGATATTGGTTCTTATGCAACATATCTTCAAAATATTTGACAAGACTGGAAAATTCAGATTGTTCAAAGTGTTTCGTCATCATTATGCTATGTTTTATTCGGTCTTGTGTAGCTTGAGACCAATATGCTGAGAGGAAAGCATGATAAAATTCTCCTTCACTTGTGACAATCGTGAATGATCGATCGCATTCTTACAGCTGGTTCATTCTCCAAGTAGCCACACATAAATTCTAATCTGTGTTCTAATGACCAGTTGGGAGGAAAACAATGAGAGAATTGATGAAGCCACGCTTGTGGATGAATGTCGTTGCCAGAATTCTTAAATGTTTTGAATTTACGTGTAGTAATGAACAGCTTATAGTCAAAATCATCATGTCGGCGAGTCGCATGTCGGTCATTGTTACGTCGTTTCGGCGGTTCCATCTCAAAATTCGGTGTACCTTGCCAATTTCTTTCATAATTTCCTAAGTGCCCTGTGTTATTATTTTGTGGCTGTTCCGTATTTCTATGGCCCTCTTCCCGTATTGGAGCGCGAGTGTCCTCTGAAATACGTATTTGTTGTATTACCTGTGTCAGCTGATCTTGTACTTCCCGGATTTCTCTTTGGTGTTGCGTACTAATTTGATTCAGACTTTGTTTGAATTTCCTAATTTGTTCGCACTCTTCTGTGTCATTAAAGACTACCGGTTTTGTGTCATTCAGATTATCATCTACCTTCGTAGATAAATTTGTGAACTGATCCGAAAGTTCGGCTACTTTCTCCGATAGTGAACACATTTCCTCAGTGTGTTTTTCTGAACCAAGTTTCAGAGTGTCCATTTGTGTTGAAATCGAATCTACTGTGTCCTTTAAGTTTTCCTGAGTTCTTGCAAGTTGCGTAACCGAATCGGTGGATGCAACTGAGTCCATTTTAGCTTGCAAGGTGTCGTGATTTTCACGAACAACAGTTTGCAATTCTTTTATGGCTGCTTCGTGATTCTGTAATGCGTTTTCATGCCGCGAAAAAATAGGTTGAAAATGCTCACAAATTTGTGTTTTTACGTCATTACAGATTTTTTGACATTTCGATTCAATGTTATGTAACTCAGTAGTTAAGTCTTCACGTGTTTGTTGAAGTGTGGTGTCTAACTTCCGAAGATTATGTTCCATTGTGTCCAACTGTTGCTGTGTTTGTCTCTGATTTTGTTCCATTGTGTCTAACTTTTGAAGATTATGTTCCATTGTGTCCAACTGTTGCTGTGTTTGTCTCTGATTTTGTTCCATTGTGTCTAACTTTTGAAGATTATGTTCCATTGTGTCCAACTGTTGCTGTGTTTGTCTCTGATTTTGTTCCATTGTGTCTAACTTTTGAAGATTTTGTTCCATTGTGTCTAACTTTTGAACCTTTTGTCCCATTTGTTGCATTAACTGTAATAACAGTGCACTGGTGTCTGAAACATGTTCCTCAGTACCATTCGGCAATGCATTTGAACCGGCAATATTCGCAGTTTGAAAAACAGAAAATGTGTCTTGACTTATTTGAGAAAACGGTGAGGACGCAAAACCTGAATCTACAGTATTTGCAAGAATGTGTCCTGTCATTTCGAAATCCTGAGGCGAGCTGTTACCAACCGATCGATCGATTATGCTTTCCTGTTGACTAATTGTTTCACTGTCTAAACCATTGTTTGCAGCCCGCTCCATTTCCCTATGTACAATTACCAAATTACTACTTTGAACATTAGTTAATTCATTACACGGTGGCGCTAACACACTGCTTTCGTCTTCACTGTCATTTCTCAGTTTACTTTGGAGCCTAGTATTACGTTTTTCACACGCAATTATTGTCACAATATTTCACACGACAACACAGAAAAGCACAATTTGAAGAGCAAAAGTAAGAGAACACATTAACGTAGCACTGAAAATAATATCTAGTTAATTGCAAGCGAAGCTGATAAATACTTGGTGCAACTCTACATGCATGCCACAACTGTTGTACTGTACAACAATGAAAGACTACAACTACAAAGGAGATTCTCTCTACAATTACGCACTAGCAATAAACAAAATTTACATTAATTACACTAACTACAAGAAAAAAAATCAGAAGATTCCAGTGAGGTATCCTCGGCTAAGGGTCGACATATGAAACGTCCCCTTAGAAAAATTGTACCAGACTGTGCTTAAACTGAAACACAATATTTTTTAGCGCAACGCAATCTGACTTTCAATAATCCCTACAAAAGAATGGCCCTGAGTAACATTAACCTATACCTTTCACAAATCACTTACCTCACAAAAAAATCTTCGTTACTGGAACTACTGCAATACAGCGAGCACCACTACTGCCAGATAAATAAAAGATTCAAACTACTGAAGGCACTAACTACTGATAGGCATAGTTAGCGAATGAATGATTTTAATAGAGAACAAACAATGTATTTACCTTAATAGTCATAATATATATATCAGTTCATGACACCAATTCTTACAAATTTCAAAACTCCGCCATCTCTCTCCCCACGTCCATCACTGCTGGCGGCTCACCTCCAACTGCGCAACGCTACGCGTTGTTAGCATCCAGCTGCCGCTGCTCAACACTACAATGGCAGACAACAATGCAAACTAAACACAGACTGCGCACAGCACAGCCAGTGATTTTTCATACAGAGCGCTACGTGGCGGCGGCGTTACCAATAAAAAAACCTAAACAGCCTACTTACAAGGTTCGATAACAACAGTGGTACTGTATGCTATGCTGTCATTAAAATAATATCTTATACCTAGTAAGTATTTGATCATACAAGAAATTACAAAAATAATCTAGTAACTACACAGGTATCTGTAAATTAGTCGCTCCTGTTTGAAGCTCGTAAAAATGTATAACAAACTAACGGTGTACTCGCCTTATTAACAGCTAGAACATGACGTGCTCTGTCTCCGACAGCCTATCCGACTTAAAGAAGCACTAAAGTTATAAAAAGGATTAATTAAAAAACGAAATGTTTCAGAATTGCTCTAGAATTTCAGCTTAACTCTAAACAGCAGCATTAAAGGCGACGGCAGAGTTTTGAAGGAATAGAACTACGGAAGACAGACAGCGCAAGCTTACACAGCCCAAGGCTTGTGCACAGAATCACACAAACAGGCGTATGTGTAAGCTGGCAGAGCCCAGAATGGGTGGGCCTAACAAGGCCAGAGCACAAGCAGTCTTAACGAAATTTCGTGTAGTACAAATAAATTCCAAGACGTGCAAGCTCAAATAACAGGCAATATTATAATAAATAATGATTACACTCAGAATAGTTAATCCAGTTTCTTACAGACCGACACTCTAAATTCAACAGTCTTCTAAGACGTTAGTAGAAGATTTACGACATCACTTACAATTGGCTTAAGGATATTTCAGAAGTAATTAATTATAGCAAATCCTCCTGGAAAAGATGAGTAAGCCAACTCTGAGCCATTTGCCTCAAATTATACGCTGCTGGGGGCGTACAAAATCCATGACATGCTCAGAACAAACAATTTGTCCCAAAACAAACTAAATTTCTATATAAACCACTTACATGAAATAAACGCAGGATACCATGACCTGAAGTATAATAAGCAGTGCATTAGTCTCAGTCAATAAGACACAGTGGAGACAAGTCCAGAAAGACTATTAAAGTTCCGACAAACAACTATATACTGAGTACAACATTTATCCAAAATGTTAACATTAAAGATAACTCAGACTGTTCTTAAGACTAACCCTGATAACATTCGCGCAACATGGAAGTCCACTTTCACACCAGGAATAGACAATCTGTGATATTAGACGTCGACCAGTATTGTGAGCCAGAACTAATATAAGCTGATAGTTATTTGCCTCAAGGAAGGGGAGAATTAATAAAAGGCGGATAGAAGCACTTCAGCCCACATAAATACTTCTCACCAACTTCACAACAAGCTTCCTTATAGTGGCGCACACTAACGTTAATACAACTTAAAGAAGCCACAGACGCTTAAAATTCTCAGATCAAACTTTCAATAATATGCAATACTCAAAGAGTTAAAATATGTAACTGACCTTTCTAACACAAATTCTTCCTCGCACAATTCAGCCTTCAAATTTCATCGAGGCGCGGACTTCAGTACCAATAAACAGAACTGAAGCATTCAGAAATTCCTGTAAATACGCCTCTAACAGCTCAGCGGGATTTTAGTAATCCACTCCCGAGGTTCCTCGCCACGGCAAGCCAAACAGGCCAACATGACCCCTGCATATACTTTCCAGTTCACACCAACACAGAGACAAGTGGGTGGCGGCAAAAGGCCTCCTATCCGCTCGGTTGCTCCACTGCTACTCCCCTCATCATACTAACTACCATACTGCCCTTTCGGCCCCAGCAAGCCGACCCTCCAGGTCACGCCAGAGGGAGCTGCATTCGTTGCGCAACATCTTAGAGCCAAAGACAAGAACATGTCGATATTGATATACTACAAGCCGCCACGGCTCAATACACTTAATCCACATAATGTTGACTAGTGACATACTCTGGAAATTTCTGCATATTTACGTGTTTTATGCAAGTTTAAGACGCCATGATGTCCTTGTCGTTGAAGAAAACATTGCGACAGTAGCACATGGTACCTCCGTTTGTGCGATACCTACACCTCACGTTGTATGATTATCTTGACAGGAATACTTTTCCTTCTTTTGAGTCTAGAGATCATCACTCGAAGTTTGTTATGAAACATTCTTCATATGTCTCATGGTTTTTTGCTACTTTTGAGATTTTTATATAACTTAAATGATAATTTAAAGAAAATAAGTATCTTTTAAAATGAAAGTTTTCCACACTGAGTCGAGTGCAGTACCAAATTGATTCTAAAATTATTAGAAGGCAAGTAGTCTGCATAAACTGGTACTATTTCTCATTTTAACCTACTCGGTATAAATCACGGAACTGCCGTTATGAGAGTGCAATCATAGTATTCCAGTATTCAAAGAAAGCTTGATTATACACATTGCTTAGACATTGCAATAGCCCTAAACCATACTGCGTCTCTTCTTGTAAGAACAGAACACCACTAAAATTATACTTCTTTCGGCAAGGTGGTGTTGCCCATATTACATGAAATGTATTACTTCTATCTTTGGGCCCCTGAGATTAGAGAAGGTCATTAATAATTATGAAAGGCCTTGCTCGCGTATAAATCTTGCTCGCGTTACTAATCCCCGTAATTATATGAGCGCACAAATAACCGACGACTGAGGATGAGACTGCAAGTTCCTTTTTTCCAGCTTAGAGCTACAAAGAGTGATGATTTGTATTTTAAATTCATCATTTTACTGTCAACAGATTCTCTTTGTACAGTTATATATGTTTAAATTGTGACACGTTTGGACTTGTTGACAGATCTTCATGTTTTTTTACGATAACAGTACAAATACTAACTGTATTGTTCCCATAGAAAGTGATGAAAAAGAATTAGAAATTTATCTTTATTGTTTCACGTTCTGTTATTGTTGTGCAACAGTATCTACAGGTATAGAGAACGAATCACACAAAACTTGTACATTTTTTTTCGTTTTACAAATGTTTCGTGATATCGAAAGAAGCTTTTCGGCAAATGATAGTAGGCATAGTGTCACGTAATTTTGTCGTGTGGGTAAAAATGTGCTCGGAATCGGCATGTTTTCCACAGGAGACCATATAAGTTAACAAAAATGGTTCAAATGGCTCTGAGCACTATGGGACTCAACTGCTGTGGTTATTAGTCCCCTAGAACTTAGAACTACTTAAACCTAACTAACCTAAGGACATCACACACATCCATGCCCGAGGCAGGATTCGAACCTGCGACCGTAGCAGTCGCACGGATCCGGACTGCGCGCCTAGATATAAGTTAACAGATCGCCTGTATAAACAGCCATGTGTTCCATACTTAAGCTAGACATTATTCAGGCTTAACTCTTGTATAAATATATTGAAGCAAGTTGTTCTTTTGACTTAAACAATGTCCTTTTTTAACGGCAAACTAAAATCTTGAAAACACAAGTACACTAATATAACGCTCGTTAATGTTGATGTCATGAATGTGGGTCAATCAGGACAAGAGCGTCACGATATTCAGTGAGAGGCGCTGTAACATCGACATCGGGCATCTCATTGAAACACACTCTCAAAGCTCCACTACTGTGTGTACTAACTCTATTCTCGAAATTAGTATAAAGGCATGTGGTTCTTTGTGGAAAAAGATGTTTATTTACGTATTTGATATTGCACTCATTTTTCTCATACAGTTTACAACAAAGCAAAACAAAGTAATTCTCATTTTTACCATTAACGTTGGCACTTAAGAAATTTAAACAAGCAAGAAAACCTTAGGTGTGGAATTTGATATAAAGGAAATTATGAACTGTTATCAGGATAGCCTAACACATACAGTAAATATATCACAACTAGTATTTAGTTGAAACTCCATAGTTCTTAATAACTGCGAAAATCCTCTTAGGCATTTATTGTATAAGGGCAGTGATCTCTTCTTCCTAGCTTGAGATCCACTCCATTCTAATGGTCGTTTTCAGCTCCGCCACAGTCTAAGACTGTCGTTCATTGCGATATACATGTCGTCCTAGGGTCCCCAATAGCTTCCCCATGAGATTAAATCTGGAATTCTCGATGACCAGTTCAGAAGTGGAATTCCCTTATCTTGAAACCATGACTTTGTCTTGGCAGACCTGTGAATCCCAGCGTCATCGAGTTGGAATGCTAAATGATCGTAGTAAAATTCCTCATACGTACGAACCAATTCAATTTCCAGCATTCCTTTAACATTACTGGATTTCATTTTAGGATGTGGCCATGCTATGTTGGACGTGTCTTTAGCGCAAAATGCTATCCAAATCGCCACCGCCAAAGTTTCTTTTCATCCGAAAGTGTTCTTCTTTACGGAGATCATGTCAGTAAAGCTGGAAACCATCTGGCCAATCAGAACTAAACTTCTTCTCAACACTGAAAAATAGTGAGTTCTATTCCACGGTCCATGAAATATTTCTCGTCTCCGTAAGCACATTATTTAAAGGTGGCTTATGGAGCCGTTTCTTGACTGCCAGATTTGCGCCTTGACCCAGGATATGACTAACGCGTGTGAAAGTGACTGATAACTGCAAATCATCCACGATTTGAGAGGACCACAAGCACGACATTAGCAGTCCCATTAACGTCTGTAACTGTAGTGAACTACACTCCTGGAAATGGAAAAAAGAACACATTGACACCGGTGTGTCAGACCCACCATACTTGCTCCGGACACTGCGAGAGGGCTGTACAAGCAATGATCACACGCACGGCACAGCGGACACACCAGGAACCGCGGTGTTGGCCCTCGAATGGCGCTAGCTGCGCAGCATTTGTGCACCGCCGCCGTCAGTGTCAGCCAGTTTGCCGTGGCATACGGAGCTCCATCGCAGTCTTTAACACTGGTAGCATGCCGCGACAGCGTGGACGTGAACCGTATGTGCAGTTGACGGAGTTTGAGCGAGGGCGTATAGTGGGCATGCGGGAGGCCGGGTGGACGTACCGCCGAATTGCTCAACACGTGGGGCGTGAGGTCTCCACAGTACATCGATGTTGTCGCCAGTGGTCGGCGGAAGGTGCACGTGCCCGTCGACCTGCGACCGGACCGCAGCGACGCACGGATGCACGCCAAGACCGTAGGATCCTACGCAGTGCCGTAGAGGACCGCACCGCCACTTCCCAGCAAATTAGGGACACTGTTGCTCCTGGGGTATCGGCGAGGACCATTCGCAACCGTCTCCATGAAGCTGGGCTACGGTCCCGCACACCGTTAGGCTGTCTTCCGCTCACGCCCCAACATCGTGCAGCCCGCCTCCAGTGGTGTCGCGACAGGCGTGAATGGAGGGACGAATGGATACGTGTCGTCTTCAGCGATGAGAGTCGCTTCTGCCTTGGTGCCAATGATGGTCGTATGCGTGTTTGGCGCCGTGCAGGTGAGCGCCACAATTAGGACTGCATACGACCGAGGCACACAGGGCCAACACCCGGCATCATGGTGTGGGGAGCGATCTCCTACACTGGCCGTACACCTCTGGTGATCGTCGAGGGGACACTGAATAGTGCACGGTACATCCAAACCGTCATCGAACCCATCGTTCTACCATTCCTAGACCGGCAAGGGAACTTGCTGTTCCAACAGGACAATGCACGTTCGCATGCATCCCGTGCCACCCAACGTGCTCTAGAAGGTGTAAGTCAACTACCCCGGCCAGCAAGATCTCCGGATATGTCCCCCATTGAGCATGTTTGGGACTGGATGAAGCGTCGTCTCACGCGGTCTGCGCGTCCAGCACGAACGCTGGTCCAACTGAGGCGCCAGGTGGAAATGGCATGGCAAGCCGTTCCACAGGACTACATCCAGCATCTCTACGATCGTCTCCATGGGAGAATAGCAGCCTGCATTGCTGCGAAAGGTGGATATACACTGTACTAGTGCCGACATTGTGCATGCTCTGTTGCCTGTGTCTATGTGCCAGTGGTTCTGTCAGTGTGATCATGTGATGTATCTGACCCCAGGAATGTGTCAATAAAGTTTCCCCTTCCTGGGACAATGAATTCACGGTGTTCTTATTTCAGTTTCCAGGAATGTACTTTTGTTACTGTGCGCATCATATAGCAGACCTGCCTTTATACCAGCTTCCGTTCCTTCCTACCCGAAAGACCGTCAATTTTTAAGTACTTGGGTAAGTTCTAATGGTGAATTGTGAATGTATTTTGTTTTTCTTTGTCGTGAACCGTGCGTGAGAAATGCGTGCAATACCAAATACGTAAATATACATGTTTTCCACAAATAACCACGTGCCTTTATACCAATTTCCACCACTCTGTTATGTACTGCAGCATACCTCTTACGCAACTGCCACAACGTTCAATTAAAGCACCTTGTATACATACGGAGGCGTTTTGCTTAAACTTTCTCCACTTATACTTACTTATCTTTGTATGTTCCACAAATTCGCCCCCTTTTTAGGGCTACGAACGATGTAGATCAGTGCAGAAAAGCTGTACCTACATAAACTGAATGCAATTTTCGTGTCCCTAAACTTCATATCGTTAAGTGTTGGTTTGCTGTAATTTTGCTGTACACATCACCTCTAGTTTCAGCAGGCAAATGAAGGAAACTCTTTCAAACATAAATTCACAATACTAAAGTCAGTAATAGGCAATAAGAACGCGCTTCCAATGCAGGTGTCCACTACACATAGGGGGCGGCTACATGGGTAGTAGGGGCTGTGTGGCGTGGATTGGGCGGTTTTTTTAGGTGAGACAGTCTCGGGAAAGATCAAAAAGGGCACCAGTCTCAAAGGCTCCAGGGCAAAGAAACGACGAGAATCGACCAAGCAGCAGTCGCTATTGTAGTTGTAAATTGTCGTAGCTGTGTTGCAAAAGTACCAGAGCTTCAAGCGCTGATAGCACTGAAGCTGAAATCGTTAAAGGAACAGAAAGCTGGGTAAAGCCGGAGATAAATTCTGCTGAAATTTTTACAGGGGTGCAAACCGTGTTCAGAAAGGATAGATTAATAAAGTAGGTGGTGGTGTGTTTGTGTCTGTTGGTAGCGGTTTATCTTGTAGTGAAGTTGAAATAGATACTTGCTGCGAATTACTATGGGTAGAAGTTATACTCAACAGCCGTAACAAAATAATAATTGGCTTCTTCTACCGAACCGCCGACTCAGATGATATAATAGCTGAACGGTTCAAAGGGAACTTGAATCTCATTACAAATAAGTACCCTATTCATACAGTTATAATTGGTGGGGACTGCAATATACCCTCTATTTGTTGGCGAAAATACATGTTGAAAGCCGGTAGTAAACAGAAAACATCTTCCAAAATTGTACTAAATGATTTCTCTGAGAATTACTTTGAACAATTAGTTCATCAGCCCGCACGAATTGTAAATGGTTGCGAAAACCACTTGATCTCTTAGCCACAAATAATCCTGATCTAATAGAGAGCGTCATGACGGTTACAGGGATTAGTAAACACAAGGTTATTGTAGCGAAGCTCATAACCATATCAACCAAAACCACTAAAAATATACGCAAAGTATATCTATTTAAAACAGCAGACAAAAATTCGGTTGATGCCTTCTCCATTTCTTCCAAGCTAATTATGTAAGTGTAGACCGGATATGGCTCAAATTCAAAGATACAGTATCGACAGCAATAGATAGATTCATACCGCATAAGTTAATAAGACACTGGACTGATCCACCATGGTACACAAAACACGTCAGAACACTGTTGGAGAAGCAACGAAAAAAGCATGCCAAATTCAGAAGAACGCAAAACCCTCAAGGCTGGCTAAGTTTCACGGAAGCTCTAAATTTAGTGCGGACGTCAATGCGAGACGCTTTTAATAGTTTCCACTAAGAAACATTATCTCAAAATATGGTAGAAAACCCAAAGAGATTCCGGCCGTATGTAAAGTACACCAGTGGCAAAAAACAGTCAATACCGTCACTGGGCGACAGCGATGTAAATGTTACCGATGATGGTGCCACTAAAGCCGAGTTACTAAATACAGTTTTCCGTAATTCCTTCACGAACGAAGACGGAGCAAATACTCCAGAATTCGAAACCACAACAGCTGTTAGCATGAGTGGCATAAAAGTATATATCTTAGGTGTTGCGAAACAACTCAGATCACTTAAGAAAGGCAAGTCTTCCGGTCCAGATGGTATACGAATCAGGTTCCTTTCAGAGTATGCAGTCACAGTAGCACCTTTCTTAGCAATCATATACAACCGCTCACTTTACGAAAGGTCTGTTCCTAAAGACTGGAAAGTAGCACAGGACACACCAATATTCAAGAAAGGAAATAGGAGTAACCCATTGAATTACAGACCCATATACAAAGGCGGTTTTCTTTGCGGCGAGATCTATTTACGAAATTTCAATCACCAACTTTCTCTTCCGAATGCGAAAATATTTTATTGAAACCCACCTACGTAGGGAGAAATGATCATCATATAAAATAACAGAAATCAGAGCTCGAACGGAAAGATTTAGGTGTTCCTTTTTCCTACGCGCTATTCATGAGTGGAATGGTAGAGAAGTAGTATCAAAATGGTTCGATGAACCCTCTGCCAGGCACTTAAGTGTGAATTGCAGAGTAATCATGTAGATGTAGATGAAAGCTTATACTACAAATTTTAATGTTTGTGAGCCGTGACTTGGTACACTGGGAGGGCGCACGGTGTTGACATTCCGTCGGCTGGGTCTGGCGGCGAGCAGAACTGGAGTGTGGAAGCAGTCAGCGGTCAATAGGCTCTGTTTAAGAGTCGTGTCTGTCTCGAATCCTGAGGAGAGAGAGGGAGTTTACCCTGGCGTACGTGTTAACAGCGAGCTCCTGGACTAACTTTAAATGGTGAGTCTTTTGTGGCGTGACTGCTCCCTGTAGCAACTCTGATTTTCGCTAGTCATTCCTTAAACCGCTTGGACTTGGCATTGTAACTCCATGTAACTGCGCTGTGCCCTGGTTCCGTTGCATCTACCTTGAATTACAAGTTTGGCAGATATAAGGCGATTCCTTTTTTATTATTATCTTTTTGTTGGTAACTATAATACTAACAATTTTGCGCCGTCAAATGGTGCTTTGGTATTTAAGGTTATAGGTTCAAATGGCTCTGAGCACTATGCGACATAACTTCTGAGGTCATCAGTCACCTAGAACTTAGAACTACTTAAACGTAACTAACCTAAGGACATCAGACACATCCATGCCCGAGGCAGGATTCGAACCTGCGGCCGTAGCGGTCGCTCGGTTCCAGACTGTAGCGCCTAGAACCGCACGGCCACTCCGGCCGGCATTTAACGTTATGTGCTGATTGATTGGTCATTATCACCTTGGGCTAGTTGTGATTTATAAATTTATCAAGTGAAATTTCACGTCATTGCAGATTGTTTAATGAACTATTGCTTTAATAGTAACTGCGGCTGTCACATTATAACTTTTAACATCTCTTCCTGCATTTGGCCCTACCCAGTGCTTGGCTGTTGGTTTTAGATTTTAGTGCATTGTGTATTAATCCTTTGTTCGTGTGTTCTAGAAACAATTACTGGCGTGCACAGGCTCTCCAGTCTGCTGTTGTCACTTGAGCTCTCGAGCACGGAATTCAGGCGTGCGGTCAATGTGAACGCCAAACGTCGAGAATGTACTGATTGCTGTGCAGGTCTTTCAGACTATCATAATGTCACATTACCGAATGTTTTCCATAACACATAATTCACGTACTTATGAGAACTCGCATTTTGAGTATTTGTGAAACATAATAGCTTTTACAAATTGTTATTTTTCACATTCACAAAGTCTGATAATTGACTTAATTTCACAACTAGTGAGCTCAGATCTATTGTTATGGTAAAGTTACATTTGTGTAAAGTAATGTTTTATTAATTTAAAGTTGGGGCCATCAGGCTGTTTTTCTTTTAAATTTTTCTGAATTATTCTCATTGCTCTTATGCAACTGGATAATCGGTGTAGATCATCGCAATTTGCAAATGCTAATTAATCATTGTGTAGTTACCAATAGTCTATTTTCATTAATGCGGTGAAAATAAATTTTCTTATCAAACTGGGTCAGCATTCCACTCCAGCAGCCCATGTGCCCTGCTTACCAAACCTATACCTTACCAGTTTGTTACTTTTTCTTCTGTTCACATCACTAAAACTGTGCACTCTTGCTATAAGCCAGCGTTGTTATTGAAAAAAAAAATGACCTGCTGACTAGAATTCACTGTTTACAGTCAAAATTCTTCACACAGTATTTCAAAAGGGGAGAAGGAAGGAACACTACCCTATAACGTGCCGTTGACAACGAAGGTAGACCACAAGTACGTTATCAGGAAAGAATGGGGAAGGAGATCAGTAGTGCCCTTTAAGTTCCTGGCTTCAACTAGTTTGATAAAATCACTGCACGATTTACTTACCAAAATGTTCCATACTTCCAGCAAGCAAACATCTTTAAGCACGGGCTGTATGATATGACGAGTGATAGTAAGCATGGTTTAAGTTTAGTTCACCAAAGCGATCATTAGATCCACTCAAATCGGGAAGTCACGGTTGCGACTTCCATACCCTGTCCTCTGTCACGCTGTTGTTCGCACAGCTATATGACAGAGCACCGCCCTAAAATTTCAGCATTAACGGGAGATACATATTTCCTCTATGAAAGCTAGATCCCGTTTTCTCGAGAATTCATCCACACAGTATCTTAACCGCCTATGGAATGTGGGAGTGCGCTCTCTCCTCCTAACTGGCTGAGACAACTTACAGCCAATGAGCTTTGTTGGTGCCCTTGGATACCTAGTTACTGCCCGTAGTGTAGTTATAAACTTTCAGTTAATTTTACATTTCGTCCAAATTATTATGTTCTAAGAACGTCAGAAAAACTATAAATGTGTTCGTGCGCGTGTGTGTGTGTGTGTGTGTGTGTGTGTGTGTGTGTGTGTGTGTGTGTGTGAGGGCGTGCTGAAAAGAAATGCCTCACGAAACGTTAATATTCTATATCTTTATTCTTCATATCTAGCTATTTCTCAGCATAGTCACTCTGCGACGAACACATTTCTCCCAAAGTTTGTTGATACCGTCGCTGTAGAATGTTTGACTTCGTTAACGGAGGCACAACTTCACTGGTTGCAACGTATCATCACTATCAAAGTGAAGTCCTCGAAGATGTTTAAGTTTTGGAAAAAGACGAAAATCGGATAGAGTCTGCTGGGACTGTGTGGGGATGATCGATAACAGCGAATCCAAGGCGTCGGATTATTGCAAATGTCGCAGCGCTCGTGAGTAGTCTCGCATTGTCATACTGAAGGAGAGGGTGCTCCATGTGTGAATGAATTCTTCGAATTCGAAACTCGATTATGGTACGCTGTATCTCACGCGCCAGCATAGTTACGTTACACGCCGGCATGGTACACGCTACAGTTTAGAGCCATCTAGCAACTGAGTACTGCAATAAATGAAGAATGAAGATGTACAATGTTAATAGTGTTTGTTTTATTTAAAAACCTGTAAGAGTTTTCACATAAAAATATCGAAGGCATTACTTTCCAGCATGCCCTTGTAAGTAATAACTGTTTTACAAAAAGGCCTTTTATAAAGTACACATAAGCCACGTCCTCATTACACGCCGTTGTGTACAGACTTATACTTATGTACTTATTTAAAGACAGTTTTAAGATTCATTCTCCATGTACACTCTGCCATCAATCCACAATACATTCTGATAGCATAACAAATGTTTATTATGAACTATAAACAAATTCGAACGAAGTGCCAAAGAAACTCGTATAGGCATGTGTATTCAAACACAGAGATATATAAACAGGCAGAATACGGTGCTGCGGTCGGAAACGCCTACATAAAACAACAGCTATCTAACGCAGTTGTTAGATCGGTTACTGCTGCTAGAAGGTTATCAAGATTTAAGTGAGTTTGAACGTGGTGTATATTCGGCGCACGTGTGATGGCACACAGGTTTCCGAAGTAGCGATGAAGTGGGGATTTCTCAGTACGACCATTACACGGGTGTGCCGTGAATATGAGGAATCCTGTGAAACATCAAAGCTCTGACATCGCTGTGGCCGAAAAAAGATTCTGCAAGAACGGGACAAACGACGACAGAAGAGAATCGTTCAGCGTTACAGAAGTGCAGTCCTTCCGCTAATTGCTGCAGATTTCAATTCTGGGCCATCAACAATTGTCAGCTTTCTGAGCCGAAGCCCATCCATGTGTCCATGATAAGTGCACGACACAAAGCTTTAAGCCTCGCCTGAGCTCGTCAACACAGACATTGGGCTGGAAATTGGAAATTTGTGGTAAGATCTTATGGGATCAAACTGCCGAGGTTATCCGTCCCTAAGTTTACACACTACTTAATCTAACAAACTAACTTACGCTAAGGACACACACACATCCATGCCCGAGGGAGGACTCCAACATCCGACGGAAGGAGTCGCGCGAACCGTGACAGGACGCCATAGAACGCGCGACATTGAGTTGATGATGACTGGAAACATGCTGCCTCGTCCCACGAGTCTCTTTCATATCGTATAGAGCGGATGGATGTGTACGGGTACGGAGACAACTTCATAAATCCATGTGCTCTGCATGTCAGTAGGAGACTATTCAAGCAGGTGGAGCCCCTGTAATTGTCTGGGACGTGTACAGTTGCATTGATGTGGGACGCCTGATACGTCTAGATACGACTATGACAGGTAAAAATGGAAATGATCGTATGGCATCAGTGGCCGGGAGTTCCCAGGCGGGAAATTCGGCTGCCAAGTGCAGGTCTTACTGAGTGCGACGCCGCATTGGGTGACTTGCGCATCGCCAATGGGGATGGAATGAGGATGATGACAGCACAACATCCAATCGCTGAGGGGAGAAAATCTCCCACCCCAGCCGGGAATGGAGCCCAGGCCCTCGTGCGCGGCATTCCAACGAGCTGACCGTTCAGCTAATGGGGCGGACGACTCTGCATTCATTCATTTCCACAGTCCATTCCGACGGACAAATCCAGCAGGACAATGCGACACCCCACACATCCAGAACTGCTACAGAGTTGCTCCAGGAACACCCTTCTGAGTTTAAGCACTTCCGCTTCCCACCAAACTCGCCAGACATGAACATTATTGAGCTTATCTAGGACCCCTTGCAACGTGCTGTTCAGAAGAGATCTCCACCACCTCGTACTCTTACAGATTTATGGACATCCCTGCAGGATTCATGGTGTCAGTTCCCTCCAGCACTATTTCAGACATTAGTGGAGTTCATGCGACGTCGTGTTACAGCCCGTCGGCGTGCTCGCAAGGGCCCTACACGATTTTAGGCAGGTCTACCAGTTTCTTTGTCTCTTCACTGTATTTACGGTAGCTTACGGCATACATGTAACAAGTGGTTAATTCTTAAGGTACAGAGAGTGGGCAAAAATATGGAAACGACAAAAACAAAACATTGTAAAACGAAACATCCTCCGGTGTAGGCTGTAATGTAAGCGTTCTTCATTTGAATGGTGCGATTAGCTAATCTAAACGATAAGTCATTTTCAAGACCACATGTGATGTCACGCATTACGTATTGCATTCTTTTACATTACTCATATATAGCTAGACGTCATATTCCATTATTACATGGGGACTGAATCCATATCAAAAACGTTACATCACATGACACATAGTGGAACTTACTCTAAATGCTGCAACTTGGCAACTCAGTACACAATACTGGAAATATGTGGATCACAATGTGTGTTATGTAAATAAAGAATGTTTACGTTAAGACCTACAACGGACCATATTTTCCTTTACATAATATTTACATGCTGTGTATTCTCAAAAAACGAAATTTTAAATAGACACCACATTGCGCTGTAGGAAACCCTCTGGCATTTAAAACAGCTTCCAGTCATCTCGCAGTAGATAAGTACAGGTCCTGTACGGTTTTAAAGGGAATTCTACACCATTATTCCTGGAAAATAGTGGAACGTTCAGGTAACGACGTTGGTGTTGGACAATCACACTTCCTTCTGTCCAAAAGAGGCCACAGAAGCTCAATAACATTGAGATCTAGTGACTGTGGTGGTCAGGGCAGATGCAACAATTCATCCTCGTGGTCAGAAAACAAGTCCTTTATTATGCGAGCTGTGTTAACAGGGGTTCTATCGTCTTTGATCACAGCATCGCCATCACCACTGGGGAACGAATATGGCACCATGAGATGGACCTCATCAGCCAAAATGGTCACAAAATCATTCGCAGTAATGCGACCTGACGGAGTAACCTTGGGGGTCTATGGAATACCACCATCGCCTGCCAAAAATGCTATCCAAACACCGCCATGTTTCACTCTTTGGACGTAAACTCGACCAGAAGTTGAAAACAGTGAGAAATAAGACTTGTCCGACCAAATGACTTTATCCATTTCTCCACAGTCCACGTTTTATAGTTTCGGCACCATGTTTTCCTGTTAAGTGGTATTTGCATCACAGGTGAGAGGTATTGTAATTCCAGCTCATTCTGTAATTGTCAATTACTTACGGAGTCCGCTTCGTGTTGCTCTTGCGTTGACAGGTTTCTCGAATGCGGCATTCAGTTCTGCAGTGATTTTTTCAGTCATTGTCCTCTTATTTTTCGTCACAATCCTCTTCATTGAGCTTCCGTCTAGATCACTCAACACACACTTTCGTCTGCGTTGTGGCGTAGTCGATATTTTTCCGCTTTCTCCGTATGCAGCATAAATCTTCGCTACGGCGCCTCATAGAAAACTAGACAATTTGCTTATCTTGGTACGGAAGAACCCGCCAAATTCGAATTCACTTAGCTCCGACATAAAGCACTTTTAACTACGAAGAACCCTGTTCTGACCACGACGGACACTTGCAACGTATTGAGGCGGTTGCAAAGGTGCCATTCGTGGTCAAATACACGCCTGGAAACGGAAAAAAGAACACATTGACACCGGTGTGTCAGACCCACCATACTTGCTCCGGACACTGCGAGAGGGCTGTACAAGCAATGATCACACGCACGGCACAGCGGACACACCAGGAACCGCGGTGTTGGCCGTCGAATGGCGCTAGCTGCGCAGCATTTGTGCACCGCCGCCGTCAGTGTCAGCCAGTTTGCCTTGGCAAACGGAGCTCCATCGCAGTCTTTAACACTGGTAGCATGCTGCGACAGCGTGGACGTGAACCGTATGTGCAGTTGACGGACTTTGAGCGAGGGCGTATAGTGGGCATGCGGGAGGCCGGGTGGACGTAACGCCCAATTGCTCAACACGTGGGGCGTGAGGTCTCCACAGTACATCGACGTTGTCGCCAGTGGTCGGCGGAAGGTGCACGTGCCTGTCGACCTGGGACCGGACCGCAGCGACGCACGGATGCACGCCAAGACCGTAGGATCCTACGCAGTGCCGTAGGGGACCGCACCGCCACTTCCCAGCAAATTAGGGACACTGTTGCTCCTGGGGTATCGGCGAGGACCATTCGCAACCGTCTCCATGAAGCTGGGCTACGGTCCCGCACACCGTTAGGCTGTCTTCCGCTCACGCCCAAACATCGTGCAGCCCGCCTCCAGTGGTGTCGCGACAGGCGTGAATGGAGGGACGAATGGAGACGTGTCGTCTTCAGCGATGAGAGTCACTTCTGCCTTGGTGCCAATGATGGTCGTGTGCGTGTTTGGCGCCGTGCAGGTGAGCGCCACAATCAGGACTGCATACGACCGAGGCACACAGGGCCAACACCCGGCATCATGGTGTGGGGAGCGATCTCCTACACTGGCCGTACACCTCTGGTGATCGTCGAGGGGACACTGAATAGTGCACGGTACATCCAAACCGTCATCGAACCCCTCGTTCTACCATTCCTAGACCGGCAAGGGAACTTGCTGTTCCAACAGGACAATGGACGTCCGCATGTATCCCGTGCCATCCAACGTGCTCTAGAAGGTGTAAGTCAATACCCTGGCCAGCAAGATCTCCGGATCTGTCCCCCATTGAGCATGTTTGGAACTGGATGAAGCGTCGTCTCACGCGGTCTGCACGTCCAGCACGAACGCTGGTCCAACTGAGGCGCCAGGTGGAAATGGCTTGGAAAGCCGTTCCACAGGACTACATCCAGCATCTCTACGATCGTCTCCATGGGAGAATAGCAGCCTGCATTGCTGCGAAAGGTGGATATACACTGTACTAGTGCCGACATTGTGCATGCTCTGTTACCTGTGTCTATGTGCCTGTGGTTCTGTCAGTGTGATCATGTGATGTATCTGACCCCAGGAATGTGTCAATAAAGTTTCCCCTTCCTGGGACAATGAATTCACGGTGTTCTTATTTCAATTTCCAGGAGTGTAGAATGGCGCCACCTGCTGGCTTCGTCTGAATCTGCATTTATGTTCAAGCATGCATTTCTCGTGGTGTTTCCATATTTTTGTCCACCCCCTGTAGACCACTTCTATGTTAGTTTATAACGTCACATTATTTTGTATATGTGCAAAACAGAAAATTCAGGTTTTTAGAAAAAATTTTATCTTTCGGCAACTATTGAAGATATAAACTTGGAAATTAAATCTGTGTACTGGAATGAATAAATTAATCAACATGTTGGTGCATAATTAAATAATCTGAAATGTGGTTTCGCAGGCTAGAATGGATCAGGTTTCGGAAAGGGGCCAAAGTCAATTACTGTTAGTTATACTAGAACACACACACTTTATTCCTCAAACCAATGCACATTTTTCTCTTTAAAAAAACAAAGATCAATTCATGGCTGAGGGCCCAAGTAACTTCTACAGAATAAGTTTAAATGATTGCTTTAAAACACCAGGATTTAGAGTAACGGCTGAAAGCCTTAAGTAAATTATATACAATATCTTCTCGGCTAAAGGCCGAGATAATATTTCAGATCAGCTAAGGAAATTCTTAAAAGCCAAGCATTTACAAGTTCCGGCTAAAGACCATATTAAGGAAAATTCAAGTTAACTCCTCGGCTGAAAGGCCAATAAAAAATTTACATAATAAAAGAGAGGCTTTACAGATAAGCCTTTACACAGTACAACCAAAACATCTTAAGAAAAGAATAATTAAAGACAATCTTAAGATAAACATTCACAGAACACAGCTGATGGCAGTTTCAAGAAGTCAGTATTTTTAAAGTGAAACAATACAGACAAGGATTTACATATTAAAACCACAGATTCCGAAACAAACGCGGCTGAAGGCCTAAATACTGAGCAACAAGAATTTTAAATGAAACATGCCTGACGGCCTAATCTGAAAAACAGTTGTCATGAAGTTCGGCTGAAGGCGATATACTAAACATAAAACAGACAATGTTAACACACGGCTGAAGGCCTGGCGCAATACCTGCGACCGAATAAAATCACAAACACAAACAACAACAGAGATGCTCAGAAGTGTTCCAAGGGTTGGCCTAGGGAGGAAACTCTAACAACAGTTTAGGTGAGACAGGCAGCCAAGCGTAACACTAAACAATCGGGTGGCAACACGACCTACGGACAACTGAAGAACCAACCAACAGCCTAATCAATTCCCTTCCACCAGACACACTCGCTACTTTATTTCAACCGACCAACTGCTTACTCCAGTACTCAGACAGCGTTCATCTTTTCAGTGGAAATCACAGAAGCTACACACAGTTGCACGTAAACACACTAGCACAAGAACTCGAACAATCGTGAAAGGAATCACTGTGGAACAACAAGGACGAATCAATTCGACACATAGAGAGTTTCCACAAGAGGTCGGCGACCAAATGTACGTCGTCCGATGAGACGACCGACCGAACGACTAACTCAATTTGTTCCCACTGAATTTACGTGTGTCGGCAACGGTAGGGCAAGTCCTGGCTGTCCGAAGCTGACTGCAGCTCCAACCCGACAACTCGATGTCCATTCGGAATTAAGAGACACGGCGGCCAGGGCACACTGACTCAGACCCAACCATGCAGATGTAACTCATGCCCATTGACCACGACATCTCTGCACAAGGAAGGAACCGACCCACGTCCGTCAAGATGACCCAAGAAACGGTCAAAAGACCGAAGACACGTCGCCCGATGCGACGACCAACAGAACGACCAACCAACGGTCGTCCCGCTCCATCTCCTTCCGTCGAGCAGTTCATGTGTGTCGCCAGCGTTCTGCGAGCACTGGCTGTCCGCACCTCACTGGCTGTCCGTCCCCGACTTCACTGATGCTGCCTCCCGACTGACTCCACTGCTGGAAGGAACACGAGCCGCGCAAGGCTCACAATCTGATACGCTCATGCCACATGACTCCTGCATAGAGTGAGAAATAAATCTTTTTCCAGTTACACTTCTGCTCCACATGCAGAAAAGCGATCAATACTGACTCTTGTAGTCGTTGTCATCGTGGTTGACTCCGAAGACTGTCTTGACACAGACCTCCTCCGACACACCCCTTCCCCACTTTCCTACATTGCCACACTGACGATTTCCTGATGCCGCAGGATGCGTCCTATAAACCAGTCCTTTCTTAGTCAAGCGGTGCCGTAAACATCGTTTCTCCCCAATCCGATTCAGTACCACCGCCTTCAATCGTCTGAGTAGTATTGCTACACCACAGTGCCGATAATCTTTCTTCCTACACACCGTTCACAAATGTAACAGGAATGGCGGTAAATTAATCTGGAGCTCCACGGGATGTAACCTACGCCACGCCCTATATAGTAGCTTGTGAAGTACAGCTGTACATGCAGGCTGTAGATGTAGAAGCAGATGTAGATGCAGATGTAGACGGCCAATGCAAACTGTGTGACACAGACCCTTATTTCTTGCCCGGTACTCGGTGTACGGGGTGGTTACAAACAGTGTGCAAAGCTTGGAAGGGTGCTGCAGGGTAGGTTGTGCTGTGAAATAATTGTTAAGAAAAACATTGGATACGTAGCACCGTTTCCGAATTAAGTAGCCGCCAGAGAGGGTGCCACCAAGGTGTTTTTTGTTTGGTTTCCTAAAACCGAACAAGAGAATGATACATAAACCGGACATGGGACGGTAGTAGGGATCGAACCCCAGCCGAAGGCCAGGCAGTCTCGTGCGCTATCACCTATGGTATGAGAACAACTAACACTAATCGTCTATGGCGGGCCCCTGGAATTAGCGCGCTCAGTGGCCTGATTGGCTAACTTCAATACTAATTAACTCGGAAACGGCGCAACGTATCCATTTTTTTTCTTAACAGTTATTCCCCAGCGCCCGGCTCCCTCCAACATCCTTAGAAACATTTCAGACTGTTTCTGACCGCCCAGTATATTACTCATTTAGTTGCAGCATATTTTCTAAAGCTGAGTCTCCTAACGAACTATAAAATAATTCCATGTCGCCAGCTTAATCTAGGTTTTTTTTCATTTGTGTTGTATAGATATCATTTCCCCCTTTTCCTGGTCATACAGCTCAGTGCTCGCAATATATATATATTACAGTGGAGCCCACTATATGTCTTCTAAAGGGAGCCACAATTTTTCTGTAGTTAATTAAACTCTTACAGCTGTTTGTTTGCTACAATATTTCTCTATCCATAATAACTTATCATTCCTTATACTCTGTTTTTACATTATCATAGTTTATTCGCAATCCCTAAGCTTTATCTCAATATTTAACACATATCTAATAACATTTGTTCAGTTGTGCTTCGCCTAAACAAAGAGTAATCTAAATATCGAGCACACTGTTCCTTACATCGATAATAAGCTATTTGTTAACTTATGTGGACTTCTAGGGAAAACATGTTACGTCCAAGCGATATTTAATAAGGGCTTTGTAATTTGTCTAGTTTACTCTAATTGTAGCTCATACTGACAGTATCAATCAACATAAGCGCAGGCTGTGGCAGCTAATTCTAATCAGGATACAAGAGGTGTGTCAACGGCCTTGCCTCCGTGGTGACACCGGTTCCCGTCATATCACCGCACCGAAGTTAAGCGCTGTCGGGCTGGGCTAGCACTTGGATGGGTGACCATCCGGTCTGCCGAGCGCTGTTGGCTAACGGGATGCACTCAGCCCTCGTGAGGCAAACTGAGGCGCTCTTCGATTGAGAGGCTGCGACAACGGTCTCGGAAACTGGCATACTGCCGGGAGAGCGGTGTGCTGATCACATGCCCCTCCATATCCGCAGCCAGTGACGCCTGTGGGTTGAGGATTATGCGGCGGCCGGTCGGTACCATTGGGCCTTCATGACCTGTTCGGGAGGAGTTAGACAAGATGCGTGTTGTACATCAAGAACAATGAATGGGGTAAGCAAACATGTTTATTTTTCTGGCTAAACTCGATATTTCACAATTCACTACTTCAACATACGTTTTATCAGATACAAATAAGATGTTATTTATTTTCTGTCATGTCCAATCCGTTCTATTTTGTTGGTGAAAAACATAGTTTACATGAAAGGTTAAGGATGCACTTATGTAGATGGACAGATGGACAGAATTTTCATGTAAATACTAAATGTTCCAGTGTACTTTGAAACTAGTGATGGCCATTGATTTTAAGGTGGCCTCAGCATTACTCATCACAAAGAGCATCAACATGTTAAAAGGCGAATTTGTTGTTACACCATCAATTGACCATGAAGCTGCCTCTCGTAACTAATTTCTGCCTTGTATGCGACTAAGCAGCTATTAAAGACAGTTTCAAACAAACTGTTACAAGGAACATGAAATAATATACTGGATTAAATAGAATCGTTTGTAGATGTCTTAGAAAGGTTGTGGGACTATACGCTGGAGATCTAGTAAGAGAAGCAGTTCCAGCAAGAGGAGTATGAAGAAAACTAAACAGAAACTGAGAATGAAAAGACATCATATTTCATCAGTCAAGGCGGTACAGTAATTAACAACAGAAACAAAAATTGTATGAGTATTTGAAGAGTTCCTTTAATGTATTTATAGTCCCAAACATGAATCAAAACACAGATAGCAAATAACAAATGTAATGAGCTTCCTGAAGTACTGGTAGATGATGTGCAGAAAGAAATTTCATCTATGGAGGAAAGAAAGACATCTGCAATTACGGTGTTTCTATGGAAATGGTTAAAGCTGGAAGAAACGTAATGCAAAAGCATCATGAAAGTTACTGGATGTCTGCAGAGGAAGATAATTCGTCAAAATTAGAAAAATTGAATTTGAGTCAATAAAAAGAGCAAACTGATTTTAGAAGTGATGTAGCACATTTGAGGATGAAGTCACAGAACCAAATGACAAGCTTTTCAATTAAGGGCAGCTGAAGACTACGACTGGATGGACAGTACAAATGGTTCAAATGGCTCTGAGCGCTATGGATCTTAACATCTGTGCTCATCAGTCGCTATAACTTAGAACTACTTAAACCTAACTAACCTAAGGACATCACACACATCCATGCCCAAGTCAGGATTCGAACCTGCGACCGTAGCGGTCGCGCGGTTCCAGACTGTAGCGCCTAGAACCGCTCGGCCACTCTGGCCGGCGGATGGACAGTAAAAGAAATGAACAGAAGAGTAAAAATGCCTGCGAATCCTTTTAGTAAATTAAGTACAACAGAAATGGACAGTCAGTATGTAATTCTGCCAATTAGCAATGAGACAATGACTTTAAATGCGATAGCCATTCAAAAATTTAGACTGTCACCAAAATAGAAATCGTGAAGTAAATAATTAAGATCGGCAGGAAAAGGAAATGAACCAGGCACAGAATGCAGTGGAATTATAATCGTAACGAAGAAGAAATTTAAGTAGACGGGGATGCTTCTGAAATAAACCTGTTTCTTTAATACGTTGTTTATCGTGTGAGTATCTAGGTTCATTACAGTGTTATCACTTACGATTCGTATATATACTATCGGATATTATATTAGAACAAATAAGCCCTCGGTCACAAATATTAAGTCAAAATTGACCAGGTTTTGACGCTACTGTGAGCGTCGTCGTCAGAATTAAACTAACTGTTCTAAAACATATTAGGTATATAACACATTAATAAAATTTAAGTTTGTACTGACTGGAAACAGATGCAGTACTTACAAGACACATTTAAAAAAAAACTAAACCGGAAAGGCGACGTCATGAATAGTTGTAAATAAGATGGCGAGCCACTAAGGGCTGCTCGTACTTGAGTGAACAAGGGTTGCAACCCTTGTCCTAATATAATTCTGACACGGTCACTGAACCTTAGCAGCTAAAGTATCGTATATTAGTTCCTAATCTTTAACACCGAAGATGACTATGTAATACTTGGAATCTAGATCCTCAGTAATAAAATGACGGATTTCACGATCGGCTGCAGTTCTTTTCTCCATTGTCTATATTCGGCGGTCGATGCATATAAAATGATCATATGGATTCCAATCTGATTACAGTTATCTAATTACAAAACTAGCTGGAATCACTTCTTGACAGAGGAAGGCTGAAAGGTCCTTTGACAACACCTACATACTGCCTATACGGAATGTATTACAGTAGTGGAACACGGCAAAAACGAAAGTACACAATAAAAGCAAAAATTTATGGTGCCATGTCTGGCTTATGACAGAGTCAAAAGGCTCTGTAAACTGAAGCAGAAAATCAGTAGCTGGTCATTACTGACTGAAACCGACCTGCGTTGAAGGGCTTTATATTGTGATCAAAGACTGGAATAAAAAAATACATATAACAGTACCTGGATCACTGCGACTATGTCGCAGCTTGTGAAACTAGTGCAGCCTGGCTTACGACAATGTCAAAAGGCTCTGTACCCTGAAGCAGATAATCAGTACTAACATGTGAAGATGGTCTTTACTGTGTAAGGTGTCAGGCAAATCCAACACCTTCCATGAATACCCTGACATAATAAGCAAATCTGCTAGTATGTCACATAGCTCCGAATAAATCATGACATTAAATTAACCAAAGTAATACAAGTAACGAGTGAGCAAATGGAATGCCACAGACTAACACAAGAATGCCTAAATGCATGTCGTACCTTCCCACCGTGAGGCAGACGCAGTTCCGAGGCGAGAAACGAGGACAGAAGCCGAGAGCAGAACCGTGTTAAGCTAGAAGGCCCTACGATAACGGACGGAGTGGACACCCACGTCGCTAGCCTACCGCTAAGACTACCAACCGCACGTTTTAGCATGAGGCTTTTTCGAGTCTCTGTTACGTCAAGGACCACCCCCCAGCCCATGTTAAAAGCTAGAGCCCTCCAGAAAAACAGTATAGATCTTACGATAACGCTAAAAGGACCACACCACCCGCACGTTTTAGCGTGAGACTTTTTAGCGTCTCTGTTACGTTGCAGACTTTAAAAACATTGCCCCACCATGAAAAGTATAACGTTTCTCATTGGATAGACAGAATTTCTGTAGGCCGAGCTTAACGTTAACATTGAGACCCTGATTGGTCAGATTAAAACACAGCCAGATAGTTTTTTTTAAACCAACTTCGATAAACTGTAGTAAGGATAGAGTTAGTTCCGAGACGGCGAGCTGGATGGCTGGTGCGCCGGCCGCTGTCACCCTGACGCTGCCTAAACACCGACAAGGTAATGAACGCACGCGATGCCGCATTTTTGAGCGCATAAGGCTTCACTCAGAACTACAGAAGACTCATTTGTTACACACCTTTTTTGCGTAATACTAGTGTCGATCGTTAATTAAAACTCATGGTGTTCACATTTGCCACTTGAAGAACAGATCTGAAACGCGATGATTTTTCTTTCATATAGTTATTGAGAAGCCACATCAGCCACTGTAATTTACGACAAGTTAGATAAGTAATTAAAGATAACTGAGGGTCACTGTAGACCATTTTGATTGTTTTTTCTTTTGTGAAACTTAAATTTAACCTAGATTATAGATGTGATATGGCATAGGTCATCCTTCGATCGATTGTAGAACTTGGAAACCCATTCAGGGAATATTCGTTCACATTTTTGTTGAACGTAGTTGGTTTTTACCATCCTGTATTAAAAATCTCCTTTTATAAATAGTGCAATTTATAAACAATGTGAGTAGAATAAAATTTCCAATGGTAAACTTAACTGCTTTTTCGACGTTATTTTACCAGCTAACTAAAAATAGGAAAGCCTTGAACCCTTTCCACTATATTTAGCTAGTATTAAGATTCTTTTACGGGGAGTGCAGTTTAGCTGACGCTGAGATCATTTAGTATTTGGTTATATCATCGCTAGTCTCACTGAACTCTGCTGAATTCTACATGACATGTGTGGTCTGGCGTCTCCTTACCAGCAACAGGTCCCAGGTTCAACCTAGTTAATTCCCTAAAAAAAACACGCTCAGAGCGTCGTTGCGCGATAGTGGTAGGGAGACACGATATAGAACAATCAGACACCACCATGAATGTTTAGAAAATGATGACCCTGCCAGGATGGTAAAATACCATGATTGAAGGTCGTCCACATGCCTAGCTAAGTCAGAAAAATACCTGTTAAAAATTTTCGTAGTAAAAATATTTTTCTCTAATGTTATACATAGTCGAAAACAGTAGCTGCAGCGATAGATAGTAAAAGTGTTCAAGAAAAAGTGAGAAGTCTGGCAGAGACAATAGCTGAATTAAGTTACGAATTTTGAAAATTGTTAGAATTAAGTTTTCTCTTCAATGCAAGCGCACAGGTGGCGGATACATCGTTGACAAGTTGGTTCTGTTCCAACAAGTAAGTGAATGGGTTGTTAGTCGTGGTAGTGTCAAGTCGTGTGAACAAAAAGTTTATGAATCGCGTGAGATCGTATGAGCGCATGTTGACGTGAAGTAGGGCGCGTGAATTGCTTTTAAAACAGAAAATAAGGGATCCGGAAAGATTAGCTATGGCAGATCGGGACCTTGACCGAATAGAGGTAGAGACCCACCATGAAAATCGACAGAGAATAGAGGACAGTACAACAGACGATGCAGTATCGCGAGAAGTAGGACAGATAACGAACCATAACAAGGATAATGTACGCCAAGGCACAGAAAACCTAGGTCAGCATACGACAGAGGAGCAGGAAGGTAGTGATACAGTCGATGAGAATTCTAACTTGCGTCTTGAATACGTAGAACCCATAGTACAAGTAATCAGAGCTGCCTCACCACAGAGTACAAGGTATGCGAGCAGAAACGTGTCACAGCACAGTTCAATGCAATCGGTTGCGAACCAACACTTGGGCGAAAACACAGAGCGTAGGACGTCGGAAGAAAACGCAATAGGACCCATCAATCTGCAGAATTATTACAACAAATTACGGAAACCATGGCAAGGCAAAATAAAGAAATTGCGAACCAAATTAAAATTCAGAATGCGGAAACCACGAGACAAATGCGTGAGATTAAAGAACAAAACAAAAAAATTCAGTTACACCTAAGTCATATTGAAGATGAGGCAAAAGAATCTCGAGAAGTGATAGGAAACTTAATAACAGGTCACAATCAATTGAGTACAGACATTGACAAGATACAAGCGGACGTACAAACATTGCGTAATGACATTCAGAACGAGATCAAAACATTACGTAACAACACCCACGCAGAAGTCAAGAAACTAAAGAAACAGACAAACGTAATTACTAGACAAGCAGCAGGTACAGCGCGTGAAATTGTTGAAAACAGTGTGTTACACAAACCAATCACAAAAGCAGCGCTGAAAAGATATGATAACCGCATAGTCAAAATAGAAGCGCAAACGAAGCGACAATTTCAGAAATTGCGAACAGAGTTGTTGCAAACCATTGAAGAGCTTAGTGAACAGGATCGAAAAAGCACAGAGTCTGCAACCACATCCGTATCTGTAACAGCACCGGAGAAACAAGAAATTAACGAAGATATTACGCATTTGCGATTCCAATCACAGGCGGAAAGTAACGTACGTGACAATTTAAAGCCAGGTCGCGAAGAGTACAGTGCATTGCATTCAGCTACACGTTCACAACTGATGGAAGAAAATTACTGCGTACCACTCCAACGATACTACGCAAGGGTAGGCGAAAGTTACAGTGGACAATATCCAATGGATCTATCACAACCGGAAAGAACGACGGGAGAAATGATCAGAAACAAAAGTGGCGAAGAATCGCGAATTTCATATGGAACTATGACGAAGTACGACAATGATCATTTCCTCACAGTTAGAAAATTTCAACACTTTCGAGAAGGCAACTCATTACATCTACGAACTTTTATTGATCAATTCCAAGTAGGATTACCAGAACACTGGACGCTAGCACACAAATTAGACTTTATACGTGCACACATGTCAGGAACAGTAGCAGAGACCATGCAGAATGTTGCAGCGACATGCCGATCGTACGAAGATTTCAGAGAGAAGTTTCTATCACGATATTTGTCCAGCGAAGCACAAAACATAGTGAAGTACGAATTATTGCAGAACCCATATTTTGAAAATTCATGAGAGAAGAGTCCCGTGAAATTTTTCGAAGTAATGGCAAACAAAAATCAATGCTTAGATGTACCATACAGTGACGGAGAGTTGGTTAAATTATGCGCGATGAAGCTACCATTGAAATACCAGCAATCATTAGTAGGTCGCGGAGGCAATGACGTCGAAGCATTTAAAGGTATTCTAAGGGAACTAGAGTTCATATTTTCGGAAGATGACGCAAGAAAAAGACGAAGCGCACGTGAAAACGAAAGCAAAAAAGCAGTGGAATCCACAAGACACAGTACGAAGAAACAATAATTACGAACCACGTGATAACTTCACACCAAGAAACGACAATAGATTTCAACAAGGAACCGGTTATGGATTTAGAAGAGAATATGGCAATAACTATAATTCACCCAGGAACGGCAACAACTATTACAGAGGGAATAACGACAACCGGAACGGGTACTGGAGAACCAATAGACCGACAAATTATCAACAAAGAAACCACTATCAACAAGCTGAACAAGAAAAGCGAATACAGATAGAAGACGTGGAGGTAAGACCATCAAACCCCAATGAAAGTTCGATTTGACAGCTAAGCGCCCATGCCAAAGATAATGACGCACCGACCCAGGACAATTGCAGCACCTTGAACAGAGAAGTAAAAATCTTATCACAAGAAGACAAGAAGGAAGAAACAAATCCGCAGGGACCAGATGAAAACGAAGACAAGAAAATAAGAATATCATGCTGGGACGAAATTAATTGGGAGAATACTGACGAGGAGGATGAATTACCAGAGGCATGCACAACAAATGTAGGAGGAAAGGACGAAGTAATGAGTATTGCAGAGCTATTTAACATGGAAACCAGGGAAAGCGAATTCAATGAGGATAATGCACAGTCGACAGAAGTTCAAAATAAGTTACAAGTGGGCACACAACCCAACGTATATAATGAAGGAAGTTATGAAGCGATAATTAGAGCATTTAGATGCGATTATGTGGAAGTAGCGACGAAGAAGAAGAAGATAGACGAGGATGAGAAAAAAGTAGAGGATGTAGAAGAAAGTGTAAATGAAGGAAGAAATAGAGAAGAGGAAATAAAAGAGAGAGAAGCAGCAGTCGAAGCTTATCCTACAGAGAGTTCGAATTCACAAAGGAAATTCCTAAAAAGACTCATGTATGATTCAGTGGAGCATTCGTTGATGCAAGAAGAAGAAGAACAGAACCAACCCTTTCAAATTCAACCAATTGTGAAGGCCATGGTAAAGAATATCCCAGTCAATATTGTAATTGATAGCGGAAGTGAACTGACTGCGATCTCAGAAAATTTATTCATGCAGTGTAACGCCAATGAGGAATTGCCAGTTCTGAAAACACGTAAGATTAAAGTAAGAGGTCCTATTAGAAACAATGCTGCGGAAGTTACGAGACAAACAAGGTTAACTCTTTCGTGCCAAGGTCAAAAGACCGAAGCCAACTTTGTGATTATACCTAAACTAAATGTAGATTTGATTATAGGTGCAGATTTTTTAAATGAGAGACGAGCAATAATAGTTATGGGGAAAGGTAGCGTAACATTCGGGAATGTCACACTTCTCTTTGAGCAAAAGCCAAAATTAGAAGAAATACCAGTTATAAACAAACAATTAAGAATGACGCGGGATAAAGAGGATGAAGAATTAGAATAGAATAGTATGCACAAAAGAAGGAATCGCCTCAACTCTTGTTAGAAGTCCATAAAGAAATCGATGAAAAATTGCAAGAAGTTCAAGGTATTTCGGAACACAGTAAAAGAGAATTGGAGGGTATTTTACGAGATAAAGCAGAGGTATTTTTACATAAGGCTGACAGTATTAAACACTTTCAGTACAAGTTTGAAGATTAATTTTATTACTCGTAAATAATCAGCACAATATTTCAAGATTATGTTGCAGATAAGATCGTCAGGAGAAAGAAGAATGAAGAGAGAGGAAGGTGGGAAAAAGAAAGTAGTTTCAATAATAACACCAATAGTACCATAGATTAAGGTGTAGGGATTAAGCATAGATAGTCTAACAGCATGAAATACTAAAATGCTATATACCAAGACATTACACAAAAATAAAAAACGAATTTGAGGATTCTTGAGTAGACGTTAAGACTCCAAATATCTTAGAATTGTAACATGGAAAGGGCGCCAAAATTTGTAAAGCTTTTTAAGAAATCGTAAAACAAGTAGATACTAGACATATGTTAGATGATTATAAGTAAAACTTTTGTAAGAACCATTGTAAAAACTCCAGCAAGGAAGAGATGCAACGACCCACAAGTTGCAACGCGAGATGTATCAAGAAAGAAAAGGACGTAATTAGCAAGACACGATTTCTACATAGCAGGAGCGTCGAGAGAAGGGAAAGGACAGCGAAACTAATAGAAGGCCCTTGTAGCGAAAGTGGGCAATAAATTTGCCCGCTAGGTGGAACCTTGCTGGGATGGAACACCGAGCCGCACAGTGACAGACCCCTGCTGAGACGCAGCGGGACGGCGTTGCGGCGGCGAACGCCAGAAGGGTCTCTGAGCCCCGACACAGCGGAGTGAGCAAGATGGGTGAAGAATAGATGACATACCTTCCCAAATCCCTATCCTATTGTAAACTAGTCATCTGCGAAGTATTACAACGAAAAACGACCGTTTTCAGCGACACATAACGATGACTTTCACGCATACCAAGCCAGTAAACCACGAGATTCTGCAATCACAGCACCATTCCATTATGTGACCTCCACAACAGCAACACACACTTGCAAAGCCGACAAGAAACGACGAACGAAGCTGTACCTCAAATACTTGCCCACAACCATCTCGCTCAAGTCCATCACCTTCGTGCAAAAACATTCGCCAACCACATGCATAAACATTCATAGTATTGTGTGAACGTGTGAAATCAAATTAGGTGATGTAGGAATTCTGCAAAAGAAACGTGTGAAAAACTAAATAAGTTCAGCACGCCAGACAGCTAATCAACCACAAAATAACAGTCGTTGACTATGGACTTAAATAAAAAATACACTGTTCATAAAAATAAGCCATTAGTTCTGAAATGGACACTATATAAAGAACAAAAGTTCTTGTTGGATGTATTCCTTTTTTTTAACATTTGTACCATTTGTACCATAATATCTCAATACTTGTGTATGTATATTTCTTTGTCAAAGCAATTCTTGGGAATAATTCTTATTTGTTAGTGTTACAATGTTGAAATGAGTGTCTAAACATTTTACTTGTACATGACATTTAGAAAATGTGTTAGGAATATATTTTACTTAATTACTACATTTACAAAAACAATATTTCTAAGAAAATCGATGTGAAAGACTCCTCACTTTCGATAGCAAACTTCTTAAAAAACAAACTTCACACTTAAATAAAGAAAGAAAATAATTAAAAATTAATAATAGTATAAAATATTCTTCTCTTGTCATTTTTATTATAATGTGGAAGAATATAAAAATATAAATTAGTAATACCTAGTATAGAACAGAATAACGTGGCTGAACAGTAGGCAACAAATAGTAGACACCGGAATAATTTTTGACTGACTTAGACAACGATTCAATCATTGCCTAAATTCAGTGCAAAAATTAAGTTCGAAGGGTGGTGATATGTAAGGTGTCAGGCAAATCCAACACCTTTCATGAATACCCTGACATAATAAGCAAAGCTACTAGTATGTCACATAGCTCCGAATAAATCGTGACATTAAACTAACCAAAGTAATACAAGTAACGAGTGAGCAAATGGAATGCCACAGACTAACACAAGAATGCCTAAATGCATGTCGTACCTTCCCACCGTGAGGCAGACGCAGTTCCGAGGCGAGAAACGTGGACAGAAGCCGAGAGCAGAACCGTGTTAAGCCAGAAGGCCCTACGATAACGGACGGAGTGGACACCCACGTCGCTAGCCTACCGCTAAGTCTACCACCCGCATGTTTTAGCATGAGGCTTTTTCGAGTCTCTGTTACGTCAAGGACCACCCCCCCAGCCCATGTTAAAAGCTAGAGCCCTCCAGAAAAACAGTATAGATCTTACGATAACACAAAAAAGGACCACTACCACCCGTAAGTTTTGAGCGTGAGACTTTTTCGCGTCTCTGTTACGTCAAGGACCACCCCCCAGCCCATGTTAAAAGCTAGAGCCCTCCAGAAAAACAGTATAGATCTTACGATAACGCTAAAAGGACCACACCACCCGCACGTTTTAGCGTGAGACTTTTTAGCGTCTCTGTTACGTTGCAGACTTTAAAAACATTGCCCCACCACGAAAAGTATAACGTTTCTCATTGGATAGACATAATTTCTGTAGGCCGAGCTTAACGTTAACATTGAGACCCTGATTGGTCAGATTAAAACACAGCCAGATAGTTTTTTTTTTAAACCAACTTCGGTAAATTGTAGTAAGGATAGAGTTAGTTCTGAGACGGCGAGCTGGATGGCTGGTGCGCCGGCCGCTGTCACCCTGACGCTGCCTGAACACCGATAAGGTAATGAACGCACGCGATGCCGCATTTTTGAGCGCATAAGGCTTCACTCAGAACTACAGAAGACTCATCTGTTACACACCTTTTTTGCGTAATACTAGTGTCGATCGTTAATTAAAACTCATGGTGTTCACATTTGCCACTTGAAGAACAGATCTGAAACGCAATGATTTTTCTTTCATATAGTTATTGAGAAGCCACATCAGCCACTGTAATTTACGACAAGTTAGATAAGTAATTAAAGATAACTGAGGGTCACTGTAGACTATTTTGATAGTTTTTTCTTTTGTGAAACTTAAATTTAACCTAGATTATAGATGTGATATGGCATAGGTCATCCTTCGATCGATTTTTTTCGACGTTATTTTACCAGCTAACTAAAAATAGGAAAGCCTTTAACCCTTTCCACTATATTTAGCTAGTATTAAGATTCTTTTACAGGGAGTGCAGTGGAGCTGACGCTGATATCATTTAGTATTTGGTAATATCATCGCTAGTCTCACTGAACTCTGCTGAATTCTACATGACATGTGTGGTCTGGCGTCTCCTTACCAGCAACAGGTCCCAGGTTCAAACTAGTTAATTCCCTAAAAAAAAAACACGCTCAGAGCGTCGTTGCGCGAAAGTGGTAGGGAGACACGATATAGAACAATCAGACACCACCATGAATGTTTAGAACTGACTGAAACAAGCCATCCTTGAAGACTGGAATAAAACAACATTTAGAAACAAAAATATTCCAATAAGCGGGGATCCACAAATTAACCATTTTATGAGATACTTGTCAATATGTGGCCATACGTCGACGTCGACTAAGCATGAAAAGGTAATGAGTCGTGGGGGGTTGGCAGAAAAATAAAAATAATCGTACGAATACCAGTAATAAGCCTTGTAACTTGGAGACACAGTTGGTCATAGACATTAAGAAACCACTAATGTCACTCTCGCTGACTGCGAATTGCACACAAAAAGCGACGTAGTCACGCATAATCTGTAAGCACATAATCCCAAACACATTAGGTAGAGGCTATCAGTCGACAGGCAGATCGTTTCAGCCAACAGCGAAGTTCGACCCCGATGTACATCAAAACCAGAGTCTGGAGTAATTACCAGCCGACAGCATAAACTACCTGAGCGAGAACACTTAGACTACAAGGACTTTTAATTTAAACCTGACCTCTATGTATCAGTAGACTGTAGTTAATGATTTCCTTTGTACATTTGCGTGTACTGGGCGATCCAGCTGCCTTTACCACTGTGTTTTATGATGCCTACAATGCATTCAAATACCATGCATTAAATTTTCGTACTTGTTCACTACGTGCAAATTATTAGTCCTACAGAAAAATGAACAGGACCTTTTTATAGGAAATTTAATGTAGTCAATTATTTGTACGGATAGGTTTGTATGGAGGCTATGGTTTTTTAGTTATTCCAGAAAAACTGATTTGGAAGTCACTTTTGTTTGTTTTTCTTGAATAATTCTGAAACTACGGCCTCTAGCGAAAACTCATCCCAGCACATAATTTAGCGACAGTAAATTTCCTACAAAAAGGTCCTATTCATTTTTTTTCTGTAGTACTAATGCTTTGTGTGTAGCAAGTGAGAGAGTATAAAGGAGGAAGGAAGATGGACTTTAAGGACCCGTCAATATGGAGGTCGTTAGAGACGGAACACAAGCTCGGATTGTGTCTAGGATGTGAAAGGAAATTGACCGTGACCTTTTAGAGGAACCACGATTTAAGGAAATCACAGAAAGCCTAAATCTGGGTGGCCAGATGCTGGTTTGGAACGTCGTCTTTCCGAATGCGAGTCCAGTATTCTAACCACTGTGCCACCTCGCTCGGTAGAGAATGTGAAAATCTTGCATGTGTAATTCCACTGGCAGGGAATTTGTATTTGTATTTGTATTTGTATTACCTCTATCTCGTTGTCAGTTCCATTGTGTCGTGTAACTGAATCTCAAAGTTCGATTAGGACTATAGTGCTCATTTCATGATTCATGGTATGAAAAATACCTTTAAACGTTAATGTATTTACCCCAATCACAATAGACCTATAGGATGGTGGGACCATTTGTTCTGGTAAACGGTTGATGTAGTAATAGCTTGAAGTTGTTAGCCTAGTCTGTGTTTTACACTTACATTAAGTGGAACTCAGGACTCAGATTACAAACTGGTGACTGTGCTCCTGGGCCTGTTCACGTAAACGCGTGAAGAAGCACTGAAAGCAGACGAAAAGTCAACCCAGAGTCTCATTTCTGTATTAACACCATTTCTATACTCTAAAAGTGCTATTTGAGTCCAACAACACGACAGGAAGCAGCAGGGCCATAATTACCAAATATACACAGCTTGCGTTAAACAGTGTTTGTTAGCTTACACAATTTAATTACAATAAAATCGATAAATTTAACAAACACCATAGATATTTTTCTTAAGCCTCTGTTGAAATCTGAATATCAATGCATAAAATATTAATAAAATTTCTGTTGGTGTAAATACTTAATACAATCAAAACTTGCCAAACTCTGAACCCGCAAGACTATCTTGTACAACGACTTCTCTTTTGCAGTATAAATTCATACCAAGATATAACATTAAGGCATAACGTAACAGAAAGACAACTTCTAAAACTTGAGCGCTAGTCAATGAAGACACCGGACACACGAACTTCTAAGGAATAATCCAGTTGATGACAGTACAGGCAGGCACTAATTAAATAACAAACAATTAATAAAAAACAGCACCTCAGCATCTAAACATTCTCTGAGAACATAAGTACATGAAACCCTCCTTTATAAGATCTAAACTTCACAATAAGCATACAAGGTACAAATATGATACAAATGGTTAATAAGGGAATACAGAATTAAAAAGGCGGAGCCTCCAGCAATCTGATCGGGCACCAATTAGAGTGACCCAGTTTTACAAGTTTCAATTCATATTTCGAGCTAAAGGTGCATCCGCCAAGGCGGCAAAGGAACGAGCTACAAAGCTTAACGACCTGACAGAGCCAGGAACAAAGGGAACATTAATACTCAAGCACGAGATCGAGACAGAAGGCCAGGAACGTGGAGGCGGGTCTAACGAAACTCAGCTCCACTGGCAACGGCCAAGTCGTCAAGCCCCGGTGCCACGTCCCACCTACCGGAGGCAACACACTGCGCTCCGCCCAACTGAAACATAAATCAACTACAACAGCACACCTGCGAATGCACATTCATTTCACATAAAAGCATAAAACATAACATTAAAACAGGAAGGCTCGTAATTTTTTTTAAACTCTAGCCTTTAGAATTTATTTAAACACTGCAATATATTCGTAAATAAGATTGTTCCTTGAAACGTAATAGCAACAGCTGGGTATTACCTTAAACGGGAAAGAGCCCACCAGAACTACACTTTCATTGAATCTGATGTAGTTTTACGAGATACATAGCATTTCGTTACTCGTTAATTAATGTGCAAATTTTGGTACTTAAAATCACCAAGGTTACAACAATTTTAGATATACCATCACTCAATGAGTAACTCGCGGGGTTTCCTTACGTATAGCTGCAGATCCGTCCTCAAGTGGTAGGAATCTAAGATGGAAAGCCCAACCCCCGTTATTACGTCACGTGTGACGTAACTTTGACATGTCAGAGTAGTCACTGAAGACAACATTAGTTAACCATTAACAAATATATATAAGCACACAACTGCACCTGTTTAAATCGAATACACACCATATGACCAGGCGAACGGTTAGTGCCAGGTGACGATCCGGCAAGCTCTTCTCCACATGCACTGGGTGGCGAGAAAAGCCAAACATCAAGCCTCGTGCCGGAACCCAAACCCTTTCCGTCGTCTCCGGCCGTTGCACTCCAGTATTACCAAGAACAGGAGCATGAGCACCAAGTAAGGGCCAATCTCCCGACAGAGCTGTAACCGCAACAGACAGACCACACAGTGAGAGCTGCTGCCTCGACAATGCAGACTTAAATAGCCGAACTCGCGATGAACAGCAGTCTCGCGTCCGGCCAAAGTGAAATCGATGGCAAAGATGACACTGCAACAAGCGGTACTGACGCCAGCCGCACAAAATACCAATATTCTTTTGCCTAATAGCTGAGCTACTTTTTAGTGTCACCCTCCACAGTGACCTAAAACAATCTCAGAGTGATCTCTGTCGCCAACTCAACACCGCACGTAGCTGCTCGAGAACCGAAGACGGATTACCTAAAATCTCACGTGACTTCAATATGAAGGTGGGATTCAGAGTAGATACATTGCGACCCATGTCAGATTGCGACAAAATCTTGTCTGAATTACTACAAATGTATTTGAAATGTAATCATTTCTATTAAGTGTCATTTAATTGGGCTCAAATTTCTTCCATGGCCCATGGTTTGGGAATGTGGAGGATACATGATGGTTCACCGGAACCTTTCACTGCTGATGTGAGGTGACACTAACACGCCAGTACAGTCCGAGATTGGAAGGGCTTTGCCGTAGCCTCCAAGATAATCTGAGCTTAGTCCCCTGGATTTTTCTATCCGCGATCATCTCAAAAGTGAATTATTCTTCTCCCATTGATTGTTGTCTTCTTCTTCTTCTTCTTCTTCTTCTTCTTTTTCTTTTTCTTTTTCAATTCATTACCTTTCGGAACATACCCATTCACCCATCTCAATGTCAATTACGACGAGACGAACGTAAGGACAACATAAGACACAGTCCCCGAGCGTAGAAAATGATTTGATACAGTTAATGAACTGAAGCAGAGGTTTTTAAGGTCTAATCAAGCTTTGTAAGCTGATTCGGGGTTATTGGAAAGAATTCGTATTTCACTCGAGAAACGAGTCCAGTATTGCATCCAAATGTGAGGACGACACGTATAACGCCTACCATGACAGTCACTAGTGCAGAATAAATTGTAAAATTTGCTTAGTAATACTGTATTTCCTGGTAAGGTAGACCATAGCTGAAAGGTTATTACAATTAAATGAGCACTTGATCAAAAATCTCACGTTTCAAACACATTTGTACAAAGCCAATACCTCGTACTTAAGTCATTGTCGACTCCTACCGACAAATTCGCAGTTATCTCACAAGTGGATCATTTGCGAACCCATCTTTACAGGAGCTGTTTTGCTTGTATTATCCTACACTTTCATTCATGTAAATTTTCGCTATTAATTATGATATACCTTGGATAGTACTATGTCGAAATCGACAGTAAGTTTAGGTTGGCTGTGATTATCAAATATGTCAACCAGTTGCGGAAACTTGACTGTTGATGTACGAAGATATATTCAAATGATGTATTTTACTTGATCGGTCTGAGCCCAGAGCTGACATAGTTATTGTGTTATGACGGTTTTGTACAGTATGTAGCACGTCGTATCTGGTCGCCAGGCTGCCGTGTTCTAAAGTCATGACAGAAATGGTCTGGTTGTTGTAGGTAATGTTAAAGACCATATCAAAAACATTGCTCATAAACATTCTGCTGACAGCTTGACGGAAATATTACGAGCAAATGCAGCATGCTGTGTTCTGTACGAAACCGGCCGTAACGCAATAAATATAGAATAAAACAGATGAGGTTGTTTTTATTAATCATTGAAGGTGCATTTTACGTAAACTCGACCCATAGACCCTGGCGTCACCTTATGTTGTGTGGAGGGGCGTGTGGTCAGCACTCCTTTCTCCCCGCGCTTATCAGTTTTTGTAACTTGAAGCCTCCGCTGCTCGATCTAGTGCCTCCTCAACTGGCATCTTGAGGCTGAGTGCATCTCGTTCCAGATCCACAGATTAAGAATCCCTGGTAATCGAACCATGGTCCTCCACATAGTTATCAGGCACGCTGACCACCTTTATTTTAAATTTTGTTTAAATGGGAAATTATGCGAGATTGCAGTACTTTGAAAAACACCATAAGAAATCCAAAGTTCTCAAGGCAAAGTAACTACATTTGGCACAGTTATTAAGAAATGTTATATGCATACACACATACGTTTTCACGCTTATTTGTGTTATAGATTTTTAACTGTAAACAATTGAATGTTTTTATCAAGGTAAGTACAAATGTTCCTTTATGAAAAATGTATCAGAACAAAATTAATGTACTTTTTTCCAAAAATTGGTATACCATTACTATAGACATCTGTGGAATAGAGTTTTGGTACGTTCTATTGCTGATTTTTACAGCTCTCCAAATATATGTGAAAGAAATTCTCCAAATTATAAGGAGTTTCTCTTATATAATTGCCTCAGTATTGCTTAAATGAAAATTTCTTCCACAGAATATTTCAGCATTCTGTTGACTAGTTGCATGCTAAATTTGAGTAAAGATTTGACAATGTATATATGAAGTCTCACCTTCTGTGAGTGAACTAGTTCAAACCACATGCATACTCTTTTCACCCTCAAGCAGTCTTTTCTTTGCTTTTCTTCTTTGGTTAATCTGATTTTAAAACTGAATAGCAATAATGTTACCTGCAGCAAATCTCCTGTTATCGATTCCTTAGACATCGACAGTGTTAAAGCTCCTGGATGAAATCCTAGCCTCTGTGTAGTTCGTAGTCTGCCAGGACTCCTGAAGTACAACAATTATATTTTACTGAAACGAGGTATGCTGCAAATTGTAACAATAGACCTACACACACCTTTCATGAGCTTTACTCCTTTGCAACCACTTGTAAAGAAACACCATAAACTAAACAATACAAAATCAGTGGCAGTGATGCGATTTCACAGCTTAATTCATGTACTACATAAACATTCCCTGCATGGTGATGGCAAAAGACTCGAATAAAACGCCGCAGGAATAAATAACATGAAGAAATACAAAACAAGGAAGGGTCGTGGTCCGGTGTAAGCTTTTGTCAATTATTCTTTTTGTCACACTTAGGGGTGTAACTGGAATGTAGTATTCAGGAATTGAAATTTCAATGCCATGTACTAAATGAAGAGACAATAAAAAATTTCATTGTTTTGGTCTTAACGCATAAGAATCTCACATAATCACATCACATACCAGAATGTAACAGAAAACTAAGCTCATTTTATAAATAATGATATACTCCACTACACATTCATATTTAAGCCTTCGAGACAGAAATCCGTAAGAAATTATCAGTTGCCTTATTTCTTGGGGACACTTATGTAGAAACCACATTACCGTTCTTTTAATGAAGAACGCATATTTCTCATAATAACATACGTATATTAATATCGTGTTATTTACAAAATTTTGGGGAATATAAGAGCTGGTGAAATTTCGTGCCACATTTGTAAAAATTACAACTAAATGCAACGCAATCAGATACAAGTTCGATTATCCTCATGTAAGTTTTATATGGCTTTTGACGTAGAAATGCTGTTGTTTGCGAAATGGTGTTAGGGCAATAGGATGGTTCAAGATACACCAAAATTGCAAAAATTTTGCCAACAAGCAGATGTGCTGTAGTATGCTTGTTCGCCATACACAAGTAATAAGAAGCTGAAGTGAAGGAATAGCGCCTTGGACGTCAGTGAGTTGTTGTTAGCCCGGTCAACTGGCGAGACAAACGGACAGACCGCCGGGGCTTGGCGATAACCCAGCCTGATAATCGGCTACGGTTCCTTGAATAGACGGTGCTGCTGCGGATCCGGTGAATGCCCCAGCGGCCGCCTCAAAGGACTGCGCCAGCCACTGGATTACTTGGAACTTCGTCTCAAATGAGGCCATTTAACAGCGGCGACCATCTAGCACTGGCACGGTGTTTCCAACCACCATGGTTACTATGAGACACCTGTCTCCGCGTTCACAAACTCAACGCATGTACTTCTTTGAATCCCTATTACACGGTATTCAAAGTAAATCTACAGGGAGATAAAATAAGTCACAACGCTTCTATAGCACAGAAAGTGCACAACCATTTCCTTTGAAACACTAAATTTAGTCCTTTATCAATACGTCTGCGTTAGTTGGCACATTAGGAGGCATTTCCGAGCTACATCTATTTAACTCACCATGTTGGCACATTCGCCACTTGGGTGAACAAATTACTAGCCTGATGGACATCTTTTGTAACCGGCAGTTAACGAAATGCATTGTAGAACTGCCTTAAGAATGATACACTTTTATCTGCACCTTACTGTGAAAGCTGAGACCGATATATGTGACTCAGGGGAGATAATGTAACAGAATCTTGTTTGGATAGAGTTGGAAAACTGTTATAGCCTACCGAAGGTTATCAAAAGTAAGCATAGACTACCGTAGTTTTCCTAGTAGCTTTGGTCAATTAAGGTGGTACCTGCGTTACCTGTACACTGTCTTGCATACGTTACCTCATTTCAATAGCTTTCTTCGCATATGCGATCAGTGTCTTACTAGCTTCCCCAACAAATTGGAAGCGGTGAACCTTCTAGAAACTGAGTGAGGATGTATAAAGGATTGGGTAACCTATGGAACATTTTTCTTCTACACAGTTATTCTCCTGTCTGTTACTGAAAAGTAGACAGTGCTGATAGCAAAATGGAAACTGCCAATGTTTAATTCGGGCTGTATTCGAAAACTGTCGAACAAAGGGATGTTGTAGTAAAAATAAAGAAAACAATACGTATTTCTCATACAGCACTAGAAAACGCAATTTCCTCAACAAAAAGATGAAATGAAAAACTCAAAACAAAATTATATTAAACATCGCTTCAGTACTTCGTCGAAATTATATAAAGTATTTTTCCGTTATTCATGAACAAGTTTTGCATTTATCAATAATAACATGAAACTGAAGCCTTTAATAATGATGACGAACGTTCTATTTGGTACAAAATAACAAAGATACATAATAACAAAGATACATAATTTTTTATGTTTTTATATTTTTATGTTTATAGATGAAAACTGTAGTTGCGCTTGGATTACATAAAAGCGCGAAAGTTACGCTATCAACTAATTTCTACTAGTTGTAAAATGCAATTCTTATACAGTAAGTATATAAAATACTCAGTGGGCTAACGCTGAACGATGTGCGTTTCTAATTATTTGCAAAAAAAAAAAAAAAAAAAAAAAAGAAGTACCAGTGCCACCAATATTACCGACAATCCGACAATTTACAGCCTCATTTACCTAGAGCGCATCAACAGTTGTGAGAGATGATATGCGTTCCCCCTGCGTAGACTACAACCAGACTACGAACTTTAGTTGGTGTACGCTGAATGGGGCGGAAATCGGTAGATGTGAAGTACCTGGTCAGACAGCATCAGAAAAATTTGATGATTTATTCAGGAGAAAGACCGTCACAAATAACAAATAAATAAAGATGGTCGATCCCTAGTCCTTATGTTAGCAACTGTTGGGCTTGCAATTGATTGACAGAGTTGTTGGATTTCCTCCTAAGGCCTGCTGTGCTAAATTCTGCCAGTTGGCGTGTTAGATCGTCAAAAACCTGAGCTGGTTTGAGGGCCCCGCCAGTAATGCTCTCTCCTAGGCAAGGTAGGATTTGGCAAGCATGAAGACAAGCTATCGCCCTGTGCAGGCTGGCATTATCTTGCTGAAATGTAAGCCCAGAATGGTTTGCCATGAAGGGGTAAAAAGTGAGGCGTAACATATCGTAAACATACCGCTGTGCTGTAAGGGTGCCACAGATGACAACCAAAGCGGTCCTGCAATGAGAAGAAATGGCACCCCAGAACATCACTCCTGATTGGCCGTACATCGGGCAACAGTCAGACTAGTATCCCACTCCTATCTGGGGCGACTCCAGACACTTCTTTGGCCTGGAATCTCATTGACTAGAATAGAACTGTCTTCAGTAATGGGTCCCGCTCCGAATCAGCCTCCCCGATGTCAGGGGTGCCCCTTTATTTCTTTTTTTTCCCCACGACGTCTTGCAGTGTCATTAATGGCACCTTTGCGGCACAGCGGTGCATCGACGACATACACGCCCCGTTTTGTTGCCATTCATGCCAAGCCATCCTGGGCTCACATTTCAGCAAGTTTATGCCCGCCGAACGCTACCTTGCCCAACAAGGTCACCGGATCTCTCATCAACTGAGAACGCTCCGAGCATTATGGGCTGGGCGCCTACACCAGCTCGAGGTTCTGACGACCTAACGCGCAACTGGATAGATTTGGCACGATATCTCACAGGGGGACATCCTACATCTCCATCAATCAAAGTCAAACCGAATAACATTCTTGCATAACAACTTTCTTGTGGTACTAACCCGCAAAATTTGTGAATATCTTACTCTTAAATAAATCACCCAGCTTTTCTGAAACTATAATGATGTGTTTTTTTATGCGTGTGCATCACATCTACCGATTTCCGTCTTATTCGGTTAATTCCTTCGTGGTGATTTTTTTTCTTTTTTTTCCTTTGATTTTATTCCATTTCATGATTATATTCGAGGCAGTTTCCGGTGTCAGACGCTTTTCTTTGTTGTTTAAGTCGGGTACGAAGCTGATCTTTGCAGCTCTCCTCGACTGCACACGATAAAATACACACCTGGCTTTCGGCGACCTAGGTCGCCTTAAACACTACAAGGAAATTTATCTGTGTTGACATGGCTGGAGCGCACTGGAGCCATGTTTCTGCAGGAATCTACCGATCTTTTCCGGTACCGAGCTATGATAAGATAGATAAGCGATTCTTAGCTTCTATTTTATGCTTCTCAACTTACTCCTCTGGCGTCCGAGACGGGAACTCCTGCACAATTTGTCAATTTGTGTAAGCATTTCTTCGGAGAACAGTTCATAGGTGTTCTCCGGGGACAGCATTCCAGTTCTATGAACTAGAATCTTTAGGACACAATTTCTCTGTGGTGGATGGCCCGAGACGTGGGGAGAGTGGTCCGAGTGCGTGAGTTTTCGATATGTGATGTGACTCAGGGATCTGTCTATTCTTTTACGTAACACGTCGAAGAAAAGCAATTGCCCCGCTTTTTGAAGTTCCATCATAAATTTTTTAACGGTACGGATACAAATTAAATGTTTCATGCACACTTTTATTATTATTATTATTATTATTATTATTATTATTATTATTATTAATTTATTGGCTTTCAGAACGAGCCCATACAGCGATCTCAACACTGGAAAAGCTACACAACAGTTGTTTTCGACAATCCATACTATGTTAAGCCTATATAATTTCGTAGGATGGTACGACTTATGCAAAGGGCAGGTTCCGAAATAAAACAAATTTGACGCCCATAGTATAATGAAACGAGTAATCAAGACAAAAACGTAGCACGGGATACACAGAGGCAGTACGTCGTAAAAACACTACCGATTACGAACGCACAAAGTTTCTATTCGCGAATTGGACAGGAAAATAATTACTCTAGACGGCTGCTATGGTGCCCCCTGACACTACCAAAGGTCCCGTGGAAGACCAGGTGCATAATAACTACCCCCACCAGCTTTCGTCGTGCTGCGTTGCATGTTCGAGCAGCCGTTCACCTCGACGACGACGTACCAGGACGCAACCATCGACCTGGTATAATAAACGTGATTCATCCAACCAACCGACAACTTTCCATTGGTCCACGCTCCTGTCTCCATGACCCCGTGTCCACTGGATTCACAGTTCGAGGCCGGCCGGGGTGGCCGAACGGTTCTAGGCGCTACAGTCTAGAAACGCGCTACCGCTACGGTCGCAGGTTCGAATCCTGCCTCGGGCATTGATGTGTGTGATGTCTTAGGTAAGTTAGGTTTAAGTAGTTCTACGTTCTAGGGGACTGATGACCTCAGAAGTTCCATAGTGCTCAGAGCCATTTCAACCATTTTCACAATTCGAGATATTTTTGGGTCAATATGGGATCTTATAGGCCTCATTTGCTGCGAAGCGCCAAACTCAAGGACCTCCGCTTAACTGTGTGCTGCTAAATATATGTGCCTGCTCCATCTTTGTATTCTCAGCTGTCAAGTCTTCCACAGATCACCATCTAGCCTGCTTTACAGGGCGAGAAATCTCCACGTCCTGTGATGAGGCCGTGGGCGTCCAAAGCTTGTCGCCTACGCGTGATTTCACAGTCCATCAACCACCTCCCATAAATTCTCACAACTGTACCACGCGAATACCTAACCAGTTTCGCCTTTTCCGAGATGCCTCTTCTCAGGCGTCGGGCCATAACGCTGTGCTGTTTCTTTACGTCGCAATTTATCTTTTTGCGACCCCATCGTCGCCGGAATGATTTCCTATGCGTTTCCGTTCCGCTTACATACTTTCCTTACCGCGTCACTTGCCTACAACTGCAGTTGGCGGGGATCTGTCTCGTGTACACCCCTACACACTTTGCGGCTGTGCCTAGATCAGTAACTGGCCGCTGATAGCGTTGTCTAGCAATTTCTGATCTTCTCGTGCGTTTAGAGAAATTACTTTACATTAATTTTACATTGAACAGCCAAAAAAACTGGTACACTTCCCTAATGTCGTGTAGGGACCCCGAGAGCACGCAGAAGTGCCGCAACACGATGTGTCACGGACTCGATTAATGTCTGATACCATGAATCCTGCAGGGCTGTCCATAAATCCGTAAGAGTACGACGGGGTGGAGATCTCTTCTGAACAGCACGTTGCAAGGCATCACAGATAAGCTCCATAATGTTCATGTCTGAGGAATCTGGTGGACAGTGGAAGTGTTTAAATTCAGTAGAGCGTTTCTGGAACCACTCTGTAGCAACTCTGAACAAGTGGGGTGTAGCATTGTCCTGCTGGAATTGCTCAGTTCCGTCGGAATGCACAATGGACATGAATGGATGCAGGTGAACAGACAGGATGTTTACGTACGTGTCACCTGTCACAGCCGTATCTAGACGTATAAGGATCCCACATCACACCAACAGCACACGTCCCGTACCATTACAGAGCCTCCACCAGCTTGAACATCCCCTGGTGATATGCAGGGTACATGGATTCATGAGGTTGTCTCCATACCCGTACACGTCCATCCGCTCGATACAATGTGAAACGAGACTCGCCCGACCAGGCAACATGTATCCGGTCATCGACAGCCCAATGTATGCGTTAACAGGACCAGACGAGGCGTAAAGCTTTGTGTCATGTGGTCATCAAGGACACACAAATGGGGCTTCGGCTCCGAACGCCCATATCGACGATGTGTCGTTGAATGGTTGTGACGCTGACACTTGTTGATGGCCCAGCAATGAAATTTGCAACAATTTGCGGAAGGACTGCACTTCTGTCACTTTGAACGATTCTCTTCATTCGTAGTTGGTCCCCTTCTTGCAGGATCTTTTACCGGCCACATCGTCGTCGAAGTTTTGAGGTTTTACCGGATTTCTGATATTCACGGTACACTCGTGAAATGGTCGTAGGGAAAATCCCCACTTAATCGTTACCTCGAAGATGCTGTGTCCCATCGCTCGTGCACCGGCTAAAAGACCGTATTCAAACTCACTTAAATCTTGATAACCTGCCATTGTAGCAACAGTAACCGATCTAACAACTACGTCAGAGACTTGTTGTCTTATATAGACGTTGCCGAATGCAGAGCCTTATTCTGTCTGTTTACATGTCTCTGTATTTTAATACGCATGTCCATACCAGTTTCTTTGGTGCTTCGGTGTATCTGAGGGAAAGTTGCCGGTCTTTCCACCAACATCAGCTTCTTTCTTTATTAAATTTTTTTTTTATTCCAGTCTTTGATCACGATATCAATTCTTTATTTCGTAAAAGAAAGTAATTTCCCTGTCTCGGATTGCATCTGACAATAATTCGTAGCCTTTCCCGGCGTAATATTTCTTGGTGATCTGCTCGGATCTGCAAAATCGGCGGTAGTATAGCTTTGCTTAAACGAGGGACACGCGATTAAGTTTGGCGAGACTGTGATAGTTGCCAGTACTTCCGGTTTTTGGATCATTACTTATAAACAGCCAATTGAAATCAGGGTGGCAGACAGTATGATTAATATGGACGTGGTTCCCCTCTTAGCAGGATGCGGAACCCTATCCTGTGCCGCATCTTCGGTGCGCCTTTACCGCTGGTGTTCTACTGAAGGTTATGCCACGAGACCAGTCTTGGAGCACAGCAACCACGTTGCGCCGAGCGTGTTCTGTGTACGGTACGGAGGCCTATACGAAATGTGATCAAAAAGTAACTGGAATTTGTTTAATGTCACGAAATTTGTACATCTGTTGTTAAACTTTTTTATCTTGTTGGTATACATGTTCCTAATGTATGTTTGTTACCATGACTTTTATTTTCAATAAAATTTGTTTATTGTTGACAGTCAAAAAGATCATATTCGTTTTCGAATGCTCGGCGAATTTTTACTTTCGAAAAAGGTGGATCAAAGCATTAGCATTAAATTTTGCTTGACACATGGAATAAACTGCAGCACCGCCTTCTAAAAGTTGACTGTGGCTTTTGGCAAATCTACACGAACTAAGATAAGAGTTTGCGAATGGTATAATGGTTTCAAAGAGGATCGACAAGACGCTGAAGACGACGACCGCCCTGGACGCCCCTGCGCGTCAGTTATTGACGACAGTGTGGGACAAGTAAGGACAGTGCTTATGCAAAATCACAGAGGTGGCACGTGTCAAGCAATTTTTTCGGATGTATTGGGTATGAAACGTGCAGCAGCAGTGCTTGTTCCGAAATGGTTGAATTTCGAGCAAAAGACACGACGCATAGACATTGTTCAGGAATTGCTAAATGAAGTCGACAACTATGTAGAACTTCTAAAGAAGGTTATTAAAGGTGACGAAATGTGGGCACACAGGTACGGTGTCGTAACCAAGGTCCAATAGTCCCAATGGAAACTGCCTGAAGAGCCAAGACCGGAAAAAATTCGACACATTTGGTCACTTGTGAAAGTTCTTCTCGCTGTTTTCTTCGATTACTGTGGAATGCTTCAAATGGTTCAAATGGCTCTGAGCACTATGGGACTTAACATCTATGGTCATCAGTCCCTTAGAATTTAGAACTACTTAAACCTAACTAACCTAATGACGTCACACAACACCCAGCCATCACGAGGCAGAGAAAATCCCTGGCCCCACCGGGAATGGAACCCGGGAACCCGGGCGTGGGAAGCGAGAACGCTACCGCACGACCACGAGATGCGGGTTGTGTGGAATGGTACATCATAAGTTCCTGCAATAAGGAATACAGCTTGAAAGTAATGCGCCTTTTGGTGAAACAGTCTGAAGAAAACGACCACAATTGTGGCGAAACCACTCGTGAAAATTGCATCACGATAATACTCCACGATAATGCTCCCATTCAGATTTCAATGCCTGGTCGCGATTTTTTGGCTAAAAAAAACAACATTTTGTTGCCTCAGCCACAGTATTTGCCGACCATGGACACCTGCGACTTCTTTCTATTCTCGATGCTGAGGAGACCCATGAAAGGACGTCATTTTCCTATCACTGACGAGATAGAAAGAGACTCGCTGAAGGAACTGAACACCACAACGGAAAGAGAATTTCGGAATAGCTTCCGAGATTGGAAGAATCGCAGGCACAAGTGTTCTATAGCTGAGGGGGATTACTTTGAGGAGCACAAAGCTAATGTTCATGAATAAAGATTGTTTAAGAAAAACAAAAATTCCCGTTTCTTTTTTGATAACACCTCGTATAGGACGACGATTTGCATCTGTCGTGAAACGACAGCAGTAAGCAACGATTTTCACTCTGACGCATTCTTTATTTACAAGTCACAGAACATCTATAACAAAAGAAGTTTACAACAAGTCATGTATTAGAAAGCGAGTATTACAAAACAGAGCTATAAGTATCCTGAACACTTCGATATCCAGCATCCTCCCCACCCTGGCCAATCACCAGGTAGATGACCAGCTGAACCGAAGGTGTTACCTGCTGTTCTTCTGAGATTCGCAATATGACCGTTCTTATTTTATTTACCTCTTTCCCGTACACACCTTTCTATTTTCCCTGTCCTCCGTACGTCTCGGACGTCCATCCTCTTGAACCAAAGCGATCACCTGGTTGGAAGTCAGTATATCTAGCAAATGTAACTTTTTTGAAACTCCTAAGCTCCATGAGTAACCCCTTGGTCCATCTTTCTCAAACGTCATCTGCAAGTTTTTGCCGTAGTTTAAATTCTTTGGTCAGATTGTGAGTCCAGCTTTCACATTTTACAAGCCTTTACCAACCAGAAAGTGTACTTGCGTCAGAGGTTCTGTATCATCTCCTGGAGAGACTGGCCTCGAGTTTACCGCAGCTTCGACGCTTACCAGAGTGGTATAGAGTTCTTCTGCAATTAATCTTGATTATCCCGCACTTGACGTAAGCATCGCTTGACGGTGTCCACCATCCTCTCCCATCATCCTCACCAACAAGACGCTCGTGGCGCAATGGACTTCCAACTGATCCTGTTACTGACGAAGAATCGAGCGGCTTTTGAGGTAGTCAGTGAGTTCCATTGGTCCGATAATTCTTTGTTAGTAGCGTGAAAGATGTTTTCGTTGTCGGTGTAGATTGCGTGCAGCAGTCCACGTCTACTAGAAAATCTCTGTAAAGCCATCAAAAATGTGTCGGTGTTCTTATTGTAGTAAAATCCTAAATGTACTGCGCGTGTTCTTGCGCAAGTGAAGACAGTTATGTAGGCCCTTTCTATGGTTATGTATATCGTGTAGAGCACCTGCAAAGCCTATGCCAGTGACAGTAATGGACCTAGATCGCCTCAATGATCCGCAGGTACAGTTGCTTCAGTTGGTTGTCCTCTTCATGATCTTGCATGGTAAGCATATATACAGGACCCTTTTAACGGTTTGACAATTTTTAAGTTTCAAAACTCTTTCCAAAGTTCGGATAACACAATTGTAACACCAAGATTGTGGAAATCAATACGTTTTTCAAATATGAGAAGTCTCGTGAAGTGATGTAACTCATCTGTAAGTATTGGGTGTCGCTGTTCACAGGTAAGCTCCACAAACTAATCTACCACCCAAACGGATGAGTCCCTCTTCAATGAATGGATGAAAGCGTCCAATTATAGAGTCTTGTGGGATCGGTGCAACCTTCTGAAATGCATGAAATTCCTGCATGAATTTAAACCAGTAAGTATGTGCATGTGCAAGCTCGATTGCGGTCAACTCTCCAGCAAGTTTCTCTTTATATCGAATGTGATGTCTGAAGCGAAGGATCCAACCAGTCGTGCGAATTAGTATCTATTAGGATCTGAATTTGGAAATATCTATGATTCCAGCAGTTATAGCAAGTGCCATCACATGTTTTATATTCCTTCTTTCTTCCGGGAGGTCACTACGTGTGTTTGGAAAACGAGATGGACAACATTCCTCTGGATGTGAAAGCCATTATGGTCCCTTCCAGACTGGATTTGATTGCCAAGAAAGTCGTGTCTTAGATGATACGTTGGGTTGTCGCGCCCAGGACAAAATCCACTGACTAGGCGACGTGTATATATGAATTTCTGTCACTCTCTTACAGAAGGCAGTCCTCCAATGATTTGATTTACTGCCTATCCAACCTAAGGTCACTGTAGCGTGTCCACTAAGTTGCAAGATTAATCTCGTACCCTGCAGCTTTGCAGAAATATCTTACAAAGAACCCCTCGTGTGCGAGGCCGCAAGTTCAAGCTCTAATAAGGCTCATTAGGAAGTGTTGTGTTAACAACCATGACAGGAGATTAGATTAGATTAGATTAGGAAAAATATGAGCTGCTAATGACTATGTGCAACAGGAGTTCGACAGAAAATGAGCTGCCGGGAAATGCACAGATCGGATGTATGTATTGAATTTTACAAAAATGGACATCGTCGACATTCAAGAAATGTTCAAAACAAACCATTAACTTGCCCCGTGAACACCGAATAAAAAATGGTGCGCCACAGTGATCACAAAGTTTCGCGCCATCCAGATCGAAGGCGAACAAACCATGCAGGACGTTCTGCTAGGTATCCAGTCTTAAAGACGCATATAGAACAAAATTGGTGTAACAGAGTAATGAGAACTGATGGAATGTGATGGCATGCAACCGAATGTGAAACAGTCTGCCATGGAGCTGTTCTTGAAACTGGCTTCCCTTAAAGGCGTAGCTCCAGATAGTGCGATAATATGTTTTACAGGCACGGAACAAGAAACGTACAGAAACTGAATTTGTCTAGTGATTAAAGGTAGTATGAATTGCAATGTCACACACTTTTCGGAAGGGACAATTTGCTTTAAAGGTGTATGACTTTTATACGCAGACCAGGAATCAAGTAAAAGCAAGTTATTTTGAGATGGTATTGGTGAAAAGCAGCACTCATAGATAGTTGTAGTTCTCTTACGCACATTTTCCCTACTCTTGCTTACTGCGATGTAAATATTCCCTACTGCCCTTGCAAGATCAAGCGCACGAGAAAGAGTTCAAGGGGGAAGAGAACCTCCGACTTCTCGCAGCACAGTAAATAATTTTCCAGTAAATTTGCCATCCAGATTAATAGTCGGCATAATTGTATACGAATGCGTTAAGGCATTGATGTTAGTTGATCCTGATACAACTCTCTACGTACCTTTAATTTCCAGGGTTTCTTTCCTATGCACTTCCTCTTCAAATCCAGATTGGTCGGAGTTCAAAACAAATCCCTTACTGAACGATGGAATAAATTTGATTGTCTCATCTACAAATTTTCATGCGGATTCCACAGTTTGCTGTGCGTCGTCAAGTTGACGGTCTTTTGAAATTTCGTTACCTTGCATCCTGTTCTATTTGAAGTTATATAACCATTCACTGCTTCCCTTGAAATCACTGTAATCCATGTCGAACGCAGTTTGATGTGCATAACGCAGTACGTCACTATCATGAACCTTTAATCTGCATCGAGCATCCTTGAAACATCAGTTTTTGTAACAAGTGAACCTTGTGTTCCCTTGAATATCCGTAGTTTTTCTTATGCACTAAACGATCCTATTGCTGAGAACGTATTCGAAATCTGTTCCTAATTTTTTTTTTTACTATGCTACCTATGGTCTTCCATGTAGGTAATTATATTTAGTACACGCTCCTTGGACAACGATTGTACTTAACTGTGTTCTACTGGAGGCGGGAATTGTGGCTCCCTGCCCGACAAGAGTAATGAATTGTATGGCTAGACACCTGTTTCAACATCAGTTGTCGAGGACGTGTCGTCGTCATCATAATCCTCAAGCACATTGTCCGCACAGTAGAGCGTATACGACACCACACATTCCACTGACTTCTCTTTCAGAAACGCTAATATTTCATCTGCGGAGTTCCTTGGGTTCCTTTGTGACGAAATGCCAACTTCGTCAACTGTTGTTGTAGATATAATGCAATGTTTGCTTTGTTATCTTTGCCATTGTTCTGCTTTGTATGAACACCACTAGCACTGCAGCACCGTTGTCAGTTACTCTTTTTTGAAAGGATGGGGCCCCTCCACGCCTGCACCAACGTGGTGACCAAACCAAAAGTTCTACTGTCACCTCCGTAAGCGTGTTAGTTTTGAATCAGGCGTCACAGGATGCAGGCTGTGAAGTTGTCCATGCGTCTGGGTAAGACTACTCATTAACATGGTCCATCAGAAGTGATCGAAAGCGATCGTAGGGTAGCGGTTGTAAGGGCAGAGGAAAAAAAGTGCCAAGGCCAGCGCCAAGGGAAAAAAACCTCTGCGACAGTAGGACGGGTAGTAAGGGCAGTAGCGGCTTGCTAGCTGCGACAGGGCATGCAAGGTGAGGTCAGGTTAGCGTGAGGTATCGTGCATCGTTACCTATGTGTTGCGTGTCCGTTAGCTGCGTCAGTCCGGGTGCTGCGGCTGGGCTCGCTTGTAGTCTCCTGGGCCGGCCGCAGTGGCTTCCTCCCTGTAACATAAGAGTTTGGCGCGGCAACTCATGCGTTGCTGTTAGGCCCTCTGCTGCGCCTTGTCGTCGGTGACTTGGTGCAGCTTCATCAGGCTGGTGCAGAACGGCAGCGAGGCTACCGTTCAGCGTCCTCCTCTACTGCACGCCGCAGCCCTTCCGTAATGTAGCTTCCATGAGCTCCGATTGTTCGAAGAGCTGCGTCAGTTCTGGTTCGGAGGAAGTTTTACAGTTCGCTCGCGCTTGTGCGATAAAGGCTGCTCTTTTGGCTTCTCGATCCCTTGCGGGGCCCGCTCCCGTAGATGTCGGCGCTGCCACCGGTTCAGCTGGGGCGGCGGTTTTCTTCTTTGCACCTTTCACCTGCGGCGCTGCTGGGGCAGCCGCCGGCTCAGGCGCGCGGACGTCCTTCTGCGAGGTCGCAGGAGTGTTCGCAGGTACAACTGCGCTGGGGCCTTAGGCGAAGACTGCTCGCAGTTGCCTCAAGGCCTCTTCCTTCTCTGCAGCCACGGCGGCTGCGAAGGCAGCCCTCTCTGCCGCAATAACGGCTTTGAGGGCTGCGGTGGCCTCCTTCACGGCTGTGCCGAGTTCGAGGTCACGTATCTTCTCGGGAGCGCGGGCTGCGTCCTGGCCGCTTGTTTCCAAGCGGTCTTCCCTGCTCCTGGCAGCTGGAGCTGCTGCTGCGCCGTCCTTCTGCTGCGCCGGGCTGTTCTGCGCCCTACGCCGTTTACGACGTCGTCTTCGCTTCTGCCGCTGCGTCGGTGCGGCCGCGGTCGCCTCACTGCCCCCGGCACGGCTGCAGCTTGCAAAAGCTGCACAACCGAGCCAACTGGCGACGTGCAGGCCGCCACACCGGACACAGGTCGGTAAAACGTTGCTGCCGCGATCGCAGGCGCTGCTGTCGCGCTCCCCTGAGCGCTTGACGCACCACACCGCGTTGCGGCAATACTTCGCAACATGGTCCTCGCCCTGGCACCTGAAGCACTGGGGCTTGGGGTCCGTGGCGGTCGGGAGAGCCTCTGACGTCACCGGGAAGCCCAGCAGCTTCCGCAAGTCGAAGATGTCGCCCCCGCCGTCGACCGTATGCACGGTCACGGCATAGAGCGGCGCCCTCTTCTTGTTGGTCCGGTTGTGCAGCCTTGCGGTTACACCACCAAACCCGGCTCGCATCAGCCCTTCCCGGACCGCAGCCTCGCAACAGCACCAAGGTAGCCCCCTGAGGAGTGCCTTGGTCGTCTTCATCCTTCCTGCGGAAGGTGCCTTCTCACGCGCCGGCGGCGCGTCGACGATGTGGTCGGCCACTGCGACCTTGATCGCCCTATGGTCGGCCACGTTTGCAGCTCGAACGCAGATCAGCGAGTCAGTATCGACAGACTCGTAGACCACTTCGTTCCGAGCGCAATTCATGATGGTGTCGAACAGCGCTGTCCACCCGCCTTTGCACTTGATGTACAAAGGGGGGACAGGCTGTGACTCGTCTTCTCGGGAGTTCCTTGCATGGTCGGCAGACTCAGTGAGTTGCACAACCGAAGGGCCCTTCGTAGCGGCAGGTTTCCTCTGCGCACCCTTGTTTCCCATGCTGCGAGGCGCGGAACACGACAATCTGCACGCGTTGTGAAAACAACGCACGACAATTTGCTCTCCGCGACGCTCACAGCACAGAAACCTCTTCACGAGCTCTCAACGGCCGAGTTAGCGTAGCGCGCAACGGCAGCGATGCGCTCTCCTCGCCAGCTCAGGCCGCTCTGTGAGTTACTCGTCGACTAAGCAGTTCAACTACGCTCCGTAGCCTCATGCTGTGATCACCACTGGGTATATCCAGTCCCGCCCCCTGTAGGAATTGTCAGCCAATCTTGTGGCTGTATGGTAGACAATATGTGGGCCGTCTAATGCCGTAAACATCATTGGTCTTTTATGACATCCCACTCAGCGGGTTTCTTGTTAGTAATCACGTTTCCATAAGATCAAGTTCCAGACGTGGCAATGTTAGCCTTTTGATAGGTGCAAGCCTGTTCTTGTTACAGGCTAAGTGAATCATTGTGTTGCCATGTATAGAGTTGTCGCACACTCCCGTTAAGCATCACAAAATACACTCCTGGAAATTGAAATAAGAACACCGTGAATTCATTGTCCCAGGAAGGGGAAACTTTATTGACACATTCCTGGGGTCAGATACATCACATGATCACACTGACAGAACCACAGGCACACAGACACAGGCAACAGAGCATGCACAATGTCGGCACTAGTACAGTGTATATCTACCTTTCGCAGGAATGCAGGCTGCTATTCTCCCATGGAGACGATCGTAGAGATGCTGGATGTAGTCCTGTGGAAGGGCTTGCCATGCCATTTCCACCTGGCGCCTCAGTTGGACCAGCGTTCGTGCTGGACGTGCAGACCGCGTGAGACGACGCTTCATCCAGTCCCAAACATGCTCAATGGGGGACACATCCGGAGATCTTGCTGGCCAGGGTAGTTGACTTACACCTTCTAGAGCACGTTGGGTAGCACGGGATACATGCGGATGTGCATTGTCCTGTTGGAACAGCAAGTTCCCTTTCCGGTCTAGGAATGGTAGAACGATGGGTTCGATGACGGTTTGGATGTACCGTGCACTATTCAGTGTCCCCTCGACGATCACCAGAGGTGTACGGCCAGTATAGGAGATCGCTCCCCACACCATGATGCCGGGTGTTGGCCCTGTGTGCCTCGGTAGTATGCAGTCCTGACTGTGGTGCTCACCTACACGGCGCCAAACACGCATACGACCATCATTGGCACCAAGGCAGAAGCGACTCTCATCGCTGAAGACGACACGTCTCCATTCGTCCCTCCATTCACGCCTGTCGCGACACCACTGGAGGCGGGCTGCACGATGTTGGGGCGTGAGCGGAAGACGGCCTAACGGTGGGCGGGACCGTAGCCCAGCTTCATGGAGACGGTTGCGAATGGTCCTCGCCGATACCCCAGGAGCAACAGTGTCCCTAATTTGCTGGGAAGTGGCGGTGCGGTCCCCTACGGCACTGCGTAGGATCCTACGGTCTTAGCGTGCATCCGTGCGTCGCTGCGGTCCGGTCCCAGGTCAACGGGCACGTGCACCTTCCGCCGACCACTGGCGACAACATCGATGTACTGTGGAGACCTCACGCCCCACGTGTTGAGCAATTCGGCGGTACGTCCACCTGGCCTCCCGCATGCCCACTATACGCCCTCGCTCAAAGTCCGTCAACTGCACATATGGTTCACGTCCACGCTGTCGCGGCATGCTACCAGTGTTAAAGACTGCGATGGAGCTCCGTACGCCACGGCAAAGCGGCTGACACTGACGGCGGCGGTGCACAAATGCTGCGCAGCTAGCGCCATCCGACGGCCAACACCGCGGTTCCTGGTGTGTCCGCCGTGCCGTGCGTGTGATCATTGCTTGTACAGCCCTCTCGCAGTGTCCGGAGCAAGTATTGTGGGTCTGACACACCGGTGTCAATGTGTTCTTTTTTCCATTTCCAGGAGTGTATATAAATCTGGATATCGTGTAATAGTTTATGGAGATCGTGGGATACGGATACAAGGCACTGGAGGTGAAGTGGACACCCAAGTATGCTATCGTGTTGCCAGATTGTTAGGTTGCAGTTCATTCCAATCAATCCCGCTACATCAGCTTTCTTGGAATACTAGTTTTGCATTATTGATACAGAAGAGAATAGTCCCAGTGTGTCATGAAATTTAGCTGGAGTCTGTAATAGTTTCCTATTGATAGCATGTCCGTTGGAAAATTTTCTGTGACATCATCAGTGTTAATGTAGAAATTGGCGACTGCTTGTTTTTTTATTTATTTGCGCATCACGTTCCGTAGGACCAAATTGAGGAGCAAATTTCCAAGTTCATGGAACGTGTCAGTACATGAAATTACAACGTATAAGTAATAACGGATAAAAATAAAATGTTTATCAACCCAAGAAAACTCAAGTCCTAAGTTTAAGTAAACGCAATTAACAATATCACATAAGAATCAGCTTAATTTTTCAAGGAACTCCTCAACAGAATAGAAGGAGAGACCCATGAGGAAATTCTTCAGTTTCGTTTTGAAAGCGCGTACATTACTGCTAAGATTTTGAATTCTTCTGGTAGCTTGTTGAAAATGGATGCAGCAGTATACTACACACCTTTCTGCACAAGAGCTAAGGAAGTCCGAACTGAATGCAGGTTGGATTTTTGCCGAGTATTAACTAAGTGAAAGCTGTTTATTCTTGGGAATAAGCTGATATTCTTAACAAGAACCGACAGTAAAGAATATATATACTAAGCAGCAAACCTCAAAATATCCAGACAGGACGTTCGCGAGCTTGCACCACTTTTTGCCCGAACCCCCGTTTCTGAACAAAAAATTTCCTTTCCACGACACTTTACTATCTATCCAAACACCTATAAATTTGAATTGTTTAGTTTCACTAAACATATGCCCATTACGTGAAATTAAAACGTCGGATTTTGTTGAATTGTGTGTTAGAAACTGCAAAAACTGAGTCTCACTGTGATTTAGTTTATGTTCTACAAGCCATGAACTTATGTCATGAACTGCACTATTTGAAACCGATTCAATGTTGCACACAACATCCTCTACTAACAAGCTAGCGTCATCAGCAAACAGTAATATTTTAGAATCACCCATAATGTTGTTGTTGTTGTGGTCTTCAGTCCTGAGACTGGTTTGATGCAGCTCTCCATGCTAATCTATCCTGTGCAAGCCTCTTCATCTCCCAGTACCTACTGCAACCTACATCCTTCTGAATCTGCTTAGTTTATTCATCTCTTGGTCTCCCTCTATGATTTTTACCCTCCACGCTGCCCTCCAATACTAAATTGGTGATCCCTTGATGCCTCAGAACATGTCCTACCAACCGATCCCTTCTTCTGGTCAAGTTGTGCCACAAACTTCTCTTCTCCCCAATCCTATTCAATACTTCCTCATTAGTAATGCGATCTACCCATCTAATCTTCAGCATTCTTCTGTAGCACCACATTTCGAAAGCTTCTATTCTCTTCTTGTCCAAACTATTTATCGTCCACGTTTCACTTCCATACATGCCAACACTCCATACAAATACTTTCAGAAATGACATCCTGACACTTAAATCTATACTCGATGTTAACAAATTTCTCTTCTTCAGAAATGCTTTCCTTGCCATTGCCAGTCTACATTTTATATCCTCTCTACTTCGACCATCATCAGTTATTTTGCTCCCCAAATAGCAAAACACTTTTACTACTTTAAGTGTCTCATTTCCTAATCTAATTCCCTCAGCATCACTCGACTTAATTCGACTACATTCCATTATCCTCGTTTTGCTTTTGTTGATGTTCATCTTATATACTCCTATCAAGACACTGCCCATTCCATTCAACTGCTCTTCCAAGTCCTTTGCTGTCTCTGACAGAATTACAATGCCATGGGTGAACCTCAAAGTTTTTATTTCTTCTCCATGAATTTTAATACCTACTCCGAATTTTTCTTTTGTTTCCTTTACTGCTTGCTCAATATATAGATTGAATAACATCGGGGAGAGGCTACAACCCTGGCTCACTCCCTTCCCAACCACTGCTTCCCTTTCATGTCCCTCGACTCTTATAACTGCAATCTGGTTTCTGTACAAATTGCAAATAGCCTTTCGCTCCCTGTACTTTACCCCTGCCACTATCAGAATTTAAAAGAGAGTATTCCAATCTACATTGTCAAAAGCTTTCTCTAAGTCTACAAATGCTGGATACGTAGGTTTGCCTTTCCTTAATCTTTCTTCTAAGATGAGCCGTAAGGTCAGTATTGCCTCACGTGTTCCAGTATTTCTACTGATCTTCCCCGAGGTCGGCTTCTATTAGTTTTTCCATTCGTCTGTAAAGAATTCGCGTTAGTATTTTGCAGCTATGGCATATTAAACTGATAGTTCGGTAATTTTCACATCTGTCAAAACCTGCTTTCTTTGGGATTGGAATTATTATATTCTTCTTGAAGTCTGAGGGTATTTCTCCTGTCTCATACATCTTGCTCACCAGATGGTAGAGTTTTGTCAGGACTGGCTCTCCCAAGGCCGTCAGTAGTTCCAATGGAATGTTGTCTACTCCGGGGGCCTTGTTTCGGCTCAGGTCTTTCAGTGCTCTGTCAAACTCTTCACGCAGTATCGTATCTCCCATTTCATCTTCATCTACATCCTCTTCCATTACCATAATATTGTCCTCAAGTACGTCACCCTTGTATAGACCCTCTATATACTCCTTTCACCTTTCTACTTTCCCTTCCTTGCTTAGAACTGGGTTTCCATCTGAGCTCTTGATGTTCATACAAGTGGTTCTCTTATCTCCAAAGGTCTCTTTAATTTTCCTGTAGGCAGTATCTATCTTACCCCTAGTGAGATAAGCCTCTACATCCTTACATTTGTCCTCTGGCCATCCCTGCTTAGCCATTTTGCACTTCCTGTCGATCTCATTTTTGAGACGTTTGTATTCCTTTTTGCCTGCTTCATTTACTGCATTTTTATATTTTCTCCTTTCATCAATTAAGTTCAATATTTCTTCTGTTACCCAAGGATTTCTACTAGCCCTCGTCTTTTTACCTACTTGATTATCTGCTGCCTTCACTACTTCATCCCTCAAAGCTACCCATTCTTCTTCTACTGTATTTATTTCCCCCATTCCTGTCAATTGTTCCCTTACGCTCTCCCTGAAACCTTGTACATCCTCCGGTTCTTTCAGTTTATCCAGGTCCCATCTCCTTAAACTCCCACCTTTTTGCAGTTTCTTCAGTTTTAATCTACAGGTCATAACCAATAGTTCGTGGTCAGAGTCCACATCTGCCCCTGGAAATGTCTTACAATTTAAAACCTGGTTCCTAAATCTCTGTCTTACCATTATATAATCTATCTGATACCTTTTAGTATCTCCAGGGTTCTTCCATGTACACAACCTTCTTTCATGATTCTTAAACCAAGTGTTAGTTATGACTAAGTTGTGCTTTGTGCAAAATTCTACTAGGCGGCTTCCTCTTACATTTCTTAGCCCCAATCCATATCCACCTACTACGTTTCCTTCTCTCCCTTTTCCTACATTCGAATTCCAGTCACCCATGACTATTAAATTTTCATCTCCCTTCACTATCTGAATAATTTCTTTTATTTCATCATACATTTCTTCAATTTCTTCGTCATCTGCAGAGCTAGTTGGCATATAAACTTGTACTACTGTAGTAGGTGTGGGCTTCGTATCTATCTTGGCCACAGTAATGCGTTCACTATGCTGTTTGTAGTAGCTTACCCGCATTCCTATTTTCCTATTCATTATTAAACCTACTCCTCCATTACCCCTATTTGATTTTGTGTTTATAACCCTGTAGCCACCTGACCAAATGTCTTGTTCCTCCTGCCACCGAACTTCACTAATTCCCACTATATCTAACTGTAACCTGTCCATTTCCCATTTTAAATTTTCTAACCTACCTGCCCTATTAAGGGATCTGACATTCCACGCTCCGATCCGTAGAACACCAGTTTTCTTTCTCCTGATAACGACGTCCTCTTGAGTAGTCCCTGCCCGGAGATCCGAATGGGGGACTATTTTACCTCGGGAATATTTTATCCAAGAGGACGCCACCATCATTTAATCATACAGTAAAGCTGCATGCCCTCGGGAAAAATTACGGCCGTAGTTTCCCCTTGCTTTCAGCCGTTCGCAGTACCAGCACAGCAAGGCCGTTTTGGTTATTGTTACAAGGCCAGATCAGTCAATCATCCAGACTGTTACCCTTGCAACTATTGAAAAGGCTGCTGCCCCTCTTCAGGAACCGCACGTTTGTCTGGCCTCTCAACAGATACCCCTCCGTTGTGGTTGTACCTACGGTACGGCTATCTGTATCGCTGAGGCACGCAAGCCTCCCCACCAACGGCAAGGTCCATGGTTCATGGGGGGGGGGGGGGGGGGGGTCACCATAATAATAGAGGGCATATTACTTCTGTAAATAAGCAACAGGTGTGGCACTAACACTGATCCTTGGGGCACCCCCTATTTGACAATACTTCACATCACAGCCATGATCAACACTGTGAACAATGACCTTTTGCTGTCTGTTCTTAAAGTAAAAGGTGAACTAATTGAGAGTTACTTCCTGTATTCCGTAATGGTCCAACTTCTGGAGCAATATTTTGTGATCAACACAATCAAATGCCTTAGCAAATTAAAAAACATGCCTAGCATTCGAAACCTTTTGTTTAATCGATCCAGGAACTCACGGAGAAAAGATGATACAGCATTTGCAGATGTTAAACGTCTTCTAAAGCCGAACTGTACATTTGGTAGCAAATTATGTGTTATAAAATGAGCAATTTTCCTGACATACATTGCCTTTTCAATAACTTTAGCAAACACTGATATGGTAGAAACAGGTCTAAAATTGTCTACATTATCCCTTTCTTCCTTTTTATAAAGCGGCTTTACTACTGAGTACTTAAATCGGTCAGGGCACTGACCATTCCTAATTACAAATATGTCTATATACATGGCTAACATGTGCAGCACAGTACTTTAGTATTGTGCTGGATACTCCATCATATCCAAAATAGTCCCTATTCTTCAATGACTTAATTATTGACTCAATCTCCCCCTTGTCTGTATCACAGACATCAATCTCAGAAAGGCATTTTCCAAGACAGTTATATGATTCCCTGTATAAACTAGATTTTTATTTAATTCGCCTGAAATTCCCAGAAAATGTTTTTTAATTACTGCGCACCTATCTGATTTTAATACGTGGTTTAAGAATCATGAAAAAAGGTTGTATACATGGAAGAACCCTGGTGATACTAAAAGGTATCAGATAGATTATATAATGGTAAGACAGAGATTGAGGAACCAGGTTCAAAGTTGTAAGACATTTCCAGGGGCAGATGTGGACTCTGACCACAAACTATTTGTTATGACCTGTAGATTAAAACTGAAGAAACTGCAAAAAGGAGGGAACTTAAGGAGATATGACCTGGATAAACTGAAAGAACCAGAGGTTGTACAGAGTTTCTGGGAGAGCGTAAGGGAACAATTGACAGGAATGGGGGAAACAAATACAGTAGAAGAAGAATGGGTAGCGTTGAGGGATGAAGTAGTGAAGGCAACAGATAATCAAGTAGGTAAAAAGACGAGGGCTAGTAGAAATCCTTGGGTAACAGAAGAAATATTGAATTTAATTGATGAAAGGAGAAAATATAAAAATGCAGTAAATGAAGCAGGCAAAAAGGAATACAAACGACTCAAAAATGAGATCGACAGGAAGTGCAAAATGGCTAAGCAGGGATGGCTAGAGGACAAATATAAGGATGTAGAGGCTTATCGCACTAGGGGTAAGATAGATACTGCCTACAGGAAAATTAAAGAGACCTTTGGAGATAAGAGAACCACTTGCATGAGCATCAAGAGCTCAGATGGAAACCCAGTTCTAAGCAAAGAAGGGAAAGCAGAAAGGTGGAAGGAGTATATAGAGGGGCTATACAAGGGCGATGTACTTGAGGACAATATTATGGAAATGGAAGAGGATGTAGATGAAGATGAAATGGGAGATACGATACTGCATGAAGAGTTTGACAGAGCACTGAAAGACCTGAGCCGAAACAAGGCCCCCGGAGTAGACAACATTCCATTGGAACTACTGACGGCCTTGGGAGAGCCAGTCCTGACAAAACTCTGCCATCTGGTGAACAAGATGTATGAAACAGGCGAAATACCCGCAGACTTCAAGAAGAATATAATAATTCCAATCCCAAAGAAAGCAGGTGTTGACAGATGTCAAAATTACCGATCAATCAGTTTAATAAGCCACAGCTGCAAAATACTAACACGAATTATTTACAGACGAATGGAAAAACTAGTAGAAGCCAACCTCGGGGAAGATCAGTTTGGATTCCGTAGAAATGTTGGAACACGTGAGGCAATACTGACCTTACGACTTATCTTAGAAGAAAGATTAAGGAAAGGCAAACCTACGTTTCTAGCATTCGTAGACTTAGAGAAAGCTTTTGACAATGTTGACTGGAATACTCTCTTCCAAATTCTAAAGGTGGCAGGGGTAAAATGCAGGGAGCGAAAGGCTATTTACAATTTGTACAGAAACCAGATTGCAGTTATAAGAGTCGAGGGACATGAAAGGGAAGCAGTTTTTGGGAAGGGAGTAAGACAGGGTTGTAGCCTCTCCCCGATGTTATTCAATCTCTATATAGAGCAAGCAGTAAAGGAAACAAAAGAAAAATTCGGGGTAGGTATTAAAATCCATGGAGAAGAAATAAAAACTTTGAGGTTTACCGATGACATCGTAATTCTGTCAGAGACAGCGAAGGACTTGGAAGAGCAGTTGAATGGAATGGATAGTGTCTTGAAAGGAGGATGTAAGATGAACATCAACAAAAGCAAAACGGGGATAATAGAATGTAGTCGAATTAGGTCGGGTGCTGCTGAGGGAATTAGATTAGGAAATGAGACACTTAAAGTAGTAAAGGAGTTTTGCTATTTGGGGAGCAAAATAACTGATGATGGTCGAAGTAGAGAGGATATAAAATGTAGACTGGCAATGGCAAGGAAAGCATTTCTGAAGAAGAGAAATTTGTTAACATCGAGTATAGATTTAAGTGTCAGGATGTCATTTCTGAAAGTATTTGTATGGAGTGTAGGCATGTATGGAAGTGAAACATGGACGGTAAATAGTTTGGACAAGAAGAGAATAGAAGCTTTCGAAATGTGGTGCTACAGAAGAATGCTGAAGATTAGATGGGTAGATCACATAACTAATAAGGAAGTATTGAATAGGATTGGGGAGAAGAGAAGTTTGTGGCACAACTTGACCAGAAGAAGGGATCGGTTGGTAGGACATGTTCAGAGGCATCAAGGGATCACCAATTTAGTATTGGAGGGCAGTGTGGAGGGTAAAAATCGTAGAGGGAGACCAAGAGATGAATACACTAAGCAGATTCAGAAGGATGTAGGTTGCACTAGGTACTGGGAGATGAAGAAGCTTGCACAGGATAGAGTAGCATGGAGAGCTGCATCAAACCAGTCTCAGGACTCAAGACCACAACAACAAACATCTGATTTATCAGTAACAGAAATATTTTTACTACGAATCCATGAAGGCATTGTTGGCTAGTATCTACGCAGCGAAAGGAAACGTGGTCTCATGATTAGGAATGTTCTTTCATGTCGCCGAAAGCGAGAATGGACTGCATGCCATACCAAATGGAAATCTAGTTAAAGGGTAAGTTATTTCGTTCGTCGTATGGCAGTTCCCGTGACTACCTTGAGAAATTTTGAGCCTTAAAAGTCTTGTCAAATCCTTGTCACCATGCAAGACAAGTTGCAGAAGTGGTTGCGTGATGTCGCTAACAGTAGCCTCAGGGTGTAGCCGGAACCGTAACAGAACAGCAAGTATTTTTGACCGAAGATTTGAATCCGCTTCTAAGGTGTTGAAGAAAAGAGGGCGCGTCTAATTGTTGAGAGGGTACGTTGAAAATTATTCTCCACTTTATTCTACCAAGTTTCTCCTTTCTAACTGCACGATGCGGAAGGTAAAAAATAGTGTTACTTGCGTCTTCAAGAGGAGCAAGTTCTATATGGTACCTTGTAATGTAGTCCAACGTAAGACGGTGGTAAGTGTCCTTTAAGGAATCGTTAATGAAAAGTCTTTTCCGTAAACTTCGACATCTACTTCCCGCATTCAATCGGTTGGTGGAACATATATGATATTTTGTTTCTTAACCAAACGAACGACTCTTCGCTGATTGACCACAGGATAAGATACCTGAAATTCTTGAAGAAGGACAGATTCTTTATTAGTCTCTACCGTATCATGCTGTGCAGTTATGCCAATGGTCTCTAGATCCCAGAATGGTCTCAGTTGGTCACTGGTGGGCAGGTGGTCCGGAAATACAAAGTTAACAACAGCTAAATTCGCACAGACGGTAGATCTGCATCCACTGAGGATCCGACCGAATATGGTGAGAAACAGGACAATGGATTTAGAAATACCTATCAGAAGATAATCGGTGAGAGTGTGGATCGGTTAACTGCAGTCAGCAGACGTGTGTGATATCTTTAATCTCTTGTGGCGCTTTGGGCTGATGAGTAATGGCGCTTTCATACTCGCTGACATACTTCACAGAATTATGCCACGCTCCTCTAATTTCGGAACTGACAAAGATACTCCATCGGGACGAGCTCCAAGGAAATTGGAACGTGAAAACACTAAGCTCTCCTTTATCTAGGCTAGGTAGTTTCAAATATTTTATTAAGGAGCTTGCTATGATAGAGCCTTGGCTTCCGTTATCTAGCTTAGCCCTCTTGGTGCTACGATGGGCACCTGCGTGGTTTGCAAGAATGCGAAGGTGGGTGTAGCTGCGTCGATTACTAACAGAGACGACATTGCTCTGTGCTGTCGTCCTACATGTCGTACCTTGACCGTAGCTTGAACATATAACGACTTGTGATACGGTCTTTTACAATTAGCACAAACACCCGGCTCTTCTTTCCGCAATTTGACGCCTCGTATACCTTGTTTAGGCATAGAAAACAAGAGTTATGGGCGTTTAATTTCCGTCTTCGTTTTATGAAGTCAGTAACCTTATTACATTCTTGGGCCCCGGCCACGTCCTTCATAAAAGATGCAAAACGGGCAGTAACTTTTATTATCCTTCGGTAATGTTTGTTTCTGACTATCGCGGACATGAAGGCCGGCAGCTGTGAAAGAGTAAGTCAACGTGTTACTGTCGCAACGAATCTTCTGTGAAGTAAGCGCTGCATCTATTTCCCTTTCTATAAATTCCGCTTGTGGTATAGACGAAGTAATCAAAACGTCCTCGGTCCCGGGTTCCAAACCACCCGACGCACAAATTTCGTCTAATAATCAGCATTGGCGGCCGAAGACTTCTGTCAACGGCTTTGCCACAGAGGGCGTAGGAGAGGACAGAGGTTCAGGATACTTACTCTCTTGTCGTTGGGATGGGAAACTGCCCCTAAAGTCGGAAGAATCAGCAATGATCAACGGCATGAGGATGCAGAAAGCAATAGACACCACTGAATTAAAAACACATAACATGTATCCACAAGACATGCGGCCAGTAATTGAAAATATGTCATGATGAACTCTCCACTGGCAAAAGATTCCAGAATAGTCCCCCATTAGCATCTGCGGGAGGAGACTGACAAAGATGAGATGACCATCAGAAAAATTTTGAATAATCAACGAAAGCATAACGTTCTACGAGTCGGGGCATGAATGTCAGAAGCCTGAATGTATTAGGGAAGATAGTACCAACAGCAGAAGAAAATGGTTTAACGGGAGTCGGATTCGTTATGAATACGAAGGTAGAGCACAGAGTGGGTTACAGTGAACAATTCAGTGAGAGGATTGTTCTTATCAGAATCGATAGCAAACCAACACCGACAACGATAGTACAGGTATACATACCGTCATCGCAAGCTGAAGATGAAGAGAGAGGAAAAGTATATCAGGAAAGTGAAAAAGTAAGACATTACATGCCGGCCGCGGTGGTCTCGCGGTTCTAGGCGCGCAGGCCGGATCTGCGCTACTGCTACGGTCGCAGGTTCGAATCCTGCCTCGGGCATGGATGTGTGTGATGTCCTTAGGTTAGTTAGGTTTAACTAGTTCTAAGTTCTAGGGGACTGATAACCTAAGATGATAAGTCCCATAGTGCTCAGAGCCATTTGAACCATTTTTTAGACATTACATAAAGGGAGATGAAAATCTAATAGTCGTGGGTGACTTGATTGCGTTTGTAGGGGAAGGAGTAGAAAAAAAGGTTACAGGAGAAAATGGGCTTGGTAGTAGGAATGACAGAGGAGAAAGAATTTCACCTAGTACTAGCGAATACTCTATTCAAGAATCACAAGAGGGTGTGGTATACTTGAAAAAGTCTGGGTGATACGGAAAGATTTCAGTTAGATTACATCATGGTTAGACAGTGATTCCGAAATCATATACTGAGTTTTAAGGAGTACCAAGCAGCAGATATAGACACGGATCACAATATAGTATTGATGAAGAGTAGGCTGAAGTTCAAGAGATTAGTAAGGAAGAACCAATACTCAAAGAAGTGGGGTGGGATACGGAAGTACTAAGGGGTGACAAGACATGCTTGAATTTCTCTAAGGCTATAGATACTATAAAAAAGAATACAAGAGTAATGGACATATCTAAAAAGGATAATCACTGAAACTGAAAAGAAAAAACATAGACACAAAGAAAGAAACTGCTAAGAAACCATGGGTAACAGAAGAAGTACTCCAGTTGATCGATGAAAGAAGCCAGTACAAAAATGTTCGGGGAAATTCTGGAATACAAAAATACAAGTTGATGAGGAATGAAATAAAGCGGAAGTGCAGGGAAGCAAAGACGAAATGGCTGCATGAAGAATGTGATGAAATCGAAAAATAAATGATTTCTAGATGAACTGACTCAGCATATAGGAAAGTCAAAACAACCTTCAGTGACATTAAAAGCAAGGTTGGTAGCACAAAGAGTGTTATGGAAATACCAATGTTAAATGCAGAGGAGAGGGCGCATAGGTGCAAAGAGTATATTGAAGGGCTCTACGAGCGGGAAGATTTTTCTGACGTGATATATGAAGAAACAGGAGCCGATTTAGAAGAGATTGGGGTTCCAGTATTACGATCAGAATTTAAGAGAGCTTTGGAGGACTTAAAATCAAACAAGACAGAAGGGATCGATAACATTCCATCAGAATTTCTAAAATCATTGATGGAAGTGGCAACCCTTCACGTTGGTGTGCAGAATGTATGAGTCTGACGACATGCCATCTGACTTTCGGAAAAATATCATCAACACAATTCGGAAGGCTGCAAGAGCTGACAAGTGCGAGAATTACCGCACAATCAGCTTAACAGAGCATGCATCAAAGTTGCTGACAAGGATAATATACATAAGAATGGAAAATGAAATTGAGGATGTGCTGAACGACCATCAGTTTGTCTTTAGAAAAGATAAAGGCGCCCGAGAGGCAATTCTGACTTTGCGGTTGATAATGAAATCAAGATTAAATAAAAATCATAGGATTTTTCGACCTGGAAAAAGCATTCGGCCATGTAAAATGGTGAAAGATTTTCGAAATTCTGAGGAAAGTAGGGGTAAGCTATAGGGAGAGACAGGAAATGTACAATATGCACAAGAGACAAGAGGGAATAATAACACTGGACGACCAAGAACGAAGTGCTCGGATTAAAAAGGGTGTAAGACAGGGATGTCTTTCGCCCCTACTTTTCAATCTGTACATCGAAGAAGCAATGAGGGAAATAAAAGAATGGTTCAGGAGTGGAATTAAAATTAAAATTGAAAGGATATCAGTGAGTAGGTTGGGCTCACGAAAATGTAGGTTACGAAAAGCGTGTGGAAGTGACTGCATTCGCTAGATTCAGCGACTCTGAATTTCTTGGTTGGGACGAAGAATTTTCGGGCTTGCATGGAAATCTTCTCTGATATAGGCGATGGTTCTTGCGCAGTCTTAGGGTTGCATTCATTGACTAAACATCATGCTGAAAGTGACTTTGAACAGTGCATGACAAAACTCGATGTGACATCGTTCCATATTGGAGAAACTGCTGAGAGCGCTACGCTGAAAGAAGGTTCATCCCTATCGCAAGAGGAACAATTTAAGCTACATGCATAACCACATTGATTGCAGTCAATTTGCTTGACAGTCTACTCTAAGGTGCGGGGAACTGCTGCGGGTAAGCGTGGGAACTAACTGGCCTGTAAAACGTGTTGTGTGGTAGAACCACTAAAGGAATATGAGGACTTAGTGTTTTGTACGCAGCGGAGTGGTGCGCTTACAGGAATTAGAGTGCAGGAACTGCCCATTGGAATAGATAAATATGTGACTGCGGATATGGAGGTGTCTAAAGGGATGACGGTTGCCATTTTGGAGATTTTAGAGGAAGAGCATTCGGACAAAGACAATTCTGACCCTAAGCATAAGCTAATGGCCACTTTAGCTGCATTGCGGGAAAAGGCAAAGCACTCGAAACGGGCACAAAAGTTAGCAATGGAGTAGTTTTAATTAGAGTTTAAGAACCAGTTTGTCGACCATTGCCCGCAGTAAAACATATTCCCATCTAGAAATGAGCGACTTGTGTAACGTAAACTATACCGCATATCTCAACACTTGCAACTGGTGATGGAGGATTTAACTATTCAGCAGTAACAAGGCAGTTACAAGGCGCCATTAAGCACCAGTTCCTGCGGGGCACAGGTGGTATCGTCCCGAACAGCAGTACGGATGCAACCAAAGTTTATCGGTATAATTGTGAGAAGAGGTATCTTAATATTGCACGTAATAGCTGTGCAATGGATCTATAATGGCAAATGCAGGTTTTATGGTCAATATCATTTATTACAAGGTGACTGTATACAATATTTAAAAACTGAAAATTACTACACATGAAAAAACATGTAAGAATATACACTGATATGACGAAAGTTACGTTATAGCGATGTGCACATGTACATATGGTCACGGTGTCGCGTACTCAAGGTGTAAAGGCCGGTGCACTGACCGAGTTCTTTGTATTCAGGCGATTCATGCGAAAAGGTTTCTGACGTGATTATGGCCACATGATGGGAATTAGCAAACTTTGAACGCGGAATGGTAGTTGGAGTTAGCGGCATGAAACATTCCATTTCGGAAAGCGTTTAGGAATTCTACATTCCGCGATCTACAGTGTCGAGAATGTGCTGAGAATACCACATTTCAGGCAATCGCTATCATCACGGACAACACAGTGGCCGACGGACTTCATTTAACAACCTAGAGCAGCATCTTTTGTGAAGAGTTGTCAGTGCTAACACACAAGTAACACCGCGTAAATTAAGTGCAGAAATCAATGTGGGACGTACGAAGGATGTGTCCGTTAGGATATTGACGTTAAAGGGGCTATGTAAGGGGTGCCTTTGCTATCAGCAAGACATCGCCTGCAGCAACTCTCCTGGACTCGTGATCGTACCGGTTGGACCCCAGGCGACTGGAAAACCGTGGTCTGTTCAGAGTTCCAGTTTCAGTTCGTAAGAACTGACGGTAGGGTTCGAGTGTGGTGCAGATACCACGAAGCCATGGACCCAAAAGTGTCAACAAGACAGTGTACAAGCTGGTGGTGGCTCCATAATGGCATGAAATGTACTGGCTCTTCTAGTCCAATTGAACTCTGAAACGATAACTGACTGGAAATGGTTATATTCTGCTACTTGGTGTTCATTTGCAGCCAAACAACGATGGAATTTTTGCGGCTAACAATACGCCATGACACCAGGCCACAGTTGCTCGCTACTGGTTTAAAGAATATTCTGGACAATTCAAGCAAATGATTTGATTGCCCAGATCGTTCGACATGAAGCCCATTGAATATTTGTGGGACTACAATCGAGAGGTCAGTTCGCCCACAAAATCCTACACCGGCAACACATTCGCAATTATGGGCGGCTATAGAGGCAGTATGGCTCAGTATTTCTGCAGGGACTTCCAGCGACTTGTTGCGTCTATGCCACGTAGAGTTTCTGAACTATGCTCGGCAAAAGGAGGTCCGACACAATACTGGGAAGTATCCCATGACTTTTGTCACCTCAGCGTGGAATCACACAAAAAAACAATTTGATCTCTTTGGTCCTCACGGCAAGTCTGTTCTTCAGCTTCTTCTTCCTTCTCATTTATGATGTTGTCAATTAGGGCTTCCGCGTCATCGGAACCTCCTCAGCATCATCCTCGCTGAGGTCCGGTTCCGGCATATCTGGTCATAACAATTTTTGCAAGTGGCAGAACTACAGATTTCTGTATTTAAAAAAAAAAATTGGAGTCTTTGTGCGACCACCTTCCGTACATTTGCGAGAAAAGATTTTCAGTTGAAAGTCTGAAGTTTTTTCCATTTTGTTATGGGAAAGATCACTCGTCTTCGTGGCATCACAGAACTGTTGTAATCTGTTCGTTACCAAACAATGCTTGTATTTCTGGGTAGTTACGAACAGAATAATATCTATACTAAGATGGTATCTGTTCTTTCGGACATGTCCGAAAGAACAGATACCACCTTAGTATATATATATACACTCCTGGAAATGGAAAAAAGAACACATTGACACCGGTGTGTCAGACCCACCATACTTGCTCCGGACACTGCGAGAGAGCTGTACAAGCAATGATCACACGCACGGCACAGCAGACACACCAGGAACCGCGGTGTTGGCCGTCGAATGGCGCTAGCTGCGCAGCATTTGTGCACCGCCGCCGTCAGTGTCAGCCAGTTTGCCGTGGCATACGGAGCTCCATCGCAGTCTTTAACACTGGTAGCATGCTGCGACAGCGTGGACGTGAATCGTATGTGCAGTTGACGGACTTTGACCGAGGGCGTATTGTGGGCATGCGGGACGCTGGGTGGACGTACCGCCGAATTGCTCAACACGTGGGGCGTGAGGTCTCCACAGTACATCGATGTTGTCGCCAGTGGTCGGCGGAAGGTGCACGTGCCCGTCCACCTGGGACCGGACCGCAATGACGCACGGATGCACGCCAAGACCGTAGGATCCTACGCAGTGCCGTAGGGGACCGCACCGCCACTTCCCAGCAAATTAGGGACACTGTTGCTCCTGGGTTATCGGCGAGGACCATTCGCAACCGTCTCCATGAAGCTGGGCTACGGTCCCGCTCACCGTTAGGCCGTCTTCCGCTCACGCCCCAACAACGTGCAGCCCGCCTCCAGTGGTGTCGCGACAGGCGTGAATGGAGGGACGAATGGAGACGTGTCGTCTTCAGCGATGAGAGTCGCTTCTGCCTTGGTGCCAATGATGGTCGTATGCGTGTTTGGCGCCGTGCAGGTGAGCGCCACAATCAGGACTGCATACTACCGAGGCACACAGGGCCAACACCCGGCATCATGGTGTGGGGAGCGATCTCCTCCACTGGCCGTACACCCCTGGTGATCGTCGAGGGGACACTGAATAGTGCACGGTACATCCAGACCGTCATCGATCCCATCGTTCTATCATTCCTAGACCGGCAAGGGAACTTGCTGTTCCAACAGGACAATGCACGTCCGCATGTATCCCGTGCCACCCAACGTGCTCTAGAAGATGTAAGTCAACTACCCTGGCCAGCAAGATCTCCGGATCTGTCCCCCAGAGCATGTTTGGGACTGGATGAAGCGTCGTCTCACGCGGTCTGCACGTCCAGCACGAACGCTGGTCCAACTGAGGAGCCAGGTGGAAATGGCATGGCAAGCCGTTCCACAGGACTACATCCAGCATCTCTACGATCGCCTCCATGGGAGAATAGCAGCCTGCATTGCAGCGAAAGGTGGATATACACTGTACTAGTGCCGACATTGTGCATGCTCTGTTGCCTGTGTCTATGTGCCTGTGGTTCTGTCAGTGTGATCATGTGATGCATCTGAGCCCAGGAATGTGTCAATAAAGTTTCCCCTTCCTGGGACAATGAATTCACGGTGTTCTTATTTCAATTTCCAGGAGTGTAGTTGAAGCTCACCGGCCAGTTGACCATCTTCTTCTTCTGTGCGAATGCACAAACAGCGCCCGAACACTTACGGGAATCGGCAACGCGCCACGAGTAATGAGTATAATGGGCGGGGGCACTACGTATGTAGTGCGGGACAATACGTTGAGAATGTGGGTTTCGCCGGAGGCGCGCCAGGGATGAATCCCTGCAATCGTGCTGTCCTCTGTGTCCTCGGTGGCTCAGATGGATATAGCGTCTGACGTGTAAGCAGGAGATCCCGGGTTCGAGTCCCGGTCGGTGCATACATTTTCATTTGTCCCCATTGACGTATGTCAACGCCTGTCAGCAGCTAAGGGTGTTCATTTCATTGTAATTTCAGAATAATATCTGTTTGCGTCTCGAATCAACGACAGTCTCGCGACTTGGAATTTGGGTTCTGCTACAGGTTTAGAGAATATTCAGTGTAAAAGGATGTCCAGTGTACCTCTGTTCTTGTCTTCAACGTACAATGTAATAACAAACCATTCTCCTGTTGGTTAATGCTGTTCCGACGGACTCGTTGTGGAAATGACTCTCGGACCCATCGCTGTGAAATTCCCACAGTCCCTAATGTCACAACGTATATCTGTCAGGTGCACATATGAACTATTGAGGGAATCCCATAAAGATATTCTCGCCAGAGAACCAGTTCTACAATGCTTCTGCTAATTCAGAAATTTGGTTTCTTTCGCATCTAGCTGTTTGAAAATACCAAGTCAGACATTGAAAAGTTTTGCTTTTAAGCAGAGTTGACTTCCCTCTTCAATTGTCCTAATGGAACTGCAGCAACGTAACTACCTCTTATTGCATGAAGGAAATTTGCGCCATGTTGAGCACAGAGCGCTTGGATAATTCTGTTCGACTCTTCTGGAAATACACAATATTTGATCAAAAGTATCCGGACACCTGGCTTAAAATGACTTAAAAGTTCGTGGCGCCCTCCATCGGTAATGCTGGAATTCGATATGGTGTTGGCCCACGCTTAGCCCTGATGACAGCTTCCACTCTCGCAGCCATACGTTCAAGCAGGTGCTGGAAGGTTTCTTGGGGAATGGTAGCCCATTCTTCACGAAGTGCTGCACCGAGGAGAGGTATCGGAAGCGGTCGGTGAGGCCTGGCACGAGGACGGCGTTCCAAAACATCGCAAAGGTGTTCTATAGGATTCAGGTCAGGACTCTGTGCAGGCCAGTCCATTACGGAGATGTTATTGTTGTGTAACCACTCCGCCACAGGCTGTGCATTATGAACAGGTGCTCGATCATCTTGAAAGATGCAATCGCCATCCTCGAATTGCTCTTAAACAGTGGGAAGCAAGAAGGTTCTTAAAACATCAATATAGGCCTGTGCTGTAATAGTGTCACGCAAAATCACAATGGATAAAGCCTCCTCAGTGAAAAACACGACCACACCATAACAACACCGCCTCCGAATTTTACTGTTGGTACCACACACGCTTGCAGAAGACGTTCACCGGGCATTCACCATACCCACACCCTTTCATAGGATCGCCACATTGTGTACCGTAATTCGTCACTCCACACTAAGTTATTCTACTGTTCAATCGTCCAGTATTTATGCTCCTTAAACAAGCGAGGCGTCGTTTCGCATTTACCTGCTTATAAGCAGCCGCTCGACCATGAAATCCATGTTTTCTCACTTCCCGCCTAACTATCATAGTACTTGCAGTGAATCCTAATCCAGTTAGAAATTCCTGTGTGGTGGTGTGGATAGATGTCTTCCTATTACACATTACGATCCTCTTCAATTGCCGGCGGTCTCTGTCAGTCAACAGACAAGGTCGGTCTGTATCCTTTTGTTTTGTACTTGTCCCTTCACGTTTTCACTTCACTATTACCTCGGAAACAGTGGATCTGGAGATGTTTAGGAGTGCGTAAATCTCGCGTGCAGACGTACGACACAAGTGACAGCCAATCACCTGACCACATTCTAAGTCCGTGAGTCCCATGGAGCGCCTCATTCTGCTCTCTAACGATGTCTGATGACTACTAAGATCGCTGATATGGAATACCTGGCAGTAGGTGGCAGCACAAAGCGCCAAACACGAAAAACGTATGTTTTTGGGGGCTACCGGACACTTTTGATCACATAGTGTATGTTATTTTCCTGAGAGATTAATGCTATCAATAACGTCAGGATATCTACTACGGCTTCATATGTTGCTTTGCTACTTCGGTGCTTTGGTAATGGATCTCACTAGGGTACCCTTCAAAATCTTCAATGACACTACATCGAAAGTACACATTGTGCACACAGTCTTGCACACTGATTCGAACGTGGCTCATGCAGAAGGCACTCGCCATCAGTTACGCCATATCTACCCAATCTCGGGTCCAATTTTTCTTGTATCGGAAGGGGCGCGGCACACAGCGATGACTTTCTACACTTACAGATACTGTCCTCAATGAAGAGAGGCAATGGGAAGGGTGCAGGTTCAAATTTTAACAGTTCTTTCAGTTCATCAGACTGCTTGGCAATACAAACCTCTTGATAGAGTAAGATGATTGAGTGTGTTTTTCTTAGGCGGAGTTTTGAGAACACATGAAACTGAAGCTGGTGTAGCAACCTTATCTTTCGTCTGAACTTCACGCCTTCAAAATTTTCTCGTATCATTTTCTGTATTGTGTTGATGCCAATTCCCTGGAATAATTAACAGTCTCTCTCCACGGCCAACTGCTCCTTTGCTGAGTAGTAGTGTCTCCTCAGCCTCAACGCACGGTGGATGTTCAGAGAACCTTAATTACAGGGGAAGACGTCATACTTATTCGTTGTTCCGATGTTCCTTAACATAGGACAGTGGACATCTCTATTTGCTAACGAAAGTGTTGGACTAATAGCATAACAAAAGTCCATCGAGACAGCATAATATCCTTTATGCAGCGACAGTTCCACAGCGCTCCATAACTCTTCATCGCTGTCATTAGGACCAGTTCTGTGGTCATCTCTGATCAGACACCTGATCGTTTTTTCAGAAAAAATACAACGGCTGTGGCGGAAAGAAAGAACCCAATAGTATGCGACAGCAAGGTTAGTGTTGAAAATCCTGTTCTACCCACCTCGTATAAGTACTAAAGAAAAAGGTTAAGCAATGATATGAAATTTGACGGTGACATAACATTAGAACTACTGAATGCGAATGAAATTAGATTTGTTGGAAGGGTTCTGGGAAAATGTATCGCGACTGTAAAGGAAACCACGTACGACAGGCAATTATGATCTATCCTAGAGAACTGTTCCACTGTTTGAAGTCTTTATCAAGGTGTGACATGGAGAGAATTCCTAAACGCGCTGTTTCGATGATGTCGTCGGTATAGACCAAACGAAAGTGTCAGATAATGGCTCGGAGAACTTCAATAAGAATCATTAAAGGAAAGACAATGCAACTCTTCCGAAATGCTGTTGCGTAAATTAAGGAAACCTGTATTTGAATAAAATTGTGCTACAGTTCTGCAACCACCATCGTATTTTTCGCGTTGGTGTCCTGAGAATTAGACTGTTTTGCACATAATTAGAACCGCACACCATTCAGTGTTTTCACAACATGAAACGCCTACAGCCCTCCTTATGCTTTATTTATTGTTTAGCTACCAGTTTCGGCACTTCAGTGCGTCATCTTCAGGCCTTAGTTGATGCTGCAGGGGTTATCACTATACATATATACGCTACATCAGTGGCCAACGTAACTGGTTTACGAAGACTATCTGTAACTGCGATGTCAGCAATCCAGCCATCAGCTGCACTTGATGGTTGAAGTTTTGACATAACAGTTGCAAATAGTATGCGTGAACCAGTAATGCTGGCCACTGATGCGACGTATATTTAGATCGTAATAATCCCATCAACTAAGGCCTGAAGATGAGAAACAAAAATTTGGTGATGGCGAACATCTGCACTTTCCTGTAATCAAAGAAATCACTTTTAATCCAAGTACAGTTTACATGCACAAATATAAAATAATTATTTAATTATTGTTGTGATTGTGTATTCAGTAGAATGTTCTTAAACATGATGAAAGCAAGAGTTATCCGTTATTGCTGACAAATGCGATAGTTGTTTATGAATATCAGAAACATGTTTTATGTACCCTCGATTAAATATTGAAGTGATGTTTGATATGTTTCTGTTCAACTGTTGACAATTTAAATTCTGCAACAAAGCTATTTTTAAGTAACAGACAGGTGGATGGCTGAGTAGCACAAAACTCTTCCGTACGTTACGTGACTCTTACTACACCCTCATCCAGTGTCTAGTTGTTTTTACCACTTCCGGCTTCCAGGGGAATCTACATTGAAGCGCCGAAGAATCTGGTATAGGCATGCGTATTCAAATACAGCCAGAATATGGCGCTGCAGTCGGCAACGCCTACATAACACAACAAGTGACTGGCGCAGTTGTTAGATCGGTTACCGCTGCTACAATGGCATGTTAACAAGATTTAAATGAGCTTGAACGTGTTGTTATAGTCCGCGTACGAGCGATGGGAAACAGCATCTCCGAGGTAGCGATGAAATGGGGATTTTCCCGTACGACCATTTCACGAGAGTACCGTGAATATCAAGAATTCGGTAAAACATCAAATCTCCAACATCGGTGAGTCTGGTAAAAGATCCTGCAAGAGTGTGACCAAATAAGACGGAAAAGAATCGATAAAATTGATAGAACTGCAACCCTTCCGCAAATTGCTGCATATTTCAATGCCGGGCCATCAACAAGTGACAGAGTAAGAACCATTCAAGGGAACATCATCGATAAGGGCTTTCGAAGCCGAACACCGACTCGTGTACTCTTGATGAAAAATGGTTCAAATGGCTCTGAGCACTATGCGACTTAACTTCTGAGGTCATGAGTCGCCTAGAACCTAAGGACATCACACACATCCATGCCCGAGGCAGGATTCGAACCTGCGACCGTAGCGGTCGCTGGGTTCCAGACTGTAGCGCCTAGAACCGCACGGCCACTCCGGCCGGCTACTCTCGATAACTGAATGGCAAAGAAACTTACGACTTGCCTGAGTCCGTCAACACCGTCGTTGGTGTGTTGATGACTGGAAACGTGTTGCTTGGTCGTTTCAAATTGTATTGAGGGGATGGACGTTTACGGGTATGAAGACAACCTCATGACTCCATGGACCCTGCTTGTCGGCCGCGGACTGTTGAAGCTGGTGGAGGCTCTGTAATGGTGTTGGGTGTGTGCAGTTGTAGTGACATGGGATCCCTGATATGTCTAGATACGACTCTGACATGTGATACGTACGTAAGCATCCTGTCTGATCACTAGCATCCATTAATGTCCATTGTGCATTCCGACGGACTTGGGCAATTCCAGCAGGACAATGCGACTCCCCCCCCCCCCTTCCCCCTCGCGTTACGTCCAAAATTTATACGGAATGGCTCCAGGAACACTCTTCTGAGTTTAAACACTTCCGCTGGCCACCAAATTCCCCAGACATGAACATTATTGAGCATATCTGGGATGCCTTCCAACGTGCTGTTCAGAAGAAATCTCGACCCCTTCGTACTCTTAAGGGTTTGTGGGCAGCCCTGCACGATTCATGGTGTCCTTCCATCTCTACTTCAGGTATTAGTACTCGCGATGGCCCTATACGATATTAGGCAGGTGTACCAGTTTCTTTGGCTCTTCAGTGTAGTAAAACGCTGATCGCATACGAAACCAAAGCGATCGATATGAGGTAGAACCCAATAGATATGCAACACAAGTGACGTACAGGTAACGAGTGTACAATTTTAACAGTCCAATGCTACACAGAAAACTACGGCAGTCTACAGTTACTTATGATACGTAGTCTACGATAGTTTTGCAGATCTAGTAATGAGTATTTCCCACCATGCACAGTACAGTGACTTGTGGAGTATATAATCCATGTGCAGATGTAGAAATCGCTTACAACAAGCGTAAATACCTTCTTTGTCCTGCGAGATATCGCCTGGTGCGTGCTCTAAAATGCTTTCAACAGACTTCGAAAGGACTTGAAGCGAAATCTCTTCTGTCACTGTCAGCTACTGGCAAGCGAAATATTTCGCCGTCGTTTGAGCTCAGGAACAACAAGGTGCTATTTCTGTCATTCGAGTGTTTTCCCTGCGCTAAAGATTTTCTGCCCGTACGATGTACCGCAGCGCACCGGGCTCAGCTGTTTGTATGCGGCGACTGGCGGATCACAGAAGCTTTTTAGGTAGTGAAACACCACGCAGACGCTGGATGGGCCCTCGTGCAGACACGTTTGATTCGCGGACAAGCGGCAGGTAATTGGTCGGTCGCCGCAGGCCGTCCGAGGCGGACCACCCGGCCTTTGACGAACCGCTGCCTGTATTCACTGGGGACGGCCCGCCAGCTATTCAGGGGAAGCCCAGCCTGTTATCCGGCTGGATGCGTGCTTCGCTGGCCGGGCACTTGTTTGCTTACAGCGAACCACAGTGGTCCGCGCGTCCCAAGAGGAGAAACTGATGATGCACGAGGTCTAAAATATAAAGGAAGATTCATCCACTGAAACAGTCTACGCTTTTACGCTGTTTAAATCGCAGGCACGGGTCCAGTGTAGGTTCTATGGAAGTGGGGTGGGATTGGGGAAGATCACAGTTTGTTAAATCCCCCCTCCATCATCTCCACTTTTAGTGTGCCACAGATTCCTATGGGGACAATAACATGCGAATTTTCCATTTTCATCTTGTAGCTGTAAATCGTAGCAGAGAGCTCCACAAAGTAGCCATGGTTAGGTATTCCTATTTTTAAGCTGAGTGAAAATAGATACAAATTGATAGAAATGAGTAATTACGATCTGCAACTGTTGAAGTATAATATTCAATAGTTTAATTACAGTAGAGTCAAATTAAGTACTTTAAACAATACCCTTTTCAAAAAGCGACAAAATATACATTTTCCCGACATGAGTTGGCGAAGTGTTCACTTAGTTTTAATCTCAGAAATAAGAGATACCGTAATAAATTGTTTTAATAAATAATTAAATAATATTAAAAAATAACATTTCTCTTTGTTCTGCAAAATTATATGTATTTGGCAGACCATTAGGAAGCGTTTCCCTTTTTAATATTACCATATTCTGTCAAGCACCGACGGAAAATTTGTTAAATAACTCCTTGTTAAATTGTTAAATAACTAATATATTTTATTGTAAAACGTGATGCGATTTACATTAGTTACACTTTTCATAAATAAAATCAAACTGTGTTGCACAAATTTCTTAGGTCCCAAAGGAACTATACTGTTACTACATCCACTTCTCTTTTGTCATGAATTTGAAAATTTTTCTTCGCAATATATGCACTCTCCGTCACCATTGTTGTCAAAAAAGTTTTTCTGGGGTTAAGTTGCCTGCTCTTCACACTCTTCTTGTTAGTGCCTTTTTTCTTCTGCTGCTTTTCGTTTTTCCTCCTTTTTACTTTCTTTTTCTACTTTTTCCTTATTTTCTGCTTCAATGTCACTCTTATGAGGACTTGCTGCAAATATCACTGCGGAGACCTTCCTGCGCCGCTGCATTAAAACTCCCCCCCCCCCCCCCCACACACACACACAAAGTGGGTAGAGGTCATTGCCGACGTGGCCAGTGGCCACTTTGCCCGCAATGACGCACAAAATCCAAACATCCTATGACATTTTGCCTGAACTTTCATTAACTAAAGTAGGATTACGGAGACAAGATATGAATTGTGGAGTCAAGATATGACACTTTCAAAACAGCTTCACTATAAAAAAAATTTAAAAAAAGGAAGTCGTATTTCCTGTTCACAATAGCCGGCCAATGTGACCGAGCGATTCTAGGCGCTACAGTCTGGAACCGCGCAACCGCTACGGTCGCAGGTTCGAATCCTGCCTCGAGCGTGGATGTGTGTGATGTCCTTAGGTTAGTAGGTTTTAATTAGTTCTAAGTTCTAGAGGACTGATGACCTCAGATGTTAAGTCCCATAGTGCTCAGCGCCATTTGAACCATTTTGTTCACAATACACGCACAAAATGACCACTTACCTACACCAGGATAACAAAAACCCACAAAAATTATTGAAACTCTGAGGAGCAGCACAGCATACAAGTTAGACTTCAAGGGGTGACTGTCCCTCCAGGGAGAATAAAGCATTTCCCGCGAGATGTCAGCACCTCAGTCCCCAGGGCCACAATGCCACTTTTGTCTCCATGGCCATTTTTCCCGACTATCCCCTACCGAACAGGAAATCCAGGGTCATCCCTGAATATCCAAAATAAGATCACGTTTTTGTCTGGAATTTCACTGATTCAGCCAACACTAATTTGTAGAACTGACAACTGTCGACTTGTTCCTTAGACAACAAGCTGCATCTTTTGACAGCTTCGTCGTTCCGAATTCCTTCGACTTTGCTGCCATTGAGGTCTTCACCGTAACCTTCACAAGGGGCTATTACGGTGTACTATGAATTGGGCCACCTGTACCAGGTTTATTTGATACTGCCTTGTGACCCAGGTTGTCAGATACCTCTATCAGGCGAAAGACAGTAGGTAAAAGAAATAAATGTTCGTTTATTTCGGGATGAAGAAGTCAACGTTAGCATGCATAAAGAATCAACACTAAAGGGTGAGAAATAATAGAAAGATATATTTAAAGAACAAAATGCTAAACTCCAGTATAAGAAATAAATCTGGAACAACATGGACAGCATAATGGAAAAGAGAACATGGGGAGAAGTTTCAATAACGGAAAAATACACTCATCAAAAAAAAGTTTTGTATCGCCTCGGTTCCGAGAGTTTCGGAGCCTGTACAGAAAACTGGAATAGAGATCAACATAAACATAATTTTCGCCCTTTTTATTGCTCATAAAAACCACACATTGCATGTTGTACCACCATACAGTGAGACCTTCAGAGGTGGTGGTTCAGATTGCTGTACACACTCGTAAATCTAATACCCAGTAGCACGTCCTTTGCATTGATACATGCCTGTATTCGTCGTGGCATACTATCCAAAAGTTCATCAAGGCAGATTGTCCCACTCCTCAATGGCGATTTGGCGTAGAACCCTCGGAGTGGTTGGTGAGTCACGTCGCCCATAAACAGCCCTTTTCAATCTATCCCAGGCATGTTGACAGGGTTCATGTCTGGAGAACATGCTGGCCACTCTAGTCGAGCGATGTCGTTATCATGAAGGAAGTCATTCACAAGTTGTGTACGATTGGGGTGCGAATTGTCGTCCATGAAGACGAATGCCTCGCCAATATCCTGCAGATATGGTTGCACTATCGCCTGGAGAATGACATTCACGTATCGTGCAGCCGTTACGGTGCCATCCATTACCACCAGCGGCCTACCTCGGACCCATGTAATGCCACGCCAAAACATCAGGGAACCTCCACCTTACTGCGCTCGCTGGACAGTGTGTCTAAGGCGTCCGGCCTGACTGGGTTGCCTCCAAACACGTCTCCGACGATTGTCTTGTGAAGAGAACGTGATGCCAATCCTGGGCGGTCCATTCGGCATGTTGTTGGGCCCATCTGCACCGCGCTGCATTGTCTACATCTACATCTACATCCATACTCCTCAAGCCACCTGACGGTGCGTGGCGGAGGGTACCCTGAGTACCTCTATCGGTTCTCCCTTCTATTCCAGTCTCGTATTGTTCGTGGAAAGAAGGATTGTCGGTATGCTTCTGTGTGGGCTCTAATCTCTCTGATTTTACCCTCAAGGTCTCTTCGCGAGATATACACTCCTGGAAATGGAAAAAAGAACACATTGACACCGGTGTGTCAGACCCACCATACTTGCTCCGGACACTGCGAGAGGGCTGTACAAGCAATGATCACACGCACGGCACAGCGGACACACCAGGAACCGCGGTGTTGGCCGTCGAATGGCACTAGCTGCGCAGCATTTGTGAACCGCCGACGTCAGTGTCAGCCAGTTTGCCGTGGCATACGGAGCTCCATCGCAGTCTTTAACACTGGTAGCATGCCGCGACAGCGTGGACGTGAACCGTATGTGCAGTTGACGGACTTTGAGCGAGGGCGTATAGTGGGCATGCAGGAGGCCGGGTGGACGTACCGCCGAATTTCTCAACACGTGGGGCGTGAGGTCTCCACAGTACATCGATGTTGTCGCCAGTGGTCGGCGGAAGGTGCACGTGCCCGTCGACCTGGGACCGGACCGCAGCGACGCACGGATGCACGCCAAGACCGTAGGATCCTACGCAGTGCCGTAGGGGACCGCACCGCCACTTCCCAGCAAATTAGGGACACTGTTGCTCCTGGGGTATCGGCGAGGAACTTTCGCAACCGTCTGCATGAAGCTGGGCTACGGTCCCGCACACCGTTAGGCCGTCTTCCGCTCACGCCCCAACATCGTGCAGCCCGCCTCCAGTGGCGTCGCGACAGGCGTGAATGGAGGGACGAATGGAGACGTGTCGTCTTCAGCGATGAGAGTCGCTTCTGCCTTGGTGCCAATGATGGTCGTATGCGTGTTTGGCGCCGTGCAGGTGAGCGCCACAATCAGGACTGCATACGACCGAGGCACACAGGGCCAACACCCGGCATCATGGTGTGGGGACCGATCTCCTACACTGGCCGTACACCTCTGGTGATCGTCGAGGGAACACTGAATAGTGCACGGTACATCCCAACCGTCATCAAACCAATCGTTCTACCATTCCTAGACCGGCAAGGGAACTTGCTGTTCCAACAGGACAATGCACGTCCGTATGTATCCCGTGCCACCCAAAGTGCTCTAGAAGGTGTAAGTCAACTACCTTGGCCAGCAAGATCTCCGGATCTGCCCCCATTGAGCATGTTTGGGACTGGATGAAGCGTCGTCTCACGCGGTCTGCACGTCCAGCACGAACGCTGGTCCAACTGAGGCGCCAGGTGGAAATGGCATGGCAAGCCGTTCCACAGGACTACATCCAGAATCTCTACGATCGTCTCCATGGGAGAATAGCAGCCTGCATTGCTGCGAAAGGTGGATATACACTGTACTAGTGCCGACATTGTGCATGCTCTGTTGCCTGTGTCTATGTGCCTGTGGTTCTGTCAGTGTGATCATGTGATGTATCTGACCCCAGGAATGTGTCAATAAAGTTTCCCCTTCCTGGGACAATGAATTCACGGTGTTCTTATTTCAATTTCCAGGAGTGTACGTAGGAGGGAGCAATATAGTGCTTGACTCTTCGGTGAAGGTATGTTCTCGAAACTTTAACAAAAGCCCGTACCGAGCTACTGAGCGTCTCTCTTGCAGTCTTCCAGTGGAGTTTATCTGTCATCTCCGTAACGCTTTCACGGTTAGTAAATGATCCTGTAACGAAGGGCGCTGCTCTCCGTTGGATTTTCTCTATCTCTTCTATCAATCCTATCTGGTACGGATCCCACACTGCTGAGCAGTATTCAAGCAGTGGGCGAATAAGCGTACTATAACCTACTTCCTTTGTTTTCGGATTGAATTATCATAGGATTCTTCCAATGAATCTCAGCCTGGCATCTGCTTTACCGACGATCAACTTTATACACTCCTGGAAATGGAAAAAAGAACACATTGACACCGGTGTGTCAGACCCACCATACTTGCTCCGGACACTGCGAGAGGGCTGTACAAGCAATGATCACACGCACGGCACAGCGGACACACCAGGAACCGCGGTGTTGGCCGTCGAATGGCGCTAGCTGCGCAGCATTTGTGCACCGCCGCCGTCAGTGTCAGCCAGTTTGCCGTGGCATACGGAGCTCCATCGCAGTCTTTAACACTGGTAGCATGCCGCGACAGCGTGGACGTGAACCGTATGTGCAGTTGACGGACTTTGAGCGAGGGCGTATAGTGGGCATGCAGGAGGCCGGGTGGACGTACCGCCGAATTGCTCAACACGTGGGGCGTGAGGTCTCCACAGTACATCGATGTTGTCGCCAGTGGTCGGCAGAAGGTGCACGTGCCCGTCGACCTGGGACCGGACCGCAGCGACGCACGGATGCACGCCAAGACCGTAGGATCCTACGCAGTGCCGTAGCGGACCGCACCGCCACTTCCCAGCAAATTAGGGACACTGTTGCTCCTGGGGTATCGGCGAGGACCATTTGCAACCGTCTCCATGAAGCTGGGCTACGGTCCCGCACACCGTTAGGCCGTCTTCCGCTCACGCCCCAACATCGTGCAGCCCGCCTCCAGTGGTGTCGCGACAGGCTTGAATGGAGGGACGAATGGAGACGTGTCGTCTTCAGCGATGAGAGTCGCTTCTGCCTTGGTGCCAATGATGGTCGTATGCGTGTTTGGCGCCGTGCAGGTGAGCGCCACAATCAGGACTGCATACGACCGAGGCACACAGGGCCAACACCCGGCATCATGGTGTGGGGACCGATCTCCTACACTGGCCGTACACCTCTGGTGATCGTCGAGGGGACACTGAATAGTGCACGGCACATCCAAACCGTCCGCGAACCCATCGTTCTACCATACCTAGACCGGCAAGGGAACTTGCTGTTCCAATAGGACAATGCACGTCCGCATGTATCCCGTGCCACCCAAAGTGCTCTAGAAGATGTAAGTCAACTACCCTGGCCAGCAAGATCTCCGGATCTGTCCCCCATTGAGCATGTTTGGGACTGGATGAAGCGTCGTCTCACGCGGTCTGCACGTCCAGCACGAACGCTGGTCCAACTGAGGCGCCAGGTGGAAATGGCATGGCAAGCCGTTCCACAGGACTACATCCAGAATCTCTACGATCGTCTCAATGGGAGAATAGCAGCCTGCATTGCTGCGAAAGGTGGATATACACTGTACTAGTGCCGACATTGTGCATGCTCTGTTGCCTGTGTCTATGTGCCTGTGGTTCTGTCAGTGTGATCATGTGATGTATCTGACCCCAGGAATGTGTCAATAAAGTTTCCCCTTCCTGGGACAATGAATTCACGGTGTTCTTATTTCAATTTCCAGGAGTGTATGATCATTCCATTTTAAATCACTCCTAATGCGTACTCCCAGATAATTTATGGAATTAACTGCTTCCAGTTGCTGACCTACTATTTTGTAGCTAAATGATAAGAGATCTATCTTTTTATGTATTCGCAGCACATTACGCTTGTCTACATCTAGTCGCCAAGATATTTGAATTTTTCATCTGTGTTAGCCTTTCTGTATTTCACGTACAACGGAGTGATTGTTGCTGTTGTTTCCTTTCATGTATTTTACTTTCTCATACACCATCTGTAGACGTGTTTCAGCAGACTTCATGTTAGTATTCTAGTGTGTCTTGTGCTTTTTGTCTATTGTGTCTACATTGAGATTCAATTGCCATTTCCTGCACCATGCGTCAATTCGCTGCAGATCTTCCTGCATTTCAGTACAATTTTCCATTATTACAACCTCTCGATACACCACAGCATCATCTGCAAAAAGCCTCAGTGAACTTCCGATGTCATCCACAAGGTCATTTATGTATATTGTGAATAGCAACGGTCCTATGACACTCCCCTGCGGCACACCTAAAATTACTCTTACTTCAGAAGACTTCTCTCCAGTGAGAATGACATGCTGCGTTCTGCAAAGACGAACCTCGCCAAGGACGTCGGGAGTGAAGCTGCGCATTTGCAGGCTACTGTGCACAGTCTGAGGCGTAACAAGACGTCCTATGCCTGCACGAAAAGCATTAATCAACATGGTCTTGTCAGAGTTCCTCCGAGCCATAATACGTAGGTAGCGGTCATGCACTGCAGTAGTAGCCCTTGGGCGGCCTGAGCGAGGCATGTCATCGGTAGTTCCTGTCTCTCTGTATCTCCTCCATGTCCGAACAACATCGCTTTAGTTCACTCCGAGACGCCTGGACACTTCCCTTGTTGAGAGCCCTTCCTGGCACAAAGTAACAATGCGGACGCGATCGAACAGCGGTACTGACCCTCTGGGCATCGCTGAACTACAGACAACACGAGCCGTGTACCTCCTTCCTTGTGAAATGACTGGAACTGATCCGCTGTCGTGCCCTCTCCATCTAATAGTCGCCGCTCATGCATGGTTGTTCACAGCTTTGGGCGGGTTTAGTGACATCTCTGAACAGTCAACGGGACAGTGTTTGTGATACAATAATCACAGTCAACATCTATCTTGAGGAGTTCTGGGAACCATGATGATGCAAAACTTTTTTTGATGCGTGTAGAAAGCAATGATGAATGTGGAGGAAGTCTTCTTACTTAAAATGCAATGTCCTGATCGAGTACCTCATCATTGTACAGCCCAAACCACTAAGGACAGAAACTTGAAATTTGGAGAGGGTGATTACCCTATACTGTAGGCGTCTTTAGAAATCGATTTTTCGAAATTTTATCCCTAAAGGGGTGAAATAGGGGATGGAATTTTCTTTTTTTAAATATGTCGCTATTAAGGCGGCAATTTTGAAGCTAGACGTGTAAAAATTGGTATTTGGTTCCTCGGTCAGAGCTAAACAAATCATTGTTTCACCATTTTTTGAAAATGTAACCAGGAAGGTGGTAAAACAGTGGGTGAATTTTTTTTGAAAATAAATCCTTTTCAAAGAACTACTAACTCATTTTTAAAGGTGCATCTATGAAATTTGTATTTGGATTCTCTGTTAGAAACAAAAAAATACGTGTTTCACTGTTTTTTGGAATTCAATCCCCTAATGAGGTGAAATAGGGGATTACAGTTTTTAAGAAAATATTTCGTAACATGAAAAAATTTTTGAAGCTAGTTCTTTGAAGATACGTATCTCACTTATCGGATAGATAGAAAGAAATATGTCACTGGGGATGAAAGATTCTATAGAAATGTCAGCAGAAGAATTCAAAAGGCATGGTTAACAAAAGCCTTGGACCTCAACTAACAGAATCGATTTTTTGGAGAAGTATATTCGGAACAAACTGTTTTTATGACCTTAATTAGCGTGAGAAGTTTAGAAGGTGCAGCAGCTTGAGAACAACATAAAAATTCGATTAAAGAAAAACAAAGATAATCTGTGGAGGCAATACAGTCTACGCGAGCGAACCAGCGGGTGCTAAACTAGTACGAAGATGAAACAATATTTATTTTTTCAGCAGAACTTCCAGAAAACTGCAGTTCAGAGAAATGGACCATTTTTAAAGCATTTCCCCAAAAATTGTATAATTTGCGATGCAAGGTCAAGCAGGAGCCATTATACGATTACCTGAGTATGCCCTTAACGCTGTTTCGGCTCAATTATTAACTCCTGTACAGCGATGTTAGAGGTACTACATACTTTGTTTCCGATATGTATCTTAATGGGATATGCCTGAAAGGCGAAATAAAGATTTTGTAGCGAGGGGATTCTTGTTAATTAACCACCTGAATCAGCACGACGGGCACGCCCAGTTAAGAGTACAGGTACTTCTTTCATGTACTTGATTTAAGAATTCTGATAGCAACGAAGTATCAAAGGTCTGCAGTCGTGGCTATGCGAGCGTGTAAACGAGCTAATGGCGTTTCTTTCAGTTATGTTCTCTGAGGTAGGCCAGGACGCAAACCCGTCCACGTGAACTGGAAGTATAATGGTACCCTGCATTAGGTATAGTTCGTAATTTTGTACACTTCTTTGCCATTTGCGAATGTATGTTTTCACGTACTGTGCGCTCCGAAACCTAGCTGATAAAACTGAAAATTAATAGTTTTACTATCCCGACCCCACTAACCAGTCTGTTTTTGATCTCGTCAAGTAGCCTCCTCCTCAGCGTTCTATTCTTCTTCGCTTGCTCCAAGTATCTGAAGATCCTCGGCCACCTCGTCTCTCCATCTTATTTTCGGTCTACCTAAAGGTCTTTGTCCTTCGGGTATTTCCCCCGACACTTCTCTCGATCTTGATCCCCTGTCCTATAGACGTGCCCAGCCCATCTCAGCCTCCCTTTGTTGGCTTCCTCAACAATATCTGGTGCATTGTACAAGCACCTGAGCTCCCTTTTTTCTTCTTGGCCATTCTCCTCCCTCAAAAACAAGTCCAAATATCTTCCACGGGATTTTCGAAAATATTTATTTCATATATTCTCAGTATTTGTGTACCACATAATAATGCTGGTCTAACCGTAGTTCTGTATATATTTTTCTTCCTCTTGATAAAAATTTGGGTGACGGTGGTTTGTTGAGCGAAAATGATGCTCTGGATACCGATTTATCCTCACTTCTGTTTCTTGTTTCTCATTATTTCTGTTATTTACTGTAAGTCCCGATATTTAAACTGTCCTGTTTCATACAACGCGTGGTCATCTATTTTGTTTCCGGCCTTTTCGTCTTGTACTTTCTTTCTTCCCTCGCGTATTCTGTTTTCTCGTCATTTAGCTCTAATCTGACATTCTTTGCTTTTTAATGTAGCTTTCTTCCCAGTATTTTCAGATCATCTAGATTTTCAGTGATTAATGCTACACCATCCGCAAAGGCCAGTACAGTCACATTTATTCCTACACTAATTAGGTTGTAGAATAAAAACCGCTAATGCATCGCCGGTTTCTGGCTTGTGCCCATCTTTAGATGGTTTTACAAGTTGCAATGCTTAGTGTTGGAGATGGCTATTTAAGTTCAAATGGTTCCAATGGCTCTGAGCTCTATGGGACTTAACATCTGAGGTCGTCAGTCCCCTAGACTTAGAGCTACTTAAACCTAACCAACCTAAGGACAGCACACACATCCATGCCCGAGGCAGGATTCGAACCTGCGACCGTAGCAGCAGCGCGGTTCCAGACTGAAGCGCCTAGAACCGCTCGACCAAAACGACCGGGGCTATTTAAGTAAAAAACAAATAATGTTATGATGAATTCTTGTATTTCCACCAATAATCAAAAAATTTTGGGCCGTAGACTACAGGTGCCAGTCAGCAATTATCATCATCAGGTCTGTTTATTTTGGGACAAGTTATATCAGTTCTGAATACGGTCACTGCTGACTAAGGACCAAAAGTTTGTGGTCATTGGCAGAAATAAAAGAAATTCATTACACATTTCCTGGATCACTGTTTTATCCGCAACGATGTCGCAACTTGTGGGAAGTGCTGATGACGTAATAGATCCGACAGAAACAACTTAAAATTGCTAAGCGACATGTGTTGTAAAGTGTTATAGTACTCACGTACATCGTTACTCCAACAATCCGATGGAATAGCTTGGGTCTGGTGAATGCGCGGAGAACATTAACTGCCATTATGTGCAGTTGCAACGGTGAAGTACGGAGGAGAAAGTGTTACGTTTGAGGGATGTTTACCTTTGTTAGGGTATGGTCCACTTACTGCGCTTAAGAGTATGCTGAAGTAGGAAGGGTGTGAACACGTTTTACAGTATTGTGTACTACATTCAGTATAGGAGCAGTTCGGAGACGTCGACTGTACCAGTGTACCATATCATAAAGCAGTATATGTGACGCAATAGTTTTTGTTGACAATAGCATTCCTGAAATGCATTGGCCTGCTCAGAGGCGCCACCTGAACCCAATGGAACGCCTTTGGGATAAGTCAAAATGTCGACCTCACTCCAGACCCCAGCGTCCACCATCATTACCTTATCTGGTTTCCGCTCTTCACAAAGAATGGGCTGCCAACCCTTCAGAGACATTCAGTTGCATTGAAAGTTTCCCGAACACAGTTCAAACGATCATATACGCGAAGAGTTGTATTAGTTCATATTACTACTAATTATTGAAACTTGACTGGTCCTCTGCCATACTCCATTGAGCAATAACGAGGACTGGGTATGTTTCCCATCACAAATTAATTATTTTAGTTGACTATTATTTTATTTAACTTCTTAAACTGCTTGTACCACCATGTCTCTTCTTTACTGTCACGTGGGGTTACAGTACTAATTCAAATATGTCAAATAATTATCATAGGAAACCTAGGATTAGCGCGATAGTTTACACCAAAGACGTCTACTATTGTGTTTGTTTGTACCCTGGAGCTCTGTTCTCCGGGATACTTTTATTCGACCATCCTGTATTTCCGCAAGGCCTCCTACCTCATTTATAGTTATACATCTCACCCTTATGATAGACCTGTAGCATCGGCATACGTCACTGTCACTAGTGAGCCAGTCAGGTACAGCCATTTTTATAATTATCTCACATTTTAACTCACTAAGCAAGAAGATAAAGGAATCAGTTTCTGCTGGTGGAGTGAATATAATGATAGAAAATGAGTTGGCTAAGATAATTAGTATATTTATTTTTCTATATAGTAAGTGTCTAGCTCGCAAGCAACGAGTCAGAGAATTTTAAATTAATGTGAACTAGCAGAGAGCGTGCAAAAAGTTCAACTGCAGGCAGATGACCAGCCCTGCTCAGAATAAATCTCCATTTATTCTTGACTATTCATGGTACTACACTTTCACGCATTGGCATTTGACACAAGTAAAAAGCTGCTTTCTGACCCCTCTGTACGCTTTATGGAAGACTACTTAATCTTGTACAATATCCATGCATTTTAATGCCCCAGAATTCCGATAGCTGAGATAAATAACGTTTATTAAAGTTTTCACGTGCTTTTCTGAAAAAAGTTTCCATTCCTGATTGTTCTCCCATTTTTTTACGAATAGCATTCCCTTGTAAATCTTATAGAACCGTTTTTACTGACTGTAATGTGGGGCACTGAGCTGCTGTCATGTCTTTACACCTCTGTTGATCTTTCTTTTCCCTTTGCTTTCATGCATATTGTTTGCTATTCAAATGTACTGTCGTCCAGTCAACAGTCCTGACAGGCAAGTATCACAGTACGTTGGCCATCTTGTTTTCTGTATTGGATTCCATACCTAAACAGTTGCACTCAACTGGCCAGTCTTTCTTTCAGCAGTTTGCATTCCTTTAGGTAAGTCAGTAATTTGTTGATGACGAGTATTATAACTGCATGCCCCTCACTGTATATCCTGAATATGAAGACTAAAGAAGATGCAAATAACTCCGTACCAGAAACTCAGTCCCCGCACTCATGCTTTGTCAGCATCCAATATCTAAATGCATACACTGATGCTCAATATTTTCTTCCATCACATTTTCTGGAAATAGTACCACCCAAATCCTAAAATTACAGTTATCAGCAGCTAGGCAGCACGGAAGGAACATGTCCAGGTAAAGTAAGTTTTAGCTGTTGAAAAGACAATACTCGATTATATCAAACTCTTTATTGCATACAAATATCCACATCCACATAATATTGTTCTTCACCAGTTACCGAAATTGATAAAACAAAACATACAGTTCTAAATTGTTAAAATATTATTTAAAAAAGGAATTCAATATTATTTTTGCTCTCCTACGTTCAGGTGACAACGAGGATCGTTGGATTTACATTATCACGTTTACATCTGTAAGTTTATATTTTTAAACACTTGTATCTGGCTGGCCGGCCAGAGTGGCCGAGCTGTTCTAGGCGCTTCAGTCTGGAACCGCGCTACCGCTACGGTCGCAGGTTCGAATCCTGCCTCGGGCATGGATGTGTGTGATGTCCTTAGGTTAGTTCGGTTTAAGTAGTTCTAAGTCTAGGGGACTCATGACCTCAGATGTTAAGTCCCATAGTGCTTGGAGCCATATATTGTATCTGGCTGACTAGAACTGATTAGTCAGAAGCTTGACGAGAAGACCACTGAACTTTTTAGGCATGTCTTGACTTCCACGTATTTTCTTTTTAATGGAGAATACTACGAACAAACGGAGGGAGTAACCACGGGTAGCCCACTCTCACCGGTGGTAGCGAATTTGTACATAGAGGACTTCGAGGAGGAAGCCCTGTCGTCATCAAAAATGGAATCCTACTTGCTTTTTCCGTTACGTGGACGACACGTTCGTCATCTGGCCACATAGTATGGATAAGCTCCTTGACTTCCTTACACATCTAAACTCCATACACCCCAACATCAAATTCACTGTGGAGACTGAAACGGAGGGTAAATTACCTTTCCTTGACGTCTTAGTCAAGAGAAGGGCTGACGGCACCCTAGGCCATGGGATGTATCGAGAGACAACGCACACTGATCTGTATTTGCACGCAGACAGCTGCCACCACCCTTCACAGAGGAATGGGGTACTTAAAACTCTAGTACATAGGGCGCGCACTATCTCTGACGCTGATAGTCCACCCCACGAAGTGGAACATCTGAGAACTGTATTTTGAAAAAATGGGTACTCAGAGTGACAGATTCAACGTGCGCTCCGCCCAACCACTACAGTACAACCTGTGGAGATGGATGAAAACACGAGGGAGGAGGTAGGCACTACGTTTATTCCATATACAGGCGCACTCTCGGGGAAAATCGCGCGCATTTTGAAGAAACACCGAGTCGAAAACGCGTTTTGTCCCCCGAGTAAAACTCGTGTATTGGTGGGGAACGCCAAAGATGACCTCGGTTTGAGTAAAGCCGGCGTGTACCAGATTCCGTATCAATGTGGCAAGTCGTATATTGGTCAGACGATGCGTACCGTCGAGGATCGATGCCGTGAATACCAGAGGCACACTCAACTGATGTATCCGAGCAAGTCGGCGGTCGCTGAACATTGTTTGTCGGAAAATCACGCTATGGAGTATGAATGCACGAGGATTCTGGTGCAGACGTCGAGATACTGGGACAGCGTTGTTAGAGAAGCCATCGAAATTCGCACCAATGACGGCCCCATAAACCGTGACTCTGGTTGTAATCTTAGCAAGGCTTGGGAACCAGCGATTGGGTTAATCAAGAGTAAATCGAGCAAACGTATAGTTGTGACGACCACGGCGGACAGAGCCATCACTCCGACGTCATCTCAGACGCCGTCGCAACCTGTTCCACCGCGCGACCGTGGCGCGGGGCGCGGACAGCGGAGGGAGCGCGCTGCGGGCGGAGGGTATTTAAATCGGCCGCCGCCGCGACCGAACCCGGTTCCCTCTGAGCAGCCATAGCGTACGGATCTCCGTGCCGGCACGTTCACAGGAGCTCAGTCCGGCAGTTCTCCTGATGATAGTGACATGTATGATCGCCGAAATATTGTGCCCGTTGGACACTGTAGACCGGCAGTACACCCGTGGATATTTTGATTATCAAATACGCCTGGAGAAACTCAAGAATGTGTCATAGAAGTTTTATTACACTCATTACCTTGGAAAAACACATGGTATAAATTTAAAAGCCATTTACGTTTCCTGGTCACATTACATTTAGAACACAAACATTTAATTTTTAAACATTAATTAATTCTGAAATTATATTAAATCAGTATTCAACACCACTGCCAGTACTTTTTTCCCTATAATTTACATGGTGTGAAACTGTAGAAAACAATTTGCATCCTTATTGAAGCAAAGTGCAACGCCACGTTTATTGCACACCACGAAGGTTTGCTTTGCACGTGTTGGAAACTTGAACCGTAGTCTTGTGGGATTCCATGTTGGAAAATGATTCACGCGGTCACATCGCACATCTGGAGGAGGAATTGGGGCTGTTGGTCCTTTACATTTCTTTGCAGCATAATTGTTCTGTACTTGAGAAGGAGGTGTCCCTCGTTTTGGCAGTGCATAATGTCCAACAGTGCACAGAGTAGTTGCAAGTTCAATTCTGAACGTTGACAGTTTCATTTCTATGCAGGAACTAGAAACTGACAACAGTTATGTCAACAATATGATAAAACAATCGTATATACCATTTCCTGGGGCGTATAGAAATGTGATGACGTCCCGATAAGCTATCAAGCAAATCAACACCTCCCATATGACGGTTGTATTCACGTATTACTGCTGGGCATTTCACAGCTTTCTTTGTCTTTTCTTTCCTATCAAACCTTTCAGTTGTTCCTTCTGGTTGGGTTCCAGCAAATGTAGATAATAAACACACACTCTTGTCAAATTGCTGACTTCGACATTGTTGTATGTCATGCAGTACTCTACCGAAAACCCTCTTTCTTCTTTTTTCATCAAATCATCATTTGGAAGTTTACACTGAGGGATTCTATTCCTTCTGACAGTGCCAAAACTTTGAATACATTGCTCAGCCAAGTATGAAACTAGTGGAAGGCTGGTATAGTAATTGTCAAAGTACATTTTGTGAAACACACCTCTTGGAAACTCACTGCACAGTCGATTTCCACTAGCTCCCAAGTCTGGTTCATGACGAAGTCTGTTTTTCAACTCATTATCAGCTCCAAATCCAGGCAAATCCAGACACATCACAGAGAACAAATAACTTATAGCCCAATTTATGAGGTTTCTGAGACATATATTACTTTATGCGATGTCTAGCGTTAGTGGCGCACATCTGCTCATTAATTGATAGCCGGCCGCGGTGGTCTCGCGGTTCTAGGCGCGCAGTCCGGAACCGTGCGACTGCTACGGTCGCAGGTTCGAATCCTGCCTCGGGCATTGATGTGTGTGACGTCCTTAGGTTAGTTAGGTTTAAGTAGTTCTAAGTTCTAGGGGAATGATGACCACAGCAGTTGAGTCCCATAGTGCTCAGCCATTTGAACCATTAATTGATAAACACTCTTCCATAGGAACAGAAAGAAACTTCTTCCCAACTTCATCAAGAAGTGGACGCAATTTGTACAGCTTATAACATCCGTCAGCTTCTTTATTCAGTACTTTCTTTTAGTTGTCGTTGAAATGTAAATTAGCTCGAATTTTTTCAAACATGTTCAATGAGAAAGCTTTTTTTAATATATCCACACCAGCTGTCCTGTTCCAATAATGTCTTGTGTTAGAGTACTTGCACACAGAAGTAAGAATACAAATTCCAAGGAACTTAAGTAGATCATCTTCTGATATATCCAGTGGATTGTTTTGGTCCTTCGAAATACTGTAAAGAAGACTCTCATCAATAATTTTCTTGCCAAAAAAAGTACGTGAAAATCTGAAATAGGGTATCAAGTGCTTGTAAAAATTCAGGAAGATCACTAACTCCAACTAACTTCTTTTGCTGTTCTGGGATATTTAGAGTTGTTTTCCTGCAAATCACATTTCCAGTTTTCTTCTTTGAAGTATTTTGTTTCTTTGATTTTGACTGCTGTGCTTTATCTAACTGTCTTTCAGTACTTCGTGAGGTTCTGCTGGAAGAAGGTTGAGTATCCACTTCATAGATGCACAAACTTTCTGTTGACTGACTGAGTGCTTGTTTGTGAATCTCTGCACTGGCGGCTGGGTCACTCACTTCTTGAACTTCTGATTCTATAAGTTCATCACCTGATAAGCTATCAAACAACATGTTCACAAAGTCATTTTCACCAAGAATATTGTCAACACAAGATTGCTATTCATATAAAGCATCTCCGGCTGTGTCCAATAAAAATGACGTTAACTGTGATTCCCTGAACTGTATATCACTGGTGTTTGTATTATTCCCTTCAATTTCTTCATTATCACTTCCACTGTCTAAATCATACTCACTGTCACTTGAGATACTACTCAATAAGAAAGAGATGCCCGTATCATCCAATTTGCTTCTAATTCCTTTCTCATCTATGTACTGAACTGACATCTAGAAGGAAGATGAAATCATTATAAGAGTGGCATGTTTGACAGCATTCATATCAGTAGTGAAACTGTTCTATACAATTATAAATTATAATTTATTTTTTATATTCTATAAGCCAGACTCATGTGATCAAGAACAAGAGACTGAATGTAGTACACAATACTGTAAAACGTGTTCACACCCTTCCTACTTCAGCATTCTCTTAAACGCAGTAAGTGGACCATACCCTAACAAAGGTAAACATGAAATGTAAATGAAGAAATATTGTGCGTGTTATGTTCCTTTACACACAATAATGCATATATGAGTCATTCATATTACAGATAATGGCTTTTATAGAAACAGCAAAAGAAATATATAAATACCTATAAATCCTATCAAAAACCATTATAGTTAATGGTTGTAATTTTTGTGGCACTTACCTTCAATTACTGCTTCATCTACAATCAGCCGAAAACGGCGAACAGTATAAACAATGAGTTATACTGCCACTACTAAAGGTAATGCTACCTAACAGGCAACTGCTTCGCAATAAAATATTTTCTCTGGCCGGGAAACAATTGTTGAACTATTCATAAATGCGCCAGGATGTTTACAGCACTCAGTAAAGTTGCGGTGAACGAAAATACTCTAGGAAATAAACTGATGCATACATGCATCACTATGTACTAAAGGGTTAAAGCAGAAGAGCCCTCACGGAAGACTGCATTATTCCCGAGATATGGAAACTCAAAGACCAAACCATGATATAGAAAATCCATAAAATTCTCATGGAAACATGGAACGCAGAGAAAAATCCACAGGAATGGAAAACGGCGTTGATTCACCCACTCCACAAAAAGGGCGACAAGACGGACTCCCAACACTACAGAGGTATCTCATTATTACCGGTCACCTACAAAATTCTCTTCTAGGCATTACTCAACAGACTGAAACCACAAACTGGTGCAAAGATAGATGAATACCGAGCAGGCTTCAAAAAAGGAGTGCCTTGTATTGAAGAGATTTGGAACCTTGGAACACGCCTCAAGGTAAGACAGACGAACAACACTGTAGTCACGTGCGTGGTCTTTCAGTAGGCCTACGACTCCATAGACAGCAGATTCTTTTGGACACTCTACAAGAATACGAAACAGACAAGAAAACTACGACACTCATACAACAGCGGTTTACAGGTATCACACCCAAAATAAAATTTATGAGAGAAATCTCAGACCCATTCGAGATGCATACAGGGGTCAGACAAGGAGGTAGTCTCTCTTTCGCTTTCCTTGAGCATAGTTATGGGAAGAAAAAGTAAAAGAAATTTAATTAGGAACAACGTGCGCAAACAAGTCGATTATAAAATGCCTGGCACTTGCAGATGAAGAGGCAATACTCAGCCACAACAGACAAGAAGCACAAGACGCACTGGAACACTTAATTGAAGTCTGCCAAAACAGGTCTACAGATACTGTACGAGAAAATAAAATACATGGAGAGAAAGAGCAGCGACAACCACACCGTTCTACACGAAATACAGAAAGGATAACACAGATGAAAAATCCAAATATCTACGGGACTATATACCAATAGGAGGGGCAAACAAGGCACCCAACATAGAAAGAAGGGAAAACTTCAGAAAGCGTATAAACTGACATGAACGCAATAAAATTAAAGAAATATTTCAAGACAGTCCACACTTGGGCACTGCAGTACTGTTTTACTACCAGAAGCACTCTACGCATCACAAACAACCGCAATGGGAGCTTCGGGCATCACAGAGATAGAAAAAATAGACCGTAAAATACTCAGAAATTTTTTTGCAGCAGAACACAGAGGTAGTATGTGGATGAAGAGACAAGCCAAAGAATTATATGGGCATACAGCCAGTCTCACACCCCTGATCAGAAAACACCGACTAACATTCTATGGACATATGTACTGCGCGCGGGATTAGCCGAGCGGTCTAGCGCTGCAGTCATGGACTGTGCGCTGGTCCCGGCGGAGGTTCGAGTCCTCCCTCGGGCATGGGTGTGTGTGTGTGTGTGTGTGTGTGTGTTTGTCATTAGGATAATTTAGATTAAGTTGTGTGATAGCTTAGGGGGTGATGACCTTAGCAGTTAAGTCCCATACGATTTCACACACATTTGAACATTTTTTGAACACATGTACTGATAAGTCAAAACATTATGACAACTGCCCACCGTGAGGTTAAATGCCTCCTTTTGATGATGCTGACACGTGACGCAGTAAGCAAAGAATGTAAGCGGAAGAGAGACGAATGGGCAGTCATTATAGCGAAGATACTGGACGCAAATTCGGAAGTCTACTGACATAAGTGGTTTTGACAAAGGGCACATCGTTGTGATACTGCGGCTGGAAACGAGAATCTCTGAAACGGCGAATCTGTTAGCGTCATGAGGATCTATGGAAAGTGGTTGAGGGATGGTGAAATAATGAGTAGGCCATATGGCATTGGACGACATCGTAACATCATAAAACGTAGAGGTATGTGGATGCCACAGAGTGTAATCTTGGATAGGCAGCCATCTGTGAAAAGTCTGATGAGAAAGTACAATGCTGACGCAGATACAAATGCTTCGGAGCACGCCGTTCTAAGGCCATTCTAGTACGTGGAGCTCCACTCACACGATTCCTACGTGTTCCTGTGTAGACGCAATGACATAGTTATGAATGGAGTGGGCGCAGTATCACTGATTTTTCGAAGTGGATCAATAGAAACGTGTCGCCTGTCGAATGCATCGTCGTTCTGTTCACCAGGTCGATGGTTGCTCCTTACACGCCATCATCTAGCGGAATGGCTGCACGAAACATGCACCACGTCACTGATGCAGGCCAATGAGAGCAGAATTCTGCTGCGGGTTACATTTAGTTGGGCTTCCATGAGATCTGTGGTGGTATTCGAAGGCATCGTGACAGCAGTGAACTATGTGAACATTATTGCTCACCACCTGCAATGCTTCGTGACTTCTTCCAGCAGGATAACTGTCAGTGTTGCAACAGTGGTTTAGTTTGTGCGGCATTGTAGTGAACTCACATTGGCGGCCAGCAAATGTGCCTGATCTGTAACCACTAAAGCACGTATCGGACGCCAGTTACCTGCCCGTTAACCACCATCCAGTAATTTGCGATAATTATTTTATCTGTGCGTAGACATCTGTGCCACATACTTTTGGAATCCTGTCATGGATTTGTGGAATCCATGCCAAGCAGAATACATGCTGTACTGTGTTTGAAAAGTGGAACAACACGCTATTGGACAGGTAGTCATAATGTGTTGGCACCTTAGTGTATACTTGCAGTATTACAAATATTGTAATGGAGCGTGTCGCGCATAAATATACAATAAAGAAACCTGTCAATTGAAGAACAATATTGTAATTTAGCTCCCACCTATTTGTGATAAAAGTTTCAGAATACCACATGAACCGGTTTTTCCATAATTAACCTCACCATGAAAATTGCTTACTACAACATCTTCCCTCTCATTCCCAGAAATTTCAGTATTGAATTATCTTCACGTGCCTTCGTGCTTTAGTCTTACACTAGTAACGTCACTTGCGTCATTTAGCCATGACTGTACTACAGCATCGAAGTATGGGTCAACTAGACGAATGCCGGTATGTATGGGCTTACCGCCACTCGACATAACGCAGCTTCTTAGATGAGTCAACAGACCACACGTGCTAATAATAACGCTGCAATTCTCAGTCAGTAATAGCTGGACATAAACTGAAACTTCGACTGTGCTCAAGGACGTTGTTGTTGTTGTAGTTGTTGTTTTGGTCTTCAGTCCGAAGACCGATTTAATGGAGCTCTCCATGCTTCTCCATCCTGTGCAAGCCTCTTCATCTGCGAATAAGTAGTGCAACGTGACAAGTGCTTGAACATGACAAGAAATCACCAGCATTCTTCCATTGATTGACTGAAAAAAATCGTGTTGTAATCATGTATCATACTATTATTTGGCCGTTCAAATAGTCTGTGCTAAAGAGTGAAAACTGTTTGGGGAACTCTATTTTTTTTGTTAATTTGCCCATTTTGAGAGCTACATGTAGAAAAGAAGTATTTTGTAGACAGTGGCAGGAAATCAAGTAATTTCAGTTTTTATTGTAAATTGTGAATAAATGTTTAAGGTTTAAGTTTTCTCCTTAGACGATAAGGTAAGCTTGTTTTGGCTCCTCCCGTTCTTAATCTGTTAAAGCAAATGAGGCATTGTACTTCGTAGATACCGCAGTTCGTAAAATACTTCCAGACTAGGTGCAGTGCCATACTGTAACACAACTAATGTCCACCAACAACAGCGAGGAACTACGATGTAGACGAGATGGGGCATGTCTCACACCCTCCATGTACACGTGTATCATCCGATAGGTGACGCGCCACACCGTAGCACACAGACAATCGTCTCAGCAGTACTGTACCAATTCTTATGCCATGTGTTTGTTGCTCGTTTCTGTCGGCAATGTTATTAAAACAGCGCTAGTCGCTTTTCCTATTCAAAGAAATGGAAAATTAACGAATAAAATTTTTTTTCCTTAAAAAAAATTATCTGAAAATCAAAAATTTTAGCAGCGCTGCTATAGCTAATCAACATTTCGGTTTTTTATCCGGTTATTTGAAAAAAATAAAAAACACCTGCTATAACAGAGACCTAACTAACACCGATTAATACCTGTTATTCAGAACTAAAATACCGGTATCGGTTTTAACCGGTCGATTTTTCCTATCTCTACGGTTAAGTCCAGACAAGTGTTTCTTTATTCTGACCCCCTTTCCACTGAGCAAAGTTTTTGGGAAATCAGGTTGTGGCACTTGCCGTATTCTCCTCGTTAGCACTGTCGATTTGACAACTGATTGTTCGAACGCACATCTGTTGCTGACAATGGTGATCTCATGCAGCCACCGTACTTTTCCACGCTACTGCTGCTTATACGCCGGGAATGAAATAAGTCTCGGAACCTTTTGGACGGACGGTGTAGGCGCAGCGCCAGGGGTCGTGAGACGGGCTGCCCCGGCTAACGACGGCAGATCTCTCCCAATTGAAGGCCGTAATGATGGCTGCTCTGCCGCTGCGCTACTGCTGCTGCTGCTGCTGCCGAGCCATCCGCGCCGGCGTCGGAACAGCTTATTTTGAAACTAATTGGATCATCTTATTAGGGCGAGGAAATGAGAAAGCCAAGGAGCGGCAGCCGCTTTTGAAGGGGCGGTGTTGGCAAACGATAATTATGAAATAAGAGAGGAATCGTGCGTCGTCGGGAAGGGAAATCTTTTTCTTGCTGCTCTCCCAGAAATGAAACAGGAAGAAAAAAATGAAAATGTAAAGGTAGCTGCCACTGATTTCCAGCGCTGGAGACGTTTTAGGGTTATCTGTTTACTTACATAAACGACTCGAAAAATATTTTTAAACTATTCTACGCAAATTTCGACTCACCATTTGACCAGTTCTGAAGTTTCAGGTTGGCGCCTTGTTTTGCGTTTGCTGCACCCCATTTCTGTCTGTCTTATGTGCTAATGTCCTAATATCAAAAAAAGCAAAATAACGTAATGGAAAAATTTTGGAAAGTTGTGGTAAGATATTATGGGACCAAAGTGCTGAGGTCATCGGTCCCTAACCTTACACACTACGTAGTTAAACGTAAACTAACTTACATTAAGGACAACACACACAACCATGACCGAGGCAGCACTCGAACATCCAACGGCGGGACCCTCGATGAACGTGACAAGGTGCCTCAGACCTCGCGACTACCCAGTGCGGAGATAATGTAATTTAGTCGAATTAAATCAGATAATGCTGAGGAAATTAGATTATATATATATATATATATATATATATATATATATATATATATATATATATATATATATATATAGTTTAGAGAACAACAGAATAGAAGCTTTTGAAATGTAGCGATTCAGAAGAATGCTGAAAATAAGATGAGTAGATCAAGTAACTAATTATGAGGTACTGAACAGAACTGGGAAAAAAAGGAAATTTGTGGCACAACCTAACTGGAAGAAGGGATCGGCCGATCGAACACGTTCTGAGACATCAGTAGATCAGCAGTTTAGTAATGGAGAGAAGTGTGTGTGTGTTTGTGTGTGTGTGTGTGTGTGTGTGTGTAGGAGAGTGGGAGTAAAAATAGTAGGGGGATGCCAAGAGATGTACAGTCATGCTCGAAAGTATCCCAACGACCTGAATTGCATTTCGCCTGAGTCGCATGCAACCAACATAACGCAGTTGTCTAGCAGGTCCTCTAATCGCCCCTTGGTACAGTAGTTTGACTATTGAAAATGGTTCCAACAAGTCAACACTAGAAAACACTATCCTGTATCGCAATAACTCTAGATGTAAAGTAATACTACGATACTACAAATATCAGGTAAGACTGTCCTTAAGGCTTGTAAGCTCACATTTATTACAATAAATGACATACCTGAAATGTTACCACTCTCATTATTACGTCAGATAGGTAATGAACGAAGTACGTTCGACGTATTCATGATTTCCTCTTCAAAGTAACATAGCGTACTTATTATTTAACACAAAATGACATTAAAAATTTAAGTTATTCACGAGCAGCTAGTTGAGAATATGCATGACCTTCAAATGAGACGACGAACCGTCTCGTTGTGCATATGGATTCAAACTCATGCAGTCTAAGCAAAGATTTCGTGACTGACGGAAACTAACAGTAATTCCTGATTAGGCTTACAGAGAGTGATATACCTCGATTTTAGACAGTATCAATTAGCAAATACCAACTTTAAATTACATAACGCAAAAATTTTTAACGGACCCCAATTCCTACCCGGCACCTATTGACCCTGTTAACGAACTACGAGAGATGTTAAATATTGCTTCTTAACAAGTAACTTACTTGAAATGCCGTGAGGTAAAGCTTTGTGTTGGACAGGGATTTGAACCCATAACTTAATAAGATAGACATCGAAGCACAATCAACTCTGACATCTCGAATTATCTCGGCAGTAGCTAGATGTTTTAACTGAAATGACGAGACGAAACATTAATTTATTCCTTCCCAGGACTCCAACCCACCACCTATCGCTGTTTTATTCTAGAGAAAACGAACGTTAAATATGGGTTTGTTGCACTAGCAGCGACATGTGAGCATGTTTGTACTAGAAATAATATGACGAAGAGTCCAGTGCTGACTGGGTATAGAGCCCCACACATATCGTTGTTGACTACATGCAAAGATTCGTCAGCTACCGAATTTTTCTCCACCAGCAGCTCGGAATAACATCTTGAACTTACAGTGATCTCGCAAATAGTTCTGTGTCTCACTGGGAGTCAAAAACATCCAATATCGTTAGCGTTGACAACGAATGAAAATACATTAAAAATCGAAATTATTATCCACCAGCAGATAGGTGTTCTCATGCTCGATCTTGATAATACATAATGAAATCTTTAGTGCCGGGCCAGGATTCGAACCCATTCACGCGCAATGTATGGAGATGTTGAGGAATTTGCAGTTTTGAACAAACATCAAATTGTAGCCGAGCTGTATTGTCACGAACGGAACAAATCCTGCGTTAAGCGTGGTCTGAGTTGCATTCCCAGTTCAGAACGAATTTTATCGAGATACCGAAGCTCAGATAAAAGATGGAATAATTGTCCTGTGAGCCTACATAGCGTTAGTTTGGTCACTAGAAATAAATAACTAGTATAAGAAAGAGTACTGGTGATAGAGTTTCTACATGTCGCCAGTCCAAACTTTATTGTCACTCAACCTAACGTCTACGTGGTAGAGGAGGAATATCATTTTTAATGTGAAATTCATACCACAATGCCATTATATCTTATTCACTTGGTGCAGCCAGAAGTGAATGGAATCTGTCTCTCCCTATCTAAAATCACTGCCCAAAGTTGGAATCGAAAGCACACCATGGATATAGGAACCTCTCATCAGCCCAACAGTCTACCAAATCCTCTTCTCAGAGGCTCATTTTTCTGTCATAACGCCGTTGCGCCATACTGGATGAGAATTCTGACACACAGGCTCCCTGTATCAATTTACAGCATGTTCAGTAAGTTCATTTACTTAGTTGACCGAATCATCATGAACTAGCTGCCTCGGCTATCCAGTGCATACATTCAACTTTATTTTGTAATCACCAAAATAAAATCACGTAACTGCCACCAACACAGAACTGCCAACAGTGTAGTGGCTCTTTTAGCTGCTTATTGGCAAGTAGCGTAATGGTAAGTGTCGCGCACGGTAGATAAGATGTCGCGAGTTCGAGTACATTCACTGCTATATTTTTTTAAAACGCAATTCTGCTGTCTGCTAAAGTTATCAATCTAATGGAACTTGTAACATAATTCCCTTCACTTCTCAACCCAAAATAGTCGTATGTGGAAAAAGGGCTGACTTCTGCGACATTTTGTTCATTTCAGGTTTAACAGACAGACAGACAATAGAGGCATCTCGAAACTTTTGTATTAGGAATAGGTAGAGAGCAACGTGCCAAAATACGTCGGAAAAGTATTTTCTACATTATCTGTCGTCTGGTAGTGGCATTTTATTCTTCTTCAAACCTTGTTTGAGAGCAATAACTCAGAGCAAGTTCTCTACATGCATGTAATCAATAAACTGCATCTGCATTTTCAGACTGTTATAGATAACATCAGAGAATTCGCATATATCGTTGATGATTAATTTCTCTTTCACGTTTCCTATTGTTTTAACAATATTGAAGGTAACCTTACGAAAATTGTGAGCTGTACTATTAACAATTAAGTAAAACTACCCACGATAACCTTACGACGAAAGCCTGTTTCAATAAAACTGAGTTTCTGTACACAAGAGGGCCTTTATCGTCACGAATTGGTAAAATACTACTCACTTAGATTTTGATGAGATCTGTTTTTAATTCGTATGCTGTGACATACTCAAGATGTATGCAAATGTGGCATTTCATAAATAATGTTATGTATTCCTAGATACCCAAAATTTGCTTGTCAGCAGCGGAATGAGGCGTTACCTGTTGTTCAGCATTGTAAGTTTTTCACCATTGCACTATGAGCCGAAAGTATTTTCTTGCGATTTCCTTATCGATGTTTGATCTGACTGTTTGTAGCTCTTTCACGGATGGGATAAAAACGCTGCACTTAGCGAGACTGGAACTGCGAACGACAACAGACACGAATTCATAGGTCAGCAACTTACCACAGAGCTAGCCCAGAATTAAGTGCCTGTGCTTCCGTTTACGAGACCAATAGTGACTAGAACGCGTAAACCGCTATTTAAAAGACGAGATATGTTGAGATTTCCACGTGCAACGACTTTCCTGGGATGAAAACCGTAAATTTACAATCTTTTGTTACACCTCAAGCGATAATATCTCAGATGATTCAATGGAAATGACAGGTAAAATCAAGTGAACTTTGAGGCTTAATTCCGTGCACACAGGAAGTAACTCGTCGATCGCCGAGTTGCCAACATACATTGCCTTGTTGCCAAATCTCAGTTACAACACCAGCAGGAAGAAGACGAACCGATGTGATCCTACAGCGGGCTGGGAAGTGACCATAGCTGGTGTCTCCAAGTCGCTTCTGCAACGTCTTGGAAAACGTAATGCGTCTGATTCGCATTTCTGTAACTAGGTTTAGGGACTGGAGCGTAGTTACTAATAATACTCGGAACTGACTGCAAACTAAGCATGATAAATCAGTATTTCTCATGGATGAATCTATATTTCCGTCGTTACTCAAAACTAAGAAACTCATTCACAGATGTTTTCGTGCATCGCCGATAGTCGAGCACAACAAACAAATAAAAATAAAAAAGAATGTGTGTGTGTGTGTGTGTGTGTGTGTGACAGAGAGAGAGAGAGAGAGAGAGAGAGAGAGAGAGAGAAATGAAAAAGAATGAGAGGGAGGGAGAGAGTAAAAAATTGTAAAGATATTGGATCATGGCATGTAAAGAAACCTTTCATTAAAATGACACGTTCCACATTATTACGAAATATCGTGTTTATGATCTATGAAACAAGAATTAATCTAATGTAATCTAATCTAATCATATCATATTGATGACTAGCCATGAAAAGTCATGAATTACCGAAATTTTTTCTAATACCAGTAACCAAATCTAAACCTGGAAATAAAAGACGACAGTTTTTGTAATAGACCGGGTCTTCTATCAAGACCCTTTCGTCTCCGTTAACTAACCACAAAAGATGTCTAATATACCTCTATTCTGAAGTAAAAAAGTGTGGATGCATTTAAAGATGAAGTGCATGATGTGAAGTTCTGTGACTGTGATACGAACCCAACAAGTAATCGGATTGTTAACTAAGTAAAATCAAATGTTTCGTATCGGTTTTTCTTACCAGCTGCTAAGTGTTTGAATCCAAAATAAGGATACAACTTTTGTGGCTAAGCGACAATCGAACTGCACACATACCGTGCATCCACGAATATAGCTTAAGTATCAGTTGCTTACTCACCAATAGTAAGAGGTGTGCGTGTTTGACCAGAAATAACGACACCTATTGCGATTGTTGGCAACACATGAACAGACATTAAAAATGTACGTTAATTTTCACTAACAGGCCGGGGTGCACGTGATAGTGCTTGAAATGAAATTATGAATATTTTTGTACTGGATCAGGATTCGGACCCAGATACTTACCTTTGGAGGAGACCTAGTGAAGTTTGCAGTATTGAGAAAGGGACGAAATGATTGAACTATACTGTTCCGAGAGATTTAGATCCTCGAAAGAAGAGGTACGAAATCGAATCACAGTCCAGCAACAAATTTTTCAGTGTCTCTAGTTCAATCAAGTACAAGTAAAGTAAGAGCCCTGTTCCTTTAAATGGCTATCGGTTCATCAAATAAAATAAAATTTTGTAATGTAAGTAAGTTTACTGACGACTATATTTCTGTTTACCATAACTTCCGCTATGTCATTTCCCAACGTAAACCGGCTCTGCCCAATTGGTAATGAAGGAACGTGATGTTTAATGCGTATTCTGGATTATAATGTCTTTCTCTTGATGTTACCAGGGGTAAAGTAAATCTGTTTGTGCCTCTTAAAAGTAAATGCCTGACCAACGCATTGCACCTGTGATAGTTCGTTCCGCCAGACCATTGTGGCCACATTTCCCATCCCCAGGAGTGTGCTGTAACAGATGATGTGCTTACGTTACAAAATTAGTCACGGTGTAAAAACGCGATTCTATTAAATGGTTAAGTAGAAGCAAGCATCTGAAGCGGAGATCATGCTATGCTCGTGTCAGCATGATGTAAAGACTCTTCTAGGCACCATAGGCTCGATGTGAAGCCATTTTGAAATTTTCACAAATTCAGCAAATTTCTTAGTTCGAGAGAATCCACTGGGAAGTGTGAAGTTAGCGGATAATTCGATTATTACCGTCATTATTACTATCATTTTCTTCATACCGCTTCTAGAACACTGTACTTGAAGATCATGTGATGCCTTTTGGTCACTATAGAAGTAGTTTCCCAAGAACAGGTTCTTTCCCTCTCTACGATATACTTTTCATGTTAATGTCGAACATCAGTAATTACTCGTAGATTACATAAAAACTAAAGTAATTGATGAAGACGTCACCTGACAACAAAAATGCGCTACCTTTCTTCATTTACTTGGGCCTAGAAATCGCTATCGAGTACTGCCAAACCAAAAACCAAAAGGCAAGAGATCTTACTGCCTTTCGATATACGTCATTGTCAGTTCTTCCATATGATTTGGTCGACATGACCTGTTTCAAGTTCTGTATGATAGACAATGTTTTAGAAAATCAATTGTTTTCCTTTGCAATAAACAGAAAGATTTTCATTCTAAGCTATCCAAGTACAAAATTTTCGCAATATTAGTTCAAATTTAATATTCGCTTCTATAATGTAGGAAAGTATTTCACAGTTGCAAAACTCGCATCCGAATCAGTGACCTTACACTTAGTCGCTGACCATAAATTCTAGCTCAGAGTGACACCAGATTAAGTAAACTAATGTAGCGAAGACTGATTGCCAGTGCTCTTTCTCACCGGAAATTACGCAATCCACTCATTGGGCTCCATAAGTACACTGTAACAGTAATTTTCGTGTGTATGCAATGCATACGAATTAGAATTTAGTGGTGCTCTCTCTTCCACTTCTGTATACAATATGCCTGACCTAAACGGGCCCTTTATCATTACAGGCCCTGGGCAGTGCAACATCATACTGACAACAGTAATGTGCTTATACTGACAACCTGACTGTTCGTTTTACCTGATTTTGTAATCATTTAAATAAAACTACATGACCTTCCAGTGGGAGACATTTCGTCCCTCTTTTCCTGCTGTGAAATTTGTCAGTAAGCTTTTTGCCTTCCAGCCAGCGAAATGCGGCAGAGTACGGCCGGTAAACGATTCACAAACCACGATTTAGTGCCGTTAAGACGATTTATTTAAACGTCACAAGAGGAGCAAAGTGATTGTTATCTTACTTTTGTGACAGGTGGGCATAAGTGATTTCCTAAGACTTTTCATTGTACTGAAATAATGTTTTGTCACAAAGTAACAAGGTAAGTGTTTTATCCGTATATATTTTGTAGGAAACTGTAATCGTGATGGAAGATTATACACCTGAATGTTTGACACAACTGGTAGGAGAAAACGCTGCATATTAACCAAACCCCGCGCCTCCTCTCCGTATCCTCCTATGACACGAGCACGGGATTCTCCTCGCATACCGCTACAGAGTTGTTCCTAGCACAGCTGAAAATTGGCAACATCGTCACAAACATTAGGCAACACTGTGACAGTGCAATCACTTCCACGTATGATACTGAATTGACTCGCTAAATTCACTTCATATTCCCTTTCCATTTGAATGACTCATGCTATATAAACCTCGTGTAAACTAAGACACTGAGACAGAAATTTCAATTTTTTGCCTAAAGAAATGCTATTCTTCAAAAAAATGACAACTTTTATTATCTTTCACGGTGCGTTATAAGGCTGAGCGACAAATACCATGATGAGAGTGGCGTACAGGCAGCACTGTGTCTGTAGCCAGGTGGTACCGCCCGTGTCTTGGGTCAGAACGGCCCAATCAGTCGTCAGTTCTAACCGTGGTAGGGGCCAGCGTATGCGAACTTTTTTTTCTTATATATTTTATGGAGCTGAGAATTTTCAGAAAAAATTCTGTATCGAAATCGGAAGAAAATCTTTACATATCAAATCCTCTTGGTAGCTCGACTCAGTAAGTTGTGTTAATGGTCATAGATCTTGGCTTTCTGACTGCCAAGCTGCTTCGCAATACCAGCGTCTCTGAAGAAATTCGAATCGACCATCAGCGTTACGAATTTCAATTTGTTCTTCACTTAAGACTCACATAACAGGGTGATAAGTATGAAGGAAATGAACCTCTTGATTGCTATAAGGCCTCTATGCTAAATTTCCACAGTAGCAACTCCCTGCAGACATTTGCTAACAGCGGCTCTAGCAAACTTACTTTTTCTTTGGGTAGCTTCAAATATGGTCAATTTTGTCACATTAAATCCAATTGAATATTTTAAATATCACTTGTGAACAGCGTTCACTTCTCCATTAATTAAGGTATAGACCTCAAAACAAGCAATTTGCCTGAGTAGCTATAGAGCAGGTTCTGATAGGTATTGACACAATTTTTTGCATCAATTTACCATAGGGAATCAAAGTAAGAAATCAAACACATTACATTGCATTTACTCTCTATGCCTTGACTAACACATATGAATCCATAACAATAATAAATTATTTGAGGAACCTCCCATGAAAGGAAAAAGAACAGAATGTGACGCTTTAATTGTAGTGCACTGGATCAGAATCAACGAAATTAATTCTGTGCCACATTGATGTATTTCATTCTAGTGTGATAAAATAATCATCGAATAAAAACCGTTTTGTGCCTCCTTTGCTATCAAGAGTGAAATACAAATCGTAGGCGCTTCAGTCTGGAACCGCGTGACCACTACGGTCGCAGGTTCGAATCCTGCTTTGGGCATGGATGTGTGTGATGTCCTTAGGTTAGGCTTGTTGTTTCTGGGAAGCAGACCAGACAGCGAGGTCATCGGTCTCATCGGATTACGGAAGGTCAGGGAAGGAAGTCGGTCGTGCCCTTTCAAAGTAACCATCCCGGCATTTGCCTGGAGTGATTTAGGGAAATCACGGAAAACCTAAATCAGGATGGCCGGACGCGGGATTGAACCGTCGTCCTCCCGAATGCGAGTCCAGTGTGCTAACCACAGCGCCACCTCGCTCGGTTGTCCTTGGGTTAGTTGGGTTTAAGTAGTTCCCAAGTTCTAGGGGACTGATGACCACAGATTTAAAGTCCCATAGTGCTCGGAGCCATTGGAACAAATCGTAGACAGATTTTATGGGTAACCACTTCACAAAATTACAGCATTTTACACGGTCGAGAGTGCGGAGTGGAGCAGACGTTGTCAGCAGAAGGCGAGACGATGCAGTACCTCAGCCCCCGCCGGTAGGCAGTAAACCGGTCGCAGAGAACTCAGACGCATGCGGTGTTCAGAGGCAGATGATTGGCAAAGAAATCTTTCGCTAAGACATTGTTGGACCAAACTGTTATTACCAGTGTGACAGAAAGCAAAATCTATTGTAGATTCGCTTGAATTACACTCATAGCTTCAACACCGAGAGGAAAGGGGCGATAAAAACTTTGTCGACGAGTGCTTTTAGTTACCAAACGTCGTATTAGCTAGTCTCGCATTTTACCTCCAGACTACGGTCGTAGTCAAGAATAAAGTACTAAGACTGCATTCAAGACTTCCTCTGGGAAGTGGCGCAGTCTACAATGCTGCCAGATCGAGCATATTGTTGGACATAGGATTCTGAGAGGAGCACGACTGTATTGCCCACCTTACGTGAACGACTTGGCGGTCAATTTTTTGCTCTAAGACTGTATCTACAACACATATTGCACGCTGAAGACGCTCAAGAATTAAAAAACAAAAATAGTTTATGAGAGCAACGTTAACTATAACGTTTGAAGTATTCATAGTATTGTATACGTGTGTGTAAACGCCTTCCAATGCCCACTCAAGGAAGACAAGGATACACAGTCTAGCTTCAATATTATAAATTCACCTTAGTTTTTGGATGAACTCAGGTTGATAATCATTTAGAATATTTAGCAGTACTGTACCCATCGGTGTTAAACTCGTTTTCAACCAATGATCACCACAGCTACAGGAACACTACTTGTGATACCTCATAGACAAAATACTTACGCAGTGCTATCAGACAAAAAGATCAACCTGACACAAACTGTGGGAAATTTGTTTTACAACCTTCATACCCGGATAATGAGCTTTTTCCTATTTGAGATGTCTGTGAACACGGCTGATTGAGACGATTTAAGACGAAACTACATTCCTTCAGCTACGACCATGTTTACACAAATCGTCTTAACGGCACTAAATCGTGGTTTGTGAATCGTTTACCGGCCGTATTCTGCCGCATTTCGCTGGCTGGAAGGCAAAAAGCTTACTGACAAATTTCACAGCAGGAAAAGAGGGACGAAATGTCTCCCACTGGAAGGTCATGTAGTTTTATTTAAATGATTACAAAATCAGGTAAAACGAACAGTCAGGTTGTCAGTATAAGCACATTACTGTTGTCAGTATGATGTTGCACTGCCAGGGCCTGTAATGATAAAGGGCCCGTTTAGGTCAGGCATATTGTATACAGAAGTGGAAGAGAGAGCACCACTAAATTCTAATTCGCATGCATTGCATACACACAAAAATTGCTGTTACAGTGTACTTATGGAGCCCAATGAGTGGATTGCGTAATTTCCGGTGAGAAAGAGCACTGGCAAACAGTCTTCGCTACATTAGTTTACTTAATCTGGTGTCACTCTGAGCTAGAATTTATGGTCAGCGACTAAATGTAAGGTCAACGAGTCGGATGCGAGTTTTGCAACTGTGAAATACTTTACTACATTATAGAAGCGAATATTAAATTTGAACTAATATTGCGAAAATTTTGTACTTGGATAGCTTAGAATGAAAATCTTTCTGTTTATTGCAAAGGAAAACAATTGATTTTCTAAAACATTGTCTGTCATACAGAACTAGAAACAGGTCATGTCGACCAAATCATATGGAAGAACTGACAGCGACGTATATCGGAAGGCAGTAAGATCTCTTGCCTTTTGGTTTGGCAGTACTCGATAGCGATTTCTAGGCGCAAGCAAATGAAGAAAGGCAACGCATTTTTGTTATCAAGTAACATCTTCATCAATTACTTTAGTTTTTATGTAATCTAAGAGGAATTACTGATGTTTGATATTAACATGAAAAGGATTCCGTAGACAGGGAAAGAACCGTGTTGGATTCGTATCTCCGTCACAGAACTTCACATCATGCACTTCATGGTTAATTAAGACGGACGAAAGGGTCTTGACAGAATTCCCGGTTTATTACAAAAATTGTCGTATTTTATTTTCAAGTTTAGATTTGGTTCTGGTATAGCCAAAAATTTCGGTAATTCATGACTCTTCATGCCTAGTCAATAATATGATATGATTAGATTAGATTACATTAGATTTATTCTTGTTTCAAAGATCATGAACACGATATTTCGTAATGATGTGGAACATGTCTTTTAATGAAAGGTTTCTTTACATACCATGATCCAATATCTTTACAATTTTATACTCTCTCTCCCATTCTTTTTCATTTTTATCTCTCTCTCTCTCTCTCTCTCTCTCTCTCTCTCTCTCTCTCTCTCTCTCTCTCTCTCTGTCACACACACACACACACACACACACACATTCTTTTTTATTTTCAATTTGTTGGTTGTGCTCGACTATCGGCGATGCACGAAAACATCTGTGAATGAATTTCTTAGTTTTGAGTACACTTACGATAGAAATATTGAAACAACTATGAGAGTTACTGATTTATGATTCTTAGTTTGCAGTCAGTTCTGAGTATTATTAGTAACTACGCTCCAGTCCCTAAACCCAGTTACAGAAATACGAATCAGACGCATTACGTATTCCAAGTCGTTGCAGAAGCGACTTGGAGACACCAGCTATGGTCACTTCCCAGCCCGCTGTAGAATCACATCGGTTCGTCTTCTTCCTGCTGGTGTTGTAACTGAGATTTGGCAACAAGGCAATGTATGTTTGGCAACTCGGCGATCGACGAGTTACTTCCTGGTGTGCACGGAATTAAGCCTCAAAGTTCACTTGATTTTGTCTGTTGTCGCTAAGTGTAGCGTTTTTATCCCATCTGTGAAAGAGCCACAAACAGTCAGATCAAACAAACACCGATAAGGAAATCGCAAGAAAATACTTTCGGCTCATAGTGCAATGGTGGGTTTCTAGGAATACATAACTTTATTTATGAAATGCCACATTTGCATACATCTTGAGTATGACACAGCATAACAATTAAACACAGATCTCATCAAAATCTAAGTGAGTAGTATTTTACCAATTCGTGATGATAGAGGCACGCTTGTGTACAGAAACTCAGTTTTATTGAAACAGGCTTTCGTCGTATGGTTATCGTGGGTAGTTTTACTTAATTGTTAATAATACAGCTCACAATTTTCGTAAGGTTTCCTTCAATATTGTTAAAACAATAGTAAACGTGAAAGAGAAATTAATCATCAGCGATATTTGCGAATTCTCTGATGTTATCTATAACAGTCGGAAATTGCAGATGCAGTTTATTGATTACATGCATGTAGAGAACTTGCTCTGAGTTATTGCTCTCAAACAAGGTTTGATGAAGAATAAAATGCCACTACCAGACGACAGATAATGTAGAAAATACTTTTCCGGCCTATTTTGGCACGATGCTCTCTACCCATACATAATACAAAAGTTTCGAGATGCATCTGTTGTCTGGCTGTCTGTTAAACCTGAAATGAACAAAATGCCGCAGAAGTCAGCCCTTTTTCCACATACGACTATTTTGGGTTGAGAAGTTCCATTAGATTGATAACTTTAGCAGACAGCAGAATTGCGTTTTAAAAAGTATAGCAGTGAATGTACTCGAACTCGCGACATCTTATCTACCGTGCGCGACACTTACCATTACGCTACTTGCCAATAAGTAGCTAAAAGATCCACTACACTGTTGGCAGTTCTGTGTTGGTGGCAGTTACGTGATTTTATTTTGGTGATTACAAAATAAAGTTGAATGTATGCACTGGATAGCCGAGGCAGCTAGTTCATGGTGATTCGGTCAATTAAGTAAATGAACTTACTGAACATGCTGTAAATTGATACAGGGAGCCTGTGTGTCAGAATTCTCATCCAGTATGGCGCAACGGCGTTATGATAGAAAAATGAGCCTCTGAGAAGAGGATTTGGTGGACTGTTGGGCAAAAGTCTCGCCGCGTCAGCCGTGCTGTGCGGACGTGTGCTGAGTTTCGAGCGCCGCGGTCTCCTGTGCTTCGGCGTGGTAAGTCCCAGTGCTTCTTGCGTCGTTGCAGAACTTCTACGCATATTGAAATTTGAAATATGAGTTTGTGATGGCCCACTTGAACAGACAAGATACTTTGATATTCTCGTTTGATCGTAATTACGCCCGACCTAAGCTACACGAAATCGAAGATTGGTTGGAATACGAAGTGAAAATTGATTCAGAGGATGTCATTGGAATGCATCTTTCGATAGTGAGCAACGTTGTATTTGTGAAATTGAGGAATGCTAACTTATGTGACAAAATAGTTGAGTCTTGCGGAGGAATTATGAAGTTTAATCATTGTGATGGCAACTATCAGGATATTCTAACTACCATTCGAAGTACCGGCGGAACAAATAAACCCAGTGATAGCGCCGTACGGTAAAGTTCTCCGCAATGTTGCCGAACGGTACTCCAACGCGCGTAAATTCCAAGTTCTCAACGGAGTGAGACAATTAAAGGTCGATTTGCACAAACATGTACCGTCATACATCAGCGTCTGTGGATACCGAGGTATCGTTATATACGACGGCCAGCCGAGGACGAGTGCGGCGTGCAACTCTCCCGGCCACGTCCGCGCTGAGTGTTTACAGCGGCGAGTGGCGCAGCTGCCGGCTGGCGAGGCGCCGCGGCCGCCTGCTATGACCGCGCTGCCAGCGACTTGCGCTACGGCTGCCCGCGGACAAGTCCTGACCCCAAGCCCTGATGTGAACACGGAGAACCATCCAACCCGAGAAGAAGCCCAGATTGCCACTACTGACGCAACAGAAGCTAGACCACCCGAACCTACAGAAAGCGTGACAGCTGTAACGGTTTCAACACAACCGGCACCGAAAGATATTGGTAGCCACAGCAAATTCTCCGAATCCTCCGCCGTTGAGAATGACATGCAAGAACCATCCCGGAATGAGCAACCGATTTCACTATTGACACCATCATCCACCAAGAGCACGGTTGACAATTTGGCTCGAAACACCCGCTTAGAAGATGCGAAGAATGCTGACGAAGACAACATCAGACAGCAGTCGGTGAAACCTAAACGGCAAACACGAAAACAGATCCCTGAAGAGATTCAAGAACTGGAGAAAGAACTCTACCGTACCAAAAACATTCTTAAAACAGATCGAAGCGGAAAGCAAGGCGTGGCAGACATCGGATAACCAGACATCCCCAACCCGAATGAGGACGTATAGATGAACCTCGCCCCTCCAATTGAAGAACCAATGGACGCTGTTGACCGCTGTGGACCTAACACGGGGACAGCATGGTCTCACGACACTGAATGCGCTTAGTTGGACTACCGAATGATGCAGGCGTATAAAATCGCTTCGCTCAATGTAAACAGAATAGTTTCGAAAGTAAAGTTACAATCTGTGAAGGACTACTTATATGCCGCCGACATTGACATAGCGATGTTACAAGAGGTAGTTACGACCAAAATAGCGGATGTGTACGGATATAAGGCGATCTTAAACATAGGCAATGAATGTGGGACGGGAATATTATTCAAACACGGTATACCATGTACAGCAAAAGCAATTCTTGAATCTGGACGAGGCATCACTGCGCAAATATATGATCTGCTTCTTGTTAATATATATGCTCCCTCTGGATCCAGCGGAAAACGAGCAAGGGGCAACCTGTTCCGGGACGAAATTGTCCCATTAATAACGGATCCTCGACTGCACATAATTTTGGGTGGAGATTTTAACTGCGTATTGCGTCCAGAAGATCTAGTCCCGAACTTCAACTTTTGTGAGGAGCTGTTGTTGTTAATTAGCGGACTAGACTTGATAGATGCTTGGTGCCATCTTCGCCCGCGCACTCGAGGATATACGTACGTATCCAGTACTTCGTCAAGCAGACTAGACAGGCTGTATGTAACGAAAGGTTTTATCCATAATGTAACTGACTGCGAAATTTGGCCTCTTAACTTCTCAAATCACTGCGCATTTCATATAACCGCGCAGCACACTAAACAAAAAAATTCCTGGGAAGGGACGTATGGCAGCTAAACGTGTCACTTTTGGAGGACGCAGTACTGAAACAGGAGATCCATGATACATGGCAGCGTTGTCTTCGGACGCAATCCAGATATCCAACACGCATCATATGGTGGCTACGGTCTGCGAAACCACAGATAAAAAAATGCATCGCACGATATGGTCACATGAAAGCGTACAGGCGAAAACGTACCTTGCAGTATCACTTTCTTTGCCTCCGCGAACTATATGATGATCCCATGGGATTAGTAGCAAACAGCTCTAGAATAAAACGCACTAAAGCAAGAATAACGGCTTTGTTACGACAATCACTGGAGGGGAAAAAAGTTCGATCACGTCCTACGATTGAACTGGCGCAGGAGAATACGTCCGTATATCACATGATACGGGAAGCCAAGAGAGGTAAACAAAAGTTAATCCTACTCTCAGTGATGAACAGGGGAACGAATACGATCAATAAGTCACAGTGAAAAACTACGTGGTGCCACATTATTCAGATTTTTACGCCGCGTCGGCGACTGATGCGACTGCAAGTGAGCCGCTTTTATCCAACATTCAATCCACGGTCCATCCGACTGACAACGCCGACCTTGTAGCACACATAACTGAGGAAGAAGTATGTGCCATAATCAAAGATTCGCCTACAAAGAAATCTGCTGTTTTAGATGGCCTACCCATAGAATTTTATGCTTGTTTTTGGCACATTGTAGGACCGGAATTCACCAAAATATGCAATCAATTATTGAGAGGCGTGCAGATGCCATCTCAGTTTACCGAAGGACTGATTGTCCTGATTCCCAAAAAACCACGTAGCACTACGCTGAAGGATTTTCGTCCACTAACACTGCTCAATTCCGACTATAAAATCTTCATCCGACTCATCAAATGAAGACGGTACTGCTGAAAGTACTTGGCCCTTATCAAATGAGTGCTGTCCCAGGGAGATCAGTGTCGAATGCATTATGTGAGTATAGGGGCATAATATACTTGTCGTGGCTATGTAAATGCAATGTTGGTCTCATGTTTTTAGACTTCGATAAGGCTCTTGACCGCATCAGCCACCACTTTCTACTAACTGTAATGCAACGGATGAGATTCAGCGCTCATTTTATTCAGATCATAGGCAAATGTATAGTCGGAACTTCCTCTTGGATCAAAATTAATGGTCAGCTAAGTTCACCAGTCCCGATCAAGCAAGCAGTGAGACAAGGCTGCCCCCTTTCTATGGCACTATACGCAATCGCCGTAGAACCGCTACTGTTAACCCTGCATCACAGGTTACAAGGTCTCCAGGTGTTGGGTACAAAAACCGGGTGTCACGCTTATGCTGATGACATCAGTGTAGTAATTAACACGCATTCGGAAATGGAAGTCGTTCAACAAATAATCCACGCTTACGCCACTTCTTCCGGAGCCAAACTCAATGAACACAAATCGAAATTTTTACCTGTCGGACCCCATATGGAGACAATTCAAAGAACATGGCTACTAAGGTCAGAGAAGACGAACCACTTAGGTATGATTCTAATGGCAAACCCAAGAGAGATGACAGTAGCCAACTGGTACCATAAACTAAATATATTCAGGGCTACTCTCCGTGAACACAAAACCAGAACGCTCATCGGATACAGAGAGCTCTCTTGATTAACAGCTATGCGCTAAGCAAAATATATCACATCGCAGCAGCGTTACCAGTACCCCAGGATACAGCGCAAAAGCTTTTACCTGCAGCGTATTGGTTCATATGGAGCGGAAACATCTTTAAAGTCACCATGCCAACTATAGAGTTAACCCGCGCCCCTGTTGGTTTGGGAGTCAAAGACATCAAGAAACAATGCACTGCCGTAGATATGGACGGAATCCGCAAAATGCTGCAGACACCCCACCCGACAATTACGTAAACGTTATTCCACAGGTTAGCCCCAACGAGCAAAAAGGCCCCAGTCGATGTTGGTCGAATCAGCCTTCAACTCGGTCACGTCCGGACTTACTAACTGGAAATGAGCTATATTCAAGCTACTTCACAGCTGCTTAATACCAGAAGGACCTATTACCACCTCACGAGACATCATAGGCAAAACCCAATGGAAGCGAAATATCCTGAGGTCAACAGGAGTAACGTCTGGAAAAACATTAACAATCCCATCCTCCACCCAAAAGTAGTGTCCACATGGTATGACATTGTAAACGAGAAGGTCCCCACAGGTGAAAAGCTGCACTATCAAAATGAAGCAGAGTCCATACTGCGATCATTGCCATACTGTAGATAGCTTGGCACACATTCTCATTTGCCGAGACCAATACCATATATGGAACTGGACCAGAAAAAACGCAATAATTACTAGAACTACAGACTCTACTATAACACTTAAAGATGTACTTCAACCAGAATGACATTTCTTTCCTGCAACAAAGCACAATAGCTACACTTGGATTATCGGCCAGTTTGCATATTTTGCAGTTACGAATACGCATGCGGGTATAGACGAGTACATACAGTATATAATGGAAGAGCACCACAACCTTAAAACGAGTCGCAAATACAAAGTTTTGTTTCAAAATTTCTTACTTCACACTTTGTCATAATGAAGTGGCAATTTTTGGTTGATGCACAACACTACAGCGAGTCGATACTAATTTTACTTCATTATAATTAAGTTGGCATTTATTTATTTATTTATTTTGTAGTACGGCAATCAAACTGTCTCAGGAAAACTAATTTTGGCCGGCCGCGGTGGTCTAGCGGTTCTAGGCGCTCAGTCCGGAACCGCGCGACTGCTACGGTCGCAGGTTCGAATCGTGCTTCGGGCATGGATGTGAGTGATGTCCTTAGGTTAGTTAGGTTTAAGTAGTTCTAAGTTCTAGGGGACTAATGACCACAGATGTCGTCCCATAGTGCTCAGAGCCATTTGAACCATTTTTGAACTAATTTTGCCAGGAGCTGTAACATAAAACAAATCAGAAGTGCTTGCTTGATTTCTGTTCTTCTGTTTTAAGGGGATTGGAAAGTTTGTCCCAGAAAGAAGATTTATTCAGTTTCTTTATATATTATTTAAAAAAAATAAAAAATAAAAGGAGAGTAGGTTAAGTTTTAGGTGAAAGTGGCGGTGACAACGGATTTTTATTTTTATTTTTTTATATATTTTTTATGTTATATAGGACTTTGGGGGTGATAAGGGTGATAGGGGCCAACGCCTGAAGTGGAAGAGGTCTAGGGAAAGAAAGGGCCGGAAAAAAGCAAAAAAAAAGAAAAGATGGAGCTTGCGTTGTTCCTACCTACAATGTCTGTGGATCGAGACCAGCCGGCGCATTACATTTTTATAGCCTCTTCTGTCAGAATGCTGAAGACGTGACATTAGTGGTAGCGCAGATAAAAAAAAAATGGTAGAGCACTTCCCCGCGAAAGGCAAAGGTCCCGAGTTCGAGTCTCGGTCGGTCATAAATAAAAAAAAGTTGGGCTGATGAGAGGTTCCTATATCTATGGTGTGGGTTCGATTCCAACATTGGTCAGTGATTTTCGATAGGGAGAGACAGATTCCATTCACTTCTGGCTACACCACGTGAAGAAGATATAATGGCATTGTGGTCTGAAATTCACATTAAAAATGATATTCCTCTTCTACCAAGTACATCTACATCTACATTCATTCTCCGCAAGCCACCCAACGGTGTGTGGCGGAGGGCACTTTACGTGCCACTCTCATTACCTACCTTTTCTGTTAGGTTGAGTGACAATAAAGTCTGGAGTGGCGACATCTAGAAACTCTATCACCAGTAACCTTTCTTATACTAGTTATTTACTTCTAGTGACGAAACTAACGCTATGTAGGCTCACAGGACAATTATTCCATCTTTTATCTGAGCTTCGGCATCTCGATAAAATTGGTTCTGAACTGGGAATGCAACTCAGATCACGCTTAACGCGGGATTTATTCCCTTCGTGACAATACAGCTTGGCTACAATTTGTCGTTTGTTCAAAACTGCAAATTCCTCAACATCTCCATACATTGCGCGTGAATGGGTTCGAATCCTGGCCCGGCACTAAAGATTTCATTATGTATTATCAAGATCGAGCATGAGAACACCTATCTGCTGGTGGATAATAATTTCGATTTTTAATGTATTTTCATTCGTTGTCAACGCTAACGATATTGGATGTTTTTGACTCCCAGTGAGACACAGAACTATTTGCGAGATCACTGTAAGTTCAAGATGTTATTCCGAGCTGCTGGTGGAGAAAAATTCGGTAGCTGACGAATCTTTGAATGTAGTCAACAACGATATGTGTGGGGCTCTATTCCCAGTCAGCACTGGACTCTTCGTCATATTATTTCAAGTACAAACATGCTCACATGTCGCTGCTAGTGCAACAAACCAATATTTAACGTTCGTTTTCTCTAGAATAAAACAGCGATAGGTGGTGGGTTGGAGTCCTGGGAAGGAATAAATTAGTGTTTCGTCTCGTCATTTCAGTTAAAACATCTAGCTACTGCCGAGAAAATGCGATATGTCACAGTTGATTGTGCTTCGATATCTACCTTATTAGGTTATGGGTTCAAATCCCTGTCCAACACAAAGCTTTACCTAACGGCATTTCAAGTAAGTTACTTGTTAAGAAGCAATATTTAACATCTCTCGTAGTTCGTTAACAGGGTCAATAGGTGCTGGGTAGGAATTGGGGTCCGTTAAAAAATTTTGCGTTATGTACTTTAAAGTTGGTATTTGCTAATTGATACCGTCTAAAATCGAGGTATATCAGTCTCTGTATGCCTAATCAGGAATTACTGTTAGTTTCCGTCAGTCACGAAATCTTTGCTTAGCCTGCGTGAGTTTGAATCCATATGCACAACGAGACGGTTCGTCGTCTCATTTGAAGTTCATGCATATTCTCAACTAGCTGCTCGCGAATAACTTAAATTTTTCGTTTCATTTTGTGTTAAATATTAAGTACGGTATGTTACATTGAAGAGAATATCATGAATACGACGAACTTACTACTTGCATTACCAATCTGACGTAATAATGAGAGTGGTGACATTTCAGGTATGTCATTTATTGTAATAAATATGAGCTTACAAGCCTTAAGGACAGTCTTACCCGTGATAAGGTGTTCCCTGATATTTCAATAATGGTTCAAATAGCTCCGAACACTATGGGACTTAACATCGATGGTCATCAATCCCCTAGAACTTAGAACTTCTTAAACCTAACTAACCTAAGGACATCACACAACACCCAGTCATTGCGAGGCAGAGAAAACCCCTGACCCCGCCGGGAATCGAACCCGGGAACCCGGGCGTGGGAAGCGAGAACGCTACCGCACGACCACGAGCTGCGGACCCCTGAGATTTGTAGTATCGTAGTATTACTTTACATCTTGAGTTATTGAGATACATAGCAGTGTATTCTAGTGGTGACTTGTTGGAACCATTTTCAATAGTCAAACGACTGTACCAAGGAGCGATTAGAGGTACTGCTGGACAGCTGCGTTATGTGAGTTGTATGCGAGTCAGGCGAAATGCAATACAGGTCGTTGTGATACTTTTGAGCACGACTGTACATAGTAAGTACATTCAGAAGGATATACGTTGTACTAGTTACTCGGACATGAAAAGGATTGTACAGAATGGAGTAGCATGGAGAGCTGCATCAAATCGGTCTTCGGACTGAAGACCAAAACAACAACTACAACAACAACAACGTCCTTGAGCACAGTCGAAGTTTCAGTTTATGTCCAGCTATTACTGACTGAGAATTGCAGCGTTATTATTAGCACGTGTGGTCTGTTGACTCACCTAAGAAGCTGCGTTATGTCGAGTGGCGGTTAGCCCATTCATACCGGCATTCGTCCAGTTGATCCATACTTCTATGCTGTAGTACAGTCATGGCTAAATGACGCAAGTGACGTTACTAGTGTAAGACTAAAGCACGAAGGCACGTGAAGATAATTCAATACTGAAATTTCTGGGAATGCGAGGGAAGATGTTGTAGTAAGCAATTTTCATGGCGAGGTTAATTATGGGAAAAACGGGTTCATGTGGTATTCTGAAACGTTTATCATAAATAGGTGGGCGCTAAATTATAATATTATTCTTCAATTGACAGGTTTATTTATTGTATATTTATGCGCGACACGCTCCATTAAAATATTGGTAATACTACAAGTATACACTAAGGTGCCAACACATTATGACTACCTGTTCAATAGCGTGTTGTTCCACTTTTCAAACACAGTAGAGCATATATTCTGCTTGGCATGGATTCCACAAGTCCATGACAGGATTCCAAAAGTATGTGGCACAGATGTCTACGCACAGATCAAACAATTCCCGCAAATTACTGGATGGTGGTTAATGGGCAAGTAACTGGCTTCCGATATTTGCTTTAGTGGTTACAGATCAGGCACATTTGCTGTCCGCCAATGTGAGTTCACTACAATGCCGCACAAACTAAACCACTGTTGCAACACGGACAGTTATCCTGCTGGAAGAAGTCATCGCCGTAGAGGGAGACTTCATGCACGAAGCATTGCAGGTGGTGGGCAATAACGTTCACATAGTTCACTGCTGTCACGATACCTCCGAATACCACCACAGATCTCATGGAAGCCCAACTAAATGTAACCCGCAGCAGAATTCTGCTCTCATTGGCGTGCATCAGTGACGTTGTGCATGTTACGTGCAGCCACTCCGCTAGATGATGGCGTGTAAGGAGCAACCATCGACCTGGTGATCAAGAACGGCGATGCATTCGACAGGCGACACGTTTCTATTGATCCACTTTGAAAAATCAGTGATACTGCGCCCACTCCATTCATAACCATGTCATTGCGTCTACACAGGAACACGTAGGAATCGTGTGAGTGGAGCTCCACGTACTAGAATGGCCTTAGAACGGCGCGCTGCGAAGCATTTGTATCTGCGTCAGCATTGTACTTTCTCATCAGATTTTTCACAGATGGCTGCCTATCCAAGATTACACTCTGGGGCATCCACATACCTCTACGTTTTATGATGTTACGATGTCGTCCAATGCCATATGGTCTACTCATTATTTCACCATCCCTCAACCACTTTCCATAGATCCTCATGACGCTAACAGATTCGCCGTTTCAGAGATTCTCTTTTCCAGCCGCAGTATCACAACGATGTGCCCTTTGTCAAAACCGCTTATGTCAGTAGACTTCCGAATTTGCGTCCAGTATCTTCGCTATAATGACTGCCCATTCGTCTCTCTTCCGCTTACATTCTTTGCTTACTGCGTCACGTGCTCGCATTGTCAACAGGAGGCATTCAACCTCACGGTGGGCAGTGATCATAATGTTCTGATTTATCAGTACATATCTCCATAGAATATTAGTGGGCGTTTTCTGATCATGTATGCTAATATAATTCTTTGGCTGGTCTCTTAATCCATATACCATCTGTGTGTACTGCTCCAAAAATTTTCTAAGGATTTTACGATCTATTTTTTTCTAGCTCTGTGATGTCTCATGCTCCCATTGTGGTTGTTTGTGATGTGTAGAGTGCTTCTGGTAGTAGAATTGTACTGAAGTGCCCCAGTTTGGCGTGTCCTGAAATACCTCTTTCACTGTAGTGCGTCCATGTCAGTTTATACGCTTTCTGAAGTTTTTCTCTTCTTTCTCCCTTGGATGCCTTGTTTGACACTCCTATTTGTATATAGTCTACATCTACATCCATACTCCGCAAGCCACCTGACGGTGTGTGGCGGAGGGTACCCTGAGTACCTCTGTCGGTTCTCCCTTCTATCCCAGTCTCGTATTGTTCGTGGAAAGAAGGATTGTCGGTATGCTTCTGTGTGGGCTCTAATCTCTCAGATTTTATCCTCATGGTCTCTTCGCGAGATATACGTAGGAGGGAGCAATATACTGCTTGACTCTTTGGTGAAGGTATGTTCTCGAAACTTTAACAAAAGCCCGTACCGAGCTACTGAGCGTCTCTCCTGCAGAGTCTTCCACTGGAGTTTATCTATCATCTCCGTAACGCTTTCGCGATTACTAAATGATCCTGCAACGAAGGGCGCTGCTCTCCGTTGGATTTTCTCTATCTCTTCTATCAATCCTATCTGGTACGGATCCCACACTGCTAAGCAGTATTCAAGCAGTGGGCGAACAAGCGTACTGTAACCTACTTCCTTTGTTTTCGGATTGCATTTTCTTAGGATTCTTCCAATGAATCTCAGTCTGGCATCTGCTTTACCGACGATCAACTTTATATGATCATTCCATTTTAAATCACTCCTAATGCGTACTCCCAGATAATTTATGGAATTAACTGCTTTCGGTTGCTGACCTACTATTTTGTAGCTAAATGATAAGAGATCTATCTTTCTATGTATTCGCAGCACATTACACTTGTCTACATCTAGTCGCCAAAATATTTGAATTTTTCATCTGTGTTAGCCTTTCTGTATTTCATGTACAACGGAGTGATTGTTGCTGTCCTTTCATGTATTTTACTTTCTCATACACCATCTGTAGACGTGTTTCAGCAGACTTAATGTTAGTATTCTAGTGCGTCTTGTGCTTTTTGTCTATTGTGGCTGAGTATTTCCAGATCATCTCCAAATGCCAGGCATTTTATAATCAACCTGTTTGCGAACTTCCTTTCTAACTCAATTTCTTTTCTTTCTTCTTCCCGTTACTTGATAATTTTTTCCAAGACTATCTCCTTGTCTGACCCCAGTATGCATCTCGAATGGGTCTGATATTTCTCCCATAAATTTTATTTTGGATGTGATGTCTGTAGACGTCTGTTGTATGAGTGTCCTAGTTTTTTTGTCTGTTCCATATTCTTGTTGTGTGTGATAGAGAATCTGCCTGTCTACAGAGTCGTTGGCCTACTGAAAGTCCACGAAAGTGACTACAGTGTTCTTCGTCTGTCTTTCCTTCTGAGGTGTTCCAAGTACTCTCCCATTTGAGCTACCCAAGCACGACTCACGCCCTGTCCTCACAGCTTTACTTCTGCCAGTACCTCGCCTCCTACCTTCCAAACTTTACAGAAGCTCTCCTGCGAACCCTGCAGAACTAGCACTCCTGAAAGAAAGGATATTGCGGTGACATGGCTTAGCCACAGCCTGGGGGATGTTTCCAGAATGCGATTTTCATTCTGCAGCAGAGTGAGCGCTGATATGAAACTTCCTGGCTGATTAAAATTGTGTGCCGGACCGAGACTCGAACTCTGAACCTTTGCCTTTCACGGCAGTGGTACAGCACTTGCCCGTGAAAGGCAAAGGTTCCGAGTTCGAGTCTCGGTCCGGCACACAGTTTTAATCTGCCAGGAAGTTTCATTCCTTTTAACAATTTATAACTGTATGATTTGATTTATCAGTTTTGGTCATTTGTATGCAAGAAAGAGTTTGATTAATCGAGTATTGTCTTTTCAGCAGCTAAAACTTACATCATCTGGACATGTTCCTTCCATGCTGCCTAGCTGCTGATAACTGTAATTATAGGATTTTGGTGGTACTATTTCCAGAAAATGTGATAGAAGAAAATATTGAGCATCAGTGTACTGCATTGACATATAGGATGCTGACAAAGCATGAGTGGGGGGACTGAGTTTCTGGTACGGAGTTATTTGCATCTTCTTTAGTCTTCATATTCAGGATATACAGTGAGGGGCATGCAGTTATAATACTCGTCAGCAACAAATTACTGACTTACCTAAAGGAATGCAAACTGCTCAAAGAAAGACTGGCCAGTTGAGTGCAACTGTTTAGGTATGGAATCCAATACAGAAAACAAGATGGCCAACGTACTGTGATACTTGCCTGTCAGGACTGGTGACTGGACGACAGTACAAAGGAATAGCAAACAATATGCATGAAAGCAAAGGGAAAAGAAAGATCAACAGAGGAGAAAAGACATGGCAGCAGCTCAGTGCCCCACATTACAGTCAGTGAAAACGGTTCTATAAGATTTACAGGGGAGTAAGAAAATGGGAGAACAATAGGGAATGGAAACTTGTTTTCAGAAAAGCATGAGAAAACTTTAATAAACGTTATTTATCTCAGCTATCGGAATACTGGAGCATTAAAATGTATGGATATTGTACAAGATTAAGTAATCTTCAATAAAACGTCAAGGGGAGTCAGAAAGGAGCTTTTTGTTTGTGCAAGTATAGTACCACGAATAGCCAAGAGTAAATGAAGATTGTATTCTAAGCAGGGCTGGTCAACTGCTAGCTGCTGAACTTTTTTGCTCCTCTCTCTGACTCGTTGCTTCCACGTTAGACATTTACTAGAAAGACGAATAAAGATAATAATTATCCTAACCAACTCATTTTTGTCGTTATATTCACTCCACCAGCAGAAATTGATTCCTTTATCTTCTTGCTTAGTGAGTTAACATTTCAGATATTTATAAACATGGCTGTACAAAAAAAATGGTTCAAATGGCTCTGAGTACTATGGGACTTAACATCTGTGGTCATCAGTCCCCTTGAACTTAGAGCTACTTAAACCTAACTAACCTAAGGACATCACACACATCCATGCCCGAGGCAGGGTTCGAACCTGCGACCTAGCTGTACCAGACTGGCTCACTACTGACAGTGACATATGACGATGCTACAGGTCTATCATATGGGTGAGATGTATAACTATTAATGAAGTAGGAGGTCTTGCAGAAATACAGGATGGGCGAATAAATGTATCCCGGAGAACAGAGTTCGAGGGTCCAAACAAACACAGCAGAGGAAAGGAAATACACTATTAACCTGACTGTAGTAGATGCTGAACGCGATCAACGTTCATGTCTTGGCACAGTTGGTCCCTGCTCAGCAAGTAGCTGAAGGGAGATCGAAGCTGGACTGCTGAAACTGGTGCAATCTCGTCCGAAATGTTCTGCTGCAGTTCTTGAAGACTATTAGGATTGTTGCGAAACATCTTTTACTTGAGGACTCCCGACACAAAGTAATCGTACACTGACAGATCAGGTGACCTGGGTGGCCAGGTGGGGGCCGCGGCCAGACTGGCCTCTGCATTCTCCTTTGCATTGCTCCACTCACACTGACACGGTACGCACTACCCTCTGAATCGGTGTGGATCACATGGCGGGCGTACACGTGGTGTGCACTTCTCGAGGTGTGTACATATACATACCCTCACGTACAATCGTATCCGCTCGTCCAGGTCACTTTTATTTGCCTCACCCAGTATAATAACATGAAATGCTTTTTGAGTCCCAGCGGCTCACCGTGGTTACGAATGCGGCAAGCATGTGCTCTATGTAATGACGGGTAATCAATCGTCTGCTGCGCTAATAACTACAGTAAACAAAGAACCACACAGACCCACGCCTGGTACGAATAATACGAGGACATAACTTTGAAGATAATAAACAGGCGGTTCTGGAGCAACTTATTCAGTACAATGATTCAGGACTGCTCATGAGAGCAACAAAAACAGGACACCATTTGATAGCCATACGGAAAAGCATTAATATGACAGGTCTTCATTTCAAATAATAAATTAATTTTGGTAGCAAGGTACATAAACCGTAAATTTCTATTAATTAATTTTGTTTTCCTCAATTACACTGTTAATTAATTCTGGGAACTTATTACAAAGGAGTCGTTCACACACTTTGACCAGTACGAGCTAATTTACATCACATATCGTTCTCTCTGTTCGTGATTAACTACCAGTCATCGACTGCATCTGACAGATTATTTGGACAAACTGTAGATACGAGTTTTCACACAGTCAGTTTGGAGTAATTACTTTTCAGCTCGCTCTCATAGCTTAGAACATTTTAAATCCTCTCGCGTTAGAAATTAAGTTTATTTAGCCGCCTCTGGTGCTATCGACAATACATCCGTTTATATTAAGAGAAAATAAACTCCGAACACTAACCAATAACATACAGTGGAACCAACCGCCTGCACCAGGAAGTGGTAGCTCAGCCGGGATGCATAACTGAGTTGCAACACAGACTTTCGCGTTGGTACTCCGTCCTCGAAGTCCATCCACACATAGACGACCTGTTCACCTCAGCTGTCTTCGTCTGTAGTGCGACTGTTCATACACTGCGCCCCAGCAGATGATATCCGATGAAGAATTACTCCAACAAACACTCTGGTGATAAGTAAAGGAACCTAGTATAATATTAACACACGTATCAAAAAATAGTTTTGAATCACCTCAGTTCCGACAGTTTCGGAACCTGCACAGAAAATTGGAATAGAGATCAACTTAAACATAATTTCCACCCTTTTTATTGCTCTTGAAAACCAGACATTGCATGTTGTACCACCATATAGCGAGACCTTCAGAGGTGGTGGTCCAGATTAATGTACACACCGGTACCTCTAATACCCAGTAGCACGTCATCTTGCATTGATGCATGCCTGTATTCGTCGTGGCGTAGTATCCACAAGTTGACCGTGTCGGTATGGTTGAACGACAGGCAACTCGAACCACGTACCTACTTCCTGGTGGAATGACTGAAACTGATCGGCTGTCTTCCCTGTAATAGGCGCTGCTCTCGCATGGTTGGGTTTAGTGACATCTTTGAACAATCGAAGAGATTTTGTGATATAGTATCCACAGTCAACGTCTATCTTCAGGAATTCTGGGTGTACATTTGTTACACCAATTATACGAAATTACAAGTGCACTTGTTAGAATTCACAGAGTCCACGTGATCGCAACTGCCAATACTCCCTATCAAGGTGGCACTACAGCCATTAACAGGACAGTATTTTTTTTTTTTTCGTCAGTCTACTGACTCGTTTGATGCGGCCCGCCACGAATTCCTCCCCTGTGCTAACCTCTTCATCTCAGAGTAGCACTTGCAACCTACGTCCTCAATTATTTGCTTGACGTATTCCAATCTCTGTCTTCCTCTACAGTTTTTGCCCTCTACAGCTCCCTCTAGTACCATGGAAGTCATTCCCTCATGTCTTAGCAGATGTCCTATCATTCTGTTCCTTCTCCTTATCAGTGTTTTCCACATATTCCTTTCCTCTCCGATTCTGCGTAGAACCTCCTTATTCCTTACCTTATCAGTCCACCGAATTTTCAACATTCGTCTATAGCACCACATCTCAAATGCTTCGATTCTCTTCTGTTCCGGTTTTCCCACAGTCCATGTTTCACTACCATAAAATGCTGTACTCCAGACGTACATCCTCAGAAATTTCTTCCTCAAATTAAGACCGGTATTTGATATTAGTAGACTTCTCTTGCCCAGAAATGCCTTTTTTGCCATAGCTAGTCTGCTTTTGATGTCCTCCTTGCTCCGTCCATCATTGATTATTTTACTGCCTAGGTAGCAGAATTCCTTAACTTCATTGACTTTATGACCATCAATCCCGATGTTAAGTTTCTCGGTGTTCTCATTTCTACTACTTCTCATTACCTTAGTCTTTCTCCGATTTACTCTCAAACCATACTGTGTACTCATTAGACTGTTCATTCCATTCAGCAGATCATTTAATTCTTCTTCACTTTCACTCAGGATAGCAATGTCATCAGCGAATCGTATCATTGATATCCTTTCACCTTGTATTTTAATTCCACTCCTGAACCTTTCTTTTATTTCCATCATTGCTTCCTCGCTGTACAGATTGAAGAGTAGGGGCGAAAGGCTACAGCCTTGTCTTACACCCTTCTTAATACGAGCACTTCGTTCTTGATCGTCCACTCTTATTATTCCCTCTTGGTTGTTGTACATATTGTATATGACCCGTCTCTCCCTATAGCTTACCCCTACTTTTTTCAGAATCTCGAACAGCTTGCACCATTTTATACTGTCGAACGCTTTTTCCAGGTCGACAAATCCTATGAACGTGTTTTGATATTTCTTGAGCCTTGCTTCCAAAATTAGCCGTAACGTCAGAATTGCCTCTCTCGTGCCTTTACTTTTCCTAAAGCCAAACTGATCGTCACCTAGCGCATTCTCAATTTTCTTTTCCATTCTTCTGTATATTATTCTTGTAAGCAGCTTCGATGCATGAGCTGTTAAGCTGATTGTGCGATAATTCTCGCACTTGTCAGCTCTTGCAGTCTTCGGAATTGTGTGGATGATACTTTTCCGAAAGTCAGATGGTATGTCGCGAGACTCATATATTCTACACACCAACGTGAATAGTCGTTTTGTTGCCACTTCCCCTAATGATTTTAGAAATTATGATGGAATGTTATCTATCCCTTCTGCCTTATTTGACCGTAAGTCCTCCAAAGCTCTTTTAAATTCCGATTCTAATACTGGATCCCCTATCTCTTCCAAATCGACCCCTGTTTCTTCTTCTATCACATCAGACAAATCTTCACCCTCATAGAGGCTTTCAGTGTATTCTTTCCACCTATCTGCTCTCTCCTCTGCATTTAACAGTGGAATTCCCGTTGCATTCTTAATGTTACCACCGTTGCTTTTAATGTCACCAAAGGTTGTTTTGACTTTCCTGTGTGCTGAGTCTGTCCTTCCGACAATCATATCTTTTTCGATGTCTTCACATTTTTGCTGCAGCCATTTCGTCTTAGCTTCCCTGCACTTCCTATTTATTTCATTCCTCAGCGACTTATATTTCTCAGGACAGTTACTCGCATATGAATTTCCAATTCCAAGCTGCAACAATGTTATTTGCGGCTTATGATTTAAACTCTGTGCACGCGGGACTTAGACCACAACGTCACGATAGTTCTGGATCTGCTCGCAAAAAGTAATAGATATTCTCTAAGACACAAAGTGCTCTAAACCCACCGTCGCCATCAGGAGATCATCAACAACGATACGAGCACCCGTGATGTAGGGGTGCCGCCATGGTAGCTCAGTGCTGGCTACGCTCCGTGATAAAAATAAATAAATAACTGTAAGTAGGCTGTTTAGGTTTTTTTATTGGTAACACCACATAGCGCTCTGTATGAAAAATCACTGGCTGTGCTGTGTGCAGTCAGTGGCTGGTTGGCATTGTTGTAATACTCGCCATTGTAGTGTTGGGCAGTTGGAGGTGAGCCGCCAGCAGTGGTGAATGTGGGGAGAGAGATGGCGGAGTTTTGAAATTTGTAAGAATGGCTGCCATGAACTTCTATATACACTCCTGGAAATTGAAATAAGAACACCGCGAATTCATTGTCCCAGGAAGGGGAAACTTTATTGACACATTCCTGGGGTCAGATACATCACATGATCACACTGACAGAACCACAGGCACATAGACACACGCAACAGAGCATGCACAATGTCGGCACTAGTACAGTGTATATCCACCTTTCGCAGCAATGCAGGCTGCTATTCTCCCATTGAGACGATCGTAGAGATGCTGGATGTAGTCCTGTGGAACGGCTTGCCATCCCATTTCCACCTGGCGCCTCAGTTGGACCAGCGTTCGTGCTGGACGTGCAGACCGCGTGAGACGGCGCTTCATCCAGTCCCAAACATGCTCATTGGGGGACAGATCCGGAGATCTTGCTGGCCAGGGTAGTTGACTTACACCTTCTAGAGCACGTTGGGTGGCACGGGATACATGCGGACGTGCATTGTCCTGTTGGAACAGCAAGTTCCATTGCCGGTCTAGGAATGGTAGAACGATGGGTTCGATGACGGTTTGGATGTACCGTGCACTATTCAGTGTCCCCTCGACGATCACCAGAGGTGTACGGCCAGTGTAGGAGATAGCTCCCCACACCATGATGCCGGGTGTTGGCCCTGTGTGCCTCGGTCGTATGCAGTCCTGATTGTGGCGCTCACCTGCACGGCGCCAAACACGCATACGACCATCATTGGCACCAAGGCAGAAGCGACTCTCATCGCTGAAGACGACACGTCTCCATTCGTCCCTCCATTCACGCCTGTCGCGACACCACTGGAGGAGGGCTGCACGATGTTGGGGCGTGAGCGGAAGACGGCCTAGCGGTGTGCGGGACCGTAGCCCAGCTTCATGGAGACGGTTGCGAATGGTCCTCGTCGATACCCCAGGAGCAACAGTGTCCCTAATTTGCTGGGAAGTGGCGGTGCGGTCCCCTACGGCACTGCGTAGGATCCTACGGTCTTGGCGTGCATCCGTGCGTCGCTGCGGTCCGGTCCCAGGTCGACGGGCACGTGCACCTTCCGCCGACCACTGGCGACAACATCGATGTACTGTGGAGACCTCACGCCCCACGTGTTGAGCAATTCGGCGGTACGTCCACCCGGCCTCCCGCATGCCCACTATACGCCCTCGCTCAAAGTCCGTCCACTGCACATACGGTTCACGTCCACACTGTCGCGGCATGCTACCAGTGTTAAAGACTGCGATGGAGCTCCGTATGCCACGGCAAACTGCTGACACTGACGGCGGCGGTGCACAAATGCTGCGCAGCTAGCGCCATTCGACGGTCAACACCGCGGTTCCTGGTGTGTCCGCTGTGCCGTGCGTGTGATCATTGCTTGTACAGCCCTCTCGCAGTGTCCGGAGCAAGTATGGTGGGTCTGACACACCGGTGTCAATGTGTTATTTTTTCCATTTCCAGGAGTGTATATTATGACTATTAAGGTAAATACATTGTTTGTTCTCTATTAAAATCTTTCATTTGCTAACTGTGACTATCAGTAGCTAGTGACTTCCGTAGTTTGAATCTTCTATTTAGCTTGCAGTAGTGGCGCTCGCTGTATTGCAGTAGCTCGAGTAACGAAGATTTTTGGTGAGGTAAGTAATTTTTGAAAGGTATAGATTAATGTTAGTCAGGGCCATTCTTTTGTAGGGGTTATTGAAAGTCAGATTGCGTTGCGCTAAAAAATATTGTTTGTCAGTTTAAGCACAGTCATGTATAATTTTTCAAAGTGGACGTTTCATAACTCAAAGAAAATAAAACTGAGACATTCAACCATGAATTGAATGGGTGTCACCTGACGTCCGCCTATCCGCCCAGACCAAATGACAAGAACGCTGATAAGCAAAAACCAAAAAACAATTGGAACCGCCTTCGTCTACTAATCAAAACCATACTACTGCTTAAATTTTGAATAAAAAAAAATCAACAATAGCGGCCGAAGACTTCCGGCGTAAGACGTCACCGTCATTCTATCAGCGGCCTTGTCGAAGATGGCGGAGGAGCGGACAGAAGTTCAGCGCATTCTCTTGCACTTGGGGTGGGAAACTGCCCCTGAAGGTGGAAGAATCAGCAATCATCAACGGCATTAGGGTGCAAAAGGCAATGGGAACCACTCCATTAAAGACAAATAATGTGTATCCACAGGATAAGTGACCTATAATTGAAAAGCAAGCGTCAGCATGATCTCTCCATTGGCAAAAGATTCCAGACTAGACGCCATTAGGATTTACGGGAGGAGACTGCCAAGGGGGAGGTGCTCATTAGAAAAAGATCAAATAAGCTAAGAAACGATAACGTTCTACGAGTCAGGGTGTGGAATGTCAGAAGTCTAAACGTGGTAGGGAAGTTACAAAATCTATAAAGTCAAATGCAGAGATTCGATCTAAATACATTGAGGGGAGGGGGGCGGGCGGGGGCAGTGTTGTGAAATGGAAGCAATACAAGTATTTCTGGTCAGATGAGTATGATGTAATATCAAGAGCAGCAGATAATGGTATAACGGGAGTAGGATTCATTATGAATAGAATGATAGGGCAGAGAGTGTAATTAATCAGTTCAATGACCTGATTGGCCTCATCAGAATCAACAGTAAATCAACACCGACAACTGTAGTTCAGGTATACATGCCGACACTGCAAGCAGAATATGACAGATAGAGAAAGTTTATGAGGATATTGAAAGGATAATACAGTACCTAAAGGGAGATGAATACCTAAAAGGGGAAGGAGTGGAAGAAAAGGTTGCATGAGAATACGAGCTTGGTAGTAGGAATGAGAGTGGAGAAAGACTGAGTTCTGCAATAAATTTCAGCTAGTAATAACGAATTCTCTGTTCAATAATTACAAGAGGAAGAGGTACACTTGGAAAAGCCTAGGAGATATGGGAATACTTCAGTTAAATTACATCATGGTCAGAGAGAAATTCCGAGATCAGATTTTAAGTTGTAAGGGGTACCCAGGAGCAGATATAGACTCATATCACATAAGTTTCGTAATGATGTAGAGTGGGCTGGAGTTTAAGAGAATAGTCAGGATGGATCAATGCGCAAGTGGGATACGAAAATACTACAGAATGAAGATATACTGTTGAGATTCTCTGAGGCTATAGGTGCGGCGATAAAGAATAGCTCACTAGAGTGTTAAGTTGAAGAAGAATGGACACCTCTAAGAAGAGCAATCACAGAAGTTGGAAAGAAAAATACTGGCACAAGGGCGCTAACTGCGAGGAAACCATGGGTAACAGAAGAAATACTTCAGCTCATCGACGAAAGAAGGAAATACACATATGCTTAAGATAATTCATAAATACAGAGATACAAGTCACTTAGGAATGAAATAAATAGGAATTTCAGGGAAGGTAATGCGAAATAGCTGCACGAGAATTGTGAAGTAATTGAAAAACAAATAATTGTCGGATGGACTGACTTAGCATACAGGAAAGTGATGCCAACCTTCGCTGAAACTAAAAGCAAAGGTGGTAACAGTAAGAGTGCAATGGGCTTTCCATTGTTAAATGCAGAGGAGAGAGCGGATATGTGGAAGGATTACAAAAAAATGGTTCAAATGGCTCTAAGCACTATGGAATTTAACATCTGAGGTCGTCAATCCCCTGGACTTAGAACTACTTAAACCTAACTAACTTAAGAACATCATACACGTCCATGCCCAGGCAGGATTCGAACCTGCGACCGTAGCAGCAGCGCGGTTCCGGACTGAAACCCCTAGAGCCGCTCGGCCACAGCTGCCGGCGGAAGGATTACATTGAATGCCTCTATGAGATGGAGGACTTACCTGACGACTTGACAGAAGAACAAACAGGAATCGATACGGATAAGGTAGGGGTTCCACCCTAACACTCAGAATTTAAAAAAGTTGGAAGGACTTAAGATCAAATAAGGCAGAAGGGATAGCTAACATCCCATCAGAATTTTTAAAATCATTGGGAGAAGTGGCAACAAAACGACTATTCACGTTGGTTTGTAGAATGTATGAAACTGACGATATACCATTAGACTTTCGGAAAAACATCATCCACAAAATTCCGTGAGTACCAACATCCGTTAAGTGTGAAAATTATAGCAAAATCAGGTTCACAGTTCATGGATCCAAGTTGCTGACAAGAATAACAAACGGAAAATGAAAAGGAAAATTTAAATGACGAACAGTTTGGCTTTAGGAAGGGTAAAGGCACCAGAGAGGCAGTTCTGATCTAGCGTTTGACAATGGAAACAAGACTGAAGAAAAATCGTAAGACATTGGTAGGATCTGTCGACCTGGAGAAAGCGTTCGGCAGTGTAAAATGGTGCAAAATGTTTGAAATTCTGATAAAAGTATGGGTAAGCTATAGGGAAAGATGGGTAAGAGAACCAAGAGGGAACAATAAGGCTGGGAGACCAAGAACGAAGTATTCGGATTAACAAGGGTGTAAGATGGGGATGTAGTCTTTCGCCCCTACTGTTCAGTCTATGTACAAGCAATGATGGGAATAAAAGAACCATTCAAGTGCGGGATTAAATTTCAGAATGAAAGGTTATCAGTTATGAGACTCGCTGGTGACATTGCTATCCTCAGTTGAACTGTAGAAGAATGACAGGATCTGTTGAATGGAATGAACTGTCTAATGGTTACAGAGTATCTATTGATTATAAATCGAAGGAAGACAAAAGTAAGGAGAAGAAGCAGTAACGAGAACAGCGAGAAACTTTGTGTTATAAATGGAGATCACGGAGTAGACGAAGTCAAGGATTTCTGCTATGTAGGCAGCAAAATAATCAATGACGGGAGCAACAAGGAGGACGTAAGAATCAGACGAGAACTGACGAAGAAAGTATTCCTGGACAAGTGAAGTCTACTAAGCCCTCTTCGTCTCATAGTAGCACTTACAACCTACGTCACCAATCATTTTCTGGACGTATTCCAAGCTCTGTCTTCCTCTACAGTTTTTGCCCTCCACAGCTCCCTCTAGCGCCATGGAAATCATTCCCTGATGTCTTAACAGATGTCCTATCGTCCTGTCCTTCTCCTTGTCCGTGTTTTCCACATATTCCTTTCCTCTCCGATTCTGTGCAGCGCCTCCTCATTCCTGACCTTATCAGTACACCTAATTTTCAACATTCGTCTGTAGCACCACACATGAAATGCTTCGATTCTCTTCTGTTCCGGTTTTCCAGTCCATGTTTCGCTGCCATATGATGCTGTGATACAAACGTAGATTCTCAGAAATTTCTTCCTCAAATTAAGGCCCATGTTTGACACTAGCAGACTTCTCTTGAGCCGGGATGCCCCTTTTTGCCAGTGCTACTCTGCTTTTGATGTCCTCCTTGCTCCGTCTGTCATTGGTTATTTTGCTGCCTAGGTAGTAGAATTCCTTAACGTCATCTAATTTGTAACCATCAGTCCTGGCGTTGTCTCGCTGTTCTTATTTCTGTTAATTCTCATTACTTTGGTCTTTCTTCGATTTACTCTGAATCCATATTCTGTACTCATTAGAACTGTTCATTCCATTCAGCAGATCATGTAGCTCTTATTCACTTTCACTCAGGATAGCAATGTCATCAGCGAATCGTATCATTCATATCCTTTCCCCTTTAATTTTTATTCCACTCCTGAGCCTTTTTTTCATCATTGCTTCTTCGATGTACAAATGGAACAGGAGGGGCGAAAGACTACATTCCTGTATTACCCCTTCTTGAATTCGAGTACTACGTTCTTGGTCGTCCACTCTTATTTCCTCTTGGTTGTTGTACATATTGCATATTACCCGTCCCTCCTTATAGCTGATCCCTATTTTTCTCAGAATTCCGAGCATCTTGCACCGTTTCAAATTGTCGAACACTTTTCCTGGGTCGACAAATCCTACAAACGTGTCTTGATTTTTCTTTAGTCCATTATCAATCGCAACGTTGGAATTGCCTGTCAGGTGTCTTTATCTTTCCTAAATCCAAACTGATCGTCATCTAACACATCCTCAATTTTCTTTTCTTACCAAACAATTTATCCGACCTGAAAATTGAATATACTCTGCCACTGGACAAGTTACGCCCGATTTGCTGCAACGAGCGTGAGAAGAAATTGATTACCAGCGGTATGTTCGCCGCATCACGAATGGTAGTCACGTCGAACCAAAATGACACTTTTTGTACAATCTGAGGTTGTTTGCAATAAAATGATACATTTACCGATTCTGTAATTTATCTCAGTTCTATCATTCCAAAGCTGTTAAGTTCTTTTTGACTCACCTGTTTTATAGAATTGTTAAAAATGTGTGTGAAATTTTATGGGACTTAACCGCTAAGGTCATCAGCCCCTAAGCTTACACACTACTTAACCTAAATTATCTACATCTACATCTACATCCATACTCCGCAAGCCACCTGACGGTGTGTGGCGGAGGGTACTTTGAGTACCTCTATCGGTTCTCCCTTCTATTCTAGTCTCGTATTGTTCGTGGAAAGAAAGGTTGTCGGTATGCCTCTGCGTGGGCTCTAATTCTGATTTTATCCTCATTGTCTCTTGACGAGATATACGCAGGAGGGAGCAATATGCTGCTTGACTCCTCGGTGAAGGTATGTTCTCGAAACTTCAACAAAAGCCCGTACCGAGCTACTGAGTGTCTCTCCTGCAGAGTCTTCCACTGGAGTTTATCTATCATCTCCGTAACGCTTTCGCAATTACTAAATGATCCTGTAACGAAGCCCGCTGCTCTCCGTTGGATCTTCTCTATCCCTTCTATCAACCCTATCTGGTACGGATCCCTCACTGGTGAGCAATATTCAAGCAGTGGGCGAAAAAGTGTACTGTAACCTACCTACTTTCTTTGCTTTCGGATTGCATTTGCTTTGGATTCTTCTAATGAACCTCAGTCTGGCATCCGCTTTACCGAAGATCAACTTCATATGACCATTCCATTTTAAATCGCTCCTTAGATCTACTCCCAGATAATTCACAGAATTAACTCTTCCAGTTACTGGCCTGCTATATTGTAGCTAAATGATGAAGGATCTTTCTTTCAATGCATTTGTAGCACATTACACTTGTCTACATTGAGATTCAATTGCCATTCCCTGCACCATGCGTCAATTCCTTGCAGAACCTCCTGCATTTCAGTACAATTTTCCATTGTTACAACCTCTCGATATACTACAGCATCATCCGCAAAAAGCCTCAGTGAACTTCCGATGTTATCCACAAGGTCATTTATGCATATTGTTAATAGCAACGGTCCTACGACACTCCCCTGCGGCACACCTAAAATCACTCTTACTTCGGAATGACATGCTGAAACTGACATGCTTGAAACTCTTCAATCCAGTCACACAATTGGTCTGATAGTCCTTATGCTCTTACTTTGTTCATTAAACGACTGTGGGGAACTGTATCGAACGCCTTGCGGAAGTCAAGAAACACGGCATTTACCTGGGAACCCGTGTCTATGGCCCTCTGAGTCTCGTGGACGAATAGCGCGAGCTGGGTTTCACACGATCGTCTTTTTCTAAACCCATGCTAATTCCTACAGAGTAGATTTCTAGTCTCCAGAAAAGTCATTATAATCGAACATAATACGTGTTCCAAAATTCTACAACTGATCGACGTTAGAGATATAGGTCTATAGTTCTGCACATCTGTTCGACGTCCATTCTTGAAAACGGGGATGACCTGTGCCCTTTTCCAATCCTTTGGAACGCTACGCTCATCTAGAGACCTACGGTACACCGCTGCAAGAAGGGGGGCAAGTTCCTTCGCATACTCTGTGTAAAATCGAACTGGTATCCCATGAGGTCCAGCGGCCTTTCCTCTTTTGAACGATTTTAATTGTTTTTCTATCCCTCTGTCATTTATTTCGATATCTACCATTTTGTCATCTGTGCGACAATCTAGAGAAGGAACTACGGTGCAGTCTTCCTCTGTGAATCAGCTTCGGAAAAAGACATTTAGTATGTCGGCCTTTACTCTGTCATTCTCTGTTTCAGTACCATTTTGGTCACCGAGTGTCTGGACATTTTGTTTTGATCTGCCTACCGCTTTGACATAAGACTAGAATTTCTTAGGATTTTTTCCCAGTTCAGTACATAAAACTTTACTTTCGAATTCATTGAACACCTCTCGCATAGCCCTCCTCACACTCCATTTCGCTTCGCGTAATTTTTGTTTGAGTGCAAGGCTTGGGCTTTTTTTTATTTTTATTTATTTTTTTTTTTTTCTGTAAAGTTCTGTTTGCTTCCGAAGCAGTTTTCTAACTCGGTTCTTGTACCACGGTGGCTCTTTTATTCTAAGGACAAACACACACACCCATGTCCCAAGGGACGACTCAAACCTCCGCCGGGACCAGCCGCACACTCAATGACTGCAGTGCTTTATAGAATTATTGAACATGTTTTATGTTCATGTGCTTTGATAATATAAAAATCCACATTGTAGTGAAGTGAGATACCACCAGTGGAGGTATGGCAACATGGATTCAGGAAACAGAGATATTGGGAAACTCCTTCCTCCATGAAATTCACAGCATTGGTTGGCTCCATTTGACGCTGTCCCATACTGTTGTTAGTGAAAAAAATCAGCTTATCGAGTATTGAACTAGATTTGTAACTCGATTCCTTGCAGATATAATTCAACACGTCGCTCTTAAGGGATCAAAATCGACAGATGCGAAAGTAATTTCAGGAGTACCGTAGTGATAAATAATCTAGTAGATATCGTCGGAACTTCCGTAGAGCTGTTGATAGATGATGCGGTTGCCTATAAGAAGGTAGCAATGCCAGAAAACTGTAGCGATTTGCAGGATGACCTACAAGGATAAATGGTGCAGGCCCTGAATGTAAAAAATTGTAACATGTTGTGTAAATATAGGAGAGTAAATCCACAATTGTTAAACTACATCATATATTTAAAAAAAAAATAGCTAGAAACAGAAACTCCCCAAACATAAAACATATCTAGAAGTAACCATTCTAAACCACATACAATAAATAGCAGGGAAAGTATATTCCAGACATATTCATAGGGAGACCCTTAAGGAAATGTAATTTTTACAGTAAACTAGTGGCTTACAAAGCACTCGTTTGACAAGTTCCAGAGTATTGTTCGTCAATCTGGGCCCCTTGTCAGGTAGGACTGATAGGAGAGATGGAGAGGATGCAACGAAGAGCGGCAAGTTTCGTCACTGGATCATTTAGTCCGCGCAAGTGAGTCGAAAAACATATTACTTCCACGTACGTCTCACGAAATGACCACAATGGGAAAATTCGAAAAACTAGAGCTAATACAGAGATTCACCGACAATCACACTTCTTCACGCGCCATTCGCTGAAGGAACATGGAAGACGGAGTCAGTTACTACTACTAGTAACACCGTACCCTGCTCCAGGCGCTGCCAGCTGGCTTGCATAGTGTAGGTGAGGCTGGAGCGAGTGCCCAGAATTGCGTCACACGCACAGCGACACCACGACCGGTCATGCGCCACCCTGCTCTACTGTGCTATCTTTAGCGCGGGCAAATATTGTTTTCGCGCAGCTCTCTTTTCCTACAACTCGGTCCCCGCTGAAATTTCCAGCCGCGTGACTCTGAAAAGCGGCCGGCGGATTGTCCCGATTTGCCGTGTCAGCGGTCAGACGGCGCCCACGCACGTCGGCCGGCGCTTCCGCTGCCCCAGTGTCCCCACCACCCCCACCCCCACTCCACGACTTCCCACCGACACACTTGTCACTTTTTCACTCACTCTCTTCAGCAGCCCTTGTGACGCACACAACTTTTCCACCGCCCCCCACCCAACTTCCGTTCCGACTCCCCATCTCCCCCCAAATGCAGCCTTCTAACACGTCCGGTGATGGGACAACTCACAGAGAGATGGTTACGCGGTCTCTAACCAGGACAGTTCTATTTTTAATACGAAACCCCAAAGCCTGAATCTATGAGGGGAGTTCATAAAGTTATCATCTAGAAAAAAATCAAGCTGCGGCGATGGAACTTGATGTTGGTGTCACTCCTCGAAAGGAACACTTATCAGTTGTATTTAGCCGATGTTCCCCACCATCAGGGACTAAAACGTGTTACGGCCCAACCACATTAATGTGACCACTGCCTATGTTGGACGTTAACGTGTAATAACCACTCACAGATGGCAGGTGGCAGCACTAGCTAGCTGTGGAGGCTATATAAAGCGTCAGGGGGACGTGGACAACAATCGGGCCAGGAGGTGGCGCCTCAGCTTCAATGGGGCTAAGACGCAAGCCCTCCTCATCACCAAGAAGCATATCCCAGCCGACCTACCGCAGATCACCGTCAGGGGAACCGCCGTACCTTGGGGCACTACCGCTAAGTACCTGGGTGTGACGCTGGATAGAGGGCTCACATGGAGACACCATATCGACGACATCGTCAAAAAGGTCAGGGGTAGATTGACTCAACTCCACCCCTTTATCAATTCAACACCTGCGCTCCCGCCAGAACTGGGTGTTGCGCTCTATCTTACGCTTATACGTCCGCTTATCGACTCCGCCGCTGTGGTTTGGGGCAATGCTGCAGCGACCCACGTCGACCGCCTGCGACGCCCTCAGAACCGGATTCTACGTCTGGCATTGCACCTCCCTCGCGACTTCCCGTCGGACGACCTCAACCGCATCTCCAACATCCCCACAGTTCGAGACAGGTTTCGACAGGCTGCACGGCTCTTTTATGAGTAGACCGCGCAGTCCGAAAATCCGCTCCTTCGAGCCCTGGGCCACCGGGTACAGAATCTTAACGCAACCAGGTGGCCCCACCTGCTTCGCGACCACTGAATTGCCAGCACGTCCAGAACACCGTCCCAGCAGACTGACAGGACATCAAACATGAAGTCAGGCCACATCTCAAGCTCCGTCAGTTTGGAGGAATAGCCTTCCGGCTTAGATTCCAGCGACCCACAGGAACTCATCTGTCCCTGTCAGACGAAAGCAGCAGTAGGACAACAGTCACCGGCAGGCGCCAGCCTGCCAGAGAAGATCTTCCTGCAATCGACTACTTCGCTAATCTAAACAAAGCGAAGTAGCCTGAAGCCAATTTCACCGAGAGGCCACACACACCAACAGCGCAGATCAAGGAGGAGTAACAGCAATGCTGCTTAAACTTCTGCATCTCCGGATTTAGGCAGTCCGTGAATTAGCGAGACGAGACGAAACGTGCACAACAGTACAGTCGTTATCGAAATGCGGAAACGAATCGACTTATCTGACGTCTAAACGGGAATTGTCATTGGTGCACGGGCCAAGCGTGGAAGTACTTACGAAACAGCTCAGTTTGTAAACCGTTCGCGTGCCTCCGTGATTAAAGTATAACGAGAATGACAAAATGGCGCTATCCAAAAACCAGCGCCGAGCTAACTGCGGTGCACCACGGGCCATACATGACAGGGGTGGACTACGGCTGCAGAGAAGAGTACGGGCGAATAAACGTGTAACTGTGGAGCAACCGACCGCCCAGATCAACCACGGGACTACCAACCGCTTCTCCTCAACGACCATTTAGCGCTTTACAATGAGTTACGCATGGGTAGACGCGTCTCGCATATTGCGCTGGGAACAATGCACTCTGTGCTATTCGGTGATGTCAGTATCCCCAGGTATCGCATCAGCAATGGTAAAACACGTGTGCTGCCGAGATGTGTCTCGCATATGGGACCGGCATGTGCATCCGTTGGAGTTCTGTGACGTCAGTAAAACACTCGTAGGACTCCAACTGTATACCCAAAAATAGACCCAACTTTCACCTGGTCGCTGCAGGTAGCAGTGGTGTGAGAGCGATGGCTCATACTGGCCTTGCATCCAGCGGTGGCTTGTGGCGGCATCGGCACACTCTGCAAATAGTCTTTGCTCCTGTCCGATCATGTCAGCAACGGTGCCTGGGTGAAGACATAATTCGAGTGAAATTTCTCGGGTGTAAAGTATAAAAGGGATGTCGCTGCCTCATGATTGAGGACGCCTGTGCTTGGTTTGACAGCGAAAGGCCGTCTCACTTTGCAGGGGCTGCCGGTAGCCTCCTTTTCGGTCTAGTGGACAGGAGGTGGCGGGCGATGCTTCCACAGATTGATTGCTTGACTGTTGCATTATTTCGCTGGCAGGCTTTTACGCTGTGCTATGCGTTTTTGGACATTTTATGAGTTGATTTCTGCACATCAGAGTACTTCATTATTTAGAAGGAGTTTGCATGTCTGTACTGAAATTATTATACTTTCTCTCTCCAATAGCTCAGTGCAGGCTGAGTCATTTTCCTCCAGACAGTCATTTTGGGTTATGTTACTGAATGGACAACAGCACCCTCTGGTGACATTACTGTGTACTAGGTCCATACCTAATGGTGAACACACTGTTTCCTGCCATTTTCCCCCACCGTCTTGGGCTATATCACAGACCAAATGACAGTGCTCTCTGGTGGCAGTACTGTGTACTAGGTCCAGATCTTGTAGTGAACACACTGTTTCCCGCCAAAGTTTCCGTCTTGGATAATGATACTTGTATCATCGCTTGACATCATGGCCGCTATGTTGGATTATGTCACGGAACGGATGACAGTACCCTCTTGTGGTGGTACTGTGTACTAGGTCAGTTGGACTCTGGACCTCATGGTGAAGACACTGGATGGAGGTAGTGCCTCAAAATGTTTAAATAAAGACTGGTGCATGATTTCGGCAGTTGATGATTAGCAAGCATGTTTGCATAGTCGTTTAGTGGTTTGCAGGTCTGTAGACAGTGTGGTGTGATCCCAAGCACGTCATAGCATGTGTTCTGTATCACTGCGATAAGTATACTATTTCTCAAAATCCATCCCTAAATAAATTGTTACAAAATAAATAAAGTACACTTCTTCCTCCCTCCAGCAACCCAGTGTAAGCTGGGTTCTTTTCCTGCCAAACCTTAGGAGGAGATGGTGGTCAGGCGACATTTAGTGGACGTAGCCCAACTGCCCTTTCTTTCCCGCCATTTTCTTAGATTAGTAGAGGTATCTTGCATTATCCTTATGGAATTTGAACTTCCCACCATTTTTTGGGGGAGGGGATTAGGTTGCTGGACGTGCCCTATTGACCGATCTTCCTGCCAAAATTCAAACTTTCAGCCAAAACCCGCTATCTTGAATGACGTCATGGACGCAATCTTGGATGACATCATGCACTGGTGCCAAGTCTACACACCACCATCTTGGATGATGTCATCGCCGCTCTCATGGATACAGCTGGTAACAATGGAGAGTGGGGTAGAACCGGCCTTGCCCTAGTACTGTCGCTATTAACAAAACCTCATTATAACAATAACCGTGCTATAACAATATCATTTTCATGGTCCCATGAATACTGTTTTATAAAGATTTGACTGTATTTACTGGAATTCGACGTGGACTGCTTTGTGCCCTATAGAGGCTGAGGTTTTTCGCTACGCAATACTGCTGCTGGATTCAGTCAAGTTTTTACCACCATTATATGAAGATGAAATCTATTGGTTAAGGAGGGCCATATTCACCGTCATGTAGGATCACAACGGCCCCATACGACTAGCTCACGAGAGGGCGTATATTCGCTGCACCATGAAGGGTCGTACAGTCAGTCACATAGCTTATGTCTTTCTTTCCAGTAAGACGAGTATCCAAACAGGCAGTGTGATGTTGCCTGGAGCATGACGGAATGGTGACCATTATCACGGCTTCCCTTGATGCAGCAACAGTGCAGTGCCATCAGTGGCCCTCCCAATGTAAACATGCAAGATTGGCAGCATGTCGTCTTGAGTCTCGCTGCTCTGTACAGCTTTACGATGGACACATGTATATGTGTGGAGGTTCCAGGGAGGACGAACATTGTCACATTGCATGTATCATCGTCACACGGGTCTCTGCACACGGCAACATTGTACAGATGGCAACTGGTAGACAATAAGATCAACATTATCACCTCAGCTTCGCATAGTTGTTAATTTGGACAGAAGCTGTCACATTTCTCACCTGTTATATCCTATGACTGTGAGCTGTCTTCCAAGTTTCTGTGGCGTCATCTTTCAACAAGACAACGCGAGATCCCGTGTTTACAGTGCCGTCCTGATCTACCTCGATACAGATGGTGTTCGACTGCTGCCCTGGTCACTTTGTTCCCCATATCCCTCTCCCACTGAAAACATCTACGCATGGGTTGCTGAGAGACTAACAGAGCTACCACCTGCTAGCCACTATTATTGATGAACTGTGTGATAGAGTTGAACCAACATAGAATGACGTAACCATACCAACCATCCAAGCTCAGTTGAAAGCGATGCCCAGCCGGATTAGGGTCACTGTTGATACCAGAGATGGCAGTTCTGTGTACTAAATTTCGCACCCTGCATACCCCAATATCATCTATAAAGTCAAACATTTACAGGGTGGCCCAGGAGGAATTGTCAATATTCAGGGATGTGACAGGAACGATCATTCGAAGCAAAAAGTCTAGTAAACATGGGCTCTAAAATACATACCATAATAGCTGTTAGCATTTGTTCATCTTTGCTACTGTGAAACAAATCTTTTCTACTGAACAAGTCGTCATGGACCTTAAAGTAAGCATTTTAGGGCCCATGTTTACTGGCCATTTTTGCTTCAAATGATGGTTCCTGCCATATCCCTGAACATTGACTATTACACATCGGACATCAGGTACGTCAGTAAAGAAAAAACTGTAACTAAACGCAGTTAATCATATATTCTTCCAAACTAGTCTGTAAACGCACAACAAGTAAAATTTCGTTGTTTGCTATCCTTCTTGGTGCTGCAGTTTTAGTGACCATCAGTGTACTTCATGATGAGTCTACATCTGCATCAATATCTATACTCCGCTAACCACCTTACGATGTGTGGCGGAAGTTTCTTTGTTACCGTCGTCACTTCCCCATTTTCTTGTTCTACTAGTGAGCCGTTAGCGGGAAGAACGATCGCTGGTAAGTCTCCGCGTGATCTCGCTTCTATCCAATTTTACCTCCGTGGTCTTTTCGTGATGTATGCGTAGGAAGAAACAATATATTTTTTGACCCTTCTAGTAATGCTATCAACAGCATTATGCACCTCTGGGAGAGCAATGTTCAAATATGTGTCATTCTCTCGATACTTTTTCAAATAGTTGTGGAGCAGTAAAAATATCGTCAGTTGAACCACATCCCTTCACACTGCTTGGCATCGTGCTGGTTGACGATGATGTGGATACGATGTTCCCCGATTGTTTGTCTTGAACGTATGTGACAGGAGGCGCTTATGTTTCTGATGGAACATTCGACTGGGCCACAGTTGAGGGTAGGACTGGTTAAGATTTTCAGCCAATGAGATGGTACGTATCTGACATTCATTACCACACTGAAGAAATAAGTTACGCAGGACGACATTCGTGATGGAGTTCCAGCACAATCCAAACTTCAGAAGGTATTTTAACTAACCCAGATGCCTACATGTTTCTTATCCTCTTCGGTGTCCTAGTTAATTTCACAGCACTTACTGGTGTGACTGGTCAGTTATGTATTTCCTTTTCTTCACATAGCTTTCAAAATAATACAGCTCTAGATAATGGCCTTTTTTGTTTTTGACGTAATCCTCTTTGTCTCTCTTTTCGTGACCATGTACGCATGCAGACTTTCATCTTTTTTACTACCTTGCCATTTCTAAAAATATTTCTTCTTTTCATCACATTCAACCACAATTATTCCGTCCAAATGCATATTTACATCCTGCTTTTCTGGCAACACATTTCTCTGTGGTGCCAACATTAACTAGCCCAATGCGGTTTTGACAGGTAAAAGCACAATTTTACTGTACACTAGTGCTTCCTGGTCTCTTAGCCTCCACCATTTGGTGTCGCCTGTATGGCTCACGTCCTTTTATCTCGAGGTCCTTTTGATGTAGCTTCATTGTAGAACAAGTTTGTTGTATGGAATAACGGTAGTGTTACATACCGTGTGCAAATCATGTTTCGGCTGAAGGATCTAATCTGTTTGACATATACTGAAGAGCCAAAGCGAATGGTACTTGTGCCTAATATCGTGTGGGGCCCCTGCGAGGACACAGAAGTGCCATAACACGACGTGGCATGGGCTCGATTAATGTCAGAAGTAGTGCTGGAGGGATTGACACCACGAATCCTGCAGGGCTGTCCAAATATCCGTAAGAGTACCAGAGGGTGGAGATCTATTCTGAACAGCACGTTACAAGACATTCCAGATATGCTCAATAATATTTATGTTTGGGGGAGTCTGGCGACCAGCGGAAGTGTTTAAACTCAAAAGACTGTTCCTGGAGGTACTCTGTAGTAATTCTGGACGTGTGAGGTGTATTGTTCTGGACTGTGCGACTGGTCCCGGCGGAGGTTCGAGTCCTCCCTCGGGCATGGATGTGTGTGTTTGCCCTTAGGATAATTTAGGTTAAGTAGTGTGTAAGCTTAGGGACTGATGACCTTAGCAGTTAAATCCTTTAAGATTTCACACACATTTGAACTTTTTTTGTCATATTGTTCTGCTGGAATTTACCAAGTCTGTCAGAATGCACAATAGACGTGAATGGATGCAGGTGATCAGACAGGATGCTTACGAACTTGTCACCTGTCAGAGTCTTATCAAGACGTATCAGGGATCCCATATCACTCCAACAGCACACGCTCCACAGAATTACTGAACCTCCAAGAGCTTGAACAGTCACTGCTGACATGCAGGATCCATGGATTCATGAGGTTGTCTCCATATCCTTACACGTCCATCCGCTCAATACAATTTGAAACGAGACTCGTCCTCTCAGGCAACATGTCTCCAGTCATCAACAGTCTAATGTCGGTGTTGACGGGCCCAGGCGAGTCGTAAAGCTTTGTGTCGTGCAGTCATCAAGGGCACACGAATGGACCCTCGGCTCCGAAATCCCATATCGATGATGTTTCGTTGAATGGCTCGCATTCTGACACTTTTTTTATGGCCCAGCATTGATATCTGCAGCAATTTGCGGAAGGGTTGCACTTCTGTCACGTTGAACGATTCTCTTCATTCGTCGTTGGTCCCGTTCTTGCACGATCTTTTGCTGGCCGCTACGATGTTGGAGATCTGATGTTTTACCGGATTCCTGATATTCACGGTACACACGTGAAATGGTCGTACGAGAAAGTTCCCACTTCATCGCTACCTCGGAGATTCTGTATCCCATCTTCGTGCGCTGACTATAACGCCACGTTCAAACTCACTTAAATCTTGATAACCTACCATTGTAGCGGCAGTAACCGATCTGACAACTGCGCCCGACACTTGTCTTATATAAGCGTTGCCGACCGCAGCGAGGTAATCTGCCTGTTTTATTTCTGTATTTGAATGCGCATGCCTGTACCAGTTTCATTGGAGCTTCAGTGTATTACATGGCCTCATTAAATTGCTGTATATTCTGCCGTCTTTCTCAAACACTGGAGGCTTGAAGTCAGTTGACTATTGGCCGCCGCGACGAATGTGTAAGTAGGCTGTTTAGGTTTTCTTATTGGTAACGCCACATAGCGCTCCGTATAAAAATCACTGGCTGTGCCGTGTGCAGTCTGTGGCTGGTTTGCATTGTTGTCTGCCATTGTAGTGTCGGGCAGCAGCAGCTGGATGCTAACAGCGCGTAGCGTTGCGCAGTGGGAGGTGAGCCGCCAGCAGTGGTGGACGTGGGGAGAGAGATGGCGGAGTTTTGTAATTTGTAAGACTGGATGTCATGAACTGATATATATATATTATGACTATAAAGGTAAATACATTGTTTGTTCTCTATTAAAATCTTTCATTTGCTAACTGTGCCTATCAGCAGTTAGTGCCTTCCGTAGTTTGAATCTTTTATTTAGCTGGCAGTAGTGGCGCTCGCTGTATTGCAGTAGCTTGAGTAACGAAGATTTTTGTGAGGTAAGTGATTTTTGGAATGTATAGGTTAATGTTAGTCAGGGCCATTCTTTTGTAGGGATTTTTGAAAGTCAGATTGCGTTGCGCTAAAAACTATTGTGTGTCAGTTTAAGCACATTCGTGTATAATTGTTCAAAGGGGACGTTTCATATGTCGACCCTTAGCCGAGGATACCTCACTGGAATCTTCTGATTTTTTTCCTTGTAGTTTGTGTAGTTAGTGTAGCCTTTGTTTATTGCTAGCGCCTTATCATAGAGAGAATTTCCTTTGTAGTTGCAGTCTTTCATTGTTGTACAGTAAAACAGTTGTGGCATGCATGTAGTTTTGCACGAAGTATTTCGCAGCTGCGCTTGCAATTAACTAGATATTATTTTCAGTGCTATGTTAATGTGTTCTCTTATTTTTGTTCTTCAAATTGTGTTTTTCTGTGTTGTCGTGTGAAAAATTGTGACAATAATGGCGTGTGAAAAACGTAACACTAGGCTCCAAAGTAAACTGAGAAATGACAGTGAAGACGAAAGCAGTGTGTTAGCGTCACCATCTAATGAATTCACTAACGTTCAAAGTAGTAATTTGGTAATAGCGCATAAGGAAATGGAGCGGGTTGCAAATAATGGTGTAGGAAGTGAAACAATTAGTGAACAGGGAAGTATTATCGATCGATCGGTCGGCAACAGCTCGCCTCAGGATTGCGAAATGACAGGACACAATCTTGCAAATACTGTAGATTCAGATTTTGCGTCCTCACCGTTTTCTCAAATAAGTCAAGACTCATTTTCTGTTTTTCAAACTGCGAATATTGCCGGTTCAAATGCATTGCCGAATAGCACTGAGGAACATGTTTCAGACACCAGTGCACTGTTATTACAGTTAATGCAACAAATGGGACAAAGGCTACAAAAGTTAGACACAACGCTTGAACAAAACCAGAAACAAATGGGACAAAATCTTCAAAAGTTAGACACAATGGAACAAAATCTTCAAAAGTTAGACACAATGGAACAAAATCTTCAAAAGTTAGACACCTTGGAACAAAATCAGAGACAAACACAGCAAAAGCTTCAAAAGTTAGACACAATGGAACAAAACCTTCGAAAGTTAGACACCACACTTGAACAAACACGTGAAGATTTAACTACTGAGTTACATAACATTGAATCGAAATGCCAAAAAATCTGTAATGACGTTAAAACACAAATTTGTGAGCATTTTCAACCTATTTTTTCGCGGCATGAAAATGCATTACAGAATCATGAAGCAGCCATAAAAGAACTGCAAACTATTGTTCGTGAAAATCACGACACCTTGCAAGCTAAAATGGACTCAGTTGCATCCACCGATTCGGTTACGCAACTTGCAAGAACTCAGGAAAACTTAAAGGTCACAGTAGATTCGATTTCATCACAAATGGACACTCTGAAACTTGGTTCAGAAAAACACACTGAGGAAATGTGTTCACTATCGGAGAAAGTAGCCGAACTTTCAGATCAGTTCACTAACTTATCTACAAAGGTAGATGATGATCTGAATGATACAGAAGGGTGCGAACAAATTATGAAATTCAAACAAAAGCAGAATCAAATTAATACACAACACCAAAGAGAAATTCGGGAAGTGCAAGATCAGCTGACACAGGTAATACAAGAATTACGTATTTCAGAGGACAGTCGCGCTCCAACACGGGAAGAGGGACTTATAAATACGGAAAAGCCACAAAATAATAACACAGGGCATTTGGGAAATTGTGAAAGAAATTGGCAAGGTGCACCGAATTTTGAGATGGAACTGCCGACACGACGTAACAATGAACGATATGCTACCCGCCGACACGATGATTTTGACTATAAGCTGTTCATTACTGCACGTAAATTCAAAACATTTAAGAATTCTGGCAACGACATTCATCCACAAGCGTGGCTCCATCAATTCTCTCATTGTTTTCCTCCCAACTGGTCATTAGAGCACAGATTAGCATTTATGTGTGGCTACTTGGAGAATGAACCAGCTGTAAGAATGCGATCGGTCATTCACGATTGTCATAGTGAAGGAGAATTTTATCATGCCTTCCTCTCAGCATATTGGTCTCAAGCTACACAAGACCGAGTAAAACATAGCATCATAATGATGAAACATTTCGAACAATCTGAATTTTCCAGTCTTGTCAAATATTTTGAAGACATGTTACATAAGAATCAGTATCTTTCAAACCCATACAGCCCCTCAGAACTCATCCGCATTTGCTTAATCAAATTACCTGAACATTTACGACAGATTATTTTAGCAGGACGATGCAAAGACGACATTGAAGCTTTTCAGGGACTGTTACAAGAACTGGAAATTGACACTGACAATCGCGGAACGCGAAAGCAGAAGCACAACAATTACAGGTCACACCTGTCACAATTCCGCGATGACAGAAATAATACACGACAAGGCTATTCGTACAACGTAAATCGTGACCAAAACAGACACCACCCGTATGACAACCGTTGGCAGAGTAGTAATTATTACAGGGAAAGATCACCTCTCCGCGGTAATGACTATCACAGAGACAATCAGAGAAACATACAATATGGAAACCAAAATAATTATTATCAAGGGAGACGGAATAACTTAAGACGCAACGGTCCAGCGCGCAGTTACGATTCAGGGAGAAATTCTCCACCACGTGACCGACAAGAAAGAAACTATGGAATCTACCGACATGACGACACACGATATGATCGTAACGACAGACCTGAATTGCAGCAGAACTGGCGGGAATCAAACAGAGCAGGGCCTTCTCGACAAGATGAATTTGTAGAAGTTAGGTCTCCAAATCCCAATAACGACGCGCGCCAACAAAGACACAATAGGCAATGACTCATACCGCTGGCAGCCTCAAAACGTACTTATGAAACTGATGACGCAGCTGCCGTAGCTAGTAATTACGTTAAAATGGAAGACATTAGGGACATCTTACTCCAGGAACAGGACGTAAAACATAACAACATTGCATATCCTGTGATTCACATTACAGTAAATGACGTAAAATTTACGGCAGTACTTGACTCAGGCAGTCCCATTTCAGTAATTAGTGAAACAGCTTTTAGTAAATGCAGCAAATCGAAAGATTGCCCCACACTTCCGTTACGCAAGATTAAATTACAAGGTGCAGTCATTGGAAAAAGTGTAGATGTACGCCAACAAACCAACTTAGAATTCTTTTGTCAAAGCCACAGCTTCTCTATGAATTTTCTTATTGTTCCATTATTGTCGACGGAAATTATACTGGGAGTAGACTTTTTGAATGAAAACAAAGCAATCTTAAACTTTCACGATGCTGAAATAAGTTTAGAGAAAGAAGGTAAGTCAATAGCTTTGAAATTTAAAGATTGGCTCTCAAACCCTGACGAGGAAACTAATCGGCTTTACCTTCTGTTAGACAACAGTTCGGAATTTTCTACGGAACTAGACACTAACAGTCGCTCTGCGAGTACTGACAGGGATGATATCGATGGCACAATTGAAACTCATGAGTTAATTCAGAATAAAATTCAAACAATTGAGAATTGTAATGACACTGATAGGCAGGACCTTTTTCAGATTTTACAAGCACATTCCACAGTTTTTAATCACAAAACAGGAACAATCAAGGAATTTCAATACCAATTTCGTGTTCGTGAGCATACTAAATTTTGTGTTAGACCATACGTAATTCCAGCACATTATAGGGACCGTGTTAGAAAAGAAATGCAATCTATGCTTGACGAGGGCATTATTGAGCCTGCAGTAAGATCATACAACAATCCATTACATATTGTTGAGAAGAAAAATGGATCGATCAGGCTTGTATTACATTCGAGACAAATCAATACTATCATTATTCGTGAAACAGACAGGCCGCAAACGTTGGAAGAACTACTTCAAAATTTTAATGGTGTAAAAGTGTTGTCTTCCATTGATCTCAGATCCAGCTTTTATCAGATCGAACTTCATCCAGAATGTAGAAAATATACAGCTTTCCTTTGTTTCGGCGTTTGTTATCAGTTTCGGAAACTTCCTTTTGGTTTGAACATTTCCTCGGCAGCATTCATTCGCGGGCTAAATTCCATATTACCTGAGCTCTTAAAACGTCACATCACCTTATATGTGGACGATATTCTGATAGCAGAAGCCTCATGGGAACAACATAATCGCATCCTCAACAGCGTGTTACATATCTTTGCAGAATCTGGAATTACAGTTAACTTGGAAAAGTCTGAATTCGGTAGGACAAAAGTGAAGTTTTTGGGACATATTATTTCTTCTGAAGGCATCCAGCCGGATCCTGAAAAGTTAGAAGCAATCAGAGCCATTCCAGTTCCATCCACAAAAAAACAAGTCCGCAGTTTTCTAGGTCTCGTAAATTTTTACCGTCGTTTTCTGAATATGCAAATTCTAGTTACACCAAAACTTTGTTCCCTCACTGGAAAAAATACTATTTGGAACTGGGACGACCAAGCACAGTTGGAATTCAATTCTTTGAAAGAATCGTTACTTAACGCGCCAATACTAGCTCATCCAGATCTCTCACAAGATTTTTGCCTTAGCACGGATTCTTCTAAAGTCGGTCTTGGTGCCCATTTATTTCAAGAAGCCACAGAAAATGACATTACTGTTCAGAAAACCATTGCTTTTGCTAGCCGAGTGCTAACAAAATCTGAAAAAAATTATTCCGTTACTGAATTAGAAGCTTTAGCTATCGTTTGGGCATTTAACAAATTCCGTTTCTTTCTTTATGGTAAGCACGTTAAAGTATACAGTGACCATCGTGCATTACAATTTCTTATGTCTTCAAAATTAAATCATGACAGGTTAAAACGTTGGGCATTGTTTCTGCAAGAATTCCACTTCACAATAGTCTACATTCCCGGCAAGGAGAACATTGTTGCGGACGCACTGTCACGCGCACCGGCTGGGCTCGAGAAAAGTAACACAGAAAGCAACCTCGAGAGAAATTTTAGTATTCTTTACATCCAGAAAGTCGCCTTTGAAAACTTCATCACCACATCTTTAAAGGACATTGCTCATGAACAAGATAATGATCCGATTTGGAAAGACATCAAAAGTAAATGGCATGAAAAGATACACACACAGATTCGGCATTATTATCTGGTTAGAAACAACATACTGTTCAAACGATGCACTGTTGATGACAAGCTATGGGTACTTTGCATTCCAGACGATTTTGTTAATAAGCTCATTTGGTACATTCATTTCAGTTATGCACATTTTGGTCCACGAAAATGTTATCATATTCTTCGAACGACTTGTTATTTTAACAATATGGAAAAGAGAATTCGAAGAGTCTTGTCTATTTGTAAACTTTGTCAAAAGGCTAAACCATCTACTGTCACTCATCGTGCTCCATTGTTTCCTATCATTCCTTCTAAATTAAAAGAATTTGCTGCTGTTGATCTCTTGGGACCGCTTGTCAGAACATCTAATGGATTTTCGTACGTTCTAGTCGCTGTTGAACTTACTTCAAAATTTGTTTCTTTCACTCCGTTACGTAAAGCCACTGGACGGTCTGTATCCAACGCCTTTGTTAGAAATTTCTTACGTGAAGTTGGACACGTTAGTAAAGTAATTTCAGATAACGGACCGCAATTCAGATCTGCTGTTTGGTCACGCATGCTTCGTAACCATAAAATCAAATCTGTTTTTATTTCATTGTACTCACCACATTGTAACCCGTCTGAACGGATTATGAAAGAAATCAATAAGCTTTGCAGACTTTATTGTCACAGAAAGCATCAGCATTGGGACAGATATTTACACTTATTTCAAAACGTGCTGAATGAAATGCCTCATGACTCCACTGCTTTACCACCTGTTCTTGTACTGAAGAATAAAGAACCACCTAACAGAATCAGAGAGCTTGTACCTTTTCCGAATACACGTAAACTTCGACACAAAGACATAATTGATTTGGCTATTAAAAATATAAATTATGCTGCAGACAAAAGAAAAAAATTACATGGTAAAGCAAATGCAAAGAAATTATATATTGGTCAGAAAGTTCTCATTAAGGCTCATCCATTGTCACATAAGAAGAAACACTTGAGTCACAAATTCTTTCTAGTTTACAATGGACCTTACAGAATCCGACATATACCACATGATAATTGCGTTGAAGTTGAAACTCTGCGTACTAGGAAGAGTAAAGGTTTACACCACATTTCACATGTAAAACCGTTTATTGAAAGATAATCTGCTTTTTAACTTAGTCTTTGCTATAAAATTTTTCATTTCACGTTACCAGTATGCTTTGTCAGACTCAGAATCTGTTAACATGCAACAATGTTTGAAGTTAAATATCCAGTCAAGAACCAAGAGAACTTATTTAAACAGAAATTACGAATGCATTGTCATAGTGAACACACGACACAGTGTTATTGTGTGTGTACATTCTTGCTTGTTAGTTGCACGATTACGTAACGACTATAAGGCTGACATACTTAGAACAGTTACCAGTACTGCTAATGAGATTTTAATGCAACATTTTGGTTTACTTGAAAATAAATTCTGGATTTAAAGTTCTTTCTGTGAGATTAAAGATGACTTAGCATTTGGTTTCTTTGATAGCTACACGATTATATCACGACGCTACTAATATGTGACATGATTTACATTGTTGCTTTTGCGGTGTATCTGTTTTATATCTGCAGTTTTTCTGAATAATTTTGGAAAGTAAAACATGTTTTACTAGTAACTTTTGTGGTATAGCTACAATGAGACAGCCTTTTCTGTAGCACAACAATACGTTACAGTACAGTACTTACTTCATCACGGCAATAAGCGTAGTAACTACGATATCTATACGCAAAGCATTTCACTTTTGTTTATCATGAGGTAAGTACATTGACTTCTGCAGAACTTAGTTTTCTGAGGACGATAACTACGACACTTCCACAGAGATTACCTTACAACAAGACGCACAGTTTAGCGCTACCCTTACACGTATTTGAGTGATTAATTTTGTACTTAAAACATTTATTTTTAAAGATATTTGAAGTACAATGATACAAAGGTTTTCTGTGATACATTTCATTCCATTGCTGTAATCTGTAACACCTGAGGATATAATCACATTAATCGTCAGGGGGGTACACGCTTGCTTTGTGTACCATGTGTTTGGCAAGCACAAGGAGCCCTAGCTAATATGGTATTTGCTTATACAACTCTACACATCGGTACCGTATTTATCCAACACATAAATTACACAGCTATCTGATCATTTAACTGAGAGAAACAAACATTTATTATACTACATCAGTGACAGATGTTTACGTAATTACACAGTTGGATAACTTCACACTTACGAAGTTGTATATTGTGAACTGTTCATATTTTTTCGGAAACATTGTGATACTATGAGAGCTATGAATGACATATTTGGTATGGGATCACGAGTTTTAAAGTACGTTTGAGGTAGATGACACTTTTGACATGAGCAGAGAATTTTTTTAGGTTTTGAAATTATTGGAGGAAGCTACGACGATTTTGAGAATTTGACTGAGGTGTTATGATGTTATTATTACGACGACAATGTGAATTATACTGCTGAGGTATGTTTAAGCTGATGCTATTTGAGGAATTTGATTATGCTACTTATTTATTATGATGAAATATTGAAGAAGTGTCGACGAATAAGGTAAGGAATAAAGAGTAGTGGTTAGGGACTCTGATTTGTGAGAAAGGATGTTGAAAACCGAGAATCGTACTTTAAGAGTTATAAAATGAGTGTATATGCGTGAATGTATCACTATGTGGCGAAAATTATTTGAACACTATTCTATTTAAAGGATTTTGTTTCTACATATTTGTAACGCAAATTCTTGACCTGTGAATTTTTTTATATGAGACTACCACTGTAGGGGAAACTGGTGTCGTAAATATTTCGATAAGACAGTTAAGTGACCACCTGCATGTAATGCGTCGTGGGCACCCAGCTGCGCGACAACCACCTGACAAAAGAAAGCCATTAGTGTGTGCCTGTCAGAGGCACAGGTGAAAAAAAAAAAAAAAAAAAAAAAAAAAAAAAAAAAAAAAAAAAAAAAGAAAGAAAGATGCCGTTATCCTCGCTATTGACATTCCTTTGTAGAAAGCACCGCAAATACGACACGCTCATTTCTCGGAAACATTCTTACATCTGCACACCTGATTATGACAAGTGTCTTTCTACGAGAGTTGAGAGAACTTCTTCTGACTTATGAAATGCCAAATAGCTATTGAATGATGTTTTTATTCTTTACTTTGCATTATTGCTTATTTCAGTTGATATCTGTTTTCCAGCTGTGTTACAACATTGGTTTTATAAAATAAAAGTAAATGCATTTGCTAATGTGAAAACTTTCTGTCAACAGATCTGTTAAATAATAATTTAATGATCCACATTCTTCACAAAAAAAAAAAAAAAAAAAAAAAAAAAAAAGGAGCACTTGGAAAGGAAAGAACAATAAGAAGGAACTAGTAACAGGAACTGCATACATAATTTTCTTTTCAAGTACTTGGTAATTTATTTCATAGAATAAGTTGTGGTGCACCACTTTAATTACATAGCCATTAAGATGTGATTATATCTTTCCCTTATCTGCATTGTTGTCTTTAGTGTACTATTTTTTTCTGCTTGTAGCTTTTTCATGTTTAGGTATAAGTTATAGCATTTGCTGCGGCTGTTTGCCATTCATAGTGCTACTGAATGTCACTTTGTATTACTAGGATAAGCCAATTTTATTACTGATTTATTTTTCTTGTTTGCTGCGCATTGCCTTATATTACTTGTGATATTGCTGCCTTTTTTTGCCAATTTCCATTTTTTTATCATTGTTGTTTGTGTAAATTGTTTTGTGCAGCTGCATTGCCTCGTCCCTTAGTTAAGCATCTGAGCTCAGTAGATTTAAGTTAGCTTAAGAGGGGGTAGACTATATAAGAAACTAACTATGATGAATTGGAAGAGAAGCATTGAGAAGCTATATGAAAATGATTTGGCCAAAAAAAGTAGTGTATAGTGGAGAAAAACTATTTTTGAAAGAGGATGAGAAAAGTACAGAAAGCAGGTATAGATAGGACTTTTTGGAAATAATGAAGAACGAAGGGAGATCTCCGAGAAGTAAAGAAAGTTTTGTTTGCAAAATACTGCAGTAAAACAAACCCTGTCCTTTCCTTTCGTATTATCCCTCTATGTGTTTATGTACCCTTGTGTATTTGTCTTTTTCCTGTCTTTATGTGTTTAGCTAATAAGATTTATGTTGTAGAATTTTTCAAATACTATGTTATTTTCTTTGTAAATATGTTCAGACATTATTTATTGTGTTTTGTTTTAATGCTCATGTGTGAAGTTGATGTTTCAAAAGTTATTCTGATCTTTTATGTATGTACTTACGTCGTCATTTTGTAACACTGATGTATTTGCTATTTCGATTCTTTTGTAAAGCCTGTACTACTGCAAATGTTCTCTGTATTGTTATGTTCTTTAAAGATGTATTTTGTTCCTTTGTTATTGTATTTTCATGTTATAAAATTGTAATTGACACCAGTTCATCAAATTAAGTAACTTGTAAATTACATTCCACTGCACACGTTTCTGTTGGTCATTGTATATGGACAATATGTGAGAAGTAGGGACTGATAGTGTTTGCACGTGTGTTCATAATTCAGTAAGGGACTGGATAACAGCATTACTGGTTGTAAGGACATTTCAAAAACAATTTTTGTGAGTGCACAAGTGGTGGTTATGGACTTGCTATATTATCTGCAAGACTCTTCAATGGTGATTGTGCACCTGCACAGTTGCAACAGATGGCTGCTGGCCGTCTCTACAAGGACTACAGTGGGTCTGCACCTTTGATGACCCACCAATACCATTATTTCTACAAGGACTGCAGTGGGTCTGCACCTCTGGTGACCCACCAATACCGTAATCTCTACCAGGACTACAGTGGGTTTGCTCTGTTGTGCCCCATTAACTGTCTGCATGTCAAGAGTCAGCACTGTCTGTCCGTTGGAAGGACAACACTACTTCTTCAAGACTGCTTAGAAATCCACTACTTCCAAGTGCATTTTCTTTTACTACTCAGACTTTGAGAAAAACACTGCAATTTTACTTTGATGAATGATCAGGACTGTCTTTATGGACTGTGAGAAAATTTTAGCTTTTGACCAACATTGTATCGATAAGTGTGTGCATTTCATTTCTTTGTTATTGTAATTATGAAAAAAATTTTCAAACCTGTATTGGCCACTGCCCAAAACAATTTGTAAATTTTTTTGTGGGGAGCATGGGGGCTATGTAAGTAGGCTGTTTAGGTTTTCTTATTGGTAACGCCACATAGCGCTCCGTATAAAAATCACTGGCTGTGCCGTGTGCAGTCTGTGGCTGGTTTGCATTGTTGTCTGCCATTGTAGTGTCGGGCAGCAGCAGCTGGATGCTAACAGCGCGTAGCGTTGCGCAGTGGGAGGTGAGCCGCCAGCAGTGGTGGACGTGGGGAGAGAGATGGCGGAGTTTTGTAATTTGTAAGACTGGATGTCATGAACTGATATATATATATTATGACTATAAAGGTAAATACATTGTTTGTTCTCTATTAAAATCTTTCATTTGCTAACTGTGCCTATCAGCAGTTAGTGCCTTCCGTAGTTTGAATCTTTTATTTAGCTGGCAGTAGTGGCGCTCGCTGTATTGCAGTAGCTTGAGTAACGAAGATTTTTGTGAGGTAAGTGATTTTTGGAATGTATAGGTTAATGTTAGTCAGGGCCATTCTTTTGTAGGGATTTTTGAAAGTCAGATTGCGTTGCGCTAAAAACTATTGTGTGTCAGTTTAAGCACATTCGTGTATAATTGTTCAAAGGGGACGTTTCAAATGTACATCTCTAGAAGTGATCTGAAGGTTTTATAGTGCAGCGTTCCGAATAGAAATATTTCCACGAACATGCTAATATGAATGGAAGCCACGATATGAGTAAAATGACTGTCCCAGCATTAAATTGTTCTTCTTCCATGTCTTCTTCCCCGATCCATGAAGATATATAAAGACAAAAGAAGTGAGAAGTAGCAAGTAGGAAGCTCCAGTGATTCTTAGACGGAAAAAAGATAGAACAAGCAAAATTCCTTCTATACACGGGAAGTTTAATGACTGGAATGGAACCTGCACAGAAAAAGTCAGGAGAAGGATATCTACGGGAAAGAGAGCATTTGAAAAGGCGAAGCACTTACTAAAATCTAGAAGAATTCAAATTGGAGTTGAGGGAAAGATTTACTAACTGTTGTGCCTGGAGTGTAGTGTTATACGGCACTGAATCATGGACAGCTAAAAAGAAAGGCAAAAGATATTTAGAAAGTTTTGAAATGTGCCTATAGAGAAAACTGCTTAAAGTGAAATGTATTGTCAGACATAATAGTGAAGAATAATCAATAAAACAGAGAAGTTAATCAAAACTGGGAAAGAAAGAAGATTATTGGAAGCGATCAGAAAGAGGAAAAAAATCTTGTCTCAGACATATACTGAGCAGACACTATCTACAACAAATAATTATAGACGGGAAAGTGGAAATCTGTTTTGTCTTTAGAATGCGATTTTCACCATGCAGTGGAGTGTACGCTGATATGAAACTTCCAGGCAGATTAAAACTGGTTCCGGACCGAGACTGGAACTCGGGACCTTTGCCTTTCGTGGGCAAGTGCTCTATCACCTTTTTTCGGTTTTGATGATCGTTGTGTTTGGTCGTTGCGGACGTCACATGACATCCGGTCCAGTTCGTATGTTGATCCTTCCACTCAGTCTTTTATTACTGAGGCCAACCAGCTCTCTGACCGAACACGCTGAGCTACCGTGTCGGCTTTAAATGTAAATACCATGTGACTAGGCCCTCCCGTCGGGTAGACCGTTCGCTGGGTGGAAGTATTCCGATTTGACGCCACTTCGGCGACTTTCTCATTGATGGGGGATGAAATGAAGATGATTAGGACAACATAGGACGTCAGATGGCCTCCGTTCAAGTTGATCGTTCATTCCTTTACTCAGTTATTATTATTATTATTATTATTATTATTACATAGGGCAAGCAGCCCCCTGACTGAATACGCTGAGCTACCGTGCCGGCGGCCATCTGAGCTACCCAAGCACGACTCACGACCCGTCCCCACATCTTCAATTCTGCAGTATCTCGTCTCCTACCTTCCAAACAAAGGTCCCGAATAAGAGTCTCGGTTCGGCACACAGTTTTAATCTGCCAGGAATTTTCTGTTTTGTCTTCTTTTGTTCAGCGGACGTCCTAATCTCTATTTCCAACGAGTTTAAAATTGATTACTTTTTTAATTTATCCGTCTTCCATTACGTCGATGTGTTGTTTCCATTTAACGCCCCTTGCTCTATTTTTTTCATTTAAACAATATACATTTGTTTTTTCTCTAACGACATTGTTTTGTATTTTATTTCTGAGTGTACATCCTTCAAATTTCCTTAAAATTTCATTCTAGCCGACTATATTTTTCTTTTGTCTTTCTTACTTTATGTCTAATAATCACTTCCGTATAATAGAAAGTGCGCAGCCATTACTCTGTAAAATTTTAGCTTTATATACTTCTCGTGGAGTGTTATGTTTACTGTTCCACATGATATTCGAGACTTAATTTATTAGTGACGCTTTCATAGCCATAGCTAATATCGCAGCCCAACATCAGAAAATGCTCTACCGGCTGTTCACCTTGTAAACTCTCCACAAAATACCAAGTGTAACCTCTCCACAAAATAAAATAATATGAATAATATTCTCATTTAGTGTAACCTCAAAACAGAAAAATTCCTAAACCTCTCAACAGTAAAAAAATATAATTATGTCGTTCACATTCAGTATAACCAACCTACAAACAGGAAAATTTCGTAACGTATCAATAATAAAATGTGACTAATCTCCCAATAAAAAAATGTGGGTCACTTATAACCTTTCAATAATTGACAGTCAATGTAACCTGGTAAATTTTGGACGTCAGCAATGCTGCGTCATGGCCCTGATACATCATTCTGAATAAGCTGAAAAATCTTACCTTAATTAGGTCGCCGGATAACGCGTATATATCTGCTCCTATAAGAAACTTTCCTGGCGCAGCTAAGTGCAATGCTGGCCGATAGATTTGTCTTATATAAAAGGAAAGAACTGATTTTTCTTTTCAATAATCGGGATGGACAAGGATTGGGGAAATTAGTGAATTCTTTAAATTGAGATGAATGTCAAAAGTTACTTTTTATGAGAGATTATTATTAATACATTTTTTTAAAAACATTTACATGGGACTTGATGTAACAATACTACATAAGCGCGACGCTGCTTTTACCTTATCCTACAACGCTCAGGCTCCGCCATCGCTGCACACGACCAGCCCAGCCAACACGATACACCAGACTGCTCGCTAGCAACAACTTACTCCTACTAACAGTTCTTACTGCAGTCATCACTGCTCTTTGGTCTCAGATTCTCTTACAGCTTACATATCGCAAGCAGCGCGTGAGCAATACATCGAAATTACATCAGCGCTAGCAACAAATTCTTTAATTATGGACCTCTTACATAACCCTCCACTGGGGGAGCAATAATTTGGCAGCGATGGTGAATCAATTGGACTTGCCATGAGCAACAAAATTTTCTATAATCTATTTAGTTACTGTGTCTACAGTCACAGAGTATATATATAATTGATAAGTGCAGAACATATTAAGAAATTAAATAGAGTGCACATGCACTGAGTACAAAACATATTCAGAAATGACAAAGTATTTACGCAATGAGTACAAAATATATTAACAAATGACAAAGTGCACACGTACTGCATAAGTGTTTAGCATTTTTACATGAACTGATCACATTAACAAATGAAATAAAGTGCACACGCGCTATAAAAGTTTTTAAAATTTTGCAAGTATTTAAACAAATTGAGAAATGAAATAAAGTGCACACTCACTGTATAAGTCTTTAGAATTTTTACAACAAATAAACATATCAAGGAGTGAAATAAAGTGAGCACGCACTGTAGAGCATATTTAGGACAACTGATCTTGTTAACAAATGAAATGAAGTGCACACACACTGTATAAGTGTCTATCGTTTTACAAAAATTTTAACGCACTGTATAAGTCTTTACCATTTTATAAAAACTAGGAAAGGAATGGGAAGGATTGCATCATGGTTGTAGCACAGTAGGTTGCACGTAGCTGCACTGAAAGTCCATATCTTTCTACAGAAGCACAACACCAAGTGAGACAATCTGAAGTTCTCTTCCCTGAAGTATTTATCAGTGTAGCCAAGACACTGAAATGTTGTACTAATATTCAATATTATCATTTTGGTAGTACATTAGGTACACCAAACAGTAGGACCATAATAACATCTCCATCGTTCAAGGTGGTGGACAGCTTGATATGTCAACACCATATTCTTGTAGAATCCATACTCTTACAGCAACGTAGAATTAGTGCCAAAACCAATATAGTGCTCCATGATCATGAGGATGGACAGGATAAACGGATATTGCAGTAATTGCTGGTAATTAGATCAGAAGGTGAAGGACACATTAAGTCTTCTGCTAGTCATCATAGAATTACGCTAGTGTATCAACCGATATGAACAATTATTGGCACTCATTGGCTAGTTACTAAAGATGTAGTAAGTATTGAGTATTACAAAACACTATTCATAAGTCGTCTGATTGAATCAGTGGCATTCACTGGCCAGTGACAAAGTATTCATATAGTGTTACAAAACATTCAGTGTTATTCACAAGTCATCATTTAAAACAGGAGTTATTGAGTGTAGCATCAAATTACTGGTGTTTACATACGATATCATGTAAGTGACATAAGACATATTTAAAATGTAAGACATTGGAACTATTACTCAAGGTCGGTAGTCCAATAATATATACACATAATGGAATCAATACACAGAAAATTTGCATTATCTTTAGGACTAAAAATATATCTTAAACTGGTAGCATTATTTAGTTGTATACTGGTAATAGTTGGGACTCGTAATAATTTTTTTTGCTAGTAATGCATTGCACTGGGATCGATAATTAATTGCTGGGGCATGAAAATATTTGATTTTGATTTATTGCTGGAAATAAGGATTATTAACGTCATTCGTCATGAGTCAGCTGTAGCAAGGTTATGAAATAAGTACAGTATATGTCATTACATTCAGAAATGATAGACACAACTGGGTAAAAAAAAGGAAGTACTAGAACAGGTTTAATAACTAACTACTTATAGCATATTATGTCATGAAAAGTTTCTCCTGGAAAAAATACAAAATGGATTATTGAGCTGAAAGAAGAAATGCATATTATGCTGAAAAATAGTGAACTTCGAATTAACAGGTAATGAAACGTGTACTTAATATGTATGCACTCTAGCTGCATTTTCCAAAACATTCAGTCATTATACTGTGCGACATAATACATACTGTCAAAAGGAACTGCAACAAATACTTAAATAACTACATAGCATTTCTTAACTAACAGTAAATATATAAACTTCATCATTATCATCATCTGCAAAGAAAAACTTCATTATTCATATTAGCATATTCTTTATATAACTATTCATTATCATTTATTATCATCTGCAAAAAATAGACACTTCATTATGCATATTCATATTACCATTTACTTCATACAACTGTTCATTATCATTCATTACTTCATGTAGTATAGAGTTTCTTACTTCTAGCATATTTCATCACTAAAATTAACATCTGTAGTTCTGTCTGACAGTCTGCATCAATCGCCTTGTATTCTGAAAGAAAAATAATTAGTCAAGACTGCTATCATACGATGTGTATAATATTTTCTGGTTAATGCTTGCTAATTCTGATCCATTTACTCTTCATGACAAGATATTGCATTTTCTTTCCTTCATTCCAGTTGTGAAATTTCCATTTCGTAGTAAACCACTGTGGTGGTTTAATTTATTTCTTTTACACGGTATTGCTTTCTGAAAATGATGAATAAGGATTAATATCTTGCATTTAATCATATACTCATTATATGAAAACTTGTTTCTAGTGGTATAATTAAGCATACAGCATAGCATGACAGAAAACATATTTTAGAGTGCAAAAAATGTACACACAGTATCATAATGTAGTAGCAAAAAATGTAAAAGAGTCAAGATGTTGAGATATCATAATGCAAAATGTCAATGTCAACTGGTGTTTGTTACATCTTAAACATTTCATAGTGCATACAGACAAAAATTCTACTTTCGATAGGAAAACAATCATACATACACAAAAAATCGAAAATGTGCACAGTCTGATATATAACAAGGAAAGCGACCTGCTAACCTTACCTTGCCGGGCACTTGCCAGGAAAAAAGATGATAATCATCAGTAAGTGTTCATATCAATAACCGGAAAAGGCATTAAAATGTGATAAATCATAAAGTATGTTCATTCAATAAAGGGTTTAATATTGGAGAAATCGTGATTGCCTTTGCTTTTTCTGGTTCTCAAAGTTTCAACATGTACCACATTGGGATGAGGAATGCTGCGAATTCTGTATGGACCTGCGTATAGAAGTTCAAATTTACTGCATCTACTCTTTCCTCTGTTGGATAAATAGTGTGTGCGTACTAATATCTTCTGTCCAATGTGAAAGTCACGGCGTGTACAAACCTGTTTTTGCTGTCTTCTCCGGCGCTCTACGGCACGTTTGATGTTGTTGAGCGCAATCTCAATTATTTCATGGTGGCGTAGTCGACGAGATGTAGGAAAGGATAATAATTCTTTAATTTTGTTAGGTGGTTCAACATTTTTCAATATAACAGTCGGAGATAGCATAGTAGATTCATCTGGTATGGAGTTAATTACATCCTGGAATGAGAGTATGTGTGTATCCCAATCAATATGTCTTTTATGGCAGTACATTCTACACAGTTTACCAATTTCTTTCATCAGTCGTTCACAAGGGTTCGAAGAAGCGTGATACTTGGATATATAGATCGGAGAAATGTTTCTAGCTCGTAACATACGTGTCCATATCGCAGATCGAAATTGTGGTCCATTGTCGGAAATTACTTTCAATACATGCCCTACATGAAATAAAATATGTTTTATAAATGCATTCGAAATAGATTTAGCAGTAGCTTTGCGCAACGGAGTGAAGGTCACAAATTTCGAAGTGAGTTCAACAGCGACAAAGATGTAGCAAAAACCTCTATTAGTTCTGGGAATCGGTCCAAAAATGTCTACAGCGGCCATGTGTCTCAATTTAACAGGTACAATGGGATGTAACGGAGGAATATGTGAAGTCGTGTCTGATTTAGCTTTCTGGCAGATTTTACATGACGCTAAAACTCGTCGAATACGTTTCTCCATGTTGGCAAAAATAACAGTTCCGTCTCAGTATAAGAAAACATTTCCTGGCTCCATAATGTGCGTAACTTAAATGAGTATACCAAATTAATTTGTTAACAAGCTCGTCAGGAATACATAATAAACAGTTGTTGCTGTCAGGGTGAGAGCGGCGAAACAGAATGTTATTGCGTACCGTGTAATGGTTTCTAATGGTAACGTTATTCTTATCTTGCCAAAGGTGTTTAGTTTCTTTCCATACGTTGTTTTTACTCTGCTCTTGTGCTATACCTCGTAATGACGATGAAATGAAATTTTCAAATGCGACATGTTAAATATACATGACGCTAGAATTTGCTTGGCAGAAGTTGGTTGCGATGTCTTGCTGATTATTGCTGAGAGAACGGGATAGTGCGTCTGCTACAATATTTTGTGTACCGGGAATGTGAACAACTGTAAAATTAAATTCCTGTAAATAAAGTTTCCATCTGCTTAATCTGTCATGTGTAAATTTAGCGGAAAGTAAAAACTGGATAACTCTGTGGTCTGTGTAAACGGTAGTATGTCTTCCATAAAGAAAATGCATAAATCGGGTAAATGCCCATACAAGACATAATGTTTCAAGTTCTGTAACAGAATAATTACGTTCAGCAGGTGACAGAATGCGACTTGCAAAGGCGATGTTTTTAATTACTGTATTACCGTCTTCTTCAATTTCCTGAAAAATGTGTACGCCTAAAGCTATGTTAGAACTGTCGGTGGCAATGGAAAAATTTCTGGTAGGATCTGGGTGTGATAAAAGTGCTGCGTTCAACAAAGCTTGTTTCAGATTGACAAATTCAGACTGCGCTTGGCTATCCCAGGACCAAATAGTGTTTTTACCCGTCAGTTGGCATAATCTAGGGGTGTCTAAAGCAGAGTAATGAATAAATTTACGGAAAAAGTTAATTAATCCCAGAATGCTGCGTAATTGTTTCTTTGTCGTTGGAACAGTAATGTCACGTAAAGCTTGAAGTTTTTCCGGGTCAGGCGCTATGCCTTCTGCTGAAATTACATGTCCAAGAAATTTTATAGAAGTTTTGCCAAAGTGTGATTTGCTAAGATTAACTGTCAGTCCTCGTGCACGAAAAGTTTCCAACAGTTGTCCCAGAATCAAATTGTGGTCAGACCAGTTAGCTTCTGCAATAAGAATGTCGTCTATATACGTTGTGATTCTGTCTTTAAGTTCTGTCGGAAGTATAGTATTCAAACCGCGAATAAACGCTGCTGAAGAAATTGTTAAACCGAACGGTAATTTGCAAAATTGATAACAGTCACCAAAACAGAGAAATGCTGTGTACTTTCTGCAGTTCGGATGGAGCTGAATTTGCCAAAATCCCGATCTCAAATCTAATGTGGAATATACAGCAGTACCATGAAATTTCTGTAGAAGTTCTAGTGTCTGTGGGCGATCTGTTCCATTAATAATAATGTCGTTGATGTGACGCGAATCAAGTACGAGTCGAAGTGATCCATCCTTTTTCTTAACAATATGGAGCGGGTTTATGTACGGACTAACTGCCAATTCAATAATACCTTGGTCAAGCATAGCTTGCAATTCTTTCTTAACCTGTTCTCTGTGAATATACGGAATGGGATAATGTTTAGCTTTAAATGTGTCGTGCTGTTTAACTTGCAATTCATACATGAAACCGGACATAGTACCAGGGATGTTGTCAAAAACTGGAGCTTGCTGTAAAAGAATTTTGCGTAGCTCTGTGCGTTCGTCGTCTGTATTTGCACAGCTTTGCTTTACTTTCTCAGAAATCATTTGCATAATGTCATAGTCGGCTTCGTCTGGCCTATTGTTGTGTACGAACGTATCTGTGAACAATGTGAAATGACTGTCTGTTACGTGATGCAGAAATGACCTCTGTTCGATTAATTTCCTGTTCGTCTGCAGATAAAGCGTGCTGAAATTCTAATGCCAGTTGTACATTTTCATTCTTTAACATTAAATAGGAATTTTGAAAGTCAATAACTGCGTCATGTTGTACCAAAAAATTCGTACCTAAAATAGCGTCTGTTGTCAATAAGGGAACAATCCAAAAATTTGAGTGGAACGTATGACCTGCAATACAAAATGATAAGTGTGTCTGTAATTTTACATCTACTGCTTTACCAGATACTGCTCCTTTTATTTTAGTTTTGCCTAATGGTAAGGTAGGATAAGTATTCTCTTCGTTACATTCGTTGAAAGTTTCCTCGTTTATAACTGACATAGGTGATCCAGAGTCCATTACTGCTGAAAATGTGGATGATCCAATCTTTACACCAATGACAGGGTGGGAAATGGTTGTTTGAATAACTGGTTTTTCATGCAAAAGAGTGTCTCGGATGTCGTCAAAAGTAATAACATTTTCGTGAACAAGAGTCTGTGTATCAAAAGTATTGCTTACATTGCTGGAAGGTTCAATCTGTGCTGTATCTAGTCAAATTCTGTCTGACGTGCTGTTATTTGCGGGAGGATGCTGCGGCATTTCCACTATTTGTACTGTTCTGTTATTTCTCCCTCACATATTACGTTTGGGATGATATCTACTGTCTGGTTCATTCATGATAAACTGTTGTTGCCGATGATTCTGCTGCTGGTAAGACCGACTGTTACGCTGAAAACTGTGCTCTTTACTTTTACGTCTGTCATAATAATCGTTGCTATACGGCGCATTGCGATATGAGATGAAATGGTGTGTTTTCTGTACGTAGTGATTTCCTTGTTGCTGTGCGTTACTAGTATTTGGTGGAGCCGACCCTATACGTGTAGGCGGCGAAACATTAAAGCTTGGTTGACCTTGCAGACTACATTGTTGGTTAGGTATGTTAACCGGCTGGTTTTGTTGCTGTTGTGGGGGAAACCTCTTTTGTAACCAAAATGTGTTTGCTGTTGCTGATAATTTTGACGATACTGATGATTAAAAATTTTGTCACTTATTGAAATTACGCTGGTAGTTCTTGTCATTTCAGGAGTTTCTAATGAAAACTGTCACTTTCGGTAAAACTTGTCATATCAGATTTTCTCTACTCATTCCCAGTCCCAGACAGATAGATAGTTGAAGAGTTGTTTTGATAGATATAAAGGATAGTAAAAGAGAAGGCAGCAGTGCAGAAAACTAAAGATGAAATAGCACTACTACGGCTCGGGGCCCTGTGCACTCTACGGCACATATTCATCGAAGTGTAATGGATCCCCTGAGGTCACTTACGCGCTGCAAATAAATTTTAGTTTCTGTGTTACAGGCAATGTCGGTGAGAATTCAAATGCAAATTGTTGTATCCAGTCCAATTCTAGTTTCTGCATTATAGGCCAAGCTGGTGAAAATACAAAAGCAAACTGTCGTATCCAATCCACAGAGTGAACCTGCGTTTTGCCATTATTAAAAACCTTAAATTTTCTCACGGATAGAAAGTACTTAAATCAAAATTATCGTCTCTGTATGTCTGAGCAGGTTCAGGATTGTATGATAATCTGTTTGTCTGTGACTGTTCGGAATCTAAGTCACGTACACTCTGTAAATTACCTAAATTACATTGGCTGTGTGAATGTGACAAACGTTCACAATGTGGCGTATGCTGTGACGTGTTAAAGACTGCAACATTTTTCATCTCTGTCACTTTAAAACGTTCGTCAATTTGGTTCTTCTGTTGGTCAAATTTCGTGTCTACTTTCGCATCCACAGTGCGTCAAAGTTCTGCTGACGTTAATTTAAATTCGCCGCGTAACTGTGTTGCGTTTTCAGAACATTGTTTAGCGACTGCACTACTTTCATCTCTAAGTAATTTCGTTGTGGCTATATGTGTATTACCTAACTGTTGTGCAACAGATCTAATTTCTTCACTACTGTTCCTAGCACAAGCCTTAATTTCCTCACGTAATTGTTCTTTAGCAACATGACGTTCCACGGTAACAGCTGTAATCTGTTCACTAAGTTGTTTGTTCTGTTCATTAAGGTTGTCGTGTTTTTCATTCGACTGTTTGAAACTTTCATTATGTTGTTTGCACGATTCAGTAAGTTGTTTAAAATGGTTGTCGTATTTTTCATTAAGTTGTTAGAAATGGTTGTCGAATTTTTCGTTGAGTTGTAGTAATAATGCCATAACTTGATCCCAGCCAAAATTAGCGACTCTGTTCACTGTACTGTGTGATGGTGTATCTGCATGTGTCAAGTTTTGTGTAACCATTTGGTCATTGTCTGATTCACGAAAAGGTTTGTTAATTGTATATGCATTGTTGGTCACTACAGCGGAATCAAATAAATCTGGCGTGCTTTGTCTATATTGGTCACCTTCATTAGAAACAATTATCTGTTCGCTAAGTAAATTTTGCAAATCAGCCGTGTCAAACTGGACAGCGTTCATTGTCACGGAAAATGCCGCGTCATCAATTGTCGTTAAATTTACAGTGGACACAATTGAATTTGTTTGCTCATCATTTAGATTATAATCATTACTGGTGGTCGGTATGCACTGATTGTAACTGGACGATTATCATCAAGACACTGAGTGTCGCTAGTATTATCAGTCAAATTATTAAAGTCGGCTTTTTCACACATTACGACTCGCGATGTACTGTTAGCAGTTTTTCGCGGCATTTTCACAGCTCAAAGTTAAGCACAAAATCAAACAAAGACAAAACAAAAATGGAACAAATACAGTTACAACAAAGAGCAATAAATTGCCGATGATCTGTGAAAGAAAAAGTGACAAATTAGTAAATGCGTTGCGCCAGATGCAAACTACTTTTAATATTAAGTAAATAAGAGCAGACATGCATGCTGACTACTTCTCAGAAATTCACAAAAATACGATCCTGGCCGGTTGTCGACAAGTGTAACCTCCCCACAAAATAAAATAATATGAATAATATTCTCATTTAGTGTAACCTCAAAACAGAAAAATTCCTAAACCTCTCAACAGTAAAAAAATATAATTATGTCGTTCACATTCAGTATAACCAACCTACAAACAGGAAAATTTCGTAACGTATCAATAATAAAATGTGACTAATCTCCCAATAAAAAAATGTGGGTCACTTATAACCTTTCAATAATTGACAGTCAATGTAACCTGGTAAATTTTGGACGTTAGCAATGCTGCGTCATGGCCCTGATACATCATTCTGAATAAGCTGAAAAATCTTACCTTAATTAGGTCGCCGGATAACGCGTATATATCTGCTCCTATAAGAAACTTTCCTGGCGCAGCTAAGTGCAATGCTGGCCGATAGATTTGTCTTATATAAAAGGAAAGAACTGATTTTTCTTTTCAATAATCGGGATGGACAAGGATTGGGGAAATTAGTGAATTCTTTAAATTGAGATGAATGTCAAAAGTTACTTTTTATGAGAGATTATTATTAATACATTTTTTTAAAAACATTTACATGGGACTTGATGTAACAATACTACATATGCGCGACGCTGCTTTTACCTTATCCTACAACGCTCAGGCTCCGCCATCGCTGCACACGACCAGCCCAGCCAACACGATACACCAGACTGCTCGCTAGCAACAACTTACTCCTACTAACAGTTCTTACTGCAGTCAACACTCCTCTTTGGTCTCAGATTCTCTTACAGCTTACATATCGCAGGCAGCGCGTGAGCAATACATCGAAATTACATCAGCTCGAGTGCGCTAGCAACAAATTCTTTAATTATGGACCTCTTACAACCTAGTATTATTTTTGGGACACACTGAAATTTCCCCTTGAAGGCCTTACTTCAATGTTTCCACTAAATTTTTAGATGATAGTCCTTACATGTTTGATTTAGGCAATATACTGCAAAATGGAGGTAATATTTTGTCTTCTGAATAGTTAATTGATCATTGGCAAAGAGTAGAGTACTTGTGTGTGTGTGTGTGTGTGTGTGTGTGTGTGTGTGTGTGTGTCCAGGTAATAACGGACACTTTATTTAACTACCCGTTTCTACTGTTTAAAAAATGTCATTTCGTATACATTTATATTGAGTACATTAGGTGCCGAAATAATCTGTTGTTCTTTATTAGTGCTTCCTCACTCAATCTGTATTTACTGCAATTTCTGTGTGCTGATAAAAACATGTTATTACTTGTATTAATTGTATTGGATACCCTTGCTTTCCCATTATGTTCTGTTCACTCTGTTGAAAACCTTTTTCCTAATCTAAATCTTTATTTGAAATCCCAGAGATGCAGTTCGATATGAATTCGTAACTGTTTACAGACTGTGTAAAATTTAAACTCGTCCCAACGCATTCTTATTCCAGCAACCTGTAATTTCAAAATAAGAAGTCGAAGAACGTATGTCTACAGTACCAGCACCGCCAGTTAGAAAGACTGTAGTGAATACTAACGAACAACCTGAACAATGACAAAATGATAGTCGACTACAGGCTTCTGTCTCTTCTTCAGACTATCTATCTTAAGATAAGCTTCAACTGGAGTCTCTCCGTCATTTCGTTTCCTGAGCATCTTTCTTCATCTGTTTGTATGCTCGTCCTCTTAATGTCGTCCATCATTCCAACTCTTTTTTCGTCTCTTCCCTTTAATTCTTTCCACTCTCCCCTCTATAATTATTTGTGGCAGGCAGTTCCTATGCAGTATATGTTCCAGCTAAGATTTTTTCCTCTTTTCGATAACTTCCAACAATCCTCTTGCTTCCTATATTTTTCCATTACTTCTTCATTCTTAAGTCTCTCAGACCATTTTACTTTAAACCTTTTTCTCCATAGTCTCATTTTAAAACTTTCTAAATATCTTGCTTCTTTCTTCGTAACTGCCCATGGTTCACAGATATATAACATTACACTCCAAACAAAACAATTAGCAAAACTTTTCCTCAGTTCCATTTAAATCTTTCTAGATGTCAGTAACTACTTCACCTTTTCAAATCTCTCTTTCCCATAGATACCCTTCTTATTTCTGCTCTGCAGCTTCCGCTCCATGTCGTTATACTTCCCAGGTGTAGAAGGGATTTTTTTTCGTCTAACGATGTGTTAATTAGAGCTTCCTATTCGCTTATTCTCATCATCTTTATCTTTCCTTTATTTATAACGACACCATAATGCTCGTCTCTTCTTGCAGTAACGCTCTTCAGTATCTTCTGTGCTCCTCTTCTGATTCCTTGAGCACTACTTTATCATCCGCATGTCTTACAGTTCTTATCAAATCTCGTAAAATTACAATGGCTCTTGCATCCACTACGGCGCTACCTATTAGTTCTCCTCCATATATGTTGAACAGCTACGGAGACAGTAAACATCCTTACTTACCAACCACCTTCTAATACTCATCTCTTCCGTCTGCTCATTCTCTACTCAGCCACTTTTTGCTTTGTATTCGTCTTCCTTATTAACCTCTATCTTTACAGTCTATACCAACACCTTTTAAAATTCTTAGCTGAATAGTCCAGTTGACTTTATCGAGAATCTTCTCGCGGTCGATAAAACCAATACACACCTCCTTGTTCATTTCTATCGTTCTTACTCCAGTCATCCACGGACATATAGGCTGATTCCTTCAGAGAAGAAGATAGCAACCGCCCACTGCTCATAATAATACTTGTTCACATAACTAGCGCCGTTACCGGCTTAGAACCGACAGGTCATATTCAGAAGGCTCTTCACATCACGATGCACTTTTTTAAGTTTACATTTATTTTGGGCTCTTTATCTTCCTTGAGGTGAAAAATTCGTGAGATGGTAAAAAACTAAGTTAGAAACGACCTGTTTAATCGTAACTATCCTATTCTATGAAGGATAGTTATGTTCGGATATGTCGTTTCTGACATCGTTTTTAATGTGGGGCACCACCATCCCAAGTATCTTTCACCACAAAGAGAATAAAGAACCGAACAGCTATTTAAACTTCACCAAATGTGCACCTCGATGTGAATTGCCTTCTCAAGATGAACCATTCCGTTCGAATCCGGTTACGACGCTATTTATGTGAAAAAAATAGCGTTATCAATAGTGTCTGATTACTGTCTTCTTCTTTTGAAGAATCAATGTTTACTTTGTACACAGCCACGATCTGAAAATGTCAGTCTTCGACGAAACAGCATCCTCAGACAACCTAGAGCTTCTCTTATTCATTTAATCTTTCTGCACCCGAGCTGGCGTTCCTCAGTACTTTCCTCGATTTTCTTTTCAGTTCTCCTTTTGTGGTTCTCGTTACAGCCTTCGTAACATGACTGATAAAACTAATTGTCCTGTAGATCTTGCATTCTTTTGCGTTGCACTTTTAGGTAACGGTACTAGGTCGGTTTTGAGTAGATCTTGAGGTCCCCAATATTGCAACCACCGACGGCAGGTTAGGGATAACATCACAGTTAGTGTCGGATATACATACAAAACTCCTGTTCTCGTTTTTCGAAGTCTGGTAGGCCGATTAGAAACGCAAATGACACAGCGGAGGCGCGCAGGAACTAACAATGAGGTAGTGGTGCGAGTGCAGAACACACAGCTGTCTAGTGGGATGAGAGCTATAGTCGGCGCAGAATTTTCGAGTCATCAAAAGCACCATGAAAAGACACGTTGGAAACAGACAATGGAGCAGCCTGTGGCAGACAAACAGAACGAACCCTGATGGCAAGAGTAAAGTAGTGTGAAGAGTAACGTGGCAGTAGGAACACATGGACAATTTTAATAGACAAAAGGGTTCAAATAGCAGCGAGTAAAAGTAACACAGTGTAAACTCACTCCCGTAAACAAAAACATTTGTCTTATAATCATAGTGAAACCTAAATTGACTGTGTATTCTGTTTTTTTTTTTTTTTTTTTGCAATGGAGATGACAGTAAACTGCAAAACAAACAGTATCATGAAGCAAAAAATTGCGATCCACTAAATTTTTTCAAACATCAGTGACAATCGCAGACGACAAACAATTATTTCGCTTGATGTAGAAAACAACAAAAGTTTCAAGCTTCAGTTTTTATATTTAATTGATGACTAGTTTGCGAATCTTCCAAAGAAACAAAATGGTACACTCCGTTCAAATGGCTCTAAGCACTTTCGAACTTAACATCTGAGGTCATCAGTCCCCTAGACTTAGAACTACTTAAACCTAACTAACCTAAGAACATCAAGGATTCGAACCTGCGACCATAGCAGGAGCGTGGTTCCGGACTGAAGCGCCTAGAACCGCTCGGCCACAGCGGCCGGCGATACATTCCGTAACAGTATGCAAAACATTACGGAATTTACCATTTTGTCTGTTTGGATGATAGAAAATGGGTTCAAGTAACCCAAAGCTAGTCATCAACTAAAAAAAAAACTGGAGTTTGCAATTTGGATTGTGTTCTACGTCAAAATGGTTAACTAAAGTTGTTGTCTCATTAATAAACTATCATGCTGGAAATCCATAAAAATATTCAGTTTGGTGAATACTCTCGAAGTATCGTCACTCATTTATACACTGTGTGATCAAAAGTATTCGGACACTACCAAAAACATTCGTTTTTCATATTAGGTGCATTATGCAGCCACCTACTGCCAGGTACTCCATATCACCGGCCTCAGTAGTCATTAGACATCGTGAGAGAGCAGAACCGGATGCTCCGCGGAACTCACGGACTTCGAGCACGGTCAGTGTGGCGACCCGATGGCAGGTTATGTGTATGGCGAACGCCCGGTGAACGTCATCTACCAGCGTGTGTAGTGCCAACAGTAAAATTAGGAGGTGGTGGTGTTATGGTGTGGTCGTGTTTTTCATGGAGGGGCTTGCACCCCTTGTTGTTTTGCTTGGCACTATCACAACACAGGCCTACATTGATGTTTTAACCACCTTCTTGCTTCTCACAGTTGAAAAGCGATTCGGGGATGGCGATTGCTTCTTTCAACACGATCAAGCACCTGTTCATAATGCACATCCATGTACTGGACCGGCCTGTGCAGAGTCCTATAGGACACCTTTGGGATGTTTTGGAACGCTGACTTGGTGCCACGCCTCACCGATCGACATCGATACCTCTCCTCAGTGCAGCACTCCATGAAGAATGGGCTGCCATTCCCCAAGAAAGCTGCCAGCACCTGATTGAACGTATGTCTGTGGAAGCTGTCATCAGGGCTAATGGTGGGCCAACAGTGTATTGAATTCAAGCATTACCGATGAAGGGTGCCATGAACTTGTGATTCATTTTCAGCCAGGTGTCCGGATACTTTTGATAACATAGCGTATCTACTGTGCGAGGTACATTACTTTGTCACTTCAAATTACTTTTACTCCATTAACGATACTTGCGCCTCTATTCACCTAGAGGAACAATGGACCAGAGGCTCATGAAGCAAACAGGAATGAGTTTCCGCGATTTCAGTTAACCGCGAGACAGGCATCAGCTTTGTTTACCTTTGTGTGTGTGTGTGTGTGTGTGTGTGTGTGTGTGTGTGCGTGTGTGTGTGTGTGTGTGTGTGTGTGTGTGTGTGTGTGTGCGAGAGAGAGAGAGAGAGAGAGAGAGAGAGAGAGAGAGAGAGACCATGGAAGTCCACGCCACTGTCCCCAGTAACTTGTGCCTCCGAGGCAGTAGGCACGTGAGGTCTATGCTACTCTCGACGGACATGTGTGTAATCGAGACAAAATGTACGTCGTCAGTAATGTGCTGCCCTTCGCAGGAGTTACCTGAAGGGCAGTCGAAACACTGTCTATGTAAACCGAGTTTGTTATGAGGAAAGTGTGTTGCTCGAAAACATTCAACGTTCGTGAAGCGTAAACAATTTTCACAATACCAACTGTTAACGAAAAATGGATCAAAATGTTCTCAATTTACCGCTAATCTTACCAAAATGCATAGAGAGTAGCGGAACTGAATGCTGACCAGTCCCGAGGTAGTCGCTGTCCACCTCTTACCACCTTTGTCAATGCTATTAAAAGATTTCGCGAGACTGGAAGTTTTCCTTCAAAAAAGGAGCTGCAGAAATAGCCGTTCTTGCAACCATTGCAATAAATCCGCTTGCCAGTTCTCGTCAAATACAAAGGGAGGCTGGCATCAGCTAAAGTTTCTTATACAAGCGTAGAAATCTTTGATCTTTTACCCAACAACATAACATGCCTGACAAACAGCAAATCAATTTTTTTTAATGTTCAAATGTGTGTGAAATGTTATGGGACTTAACTGCTAAGGCCATCAGTCCCTAATCTTACACACTACTTAACCTCAATTATCCTAAGGACAAACACACACACACATGCCCGAGGGAGGACTCGAACCTCCGCCGGGATCAGCTGCACAGTCCATGGCTGCAGCGCCCTAGACCGCTCGGCTAATCCCACGCGGCTCAAAATTAAAAAGCTAATCTGAAAACACAACTCCTGTTTCATGGGCTAAAATTTAATTAATCACTGTTAGCATTTGTAATATCCAAGAAAAGATATATGCTTTGTAATTAGATGTGTGTTTCACTTTTAAAATGTTAAAGGCTAATATGTTCATTTTCATTAATTTTTTATTAGTTTGCTATAGAAATAGTGCAAATAATCTGTGGAATATGTAATTAACTAATTAACGTTTTGACACTATTTGCGTGGATTTCTAGGTTGCTCAAACAATATTTATCTATTATAAGGAATTACAGAAAATACTTTCGTTATCAGTAACGCGACACTTCTTATTCTGCAGGTTGTGTTTCTATGATCTCTTCTCCTTAATCTCGTGTGTATGTCAAAACTTTCACCAAACAATTTATATAATTTTTTGTTTCTTAAGATGAGTTATTAAACTAAAATTAATTTGTAATATTTAACTGTTTTCTTCGTATGAATCTCCTTATATCTGATTTTACTAACACTTGTAATCAGGTTATGTTCAAAGAATCTTTTTTTTTTCTTTTTTCACATTGTGAAAAAAGATACCGCCAGTATCACCAGTATCATATTCTGAATTACTTTTAGATGTGAGAGTAAGAGCACTGTCACCTTGCAACTTCACGTGCGACAACTGTTCTAACCCCGCATGAGAGAGAACAACTGCGGTGTACTGGCATGGATTTGTGGTAACAGGATTGCAAAGTCAGATTCATTGTTAAACGACATTTATTTGTTACTGTCCGATCGCCAGAGGGCAAAAAACACAACTACAAATTGATTAAATGGCTCTGTCCTAGTCTAAGAGGCTGGTTATGCGCTGCTGCGTTGTGCGAACATGTAATCTATTTCAATCATAAAGCCCAGCCTATGCAACAGTTAATGATTAAATTGCATAACACATACAAATGTAAACTATAAACAAAGTGATATAGCAGGAGTAGTCCATGTTGACAATGATGTACTAAGAGAATGGTGCGACATTCAATCTCAATTTCATTTACCCCAAGATAATATACTGTGTAGAATGACAGCGATACAGAGGCTAATATTTCTTCTCAGTGAAACAAACACAGTCTGAAATAGCAGTGCGCTCAAAGCAAGCAGAATGTTTTTGGTCCCCGTTTGACGTGCATTGCACCAACATGTTATCCTGAACAAATTCCCCACATTAAACAGTTCACCAAAAACTACCTGATTATGAGTTCACTAACAACAAAGCCCTTTCTCTAAAGGTCTGTACCTAGTCACAATAAAAGAAACTCGTCCAATTGCAAGCTGATATACTGATGTGACTATGCCTGATCTAGCTTGCACCCCACGAAAACGAATTATCACATACTCCAGTCAACGGCTGCACAAGAACCTACAACTTTACCCAACCGTGAATAGCAACTGAAAGACGTCGATACCAGCTCTACCTGCTGTGTAAAGTGGCTAGCAGCTTTGTGAATAGAACTTCTTTCCTCCTTCAGCCGCCTCTTTGTCACCACCTTACACAAAGTGGATGACTTTTGCCATGAGAAGTTGTAAATGCCTCCTCATTGGTTAGCGTAAACAAATTGTAGGGTGGAGGAAGCCAAGACAACATTTTTTGAGAAGTGCGTAGATGAAGGAAACCACTGAATAGCCTGGAGAGTTGAATATAAACTCAGGATTGTTTACGTTGTGGCTTTGCGTTCCTGTAATGTTTTGTGGCTCCTGTCTGGATGAGGAGAGGATGGTATGATAGGTCGGTGGCCGGTTTCCTCTCACTACAACACAAAATGCACATGTGGTTAAAATACACTTTGTTACAAGAACCAATCGAATACTTAACTTCAGTGATGTCTACTTTGAAGTTCTGTGGTTAACTGCAAACAAAAACACGTACTAATTCTTGAATCTTGTCGTGGCCGTATCAGAACTATATACAATGAGTAACATTCCCTCACAGCTAGCTAATGTGCGAAGCGACGATTATCACTGTGGAAGACTAGAGCACAGTCCGACATATTATGGTGCAATGTGAACTGAGTCCCGATTCGACGTACTGAGAGACTGAGATTGCGAGATTGAGCGATTGAGACAGCTCAGACGGCGGCGGAGGCCTGTATGCACGCCGCCCAGGGGGCGTTATCAGCGTGTAGCCTGGGGGCATGTCCTGGTCTTCTGTTGTCATAGGCGCGCCTAGGTCAGCGCCTGCTACACAATGTTTCCTAGTGCCGGCCAGTGTGCTGGCGAAGGCGTACGCCGGCACATTCTTCTTACCCCCACCCCCCAACCCCACCCTCCCGATACGCCGCACCATTGTCATGCAATGGAGATGCGAGGGAGGGGGAGGCAGGAAGCTGAATGTAGAGATGAACCGGGAGGCGTAGCTGTGAAGGACGGCGTACTGACCAGAGGAATGTCTCCCAGAAAACACTGCTCAGGATACACGTCCAGTCCTGAGGGCGTCTCCTTGGGCGATGACGGCGACGGCGATGGTGGTTCAAATGGCTCTGAGCACTATAGGACTTATCATCTGAGGTCATCAGTCCCCTAGGACTTAGAACTACACTACTGGCCATTAAAACCGCTACAGCAAGAAGAAATGCAGATAATAAACGGGTATTCATTGGACAAATATATTATACTAGAACTGACATGTGATTACATTTTCACGCAATTTGGGTGCATAGATCCTGAGAAATCAGTACCCAGAACAGTCACCTCTGGCCGTAATAACGGCCTTGATACGCCTGGGCATTGAGTCAAACAGAGCTTGGATGGCGTGTACAGGTACAGCTGCCCATGCAGCTTGAACACAATACCAAAGTTCATCAGTGTTAGTGACTGGCATATTGTGACGAACCAGTTGCTCGGCCAGCATTGACCAGACGTTTTCAATTGGTGAGAGATCTCGAGAATGTGCTGGCAAGAGCAGCAGTCGAACATTTTCTGTATCCAGAAAGGCCCGTACAGGACCTGCAACATGCGGTCGAGCATTATCCTGCTGAAATGTAGGGTTTTGCAGGGATCGAATGAAGGGTAGAGCCGCGAGTCGTAACACATCTGAAATGTAACGTCCACTGTTCAAAGTTCCGTCAATGCGAACAAGAGATGACCGAGACGTGTAACCAATGGCACCCCATACCATCACGCTGGGTGATACACCAGTATGGCGATGACGAATACACGCTTCCAATGTGCGCTCACTGCGATGTCGCAAACACAGATGTGACCATCATGAGGCTGTAAACAGAACCTGGATTCATCCGAAAAAATGACGTTTTGCCATTCGTGCACCCAGGTTCGTCGTCGAGTACACCATCGCAGGCGCTCCTATCTGTGATGCAGCGTCAAGGGTAACCGCAGCCATGGTCTCCGAGCTGATAGTCCATGCCGCTGCAAACGTCGTCGAACTGTTCGTGCAGATGGTTGTTGCGTTGCAAACGTCCCCATCTGTTAACTCAGGGATCGAGACGCGACTGCACGATCCGTTACAGCCATGCGAATAAGATGCCTGTCATCTCGACTGCTAGTGACACGAGGCCGTTGGGATCCAGCACCCTCCTGAACCCACCGATTCCATATTCTGCTAACAGTCATTGGATCTGGACCAACGCGAGCACCAATGTCGCGATACGATAAACCGCAACCGCGGTAGGCTACAATCCGACCTTTATCAAAGTCGGAAACGTAATGGTACGCATTTCTCCTCCTTACACGAAGGATCACAACAACGCTTCACCAGGCAACGCCGGTGAACTGCTGTTTGTGTATGAGAAATCGGCTGGAAACTTTCCTCATGTCAGAACGTTGTAGGTGTCGCCACCGGCGTCGACCTTGTGTGAATACTCTGAAAAGCTAATCATTTGCATATCACAGCACCTTCTTCCTGTCGGTTAAATTTCGCGTCTGTAGCACGCCATCTTCGTGGTGTAGCTATTTTAATGGCCAGTAGTGTACTTAAACCTAACTAACCTAAGGACATCACACACATCCATGCCCGAGGCAGGTTTCGAACCAGCGACCATAGCGGTCGCGCGGGTACAGACTGAAGCGCCTAGAACCGCTCGGCCACATAGGGTGGCACGGTGATGGTCGGAGAGTGGCGACGGCGGAGGCGAGGGCGCGACGCCCATTGCCTCGTCCTGGGGTGCCGTGATGTCACCGGCGGCCAGCTGCGAAGGCCGCTTGGTCCCGCGTGGCCGTGAATCTGAGGGAAGAAAAGTGAAAGAATCATGGAGCAGCGGGACGTGCAACGCGCCAATGCGTTCCTGGATCTCGCCTCGCTCCCAGCCCTGACGTCTGCCAAAAACCCTGTAAAGAACAAGATCATGCGGTGCAAAGCGATACTTGCGGATGATGGCGGCGCCGGATACTGCGGTGGGTGGAGCAAGTGAAGCAGCGTCCGATGTTGGCGGGCATGCGGAAGTTCCGCCTGTGTTAGTCCGTCGCGTGGGTGGGAGCGACAGGAGGCGAGAAAGTCTGTTCTCGTGTGTGGGAGCTGCGAAGCTTAGCCATCTGTTGTTTAAAAGTGCGTACGAAGCGTTCTGCTTTTCAGATGAATTTGGAGTGGAGAGGAGCACTTGTTAAATGACGAATACCATTTCGTTCACAAAACTGTTCAAAGTCATGTGTCGTGAACAGAGGCACGTTGTCGGTAACAATGAATTCAGGCAATCCTTCAACGCAAAAAATTGAGGACAACACTTGAATGGTGCTACGGATCGTGGTAGAGTTTATAGGCACATCGACCGATGACCTCAGCAGTTTTGTCCCTTAGGAACTTACCTACCATAGGCACATCAAATGGGAACTTCCTAAAAGAGTCTATCACAATGAGCCAACGAGTGTTTCAAAACGGTCCTGGAAAGTCAGTGTGCACTCGTTGCCATGGCAATTGAGTCTTAGACCAAGCTGCGAATGTCTGTAGCGGAGCTGACTGGTTGTCCTCGCGTGACGTCATCTGTTCAATGTGGGCGTCCATGTCCTTTCAAGTACAGTACAGTTTAATGCGAACAATTCCCCAATGTCCTTGGTGAAGCAGTTGTAACACCTCCTTTTGCAACACCGTGGAAATGAGCGCACGCGATTGTCCATTGTCAGATTGTACAGATTGTACTAAGATCACAACTTGTTGAACTGAAAGGTTATGCCGACGTGCAAAATATCGGCACACAGCTGAGTTCTGGGTGCTGTTCAATGAACGAGGCCAAGACGTGAGAATGTAATGCAACGAAATCTTCAGATCAGGGTCCACTTCCGTGACCTGTGCAATTTTTTTGTGGTTCAGTGGAGAGGAATGCAGCAATTCAGGGTCCTGTGCATCGATCTGGCAACAAGATGCGCCAGAGGAATCAAAATCAAGAGTCGGAGCCGATCGGAAGGAGAGAAAGGGGCATCAGCAATCAGCAATGCCACGCTTTGCAACAGGTCTGTACACTGTTTCGTACAGATACTGGGATAGAAGCAAAGCCTATCGTTGCAATTTTTGAACAGGAACCGGCTTTGACGGATAAAACAAGGACAGCAAATGCTTGTGGTCCGTCGCTAAATAGAACTTGCGACCAAACAGATAGTGATGGAATTTTGTCACGCCAGATACAATAGCGAGAGCTTCTTTTTCAATTTGTGAATAATTGCATGGAGTTGGAGTTGACAGCTTTGAGGCAAAACCAACAGGTCTGTCTTGTGCACCAGTTCTGTGTGAACGCACAGCGCCCATTCCGTAAGAGGTAGCGTCTACTTGAAAAATCACTGGTTTGGCAGGATCAAAATGTACTAATATCTGTCACAGAGCAAGGAATTTTTGACTTTCTGAAATGCGTCGTGACACTCTTTGGTCTACACGAAAGGCACAGTTTTTCGACGCAAGCACTGCAATGGGCCGCGATCTGTGAAGCGTTCGGAATGAAACGAATGTATTATGTCAACTTTCCAAGCACTGACCGCATTTCAGATACATTGCGAGGAACAGGAGGTCACGGATTGCAAGCAAATGAAATTGGAGGGGGTGCATGCACACCCTTACTGTTTATCACCTGACCCAAGTACTGTAGTTCAGTCTGAAAAAAAATCACACTTTATGAAATGACACTTGAGTCCTGCATCTGATCCTGCTCAAGATACAACTTATTTACCGCGTTAGTGAACTTCGAGACTTAGTCTCAATTTCGGATTACTTGAGTTTCATTTTTGTGACATCATCTGGTGATTTATTCATTATATGGGATACCTCGCGGAACGTCTTAGTTAAATTTAAAACTTCTGTTTTGACTTCGTCCAGTGTTGTGATCCGTGTATTTATACCTTCCTCTACGGCATCGAGCTTTGTATCCAACCTTATGCACCAATGATTCGAGATTGCGTTATTTTGCTGTTTTAAATTTTAGGATTCTTATCCGAATTTATTTTCGATGCTTTCAGATCGTTGTCTGAATTCATTTTCAGTGCTTTCGGATGATTGTCTGAATTTATTAACAATTTCGTCAGATGGTTGTTGTTTGTTTTTGGTTCTCTCCGAATCTTTCACAATAACTGAACTTCGTTGCTAAAAAATTTTTCTGTTGTTTTTGGCAATATCTAAACTTTGTTCTCTGATAATGTTTGTGACACTCGAAGTAATTCGCGCAATCAAATCGTCTAATGGGTAAACTAACCTTACTGCCTGCATGACCGGTTCGCACATTTACGATTGTACATCCCCTCCCGCGAACAAGCCATTTACATTTTCTACTCCAGATTCTGAAATTTCTGTATAAGAATCTTCCTTCTGCTTAGTCGGCTTGACTGCATTGTCGGCATCTACTGGTGTCTGATTTTGTTTTTCCTGATTTGTGTCCGTGCTTTCAGGCTTTCCGATTTTTTTTGTAATCTCATAATAAACCGCAGAAGTTAAAATTATTTGCACAAATCGAAATAATTACACAACAAAGAAACACGTAAACACTGCAGAAAATGATATACAATTACGAAAGATAAGATGGATGCTTAAGTACAGAGATAGAGAATAGATAACTGTCCATTTTGCCCACACGCTGTGCAAGAGCATCCATTTTGGTAACTTCTGATACAACAATGCTTTGTAAAACAATCTTGTACATGAACGATAGTGAAAGTAACTCTTTACAAATATTATGAGAAGGAAAGTTGCTACTCACCTTATAGCGTAGATGCTGATTCGCAGATCGGCACAACAAAAAGCTTTTCACACTTAAAGCTTCCAGCCAATAGTTTTTGTCAACAATAGACACACGTACGCACACACACACTCACGCAAACGCAACTCACACACACGCCTGCAGTCTCAGGCGACTGAAACTACACCGCCTGAGACTGCAGACGTGTGTGTGAGTTGCGTTTGCGTGCGTGCGTTCGTGTGTGTGTGTGTGTGTGTGTGTGTGTGTGTCTGTGTATGTCTCTTGTTGATAAAGGCCATTGGTCATAAGATTTAAGTGTGAAAATCTTTTTGTTGTGCCTATCTGAGACTCAGCATCTCCGCTATATGGTGAGTAGCAACTCTCCTTCTCATAATATTGTTACATTCCATCCTGGATTTTCCATTGTTTGATCTTTACAAATCTTCTATTTCATGAGCCAGAAGAATTATGAAAGAAGTAGCCGAAGTACAAAGGCAGGTTAGCAACGGTGGCGTCTTAAATTTTTTACAGCATGGTGTTTAAGGACTGGAATAATTCTCTTCTTTCCGGGATAAGCCCCGGTTAACATTAAAATTCCATCCTTACGCAGTATCTCCAGATTTGTAAATTAGTTCGTCCTCCCACAGACTGGATACGTAAAAAAGAGAACAAACATATAATTCACGTAAAATGATTTTTCCGCCCCCTACGCTGGGAACCAAAATGACGCGTCTGCTCACGCAAGAGTACTAGTTGACTTTAGATGAAAATTGAAAATAATCACTAAAAAGAAAACGGTTAAAACTAACTGGAGCAGACAACCATTTTCAGTGGTGGATGCATCTTTGTTAGTGGCCAAATTGATTTCTAGAAGAATGCTATAAAATTTAGAAATACAGTATAGCGTCGGTCAACCGAACGACCGCTTAACCGAACTGTGTACTCGCTCGCACCTGTTACTCTCCCACCCTACCGTCCATCATCGCCCTCACTCCCAAACCAAGTTTCCCACAGTAGTCGCCGCACTGGGCCACCGCTGGTTGAACATTGCTTCTGCCTTCACAACGCGCTGCTGACCGGCCAAACCGCCAGTCGCTCTGTTGCAACAATCAGCACACTTCTATCGGCTTGGCACTGGCAGTAGAAGTAGCGACAGTATCAAAGCTGTTCACAGCAACAGCTTGGAGTTGAGGCGTGCCGCTCCGCGCAGTTTGAAGGATTGCGCGCCCCCAAGCAGAGCTTCTCACGGTGCCAAGGTTGTGATATGTACGAGAATTCTCGTACGCATACGACAATTTCGTCATTTGTACGATGTACGAGGCAAAAGTGAATATCGTACACGAACATACGAGAATTTTGTCTAAAACTTTTTTTTTTGCATTTAATCCGATCGATGAGTCGTTACAGACGACTTACTCTACCCTATCCTATCCTAACTTAGTGTACAGACTACACAGAAACAAAAATGCCCACGGGGGAACTCGACCTTAGTAGTTGCGGGTTCGTGGCTCGTGACACCACACCAACCACACCAAGTCGTGTGGCTATGGAGGCGGGTCCAAATTTTTTTACCGAATATACATTACACACATTTGTTTGGGAAATAATCAATTCATCTGTTATATTTTAAAAATGCTCGGAAACTGTTACGAATCCGTGCAGTCTCTGTCAATCAACAAATTTCAGGCAAGAGAGAGAGCGCCAAACTACCGACATGACAAAACGATAAAAGTCGTGAATGAGGCTTAGTTGAAAGCCTGGCCCTGGAAAATAAATTAAATAAGCTAACAACATCAACCTCCCCCCCCCCCCCATGAACCATGGACCTTGCCGTTGGTGGGCAGGCTTATGTGCCTCAACGATGCAGATAGCCGTACCGTAGGTGCAACCACAACGACGGAGGGGTATCTGTTGAGAGGTCAGACAAACGTGTGGTTCATGAAGAGGGGCAGCAGCCTTTCAGTAGTTACAGGGGCAACAGTCTGGATGACTGACTAATCTGGCGTGGTAACATTAACCAAAACGGCCTTGCTGTTGTGGTACTGCGAACGGCTGAAAGCAAGGGGAAACTACAGCCGTAATTTTTCCCCGAACGCATGCAGCTTTACTGTATGGTTAAATGATGATGGCGTCCTCTTAGGAAAAATATTCCGGAGGTAAAATAGTCCCCCATTCGGATCTCCGGGCGGGGACTACTCAAGAGGATGTCGTTATCAGGAGAAAGAAAACTGGCATTCTACGGATCGGAGCATGGAATGCCAGATCCCTTAATCGGGAAGGTAGGTTAGAAAATTTAAAAAGGGAAATGGGTAGGTTAAAGTTAGATATAGTGGGAATTGTGAAGTTCGGTGGGCGGAGGAACAAGACTTCTGGACCGAGTGAGGTGGCGCAGTGGTAGCACACTGGACTCACATTCGGGAGGACGAATGTTCAATCCCGTCTCCAGCCATCCTAATTTAGGTTTTCCGTGATTTCCCTAAATCGTTTCAGGCAAATGCCGGGATGGTTCCTTTGAAGGGGCACGGCTGATTCCCTTCCCAATCTCTCCCTAACCCGAGCTTGCGCTCCGTCTCTAATGACCTCGTTGTCAATGGGACGTCAAACACTAATCTAACCTAACCTAACCAAGACTTCTGGTCAGGTGAATACAGGGTTATAAATACAAAATCAAATAGGGGTAATGCAGGAGTAGATTTAATAATGAATAAAAAAATAGGAGTGCGGGTAAGCTACTACAAACAGCATAGTGAACGCATTATTGTGGCCAAGACAGACACGAATCCCACGCCAACTACAGCATTACAAGTTTATATGCTAACTAGCTCTGCAGATGACGAAGAAATTGAAGAAATGTATGATGAGATAAAAGAAATAATTCACGTAGTGAAGGGAAACGAAAATTTAATAGTCATGGGTGATTGGAATTCGACAGTAGGAAAAGGGAGAGAAGGAAACATAGTAGGTGAATATGGATTGAGGCTAAGAAATGAAAGAGGAAACCGTCTGTTAGAATTTTGCATAGAGCATAACTTAATCATAGCTAACAGTTGGTTCAAGATCCATAAAAGAAGGTTGTATACATGGAAGAACCCTGGAGATACTAAAAGGTATTAAATAGATTATATAATAGTAAGACAGAGATTTAGGAACCAGGTATTAAATTGTAGGACATTTCCAGGGGCAGATGTGGACTCTGACCACAATCTATTGGTTATGAACTGTAGGTTAAAACTGAAGAAATTGCAAAAAGGTCGGAATTTAAGGAGATGGGACCTGGATAAACTGACTAAACCAGAGATTGTACAGAGTTTCAGGGAGAGCATAAAGGAACAATTGACAGGAATGGGGAAAAGAAATACAATAGAAGACGAATGGGTAGCTCTGAGGGATGAAGTAGTGAAGGCAGCAGAGGATCAAGTAGGTAAAAAGACGAGGGCTAGTAGAAATCCTTGGGCAACAGAAGAAATATTGAATTTAGTTGATGGAAGAAGAAAATATAAAATTGCAGTAAATGAAGCAGGCAAAAAGCAATACAAACGTCTCAAAAATGAGATCGACAGGAAGTGCAAAATGGCTAAGCAGGCATGGCTAGAGAACAAATGTAAGGATGTGGAGGCTTATCTCACTAGGGGTAAGATAGATACAGCCTGCAGGAAAATAAAAGAGACCTTTGGAGAAAAGAGAGCCAGTTGTATGAATACCAAGAGTTCGGATGGAAACCCAGTTCTAAACAAAGAGAGAAAGCAGAAAGGTGGAAGGACTATACAAAGGGTCTATACAAGGGCGATGTACTCGCGGACAATATTATGGAAATGGAAGAGGATGTAGATGAAGATAAAATGGGAGATACGATACTGCGCGAAGAGTTTGACAGAGCACTGAAGGACCTAAGTCGAAACAAGGCCCCGGGATTAGACAACATTCCATTAGAACTACTGACGGCCTTGGTAGAGCCAGTCCTGACAAAACTCTTCCATCTGGTGAGCAAGATGTACGAGACAGGCGAAATACCCTCAGACTTCAAGAAGAATATAATAATTCCAAATCCAAAGAAAGCAGGTGTTGACAGATGTGAAAATTACCGAACTATCAGTTTAATAAGTCACAGCTGCAAATTACTAACACGAATTATTTACAGACGAATGGAAAAATTGGTAGAAGCCGACCTCGGGGTAGATCAGTTTGGATTCCGCAGAAATGTTGGAACACGTGAGGCAATAATGACCTTAAGACTTATCTTAGAAGAAAGATTAAGGAAAGGCAAACCTACGTTTCTAGCATTTGTAGACTTAGAGAAAGCTTTGACAATTTTGACTGTAATACTCTCTTTCAAATTCTAAAGGTGGCAGGGGTAAAATACAGGGAGCGAAAGGCTATTTACAATTTGTACAGAAAGCAGATGGCAGTTATAAGAGTCGAGGGGCATGAAAGGGAAGCAGTGGTTGGGAAGGGAGTGAGACAGAGTTGTAGCCTGTCACCGATGTTATTCAATCTGTATATTGAGCAAGAAGTAAAGGAAACAAAAGAAAAATTTGGAGTAGGTATTAAAATCCATGGAGAAGAAATAAAAACTTTGAGGTTCGCCGATGACATTGTAATTCTGTCGGAGACAGCAAAGGACTTGGAAGAACAGTTGAATGGAATGGACAGTGTCTTGAAAGGAGGATATAAGATGAACATCAACAAAAGCAAATTGAGGCTAATGGAATGTAGTCGAATTAAGTCGGGTGATGCTGAGGGAATTAGATTAGGAAATGAGACACTTAAAGTAGTGAAGGAGTTTTGCTATTTTGAGTGCAAAATAACTGATGATGGTCGAAGTAGAGAGGATATATAATGTAGACTGGCAATGGGAAAGAAAGCGTTTCTGAAGAAGAGAAATTTGTTAACATCGAGTATAGATTTAAGTGTCAGGAAGTCGTTTCTGAAAGTATTTGTATGGAGTGGAGCCATGTATGGAAGTGAAACATGGACAATAAATAGTTTGGACAAGAAGAGAATAGAAGCTTTCGAAATGTGGTGCTACAGAAGAATGTTGAAGATTAGGTGGGTAGATCACGTAACTAGTGAGGAGGTATTGAATAGGATTGGGGAGAAGAGAAGTTTGTGGCACAACTTGACTAGAAGAAAGGATCGGCTGGTAGGACATGTCCTGAGGTATCAAGGGATCACAAATTTAACATTGGAGGGCAGCGTGGAGCGTTTAAATCGTAGAGGGAGACCAAGAGATGAATACACTTAGCGGATTCAGAAGGATGTAGGTTGCAGTAGGTACTGGGAGATGAAGGAGCTGGCACAGGATAGATTAGCATGGAGAGCTGCATCAAACCAGTCTCAGGTCTGAAGACCACAACAACAACCACAACAACAATATCGAATGCTTTGCATGACATATTTCACTCAGTTCGAATTGTTAAGTTTCAGAAATAGAGCAAAGCACTAAATAGAACTTTAATGAATATTATTGGAAAGCAATTAACAGTAGACCTAGTTACCCTACAATACTGTGGAATTGTTAAGTACAAACGAAACACATTTCATCAGACGGTATTTTTACGTCTTCAACAAACGATACTCATAAAAACGCGTATTTCGCGTATAGTCATTACGAGTACGTTTAGCTGAATTCATTTACTGTGTAGTGTCTTTTGTAAGTGTTTCGGGTTACTGTGTGTTGCTGTGAGTGGAGAAATGGGAAGTGACAGTGAATATGAAAACACAAGCACGAAACTTTCGTGAACGCCGGAGAAAACACGTCTACAAAGAGGTGAAATCTCGAAGACAGAACGGCCTGTCCATCGACAACAAAAATTCCGTCATGAGTGGCTACATATGCCAGGTTTACGTAATTGGCCGGTGCGCGATAGTGATCCGCTCAGGGTGCGATGCATACCAGCATGGTTTCCGAAATCCTGAATATTAAAAACCATTCCAGAAGTAAGAAGCACCTAAACACGGCGCAGTCTGCTACCGTGCGACAGCCTTCAGTTGCACAATTTGTCACAAACGCACAACCAGTTAAGAGAAGGTTGCTAAAGCTGAAATCAAATTATCAGCATTCTTAGCAGAACATAATGTGGCATTTTTAGCTACTGACCATTTATCCAGTTTGTAAAAAGATATTTTTCCAGACTCGGATATTGCAAAGGCAATGACTCTTAAACAGCACAAAGCACGTGCCATTGTATCTAATGTTATTGGGACGTCACACAAAGAAGTGTTGGCGAAAAAACTACAACACGCCAAATTTAGCATAATGACGGACGAGTCCATCGATATCGGAACTGTGAAAAATTCCTGCGTGCCGATCCGCTTTTATGACAAAGATTCAGGTGAGTAATAATAAGAGCTAGTTTTGAAATAATAACCAAATTCATTTTAAAATAAATTTTCCTGTGAAGTTACCACTTTGTATCAGTCCTCCTTTTACAGGTTGTATTGAAAGTAAGTTTTGGGAGCTATATAAAGTTTATGAAGATGGAGACTTAAATGTTGAGAAAGCTTCTACTGCAGAAAATCTCTATAATGGTGTAGTAAAAACATTTCAACAGCATAACATTCCATTTGCCAACATTATTGGCTTTGGAGCAGATGGTTGTAATACTATGGTGGGAGTAAGTAATTCTGTAGCAAGCAGATTCCGAGATAGCTGCCCGGGAATTTTTGTAATGAAGTGTGTTGTCATTCGGTGCATATATGCGCAAGCGAGGCGTGCAAGAACCTTCCAAGATCTTGTGAGGACCTCGCGAGGAATATTTATGCTTTTTTTCAAACTCAGTGCAAAGAGGCAGGAAGAGTTCAAGGAATTTCAGGTATTGTAGCATTTTATATCTCATAGACTTTATTTTACGTCCGATCGTGTGGAAATAGGCTAAACATTATGTTTTATTCCAGGTATTTTTAAACTTGGAACAACACAAATTACTACATCCTTCACTGACACCTTGGCTGTCAATGATCTCGGTTGTTAGGACAGTGCTGGAAAACTGGGATGCTCTAATGCTATTTTTTTAACCAAAAATGGCTTTCTGAGAGAGTTCTAAGTGCTGAACAAGTTTTTAACGGTTTACATGACTCCTTTGCAAAAATGTATTATATGTTCTTACAGTGGATTCTACCAAAATTTACTACTTTCAACGAGTATTTCCAGTCTAAAACAGTAGAAATCGTTGACCTTCATGACAAGATTAGAGGTCTCTATACAGAAATACTTCTGTATTTCATGAAGTGCACTTATATCATGGGAAAAAATCTCAGTGATGTTGACCCAAAAAATTCAGCTCATCATCTGGAAGATTCACAATTGTATTTGGGTGTGAAAATTCTGAAAAACGTTGGCACACCAGAGATAAAGTATCACCCACATCTTATCAAGGATTTTTATCATCGACGCAGGAACTTTCTTGTGGTGAGTACACTTCGTTTGCCTGAAACCATATATAATTTGTGTTTTATTGTTTTCTATACATTTGTGTGTTTATGTGTGGCATACGTAATGAGAGCTATTAATTCTCAAATATTACAGACAGCTTCGTGCCAGATCAAATTACGGTATAATATGGAAGATAAAGTGCTGTTCAAACTAGCGGCACTCAAACCTACAAATGCCCTGTCACAAAGTTTCCGAGATACAACACCTTCACTCATGCCTGTAATGGAACTCTTGCCACGTATAATTCTTCCCTCAGATCTCGATTTAGCACAACCTACAGATGACCAGTGGAGGCGTCTCCCTCTGGTTTTGGCTTGTCTCCCAGACTTACTATAAAAGGAACAATCACCGGATAAAATGTGGACTATATTAAATAATGAATCTGAAGAATTTAAGGAATTGACTGTTTTTGCTCACTCAATTTCGAGTTTACCACATTCAAATGCAGACTGCGAAAGAGGTTTTTCTAAGGTATGCAAAGCAATTAAGCAAGTAACTAGTTAATAATATGATTTCATACTTGTCAGGTTATAGAAGTTTCATGTTCAATTTCAGTAAACCTCATGAAAACCAAAATTAGGAACAGACTCCAAACCAGTACATGGAATGGAGCACTTCATGCCTCTGAATGCATTAAAGAACGACCAGGAAACAACGGAACATGTGTAACTTTTGAGCCAACACATGAAATGTACGAGAAAATGACGTCGGACACTCTTTATAAAACGAAACAGAAAGAAGAAGATGTAGACATCGAATTTGTTTCATAATTACAAATTCTTGTTCATAGTTTTATTCATTTGTAGTATATATACACTACCAATAAAAAATTTTCAAAACGTACGAGAATTTTTACTAAAATACGAGAATTTCATGAGGTTGGTACGAGAATCGCGCTGTCTGGATATCACAACCCTGCACGGTGCAAACAGTCACCTTCTGTTCTCTGTTACGACCACTTGTGTGCTGCTGCGTGAAGAAGTGAACTAGACGATACAATATGCTTAAACGTAAACCTGTTGTTCTTTCTATGAGTGTAAAGTACGAGATTATTAAAATGTTAGAAGAAGGTGAATCTGCAACCACTTTATCCAATGAATACAAGGTGGGGAAGATGACAATTACGGATATAAAAAAAAGACGAGCATAGCAAATTTTATAGCTATGCTTGATTCTACTGGTGGATCAACAAGCCGTAAAACTATGAAGCTCGCCACTAACACAGATCTAAATGATCTTGTTTACAAGTGGTTTACACAAAAGAGATCGGAAGGAGAACCTATCTCAGGTCCCAATTTGTGTGAGAAGTCAATGCAGTTCAACGAAAAACTTGGAGGGCCTTCGAACTTCAAAGCGAGCACGGGCTGGTTAAAACGCTTCAAGACAAGACACGGCATTCGTGAGCTTACAGTACAGGGAGAAAATCTGTCGGCTGATTCTTCAGCAGCTGTTTCTTTCAAAGTCAAACTAACGGACGTATTAAGGGAAGAAGATTATGCTCTCGAGAACGTTTACAATGCTGACGAAACTTACCGAGAAAAACTCTTGTTTCACGACATGAATTAGCAGCACCTGGTCCTAAAACAAGCAAGGACCGTATTACAGCTTTGGATTGTGCTAATGCTACTGGAAGTCACCGACTGCCTATGTTCGTCATTGGTAAAAGGAAAAAACCGCGTTGTTTCAAACACGTTAATATGTCAGCCTTGCCTGTTGTGTACACCTCACAAAAGAGTGCCTGGATGGATAGTACGATTTTTATGAAGTAGTTTCTGGACGTTTTCGTACCCTCTGTAAAAGCTCATCAGCTAAAGAATGGGAAGAGGGAGAAAGCACTACTTCTCCTTGACACTGCATCAACTCATCCGTCATGTGATATTTTAAACGAAAAATACGAGTTCATAAAGTTAATATTTCTTCCTCCTAACGTAACCTCATTATTACAGCCCATGGATCAAGGCGTTATTGAGACTTTCAAACGACATAACAGGAAAGAACTGTTGCGTAAGTTATTGTTAGAAAGAGAAGAGGATTGAGACGAAAGTCTCTTAAGAAATCATAAGAATATTGACTTGAAAGACACGTCCTACATGATCAGCGGAGCATAAAATAGTGTAAAGGAAGAGAATTTGAAGAAAGCCTGGAATAAAATTTTGGACACAGAAGAAAATTCACAAGGTATGATTGAAAATGACGAACAGAATATGTCAGAAATTCTAGGTGTCTAAAAGAAATAGGTTGTCACGAATGTGATGATGAAGACGTTCATGAATGGATTAATATCGATGATGCAGATCCAGGACACCAAATCATGCAGGACAGCGAGATTGTAAACGTCGTCACTGATAAAGATAGCGTCGCCAGCATCTCATCATTCAGTGCTCCAGAAAGTGGAGATGAAAGTATACCAACAGTTTCTGAGGCGTTCACTTGTTTAGATACTGCCTTGCGATGGTTTGAAGCCCAAGATGAAAGTGACCACTTTCATATATTTCTTATGAAAAAAGTACGTGACTTAGCTCCTCGTAAGCGTGTAGGCTTGCTTAGACAGACCAAAATAAAGGATTTTTTAAACGTTAATTATGTATGTTGTGTGTATTGTTCATGCAAAATGCGTATGTAATATGTATATATTTTTTGTTTAATAAACTGTGCCACATACTATATATTCCTACCAAAGCTGCCTTTGTATGTTACTTTGTAATACTAAAAGAAATGCCTGCTTTTATGAATAAATTTACTGTACAGTACTTATTTTGGCAAATAAACATGTACAGTTCGATTATCCGAACAAACCAGTTTTCCAAACACAATTACTTCGGATAATCGATGCTCTACTGTACCAGCATCAGTTTTGCATGGTCAGTGTTTGTTATTTACGGTTTGTGATTATTGACAATTAATGTCAGGGTCACTGTAGCGAATTTCAGACGAATACTTGATAGAATACTAATTATTTTTGGGCATTGCGCCTCCATACCACGATCCGTTAAGCTCATATTGGTCATTGACTGGAACAATAAAGCATTAAAACATTTCGTGTATCTATTGGGAGAACTGTTAAAATGAAAGCTCATAAGACTTAATTAATATACATTAATTTAGGAAAAAACGACATTTTGTCTATGGACTGTGCGATTGATTATTTTGTAAAAATTGGCAACACATGAACCAGTGTTCAGTGCATGTCGCCTTTAGAATCTGAAGATGGTCATTATATGGCCGAAACCGGTTATGACTGTGCCATAGACATGTGATTGCGTCTACAAGTAAAAAAAATTACATTAATTGAATTGCAGTACATCCTATCAGTATAAAAGCTAGAAATTATGTGGGTCTGGACAGACCATATAATGCTTCACTTGTACATAGTTAATGTTCATAAAAAATGTTAATCAGATTTCGAACTAAGGTGCAGGATTGATTTCTAATGACAAAATAATGACAGAGTGCTTATGGTGCTTGATCATTGCATCACCATGCAAATCACTACCAACTCTCTGTAAATGCTCAGAATACTCGCATGATATAATTATAACAGGAAACCTGAAAGTTAGATCATTTTTCAAATTAAAATAATATTTTAAACATAATGGTTCGCTTATTATTGGCAAAAAAAGTACAGTTAAGACAATTAGATGTATATTGTTTTGATAGCAGAAAGATAAGAAGGAAACAATTTAATGTCACCTTTCATAGATAAAATAATAACAACTTCATAGAACAAAGATTAGCATCGCTTAAGTGGTTTACATATGTTAATTTCCTGTAGATTTGTTTTCTTATATGTACAACTAAAATAAATAGTTTTTCTACTTCTTCACTTCAGTTGCATAGATCTGCAAACAATCTTAAGTCAAATAGCGCTATGAACTATTACATAGGAGTCCATAACCAGGAATATCTCTTGACATTATTATTATTATTGTCATGCCCCTTAATGTCTATTCAGGCAGGCATAAGACTTCACCTGTGAGATTTTATTAAAGATATGTTACACAGCCCTTTCGAATATTGACACCAGTGTTTGTCATCGTAACCTGGCATCCACCATTCACATACATGTATGTATTGAACTGGGAACCTAGAAACGACAGAGAGGCTTCATCCTGTCCATAGCCCTCTGTGGTGCACAACCCCAGAACAGGCTACATCAGTCCACTCAGCCCACCACCACCCCACACCAAACCCAGGGTTACTGTGCTGTTCGGCCCCCAGTGAACCCTCCTGGGAACGTGTCATTCCAGACGAGTGTAACACCAATGTTTGCATGGCAGAGTAATTATGGTGTACGCGTATGTGGAGACTGTTTGTGTAGCAGTCCCCGACATGATGTACTGAGGCAGAATAAGGGGATGCAGCCCGCATTTGCGGAGGCAAACGGAAAACCGCCATAAAAACCATCCACAGGCTGGCTGGAACACCGGACCTCGACACTAATCTGCCAAGCGTATTTGTGCCGGGGGCTGGCACACCTTCCCGCTCAGGAGGCAGTGTCTTAGACCACATGGCTAGCCAGGTGGGCTATTCACCTACATGATATTCACATCAACTGTTATGAAAAACTTTGGAAAGATGCACTAAATATTAGTCACTTGAGAATTGTAACTGATTACATAGGATTTGTGGTAAGAGAATTATTTGATTGAACAGTACTGCTTGTCATTTGAACACGGCTCTGCAAAACACATATTATTAATAGAGTCTTTCTGTGACATGGTATTTATCTCATTAATTAGTTACAGATCTAATTTAGTTTGTGCTAGATAATTAGAGATAATAGCATAGTACTGAAGTCTATATCAGTCTGTCAGTGCTTAGGATCATATTTAAGGGGACTGTGTGGGAATGGGTGTCAAAATGTCAGTTTTTAAATTTCTATCTTAAAAAATTCTCTGCAGTTTTCTAAACCAGAAAATGTTTACTGTCCGGAATTTCTACCGAAGAAAACCCCAGAATTAGAGGAATCCAAAAGTGGTTGCACACATGACAAAGCTCTCATGCCATGCAGACAGTGGTTTGAAGAACAGAATTTGGTTCTCACTTGTTTGTTTTTTATTAATTTTTAGTTGCTGGTATTGACTAACCTATGAGAACATCATGGTTGCTCCATTTTTTTCTATACAGAGAGTATAGTCATTATTTTGCCACTAACATTTGTGGAATCTAACTAAGCTTATGGCATAACGAAATATCTTGAAATTAGCTAAGGAATCAGATATTTACTGTTTGACAGGTAAGAGATCTTTCTAAATTTCTGAGTACAGTAGGGGGAAAATATTCAACAATTTCAATTTACAAACAACTTCACATAGATCGACAAAGCAGCTACAACAGCTTTTTTAAAAAGGAAGAAACACATAAACGCTATACCCAGAAAAGGTAGAAATTTCTACAGGATGGTAGTGCTCCGAGCTTGAAACGTAAGTTCCAAATTGTGTACAATAAAATACATGATTGGATAAAACTGTCAACAGAAAGACGTCACAGTCACTTCTTTTCAGATGCAACATTTCTAAGCAAGATATCCTACCTTCGAATGAAGCTGTATCATAGGTGATGAATAGTTACTATGCACATAATATAGTAGCAATTGCGAAATGCCACCTGCTTTATGAAACAGCTGGTCTTTTTAGAGTGTCCAACAACTGATTCAGCACAGACATAATAGAGATTGATTTGGCCAACAATGCAAAGAGGTGTTACTCACTGATTAACTTGCTGTGGTAATTATGTTTTACACTGAATTCGTTAGAGCAGTGGGTGTTCTACAGAAAGTATCTTTACTGAATTATTAAAGCCTATTTTGTATCCACTTTTGTAGTTTTTGGGCATATACAAAAATTCTGTTTCTGCAATGTGGTACTTATTAATAATTACATTGGGGGCATATACGAAGAATAAGTAGCAGTTATTCACAATGAGCAACTACAATCTTTTTTTTATATTGCTGGGGTAGAAACGTACCCTTGCCTCACATGCAAACTGAAGACTGTTGTTATTGTCTCACCTAAACGTTCAAGGAACAGTAACTGTTTCATACAAAAACTTATTCTTGTGGAATCATCTCTAGCAGCTATAAGTAGTTTGGGCGGGACAAGAAAGTAACTGGAGATATGACACCTCCACTAAGCTCTCGCTTGCTTACTACAATATTTGCAACCTAGTACTGTCAATTTTGCTTCCAGAATAAAAATAGCTATTGTCAAATGTGAAAGAATTAGCAGAGATGCAGATGGGCCTGATTCAAAAGTAGCATGACTAGATCCAGAAAAAAGGAGGAATAACTGAATCTATTCATAAAGTGTAAAGCTCAAAATTACTATCAGAAACAAAAAATTAAAACAAATGATTTCAGAATAAAAATATATGTATCCACACACAGTTGTTTGTTTCCTTTTTTTTTGATAATTCCAAAAGAGAACTGAAATCATTAACAAAACTGTTTCTCATGCATGTTGTCCATTGTCAGACACATCCTCTTAATAACCCTGCTGGCTGTACTCTTGTCATGACAGTTCAAGAGAAATATAAAAACATAGGTTGCCAACCACTCCTTCCATATAGTCCATAGATCAATAACTAAAAATTCCTGTTATCTGAATGACAAGTATCGCTCTTGTAACATGCAGATAACTGTTATTTCGTGAGAAACACAGATGTGCTTATGTGAATAATACAGAAATTGAGAAACACAACAGCTACATTCTATAGCTGAGAAAGCTCAGCTTTATCCTTAAAAAACTGTTAATCTTTCTGTGTTAAACTTAACTTGAACAAGTACAAATAATTTACATGCTTATGAGGGAAATACTAGATGGGAGAAAATTTTTAATTATTTTCACTAAAAGATGGAAAGTTGTTATCCCAAAGGGAGATAAGAGTGAACAATATTTTCTGCTATAGGCATAATATGGACGAGTGAACTCAGGATATAAATGTTCTATCACATGTTTTGTCACATGAAAATTCATAATGTTGTTACCTAACACTAAAATTGGTGTTATACAAACAGCGCCCAAGACTGGTGACTGGTGTGGTTTTTTTATGTGATTAGGTCTATTTTGGCACTGTATGCTAAATAAAACAAACTAGTTGCTTCTAGTACTGCAGCAATTCTAACACATGTCAGCTAAACAAGACAATTTTGACATGAATTATCATTTTTATGCACCTCACTTCTATAAACAACATGACAGTATAACATTCATGAAGCACTGATATAAAATGCATATTATTACAAGTAAGCATTGTATGTTAGGAAGCACAGAAATAGTCTCATCTGTCAATCACATGTTCCAGTTTCTCATTTACAAGATCTTAAAGATGAAGTACAACTTCCCTTGACAGACGAAATCTAGATATAAATTCAGAAACATTGTGTGCTTCAAAATAACTGGGATGCCGCCTCAGTTTCTTTTCCTTTTCCCCATCCCCATCCCCCTTAAACCAACCAATTAACAAACCACTCTCCACGTAAACTCGCTAACGCGACCCGAAATCGCCAATTCATAAGTCATCCCGAGTTTAGACTCTGGTTAGGCGTTGGACGAAACATTTCCCACGCTGTTCCTTGAATAGAGTTTAACCAGCTGTTAACCAGAGTTTGTACAACATGCAACAAAAACCTAATGTATAAGGTAAACAAGCCTTAACCATTCTTTCATAAATATTATTTAATGCTTTTGTAAGTCTATATTTTTTCAAGCAAATAAATAACGATCTTTTGAAATGTTGTTCTACTTCGCACCAGTTTACCACTCAAAATGATCAAGAATACCCGTGATGAAGTTGCTTTGTCCATTAAAGGCCAATTAACACTGGCTGTTACATCATGTCGTCAAAAAAATTCACAGTGCATTTCAAGTGGCGGTTTCCACACAGACCATCAATGGAGTGCCATGTCTCTAAACGTCAAGGTTTCTCCACAGTTCAACGTAACAGTTGAGATACTCTATCTCCTTTTGGTCAGCCAATGAGGTAGCAGCACGACAAGCAGCCACCATATTGTACTGTTGAGTTTAGCGCACTATTGTGAAAGCGAAAGCGAATCGTAATTGCTTACATTGGTTTCTACAATTGTTTCACAAACAGGAGTATGTGTAAGACAATAGATTGCAGCAACAAGAAGAAGTAGGCTTCACGTGTGTCTTTCATAATTTTCCAAGGACTCTGGGGAGGTATGTACTGGCACGTTGCAGGACAGTTTATTTACAATTCTCTTGTAGCCTAGAGATATTTACTGAAGGCTGTCGTTTTGTTTTAAGAAATGGTTGGTAAACGGCAGGAGACGTGACCTTTTGCAGGATGTCATCTTACATCTACTCAACAGTCAGCATGCTTAGCTGGGTAGTAATGTGTTTGCCTACCATGCAGGGGGCCCGGATTCGGTTCCCGGCCTCTCGTGGACTGAATGTTGTGTTGTTCCAATCGTGATTTCATCATCACCGACACGCATGTCGCCCATTAACTTCCCAGGATGGGGCCTCCCAGCCATCAATTCCACGTGATCATTTTATTTCTACTCAACAATGTGGAGCTTTGTTGACTACACTTCCAGCCATATCAGTAAATTTGGAATGTGGGAAACTTGTGTGGGATGCAATGACATATTATGTAACACACCAAAAAAAGCTAGGTAAAATGACACAGATGCGATAACAATATGTCAAAAACAAGAGGACTGCTATTATTTTCTATATATGGAAATGATGTAGTGAACAGGGTGAGCACCAGCCTGCGGTTGTTTGCTGATGATGCTATGGTGTACCGGAAAGTGTTGAATATGAGTGATTGTAGGATGATTACTCATACAAAATTCGTAAGTGGTGTGACGAATGGCAGCTGGCTCTAAATGTTGAAAGAAGTAAGTTAATGCAGATGAGTAGGAAAAACAAACCCAAAATGTTTGGATACTGTATTATTAGTGTCCTGTTTGACACAATCGAGTCATTTTTAAAAATCTGATTGTAAAGTTTACAATACAATATGAAATGGAACGAGGCTATTAGGATTGTGGAACAGCAGGCGAATGGTCGACTTTGGTTTATTAGAAAAATTTTGGAAAAGCTTGGTTCATCTGTAAACGTGACAGCATGTAGAACGCTAATGCGCCCTATTCTTGAGTACAGCTAGAGTGTTTCGCATACATTCTAGGTCGGGTTAAAGAAAGACATCGAAGTAATTCAGATGTGAACTCCTAGATTTAGTAGGGTCAAACAACATACAACTGTTATGGAGATGGTTCAGAAATTCAAATGGGAATCCCTGGAGGGAAAGCAAAGTTCTTTTCGAGGAACACTATTGAGAAAATTTGGAGACCCTACATTTGGAGCTGACTGCAGAATGATCCTGCTGCCACGTTTTGCGCTAGGATCACAAGGATAAGAAACGAGAAATTGGGGCTCATGCAGAGGCAGGTAGGTGGTCGTTTTTCCCTCTCTCTATCTGCGAGTGGAACAGGGAAGGAAACGACCAGTAGTAGTACATGGCACCCTCCACCACGCACTGTACGGTGGCTTGAGGAATATGTATGTAGATGTAGAAAAAACTGTCTCCAAATACAGAAGAAACCAATTCCATAACCGTTACTACATCTGAGCAGCATGACAAGCATCTTAAACATGTTCGTTTTTGAAGCAAAACTAATTTACCAAAATATTCGTGTATTAGAAAGTTGAATGATATAAAAGTAAATGCAAATCGGTAGACACCACATAAAATTGCTATGTGTCAAGAAAAGCGCGTGCCATAATAACAACCGGCAGCAACAGAAATATATGCTCCTCATGTGTGAAATATTGTTTTTATACATTCTTGCTTTCAGTAGATTAAGCTACAATTATACATATATTTACAAGGATTTCACCATGAATGAGTTGTAACTTATGTCACTGAAGTAGTGAGGTTCGGCTCCTTTTAAATTTATTTCAAGATAATTAATGTCACTTGACAATTTACTGGTGCTTGGTACATAAAAATATAATTACTATTTAAAAATTATTCCATTCCATTGTGGTAGGGTTTCGATTTGCTTTAAAATAAAAACAGTATTGGTTGTGAACTTATTTAATGTCAGTGATAAGCTTCACTCTGGGGAATCACCAGATTTTCTAGAAAACAACAAGAAACCAGTCAGTTAGTAACAGAGAGAGGAAAGGAAATGGTCCTATCTTCCATGAATAGGCAAGTAAAATGAATTAAAAGTAATAAAAAAACTTAGATAAAAATCGTTGGGTACGAAACCCACCTGTCATATAGCCTTACAAAATGAAAAGAGGGCGCAACTGGATATGTGAACCCTAGAATACAAGAGGTCAAAGCGCAATTTTAGTAGTTTTGACTCAATCAAAGTTTGAAAAATTATTTTTATGTGGAATAAAAAGGTTAATTATATTTTTTATTTTTCAAACTATTATTCAGCTCTTAGACAATCAATACCACTTGAAACATTTCTTGATTTTCTTGATATTGGGGATTTTTAAAATAATTTTTAAGATACAATGTTTGCACTTCCTTCAAGAGAACATCACTTAGATCCCTTTACTTCTAAAGAAACAGAAAGGTAAAATGACTGCAGTCGCTGACTGTAATTCTTTTATTATTATAAATAATTGTGAAAACACACTTTAACTTAAAGTTACAGGTACACTGAAAAGTTCTTATGTATACCACAACCTAATTTTCAGTGTCTATATGATAAATGTTTTCAGGATCTGATTCTTCTTCTTCTTCAAAAACTGGTGTGGTTGCTTCCATTGTCATATTATGGAGCATACCAATATGGAATTGATGATGGACTGGTGGAGAAAATTGGAGAAGTTCCATAAGACTGTCATATTTTTTCTTCTTCAGGTTAGGTTTAATACCCGCCAGCTGAAGAACTGGAAGCTGTACATGAAGGCGACCTCATCTGAAAATGCTTTGAATGCTTCAATGCTTTCTGATGTGTTCTTGTAAAACAGAGTTGTGGGCTCTGAGCACTATGGGGCTTAACACATATGGTCATCAGTCCCCTAGAACTTAAACCTAACTAACCTAAGGATATCACACAACACCCAGTCATCACGAGGCAGAGAAAATCCCTGACCCCGCCGAGAATCGAACCTGGGACCCGGAAGAATGGTGAAATGAAATGAAGAACTTGCATTCCTTGGATTCCTTATACTACTTTTGGAAAGAAAGTGTTGAATTGCAGGATATTAATGAACTCCTCAGCTTCCATAGGTTTTACAATAAACTTTCAGCTTGAAGATGCAACCAAGTCCATCCAGTCTTTTGGGACAGATGTGTATCTCTGGACTTTTTCACTTTAACTTCTACGAGCCTGAAATCTTGGCCATAGTCACTGTATGAATGGCCTGACACCAAAAAATGGTGTGTCACTGTTTCAACTTGGGTGTTTCTCAGGAAATAAAGACAAAATCTGACCATCAAATGGCTTTTGTTCTGCCTTTCACAGTCATAACTAAAGGCTACTAAGTGTTACACATTGGGAGGCAGATTAGTGATGTACTTAAGAAGGCAGCAAGCTATCTCTTGGCATTCTCTTCCAGCTTGCTCCTCACCCCACCATCTCACATGCACATATGTCCCATTTCGGATTTAAGACCATGAATATCCAGGTTATGTGTCTGTAATTGCTGCATGTAGTAAGCTTTTGATTTTCCTACTTTTGGAGTTGGTATCTTCTTTTGAAGGTCGATACAGATACAGTTTGTATCATTATCACCTGTTTCGCTATATTTCTTTTTTATATCTTTAACAGCTTACACTTTTCAGAGATGTAATTCTTTTTCTGTTTCTGTAGCTTTTTTTCTTCATTGGTACTATTCTCTACATATTGTACACAAAATTCAAGTTATCATTGCACATATCAGACATTAATTATCGATATTTTGAGAAAGAGTGTTTATTAAAAATTGCTTAAATTGAGAAAACGCTACAAATTAAATCTTTTGGGAAAAAGTAAACTATCAAGTCGTCTTTAATTGGACTACATGCATTGTTTTACACCAGAGATGTGACATGACATGAGCCAGACTGTAAGCATTGTGGAACAATCGAAAAAATAAATTTCATGGCATCAAGCACACTGGACAAGTGCTGATTTTTTATGGTTGCAGCATATCACTGTAAACTGAAGGACTCAGTTCTTGTACTCTCCTTCTTCATCATCTCTATCAGTGACAAACCTCATTACATAAATTGTACTGTCATATGGCACACTGATGACACTACTCTGTTCACCTCACATCAGACAGTTGTAAACCTGCACGTATACGTCTGTATCCATTTGTAAAAAGCTGAAGGTGTTGTCAGGGATTAAATTCTTGACTAGAACACCATAAACAAGGCAGATTATGACATATCAAGGTACAGGCTAACAAAAGTGTAATTCACACAAAGTGAACACTTCAAAAAATCTTCAATAATGTATCACAAATCGCTCAGGCCATACCATTAATAATTCTTACAGAAAGACTGTACAACTAGTTATCAGATCAATTAGTAAAAGCAAGTATGCTCACTGTTTATTCTGCTTATTTAGGCCTATCAATTAACAAGTGCATTATGGTTATTAACTCATAAAATAACAGCTGCAGTTACTATCTAAAGAAAGTTGTTGTGCATTGTTTCTATTAATTTATCAAATTTTTAATCAATCTATTCAAAATTTCAGTGTACTTCGTATTTAGTAGCTTTGTATGTCAACTGTGTTCACTAAGTAACTATAATCACTGTATTCTCTATTTCAATATATTTTGTATTTTGTAGCTTTTTATGCTGTTAGTAACTATAACATCTATTAACACTGCATTCACTGTATTTACAAATTTCTTTTATATTAATTCTAGCTAGCCATCTATTCACAGTGTGTAGAGTCAGAAATTTTTATTGTGGCATATTCCACAAATGAAGCCTATTTAATCTCATATGATCACTGTTCAGTAAAGATTCTAAGTTCCTGAACTGCTGCTACATTTTGTACAGACTGAGTAGGAAAGAAAATACAGTTCCTTGTTATCATGTATTGTCAGGAAAAAGAGGAAGGCAGTATTGAGCAAAACATCTGGCAGTGGTGTGGACACTGTACACAAAATAAACTGGTTTAGCTAGCCGTTTCTACAGTTCCTTAATGATATTCATGTGCCACAGGAAACTAGAGATACTGTGCAAAATAAAGTACAAAAATTATGCTTCCTTTTTTTGTATTTCATACTGTACAATAAAATTCATACATAGCTATTTCGCCACATTACACTTGATTGTGGGCTTGAAAAATAATTTGCATACGCGTCTTGAATTTGTTTGTTCATGTTAGAAGATTCCTGTGGTATACTTCGTGGTGCAGTAAAAATAAATACAGAGTCATCCTATCTCCATGTGCCTGGGATCACGTCACCTGTCTGTAAGTCATACCACTGGAATTTCCTTGTGTGTTGTATTGGTTCCTTGCATTAGCATTTTTTCTTCAGAAATTGTGGAGACACATGGCTGTAAAGGTTACAGTTCCTACCTTCTCTGGTTCCAACAACATATGTTATAGAAGGATATGAAAAACAAAAGTAATAATACTAAATGTGTTCTCTACAACCAGTAGGTCATTAAAAATTCTTTCTTTTGAATCTTGAACATTCCTTGCTGGATATGGTTTCATAACGTTTTCCTGTGATGGAAAACGTGATGGTAACGTTTGGTAGGGCCCTTGTCCATCCCAGCAAGCATTCAGCTTGTGGTAAGTTCAGTTAATTTTTTAATTAGTTCACTTACAGTCCCATTCTTGTATACACCACCATGTGAAATTCTTCCATGGCAGCCAATCTCCGCCTACAAAAAGCTGTAGGTGTCATCAACAACAGTAAGCTGCATAATGCTAAATGACACTATGTAATTTTAAAATTCGCTCCTACTGGCAACAGTCCACTGTAGGACCATGGGCTTCTGGTTAATTGCTCCCACACAATAGGGAAAGTGAAATATTTGTGAGAACGCTTATGCTATTTCACGCCAGTCGTTTTCAGTCGCCAGCATCTGAAAAAAATAAATTTGATATCAGGTTTTCTAACTTTTCCAGAGGGAGAACTCGATAGACCATCAAGATAGCCACCGAGCGAGATCACAGGTATTTTCTTCGTCCGCTAAAAGAAATTATTTAATAGTAAATAGTGTCAAGTTTAAATTTTCTTTGTTTTGTATACTTGCTGTAGTGCCCTTTCTTGTCACACAACTGAATACTAGCGTCCCAGCAGAATTTGTTCTTGAAAAAAAAGCTGACGTCCCGATAATCGCGACATAACCAAAACTTTTGCGTGACATAAACGCAAGAAATTCTATTCAAGTTTTCTTGATAGTACAAAATTCGTTTAAAAAAGACAGCTGCTAATTTCATCAGTGTCTATTGTGGCAATAAAAGTGTAATTAAACGTTTCTAAATTGTATTTAACTAACACATTTCGTGTTGTTTACTAGTTAGATAGACGCGATGTAGGCCAAAATGTTCCGAGTTATAAACGTTACAAAAAAAACGCCTGATAACGTAAATTCTCTAAAAGCAAAGTAATTACAAATTCATTCTTCTGTCATTGTATCTATAATTCAGTACAAAAACAACAACCACCGCACATAAGACCTTTGTGTCGTTTTTTGCTTACACACAGCCAATCTTGCATCCTTGATAAATTTAAAACATTCTTTAAACTTAATTATTCTTTTGAAACAGACCATGTGTGATAAATGTGAGAGCTGTTATAGGGTAGTGAGTAGAGGATTTTGTTGCCAATCTTATAGGAAATATTTTCAGAGGGGAGGGGGGGTGATGCAGTGGGGAAAATGTTGGGAGAACAGAAGAGGCTCTCTCTTGGAACTGCAGAGTATGGGATAGGAACATTTAGATTGGGGAACAGGAAAGGAAAATCTGTACCCTTCACTCGCAGTTGGAGGAATCAAGGAAGGAACTGATAAGGGTCAAGAGAGATAGGAGGGAGGAGGGTGGTTTGGAAGTGGCAGCTGGTAGGAGAATTGGAAGAAAGAGAACTTGATCTGACAGTTTTATCATCAACACCAAAAACAAGTATCTACCCCTGCCAGAGTTAAGTGGAGAAGAGCCGCAGTTAGAACGAGGAACAGGAAATGTGCAGCACACTTCAACTGAGGCCAAGAAGCCTAGGAATGTACAAAGTGTTAGGAAGAAGAACACGCTGCTGCTAGGCTGTAGCAATAGGTGAGGTGTAGGCTCTCAGTTACAGGAAAGTTTAGGGGCAGTGTACCAGGCCACCAGTATCTTCAAGCCCAATGCAGGGCTAAGTCATGTGATAGAGGACCTAGGGTCTTTATGTAAGGACTTTACAAAAGAGGACCACGTAGTGATAGTGGGTGGGGTGGCAAACAGTTTGGACAGGGATGGGGCATAAAACATAGGTGATGACCTGGACAAGATAGCTTCACTGACTCATGGCACCAACATACACTTTGTTGAGCTGTCCCGGCGTCATGATCGACCACACCTTGATGGAGCTGTAAGGTGAATCAATGTGGGGTTAGGGATGGCTCTGAGGACAGCCAAATTTGCTCATGTTTCTCTGGTACCCATCTACAGATGGGGTTTCATTAGGCATGGAATACACCTAAATGAGATTTGGAAGGGAAGATTGGTACAGCTGATGCATGGAAGTATAAGGGGTGCATCTCGGGCCAAACATGGCCAAATACCTGTTGTCATAGGTAGGAAAATTAGGTCTCTTTTAGGATAAATCCAGACAAAAGTTTCCCCTGCCTAAAGTGTATCTCCAGCAGTTTAAAAAACACTGAAACAATCACTCACAAGGCAGATTTTAACACTTCAAATATAACACATACCAGATGTTACAAAGAAAAACAAACCATTGGAAAGGGTAACATGGGGCATTTCACAGACTTAAGAATCCTCCACCAAAACATGCAATCAATAAAAAATAAAATACTACTATTAGAAGTTGAGCTCAAATCTTTTAAATGCACAGTACTTTGTATTACTGAGCACTGGTGTAGAGACGCAGAAATCCAACATGTAGTATTATCACTGTATGAAAGGGCAAACTCTTACTACAGAACTACTTCAAAGGGTGGAGGATCACGCATTTATATCAGAAAAGGAACACAGTTCAAACCAAGACTGACCTCAGTGCAGTAAGTGAAGACAAACACATTGAAATATCAGCTATTGAATTAACAGGGCTTGATATCACCAAGAAATTAATCATTTTGTGTTTGTATATATCTCCCAGTGGTAGTGTGGACACTTTTTTCAATAAATTAACAGAAGTTCTAGATAAAGTCTCAAGTACAAAGAACAACATAATTCTGTGCAGGGACATCATCATCAACACTAATATCATAAATGAAATCGGCGGCACCTACATAAACATCCTTCAAAGTTTTGGCACATCCCTATTGATCAATAGTGCAACAATGGTTACTACAATGGCTGCATCAGTAATGGACTATCAGACCACCTCTGTCAAATAACAACAGTAAAATCAGGCATCAAATCATTCCCTAAACTACAAGCCTACAAACGACATCTATCAGAAATCAAAATATAAGATTTTTCAAAAGAACTAGAAAAACAGAGATGGGATGAAATGCATAAGGAAACCAATGTGAATATCAAATTCTCTAAATTCTCCACATTGTTTAAATTGAAATCCGAAAGGCATTTTCAAAAGTATACATGTCTGTATCAACATCTCACGAAAACAGATGGAGAACAGCAGGTATTAAGAATGAGATTTTCACTCTGCAGTGGAATGTGCGCTGATATGAAACTTCCTGGCAGATTAAAACTGCGTGCCACACCGAGACTCGAACTCAGGACCTTTGCCTTTCGTGGGCAAGTGCTCTGCCATCTGTGCTACCCAAGCACGACTCACAGCCCGTCCTCACAGCTTTACTTCCGCCAGTACCTCGTCTCCTACTTTCCAAATTTCACAGAAGCTCTCCAGCAAACCTTGCAGAACTAGCACTCCTGGAAGAAAGGATATTGTGGAGACAAGGCTTAGCTACAGCCTGGGGGATGTTTCTACAATGAGATCTTCACTCTGCAGTGGAGTTTGCGCTGATATGAAACTTCCTGGCACGTTAAAACTGTGTGCCAGACCGAGATTCTGTGAGGAGAGGGTGTGAGTCGTGCTTGGGTAGCTCAGATAGCAGCGCACTTGCCCACGAATGGCAAAAGTCCCAAATTCTAGTCTAGGTCTGGCACACAGTTTTAATCCGTCATGAAGTTTCAGGGATTAAGAAGTCCTCATCATAGACACAAAAAGATCTATAGGAAGGTGGTGATTGCTGCAAAAAGTCATTTAATGACAAAATAATATATAATGCAGAGAATAAAAGCAAAGTACTCTGAGATGTTATAAAAAAGGAAACGGGGAGGGGCAAACAAACGCAGAATAACATACTGCTAAGGGAGGGGAATAAGGTAATAAATGACCCACAACACGTAGCAAACTAATTTTCAAGTATTGCAGAGAACTTACAACAAAAATTCCCCCAAAAAATCTGTAAATAAAGTTGCACTAAATACAATGACGTTACTTCCAAACACAAAGAATGAAGTCAATAAAACTGTTCAAAAACTAAAAAATAAGAAGTCAGTAGTCTTAGATGAAGTATCAATGTGTGTACTGAAACAATGCATAGGGATTATAAAAGGACCCTTAAGAAATATAATAAATGAATCCTTCACATCAGGGACATTTCCAGAGCAGCTAAAACAGGCAAGAGTTGTACCTTTGCTTAAGAAAGGTAATGCACAATACTTAGAAAATTACCAGCCCATTTCCCTGCTGTCAAGCAAGTATGAAAGACAGATTAATGAATTACCTGAATAAATACAATCTTTTAAGCGAATCACAGTTTGGTTTCTTAAGTGACGAAAATACAAAGTCAGCCATAGCAGAATTCACAAAAGTTGTACTATATGCTCTTCACAAAGATGAGTGTGTCACAGGCATATTTTTTGCATCTTTCTAAGGCGTTTGATACAATCGACCACAAGGTTCTATTAAATAAATTAGCAGCTTTGGAAGTAAGGTACTAATGACTGGTTCCAATCATACCTAGCAAATAGGGTACAAAGAGCAGAGATAACACATACTTCAAATAGATCTAAACGTTTAGTAAAACACTTATCAGAAACAAAATACATTAATATAGGGGATCCACAAGGTAGCAAACTAGAACCAATACTATTCCTGATATACATCAATGACTTTTCCAGTAGTGTTACTCATAGTGAAAAAATTCCCTTGGCTGATGACAGCAATATTACACTCACTGAGAAAATAAGAGAACTCCTTGCTGAGAAAGCAAATGAAACTCTCAAGGAAGTTTATGATTGGTCAATAAGCAATAAAGTGACATTGAACATAAATAAAACTAATGCCATGAATTTCAGTTTGAAGAGGAAAAATGACAATAATAAATTAAATGGAGATGGCAGATAGACTGTGTAACAAATGCCAAATTTCTAGAAATCAATATTGATTCTCAGTTGAAGTGGTGTGAACACACGAAGGTATTTCCAAACAGAATGTCATCAGAATGTTATGCTCTTACAACCGTATTGTCAGTGTGTAACATGCAGTGTCCTTTAGTTACATATTATTCATATGTACACTCAATTCTTAGCTATGGCATTCTTTTTTAGTGAACAAATGCACAAAATATCAACACAGTTTTCAAACTCCAGAAAATAGCCATAAGAATAATAACCAAAAATACTAGTCGAACTCATTGAGAACATCTGTTCAAAACACTGAGGATTTTAACTGAACCACATGAATACATTTATCAGTCAGTTGTACACATAAAAAATAACACTCATAATTACTGCACAAACAGCTCTGTCCATGACCATGCAACAAGAGATAGACTCAACTTACATTTACCGACAAAAAAATAAACATAAAACTCAAAACAGCATTGTCTACTAAGGAATAAAACTGAGCAATAAATTAGTAAAGGAGATTAAGGAAGTTGCAAAAATAAACTTATTTAAAAAAGCAGCTAAAAAGTACCTGTTATGCAATACATTTTATACATGGAAGGATTACTTAGATAAAACAGAGTAGGGGTTTGATAAAAAATCTTATGCAACTAAATAATTATAATGATGATGACTACAAAACATCCAACATTCCATGTAACACCTTCACTTAATGGTTTTTTCCTTTCTAGAAACATTCTCCCCTCAAGCTATGCACAGCACCATACTAACACCTCTTCCTCTTTCTGAGCTCGACATCTCACTCATTATGGAGGGATGCTGTCTCAGTTTTTCAGGATAGCAAATGGGAAGTTGTGATACAGAAAATGGCCCAGAGATCGCCTGTGTGTGTGTCTGTGTGTGTGTGTGTGTGTGTGTGTGTGTGTGTGTGTGATTGTGTGTGTGTAGTGAGTGAATGAGTGAAGTGTTAAGAAACAATGTGTGTATAGTGTGTGCAGTGACTGATAGTGAGATATGATTGAACAGTGTGGCATTACATTATTTAATATGTTGTTTGTAAAAAAACTATTGTACATCAGGAGGAAAATCTAATGACTGTCTCCTGCTAGAAGTCTGTAAGTATATGCGTATATGGATTAGCTTATTTTAAATTGCTCTAAACTTGTAAATACTTTGACATGTTCTATATGGTAGTAAAGCAAGGGGAAACTACAACCATAATTTTTCCCGAGGGCATGCAGCTTTACTGTATGGTAAAATGATGATAGCATCTACTTGGGTAAAACATTCTGGAGGTAAAATAGTCCCCCATTCGGATCTCCAGGCAGGGATTACTCGAGAGGACGTCGTTATCAGGAGAAAGAAAACTGGCGGTCTACGGATCAGAGAATGGAATGTCAGATCCCTTAATCATACAGATAGGTTAGAAAATTTAAAAAGGGAAATGGTTAGGTTAAAGTTAGATATAGTGGGAATTAGTGAAGTTCGGTGGCAGGAGGAACAAGACTTTTGGTCAGGTGAATACAGGGTTATAAATACAAAATCAAATAGGGGTAATGCAGCAGTAGGTTTAATAATGAGTAAAAAAATAGAAGTGCGGGTAAGCTACTACAAACAGCATAGTGAATGCATTATTGTGGCCAAGACAGACACGAATCCCATGCCTACTACGGTAGTTCAAGTTTATATGCCAACTGGCTCTGCAGATGATGAAATAAAATAAATTATTCAGGTAGTGAAGGAAGACGAAAATTTAATAGTCATGGGTGACGAATTCGACAGTAGGAAAAGGAAGAGGAGGAAACGTAGTAGGTGAATATGGATTGGGGCTAAGAAATGCAAGAGGAAGCCGTCTTATAGAATTTTGCACAGAGCATAACTTAATTATAGCTAACACTTGGTTCAAGATTCATAAAAGAACGTTGTATACATGGAAGAAACCTGGTGATACTAAAGGGTATTAAATAGATTATATAATGGTAAGACAGAGATTTAGGAACCAGGTTTTAAATTGTAGGACATTTCCAGGGGCATATGTGGACTCTGACCACGATCTATTGGTTATGAACTGTAGATTAAAACCGAAGAAATTGCAAAAAGGTCGGAATTTAAGGAGATGGGACCTGGATAAACTGACTAAACCAGAGATTGTACAGAGTTTCAGGGAGAGCATAAAAAAACAATTGACAGGAATGGGGAAAGAAATACAGTAGAAGACGAATGGGTAGCTCTGATGGATGAAATAGTGAAGGCAGCAGAGGATCAAGTAGGTAAAAAGACAAGGGCTAGTAGAAATCCTTGGGTAACAGAAGCAATATTGGATTTAATTGATGAAAGGAGAAAATATAAAAATGCAGTAAATGAAGCAGGCAAAAAGGAATACCAACGTCTCAAAAATGAGATCGCTAAGAAGTGCAAAATGGCTAAGCAGGGATGGATAGAGGACAAATGTAAGGATGTAGAAGCTTATCTCACTAGGGGTAAGATAGATACTGCCTACAGGAAAATTAAATAGACCTTTGGAGAAAAGAGAACCACTTGTATGAATATCAAGAAATCAGATGGAAACCCAGTTCTAAGCAAAGAAGGGAAAGCAGAAAGGTGGAAGGAGTATATAGAGAGTCTATACAAGGGCGATGTGAATGAGGACAATATTATGGAAATGGAAGAGGATGTAGATTAAGATGAAATGGGAGATACGATACTGCGTGAAGAGTTTGACAGAGCACTGAAAGACCTAAGTCGAAACAAGACCCCAGAGTTGACAACATTCCATTAGAACTACTGACAGCCTTGTGAGAGCCAGTCCTGACAAAACTCTACCATCTGGTGAGCAAGATGTCTGAGACAGGCGAAATACCCTCAGACTTCAAGAAGAATATAACAATTCCAATCCCAAAGAAAGCAGGTGTTGACAGATATGAAAATTAGCGAATTATCAGTTTAATAAGTCACAGCTGCAAATTACTAACTCGAATTCTTCACAGACGAATGGAAAAACTGGTAGATGCAGACCTCGGGGAAGATCAGTTGGGATTCCGCAGAAATGTTGGAACACGTGAGGCAATACTGACCCTACGACATATCTTAGCAAATAGATTAAGGAAAGGCCGACCTATGTTTCTAGCATTTGTACACTTAGAGAAAGCTTTCGACAATGTTGACTGGAATACTCTCTTTCAAATTCTTAAGATGGCAGGGGTAAAACACAGGGAGTGAAAAGCTATTTACAATTTGTACAGAAACCAGATGGCAGTTATAAGAGTCAAGGGGCATGAAAGGGAATCAGCAGTTGGGAAGGGAGTGAGAAGGGTTGTAACCTGTCCCCGGTATTATTCAATCTGTATATTAAGCAAGCAGTAAAGGAAACAAAAGAAAAATTCGGAGTAGTTATTAAAATCCATGGAGAAGAAATAAAAACTTTGAGGTTCGCCAATGACATTGTAGTTCTGTCAAAGACAGCAATGGACTTGGAAGAATAGTTGAACGGAATGGACAGTGTCTTGAAGGGGGGGGGGGTATAAAATGAACATCAACAAAAGCAAAACAAGGATAATGGAATGTAGTCGAATTAAGTCAGGAAATGAAACACTTAAAGTAGTAAAGGAGTTTTGCTATTTGGGGAGCAAAATAACTGATGATGGTCGAAGTAGAGAGGATATAAAATGTAGACTGGCAATGGCAAGGAAAGCGTTTCTGAAGAAGAGAAATTTGTTAACATCGAATGTAGATTTAAGTGTCAGGAAGTCGTTTCTCAAAGTATTTTTATGGAGTGTAGCCATGTATGGAAGTGAAACATGGATGATAAATAGTTTAGACAAGAAGTGAATAGAAGCTTTCGAAATGTGGTGCTACAGAAGAATATTGAAGATTAGATGGGTAGATCACATAACTAATGAGAAGGTATTGAACAGAATTGGGGACGAGTTTGTGGCACAACTTGACAAGAAGAAGGGACCGGTTGGTAGGACATGTCTGAGGCATCCAGGGATCACAAATTTAGCTTGGAGGGCAGCGTGGAAGGTAAAAATCGTAGAGAGAATCCAATAGATGAATACACTAAGCAGATTCAGAAGGATGCAGGTTGCAGTAAGTACTGGGAGATGAAGAAGCTTGGCACAGGATAGAGTAGCATGGAGAGCTGCATCAAACCAGTCTCAGGACTGAAGACAACAACAACAACATACTTGTAAAAAGAGATCTACAGATGAATAAATTACTACTACTACTAATACAATGATCAAGAGGAAATTTCTGGCTCTTCTATGACGATTCCTCCACCGAGAAAATTAAGATGAATGGGTCGGAAGCAAGCAGTTGCTTCCCAATTATAAGCAGAAGTGCTGAAAACACAGGAAAAAGAGTTTAGTGACGAATGCAGCGTCTACAGCCAGCATGTGGCATCTAGCTGTGGAAACTGCCACAGGTGCACGGAAAAAAACCTATAGCAAAGTTGAATGATGTGGCGATAAGAGAGCAGCTGGCCTGTTTTGAGAGTTTGGAGTCATCATTGGGTGTGGATGTGTCAGGCACATCAACAATTATATTCTCCTAGCACATTCATTACCAATCCTGTTACCTACAACACTATAGAAGAAGTGATTTTTGGGATTTCTGCCGTAACATACAAAACAAAAATGACATGTTTCATTTACTTACCTTTATATAATCTTTCAGTACTTCCGCCAGTGTTCCAAAAATTTTAGGCACTATTTCCTTAGAAATGTGAAATAAAAATGCAATGCTCTGAGATGCCAAAAAAAAAAAACTAAGAGTAACTCCAGTTCTTTGATTGGCTGTAATTGCTTTACTGAAATGTGCGTATTTTTTTAACACATTTCACTACCATGTTTGCCAGAAATTCAAAATCATTAGATGACATCTGTGTGAAATTAGGGAAACCAGAGATATCTTCCCATTCAGCTCCTGTAGCAAGTTATTCATGTCAGTTCTTCTATAACGTATTTTCGTCCACCAACGATGCCGACACCTTTCACTTTCTTGGCGTGAATCTAGTAGTATAATTTGTATTAATAATGCAGCACGGCATACCGTTATAGTTTGCTCCACATCAGACATAATGTAACAGACCCGTAGCGTTGCCAGTGATGTGAATACACAACGAGAAATGTTTGCCGCCACTGGGGATAGAGACAGAAATATAGTCAGAAACATATTGTGGGCACACTATAGATATTTTCAGTGGAGTTGTTCACGCTCCATCGGTAAACTTCTTCACTTTTGTGGAAGTCCGTAGTACGACAGTCATGTTGAAGGCCCATTAACAAGCAAAGATCTGTCTGCGCCAAAGCCTGTGTACATAACATATGCGCAGATCGATCGTTGCATGTGAATAGAAGAATTGTGTAGGTATGAAATGTGCGTAAACCTGTAAATAGGAGATGGAACTTTGACCGATATTGCCCAAATTTGGATGCACGTGTCAACTAACATGTAACTCCTGCTAGAATTTGCTTACATATTTACATTATAAGAAAAAGTTGTGCAAATTTTCTTTTGCGATTTGCTTGGGCACTTTAATTTCAGCGAATTGCTTCAATAAATTTTAAAACTGTTTCCATATGAGATCCGCCATGAAATTGACAAGTGGATGTTTAGAGTGTTGCACTAAGAAACCAAGGCAGCCGCCACCGTTGTTCATTATTATTATTATTATTGCTCTAGAACATAAATAGTGACTAAAATGAAAATGTTAAGATAAAAAGAAATGTTTGGGAGATGAATGAATATAGAGGTATACATATTTATCAAGAAACACTAATAAATGAAGTAAAATCACACAACTTCGATCTGATTAAAAACTTTTCTAAACCAGGATACAAAATGCTGTAAGCTACATCACCTATTAATTGTTCTTCAGCTTTTGGAAACAATATTTATTACTTATATTACAAAAACTAATTCCTTCAAAAACAGGATACAAAAATGCTACGGACTAGATCATCATTTTAATTTCTCTTCGATATTTGTGAATATTATTTATAACAAACATAATGCATTTATGTTTCCGCTAAAGTTAAAATTCAGCTACTATTTAAAGGTGTCTCTACAGCAATACAACTTTCCCTTTTGGTGAAACAACATAATTGGTTATTTTTTTTGCAGCTCTTTCACTGGAAGTGGCCAACTATATATCTTTATGTTTTCCCCTGATATATTTGTTTCGGTTCATCTGTCTTTGAATCATTCTTCTATTCCACACAGACACCGTTATACTGTGTTGAACACACAAAACTATGTGCTGGGACAAAATGATTTCACACGTTTTCGCAATGTAATTTTTTTAGGGTTCCTTTCACTCTGTTGAAAAAACAGAAGACAAATGTAATTTGGGAAACGAATATATAAACATTTTTAGCTTTCTGTATGTAATTTATATATATTTGTGCAACTAGCTGAGTACCTTGTACAGCACGTTCAGGAGAGGGCGACGAAGATCATCTGTCAGCCTGGAGACAACCACAGAATGCTAGAACCAGACATCACCACCCAACAGATGGCTGCTAGAAGAACATCCAGCAGCTACATATTGCACATTGATAATTTTTAAGGAGTAACTGTGGCGCTATACATTTGTCAGCGAAATGGTTAAGCTATGTTTTTATGCACGAGGAAAATCAGGTGCTGTCGAGGAGCAGTGAGAAATGCTTAAGAGGAAGTTTGTGTGTAGAGGGTTGGAAGGATGGGATATGTATTTGGTGTTTGTTAGGTAACCTCAGCTGATGTGGTTAGCTTTGAATATTAATTAATCGAATGATTGTATCGATTTATGGTGTAGATAGGAAATTTCAGGAATTTTAGAAGTATGACTGAAAGTGTCTGTATTTTGGTGAAAGATTAAAGCACAGGTATACAGCAGGATATTAAAAACTGAAAATTATTTAAAATTATTGTGCTCCTCGATTCATTTTGAAGAATTATCGCAGTGATGCATTTTCAATTAGCAGAGTGAGGCTTTAAGTTTGTTACTTGCAGTGCGGTTACAAGTTTTCTGACGATTGTGAATCATGAATGAAAGAAGTACTGTTTAACTTCAGCAATCAGACTGAACCTATTTGACTAAGAGTTCCAGTTATAGCATTTTCGTAGTACACCTAAAACTGGGTATTGTGATTAATTGTAAAAGTTGACAAGGAGTTCTCTAAGGCATAGAGTAATGGCCATGCATGTATTGAATGGATTTAGTGTTTAGGGCGATACATGAGTAGAATTTTGTGAATACTGAATTATTTTATTGTCAAGTGGAGTTCTCGATTTTTTGTAGAGTTTTGAAGGTTGTTACCAGAACCCCCAGACCAGTGTTTTTTTTTTAATTTTGATAAAGTATACCTCACTCAGGGTTGTAACAGTAACATTTCGTGTTGGTCCAAACCCTAGCTGAACCATATGCAAGAGTAATTCCACTGCAACCAATATTCCTGTAGTTACGAGTCGCAAGTGATATTTTCATTGCGTTTTGTTACCAGAATCGAGGATCGTTAACACCTGAAGTGGCTAAGAATTTTGCAGTTTATGTTTTAGATTTAGTTAAAAGTGGTGGTAGCTCCTAGGATTAAGGTTTGATTCTTTTTACTTCACTTTCTTTAGAGTGGATATTTACTTTTATTTGTCATGTGATCACTTGTGGACGTTAGTGCCAGTGTGTGGTCATTAAAGAGAATAAATAAAGAGTTATTTTGTTTAAAAGGCAAATCTATCCCTTGCATTCTCATTTAGCCTATTGTTACTAAATAATTGTTGTTTGAGAGAAATCATTCCTTATGACAGAAACAAGCCAGATCTAATATGTGGAATATTCACAGGTAGAAAAGAATTGTCAAAATCAGAGATTCTTGAGTGACAAATGAACGCAGAATATGTAATCCAAATATTACGAGTTAAAGAAATTTAACTTCAAAATCATTAAACTGATAAAATCACAGGAATTAAGAGTGAGCTATATATTTAAAACTACAGAAAATATTAAGGACTGGATTATTTTTGATCTAAAGTTGAAAGCTTATGAACAAGAAAAATTATACAAGAATGTGCTTAAACTGACACACAATATTTTTTTTTTTTTAGCGCAACACAATCTGGCTTTCAGTTATCCCTACAAGAGAATGGCCCTGACTAAATTAACCTATACGTTTCACAAATCACTTATCTCACCAAAAATCTTCGTTACTCGAACTACTGCAATACAGCAAGTGCCACTACTGCCAGCTAAATAAAAGATTCAAACTACTGAAGCCACTAACTCCTGATAGGCATAGTTAGCAAATGAAAGATTTTGATAGAGAACAAACAATTTATTTACCTAAATAGTGTTCAAACATCATAATGTATATAGCAGATCATGACATCCAGTCTTACAAATTTCAAAAATTCCGCCATCTCTCTCCCCACATCCACCACTGCTGGCAGCTCACCTCCAACTGCGCAATGCTACGTGCTGTTAACATCCAGCTGCCCAACACTACAATGGCAGACACCAATGCAAACTAGCCACAGACTGCCCACAGCACACCCAGAGATTTTTATACAGAGCGCTACATGGCGTTATCAATATAAAAACCTAAACAGCCTACTTACAATAGTTTTGTAACATAAAGATAGAGTTTCTATCTATATCATTTATGGGCGCTGTCATAGCAATAAAATAGATCACTGAATCTTCTGTTAAAATTAATAAATTTGAAACATTTTGAATTTTTGATAAAGGTTGTACATGTAACTAAGAAGGTAGCAAAACGTATCATCTTCATTGTGATTTTATTAAAAGCTCAATAGGGGAGTGAGTGCCTTTAAGACCTGTCAGTTACGCTAAAGAACGGTCAGGTGTGTGTGTTGCTAGTAGTAACACTGGTCTTCAAATGATCAAACAACATTGAAGGCTGAATTATTTAGTCTGAGAAGATATAAGGACAGTTGGGGTGGACTACCATCTGAACTAGGTATTGTGCTTGGATAAACTTTTTAATGAAGTACACTTAATTGAATTATTCTTCATGAGACCTGACAGTTCGAGAATGTATAACAGGTGGAAGATGTGCACAAGTACAAACTCTATTAGAATTGTTAGACTGGTTGGAACATTTAAATAAATCGAGGAATAGAACTGAGACAAGGTATTCCAGAAGTGTTGTTGTTAAGGATACTGTTTATGCTAATAGGAAGGACAGTGCAATTTTTAGGAAAGAAACTGGGTATCATTACACTTATGATAATTATAATAATAACAATAACTGCTAATCAAATGGTTAAAGTAAACCAAATATGTGGGAACAGAATGGATTGAACCCTTACAGTAATAACTGTCATAACTCTGCAAGGAATGTTTTATCAGATGTGCTGATATTTTGGACTGAATATCGCACATTATTTGCTGATCCGCCCTGCCTTCCAGCTGTTCGATCTATGATCTTGCGGCAAGAATACTGTAACGTAAGAAGTACCATGTAGTTAACGAGTTTTGTAGTTAATACTTACAAATATAATAGGTTAAAGTTATGTAGAAGATGTACTTTGTGTAGTGTTTTTTGTGTTCTTATATTCCATGTGTTCGAAGACACTGAAACAACGATGGCAGACTGGGAGCACCATGGTAACATCAGCTATGGAAGTTGGTTGCTGTATGCACCGACCCGACAGCCATGCCACACCAGAGAACGACGTCACAGGGCTAGCATTTTTGACACAGAATAAATTATAACATTGTCAATACGAAAAAGAACTTATTACTATTGTAATTTTGCTCAGTTCGTGTCTGTATTCCATTGAAGTCAGTCGTTGTATACCGTACGATGTGTATTGGCAAGAATTGTCAATAAACCAATGGAGAAGATAATTGTTGCGAAAAGATAAAAACCTGCTGTTAGAGATTTTTATTTTGGAAGCGTACATTCTGCAAGTTGGTTATCAAAACTGAATCAAGATCCTAATCAGCTAAAGAGGAGAGATGAAGGGTTAAATAATATGCAACCAAGAAACATTGGAATTTCATATCACTGCTCAGTTTGTTTTTGTTTTTTCTTAAATATGTGATTAATTTCTTCTCATGCTACAGAGTGAGTTTTTCTGAAAAGAGCGTGAAAAGTTAAAGTTAATCTGAAAATTCTTTACAGTTTTTAAAGTTTATTGAAAGTTAAATATGAAAAGCGAATTATTTTGACAGTTACATTACACGAATTAGAGATATGCTTAATGCTATTGCACACTTGACTGTTTAGTAATATATGCGAGCATCTCTGATTGTCTTGGCAACAGAAACTAATTGCAATGTATCCAGACACGAAAAGTAGCTTGAAACTCATGTTTTAAACATGAATCTTTATGAGATAAAAAGCTATTAGTGCCCGTTGGTGAATTTTGAAAATACGTAACTGTAAAATACATAGAATAATTCTTCAGGGGAGATGACATTAATTATGTCCCATTAAGTACAATTGGTAGCATGGTTGGTCTGATCTGTGTATACATTTCTGTGGCAAGCACATGTCCATGCGCCATACAGGGAAATAATCAAAGGAAACTCAGTGGAAAGAATCGGTATAGAAACGTTAGTACAAACAATTATAATTGCAACGATAATTGGAAAATAGATTCATGTAATGAAACCAACAGAGAACAAGTTAGTAACTAGAACAATGCCCAATCTCGAAGAGGTATTTTTATTGAAGAAGTGACTAAAGTCATCAACCCATTCTAATGGCAGGACTGACAAGGGGGACTGAAGCGGTCAGGAACGCATGTCTCAGGTACAGTGACCAGCAATTATTAAGTGAAGATCTGACATTAGAAAAGGAAGGTACAAAAGGAGTCTTCGATTGTAGCACAAGGTGTAGTTAACGATCAGTTAGCAGATTTTATGATAGATACTGATAGCCAAGTTAGTTTGATATCAAAGGACACCTGGGAAAGGAACAAAGATAGTTAGAATTGTTCATCCTTCCCTAAAATCAATGTGCAGGTCATAGGATTAACACATACAAAATGTAAAATGATAAAAGAAGAGGTTTTATTATTATTCAATAATCATCCTTGATTTTGCAATAGTCTATATTGGTTGTAGTAGATATAAGCTTACCAGCACTATTGGGGAAGGACTGGTTAAAAATGCATTGTATAACATTGGATTTACTTACAGTAAGAGCACAAATGGGTAAAACAAGAAAATGATGAACAGGATTGGAATACAGAAAATTTGAATAGCTGGAATGTCCATATTAACCAGGGTGTAGTTGATGGAATGAGGGATGATTAAGAAGGAAAGAAAAATAAAGTTTAATGTAAATTGGAAAAGCAAGTAGATAAAAAGTGTGTAGCTTGTTCTGGTTTAACCAAAGAGCAAGCAGGTGAATTAAAAATGCTTCTGATAGGAATGAGTTGGCTTCCAGCGAGGGACCTCGAGTAACTGCTGGTTATGTATGTTAACTCAAAATTAAAAGGTATTAAATAATTTTAAATCTCCTTACCCTGTAGCTTTGAGTGTTCATTAAGCAGTTAGAGCTGAAATAAATCGAATGCTAGACTGGGGGATAATAGAGAGATCGGATAGCCTGTATAAAAATCCTGTAGTGGCGGTAAAGAAACCTAACGGAGATATTCGGTTAGTGCTAGATGCACAGACGGTAAACAAAATAATAGAAATCAAATGAGATCGACCAATACCTGTGGAACAGATGTTAGTGAGCTTCCGTGGTGTGAAGTGTTTAAGTTTGATCGATTTGACTTCCAGTTATTGACAGGTGAAGTTAGCAAGGGAATCTTGGAAAGATATAGCGGTTTTCCACAGGCAGTGAAGAAAATAACAGAAATCAAATGTAATCGACCAATACCTATGGAATAGATGTCGGTGAGGTTCCATGATGATAAGTATTTAAGTTTAAGCTATTTGACATCCAGTTATTGGCAGGACAAGTTACCAAGGGAATTTAGGAAATGTACAGTGTTTTTATTCAATGGGAGGTCCTAGAAATTTGAAGTTTTACCTTACAGATTGAAAGTGTCAGTGGCAGAATTTATAAGAGTCTTGGATTTGGCAATGGGAGACAAGTTATTATAAAAAGTATCTGCCTCTGTTGACGATATTTTGATGGCGTTGAGATCATAGGAGGAATATGTTCAGTCGATAGAAGAAGTGTTACAAAGGTGATTGGCGTGTGGAGCAACATCATGTTTGCAAAATCACATTTTGGATGCAGTGAGATAAAATTCTTAGGTCATATTGTTAGCCCAATAGGTATACATCCTGAAAAAAAGTTTATGCTACTCGAAAATTTCCAGAGCCTAGGAATAAGTAACAGCTGAAATCGTTTCCATAGACATTATATTTCAGGTCACATTATGGACTGTGTCAATTTCAGTGTTTTGTTGAAGTTAAAAATGCAGTGGTTGTGGAATGTCAGAGCGACTGGGAAGCTCATAAGAATGAATTATGTAATGCTAATCCATCAGGACATCCAGATTTGTATAAAGAGTTTTGTATGGCGGTACATGCTTCAGATTACGGCATTGGTAGTGAAGTGTTTCAAGGACAGCAGGGAGAAAATGGTGAAAAAAGTCACATAACCTTAATGTTTGCAAGTAGGATGTTATTTTACAACCAAAAAAGAGATGTTAGCTCTCGTTTGCACAGAAAATATGTTTGAATATTTATTATATGGCCGTAAGTTTATAATATACTAACACCGTTTAGGTCTGGAGTTTTTAGTGTCCAAGAAATTATTGCATTCTCGTTTGATAAGGTGGGCATTGATCTTACACAAGTATGGTCTGGAAATAAGATGCATGAAGGGAGAGTAAAGTAAAGTACCAGATGCATTATCCCATCAGTCATTAGGTATGGAGGGAGATATTGTTTAGAAAGTGGAAGTCATTTTAAAGTGTGTAAGTAGAATGTCTGGCAAAAGAAAAAGAATTGAGAATGAAGATGCACACAATAGAGGAATATCACCAGAAATATGAATGATTAGGAAGGGTGCGCAAATTTATACATATAAAAATATATAATTAAACAAATTAATTTTACTATGGATGTATTTTATTTTTATGATCTTTGCAGTGAATAAATTGTCTTTTCTTTTAATTCACAAATTACGTTAATTGTGAGCCAGTGGTGTCGTGAACTTATGTCGAATCTGGTATCCTTGGTTATAATCATCGTCTTCCACCATAAGTTTTTCTCTTTCTTGGCTGTGTGTATAATATTAGTTCCTAATCGGACTTCCTCCTCTGATGCAGCAGCTTGCTGACATGACATTGGGATAATGCTCGGAAGAAAAGAGAACTTTCGTGGTTTTGCACAAAAACGAACTCTCACACTTCATATTTTCATAGGATTATTATACAGCCAGCACATCATATCACAAGAAGTACATCTTCTCGCTATGAGAACTAAAGACAGAGTCTATGTAATAACTGACAAAATAATTGGAGTTTTTTCATTTGTTATTCGCCTTCTGGCGCAGCAAAATATATCTTTATCGACACTTACAGAGGCCGAACTAATGATTATTATCATGGTTGGAAATTTGCCCCCACATTGTGCAGAGACATGCGATGGAGGCGCACAGTGTTTTGTATACATTTGTACAGTTTAAATTTAAATTTTGCTCATAGGGGTACAATGATCTTTATTTGTCGGCGTATTTTACTTTGTATTTTGGGTTGGAGATGTCAGCTTGTCTTGCTTACACATTATCTTACAGGAAATTCATTATTTACATATGAAATGATAATTTATTAAGTTTTTCATGAGAGCACTGCTAGAGTGGCTACTTGTCCTTTTGGCAACATTGCCAGTCTCTGTGTGCATACATACAAAATACGTTTGTTGGCTGTGCAAGAGCCGTTAATGCTCCACCCATTATTGTATATGGTTGTTCGAGGTTCCACTCCTGCTCTAGTGTCACTTTCACAATGACTGCCACACTATCTGTCGAATAATTTGCTGTGGCATGATCTTCCCTTGTGAGTGCACCGCATGTGCGTTTACTCTCCAAGAATGATACACCATTGATACGGCCCAGGTAGGATCTTCTCTGTCATATCCACATTTTCAGTGAGGTGAATACTACACATCAACACCCAACATCAAGGTAAGTGATGCTTCCACAATTGTAGTTTGCTGATTAATGTATCAGACTTTGTATAGAGTGACATTACTATAATTGATTCATTGCACTATTGCACAGGCGTTTGGTTATCACCATCTATTTCGTCGTTCACTTTGGTGTGAGAATTGTTTCAGTCCTTGAGGATTTTTCCTTTTCTGTTAGTTTTTCAAGTTCACCTTTTACATATGACTCGATATACGCATAAAATTAACATGAACATTTTGACATAACATGCATATTACAATGGTTTACATATAAGGCTGACTTTCCACCCATTATTTCTATCAAACGTAGAAACTTCTTAAATACTAAAACATTACAAAATTCCTTTTTCAGTGACAGTTGCTAGATAGTATAGTTAGTTTGTTAGCTTCAAAAAAAAATCCCTTTGTATATAAATACAAGTAACTTATTTGCATTCCATTACATCGTGTTACTACATTTTATTTTCCAGTCATGCATACATCACTTATGAGAGTTCAACATTTTTTTCCTAGGGAGAAACAGAGAAAAACATTTTCATCAGGATTCTACATTACATGTTGCTGGCATAGCTACACTTTGGCGCTGCCTCCTGCGTTGAGCAGGGAATAAGGAATACTATTCTACTGGTTTATGGATTACTAAGTGAATGCTATTTGTTCTTTCTTAAATCACTTATCAGGGAATTCTCTTTTCATGGAACTGAAACGTATTAATGATTCATGTACTATATACCACTGTGTTGCTTATAATTGTTTACGTGTAGCTTTGTGTTCGTAACACAAACGTTTTTGCATTACATTATGCTTACCTTTTATGATTATGTGAAAATGTTGTCGTTTATATTCGCATGTGACGCAATATGAATAGATTAGTTTTATTTGAGGTCACATGCCTTAGTGTTTATGTGCACTTTGTAGTCAGTAGGTACAGGAAAATGGTTTGTAGTTGCACTGCAACGATGTATATTCTTATTCTTTATTTGCTTGATGACGAAAATATACACATAGACATACTAATAACTAAGTCATTTCTTTGAGGTGTGGCCTGTTTTTTCATTTGGTACCTTTAACACCTATTGCAAATCTCTTCTTCTCCGCACCTTTAACACCCGTTGTAAATCTCTTCTTCTGCGCCGTGTCGATGCAGTATAAAAAAACTTATAACTAACTCAAAAACTAATTGTGTTTCATAGCTCATAGGCCACACTTATACTTGGTCATCACCTTCATTCACAGACTTTTTCATATTTAATTCTTATTTGTTTATACATTTTTTACTAGCATTTGTATTCCTTTTATTAATTTGCCCTGCAAATAAAGTTAGTTTGACATCTCCTACAATGTATTATCCTTTTGTTAGCTAACAGGTCCTGTATGTTTCATTGTAATGATTTCTTTTAATCCTAATTACAATATATATATTTCATTATTGATGCAACTTCGCATGTTGATAAAAATGTAATATTATATTCTTTCGCTCCCTCACAGAAAAAATAGCTGTTAGGTTGTATTATTTATTTTGAACTTGCGCTTTATACTTGTGCAACTTCGTGTTCCTATTTGGACATGCCGAGAGTTAGCCTCTTGTGCTTGTGCAAGGTCAATATCTCTTCCCTAGTACTGACATAAGCATGCATTGTTGAGCGCACTCACCTGAGTCCTACGCTGCTCCAGTTTGCATTTTACTTCATGTCAAGCTGTGTTTTTACGCTTCCTTCTAGTCAAATGCTTGTCTTTGCTTACAAAACAAGAAAATTACTTAAGTCTATACACATTTATCCAAAAAATACACATAATAATTTTTTTACTTATAAAACTACGAAATTACTTATAAATACATTCTGTGAGAAGATAACTGCTGTGATATTGTGTCACTACTTGTGAAAAGCTTTTTAGTCTTTGTGAGGGTGTTATTACATATACCAAACTATAAGTTCCAGGATAGGGTATTTTTGCAATAATATATGGCCCTGAGTATAGTAATTGCCATTTTTTATTCAACTTGCCGATCTTTGTCGATTTGGGATGTGTTCTCAAGAGGACTCGTTGCCCTTCAAAAAATGTGTAGCTCGTTTTAACTTTTTGTTGTATAGTCTCCTTCTGTATTATGCTCTATCCTCCAGGGTAATTACTGCTCATTTGATTTTATCCTGTAAAGTTAACTCTTTAGTAGGTAATTTTTGGGATGGGTGATTCACATTCGTCAGTTTGCTTTGTGTTAAACATCAGTTCATTATGAGTGAAACCTGTGAAAGAGTGGATCAGTTCATTAGGAGTGAAACCTGTGAAAGAGTGGGGGAGATTGTTTACTATTTGCATAAATGGAGTCATGTATTCACATCATCGTCAATGATTATTATGAGCATATGTCCTTATAAATCTATTGAATTCTTTAAACACCCTCTCCAAGGGACTTGCTTCTGGGCAGAGCAAACTTACCAAGATGTGATTAGTGCCCTGTGTATTCATGAATTGTTTCCATTTTCTTCCTACGAAATAGGCTGCATTCTCTGTTATATTGCTTTGGGTTTCCCTACTCTGCTTAAATAATCCTCTTTAATTCTCCTTATGATGCTACTGGCTGTAGTTGTTTTGACAGCATAAAGTTTATGTATTTTGTGAAAATATCTTAGAGACCTATTATAAATTTGACGCCTCCTTTTGCTCTAGGATATGGCCTGCGATATGCAGAGAAACCATTTCCTGTGGAGCTTTGGTTAGTACAGGGTGTAGTTCTGTAAACTTTGACATATTGAATGGTTTTTTTCTTTGGCAAATATCACACTTTTTTAATATTTGTGAAACACGTCACTGTAAATTAGGAAAGTAACGAAGTTTGGAAATCTTGTCGATACATTCTGTTACTTCGTAGTGACCCCATACTTCGTGTATGCGTTTGATAAATTCGTCAATATATTCCTCTGGAAGGCATACACACGAATGGTAAGAACTTTCATGCTTCTGGTGAAGCAAAACGCCTTTGTATATCTGACACAATTTACTTACCTGTGGTTTGTGTTCTGATTGAGATTTTGTATTACCTTTTTCCACCTATTGTCTTGATATTGTATCATTCTCATCTGTTTACAAAAATTTTTGTAGTCTGATTTTTGTGTATTACTTTGCAACAGCAATGTTCGGACTTCTGAATCATAGTCAGACAGTTCACTAAACTCGTCTAGTCTCTGCAGTAATCTCGATCTGCAGTCTCTGCAGTAATCTGTGATACTATTCTGACTGCCTTTATGTATATTACTTCAAAATTGAATTCTTGTTGGTACAGACACCACCTCACTAGTCTCTGGTGTAACAGTTTACATGTTAAGAGAAAAGGTAATGATTGGTGGTCACAATAGACCTTAGTGTTTTTACCCCAAAGAAAACACTGGAATTCCTTAAACGCCAAAATTACTGCTAAACTTTCCAGTTCTGATACGGAATATTATCTTTCTGCCTTTGATAAATTTCTGCTGGCAAAGCTGATGACTTTGGGTACTGTTTTTCCTTCTTCTTCTTCTATCTGGAACAAACCTGCCCCCGGCCCTTGAGACGAGGTGTCTGTGCTTAAACAAAAGTCGTTAGACATGTCAAGATAACTCAAAATGTTTGCTGATGTTAATGTATTTTTAATTTTGGTGAAGTCCTCCCGGAATCTCTCATCCCATATCCAAAGTTTATTCTTTCTCAACAGGTCAAGTAGGGCATCGCAACTCATAAGTTGATGTGGTACAAATTTTCGAAAAAAGGAGGTTAGTCCTAGATATGCTTTCAATTGTTTTTTGTTCCTTGGGGGTGGGCAATTGCGTATGGCATATAGTTTCTTTGGGTCTGCTAATATACCCTGTTCTGATATGATGTCCTACAAATTTTACTTGTTCTTTGCCAGAATTATATTTTTTAAGATTTGCTGTTACTTTGTAAATCTCTAACATACTTTTTCCATTATACTGATGTATTCTGTCCAAACTGATATGGCTGTGAACATATCGTCAACATAAATGGTAACCTTACTTAGCAATTCTGGTCCTAAGACCCTGTACAAAGTTGATATTAATACGCCTGCGCTAATGTTTAAGCCAAAGAGTAGAACTTGAAATTCATAACTCTAACATTATGTGCCAGTAAGATTTTTTAATGTCGAGGGTGCTGAAATATTTGGTGTTTAAAGGTGGCTACACTGAGTCACAGCGCCAGAGATTTCGCCAAAAATTATTATTCCTCCGCCTCCACTGGTGCAGTAGTAGTTCAGAGGTTGCCATAGGCAGTACTTGTTGAGAGAATGTCAAAAGCAGTACTAGTGAGAGCATGTCATGTGCAGTTGTTGTTCTGTTGGGTGAGACAGTAGATGCTGTTCGGTTGGTGTAATGTATAGATGGAAGATGTTGCAACGATCACAGTGTATTTTTCGTCAATATATATGGAGGTAAAAAAAATTATTTCCCATGACCTTAATGACAGTGCCTCTTGGTCACAGGTTCAGTCAATAAAGCATCTGGCTTGTGTTAATGTATTAGATGTGTAATTCTGGTTTCTATGTGCAATTATAGTATTTCTGGTTTTTCAATTAGTTTATTGTAAATGGTGTTTAAAATATCTCGTATTGAGGAAGAACTGTGCCAGATACATGTATGTTGAATCACACTACCACACACAGAACACTTACACTTGTGCTTTGTTGATTCGTAGCTTTTATAGTTGCAGGGGACTTAATTAATCAATTGTGTTAATGGAAATTTCTTTTCATTCTTTATTTTTATTTTATGCAGTCAGATTGCATACTAATAATAGTCAGGGCCAACCGGTTACGAGACTTTGTAACCGGATACACAGCTACTAAAATTATTGCATTATAAATAAGCCCCCATGCATATGGCGACCTTGCCAGGAACGTCCCTTAGATTTCTTTTGACAGTAAAAATAGCAGACAGTAGTATTGTTGTACTAATTGTAGTTTAGTAATTGTAGTCTATATTGCATGTGTAGATTTGGTAATTGAACATTTGTAGTTGTCTTGTCATTCTTCTAATGGTATTTTTGCAGAATTTAATTTTCGATATCTCGTATATGGGTTTGACAATTTTATGCAATTATGAAGATTTTAATTGTTCATTAACCGTGTTTGTCGGGAAGCATTCGTGTGAATGGTATTGTTGGTGATAAAGTGTTACATTGTGTGTAACTTTCGTGTAGTGACAAGTTTTGTATGTTTTGTAAATGATTACGTGATTGATGAAAAAGGTAAAAATGATGGATAGTCAGAATGACGAAATTGTTAACATGGTGAACTCGCCAACACAGGAGAACAGTATCATGAATAATGAAGTAGAAAACAATTTAATAAGCCGGGAAATCAGTTCAAAATTTTTCGAAATCAAAAAATTTTCAGAATACTAGATTAACGACAGAAGATTCTGGAACAGTATCGAACACAGATCGCTTTACAGCTATGATGAAGGGAGTTAGTTTTAAGGGGAAATGTTAGGGGCGAAAAGAATTTTAAACCAGTTAATATTGAGCAGTTGATGGGTGTTATATTAAATTTGGAATCACAGATGGGAACATTGGCAACACAGTTAGACTCACAAATAGGAACAATTAAAACTGATATGGGAACAATGGAAACATGGTTAGACTCATGAATAGGGACATGCTTTAAAAACATGAAAGATGAATTAAAGAAAGAAATTAATGAAGAAATACATCCGATTTTGAATGCTCACAATAATAGATTAATTCCAATAGAAATTAGACAAAAGGAACAGGATGAGAACAGGAAGAAAGAGATCGTGTGATAGTAAAAAAATTTTCAGAGTTAAATTTACAACATGTACATGACAAGGAAGAAATATTTGAAAGAATCTAGGAATCCTTACCAAATGACAGAATAAATAACCTAACACAACAATATGAACAGTTAAGTATTAAATGTGTCAATACTGAAACCCGAATCGCAACACTTATGGAAGACATAAATAATCAGGAAGAACAAATAGGTGACTTATCGGAAAAAGTTGAGGAGATTTCAGATAAATTGACAAGTCTTAGTTTAAATGGGGACAGAGATTCAGATGATACAGCTTCGCTGCCATTTGCAGAAACAGAAGAGTACCAGAATATAAATAAACATGTTGAAAATCAGGGAAAATTTAATGAACGTGTTAAAAGGGAATTTGAGGCGTTACGAAAGCAAGTTACACAAATTGAAAGCGAAATCGTAGGAAAAGACAGTAGAAGAAATTTAGAATCACCGATAGCAGCGCATTTTGAAGAAAATAATTTATTTCATTTACGAGATGCAACAAGAGAGCGCCAGGCGCGCGAACTTGACAACTATCGACATTCGACCTGGGACAGATGCGGTAGGTCTTTGTCGCCACGAGGCGAAAACTTTGACTATAAACACTTTTTAACTGTTCGGAAATTTAAGATCTTTTGCAGTTCTAAGAATGACATACATCCATGTTCATGGTTAGATCAATTTATGTACACACTTCCACCAAATTGGCCACTAACTCACAAACTGGAATTTATGTGTGGATATTTAGAAAACGAACAGGTAATGCGCATGCACGCACTTATTAGAGATTGTAATAATTTAAATGATTTTTATCATGCATTTATATCGGCATATTGGTCCGATAACACGCAAGACAGAGTCAAACATTGTCTTATTAAGCAGCGTAATTTTAAACAGTCTGAGTTCTGCATGCTGGCAGAATACTTTGAAGACATGATTCGAAAGAATCAATTCCTCTCCAACCCTTATAGCTCGACTGAATTAATTCGCATTTGTATAACTAAGCTGCCACAATCGATAAAACACATTGCTTTAGCCGGAAGATGTGAAGACGACATTGAAACTTTTAAGACTTTGCTACATGAACTTGAGTATGACAACGATGATGGGACTTCTTGTAATTTTTTCAGTAACAGTAATGACAATAGATTTTTCAGAGAAAGGGTATAATGATCGGAACGGACGTTATAGCGGTAATTTTGATAATGACAGGCGAAACAGAGAGGACAATAGATACGAGCCTTATGACAAAGGAAAGCGTAGCGATAAGACAGTATTATTCAGTTCGCAATGATATTATTTTTAAACGAAAATCAGTTGACAACTCTGTTTGGTTAGTTTGCATTCCTGATGAAGGGGTTAATAAATTGATTTGGTATAAACATTTCAGTTATGCACACTTTGGGCCCAGAAAATGCTTTCATAAATTACGAAAAAACTGCTACTTCAGTAATATGGAAGAACGTATTCGATTTGTTCTTGCCAAATGCAAATTATGTCAAAAGGCTAAGCTGCCAACTATTTCTCACAGAGCACCGATGTTTCCTATCATTCCAGCGAAATTAAAGGAGATGGCTGCAGTCGATTTGTTCAGTCCATTGGTTCGTTCTACTAATGGTTTTGCGTACATTTTGGTAGCAGTGGAATTTAAATCAAAATATGTGTGTTTTACAGCTTTACGCAAAGCAACAGCTCATTCAGTATCTAATGCTTTCATCAAACATTTTCATAAAGAAGTGGGTCATGTTGATAAAGTTATATCAGATAATGGATCACAGTTTCACTCTAAAATCTGGCTTCATACTCTGCGGCGTCGTAAGATTAAACCAATTTTCATTTCACTTTTTCACCCTCAATCTGACGCTTCAGAGAGATGGATGAAGGAAATCAATAAATTGTGTCGTCTTTATTGTCATCATCATCACAGAATGTGGAATCAGTATCTTCATATTTTTCAAAACATTCTGAATGAACTCCCTAATGATTCAACTTCTTTACCACCTATATGATACTAAAAAATAAAGCACTGCCAAATCACATTTCTGAAATCGTTCCTTTTCCGCGTACACGGAAACTGCGGCATTCTGAAGTTGTCAACCTGGCTCTACAAAATATTGGATCTGCGATGCTAGAAGAGAGAAATCAGCTAAACGTCCTGGTCGTCTAAAAACTTTGTCAGTTGCTCAAAAGGTGTTAATTAAGTCTCATCGTTTGTCTCACAAAGGAAAAGGCTTGTATCGCAATTTTTTTCTGCTTTATAACAGTCCATATAGAGTTCACAAAATTATTCATGATAACACTGTCGAACTCTTAAATCACGGTGCTCTAAGGGAATACGTTAACATTTTTGTGGAATGACATACTTTTGAGAAACTAACAGTTACACGTAAACACGCAGAGAATATAAGGATACCGCGCCGTGTTTTGGCGGCGGCACATACTCAAAGAGACAGTCAGTCTGCGCGCCGCACAAGGCAGTCGTTGACTGCAAACAATTACTTCCTACGTCACGCGTACCTACAGCTGATCGAGCGCTCAGTGCGAATGCACTGACAGCCATAAACAAATACACAGTCTAATTTCCCCGATTAAATTAAGTATAAAGCTATAGTAACTTGATAAATTATGTTATTAACGTTCAGTTTTTTCCAGGATACAGTTGTATAAAATATTTAAGAACTTCAGGTAAATTATCTGTATGTCTGACGTTAAGAGGACCTGCTATCGAGAAAATTTCAGGAAGAATGTAATTTCGAAGAAGAAAGTAATAAACTAAAAAGGTAACTATTAATTGAGTTTATTTTTCAGGGCTCATATTTCTACTTAGGTATGTATTTTATACGTAATTTGCTGCTTGCGATTACGTGATTTATACCTTGTGTTAACGGATTTTGACAATGATTTATTAATGAACAGGGTTGTTACTTATGTATATTATGCATCGCTTGGCTGCTCTGCTTTTTCACTGAGGTCATATTTTTTATTATGTGCCTGCTGTGCCTATTTATTTAAATTAAAACTGTCACCTCATTAGTTGTGCTGATATGGTTATCTATGTAAGTTATACTTTGTGATTTATCTGCTTGCGCCTTCATGTTTACTTATTAAGATTACATATGAACATTTATTCGCTTATGCTGATATGATGCTAATGACCTGTTTATTATGTAAGATATATACTTGCTGCTTTGCATATGGATTGCATATTTACACATTTCTGTTTCATTGTCATAACTACTCTATAATTTGGTGTATAGAAATGCTGATATACTGTGTACAAACATGGAGCTAAGGTCACACTATGGTATTAATTATAGATTGTTCACTTGGCAGAGCCTTGTTGTAGGGATGGTGCTACATCCACTTGTTGACATTCTGTTCTCTACTGCTATATTTACTCGCTATTGCATGTTTTGTTTACGCTCAGTGCTTTATATTTTAAGATAAGAAAATGAACTTCTATAATTCTACGAACGACACTGGTACAAGGAACTTCATTGAAGTCACATGAGCTGGAGGGTTTATGGAAGCTGTATAAATTTATGCTAATAGAAAGGAAGCTAACGATATGAAATACCAACACTAGGTTTAGACCATTCACAGTTATTACACTGCATTCTTCATGAGTAATTGAAATAGCAAGTGACACTTGACACAAAAAAAATACTCCACATGTTTGCTTCTGTTTTGTCATGATTCTTGAAGTGGTGTACACACTGTGAAATATTACGATTTATTCATTCAAAGTCTTATGTAATCATTCATACTCCGCACTTGTACTTACTTACTAAAAGTTATTCAAACGAAAGGTTGTTAGAGGTCATGTATGCATTTCTTTTATATAATGATGGACAAGGTAACCAAAATGTATTTTATAATTCATAATGAGTAGAAGATTGGGGCAGGTGGATTACACAGAGGTTGTGTGTGGACATTGTGCCTTCGGATTGTATGGGATGATGAATTGAAGTTTGCACCAGGATTTTATCTGTACTTGTTCAAGGAGACTGACTAGAGGAAAGAGTTGTTATGGAAGTGAAACGATATTGGTGATAAGGTTTATATGTATCGACATATTGAAAACGTATTATTGAGGTATTGAGATTGTGTGATGTTGATAATTATTGGAGTTTTGGTGGAGAAGAGGTAAGGTAAATGATATTGATGATAAGGTTTACATGTATCTACGTAAGAGGTATTATTGAAGTATTAAGATTATGTGATGCTGATAATTTTTGGAGTTTTGGTGGATAAGAGGTAAAGTAAGTGAGGAGCATATTTTTTTGTTGGTTTATATGGAACAAGGGGGATGAAGGTGGCAGACTAGAACACTCAAGTGGAAGGAAGATTGTCTATACACACACTTTGTTAAATCAATAAGCAGTATACACTTTCTTTTGGAGAGAGGAAGTATTTGCATATCTTGGCACACTGACAGTTGTCCAGCAACCATAAATTTTGATTTGGCTTGGCAAACATTGGTCTTGGCATGATGACTACGATGTTGGCTAACTATTATTGACTGTTATACACTGTTGCCACTACTACTTGATACACATGTTGAACATCAAATTTTGACAGAATTGCTTTTACACAGTTAACACTATTCAATTACAAAGATAGGTGAGTGTGTTTTCCTTTCCTAATTCCAAATAATTGGTACTGACCTACCTCCTAAATATTAGTTTACGTGTTTGTTGTGGCTTGCACTGACACCCACAAATATTATGGGTTTACTGATATTTGCGTATTTGTAATAGTTAATATAACAATTATCTGGTATCATTTGTGTGTTTATTATAATTTGTATATTTAGTGTAAGAGCATTGATAATAATTTTGTAAAAGCAATTGTGTGTGCATTCAAACTGTTGTTCATGCTTGCACCTGTTATCATTGATGGGAGCCACTTGGAAATGTTTAATTTCTGCTGATGAACTCTGATGAACTGTTTAATTATTGATAGTGAATAATATGGACTGTTACATGCACTTGTTCAACATTGATGGGCACCACTTGGAAATGTTTAATTTCTGCTGATTGATGAACTGTTTAATTATTGATAGTGAATATTATGGACTGTTACCTGCACTTGTTTAACATTACTGGGTGCCACTGATGGAATTGCTTCTACTGAGATAATGTCACTTGTTGCTGTCTGCACCTGTCAACATTGCTGGGTGCCACTGATAGAACTGCTTCTACTGAAATGATGTCACTTGTTGGTGTCTATATCTGTCGACATTACTGGGTGCCGACTGATGGAACTGCTTCTACTGAGATAATATCACTTGTTGCTGTCTGCACCTACTCAACATTGCTGGGTCCCACTAATGAAACTGCTTCTACTGAAACAATGTCACTTGTTGGTGTCTGCGCCAGCTCCCCATTACTGGGTGCCACTGTTGGAGGTGTTTAAATACTGCTGATGAAATGTTACGGGACTGCTATTTGCACCTGTTGACCATTGCTGAGTGCTACTGTTGGAACTGTCAACTACTCTGAGGAGTGCTACTTGTTTATTGAACTATTGAAAAGATTTAATGTGAATATTTGTATAAAGTGATTTTTTGTGTATTTACTGTTTATGAAATGTTATGAGACTCTTACCTGCACCTATTCGTCATTGCTAGTGTCATTCATTGAATTATTTAACCACTCTGACAAATGATAGCTGTGTAAACTATTATGTAAAATCACATGTCCACAAGCATTTTTATTCCTTACTGTATTTTATATATTAGGTTATTGAAGGGTCGATGCAAAGCCAAAATTTATTTAGTTATGTAATATTTACTTATTGATAACATTTTTTATTTTAGACCTTATTTTTTGGACAAATTTGGTGGTATTTTCACCACCAATGCTGGCAAAAATACCATCAAATTCTAGCCTGTGGAGGAGGGGCAATTCAAAGGTGGCTACACTGAGTCACAGCGCCAGACATTGCGCCAAAGATTATCATTCCGCCGCCTCCACTGGAGCAGTAGTAGTTCAGAGGTTGCGGTGGGCAGTACTTGTTGAGAGGGTGTCTAGAGCAGTGCTAGTGAGAGCATGTCATGTGCAGTTGTTGTTCTGTTGGGCGAGACAGTAGATGCTGTTCGGTTGGTGTAATGTATAGATGGAAGATGTTGCAACGATCACAGTGTATTTTTCGTCAATATACATGGAGGCAAAAAAAATCACATTTCCTTAATGACAATGCCTCTTGGTCACAGGTTCAGTCAACAAAGCATCTGGCTCGTGTTAATGTATTAGACGTGTAATTCTGGTTTTTCAATTAGTTTAGTGTAAATGGTGTTTAAAATATCTTCTCGTATTGAGGAAGAACCGTGCCAGATACATGTATGTTGGATCACACTACCACACACAGAACACTTACACTTGTGCTTTGTTGTTTCGTAGGTTTTGTAGTTGCACAGGACTTAATTAATGAATTGTGTTAATGGAAATTTCCTTTCATTCTTTATTGTTATTTTATGCAGTCTGATTGCGCACTAATATTAGTCAGGGCCAAATGGTTACGAGACTTTGTAACCGGATGCACAGCTACTAAAATTATTGCATTGTAAATAAGCCCCCATGGAGTGTTTCGAAATTTTATTAACTGTACATCTAAATTATCTGATTTTGTTCTTACTGGTACTAGGATTTTATTTATGCCTCTAGCATCTAAAACTAGTCATACTGATCCATCAGGTTTGCTAAGTGGTAATATTGGGCTGCAATATAGAGAAAATGATGGCTGTATGATTCCCTATTCGCACATTCTATTGATTTCCTGCTTAACTGCTTCACATTTTGCCCATAGTATAGGGTAAGACATAACACAAATGGTTCATGAGGATAGACATTAAGTTTATGTTTGTAATCATTAATTACTCCCGGATTATTATTAAAAACACTTGCAAATTTAAGAAATAAGTTAGAAAGCTCTTGTTGTGTAGCATCTAGAATATTTGATCCAGACAGTTTTTGCTCTACTAATGCCTGGTTAACTTCAGTGTCGGTATCGTGTTCGTTATCACATTTGTTCACACAATATATGGTGTGTTATGAATACTGTACAGTGACGTGGGGTTCTGGGTTTACTGTGCCATACCTCTCCGGTGTGATAATCAGTCTGATAGAAAATCTTCAGTCTTTCACAAGGAAATGGCACTCACCATTACCTATGTCTATTTGAGTTTTGTAGGTTCTAAATGTGCCCATATCTATCAAGCAGTTGACAATAAGTTTGTCTACTATTAAGAAATTACACTGCACAGAAAATTGTTCAATGTGCATAGTGATAAGAGCTTGGTGTTTTACTAACTTGGTTTTGCTGCCGGTAGCAGTTTGTACATTGCAGTTTTGTACTGGCAGAACAGGAATTCCATCTTTTTAATTCAGTGAAAAATGCTTCAGACATTAAATTAGTCGTGGACCCTGTATCAAGTATTAACTGTGTGTCTATACCAAAAATTTTCGCCCTGACTACTGCTTGCACCTATTCTTGTAGTTTTTTTTTCGTCGGTCGTAGTTCATGTTGGCACAGGTCGTCTTTTATGTCTCCTTGCTCATAGAATCGTACAAAACATGTTTCAAAATCTGATTTGCCCCAATCGTTTGTAAGGTCTGTAGTATGGAGCTCAACTACAACCAATTCAGGTTTTCCTGCAGTGTAGTCTGATCTACTTCTGTGCATGGAACAATTTCTGTCAGTTGTACTGTGTGATTGTTTCGCCCATGTGTATCATTTCCAGTTCGTAACGTGCCTCCTCGTGTGTTCGTATGGCTGTTGTGGAATGTTGCCGTATTGTGATTTTGCTGGCTGTGGTATGGCATGTGGCATATTATTGTTGTTGCCGCCCGCCGGCCTTTGGTATGACTGACTGTTTTTATTTACACATGATGCATAGTTTTGAGAGGAGGGACTGAAATTAACTTGTGGATGGTAATCATCACTATTACACAGAATGTTTTGTTTCAATCTCTTGTTCCTGCCATTTACAGTCCTGTATCCATTACCACAGTTAATGTATCCTTGCAGCTGCGCATACCAGCCTTGCTGTATGTTTCCATCTGGCTTTTTGCATTGACCATTTGAGTTATGTTGTTATGGTATTTGGCTGTCTGATGCTCTATTTGTTATCACTTTTGCCTCATATATTAGATCGACTGAATATAAAATGGATAGAAAATAATCTGTGTCGTGCTCAGGTGTAGTAATTAATTTTTGACGAATGTGTGATACCAAACAACTTTCTAAAATTTTTGAAACATCAACATGAGAAATAGGATTCGTCCAGTAACGTGTTTTATTGAGATACTTCTCAAAATATCCTCACAAGCTACCATATTTGCTATTAATAGGCGCAGGGTTAAAAAACCTCTCGCCTAAGTCTCTCCTGTATGGCTTCTGACCAGTATTTGTCAAGAAATGCCCATTCAAATTGTAAATATCTTTCAAAACGCTCAGCTACCTTGGTCACCCACAAAAGTACATCGCCTTGTGCGTACTGAACAACAAACCTGATCTTCTGTGCTTCCGTCCAATTTCTAGGAAAAACATGTCGAAAAGCACTAATAAATACAACAGGATTCATCTTCTTACCTTCACTCATAAATGTTGGGAATTGATGGTGCCTTAATAGACCTTCCTCAGCATATATAGTGGACAAGCTGTGTGCATTTTGTGCTGTGTTTACATAGCTGTCATAATTATTTATATTTCTCATAGGTACTGGTTTCTGGTATGACACACTGTAAACTTACACTTTGTGTTCTATCATTACTACTGGCATTATTTGTAGGGTCTGAATGATCTGTGCGCATACAATATTTAGGTTCGCTGTGGCTGGCTCTTTGTTTATGTGTACAGCTTGTGCCTCTATAATATTTTCACCTACGTAATTGCGTATCCTGTGTTCTGTAGCTTGCAAATTGATGTTCCCTTGATCGATAATGTCATTTTCCTTTTGCTGAATAACTTTTTCAACTACATCATTGATTAATCTCCATTCCTTCGCTGCTTTTTCCACTGCGATATTGGTTTTGACCAAAGTACCTGCTTCAGCTTTTGAAATTACATCAAATAAATTTTCACTAATTTTGACTCTTTCCTTTTTGGCGCAGACTGCTTCGATTTCAAGTGAGTTCATCAATAGCTATTGATATATTTTCGTAATCCTTAAGCAGTTTATTCACTACAGTAGAAATGTTCTTTACTGTGGAAGTTAACTGTGTTTGTGTAGCTTCCAAGGTTGTGTGTGTCTTTAATCGCTTTTATTTGTTGCTCTACTGTATCATTCTGCTCGTTAAGAGTGTCTAATTTCTGTTTTATTTCCGTAATGTCTTTGCTTTAGCTGTTTTTCTGTGTCTTTAAATTATACACTCATTTCCTCATGAAAATTCTTAGCCAAATCACTGATCTGTTGTGTGATTGTATCCTGCAAATCTTTTAAAACATGTTTTTCCCCTTGATTTATGTTGTTTATGTCTTGTGTGACTATGGTAAGGTTTTGCGACAAACTGTCAAATTTTGTATTTATGTCTGTGTACAAATTGGTGTTATTGGTGTTTGCATTTTTTATTTCTGTGCTCAAGCTATCGAGTTTTTGAAGTATAGCAGCAAGTGCGCTGTTTTGGTTGCTATCAATGTACTTTGATTGTTAACAATGGCTCTTTGTTAATTGACGTTTGGATTTCGTGTAATAGGTCACAGTAAAGTGTCGTCAAAAATCAGGTTACCTTCACTTTCTATGTTCTCCTCTACGAGCAGAATGTTGCTCACAGAGATATTTGATGTAGTTTCATCTATTGTCATCAATGTATCATCAAAGTTAGAACTCTGTGAAAGCTCACTAGCACTTGTTACTTCAGTTATGTTCATCTCTGATCTATGTAATACGTCTAAGTGTGGAAGACATGGCGCTGGTACTTCAGATGTTCTGTCTTGCAGTTTTACGCCATATTAGCTCATTGCGTTTTCGCCATTGTCAGCAGTAATGGCAACTGATTTTTGTGCAATTTTTCTTGAATATAAAAATTAAAATTTTGAAAAATCGAAAATTGAAATATATTATAGAAATTTAAACATACAATTTACTTGTTGTCAAGAATTATATGGCTACTTTTATGACCAGATGTGAAAATTACCGAACTGTCAGTTTAATAAGCCACGGCTGCAAAATACTAACGCGAATTCTTTACAGACGAATGGAAAAACTGGTAGATGCAGACCTCGGGGAGGATCAGTTTGGATTCCATCGAAATGTTGGAACACGTGAGGCAATACTGACCTTACGACTTATCTTAGAAGAAAGATTAAGAAAAGGCAAACCTACGTTTCTAGCATTTGTAGACTTAGAGAAAGCTTTTGACAATGTTGACTGGAATACTCTTTTTCAAATTCTAAAGGTGGCAGGGGTAAAATACAGGGAGCGAAAGGCTATTTACAATTTGTACAGAAACCAGGTGGCAGTCATAAGAGTCGAGGGGCATGAAAGGGAAGCAGTGGTGGGGAAAGGAGTGAGACAGGGTTGTAGCCTCTCCCCGATGTTATTCAATCTGTATATTGAGCAAGCAGTAAAGGAAACAAAAGAAAAATTTGGAGTAGGTATTAAAGTCCATGGAGACGAAGTAAAAACTTTGAGGTTCGCCGATGACATTGTAATTCTGTCAGAGACGGCAAAGGACTTGGAAGAGCAGTTGAACGGAATGGACAGTGTCTTGAAAGGAGGATATAAGATGAACATTAACAAAAGCAAAACGAGGATAATGGAATGTAGTCAAATTAAATCGGGTGATGCTGAGGGAATTAGATTAGGAAATGAGACACTTAAAGTAGTAAAGGAGTTTTGCTATTTAGGAAGTAAAATAACTGATGATGGTCGGAGTAGAGAGGATATAAAATGTAGGCTGGCAATGGCAAGGAAAGCGTTTCTGAAGAAGAGAAATTTGTTAACATCGAATATAGATTTATGTATCAGGAAGTCGTTTCTGAAAGTATTTGTTTGGAGTGTAGCCATGTATGGAAGTGAAACATGGACGATAACTAGTTTGGACAAGAAGAGAATAGAAGCTTTCGAAATGTGGTGCTACAGAAGAATACTGAAGATAAGGTGGATAGATCACGTAACTAATGAGGAGGTATTGAATAGGATTGGGGAGAAGAGAAGTTTGTGGCACAACTTGACTAGAAGAAGGGATCGGTTGGTAGGACATGTTTTGAGGCATCAAGGGATCACAAATTTAGCATTGGAGGGCAGCGTGGAGGGTAAAAATCGTAGAGGGAGACCAAGAGATGAGTACACTAAGCAGATTCAGAAGGATGTAGGTTGCAGTAGGTACTGGGAGATGAAGCAGCTTGCACAGGATAGAGTAGCATGGAGAGCTGCATCAAACCAGTCTCAGGACTGATGACAACAACAACAACAACAACAACTTTTATGACACACGAAATGTTATGACACAAAAATTTCAAACTTTTCTATCGCTAATCATTTCATAAAATTTCTGAAAAATTCATTACAATACATTTAGGAAGTAAAATTAAGGAAAGGGATTTCTAATTACTATGCAGGAGACACTACCAAGCATAGCTAAGCAAGTGGTTGCGTAGCGGTCTTACCTTTGCTGTGATTAAATAAATAGTGTATTTCTAAAATTTTCCATAAATTCTGGTTTCAATTTTGGTTTCATTTTGAATTGGTAACTTTATCCATAACAATTTTTGGCTCTGGTTATTTTGCTCCCAGTCGTGAGGTTGTACATGAAAATTTGAAAATAACTAGTACATGCAAAAAAATGTCTCATATAATGTCATAAATGATTTTGAATAATTTACGCAACTGTTTTCATGGCTTTCTCAATGTCATTTCACCAGGTCGCCAGTTGTGCTAATTTATATATATAATTTAACAAATTAATTGTACTATGGACATATTTGGTTTTTATGAACTTTGCAGTGAATAAATTGTCTTTTCTTTTAATTCACAAATTTCGTTAATTGTGAACCAGTGGTGTGGTGAACTTACGTCGAATCTGGTATCCTTGGTTATATTCGTCTTCTTCTGCCATAAGTTTTTCTCTTTCTTCACCGTGTGTATAATACTAGTTCCTAATCGGACTTCCTCTTCTGATGCATGCAGCTTGTTGACATGACATTGGGATAATGCACGGAAGAAAAGAAAACTTTCGTGGTTTTGCGCAAAAACGAACTTTCAAACTTCATATTTTTATAGGATTATTTTTCAGCCAACACATCGTATCACAAGAAGTATGTCTTCTAGCTATGAGAACTAAAGACCGAGTCTATGTAATAATTGACAAAAAAATTGAATGGAGTTTTTATCATTTGTTGTTCACCATCCGGCATAGCAAAATATTTCTCCATCGACGCTTACAGACGTCGTGCTAATGATTATTATCATTGTTTTTAAATTTTTGTTGTAGCTTGTTGGGGCCTTTCCTTATGTACCTATACAAGGGTCAGAAAAAAGTTATCCCTGGGGGTTGATACGAGTAAATTGAAATAACAATGTCTAGACCAAAATGGGGCTTTATTCAGTCAGAACAGGCAGAATATGATGAAGGGTTTGTATTCTGAGATCGCATGTTAACCAGTTAATATGGTAATTCATGAAAAGTATGATCAATTTGGGGTAAAGAAGTGTCTGGCTCATATTCAGAATTTTTACTACTTTAAGAGGATAGGTAGGAAGATCAGAAAAGAGTTGAAGTCTTCTAAAGTTTGTCAATAGCAAAGTATACAAATGGCAGGTATAAGATTCAGGAATAACCATAACACCAGAACATGTCTGGAACCTGGTGGCCATAGACATCTACCACCCCCTAGTCAATGGTTGTGGGGGAGTGAAATTGTAATTCTGATTTTGGGAATTTGGTCCAAGTTAGTAAAGTTTTATCCAGTGAAAGCAGCAAGTAGGAAAGCTATTATACATATTCCACACAAAGACTATTTGCCTAAGTTAGGAAAATCAGACAATTTGATATCCAATAATTGTGTTCCATTTTTATCAGATGAATTTAAAATTTTTATGCAAAAGAAGGATTTACAACATTTGTTAATAGCATTCTTCTACGCACCAAGATAATCTGAGCAAGAGAGTATGAAAGAGTTAGGTCGTTTGGGAAAGATGTATTGTGCACTAAGGCACATGAAGTGGGTTACAATGGAAAAATGAAATGGAAAGATTTGTAAATGGCAGTCCATGTAAAAATGTGGAATTCGATCTAAGAGGCTTAATGAGAATTAAGAATGCATAACTTCAATGTTGGGGATTTAATAACGATGAAATCACATTGGGAAAGGTGTAACTAAAACTGAAGCATCAAAAAGTTTTACCATTTCCATAAAGTCATTTAAGATAAAAGCAGTGCTCCATCCCACAACAGTAATAGTAACTGAGTTTGGATCTGATAAAGAGGTTGGGAAATATCATCTGAGTGAGATAAAATGGTATGTGGTATCCTGTGTTCAGGCATTCCATGTTGAGAAACAGGACACCACAACAGAGACTAAGAATGGTGAGGAAGTCGATGTATTTAAAACTTTTTTGTGTTTACTCAAGAAAATGTGAGAGATGATTGTTGTAATGGTATTAGTTTACAGGGTGAAATATGCAGAGAACTATTTTCGTTTGTAATGAAAGAACTAAATAAATGAGAATTAGAATAGTTCTTAATCATAGTATCAAAGAATAACAAGTAAGTGCGAAACTTAATCGTAACAAGGGTGTAATTAAAACGATTAAGAAGCCAAGACCTATTGGAAATGATTGCAAGCTTTTGGACAAGCAACATCCAAAAGAATAAATTCAAAGAATTTGAAATAGAAGCACAAAGGCCTCGTGAATATTAGAAAGAGATTGGTTACGGTGGGTCAGTGGGAGGTTGTCCCCCTCACTGATGCCATGGGGCACCACTATGATTATTAAGTGCCAGATTTTAAAACATTTAGTTTGAGTACTAGTTTGTTTTGATTGTTGATTAATTAATAGGAATTTTGGGAATTGTGTGTGTGTGTGGGGGGGGGGGTGTATTGATAGATAGATCTGGTGCTTGTCTACAAGTTATGTACATTCAAGTTAAACTCCAATCATAGTTATAGGATAGTCCACCTTCTCCTAAAACGAGTAATGGCTAACATGATTTCACTGCATAGAAAAACCTGCGAGGAGGCAGTATACCACACCAATGATATCTATTAGCTATATATGAAGGTAGTATCTCTTCCCAAAAGAACAGATACCATTGATGACCGTGCAGCTTCTGTATTATGAAATGATAATTAAATCGACATCCTAGTTGCAAACAGGCGTTGATATACATCATTCGGGATATGTGTTCAAATCCCGGTCAGGGCACACATTTTTCAACATGTCTGCAGTGATGTATATCAACGCTTGTTTGCAGTTAGGATGTTGATTTAATAGTAATTTCATTATCTATTAGAATGAAAAACATTAAATAATTGTGTGGCACTGTTGGCCGGGACATCCAACCAGGAAAGTTCGGCCGCCGAGTGCAAGTCTTATTTCAGTCGACACCACAATGGGCGACTTTCGCGCCGTGATGAGGGTGAAATGATGATGAGGGCAACACAACACCCAGTCCATGAGTGGAGAAAATCTCCAGCCCACTCAGGAATTAAACCTCGGCTAGCCGCATGGTAAGCAAGCACGTTACCATTCAGCTAAGCAGGTGGACTATTAGAATGATAAGTGTAGAAAAACAAATAACTGGAAAGTTTAAATTTTAAATTGATATTACATGTATGGTACACATGCTTTGAAATAGAATGAAATGAGTGCTGTGAGAGAATAATTTCACGCGTTTTAGCGATGTAATTTTTTAGGTTTCGTTTCACTCTTTTGAAACAGCACAAGATAAAATGTGGAAAAGGAGTATATAAAACTTTGTAACTTTATGTATGAAATGTATGTCTTACGTGTTTGTGCAGATACTTGTGTGCCTTGCACAGGATATTTGGGAGGTAGCAGCAAAGATCAACTGTCAGTCCAGTAACAACTGCAGAGTGCTAGAGCCAGAGATCATCGTGCACCAGCTGGCCACTAGAAGAACGACCAACGGCTGTAAATTGCTCATTGATAACTGTTAAGTAATAATGGTGACGCTGTACATTTGTCAATGAAATGGTTCAGCTACAGTTTTATGCCCAAGAAAGGCAGTTACTATCAAAGAGCAGTGAGAAACACCTAAGAGTTTGTGAGTACTTGGTGTTTGTCAGCTAACTTGATCTGATGTGGCTAGCTATCGATATTAATTAGTTGAACAGTTGTATCCATTATGGTGTAGGTTGGAAGTTCCCAGAATTTTGGAAGTATGACTGAAAGTGTCTCTATTTTGGAGTAAGACTGCAGCAACAGCTATACAGTGATTTCAAATTATTACACTCCTCGATTTATTTTGAAGAGTTGTCACAGTGATGAATTTTCAGTTAGCAGAGTATCAGTTTAATATTGATACTTGCAATATGGTTATGTGTTTTCTGAGGACTGTGAATTGTGAATCAAAGAAGTATTGGTTGACTTCAGCAATTGGACTGAAGCTACAACAGTTGGGGTTCCAGTTATGGTGTATTTGTAGCATTCCTATAAAATGGGTGCAAGAGTTAATAAAGGCGTTCTCTGAGGCATAGAGTAATGGCTGTGAATGTGTTGGATGAGTCTTGTTCTAACTAGGATTTTGTGGATACTGAATTATTTTATTTTCATGGCGAGTTTTCGATTTTTTGTAGAGATTTGAAGATTGTTAGCAGAACACCAAGACTAGTGTTTTTTTTTAAATTTTGATATAGTTTACCTCAATTAGAGTTGAAATAGTAACATTACGTGTTGGTCCAGACCCTAGCTGAACCATATTTAAGAGGAATTCCACTGCAATCAATATTCCTGTTGTTAATAGTGTCAAGTGACATTTCATTGAGTTTTGTTAGCGGAATAGCGGATTTTTAATACCTGAAGTGGGTGAGAATTTTGCAATTTATGTTTTAAATTCTGCCGAAATTTTTACAAAGGCACAGATGGTGTTTAGAAAGGATAGATTGCATGCAACCAGTGGTGGCGTGTTTGTCGCTGTTAGTAGTAGTTTATTCTGTAGTGAAGTAGAAGTGGATAGTTCCTGTGAATTATTGTGGGTGGAGGTTACACTCAACAACCGAGCTAGGTTAATACTTGGCTCCTTTTACCGACCTTCTTACTCAGCAGCATTAGTGGCAGAACAACTGAGAGAAAATCTAGAATACATTTAACATAAATTTTCTCAGCATGTTATAGTCTTAGGTGAAGATATAAATTTACCACATATATACTGGGACACTCAGATGTTTAGGATGGGTGGTAGGGACAGAGCATCGAGTGACATTATACTGAGTGCACTATCCGAAAATTACCTCGAGCAATTAACAGAGAACCGACTCGTGGAGATAACACCTTGGACCAACTGATAACAAACAGACCCGAACTTTTCGACTCTGTAAGTGCAAAACAGGGAATCAGTGATCATAAAGCCGTATAAAGGAATATAAAAAAGGGAGGAAGGTTTATCTGTTTAGCAAGAGTAATAGAAGGCTGATTTCAGACTACCGAACAAATCAAAACGAAAATTTCTATTCCGACACTGACAATGTTGAGTGTTTATGGAAAAAGTTCAAGGCAATCGTAAAATGCGTTTTAGACAGGTACGTGCCGAGTAAAACTGTGAGGGACGGGAAAAACCCAGCGTGGTTCAACAACAAAGTTAGGAAACTACTGCGAAAGCAAAGAGAGCTTCACTGCAAGTTTAAACGCAGTCAAAACCTCTCAGACAAACAGAAGCTAAACGATGTCAAAGTTAGCGTAAGGAGGGCTATGCATGAAGCGTTCAGTGAATTCGAAAGTAAAATTCAATGTACCGACTTGACAGAAAATCATAGGAAGTTCTGGTCTTACGTTAAATCAGTAAGTCGCTCGAAACAGCATATCCAGACACTCTGGGATAACGATGGCATTGAAAAAGAGGATGACACGCGTAAAGCTGAAATACTAAACACCTTTTTCCAAAGCTGTTTCACAGAGGAAGACCGCACTGCAATTCCTTCTCTAAATCCTCGCACAAATGAAAAAATGGCTGACATCGAAATAAGTGTCCAAGGAATAGAAAAGCAACGGAAATCAACCAAAAGAGGAAAGTCCACTGGACCTGACGGGATACCAATTCGATTCTACACAGAGTACGCAAAAGAACTTGCCCCCTTCTAACAGCCATTAATTGTTGGTAATGCGGGTGCCAGGTTGAGTCCTTAGAAAATGTAGTCCTTAGAAAATGTAGTCCATCAACAAAGGAGAGGGCTTACAAAACATTCGTTCGATCTATACTTGATTATTGCTCATCAGTGTGGTATCCATACCAGGTCAGGTTGACAGAGGAGATAGAGAAGATCGAAAGAAGAGCGGCGCGTTTCGTCACAGGGTTATTTGGTAAGCGTGATAGCGTTACAGAGATGTTTAGCAAACTCAAGTGGCAGACTCTGTAAGAGAGGCGCTCTGCATCGCATTGTAGCTTGCTGTCCAGGTTTCGAGAGGGTGCGTTTCTGGGTGAGGTATCGAGTATATTGCTTCCGCCTACTTATACCTCCCAAGGAAATCAGGAATGTAAAATTAGAGAGATTCGAGCGCGCACAGAGGCTTTCCAGCAGTCATTCTTCCCGCGAACCATACGCGACTGGAACAGAAAAGGGAGGTAATGACAGTGGCACTTAAAGTGCCTTCCACCACACACCGTTGTGTGGCTTGCGGAGTAAAAATGTAGATGTAGATGTGAAAGTATAACGTTTTATCAGTTGGGGCGTTGAGTGTCAGAAGCTTGAATATGGTATGGAAGCAATAAAATCTGAAAAGGGAAATGCAAAGGCTCAATCTAGAAATAGTAGGGGTCAGTGAGGAAAAATGGAAATAAGACAAGGATTTCTGGTCAGATGAGTAAAGGGTAATTTCAACAGAAGCAGAAAAATGGAAGAACGGAAGTAAGATTCGTTATGAATAGGAAGGTAGGGCAAAGAGTGTGTTATTGTGAACAGCCCAGTGATTTTGGTTGTTTTTATCAGAATGGACGGCAAGTCAACACTGACAATGATATTTGAGGTATACATGCCGAATGCTGCAAGCTGAAGATGAAAAGAGAGAGAAAGTGTATGAGGATATTGAAAGGATAATACATTACGGAAAGAGAAATGAAAATCTAGTAATCATGGGGGACTGGAATGCAGTTGCAGGGGAAGGAGTAGCAGAAAAGGTTACAGGAGAACATTAACTTGAGACAAGAGATAACAGAGGATAAAGTTCTCCAATAAATTCCAGTTAGCAAGATCGAATGCTCTGTTCAAGAATCACAAGAGGAGGAGGTATACTTGGAAAAGGGTGGGTGATACAGGAAGATTTCAGTTAGCTTATATCATGGTCAGACAGAAATTACAGAATCAGATACTGAATTGTAAGGTGTATTCAAGAACAAATATAGATTCAGATCACTATGTATTAGTGATAAAGAGTAGACTGAAGTTCCAGAGATTAGTCAGGAAGAATCTATATCCAAAGAAGTGGGATAGAGCAGTACTAAAGAATGATGAGATACACTTGACGTTCCCTAAGGCTATAGATACAGCAATAAGGAATAGCTGAGGAGGCAGTACAGTTGAAGCGAACAGACATCTCTAAAAACGGCAATCACAGAATTTGGAAAGAAAAACATAGGTACAAAGAAAGTAACTGCAAAGAAACTGTTGGTAACAGAAGAAATACTTCAGCTGATCGACGAAATAAGAAAGTTCAAAAATGTTCAGGGAAATTCAGGAATACAGAAATAGAATTCGCTGAGGAATGAAATGAATAGGAAGTGCAGAGAATCTAAGATGAAATGGCTCCATGAAAAATGTGAAGAAATCGTAAAACAAATCATTGTCAGAAGGACTGAATGAGCATATAGAAAAGTCAAAACTCCCTTCAGTGAAATTAAAAGCAAGAGTGGGAACATTAAGAGTGCAACGAGAATTCCATTGTTAAAAGCAGATGAGAGAGCAGATAGGTGGAAAGAATACATTGAAGGCTCCTATGAGGGAGAATACCTGTCAGATTTGATAGAAGAAGAAACAGGAGCCGATTTAGAAAAGGAAGGGGATGCAGTATTAGAATCAGGATTTAAGAGATCTTCGGAGGACTTATGATCAAATAAAGTAGAAGGGATAGATAACATGCCATCAGAATTTCTGGAATCATTGGGGGAAGTGGCAATAAAACTATTATTCACTTTGCTGTGTAGAATGCACGAGTCTGGCGACATACTATCTGACTTCGGAAAAATATCATCGATATAATTCCAAAGACTGCAAGAGCTGACAAGTGCAAGAGTTATCGCACAAACACCTTAACAGCTCATGCATCCAAGTTTCTGACAAGAATAATATACAGAAGAATGCAAAAGAAAATTGAGGATGTCTTAGATGACGATCAGTTTGGCTTTAGAAATTGTAAATTCACCAGGGAGCCAATTCTCACTATGGTGCTGATAATGGAAGCAAGACTAGAGAAAAATCAAGACACATTCATAGTGTTGGTCGGCCTGGAAAAAGCGTTCGATAATGTAAAATGGTGCAAGATGTTAAAAATTCTGAAAAAAAACAGAGGTAAGCTATAATGAAGGATGGGTAACATACAATATGTACAAGAGCCAAGAGTGAATAATAAGCATGACCGACTAAGAACGAAGTGCTTGGATTAAAAAGGGTGTAAGATAGGTATGTAGTCTTTCGCCCCTACTGTTAATCTGTACACTGAAGGAGCAATGATGAAAATAAAAGAAAGGTTCAGGAGTGGAATTAAAATTCAAGGTGAAAGGATATCAATGACATGATTCGCTGATGATCTTTCTACCCTGAGTAAAAGTGAAGAAGAGTTACATGATCTGCTGAATGGAATGAACAGTCTAATGAGTACAGAATATGGATTGAGATAAAGCAAAGAAAGACCAAAGTAATGAGAAGTAGCAGAAATGAGAACAGAAAGAAATTTAACATCAGGAGTGATGGTCATGAAGTTAAGGAATTCTACTACCTAAACAGCCAGATAACCAATGACAGACAGAGCAAGGAGGACATCAAAAACAGAGTAGCACTAGCAAAAAGGACATTCCTGGCCAAGAGAGGTCTAGTAGCATCAAACATAGGACTCAATTTGAGGTAAAAATTCCTGTACATCTGGAGCACAGCATTGTATGGTAGTGAAACATGGACTGTGGGAAAACTGGAACAGAAGAGAATCGAAGCATTTGAAATGTGATGCTACAGACGAATGTTGAAAATTATGTGGACTTATAACGTAAGGAAAAAGGAGGGTTCTGCACAAAATCGCAGAGGAAAAGAATATGTGGGTAACACTGACAAGGAAAAGAGACAAGATGATAGGTCATCTGTTAAGACGTCAGGGAATGACTTCCATGGTACTACAGGGGGCTGTAGAGGGCAAAATCTGTAGAGGAACACAAGAGATTGGAATACATCCAGCAAATAATTGAGAACGTAGGTTACAAGTGCTACTCTGAGATGAAGAGGTTGGCACAGGAGACGAATTCGTGGCGGGCCGCAACATACTAGTCAGAAGACTGATGAATCAAAAAAAAAAAAAAAAAAATTGTTGACAACTTTCAAATTAGCCATACGAAAGACTGAGCTTGTGACCTTGCACTCAAGGGCTGCCTTGTTTGCACAACGAAAGTGAATTAGGGGTGAGCTGTAGAATGCATAACCATAATACTAGAAGTAAGACTTTTTGGTTAGATTACGAATCCATGTCTAGAATTCAGAACGGAGTTACATTTTGGCGCAAAAGCCTGCAACAGATTGTTGGTAGTCTTCAGGCAGTGAAAATTCCTGCTAAGAAACAAACTAAACTACAGCTCATTGGCTACACCTATAATTTCTAAGAATATACTGAGTTTTACAAAACCCTAACCATAAAAATGTTATTTATAACATGTCAGAATTGATTTATTACAGAATTGATACATTTTTCTGCCTTCGTGAAGTCTTGCTTCAAGACAGAGTACATAGCTTCAAATGTGTTGGGTATGATTTCACTCAAAGCTCGTTTCGAAATTGCAGTTGAGAATTCTAACTACTTTAGCTTCTTTCTGTTGCCTGTTCAGTATTATATGACAGGCTCTGAACATCAAAGGGGAATTATATGTTTCCAATTTCACCGGAAATAATTAAGCTAATCGTCAATTTCCACCTGCAACTCGCGAACTAAATTTATATGCGAAAACTGCTTTCTCTTAAGCTGCTGCTGTCTACATACACCATTTTGATTGGTCTTTCTGCTTCTTGCGTTCTGTTTGCAAACACGAGTTGCGAACACAGGACACAGAATTTTATCCATTGCGAATTCTTTGATAAATGAAATAAACTTTGAGGTTACAATAGCCTCCTCGCTTGCTCCCAAAATGTCTTTTCTACACCGACAGATGACGAGCGAGCAGTAGATTGAACTTGTTGTGTTTTCACACCACATATGCCGTGATTTATCGAATAACGTTCCTTTTGTGCGGATATCCGCGCAGACATCATTAAATGTTGGAGGGCGTATGGTATTCTGCACCTGTACATCATCCAAGTAAACAAACTTCTGCAGAGCAAAATGTTTGGGACATATATCGAGCACATTTTCGTATAATACGCATACACACTCACACCATATGTATATAATCTCAAGACAAACTTTATTAAATACCATAATAACAGTAAGGTACTGGGAGGTTGGCAGCGGTTCAGTGCTGCAGAAGCACATCCGCAGCGGGCAGCACCACATCCTCGACACGTTTTGATTTCTGAGTGCAGTTTGGAGTGTTCGCAATGAGGGCGTTGAAGTGTTTAGCTACGAGTAGCAATAAGTTTCTAACGCAGTGCTATAATTTCGTTTTTATACGGAAGTCGTCGCACTTCAAGTATTATCCTGATGGAATAACGTCGGATAAAGGTTAATATCGGAACAGTTGTACATGGTGGTTAGACTGTGGTCAACGAATGAATATTCCATGGAACGCAGCAAATTATCACTTTGTTGTGTTGAAAACTAGAGTTAGTTGGGAACTGTTTTGTTTATATATTTTGTAGCTTTTGTTAACAATAAGCAGCTCGATGTTTATGTAGCATACGTAAATGTAATTGAATAGCAGAATGGAATATGCAGTTGTGCCTGAAACATAACAAAAACAAAGTTGTAAATATTAGTAATCTCGGAAGACACCAGCACGGAATGTAATTGTAACATTAACATCGTTGAGATTTATCGTACAAAAGAATCGTCTTCTGCTATTTCCACCTGATAATATGTGTTATTAAAACCGGAAAACAATATAAAAAGTGAGTTAGATGAATACATAGATGAGGTGGTACCCAACGTGAGTTTCAGTCGCCGCGAGGCGTCTTCGGGATCACTATGTGGAGATTCTCAACAAGAATTGCCGCAGTGAAATGACATTGAATTTCCAAATACTTTGTTCTCACATAGAACCAACTCTGTTACCTTAAAATGCTTCGCACAGTTGGCAAACAGACAGACGTTGCAAGCCACCGATACTGTGTACGGGAAACGCTGTGCAATGCATTGAACCGTATAACTCTCAGGAACTTCCGTACAAGGAATGAATATATATAAATATAGAGTGGTCATAGTTCGTCTGTAGTTGAGATATTCCTATTAAATGCGTCAAACTCCCAAACCTAGTAACCATTGTACATACAGTACATTTCAGAACTGAGGGTTACAGCACAGCAGTTAAAAGCTCATTTTGTGTCAGTGGAATGTAATTCTTCCCTTTGGTAGATTTATCAACTGAATCAGCATCTGCACGACTGGCTCTTCGTGTGACGTGTTCCAGACAATAGGCTTGGCAACGTGAACTGTTGATTTGTGCAGGGGTAACTGAACAGAAAAAGTCTTGAAGAGAAGAGCATCACCTCAGCAGGTTGGTGTTCATGCAAATCTGTGTACATTTTGTTTCGTTCTTGTATCAGGACTTTTGAAAAATGTTTTGACATAACACTGCTAAATCCTTGGTAGAATTGACACTTTCATTTCACTGTGTTCGAACATTACTTAGTTAGCAACTAACTGAACAGTAATGATAAATATGAGCTTTTTGTTTAATTTCTGCATGAGCTGTTGTAACTCCAGAGGATTGCTCCTAGCTCTTTCAAGAAAGTGTTGCTAGTGCATGTAGTCCTAGGTAGGAGATGGGCAGAATAAGAGAATATATCATAAATTATTTTATTGAATAAGTGGCCGAGTTGCTGTTCACTGCAGATCCATGATCAGATCTGTTTCAAAATTATTTGATTCTTGGCAATTTAAAATATTTCTTCGGTCACTGTTTAATTTAGTGTTTCAGAATACATTTACACACTGGAAGGAAGGCACAAGAGATCGATAAAAAATCTAAAAGCATATGTAATTGGAGCAGGAAAAAAAAAAACATAGTAGCCTATGTGATACTATGGGAAGTGCCCCCTGCAGTGAAATTCACATTGGTTTGCAGAGTAGGGCTGTGAATGTAATGAAATAGAGATCATGTGACTAATGATAGGAGTAATACATTCAGTACATAAGAACTTTGATGGTCTGTCATGTCTCAGCTTTACCAAAGTCTGTCTTAGTTGGACAGGAAATTAGGCTACAGTGAAGCAAATGCCATAGACCTCAAGCTATGCTATACCACAACCCTTATTTCACCTTTGCTTTCATTGATTTCACAAACTTGATCTGATTTTCACTTCCCATTCCAATGTAGGGCATTACTGAAGCATCATATTCCACCTGTCTCCTTTAACCCATGACATCATCGAGAAGGCGGGTACCCATATTTGCAGCATATCCAATGTGCTGATCATAATGTCACTACATAACACATGCTACCAAAAATAAAAATGAAATGAGAGTATTTCACCCCAGGAACACAGTGAAACTAATGGAACAACTGAGAGAAAATGGGGGTTTAGGGCAGGGACAAGCTAAATATATGACAATATGAAAAACAGTACCACCCCAAAACAAATATTATCCACAGTATCAAACACCTGACAGAGTGCTACAAACACAAAAACCACAGAATCCCACATTTCACTTTACCTACATTGCTGAAATGAAGCCATTGATACGAAGAAACCAATCCAAAATGCAGTATTGTGAATTTCACTTGACCTATATAGCTCAAACAAAGCCTTTCATACCAAAAAGCCAAAACAAACAAACACACACTCTCTCTCTCTCTCTCTCTCTCTCTCTCTCTCTCTCTCTCTCTCTCTCTCTCTGACCCTCTCGCTCTTACTGCCAAATGCTCAAAACCCATTTTCCTCGAAAGCCTATTAGAAGAAAATACATCAGACGTGACAGTAATCCACTCCTCATCACTATAATCTTCCATCAGCCCCACAAGTTAATTCTTACATTACTCTGACTATGCAACACCTGGAAAACACATTCTGGAAGCCCAGTGCCTAAATAACAATCCCCACAATCTCAAACCAACCCAAGAACCACCCCTCGCATGCTGATGCTTCCCAGATTTAGATTCGACGATCACCACTAACACATCAGGCCCCTTACTTTGCCCCTGTACTTCACATGCCCAGAGTATACTACCCTACAAAAAATAATCAATCTAACACACTTCTCCCACTGACTCCTGTCTCGTGCTCAAAAAAATTTAAAGAGGATCAATAACAAAAGTAATATGTTAGTAAAACAATCTCCCTGGTGGCCAACTAGATCTCTCAAACTAGGTCCCCTGTCAGACGAATCACCAAATATTGTCATGGTGACACCATCACATGTACAGGTCCCTGATATGAGAGTTCAAGACCCCAGTCAACTTCATAATTGCAATACAAGCATGGCACCTCATGTAGTTGACAATCAAGCCAAATTGCTGCAATAATGTAATAATTATCTTCATGTCATTGCCCAGTGCAGCACAGATCAAGTAGCCATTGAATTTCTCCTTCAGACCTATACACAACACTACTCACACCTAAGACAAATACGAACTCATGGATTATCCAATAATAAATGCACCAACACTTTAGTGTGTGTGTGTCGTATTCAAATTGCACAGCTTTCTTCATGCTAATCAGAATGACTTGATATGTTTTTACTGTCATATTAAGATCAGTTGAAACTGTAACATTAAAAAAAAAAAACTGATTAACACATTGACTGCCGCACACATTGTTATGGAAGTTCCACCACCAGCGTATGTTATCTGGTATGAAACTATGCTGTGGATGGTGGTAACTGCCTTGTGGCAGTTAGCATGTTAACTATCAGAATTTTGTGCTGTGTATGCCTGGTTTTGTCTCATCTGTTGGAATGTGTTAAATTCTGTAGTTTGTTAAAGACTTTTGCTTTTTTTAAATGATGGTGTCAGTCTAGCCATCTTTATGCTTGTTGTTAATAGCAACATGTAGTGTTAGGAAACAGTACTAATGAAAGATATGCTATCTTGTTGACTTGGACATATAACATTCTTGTTTTGAATTCCTCCTCATATATTATCTTGTATTTTAGTAATTATTTGGTTAATTGTTTTTTCTGTAGATCATTCACATAACAATATGCTATAAGTACAAATGCTGCTGTCTAACTATTTATCATGCAAGCAATATTTTAAGGTAATACTTTTTCTTAGTAAAAACAAACTTTGATTTCAATGCAGAATAATTGCTAGAAAGTCTTGTTTTAAAAGTGTGCCATATTAGTTGTTGAGAGTATCTTTTTACTACAATTTGAAAGATGCATAGTTTCATCCTAGTTATTTGAACTTGATGGGTAAATTATGATAGAATTAATGTAGTGGACCCTCTCCTTTTTTCATAGTTTATGTACAGCATATGTAAATAATATTCATCAAAACACTCACTGTATACTTGTCTATATTCTAATTAATGATATGAATATATAGAGGGAAACTTTCCACACAGGAAAAATATATCTAAAAGCAAAGGTGATGTAACTTACCAAACGAAACTGTTGCTATGTTGATAGAGACACTAACAGACACAAAAGCACACACAAAATTCAAGCTTTTGCAACCCATGGTTGCTTCATCAGGAAAGAGGGAAGGAGAGGGAAAGACAAAAGGATGTGGGTTTTAAGGGAGAGGGTAAGGAGTCATTGCAATCCCGGCAGCAGAAAGACTTACCTTGGGGGGAAAAGGGGCAGGAACACACACACACACACACACACACACACACACACACACACACACACACACACACACATTCCCTCTTTCCTGATGAAGCAACCGTGGGTTGCGAAAGCCTGAATTTTGTGTGTGTGTGTTTGTATCTGTTAGTGTCTCTATCAACATACCGACACTTTTGTTTGGTAAGTTACATCATCTTTGTTTTTAGATATATGTCTATAATCTAATATAGGTTTCTAAATTTACTTTGCAGTTTTAATTTTTATAATGAAAGGTGTGTCAAATATGGCTTGCATAAACATTCATCAGACTGTTATGTTGTTTATTTGGCATTCACAGTTGTTGGCTCACCAATTCAAAACCAGGTTATCCCTTTCAAATATAACATTGCCCGTGAGCTACACTATAGATCAGACTGTCACTACAACCGAGATTTCAGGGTGAGTCCAGTACCACACACTTGCCCACATCACACCCAATTTGAGATCAGTGAACATGGCAACAGTGGTATATTATCTGGGAATCTGCAGTATTGAATGTTCCTATCAACTGAATATTAGTATTTGAACATCATCATTCTGATTCACAAATCAAAACATGGTTATTTATTCACAAACAAGTTCGATCATTGTGGAGCTAGATATAACAAATGAGAATGTTTGGAAGCTTTTAAAAACTGTGACATTAACCTTTTTAGAAAACATAAAAGTACAAAGTTTCAAAATATTGCTATTTGCTGCCAAAGATGGGTGCCAGTCTGGCTTGTTTGTGAATAAATAGCCTTTTATGCAGCTTTTGTCAAATTATGAAACACAAGGGTGTCATTCAAATTTGTCAGAGCTGTGGAGCAGCATGTATACCCAGGTATTTGTACGAGTTGGCCAGTTTCAACAGCAACTCATTGATAGTATAGGACAATGCATATTTTTTCGTTTTGTGGAGTGCAAAATTTTACATTTCGAAACATTTAGAGCAAGTTGCCACTCTCAGCACCATGTTGAAAACTTATCAAGATCTGACTGAATATTTCTGCAGTCTCTTCCAGATAGCACATCTTTGTAGATAATTACATCATCAGCAAAAAGTCTTGATTTTACTATTAATATTGTCTGTAAGGCCATTAATACACAATATGACAGGGAGGGTCCCAACACACTGCCCTGAGGCACACTCCAGGTCTGTTTGTGCACATCTGGCGACGACTCTCCACCTAAGATGACATACTGTGTCTTCCCTACTAGAAAGTCCTCAGTCCTGTCACAAATTTCACTTGGGAACCCCATATGGTCATACTTTCAACAATAAGTATAGCTCCAGTGCTGAGTCAAATGCTTTTTGGAAATCAAAATATACTGCCTCTACCTGGTTGCCTTGATCCAAAGCTTTCAGTATGTTATGTGAGTAAAGTGAGAGTTTCACATGTTTCATGTGATCACTATTTTCGAAATCCATCCTGGTTAAAGAGGTCATTCTGTTTGAAATACCTCATTATCTTTGAGCTCGGAATATATTCTAAGAGTCTACAACAAATGGATGTCAAGGATTTTTGATGGTAGTTTTGTGAATCACTTCTGCAACCCATCTTGTAGACTTGTGTGACCTGTACATTCTTCCAAAATCTGGCTATGTTCGAGAGATCTATGATCTAGATTATAGTTAAAAGAGGTGCTAACTCAGCCGCAATTTCAGTACAGAATCTGACAGTGTGTCCATGGGGGACTGCAACTTTGTTCAAATTAACAATTTCAGCTCTCTCTCAGAACCACTGACACTTATACTTATTTCATTTATTTTTTTCAGTGGTATAAGAATTAAATTGGGATAATTAATTAGGATTTTCCTTTGTAAAGGAACATTTGAAAACAAAATTAAGCATTTAAACTTTCACTTTGCTACCTTCAATTTCAGTTCCTGTCTCATGCACTAGTAACTGGACATGAACTTAGGTGCCACTAACAGCCTTTACCTATGAATATAATTTCTTTGGGTTCTGTGAAAGACCACTTGACAATATTCTCTCTACTGTAGTCACTGAAGGCATCACACATTGCTCTCTTGACAGCCAAACACATTTCATTCAGCATCTCTCTATCTATAGCCCTTTGCTTTGTTTTACACCTATTATGCAGTAATATCTGTTACTTTACAAGTTTCTTTACAGTGACTGTACACCATGGAGGCTCCCTCCCATTATGAACTGTTCACTGGATACACATCTACCCACTGCATGGTCAACTATTCTCTTAAACTTGAGCAAGAGTTCTTCTACATGCCCCTGTTCTGTACTGAAAGTTTCAGGTTCCTCATTGAGATATGACACTACTGATTTTTTATCTAGTTTACTGAACATATATATCTTTCTGCTTGTTTTAGTTGTCCTACATACATTGGTAATCGTTGTTGCCACAACCACCTCATGGTTACCGACACCAGTTTCAATGTGGACACCCCAAGAGAGGTCAGGTCTGTTTGTTGCCATTAGATCCAATATATTTCTATCGTGAGTGGGGTTCCTAACTATCTGTTCTTGGTAGTTTTCAGGGAACACATTTAGTGAAGTTTCACATGATGTCTTATCGCGCCCACCACCAATGAAACTAATTTTCACAATTAATTGTTGGATGATAGAAGTCTCACCGATATTTTAGTATGATTGGAGAACTTACGTATAAGTGAACTGAGGTTTTCTCTGAAGTTTCCAGTTACATCAGATGATGACTCTGGTGTGCGATAGAAGGATCCAATTGTCATTTTATGCCCACCCCTGATACGGAGTCTTGCCCAAACAATCTCAAATGCAACTTCAGTTTGTACCTAATGGATTTGAGTTTCTTGTCTACTGTGACAAATACACAACCTACGTTTCCCATTTGCTTATCCTTTTGATATACACTTAAATTTTCCCCAAAAATCTCACTGCTATCAATTTCAGATTTCAACCAGCTTTCTGTACCAAGTATCACTCAAGCTTTGACTGCTTTTCATGAGAGCTTCAAACTCTGGCACTGTGTTGTGAATGCTTTGGCACTTTTCCATTAGGATTTTAATACTCTCACCTGTGGGAGGCATTTCTTTCAATCTTACACTGATACTTCTGGGTTTCCTACAGATATCATTATCTGGATTGGATGGAGAGTCGCCTAATCTAAAAATCCCTTGTGTGCACCCCACATGAAGTCAGCTACCTGATAAGCAGCTCTCATGTGTAGTGCACACCCGATCTATTTAGGGGGACCCTACAATACTCAACCCTTTGGCACAAGTCCAGGAAGTCGCAGCCTGGGTTGTCACAGAACCTTTGAAGTCTCGGGTTCAGTCCTTCCACTCCAAAGGGCCATGATCAGGTCTGAGGACAGTGCTGTAAATTGTGAGCTTCACTGAAACTCCATACACAAGACGGGTCTTCTCAGCCTTCTATGCTAATCGCTGGAATGACACAAGAATGACCTCAGAACCCAGACAACAGGCATCATTCATTCCAGTGTGCACCATAATCTACAGTTAGTTGCACCTTGTTCCCTCAATGGCTGCTGGAATAGCCTCTTCAACATCCTGAATGAGGTCCCTAGTCATAAACATTGAGTGCATCTGGTGTTCTTTCCTGTCCCTTGCTGTGATTTACCTGAGGAGTACCTTCATTTGCCATACATTTGAACTGCCAAAGATTAGATCCCTACTCTTTTGTGCTTGCCTCCTTGTGTTTGCCTCCTCCTAGCACCAGACAAAAATAGGTTTCCCCAAAACAGGCGAAGTGAGTCCCACTGGCTCAGGTTCAGTTTCAGTGAAAGACAAGCACCTCTTGATGTGTAAAATGGTGTGTTGCAGTATTCCTGTGATGAAAACATTGGAACGTAGGGAGAGGTATTTGACCTCCTTCATAAACAAATGTAACATAGTGCATATAGAGAGATAAAAATACCGTTTATTGTATGGTTATGTGATTACAGAACAGTCACTGGAAGCAGTTACTTCCATAAAATATCTAGGAGTACATGTATTGACCAGTTTGAAGTGAAATGACCACATTAAATTGATTGTGGGTGATGCAGATGACAGACTGAGATATATTGGAAGAATTTTCAGGGAACGTAGTCCATAAACAAAGGAAGCAGCATAAGAAACATTTATTTGGAGCATAAGAAACATTTATTTGGCCAATACTTGAATACTGCTCATCAGTCATGGATCTGTACCAGATAGGATTGATACAGGAAATAGCGGAAATTCAAAGAAGAGCAGCACATCTCATTACAGGTCCATTTAGTAGTTGCAAATGTGTCACGAAGATGCTCAGTCAATTCCATAGGCAAACACTGCAAGAGAGGTGTTCCGCATCATGGTATAGTCTGCTGGTATAATTCCAGGAATGTGTGTTCCTAGAAGAGTGAATACGACATATTGCTTCATCCTGTCTATATATCGTGAAAAGGCCATGGAGATAAAGTTAGAGAAATTCAAGCTTCACTGAGACTTATCAGCAGTTGTCCTTCCTGCGAACCATATGTGACAGGAGTGGAAAAACGGGGAAGTGATAGTGGTACACAAAAGACCCTCTGCCTCACACAATAAGATGGCTTGCAGACTATGTATTTAGATGTAGACAGCTGGGAAGAAATCCCGAAACCCGCCAAGGACTGAAATCTGAATATTTGCATTAGTCTAGACACAGTTAACGCTCCCAAATATCTACTAATTACATAATTATAACTGGGAAATATATATGTAAATAAAATAGAAAGAAACTTCCACATGGGAAAAATATATTAAAAACAAAGATTCCAAGACTTACCAAGCGGGAAAGCACCGGTAGACAGGCACAATAAAATAACACACAAACACACACACACAATTTCTAGCTTTCACAACCAACGGTTGCTTCTTCAGGAAAGAGGGAAGAAGAGGGAAAGACGAAAGGATGTGGGTTTTAAGGGAGAGGGTAAGGAGTCATTCCAATCCCGGGAGCGGAAAGACTTACCTTAGGGGGAAAAAAGAATAGGTATATACTCGCACACGCGCGCGCGCACACTTCACACACACACACACACACACACACACACACACACACAAGCAGACATATTTCTGCTTGTGTCTGTATATGTATGGATGGATGTCTGTCTGTGTGTCTGTCTGTCTGTCTGTGTCTGTGTGTGCGCGTGAGTATATACCTATCCTTTTTTCCCCCTAAGGTAAGTCTTTCCACTCCCGGAATTGGAATGACTCCTTACCCTCTCCCTTAAAACCCACATCCTTTCGTCTTTCCCTCTCCTTCCCTCTTTCCTGAAGAAGCAACCGTTGGTTGCGAAAGCTAGAAATTTTGTGTGTGTGTGTTATTTTATTGTGCCTGTCTACTGGCGCTTTCCCGCTTGGTAAGTCTTGGAATCTCTGTTTTTAATATATATATTTTCCTCCCTAAGAAAATTAAGAGCCTTCACTAGACATACATGGAAAATTTTGTTTCATATTATTTGGAATACCATAACAGGCAAACTTCAGGATATTGATGTCAGTAGTCTTTGTGTTCTCTATCATACTGTACTGACTTGTGTTTATTTCACTTTTTTTCTCTTAAAAGGGAAATCGCTGAAGATGAATATGTTCCAGGCAATTAACAGTGCAATGGATATAACACTCAATAAGGATCCCTCTGCAGGTATGACTCTACTCTTCTAAATCTGTATAAATTACTTTCAGTTTACTTTAAATAACTGTTTAAATACGAGTGTTAGCTGAAGATAATAAGCTAAAATGGAGCAACTTCTAGATAAAATTAAGAAAGAAAATATAGCATTGTTTGCATGTAGAAGTCTCTCACATTGTGTAGACTTGAAGACAGTGGTGTCTTATTTTTTATTTTTTTACCCCCTGTAACAATAGGCTATTCTTGCATGCAGTAATGGCACTGAAGTGTTGTGTATTATGTAAAGAAAACAACTTCACATTTTACAGTCATCTCTTCATATATCATCATGGCATTTATTGCTAATGGTAAAAGTCAAGTTCTTGTGAACTTGACACTGCTTGTTATGGATGCTTTGTTCATTTTATCCAACTTGTTAGATACAGATTCTGAAGTTAGCCAGTTTGTTTCTGAAGCAGGTAGTAGTTGTAATCATATCTTGTGGTAATTTTTAAAACAAAAAGAGAACTGTATTATGTTTTTTACCTGTTACTACTACAAAGTTAATATTAAGTTCACTTTAACATGTTGCAGTTACTATTTTTCTTTTTTTTCCCCAGTTGTGTTTGGAGAAGATGTTGCATTTGGTGGAGTGTTTCGTTGCACACTGGACCTACAAAAAAAGTATGGCAAAGATAGAGTATTCAACACTCCTCTCTGTGAACAGGGCATTGTAGGCTTTGGAATAGGTCTTGCAAATGTTGGAGCAACAGCAATTGCAGAAATACAGTTTGCTGACTACATCCTTCCCGCTTTTGATCAGGTATTTACAAAGAACTACTCACATGCTAGTGGCCAATTTATACAATGTTTTTGTTCTGTTTACTTGCATTTTTGGTAATGATGTACATGGATGATCTTTTCTGTGCAAAGGATGAGTGGGAACACTCCTTAAGATAGATATACTTTTTTCAGGAGAGAGCGAGAGAGAGAGAGCGAGAGAGAGAGAGAGAGATAGTTGCATTAATCGCTTGTCATGCTTCAACAAAATGCAGTGCCACCATTTGTCCATTTTGTGATGGGACTTCGCACAGATAATCAGACTATCTTCTTTTTAGGAGCTAGAATAACTGGAATATTAGTTACTTTTTGTATGCTCATAAATGATGAGCAGAAAAGCGAAATAACAAAAAGAAAAAATTTAATAACATTTGCATCTCATGTACTTACTTGTCTCGCAGTGTTAGTACACAAAAATAAAACTGTTTTCATCCTGATGTTTTGTTCCATATCCCACAGTGTGTAGCTTGGGTCATATTCCTCACACTGAAAAGGACAAAGTGCCATATTAAACTATGTCCTATGAAAACGTTCATTTTTAGGTTGTTAACAGAAAGAACATTTTATAAAGTTCTCAGGCCACAGACTCATAACTAATGTTCAAAGTATGTTCAAATTCCACCTTCATATGGATACTCTCAAGATACAAGTTAATATGCCAACTAGCTCCACAGATGACGAAGAGATTGAAGAATTGTATGATGAGATAAAAGAAATTATTTAGACAGTGAAGGGAGATGAAAATTTAATAGTCACAGGGGACTGGAATTCAATAGTAGGAAAAGGAAGACAAGGAAAAGTAGTAGGTGAATATGTAATGGGGATAAGGAATGAAAGAGGAAGCCACCTGGTAGAATTTTGCACAGAGCATAATTTATTCATAGCTAATACTTGGTTTAAGAATCGTGAAAGAAAGTTGTCTATGTTGAAGAGGCCTGGAGACACAGGAAGGTTTCAGATAGATTATATAATGGTAAGACACAGATTTGTGAACCAGGTTTTAAATTGTAAGACATTTCCAGGTGCAGATGTGGACTCTGACCACAATCTATTGGTTATTAACTGTAGATTAAAACTGAATAAACTACAAAAATGTGGAAATTTAAGGAGATGGGACCTGGATAAATTGAAACAACCAGAGGTTGTTGAGAGTTTGAGAGAGCATTAGGGAACAATTGACAAGAATGGGGGAAAGAAATTCTGTAGAAGAGTGGGTAGATTTGAGAGATGACATAGTGAAGGCAGCAGAAGATCAATTAGGTAAAAAGATGAGGGCTAGTAGAAATCCGTGGATAACAGAAAAGATACTGAATTTAATTGATGAAAGGAGAAAATATAGAAATGCAGTAAATAAAGCAGGCAAAAAGGAATACAAACATCTGAAAAATGAGATCAATAGGAAGTGCAAAATGGCTGAGCAGGGATGGCTAGAGGACAAATGTAAGGATGTAGAGGCTTATCTCACGAGGGTTAGGATAGATGCTGCCTACAGCAAAATTAGAGAGAGCTATGGAGAAAAGAGAACCACTTGCATGAATATTAAGAGCTCAGATGGAAAGCCAGTTCCAAGCAAATAAGGGAAGGCAGAAAGGTGGAAGGAGTATATAGAGGGTCTATACGAGGACGATGTACTTGAGGGCGGTATTATTGAAATGAAAGAGGCAGTAGAAGAAGATGAGATGGGAGATATGATACTGCTTGAATGATTTGACAGAGCACTGAAAGACATAAGTCGAAACAAGGCTCCAGGAGTAGACTACATTTCATTAGAACTACTGATAGCCTTGGGAGAGCCAGCCATGACAAAGCTCTTCCGTCTGGTGAGCAAGATTGATGAGACAGGCAAAATATCCAAAGAAAGCATGTGTTACCAGGTCTGAAAATTACCAAAGTATCAGTTTAATAAATCACAGCTGCAAAATACAAACACGAATTCTTTACAGATGAATGAAATAACTGGTAGAAGCTGACCTTGGGGAAGATCAGTTTGGATTATATAGAAATGTTGAAACAAGTGAGGCAATACTGACCATATGACTTATCTTAAGAAGATAGATTAAGGAACGGCAAACCTACGTTTCTAGCATTTGTAGACTTAGAGAAAGCTTTTGACAATGTTGATTGGAATACTCTCGTTCAAATTCTGAAGGTGGCATGGATCAAATACAGGGAACAAAAGGCTATTTACAATTTGTACAGAAACCAGATGGCAATTATGAATTGAGGGGCATGAAAGGCAAGCAGTTGTTGAGAAGGGAGTGAGACAGGGGTGTAGCCTATTTCTGATGTTATTCAATCTGTATACTGAGCAAGCAGTAAGGAAAACAAAAGAAAAATTTGGAGTAGGAATTAAAATCCATGGAGAAGAAATAAAAACTTTGAGGTTTGCTGGTGACATTGTACGAGGTACTTTCTGTAATTAGCGAGACAAATTGGTCTGGGGGGAAAACTGTTAGTAGGAACAGTTCGGTACTTTCACAGCTCTTTAAGTTGGCATCACTGGGATGAGCCCTGATCAGCTGATGTATCAGCATTGTTTAGTTTATAACCTCAAAAATACATTTCAAGACGGAAAGTCCACTTGAAACCTCAACATTATGCGAACAACTTTCTGTTATTCGTTTTTTACTTGCTGAAGGTGAGCAACCAGTGAATATATACTGTAGAATGTCTAAAGTATATAATGAAGGTTTTATGAAATGTCCAAATTTTTACAAGTGGGTAGAGCAGTTCAAAAGTGCTCACGACTCAGTGACTGACAAACACAGTTCTGGCTGACCAGCTGCAGTTTGAATTCCCTTGCTTGAAAGTCGAATTGATGACATTATTTGTGCCGACCGCCATGTGACTGTGCTAATGATAGTTGATAAGGTTCAAGTTAGTGCTAGTACAGTTCACAACATTATCTGTAACAAGCTGAAGTACTGCAAAACATGTTCAAGATGGATCCCAAAGGAGTTGACACAGCTACACAAGGAAGCAAGTTTGATGAGTGTGCACAGAGATAAAGGAACATTATGAAAGAGAAGGCAAGCACTTCCTCAACAAAATTTTAACTTGTGATGAAACTTGGGTTCACTGTTATGAATCAGAATCAAAAAGACAGAGCAGGGAATGGAAGCACACCAACTCACCAGTCAAGAAAAAATTCAGAACCCAAGCATCAGCAGTAAAAGTCATGTTTATAGTGTTCTGGGATGCTGAAGATCCAGTTTTTTTAGGTTATCTCGAAGAGCAGTGTACAATGAACAGCCAATACTACTTAGATTTGCTTTTAAACAAGGTGAAGCCAGCCATTAGAGAGAGATGTCACAGATCTTGGAGGAGAGGTGTGATTCTCCAGCAAGACAACACATCCTCGTATTGATCAAGTATCCCGTGAAACCATCAACAAAATGGGCTGGGAAGTACTGCCTCACCCCCCTTACAGTCCTGGTTTGGCACCTAGTGACTTCCATTTGTTTGGTGCACTGAAGGAGGAGTTACGTTGGAAGAGGTTCCAGGACAACGAGGACTTCAAAAAGTTTGTGGGAAATTGGTTCAAACATCAAAATACAGAGTTTTTTGCAGGTTGGAAAGTAGGAAAAGTATTGTTTTGTAAAAATAAACACTTTTTTCTCCAGACCAATTTGTCTCTCTTATTATTGAATGACCTTCATTATTCTGTCATAGACAGCAGAGGACCTGGAAGAGCAGTTGAACGGAATGGACAGTGTCTCGAAAAGTGGATATAAGGTGAACATCAACAAAAGCAAAATGAGAATAATGGAATGTAGTTAAATTAAATAAGGTGACACTGAGGGAATTAGATTAGGAAATGAGACACTTAAAGTAGTAGATGAGTTTTGCTGTTTGGGGAGCAAAATAACTGATGATGGTCAAAGTAGAGAGGATATGAAATGTAGACTGGCAGTGGCAAGGAAAGCATTTCTGAAGAAAAGAAATTTGATAACATCAAGTATAGATATGTATCAGGAAGTCATTTCTGAAAGTATTTGTATGGGTTGTAGCCATGTATGGAAGTGAAACATGGATGATAGATAGTTTAGCCAAGAAGAGAATAGAAGCTTTTGAAATGTGGTGCTACAGAAGAATGCTGAAGGTTAGATGGGTAGATCACGTAACTAATGAGGAGACACGGAATAGAATTGGGGAGAAGAGGAATTTGTGGCACAACTTGACTAGGAGAAGGGATCGATTTGTAGGATATGTTTTGAGGCATCATGGGATCACAAAGTTAGTACTGAAAAGCAGTGTGGAGGGTAAAAATTGTAGAGGGAGACGAAGAGATGAATACACTAAGCAGATTCGGAAGGATGTAGGGTGCAGTAGTTACTTGGAGATGAAAAAGCTTGCACAGGATAGGGTAGCATGGAGAGCTTCATCAAACCAGTCTCTGGACAGAAGACCACATCAACAACAGCAAAATGGATACTCATTGGATTATGGACTGTCAGATGAAAAACCTCAATTTAGTGTCATATGGTTTTGCAGACTTCCATGACAAACTGATGAGTTCATCTCTCTTTGTGTTAAAAAAGCCTACTGCATAAATTGTTTGTTTAGGTGGCCACCTCAGATAATAATACATATGATTGAAGTTGAAGGTATGTGCAGTGTTCAGATTACAGAACTGCTCCTCTCATATTTAGTCATCTGATGTGATAGATATCAACCTGTGTATTCCCCCCCCCCCCCTCTCTCTCTCTCTCTCTCTCTCTCTCTCTCTCTCTCTCTCTCTCTCTCATTGACGGTAACCTAAATATGTCCATGTGGGAGGTTATACCATGTGCTTTAAAATAACTACACAACTGAAACTGGCCACTTGCGAAAAAGACAAACTAAAAGGGTCTTTTGATGCAAAGTACAAATGCCAGTATGGCAGATTATTGCCATTAAAAAGGTTTAATTTGGCTGTGGATCTTGTTGCAGCTTTTGTTCTTTATTTTTATGAAAGAAAGTAAATGCAGCTTCTCTATGTTTTCAGATAGTAAATGAGGCTGCAAAGTGTCGGTATCGCAGTGGCAATCAGTTCCACTGTGGCAGTCTTACTATAAGAGCACCTTGTGGTGCTGTTGGACATGGTGGACTTTATCATTCCCAAAGCCCAGAGGCATTCTTCGCACATGCACCAGGACTTAAGGTAATATAATACACAACTGATACTGCATGTTGAATAATACTGCTTCTCTAATCTTCTTTTTTCACCACACTTTCAGCTTATCTACATTTCTGAGACTATTTGTTGCCATGTTCATCTAAAATTTGTAATTCATACACAGGAATTTTGCAGACAGTTGGATTTACTGCTTATAACTCCACAACTAGTTTTTGAATCATTGCTCATAGGAGAATCAATGTTTCTGTAAACAAATGCAAGTAATTCGTTGATTGATTATTCTTTATGATGTCAGTACTTATTTTCATGTAAGAATACTATGTCACACTGCCAATGAATAGTATTTCTTTACTGAATGTAAAGGTTCACTTTTTGAGTCATCAGTCTTGTGATTGTTTTGATGTGATCCACCAAGCATTTCTCCCCTGTGTCAACTCTCTTTGTCTCAGAGTAGCACTTGGAATTTCCACCCTCAATTATATGCTGGATGTTTTGCAATCTCTGTCTTCCTTTATAGTTTTTACCCTCCACAGCTCCGTCTAGTACAATGGCGGTTATTCCCTGATGTCTTAACAGATGTCGTACATCTTGTCCTTTCTTCTTGTCCGTTTTTTCATATACTGTATTCTTTTCCTCTCTGATCCTGTGAAGAACCTTCTCATTCCGTACCTTATCAGTCCACCTAATGTTAACATTTATCTGTAGCACCATATCTCAAATGCTTTGATTCTATTCTGCTCCGGTTTCCCCATAGTCGGTGTTTCAGTTCCATACAGTGTTGTGATCCAAATGTGCATTCTCAGAAATTTCTTCCCCAAATTAAGACATATGTTTGATACTAGTACACTTTTCTTGGCCAGGAATGCCCTTTTTGCCAGTGCTAGTCTGCTTTTGATGTCCTCCTCACTCCGTCTGTCCTGGGTTATTTTGCTGCCGAGGTAGCAGAATTCCTTAACTTTATGACCATCTATCCTTATGTTAAATTGCTCACAGTTCTCATTTCTGCTACTCTCATTACTTTTGTTTTTCTTTGATTTATTCTCAATTCATATTCTGTGCTAAATACACAGTTCATCCGATTCAGCAGATCCTGTACTCTTCATTTTCACTGAGGATTGCAATGACATCAGCAAATCTTACCACTGATATTCTTTTACCTTGAAATTTTAATTCCAATCTTGAACCTTTGTTTAATTTTCATCATTGCTTCTTTGATGTATAGATTGAACAATAGGGGCAAAAGACTGCGTCCCTGTCTTACATCCTTTTTAATCTGAGCACGTCTTTCTTGGTCTTCCAATCTTATTATTCCATCTTGGTTACTGTACAAGTTGTATGTTAGCCATCTCTCCCTATAGCTTACCAATATTTTCCTCAGAATTTTGAACATTTTGCATCATTTGACATTGTTGAACAGTTTTTCCAGGTCAATAGATCCTCTAAATGTGTCTTGATCTTTCTTTAGTCTTGTGAAAATAAAATGTCAGGTTTTGTTGAATTGTGTGTTAGAAACTGTAAAAACTGAGTCTTACTGTGATTTAGTGTTAGTTTATTTTCTGCAAGCCATGAACTTATGTCACGAACTGCACTATTTGAACTGAACCAATGTTGCACACAACATTCTTTACTACCAGTCTAGTGTCACCAGTAAGCAGAAATATTTTAGAATTACCCATAATACTAGAATGCATATCATTTTTATAAATAAGGAATAGGAGTGGCTCCCACCCCCCATTTGACTGTACCCCACTCAGACTCCACATCACAGACTTTCTGCTGTCTGTTGTGAAAGTAAGAGGTGAACCAATTGTGAGCTACTCCTTGTATTCCGTAATGGTCTAACTTCTGGAGCAAATCTCCGACCCAGCCGTGAATCGAACACGGGCCTTCTGCATGGCATTTTGCCTCGCTGACCACTCGGATATGAAGGCGGACATTGGGATAAATGTGCACTGGATCACTGTTGATTAAAGTGCCCTCTAGTGCACAGTCTACAGCTCCTCAGCCATATGATCGTCTGGTTGAGATACCAGTGACCATTGATCCATACAAAGATTTGAATATGGTCCAAGGATTCATCTTTCACAAAGACCTTACGTTCCAGACAGACAGGAGCTATATTCAGTTAGTCATAATGTGCAGGTGTGATAGGAAACCTTAGGTCCCACCACCCATGAGGTTCTTCTGAAACTTACACTTTTGGCATGTGTCATCCTGCTGCACAGTGGACCCACAGTGCGGTAACTGCGGATGTTCGCTCCACGAAGGTAGTTCATGAGAACAATCACTTTTGTGCATCAATGGCACAGAATACCATCCTCCACATTCACTGGTTTGCTCAGTCTTCAAGAAAGAAAATGAAATACATGAATATAAATCTATTGACTGTCTCTTCCTCTTGGGACTTCTCTCCCCAGAAACCCCCATAAAGAGGCCTGACATCAGTCAATGGTTGAAGGAACTGCAGCCTGTGAACTCAAGGGCTTGCACTCTTCAACTGTCCCCACACCCATCACGGATAGGCCCTTGCAAGAATTCAAGCCATCAAAGGCTGCGAAGGAGTGGGAGGAGAATGAGACAAGGCTACTCTGGGGACCGCAGAGCCACCATATTTCCCCACACTGTCAGATTCTGAACCAATGCTCATTTATGTAATTCCATTCCCATAGGTGGCAGACAGAGATCCTGGGCTTAACCAGCCGTCCTGGCCCCTTCGCGTCTAACCTGGACACCCATAATGTGATCATTAAGAGGAACCTGCCAGAACTACAACACCTTATTTCCTCCTCTTCTGCAATGTGTGTTGCCCTAAAAGGAACATTGGTTCCTAATCACTTGAGTTACATGCATTGTACCTTTTCAGCTATCAGTCTGACGATCTCTTCCCACATTCTCATGGCTTCGCTACATGACTATCTTTGTGAAGTGACCACTTTCTGATCTTTCTGATTATCCTATCACTTCTTTGCTGCCACAAGACCGATTACCACGTTAGGTGCTTCAAAGAGCCAGCTGGCATTTGTATGGCTCTGCTATTACCTTCATCCCCCATTTCGTCAGAGTGTATCAGCGAGGCTGTGTTACACTTGAATGTGATCACCCACACCGCTGGAATTGCTATTCCCTTTTCTATAGGTCTCCTCTATTGCCAGTCAGTGCCGTGGTGGACCAAAGACATTGCAACAACTGTTCAGGATCATTGAAGAGCCTTGCAACGTTTCAGATGGCATCTTTCTCAGACCTACCTTATCACTTTAAGCATCTTTGTGCTAAGGCTCGCTATATATTTGAACAAAGTGAGAAGAAATGCTGGCAGCACTAAGTCTCCTCCCTGGAAACTTATGCCTTTTCATTCCACGTGTGGGCCAAATTCTGCAGTCTGGTGGTCCAGAAAAGATTCACAACTGTAACGGGTCTCTTCCGTCAGATTGATTTCTGTCCTGACATATCAGCTATTGCTGAACGCTTTGCAACAAGCATCCTCCTCTTAAGCAGCTGCTTTCTGGATGACAAAGTGACAAATTTTAAGATCCCACTCTCTTTCTCCTCTTGGCATGTCAAATTATACAATGAACCATTTACTGACGGGGAGTTGCTTCATGCTCTTGCCTCATCTCATAACATGACCCAGGGCCCTGATTCCATTCACAATCAGAGGATACGTCTTATTGTTACTCAACCGCTCCATTTCCTCATGATCTTCAACCATATTTGGCTCATTGGTGTCTTGCCTATCCAATGGCGAGATAGTATCATCATTCTTCTTCTTAAGCCGGGCAAAAACCCAACATCCTTCGACAGTTACTGGCTGATTGTCCTCACCAATGCTTTTCAAACTGTTTGAGGGAATTGTTGCCTGCCAATTATGCTGGGTTCTTGAACCTCAGAGTGTGGTTTCTAGGAGGGACAATAAACCAACCAACCATCTGGTTATGTTGGAAAAGGCAGTCTGACAGACATTTTTCTAAATGCCAATGGCTCACTGCAGAATTTTGTGACCTAAATAAGTTGTATGACACTACCTGGCACCATCAAATTTTACATACCCTCCATGGATGGTGCTTTGGAAGCTCCTTATTAGTTTTTATTCATCAGCTTTTATCAGACAGTTGTTCTGGGTTCGGGTTGGTACTTCACTTAGCTCTCCATTGGTCCAAAATAACAGCATCCCACAATGCTCCATGCTGACTGTCACATTCTTCCTCATTGCCATCAGTGAACGAGTGGCCTCTTGTCGGGCCACTGGTCAACCCCTGCATTTGATACAGCTCCCACTCTGCTTCCTTGGCTGGATGTTGGCTCCAGGATGCCATCTGACATGCCTCTGCTTGCGCCCTTTCCCTTTGTTTTCATTTTTCTCCTCCAAAAAGGTGGGTCGTGCATTTTTGTCATCATACCATCGTCCATCTTCACCCAGAACTTGGGTGAGAAGTGCTTGGACGTTGTTGCCCAATCCTGGTTTCTGGTCTCCTCTTTGACATGGCTGCCCCACATTTGACAACTAATGACTTGCTGCATGTGAAAGCTTAACATACTGTTTCCTTGCACACACCTCTTGGGTGCAGATCATGCTGCTCTCCTTTGTATTTACTGGGTTTTGGTCCATTCATGCTAGGACTATGGTTGCCAGTTTTACGGTTTGGCAGCATCTTCAGCTTTGAGATTGTGAGACCCAGTCCATCATTGTCGAGTTCAGATGGCCACTGCCACCTTCTGGACTAGTCTCTTGACAGTCTACTTGCTGAAGCAGGGATCTTCACTCTTCAGTTCCGACAGTACCATCTCTTGCTCACCTATGCAATTGCCTTTCATCAGTTTCCTGATCATCTGTCAATCCTATTCTTTTTGCATATGAGGGCATTGACCTGCTGACACCTGTCCTCAGGTCAGATGGCAGGCGCCTCGCAACTGTCTGCCAGAACCTGTGCTTATCCTCCTTAGAATGTATTTCCCGAGTTTTCTTGCACACCCCACATTAGTACGTGTTTCTTTCATTTCTTCAGGAGCATCTTGGTGCTATCTTCTTTTAGACTGATGGCTCTAAAACCATGGATAGGACGCATTATGCTTCTACATCTCCCACCAGTCGAGAACACCATTCATTGCTGGAAACGTGTAGTGATTTTACAGTAGAGTTGATGGCTATTAACAGAGCCCAATATGAGGCAGTCGAAACACTGGCAGAGAATGAGATTTAGTTGCTCCAGTCCTAGGTGGTACTTTGTAGCTGGACACTGGGTATGTTGGGGATGGGGATGTGAGAGAAGGCACAGTGGACCTGTTTCTGGACAAGGTTGGGAGTGTTGTTACGGTCTGTGAAAACCTTAGTGAGATCCTAGGCATATTTGGAATGGACTGCTTCTCACTTCAGGTGAAACAGTCATGGCTGTGGTTGTTCAGAAGGAACTTCTGTCTGTGAAGTGGGTGGCAGAAATATAGGGTGTACCAAAAAAAGAATCATCCGATTTGGCATGTCTGTATTTCTGAAAGTAATAACCATATACAATGAATTTTGTTTTTTGATGAACGGGAAATTTAAAAAGTTTTCTTCCATACCTTTTCAGAGGTGTTCAGTATGGCCCCCTTGAGATGCATGGCACATGTCAATGCGGTACTCAGATTTTTTCCCCCCACAGCAGTGAGCATGTCTTGAGTTACAGTTTCCACAGCTGCTGTTAAGCGATGTCTCAATTCATTCATTGTTGTTAGTAACAGAGGCACATAAGCAGTCTTTTATAAAGCTCCACAAGAAAATAATCTATATATAGTCAGGTCAGGTGAGCTAGGATGCCAGTAATGTGAAGCTGAATCATTTGGTCCAGTGTGACTGATCTACCATTCAGTAATCCTTTGATTTAAAAATTCCCGCATTCCTGTTGGTAAAACTCAAAGAGTTTGTTCTTTCCAATGGCATACTGTTCATGCACATATCTCAAAATAACATAATAGTTAAGATTTTTTAAATCAGATGATTCTTTTTGATACACCCTGTATTGTTGGTGGTTGGTAGGTTTGAAGTGAATGGAGGTACCGAAGTAGCCACTTTTGAGGTAGTGGCCGACATTGAGGAAGCTGGCTTGTTGGCTGAGGAGGACCAGGTGAAGCGAATGGGAGAGATGATGTCGACGTTCCGGAGGAATCTGGATAGCATGTCCTCAGTCCAGATTGCAGAGATGTCATCAGTGAATCTAAGCCCGGTGAGGGGTTTGGTTAGGAAGGATTCCTCTAGATGGCCAATGAATGTGTTAGCGTAGGATGGTATCTTGCAGGTGCCCATTTGTCTGTAGGTGATTCTGTCAAAGGAGAAGTAATTGGGAGTGAGGATATAGTTGGTCATGGTGAACAGCAATGAGGTAGTTGGTATGGAGTAAGTCGAGCATTAGTTTAGGTAATGTTAAATAACACCAAGGTCTGGGCATTGCGTATTTTAGTGTAGAGGGAGGTGGCATTGACAGTGATGAGCAGAGCAGGTGATAAAAGAAGCAGAAGCAGGATCTGTGGAGAGGGTGGAGGAATTAGTATCTTTTATATAGGAGGGTATGTTACAGGTAATAAGCTGGTGGGGTCATTCCACAATGGCAGAAATTTGGTGGGCGTCACAATAACCAGTTGCTGTAGGTCATTCTGGGCGGTTAGGATTACAAAACTTTTGCAGCATGTAGAAAGTAGGAGTGCAGGGTGTAGTGGGAGTAGAAGCTGCAGGTGCGCAACTAATGATGTAGCATAGGGTTTAGGTGGAGTGTGGTTAGGGTTGGGATTTTGGAGATGTGGAGTTTAACAATTAATTTATTTAACATCAAAATTTTCAATTAACAGGGCATAAATCACTTACAATAAAATAAATATAATTTTCTGTAGCCTGAAAGAACTTAGGTAGAGCTAAAATATACAAGCAAAAAATATCTTTTTGACAACAACAGAATAAGATCATATGTGGATCAGTTCAATCTGGCAATACAATGGGCCATGAGGCAGCAAAAATCTCTGGCACATTGCCAGAGCTTAGCATAGCTTCCACCTATACCTTGTTCTACAATCACTACAGACACTTGAGAACTAAGACACATGCTACAAACAACTCTATCAAGCTACCCATGGTTATTTATGCAAAACTTCGTAATACACAATCAACTTTCAAAACCATGGGATAAACAACTGATTCATACGTATGGTGAACAGAATCAACTTTGGTTTAATTTGCTTAATCATGCCCACAATGTGTATTGACAATTCTACCTGTTCTGTATAAAATCTCTCCCTGCCACATGCCCCTCATGCCTTATGTACCTTAAATACAAACAAGACGTTACTCAGCACTTCTGTTCAGGAAATTGTTTTACAGGTGGTTACACTCAAACTTCTCAATACGGTGCACCATTTAAATCACAAAGCCATCAGGCTACCAACATCAGTTGTGAAAGTACTCAGTTAGTTCTCTTATGACCAGCAGAAGCCATTCCTTTGCTATCTCTGTAATTGCTATGGGTCCTGTCAGGGAAAGAAAAGGGAAAAAATTAATTGGGAAGCCCAGAAAACAGACAAAATTTTAAAAACTGGGTAAACAGAAAGCAAAAGTCATAGAAGAAAATGTAAACTACTTAGCTTGGCAATTAAAGTGATGTAAGAGACAGCAATAAAAGTCGACATTAGTGGTTTGCTGAAAAACAAATCCACAAAAATGTGAAATAATTATGCGTAAACAAGATAAGTGGAGGGCGAGAAAGAAAATAGCTGTCAGATTTGCAAATGGATCAGTGAAAGGCTATCGGGAATAGTCCATGCAGTGTAATGAACCATAAATTGTTATATGCAAATTCATAAGTAACAGTGTAATTGTTGTTAATGTCCTAACATTGAAAGCCCCTGTTTTTTATGTAATCCTACTCTACATCAGGCTCCTTTACAGTTTCAAATACAGCAATCTCTTATCCTGCTAATCTGTGACCTGTATACCTCATCAGCCAATTTCCATTCCACCAGACTTCTCTCCTACAAAATCCTGCAGTTATCTGCCCCTCATGTTTCTTGGATGGTATCAACCATCAAGCCAACTTCAAACTGCAACGACATGTCAGACTTCTCCTCAGAAAGGTATCCCAGCATCTCCTAAACTACCTGAACAGTTGTGTTTTCCTTCCTGCCCCTCTGCAGCTCTATAAACAGCCGCACCATCAACAACCAATCTCCTACAAACCGAGCTTGGCCAACCTCCTTAACACCCCATATGACATGTCATATACCAGCTGTTATACAGCATGACAACCGTGACCTCGGCACCTGTTTCACCACACATGTCATCTGGATTCTCCACAGGTGGGAACTAGTGCTACAACATGTCCTTAGTTCTTGTCACCCAGCTGGCCTTAATTTACGTTAATTTCTTCCATCTGTGTATTTATTCACAGTATCTACTCTTTTCTTAACTCAGTTTTTGTGTTGTACATCTTTCATTGCTTACCAATACATTTTTCACCGACTCACCCCCTCCCTCCCACCTCTGTTCGTACTTAGCTTTTCACTCTTAACAACTCATACATGATGCTTGGGCAGTAATCTCTGTCTTGCATATTACCCTGTCTTACACCTTTACTCTGTAAGGTCTTCAAATCTCGTCCGATGCCGTCCCCAACAATCTATCTTTCCTTCTCGTCCCGTGTGGTAAGTCCCCCCTGGCCCTCAGTTCCAGGTGACTTTCCCCTGTTCATAGACCTCATTTTCCGTCACCCCTCTGCCTGAAAAAGGAGCCACTTACTCCAAAAGCTTGCCTAATTACAACCATCTTTTTTGTGTGTTCTGCTGCTGCTTAGTGAGTAGATTTTTTATCTATCCACTTAAATTATTTTTGATTATTTATGCAGATTTTTTCAGATAGTAACTTCATATAGATAACTGCAATAATCTTCTTCTAGAAGCCTCATCTGAGAGTAATGTGTGCCTGTCAGAGAAGCTTCCACATAGAAAATGGTATCATCTCCAAATCCCTTACCAGAAACAGGGCTGTGGCTTTGGGCATGTGCACTGGGTAACCGGTACTGCTGTCAAGTGTCATTGTGGCCAGGACGCTAACCAAAATTGACAGCAGAACAGTGACAGCGACATAATGCACTTGTGAAAGAACACAGCTTAGTGTGTGACTCAGGACACATTAAAATCACTTTGGTCATACATGTGCAACTTTCTATGAGGCCTCTTGAAGAACTCCATCGGACTGAGGGCACTTGCCGTTGCTACTTACGGCAACTACTGCCTGTGAATGTTGAAGTTGTGTCAAAGAAATATTGTAAGGTTTACACAACATGATCCAGTGAGAGACCTGAGAGTCATTATTGAACAATTTCGTTATGTTACAGGGTTTAGGATACGAGAGGACCAGTCCCATGGTCTCAACATACGCTCAACTTAAATCATTTTGGTTATCATCTGTGGTGGTCACTTAAAACAATTAGTTTATGCAGCAGACATCTTTAATGCTGAGATGCTTGTTTATGTATTGTGAGAGTCTGCAAAACCATCTAACACTTACTTGAGAATTCTCAATAGATTTGACAGTCCATAACCTCCTAATGAGTGTTTTTAGTACTTTTTTGTAGATGCAACTGTGTGTGTGTGTGTGTGTGTGTGTGTGTGTGTGTGTGTGTGTGTGTGAGTGAGAGAGAGAGAGAGAGAGAGAGAGAGTGAGTGAGAGAGAGAGAGAGTGAGTGAGAGAGAGAGAGAGAGAGAGAGAGAGAGAGAGAGAGAGATTGTTCTCTTATCACAGCTATCTAAGAGAGAATTAGTGTCGTGTTGCTTATTTTATAGTTAGGCAACCTATCTTTATTTTGAAAATGTATGCATTCTTTCAATGCTGTTGTACAAGGCTCTCTTATTTTGAAAATGTATGCATTCTTTCAATGCTGTTGTACAAGGCTCTCTGTATTTCTCTGCACTAATTTGTGTTTTGATAACTTGTGATCTCTTTTTTATTTTGTTTTTTTTAATATATAAAATTTTTGATTACCATATTTATGTATCACAATTTTAAAAATTAAAATAGAAAAAAAAGAGTTTGTTGGTGCATCACTGGTAGACTAAATTTATTTTACACAACAATGAATGTGTAAGTGAACTATGAAAAGAACACCAATTTTAAATGACCCATTGCTGAGTGAAACAGTCATTATTAGAAAAGAACAACTAACTTGATTAGCTGCATGATATGCAAAACAAACATACTGTAAGTAAGAGGTATTACTCATCATTATTCACTAATGTTATCATTACTGGTATCCGTGGAGGAGTCTACAACAGAAGCAGATTTATTTCCTCTTTCCCCATCATCTTCAGTATCATTCCAGAGCATGTCATCTTCACTGTCATCTAGAGTACTTGGAATATATTATGATCGCTGATGCTTCAGTGCTTTCCCAGGCAGGCGAAACCCAGTGTGCAATTGTGTGGGGCACAGCACACTTAATCTTTCCTCTCAGAATCAGTTCACAGTTTGGTTTGCAAAACCATTTTTCATACTGTTTCTGAACATAATCTTTGAAAGGTTTATTGAGACTAATGTCCAGAGGTTGTAACACAGAAGTCATTCCTCCAGAAATAATAACAAGGTCAGGCTTGACTTTGGATCTTCTTTCTTACATCATCAGTGAGATGACCATGAAATGCATCAAGAAAAAGCATGGATGATAGTTTGGAAAGCATACCAGGATGGAATTACCATATATTTTGGAACCAGTAAAGCATGAAAGTTTATCATTCATCCCTTCTCTTGATTTTGAAAAATGACATCATTGGGAAACAGATTTTAATTCTTACGGGTTTTAGAGGTTTGTTTTCTCCTTGAAGATTAAGAAAGAGGATGTTTGTGCCAATTTCTGTGATCCCTAGTGCTACAATTACGTGCTGTTTTTCTCACCCAGATGTTTTGATGGTAATTTCTTTTGTCCCCTGTTCATCAATCATGTGATTATGTAGCATATCAAACCATATTGGTGTCTCATCAGTATTACCTATTTGGCCCATCAAAAAATTCTTCTCTTTCCTAAATGTGATGACATACTGCTGAAATTATTGAAGTTTTCTCTCAGAGTTGTGAGGAAGTTTTTAGCATGTATAGCATCATAAAGTAAGCCCACGCATTTCATAAAACGATCAACCCATCCACAGCTAGCCTTAAACTCATGCCTCGGCATATTAAGAACTGCAGTCACCTCTTTTGCTTTGTTTCTTATGGTATCTCAAGTCACTGGTTGTCCGTTGTTCCTCCTTTCATGGATGAATTCCAAAACTTTTACTTCAACATCAGGATGTCTTCCTTTGTGTAGACCAGTGAATTCGTTTCTAGTAATAGTAGTTGCAAATAATGCCAATTTTTGTTTCTTCCATAAGCAAATGTTACTCTCAGCTACACTGGGCTTATCCCATCGCCCTGTTAGCTTATTTTGCAGTGTAAAGAATGATTTTACGCTTGAAAGTAGCTTCATATGATGATCTTCTCTGCTTGCCTTCCATTTCATGATTATGTAATGCAAACACACTATGTAGTAATACACCAATAATAATGAAATGAAGTTGAGAATTGCAACAGTGCATTGTGCCATGAGAAACAACAGATAAATGCCAATGATGTTGCCTTGAATGACGGATTCAAGTTTGTACTCAAGCGTAATGTGCTGTCATATCTTATATGCACCCAAATTTTGAATACTGCATATGGTAAAAGAAAGTGTGCTTTCAATTCACATAAATGCAATATTTGTCATCCTTTTCTCCCCTTCTATAATGAAACATACTAAATTTTAAAAATTGGCAGTCTGATTTTATTGTGATAACTTTTGAGTGTTATCTCCACATTTCTGTCTTTTGTTCAATAAACTTTTAATGAAATTAAATAAAACGCCCACAGAATAAAATGAACAGATGTCATTCTAGGAAGTGGCTTAATACAGCTAAGAGCCAGAACAAAGTAGCATAATAACAAGAGAAAGGAACATTGTGCTGATACTGAAATAATGGGGCAGGAGATACAGTGATACTTTAAATAAATTCACCTTAGATGCTACATGTTGTCACATCAGTAATCATTTGCTGAAAAAATACATACATTAAAGGACAGTACTTTAAATAATACAAGGCAAACTAGATTTGTACACGTAACAAGATTATGAACAGGAAAGTTGCTACTCACCATGTAGCGGAGATGCTGACTTACAAATAGGCACAACAAAAGGACAGTCACAAATGAAGCTTTCAGCCAGTAAGGCCTTCATCAAAAATAGATGACAGGCACACAGGTTGCCCCGAGACTACAGTTGTGTGTGTGTGTGTGTGTGTGTGTGTGTGTGTGTGTGTGTGTGTGTGTGTCTATTTTTGATGTTGTCAGAGTCTTTGTGTTGTACCTGAGGCTCAGCATCTCTGCTACGTGGTGAGCAGCAAGTTTCCTTTTCATAATACTATTACTTTCCACCCTGAATTTTCAATTGTTAGATTTGTACATGGACATATTTTGATTTTTCTCCTTTTATAGCACCTCTGTATAAACTTAAAAACAGAGAAGGTACAATAGAGTCAATGTGTAGTAAATTTGTAAATGTCATTTGAACTGAAAACTGCTCCGAATCAAAATATCCTACTTTTCTCGTCATCTGTTTCTTATAATTTGTTATATGATGCTCTTAAGATAATTAAGCAGATGTTGTTGTTGTGGTCTTCAGTCCTGAGACTGGTTTGATGCAGCTCTCCATGCTACTCTATCCTGTGCAAGCTTCTAAATCTCCCAGTACCCACTGCAGCCTACATCCTTCTGAATCTGCTTAGTGTACTTGTCTCTTGGTCTCCCTCTACAATTTTTACCCTCCACGCTGTCCTCCAGTACTAAATTGGTGATCTCTTGATGTCTCAGAACATGTCCTACCAACTGGTCCCTTCTTTTTGTCAAATTGTGCCACAAATTCCTCTTTTCCCCAATTCTATTCAGTACCTCCTCATTAGTGCAATTTTGTCATATGATGACATGATGGAGACCGTGGCTATTGTTTGAAGACAAATGTTGATGGTGTTAGGACAGCAACCAGCCTCATTAGTTACGTGTTCTACCCATCTAATCTTCAGCATTCTCCTGTAGCACTACATTTCGAAAGCTTCTATTCTCCTCTTGACCAAACTATTTATCGTCCATATTTCACTTCCATACATGGCTACACTCCATACAAATTCTTTCAGAAACTACTTCCTGACACTTAAATCTATACTCGATGTTAACAAATTTCTCTTCTTCAGAAATGCTTTCCTTGACATTGCCAGTCTACATTTTATATCCTCTCTACTTCGACTATCATCAGTAATTTTGCTCCCCAAATAGCAAAACTCCTTTACTACTTTAAGTGTCTCATTTCCTATTATAATTCCCTCAGCATCACCCGACTTAATTCGACTACATTCCATTATCCTCGTTTTGCTTTTGTTGATGCACATCTTATATACTCCTTTCAAGACACTGTCCATTCTGTTCAACTGGTGTTCAGAGTCCTTTGCTGCCTCTGACAGAATTACAATGTCATCGGCGAACCTCAAAGTTTTTATTTCTTCTCCATGGATTTTAATACCTACTCCGAATTTTTCTTTTGTTTCCTTGACTGCTTGCTCAATATACAGATTGAATAACATCGGGGAGAGGCTACAACACTGTCTTACTCCCTTCCCAACCACTGCTTCCCTTTCATGCCCCTCAACTCTTATGACTGCCATCTGCTTTCTGTACAAATTGTAAATAGCCTTTCGCTCCCTGTATTTTACCCCTATCGCCTTCAGAATTTGAAAGAGAGTATTCCAGTCAACATTGTCAAATGCTTTCTCTAAATCTACAAATGCTAGAAACATAGGTTTGCCTTTCCTTAACCTTTCTTCTAAGATAAGTCGTAAGGTCAGTATTGCCTCACGGATTCCAACATTTCTACAGAATCCAAACTGATCTTCCCCGAGGTCAGCTTCTACCAGTTTTTCCATTCATCTGTAAAGAATTCGCGTTAGTATTTTTCAGCTGTGACTTATTAAACTGATGGTTTGGTAATTTTCACATCTGTCAATACCTGATTTCTTTGGGATTGGAATTATTATATTCTTCTTCAAGTCTGAGGGTATTTCGCCTGTTTCATACATCTTTCTCACCAGATGGTAGAGTTTAGTCAGGACTGGCTCTCCCAAGGCTGTCAGTAGTTCTAATGGAATGTGTCTACCCCCGGTGCTTTGTTTTGACTTAGGTCTTTCAGTGCTCTGTCAAACTCTTCACGCAGTATCATATCTCCCATTTTATCTTCATTTACCTCCTCTTCCATTTCCACAATATTGTCCTCAAGAACATCACCGCTGTATAGACCCTCTATATACTCCTTCCACCTTTCTGCTTTCCCTTCTTTGCTTAGGACTCTGTTTCCATCTGAGCTCTTGCTATTCATGCAAGTGGTTCTCTTTTCTCCAAAGGTCTATTTAATTTTCCTGTAGGCAGCATCTATCCTAACCCTCGTGAGGTAAGCCTCTACATCCTTACATTTGTCCTCTAGCCATCCCTGCTTAGCCATTTTTCACTTCCTGTCGATCTCATTTTTGAGATGTTTGTATTCCTTTTTGCCTACTTCATTTACTGAATTTTTGTATTTTCTCCTTTCATCAAATAAATCAACCCAAGGATTTCTACTAGCCCTCGTCTTTTTACCTACTTGATCCTCTGCTGCCTTCACTATTTCATTCCTCAAAGCTACCCACTCTTCTTCTACTGTATTTATCTCCCCAATTCCTGTCAATTGTTCCTTTGTGCTCTCCCTGAAACTCTGTACAACCTCTGGTGTTTCAGTTTATCTAGGTCCCATCTCCTTAAATTCCCACCTCTTTGCAGTTTCTTCAGTTTTAATCTACAGTTCATAACCAATAGATTGTGGTCAGAGTCCACATCTGCCCCTGGTAATGTCTTGCAGTTTAAAATCTGGTTCCTAAATCTCTGTCTTGCGACTATATAATCTATCTGAAACCTTCTAGTATCTCCAGGGTTCTTCCATGTATACAACCTTCTTTCATGATTCTTGAACCAAGTATTAGGTATGATTAAGTTATGCTCTGTGCAAAATTCTACCAGGCGGCTTCCTCTTGCATTTCTTAGCCCATAACCATATTCACCTACTACGTTTCCTTCTCTTCCTTTTCCTACTGTCGAATTCCAGTCACCCATGACTATTAAATTTTCATCTCCCTTCACTACCGGAATAATTTCTTTTATCTCATCATATGTTTCATCAATTTCTTCATCATCTGCAGAGCTAGTTGGCATATAAACTTGTACTACTGTAGTACGCGTGGGCGTCGTATCTGTCTTGGCCACAATAATGCGTTCACTATGCTGTTTGTAGTAGCTTACCCGCACTTCTATTTTACTCATTATTAAACCTACTCCTGCATTACCCCTATTTGATTTTGTATTTATAACCCTGTATTTACCTGACCAAAGTCTTGTTCCTCCTGCCACCGAACTTCACTAATTCCCACTATATCTAACTTTAACCTATCCATTTCCCTTTTTAAATTTTCTAAGCTACCAGCCCAATTAAGGGATCTGACATTCCATGCTCCGATCTGTAGAACGCCAGTTTTTTTTCTCCTGATAATGGCGTCCTCTTGAGTAGTCCCTGCCTGGAGATCTGAATGGGGGACTATTTTACCTCCGGAATATTTTACCTAAGAGGACGCCATCATCATTTAATCATACAGTAAAGCTAGATTAAGCAGATATCTACTGTGAAAGAGACAAAGAATTTTTAAAGTTCTGTGAATTGATTTTTTGTGGATGTCTTGGATTTAAATAAGGAGTGTTGATTTTTTTAAACAATGCCATGCCACTTCAGCTGCCCAGGCTTGTTTAAATTTATTGATAGTGATGCTGGAATGACTACCTGGAAGAGCACAAATCTGACTTCTTTCTCCATCGTTATCATAGACTTCACTAATTCTCATTGATATCATTGTTGATCAGGTGAGGTGGCACAGTGGTTAGCACACTGGACTCGCAATCGAGAGAGTGACGGTTCAAACCTGTGTTCGGCCATCATGATTTATGTTTTCCGTGATTTCCCTAAATCGCTTAAGGCAAATTCTTGGGGTAGTTCGTTTGAAAGATCATGGTTGACTTCCTTCCCTATCCTTCCCTAATCCAATGCGACCGATGACCTTGCTGTTTGGTTATCTGCCCCAAATCACCCAACCAAACCAACCATCATTGTTGGCAGGTTAAATACTAGTCTTTCTTGCTACTTTTCTTCTCTTTTCCCCCCTGTAAGTAGGGACATTCACACTGATGGCAGGCTTAGAATGGGCAAAACAAATGGCTTAGAATGGGCAAAACAAATGGTGGGAACGTATTGTGGATAAAGTGGTTGGAGGAAGGGAATACGTCCAGCAGGAATTAAGAGGTCAGTGATCACTATGTAAAAGCACTACTAGTTGATAGTGTAAGCTGCTACATATCGTAAGATGATTCTAAATAGCAATGTTTGTGATATGAAACAAAGAGACCGAGAAATTAACTTCCATATTAAATATATGTTGTTGCATTTATTGTGTCACATCTGTGACAACCTTGGACGATGGAGGATAGCTGTGAAATAAAACGAGTACACAGGCTTCATGTAAGATTACTTTAACATTTATTTATATTGCTTGCTTCTGACAGTGAGAAAACTCTAATCTCTTATAAGTGCTGAATGGTGTTGGGTGAACTTAATTTCAATGATTTTTGATATTTCATCAATAGCAGTCAATTTTTCATTAATAATGTTCCAACACAGTAGTACTTATATTCTTTGGATTTTTGTGTTCCAATGTTATGTTGGACATGGAATGCCAGATTTAGGTGTGACACATGAACTATTATTAATTGATTTCAAGGAAATATTTATTTGCCAATCGCATGTGCTTCACGGTTACAGACCTCGTATAGCATGTAGTTTAGGTATAAGTTAAACATTCAGAATTATAAAAACTCTTCCGATATTCAAAATTTCACATTAGAATGGTGTTGAACCTTCCAGACATAAAATGTGTGTCAAAATGGAGCTTGAGGCCAACTGTCTGCTGTGTCGAGGGACCGATGACCTCATCAGTTTGGTCCCATAAGATCTTACTACAAATTTCCAAAAATTTCTGCTGTGTTGATTTAGTGGTGAGTGAACCTTGATGGAAGTTTACTTGTATGACCAGGAGATAGAGGTTTCAAGAAAAGGAGGTCGGTTAATGTTGTAAGATAGCAACAGACAGTACATTAATTAAAGTTGGAGAACAGGAAAAGGAATTAGCTGTGGCTTTATCATTAGAACCATCCCAGCATTTGGCCGAACTGATCTAGAAAACTTGGAGGAAATTTATACCCAAATAAGGGTTATTATCTGCAAGCCTTTTTTTCTATAAAAGTCCAGTTTCTTAGCAACTGCAACATCTAGCTAACATGGGAGTCGAAACATAAGATGTACTGATTTCATCCAGTAGGATATAATCTTCATGAGCATTTACTGAGGCAACTAGTATAGGCTATACTCTGTGAAAGATTTTTAACTCCTGGAAAAAAATAGCTTTTATTTTCTAGATCAAATCAGTTATTGTGAAGTTTCCAGATTCATGAACTTGTCAGGCCGATACATTCATTGAAAATTTCTATTTTTTGAGGACATATTGAGGAAGATTCACAGCCATGAGGTCACTAGAAATTGTAAGAAAATCATGTTTATTGAATTCTGGAAGTTCATGCAAGTGCCATAAAGGCTGTAGAAAATGGTTCACTGAATGGTTCTTGTTTGCTATCCAATTTCTTTGGTTTTGATTAATGTTTGCCGTTTCAAACCAGTTTCAAGTCCAACCTCACAGATCTAGGTCTTTTGAGCCATCATGATCAGTTTATTACTGTTTTCATATTTACCACCTAGGCACACGAAAAAATTTCAATTCCTCTTTTTTCATTGTTGTTTATAGTTTTTAAGTACTCCTTCATCTTCTCCCCATGTTGTCTTTTCCTTTCTTCTGTCCATGTTGTTCCCGATTTCTTATTTCTTCTATATTGAAAGTTTCTAAATTTAGTATTTTATTCTTAAAAAGGTTTCTGTCTGTTATTTCTGATTCTTTGATATTGTTTCTTTCTAGTTATTTCCTTATGTCTGTAATCCGCGCTATTGTCAATTTCTTCTTCCAGAAATACAGGAATATTTATGTCGTGAGCCTTTTCTCATTCATTCAGTAGAGGTTTCCAAAAAATATTAATCTTCTTTGTAGCCGTTACTTCTGATGTTTTCTGTATATTTTTGTAGATCTCCTCATTAGTTCTCATTTTGCATTTTGGAGCCCTCTGTAGTTTGTAATAATGCAAACTAATTATTATTATTATTATTATTATTATTATTATTATTCCCATTTAAGAGAGCGTTTGAACTTGAATTCCTTTATGATGATTGTTTGTTTTTCTGAGCCCAAATTTTCTTCATGTGTTCGCTGTGTTGTTTCTTTCGCTCCGCTGTCCATTTGCATCCTGGTCTCTTCTGTGTTGTGGTGTCAAATTTATGTTTTTTGATGGTGTTCCTGAATTCAGTTCTATTTTCTGCATCATTTACTGTTATGTGTGCTTGTCTGAGGTCCTCTTCAACTTCTTTTATCCATTTTGTTTTTCCCCTGCCTGAGTTGATGACTTTAAGAGTTCGCTTTGAAATTCTGTTTTCATTCATCCTGTGGATATGTCTGTAGAACTGCATTCTTCGTTTCCTTATTGTATCCGTAATCCTGTCTGTGTATTTATATAATTCTGATGTTGGTCTCTTCTTCCAGATTCCTTGCTCTTGTATCGGGCCAAAAATTTTCCTGAGAATTTTCCTTTCTTGTTTCTCTATTTCTTTGATTTTAGTTTGCCCACCTATTTGTGTTGTTTCAGATGCATACAGTGTCTCCAGAAGTACGTCAGTGTTGTAGTGCCTCAATTTTGCGTTAATGGATATGGACTTTTGGTTATAATAGTTCCACGTGAGTTTATATGCTTTCTGTAGTTTTTTTATTCTTTCCTCATTGGCCTTTAGGTTGATCCCTGATGGCTGGATGATTTCTCCCAGGTTCTTAAAATGTGGTACTTGAACGATTTTCCCATGGGTTGTCACAATAGGCAATTTGTCTTGTGGCAATCTTTCTATGTACTGGGTTTTCTCATATGAGATTTGCAGGCCAGTTCTTTGTGCGATTTCGTGTAACTTCTCTATGGCGTTAGTGGCTTCTTTTCTATTATTTGTGAGGATTGCAAGGTCATCCGCAAAAGCTAAACACTTCACATTGAATCTATTGTCTTTTCTAATGCCAATTTGGATTCCTTTGGCTTCTTTTTCCCATGTCCTGATAATTTTTTTCAAGGATGATATTAAAGAGTAATGGTGAAAGTCCGTCACCCTGTCGCACTCCAGTTTGGATTTCAAATGGATCCGAGATATCCCCCATAAGTTTAACCTTGGAGACTGTGTCAGATAATGTTTCCCGAATGATTGCTCTTGTCTTTCTGTCAATGCTGAACTCTTCCAGCGTCTTGCAGAGCGCTAATCTGTCTATTGAGTTGTAGGCCTTTTTAAAATCTACAAAAGTAACCACTGTGTTTCGGGTGTTTCTCATCTGGAGAATCATTTTCAGATTCCAGATCTGCTCTATGCATGATCGTCCCTTGCGAAAACCAGCCTGGTATTCTCCTATCTGTGGGTCAGCTTGTTCTTCTAATCTATTCATGAGAACTTTTGATAGGATTTTATATGTGACCGGTACAAGTGAGACACCCCTGTAATTATTTGGTTCAGTGTTGTCGCCTTTTTTGTGGAGTGGATGGATGAGAGCGCATTTCCATTCAGAAGGGATCTGTTCTGCTTCCCAAATGTTTAATATGATTTTGTGAATTTTTCTTGTTAATCTTTCATCATTTAGTTTCCATAGTTCTGCAATAATTCCATCTTCTCCTGGGGCTCTATTGTTTTTGAGTGTCTTGATAATTTCTATTATGTCATTGATGGTTGGCAGTTTAGCGTCGGGATTTGGTGTAGACGTCTCATAGTGAATATCCTCTGTGGGTCTTTTGCAGTTGAGAAGTTTGTTGAAATAGTCTGTGAGGACTTGGCAGTTATTCTTCTAGTGAACCATCTGGTTTCGTGAAACAAAGATTGGGTGGCTGGTATCCTGAAATATGTTCTTTAAACGTCTTATAAAAATTCCTGATGTTGTTCTTCTTAAAGTCTTGTTCTATCTCATCTAGTTTCCGTTTGTCATAATTTCTTTTTTCCCTCCGAATAGTTTTTCGGATTACTAGAAATTGTTGCGATTTTTCTGATGTTTTGCGACTATTGAAGTTTTTCCAGGCGTTGGTCCTTTCTTCTAATGCTTCGCCACATATTATATTCCACCACCTGTGTTTTCTCCTTCTCGGAGGTTGACCCAATTTCATCGTGGATTTGAGAAGGTCCATAAGTTCGTCCAGTTTGTGGTGTTTGTCTGACTAATTTCCTGTAAGATGTTTTCCTTGTTGAGTTTTATGTATTCGGGGTCTGGTCTCAGCATGTTGTTTAGTTTTGGCTTTTTTCTATTGGGTTGTAATCTGGCCTTTATCTGTAGAAGATGGTGGTCTGAGTCAAAAAATCCTCTTCTTGTTTTCACATTCAGAATTTCTGCTGTGTTACTCTTGGAGATGGCCACATGGTCTATCTGGAATTCACCCAGCATTGTGTTGGGCGACTTCCAAGTATAAAGTTTCTTATTCGGTTTTTTGAATTGTGTTGACATAATTAGAAGGCCGAAATTTTCGCAAAAACTTATCAATCTTTCCCCATTCTTGTTAGTTCTCTTGTGAGCTGTATGGATTCCGGTGATTTTCCTGTATTTTTTCTCTTTACCTAATTGTGCATTAAAGTCGCCTAACAAGATTATTACATGGTGTTTGGCAATTTTGTTTGTTGTCTCTTCAAGGTCATTCCAGAAGTCGTCCACTTTCTGGCGGTTCTTCTTGTTATAGTTATTTGTGGGTGCGTGTGCGTTGATCAAGGTATATGCTTTGTTGGCCGATTTGATGGAGAGCGTTGATATACGTTCTGAGGCAGAATGGAAGTCAATGACAGAGTCGCTGATAGATTTGTGGACTGCAAATGCTGTGCCAAACTGTTTATTATTATTATTATTATTATTATTATTATTATTATTATTATTATTATTATAGCCTAGATCTTAGATAATATCAAACTAAGAAATATGTAACCAAAATTGTTGAAATATATAAACAAACATATAAGAAGCAATTATATGTTAAAAAGAATTTTTTTTTCTTCTTTTTTTTTCCCTCTGGAAAAGTGTAAGTTTCACAGACAGTCTAGTCAACTATCTGCATTAATTCTTAAACAGTTCACCTCTGCAACAAAGAACTGAAGTATAAGTGTCTCCTATTCAAGTATTTAAGTCACACTGTAACAGACTGCACAGTTAATTATAATATATAAGGTGCTTTTGCTTTCACAATTTTTTTCCCAACATTTGAGGCTTTAATGAAACAAATTGGTTACACATGTATCGTTCAAAGTATTTTCCATCACTGGTCACTACTTTCTCCCGTCTTTTGGGCAGTGTACAAAACCTGTGTTGAAAAAATTGTTAATCTTTTGAAGCAATCCACGAATCGATCCAATTTGTGACTTCTTCATGAGATAGAAAGTGTTGGTCAGCCAGGCCATGTGCAATTGATCTAAAAAGGTGATAATCAGAGGGAGCAATGTCTGGGGAATACGGCGGGTGGGATATGACTTCCCATTTTAACATTTCCAAAAAAATTTTGACCTCTTTTGCAATGTGGAGTCGAGTGTTGTCGTGCTGCAAAATCACTTTATTGTGCCTCTTGCTGTACTGAGGCTGTTTGTCTTTTAATGCTCTGCTCAAACACATTAATTGTGTTCAATAACGAGCACCTGCGATTGTTTCACTTGGTTTTAACACCTCATAGTACATGATGCTGAGCTGGTCCCACCAAATGCAGAGCATGATCTGGGAGCCATGAATATTCGGTTTGGCCGTCTACTTGAGAGCATGGCCAGGATATCCTCATGATTTTTTGCATTTAGGGTTATCGTAATGAACCCATTTTTCATCCCCGGTCAAAATGCGATGCATAAATCCCTTCCAGTTTTGCTTCTGAAGCAACTGTTCACGAACGCCATTCGTCTTTTGGTTTCAGCTCACACGGGACTCAGGTTCCTTCTTTCTGAATCATGCCCATAGCCTTGAGTTTGATGCGAGTCTTCACTCAGCAATGTCTCCAATTCTACATCTTCGAAAACATTTTCTCTTCCACCACTATGCTGGTCTATGACGTTAAAATCACCCCTCTTGAAGCATTGAAACCACTCGAGACACATTCTTTCACCAATAGCATCCTTACCATACGTACTTTAGAGCATTCGATGAGACTCGACCAGTGTTTTCTTCATATTGAAATAAAACAATAACACCTCCCGCAAATGACGAGAATTAGGCTCGTAAACTGATATTTTCAATCAAGAACAACTTTATGATGCAGAGACAAATCGACTAATGTTTGAATGAGCTTATGTTGACTGAGGTCTAAGCTAACTGCCTGACGTCTGCTACCTGTTTCTTTCAACGCAACTTACCGTTGTCGCCACCTATCGGCAAACGGCAGAAGCAAAGTTGTACACCTTGTACTTTTCCAAATGTTCTGTTACCATACATGGTCTTTGTCTGATAGTACTGTGCAACCTTGTATAATTTGTCCAAGAATCATACTCGTAGTGTGAAACATTTGTTAAGTGAAACAATTTATACTATAAAAATTAATATAAAATAGACTAATGCGCTCCATGCAGAAAAAGTACTGAAAGTTTTATCCTGTTCATGCCATTTATTCAAAGAAAATTATATGTACAGTATTATGTACTTTATTTATTATTCACGATACACAACTAATTCTTTTTGGCCAGGAAGTTATCTATAGGTGTACAGTCCGACTGATTTCCATGCATTCAGCATTTCTCTTATTGGGCCAGAAAATTTCTGCTTTGCTGTTATCGCATCCTCCTCCTCTGAAGAATACCTCTCCACAACTTCTGCTGTTAAATGCACTGTAACTCCATAAGCTGTTCAGTGATCATTTCTTGGTTGTGATCTTTCACAAGCTCATCGATATCATTGTTATCCACTTCTAGTCCCATGCTCTTTGTCAAAGACACAATCTTGTTGGCTAGGGGCTCCATAGGTACTAACTCAAATGCCTGAGTGTCACATTCATCAATGCACTCCAGCGAAAGCTTCTTCCAAGCAGAAGTGAGAGTTATCTTGGTAATCCCTTCCCATGCCTTTTTGATAATCTTGATGCAGACAACAATGTTGAAGTGATATTTCTGAAATTCTTCAAGGAGGTGGTCTTGTAGGCCTGAAGAATGGGCAGGAGCGTTGTCCATAACAAGCAAGTCATGGAGTGGCAGATTCATCTCAAGCAAATATTTCCTCACCAAAGAACCAAGTACTTCATTGATACAATCATAAAAAATATTCTAGACTTTACACTTCTTGAAGGCTTGTAGAGTTTCTGAATGGTAAACAAGCAGCAGTTGATAATTTTCAAATTGCCACTTGCATTAGCATGGAATAACAGTGTGAGACGGTCTTTCATTGGCTTGTAACCAAGCAATGCATTCTCCTCTGCTGTTATAAAGGTATGCTTCAACATCTTTTTCCAGAATAGACCTGTCTCGTCACAATTAAAACCTGTTGTGGTAGATAACCCACAGAATCTACGAGCATCTTGAAGTTGCTGATGAAGTTCTTTGCTGCCTTTGTGTCGGAGCTGGCTGCTTCGCTGTGCCTCACAGCACTGTGGATGCTGGTTCTTCCTTAAATTTCTTGAACCACCCACAGCTTCCCTTAAACACCTCTTCGGCCACTGATGATCCTGGCATCTTCTTAACGAGGTCAGTGAAAATCATTCTTGCCTCCTCACAAATGATGTTAATACTATCGCAACCTCTCGACATTGTCGAGAATACGAAACCGTCGTTTAGATACTCTTGTCACTCTCTTTGAAGCATCTATCTCCTTAACCTTGTCCTTGTTCTTAAGGGTAGTGCAAGTAGTTGATGTAGACAGATTGTCTGTGCATGCTAAATTAGCTTTCTCTTGTGGTTGTCTTCTTGCAGCTTTATTTTTGGGACATTTCTAAGAAGGTTACTAAAATTTGCACACAAAAAGACATTGTGTGAACACTAGTTTAGAAAACTTTGTGATCACAAGCTGCATGAAGACAGTAGCAGGAAGAGCGCTAAACCCAGACTGCAATACATACTAAAGACATTTTCCATGTCCCGCTGCTAATATATTGTTCAACATTTCACCCACTGTGCGTGAATCGCTGGTGATGTCACACTAAATTTTCATCACTCATTAAACGAGTCCTTTTTTTTACAGTTTGTTTTGTTTGTTATGCAAATTGTGTGTTACGGGAGATGCTTGTTAAGCAAGATTCCACTGTATATTTCTATAAGTAGAGAAAGATCACTCAACTTTGTAAGAAGTCAGTGGCGCATATTTATACAGAGAGATTATGCTAGGAATAATATTCTCAGTGGGTTTTGTACACCACCCACTTTACCTGGAATAACACTGACCTGAACTGCATCTTCTGTTATTCCCACAGTCTCTCGGAGAGGCATACTTGAAGTCTCCAGTTTCTTGATAGTGTCTGTAAACCAGATGAAGTGACTTGTGATGTATGAAACTGAACGGAGTGCTTCAGAACTGTTGAATGCTGACAAGGATTCACTCACAGACACTGCAGGATCAGAAGTAGTGTTCATCATTGACTTCACAGCTTTGAAGTGCTTATGGTAGAAAATCACAGTTTCAATCCATGTTGTCCACCTTCTTGTCAATGACTCTGGAGGCAGAGGTACATCATATAGTCACTCCTTGTAGCATTTTACATAAAAAGGGCATTTCAAGAAAACCTTCTTCATTGCTGATATGTGTCTTCTGGGAATAGATGTTAACTCTCCCTGTCACTCATTGGACTGCATGAGCCATGCTTGTAACATGCATTAAGTTCGTATAAAATGTAATAAATGATTTCGCTGCTTTCACCATGTATGAAACTAATCTGTGTACATAAATATGACCCTATGTCCATTGATGCCATCTGATCATAGTACCGAAAGTCTATGATTAATGAATCTAGTAATTATTGTACTATTTGTTGCCTCCAAATTTGTTTTACAATAAATTAAATAGGATTTAGATGCAGCGTCAGAGTCCAACTCACTCACAGTTAGATTAGTGATGACATAGCTTATCATTACATCAGCAGAAATCCGTATAGGTGATGTGCCAATGTCAGCCCAATTTATTTTCTAATATGTCAGCATAGAAGGACTCTAGATAATTCTTTATGAGAGTGGGCTTATCAGGGATGTTGCAGTTGCAATATTTCTCTAAGAAATGTTTAAATTCAGATGCCCCAAGTTTGTTCCAGGGTATGTTCCCTGCCCAGTACAAAACACAGTTCTTTGTAAAATTCACTGTTAGATGATATAGGCTGCCCCTGCAACTGTGTTAAGTGAAATCTGTTTCTTTGAAGAATTCCATTGTTTACTCCTAATATGTAGAGTGCTTTGTAAATGTTGTTTAATTTGAAATTTCATTGTATATCCTACACGTTTATCACAAGTTTGACAGAGGACTTTGTCATCATCAGTGGGTAAAGCACTGTCAATAGAAATCCATGTTTGATGACAATGAAAACGCATTCGGAGCTATGGTTAATTTACATGCAAATGACTGTCACACATTGTGAAGTGTTGAGGCTTAAAACCAGAGGCGCAGACGATTCTGCGGAGAGCTAGGGTGCAAATTTCTCGACCTCCGCTATCGGGTGGAGAAATGTAGGGTCCCCCTGAATAGGTCAGGCGTGCACTACACGCCGGAAGCGGCTACGAGGGTAGCGGAGTACGTGTGGAGTGCACATGGGGTTTTTTTAGGTTAGAGAATTCCCTCCCTAGGCCCGACAAGACGCCTCCTGAGACGCGGCAAGGCAGGAGTAGGCAAAATGCAACAAGGAATAACAATATTAATGTGCTAATGGTAAACTGCAGGAGCATCTATAGAAAGGTCCCACAACTGCTCTCATTAATAAACGGTCACAACGCCCATATAGTACTAGGAACAGAAAGTTGGCTGAAACCAGACGTAAACAGTAATGAAATCCTAAACTCTGATTGGAATGTATACCGCAGAGATAGGCTGGACAGTGAAGGGGGAGGCGTGTTTATAGCGATAAGAAGTGCAATAGTATCGAAGGAAATTGACGGAGATTCGAATTGTGAAATGATTTGGGTGAAGGTCACGGTTAAAGCAGGCTCAGACATGGTAATTGGATGTCTCTATAGGCCCCCGGGCTCAGCAGCTGTTGTGGCTCAGCACCTGAAGAATAATTTGGAAAATATTTCGAGTAGATTTCCCCACCATGTTATAGTTCTGGGTGGAGATTTTAATTTGCCGGATATAGACTGGGAGACTCAAACGTTCATAACGTGTGGCAGGGACAAAGAACCCAGTGAAATATTTTTAAGTGCTTTATCTGAAAACTACCTTGAGCAGTTAAACAGAAAACCGACTCGTGGTGATAATATATTAGACCTTCTGGTGACAAACAGACCCGAACTATTTGAATCAGTTAATGCAGAACAGGGAATCAGCGATCATAAAGCGGTTACTGCATCGATGATTTCAGCTGTAAATAGAAATATTAAAAAAGGTAGGAAGATTTTTCTGTTTAGCAAAAGTGACAAAAAGCAGATTACAGAGTACCTGACGGCTCAACACAAAAGTTTTGTCTCAAGTGCAGATAGTGTTGAGGATCAGTGGACAAAGTTCAAAACCATGGTACAATATGCGTTAGATGAGTATGTGCCAAGCAAGATCGTAAGAGATGGGAAAGAGCCACCGTGGTACAACAACCGAGTTAGAAAACTGCTGCGGAAGCAAAGGGAACTTCACAGCAAACATAAACATAGCCAAAGCCTTGCAGACAAACAAAAATTACGCGAAGCGAAATGTAGTGTGAGGAGGGCTATGCGAGAGGCTTTCAATGAATTCGAAAGTAAAGTTCTATGTACTGACTTGGCAGAAAATCCTAAGAAATTTTGGTCCTATGTCAAAGCGGTAGGTGGATCAAAACAAAATGTTCAGACACTCTGTGACCAAAATGGTACTGAAACAGAGGATGACAGACTAAAGGCCGAAATACTAAATGTCTTCTTCCAAAGCTGTTTCACAGAGGAAGACTGCACTGTGCTTCCTTCTCTAGATTGTCGCACAGTTGACAAAATGGTAGATATCGAAGTAGACGACAGAGGGATAGAGAAACAATTAAAATCGCTCAAAAGAGGAAAGGCCACTGGTCCTGATGGGATACCAGTTCGATTTTACACAGAGTATGCGAAGGAACTTGCCCCCCTTCTTGCAGCGGTGTACCGTAGGTCTCTAGAAGAGCGAAGCGTTCCAAAGGATTGGAAAAGGGCACAGGTCATCCGCGTTCTCAAGAAGGGACGTCGAACAGATGTGCAGAACTATAGACCTATATCTCTAACGTCGATCAGTTGTAGAATTTTGGAACACGTATTATGTTCGAGTATAATGTCTTTTCTGGAGACTAGAAATCTACTCTGTAGGAATCAGCATGGGTTTCGAAAAAGACGATCGTGTGAAACCCAGCTCGCGCTATTCGTCCACGAGACTCAGAGGGCCTTAGACACGGGTTCACAGGTAGATGCCGTGTTTCTTGACTTCCGCAAGGCGTTTGACACAGTTCCCCACAGTCGTTTAATGAACAAAGTAAGAGCATACGGACTATCAGATCAATTGTGTGATTGGATTGAGGAGTTCCTAGATAACAGAACGCAGCACGTCATTCTCAATGGAGAGAAGTCTTCCGAAGTAAGAGTGATTTCAGGTGTGCCGCAGGGGAGTGTCATAGGACCATTGCTGTTCACAATATACATAAATGACCTGGTGGATGACATCGGAAGTTCACTGAGGCTTTTTGCAGATGATGCTGTGGTGTATCGAGAGGTTGCAACAATGGAAAATTGTACTGAAATGCAGGAGGATCTGCAGCGAATTGACGCATGGTGCACGGAATGGCAATTGAATCTCAATGTAGTGAAGTGTAATGTGATGCGAATACATAGAAAGATAGGTCCCTTATCATTTAGCTACAAAATAGCAGGTCAGCAACTGGAAGCAGTTAATTCCATAAATTATCTGGGAGTACGCATTAGGAGTGATTTAAAATGGAATGATCATATAAAGTTGATCGTCGGTAAAGCAGATGCCAGACTGAGATTCATTGGAAGAATCCTAAGGAAATGCAATCCGACAACAAAGGAAGTAGGTTACAGTACGCTTGTTCGCCCAATGCTTGAATACTGCTCAGCAGTGTGGGATCCGCACCAGGTAGGGTTGATAGAAGAGATAGAGAAGATCCAACGGAGAGCAGCGCGCTTCGTTACAGGATCATTTAGTAATTGCGAAAGCGTTACGGAGATGATAGATAAACTCCAGTGGAAGACTCTGCAGGAGAGACGCTCAGTAGCTCGGTACGGGCTTTTGGTGAAGTTTCGAGAACACACCTTCACCGAGAGTCAAGCAGTATATTGCTCCCTCCTACTTATATCTCGCGAAGAGACCATGAGGATAAAATCTGAGAGATTAGAGCCCACACAGAAGCATACCGACAATCCTTCTTTCCACGTACAATACGAGACTGGAATAGAAGGGAGAACCGATAGAGGTACTCAGGGTACCCTCCGCCACACACCGTCAGGTGGCTTGCGGAGTACGGATGTAGATGTAGATGTAGAGCAAGAAAGGAAAGCATTTAAAACAGTTCATTGTTGTCTGTATATGACTGGTGCAATTTAGATTTGATGTTATGGGATAGACAACAGTCTGAGAAACACAATAATAAAACTTAATTTTCTTCCTGTTTTGCTATGTAATGAAAATGTACTGGACTTATAAAATTTGTAATAAACCCACAATAATAATAAAATATGAAAAATTATGTAATATAGTGTGAAATATGTATTACAACTCAAAATATTTAACTTAAAACTTTGAAATAAGGATCCTTTCGGTATAATTCACCATAATTTTAGTCTTTCTTATAACTACATATAAAGAAACAGAATATGTAATTACATAAAAGGCAGGCTCTATTTATTGTTATTATTATTACTATGGGTTGCCACTCAAATGTTGAGGTCAGGTTTAATCGTGTAGCAAAAAAGTTAATTTAATGATGTAAATAAAATAGAAAGAAACTTCCACGTGGGAAAAATATATTAAAAACAAAGATTCCAAGACTTACCAAGCGGGAAAGTGCTGGTAGACAGGACACACACACACACACACACACACACACACACACACACACACACACACACACACACACACACACACACACACAATTTCGAGCTTTCGCAACCGGCGGCTGCTTCGTGAAAACCCACATACTTTCATCTTTCTTTTTCCTTCCCTCTTTCCTGACGAAGCAGCCGCCGGTTGCGAAAGTTCGAAATTTTTTGTGTGTGTGTTTGTGTGTTATTTTATTGTGCCTGTCTAACGGCGCTTTCCCGCTTGGTAAGTCATGGAATCTTTGTTTTTAATATAAAAAGTTAGTTTAATTGACATGTCCGTATTATGTCAGTATCACATCGTAGAATACTGATCTATACTCTGATAATGCGTAGAGTGTGAGCACACAGAAAATAAACTTAAGTTATCACAGAATCTGGCATGTCATGTCCTGTGCATATCTTCTCACTTCTTACCCTATCCAAATTCCTTGCTTATGTAGCTATTGGGTGGACTGAGTAGCTCTCTCTCTCTCTCTCTCTCTCTCTCTCTCTCTCTCTCTCTCTCTCTCTCTCTCTCTTTTCACTTTTGTTCTCTTTCTGCTAGGTGGTGGTGCCACGGGGAGCAGCGAAGGCTAAAGGTTTGTTGGCGTCCTGCATAAAAGACAATGATCCTTGCATCTTTCTGGAACCCAAGGTGCTATATCGGTCAGCAGTTGAAGATGTGCCGGTTGATGAGTACCTGCTTCCTCTGGGGAAGGCAGATATTGTTTTGGAAGGTTAGTTACTTGGGGATGGGGAATAATGTGTCATCGTTGACACACATTTAATTATGTTTTCAGTTAATCCTTTACTTTCTCCTAATTGATGTGTTACATATCACATTGCTTAATTAAGTTGCTAAACAGAGCAGTATTCTAAGAAACTATCATTTCATATAATCTTGGCACATTTTGTTTGTCTGTGTAGGTAACACCTAATGATAGTTTCTGCTCGTCATTGTAAAACTTAGCGATTGCTGCTCAGATGGTATTGCAGTTGTGAAATTATCAATAAAAGTATTTGCAATTTGTATTTCACTTTGATCATTGCTTATTTTGTATATAAAGGTATGCAATTTCAAATGGATTGCCTCTGGACATATACTCAGTCTGGTGAACTCTTGAAAGCAATTTAACCTCATCACGTTTACTCAAAATTTGTAGATCTATATTCAAGTATAAAATTAGCAACATTCTACAGCAGCAGAAAACTCATTACTTCTGAGTTTGACAACTGCTTCATAGCATGTACCTCACTGACTCTATTTGGAAATGAGTGCAATATCAAGCTCCTATGCACACCATTTTTTCCCCAAAAGGGAAATGTCAGCATCTAATCTTGTCATCTCCTTTTAGTTGTTGTATAAAAAAATTACGCATGTGTGTGTTACAAAGAAATTAGAAATATAAATTGCTACTGAGTTTTCTGTCTTAATATTACTGCAGTTGAAGACTATTTTCTACCAGTCATGTTTTGCTTTTAATTATAAAGCATCTCCCATGATCATTTTGGTACCATATACATACAGGGGTTGGACAAAAATGTGGAAACACCAGAGAAGTGCATGCTTGGACATAAATTAATGTGCTAGCCAAGCCTGCAAGCTGCACTGTAGTATTTGACCAAGAACGGCCCATGTCCAGTGTCCTCAATCCGTTGCAAGTGTTCTGTGGAGTTGCGAGTGCATTATGTCAGAGCTAAGTGAATTCAAACATAGAAAAATTTTTGGTGCTCGTATGGTAGGTGCATCTGTAGCCAAGGTAGCCGAAGTGTTTGGTATTTCAAGAGGAACTGTATCAAAGATTTATACCATATCCCAAAAAAGTGGAAAAACATCATCTGCTAAGTCACAACATGGACGAAATTGTGTTTCGTGTAATCGTGCCAGATGATCATTCAAGGGGACCATGATGAAGAATATGAAGACAACTGCAAAAGTCACTGCAGAACTGAATGTCACACTTGCGAGCCTTTCAGCCCCAAAATAACATAAATGGAGCTCCAGACGCAGGGAATTTCGTGACGAGCTGGAGTTCCAACACCACTTACCAGTGTTGCAAATGTTTGTAACAGAAAAATGTGGTGTGGAAATCATAAAACGTGGACTATGGAGCAACATAAGAAATCAGTTTGGTTGGATGAGTCGTGTTTCACAGAAGGAATTTGCCTGGATGTGTCTGAAAGTTTCAGTCAGAGTCAATTATACCTCCTTCAAATACAATTTTTTTCCTCATGAGATGAATATGGGAAGAATTAATCAGTTGTCATAAGGCATTCTAATGTGTTACACTCTACATAACAAAAGTTTACAGAATTAGTTTGTTACCATCACTACAGCCCATTTGCCATCCGCTGCTTCATAAATAACTCATCTTTCAGAAATAATCACATGATTGTGTGCCATTTGTCGTAGTGTAGTTTCACTCTAAGTGACAAGTTATATTTTACCATAAATGTGTCTTACATAATTTCAGTACTTGTATTTATAAGGAGCAGTCTCATGGAAACAAGACAATTGGGAAAAATGTAAGTAAACTCTAAAGTAATCATTATAACTGCTGATACTTTTACCCCATTGTGAGCGAAGACAGTCAATGCCTTCATTGACAAATGTTTTTGGTTGCCTACAGAACGATGATGGTATCACAGAGTATACCTCTTTGTTTTATGCAAATCGATGGTTACAGATGTCTTTCTTGGAGGATGTGTAAGGGCTTCCCAGCAAAACTTCTCCATTGTAGACAAAACAACCTTGGCAACTTGTGGGCGGGCCTACATCTTGCAGAAGTTTGGCTGGAAAGCCCATACACATCCTCCATACAGTCCACATCTCTCCCCATATAATTCGTATATTTTTGATGCCCCGAAGAAAGACTTTCATAACTGTCAATTTACTTTGGACAAAGAACAGCACACCTGGGTACAGCTATGGTTCCGTAGGCAATTGCAAACATTCTCCCATGAAGACATTGACTGCCTTGTGAGATAAATGTATTAACAGGTATGGCAGTTAATTTTGAAATTGTATATGGCTTAGTTACTTTTTTCCATCTGTCATATTTTCACTTGACTGCTCCTTATATTTGCAAATCTATGTGAAGATTGAAAACATACAACATTTTATAAACATTGCACCATTCCGCTAGACATGTTGTAAATCACCTGAGCTACAGGTGAAGATCAAGGTATGTGGGAAATAGTTGCATAGACAAGATATCCTTCAGAAAGTCCCACAGGAAAAACTCGCAGTGGGTTAAGTCAGGAAATCTAGGCAGGCATTATTAGTGCATCCTCTGCATTCTAACCGCCTCTATGGGAAGCTATGATTGAGATACTCCCACTTATCTCTGTGGTAGTAAGTCATACAGCCATTGTGCTGTCTTATCATCATCTTTCAGATGTAGTGTTAGCCAGTTTTCCAACACGCCATGGAAATCATTCCGATGATTGTAGGTTCTTGGAAGAAAAAGGGTTCATAATCCATTCTCTTTCGAAATGGTACAAGGATACATTACTTGAAGTTTAAACTGGTTCATATTCTACAGCTGTGCACACTCAATAAAGATGAAGGAATAAATTTTTTGGTTACCTTGCTCGATATTCTCAAATTCTCTGCCTATGGTTTCTTGCCACCAACCCCCCCCCCCCCTCCCCCCACTGCTCGTGGTCTGGTGGTTGGCTTTTCTGCCTCTGGCTCACGAGATCCCAGGTTCAATTCCCAACCAGGTTGGGTATTTGCTGTGCCCGGGACTGGGTGTTTGTGTTGACAAGTGACTAGATTTGACTACAAAGAAAAAAAATCAGACTGTGGGAAAAATTAGGACTTTATACAGGCTCTGAGGACAGGGCAGTTAAGTGCCCCACAAATCAAACTTCATCTCTCTCTTTTTGAACAAAGGTATAAAATTTTTAAACAGGAAAATAATTAATGTACTTTGCACCAATATACACTGCCCAGTCTCATTAATGTTACCACCTGTCAAAGGCCTGAATAATGGCATTCTGCGGCACAGACTGCTGTGGGACATGCAAGAAGAGTGTCAATGAAGTTCTGGAAGGTACCAACATGGATATGGAGCCACGCTGACTCCAGCGCTGTCGTCAGCTGTGCCAGGTTTCTTGGTTCAGGATCCACATCATATACAGCATGATTGAGGTGGTCCCACAGACTCTTGATTAGTTTTGAATCTGGATAGTTTGGTAGCCAAGGGATTATAGTTAACTGATGCTGGTGCTCTTCGAACAACACATGTACAGTGCGAGCTGTGTGGCATATCGCATCATCCTGCTGGTAGATGCCACCGTGTTGAGGGAAAACAAACTTCACGTAGGGGTGGACATGATCCCCAAGGATAGAACATACTTCTGTTGATCCATTGTGCCCTCCAGAATGAAGAGGTCACCAAGGGAATGCCGTCCGGCCTGGTCCCCATCCGACAATTGTTGCAATGTATCTGTTTCATACATCTCACACCGTACACACCGTTATTCATCTGTCATCTGCAAAGGCCACCAGTTGCGATATTGGTGTGCAAATTCCAACCTTCATCTCACCTATGAACAGCATTCAGCATTAGTGCACCACAGTTGTTCAGCATTGGTTTTGCCATGCATGGTATACTTGAAACAGTTTAAAAATATAGCCATTTTAGAAATGCTTCGGCCTGAAAGCTAATGATCATGGCTTTTTGGAACTTGGATAAATCACACACTCTTTCCGCATTATGGCAATGACTGCACTGTTTTCTGCCTCCCCTCCAACATGCATTATATACTCTCCACTGCTTTTGCTGCCGCCTAAACCAAAAGTGGTATGTCACATCCAGGGAAGGTGTGACATATTACAAGAATCACTGAAGCTGTATTTTAAACTTCCCATTGATTTCTGTGCAGAAACTGAAACCTATATTTTGCCTTTGGGCAAAGATTATGATAGAGATCAAGTTTCTAAATCTCATGTACCAGTCGTCTGAAACATTGACCACAAACAGCAGTATATAAACTCAACTGTGCAATATACTTGGGAGAACTGCTGATGAAGTTTGAAGTAGAGTTCAGTCTGAGTAGCCATAGTGAGTGCACCAACAGCTGTACCACACTCTACTGCTGAGCTGAGAAGGCATACTCACACTGTGATGGTCACAAACTTGTTGTTAATGTCATTCTTATGATGAAAGGAAAATTTGTCATTTTTGCACTGAAGTATGGGTGGAGGGAAGGGGCCAGATAAGGGAAAGCTGACTCAGTTAACAAGTTGTCGGTAGTGCTCCTCCACAAGCTTGCCGATTGACACAAGAAGACAGCTGATTGTACACATGTCCCTTCTGCATATACCCAGTGCAGAGGTGTAGGATGGACAGAGCTGTACAACAAGATGGTTGACTGCTGCGTGCTCGAATTCAGCGATCTGTTGACTCAGATGCTGTGCTCGAGCTGTAGGTAGTGAGTTGTCGGAATTCATGACATTCAAGTGTTGTGGCTGCTCGCACCATGGCACCATCCATGAAGAACAACTCGCCACCAACGCAGCAAGAGAAGGCAACCTAGACATGCCTCTGGGAGTTGCCTTGGATTTGCGGCGGAAAGCCAGTCTAGAAAAGGTTGCTGTGTGCTTGCTTTGAAGATGTAGCAATCAAGAGACACAACCAGACAATGAAGAAGAGACCACCACTGTTTATCATCATTGGTCAAACAGCAGGAAACTCTGACAAAATGTTCAAGCTGTGGAAGCTCCTGGGCTTCCTCATCAGAGTAGAAGTTTTCCCTCGAGACCTGGGTCCTAAACCTCAGTCCTTGTGCCAAGGTGAGGGCCATGTGGCTAAGTAGCGTCACAGTTCACTGAGGTGTGTCAAGTGCTCACATGAGCACAATGGCCACACCTGTGACAGAAGAAAAGAAACAGCATAGAATTACACCTTATGTAGTGGGCCATTTGTTGCCATCTGGCATGGCAGCCAGGCCTTCTTGGGCCACAAGCGAGTCTCAGACAACAGGCCATGGCTCCAGCCCAGAAGATATGCTGATGAAGTGGAAAATGGCAGCAGCCTATGTACTCGATAGACAGCACATATGAGAAACAAGTCGACAACAGCACTTCCTTCCACTGCCCACAAACAGCTGGAATATCTCACCAGTAACAGTGGTGGGGAGGACCAGTAGCAAGCAGCAAGGCGTCAGGCACTGCCTGTGTCCGACAAGCACACCACATTGTTTGCAATTGTTGAGAAGGTAACTGCGAGCTTCACAGTTGCCATAGTGGGAGAGAGGGCTGCTTTCATAGATGCGCTGGGTGCAGAATGTAGGCGACCTGCTGGCAACTGTGTGCAGTACTTACACACAGTCTCTATGCCAAAACAGAAGGGGAGTCTTCCCCCACCACCACTCCAGCCATAGAGTGGAAGGAGAGCGAGAGCACCACCAACTAAGAGATGCTTGTCTTCATCTTTGCTGCCCAGCTAGTTAAGAAGACACCAGCTACCACAGTCACCCCACTGTGGGAGGCCCAAATGGCGGCCAAAATCAATCGGTGGCAACAGGGCATGACGAGTGATGTCCACAGTGAAATAATGTGGGACATCGCACAGTTGCCTGTAGCGTCTGACAACTTCCCACAAAATATGTGGCACAGGAAGACGTAGCAGCCGAATGTCTCAGCAGACAGCGAAGTCGCACCAGTCAAGCTCTGCAACCACTATGGGGAGGAGGGGCTTTAGGTGGGGGGGGGGGGAGGGGGAGGTGGAGGTGGAGGCACAGCTCGTAGCTCAGCCAAAGAGGAGTGATGCCAGAAAAGACACCACAGTCAACCTGGGTCTGCTGCTGTGCTTAGTCAAGTCAGATAAGAGCTCAGCAAGAGGTGTCCACAACGCTGCATGGCTCTGTCGCAATGATTTGACTGACATCTTTGTGACGAACATGAACAATGACAATAGTAAAAAGCAGTTTCATGATACCAGGATGATCTGTTGCAGGTGGCAAGCAAGTTCACCAACTGCCCTTATTGCTCATCCTGACTGTAGCAGTGGTTTTTTTTCTCATGCTATTTGCCATGGAACTTACTCCCTCTCTGCTCTTAACCCACTATCTTCAAACATTTCTATCTGCTATCTTTCGATTGGCTTGAATCGGTGGGTGGTGTGAACCAGATGTATATAGAACATCACAGACCTACATCCAGTGACCCATCAGTTGAAATACTAACCCATTGCAGAAGTGACGTAGTCACCATTCTAGTGCCGTGGTCACCATTATAGTGCAGGCATGGAGGGCTCCCATCTTTGGAAGAAGGAGAAGAAGAAATAAAAGGAAGTTTGTTAACATGCTCCACTGTTTCCTCCCTTTATTCTGGGTCTCACTTGGGGAGAGCAACAAAACAGCTGTTTTATTTCTAGCAGAAAGTATTAAATCCACTTTTCATGTACACTAACAAAGTTGTGCTTTCTCTTTAAAAGGGTCCAAACAGTGTCCATACTTTCCAGCGTATTTTTGTCTGTTTCAGTATCAACTGAAAGAAAAACGGGCAATGTTTCAATTGTTCTGAATGAGATGTTTGTCTTAGTAACTGATATACTAATGGTTTTGTGTAGTATCATTAATGTTTGAATTTGTGGTTATTGCATTCCAGGGGATGCAGTGACTCTAATTGGATGGGGTACTCAGATACATGTTCTGAGGGAGACAGCTGAAATAGCAAAGAAAACAATGAATGTGAATTGTGAAGTCATTGACTTAGTTTCCATTCTTCCTTGGGATGTGGACACAGTAAGCAAGGTAAGTCCTTCATTAGTAATGTATGTTGTCACATTGTAGCTACAAGCGATAACAAATCTGAAATCAACACTTAGCACTGAAAGCACATTCATTATGGACACCAATATACTTGCAGAACAGAGCTGCCTCCTGGATGGAAAGTGCTCTTATTTATGCACACATAAAATATTCCAGGATCGGCAAATATTACAGACACAAGAAAGGTTGAGAATCTTCCAGAATTGATAACTAAATAACAAATATTTCCTGATGTTGGGTTTGAATTGGCAACACGCAGCACAGCAACCAGTGATGCCAACTGGTTTCCTACAGTGTGTGCAGCACAACTCACAGCATTCCCCCTCCTCGACACGCATCGACGCGCTGTTTCAGAAGTTTCCAGTAAAAATGACTAAAGGATTCGTGTGTGTAAGTGGGGAGGGGGGGGGGGGGGAGGTAATGCTCACCGCATCTGTGGTGCTTTTGATAAAGCCACATGTACTCCCAGTTTGTTCTAAATGATGAGCAGCTCCGGGAGATCAGCATTCGTTTGTTGATTATAGGCTTGACAAACACAGGTTCCCTGAGCTGCAAAGTGTTAAGCGCCACCAGTCCTCTGTAACTGTAAGCTTTGGACAAGCTTCTGCAGCGATGGAATGTTGATGTTGTATGTCATGATGAACAGGGAACTTCTTAGCCGCCCAGATTGTGAGGATGGTATAAACCTTTCTTTTTTTAAAAAACAAAAAAAAACTTACTTCAATCTCAAAATATGCTGCACACCAATGGGCTGCATGGCTGTTAAGGTTGAACAGTCACTAGTAGGCAATTTCTAGAGAAACTTGCAGCACCTGTTATACAGTGTGGTCAGAAACAGCTTGAAAAGCAGAGCACGCTATGGTGAGAAATAACTGTTAAGATAAAAATTTGGTGCATTGTGCCACTTCTTAGTAATTAGCATTGAAGTTAACCAATAAAGTCATTTTGCATGCAAATCAAGTGGCTCGCCAAAAACGGTGTCGCCAATGTTGTTCTTCAATTGGTCTCCTAAAATCTAACAAGAAAGCAACTCAAAAATTAAAATTGGGCAGTAGTAAGGATCGAACCATCTACGTTATGAGAACATCTGATACAAATTATATCTGGCGCCCCCTTTGAATTTGCGCATGCAATGTAGTGATTCCTTCCCATGAACCATGGACATTGCTGTTGGTGGCGAGGCTTGCGTGTCTCTGTGATACAGATAGCCGTACCATAGGTGCAACCACAACGGAGGGGTATCTGTTGAGAGGCCAGACAAACGTGTGGTTCCTGAAGAGGGGCAGCAGCCTTTTAAGTAGTTGCAAGGGCAACAGTCTGGATGATTGACTGATCTGGTCTTGTAACATCACCAACACGGGCTTGCTGTGCTGGTACTGTGAATGGCTGAAAGCAAGGGGAAACTACGGCCGTAATTTTTCCCGAGGGCATGCAGCTTTACTGTATGATTAAATGGTGATAGTGTCCTCTTGGGTAAAATATTCCGGAGGTAAAATAGTACCCCATTCGGATCTCCGGGCAGGGACTACTCAAGAGGATGTCGTTATCAGGAGAAAGAAAACTGGTGTTCTACAGATCGGAGGATGGAATATCAGATCCCTTAATCGGGCAGGTAGGTTAGAAAATTTAAAAAGGGAAATGGATAGGTTAAAGTTAGATACAGTGGGAATTAGTGAAGTTCGGTGGCAGGAGGAACAAGACTTTTGGTCAGGCGAATACAGGGTTATAAATACAAAAGCAAATAGGGGTAATGCAGGAGTAGGTTTAATAATGAATAGGAAAGTAGGAATGCAGGTAAGCTACTACAAACAGCATAGTGAACGCATTATTGTGGCCAAGATAGATACGAAGCCCACACCTACTACAGTAGTACAAGTTTATATGCCAACTAGCTCTGCAGATGACGAAGAAATTGAAGAAATGTATGATGAAATAAAAGAAATTATTCAGATAGTGAAGGGAGACAAAAATTTAATAGTCATGGGTGACTGGAATTCAAGAGTAGGAAAAGGGAGAGAAGGAAATGTAGTAGGTGGATATGGATTGGGGCTAAAAAATGAAAAAGGAAGCCGTCTGTTAGAATTTTGCACAGAGCATAACTTAATCGTAGCTAACACTTGATTCAAGATCCATAAAAGAAGGTTGTATACATGGAAGAACGCTAGAGATACTAAAAGGTATCAGATAGATTATATAATTGTAAGACAGAGATTTAGGAACCAGGTTTTAAATTGTAAGACATTTCCAGGGGCAGATGTGGACTCTGACCACAATCTATTGGTTATGACCTGTGGATTGAAACTGAAGAAACTGCAAAAAGGTGGGAATTTAAGGAGATGGGACCTGGATAAACTGAAAGAACCAGAGGTTGTACAGAGTTTCAGGGAGAGCATAAGGGAACAATTGACAGGAATGGGGGAAAGAAATACAGTAGAAGACGAATGGGTAGCTTTGAGGGATGAAGTAGTGAAGGCAGCAGAGGATCAAGTAGGTAAAAAGACGAGGGCTAGTTGAAATCCTTGGGTAACAGAAGAAATAGTGATTTTAATTGATGAAAGGAGAAAATATAAAAATGCAATAAATGAAGCAGGCAAAAAGGAATACAGACGTCTCAAAAATGAGATCGACAGGAAGTGCAAAATGGCTAAGCAGGGATGGCTAGAGGACAAATGTAAGGATGTAGAGGCTTATCTCACTAGGGGTAAGATAGATACTGCCTACAGGAAAATTAAAGAGACCTTTGGAGATAAGAGAACCACTTGTATGAACATCAAGAGCTCAGATGGAAACCCAGTTCTAAGCAAAGAAGGGAAAGCAGAAAGGTGGAAGGAGTATGTAGAGGGTCTATACAAGGGCGATGTACTTGAGGACAATATTATGGAAATCGAAGAGGATGTAGATGAAGATGAAATGGGAGATACGATACTGCGTGAAGAGTTTGACAGAGCACTGAAAGACATGAGTCGAAACAAGGCCCCCCGAGTAGACAACATTTCATTGAAACTACTGACGGCCTTGGGAGAGCCAGTCCTGACAAAACTCTACCATCTGGTGAGATACCCTCAGACTTCAAGAAGAATATAATAATTCCAATCCCAAAGAAAGCAGGTGTTGACAGATGTGAAAATTACCGAACTATCAGTTTAACAAGCCACAGCTGCAAAATATTAACACGAATTCTCTAGAGACGAATAGAAAAACTAGTAGAAGCCGACCTAGGGGAAGATGAGGTTGGATTCCGTAGAAATACTGGAACACGTGAGGCAATACTGACCTTATGACTTATCTTAGAAGAAAGATTAAGGAAAGGCAAACCTCCGTTTCTAGCATTTGTAGACTTAGAGAAAGCTTTTGACAATGTTGATTGGAATACTCTCTTTCAAATTCTAAAGGTGGCAGGAGTAAAATACAGGGAGCGAAAGGCTATTTACAATTTGTACAGAAAGCAGATGGCAGTCATAAGAGTTGAGGGGCATGAAAGGGAAGCAGTGGTTGGGAAGGGAGTAAGACAGTGTTGTAGCCTCTCCCCGATGTTATTCAATCTGTATATTGAGCAAGCAGTCAAGGAAACAAAAGAAAAATTCGGAGTAGGTATTAAAATTCATGGAGAAGAAATAAAAACTTTGAGGTTCGCCGATGACATTGTAATTCTGTCAGAGACAGGAAAGGACTTGGAAGAGCAGTTGAATGGAATGGACAGTGTCTTGAGAGGAGTATATAAGATGAACATCAACAAAAGCAAAACGAGGCTAATGGAATGTAGTCGAATTAAATCGGGTGATGCTGAGGGAATTAGATTAGAAAATGAAACACTTAAAGTAGTAAAGGAGTTTTGCTATTTGGGGAGCAAAATATCTGATGATGGTCGAAGTAGAGAGGATATAAAATGTAGACTGGCAATGGCAAGGAAAGCGTTTCTGAAGAAGAGAAATTTATAGATTTAAGTGTCAGGAAGTCGTTTCTGAAAGTATTTGTATGGAGTGTAGCCATGTATGGAAGTGAAACATGGACGATAAATAGTTTGGACAAGAATAGAATAGGAGCTTTTGAAATGTGGTGCTACAGAAGAATGCTGAAGATTAGATGGGTAGAACACATAACTGATGAGGCTGGTTGCTGTCCTAACACCATCAACATTTGTCTTCAAACAATAGCCACGGTCTCCATCATGTCATCATATGACAAAATTGCATAACTAATGAGGAAGTATTGAATAGGATTGGGTGAAGAGAAGTTTGTGGCACAACTTGACCAGAAGAAGGGATTGGTTGGTAGGACATGTTCTGAGGCATCAAGGGATCACCAATTTAGTATTGGAGGGCAGCGTGGAGGGTAAAAATCGTAGAGGGAGACCAAGAGATGAATACACCAAGCAGATTCAGAAGGATGTAGGTTGCAGTAGGTACTGGGAGATGAAGCAGCTTGGACAGGATAGAGTAGCATGGAGAGCTGCATCAAACCAGTCTCAGGACTGAAGACCACAACAAAAACATGTAGTGATTGGCTAACTTAATGCTAAGTAGCTCAGAAACAGCGCAACATATTGAATTTTTTTTCTTGAAACTTATTTCTCAGTACAACGTACCCTGCGACACCCTTACAAGCTTTTCAGACAGTTTCTATCTATCCTAGCAATTGGGTTCTTGTTTCCAAAGTTTTTTCTGGAATTGAGGTGAAACTCTTGAACTTAGTCAAATTACCTCCCAGCGGAATAGGTGCACTGCTGGTGTGTATCAATGCCCAACTCAATGACAGGGCTCATATTGCCAGTCCCTATTTTATAGGAATTATTTAAATATTTCAGCATATAGTTACTGCAAAAAAGAATTTTTTTAATCTACTAAATGACTGAGGAATGAAGCACTTTTAGTTGAAACATCTAGTTCCGAACAAGCAACAAACCTCAAAACAGCTAAATGACCTAGAGAATATGCCATCGAAACAGAGCTACACGGCACCCTAAACTATAGCAAAGATGTTGTGTTATGCAGGGATATTATAGATAGAGCTGTTCTAACTCTACCCCATAGGTTGCAGGCAGTCCTTGGCACCCATCGGCTCACTTGTGGGCAAATGCAGCTAAGAGAAGCTTCTCGCCAGGTGGTCCATTTATACGCATCCTGCACGTGCGTGAGATATGTGGCCAATCCTTTCTGCATGTGCTATACCAGTGAAGTAGCATGGTGTAGACTGTGGCCTAGCAGTTTGACAGCCAGTGTGTCGCTTGTCTGTCCACCTGTGCCTTATGACCGCCAGTGGGCATGTGAGCTGGAACAGGTATTCGCAAAGAAATCTATAGGATGATTGGGCCAAAGCTTGGTGTGATTGATGAGCGAAAAGGGAAGATGTCAAATTGGTAAAATCCAATACCTTTATTGTTATTTTTAGAAGAATAACACTTACAGATCACATAAAGACCAATTTCATTTGCTTGAATGTGGGGCTTTCTATACCCAGCCCAATGTGCTGTTTTACACATCAATGTTTTGGGCACCAAAATAGAATGTAAAAGAGAAGCCACTTGCTGTAAATGTAATAAACCAACAAAGGATTTGTTAGCTCATCTTCTCTGAAGTGTGTTAATTGCTGTGTGGATCTTCGTGTCTGGAGTGTACCCTGCAGTGTCTACCTTGAAGAATGGAAGATGCAGGAGATAAAAGCAACGAAACGTAGTCAATAAGGCAATGCAAAAAATATCCATAAAACAATGAGACCTGTACGTGCTTCAGCTCTCAGGAAGCCAATGCCTTTCCACAATAGGGGTTCATAGTGTTACCACTAACACCTGCACATGTAAGTGGTGCTCTGGCAGTGCTTTATTGTGAACCCTATAGCTCCCCCATAACATCAGATAAGGCCACAGTTCCTTACTTAATAGAGTTTCCACTACCTCAACAAGCAGACTCTTAGTAAACAGGCCAGCATTGGCACTATCACTGCCACAGATGTTCATCTAACAACACTGACTGCTACTACATAGTGAACGCTGTGCAGCTCGTGTCATTATTTGTTTTTACAAGTGTGTGTGTGTGTGTGTGTGTGTGTGTGTGTGTGTGTGTGTGTGTGTGTGTGTGTGGGCGCGCGCGCGCGCGTGTTCGCGCGCGCGCGCGTGTTCGCGCGTGCGCGTGTTTATGCGCATACACACTTGTAAAAACAAATAATGACACGAGCTGCACAGCGTTCACTATGTAGTAACAGTCAGTGTTGCTAGATGAACATCTGTGGCAGTGATAATGCCAATGTTGGCCTGTTTGCATGTGCGCACACAATTGCACTCATGAGTATCCTCTAGCTCTGGCCATCAAGTGAATAAATTATACATTCCTGCTGGAAAAACCACGCTGCAATGTGTTATACAATGAGTTAAATAATTTTGGTCATATTCGTGGTCTTGATGGAAAAACATATCAAGCCCATGTATTTGGGTGATTACTAGGGATGAATGGGTGATGTCTTCTCTTCCCACGCAACTTGCAAAAATATTAATTACAGAATTGGTTTAATCAAAGCATGAAAGGCACTGAAACAATAAGGGGAGGTTATATTTATAGTGTATGACATTTCAAAATAGAAGATCCAGAATTTTACTTGAAAGATATGCCGGCTGCCAGAATATGAAACTGTAGAAGGTGAAAATCATTGTGTAGAATACTGAAAGTGTGTGCTTAAATTTTATTTGGGAGAAAGAATTACAAAAGAGAATTTAAAGTTAAAAATCATATGACATCATGCCACAACCATGTTTCAACTCATAGTTCAACAAAATCTGTGGAATCCTGACCCTTCTTATGCTGCCACGTGTTCTCCCACTCTTTCTGCATTTTATTATTTCTCCACTAGGTTTACTTCTGATATTGTCAAATCAATTCCTGTCCAGTTAGATATAGTTCACCACATTTCTAAGAAATCTCATTTGTATCCTTTCTGCTCTTCTGATCTATTGTTTCATTAGTGTCCAACATTTATTTCAGTAAAGCAATATTGGTACTGCCATGCAGAATTTTGTTATTTTTTTATGAAAGAGGCATCTTTTTTATTTATAGATCACTGTATTGTTATATTTGTTAAAATAAAAAATACTTGAACAAACTTCAGTAGTGTCTATTGTCTGTTATTCTGGAAGTTCCTCTTTATCATGCCATACAAAAACTTTCGTAGCTTGGAAGCAACATCATGTTGCAGCCAAGATATAAGAATTTGTTAACATGTGTTATTTTGTTGTTAATACTTACCATGGCACAAATTTGCTCACTTCCTTTCAACGCCACTGCTTCAGTCTTCATTGTAGACATGTTCAGTTTATATTCATCTTGTGCTCTCATTGGAGATCATTCTCAATGTCTATTGTAATCACTTGGTCATCCTGAATAAGTGTGAAACAGAACTAACCATGTTTGACCCTCATGGCATTGTTGTTCTTAGTAGCACCTAAGTTCGTTGACTCCACACTGTAAACTTCTAGGTTATTGAACAATGTTATGCAATAATGGGTGCAGCAGCACTGTTTTTTAGTTTCACTTGGATACACAGTTATTACTTTTTGTCAACCAGTAGGACAACGACTAGTTCACTAAAGTTTCTGTTCGTATATCAAGATAACCAGGCTAGACCATCCAATCAATGAGTTTCAAAGGTCACTTATTGTGAAACTCGTCTGATAATTCAAATTTATAAAAGCAAACAATTAAACAGTGTTTGTTATTAAGATCACCGTAAACATTTAATGTGGCACTGGAAAAAAAAGCATGGTCTCGCAGTTCTAGACGCGCAGTCCGGAACCGCGCGACTGCTACGGTCGCAGGTTCGAATCCTGCCTCGGGCATGGATGTGTGTGATGTCCTTAGGTTAGTTAGGTTTAAGTAGTTTTAGGGGACTGATGACCACAGCTGTTAAGTCCCATAGTGCTCAGAGCCATTTGACCCCTTTTTTTTTTTTTTTTTTTTTTTTTTTTTTTTTTTTTTTTTTTTTTTTTTTTTTTTTTTGTTGAAAAAAGCATTTATGAAGTGAAGTCTGTTAAACACAGTCTATGCTCCCAACAACCAAATAAGTTTGCACAGTTATATCACACAGATGTGTTGTCAACAAGGGAAAAAATGCATAAATATTGTTCCCAAATATGATGGCCAACAGGCTCTTATTTCCTTTAATCTAAAACTTGATCAAAATAAACACAAACTTGCATCCAGGTGCTGAAAAAACTGCATCAACTTTACTAAGTGATTGTGGATACTAACAAAGAGAAGTTAGTCTTATGGGTGCTGTCAGCAGGCTGCAGATTTTTGGGAGGGAAGAGCTATTTATAAACTAGCATAAAGATATTCTGTAACATTGGAAACTGTATATTTGTTTATAAAACTGTGTGGTTGAAATTGTACTGGAGTGGATGAGCTATACACACCAATAAAATTTACATCATAAATGGTTAGCTAATAAAGTAAAAAAGTTCACAAAACTGTTCTGTATGCCTATGCTGTGAATTACCTGTTTATGAGTACAATTGCCATATTTGAAATTATGATAAATTGTGCTAATTCTTAATTAGTGGCTTAACTGTAACTGTTGAGAAATTTCAGGGCAACATAAGTATAGAGGTAACCTTGGGAAATAAACAGGTATAATGGCACAAAAAATGGTAGTTTTGGGTTATCTAGTTTCAATACCAATTATCTGTTAAGTTAATTAGTTACAGGAAAATGAAAATATGTTACTTTAAAATCTGGAGTCTTAGCTTCGTAATGGTTGGTGTCAGAATATCCAAAGCTCCCAATTAGCTCAGTCAATATCTGCCATTACGTACCATTATGATAATTTCAGTTATTCATTACTTTTAATTAACCTAGTTTCCTGAAAAGTTAATGTGCCATTGTAATCAGCATACTGAAAATTATCATTCAAATAATGAATTTGCATGTAATGTGGTATGAATGTGTTGATAGATTTGCACAGGGGCGGGAGGTGGGGGCAATAGAACATGTATGTTTGTTTCCAGAATGAGATTTTCACTCTGCAGCGGAGTGTGCACTGATATGAAACTTCCTGGCAGATTAAAACTGTGTGCCAGAGCGAGTCTCGAACTCATGTATGTTTGTTGTTAGAATCGTAGCATGGACTTCCACTTACCTATGACATTCTTTAGTTACTGGACTTTCTCATGACATTAAAAACAAATGAAATTGAAAATTTCCTGTTTCAGTCTGTGAAGAAAACAGGCCGTGTGGTTATTGCACATGAAGCTCCACTGACATGTGGCTTTGGTGCTGAATTAGCTGCAACAATACAGGTAAAGAATTAGTTATTAATAACATTGTTTTTTCTGCTTAGTATTTTAAAATATTTATCTGAGTGTCAGTTAATCGTACTTATAACATGAATAGTGAAAAAACTACTCCTAGGATCTTGTTCATCATGAATATCAACTTGGAGGCAGGTCACATGGCTGATTAAATTTGGGAACTTGACATAAATTTTTCCAAACATCCACCATTAAACCATTCATTGACGTCATAACTCTCTCATGTATGGTACATGGTATTCAACTGTTGAACACCCAAATTGCATGATTCACACAGCTTGATAAGTTGATGTCTAGATGTGCTGTCTGCTTCTTATGACCCACCTGAATGTTTCTGTACAAGAGCAGGTTTTCATTTGTTTTAATAATTACTTCACATCAAGTGATTTTTCTGACATTTGAAAATTAGTTCCAAGTTCTCGTAATGTCACAAATAAATGGTTTCAAGATACATATTTTGAGGAAATTTATATCAAGCTGATAAAAATCTATTTATAAAGTGGCAGTATATGAAAACACACAGAAATGCATAAAATTGCTGATTTCCAGAAACATGAGCATTATCTGGCAGAAGTATGTGGGATATCTGTCTTGTATGTGTCTTGTGTGTGTTGAAGTAATGCTTGTATGTATTTTTTCAAAAATCTCAATTACTTTCATCCCAAATACCAAAATCGTTTTCTTCATGTTTGAATTTTCTGGAATATAATAAATTTGTTAGATACTGACCAATAAGATGCCAAATTTTTTGTTGTAATTTTTCTTCTGCTGTTTCTGCCATGGTCTTGTAATGAGAAAGTTCTTGAACAGCTCTGTCAATCCTCCCATTTTATCGTTGTAATCAGATATCAGTTGAGGTTTATTTTTTTCATTGTCTTTTGTTTCTATTGTATTCAATGATGGGTTCAGAACTGTGCTAAAAGTGCAATTTGTTTTTGCCATTTTAGGACTATGACTTCACCTCTTTGAAAAGCTCTGATTTATCCCTTTTTAAGTTTTATGGCTGCAAACACAGTCAGTAGGTGTGATCCCTTAGATATTCCCGGCATCGTATATGATTATGCTCTTCACAGGTATGTATCTTCAATACACGATATTTCGGCGATCCATCTGGCCGCCATCTTCAGGTGTGGTCACTGAGACTCAATATTGTGTCGACTTGCTTCAAGAATTTCACAGATATCTGTTCTGCATTGGACCAAATAATCAGCCCATCCAGCTGATGTGTAAAAATTGTCAGTTGTTACAGAATAGCCTTTGTGTAATAGAGAATCCATTAGATGTAAAGATACATCATGTTTCTCTGCCTAGTGTTACTTGCTGGACACACAAGCTCTTTCGATATTTCCACTTTTAGTAAGCCACCATAGAGACTGATGTGGTATTTGATTATTCTCAATGAAATTTAAGAACACTCCTTTAGGTTTTCTACATCTTCCAACATTTTGTTTACTAAGAATCCTCTGTCTATGGAGGCTTGTCCATGTGACAATATCAGCATAATTTTTACAACATCTGATATTTTCAAACAATATATTTAAAAAATCCAATTTAGAATTCTGGGATATGGGATCAAAAGTGGAAAAAGTGGTGCATGGATCAGATTGTACAAAATTTCTATACCGCAGGAGCGGGCTGTCACATTCGTCTGAACAATCATTGTTGCTGTCCACCAAGTTGATGAAAATCATCCCCATTTTCTTGAGACAGGACTTTTCATTTGACTCAGTATTTCTTGGGCCCAGACAACAAATAAGTCTAACTAGAGGATAGTTTACTGGACACTTTTCTACAATCTTTTAATAAATGCAACTGTAAACTTCATAGATTCATGTTTTACTTCCAATGTGCCTCTCTGTGACTTTGTTGCTATTTAGAAGTTCCTTCAATAATCGATCCCCAATAAATCCCAAGCTAAATTTTGATGTGTCATTCCAAGACACTTTTTTTAAAATGTGAACTCTGCTAATTTTGAGGAAGAACTGATTACTGTAAGTTTTTCTCCTTTTAACACATTGAATGTTGACAGTAAATTACAGATCAAAGTTGTCAAATCTGCAGCAAGAAATGGAAGCAGGGATTGTATCACTTTGATAGTGAATCAAAAATGTCTCAGTAAGTTTTGCAAAGCAAAGAAATAAGTTTAACTAAGCTTATCTTTTTGCATTTTGTATGGCAGTGAATGACTTAATTTCATACATAGACTGGAAGCCAAAGGAAATACAACCTACCCTGGAAAATAAGGCACAACTAAAACCTAGCACAGTTGAAGCCTGTAATGCATATTTTTACGCACAATGCTAAAAATGGTGGGAAGAACCTCTCTTAACCCAAGAAGATATCATTGATTAAACAGTTGTTACCAAAAAATAAATATTACCATATTTATGTAAAAATGACATAGTATTTGTATGAAAAGGAATTAATTTGTTAAAGAAAAAGAGCTGTGTGTAGAAACTCCCAATAAGAAGACTTTTACTTTTGTTTAACAAGTGTTTAAATGCAACCCATTGCCTACACTAGTGACATGTTTCTTTGGTTGAATGTAGCTGTCCCCACTATCTCTTAGTATTGTGCCATTTTGGCATACTTTAAGCAATGTTGTGCACTATAAAGTAATTGTAATTTTGGACCTATTAACAACAAACATGTGTAAAGGTCTGTCCTCTGGTGGTATTTCCAACTAAGTTTATCAGGACAGCCGCAAGTTGCAGTCAGTATGTTTTATTTTTACTGCTTTTGCTCTATAATTTTACAAGACCATCATTAGAAACTGATTAAAACACAATAATTGGGTAATTACATTGTTGACAATTGTTGGTATAACAATAATGGAAATTCCTGGATGGAACAATAAGTAAAATAAGGCAACCACTCAACTATAGCGGATTGATGGGTGGCAGCGTTACCGGCTGGCCTCCATTTCCATAAACTTGGCTATTCCTCCATCCTCCATTGTCTAATGCCTTCAGGCTTGCAGTCACTGTCTTCTGAGCTAATTTGATTTCCACTCAGAAATTATCCATCTAGAAGGGAGTCATTCTTTGTCAGTCATGCTTTGGACTGTGCCATGCTACGGCCCACAGCCTCTGCTTCCGAGGCACCTCCTAGTGTACCCGACGCCATGTATCTGCCCTCACAGCAGGGTGAGTGATGGGTGGTAATACATTCGTGTTGCTCGAAGTGGAGAAACAATTTAGAGACTGGCTGCCTGGCCTGACATGGACAGGCGGCTGCTCCTTCAGCAGGGTCCAAGCAGGCACACGGGCAGAGGGGTTAATAGTTATCAGGAGCTCCAGTGTTGGGCATGTTATGGAGCCCCTTAGACAGACAGCATTCATGGCTGGAAAGAAAACCAATGTGCACTTGGTATGTCTGCCAGGGAGGCCTCATCTGAGATGTGGAGGTGACATTGCCTGCGGCTATCAAGCGTGCATGGTGCAGTCCTCTGCAAGTTGTAGCTCACATCGGCCCCGATGATGCCTATCACACAGGTTCTGAGACCATCCCCAGTTGATACACGCGGCTGATGGAAGTGGTGAAGACTGCTGGCTTTGAGCATGGGGCGCAAGCAGAGCTCGCAATTTGCAGCATTGTTCCCAGAGTTGATTGGGGTCCTTCAGTTTGGAGCCAAGTGGAGGGTCTCAACCAAAGGCTTTGTTGACTCTTTGATGATCTTTGCTGAAGATTTCTAGAACTACATTGTCATGTGGGGATTTGTAGGACTCCCCTTGATCGGAGGGTGCGCTACACAATGGAAGCAACTGCTCAGGTAGCAGTGTACTTGGAGTGCACATAAGGGTTTTTTAGGCTACATAGTAGTTTGAGGTGTTCTGATGAACAGGCACCAGTTGATTCGCAGCAAAGGAAGCCAGATAATGTTCAGAGTAAAGACATTTTGACTGTCAAAATTTTTTTAGTAAACTGTCGAAATATTAATAACAAAGTTCCCAAATTTATTGCGATCCAGGAAATTTCTTGCTCTCAGATTATCTTGTGATCGACAGCTGGCTGAAACTCAAAGTGGAAAGCTCCGAGATATTTAGTGAGTCATGGAACATATATCGCAAAGAAAGATTAGAGGCCATAGGAGGGGGAATGGTTATTGCATTTGATAAAAATCATTGTCGCTATTGAGGTCGAAGTTGAGCGTGACAGTGAAGTTATCTGGCCACATATAACAGGTGTAAACGAAAACAGATTAATTCCTACTCCAATGTGACAGTTATAGAGTCACTGAAAGTAAGTCTACAGTCGGTAATGTGGAAGTACCCAGATCATACAATACTAGTTAGAGGTGGCATTAACCTACTGAGTAGAGACAGATGTCTATGGATTCATTGTGGGAGGTACAGACAGTCAGTCATGTGAAATACTTTTGAACACAGTTGTCTGAAAACTGTCTGTAACAGCTAGCTCTGCAGTTCGCATGCAATAGAAATGTCAAAGCTCATGTAGCTACAAATAGTCTAAACCTTGTCAATGTTTCTGCTAAATAGAGCAGATAAGCGGCTGTGGCACTTAGATAGTGAATTGATATCGCTTAGTCCCAGTAAGATGGATGTATAGAATTTATGGGAAAATTTGTGGGCAGAGTTTGAGGATTTATGAGCAAAGTTTAAGCAAATTATAAATTGTGGTCTGAAGAGTTATGTGCTTAGTAAGTGTATAAAGAATGGGAAAGACCCACCATGGTTTAATAACAAGTTTCGGAAGATGCTGAGGAAGCAGAGGCTGTTACACTCCAGGTTCAAAAGAGAACACACAAATGATGACAAGCAAAGGTTAGTAGATTCATTCATCTGTGAAAAGATCTATGCACGAAGCATACAACTACCATAATCGTATCTTAGCAAAAGATCTGAGAAAATTCTGGTCCTATGTAAAATCGCTTAGTGGGCCTAAAGCTTCCATTCAGTTACTTGTTGACCAATCTGGTGTGGCAGTTAAAATAGCAAAATTGATGCGAAAGTCTTAATTACCACATTCAAGAAATCATTCACACGAGAGAATTGTAAAAACGTGTCATTATTTGACTATCAGACAGACTCTTAGATGGACAACACAGTAATAAGCATCCCTCGGATAGAGAAACGGCTGAAAGATTTGAAAACAAATAAATCACCAGACCCAGATGGAATCTCAGTTTGGTTTTATGAAGAGTTCTCTATGGCATTGGCTCCTTACCTAGCTTGCATTTATTGTGAATCTCTCACCCAGCACGAAGTCCCAACAAGTGACTGGAAAAAAGTGCAAGTGACTCCAGTTTATAAGAAGGGTAAAAGAACAGGCCTGCAAAATTACAGATCAATATCTCTAACTTTGGTTTGCTGCAGAATCCTTAAACATATTCTGAGTCTGAATGTAATAAACTTTCTTGAGACTGAGAAGCTAATGTCCACAAATCACAAGGCTTTAGAAAGCATAGCTCTTGCGAAACTCAGCTTGCCTTTTTCTCACATGATGTACTGCAGACTATGGATGAAGAGCAACAGGCAGATTCCATATTTCTAGATTCCTGCAAAGCTTTTGACATAGTGTCCCACTGCAGGCTGTTAACAAAAATACAAGCAAAATGATTTGGCAGACAGGGTGGGCAGGAAACTATTGTTTGTTGTGTACGGTAAGGTGTCGAAGTTGAGTGATTGTAGGAAGACACAAGACGACGTGGATAAAATTCCTAGTTGGTGTGATCAATGACAGCTAGTTCTAAATGTGGAAAAGTGTAAATTAATGTGGACAAGTAGGAAGAACAAATCTGTAATGTTCAGTTACAGTATTACCAGTGTCTGGCTTGTCATAGTCAAGTTGTTTATAAATATCTGGGTGTAATGTTGCAGAGCAAAATGAGATGGAAAGAGCTTGTGACAACTGTGGTAGGGAAGGTGAATGGTCGACATCGATTTATTGGGAGAATTTTAAGAAAGAGTGGTTCACCTGTAAAGGAGTTTGCATATAGGATGCTGGTGCTACCTGTTCTTGAGTACTGCATAAGTGTTTGTGATCCACGCCTGGTCGGAATGAAGGAAGAAATCAAAGTAGTTCAGAAGCGGGCTGCTAGCTTTGTTACCAGTAGGTTCAAACAACACACAAGTGTTCTGGAGATGCTTCGGGAACTAAAATAGGAATCCCTGCAGGGATGCTCTTTTCAAGAAACACTATTGATAAAATTTAGAGAACCGGCCAGCTGACTTCCGAACAATTCTAGTGCTACCAACATACATTGCGCGTAAGGGCCATGAAGACAAGATTCGCGAAATTAGGGCTCATACAGAGGCATATATATATATATATATATGACGATGTAAATAAAACAGAAAGAAACTTCCACATGGGAAAAATATATTAAAAATAAAGATTCCAAGACTTACCAAGCGGGAAAGCGCCGGCAGACAGGCACATGAACAAAACACACAAACACACACACAAAATTACGAGCTTTCGCAACTGGCAGTTGCTTCGTCAGGAAGGAAGGAAGGAGAGGGAAAAATGAAAGGGTGTGGGTTTTTTCCGGAGGTGGGAAACCAGGAGATTGGATAGTTTTTTGAGGTGGAGGGTGGCATGTTGTTCTAATTTGCGGTTGGCCTGTAGGAGGATGCTATGTACAGCCGGTGTGGATGCGGGAGAGGAAAGATTGAGGACTTTGATTTGGGATAGGAGTTGACGGGTGTGTTCATTGGCCGAGTCGATGTATAGGTGAAGGATTAGGCGGGTGAGGGCTATGGATTGTGCTGTTTGGAACTGGTATAAGGACTGATGGAAAGAAGGATTGCAGCCAGAGATGGGAACTTTAAGTGTGAGGCCTTTGGGAGTAATGCCAAATGTCAGACAAGCCTGAGTAAATAAAATATGGGAGCGTAATCTGGCTAGGGTGAAGGCATGTTTGCGGAGGGAATGTAAATAAAATTTAATGGGGTCGTTGTAGGGATGTTGTGAGGTTGACATGGTATTGGTAGGTGGAAAGGGTAATATGAGGTTAAAGTGAAAGTAAAGAGAGATTTATATAGGGAGAGATAAAGGTGTGAAAAAAGTCGAAAAAGTGTTGGTTTGAGATGAGCTATGTTGATCATGTGCTGAACTTAGGTTGGTGAACAACAATGGGTGCAAAGGTTGGGTAGTTATGTTGTCTCCAGATCACGTTAAAGGGTGGGGAAATTCAAGAAAATTTCGAGAAATTCAAGAAAATTTCGACAAAAAAAATTTTTCGAAAAAAGTTTCGAAGAAATAATTTGCGAAAAAATAAAATTCGAAAAAAATTTTTTGAATAAAATCTCGAAGAATATGTGTGTAAATGTATTCAAAGGACTGGTTATGTACTGGCAGGTTATGATAATGAGGCTAACAATTGTTTGATGAAGAAATAATAACGTGTAAACCTGTGGGAAGCTGCTAGAAAATGATCGGTTTTGTGGGAAAAAACGGGAATGGAAATAAAACGAAAGTTGTTGGAAAAAAACTGAGATGGTTGTGTAATGGGTGAAAGGAACTGAAGCCGTGAAATAGTATTCACGAGTTTACACGAAATGTTTGTAAACTTGGAACAATGGATTTTATAGCAGCGGTTATGTTGAAAGCGTTGAAAATTTTAGGTTATGGTTTGGAAGTAAATTACGTATTATTGAGTATAATTAGGCAGGATAAAATGTATGGTAGATTACGGAAAAATGGAAGATGAATACAAAGTGGAACTTTGGATGGATATGTGTGTGTGTGTGCGAGTGTACACCTGTCCTTTTTTTTCCCCTAAGGGAAGTCTTTCCGCTCCCGGGATTGGAATGACTCCTTACCCTCTCCCTTAAAACCCACACCCTTTCATTTTTCCCTCTCCTTCCTTCCTTCCTTCCTGACGAAGCAACTGCCAGTTGCGAAGGCTCGTAGTTTTGTGTGTGTGTTTGTGTGTTTTGTTCATGTGCCTGTCTGCCTGCGCTTTCCCGCTTGGTAGGTCTTGGAATCTTTGTTTTTAGTATATTTTTCCCATGTGGAGGTTTCTTTCTGTTTTTTATATATATATATATATATATATATATATATATATATATATATATATATATATATATGATTCGCGAAATTAGGGCTCATACAGAGGCATATATATATAGTCATTTTTCCGTATCTCTATTTACAAGGAACAGGAAAGAAAACGACTACTAGTGTACAGGGTACCCTTTGCCACACACTGGATGGTGGCTTGTGGAGCATCGATGAAGATGTAGAGGCATTTCATCCTAGTTTGTTAGTCACTGTTAGTGGCTCCATACTGAAGCTTAGATATTTACTCATATTATCTTCTCTGTTCCTTCTGCAATTCTGTTTTGAGAATTAAGCTCTTCAGTGCTCATTTGTACATTATTCGTTAACTGCTTGTTGAATGAGGTTGGTATGTCGTGAAGATAACAGTGTGGAATGGAACCCCAACCAGCTTCACAATGCATTTTGTTAAGTCAATAATTCAGTGATCAAAACTGGAAAATACAACCCATGAATATAGAGGTGTAACCACTGCCTGCATGAAAAAGTATATCTGCATCATTACTTTCCAGTTCAAACTTAAGTACATATCTTGAATTGCAGGCAGCCACATCCAAATGTCCACATTTTTATAGAAAGATAACAAACACCACTTTGCTGTAGAAAGTTTATTGAAACCATGACCATTTTCATGGCAGTTTGAGCGCATGCTCAGGTGATGTAAGCAGGGATTGTAAAGGAAGTATTTCACAATTTTTCTTTGTACACAGGCTTTATTAAAACTATTACATGGTGGGAATAGACCCACAATTAAGTAGTTACATAATTGTGTCTAAAACATTATTTAATGCTTTTCGTTGAAGTCTCTGGTCGTCCTTCATGTCACTGTTAAAATTAACATGTCACTGTTAAAATTAAAACCTGGTAGAAGCATTCGCCAAATAGATAAACTGAAGTGTCCCTAAAATAAAATAAAATAAAATGAATGTTTGGTACAGAGAGAGTAAAATAAGCCCTTAAAAGCATGCAAAATTTTATTTAAGCACCAATAAAAACATACCATAGTATCAGCTCGCTGAACTAAGTAGAGCCCTGTGCAAGCAACCATGAGGAAAATGCATTTGCACATATCACCTCCAGTTGATGTTATGGTACTTTTTTATTGGTGCTTGTATACAATTTAGCATGCTTTGAAGAGCTTTTTTTACTCTCTCCACAGCAAATAGTCTTTTTATTTTGTTTTAGGGACACCCCATTTTATCTATTTGGCAAACACTTGTAGTAGGTTTTAATATTATCATTGATGTGCATAATGGGGAGAGGCCTCAAGAAAAGCATTACATAATGGTGTAGACACAATTATGTAAGTAGTTAATGTGTGGGTATGTTCTGCTCCATGTAACTGTATTCACTAAGCCTGTGTAAAAAGAAAAGTTGTAAAATACTCCCTTTCCAGCCCCTGTTAAGATCACCTGAAGATGCGCCTAAACTGCCGCGAAATCGGATGTGGTTATAATAAACTTTCTACAGCCAGAGCAGAGCTTGTTGCCTTTGTATAAAAATCAAACTTAAGTTAATGATATGAATATAATAGAGGGAAACATTCCATGTGGGAAAGATATATATAAAAACAAAGATGCTGTGACTTACCAAATGAGAAAGCGCTGCTAGATAGACACAATAAAAAACACACAAACACACACACAAATTTCAATCCTTCACAACCCAAGGTTGCTTCATCAGGAAAGAGGGAAGGAGAGGGAAAGACGAAAGGATGTGGGTTTTAAGGGAGAGTGCAAGGAGTCATTCCAATCCCTGGAAAATTTTCTCTTAGGGGGGAAAAAAGAGAGGTATACACACACACACACACTCTCACACACACACACACACACACACACACACACACATCCATCTACACATATACATACAAGGCAGACATTTGTAAATGCAAAGAGTTTGGGCAGAGATGTCAGTCGAGGCGGAAGTACAGAGGCAATGATGTTGTTGAATGGCAGGTGATGTACGAGGGGCGGCAACTTGAAATTAGCGGAGGTTTGAGGCCTGGTGGGTAACGGGAAGAGAGAATATATTGAAGGGCAAGTTCCCATCTCTGGAGTTCTGATAGGATGGTGTCAGTGGGAAGTATTCAGATAACCTGGACGGTGTAACATTGTGCCGAGATGTGCTGGCCGTGCACCAAGGCATGTTTAGCCACAGGTGATCCTCATTACCAACAAACACTGTCTGCCTGTGTCCATTCATGCGAATGGACAGTTTGTTGCTGGTCATTCCCACATAGAAGGCTTCACAGTGCAGGCATGTCAGTTGGTAAATCACATGGGTGCTTTCACACGTGGCTCTGCCTTTGATCGTGTACAACTTCCGGGTTACAGAACTGGAGTAAGTGGTGGTGGGAGGGTGCATGGGACAGGTTTTACACCGGGGGCGGTTACAAGGGTAGGAGCCAGAGGGTAGGGAAGGTGGTTTGGGGATTTCATAGGGATGAACCAAGAGGTTACGAAGGTTAGGTGGACGGCGGAAAGACACTCTTGGTGGAGTAGGGAGGATTTCATGAAGGATGGATCTCATTTCGGGGCAGGATTTGAGGAAGTTGTATCCCTGCTGGAGAGCCACAACAGAGTCTGATCCAGTGCCAGAAAGTATCCGGTCACAAGTGGAGCACTTTTGGAGTTCTTCTGTGGGAGGTTCTGTGTTTGAGGGGATGAGAAAGTGGTTCTGGTTATTTGCTTCTGTACCAGATCGGGAGGGTAGTTGCGGGATGCGAAAGCTGTTTTCAGGTTATTGGTCTAATGGTTCAGGGATTCAGGATGGAGCAGATTCATTTGCCACGAAGACCTAAGCCGTAGAGAAGGGACCGTTTGATATGGAATGGGTGGCAGCTGTCATAATGGAGGTACTGTTGCCTGTGACGGGTTTGGTGTGGATGGATGTGTGAAGCTGGCCATTGGACAGATGGAGGTCAATGTCGAGGAAAGTGGCATGGGATTTGGAGTAGGACCAGGTGAATCTGATGGAACCAAAGGAGTTGAGGTTGCAGAGGAAATTCTGGAGTTGTTCTTCACTGTGAGTCCAGATCATGAAGATGTCATCAATAAATCTGTACCAAACTTTGGGTTGACAGGCCTCGGTAACCAAGAAGGCTTCTTCTAAGTGACCCATAAATAGGTTGGCGTACGAAGGGGCCATCCCCTCAGTTCCTTTCACCTATTAAACAACCATTTCGGCTAGTTCTAACATCTTTCTAGCCTAGAGTTTATAGCAACCACTAACTAGGGACTACACCATTCTTGGCTTGTTCATACATAACACCTTACTCAGAATTACTCTTATACAGGCAAAACCATGAATCTCAATACCCCACCCTTTGTTGTGCAGCCGTAATGTCATTCCCTCCAACCTGAAATTACCGTATTTACTTGAATCCAAGCCGCACTTTTTTTCCGGTTTTCGTAATCCAAAAAGCCGTCTGCGGCTTAGAATCGAGTGCAAAGTAAGCGGAAGTTCTGAAAAATGTTGGTAGGTGCCGCCACAACTAACTTCTGCCATCGAATATATGTAGCGCTATACAGGCTTGCTTTGCAGGCACAAAGATAAATACTGGCGCCAAAACCTCTGCGTCAGTAAATAAATTAAGAAAAGGTGGAAGACGTGCTTTTTTTTTCTCTGCCCCGAGTTTTGACCACTGCATTTTCATACATTATCCAGCGAAGTAAATACAAACTCTGTATTGTTCATCTTCGAATGTAGCAGCATTTCAATGTACTATGAAAATCCGACTGGCAAGTCTGTCTCGGGTTTTTGTCAATATGGCCAACTCTACATTCTGAGTTTTTTCCTACTTGTAAGAAGAGATGGTTGCTAATAGGAACTTTTATGAATTGTGAATCACATGCAGTAGTCTCTTCACCATAAGAATATTACGAATATAAACATTTTGCCATGTATTCTTTCGTGTTTGCTGCTATCTCATTTAAATCCTGTCTGCCTAATAAACTACGAAACTAGAGTGAGACAACAGCAAAGGCGGAGGAATATACATATCATGTCATGTTTATATTCATATTATTCTTATGCCTAATAGTGATACAGTCAGAAATGAAGCACGGCAATTGACTAGATTTTAAATCTAAGATGACTCTAATTTCTGTGCAGAATGTAATGTACTAAAGAGGCGTCTGCAAAGATTTTCAAACGGAGAAAAATTTTCGCTAAACTCTTGTTCAGAACATCTTCTATCATACACAGTGTATTGTTTGGTTCTTGTTGATCATTATGAAAGAAAGCAGCAGTATAAGTAACAACAAATAGCAGTCTCTTGACATTGTTTTGCTAATGAGACAATTCCTCTTTTTTTTAAACGGCAGTAGCGCGCACAAAAGCAAGTCATGCCACGAGCGGCGACAGGCCGTAAATACTCATTATCAGAATGCGACAAACAATGCATGACAGTACAGTAATGCATTTTCAGCTTAGAGTGACGTAAACACCTATAACACAGAGAACGGCACTTATGACATCAAAGAAAAATAAGCGATCAATTCAAACCAGACGAAGCACGTGAAAAAGGAAGGGTACCCATACTAATACGGACAGAGTGCCTGACGCATAGCAATGGCTACCTGGTAAAGCTTAACTGCTAAGCTTATGACTGGAACCAAGCTACTCTATCTGTATCGTCATTCATTCGACATAAATTATGTCTCATATTACAATGGACCAATGTGAGCATAAAGACATTCTACTGTCATCTCACTTCAGGATTTTCTTGTTCTTCATTTTCCTTGTTCCTCTCTCCTCATATCAGTATACATTCCTTTGTCAAAATTGATCCATTTTGAAATCAACTAAGGCTCTCTCCTTTGTGACGGGCTTCCACATTTTTTCGCCATAAATGTTTCATGACATGACTCTTTATCTCTCATATTTTTCATGATGTTCTGTTGGATCATTACTGTATTGGTTTAGACCTGGTAATGTGTGTTACTCATTACAATACTGCCAGAGAGAGAGGGCAGAATGAGACAACTATAGACTGAGGTTAGCATGAACTTGTTTCTGCTCTGTTAGTAGATGTTTGTAATATTTCAAACTTTTGTATTGTATTTATTACAGGAAGAGTGTTTTCTACACCTGGAAGCACCAGTACAAAGGGTTACGGGCTTTGATACACCCTTTCCATGTATCTTCGAGCCTTTTTACATTCCCACAAAATGGCGCTGCCTGGAAGCAGTACAAGCTGTTCTCAAATATTAATGTTACTGTTTCTTCACCAAAAAATGAGTATTCATTGGCAATACCGTGTTAAAGTTCTTACTGTTATCTCTGTTTCCAATCCATAACTTTCATATAATGAATACACGAAATATAGAAATTCTGAGCTCTAAAATAAGCTTGTAAACTAGATGTTAATTGTGTCCATTTTAAATTATATATTTGTACTGTTGTTGTCACTGAAACTTTTGTATGAATTTATTATTCCAATAAAATAAAAACTCTATAATTTTTCCCCTCCCTCTGTATCTGTATTGAATGTTATATCACTGAATGAGCATTACACATGTAAGAGTGAAGGTTCTCTCAGCTGAAGTCAGTTGATATTAACAGTTAGTGGGGGGGGGGGGGGGGGGGGGGGGAGTGGGGCTAGAATTGAATCATGTTGTATAATATGTAACTGCCATTGAAAATTTTTGCCGGGGTTGCAGTGGATCTACTAACTCATTATACATTTGGATTAGGTACAGCTGTACAAAGTATAGAGTGTGGGAGGTGTATTGGTGTGCATAAATCACAACCAATGGCTTTGCGCAAAGATAACATCCTCCAATTTGCCGTGCAAAAAGTGTTGATAAACAGCACTTGGTAATGCCGTGGTAACCTACACAGCTCTGTGAGTGTGTCACCCAAAGTTCCCATCCACACATTGATATGAAACGAATAATAATACCAGGTGTACCGGTATGAAATGAGTGGTTTTTTGAAAATGAAACACTAATTTTGGATTGAAAAGTAAAAACATTTTATTCAAAGTACTGACCATTGCTTTCTATACATTTTGACCACCTTTCTGGCAATTTGTGGACACCACACCAACAGAAATGTTCATCTTTTGAAGCAAACCAATCAGACACCCAATTTTCGACTTCTTCGTAGGAATCGAAGTGTTCCTCAGCCAATGCGTGTCCCATTGATGAAAACAAATTGTAGTCGGAAGGGGCCAAGTCTGATGAATACGGAGGGTGGGGTAGCGGCTCCCAGCCAAGTGTTTTGATTGTATCCTGAACCAATTTTGCTTTGTGTGCAGGTGCATTGTCATGTTAAAATATTACTTTGCCATGTCTTCTGGCCCATTCTGGTCTTTTTTCGATCAATGCATAGTTCAAATTGATCATTTGTTGCCTGTAGCAATTAGTATTCACAGTTTCACCGGGTTTTAGAAGCTCATGATACACCACACCTTTCTGATCCCACCAAACACAGAGCATCGTCTTCTTGCCAAATCGATCTGGTTTTGCAGTCGATGTTGATGGTTGTCCCGGATTAACTCATGATTTTTCCCATTTAGGATTCTTAAAATAAATCCTTTTTTCATCGCCAGTAACAATTCGGTGCAAAATTGATTTTCTTTCATGTCTTTGAAGCAAAATTTGACAAATGGTTTTTCGGTTTTCCATCTGTCTTTCATTCAATTCATGTGGCACCCATTTTCCACACTTTTGGATCTTTCCCATAGCTTTTAAATGGTCAGAAATTATTTGTTGTGCAATATTTAGCATTGCTGCTATTTGCCTCTGCTATCTTCATCCAATATTACTTGCAATTTGGCATCTTCGAACTTTTTTGGTGGTCTTCCACATTCATCATTTCTTAGATCAAAATCATTATTTCCGAAGCATTGAAACCATTGAAATCATCTTTTGCATGTTGCTTCTGATAGAGCATGATCACCATGTGCCTCAACAAGCATTCAATGCGACTCTGCAGCACCTCTTTTTTTAACACGAAATTAATGCTTTCCGCAAATCATCACTTTCTGGTACAAAATTCGACATTAACACGATGAAAACATACGTTGTTGTTTGTTCCATGACTTGATGTATACTAAATATCGTGGACAGATGTCATACCAACCAAACAAAAAAAAAATTAAGGCTCGTTCACAACAAATGTTCCCCATCGACACATTTGTATCTTAACGCTCATTTCATACCAGTACACCTGGTAGTGTCTTATGCCTTAGGGCTCATTGGCAGATATGTAATCATCTGATGTGTTGCGTTTTGTGGCTTAGGCACACACTTTGCGTCATAAGAATGACTAACTGCTCATGCAGATCTTGCAAGAGTGTGGATGATTCAGTCAGTAGCTGCAATTTGTCACATTTATTTTGGAACCATTGTCTGCTTATTGTAACAATTGCTTCTCCACATCTGGTATGTTAACTGTGCAATGTCTATGATGATCCAGTGTCTCCAAGCAACTGGTATAGCTTGTTAAACCTTTTTTAGACATTTTGCAGTTTACCATTTGTGGCCCTGAAAACACACACACATCAATGAATGTCATGCTAGAAAATTATATCTGCTATTTCTCATGCTGATTTCTTGAACTTACTTTTTGTGTCTACATTGATACACTGCATGGAATCTCTAACATTGTTTTCATGCTATCACGGCAGTATGTTGCATTTGAAATGTCTGATGTAGGTTTTGATTGCACCTGTTACTACTGGAACATGAATAGTCAGTGGACTAAGTACATGGACACACACAACAAATAAAAAATGAGTAGTGAATACAATCTGGAAGACAGCTTAGACCAGTGGGCATTGAACATTTTTTACTGTACATAAACTTATCTTTATCTCTGCAAGAATTTGTTTCTGGGCGTAATTTTACAATATTCCCCCACTCCTGTAACAATATGGGATGCTCACAATATAACTTTCTTGATAGATGTATACAACATAAAAATTATTAATCTCTCACCATGATGATACTGCTTAAATAAAATGTGCTGGCTTATTGCTGCAGGAGGCCCACATTGTTTACAAAGATACATCATTTAGCTAGTATTGCTTCCCATGACCAGCTAACATAGTATAATGCACAGCACATTAACTTGGGAGGCGAGCCATGCCTGGATTGAATCTGAGATGCAGACTGGCAACTGTGGGCTGCTCACAGGCCAGCCAGAGTATGATTTTTAGATGGTTTCCCAAGCTTGTTTGGGCAAATTTTGGGCCAGTCCCCAAATCGTGCCTCAGAGAATGCAATACACAAACCGTTAAAATTTGATGACATACAGAATGAAGTTTACTCGATGCACAGACAGATGGTGGAAACAACTTCTGCCCTTAGGTTACCTTGACGACAATGGCTTCAGTAAGAGCATCTGGCCACAAATTTAAATAATAAAATAAAATAAAATTTGTCAAATTCTAAAAAAAGGTGATCCCAAACTAAAAGGGACAAATGGCAGGAGAAAAAAAGAAAGGTGTTGCACTCTCAGACATCCACTGTGAAGTTAGTTTCTGTCAGTGTGGAAATAATTCACCTGGTCATCAAACCTAGCCATCCATTGCACGATTGTCCACCAACCATACAGAGACAGAGGTTCAGAAAAATCTTCATGAAAGCCAGCAACATCCTGCAAGTGACTCCATCCAAAACAAGGATAGAAAGTGGAAAGCATCAGCAGTGAATGATCCTCATTGGCCTCAGCCATCTGAAAATCTCTCTCCTGCCCCCATGAGATTGCTTTCACTTTATATCTGGCCATCACTACCAGCTGCAAACGCAGAGGAATGCAAACTGTAGGCCACTTGCTCCGCTCCTGACTCTGACCCACATCCTGCTCCAAGGGAAATCTTCAGACAGAACCGAAGGGTGGTGAGGTTGACCATTTTTGGTCATCCATGGTGCACTTCTGTGATGATATACCCAAACACATTTAAAGTATTTGTTTTCTGTAATTTCTTTTTCTGTTTTTGCACTGAAGCTTCTGACTAATAAAACTACTCAATTACGATATTATGCGGTATCGTCTAAAGATCACGGTGCCATACTGAAGTCCGCAGCTTGCATCGATGTCTTTTCTACAATCCATACCGACAAATAGTTGGCACTGGTGAAGCCACATCTTTGCTCCCAGCTATACAGCACGAGCACTTGGAGGCCGATATACAGCCCAGCAGAGTAAGGATCTGCACGGTTCATGACCTCTGATCCAGCAGACGACATTACCTAGCAAGGACAAAAGTGTTATTCATGCCTTAGAATGAACTATATTTCAGAACTTAGTGATATGTATACTTTAGGAGGAAGTTTAATAAATGTATGCATCATTAGATACTTTAATCTTCAAAGACAGTTGTAAATATTCAGCACATTCTTGTGGCTATGGATTGTGCAAAATTAAGTTACGTTTTTTATCATTCCTGTGATATAGTGAACTAATATTTCATATGTTGTAGTTCTGATCCATCATCTCCCAGAGCAGTCAAAGAATCCATAGTTATGACTGGATAGTTGTAATTTCATTAGACCATAACAGATTACAGATATCATCTATTTATTTATATTTCAGTTATATATATATATATATATCAGTTTGCAATGAATTTTCACTTCCTAAGAACTATATTATCTACAAGGTTCCATAAATGAGTTTTGTTTCTCCAGAGCAAATAATGTCTTGGTATTTATAGATGAATCTCTTTGAAACCAATGTGGTCAAAATATTTAAAACTCAATCTGCAAGTGAAATCTGATCCACTTTGTATTATTGTTGCTCACATACAAGCACTCAGTCCATTAAACTTGTTCTGTAGTAGTTCTATAAAATTCAGATAATCCCATAGAAAAAAGTATGAATCAGCCACTGTGATGCCTAAGAACTTAGTAGGTCAGACAGAACAAGAAATGCTGAAACCTATATCATTTAGAGGTCAGCTAGTATACCAGCTCTGTTGTAATTGATATAAAAACATTCAATTAAAATGGAGCGTACATAGTAAAGGCACATACAGTTGTAATTGACATCATTGGACAGTGTTCTATCCAGAAGGACATTAAAATAAAAACTCTTCAGTAGCTCACAAGAGGAACAAGCAACATGGCCAAACTGCTTACTTCACCATTCATAGCTACTTGTTCCTCCATCCTAGCAGCAGCCATTCTTTCTTTCATTATCACATTATCACATGATCCAGTATCTCAACACCGAAGTGACTGGATGTAGTATGATAGCACACTGTCCAGCATTGTCTTCTATGCAGGCATCTTTAACTGCATCTTAATTTCCATTAGTTTCATGTGCTCTGGTGCTAAGCAGGATGACACCTGAGACTTGTGTATCTACTGGGTACATGCCACAGATGGCGTGGAGCACACTTAAACGATGCAGATGAAGATTTAGTGCAACAATAACATTTCATCTGATTCATTTCCCTCAATATTGCACATAAAGCTGCATAAAAAAGCTTTATTTATTGGGTGATGATATATCTCGAAAATAATTCAGAGTAGCAGATTTAATACCCATGTTTGTAACCCTCTCTGTAAACTATAGCATAGCTTCAGTGCTCTTACAAAATGCTATAAAACAGACTGCAACCTATCATTTCTGTACTATAATATATCTAAAATAATTCTGGACTTCCTTATCAATGAGGGTGCTTAACTACTACACCCTGGGCTGCGTACAATAATGTGGCTTGCACAAAGAACCATAGGCCATGCTTAGTGTTAATCCTAAATGGCTGTGCTGTTTGCAGTTGTTTCATGAATACTTGCTCCATTGGAGGAAGAGAAAAATTATAGAATGTCAGTACTTATGAGATCAATAGTTAGCTATATGCATGATGGATGCTGGGGATCTTCTCACAGACGGGTGGTAACGACTCGCTAACCTCAACAGATAGTATGGAAATAAGGTTTGGTCTTAAACACCCACAGTCAGGTTAATTCCTCCATGCTGAACAGTGTCATTACTTTCTGATATGGCTGCCCTGTTGAGCCTTCAACTGTGCATCCATAGTTGCCCACAGAAGTGTTGTAGAACTGCTGCAGAAATGTACGACTCACTCCATAAACACTTCCATATATTCCAGTCCTTTTAGATCATTGGCCATTACAGTTTATAGTGTGAAAAATATTTAAATTCTCTTAACAAAAACTAGACACAGAAACTTCTAAAGAGCTTTGAAAATTTAGATCAGTGTCCCTCATCTTTAGTATGGGCAAATTAAAAATATTGTGAGAATGGTTAAAATTGTCACATTCACTTTTCTCTGACGAAAATTTAAAACTCGTTAAATCTAAACATCCCTCCGGTATCTTAATTATCAGTTTCAAATTATGAGCAATTGTTGGAAGTTCAATGGAGTAGAAGAATATAGCAGTCATCAACAAAAAACAAAAACAATGGATTATTTAATTGGATAGATAAAAAATCTATTCACCAAGCAGCAGCAGCAGAACACACACATAAAAGACTGTTAGAATTGACAAGCTTTTGGAGCCAGTGGCTCCTTCTTCCGGCAGACGGGTTGAAGGGGAAGGAAGAAGGGTGAAGGAAAAGGACTGGAGAGGTCTAGGAAAAGGGGAAGACTTTGGAAAAGTCACCCAGAACCGCAGGTCAGGGGAGACTGACCATACGGGTTGAGAAGGAAAGACTGATTGTTGAGAGATGGATTGGGACACTTAGCTGTGAACTAAATACTACTGATTACAGAAGCAAACATTGTCACACTTACAACAGATTCCTGAGGGATTCCATTCTCTTGTTTGTATTTTTCTGGCAGAATGTCACCATCTCAAAATCTAAAACAAAATGTGCCTAGACAGAAAAAACCATGTGAAAGTTTATAGATGTCCCCAGAAGTCCAATCCGTTTAACTGTCTGAGAGGATGATATGCCTCCAAGTAGTGTCTTTAAAAAGGTGCGCCCAGATTAGGAAGTTATCACTTGACTTGATTCAGTGTGGCGGCAAAAAATGACACTGAAAAGATTGCTAGGACTTGCAAATGACTCTAAATTTGACATTTTTGTGCTTTAAGTGTCAAGCAACAGTAATAATCAGAGTTCCAAAGACAACAAAATTAAATGCTGTAGTGTTGTAGTAAACAGTAGTCAGTTTCTAAAGTGTTTTTATATAGATCATTTACGAGCTTTCCGTCAATTTAGAGGATAAGATTAACTAGTAGTAGTAGTATCATATTTTACTAAGTGTATTATACTTGTGTAGCAAATGCAACTTAACCTGATCTCAGTCTCTGCTGTAGGGGCAATTAAACTTATACAGGTAACATAACATCTCATTGAAAAATATTTAGTAAACTAACATTAAGTGAATGTTTATACATGTTTGTCCCATTAATAATATACTGGTATCATAAGTCAGTCAGTTTTTATTTAATAAAACCACAAAAGTCGCATAACCCTGGTTTTTCATAGAACAGCTATTGCTAAATAGTCCTTACAAGCATAAAAAATATTACACTGAACAAGTCAGAAACTGCTGCAGAGCAGTGAGAAATGGTTGAGTGTCAATACAGTCCAGGCTGTTATCAAGTTGTGAAGCAGTTGTTTAGGAGGAGCAAAACACAAGAAGTTCAAGAGATGCTTTATGTCTGCAATTTTTAGTCTAGACAACTGACAGTTTCACTGCTCTGGAAAGTGTGAACAAAAGTGTGCAGACAAAAACACCCTGACCAGACTGGGAAAAAGTGTAAGCTAAGGTTAGTAGTTGGCAGAGGCCCATTGTCTAAACTAATGCCAGAACGACATGGGTAGCAAATAACAGGCAAATAGTCAATTTAAGCGATGTGCAGTGCTCAGCAATGTCACCTGTGGTTTAGGGGGCCTGGGGAAAGATCTTGGTAAAGAAAATCATGTACTGATTATTGAAGGTGCTTCGAACAGTTTGGGCTCTAACATCGAATACATAATTGCAGATAATATCAACACGCATTGCTGATAATGAATGCTCTTCAAACAACTATGAAGATTATATCACACTTCGATCAAAATGACAAGCACTGGGAGAAATGTTCCGTCAAGCATGTAAATGCAGAGCTTTAGGAGTTGCTCAACAGAGTGGAAGCAATAACACATGAGTGTAAAGTGTGGCTGATTTGTTTCACCTCAAATTGTGTATATGGCAGGATCTAAATATGAATGTTTCTGGTAAAAGATTCCTTGCAAAGTTAATTTCTAGAAACATTCAGTGTAGCCACAGCACCGTTTAACCAATCCCAGAGTATCTTCAGTTGGCCTTGTTAAGGTAAATGTTTATGAAAGACAAAGGTACCAAGTAACTACAAACACAGTTGCAAAGTGGCAGCTTGGACAACATGTCAGGTAGTCATAAAGTTTTAATTACCACCTCATTAAAATAAAATTATATAAGTAATTATTTCAACAGCAACAGCAAAGGTATGGACTCCCCGACAACGTAGGGCACGCGCACCCACACGCACACCCACACGCACACGCACACGCTCATGCAGAGTTTAGTTACAGACCAAACATTAAGTGCAAGAAGCGCCTGTAGTTGCTCTAATGTTGTCATTGCTGATTGTTAGCTGTGGCAGAGGGGATTAAGCAGTCACCTTGTGAATGTGGTTCTGATCATGTAGGGAGTGAGCTTGGGAGTTAGGCCTGAGGGGGAAGAAAGAAAATATCATGGGTTAGAAGGTTTTTGAGCACAAATGATGAATATAATGTAGAAACTGGGAGCATCGGATGCCTGCCCCCGTAGCTGAGTGGTCAGCACACATGAGTGCCATGCAGAAGACCCAAGTTTGATTCCAGGTATTGCCAGGTGTTTTTTTTTTAGGGAGGACTGGGATGGAGCAAGTTCAGCATCATGATGCCAACTGAGCAGCTACTTGACCAAGCAATACCGGTTGCAGGTTACAAAAAGTGACAACATCCAGGAGAGTGGTGTACTGACCCCACACTGCAAGACACACCATTTGATGGTACCAGTGGTCCCACCAGGGCTTGTAGATGGGGGGGGAGTTTATGTTTATGGGATAATTAGGTGAAAATTAAATAAAAAGTCAAAATGACTTCAATGGTCAGACAATGAAATCCCAGTGTACATTAAAAGGAATTGGACCTAAGGTCAGTCAAGTTGAAAAGAAGCTGGCAGATCGGGTGACAGCAATAGTAAAGGATTCTGAGGAGAGGATAGCTAATGTGCAGATGGTGTGTGAGAGCAAAGCAAAAGAGACAGAATCTGTGATAAAAGCAATGACCGAAAGTGTCGGCTAGGTAATACAGAACCGGGCAGGAATTGCAACAGAACTGCCTACTGCTGTAATGAGGGAGGCTGAGATCAGTGAGGAGGAGGTTACATCTTTAGAGAATACATTAAGTAATATAGTAATGAATCAAGGTGGGAGAGGGGGTGCTGAAGATATGCAATTTGTGGCAAACCCAAATTTGAAGTACTTCACTGGCGAAAACAAGTACCACATGGTGGACTTTGTAGCATCGTGCAAAGATTGCTTCATCAAACATGACAGGACTACTCGAAAATGAAGTTTATCAAGTGACAATTTGATAGCAGTGCCCTGATTTGAGCGAACCAGAATGTATCATTGTTTTGTGATTATGTCACATATATATATATGAAAGGCTCTTGAATAAACACTGCGGGTGGGGGGTAGTAAAGCATCTGTGGTTGCAGAATGCTTTGCTAAATGGGCCATGCTTCAGCAGCAGTCATGGAAGTACATATGAGTTCTGCCATGCCAAACTGCAGAAACTGGTGCATTTTGACAAACCCTTGTGCACTCTGACAGAGGTATCTACTTTGAAAAGCACCATTGGATTACCTGCTGTGGAACCTAGTCCATAGCCCCACTGAACTGATACCTGATTTTGTGGAGAGTGTGGATAACACAATTTCGTTGTCGAAATGAGGGAAATGGTTATCAAAACAGTAATGGGAGAAAGAAGGCAGGAAGTGCAAAACTAGAGAAAGAGCACTTCCAGTGAGATATAAGTAATTACGAACAAAATTCCTGTAGTCGGAATCAGATGAATAATAGAAGCCTGTATAATGGGAGACAGAAAGGCAATGTGTTGCAGAGTAATAGTCAACTCAGGCAGCAGCTGTATAACTAAATTTTCTCCTGGATGAGGTCTGACAAGGGAGCAGGACAAAATTTGCTATGAATAGGACCAGAGATGGAATGAGGAGAAGGGATCATAGCAACAGCTATAACACAGACAAAGAGTCAGAAATATGTATTATTGATGCCAATTTGGGCAACAAATAATTATGGGGAAGCTGGAGACAGCACAGTTGTGGTGGAAACAGAAGACAGGGCCAAAGTACGCCATCTGTAGATGTAAATTTAGTGTTTATTTAATCACAAAGATCATAATGAATGACATTTAACAAGATTTGTAGCAGCAGAGCTGGACACAGGTGAGTGGGTCAATATCAACAGCAAACAACGAAGCCAATATTAATTTTTATATGGCACAGTCTGAGACAGTTGTGGCGTCACAGTGCTTAGTTAATAACAGACTGGAAGTGGAACCTATGGCTGCAAGGACAGGAGCCAGGCACAAAAAGGAACTTATATGTACTGACGAAATTACCACTGTGTAGAGGTTGCTGCAGTGGACCTTATTATAGATTCAGTAAGAGACACACTGGAATCTGATCATCAATATAATAGTATAAACATTTCTGACAGCTGTGAAGGAATTAAGACATTAATCATTGTTCATGAAAGTGAACAATTTGTTATTGATGATTTACACAGTGAGTGGCTCAATAAAGATGAATGTGATTGACAACTAAGTGATTACACTGCACACCCCAGAATGGAGATGATGATACCACAGAAAAATATAAGGTAGCCAGAAAATTACGCAGTCTAGGCGAGAATCAGCCTGAGTTTTGTGCAGCTTTTCATTTAATTTTTGGCAAAGACAGCAAAACTGAGCCACAAAGCAATTTTTGCTAGTTGAAAAAAGGAGTCAGAAGAGAAAATTCAGCCAATCATAAATGTTTCTGTTAACAGTATTGAAGTGAATTGCCTGGTCAACACCAGCAATGATGTGTCACATGCTTCAGAGTCATTTTTTAACCACCTTAATAGTATCGATGTCCACCTCCATAGCTGAATGGGCAGTGTGGCTGATTGTCATGTGGGAGACTTCAAGCTGATTCCTTGTGGTACCAAGGCTTTTTTTCTTGTTGGGAGGACTGTGACTGATATGGGGTGCACTCAGCCTCATGAGGCCAACTGAGGAATTACTGGACCATTTAGTAACAGTTCCAAGGTCAGGAAACATGACGACAACAGAGAAGGTGGTGTGCCCCTCCATACCATATCTGTTCAGCTCAATTGATGCACATAGGATCTGAACAAACAACTTAATATAACAATAAGTATAATTTAATAATAAAGATTGTGTTGTGTACCCTGTAACTAGATTGAAAATTAAAACTGTAACTGGCAGGTATACAGATCAGTTAAGTACAAAAGTATTTTTGATGTAACTATTGATGGGGTGTAAACCCCCCCCCCCCCCCCCCCTCGTGAACCATGGACTTTGCCGTTGGTGGGGAGGCTTGTGTACCTGAGCGACACAGATAGCCGAACCGTAGGTGCAACCACAATGGAGGGGTATCTGTTGAGAGGCCAGACAAATGTGTGGTTCCTGAACAGGGGCAGCAGCCTTTTTAGTAGTTGCAGAGGCAACAGTGTGGATGATTGACTGATCTGCACTTGTAACATAACCAACACGGGCTTGCTGTGCTGGTACTGTGAACGGCTGAAAGCAAGGGGAAACTACGGCCGTAATTTTTCCCGAGGGCATGCAGCTTTACTGTATGGTTAAATGATGATAGCGTCCTCTTGGGTAAAATATTCCGGAGGTAACATAGTCCCCCATTCGGATCTCCAGGCGGGGACTACTCAGGAGGACGTCGTTATCAGGAGAAAGAAAACTGGCGTTCTACGGATCGGAGCGTGGAATGTCAGATCCCTTAATCGGGCAGGTAGGTTAGAAAATTTAAAAAGGGAAATGGATAGGTTAAAGTTAGATACAGTGGGAATTAGTGAAGTTCGGTGGCAGGAGGAACAAGACTTTTGGTCAGGCGATTACAGGGTTATAAATACAAAAGCAAATAGGGGTAATGCAGGAGTAGGTTTAATAATGAATAGGAAAATAGGAATGCGGGTAAGCTACTACAAACAGCATAGTGAACGTATTATTCTGGCCAAGATAGACACAAAGCCCACGCCTACCACAGTAGTACAAGTTTATATGCCAACTAGCTCTGCAGATGACGAAGAAATTGAAGAAATGTGTGATGAAATAAAAGAAATTATTCAGATAGTGAAGGGAGACAAAAATTTAATAGCCAATGGTGGCCGGAATTTGGTAGTAGGGAAAGGGAGAAAAGGAAACGTAGTAGGTGAATATGGATTGGGGGGGGAAGCCACCTGGTAGAATTTGGCACAGAGCACAATTTAATCATAACTAACACTTGGTTCAAGAATCATAAAAGGAGGTTGTATACATGGAAGAAGCCTGGGGATACTGACAGGTTTCAGATAGATGATATCACGGTAAGACAGAGATTTAGGAACCAGGTTTTAAGTTGTAAGACATTTCCAGGGGCAGATGTGGACTCTGACCACAACCTATTTGTTATGAACTGTAGATTAAAACTGAAGAAACTGCAAAAAGGTGGGAATTTAAGGAGATGGGACCTGGATAAACTGAAAGAACCAGAGGTTGTACAAAGTTTGAGGGAGAGAATAATGGAACAATTGACAGGAATGGGGGAAAGAAGTACAGTAGAAGACGAATGGGTAGTTTTGAGGGATGAAGTAGTGGAGGCAGCAGAGGATCAAATAGGTAAAAAGACGAGAGCTAATAGAAATCCTTGGGCAACAGAAAAAATATTGAATTTAATTGATGAAAGGAGAAAATATAAAAATGCAGTAAATGAAGCAGGCAAAAAGGAATACAAACGTCTCAAAAATGAGATCGACAGGAAGTTCAAAATGGTTAAGCAGGGATGGGCAGAGCACAAATGTAAGGATGTAGCGGCTTATCTTACTAGGGGTAAGATAGATACTGCCTAAAGGAAAATTAAAGAGACCTTTGGAGAAAAGAGAACCACTTGTATGAATATCAAGAACTCAGATGGAAACCCAGTTCCAAGCAAAGAAGGGAAAGCAGAAAGGTGGGAGTGTATAGAGGGTCTATACAAGGGTAATGTACTTGAGGACAATATTATGGAAATGGAAGAGGATGTAGATGAAGATGAAATGGGAGATACGATACTGTGTGAAGAGTTTGACAGAGCACTGAAAGACCTGAATCGAAACAAGGCCCCCCGAGTAGACAACATTCCATTAGAACTACTGACAGCCTTGGGAGAGCCAGTCCTGAGAAAACTCTACCATGTTGTGAGCAAGATATATGAGACAGGCGAAATACCCTCAGACTTCAAGAAGAATATAATAATTCCAATCCCAAAAAAAGCAGGTGTTGGCAGATGTGAAAATTACTGAACTATCAGTTTAATAAGTCACAGCTGCAAAATACTAACATTAGTTCTTTACAGACGAATGGAAAAACTATTAGAAGCCGACCTCGGGGAAGATCAGTTTGGATTCCGTAGAAATATTGGAACACCGCAATACAGACCCTACGACGTACATTAGAAGTTAGATTAAGGAAAGGCAGACCTACGTTTCTAGCATTTGTAGACTTAGAGAAAGCTTTTGACAATGTTGCCTGGAATACTGTCTTTCAAATTCTGAAGGTGGCAGGGGCAATGTACAGGGTGTGAAAGGCTATTTACAATTTGTACAGAAACCAGATGGCAGTTATGAGAGTCGAGGGACATGAAAGGGAAGCAGTGGTTGGGAAGGGAGTGAGATAGGGTTGCAGCCTCTCCTCAATGTTATGCAATCTGTACATTGAGCAAGCAGTAAAGGAAACAAAAGAAAAATTCAGAGTAGGTATTTAAATCCATGGAGAAGAAATAAAAACTTTGAGGTTTGCCGATGACATTGTAATTCTGTCAGAGACAGCAAAGGAATTGGAAGGGCAGTTGAATGGAATGGATAGTGTATTGAAAGAAGGATATAAGATGATCATCAACAAAAGCAAAACAAGGATAATGGAATGTAGTCGAATTAAATCAGGTGATGCTGAGGGAATTAGATTAGGAAATGAGACACTTAAAGTAGTAATGGAGTTTTGCTATTTGGGGAGCAAAATAGCTGATGATGGTCGAAGTAGAGAGGATATAAAATGTAGACTGGCAATGGCAAGGAAAGTTTCTGAAGAAGAGAAATTTGTTAACATCGAGTATAGATTTAAGTGTCTGGAAGTCGTTTCTGAAAGTACTTGTATTGAGTGTAGCCATGTATGGAAGTGAAACATGGACGATAAATGATAAATACTTTAGACAAGAAGAGAATAGAAGCTTTCGAAATGTGGTGCTACAAAAGAATGCTGAAGATTAGATGGGTAGATCACATAACTAATGAGGAAGTATTGAATAGGATTGGGGAGGAGAGAAGTTTGTGACACAACTTGACTAGAAGAAGGGATCGGTTGGTAGGACATGTTCTGAGGCATCTAGGGATCACCAATTTAGTATTGGAGGGCAGTGTGGAGGGTAAAAATCATAGAGGGAGACCAATAGATGAATACACTAAGCAGATTCAGAAGGATGTGGGTTGTAGCAGTTTCTGGGAGATGAAGAAGCTTGGACAGGATAGAGTAGCATGGAGAGCTGCATCAAACCAGTCTCGGGACTGAAGACCACAACAACAACAACAATTGATGGGTGTTATTTATGTTCCAGGGTTCTTACAAGGAAAGCATTTGGACTGAAAACACATTTACACCACAGTCCCATGAGAGGTCATTTAAATGTCCCTTATCACACCTGTGATCCCTTATCACACCTGTGATATTCGTTTATCTGCAAACCTCTGCAGTCATCCATTAGAGGCTGCTGAATATCCCTTGCCAAATTCAACCTTTGCCTGCCACTATGCCATCTGACTACCGTTTCATCACATATGACAAGCATCTTTAAATATACCCTGTACTGAAGGAGCACAAGAATGTATTTCTACCTCCATTCATTATTGGCATTTACAACATTGGGCATTGCCAGAACTCTCAGACACACAAACTTTACATAATCACTAGTATTTATTGCTAATTTGAAAAATGAGTTTAGGATAACATCACGCCATATAACTATGCTCCAATCCTGAAAAGATAAGGACAACAAAGAAGTGATGATTCAAATAGCTCAAACATTTGTCACTGAAGTCATCCAAATGGGTTCTATATGGAACTGTGTTCAGAGTCAGTTCACTTATGAGCTTTCTTCAGAAAGAACGCTATGCAAAAAGGGGAGAGAAACACTGTCTCAATGCCACAATCAGTTAACAGTGCAACACACAGCTACACGATCAATTTTGCTACATCAATGGACAGATGGTTGGCAGACAAACTGTATATGATTCCAAGAACCAAATGGAAAGTGTGGACCCAGTGTGTCAAGGGAAATAAAGAAATGGCGGCTGACTAAAGTCTTTGTAGATGCAAGTGTTAGTGGGAAGATAATGAAAGAACATCTGGAGATATTTTTTGGTCAGTTTTGAATCCATATTTGCTGAGAAAGTCTCTATTACTTTGTGACTCCTGATGTGGATGTAAGGATGAACAAGTACTAATGGAAGTCTCTGGAGGAAATGATGTAGTTTTAAAAATCAGTCCGCCTTAAGCTAACCTCTGGACATGTATATTCTTAGGCAATATAAAATATATGCCAAGAGAATAAGACTTACTTAAACTACGTTCCAGTTACATGAGTCAAAATTATGTGACGCATTATTTATCATGAAAATGCATTCTGTCCTTTACAGTCAACTATCTGCTGTAGTATATAGGACAATGTAGATTAAAACTGAAGAAACTACAAAAAGGTGCTAATTTAAGGAGTTGGTATCTGGATAAACTGACTAAACCAGAGGTTGTAGAGAGTTTCAGGAAGAGCATACGGGAACAATTGACACGAATGGAGGAAAGAAATACAATAGAAGAAGAATGGGTAGCTCTGGGGGATGAAGTAGTGAAGGCAGCAGATCATCAAGTAGGTAAAAAAGACGCTAATAGAAATCCTTGGGTAACAGAAGAAATATTGAATTTAATTGATGAAAGGAGAAAATACAAAAATGCAGTAAATGAAGCAGGCAAAAAGGAATACAAACGTCTCAAAAATGAGATCGACAGGGAGTGCAAAATGGCTAAGCAGGGATGGCTAGAGGACAAATGTAAGGATGTAGAGGCTTATGTCACTAGGGGTAAAATAGATACTGCCTACAGGAAAATTAAAGAGACCTTTGGAGAAACGAGAGCCACTTGTATGAATATCAAGAGCTCAGATGGAAACCCAGTTCTAAGCAAAGAAGGGAAGGCGGAAAGCAGGAAGGAGTATATAGAGGGTTTATACGAGGGCGATGTACTTGAGGACAATATTATGGAAATGGAAGAGGATGTAGATGATAACGAAATGGGAGATAAGATACTGCGTGAAGAGTTTGACAGAGCAATGAAAGACTTGAGTCGAAACAAGGCCCCAGGAGTAGACAACATTCCATTAGAACTACTGACGGCCTTGGGAGAGCCAGTTCTGACAACACTCTACCATCTGGTGAGCAAGATGTATGAAACAGGCGAAATACCCTCAGACTTCAAGAAGAATATAATAATTCCAATCCCAAAGAAAGCAGGTGTTGACAGCTGTGAAAATTACCGAACTATCAGTTTAATAAGTCACAGCTGCAAAATACTAACGCGAATTATTTACAGACGAATGGAAAAACTGGTAGAAGCCGACCTTGGGGAAGATCAGTTTGGATTCCGCAGGAATGTTGGAACACATGAGGCAATACTAACCTTACGACTTATCTTAGAAGAAAGATTAAGTAAAGGCAAACCTACGTTTCTAGCATTTGTAGACTTAGAGAAAGCTCTTGACAATGTTAACTGGAGTGCTCTCTTTCAAATTCTGAAAGTGGCAGGGGTCAAATACAGGGAGCGTAAGGCTATTTACAATTTGTACAGAAACCAGATGCCAGTTACAAGAGTCGAGGGGCATGAAAGGGAAGCAGTGGTTGGGAAAGGAGTGAGACAGGGTTGTAGTCTCTCCCCGATGTTATTCAATCTGTATATTGAGCAAGCAGTAAAGGAAACAAAAGAAAAATTCAGAGTAGGTATTAAAATCCATGGAGAAGAAATAAAAACTTTGAGGTTCACTGATGACATTGTAATTCTGTCAGAGACAGCAAAGGACTTGGAAGAGCAGCTGAACGGAATGGACAGTGTCTTGAAAGGAGGATATACGATGAACATCAACAAAAGCAAAACGAGGATAATGGAATGTAGTCAAATTAAGTCGGGTGATGCTGAGGGAATTAGATTAGGAAATGAGACACTTAAAGTAGTAAAGGAGTTTTGCTATTTAGGGAGTAAAATAACTGATGATGGTCGAAGTAGAGAGGATATAAAATGTAGACTTGCACTGGCAAGGAAAGCGTTTCTGAAGAAGAGAAATTTGTTAACATCGAGTATAGATTTAAGTGTCAGGAAGTCGTTTCTGAAAGTATTCGTATGGAGTGTAGCCATGTATGGAAGAGAAACATGGATGATAAATAGTTTGGACAAGAAGTGAATAGAAGCTTTCAAAATGCGGTGCTGCAGAAGAATGCTGAAGATTAGATCACATAACTAATGAGGAAGTATTGAATAGAATTGGGGAGAAGAGGATTTTGTGGCACAACTTGACAAAAAGAAGGGACCAGTTGGTAGGACATGTTTTGAGGCATCAAGGGATCACAAATTTAGCATTGGAGGGTAAAAATAGTAGAGGGAGACCAAGAGATGAATACACTAAGCAGATTCGGAAGGATGTAGGTTGCAGTAAGTACTGGGAGATGAAGAAGCTTGCACAGGATAGAGTAACATGGAGAGCTGCATCAAACCAGTCTCAGGACTGAAGACCACAGCAGCAACAACATATAGGCCAATGTTTCGTTATACATGGTAGAATGCTGGCAAAAATATTGGTGAATCTGTGGACAACTTCAAAAGTGTCACTAATGTGGTATTCACCTCTGATATTACAGACTGTTCAGTTATCACATGTGATCAACTCACTTTTATTCTCTGTGGATTTTGTAATCATTCATATTGTTCTGAGCATTTTATTGAAGTCTTCACTTGTATTTGTAATCAAGATACCTGTATTGCATTTGGCTTCTACAATGACATCTTGCAGAAAAGCAACATCTGCCAGCACTATTAGAGGTGTGTAAGGGAGCTGTAACCGAAATTCCATACAGATATATTTGTTCAAATGCAAATACTTTCCTTGTTAGTAGTCCCTAATCTACGCATGAACTTGTTGTTAGGAACTGATTCTCAAACTAGTTAAGTGGGTGACATCAGTTACATGTAGCAATTTATTGAACTAAATGATGGTGCTTACTGCAAGTGTGTTAGGTGCACCTGCAGGTGCGAAGATGGTGGCAAGCTGTAGGTAGGTACAGTGATTGCTTTATTATCATGTAAACATGTACAAGGTGGTGCTGAAAAGTAATGTCTCTGAATGTTTTATGTCAAAACTTTTACAGATTTTTAAATAAAGCAAATCTCAATAACATTCTACATCTTTATTCTTCATGCCGTCTACTGCTAGAGGCCTCTGAATTGTACTGTGCAACATGGCAATGTGTACTGTAACTATGTCAATGCATGAGAAACAGTGTGCTATAATTGAGTTTGTAGTGCCTCAAGAATTTTGGGGTAAGTTCTAGAAACACTCATCCTTCCACCGTCTCGAACACCTGATATTTTAGGTACGAGTGCGGGAGAGTGAGAACGTTTCTACTGATCCACCTGTTTCTGTGTGCAGATTGGAAGTTTGTTATTAGAAATATGTAAGAGGGGCAGGGTCACTGATGATGAGAAGTGTTTGCTGCCAGTACCACAGAAGACGTGAGGAGAACTCAACTAATAATTATGTCATATTCTTTGATGTGTTAGTGTCTGTGGTGATTCTAAAAAGACTATTGGACTCGCTTGAGACTAGAGACTTTTGAATTACTTCATGTCTTGGCTATGAATGAAACAAGACACATGTATGCTATTTGAATAAGTGTAATGAGTCTAACATGTAAGGAATAAGTTAGCTTGCAGAAGTTATTATCTGTGAAAGTTGAAAATATGAAGTGATTGACTGAAAAGTATTATACAAGTACCAAAATTATTTCAAGGATAGAGAAGTATTTTAATAAATTCCCTTAATCAGCTATAGTCTTCGGAGAAAAAGGTTGTGGGAGATTGACATAGCTGATTACCCAGAAAAAGGATCAGCTACACACAACGTGCATGTTAACTGAATTGAGAGACCTCTGTGCCTTTCAACCCAATATCACACTGTCTCTTGTGATCCGAAAAATGTTTGAACGTGGTGACGTAAGTGACAGGCCGCAAAGAAAACAGGAATTTAAAGACAGAAACAGAAATAAGATATTAGGTATTTCCAATAGCAACCAAGCCTAACAATGTACGAGAACTGTTTCCAGTAATCATATTGAGTCCAATAAACAAATGGAAGAAAGTTGCGAGTGCAACGCTGTAAAAGACTTGATGTAGTAATAGTGGAGAAAACTGGAGAGAAGACCTCAACTTTTCGACCAAGAAGATTGGGTGTGGGGAGTAAGCAGTCTTCACACACGTACATTGCACCGACGCAGTAACCTGCCACCAACACCAACTGCACCACTTGCTGCTCACCAGTGTCTGCTCCATGTCTGCTCACCAACAACGATGCTGAAACCAACACCCGACGCTGCCGTCGCCAGTGCTGTCCACCAGTGATGATTACGCATTTGCTCACCAATGCAGCAAAAACTCTATGCCGGGTGGGCGAGAAACAATAATTTTTTGGTAAAGTTGAGAGGACGATTAAATCACAAACCGTTAGTGTAGTTATTGTACTTGGTGGTGAATTTTCTTTTAGATGATTACTATGTCTAAGATCAATAAGATTATGGATCAAGAACAGCAACAAACTTCAGAACAAACCACGGCCATCAAGGTGAAAAGGAAATGCCAGACTTGTCTGAATTAGTGAAGTTAATTAAAGCCCAGTGGGCAGATTCAGTAGCTGTAAACACTCAAATTGCTTCCTTAAGAACAGAGTTAAATGCTCAAAATACTTCCTTGAGACAAGAACTAAATGCCAGAGTAGATGACCACAATGCTAAGTTGGATGACCAGAAGGCTTATACAGGCACTCTAAGTGAAAAATTAAATGCTCTGAATGAAGCTTTAAGGAGAGAAATAGGTTTAGTACATTTCAGTTTAAATTCTCAAAGTGAAACCCTGAACAGTCATTTTCTATTAAAGACTGAATTTGACTCTTTAAATGATAAGGTAGAAAATCTGAAGTTAGATTTAAAAAGTGAACTCACTAGTTCTTCGAATACTCACATAAATTAACTGTTTACTGTCTTTGACCAGAGATAGAATGAGAGACTTCTGAAGTTTACAAAGAAACTATAATTTGATGTCAAAAGTAATAATAAAGAACCTGAGCTTAATGAAAAATTAGCATCTTGTGAAAATGTATGTAATGTTAAATTTAATTCCGTAAGAAAGGAAATGAATATCTTGAAAGAGAGCACAGAGCGACCTAAGGAATTAATATCGAATACTCAATAAAAAATTCCAGGTGTTAGTATACGAGGTGTCACTACACGAGCTGTCAATTCGTAAGTAAATAATGTAAAGCAAAATTTTAAAGAAAAATCAGCCAACTTTGATGTTATAAATGGAAGTAGGTTGGCAGAACCTTTTGAGCTAATTATCGATCGAGAAATTACCAAGAGTATAATCTCCAGAAATGTTGCAACCGTTGCTTTTTCCAAACCTAATGATTCTAACAAGGTTATAGATCTCTTGTGCGATGAATTCAAACTTGTCCATGACAGAATAGAACGTAGAATAATTTTACCTTATGTTGTGTTACTGAGGGAAGTGGTGATTGTTTTGTTGCGGGGAGACTTTCCCACAAAATTTAACGAGAAGTACCAATTTCCATTTGCTCAAGTGAGGTTAAGGTCAGACCCATGGGATCTGGGCAGAGTCACATCTGTCTCCCAGGGACATTAACGTTCTGTGTTAACGGGCGGTGTGACTACCATCGGATCCCTAGTTGTGTTTCTTTTGCACTATTTTTCCTGCACGAATTCCCTTCAAATCTTAAACTATTCTGTAGTCAATTCTTGAATTCTTATACTATCCTATTGCTTCTGCATTCTTGTCTTTACTTGGCTGACAAGCAATGGCTGCTGAAAGTCATTGATATCAAGGCCATACTGCTTCTTGTAGTAATAGCAATAAGTGATCATATAACTATTCATGGTCTCAAATGGGTTACGTGGGCTTCTGTTCCATGTTATGTAATCAATGTGATAAATTTTGTTGTTATATTGAGTCAGGACTGTAGCATCTATTACTTTTTTCATAATATGCTCCTTAAAAGCAGTTGGATTCCGATTTGATATATCTGCAATTACATCCAGAACAGTCTGTGTTCTCCAGTACTCAGTTTTTAGTGCCCAATAAGTATTTAAGTCGCCTGCATGCTCTGCTCTGGTCAGCGGTGATCTCAAATCCCAGCATCAGAGTATAGTTACACCTTAATTTTGCCTAAGTTATTCTTTGAAAGTAATCAAGGAATATTAGATTAATAGATAATGGAAGTTTATATGATCATTACATAATTGTGACAACATGATACATAATTTTTACCCTTTGTGAGATATAATGTAAATGGGAGGGTTTGTATCATTTTTGGAAGGGATGGGTAGTGTAAGTACAAGCATGACTAACAGAATCACACACCCCACCTTTCAGACAACCCTTGCAGACAAGTGTAACTGACTCTTCACCATTTGTCATTCCATAGATGTTGCTAAGATTTTTCTTTGGGAGCTTCAGAGGTGAAAGTGAGAATGTCCCTTCTGTAGGAGACGTTTAAATCATACCTCATCCAGCTTCTCACTCAAGTGCCGGTGAAGTAGGGATCTTGGGAAAGGGGGGGGGGGGGGTGGGAAGGGATTCCCTATCTTTGGTGCTATCCGCTTTCTCTTCTTCGATCTTAGCAACCGTTTCTACTTTTTCCTTTCTTACTTCACTTCTGAGTACCGGTCTATCTTTCCATATGCATATACTTCTATCGCTGAAGTCCTCCTTATTTTCCATGGTTTCCAATAACCTTCAACTTATTTCACATAAACAGGCCAATGAATCAGGATACACACACACACATCTACATACACACAAAGATATACTTAAGCACTAACAGAACAATTACAAAGTGATGCCAGAACCGCCAAGGGATGTAGGGGAATAAAGATATATGTGCATCTGAGTCAATGCACATATTACATTGTGATATTTGATGGTTCTGCATTGCTATTTTTTGTCACTCTCAAATATATATTTACAAGTGCTGCGCTAGTCCTTTGAGAAAATGCATAGTATCTACTGGGAGTTGGTAAATACAGGCACACATAGCTGTAACTGGGCGACCTCTTTTGATGCTAGTCAATTGTCAGGATGAGCGTTACTGCAAAGGGCATTTGATTCTAAAGCATTATGTCAGGGTGACAAACACTAAATAAATTACTTTTTCTCTCTTAGCAACACGTAGGCAGGGTGCGTTCTTCCTTGGCTTGGGTGTGAGGTAGAATGAAACAGCATTTTCACATAAGATAACTTTTATTGAGACATTTGTACAATGGTTTCCTTACTGGATTGTTCTGGCTGGGAGAGCGGCAGCTGTGTCATTTGCAAAGCCATTTGCTGCATGAGCACCGGTGTCTGATTACGCCTGGCGGTGTGTATCTCGTGTCGCCGTCTCACACAGTTGACTGGAGACGTGCATCGTTAGGTGGCCCATTTAATTATTGAGTATGAAGTCGTGAATCGGATGGTTATACCTTGGATGTGGTGTCCCAGTGTTTCTCTTTTCTAAGCGGCCACGTGAATCAGTGTTGTTCGTCGGCCAGTGGATTGGCGCAGCAGGAGAAGGCCAGTGTCCTGGACTCGAACAAACAGACTCCAACTTGCCAGTCTTTGGCTGTCAGATCTTCATCACTAGCTCACAGGTGACTGCTGATGTGAGGCCGTCTCCTTCCCATCCTCACGAGTCACCCGGGTACGTAAAAATCAGTCTTTAAATACCTTCTAACTTCTTTCTTCTGGTGGCGAGACTGCTGCTTCCTATTTCATTACAGTGGCGGACTTGGTGCTTCTGTGTATGATGTAGTCTCTTCCTGCATGGCGGTCTTCAGCACCAAAACTGAACTGAAAACTACTCCTGTCAGGCCCACTGCGTCTCTCGTATTTATTCAGTTCAGTTCACTGGAGGTGAACGACTTCACGGTCATTGCCTTTTCTGTCACACTGAAAAGCTTCTCAAAGAATCTTCTTAATGTTGGTCATTGGCTATTGAAATATAGGTGAGGGCGTTTGATCACATGTGACAATTGAGAAACACGTTGAGCCGGTCGGACGATGCCCTGACGCCTGAATTTACAGCTCTTGGAATGTAGGCGAGGGCCTTTGATCACATGTGACAACTGAGAAACACGTGAGCCGGTTGGGCGATGCCCTGACGGCTGAATCGACAGCTTCCGCTTATGTGGGGAGGGCGATGGCTTCTCCTGAACATGCTGACTTCACGGTCATTGCCTCTGCTGCTCTGCCTGCTGTTTGCCAGTGGGTAATTCTTCTAAACTAAACTAAGTTTTTCATTTATTTTCTAATTTCTACTTCACCTCACACTGATTTCACTAATTTATTTACGTATCTTAAGTACCACTCAAAATTCCTCCACTCTTCGGAGAAATTTGCCCTCGAATTTACCACTCAACATTTCTCCACTCTTCACACGGCAAACGCACTAACACAAACAATGCAAACTCTCGACTTAGACAATTACACACGCTTCACATTAAGTATGATGAAAATACTTTATCACTTTAATAAAGCACTGTATGCTCATGCATCACATAGTTCACACATAAATGGTTATAATAAGTGTAACAAATCTTGATGACAATGAATAAACAAAAATAGATTTTTCACTTAGAAAATTACACCTGTTTAATATACCCTATGTTATTGCAAGAATATCTATTCTACAGTATTGTGTATTTTAACATGAGACTGTTTAATACAGACTGAAGTACAATAAACAAAATTAATACACTAATACTCAAAAGTAACCACTGAAGTATACCAGTTAAGAGTGTGATATCCAGTTAACAGGGATTTGAGGAATGGTATATTATTATTTGGCTTATTTTTTCGTCTTGAATGAAACAAAACTGTACAAAGCAGAAACACCAACACAAAGGTTCCAGATATACCCATTTCTAGTATTATAATTTTAGTTTTGTGTTCACTTTTTAACTTGAAGACATGTTGCATCAAACATTGGCATCAATTTTGCCTTGCTGTGAGTTTATGAACAAAATCTAATTACTTCAGAAGGGAAATGTCAAGGGAGTCATTGAGGTAGGATAGGTTTTGTGTAGGAAATGCTTGCATGGCGTTTTCTGGGCAATAAATTAGAGGGAAGGATGAATGAACATTAGTTATCTATTATGCAAGAGGCGTTACCTGAAAAAGCAAACATGGTTATAGACCTACCAACCTAGTAAAAACAAAAACAAAGAAAAGAAGGAATACATTGTTAACTACAAAATCTACATGTTTCTATGTTCAACTTTTTTTTTGAACCATTGTCATTTATTAATTATTTACATTTGTATACTATCCATAGTCTACAATGATTCAACTAGGACATTCACACCTTTGATCGAAGACTGTATGGTGCCATGTCTGTATGTTGAGCTGGCATGGCCACTCTTTTCCCTTTTTGGGCACTTCCTCCACCCTTCAGAAAAGCAGACACTATCGTTGAAGGAATTACATCTGGAGCACCCTTAAAAAGTTTTAAACGACTCACGTGGACAATAGTAGTTCGGGTGGGCAGTTGCAGTTTAACATTGACTGGTGACATGATCTCAATAATTTGATAAGGACCTCTGTAGTTTGTTACCAATTTCTTCATTTTCGCTTTCGCAATGTATGAGGTTGACAGCATCACCGACTGCCCGATTTTGTAATTTGGATATTTAGCTTGAGCATTACCTAATCCTTCCTGTCATTCCAAAGCCTTTGTATTGGATTTTTTAACCTTTTTCCATACATCCTTCATCCTTCGATAGAAATCTTTTACTGTTTCTCCAACTTTTCCGTTTTTTTGCCTGATTACATCAAAAGGGGATGGAATTTTTCTCCCATAGACCACTTCATAAGGTGACAAGCCAGTTGCTTCATGCATTTTGGCATTGTATACTGACACGATTCTTGGTAAACACGTATCCTAATTAGAATGTTGTTCGTTAACATAACAACTAAGCATCTTGCCAATTGTCCGATGAACTCTTTCTGTGCATCCGTTGCACTGAGGGTATAACGGAGTTGTGCGTAATTTTAGTAAGTGGCATAGCTGTTTCATTTATTCAGACATAAAATTAGACCCCTGATCTGTGATAATAGCTTCAGGTACACCAAATTTAAGTATCCAGTTGTTAACTAAAGCTTGGGCAACTGTATTTGCTTCCCGACCTGGGAGACTCCCCATAGCTAGATAGCGTGAAAAGTGATCTATAATCGTAAGAACATACTTATTACCAGCCGGTGTTATATGAAAAGGTCCATAGATATGTACTCCACAGATTTGAAATGGACATGAAGCCCAGGGTATTTTTAAACGAGAAAGTTCAGCTCATTGTGCACACGCAATGCAATTATGAACGTACTGTGCAACATCCTGCTTTCTGGTTTGCCACCAAAATTGCTCTGCTATGCATCTTTCAGTTGTCCACTGTCCACCGTGTCCTGCAAGGATATGATCGTAGACCTCTGCCAAGGGGACTGCCAAGGGGGAGGTTACCATGAGAAAAAGATTGAATAATCAACGAAAGGATAATGCTCTACGAGTTGGGGCGTGGAATGTCGGAAGCTTGAACGTGGTAGGAAAACTAGAAAATCTGAAAAGGGAAATGCAAAGGCTCAATCTAGATATAATAGGGGTCAGTGAAGTGAAGTGGAAGGAAGACAAGGATTTCTGGTCAGATGAGTATCGGGCAATATCAACAGCAGCAGAAAATGGTATAACAGGTGTAGGATTCTTTATGAATAGGAAGGTAGGACAGAGGGTCTGTTACTGTGAACAGTTAAGTGACCGGGTTGTTGTAATCAGAATCGACAGCAGACCAACACCGACAACGATAGTTCAGGTATACGTGCCGACGTCGCAAGCTGAAGATGAACAGATAGAGAAAGTGTATGAGGATATTGAAAGGGTAATGCAGTATGTAAAGGGGGACGAAAATCTAATAGTCATGGGCGACTGGAATGCAGTTGTAGGGGAAGGAGTAGAAGAAAAGGTTACAGGAGAATATGGGCTTGGGACAAGGAATGAAAGAGGAGAAAGACTAATTGAGTTCTGGAACAAGTTTCAGCTAGTAACAGTGAATACCGTGTTCAAGAATCACAAGAGGAGGAGGTATACTTGGAAAAGGCCGGGAGATACGGGAAGATTTCAATTAGATTACATCATGGTCAGACAGAGATTCCGAAATCAGATACTGGATTGTAAGGCATACCCAGGAGCAGATATAGACTCAGATCACAATATAGTAGTGATGAAGAGTAGGCTGAAGTTCAAGACATTAGTCAGGAAGAATCAATATGCAAAGAAGTGGGATACGGAAATTCTAAGAAATGACGAGATATGTTTGAAGTTCTCTAACGCTATAGATACAGCCCCCCCCCCATGAACCATGGACCTTGCCATTGGTGGGGAGGCTTGCGTGCCTCAGCGATACAGATGGCCGCACCATAGGTGCAACCACAACGGAGGGTACCTGTTGAGAGGCCAGACAAACGTGTGGTTCCTGAAGAGGGGCAGCAGCCTTTTCAGTAGTTGCAGGGGCAACAGTCTGGATGATTGACTGATCTGGCCTTGCAACATTAACCAAAACGGCGTTGCTGTGCTGGTACTGCGAACGGCTGAAAGCAAGGGGAAACTACAGCCGTAATTTTTCCGGAGGACATGCAGCTTTACTGTATGATTAAATGATGATGGCAACCTCTTTGGTAAAATATTCCGGAGGTAAAATAGTCCCCCTTTCGGATTTCCGGGCGGGGACTACTCAGGAGGATGTCGTTATCAGGAGAAAGAAAACTGGCGTTCTACGGGTCGGAGCGTGGAATGTCAGATCCCTTAATCGGGCAGGTAGGTTAGAAAATTTAAAAAGGGAAATGGATAGGTTAAAGTTAGATATAGTGGGAATTAGTGAAGTTCGGTGGCAGGAGGAACAAGACTTCTGGTCAGGTGATTACAGGGTTATAAACACAAAATCAAATAGGGGTAATGCAGGAGTAGGTTTAATAATGAATAGGAAAATAGGAATGCGGGTAAGCTACTACAAACAGCATAGTGAACGCATTATTGTGGCCAAGATAGATACGACGCCCACACCTACTACAGTAGTACAAGTTTATATGCCAACTAGCTCTGCAGATGACGAAGAAATTGAAGAAATGTACGATGAAATAAAAGAAATTATTCAGATAGTGAAGGGAGACGAAAATTTAATAGTAATGGGTGACTGGAATTCGAGTGTAGGAAAAGGGAGAGAAGGAAACATAGTAGGTGAATATGGATTGGGGCTAAGAAATGAAAGAGGAAGCCGCCTAGTAGAATTTTGTACAGAGCACAACTTAGTCATAGGTAACACTTGGTTTAAGAATCATGAAAGAAGGTTGTATACGTGGAAGAACCCTGGAGATACTAAAAGGTATCAGATAGATTATATAATTGTAAGACAGAGATTTAGGAACCAGGTTTTAAGTCGTAAGACATTTCCAGGGGCAGATGTGGACTCTGACCACAATCTATTGGTTATGACCTGTAGATTAAAACTGAAGAAACTGCAAAAATGTGGGAAATTAAGGAGATGGGACCTGGATAAACTGAAAGAACCAGAGGTTGTACAGAGTTTCAGGGAGAGCATAAGGGAGCAATTGACAGGAATGGGGGAAAGAAATACAGTAGAAGAAGAATGGGTAGCTTTGAGGGATGAAGTAGTGAAGGCAGCAGAGGATAAAGTAGGTAAAAAGACGAGGGCTAATAGAAATCCTTGGGTAACAGAAGAAATATTGAATTTAATTGATGAAAGGAGAAAATATAAAAATGCAGTAAATGAAGCAGGCAAAAAGGAATACAAACGTCTCAAAAATGAGATCTACAGGAAGTGCAAAATGGCTAAACAGGGATGGCTAGAGGACAAATGTAAGGATGTAGAAGCTTATCTCACTAGGGGTAAGATAGATACTGCCTACAGGAAAATTAAAGAGACCTTTGGAGAGAAGAGAACCACGTGTATGAATATCAAGAGCTCAGATGGCAACCCAGTTCTAAGCAAAGAAGGGAAGGCAGAAAGGTGGAAGGAGTATATAGAAGGTTTATACAAGGGCGATGTACTTGAGGACAATATTATGGAAATGGAAGAGGATGTAGATGAAGACGAAATGGGTGATATGATACTGCGTGAAGAGTTTGACAGAGCACTGAAAGACCTGAGTCGAAACAAGGCCCCCGGAGTAGACAACATTCCATTAGAACTACTGACGGCCTTGGGAGAGCCAGTCATGACAAAACTCTACCAGCTGGTGAACAAGATGTATGAGACAGGCGAAATACCCTCAGACTTGAAGAAGAATATAATAATTCCAATCCCAAAGAAAGCAGGTGCTGACAGATGTGAAAATTACCGAACTATCAGTTTAATAAGTCACAGCTGCAAAATACTAATGCGAATTCTTTACAGACGAATGGAAAAACTGGTAGATGCGGACCTCGGGGAGGTTCAGTTTGGATTCCGTCGAAATGTTGGAACACGTGAGGCAATACTGACCTTACGACTTATCTTAGAAGAAAGATTAAGAAAAGGCAAACCTACGTTTGTAGCATTTGTAGACTTAGAGAAAGCTTTTGACAATGTTGACTGGAATACTCTTTTTCAAATTCTAAAGGTGGCAGGGGTAAAATACAGGGAGCGAAAGGCTATTTACAATTTGTACAGAAACCAGATGGCAGTCATAAGAGTCGAGGGGCATGAAAGGGAAGCAGTGGTTGGGAAAGGAGTGAGACAGGGTTGTAGCCTCTCCCCGATGTTATTCAATCTGTATATTGAGCAAGCAGTAAAGGAAACAAAAGAAAAATTTGGAGTAGGTATTAAAATTCATGGAGACGAAGTAAAAACTTTGAGGTTCGCCGATGACATCGTAATTCTGTCAGAGACGGCAAAGGACTTGGAAGAGCAGTTGAACGGAATGGACAGTGTCTTGAAAGCAGGATATAAGATGAACATCAACAAAAGCAAAACGAGGATAATGGAATGTAGTCCAATTAAATCGGGTGATGCTGAGGGAATTAGATTAGGAAATGAGACACTTAAAGTAGTAAAGGAGTTTTGCTATTTAGGAAGTAAAATAACTGATGATGGTCGAAGTAGAGAGGATATAAAATGTAGACTGGCAATGGCAAGGAAAGCGTTTCTGAAGAAGAGAAATTTGTTAACATCGAATATAGATTTAAGTGTCAGGAAGTCATTTCTGAAAATATTTGTTTGGAGTGTAGCCATGTATGGAAGTGAAACATGGACGATAACTAGTTTGGACAAGAAGAGAATAGAAGCTTTCGAAATGTGGTGCTACAGAAGAATACCGAAGATAAGGTGGATAGATCACGTAACTAATGAGGAGGTATTGAATAGGATTGGGGAGAAGAGAAGTTTGTGGCACAACTTGACTAGAAGAAGGGATCGGTTGGTAGGACATGTTTTGAGGCATCAAGGGATCACAAATTTAGCATTGGAGGGCAGTGTGGAGGGTAAAAATCGTAGAGGGAGACCGAGAGATGAGTACACTAAGCAGATTCAGAAGGATGTAGGTTGCAGTAGGTACTGGGAGATGAAGAAGCTTGCACAGGATAGAGTAGCATGGAGAGCTGCATCAAACCAGTCTCAGGACTGAAGACCACAACAACAACATAGATACAGCAATAAGGAATAGCGCAGTAGGCAACACAGTTGAAGAGGAATGGACGTCTCTAAAAAGGGCCATCACAGAAGTTGGGAAGGAAAACATAGGTACAAAGAAGGCAGCTGCGAAGAAACCATGGGTAACAGAAGAAATACTTCAGTTGATTGATGAAAGGAGGAAGTACAAACATGTTCCGGGAAAATCAGGAATACAGAAATACAAGTCGCTGAGGAATGAAATAAATAGGAAGTGCAGGGAAGCTAAGACGAAATGGTTGCAGGACAAATGTGAAGACATCGAAAAAGATATGATTGTCGGAAGGACAGACTCAGCATACAGGAAAGTCAAAACAACCTTTGGTGACATTAAAAGCAACGGTGGTAACATTAAGAGTGTAACGGGAATTCCACTGTTAAATGCAGAGGAGAGAGCAGATAGGTGGAAAGAATACACTGAAAGCCTCTATGAGGGTCAAGATTTGTCTGATGTGATAGAAGAAGAAACAGGGGTCGATTTAGAAGAGATAGGGGATCCAGTATTAGAACCGGAATTTAAAAGAGCTTTGGAGGACTTACAGTCAAATAAGGCAAAAGGGATAGATAACATTCCATCAGAATTTCTAAAATCATTAGGGGAAGTCGCAACAAAACGACTATTCACGTTGGTGTGTAGAATATGTGAGTCTGGCGACATACCATCTGACTTTCGGAAAAGCATCATCCACACAATTCCGAAGACGGCAAGAACTGACAAGTGTGAGAATTATCGCACAATCAGCCTAACAGCTCATGCATCGAAGCTGCTTACAAGAATAATATACAGAAGAATGGAAAAGAAAATTGAGAATCCGCTAGGTGACAATTAGTTTGGCTTTAGGAAAAGTAAAGGCACGAGAGAGGCAATTCTGACATTACGGCTAATAATGGAAGCAAGGCTAAAGAAAAATCAAGACACGTTCATAGGATTTGTCGACCTGGAAAAAGCGTTCGACAATATAAAATGGTGCAAGCTGTTCAAGAGTCTGAAAAAAGTAGGGGTAAGCTATAAGGAGAGACGGGTCATATACAATACGTACAACAACCAGGAGGGAATAATAAGAGTGGACGATCAAGAACGAAGTGCTCGTATTAAGAAGGGAGTAAGACAAGGCTGTAGCCTTTCGCCCCTACTCTTCAATCTGTACATCGAGGAAGCAATGATGGAAATAAAAGAAAGATTCAGGACTGGAATTAAAATACAAGGTGAAAGGATATCAATGATACGATTCGCTGATGACATTGCTATCCTGAGTGAAAGTGAAGAAGAATTAAATGATCTGCTGAACGGAATGTACAGTCTAATGAGTACACAGTATGGTTTGAGAGTAAATTGGAGAAAGACTAAGGTAATGAGAAGTAGTAGAAATGAGAACAGCGAGAAACTTAACATCAGGATTGATGGTCACGAAGTCAATGAAGTTAAGGAATTCTGCTACCTAGGCAGTAAAATAACCAATGATGGACGGAGCAAGGAGGACATCAAAAGCAGACTCGCTATGGCAAAAATGGCATTTCTGGCCAAGAGAAGTCTACTAATATCAAATACCAGCCTTAATTTGAGGAAGAAATTTCTGAGGATGTACATCTGGAGTACAGCATTGTATGGTAGTGAAACATGGACTGTGGGAAAACCGGAACAGAAGAGAATCGAAGCATTTGAGATGTGGTGCTATAGACGAATGTTGAAAGTTAGGTGGACCGATAAGGTAAGGAATGAGGAGGTTCTACACAGAATCGGAGAGGAAAGGAATATGTGGAAAACACTGATAAGGAGAAGGGACAGGATGATAGGACATCTGCTAAGACATGAGGGAATGACTTCCATGGTACTAGAGGGAGCTGTAGAGGGCAAAAACTGTAGAGAAAGACAGAGATTGGAATACGTCAAGCAAATAATTGAGGACATAGGTTGCAAGTGCTACTCTGAGATGAAGAGGTTAGCTCAGGAAAGGAATTTGTGGCAGGCCGCATCAAACCAGTCAGTAGACTGATGACCAAAAAAAAAAAAAAAAAAAAAAAAAATTGAAAACTTCGAAATCCATTTCGGAAAGACATAGGGCCTAATGTGTGAGACGACTAGATGGATCCTTTAACACAAGCAACCATTTTAAAGCTGTGTGGTCTCTAATAACCTTGAATTTCCTACCATACAAGTAGCATTTAAAGTATTTGATGCCATAAATAACACTTAACAATTCTTTCTCCGTTATGGAATAATTTCTTTCTGCCGTTGTTAGTTGTCTTGAAGCATAGGCTATGGGGTGTTCCGCGCCATTAATATTGTGACTCAAAACAACTCCTACTGAATGACCACTTGCGTCACAGGATAAAATAAATTCTTTATTATAATCTGGGCAGGCTAATACTGGACTGTGTATTAACTTATCTTTAAGGGTTTGAAATGCTGATTCACAATCTTCAGACCAATAAAATTTTGCACCCTTTTCAATAATTGGGTTAAGGCTCGGGCAATTTCTAAAAATTTTGAACATATTTTTGGTAATACGATGCGAGACCAATGAAACTTTGTACTTCCTAAACGCGTTGTGATCTTGGGAAGTCCTTAACTGCTGAAATTAATCAAGGATCTGTTTTAATTCCTTTTTCACTAATGACATGCCCAAGGTATGTAACCTCTGTCAATGCAAAACTACATTTTTCCATATTTAATGTTAATTTAGCTTTTCTAAGTCTCTAAAAAACGTTACACAGACACACAGCATGTTCATTAATGTCTTTGGAGAATACAGTAATATCGTCTAGATATACACAACATTGCTGAGTTTTGAGTCCTCGCAATACTCCATTGAGTAGTCTTTGAAAAGTTGCTGGTGCGTTTTTCAAACCGAAAGGCATTCTTTTAAATTGCCAATGGCCTTCAGCGGTAGAAAATGCTGTTTTATGCCTATCTGCAGGTGCAACTTCCAATTGATGATATCCGCTACGTAAATCGATTGTTGAAAAGTATTTACTGTTACCCAAACCGTCAATGATATCTGTAATGTTTGGAAGAGGATAAACATCTGAGATAGTTTGTTTGATTCATCCAGTACTGACTGTAAGTGACTTGGAACTCTGTAAGACTTCCTATAAACTGGGAGCTGGGGGGGGGGGGGGGGGGGGGGCTTTTTTTCTGTTGGGATCCTATGCTGTGTGATATCTGTTGCTGGCAGTGGACCTTCTGCTTTAAATAAATCTTGGAACTCAGCTAAAACTCCTTCTATCATGTCTCTATCATTTCCTTTCAAATCTCAATCTTCTGGCGTAATGCGGTTTTATAGGCGTCTGGTTTCTGACCATCAGTAATATCTGACCAAATGAAATCTTCTTCTTCAAAAGTACTGACTGTAGCTACTAATATTCCCTTATGCAACTCTTTGTCCTCCACTCTGAAATTGTCAATATGTACCAGTACTTTTCTTTCTCCCTCAACGTCTTGAACCCGTACAACACTTCTATGTAAAAAACAATGTGATACATCTAATTCCTCATTTTCCTCTAATGGCTCTATTAGACACATTGTATCTGTAGGTACCTCGGGATCAACGGTCATCCAGAAAAGTTTTCCTGAGCCAAATGGTATCTTATCCCGCGAATCAACCTTCAAGGACGTTGCACGCAGTGTAGTTGATTTTGCCTTCCGGTTGGGGAAATCTTGCGGCAGCGGGCCCTTTGCAGCGGTGTCACCTAGCTGAAACACTATTCCGCTAAGTTCTATGGTTTGCTGTCTGAGGTTGATTTTAGCGTGATGTTTATTCAGGAAATCCAGCCCTAGGATCGTGTCGTACCTGTCAGTTACCTTTGTTACCACTTCTATACCTTCTTGAAATTGTATACCGTGAATATAGAAAACTAATTATGTACATCCTAATGACTTCACTGTACCTCCTCCTACCCCAATCAATCTATACCTTGGAGGGTCGTATTTCTTTTCTCCAATGTATTATTACTCACTATTGATACGTTTGCACCTGTATCCACCAGTATCCTTGCCTGTTTATCCTGTATGGTAGCAGATAACCAGCATTCTGCCTTCACATTTGCCTAAATGGCATGAAATTTTATTGGGAATGCCTGGCAGCGGCTCCGACATTCCCGTTTGAGTTTAACTGATTTCTATTTCCAATAATTTTCTTAGACCTGCATTCCTTGAATGTGTGACCTACTATTTGACAATTAGTGCATTGGGGTTGGCTGCAATTTTTGCTATATGTCCCTGTCGATTGCACCTAAAACATCATACTCCCACTGAAAATACATTTTGCTTCTCCTTGTATATGGTGGCAATGTCTATTTCTTCTAAAGCTGTCGCCACAGACACAGCTTCTACTAAATTTTTAGGAAACTCTGCCCTGCCACAACGGGACATTTCAGGAGGTAACCCACGTAAAAATGTATCCAGAGATCTATCTTGTGCCTTTTGTAAAATAACTTTATTTGCTTCATCAGTAGTTGTCAACTGATAGGTGTTAATATTAACTTTTCTTGTCCTATCTGCAAAGCTTTCCAACAACTCGTTTTGCCTCTGAACGATAGTGTTTAATTTTTCCCTATAAAATCTATAGCTGTTCCGTTTTTGAAAAATGTGTGCTTTAGCCTCTCCTGTCAACCTTAACTTTGTCATTTGTAAGAGCTGTTCATCTGACCACGATCCTAACTTTGCAACTGCTACTAAATCATCAAAAAAGGCTGTTATGTCCTCGCCAGATTTACCTGAAAAAAGTACCAAGGCTGCTGCTGAAGAATCTAGTGTGGGAGGGATTGAAACAGTTTGCCTAACCTCACACAATTGTTTAAATCATGTATTATTATCATTTTTAAGCTGTGCTATTTGATTAACTACGCTCTGAATAGCTTTCTCAGAAAGAAACCGCTTGTGGTGCGGACTCTGACTTTGTACGATTTCATGTCATCATTTCACAAGCTGTTGGTTACACAATGTTACTACACTGAATTAAAAAGATGTTTAAATATTTTCGACAAACTCTTAAAATTATGAGAGAAAATACACTTCTAAATAAAGAAAATATTACGACTGCTATGCAAACCTCTATCCTTTCTCACATTAAACAATACTAACTGTGGACCTTTAGTGACTGTCATTCACACCTCATATTGAGCCAAGGGTTTTTTCTCTGGCACCAAATGTAACTGGGTGACCTCTTTTGATGCTAGTCAATTGTCAGGATGAGCATTACTCCAAAGGGCATTTGATTCTAAAGCATTATATCAGGGTGACAAACACTAAATAAATTACTTTTTCTCTCTTAACAACATGTGGGCAGGGTGGGTTCTTCCTTGGCTCAGGCATGAGGTAGAATGAAACAGCATTTTTACATAAGATAACTTTTATTGAGACATTTGTACAAAGGTTTCCTTACTGGATTGTTCTGGCTGGGAGAACGGCAGCTGTGTCATTTGCGAAGCCGTTTGCTGCATGAGTGCCGGCGTCTGATTACACCTGGCGGTGTGTATCTTGTGTCGCCATCTCGCCCAGTTGACTGGAGATGCGCATCATTAGGTGGCCCGTTTAATTATGGAGAAGGAAGTCATGAATCGTATGATGATACCTCGAATGTGGCGTCACAGTGTTTCTCTTTTCTAAGCGGCCGCGTGTGTCAGTGTTGTGCGCCGGCCAGCGGAGCGGCCCGGGAGAGGGGGGGGGGGGGGGGGGGGGGGAGGCCAGTGTCCCGGACTCGAACAACAGACTCCAGCTTGCCAGTCTTTAGCTTTCAGATCTTCATCACCAGCTCACAGGTGACTGCTGATGTGAGGCCGTCTCCTTCCCGTCCTCACGAGTCACCTGGGTACGTAAAAATCTGTCTTTAAATACCTTCTAACTCCTGTCTTCTGGTGGCGAGGCTGCTGCTTCCTATTCCATTATAGTGGCGGACTTGAAGCTTCTGTGTACGATGTAGTCTCTTCCTGCATGATGGTCTTCAGCACCGAAACTGAACTGAAAACTACTCCTGTCGGGCCCACTGCGTCTTGCGTATTTATTCACTTCAGTTCACTGGAGGTGAACGACTTCATGGTCATTGCCTCTTCTGTGATGCTGAAAAGCTTCTCAAAGAATCTTCTTAATGTTAGTCATTGGCTCTTGGAATATAGGCGAGGGCCTTTGATCACATGTGACAATTGAGAAACGCGTGAGCCGGTCAGGCGATGCCCTGACTTCACATTGATTTTACTAATTTATTTACCTATCTTAAGTACTACTCAACATAGCATCCACTATGTGTGGGCATGATATCTGTTTATATGGTAGCAGTGAGGAGTGAAAGAGGACTCTAAGGTATTAGATGAAGTATTAGAAAGTGGAATAGGAGTGTAAAGTAGATTTGTAATTTTACCAGAGAATATTTAAGAATAATATACATAAAGATGTATTAGGACAATGAACCACGAGGACTACTCAAGAAGGACATGGAGGGCGCACCCGACATTTATTGGATGAGAAAAAGGGCAGATAGGCAGACCTATGAAAGGCTGACCTACACTGCATGGACATGGGCACCAAGAAGGGTATTGTCCTGTACCATAAGAGGATAGGAATAAGAAAGGGGGGTACCTACCAAAAACGGAAGGAGAAAGGGTACTCCTACAGGGTGTTTCAAAAATGACCAGTATATTTGAAACGGCAATACAAACTAAACGAGCAGCGATAGAAATACACTGTTTGTTGCAATATGCTTGGGACAACAGTACATTTTCAGGCAGAAAAACTTTCAAAATTACAGTAGTTACAATTGTCAACAACAGATGGCGCTGCAGTCTGGGAAACTCTATAGTACGATATTTTCCACATATCCACCATACGTAGCAATAATATGGCATAGTCTCTGAATGAAATTACCCGAAACCTTTGACAACGTGTCTGGTGGAATGGCTTCACATGCAGATGAGATGTACTGCTCCAGCTGTTCAATTGTTTCTGGATTCTGGCGGTACACCTGGTATTTCAAGTGTCCCCACAGAAAGAAGTAAAAGGGGTTCATGTCTGGCGAATAGGGAGGCCAATCCACGCCGCCTGCTGTATGTTTTGGATAGCCCAAAGCAATCACACGATCATCGAAATATTCATTCAGGGAATTAAAGACGTCGGCCATGCGATGTGGCCAGGCACCATCTTGCATAAACCACTAGGTGTTCGCAGTGTCGTTTAAGGCAGTTTGTACCGCCACAAATTCACGAAGAATGTCCAGATAGCGTGATGCAGTAATCGTTTCGGATCTGAAAAATGGGCCAATGATTCGTTTGGAAGAAATGGCGGCCCAGACCAGTACTTTTTGAGGATGCAGGGATGATGGGACTGCAACATGTGGCTTTTCGGTTCCCCATATGCACCAGTTCTGTTTATTGACGAAGCCCGTCCAGGTAAAAATAAGCTTTGTCAGTAAACCAGATGCTGCCCACATGCATATCGCCGCCATCAATCCTGTGCACTATATCGATAGCGAATGTCTCTCGTGCAGCAATGGTAGCGGCGCTGAGGGATTGACGCGTTTGAATTTTGTATGGATAGAGGTGTAAACTCTGGCGCATGAGACGATACGTGGACGTTGGCGTCATTTGGACCGCAGCTGCAACACGGCGAACGGAAACCCGAGGCCGCTGTTGGATTACCTGCTGCAATAGCTGCGCGTTGCCCTCTGTGGTTGCCGTACGCGGTCGCCCTATCTTTCCAGCACATTCATCCGTCACGTTCCCAGTCCATTGAAATTTTTCAAACAGATCCTTTATTGTATCGCTTTTCGGTCCTTTGGTTACATTAAACCTCCGTTGAAAACTCAGTCTTGTTGCAACAACACTGTGTTCTAGGCGGTGGAATTCCAAAACCAGAAAAATCCTCTGTTCTAAGGAATAAACCATGTTGTCCACAGCACACTTGCACGTTGTGAACAGCACACGCTTACAGCAGAAAGACGACATACAGAATGGCGCACTCACAGACTGCGTTGTCTTCTATATCTTTCACATCACTTGCAGCGCCATCTGTTGTTGAAAATTGTAACTACTGTAATTTCGAAAGTTTGTCCGCCTGAAAATGTACTGTTGTCCCAAGCATATTGCAACAAACTGTGTATTTCTATCGCTGCTCGTTTAGTTTTTATTGCCGTTTCAAGTATACCGGTCATTTTTGAAACACCCTGTAGGATCAACCCATCTAAGATATAGGTGCTGTTCCTAAAGGGAAAAAGAGCAGTATCATGACAGAAGTCACACGTTTAAAGGGATGAGTCTGGTAAGTTTGAATTCTATGCAGCACTAGCATTTTTTCGTTTTAGATTTACAAGTGTCAAAAGAAGTGAACACTTTATTCTACCAGAGTTCCTTCAGATTACATTAAGTAATGAATAAGTACATACTTAGGAAAAGTAGTACAGGAAGTCAGAAGAAAGTAGTAGTGTTTTCATGAGATGTGGTGGTGGTGGTTAGTGTTTAACGTCCCGTCGACAACGAGGTCATTAGAGACGGAGCACAAGCTCGGGTTAGGGAAGGATTGGAAAGGAAATCGGGCATGCCCTTTGAAAGGAACCATCCCAGCATTTGCCTGAAGCGATTTAGGGAAATCACGGAAAACCTAAATCAGGATGGCCGGAGATGGGATTGAACCGTCGTCCTCCCGAATGCGGTTCATGAGATGTACACCTGCAATTTACGATTGGAAGAGGAATAGAAAACAAAAGTTTGGGCTGTGTGAGGCGAGGCACTGAGTGCATGTGGAGCTGGTAAGATTCGCACAGGCCTGGATGGAACAGCACATCTGCCCTGGCAGCATGCTCAAAGGACTATATATCTTTGCATGTGTTTACTCACATGTAGTGTAAATATATTACTTAACAGTGAAGTACAATGCACATACTTCTAGAGCAGAGAGAGACAGTTCAGCTGGAATACAGATCAACTATGCAAGTGATATTTGTAATTAGATATAGACCCAAAAACGTATCTGTAATGGATTTTTACTGTAATTATGGAACTACCACAGGGATAGAGCTAACACGTCATAGAAGTTATCCATAAGTATTGAGTGAGCTATTTATGTGCTTGATTATACTCTTATGTAGCCACTGAAAGGCAATTTAATCAGACATTTCATTAAAGTCAGCACAATTAATGAACCAAGACAGGTACCTGATGGCAGTATGTGTTAGCAAATGTAAACATGCTTCACATGCAACAGTTAGACTGCAAGTTTTATATGTATGGTTATTTCTAATTATTTAATCAGAATTTTGCATAGTTTTGCCTGTAATTTAAATTTCATTAAAGTTACATAAATGTGGATTGTAGCAGTAAAAAGAGCATGCAATTTTCCACAAGATACAGGCACTGTACTTGTGTGAACTGTAATTATTCAAGGCACAGAGAGCAAAGACTGAAAATAAATCACTGCAATTGAAATGTGTAATCATTTGATTTAGATTTGTGAGCAAACTACTTCATGTATTACTAAGTGTTAATATGTCATTTTAATCAGGTTTTCAGCACACTTTTAATGATGCAAGTAGCTTTAAGATTGGATTCCTGTATAAAAAGATGTAATTCAGACTAGTGGTTTGTCTAAAATGTTAAGTGATGTAAATTCTTGGAATTTTTGGGAGCAGGGGAACGCCACATATAAAATGGCAGTGGCCATTTTGCCTCATCCGCAGTTGGTTGAACAGCAGGATCTATGCTGCTCTAGCCATTTACAAACGTGAAGTTTTACAGAATGACACTAGTGACAGAACTATTTCACACAATGGTTCAGAGGGACCTCTGACAATTTTGCAGTGGTCAACACTTAGAATTATTTTGTCTGAGGTTCTCATATCAAGCTGAGGTGTAACTCATACTGTTTAGTGGGGAGTGTAATTACTTTTAGCAACAGTTGACACTTACAATTATTTCATCAAGTTTCTGATGGACTTGCATTTATAGTGACTAGTGTTGATTTGGGCATAGAACACATGCAGTCTTACTGGTTATTTTAAGTTTATAATGACATCTCTACCATTACGTGTGGTTCTAGTAACAACAGCAATAATATTAATTACCAGCCTGTTATTTAGTTTGAGAAATAGTTGAATAAACCATCAATGTTAAATTTTAAACTCCTAGTTGAACATTATTTGCGTACTGCACCTGTCTACAACACTACTGTTGTTTGGTCGGGTTTGTACATCACGAACCATTATTTTTTATTACGAAAGTGTCAAGTACAGTTACAACATCCTCTACAATGATGATGAAGAGCCAAAGACTTTAGCATTCATAAAACCATACCACCACAACCACCCAATGGCTTGTGCAACTGCTACCACACAGTTTCTATTGATTTTTTCAATTAACTCTTTAGTCAAATTAATGTCCTCTTGAAAATGTGTGTGGCACAATGACAAAAACATTTTTTAAATGGACCTACAGGAAAATACCTATGAATCAAATTATTTACAGTATTCATTTCACTTACAGTAAATTAACATTATTTAGCTATTTGTATTACATAATACTCTAAAATCTCACATGACTTAAATAAATCAAACTTTAAAAAATACGAACAGCAGACACAACTATAAGCTATCATGTACTAACATAGTGTGGGAAACTTCTTGGCTAGCGAGAAATCAGTTTTACTTTGTCCTTAATGACTTTAAAACAAGATTAAAACTACAATAGTTCTCTATTAATTTTTAAAAACATTTAAAGAAATGCTTTTCCAAAAGAGAAACCCTTCTATATCTGCACTCAATGATGCCTCTGATGAGGTTGACACAGCAGTCGATCGTACCATTGGACCTTCTGAGAATGGTTTGGATGGAGTTAAGTTTAGTTTTTAGAACTATTGAAAAATTATCCTGCTGCTGTTTTCTGTGATCCTGCCTAATGCCCATGACAGTGGAGAAAGTGTAGACTACAAAATTCTGTTAGGGAAACAAAAAAGGTATGGAGTTGAAGTCATTTCCCTCACATGGATGGAGTCACATTTTAGCAAAAGAGGATAGAGGGTCTCGTTAGGAAATGATAAGGCAGGAATTAGATTAAATTCAGAGAGGGGAAATATCATGTATGATGTTCCTTTGTGGTTTGGTGCTTGGCCTGCTCTTATTCTTGGTTTGCATAAATGATTTACCTGGGATATTCAAGGAACCTCCAAAAATTGTAATAATTGTTGATGACATGAGTATCTTCATAAAGATCCAAATATATCCATACCACCAGGAAAATAACAGAACAGGATTAAAACTTCTTCACAGGCAACAGCTTAAGCCTTAATCATACAAAAATTCATATGATTATCTCTCAAACAAATCAAAATCTGTTACAGGTACCAGAAAAAGAGATCAATAGTTAGACACTCAACAAATCTCCAAGTACGCAGTCCCTAGACATCCCAGAGGATAATAAATAGATTAATAATTCTGCAGAGACAATTGCTACATACTTCAATTCAATACTGTGTTATGGCATGTTATTCTAGGGCAACACAGTTTTAAGTCAAAAAAGTATTTACTCTACAGAAATGTCATAAGAATATCATGTAAAATTGATAAGCAAACATCTTGCAGAAGCCTCTTCAGCAGCTTAGGAATTCTTACACTTACATGCCTATATACAGGGTGACCCAAAAGTCTGTTAACATTTGAAAGTGCACTAATTCACAGAATAATGTACATACAGAGGTAAAACTTGACACACATGCCTAAAATATCATGGTGTTTTACTGAAACCAAAAATGAGTGCAAAAACCGGCCAACACATAGTGCTGGATCAACGAAGCCCATTTCACAATTGTAAAGTCTGCATCTGCAGAAGCTGGGCTACTGAACATTCTAGAACTGTATTGGAAACCCACTGCACAACAAGAAAGTCATGGTGAGGTGTGAATTTATAACAACAATTGTAATCAGACGCTTTTTCTTCAAGGAAATGTGTGATGTTGCTTTCTAAACTGTCAGCACGATCAATGTGAGGTATGCTGATATTTTACAGAATCACATCATCCCCAGCCTGGCTGATAAACATGTGCTGGAAGGTACAACTTTTACACAGAATGGTGCTCCACTCCATATCACAACAAATGTGAAAGGTGTTTTGCACACATTGTGCTGTGATGATCACATGCCTAGACACCACTTTTATCATGCTTAGCCTCCGAAGTCTCCAGACCTCAATCTATGCGATTATTGGTTATGGGGTTACCCAAAGTTTAAAGTCTACCATGACTGTCCAACCTCATTAGGGATGCTAAAAGAAAACATATGACGGCAATATCTCACCACGCCTACCAACATCCTGTACAGTGCTGTTACAACATTGCCCCTCGACTACAGGTATTGTTGATGAATGACAGCCAAAATATTGAGCACTTGTTATGAAGAACATTATCTTTGCTAAAAATCAATTATGCTAATTATTGCTTTTAAATAATTAATGGAAAATCTCATACACAGATGTGAAACAATTACTAACAAAGAGATAGAGGGGCTGGCCAGTACTTACCTCAGCTCAGTACAGCTGATAGAAACACAAAAAACAACCAAAAATTTAAGTTCCTAGCTTTCGGAATAAATGTTCCTTCATCAGGGAGGAAAGAGGAGAAAGAAAGGAAAGAAGGGAAAGTGGATTTAGTTACTCACAACCCAGGTTATGAAGCAACAGGGAAAGGAAAACAGGGAGGGTAGCAAGGATGGAGGCATGGTTGTCAAAGATATTCTACTGTAGGTACTGTGCCAGCTTCAAACAAAAGAGGATGCATACAGAAGTAAAGAGGTGTATAGTATAAAGATGTAGGATGAAAAGATGCATGAATGGCTAAAGAGGAAAGGGAAAGAGGAGAAGACTGAAAAGTAAATGGGAGTGAGGTGGTTTAACGTAGGTTCAGTCCAGGGGGATGGCGGGATGAAAGGATGTGCTGGAGTGCAAGTACCCATCTCCGCAGTTCAGAGGGACTGGTGTTGGGTGGGAGAAGCCAAATGGCACATACGGTGTAGCAGGTTCCTAGGTCCCTAGAATTATGCTGGAGGGCAGGCTCCGCTACTGGGTATTGGACATCTCCTAGGCGGACAGTTTCATACGTGGCCCTGCCTTGAATTGTGTATGTTTTACCAGTAGCGGGGCTGGAGTAGGTGGTTGTGGGGGAATGCATGGGGCAGGTTTTGCAGCGGGGTCGGTTTCAGGGGTAGGAACTGTTGGGTAGAGAAGGTAGTCTGGGAATATTGTAGGGTTTAACAAGGATGTTACGGAGGTTAAGGGGACGACGAAAGGCAACTCAAACCCTTGCTTGGAGAACACACTCAGGAACATCATCCTAGAAGCCAGCTGCAAACTTGAGTCCCATGCCACACACAACCTGAAAAAACTATCCACAGTGCTAGTGCAACACCTAAGAACTGGGGTCCCTCTCCCTATCCCTCACCAAACACAACAGAACCGTCAACAAACCCCCCCTCATAGCCAACAAACCTAGCCTAGCCACCCTACTCAATCTCCCCATCCCAGCACATACCCCACACAGACCAAATCTCAACTATAACCACAGTCAAATGCCACATATCACCAACCCCAATTCAGTTTTAAACCTCTCATACAGATCTCTCTCTCCTCCAGAGACATGTGTTCTATCAAAAGGCTTAACCTTTAGCCCCATACCTAAATTCAACCACACTGCCCTGGTTAACAATCTCCTCTCATTCACCCGGAACCTCAACTGGAAATATCACTTCACTACCCAAACACAGTGCCCAAATACTAGACCCAGTGTTGAACCTTGTCTAGAACAGTTTCGACCGCCTTCTCAATGGGATCCTCCTCCCCTCCCCCAAAACCATCCCTAGCAGACATTTCAGGAATTCCTCACATCCAGTGTTGCCTCCCAGTCCTTCTTGAAGAACATCCCGACAACCCCCAACATCACCCCAGCTGAATCCCGTGCCATTAAGCAGCTGTAAACAGACCGCTCTATTGTAATCCTACCGGTGGATAAAGGCTCCACAACTGTGGTACTTGACCGTGTGGAGTATGTGGCAGAAGGACTGCGTCAACTCTCTGACACCTCAACCTACAAAGCTGTTACCCAGGATCCCATTCCCTCCATCCAGACTGAGCTGCAGAATATCTTAAAAATCCAAGGTCCCTCACAAGGCCTCACAACGGCTTCCATAGACTTACTCACTCCACCTGAGCCACGTACCCCTACCTTCTACCTATTACCCAAAATCCACAAAGAGAACCATCCTGGCCGTCCCATTGTAGCAGGCTTCAAAGCCCCAACAGAACGTATCTCAGCTCTGGTAGACCAACACCTCCAACCTATCACCCGCAGACTCCCATCCTACATCAAGGACACAAACCACTTCCTAGAACGCCTCAAATCCATTCCCAGTCCTCTCCCACCTGAAACCTTTCTTGTCACCATAGATGCTACATCCCTTTACACAAACATCCCACACACCCATGGTCTCTCTGCCCTTGAGCACTACCTCTCCCAACGCCCACCCGAAGATCTTCCAAAAACCTTGTTCCTTATCACACTTACCAACTTCATCCTCACCCATAATTACTTCACTTTTGAAGGCCAGACCTACAAACAAATCAGGGGAACTGCCATGGGAACCAGGATGGCTCCATCCTATGCCAACCTCTTCATGGGCCGCATGGAGGAGGCTTTCCTGAAGACCCAACAGCTCCTTCCCCTGGCCTGATATAGGTTTATAGATGACGTCTTTGTGGTCTGGACTCATTGTGAAGAAACACTCCTTAATTTCCTCCGTAACCTCAACTCCTTTTCGAATCTGAATTTCACCTGGTCCTTCTCCAAAACCCAAGCCACCTTCCTGGATGTTGACCTTCATCTTGTTGAAGCTCACATCCACACCTCTGTCCATATCAAACCCACCAACAAACAACAGTACCTTCACTTTGATAGCTGCCATCCATTCCACATCAAACACTCCCTTCCCTACAGCCTAGGTATTCGTGGCAATCGTATCTGCTCCAGTAAGGAATCCCTCAACAATTACACCAATAACCTGACCAGTGCTTTCCTCTCCTGCAACTATCCTGCAGACCTTGTCCACAAACAGATCTCCCGAGCAATACATTCCTCCCCGTCCAACAACAATATTCCTACCCTCAGACTACACAGAAGCATCCCCCTTGTCACCCAATATTATCCTGGCCTCGAATACATCAATAAATTACTCTGCCAGGGATATGACTTTCTCAAGTCAACCCCTGAAATGAGATCATCCCTTGACAAAATTCTCCCCACACCACCCAGAGTTGCCTTTCGTTGTCCCCCTAACCTCCGTAACATCCTTGTTAAACCCTACAATATTCCCAGACTACCTTCTCTACCCAGCGGTTTCTACCCCCTGTAACCGACCCCGCTGCAAAACCTGCCCCATGCATCCCCCCACAACCAACTACTCCAGCCCCGCTACTGGTAAAACATACACAATTCAAGGCAGGGCCACGTGTGAAACTACACATGTCATTTATCAGCTGACATGCCTGCACTGCACAGCCTTTTACATTGGTATGACAACAACTAAACTGGCTGAGCGCATGAATGGACACAGATGAACTGTCCGCCTAGGAGATGTCCAATACCCAGTAGCGGAGCATGCCCACCCAACACCAGTCCCTCTGAACTGCAGAGATGGGTACTTGCACTCCAGCACATCCTTTCATCCCGCCATCCCCCTGGACTGAACCTACGTTAAACCACCTCACTCCCATTTACTTTTCAGTCTTCTCCTCTTTCCCTTTCCTCTTTAGCCATTCATGCATCTTCTCATCCTACATCTTTATACTATACACCTCTTTACTTCTGTATGCATCCTCTTTGGTTTGAAGCTGGCACAGTACCTACAGTAGAATATCTTTGACAACCATGCCTCCATCCTTGCTACCCTCCCTGTTTTCCTTTCCCTGTTGCTTCATAACCTGGGTTGTGAGTAACTAAATCCACTTTCCCTTCTTTCCTTTCTTTCCCCTCTTTCCTCCCTGATGAAGGAACATTTATTACGAAAGCTAGGAACTTAAATTTTTGGTTGTTTTTTGTGTTTCTATTGGCTGTACTGAGCTGAGGTAAGTACTGGCCAGCCCCTCTATCTCTTTGTTAGTAATTAATTATTGCTTTTGTATCATATGAAGCGCCATATGTTGGTCATTTTGTACATTTTTTCGTTTCAATAAAACCCCCATTTTATTTGTAGCATGTGTGTCAATTTTTACCTATCTACCTACGTTACCCCAAGACCTTTTGAATTTTCAAATGTTAATCGACTTTTGGGTTATCCTATACATATTTCATATAAGCTCTTGAAATATGGTGCTACCTAAGCATACTGAGGATTAGAGGGGCTAATAGTGTAACCAATGATGAGGTACTAAATAGAATTGGGAAGAAAAGTAATTTGCGCTATAACTTGATTCAAAGAAGGGACCAGTTGATGAGACACATCCTGAGATACCAGGGAACTGACCATTTAGTATGGAGGGAAGTGTGGGTGGTAAAAATAGCAGAGGGAAACCAGGAGACAAGTACAGTACGCAAATTCAAATGGATGTTGAATTTAGTAGTTATTCAGAGATGAAAAGGCTTGCACAAGATAGAGTACAGGGAAATTTGCAACAAACCAGTCTTCAGACTGAGGATCACAGCAACACCAAGGACAATGGTACTTACTGCTAATTACAACAGTTAATTTAGGATGACATCTGCATTTCACACCTACAAAACAGGAAGAAGAAATAAATTTCGTATATGTCCCTCTCTAGGGTTCATAATGGAGCTGTATACTCTAGTGCTGAAGACCCTTAATAGGTGGACAGTAAACATTGGGCAGGAAATTGAAAATCCCCAAATATTCAAAAACATAGAGAAAGAATATTTTGGCTTGGGGTGTGAATTCTGCATAACTAATATTTGTATTAGACAGATAATAGTTGTCTATTTAAAGTTTTATAAAGAGCAGTGCCTTTTTTTTTTCAGAGTAGCTATTTTTCCCCTATCATCTACACTACTCTATACAGACAAGTCATAGTTTAACATTGTTACCAAAAATCTTGAACCATTCTTGATGGATTTTCAGATTTTTACGCATTATTCCAATAATCATTCAGGCAGGCATAGACTGCATATTTTGAATACATATGGTATGTAAATCTGTATACCAGTATGTTACATGAAGGCAAGGGCATTCATGTGGCAGTTTCTTTTTTGGGGTGGGGGGGGGGGGGGGCAGGGTGGTGTTAGACCTAAGGATATGGAGTATTTTAAATTATTAATATTTACTTTTAAGTAACCGTTAAAAAAATTCTAGTTCTGACCGCGTTAAAAATCAGCAAAATACTGACTTTTAACTTGTTTTCTTGACTACATTATCGTTTTTTTTTTTTTTTTTTTTTTTTTACCTTTCCCTGAGATCTGGAAAGGGGGAGAGTGTACACAGCCCCCTTGCCCCTGAGTATGGGCACCCTTGTAATAAAAGCGAAAGGTCTTTAACAAAAATCTTGGAAAGTTTATTAACTAATTTACTTTAAATTTTTACAAGATGCTGTAATAAATATTCAGATAGACACAGGCTCCATGAGGCTACACGATTTTTAATAAGGTATATAAATATATACTGTCATTGAAGCTACTATCCTCACAGATTCTGCAGCCTCAGAAGTCTCTCTCTTACTCCATATACTAATGATCCCAACCGATTTGCTCATTCATTTTAAGTGACTTAGAGAGGGGGAAGGAGAGAATGACAAAAAGAGGGATGAGAAGATTATGGAAAGAGAAAGGAGGAATAAAAGGAGATGGGAAAGACAGGGGGGGGGGGGGAGGAGGCAGAAATAGGCAGAGAGTGGATGTTAGATAGAAATTAGGATGTGCATCCAAATCGCACACATATTTAGCAATTGTGAAGCATTGCCAGGTACTTATATAAACTAGTCTAGAAGTAATTCCCACAGTCATCAATGTGAATAAATCAGAGAAGTCACCAGCATTCCTTGCTTATGCTTGTTAATTGGGTAATCTTTTCTCTGGCTTTGTTCTACATCCTTGATTTACAGAAAACAGTGTGTGAATGAATAAATAAATGAGTGCAGCATTTGCAAAGGCAGCACATCAGAATGAGATGTCAATGGCAGAAAATGATCCAGTTGCAGTACAGGGGTACATATCACCATCCATATTGAGAAATCGAGATCTTTCAGTCCCAATGAAGTTCTCAGCAACTCAACATCTGGGGCAGGATGCATGGATTCCCATAGGTGCATAGTACTTTGTTAGCACTGAACTCTTTGAAGCAGGAGTGTTTAGAAGAGTCATGAAATATGGTCAAAGAGAACTTCTCTACCCAGAGCTTTATTGGACAGCAAATAAATATTACACTTTGTAATGTTATGATGAATGTAAACTTTCATATCAGCCACTTGAACAGCAGTTGTGAGTCATGAGCAGAGTGCAGTGGTGTGCATAATTTACATAAGTAGCAAATCTGGCTTTAGCCATATTTCAACTGAGGTCCTCAGTGGGGGAATGCAATCAATGGACACATGTGTCCTTTGGTTTAAAATGTATACCTGTAGGCACAGCCACAGAGATTCCCCTGGCTTACAGTTTCAATCACTCAATTTTAGTTTGAAGCTCATTCATATTCCATTTGTTTATTCATTGGGTTTTTGTCTCTCTTTATGAATATTTAAGATGGGGTAGAGGGTTCACTCAAACAGATCACAGATTGCATCACATAGTCCTCTTCTTTAATGTAGCAGGTGACATTTGGTCTTTTTTCCTGGTGTTCCATTAATCCTCTCTTGTTTTATCCTGTTTTTATGGTACTGATTTCAATTAAGGCAAGTTTTCTTTTTGATGTGTTATTGTACTTGTGTTGCAAGTTCAGATGAAGTTATGCTGATCAGAGTCAACTACAGGTTCATCAGCAACTTTGCTTTGTCAGGTGCACATTTTTGTTAGAAAGGATGGCCTGAATCTGCATCAATAACCACATTTTCACTATCCCCCCCTCCTTCTTGAGGATGACTCCATAATATTTTACAGATCTAGGGGCAGGGGGGGAGGGGGGGGTGATTTTTATGTCTACAGCAACTATCCATACAATGTGTATTTAGTCATCCTGTATTCTCTTCTCTTACTTAAGCACAAGGCATTTGCTAAGCAATACTAAGCGATTATCTGAGTAGCTCAGGCAGCAGTTACAGCCAAGGAATTTGCCTACTTCATCGCAAACAGCCACTGACACTTTTAATTAATGGCAATAGGAGGGCTATCATTCTTGCTTCTCTTTGGTTATTAAGCATTTCAAATGACCAATGGTCTATCAGAATCATTAAGAGTATTCTTTTTAGTTGGCTGTTGCTATTAGTTCCCACAAGATGGGGAAATAAAGACTGAGCCAGAGAGATTTCCACACTGTATGAATAAACTTAATACAACTGGCACATAGCAGGTTTGCCAGTAGTTGCTCACTATTTAGCTTTTTCAAGCACTGAGATTTCTTATATAGATGCCTGTATCATCCATGTGATCTGTACTCTGAAGCCACGGGCACCATTCTCGGCAACGCACAATGTTACATCACTGCCTTGCAGTGGTTGCTGAAGTATGCCTAGAGCTAAATGCTCCATACATCTGATGGCACTGACCCGTCCCAGATCAGAAACCCTGGGTTTGCCAAATCTAAACGAAGCCACTGAAGACTGAGCTTCCTGAAGCACTTGCTATTTGAAACCATTCATTATGAAATGCTATCAAGATAGATATATACCAAGTACAGTAATAATAAATGTAGGTGCATCTCCGTTTAATGTTACCATTCAGATATAAAACAGAGACTAATATACTATTACTACACAAGAGATTACAGGAAATTAACAGAAAATTTAATAGCAGTTCGAGCATCTGTAAGATGGACTGTGCATGAAGCCTACAACATTTTTCACAGTCACAGCATGGCAGAAGGATTATCAGAAAATTGTAGGAATTTCTGGTCATAAGTGAAGTCATTGAATGGATCCACAACTTCCATTCAATCTCCTGTAGACCCGTGTGTAGGTAAAATTGAAGACAACAAATAGAAAGCAAAAACATTACATTCCAAATTTAAAATATTTTTATGCATGAGTTTACTACTGTACCAATGTTTGGCCATCACACAGCATCATGAATGAGAGCTATTGATACAAGCACCACCAGTATTGGAAAACAATTTAAGACTGCTTAAAGTGAACATGGCACCAGGCCTAGACAGAATTCAAATTAGATTTTGCATTAAAATGCTGTGGACTAGCCCCTTTCCCAGCTCATATTTAAGATGTACAGAATTACAGACCAACATCGCTCACATTTGTCAGTTGCAGGACCCTATAGTATACTCTAAACTCAAACATTATAACGTATCCGGAGCAAAACCATCTTCTCTCGATTAATCAATATTGATTCAGGAAAACCACTCATCTGAAGCAAAGCTTTTGTGAGACAGGTATAATATCTTGCAAACACAAGATGCAGAGAACAAGTAGATTATGTGTTCAAGCAAATTTCAGACTAGCGGGCTGGTCATCTAAATCCATTACACAATAGTTCAGTGGTTCACCTCCCAGTCATTCCCAGGTAAGCTATTAAAGACTGATGAATACGTCCTCCATGCTACACTATATAATGTACTGCAATTATTCCATGTGTGCGTCAAAATCACATTGAGAGATGGACCACATTACTGAGCCATTGTCTCAAAATTTGGTAGAAAATCCGAAGAAATTCTGGTCGTATGTAAAGTCCACAAGCGGCAAGACGCAGTCAATACCTTTGCTGCGCAGTGCCAATGGTACTGTTACCGACGACTGTGCCGCTAAAGCAGAGTTATTGAAAGCAGTTTTCTGAAATTCCTTCAGCAGGAAAGACAAATGGAATATTCCAGAATTTGAAACATGAACAGCTGCTAGCATGAGTTTCTTAGAAGTAGATACCTGAGGGGTTGCGAAGCAACTCAAATCGCTTGATACGGGCAAGTCTTCAGGTCCAGATTGTATACTGATTAGTTTCCTTTCAGATTACGCTGATACAATAGCTCCATACTTAGCAATCATATACAACTGCTCGCTCACTGATAGATGTGTACCTACAAATTGGAAAATTGCTCAGGTCACACCAGTGTTTAAGAAGGGTAGTAGGAGTAATCCATCGAACTACAGACCTATATCATCGACGTTGGTTTGCAGTAGGGTTTTGGAGCATATACTGTATTCAAACATTATGAATCACCTTGAAGGGAATGATCTATTGATACTTAATCGGCATGGTTTCAGAAAACATTGTTCTTGTGCAACGCAGCTAGCTCTTTATTCACACGAAGTAATGGCCGCTGTCGACAGGGGATCCCAGATTGATTCCGTATTTCTGGATTTTCGGAAAGCTTTTGACACCATTCCTCACAAGCGACTTCTAATCAAGCTGCGGGCCTATGGGGCATCGTCTCAGTTGTGCGACTGGATTAGTGATTTCCTGTCAGGAAGGTCACAGTTTGTAGTAATAGACAGCAAATCATTGAGTAAAACTGAAGTGATATCAGGTGTTCCCCAGGGAAGCGTCCTGGGACCTCTGCTGTTCCTGACCTATATAAATCACCTGGGTGACAATCTGAGCAGTTCTCTTAGGTTGTTCGCAGATGATGCTGTAATTTACCATCTAGTAAGGTCATCCGAAGACCAGTATCAGTTGCAAAGCGATTTAGAAAAGATTGGTATATGGTGTAGCAGGTAGCAGTTGACGCTAAATAACGAAAAGTGTGAGGTGATCCACATGAGTTCCAAAAGAAATCCGTTGGAATTCGATTACTCGATAAATAGTACAATTCTCAAGGCTGTCAATTCAACTAAGTATCTCAGTGTTAAAATCATGAACAACTTCAGTTGGAAAGACCATATAGATAATATTGTGGGGAAGGTGAGCCAAAGGTTGCGTTTCATTGGCAGGACACTTAGAAGATGCAACAAGTCCACTAAAGAGACAGCTTACACTACACTCGTTCGTCCTCTGTTAGAATATTGCTGTGCGGTGTGGGATCCTTACCAGGTGGGATTGACGGAGGATATTGAAAGGGTGCAAAAAACGGCAGCTCGTTTTGTATTATCACGTAATAGGGGAGAGAGTGTGGCAGATATGATACGCGAGTTGAGATGGAAGTCATTAAAGCAAAGATGTTTTTCGTCGTGGTGAGATCAATTTACGAAATTTCAGTCACCAACTTTCTCTTCCGAGTGCGAAAATATTTTGTTGAGCCCAACCTACTTAGGTAGGAATGATCATCAAAATAAAATACGAGAAATCAGAGCTCAAACAGAAAGGTTTAGGTGTTCGTTTTTCCCCCCGCGCTGTTCGGGAGTGGAATTGGAGAGAGATAGTATGATTGTGGTTCGATGAACCCTCTGCCAAGCACTTAAATATGAATTTCAGAGTAGTCATGTAGATGTAGAGGCAATGCCTTCACTGGTGGAATTGCGGAACTCGATTGTTCTCTATGTTGCCACAGCTAAGACTGTTCATGACAAACAAGATATACAAGAAGTTGACTCAGTCAAATTCTTAGGTTTAAATGTGGATAAAAATTTGAGCTGGCAGGTACATGTTGAATACGTAGCAAACAAACTGAGCAGCTTTGCATTTGCAGTGCAAGAATTATCAACTGCAACTGACATGGACACACATAAAGTAGCATATACAAGCTACATTGAATCCATTATTAAGTAAGGTGTTGTTTTTTGGGGTAACTCGACAAACATAGTGTGGATACTACATATACAGAGCGATTATAATTAAAGTTAAACTTTCAAACTGCTGTAGAAATAACACCACTGGTCAGAATGACGTCAAATTGCAACGGAATATTATAGAAGAGGGTGCAAACATAGCAGAAGAAAAATAAATAGTTACAAAATGTCACAATAGATGGCACTGTAAGCATCATAATTGAATAGTGGTTGACTATAAATGACAAGTGAATCATACAACAATGCCTAAGGTATAAGTCTGACATTAAACAAACTGTACTACTCGGTGTGCATGGGTGTACATGTGTGATATTGTTAGTTGCATAAGCCCATCCACCACGGCAAGGTCATATCACACTGGATAGGAAAAATTGGTTTTTAATTGTCCTCAAGCCAAAAACCACATAAAAAGTATCACTCACATCGGTTTTTAATTGTCCTGAGGCCAAAAACCACATGAAAAGCACCAATCAAATCAGATTATTAATTTCCGTGACTGGCACAAAATATGTTCAATATGCTGTCCACCATTTTCTGCAACAAGTTGAAATCAAGAAACAGCACATTCCACAACTGATCGAAGTGTTTCCGGGGTAATGTTCAGGCTGTAGGGAAATGGTGCTTCAGCTTCTTAACTGGATTTGCAATGTGCAGAGGTTTGCCATCTTGCATATAAATGATCCCATCCATGCTGTTGGAGACCTGGAATGACATGGTTGCGCAAAACACACTCATAGCGCTTACCAGTGATGGTAACAGGACCAGAAGCACCTGTCCCTTCAAAAAATATCATCCTATGATAAATCATGCCATAAACCCACACCTTTTCAGGATGAAGTGGTACTGGCTGATTTGTGTGTAGATTTTCCATTTGCCATATTTGACAATTCTGTGTACTGACTTATCCTGTCAGATGGAAGTGGGCTTCATCTTTTTGAATTTCCGAATCATTTGCTCCAGACCCACGGCAGTTATCAGACCAATGCCTTTTTCAAACCCTTCAGTGTCCAGAACTTTTGCAGAGCAATGTGTGCACAGTCATCATTTTTGTAACACAGCTTTACAAGCAAAGTGCGATCGTGCATTGACACAGTCATGGCAAACATCGTAGATGCGAAAGGAGGTACGGGAATGGAAATTTGTAATAAATTAAAAGGGTACAAGTTAATGCAGATGAAATTAGGTCCCCTTAAAAGAAAGATGTTATTACTCAGTGGATGAATTTATGCAGAACGAAATGGAAATTTGAGCAGAAGGTAATGTCTTATATATTCCAAGAAATATCATTACCATGTTGTTATTTATTTTAATGCTATTATTTGTTAGTGTAAAAACCATTAAAACTGTATTATACATTTTTGACATGTTTCCTGTATGCAAACCAGATGATTACAAATGTACATTATGAGCTAAATAATTCCACATTGGTGTACTATGTTGTCCTCAAGCTGAGCAAATTGTGGGGATGATAACATTCCCTGCATTGTCCAGCTGGCAACCACTGTCATTGTTCATCAGATTTTCCACCCGGTGTATTTCCACAGATTCTTTACTAATGGAACCCTAAAATAAAAAAATAAAAAAGAGGAGTTGCTGCAGTCAGAATCATTGTTTTATCATATTCCATTGTCTAGTAGAAATACAATGTTCAGTAATAGCGGACTTGCTTGGATGCAAGAGGCAAGTGCATTGTTGATGCTCACTGCAGCATCATTTAACGGTGTATGTTGTCTGGGCTACATGAGCCATACCACATTGGCAAGGTATTTTGTAAATTCTGGCCTACCACAGTAACAAATTTCCTTCGTTTGTTCCAGGTAGTGTACAGTCTTAGATAGTGGATGGAAAACCACTTTCACCTGAAATTTACAGAGGATACTTTCTGTCTTAAGCGAAATGCTGCCAACAACAGGAAGACAACCTAAAGGCTTTGCCTGAATGTTCTTTCTGGTTCTTGGTTTTTAACTAATATGTCCGGTTAATCTGTTGGGTACAATATCCATATTCCCATAAAATTGTTTTCAGGTGGGCAAACTATGTAGATCTGAGACTGTGAGCTCTGCGTGTAGTTTTAAGTATGCTCATACACTGCTAAAAAGAAATAAGGGAACGTGACTTTGTGCATTTGCCATTATCCATTGAGCAATAATTGTGGACTGAGTATATTACCAAATTATACCTTCATCTTTCACAAAATTAAGTACACAACAAAACATCATTACATTCTTGATTATCTACATAAAAAGAACTGAAATCTCCAACAGGTATTGAAAACAAAGTGGAAACAATCATTCATCCCATTATTCAGGGCACTTTTCATTGGACTTTGACAGTTTCAATAATGTGTATGCCCTACATGAGCCTTTATCACTATCTGACATCTACAGGGTGTTTCAAAAATGACCGGTATATTTGAAACGGCAATGCAAACTAAACTAGCAGAGATAGAAATACACCATTTGTTGCAATGTGCTTGGGACAACAGTACATTTTCAGGCAGACAAACTTTCGAAATTACAGTAGTTACAATTGTCAACAACAGATGGCACTGCGGTCTGGGAAACTCTATAGTACGATATTTTCCACATATCCACCATGCGTAGCAATAATATGGCGTAGTCTCTGAATGAAATTACTCGAAACCTTTGACAACGTGTCTGGCGGAATGGCTTCACATGCAGATGAGATGTACTGCTCCAGCTGTTCAATTGTTTCTGGATTCTGGCGGTACACCTGGTCTTTCAAGTGTCCCCACAGAAAGAAGTCACAGGGGTTCATGTCTGGCAAACAGGGAGGCCAATCCACGCCGCCTCCTGTATGTGTCGGATAGCCCAAAGCAATCACACGATCATCGAAATATTCATTCAGGAAATTAAAGACGTCGGCTGTGCGATGTGGCCGGGCACCATCTTGCATAAACCACGAGGTGTTCGCAGTGTCGTCTAAGGCAGTTTGTACTGCCAAAAATTCACGAAGAATGTCCATATTGCGTGATGCAGTAATCGTTTCGGATCTGAAAAATGGGCCAATGATTCGTTTGGAAGAAATGGCGGCCCAGACCAGTACTTTTTGAGGATGCAGGGACGATGGAACTGCAACATGGGGCTTTTCGGTTCCCCATATGCGCCAGTTCTGTTTATTGACGAAGCCGTCCAGGTAAAAATAAGCTTCGTCAGTAAACCAAATGCTGCCCACATGCATATCGCCGTCATCAATCCTGTGCACTATATCGTTAGCGAATGTCTCTCGTGCAGCAATGTTAGCGGCGCTGAGGGATTGACGCGTTTGAATTTTGTATGGATAGAGGTGTAAATTCTGACGCATGAGACGATACGTGGACGTTGGCGTCATTTGGACCGCAGCTGCAACACGGCGAACGGAAACCCGAGGCCGCTGTTGGATCACCTGCTGCAATAGCTGCGCGTTGCCCTCTGTGATTGCCGTACGCGGTTGCCCTACCTTTCCAGCACGTTCATCCGTCACGTTCCCAGTCCATTGAAATTTTTCAAACAGCTCCTTTATTGTATTGCTTTTCGGTCCTTTGGTTACATTAAACCTCCGTTGAAAACTTCGTCTTGTTGTAACAACACTGTGTTCTAGGCGGTGGAATTCCAACACCAGAAAAATCCTCTGTTCTAAGGAATAAACCATGTTGTCCACAGCACACTTGCACGTTGTGAACAGCACACGCTTACAGCAGAAAGACGACGTACAGAATGGCGCACCCACAGACTGCGTTGTCTTCTATATCTTTCACATCACTTGCAGCGCCATCTGTTGTTGAAAATTGTAACTACTGTAATTTCGAAAGTTTGTCCACCTGAAAATGTACTGTTGTCCCAAGCATATTGCAACAAACGGTGTATTTCTATCGCAGCTCGTTTAGTTTTTATTGCCGTTTCAAATATACCGGTCATTTTTGAAACACCCTGTATGTGGCACACTCTTGTATAAGTCTATGTTCCTGTGATATCCATTTCCATTCTTCAATGAGAGCCCATGATAATTTTGGAGAGTCTGTGGTGGGGCAAGATGACCACAAACACTACTGTTAAGTGACCACACATATGCACAATAGGGTTTATGTCAGAATTCATTCCATTTCTTCAATGTACGACCTTGGCAAGACATCTCTGCTGATGCCTGCCACATGGGTCCTGGCATTAGAAGGATTCCAGAGCCACCACTTTATGCTGCAGCCACTATGCAATCCAACAGGACCTGCTTTATGGACTGCCTGATAGTAAGGCGACCACAGATAATGTTAAGATCTGTATGGAGGTCAACACTGAAGTCTGAACATCAAACAATCTTGGCTCGTTTCGCCAATGGCTAAGTTGCCAGTTGACATTGGAATAGCAGACCTGAATGTGAGTTGCATGATGTTATCATGTCAAGTGGAGTCCTTGAACAGGATGTCTGGGTCATAAGGTCCTTTCCCATAAACTGTTTATTACAGTGTTATCGGAGACAGCAGCTCCAGTGGCCCTTCTGAGAATACCTTTCAGTGCCCTGGCAGTATTCATATGGTACCACATACAGAGATGGCCAGACATTGGTCCTCATTTGGGGTTGTAATGCATCAGTGATCTTGTCCAACCTGTCTCCCTGCAGCATGTTTACATCCAATGGATGGGCAGCTGATTTAAGTGTGCTTACCTCAAAAACCTTCATAAAAAGGTTGGCCACCAAGGGAGAAAAAGGCCTACCCATGGCAGTGCTGTAAGTCCGTTCAAAATATTCTGGTTGATTATAAAATAGGTTGAGGAAAGAGCATGCTAAAACAAAGCTGTCAAGTCCACCTGAAACTTATTATCAACTAGTGTCGAAGAATGAGAGGTGATACCACATGAGTGCTGACTAAACAATCCAAACTGCTTACACAGAAAGTTCCTAGTCTATTGACAAAGTCACCTGAGTTATCTGTGTGATGTGAGCATCTGCCCATCAGTTGTCTCAGTAAAGAAGCATATGTAAGAGCTCCAATGTTGCTCACTACTGGACTTCATGCATTTTTGGAAGGCCATACTGTTTTGGTGTTACAAATCTTAACCTCTTGAGGTGAGGAAGAGGAATTCAAACGTGCAGAAGTTTTTTGCTGCTCACTTCCTGAATGGTAATAATCAATTGTCCTGTAGGGAGAATTACTCAGCAGAGCATGCATCTTATCATCATGCACATTACAAGGTAGCAAAATGGTTGCATTACCTCTCTCAGCTTTTGGTACTACTATGTTCAGGTCCTCTCGTAGATTTCTTAGAGTGACCCTTTTTTTGGCAATTAAGTTACTGCATTGAGAAGAAGCCATCTAAAGAGCACAGCAAGTTTCCCTTTTCACTTCTTCTGAGGCATTCAAAGGGAGACATCTTCAACACCACTCACAAAACTCATACAGACGGTTTCAAATCATCCAAATTTTTCTCCATGGGATGGGTAATGAAATGTCATGCAGTTACTTCTTGTAGTGATGGCTGATAAGGCAACAGACAATCAAATTTTGACATCATCTGAAAACTTGCATCCTTATGGGCCCAGCTGAACTAGGTCAAAGATAATAACACTAAAATACACTCCTGGAAATTGAAATAAGAACACCGTGAATTCATTGTCCCAGGAAGGGCAAACTTTATTGACACATTCCTGGGGTCAGATACATCACATGATCACACTGACAGAACCACAGGCACATAGACACAGGCAACAGAGCATGCACAATGTCGGCACTAGTACAGTGTATATCCACCTTTCGCAGCAATGCAGGCTGCTATTCTCCCATGGAGACGATCGTAGAGATGCTGGATGTAGTCCTGTGGAACGGCGTGCCATGCCATTTCCACCTGGCACCTCAGTTCGACCAGCGTTCGTGCTGGACGTGCAGACCACGTGAGACGACGCTTCATCCAGTCCCAAACATGCTCAATGGGGGACAGATCCGGAGATCTTGCTGGCCAGGGTAGTTGACTTACACCTTCTAGAGCACGTTGGGTGGCACGGGATACATGCAGACGTGCATTGTCCTGTTGGAACAGCAAGTTCCCTTGCTGGTCTAGGAATGGTAGAACGATGGGTTCGATGACGGTTTGGATGTACCGTTCACTATTCAGTGTCCCCTCGATGATCACCAGAGGTGTACGGCCAGTGTAGGAGATCGCTCCCCACACCATGATTCCGGGTGTTGGCCCTGTGTGCCTCGGTCGTATGCAGTCCTGATTGTGGCGCTCACCTGCACGGCGCCAAACATGCATACGACCATCATTAGCACCAAGGCAGAAGCGACTCTCCTCGCTGAAGACGACACGACTCCATTCGTCCCTCCATTCATGCCTGTCGCGACACCACTGGAGGCGGGCTGCACGATGTTGGGGCGTGAGCGGAAGACGGCCTAACGGTGTGCGGGACCGTAGCCCAGCTTCATGGAGACGGTTGCGAATGGTCCTCGCCGTTACCCGAGGAGCAACAGTGTCCCTAATTTGCTGGGAAGTGGCGGTGCGGTCCCCTGCGGCACTGTGTAGGATCCTACGGTCTTGGCATGCTTCCGTGCATCGCTGCGGTCCGGTCCCAGGTCGACGGGCACTTGCAGCTTCCGCCGACCACTGGCGACAACATCGATGTACTGTGGAGACCTCACGCCCCACGTGTTGAGCAATTCGGCGGTACGTCCACCCGGCCTCCCACATGCCCACTATACGCCCTCGTTCAAAGTCCGTCAACTGCACATACGGTTCACGTCGACGCTGTCGCGGCATGCTACCAGTGTTAAAGACTGCGATGGAGCTCCGTTTGCCACGGCAAACTGGCAGACACTGACGGCGGCGGTGCACAAATGCTGCGCAGCTAGCGCCCTTTGACGGCCAACACCGCGGTTCCTGGTGTGTCCGCTGTGCCGTGCGTGTGATCATTGCTTGTACAACCCTCTCGCAGTGTCCGGAGCAAGTATGGTGGGTCTGACACACCGGTGTCAATGTGTTCTTTTTTCCATTTCCAGGAGTGTACACAAGTACAGTATGGTTTTCTCTAAGTCAAAAAGAGCTCTATTTACCTCACTAATTAACAGTGAAACATGGGAGAATGTTTACAGAGAAACAACTATAAATGGGAAGTTATCAAAGTTTCTGTCAATGTTTAAATTCAGATATGTGGAAAATATCGTACTATAGAGTTTCCCAGACCGCAGCGCCATCTGTTGTTGACAATTGTAACTACTGTAATTTCGAAAGTTTGTCCGCCTGAAAATATACTGTTGTCCCAAGCATATTGCAACAAACGGTGTATTTCTATCGCAGCTCGTTTAGTTTTTATTGCCGTTTCAAATATACCGGTCATTTTTGAAACACCCTGTATCTTTATGTATGTATGATACAGTTACGAAATGCTGAATTGTTACAGTAGTTTTTCACTGAGCTAAGGTGCTTCAGGCTTTCAGAGGATTTCCTTATCCCATTGGTTACCTAGCTGTTATTGTTCATGATTTGGTGATTCTTAGAACTTAAGGAAATACTTCTCCAAATCTGAATTTAAACATTGACAGAAACTTTGATAACTTCCCATTTATAGATGTTTCTCTTTAAACATCCTCCCATGTTTCACAGTTAATTAGTGAGGTAAATAGAGCTCTTTTTGACTTAGAGAAAACCATACTGTACTTGTGTATTTTAGTGTTATTATCTTTGACCTAGTTCAGCTGGGCCCATAAGGATGCAAGTTTTCAGATGATGTCAAAATTTGATTGTCTGTTGCCTTATCAGCCATCACTACAAGAAGTAACTGCATGACATTTCATTACCCATCCCATGGAGAAAAATTTGGATGATTTGAAACCGTCTGTATGAGTTTTGTGAGTGGTGTTGAAGATGTCTCCCTTTGAATGCCTCAGAAGAAGTGAAAAGGGAAACTTGCTGTGCTCTTTAGATGGCTTCTTCTCAATGCAGTAACTTAATTGCCAAAAAAAGGGTCACTCTAAGAAATCTACGAGAGGACCTGAACATAGTAGTACCAAAAGCTGAGAGAGGTAATGCAACCATTTTGCTACCTTGTAATGTGCATGATGATAAGATGCATGCTCTGCTGAGTAATTCTCCCTACAGGACAATTGATTATTACCATTCAGGAAGTGAGCAGCAAAAAACTTCTGCACGTTTGAATTCCTCTTCCTCACCTCAAGAGGTTAAGATTTGTAACACCAAAACAGTATGGCCTTCCAAAAATGCATGAAGTCCAGTAGTGAGCAACATTGGAGCTCTTACATATGCTTCTTTACTGAGACAACTGATGGGCAGATGCTCACATCACACAGATAACTCAGGTGACTTTGTCAATAGACTAGGAACTTTCTGTGTAAGCAGTTTGGATTGTTTAGTCAGCACTCATGTGGTATCACCTCTCATTCTTCGACACTAGTTGATAATAAGTTTCAGGTGGACTTGACAGCTTTGTTTTAGCATGCTCTTTCCTCAACCTATTTTATAATCAACCAGAATATTTTGAACGGACTTACAGCACTGCCATGGGTAGGCCTTTTTCTCCCTTGGTGGCCAACCTTTTTATGAAGGTTTTTGAGGTAAGCACACTTAAATCAGCTGCCCATCCATTGGATGTAAACATGCTGCAGGGAGACAGGTTGGACAAGATCACTGATGCATTACAACCCCAAATGAGGACCAATGTCTGGCCATCTCTGTATGTGGTACCATATGAATACTGCCAGGGCACTGAAAGGTATTCTCAGAAGGGCCACTGGAGCTGCTGTCTCCGATAACACTGTAATAAACAGTTTATGGGAAAGGACCTTATGACCCAGACATCCTGTTCAAGGACTCCACTTGACATGATAACATCATGCAACTCACATTCAGGTCTGCTATTCCAATGTCAACTGGCAACTTAGCCATTGGCGAAACGAGCCAAGATTGTTTGATGTTCAGACTTCAGTGTTGACCTCCATACAGATCTTAACATTATCTGTGGTCGCCTTACTATCAGGCAGTCCATAAAGCAGGTCCTGTTGGATTGCATAGTGACTGCAGCATAAAGTGGTGGCTCTGGAATCCTTCTAATGCCAGGACCCATGTGGCAGGCATCAGCAGAGATGTCTTGCCAAGGTCGTACATTGAAGAAATGGAATGAATTCTGACATAAACCCTATTGTGCATATGTGTGGTCACTTAACAGTAGTGTTTGTGGTCATCTTGCCCTACCACAGACTCTCCAAAATTATCATGGGCTCTCATTGAAGAATGGAAATGGATATCACAGGAACATAGACTTATACAAGAGTGTGCCACATACAGGGTGTTTCAAAAATGACCAGTATATTTGAAACGGCAATAAAAACTAAACGAGCTGCGATAGAAATACACCGTTTGTTGCAATATGCTTGGGACAACAGTACATTTTCAGGCGGACAAACTTTCGAAATTACAGTAGTTACAATTTTCAACAACAGATGGCGCTGCAAGTGATGTGAAAGATATAGAAGACAACGCAGTCTGTGGGTGCGCCATTCTGTACGTCGTCTTTCTGCTGTAAGCGTGTGCTGTTCACAACGTGCAAGTGTGCTGTGGACAACATGGTTTATTCCTTAGAACAGAGGATTTTTCTGGTGTTGGAATTCCACCGCCTAGAACACAGTGTTGTTACAACAAGACGAAGTTTTCAACGGAGGTTTAATGTAACCAAAGGACCGAAAAGCAATACAGTAAAGGAGCTGTTTGAAAAATTTCAATGGACTGGGAACGTGACGGATGAACGTGCTGGAAAGGTAGGGCGACCGCGTACGGCAATCACAGAGGGCAACGCGCAGCTATTGCAGCAGGTGATCCAACAGCGGCCTCGGGTTTCCGTTCGCCGTGTTGCAGCTGCGGTCCAAATGACGCCAACGTCCACGTATCGTCTCATGCGTCAGAATTTACACCTCTATCCATACAAAATTCAAACGCGTCAATCCCTCAGCGCCGCTAGCATTGCTGCACGAGAGACATTCGCTAATGATATAGTGCACAGGATTGATGACGGCGATATGCATGTGGGCAGCATTTGGTTTACTGACGAAGCTTATTTTTACCTGGACGGCTTCGTCAATAAACAGAACTGGCGCATATGGGGAACCGAAAAGCCCCATGTTGCAGTCCCATCGTCCCTGCATTCTCAAAAAGTACTGGTCTGGGCCGCCATTTCTTCCAAACGAATCATTTGCCCATTTTTCAGATTTGAAACGATTACTGCATCACGCAATCTGGACATTCTTCGTGAATTTGTGGCGGTACAAACTGCCTTAGACGACACTGCGAACACCTCGTGGTTTATGCAAGATGGTGCCCAGCCACATCGCACGGCCGACGTCTTTAATTTCCTGAATGAATATTTCGATGATCGTGTGATTGCTTTGGGCTATCCGAAACATACAGGAGGCGGCGTGGACCCCTGTGACTTCTTTCTGTGGGGACACTTGAAAGACCAGGTGTACCGCCAGAATCCAGACACAATTGAACAGCTGAAGCAGTACATCTCATCTGCATGTGAAGCCATTCCGCCAGACACGTTGTCAAAGGTTTCGGGTAATTTCATTCAGAGACTACGGCATATTATTGCTACGCATGGTGGATATGTGGAAAATATCATACTATAGAGTTTCCCAGACCGCAGCGCCATCTGTTGTTGACAATTGTAACTACCGTAATTTCAAAAGTTTGTCTGCCTGAAAATGTACTGTTGTCCCAAGCACATTGCAACAAACGGTGTATTTCTATCGCTGTTCATTTAGTTTGTATTGCCGTTTCAAATATACCGCTCATTTTTGAAACACCCTGTATATAGATATATAGAAAAGTATTGTTAGCAGCTAAAAGGTAGCAAAAAGACAAATTTATAGAAAAAGCTAATAATAAAATCAAAGCAGCATAGATAAACACCAAACAGGAAAATAATAGGAAAACACTAAAGCCACTAACATGCAGTTTCAAAACAATGATACCAAAATAAATTACCCCAAAAAACTAGCAAACTTTGCCAATCAGGATTTCAGCAACATAGCAACCAAACTACAACAGAAGTTCAACAAAACAAAGCATTTACAAATTCTGAACAAAATACCACAGACAATGATGCTACGACCAACCACAGCAGGAGTAGTATGCAATGTTGTGAGTAACCTAAAATGTAAAAATTCTGAAGGCATAGATGAAGAACCTGTGTGCTTACTGAAGAACTGCATAGACAACAGCAAAGACCCCTAGTGCACATCATCAATGAATCCTTCTCCACAGGTTGCGTCCCAGACATACTAAAGCATACAAAAATTCTACCTATATATAAGAAAGGTGACCCAGAAATCATAGAAAATTACAGGCCAATCTCGTTACTGTCATCCTTTTCAAAAGTCATAGAGAGCATAATGAAAAACAGGCTCGTGGGGCACTTAACAAAGTTCAATCTTCTGAGTAAAGAGCAATTTGCTCTCTGGGCTGGCAAAAGCACAAATTCAGCTGTAGCTCTTTTCTCAAACGTTATCCTCGAAGCACTAGACAAAGGGGACCATGTAACAGGGAGGAATCTTCCTTGATTTGACCAAAGCGTTTGACATAGTAGTCCACACAATTTTGCCGAACAGACTAAAGGCACTAGGAGTAAGAGGAGCAACAAACATGTGGTTTCATTCATACCTGCAAAACAGGGTCCAACAGGTGGAGATCACTCAAACTAACTCCAATCATACCTTTCATGCCCAGAATACACCAATATAGGAGTCCCCCCAAGGAAGTGTGCTGAGCCCAATCCTCTTTTTAATATACATCAATGATTTTCCAAAAAGTGTCAAACATGGTGAATCAGTATGGTTTGCTGATGACAGTAACATCTTAGTCAAAGCTGAGTCACCAAGTGTGCTCAATGAAAAAGCTAAGAAAACACTTCAGCATGTATGCCAGTGGATAGAGACTAATAATTAAACCATAGATGGAAAGAAAAAAAAAAAAAAAAAAAAAAAAACGCAGTATTAGTTTCCACTTAAACAGAAAACCAAATGGGTACCAAGCTAAAAGTTAATGACAAGCACATAGAATGTGAACCATCAACAAAATTTTTAGGCATACATGTCAACTCTCAACTAAATTGGACCGAGCACACTGTGGTACTTGGAAAGCGAACAGCTTCAGCATGCTATGCACTTAGGATAATAAATTCAGTGTGTGTAGCTTGTGTACTAGAACTACATATTTTGTGTATGTCCACTCTATAACTAGTTAAGGCATATCCTTCTGGGGAACAACAGAGCAGAACAGACAAACAATATTTAAATTGCAAAAAAGGGCTGTAAAAATCATAATGGAAAGTAGCAATAGATCCAATTGCATGGAGTTATTCAAATCTTTGGGTATATTGACAGTTCCATGTGAATACATTTTGCAGACAGTAATACACATAAAAAAAACACATTGACCAATTCCCGATAAACAGTTGCATACATGCACATGAAACCAGATAAGACAACACTTACACCTCTATAGGAAAAACAAATCAAAAACTCAAATAGCATGTTATATGACGGAATTAAATTGTACAACAATCTTCCACAAGGGATCAGAGACACAAGCGAAATAGATAACTTAAGGAAATTGCTAAAAAAATATCTATTGGAAAAGTGTTTTTATACCGTCAAGGATTATTTGGAATGATGTAAATACAAGGTGATTCTAAAGTCACTATACATTTCAGTGATATAGTAACGGAATATTTGTTTCTTGCAGGTACTACAACAGAATGCTAACCAAAGAAGAACGAATCGCTGTTGTTTCTGCTCTTCTTTATGGAATAACAGATGTGGACAGACTTTGCCCATCGATTCCAGAAAACAGGCCCTACCAGGCTTGCTATCAAGACCCTAGTCAATGAATTCCAGCGTACTGGTAGTGTTGCACATGAAGAATGTCCAGGGAGGCTGGCCATAACGCCAGAATTCTGATTGTGATAATTATAAATTTGTGTACCTATTGTATTTACTTATGTTGACAACATCCATGCAATCCTGATTGTCTACAGATGCATAAATAAATAAACAAATAAAGAAAGAAAAGATACTCTGTCAACCCAACATCATGATACAGAACAAAGATGTGTTGCAACCATTAAATGTAACTGGTACAGTTCTTCTGAAATTATGCCCAGCCTTCATTTTGTACAGCAAATCATTTCCTCAACAGTAACATTACCAGGTTTCTCTGTTATCTTCCATGCAGTGGCAGCCATAATAGACTGTATCACCCTGGGAAATTTTGGTATTATGCCATGGTCCTCACATTTCACAAAAAGGTTAAACAACTTTAAAAAATTTGCTCTTAGCCACTTAGCTTATCAAAACTTCACATAAGAGGCCACTCCTCCCTTAAAGTCGTCTGATGTGAATTTTAAAATTTTCCCGCCAAACGGATGGTTAAAACCAGTTTGGGCTTGCAGCCAGTGGTTGTCCAATACATTCCACTATACTTTAACTGGGCATATGCCAGTCGTCCTCAGGTGAGCCATCATCAAAGAGTGATGAAGACGTCCCCCATTCCACAATATATAGTGTGCTGTCAATATTTCATGCATGTGTCAAAATAATTTTGACAGATGTACCACACTACCCGGTGGCAGCGACCTCCCTCATGTAGCTGTGGATCTCGGCTGTCCTCTGTGTCGCCACTCTCCGACACCTCAACCTACAAAGCTCTTACCGAGGATCCCATTCCCTCAATCCAGACTGAGCTGCAGAAAATCCTAAAAATCCAAGGTCCCTCAAAAGGTCTCACAACGGCTTCCATAGACTTACTCACTCCACCTGAGCCACGTACCCCTACCTTCTACCTATTACCCAAAATCCACAAAGAGAACCATCCTGGCCATCCCATTGTAGCAGGCTTCAAAGCCCCAACAGAACGTATCTCAGCTCTGGTAGACCAACACCACCAACCTATCACCCGCAGACTTCCATCCTACATCAAGGACACAAACCACTTCCTAGAACGCCTCAAATCCATTCCCACTCCTCTCCCACCTGAAACCTTTCTTGTCACCATAGATGCTACATCCCTTTACACAAACATCCCACACACCCATAGTCTCTCTGCCCTTGAGCACTACCTCTCCCAACGCCCACCCGAAGATCTTCCAAAAACCTCATTCCTTATCACACTTACCAACTTCATCCTCACCCATAATTACTTCACTTTTGAAGGCCAGACCTACAAACAAATCAGGGGAACGGCCATGGGAACCAGGATGGCTCCGTCCTATGCCAACCTCTTCATGGGCCGCATGGAGGAGGCTTTCCTGAAGACCCAACAGCTGCTTCCCCTGGCCTGGTATAGGTTTATAGATGACATCTTTGTGGTCTGGACTCATGGTGAAGAAACACTCCTTATTTTTCTCCATAACCTCAACTCCTTTTCCAATCTGAATTTCACCTGGTCCTTCTCCAAAACCCAAGCCACCTTCCTGGATGTTGACCTTCATCTTGTTGAAGCTTACATCCACATCTCTGTCCATATCAAACCCACAAACAAACAACAGTACCTTCACTTTGATAGCTGCCATCCATTCCACATCAAACGCTCCCTTCCCTACAGCCTAGGTATTCGTGGCAAATGTATCTGCTCCAGTGACGAATCCCTCAACAATTACACCAATAACCTGACCAGTGCTTTCCTCTCCCGCAACTATCCTGCAGACTTTGTCCACAAACAGATCTCCCGAGCAATACATTCCTCCCCGTCCAACAACAATGTTCCTACTCTGAGACCACACAGAAGCATCCCCCTTGTCACCCAATATTATCCTGGCCTCGAATACATCAATAAATTACTCTGCCAGGGATATGACTTTCTCAAGTCAACCCCTGAAATGGGATCATCCCTTGACAAAATTCTCCCCACACCACCCAGAGTTGCCTTTCGTCGCCCCCCTAACCTCCGTAACATCCTTGTTAAACCCTTAATATTCCCAGACTACCTTCTCTACCCAGTGGTTCCTACCCCTGTAACCGAACCCACTGCAAAACCTTTCGCAATTCAAGGCAGGGCCACGTGTGAAACTACACATGTCATTTATCAGCTGACATGCCTGCACTGCACAGCCTTTTACATTGGTATGACAACAACTAAACTGGCTGAGCGCATGAACGGACACAGACGAACTGTCCGCCTAGGAGACATCCAATACCCAGTAGCGGAGCATGCCCTCCAGCACAATTCTAGGGACCTAGGAACCTGCTACACCATATGTGCCATTTGGCTTCTCCCACCCAACACCAGTCCCTCTGAACTGCGGAGATGGGAACTTGCACTCCAACACATCCTTTCATCCCGGCATCCCCCTGGACTGAACCTACATTAAACAACCTCACTCCCATTTACTCTTCAGTCTTCTCCTCTTTCCCTTTCCTCTTTAGCCATTCATGCATCTTTTCATCCTACATCTTTATACTATATACCTCTTAACTTCTGTATGCATCCTCTTTGGTTTGAAGCTGACACAGTACTTACAATAGAATATCCTTGGCTTCCCTCTGACAACCATGCCTCAATCCTTGCTACCCTCCCTGTTTTCCTTTCCCTGTTGCTTCATAATCTGGGTTGTGAGCAACTAAATCCACTTTCCCTTCTTCCCATTCTTTCCCCTCTCGCCTCCCTGATGAAGGAACATTTATTTCGAAAGCTAGGAATGTAAATTTTCGGTTGTTTTTTGTGTATCTATCGGCTGTACTGAGCTGAGGTAAGTACTGGCCAGCCCCTCTATCTCTTTGTTAGTATTTGTTTCACATCTTTATATGAGACTTTCCATTAATTAATTACATGAAGTGTTGCAGGCCTCATTATTCAACAAGTCACAAAGATAAGCACACACTTTTAACTCACTTGTTTGACTTTGTTACTAATTTGTCAGTGTGTTGTAGAACCTTCGTTCCCCTGCCCTGTTACCTGAGCCTGTGGTATAACTGTGTAATAGTGGCAGGGAGAAATTGTCTTAGTGGTGTGCTGCACCAGAAGCCGTTTCACGAACTACTGTAACAACAGTGACAACTCGGCCTCCTCAGCAGTAGCGGCAAGGCCTTTACAAAACTGGTGACAACAGTTTACAAAACATAGTTACATGGATACTTTAATAATGGCGTCCCAAAAAGTTGTTTCTCTGTACAGAATCATTGTTTTATCATACATAACCCATTTAATGTTCAGTGGAAATACAATTTTTGGCAATAGTGGACTTCCTTGGTTGTAAAAGGCAAGTGTATGTTGATTTCAGAGCAGGGTTCTTTCACAATAGGTATGGTCTGACCTATGTAAGCTATACCACATTGAGAAAGTATTCTGTGAATTCCAACATTACACAGTAACAAATTATCCCAGAAGGCCTGCAGTCTTTGATGGTTGGCACAAAAACCACTTTCACCTGATATCTATGAATTATTCTTGCTATCTTAAACAAAATGTTGCCAAATAAAGGAAGAAAAGCTAAAGATTTTACCTTCGTGTTCTCCTCTTTCTTCACTTTCTGCTTCTTGGTTTTAACTGACAGTGCCCTGTTAATTTGCTGGGTAGAATATATATTTTGCCTGAATGCTGTCTTTAGGTGGATGAACTCTTTAGGCAAACTATTGAGTCTTAGACTGTGTGAGCTCTGTGTGCAAGTGTTTTAAGCATGCTCATGGTTTTCGATGGGTAATGACACTTGTAAACATATATCAGCATGAAAAGGCTTTCCAAGAAAGGCAGGCAACCATGTTTCTCTACTTCTATAGTGAACCAGATGATGTTATAAAAGGGCATGAGGTGATGTAGAAATTCCATTAACCCTTAATGCCAAGTGATGTGAATTCGCATTATAACATTGTTGTACTAATAATTGGTAGGTCAAATGTTTTTGAGCACCCATGCCGGCAGGTGCTACCTCTGAATGAAGCTAGCAACACTTCTAACAAGTGCAGCACTGTGTGAGTGTTTCGGGTACCTCTAAAGTGTGACAATTTTTTATTTTTATCTTTCATCTAGAAATTTATTCAAGTATTAAGGAGTTAATTTATCTTCTCTATGAGGCCATACTATGAAAGAACCATCCACATATCTCCAAAATACATTTGGTTTAAGGACAGCTGATTCAAGCATGCTCTCCTAAAAATCCTCCATAAAAACGTATTTTGGAGGTATATGGATGATACTTTCATCTCATAGACAACATACACTCCTGGAAATGGAAAAAAGAACACATTGACACCGGTGTGTCAGACCCACCATACTTGCTCCGGACACTGCGAGAGGGCTGTACAAGCAATGATCACACGCACAGCACAGCGGACACACCAGGAACAGCGGTGTTGGCCGTCGAATGGCGCTAGCTGCTCAGCATTTGTGCACCGCCGCCGTCAGTGTCAGCCAGTTTGCCGTGGCATACGGAGCTCCATCGCAGTCTTTAACACTGGTAGCATTCCGCGACAGTGTGGACGTGAACCGTATGTGCAGTTGACGGACTTTGAGCGAAGGCGTATAGTGGGCATGCGGGAGGCCGGGGGACGTACCGCCGAATTGCTCAACACGTGGGGCGTGAGGTCTCCACAGTACATCGATGTTGTCGCCAGTGTTTGGCAGAAGGTGCACGTGCCCATCGACCTGGGACCTGACAGCAGCGACGCAAGGATGCACGCCAAGACCGTAGGATCCTACGCAGTGCCGTAGGGGACCGCACCGCCACTTCCCAGCAAATTAGGGACACTGTTGATCCTGGGGTATTGGCGAGGACCATTCGCAACCGTCTCCATGAAGCTGGGCTACAGTCCTGCACACCGTTAGGCCGTCTTCCGCTCACGCCCCAACATCGTGCAGCCCACCTCCAGTGGTGTCGCGACAGGCGTGAATGGAGGGACGAATGGAGACGTGTCGTCTTCAGTGATGAGAGTCGCTTCTGCCTTGGTGCCAATGATGGTCGTATGCGTGTTTGGCGCCGTGCAGGTGAGCGCCACAATCAGGACTGCATACGACCGAGGCACACAGGGCCAACACCCGGCATCATGGTGTGGGGAGCGATCTCCTACACTGGCCGTACACCTCTGGTGATCGTAGAGGGGACACTGAATAGTGCGCGGTACATCCAAACCGTCATCGAACCCATCTTTCTACCATTCCTAGACCGGCAAGAGACCTTGCTGTTCCAACAGGACAATGCACGTCTGCATGTATCCCGTGCCACCCAACGTGCTCTAGAAGGTGTAAGTCACCTACCCTAGCCAGCAAGATCTCCGGATCTGTCCCCCATTGAGCATGTTTGGGACTGGACGAAGCGTCGTCTCACGCGGTCTGCACGTCCAGCACGAACGCTGGTCCAACTGAGGCGCCAGGTGGAAATGGCATGGCAAGCTGTTCCACAGGACTACATCCAGCATCTCTATGATCGTCTCCTTGGGAGAATAGCAGCCTGCATTGCTGCGAAAGGTGGATATACACTGTACTAGTGCCGACATTGTGCATGCTCTGTTGCCTGTGTCTATGTGCCTGTGGTTCTGTCAGTGTGATCATGTGATGTATCTGACCCCAGGAATGTGTCAATAAAGTTTGCCCTTCCTGGGACAATGAATTCACGGTGTTCTTATTTCAGTTTCCAGGAGTGTACATCTCATAGACAATATACATTAATGGAATTTCTACATCACTTCATCTCCATTCATAACAACATCCAGTTCACAATGGAAATAGATAAAGATGGTTGCCTGTGTTTCTTAGGAAGACCAGATAGACTGATTTGTATTTACAAAGCATCAAGTTGTCATCACCCATCGCAAATTACAAGTGTGCTTGAAACACTTTGGTGAGAGCTCACAAAGTCTCAGACCTAGATAGTTTGCCAAAAGAGTGTGCCCACCTAAATGATCACATGCACCGTGAAGGAACGTTGCACTAAAAATCAACGCTGCAATCAATTTTTGCAATCCAACAAATCCACTATTGTCAAACACTTTATTTGCATTTGACAGTCAATGGAGTTTGATAAATCAATGATTCTGACCACAGCAACATCTTTTTGGAATTCCATTATGAAAGAAAATCTGATGAATTGTGACAGCAGCTACCAGTTTGTCGATGTGTGGATTCAAATTGAAGATAACAATGTGTGCCAATGGCCAGAGCAACACAGAGGACAGCTGAGTCCCAGTTACACCAGTGAGGGTAGTGTGGTCCATCTGTCAAACTGATTTTGATGCAGAATACTTCCAGCATGCTTCATAATGTGAAACTAAGGATTTCTTTGATGGCTCACATTAGGGTGACTGGCAGATGCCCAGCTGAAACATCATTGTATGAATTGAATGACAAATGACCAAAATTTGTTTCAATATTCAATTCGCTGGGAAAATTTTGAAGTTCACATACAGTTTACATCTTCCTAGATTTCAGAAAGCATTTGACAATGTACCACAATGTTGGTTACAAACCAATATATGATAATGCAGCATATTTGTGCAGAAATGTAACTTGACTGAGGAATATTTGACTAATAGAACCCAGTACATTATACTGGATGACAAATGTTCAAAAGAAATGAAACTAAATCAGTTGTGCGAATGGGAAATATAGACTTAAAACATTCTCAACATGCACTAACCACTTATCAGACAAGGTAGGCTTGTGTGTACAACTAATAACAGCTAAGTAATGATGAATGTGTAACATATGCATTGTTATTAGATAGGCTTGGGAGCATTGTAAGATGTTCATTGGTGACGCTGTTATCGATAGAAAAGTGTCAACATCGTATGTTTGTAAGAAAGTGTAGAAAGACTTGGACAAAATTTTCACTTGGTGTAATTAATGGCAGCACTCTTTCAATGTGGATACATGTGTGATAATGTCTGTAAGAAAGAGAAAGAACCCAATAATATCAATGATTAATGGTGTACATCATGATCATGTCCCACCATATACTATGGTCACAGAGAAATGGACACTAAGAAATGTGAGATATGACAGTGAACTTACAGAGGGAAGTGGTTACCTGAAACTGGTTAATCCGGAAAGCTGTGAATACTTCATTAGGTAGTAACCTACCAAAATCATCTGTGAATGTGTCTTTTCTGTTATTATGGTGTCTGTGTATGTGCGGATGGATGTGTGTGTGTGTGAGTGTACACCTGTCCTTTTTTCCCCCTAAGGGAAGTCTTTCCACTCCCGGGATTGGAATGACTCCTTACCCTCTCCCTTAAACCCCACATCCTTTCGTCTTTCCCTCTCCTTCCCTCTTTCCTGAAGAAGCAACCATCGGTTGTGAAAGGTAGTAATTCTGTGTGTGTGTTTTGTTCATTGTGCATGTCTGCTGGCACTTTCCCACTTGGTAAGTCTTGGAATCTTTGTTTTTAATATATTTTTCCCATGTGGAAGTTTCTTTCTATTTTATTTTCTGTTATTATTTTATATAAGATCCCCCAATGGCCTTGTTTGTCTGCCAAGAACAAAGAAGGTTCCTGAAACTATCAATGGAGACACGCCTTCTAGATCGCAACTGCAGAAATAAGAAATAATTGGTTAACACCCAGTCATTATCTCATGAATCAATAAATCATTCGCAGTTTTTCTGGGGGAAAAGGAAAACATTTAACAGAAAAAAGTTCAAAGGCTATTCAGCTTTCTTTCCAGTATATTCTTTGAAGTTCATTTAAATGCATATAGACCTTCCAGTTTAATCCATACTGGGATGATAGTCCTATAATGTATACTCATAAAGTAGTCTGTCATTGAAGCCATAGCAGTCTCACCATATATCATGTGAATAATAATCTAAAATACCAGGAGCCTACTGTGCTTATCCATACACAGCTCTACTGTGATTTTTTTTCTTAAGTACCACCCACTGTCACTGAAGTCTTGCGATAATTCCAGGTATGAGCAGGAATATGGTGTCGGGGGAAGTGTACCACAATAATGACTTTTATCTCAGCTCAGTTATATACCACACTCCATTAACAGAAGCTTAACCACAGTTTTTTCAACACTGACAATTTATATTAAATGATATTCATATATTTAACACACTTTGAGATATTGAGTATTTTTAAAACTTGTACTTTATAAAATACAATAACATCCAGTTTCAGTGCTGGGTAAAAATGCAGAATTCTTCAACATCTTATGAAATTCCTTGAGATTTCTCTGATTTTTCCAGGTAAAATATAAGTTCCTCAGAATTCCAGGTTTTCCAGAAGTCGCCACCCTGGTAAAATATCACGTGGTGTGGAATGATACCTCACATATCTAGGTAGGGGAAGTACAACTTTACATGTTGACTGCCACATGCATAGTGATGGATGTTTCATTGCCAGGCCACGGTGCTGTGGCACCAGTGGGTACATTGTGCGAGGGTCTGCGGTGGGTGGGAGCAGCCTTGTGGCAAACAGTATGTTAATTATGCATATAATAACTGTTAGCAAACAACCTAAAACTTTTCTCTTAATCAACTAGTACTGGTAAACAATTTAAAGCTTTACTTGTTAACAAACTTGCTACTGCTCTGTCTCACATCCACCCACATCTGTCTACACATATTATAAATTACAGTCCACCACCGCAGTTTCTGTTTGTATATTCAAGTTAATCTTAGGAATTACTTTAGGAATTTTGATACAATTTTCACTAATAGATGGACTGATTCACAAAGAAGATTTGTGTGTATAATTATTAACTGCTAAGTATGATAAATGTGTAATTTATGTATTGTTATCTGTTCCATATTCAACTGGAATCTGGAGTCACATCTCATGGCAATGATGGATGCTAATTGGTCAGTTTCAGAGTAGGGGGATCTGATAGGAAAAGCAATAAACAGTTGCCAAAACTCCAGAGAACATTGAAACTTGAATAACATCTACGTCAGGGCTGCAGGTGTAGCAGTAAGCATGTGTCTGTAATTTAATAAGTTGCAGGACCCAGCCAGGCCACCATTACTTCAGTCTGCTTTCTAAGCTACCATTCACCTCTCAATGATGTGACAAACTATCAGAAACAACTGGCAGTTCTTATTTCACATTAAACTGTAGGTTCCCTATCCATGGTTGGATAATTGTGGTTTGTTATGGACTCCACAGTACATCTACATCTATGTGATTACTCTGCTATTCACAATAAAGTTCCTGCAGAGGGTTCAATTAACCACCTGCAATTTTCTCTCTATCGTTCCACTCTCAAATGGTGCGCAGGAAAAAGAGCACTTAAGTTTTTCTGTGCGAACCCTGATTTCTCTTATTTTATCGTGATTATAATTTCTTCCTATGTAGGTGGGTGCCAACAGAATGTTTTTGCGATTGAAGGAGAAAACTGGCAATTTAAATTCATGAGAAGATCCTGTCGCAACAAAAAATGACTTTTTTTTAATGGCTGCTATCTCCCCTATTTCATGATAATACAAAACAAGCTGACCTTATTTGAACTTTTTTGATGTCATATGTCAGTCCCACCTGATATGGATCCCACACCGCACAGCAATACTCCAGAATAGGGCGGACAAGCATGGTGTAAGCAGTCTCTTTAGTAAGCAGGTTGCACCTTCAAAGTGTTCCACCAATGAACTGCAGTCTTTGGTTTGCTCTACCCACAACATTATCTATGTAATTTTTCCAATTTAAGTTATTAGTAATTGTAATTCCCAAGTATTTAGTTAGATTTACAGCCTTCACGATTTGTGTGACTTATCACATAATCGAAATTTAGTGGAAGAACCACAGCGGTGTCCAATTGAAAGACTTCCACCAGTCCATTGAGCCACATGAAATTATCATTTCCACAATCTGTACATCTACACATTTCTCCTTCTGTATAAATTATAAATTAAAGCTCTCTTCTGCATTTTTCTGCCTATGTGTAAATGAAGGCTAATGTCAGAACTACTGTAGGGATTTTGATACAGTTTTCACTGATAGATTCTTGAAGAATGTTTATGTACATAATGTATTACCACTATGCCAGTTAAGTTGTCCCAACTGTAAATTCTTAGTGCTACCTGTGCCAAGACAGTACCTTAGCGCTTCTTAAGTAGTACACAGAGGTAAAATAAACCTTGATAACTTTTCTACTACAGTGACAGGCAGACTTACAAATTCATTCAAAGTTACAATTAGTTAACTGCATGTACCATAGATTATATTTGCTACACCTTGCTAAAATATTGACAAGTCAGTTTTTCTATTACAGTACACTTTCCTAGAAAAAAAGAAGATAGATATGATGACATGCTGCCCATTTACACAATTTCTTAAGATATAAATAATTAGCAAAATACATAAAAAAGACTTTTATTTTTCCTGTAGGATCTTGTTTATGAGGCTGCCAACTTCAGCAAGCAATTATAGGTAGTCGTTACAAAATGTTTTGTGTACTGTGTTTTGCTTTTTGTTATGTGTTACTTGTTGTTTTCTTATTTTGAAATGAATGAAGAGATTAATCATTATCCATCACATGGTTCAGATGTGATTCCCACAACTCCAGAATAGTTCAGCAATTGCTATCCATGGGTTGTTCCTCTATCACAGATACATGGCCCTGGACAGGGAGGCAAGGGTTGTTACCTCACACCTCTCTTCTCCATGCAGCTCTTCTTGCTTGTTTATGATCATGGTTGATTACCATGTTATAGTGTCTACATTATAAGCTCAACTGTTTTAAAAGCTAGATGTTCAAGATTGAATAAGTTCTTTGACACACCGTTCTCAAATGCCTTACTTAACAAGATACAGAGTCAGTCAAGCAATCAATTCAAATTTTAAAATATAGCATTAATATACCACACATGCAGTAAGGAACTGAAAAAAGGGGGATGCTTTAATCAGAGCCACCAAGTATACCAAAGTTGGATTATTGAGTCAAATCTCTATCATTCTTTTGGTCCTGTCTTCACTTAGCAAGTATCATTTCAACATTAAAATTCTTTTTTTTTAATCTCTCTCTTGGGTGTTGCAAATCTTTTCAGCTGATGCCTCACTGGGCAACTTGCATGTCGATGATGATAAAAGGATGATGAGGCCAACACAACACCCAGCTCTGAGTGGATAAAATATCTGCCCTGGCTGGGATTGAACCTAGGCCCACTGCACGGCACTCTTATTCATTGACCATACAGCTGAGGTGGCTGTGTTCATTTACTTGTTTCTGTTACTGATTTGTGTCATTCTCGTGTATCATATACACAGGGTGAGGCAGAAAAGTGGGTTCTTTCAATTAGTCTCTAGATGTGGAATGGTATTATTGACAACACTGAATGTTATTCACATATTTCAGGTAGATATGCCATTTGCTGATATGAAGTACAGGAGGGGGCCTGAATGTGTTGTTGCTGTGAAGATCTTTTGTGAAAACTAACCCTATTGCTGCTGGTGGTCGGGAATATCATCACCATACCAATCTTAGACAGAATGTTCCTCTACCATCAGCACATACAATGAGGTTATGGGTGAACAACTTTGGAACAAAAGAAAGTGCATTTAGGCTGAAACCGCCTTGAAGGCCTTGAGGTTTGGTGCAAGATGAGGTGCAAAATCTTGTAATCAACAGTCCAAAGTGTTCAGTGAGACAAATTGCAGCAGTAATGGGAATTCCAGTTGTGGTGTGCACATTATAGTGATAGGCACATATACAGATGGCGGCAGTACTGCATACACAATGTATAAAAGAGCAGGGCATTGGTGGAGCTTTTGTACTTGGGTGATTATGGCCACACAGTGGTAATTAAAAGACTTTGGACACGGAATGATAACTGGAGCTAGACATGTCGAACATTCCATTTCAGAATCATTAGGAAATTCAACATTCCAATATCCACATTGCCAAGAAAGAGCGTGCCAAGAATACCAAATTTCACCAGTTACAACTGAGTTGCCAACGGCCTTCACTTAATAACCGAGAGCAGCAGTTTTTGCGTAACAGACAAGCAACACTGTGTGAAATAACTACAGAAATCAATATGGGGTGTATGATGAACATATCCATTAGGACAGTGTCGCAAAATGTAGCATTAATGGTCTACGACAGCAGATGACCGACACAAGTGCCTTTGCTAACAGCACATCACCTGCAGCACCTCTCACAGACTAGTCAGAATATCAGTTGCACTCTAGAAGACTGTAAAACTCTGGCCCGGTCAGATGAGTTCCAGTTTCAGTTAGTAAGAGCTGATGGTAGGGTTCGAGTGTGATGCACACACAATGAAGCCATAGAAATAAGTTGCCAACAAGGCACTATGCAAACTGGTGGTGGCTGTATAAATGTGTGTCCTGTTTTTACAGTACTGCGCCAGTACTGCCAGTGTCATTGTAATTGCCATCTGCTTCACATCTCCTGTGCAGCAAGCTACGTAAATTTAAAAATTAATTGTGTTTTTCTTATTTGTTACTTCTTTTTTCCATGTGTTTTGCTTTTGGGAAGCTTTAATTTTCGAGTACCAATATTAGTGTTCCATAGATTTCGGGTTTGTTTTGAATACAGTCCAGAGACAGTTAGTGCTTATTTTCATTGTTTCCAACAAGAAGTGTCTACTAACCACAGTTTCGTCAGTTATCAGCCGCCTTTAGTGAATTAGCAGTCTAGATAAAAGCTGATTAACTCTCTACAGGAAATTATTGATTTCTTAGGATGAATACAATGTGTGACTGTACGGACACAGGAGGAGCTGGCGACTGTTCGCGAACAGCTGAACGTGCTGATGGCCGCAGTCAGCTGTCTTCAGTCTGCTGCCTCGGAGTGTGGCGGCAGTCTGGTGCATCGCATGCTACACCTCAGGTGTTAAATGCTTCACCCACGGTCCCCGCTGTCAAGACATATTCGCAGGTACCGGGTGCGGTTGGGCCACTCTCTCCCCAAGAAGAGTGTCAGGTTCCATGACGTTCGTGTTGCATGAGGCAGAGGGTCAATGTGGAGGCTCATCATCGCCCGCTCTGCCTGTGAGTGTACATGTGGCTGCTCCCTCAGCGAGGTCTGAGGAGGCACATGAGGGGGGGGGGGGGGGGGGGGTAGCAGAAGGCAAAACGCAACAGAGAATGACAATATTAATGTGGTAATAGTAAACTGCAGGAGTGTCTATAGAAAGGTCCCAGAACTGCTCTCATTTATAAACGGCCACAATGTCCACATAGGGATGGAAAGTTGACTGAAACCAGATGCAAATAGTAATGAAATTCTAAACTCAGATTGGAATTTATACCACAGAGACAGGCTGGACAGTGAAGGGGGAGGCATGTTTATAGTGATAAAAAGTGCAATAGTATCAAAGGAAATTGACGGAGATCCAAAATGTGAAATAATTTGGGTGAAGGTCACGGTTAAAGCAGGCTCAAACATAAGCTAATTGAATGTCTCTACAGGCCCCCTGGCTCAGCAGCTGTTGTGGCTGAACACTTGAAGGAAATCTGAAAAATATTTCAAGTAGATTTCCTGTCCATGTTATAGTTTTGAGTGGAGATTTTAATTTACCAGATAAAGACTGGGAGAATCAAAGGTTTATATCGGGTGGCAGGGACAAAGAATCCAGCGAAATTTTTTTAAGTGCATTATATGAAAACTACCTTGACCAGTTAAACAGAGAACCAACTCGTGGCGATAACATATTAGACCTTCTAGTGACAAACAGCCCCGAACTATTTGAAACAGTTAATGTAGAACAGGGAATCAGCGAACATAAAGCAGTTACAGCATCGGTGATTTCAGCTGTAAATAGAACTGTTAGAAAAGGTAGGAAGATTTTTCTGTTTAGCAAAAGTGACAAAAAGCAGATTTCAGAGTACTTGACGGCTCAACACAAAAGTTTTGCCTCAAGTACAGAGAGTGTCGAGGACCAGAGGACAAAGTTCAAAACCATCGTAGAATATGCATTAGATGAGCATGTGCCAAGCAAGATTGTAAGAGACAGAAAAGAGCCATCATGGTACAACAACTGAGTTAGAAAACTGCTTCGGAAGCAAAGGGAGCTTCACAGCAAACATAAACATAGCCAAAGCCTTGCAGACAAACAAAAAATACACGAAGCGAAATGTAGTGTGAGGTGGGTTATGCGAGAGGCATTAAACGAATTCGAAAGTAAAATTCTATGTACTGACTGGGCAAAAAATCCTAAGAAATTTTGGTCTTATGTCCAGACACTCTATGACCAAAATGGTACTGAAACAGAGGATGACAGATTAAAGGCCGAAATTATTTCCAAAGCTGTTTCACAGAGGAAGATTGCACTGTAATTCCTTCTCTAGATTGTCGCACATATGACAAAATAGTAGATGTCAAAACAGATGACAGAGGGATAGAAAAACAATTGAAGTAGCTCAAAAGAGGAAAGACTGCTGACCACTGGACCTGTTGGGATACCAGTTCGATTTTACACAGAGTACGTGAAGGAACTTGCCCCCCTTCTTGCAGCGGTGTACTGTAGGTCTCTAGAAAAGCGTAGCATTCCAAAGGATTGGAAAAGGGCATAGGTCATTCCCGTTTTCAAGAAGTGACGTCGAACAGATGTGCAGAACTATAGACCTATATCTCTAATGTCGATCAGTTGTAGAATTTTGGAACACGTATTATGCTAGAGTATAATGACTTTTCTGGAGACTAGAAATCTACTCTGTAGAAATCAGCATGGGTTTAGAAAAAGACGATCATGTGAAACCCAGCTTGTGCTATTCGTCCATGACAATCAGGGGGCCATAGACACAGGTTTCCAGGTACATGCCATGTTTCTTGACTTCCGCAAGGCACTTGATACAGTTCCCCCACAGTCGTTTAATGAAAAAAATAAGAGCATATGGACTATCAGACCAATTGTGTGATTGGATAAGAAGAGTTCCTTGATAACAGAATGCAGCATATCGTTCTCAATGGAAAGAAGTCTTCCGAAGTAAGAGTGATTTCAGGTGCGCCGCACGGGCATGTCGTAGGACCGTTGCTCTTCACAATATATATAAATGGCCTTGTGGATAACATTGGAAGTTCACTAAGGGTTTTTACAGATGATACTGTAGTATATTGAGAGGTTGTAACAATAGAAAATTGTACTGAAATGCAGGAAGACCTACAACGAATTGACACATGGTGCAGGGAATGGCAATTGAATCTCAATGTAGACAAGTGTAATGTGCTGCGAATACATAGAAAGAATGATCCTTATCATTTAGATACAATATAGCAGGTCAGCAACTGGAAGCAGTTAATTCCATAAATTATCTGGGAGTAGGCATTAGGAGTGATTTAAAATGGAATGACCATATAAAATTAATCATCGGTAAAGTAGATGCCAGACTGAGATTCATTGGGAGAATCCTAAGGAAATGAGTCCAAAAACAAAGGAAGTAGGTTACAGTACACTTGTTCGCCCATTGCTTGAATACTGCTCACCGGTGTGGGATTCGTACCAGATAGGGTTGATAGAAGAGAGAGAGAGAGAGAGAGAGAGAGAGAGAGAGAGAGAGAGAGAGAGAGAAGATCTAACAGAGAGCAGCACGCTTCGTTACAGGATCATTTAGTAATCGCGAAAGCATAACGGAGATGACAGATAAACTCCAGTGGAAGACTCTGCAAGAGAGATGCTCAGTAAATCGGTACGGGCTTTTGTTGAAGTTTCGAGAACAAACCTACTCAGAGGAGTCAAGCATATATTGCTTCCTACTACGTATATCTCGCAAAGAGACCATGAGGATAAAATCAGAGAGATTAGAGCCCACACAGAGGCATACCGACAATCTTTCTTTCCATGAACAATACGCGACTGGAATAGAAGGGAGAACTGGTAGAGGTACTCAAGGTACCCTCCGCCACACACCATCAGGTAGCTTGCGGAGTATGGATGTAGATGTAGATACATGGAAATGACTGTATCCTCTGAACCAACTGAGCCGATCATTGACTGCAAAAAGTTATGTTCAGCTACTTGGAGATCAGTCATGGACTTTATGTTCCCAAACAATGATGGAATTGTTATGGATGGAAAAATGCTATGTCACTGGGCCGTAATTTTTTGCGATTTGTTTGAAGAAAATTCTGGACAATTCGAGCAAATGATTTGCCTCCCAGGTCACCAGACATGAATCCCATCGAACATTTAGAACAAGTCAGTTTGTGCACAAACTTCTGTACCGACAACACTTTCACAGTTATGGATGGCTACAAAAGCAGCCTGGCTCAATATTTCTGCAGGGGACTTCCAAAGACTTTTTGAGTCCATGCCACTTTGAGTTGCTGCAGTATGCCAGACAAAAGGAGGACCGACATAATATTAGGAGGTATCCCATGACTATTGTCACCTCAGTGTACATGTTGTGTGACAGTTAAATGAAACTGATTATGAGAAGTGAATGACTCTTGCTGTTGAACTGTTGACTAAACTTGGGAACAATGAAGACCATTTAAATTACCTATGGGTGAGTGAAAAGACACATTTTCATCTCATTGTCAGTGCAGTGGACACCCACCACACTGCCTTTACTGGTGCGACAATAATCCTTGCAAACTCCAGCAACACCCCTTAAACCATGAAATGTTGCTTTTTGAATAATTAATAGAATATGCCCCAATTGTTTAATTAAGGCTAACATAAATTAAGAATAAATTTTCTCTGTGTGAATAAATCTGTAAAGTAAGGAGAAAAGGTCACGATTTAATGTAAGGAATGTATTTTTTTGCATTTCTGATAAAGAATGTTCCAGACAAATGTTTATATATTGAAACTTTACGCTCTGTAAAGCAAGTTGAAGGCAGGCACCATAGTTTGTTTTTGGATTATATAAAAGTAAAGCTCTCTCTCGTTTGTTTTCGATGGTTGTTTCAAACAATGTAAGTGCCGCTCTCCTATCTGTAACTTTTGGTTAAATAATTTAATTACAACAGTCATGTTTGAATTGAAAAACTACTTTCCTCTTCCACTAATGCCACATCTCAATTTATTATGTTGCATTTTAGAACTTTTTCGGGCTGCAGTGAAGGAGAATTGCCAACAAATTGTTTGGTTGCCACAGCCAAACTCTACTACTGTTCAACTGGCATTTACTTTATCAAACTTTTATTTCAGCATCCCTGAGATCTGTTTTACCGATCTTTTCTACCAGTAACTGGGCAAGGTAATTACGCAAACTGTGTAATTTTGAGATGGGTCACTGGCCTCTAAACAATGCTGTCGGCCAACATTCTCGTCGGTCTGATGGATATCTGACGTTGGATGGCGTAAAGACCACCTGACTAACTTCCTTCGGAGATTGCTCAAACAAAGTGTGGATGCTAGACCTCTACACACAAGTATGGAACTGAAAGACATCATTCAGGCACAAATCAGAAACGTTCTTATACAGATGTTAGAACATGCCACCAATGATTTGCAGCACAGATTCTCTGGGTATCAATGTAACAAAGGTGGCCATCTAGAAAACATAATTTTCAAAACATGAAAAGTGCATGAAATGGCAATACGTAAGGATTTTGTTGCGGATGACAATGTTTTATAATAAAATCGTTGGCCTATTTCACAATATCTAAATTGGCCCATTTTTCTGCCACACCCTGTACTTCATAAATCAAAACCATGAAAACCAAAGACCCAAAATGAACTTTCTCAAGCACAGATGTCATATACTCCGCTCCAGTGATCCAATCGTACTGCTTCACCTAGTCATCTTCATCTCCTCACAACTATCAAAATTGGCAACATTTTCATTTTGCTGATATCATACAAAAAAACCCTAATACCTAAACCAGGAGTGTTCATCCCATGGCCCAAAGCCAGTCTCAATGTGGCCCAAATCAAGTATCAATGTGGCCCAATAAGTGAGGATCTATTACATGATCGGGGGAGGAGGAGGGGGGGAGGGGAATCCATAAAATTGCAGTTATGATAAATTGAATATTTTCAAGCTAAAACATCCACCACATGATGCTATTTTCTCATCCCCCCCCCCCCCCCCCCCAAACAATTATTATTATATGTGGCCCAAAACTTTTCTTCTTCCCCTTGCCTTCTTCTAGGGTCGCACATGTAAGCTGAAAGGTTGGGCACCCGACGTAAACCATCTTAACTACACTTAAACATCATTAAAAATGTGATAACTGGGCTCCACTTAACACCATGCAACAGTTTTATTATTGTTTTTGTTTCACCCTAGTGCCGTACAATAACTTCAAATATGTATGGTTTCAACCTTTACACACAACACAAATCTGCCTAATAAGTTGTCAGCAGAAACAGTATATCATCTCACTTACTTTCATTCCAGCATAAGAAAAGTGGATGCAAAACCCCAGTGCAGCACAGAAAACTAGCATATGAAATCGAAAAGTGAGCCTATGTATTTATGGGCACAGCACCTGAACTTCCACCTGTATATGTAGGGGCGTAGCAATTAAAGCGATGAAACAACTTTTACCATTAAAGGCGTATTAAACAAAATTGAAATTTTGAACATTAAAATAAATACTTGGTACTATCTACGTACCCAGCAGTAATAACTAAAATTTCTTACCAGCTCTACATTCCAGCCCAGATGGCCCATTCAATACCAACAACATCAATAGCATCATTCACCATTCACATATGCTATTGAATGTTTAGGGCTGGAATGATGATTACCAGCCACTGTGAGTTTCCCGGACCTCGGAGCCACTTCTCACTCAGGTATCATCAAAAGGCTGGCTGCACCCTGTTCTTGTCTTCTCAAGTTGCAAAAATCCATGGCTGTAGTAGGTACTGAACAGATGTGTGTCTAGTGACAGAATTAGAACATCGTCTGCTGAAGGTAAATTCCAGTCAGCCATTCTGTTTCTTTGTGATTTTGTAGTTTTCTGGCGACTTTTTTTTCACATTTGTTATGAGAAGCATTCAACAGAATTCAGTACATGAATGAATAGGATTCAGTAAATGAAATTACACAAGCCAACTGAAGCAAGAATAAGAAAAAATGGCATTTTAAGAAATATTGTCCACAAGGAGGAATTTAATAGTTACTAACAAATCTTGATAATGAAAACAGTGGGTTTTATCACATTTCTGAGTACATCAGTCTCTAGAACAGCCATTTGTACACTTAGAAAATGAGAATAACAAAATTTAAACCATCTGAAATGCAGTACTACACGAGAATATGAAAAATAGTGTGGAGAGGTAAAATTCGGAATCAGGAGATATTCAATAAAATATGTCAGGTCAGGACTGGTTTGGCAAAACTTTTACTATAAGGAGCAGTTTCTTGATAGGACACTCACTTAGGCATCAGTCATAACGTAATTACGTTGTGTGTAAAATAAGCACATGGACAATGGATGCTAGCAAGGATTTCTGTGATGAATAGAGCAAGTGCAAATTGGTATTGTGGTGGTGTTATACATTGCTTGTCTTTCACCTTGGCTGTTACCAGTGTAGGTTGCTACTGTCCTTATCACATTGCAGAATTGGGATCTGAGTCAATTACTTTGGTTGTATGGTTTATAGTCAGTCAGACTGAGGCATGACATGTGTTTGGCTAAAACTGTGTACATTGTGCTGAGGCAGCTTCTGAACTGGACAGTTGGTTCATTTAAATTGTAATTATGTTGCTTGCTGTGTGAGGTTGTGCTGGTACCCTCCAGCTACCAGGTCGCTTAGTCTTTTGGTGAGTGATCAGTGTCTTACCCTGTTGTGTTCCTGCTTGAAGACTGAAGTTAGGAGTGCTTATCTGCAAACAAAATCTGTTAAGATTTCAGTGAGAGGACCATCAGCTGTTGACTTTTTTACACATAATAAATCCCCAGCGGCGAGACCTATTTACGAAATTTCAGTCACCAACTTTCTCTTCCGAATGCGAAAATATTTTGTTGAGCCCAACCTACATAGGTAGGAATGATCATCAAAATAAAATAAGAGAAATCAGAGCTCGAACAGAAAGGTTTAGGTGTTCGTTTTTCCCGCTCGCTGTCCGGGAGTGGAATAGTAGAGAGATAATATGATTGTGGTTCGATGAACCCTCTGCCAAGCACTTAAATGTGAATTGCAGAGTAGTCATGTAGATGTAGATCATCAGCAAATAACCGCAAATCGCTGCATATGGAATCTGCCTGTTATCCTTCATTCGTAGTTAACAGAAAATCAAGTAAGAAAAGGGCAAGCTGAGTTTCACCAAAGCAATGCTCTGTGAAACCGTGCTGATTTGTGGGCATAAGCTTTTTGGTCTATAGGATATTTAATATAATATTTACAGAATATTCCATCGATTCTTAATAATTATTGTGGAACATTAATATGTTTTATTCAAGTTATTAAATTTACTATTTTTAACCTCTGAATACGTTCTAGAATTCTGCAGCAAAAAGATGTCAAGGATATTGGTCTTTAATTTTGTGGGTGCGTTCTTTTACTCTTCTTCTATACTGGAGTCACCTGCGCTTTTTTTCCAGTCCTTGGGACTTTGTGCTGAGTGAGAGATTTGCAAGCTAAGTACAGGGCCAATGCTGCAGAGTGCTCTTTGTAATACCAAACTGTGATTCCATCCAGACCTGGTGACATGTTTTCAACTCTTTCACTGTTTCTCTATGCCAGGGATGCTTATTACTATGCCATCCATTCGGCACTTTGTGTGATGGTCAAAACACGCATTTGTACGATTCTGGTGTGTGAACGGTTTTTAAATTACTTATTACTCATGTAAGACTAGGCATGTTTCTACCTGTTTAAGTCGAGTTGTTATTACAAATGCTAGTGCTGAAAACCCGTGACTGCCTAGTACTAAGTTACTATCACATACACAGGCAAGTATTAGTAGTGCTTTCCAGTTGTAGCTAAGTATGCTAGTGGCCCAGATTGGAATGTATTAGATAGACACTGGGTGTCCTTTGAGTGGCTAGTATGATTGGTTCTCTGTGCAGTATTGTGTGCACTACGTCATTGTGGTGGAGTGTGTGCATCTTTGTGGCCAAGGCTGATAAGGGAAGTATATCTACATATCCTTTAAGTGAGATGTATTGTTAATTAAGAATGATTTTCAAATTTCAAGGCTTAAGAAATTTAGAGCCACTAAAATCAATGGAGACCTTACCATGATATGCTTTCTGGCCACAGAGTTCGTTTTCAAATTATTGAAACATTTTAAGAATTGCAGTCAATTTTAAAGTAATACAGTTTTCAGAATCATAAAATTCAGATCTAAGTATCGCAAATCACTTTAGAATTTTAAAGTTTCGTAAATATAATAGTGAGTTACTTAAGCTTGAGAAAGAATGACAGCCCAATAATCTAGAGCTATTAAATCATAGTGTTTTGATAAATGACCTTCCTTCTTTCTTCTCTGCCAGATGCCAGAAAGTGAACTGTTGTTGGCATTGCCAGTTGTGACTTATACAGATCTCTGTTTCCGACAACATTGTGGGTCCTGGTCAGAAGAGTCTATTAAATTTGAATCTGTATGGTGGAGTTACTTCCTTGCTGATAGGAACGAGAGGCACCAGAAGCTCCTCATAGCTTATGGTCAAATAAACTCAGCCCTCCACTCCCTAAACATGTACCACTATGGGTTTAATGAACAGCAATACCAGGATGTATTTGTCTCTCAACTCAAGTAAAATCACCACTATTACAATCAACAAATGTGGATGGTAAGTTTCACAAGATGCTGGCTTATACTGGAGTAGTTTGATTTAAAGCACATCACATCAGAGTCATTAGATCCTACATACAAGTAAACAAGAGGGGAACAGAGATTCAAAATTCAAATATTACTTCAAAATGGAAGTGTTTAAGCCTTGTTTAGTTGTGTTGTTGTTGTGGTCTTCAGTCCTGAGACTGGTTTGATGCAGCTCTCCATCCTACTCTTTCCTCTGTAAGCTTCTTCGTCTCCCAGTACCTACTGCAACCTACATCCTTCTCAAACTGCTTAGTATATTCATTTCTTGGTCTCCCTCTACGATTTTTACTCTCCACACTGCCATCTAATACGAAATTGGCAATCCTTTGATGCCTCAGAACATGTCCTACCAAATGATTCCTTCTTCTAGTCAAGTTGTGCCACAAACTCCTCCCCAATTCTATTCAATACCTCCTCATTAGTTATGTGATCTACCCATCTAATCTTCAAAATTCTTCTATAGCACCACATTTCGAAAGCTTCTATTCTCTTCTTGTCCAAACTATTTATCGCCCATGTTTCACTTCCACACAAGGCTACACTCCATACAAATACTTTCAGAAACGACTTCCTGACACTTAAATCTATATTTGATGGTAACTAATTTTTTCTTCTTCAGAAACACTTTCCTTGCCATTGCCAGTCTATACTTCATATCCTCTCTACTTCGACCATCATCAGTTATTTTGCTCCTTAAATAGCAAAACTCGTTTACTACTTTAAGTGTCTAATTCTCTCAGCATCACCCAACTTAAGTCGAATACATGCCATTATCCTCATTTTCCTTTTGTTGATGTTCATCTTATATCCTCCTTTCAAGACACTGTCCATTCCATTCAGTTGCTCTTATAGGTCCTATGCTATCCTTGACAGAATTACAATGTCATCGGCAAACATCAAAGTTTTTATTTCTTCTCCATGGATTTTAATACCGACTCCGAATTTTTCTTTTGTTTCCTTTACTGCTTGCTCAATATACAGATTGAATAACATCGGGGAGGGGCTACAACCCTGTCATACTCCCTTCCAAACCACTGCTTCCCTTTCATGCCCCTCGACTCTTGTAACTGCCATCAGGTTTCTGTACAAATTGTAAATAGCCTTTCGCTCCCTGTATTTTACCGTTGCCACCTTTATAATTTGGAAGAGAGTCTTCCAATCAACATTGTCAAAAGCTTTCTCTAAGTCTACAAATGCTAGAAATGTAGGTTTTCCTCTCCTTAATCTTTCTTCTAAGATAAGTCGTAGGGTCAGTATTACCTCACGTGTTCCAATATTTCTATGGAATCCAAACTGATCTTCCCCGAGGTTGGGTTCTACCAGTTTTTCCATTCATCCGTAAAGAATTCGCGTCAGCATTTTGCAGCTGTGACTTATTAAACTGATAGTTTGGTAATTTTCACATCTGTCAACACCTGCTTTCTTTGGGATTGGAATTTTTATATTCTTCTTGAAGTCTGAGGGTACTTCGCCTGTCTCATACATCTTTCTCACCAGATGGTAGAGTTTTGTCAGGGCTGGCTCTCCCAGGGGTATCAGTAGTTCTAATGGAATTTTGTCTACTCCTGGAGCCTTGTTTCGACTTATGTCTTTCAGTGCTCTGTCAAATTATTCAAGCAGTATCATATCTCCCATCTCATCTTCTTCTACAGCCTCTTTCATTTCAATAATACCGCCCTCAAGTACATTGCACTCGTATAGACCCTCTATATACTCCTTCCACATTTCTGCTTTTCCATCTTTGATTAGAACTGGGTTTCCATCTGAGCTCTTGATATTCATAAAAGTGTTTCTCTTTTCTCCAAAGGTCTCTTTAATTTTCCTGTAGGCAGTATCTATTTTACCCCTAGTGAGATAAGCTTCTGCATCCTTACATTTGTCCTCTAGCCATCCCTGCTTAGCCATTTTGCATGTCATCCAACTGTTCGTGCAGATGGTTGTTGTCTTGGAATTTGGCTGTACGATCCGTTACAGCCATGCGGATAAGATGCCTGTCATCTCGACTGCTAATGATACGAGGCCATTGGGATCCAGCAAGGCGTTCCGTATTACCCTCCTGAAACCAACGATTCCATATTCTGGTAGCAGTCATTGGATCTCGACCAACACGAGCAGCAATGTTGCGATACAATAAACCACAATTGTGATAGGCTACAATCCGACCTTTATCAAAGTCAGAAACGCGATGGTACGCATTTCTCCTCCTTAGACGAGGTATCACAACAATGTTCCACCAGGCAACGCCAGTCAACTGCTTTTTGTTTATGAGAAATTGGTTGGGAACTTTCCTCATGTCAGCATGTTGTAGGTATCGCCACCGGCGCCAACCTTGTGTGAATGCTCTGAAATGCTAATCATTTGCCTATCACATCATCTTTTTTCTGTTGGTTAAATTTCGCGTCCTCCCCCCATGAACCATGGACCTTGCCGTTGGTGGGGAGGCTTGCGTGCCTCAGCGATACAGATGGCCGTACCGTAGGTACAACCACAACGGAGGGGTATCTGTTGAGAGGCCAGACAAACGTGTGAGGGGCAGCAGCCTTTTCAGTAGTTGCAGGGGCAACAGTCTGGATGATTGACTGATCTAGCCTTGCAACATTAACCAAAACGGCCTTGCTGTGCTGGTACTGCGAACGGCTGAAAGCAAGGGGAAACTACAGCCGTAATTTTTCCCGAGGACATGCAGCTTTACTGTATGATTAAATGATGATGGCATCCTCTTGGGTAAAATATTCCGGAGGTAAAATAGTCCCCCATTCGGATCTCCCGGCGGGGACTACTCAGGAGGATGTCGTTACCAGGAGAAAGAAAAATGGCGTTCTACGGATCGGAGCATGGAATGTCAGATTCCTTAATCGGGCAGGTAGGTTAGAAAATTTAAAAAGGGAAATGGATAGGTTAAAGTTAGATATAGTGGGAATTAGTGAAGTTCGGTGGCAGGAGGAAAAAAATTCTGGTCAGGTGACTACAGGGTTATAAACACAAAATCAAATAGGGGTAATGCAGGAGTAGGTTTAATAATGAATAGGAAAATAGGAATGCGGGTAAGCTACTACAAACAGCATAGTGAACGCATTATTGTGGCCAAGATAGATACGAAGCCCACACCTACTACAGTAGTACAAGTTTATATGCCAACTAGCTCTGCAGATGACGAAGAAATTGAAGAAATGTACGATGAAATAAAAGAAATTATTCAGATAGTGAAGGGAGACGAAAATTTAATAGTAATGGGTGACTGGAATTCGAGTGTAGGAAAAGGGAGAGAAGGAAACATAGTAGGTGAATATGGATTGGGGCTAAGAAATGAAAGAGGAAGCCGCCTAGTAGAATTTTGCACAGAGCACAACTTAATCATAGCTAACACTTGGTTTAAGAATCACGAAAGAAGGTTGTATACGTGGAAGAACCTTGGAGATACTAAAAGGTATCAGATAGATTATATAATGGTAAGACAGAGATTTAGGAACCAGGTTTTAAGTTGTAAGACATTTCCAGGGGCAGATGTGGACTCTGACCACAATCTATTGGTTATGACCTGTAGATTAAAACTGAAGAAACTGCAAAAATGTGGGAAATTAAGGAGATGGGACCTGGATAAACTGAAAGAACCAGAGGTTGTACAGAGTTTCAGAGAGAGCATAAGGGAACAATTGACAGGAATAGGGGAAAGAAATACAGTAGAAGAAGAATGGGTAGCTCTGAGGGATGTAGTAGTGAAGGCAGCAGAGGATAAAGTAGGTACAAAGACGAGGGCTGCTAGAAATCCTTGGGTAACAGAAGAAATATTGAATTTAATTGATGAAAGGAGAAAATATAAAAATGCAGTAAATGAAGCAGGCAAAAAGGAATACAAACGTCTCAAAAATGAGATCGACAGGAAGTGCAAAATGGCTAAACAGGGATGGCTAGAGGACAAATGTAAGGATGTAGAAGCTTATCTCAACTAGGGGTAAGATAGATACTGCCTACAGGAAAATTAAAGAGACCTTTGGAGAGAAGAGAACCACGTGTATGAATATCAAGAGCTCAGATGGCAGCCCAGTTCTAAGCAAAGAAGGGAAGGCAGAAAGGTGGAAGGAGTATATAGAAGGTTTATATATAAGGGCGATGTACTTGAGGACAATATTATGGAAATAGAAGAGGATGTAGATGAAGACGAAATGGGAGATACGATACTGCGTGAAGAGCTTGACAGAGCACTGAAAGACCTGAGTCGAAACAAGGCCCCCGGAGTAGACAACATTCCATTAGAACTACTGACGGCCTTGGGAGAGCCAGTCATGACAAAACTCTACCAGCTGGTGAGCAAGATGTATGAGACAGGCGAAATACCCTCAGACTTCAAGAAGAATACAATAATTCCAATCCCAAAGAAAGCAGGTGCTGACAGATGTGAAAATTACCGAACTATCAGTTTAATAAGCCACGGCTGCAAAATACTAACGCGAATTCTTTACAGACGAATGGAAAAACTGGTAGATGCAGACCTCGGGGAGGATCAGTTTGGATTCCGTCGAAATGTTGGAACACATGAGGCAATACTGACCTTACGACTTATCTTAGAAGAAAGATTAAGAAAAGGCAAACCTACGTTTCTAGCATTTGTAGACTTAGAGAAAGCTTTTGACAATGTTGACTGGAATACTCTTTTTCAAATTCTAAAGGTGGCAGGGGTAAAATACAGGGAGCGAAAGGCTATTTATAATTTGTACAGAAACCAGATGGCAGTAATAAGAGTCGAGGGGCATGAAAGGGAAGCAGTGGTTGGGAAAGGAGTGAGACAGGGTTGTAGCCTCTCCCCGATGTTATTCAATCTGTATATTGAGCAAGCAGTAAAGGAAACAAAAGAAAAATTTGGAGTAGGTATTAAAATTCATGGAGACGAAGTAAAAACTTTGAGGTACGCCGATGACATTGTAATTCTGTCAGAGACGGCAAAGGACTTGGAAGAGCAGTTGAACGGAATGGACAGTGTCTTGAAAGGAGGATATAAGATGAACATTAACAAAAGCAAAACGAGGATAATGGAATGTAGTCAAATTAAATCGGGTGATGCTGAGGGAATTAGATTAGGAAATGAGACACTTAAAGTAGTAAAGGAGTTTTGCTATTTAGGAAGTAAAATAACTGATGATGGTCGAAGTAGAGAGGATATAAAATGTAGACTGGCAATGGCAAGGAAAGCATTTCTGAAGAAGAGAAATTTGTTAACATCGAATATAGATTTATGTATCAGGAAGTCGTTTCTGAAAGTATTTGTTTGGAGTGTAGCCATGTATGGAAGTGAAACATGGACGATAACTAGTTTGGACAAGAAGAGAATAGAAGCTTTCGAAATGTGGTGCTACAGAAGAATACTGAAGATAAGGTGGATAGATCACGTAACTAATGAGGAGGTATTGAATAGGATTGGGAAGAAGAGAAGTTTGTGGCACAACTTGACTAGAAGAAGGGATCGGTTGGTAGGACATGTTTTGAGGCATCAAGGGATCACAAATTTAGCATTGGAGGGCAGCGTCGAGGGTAAAAATCGTAGAGGGAGACTGAGAGATGAGTACACTAAGCAGATTCAGAAGGACGTAGGTTGCAGTAGGTACTGGGAGATGAAGCAGCTTGCACAGGATAGAGTAGCATGGAGAGCTGCATCAAACCAGTCTCAGGACTGAAGACAACAACAACAACAAATTTCGCGTCTGCAGTACGTCATCTTCGTGGTGTAACAATTTTAATGGCCAGTAGTGTATTAAGCCACTACAGCATGAATAGTCATCAACAATTTTCAGATGCATTTTTCATAAGTTTCTGACTTATTCTTCTCTGTTTTCTTACTTCAAAACTTACGGCATTTTATTCTTTACATTAATATGATAGGAGACTGAGCTGAACTGTAATATATTAACATTATAGACAGTCAATAAAAACCCAAAATCCACTTCAGCAGACGAGCATATATCGTGGGAACTAATTACACAAAAAACAATGAAGCTGATGACCATCAGCAAGCAGCAATTGCACGAAAGAGAAAAGGAAAGTCAAGTGAAATAGTGCCTACAACATTTTCAGTAAGGAAAAAGATGGCATCTCAGCATTTGTCTGTTGATTTTTTATATTTTATAGCACAGTCACGGAGGAGGGGGAATGGTGAGAAATGTGAACACGAAATCAAACAGACTGAGAATTTTATCATTAAGGAAAAAGAAATAAGGCTCAAAATTCTGCACCAAAATGTAGAATACATGAGCAATAAAAAAACAGCAGTATAAGTACTATAAGGGCAGTTATTTTTGCCCTTTGTGGGTAACTTTGGTCCACTGGTCAGAAAAAGTTTTAAATTTTTTCCCCTGCTAAAATTAATCTTTAGCATGGAGTAAACAAGTTCTTATGCATTTACTGTGAGAGAATGATCTACAAGCTTCTGAGTTCCTTGAAGTAATACTGTACTGGTAATAATACCAGAGAAGGAAAGCTGCTACTCACTATATAGCGGAGATGCTGAGTTGCGATAGGCACAATAAAAAGATTCACACAATTAAAGCTTTCGGCCATTAAGGCCTTTGACAGCAGTAGACACACAGACACACACGCGCACACACTCACATAAATGCAACTTGCACACACAACTGCAGTCTCAGAGATCTAAGACCACACTGCAAACAGCAGCACCAGTGCATGATGGGAGTGGTGACTGGCTGGGAGTAAGGAGTAGGCTGGGTCTGGGAGGGATAGTATGGTGGGAGTGGCAGACAGTCAAGTTTTGCTCTTTAGATGGAGGGCAGGAGAGAAGGTGCGGAGGGGGTAGGTAGCGGAAAGGAGTAAAAGACTGGGTGTGGTGGTGAAATGAAGGCTGTGTAGTGCTGGAATGGGAACAGGGAGAGGGCTGGATGAGTGAGGACAGCGACTAACTTAGGTTGAGGCCAGGAGCGTTACCTTCGTTAGTCACTGTCCTCACTCATCCAGCCCTCTCCCTGTTCCCATTCCAGCACTACACAGCCTTCATTTCACCACCACACCCAGTCTTTTAATTTCTTTTACTTCTCTCCCTTCCACTGCTTACCCCTCCTCCCTCCCCCCACCTTCTCTCCTGCCCTCTGTCTAAACTTCAACACTTGACTGACTGCCACTCCCACCATACTATTCCTCCCACTCCCCGCGCCAGCCTCCTCGTTACCCCCACCCAGTTGCCACTCCATCATGCACTGGTGCTGCTGTTCGCAGTGTGGTCTCAGCTCTCTGAGACTGCAGATGTGTGTGCAACATATATATATATATATATATATATATATATATATATATATATATATATATATATATATATATGTGTGTGTGTGTGTCTACTGCTGACAAAGGCCTTAATGGCCAAAAGCTTTAATTGTGTGAATCTTTTTATTGTGCCTATCATGACTCAGCATCTCTGTTATAAGGTGAGTAGCAACTTTCCTTCTCTGGTATTGTTACACTCCATCCTGGATTTTACATTATTAGACTGTACTGGTAATGCTAGACTCAATGTCAATCGTAAGTATTTTAACAGCTGTTACACCCCAATAACTTTGGCCTGGAGTGTTCACATCAGTTAGGCTAAAGATATAGTGAGTATAATTTTGCATTCCATCTGTATTAAGTAATAAGGCCAGAAACTGTCATTAATGTGAAATTCAATTTCGGTCATTTAACAATTTTGCAAAATAATGCACTTGTTTAAAAATATACTCTTACTTTAGTCTGGGCCAAAGTAATCGGGAAATGAAAATGAAATGGTGCTGGAATCTGATGGTGATTCAGCATGTTTCTCTGATGTGCAAGATAATGTCCAGCACAACAAAGTGTTGAAATATAAATATTTTACAGTCTTATACGACAAGGAAGTATATTCTGGAGTTGGGACTGATGAGGGTGTTAAAGTGAACTGTGTTCAAATGGCCAGAATAAAAATATAAACTATTTTATCCTTGGAACATATTCATCAGAATTATCAGTCCAAAATGTCTAAAACCTTATGGCTATCTCAAAGTAAGATGCTTCAGTAATTTGTGTAACAATGCCCATGTTCATACTGTACAGTATCCTTAACATATGATATAGTCCCACTCAAACTAGTTACCATAGCGTAACATGTAACTTGAAAATTAGTCAGTCAATAGCTGAAACATACTACACATTTGAATATTTACGATATCGGTTTCTGGATATAGATCAGTAGTACCAATCCTTATCTTCAAAATTTAGTCTTTTATTTGTTTCTCATGCTCCTGAATGTCTACTGTAGAGATACAGCTTGAGTTTACTTTGTTCCATCCTCATTATTACCACTTTGTCATTAAGAAATTACTGAATTGGTCAATGCAGCATCAAGTGCAGCTAAGACCAGCCCACTTTTTTCTTATGGTACCACAGCAACAAATGTGATGTTTTTTGTTTAATAACTTACTAGAAAAATGTATTTGAAATTCTCTCTCAAAATGAAATATGTAGATTTACTGTAAAAGACTGTGTTCTTGCTAACTATTTATGTAGATCAGAATATGAGGGTGGAGGAGTAGCACCAGAATTTGTTATTACACCTGAGAATTATGATACCAGTATGTACAATACATACAGAAATTTACCTACAACTAAAGAAAAAGGCTTTGAAATTACAGGCATTGTGCACAACGAGTTAAAGAGGTTCTGTGGTTGCTGATCACCATATGGCAAAATAAATACTTACCTCAAAAAACGTCTAATATACTAGAACAAAAAGAAAGTGAAAGACTGTGTATAGAATGTGGTAATTTTAACATTGATATGGGAAGACACACAAAGAAAAAAAATTGAGGAGTTGTTGATACAGTACAATATGAAGACAACTGTAATGGAACCTACAAGAGCAACTTTTGGAACCAGAGTCAACTATTGATAATATTATCACAAATATGCATATATAACAAAGGTTCTTCAAACAGGACTTTCTGATCATTTTTGGACAACTACCTGAAGTATATGGAAATTTAAACACACAAACAGAAGATAGAAAGAGATATTAAGCTTTTCAGCCAACAAAACATCAACATATTTAAAGTAATATTGAGACACTCTTCAAGTTCAGGGAACAGATGAAAAATACAATGTTCTTCAAAAAACTTCAGTACAGCATTTACAAAAACGAAGAGGAAAAGAAAAATTCTCCAAAACAAGCTGTGGATCACAACGGAGTAATAGAGCTGTAGGCATCCTTTAGAGTAATAAAACAGTGAGAAAGTACTGAAACCTACGAACAGCACTTGACATACACACAGTAGATACAACAAGAAAAAGACAAATCAGTTAATGACAGTATTTCAAAATCAACAAATAAAATGAAAACTGTGAGAAGAGCAACAAAAAGTCAACTGTGCCCTTTCCAAAGGAAGCATACTGGCATTTGGCATAAGCCAATTTAGGAAAACCCACAGAAAAACTAATCTGGGATAGCCATAGGGGGACTTGCAATTATGTCCTCGCAAATGTGAGCTCAGTTCCTTGTTGCATCGCAATATTATTTTGAAAAGCTTACGACTATATTGAGCAGCTCAGACTGGTGGGGCAATAATCATGTGCATAATGTTTGTGTGGAACCTCTACCATCAGTCTTCTTTCTTTACATATCATGTGCACTAATATGTCCACATACAGTATCCCACTTAAGACCTACATGTTCAGCAAGACAATACGTAACAATGAATTATGAGTAGGTCTGCCTTTGGTAAGCACACAATTATTATCTTTCTTTAATATCCAAAAATGTTTAACGACAGTTGTGACACATTCAGTTGGTATTTTTCTAAAATACATATATACAGATTAAGTTAGGAAATATGTTCCAACAGATTTTGTTGTTATTTAAGTTACACAATGTGAATTCCATGAAGGCTCAGGATTGCTGCTGGGTAACACCTACATCTACATACATACTCCTAAATCCACCATACGGTGCGTGGCGGAGGGTACCTCGTACCACAACTAGCATCTTCTCTCCCTGTTTCACTCCCAAACAGAACGAGGGAAAAATGACTGCCTATATGCCTCTGTACGAGCCCTAACTTCTCTTATCTTATCTTTGTGGTCTTTCCGCAAAATGTGACACCAAGTTGGTGGCAGTAAAATTTTACTGCAGTCAGCCTCAAATGCTGGTTCTCTAAATTTCCTCAGTAGCAATTCACGAAAAGAACGCCTCCTTTCCCCTAGAGGCTTCCACATGAGTTCCTGAAGCATTTCCGTAACACTCGCGTGATGATCAAACCTACCAGCAACAAATCTAGCAGCCCGCCTCTAAATTGCTTCTATGTCTTCCCTCAATCCGACCTGATAGGGATCCCAAACATTGGGGCAGAACTCAAGAATAGGGCGTATTAGTGTTTTATAAGCAGTCTCCTTTACAGATGAACCACATCTTCCCAAAATTCTACCAATGAACCGAAGACGACTATCCGCCTTCCTCACAACTGCCATTACATGCTTGTTCCACTTCATATCGCTCTGCAATGTGACGCCCAAATATTTAATCGACGTGACTGTCGAGCGCTACACTACTAATGGAGTATTCAAACATTATAGGATTCTTTTTCCTATTCATCCGCATTAATTTACATTTATCTATATTAAGAGTTAGCTGCCATTCTTTACACCAATCACAAATCCTATCCAAGTCATCTTGTATCCTCCTACAGTCACTCAACAGCGACACCTTCCCGTACACCACAGCATCATCAGCAAACAGCCACACATTGCTATCCAAAAGATCATTTATGTAGATAGAAAACAACAGCAGACCTACCACACTTCCCTGGGGCACTCTAGATGATACCCTCACCTCCGATGAACACTCACCATCGAGGACAATGTACTGGGTTCTATTACTTAAGAAGTCTTTGCGCCACTCACATACTTGGGAACCAATCCCATATGCTCGTACCTTAGTTAGGAGTCTACAATGGGGCACCGAGTCAAATGCTTTCTGGAAGTCAAGAAATATGGCATCTGTCTGATACATTTCATCCATGGTTTGCAAGATATCATGTGAAAAAAGGGCGAGTAGTTGATGCACAGGCAGCAACTTCTCTGTCTCAAGGAAATTCATTATATTCGGACTGAGAATATGTTCGAGAATCCTGTAACAAACTGACGTTAAGGATATTGTTCTGTAATTTTGAGGATCCATCCTTCTACCCTTCTTATATACAGGCATCATCTGTGCTTTTTTCCAGATGCTCAGGACTTTACGTTGGGCAAGAGATTTGCGATAAATGCAAGTTAAGTAAGGAGCCAATGCAGTCGAGTACTCTCTGAAAACCGAATTGGAACCCCATCAAGACCTGGCGATTATTTATTTTCAACTCATTCAGCTGCTTCACAACCCCAGGGATGTCTATCACAGGAATCTGTACGAGACTCAAACGGCGGTATGTTTGTACGCTCCTCCTGTGTGAAAGATTTCTTAAATGCTACATTTAAAATTTCAGCTTTCGTTTTGCTGTCTTCTGTTGTCAGGCCAGACTGATCAGTGTGTGACTGGACTGCAGCCTTCAACCCGCTTACCGATTTTATGTAAGACCAGAGCTTCCTTTTGTTTTCTGCTAGACCTTTTGCTAAGGTATGACGGTGGTAGTGGTTGAATGCTTTGCGCATCGCTCTTTTTACACCAGCATGAACCTCTACTAACTTTTGCCTGTCCTTATTCTACCGATCTTTCATGTACCGCGAGTGCAACTGTCTTTTCTTCCTGAGCATTCTCCGAATTGCGCTGTTAAACCACGGTGTGTCTTTTCCGTCCGTAACCCACTATTTTGGCACAGACTTGTCCAATGCGTGATTTACAATGTCTTTAAAATTTGCCCATAATTCTTCCACGTCCATCGTACCGGAATAAATGCAGTCGATTCATTTACTAAGTGTTATGCTAACAACTGCTTATCTGCTCTTTCTAGAAATAATACTCTCCTAGCCTTTTTAACTTTCGTAACCGTAGTCATAATGACAACATCATGATCACTAATCCCTGTCTCAACACTGACACCGTCAATGAGGTCTGGTCTGTTCGTGGCTACCAGATCTAAAATATTTCCATTATGCGTTGGCTGTCGATTTGGCTGCTCAAGACAGTTTTCGGATAATGTGTTCAAAAGTAATTCACACAACGGCTTGTCTGTACCACCTGTAATGAATCCATAGACATCCCAGTCTATATTAGGTAGGTTGAAGTCGCCTCTGACTAATAGAGCATGATCCGGGTACTTCTGCGATACAGAATGTAGACTCCCTTTGAATGATTCTAGAACTGTCACGGTGGAACCTGGTCGCCAGTAATAACACCCCACAATTAACTTCATTTCCCCAAGCCCTGTTAAACGTGTCCAGATAACTTCACAATCACACTCTACTTTGACCTCAGTAGACACAATATTTTTGTCAACTGTAATGAAGACACCACCTCCTACGGTGTCTAATCTGTCTTTCCGATACGCGTTCCAACCTTCACTGAATGTTTCAGAACTTCCTATCTCAGGATTCAGCCAGGTCTCAGTCCCGAGAATAATTTGCCCGCCACATGCTTCCTGGAGGGCAGTAAAGTCAGGAACTTTATTCCGAACACACTGAAAATTTACTGCTAATATCTTGATAGATGAAGTTTTTTTATACTGAGCGCGTCCTAATTTCCCTGCCTGCACGTCGACTGGTGAGTGATCATCAGGACACCTCAGCCTAGCCTTAAAACCCTCGTGTGCACACCACAAGTACTCTGCTTCTGCTTCTTCTTCTTGCCATATTTTGGTTGCCAACCATTCAGCCACCTTCAGGCACGTGTTTTGCAGTGGAGACTGCTAGTTCACATCTACCTTTATACAAAAAAATTGACGCGAAAATGCATGTGCTAAGACAGCCGCTACATGAGCAACCTCTGTAGAGTTATTTGCCCTCTTCAAATATGGGTCCATCTACGTCGCACAAACATGTGTAATGAGGTACTACGTATGCGTGCTCTCTGTCGGAATGTGCACTTTTGGAGTTAAAATTCAGAAGTCAAAGTGAATACAATTAAATAGCGCTAGATATATCATTGGTCATAAAATGTTTTCTTTCTGAAGAAATTAAATATATCACAGGGTCACACGCCTTGTCCAGTTGGAAGCTCACAATCACGTTAAATGATCTTGTGCCATACGTTTTTCCATTGAATCCCAGAAGGATCTTGTTGGGGACAGGATTTCTATGACTGAGTGAGTAATCGATGGAATGTTCTGCAAAGGTACAATGCTCAGCAATGGCTGAGTTACTGGGCTACAAAAGGCACCTGAAGACGGCTCAATTGTTGCCCACCGAAATATGGCAAGAAGTCGATGTTAACCGAAAACTCATGGAATACTCTTTATGCTGGAGAAATTTCACGAATCATGCGTAGTTTTCACTTTATCTTTAATTTTAACTCTGTGTCTGGTATTTTTATCATTTTTGTGTAGCTGGATTGACCTGCGGCCATATACTTGCATCTGCGGGAGTCGCCAGCAGAACATCCGTAAACGCATAGTGAAGGATAGCATTATTCTGTGGCGGTGTGCACAAAGGACAGATTGTTTATTCTTTGATTATATATAACAGTTCTGTTGTTATTGATTCAATGTTAATATGAGATTTTTGTTGCAATAAAAAAATAAAATATTATAGCATAACTACTTCGCGAGTCTTTCTGAAGATTGTAATAAGTAGTACATGGCTAAATATCTTTTGATATTATAAATGTCTATCATTCCCATACATGAGATAATCCCCATTACTGAAAACAATTTCTCCAAGCACAAGAAATTGAATCCAAATGAAATTAAGAATTTGTAAGACTGTCAAGAATAAGTCTACTTCAGTATCAAAGTCAGCGTATCAACAAGATGAGGGTCTTGCTGTGGGGAATTACCTTGCTGGATTTCTATCTATCTTCATAATAATATTGAAATACATTTTTGTAATTCCCACCTCATTCCAGCCAATAGTATTTCCTTCTGCAGACATTATGCTGATGATAACTTTATTGTATTTAAAACATGTGAAGGACATCAAATCACTTAGTGAGTCACTGAACTGCTTCCACCTTAAAATTAAAGTTACATATGAAATAGAAAATCAACATAATGAATTTAGTTTTATGGACCTTACAGTGTCCCTTTCCATATATTTGACATGAACAATATAAATAATGACAAAAGAACTATACATGCGTAATGTTATGTGAACTTGAATGCCTAATTGTGATACGGACAAAGTGACGAAATAACTTTAAAGACAATTTATCGATTCTGATAATAGAAAAGAAGACATTATTCTCCATGAAATAAGATCATACGTGTAAACTGAAGAATCTTTGTTTTTCTTGTGTCTTAGCTATTGTTTGAATGCAGAAGCTACGACTGTATTGTGATAGCTTTAGTCTTTCTCTTGTTTAATTACTAGAACACAATTGATGTGTAAAATAGTTACGAAAATATAATAAGCTAATCTGGAGTGCAGAGTAATCATTTAAGGAGCACACGCCACATTTGTTAAAACGCAAGAGTTTGAGTAGCATATTTTTTTTTTTTTTGCAGGTGCAATCATCTTTGACTGAGAAAGTTGGCCGCCATTAAGCGGCGCATTTAAACTTCTTATTTCCACAGGAAATACGACAAAGGCGGAGCAGAAGAACTTATTTAAAAATACTATCAAAATTAATTAGCATCAAATCACAAGATTTATTTTATCATAAAGTGACTATTTTCAGTGATACAATTTATTATAGCTCAGGTGCCTCTTTGCATAAATTTTATTACGCTAATGCATCTGATATTATTTGTAGGGAGCCTGGCACTCGTTTTCAATCAGAATGTAAAGTTTAATGTGGCAACCTGCAAATATAATATCGCTTATTTGTAATTGTTTCTTATGAAGGTTTTATGAAAGATAGATTTATGAAATTTAACTTCACGAATCCTCATATAACTTACAGCAGAAAGAGACATTACAACCTGGCACTTTGTTTAGTAGATGGTAAATTAATTTTGATGTTTATAGGAGCTTATCACAACAGATAACATCATATATGCCTCTTCTTGTCACCCCCTTAAGCACAAATTGGTGTTATTTCACACTATGATTGACTGTATTACTGAGATGACTCTACCCCCTTCTGCAATTGATAGAGAGAATTAAGTTGGATATCAAGCAGACCTTGTGCAAAAATTTGATACAAATAATACCAACAAGATTATAGATTCCTCTACACTCAATAAAAATGATCTTACTGTTAAGAAATAGGGTACAATACCATTTATAGGTAGCATTTCATTTTGTATAGCTAATTTGTTTCAAAAATAAGGCAACACTGTGTTCTTTACAACAAGTAATGCTACCAAGTTGCTCTTCATACATAATGACAAACCTTCAACTAACAAATTTTTCAAATCCTTGGTGTATAAAATGCAATGTAATGTACGTGGCTCAGTATTTATATAGGACAGACAGGGAAGGTATTTAAGACCCACTTTCATTGATACTTGTTTAACCAAGACAGTGATAACTCATATAAGACAACTTTTGCAGAACATCTCAAAATTGTGAAACCAACACTTCCCCTCCAAACCTTGCCTAAGATGGAAATTTTGCATAATTTTTCATGGGGCACAAAATGAACTTTTCAGAAGAACTTGAAATATATGAAAATTCCCAGCTAAATTCAAAAGATTTGTTGAATCATTGACTTGCACTAAAAAACAGACACTGTTTTGATTGCATACCATCTCTTTAAAAAGTGAAAATCAGTCCAGTTGTTTTGTATCTAAAAATTATGTGCCATGTTTTTTCAGATATGACTACTTTATGTAACTTAGTTACGCTTTTATATATGTTCCACATTACTGGCACAACTGCTTTACATGTACATAAATGCAATTTATTTACTTAAATTAAGAATCTGTCAAACTGTGTTTATATCTCTATATTTTGGACATATCATGGCATTATGCTTCTATAAACGTATTGACATCTGCTAATCCATTCCTTCTGCTCATTTGTAAAACCTGCACCTTGTTATGTTTCTGCGACTTCGACACACTTTTTCACAGCACAGCTTACGTTTGTGATACGTTTTTAGATGTCATTTATTTCAGATTTGTTTTTTCTGTGATGGTCTCAATCTTTAAATTTCTTCTTTTTGCTTCTATTTTGTGTGTGTGTGTGTGTGGTTTTGGATGTAGCAGTTTTCTTCTGTTGTTAAAAGTGGTACAGATCATTATTGTGTTTTGGATTTGGAAGTTTGTTTCTGTGTCACCTTGGTGGTGGTTGTTTTTAATGCTGCTCTTAAACAATATGTCCCTTCACTTCAAAACTATACTGAAGTGCTACAATAAACATTTTACAAGTGTAACAATATTTTCCTAGCTGATTACAGTGAGTGCAACAAAGATTTTTGGATGTGCACAGCTTTGACTACCCAACAGCCAATCTCCACTAGCTGTGAGCAAAAGCTGACTGTTTATGCATCAGCAAAACAATGGTACAGCCAGACACAGCCAAGAAAGCAGCTCATTAGTGCAAATCACTGACAAGTAATAACAAAATAAGTGCAACAATTGCAGATTCCAAGTAAATTCTTTCATGACAAGGCCTTTTTATTACATTGTTTTTCCTTCAGAGTGAAGCCTACCGAATAATACACTCATAAATTAAGACTGAACATTACGCAAGTTTCCTTCAGAGTAAAGCCTACCCAATAACACACTCATAAATTAAGACTGAACATTACGCAACACCACATTCAACATGCCTGCTCTTCACAATTGCTACTATATCAATGAAAATAATAGATTCTTGAAAATATAGTGTAATTGGATGAATAAAAAATTCCTCACCAAGTGGTGGCAGGAGAAAAAACATATAAAAAAGGACATTACATATGCAAGCTTTGGGTGCCAGTGACTACTACTCCTGGCAGAGGGGTTGAAGGGGAAGGAAGAGGTGTGAAGTAACAGGAATGGAGAAGTTTATGAAAGAAGTCCAGAAAAAAACACCCAGAACCCCACGCCTGAGCCAATTCCAAAGTCATCCAGAACCCCATGTCTGATTCAATTCCACAGTCACCTAGGACCCAGGGTCAGACCTAGTGTTCTGGGCGACTTTTCCGAACTTGACACTTTTCTTAAACCTCTCTACTCCTCCTTTACCCCTCTTCCTTCCCCTACAACCCTTCTGCCAGAAGAAGGACCCACTGGCTCCGAAAGCATGCATATGTAATGCCTTTTTTTATGTGTGTGTTCTCCTGCCACTGCTTGGTCACAATTATTGCTAACCAAAGAATGGCTGCTTTCTGTGTCACATTATTTAAGAGTACTGTGCCTTTTTTATATGTGTGTTCTCCTGCCACTGCTTGGTCACAATCATTGCTAACCAAAGAATGGCTGCTTTCTGTGTCACATTCCAGTAAAAAAAAACACACACGCAATTATTGTACTTCAAACAACATCAGGTATAATGTCTTTCAAAAACAAGCAAATGTAAGTGCAGAGATAGAATTCTGAATAATAATTGCAATACCCCTACTGCATTAAGCCTACTCCATTACTCTTTTAATAAGGCAACATTTATTTTTATTAAAGCAACACATAATAAATCCCAAAATTGTGAAATCGCTTATATTTGGAAAATCTCTCAAATTTTAAAGTGCAGACCTCATATTTTAAGAGGTCTTCTGGACATTAGGATTCATTGCTATTTTTCACGTCTATGCATTACATTGTATTTCTGCCACTCAATACACCTCCTTAACCTAAAAACAATTGACACCATTGAACTTTACTAAAATGTCAGGTCTTTTATATCACGTATTGTGTTCTTACACCTCTCCAGTTCTAAAGCTATTATGTTAGCGTCAGTATCGTCCAAATTTTACTTTCAGTGCCTAATAATTTAATTATTTAATGTGAATTATATGTGTTGACATTATCTATGAACTTCAGACTTATTCTTCCAGCATTCCTATTATTTATATTATTATACCTCTTAAAACTGGTGCATCATGAAGAGTAGTATTCCAAGTACTGTATCACATTTCTAACATTCGTGAAGTTCTAATAAAATTAAAGTTGCCACCCACCTGGATTTTGTTGGATATACACAGCATATTAATTCAGCTATTTAAATCTGCCATCAATGTTATTTTCCAAGACATGTACAGAGTTTCCTGTCACTGTTCTGAGAACGACTTCCATTATTCTATTTAGAAAAAATTATAACAAAATCAAATCTCCTCTGCTGTGTGTTGCAGTGACGTTTATGTATCAATTATCAATAGTGACGATTTTAATTTTCTTTACAGCAGTAGAGGCATGCTGATAATTTAGTTTTTAATGATGTCATGGTTTTTTTGCAAAAGTTGGCCTTTGCTTTGGTGGCTTTAATGGAACATGGAAGTTCTGTTTTGTAAGTGCACTTGTATAAATCTATTTCTTACTTTATTTAATAATTTATCTTACCAATATCAAAGTAAATACGCCATCCGTTTTTAACAAAATCTAGGTGCCATCAAAACCTGTGCATTTCTTCAATCTGTCTTGAATTTTAAAACATTTGGATAGTAATCTAAAGAGAAATTCACTCTCTGCCAGTATCTACAAAATAATGGCTATGCTGTAACGCAGGAAAAAAGATGTAATGTAATCTCAACTGTGCAAATCATTTGCAAAAGAAAAAAAAATGTTTAAGACATCTGAATGGCTGAAGAATTTTTTCAACACACACACACACCCTCCCTTTTCCTTATGAAATTTAATTGTGTGTTGGATCCAGACTTGAGGGCAAAGGTGTACAATTTTTAAATGCACTTAACTGCCTTTGGATATTATTTTTCTTAAAATATCAAGTAAATGCAACTTAACTTTCCATTACTTTGTCTTCATTGATCTTTATATAACGTACCCAGCAACATAAGGAAAACAAACAAGTCTTATGAAAAAGCCTAAGATGTTTAATAGTTACCAAAGCAAATATCTGTGCAATAGTGTGATCACTATGCTATACAGAGATTAATTCCGCAAAGCACACATTTAATAGTTAGAACACATCTGATATTGGCCTCTATATAATTTGTAAAATTCCCTATGAAAACAAAGAAACAGATATAAACTAATTTTGATCATACCTTCGACAACATTGGCAAAAAACTGTTATTCTCGTTAATTCAAAATTTATTCATTATTGGAGCTTAACTGAAGCCCTTCTTGCACTTCTAATTTATATATATATATAATAACATTGTAACCTTGGTTCAATTATGACAAGACGATACATGCTGGGTACAACATTATTTTTACGAGTCTTTTTATTGTATACTCTTGATCTCGTTATGTAACTTACTTGTGATGGGTTGTGTGTATTTATATCTTGCAAAGCTTCCTAACATTATTATTTGCAAACTATGGCTGAGTATGGAAAATAGAAATTTTCCTTTTCCACATGATAGATGACTGCTCCGAAGAGATGATCCAGCAAATACACTCTTACAATGGAGATAACAGTCAATTCCAGAAGAGCAACAGGTGTTTGTCATTATGTTTTGTCATAATAAAAAAGTTTTACTACAGAGTTTTATTTAATGTACAATAATTTACACAATTCACTGCCCATGGAGGGAAAAAAAATTCTTCGACAGCAGCAAAATTTACAAATTCCACATTTCATTTCTATAGTAAGTGGAGAACCTACTATGGTTTCCAAAAGTAACATGTTACCGATTTCTTTGTTTCCCAGCGACTAAAGCAGAAAGAGTATCTGAACACTTCTGCAAAAATTCATCAACAGCAGAAGACACTCTTCAAACAACTGAAATTTCTGATCATTTTTAAAAATCTCAGGATGTAGCAAATGTACACCTAATGCCACACAGCTTAACATTACTACTGACATCATCTCTCACAATGGAGGCTTCAAGAAAATTCCACGATGAATATTTCACAAATTACTGTAAACAAAAATGTTAAATGCAAAAAAGGTTTAAATCAATATATCTAGTTTCAATTATCAACACACACTGTTCATAATGCTGTTTGATCATGGCTTCATTCTGTGTATCTGTGACGTGATCAACACTTTATGATCTATGACTGCACTTATTTTCCTCATACAATCACATCACACGAATATAATTTTTCTTAACGAAAGTAACATCATGCGGTGTATTATGTCCATGGTACATCCGGTTTTATATAAATTTCACTGCATGTAAGATATCTGTTACCAATTTACATGTCAATATCTATATAGCATGTTTTACCACCACTATTCCATGACCTGGAAATCTTATGAATGTGAAACGACAACATATGTACAGCAGTATTCTTTAATAATATGTCTCCCAAATGAGAATTTACATGAGCATTTCCGCATTTTCAAATGGCTTTTAATATTATGGTATGGCTACTGGTTATTGCAATTATTCAGTGAAACATGAAAATATCCAGTAGTTATAGAGCTAACAGAACATGCTGATGAAGATGTCATACAAAAGGATACATGACTGACTGACTGACTGACACACACACACACACACACACACACACACACACACACACACACACACACACACACACACACGTATAAAAATATATATGTACAGTTCTCATAAATTAGCACCACTCTCAAGTCCATATATACAAATTATGAAAACATTAAATTAGGTACATGCTTCTGAGAATACGGGGGAGACCAACAAATTGTACTCTTTAAGGCAAATATACCAGGCACCTCAAATGTGTCCTAATAAATTAAACATTATGTCTGCCACTGTTTCATGAAGTGTGCTTAGTACAGCACTGTTATTCACATCAATGCACAAATATTCTGATTTTTCATATAGCAACATAAGGCACGAAAAACTGAAAAACAGCACTGCCATTATGATTATGTTTTGTCACCACTGAATCTGCGTTGAAAGAAATTTTCAAGGACAATATACTTTGTCCGTAAAACAAATTTTGTACAATATTCAATGCATACACACTACCTTTATACATTCCATTTGCAGCCTTGTGTTCCTTTGACTGTATCTGAAATTAAGGCAGAAGACAGTAAACACAGTTTCTGGCAGTAGTGGACAATTCATTTTGTTCCATTCCACCTACTTATGACAGTTTGCTGATCACATAAGCTTTTGTTTTAAACATAATGGATTACATATTTAGAAGTATCAAGATTAAAGAGGTTAGTCATTTTCAGTACAACCTTTTAAAAGTTACAGGTAGTTCACGTATTGTACTATTCGAAAGTTGCATTACTTCCTTAATATTCTATGGCACAATTTGCAATTTAGTAATGGTTGTAATCTTTTATATCTAACATTTTTCAGTTAATGTTACAATTCAGAAGACAGACTCATACCAAGAACTGTCACAGTATTAAATCTACATGCAGTCACCCAAAATTCACAATTAACCAAGGCACATCTAACATACTCCAAAAGACACAAATATCAAATAGTACATGGCAAAAGCGATACAACACTGAGTCAATGCCCACAGACTGTAGGCAAAGTATTTCTTACCACACAAAAGTAACAGCCATATCACTTTTGAGAATCACGAATTGATAATTATGAAAGGATATGGAAATGATTCAACTGCAGATCGTATCACAGTAAATAGTGACATTAAATACTTTTTTGCCATATGCTGCATCTTGGCAGACTTAAAAGAAAATAGCACTGCCTGATCTGGAACACATGTAAGGTGTTAGGATTGCTAGCACTGCTTGTTCTACAGTTTATATGGTACAATCATGCAAAACTGGCAGAAACAGATGGCCGGGGGTGGGGGGCATACCTTAACATTCGAGTGAGCCATCAATCCATCAGCACAGACACACACTTCACTAACAAAGCTGTTGCAATTCTAAAATCACTATAAATGAAAATAGGTCTACTATATACTTATAGAAGGTATGTCCAATACCAAAATGAAGATCATCTTTGCAGGCTAGTTTATTCTGATTCTTGAATGAGCTTGGGGCTCCAAATACGTGTACCACAATCCACTGAAAAACCCAACAGTGCCTCTACTTTTTCTGAAGAAATAATGTATAACTTCCCACATGTTATTTAGAAATGCTCAACAATACATGCTATTTCAAATTTACAATAAAACAGACACCATATAAATGAAAGCAGAATAATTTATCAATCATTACGGTAACTGAAATGCTGTCATACATGTTGTTCAACAGACAGACGGCGTTTTCAGTCACCCTAGATGTCCAGATATTTTACTGTGCACCCAAAAAGTATCAGCAGTGACATTTCAGAACTGACTATATTCTCAAAAGTTAACAGGACATAATTCTCCTATAACGGTGGCAGCATTTTATTCGGAACAGATACAAACCTATTAAAGCAGTTTGTTTAAACACACACACACACACACACACACACACACACACACACAACTAGTACGAATACCCTATGGTGGGTGCAGAAACACCATGTGATAAATGTCATGAAATTATCTTCCAAGAAATCTTTGGTAAGTGCAGAGACTTGTGTGATAGAGAATAACATAAAGTACGTTTAAATAATTTGAAATGTGAATAAAGAAATCAATTGCAATGTGTAGGTAAAATAGTTCCTTATACAAGGGCCAATTTTCTTGTGACCGCATTGCAACTTCTGTTGTTACAATTTATCTGAAGAACATTTGGAATTTGCTCATTGTCCCGAACACTATTATGGCTGCTACAAGGTTTGGTAGATAAAACATTAGAGAATAATATCTAAATATTTAATAACAATGGCTTGAAGAGGTCAAAAATATATTACTTAATATTTTGTTACCTTAACCAGGTTGAAAAGATTGTTGCAGTTACTTGGACATGGAAATAAACTTAAGATTCTGATATTGCAAAACAGGTTTGAAATATTAATGTTATGTGGGCAATCACTGAAAAAAAGTTAATGAATAGGTAGAGGTATAATTTAAGTGAAATGTGTCTATTTAGTTTTGTAATCTATCTTTTAACAATAAATAAGAATAATTCAACTATGTATTTTATCTATCTGGCAGTAACAGACCTTCATAATGGAAAACTATTTATAAATTATACTGTTTCATATTTAAATATACACTTGTAAAAATGGTAAGTTGATTTAAAGTGACTCTTTAAAATTTTAAGACAGCAAAATTGTACGTGTTTAGTGATTACTACGAGTAAACAAAAATAAACCTGTCACCTAATGATTAGACATGACTGATGAGAGACCACAGTATACAAAATATTGACACTTAAAATGAACAAAGAGCCAATGTACAAAGTAGTAGCTGTAATGTGTAGCTCTAACATGCAACACCATCTACCATCTATAGCTTCTGGCAAACAAAATTTGCTACGTGAAAAGCACACCAAACAGAAACAAGTTACTTCCAGGACTGGGGGAGAGCAATTTGCAAGTGTAGGCTGCCATAGTCATCATCATACTACGAACTATTCTCAGTATGTGACCATGTCATCACATTATATTCACCAAAATTTTTAACCATTTGTAACAATGGTGAAAATATTGGTCAATATAACATGACAAGATGAACATGAACACAAAAAAGGTTTTAATAAATTTCTTGAAATGATACTGTTTTATGCTGATGTCACTACCCAACCAAAATACCTTTTCAATACTCTTAATCTCTGTTTGAATGATGGAGACACATAAAAAGCTTAACTATTAAGAGGCATAAGGTGCACATTCAAAGTATTGTAACTATTCTACATTCATTTACAGCTTGTTCTAATAATACTTCATTCATACACACAAAACAGACCATTACACTCCAGAAAGGAACATATGACAAAGCGAGTATTTAAAAATATTTTAAAACAATGAAAGTAGTACAAAAATTCTAGAATCGACATAAACTAAAGAGTAATACTATTTCAACAAACATGAAAAAGGTAGGTGAAGCACTGAACTTTACTTTTAAGATTGTTCTATCAACACTATATGAAAGACATCAACTATCACAAAAATATTACATCCTAAGAATGACTATGTAAGCTTTAATGACATGTCTTATACCTTTTTAATAAAGGAAACTGTTAATGGAACAATATGAATTACCTAGACACTGCCATTTCAGATACAAATTTGTTTCCAATTCCAAAATGTTATCAATTAATAGTTAACTATCACATGCCAAACACCGAAATTAATTTCCATAGCCCACCACGTAATTGAGTGGCAGGCAACACTTATTTGTTATTTCTGTCAATGTCAACAAAAGGTTTAAATTTGTGATAAACCTTACAAAAGTGTTAACTAGAGGATTTCAAAGGACTGTCATCCAATTTACATTAATACACAACCTTGCCACAGGTATTATAAACACATGCCAGCAAAAGAGTAAAAGGACTGAGATTAGCTTATGAAAGTTATTAACGCTGGTAAAATAAGATAAATTTTACACCAACAAATAATGGAAGATAAACTGTCTACTTTACTGGTGTGAAAGGGAGTTGTAGTGGAGAAGGGATTACTGCTTACATGAAACACACAAAGAGATCAATGACAGATTTTTGGAACCTGGCACTCATTCACAGAAATGAAAGAAAGGGTGTAATGGAAAGGAGGAAGAACAGAACAGGTGAGGATGTGGACAGAAGAATTGAAGAATTCTTACTCACAGGAGTGTGAAATTAATTTGGCTTGTGTGTTTCCCCTCGGTATTGGTGTCACCTTTTATACCAATGGGGTGATCAACTTTTAGAAACAATCTATACTGTGATGTAGGTCCAAGGAATGAGATCCTGCAACCATTCCCCCTGGTAGTGCCTCCTTTATGAGTAGCTGACAAAACAAAATTTCGAAATTTCACTTGAAAAATATTAACAATTTACTGATTGGTTGCCTAACATAATAATGAAGGTACTAATGTGACATGTACAAGATTGTCAGTTCGAAGCTCATTAGTTACATAGAAATTTCTTTATTTTTAAATATTTATTGAAATAACTTTATTCACTACTTTTATTCAATTAATTGGTTTGCATGCATATTTTCTTTTATTTGTATTCCTTAGTCACACCTTTTTTACCTTCTAAAATTGCTTTTATTTTCTCTTCCAAATTCTTTTTTTAACTTGAAATCATTGTGCACGTCAATTCAATTACTTTTATTAATCTACAATAATTTTTAGAAATGTCAAAAGAAAAAATAATCTATTTCAATGGTTGTACAATGGTGTCAATTATGTATTTTTCATTACAAGATGTAGATCTTTTAGCATGGCAATCATCAAACAAACATTTAAAACAAATACTTGTCACACTATGGACAAAATAACAAGGAAGATATTTTAAATGAAAGCACTGATTATAAGTACAATGAAATTCAAGCAAACTGAGAAACAAATAATGAATACAATAACAGACGAAAATGTAGATTAGAAAATGAAAGAAATTAAATCTAAGGTAATACATAAGAATAATCAAAATAATACAAACAAGAATTCCAAGGGGAAAGGACTAACAGGAAAAAAAAAAAGAAGTGACAAAGGAATAGAAAAAAAGTTACATTTAAACAATTTAACTAAATAAAAATGATGAATAGTCATTTTGATAAAGATTTTAAAATAAGAATATTTCAATGTACCTGCCGATATTCGAACTGACAAACTTTTTAGTGTCACGCTAGTACCTAAACCATGACATTAAGTAAGCAGTCTGTTAACTGATACTATTTGTAAAGCTATAATAGAGCACCACACGAAATTCCATAATATTTTTTTGCTGATTACTTGCAAACGAGGGACCACCAGGAAGAAGGACTGCAATGTGAGATTCCCTGGATGCTGATCTACATCACCGTATAGACTGCTTCAAAAAGTTGGTTCCACCACTGGAAATCTCTCCTTGTGAGAAGTTTATGTCTGTCTTTACTTGGCTGAAATTTCATGTCGGAAGTACTCTTTAGCCAGCAATTTTACAAATTATACAACTGAGGAACAATGTTAAATAAACAAAAACTTCTGAAAAAAATGTAGAAGGGTTACAACTAATATTTGCAATGGCAAGAACAGTAATTGGCTTGCCTATGACAAACAAATATGAACTTTTAAATTACAGTAAATTATGACCACTGCTGCAGAATTCCGCTGAAGAATGATGCAAACAGTACTTGCATTAATGCAGCATAATGATGAACAATAATTTGTTAAAAATGGCTCAACTTTTAGTGTTGTACTTATTCTGGTGATTCTCTACCCAATACTGACATACACATTGTGACTGTTATACACCACACGCACACACACGTATAAAAATATGAAGTACATATTAAATTTCACCACAAGTATTTGCACATTATATTGTCCCTGGTCACACTAAAAATGACATGCATCATTAAAATATTATTTGTCAAATCTTTTTAAAAGTTGTGAAACAATGAATGACTAAAAAAATGCAGTGATTGCTAATGAGGAAACACAATGTGAGCATCACACATTCATGCACCTATATTTTACTGCTTCCTCAAAATGTACACCGAAAGCCATGCAGGAATCTAATTAACAATGTAAATTTGGTTTGTATCCAAAATATAGTGTGTTCGTAAATGAGCATTTCCAATTAAGTGTAATTTCAATATTCAAGGAAAAAGAGGTTCTTAGTTTCTCAAGAGAACTTTCATTATTTCAGTGCCTTTGTTATCTTAGCAGGGTAAACAAGACCAGAGATCATTATGAATACAATGTATTCAAAAGCAGCACTCAAATCAATGAGTGTTTATACTAACACGTAAATAACGAAATTAACAAATTTACCCAGACAAATAACTGTGACTGAGCTTTCCACATATTCCATTATATATTTATACATATACAAACAGCTGTGAGAACCATGCAGCTGACATTAAATTGTCATGCTCCATTTACCCATATTTATATGACATTATAAAAGACACGACACTAGTGGAACACATCTCGCAAAACACTACACCAGTAACATACAGCTTTAGAAATAAGTTATAATTTCTCCCCCTAACAAAAAAGAAATACTTTTAAGGAAATCACTCCTAGGTGACTACACCTATGTCAAACTTTACTACGTTTTCTAATTGTAGCTTGTGCTTCTCGCAGAAGCAGATCAAAGGAGTCCTCTTGCCTACTCTTCACGCTCGGTCCTCTTGCTGGAAACTGTCCTACACTGTCATTGCTTGTTGCCAGACCATCTATAAAAAAATTTGAATAATGTAAATTACAAAATTAATTTGAAAATTTAGATTGTATATGATTGAGCTGCATAATCACATTTAAATCCACTGAAGAAGTCTACAAAAGATGAGAAACTCCTGAGTCCACCAAATACCCCTTCGATTTTGACTAATCTGGTTCATACTGTTAGCAGAACACAAAATTCCAACTATTCCGGTTTCTTCAATTTATTTTTTGCAACCTAATAAATTAGCACTTTAGTACAAGGAATCTCTCCTATGATGGTTTTGTAAATTTCATTTCTTTGCTTTTACGCACACATACAGAAAACGTAGCTCAAAACAGAGAGAACTGCAAGGAAGGGGAAGCATTGGCGGGAAGGATGGGGGTGGGGACTAGTGATGTGTGAGGAATATGGGTGCCTTACTAGGAAGGAAGATTACATTTATTCAGTCAACACCGGCTATCAGTTAACATTTTAGTGCTCACAAAACAGGAAAATAATACAGAGAGACACTATGATACCAATCAACACAGCGCCCACTACATTGTAACTACATGAACAATTTCGCAAGTATTTTTTGAATGTGATAATTGCTTTTTTTCATGTTTAATTGAGTTCAAAAATTGTAGTAGTATATTATCCTTCATATAAATGGCTAACTCCTAATATGCAAGTAATTTCTCAATTTCACATAGCATCATGCTGGTTTGCTGTTGGAGAAATTGTCAGTTTTTCAAGCACTGTTACTAGGAATGTGAAAATGAAGCATTTTTATCTGGTGGAATTCACAACTATTTTTGATAAAATTTGCATCTAAAATTCTTTTGTTTGTGAATGATCAGACATACAAATTCCTAAGGTTGTCACACATCGCGGCTACAAAACTTTAGTGCGAAATTGACTATTTAAAAAAACGTAGTGGCTCAGGAGCTTTCTGATTGGAATGTCTACTTTGCAAGAACTTCTACTGCCTTTTCTCTGAAATGGCCTTTGTTTCCCTCTGTTGTCTGTATTTAACCTTTCAAAAAATGACTGTTTCTGTTGAGATGCAGCAACACTTTTTCCACAAGTGAACTGAGTGTACTTCTGATCGATTAGATTTTTCTTTTTCCAGCCCATTCGATAACTATATTAATTCCAACCCTTTGCGGGCATTCATAGCTGTGAAACAAGTATGTGACAATAGTACATAGAAGGGAAAACCGATAGAGGTACTCAAGGTACCCTCCACCACACCGTCAGGTGGCTTGCGGAGTATGGATGTAGAGGTAGAAAGAACCCAAAAGGCACTTAGCACAGAAATACAGCAGAAAAAATAATAGCACATTAGGAGAAGAATATTTGGCGCAGTGAAAATACATTGACAGGTTTTTTTTTTCTGGTCATTATAATGCAGAGTGTGAAGACTATAATCTGACTGTCATCTGCAAACATAAAATAGCATTTTTACTACCAGAAGGGATAGGAGCAGTTTGGGGAGACAAGCTCCACTAGCCTCTCGCAATTGTGGTCCATGCTTCTGCAAAAGCAGAGCTGACACACAGTAACAGTGACAATGATCCCAATCCCCTCTGGTATTGTGAGTGTCGTACTCAATCTGTGATGGACCGAAATTAATGTTTTCAGTCATTTCAAAATACGAGAAGAAAACAATGAGCAATGCACAGTACAAAGCATCTGGTAAAGGCTACCACAAAATTGCTTGCAGAGGTTGGCAGCAGCAAAACTGAGGTAGTTCAGGCCCGACCTCTAGCAGCATTTGATGCAATCATAGTTCAAAACACCCACCACCTGAAACTTCCCAGTTAAAAGTGTACTCATTACACTAACTTCTGAATTTCAGCTAGCAAACAAACTATTCAGTTTTTTGTTCTATATCAGAGGTCCCCAAACTTTGTTTTGTAGACCATGTGTTAATTTTTTCTAATTTGGTGGACTCTATATTTCATCCACTGAATTTATACAAATTCACACTTTAAATGTGCTTTTCATGTCTGATACAGTGCTGCTCACTGCAGTAAGTTTAGCTGGAGACATGCCGATTGGGAACAAGAAGAAGAAGAAGAAGAAGAAGAAGATTAGAAACCATGCTGAGACCCCTTTCCATGATGTATGAAGATGGAACTGCTGGCAGAATTGCATATATCCATTTCTAAACTGTATTTCAAAATCTTCATTAGTAATTATTCTGAACAGGTCATCTTGTAATATGACATACTTTTCTCCAATATCACTGTATGGACTGATAATCCACTGTGGTACTTCGACAGTCAAAACATCTTCAAATCTGGTTTCAAAGCCTGTGTGAAGGACATTTAAATGTTGAATGTAGGTAACTGGTTAACCTCATCAATTTAGTAAACAAGTCTGTTAAATAACCAATGTCTGGTTTCCACTTCATTAAATTTTCCTTTAAAAATGGATCTTTAGGATCCAAACCCCATACACCCACAAAAAGTGAGAAAAATCTTGTCAAACAAAAGTCTTTTAACAGCTAGTATACTTCAGTGTGAAGAAATAACAGATTAAGGTTCCTATCCTTATCTTCTTCTTCTTCGCTACACTGCACAAATAACCTAGAATTCAACACATTGCTTTGAGGTTACTACATTAATGACAAATTGAGGAGATTGATGCATTCTAGCACTCAGAGTTTTAGCAACTAAATGTAGTCAATGGATGATGCAATGCACTGCAAACATCTTAGGAAAGTTTTGTTTTAAATGGCTAGTAAATCCTCACAACAGTGCCCATACATGGTAAGTGTTCCATCTGTTGCCACTGATATTATATTTGATAAAGGGATTGCTTTTTCCATGAAATAATCTTTGAAAATGTTTAAATATTAATTTACCTTTAGTGACTTATCACAGTTATTACAAACAGCAATTGTATATGGGTGTCTTTGTCTGTAACAAAACTAACTACTCCAACAATAATCTTCATTAGCACGTAAAGTTGACACGTCCAGTCTTACGGAGAAATGAGTCATTTGAATATAAATTACACAAGATGCTTTCAAGATTGTAATTCATTTCACTAAGACATCTTTGAACTGCATTTCTCAAAGGAGTTCTTTAGAGTGTATCATAAGCAGATTTGTGTATAACAGTTTTTAAAACTTCTTCAATGGCTGCCAAACTGAAATGTTTTCCAGATTTTGCTATAAGATGGAAGATATTGTAGGACACACGCAACCACTGTGTCTTTGTGACAATAAAGCAAACATACTGGCCACTGTGGGCCTCTTTTGAAGTTTTACTTTAAATATTTTGATGTATCCCAAATCTTTACCTGTATTTTTTGAGTGATACCTTCTCATATGACCTTCCAGCTTTGACAGTTTCATAGTGTTATTGCTTCACATTTTGTTGCATAAAAGGCAACATCTGAGTCCTACTTCGTATTATGCGACGTGCATCTTATACAGACCATTCAAATACCCACAACTAGTGTGGCACTGGAGCATCACAAGCAGTTTTGTCTTTGCATTGGTACACTTTTTATTTTGCAAACACATTCTTATGCACATTATCTTTTCAAACTGGGCTTCTATAGTTGAAAACTGGTCACTTTTTCCGATATTTATAGGCAGAAAATAATGTTATTTCAAACTATCTCTGACAATGTAGTTAACCTGAATATGATCAAATCCCTATGAAACAAGGTATCTTGGGTAATATTGCATTTTTAGGCAGAATTTGCATCTACATTCACATTTATCGCGAAATGCGAATTTTTCAGGCCCCTATCACAAACAAAAGAGTCTTCTCGAAAATTGGTGGACAGAGAAGGGATATGTTGAAGTGTGGTCGTTCGAGATTAAGAGAACACAGGGGATGTGATGTCATTTCTCTGTGAAGCTTCTACAGCATTAGGATGTTCACTGCTGTCTTGCAGGAGAACTTGATGTAGTAATTTTGGTTTCTTTGTCTGTTTTTCTCTGTAAAGTGTTGTTTTTATTACGACTATGACAGTAAAAGTTATTAGATTCAAACTACACTGACTAGCAACCTAATAAAACAGCAGCTATATTTGTAGATGGATGTGTTGTGAAGTACTTGAGTTAACTGTAGTTGAACGCAGTGCTGGTCCAAGAACATTTCTCCAACACAAGCACCTTATCATATGGCACTGCCACTGTGATACAAGTGTATACAAATCTTGAACACGGTCACCACTGGCACCCCAAGTGCATGCTCCTAATTGTTTTACTTCCCATACAGAAATCTTACAGTTTCAAATGTGGCACCGGCCTCTTGTGCCACCTGACGTCACTCAGTCCCACAGTGGGCCAGTGCTGCTATGAGCTACCCAACTCACTTTCCACGCATGCGTTGTTTCAGCCCTCTCTGATTAGTGTTGGCAGTAGTAATTATAGATATATACGTGGGAAATAGTGCCAGCCCCAGGAGTCAGTAGTTTTACTTCTGATAATGAAGGCAGAGCTTGAGAATTTTATTCAAATTGATGTGTCTTGAAATGCGAGAAGATTTTATTCAGTCAGGTCATCATGAAAGACTCCGAGGACACACATCTTTCATCTATGGTGAGGACGTAACGCACAGTGTGAGACTGCCGGAAAAACTGCACAAAAAGAGATCACATCTGCTCAGTTCTTTAGCATTTTTGCAATGCTGCGAGGACATGGAGGTAATTCCTCACTCTGCTGTAGTTAAGAACCACATCTGAACTGCTGCAGTGGACAGGATATTGAAGAGGAGGCGTCATGCCAAGTGAGACTGAGGACACAGCAGAGAAGATATGAGCTTTATCTTATAGCCAGAAACCTGTTTGATAGTCATCAAATTTGTCACCATTCGACTGGGAGCCGGTAGACGTATCCATGGCAGCATAACAGCGTTCTAGTTTGTGCAAAACAACATCTAATCCATGCAACAACTTTGACTGGAGGAACTGACGTGGAGAATGATAAGACCCACAGAACAAATGTTAATCTCTCCAAACACGAACTGGACAACAGCTCTGTGGCAGCACTGAGTAATGGCCTTAAGTTTTCACTACTCCTGCACCATCTGTCAGTTTTGGAGGTTATTAGTGGAATAGAGCAGTGCATACGGCATCTTTCGCATGACGCAGCTGATGATGATTTCAGACTAATCACCAGCCATATACTGTCGAAAGCTAAGCCACCGAAATCAGATATCAGCTAGGAGTATATCAGGTGTTCCCCAGGGAAGTGTCCTGGGACCTCTACTGTTCCTGATCTATATAAATGACCTGGGTGACAATCTGAGCAGTTCTCTTAGACTGTTCGCAGATGATGCTGTAATTTACCGTCTAGTAAGGTCATCCGAAGACCAGTATCAGCTGCAAAGCGATTTGGAAAAGATTGCTGTATGGTGTGTCAGGTGGCAGTTGACACTAAATAACGAAAAGTGTGAGATGATCCACATGAGTTCCAAAAGAAATCCGTTGGAATTCGATTACTCAATAAATAGTACAATTCTCAAGGCTGTCAATTCAACTAAGTACCTGGGTGTTAAAACTACGAACAACTTCAGTTGGAAGGACCACATAGATAATATTGTCGGGAAGGCGAGCCAAAGGTTGCGTTTCATTGGCAGGACACTTAGAAGATGCAACAAGTCCACTAAAGAGAAAGCTTACACTACACTCGTTCGTCCTCTGTTAGAATATTGCTGCGCGGTGTGGGATCCTTACCAGGTGGGATTGACGGAGGACATCGAGAGGGTGCAAAGAAGGGCAGCTCGTTTTGTATTATCGCGTTATAGGGGAGAGAGTGTGGCAGATATGATACACGAGTTGGGATGGAAGTCATTACAGCATAGACGTTTTTCGTCGCGGCGAGACCTTTTTTACGAAATTTCAGTCACCAACTTTCTCTTCCGAATGCGAAAATATTTTGTTGAGCCCAACCTACATAGGTAGGAATGATCATCAAAATAAAATAAGAGAAATCAGAGCTCGAACAGAAAGGTTTAGGTGTTCGTTTTTCCCGCTCGCTGTTCGGGAGTGGAATAGTAGAGAGATAGTATGATTGTGGTTCAATGAACCCTCTGCCAAGCACTTAAATGTGAATTGCAGAGTAGTCATGTAGATGTAGATGTAGAGGAATGATGCGGCTTATGCTAATTGTAAGAAAACGAGGAATTGGCTGTCTTGCCAGCCAACAAAAGAAATGCCACTGTGGTTCTGAACACTGAAGACTACTGCCAGAAGGTGGTACATTTATTAAAAGATGACATGTACTGGAAGCTTAGTCGCGATCCAACAAATTATAGTCAGGAAGACAGGGCAGTTATTAATGGAAATTGGTTTGGCACATTAAGTAATGAAGAAATTAGTGCTTCACACCGACAGTCCTCCAAAGCTTTATGGACTGTTGAAGATACATAATGAACATGTTCCTCTTAGGCCCATTGTTAGTACAATCAGCTCGCCCACCTACAGACTGGCAACACATCTTGCCACAAGAGGGTCATTTGAACACCATGATGTAAACTCGCAGACATTTGTCAAAACGTTCAAGAAAATGAAACTAGGACAAAACAATTTAATGGTTATTCTGGACATGGTTACTTTATACTTGGGTGCCAGTATAAGACATGTTGGACCTTTAGGCTCAACAGTTTCCACCTGGAATAATCAATTTATTCCATCCTGTTCTAATGACAACGTACTTCTTGTACTGTGACGAACATTGTGAAATGACGGATGGCACAGCAATGGGCTCACCACTGTCTCCTGCAGTTGAGAATTTCTTCATGGAGCACTTTGAGGAGCAGGCTCTGAACTCTGCAGTGTTGCATCCATCTTGCTTCCTTAGGTATGGCCATGACGCCTTCCTGGTATGTCCTCATGGTGAAAGTACACTGCTTCAGTTGAGCGGAAGGCATGGGACTGGCTTGGTCATACAGTGTACAGGAAACTGAAGCACACTGATCGATATTAGAATGCCGGTAGTTTTCACCACCCTGTACACAAGAAAGTGGTCCTGACCACATTAATACACAGAGTCAAAGTTATTTCTGATGACCACCTACAGTCTGAATTGCAGCACTTGAGGCACATGTTCGGGGAGAATGGCTACAGCAAAACGGACATTGTAAACACTTTCAGGTGTCGTCTAACAAACATGTCTTGTAAACTGGCAGAGGAAGCCAAGCTGGCAGCTTTCCTGCCATACTGTGGGGCAATGAGCAGCAAGTTAGGACGCGAACTACAGAGACATGGATTGAGACCAGTATTCCGGTCTGCCCCCAAGATATGAGATGTGTTGCGTCCTGTTGAAGACAACATAACTCTTCGTGGGCCCAGAGCGTATGGTGTTCCTTGCGAGAGTGACAGTATCTATATTGGCCAGACAATTTGCGCAGTTGCAGTGTGTTGTACTGAGCACAAGACACATATTAAACAAATGGAGTTTGGTGAGTCGGCTGTATTGCCTTGGAAATGGACACAAAATAAGAGTTTGAGAAAACAAGAGTCTTGGCCATGTGTCAATATACTGGGACTACATTATAAAAGAGGTGGCTGAGATTACAATGAACAGCAACAATTTCAAGAGAGACCGGGACTACACACTGAGTAGGACACGGGGGTGGGCTCTGGATGTCGAAAGGAAGCAACAGCAGATGCTTAGTGCCTTTAGGGAGGTGGGAGCAGCAGTTCCAAGTGTGGTGCTGGCCTCTCGCACCACTTCATACCACAAGATCCCGCAGCGGGCAGGAGCTACGATGAGCTGCTCACCTCATCTTCTGTGTACATATTGTTTTGGCCTTCTCTAATTCGTCCAGTGGCCATAATCACAGGTATACATGCAGGAAATAGTGCCAGCCCTAGCAGTCAGTAGTTTTACTCCTGACAATGATGATGGAGCTAGCCATCAAAAGCTCGAGAATTTTATTTGAACTGACGCGGCTTGAAAACCGAGAAGATTTTATTCCCTCTTAGACTGGCGCTCCAAGTTGTGTCTTGTGCCATAGACATGCCCTGGTTGGATGATACATAAATAATCTCAAACTATGGACATTACACACTTCCATCAATAATAAATGTCTTGCTAATTTGATTTTCTTTCAATTAAAGATGGTAGTTAAATAACAATAATAAAAGTGTAGGACCTCTCCAAAATTCAAGAAAACTGGATATCAAAACTTAGTGAATTGTGGAAATTTAATTTCCATATGGTAAATGGCAACTGTTTCACACATCCAAGTTCTCCTGGCGAAGTGTCAATACTAAAGTATTTTTGGAACAGAGTATACAAGGCCATTTCTTCAATAGAATTACATTTTCACTAAGCAGTAAGAAAGGCATTTCAGTTCAGAAACTGTTGTTAAGGCATTTGGTCAAAGGTTTGATGCAGCTCTCCATGCTCGTCTATCTTATTAAAGTTTCTGCAAACTCACACTGCAACTGATGCGTGGCACATAGAAACACGCAATAGTAAAGAAGCGTTACTAACTTTTCACCTACCACTCTCCTTCTGGAACAAGAGCAGTCTTTCCTACATTATTATTGCTGTTTGTTGTCTTCAGTCCAAAGACTGGTTTGATGCAGCTTTCCAGGCAGTCTATCCCCTGCGAGCCTCTTCATATTTGAAAACTACTGAAACTTCAAGCCTTTGTCTCCCTCTATAAATTTTACTCCTCCCTCCCCCAACTTCCCTCCATTAAGAAATTAACAATTCCTTGATGCCTTCAGAACATATCCTATCAACCTATTCCTTCTTTCAATCAAGTTGTAACTTCTCAGTTGGATTCAGATCCTCTTCATCAGTTATCCAGTTTCACTATTTAATCTGCAGCATTCTTCTGTAGCACAATATTTTAAAAGCTTCTATGTTCCTCTTGTCTGAACTTTATTATCCACATTTAACTCCTATAAAAGACAAGTATTATGAGAAAATTAAATTTATATTTGATGTTAAATTTCTCGTTTTTAGAAATGTGATGCTTGCTATAGCCTGCCTATCTAACATTTTACTTTTTTCCTGTGAGCTTTAGTGCTAGCTTACCATCTGAGATCTGGAAATTCACAGAGGTGTTTCTCTTTTCTCCAAAGGTCTCCCATTTTGTTATAGGGGCATTTCCCTTTCCCATAATCAAGTATGATTCTACAGCTCTGCGTCTCTCTTCTAGCCATTCTTGTTTTGCCATTTTGCCAATCTCATTTTTAGACAAGTTATTTTCTTTAGCCTGGTTCACTCATACATTTCCTCTTTTTAAATTCAAAAATTGATGTATTATTCAAGGATTTCCACTTGTACTGAGTCTAGGCTATTTGCCTACTTGACCTGACCCTCTGATGGCTTCATTATTCAATACCTCGAAGCTACCTATTTATGTTCTACAGTATTCCTTTCCTGCTTCCTCTGAAACCCTCCACGATCAGTCTCATCTCCTCAATTTTCTTCCTTTCTGCATTTTCTTCACTTTTAATCTGCAGTTCATAACCAATAAAATACGGCTGACTCCACACCTACTCATGGATACACTTTGCCGTCTCATTTCAAAACCTGTGCCTTATCAATAGATAATCAATCTGAAACCTTCTAGTGCCTCCAGGTCTATTCCACATATACAAACTTATTTTATGATTCTTAAGACAGGTGTTAGCAATGAGTAAAATGTGCTCTGTGGAAATTTCAATCATGTGGCTTTCCCTTTAATTCTTTTCTCTCAGTCTACATTCTCCTACCATTTTTCCTTCACTTCCTTTTCAAGCAATTTAACTGCAGTCCCCCATCACAGTTAAATTTTTCATCTTCCTTAACAATGTGAATAATTTCTTCTATCTTATCAAACATCCTTTCAACATCTTAATCATCTTCACAGTTTATTGGCAATTAATCTTATACCATTGTGGTACTGGCGCTGTGTCTACAATACAAACTATGTATCAGTAAATTAATAATAAATCTAGATTTGCGCTAAACTGACCTAGTTTTATGAAGAAAATGTTAAAAATGAACAGCTGGGGAGGGGAAGAAAGTACACCAAAGTAGTATTGCCTACTAAAAGGAAAAAATCCTACAGCAGCCCTGAAGGTTCATGGACAAATAATTAAGGCCTAACACAACTAGACTTTAGTCATTCATGGCCCCCAACAATCAATGGCATTTATGAATAGAACCTAATATGGTAGAAGTTGAGCTGTTATTCCACCTACATAAGAATATGTTCATAAAAATCTACATTCCATTTCTATGCTATGTTTTCTTATAATTCCATAACACTACACACAAAATGTAAAATAAAGCATTTTTGAAAAGAGATTTTACAGTCTCACAGTCTCTCTCTCTCTCTCTCTCTCTCTCTACTTACCCAAATCTGCATATCTTGTCTTACAAAATGCTCTCCGCCCTCCAAAACACAGGTCATATTGCGGAAGATGTGGATCATCATTGCCATGTTCAACAGCTTCATAGGCATCCTTTTTATACATATATGTTACAAACCCATAATTGTCCCTAGAAAATATTTTAATACCATAATTAATTACAATATGGTAGCAATTAAGCTGTAAGATGCATAAAATATTAGTGAAGCAGAGAAGCAAATGAGTGTTTGTAGTTAAGAATATAAATGTAATATTTCGCACCTCTATTAACTCAGTTTGTTAGACATCAGTTTGTTGTCCCCAGAACCATAATGTTAAAATTTAGAAATAAGCGTCTCATAATAGAATTGTAATTTTACTTAGTACTAGGATACGGAACAAGCAAATAATAAAATAACTTTAACAACATCTGAGAACATATGTAACAATATTTTTTACAGGTTCAATGGTGTAGATCAGACCTAAAAGCGGTGTAGATCAGACCTAAAAGCCAAAGAGATTAGATTATAATTTTTAAAATAACTGTTAAGTTTCAAATTTATAGAGCGCTCTAAGACATTCAACACGAGAATGAGGGATATTACCCTGTAGTTTTCAGGACTGTTTATGTCATCCTCAGAAACAGAAATAACAATTGTGTTCTTCAAGATATTGGGGAATATAATAGCCTGAAAAACACAGCTTGTACGATACGACAAATGAGTCACTACACTATCAATTATGTGTTTTACGATCAATCTTTGCTATGGAAAATGATCGTATGGCGTCAGTGGCCGGGAGTTCCCAGGCGGGAAGTTCAGCCGCCAAGTGTAAGTCTTATTGAGCGTGCAGCTACATTGAGTGACTTGCGCGTCCACAATGGGGATGAAATAATGATGAGGACAGCAAAACTACCAGTCGCCGAGGAAATCTCCCACCCCAGCCGGGAATCGAACCCGAGCCCCCGTGCGTGGAATCTTCGCTTTGCTGTCATCTAATTTAGATGATAAGGTGCACAGCCTGGCAATTAACATGTGTCCACCCAAAAGCACTGGGACTGACCAGGCATACACTTAGAATAAATTGCAGTGACAGAAAGTATCCACACCATCTGCAATTTTGCAATTTGAGGAACCACTTCATACAATTCATATATATATTTGAATAAAAATTTACAATTCCTACAAGTGACAACAAGGTAAACACATAAACAAGGCAGATCATCTGTAACATCAAATCATTAAAAATGACAGTCTGCTGGGACAGATAAAGACTGCAAATGAAACCCCTCAACCCTTCAACAACAGCAACAGGATCGTTAAACACAAAGAAGATTCCTCATCTGATATTTCCAACCCCAGTAGCAGTAGCATCTCATCACTCTTATTAATAAGACAAATGTTTTCATTTAATTTGAAAACTATTTTGTCCTTATTCACAGGCTCTACAACAATGCCTTCTAGGGTCATTTCCACTACTGTTTGTATACAGTAGACATCTGAAGCTGTATGTATTCTCCTTCCTATTCAAGATTTAGACAAGATATTATCACCTCCACTTACAAGTACTGGATAAGTCGTTACAACAGGCTCTGGTGTGGATTCTCCAAACAGACTTTACACCATTCATGCTGTCTCACTCTTCAAAGAAACATCAAAATTAGAATCAGTTTCCTCAGATTCTTTTCTTTTTTGTGTACTTGGCACAGCTTTGGTTACAGGCATACTTTTCTGGCTGATGCTACTCACTAGCAATTTAAGGAATTCAACAGTAACTTCAGTTCACAGGTTTATTCAAAGCAACCACTACACTTTCAGTCAGTTATGCACACACGCAGCAGAGAGCAGCACAGTCTACAGTTCTCTATATATCACCAACAGATGGTGTTAAAGAATCTCTTATTCCCCAACATCCTATCTCGAGGGGGATGGACCAGCTCCACCAGTCACAGATCTTTGTGCCATCCAGCTGCTGGAGAATGATTCATCTTATTTTATCATCTCGGCATGCCGCATCTCTTCCACTACTGCTTTTTTACGCAAGTGCTGTGGTTTTTGTTCTCCTGAAATAGAACTCTATTCATTTTTCCACCTATGCCGAACGACCTCAGTGATCTATCACCTTCAATGGAACTCCTTTGCACGATTCTTTCTGGTTGCTGATTCTGTGACCCACATACCATGGTTATTAGTTTGCCATCATCTAGGAAGTGAGCTGGAGTCAATGCCATCTCTCTCTCTCTCTCTCTCTCTCTCTCTCTCTCTCTCTCTCTCTCTCTCTCTCTCCCCCCCCCCCCTTGAGTGACGGGTCTAGAGTTTATTGTGGCTTTTATTCGTATCAGCATGGTGTTTAGGCTCTCTTCACTCACCTGAGAGCGACCAAACACCTTCCTCAAGTGATACTTGCACAGTCTATCATGAGTTCCCACAAGCTTACAAAGAAGGGTTGGTCCTCATCACATACTAAGCTCATTGGAAGTTTGTGAGATCATAACAAGGGTAGTTCTGAGGTGCTACTTCCTCCTGATCAATTTTAATGTAATTTTAGATGGGTTCCTCGCAACTTATTTAATAAGGAGCAAAGGTGTGCTTCAGCAGTAATCCGGTTGCTGGGAAAAAAGTATATCCTCCTCCTCCTCCTCCTCTTCTTCTTCTTCTTCTTCTTCTTCAGACAGGCATAGAACTCAGTGGCCATTCTCCTTGCACTATAACTCGAAAGTCTTGCCAAACAGGTTAATGCTTGCCTGTCAATGTTCGCTCTTGATCATGATGCATATGCAGGAGGGAGGGGGGGAATGGTCCCACATTTCACAGTTAAAACACACTTTTTCGCACTAAAAAACACTCTCTTTCCCAGTGAAAAGACACATTTTCCTGGTTAAAAATACATTTTCTCCATGTTACGTGACACTATACTTTCCCTCAGAACTGTAAAACTTATCAACCCTTCAAACGGTGGGTTTTATACACTGGTGTGGAACTTCCCGGTACTTTAAGAAATGAAACCCAGCAAAAAAAAATAAAGCATTTTGGATGGCTCTCCCATGTAAAGCAACATGAACATTGCATATTTTTGTATTACGGAAGTATAAATACGAATTCCATCAATCATAGCATGTTAGTTTTTGAAGCACTAAGAAAGAGAAATTACAACGCAATTTTATCAACAAATCATAACTCACATGATATTATTTTGCCAGCTGATATTCAGAGCATAGGACACATGATGTAGTCAGCCAACAGCAACATCACAGTCAAGTAGCACAAACACACACATAGGACAGGTTCATGGTTTAAATTAATAAACATACAGTATATCTACATGAAAAACTAAGGTTTCATATAGAATATTGCTCTTTTTTGTGTGTGTGTTATACTGTAATATATATCAGACAAAAATGACGACATAAATGTTTGGTCTTCTGGGCCCAAAATTTTTCTTGGTGTTTGGCCCGGAAAGTGTTAAGTTTTGACAGAATCAAATGGTCTGCGATTTAAGAAATTCATCACACATTCTCCCTGAAAAGTTGTACACTTTGTGTAAAAGGAAATTTACTTTGAAAGTAATGTTTCTCAAACCACTATTCATGATTTTTTCCCACTACCTACTAGAAATAGGTAGCAAACAGTTAAGTCCCACAATCATCACTGAAAAGACGGACATACACAGACCTGTTAGAAATAGGTTTGTTTGAACAGTTACCAGAGAGCACCAGAAGATAGGCATTACTGCGTGTGCACAGCTATGATGACAAATGAAGTCCATATTTGGTGTTTGCTCTGCACATACACCTTTCATTACAGTTCTGTTCAGAATTTCTTGTATACTGTGGCATCACACAATCATGTGCAACAGTGCGGCATGTTGTTCAGAGGGGACACACAGAGTTATTGAACTTGGGGGTAATTGTTTAATCATACCCTATCCAGATATGGAATGCAAAATTAGAAAGCTGTCCTTGGCACAATACTCATCTCAAAACTTGACCCTACAACTCAAAATACCCTAATATTTTGCTATGTGGTGATTTTAACATAGATTTCTCTTTTTTATGTGTACTATGCAATACTATTATGTACAATTTTCAATCTAGTTTACATCCACACAGCACTGTGAAAAGCTAATAAGAAAGAATACAAATTTCTTGTAAAAATAAAAGAAAATGGTTTACACCAGAGCTAAGAAGAATAAGCTTTCCATGACTTTTTCAAACTGTATAAAAATTAACAAGGTTACTTGTGAAGCCAAGAAACTGTACAATTGGCAGTTAATACTCTACTCCAGGAGAAAATATAAAACCGTGGGAAATTAAAATGATAAACCACGGTGTGCTGTCAGTCTATAATTTACTGAAGAATTCTGTAAATTTAAAACATAAACAACACATTTGTGTTGTTCATGCCTTAAATAATATCAAGCCTAGCGGAGGTACCAAACAAGTGTTGAAACATGTCTTGTGATCAAAACAAACTGTGTTTCATGGAAGGTAGATACATAAAACTCTGCTAAAACTTTTCAGTGTGGTTTTCAGAAAGCCACTTTTCTTGGTGTACTATTGCTGCATTACCACATGTTCGGTTCTTTATTATGGCATAGTGTCACACATTCTAAAAGATGGAAAAGTGCACTTTCAAGTCAAATAAATTTACTGCCTCTGTGGGGAAGATTTATAAAAGCCATATCTCTTTAACAAGCCGACAAACATAACTTTCTTCTTCTGTAAACCGATTAAATGCATCATTGCCAATAATGTGGAAATAAAATAAAATTGGAAAACAAACTAATAACATATTTTAGTCTTCATTAATTACGCGGATGTGTTTTAATTCATTTGCTAGCTCCCAGCCACAGAAATCCATTTTGCTTTCACTTGACATGAGAGCTGCAAAACAGAGAACAGCAATAATCACTTGACACACATGGGTCACTTGGAGACTACTTCCCACTACAACCCTGACTACTTTGTGCATAAGTGAATTTTATACATCCAACAGCCACGCTTCTTGTAGTGAGAAGCGGAAGAAGGCACTGCTCATACATGACTTCAGCTCTACGTATGTACATGAACCTGCTGGAGACTGCTCAAGGTAACCTAACTTACACAGTTGTGACGCGACACACATTGAAAACCGTTTGCTGTTACAAAGTATTTCGTAGTTTTTGTCCTAAAGCCTTAGACACATTTTGCTGTCAGCGGACACTTGTGTCCCCACTGTGTTTTGTTGTTGTAAACAGTGCATTTTCCTTGCAATGTAAGTTTTATATTGGTGGTTTTCTCTCATTTACGTTTTATTGCTGCAGTTTTATTCTGCACTAGTGGGCTAAAGTAAAATTCTTTGTTGGAGCATCAGTTCTTACCAGTCGACACTACAAATCCAGCAGGACAATAAACGTCCACATGTACTCAACCTGGTGTACAACAAATGCTCTAGCCAACAATATCACCAGATCTTTCTTCACCTGAGCACTTGCGGGACATTTAACTCAAAACTCCTGGAATTTTTGATGTTTTTACGCCTCCAGAGGAAATCAAACACTGTTAGGAGTGCCTGCAGGAAACCTTAGAAGAGCTGATTAAACTCAGTGACTAGATACAGGATCTGCCAGATGCCAAGGAACATGAGGCTGACATAGAAGCTTGTGAAGACTACACTGAAAAATGTACAAATGCACCATCCGAAAGGTGAAAAGGCTTTTAGGAGAAGCACATTCAGCACATAGAACTACAGATGATACACATTTGTCAATCTCAGCAGCTCACCAGCACAATTATGCAGATATCAAGTTGCCTACCCAAATGCATCCCTTCTCAGGTGACATAGAAGCATGGTCACTATTCTCGGAGCAGTTCACAGCCTCCATAGACAAAAACCCAATGGTCGAGCCTATGAACAAGCACATACTCCTCCGTGGATATTTAAATCAGGATTCAGTCAATAGGATTACTGCTAAAGCTGGCACATATGAGAAGACGAAACAAATTTTGTAATCCGTGTATGGGGATAAGAACAGGATTATACAAAGCCACATTGACTTCTTAGAGAACCTTAATTCTCCTACTTCAAGCAGTCCACAGACTGTCAACGCCACTTGCATTGATTGCCATAAGCAGATTCAAGTTCTAAGAGCACTAGGAGATGATGTGGATTCTTATGGGAGAGTGTGTGTCCCCAAACTGCTACATGCATTCCCAGAAGAAATTTGCAGAAACTGGCTTATTCATGCAAGAATACAAAATATCCACATCGGGAATCTCACACATCTCGTGGAGTTTCTCAGTGAGGAGGTGGAGGGAATCACCACCACCACCACCACCACCACCACACACCCACACACACACACACACACACACACACACACACACACACACACACACAGAATATGTGGAGATATTGTTCTACAAGACAATTATGTACCAATAGCACCTACCTTCCATATGAAAGTTAAAACATAGCCTGACAAGAAGAAAAAACAACAAAATTCAGACCCCCTCTGTCTATATCGTGAAGAAAGGGAGTACTGGGGCCAAGATTGCTGAAAGGGTGCGAACTTACAGGCTAGAATACATGCTTTGAAGAAAATGCATCGCTGCTACTTACACCTTAGATATGGTCATGAAAGGCATCCTGCTTGTGTCAGTATCAAAGGACCAACTGGTAGGAGCAAATTGACATGTGCCAGCTTACACACAGAAGTCAGTCATGTTTAGAACCACAGCTCCGGAGATGATAACATTTGAACTGTTGATAGAATCTGCAGCTCAATGTCACTAGAACCACAGCTCTGGAGATGATGACATTTGAACTGTCATGAACTTCTGCTCTCTCAAGGAGAAAAGTTCATTTTGATAGGATGGGATGGGATATTCCACCAATGCCCATGCATCAGTTACAGCTTTCAAAGACATGAATAAACCCTTGTGTCAACTGACAGTATCCCAAGTTGTAGGAGCCATGGCCTTGATGGAGGATATAAATGTGGCAGACCCAAGAGGAGACACCGAATGGATTGTTACTGGAAAATTGTGATTCTGAAACAACCAATTAAGATCTCACATTCATTCTTCATTCAGGAAAGCTACAAAGCTACAATGAGATGTAAAAATACCGGGAATATTTTCATTTGTGAGAAAACTGAAAAAAATGACTCATTAAATGCATGGCATTTGAGCATAATTTGGTCCACTTGTGTCACAGTTTGGACATACGCTGCACCTGTGTTAGTCACTCCATAACAGGATGTCTATGGCGGCTAAGAGATGGTGCTGCTGAGCAGTATTCACCATTAGCAACCCTTAAGAGTGCTTGTTCTTGCTAAAAGATGGCACTGCAGTCTACTAATACTTTAGCAGTCACTTTTTACTATGTAAATATTACACGAAATGCACAATATTGCTTTGCCATGAGCAAGGATGCACCAAGTAACACTATATAAACACAGAATCAGTCAGTAGGATCCTTTGGAGTTTAGTACAGCAATGTTGCAACTTATCTGCGTGTGCTGAAATGTAGTGTGCCGTGATCGTATTTAGAGATTTAAGTCACTCAAAATCTTCTGCATTGATGTTGAATTCTCTTGAATGTGCAATAGCACTAAATCTCTTAATAAATTCCCGAATTTCAATATCAAAATGTTGCTACTCACTAATATTTAAAGGAATTAAACAGTAACTTCATCTCACAGATTTATTCACAGCATCCATTACAGTTTCAGTCAGTTATATACACACGTTGCAGAGGACAGCCTACAGTTTTGAATACAACAGCAACAGATGGCCCAAAAGCCTCCTTTTCCTCCAACACTGGCTCTCCTGATTTTGGCTTACTCTGTTTTTGTTTGGAGGCTTTTCTTTTTCAGCAGTCAAGTATACTGCTGGAGATATGATTTCCTTTGGTTTTGCTGATGCAGGGAAAGGGTGGCAACCTGTGGTACACAGCTGTGTGGGTGGTGGCTGGACAGTACTTAACAGTGTGTCACTTTCAGACATGAACTGTAGCATATTTTGGAATGGAGTGTATCATATCACATAGACTTTGTTTTATTGGTAGAATACTGGGGAAGTGCAATCAAGGAGATTGCTACAAATCTTTCGTGCAACTGGTTCAAGAATATTGCATATGGGACCTGTACCATATAGGACTAACACAAGACACTGAACGTATACAGAGAAGGGCAGAACGAATAGTCACAGGTTTGTTTAATCTGTGGGACAATGTCACAGAGATACTGAAGGAACTGAAGTGGAAGACTATTGAAGATAGATATCAACTATCCCGAGAATGTCTAAATAAAGTTTCAAGAACCAGTTTTAAATGACGGCTATAGGAACATTCTACAACCCCTATGAATCACAGACTTAAGGATTGTGACGATAAATTTAGAATAATTACTGCACACACACACACACACACACACACACACACACACACATACACGTTCAAACAATCATTCTTCCTGCACTCCAATACATGAATGGAACAGGAAGAAACCCTAATAACTGGTATGATGAAACTTATCCTCTTTCATGCACCTCATGGTGGTTTGCAGAGTGTAGATGTAGACATAGATATATAAGGATTATATTGTCTGATTAATAATTATCGCCATATAATCAATGTGTCAATAATGATACAAAGCACAATTTTATGTGTACGTAACATGAATTTGCAAAAGTCAATATTTTTGGAAACGTAGAAAGACCAGTTTGTCACAAAGTGAAGTTTCTAACTGATAAACAAACTATGATTAACTAGTCTTAAAAAATGGCAGTATAACTAATAATAGGAACGTTTGAGATATGAACTTTTTTTCTTATTAATGGATTTGGTGTACCAGTTTTTGATCAGTTAACCTTATATTATGACTCCTAGACCATCAGTACTGCGTAAATCATTGAGCCAATAAAAACACTCATTTATGTAAACTGATTTGGTGTACCAGTTTTTGATCAGTTAACCTTATATTATGACTCCTAGACCATCAGTACTGCGTAAATCATTGAGCCAATAAAAACACTCATTTATGTAAACTGATTACGAAATGTGTGTGCTCAAAAAATTTACTGAAAAATCAACTTTGACTTAAAGGTCTTTCAGTCAAATTTATCTTTTGCACATACCCATGTTCTCGGAAGTGAACGCTTATGTCAATAATTGGACCAAATACTTCAAAACGTTTCCGCAACTGAGCCTTCGATGTTCCTTCATCAATGCGCCCAACATAAATGACTCGGCGTTCCTCAACTTGACGCTGTTTTTCACGGTCACTTATCTGGGAGATGTTTCTGCAGCGTGGTCCACGGAATGGAGAACGTGACCTGCCGAGAGCAAACAAACATGAACACTGCAAATGCAACCACACAATGTTTTCTTTGAAAATGCACAGTTTTTGATTGATGTCACAGTACCAACAATTAATTTTTCTTCCTATGAGTAATATAAGGATGAAAAACACAAAACATTTTGGATAAATAGCAAGGAGAAAAAAATTCAAACAGTTTTTCACAAGCCAAAATAATTTAACAAATTTAGTTGTTCTGATTCTGCCACTGCAAATGCTAAAAATGGCAAACAATGACCCAACATATGAAACCAAGACAGCCACTGTGAAATTCACCAAGCAATTTAGGAAAACTGTGGTCTGTTTGAAAGTGACTCTCAGTGTGTTAACTACTGTGCCACTTCATATGGTGATTTTGTTTAGTTATATTAATGGAGTGATCAGAATCCAAATTAGAACATATAAGTACTCTCCAATCACAAACTTGTGTGTTGGAAATTAATATACAGCTTAACATTTACTTAATACTTTTTCACTTTATATCATGTACTAGCGACTCGGGTTAATTCAAAGGAAGCATCGAGATGTGATACATCACTATTTGGCAGTTGTTTTGTTCAACTAATGACACGGAAGTCATTATAAATGAGTTCTGTGCAAAAATTTCCGAATATTTGTAATTTTGCACTGATAGGGTGTTGAAGCGAAATATGGTTGGCATCACTGCACACACCTGTGTCTAATATGTAACTGCCACAAGGTTCATTTTTGTACGTCTGTTAGTTATTGTTTGATGCTGTGTAGAGTAGAACATTGTGTCGCATAGTTAGCAAATTTCGAAATGGCAGAGTTAGTGGCACAACGCATCAGCATTAGATTTTGCATGGAACTCAATAAAACCTCTACGGAGACACACCAAATGATGCAGGAAGCCTACAGTGATGAATGCTTGAGCTGCACCGTGATACCAATGGTTTACATGGTTTAAAAATGGATGGAAGTTAAGGATGGTACTCATTGAGCAGGTCCTTCGACGTCTACCGACAATGCAAGTCAGGAATGTCAATGAAACTGTGTCTGTAAATGGAAGGCAGACTGTCCGAGAGATTACAGAAGAATGTAACACTTCAGCTGGATCATGTCATGAAATCCTGACACAGCATCTTGGAATGCATCGTGTTGCCACCAAGCTCGACGCAAGGCGTTATGAGTCAAGACCAGAAGACCTTCACCACGTAATCTGAGCTTTTGGATAGCACAAATGAGAATGAGATGTTCCTTAAGAGAATCATAACACGTGATGAGACATGGATCTACAGTTATGATATTGGGATGGTGAAAGGATGAAGATCTGTACTGATAGACGAGATAAAAGATGATCTGCAGATGGTGCTTCACGCGATTCAGCAAAAGGCATACTAAAACCACTTCCGGAAATGAAAATGACATAGGGAGCGGTTTATTAACTGTGTAGGAAAGTATTTTGAAGGAGACCATGCACAATAAGTAAAAGGTAAGTATAGAAAAATTTTATGGACAAAGTTGCAAATTTTTTTGAACAGATGTCATATAAGACAAGAACACTATACTTTCTCCTTCCAGAAAATGTACTGAAACGAACTGTCACTGTCTGGTTCATTATGCAAATATAACAATAAACAGTGCTAAAATGTACTATGTGATTCGAAGTATCAGAACACCCCCAAGAACATACATTTTTCATATTACATGCAGTGTGCTGCCACCTACTGCCAGATCAATCAGCGACCTCAGTAGTCATTACACATTGTGAGAGAGCAGAATGAGGCACTACTCGGAACTCACGCACTTCGAACGTGGTCAGGTGATTGGGTGTCACTTGTCACACATCTGTAAGCGAGATTTCCACACTCGTAAACACCCCTAGGTCGACTATTTCCAATGTGATAATGAAGTGGAGATGTGAAGGGACACATACAGCACAATTCTGTACAGGCTGACCTCGTCTGATGACTGAGAGACCGCCCAGACCGTCGCACAGGAATTCCAAACTGCATCAGGATCCACAGCAAGTACTATGACATTTAGGTAGAAGGTCAGAAAACTTGGATTTCATGGTCGAGCAGCTGCTCTTAAGCAATACATCTCACTGGTTAACTCCACGCGACGTCTCACTTGGTGTAAGGAGCGTACACATTGGATGACTGAACAGTCGAAAAACATTGTGCAGAGTGACAAATCACGGTACACGATGCGGCGATCCGATGGCAGGGTGTGGGTATGGCGAAAGCCCAGTGAATGTCATCTCATCTACCAGCGTGTGTAGTGCAAGCAGTGAAATTAGGAGGCGGTGGTGTTATGGTGTGGTCATGTTTTTTATAGAGGGGGCATGCACCCCTTGTTGTTTTGCATGGCACTATCACAGCACAGGCCTGCACTGATGTTTTAAGAACATTCTTGCTTCCCACTGTTGAAGAGCAATTTGGGGATGGCGATTGCATCTTTCAACATGATCAAGCACCTGTTCATAATGCATGGCCTGAGGCGGAGTGGTTACACGACAATAATATCCCTGTAATGGACTGGCCTGCCCAGACTCCTGACCTCTATCGTATAGATCATCTTTAAGATGTTTTGGAACGCCGACTTCGTGGCAGGTCCCACGGATCGACATCAATACCTCCCCTCAGTGCAGCACTCTGAGGAATGGGCTGCCATTCCTCAAGAAATCTTCCAGCACCAGGTTGAACATATGCCTGCGGGAAGCTGTCATCAAGGCTAAGAGTGGGCCAATGTTGTATTGAATTCCAGCATTACCAATGGAGTGCACCACACTTGTAAGTCATTTTCAGCCAGGTTTCCGGATACTTTTGATCGCATAGGGTATATCCCTTACTAAAGTAATTGTATTAACTTTTCATTTTTCTTTATGCAAACCATTATCTACAGCAATTGTAATCACCCTGCTTCCTACCACTAGTGGGCATTCCAGTTTTCATGGAGGGGGATTGATAGCAAGTGCTTTAAAAACATTGAGTTTCCAAAACATTTTGACATAAAGGATTTCATATATATACAAAGATGATGTGACTTACCAAACAAAAGTGCTGGCAGGTCTATATACACACACAAACATACACACAAAATTCAAGCTTTCGCAACCAATGGTTGCTTCTTCAGGAAAGAGGGAAGGAGAGGGAAAGACGAAAGGATGTGGGTTTTAAGGGAGAGGGTAAGAAGTTATTCCAATCCTGGGAGCGGAAAGACTTACCTTAGGAGGAAAAAAGGACAGGTACACACACACACACACACACACACACACACACACACACACACACACACACAGAGAGAGAGAGAGAGAGAGAGAGAGACAAGCAGACATTTGTAAAGGCCTTACCCTCTCCCTTAAAACCCACATCCTTCCGTCTTTCCCTCTCCTTCCCTCTTTCCTGATGAAGCAACCGTTGGTTGCGAAAGCTTGAATTTTGTGTGTGTGTTTGTGTGTCTACCAACCTGCCAGCACTTTCGTTTGGTAAGTCACTTGTTTTTCGATATATTTTTCCCACGTGGAATGTTTCCCTCTATTTAAACATTCCACGTGGGAAAAATATATCTAAAAACAAAAATTGTGTGACTTACCAAACAAAAGCACTGGCAGGTCGATAGACACACAAACATACACACAAAATTCGAGCTTTCGCAACCGGCGGTTGCTTCGTCAGAAAAGAGGGAAGGAGAGAGAAAGATGAAAGGATGTGGGTTTTAAGGGAGAGGGTATGGAGTCATTCCAATCCCGAGAGCGGAAAGACTTACCTTAAGGGAAAAAAAGGATAGGTATACACTCGCACGCACGCACGCACACACACACACACACACACACACACACACACACACACACACACACACACACACATCAATTCTCTTAAGGAACATGTGTATGCTTTAGCCTGGCAGTTAAACTATGTGGCTGGTATCCTGAAGGTTGCGAGGTTAAAATCCTATTCGGTGTACACCTTTATTATTTTATCTTTACCGAAATGACTGATCATTATTTATTCAATATTTAAAATTATGTGGACAAAGAGTCTAAATGACAAAATAATGAAACAAAGAAAAAATTGAGAGCAAATAAAAAAAGTTAAAATGTTGATTAAAATGACACAACTAGAGATTAGAATTTAAAAACATCATGTTTAAACCAATCAATTAATAAAAATGATTACCATTCATTTTGATAAAAATGTGAAATAGAATCAGTCTGCACCCAATAGGATCTGAACCTGCAACCTTCAGCATACTAGTGTAATTACCACTAGGTTATGGCATTGTTTGGAAATCAATACTAATTTCAAAACTCTAGTGATTCACCAAGAAATTTTGAATTTTCCTTTTTGTCATTGCTTACAAACAAGGACTCTTCTTCATGGTGAATGGCTACAGGGTATGGTCCCTGGTACCTATCCCACACCACCATATACACTGTTTCAAGAAGTCAGTCTCTCGCCTGGGAACCTCTCCTTGTTATTGGTGCCTCTTCTGGAGCATGTTTCTTGGATGTGTAAATTATCAAAGACCCCAGTTTCATGAAAACTGAAAAAGTTCATGGATTCTTAGCCTTGAATGAGCAAGGCCAAGTATTGCTCGTCCTTTATTCCACAGGTCCGCATTCTCTACTTAAGTTTATAAAATTTTTCGAACTGACCTAACAAGACACAATGACATGCTCTAGTCTTTCATGCTGTACATTTTATCCTATAACTTTCCATTACTTGAAATCATTTCAGGAAGATGGTTATACACTTTGAATGACAAAGTACATTTTTCCTCACTCCAAACCCACTCCTCCTGTCCTCCCCACCATTGCATTTTGCACACAGAAGAAACTTCCAGAATTATGATTTTTCATTAAAACACACAAATTAAGCATCAAAACACATTTCTTTGCAGTTTTGAGCAAATTACGATTGAGATTGTCTTTTCCATCACAAATAGCCATAAAGCAGAAGGTTTTACATCAAAAGGAATACTCAGTGCCTTAATACTGCCATTTTTACTATTTGAACGCTATCAGAAGTGAGTGACTGTTTGACAAGAAAATTAGTCTACTTTGCTGATTTTCATTCGCTTGTTATACGGTATTACATTTTGGGGTAACTCTTCCCTTTCTAAAAGGATATTTTTGGCTCAAAAACGGCAGTTTGGCCAATAAGTGGTGTGAGTTCACAAACCTCTTTTTGACCCCTGTTCACGAGTCTGGGTATTTTGACATTGGCTTCTCAATATACACATATTCCTTACTGTCATTACTTGTTAACAATATTAGCTTATTCCCAAGAACAAGCAACTCTTGTGCAAAGAAGTGTGCAGTATACTGCTGCATCCATTTTCAATAAGCTACCAATCAAATTCAAACATCTTAGCAATAATCCACGTGCATTCAAACTGAAACCGAAGAGTTTCCTCATGGGTCACTCCTTCTATTCTGTCGAGGAGTTCCTTGAAAAATTAAGATGATTCTTATTGTATTGTAGATTGCATTTATTTAAACTTATGGAGTGACTTTTTTCGGGTTCCTAAACATTTTATTTTTATCTGTTATTACTTTTATGTTGTACTTTTATGTACTGACATGTTCCACGAAAGAATTACCCAGACGGGATGGAAATCTGTAGATGTGGTGTATATGTACAGACATCCTAACAACTACAATTTCAGAAAAACTGGAAGGTTTATTCAAGAGAACGAGCTTCACAAATTGGGCAAGTCAGTAATGTGTTGGTCCACATTTGGCTCTTGTGCAAGCAGTTATTCGGCTTGGCACTTGCAGGTGGAGGCTGAGGGATATCATGCCAAATTTTGTCTGACTGGAGCGTCAGATTATCAAAATCCTAAGCTGACTGAAGGGTCCTGCCCATAATACTTCATATATTCTCAATTGGAGAGAGATCTGGCGACCATGCTGGCCACAGTAGGGTTTGACAGGCACAAAGACAAGCTATAGAAACTCCTGCTGAGTGTGAGAAGACATTACTTGCTAAAATGAAAGCCCAGGATAGCTTGCCACAGAGGGCAACAAAATGGGGCACAGAATATCAACAACATACCATTGTGTTCTAAGGGTTGCTGCGGATGACAACCGAAGGGTTACTGCTGTGAAATGAAATGGCACCCTGGGCCATCACTCCTGGATGTTGGGCTGTATGGTGGGCGGCAGTCAGGTTGGTATCCCACTGCTTTCCAGGGCGCCTCCAAACACACCTTCAATGGTCATCAGGTCTCAATTCAAAGCAGCATACATTAATGAAGAGGCCTGCTTCAAACTGAGCCCTGCTAACCAGCGAAGACCTATCTGGAGATGCCCTGGATAGTGGCAGCACAGTGATACATCAACAATATTCTACATCCCGTTTTGTTGCCATTCATGGCAAGCCATCCTGGGCTTGCACTTAAACAAGATAAGGACCACCCATACACAACATGTGTGTGTGTGTGTGTGTGTGTGTGTGTGTGTGTGTGTGTGTGTGTGGTGGGTATTTCTCTTTTTTCGATGAAGGCTCTGGCCAAATGCTTGTGTGTAAGTGTCTTTTAATTGTGACTTGTCTCCAACTTAGCATGTTATTTTACAGCAAGTAGCAGTCTTATCTTTTCCTGCATTATTGATACACTGTACACTGTTTGACTACAGACGTGTGGTGCAGGTAACCGTTCTTTATGACAAATTTACCCGGTCTTATTGGCACTGTCAAAAAACAAAGCAGGAGAGGAGTGCCATCTGCTTTGAGTAGTGCTGCTCTCCAGTGAAATGAAGTTACTTCCTGAAATAAGGGAAAAATTTTAGTCCTAAGATGGAAAGACAAAAGGACGTTTACATGCTAAGCTCAAGATACAGAGGTGACATGATATGCAAACAGAAGAGGAAGAGAAAAACACAAACCAGGAGCAGTACTTGACTACAGTAAGAACAAGCTTGATGTCAATCTCAGTGACCATCATTGGGACAGGTGGAAGACAAAGCTATCATTCCATCTCATCCTGATTGCAACTTCAAATGTACATGTGTAGCACATGCAAGTGGGGGAAAAAAAAAAAAAAAAAAAAAAAAAAAAGATTGTATATATTGGAATAGCCATTTCATTTCTGCTGCTTGCAAAGACTAATCACCAAATACCCTTTCCAACAGGGAAGAAGAAGGCACAGAAAACATGTAGAGTGTGCTCAGAGAGGGGCAAGAAGGAAGGAGGAGCCAACAGAAGCAAGTATACTGTGGTAAACAAAGCGAGGTTTTCTGTGCAACCCTGATTCCAGTGATACCACTCATTCAAAAAAGAACTATTTGAAACAAAAAAAATCATTCGCAGAAATTTAACAGTTACGATCTCTGTACACAAATACATGAACTCCACCATTTATATAAACAAACACTATATAATACGCAAAAACATTTTTTTTCATATTAGAAAACAGCTTCTTTACTTTTGTGGTGATGTCAGGTTACAAAACATGGCACCATAAATGACATGTATTTGAAGAAGAAATATAAACTTTATTTGGTCAAAGTAAAACAAATTTATGATTATTCCTGAATCTGTACCATACAGACAAAATACTCTAAAACTGGCTGGCACTGAGTAAGTAGATTTGCATATATGCATAGACCTCGAATTGATGTAATCATCATACTTGAATATATTCTTTTTTTATCTAAATTCAAAGGGGTAGGTAAGCTGAAAATGTAAATGCCATTTTATAATAGCAGATTCAAAAATGAAGGAAATTAACTCCTGGAGTTGTTATGTATTTCACACTTTCATTACGGCTACGTTCAAACAGAACAACAGGAGGTTCTCCCGTGGGATATGGAGGAATACTACAACCGAGGAATAGATTTGGAGGAGGAGCGTGGCTTGCCTTGCCACAAAGTAAAGTCACTGATAGCATTGAAATGCATTAACATGAAATTACATAAAGTAGTTCAATTCAATTTATAAATATTTCTATCGCAAGGTAAGCCAGAACCTGTTACAAAAACTGTTTCCCCGTTTCGCAGCCTGGCACAAATTTTCATTTGGCATATATTTAGACACTGATAACACTGAACGAAACAATTAACACTTTACTGAAGTCTACACACATAAGGAGTGGGAAACACAAAAAGGCTGCCAAATACTTTAGGAAGTGGGCAACATGAAAGACCAGCCAAGAAGTACAAGGAAAACAGAAATTGTATAGCAAGTATGCAGAAGTATCTACTATTAGACTTCATAATAAATAATGCAAAACCTGAGGTATTGAACACTGTAATGAATATTGTTAAGTGATCAAATTAATGTCACTGAAGGCAGTCTCACTATAAAACACAAAAGGAATGGGCAGGGAATTTTGCTAGGGCTGGTAGTTGAGGATGTATGTACTATCAAATTATATTGGGCATTACTCCATCTAGTTTCTGCGAACTTAGTTTACAAGACAGAAATCAGAGCAATCACTTGCCCAAATATAAACCTTTTTTAAAAAATTGTTGTTGTTATTGTTGTTGTGGTCTTCAGTCCTGAGACTGGTTTGATGCAGCTCTCCATGCTACTCTATCCTGTGCAAGTTGCTTCATCTCCAAAAACCTACTGCAACCTACATCCTTCTGAATCTGCTTAGTGTATTCATCTCTTGGCCTCTCTCTACAATTTTTACCCTCCACATTTTATATCCTCTCTACTTTGACCATCAGCAGTTATTTTGCTCCCCAAATAGCACAATTCCTTTACCACTTTAAATGTCTAATTTCCTAATTTAATTCTCTCAGCATCACCTGACTTAATTCGACTGCATTCCAGTATCCTCGTTTTGCTTTTGATAAAATTCATCTTATATCCTCCTTTCAAGACATCATCCATTCCCTTCAACTGCTCTTCCAAGTCCTGTCACTATCTCTGAGAGAATTACAATGTGATTGGCAAACCTCAAAGTTTTTATTTCTTCTCCATGGATTTTAATACCTACTTTTTTATTTTGTTTCCTTCACTGCTTGTTCAATATACAGACTGAATAACATTGGGGAGAGGCTGCAACCCTGTCTCACTCCCTTCCCAACCACTGCTTCCCTTTCATGTCCATTGACTCTCATAACTGCCATCTGGTTCCTGTACAAATTTTAAATAGCCTTTCGCTCCCTGTATTTTACCCCTGCCACCTTCAGAATTAGAAAGAGAGTATTCCAATCAACATTGTCAAAAGCTTCCTCTAAGTCTACAAATGCTAGAAACGTAGGTTTGCCTTTCCTTAATCTTTCTTCTAAGATAGGCCGTAGGGTCAGTAATGCCTCACGTGTTCCAACATTTCTACGGAATCCAAACTGATCTTCCCCCGAGGTCAGCATCTATCAGTTTTTCCATTCGTCTGTAAAGAATTCGCGTTAGTATTTTGCAGCTGTGACTTATTAAACTGATGGTTCGGTAATTTTCACATCTGTCAATACCTGCTTTCTTTGGGATTGGAATTATTATATCCTTCTTGAAGTCTGACAGAATTTCGCTGTCTCATAAATCTTGCTCACCAGATGGTAGATTGTTGTCACGACTGACTCTCCAAGGCTGTCAGTAGTTCTAATGCAATGTTGTCTACTCCTGGGTCCTTGTTTTGTCTCAGATATTCACGCAGTATCATATCTCCCATTTCATCTTCATCTACATCCCCTTCCATTTCCATAATATTGTCCTCAAGTGCATCGCCCTTGTATAGACCCTCTATATACTTCCACCTTTCTGCTTTCCCTTCTTTGCTTAGAACTGGGTTTCCATCTGAGTTCTTGATATTCATACAAGTGGTTCTCTTCTCTCCAAATGTCTCTTTAATTTTCCTGTAGGCAGTATCTATCTTACCCCTAGTAAGATAAGCCACTATATCCTTCCATTTGTACTCTGCCCATCCCTGCTTAACCATTTTGCACTTCCTGTCGATCTCATCTTTGAGACGTTTGTATTCCTTTTTGCCTGATTCATTTGCTGCATTTTTATCTTTTCTCCTTTCATCAATTAAATTCAATATTTCTTCTGTTGCCCAAGGATTTCTATTAGCCCTTGTCTTTTTACCTATCTGATCCTCTGCTGCCTCCACTACTTCATCCCTCAAAGCTACCCATTCGTCTTCTACTGTATTTCTTTCCCCCATTCCTGCCAATTGTTCAATTATTCTGTCCCTGAAACTTTGTACAACCTCTGGTTCTTTCAGTTTATCCAGGTCCCATCTCCTTAAATTCCCACCTTTTTGCAGTTTCTTCAGTTTTAATCTACAGTTCATAACAAATAGATTGTGGTCAGAGTCCACTTCTGCCCTTGGAAATGTCTTACAATTTAAAACCTGATTCCTATATCTCTGTCTTATCATTATATAATCTATATCCAGGCTTCTTCCATGTATACAACCTCCTTTTATGATTCTTGAACCAAGTGTTATCTATGATTAAGTTACGCTATGTGCACAATTCTACCAGGCGGCTTCCTCTTTCATTCCTTAACCCCATTCCATATTCACCTACTACGTTTCCTTCTCTCCCTTTTCCTACTACTGAATTCCAGTCATCCACGACTATTAAATTTTCGTCCCCTTCACTATCTGAATAATTTCTTTTATTTCATCATACATTTCTTCAATTTCTTCGTCATCTGCAGAGCTAGTTGGCATATAAACCTGTACTACTGTAGTAGCCGTGGGCTTCGTGTCTATCTTGGCCACAATAATGCGTTCACTATGCTGTTTGTAGTAGCTTACCCGCATTCCTATTTTCCTATTCATTATTAAACCTAATCCTGCATTGCCCCTATTTGACTTTTTATTTATAACCCTGTATTCGCCTGACCAAAAGTCTTGTTCCTCCTGCCACCGAACTTCACTAATTCCCACTATATCTAACTTTAACCTATCCATTTCCCTTTTTAAATTTTCTAACCTACCTGCCCCAATAAGGGATCTGACATTCCACGCTCCAATTTGTAGAATGCCAGTTTTCTTTCTCCTGATAACAACGTCCTCTTGAGTAGTCCCCGCCTGGAGATTCGAATGGGGGACTATTTTACCTCCGGAATATTTTACCCAAGAGGACACCATCATCATTTAACCATTCAGTAAAAGATGCATGCCCTCAGGAAAATTTTTAAAAACTGTAATAATAATTTATTTTCTACTCTTTCAAAGTCAAATTCTGACTAAAACTGTCCCAAATTACAGCATTAACAAATAAATAAATAAATAAATAACTAAATAAATAAATTTCCACTGGAACTGCTACAAGAAATTAAAAATACATAAAATGAACTACAAATTGGCAAATTCCTTTGGCTTCTATCCAAGACACAATCATATTCATTTTGCTGTTAGAAGACACACTTGACTGACATTCACCATCTCCCTTGGAGACCTGTCCTGCTGAAATATCACAGTACAATGATTACAATACATTTTGCTAATAACTAATAACATTAATCTATTAATTGTAAAAGTCAAATAGAAAACCGAACATAATACAAAGGAACCATATTACTAAATTATTAGTGTAAACTAACGACTGTGAAAGTAAGAGATGAGAATGAGCCCTGAACTAAGTTATGCGATGATAATAAGAGTAAGAGCACTTTATAGACATATGAGTAAATATAGGAAGAAATGTACTCTAACAATCTCTTCAGTGTTGACAAAACTGCAAAACCAGATTGTTTATGTGGGAGAGAGCGTTGTACCTGAGCCTTGAGCAATACTTAAGTTATTAAAGAAACAATAGAAGAAACTACCACAAATCATAGGAAAAAGATGAAAATCCTTGAAACTATGCCACAGTTTATTTTACTTACAACAGTTTATTATAGCATAAGGGAGTAAATAATACTGTTCTAATAAATACAAGGCAATCAGTTTTTTGGCCAAGCTATACCTGAGTTGCACTATCTGTCAATATGTGCTTAACAGTAGCACAGTTATTAGATTGTCACAGCTGTGAGTTACAAAATGAAAATATGTGAATTACACTATGATGCCCTATAATCAAGAACAGAGCAAATGACAACAATAAAAGAACAAGATGTTAATTAAAAAGTGCACAGAATACACAACTGGCAACCTGTAATTACTACACAATGGCCAGATTCATGATGGAAAAATAAACATGAAAACAAGGGTGAAGACTGAGACATGCAATCATCAATACCTCTGCCAACGATCTGCATATCCATCACGCCGTGGTCTGCCGCTGTGATGGGAGGGGCGAGAATTCCAGCGCAACCTCGATCTGGACCTGGATCGGGATCGGGACCATGACCTTGATCGAAAACGAGCTCCGCTACTCCAAGATCTCGAGCGACTTCGAGATGAGTAACTGAAAAGCCGAATTGAAATCTTCAGTTCTTTGATTTCAATGCCATTATGGAATTGTGTTACTGGCGTTCACAGTCTCCTTCACTGAATTTCAGTTTTAGTTCTTTTCTTGGATGCTGAACCTCCCTTGGTCATGTCAGTTTAATTCAATAATTATCAGAGAATGGGAGCTATGCACCACATTTCTGACAGTTTTGTTGGTATGAAATCATACAAGCATTTTAAAAAGAATATATTTATTGTCTCCACTGCACCATTTGTGCTAAATAAATGATAAAAGCAATACCCAATTTATAAGTGAAACTGTTGCACATTGTTCAAGGCTGTAGTGAAGAATCTTTCCTACACATTATCAACATTAGATGGCATTTTCTTCCAGATTGAAAAGAAAACAATGAAGCCGATAAGACCACAATCTGATCACATGAACTAAGTCCAAAAAGGTATACTATGCCAAATTTCAGCTGAATGGCCAACAAGAACTATAAAAAGACCAGTCAAAGCTTCCATCTTCCGAATATTAAGAGTGCATTAGAAGTTGCAGTGTGCAAGGACTTCGATTTTCTGCAGTACCAACATACAAAATTTCATTTTTTGATAGAACACTATATCACTAGAATCCAAGTTTTCACAGCTGGTATTTGGATTATTTGGATCCTTAGTGATTTCTGTTACATGGGTGCCCAGTGGCAGGGTCTCAGGCATGTATCTGTACCTAACATTTTAGCTCCAAATGCTGGACACCATCAGTTCATAACCACTATCAGTGCCTGCATAGCCTCTAATTATGTTTCCAGTATAAGGAGGTAAAATATTAAGCACAAAAATATGCCTTAGACTGTGGCATAATGCTATTTAACAGAAAACACACAATACAGCATTACTTAAAAGAATTGTTTATTACTCAGCACACAGCAGCTCATTCCATGTTTCTTAAATGGAATTTATGTGTAAAAAGGGATAATACACACAAAAGCTAAATGTAATGCATCTGTCACATATACACAGGTTACAGTACCATACATGACACTACTGCTTACTGTGTGCCTAGTGATGGTGACACATTTGGGACTGGCCATGCAACATCACACAACACTTTTAGTAACAACTCCTAAATAAGAGCACTTCCTCACTCAGACCACTTATTTATAACCATCATACAGATGTGAATAACAAATCATCTTTGACAGACCCTGTATCTTGAACAAGGGTCGTGTATACCATGGATGATGAAAACAAAGCCTTCCAAAGTCCAAGATGGAGGAATATCTCTGCATTAAAGAAGGAATCAATAATTTTGTTTTTTGTTGGAGCAGCCAAGAAAGATTATATCTACTTCATAATAGTGCAGAAATCACTTCATCACTGGCAGAAACTGTGTGATATTAAAAGACCTTGGTATATATTATTTTATCTCGATGCAGATTCACCCTTTCTGGAATAATTGTTCTTGTTTACTAGTGATAAGGGGGCACAACATAATTCTTTGTGAAGATTAATTTTATCAAATAGTCCGTCAATTGTCTCATTCCATGTGCTTTTGATGCACAATATAAATTACTCATGACCAGGAGACGAGATGAAATGCTTCCTTCCTCCACCCCTGCATTGAGACAGTAGGGTAGTGAAGCCAACCTAGCAAAATACACTGGCAGGGAAAAAAATCACAATAACAAGAATGAGTTGTGTGACAAACTTAAGTTGGTAGGCATATTTCTGCATCCAAAAGATGATGCCTCTTAAAATTTCTCGCCCGTCGCATAAGAGTGGTGCTGGTAGCGCCACAGCTATGAAGCAAATCAGGTTTGCTTTCATACGCACTGTAGTAGTCGTAACACTTGAGCTACCTTTGAAACTGGTTGTTGTGAGTTGATGTTAGTCAAGAATGGCTTTAACCCTTTAACTGCTCTGGACACGTTAACGCGTGCGCCTCTGTACCTGTCCCGGTGTGTTCTGAACGTGTTCAGACGCGCCACCAGTCTTTCCACCTGGTACTCTAAACGTGTCTACGTGTATACACATTCAGAGTACCTGGTAGAAGGACTGGTGGCACGTGTAAACATGTTCAGAGCACGCACGGACAGGTACAATGGCGCGCGCGTTAACACGTCCAGAGCAGTTAAAGGGTTAAGGCAACGAAGACGCTACAATCAACACCTCACCAATTTTGAATGAGATTGCATAACAGGGCTACAAGAAGCTGGATGTTCCTTCTGTGATACTGCAGAAAGGCTCGGCAGAAGTGTACCCACTGTAGATGACTACTGGCAGACATGGTTCATGAGAATGTACGGTCACATGAAGACCAGGGCCTCGAAAGCCACTGGCACTATTAAGGGGGAAGACCACTGTGTTCAGCATATGGCTCTGGTGCATTGTACTGCATCTGCGGCAGCAATTTGACCAGCAGTTGACACCACGGCACAACCAACTGTTACAAATCAGTTACTTCAAGGACAGCTCATACCCAGAAACCATGTAACATGCTTTCCACTGACCCCAAACCACTGCCATTTTTGACTTCAATGGTGTCAAGTGAGAACTCACTGGAGGGCAGGGTGGAGGTCTATTGTATTTTCTGAGAGAGTTGGTTCTGCCTCAGTGCCAGTGATGGCTGTGTGTTGGTTAGGAGAAGGGCTGTTGAGGACCTGCAACCAACTGGTCTGCATACTAGACACACTGGGCCTGCATCTGTAGTTATGATCTGGGGTGTGATTTTGTATGATAGCAGGAGCACTCATGATTATCCCACGTATCCTGACTGTAAATTTGTACATCAATCTGGTGATTCAACCTGTTGGGCTGTCACTCAGTTGTTTTCCATCAGGACAATGCATTCACATACCGCTGGTGTAACCCAACAAGTTCTACAGCCTATCAACATGCTGACTTGGCCTGTTCGATCACAAGATCTGTCCAATCAAGCACATACGAGACATCAGACGACTAACTCCAGCATCATTTACAAACAGCATTAACTGTCCCAGTATTGACCAACCAAGTGCAACAGACATGGAACTCCATCCCACAAACTGACAGCTGGAACCTGTACAACACAACACAACACATGCTTGTGTGTGTTTCTTACACTAAGAACAACACATACATCCATGCCCAAGGGAGGACTCGAACCTCCAGGGCCACGCATGCCTGCATTCAACCTTCTGACTGTTACCTCAGTTATTAATGTACCAGCATTTCATATTTACAATGCTTCTTTTGCACTTACATTATCCTGTGATCTTGCAATGTTAACCACTTAACATGTGTTACCTAGACAAAAGTATTTCAAAATTTCATTACTCTACAATAATTACTGTTTGGCGTTACGATATTTAAGTGTATAAATGCTATACTGTTTGAATATTAATCAGAGTGTGATCTGGGATGTCTGTGGGAAGTAGTGAAACTATTCGCTCTTATTGGGATATTCAGTCATGGAACCTTATAAGTAAGTCTGTGATGCCAAACTTCCATCCTCTAGTGTTTATCAACAGTAAATATACAGCAAATACACAGTCATGACAATTGGTCATATGCAGAAATGTTAATACAATCATAATATTACTGAAGTAGAATCATTACCAAATAGGAATAACAGGGATATTGAACACAGAAAAAGATGGCCAAGGTTTATTTGACACATGGAAAAGTGTCGCGAAGATGCTGAAAACATGAAACGGGAGATGCTCAAAGGCACACACAACAGATGAGCCAGAACATTACGACCGTTGACCTTCTATCAATACAAACCTGTCCAGATGATAGCAGCATCACCTAGCAAGGAATGAAGGCTAGTTAGATGCATACATGGTGCAAGAAATATCAGTAAGCATGCTGTTCGTGTGCAGAGTGGCAAGGATGCGCTACCTATCCGAGTTTGACCGAGGGCAGGTTGTGACGGTCAGGAGGCTTGGCACGAGCATTTCGGAAACTGCACAACTTGGCACATGTTCAAGGAGTGCTGTGGTGTGATGTGTGTCTTCAACACTTGGTGAAATTAAGGTGAAACTATGTCTAGACGTCATGGGGTTGGGCGGCCACCTCTCATTTCAGACACTGGACATCGTAGGGTGGGCAGACTGGTGAACACGGCAGGTGGCGAGATGTGACGGAACTAATATCATCAGACTTTAATGTTGGGCAGAGTACAAGTGTGTTTGAACACAGTGTACCAAACACTTCTATGGGCCTCCACAGCTGACGAACCATGCCTATGCCAACATTAACATCACAATATTGGCAACTATGACTTACATAGGCACATGAGCATCCATCATCACTGGACATTGGCACAATGGCAGAGCATTGCATCGTCTGATGGATCCTGATACCTTCCCAATCATGTTGATGAGAGGGTGTGAATCCATTGTCTTCCATGGGAACAATTCCTCGACAACTGTACTGCAGGACAGGGACAAGCTTGTGTGACTCCATTATGCTATGGGGAATATCCACTTGTGCATCCTTGGGTCCTGTGGAGCTCATGCAAGGCACCGCGACAGCCAAGAAGTATCTTACACCAGTTGCAGATCATGTACACCTATTCATAACTATCACGTTTCCCGAGGGCAGTGGTACTTTCCAACAAGATAATGTGCCACGTCACAAAGCCAGGAATGTGATGGAGTAGTTCGAGGATCAGTGGCGAGTTTCAATTGGTGTGCTGGCTCCCCAACTCGGCAGATCTAAATGCAATCAAACATATCTGGAATGTGATTAAACATAGCATCAGAGCTCATATCCCCCCTTCCTGGAATTTACCAGAATTAGGTGACTTGTGTATGTAGATGTGGTGCCACCAGCTTCCTCCATTGACCTACTAAGGCATCCCTGCTTCCATGACACAACACATCGCCACTGCTATCCACGCCACAGGTGGACATACAGGCTATTAGGTAGGTGATCATAATGTTCTGGCTAATCAGTGTACCAACTATCCAACAAAAGTCTACTTACAAGATATTAAGAACAAGTAATAACTGAAGAGCATTTTTTCAGAACTCGGCAAAGGCAAAAAATCATTTTTGGGGAAATGCAGTTTTTAAATCTCCTACCAAAATACTAATTACGTGAAAGAGATAATTTAACATTTGTAAAAAGCGCATAGGCACAATTTAGTCTGTGTTTGACTTCTCTAAAATTTTCATTGTTTATTTCAGAATAGAGGGACAAAGTCTCCTAGTTTTTTCAAAAGTCCATAAATGCAGAGATGGAAGTTAAAAGTATGCAAATACACACACAAAATTTTTTTTTTTTTTTCTTTTTAACATTAACCACAAAGAAAGCAACTTTATTGTTCATTTTGCGTAGAAATGCAGTAATGTGCAACAATTTAGCACTTTACTACCCATTTTCGCATAAATGTTTGATAAGCAAAATTGTAACAAATGCTATTGATATACAACATAAAATACTGGCTACAACAATGCTACACTGAGAATCTGCTGAGCACTTCCAAATCTACTGTGCACTTATAGAACTCTTTCACTCCTTCTGGTATGTTGAAATGCCTCAAAACATTTAAGACATCCTTTTTCTTTTCCTTGCTGACCACTTTCTCCCCTTTCAAGATGGATACAGTTTTCCTCACTTACTGGGCACAGTCACCGATTTCCGTACCTCAAACTCTACAGTACATTATTAAATGACCAATACTGAAACAATACTTTATTCTTAGACTTTTCATATATAATCACTCACTAAACACCTATTTTGAAAGCCATGTTAGATCATAGGGCTCTTAGTGCACTGGACTTGAGATCATTTGCTTCCCGATCTTAATTTCGAATCTTAGCGATGCTATGTTCTTCCAACTCTTTACAGCATTGAGCCATTGAAAATGTATCTTCCTTTTTCTGGCAGTCTTAATCTAACCTACCAAACACTGTCACAATTATAGACGTGATCACAAATAGGAAAACAGTGCACCACCATATTAAATTTTCTGCTTTCTTTCATGAAGGTCATTAGTGTGCACATCATTAATATCTTTTTTATTTTAACTGGTACAGGAGTCAAGACAGAAATAAGATCATTTGGACCATTTTCTGGTTGGGATACCTCAAGGTTTCAGAGAAAATTCAATAGAGCGGACACTACTTGGTTGTGTCCTTTCAATCCTTCTGTACAAAGCCAAATAAAGAAAGCAGTCCCTTTCTTTGTCTGTGCTCAGAAATGAATCAAAGCAGAAATTGTATAGTCAAATCTGTCTAAAAAAGTATACTTCAGCTACGGATAGTTTTGGTATAGGCCGATTCTTTTGTATATCAAAATGCGCAGTGAAACCCTGCTTTTACACTTTTCAAGGGACTAGAAAAAAATGGCGTAAAATGTGGGAAACAATTTTTTAAGCATTAAAAGTTACGTATACGATCCCGCTTGCATTTACACACTTTATGCAAGATACATGTACATAATAGGCATCAAAATACTTGTCAAGTGACTTGTTTACCATCTAATAATATTTTACTATTAAAACAACCGTCAATGTAATGGAAACTGGTAAGTAGAAAAGTGTGACTTAATTCAATACAGTACAATAATGGTTTTTGGAAAGGCTGCATCTGTCATTCATTACATAAATAATGAAACACTGCAACAGTTATGTGTGGTGTTTGCATATATGTTGTTCTATGTCTCTTACACTGTAATCATCTTCTTGATGTTATGAGGTACTTTGCCTCCTCAATTACGCAGGAAACCACCCACAAGCAAACATCATAAAAAATACGTATGTAAATATACCCACTTAACAACAAGGTATTAATTTTCCAAACAAGTGTTGCTACGCATGAAAAATATGTAACTGGTGGTCTGTTTAATCAAAGACATTTGCTCAAAGTTAGCAAGTGCCTCAGCTAGCACTACAAGTGTCCAAATGGATAAATACACTAAATATTGTTTTAATAATGCAAGTAAGATGACCACAACAATCACAAAGCTATGTGTGAACAGTAGACAGTTTGGAAATGGTAGTAATTGGTCATAATACTTTTATTCCAATGAGTGTAATTACTCCCATCAGCCACCATGGTGAGTAGCACTTGGGAGAGGCACAAGATAAAGCGTGACTTGTTTTGACTTTTACCTGTTTACCAGTTGAGATCAGCAGAGTAGAGTACCCTGGTGCCAATAAACTTAACAACATAACAATTGTCAACATTACTGAACGTCCTGCATAACGTAATGTCAATTCTTTTCTTGGCAAACATTTTTTCCATGATGCATAAATTGTGGAAAAATTGTAAACACGTTAACAGAAAATCAGTTGTGAATTAACATTGTGAACACACAAAATTTGACAGGAAGAATAAAAATGTTGTAAACAGCGGGAAAATGTTAATTACAGGAATGTAAAAGCAGGATTACATTCTACTTTAACTACATTTGGATTTTCCTCCTCCATTATTGCACAGAACTTTTTTGCACAAAGTTTGTGCAATTTGTGGTTTGTCATTATTGATCCTTTTCCCCCAGACCTTGTTTCTTTTAAGTGTCTGTCTTTGGACATCCCTGATGTTGCTTGAAATGTTGCAGAAGATACAGGTACTGTCTGGCCATCTTTTTTCCTTATATTGTACTTTATGAAAACAGCTTTTAGCTTCTTTCTTTATGTTTATTCTTCCTGGCTAGAACTGTGCATTAAGCAGAGGATCAAGTTGTTGTGTAAACTACTAATTTATTTCTACTACTTGTTCTGATGGCAAGTGCTTGTGTACATTTTTGCAGGAAACACTCACTTTACCACTATTTACAATGACATCCTACTTTTTTTTTTCTCACTTCGGGTCTCTCAGAAATAAATCAAAGTTTTAATTATCGACTTTTCTTTAGACTGCCTGATAGGAACTATAAAGTTTCGCAAAAGCTTGTAATTTCAACACTTTATCAAACAGCAAATATCAGCTTTTGACAAAATCGTTTCAGTAGGTTGTGCATGGCAACAAGGTTGGTTTGTAATTATACAAATCTAAATTTTGAACAACTCAGTATTTACCAACTTTTGAAAAAATGCTCATTAATTGAGAACTCCAGGCATACCCTACAACCTCCTACATTTTACTTCCGTGGGGATTGTAAAGACTGTTATACTAATTACAGTGATCAGTCTTTCCTCACCCCATAAACAAATGGAATGGACATATAGTTTACTAATGATGAAAACAAGATGAATACATACCTAACAATGTTTAGTTCTTAATCATGGATGTACATGTGAAAGTGTTTAGAATAACTGGATTTATAAAAGTGGTCATGTGTACAACTTGAAGCATGTATGTCTATGTTTTTCTAAATCTGACACGGGACTTTCTCCAACAGCTTAGTCTCCTTTTAAATGTGCTAGTCTGCCACTAGATGCCTCATCAGCATGGTAAGTAGCAATCTATCCTAATTCATATTGTTGGAATCATAATAGGTAAAATTAGGCACCAGCTTCAAAAATAAATGGACGTAGATATGGACAATTGCAAGGGGAAATTTGTAATGCCAAACAAGACCTCTACAAACTAAAGAAGAGTCACAAAACATTTTTTACCATTTGATGTACACACCAAAAAAAGTTTTGCATCCCCTCGGTTGCGTGAGTTCGGGAACCTGTACAGAAAATTGGAATAGAGATCAACATAAACAGCATTTCCATCCTTTTTACTGCTCATGAAAACCACACATTGCATGTTGTGCCACCATACAGCAAGACCTTCAGAGGTGGTGGTCCAGATTGCTGTACACACCGGTACCTCTAATACCTAGTAGCACGTCCTGTTACACTGATGCATGCCTGTATTCATTGTGGCATACTATCCATAAGTTCATCAAGGCACTGTTGGTCCAGATTGTCTCACTCCTCAACGACGATTTGGCATAGATCCCTCAGATTGATTGGTAGGTCACGTCGTCCATAAACGGCCCTTTTCAATCCATCCCACAGATGCTCTAGTGTTCATGTCTGGAGAACATGCTGGCCACTCTAGTCGAGCGATGTTGTTATCCTGAAGGAAGTCATTCACAAGATGTGCACGATGGGGGCACGAATTGTCATCCATGAAGATGAATGCCTCGCCAATACGCTGCCGATATGGTTGTACTATCAGGTGGAGCATGGCATTCACATACAGTAAAGCATTACGGTGCCTTCCGTGACCACCAGTGGCGTACGTCGGCAACGCATAATGCCACCCCAAAACACCAAGGAACCTCTACCTCACTGCACAGTGTGCCTCAGGCGTTCAGACTGACTGGTTTGCCTCCAAACACGTCTCCGACAATTGTCTGGTTGAAGGCATATGTGACACTCATTGGTGAAGAGAATGTGATGCCAATCCTGAGCGGTCCATTCTGCATGTTGTGGTTGCAAAGATGGACCTCACCATGGATGTCAGGAGTGACAATGCACACCATGCAGCCTACTGCACACAGCTTGAGTCTTAACACAACATCCCGTGGCTGCACGAAAAGCATTATTCAACATGGTGGCATTGATGTCAGGGTCCCTCCAAGCCATAATCTGTATGTAGCAGCCATCCACTGCAGTAGTAGCCCTTGGACAGCCTGAGCGAGGCATGTCATCTATAGCTCCTCTCTCTCTCTCTCTCTCTCTCTCTCTCTCTCTCTCCATCTCCTCCACATCCGAACACCGCTTTGGTTCACTCAGACACACCTGGACACTTCCCTTGTTGAGAGCCCGTCCTGGCACAAAGTGACAATGCAGACACGATTGAAATGCGGTTCTGACATGGTTGAACTAGAGACAACACGAGCCGCGTACCTCCTTCCTGGTGGAATGACTGGAACTGATCAGCTGTCAAACCCCCTCCGTTTAATAGGCGCTGCTCATGCATGGTTGTTTACATCTTTGGGTGGGTTTAGTGACATCTCTGAACAGTCAAAGGGACTGTGTCTGTGATACAACATCCACAGTCAACGCCTGTCTTCAGGAGTGATGCAAAACTTTTTTTGATGTGTGTATAAGTAGATTCCAATGTATGTGATACAGTTCACTAGAACAGTGACTGTAACTAAATCGTGTAAAAGAGGAATAATTTTATCTGCAAACTTGATGGTTAAATTACCTTCTATCATTTTGCACACGGTTTCGACTAAATAACTAATATTATTTTTCTAACTAACTAAATTTAATGGATACAATATTGAAAATTCCCTTATTTAATAATAAAACTCTTAACTTTTGTTTCATAGTAATCACATGCTTTCCAATTACGTAAACCCATCCACAATTTGAAGGTTGGTTTGAACAATTCAGTGTTTCACTAAGAATGGTCCTATTTGATGTATATGCCCTTTTACTTTTAACTGTCTCAGCCAGCAATGTGTAAGGGGATCTGCAAATTGGCATTTTTAACATTAATTTATCTTTTCCAGAAATGAAGGACTATGTAACACAAGATTCAGCAGTGTAAAATTTGCTACAGAAATCTGAACAGAATTCTGGATACACACATTATCGGAAGACATGGCTAAAAGTTGACTTAGTAGATACACACATCAAACAAAGCTCGTGGTGGTAGTTTTTTTGGCAGCACATTAGGATTCTACTCTCAACAAGCTTTGGTAAGCTACCTGAACAGGCGGTGTCATGTTGATATCAAGCACTTCACCACACAGTCTCACAAACCTACAAACAACAGCCTTGACATCAAGAAAAACATATTTATTGTAGAAAGACAGTGCAAATGGCTGAGAAATTACTAAGGTGCAACTAACTGTATTCTGAAAAAAACAGGAGTAATTACAAGCAATATTTTTCAAGAAGTGAATATAAAAGAACAAGCTATCCCGTGACAAGGGCCTAAGTTTTGGTGGTGAGTGTCCATAAATTGGTGACAGGTCTGAAAACAGAAATTTTATATGAATGCATCTTTATGTCAACACAAGAACCACATCTACAGATATATAGCTATATTCATTGCTTCAATTTTATCACTGTATATCCAGATATGCGGTAGCAGTAACTTCGACCAGTTCATAATGTTTCTTTAAAAAGCCATTTCACCTGAATGAGTTGCGAATGCTCAGTTGTGTTGCAGGTGATTTTGACTTGATACTACAAAGTATGCTGAAGCTTCTGAGCTGATTACTGTGTCTTGATAGACCTTAATTTCTAGATTGTTTAATTACAATACATATCTTGAAAATGGCTCCTGAGTTGTCAGAGAAGGAAAGAACAGAATATTTTGCATGCCTGCAACCAACCAACGAAACGAACAACCCACCCACCTAAAGGTAGAGGAATTAAAAGAAACAGGAACTAGTAGTACTGATTATATTGCAGATAATGCAGGTAGTAAAATCGAAAGGTCAACAGAAACTAGACAATTATACAGCAGGCAATGCTGAATACAGTGAAATTAATTTGCGATGCGTGTGGAGAAGTTTCACCATTGAGTGTTACATGAGCAACACAAACCCCTCCTTCAACATTAATATGTTGTTGTGGTCTTCAGTCCTGAGACTGGTTTGATGCAGCTCTCCATGCTAACCTATCCTGTGCAAGCTTCTTCATCTCCCAGAACCCACTGCAACCCACATCCTTCTGAATCTGCTTAGTGTAGTCATCTCTTGGTCTCCCTCTACGATTTTTACCCTCTACGCTGCCCTCCAATACTAAATTGGTGATCCCTTGATGCCTCAGAACATGTCCTACCAACCGATCCCTTCTTCTGGTCAAGTTGTGCCACAAACTTCTCTTCTCCCCAATCCTATTCAATACTTCCTCATTAGTTATGTGATCTACCCATCTAATCTTCAGCATTCTTCTGTAGCACCACGTTTCGAAAGCTTCTATTCTCTTCTTGTCCAAACTATTTATCGTCCATGTTTCACTTCCATACATGGCTACACTCCATTCAAATACTTTCAGAAATGACTTCCTGACACTTAAATCTATACTCGATGTTAACAAATTTCTCTTCTTCAGAAACGCTTTCCATGCCATTGCCAGTCTACATTTAATATCCTCTCTACTTCGACCACCATCAGTTATTTTGCTCCCCAAATAGCAAAACTCCTTTACTACTTTAAGTGACTCATTTCCTAATCCAATTCCCTCAGCATCACCCGACTTAATTTGACTACATTCCATTATCCTCGTTTTGCTCTTGTTGATGTTCATCTTATATCCTCCTTTCAAGACACTATCCATTCCGTTCAACTGCTCTTCCAAGTCCTTTGCTGTCTCTGACAGAATTACGATGTCATCGGCAAACCGCAGAGTTTTTATTTCTTCTCCATGGATTTTAATACCAACTCCAAATTTTTCTTTTGTTTCCTTTACTGCTTGCTCAATATACAGATTGAATAACATTGGGGATAGACTACAACCCTGTCTCATTCCCTTCCGAACCACTGCTTCCCTTTCATGTCCCTCGACTCTTAACTGCCAACTGGTTTCTGTACAAATTGTAAATAGCCTTTCACTCCCTATATTTTACCCCTGCCACCTTCAGAATTTTAAAGACAGTATTCCAGTCAACATTGTCAAAAGCTTTCTCTAAGTCTACAAATGCTAGAAACATAGGTTTGCCTTTCCTTAATCTAGCTTCTAAGATAAGTCGTAGGGTCAATATTGCCTCACGTGTTCCAACATTTCTACGGAATCCAAACTGATCTTCCCCGAGGTCGGCTTCTACTAGTTACTACATTAATATAGCACCCATAAAAAGATGACATTCACTACAACAGAGAAAAACAGAGAGGAAGTGGATGTTTTAATTTACTTTCACTATTTTTTGTGGACCGCTGGGGGAAAGAGGAGATTTTGGATCACATCCTGAATTCATAGAAGGTGCATAAATATTTAGTCAGATCTTGATCAGATTTCAGTGGTGCAAAGACTGGAAACTTGCTTTAAATGTTCAAAAGATAAAATTGTGTACTTCACAAAATGAAAAAAAAAAATAGTATCCTGTGACAATAATATCTAATGAGTTGCAGTTGGAATCAGCACACTCATACAAATAGCAACCAAACTATTATGTCATCAGTCCCTTTATCCTTGAAGAGACAGGTCTCCACGAACGTAGATCAGAGGTAGCTTAGCACACAAAATCTAGAGGAAGAAAACCTCAAGGTCTATGAAAGATCAACAAAGGTGAGATACAGGACAAAAAGAAGAAAGTGAGACAAGAGTAAGAAAGGCAGGCAAGGTGCACAAACTAGGTAGTAGCCAGAAGGCCCCCCAGAGCAGAGTGCAACGATGGGACACACATCCCCCGCCTCCCGCCACTTACCGGAGGTTCTCTACTCAGAAACTGCCTAGGAAAGACTAGCAACACAGGCAGGGCAAGACAAGCAAACAGAGACAAGAGATCAAGTCTAACAGACCACACGAGAGGGAGGGAAGAAGATTAAAAGAGCAGGTAGGGTGATGATTGGTCTGGACCATCCAGCCCAGACAACTGCAGCCTGGTCTGCAACAGTGTGTTCCGTCAACCACGCAATAGACCATTAAGGTTAAGTGGTCCTCCCTTAAAGTGAGTGGTAAAAAGCCCCCTTCACGAATATGTCTCAAAACTAAATCAGCCACTGAAGCACCCTCTCCTAACACTGCAGCATCATCATCTAACACCATGGGTAGCAAGTCACGGAGATTAGGAGTCAGCCACAGGGTGCCTAGGTTAGTACAGTCCACCAAAATGTGATGCAATGTCAAATTGGAACCACAACGGCAATGGTGTGGGTCCTCACGATGGAGGAGATGACCATGAGTAAGGCACATATGGCCGACGCAGAGCCAGGAAAGTACGGTGGTAGTCTCCTTATCACCCTCAGCTAGCATGGTGAAGTCAGAGTGGTCCATTCCATATTCCAGACTCAAACTCAATGGTGTACCACCAATCTGAAGTAGGTTTACTGGTAGAGATTTTGGCCAAGTTACCAGCAAGTTCATTCTACACAATCCCAATGTGGCCCACAGATGGTGGTCACGAAGCATCCACCTTGTTCGAGGTCATACAGGGAATCCTGAATAGCAATGACCAAGGGATAGCAAGGATAACATTGGTTAAGAGCTCACAAACTGCTCAAAGAGTTGCTCCACATGAGAAAAAACCCACTGGTGCTAGAGAGGATATGCTCAAGAGCCCGAGAGATGGATACCAACTCTGCAGTGAAAACACTACAACCATCTGGCAAAGAATGCAGTTCAGTATATCCCACATAAGTATAAGCAAAGCTCACATGACCAGCAACCATCGAGCCATCAGTATAGACAATTTCCATACCTTGGGATGAGTCAAGGATATATAAAAATAGATGGTGGAGGGCCTCGGGAGAGACCAAGTCTTTTGTACCTTGTGATAGGTCAAGATGAGACTGTGGCCAAGGGATGCACCACTGAGGTGCATGTATGTGGGCCCAGAGGAGAGATGGAAGAGGAAACAACTGGAGCTCAGAGAAGAGGGACCAGACACGGGCTGCAATCATAATCCCTGATTTGGGCTGCCTTTGCACAAGATGGATTTCTGTGTTTAGAAGGAGGAGATGGTAGTTTGGATGCTTGGGGGAGCTGTGAATGTGGAAGAGACGCCACCCTGCACAAGTAAGCTATTGACAGGGCTAGTTTGAAAGGCTCATGTTGCAAGTCGAAACCAACAGTGGCATATCAGATCCAGAATCCGCAATGCTGAGGGCGATGCCGAACCATATACCAGACTCCCATAATCAAGACGAAACTGTATAAGAGCTTTGTAAAACTGGGAAAGGATAGTGCGATCTGCACCCCAGCTGGTATTGCTCAGACAGTGAAGTGAATTAAAGTAGAGCCAGCACTTTCAATTAAACTTGCAAAAATGGGGAATCCACATGGACCAAGAATCAAAGACCAGTCCTAAAAAGCGATAAGTCTCCACCACATTGAGAAGTTGTTCGTCAAGGTACAGTTCTGGTTGTGGATGTACAGTACATCATTGACAGAAGGGCAGGATGAGAGTCTTGTCAATTAAAACCAAAAGTCATGGAAGAGGCAAGATGCCTGTGGTTTTCATGTGGCACCTTGCAGTTGCAGTGACACCAACACTACAGGTGCAATGGTAAAGACAAAAGTCATCAGCATGCAGGGAGGGTGATATTGAGGACCCCGTAACTGCTGCTAGATCATTGACGGTTACTAGAACGAGGGAATATGGTGGGGAGGGAGGGAGGGGGAACAATGAGAAGCACCAATGCAAACCTGGAACACATGGTGCAATTGGAAGTTCTGGATAAAAGTGGACCCTGGAGACCCCATTGGTGTAAGATAGCAAGGATGAGGTGTCGACATTTGTTGTCATAAGTCATTTTCAGGTTAAAGAAGACGGCTATGAGATGTTCACATCAGAGGGCAGGCATGGTTAAGTGGCCCCGAGAGCCCACTGTAGGAGATGTAACAGGCAGGAGTACCGTCACCAAAGGGGGCGACATCGTCATGACTGTAGCTTGTGACATTGCTGTAAATGCTGGGTGCTGCCGTTCCTACTTCTTTCTGGCCTCTTGGTCAATAGTTTGTTCAGAGTCCTGTGTTCCCGAATCTTCTTCTCCGTCTGGAAAATCATGCAATCTGGTGAGCATGTAGAATGGTGCTTTCCATAGCGGACAAAGATTGGGAGGGGGGAGGCAATAGGAGCATTTGCATGCTGTTCTTGTCCACAATCCCTACAGAGGGGGCTAGTGCTGCAATGCTAAGACATAAGCCCAAATTTCAGACCCTTAAAGCACAGCATAGGGGAGGGGAGGACACACATGGTTTCACATTACATCGACATACCATCATGTTTACCTATTCAGGCATTGAATCACCCCCAAAGGCCAATATGAAGGCACTGGTAATGACTGTTTTGTCCTTTGGTCGCCTATGCACCCAAGAGGCAAAGTGTACACCCATCACTCCAAGCTGGCACGTACATCATCATCAGATTGTTACAGCAGGTCTCTGTGCAAAATAATGCCCTGAACCATATGAATACTGTTATGGGGAGTGGTAGTCACTGGTGGGTCACCTGGCTTGTTACAAGCAAGTAGTGCCTGTGACTGGGCAGGGGGTGCTGTTTTGATCAAAATGGACCCCGTCTTCATTTTGGAGATAGCTGCAACTTCCTCAAACCTGTCTTCCAAGTTCTCCACAAATTACAGGGCGCGAGTATTTTTCTGCTTGCCAGTTAGCCCTACGTTCCTCCCACAGTGTAGCCAGGGAAGGAAACACATTAGGGTCATATCTCTCTGCAACAAAATGAGAACTGTCCTTTCACAGAGACTGTTGGGTGCTGTATGGCCACCAGGAGGAGGTAACTTCATCCACTTCATGTGTGGCCTTATCCGCCATGGTGCCACCCATTCCAAACAAGGACTCTCCCTACGGGTGCCACCCAGCCTCAGCAATGGCTACCTGGCAAGTAATCTGTTGCTTACAGTCCCCATGCTCCAGTCACGATGGGCACATACTCCTTGGCATACATGTGGAGTTTTCAGCTTGGCAGCAACAGTGCGATCCCTGCCTAGTCAGGAGGCTACCACTGTGCACCTTTACCAGGTCCACAATGTTAATCTGCACCTGATTTTGCGTAAACATATTTATAATTTTCCCGCAATTTACATTTTATGAATAAATGTTCATGAAGAAAAAACTGACAGAAAATGACGCTGGTGTGATGTTGGCTCTCAAGTAGTGTTTCAAACATTACGTAGTTCAGTTTATTTTCACAACAGTGTTCCATTCAGAGTATCTGAACTGGTAAACATGTCAAAGTTGGAACAATTCATACCGTATCTTCTGCTGCTGCCAAGCTCTACTGGGCATGGTGGCTGATCGGAGTATCTAGCTACATTTGAATAAGATATTGTGACCAATCGCAACCATTGCCAAAATGTCTCTACTGCGAATTGGCAGTTTTGTGATTGTTGTGATCATTGTGACAGCTTTGTCGAACCATATTTAGCACGTTTCAGAATTTGGCCACTTGTACCGCTAGTTGACACCATCACTCACTTTTCATTGCTCAAATGTTTAACAACAGTGCCAATTGCATATTTTTTCATGCTGAGTGTGTTTCAAGAATTTATTCTCATTGTCATATACAGTATTTACATGCGAATTTTTTGTGATGTTGCACAATCAATGTCAGTGATGGTTTGCTTGTGTGTGGTTTTCTACATAACTGAGGAGGCACAGTAAGTTACCTGACAACTACAGTGCAAGAGATGCAGAACAACACATACACAAACACCACACAAAGTACTTATGCACATATTTGCACTTGACAACGAGAAAAAATTATCGAAACATGTCATGCTAAGCATGAAAAAATATGTAAGTAGTGCAATGTTTCATTATTTAAATAACGAATAACAGCTGCAGGCTTTCCAAAAACGTCTATTATGACATATGAAGCTGAGTTAAAAGCTTCTACTTCCCAGACAGTTATCAATTCCACTTACATCAGCTGTTTCTATTAGATAATAAACAAGTCCCTGATTTGTATTTTAATGCGTATTATGTACATATATATCATACATAAAGTGCAAAAATGCAAGGGGGTATCCTACACATAACTTTTGCAGCTTAGAACATTATTAACCACAGTTTACATTTTCCTGCATTTTACACCATTTTTTGAAGTTCCCTGAAAATTGTAAAAGTGAGGTTTCACTGTATTATCTTATTAAAGAGAAGGGTACAAAGATGGAGCTAACACCACATCGGCTGACCTTTCCTGCACGATCCGCAAATCTGGAATGGGGAACATGGGTTTATTTAATGAAATATTGTAGAGAGTGACACAATTGGAAACTCCAAGTCCCAATCATAAACCTGTCCAAACAGAGCATACTCCAAGAATACCATCCGATGGAGAGGCAGAGAGGGAAGCAATAGTGGAAGGAAAAGCATGTAGCACAGAAACAAAGTAACGCTGCAAAGGCAGGCGTCCCATGACAGCACTTACTCACAAAAGAGCTGTGAGTCCCCTGGTGGACATGTCAAGGATAAAGCAGACAGCAGACTTTAGTTTATTGGCGCAGTCTACAAAGGAGATTGCTTACAAATCACTTGTGCGATAGGTTCTAGAATGCTGCTCAAGTATATGGGACCCACACCAAGTATGATTAACAGGGGATATCGAATATATACCGGAAAGGGCAGCTTCAAATATCACAGGTTTGTTTGACCTGTGAGGGTGTGTTACAGCGCCACTAATAAATTGAAATAATAGACTCTTGATGACGGACATAAACTATCCTGACAAGTCTAACAAAGTTTCATAAACCAGCTTTAAATGATAACTCTGGGAATGCACTAATTAGAATAACTAATTCAAACAATCATTCTTTCTGTGCTCCACACATGAATGGAATAAGAAGAAACCCAACAACTGGTACAATGGGGTGTACCCTCTGCCATGCACTTTACAGTTGTCAGGGCTATAGATGTGGATGTAGATTACTAAGGGGATTTACGAAGACAAACATTAAAATTTACAGCACTGCTAGTTCTTGTTGACTGCTCATAGACAACAACGCAAGAATACAGAAATCTGTGCACAGACACATTAGCTCATAGGCAACTTTCACAAACATTTGTTGTGTTTCCCTATCTGAGCTTAATGTATTGATTTCAGTTATGCATGCGCTTTTTTGTCCCCTTCAAACAGAGGAATCTAAATTGAAAGCTTGTGGTCTGGAAACTCCCCAATATTTTTACAATAAAATTTAGGAGATGTAGAGACGCCAAGGGGGAGGTAACCACGAGAAAAGGATTCAATAAGCAATGAAAGGTTAAGATTCCACATGACAGAGTGTAGATTGACAAAATTCTGAATGTATTAGGAAAGCAAGCAAATCTAAAATGGAAAATGGGAAGGCTCAATCTCGATATAGTGGGGATCAGCGACATAAAATGGAAAGAAAGCGATTATTTCTGGTCAGACAAATATAGGGTAATTATAGCAGCAGAACATGGTGTAACAGGAGAGGGATTTGTTATGAACAGGAAGATATGACAGAGAGGGAGTTACTGTGAAATAGTTCAGTGGCAGGTTGTTCTTAAACAGTATTGACAGCAAACAACTGCCAACAACAATAATTCTGGTATGTATGTCAATGAAACAAGCTGAAGATTAAGAGAAAATACATGAGAACATTTAACGAGTAATTGAGTATGTAAAGGAGATGAAAATTAAATAATCAAAAAGGGCTGAAACACAATAATAGGGGAAGGGTTAGCCGAAAGAATTACAGATGAAGAAGTATTGGATAGTAGGACAGAGAGGAGAAACAGACATGGAAAAAAAGAAAAAAATCCAGCTAGCAGTAATGAATACACTGCTCAAGAATCACAAGATGAGAAGGTACATTTAATGAACAGCGGGAGAGACAGGATGATTCCAGCTGGACTACATCATGGTCGGAAAGAGATTCTGAAATCAAATATTGGATTGCAACATGTACCCATGAGTAGATGCACACTTGGATCAAAATTTAATAATACAGTTTAAGAGGATAATTCATTCAGAAAAAGCAATGTGTAAAAAAGTTTGATACTAAATAGTGTGGAATGACAAGATGTGTATGAAGTTCTCTTAGGTTGTTGATACTGTGATTATCAAAATTTCAGTAGGCAATTCAGTTGAAGAGGTACTGACCTCTCTAAAAAGATCACACACAGAAGGTGGACAAACATAGGTACAAGGTAGATAACTGGGAAGAAATCTTGTGTAACAGAAGAAATAGTTCAATTGAACTACAAAAGAAGAATGTAAAAATATATTCACGAAAGATAGGAACACATCAATAAGTCACAGAGAAATGAAATAAACAGGAAGTTCAGTAAAGCCAAGGCGAAATGGCTGCAGCATATAGAAAGTCAGGACAAATCCAGCTTGTGTGTAGAATATATGAGACTGGAAACGTACCATCAGACTTCCAGAAAAATGTCACCAACACAGTTTCGAAGATAGCAAGAGCAGATAAGTGTGATTGCACAATCACATCAACAGCTTGTGCATTCACATTGCAGAGAGAAATAATATACAGACGAATGGAAAAAGAAATCTGAGGACTTATTAGCCAAGGTTCAGTCTGGTTCTAGGAAAAGTAAAGGCAAAGGACCACAGAAACATTTCACATCACATTTTATAATGGAAGCAAGACTTTAAAGTAAACAAGACATCATCATGAGATCTGTCTATCAAGAGAATTGTTTGACAATGTAAAATTGTCTAAGATGTTAGAAATTTTCATAAAAATAGCTTTACACTATCAGGAAAGATAAGTAATATACGATATGTAAAATATGGACAATGAGGTTGGAAGACCAAGAACAAAGTGTTCAAATAAAAGAAGTTTTAAGACGGGGATGCAGTCTTTTGTCTTTATTGTTGAATCTACCGTATTTACTCGAATCTAAGCCGCACTTTTTTTCTGGTTTTTGTAATCCAAAAAGCCGCCTGCGGCTTTGAATCGAGTGCAAAGTAAGCGTAAGTTCTGAAAAATGTTGGTAGGTGCCGCCACAACTAACTTCTGCTGTCTAATATATGCAGGGGTGAACAGGCATGCTTTGCAGGCACAAAGATAAATACTGGCACCAAAACCTTTGCGCCAGTAAATAAAAAAAAGATAGAAGATGAGCTTTTTTATCCGCCCCGAGTTTTGACCATTGCATTTTCATACATTATCCAACGAAGTAAACAGAAATTCTGTATTGTTCATCTCCGAATGTAGCATCCTTTCAAATATTAATAGCAAACAAAAATAAATTTCTTTACACAAAAATACCAACAATGCACAAGGCTTTAGGATTGTTGCATGAGTAGATACGCTGGGGCTCATTAATATTTCACGTAGCAGCTCCTATTGATTCGTGGAATTTTGTGAAGTGCTTGTTGGTGTTAGTGAATAACAATGAATCGCTTTCATTATAATGCCAAATTCAAGAGGGGAGTTATTTCTTTTTACGAACCAAGTTCTAATCATTTTGCAGGTCGGCGATATGGGACTGATGAGACCAATGTCAGGCGATGGCGACTGCAGAGAGACAAATTATTTGAATGTTCAAGTAGCAGGAAAGCATTTAGTGGGCCAAAGTGTGGCTGCTATTATGCACTACAAGTGATTTTAAATGAATTTGTTGAGGAACAGCATTAAAAATTCCTGCCTGTGAACGCCGAAATTTTAAAAATTAAGGCACATGAAACTGCAAGAGAGCAAAAAATCTAAAATTTTAAGGGTAGTCACAGCTGGATTGATTTGTTTATGAAGCACTGGGATTTTTCACTTCGGAGGCGAACTTCAGTTGCACAGAAGCTGCTGAAAAATTATGAAGAAAAACTTGTGGAATTTCAACGCTTCATAATTAGGTGGTGCACAGAAAAGCAATTCCTTATTGGTCAGATAGGAAATGCTGACCAAACTTGTGTATATTTTGACATGCCGTCAAATTATACGGTTGACGCCAAAGGAAAGAAAGACATAGGTGTTCTTACATCAAGGGCGTGAAAAACAGCGGATCTCCATCATGACTGCTTGCACAGCACACTGACATAAATTAGCCCCATTCATAGTTTTCAGGAGAAAGTCTTTATCGAAATCGGATGTATTTCCAAAAACTGTAACTGTACGAGCAAACAAAACTGGGTGGTTTTCGGAGGACATGGTGCTGTAATGGATTAGACGTATGTGGAACCTTTGTCCTGGTGCAATGCTTGGTTTACCCAGTCTGTTGGTAGGAGATGAGTACGCAGGCCATACAACACCTGCAGTACAACGAAAATTACAGGAAAGAAAAACAGATTTGGCAGTAAAAATGGTTCAAATGGCTCTGAGCACTATGGGACTTAACATCTTAGGTCATCAGTCCCCTAGAACTTAGAACTACTTAAACCTAACTAACCTAAGGACATCACACACATCCATGCCCGAGGCAGGATTCGAACCTGCGACCGTAGCAGTCCCGCGGTTCCGGACTGCAGCGCTAGAAGTGCACGACCACCGCGGCCGGCTTTGGCAGTAATTCCAGGTGGAATGACATCAATTCAGCAACCACTTGACGTCTGTTTGAATAAACCATTTAAGGGCAAGCTTAAATGCATGTACACAGACTGGCTTTCAAAAAGCGACAGACAGATGACACCAACAGGACATGAAAAACGCCCAAGTTTGTCGCAAGTGTGCCAGTGGATTTATGATGCATGGAAGTATGTTCCAAAGCAGACTGTGCAACAAGCAATTAAAAAATGTTCGATATTCAATGCACTGGATGGTACGGAGGACAATGTTCTGTATGAAAAAATGAGCAACAAAGAATCGAGTGATTCAACACTTAATTTCTAAGTTATTTTCATTCTTATTTTATAAGTGTTACTACTGTGCATTCAACGTGATAGAAAAGTGTGGAGCACTGCACCAAACCTGTCTTCGGACTGAAGACAACAACAACAACAACAACACACCCTGCATTTCAAGTCATCACTAAATATCTACTATGAAAATCCGACTGGCAAGACTGTTTGGGATGTATGTCAATATAGCCAACTCCACGTTCAGAATTCCACCCCCCCCCCCCCCCCCCCCAAACCTGTGACAAGAGATGGTTGCTAATAAGACCTTTATGAATCGTGAATCACATGCAGTTTTCTCTTCACCATAAGAATAATACGAATGTAAACATTATTCCACTTATTATTTCGTGTTTGTTGCTATATCATTTAAATCCTGTCTGCCCAATAAACTACGAAACTTGAGTGAGACAACAGCACATGCAGAAGAATATACGTATCATTGCTGAATAGTGATACAGTCAGAAATGAAGCACGCCAACTGACCAGATTTTTAAATCTAAAATTACTCTAATTTCTGTGCAGAATGTAATATAAGAGGCGTCTGCAAAAATTTTCAAACGGAGAAATTTTTTCGCTAAACTCTCATTCAGAACATTTTCTATCATACACAGTCTATTATTTGGTTGTCATTGATCACTATCAAAGAAAGCAGCAGCTCAAGTAACAACAAATAGCAGTCTCTTGCCATTGCTTTGCTAATGAGACAATTCCTCTCTCTCTCTCTCTCTCTCTCTCTCTCTCTCTCTCTCTCTCTCTCTCTCTTTTTTTTTTTTTTTTTTTTTTTTTTTTTTTTTTTTTTTTACTGTAAGCGGCGGAAGCACGCACAAAAGCAAGTCATGCCGCGAGCGGCGACAGGTCATAAACACTCAGAACGAGACAAACAATGCATGAAACACACGATAATGCATTTTCAGCTTAGAGTGACACAAACATGTATCACAAAGAGAACGGCACTTAACAAATCAAAGTAAAATAAGCAATCGATTCAAGTCAGACGAAGCACATGAAAAAGGAAGAGTACCCGTATAAATACAGACGGAGCGCCTGACGCATAGCAATGGCTACCTGGTAAAGCGTAACTGTTAAGCTTTGACTCAAACCGAACTACTGTAATTGTATCTTCATCCATTCAATCTAAATTGTGTCTTATGTTACAATGGATCAACTTTGTTTCGATTTGGAGGTGCGGTCTAAAACTTATCTCTTCCCTTGAATTTGGAGTCTCAAATTTCAGGTGCGGCTTAGATTCGAGTAAATATGGTATACATTATAGAAGCAATGATGGCAATAAGAGAGAGGTGCAATTCAGGATGGAAGTATACCAATGACTAGATTTATCAATGACAGCGAAGATGAAGAAGTAATAAAAGACCTGTTTGAATTAAATGGACAGTCTAATTAATGCAAAAACTAGATTGAAGATAAACCAAAGAAAGATAAAAGAGGAGCAGCAGAATGAAAAAAGACAAACTTAACATCCAAAATGGTGAATACAAAGTTAAGGAATTTTGATACATTTGAGGTAAAATAACACGATGTATGAAACAATGAGGACATAAAAAGCATACAAGCACGGCTGATGCAGGCACTCCTGGCCAAAAGAAGTCTGTTAGTATCAAACTCAGGCCCTAATTTGAGGAATAAATGTCTGAGAATGTATATTTGGAGCACAGCTCATGTGGCAATGAATCATGGACTGTGGAAAAACCAGAATAAGAAGAAAATCAAAGTGTTTGAAAACACTGACAAGGAGCATCAGGATGATAGGACACCTGTTAAGACACCAAGGAATATCTCCCATGGTACTAGAGGACCTGTGGAGGGTAAAATCTGTAGGGGATGACAGATACCGAAATACATCGAACAAATAACAGAGGGCGATGGGTGCAAATGCTACTCTGATATGAGGATAGGAGAGGAATTCATGGCCAGTCTTCTAAGGGTTGAATTGACTATAAAATATCACAGAGATGTCAGTAATGCTGTTTTACAATAAATGAACTTTTCTGGAATAAATGCATGCATCCTTTACAGGGCAGTTACAATGAAAGTTCTCCACTATAAGCAGTTTATACACTATCTCAGCAAAGAGAAAGAGAGTGTCAAAAACAATCCTCTGTAATTAGCAGTGGTTCAAATAATGAAAACAGGCCAGTGAGTAAGAAATGAAAAACAGTGTACAGTATCGAAAAGCCAGAAAATGACAATTGACGTACGTGATATCAGTAAGAAACCTTTGTGTGTAAAATCTACAAAAAACAATTTTACTTCCTATTGCATTCTTATCTCAAAACAAAATCAATCACAAAATAAGTGCAATTTCAATGTTTTTTGATAAAGTTTCTTTTCTCAGGTAACAATGTGTTAACATGGAAAAGAGGGGTAGCACCACAGACACTGTCAATTTGACTTCTGCTGCTGTTCTTTGTATAAGAATTTCGTAAATTCTTGTGTCAGTTACTTCTAGAGGTTGCTTCTTGCCACACAGAACAGACATTGGAGTCACAGCTAAGCACAATGAAAAGACTACTAAACATATAAGATAAGGCTTTCTTTGGAAACAGAAAACACACACACAAACACACACATACACACACACACACACATTCATCCATGCACAACTCACTCTCATATGGAGACATTGTCTCCGACAACTCATACATATATGACATTATTAAGAAAGCAGTAAGAATATTAATAAATTTTATTATACATTTAACAGAAATCGAGAACTGCTAACCTTGAAGATGAGCCTCCACGACTGGACCTTGAGGAGGATGACCGAGAGCAAGAACGGGATGCGCTCGAGTGCCTACGTTTGCTACTGAGAAAGAAACAGTGACATGAGAAAGCAATAATAAAGTACAGCAATGCATAACAGTAGTTTAAAACAGAGTAAATTAATGTTACAGCTTCATCCCAAAATTTATACAGCTATTTGTTGTCTGTAAATTTTGAACTATGGTAAAACCATGATCATGATGAATTAATGAACACCTGTGGAAAATTCAGGCATGTCAGAAGGAACACTGCATCATAATTCTTAACACCGAAGACACTACAACACCATATTTATCCGCCAATACCAGGCAGTGACTTTCAATTACAACATGTCCTCCTCCCTATGGGAATTACTGGTTTTCACAAATGAATGACATATGATCCTTTGGGTCAGGCCTTGAGCCATACACAAACAGACAAAGTGGTTAAGGTGAATGCTCATGTAATCAGGAAATCCAGGTTCAAGTTCAGCTTCAGCACAAAATTTTCATTGTTATCATTCCATTACACAGCCGATGGATCGAAAACACCGACCATGGTTTAATAACAAAATCCAGAGGATGCTCAGTAAGCGGAGGCTGTTCCACTATGTTCAAAAGGGAACGCATAAATGATGAAAACCGAAGGTTAGTTGAGATTCAAGCATCTGTGAAAAGATCTATGTGTGAAGCATACAACTACCACCAATACACCTTCGCAAAAGATTTGGCAGAGAACCCAAGAAAATTCAGGTCTCATGTAAAATTGCTAAGCGAGTCTAGGGCTTCCATCCAGTCTCTTGTTGATCAGTCTGGCATAGCAGTTGAAGATAGCAAAACAAAAGTCAAAGTCTTAATTTTCGCATTATAGACATCGTTCACAGAGGAGAATTGTACAAACACACCATCATCATATGGACTCCCATATGGACAACATAGTACTAAGCATCCCTGGCATAGAGAAACAACTGAAAGATTTGAAAGAAAATAAATCACCAGGCCTTGATGGAATTGCATTTAGATTTTACAAAGGGTACTCTAAAGTATTGGCCCCTTACCTAGACTACATTTACCACAAATCTCTCGCCCAGCAAACAGTCCCAAGCGACTGGAAAAGAGTCAAGGTGACTCCAGTACATAACAGGGGTAAAAGACCGGACCCGCAAAACTGCAGACCAATACCCCTGAATTCAGTTTGCTGCAGAATCCTTTAACATATTCTCAGTCCGAATACAATAAACTTTCTAGAGACAAAGAAGTTTACGTCCACGAATCAGCATGATTTTAGAAAGCATTGCTCACACAAAACTAAGCTTTCTCTTTTCTCGCATCATATACTGGGAACAATGGATGAAGGGCAACAGGAAGGTTCTATATTTCTAGATTTCTGGGAATCATTTGACACAGTGACCCACAGCAGGCATTGAATGAAGGTATGTGCATATGGAATAAGTTCTCAGATATGTGAGTGGCTTGAAGATTTCTAAGTAACAGAATCCAGTATGTTGTCCTCAACGGCAAGTGTTCAACAGAGACAAGGGTATTGTTAGGAGCACACCATATGAAGTATGATAGGTCCACTGTTGTTCTCTATATACATAAATGATTTGATGGACAGAGTGGTCAGCAATCTGTGATTTATTGCTGATGATGCTGAAATGTACAGTAAGGCGTCAAAGTTGAGTGAGAGTAAGAAGATACAAGACGACTTAGACAAAAATTTCCAGTTGGTGAGATGAATGGCAGCTAGCTATAAACGTGGAAAAATGAAAGTAAATCTGGATGAGCAGAAATAACAAACCTGTAATGTTCGGATACAGTATTACTAGTGTCCTGTTTGACACAGTCAAGCCGTTAAAATATCTGTGTGTATTTATGCTCTTCACGGGTATGCTGACAGATATGATCGTCTTCACTACACGATATTTTGGTGATCCATCCAGCTGCCACCTTGAGGGGCAATCACTGAGTGCACATTCACACTGGAACTGAATGAACATCAGAAACAGGGGCTCTTTTATACCCCAGGTCCATGCCATTGCACTGCAAGAAGCAGAAGAGCTGCCCCCTGCAAAGCAAAGAATTGCAGCGCTGCCAACGGTAGAAACTGGCGAAAGCGATAAATCGCAAATCAAGATTGTAGAACAAAAGCAAACTGTTACTTTTCATTTATTAAGATTTAGCAGGTCGAAAACCAGACTGCTGTTTTTTATTTCTAATATAATAGGGATCCATATCTTACTTAAAGGAAAACCTTTAATTCTATTAATAACATCATCAGATAATAGTATTTGGATGGATTCCTTGAGCACACAATCCCAGTAGCCAGAAGCTGGATCAAGATTTGCGTCTCTTTAAATGACATGACATGCCCTTCATTGAGACAATGTTTAGCGATAGCAGATCTTTCAGGCTGGAACAAATATATATGACATTGGAGTTCCACGCATCAGTCATGAACAGTGCAAATAGCCTGTCCAATAATAGGCCTTTCCACAATGGTTGGGAATTTCATAGACTCCAGGCTTTCTCAGCCCCAAATCATCTTTAACAGGTCCAAACAGAACTCTAGTCTCGGCCAAGGCAAAAGTACACATTTAATATCATATCTCCTGAGAATTATAATAATTTTTGAAGAAAGGGTAGAAAAGCAACCGATTTACTAGTATCTGGCGTTGGTTCTCTTGATGGTCCAAACTGTAAAAGCTCTCTTGACCAATGCACGTAGAACTCCCATGTGCTGATGTGGTGGATGACAGATCCTAGAATGAAGGTAGCGGTCCATATGTGTGGGTTTATAGTATACGCCATGTCCCAAGATACCATTTTCTTTTTTGTGTACATAACACCCAAAAAAGGTAATTTCCCATCTTTTTCAATATCCATCGAAAACTTTGTGTGTGTATGAAGACAGTTAAAATTATCTAAAAACAGATTAAGAGCTTCCATTCCACGAGGCCAAACAACGAAAGTATCATCCACTTTTCTCCAAAAACATGTAGGTTGAAAAGAAGACGACCTGAGAGTGATATGTTCAAAATCTTCCATAAAAAGACAATAGAGGACAGTTTGTTCAAAAAATACATCATAAAATAAAAAAATGTCGATGTCAACACATGGTGACACAGTTCAGTACTGTTATTAACCAATTAATGACAGCATACCCGCCGGGAAAATCTATGGGATCACATCTGTGTGCATTGTTGCAAAGCGATACGAAATGGAGCAAGCATATAAGAACTGTGACAGAAAAGGCAAATGGTTAACTTCAGTTTATTGGGAGAATTTCAGGAAATATTGCTTCAACTGTAAAGGAGACTGCATATATGATGCCTGTGCAATCAATTCGCATGTACTGCTCGAGTGTTCGGGATCCATACCAAGTCGAACTGAAGGAGGAATTGGAAGTAATTTTGTGACGGGCTGCTAGATTTGTTACCAGAAGTTAACATTCATTTTGCTGAACACTCGTGAGAAAATTTAGAGTACTGGCTTTGAAGCTGACTGCCAAATGATTCTACTGCTCCCAACATACATTGCAAATAAGGAGCACAAAGATAAGACATGATAAATTGAGGCTCATATGGAGACATATAGACTGTTGTTTTTTCCTCACTCTATTTGTGAGTTGAACATGAAAGGAAATTACTAGTGCTGGTACAGTGTACCCTCTGCCGCAGACCATACGGTGGCTTGTGGAGTGTAGATGTAGATGTAATGGTTGTCCATATTCACAACTGTGATTACAATTCATGGAAATGTATCTGTTGTACATGTGCACTGCAAAGGGTCACAGAATATGTCTATCTGGGTCAAGTGCTAAACATGAAAGGAGGCCTAAATTCAGAAATCTTTCAGCGCATTAAATTAGATTGGCAAGCCTACAGAAGATACTCTTCAGCTTTTAAGTCTAAGATATTGGCAAAGCTGAAGAAAGCTTATGGCTGCGACACATGGACATTAAATGAATTCATCGATATACAACTGAATATAGCCCAAAGAAGAATGAAAAGATCAATGTTGGGCTACATGAAGAAAGAAGCTGGTATCAGACAGACAACAAAGGTCAGCAAAATAATGGAAAGAGCAAATACATGAAATGACAGTGGGTTGGTCTTTTTTGGTAAATTGGGCTCTACTCTTTCATGTGAGTGACCTGACCAAGGGGCAGACTACCAGACAAATAGGACTGGGACTTAAGACGACAGATGGATTGAACAGGCAATGGGACGTTCAAATGAAAGAACCTGCAGGGACGCTATGTTGCATGCCGGTGATGATGATGACGACAACAACAATGATGGATATCTGAATAAGACTGGTATAGTCTATCAGCAAACTGAAGAGCGAGAAGCACTTTTAGTGAAGGACTTGCCCCCCCCCCACCAAACAGTATGAGAAGGTATCAATTTCCCGTCTAGCAGTGCAGTGGAATGTGTTGCAATTGAAGTAGATTCTGTTTGTCCAAGTTTCTTGCAGTAGTTGTTTTTGTTAGTAATTTCCACACTCAGTACAGTGTTCCTGCATTTGGTGGAAAGTAAAAACTCCAAATGCGATTAGCATTAGAACTCCACTGATTTTAATTGGCACACTGCAGAATGGCCGGTGTAACTTTGAAATCACATGTAGCTGCTCCTTGTGACATAGTAGGAAACAGAGAGTGGGTACTTGCCTGCTCACTCTTCAATTTGCAGACAGACTACAAGAAAAAAAAATTCAAACGAGGAAGTCGCAGAGTAGCTTTTACTTCATCAGTTTTGCTAACCAATCTTTGTAACTTCAACATGTTTAGTCCTTTACCACCATTTTTATTCTTGTTGATTTAAATAAAAAAATGTATACTTCACAATAATACCCTACCACAGTAAGCAACATTAACACTGCTTGGAAATATGCTTCACAAAGCTAGATGACATACATGTATCCAGCAATCAACACTTTATTCCAACTTCAATCAAAAAAGTCTCACCTTGTCCGCCTTCTAGATCGTGATCTCCTGCGATGGCGGCTGCGATTTCTCTGTCGTCTTTGTTTTCTTGACGGGGAATATGAAGAACTACGAGATGAACTTGATGAGCTTTGTGAGCTCTCACTGGAACTGGAACTAGAGCTAGAATGTCTTTTTGATCTATACTGCCGATGCCTGTGATCTCGTAACCTTCCTAACCTGTTGAATAGACCAAATACATTTTTATCCACTGAACTTGGGTTTCTTATGTGTATTAAATGTCACACAAAATACTTAAGGTGATAAAGAGTAGTACAGACAAATTGCTATATGTGGAAAAAGGACAGCAGCAGCATTCTTTAGGACTGTGTGTGTCATGTCAACTTAGTCATACAGTATGTAATTTGCCAATACAAAAGACATGAAGGCAATGGAAAAATCCAGTTATTCCCAAGTGTGCATCGAAGTACTCAACTTGTCTGAAAAGATGAATCATCTTAACTCATATGTATAAGAAAATCCAGTGACATAAAATTATTTATTTTAAAACAGCAAACTTTGTACAAAACAATGTGTTAAGTGTGTTTACAATTACCAGGGTAAGATTTGCATCAAAGAAAATTTTTGGAAACTCCACTGGAAAAGTCAGATATTTTGATGGCATTTTTGTACCAAAATACCAACAAAAGGAGTGTGACAGTTGATGTGGCAGTTTTGCTGTCCAATGTTATCAAAACATTGCGAAATTCATTAATTTAGCTTCGATTTGTGCACAAAGTGAAATAACACTGGCCATAGCATTGTCTGGGATTGCTGCCACGTTGTTAGGAGGGTGATGAACAGCTCAGTCTCTGCTCAAACTGCCACTGGATTTGCAAAAACAATATATGAACTGATGTACAACATTGCCAAAAATTCAGCAATGGAGAAAGTACTACCAAATTGAAAAATAATTATTTGGGATGAGTGTACAATGGTGCACAAATGAGCACTGGGGCAACCAATCGAGCATTGAGAGATCTGCACAATAATCTGGACACCTTTAGTGGTAGGACGATTCTGCTGGCCAGTAACGTTTGCCAAACACTGTTGGTCATTCCAAGATCAACAGCTGCTGATGAAATAAAAACTTGCTTCAAGTCATTGACTTTATGGAAATATATGAAAGCTCAAGTTAACAACAAATATACAAGTCACCTTAACAAATGATGAATAAGCGACAGGTTTTCCAAGCAATTATTAGACACTGGCAATTGAAAATTCTGGTTGATGCTCCCAATAGTGTCTTTTCATTTTCACACAATTTCTGTCAATTCAACAACATCAAAAGAAGATTTGATCACAAAAGTGTTCACGAATATTGCTGCAAATTACAAAACTGGGGCTAATTGCTTTCATGTAATCAATTCCATTACCGATACAGATGACGTCATCAATTAACCAATTGAAGCCACTGGATTTACCAGGAATGGAACTACACCATTTGCAGCTCCAGGTCGGCTTAGTGATAATCATGTTACGCAATCTGAACCAACCGAAACTATGCAGTGCGACAAGACTTGCTGTTAAGCAACTGACGAAGAATGTGAATGAAGTAATAATAATCATAGGAGAGTGCTAAGGCAAGTATGTTCCGATTCCACAAATACCACTGATTTCAACACAATTCTCATTTCAATTTAAGTGTGTCCACTTTCCAGTTTGCCTCATATTTTCAGTGTCTATTAATAAATCACAAGGCCAGTCATGGGAAGTGTGTGGAATAATCTCTGAACTACCATGTTTTTCCCATGGACAGTTGTACTTAGCGTGCTCAAGAGTCAGTAAATCACTGGCACTATTTGTTCATTATTCACCAAGTGTTGCAATGAATGCATTACAGACACTGACAAATTATTATTGAAACAATGAATTTAGATTTATTTCATTTTAATATATTCATCATCTTAATGGAATTGCTTTGTTTCAATTCACACCAATTCAAGGAAATTATTTGTTGGATGAATCCCTTCTCAACTGATTAACTGGCAATACAGACATGTTATACAATAAACATTTTCTGTTGGAAGTTGTTTATATTTGGCTACTTTTATAATCCTTCCTGTTCATATATTAAAACCATGGGAAATACTGTCATTAAAGCTATTTTCCCCACAGATCCAGCAAGTGGAAAGGTCTCTCTTACACTCCATGTACTGATTCCAAAAAATTTACCCATTCATTTTTACTTGTATTCCCAACCAGAGAAACAAATAAGGGGGGAGGAGAAGGAGGAGGCGGGGAGGAGGGAGGGGGAGGAGGGAGGGAGAGGGCGAGGGGGAGGAGGGAGGGGGAGGAGGGAGGGAGAGGGCGAGGGGGAGGAGGGAGGGGGAGGAGGGAGGGAGAGGGCGAGGGGGAGGAGGGAGGGGGAGGAGGGAGGGGCCCAGGGGGAGGAGGGAGGGGGCCGAGGGGAGGAGGGAGGAGGGAGGGGGCCAGGGGGAGGAGGGAGGGGCCCTGGGGGAGGAGGGAGGGGGCCGAGGGTAGGAGGGAGGGAGGGGCCCTGGGGGAGGAGGGAGGGGGCGATGGGGAGGAGGCGAGGAAGAGGGAAGGAGGGGGAGGGAGGGAGGGGGCGAGGAAGAGGGAAGGAGGGGGAGGGAGGGAGGGGGCGAGGAAGAGGGAAGGAGGGGGAGGGAGGGAGGGGGCGAGGAAGAGGGAAGGAGGGGGAGGGAGGGAGGGGCGAGGAAGAGGGAGGGAGGGAGGGGGCGAGGGGGAGGAGGGAGGGCGGCGAGGGGGAGGAGGGAGGGGGGCGAGGGGGAGGAGGGAGGGGGGCGAGGGGTAGGGAGGGGGGCGAGGGGTAGGGAGGGGGGCGAGGGGTAGGGAGGGGTGCGAGGGGTAGGGAGGGGTGCGAGGGGTAGGGAGGGGGCGAGGAGGAGGGAGGGGGCGAGGAGGAGGGAGGGGGCGAGGAGGAGGGAGGGGGCGAGGAGGAGGGAGGGGGCGAGGAGGAGGGAGGGGGCGAGGAGGAGGGAGGGGGCGAGGAGGAGGGAGGGGCGAGGAGGAGGGAGGGGCGAGGAGGAGGGAGGGGCGAGGAGGAGGGAGGGGCGAGGAGGAGGGAGGGGCGAGGAGGAGGGAGGAGCGAGGAGGAGGGAGGAGCGAGGAGGAGGGAGGAGCGAGGAGGAGGGAGGGGCGAGGAGGAGGGAGGGGCGAGGAGGAGGGAGGGGCGAGGAGGAGGGAGGGGGAGGAGGAGGGAGGGGGAGGAGGAGGGAGGGGCGAGGAGGAGGGAGTGGCGAGGAGGAGGGAGGGGCGAGGAGGAGGGAGGGGCGAGGAGGAGGGAGTGGCGAGGAGGAGGGAGGGGCGAGGAGGAGGGAGGGGCGAGGAGGAGGGAGGGGCGAGGAGGAGGGAGGGGCGAGGAGGAGGGAGGGGCGAGGAGGAGGGAGGGGCGAGGAGGAGGGAGGGGCGAGGAGGAGGGAGGGGCGAGGAGGAGGGAGGGGCGAGGAGGAGGGAGGGGCGAGGAGGAGGGAGGGGCGAGGAGGAGGGAGGGGCGAGGAGGAGGGAGGGGCGAGGAGGAGGGAGGGGCGAGGAGGGAGGGGGCGAGGAGGGAGGGGTCGAGGAGGGGGAGTAGGTGTAGGGGAGGAGAAGGGGGAGTAGGTGTAGGGGAGGAGAAGGGGGAGTAGGTGTAGGGGAGGAGAAGGGGGAGTAGGTGTAGGGGAGGAGAAGGGGGAGTAGGTGTAGGGGAGGAGAAGGGGGAGAGGTGTAGGGGAGGAGAAGGGGGAGTAGGTGTAGGGGAGGAGGAGGAGGTGGAAAGAAAACAGGAAGGATATGGGTATTACGAAGGGGAAGGAGGATACGGTCAGAGAGGTAAAACAGTAGAAGACGGATATATAGAGAGTGAGATAAGAGATACACAGGGGAGCAAAAGGAAGATAATCAACAGAGATTTTTTGGGGTGAGGGGAGGGGGTGGTGGAGGAGGAGGAGGAGGAGGAGGAGGAGGAGGAGGAGGAGGAAATGGACAAAGGGAGAGGGCTAGGGAGGAGGAGATGGACAGAGGTAGCGAGAAGAAGGAGATAGTAGGATAGACATCCAATTCCCATACGTATTTAGCAATTGCGAAATATTGCCAGGTTCGCTAGTTTATTTAAAGGGGGGTAGGACGTCAAACGGGCTGGGAGCAGGAGAGGCAGCACAGGACATTTTAATTTACACTGTCTATACTTTTACAAGTAAATTCATAAAACATTGTCAGCATGACCAAGAAGAATTCAGGATTCACACTTGTAGTAGCAGAAGTTCAAAAACATAACAAAATATCATTTTTTTCACTTTTGGCTGCATTTGTTGATATGGGTACACTGTACTTCATAAGTAAAAGACTGTTCGATGAATTCTGAACAGCATACAAACCATACTTACAAGTGTCAAACTCTAGAATCTATTTAATTTACGAAAAAATGAATGAGCTGTTACATTTTAAACTTTATGTTTAGAAAAAAAATCAAATTTTGTATTTAATTATCTCAATTTTTACCACAATTTTTTATAGATTTGGAAAATTCTAGAGTTCATACACCTGTAACTATGGTTTGTATGCTGTGCAAAATTCATCAAAAAATCTCTTACTTAGCAACAAATGCAGCCAACAGTAAGTGAAAAAATGATGAAATTTCATAACTAAAAAAAATAAAATATTTTGTTATGTTTTTGCACTTCCACTGCTGTTGAGTGTGACTCCTGAATCCTTCCTGGTCATGCTGACAAAAGTTTTATGAATTTATTTGTAAAAGTATAGACAGTAGAAAATAAAATGTCCTGTGGTGCCTCTCCTGCTCCAAGTTGGCCCGTTTGATGTCCTAGCCCCCCTTAAATCAGGGTGTATAAGCGGACAAGAAAAAATATGTACGCTGTAAATTTTCGTACAACGAAAGTGTAAATTTAAATTTTATTTTCCGAAGCCTTGAAATCAAGATTGCAATGCACTTTTGTAGCCAGTCATGTCACGTGATCTCGCCAGGGGTTGACAAGAGGATATTCGACCATAGGACACGTGATGTAGTCAGCCAATAGCGATATCACTGTTAAGTCGGGCGTGCACACACATAGGAAACGTTAATGGTTTAAATTATTATACATACTGTTACTACAAGAAAAGCAGAGCCTTCACATATTATCTTGGTCTCTATGATTAATAAGCTGCAAGAGAAGCTAAGCTTTCACATATAATGTTGACATTTTTTGCGCGTTACACTTTAAGATACAGCCCACAAATGTGCCAGTAAAATTTTTAATAAAGACATAAATGTCTTGATCTTCTGGGCTCGAAAATTTTCTAAATGTACTCAAAGACTTTACTTTTAAATGAGAGTCAAACACTCTGTGATTTAAGAAATTCATTGTTCATTCTCGCACATAGTTCATCTTACATAAAAGGAAATTTACTTTAAAAATAACACTTTTCAAATAACCATTCGCAATGTTTTTCCACGACGTGTTAGAAATAGGTTCGTTTCAGCAGTTGCCAGAGAGTGCCAGACAACAGACGTCACCGCGCTTGTGCAGCTACTAGGATGCGGGAAGTGCATATGTTCATAGGTGTAAGACATTAAAAGATTGTACAATATGTCAAAAAGGAACAAGACATCAGAGAATACGCCAAGAGCATCGGAATTTTTCGTGAACCATACTAAAACGCATAATTCAGCTTAAAGTGCACATTTGTATGTGCAGATTCTGATGTAAATTTTGTTGAAGTACCAGTACTGTATTATCTGACATAATGTCATATGTGCTAAAAGATAGAAACATGCACTTTTGAAATGCAGCGAACAGTTGAAACTAGCCAATAGTGTGGAATTGAACACTTGGTTTCAAATAAATTGACTGCTTCATCGGAAAAGATTAATAAAAGCCAAATTTCTTTAGCAAATCAACAAAAATAACTTCACTGTTCTGCAAGGCAATTAATACTTGACTGCCAGAAAGGTGGAAATAAAATAAAACCTGAAACTAATAGCATATTTTAGCTTTCTGTACTCATGTCAATGTACATTTAATTCACTTAATACCTCCCAGCCACAGAAATCCATTTTGTTTTCACTTGACGTGAGAGCAATAAACGAAGAGGAAACAGCAAAATCACTAAATGTAAATGCCAGTCACGTGGAGATTATCCACTTCCTCACTCTAACTCAGACTGCTCTGTGCATCGGGGGAGGAGGGGAAGGGGGGATAATTTGTAACCGGCAGAACACGAAATTCTTCAGAAAAACTGCATCCTTTATTGCCCATAACTAATAAGTAGCTTTTTTGTCTGCACAAAATTAAATATAAAATACATGAAACCAGTAGAAGAGACAAGCAAGACAGTGCACATTTCTTCAGTCCATAAGTCCTAGCAGTTTTTCTCTCCACCCTTGTTACAGCTTTACATGGCGTGCTTTCCTTTCTGGGAAAGAATCTATTACCTCAAAGATCATCAAATGTTTTGCTACATGAAAAGAAGAAATGTCTTTGTCTACTACTGAAAAAGTACCCAAGACCTGTGTGGTTTATCTGTGTGATTTTGTGTAGTTTGTCACTGTCTGCTAGATAAAACAAAATAGGCCATTCTCATATTGCAGCTACTGTAACACACACCAAATAAACGAGACAGTTTTGGCACAAATGGTCATTCTTATAACACGAGAAAATATAATTCAGAAAGTACCAATATCAAATGCTTATTAGGCCTACAAGCAAAAAAGTTTTATGCTCGGAAATAGTTTCACATTTCGTTCATACGCTCCAGCTTCTCAAGCATGAGACTGAAAAGTAGTAGCATGAAATTTTTTATATATTTGTAATTGTCTTATTCTTCCATAATTTGTGTGATGTCCCCGTTTCTTCTCCTTCCTCGTTCTACCAAACAATCTTGTTATCACTAATACTGTAACTTATTCTCCACTTAACTTTGCTAACCCTGCCACAATCAATGGTTTAGTTATCCCGCGCTTAATCTCCAGTTAGGCATTATTATGTCTTCATACAACGCGTTTTCCGCACTACTCGGGCGACTGTTACCGGGAACAGTACATCTGGTCCTCACTAGTGTAGCGGTCTGGCCAAAAATTTTCTATCAAAATTTCATTTTCTTGGATACACCAGGAAGAAAATAGGTAATCTTCCTTACCTATCACTCCTGTTGGTCGTTTATTTCCACTCTGGTTGTCTGAATCTATGGATTTCGCTGGCAATCATAACAACTCTGATCATTCGCAAACACAGTCCACCACAAAAATAAACAGGAATTGCCATTCACCCGTTCAGCTTTATTCTGCTCAGCTCATATAGCCCCGTGCCCTTCTGTCTGCAGGAAAGTTTATTTCTAGATGCAATGGGATTCCACTGGCAGATACGTGACGTACACTATACACACGTTCAAAATTCAACTTACGACTCATTCAGAAATAAACTTAGAATATGTTCTAAAATGTTAAAAAACCAACAGGGATGCGTTTCAAAATCATGTGAATAATCTACAGACCAACACGCGCTGAATACTAGGCGCTTTGTGAAACAAGGTTTTCTCCCCTCAAGAATATTCCTTGAAATTGCCGCCCGGGGTAGATACCCGGTTTGCCCCCAATGAATCTGGCAACTTGCACGTGCCAGTAAAACTTTTTTTCCGGGTAGCATTTTGCTGTTGCTGCAGCTGCTGCTTATACACTTAACAGTCACACTTCTGTAGCCAGAAGTGGGAGAAGGTACTACACATGCACGACTCAACTGTGCATGAGCCCGCCCACAACTGCTCAAACGAATCTAAAGTAAAGAGTTGTGACATCACGCTCATCAGAGACGAAGGCAATTTGTTGTTATGAAGCACTGAACAGTCTTCCTAAGGCCTTTAACACATTTTGCTATTGGCAGAGGCTTGTATGAGCACTGTCTTTACCGTATTTACTCAAATCTAAGCCACACTTTTTTTCTGGTTTTTGTAATCCATAAAACCGCCTGCGGCTTAGAATCGAGTACAAAGTAATCAGAAGTTCTGAAAAATGCTGGAAGGTCCCGCCACAACTAACTTTTGTTGTGGAATATATGTAGCGTTACGCAGGGCCTGCTTTGCAGGCACAAAGATAAATACTGGCGCCAAAACCTTTGTGTCAGAAAATAAAATAAATAAAAAAAAGTAAATACAAATTGCATATTGTTCATCTTCGAATGTAGCAGCATTACAATATACTACGAAAATCCGACTGGCAAGACTGTTTGGGATGTTTGCAAATATGGCCAACTCCATGTTTCCTACCTGTGAGAAGAGGTGGTTGCTAATAGGAACTTTTATGAATTGTGAATCACATGCAGTGTTCTCTTCGCCATAAGAATAATACGAATATAAACATTTTGCCCTGTACTCTTTCATGTTTGCTGCTATCTCATTTAAATCCTGTCTGCCTCATAAACAACGAAATTAGAGTGAGACAACAGCAAACGTGGGAGAATATACGTATCATGTCATGTTTATACTCGTATTACTCTTATGCCTAATAGTGACACAGTCAGAAATGAAGCACGGCAATTGACTATATTTTTCAATCTAAGATGACTAATTTCTGTGCAGAAATGTAATGTACTAAAGAGGCGCCTCCAAAGATTTTCAAACAGAGAAAATTTTTCGCCTAAACTCTCGTTCACATCATCATCTATCATACACAGTCTATTATTTGCTTCTTGTTGATCATTTAAAAAAAAAGCAGCAGTGTTAAGTAACAACAAATAGCAGTCTCTTGCCATTGTTTCGCCAATGAGATGATTCTCCTTTTTTTTAAAAAAAAAAAAAAAAAAAGAAATACCTATAACAGAGAGAACGGCACTTATCAGATTAACAAAAAATAAGCAGCAATCAATTCAAACCAGACGAAGCATGTGAAAAAGAAAAGGTACCCGTATAAATACGGACAGAGCGCCTGATGCATAGCAACGGCTACCTGGTATAGCTTAATTGCTAAGCTTACAATTCGAACCAAACTACTGTAGCTGTATCGTCATTCATTCAACCTAAATTGTATCTCATATTACAATGGACCAACTTTGTTTCGATTTGGAAGTGCGGCCGAAAACTTTTCTCTTCCCTTGAATTTAGAGTCTCAAATTTCAGGTGTCGCTTAGATTCGCGAATTATCATCGTATGAGTTGGCTACGTGTTTGAAATCAAACTCAAGTTTTCTTTGAACCTTTCAGCAACTGTATCATCTGAATTGGGAGGTCGGTAAAAGGATCCAATTATTATTTTATTCCAGTTGCCAACAATGACCTCTGCCCATACTAACTCACAGAAAGTATATACTTCAATTTCGCGACAAGATAAACTACTTCTGACAGCAACAAACACACCACCGCCAACCGTGTTTAGCCTATCCTTTCGAAACATCGTTAGGTTCTTCGCGAAAATTTCGGCTGAGCTTATATCCGGCTTTAGCCAGCTTTCAGTACCTATAACGATTTGAGCATCAGTGCTTTCTATTAGCACTTGGAGCTCTGATACTTTCCCAACACAGCTACTACAATTTACGACTGTTATACCAATGGTTCCTCTATCTATGTTTTTCCTGTGTTCAGTGTCCATCCTTTTTGACTGGAGCTCTTCTTGTGTTTTCTCGAGACCCTCTAACCTAAAAAACTGCCTAGTCCATGCCACACAGCCCCTGCTACCCGTGTAGCAGCCTCCTGTGCATAGTGGACACCTGACCTATTCATCGGAACTCAAAACCCAAACACCCTTCGGCGCAAGTCGAGGAATCTGCAGCTTACACCGTCACAGAACCACATGAGCCTCTGACTCAAACCCTCCACTCGGCACTGTACCAGAGCTCCGCAATCGGCCCTGTTGACTATGCTGCAAATGGTCAGCTCTGCTTTTTATCTTGCAAGCAAGACTGGCAGCCTTTACCACTTCTGTTAGCCGCTCGAAACCAGAAAGACTCTCTTCTGATCCAAAGTGACACACATCATTGGTACAGACGTGAGCAACCACCTGCAGTTGGCTGCACCCTGTGCTCTTCATGGCATCCAGGAGGAGCCTTTCCACATCTGGAATGACTCCACACAGAGTGCACATTGGTTTTCTTACCCTTCTTTTCAGCCAAGTTCCTAAGGAGCCCCATAACGCGCCTAATGTTAGAGCTCACAACTACCAATAATCCCACCCTCTGTGATTGCCCGCATCTTGCAGGCTGAGAGGTTTCCTCTGAAAGATGACAGGCAATAGCACCTGGCACCTGTTTGTCAGACAAACCAGGGAGGCCTTACGTGTGGCCACCTAGGAAGTCTTTCGCCGCCTCCTTCGCCCCAGAGCGACCTCCCACTCAACCACAGGTGAAGTGTCAGCCTCAGTGCGAGCAGTAGCTGGGATGGCAACCGATGAGGACTGATGGGAGGACTCTGACGTGCTGGGCGGCCGTTGGATCCCTACAGTCGACCCACAACAATGTTGCCCAGCCATTGCAGCCTGAAGCTGTGCAACGAAGCCATCACAGCCTGAAGCTGAGATCAAGTGTCACCAACTCTGCTTGCACCCGCACACAACCATCGCAGTCCCTGTCCATACTGAAGACCATGGAAAACTAAACTATGCAGATGAACGGACTATTGGCACATGCTGCGCAACTCTACTCTAGACGCTGACGGAAATGCATGAACTGTGTCTAGTAATATGCAGATATTCAGAAACCTAACTATCAAAGCATTCAGGATAAACTAAATAATTTGCCCCTGATTAGGAACTTTTAATATGTCACAAAATCGGTTTACTTTCCAATGCAAATGAAAACGCAACAACTGTGGCTATTAGATATTAAATTTAGTTGCAGAAACTCAAGAAACTAAACTATTAAAGCACACAGATGATACAATAAAATTTGCTCCTGGTTAAGAACTCGAAAATGACACAAAAGCAGTTACTTCCCTGCTGCTGCGTCTGTTTCTGTCGGCTACTGCTGCCTGACTGTCACAGATATACTGAAGAAACTAAATTAGCTGACTCTTGTAGATAGATGTAGGCTATCCCAAGAAAATATATTAAGTTTCAACAAGCTTAAAATCATGATTCTAGGAATATCTAACAACCCCCTACATATCACTCTTATAGAGATTGTGACAACAATATTAGAATAATTACAGCATGCACAGAGGCGTTGAAACAAACATTCTTCCCGCACTCCATATGTGAACGGACTGGGAAGAAACCTGAACAACTGGTACAATGAGACATATCCTCTGCCCAGCACTTAGCTGTGATTTGCAGGGTACAGATGTAGATGTTCAAATAGAAGTAAAGCCGCACAGAGGGGTCATGAGTCGTGTTCAGTTGATAGCACACTTGCTTGCGAAGGGCAACGACCCAAAGTTTGAGTCTCACGGTGATACACAGTTTTTATCTGTCACAAAGTTTCATTATTTAGTTCGTTAGCTGGGTAGTTTCATGTACTATTGACCATTTATATGATTCATCAAAAAGATGTGGAACAAGTCATTTTACATTCACATTACACATTAATTTGTGAATGTGTGTACATGCTGATCATCTGAAAGTTGAGTTAATAATTCCAACTCATCATCTTTTACATATTACAAAATCTGAAATTCTTCTACATAACAGGAGCAGCTCTTGAAGAGAAACTTATTCAGATTGTTTTCAAATTTATCTTTGCTGTCAGACATTTTAGATTACTGGGTATGAGGACAAAAATTTTTGGTGGCAGCATTGTGCACCTCTTATTGCGCGAAACAGTACCATATTTACTCGAATCTAAGCCGCACTTTTTTCCAGTTTTTGTAATCCAAAAAACCGCCTGCAGCTTAGAATCTAGTACAAAGCGGAAGATCTGAAAAATGTTGGTAGATGCCGCCACAACTAATTTCTGTCGTCTAATATATGTAGCGCTTTGCAGGCACAAGGATAAATTCTGTCACCAAAACCTCTGCGTCAGTAAATAAATTTTTAAAAAAGGTGGAAGATGAGCTTTCTTTCTCCGCCCTGAGTTTCGACTACTGCCATTTCATACATTATCCAATGAAGTAAATACAAATTCCGTATTGTTCATCTTCGAATGTAGCAGCATTTCAATGTACTACGAAAATCCGACTGGCAAGACTGTGTGGAATGTTTGTCAGTATGGCAAACTCTGCGTTCTGAATTTTTTCCTACCTGTGAGATGAGATGGTTGCTAATAGGAACTTTTATGAATTGTGAATCACATGCAGTATTCTCTTCACCATAATAATAATACGAATATAAACATTTTGCCATGTACTCTTTCGTGTTTGTTGCTATCTCATTTAAATCCTGTCTGCCTAATAAACTACCAAACTAGAGTGAGACAACAGCAAACACGTAAGAATATATATATCACGTCATGTTCATATTCATATTATTCTTATGCCGAATAGTGATACAGTCAGAAAAGAAGCAGGGCAATTGATTAGATTTTTAAATCTAAGATGACTCTAATTTCTGTGCAGAATGTAATGTACTAAAGAGGCGCCTGCAACGATTTTCAAACGGAGAAAATTTTTCCCTAAACTCTCATTCAGAACATCTTCTATCATACACAGTCTATTATTTGATTGGCATTGATCACTATCAAAGAAAGCAGCAGCGCAAGTAACAACAAATAGCAGTCTCTTGCCATTGTTTTGCTAATGAGACAATTCCTCTATTTTTTTTTTATTGTAAGCGGCGGTAGTGCACACAAAAGCAAGCCATGCCACGAGCGGCGACAGGTCATAAACACTCATTATCAGAATGCGACAAACGATGCATGACACACACAATAATGCATTTTCAGCTTAGAGTGACACAAACATCTGTAACAAAGAGAACAGCACTTATCAGATAAAAAATAATAATAATAATAATAATAATTAAGAAGACACATGAAAACAAAACTCTCCTCCAAATTGATGAAGAATTTGCTAAAAACAACACAAGAAGCTTTTACAGAACTTTCAAACAAAGGTTATCAAGATACAAAGCACCCACCCTCCAATTTCGAGATGTAAATGGGACCATCGCTCACAACAACATGGAAAACTGCAAAATACTAGCAGGCTACTTTGGCAAACTCTTGAATTGTGAACCCATCCTTGAAAAATTTGAATCCATCCCAAACAACAGTGAGAAGCAGGATTTGGAACCACCGATGACTGAAGAACTAGAGAAGGTCATTTCAGAACTTAAAAACAACAAGGCGTCCGGAGAAAATCAAATAGTGGCCGAACTATGGAAAAAGGCTGACAAAAATGCAGTTACATCCCGAAAGTGTGTTTTCGATCAAATCTGGAAAGAAGAAAAGATCCCCACAGAATGGAAAACAGCTCTCATCCACCCTATCCACAAGAAAGGTTTGAAGACAGACCCCAACAGTTACAGAGGAATATCACTGATGGATATAACGTACAAGATTCTTTCTAAAGTCCTTTTGAACAGGGCAGAGCCGCAATTGGATCTGCAAATCGGGGAATACCAGGGAGGTTTTAGAAAAGGCAGATCATGTTCGGAACAAATACTAAACCTCAAAAACATTATGGCATACCAAAAATCAAGGGCAAAGACGTACATAATCTCCTTCATTGATTTCAAAAAAGCATATGATTCGATTGATAGAGAATCTCTGTTGTCAGTCCTGGAAGAAATGGGTTTGGATAAGAAAACAACTAATATTATAAAAGCGACCCTTACAAATACATTTTCGAAAGTTAAATTTATGGGCGATCTATCGGAACCCTTTGAAATAAAAAAGGGAGTGCGACAGGGTGATGGGCTCTCACCGTTGCTGTTCAACTGTGCGCTTGACAAAGTAGTCAGAGAATGGAACACAAATATTAAGAGTGGTATAAGACTGGGTTGCAAAAAGAAGAACCTTAAAGTAAATTGCATTGCTTTTGCAGATGATATGGCCCTGTTTGCTGAAACAATGGAAGACGCACGGGAGCAAATCCTTGAACTAAAGAAACAAGCAGCTAAAATTGGTCTTCACATCTCCTCTGAAAAAACTAAGATATTGACAAACATCAAACACTCATGTAAATACCTCAACGTTCAAGAACAGAAGATTGAAATAGTAAAAGAATTCAAATATCTCGGAGAATGGATTAGTTGGAATGCTGGGGAAAGCAAAGCAATGGAATCCAGAAAAAATAAACTTGAATTGGCCTTCCAACTAACAAAAAATACATACAACAAAAAATCCCTTTCATGGGGGTCCAAAATTACACATTACAAGATAGCGATTAAGCCAGAAGCACTGTATGCAGCAGAAACACTTAACATGAATTTCAAAGGCCAAATGGAGAAACTTGAGGTAAAGGAAAGAAAAATTTTAAGGAAAATCATTGGGCCAAAATTTCAAGACAATAAGATTATATACATAAAAAATGAAACTCTCTACAAGAAAATTGAAAACTTTCAGATTCTATGAGAAAAAGGAGAATAAATTTTTATGGTCATCTTCTCAGAATGAATTCCAACAGATTAACTAAACAAATCTTGGGCTTCGTTTTTCGTTTACGGTAGAAGTCAAACTGGTTTAAAGAAACTGAGAAAGACCTAGTGGAATTAAAGATTTCAGAAAATTCACTTATTGATCGAACTGCTAAATTAATTACTAAAGACGAAAACATAAGGTTCCAAGACAAATCCACACTAAAGTCCAAACCCTTCATCTCGGGAGAAGAAAGGAGAAGAAGATCAGAAAGAATGAAGAAATACTGGGCCCTAAAAAAAGAACAACGCACAAAGAAATGATTGATCCAGCGTACCCCAAAGAGGGTGAAATGAAAGAAGAAGAAGAAGAAGAAGAAGAAGAAGAAGAAGAAGAAGCTATCAATTCAAACCAGACGAAGCATGTGAAAAAGGAAGGGTACCCGTATAAATACGGACGAAGCGCCTGACGTATAGCAACGGCCACTTGGTAAAGCTTTACTGCTAAGCCTACTAGTCGAACCAAACTACTGTAGCTGTATCATCATTCATTCAACCTAAATTGTCTCATATTACAATGGACCAACTTTGTTTCGATTTGGAGGTGCAACCTAAACTTTTCTGTCCCCTTGAATTTCGATTCTTAAATTTCAGGTGCGGCTTAGATCCGAAAAATTTTTTTTTCCTCGATTTCGAGTCTCATTTTTCAGGTGAGGCTTAGATTCGAGTGCAGCTTGAATTCAAGTAAATACTGTACCTCAATTTGGAGTAATAAATGTAACCTTTTCCTTCTAAAATTGTAATTATGTGCATGACTGTTGCTTTTGAACTGCAGGAGATTGCAGTATTTACAAAAAACTTCATGGGGGAATAAAAGTACTGTAAAGCAGTAGTAAAACTGTTTTTTATGTATGAACTGTGGTAGTTTCTCAGAAGTAGAGAGAAAACAAATTGGATACGGCATGTGTACATTGCCACGAGGTCAAGAACTTCATTACTGCGATGTGTTCACCTATGTTGTAAGAAATGTCCAATGCTATAAAAAACTACAGTTGCTAAAAAGAGTTCAATATTCAAGAGCCAAAATTTAATCTAAATAATAGCAGGGAGCCTTGCAAGATGAGTGCCAAAATGATATGAACAAAAATTAGTCACAATGGCCTAATAATTTTTTTGTGAAAAATAAATAAAAACCCAAACACTGGTTCAAGCACCACAGGGCTTCAGTAAATGTTAGCCTCTTGGAGGTAATATTTTCTGATCTTCCTCCAGACTGTAAACTAATGTATCTATACAACTACAAGAGGATCTACAATCTTAACATCAAATCCAAACCACAGTGCAATTTTGCTTTTTCTTACATGGGAAAAAAGCTGAACCAAGAAACAAAACTAAAACAATGTAATTTGTAGTTGACACTTGGCCACTCCGCAACTGAGTCACAAATGCAAAATTCAGCACCACTCCTAAACATGTCTATCCTTTCTTACAATTATTGGTAAAGCACTAGACCAAGTTGAAAATGAAAGCTTCACCATCTTTCTTGTTCTTTTAATGTTTCTTCATTCTCTCCACTCTCTTCCTACTATTCTGATGTTCCAGTTGATCTTTAGTTATTGCTATTCTGCATTTTATATATATGTCAAAATTTTTCTCCATATTAACCAGAGATGTCGTTACATTCATTTAATTTCTTAAGTTTGTCATTTTTTGCTCACACTAAATGTGTATTTAGTCATCAAGTTTCACATTTACAAGTTTCAATGTCCATCCAGGAACTGTGGGAATTTAATCACAATTCTTACACAAAGGCACTTTCAGTTATCCATCAAACAAGACACTACCCATAAATGTGATTCTGAAACTGTGAACACCCAGGAAAATACAGGATGTTTAAAAAATGACCAGTATATTTGAAACGGCAATACAAACTAAACGAGCAGCGATAGAAATACACCGTTTGTTGCAATATGCTTGGGACAACAGTACATTTTCAGGCAGACAAACTTTCGAAATTACAGTAGTTACAATTGTCAACAACAGATGGCGCTGCAGTCTGGGAACCTCTATAGTACGATATTTTCCACATATCCACCATGCGTAGCAATAATATGGCGTAGTTTCTGAATGAAATTACCCGAAACCTTTGACAACGTGTCTGGCGGAATGGCTTCACATGCAGATGAGATGTACTGCTCCAGCTGTTCAATTGTTTCTGGATTCTGGCGGTACACCTGGTCTTTCAAGTGTTCCCACAGAAAGAAGTAAAAGGGGTTCATGTCTGGCGAATAGGGAGGCCAATCCACGCCGCCTCCTGCATGTTTCGGATAGCCCAAAGCAATCACACGATCATCGAAGTATTCATTCAGGAAATTAAAGACGTCGGCCGTGCGATGTGGCCGGGCACCATCTTGCATAAACCACTAGGTGTTCGCAGTGTCGTCTAAGGCAGTTTGTACCGCCACAAATTCACGAAGAATGTCCAGATAGCGTGATGCAGTAATTGTTTCGGATCTGAAAAATGGGCCAATGATTCCTTTGGAAGAAATGGCGGCCCAGACCAGTACTTTTTGAGGATGCAGGGACGATGGGACTGCAACATGTGGCTTTTCGGTTCCCCATATGCGCCAGTTCTGTTTACTGACGAAGCCGTCCAGGTAAAAATAAGCTTTGTCAGTAAACCAAATGCTGCCCACATGCATATCGCCGTCATCAATCCTGTGCACTATATCGTTAGCGAATGTCTCTCGTGCAGCAATGGCAGCGGCGCTGACGGGTTGCCGCGTTTGAATTTTGTATGGATAGAGGTGTAAACTCTGGCGCATGAGACGATACGTGGACGTTAGCCTCATTTGGACCTCAGCTGCAACATGGCGAACGGAAACCCGAGGCCGCTGCTGGATCACCTGCTGCACTAGCTGCGCGTTGCACTCTGTGGTTGCCGTACGCAGTCGCCCTACCTTTCCAGCATGTTCATCCGTCACGTTCCCAGTCCATTGAAATTTTTCAAACAGATCCTTTATTGTATTGCTTTTCGGTCCTTTGGTTACATTAAACCTCTGTTGAAAACTACTACTTGTTGCAACAACACTGTGTTCTAGGCGGTGGAATTCCAACACCAGAAAAATCCTCTGTTCTAAGGAATAAACCATGTTGTCCACAGCACACTTGCACGTTGTGAACAGCACACGCTTACAGCAGAAAGACGACGTACAGAATGGCGCACCCACAGACTGCGTTGTCTTCTATATCTTTCACATCACTTGCAGCGCCATCTGTTGTTGAAAATTGTAACTACTGTAATTTCGAAAGTTTGTCCGCCTGAAAATGTACTGTTGTCCCAAGCATATTGCAACAAACAGTGTATTTCTATCGCTGCTCGTTTAGTTTTTATTGCCGTTTCAAGTATACCGGTCATTTTTGAAACACCCTGTATGAAAAACTGTGCAGATGTATACAGAAAAATGAAGGTATTTGAAAGGAACGTTGCACATTCATTGAGACTAATAATTAACTTCAAGAGAGAAATATAAGTGTAATAATCACAGAATAATTCATTGTTCTCTAGCAAGTTTCTCTGTGTCATCCACACTTTATATGCAGTGCTTTTCAATCCTACAACTGAAACTTTTACTATAAATGATACAAAAATAATACAACGATTTTCAAGCTATATGTTTTTCTCCTACAGATTTTCAAAGTTCAACAAAGATACGCACCTTTTTTCGGTGTCTGAAGTCGCACCCATTTCTTTCGAAACATCAGCCTGGACTTCAGCATTGCACATTTCTGGGCGCACACGGGACTCAACGTTGTCTGTGGATTTCTTATTTACTTCTGCTGCAGTATTGGAGGGAGGCATAGGGATATCAGCAACAGAAATAATTTTTGAATTTCCCATTGGTGTGTCCTTTGCACGATCACGATCTTTCAACCGATTACGATATTCCTCCAAGTTTAACTTCCGTTTCTTTGGAGCCTGCTGAGTCTGAGCAGATGGAGACTGTTGCTCTTTCAGGTGGTGGTGGTGATGGTGCTGCTGCTGTTGCTGCTGCTGCTTTTGAAAATTCTGTTGTTGCGGTTGCTGTGATATTTGCTGATTCTGCTGCTGCTGTCGTTGCTGTTGCTGAAATTGCTTCAATTTTTGCTTCTGAGAGTTTGTATTATTAGCCACATGGGGTCCTACAAAATGCAAAACAGATGCAGAAATTTAATACAACTTCTTTTTCATCTCTCTCTCTCTCTCTCTCTCTCTCTCTCTCTCTCTCTCTCTGTGTGTGTGTGTGTGTGTGTGTGTGTGTGTGTGTGTGTGTGTGTGTGTGTGTGTGTGTGTGTGTGTGTAATGAAAGACTGTGATAGTCAAAAATAACATAGGAAGTGTGTTACACAATATGAGATACTTATATAGTAGAAGTAGTAGTAGCAATAATAATAATAATAATAATAATAATAATAATAATAATAATGCCCCCATCAAATCAAAAAGTTAAGCATATAATTGGTTCTCATATCTTGAAATGAGATGGATGCCTTATACTGTATTCTTTGATAAGACAGAATATTACTACTCTTCTCCTACAGTCTCTGCAAAACCAATGACTGTGGGTAGCAGAAAGTTGTTTTCATACACTTGCCTTCAACTGGTACGACCAGTGCATGGTGGTCATACACGAAACCTGCCCAGAATATGATTGAACCATTGGATTTTTGTTGATATCCCAGTCATTGATGGTGATTGTGTTCCTCTGTTCTCCTCCATATGCAAACAAAATTGTTATCACAGTGCAAGCCTATTTATACTTCGTATGTGAACAGCATTTTCATCCATTGGTCTTGTGTCCAATGTTCATTTGCTCCAGCACATCTTACATGGCATCCCTATGATGTGGACGGAATGCTGGAGTCTTGAATGGTCCTCAGCTATACAAGCCCCCCAATCATGAAGTCTCTTGCGCACAGTTTGGGTACTTAGGGTAGCTCCCATGGTTTCTCAAAGCTCATGGCACAGATTAGTAGATTAGTCACTGTCTTTCTAGGACATATCCATGCAGATATCATTACACACCGGTCCTGAGCTGCTGTAGTTTTGCATGGACAGCCTTCGCGATGTCAATCCGCTATAGAATGCATTTCCTGGAACTTTTTCCACAGTCTGGAGACAACACTTTGATTTATGTGAACAATATTCACAATGTCAACTTTTCTCATGTTTTGCTTGTCGATGTCATGATTTTGATAAGGTCTGCCATAAAGAGCCTGTTCTGAGGCCTTGTGCTACACTATGAGGCACACAGACAACTGTGAATTCACAAGAAATCAGCTGTGATGTACTGTGCTTGTTTACAAGCCGTAACAGCATGGCCCCTGATGAGGCTGAGTGACAAAGATGAACAAGTTCACATTATGTACACAACCACCCTCCTACATAAACACAAAAGGAAAATCCATAGTGACTATTGCTGGGTAATTTGGAAATGTGCTTAACTTTTTTGATGAGTCTAAAAATAACAACAATAACAATAATAATAAGTATGCTGGATGGTCAGTGTGCAAGGCAAACTTTTGAAACATTGTATCAAGTGTTGATAAACAAGATAACTGTACATTAACTTTGTACATGATATAACACAATATGTTTTTGTCTTGCTTTAAGGCACAAAAACAACTAGGTCATATGTACCCATGTCAGAACTATAGAACATTAGGGGAGAAAAGGAAAGAAAGAAAGACTACACATTAACCCCAAGAGACAGAAGGAAAGACAGCTAAAAGTCGGGACTTGGAGAAAGGTCCATGAAATACACCATAGAGAAACAGAGGTTCTGAACTAAATATTAAATGTCCTTTGTCTTATTGCTATGACAGATAAAAAGTAAAATGCGGTCGACAGCCCATGTGTCGTTCATTAAAACGTCTGATAGCTCAGACAGCAAACAAAAGTGATAATTTAAGTGGTTAAAAAAATGGCATTCTGTTAGGAAATTGCGAACTGTCAGAGGTTGAGAGCAATGAGCACATAGTGGCGGGAGAGCACCACTTAACAAATGGCAATGGGTAGAAAGACAGTATCCAACAAGCAACCTAGCTAAAATGGTCTCCCAACGGCGAGAGGGCCGAGAGGAGGTCGTCCAAGCCAATGGGAGAGGCTTAATTTTCCAGAGCTTGTTCCCATGAAAGAAGGACCAGTGGTGATGCCAAAGTGACACTACCTGCTGACAGACGGCAACACAGATATTGTCAGAGGGAGTGAAAGAACTAGTGGGCTGAGGTACTAGGACTGTAGCCTTGGCAGCAACATCAGTAGCCTTGTTCTCCATTAGACCAACATGGCCAGGAACCCACATAAACATCACAGTGGCTCCATCAAAAGTGAAAAGTGAAAGCTTTCTTGTACTTTTGCACTAATGAATGGATGGTGTACAGCACACTGAGGCTCCAAAGGGCACTGAGAGAGTCGGAGCAAATAACTCAATTGAAAAGCCAGTGTCACCTGATGTACTGTGAGACCAGATACAGGGCGAAAGAACTCAGCTGTAAATACTGACCAGTGTTCCAGAAGTCAATATCGAAAATCATTGGTGTCAATGATTAAGGCACACCTGACACCACGGTCAGTCAGAGAGCCATCAGTGCACACAAAGGTACTATTGTGAAGTTCTGTGTGGAGGTCGTGAAACCTTGAGAACTCGGTCTTAAGAATTCCTTAACGAAACAGGGCATGCAGCCACAGAAGGACATCAGTCCTTCCAGCAGGTGTCGTAGGCTTTCTCCAAATTGAAAAACACAGCCACAGTCTAGTATTTCCGCAGAAAACCATTCGTGATATGGGTTGACAATGTGGCGAGATGTCCAACTGCAGCATGGTGTGCTCTAAATCCACACTGTGCAGGGGTTCATAAATTGCGAGACTCAAACCACCATATCAGCCAGGCATGAATCTTACTTTCCATCACCTTGCAAACACAGTTAGTGAGAGAATGGGGTAATAACTAGAAGAAAGGATTGTTCTTGCTGGGCTTAGGTATGTGTATGACAGTGGCTTCACGCCATCACCTTGGAAACGTGCCATCTGTCCAGATGCGATTGTATGTATGAAGGAGAAAGTGCTTGCCCAGAAGAGAATGGTTCTGCATCATCTGAATGTGAACATCGCTAGCCCTGGGACAGAGGATCGGGGTGAAGTGAAAGCATAATCTACCTCCCTCGTAGTAAAGGCAGCATTGTAGTACTCACAATGCTGAGATCCAATGGAGAAAGGCAGGGTGATAGTGGGTGGAGCTCAAAATCTCTGCAAAATAGCTGCGTAAGGTATTGGAGATAGCAGTAGGGTGCACTATGACATCGTCTGCTCCTGACACACTATGACATCGACTGCTACTGACAGGCTGGAAACTGGGGAATAAACCTTAGTCCCAGACAGCCTTCAAGAGATTGGCCCACATGATGGAAGAGAATTGGTAAAGCAAATCCAGTTAGCTTTTTTGCTATTCCAAAGAACACAGTAACACTGTGCACCTACATGTTTGTAACAAATACCATTGACCATTGTAGGACGATGGTTAAAAATGCAGAGCGCACATCTTCGCACATGAACTGCATCGCGGCACACCTCAATCCACCAAGGGACTGGGACATGGTGTGGCAAAGAGGAAGTGCAAGGAATGGATTGTTTGTTTGTAAGATACTCTACCAGGTCATCGCAAATGGGGAAATGTTGTTCATCGAATGTCGCTAGTTGGCCTTAGAAAGCTGCCTTTTGGGTGTGCACATAGTTGGGATAGGAGTCAGCAATTTGACAGCACATGGGAAATGGTCACTCAAGTATGTGTCAGAGAGAACAGCCACGTGAGATGATGGGCAAGCTGGACAGTGCAAAAGGAGATGCCCAAATGGTGAGGAGTCTGAAAGGAATGAGGGTGCACCCATTTTAAGGCACGTGAGGTTAAAGTGATTGATAAGGTCAGCCGAGAGGACATCTCTCTGACAGGTTCTGGGCGAGCCCCAAAGGGGATGTTGTGCATTAAAGTCACCGAGCAGCAGACAGACATGAGGGAGTTGCCCAATAAGCTGGAGGAAATCTGCCCTGGTGACACCAAATGATGGAGGGATGTAAATGGTCAAAAGTCAAACGAAGAAGGAAAATGCAGACTGGAACAGTTTGAAACCAAGTGGTCAGGGATATGGGTCGACTATGAACATCATTCCAGATGAGCAACATGACTCCTCATGAGAGAGAATGTCGTTCTTGGGGGAAGGTCAAAGCGGACCGGGAAGAAACTTGAGAGCTCAAAGAAGTCATGAGGATGCAATTTTGTTTCCTGGAGGCAGAGAATAAGCGGACGCTGCGATTTCTAAGACAACCTTTAAGATCTCTTTGATGGATCGAAGGCCGCAAACGTTCTATTGGAGGAGAGTCACAACAAGGAAAGTGGAGGAGGAAAAAAAAATGAAGGGGTGTCACCTTCACAGTTGCCGAGTGGCAACCTTCGAAGATTCACTGCTACACGGCACAGAGGCTGGAGGATCCTGCTCCACGAGGTCTATAGAGGCATAGACATTCTCCTTCTCTCAGTCTGCGAAGTCCAGGAAAGAAAAAGGGTTGGTTATATGCACTGGCGATGCGGTGGTTAGCTGGGTGAGGGTATCACGTGGCGACAATGTCAAAGAGGATGTCCAAGTTGGTGAAGTAGATCTTTTGCTTTTCTTTGACTTCTTGGACCCTTTCTGGTTGGCTGAGGAAGACTCAGATGTTTGTTGGCTGAAGGGATGTAGGAAGTCTTCGCAGGAGTATTCCTTCCGTCCTTTCCAGCCTGCCGGTTGCGTAGCAGTGAGGCGAGAGTTTGGTGGCTTGTTGCGCAGCTGGAGGAGGAGACAGGGACACTACCATGATGCTGGGCAATTTCAATTTCACAACTGCAGTGCTGAATTTGAGGTTGCATGTCTGCGTGGCCACAACCTTCGTGGAGCGAGATGCAGCAATAACAGTACTGAAAGTGCCACATGGTAGAACACAGGGTATCCAACTAGCCAACTACTTGCAAGCAACTGGGTAGAAGCTTTTTCCTTCGCCTTGCTCACCCAGACAGCCCGCTCATCAAGATACATGAGACAATCTTGGGAAGACACTGCATAGCTGCTGTTGCAGTTGATAAGGCAGGGAGGAGGAGGTGGACAATCGCCCTCAAGAGCATTCCTATCGCTGGTTAAACATTTGGCCGGTTGTCGACAGGACATTTGAATGTGGTTGCAACGAAGACAATGGTAGCAGCGCATTGAGTTCGGAATGTATAGTCGGACTGTGATAAACTTCATAGCCCGCTTTGATCTTTGACTGAAGCACCACTGTATCAAAAGTGAGAAAAAGAATGTGTGTGGGCACTAAGGATGCATCTACTTTTTTCATCATGCAATGGCTGCACTGCACTGAAATCCTGATCAAAGAGGTAAATTTGCATTTCTGCCTCAGTCAGACCATCAAGCAGCCTTGTGTAAATAACATCACGCAAAGAATTCAGTGTTCAAGGGGCCTCGGATGAACACGACAGCCATAGAGGAGAGAAGCTGCAAGCAGTTGTGCTTGAAAATCAAAAGTAGTCTCCAGAACAAAAGGGCCATTTCGCAAATGAGAGCAGGGTTTCACCGGACCAGCAATTACATTAATACCTTTCTGAATAACAAACAGATTTACCGTAGCAAAGGACTTACTGTCTTTTGTACATGAAACCATGAGGAACCATGGTGCAGCTGGGAAAGTCTTTGAACTGTTAGCCTTATTCCGTTTACGTTTAGAGGATGTAGACTATGCAGAAGATTTTTGGCTCATTGCAAGAGAATCCCCCATGATTACTGGCATCTCCGATGGTGCACTCCTTCCAACTGAGGGGGGCCCTCCACAGAAGGGGCCACACCCACCTTTGGTGATTGTTCACACCTCCCAAACACCTGTCAGAGGGACCAATCAGCAATTTAGGAAGGTAGCAGCTCAGGCTATTGCCCCTTTCTGGGCCTAGCCTTTACCAGGGGTATGTACGAACCCTACCTGTCAACCCACGGTTGGGAATGTCGCATTACCTAGTCACTGGTTACATGTCAGTAAAGTTACTCTCAGTAAAAACACGCACACAGAACATAACATTCATTTTTGAATCACAGTCCCATAATCAGTTTGTCAGTGGAGAAACGCATAAAACTATTTCAAAGTCATAAGCATTTTTCCAGAATCAATGATGTAAAATGATTGTTTCTTCTTTCATTCTGTTACTGATACAATCATAAGAACTTTTCACATAGCAACCAATTAACCAATTTCAAGCACTTACCCAGCTGTCATCAGCAGTCGTACTGTATGACAATACCCAATGTCACTGTACGCAACATGAGTGGTTAGTCCGAAGATTATCAATGTGTGACTGAAACCAATTAAATAGGTCAGTCACGGTCTCTGTTGTTGATTTTTCTGGTGTTTATTTCTGCCAATAACAATTTCGATTGTGATCTTGTTTCAGAAAACATAAATGGTGCAGTTAAATGGTGCAGTTAAGTCGTGCGGTGGAGACCAGTTGACTACAGAGCGAGTGAAGAGTGTACTACCATCTTTTTGTGGCGATGATGATGATGATGAAACAACACCACCGTAAAGCCTTTTCCTCCATGGCAGACAACACCAGGTTGCCCAACTTAATGTTCCCATCCGAACAGTGTAGCATGCCCTCACTCATAAAACATTGCAAAGATGTTTGGCATTTAGTCCCAGACGCTTGTACCAAGTCTTGTAATCAAGTACTCACTGCTACCACCTCCCCTTCCCTTGCTGGCTAAATAAAGGCAGTGAAAATTGCTTCCATCACCAATGTTTGAACCAGCTAGCTTCAAGTCAATAAATTAGACATAGTCATTGCAAATATTTTACTAGGCATTGTTTGGACTACCATCAGATAACTTATGGAACAATATTTCAAAACTTTTCTCATACATATCTAATAGAAAATATCTCTCATGACGTGATACTTGCTGTAAAGCAGAGAAAGAAATATCATGTAAGGCATACACAATATCACCATGCAAGGTGAACAAAATAATAATAATAATAATAATAAGACAGTTGTCAGCAACACTATTTAATGCCTTTGTTTCCATACATAAATTCTAGTTTTTAGAAAGGAGGCAATAAAAATATACACACAAACTCTACTTTCTATCATTTATCGCTGCTGTTCCCTCAGCTACAGGATGCACAATATTTTTAGACGCCTACAATTGATGAAAGTCCGGCAGCAGCCCTTCACATGAAGCATAAACTTCAGGATCATGTTAGTATAATACATTAATAACAAAATTTTGTTGCAAACTGTTCAGCCAGTGCCAATGCTTCCGTTATTTTGATCTAAGAGCCCCACTTCTCAAGATAAAGGCACAACAATGTCATAAAATATATTTTATAAAAGACCCTACTCCAAATAAACTCTTGGATTTTTAACATGTTCTTTATTTTATTCTTCACATATTTACCCCATTATATTTGACTATGAATACTGCTTCTGGGTATTAAATGAATTTAGTGTTTGATATACTAATTCTAATTTAGAATTACATTTATTTGCACAAGTTAGCAATCATCCTGTTAATAATTAATTTCCTACTTTTTCTGCAAATTTCATACAAATTTATTTAAAAAATTATCAAAATCTAACACCCTCAATAACTGACCAATTTGTTGCCCGTGCATACTAAAATCAGTAGGATTTTGCACTACTGGCACAAATACAATGTATACACGCATTTTTGGCAAGTTTCTGTGTTGAATCAGTATTAAAATTTTCAATACCGTCAGACATGCTGCTAAAAATTTTATGAGAAATTTATTGTATGAAAAATGATACTATAATCGTGACACAAAAACACACTGCAAAATATGTATATCCACGAAAATTGCCCTCTAATAGCCTTCCGAACCTGATTTACAAAGGGCACAAGGAAGATTTGTACAGCTGCTGTTCCCATGACCTATGACCCTTTTTTTTTAAAAAAAAAAAAAAAAAAAAAAAAAAAAAAAAAAAAAAAAAGAGCTGTTAGTTCTAAATAAATAGCGAACACTAATATCTCAGAAATTCTCATCAGTAAAATGAAGAATTACCGGTGGCATTCATTTCCACCTTTGTATTAAATGTTCAAAAAGGCACCTTTATATCTCTCTGCAGTTACTTATCAGCATACCTGCAAAAAAAGGTTTTATTTTATAGTGCAAAAATATGTGAAGTTAAACTAACCAGTGTTCAAGCTTTTCCTCAAAAGTGATGTTCCAGGCTGTATCTGTGCTGAAGTCACAGAACTTTTAAGTGTTGTGATGACTGTACCAGAGCCACAATCAACAGATGTTACAACTGATGAACCTCCAGCTTCCTCACTAGCATCGCTAACATCTCCAGACTCAAGGCCACTATCTTTCCGTGAACTATTCTCCCAGCAATCTGTCGATGATGAATGTTTCAACTGCTGCTCTTGCGGAAGCAGTAATGAGGCATTTGGTGCTACTGAGTACTCTGAAGCATCAGAGTGATAGAAAGGGCGTGGGGCTTCAACAGTTCCACTGGACATTGAGCAGTAGTCATGGTCCAGTTGGATGGACTCACCGCCTGCTACCTGTAATATCAAACAATAATTTAGTAGTTATTTCACTGTATTATATGGTTAACTCTTTTAGTCTTGAGGTTCAAAATCAATAATTTATTTTAAAAAGTTAATATATGAATCTTCAAGGAAAAAATAAAAACACAGTGTGGAAAAAGAATACCTGGACGTAACTTAAAGAGCTAGAGGCATACATAATAAAAGCAAAGAATACAAATATATTAGATCTCAATCTTTCTGATATGGTACACGCTTCATCAGGAGAAAGGAAAGAAGGATAGGCAGGCAAGGTGGACTTCTGACATTGTAGATTTCTCTGTGGAAAGGTACGTCAATGCTTACATAATACACTATGTGAATGTATCCGGACACCTGGCTGAAAATGACTTGCAAGTTTGTGGCGCCCTCCATTGGTATGCTGGAATTCAATATGGTGTAAGCCCACCCTCAGCGTTGATGGCAGCTTCCACTCTCGCAGACGTACATTCAGTCAGGTGCTGGAAGGTTTCTTGGTGAATGGCAGCACATTCTTTACGGGGTGCTGCACTGAGGAGAGGTATCTAAGTCAATCGGTGAGACCTGCACAAAGACGGCATTCCAAAACATCCGAAAGATGTTCTGTAGGATTCAGGCCAGGACTCTGTGCAAGTCAGTCCATTACAGGGATGTTATTGTCGTGTAACCACTCCGCCACAGACCATGCGTTATGAACAGCTGCTCAATCGTGTTGAAAGATGCAATCGCTATCCCTGAATCGCTCTTCAACAGTAGGAAGCAAGAAGGCACTTAGAACATCAATGTAGGCCTGTGCTGTGATAGTGCTATCAAAACAACAAGGGGTGCAAGCCCCCTCCATGAAAAACACGGCCACACCATAACACCACCACCTCCGAATTGTACTGTTGGCACTACACACGCTGGCAGACGACGTTCACCGGACTTTCGCCATACCCACACCCTGTCATTGGATCGCCACATTGTGTACTGTGATACGTTTTTCCACAGATCAATTGTCCTATGTTTATGTGCCTTACATCAAGCGAGGCATCGTTTGGCATTTACCGGCGTGATGTGTGGCTTATATGTAGTTGCTTGACCATGAAATCAAAGTTTTCTCACTTCCCACTAACTGTCATAGTACTTGCAGTGGGTCCTGATGCAGTTTGGAATTCTTGTGTGATGCTCTGGATAGATGTCTGCCTATTAGACACTATGTCCCTCTTCAATTGTCGGCGACCTCTGAGAGTCAACAAACGAGGTCGGCCTGCACACTTTTGTGCTCTGTGTGTCCCTTCATGTTTCCACTTCACTATCACATCTGAAACAGTGGACCTAGGGATGTTTAGGAATGTGGAAATCTCGTGTAGAGATGTGTGACACAAGTGACACCCAACAACCTGACCATGTTCAAAGTCTGAGTTCTGTAGAGTGCCCTGTTCTGCTCTCTCATTGTGTCCACTAACTACTGAGGTCACTGATCTCGAGTACCTGGCAGTAGGTGAGACCACAATGCACCTAATATGAAAAACCATGTGTTTTTGGGGGTGTCCAGATACTTTTCATCATATAGTGTACAACAGCAATTCCCATAGGTTAACTTTTTTTTGGTCTCCTTTTGAAGTACACGGATTTGGAGATGAGGCTGCAGTGCCTACAGAGTTTGACAAGTGTTTCATCATTCATGTCAGTATGTTTCCATTAAGTCCAATGACAGATTGCTCTCTATTTTTTTTCTCTCTTCGTAGTTGAGCACCGAAGTCCCTGTGTAGGATCTTGACACCTTTTTTTTTTATTTAGGTCAGAAAAAATCTGAAAAGCTTGTAAGAGTGCTGCAGGGTACAACTGCTAAAACCAAAATTCAATATGTTGCACTGTTTAAGAGTTCATTAGCATTCAAGTTAGCCAATCAGGCCGTTATGCTTGCAAATTCCAGCAGACTGCCACATACAATTAGTGCCAGTTGCTCTCATAGTTTAGAAGATGGCGGATGAGATCATTCCGCCTTCGGCTCAGATTCCATCCTTACTGGCTGGAATTTGCACATGCAATGGCCTGACTAACGAACTTTAATGCTAATTACCTTGGGAATGGTACAACATATCAAACTTTCTTCTTAACAATTATTTCTCAGCCCAACCTACCCTCAACACCCTTGCCAGCCTTTTGGGGTGTTTCTGACCCACTGCCTCATTCATCACCACCTTACTAACTTTATCCTTAAACACAAGTACTTCTCCTTTGAAGGGACGGTACACAAACATATCTGTGGCACAGCCATGGGCACCTAAATAATACACCCCCCCCCCCCCCCATGCCATCCAGTTTATAGGCCATCTAGTGGAAATCTTCCTAGCTTCCCAAAACCTCGAACTCCTGGTCTGGTTTAGATTAATTGATGGTATCTTTGTGGCTTGTACTCACAGCCAAGGCACCTTATCCTCATTCCTTCACAACCTCAACACCACTGTTCCATTAGTTTCACATGGTACTCCTCAATCCAGCACGCCACTTACCAGGAAATTGACCACCTCCTCTCTGATGGATCAAACCACACTTATATTCTCATTAAACCCACTAACAACCAACAATACCTGCATTACAACAGCTGCCATCCCTTCAACACCAAAAAGTTCCTCCTATACAGCTTGGTCACCCAGGGACAGTGTATTTGCAGTGAAAAGAACTCCCTTGCCCAGTATACTGAAGGTCTCTCAACCACTTCTCAGACAATAACCCCCAGACTTTGTACATAAACTGATTTCCTGCACCATATCTCCAAATACTCCTAATCCTCCCCGCTACCACTAAGAACCAGCTCATTTGTCACCCAATAGTGCTCCACAATACAACAACTGAACCACAACCTTCGTCAGAGCTTTAATTGTCTATCACCATGCCCTGAAATAAGGGACAGCCAACCCAAAATCCTTCACAGCTCTCCTAAAGAAGTGATACGTCACCCACCCAACCTACTAGTCCATCCCTATGCTACTCCCAATCTCAACCTTTGCCACAGTTATTTTATACCAGACCCAGGTGCAACACCTGCCCAATCGACTGACCCGGCACTTCTTATTCCAGTCCTGACACAGACTTATTCCACCCAGTCAGAGGCTGGACCATCTGTGAAAGCAGCCAGCTTTTTTGAACTGCACAGATGGGAATTATCCTTACAACACTCCCTCCCTCCCCAATAGCCTCCTGACACTAAACTTGGCAGGCTTGTCCTGGCTCTCTCTGCCAAACAGTGCTCTCCTCGTCCCCCCTCCTCTCTCTGCTCTATTCAGGATCACTGCTTTGCTCCACCATTCAACAATTGCAGTCTGGTCATAGCAGCTGGAGATAGCGGTCTTGTGTGCATGAGGTGTGCCTGCTTGTGTAAATGTGTGTGTGTTTTCTTTTCTATGGAAGATTTTGGGCAAAAGCTTTGTGTGTAACCACCTTTGTTGTCTGAAACTCAGCACGTCATCTTTACAGTTACGAGGGTGAGTCAAATGAAAACCTTAAATATTTTTTTAAAATATTACTTATTGTGCAGAAGTGGTACAAAGCTGTATTACTTTTCAACATAGTCTCCCCCATGCTCAATGCAAGTCCTCCAGCGCTTACAAAGTGCATAAACTCCTTTAGAAAAAAATTCTTTTGGTAGTCCATGCACTCACTCATGCACTGCAAGGCGTACCTCTTCATGAGAACGGAACTTCTTTTCTCCCGTTGCGTCTTTGAGTGGACCAAACATATGGAAATCACTTGGGACAAGGTCTGGTGAGTATGGTGGAAGAGGAAGAGACTAAAAATGCAGGTCTGTGATTGTTGCAACTGTTATACGGGCAGTGTGGGCCCTTGCATTGTCATGTTGCAAAAGAACACCTGCTGACAGCAATCCATGTAGCTTTTATTTGATTGCAGGCTGTAGACGATTTTTTTTGGGAGACCTGTGCATGATGCACTGGTGACAGTGCTCCCTCTAGGCATGTAATGCTCCAAAATGATGCCTTTTTCGTCCCAAAAGAGTGTCAGCATAACCCTCCCTGCTGATGGTTCTGTTCAAAACTTCTTTTGTTTTGGTGGTGATGAATGGTGTCATTCCTTGCTCGCTCTCTTTGTTTCCGGTTGGTTGAAGTGAACCCAGGTTTCGTCCCCAGTAACGATTCTAGCAAGAAAGCCATCACCTTCTCGTTCAAAGTGCCAACGAAGTTCTTCACAAGCATCAACACATTCTCTCATTTCAGGAATCAGCTGCCATGGCACCCATCTTGCAGACACTTTGTGAAACTGGAGCACATCATGCCCAATGTGGTGTGCTGACCCATGACCAACCTGTAAACATGCTGCAATGTCATTCAGTGTCACTTGGTGGTTTTCCTTCACTATGGCTTCAACTGCTGCAATGTTCTGTGGAGTCACAACTCATTGTGCCTGACCTGGACGAGGAGCATCTTTCACTGAAGTCACACCATTTGCGAACTTCCTACTCCATTAATAGACTTGCTGGTGCGACAAACACGCATCACCTTACTGAACCTTCATTCGTCGATGAATTTCAATAAGTTTCACACCTTCACTACGCAAAAACCGAATAACAGAACACTGTTCTTCCCTGGTGCAAGTCGCAAGTGAGGTGGCTATCTTTATAATGATACTGCAATGGTATATGTGCATCTGCACTATGCTGCCACCTACCGGCCATTCTGCACGCTGTTTGTAGCACACTTACCAACTTACAGGATAAAAGTGTGAAATTTCGATTTGTTATAACAAATTTAAGGTTTTCATTTGACTTACCCTTGTAGTAACAAACTACCTTTTTCATAACTGTTGTAGTATTGCAATTCATACTGAACATACTCATTTTAGAGGACCCACAACTAATTTTACAAACTAGTTTCACATCTGACCATTTGTCCACATAAAGAACAATGTGTTGACCTTTATTTGCTAAACAGTCACCATTCCAATAGCAAAGTTAACAGACATTCCCAATGGCAACAAAAACTGGGTCAAACTGGACATCTTTAACTACTGTCTTCTGAATCTCATGAATGAACAAAGCAAAATGAATTTTACAATAACTCTGTTCACAAAATCCAGTTGATTCTCATAGAGAAGATTATCACTCATAGCACGCAAGATGTAGTGCAGGTCATAATAAGCAAGGAGAAAACATGTTCCCTAATTCTTCAGCAGATTTATATCAGTGACATAGGCCTAAAGTGAATACCCATCTGTCTGACATCATTTCTTAGAAAACAAAAATTATGTGAACCTATATTTAGTCACTTGGTATGATTTACTGGGTGATCAACTTATGGAAACTACTGCTGTAATGACAGAAAGTTCTTAAAACATTCTATAATAGAAGAAAAAGCTGTATAAGGAAACTGTACAGATATTCCATGAGGTCCACCTGTCATACCTCTGTCGGGCATTTTTAGCTAATTCGCTTTTCTGCAGTCACTTATCTCACTGTTAGACCTGGTGGCCTAGCGGTAAAGTGCATGCCTGGAAACTGACGAGAAGGCGAGGTGTTGAATCTCACTTGGACCACGGATTTTCCAATCTTCATTGTTACCTTGCATTCCCCTCTCAATGATGTGAAGAGTCACCAGAAACAAAATGTGACTTGTATTCCATTTTAAACTGTAGGTCCCCTTTCCCTGGTTAGATAACTGGGGTAGGTTAAGAATACACAAGTTGCTGAAACAGCATCCAACTGAAAGATTTGCATCAGATCACTGAGCCACACAAAATTATTGATGCTGCTGCTACCACTACTAAATATACATCATTTTAGATTACGCAGGGGGGAGGGGGGACCACACTTTCTCTTCTAAACAAATCTATGGGGACCCAAATATTTTTTTCTGAAACAGGGGTTTTGCCCGATTACCTGGAAAGAGTAACCCAGAATCAAAATTCAAGAGCATTTTGGTTCTGTAAGTGCTATTTCATTACAAAACTGCCAATATTCTGTGCCCTCTGATACATTCAGTAAAGGATATTGGTAATTTAGCTTTTTTTTTGTCTAGGGCTTGTTCCAGTCGCACCATCTCTTCCTCAGTTTTCCTGCACTTCTCTTGTCCCATGGTTTATAATCCAACGCTATTTAGAAAACTTTTGTGGTGACACGTGAAGTAAAGATTCTCTTCCAATTTAGAGTTCTGTACTTCAAAAAGTAACAACGGAACCCTTATAGGATCACTTCGTTCTCCATCTGTCTGACTGCAAAAAACCCTATTCCTCTGGAATGGATAGACTCTTGGAGTTGAAATTTATGGTACCTTCTAAAGTTTATTGTTCCCTGGTGGTGTAATAAATGTAAGCTTTTAAATCAATGCAGTCAAAAGATACGGCAATTTCTGTCATATGTTTTGCTACTTGCAAATCAACTCATCAAAATGTATAGGGTCGAATCATGAAATTTGGCAAGAAGCAAGGTTTCCCAGTAAAAGTGCATGACAAAAATCAAAAAGTGTTAATTTGTGTTTATGTCACATAAAAAAGTACTTTTTCCATTTGTTATCCAACTTCAAACTTAAAAAATTCTCAAAAGTATTGCCAGGATCAATGTCCGTTACATGCAAAAATCCTTATTAATCTTGATTCCCAGTTGGATGTGCTACCTAAATACATAATTCAGTTTGTATGGAACCCTCACAATGTGGGTCGTACTCACAGCTGGCCAATTTTCTTTGTACTGGATTGCCTTTTGGGTTATTGGATGCAGACCCAACTCTTCCCTTACTACTTTATTCCTATCTTCGTCTCCCTTAGTGTAGCTTTTTACAGATCTTAGAAATTTCATTTGTGATGCTTCTAGCTGCTGTAAATTTTTATTTCACAGTGTCCATCTTTCTGTCCCATATAACAAAGTGGGAATTGTGAGGATACAGATATCAACCCTGTACGTAATGGATCACACCTAACCTTATGATTCTTTACTACCACGCAGCAGCATAGCTGGTGATAATATCCCATATTTCTAGAAAGGACAGATCAAAGACTGGAGATCCCTTGGTGCAATGAAGTGAGTGAGCTGCACTACACATAGGTGTGTGGGAGATCTGATTGTGGTCAAAATAATAATTTTGAAGTTCAGGATTAGTTTTGTATCAGGGGCATTATTATATAATTCAAAAGTGATAGTATAGTAAGAAACTGCAAATGATAAATTAATATATGCTCAAGACAGATAAGTGACTGTAATTGTAATGCGAGTGTCATCAAAACAAGTATGGACATAATACTTGAATTTCAAGTGAAATAAATTGTGTGTAATACAAAAGTTTCACATATTGCAACCCCTTCATTGCTATTTGATTTTTTGGAAGAGGATGAGTTACAGAATAGTGTGGAAGAATAGATAGCGCATGTGTCATAGACTAAAGGGCAGAACTTTAGATATCGGCGCATGTACTGTGGGGGGCTTATTAATGCCCAACGCATAATTTTCCAATCAGCTATACTATAGCAAGTAATAATCGAGAGTAAACCAATAAATAGTGCAGAGTGAAAGCTTACAACTGCCATGACTTTACAAAATTTCAGCTGTCCTCTTTCCTTGTTTTACACTCACATGTTCTCCTTATTATGCCACGCATCTGTTGGTAATACTAATTTTTTCCTGTATATCTATATCTTGTTCATATGACATGACACATCCTAAATATTTGAAATAGGCTACCTATTCAATAGGTTTATTATTGGGACTACATTTGTTTGTAATGGATGAATACCTAAAAAGGGTAAGGATTTTGTTTTATTTATAGATATAGTCAGATTGTCATTTGTGTTTACCTCATTTAGTTTATGTAGTCAAACATTGGAAAATCCAGGATGGAATGCATGGCCTCAGCAGACAGAGACTGATCTTTTTGTTGTGCCTATCTGCAACTTTGCATGTCCACTCAATGGCGAATAGCAACAATCGGTTTATGAAATTTCATTTGTAATTTATCTTTGCTGTCTAGTATGAGAATGTCAATCAATAAACATCGTCATGTTAATGTGTTTATTCACCCAAATCTTTATACCTGATGGTGTTCCATCTCTCTTTTCCATTCTCTGATCAAGTCATCTATAAAAAATTGAATGATATTGGTGACAAGCAAAACCTTGGTTTCACTAATTTTGATTTGTTTTTATTTCACACATTTTTATTTATATACTTTAAAAGAAGGTGGTGGTACATTTTACTGTTGTTGTAATAAAGGTGAACCAATAAAATTATTATGGTGAAAGCAGAAAATGGAAACTGTCACCACCTTTTATTAAATCCACTGCGGAACTCCCTAATATGAAATATACAGGGTGGTCCATTGATAGCGACCGGCCCAAATATCTCACAAAATAAGCATCAAACAAAAAAACTACAAAGATAGAAACTCGTCTAACTTGAAGGGAGAAACCAGATGGCGCTATGGTTGGCCCGCTAGGTAGCGCTGCCATAGGTCACACGGATACCAACTCCTTTTTTAAAAATAGGAACACCCATTTTTTATTACATATTCGTGTAGTACATAAAGAAATATGAATGTTTCATTTGGACCACTTTTTTGCATGAACCACATATTGTCAAAAATCAGGGTCACTTTGGATTATGGAGATGAAATCATCTGAGCACGACCCCATCAAACCAGGAGTGTGTCTGAAGTCCTGCAGGAGCACTTTGGGAACCACATTCTGTCTCTGGGGTATCCAGTACAATGGCATGGGGCTAGATTGGCCACCATATTCTCTGGTTCTGAACACATGTGACTCCTTTTGTGGGGATATATCAAAGACAAGGTGTACAGCAATAACTCCAAAACCATTGCTGAGTTGAAAATAGCCATTCAGGAGGTCATCAACAGCATCGATATTCAGACACTCCAGTGGGTTCCCAGAATTTCACTACTCATCAATGCCACATCATCGCCATTGATGGAAGTCACATCAAACATGTCATAACCTAAATCCGGATATCTGCACTGACGTTTACATGTTGAATAAAGTGTATGTACACCTTAGATTGTAACTATAGTCCAATAATTGTCATCCTGTACATCACAGTGTGGTGAAGAACATAGTACTACATGGAACTGAGATGTGGCCTCAAACAAAGGAACCTGGGAGAAAAAATTAGAGACATGGAACTGGAGTATATGAGATGTCTGCACTGAGAACATCTGACCATAGGTGACCAGGAGCTGCCCAGGAGAGGAGGAGAGGTAGGCAAGTGCTAACATGGGAAAAGTACATAGAGGAAGCAATGGAAGACAAATTTAAGCTAGAAAACTGGAAGGGAAATGACCTGTGGAGATCAAAAGTGATGGAGAAGAAGAAGAATAAGAAGAAGAAGCTGCAATAAAATGACATCTTGTCACACACTATGACCTGCACTTCAAAAGTGTATTTGCCAGACCAGTATTCAGGTTTACAGACCTGGCAAATAATCACCTTTGAAGAGTAGCTTGTTCCAGTGTAACACGAAGATGACAAATGCTAGAGCAGACAATGCTGTGAGACGACATCAGCCAATAGCCCACTGACTAGGACTGCATCACGACAGGAGCAACCTCTACAAGAAGGGAATATATGCACCGCATATGCCAGCCTCGGCCGGAGTAGGAACCGGATGCTAGCAAGACACGTACCAGAAGAGAGCACTACGATAGCCGTTATTAGTGATCCACAAACTTGCTCGAACATTGTATATAGCAAAGGACACTAATTGTTTGAGTGTCACCCATCGCTTACAGCACGTTCTCACAAATCAAAGTTAAGTATAGACAATCTACTTCACTGACATAAAAACCATTAATGTGACTTGCTTGAATTGTTGTTTAGCTAACCGAGAAAGCAGCATCCTTTAGGCACCCTAAAAGAGACGAGTGGGCAGAACCCCATATACCTCATCGTGTACAAAAATGAAGTCCTACGTGAAGTACAAGATGTTCATTATGGAGTATGACTAAATGGAAATTATCTGAGTCAGTGGACAATGGGCACAATAAAAGTGAGGAAGGAGTTGGAGAGGGGGCAGAGTGAACGAAATGTAATGTAATAAACATAAAAAACCTATGAAGGCTAAATAGCTTACCTCAGGTAAAGTGTTAAAACACATGAAAATCAACAAATACTCATAAAATATTGCAGTTTATCAATAAAAGGAAACATATGAATACAAAAGACGCAGATAAGATGAAGTATTATCAGTTCTTTAGAAGCAAAATTAAAAGTAATAACAGTAAGTATCACTGCAATGAAAAAAAAGAGACTCCTAAAGATATTGGAAAAAGTGTTTCATGCATAATGCAAGCCTTATATCCAGCATTTTGCAGGAAACAACACTGGGAACCCAGTTTCTGATCATTTCATGTGCTGCAGCCCACTCCTTAACTCAGGACGCTAGTGTACTGATTTACTGAATGAGTTACTAGTGGCTTTGAAAGGAAGCCCAAGGAAATCATTGCACAATTTATCATTTCAGATTGTTGTGCTCAGAGAGATGTGCACCAAACACAAAATACAACCTTACAAAGTAATAGTGCATTGGGTGACCGATTTGTTGTGCTGCTTGATGTCAGTACTGCACCTAGCTGATGTATCCTGTGTATGACAGAGCTTGATACATAGTTCTGATGATGCAAGGCTGCATTTATTAGGATCCATGAAATTGCATAACAACTGACGTTAAGAGTTCTGAAAATCCTCGTTGGCTACATCAAGAGACTTTGCTTGATGGGGAAACAGGATTGTGGAGTGCAATTAGAATTACTGGAGTGCTCTTTTCCCATAAAAGCAGGACTTTTGAAGGTATGTGAACATATCTGCATCCTTTTTCCAGAGAACTAACAAATAATGAAAGACCTAAGGTCATTTCATGTAGGACAATGCATCTATGGCAATATTTCAAAGTGTTTTTGATTAAAGGATGATTGTCTGGTATCAGTTTGTGTTTATGAACAGCTCTGTGAGGCTGAAGCGTAATAGTCAGGCCACCAACATCTCTGACATTTCATTTATGTGGATTACATTGTGTGTGGGAGACTTCAGTGCCAATCGAAGCACTGAAATGTGAAGCTGTTACCATAGTGAAGGTGCAAGGTTGCCACCCCTACCACTCGAGGTCGTGTGTGGCACATCCTACCGTCAGGGGCGCTACCTTAAAGAGCCAATCTCGTGAGCTTGTATTTTCACACTTGATGCTATTTTGAGGAAGGGAGGGATAAAGGCAGGCCTCTTACACCATTGTCACAGGTCATTGTCAAGTAGCCGCTGTTCTGAGAAAAGGAATGACTTATGTGATAAAATAACGAGGGAGGAATGTGCTGGAGATCTACAAGAGCGATCTGCCACTCTTTATTCCAGGGAAGACTAGCATGCTTGCTGCTAGAACAATAGAGCTGGATAATTTTCAAGAGGACAGAAGCTGGTGACATGTATGAGGGCAGTTTGAAAAGCTCTCAGAATCACCACAAGAGGTCAGCGCTAGTGCAACGAGTTATTCACATAATATTCGTTGGACTGTTGCCTGTAAACACATGCCACGTCAGTGCTCTTGAAAGAGCTTTGACAGTGACATGGCTCTGTTGTTGTTCCTGCACACTGATTTGCGAAGATGGGAAAAATTGAGCTTCAATCAGTGAGTATGTACTTCATAAAGAAAGCTATGAAAGCAAAGGACATTCATACCGATTTCCAAAATACACTGGGGGATTCTGCTCATTCACATTCAACTGTTGCTAAGTGAACAAATGAATTTAAATTTGGTCCGGAGAGCTTAGATGATGATCCGCGCAATGGTCAGCCAAGATGCGTCACTACTCCAGAAACAATTGCTAAAGTGCACAGAATGGTCATGGAGGATTGCTGATTGAAAGTGTGTGAAATTGCTCACAATTGCCAGATGTCACATGAAAGGGTATGTCACATTTTAACTGAAGAGTTAGAAAAAAAAAAATTATCTGCAAGATGGGTGCCATGACTCAGGACACTGGATCAAAAACGCAAGACACTGGACATATTGGAACAATGTTTGGCCCATTTTAGGAGAAACGGGCAAGATTTTCGCGTCTGTTTGTGACCACAGATTAAACTTGGGTGCACTACTATATCCCAGAGACAAAAACCAACAGTCAAAGCAGTGGAAACATGCTGATTCTCCGCCACCAAAGAAAGCAAAGACAATTCCTTTGGAGGGGAAAGGTCATGTCATCAGTGTTCTGTGATGCGAAGGGCATTCTGTTTATAGATTATCTCCCTACTGGGCAAAAAATTACTGGGGAATACTATGATAACCTCCTGGACAAATTGCAACAAAAGATATGCGAAAAAGGCCATGTTTAGCAATGAAGAAAGTCATCTTCCACGTATGCGCACGCGCACACATACCATCGACATGGCAAAATTACACAAACGAAGGTGTGAAATGTTGCCACACCCAACTTATTCACCTGATATGGCTGCGTCAGATTTCCATCTCTTCCCAAAACTGAAAATTTTTCTTGGTGGACGAAGATTCAATTCAAATGAAGAATTGATAGCCAGAGTTTACAACAATTTTGCAGGCCTGGAGAAAACTCATTTTCGAGATGGGATCCAGGCACTGGAACATCGTTGGACCCCAATCTGCAAGGAGACTACATTGAAAAATAAAAAAAATTCAGTGATGTAAGTACTTTTTTTTCTATTCCGTTCCAAGAGCTTTTTGAACTACTCTCATACATGACTTGTGTGTGGGAAGAATATCCAGCCCAAATGAAGTAGCTTTTCTCACTACGAGATAGCAAGTTGTTTTTCGGAGAAGTCTTTCAGTTATACCGTGGAAGATGGGGTTCTGATGGAAAACTTTTGCTGGAAGAAATATTCCACTAAAAAAAAAAAAAGATATTGTTGCTTGGACATGCCCTTTTTCCTTTTCTAAAGGAAGTATCGAAGTGTAAACCTCATGAAATCATTTCGTTGGATGAAACATAGGTAAATGATTGTCATTCCAGATTGACTGCATGAACTAATGACACAGCTTGAAGAACCATGAAAGCTCCAGTTGGAAAAGGCAAATGGCTCATTCTTTTCATGCTTGAACTATCGGTGGGTTTTACCTAATGCTTTGTTGCTGTTTACATCAAATAAATATGGGGTTTAATAGGAGGAAATGCTTGTAACAAAATTTAAGGAAAAGTTCACACACTCTTTGCTTCCAAACATAGAAAGAACTCCACTGTATCACTTCAATCAATTAAAGAAAGCCCAACACATGCAACAGAAGGAAGAGTGACATATAGTGGACTGTCTAGAGAAAAATGGCATCATTTCATTTGACCCAGCGATGAGAAAAGTAGAACTGCTGAAATCGTGGAAGAGCGCAAGTCACTTATTATTATTCATGAGACTGACAAAATTGCAGAATAAAATGGTCATAGTGTTGCACCTTCCATTATATCTTGCAATTTTAATGCAATGTAACATGTGGAATGAGATGAAATTGTATGTTGCAGACACAAATAAAAGTTTTAAATTGAAAGACATTAAATTTTTAGTGCATGAAGGATTGGGCAATATCCCTCCCATAAAATGGGATCATCCTGTCAAACATATGTGGCACATTTTGGAAGAGGTGTGGCAGTAATAATATGCACTGGAAAAAAGGGTGGAAGAGGTAATAGTGAGATTAAGTGATGATAGCAGCAATGAAGAAAATAGTGACAAGCTATGAAGAAGATAGTGACAGCAACAAGGGGTGTGTGTATAATAAAGACACACTTTTTGACTGATTAAAGAGAAATACAAAAATCAGCTGCATGAGGGCATTGAAATAATTCAATGGTGACAAGTGAAAATTTGGGCCATCCTGGGATTCATACCCGGATGTCCCACTTTATGCAAGCAGTCATCATAACCAAATCAGCTACCCGAGCACACTTCCATCCAACCCAAATTCCCAACTTGTCGCAAACTACAACTGCAGTACCCCCACCCCTCCTCTACCTACCATCCTCATTATGATTCCTGCAAGAGGTTGGACCAATGGTGCATCAATACTGAAGATATCATGAAATGCCATCAACGTGTTTATATATTACTACTTTTTTTTTTTTTTTTTTTTGTAGGGTGCACAACTACAGTGGTCATTAGCACCCAGACTAAATTACAAATGCACTGCGAGGCACAAGGTTAAAACAGCAACTAAAAAGGACGACACTATAAAAGGCACATTAACCGGCAAGAGATTAAAAGAAAACAGCATAATCAAATGTCCTTAGACAGGTTTGTCAAGTGGATAAAACGAAGAACACGAACAGCTGCTCCTTGATCATCCGCTAAAATTCCATGCAGGGTACATGGCAGGCCAAGATCAATGCGCAGTGTGTTAAAATTCGGACAGGACGTTAAAATGTGGTGTACCATCAGCAGTTGCCCACATGGGCAGAACAGCGCTGGCGCAGCCGTCAGCAGATGGTGGCGGCTGAACTGGCAGTGTCCAATCCGTAACTGGGCCAAAACGACCTCCCGCCGAGAAGAGAGTGAAGAGGTTGTCCAAGCCGTGGAGAGAGGTTTCAAGGCCCGAAGCTTGTTTTCAGTAAGTGTAGACCAATTGGTATGCCACAGCGATATAATGCGCTGATAAATGACCCTGCTATTATCAGATGAAGGCACACAACAAGAAGCTGTCCGAAGCTGGAGGACCGCAGCCTTGGCCGCGGCATCTGCAGCTTTGTTCCCAGGGATACGGACATGGCCAGGAAACCACATAAAGGTAACCGGAGAACCGTCATCTGCCACCTGCTGAAGAGAGCGTTGGACCCGGTGCACGAAATGGTGAACTGGATACGGATCATTGAGGCTCTGGATGGCGCTCAGGGAATCAGAGCAGATGACATAAGCAGACTGTTGGTGGCGGCGGATGTAAAGAACAGCATGATAGAGGGCAAATAGCTCAGCTGTGAAGACCGAACAATGGCCATGTAGCCGGTATTTGAAACTGCGTGCCCCGACAATAAAAGAACACACGGCACTGTCATTGGTCTTAGAGCCATCTGCATAAATGAAGAACGCATTAATGAACTTTGAACGAAGTTCGACAAACTGCGAGCGGTATACCGAAGCTGAAGTAACCTCCTTTGGGAGCGAGCTGAGGTCAAGGTGAACAAGAACCTGAGCCTGGAACCTTGGTGGCATTTGGCTCTTGCCCACTCTAAAGGTTGCAGGGAGTAGAAAACCAAGTTGCTGATGAAAGCAAACTCCAGGGGGTAGCAGGGCAGGTACACACAACCCGTATTGATGGTCGAGAGAGTCGTCAAAAAAGGAACGGTAAGACGGGTGGTATGGGCATTGATAATAGCTGACAGGCATATCGACAAAGCAGTATATCGTGGTGGTAGGTTAGTGGCAATTCACCGGCTTCAGCATGAAGACTCTCGGCGGGACTAGTATAGAACGCTCCGATCGCAAGACGTAACCCCCAATGTTGTATAGAGTTGAGGCGGTGTAAGATGGACGGCCGTGCAGAGGAGTATACAAAGCTCCCATAATCCAGCTTTCAGCAAACGATCGACCGATATAGTCTAAGTAGGATGGTTCGATCTGCTCCCGACGACGTACCGGAACACGGATGACATTTAGGAAACAGGTACAACAGGCAGCCAAATATGACACATGTGGAGACCAATTACGTTTCCTGTCAAATTTAAGACATAAAAATTTTGTTGTCTCCATGAATGGGAGAACAATGGGACCGAGATGTAAGGATGGTGGGAGAAACTCTTTGTAGCGCCAAAAGTTGATACAGAACGTCTTCTCGACAGAAAAACGGAAGCCATTGGCGACACTCCAGGAGTAAAGACGGTCAAGAAAATGCTGAAGACAGCACTCCAGGAAATATGTATGCTGCGCGATGCATTAGATGGTAAAATCGTCCACGAAAAGGGAGCCCTGATACATCAGCTGGGAAGCAATCCATTATTGGATTGATCGCTATGGCAAAGAGAGCAACGCTGAAAACTGAGCTCTGTGGCACCCCATTCTCCTGGCGAAAGGCGTTGGACAGGACAGAAACCACACATACCCTGAACTTTTGAACCATTAAAAATGCATGAATAAATAGAGGGAGGCGACAGCAAAGGCCCCACGTATGCATTGTGCGGAGAATGCACGCCCTCCAACAGGTGTCATAAGCCTTCTCCAAATCAAAGAACACAACCACTGTCTGACGCTTCCGCAAGAAGGTATTCATAATGAAGGTCGACAAGGTAACCAGATGGCCAACAGCAGAGCAGCGCCTATGAAATCCACATTGTACAGTGGTAAATAGGCGTCGAGATTCGAGCAGCCAAACCAAACGAGAGTTAACCATTCGTTCCAGCACCTTACAGACACAGCTGGTAAGGGAAATGGGTCAATAACTGGAAGGCAAGTGCTTGTCCTTCCCCGGCTTAGGAATCAGGACAACAATAGACTCGCATCGGCATGTGGAAACATGACCCTCAATCCAGATGTGATTATAAGTACGAAGAAGAAAACATTTACCCACAGGAGAAAGGTTCTTCAGCATCTGAATAAGAATCGAATCAGGCCCTGGAGCGAAGGACCATGGCCAGGCAAGCGCACTTTTGAGTTCCCACATGGTCAATGAGGCATTATAACTTTCATGACTCGAGGGGCGGAAGTCAGGTGGCCTTGCCTCCTCTGTCTGTTTTCGAGGGAGGAAGGCAGAGTGGTAATGAGCGGAGCTCGAAACCGCTGCAATAAATCGGCCGAAGGCATTGGAGACATCCTCAGGCGCCACAAGGACATCATTCGCGACCATCAAGCCAGAAACTGGTGAGTGGACCTCAGTGCCAGATAGCTGGCGCAGGCTACCCCAGACAACAGAAGAAGGAGTAAAACTGTTGAAGGAGTTTGTGAAAGCAGCCCAGCTCGCTTTCTTGCTTTCCCTAATAACATGACGACACTGTGCACGTAATCATTTATAATTAATACAATTCGCCATCGTAGGGTGGCGTTTAAAGGTGCGTAAAGCACATCGACGAGCACGTATAGTGTCTATACGCTGCTGTCCCCCAGGGGACCGGTACACGACGTGGAGAAGAAGTAGTATGAAGGATGGAATATTCAGCAGCAGTGAGAATGACTTCCGTGAGGTGTGCGACCTGACTATCGCAGCTTGCGATGTTTTGATCCTGAAATGTCGCCCTGGAAGAGAAGAGCCCCCAGTCTGCTTTCGAGATGTTCCAACTAGTTGAGCAAGGAGATGGGGTCGCTCGAATACTTATCAGAAAGAGCTTACCATTCAAACCGATGTGCAAGTTGGGTTGTACATATAGAGAGGTCTAAATGGGAATAAGTGTGAGTTGTGTCCGAAAGAAATGTAGGGGCCACCAGTATTGAGGCAGACAAGATTGAGGTGGTTGAAAAGGTCTGCTAACAGGGAGCCTCTCGGGCAGGATGCTGGAGAGCCCCAAAGGGGATGGTGGGCATTGGAAGTCTCCAGTCAATAAAAATGGTGCAGGTAGCTGAGCAATAAGTTGCATCATATCTACCCTAGTAATAGCAGACGACGATGGAGTGTAAACAGTACAAATGGAAAATGTGAAAGTGGGGAGAGTAATTCGGATGGCAACCGCGTGCAAATCAGTGTGCAATGTGATGGGATCGTAGTAGATATCATCCCGGACCAGCAACATAAACCCTCCATGAGCCGGAATACCTGCCACAGGGGATAGGTCAAAGTGCACAGAGGTATAGTGTACAATACGATCGCATGGGCATAGCTTCGTTTCCTGGAGAGCTACTATGAGCGGACAGTGCAAGCGTAGCAGCAACTGTAGGTCCTCTCAGTTGAAGTGAATGCCGCAAATATTCCAATGACGAAGTGCCATCGTGAGCAGAAAAAGAAAAAGGAGAAACAAGAAGAGGTCATCTCGAAGGCCACTGAGGGCCTGGCTTCGAGTGAGCACTGCTGCCGCTATCAGTAGGCGGAGAGTCATCGTCCATTTTTTCAATAGGTTCTTCGGCCAGCATGTTAAGATGGTCGGGAGGGGGAGCTTCCTCCGCCGTTGAACGGCCAGATGTTCTGCCACCAGTGGTGCGGCCAGGCGAAACAGACGACGACCTGGGACGCAACGCTGGGTGGCACAGGAGAAGAAACGCGCCGTGGCGGAGAAGGAGAACTTTCCTTCCTATGAGCCTTCCTGGAAGATCGTTTAGTGGAAGTACTGGTCAATGGCTGGGAGTTCGAGGTACGTAAGAAGTCTTCATGGGACGGTTCCTTCTTGAAGGCCCGTGCATCTGACTTCTGGGTCTTAGTCTTGCAGAAGCTGATGAAGGTGCTTGTGTCTTAGGGGTGACAGGAGGAGAAGGAGGAGGAGACGTTGACCAGACTATCTTAGCGCTGGCAGAACGGACGACCATAGCGCTGAAGGTCAGATTGCATGTCTGCGTCAATACCTCCCTGGTAGGTCGAGGAGAGGCGAGGACGGTACTGTAATTCCCCGCTGGGAGCAGCGTGGGCTTTCTATTAGCAAAAAACTTGCTAGCAGACAAGGTGGACACTTTCTCCTTGACCCGAATTTCCTGCATACAGCGTTAATCCTTGTAGATGGGACAGTCGCGAGAGGACACTGCATGGTCACCCAGAGAGTTCACGCAACGAGGAGATGAAGGTGGACAGTCACCCTCAAGGGTGTCCCTGCCCCAAGTGACGTGTTTAGCCATATTAGAACAAGACTGGTGGGTGTGGTTAAAATGCTGACACTGGTAGCAGCGCATAGGTGTCGGGACATAGGGGCGAACAGAAATAACCTCATAGCCTGCTTTGATGCGTGATGGCACCTGAACACTATCAAAGGTCAAGAAAAGTGTCCGGGTTGGTACAAGGTCATTGTCGACCTTTCTCATGACCCTATGGACAGCCGTCACGTCCTGCTCAGCAAGGAAAGACTGGATCTCCTCATCAATCGATCCTTCGAGTGATATAGTAGATACCACACCACGCGACGAATTCAAAGTGCGGTGAGCCTCCACCCGGACAGGGAACGTGTACAGGAGTGTGGCTCGAAGGAGTTTTTGTGCCTGAAAGGCGCTCTCAGTTTCCAACAACAAGGTACCATTACGCATCCTGGTACAAGACTTGACAGGCCGGCTATGGCATCTACGACCTTCTGAATAACAAATGGGTTGACAGATGAAAAATGTTTCTGTCCTCAGATCTAGAAACTATGAGGAAGTTTGGGGCAGGTGGTAGTACTTTTGTCACTGGTGGCTGGTCAAGTTTCCGTTTTTGGGCAGAAGTCGAGAGAGAATAAGAAGAGAAGTCCATTGCAGATGAATCCCCCATGATTGCCAGCGTCTCCAATGGCGAGCTCCTTCCTTGAGGGGGACCCTCTCAGAGGCCACGTGTGCGAACGCATGGGTCGGCCTTCAGGCACGCACAGGGAGGAAAGAAGAATAGGAGAAACAAGGGAGAGAAGGAGGGAAAGGACAGAATGTCTCAAACGCTAAGGCGGAGACCACAGGGTGGACAAAAAGGCAAGTAGAAGAAGGCAAGGTAAAAAGTAAGGAAGACAGTGAGAGGGAGAAGGACAAAGAAAGGAAACAACCAAATGAAGGAAAAAACCAGAATAAGCGAAAAACCAAAATGACCACAAATGTAAGTCGTTGAACATCCGTCTCCAGACGCAGGCGCAAACTACCCCCTTGAGGGGGAGGGACTCCTTTTAGTGGGCTCTTACGACAGGCAGGAATATCTCGGGCCTATTCTTACCCCAGACCTGCAGGGGGAATATTACTACTATGTGGATGGTGTCTGTTCTTTCACATTGTCCGAATGGAGAGACACCACACATATAACAGGAACTCTCTTTGAAGACTGTGGAGTCATCTCCAAAATACAGGTAAGAAATAAAACATGCACTATACCCGGGCCGCTGAAACATTGTACTTGACGTTTGCGTATGAAGTTGGCAGCGTAACAGAGTAACAAGTGAAGAACGATAGGCGCTAGGCGTTCAGCGTGGGGCGCCACCCAATCACAGCGCAGTGAGCACTGCTGTTACTCACGTGCTGTGACGTCAAAGTTATCGCGTTGCCGGCTTTGTTTAGTGATGGTGTATACAACGTGAGTTGTGTGTTGTTTACCGCGTGTTTTCGTTGTACTGTGTGCTGTATCGTTGTGACTTTTGTTACGTTGTGAGTTTATTTACTTGAAAAATGCCACCGAAAAGACTGTTCACCTAGTGACAATCCTTTGCGTCGAGGGGTGCCGCTAAACAGCCAGGCACTGGAGTTGCTACGCAGAACTCTTGAGTTTTACGAGCAGGAGAAAAACTACGTAAGCATTCATGGACAGCCATCAATTCTTGCCGACAAAGTGGTGGAACGTACGTCGAAAACTCTTGGTATTAGTGCAAGAACGGTAGTAAGTAAGGGAGTATTATTACAAAACTTGGAAGATACTGAAGTGAGCCGTAATGATTCCGAGCTGTCTGGATCAAATAATACATTTTTATCAACCCTGGGAAAGAAGAAAAAGCGGCGTAGTCCTATCACAGATTTAGATTCTTTCCAGACTGATGCAGTTCGTAGGCATGTTTATGCTTACTACAGCAGAAAAGAGTATCCGACTGTAGCTAAGTTATTAATCTCTTTAAATGAAAGTGAACTCTTCAGGGGTGGTAAAACATCACTAAAAATTGTGCTAAAAAAATATGGGTTTCCGTTACAAAATGCTAGAAGGACGCAAAGTACTGTTAGAGAGGGCACATATTGTTACCGCTCGAAGCATTTTCTTGCACAAAATTGTGGGCAGAGACATTCATTCCATAATTTGGCTAGACGAAACGTGGGTTAATGCCGGGGAAGCTGTCAGTAAATGTTGGACGGATAACACACCCAGCAGTAGCGGCCATCAGCCGACGGGAAGAGGAGCTAGATTAATTGTGGTCCATGCAGGCTCCTCCAGTGGTTTTGTCCCTGATGCACTTTTAGTTTTTAGATCAAAAAAGACTGGTGATTACCATGAAGATATGGATCACACACGATTTGTTGAGTGGTTCAGGAACCTTTTAAAACAATTTCCTGTCCCTACAACAATTGTAATGGACAATGCTCCATATCATTCGGTGATACAGAACAAAGCCCCAACTACAAATGATCGGAAAGAAGTTATGGTGCAGTGGTTACAGGCTCGAAATATTGCAGCGGATATGGGTATGACAAAGGTTCTGTTATATTCTCTTGTTAAAGAAAATAAGACTATGACACCTACATACGTAGTAGACGAAATTGCCAAGGAGCAGGGTCATACTGTAATAAGGCTGCCACCATATCACTGCCATTTCAACCCTATTGAGTTAGTATGGAGTGACGTAAAAATGTACGTAAGGAACAACAACAAGTCCTTTACAATAACAGAGGTGGAAAAGCTGTTGCGTGAAGCTCTTGTGACTGTGGATGCAGCCTCATGGAGAAAAAAAGTAGAGCACGTCGAGAAGCTTATACGAGCAGCACAGACAATAGAAGGCATTATCAGTGGCCATGAACAATTAATGATTTGTCTTGCAATGACGACGATGAAGACGGTTTTAGCGATGAATCGGACAACAGTGACGATGGCGAGCTGGATGGAATTGCGCCATTATCGCTGTAAATTGGTGAGTGAAAAAAATTCTGATATCGGTTATTTATTGCAATCTCGGTTATTATTTATTTTGTAAACTACGTACATTATTGATTTTAAAGCACCAGTCGTCAGATGCTTGTTTTTTGTATTTCTTTGCTCCGTTATCGAAAGGGTGCGCATTGTTATGCTTTAACATGCATTATTATACGGTTGTTTACTTCCTGTCATTGTAGTACAACTAAAAACTAGTTTTTATATACATTGTAATTGCTCAATCGCTTGCATTTACAAGACGGGACGGAAAACTGTATCGTCTGCTGTGTATATAGAGGCTGCTGTTGCAACATCGCTATTACAGTACAGCCAACCTAACTAGACAAAAAGCGAACTGTCAAGTGCAATGTTTCGCCGGCGGGGGTATAAAATACTGAAACACCGTAATGTTTATCTCAACATATATTTGCAAATATATTGTTTTTAATTATGAACTGAGGCGTCTTGATCCCTCGACATTATTAGCATTTTGGCACTGCAATGGCTCTAAAATTTACATATGTGACATTCACAGACTGACAAACACAACATAACAACAAACTGAGATGTAGCAGCATTGGCAACATGGCTGCCAGCTGTCAGGGATGTTCTTTCAGTGGCTCGACTAAAAACCATACATCACTTGCCCAAGCCTGAGGCACAGGTTGCAGAATTCATGGTGAACAGAGCCCACCCTCACAGTATTTATTACTGTAGAACACCAAACACGCCACTTGCATTGTACATGAAATACCCAATAGGTGCTCACAGAAAACACAAACTCAAAACACAAGATTAAATGTAATTCAAGATGAGTATAAGGTCAGAATGGCATGCTACAAGGAGCGCACAGAGCAGGGCAAAAGAAGGAGCAGATAATGACTTAAGAACACAGTAGGTTTGTGTAACTGAGAAGAAGCTTACGTATCTATTCCTTCATAATATGTTGTTTATCGAACTGCTAATTGACAATAAAATATACCATTTCTTTCACACTCTGTCCTTGTTTCCTTACAGTTTCACACTATTCTCTTACATTGTGTTTATTTGCATTACACTAGTTCATTTCATCCAATCTACTCCAATTCCACTTGTTCAGAAGTAAATCTGTATTACAAGTAATGGAAATCTGACTTTCAGCAATTAATTTTTCTATCTGCCGCATGTTACAAACCGATCAAGAAAAATAAGTCACTTAAGAAATGACTATATTGTATAATTAGAGCAAACAACACAAACACTTACAATTTTCAGAAGCTTGTTTCTACTGAGAGCTGCTCCAGCATCTTGCATTCGGGTGGCACCTCTCCCTGAACGTTTTGTTGGCATCGCTGGTATAACTGGTATTGTTTTCTTGCGGCCACTGGCCTGTAACAGCACAAAATTCATTAGCATGCAGAATATGAATTGTAATACCACCACCTGTAACTGTCAACATAAAAAAAATGTTTAACAGGTCAATAAACAATATTTAACTGCAAGATGACTGTCTAAGAGTTACATCAAGCAAACAGACTACAAGGGTTTGAAATATGGTGCTACATAAGAATTCTGAAGATTATATGGGTAAACCAAATAACTAATAAGGATGCACTGAGTCAAATTGGAGAAAAGTGAAACCTCTGTAATAATTTGAGAAAGGATCAGCTGATAGGACACATTATAAGCCATCAAGGAATAGTCAATTTATAAATGGCAATGTGGGAGAGGGAGTAATAATTGTAGATGGAGAACAAGGCATGAATATAATAAGGAGGTTCACATAGATGTAGCTTGCAACAATTGTGCAGAGACGAAGAGGCCTGTACAGGATGGACTAGTGTATAGACTGCATCAAACCAGTTTTTGGACTGATAATTACAATAAAAAACATGAGCCATATCTGTCTTCCTTTACAAATTTATATAAATGAGCTATCTGAAGAATGTTAGGAACACTATGACACTGATGATTTTTTACTTCGTTGGGGACCACAGTCAAGTACAACTTTTTGAATGAAGTTCTGCCATTTTACATATTTTTGATCTGCACTGATCTCCTGTAATAAGGCGAGTGGTTTATAAAACCAGATATGTTATTTCAATGATGACATGTCATGCAGGTATGTTGGACATTTGCGGTAGTATTTCACTTTGCACTTTATAATGGCTACAGCATTGAAATCACAACCGTGTGAAGTAAATGAGTAAAAATTTATGAAATAAATGAGTAATGATTTACAGCAAAATGGCAGAAATTTCATTAAAAAACCCTACATTGGCTTCAGAACTAAGTATATAACTCATGTGTGTGTGTGTGTGTGTGTTTGAGGTTTACAGGTGCTGAACAGCATGGTCATCAGTGCCCCAACGCATAGAAACAGGAACACATGGGGTGAAGGGACGAAGACGGACACCGAACAAGGAGAACGGCTAAAAGACACAGGCCTGACGCAGTTCCAAATGCTCACATACAGAGGCAAAACAAGAGGAGAAGAAACACACCAAAAAAGGAAAGGAAACACAAGGAAAAGAGAACAGAAACCGAAGGGAAACAAGGAGGTAATCGCGACTGGCGGACCTCTTACCTAAAACCTGGGTGAGGCAGTCACCCAGTAGCACATTAAAACCCTCTCCCTAAAATCCGAAGCAACAGATTGGACAGGACACAAAACCGTAAGACCTTAACCACAGTCGCTGCGTCGTCTTGCAAAATAGAGGGCAAATCCAGTGGCAAAGAAACCACCGCCCTCTGGTCAGAGAATAAATGACAGTCAAGTAAAATGTGGCGGACAGTAATCTGGACGCCACAAGCACTGCAGATTGGGGGGGTCCTCCCGCCGGAGTAAAAAACCATGCGTTAAGGGACTGTGCCCGATGCGGAGGCGAGTGAGGAGAACCTCATCCCGCCTGTATGACTGGTAGGACCAGACGCAGCTTATTGTCAGAAACTGCCAGCCACTCCTCTTCCCATTGATGCACAACACGAAAACGCAAAAGGGAGGTCACAGCATGGAGGGGGACGGCACATTCAACAACGTGAGGGAGGGAACATGCATCTTTGGCAGCCACATCCACCAGTTCATTTCCACTAATACCCACGTGCCCCAGCAGAAAGAAACCTCCTTCCCCTGCCGTTGCAGGTGGAGTAGGGCATCATGGATGTTCTGGACGACCGTATCCGCTGGGTACAAGTGTTGCATGGTCTGAAGGGCACTCAGGGAGTCAGAACAGATGAGGAACTTAAGACTGGGAACACATCTCATCTGCTCCAATGCCCGCAAGATTGCAAACAATTCGGCATCAAGGATGGTAAACGCCGCAGGAAGCCGTAACTTGACGACTCGATCAGGGAAAACAACAGCACAACCAACAGAGTCCCCCTGTTTAGAGCCATCTGTGAATACAGGTACATGGTCCGGATGCTGGTTTAAAATATCGTAAAATAAGGAGGTAAAAACAAACGCTGGAGTGCAGTTCCTCCACTTCTCCGACAAGTCTAGAAGGATGCTGGGCCTCTGGAGCAACCAGAGAGGCAGGCGAGTAAAACCTTGTCGTTGGGGGGCCACCCGCTCCACACCAAGGGACTAGAGCAAATTCTTGGCACGAATCCCAAATGGTCTCGTTGCCCTGCGACGACTGGAAAAAGAGACGTTCCATAGGTGGTCGGGCAACGGTAGGGTACGCAGGGGAGGTAGGATAGGCAAGGAAATGACACACCCGTCGCACCATGAGGAGTTTCCGCCGGATGGCGAGCGGCGGTTCCCCTGCCTCAGCACACAGGCTGGGGATGGGACTGGTACAGAAGGCACCAGTGGCCAGCCTGATACCCTCATGGTGTACTGCATCAAGGATCTTCAGATACGAAGGCCTTGCTGACCCATACACGGTGCAAGCATAATCAAGACGCGATCGGACGAAAGCCCTATAAAACTGCATCAGACGCGACCGATCTGCTCCCCAGGACCGATGGCTCAGACACTTCAAAATATTCAGTGCCTTCAGGGCCCGCACCTTGAGGTCTTTAAGGTGAGGCAACCACGACAACTTGGAATCAAAAGTGAGGCCTAGGAACCTCACAGTGTCTCTAAAAGGAAGAACGGTGTCCCCCAGACGCAATTCAGGGGAGGTAAAAAGACGCCGAGAACGATTAAAATGAACACACACAGATTTGTCTGCAGAAAAGGTAAAACCCGTCTTTGCAGTCCATGCCTCTAAGCGCTTTATCGTAAGCTGCAACTGCCGACTAGCAGTGACAAGACTGGAGGAAGAACAGAAAACAGCAAAATCATCCACAAACAAGGAGCATTGGGCAGGACTCCGGATAGTGGACGTGATACTGTTAATAGCGACGGCAAAGAGGGTGACACTTAAAACGCTGCCCTGAGGAACACCATCCTCCTGCACGTACAAATCAGATAGCACATTACCAACCCGATACCGAAAGAGGCGGTGAGAAAGAAAGGACCGAATGAAGATGGGGAGACGGCCACGAAAGCCCCACTCATGACGTTGATTGAGGATAAGGCGGTGCCAAGTAGTGTCATACGCGTTATTAATGTCAAAGAAGACCCCTAGACAATGCTGGTTACGTAGGAAGGCCTGCTGGATGGCGGCCTCAAGCAGGGTCAAGTTGTCTATAGTGGAACGACATTTCCGAAAGCCACACTGAGAGGGGCTAAGGAGCTGCCTGGTCTCCAGCAGCCAAACCAGGCGGCGGTTGACCATGCGTTCCAACGTCTTCCCAACACAGCTCGTCAAAGCAATACTCCGATAACTACTGGGATGCATACGGTCCTTCCCTGGTTTGAGGGGAATCAAAATCGCCTCCCTCCACAAGTCAGGGTACGTGCCAGATAACCATATCATATTGAAACAGTTCAGGAGAACTTCCTTGGATGGCAGCAACAAGTGCCGCAGCATGATGTACCGGATTTGATCATGACCAGGCGCAGTATCATAAGCCACAGACAGCGCAGAATCCAGTTCCCACATTGTGAAGGGGCAGTTATAGGGTTCTGAATTTAGAGACCGGAAGTCCAAGTGACCCCTTTCGATGGCAGTGCGGTAGCGGCAGAAATCTGGATCACAGTTAATAGTGGCGGTAGAGTCCGCAAAATGCATGGCCAGTGTCTGGGCAATGTCTCTCGGCGCCGTGAGGAGACATCCCTGATGCAGCAATGCCGTGACAGGTAGCTGGCTGAGTTTCCCGGAAATCCTCCTGATGGCTTCCCATACGTTCGTAGAACTAGTGGAGCGAGAGATGGAGTTCAAGAACGATTGCCATGACCTTCGTTTGCTCTCTTTAATCACTCGCCGCGCTCTGGCCCTTGCCACCCGAAAGGCCGCAAGATTGTCAGCTGAGGGACGGCACTTGAAGCGGCGCAGAGCTGCACGGCGGGCTCGGATGGCTGAGCGGCACTCAGTGGTCCACCAAGGGACAGAACGCCTCTTGGGATGACCGTGGGATTGACAATTCAGCAGCTTGGGAGATCACGGCTGTAATATGGTCTACCCATTCGTGGATGCTGGCACAGTGTTCCAAAACAGCCAGTTGGCTGAAAAGTGTCCAGTCAGCTCTGCAGAGGTGCCACCGGGGTGGCACTGGTAGTGCCACAGTCTCATCCAGGAGGCGAATCCAAAGGGGGAAGTGGTCACTAGAATGGAGGTCAGCTGCAGCCTCCCACAGAGCAGAATCCGCGAGTGCTGGAGAGCAAAAGGAAAGGTCGATAGCCGATGACGACACGGAAGCAGTACAGAAATGAGTGCGAGCACCAGAGTTGAGGAAGCACAGTTCTTCAGACATCATGAGGCTTTCCAGAATGTGACCCCTGGGGCAAGTAGTCGGAGAGCCCCATAAGACATTATGAGTGTTGTAGTCCCCCAGAAGAAGAAATGGGCGGGGGAGTTGACTAATAAGGTCCGTGAGAGCCTCAGAGTCTATCGCATCCGGAGGCGGTAAATAAACTGAACAGACTGTGAGCCTCCGACCCACAAGAATGTCAACTGCAACTGCAACTGCTTGCAAGTCGGTGACGAGAGGGAGCTCAGATGAGGGGTGCATGTCACGGACAAAAACCGCAACACCACCCTTTGCCCTTTCCCCCGTCAGATCATCTTTTCGATATACGGTATAGCCCCGTAAAGAAGGAGCATCAGTGACCCGAAAATGTGTCTCTTGGAGACATAAGCACAAGTGGCACTCTCGTATAAGCAGTTGTAATTCGGCCACATGCATCCTGAACCTATTCAGGTTCCACTGTAATATGGGAGCCAGTGATCAGGGTGGCTGAACTTTCACCCTGCCTCTGTGCTTTGGAGGAGAGACCGTACTGGCCGGAGATTTATTCCTGGGGCGAGAAGATCGCCCCCGGTCGACATCAATGTCCATAAGCTCCGATGACGACCCACGGGAGATGTCAGACAGTACGATGGCCTCGTCATCGGACCGACGCTGACTAGTCTCCTCAGGTGGCAGAACCTTCACCTTCTGAGGCTTTGTCTTGGGGGGCTTGGAATGCAGAGCCTTGTCAACAGTTGGAGGTTTACTCGCCTGGGCAGAAGGCGCCATATGGGGAGAGGCAGGAAGTACCCCAATGTCAGCAACCATGGCCTTGTCCGATGAAGCGGGGAGAGCCGCAGATTGCAAAACAACCGCAGCAGCACAAGTGCACTGGCAAGCAAAGGTATTAGTGCTAACACTAGCAACCTCCGTTTGCGTAGCAACAGTGGCCAGTTGTACCGGTTTTTTGAGAGCGGAAGCGAAAGATGTTGAAAACACACGAGGTTGCATGGCCTTAAAGAGCTTCTTGGCCTCACCATAGGGGATGCGCTTAGATGTTTTAATCTCCTGTACCTTCCGTTCTTCGAGATAGATGGGGCAGATCCGGCTCCAGACAGGGTGACTCCCAGAGCAATTCATGCACTTCACAGGCAATGAACAATCGGCTCCTTCATGGGCAGGCTGACCACATTTACCACAAGTGGCTATCCCATTGCACCCCAACGTAGTATGCCCAAAGCGCTGACATTTAAAACAGTGCATTGGGTTGGGGAAATATGGCCATACTGGCAAACGTAAGAACCCCGATTTAACATGCTCTGGGAGTCTCAGGCAACTGAACGTGAGAATAAACGAGTCAGATTTGACAAGGTCCCCATCGACTCGTTTCATAATATGCTGCACGTCAACAATACCTTCGTCAGCCCACTCAGATTTTAACTCGTCTATGGGGATATCCACCAAGTCCCTACACGTCACAACACCCTTACTATATTTCAAAGTGGAGTGGAGTTCGGTCTCGACAGCGTAATCTCCTAGACAGGTTGCTTTCCGAAGGGCAGCGACTTGACGGGAACTAGAAGTCTCAACTAACAGAGTCCCATTGCGCAGTCGCTTTACAGATTTCAGTGTTCCTGCAATTCCCTCAAGACCCTTGTGGATGTAAAAGGGAGAAACCCTCTCAAAGCTACCCTCCTTCCTTTTAATAATCAAAAACACATTCTGATTATCAGCATGTGCTCCGTTACTACATTCTGTTAAATCTCTAGCAACACCAGGCGCTGGAGGACTCACAGCGCGTAGCCGCTTTTTCGATGGGGTGTGTTTTCCTACCAGTGGCCCACCCAAGCCACTGGTAGGGGGAAATGTAGAGGTCGAAGGGTCCATTGCAGTCCCACGAGCAGCTAGGGAACTAAAAGTCCACTCAGACAGAGCCCCGCGTGCCTGAGTAAGCCTTATACAACTGGGGTGCGGCAGGTGCCCCAGAGGTTGCCTGCTTGCGACTGTTCCACCCCAACAGCCATGCATCTTCTAGGTGCGTAGCACACCGAAAGATTGAGGGGTTTTTATAGAGGTTGGCCTTCCTCGCAATCCAGGCTGTCAAGCCAAGATTACCATTCCCCGCAGCACACAACATTTCACCGCCGCGCCGTACGGTGGTCGCTGAAGCATGTCCGGGGGTTACGGTGACAGGACACTGGCGGCGCAGACCAGTCCCCAGCTCAGGACCCCGGGGTCGCCAAGCCCGTACTCAGCAAGTGAATGCTGAGCCCCTGGGGGATATATAACTCGTGTAGAGGAGTATCTTCACTGATTGTAACAATGCGAAAGGAATATCATGGTGTTCCCAATAGCAAGCAAACTAATTGTTCACAAGATCTTTCACTACTTCATGACTGGCAAACTAAACTACTGCCTCTTCCTCTTCCATACTCTCCAGCTGTCACAGCTTTCCTATTTTAAAACTGAAGTCAATGAATTTTCAAATACAAACCCTTGTGTCATATCTGGAATGACATTACAACACCAACACAATCATTATAGAAGTACTTACAAGAATGAGTCATTCTGATTCTAAGTGACAAGTGTACAGCTGGAGGGCATTTCTTGTTCACACTATTAAACATCATTAATTAACAACTTACTACTACCATAAAGACACCACACATTTTTCTTAATCCTGAGTGGATTTCCACTGAAAGGAATGATAGGTCCACAACAAGTCCCTGTGGTTAAGCATTTATTCAGAACAAAGAAAAGTTGGTGTTCATGCATTAATTTAACTTTCATGACTAAGAAATTTTTATTTCTAAAATAACACCTAAGAACAGTTTATACATCAAATCCATTGCAGAAGGCTTCAGGGTAATGTAAACTGAAATAATGTTCAAACACAAACTTTTCTATGTAGTACATTTGCTGCATTTATTACCTACAAAAACCTGAGCTTTCAACAATAACCGTCATTCTGTTCATAAGAAAGTCGGCAAAGACAACGGTGAATATCACCACATTTCAAAATTATGTAAAAAAGGTATACAAGATACTGTGTGGAATGTACATTTATATTTAGCTGATCTACTGGTTAGACTAATTCCTAATCTATTTCAAACATACCTTTAGTTTCTCTATAAGTGCAGCAGATAATGACTCCTGGATTTTATGGTTTGACTGGGGTGGTGTAGTTGGTTGTGACACTGGACTGCTGCTCCCACTGCTTGCTACAGATGTTGAAGGTGACGAATTGTCAAACAACTTGGATTCTTTGGGACACTGATTGGCTGCGACAGATACTGCAGATACCGATTGAGACAAATGTAGGGATTTAAGAAGTGGTCGAGTTGCAGAATTAGAAATTTTGAGACAAGAAGGAATGGCAGATGTAGCATGTGGTGCAGGGGTGTGTGTTGTTAGTGTGCTCACAACTGAGGTAGTAACTGATGTGGTAACATTCGGCAATGTCTGCTGACCTGAGGAAGGTAAAGTAATTGGAGGCTTGATAGGTGCAGAAACTATGCTAGTGGAGGGAGCACTTGTAGCAGCAGTGGCAGGTGTATCTGCTTTCTCTCTGCCCAGTGCACTGTCAGCTGCCATCTGCTGCTGTAGTGATGTTGCAGTTCCTGTAGCTATGTTAGGGCTTACTGCTTCTGATGCCTCAAATTGTTCTAGCAGACTCTTAAGATCACCTGCTTCAAGAACTGGAAGGAAGAAAAATATATGTCAGAGGACATAAGGGAAATTATGAGTAAGAATGCTATAGACACTGATTAAAATATTACCTGGAATCTGTTCAGATACTGTCTCAATGTCTACACAATCTTCATCAACTTCTAGTTTGAGATCCAGCTCTGATGGTTCAACTTTTATTTTTGGGAATGTTTTTAACAGTTCTTCTTCCATCTTTAAAGGATCACAGTCCAACAGTTCAAAACTATCATTTTGCTCTGAAAGAGTACTTGCACCTTTAGCAAATTCTGCTGTCGCTAACTGTTCATTAACGTTGTTAATTTTCATAAACTTGCAATCAGCATATGATTCGTTCTTCACTGAAATTCTAGATTCCAATTTGACAGATTTTCTTTGATTATTTTTATCTATTGATTGTTCTCCTCCAGCTTCACGTATCTCAGATTCTGACTTCACCGCCGCCTTTATCTCAGGCTTAGCAACTGGATCCACTTTAAACTGTCCCATTTTTCTAAGTACATGTTCATGAATTTTTATAGGTAATTTGTCATCATTATCATCTGCACAATCCAACAACTCATCCAAGTTATAGATATTGATATCATCATCCTTAATAGATATACTTGGTGTTGACTTCGAAGTTACAGAAGTAAATATTGGTTTCTCTGTAAACATGCTGTCATATATGTGATCTTCAAATATGTTGTCTGGTAGCTGCTCTGGCACAGCATCTATTTCTTCTGTATCTGACACCTTGGGGAAAGCTCAGGAATGTTAGATTTTCATGACAATGTTTCACACAAAGAAAACAACTCACAAAAGCCAACATACAGTATAATAATATGTTACATACCTGCAATGATCCCAAATGTTCCTGCCAATCCAACAACATTTTTTGGAAATCTTCCTTGTTACTATGATCAATACGGGACAAGCTTCCCTCTTGTGGAATGGTGACTGGTAGAACTGATGAATCACTGTTTGAACTGCAATATCACAAAAGCATTGTTAAATGACAACTACCCAAACATAGAATTATTTCATTTGGAAAAAATAATAAAACTGCAAATTTTACTTGAAAAAAAAAAAAAAATAGAGTAAATAAACACAACAAAACAACCAACACTCTTGGGAAGATTAGAGAATGAAGGTTCCATTTGAACACTTCATAGGATGAGAGAACATACTAAAGAGAGCTAGTACGAGTAATCGTAAGTGTGATGACACTGAAATAACATGAGTAAAGATGGAGCCATGGGGGGGGGGGGGGGGTTATAAACAGTACTTCACAAAGAAATGTATAAGGGTTCACTGAATTGAAACATGCAAAACATGGCATTTTGCTTCCGATGACACATTGGGAAATGGGCATTGTCATGTCACTACAGGTGCGAAATCTGCTATGTATTCAGCGGGTGGGGGGAAGGGGGGGACCAGAACTTTTGCATTCTCAAGCTCTACCCGTAACCACAACTGCAATACATTTCAAATTAACACCTAAATATTCGTGACAACACAGGTTACAGTTTTTACTAATGCTCATATATAGAAATATATTGTCTAATTAGTTTGGTGAAACTACAGTCCTAGATAATGATACCTGTAACACAGTAAAATCCCGATTTCACGTTCATTTTTGTCGGTCCCAACAGATGTCCTATTCTCTTAATACAATTCTTTCCCATCATTAACAATTTCTGCATTTTAAGTTTTCTTTCACGTTATCGCAACCCAGGTCTACTAGCTACACCCAATTTTATCAAACAAATTCACGAAAAACACTAAACGTCAAGTTATACATCTCATCCTCCAAACTACCTAAACATTATTTTAAGAATAAAAGTGAGTTACAAGTTTGTATGAAATTTTATCAATATGGATAAATTAAATGGCCCATATCAACTTGTAGGAGGAGATTTTGAGGGTGTCTGAAAACAGAAAACTGCTAGAAAATAAACAAACAGGAGCAATTCCGCAACAGCTATTTGAATCTTCTGTTTCCACTCTTGTGAATGAAAACTAACAGCAAGTTCTTCCAAATAAACACTATTCCTCCATATCGACATAATGCCATGTGAATATGATTTGCCTCTGTAAATATTTTAGAATTAAAAAGGATGATTCACCTAAAAACAGAAGCATTGAGTCTTCAAAAGGCACACGCAAAAAAAGGCAGAAGACTTGCTATGTGAAGTAAATCCTTTCCAAGCTATAGTTGAGGCGTGACAGTTGCAGTGTGCTGGCCAGCAGCAGGTCTGTCGACTTGCCTCAACCAATATCATAATACGATTTTGTAAACATCTGTATGCCAATCCTTCGGTGTTGTCACAGCTCAGTATCCACCAACTGTTTTCACCTTCAGCTGTCAGTACTTCACAGACTGAAGTTGAAAACAGCGCTGCAAGCTGTCGGGAATCTGACTACACTGGCTCGACTACAGAGTACATAAATTATACTATTGCACAAGAAAATATTTACTCGGAAACCTAACAAGTTTTCTATCTTCTTTTATGCGTGCCTGATAACACTCAGCGCTTCTAATTTTTGGTGGGAGGTCTCCTTCACTCCTGAAGTATTTACATTTTATCAGAACTTTTCTACCATAACCGTGATTTGCCTTATATAGAACTTATCACATGTAGCACAAAAACTTGTGATATTAACCGATTTCAGCCCTGAGTATGGATGTTTTCCAGCTCAGCTATTGTGTATAAGCATCTGTTTGGTGTACTGATGTGTTCATGGTGTATTACATGTGTAGCTGGGCCCACTGGTGTCAGTTTTGTTTTGTTTAAAGCAGCATTTCTTTGTTAAATGAGTAAGTAGTCAAACATTGTAGACTATTTTTGTTTAATTTCTTCCACTTACTCTTGTTCAGTTTCCCAGAGATCCATTGCCACCCCAAAGTTTGATGCCTGGTATGAGAAGTCATCATGAATTAAATCAAGCAGACCACTGTCTGGATCATCTGGTTCATCCTTTAAAAAAATCATAAATCAGTTAAAGTTGGTGTGAAGCATAAACATCTACATACTTGCAATTACGTTATGATAAGAAAATTTATTAATGCTGAACACACGTACCTTTTGGCAAAAATGGGACAAAGTTGTAAAATTTTCATCACAAAAGTTTAAAAATGTTGCCTCCATTTTCTGCAAAACAAAAACAAGAATTATAGACAAATGCAAATAAGTATGTATAGAAATAAAAATTAATTGCACTTATTTAATAAATACAAAAAGGTTGAAAAGCAAAAATGACTAAGAATTAACCTCACAAAATAAATAAATAATACAATACCTGAATATTTAGACAGCAAGTGAGACATGAAAAATCAGAATTGTTTCCAAAAATTATGCACCAAAAAGTTCTAATGCTTCCTAAGACAACTTCATGGTCTATATCCTTTTTTTACCTGCTTAAGAAAACAGTATTTCATTGTTTAACACAAAGTGTGTAGAAATTTTCATGATTTGTGTAACAAAGATATGCAGGAAAAACTAAAGTGTACACATTTACACTCAAGTTGCAGCCTTCCTAACATAACACTAATTTATAGGGCTGTTCCATCATGCTGCCGTTCACATTTCTGGTTAAGAATGTCGCAATTCCAAAGCATAAGAAAACAATGTTTCATGTTATTGTTGCATCTCTAATGAGATTTTATGGTGAGTCAATTTATACATTATGATAGCTTTCTAGACAAGCATAGGCACCTGGAAGAAGACTGGGCAGTAACAACATAGGTGGGGAAGCTGACATCCAGAACACAGAACTAGAGTCCCCTTGCTGGTAATTAATTCCAGCTACATGTGCAATTTTGTTTCAACTACACTGTAAATGTATGAACATGTCTTAGAATATGGTTTTTTAATGTTCTGTCAAGCAGTTTCTAAATCAAATCACCAAAGGAGTGGACAGTTATGTTTACAGATCCTGCCAATAATGTCTCTTCAATAGCTATATTGTAAAAAACTTTGTCATATATCAACTGAAATGTTACATGTCTTAAAATTACAAATGCCAGGAATACATTAACAAAAGAGAAAAGTATGCTTTCTGTAGGACACATTGGTCCTGCCAGAGTTCTTCCGATCATACTGATTGTCTTAGTTAATTTATATGTATCCTTGTCTGTGCTTTTCTCAATTCAACAAAAGAGAAAAATAAATAGTTTACATACCATACTGTTGGACACTTTTTCCCCACTATCAATGAACTACAAAATTTTTATCTGTACAGAAACAGAAAACAGCTTCTCAAACTATATAATAAGTAAATAAAAAGCTGACATAAAAGGACTTCCCAGACCTAAAACCAGCATATATGAACACAAAAACAGCAATTTAAAAATTAAAAATAAGGAAACTGACAATAGAGATGCTGCAAATAAATTAGTTGTGTTAATTTTAGGCACTGAATATCTGACTTAGCAAGAAGATCGTCAAAAAATGTAATCTTACACTCCGTTAGAAAAAATTTACATTCTGCTGGGGAAAAGAAAAAAAAAAAAAAAAAAAAAAAAAAAAAAAAAAAAAAAAAAAAAAAAAAAAAAGACTGACAAGGGTCATTCCACGACAAATCACGCAGGCCTTGTCACCCACCATCTCAGATTGTCATAAAACTTTGCTCATTTGCTTATACTTATACTGGGCTTTGCGAGAATGTCAATGCAAAATGGTACTTATCTACATAAATGCCCATAACTCAGGTGTTTATGAAGCTTTTGATTTAGATTTCTTTTATAAATTAAGAAAAGCACATACTTAACAGACATGTAATTACTTAAACAATAAAGTTACAATGTTTTTAATCCACTGTGACAAATTATATTCTGTTAGCTTCACATATATTTCATTAAAGTAATGAATACATTCCGCCTAATGATGTTGATTTACGTACACTAACAGCACATAAAGAATGACTTTGCTGGTCAAAGTGGATGGAGAAAAGTAGTTTAATGTCTCCTTCTTCATCACAGACATTTTTGATGAAGGCAAAGTACCATCTGTCATCATATAAAGGCGCTACAAAAGAATTTTGTTGGGGACGGGTACATGTTCATTGTGCGCCATTTTCAGAGAATGAAAAAATCAAGAATGGCTTTTCAGAAAAAGTCACTCTTCTAATCTCTAAAGAATCACAAGAAAGTGGTTTGTAATGGTGATAATTCTTGGTACCAGGTATTTTGCGGGTTGTAGAAAATCTCTTCTTGAGGTTCTTGCATAGGAAATCCACATTTACTTTATCAAAGAAGCGAAATAAACATCTGTCAATATTAGATTTGCAGAGATTGTAAACACCAGATGCAGTTGTTACTTTTGCATCACCCGGTAGTTGGAGACTAGCTCTTCCCAATATATGCTTTATAGTTGCTTCCAAACCATCACACACAAATTTACCATGGCTAGTAGGAAAAAAAAAAAAAAAAAAAAAAAAAAAAAAAAAAAAAAAAAAAGAATGCTTAGCATCAATAGAAATATCATTTTTGTGCTCACACAAATTTTTAAAGCTGCTTCTATTCTTATAATGACTAGCACATCCATCAGTGAAATAATGCACTTTCTTCACTTGTGGGTAATGCTCTGCCAGTTACTTAACCATTTCTTTCTGGACAGCATTTACAAATCCAACACCATGTTCCACACAATCACTTGTAAAGCATTGGTTCACTACTACCAATTAACTTTTTTCATTTGCCACAAACACACAAGGGATGGACTGTAAAGCTGCTTCTTGTCCAATGGCAACTCATTTCATTCTGAATTATAATACTGTAGTTTTCTGCAAAGTCCATCAACAGAACTTTTTTTCCAGGGTTAGATTTTCTTTCAGTTTTCTCAATGATTTTGACTGACATTTGGATATAAATGGGTGTGGTTCAAAGTGCCTGTAATTTTGTCACCAACAAGTCTATGTATTCACCAACAGTTGCAGCACAATGCTTTACCAATACTAACCAATGATGTGTGTTTATCCTCTAACTGAACTCAATTTCATCATCAGCATCTTTGTAAGCTAATTTCTGCTTAAATAATTCTGACAGTTTGTCACCACTGGGACAATTTTCACAGTGATTAAGCCAGCAGCCATAGTTTTCAGTCACGCATAAGAAATTTTATAACTTCTTTGTACATTTCTTCAATGTGTTCCACATCCCAAAGCAGTTTTACATTTTAGTGGAACCCCCCCCCCCCCCCCCCCTCTGACACACTCTCTCTCTCTCTCTCTCTCTCTCTCTCTCTGAATGAGTTTCCACAGCACCAGCAAAAATACACACATTGGTCTTAGTCTTTTTAGAATAATGTTAATGTGCTTGGATTTTCCCATTTAAAACAAAGAGTATATACACATTCTTCTGAATGCTAACTTTGTCTTTTGCTCTTGGTAACATTCGAGTATATTCATCATTTTGATCAGTGACAATCTTTACCACTTCATCAGCAAAATAACTTTCCCACTTTTTGGTTTAGGAATTGATAAAACACCCATTTCTGTTTTCAGTTTCCTCACTAACATTGAATTCTGACACAGTTTCCTTTTGACGAAGTGGGTGGAGCTTAAGTTAAAATTTGAATTTTTTCAGGTACTCTTACACTACCCACTTTTTATGTCATTAACAATATCATGGCATCAAAGCCTTTGGCTTCCTAACAATGTCATCATCAAAATTTTCTTCTCTGTGATCAGAATCTTGAATAGCTACTGCAATCTAATGCCCAGCATGCTTTTCTTTCCAAAACATGCTTTTTCTAATTTCTTTTTGCCATATGAAGCCTTGTTGTGATTTGGGATGGAGTGAAGTTTTAACCCGCGAGTGGGTAAAGTGCACCAACCAAAAATAAAATGATTTTGTGCTGTTCCATTTTTTGTTTCACAACTGCAAACCTATACCTATCCCTTCAGGTAACAGCGATAAATTGTGCTGTCCTACATCCAAGGGAGCAGCAGCAATATAAAAGACAGAGCAAGCTCGGCGAGAAAAAAAAATTATGATCAGTTAAAAAAAATGACCCTAATTACAAACTAGCACCATAATCCCAGATTGAGGCAGTTGTCTACGAGATAATTAGTGATCGAATAAGCAGCTGACCAAGATCTGATGCAACTGCACTGCTTAATGCTTCGAATGGGTCATTACTGTCTCTTTAACACCTGTCCTTGGCAACAGAGAGTTATAGTGAAAATTTATTTCATTATTGTTTAATAAAACAGTAGTTTAGCTCATATTATGTAAGTTTATTTTCTTCTTGGCGAAATAAACTAAGATTAAACTGTGATTTTGATCACACATGACTTACCTTGGTAACATACGGAAAACTATTCTTTTTCATGTGTACTTAGCGCGTGGCTTGCCTGCTCATCTTATGAAAAATGGCGCGCCCACTCGAGGGTTAAGGGAGAGCACCCTAAATCATGCAAAGGTTTATCTGCACCCTGAATATTTGACTTTTTAGTACTGATTCGTGAAATGTCACCTCCAGTTAATCTACATCAATTTCATTACCATCACTGATGTCAGTTTTCTGTTCATAAATCTTGACATATTATTATAGGGCCACACCACAAACAGATATCATCTGTCTCACAGAAAGACAAAAAGCAACTGAGGCCAGATAGACTAATTGTTGCATGCCAGTTATTCTCAACAATGTATTTCAGCAATTGTTGCATTGTTTTCTTGCCTATAAAGGCAAGAAGGGGACTACAATTGAGTAATTAATGTCCCATTACTAAGAAAGAATTTCATCTTCCTTATCATTTAGGCTTCACAACCATTTGAATTAAGATGTATGGAAAGAATATTAACATAACTATTCTTATGAAAACGAGTATCGTGTATTATTGTTCTTATGGCAGCTTCTACATCCTTGATGTTCTCTTTACTATGGAACTACTAAGAGGAATTTGTATGTATCACAGAGAACAGTACAGAAGCACTAAAGCTGTGCCAGACCAAATCACAAACCCTGGGTACATGTCACTTGCTGGTACCATTCTTCCAACTGAAAGAAGACTGCCCATGGAAAGATGATATTTGGGTTTGAGTGCCGGTCATGAACCATTAGTCTTGATAAGGGGGCAACAATCTTTATGAAGCTGACAGTGATCCAATGTTAGAAATTCTGTAAATATCACAACTGTTTCTGACTGCCAAGGTGTGTTTATTCAATCACTGGTTTCAATCCTTATGGTCATCTTCAGACTGATGTAAAAAGAAAAAATGTGCATATTTATGAAAAACATACATACTAGTAGCCTATCAACTATTACAAGCAGTACGTAACATACATAGTCCAGAAGGTTAGCAAACATACCTGTCTTCATGAAGTTAACAGAGTAAGCAAATAAAACATGTAATATAAGTAGCATCATCACAGAGTAAAAATCATCATAAAATGGTAAACACTCACAACTCACAATGTTAGGTCATCATCAGTGTACTGTGCTTACAACTATGGTGCAAACAGCTGAGGGGGTATGGTCGCTAGATGTCGCTGGCTGGTGGCAGTTTGCAAAGGCGTGACACAAAGTCAGAAATATGAGCTTAGATATTCTGCATAGTAATAAACTGCACACATTAGAATTCACTTTAAGAAAGAGCTACAGTTTTAACATGGGTCCAGAGAGAAATATTAGTTTGAATTTTAAAATGTAACTGCAAATAAGTGTCTGTGAAATATGCAGTACAATATAATTAACTGACTTCAGTGTACCAAAAAGAAGTCACGGATGCAATGGGGATACCAAGAAAAGAGTTAAGAAACTGTGGATGGCTTAGGGCCAAGGCAAAACGCAAAGGGGCAGAATCAGAAATACAACTGAAAGCTCTAAAGCTTAAACAGTGCTCAATTAAGGTATCTGAAAGCAGCATATGAAAACACGATAAAAAGGCTGCACACAGCAGCAGCCTTGACACAACCAAGACAAATAAATGTGGGCAGCAGAGGCAAGGGGAGAAACAGCTCCATTAGTATATGTAAGGCCTACAACAGCTTGTTATATGATGCAAAATAGATGTTAGACGCAAATTCATTCTATTCATTAAGAAGGATTGGGTTTCCTATTCCCATAAACCTATACCAATTCCAAAAGATTCAGAAAACATCCCTTAGGCACAGCTTCTACAACTCACATATTTTTGTCTATGTTAGTTACAGTATGCTTGTGTGCAGTGAAGTACTGTCCAAATGCGGTTATGTTTTGTGGAAATGTGTGTTCCTTGAACCTAATGTAAAAGTTTTAAAGGGATATTTATTTGAAAAGCGCATCTGGCAGTTGTGTTCTTTAATTGCTTCTTTAAGTGCCGAGAAAACTTGTAATATGAATTAATATTTCTCTTTGGACGTATGTTAAAACTAGCTCTTTCTTAAAGTATATACTGTCAAAAACCGTTTTGATCACAATTTGTTTATTACTTGTTAAAGTGCATTTTAATATACCAGATTAAGTTTTATGCAGAATACGTATGATAATATTTCTTACTTTGTATCACACCTTTGCAAATTGCCTCCTGCCGGCAACATCTAGCAGCCATTCCCCTTCAGCTGTTTGAATCACAGCTGTAAGTACTGTACACCAGCCATGACCCGACATTAAGTGTTCTGTTAACTTACACAAATAAATACTTACAGTTAACACTTTGTAGGGATACGAAATGGAATGAGCATACAGGTTCAGCTGTGGGTATTACACTATAAAATTTCTTTGTCAAAGATTTGATGATGTATTCGTCAAAATTATTTGACAAAGATCTATGATGTGGCACTAAAAGGGGGTATTACACTGTCACCATATTTTTCGTCAAGCAGTTGCATGTACCACAATTGCACTGTGTGCACATGTGGATGAGAAGCACAAGGGAAAAGAGGGAACATGCCTAGGTGAAACGATGGGTTTTATTATGAGACGATAAAAGCATTCAACAAAACTGGTTACGTGAGCTTGTAATGGAGGACATCAAGTCCTACATATATTACTTAAGAATGGATGAGCATACATTTCAGTATTTGCTCAGTGAAGTGTATACTCATATCACAAGCACAATACTCACTTAAGAACTGCTGTATCTGCAGAAGACAGGCTCACTGTAACACTCAAGATTACTTGCTACAGGAGAGAGTTAGGTTAGATTAGGTCTCCAATCTTCTCAATCTATTTTTGTATTCAAACAAAGATTCCAAGACTTACCAAGCGGGAAAGCGCCAGCAGAAAGCCACAATGAACAAAACACACAAACGGAATTACTAGCTTTCACAACCGATGGTTGCTTCTTCAGGAAGGAGAGGGAAAGACGAAAGGATGTGGGTTTTAAGGGAAAGGGTAAGGAGTCATTCCAATCCCGGGAGCGGAAAGACTTCCCTTAGGGGGAAAAAAAGGGACAGATGTACACACACACACACACACACACACACACACACACACACACACACACACACACACACGTCCATCCGCACATACACAGACACAAGCAGACGTGTGTACGTGTGTGTGTGTGTGTGTGTGTGTGTGCGCGCGCGCGCGCGCGCGCGCGCCGCGCGAGTGTACACCTGTCCCTTTTTTTCCCCCTAAGGGAAGTCTTTCCACTACCGGGATTGGAATGACTCCTTACCCTCTCCCTTAAAACCCACATCCTTTCATCTTTCCTTCTCCTTCCTGAAGAAGCAACCATCGGTTGCGAAAGCTAGTAATTCCGTTTGTGTGTTTTGTTCATTGTGGCTGTCTGCCGGCGCTTTCCCGCTTGGTAAGTCTTGGAATCTTTGTTTTAATATATTTTTCCCATGTGGAGGTTTCTTTCTATTTTATTTTTGTATTCAGGATGACTCATGTTGTAAATTGTCTCATCAACTTCATACATCTCTATTAATTTTGTAGTTGTCAGTACACACCAATTGTATTTACCACTGCAGATGACAGAGCGCTGCAAGCGATGCCAGTGCTCCAGGTGGTAATATGTCACATTCCAGTGAACAGAAACCAAGCAACTGTTATGATCAAATCTGCAGCGAGGCCCTAGATTTTATCAAATTTATTTGACGACAGACGAGATTTGACCAAGTGGCATATTACACCATTAAACTTCTTTGACAAAATTTTTTTATTTATAAACTTTGACAAATTTGATAGTGTAATATCAGTCTAAAGCAGATGGTAAGACTGTGATTAATACATACGTGGGAAGTGCAATCAGTCTACAAAGAAGATTGCTTATGAATCACTTGTGCAGCATATCCTACAATATTGTGTGTGTGACTCATACCACATAGGACTAACAGGGAATATTGACTGTACACAGAGATGGGCAACATGAATGGTTGGTTTGATCTGCAGCAGACTGTCAGAGAGATGCTGAAGAAAGTGTACTGCTGGACTCTAGAAGACAGAGACAAATTATTCACACATTCCTCCTTACAACATTTCAAGAACTGACTTTAAATGACGACTCTTGGAATATACTACAACGTCCTACATATCACTCCCACAGGGATCCTGAGAATGGTACACACAGAGGCATTTAAACAACCATTCTTCCCGCACTCCACAAGTGAACAGAATGGGCAAAAACCCTAAGATCTGATATAATAGGAGATAAACTCTGCCATGCACTTCACAGTGGTTTGCAGAATATAGACAGAGATGGTTATGGGTGCACTTGACAAAACCCTATGTGTAGTTACAAAGCAGGCAGCAAAGGTCACATGTGACTTTCTAGAGAGAACTATGATTGACTGGCAGTTGGCCCATACCACTCACTTGCTGAAACGTCAGTTACAATGTTATCTTAATTAATGTACAAACAACGAACAAAAATGAGGGGATATTTGGAAGCAGTACCTACTGTGTTCAAAAAGTATTATTATATGCAGGATTTCAAGATCTACTTTTTTTCTTATTTGCCAGTCTTTTATGACCCAAATATTTCACTCTACTGCCAAGACCCTGCCCATATTTTCTCCTGGTCAACAGTTCTGGTCATATTGTAACAACTATGTATAGACTTCCAAATGTATTATGCACACGATCAACAACAACAAATATTCGATTCTATTTGTACCAAACATTGTTTGTACAATTAAAATAATAAACCTGGTGCCACCCAGAACCTGTATTGCATGTACTGACAGCTAGAAATACATAAATATTACGTTTGGATTCCTATCCAGATGACAACTTATATTTCTTAAACAGGTTGAAACTAACCAGCAATACTGAGCACTGATGGACATCGGGGAAAGGAGCAGCAGTTGTATTATTTCTGTGTTATGAAAAAAATGCAAAACAGTTTTGTTTGTTATCTAGCATCTTTCCAGGATTCATCTAGGCTACTTTCCTCTAGCACCCCATAATGGAACTGTCAACTGCAAAAAGAGCATCAGTGATCATTTAGTACATGCCACATCTTTGATACTACACATTTTCTCCAGGTCAGAAGTTTTATTCTCAGTAACAACAACGATTACACTCTAAAATACATTATACACACACTGTTTTTCAGAATGTTTATTATTATCTAAATGCAACTGAAGGTTTAAATGTTCTGTTCTTTGTTTGACAGAAAAAGATAAGAAGAGGCATTACGTTTTTTAATTTTCACATCAACAATTAGAACTGCAAATGTGAAATATAGCAGACAGGTAATAGATAAGAAAAATACATTTTCATAGTTGCTTGTAAATGAAGTTAAGCAACTACAAAATGTGTCAGTTCAAAATATTTTGCCCTTTGATGGGCAGTGACTGTCATGAGCAGATAGAACAGTATGATATTTGTGTAAATGAAGGTAATGCACCGCAACTTTTGAAATGAAGTATATCACTATTGGATGTTGTTAATGTAGTGAATCAAATGATTAGTGGTGTTAGAATTATGGATTTGTGTGTATATAGTTTTTATTTGTTTATAAGCTGTACTGAAAGTTGCAGTGACTGACTACTACTATTCTACAGTTAGCAAAAATACTTCAAACATATTATCTCTGCTACTATTGTAGCATGGTTAGATGTATAGGTAAGAAGAAATTTTTTTGCATATCAACAGTTACGTACCTATATGGCTACAAATCAGTAAGCACATATCTTCTGTATAATGCCAATTTTATTATTAAATATTTGAGAAACAGGACATTTATAAATGCTCTATAGCAGTTCGCTTATCTACGGCAAATCCTAATGTTGCCTATCAATTCATTCCGAAAAAATACGAATGAAAACAAATTTAGACCTAACAAAGTTGTTGGAACGAAAGTCAATAAAAGGAAGAACACCAGTCAAATATGGAAATGGAAAAATGTATTTTTTTTTTAAGGAAGAAAATGCCTCACTACGTGATAAAAACATTTGTAAATCTGATTTACTTTCACTTCACCTTTCGCAATATGGTTATCCGAAACGCTTCTTATAATGCCCAGACACCCGCTTCTACTTCAGTTACGTTAGTAAATAATTATCGTCATCATTATTACTAACAACAAAAAGGCGGTTTCAGGAAAGAAAATTCCGTGGCAGGCATCGATAATTTTTTCCATCCACGTAAAAAAAAAAGAACGATTATAGAAACGAACGAGCAAAGCTGCTGACAGATCGAAAACAAAACCTTATCCAACCTCTCTCATTTCAATCATCGTATTTATATTAGTACCTCATATTTATATTCTGAACAACTAGCAACCGGCTAACAGTAACCCAAGCCGTGAAGCATGGTATGCTATCAATGCTCACTTGTTTAGCTTGGCGCCGGTCGGAATACCTACGAAACTTCGGCGTGTCCTCGAAATGATTAATGGAGGAATAAACAAAGAATGATATATATTAATCACTTATTACACGGAAACGCTAAAATTATTAATACAGTAACGTTATTTATAGCCAACGTGAACAGGCAACACTCCTAAAAAATATGCCACACGATAGGCACATTTTTAAACACCAGCTTTCGACAGCAAACTACGTCCCAACAAATGCCCTGTTGTTCACAAATCGACAAGACAGCTGATTCTACATTAACCTCATACATAGGTAAAAATTTTTCCTTACTGGGTGTCCTCCAATTTTTCAATAATCTTCACATGTGGAACCAAACTTTGGGGACTTGCACACATCAACACACACACACATTTACTAAGCGCCGATCACGTGGACACTATTTAACGTCATGCAACACTAGATGGCAGCACGCTGAGCACGCACGAAATTTTGAGTGGCTTCTTTCCTCAAAATTCAAATATGCGGAAGACAGAGATGGAAAAACGATTTGTGTCTTAGTTTTGAACGCATAATGTATAAAACGAGAATCTATAATTTAATGTATCTAATCTAAGGAAGGGTATTTTATTGTCATAATGCGCCAGATATTTTTCTGATTGTAATCGCATTGCTGAAATGAGCGCTTTGAATATCGTAAACATTAATGCCGTAAGCTGTTGGAATTAGGGCAGTCCTTTGTTCTGCTTAACACCTGCATAATTATTTTTCGTGTAATGTAGAACGCTTCACAAATAATGATAAGTTACACGATATGCAAGCGACTGCTTCGGAAGAACAGCAAATGGTATTCACACAAAAGCTCATAACAGTCGGACAGTTAAGAGAAATTAGTTGCACTTATTGCTATCGGCTTCACTCAGCACTGAGTTGTTTGCTTCTACACTGAATCTACTATTAAACTGTAGACATAATTGCCTGTACTCCCCCATTACAACCACTTCCAACATTGAACACATATGGCAAACTTTTTTTCTTTTACCACTTGCAATAAGTAACAGACTCTTACAAAAGGTTGTGTACTAAATGCTTGTATTATAGACATAGTAGTCCCGTGTGTTCGACTGAAGCAAGGGAATGGTGAAAGTTATTTCACGTGGTTAACAGCTCAGACCGTAAGTTTTCAATACAGACACTTATAAATGGATAGTAAATTAAATTCGTTCCTTAAATCTCTCTATACGTTCATTTAGTTAACGTAATCTTTCAAAAATGTTGAAGTACGGTATACGTAATATTACGACGACTTCGGATTTTTCCATTAAGTCACATAACCATAACATATCCAGTTGCAAATACAAAAACAGAAATCCTTGTATATAACTATCGTTTCCGTAGAGTATAATGGCGTGGCCTGTGTCTTAATGAAATCACCCAGGATGTTGAAATAGTAGCACCTTTACCTTGGCCACAATCTAGCATTTACACCTTATAACTTTTTTTTCCCCAAGTTTTATGCCTGACAAACTGTTTGGTTTTTCTTCTTTGGATTTACATTCTTTCTCCATAAGCTACTGTACAGTGTGTAGCAAAGTAATTTTCATATTTTCCCCTCTACATTTGCAAATCGTACAATTTCCTTCTGTATATGCTAATCATACTAGAGACAAACATTTCACACCAACAAATAGTATATGATCAAATTTCTCTACTTCGCTCTGTTAGGTTATTATTTGAGATGATGTAGACAGGCTCTCCGAATTTTGAAAGTAAGTCTTTCTGAGATGCTTTCGCCCTTCTGGTTATATAAACCAATGATCAACAACACAACCCTTCTTTGAATCTTATCTATTTCTTCCATTAATTTGGTAAGAATCCCAGACTAACAAACATTATTCAAAAAAGGTCAAATGATCATTTTTGTAAGTGGCATTTGTGGGTGATCTACATTTCACCTGCATTTTCTTGAGATATGCTTTTGATAGGAGTTGACTGATATGGTGCTTCCTCCTCAAATCATTCTAGCCCAATGTTTTCTTTCAGTCAAGTTGTGCCACAAAATTGTTTTCTCCCCATTTCAGTTCAATACCATCTCATTAGCTACGAAATCTACATATCTAATGTACAACATTCAACTAATCATTAACATTCATCTAACTGTCAATATTTGTCTGACCTTCAACATTCTTGTGTAGCACCAGATTAGATTAGATTAATACTTGTTCAATAGATCATGAATACGACACTTCGTAATGATGTGGAACATGTCAGGTTAATAAAAGATGTATGTACAAGATAATACATTACACAAAATATTGCATGACACTAATGTTTAAGTTGTTGTCCCCCCCCCCCCCCCCCCTTAATTTATATCTAAAATTTCAGCCAATGAGTAGAAACTTCAGTTCTCTTCTTGTATGAACTGCTTATTGTCTATGTTTCGCTTCCATACAAGGCTGCACTCCAGACAAATTCAATACCTCCAGAAGAGACTTTTTTAACACTTAAATTTATATTTCATGTCAAAGAATTTCTCTTCTTCAGTACCCTCCCAGGGTGCCATCTTATCGTAGGCACCCTCTGTGACAGGCAAGAGGGTTTGTGCACCCGAATGGCACTGAGGCCTACGCTGGCAGCAGTGTAGCTACTTGTTAGGGCCACCCAAGCTGGTCAGGTCTCAGCAGAGGAGCCTGATAATGAAAGCCCACAACGTAGGAATGGGAGGACTTCCCCCCCCCCCCCCAGGTAGGTTCGCCAGCAATGGTTGGATACAGGCACAGCAACATGGGGTTTCCCAAGTCTCGAACTGGTCAGTGCTGCCAGACCTTATCTACCTTGAACATTGGGCATACTTCATGGACCAGCGCTAGGTATGGTGGTGGAGAATTAAGTTTTCTGGAGAACGGGGGCCTAAGCTTCATCACCTGGGCTGCAAGGAATATACACATCTCTATACTAAAAACCTCAAAGTGTGCCATGTGCCAATGGGGTGAATGGCTGTTGAGGCAAAACAGCCTCTACCAGGCAACCTCTGGGGCACTTGCGACCCCCAGTTGTATAAGGTTTGCTGAGGCACACGGGACTCTGCCTGGATCAACATCTGTTTCTGTAGCAATTCATGGTCACTCAATGGAGAGACTTCAACTCAAATCTACTCATAATGAGACGGATGTACTGTCAGGTAGAACACGCGCCCACCCAACAACGAGATGTCAAATGGTTAGTCTTCTTTCACATTGGCTTCTTCACGGACAGTCACCAAGAGTGATGCCTCCACACAAACCCAGACTACAGATTCAAGTATGAGTACATGCACATGTATTTCCAGGAGGAAAGCTACACTTGACCCTAAAACCATTTGCAAGCTGTCAACAACAGACTTGGAACCACAGCGAAATACCACAGCTCATGATCAGAGACTCATTAAGCCATCATCTCTACTCATGCAACTAACTCCTCCCATAAGTGAGGAAGATGTCAAATAAAAAGTCCTTCAAAATCACAGAATGTGTCAGCTAAAACACCTGATCAGTGTGCACTCTCCGTTTCCAATGGCGATTTTACTGACAAGGATCTTGATATCCATAAGGTGGACCCGGAGAGCCAGGTACCATCTAAAGTTACTCCCCACCTCTTGTGTAAATCACTGCCACTGATGAAGGAGGACAGGGAAAACCAGTGCTTATCAATGGCCCCCAGGGACTTCTCTATTGCAGTGGAGCTGGAAGGAATTTTTGACTTCCATTAATCAGCCCACTTCCATTGCATGAGTTTGAGAATCAATAAGCGGATTTCAGGCAAAGGAAGTTCGCTTCCCCTAATAGCCTTGCTGGGAATTAGAGTCTTGGTAGACGTGCCTAAAGATGTGACTAAGGTCTTAGCTGAACATTTTCTTACTGTCATTATGTCATCTGGACAAACTTATGATTTCTGTAGGACTGTGGAGATGAGGTGGCTCAAATTCTTCTCATGTAACGAGGTGGTTTACAATCATCCACTCTACATATTGAAATTGGAATCAGCTCCATCCGCAGCCAGGGACACTGCACCAGGACCGGATCAAATTCATTATGCCATGCTCTATCACCTGTGCTCTGGAGCCGAAGGCAAGCTCGTATCTTGTTTCAATCAGATCTGTCACTTGGAAGGAAGCAATATCAATTCCATTAAGAAAACCAGGCAAGCATTTCACCAACTCTTAATAGGTACCAGAGTGTACCCATTACCAGCTGTGTGAGTAAGACTATTGAGCACAACTAGGCAACTATAGCTGACCATTAGGAGACTGGATGCTTGGGCCAATAAAACTGGTTTTAGATCTTCATCAAAGAAGGCTTACTTGCATCAGTTTTAACTGAGCTCATCGAAGTTTTAACCAACGAGAACTCATGATGAGGGACACTATTTTACATTTTAAGGACAATGTGCCCTTTTTGAGTCCACTATTTGATATGAAATTAACCTTGCTTCTGCACCTGAAAGATTTGTGAAAAAGAACATCAAATCACTAAATCTTTTGAATCACCTTGGTGGAAAGGTGTGGCGAGCTGACAGGCCTCACCTCCTACATTTTCGTAGGGCATTTGTCAGATCACAATTAGATTAAGGCAGTGTTGTTTATGGACTGGAACATACTTCCTGTCTCAATTTTAGACATTATCCACCATGAGGGCATTTGGATATCAACTGGAACTTTCTGAATCAGTCCAGTTCAGAGTCTGTGTGCAAAGGTTGGTGAACCACCACTCCGGATTTGGCGACACTTCTTCAAGCTCAACAGGCTCCGAAAATCTTAGCTTTGCCTCAGTAATTAGCATTTAGGGTGACAGTCCACACCAAATTTGTGGCTGTTGAGGAGCTGATCCCATGCAACTGCGCCATGCATAATAGGTGTTACTAACTGTCTCACAGTTCTGCATATATCAGACCTCTGAATACACAACCAGAGATGGAACAAATTGTCACCTTGGTGTCTTCAGAGGTCCAAAGTAATCTTAAGTTCAATACTACAAAAAAAATGTGTACTCCAGATTATTGTATTTTAACAAATCTGTTTTATTGTTAAGGCTTCCAGCAATGGAATGCACCTGACTATGGGTATAACAAGGGCAAAGACAGCTCTAAAAAATTACAGACCAATATCCCTAACATCAATTTGTTGCAGAATCCCTCATTTGAGTACAATAAATTTTGTTGAGACTGAGAAGCTTATGTCCACAAATCAGCATGGTTTTAGAAAGCATTGTTCATGCAAAACTCAGCTTGCCCTTTTCTCACATGATATACTGTGAACTATGGATGAAGGGCAACAGGCAGAGTCCATAGTGCTAGATTTCCGAAAAGCATCTGCCACAGTGCCCCACTGCACACTGGTAAAAAAGGTATGGGAATATGGAATAGGTTTACAGATATGTGACTTACTTGAAGAAGACTTCTGAAGTTACAGAACCCAGTATGTTGTCCTTGATGGCAAGTGTTTATCAGAGAGAAAGGTATCATCAAGAGTGCACTTGGGAAATGTGATAGGATGGCCTTTATTCTTCATACACGTAAATGATTTGCCAGACATGGTGGCAGCAATATGCAGTTGTTTGCTGATGATGTTGTGGTGTACAGTAAGGTGTCAAACTTGAGTGACTGTATGAAAATACAAGATGACTTGGACAAAATTTGTAGTTGGTATGTTGAATGGCAGCTAGCTCTCAATGTAAAAAAATGTAAGTTAATGTGGATGAGTAGGAAAAATAAGCCCCTACAATTTGGATGCAACATTAATAGTATCCTGCTTGACACAGTCACATCATGTAAATATATGAGTGTAACATTGCAAAGCACTATGAAATGAAACAAGCATGTGACGATTTTGGTGGGAAAGGTTCATTGAGAGAATTCTTGGAAAGTGTGGCTCATCTGTATAGGAGACCATGTATAGGATGCTAGTGTGGCCTGTTCTTGAGTACTGCTTAAGTGTTTGGGACCCGTACTAAGTCAGGTTAAAGGAAGACATCGAAGCAGTTCAGAGGCAGGCTGCTAAATTTTTTTCTGGTAGGTTCAAACAACAAGTAAGTATTACAGAGATGCTTAAGAAACTCAAATGGGAATCTCTAGAGGGAAGGTGACATTCTTTTCAAGGAACATTATTGAGAAAATTTAGAGAATCAGCATTTGAAACTGACTGCAGAATAATTCTGTTGCCTCCAACACACTGCAGATAAGGACCAAGAAAATCAAATATGAGAAATTAATGCTCATGTGGAGGCATATAGACAGTCACTTTTCCCTCATTCTATTTGACAGTGAAACAGGATATGAAATGGCTAGTAGTGGTATGAGTGATATGGGGTACCCTCTGCATGCGCTGTAAGGTGGATTGCGGAGTATTGATGTAGATCTAGATGCAAATTGTTCAGCTGTTTTCTCTGATAGGGTTTCCTAGTATGCCTTCCAGAACACTTTACAAATTACGATGCGGAGTTATATGCCATTATGACAGCACTAAAGTGAATTCAAAGGCATCACAGTACAAAGTTTCTCATCTGCTCGGACTTGCTCAGTGCACTATGAACAGTCCACTGCATGTATCCAGTAAACCAATTGATTCAAATCATCCATTCATCTGTGATACAGTATTTTCTACATGGAGGCAAGGAGATGGTATTTTGCTGGGAACCTGGACATGTCGGGATACAGGGGAATGCTACAGCCAACAAAACATGAAAAGAAGTGAGTAGGGATGGCATTATGCATCAATGTGCCATTCCCTTGCACATTGTCATGTCATTGGCTGACAGAAAATCATGTGAGAGTGGGAATCCAAATGGTTGGAAGTGGTGAAGAACAAACTGTGGTTGCTCAAATTGACCACGAAGGCAAGGCAGGGCGGACTTCAGGCCAATGACAGCAATGGAAGAAAGTGCTGTCCACCAGACTGCACATAGGAAATTGCCCACCACCACATGGTTTCCTCCTCTGCCTCCACAAGTCTTTGAAGTTTGTGGTGTGCCACTTTTGGTTCAACACAATCTGGCTTTGTGTTTTCTGTATATTGACATAAGGGCAACCCTCAGATGGGCTGGATATCTGCCCACCATCCTAACGAAGACTAGTGTAACATGGGTTTTGAAATTTTGTGAACTATCAGGCCTCATCCCTTAAATGTAGGGGAGTTGACATCAGCAACATATGAATGAGTAGCTTGCCAAATCAGTTTGACATTTTCATTCTTCTATATTCTGTGTCATAGATTAGTGCATCATGATAGAGGTGTTTTACAACTGATAGGTTGATCTTCATGCTCTATAAATCACTCTGCTCATGGAGACAGCTTCTCCCTTCTCCCTCTCTACCACTCCCCCCACCCAAGTGAACGGCTGGCATGCTGACACTTCATAAGGGTCCTGATGACTATGCTGTTGAGCACCATCCATCAATTAACATCATCTTCAGTAATGCTTTTCTTGCCATTGCCAGTCTACATTTTATATCCTTTCTACTGTAGCCATCATCAGTTTCCTTACTGCCCAAATACCAAAACTCACTCACTACTTTCAGTGTCAAATTTCCTAATTAGATTCCCCCAGCATCACCCGATTTAATTCAACTATTTTAATCTCCTAACATTGTTTTATTTTTGTTGATATTCATCTTATTTCAAGCAATATAGAGTCAATTCATTTTTTTAGTACAGTAGATTACATTTATTTATGGTGTATGATGACTACATGCATACTATAATTATGTCCTGATGGTGGTTGAGTAACGACTGATGATGAGATTGTAGAAGGGTGACAGCTGATCAAGTCTCTTTTATAAAGATAGAGAGAGCGCAAAGGAGGAAGTCTGGACTGCTAAAGTTAACTGTTTAGGAATGTGATTCTTCAAGATAAAGTGCTTGATTTTTTTGTTGCCACAGGAGCAGTTGCTATATGTAGTAGAACAGTATCTAATGCAGGGTCATCTCTGTCCAACTGTGGATTCTTCCCAAATGATTATGAAGGCATATTTCACTACACCAGTTTGTGGTTATGTTCCTATGCCTCACATTTTCGACTGTGGCTGTGTGTTCACCAGCAGTGAAGAATGCTTACACTGTTCATTTTTGTGCACACACATTGTTATGGTAATTTTTATTAGAGAAGTATCAGTAATTTGAAATGCATCATCTCTTGTAAATTATGCACACTACACTTTTCCACTAGTGACAGAGCCAAATGGTGTCACTAAACCTATCCAATATATGAGAACAGAAATCCAAACCCTGAATCTTTGGTTCTTGACTTACCCACTATGGCATTCGACAGCTGTATGCAGTGACGGCTTGTAAGTATACAATATGGGTGATCACAAATTTCTGAATTCAGTTAAATATGAGAGAGTGAAATTAATAGCATCTGCTGTATAACACTTATGCTTATCATCATATTTATACACTTTGAGCTGCTGTCAAAAATCATAATAACAACATTATTATTATTATTATTATTATTATTACTTGCATAACTATAGTGAAAAAAGAAAAAAAATTATTTGTGGAATTTTGTTATTTTTCACATAATTAAGTACAGTTTATGGTAAGAACAAAATAATGTTTAAGTTTTCACTACTCTCAATTTCGCATTTTGTGTAAATGGGAGTTTTTGGGCTTTTTCATTTTTTCGGACAAATGTACAAGACCCCTAAAACATGTATTAGTTAACAAATTAACTTCCAGGCTGAAAATCAGACATTCTTACACTTCTACGTAACAACTTGCGCTTATTATACACTTCTTTGTTGAATGTTTGCTTATAGTCTCACTTATTTCATTTTTTCACTTTCTCAGACAATGGATCTGGTCTATGAGACACTAGTTCCTTTGTGGTTAACTTTTTCTGCTAATTTTCTCTTCTTTTAGCACTTAAAATAGATTCAACTGAGTTATGTTATGGAAAGCTGATTCATGTACAGTAAACAACCAATTATACTCTGAATAGTAATTTCTGTCGAACAGATCATAAAAGTGGGGGAGTTGCCATATATTGTAAAGACAATCTACACATCACAAAACTGGATTTTATCACAGAACTTAGTGTGGACATGGCATTTGAAATTTCAGCAATAAAGCTGTTGGTAAACAAAGTGCCTCTGATTTTATAGGTCTGTACAGATCTCCTAGTAGTATCGTGGACAATTTCTTACAAAACATGGAAAAAATTACAGAAATTGTATGTAATAAGTATAAGAACATAGGCATTGTTATAGCTGATGATTTTAATATAGATTCCTTAAAGTATACTAAAGATTATGAAAAAGTAAATGATATTCTATGTAGCTATAATTTGTCAGACAGGGTTAATGGGCCAACCAGACTAACTAAGGACTCCTCTAGCTGTATAGATCACTTTTACACCAATATAGATAACTGCAGAGTTGACATAATAAACCTTCACCTCTCTGATCATCTTTGCCAGACAATGGAATATGTATGATTCACAAAGTACATATGAGACAATTGAAATAAGATGCACAAATGAAAAATGTTTAGAGAAGTTGGGGTCCGCACTGTAGTCTGAGACACGGAATGACACATTGTGCAGAAAATGTTGCAGACCAATGGAATAACTTTTATAACACTTTCTTCGCCCATTTCAATGTAACATGTCCAATTACTTTCAAAAATAATTATACTCAAAACTACATAAGACTTCCTTCAGAAGTAAAACAGCTGAAGAAGAAAATGTTTATTATTTGGAAAATATATAGAGTGTTCCAGGACACATCAACTAGAGACAACTTACCAAACATGTCGAAAAGCCTATAAACAAGCACTGAATGTATACACAAAGGAAACTATACAGCAAAAAATTGCCACCTCAAATAACATAAGCAAATCAGTATGGAACTAAGTAAATGAGAGAATCAGCAGAAAACCAAAGCCTAGTGTCAACAATATCCAACTAACGACTGATAATGTAAATATTTCAGATCCATGTATGATCAGCAATGTTTTTAATACCCACTTTATAAATTCAGGTAACATGTATGTGACCTCTGTCACTGATGACTACAGAACTCCTTGCCAGGTACAAAAATCAGTGTTCATGTATGAAACAGGTACAACTGAAGTAGAGGGAATAATAAATAAAATGCAAAACAAATTCTCTACGGGATGGGATGAAATCTCCTCCATTATATTAAAACAACGCAAACATTCACTCATACCTCTTCTGGTCCACCTCTTCAATGAAAGTTTGAATAAAGGTGTGTTTCCATCTGAATTAAAATATACAATAGTCAAGCCATTGCACAAAAAAGGTAGTACTGAAAGGTAGATACTGTGTCAAATGCACGCAATAAAGTTAGGAACAAACATTCCACCCTTTATTTTTCATCTAATTTCATAAGTATCATGTGTACTACATCACATATGGCAGATGACGTTGAATAGCCTTTCCTAAAACCATGTTGGGTTTCTCATAGCACTTTTTCTTTGACAAGAAAGTTTTCTAACCATACTGATATAATCTTTCCTAATACTTTGCTTAGGATTGGAATTAAGCTAATGGTAGAAAACTACCGACCCATTTGTATAAATAGTATTTGTGTAAAAGGTATTTACATGTAAAAAAAAGCAACATAATTTTTTATCTGTTAGACCTATTTTATATAATTGTTTCCCACAATGTTATAAGGGGAAATGGTCAACATGTAAACTACCCAAAACAAATCCTTGTATTTGTCCATGGACAATAACTAAATAAATAAAACTACAAACATAAACTGTCATTTGCGGAAATGATTCAATTGTAGTAGTACCATCCACCAACAATATCATTTGACTAGAATACGAATGAGGCACTGAGAGCCATAAAGACCAAAAGCACACCATCTTCGACACCACATTCAAGTGAATATCAGAGAAACCAATATAAACAAAGATTCCAAGACTTACCAAGCGGGAAAGCGCCGGTAGACAAGCACAATAAAATAACACACAAACACACACACAAAATTACTAGCTTTCGCAACCAACGGTTGCTTCTTCAGGAAAGAGGGAAGGAGAGGGACAGACGAAAGGATGTGGGTTTTAAGGGAGAGGGTAAGGAGTCATTCCAATCCCGGAAGCAGAAAGACTTACCTTAGGGGGAAAAAAGGATATGTATATACACACACGCGCGCGCACACACACACACACACACACACACACACACACACACACACACATATCCATCCATACATATACAGACACAAGCAAGACAATGGTGAAGCATGTACAGTGCAAGCTGTTACTGATTTGTTTGACTGATGGGGCTGCTAAGTGCTGTACCACCTAGGGCACTCCCCTGACTTAAGCCCTTTTGAGTTCAGCTCTATTCCTAAACTGAAGGAAACACTTCTTAGCATTCGCTTCAGAACTGCTACAAATTCATCAGGCATTAGACCTTGCCACTCAAACTGTCAACACAACTGGCTTGGGGACCATTTTAATTTCAGGTCATCTGCTGATAAACTTGCAGCTTCTCAGTTGCCAAGGGAAAAATCCAGTATTATTGTAAACATTGAGAAGAGACTATAGAAACAGTTCTTGAACTCAATCCATTTTTTTCACTACACTAAAACCTGTATGTGATGTCATCCAGACTTGCAGGGTTGCTACATGTTCACTGTGGGAATCAGTATGAGCAGTTAATCTGTGAGGCGGAAAACAGAGTGTGCATACTCGAGCAAAATCTTGAGGCCTCTGTTCTGTAGTTATGTAATACACTGATAGCTATTTTGACACATCTCAGCATACGAAGCACTTGGTTTGTATAATAAGCTTGTAAGTGTCATAACCATTTTTCAAACAATCACAATGGCACCTTTGTTTTGTCGCCAATGCAATGAAACTACAATTCAAACAACGAGCAAATGCGCATCTTTAACAAAGAAAAAAAGGAGGCTTTGAAAATAATGAAATAATTATATAACAGTAAGGAAAAGAAATTCTGACATTCATGTAAGGGTGTCAGTACACTTGTCTCATTTGGCACACTTTTTACACCTCTTTCTCATCATTCGCTTCTTCTTCCTGTGGATCCCATCTCTTCTGCACAAAAGTATAGTAGTTGCCATTACTTGTCCACTTGACTGCAACTGGTGTTTCAGTGGTAGATATAAGTAACGTGTACAGTGTGGATGAGTATCAGGGAGGACACAGGGCATTATACTGATTCCGCTAACCAACAAATTTGAGGTCCAGTCTTCCACTGAAACTGAGGCAGTGGGACAATAATGGTACTCCTCAGGGAAATGGCAGCAAGGGACAGGAAATGACACAAGGTGCACAGCCATTAAGTGAACAGGATGCAACCAGCTGCAGACTGTGGTGCACACAGGAACAAATGGTGCCTGTCATCTCGGCTCTAAGGATTATTCTGCAACTAGTAGGGTACAATGAGAAGAGCAGCCTAGTGCGCAGAGTTTCAACAATGCCCACAATTTGTAGCATTGTCACCAGAACTGATTGTGGTTCCTTGGTCTTGAGTTTAGTGGAAGGACTGAATCAAGACACTTTGAAGGTTCTGTGACAAGTTAGGCTGTGACATACTGGACTTGTGCCACAGGGTTGAGATCTGTAGTGTCTGCCAAAATGTTGAAGTGTGCACTACACATCAGATACTGCTACTCAGGTAGCTGAGTGTGTGGGGTGCAAAAAAGGGCTGCTTAGGTTAGGTGACTATCCATCCAATCCAGGTAACAACAGCTGTAGGGAACCCAGAAGTAACAGTGTAAGATTGAAAGTAATGTCTCCCACAGCTGAGAGAATCACAATCCTAATAGCTAACTGCCAAAGCATTCGCAAAAAAAATGCCAGAGTTTGGAGAGCTCATGAAAAGCAGTGAAGCTCACGTAATATTAGGCACAGAAAGCTAGTTGAAACAGGGAAAATAAAAGCAGTGAGATTTTTGTGGCAAACTAAAGTGTATGTCGAAAGGATAGGTAGATAGGAAGCGGAGGTGGTTTATTTGTTACAGTACATGAGAAACTCAAATCCACTGAAGTAGAAACTGAAGCTGCATGTGAGATTGTTTTCACAAAACTCAAATCCAGGGTGGGCATACAATAGTAAATGATCCTTCTATCACCCACCAGACCCACCTTTTGATGTAACCAAAAACCTAATCTCAGTTTGCTTGTACATTCAAGGTCCCAAATCATACTGTAACCATTGGTGGAGATTTTAATCATCCAACAATCAACTGGCAAAATTAGTGTTGTTAGTGGTGGACATGATAAGACATTCTGTGAAATAATACTGAGTGCCTTCTCTGAAAACTCTTTGAGGCTGTCCACATTGAACCTGGTCAGTGGTCATAATGCGGTTGTGGCAATAATGATTACCAAACTAAAACGAGCAGAAAGATATATATGTTCAGAAAAAAGTGTGGGGGGGGGGGGGGGAGAGAGAAAACAATAGGGTCATATCTCAACAAGGAACTTGAAACTTTTGTACAGAGCAGGGGCATGTAGGTGAACTATGACTCAAGGTTAAGAGAGTAGCTGACATGCATTGGATAGATATGTACCAAGTATAACTGTTCATAATGGGAGGGACCCTTCATGGTACACAGTCACTGTAGAGAAACTTCTAAAGAAACAGATATTACTGCATATTAGGTGCAGAATAACGCATAAGGCTATAGATAGAGACATACTGCATCAAACGTGTGTGGCTGTCAAGAGAGCAATGTGTCAAGCCCTAATGGCTACTATAGTGGAAACTGTCAAATGATCTTTCACAAAACCCAAAGAGATTTGGCATAGGCAAAAGCCAGTTAGTGACGGCAAAGTCAGTGCCCATTCCTTACAGAATGAGGCAGGAACTGAAACTGAGGGTAGCATAATGTTTCACTGATTGTATCACGATATATTGTGAAATTTCGAACATTTGCGAGAGCCATGATAAACTTTTACTATTATCATTAATTGTAGGCTTAAACATAATTGCGCTCTTCAGAAATTTTTGAGAACAGCAGGCCTATCGTCATTCAAAACAACCAATCTAATTTCACTATACAATTATGTGATAAATAGGTTAATTAAAGAATTTTTGGAAGGTCACAAAACCACGAGGGTCATCCACAAGGTAAGTTCCGTTTCTATTTCTATCCGCGGCAGCACAGTTCCGAGCATGCGTAGCAGTTACTCTGACTCAAGAAGACATGTACGCCATTTTCAGATTGATGCTGCCAATGTGTGCTTTGTAGTGCTTCTCTATAATGTCAGCCGTAATTGAAAATGCTGACACATGTGAAATCAGATCTGTGATTTGTTTCCTAAACGCAAAGAAAGTTAAACCAACGGAAATTCATCGGCAAATCTGCGAGGTTTATGGACAAAATGCTATGAGTGATTCAATGGTTGGAAGACGGGTCAGACTGTTCAATGAAGGACATGATCAAGCGCACACTGAAGAACGAAATGGATGCCTGTCTGTGGTTACTGATGAACTGGGTCACACAACTGAAGAGAAGATTAAGCACAACTGTAACGTTACACTTAGTGCCCTTGCTATGGAAGTTCCACAAATCTCATGATCACTAATTCATGAAATTGTTACTGAAAAACTGAAATTTTGAAAAGTTTACTCACGTTGGGCACCCAAAATTCTTACTGAACAACATAAAAAACACCGGATGGGCAGTGCACTTCCGTTTTTGACATGCTACAATGAAGAAGGTGATGGTTTTCTTTCTCGGGTAGTCATGGGGGATGAAACTTGGGTATCGTAATGTATAGATACATAAGGAAAATCACCTGACAAAATTTAAAAACCAATGATAATAAACACTAGCACGACTGCTATAAGCATCTGAAAATATGTATTTTGCTATGCCGGAAGGCGAATGACAAATGATGGAAATTTAATTTTTTTTTTGGTCAATTATTTAATAGACTCTGTCTTTAGTTCTCATAGGGAGAAGACGTATTCTTGTGAGAAGCGTGTAGTAGACATAGTATTATCTGAAAAGTAATTTTTATGAAAATATGAAGTGTGAGGATCCTTATTAGTGCAAAACCACAAAAGTTTTCATTTCCTTATGCTCGTTATGCTAACGTCATGTCACTGTAGCTGCCTGCCTCTGAAGAGGAAGTCTGATAAAAAGCAGCATTGTATCCAAAATGAGAATTACATAACTAATTTACGGAAATTTCAACGGGCGCTTTCCCGCTTGGTGAGTCTTGGAATCTTTGTTTTTAATATATTTTTCCCATGTGGAAGTTTCAACAAAGATTCCATGCCTTACCAAGCGGGAAAGCGCCAGTAGATAGACACAATAAAAACACAAACACACACACAAAATTTCAAGCTTTCGCAACCGGCGGTTGCTTCATCAGGAAAGAGGGAAGGAGGGAAGGAGAGGGAAAGACGAAAGGATGTGGGTTTTAAGGGAGAGGGTAAGGAGTCATTCCAATCCCGGGAGCAGAAAGACCTACCTTAGGGGGGACAAAAGGATAGGTATACACTCGCACACACACATATCCATCCGCTCATACACAGACACAAGCAGTCCCTAAGGTAAGTCTTTCCGCTCCCAGGATTGGAATGACTCCTTACCCTCTCCCTTAAAACCCACATCCTTTCATTTTCCCTCTCCTTCCCTTTTTCCTGACGAAGCAACTGACGGTTGCGAAAGCTCGAATTTTGTGTGTATGTTTGTGTCTCTATCGACCTGCCAGCACTTTTGTTTGGTAAGTCACATCATCTTTGTATATTTGCACAGTATGACACCCCTGAAACAATACAGCAATCAATGGAATGGAGGCACACTTCATCCCCAATGAGGGTTAAGCCAAGCAAATCTTGACACCTCAAAAAGTCATGTGCACCCTTTTTTGGAACAGAAAAGGCATTTTGCTGATTGATTGCTTACCACAAGGCCAAACAATCAATGCACATGGTTACTGTGAGACCATTAAGAAATTGTACTGCACATTACAGAACAAGTGCCGAGAATTACTGTCAAAAGGTGTTCTTTTCTTCCATGATAATGCCTGACCTCACACTGCGAATGTGACCAAACAATTCTTACGGGAATTTCACTGGGATGCGTTTGATCATCCTCCGTACATCCTGGGCCTCACTCCTAGCAACTTTCATCTCTTCCTACACCTAAAATCTGTCCTTGGTGGTCAGTACTTCAACAATGATGACGAGCTGAAAGAATGTGTTATCCCATGGTTGAATACACAGGCAGCAACCTTCTATGGAGAAGGCATACAAAAAACTTGTGCCATGCTGTGACAAGTGCCTACAAAATTTCGGTAGCTATGTAGAAAAGTAATTGTAGATTTTTGTACAATAAATATTTTTTCTGTATCTGTACACATTTGTTTAATATAACCAAAGAGGACATACACTTTGTATATTTTTGTGAGTTACTGGTATGAGTGATTTGGATATGTAATTTATTTTGTAGAAAATCAGTGTTGGTGGTTCACAGTTCTGCCAAAGAATACATCACCCCTGAATTTCAATGCATATCAATGCAAATAAACACACATTTGGGAGAATTTTTGGAAACTGCCATTGTCCTTTGCATAATCTGTGAGTAATTTGTAGTAAATCGCCATTTGTGGTTTAGTTACTGTAGCAGATTCTAATTAACATATTGTGTTACACCCAGTTTTTCCGTAAGTGGGACCTATATTTTATCTGCATTTGAATTTGCTAACAACAACATAAATATTTGTATAATAATTGTATAATTAACCCCTAAAACTTCTATAAAAATACCTTGTACCACAGGTTTTTGTGTTCTGTGTATTTTCTTACGTTCTTATATGGAATTAGCAACTTTTTAGCTCAACACATTAAAAGATATTCAGTGGGCTTCATTTAGTTATTTGTTCACTTCTTGTAATACATTCCACCAGTCAAAATGCAGTCCCACAGTGAATGCTATTCTTGGACACAGGACAAGTTGGTTGATGTTCGTAAGCAAATGGAAATTGCTCTGACTACTGTCAGCCTATTGACAGCTGCTGTGAACTGGAGTGTTGGAAAATCTCCTGTGAGTTGTGTACCTGTGATACCTGTACCAGAGGTACTTCAAGTGCTAACCTCTCCTCTGCAAAAAGTATTTGATCTGTCATTACTTATCCACTTGACTGCAAGTGACATTTGAACAGCAGTTTAAGCGTCCAGGACAGGGTGGGCTGGGTCCAGAGAGGACTGAAGGTGTTGCACCAATGCCCCCTAACTAACAAGTTTGAGGTGTGCCTTTCACTGAAACTGGAGATCAAACTGAACTAGTGGGACTCACTTCACCTGTACTGTCCACTGTGAGGAAGAGATTGGGGGGGACAGGGGAGGGGAGATGGAGGAGGAGGAGGAGGAGGAGGAGGAGGAGGAGGAGGAGGCAAACACAGAAGGGTAGGGGTCTATTACTTGTCGCCATTTCAAACACACAGCTAAAGATGGTACCCCTTAAGGAAATGGCAGCAAGACACAGGAAAGGACAGCAGGTGCACTCAGTGTGTATGCCTGGGGACAACAAGAAGAAGAGGCTATTCCAGCAGCCACTGAGGGAACAGGGTGCAACCAACTTCAGACTGTGACGCATGTTGGAACAAATGATGGCTGTCGTCTGGAATAAAAGTTCATTCTTTGGGCATTACAGCAACTGGCAATCTATATGTCGAGAAAACCAGCCTTGCGTATTGAGTTTCAATGAAAATCACAATTTGCAGTATCATCTCCAGAACTCATCATGGACCTTTGGTTCAAGAGGAACTGTGAAAATTCTGTGACAAGCTAGGCTGTGACTTCCTGGACTTGCGCTGTAGGGTTGAGAACTGTAGCATCGCCCTTCGTGGGTCAGGTGTGCACTACACATCATAGGCTGCTACTCAGGTAGCTGACTACATGTGGGATGCATAAAATGTTTTTTTTTAGATTAGGCCATTTTCTATCCAAACAAGATAACAATAACTGTAGGAAACCCAGAAGTATCAGTCTAAGAATGAAAGAAATGCCTCCCACAGGTGAGAGTATTAAAATCCTAATGGTAAACTGCCAAAGCATTTGCAACACAGTGCTAAAGTTTGAAGCGTTCAAGAAACACAGCGAAGCCCACATAATACTCGGTACAGAAAGCTGGGGAAAATTTAAGTACATATCTAAAGGATGGGCAGATGAGAGATGGAGGTGATTTGTTTGTCGCAATGGACAAGAAACTCAAATCCACGAAGGTAGAAATTGAAGCTGCATTTGATATTTTTTGGGGGAGGACTCGGTATATGGGGTGGGCATAAAATGATAATTGGATCCATTTATCACACACCAGACTCATCTCCTGATGTAACTGAAAATTTTACAGAAAACCTCAGTTCACTTATACATAAGTTCCCCAATCATACTGTAATAATTGGTGGAGACTTAAATCATAAAACAATTAATTGGGAAAATTACAGTTTTGTTAGTAGTGGGTGTGACAAGACATCCTGTGAAACTTTACTAAATACCTTCTCTGAAACTTACTTAGAACAGATAATCAGGAACTCCACTTATGACGGAATATATTGGATCTAATGGGAACGAACAGACCTGACCTCTCTGAGGATATTTATATCTAAACTGGTATCTGTAACCATGACTCGGTTGTGGCAACAATGATTACCAAAGTACAAAGGACAACCAAAACAATCAGAAAGAAATATATGCTCAATAAGCTAGACAAAATGTCAGTAGAGACATATCTCGATGAAGAACTTGTATCTTATAGCAAAGGGCAGGGTTGTGCAGAGGAACTCTGGCTCCAGTTTAAAAGAATAGTTGACCATGCAGTAGATATATTTGTACCCAGTAGAACAGTTCTAACAGTAAACCAGATCAACCTTGTGTTGGCAAATGTGATACACAAATCGGACCTATTGGACGTGAGGAGCCTCAGAGGCCAAAACATACATACAGATCATTTTCTGGTATGGGCACGGGTGAGGGCAAGGATACCTAACGCAGTGAAAGAAGACCGACCCAGGGCACAGAAATATAATATAACAACTTTAGAGTCAGTGGAAGTTAGAGAGCAGTATCAGGAGAAGATAATTTGGATTCTGGAAAACGCTGGAGAATATAACAACATTGAAGATCAGTGGGTAGTGATTAAAAAGATGGTGGAGACATCAGCAAGAGAGATACTTGGAATTGGGACAAGACAAGTAAGACCATGATGGTTTGATACTGAATGTGAAATAGCAACTGAAGAAAAGAACTAAGCACATAGAAGGACATTGCGATCACACTGTACGAGGGGGATAGTAGGAGACAACAAAGAAAAATGGAGGATTGAAAAGAGGACTCAAAGAAGAAGAAGAGGAAAAGAGAGAGAGAGAGAGAGAATGGATGAAAGCAAGTGTCAAAGAAATGGAGCTCATGAGAAGCAAAAATGAAAAAATAAAATTCTACAGAGAGGTGAATGCGGCACAGAAGCCTTTTGGTAGTAAAACAAGCTTAATAAAAGAAGAGACAGGAAATATAATAAGTGAAGAGAAGAGAATATGTGAAAGATGGCGCAGGTATTTTTATAGTCTCCTCAACTCTATAAAACTATACCACGGAATCCAATAGAAACGAATGGGGTAGAGGACACAGACAACAATAGTGCCCCACCAAATATAGAAGAAATGAAAACTGCTGTGAAGAAACTGAAAAACAACAAGGTGGCAGGGATAAATGGTATTCCAGAAGAACTGTTTAAGCAAGGAGGCAGAGAGCTGGAACGAAGCCTTCTGGAAATGGTCACCAGAAGATGGGAAGAGGAGTAAATGCCCCAACAATGGAAAGAGTATCATATGCCCCATATATAAGAAAGGAGATCAGATGGAGTGTGGCAATTACAGAGGGATCACACTACTTAATCTGGGATATAAAATATTCTCTAATATGCTATTCGACAGAATCCTCCCAATCATACAGAGGGAGATGGGGCCATACCAATGCAAATTTCTCCCCAGAAAGTCAACTGTTGATCAAATATTCACTTTAAGACAAATCCTTGGGGGAAAAAAAAGAACGAATATGGGGTTGGCACGGATCACCTATTTATAGTTTTCAAAGCAGCTTGTGATAGCATAAATAGAGAGCAGTTATATCAAGTTCTAGATGAACTGGGATTCTCGACAAAGTTGGAAAGACCAACCCATCAGAAGGAAAGTGAAATCATCCAGACTGAGATGGATGGGACATGTGGCTCACACTAGTGATGCAGAAGTACCAAAAAGAATATTTCAAGGAAAGCGAGGATGGCTGAGAGGACATGGCTGACCAAGAGCCAGATGGGAAGATGTAGTCAACTGTTGATCAAATATTCACTTTAAGACAAATCCTTGGGGGAAAAAAAAGAACGAATATGGGGTTGGCACGGATCACCTATTTATAGTTTTCAAAGCAGCTTGTGATAGCATAAATAGAGAGCAGTTATATCAAGTTCTAGATGAACTGGGATTCTCGACAAAGTTGGAAAGACCAACCCATCAGAAGGAAAGTGAAATCATCCAGACTGAGATGGATGGGACATGTGGCTCACACTAGTGATGCAGAAGTACCAAAAAGAATATTTCAAGGAAAGCGAGGATGGCTGAGAGGACATGGCTGACCAAGAGCCAGATGGGAAGATGTAGTAATTGAAGATCTTAGGAAGATGGGCTATAGAAACTGGAGTAAGGACCGTGAGAAATGGAAGGATATTTTAGAAGAGGCCAAGGCTCATCATGAGCTGCAGAGTCATGAAAGAAGAAGAACAGTTAATAATGGGTGGGAACCTCAATAGTATATAATCACTGTAACGAAACTTCTAATGAAACCAAGATTACTACATAATAGGTGTAAAACAAAGCATAGAGATACACATAGAGAAATGCTGAATGAAGTGTGTTTGGTTGTCGAGAGAGCAATGGGTGATGCCTTCAGTGATTACTGTAGCAGAATATTCTCAAGTGATCTTTCACAGAACCCAAAGAAATCCTGGTCGTATGTGAGGGATGTTTGTGGCACCAAAGTTAGTGACCAGTCCCTAGTGAATGAGACAGGAACTGAAATTAAGGGTAGCAAAGCAAAAGCTGAACTGCTTAATTTTGTTTTCAAATGTTTCTTTACAAAAGAAACCCCAGGAGAATTGCCCCATATTAATACTCGTACCACTGAAAAGATAAATGAAATAAGTATTAAGTGTCAGTGGTGTTGAGCAACAACTGACATGGTTAAAACAGAACAAAGCTCCAGGGCCCGAAGGAACATTGCCAGATTCTATACTAAATCTGCGGCTGAGTTAGCCCCTCTTCCAACTTTAATCTATTGAAGATTGCTTAAACAGAAAACCGTGCCTAGTTCTCGGAAAAAGTCACAGGTCACACCCGTCTACAAGGAGGGCAGAGAAGTGACCCACAAAACTACTGTCAAATATCCTTGACACCGATTTCTTGTAGAATCTTAGAACATGTTCTGAGCTCAAACATAATGAGGTATCTTGAACAGAATGATCTCCTCAATGACAACCAGCACGGATTTAGAAAACATCGATCATGTGAACTTAACTCGCACCTTTCTCACATAACGTACTGAAAGCTTTGGATCAAGGCAATTAGGCAGATGCTGTATTTCTTGATTTCCAAAAAGCATTTGACTAACTACCGCACCTACATGGCCTTCAGAAGTACAATCATATACGGTATCGAGTGAAATTTGTGACTAGACTCAGGACTTTTCGGTAGGGAGGATGCAGCATGTTATCTCGGATGGAGAGTCATCATCAAATGTAGAAGTAATTTCAGGTGTGCCCCAGGGAGTGGGTTGGGATCAAGCTGTTTGTGTCATATATTTATGACCTTGCATACAAGATTAATAGTAAAATCAAGCTTTTTGCAGATGATGCAATTATCTATAATGAAGTGTTGTCTGGAAGAGGATGCATAAATATTCATTCAGGTCCTGATAGGATTTCTAAGTGGAGCAAAGGTAGGCAACTTGCTTACATGCTCAGAAATGTAAAATTGTGCACTTCACAAAACAAAAAACATAGTATCTATGATTATAATATCAATGAGTCACAGCTGGAATTGGCCAACTCATACAAATACCTGGGTATAACACCTGGGTAAAGCAGGTGGTAGACTTCAGTTTATTGGTAGAATACTGGAAAAGTGTGACCTGTCTACAAAGGAGATTGCTTACAAATCACTCGCGCAACTCATTCTAGAATATTACTCTGCGGGTGACCCATACCAAATGGGACTACAAGGGGATACTGAAAGTATACAGAGAAGAGCAGCACGAAAGGTCACAGGTTTGTTTGACCAATGGGAAAGTTTTAGAGAGATGCTGAAGAAACTGAACTGGCAGACTCTTGAAGATAGACATAAACGATCCCAAGAAAGTCTGCTAATGAAGTTTTGAGAACTGGCTTTTAATGATGATTTTATGAATATAAAACATGTTATGTATTGGTCATATAGGGATTGTGAGGACAAAATTAGAATAATTACAGCACACACAGAAGCTTTCAAACAATCATTCTTCCTGCACTCCATACGTGAATGGAAAGGAAAGAAACCTTAATAACTGGTACAATGGGACCTAACTCTGCCTAGCACTTCACAGTGGTTTACAGAGTATAGATGTATTTTGCATAATGTATTATGATGTCTCTTTGAATTTTCACGGGAGGAAGTTTTTATTATCTACTCATACTCTTTGTTTTGTTCCTTAAGTATTTATTGTACAGGTAATGCAAATTGAAAAGTAGCACATCAGTGATGTGGAAGAATAGTTCTTGCACCAGCATATGGTCCTCCATTAACATAAACAAGATCATCTGGTGCTTTCTATCACTCCCATACACATTTGTGGTGTATTTGACAAATGGAAGCAATTTTGAAATTATTTGCTAGCATGAATTCATCATCTGGAACATTGTATTAAGGAATCTGTGAAAATGTAACTAACATTCTACCTATCATTCCATTTTCTGAACATCATGTCATGCAAACAGTGAGCAAATGTATTTCATTTACCAGTATTGTGACTACAACTTCTTTAAGGATGTTCTTCCTATTTAACCTTAGTATCTCAATGCAATCCATTTTCAGATATAACAGAGTTTTAGATATCACAAAGTTATTGTAATAACTTTCCGTGTAAATATGCACCAGAAAGCGACCACTGAGGAGAGGAAAATGGCTTTGAGCACTATGGGACTTAACTTCTGAAGTCATCAGTTCCCTAGAACTTAGAACTACTTAAACCTAAGTAACCTAAGGACATCACACACATCCATGCCCGAGGCAGGATTCGAACCCGTGACCGTAGCGGTCTCGCGGTTCCAGGCTGTAGCGCCTAGAACCGCTCGGCCACTCCAGCCAGCTGAGGAGAGGAAGTGAGACGCCAATTGTATTGATGTCACCAATGATGAAGTTTGCAACAGCCCTTTTTGAATGTAGAAACTGGATTTGGACATGTCTCCAAGACATGATGTGGTACAAGATTGCACTAAAAATCAACTACAATATTATGAGTAACATTTTGGCCAAAAGAAATTGGCTCCCGAGGCCAAACTGTGACTCAGTATCTCCACTGTACAGTAAGGAGCAATCTATCCTCTTCCTAATACTGTCATTAATCTATACTGAATTTTCCAGAATCAACTACAGCATGTTGTGGCACCTTAAATGGAAGTGTTACGGAAACTCTCCCAGATGCTTTTAATTTCATATCTGAAACAGTAAAATTTCTCGGTTCCTGGGAAAAGGAAAGTATTTTAATTCCATCCTCCACCTGGGAAGGACCTTACATGCTTGAGTAGCTGTTGAAGTGATACCCTCTACAGGTGCATAAGAATAATCTTGGGAACAATAATCAACTGTCACTTCGGAAAATTCATACACTTCCTCAGTCATTTTCTGAGTGGATTCAGGTAGTATTTTTCAACAATTTATATCATGAAGCTAAAGGAGTGTCAGGCTTTCCTGAATGTGGTTGTTTTATTTTATTTGAAGTTAACACTATTTCATTATTAATACTTAGCTAACTGTTCATACAAATGTGTTATTTCAAGTACCAAAAATAGGAAAATATCTTCATTCACAACTCTTATTACATTATTTTGATGCATAGTATCCTCAGACGACTCCATACACTGGATTTTCACAACTAGCTTGCTTTTCTTTGATTGTCCTTGTTCACCCTACACTGACTTGTGAACATTCTATCTGACTGTTTTAAACAAAAGGACTGCATCCTTAAAGTAGTGAGTCAATGTGAAACCCACTTATCATCATCATCATCATCATCATCATCACCAAACTCACATTATTATGATTCTTCCACACTAAGAAGCCTCAGTCAGTGTTTCTTATTTGGGGAAAATTGTTTTTCTATTTTTTTGCGGCCTCCTTGAACCCACTTTCCATTTGGAGCTGACAATAAATGGGCCAGAGAAATTTGCAGAGATTGTTGCTTGGTTTATGGCCCTCACTGTCAGTGATAAACTAACACAGAGATCTGAAAGTGCAAGTACTAAAAACATCAAAAATTTTGAAGGGTGTTATAGTGATGTGCACATAAGGAGGCAGGTGCAGAGGCAATGCACAGAGCCAAGAGGCAGTGCACCGCATGGCATGATGCTCCAGCCAGTAGTGCCAGTCTGCATTGGCTGCCTGCAGGATGTGTACTGGGATGCACATAGCATATTTAGCATTGATTTTCATGTTAGCTAATGTATGATGAGGTTACTTAGCCACTATAGTGTTCATTATGGATGGCATAAATGAAACATGACAAGTACTGCACTAAGAAGTGATGAGGATAGTCTTCCCAAGCTTATCGATGTTACTAAGTGACAATACTGTGGCACAAAACCCAGACACAGTTGAAGAATGCCTATGTAATAGCTTCCACGTGCAACAAAAATTTGATTTTCAATATATCATGTAAAGAGTCACTGAATGTAAAAATTTAACGTAGTCTAATCATTAATAGGTATAATTTAATGTGAAATGTTCAACGCAGTATGACAAGTATTACAATTATAAACTGTGTATATGCCTCGAGGCAACGTAACTTACCGTGCGCAAATACACTGACTATATTCATCCAGTATTTGAGATGACAGCAGTTGGTGACTTGCAAAAAAAAAAAAAAATTTACACACAATTTCAAATCTTTGTGGAAATTTTTCTTGTTGACACCTCCCCCCATCCTCCTGGCCCCATAAATGATGAAAGCGAAAAAGTTCATTCCTTACTACATTTCCGTTGTTCATAGTGTAAAATTTCAACAGCAGGCATTACTACTCAAGTTTATCAGCAACATATTTTGCATACAGTATCCACATATGATGATGGCGTCCTCTTGGGTAAAATATTCCGGAGGTAAAATAGTCACCCATTCAGATCGAGCGGGGACTACTCAAGAGGATGTCGTTATCAGGAGAAAGAAAGCTGGCGTTCTACGGATCAGAGCCTGGAATGTCAGATCCCTTAATCGGGCAGGTTGGTTAGAAAATTTAAAAAAGGAAATGGACAGGTTAAAGTTAGATATAATGGGAATTAGTGAAGTTCAGTGGCACGAGGAACAAGACCTATGGTCAGGTGACTACAGGATTGTAAACACAAAATCAAATAGGGGTAAAGCAGGAGTAGGTTTAGTAATGAATAGGAAAATAGGAATGTGGGTAAGCTACTACAAACAGCATAGTGAACGCATTATTGTGGACAAGATAGATACGAAGTCCACACCTGCTACAGTAGTACAAGTTTATATGCCAACTAGCTCTGCAGATGACGAAGAAATTGAAGAAATGTATGATGAAATAACAGAAATTATTCAGATAGTGAAGGGAGATGAAAATTTAATAGTCATGGGTGACTGGAATTCAAGTGTAGGAAAAGGGAGAGAAGGAAACGTAGTAGGTGGATATGGATTGGGGCTAATAAATGAAAGAGGAAGCCACCTGGTAGAATTTTGCACAGAACACAACTTAGTCATAGCTAACACTTGGTTTAAGAATCATGAAAGAAGGTTGTATACATGGAAGAACCCTGGAAATACTAAAAGGTATCAGATATAATGGTAAGACAGAGATTTAGGAACCAGGTTTTAAATTGTAAGACATTTCCAGGGCCAGATGTGGACTCTGACCACAATTTATTGGTTATGACCTGTAGATTAAAACTGAAGAAACTGCAAAAAGGTGGGAATTTAAGGAGATGGGACCTGGATAAACTGAAAGAACCAGAGGTTGTACGGAGTTTCAGAGAGAGCATAAGGGAACAATTGTCAGAAATGGGAGAAATAAATACAGTAGAAGAAGAATGGGTAGCTTTGAGGGATGAAGTAGTGAAGGCAGCAGAGGATCAAGTAGGTAAAAAGACGAGAGCTATTGAAACCCTTGGGTAACAGAAGAAATATTGAATTTAATTGATGAAAGGAGAAAATACAAAAATGCAGTAAATGAAGCAGGCAAAAAGGAATACAAACGTCTCAAAAATGAGATCGACAGGAAGTGCAAAATCGCTAAGCAGGGATGGCTAGAAAACAAATGTAAGGATGTAGAGGCTTATCTCACTAGGGGTAAGATAGATACTGCCTACAGGAAAATTAAAGAGACCTTTGGAGATAAGAGAACCACTTGCATGAATATCAAGATCTCAGATGGAAACACAGTTCTAAGCAAAGAAGGGAAAGCAGAAAGGTGGAAGGAGTATATAGAGGGTCTATACAAGGGCGATGCACTTCAGGACAATATTATGGAAATGGGAGAGGATGTAGATGAAGATGAAATGGGAGATACGATACTGCGTGAAGAGTTTAACAGAGCACTGAAAGACCTGAGTCGAAACAAGGCCCCCGGAGTAGACAACATTCCATTGGAACTACTGACGGCCTTGGGAGAGCCAGTCCTGACAAAACTCTAGCATCTGGTGAGTAAGATGTATGAAACAGGCGAAATACCCTCAGACTTCAAGAAGAATATAATAATTCCAATCCCAAAGAAAGCAGGTGTTGACAGATGTGAAAATTACCGAACTATCAGTTTAATAAGCCACAGCTGCAAAATACTAACACGAATTCTTTACCGACGAATGGAAAAACTAGTAGAAGCCGACCTCGGGGAAGATCAGTTTGGATTCCGTAGAAATACTGGAACACATGAGGCAATACTGACCTTACGACTTATCTTAGAGGAAAGATTAGGAAAGGCAAACCTACATTTCTAGCATTTGTAGACTTAGAGAAAGCTTTTGAAAATGTTGACTGGAATACTCTCTTTCAGATTCTGAAGGTGGCAGGGATAAAATACAGAGAGCGAAAGGCTATTTACAATTTGTACAGAAACCAGATGGCAGTTATGAGAGTCAAGGGACATGAAAGGGAAGCAGTGGTTAGGAAGGGAGTGAGACAGGGTTGTAGCCTCTCCCCAATGTTATTCAATCTGTATAATGAGCAAGCAGTAAAGGAAACAAAAGAAAAATTCAGAGTAGGTATTAAAATCCATGGAGAAGAAATAAAAACCTTGAGGTTCGCCAATGACATTGTAATTCTGTCAGAGACAGCAATGGACTTGGAAGAGCAGTTGAATGGAATGGACAGTGTCTTGAGAGAAGTATATAAGATGAACATCAACAAAAGCAAAACGAGGATAATGGAATGTAGTCGAAGTAAGTCGGGTGATGCTCAGGGAATTAGATTAGGAAATGAGACACTTAAAGTAGTAAAGGAGTTTTGCTATTTGGGGAGCAAAATAACTGATGATGGTTGAAGTAGAGAGGATATAAAATGTATATTGGCAATGGCAAGGAAAGTGTTTCTGAAGAAGAGAAATTTGTTAACATCGAGTATAGATTTAAGTGTCAGGAAGTCGTTTCTGAAAGTATTTGTATGGAGCGTAGCCATGCATGGAAGTGAAACATGGACGATAACTAGTTTGAACAAGAAGAGAATAGAAGCTTTCGAAATGTGGTGCTACAGAAGAATGATGAAGATTAAATGGGTACATCATATAACTAATGAGGAAGTATTGAATAGGATAGGGGAGGAGAGAAGTTTGTGACACAACTTGACCAGAAGAAGGGATCGATTGGTAGGACATGTTCTGAGGCATCAAGGGATCACCAATTTAGTATTGGAGGGCAGTGTGGAGGGTAAAAATCGTAGAGGGAGACCACGAGATGAATACACTAAGCGGATTCAGAAGGATGTAGGTTGCAGTAGGTACTGGGAGATGAAGAAGCTTGCACAGGATATAGTAGCATGGAGAGCTGCATCAAACCAGTCTCGGGACTGAAGGCCACAACAACAACATCCACATATATCACTGAATGTACCTGCAAAATTATATAATTGTACGACAAATGATTACAGGTGGTAGGACAAACAGTGAGATGCATGAAAAATTAGCTTTTTCTCAAAACAGAGCAGAAATGACCTAAAACATACTCATCCAGTGTCTGAAAATGAGAGCATGTAGCGACTTCAACAGATTTTAAATATAATTTCAAATATTTTCTTGCTTACATGTTTCTGTGTGTGTGTGTGTGTGTGTGTGTGTGTGTGTGTGTGTGTGTGTTTGTGTGTGTGTGTGAGAGAGAGAGAGTGTCTGCATGTACAGAATGCATTGCGTTGCCAACTTTTCACGTGGAAACCACTATAGCCATGAGGCATGGGGGGGGGGGGGGGGGGGGGGGAGGCGGCAAACAAAACATGCCTTCACCAGTTTTATAAAGCCTTTGTGTTGCTGCAGCTGTGTTATGGTTGTATTATGTGTGGGCTGTTCCATATTTTTAGTGTATATTATCCTTTGTCACTGCAATGTTGTACTCTGCATAATACTAGTCGGCAGTTGCATCCTATGTAAATGTGCACTGCAGGGATAAAAGTCACCACATACCACAGAAAGTAGTCAGTGTGAAGTCAAAATATGCATCTGACTGTAAGTAGAAACAGACACAATGCATGAATACTATAATATTTGTTTCTGCCAGAGCATGAAATAAGCAATTTCGTGTTAGTTAACATTGGTTGTGTGCCACTACAGCATTACCACATTGTGTGTCAACTGTCCCTTGCTCAACGCATTGATTGCTGCACGAATAGTGAGGGACGTTTCGCTGCCATGCCAGGCACAGGGTATTAGACATGAGAGTCTGCTGTGGATGCCCGTTGCCAGAAAGCAGTCAGTGCTTTGGAGCTATCTCAAAGAGGAAGCAGGACAAAACAATATTTCCTGCTACAGTCAGTGTAGTCAAACAGTCTGTGAGTAGGGCTTAAAATATCAGTTTTTACATGCTGCTTGTTCCAGGTGTCTCAGCTGCATACATTAACATGGCACAATTGCAGCAGCATACAATTTGTGCATGACATCAAGAGTTTTGATTGTAGGAAGTCAGTTACAAGATGTGAACAGTCAGCTAACAAGTAATTTTATCGGACTATAAAAATCTGTTTTATTTGTTTTCTGCAATACATTATGTGACTTGTTTCATTATAAGAAATTCTACACTGTTGTAAAATATGTTATTAAAAATCAAAATGTTGTGATGTAACATAGATAATCAATTATTTTAATAAACTGAAAACCTTGGTGAATGATAAAGAGGAAACTGAAAGTATTTCAAGTATCAAAATGATTTAGATGTTAAAGAAATGACCAAACAACATATTGCAAGTGTAATAAGCTACTGGTACTTAATAATCATATTTTTTGCTGGAAGGATGTGTTAACTTACTTATGTGCTGTCATATCCACATTGCAACAGCTGTGACAAACCTTCAACCTGCAGTACTATTGAGTTTCCTGTATACACTGCCTAACTGTGTGTTCTTGGACCTACAGCTTTGTGTGTAGGATAGTACTAATCACAATCCTGTGACTTTCCTCAGAATGCTGGCAAATGGAAGTAAATATAGCAATATTTTGAAAATACTCTTCATGGTAAGGTAACCAGAACTAATGCACATATGTTAAGCCATAAAAGCAGCAATGAAATTTACTACAGGACAGTTCATTGTATGTGTGTTGCAAGAGAACACTAGTTGTGAATAAAGGGACTTGTTTACAAGTAGGAGATGCCATTTTTGCTGATTTTTGTTTCAAAAGATCTTGTATGAAGACCACATCTTGTCTGAAGACCAACTTTTGTAAACACACAACTGCAAAAACCATTCTTTGGACTGAAGTGACCACCACCACCACCACCACCACCACCACCACCACCACCAACAACAACAACAACAACAACGCATTATCTCCTTTGATTAGCAAACAATGACAAATGGCATACTAACAATTCCTGGCAAGCAAAAGCACACTCAGTACTAAAAAGACGAATTGCAGTCTGAAAGAGTTCAACTTTTTTAAAAAAACAAATCAAATTGGTACAGTCTGCTCAAAAGAAACTGTATTACATAGATATTATATCACAAACATTCAATGTATATAGCACTAATCCATTTCAAGTAATAATAGCAGTTAGGCCCTACAGTTGATTTCAACTCATCATTTCATGACTTTTACGAGAACTGTTCATTCCACCATCATTGTAGTATTTGGATAAACAATTGTACATATCAGTTTATGCCAATAAAGGTCACTGGATGTATCCAGTCTTAGAAATTATTCCATCAAATGGTATGTCCTATATGTCTGAAATGCTGTCTTTCTGTAAATAATGGCGCAGAAAATGATTACAAAGGACTATTTTGTTAATGGAAATTGAACAATGAAGTATTGAGAATGTACAAGCTTGATTTGGTGTGGAAGATGCACAATTTCTGAGCAATGGGTTGCAGTTGTACACCCTATCATCAAGTGATACAAGGATAATGTAGCTTTTTCCACCAATGTAAGAATAGCACAGTTACTGACATCATCATCTTCAACCATATAGGGATAAGTAAACCTAAATCTTTCCAGCTGCCCTGTACAGTATGTAAATTTAAAATCTAGTTGGGGTAAATAACTTCATCTTTCAGGAAAGTTCTAGCTTTTCCCCAGAGAGTTAGAGAACAGGTGAATAATGGTAAATTTTGCAATCACCTGACATAGTAATAGTAGTAGCAATGGTTTATTTAATTGAACCATTTGCCCAGACAAACTAGTAACTAACATTTTTGACAAAAGTGAGTTAGAATTGGAAAAACATTGTATATGACACTATATATCTGCTGATTAAACTGTTTCCACTGCAGATTATTTTTATTATAAATGCTGAACTGTGAAATTCTTTGTTGCAGTGTACTTCACTATGAGTGAATGAGCTGTGGGTTGACTAAGAAACAAAGTTAACATTTGTGTATGGAAGGACAATAAACGCAAGGTGCTAGGGGATAGTGGACACCGCTATACATTGAGGGGAAATTGTCCTGTTCTTGGAAAACTGCTATCTGAGGGGGTGAGTGGTACACCGTACTGCTACTTGAAATGAGAAAATGTTTTCATAATTCGTGTAGCCAAAAAGGTGTACATGTTGTATTTTTGTAGAGTTTTATAACAATAATAGAAATTCTAGGATGGAGCAATATGTAAAATACTCACCTATAGTAGATCAATGCACGGAGCACAAAAACACACAATAGCATTCACACTACCTTTCGAGCACTAGCTCTTTTTCCAGGAATAGTACACACATTCACACACACAATGACACAGACACCCAAACACCTACTCCTCCGGCCATGGCAAGACTGACTGAACTAACAACAGAAGTAACCCATCCGAGTGTTTTCTCTCTACCTCTCCTCCCCCCTTTTCAACCCCTCTCCCTTCGCACTCTTTCTCCCTCTTCATCTTTCTCTCCATTTCCTCCTCCCCTTTCTTCCCCCTCCAGTCATCCCTCACCTCTTCCTACATCACTTTTTGCTGTACCCTCTATCCTCTCTTCATCTTGTGTGGGCAGGAAATCATCTGTCCACAGACCTGCCTCTTTCCTGCTACTCCTTCCCCACTTCCATCAGCTCAGGCAACTGCTTTCAATAATGAAGTATCAATAAATTAGTATTGCTGTGGTCTTGGGAGTGTGTGTTTGGGTGTTTTTGCATGTATGTGAATGTGTGAACTATTGCCAGAAAAAGAGCTTGGTGTGAATGCTGTTTTCAGCCGTGTATTTCTGTGCTCCATGTAACTTGAGATGAGGGATATCCTACCCACCTTACAAACATCCTTGTCCATCCCTATTCCAACCCCCAATCCTGCACCCCTTGGGTGCTATGATACAATTACTGCACAGCATTATATGTGGGTATGACAAGTAACTGACTGTCTAATTAATGGCCACTGCCAAACTGTGGCAAAAGCCAATTTGACCATGCAGTTACTGATCAAGCTGCACACCACAATACAAATGGCTTCAACAGCTGCTTCACTACATGAGCCATTTGGATAACCCCTCATAGCACAAGTTTCTCTGAACTATGCAGATAGGAATTGCCTCTTCAACACATCCTACACTCTTTCAATCCCCCTGGCCTAAACCTCCACTAACCTGTACCCACTGCCTCACCTTGCCTTTTCCATACTCTCTTCTCAGTTTCTTCCACTGCCTCCTTCTCCCTACTTTTTTTTTTTTATTGTGCCCTCTATAACAGGGCCAGCCACGGCATGCCAAACTTCATGCGGGTGAAGTGTACATGCCATGGCTCTGCCTATATCAAAGTTGCTTGGTCCTTCTTGGAAGTACTTGGTACAGTGTGACATTTCATTTAGCAATGCAGTGTGATTTTTTCGGTCAGCATAACACTCTTCAATTCAGCAGAATTGTGATATCAGCGGTGTTTACTCTTCACTATTTGTTCATTTTTCACAGGTCCAGTGGATGTTTGCACAAAAAGAGGAAATCAAGCACTCTATCATCACAAGCCTATAACAATGAATGGGAATGACAAAAGAGAGGGATGAAATTCTCAATATATATTATGCAATTGCATAAGCAACAGGTACTGCAAATTTGCTAGGAAACACTATTACAATGCAGAAAGAATATAAAGATTTAGTTGACAATAAAACAGAAAAGAACTGCAATGATTGACAGATGGGATTTATTGTTCAGTACATCAAGAAGCACTTTGTCCTAAATTTGCAGGCATGCAGCATGTGAAGATATCGGTGATATAAATAGTTAAATTTCTGATGTTGCAAGCATTATTCCTTTGTCAGTTGCAACTGTTTTCGACGGAGTTGAACGAAGAATATGAAGACTGTATATATTACTGCAAACTACATTGGTTACGCCAAGAGTCAAACCTGGAACAATTTTTCGATGTAAAACTCTTTATTGTTGAATTTATGTAGGAAAGAGAAGTCAGGAACAAAAATTATAACATCTGGAATGGAGTGCAGACCTTGCATTTTAAGCAGACTTCATTGCACACTGCCCACAATAAGGCACTGCAAGGGGAGGGACAATTTTTTCTGATTTGATGAGGAGGCATTTAGAAAGAAAATCACATTAAACAAATGCAGTCCACAACCCTAAGCTCACTGCTGTTAAAGAAAATGTGAGGTTTCAATAATTCATTGAGGCTCTGGAAGAATTAAAAAAGCAGTTTTCTAAATGTTTTGAGGATACTGTCAATCTTACATCAATTTTCGAGACCATTCGCTGTTTCAGTTGAAAGCGTCCTTGTGAGATGCACATGTAATTATCTGATCTGCAAGGTAATTCCTGTTTTAACGACAAATTCTTTTATGTCAAAACTGTCGAGGATGTCTACATTGCTTTCCTCAGGTAGAGTTTCCATGTCTTCATAATGAGGTAGCAAAAGTGCTTTGATCAACTTATTTGTGTGAAAGACCTTTTTTCGATTATGAAACTAAATAAGTCAAGGCTACATGGCAACCTGAGTGCAAAAATGTGTGAAACTGCTTGCATCTGCCAGTACGCCGACAGTTGGTACCAGACCAAAGATTATATCTTCAGTGCACCAAATAATTAAATAGCACTAAAAATTTGTTTGTGATCCATGCTGCTGAGAAATCTGAAATATAAAACCAAATTGTATGCAGTGCAACTGCACCGATATTTAAATGTGGCATGTTCACAGTTTCCTTCTCCTGTTCAGACAGTATGGCATGGCAGCGGGGAAATGTGCAGCGAAGCCGAGTGCTATGGCACTCATGCCAGGGCATGTCCCATGAGCCAAAATCTTGGCCACCCCTCCTGTATACTTTGTTCATCTTGTTGCATGGCCTTTATGTCATCTGTTAAAATACTGATCTCTTTCACACTACACCTTCCTCCTGTTTTTCCCTACCCCTCCACACTTCCATCTAACAGCCAATGCAACTGCTGCCAAGAATTAATAGTTTTGTCATGTCCATGCGAGTGTGTATTTGGGTGTCTGTGAGACTGTGTGTACTATTGCTAGAAAAGTACTACAGTAGTACTCAAAAGCCAGTGAGAATGCTGTTTTCCGCTGCGTGTTTGTGTACTCCACGTTTCAGTCCGATGTAGATGACTGGTTTCCTTTCCCTTATTTTAACAAATTTGTAGAGCACTAAAATAGTAGTGTGACATGTAATCGAAAGTGCAATGTTCTGAACATAATTCCTATTTTGCAGAGTTTTATCAGCAAATAGTAAGGTGCTCATTTTGGGGATTTTGCACACCTGATTTTGACAAGCAAACACATTTTTGGGCTGCACAGTGCACTGAGGTAGCTGATATGAAGAGATGTACAATAGAAGAGAAAATATTTTGTTGCCATTGTTCACTGATATACATTTCGTTTACCTTTAGAAACCAGTAGATGTACACATTTGTCAAAAGACACTACGTAATATTTTGCTCATTACATTTTGCGAAGTGCAAAATTTTGATTGACAAATTTAAGAACAATTCAACCCTTGAAGACAAAACAGAAAAGCATTCCAACAACTTAAACACAATCACGGATCATGACAGAGGTTTTGTTGAAGAAACACACTGTATCACTTTCAAAGTAGGAGAGCCACTATCGAAGGATAAAACTGTTAGTTGGTATTTAAATTCAGCTCTGAGCCTGCACAAAATGTATGCCCTTTTCCAGAATAAGTACCCTAAATTAAATATCAGTGAAAACATGTAAAGAGATATTTTCAGAAATGATTTTAAATTAAAATTTAATCAGAGTCAGACAAAATGTTTATTAAAATTTTGCCAAATGATTTAAAAAGCTGAAAAGGAAAGTGCAATTCACCACATAACAGCTGAAGCAGCATAAAAGACGCTTGCAGCTGCTGCTGGAAAAGCAAAACAACAGGAAGTAATGTGACTGTGTGACGATCTTCAGTAGCAATTATTCTGCCCACAGTTGAATCAATTCTTCTGCATTTTATCAACATCAGTACTGTTGTTACAATGTGGCAATATGTAATATTGGTAATAACACTGATTTCATGTCTTTATGACAAGTAAACATTGTGAGGACATGCGCAGCAGACACACCTTCATGCAACCTGAAGTACATTCTTGCACATTTCGATCCGCTCAATGATGGTGAGTTTCAGAATCTGATAATCAGGTCTGATCACTGCTTTGAACAGAACAACTGGCAAAAAATTTCCTTTTCCAAAAACTGATCAACTGTAAATATTTCACTGTTGTAGACTGGAAATTCGTCATTGTGTGGCATATTTTCCTACCATGTGATAGGAATTATGTCCTTACAGAGAAGAACAAAGAATCTTTTTGTGTGTATTACCAAAACAACTGATTCAAGTAACTGCCAATGCCAAGGACAACGGATTTCCAGTCTGCAAGGTGAAACCAGAGGATTTCAGGGATCTTAGTGCACTAGACCAAGGGTTGCATAGAGGCTCATTCAAAATAACTGAGTGTGCCTGACAATAAATTTCATGTGACAACCCTACTACTGTAAGGGAAGAAAAAGTCATAACACTCTACAATCATGATGTGGTCAGATCAATGCAAAGAAGCCGAGAGGTACCGAGTAAAGAAATCTGCTGTCAGCTAACGTTTCATTTTTCCCTACCTTGTGTGATAAACTTTTGCCAAGCAAAACTGACAAGAAGAAATCTTTAACTGACACATGTTAGAATTTCTATCCACAACTACCAAGTGAATGATGGATTTGTCATGTCTGTCTGGTGAAACTCATTGATTGAGGATTGAAAATGTAATGCTGACTACATGTTTAAAGTAATAGCAAGGAGAATGGTGTCAAATTTTTCAGTATTTTGTACCGCTGCTTGAGCAGATCTGTATTGCAATAAACATTATGTCATTTTAACCCATGTTGTTATCTTTCCTCAAAATAAGCTTTCAATTTCTGCAACAAGCAACACAGAAAGATCAGTGCATTGCAACAGTGCAAATATTGTAACTGCATGAATACAATGTTGTTCACCCAGGAAAATTGAAATATGATTTTTTTCAAAAATAACATAAGGAATTGTGTAACAACTGTTACAAAAATATGCAGAATGATGTTTTTCCTCATATACACTGCCAGCATCAATAAAACCCAAATAAATAGGCATGAAACAGCTGCCTTTCTTTTTTAGTTACAACACTGTTTAGCTGAATGATTCAATGACTCTATACGACCGTTCTTGCTTTTACTGAACTGCAAAGCTAGCTTGATTCTGGTTCAGTGTAAAGGCTATTTTACGAGATGCTAGTTTAAAGTTTTTTGTGATTTGCATGATCTGGTCATAAATTATGTGAAGTTATAACCATTCAGACTGATTTTTACTGAAGTAAAAATAGCAACAGCCACTGTTCATAATTCTGAAAAGTGCCCATTCTAGCATATTATTCCTCACAACATGTGGCATTCTATCAGAAGACATCAGACTCCCAAAAACACTGGATTTTCAATAAATTATGCTGAATACTGCTGAAAGGCTATCATCGCAGGCCACTGTAAATCAAACCATGCTCTCCTTATGCACAAGACAGGATCACAAGAAAACTTTAATCTTCCCTGGCTTTTAATATCATTCACTTTCAGATACACAAGTGGTCGGGAGATGAGAAGTTGTTGGCAAAAAGCATTAGTCCATTTATTCAGATTGAACTAACAAAACTGTCTGTTACTGGATTTACGTGATGATCACCACAATTGTGTGTGGAACATGTAACTCAGCTCTTCATCTGTCAAACTTCTGGGTTACCTTACTCAGTCCAGATGTAAGCAAGGATTAGATGGCCCATTTCCACAGCTGATGGACTATGACTGTAAGAGTGTATCTAAGGCAAAAACACAAATTTTTCTCTCGTATCATAATTCCTGTGTTGAAGTACCACACAATGATGCATTGCCAACAATTAGATGTCAGACAACTTGTGCCTGTTTTTCAGGGTGTGATGAGAGAATTCTCTGCAACATTAAGCACACTGCCATCACTACTGAAAGGAGTAGTTCTAGAAGTAGTTCTAGAAACCATGGGAAAAAAAGTTAATGTCTGACACTTGTTCAGTTGTACCACTAGAGACAACAGTAGCCATGCTGGTCACAGCTAGGAAAAAGTACTTGAGGAAACATCCCAGCTTTTGCCTGGAGATGTTTAATAAAAGTGTAGAAAAAGCAAATTGAGATATAGAATTACTAGCTATCACTTTCAATGAAGTGGCCAACATTCAGTACTGTTGATAGGCACATGTAAAAATACATGATACTGCCCTGGCTTTTGGAACTAACAGTTTCTACCTTGGGAAAAGAGGGGAGCAGGATGGATTGGCAAAGGTTAGAAAGGAAGAGCAGGTCACTCAGACCCCACAATGAGAAGGACTCACCTGTTGTGAGGATCAGAGGAGACATTTTATCTGTCAGGGGAACTATTAATTCCACAATCTGGGGCAGTGTCATATATCTAGGAGTTTCTGTATGTCCCTATCAGCAGATTCGAAATTTCACAACCTGAATGTAAGTTCTGGATAACAATTCTGTCTCATAGTTTTATATTTTTTTCTAGTACATTTTCCTCTCGTAAACTGGATCTGAAATGCACATTTTCTGAATATGAATTTTTATATACAGGTATTGGATAAAAATACAGAAACACCATGAAAAATGTATGCTTGAATATAAATGCACTAACCATGAACAGCACCTGTGCAATGTCCTCAACACATTGCATCAGTTGTGGTCAGAGCAGTATTTGAGCAGTATTCTATGTAGTTGTGAGTGCATTATCTCAGAGCTATGTAAATTTTAACGCACATAAACTGTTGGTGCTTGTATGGTGGGTGCTTCGTAACCAAGGCAGTCTAAATATTTCATGTTTCAAGAGGCAACATATTGTTGATTTATAACGCATACAGGGAAATGGGAAAAACATCATCCACAAAGTCACAACGTGGATGAGCGTGTGTTGAGTGGTCATGATAGATTGTTATTGAGGAGGATTGTGATGACAAATAAAACAACAGCTGCAAAAGTCACTACAGAACTGAAGGTCACACTCATAAACCCTGTCAACACCATAACAAAACAAAGAGAGCTCCATAAGCAGAGAATTGCAGGGAGCACTGGAATTCCAAAATCACTCGTAAGTGATGCAAATGCCCATAACAGGGAACTTTTGTGCTGAAGCCATAAAACCTGGACCCTAGAGAAATGGAAGAAAGCCACTTTGTCAGATAAATCTTGTTTCATACAGTTTCCAACTTATGGTGGGGTTTATGACCCAGGAAAGGAACATGATGCATGGGTTGATGATGATTTGGGCAACCATACAATGGTACTTCATGTCCATGAGACAATATTTGTTCCCCAACGGAGATGATGTTTCAAGACGACAGGGCCACTGTTCACACAGCTCACATCGTCATGGACTGGTTTTGTTAGCACAAAGATGAATTGTTGCAATTCTTCTGTCCACCACAGTCAGCAGTTCTCAACATTGCTGAGCATTTGTGGTCTACTTAAAAGAGAAGAGTGAGCGATTACTATCCATCTCTATAATTATGTTCTAAACTTGCTATTATTTTGCAAGTGGAATGATATAAGATTCCCTTGAAACCCATACAGGACCTGTATTTATCCATTCTGTTGTTTTGAATGCCAATTTGTTTCCTATAAGAGCATGTTAGGCACAGTAATGTGTTTTGGTGTTCATATTTTTGTCCACACCCTGTATATAGCTAGTCACTTATCTATAAAGCGCAAGAACAACACCACAGTTGAACACAGTTGTAGGCGCAACAAGAATCTGCTTACAAACTGTAGAGGTGCGGTGCTATCATCTTTTGGTCCCTGGTTAGCAGCAGCAGAAGTGCAGCTTATCAGGAACACTTACTTATAATTATCCAAAACTTCTTTCCCTAGCAAACAATGCCTGTTTGATGTTTGCAATTATATCTTATAGTGATCAACAAAACAGTCTCTTGTCTTCAAATTCTGGCCACTATTGGTTTAATTCAATACAAGACAGTGAGAACCACAGCACAACCAAACATGTTATTAGGTTTGTGTATTTTACTGCTGCCATAAACAATTTACTGAAAAATAGTAACACAAGGACAGAAATGGTACATTTATCCTCCTATTACTACTAAGTTTAATGGGTAGTTCAACAGTACACTCAGTTCCATGCCTCACTCTTCAAGATGAGATTTCAGGTGCAGATAGCTCAGTGGAATGATAAACTTATCAGTAATTTTATTTTCTGTTATAGAAATAAGCAATGTTCCTAAGTATTAGTGACAGATGACAAACAGCTACTGGGCTATTTGCATTTGTTTTTCTTTTCAGAACTGTTCACAGGCTTTGTTACTTTCTCACAGAGAAATTTTTGTAATGGGTAATATGCAAAATATTAATTGCCTCATTTGGAAAAAGTAGGGCTGGAGAAAGACAAAAAAGAAAAGCAACAAAAAAAGTACTTAAAAAAGTAAAAATTTGTATATTAGAACTACACACAAATCACTGTAAAATATTACACAGTCATATTGGTGACCACAACAGTAATGGTCATGTTTAAACTTCATAGAAGGTATAACAAGAGTGAAAACATTTTGTAATGTCTCAGTCTACTATTGTATCTTCTGGAACAACTTTTGCTACTTTTCTCCATTCCTTTACAAAAGTTTTTGGGCACTGCATCTGCGTCCAGCTGATAGGTACCATCTCAATACCTGTTCCAAATATAGAAAACATATATTAAATTCAGTTTCTGAATATTGGAATGCTATGTGCAACCAATGCACGGCATGAATTTATGGGACTGCATCAACATACAGCGATTGCACAGACTAAATTCCACAACAGCAGCCACAGTGACTACAATTATTTTATTTAACTGCATTAGTGAACACACCTGTATTTAAATTTATCATGAGCAATGGAGTTTTGAATGCTGTTCAAAATGTAGCGATCATGTGTCCACAACACAGAATAAAATGTTTCAACTTACTAACAATATATTATAAACTTGGTTAGTTTCTTGAGATTGCCCAAAAAGCCAATAAACTGTCTCAGTTACTCTCAAACCAAATTGCACATTATGGAAACATTTATAATCCTTCTGGCGTAGAGACAGATTAGGCCTGCTGAACTACAATGGGGGAGATACGATGTTTTGTTTAAGACGACAACTTCAGGGCTATTCATACAATAAAATATACTGTTACACACTTAGATTTAAAAAAAAGAAGAAGAAGAAGAAGAAGAAGAAGAAAAAAGATATCAAGACTTGAAAGTATGTGCTTCAAGCTTGCAGAACCTTTCCAGCTAATTCTTCAACAAGAGAAAGAACCATACAATGAAGAAGCATCTAATACACAGTTTGAAGCAACTTTACTCTCCTGCTTAAACTAACTTTCCCATAAAATTTAATATCAACTATATGCCTCTCTCTCAATAAATGAATAGCTTAAAATGTCAGAAAAGCTTAAGATTTTACAACAAATTATTCCATCAGACTCCGTGCCAGATCTGTTCTAGATTTCCCAGTTTCAATAATTGATAAGCAAGGCTTAATTATCCCACAAACTTACACACAAGAGCAGGCAGGCAGACAGAACAATTAAACTTGCAACAGCTGTAAATTTTAATGGGACAAACATCAGCAACAAAATGCCAATACTAGGTTTTTCTCATAAACAAAGAAGGTAGGATATCAAATGACAATGTAATTCTAGTGTAGCAGGAAGTCAGAAAAATCATGGCAGAGAGGGGGAGGGGTTGGGGGGGGGGGGGGGGGGATGAGGGAATTCTCTTGGCCAGAAGCTTGCTAAATGCAACAATCAGTTTTTATCATACAGAACACTTGATATCTCAATATGGGGTTCATGGTCACTATTTTTCATTTCTGGATGTTCAGTATTGCATTTCGCACCTAACTATTCACCGAACTCAAACCTTCAACACAAGTGATCTGTTTTGATCAGAAACAGTTAAAGGTCTTTCTTCCTCTTTTATAATAGAACAATATTTAGTTTAGCAATTCAAACTCACATATCACACTCGCTTTCAGAGGACTTTCACTCTTAATACAGTGTACAACTCTTCTTAATTTACAGGGTGAGTTAGGAGGAAAGGTACATACTTAGAGGGGTGATAGCATTAGTGATTCTGACAAAATACTTCATATGGATGTCTGCCCTATTCCGAATGGTTTCCGAGAACACGTTTAATTAACTTTTGTACGTTTTTCTTGAATAACACAAAAACCGGACCCTCCAGTGAAAATGATTCACAGTACAAAATTAAACTATATTAAATTTCTGACAAAAAAGCCCTATTAATTTTTTCTCTAGAACTAATGGTTTGTGCGAAGAGAGCGCGAGAATGTTTAAAAACTCGCTTGACGTGAATGTGCTATAGCTTACGTAGTTTTTGTAGTCCAATTTGGGGTAGCATATTGAGGTAGCAAGTTGAGACGAACAGTTTGATATGGGACACTTGTGGTCCATCAAGTAGGGAAACTACCTCAAATTGGCCTACAAAAATTACGTAAGCTACAGTGCATGCGCGCTGTGCGAGTTTTTCGACATTCTCGTGCTCTCTTTGCACAAACCATTAGTTCTAGAGAAAAAAAATGAATAGGACCTTTTTTGTAGGAAATTTAATATAGTTTAATTTTGTGCTGTGACGCATTTTTGCTGGAGGGTGCAGTTTTTGAGTTATTCAAGAAAAACGTACAAAAGTGATATTAAATGTGTTCTTTCTCGAAACCATTTGGAATAGGGTACACGCTCATATGAAGATTTTTTGTTCAGAATTACTAATACTATCACCCCTCGAAGCATGTACCTTTCCTCCTGACTCACCCTGTATGTCCTTTTTTTTCCAGATGTATTGTGGGAAGTACTTACCAGCTTCGCTATGAGCTATCACAACTCCAAGTTCATTTTCAGCAGTTGACAGTTGATACGAGTGAATGTCTGTCATTGGTAGCTGCAGGAGTAATTAATCAAGGAAAACTGTTATGCTCAACTCTATAGAATAACAAACATGCAATGCAGGTATAAAATAGTCTTACACTAACATATCAAACATAAATAGAACACTATAATTAATTAAACAGAGAGAAAACAGGCTTATTTAAGAAACAAGTTTAACAGATAACCATTTTTACATATCAACCTTTTCTCAGACTTCCTTAAACTATTCTACAGCAGTGTTTATTTACATTTTTAAAACAAAAATGTACAAGTCCCAAAAACAGTGAGGATACAGAACTTCTGTGGGATTCAATCAAAGATTTTTTTTTGCTTTAGCGTCAAAAGTGCAAGTTTACTTTACACCCCTCATCTGCAAATCGGTAAATATGTTGTTACTTAATATAGGTTAGAGCAATGTTCCGCAACTGGTGTGCCATGACACACCGATGTGCCGCCACAAAGTGTGGGTGTGATGTGAACATTTACATATTATTGTCATAAAATAAGGGATTTTGATTGCAGACATACTGTGCATTTTATGCTGTTAAGGAAATTAAATGTAATTTATTTACTTGATTTTAAGTAATAAGATTATTGTATATTCTTTGATAATTTAACTCATGCTATTAATTGTTATATTTTTATAGAAATTAAATGCAATTTAATTACTAAATACTGTTATTATACTATTCTTATCATAAGTTACAACTGCACCAGCTAGGCCACTAGGGTGAGAGTACTTTGTAACACTGCATATTTTATGTATGGCTGGCTGGCGGTAAGTGCTTTTCCCTAAAATTCCAGGGATTAGAAAAAATGTCTATCTCTTATTATTTTTATTGCCTTTTTACATATCTGTTCCAGTTTGTAGCCACTTCTTAAGCTTCATTGCTCTTTATGTTCACTGCCAAAGGATCCACACTTTGTCATACAACAATACAGTATTTCAGTTCAACAATATTGTTGTCAGTCAGTCCTGGACTTTCCATTGTATGAGTATTTCAGTTCAGTTTTATCACAGCTGTGCTCTGCACCAGAGTGAATATAGTGACTACTAAAGTACTTTTTGTTATAGCACTATTAAACTATTTTTTCTTCAATGTGGATAACTTCAATGTATGGAGTGGTCCATCCATGAATGCAAGTAATGCAACCATCAAGCCCGAAAATAAGAAAGAAAGTAGTTCAAAGGCAATGTGATGATGATTATTTGTCTTACAGTTCCTTGTGTGTGTGTGTGTGTGTGTGTGTGTGTGTGTGTGTGTGTGTGTGTGTGTCACATGCCAAATCCCTGAATGTGTCGTGTCATACAAAATGGAATAATGCTGCTATAATTCCCAGTAAACTGAAATGACTTTTATCAACAATACATTCCTCTCTGTTAAGCAAAGACATGAATTATTTTCATTCCTCACTGGAACTAAATAAAAACAAGCATTTTCAAACATATATCTGTGTGAATTGGGCTTGTCAACATTAACTAAATTTAAAACCTCTAAGAGAGAGAGAGAGAGACTCAAATTCATCTATGAAGCTTGCTTTGTCAACGATTCTGCCACAAATCAGCTGTATGTGGTCAGTTAAGGCGGCTGAAGTATCACACTGAAGGTATGGGTAGAGTTACTTTAAAATTTGTATCAGAATTGGTTATTTTCTACAAGGAATTTAAGTTAACAAGTTGTTGATAAATGCATGAGTCTATTTCTGATTAATAAATAATAATAATAATAAATTAATTATTGATTTAATAATCTGTAATTACTGTAATTATATTAAGTGCAACACAATTTTGAAATGACATGTTATGGTGTGCCGTGTTGAGTCTAGGTCCATCACTTTTTCCTGACGGTAGTGTGAGAGCACAGAACTTCTGCAGAATTAAACTCGGGATTTCTCCTCTAAGTGTCAAAACTGCAAGTTTTTTGTACAGTCCTCATCTGTAAACGAGTAATCATGTTATTAATTAATGTAGGGTAAGAGGATATACTTCAACTATTGCACACGAGCATATTACTATACATCTGATATTATGGGCTGGTGCAGATAGTTGTACTGTGTTGGATTGTTTGGGGGAAGAGACCAAACAGTGGGGTCATCGGTCTATTCGGATTAGAGAAGGACAGGGAAGGAATTCAGCCATGCCCCCCTTTCAAAGGAACCATCCCGGCATTTGCCTTGAGTGATTTAGGGAAATCACGGAAAACCTAAATCAGGACATGGCCGGACGCAGGATTGAATGGTCGTCCTCCCAAATGCGAGTCCAGTGTGCTAACCACTGCGCCACCTCGCTCAGTTTTGTATTTTGCTGTTTTATTTGTTTGGGATACTCCTTGGGTGGTGTGTGGTCGATGGAGTTCTCCAGAAGATGTTTTTATGTCATAGTAAATGCAACCTGGAACTTTCAGTACTGCATGGATGGCTGAAGGGAGTGCTCATAGAAGGTGACATCAAGAATAGCCAATGAAAGACATGTTCAAAAGGAAATATATTTACACTTCTGTAGAAAAGTTGTTATGAGAGTCAGTCAAAAGTAAGAATTTCAAATATAACTGCGCCAGTTCAAAATGACAACACTGACAATTAATTTATAACTTTTCAACATAATCTCTGTCCATTTCCACAGTTTTGGGCCCTCTTTTAACAAGGACATGTATTACAATGAGGTAAAATGCAGTCCACCTTCCAAAGCCACTGATGCACGGATGCTTTCACAGCCTCTTCATCTTCAAAGTGAATCCCACTATGAGCTTCTTTTAGGGGCCAAACAGATAAAGTCTAATGGTGACAGGTCACAGGTGAATGGGGGATGAGGCACGACTTAACCATCCAATTTTCACAGTCTCTTCAGAGGTGTGACAACTGGTGTTTGGTCTCACATTGTCATGCAAAAGAAGAACATCTGACAGTTTTTGTTGGGAAAACTTACTGAAGATGAGGTTTAAACTGTCTGAAGGTTATTGGACAGAATTTATTGAGCATCCCTCCTCCAAAAATTCAATCATAGTCATACTGCAGCCCAGAATACTGTAGCTACAACTTTCCCTGCTGATTGCACAGTTTTGAACTTTTTCTTCTTCAGTGAGTTCCTGTGATGCCACTCCACTGACTGCCCCTATTTGATTCTTGGTAAAATAATAATAATAATAATAATAATAATAATAATAATAATATGAACCCATGTTTCGTCTCCAGTCACAATTTTTTACCAGAACTCCCTCCCAAAATGAAAGTGTTGCAAGAGTTGGGAGGCAATTGTTTTTCTTGTCTCCTTAAACTGTCAGTAGCCAAGTTGCATAAACCTTCGAGTATCCCTGCTGTTGAACAATCCTCATCACACTGCCTTTACTGAGAGGGCTACTGCGACATAAACCATCTGTAGTCACCCGGTGGTCACCATGAATTATGTCAACAACTTGCTGACTGTTGTGTAGAGACACTGCAGTCACAGCCCTGCTGCTTTGTGTTTCATCAGTCAATAGTGTTTACCCTTCGGCTTCATTACAGCAACAAATCTATCATGTAACGGCTAATATCCACTACTGCATCACTGTAGACATTTTCCAGTCTTTCATGAAAGTAAATTGGTGTTTCACTGTTTGAATTCAGGAATCCTAACAGCTAAAATTCACTGTTGCATCACTATGCACATTTTCCGATCTTTCACGAAACTGGTTTTCACCATCTGCATTCAAGAATTCTATAACAGATCACAGTCTAATACGAACATCAATAAAGGCCATTTTGAAACTGACTGCTGCACTGATATCTGTTGATGCAGGAAGTTATTGCTGCAGTGCACTCGAGAAGCTTTACAGAATAGCACCAAATTGAAAATTTTCACTTTAAAAACTTCATTCAAGGAGGAAAAAAATTGCAGACTTTCTTTCTGAGTAATGCTTGATGTTAGTTTCAGTAATAATGAAACTTCCACACGCCAAGCATATGCATACTTGATGATGTAATAAATGTTCATAATCATATAAACCAGCAAAGATCATTTCAAAAATGTGCAAGAATAGTTAACGAGTAATATATTGAAACTAAGCCTATGTTAAAACTATTTTTTTATTATTACCCCATAGAGAACCCACTTAACAGCATAGAAGATATGCACGGAGTACAAAATATGAGAACATTTAGTTGTTTGATAAACCTTTAAAGAAACAATCTTCTGGCTTATCAGTGACACCAAGATACAAATAATCTTGAAATGGCCTGGAAACTACCTTATTACAAAAGCTGCTATGATACTGTAAAATCATAAAAAAGTACCATCAACCACTTCATTCCATGACAAATGGTCTAAGGGTTACCACATGACCATCATAGATTTTGATGAAATTTTGTATGAGCAATCACACATGTCCACAATAAACATGGGTGCAGTTTCACAACCATGAATTAAATACTTCCAGAGATACAGCCATTTGTTTGATCCCACAGCACATCTATCAACAGTCCACCTGTGAGGTTTTCTCAGCTTTGAGTCATAAAATGTCCAGCAATATTTTCTTGAAAATAAAGTCATTACACTCTCTTAAGCAAAATAATAAAATAAGGTTTCCTGACTGATTTACACAAGGATAATATGAAGCAAAGTCGACAGAAAAAATAGACGCTAGAAAAAAAATGCAACGTTTAGCTTTTTATATCTCACAAAGCACCTGTGGGATACATCTGAAAATTTGAACATAATAACTTACCAATACAAGGCTCAGAATAAAAAAATTCATTCTCCTGCTGCTTTCCAACTTTACCTATCTTCATTGGGAACATGTTTGAATGTTCACACAAAATTTCATCTAAATCTGTGATAGTTGTATGTGAACTTTTTCAGAAATAAAGCCACTTAGCATGGAAGGGCCCTATAGGCAACATCTTATGTTGACTCAGCCAATTCAGGATTGGCTGGGTCTGCATTGCCTTAACAATACAATTTAGTGTTTTAAAGGATACAACTCTGGCAAGGATAATGTCGCCAGGACGAAAACATTTATACATTTCAACGCCATCTTTTTCGGTGGCTCTTACATCTTCTTTTCGAAGGATTCCCCTGTAAGGTCTTGATAGTACAGTATCTCCAATGCATTTTATGACACATTTACAAAACCGCTGGTTGATCAGTGCAACCTACAAGCATAAAAAGATTTATGACTTATGTAAAGAATAAATGATAACCTTAGGTGAAGAATAAATGACAACTAAGAAAGCCAAGTTTAATAACATAAATGAATACGGAAGATGCACATTTCCAAACAATTTATCATACCATCTTAGAATTATCATCACTATTCAAAATGCAAGTAACAAATGTAGTTTCCTGAAATTATCACACTCAGTAACTGTTTATATTAAAAACAAAGATTCCAAGACTTACCAAGTGGGAAAGCGCCGGCAGACAGGCACAATGAACAAAACACACACACACACACACACACACACACACACACACACACACACACACACACACAGAATTACTAGCTTTCGCAACTGATGGTTGCTTCTTCCCTTAAAACCCACATCCTTTCGTCTTTCCCTCTCCTTCCCTCTTTCCTGAAGAAGCAACAATCGGTTGCGAAAGCTAGTAATTCTGTCTCTGTGTGTGTGTGTGTGTGTGTTTTGTTCATTGTGCCTGTCTGCCGGCGCTTTCCCGCTTGGTAAGTCTTGGAATCTTTGTTTTTAATATATTTTTCCCATGTGGAAGTTTCTTTCTATTTTATTTACATCAGTAACTGTTTACTAATACAAAAGAAGCAATCGGCACCACGCAATACATGAGACCTACCCAGGTGCTGTGCACAGTGTACTGATCACAAACGACCATTCATATACCAAATACAATATTTAGGTGTTGTCCCCCCCCCATCCCACACCCACCCACCATAAAAATAACGCTTTTGACTATGGTATCATAACATGCCAAGATGAGATGTTACTTTATGATCGTGTAACAATCCACTCTGAGGGAAGAGAGCAGTGAGCGATTTCTAAACTGAACTTCTCATTAGATATTATCTCTAGTGAGGTACACTCCATTAATGGAGTAAGTGGTGGTGGGAAGATGTATGGGACAAGTCTTGCATCTAGGTTTATTGCAGGGGTATGATCCATGAGGCAAGGGGTGGGGCAGGGGTGGAGCAGGTATGTACATAGATATTGCGTAGGTTTGATGGATAGAGGAATACCACTATGGGAGGGGTGAGAAGGATAACGCATAGGATATTCCTCATTGCAGGGCACAAAGAGCAGTAGTCAAAACTCCAACAGAGAATGTGATTTAGTTGCTCCAGTCCTTGGTGGCACAGAGTCATTGAGGGAAGTACTCCGCTGTGATAGACTGGTGGTTGTGTGGAAGATGATAGGTGACAGGAGAGACAAGGCACAGGAGGTTTCTTTCTGTCCAAGATGGGTGAGTAATTTCAGTCGATGAGATCCTTAGTATAATTGGAGAGGGGCTGCTTGTAACTGCAGATGTGGCCACCAAGCAAGGCACAGCTGTATACTAGAGACTTCTCGGTATGGATTGTGTGGCAGCTTCTGAATTGGAAGTACTGCTCGTGGTTTGTAGTTCTGATACGGAATGAGGTACTGATGTAGCCATCCTTGAGATGGAAATCAGCATAGAAGAAGGTGGCTTGTTGGGTTGAGAAGGACCAGGTGAAGCAAATGGGAGAGATGATATTGAGGCTGGAGAGTAATGTGGATAGGGTGTCCTCGCCCTTGGTTCAGATCATAAAGTCATCAATGAATCTGAACCAGAAGAGGACTTTGGGATTCTTGTTGGTTAGGAAAGATTTGCCTAGATCAGTGGCCATTAAGCTGTGGCCCGCATGCAGCCTGAATCAATTACTCGTGCCCCATTAGTGTTTTATAACCTGCATCTAGTAACTAACAGCTGAATCTGAAAACATCAACTAACATTACGAGCTTTGTAAGAGAGTAGGTTTTTTACTCAGTAACAAACAGAAATAGTTGCAGAGACAATAATATTTTAAGATGTGCTTAATTTTAATTGACATGGGTGAATTCAGCTGTGAGCTATATAAAGTTACCCACTTATCTCAGGCACAGAATGGTAAGTAGCATGACCATTGCAGGTTTAGAGGCTGAGAGAGGGGGAGGTTTTATTTTTTGTCTTCCCGTACTGACAACTAATGGGCATGTGGAACTCATACTGATCAGCTGCTATGGTACAAATCTTGACACTGAAGTAATGTGGATTCTTGAATGCACTTACACAGACTGTCATCTTCAAATGCTGTGCTTATTTATAGCAAGGAACATTAAACTGTTGTAATACAGCATAGTCAGTAGAAGAAAACTTGCATTTAAATAATATAGCAAAATTTTGTAATGACGTCTTATATTCAAGAGTACATTTAAATGTAAGTACAAGTACTATTATTAATCAAAATCATTCAAACACAAAGTAAAAATAAGAATGCCCCACCACACAACTACACAATGTCCCAGGAGGAATGGTCAATATTCAGTGATGTGACAGGAACGATCATGCAAAGTAAAAATGTCTAGCAAACATAGGCTCTAAAATGCTTACCTTAAGAGCCATGAGCATTTCTTCTTTGATACTGTGAAACAAATCTCTTCTGCTGCAAGCTTGTTGCTTTCCATGTTTTGAGAAGTGGTACTATGGGCCAAAACAAGAAAATAAATCCAGTGAACATGGGTTCTAAAGTCCTTACCTTCCGTGCAATGAGCACTTGTTCATCTTTGATACTGTGAGGCACATCTCTTCTATTGAACAACAGCCTATAGAACTTAAGACATGCGTTTAGAGTCCATGATTATTAGACAATTTCTTTCTTGTTTTGGGCCATACTACATACTCCCAAAAAACCATAGAGGGAGGCCAAGAGATGAATACAGCAAGTAGATTCAGAAGGATGTAGGTTGCAGTAGTTACTCGGAGCTCAAGATCATTACACAAAAGAGAGTAGCATGGAGAGCTGTATCAAACTTGTCTTTGGACTGAAGACCACAACAGCAACATTGTAAGGGGTACTCAGGGGTAGATATAGACTCAGGTGACAATTAGGTAGTGATGAAAAGTAGGGTAAGTTTAAAACCTAGGTACAAGGAAGGTAACAGTGAAGAAACCATGGGTAACAGAAAAAAAAATTCAGTTGATTGATGAGAGTAGGAAGTACAAAAATAGTCAAGGAAATTCAGGAATACAAGCCACTTAGGAATAAAATAAATATGAAGTGCACAGAGGCTAAGATGAAATGCCGACATGAAAAACATGAAGAAATAAAAAAATGAAATGACTGACGGAAGGACTGACTCAGCATACAGAAAGTCAAAACAACCTCAAGTGAAATCAAAGCAAGGGTGGTAACATTAAGAGTGCAATGGGAATTAAGAGCACAGAGGGGAGAGAGAGGATACTTGGAAAGAATACTTTTAGGGCCTCTATGAAGGGGAGGACTTATTTGATGACATGATAAAAGAAGAAACAGAAGTTGACAGGAAAGAGATAGGGGGTCCAGTACTAGAATAAGAGTTTAGAAGAGCTTTGGAAGATTTAAAATCAAGTAAGGCAGCAGGGACAGATAACATTCCATCAGGATTTCTAAAATCATTTGGGGAAGTGGAAACAAAACGATTAGTCACACTGGTGTATAGAATGTATGAGACTGGCGATGTACCATCAGACTTTCAGAAAAACATCATCTACAAAATTCGCACGGTTGTAAGGGCCGGCAAGTGTGGAAATTATCACACAATCATCAATTTGGTTTTAGGAAAGGTAAAGGCACTAAAGAGGCAATTCTGACATTGCAGTTGACAATGGAAGCAAGACTGAAGAAAAGTCAAGACATTTTCACTAGATATGTAAACCTGCAAAAAATGTTCAACAATATAAAATGGTGCAATATGTTAGAAATCCTGAGGATAATAGTGAAAAGCTACAGGGAAACATGGGTAATATGATATGTAGACAATCCAAGAGGAAACAATAAGACTGGAAAAGTTGGTAGGTCTGGGATGTAGCAGACCTTCGCCCCTGCTGTTCAATGTATACATCGAAGGAGCAATGACGGAAATAAAAGAAGGGTTCAAGAGTGGGATTAAAAATTCAAGGTGAAAGGATATCAATGATAAGATTCACTGAAGATATTGCTATTCTCAATTAAAGTGAAGATGAACTGCAGTACCTACTGAATGGAATGAACAGGCTAATGAGTACAGCATAGGGACTGAGTGTAAATCAAAGGAAGACGAAAGTAATGACAAGTAGTAGAAATGACAGCAGCGACAAACTTGACATTGGAATTTGCAATCACAAAGTTGATGAAGATAGGGAATTCAGTTCCCTAGGCAGCAAAAATAGAGAGAGAGAGCATGGAAAACATAAAAAGCAGATAAGCACTGGCAAAAAGAGCATTCCTGGCCTACAAACGTCTATAGGTTTTAATCTGACAAAGAAATTTCTGAGGACATATGGAGCAGAGCATTGTGTGGCAGTGAGATATACTGTGGAAAAACCAGAACAGAAGAGAATAGAAGCATTTGGGATGTGGTGCAACAGAAGAACACTGAAAATTAAGTGGACTGATTGGAGGAGGTTCTCTGCGGAATCAGCGAGGAAAGGAATACATGAAAAACACTGACAAGAAGAGTGGACAAGCTTACAGGACATCTGTTAAGACAACATGGGATAAATTCCATGGTACTTCAGGGAGCTGTAGAGGGTAACAACTGTAGAGGATGACATAGATTTGGGACACACCAAGCAAATAATTGAGGACATAGTTTGCAGGTGCTACTCTGAGATGAAAAGACTGGCACAGGAGAGGAATTCATGGTAGGCCACATCAAACTAGTCAGAAAACTGACTACTCAAAAACAGAAAGAGGAAAAAGAGGTTATTGTGGAGGGAGGGGTTGCAGCTGGCGAGGGGTCTTTTGATGGTCAACACCATTTGGAGGAATTCCATGAGCTAGGGGGCTGCAGCCAGCGAGGGGCATTTGAGGGCCAACACCATTTGCAGAGATTCCATAAGCAATACAACAATGCCAAAAGAGTATGTGGGGAAACTTTTCTGTATTGGTGCAGACGGAAGGAGCAAGGATCCATAGCAAAGGATAAAAATGCATAAAAGCATATACAATACATTAAAATATGTATGAAAAACTCATGAAAATACATGGGAAAAAACCGTGGAAATACTTGGGAAAAAAATTCACAAAACAGATGAATAGGTGAAGTATGGGGCAGAAACGTAAAACATGAGAGCATTTGGCCGATATTGAAATGTGGAAAAGTGTGAAAACACAAGAATATAAAAAAAAATACATAAAAAGACACAACAGTGAGATAACGCTTGGTAGATGGGTGTGTCTGAAGAAGGAATACAACAGGTTTAAACAAATTTGGTGTGGTTAATATTTGTGTGCTGGAATAAGAGAAGAGTGGGGGAGAAGGGAGGTTAGGTAAGGTTGAGGTTCAACAAGTTTATGTGGCACAGCAGAAAGATAGTGTGAAGGTTTAGGATTAATTTATCAGTGTGAAAAAATTTGAGACAAGAGGTGGTGTACCAAAAATCTGCATCACCACATTTTGTGCATGGATGAGATTGTTGACGCACTGTGATTCTTAAGTTAGAGCGTCTACAGTCGGAAGGAGAAAGGTAAAACACAGGAAAAGAGAGAGAGAGAGAGAGAGAGAGAGAGAGAGAGAGAGAGAGAGAGAGAGAGAGAGAGAGAAGGATGGACAAAGGATAAAATAATGAGTTAAAGAATAGTAGCACAGGAAAGGAGCCACAAAGGAGCACTCCCATCACGACTCTGTGTCACACAGGACTGGAGCAACTGAATTGTATTCTCTGCCAAGGTTTTGATTATTGCTCACCGTACCCTGAATTGAGGTATATTCTACCCTTCCCACTGCTACCACTGTGGTATTCTGCTGCATACCATACATATGCAATACCCTTGTCCATCCCTACTCCATCCCTGCCCCCAACCCTTTGCCTCATGGCTAATACCCCTGCAATGAATGTAGATGCAAGACTTGTGACATAAATCCTCTCACCACCTCCGCCAGTCCGGTCATGGGCATCCCCTATCCACTCAAAGGCTGGGCTACTTGTGAAAGCACACATGTGATCTGAAAAGATAACCTGCAACCAATGTGCTGCTTTCTATGTGGGCATGACAACTAACAAACTGTCTGCCTGCATGGAAGCCACTGACAAACTGTGGCCAAAAGACAGCTGGACCATCCTGTTGCTGAACACATTGTACAACACAATGTGCTGCTCTTCAATCTCAAGGGTCTATGAGTGTTTGATAAAGAAGACTTATGAGAGAAATTGTGTCTTCAACCAGCAAATAATAGCACTACACAATATCAACAATGAAGGCCACATCATTGTGCAGCATACGTGATAATGTCACACAGAATGCTTCATTACTGTTGCAAAGGAGGTGAATGGAAGAATTACCTCTTATTAGGTGGATGGTTAAGTAACAGATTAGGATACTTCTGTCTAGCACTGAATGGTGATATATTCTCTCTTGGAACTTAACAATAACAATTTTTTTGTAAATCACCTCAAAATACGTTGTTAACACTACTAGTGCATCCAGACGTTTCCCCGTCGTTTTCTAGTTTTCCGAGGGCAACTTTCAGATGAGAGCTGTGTAATCATGGGAGGCACTCCAAGCAGCGTAAGTCCAAACACAGACTGAGACAAAATCAAATGAGCATGAGACCAGTGCATAGTAAATGTTTGCAGTCTGGCATACAAGGTGAGAAAAAATTTACTCACAAGTAAAAAAGCTATGATTATCTTAACATCAATAAGTGACTTAAATATAAACATTTACTTTACAGTTTTGCACTCCTAAGTATCTCTTGAAGTGGCACAAAAATGAAGAAAAATAATAATGTAAGTTAACAGTAACACCAGGGGTATGATGCTCAGAGAGGAGTGTAAGATCATTATAAATACAGCCCATAACTGTTTAATAATAATTTCAATGGAGCAGCGGCATTGTTGAGTATGGAGCGTACAGATTCTGTCATACCCTTTGGAACATCTATTTGGCACAAACTGACATTTTACTTACTGAAACAATTACTAACAAAGAGATAGAGGGGCTGGCCAGTACTTACCTCAGCTCAGTACAGCCGATAGAAACACAAAAAACAACCGAAAATTTAAGTTCCTAGCTTTCGGAATAAATGTTCCTTCATCAGGGAGGAGAGAGGGGAAAGAAAGGGACGAAGGGAAAGTGGATTTAGTTACTCACAACCCAGGTTATGAAGCAACAGGGAGAGGAAAACAGGGAAGGTAGCAAGGACTGAGTAAGACTGTTGTGCTTGAAGGGTAATTGACTTCTGCAAATGGCTTGAAAAAAGAACAAAACATGTTGTTATTTATGCTGGAAATGGAGACTTGCTGTTTCTCATGTGTTGTGTGGCAGTAAATAATCATGTTTACCTCTTCGTTAAAAACAAAAGCGCCTGCAACCTCACTGAATCAAGTAACCTAAAATTTAAGCTGCAGATAAATCTTGAAACAGAAATGAAGTCCAATTAAAATTACTTGATTTTTGATGTCTGCCATTTGCTGCTACAGTGCTGCCACACCAGCTGACAACTACTGCTCAGTTATAGGTGACACACGAACATGGTGGGTCACATCACAAATGCTGTTAAAGTGTAACATGTACCAAAGTTGGAAGCAGCTGCCATGAGGTACGACAGAAATGTGAGGTGTTGTGCTGACAGTTGATTTTAAGTGACGGGTGACTGAACTGCGGCAACAAAGTGTTTTGTAGCCCTGAATTTAAACTCATGTTCTAACCTAACCACAACCTCGTGATGTGCATTGTAAACAAACAATTGGCAGTGAGAAATCAGTGGTAGAACTAAAATCATGATCACTTTGCCCACTGCAATTACAGCTAACTTCTAGGCCTCTGAGCAAACTCAAGACAGAATAATTCTAGTTTCAGCACTAAAAAACAATTTTTTTGCTCACATACATTGGTTACCTGAAACTATCCTCACATTGGCTACATGAACTGCCACATTACGAACTGATGAGCAGTCCTGGCTGGGACTTTATGTAGATTGTGGAAGGTACTGGCTGAATCCAAATGAAAAAAGAATGGTAGGGAGAAAAATAAGTGCAAATAGAAAAGTCAATATGATAATGAAAATAATGTGTCAAACAATTAAAAATTTAAAAAGATTATATTTAAATCAATTAATTGAATAAAAATAATAATGAAAGTCTTTTGATTAGATTTAGAAATAATAAAAAATGCTATGTTGCACGAGTTTAAAGCGTGCGGTCTTCTACATGACAGGTTAATGCACTATCCACTGTGCTATGACAGCAAAATGAGTAATGTTATTAGATTTATGACACTGACCTGATATTCTAGTTGCAACGATGAACTGTGGCCTTCAAAAATTTGACTTCACGTAATGTCAGGTGAAACATTTCTAATGTAAGCCACTCTGTGATTATAACAATTGTTTATGTGAGGCTGAATCACATTTAGTGTGGAAGAATCCAGTAGTGCTTGGTCAGTGCCATGTATGAAACACCTGTATATTGTTAGCATCTGTGTGTGTGTGTGTGTGTGCGTGTGTGTGTGCGCGCGCGCGCGCGCACGCGTGCGCGCACGCGTGCGCGCACCTCCCCACACGGTTTTCATGGCGCACACTGTTATCAAAGCTGTCGAAATGTCAAATTAAAGGGCCAGATCCAGGACTCGGGATCAAAACACAACAAGAAAGAAAACCAGATGTGGTGAACTGACCAATTGTTGAGGCAGTGTGGTAACAGTGAACAGTTTGGGCATGACGCTGGGCACTCTGATTGGAAGAAATCAGCATGTGAAGTGTCAGCTATCAAGTAATTTCAATCAGACTATAGCAATAGTTATCAGTTACACTAAGGTTACAGTAAGATAACACCCCTCTCATCTTTCTCATCATCTCTCTAACTTACAATTGTCATATCAGAGAACAGGGTGCTCTGCTCCTGTAATATGTGATGTACAACTGGAGTACAATGCTGCTCTGTTTTGTCAGACACACTATAATATTGAACCCTTTTAGTTGTTAAATCTCCATGTCATGACAACCCCTGCTGTCACTTAACAAGATGCCATAAAAGTATCTCGTATGTATTAAAACACACTTTAAAATTAACATGATAATGGAATCCTACATGGGGAAAGAAGCGGTACAATATAAAATGATCTGTGAGATTTAACATAATGCAAAAAACAATATTTAATACTACAGTTAATTTTTTGAAGTAATGTGCAACGTAGTATGTCTGTACACACATACAAGGTCTGCACACTAATGAGCAGGTATAGAGAGTAAAGCCGCTTAGCAAAGGTACAAAACTTAAAGTGATAGAGCTAGTGAATTTTACAACCAGAAAGTTAAATAAAATTTGATTATTAGTTGGTGATAGAGAAGGAAAATTTTAAACTTCCATGAGGAGAGGCTGATGCAGAAAGGAAATAATAGACTATAGTTTCTAACATGCAGATATATGAGGAGCTTCAAAAAGTAATTTACACATTACTATGGCAGGTCAAGTAACTTTTATTGAATGCTGCATTACACTTAAAATTGACACCAATATATGACACTATTTTCAAATATAGTTGCCAAATCTCTGTAAAAACCAGTCAAACTTTATATCAATTGTTCAATATCTCGCCAATAAAAGGTGGCTCTTGGTCACAGAGTCATTCAAGACCCACTGTGTGAATATCTTCGTTAAAGTAAACTCTCTTCCCCCACAAATGTTCCTTCACCTTATCAAAAAATATAAAAATCATATGTGCAAGATCTGGATTTTCTGATCAGCATCATCCACACCTCTGCAGGCTTGGTCAAATTGTTAGAACCATTTCACTATGGCTGCACATAACATTGCTTTTGGTCCACATATCGCTAGAATTTCACAGTGAACCTGTGTACAATTTAGATTTTTGCCCACGACAATTGTACAAAGCAGCTCAACTTTCGATGATATTTCCAGTTGCCATGCCATTTTATTTCCATTTTGTGATGCACGTATTATCCGTAACACAGCAGAACTGTCTCTGAAGGAAATCTGGAACATGTACACTCTCTTCTGACAATGCGCCACTCTAGTTTCACAAGGGTCTTAATGTGGGATGATGTACGTAACTTAGTTTCTGAAGTCTCTATATAACTAGCATATGAACTGAAATGGATGACAAATCTGTAAATAAATTAGTCGTGTTTGTGTAAGTTGGTAAGTAAAAACCTGAAGGTCTAGAACAAATGTCTGTAGAAAGTCATGCACAAAGAAATGATAGAAGCACAATTGAGTCATTCACATACTTGTGAGAATAAGGAACAACTCCTTCAAACCAATAGCAAACTCACAGCTGCACAAGGAGTGTGCAAGCAGGTGCCAGAGGAGTAACACCTCATTAAAAAGCCTTGGATCACCAGGCCTGGGTGACAGAACCTTCCAAGGGCCCCTAACCAGGGATACGGAGAAGACTCCAATGGCAGCTGCAATGGAAATGAGTCCTTTCACATTACATAGCTAGTAGATGAGACATATTCTCCCTTGAAGTTAATAAAGAGAGAATATGCTGTCTTGTAGGTGATGGAATTCATTCTACAAAGGTTAAGGGAAGAAAACCCTGATTAAAAATCACTTTTCTCCGGGAGAGGTTGAACACTGGGCTGACAACGCTCTGTAAAAAAATCTGTAGCCAAACTTGAACAAAGGAAACTAGGATTGGTTAATCAATATGGGCTTGGCATGGAAAAGATTGATGGTAAGGAACAAATAAATTGTGGGAGAAACTTAAAAAGTGTAAGCTGGATTCACGTATAGGAATCTAAAGATGGATTGAGATATCTACGTATTGCCCGGCAACCTGGAGAGTGCTGATGGATCAAACAACAGAACTGCAAGACGTAAGGCAGAGTGGAAGTGGGATCCCAGAAAAGAGAAAAGGCAATCTATTTTACAGATGCAGAGAGAAAGCAAGAGTTTTGCACAGGGGTCATGGTCTAGTATCAACTAAAACATTTGGTTACTGGGTTTGCTCCTGTTGGCCCTAGATTATCAATGCTCAGGATAAAGCAGATATTCTTTATTCACTCTATAAATTAATCTGTACATTTGGCAAGCAGTAAAGGAAACAAAAGAAAATTTGGAGTGGGAATTAAAATCCATGGAAAAGAAATAAAAACTTTGAGATCTGTGGATGACACTGTAATTCTATCAGAGGCAGCAAAGGAACTGGAAGAGCAGTTGAACGGAACTGACAGTGTCTTGAAAGGAGGATGCACGACGAACATCAACAGAAGCAAAACGAGGATAATAGAATGAAGCCGAATTACATCAGGTGATGCTGAGGGAATTAGAATAGGAAATGAGACACTTAAAGTAGTAGATGAGTTTTGTACTTGGGGAGCAGAATAACTGATTATGGTGGGGGTAGAGAGGATATAAAATGTAGACGGGCAATGGCAAGGAAAGCGTTTCTTGAAGAGAAATTTGTTAACATTGAGTATAGATTTAAATGTCAGGAAGTTGTTTCTGAAAGTATTTGTATGGAGTGCAGCCGTGTTTGGAAGTGAAACATGGTCGACAAACAGTTTAGACAAGAAGAGAATAGAAGCTTTTGAAATGTGGTACTACAGAAGGATGCTCAAGATTAGACAGGTAGATCGTGTAACTCATGAGGAGGTACTGAACATAATTGAGAAGATGAGGAGTTTGTGGCACAACTTGACTAGAAGAAGGGATCAGTTGGTAGGGCATGTTCTGAGGCATCAAGGGATCACCGATTTAGTATTGGACAGCAGCGAAGAGGATAAAAATCGTAGAGGGAGACCAAGAGATGAATACATGAAGCAGATTCAAAAGGATGTAGGTTGCAGTAGGTACTTTGAGATGAAGAAGCTTGCAGAGGATAGAGTAGGATGGAGAGCTGCATCAAACCAGTTCCTGGACTGAAGACCACAACAACAACAACAACAACAACAACAACAACAACAATCAACATCCCTGCACCAACAGAAGAATGCAAGGAAGAAGAGGTTCTTTGAACCTCTGGACAGAACATGCTATGACCATCCAGGACGCGACATAAAAATAATAGGTGGTGGCCTAAATGCTCAATCTGGGAAAGAACAGATCTTTAGACCAACAACTGGACTTCACACAAACATATCATAAGCAATGGTAACGGAATGAGACATTATGCAGCATCTAGAAATACGGTGGTAGATTGAACACTGTTTCACATACATATACGAAAGAGCATGGACCGCGTCAGATGGAAATGTAGTAAATCAAACTGACCATCTGCTGAGAGATGCAAGGCACAAATCAGATCTATTTGATGTGAGGAAACTTAAAGGTCCAAATACAGATTCAGATTATTTTCTGGCCTGGGCAAGAGTGAGGGCTACGATCTCCAATGCAGTACGAGGAACACGGCTTAGTGTGGTGCCTAAATATAATATAAAAGCCTTAGAATCAGCTGAAATTAGAGAACAGTACCAGTACAAGTTAACACAGATACTCAAAAATACTGCTGAATGTAGTAACATTGAATACCACTGTGAAATAAAAGATGCAGTGGAGACAGCAAACGAAACGCTAGAAAGCAAAATAAGGAGTACAAGATCTCCATTGTTTGATGCTGAATGAAAAATAGTAATGGGAAAACAAACGAGGTATATAAAAGAGCACTACAATCACAGTGTACAGGAAGGATGGTGGAAGATTATGAACAAAAAGGCTTTAAAAGAGGACATACCAAATAAGGAAGAGTGTGGAAGAAAGCAAACACTGAAGAACTGAAGCTTTAAAAAAGGCTTGATAAAAGATGAAATAAGAAAAATTTAAAGTGAGATGAAAGAGATATGTGAAAAATAGTACCGACACTTTTACAATCTGCTCAACCTCAGAATAATAGCATCACGAGAGATAGCTAACTTACACGGAGAAAATGACTTGATGCTACACCTCCACAATCCCTAGTAGAAACATGAAATGCCAAGAAGAAACTGAAAAGAGAAACAAGGCAGCAGGAACAGACCATATCTCGGCAAAGTTGCTTAAGCAAGGAAATAGTGAATCGGAACGGATTGTCTTTAAAACTACTACTTTAGTATGGGAAGAGTAGTAAATGACCTTGCAATGGAAATAAGAAATAATATGCCCCATATACAAGAAGGGAGATCAGTTAGAATGTGATAAATATGGATGTACCACATTCCTTAACTTACTGTATAAAGTATTCTCTAATGTACTATTTGACCATCTTCTCCCAACAATTTACAGAGAGACGAGGGGCATATCAAAGTCGATTTTTCCCAAAAAAGCAAACAGTAGATCAGATATATACTCTACGGAAAATCTGAGGGAAGGCAATCAAATTTGGTACTGGCACGCTTCACCTCTTTATAGACTTCAAAGTAGCATATGATAGTATTGTTGCGATCCACATGCTGGGATCGCACTGTGATCAGGAAATCAAGCATAGAGAGTGTGAGTTATCCAGTGCACACCTGGAGTCATCAGTGGTACAGCAGCATTTATAATAACATTTATTTATTTATTGTGTGGAGTGCACAAAGGTATAAGTGACTTCAAAGCTGCAGTCAACAGCCAGGCATAAGCACAAGTACTGAGAAGGAGTGTTGATGCCTAGTGAGTCGTGACATTGCTGACAGATCAATGTCAGAACTGTATGATGTGCTTGTGGTGGTGATGGAGCAAGGAAAATGCTGCCCACCCAGAAGCTCCATGGTGACCTACTACAGCTTCCACCTCAGTGCTCTCAAAGACAGCCCGTTATGCGCCTAGGTGGAGACTACTGTCTATGGTTCAAGATGTTGGATTTCATGAACACTAGATGCTGGTTAACCACCATGGATTGATCAAGGCTGCAGAAGATAATCACACGATGGCTGTGAGTCTGAACAGACAATGCTCGCATGGTTGGTGTGAAGGACCCAATAGTGGAGGAGTGCTGGCCACACACTGGTCTTCTCATCTGCAATGGCTCAGTAGGCAGTCTGGCATACCACAGCTGTGGTATGCATCAGGTTGCCTGCCTCTCGATGTTGAAGTCGGTTAGCAAGTAACAGGCTGGCCATCATCGATCACCTTGTCATGGTTTCACTGAAACTAAACAGACTGTCTTTCTGTCCGGATCTAGAGACATGGACTGAATGACAGCATGACAGAATGTGTCCTTGAACTCTGAATGCCCCTCTATTTGAGAAGGGCCAAGTCTGCAACTATAACGCAGTCGTTCTGAGCATATTTGCTCTTATTTACGCCTTGTCTTGTTGTAGTAATTCAACAATAATTCAGGGTTTCTGAGCACAGTTCTTTCCTGCCAATGTGTGATTTTGTAATGGCACTCAGGAGGTGTAGTTAGATAGTGTTACCTCACAATGTCTTGTTAAGAAGCACAGCAGCACTTGCTGTGTCCAATGGTAGTGAGCATATAGATTACATTTAGAACTAGAACACACGACGTGTGTGTTCTGATCCAGCAGCAGCTTCAAGTAATTATGACTGGCTAAAAGGTGTCAGCATCATATATACGAAATTTCTAAACAGTCTAAATAAGTATTTTGAAGCCGAAATTATATCTTTTGTGACTATTTTTATTAATTATTTCTGATTAAATATGTTTAGTTATTAATGTGAATGAAGGTGTGATTGCAAAATAATATAATAAATGAATGACGTTAGATCTATTGAGTATATGCTAGTGTGAGAACTGTGGTTGTACAGAGAGAGTGAATCATACTCTCAGAGGAAATTTGTAAATTGAAAATAGCCTGTTTATGGGACTAGGGAAACAAATATTTTACAATAATTCTATTATTCAGAGGGTGAGTTCTTTTGGTAACTATGGATTTTTTAAATTTGTTAATTTAAAAAATTGTTCATAACAGCTATTAGTTGTGATTGGTCAAACATAAAAGATGTGGGATTGCAGCATTTTATAGTAATATCGGACTGGCTATGATGCAAGTCAGGCAGAAGAAAGTAAGTTCACGCATATTTTGTGGACTGAGAGAATTTTTTCCGAAGTGTAAGGAGCTCAGCAACCGTCACATTCAGATGCATACATTAGAAGCTCTGAATAAATGCAATAATTATGAGTAAACCTTAACCATTGAATGCCACAAAGTGAACGCGAATGTGTGACTAAGACGAACAAGCAAAATTCCATTTTTTATGCATAAACTACAATTTTTGAACTAACTAAAATCAACACGGCATACTGTGCAAGTCAAGAATATGAAACAAATGTCCAAAGGGATCAAGTTGCAAAATATTTGACTGAGCATTTTGTCACAGACTGCTCATTTTGTAATCTTTTTGGTAACTGGTTCACTTAGATACCATAAGCTTGCTACTATGAGTGACTAATTGCTTTTGAGTATCGATACTGTAACTTAAGACAAGAACTGGCTTGGCAGAGTTTCTGTATCACACGAGTAACTCACTCACAAACTATATTGCTTAACAACTATATTAACTTTATACCAGAAAACATTTTATGCAACCTGCAGGTGTGTGTAATGCAGCTAGTTTCCGCTATATCTTTCTCTAGCCGAAGAACATTATTCATTCTCTAACAGGTCAGATGCTGAAGATTGTATCACCAAAAGATGAGTGGACATTTTCTGTAGGACAAACAACAAACCACGCCATTGCATGTCGTCCATTGCATTCAGCAATTCAAAAGCTGTAGTAGCTCGAAACTGCTACTGGGAACAGTTTTGAAAGAGAACAATGCAGCACAGTGAGCGAGGGACAGAATAATACAAGTGGAAAAGGAGATTGAATGCAATGATAACTGGGTATTTAGATGGTAAATGGATGGCAAACATCAAGATGACAGAGGATGCAGGATATAATTGGACAAGATAGTGTCAGACGCAGTTGGCAGGTGGCACAATGGAGTGGCACTGTAGGCAACGGACAAAATGGATGGGGGCCCTGGATCTGGCGTAGCTGAGGGATGAGATCTGACCCGCTGGGATGACATACCATGACTACAGCAGAATACTGGAGATAAGTGTATTTTATTTATTACTTGCTTGTACTATGAAACTTGGAAGGATGGAAAAGAGACAGTTCCGTAAATGTGAAAGAGGGAATTGAGATTCTGTCTAATGTGAGTGCCAGTCAAATAAGCAATACTGAACAAAGACAAACAGGTGATTTATTAAATAATGAAGTTCCAGTTGATGATGTACCTCAGTTATCTACAACTGTGGGGACAGAACTGGAACAAAATGTTCAAAAAATGCATCTCTTGGTGATAGCTTGAATTTCAACATCAAGAGGTTGAATGATTTTAGTGATTTTAACCTGTCTAATGATAGTCAATTGGACATAACTGAACACAAAACAGTGAAAGCAAATACCAAATTTGGTATGTTGCCTGTAAAGCTATTAGAACATGAAACTGTATTGGGGTAAATAATGCAGAAAGTATGCAGTATTCAAGTTTAACATGAAGACAAATTTCATTGAAGTAAATACAGAACAGACATAATCTTGATAATAAAATGTACAAACAGTCTTGTGAGCATCCCAGTAGTATTACTGGTTCAGCTGGTGAGCTTAAGAAATTTAAATCTGAAATTAATGTAAAGCTGGAAAACCAGGCTGCTGAATTAAAGAAAATGTGGGAGAAAGATTTGCAGTTGCTTGACACTAAGGTGGACGAATGAATTTCTGAAGTTGAGAAAAACTGTAAGAAAATGTCAGAGAATGTTAAACGTCAGTTAATAAATATTGTTAAAAAAGTGGCAATTGGAAGCAAACAAAGAGTAGATCAAGTTAAAGAGAATGAATATAAAAAGGAGGAGAAAGCTGCTGCTGCAGAATTTGTTTACAAAATGATCACAAAACTTTGGACAGTAAAATTAATACTGGAAGTGCAAACTGTTTAAAATCTGTGAGGGCTGTGTCTGATTGTGTGAAAGTGATAGAAACTAAATTGCTTGAGCATGATAGCAAGCTGACTATAGTGGAGCATAGCATTAGAATAGGCACAAAACAGTGTCGGATATAATTTGGTGACGGAATCCTCTGAAGTGGTCTATATTATAGTTTTTACATTTTGACCCATCTGCAAGTATGCATCTGAAAGGATTTTGGACTGATCGCAAAATACTGGTTTTATGGCGTCAATAGTTACGATGCCACAAAGTAGGTGCACGCTCTCGCAAGTTGGCATTACAAGAGAAGACTAACTATGCCGACCACAGTGCCCTCTGGCTGACGCTGTGGAGCTCAGCGAGTGACATCTTGATTTCTCCCAATTTCATCAAGAGCAGATGGTCTGGAAATATTGGTTGTACTACTGAGTGGGCTAGCTTACTATTGAGACTTTGAATTAGTTGCATTCAGTTAAAACTTGGACAGCAATGAGTATTTGTTAGCTTTGAGATTATACAGAACACTCATCCTAACTCCACAGGATTAGATATTGACTATGGCTTCACACCTACGTGCTCATCCTAGCCAAAGTTATGAATGCATTTGATATTTACTTGTGTTTTTGACTCTATTAAAAGTGTTAAAGTTACATGCAGTACCGAAGTGCTTCACCTCTCCTGCTCCTACTCACTTCCTTCACTCTCAGCCTACATTACAGAAGCAGTTCACAGGAGCAGACCCACACACCGCCTCTCCAGGTGGGATACAAAAGGTTTTATTACATCAAAATTCTTGGGTGCAGCTGGGACATGGAGTGTTACTGCTACTGAGCAGCATGATATGTTAGAAACATTTAAGAAAGCCTTTTTTTAGAGTAGTTTTGGGGTAAACAAAACAGAGAGTTGCAAAATTTTATCTGAGCAGGTGAGAAGTTCAATCCCAGAAAGGAAAGTGTAAAGAGGTTTGCATCGAAGTGGGTTACTAATTTATCTGACACATAAGTTTGAAACTGAAAAAATTATTATGGGTTTAGACAGGAATTTCCCTATGAATTGGCATAACAAAATTATTGCGGCTCCCAGGTATGACATAAACAAGTTAATTAATTACTTGGAAAGGGTCAATAAATTATTATAGGAAAAAGAGCTGGAAAATAGGAACTTAAGGCTCTAGAGAAATGTAGAAGGTCACGGAGTCTAATAATAGGACACCCTCCTCGTGCAGAAGTAACTGAAAGTTATACATACTAAATACATTAGCAAAAATGAAATTTTAACCAATTCTCACCTTTGCTGTGACAATGTCCCCAGGAGCAGGTACAATACTCTGATCATTAATACTTCGAACTTCTATAATAGTTGACTGTAAAGAGAAAAAGCAAGTAAATTTAACATTTCACACCTGCCAACAGTCAAAATCTTTCAACAGATGTTAGAAAACATGCAAAGCGAACTCTTTTTCTTTTAAAAAGGTGCAGTGTTGATATTATTGGACTGCAAAATAATGTACTCTGTGTGGCTAGGAAAAATTAGGATATATCCCTTAGTTAATGCAATGCACCGCGTAAGATGGCCAGGCCAGAATGTTTCTGCATGGTAGGCTACTACTTCCTGATACAACAAGAACTGCGCAATGATGCTGAGATGGATATTTCATGTTGCCACCAAGCTGATCAACTAGAGGTGCGAAAGCAGCAACGCAGCCAAAAGACAGAACCATCGCAGTTGTGGCGGCCCAGTGACTTCACATCTGAGTCATGAACTTATCGTGGCTTATATGACCAGAACCGGTGCATTAGCAAAACAAGTACACCTCAAGCCAGTATAAAGAACCCTCATTTTTAGTCAAGTTATTGGAGCTTACAGGGCACCAGTCCTGAGAAGGGATCTACATCCATCCATGAGCCTATCAGTCTATGAATCTACTTGGATCCAGCAGTCACCCTTCTTGGAGTCTGTCGCAGCTAGCTGCGCCACTGCTGATAGCGCCAAGTCTGATGCTGTGACTTGCTTCTCTCCAACCAGCAGATCATCCGGTGGATTCACTTCAGCTGCTACCGCCTCCCACCCTGGATGTGTCTAGCTCCATTGGGGGATATGCAACTGCTTGTCCACCATCACCTACATGGGCAAACTTCTTGCTGCCTGCCTCTGCTCAGGACAAACTCTGCCGTTGGGAGCTGCCACTTCCGCACAAGGTCACAAGCATGATCGTTCTCCATTTTTTGTCCTCGTTTGGGGCTGCTAACAGCCTCTACAGATGCAGCTGAGGCAGAGTTCCTGTTATGCTGGATCAGTGGCCTTGCACTGTGGCATCTGTTGCTGCCACACACTGATTGTGGTGTCTTCCTAGACTAAGTGCATGCTGTTTACACCCCATGGGTGCTTGCCTCCCAGCGTGACACAATGGATGTACTTTCAGTAATAAATGGTTTTTAACTGCTGTTCCTATGATATCTCATCAGCTGTTTAACAGGCACCTAGTCACCACTGCACTAGTTCCACCACACACCACAGTAACCAGTCAACCTGGTCATTACAAATCTTGTCAGAGCAGTTGCTGATTGATGTCTGCAGCTGGGTCAGGACTTACACTTCAGACGCAGTATGCAGTTCAGAAATGGGTGTTTTGGTGAGTCAGTTTTTATTTTTGTGGCCTTTTGTACATTTTTGTTCATGGTCATGGAGAATAGACAGGTCATACAAAGGATAATGAAATTGCAATCATGTTGGACTATAATCTGATTTAAAGTTTTTTGTTGTTTTACATTTTTCTCTATCTCAGTGTTTGTAGTAAGTGTCCTCTTTTGGTGTTGTATTGTTAGACAGATGTTGCACAAATGTGGGCAATGATGATGCAGTGGACAGCTGAAATTCTGTCAAAAGGGTTTGCTGTGTTGTTGGAGAAGAATGAAGCATTGCAAAGGCAGGCAGGCAGACACTCTAAAGGCAAATAATAAGGACAGACAAGCTGAGATAGTGGAAACAGAAGATCTAGTCAGTATAACTCTTCCTTTAATGGATCCTGTTGTAGCTGATCTCGTGGGTCCTTCTTTGGGTAAGCCAGCAAAGGAAACATTGGTGTTTATTAGTGACTATGGAGCTGCCACTAAGCTGCATAATTGGTCAGATGAGCTTTCATAAGGTCAATTTGGAACTGGTTTGCAACAAAAAGACCTATGCCATGTACCATAAAGGGTGAGTCTGAAGGACTGGGCTGCCACCATTATAGTTGCTACACAGCTTCAGGACGTTGACATTGCGAGCTGGGGGCAGGATAAGAGGAGTGTTATTTCCTCCAACGTAAAGTGCTATTTGTGTAAGAACCGTGCTTAGAAGCAATGCTGTCAAACACAATAACATGAATGTGAAGTAGTGTGGAATCAGACATGAGGCTGTTAGAACAAGAAGTGAAATGGGCAGCAACACCAAAGCATTTGTTAAATGCCAATGACAATTCCTACAACATCAGACAGCGACACAGAATGCTGCAAAAGCATATGCAAAGGAAAAGTCCTGCTTAGTGGGCACGGTAAACAGTGGACACAGGGGCTTGTGTCTGGATCCCCTAGGTATGAAGGGACTGAAGTCCCCACAGTATAAGTTACACGCAGCAAGGGATAATGATGTGGCATCAATGGGATTGATAACAGTGCAATGAATTTTCAAGAATATATGGAACTACTGCTACATCTCTGTGAGGGGTACTGAATGGTCCTAGGGCATCACACAAAAGGTGATCTTTCACAGTATATGACTGGACTTTGTCAGAAATTGCTCCATCTGGGAATGACAGCTGCAAATGTTGCTTTAGGGCGAAGTTCACCAGTCATGAAGGTGGTACCAAAGAAACTGCAGACACACGCATTAAAGCTCACTTGCACAATAAGGTACTGAAAGGTACAAGAAAGTTACTTTGGATGAGTGTGGGCACTGTCCTAGTGAAGTGATGTGTGTTATAGAGCCATTGGAAAGAAATGGTGAACTCGATACTTCACACTGTTTTGTGAGTACGGTCTGGCAAATGTGCAGGAAATAGGTGATGATTATATGGGTCTGGTGGCTGTGAATAGTTTTGGCTCTGAGGACACGAATCTGCCAAAGTGTTTACTGATAGCCAACTTGGGACATCCTAGATGAGGATGAACTGGATGCGTCAAGTAAAGATCTTCACCACAAGCAAACGAAGGAGAAGTCAATTACGGAAGCTTCGTTAGTATGATTTGTGGATCTGTTCAATACTGGTGGATCATTACCAGCAACACGAGTGATGCAACACTGTATACTGATGTAATAATAACCCTCCAGTCTGCAGGAAGATGTAAAGAATACATAAGCACCTACAACCTATAATGGAAGAATTCATCAATCAGGAGTTGACTGATGGCATCACTCAAGAGCATTTTAGTCCATGTGTTGGGCACTGAAGCTGAATGAAACACACAAACCCAACAAGAAATACAGCAATGCTGACAGCTTGAGTGGAAAGATTGGGGTCATGCAAGTGCTTGGCAGGAGCCCCACAAAGAGGCAAGATGTGCACACTGCTGACATGGACTGACTGGTGTTTAGAAGACAGTCGCACTTTGCTTGCACAAGGAACTATTGTGTAGAATGATAAAGTGTGGACCACACATTGTGGTACCTGCAGCTTTGATAGATGAGGTTTTATGGGAAGCACATGACCATGTAATAACACGTCATGGAGGGTGATGGAAACTTATCTTTGAGTAGTGAATAAATACGTGTGGAGGATGAGGAGGCAGGACGTTGGGCACTATGCAAGGAATTCTACAGCATGCGCACAACGTGCATTCATTCATTAACATGTTCCATTGCAAAGATTACCACAGGCATCCAAGCCATTTGAAATGACGTGGATGACATGCTGGGTCTATTCAACTTGACACTGACTGGTAACTGATACATGCAAGACCACCACAGCTCATTTTTCACATTATATTTTGACTATTGCAAACCCAAATCAACAGGAAAATATCGCAGCACAGGCATTGGTAAACAATTTGATACTGAAATTTGGCAGTCCCAATCCAATCCGTACAGATCAAGGCACTAATTGTATGACTGATCTCTTTAAGCCACTATGTCGTCTACTGTGCATTCAGAAGCTGAAAAATCCGTAAACATAAAGCATCTGATGATACAAACTGTCAAATAGCTGCCACACTATTACCAAGAAAAGTTTTATCATTGCCCCAGGATACCATATGATCGCAAAAGCCACCTAGATGTAAGCAAGAATGTATTTTATGAAAATGACATTATAGATCATAAGTAAGGCATAAATAAGATTCACTATGCACAAAACACATAGGTGCACTTGAAAACAGCTCTGTAAGCTGAAACAGGCAAGCTTCTTGTGCAGAAATCTCTAAAGAGTATAATGCAGTTATTGGAATGGACATATAAAATGTCATATTCCGACTTAGTTCATGCTGCAGGCTCTACTGACACACACACGCACGTATGCGCGTGCACGCGCACACGCACAAAATCATAACTTCTGTTTGTTTGTTACATTTATATGTGGTATTTACATTCAATACACTGTACCTTGTCTTTCTTAACAATGTTGACAAATCCAGCCAGTGCGGAGTAAATATAACCATGTCTCTCATAAGTTCCACAGCCGGAGATATGCCCTTTATCAGCCAGACAGAGCCGCTGACCTTGAAAGTTTGGGAAAAAAAATTAAAAACTAACAGTTAAATAATAAAAAAGCAATCTCAGAGAGAAATACAAATAACAACTTTGTTGGTTGGTTTAAAAGGGGAAGGGGACCAAACTGCTTGGCCATCGGTCCCTTGTTCCTGTTAAAACAATCATACAGGATAAGAAGAAAATAAATGAGACATAGAGCACAAAACCAAAAGGAAGGAAATACTACAAGAACAACAGAAAAGCAACAAACACTACAAAGAAAAAAAGAGGACAAGAAAACCACATAGAGATGAAAGAAAAGAGGTAGAGGAGATTAAAACAAGAAATCAGATCACCATGGTTGACTGACCACAAGAATAAAAAGGAGAAGCCAGCCACTCTGCCACACATTAAAACCTCCACCCTAAAGCACTATGGTGGAGGACACAGAGGGACAAGGGACATGCTCGAAAACTTAGATCAAATGATAAAACCCACCCTCACAAATAAAACGTAAAACTAAAGCTGCTGTTGAGGCACTGTCGCCCAACACTGAAGGTAGGGTGCTGGGAAAGTTAAAAGTCCGCTGCAGAGTGGCTAAGAGGGGGCAGACCAGCAAGAGGTAGATCACCGTCATTTCTGAACCACAGCGACACTGAGATAGGTCCTCACAGGAGCAGTACGAAATGCAGAAGTCATCTGCATACAGAAAAGGTGAGACCGACGGTCCTACAGCTGCTACTAGACCGTTAATAGCCACTAAAAATAGACACACACTCAATATTATGGAACATGCGGAATGCCATACTCCTGAATACGGGAGGAACTATGGGAGGTGCCAACTTGGACAAGGAAAGTATGGAGCGACAGGAAGCTTTGGACAAAAATCGAGAGCAGGCCCCAGAGACCCCACTCATATAATGTGGCAAGGATATGATGACACCAGATAGTGTTGTATGCATTACGTAAGTCAAAAAAGACGGCAACCAGGTGCTGATGTCTGGAAAAGGCTGTTCGGATGGCAGACTCAAGGGACACAAGATTGTTCAGTGGTAAAGTGACCCTGACCGAAGTCGCCCTGACATAGAGCCAGTAGGCCAATGATTCCAGGACCCAACCCAACCACCGACACACCATATGTTCCAGCAGCTTACAAAGAACGTTGGTGAGGCTGATGAGCCAATAGCTATCCACATCATGCAGGTATTTACCAGGTTTGAGCACTAGAATGATGGTGCTCTCCCACCATTGTGATGGAAAAACGCAATCACACCAGATCCGATTGAAGACGATGAGGAGATGTCGCTTCTAGGAAGACAAAAGACGTTTAATCATCTGACTGTGGATCCGATCCACCCCAGGAGCTGCGTTGGAGCTCCCACTCTGTAAATGGGGTGTTATAGGATTCACTGTGGCATGTAGTGAATGAGAGGACTTTCCTTTCTATCCGCCGTTTGTGGGTGCAAAAGGCCTGGGGTTGTTCTCCGACACAGAGGCTCGAACGTAGTGGTCAGCAAAGTGTTCGGCAATTGCATTTGCATCGGCATAAAACACACCACTGATGTTAACACAAGGGATACCTGTTGGGGTCTGGTACTCAAAACAACATCTGATCTTCGTTCAGACTTGGGAAGGTGAGTTATGGCACCCAATGGTCGACACGTACCTCTCCCAACAATCCTGCTGGCGAACGCGGGCACGGAGCCACTTAAAGGCTATTAGGTACTCAGGGGAAGGGTGCCCCTTATGTTGCTGAAGAGCTTGCTGATGCTCTTTAATTGCCTCTGTGACTACCAGCTACCACCAGGGACTGCATTTCGCTGGGGACACCATGAAGAACGAGGGATCGATCAATGCAGTGACCTGCTCAACCACAACATCGATGGCACCATGTGGAGGACATTCAATAGTGACAGCAGAGGTGAAGGCTTCCCAGTCTGTCTTGTGGAAAACCCATCTGGGTAGGTGTCCATGGGCATAACGCCGGGTTAGTGACAGGAAGATGGGGAAATGGTCACTACCACAAAGGTCATCATGCACTCTCCAATAGACAGATGGGAGAAGTTCTGGGCTGCCTCTGCAATGGCTGAGTAAGTGCCCTGAGCCACACTGAAATGTGTGGGGGGCCCAGTATTGAAGAGGCAGAGGTCAAGTTGAGACAGGAAAGTTTTGACATCTCTACCTCAGCCAGTATGCACACACCCCATAAAGGGTTGTGTGCATTAAAATCTCCCAAAAGTAGGAAAGATTTAGGGAGTTGATGAATCAGTGCAGCCAATGCGTTCTGGGGTACTGCACCATCTGGAGGAAGATATATGTGGTAGACAGTTTTTTCCTGTGTTGTCCTTATCCTGGCACCCAGTCTCTCAAAAATGTTAATGTTAGAAACCTTAATTGGAAAAGTAGGTTACAGAATTTAAAGAGGGAAATGGGTAGGCTATAGTTGGTGGTGGTGGTGTGTTGGGGCTTAAGGGTGCTCAACATCAAGGTCATCAGTGCCCTGACACACATTAAAAGGAACAAATGTGGACAGACCTAATAAAACTGAAGCTCATACTCAAAGAAAGCAGGAAAAGAAGGAAAATGCGACACAAGAAAGTAAAACCTAAGGAAAGGGAAAACATAGCAACAAGAATGCCACAGGAAATTGACATTGGATGGCCACTTACATAAAATATGGGCGAGCTTGTCCCACAGTGAGCAAATTAAAATCCTCTTCCTAAAATCTTTGTAAAAACATTTGACATGGCACAGAACTTTAAAACTTTAACCACATTCGTCCGAGTGTTGCCTAAAAGAGATGGCAGGTCTGCTGGCAAGTCAGTCGCGGCCCGCTGGTCAGAAAATAAAACGCAATCCAATAAAATGTGGCGCACAGTGACCTGGACGCCGCAAGCACCACACATTGGAGGGTCCTCTCGCCGGAGCAGGAAGCCAGGCGTCATAGGGCTGTGGCCTATTCAAAGCCAAGTGAGGAGAACCTCTTCCCGTCGATGGGGCTGAAAGGAAGTACACCACACGCGCATTGTGGGCTTGACTATAAGCAGCTTATTGTCAGTCACTTCCAGCCTCTCACCCTCCCACCAACGCATGACCCGTGAGCTCAACAGTGAGGTGAATGCGTGCAAGGGGATAGCACACTGAGATACTTGTGGATCGAGACACGCCTCCTTGGCTGCGAGATCTGCCCTTTCATTCCCAGCAATGCTGACATTCCCCGGAACCCAGCAGAAAGCTACAACCTTCCCCAGTCGCTGTAGTCGGAGGAGGGCATCCTGGATGGTCTGGACCATTGTGTCTGCCGAATACAAACGTTGCAATGAGTGAAAGGGCACTGAGTGAATCGGAACAGACAATAAATTTGAGAGAGGAAGAACGTCTCATCTGCTCCAGTGCCCGAAAGATCGCAGACAATTCGGCATCAAAGACAGTAAAAGTCTGAGGCAGTCGGACCTTGAGGACACGACCCAGAAAAACAACCAACGGAATCCTCTTGTTTCGACCCATCCGTAAAAACAGCCAAACTGTCGTGGTGCTCAGATAAAATGGCAGAAAATGCTGCATTAAAAACAGTGGCAGGAGTGCAATCTCTCTTGTACTGCAATAAATCTAAAATCACTCCGGGCCTCTTCAGTAACCAGGGTGCTACAGAAGAATGCTCAAGATTAGATTGGTAGATCACATAACTAATGAAGAGGTACTGAATGGAAATTAGTGACACAACTTGGTAGGATATGTTCTGAGGCATCAAGGGATCACCAAGTTAGTATTGGAGTGCAGCATTGAGGGTAAAAAACTTAGAGGAAGATCAAGAGATGAATACATTAAGCAGATTCAGAAGGATGTAGGGTGCAGGACTAACTTGGAGATAACAAAGCTTGCACGGGACAATGTACATCAAACCAGTCTCCAGACTGAAGACCACCACAACAACAATGCTTGGAGAGAAACAGCAGAATTTGTGGAGAGAAAGAGTAAAAAAAATTCCACATATTTTCAGTTTATACACATTTTTAACATATTATTTATTATAATTATAATAATGAAGGGTAAACACAGTGAATATTAAAACCTGATCGGTATTATACGAGTTTAGTTCACAAAGATATGTGAACATATGGAAAAAAAAAATCAGTAATGCTTAATTACTCTGACAGGGTGTTGTCCCTGCACCTGCACAGCTGCTGAAGTATTCTGCAAATGAATCTCTTTCAGAAAATCCGTCAGCATATGCATAACTGCCACTGCCAATACTTAGAGGCAGTATTCGTCCATTTCTTTTTAATTAAAAATGAGGCTCTTTTTTTCCTCTAAGAGTGCATCTCTAAGTAAAATATGTAAACAGCAAGTAACAGTAACCAAATTATCACTCATTTCTGGCTTTAGATTGATAGATGAGTAAAATATGCGAAATATGTAACTTAACAGAGAGAACACATTTTCAGAAACTCTACAAGCTCTTCAGAGATGTTAGTTAAAAACTGCTCCTTTCCCCCCTGTACCAGAAATTTGACGAGAGAAAAGTTTCATCATGTTCAATGTAACTGAAATGTCTCATCACTTACAAGAACATGTGGCATTACTATGTCTGGATTTGATAGTTTAGTAGGCAGCAGAAACATTTTACCAGTTGCAGGTAATTTTCCAATATTACTTTTGTCAAAAATTCAACTGTTCCCTTCGTTCCTGTATAACTGACATTAATGAAAATGAATTTGTAGTTCGCATCAACCACAGCAAGATGAAAATTGGAGAAGAAAGGTTTGTAATTGTAATACAATGAACCTGATTACATAGGTGAAATAACTCCCACATGATTTCTGTTGATGCCACCAACACAATAAGGAAATTGACATTTTTCTTCAAATTGCTTACATTTTGACTTTAACTGGTTAGGTGAGATTGGTGGCAAAAGCATCAGCAGTAATTTCTTACGTAGAACTAACAGCACAAGTTGTATGATTTTGTCAACATAAGAACCAGATAATTTGAATGCAAATGCCAGGGACCTGAATGTTTACCTCATTACCATAAACCAAAAAATAAAACAAAAATAAGATAAGTGTAATACTAAAATTACAACTATTTTTGCTACTACAGTAACTAAAACACCATACATAATTATTTGACTGGGTCATGTATTTTAGAGGAAAAGGCGGAGGAACATCTAGGACCTACATCAAAAGAGGCAGAGGAAAATAAAAAAAATACTGGAAGTTGTTGTTCTAGTAAAGGGAATAAACCTGCACTGGCTAATATCAATAACATTTTCAAACAAAGTGTATCACAAGTGAGAGAAGCTTACCACCCACTCTGCTTGTTTACCTTATTTTTCTTTTCTTCTGTCAACTTTTCATTAGTTATTTTTGCAACATATTTGACAGAAGTACATCCAGCACTGAGGACGATGTGTGAAGTCCACATGACAATGGTGAAATGAGTGCCAATTTCATCTAATAAAGACTTTTTTTTTTCAAAAAATGTGGAAGACATTGTGTTATTTAGACCTAGAAGTTCAAATGACAAAATTTTGATGATAAATTCTCCATGGGCCGAGACAGAAAACATTGGCTGAAGAAAAAAACGCTATGATGATATAGATTCATTTTTTGAAAGTATCGCCAAATTGAGAACTTTACAGCTAGAATGAGATTTACACTCTGCGGCGGACTGTGCGCTGATATGAAACTTCCTGACAGATTAAAACTGTGTACCGGACCGAGACTCTAATTCAGGACCTTTGCCTTTCGCGGGCAAGTGCTCTACCAACTGAGCTACCCAAGGACAACTCACGCCCCGTCCTCACAGCCTTACTTCTGCCAGTACCTCGTCTCCTACCTTCCAAACTTTACAGAAGCTCTCCTGTGAACATTGCAGGACTAGCACTCCTGAAAGAAAGGATATCGCGGAGACATGGCTTAGCCACAGCCTGGGGGATATTTCCATTGTGGTCATTTTTCAACCAGTGTTGATTGACAAGTTGTTCAAAATAACCTCCCTCAATACTTTCTGGAGAATTGATTGGTTTTCAGCATTTTCCTCACATAGCTGTAGTTGAATGGGGAACTACAGTTACAAATGCTCTTCAAACCACAACTCAATTCCGTATTTTTCCTCTTTAACAAACAATGCCAGAAGTTAAGTCATAAATGACAGATAAAATTCCTAGGACTCATCCGTGTTCAAACCCCAGACATCTACATACATACTCTGCAAACCATTGGGATGTGCATGGCAGATATTATTTACCTTCGAGTGTTATAAGACATGCTATGTCTTCTTCCTGTTACAAAAACATACAGAGTGCAGGAAGAATGACAGCTTAAATGCATCTGTAGGCACTGTAACTATTCCATTCTTGTCTTGGTGGTCCCTCTGAGAATGATACTTAGGGAGCTGAAGAATATCTTCTGATTCTTCACTTATACTGGTCCTTGAAACTATGTGAGTAAACCTTCACAAAGTAATCGGCATCTATCTTCAAGTTTCCACCAATTCAGGTTTTTCAACACTTTTTTGGGCCCTATGATCAGTCCAATAAATCTATGACAATCTGTGCCACTCTTCTTCATACATTCAGAATCCCCTGTTAGTTCTAATTGGTATGGGCTCCACAAACTCGAGAAATAATCTAAACTGGAATGAACAAGTGATCTGCAAGAAGTCTCCTTCATAGATTGACAGCATTTTTCAAGTATCCTGCCAATTAAACTACGTCTATCATCTGCCTTACCTACTAGTGAGCACTTATCTGATCATATTTCAAATTCCTGAGAATTATTACACCCAGGCATTTGTATGATCTGACTGATTCCAATTGTGAATCATTGTTGCTGTAGTCATAGGATACTATGTTTTCCATTTTACATTTATTACATCTAAATCACACATCTTCACAGTGGTGCAAGCAGTAAACTGAAGCTACATTTCTGTCTCTTTCTCAGTGGAACAACATTTGAAAATGGAATGTGGCACTTCTGCTCTTTCTTTGCTACCCTCAGTTTCAGTTTCTGATAAAGAGTCAGCTATGGTAGTTATTGAAGGCTTCGTGCTTTGTCCTTCCGACAGTCAAATGCATTTCACTGATCTTCTCTCTATCTATACCTATACACTTTATTTTACACCTATTATGCAGTAGTTGCTGTTCTTTACAGAAAGTCGATGCCGTGGGGTCCCTCCTATCAGCATGGCATGGACAGGTTTTACCTTGATACAAAAACAAAGATCTTGTGAGAGCACAGCAGATTCAAAGTCAATGCTATTTGTTGCCATTAGATCTAATATATTCGCATCATTAGTGCTTCATGTCCTGTTGACAACAAGGTCACTACAGACAGAGCACAATCCCAGATTAGGGAAGGATGGGGGAGGAAACCGGTTGTGCCCTTTCAAAGGAATCATCCCAGCATTTGTCTGAAGTCGTCCGAGTCCAGTGTGCTAACCACAGTGCCACCTTGCTCGGTCCACCATTAGTGGGCTTCCAAACTATCTATTCCCAGCAGTTTTCAAAGAAACCATCCAGCATCATTTTGAAGACCTTTTGTGATGATATGCCGTACCATCGATAGTTCTCCACTACATGATACAGGAACAGCAAGTAGCTATAAGTTTTGCAGTGTTAATAATAAGGAAGTATTTCATATATTTTGTATGGATATTTGATGCTGTAAAAAAGTTTATTATTTTTTGCAGTGGCGGAAGGAACAGTCTTTCTGTCAAGATGCAGCCACTGTCGCTGTGCAACCTTTGCGTCGAATTGATGACCATTTTCCAGAGAAGACGTCCTGAAGCAATTCGCCCTATCCTGTATTAATAACGATGCCGAAAGAAAAAATTGTAACCTGAATTTAAAAATTACAAGATGTGTTCAGTTCATATTCAGCTTTGGCCATGATTAGCTGGAAGCGATTCGTGCATTTCATTAATGTTTGAGACGTGGCAATATTATTATCGTGTGTAACCTGCAGTATCACTATCCAGTCTTTCAGCAAGAGTAATAAGAAATAGTGAGAAAGACACTGTAAAGTATAGATTTAGCAGCCACAGACCAGTAGCCGCAGTGTGGTGACATGTGCATCACAATAACATGAATATAAGGGAATTTCGAGACGAGGCTAGCCGTGCTGAGCAGAAAACTGCACCGCATAAGGGTAATGACTGTAATAGGTAGGTTGATGTCATCACACTAGAGTAAGTCTGTTGTTATGAGCACCATGACTGGGTAACAGGTTTTAGTGCAACAAATGCATATCAAAGTGACATAAAAATGTCTCAATTTTGAGGCAGAAGTCGTCTTGTTACAGAAGTCCAGCAGCATCACCAAAACGGCAGTCACACCAGACAGTAAGACCACTGGGTATTGCCAGCAGCAACCACGTGTTTGAAACTGGGCTGCATCTGCTGCTGTCAGCACTGTGTCCCTCACACGGCTTACTGCCACAGCTCCACCAACCTGCCATCCACACCTACATGGCTGCCATACTGATTTCCCTCCCTGTTACTTAATACCACAGTGTCAGATGCCGTCCAAGTCATTTCAAGGGGCAGCAGGTCGAATCCACAAACTGTCAGGATGGGCACATGGGGGCCAATGGGCCATCCCAGTTGCTGTCGCCAATGGAGCAGTAGCACACTGCTAAAGTCACAACCGTCGCCTACACAGGCCACTGACTGTCCACAGACCTGCCTTCAGCATTGTTGGGTGCCTATGTCACATCCTCTTACTAAGGAGAAGTTGCCACCCATACAACAGCCCTCGCCAGGGTCAACAGAGTAAGACATGTTCTGTCTCGCTAAGCCATGACAAAGCATGTACTGAGACTGAATAAGTGCCTTCTTTCATCACAAGTGTTTCCACTGGATGCTCCACCTTGTCACCACCACCACTGCCACCACCAAGTGCAACTGCACTCATCGGAATAGTGTCAGAAATTAGTTTTTATAATCTGTCACCACACCATCTGGTGACAGCAGAGTGAGAAACAACACCTACAACAGCCTCCATGGATGAAGAAGGTGACTAAACTACTGCATGGGTGCAGTTTTGTCACGACATTGCAAGTTGATGGGTTTTTCAAGGGGCTGAGTAGGTGAAGGTGAGAATAATTAAGTTACAGTAAGGAGTAACATGATAATGTTATGGTAAGTATTCTCGTGATTTGATTTTGTTTCATACGAAGCAAGGAATATGGCTAAGTATTTAACTACTTAAAGATAATGAAAAGTTAGGACAGTGGTACGTTTGAGTGCTTTTCCCATTTATGATTGTGTAACTGACAAGAATCAAACAACGGAAAACCCAGGCTGGAATGTAACAATATTATGAGGAGGAAAATTGCTAAACACCATATAGCAGAGATGCTGAGTCACAGAGAGGCACAATAAAAAGATTTTCACACTTAAAGCTTCCGGCCAATGGCCTTTGTCGACAATAGACACACATACACACACACATACTCACGCAAACACAACTCGTACACATAACTGCAATCTCAGGCAATTGAAACCACACTGAGTTACGAGGGGAATGTTCCTCTGTGGCCGGATGGTGGGGCTTTTGGGAGGTGGAGAGAGACAGGAAAGATAAGACTTGGGAGATTCGTAATTGTACAAGGTTGCGAGGATAATTACAGTCAATGAAGGCTTAAATGAAGCCCTCTGTATATTTTGAGAGGGACTGCTCGTCACTGCAGATGCGACGACCATGGATGGCAAGGCTGTATGGAAGGGACTTCTTGGTATGGAGTGTCCTATCACCTCCCAAAGCCCCACTGTTGGGCCACAGAGGAGCATTCCCCTTGTAACTCAGTACCACCCAGGACTGAAGCAAGTGAATTACATTCTCTGCCAGAGTTTCGATTACCTATTGTCATGTCCTGAAATTCAAAATGTCCTGCCCACTATCCTTCCCACCCCTCTTACAGTGGTATTCCGCCACCCACCAAACCTACACAATATACTTGTCCATCCTTGCACAACCTCTGCTCCCAATCCCTTACCTCACGGCTCATACCCCTGTAATAGATGTAGATACATGACCTCTCCCATACTTCCTCCCACCACCACCTACTCCAGTCCGGTCACTAACATCACCTATCCCATCAAAGGCAGGGCTACCTGTGAAACCAGTTACGTGGGCTACAAGCTAAGCTGCAACCACTGTGCTGCATTCTATGTAGGCAGGACAACCAACAAGCTGTCTGTCCGCATGAATGGCCACCGATGAACTGTAGCCAAGAAACAAGTGGTCCACCCTCTTGCTCAACATGCTGCCATACATGACATCCTTTATTTCAATGACTGCTTCACAGACAGTGTCATATGGATCCTTCCCACCAACAGACTGCAGTTGTGTGTGTGTGTGTGTGTGTGTGTGTGTGTGTGTGTGTGTGTGTGTATTGTTGACAAAGACCATTGGCCAAAAACTTTAAGTGTGAAATTCTTTCTGTTGTGCCTATCTGCGACTCAGCATCTCCGCTATATGGTGACTAGCAACTTTCCTTCTCATAATATTGTAACTGACAAGAGATGATCATGCTGTGGTCAGTACCACACTGCAAGGGGCTACCACAGAAAAGGTATTGAGAATTTCAAACAGATGAAGTACCTAAGTTGTTAGCAAAGAAAGTAGAGCAATCTAAGGTATTAGAAGTACTTGATGCTAAGGTGAAGAAAATATCTTACCACAAAACTCTGGAGTATAGGGAGAGGATGCGGACAGAGTACAATAAGTGGATAGTGGAAACAGGCCTCAGGAGGTGACAAATATGTTAATTATGGAGAGAATGACAAGGAGGAAAAGAGAGGAAGGGCAGGGGGGGGGGGGGGGGATGGAGGAAGCTAGAAGGGACAGGCACAGGCTTGTGGATAGTTTACCTGCTCATGCAGAAAGGCTGTCTAACATTAATATATTGGAACCTGACAGACCAGAAAAGATAACTTAGTTATAGATGGTGACAAAATAAAAGTTCCTGAAAATTTACATGAAGCATAGGATAATGACATCATTGAATTTAGGATGAGTAACACAGGAGTACCTGCTCAGATATCCAGAGGAACTGATGAGTCTGAGGTAGCAGTATGTCGACCCGATTGGGTGACCTTGGGTGTTGTGCTGAGGTCAGGGAGCCTGTGCCAGTTGCACAGGGAAGTGCATGTGCCAGTGATTCTTGCATCATGCAGAGTGGAACAGCAGATGATGTTGTTTCAGGTACTAAAAGGAATACACAAGAAGCTGTTGGTAGTTGTGTTGCAGATGTTGTGGCCACACGACACTGGCACATATATTTCTCCAAAAGCAGGGTGAATGGAGGAAATAGAAGAGGAGATGAGTTCGCAGAGTGGGTGATCAAGTCGACAGGGCTAAATCTGTTGAACAATGTATGTCAGAAGTTCAGCATGTGGCATGAACGCAGATACTGGGTCATGGCCTTGCACAGCAAACAGCTGAATTGCGCAGTGAGCTGTTTAGAGCACAGCCAAAGTCTGATGTAAGTGACTAATGTAAAGTGAGTGAAGAGTACAACGAAAGCCAGAAAGTAAACATTCTGACTTAACCTCACGCCAATGTTAACCTACAGCGACAGAAAGCTATTGTCAGCATAGAGCCATCATAAGGTTGTCATTGTACAAGACAAACCAGTTAAACCAAGTACAAATACATTAAGGATTACTTGGTGTGGTATAGTGCTGCCAAGTTGTTTTGAGTGAGCACGAATACCGGAAAAACAAACGTTTCAAGGAGGATTCAGTTTGTAATGGGCACTACAACCACCGAGGTGCCGAGCATATGAGCTGAATGGAGCCAGACTATGTTTTGTTAGGTTTTGAGATGTTAAGGATAATTTATTGAAAAAGGAAGACTGACATTTTCAGTTTGTAAGTGTGGAAATGAGAGTTAGAAGTTTCATTTTTTGTTTATGCATAAGCATGACAAGGGGCCTAGCAGTGAAATATGTTTCATATAGTGAGAAATCCGACGTGAAATATTGCATTAGCAGTCGCAGGCTGGTAGCCACAGTGTGGTGACATGTGGGTCAGAATAACATACACATAAGGGAATTGTAAGACGAGGCTAACTGCGCTCAGCATTAAACTACACTGAGCAGCTGTAATGACCTTAGCAGGGAGGTCAGTGTCACCACACTGGGACAAGTCTCTTGTTATAGGCAACATGATTAGGTGGCAGGTTTTAGTGGAAAAAATGGGCCTCTGAGCAATATAAATGTGTCTCAATTTTGAAGCAGAAGACGACTTGTCACCACAGTCCAGTAGCACCACCACAAAGCTAGGACCAGAGGCAGACAGCGAGATGACTGAACATTGACAGCAGCAGCCACAGACTTGAGACTGGGCAGTGCCTGCCACCACCAGAACAGTTTCCTCCTCAGGACTTAGTACCACAGTGCCATCTACCATCTGATGTCTGCCAGGGAGCAACAGGTTGAATCCCACACACAAGAGTCTCCGTCACTGAAGGGCGAGTATCATGCTGATGATGTCACAACTATGGCCAAAGGAGGCCACTGACTGTCCATGGGACTCCTTATGCAGCGTCCTCTCATTGGAGTGGAAGCTGCCGCCCATATGTCACTACTAGCGAGAGTCTACAGATTGAAGTGTGTTCTGCCTCACCAAGCCACAGAGAAGTATGCACTGTGATTGAATAAAAGCCTTCTTTCATCAGTAGTGTTTCCACTGGGCCCTCTGGCCCGTCACCACCATCACTAACCACACTGAGCACAACTGCATTCATCAAATCCTACCTGAAAAACATTTTCATAAATCACTGGCATAGTAGACATTCTCTTTTATAGATCAAGTGATGTTGTCTGAGCTGAAATGCCATTTAAAATATATTTTACAAGAACATATACTGAATAACAATATCTTTGAATTACTGAAGTTATGCTACAGAATTTGAAATGATTTTATTTTACAATAGCTGGGCAAAAGTGTTATGGAGTGTACTTTTCCAAGGCTAAACTGACTTTATTTTAGTTTTGAACTGAAGAAAAGGGAATTTAACTGTAAAAAACATTTATGTGACCATTCTGAAATAACAATACAGAGATTACCTTTCTGAGTGAAGGTTATCTTAAACAAGCATTATAGATGCAACTGATGTGATCTTAAGGCTGAGTACCATCATGTCAAGTAAGGAACTGAGGGAAAATAATATCTTCAGGCTACAAGCGCTTCTTATGATTAATTTCATAGGTTTAATCGGGTCTCTAGACAATCTCAAACTGAATGTTGACGGACGAGAAAACTGCACTAGGTGGACATCTGTGACATTCTATAACAATGATTAAACAAGACAGTGGTAAGTCGATCCAAATCTTGAACATTACAATTACTATTAGTGTTCAAAAGCTTAAGCCCCCCCCCCAATCAGCCATCAAAATAGAACCTGTAACCTAGTTAACTTTATCTTTGGAACTATGCAGTGTGGTGAACCAGTTATATGAGTTAAACATTATAGTAGTAATAGCTCGTAAGCAATAGGGTAACACATCCCGATACAGCGTATGAAGACCTATGGGCCACTGCACTGTGGATCCATAATTGGCACCTAAACACTGACATAATCACATGCTGTGTGTCTATGGTGGCACACAGTTTTTTTTTTTTTTTTTTTACCACGATAATACTGTATACGTTTCATGTATGAGAATGTTAATATGTTACTCAATGTGAAATGGGTATTTTTAGTGCTTAAAACACTAAATGTGTTATGACTTCAATTTCTGTGCTCAGAGTGTAACAACTTTACATGGCGGCTCTTCAGAAGTTACAAATTACAGTAAAAAGTAGAAATCTACACTGAATACCTATCTGAAAAATGCAAAACAGCAGATGCAATTACAATGTCAAACATTTTAAAGGTGACACTTCATCAACAACTGTTGATAGGAATCAAACAACTGAATGTAAAGGGAGTGACCACATGGCCTGAAGAAACGGCAATTGGCACCACAGCATCAACACAAATAAGTCGATGCAGTGACAGGAGGGAGCACGAGTTCAGTAAACAACAAAATGTATGAAAGAGAGTTGGTAATCAATGTTGATAAAATTTTCAACAAAGAAGTGTCATGACTCTACCAAGAGCTTGAAGCGGCCCTACTAAAGCAGATAATGGTCATACATAGAGCAGCAAAATTATATAGTAACACCAGCAGCTCAGGCCAGAGTTGTCAGTGGTTTCCCATTGCTGTAACAGGCAAACCTGCAGAGTGCCTGAGGTCTACATCTGCTCGATATTTAACACACATTTCATTACAAATAGCTAAAGGTAAAGTCAGAAAATCTTGATTAAATAATATATAAATCCAATAAGGGAGTTTTAGTGCATATTATAAATATAAATTGTACATTAAGTGCAAAAAGTACATGGGGCAGGAGGGGGGGGGGGGGGGGGGCAACTTAACTTAACTATTAGATCTGACTTCAACTTGGCCACCAGACAATACAGTACCATATTATGATTTTTCTTCTTTCATATTACATATGAAACCGCTTGAGCAATGCCAAAAAAGTGAAAAAGGGCTACTAAACTAACACAATGTTTCCCAATTACAATGCCAATGTTGGAGGAGACTTTAATCATTCAACAATCAATTGGAAAAATTACAGTTTTGTAAGCAGTGGGCATGTCAAGGCATCCTGTCAAACATTATTAAACTCCCTCTCTTAAAACTTCCCAGAACAGATAATTTGGGAGACCTATCACCGACAAACTGATCTGACCTCTTTGAGGATGTCTGTACCGTAACTGGTATCAGTGACCATGAGTGTTGTTTTAGCAACTACAATAAGTAAAAGTACAAAGGGCAGCTAAAACAATTAGGGAGATTTACAGTTCATTGGGCTAGATAAAGAGGCAGCATGGTCCTACCTAAAAGAGGAACTCAAAACCTTTACCTTTTGGAAGAGCTTGTAGACTACAGCCCAAATTTTAAAATAAACAGTTGACCAAGCACTAAACGGATAAGTACCTAACAGAACAGTTCGTGATAGGAGGAATCCTGTATTTCACATAGTGTTGTATCACAAGTTTTAAGCAGGGCTTTGCAACCAGCCAAGAGGTACTCGGACCAGCCATCAACATAATTCTGCAGCTGAATGCTACAATAGTGCTGGCTTAGCACATTCAACACGGCATTCTGCCTGCAGTGGTGGACTAGGTCACTTCATGGAGTTTCGAAACAGGGCATTTCCATAACCAGCTAAGTAACAAGAACCTAGCTCCTGTCATAACACATCTGGCCAGAGTGAGTAAACACTTCCAGCTCAGCCAGTAGCAGGATTCCTTCAGTGCTGTGCATCTGACTGTTGCAGTCTGCATGCTAGTCATTGGCTGAATGTGAGGCTTAGCTACTACAGCCTCCTTGAGCAATGATCTACAAGCCGTTGGATAGCTTTGATGGTTCTGGGTTTTGAACTGGATCTGCTGAGTTGAAACTACCACATGGGTACCATCAGCTATCTCTCCACCCACACTCTACAGGTCCTGGATTCAACTCTGAACACTTGCCATCCACTTTGGACTGTGTGCAGTGAATGCTAGCCCAGTTGCCTTTCACAACTACTATAGCAGTATCGTATTAAAAGATCTCTCCAGAAACGAAAGAAATTCCAGTCATATGTTAAAGCTGTCACTTATAAGTGTCTAGACACTCAAGGACGATATAGGAGCTAAAACTGTGGGGTAGCAAAGACAAAGCAGAAGTGCTGAATTCTGTTTTCAAATGTTCCTTCAAAAGGAAGATACAGAAGCAATGCCCCAGTTTACTGTGGAAAACTGTGCTACTTTTTTTTTTATAGTCTTAGAGATGAATCCTGGTTAGAAGTGCTTTCACAATCAGGTACTAACAATGCTTTCTCTTCTGCATTCATGACCAATTTTGAAAGATGTTTTCCAAAGAAACTGACTATAGTCAATTCATGTCGAAACACAAAATTTAGTTCCTGGATTACGTGACAAATTAAGACTTCCTGTACAACTTTAAAGAGATTCATTTCTCAGCTGAAAAGATCTACAGATCCCCAGCACACAGAATTCATAAATACTTACAAGAATGTATATATCAAAAGGCAAAACTACTTAGAAACAACAGAACAAAAGACTTGGTCAATATATCAAAATCTATGTGGATATTGTTAAAATCAAAACAGACATTAAACATGAAGAGCAGGAAATTATGCTTAAAAATGCTGATAACATTAATATTGGCAAAAAGACCAGCCAACCTACAGAAATGGTTTCTTTATAAATGCTTCCCAAACACTGAGCTTAAATTTTACAAATCATCAGAGTAAATGTAAGAACTGTACCTCTACAAACATACTTCGCAAGCTCCCGTATGGTCCATGGCTGAAGGTATCTTGTACCACCACTAGTCATTTTCCTTCCTGTGCCACTCATAAACAGAGCAAGGAAAAAGCAACTGTCTACATGGCTCTATACAAACCGCAATTCCTCTTATCTTGTCTTAGTGCTCCTTAGGCAAAATATATGTTGGCAGCAGTAGAATCATTTATGCAGTCAACTTCAAACACTGGTTTCTCTATGCTTTCTCAAGAGTGTTCATCAAAAAGAATACCATCTTCCCTCCAGGGATTCCCATTTCAAGGGAGTATTTTGCCGTATCCAAACGAATTTGGGTGATAAAAGGAATAGAGAACAAATGGTTTCAATGATATTGCACAGTTGATTACAGGTTGTGGAACTCACATCAGCTCTTCCTTATCACAAAATTAGATTAGTAACTGCTGCAGAGAAGTGAAAGTTGTTCAACAATCTCCGTCCATAACAACTGATCTAAGTCCCAATGTCCTTGCATTCACAGTTCAATGCTAACATGCTGACCCTTAATGTGAATATAACAAATTATATTACATTTGGAAAAATGAATCAGAACCAATATATCTAACTGGTACTTGACTGAAATGAGTTAGAAAGGGTACAATGCACAAAACATTTAGGAATATTTCAAGACTTAAATTGAAAGAACATGTAACTAAACTCTTCCAGAGACTCAGTCTTGGGTCATTCCATGCAAGTGGTCTAAAGGTTCCCACATGATCATCGGGGATATTGCTGAAATTTTGTGTGAATATCTGCACATGTTCCCAATAAATGTTGGTAAGTTTCACTGGAGACATAGTAATTTGTTTGACACCATAGTGCAGCTGTCAACAGTACACCCAAGAGCTTTCAGCAACTTTGAGATGTAATATCTCTGGCAATTTCTTGAAAGAAACGAAAGTATGCCAAATTGTACAATCTTTTGCAGTCTCTTAAGTGAAGTAATAAAAAAATTGGAACTTTGCACACAATAAATTATCTATACAGGGAGACAAGATACTGGCAGAATTGAAGCTGAGAGGATGAGTTGTGAGTAGTGCTTGGGTAGCTCAGCTGGCAGAGCACTTGCCTGCAAAAGGCAAATGTCCTGAGTTCGAGTCGCAGTCCGGCGTGCAGTTTTAATCTGCCAGGAAGGTCTTAGAATATAAAATGTCTCCTCCTACTGTTTCTCAGAATTTACAAATCAAGGAAAATGATGAGGAATTTTAAAAAAATTCCAGAAGTGGTTACTTTTGGCCATAAAAAATAAAAAAACAGCATGCTCTTGTGCAAACTCTTTTAAATCATTTGCATTGAAAAGACCATGTTCTCAGCCACCTAAAAGGCAAAATTTAGTTTTGCAATGCAGGCATCTAAGGCCCTAAAAAACAACAACAGCATCATGTAGGTACATTGAAAATGGCCTACATTCCACTGTTACTCAAATCTCACATCTTTTATGATGTTATATAATTGTTTATTACTTCCTGGGGAAGGCAGTAACAAAATTCTTGAGATAAAGTATGAATAACATGAAAATATTCATAAAAGGGGTGTCTTTTATCACGAGCCATTGTGACATATTTCAATCTGTTTTTCTGCTGTCACTGCAGAATCAAACTGGTTATAAATTTCACAGTTTAACTGTGCATTACCAAGGCAGTGGAGATCATGGAGGTAAAATTGTTGCATAACAGCTGCTGCACACATTGTATACATAGCCTACAGGTTTTAGAGCATTGTCACATTGCATAATCATTCAAGATGACCGCCATGTTGGTAGTGTGTTCTGCTGTGGTCTTATCATGTATTTTGGTGGAAAACAGAATCCACTAACTTTCGCGATCAGTTAGTGAGTGCATGTAGTGCCTCTGACACCGCTTTGTTGTGTCGGATTGTGAAACATCAGTATGGTTTACATCAACAGCAGTGGCAGCTGCAGTACCAGCTGACACACTGCCAGCCACAGAGAACATTGGCTTCAGCAGTGGAGGCAGTGTGTGATGCAGGCAGCTGTAGAAATAACAGATGCATCAGCAACAACAGCATCTGTATGTGAGGAGCAACAAGCAAAGTAGCAAAATGGCCACGAATACACATTTCAACTGGTGTGTGGCTTTTTTGTGCCCCATGTTTCCTGTTCTCTATCCTACAGCCAAATAAGCTAGAAACTGACTACATTTGAGAAAAATAGAAGTGATTTTTGCTACCAACACCTCACATTGTGAAGAATTTGGGACATGAAATTTGTTCCTCTCTGATTGAGCTGTCTCTATATCCATGTGAAAGCATGGATACTGGAGAAAACTACTTGGTCTCTGCTGGCAACAGCTACCACTGGTCATTGTAGCGAGAGTGGATCGCCAAAAATAGTAATCAGAGCTACTTCATAAGGAAAACATAATAACAGCACACCGAGTAGCAGAAAAACAGGTGCTTTAAAACGAAGTACATCTGCTGAAATGGTATAGTCGGTGACACCTTCAGGTGCATTGTCTGCGGAAAAGATCACCATAGTCGATGATCTTCTTACGGAACTTTCAAAATGAACTGAGGCATACAAGAACCTTAAAAATAGCGGGAGGGAAAAAAAAGGAGGGGGGGGGGGACCATAAACTTGGGCACTCACCATCACTCGAGCACAATTACAAGGGCAGAATAAGGAGTTACGTAAATAAAATGAGCATATATGTAAAAAAAAATTAGCTAATATCAGTGCATCAAATGTGTGGAAAAAAATTCACCATCTGGAATCAAACATAGCCAACCGCAGATAGAAAACCAAAGGTTAAGAACAGAAAGTAAGCCAACTCCATTGTCCTTGGCAGCTGTTGCAGCCACTGGCTCAGCTTCAAAACTGAAGAGCAAAGGAGAAGAATGCATACAGTAAGCCAAATCAAAACAGTAGTGAGTCCTCTTCTTGCAATCGGGAAACGATAAAGATGCCAAGACCATACTTGAAACAATCACTAAACTAATCAATCCCAGAGAAGAAAAGAGTAAAAATAAAAGCAGACCCACAGCAAACAGAGTCACCTTAGGAACAAAAACACAAGCAGATAAAAGGAAAATCATAGAACAGACAGCCAAACTGAAAGGTACGCGAGTCATGAAGAGCTGAGGAAATTCCGACCTCTCCTTGTAGTGTACCATGTCACAATATTTTAACTGATCAGAACTTCCTGGATGAACTATATGAGATCAACTTACACGAACACATCTCTAAGGAAGAGTTCTATGAGGAAGTAAAAAACTTCAAAACAAGTCCAAAAGGTAATCAAACAGTTAATAACGTCCTGGAATCACTCCAAGGGTTTGTTTTCTGCTGCAAAGGGAAAAAGTTTATATTCAGTTCGAGTCCTTGTACATCAACGATGTTGCACAGTATTCATACAGAGCCTTCTGCTGTCCAAATAAGAGATACATTTTTTTAGGGTCAAAAGCTTGCTCACACTTAGTGACATCAAAGCACGGTTGACTGTGTGACACCCAGACATAACTGACAACAGCGAACAAATCATAGTTGACACAATAAATAAAAACAGCCTCTTTGTTCTAAACAAAACTGGACAAACACCTACATACTGCAACAATGCAGAAGGATCCAGCAATATTGTGATCTCAACAGCAAATGCAATGTCTATAATATGTGTTAACAAGTGAGAAGTACTAGAAAATACCGCACACAAGTGACCACAATGTCGTACTCATCCACAACACAAACACATATACAAACATGAACACACAAACTCCACATCAACAAAAATGACTTCTTCTAAACAAAACTGATTGGCAAAAATTAAGGGACATGGTTGAAGAATTTTCCCTCCATACATTCAATGGTATCATGGACTATAAAGCTCACAATCTGATGGACTTGCTTCGAAAAGCACAACAATCAGCTATCCCAAATACTGGCTGTACACCGAAACAGATACTCCCCTGGTCCACTGAGTAAACAAAACTAAGGAAAGAAGCCAGAGACAAAAGGAAACATTATCAGAAAGCAAAAACAGCTCAACAGTGGCTGGTAAGATTCTTACTATACTGTGATGCAAAGAAAAATATAAAAACAAATTATACGAGACCAGACAGGACCAGTGGAACAATTTTGTCAAAATTCAGCTACAAACAATATATGGTGGAAACCATTCACACTACTAATAGATAAGGCAAAGACACTGACAGAAATGTCAACTTATGGTGCACAGATGACACTACTACAAGGGGCCAGAGATATTCAGCATGGTGCCTGCTGAACAAGCTTCTCCCTGATGACGAAAAGGAAAATGACCAGCAACATCACACAGACTTACAAAGACAAATGGAAGACACCTATACAAATCACTCCATTACTGTCCCTTTTGACCAAGAAGAGGTAGCATTTGCAACAAAACAATTAAACAATAAGAAGACTCCCAGTCCAGATGGCATACACTGAGAAACACTAAAAATACTGTTGTACAGGTCACCCCAAATCTTAACAGAGTTACTGAATGAAGCATTGCTGCAAGGTAGTGTACCTGGTATGTGGAAAACAGTGAACATAGTAATTATCAAAAACTCAGAGGATCAGTACCCATCAGACCCAAAGACTTACACCAATTAAAACTTTGGAAGGTTGGGACACAGCAAAAAGACTGGGAAACATCTGCCAAAGGCTGTCAGTTTTTCCCATTCTTCCCGAACGTATGAGAACAGTTGAGGCTCAGACCTGTTAACTCAAGTCGTGGTGTGGTACACTTCCTGAAAGCCCATGGCCCTTACCCTACACATTGTATAACACTACAATGTGGGACACAAATGTAAGTCTGATGTCAGAAGTCAAAGACATAGGGCAAACTTTAAAAGACCCAGATAAGTGGAAAACTCTTAAACACTTCACTGATGAAATATTCAGAGCACTACACAAGACTTATAAGCAGCAATAACCATATACAATATCATAACCCGAAACACACCCTACACCATAATGCATGGGACAACAGAGTTAAAAACTCTGATATTGAAACAGATGAACATATAGACACGGACGATGACATGAATACTCCAATATCACCAAATATATATACACCATAGTAGCAGGTCACATGACTGCAACAAAGTAATACAAAAATGGAATTCAGAAATAAGTTAGCAGTAGATATAAAACGTCAAATTCTCCTGTCTGTACAAGTAAAACAAGTATTTCTTTAGTTCTTTAGATCATTACTCTCCAACATGTAAATGCGTAACTTATGAAATGTACAACATAAAAAATTGTGCATAAACTTACATATGCAGTATAATAAGACATAAATACACAAAAACAGGTGCACAGTATCAATAAGAAGTGCCCTTCAGGGAGATGAGGCTCAAGGTCACCTCCTGAGGCTCCTCTCCCACTTACGACATGGTTAAGTAGTGGAAGGAATTATAGTGACAGGTAGTACCGTCATACCTTATAAATAAATCATGTAGAGTTAATATCACAACATAAATACATAGAGTAGCTGCTATGGTAGAATAGAATATGCTAATCCACGTGGGGTGGGGTGTAGGGAGGATTGCATATTCGATTCCATTTTTTAAAAATGAATTTTGTACAGCTGAACACTGCAGAGATGCCTAAAAAACAAAAAGGACGGCTTATTTGCAGTTTTTTCTGACTCAAGCTCATTTCCTAGTCATCAGGACTTTTAATACCTTCCACAGAGAGAACTAACCCAATTGCAAAACGTAATAGATGATGTCAGATTTGAGTGTCAGTGGAATATGGAACTATTTTCAATGCACCTCCAGCTTGTCATTGTTTTTTAGGGCTTTATATGCTCGCCTTGCAAAACCACATGTAGTTTTTTAGGTGGTTTAGAACACCGTCTTTTTAATGAATAGTGTTTTAAAGGATTTCCAGAAGTTTTTTCTTTTTAATTGTGAATGAAATTTTACATTTAAGACATTGTGTTGCTTAGTATATACATGTCAAGTTTCAGGTTTATCTCACAGTTACTTTCAGAGATATACAAAGGTAAACTTAAACATTCTTTCAAGTGTCTATTTTTTCGGCCAATTTTGCCTCACCTCGTCATTTTTTAGGATATTATATGCTTGCACTGCTAAACCAAATTTAGTTTTTTTTAAGTAGCTTAGAACATGATGTTTCTAATGAAAATGGTTTAAAATAGTTTGCAGAACATTCTTTTTGTGAAAGTACTATTTTTCGCGTTCTTAGAAAAAGCATCATCTCTGTCCTCAATTTGTAAGCTATCGGAAGGTAGGACAAGAATGAAATTTTATATTCTATGACCTTGTATTGGTAGGTTATTAGATGCATAGTTACAGGTTTATTATTATTGCCAGAAATATAAACAAATAAACCGTTTTTTTTTTCTTCTTCCTCTTTTTTTCCCCAATGTGAGTTTTTTCAGTTGACTTTGCTTCACATTATCCATACAAAAATTTCTCAAGTAATCTTTTAATTATATCACTTAAGATAGAGCAAAAAGTTGTACAGACATTCAAGTTTTATTTATTTCAAGAAAATATTGCCTGAGATATCAAGTCTTAAAGTTGCTGAAAACTGAAGGGTGCAGTGTTGATAGCTGCACTATGAGGTCAAACAAATGATTATATCTCTGGAAGTATTGAACTGATTGTGATATTTTACTAATGTTTGTTGGGAAAATATGCAAATATTCATACGAAATTTCAGCAAAATCTGTGATGACCATGTGGAAACTTTTTTCAAAATTAGACAAATTGGCATGGAATAGCCCTTTTGCATGTCTTGATCTGAGAATCATTTTTACAGTTTGTTACTCAGAAGGTGCTACAATAGTTTCTTTTGGTTACTTCTAGCCCCTTATGGCTTATAGAATAGTGTTTAGTGGTAAAACCACCAGTCGATCAAAAGAAAATTTTACATTACAGGAGAGGGTTATTCAAATCTTGTTACATGGCTCTGCTACACTTCACTGCAAGCCTCAACTTAAAAAGTTGTGTGCACTTTCTGTAAACTCCCCCCCCCCCCCCCCCCCCACACACACACGTGTTGATGACAAGAGCTATTATCACAGTTGTAACACACAATTGTGGGTCCTTCTACGTAAAACTTTGGCTTTGGTGTCATTCTTTATAATGCACTGCCAAAATAGATAAAGATGTTGGAAAAGGAAATAGGCTCATTTCTTGTTGGGAAGTGCTTCTACAATGTGTTATCTTGCAGAAATACTAGATCTCCACTAATTGTTGAGTGCTTTGTACTCTGTATTTGTTGTACAACCTAAGCTGTGTTTGTCTTTGCAAAAGAATGTTTCTGCTGTTGGTTTTCTGTTTTCTCTGTTCCACATTAAGTGTAATACAACTCCTTAGGGGAGAGATCTGGTGCAAGAGTAGTTGTGACAGATGTACTGTCAGCAGGTGTTCGTGTAATCTACTTGTAGGCCTAGACCAGGTGTAAGTAGTTCTCCTTCCACATTGTGTACCAAATGAGCTGGCTAAGCCAGTGAATGCTCTGAGCTTGCAATTGGGTGGAGATGGGTTTGAGAGCTGTCCAGGCATCATGACGGGTTTTCCACAGTTTCTCCCAAGTTACTAAGGGGAATGCTGAGAATGTTCCATTGATTAGACCATTGCCACCTTCCTGCTCCATCCTTGCCTAATCCTTTCCTATTTGGTTGTTTCAAATATGTCTTTATTATTTCTGTATTGTATGTGGCACATCCAATGTCGTCATGCTGAATGATCCAAGGATGAATAAATACCCCTCTCACCACGGCAAGGTAAGTGATTTCGATATTAGTGTCAGTGAGGCTGAGAAACAGTGGATCCTTGTCATATTATCTATTTAACTTGCAATTGACTTAGCGCCCATTTTACCCATAAAGCAGTGATTGGACAATTTAAGTAGAGGCCACACCCTTCTACGAGAAGGTTAGGTGTGAGGCACAAATTACTGTCCTGTCTCACTAACAACCATCTTTTGTAGAATCCTAGAATATACTCTGAGTTTAAATAAAATAGAATGATCTCCTACTTGCCAACTAGTAAAGATTTCGAAACACACCTTGTGCTTTTTTCATATGACATTCTGAAACCCACGACCAAAGGAATCAGGTTGATACAATATTTCTCAACTTCCAAAAAGCACCTGACTCAGTACTATGCTCTTATTAACAGTACTATGATTATATGTGGTACTAATCAAAATTTGTGATTGGATTGAGGATTTCTTGTTAGGAAGGACAGATCCTGTTATCTTGGATGGAAAGCCTTCACAACAGAAGCAAGGGTAACTTCAGAAGTACTCCAGATAAACATGTGGAAACTTCTTTGTGGTTTTTTTTTTTTTTTTGTCATCAGTCTACTGACTGGTTTGATGCGGGCCGCCATGAATTCCTTTCCTGTGCTAACCTCTTCATCTCAGAGTAGCACTTGCAACCTATGTCCTCAATTATTTGCTTGACGTATTCCAATCTCTGTCTTTCTCTACAGTTTTTGCCCTCTACAGCTCCCTCTAGTACCATGGAAGTCATTCCCTCATGTCTTAGCAGATGTCCTATCATCCTGTCCCTTCTCCTTATCAGTGTTTCCCACATATTCCTTTCCTCTCCGATTCTGCATAGAACCTCCCCATTCCTTACCTTATCAGTCCACCTAATTTTCAACATTCGTCTAAAGCACCACATCTCAAATGCTTCGATTCTCTTCTGTTCCGGTTTTAAAACAGTCCATGTTTCACTACCATACAATGCTGTACTCCAGACGTACATCCTCAGAAATTTCTTCCTCAAATTAAGGCCGGTATTTGATATTAGTAGACTTCTCTTAGCCAGAAATGTCTTTTTTTGCCATAGCGAGTCTGCTTTTGAAGTTATCCTTGCTCCGTCCGTCATTGGTTATTTTACTGCCTAGGTAGCAGAAATCCTTAACTTCACTGACTTCGTGACCATCAATCCTTATGTTAAGTTACTCGCTGTTCTCATTTCTACTACTTCTCATTACCTTCGTCTTTCATTGTTCATACTGTATATCAATAATCTGACAGATAATATTAGTAGCAGCCTCAGACTTTTTGCATATGGTGCATTTATCTATGATGAAGTACTATCTGGGAAATGCTGCAAAACTATTCAGTCAGCTCTGGGGCAAGATTGTAAAGTGGAGCAAAGACTGGAAACTTGCTTTACATAAATAATAATGGTTCAAATAAAGGTTCTTAGTTGAATACAATATGTAAGTACTATTATTGGGGCAACTGTACAGAAATGTAAAATTACGTGCTTCAAAAAACAAAAAAAATCATATCATCTTATGACTGCAATATCAAAGACACACAATTGGAATGAGTCAGCTCATACAAATAGCTGGGTTTAAGAATTTTGTAGGGATAGTAAATGGATAAAACAGAGGCCCAGATGTCGGTAAGGCATGTGGCAGACTTCAGCTCAGAAGCAGGATACTGGGGAAAGGCAGTTAGACTACAAAGAAAACTGCTTGCAAATGATTGGTGTGTCCAATCTTAGAATGTTGCTCAAGTAGCCTATACGGAGAACCCACATCAAATTGCAGTGATTTTGTGTCAAGTGATCTTGTGGTTCTCACTCGACCATCTCCAATTTCGTTAAAATTTGGCGCGCTGGTTTACTAAAGGAACAAAGGAAGATTTATAAATCTCTAGTTCTCAAAACCTGTGAGTAGGAGCCTCTTTAGTGAAGAACACACAAGTGTCACTGCAACATTTCAAAAATTTTAGCCATGTTTGAAGTGATGTAGTTCCATGGTAATTACAGTCTAGCTGCAAAACTTGGCAAGCTAATTCAACAGTTTGAATTGTGCACATCCTGTAAGTTTTATGTCTATCATCTGTCGGTGCTACACTGCCATATGCATATGGTGCTTTTTAATTGTAAGATTTTTATTTCTGACAAATTTTTATATAATATGCTACACTCTATCAACCAATAATAACAACATGGCATGAGATTCTTACTCAGAATGAACATGTTCTGTTACATCCTGAAGCATCGAGTAATATCTGGTTTAGTAACAGGGGGGGGGGGGGGAGGGAGTGGTTTAACATTTTTTGGAGAGAGACAAAAGCTAGATTATAATAATCATGTTCAAATGGATGAAGGATGCAGTAGTTACCCAGAGATGAGACTTACAGTGGGTAGACTGGCGTGGAGCCCTGCATCAAACCACTCTCCGGACTAACAGCAGTAACACAACACTGTAATTAATTCATACCATTTCCACGCGTAGTGACAAAAATGTAATATCAATAATGGTACACAATTGTTCACATTCATGTGACGTATATTTTCCATTCTGTTATCAATGCCGATGATCTTACCTGGCACACATATCAGATCACTCTCATGTGTATCCATTTCTTCACATAATTTCGCTGCACAAATGTCGCAATCCTGTACTTCCTCTAATGTTGTTGTTCTTCTACCAAACCGTTTCCATTACCACGAGCATCACTTCACCATCAACAGAAGTCAGGACTGACGATTGATGAGTCGTAACCAAGGATGTTAGGTAGTGACTAGCGACAGCACTTACTTTGGCTCGACAAGCGAAGGAATAACTCTACAGCCAAGTCTTTGGAGCAATGTGTTTGTGTGTCATCCGCGTGTCAAAGCGTAGTCGGAATTTGGAAGTGCGGCGGTGTGCTGCAAGTGCAGCGTGTGTATGACATAAATCAAAACGGATAGAAAACATGATCGTAATCACGAGTTTAACGTGTGTAGGGGAAAGTCTGATTGAAGGAAATGGCGTTAATGCGTTTGAAAAGAGCGAATAGATTGTTGATGTGGCAATATTACTCTTTCTATCCAGTGCCGGACATACTTGGACGTGGCTTGTAACTTGTGTGTGGTGTGGACATGTACTGCTTGAAATTATATTATAATCTCTAAACGCAGCTCCCGTTCAAGATGTCGAGTGTGTCGAATCTCAAAGTCGCATCCAATATTCAGCAGAGACGAGTGTTGATATTGAAACATTTAAGTCTTATTACGCTCACATTACAGAATGCAATTCTCGGTCTCAGTATGCGGTATGCGAGGACTAGAGTGGGTGACATGTTTTTTTCGTCAACTGCAGTATTTATGTCTGAAGTTGTGAAGCTATTTACATGTATTTTGTTGGTATGGCAAGAAGAAGGTTCCTTGCAGAGATGTGTAACAGCTTTACACAACACTATTATCAAGCAGCCCATGGACACTTTGAAAGTATGTGTACCGTCATTGGTATACATCATTCAGAACAATATGCTTTATGTATCTGCGTCTCATCTCGATGCAGCAACTTATCAAGTAACATATCAGTTAAAGATTCTCACAACTGCCATGTTCACTGTTTTGATTTTACGAAGAAGCCTCCGACCTTTACAGTGGGTGGCTCTTGTAGTATTGTTGATAGGAGTGGTTTTGGTGCAATTAGCACACACTGATCCTCCAACTCCTCCACCTGCAGGTGCTCCAAAACAGAATCGTTTTATTGGTTTTTCTGCCGCTTTGTTTGCATGTGTTCTTTCTGGCTTTGCAGGAATATATTTTGAAAAAATTCTCAAAGGATCAGACATATCTGTATGGATGCGTAATGTGCAGCTTAGTTTTTTGTCTCTCCCATTTGGTCTCTTAACATGCCTCTTCAATGACTGGACGAAAATCAAACATGTTGGTTTCTTTTTTGGGTACGATTTCTTTGTTTGGTACTTAGTTGTTCTCCAGGCTGGGGGTGGTCTCTTGGTTGCAATGGTGGTTAAATATGCTGACAACATTCTTAAGGGTTTTGCTACATCGTTGGCCATTGTTATATCATGTATCGCATCCATTTATCTCTTCAATTTCCAACTTGAGCTTCAGTTTGTAGTAGGGGCACTACTTGTTATGTGTTCAATATTTATGTACAGTTATCAGCCTAAAGCTCCCCAACCACAGAGTGGCATTACTATAAAGGTATAAAAGACACTGCAAATGGATGTGTATTTTAGTGGTGTTTTTATGCCAACATCTTAGATAATGTATGTTCCAGTTTTGCTATATCTTTGAAGAAAAAGTAGTTTCATACTATGGAAGACTAGAGAAAGGGAAATCATTTGCTTAACAAGCAAAATGATAAATCAAAAGCATGCTAATCTGAGAGAATAACATACATAATACACATGCAAATATGCGTTTGCAGACAGAGGTAGACAAGGAAAGAACTAGTAACTGAAGCCAGAAGCACAGTTGCCACTCAGAATGAATCAGTCTAGGTAACTGCTATTTCACTTCTTGAATGACTGATGTATCATTCCCTCAAATTAAACTGTTTCATGAAAACTTTTGTTTATGAGGGCAATCCCATAATTAAAACTGCTCATGTTAATTAGCCTTTGAATTTATTCCTAACTATGTATCCTATTTGGCACAAAACTAAATTAAGATTTTTAGCAGTATTACTGGTTTGTCCAGATCTTTTATTCACAAATTTCTACTTTTATTGCCTGTTATTTACTACTGAATATGCAATATTATCATCATATGTTGTATTATGATTATTTCACAAAACTTAAATCCATGTAAGATGTTAGATTCTTTGTGGTTGTCTCAGATACTTTTTTTATGTGACATAAGTCTGATGACATGTATATCTTATTCCAAATAGTTTAAAAGTATAACTTAATGTTAATACATCATTGTCAGTGACTGGAGGCACATTTTGTGTTTATGGTTGTTGCTTAAAACATATTCCAAATTAACTAAATTGCTTAGGGGATTATCATTTGTGACACGATATTTTAAATGGAAACATATTTAATAGCTAAGATTTTTGGAGAATTGGAATGTCAGTATCAGAAGTGTGATATGTGAGATTATTTTTATGCCTAGAGAGGTATGTGCTGTGTCAGCATCATGCTCAAGTTGTTTCTTCCATAATATTTTCATTTGACTAAAAGAGAATGTATTTACATGTAAATATCATAACTATTTTGATCCAGAGATGTTTCTATTACTGACTGAAAGATTTTGTACAAATTGCCAGTATTGCTCATTCGTATGATAAAATTCTATAATTACATGCACACACATTATTTTTTGGATCGATAAAACATGCAACAATGTTTTTCAGATAGTTTAATACATTAGGTAGTACAGTAAAAAAAAAATGTTGGAGAACTCTGTAGAAACATTCATGATCCTATAATGTGGTACAGTGCTAAGTGGTGTTACTTTGAAACATGAAGTGCTGCACAGATATCATCATTGGAATTGTGTAAATTGGGTTAAGATGCAGAAAGTGTTAAGAATCAGTTTCACTGACTGTAGTCAGAAAATTATGGTGGTGTTTCCTGGAATCAGTTGTTATATAGTTTTATCATTGGCAGTGAACCACATAAATTCTGTTGCTCAATAACACTTCTCTAACATACAGAAAATGTCTTTTTGACAGGAAGCATCTTAAGCCTCTACCTTGTTGCTTGGTTAACTACATAAGATTTAGTTTGCTTATTATTGTGGCATTGTACAAATGTATTTAAGAGCTGATAGACATTGGAAATTATTCTTCGTAACACAGGTACACTGCTGGAGTAGTGCACAAAGATTTTGTGTTTACTGCAGCCAAATTTGCTAATGGTCTTACATTTGTATTGTGTGTTATTACTTTTCTCACAGCCATCGGCTCCTGGAGTAATCAGGTTTAATGATGGGTCACTTGGTGATCATCTCTAACTTTGAGTCTTTGATCATCTAACATTCCATTCAAAGCAACAGGTAAAATTGTTACCGATAGTTAATCAGTCTTTAAATTCCATTTTCTTCTCTGGAACTTGTGTAGGCATTATGCAGGATAATGCATATAGTCTCCCACCTTGCCCATTTTGTACACTGTGATCTAAAGATGTTATGCTTAAGCAGAAACGGGGAGTTAAAAGGATAAGTTTCAGAAAGAAATTGTTTATTTGCAAATAATTTGTCACTTGGTACAGAGACTATCAAGATCATTTGCAGAAGATGTATCAACTTATTACAACAAGTATATTAAGTGAGGCCTCAAAGGCTAGCTTACAGTTAAGAGTAGAAAATATGTGGAGAATTGGAGTCAGTCACAGTATAAAACTGCATATTGCATTACATCACCCTCTGCCTTTATTGAAGAGTGTTTTATATTGTAGGCATACACTCTGGCTGTACAGCACCAGAGTTCAGTGTCACAGGCATGATAAATGATACTTAAATACGCTGATTTAAAACCCAAGAGACTACATTCCTGAAACAAAACTGAAGTTTGTAGCATTTCATGAAGGCTTGGTTGTTGAAGTGGGTCTTAATCCATTGTATAGTCTTCATGGCTTTTCAGTGGAACACTTAAGCATCATTGCCTAATCACTATTTTTGGGCTAAACAGCTACAGTCTGTTATGGAGGACTTCACGCTATGTATAGTCATTGTTGTTTTGGCTTTTGTTTTCATTGGTCCCTTTATTATGAAAACTGAAAATCGGTAAGAAACATTATAGAGCTGTTAATTGCAAACACATGGGAGAACTGTACTATGACAAGATATGTGGATGTCCAAAACAAAGATGTATTAACTAGAATTCTTGGAGGACAGTGTTGAACTTGATGGAGACACCCAAGCATTGTCATGAAAATGAAAGTGTACTGAAACACTTCCTAAAGAACCCTTGTTGGCAGTGCACATCACTACCAGGATGTGTAATTCATTTTGTGTTAATGTGGGACAGTGGGGTATATAAGCACCATTATGTGAATTGGAGTAAACTGTTCATTCACAATTTGGAGTTTAAGTATATACCACCTTTTTTTTTTTTTTTTTTAACGTTAAAAGGAACCAGGCAACATAGGTAAGGGAAATTGATTTATTTGCACTCGGAAGGTCAGTAATTAATAGGGACAACAGTTTTCACAGCTGCCTCAGGAAAAAAATAGGTCCTACATAAAATTGTAAATTTGCGTACACCTAAGTGCAAAACAAGAAAATTCCCATTTGCAAATATTGTATTAACATTAAATGGTGCTAGGAGTGGGGAGAGGAGGCTTCTCTTGCACTTATCAACAGCTGCGAAAAAAGAGAGAGATGATGACTGACTAGAATGCTGAAAGGTATTTTTTTTCTTTCACATAATTAGCAGAGAGTTTTCCAACTCTTATAAAACTGTCACAATACACTATAGCATTGTCTGCTATTCTGTTTTAGATTCTTTTCTGCCTTCCATTTACTATTTTGTTGTAGTCTCCCATGCTTTGGAATCTGTGTGTGATTTCACATTTATTATTGACTGCGAGTGTCTCCCTTCCATTGTTCAGAAACATCAGAGTGTTTTCATGGCATGAAAAATAATATTTGTGTATTTGACATGAATGGAGACTGTGCATCATTTGTCACCATATAGTAACTACTATGTAGTAGATCTTATTTTAAATTTTGTTAATGTCAAGCATTTAAGATTTAATTAATGTTTACTGAAATTGTAATAACTGTTAGTATTTAACCAGGCAGACTATCTCATACCGATTAGGTACATGTCTAATTACTGTAGTCTTGGACAAAGGTTGTTTGAAATTACAACCTTTTTTATGGTGTGTTCTGTTTCCTGTGGTGTTTTCTGTGGCTCTTTGTACTTAGTTTAAATCAAAATACCACATTTTGTAATAGCCTTTAAAGCTTTGATTTGTACTGTGTAAAATGTTTTGACATAGTTGCTCTTTATCTGAGTACTAATTCATGTAATTGGTGCTATTTGGCTGACATCAATGGATGTTGCTTATTTATTTATTTGTTTAGTTAGCTCTTAGTGGCACAGAGCTCTCTCTCTCTCTCTCTCTCTCTCTCTCTCTCTCTCTCTCTCTCTCTCTCTCTCTCTCTCTCTCTCTCTCTCTCTCTGTCTATGCTGTCTCATTCTCTGCAAACAAGTTACTTTAGTGGATTATATTATTTTTTTGTGTATTAAGTTACTCTTATTCTAGAGGGAAAATTGCTATAAAACAATTGTCCAATTAAAGCAGTGTGCATATTTTCTGGTAGCCTAAACTTAATACTGCCTGTAAATTAAAGATAACCAACATTTACTGAATCAAGTCACTGATGCCAGTATGTTGTGGAGAGAGATGTATTAACGATTTTTTATGGAAATGTGACTGGTAAATAATAAACAGAACTTATTTTTTCCAAACATATATTGAAATTAATTTGTTATATAATAGAAAGAAACTTCCACATGGGAAAAATATATTATATTAAAAACAAAGATTCCAAGACTTACCAAGCGGGAAAGCGCTGGTAGGCAAAATAAAATAACACACAAACACACACACAAAATTGGTTGCTTTGTCAGGAAAGAGGGAAGGAGAAGGAAAGATGAAAGGATGTGGGTTTTAAGGGAGAGGGTCATTCCAATCCCGGGTGCGGAAAGACTTACCTTAGGGGGGAAAAAGGATAGGTATATACTCGCGCGCGCGCGCACACACACACACACACACACACACACACACACACACACACACACACACACACACACACACACACACATGTGTGTGCGCGCGCGAGTATATACCTATCCTTTTTTCCCCCCTAAGGTAAGTCTTTCCACTCCCGGGATTGGAATGACTCCTTACCCTCTCCCTTAAAACCCACATCCTTTCATCTTTCTTTCTCGTTCCCTCTTTCCTGACAAAGCAACTGCCGGTTGCGAAAGCTCGTAATTTTGTTTGTGTGTTATTTTATAGTGCCTGTCTACCGGCGCTTTCCCGCTTGGTAAGTCTTGGAATCTTTGTTTATATATATACTCTGCCAACTACTATGAGGTGCATGGCAGAAAGTACATTACACTGTACCAGATCTTTATGGTTTGTTCCTGCTCCATTCATGTATGGAGTGTGGGAAAAATGATTGATTGAATGCCCCTGTGTTTGCATTAATTCCTCTAATCTTATCCCCATGATCCCTATGTGAGCAATATGTTGGGGGTCGCAGTATATCTCTAGAGTAACGATTTAAAGCTGGTTCTTATAACTTTAATAGACTTTCAGATAGTTTGTCTATCTTCAAGCCTTTCAGTGCAGATCCTTCAGTATCTCTGTGACACTCTCCCATGGATTAAAGAAACCTGTGTCCATTCATGCTGCCCTTCTCTGCATTTGTTCAATATCTCCTGTTAGTCCTATCTGCTATAGGTCCCACATACTTAAGCAATATTCTAGCATGGGACACGAGTGATTTATAAGCAATCTCTTTTGTAGACTGATTGCACTTCCCAGTATTCTACCAATAAATCAGTCTACCACCTGCTTCACACATGATTGAGGCTATGTGATCAATTCATTTCATATCCCTACAAAGTGCTACACCCAGGTATTTGTATGAGTTGGCCACTTCCAACAGTGACTCATTGATATTGTAGTCAGAGGATACTATGTTTTTTCGTTTTGTGAAGTGCAGAGTTTTACATTTCTGAACATTTAGAGTAAGTTCTCAATCTCTGCACCACATTGAAAACTTATCAAGATGTGACTGATTCAGATAGTCCTTCATTATAGACAACTGCATCATCTGCAAAAAGCCCGATTTTACTATTAATATTGTCTGGAAGGTCATTAATATACAACATGAACACTCGCCTGGGGAACACCCAAAGTTACCTCTACATCTGGCAACGAATCTGCATCCAAAGAAACATGCTGTGTCCTCCCTATCGAAAATTCCTCAATCCAGTCACAAATTTACTTGATACCGCATTCAATCATACTTTTGACACTAAGTGTAGATGCGGTACTGAGTCAACTGCTTTTTGGGAATCGAGAAATACTGCATCTACTTGGTTGCTGTGATCCAAAGCTTTCAGTATATCATGTGAGAAAAGTGCGAGTTGGCTTTCACATAATCGTTTTCAAAATCCATGCTGGTTGACCTTCAAGAGGTCATTGTGTTCAACATACCAAGATATGATTTTGTTCTTATTCACTGAAAAGGATGGTTTGAGCAATGAGTGTACGAAGTACTGATGACATAATTTGTTTCTTGTTGTATGGTTTATCGTGTACTCTCACACAGAAATTAGGAAATGTAAATGACAGTTTACGATTAACAGTACTAGTGTTACTCAAAGTTCTAAAAGATAACTGTAAATTACTGATTTTTCAGAAACTCGCCTGAGTATCACATCAAAGTAATCTTTAAGGTGTATACCCCGAGGTATCCTCTCTAAATATTCAGGTAATCTTTTACAATATTTCTTTTTGAGAAGTCAGGCAATCACTTCTGGAAAATTAATGTTTTTAGTGGATGACTTATCTGTCTCTTTCGAAAGACAGATCACATTGTACCACGAGTTTCTGTAAGTACAGTGCAAAAGTGTTGGGTTTGGATCTCCTCAAGAAATTCTTCAGTGGTGGATGCCTTGTCTTTGCTGAACAAGATCCTCCTATATTTGCTTCTGGCCACTTCTGGATTAGTCTCCAAAATTTGGAATGTGCCCCGCAACCTACTTACTTGGATTACTTTCTTAAGTTTCTAATTTATTATTGTGTTAATTTGCAACAAAGAAAATGCATACCATTGGTTTGTCTGTATTCCATTGTCTCTCAAATAGTCACATTTGTTATTATTTACACAGTTACATATTGAATTTGCTTTCCAAGAATTAAATCTCTCGAACATGAACTGACAGAACTGCAAATGCCAAACTTTCTGGGTTGGTACAGTATACATCAATAACAAAACTAATGGATCTTGAGAAAGATCTTAAGATCTAATCTCAAGAGAACATTGGATGTGCAGTGGCAATCCTCTTAAATATTTCTTGGAACATGATATAATTAGCTCATATGCATCATGTCTGGGAGTTTTGTGTGGTATCCCTAAATCGCCATGGAAGAATAACAGATTACTTTCTTCAAGAAGCTTGACATAGTGACATCACTTCTGGAATATGCACTCCTGATGAATAGTGGTCCACTGATCGTGGTTATTGTATGGATCCTATCATATGTCAGCCAATGACTGAAAGTATGTATTTGGTTAATAGTAGGACCTGAAGATGATGCAAATGTAACATTGAAGCTAGTCATCTGAGTAACAAGTATTTTGAAAATATAGCTTGTAGCTTATTCTCTTCCTTGTCCTTCACAATTGAGCTATCACTCAAGATCCGATGACTTTGGATAGAGTTTTTAGGCTCTAACCTAGTTTGCTTTCCACAGACATTAAATACTTTACAAAGGGGCTCCATCTGGGTGCTGAACAGATTTTATGCTTAACGTAATTTAACACGTCTTTTCAAGTATTTTGCATGCATCAATGGGGTACACAATCGTAGCCAGTGATTTGCTGAAGTATATTGTGATACAGGCAGTTTTGGAGTGTGATTTGTAGGGATGCGGCTGTAGTAGAGTTGGTGAAAGAATGTCCATGAGAGCAGACAGCACTGCTGCAACCTTTCAGCTATGAAGTGCAAACAGCTGCAGATGAAAACAATAGTCGGTGAAAACAATAGTCATTCATAGAGCTGCAGCAACATGGAGGTACTCCCGTTGACACAACACAAAATCAGGTTATGTGGTTGTCTGAGGGAGGTGCGTGAAGCAGCCATACCAAGTCCATTACAGTTGTCGGAGACCACCTCTTGCTGACGGTGTTGTAGGTACACCAACAGTGGATACCAATGTCACTGGCAAATTCTGTGGCAGCTTGAAGTTGGCTGGCCACCACTTAGCTAGTTCGTCTTCGATGTTTTTACATTGCAGTTAGGGCTGTTGTAAGCCAAGACACAAAAATATCATAGGTATGTAAGTTCTTACAGTGACTAAGAAAGATGTGTTTAGAAGTGTTTGAAATTTGCCTGAATGGACGCTGCCAAATGTCTGTACTTGTTCCCAATGGATATGGGCATTATACCTTATTTTCAGGATTTCTCATAAAATCACTATAAACTCTGACACTTTATGATCTGTTCCAGTAATAAATATTAGAGAGCTGTTTTTTTTTTTGGATGTGATTAGATTATTGGCTTACAAATAGGCAGAGTCAATTATTATTGCATTACCTACTTGGTGGCAGTTTATTCCCTAGCATAAGATGATTGCCCTTGATTTTGGAAGTGGGGAGATGCGTTCTGGCCCTAAAAAGGCAATTAAACAAAGGACCTTGCCATGAGTTGTCAACTGCATGAGTCTTTTTGGGGCTGTCTAGTATATATTTTGAGTGTAGACTTCATGAAAATAAGTCCCAGAATAAGACTAAGTGAGCCTGACAAAACATTATTACTTGATAAAGAGACAGCCTTTTCACAGTTTTTTGTATGGAAAGAAGGGGCTTTGAATAATCAGGAATTATGAGCCACCATACTGTCATTAGCTAAAATTAGATTTTCGGAACTTTGCTTTCGAGTAACAACTATTACCAAGAAACAGCGAAGCATTTGGGATACTATCTTTTTATTGACTTGCATTTCGGCATAAAAATGAATCTGCTGAAGAAGTAATGATAGGTGGATAGATTGCTGCTTACAACATAGAGGAGGCACTAAGGGGCCAACAGTCACATTGAAAGAAGACTACAAGACATTGTCAACTATTGGACTAAGTTCTTTCTCACTCAGATCAGTACATGGCCTTAGCTCCTGGAGACAACAGTCAGAGAGAGAGAGAGAGAGAGAGAGAGTGTTTCTACATCTGGCAAAGGACTTAATCTGGTAGTGGGGAGGCCTATTATCTATCAGTCTTTTCTCAATGTGCCTGTGTCTGCCACTCAGTGGTCCCTCTATCTGATAAGTAGCAATCTATCCATTTCATACTGCTGGATTTTCCACTATTTGTTGAAGAAATGATAAGACTGTTCCTGCAAAAAGAAAGAATATCAACATAACAAATACAGTACACTGCTGCATACACCAATTTGCACTCAAACTGTATTTGGAATCATAGAAATGTTGTTATATGGTTTTGCTTCTTTTTAAATTTACAGCTGAAGTGGATAAATATAGTTTGCTCAGTAATGGACACCTCATATTACTGAAACTGAAAGTAATAAGCATTTACAAAACTTTCAGTGACATTACTATTAGGTTTTCTCCTCTCCCCCCCCCCCCCCCCTCCCTTCTTGCTGTACTTGCTGCGTCTGCTCCTGATATACAAGTAATGAGATGAAAACTGAGGCTGTTCACTAAGAAAAAGACTTTCAGTTGTTGTCTTCAGTCTGAAGACTGGTTTCACACAGACCGCCACACTGTGCAAGTCTCTTCATCTTTGCACGACTACTGCAGTTTTTATCAGTTTAAAGCTGTGTACCATATTTAAGACTTTGGCTTCCTCTAAAATTTTAACCCCTCACAAATCTGTCTGTTACCATACTAACTATTCCTTTAATGCCCCAGCATGTGATTAACCATTTTATTCCTTATATAAGTCAAATTGCACAGTTCAGATCCTTTCTCCCTGTTTAAAATAAATACATCCTCATAAAGTACCTGATATATTTATCTAATCTATAACATTTTCCTGTAAGGCCACATTTCAAAAGCTTTTGTTCCCTTCTCTATACTTTTTACTGTCCACATTTGACTTCTAAATGTGACTACACTTCAAACAGTTTCAGAATAGACACCTGAATATTAAAATTTGTATTTGCCGTTAACAAATTTCTCTTTTCAGAAACATGTTTCTTGCAGTGGTAATTTGTCTTATGTACTCTGTACTTTCCCATCATCAGTTGTTTTGCTGCCCAAAAAGAAAAAGTTGATTATTAATTTTAATGTCTCATTTCCTAATCTGATTCCTCTGGTACTACATTTCATTACCTTTGAGTTACTTTTATTGTGCTGTCAGTTCCATTCAACTGATTTTCCCTTTGACCATCTCTGTGCACATTACAAGTCACTGACAAATCTTCATTTCCTTACCTTTTTTGTCATTGCTTGTTTTACTTGCACATGGATTGGCACTTATGGTAGACTGCTAGCCTATCTCGATCCCCTTTCAGTTATTGCATCTGTCTATGGGATTTGGCTCATAACTGCAGATTGGTTTCAGTGAAAGTTGTAGATAATCTTGCAATCCCTGTATTTTATCCGTGCTGATTGCATTAAGACAAACCGGCATCTGTATTTTACTCTTGAATGAGAGAATGAAAAATGATGTGAAAATAATTCAGTATTACCTTGAATCAATTTTATTGCAACTGTTCTCAGTTAAATTTATTTCATGTAAAATAACAATATATAAGTTTCAAACCAGTTTTCATTCTGCTGTCAAAGGTATTGCAAGTGTGATTCAGAATGAAAGGCACAGGATCCTTCCAGTTCTCAGAAAGTGATTGCACACCACAGAACTGCTGAAGTGTCTAGACAAATCTCTATTTGCAGTGCGAATTCTGTCAGACATAGGGGATACAATAATGTAAAAGGTGGCATACTATGCTTACTGTCACTCCATGATGTCGTATGTGATTATTTTTTGGGGTAATTCATCAAGCCAAGTTTTCTGGGTACTAAAACATGCAATAAAAGTTATGTGGTATGAACTCAACAACGTCCTGCAGAGGCATGTTCAGGGAACTAGGGATACTAAATATTGCTTCCCAATATATTTATTTGTTAATGAAATTTGTCATCAAAAATATATCTGTTTTTCAAACTAACATCTCAGTTCATGGAGTCAGTACTAGAAATAAGGATAATATTTACAAGGATGTAAAGTCACTTACTCTTGTACAAATAGGTGTGCATTATTCAGGAACACGTATTTTCAACAACTTGCCAGCAGCCATAAAAAGCTTAACAACCAACAATATTCAGTTTAAGAGAAACCCGAAGGATTTATTGGTGGCCAACTCCTTCTACTCCATTGACGACTTTCTCAGTAGAACCAACAGATTTTTGTTTATTTATTTATTTGTGTGTGTGTGTGGGGGGGGGGGGGGGGAAGTACAATCTAACTTCTGCACCAGTTCATACAGTAATGTGTTCATTGTCAATAAGTATTGTAGTAGTTCTATTATATGTTTGTTACCTTATAAATAAATAAATAAAACATTTTTTTAAGTTCAGTGCATTCAAACAATCTTAGTCAATGAGTGTTGTAAAATGATTCTTGCATATAGTGTTCATTAAAAAATACGATCATTCCACTTGGGACCTGTGGAAGGTACATTAGCTTATTTGTTTTAGTTGTAAATATTTGTCATGTATTATTATTTTTCTGACATGTTCTACATCCTGGAGGACCACCTCACTATCGATCAATCGGAATGAAAGTAAATCTAATCGAGCTTCAAAACCAATAAAGTTCGTGTTGTTATTAACATATGATTTCTTTTTTTTTTTTAATCAGTTTTTGCCATTTGCTTTGGGCTTCTGGAAACTACAAAGATTCTTATATACAATAGGGAAAATGTTACTATATTCCGGTTTCACCACATGCAGTGTCATGAAGGTTGACTTGTGTTTGACCCAATGAATTATTGAAAAGCAGAGTAGAAAATAATATTGGGACTTAAGCGTGATGACCTTGGTAATGTGTTTTATTAAACATTTCTTATTCATTTGTCAAGCAGGGTTCCTATCATCAGTGATTTCATGGTGAATATAGTAAAACGGCAGGCTACACACACACACACACACACACACACACACACACACACACACACACACACACACACACACACTCTCTCTCTCTCTCTCTTTCTCACTCTGCCAATGAGGTGCCTGGTGTTTGCCCAATCAGAAGATCACAAAAGAGAGGTGCAAAATTTTGAATTGAGGTCAACTTCACATTTTAATTTGCTTGACTAATTACAAATTATTAAAGGAGAGGTGATGGGACATTGTCCTTGACCACAAAAGGCTACAAGTCATGAATGAACAAGATTCAACTAAAGTTCTTAAGATTCTATAAAGAGAAGTCAGAGTACCTACACTGATCACAAGTGGTATGTGAGCAAATCCAGTTACATGTACATACAACACAGTGCAGAGCTTATTCATGGCAGCAGTTATTGAAAGGTAAAACAGGTTGCTGGTGTGGAACACAAAAATAATAATTAATAAAAATGGCACCTTATGCAAGCTTTCTCCCAGCATAGCAACATAATAACAAAAATAGAGAAAGTTACTAATTACAAATGACAGGCCTTTTCATCACACTAACTCGTTGCGGAAGAAATGTTAAGCCAGGACTGTCATAATACGACATCAGGGACAAGTGACAATTTTTTTTATTATTATTCAGCTTAATATAGTACAATGACATTTGGGGGGAACCATAACCTCGTGTTCTTATAGGTTATTTCAAGTACACAGTAATGGATAAACATAACTAAACTTTTCAGAACAAAATGATTTACAAAGATTTTGCAAAAATTAAACATAAGTCATTCCCATTAAAAGAAGACAGTCAATCATTCTCACCATCACTTGGCCCTATATGATTGTAAGCAGATTTTAACACACAAAAGCAAAACATAATTACATAAAACAAAACAGTAATGAGTCTTAGAAAATTTACCTTACTGCACAAGTTCAACAAAGCTCTAATTACGATAAGCCAATATGCTCAAAAAGGCTAGGTAATAAACCATGTGTTCATTAATAGCTGTCTGTCTACATATCATTAGCATTTGTCACTGTAGAAATACATTTACTGGCACAATAAATTATGCCGTAATCATTATTACAGAGCAAAATAAGTTTACCGAGATCAGTATTTATGAAAACTGTGGTATGAAATTACTGCTGTGAATCACAAGACCATAGTGTTAATCATGTACATACAGAAATAGTGTTTCCATTTGGACAGTATTAAAAGTGAGCACAAAAAAAGAAAATCACATAAAATGTGAAGTACATTGATCTTATTGAAAGTCGGCATAAAAAAAAAAGATCATCAAAGCAGTAAAAGTCAGGGCACTAAAATCCTGATAAGGGTTGACATATATTTTTACCATACTGTTGTCCGCCCCGGTAGCGGAATGGTCAACATAACGGACTGTTAATCCTCTGGGCTCAGGTTTGATTCCCAGCTGGGTTGGGGAATTTTCTCCGCCCAGGGATTGGGTGTTGTGCTGTCCTCATCATCATCCTCATTGACTGCAGGTCGCCGAAGTGGCATCAGATTGAAAGACCGGCACCTGGTAAATGGCCTGCCCGATGGGGGGCCTTAGCCGCATGATTTAAATAAATAAATAACCAGACTGTTGATCAGGGTGAGAACAGAAAACATACTAGTCATGTGGTTTTTTAGTCTTACTCGTCAGTCCCATGCAAATTCCCTCCCAGGCACAAGTGAATGAAGTGCTCGTTCATTGACTAATACTGCATCCTACTTCATTCATTTCTGCCACAAACTGTCTTCATCTCATTACTTAAGATTTACTTAGACATCTTTTGTGATTTCCAGTGTATTACACCCATCTTCACTAGGAAGACACACCTTCTGAGGTCCCACATGGAAGCCATTCACTAGACTATTATGTTCATGGCTCCCACAGTTCAAAAGTTCCATTTTGTCTATGAGCCACTCTCTCATGGCAGATGTCAGTCCACAGTCACTCACGTCATTGATTTAAATAAATATCCTCATCATGGAAAACATGTAATCAGTGTTTGTGAGAATGCTCATCAGTCATAACATCCACACAAATGTGTTCAATTCAATTCAATTTTTATTATCACATAACATGCCTTATACAATCAAAGATTGTGACATACGTGACTTGTCAGTTTTACACTATATATAACAATACTGAAAATAGACAATAAACTAATAATATATATGATGTAACATCTTCAAATGGGTACTTTAATTCCAATTATAATGCATTGTTGCCATTCATAAAATCTTCTACACTATAGTAACATTTATCTTTCAGATATTTTTCCAGGTCTCTTTTGGTACCTTTTACATTTGGGTCATCCATATCTTTCCATATTTTATTTACAGATTTCATGCCCATATAGTATTAGGTTTTTTCATATAATTTTAAACAGTGGGTAGGTAACATGTAGCTCGTTCTTTGTCTAGTATCATATTGATGCAAGAAGAAGTTGCCCTCAAAAAGTTGTGGGTTTATTTTCGTGAAAGTGAGAGTTTCATAGATGTATATGCTTGGAATGCTCATTAGATCCAGTTTTACAAATAAAGGTTTGCGGTGTTGCTTTGGTTTTGCTCCCACCATTGCTTGGATGATTCTTTTTTGTAGTCTAAAAGCTCTAAGTAAATTTGTTTTTTCAGACCCCCAGATAATTATACTATACCTAATGACTGAAACAAAATATGCATTATATACAGTTTTTCTTACAGCTAAATCAGTAATACTATACAATATATTCATAATATATACAAGGCTATTCAGTCGACCCAGTATGTTGTCCACATGGTGAGTCCATAACAGGTTTTTATTGACTAACAAGCCAAGGAATTTGACACAGTCTGCAGTCTCTAATTTTTTGTCCATATACCGTATTTCACTTATAGACTGAGCAGATTGTTTTGTGATAAAATGAACAATTTCTGTCTTTGTAAAATTTAATGTCAAGTTATTGTTTTTGACCCATGCCAAGTGTTTGTTCAATATGACGAATTAGGTCTACCTCATTTTTACAACAGACTACAGCTGTTGAGTCATCTGCATATAGGATAGTATCAGACTGGACCTGACATGGCATATCATTAATATAATACAGAAAAAGCAGTGGCCCTAATATTGAACCTTGTGGAACACCTAATTGAGTGGTTTTTTCCAGCCAGAGAGAAATTTCTTGCCGTTGATGTTAATAAGTACCCTTTGTTTTCTGTTTGCCACGTATGATGACATCCAGCTAAGAGATTTGCCTTGAAAACCATAGCGTGCCAATTTTTGGAGAAGCAGGTCATGATTTACTGTGTCGAAGGCTTTGGGCAGGTCACAAAATCTGCCTGACACTCACATTCTATCATCAAGACATCTGCTGACTTTTGTGACTAATTCATTTATTGCATGGATTGTGCTGCAGCCTTTTCTGAAACCATATTGATTGCCTAAGATAATGCTGTTAGATGAATTGTGATTTTCAATCTGATCACATGCAGCTCTTTCAAATATTTTTGAGAAAATTGGTAACAGTGAGATTGGCCTATAGTTGCCCATTTCATCTTGTTTGCCTTTTTTATGTATGGGCGGAACTTCTGCATATTTTAATCAATCTGGGAAATGTCCCTCATCAAATGATTGGTTGATTATGAAAGAGAATGGATATGCAATATTGTGACAGACTATTTTTATTATTTCAGTGGGGACCTCATCACACCCTGCAGATTTTGAATTTTTTAGGGACATTATGATTTTGTTGGCAAGTCCCCCCGCAGGTCGACTCCCCACCCTCTCCCCCCAAACCCACATACAAACACCCCCCCGCCCGACAAAGCCAAAAAATTGTGTGTGTTTGTGTGTCCCTCAATGTTTCCATTAACACACCAATGCTTCCATCTGGCAAGCCACAGCATCCCTGCCTCCAGATATATTCCTCCCACATGGAATGCCTCCCCCTACCACACTCATACATATATATACATGAACACAATAGAGGGAAACATTCCACATGGGAAAAATAAATCCAAAAACAAAGAAGCCGCAACCTACCAAATGAAAGTGCTAGCATGTTGATAGGAGACAACAAAAAACACACCAAGCATCTCTGACTTCTCTACAACTTTTCCTACTTCTTCACCTCATCATACCCCAACATTTGTTGGTACACCTTCTGTACAATTTCTCTTTGCTTTTTGTTAACTTTGTCATTTACTTCCTATGACACTTTGCAATGGTATTCCAGAGTCTAATCTCATTTTCAATGCACCCTACAGATTTGGACTGCTGTTCTGTCACCTCAGAAACCTTCTTGCTAACTTCTTAGTGCCATTGGTGTACCATTTCCAGATCACTCCTAACTTCAGCCATTTCTCTTCAGATTTCCTCTACGGTAGTCACTCTCTCAATGTATGAGTCTGCCCTCTTCTCAAGTTCATCTTCTGCACTTTTTTTTGCATAGATATTGGTGTATGCTGTTTGGGCTTGGAAATATTGCATTTGAAAAGTGCTAAGATTGAATGCAGGTACAGCAACCATCCCCTAGCCTGGTAATGTTCTTGAGGATTTTGCAGCTCCGGATGACCGATGGTCATCTCACCATCTGAAATGCTTCAGAAAGTCCTTGACCTGTATTGCATTGCCTAAGAAAGCTTTTACATTGTCAGAAAATATCCCACCTTTGCACTCAGTGGCATCCCATTCCATGCTTACCCCTCAAAAGTGGTTCATACTGATTAGACTTCTTGCTTGCAAATGAACAGACCTTTGCATATAAGACACAAAATCCCTAAATACGAGGGACATTACATAAATAAAATAAAGCACACTATTTTTTTTACTTACACTTTCCTTTTTTCCAGTCCTTCAGTATAGTCTGCCTGCTTCTGTATGGTTGAATCCCAGTGTCTTGGAAGCTCTTATTATCCACCCAGGATGCCATTTCTATTCGTCTATCAAATGGTTCAGATAGCAGCAGCAGAGAGCTCTTCCAGAGAAAGATAACAACTTCAGGAACAAGTCAAAGTCTGGTGTACTCATGTCGTCCTATAGGGAGGCTGCAGCAACACTTCCCATCCATATTCACACAGTTTTTGGACTACAATAGTGCTGATTTGTGGGCAAGCAATGTCACAGAGAATGAGTGGCTCAGCACAGAGCAACTGCGGTTGAGTTCTGTGCATTTTTCTGCACAGGTTTCACATGAAGTTATGATAACACACTGTTGAGATACTTGTACCACATAGGACTCTATCTGTCATGATGATTCCTTGGTGATCATAAGCAAAAATCATCATTTGCTTGGGCTCTGATTGAGTGCATCAAAATTATTTGAACATGGAGAATCTGAAGCTGTCCATTCATTGGACTGTGATTTCAACTGTGGTTCTAATTCACATTTTATCAATAGCAACAATTCAACATAAGAATCCTAGACCATCATGGTCGAATAATTGTTTGAGCAAGGCTGCAATGTACAGGAATTTTTAGATTAGATTAGATTTACATTCATTCCAATTCATCCATAGTGAGGAGGTCCTCACTTCTCTTCAGCAGTCAAACAGTGTTGGAACCATCTTGCAGAAATTTTTCTCTTCTTCAAATCTTTTCTCAGAATACCTCCATGAAAATGATTAACACAACGTGAAACTGTACTTTGGTCCACTGTAAACTCACCGCAAACTTCATTTAATGCACTGTAGATTTCTATTGGGTTTTTGCCATTTAAAGTTTTGATCTTGATGTACGACCTCTGGTGTTCAACAGTCACAGTACCTGATACCCCTACATGGTTCATTTCTACCTCTCACCATCATTATGCGAGTCAGAACTGTGTGACATGTACAACAGAAATTACAAATTAAACACTCCATTCAGTCTAACAGCTAACCAGAAGTTCTGCGACAGCTAATATCCTGGCAGGCATCACAATATAAACAGTGTCCATATGTCACTTAAAACCCTTCTGTCTATTCATGATTCTTATTCATGCATATTCCATGGACTTCTGAAAACTACTATTCTTATTAATAGTAGGGAAAACATTACTATATAGCGTGCCCCAGTTGTGTTAGGACTGCTTGTGTGAAATTCCAAACTGCAATGTTGTCTCGAGATGAGTTGTGGTGTTGAAGTTTCAGTAACAGCCACGTGGAAGATAAAAACTCGAGCATTGCTGCAGAAGGCACCCTGGTCACACATGTAACAATACATGTCTGACACTCATCAGAAAATGGTAGTGAAACAGTGAGGCAACATCAAGTTTTGTGCTTGGTGGGGAGAATTCATTGAATTTAACCCAAATATCAAGAGGCAGGTTCATGGTTGCCCTCCGTGACAGCACCCAAGCCCAAAGTGTGAATTTTTGGCCAGCAAACAGCTCACAGTCCGGGTCATCTATGATATTCATCGGATATGGCCCCAGCTGCTTCTGCTTGCTCTCCACATTGAAACTGCCAAAGAAAGGACATCATTACAATTCAATTAAGAATGTCCAAGAAAATTGTACTACAGTAGTAAATGCAGTTCCAAAAATGTGCTACAGGGACTCATATTTTTCATAGCAACAGTCCTAACTGAGCTGGGACACATTATGTGTACCCCAGTTCCACCATGTGCAATGTCATGTGAAATTTGTATGAAAGTTTACTTATATTTGAAGCATTGAATTATTTCAAAGATGCAACGGAAACTAATACTGAGACTGCAAAGTGATGATCCAGAGAATGGGTTTTATTAAATATTTGTTATTCATTTTGCCTCACATATCATGTGCCAAGAACAATCTTATTAATATGTTTCCTTAAAGGGGCGAGGTTCCCTTCACAGGCTGACACCTGCACGCTTAGCATAGGGTCTTTGACTGCCAAGCCATGACAGGCTGTAGTGTTAGGTGTGAGGTTTGGCTGTGGCCACTGACAATCACCCAACAGTCAGTGTTGCAATACATGACACTTGTTCACGTCAAAAACTACGGGAGTTACCCTAGATTTTCATACCAGCGTTCACTATAATTACAGGTGGATCTCAAAGGAAACAAGAAGCTAAGTCCAACATACTGACTAAAAGTCTAATACTTCCAATAAATCCCAACCTGTTAAACTTCTTCTCTGGTTTCTGAGTAACCATTCTTCACAGGAAATTGAGTAGGATACAATTATATGGTCCTATTGCGGGTAGATGCTAACTTCAAAGTCAACTTGTCAAAAATAAACAAGACTTCTAGGATTTGGCACACACAAATTTGGATTTATGCCATGGTACTGTTGCATTTAGCCAAGAAAGTAGTTATTCATCATTGGTATGACAATTTGATGCAGATCTCATACGATTCACAAAAAGAAATCAATGAATCTATGCAAATATTCACATAATATGACACCAAAGAGCATTAATTCTCATGGCTGATAATTTAAGTAAATGTGAGGATTACCTGCATCAAAAAGTGAATTGTTTAATAGATTCCAAACAAAACTGAGACATATACTAGGCTATCTGCAGAGAGCATGAGGCAATCACAGTGCCTTCATCAGAAACAATGTATCCTCTAACACCTATGATTCCCTTGCTATCTGCCACTGTCTGGCACATCCTTTCAGAGTGAGAGGTAGTAGACCAAATGCAAAAACTGACAACTAGGTGCCAGATGTTGTCTAATTGGAAGGATGACAGAGAATGGTAGGAATTCGTTACTATGGACCCATACAAGTTTACCAGACGAAATTCTGAACAAAGTTCAGTGGACAGTGTCCTTGACTTTGTGCGTTAATTTGCTTGACCAATCGCAAATGTTAAAATAAGACAGGACATCTCTCAGCTACATCAGGTCACAAGCCACAGTTGAATAAGATTAAACAAAAGTCCCAACGATTCTAAAAAGAGAACACAGAAAAACTACCCTGATCACTATTGGTACATATGTGCGTCAAATTAACCACACATTACAGCAGTTATTTATGATGGAGATTACGGAAAAGAGTAAAACTGTTTACTGATATGAAACACAAAAATAACATGTAAATTGAGGGGGAGGGAAAGAAAGGAAAGGAAAGGAAAGGAAAGGGAGGGGATCTCTGCTGTCAGGTGCACGGGGACATAATGGGGAATCAGCGGTGATGAGTCAAAATGTGTGCCTGACCGGGATTTGAATCCAAGATCTACTTACGAGACAAGTGCATTAATCACTGCACTATCCGGAACACAGTGTTATTGCATCTGCATGGACTATCTCGGAATGCCTCGCATCCAATTCACAGTGCCATCAAGTGCCATCTATCTGCAGTCCCTGTCCATTTCCTTTGTGTTTGCTGCTCTGAGATTCCCACAGGAGGTTGGATGTATTTGTGTATCTGCACTGAAGAAGGTGGATCCATTGCCCAGCTAGGCTAATTAATTATATGAATGTGTGGTGTTTGTTTTTGGACATGTCTGAAAGAACAAACATTGCACAGAATCCACAGCTGTGATACATAATATGTAAATTGATGGGGACAGGGGAGGAAAGGAAAGGAAAGGAAAGGAAAGGAAAGGAAAGGAAAGGAAAGGAAAGGGAGGCAATCACTGCTGTCAGCTACATTGGAACATTGTGCGGAATCAGTGGTGACAAGTGAAAATGTGTACCTCATCGGGATTTGAACCCTTGATCTCCTACTTACTAGGCAGGTGTATTAATCAAAAGAAGAGACGCAACACATTCATATAATTAATTAGCCTAGCTGGGCAATGGATCCATGTTCTTCACTGGGGATGCACAAATACGTCTGACCTCCTGAGGGAACCTCAGAGTAGAGAACGTGGAGGAAATGGACAGAGACTGCGAAAGGTGACGCTCGATGGGAGTGTGGATCGGCCGTGAGGTGTGCCAAGGTAATCCACACAGTTTCAATAACAATGTGCCCCAGATAGCACAGTGGTTAATGCACCAGCCTAGTAAGCAAAAGATAGTGTGTTCAAATCCCAGTCAGGTACACACTTTCATTCATCACTGCTGCTCCATGTAATGTCCTAATGCAGCTGACAGCAGTGATAACCATCCCTTTCCTTTTCTTTCGTCTCCTCCCCCTGCTGCGGATTTCTCTTCTTTTGCACATGTTCGAAATAAAATAATAATCAATAAAACTGTGTGCCTTCACAGGCCTCCCAGCATAGAAATATAACAGAAAATGCAGAATACTAATTCATTGTTAGCTAGGAATTACAAATGACAGTTACATGAAAGGAAGCTTAAACAGATGCCTTTCACTGATCCAGTGTTGCGAGCTTTGACTATAGTTTTTTCAAAACACACAGCATTAGCAGTGCAGGGGATTTATATAAAGTGTGTTGGGGGATGTGGAAAACGGTGCAGTCGTCGTTATAATGGAGAAATGGAGCAATTTATCTGACATCCAAAAAAGAATGATCATTGGGTTTTGGGCCAAGGGTGGAAGCACTTTCGAAATGGCTAAGTCTGTAAACTGTTTGCATGCTGCCTTGGTTTAAAATATACTGTGCATGGCAAAATGGCACTACCCAAAACTGGCGCCAAGGCAACTGTAGTGCACCACGGGCTATAGATGGCAGGGATAAACAACAGCCCTAGAAATACGTGTGAGTGAACAGACATGCAATTGTCAAGCAACTGACCACCCAGATGAATCAAGGGGATATCGACAGTGTCTCCTCAGCAACCATGCAGAAAATGTAGCCTCTTATGTGGTTCCGTAGCAGGCACCTCATTCATGCACCCATGTTGACAGCTACTCTCCAATAATGAAGGCTGGAATTTGCACACCAGTACTGCACTGAACCTGAACGGCCATTGAGTAGCGACAAGTGGCCTCATCAGGTGAAATATGTGTTATGCCCCATTGGACAGATCGCACAAAACATTTGGAGGCACACTCCCTGTAACAATCATTGGAGCACTATGGTCTGGGGAATATTTTTGTGACATTCTCTAGCTGATCTTGTCGTTCTGGAAGCCACATTAGATGAACAAAAATAAGCATCTATCTTTTGGGATGATGTCCACGCCTACATGTAGTTTGCCGTTCTTCGGCAGGAGGATGCAACACATCACACAGCTCGCAGTGCTCATGAGTGGTTCAAAGAGCACCATGATGAGTTGGTGCTGCAATTTTTTTTCAATTTTGACCGAGATAAACTCACACTGCAGTGTTCTTCTCTGGCATGCCAATGTAGAAGTGTGCACAGAAACAAATAGGAGAAAAATCTGTGCAGTACACCCATTTATTTATAACGGATGAAGAAAAATGGTGTCACGAAATTTTAACCCTGGATAGCTGATGCCAGTAGGATCCAAACTTACTAATGCTGTGTAGGTCGAAAACGCACAATGTTTAAACTACAGAAAATTGGCACCACACGCTCGAATTAGCCATGGGATTGCCCTGTTGCTGGATGCTCTGGAGAACGCGTGACCACGAATGCTTTGCCTGCCAGAGATCAAGATGTATCCAACGCAGCCCACATGCTTGGTGGTAGTGTCCCAGCCTTCCACTGTGGGGACGAATGCGCCTGGGACCCAAGACATCCATTGTAGTTTCATGATAAGACGTACAGGGAACAAATCTGTCAACAGCTGTTAGTTTGCGTACAGAAAGTCTTTTACAAATTGTGTCGGCCCTGGAAAGGGCTTTTTTTGTAGCGAGGACATTGTTAAAACAGGTGCTCTAACTGACGACCCTCTGACACGACACAAGCTTGGTAACTTCAAACGGTGGGTGAAGAATCCCCACAGTAAAAAGTCTGATGGCATGAGGTCTGGTGATGTCATACGAGCACCTCTGCCAATTATTCAGCCATCGAAGAGTTCATTTAAATATTCATGTACAGAACGGCTATTATGTGCGGGTGCCACATCATGTTGCAACCACATGCGTATCTGTATGTCTAGGGGAACATCTTCCAGCAGGCTGGGTAGAGTTTCTTGCAAAAAGTGAAGGTAATTTTCCCTGGTAAGTCGAGGAGGTAGACGGACCAGCCCAGTCTGATAGTCACCCATAGTGCTTACCCAAATGTTGAGCGAATATTGTTCCTGGTGTCTGTAGACATATGTTACGTGAGGATTTCCCCTTGCCCAGTAATGAACGTTTCAGTGTTGAAAACGCCATCCCGATGAAAGGTGCACTCGTCAGTAAACAACACAATGGTGAGGAAGCCCGAAACTTGTGCAACATATCACAGAAACCAGCGGCAAAATCCTAGCCTGTGTTTGCATAGTCCGCCACAGGATTAGGTCTCGGACAGGGTGGAAACTAAATGGATGCTGGCCGTCATCCCTCAAAACTTCGAGACTAAATTGTTGAGTGACCCCCATGTCACATCCAACTGTTCGAGTATTTGTCATAGGTACTTCCTTGAAACGCTCGAGAACATTCTCTTCAAACGCGGATCCTATCGTGTTTGAGGTCTTCCAGCATCACTATGATATCCCGCTAACGAGCCTTTTTCACCAAGTCGCTGATGAATTGCTGTGAACATTTGCGGATGGGGGTGACGTCTTGCTGGGTACCGTTCCTCATACAACCGTCGAGCTTCACGGCGCATTACCGTCGTCTACTCCATAAACAAAAGCCATGTCTCGCTGTTCTCCAAACGAATACTGTGTCGCCATGCATAGTGTATGACTAAATCGCAGGTGACGTGTGTGCCCTCCGAAGCGAAGCTTACATGTGAATGCCTCCGACGTGAGGTAGAGACAAACAGCAAAACCCATTCCACACGTGTACGTATCACGTTGGGGCAGTGGCGGAGCTGTCTGTCAACCGACGAACGGCAACAGGGCAATTCCACGACCAATCGGAGCGCGTGGCACCAAGTTTCCGTAGTTTAAATAGGTGGGTTGTCGACCTACACAACATTAGTAATTTTGGTTACTATTGTCATCAGCTATCCAGTGTTAAAATTTGATGCTATCCAGGGTTAAAATTTCGTGACACAATTTTTTTCCACCCGTATATAAAAGCCGACTTCGAAATTTTCCTTTGTGTGAGACTGTGGGTACGAGATTTGTGTATCAGTTTGATTCTAGATTCGCATATTTTACTGTTCGCGTCACTTCTGCACAATGTTTCGCTGATTGTATCACTATCCGTTTATATCGTAACATATTGTGAAATTTTGAACATTCGCGAGTGCCACGATAAACTCGTACCGTTATCATCAATTATAGGCTTAAACTTAATTGTGCTCTTCTAAAACTTTTGAGAACAGTTGGCCCATCCTCGTTCAAAACAATCATTCTTTAATTTCATTGTACAATTACTGAAAATAGGTGATTTATGAAATTTTCGGATGCTTACAAAACTATATTTTCCTAAGTTACCGGTACAATTATTTCGGATCCATGATTTATTTTGGTAGCAAATCAGCGTTTGTGGTTCGAAGTTCTACATCTACATCTACATCTACATGACTATTTGCAATTCACATATAAGTGCTTGGCAGAGGGTTCATCGAACCACAATCATACTATCTCTCTACTATTCCACTCCCGAACAGCGAGCGGGAAAAACGAACACCTAAACCTTTCTGTTCGAGCTCTGATTTCTCTTATTTTATTTTGATGATCATTCCTACCTATGTAGGTTGGGCTCAACAAAATATTTTCGCATTCGGAAGAGAAAGTTGGTGACTGAAATTTCGTAAAAAGGTCTCGCCGCGACGAAAAACGTCTATGCTGTAATGACTTCCATCCCAACTCGTGTATCATATCTGCCACACTCTCTCCCCTATAACGTGATAATACAAAACGAGCTGCCCTTTTTTGCACCCTCTCGATGTCCTCCGTCAATCCCACCTGGTAAGGATCCCACACCGCGCAGCAATATTCTAACAGAGGACGAACGAGTGTAGTGTAAGCTGTCTCTTTAGTGGACTTGTTGCATCTTCTAAGTGTCCTGCCAATGAAACGCAACCTTTGGCTCGCCTTCCCGACAATATTATCTATGTGGTCCTTCCAACTGAAGTTGTTCGTAATTTTAACACCCAGGTACTTAGTTGAATTGACAGCCTTGAGAATTGTACTATTTATCGAGTAATCGAATTCCAACGGATTTCTTTTGGAACTCATGTGGATCATCTCTGCCAAAGGATACATCAGTCCTGAATCTCATTGTATATCAGTGCAAATAAACGTGCGTTTTGGAGAATTTTCGGAAGCTGCCATTACCCTTTGCATAATCTACAAGCAATTTGTAGCAAATCGGCGTGTGTGATTTAGTTACTGTAGTTGATATTCTAACTAACATATTGTTTTAGATCCGGTTTTCCCTTAAAGAGTAGTAGTCCCATATATTATCTGCATTTACCGTAAATTAATTCTGGTTTCGAGTTTGCTAACAATTATAATTAATCTCAAAACATTTTAGGAAACTAATAATTTTTACCATAGGTTTTTGTGCTGTCTTAATATAAATCTCTCTTTGCGTATTTGCTTCAGTTCTTACAAGGAATTAACAACTTTTTAGCCTAACAGATTAAAAGATAATAATTGGGCTTAATTTAAAGTTATTTGTTCACTGCCTTGTAATGCACTGCACCAGCCAAAATGCAGCCCCACTGTGAAAGCTGTTCCTGAACACAGGATAAGTTGGTGACGTTCACAACCAGCTGGATATCGCCCTGACTTCTGTCAGATGATTGGCGGCATCTGCGAATCGCTGTGTTGGAAGAGCCTCCGATAGACGTGTACCTGTGATGCTGGTACCAGAGGTACGTCAAATACTGTTCTCTCCTGTGGATCCTGTCTCCTCTCCAGAAAGTATAGGATTTGTCATTATCCATCCACTGGACTGTGAGAGGAGTGGAAATGGTAGATCTAGGCATCCTGTAGAGGACGGACAGGGGTCAGCAAGGACTCGGGATATTGTGTCGAATCCCCTAATCAACAAGTTTGAGGTGCTCTCTGTTGCTGAAACTCAGCCAGTAGGACCATAATGGTACCCCTTAGGGAAATGGCAGCAGGGACAGGAAAGGACACAAGTGCATTCAGTGTTTATGGCCAGGGGCCTCATTCAGTATGCTGAAGAGGCTATTACAGCAGCTATTGAGGGAGTAGGATGCAAGCAACTGCAGACTGAGGTGAACAAATGACGCCTGTCGTCTAGGCTCTTGAGGTCATACTAGGGTCATTCCAGCAACTGGCACAGAAGAGGAGTTTTAACCAATCTCACAATTTGCAGCATCGTCCCGAGAACTGATCGTCGCTCTTTGCTTCTGAGTGAAGTGGGAGGACTGAACCTTCAAAGAATTCTGTGATAATCTAGGCTGCGACTTCCTGGACTTGCGCCATAGGGTTCAGAACTATTGAGTCCCCCTAAATGGGTAAAGTGTATGCTACACATCAGAGGCTGCTACTCAAGTAGCTGACTGTGTGTGTGTGTGGGGGGGGGAGGGGGGGGGGGGTGTATGGTGTACCAATGTATGCAAAACCCTGATTTGGGTGCGACGAATTGATATTGTGCTAAACGGCATACACCGACTGCGAGAATCGGAATGCATGTCTGTGTCTAACCGAACCAAAGATTTTGTTTTAAGGACTCTTTGTGAATGAAATGGAGAGATCGGGCGTGTGAGAGAAGGAGAGAGATTGTATTGTTGTGAGATGCCATTGCGGTATATAGTAAATGTTCATATAGTTTTTTTGCACAAAGTAAAATACAATAGGTAACATCGAGTAGGAAACCCAGAAGTATCGGTGTACGATCGAAAGAAATGCCTGCCACAGGTGAGAGTGTTAGGCCCGTTTCACACTGGGACACTGGTTATGGTCGCCAGTAATAGTCACCTGTAGCTGCGGTGAACACTCTCGGATCACTTGTGTCCGACACTGCAGGTATTGACAACTGATTAGTTAGTGAAATTGACTCGTTCAGGGGTAGCAACTAATTTCGCTAGCCTTTTATGGCCCGAAAAATAAGGCGTTAAATTTGAAAAAAAAACATATAACTTACCAATTTTGTTTTTCTTATCCATTGAAATCATGCACAAACTTCGTTATAATTTCTTTCTGCGCATTCGTTTTCATCACTTTGTCGCTATAGTCATCGCTTTTCACATCCCAAAAAGATTACAAAATCTTCTGTGTTAATTAAATTTAAACTGATGGTTACAGTGTTTACAGTATAATGTACAATGAATATTTCCGTCACTGTCTCAGAAATGACTGCCTGTCGATTGACAAATCTGCAGCACTGTGTCTGTGATCTGTGTCCCAGTGTGAACACTCCAGTTCAAACTAATGCATGCGTGGCGGTGACTGCCGTGAACACAGTTACCTTGTCCGTTACATGTGGCGAGGGTGAGTCACTGCTGGGACACAGTGGCTCGGAGAGGCAGTGTAGTGTCCCGGCGTGAACGCTCCAGTTCAAACGAATATATCTCTGTAGGTGACCGCCGCAGGTGACCGTCACCAGTGTCCTAGTGTGAAAAGGGTCTTAAAATCATAATGGTAAAATGGCGAAGCATTCGCAACAAAGTGCCAGAGTTAGAAGTGCTCATGGAAAGCAGTAAAACTCACACAATACTGGTACAAAAATATAGTAGAAACCTGAAATTGAGAGCTATGAGATTTTTTTTTTGGGAGAATTTAATTGTACATCGAAAAGATAGGCAGATGGGAAATGGAGGTGATGTATTTGTTGCAGTAGACAAGAAACTCAAATCCACAGAGAAAGAAATTAAAGCTGTATGTGAGACTGTCTGGGCAGACTCAGTATCAGTGACGGACGTAAAATGATAATTGGATCTTCCTACTGCCCACCAGATTCATCCCCTTATGTGACTGAAACTTTAGGAAAAATCTCAGTTCACTTGTACGTAAGTTCCACAATCATACTGTAACAATCGGTGAAGATTTCAATCATACAACAATTAACTCTGAAAATTTCATCAGTAAACTCATATGATATTCGCTGATAAATAAGAAATGTTACCTTTTCTAGGATTCCAAATTTTTTGTAGGTTATTTGCAAGAAATGGATCGAATTCACTCAATAATTCCACACATCCCAAATAATTTCCATTGTTTGGAGATCCTAGGATTTCATTATCATCGCAAAATGAAAGCTTGTCGATGCCACATATTTTACAAGAGCTACAATCTGTTTAAGTACCTTACTTCAGTAATCTACTTCTTTTTGATGTTGAGATAATTAGTCTATATCTATTCTACCAACTGCGATACTTCGTGCCAAATGTGTCATGTTAGATTGCCTATGTGCTGGGTTATTTTAATGTGTTAAAATTATGTGATTAATGTGTTTCCAATCATCACATTCACACGGTGTGCATGGATTTACATCAGAAGGATTAAATAAGCAGCATGAGAAACAAAATACAGGGTTTTTGGAAGGCGAGTACAACAACCATTTTCTTTCGACGCTTTCATCGTTCTTTAATTTGCGAATAAATAATGCTTTGTTGAAATACCTAGTTACCGATGCATTACCACCTTTGTAATTCTGGATGCTTCGGAAAAGTCAGAATCTTTATTTTAAATATACAGGTCCCTTACAAATCAAAGTTTCGCGATTTCTTTCTGTAAATTTTCATGAAAATAATCTGGTTTGGAAAACTGTTATTCAACTGACAGTTGTCGGTGTTGGTGACGTCACTGAAGTTGTTGCACTTTCGTCATAGGGACGGTCGCTTTCTGATTCAATCTCTGTTCCTAAATTGCTTGAAATCTGAAATTGGTGTAGAACACGAATATTCAGAAATTCCCGCAACTTGTATTCGACACGACACATCATGTGGAATATCTATTATTTGATTGCTACTTACAGAAGACACTCCAGTAGTACTAATAGTAGTAGTAGCAGTAGTAGTAGTAGTTGTTGTTGTCGTTGTTGTTGTTGTTGTGGCCTTCAGTCCTGAGACTGGTTTGATGCAGCTTTCCATGCTACTCTATCCTGTGCAAGCTTCTTCATCTCCCAATTTTTACCCTCCACGCTGCCCTCCAATACTAAATTGGTGATCCCTTGATGCCTCAGAACGTGTCCTACCAACCGATCCCTTCTTCTGGTCAAGTTGTGCCACAAACTTCTCTTCTCCCCAATCCTATTCAATACTTCCTCATTAGTTATGTGATCTACCCATCTAATCTTCAGCATTCTCCTGTAGCACCACATTTCGAAAGCCTCTATTCTCTTCTTGTCTAAACTATTTATCGTCCATGTTTCACTTCCATACATGGCTGCACTCCATACAAATACTTTCAGAAACGACTTCCTGACACTTAAATCTATACTTGATGTTAATAAATTTCTCTTCTTCAGAAACGCTTTCCTTGCCATTGCTAGTCTACATTTTATGTCCTCTCTACTTCGACCATCATCAGTTATTTTCTCCCCAAATAGCAAAACTCCTTTACTACTTTAAGTGTCTCATTTCCTAATCTAATTCCCTCAGCATCACCTGACTTAATTCGACTACATTCCATTATCCTCGTTTTGCTTCTGTCGATGTTCATCTTATATCCTCCTTCCAAGACACTGTCCATTCCCTTCAACTGCTCTTCCAAGTCCTTTGCTGTCTCTGACAGAATTACAGTGTCATCGGCGAACCTTAAAATTTTGATTTCTTCTCCATGGTTTTTAATACCTACTACGAATTTTTGTTTTGTTTCCTTTACTGCTCAATATACAGATTGAACAACATCGGGGAGAGGCTACAACCCTGTGCAGATCCACTAGGAAATGAATGTTTCGATATTTTATATTACAATTCAGTATTCATTTTTACATGGAAAATAGTCGCTAACACAAAACAAAACAGGCAAACCAGATTTAATCAAAGAATACCACAGAGTACAATCAGTTACAACTACAAAGAAAGCAAAAGTCGCAACACCACAGGCAAATATAGGGGAATTCCTGATCGTCGAGTCGATTTTATGTAAGTCGTTCGGTCACGTTTAATTTTACGTCACTATTCGCTCCGTGCAGAATTGTGGACTGCGCAAACCTATTAAACAAGTAGTACTGTAGTCAGTCATTATCATTCGATTTTTTCGAAATAAATTTGTTTTTTGGTAATAAATATCGGTTATCGTTTGGTGATCTGGCAGGAACTAGAGGGCCCTCGGCGGGTGCCCAATGGGAAAGAGAGGCCTGTCCATGCTATTCTGACTTTAAAGCATACCAAATGAGGAGCCTGATATCTGAACAAAAGAAGTGATGGGGTATGTGCAGCTCCTCGATAATCTACTAAAAATAGATGTGAAGCACAATGATGATGCAAAAAATACAAAACTTAAAAACAGAACCTACTCTCTAGTGGATTTTGGAGTCTATTAAATCCCCAGATTTGTCGAGACCGAGGATGTTAACCAACATATATTTCAGTATTAAACACAAATTATCATTGAAAGTAAATTAACACACACATAACGACTAAGAAAATCCCTTAAGTATTTCTTAGCTTCAGGAACAATCATTTTCATTTATGTTTATATATACAAGTTCCGTTGGTCAACTAACGAGAATTGCATGGATACAGAACGAGTCATAATTATACATGAGAACAATACTTATAGATGCAAATAGATCCTAATTGTAATTTTAAATAGGAACAAAATATAATTACAAGCTTAGGCATTTCCTACAGAGAAAAGAGGTATAAAACTATCAAACAATAAATTAAAATTATACCACATTACAAGCTACAAATTTTATGCAACTGAAATGTTTTGTTTTGAAATGAGGAATAAGTAATTCAAATGAGTATTTTAAGTCGCCAGTTGCTAACAAACTTTTTGCGAGCCTTATCGCTGCAGTTTCCTAACGCAGAAAAACTAAAATCTCGTTGTGCCTCCCTTCTGAAATTTGGAGACAAAACGTTGTCATACTGCTTTACTTACAGTCGCTTTTGCGTTTTCTTTTTCTTTCGCCTTTTCATTTCAATAAATGCAACATAAGCTCCCAAACCAATTAGGTAATTCATAGCAGACTGCTTGCGCAATGAGGCACTGTATGGACACGAGAACGCTAATGGTGACATGCTTTCTTTCCACTAATTTTTGTGCATGCCTTTTTATTCGTGTACATCTGCGATTACGCGTGACGAAAGAGGCAACGTGTGGACAGTTTTCTGAAACAAAATGGCGTTGTAAGTTTTACGGGATGGCTTACAGTAGTTCTGAATATGAGCAAATATTTGAGTACTAGTTGTAAAATTGCGCTTTAAGAGGAAAATCAAGTCACTTGTAGACACATTTAAAGCAGAATGTAATTTTCGTAAGAACACTCAAATGAACAAAAACACTTGTTATGAACGACAAATAGCACATCCTTCTTGCAGGATTTTTGGACAACATGGTTGTGGAGAGAAGCAGCGATTAGTATGATTAATCAATAATTCAAGAACAGTCTTAATCGCATTTATTGTTCTTATAATACCGCTAACCGCTTGCAACCCGACGTAGGGGGCATCTTCTGGGCGTTTACACCATTGGTCGACTGCTGGTGGTGTCACTCCTGTCTACATAACGGCAGGAAACTATCCCACGCCCCGATGATAACCCCTACGTCGGGTTGAAACCGGTTGGCGGTATTATAACAATAATAAATGCGATTAAGACTGTTCTTGAATTATTGATTTCTTGCAGGAGGTCTTTCATAACGCGAATGCTATTCGAAGAGAAGCCGAAGTTGATCAAAACTGGTTAAGAACACAGCGTTATTTTCCATCTGTTAATACTAGATTATTAAAATCCTTAATATATACGCTGAAGAGCAAAAAAAACTGGTACACGTGCCTAGTACCATGTAGAGACCCCGCGAGCACGCAGAAGTGCCACAAGATGACGTGTTATGGGCTCGACTAACGTCTGAAGTAGTTCTGGAAGGAATTGACACCATGAATCCTGCAGGGCTGTCCTTAAATCCGTAAGTGTACGAGGGATGGAGATCTCTTCTGAGCAGCACGTTGCAAGACATTCCAGACATGCACATTAATTTTCATGTGTGGGGAGTTTGATGGCCAGCGGAAGTATTGACATTCAGAGGAGTGTTCCTGGAGTCACTCTGTAACAATTCTGGACGTATGGGGTGACACATTGTCTGCTGGAATTGCCCAAGTCCGTCAGAATGCACAGTGGACATGAATGGATGCAGGTGATCAGACAGGATGCTTACGTACGTGTCACCTGTCAGAGTCGTATCTAGATATATCAGCGGTCCTATATCACTCCAACTGCATGCGCCCCAGACCATCACAGAGTCCCCACCAGCTTGAAAAGTCCCCTGCATCCATGTGTTCATCTGCTCGATACAATTTGAAACAATACTCGCCCGACCAGGCAACATGTTTCCAGTCATCAACAGTCCAATGTCGGTGTTCATGAAGGCATAAAGCTTTGTGTCATGCAGTCATTAAGTGTGCATGAGTGAGCCTTTGGTTCCAAAAGCCCATATCGATGATATTTCGTTGAATGGTTAACAAACTGACATTTGCTGATGACCCATCATTGAAATCTGCAGCAAATTGCGGAAGAGTTTCACTTACGTCATGTTGAACGCAAGAAAAACTTGTGAGACATGTCCACTCATTGCTGATTTTCACTCAGTATTGTTTCGTATCGCCAGCATTCAGTTACTGGCGAAGTATTAGGCTTAGTAATAGGGGATGCGAGATAAATTTGCCTTAATCATCAGGCTTATAAAGTATGTGTGTGTTCTCCGACATTTTCAAAGAAAATGGATATGTCCTGTTGTAAGGGAAGATAACGATTTGACATGAAAAACTGTGATAGTCGCAGAGTAAATGAAAGATTTCTTTTTTACTTAGAAAATTGTGTCAAATCATAAGAATGGTACAGATATTTCTACTTCCAGAGCCATAGTCGTCAGGAGAGGATATTTCAAATACTTCGCTCATTATCGAATGTCATCCTATAGAGGCTGCAATCGTAATATTTAATTGTAACTATTGCCATCAAATATATATGTGGCAGGTTTCCTAGGACGATTCTGTCTGGGGGTGCGTGATGCGCACTGGCGATGGCCTGTGGGGGAAACGATGTACATTTCTGGCTTATGGCAGGAGCCGTCTGAATGGAAAGGCTGGTTGGGGTACAGGAATATAGCTGACTTAACTGTGTCGCTCTCTAGATGGCTGAGTAGCGAACTAATACTCAGTATGTGTTGGACAGCCTTCATGGTCACATGTTTTCTCCGTGAAAATTTGGGAAGATGCAATATGGAAGTGTGTCTGCGTTGGAGCATTATTCCCTCCCATGTAAATTGTCCTGGTTCCTGGTGTTGGTTCCTGTAGTCATGTCCTAGTTCATGAACCACGGGCAACGTATGAGTGGCCAAGTAAGTGGTCCCAACAGTCGGAATACCAGTTACTTTGGAATAAGGCTGGGCATCTCGGACATATTCTGAGTCGTGGTCACCTTTGTGTTCATACAGCAAAGACTACCAAATCCACCGGTTAGATCCCTCAACCGTTAGGGGTAACACTCAATGGGACTCGGGGCAAGTAAGGCTAGCAACCTGCTTCCCCGATACTTTAAATATGATGCTGGCAACAATCAGAGCAAAATGCCTCGGACCTTTGGAGGTGACGGAGTCCCACCTCTAGCTGACAAACCAGGGACTCCTAAGATACGACTTGGCAAACAAATGGTAATGAGATGGGGAGCTATTAATATCAATGGGGGCTACTCTGGGAAGAAGGTAGAGCTGGCAGAGGCTGCAAGTAAGATGGGGCTGGACGTTTTAGCTGTTAGTGACATTCGGGTAAGGGGTGAGAAAGAAGAGGAAGTGGGAGAATACAATGTCTACCTGTCAGGAGTGAAAGCAGGAATAGCACAATGGGGCGTAGGGCTTTACATCAGGAAAGAAATGGAACCCAGCGTGGTTGCAGTAAGGTATGTAAACGAACGACTGATGTGGATAGATTTGACAGTGTCTAGCAAGAAAATTAGGATTGTGTCAGTATATTCGCATTGTGAAGGGACAGGTCAAGATAAGATGGATAGTTTTTATGAGGCACTCAGTGATGTAGTTGTTAGAGTAAAGGACAAGGACAGTGTTCTGCTCATGGGTGATTTTAATGCCAGGATTGGAAATCGAACAGAAAGGTATGAAAAGGTTATGGGTCATTTTGGAGAGGATATGGAGGCCAACAGGAACGGGAAACAACTCTTGGATTTCTGTGTCAGTATGGGCTTAGTAATCACAAACTCCTTTTTTAAACATAAGAACATTCACCGGTATACTGGGGAAGGCAGGGGAACCAGATCTGTCAATGACTATATAATAACAGATCAGGAATTCAGGAAGGCTGTGAGGGACACACGTGTACTCAGGGGAGTCTTTGATGACACTGATCATTATTTAATCTGCAGTGAAATTGGGATTGTGAGGCCGAAAGTGCAGGAGGTCAGGTCCATATGTAGGAGGATAAGAGTGGAGAAACTTCAGGATAAGGAAATCAGGCACAAGTACATAACAGCGATCTCAGAAAGGTACCAGTTAGTTGAATGTAGTCAATTACAGTCATTGGAAAAGGAATGGACAAGGTACAGGGACACAGTACTAGAAGTGGCTAAAGAATGTCTTGAACAGTAGTGTATAAAAGTAGGATGAAGCAAACAGCTTGGTGGAATGACACACTCAAGGCAGCCTGTAAAAGGAAAAAGAAGGCGTATCAAAAATGGCTACATACTAGAACTCAGGTAGACAGAGAAAGTTATGTTGAGGAAAGAAACAAAGCCAAACAGTAAGAAATCTTGGGAAGACTTTGGAAACAGATTGGAGACAATGGGTCAAGCTGCTGGAAAACCATTCTGGAGTGTAATTAGCAGTCTTCGAAAGGGAGGTAAGAATGAAATGACAAGTATTTTGGACAGGTCAGGAAAACTGCTGGTGAATCCTGTGGATGCCTTGGGCCGATGGAGGGAATATTTTGAAGAGTTGCTCAATGTAGGTGAAAATACGATCAGCAATGTTTCAGATTTCGATGTAGAATGGGATAGGAATGATGATGGAAATAGGATCACATTTGAGGAAGTGGAGAAAATGGTCAATAGATTGCTGTGCAATAAAGCAGCTGGGGTGGATGACATTGAGTCAGAACTCATCAAATACAGTGGAACGTCAGGTCTTAAATGGCTACACAGGATAATTGAAATGGCCTGGGAATCGGGACAGGCTCCATCAGACTGGACAAAAGCAGTAATAACACCAATCTTTAAACATGGAAACAGAAAAGATTGTAACAACTACAGAGGTATCTCTTTAATCAGCGTTGTGGGTAAAATCTTCTCAGGTATTGTTGAAAAGAAAGTGCGAGTATTAGTTGAGGACGAATTGTAGGATAATAAGTGTGGGTTTAGGCCTCTTAGAGGTTGTCAGGTCCAGATCTTTAGCTTACAGCAAATAATGGAGAAATGTTATGAGTGGAACAGGGAATTATATCTATGCTTTATAGATCTAGAAAAGGCATAGGACCGGGTTCCTAGGAGGAAGTTATTGTCTGTTCTACGAGATTATGGAATAGGAGGCAAACTTTTGCAAGCAATTAAAGGTCTTTACATGGATAGTCAGGCAGCAGTTAGAGTTGACGGTAAATTGAGTTCATGGTTCAGAGTAGTTTCAGGGATAAGACAAGGCTGCAACCTGTCTCCACTGTTGTTCATATTATTTATGGATCATATGTTGACAACAATAGACTGGCTGGGTGAGATTAAGATATGTGAACACAAAATAAGCAGTCTTGCATATGCGGATGACTTAGTTGTGATGGCAGATTCGATTGAAAGTTTGCAAAGTAATATTTCAGAGCTAGATCAGAAATGTAAGGACTATGGTATGAAGATTAGCATCTCCAAAACGAAGGTAATGTCAGTGGGAAAGAAATATAAACGGATTGAGTGCCAAATAGGAGGAACAAAGTTAGAACAGGTGAACGGTTTCAAGTACTTAGGATGCATATTCTCACAGGATGGCAACATAGTGAAAGAACTGGAAGCGAGGTGTAGCAAAGCTAATGCAGTGAGGGCTCAGCTACGATCTACTCTCTTCTGTAAGAAGGAAATTAGTACCAAGACTAAGTTATTTGTGCACGGTTCAATCTTTCGACCAAATTTGTTGTATGGGAGCGAAAGCTGGGTGGATTCAGAATACCTTATCAACAAGGTTGAGGTTACGGATATGAAAGTAGCTAGGATGATTGCAGGTACTAGTAGATGGGAACAATGGCAGGAGGGTGTCCACAATGAGGAAATCAAAGAAAAACTGGGAATGAACTCTATAGATGTAGCAGTCAGGATGAACAGGCTTAGATGGTGGGGTCGTGTTACACGCATGGGAGAAGCAAGGTTACCCAAGAGACTCATGGGTTCAGCAGTAGAGGGTAGGAAGAGTCGGGGCAGACCAAGGAGAAGGTACATGGATTCGGTTAAGAAAGATTTTGAAGTAATAGGTTTAACATCAGAAGAGGCACCAATGTTAGCACTGAATAGGGGATCATGGAGGAATTTTATAAGTGGGCTATGCTCCAGACTGAATGCTGAAAGGCATAATCAGTCTTAAATGATGATGATGATGATGATGATGTAAATTGTCCAGTTTACTGCTTCTGCACATTTATGGTCTTTATTTGGTTGAAAGAACAATGATTATGTTGCGTATTGTGTGCATTTAGCAGGTGAAACACGGGTGGGAGACAAATCTGCTGATTCTCTAGACATGAGAAACACCTTTGTCGACTTTGTAAATCATAAGGATGATGTGGAATCTGTTATATCACTGACATTGATATAATGGAATTATCAGTTTCCTCTATCTTTTTCGAGTTTTCACATCAAGGTCTTCACAGTCGAGATAAGTTTCTCGTTGAAACTTTCTGGCAGGTTAAAACTGTGTGCCGGACCGAGACTCGAACTCAGGACCTTTGCATTTCACGGGCAAGCACTCTACCAACTGAGCCACCCAAGCACGACTCACGCCCCGTCCTCACAGCTTTACTTCTGCCAGTACCTCGTCTACTACTTTCCAAACTTTACAGAAGCTCTGCTGCGAACCTCTCCTTCGCAGGAGAGCTTCTGTAAAATTTGGAAAGTAGGAGACTAGGTACTGGCAGAAGTAAAGCTGTGAGGACGGGGCGTGAGTCGTGCTTGGGTAGCTCAGAGCGCCTGCCCGTGAAAGGCAAAGGTCACGAGTTCGAGTCTCAGTCCGGCACACAGTTTTAATCTGCCAGAAAGTTTCATATCACCGCACACTCCGCTGCAGAGTGAAAATCTCATTCAAGTTTCTCGTTGTATGTGGTTTACAACACATTCCACCTTGCTGCACATCGCCTATGTTTCGGGTTTCTAGAGAAATAATTTCCAGTCTATATCTTTTGAATCGCACTGTGAAACGATACTGCTATGCAAGCAATTTTGCTGTGTGCTTAACATCGAGAAATATCGCGTAAATGGTATGAAATTCTGGTAAACCATGTGATATTACATATCTTCTTGTAAGCCCAGAGTCTGGAGATGGGTGTAGAAAGCAAGCAGATCGGGGTCAGACACATTAACACCTTTGTGCCGAGGGAACTAACCAAGCTTTTGTGCAACAGTTTGGAGAGTTATCTCAGTCTGCAGAGGGTGCTGTGGTCATGTGTTGAGCCAGTGTGCATGTGGGGAGCAGATGACTTGAGACTGTTGGCTTCAGTGGATGACTGCCCAACATCGCGGAAGATATCTAGTGCTGCGAGGAGTACACACAATGCATGTGCTTATACCATCGACCACCAGTGTCTGGTGGTCGATAGCTATACGCAGGATGCAGAAGTGGTGATTTTGTATGGCACAGGATACGAATTGTGTGTTTATTACATTGATGTGGTATGTTGTGGTATAAATGCAGTAAATCAAACAGACAAAAAGGAGTCCAAACATCTCAAACATGAGTTCGACAGGAAGCAACTGATGAAGATGCCGAGGTACAACGTCTAAATACTGTGTTAGAAAAATGCAGACACTGGCAGTACTCCCGATTCAATGAGATGTCACAAAATCGCTGGGAAAGTCTAAGAAATTACATTGCATTAAACCAGTCTCTGGACTGAAGACCACAACAACAACAGTGGTGATATAGCCAAGTTTGGAGATCGGCTTCAAGCAGAAATATTCAAGCTTGACTAGGCAAGAACAGAGCAGTGTAATTTAGGAAGTGTCTTTCCATGTTTCATGATCTGGAGATTACTTTTGCAAGTTTTAACTGTCAGTGCAATATGACGATCTGTACAAATTAAGTTTGCCACTGAAAGTCTCGTCTGCAGAAAAAAAGGCAGACAGTGCTCCTACACCAGGCAGCAGCACTTTGGCTGGTAAATTCAGTAAGAGCCAATGAGAATGCTCCTTTCATTCACAAGACATCCCCTGTGCTGGGATATAGGAGCTTCTACATACTGATTTTAACAAAATGGGGGCAGGGCATCTGAGAGAAATGTGATGTCTTCTTTGTTCAAGTGTTCAAAACAAGTTGAACCAGACCATCCATCTCTGACGGGATGCTGCCTCTCATCTGTCATTATGGCATTAAGACATCTCCGGACCAGCAGCTGTAAGACACCGAAAATTCCAGCATTTTTTCTCTTCTGTAGGACAGTGCTTCGAATTCTGTTTGCATAATTGTTCTGGTTATCCAATCTGCAATTACACAGTGCTCTCTTCCCAAACATCAAGAATGCTCTTATGATTAGCAGTGTTTTTGCAAGCATGCACAGACATAACGAAGGCTTTTAGGGGGTGAGAACATGAGCGAGCGTTTGCCGTTTCTGAGACCCATGTTGAAAGTAGGATGATGTGATTTCCAGGAAGGATAGGAGGTGATAGATAGGGTGCCTCGTTAGGGACATCAGGAAGAATGCATTTGGTGTTATTCTGGGATATTTTCGTAAACAACTCTTGTTAGGACAAAAATTTCCATGCAGCCAAGCTGAGACATCACGAAAGCCCTACAACAAAAGCGATCGTTAATTATTTCTGTGGCACTTTATGATTTCCAAGAAGAGTTGATAAGTAATGAATGGGCTGTCCTGTCAGGGTCGCTAGAAAGAATGCATCCTGTGTTATTCTGGGATATTTTCGTTAATAGTTTCTGAAAGCATTGCAAAAGATTTCTATAGCGTATCCAGAGGGAGACTTGGCTGTTATTTACTTAGACATGAGACATCAGTGTAACACTGACAATGTTTGAACTATACCTGCGAGGGTGGGTCATTAGGCAAACATCTCTTTCGGCAATTAACCCGCCGCTGGCCCCGCAGGTACACAGGCAATGCATTAGCCACAGTGGCTAGTTAAACACGTGCATGGCCAGAACGTGAACCTGACACATCCGGTCATCATTCTGCCTTGGACCTCTGTAGGAAACGAGATCGCTGATATGTCATGGTCAAATTTCTTAAAGATAGTTTGAAAATGTTTTTACATGCAATGAGTGTTTGTGCACAGCATTATCTCAGCTGTTTAAGTGTTGTCAGCGTGTTTGTATACATGAATTATTTTGACAATTTTAAGTGTAGTGAATGTATCTGGGCATCAGCATACTACATTATTTTGTTAACATGTCTGTAGGCTGTGCAATGCATTATTTTCACAGTTTACAATTAGTGAGCATGTTTGCGGAATGTTTTACTTGCATTATTTTGACAATTTACGGGTTGTTTGCGTGTCTGTACATCCGTGTAGTGCATTACTTCGGTAATTTATGTAGTTTGCAGGTCTGTACGCTATTTATTGTGACACTGAGCCAGTCATAGTGAATGTTTTGTATCAGCATAATAAATAAACTACGTCAAATCCATCCCTAAATAAATTGTTTCAACTTCCTACTGAAAATAAAAAAATTACACTCCTTTCTCACCAGCAGCTGGATACAGCCTGAGTCTTGTTCCTGCCACTTTTCCCCAGACCATCATCTTGGATTATGTCATGGGAAGGACAACATTGCCCTCTGGTGGCGGTACCGTGTACTAATTCAGTTGGACTCCAGACCCCTTGGTGAACACACTGGATGGTGCTACTGCCTACGACAACTGAATTTGTTTAAATTAACAAGGCATACAAAATAAAGACTTACATCCATCCTATCTAGCAGCCCTGCACAGACTGATTCCTTCCTCGCCAATTCCATGGAAGTGGTGGTGGTTGGACGACAGGTTAGTACTGTTAGCCCAATTGTCCTATTTTCCCACCATTTTCTTAGGTTAGGAGATGCAGCCCAAGTGACCTTCTTTCCCACCAAAATTTTCCCGCCATTTTCTGGGGGAGGGGAAGAGGGAGGGGAGGGAGTTAGCTTAATGGAGGTAGACCAACTGACCTATTTTCCTGTCAAAATATGAACTTCCCACCATGACATCATTGTGACATTGCCATATCTATCCCCGCTATCTTGTATCCGCCATCTTGAATAAATCTGGCAACAACGCAATGTGGGGTGGTGCTCTTTTTGCTCTACTACTTATGCTTACATTGAGACATGTTCCTTTTCTTGTACCTCCCATCTGCTGTAGGAAAAATTACAGCTGAACATGATGCATATACTGCCCATAATGTCAAATTTCTAATGGTAATATAGTTGTATCAATTAATTCCCATTTCTTGCAACTGTTTTATCAGCGCCTAGAACCGATCGGCCACCGTGGCCGGCTAACTTACGTAAGAAAGGCGAAGCTTTTAACAGGGGTGAAAGTCATCAGGCCTCCTTCGAAGCCATTACGACATCTATTAGCAACGCTCCTGTTTTGGCTGTTCCTAATTTTGAGCTCCCTTTCAAAACGATACCTAAAATTCTGGTGTTTCTGGCTCTTCTCTTGCAAGAGCATCATTGTGAACGTCATCCAGTCGCTTATGCATCGAGGGAATTATCGCCAGCGGAGCTTAAGTACTCCTTGTATGAGTGGGAAGTTCTAGCAGCTCTTTTCGCCTTGGAAAAATTTGTATTGCATCTAGAACACAGAGAATTCGTTTTAGAGACCGACAATCAAGCCGTGGGGTGGGTCTTAGCTCGCATCAGGAAGACATGCTGTATTGCTCGGCGGGCCTTTTGCACCCCGACTTTCCGTCTTAAGAATAGGCACATCAGCCCAAAACCGAATCGCTGACGACGTGAGTCCTATGTTTGAAGAAGACAATAAGAACGGCCAGAATGGGCAGGAAACGCAGCAGTTAGCTTGGATTCCCGGAGTGTTAACTGAGGTGACAGAACTCTCTGGAGATCTTAAGGGTGAACAGGATCAAGACACTTTAATCCCGCCTATTAAACAGCAGCTGAACGGCAGAGAACAGCTGCCGGGATATACCCTGAATAAAAGCATTGTGTGTTGTATGAGCAGAGAGGATAAAGCCTTTAAAATCTGCCTGCCGAAGGAGTTAGTGCTCCCTATATTCCATTATTTTCATGATTTTTTTAATTATCGGTCAACTGGACTATTTCCAGAACTAAGGAAAATGAAATATGGCTTATCTTTTATACGAATGTTCGGCGTTTAGTCAGGGAGTGTGAGCTGTGTAAGGCAGCTAAACCTAATTCCAACCCAGGTAATGGCTTTTTGCAACAACGCTCAAGAGTCATCCTGTGGACAAACTCAACTGATTATGTGGAACCACTTCGCCACACACGGAATGGGAATCGTATCTTAGTTGCGGTGGACGCCTTTTTCCGTGTTAGCTGGCTGTATTGCATTTACCTCCTTTTTTTAAGGAAAGGAAAAAAAGTTACAACTGGTTTTCTTGATATTTGAGCTCCCTCCGACCTGGCGTAAATTTCATCTTGAAAAAATGGGGCTCTTTCTATAATATTGAGAGTAAACTGTGTGTTACCATTTTCATTTTTTTAATGTATGCTTTTCCGATCATTTGTTTCCTATCTTAATGAAATCAGTTGTGGACCCTCTATCACCTGTTTCAATTCGATCCAAAAGGTTTGAGACATTCTGCATATCCGTTGGCACTTCTAGGAATGTCCGCCCCCAGTGGCTGAGTGGTCAGCGAGACAGAATGTCAATCCTAATGGCCCGGCTGGGTCGGAGATTTTCTCCGCTCAGGGTCTGGGTGTTGTGTTGTCCCAATTATCATTTCATTTCACCCCCATCGACGCACGAGTCGCCGAAGTGGCTGACATCGAAAGACTTGCACCCGGCGAACGGTCTACCCGACGGGAGGCCCTAGTCGCACATTTACATTTACTTCTAGGAATTTGCGTTCTCGGAATTTTAACAGTTACCCACACCGCGAAGCACAATTTCTCGTCTGTCAGGTCTATCACTGGATTGTAAGAGCATTTTAGCGACGCTATCGTGTGTGTCAAGCGAACCTGTGACTAAACGCACTGTTGTCCTTCGAATCTTCTCTATTTCCACTTTTTGCTATAGGCCGCTGACTGACGAGCAGTATTCAATCCATAGCGAATGGTTATGTCGCTGCCTTCGGTACGGAAGGGCCCGGGTTTGATTCCTGGTACCACCTCGGATTGTTCTGGGGTAGGTGATCTGCAATAAGATCCACTCAGTCTCGCGAGTCAAATGAGGGGCTGCTTGAGTAAAGGAGCACCGTCATCACCACGATCTATCTGCTGACAATAAAGGCAGTAGTGATTGGCAGCATGCTAATATATCTGCCACTATCAGAGACCGTTCCTCATTCTCGCTTGTAGACAGCAGCTGGCGTTTTCAAATAGCCCTAACACCTATCCGTGAGTGGTGCTGGTGTTATATATGTCTATGTTGAAATCAATTGCGAGGGCTCAACCCCCTGCACGAAGCGTCCATCTCCGATACATCGCTTCACTTTTCTGGCATTTTGATTCCTACGCATACAACAGCATCAACCCAAACAACCTTATGGAACTTACTATGTTACTCTGTAGGTTATTTACGTACGAAGACGTGGTGAAAAGTAATTCCTGTTTTTTTATGTGAATACTCTTAAAGCATGAAATTTTGACTCTGCAGCGGAGTGTGCACTGATATGAAACTTCCTGGCAGATTAAAACTATGTGCCGGACCGAGACTCGAACTCGGGACCTGTGTCTTTCGCGGGCAAGTGCTCTACCGACTTTTTTTTTTTTTTTTTAGTCTCATTTTGTTCGCTTTCGTTCGTTGTATCTGTTCGCGGCGGACGTCGTAAGACATCCGTTTAAGTTGGTTGTTGATCGATTATCTCAGTTTTTTTTATATTACAGAGGGCAGCTAACCCTCTGACCGAACACGCTGAGCTACGGTGCCGGCTGAAATTTCCACTCGAGGAAAGACTTGAACCAAGGACCCCTCTTTCCGCAGCTGCTCACGCTAACCACGGTACCGCGGTGCCCCACCGACTGAGCTACCCAATCTTCTGTAAAGTTTGGAAGGTAGGAGACTGAGGTACTGGCGGAATTAAAGCTGTGAAGACGGGGCGTGAGTCGTGCTTGGGTAGCTCAGTCAGTAGAGCCCTTGGTCCGGAGTTCGAGTCTCGGCCCGGCATACAGTTTTAATCTGCCAGGAAGTTTCACTCTTAAAGCATTTTAAATAAAACAAACATTATTAACATTGTACATCTTTATTCTTCATGTCTACATATTTATTTCTCAACAGTTACCCTGTCGGTCATCAACAGAAGCTAAGCAAGAATAATGGAATGCAATTGAATAAAATCACGTGATGCTGAAGGAATTAGATTAGGTAACGGCGCACTGAAAGTAGTAGATGAGTTTCATTGTTTGGGCAGCCAAATAACTGCTGGTGGCCGAAACAGAGAAGACATAAAATGGCAAGAAAAGCTTTCTGAAGAAGAGAAATTTGTTAACATCGAATACAGATTTAAGTGTTAGAAAGTATTTTGTGAAGGACTGTATTATGGAAGTGAAACACGGACGATAAACAGTTTAGGCAGGAAGAGAATAGGAGCTTTTGAAATGTGATGCTACATTAGAGTGCTGAAGACCAGATGGGTACATCGCGCAACTAATGAGAAGGTACTGAATAAAACTGAGGAGACAAGAAATTTGTGGTAACATGATTAAAAGAAATGATAGGTTGATACGACGCATTCTGATATATCAAGGGATCACCAGTTTAGTATTAGAGGGAAATGTGGGTGGGGGAGGGGGGGGGGTAATAATTGTAGAGGGAGCGCAAAAGGTGAACGCATTAAGCAAATTCAGAAGGATGTAGGTTGTAGTAGTTATTCGGAGATGAAGAGGCTTGCACAGTGTAGAGTAATATGGAAAGTTGCATCAATCCAGTCTTCATACTGAAGACCACAACAAACATCCTTTGCGACCAACACGTTTCTCCCAACGAAAAACCAGTTTGTCGATACATAACTGTAGAATGCTTGACTTTGTTCACGGAGCCGAAACCTCAACTTTGCTTGCACCGCTTCATCGTTATCAAAGTCAATGCTTCGGTGCGGTTCTTTACGTTTGGGGAACCTGTGAAAATCGGATGGAGCCAAATTGGGACTGTATGGAGGATGATCGATGACAGTGAACACAAGGTGTTCGATCGTTGCAGATGTCGCAGCACTCGTGTGTGGTCCGGCATTGTCATGCTGAAGAAGGGAGTGTTCAGTGTGTAGACAAACTCTTCGAACTGGAAACTCGATTACGGCACGCTGTTTCTCACGCACCGACGTAGTTTCGTTACCAACCGGCATTTTAAAAGCTGCAATTCGGAGTTCTCTAGCGGCAGAGGGCTGCAAATGTGTAGGCATGAAGAGCAAAGCTGTAGAATGATAATTAAGTTCATTTTATTTATAAATCTTTAAGAGTTTTCACATAAAAAGTACACAGGCATTACTTTTCAGCACGCCCTCGTGATCAGTAATCGTTTATATCACTCCCTCTGAGGACGCCTGAACTTAATTCTAGGTCTTAAGATTTGTTTCCATTAAGATTGACATGCTGAATTTGCTGGGAACTCTTGACTCCAATCAAAAGTTGTTCTCAGATTTCGTACGCTGATATTCTGTTAAGCCATAAAGTGAGCAGGATGTAAGGACGACTTACACGACGCTGGATCACATCTCTGTCCTGAGAGCGACTGTGCTGGAGGTGGAGACGCGTCGCGCAGGTCTTTGTTCGCGCACCAGACCTCATGTCTGCGCTTGAAAGGTAACTAGAACGTTGCGTGACTTGAGGCCGCAGAGTCTGTCGCCCACGTCACCCATACGTAAACTCATCATTGTATGGAAAGGAGCAAATGTCTGGCACACTGACGGCAACGTGCAGCACGTTCCCCATCTGTGATGAACGCGTGTTTTTTCACACGCACTTTTCTTCTAGGAAAGTTGCCTGTTAAGACTGCCATTTCAGTTTCTCCTTCTTCTCTTCAAGTATTAGGCGAAATTGCCTGTTACCGTGTCCATCATTGCCGATGACTTCCTCTATCTCTACTTGCTTGGCACCTATAATTTATAGCCATTAAGGGGAATCTGTCATTCTCCATTCTTTATAGGTGTTCGTTTCATTTTCTCCTACAATCTAGAATTTTATTGTTTGCTCTAAAACTTTTTAGTGCTTCTCTAATACCTTGAGTCCTTAGTCTATCTTCTACTGTGCAACCTTTAAATTGTCCCAGGAATTGCATTTCTTGCGCCTGGATAAGGCTTTCTTTCTTTTTGCTAATTATCCAGGTCTCACTTCCACAGAGCAGCGTGGGGACTGCAGCTATTTGTAGAATTTGAGTGCGTTTCTTAGTTTTGTTTTTAAGGTTTTTATTAATTGGACCACATACTCGGCTGAATTTACTAAGCTTAATTTCTATATATTTGTTGTTGCCACATGTCACTTCACATCCTACGTAGCTGAAGTGCTGTACCTGCTCTAAAATCTTTTTATCCAACTCTATTTTGGCTTTAATGTGTTCTTTCTCCATGAAAACCACTGTCTTAGTTTTTTCTGTTGAGATCTCCATGTCAAATTCCGCACTTATTTGTTTCATTAAGTAAATTCTTTTCTATAACACCTCTTCTTTATTTGCTACGATCACTGCGTCGTCAGCATATAGTAAGTTATTTAAAAGAGATGTATATCTTTTCGAAATTCAGTCTGCCCACATGCCTCAGTCGTCTTTTCACTACTGCAAAGTCCCTATCATTTGGCACAAAGGAGTGTCCTCTGAGAGGGAAAACAAGTCTGATGTTCAAAACACGCCTCTGAGCACTTGTAGCCATTAAAAACCTTATTCTGGCCTGGACAGCTGTCACAAAACAATCACAGTTCTTTAACACCACATGAGACACAGGTATTGAAACAATGGAGGAGAAAACTGCATACCTCATTTGGGCTTTACTTAACTTGCCCCTCATGGTAAATGTAGAAAAATACTGAATTAGTTTCCATATTGTGCACAGAGAAAACTGGAAATGTCATTTGACGATAATAATACGTGCCCTGAACTGGTATCTTAGGCAAGCATACATTTTGCATGTAGTCAAATGTTAAAGCAAGAAAATCCTCTCTCTCATTGCATAACTTGGTTGCATCTTATAGTGTTTTGCTGAACTTTTTGCTGCGATGTTTGTGAACTATGAGTTCTGCTGCAGCTACACGTTTAGCACAATCATTAAGTGCATCGCTTTTCACTTTAATATTCAGTTCTTCGCACGGCAAGAAACATTTCATGCATAGTTTTCACAGTTAGTTCACTGTTTAAGTTGAAAATGTCTGTGTTTCCATAGCGGTTTTGTTTAGTTGGAAATGATGCAATATGGACATGAATAGAAGCAAGCATATCAGCCTCTTTTGCGTCCCTGGTTAGAGTTTGCCATGTTGGTCTTTAGGAGACTTGCCAAGAAGCAGCAACTCATACAGCCTCTCCATCCAGGATTCGGTACACAATAAACACTGAGGAAGGCTTTCTTACAAACCTCTTTCTGCTTGTCTGAATCTGTAACATAATACTTGAACATAGCTGCCCCACTACAATGCTCCCTCTTCGTCTTTTTATGGCAATACTTTCAGTTTGTCCCTGTAAAAACACATCTTGTTCGTTCTTAGTGTCAAAAACATTCATGTAATTATCTGCTTCTAACAATGCAATTTCGCAAATCAAGTTGAGACATTGTTTCATGCACCTGAAGTATATGACAATTTTTTACAAACAAGAGTCTGCATTATTTGTAATTACCACTCTTTGTAAGCTACAATGATGTGTACAAGAATGTTGTGTACAACAATATTCTGAAACAAAATTAAATCCAAATTGCTTACCCGGAAGCAGGCCCTGTTTGTCTAGCTGAGACTAACTTCCTCACATGCTTCACGTGCTCCAAACTTTTAACCTTAGCAAGCTTTATTGGAGTTCTCTTGTATTCTGTAGCCGTTTTCATTCATTTCCTCCTTCTTTGGGAATTATTTTCTTCATTTTCAACAACACCAATACACAAAGAACTGCTGTTAGACGCCAGTTTCGTTTTCAAATAACATATCGCAGGTCTACCACACAAACAAAAGTAATATAGACGTTTTACCAACTTAAAGCTATACATGAGACTGTTAACAATTATCATTATTTAAGAAGCAAAACAGCTTAAGTGCTGGACTAAGGATTGCCGGTAAACACAAATGTTCAGGAACTAAAGTCTCTTTGGTATTAAGCGATGTGTGTTGGTTATTAGAACATTGCTGTTCACATAACTCGAAACCATGAAAATGTGGACTTAAGTTGTTTTGCAAATTTACGATTCATATAGAGAAATGATCATCGTAACAAAGAAGAGAAATCAGAGCACGCGCGGTAAGATTTAAGTGTTCATTTTTCCAGCGCTATTCGAGAGTAAAACGGTACAGAAATAGTTTGAAAGTAGTTGGAAGAACCCTGTGGCAGACACGAAATTGTGCACTGCAGAGTAGTCATGTAGATGCATAAATTGTTTATGCACTATATCGCATGTATCGTCAGTTTACATGGAGAACGTCAAAATATTAATAATCCTATTATTGCCTCACAGTTTACAGTATAATAAAATAAAGTCTTACTATAAATTACACATAAAAAACTTTAGTTAAATATCCTGCTTTTTGAAAAACGTTAACAAAGAAGTAGGTAACGTAAATCACCATTTTTTTTAAAAAAATCCTGATATCCATTTTATGATTACAATAACTCCACGAAACAATCACAGACGTGGTAACTGATAAATTCAAAACACTGGCTCCCAGAACTAATTATCTGCCTGGGCTGCTTTTTACGCCGTTGCGCCGGCGTTTGGAATACTTCCTACCGTCCAGGGGGATGCATTAACCCACGTGCAGAGGGAAATGTGTTTTGATTGTTGTTCAAATGACGTCATTGTGCAGTTCTTGGTGGAGTTGTTGTAAATAGAAAGGTATATTGAGTTTACCAGTGTTCTCGTTTTTGTTTCAATTGTTTACAGTACTTCGATGTAGGGCATAATTGGTATGTAAAGGAGATCGTGGAGTCTTACGCAGTCCTAAGCTGTGCTGTTGTACGTTGCAATCTGCACGATTGTAACGCAACAAAAACTGAAAATTTACTTCATATTTCCCAAGCATGCAAGAGTAGGAGTTTTGTTGTCGAAAAAGCCAATCTGACTGTAGGAAACGGTCCTATTTGCTCTTATCATTTCCAAAACTCTGGTTAAGTAAGAAACTTTCTTCAGTCATAGTTGATGAAGTTACTGTATGAAAGAGTGTTTATAACAGATACAACCCATCAAGTATTTTGCCGTGCGGTAGTGCTGGAAGCGTCAGAAAAGAGGCCTTGAATTAACGTTTGCTCTTGTATATAGACACAGCGACTTATTCTGAGAAAGGAGTGTCTTGAGAAACTTGTGCACAGCACCTGCGGGGTGATTCCACACCATTCATCCAGAAATAATAAATATTCCTGCAGAATGAGAATGTTAATCCTTTATGTCGTCTTCAAAAACCATTGAGAAAAGCAACTCACTTCAAAAAAGAAGAACATGGTATTTTTATCCTAGTAATAGGGAACAACTAAATAAAAATTTGAAAAATATACGTACTGTAGAGAACTTCAATTTACGTCATAACTGTAATGCAGGCAGCGTAGATCGTTCACTAACGCTTATATAACTATATTTCAGAACATCGTCCACTGGAAATGCTGTACTTTGATGTTGCAACATACAGTCCTTGAGTGTGCCATGCATTTAATGGACGTGTCTTAACAGTATTATCTTTTGACAACTGTTGCATAGAACCACTGAAACTGGTCAAGAGCAAAAGGAAACTGGTCGATGTTTCTTGTTCTTACCACATGTCTACAATTATTTCGCAGCATAACAAGAATGATAATGCTAAAGGTTGGCATATTTACCGCACCGTATGTTAGCGTTGCTAGCAAGAAGGCGAACTCGCATTGTTTTTTGTAGCTCTTAGTGTGCAACAGTTAATTCCTTGTTATAACGTATTTCATTAGATGGTGTTCGAAGTTCCTGAACTTTTAAGTCAACGATTCGAATTGAAAGGTGGCAACTGACAAATACATGTGTGATTTGATTTGTTACAACTATCTGGTGTGTAATGCTATCTTAGAGAATAACACATTTTTAAAATTGATATTTTTGCAACACAAGAACGTTTTATGTTTAAAAAAGCTGAGAGAAACGTTGTTGTTCATGGTGACGTGACATTGCCCACCAGTACCAGAGCGGATTGCTTATCGCCCAAATTTATAATTTCCATAAACTTCCCTGCCGATAGCCATTTGCCGATGACGTAAACACAACACTCTCGTCAGCGGGAACGAGTTCACGTTTCTTCCAGGTGGGAGCGGCAACGGCCCCCACCTACCCATAGCTGGGTACGCCCATGGCAGGGATCAAGATGTTTTGACTCATCAGCGTAAATTAAGAAAGACACTATGTAGGTGTGATGGAAATCTCGATGAAAATGGCGCAGTTCCAACATAGGAAAAAAAAAAAAAACTGTTGTCCGCGATGTTAATCGTTGCTAGCACTCAAGAGACAAAACGATGAACCTACATACAATGCGCTTTTTGCTTCAAACGGAAGTGAGGTAAGAAACACCTCACCTTGCGCATGCACAAAGTCTGCTCTCCCCTCCTTTAAGTGTCAGGAAGCCTTTTAGGAAAGTATTTGTATGGAGTGTAGCCATGCGTGGAAGTGAAACATGGACGATAAATAGCTTAGACAAGAAGAGAATAGAAGCTTTCGAAATGTGGTGCTACAGAAGAGTGCTGAAGAGTAGATGGGTAGGTCAAGTAACTAATAAGGAGGTACTGAATATAGTTGGGGAGAAGACGTATTTGTGGCACTACTTGAGTAGAAGTAGGGATCGGTTGGTAGAACACGTTCTGGGGCATCAAGGGATCACCAGTTGGGAAGTGTGAAGGGTAAAAATCGTAGAGGGAGACCAAAAGATGAACACACCAAGCAGATCCAGAAGGACGTAGGTTGCAATAGTTACTCGGCGATGAAGAAGCTTGCATAGGAAGAGTAGCATGGAGAGCTGCATCAAACCAGTCCCTGGACTAAAGACCACAACAACAACAACATATTTCTGTGACCCGCATTAATCACATGCAAGTCACAGAAGCATATTCATTTTATCATATTTAGCTCTTTTGTATTCTAGATAACAGCATATTGAAGATTTATCCTGAACACGTCACTCTTATAAATGTCAGTTAATGACGCATCAACATCACAAGCCTTCAGGAGCCACTATGATAGGGAAAACAAAGACCGAAATCACAAATATGGCGTAGCATGATATCTAACGTCATGGATTGCAGTACTGAAGAAAGTAGGTTGGCAGTTTAGCGTTTTTCCCTGTTAATTTTTTTTTTTTTTTACATTTTGTTAGCGTTGTTAACACTTTTTAAGACTTTCTTGTAAATGTAATACAAGTGTATTCTGCAACATTCTATGTTATTTATATTTCCGTCTGATTAGAAAACAAGAATGAAATTAATATTTAGCTGGTCATTTCCGAATAGGTGGTGATTTCCGAGTGTTCGGTTAGGCAGGAAACTAAGAGGAGAGCTTGAATTCCTGCGAGTGAAACAAGCACCAATGAAATTCATATTATTCACTGTCACAAATATTTCACTGTTTATTTCGGAATATGTAGCGATTTCCGAATGTGTGGTGACGCAGGAACCTAAGAGCACAGTTTAAGCTGCCGCGGCTGAAACGACTTATGTATAATTCCTCGCTGCTCACAAGTATTTGCGTGTTTATTTCCGAACATGTCGCTGTATTCGAGGATGTGTTTAGGACAGCTTAAATTGCTGCGTTGCCAACCTCTCAGCGTTATTGAAACGCATAATTGCATCAGAATTGTCGTACATTTCGTTAAGGTTCTTACATATATCTACAATTTACGATAAACGGACATCTGCCCTGGACTTTTTGTATCAGGTGGCATATCTAAAGGCTTCCAGGAGCAACAGAAGTTCAGTTTCAGTATTTTGCGTGATTATTGACGGAATTTAAAAGTTTAACATGCTATCACAATCTACTCGTTAGCAGTAAGTTAACACGATAAGTAAGTGTTACTATTAGTAAATAAGTGTTTGTTTTGAAATCGATGACGCTCAAATATTCCAACTTTATTCATCCATTACTCGAAAGTGGTAATACTTAGCGACTTCCAACAAACTTTAAGCATAATTTCAATCCTTTTTTAAACTTTTTCTCACTTGTATGCTTATTATGATTGTTGCCATGCAGTGGGAAGAACTCGTGATGGCCGGCCGCTGTGGCCGAGTGGTTCTAGGCGCTGCAGTCCGGAACCGTGCTGCTGCTACGGTCGCAGGTTCGAATCCTGCCTCGGGCATTGATGTGTGTGATGTCCTTAGGTTAGTTAGGTTTAAGTAGTTCTAAGTTATAGGGAACTGATCACCTTATAATTTAAGTCCCATAGTGCTCAGAGCCATTTGAACCATTTTTTTGAACTCGTGACCTGCCCCGCCCGGGTCTTTGCACTGGTACCACATAAATATCGGTATGTCCGATTATTTCACGTTAACCTCTTCATAATTCAATGCTACTGACTTTTGATTTGTTAGAAAACAATTTATAAAAAAAACTTTGTTATTTGCTTACCTTGCATGAAGACTTAAACAGGGAATGCATCAGCATCATCATCAGCATCATCCTCTGGAGATTCAGGAACAGAATAACTGGAAGTGGATGGCCGTGAATATAACTGTTTTCTTCGTGCTATTGAGGGTATTTTCAGCAGGAACAAAATTTTTGCATGAGCTGCTGCTCATACACTGACTGGCAAGTAAACATCCATTCACTGTGAAAGTAACGAGGCTATTCCTATTTTTCAGTTTTGTAAGTTTCTTACTAAAAACTCTTTCGGAGTGAGCATTTGAATGTGGAAGGGATAAACACGAGAGCGCAAACTCTGCTTGGATTGGAAATTGTCTCTCGGCAAATAAAGATTTTAGGTTGAGTATGTTCCCCCAAAATACCTCCACTTCCGAAGAGTTTAATATTTACGTCTGTTTTTACGATAGGAAGTTCCCTCCAGTCACCATCGATTTGTTGTAAATGCTTATCCTCGTCTAGAGAAACTACTCTGGGCAATTTTGACACAATAAATAGAAGAGAGGGTATTTTTTATCTTTCTTTGTTTGGAAGTGCCCTTTTAGGCGTCAAAACTGCAAGCAATCGCAATAAATCACCATGAAAGCTATATCCCTTTTTCAGTTTTGCATGAAATCCCTACGTCTGCTGTAAAGGTCTATCAAGGAATCCCGTTCATTATATATTTCTAGTTTCTGAACTGCCTTCAGAACTTCAACTCCTAAATACATTTGGCTGTCAGGAAGAAACTTTTGAGCTTTTGTTTGCGTCAGTGACAACCAGTTTCTTGGTTACGACATACTGCCGGTCCATATATGAAAGCAACATTTCATTGCACCCTTCTGCTAGCTTTTCATGTAAGTCAGTAACAATAAATTTACCACTCTGGAAATACTTATTTAAATCTGTGAATTTCAGTAAAATATAGGCCAAAAATAAATTCAATAATCTTAAAAAATTGTCATCAAGGGATCGGTGAATTTCTTCTGCCACAACCAGCCTCTGCTCTAGGTATTTAGAATCAAAATAAAGACGCAAGCATTCCACTGTTCTAAAATTCTCACAACAACGATCCGCAAAGATAGTCATCTTGTCTGTGAAGGATGCCGCAATGTATGAATTTTGATATCTAAAAACTTTTGAAATTTATGCAGTTGTGACACTAGCTTTAAAATAGTTATGAATGTTCCTAGCTAAGTCTTCACAACGACAGGGAAGATATTTGCAACAGGCTTCACTGGCACATTTTTGAAGCAAGTGACATATACATTTGAGGACAAATAGTCCAGGATATTTTTCAGTTAACCGAATAGCAAAGGAGTCTCTTGAGCCCATCATACAACCATCAGAAGTAAATCCCATAATATTGTTGTCAAAAACATTGTACTCAGAAAAGAAAGAATAAGATTAGAATAAATGTTTTTTGCTTAAACATTTCATAAAGATTCCAAAATTTACATTTGTGTGTTCATCAAAATGTGTACCCACAACACACGACATTTTAACAGATCTTACGTCCCTTGACTCATCAGTAAGAACAATGAATTTTGTATGTCTCAGTTTTTCTGCAAGTTCCGCTCTTATGGCTCTCTCCTTTCACGTTCATTAGACTCTGGGAACATATAGTGCGACGAAAATATATAGCGTCAGCACGAAATCACCTCATAACTACGCCCTCCAGGTGATCTACAACACTGAAAGTAAGATGTGTTCTGCCACGAAATTCTGTATGATTTCTCTTCTTCAGAAACGCTTTCCTTGCCATTGCCAGTCTACATTTTATATCCTCTCTACTTCGACCATCATCAGTTATTTTGCTGACAAAATAGCAAAACTCATCTACTACTTTAAATGTCTCATTTCCTAATCTAATTCCCACAGCATCATCAGATTTAATTCCACTACATTCCATTACCCTCGTTTTGCTTTTGTTTATGTTGATCTTATATCCTTCTTTCAAGACACTGTCTATTCCATTCAACTCCTCTTCCATGTCCTCTGCCGTCTCTGATAGAATTACAATGTCATCGGCAAACTTCAAAGTTTGTATTTCTTTTCCATGGATTTTAATTTCTACTCCAGATTTTTCTTTTGTTTCGTTTACTGCTTGCTTAATATACAGATTGAATAACATCGGGGATAGGCTACAACCCTGTCTCACCCCCTTCTCAACAACTGCTTCCCTTTCGTGCCCCTCGACTCTTACAGCTGCCATTTGGTTTCTGTATAAATTTTAAATAGCCTTTTGCTCCTCGTATTTGACCCCTGCCAGCTTCAGAATTTGAAAGAGATTATTGCACTCAAGATTGTCAATGCTAGAAACGTACGTTTGCCTTTCCTTACTCAATCTTCTAAGCTAAGTCGAAGGGTCAGTATTGCCTCACGTGTTCCAAAATTTCTACGGAATCCAAACTGCTCTTCCCCAAGGTTGGCTTCTACCAGGTTTTTCATTCGGCTGTAAAGAATTCGTGTTAGTATTTTGCAGCCGTGACTTATTAAACTGATAGTTCGGTAATTTTCACACCTTTCAACACCAGCTTTCTTCGGGATCGGAATTATTGTGTTCTTCTTCAAGTCTGAGGATATTTCGCCTGTCTCATACATCTTACTCGCCAGCTGGTAGAGTTTTGTCATGGCTGGCTCTCCCAAGGCTATCAGTAGTTCTAAAGGAATGCTGTCTACTCCCGGGGCCTTGTTTCGAGCTATGTCTTTCAGTGCACTGTCAAATTCTTCACATAGCATCACATCCCACATTTCATCTTCATCTACGTCCTCTTCCATTTCCGTAATATTCCGCTCAAGTACATCGCCCTTGTATGGACACTCCACCTTTCTGCTTTCCATTGTTTGCTTAGAACTGGTTTTCCATCTGAGCTCTTTATATTCTCCAAAGGTCTCTTTAATTTTACAGTAGGCAGTATCTATCTTACCCCTAGTGATATATGCCTTGTTATATTTGTCCTCTAGCCATCCCTGCTTAGCCATTTTGCACTTCCTATCGATTTCATTTTTGAGACGTTTTTATTGCTTATCTCCTGATTCATTTACTGCATTTTTATATTTTCTCCTTTCATCAATTAAATTCAGTATCTCTTCTGTTACTCAAGGACTTCCACTGGCCCTCGACTTTTTACCTACTTGATCCTCTACTGCCTTCAATATTCCATCTATCAAAGCTAACCATTCTTCTTCTACTGTATTTCTGTCCCCTATCCTTGTCAATCGTTTCCTAATGATCTATCTGAAACTCTCTACCCCCTCTGGTATTTTCAGTTTATCCAGGTCCCATCTCGTTAAATTCCCACCTTTTTTGCAGTTTCTTCAGTTTTAGTCTACAGTTCATAACCAATAAATTGTGGTCAGAGTCCACATCTGCCCCTTGAAATGAATAACAATTTAGAACCTGGTTCCTAAATCTCTGTCTTGCCATTATATAATCTATCAGAAACTTTTCAGGGTCTCCAGACATCCTCTACATATGCAACCTTCTTTCATGATTCTTAAACCAAGTGTTAGATCTGATTACATTATGTTCTGTGCAAACCTTTATCAGGCATCTTCCTCTTTTGTTATTTACTCCTATTCGATATTCACATACCACGTTTCCTTCGCTTCATTTACCTAATATCGAATTCCAGCCCCCCATGACTATTAAATTTTCATCTACCTCTACTCTCTGAATATTTTATTTCAGTCATAACTTCCGTCGGCCGGAGGCTACAGTCTGGAACCGCGCGACCGCTACGGTCGCAGGTTCGAATTCTGCCTCGGGCATGGATGTGTGTGATGTCCTTAGCTTAGTTAGGTTTAAGTACTTCTAAGTTCTGGGGGACTGGTGACCTCAGACGTTAAGTCCCATAGCGCTCAGAGCCATTTTTTAGTCATCATTCATTTCTTCAATCTCTTCAGCAGCTGCGGAGCAGGCTGGCATATAAACTTGTACTACTGTACTACCTGGCTACAACAATGCGTTTACTATGCTGTTCGTAGTAGCTCACCCGCGCTCCAATTTTTTTTAAATTCATTAGTAAACCTACTCCTGCATTACCCCTATTTGATTTTGTATTTACAATCCTGTATTCACCTGACCAGAACCTTGTTCCTCCTACCACCGAACGTCATTGATTCCCACTATATCTAATTTTAACCAATATATTTCCCTTTTTAAATGTTCTTACCTACCTGTGCGATTAAGGGATCAAACATTCCACGCTACATCCGTAGAACAGTTTTTTTTACCTGATAACGACGTCCTCTTGAATAGTCCCCGCCCCAAGATCCGAATGGGGGATTACTTTACCTCCGGAATATTTTACCCTAGAGGAGGCCATCATCATTTAGCTATACAGAAAAGCTGCATTCCCTCGGGAAATAATTACGGCTGTAGTTTCCCCTTGCTTTCAGCCGTTCGCCGCGCCAGGACAGCAATGCCGTTTTGGTTATGTTACAGGGCAAGATCAGTCAATCAGACAGACTGTTGCACCTGCAACTATGAAAAGGCTGCTGCCCCTCTTCAGGAACAACACGTTTGTCTCAACAGATACCCCTCCGTTGTGGTTGAACCTACGATACGGCTGTCTGCATCGCTGAGGCACACAAGCCTCCCCACCAACACAAGGTCCATGGTTCATTGGGGGGGGGGGGGGGAGGGGGGTGGTCATAAAAATATTTTAGCTGATAAATACGCTACTCTGTATGTTAATGGTTTCTCATGGTCAGCTACATTTTGTAACTTGGATATGTATTCGTATCTCGTAATACGACAACTGGTCTGTAAGACCAGAAATATCTGTTTTCGACAATGAAATCTCACAGACGAATCAGACATATCTTAACATTTCAACATGCGCTTTAGGACGTCTACAAAGTTGAAATCGTGATTGGGTACAATAAATCTACATTTACATAGATACTCTGCAAATCACGCTTAAATGCGTGGAAGAGGGTTCATTGAACCACTTTCACAATAATTCCCTATTATTCGAATCTAGAACAGTGGGCAGAAAAAACTATCACCTATATCTTTCCGTGAGAGCTCTGATTTCCCCTATTTTATTATGATTATGGTTTCTCCCTATGTAGTTCGGCGACAACAAAATATTTTAAGATTCGGAGTAGAATGTTGGTGCTTGAGATTTCGTGAGAAGATTCCGAAGCAACGAAAAACGCCTATGTTTTAACGGTGCCCACCCCAAATTCTGTATCATGTAAGTGGTACTCTCTCCCCTGTTTCTCGATAATTCAAAACGTGCTGCTCTTCTGTGAACTATCTCGGTGTACTCTATTACTCCTGTTCGCCCCCAGTAGCTGAGTGGTCAGTGCGATAGAATGTCAAGCCAAAGGGTGCGGGGTTCGATTCCCGGCTGTGTCGGAGATTTTCTCCGCTCAAGGACTGGGTGTTGTGTTGTCCTAATCACCATCATTTCATCCCCATCGACGCACGAGTCACCCAAGCGGCGTCATATCGAAAGACTTGCATGCGGTGAACGGTCTACCCAACGGGAGGCCCTAGTCATGCGACATTTATTTATTTATCTGGTAAGGATTCCACACCGCGGAGCAGTACTCCAAAAGAGGACGGACAAGCGTAGTGCAGGCAGTCTCTTTAGTAGATCTGTTCCATATTCTAAGTGTTCTGCAAATAAAACGCAGTCTTTGGTTCGCCGTCCCCACAACAATTTCTATGTGTTATTTCCAATTTAAGTTCGTAATTCCTAGGTATTTAGTTGAATTTTCTACGGCCATTCGGTTGGAGTGATTTATCGTGTAACTGAAGTTTAACGGATTCCTTTTAGCACTCATGTTGATGACCTCACACTATTCATTATTTAGGGTCAATTACCTTTTTTCGCACCATACAGATATCTTTTCTAAATCGTTTTCCAATTTGTTTTGATCTTCTGATGACTTTACTAGACCATAAACGACAATATCATCTGCAAACAACCTAAGACGGCGGCTCAGCTTGTCTCCTAAATCGTTTATTTAGATAAGGAGTAGCTGAGATTCTATAACACTACCTTGGCGAACACCAGAGATCACTTCTGTTTTACCTGAAGACTTTCCGTGAATTACTACAGACCTCTCCGACAGGAAATCAGGAATCCCGTGACATAACCGAGACGATATTCGATAAGTACGCAATTTTACTAGAAGCCGCTTCCGTTGCGCAGTATCAAAAGCCATCTCGAAATCTAGAAATACGGAATCAATTTAAATCCCATATCAGTAGCATTCAACATTTCGTATGAGTAAAGAAATAGTTGTGTTTCACAAGAACAATGTTTTCTAAATCCGTGTTGACTGTGTCAATAGCCCGTTCTCTTCGAGGTAATTCATGATGTTCGAACACAGTATATGCTACAAAACCCTGCTGCACTTCGACTTTAATGATGTGGGCCTGTAATTTAGTGCATTGTTCGTATTGTCTTTCTTGAATATTGGTGTGACATGTGCAACTTTCCAGTCTTTGGGTACGGATCTTCCGTCGAGCTTGCGGTTATATAGGATTGTCAAGTATGGAGCTGTTGCATCAGAATACTCTGAAAGGATCTTAATCGTTATACAGTCTGGACCGGTAGACTTGCTTTTATAAAGTGATTTAAGTTGCTTCACTACTCCGAGGTTTATCTACTTCTAAGTTACTCATGTTGGCAGTTGTTCTTGATTAGAATTCTGGAATATTTATTTCGTCTTCTTCGGTGAAGAAATTTCGGTAGGTTATGTTTAGTAACTCCGCATTAGCAGCACTGTCATCGACAGTGTTCCCTTTGCTATCGGACAGAGAAGGAAATAATTGTGTCTTGCCGTTAGGATGCTTTACATATGACCAGAATCTCCTTGGATTTTTGGCCAGGTTTTGAGACAAAATTTCGTTGTGGCAACTGTTATAAGCTCCTCTCATTGAATTTCGGGCTTCTGTAAAAGAGTGCCAACCCTCGGGGTTTGCGTTTGCTTCAATTTGGCAAGCTTATTTCGTTGTTTCTGCAACAGTGTTCTGACCCGTTTTGTGTACGAAGGGGGTCAGGTCAGCTCCGTCGTTTTTTAATTTTTTTGGTACAAATCCGTCAGTTGCTTTTGACACTATTTCTTTGAATTCAAGTCACATCTGGTCTAATGTTACATTGTTAATTTGGCAGGAGTGGAGATTGTCTCTCAGGAAAGCATCAAGTGAATTTTTACCTGCTTGTTTGAATAGATATATTTTTCGTGTATTTTTGGAAGATCTTGCAGTTACAATATTCAGACTCGCTACGACAACCCTGTGTTCACTAAGCTCTCAGTATTATTTGTCAAATGTGCTACCGCAAGCTTTGCTACTCGAGTGGGCTCATGAACTAACTCCTCTACATAATTTTCAGAGAAGGCGTTTAGCACAATTTCGGATGATATTTTATGCGGAACTCGAATTTAAGCAGTGTTGTCGCCAACATATCGTGGTAAATTGAAGTCGCCACCAACTATAATTGTATGACTCGGGTACTTATTTTAAAGTAGACTCAAGTCTTCTTTGAACCTTTCTGAGTGGGGATGTCGGTAAAAGGAGTTGTTATTTTATTCCGAATGCCAAAAAAGACCTCTACCCACATTAACTCAGACGCCAACTGTGTCCTTTCCGAATAATTAACAGTCAAACGGCGGAAATTTCTTTAAAAAAATTATGACATTTGAAAACAAAGAGTAACGACGCACAACATTCGATGATATGGCGGCCCTAACCTCGTTTGTGGCCCATTTTTCACATTCAGATGTTTATAGAGTCACTAAAAATGTGATTGTAACTGACTTCATAAACCACATACGAACGTGAAACACGTGCCACAAAGCAACTTAGTGCGCAGCCGTTTATTTTCACTTGAAAACTAGAGGCAGACAATCGACGATTCGGTGCCGGAGTCAGCTGTATACTGTATAAGTAAATTTTGCTTGTCTGCGCTCAGTTTAATTCATGAAACATGCAATAACTATTTTCGTTCACATACTGTGCCACGAATGGCATGTGTCCCGGCGAGCAATGAATGAGAAAAGGGACTTTTGCTATTGATACTAGTATCGTGCTCTGGATACTTTTTGCTTACCTATTTGCTTGCTTATTTTATGCTCATGTTTTGGGCTTTCTTGATGCATTCCGTGTATTTGAGGTAAAACGCCATTTTACATATTTTTGAAACTGTTATCTTCATCTACCTCTACATCTACATCTACATCTACATCCATACTCCGCAAGCCACCTGACGGTGTGTGGCGGAGGGTACTTTGAGTACCTCTTTCGGTTCTCCCTTCTATTCCAGTCTCGTACTGTTCGTGGAAAGAAAGATTGTCGGTATCTGTGTGGGCTCTTATCTCTGATTTTATCCTCATGGTCTCTTCGCGAGATATACGTAGGAGGGAGCAATATACTGCTTGACTCCTCGGTGAAGGCATGTTCTCGAAACTTCAACAAAAACCCGTACCGAGCTACTGTGCGTCTCTCTCGCAGAGTCTTCCACTGGAGTTTATCTATCATCTCCGTAACGCTTTCGCGATTACTAAATGATCCTGTAACGAAGCGCGCTGCTCTCCGTTGGATCTTCTCTATCTCTTCTATCAACCCTATCTGGTACGGATCCCACACCAGTGAGCAGTATTCTAGCAGTGGGCGAACCAGTGTACTGTAACTTGCTTCCTCTGTTTTCGGACTGCATTTCCTTAGGATTCTTTCAATGAATCGCAGTCTGGCATCTGCTCTACCGACGATTAATTTTATATGGTCATTTCACTTTAAATCACTCCTAATGCCTACTCCGAGATAATTTATGGAATTAACTGCCTCCAGTTGCTGACCCGCTATATTGTAGCTAAATGATAAAGGATCTTTCTTTCTATGTATTCGCAGAACATTAGAACTCATAAAAAACACATGTTTAGTAAAACACAAATCTGCACAAGTAGAAGCTACAGAAAATGTTAACACTATCTATGTTGCACTAACACTAAACATGTACACAATTACTTCCATTATCTTTGCAAAAAATAGCAGTACGTCCTTTATTTAAGTTTTGCTGGACAAATAACGTTGAATCTGTGCAGTTACAACGTTGTGCTGATTTAACACTCTGGTTTCTCTGCGTTACTTATTACCGAAATAGAAACCTCATTTTGAGAAATTACGACAACTGATACAAAACACACCATGTTTACTGAAACACAAATCTGCACAAGCAGAAGCTACGGAAAATTTTAACACTGTCTATGTTGCACTCACACTAAACTTGCACAGCCAGCATTACATTTTCTGTCCTCATTCAACTGGTTTTGCCAGAGAGACATGTAAATCCTCCATTGACTTGCTGCTTGCTCATAGAAATTCCGTTTTCCATTTGGGATGTACTGTCACAAGTCAAATAAGACTTTCTTCTTTACACTTTTAACTGACAGAATATTGTCACAGAAGATAGGGAAAACTGTGTAAGTAGGCAGTTTAGGTTTTTTTTATTGGTAACGCCACATAGCGCTCTGTATGAAAAATCACTGGCTGTGCTGTGTGCAGTCAGTGGCTGGTTGGCATTGTTGTAATACTCGCCATTGTAGGGTTGGGCGGCTGGATGTTAACAGCGCGTAGCATTGCGCAGTTGGAGGTGAGCCGGCAGCAGTGGTGGACGTGGGGAGAGAGATGGCGGAGTTTTGAAATTTGTAAGAATTGGTGCGATGAACTGTTATATATATTATGATTATTAAGGTAAATACATTGTTTGTTCTCTATTAAAATCTTTCATTTGCCAACTGTGCCTGTCAGTAGTTAGTGACTTCCGTAGTTTGAATCTTTTATTTAGCTGGCAGTAGTGGCGCTCGCTGTATTGCAGTAGTTTGAGTAACCAAGATTTTTGTGAGGTAAGTGATTTGTGAAACGTATAGGTTAATGTTAGTCAGGGCCATTCTCTTGTAGGGATTACTGAAAGTCAGATTGCGTTGCGCTAGAAAAATACTGTTGTCAGTTTAAGCACAATCTTGTATAATTTTTCTAAGGGGATGTTTCATATGTCGACCCTTAGCCGAGGATACCTCACTGGAATCTTCTGATTTTTTTCTTGTAGTTTGTGTAGTTAGTGTAGCCTTTGTTTATTGCTAGCGCGTAATTGTAGAGAGAATTTCCTCTGTAGTTGTAGTTTTTCATTGTTGTACAGTAAAACAGTTGTGGCATGCATGTAGATTTGCACCAAGTATTTTGCAGCTGCGCTTGCAATTAACTAGATATTATTTTCAGTGCTACGTTAATGTGTTCTCTTATTTCTTCTCTTCAAATTGTGTTTTTCTGTGTTATCGTGTGAAATATTGTGACAATAATGGCGTGTGAAAAACGTAATACTAGGCTCCAAAGTAAACTGACAGTGAAGACGAAAGCAGTGTGTTAGCGCCACCATGTAATGAATTAACTAATGTTCAAAGTAGTAATTTGGTAATTGTGCATAGGGAAATGGAGCGGGTTGCAAATAATGGTGTAGGCAGTGAAACAATTAGTGAACAGGGAAGCATTATCGATCGATCGGTCGGCAACAGCTCGCCTCAGGATTCCGAAGTGACAGGACACAATCTTGCAAATACTGTAGATTCAGATAAGTCAAGACACATTTTCTGTTTTTCAAACTGCGAATATTGCCGGTTCAAATGCATTGCCGAATAGCACTAAGGAACATGTTTCAGACACCAGTGCATTGTTATTACAATTAATGCAACAAATGGGACAAAAGCTTCAAAAGTTAGACACAATGGAACAAAATCAGAGACAAACACAGCAAAAGCTTCAAAAGTTAGACACAATGGAACAAAATCTTCAAAAGTTAGACACAATGGAACAAAATCTTCAAAAGTTAGACACAATGGAACAAAATCAGAGACAAACACAGCAAAAGCTTCAAATGTTAGACACAATGGAACAAAAGCTTCAAAAGTTAAGACACCACGCTTGAACAAACACGTGAAGATTTAACTAATTAGTTACATAACATTGAATCGAAATGTCAAAAAGTCTGTAATGACGTAAAAACACAAATTTGTGAGCATTTTCAACCTATTTTTTCGCGGCATGAAAATGCATTACAGAATCACGAAGCAGCCATGAAAGAAATGCAAACTGTTGTTCATGAAAATCATGAGACCTTGCAAGCTAAAATTGACTGAGTTGCATCTACCGATTCGGTTATGCAACTTGCAAAAACTCAGGAAAACTTAAAGGACACAGTAGATACGATTTCAACACAAATGGACACTGTGAAACTTGGTTCAGAAAAACACACAGAGGAAATAATTCCACTATCTGATAAAGTAGCCGAACTTTCAGATCAGTTCACTAACTTATCTACAAAGGTAGATGATGATCTGAATGACACAAAACCTGTAGCCTTCACTGACACTGAAGAGTATGAACAAATTAGAAAATTCAAACAATCAAAATCAAATCAACACACAGTACAAAAGAGAAATGTGGGAAGTGCAAGATCAGTTGGCTCAAGTAATACAAGAATTACATATTTCAGAGGACACTCGCGCTCCAGTACGGGAAGAGGGACATAGAAATACAGAACAACCAAAATAATAACACAGGGAACTTCGGAAATTATGAAAGAAATTAGCAAGGTACACCGAATTTTGAGATGGAACCGCCGAAACGACGTAACAATGACTGACATGCGACTCGCCGACATGATGATTTTGACTATAAGCTGTTCATTACTACACGTAAATTCAAAACATTTAAGAATTCTGGCAACGACATTCATCCAAAAGTGTGGCTTCATCAATTCTCTTATTGTTTTCTCCCAACTGGTCATTAGAACACAGATTAGAATTTATGTGTGGCTACTTGGAGGATGAACCAGCTGTAAGAATGCGATTGGTCATTCACGATAGCCTCAGAGAAGGAGAATTTTATCATGCCTTCCTCTCAGCATGTTGGTCTCAAGCTACACAAGACCGAGTAAAACATGGCATCATAATGATGAAACATTTCGAACAATCTGAATTTTCCAGTCTTGTGAAATATTTTGAAGACATGTTGCACAAGAATCAGTACCTGTCAAACCCATACAGCCCCTCAGAACTCATCCGCATTTGCTTAATCAAATTACCGGAACATTTACGGCATATTATTTTGGCAGGACGTTGCAAAGACGACATTGAAGCTTTTCAGGGGCTCTTACAAGAATTAGAAATTGACACTGACAATCGCGGAACGCGAAAACAGGAGCACAACAATTACAGGTCACACTTGTCACAATTCCGCGATGACAGAAATAATACACGACATGGCTCTTCGTACAACGTAAATCGTGACCAAAACAGACACCACCCGTATGACAACCGTTGGCAGAGTAGTAATAATTACAGGGAAAGATCACCTCTCCGCGGTAGTGACTATCACAGAGACAATCAGAGAAACAGACAATATGGGAACCAAAATAATTATTATCAAGGGAGACAGAATAACTTCAGACGCAACGGTCCAGCGCGCAGTTACGATTCAGGGAGAAATTCTCCACCACTTAACCGACAAGAAAGAAACTACAGGAACTACCGACATGGCGACAGACGATATGATCGTAACGACAGACCTGAATTGCAGCAGAACTGGCGGGATTCAAACAGAGCAGGGCCCTCTCGACAAGGTGAATTTGTAGAAGTTAGGTCTCCAAATCCCAATAACGACGCGCGCCAACAAAGACACAATAGGCAATGACTCATGCCGCTGGCAGCCACAAAACGTACTTCTGAAACTGACGAAGCAGCTGCCGTAGCTAGTAATTACGTAAAAATAGAAGACATTAGGGACATCTTACTCCAGGAACACGACGTAAAACATAACAACATTGCATATTCTGTGATTCACATTACAGTAAATGACGTAAAATTTACTGCAGTACTTGACTCTGGCAGTCCCATTTCAGTCATTAGTGAAACAGCCTTTAGCAAATGCAACAAATCGAACGATTGCCCTCACACTTCCGTTACGTAAGATTAAATTACAAGCTGCAATCTTTGGGAAAAGTGTAGATGTACGCCAACAAACCAACTTAGAATTCTCTTGTCAAAACCACAGCTTCTCTATGAACTTTCTTATTGTTCCATTGTTGTCGACGGAAATTATATTGGGAGTAGACTTTTTCAATGAATACAAAGCAATCTTAAACTTTCACGATGCTGAAATAAGTTTAGAGAAAGAAGGTAAGTCAATAGCTTTAAAATTTGAAGATTGGCTCTCAAACCATGACGAGGAAATTAATCGGCTTTACCTTCTGTTAGACAACAGTTCGGAATTTTCTACGGAACTAGACACTAACAATCACTCTGCAAGTACTGACAGGGATGATGTCGACGGCATATTTGAAACTAATGAGTTAATTCAGACTAAAATATAAACAATTGAGAATTGTAATGACACTGATAGGCAGGACCATTTTGAGATTTTACAAGCACATTCCACAGTTTTTACTCACAAAACAGGAACAATCAAGGGATTTCAGTACCAATTTCGTGTTCGTGAGCATACTAAATTTTGTGTTAGACAATACGTAATTCCAGCACATTATAGGGACTGCGTTAGAACAGAAATACAATCTATGCTTGACGAGGGCATTATTGAGCCTGCAGTAAGCTCATACAACAATCCATTACATGTTGTTGAGAAGAAAAATGGATCGATCAGGCTTGTCATAGATTCGAGACAAATCAATACTACACTCCTGGAAATGGAAAAAAGAACACATTGACACCGGTGTGTCAGACCCACCATACTTGCTCCGGACACTGCGAGAGGGCTGTACAAGCAATGATCACACGCACGGCACAGCGGACACACGAGGAACCGCGGTGTTGGCCGTCGAATGGCGCTAGCTGCGCAGCATTTGTGCACCGCCGCCGGCAGTGTCAGCCAGTTTGCCGTGGCATACGGAGCTCCATCGCAGTCTTTGACACTGGTAGCATGCCGCGACAGCGTGGACGTGAACCGTATGTGCAGTTGACGGACTTTGAGCGAGGGCGTATAGTGGGCATGCGGGAGGCCGGGTGGACGGACCGCCGAATTGCTCAACACGTGGGGCGTTAGGTCTCCACAGTACATCGATGTTATCGCCAGTGGTCGGCGGAAGGTGCACGTGCCCGTCGACCTGGGGCCGGACCGCAGCGACGCACCGATGCACGCCAAGACCGTAGGAGCCTACGCAGTGCCGTAGGGAACCGCACCGCCACTTCCCAGCAAATTAGGGACACTGTTGCTCCTGGGGTATCGGCGAGGACCATTCGCAACCGTCTGCATGAAGCTGGGCTACGGTCCCGCACACCGTTAGGCCGTCTTCCGCTCACGCCCCAACATCGTGCAGCCCGCCTCCAGTGGCGTCGCGACAGGCGTGAATGGAGGGACGAATGGAGACGTGTCGTCTTCAGCGATGAGAGTCGCTTCTGCCTTGGTGCCAATGATGGTCGTATGCGTGTTTGGCGCCGTGCAGGTGAGCGCCACAATCAGGACTGCATACGACCGAGGCACACAGGGCCAACACCCGGCATCATGGTGTGGGGACCGATCTCCTACACTGGCCGTACACCTCTGGTGATCGTCGAGGGAACACTGAATAGTGCACGGTACATCCCAACCGTCATCAAACCAATCGTTCTACCATTCCTAGACCGGCAAGGGAACTTGCTGTTCCAACAGGACAATGCACGTCCGTATGTATCCCGTGCCACCCAAAGTGCTCTAGAAGGTGTAAGTCAACTACCTTGGCCAGCAAGATCTCCGGATCTGCCCCCATTGAGCATGTTTGGGACTGGATGAAGCGTCGTCTCACGCGGTCTGCACGTCCAGCACGAACGCTGGTCCAACTGAGGCGCCAGGTGGAAATGGCATGGCAAGCCGTTCCACAGGACTACATCCAGAATCTCTACGATCGTCTCCATGGGAGAATAGCAGCCTGCATTGCTGCGAAAGGTGGATATACACTGTACTAGTGCCGACATTGTGCATGCTCTGTTGCCTGTGTCTATGTGCCTGTGGTTCTGTCAGTGTGATCATGTGATGTATCTGACCCCAGGAATGTGTCAATAAAGTTTCCCCTTCCTGGGACAATGAATTCACGGTGTTCTTATTTCAATTTCCAGGAGTGTATCATTATTCCTGAAACAGACAGGCCGCAAACGTTGGAAGAACTTCTTCAAAATTTTAATGGTGTAAGAGTGTTGTCTTCCATTGATCTCAGATCCAGCTTTTATCAGATCGAACTTCATCCAGAATGTAGATAATACACAGCTTTCCTTTGTTTCGGCGTTTGTTATCAGTTTCGGACACTTCCTTTTGGTTTGAACATTTCTTCGGCAGCATTCATTCGTGGGCTAAATTCAATATTACCTGATTTCTTAAAACGTCACATCACCTTATATGTGGATGATATTCTAATAGCAGAAGCCTCATGGGAACAACATAATCGCATCCTCAACATTTTGTTACGTATTTTTGCAGAATCTGGAATTACAGTTAACTTGGAAAAGTCTGAATTCGGTAGGTCAAAGGTGAGGTTTTTGGGACATATTATTTCTTCTGAAGGCATTCAGCCGGATCCTGAAAAGTTAGAAGCAATCAGAGCCATTCCAGTTCCATCCACAAAAAAACAAGTCCGCAGTTTTCTAGGTCTCGTAAATTTTTACCGTCGTTTTCTGAATATGCAAATTCTAGTTACACCAAAACTTTGTTCTCTCACTGGAAAAAATACTATTTGGAACTGGGACGAACAAGCACAGTTGGAATTCAATTCTTTGAAAGAATCGCTACTTAACGTGCCAATACTAGCTCATCCAGATCTCTCACAATATTTTTGCCTTAGCACAGATTCTTCTAAAGTCGGTCTTGAATTCCATTTATTTCAAGAAGCCACAGAAAATGACATTACTGTTCAGAAAACCATTGGTTTTGCTAGCCGAGTGCTAACAAAATCTGAAAAAAATTATTCCGTTACCGAATTAGAAGATTTAGCTATCGTTTGGGCACTTAACAAATTCCGTTTCTTTCTTTATGGTAAGTACGTAAAAGTATACAGTGATCATCGTGCATTACAATTTCTTATGTCTTCAAAATTAAATCATGACAGGTTAAAACGTTGGGCATTGTTTCTACAAGAATTCCACTTCACAATAGTCTACATTCCCGGGAAGGAGAACATAGTTGCGGACGCACTGTCACGCGCACCGGCTGGGCTCGAGAAAAGTAACACAGAAAGCAACCTCGATAAAAATTTTAGTATTCTTTACATTCAGATAGTCGCCTTTGAAAACTTCATCACCACATCTTTAAAGGACATTGCTCATGAACAAGATAAAGATCCGATTTGGAAAGACATCAAAAGTAAATGGCATGAAAAGACACACACACAGATTCGGCATTAGTATCTGGTTAGGAACAACATACTGTTCAAACGCTGCACTGTTGATGACAAGCTATGGGTACTTTGCATTCCAGACGATTTCGTTAATAAGCTCATTTGGTACATTCATTTCAGCTAAGCCCATTTTGGTCCACGAAATTGTTATCATATTCTTCGAACGACTTGTTATTTTAACAATATGGAAAAGAGAATTCGAAGAGTCTTGTCTATTTGTAAACTTTGTCAAAAGGCGAAACCATCTACTGTCTCGCATCGTGTTCCATTGTTTCCTGTCATTCCTTCTAAATTAAAAGAATTTGCTGCTGTTGATCTCTTGGGACCGCTTGTTAGAACATCTAATGGATTTTCGTACGTTCTAGTCGCTGTTGAACTTACTTCAAAATTTGTTTCTTTCACTCCGTTACGTAAAGCCACTGGACGGTCTGTATCCAACGCCTATGTTAAAAATTTCTTACGTGAAGTTGGACACGTTAGTAAAGTAATTTCAAATAACGGACCGCAATTCAGATCTGCTGTTTGCTCACGCATGCTTCGTAACCATAAAATCAAATCTGTTTTTATTTCATTGTACTCACCACATTGTAACCCGTCTGAACGGATTATGAAAGAAATCAATAAGCTTTGCAGACTTTATTCTCACAGAAAGCATCAGCACTGGGACAGATATTTACACTTATTTCAAAACGTGCTGAATGAAATGCCTCATGACTCCACTGCGTTACCACCTGTTCTTGTACTGAAGAATAAAGAGCCACCGAACAGAATCAGAGAGCTTGTACCTTTTCCGATTACACGTAAACTTCGACACAAAGACATAATTGATTTGGCTATTAAAAATATAAATTCTGCTGCAGACAAAAGGAGAAAATTACACGGTAAAGCAAATGCAAAGAAATTATATATTGGTCAGAAAGTTCTCATTAAAGCTCATTCATTGTCACATAAGAAGAAACACTTGAGTTACAAATTCTTTCTAGTTTACAATGGACATTACAGAATCCGACGTATACCACATGATAATTGCGTTGAAGTTGAAACTCTGCGTACTAGGAAGAGTAAAGGTTTACACCACATTTCACATGTAAAACCGTTTATTGAAATATAATCTGCTTTTTAACTTTGTCTTTGCCATAAAACATTTCACTTCACATTTCTAGTATGCTTTGTCACACTGAGAAACTGTTAACATGCAACAATGTTTTGAAGTTAACTATCCAGTCTAGAACCTAGGGAACATTTTTAAACAGAAATTACGAGTGCATTATTATAGTGAACAGACGACACGTTGTTGTTATTTGTACATTCTTGCTTGTAAGTTGCACGATTACGTAACGACTATAAGGCTTACATATTTAGAACATATACTGTTAATGAGGTTTTAATGCAACATTTTGGTTTACTTGAAAAGACATTACTTATTTCAAGTAGTTTTTGTGACATTAAAGATGACTTAGTATTTGGTTTATTTGACAGCTACACGATTTTATCACGACGCTACTAATGAGTGACAATTTGCAATGTTCCTTTTGCGGTGTATCTGTTTTATATCTGCACAGTTTTTCTGAATTCTTCTGGAAAGGAAAACATGTTTTAGTAGTAACTTTGTGGTATAGCTACAATGAGACAGCCTTTTCTGTAGCACAACAATACGTTACAGTACAGTACTTACTTCATCACAGCAATAAGCGTAGTAACTACGATATCTATACGCAAAGTATTTCATTTTTGTTTATCATGAGGTATGTACATTGACTTCTGCAGAACTTAGCTTTCGGAGGCGATAACTACGACACTTCCACAGAGATTATCTTACAACACGACGCACAGTTTAGCGCTACAGTACATGTAGTTGAGTGATTAATTTTGTACTTAAAACATTTATTTTTAAAGATATTTGAAGTACAATGATACATAGGTTTTCCGTGATACAGTTCATTCCATTGCTGTAATCTGCAACACCTAAGGATATAATTACATTAATCCTCAGGTAGGTACACGCTTACTTTGTGTACCATGTGTGTGGCAAGCACAAGGAGCCCTAGCTAATATGGTATTTGCTTATACAACTTTACACATCGGTACCATATTTCTGTAACACAGAATTACACAGCTATCTGATCATTTAACTGAGAGAGACAATTATTTTCCTACATCAGTGACAGATGTTTACGTAATTACACAGTTGGATAACTTCACACTTTTTTGTCTGTACTTTGTGTAATTTTCATATTTTTTCAGAACCATTATGATACTACGAGAGCTTTGAATGATGTATTTGGTATGGGATCATGATTTGTAAAGTACGTTTGAGGCAGATGACACTTTTGAAATGAGCAGAGAATTTTTTTTTAGGTTTTGAAATTATTGGAGGAAGCTACGACAATTTTGAGAATTGACTGAGGTGTTATGATGTTATTTTTACGACGACGATGTGTAATATGCTGCTGAGGTATGTTTAAGCTGATGCTATATGAGTTATTCGGTTATGCTACATATCTGTTATGATGAAACATTGAAGAAGTGTCGACGAATATGTATATGTGTAATAAGGTAAGGAATAATGAGTAGTGGTTAGGGACTCTGGTTTGTGAAAAAGGATGTTGGAAACCGAGAATCGTACTTTAAGAGTTATGAAATGTGTGTAAATGCGTGAATGTATTACAATGCCAACGAATATTTTTTGGACACTGTTATATCAATAGGATTTTGTTTCTACAGATTTGTAACGCAAATTCTTGACCTGTGAATTTTTTTTTTTTGGTATGAGACTGTCACTGTAGCGGAAACTGCTGTCGTAAATATTTCGGTACGAAAGGTAAGTGACCATGACGTAATGCGTTGTGAGCGGCCAGGTGTGGCAGCCGCCTTGAGAAAAAGTCATTAGTGTGTGCCTTTCAGAGGCACAGGTGGAGAAAAAAGGAGTCCATTAATCTCGCTATTGACATTCCTTTGTAGAAAGAATCGCAAATACGACACGCCCAAACTTGAAAACATATGATTACACTGTGGAGCTCTTAATTTATGATATTTACTAAAATACCTAATGAAACGATGAGAAACATTTCATGGCTATTGTCCTGCTAGTTGAGAGAAATGCCATATGGCTTGCTTTATGCATTTATTTACTCATTTTGTTTAATATCTAGTTTCTAGCTGCACTGCAGCATTGGTTACAATAAAATTTAATGGATGTACTAATATAGATATTTTAAGCCTACAGATCCAGTTAATAATAACTTTATGATGTACTTAAAAAAAAGAAGGAGCACAAAAAGACATTTCCCTTCACAGGAATTGCATACAGAATTTTCTTTTCAAGTACATGGTAATATTTTTTTACAATAAGTTTTTGTGGTGCACCATTTTAATTATATAGACATTAAGATGTGAATAGACATTTCCCTCATCTACATTGTTGTTTTTACTGTAATATTTTTTCTGCTTGAGCTTTGTCATGTTTAGATATAAGTTGTTGCATTTGCTGCTGCTTGCTTTGCCAATTTCCATTTTTTTGTCATTGCTGTTTGTGTTAATTTGTTTTGTGCTGCTGCATTGCCTCGTCCCTTAGTTTAGCATCTGAGCTCAGTGGATTTAAGTTAGCTTAAGAGGGGGTAGCCTATATAAAAGAATGAGTTGCGATGAATGCACTGAGAGGTTATTCAAAAAATGTACAGGATTTTCTTGGAAATAAATGATGAGGTAAGATACTGGAAAATAAATAATGAGGTAAGAAATATGTGAACATATAAATACGAAAAGCATGCTTTGATAGGATTTTTTTTTTGGTGTAAACAAATGTTGAAATAAGACGAAATATCTATGGAATGAAGTTTTGGGTTGGACAGCAGTACCAAATGTTACCCTGAAAACAAACCCTCTCCTTTCCTTTTATGTTATCCCACTATGTGTTTGTGTACCCTTGTGTATTTGTTTTCTTCCTGTCTCTGTGAACTGTTTCATAGATTTTTTTCTCTTCTAAGCTACATTCACTATGATGAGGAATGCTGTTATCCTCAAATACAATTTGCATTAATAACATGTTATTTACTTCGTAAAGATGTTTACACATTATTTATTCTGTTTTGTTCTAATGCTCATGTGTGAAGTTGAGGTTCCAAAAGTTATTCTGATCTTTTATGTATGTACTTATGTCGTAATTTTTGTAACACTGATGTATTTGTTATTTCGATTCTTTAGTAAAGCCTGTATTACAGCAAATGTTGTCTGTACTATTATGTTCTTTAATGATATATTTTGTACCTTTGTTATTGTATTCTCATGTTATAAAATTGTAATTGACACCAGTTCATCAAATTAAGTAACTTGTGGATTACATTTGACTGTACACGTTTCTGTTGTTCATAGTATATGGACAATATCTGAGAAGTAGGGACTGATAGTGTCTGCATGTGTGTTAATAATTCAGCAAGGGACTGGATAACAGCATTGCTGGTTCTAAGGACATTTCAAACAAATTCTTTGTGAGTGGACAAGTGGTGGTTTATGGACTTGCTGTATTCTTTGCAAGACTCTTCAATGGTGATTGTGCACCAACACAGTTGCAACAGATGACTGCTGGCCGTCTCTACAAGGACTACAGTGGGTCTGCACCTTTGATGACCCACCAATACCATTATTTCTACAAGGACTGCAGTGGGTCAGCACCTTTGATGATCCACCAATACCATTATTTCTACAAGTACTGCAGTGGGTCTGCATCTCTGGTGGCCCACCAATAGTAATCTCTACAAGGACTACAGTGGCTCTGCTCTGTGATGACCTACCTACCGATAGTCTTCAAGGGCGACTGACTCTGCTGTGGCCCATTACCTGTCTGCATGTCAAGAGTCAGCACTGGCTTTCCGTTGGAAGGACAACACTACTTCTTCAAGACTGCTTAGAAACCAACTACTTCCAAGTGCAATTTCTTTTATTGCTCAGACTTTGAGAAAAACACTGCAATTTTACTGTGATGAACGATCAGGACTGTCTTTATGGACTGTGAGAAAATTTTAGCTTTTGACCAACATTGTATCAATAAGTGTGTGCATTTGATATCTTTGTTATTGTGATTGTGAAAAATTTTAGCAAATCATTATTGGCCAGTGCCCAAAACAATTTGTAAAATTTTTTGTGGGGAGCATGGGGGCTATGTAAGTAGGCTGTTTAGGTTTTTTATTGGTAACGCCACATAGCGCTCTGTATGAAAAATCACTGGCTGTGCTGTGTGCAGTCATTGGCTGGTTGGCATTGTTGTAATACTCGCCATTGTAGGGTTGGGCGGCTGGATGTTAACAGCGCGTAGCGTTACGCAGTTGGAGGTGAGCCGGCAGCAGTGGTGGACGTGGGGAGAGAGATGGCAGAGTTTTGAAATTTGTAAGAATTGATGTCGTGATCTGATATATATATATATGTATATATATATCAGATCATGACATCAATTCTTACAAATATATATATATATATATATATATATATATATATATATATATATATATATATATATATATATATATATAATGACTATTAAGGTAAATACATTGTTTGTTCTCTATTAAAATCTTTCATTTGCCAACTGTGCCTATCAGTAGTTAGTGACTTCCGTAGTTTGAATCTTTTATTTAGCTGGCAGTAGTGGCGCTCGCTGTATTGCAGTAGTTTGAGTAACGAAGATTTTTGTGAGGTAAGTGATTTGTGAAACGTATAGGTTAATGTTAGTCAGGGCCATTCTCTTGTAGGGATTACTGAAAGTCAGATTGCGTTGCGCTAAAAAAATACTGTTGTCAGTTTAAGCACAGTCGTGTATAATTTTTCAAAGGGGACGTTTCATAACTGTAATGATACCTAGTGGCAGATTTCTTCCCCCCCCCCCCCCCCCCCCCCCCCCTCCTCTTGGCTTCTCTGCAATGCTTTAACGAATCCATGGCTGCTGGATGTTACGAGTTTTGCTTCTCCTCAGTGTAGTAGGATTGCCGGATGAAATGTGTAGCCAGACATACTCTCTCGGGCCAATTCAGACAGGCATGGCGCTGTCAGGGCGGCAGCGGGTCAGGGAGAGGCGCGAGCGCTCTGAGCAGTTCACACTGAAGTGGCTCTACCAAGAGAGGTACGGGATGGCCGTGCCACGAATTCAAACGAAGATACTGAGGCACTGGATTTTTCGCAACTCATAAAGTTTGAGCAGCGTAGAAGAAGGTATCGGGTACATCCCTTATGACTGAACACCTCCGACGTAATGAAAGAACATTTCCGGCATTTTTACAGAATGCGTCGAAAGAGTTTCTTGTGATATAACGAACCGATACCACCCCAGAGCGATATAGCAAAGGAATTGCAAGTTTCCGCCTGACGCCGACAGCGGACGCGAGGGACATGGCGGACCCAATGGTGAGCGCCCGCTGAGTCACAGCCTTAGCAGATGTGTACTTTGAGCGCCCCGTGCCGCTGCAGAATACGACGGCCGGCAGCAGCCCACCTGCCCCTCTCGCACTCGTAGCCACATCGCCACGGGACGCTGCGTAGTCGCTGTACGTTTCCGCGAGAAAGTCAAATACCTTGGTGTCTGGCTGGACCGGAAATTAATTTGGGGGGACCACATACAACATATGACCAACAGCTCTACCCAGTGCTCCACAGGCGTAGCACACTGAACAGACGGGTGTCGAGGTCCATGTACATGACACTTATTCGACCCCTGATGACGTACGCAGCCCCTGTCTGGGGATACGCTGCGCCCACACGCCTACGTCGTGTGCTATCATACAAAACAAAGTACTCAAAATCATAAGCAATGCTCCACGACACACGCGCATCGCGGATCTTCATCGGGAATGCCGACTTGAGACCCTCAAGGAGGTAATCCACAAACTCACCACAAGACAACACAGAAACTCCAGACATTCGCAGAACCTGTTTATTCTGAATCTGGGGAACTACGACCACAACCATAGATGGAAACATAGCAGACCAAAAGACACACTTGCAAGGACCTAACATCTATGGCCAAGTATACGCAAACACAGCGGTATAGGTGAGCCCCTGTTAACCAGCCACCCTTACTGGATATCCAGTTGGAACCTATGTGCCGAAAAACTGGCACCACGCAGGGAAGCCGTACCGTACACTACATGCAGACCCCCCCCCCCATACAATGAGATGATCTATGGCCGATCTCCCACTAATATATAACGATCCTGATTGTTACAGGAATGCAGCGGCTGCAGCAAACCGGGATACATCGCTTTCGCCATCGCCATCCACGGTAATGATTCATGATACCCACACTAACAAACCCAACCTTGCGTGAACTATCGCAGCTAGTAAGCCACTACTGGTCTTACAACCCATTCCACTGTCGCAAAAGATTTTTTCCTCTCGGCACGAACCTTGGCACTTTTCTCCCTCTGCTCTTCAAATTGCTACCCTCACTCGCGTTTCGTCCACTATCTATCACCTGATGGACTGTGTTAATGCGCAGTCTTACCCAGGCGCACGGATAACATCACAGCCCAGCATCCTGTGATCCACCTATTAGATAACTAACATGTTGACGGAGGTGACAGTAGAACTTTTGGTTTGGTCACCATGTTGGTGCGGGCTTGGAGGGACCCCATCTGTATTAAAGCTGCTCCGACTCCATCGTTGATGTTGTGGTAATAGTTAGACCCCGTTTCTTGCTGCGTTACTTGTAATGTGCCTTCGTTCGTTTGGAGAAATACAAGTTACATAGATCTTCTGTTTGTTTTGTCACTTGTACACTAATCATATCTGCTCCTGTCTAGCTTTCCTGCGACGACAGTTGCCGCACTATTCTGCAGCCCACCTCTCCTTTGTTGTTGTGCATGAAGTGGAACACAACATTTCTATACTGCGTTAGACAAAGCGAAAGACAGCATTCAGAGAAAGTGAAAGGTGATTGCAGAGCACACAGGCTGCTGGAGTGGTAGGAGTAAGTCCAGTTGAGCATCCAAATTGTATTGAAAACTTTATTTTTAAAATCGCAGCACTAACCACATGCACTGGTGACAACATATATAAATTTCATAAGATAAATTTATTACAACCGGCACTTACTCAACGATTGTGCCCTCAAAAAATTTAACATTAAGGTAAATATACCAAAGATTTACAATATGGCAAAATGCTGGATAAATCGTTCAGAGAGTGTCAACCAGACTGACAGTAAGTTGCTGCGCCAAAATCCTTTACAAGTGAAGCATAGACTCAAATTAATTGCAGCAAATTAATCAATAAACAAATCTTTTATTTAATTACAAGATCCGGCCATAAAAGCCACCACTCACCAATATGCTTCAGATTTATTTAAAAAAAGCTTTTTACCACATATACACTGCATCAGTCAGGAAAGACCAAATATGTGAGCACAAAGTAGGTAAGCACAAATATACAGAACACAAAATACTTTAGTTATATCAACAGCAAAGTCAGATTTCTCATTCATTTCTCGCTGGAACACACGCCATTTGTTAGACAATATGTGAACAAGAACAGTTACTGGATGTTTCGTTATTAAACTGTTAGTGAAGATAACAAAAATTTAATTATATAGTATATAGCTAAATCTCCCTCTAGACCTGCAACTGTCTACCTCTAGTTTCCAAATGAAAATAAATCTTAATTCAATATTAACTTAAAACGTGATTTAACTGATGTCATAAACCACATACGAATGAGAAACGCGAGCAACAAATCCGTACAGCGCGTGACCATTACGTCGAGTGTTGCGCGCCCTAGCTCGTTGCGCCCAAACGTCAAACTTGTCATCTATTTATCAGGGCTGCAAAAAGTTATTGCTCTCCATCCACCAATAAAAACACTTTTAATATGAAAAAGTTTCTTGTGCTGCCCATTTTCGGTTTCTTTTGGACTTATAGGTTACAAATTTAAAACAGTTCGTTGAGGATTTAAAAATAAAAGGGAAAAGTACTTAAGGATCAGTATCTGATTCATTATTTTTACGCCAAACAGCTTTCTCTCAGGTGGAAAATTGGTTGAAACTTCGCATTTCTCCTTTTTGTCACTGTTTTCAGCGTGCAGCAATTAAACTGCTATTTCTGTGTTTATAGTGTTATTTGTATCTGTAAGTGTTGCCAAATTTCTGAAGTTTTGCTTTGAAATGTTTTTTATGTGATTATATATGTACTGATGTAAGTTCTCTCTCTCTCTCTCTCTCTCTCTCTCTCTCTCTCTCTCTCTCTCTCTCTATCTCTATCTCTGCGTGCGTGCGTGTGTGTGTACTTTTGTTTTATTTTATTTTTTATATACTTTTTTCCCTTTTATTTTGATATGTTAGCTATATTTTGCAAGCAGAAAGCTATGTCTCGAAATCCACCAAACGTAAGCTGGCCAGCGGCTACTTTTTTCACTGCACTTTTAAAAATATGCCGAGTGGTTTGCTTATTTGAGAAATTAACAATTGCTATGGGCAGTAACGAAAATCAGTTCAGTGCCAAGCCGTGATGTGAAATTGTAATATGTCGGATGTTATTTTATTTATTTATTTATTTATTTTGCCTAATAGTTTAATCAAGATCGAATGAGAAGGACTGCATGGCGGCTAACACAAGCGAATCTCAGAACAGTGATTTTTAATTTTTTACTGGAAAAATGAAGTAACTTTACCTCATCTACATAAATCCATTTTTCTGAGGCACATCGGATGAATTCAAAGAAATGAAAACAGCAGCGCACCTTTTGGACGTTCCGCCGCGGGTGCCGTAAATAAAGTGTACCACTCGTGGCGGCGAACGGATGTTCCCCGCCACGTCATCTCTGTATGAATTTCTTCATTTTGCTAATACACTACTGGCCATTAAAATTGCTTCACCAAGAAGAGATGCAGATGATAAACGGGTATTCATTGGACAAATATATTATACCATATCTGACATGTGATTACATTTTCACGCAATTTGGGTGCATAGATCATGAGAAATCAGTACCCAGAACAATCACATCTGGCCGTAATAACGGCCTTGATACGTCTGGGCGTTGAGTCAAACAGAGCTTGGATGGCGTGTACAGGTACAGCTCCCCATGCAGCTTCAACAGGATACCACAGTTCATCAAGAGCATTGACTGGCTTATTGTGACGAACCAGTTACTCGGCCACCATTGACCAGACGCTTCAATTGGTGAGAGATCTGGAGAATGTGCTGGCCAGGGCAGCAGTTGAACGTTTTCTGTATCCAGAAAGGCCCGTACAGGACCTGCAACATGCGATGGAGCATTATCCTGCTGAAATGTAGGGTTTCGCAGGGATCGAATGAAGGGTAGAGCCACGGGTCGTAATCTGAAATGTAACGTCCACTGTTTAAACTGCCGTCAATGCGAACAAGAGGTGACCGAGACGTGTAACCAGTGGCACTCCATACCATCACGCCGGGTGATACGCCAGTATGGCGATGACGAATACACGCTTCCAATGTACGCTCACCGCGATGTCGCCAAACACGGATGCGACCATCATGATGCTGTAAACAGAACCTGGATTCATCCGAAAAAATGACGTTTTGCCATTCGTGCACCCAGGTTCGTCATTGAGTACACCATCGGAGTCGCTCCTGTCTGTGATGCAGTGTCAAGGGTAACCGCAGCCATGGTCTCCGAGCTGACTGATAGTCCATGCTGTTGCAAACGTCGTCGAACTGTTCGTGCTGATGGTTGTTGTCTTGCAAACGTCCCCATCTGCTGACTCAGGGATCGAGACGTGGCTGCACGATCCGTTACAGCCATGTGGATAAGATGCCTGTCATCTCGACTGCTAGTGATATGAGGCCGTTGGGATTCAGCACGGCTTTCCGTAGTACCCTCATGAACCCACCGATTCCATATTTTGCTAACAGTCATTGGGTCTCGACCAACGCGAGCAGCAATGTCGCGATACGATAAACCGCAATCGCGATAGGCTACAATTCGACCTTTATCAAAGTCGGAAACGTGATGGTACGCATTTCTCCCCTTACACGAAGCATTACAACATTTCACCAGGTAACGACGGTCAACTGCTGTTTGTGTATGAGAAATCGGTTGGAAACTTTCCTCATGCCAGCATGTTGTAGGTGTCGCAACCGGCGCCAACCTTGTGTGAATGCTCTGAAAAGCTAATCATTTGCATATCGCAGCATCTTCTTCCTGTCGGTTAAATTTCGCGTCTGTAGCACGTCATCTTCGTAGTGTAGCAATTTTAATGGACAGTAGTGTATGTATGTGATGTAAAACAGCGCCACGTTTCCACTATACGTCCACGCCACGCCATTTCTGTGTAAATTGTGCCTTAGCCGTGCTGCCGTGGCACTGAAGGCCAGCCGCTGCGGTGCCGTGTCTAGGTGTCTATTACGTCATTTGACCCATGTCCGGAGAATATGGACGAAGCTCAACTTTGTACAAGTATTGATATAACGCTTTCGAGTAAGGAGATCATTAATTCTTTGCAGGAGCTTTCGTTTTCAAGGAGAAATGAAACTGAACGACATTAAAGTTTGGAGGAAGGACGTCCAACACCATTGTTATGCCTTCTTCATCTTTCTGATATGTTGAAAACATACACATTGCGAAGTTCATAGTATGAGTAGCACATGTAATTATGTGCCATTTTTGCTCTCATGCTCAAGAAAAAATGCATGGTCTGCTGAGGGTTTAGACGATCTGAGGGATTCGGGTAGAGGTTTAGCACGACATGCTTCTGAAGACCGTGTAAGTCTATGAAAATCAGGCACAACAGTGAAGTGAAAGCTAACAAGAAATCACGAAAATTCTAATTGATGTCACAAGTCTTTTGTGTACTAAGCAGGAGCTGCCTTTCAGAGGTGATGATGGGATAGAAGATATCCTGAATCCTGGGAATTTCAGAACATATTTAACAGAAACGAAGATTTAAAAGCACGCTGGAAGAAATGGACTGTTTCGGCGGATTTTAAACGAATCGATTGGGTGTATAAATGACGAGATTTGTGATTACATACATTCAAGTTCGGACAGATCTTATTTTATGACTGCCTTTTGGACGAAGCAGCAGATGTTTCAGACTAGTTTGGCTGGTGGGCTGCAACGGCAACATTCAAGAACATCTTCTTGGTTTTCCTGCTGTTAGCCAAGCTAGAACTGCGGTTGCTTTATTACTTTGCTCAGAGGCGTTTTTCAGAGTTATGATATGAAGAACTAATTTGTGCCCCAGACCTATGATGGTGCTTCCGTTCTGGCAGAAGAATTAAATGGCCTGCAAGGTAAGGTCTGTGAAATTGCTCCCCAAGCCCTTTTCACTCTCTATTTTACACATCTTTCATCTTTCTCCACGCTTCAGGATATTCCTGCTTTCTTTCTCCAGTCTTCCAAACGCACAGAAAACCTTAACAGTACTGTTGGTAAACGCATTCCTTCGAACAGCGAAACGGGATATAACTGTAATGCCAAAATAATATCTCCCAGTCACGTAAACTGCCTGGGGCTGACGGTTTAAATGAAATAAATAACTGTCCAGTCTCTAGTGCAACGTCTACAAGAGAAGCCAGTGTTTCAAAAAGTAGCCTCCTACACTTTGACTTCATTTTTTTTTCCTCTGCTTTTCGAAGCATATTTTTAAAGACTGAAATGCTTTGCAACATTCTCCAGAAAAAAACAGTGATACAGTTTTGCATTAATGCTGTCTCACAACGCACATCTCAAGCGAAAAATTTAAGATAAATTGATTGACTTTTTAAATTCCATGAAATGATTGACTAATTTGCAACCTGAAGCTTTCATGAATACAGATGAAATGATTGATGAATACAATGGCAATCCGCTGGTGTCAAAATATAAACAGGTGTACTTCCATGTACTGGATATTATAAAACAACTGGAAACAGAATTTACATATTGTGATAAACTGCTCTTCTTTAAATAAGACGATACTACTTAGTTCTACTGTTATGCTCAGCGTTTTCCTTTAGACAATGTGCGGAGTTACTATTACAACCGCGTCCTTCAGGCGCTCGTAGTTGTGTGTAGAACTGTAAACTGTATTTTCTTTCCAGCATAAGTAAATGTTTCAATATATCAGTTTGGGAGACATAATCAGAAGTATGACTGACAATAAAAGGTATCAAATTCTTCCAGAAGGATTCGAACTATTTGTCTAATTGCTACCATTTCTATAAGTGCTTTAGTTTAAAGCGGTTATTCTTGTTTGAAACGCATCAAATTGTATTTGAGGCACAGTATATTCCAGGATCACTTGTCAACTCTTGTTTGTACTTTGATAGAAAAACCAGTACTGCGAATACTTCAAAGCCTAGACACATGTTGATGTTATGGAAAAATTCGGGGAGGAGGATCGATTAGTTAACTTGTTTTACAAATAACAATGATCAGACGCCCAGTCTCCAGTTAGTTTGTTAACAAAAGTGAATGTTACTATTATTAGCAACAACAGTAACAGACATATTAGTAGCGGTAGTAGTAATCGTAGTAGTAGTCGTTGTCGTTGTCGTTGTCGTCTTGGTGATGGTGGTGTTTGTGGCCGTTAGGAACGCTAGGTATGCTTATATTAAAAGGTAAGGATAGAGGATTTTCCACAGTGTTTCGTGGTCTGCTCAGAATTTAGACCCATGATCCGCCACTGTCAGAAAAAAAGGTCGTTGGTGATCTATTGAATGTTGTGTAAATTTTACCTTCTTCTGCCTAAACTATATTTGGTTTAAATTCTTCATTTGTGTGGCCGCAGTGACAAGATAAAAAAAATATCTATTTTAAGTACTAGGAAAACGACTTCAAATACCACTAATAATACGTTTGATTTACGTAGCAACTGCTACTTTTTTTTTTTAACAAAGAGTAGCTTTATTGAACACATTATCAAATTTGAGCCATTTCAAATTCAAATACATATTACATTTCTGTCATCTCGAACTCCTTGTGACACGTCTCGTTTTCGTTTACGAATACTAAGCCGCGCTGAAACTGCCTTCTGCTAACTGTGGTTAGGTGCACTGAAACAGAAATCGTTATCGACCGAGGCCATTCGACTTGCATCGAAACAACGACTCCCGCCAGTCGTCACGCCGTAACTCCTCAGTAGTCGAAGAAGTGCAGATGACAGATTCTGCGAAGGCGTGCTAATGAAGTTTCAAGGACCAATATTAAGTGGGGTAACGATCGTGAAGGTAAGATTAGACTAATTACAACATGCACTAAGGCATTTAAGTAAACAATTTTCCTGGGACCTATACGCCAATGGGGCGGGAAGAAACACCAATACATAGTACAGTGAGAAGTATGCTCTATCATGCAATTCACTGCGACTTGCAGACAACAGATGTAGATTGTAGTCGAAGAAAGAGGCCTTAGACTACATGTGGGTGGATGAAGTGAATTGGGTTTCCAAATGAAGGCTTCGAAATTGATCAGAGCACACTATGGAGTGGAAGATGTAATTCTGACTGGTGAGGAAATGAAATCTATGTGAGTGGGACAAAGAGTAAGGTAAATGGTTGGTGGACGGACCAAGAGAGTTCTTTGCTAGATTCTAAGAGCTAAGAAAACACCAAGACGACAACCTAATGGAAGTTGGGTGTACGACGTTGGGAAACATGCAGAATCAACGTGAATCCGAATGAAGACTTGACAAATTGTACAAGATTGGGTGTAAAATTCCTACTGATGATGATGAAATATGCATCAAGAATCTGTATGTACAGTATGTGATGAAAAGTATCTGGACACCTATTCGTGGAAAAATGGCTCTGAGCACTATGGGACTTAACATCTGATGTCATCAGTCCCCTAGAACTTAGAACTACTTAAACCTAACTAACCTAAGGACATCGACACATTTCTGACCGAGGCAGGATTCGAAACTCCGACCGTAGCGGTCGCGCCGTTCCAGACTGGAGCGCCTAGAACCGCTCGCCCACAACGGCCGGCCCTATTAGTGGACATTAATACGGGTTGCGCTCACCCTTCGCCTCTACGACGGCTTCAACTCTGTTGGTGAAAGTTTCAATGAGCTATCATGATATCTGTGGAGGAATGACAGCCGATTCTCTCTCAAGAGCCGAAAGCAGGGAAGGCGGTGGTGTTGAACGCTGAGATCTGGAACGAAGTTGATGTTATAACTCACACCAGACGAGTTCCGTTGGACCATTGCCTCACAAAAAATGGTTCAAATGGCTCTGAGGACTATGGGACTTAACTACTGTGGTCATCAGTCCCCTAGAACTCAGAACTACTTAAACCTAAGGACATCACACACATCCATGCCCGAGGCAGGATTCGAACCTGCGACCGTAGCGGTCGCGCGGTTTCAGACTGTAGCGCCTAGAACCGCTCGGCCACTCCGGCCGGCCATTGCCTCACAGATGATGGCTTATGACAGGGTGCATTGTCAGGCTGATATAAACAATAATCGTTTCCGAACTTTTCCTGTGCTGTATGCAGTACACAGTGATGTATTTTTATCCTTCCCTATTTAACGTTTTCTTAGCAGAAATGATGGCACCATATCTTAACCACGAAAAACACCCCCATGTAGTAACACCACTTCATCTGCACTTCATTGTCGGTACTACACGTAATGGCAGCTAATGTTCCCCAAGTATTCGCCAAACCAAACTCTTCCATTGGATTACAGCAAGGGAACAGTGAGATCCATCACCCCAGGTCACTCATTTCTAATCATTCACTCTCCAGCGGCGTCACTCTTTACACCATCCAATGCCTCACTAAGGACTGACAACAGAAATGTGTGGCTTATGAGAACTACTCGACCACTGTGTCCCATTCTTTTTAACTCCCTGTGCTAGCTGGACTGCTGCTAGCCCTTTGGAACTCACAAGTGATTCCTTCTGCTGATCTCATGCGGTTTTTTACAACCACCCTTTATGCTTTACATTCCCCATGTATCAGTACACGAGATTTTCGTGATATTGGTTTAACCGGGGTTGTTCCTTTCCTTTTCCACTTCACAATCATATCAGCAATCGATTTAGGTTGCGCTAATGACCACTGTAGTTGTCCGCCTTTAGGTAGTTTTCACTTTTTTAGTCATCAGTCTTCTGACTCTTTTGACACAGCCTGTCACAAATTCTTCTCCTGTGCCAAACTTTTCATCTCAGAGTAGCAGTTGCAACCTCCTTCCTCAGTTATTTTTTGAATGTATTCCAGTATTTGCCATCTGTTACAGTTTTTACCCTCTACAGCTTCAGAATTGCCTAAATATTCCTGATGGATTTGTTACTCAGGTGACACCAATTGGCGTGTCAAAAAGTTCGAAGACACAGAGCTCTCCAGACTGACTCACTGTGCTATTACGCATTCTCTACTGACAACACAATATTTTCTGCTACCTTCGATTTTGGCGAGTCCGTCTCTCATGACATCTAGATGTCAATTCCACATTACATACGGGCGTCCAGATACTTCTGAACTTCTGTTGTTTGGCTCACATGTTACAAGGTCTGTAGATCCCATTTTAACTGAAATTCACGTTGAGGTGGTTTTGCTACAAGCCGATGTGCAATGGCTTGTATATGCTTTTAATTGTTCTAATAAAAGCCTTTATTTACTTGAAATTCTGTTTAGTGATTATTTATATTCCAGCTAAGCTCATTATCTGTTTGGTATCGATTCATTGTGAAATTGTGTGTACACACAATTACAAAATGATAATCTCTGGGAATGAATTTAACCTGAAAGGCAATCGGATTTCTTTTACAAAACATAGCAGGCTCTATTTCGGAACGATTAAGAAAATGGAAATGGAAGAAAATGGCTATCAACAACGCTAAAATTACTAATCGATATGGTTTATGAAAGACGGTCACATTAACATTTATTACGAAAATCATTGTACTACAGAGAGGGTAACTTTTAATAAGTAACACGAAAGATATTCCAATAATAATAATCACTTACACAAAAGATGGGACTCAAGACTAGACAAGTCTCTAATCAGCTTCACAGTTAGTGAGAGATAGCTTAACATTGATAGTGTTATCTGTTTTTTAGACCAAAAATGAAGATAATTTATCCTGCTCTAGTTACATGTACTTTGCTTTTTATCATCTCTTTGGGCTTATTACATTGATAACTGTCGTATAATATTTATACTACAAAACATACATGTTATATACCAAAAAGGGGAGCTAGAATTTCCCCTTGAATTTTATGACTAGACATGTTTACTTTTCTCACTCAAAAATTCAACCAAAGCCACAACATTATTCTACAGTTTCTTTACATAGGTGGAATTACATAGTTATTAAGGTTGTCGTAAGTTATCAGTTTATTTCAACTCCCAAATGTTTGACACCTTTACAAGGCCCATGATTACAGATACCTGGATATTTCGTTTAACCTTTATACATAATAATTGCAGGAGTGTCGTTTGTACGCTGAAGTCTTAAATTTAACTTGAGCTCAGAACATTTTTGTTGCTTTCCCATCCGGGAAAGGTCCACAGGAAACTGAGCAAAAACTGCAGGAAAGGCTTCAAGACATTTAGCTCTATTCTATGTTAATGACATTTGTAATACAACCTTGTAATATATCGAAATATTTAAGGTTAGACAAAAATATTAACTAGTTTCCTTGTCAATTATTCATTAATATATACAAGTAAGGTATTGCTAACAGTATTGAAGCTTTTCTTTATATTTCTATATGTTAATGACATCTGCAATACAACTTTTTAATATATGAAAATATTTAAGATTTAACAAAAATATTAACTATTTTCCTCGGTCGGGCACACAGTTTTAATCTGCTAGGAAGTTTCATATCAGCGCACACTCCGCTGCAGAGTGAAAATCTCATTCTGGAAACATCCCCCAGGCTGTGGCTAAGCCATGTCTCCGCAGTATCCTTTCTTTCAGGAGTGCTAGTTCTGCAAGGTTCGCAGGAGAGCTTCTGTAAAGTTTGGAAGGTAGGAGACGAGATACTGGCAGAAGTGAGGCTGTGAGGACCGGGCGTGAGTCGTGCTTCGGTAGCTCAGATGGTATCGCCGGCACGGTAGCTCAGCGTGTTCGGTCAGAGGGTTATCTGCCCTCTGTAATAAAAAAACTGAGTGAAGGGATCAATAACGAACTTCAACGGGCGTCAGGGGACGTCCGCCACGAAAAATTGCAACGGACTATAACGAACAAAATGAGATTCATTAAAAAAAAAAAAGAGTGATAGAGCACTTGCCTGCGAAAGGCAAAGGTCCCGAGTTCGTGTCCCGGTCTGGCACACAGGTTTAATCTCCCAGGAAGTTTCAACTATTTTCCTGGTCAGTTATTCACTAGCATATACAAGTACAGGAATTACTAACAGCATTGATGCTTTTCTTTGCATTTATACATATATTTTGAAAAGTTTTCTGGGTTTCCCTTTACTACTTTACACAAGAGACCTTTTTCTTTACTTATACACTGAACACGCTGAAGTTAGTCTAGTTATAAGGGTGCTTCACATACGCTATTTTAATATTGTTTTGAGTTTCTACATTCAAATCTGTTAACCACGACATTCACATAACGGTTTTTATTGTTAGCGTGTTGACGTACTGCTAGTTGGTGTTGGTGAGACGAGAAGGCTCCCGATCAAATGTGGTGTCTTGTTCCGAAGGCAAGACCCTCGGATGTGGACAAGTATCGTTGTGTGCAGGCCGGGGCGTTGTCAGGCGACAGCAGGTCTCAGGAGACAAGAAGTTCCCTCCCTTACAGCAGGCCAGTCAGCTCATCATGCGGGGATTGACGTGAAGCATTTGTCCTTTTATCAGTACTACAGAATATACGGTTTTTCATGTTGGACCTAGAGAGAATTTCTTAGTTCATATATAACAACTGTTTACTGTTCGTTGTGGCTGTGGGTTATTGGTTTCGATGTTTACGTTCTTGTTTCAAGCAGGTATCTTGAACATTATTTGCGTATTAGTGCACTGCGGCTTCATTTGTCGTTATTGCTCACATAATATGTTTCCTCTGTATCGATTGCTGCAATTTGTAATTGTCTTTCATGAGCGTAATCGATACAGATTTTTAAATAGCTGAACAGTTAGCACGGCACGACAAAAGTCAGAAGTGAGCGGTGTGTATTTGCTGCATTCCGCTGGCACAGTCTGCTTCAAAAGCACTGTAGGCGGCAGGCAAAACAGTTATAAGTAGGAGACACTGTTCGTCTGCACTGCGTATCCTTCTTACGACTTTGCAGCAGAATACATCATACAATTACTGCAGATAAGATAAATTAACAGAATTGTCAGTTCCACGTTTCACATTATATTTGTCGTCCATTTCGACGCACTAGCTTCGTGACTTTTTGTCACTTTGCAACACTAAATTTTGCGTATCATTCGGCAAGAGTTCTAGATACAACATATTCGCTTCGCTCTGCTCTATAGACTCACTCTGAATAACACATTTTTTTAAAAATTATGGGTGTCATTCCTATTTAACATTTTAGTTTAATCCACAGCTTGTGTTTTATTTTATTGTTGACAAGTGTTGTGTTTTACATGATAGTTCCTCAATTCTTTTATTTACAAGGTTTCTTCCTTTCGCTATCGTAATCTCTCATGTGGTCATGTTGTAATATCGTGAGGCCTAGCTCTACATGCATGTGAGTGTTTTCATGCCTATGCGCGAAGAGAAAACGTTATGGATAAAGTGAAATCTGCACGAAACAAAAACTTACCTTGTCTAATGCCGAACTAATTCTTCGTATCACGTTAATGAAAAAATATGACCCACTATTGTTACGACGCACAGTCTGGTTACGTACCTAAGGTTGGCAACGAGTGTTAACACTCCGGAGTTGCGCGAAGTCAGACGACTTACCGATCGCTGAGGGGACAAGTAAACGTGTGCTACCAGTACTGTTGCCACATCTAGCTGGGACTTCGTCGGGACACTGTGAAGTAGGGTTGTACAAATGAAATAAAAATTTATTTAATGTAATTACATTTTATTTAGAACACAATTACATGGAACTCGAAGCGGCAGAAGTAGCCTACACTCAAAGCAGAACGCCTTGAACTACCAGAGATAGAACGTTCATACTCACAAGGCATGTCGGCCGCCGGGCTCCAGATCAACATCGATACCGCGGCGCAACGCCATCTACTGGTAAAAGTGCCAGCGGTTCTCGTTGTTGCTGTAAACTGAGGATGATAGATGAGTGCGACGTGAGCAGACGTGCAAGATGCCTCGCAGTCGTATGCGCGAACCGTACCGTCAAATCAGTGAGTTTGAAAGAGGGCGCATCATTGGCACGGCATTAGAATAGCCCGTCCTCCCCCTTAAGGGAAGGGAATGAAATGAAAAAAAAAAAGGCACGAGAGAATCTGGTGGGGAAATTGCTGCTAATGTGGGACGAAGTATTTTGACAGTGCAAAGGGTGTGTGCTGAGTGGTTCACAGAAGGCCGTAGGACACGAAATTAGGTTGCACCACCCCCACCCAAACGACCTCCCGACAAGATCGACACCTCATCCGATTGGCGTTGCTGGGCAGATCTGCGTCCTCCTCGGCTCTGGAGAAACAGTGGAACACGTCGAACACTATCAAGGGTGACAGTCCATCGCCATTTATCATGGCATCGGTTACGTGTGCGTCGTCCACTTCTCCATCTACCTTTGACGAATGTGCAGAAACTTGTTAGACGAATGGTTCAAATGGCTCTGAGCACTATGGGACTTAACTCTGAGGTCATCAGTCTCCTAGAACTTAGAACTACTTAAACCTAACTAACCTAAGGACATCATACACATCCATGCCAGAGGCAGGATTCGAACCTGCGACCGTTGCGGTAGCGCGGTTCCAGACTGAAGCACCCAGAACCACTCGGCCACACTGGCCGGCCGTGTTAGACGGCAATCGTGTATGGAACGACGTCACTGGGGACAGAAATGGGATCAGAGAGTGTTTTCGGACGAATCCAGGTTCTGGTTGTTTGAAAATATGACCAACTTTGGTTCGCTGCAGACATGGGGAGCGGAATCACAGTGATTGCATTCGCACAAGGCATTCAATGTTAACTCAAGGCCTTAAGGTGTGCGGTGCTATTGGGTACAACGAAAAATCATAGTTGCTGCGTGTCCAGGGCACTGTGACCATTGTGACCTATATATGACATCTTACGACCTGTACCCATACCCTTTCTGCACAACACCCCAGACGCCATTTTTCAGCAAGACAATGCACGATCACATGTTGCTGCACTTACACGTGCCTTCTTGGTGTCACAGGACGTCAGCTTTTTGCTCTGGCCAACCAGATCACCAGACTTGTCATCAATCGAAAATGTGTGGAATGTGATGGGTGCAGAGTGTGTGAACCAGTGCCAACCGCCACATATGAACTTCGGAACAAGGTGAATGCAGCATGGGTGGCTATAACACAGAACGGCATTCGCGCCTTGTGCGCTTAGGTGACATGACGCATGAAATAAACTATCAGGTTCCATGGCGGACCCTGTGGCGTCTAGACAACAGAACACATGCTGAATCGAGGTGTCTGAAAAACTAATCATTCCCACCGAACATACTAATGTACATACCCTGTGAATATGAACGTTATACTTTTATTAATTTCTAGTTTCTGCTGTCAGTCAACAGCTCCGCCATTATACCAGTGATGCTCCGCCATTGACAATGTCAATCAACAGCTCCGCCATTACACCAGTGATGCAAGTGAAGCAGCAAGATGATGAAATTATAAGTGATCAACTGTCATATATAAAAGCCTTTCACATTATTCTCGTAACACATATGTGATGCAAATCTATCATCATCCTATACCGGCTGTGATATCATACATAGTCAACCACAAGGAAGAAAACTCGCAGAAGACATCACTGATTTCAATTTTTAGCCATACACTGTCCACCTCACCCCCCCCCCCCCCAAATGCCACACCAGCCGCTACAGTAACAAACAAAGCTTAAGACTGTTTATTTTTAAGTACCATTTTTATGTATGTATGTTTAAACGCCTGAAGATGAACAGAACATGTTCGAAACGCGTTGTATTATGTTAGATTAAACATAAAACAAAAAAAAGTGACTGGTAGCAGAAACTAGAAAAAATTATGCCACACAGTCACGGTTCACAAACGCAGCCATCATGGCCGAAAATAATTATGAACGTATTATCTCATGTCGTTCAAGGTGTTATGTTTTTCTGATCATAAGTGTAGTTAGTATACCATATTTTTCGGAAGATTTCACTTTTTTCAGCAAGTCTTTTTTCCCTTTTACGTATTTACAAAACTCCACATATGTCAGCTTGTAGTTAAACTGGCACTGTAAGATTGATTCCTCAGTCCCTGGTGGTTGTCGATTTCTTTCATTAGTCTACTGGGCCAACATCAGCGAAAATACTCATTCCACAGTGGCGTTGTGTGCGGGAAAAGAAAGCAAATACTTCCGTAATTTTAGCATTTGGCATTTTCGTTCAGGGTTTTCGGTTTCCTTAAGAAAGTCAATCCCCCTTTCTTCCCCGGAGTGTTTGGACTTCCACTCTTCCGAGTCACGCTTAGTTAATACAGTTCCTCAGATACATATATTCCTGAATATAGTTGTCACCTGAAATCTGCACACCATTCTTAGCCAGATATATAAGAATGTCCTCAATCGTCACCCTGTTTGAGGTTTCAGATAGTGTCATCCAGTCAGATACTTATATTTATTTAAAGAAATAGCCGATTCCTCTAAGTAATCAAATGCTGTGGTATAGAAAGCCATTGTCTCATCCTCAAATTTCGAAATCAAATTCTTTCTTGGTTAGGGTTCTTAGTCTGGTTTGCATGCCAATAAAATTCGCAGTTTTCCTTTCATTCAGACATATTTGAGTATCGATTAATATGTTCCTCATGTCAATCATCGAGTTTTTCTTCTTCTCCACACTTTTTACAGTTTTTCAACAGAGTCAAGTTTCACTGCAGAAACATGAATTAAATTTCACTGATCGGACTACTGAAAAAATTTGAAATTATTCTAAGATGGCCTCACTTCGGTGTCAAAAAACTGTTTTAATGGAATCCAAAGCTTCAGAATCCTCTCGACTGCAGGCATTAACGACAGTCATCTTCTGTTTGAGGGAGGTAGAAGAGTCTGAAGCTTGATGTCAACAAATAATCAGAACTCTTTTAGCTTCTCTGTCCTTACCGCGTGTATTGAAAAATAATTAATATTTTTATGACGATTATTTCAGTTTTGACAGTTAAGACTTCAGCAGCGCATTATGTATAGTATTGTGGAGAATATGGGCAAGGTATCCGATTCCTTCTTCATTTTTTCTAGTTCTTCTTTAATTTGGTGAAACATATTCCGCTGGCCGCGTTTGTCTCCACAAAAAGCGATTAATTTACCTAAAGGAATTAGCAATTGTGTTAAAGTGTCTAGACAAAACAGTGCAGTTGTGTCCAAGGTTTCGTCATTCAGGGAATCAAACTTGAACAGCTTCTGTTGGAGTTCTTCGGTTTCAAGTATTGAACAATTAAAGAAACATCTTTTCATCCTTGAGATTCGTTGCATCGGTGCCTATGCCGTAAAATGAAACTTCTTGCAATTGTTTTATGCATTTGGGCACGGAGTGTGGTGCGAGAATGTTGCTAACAATCGCTGTAGCTTTGGACCTGACTGTAGACTGCTTTTCGGCGACATTGGAGTCAGGATACATTGCAGCATTCAGTTTTACGGTACAGTCAAGAGAACTGAAGGACTGCAGATGCTTCACAATTTTTAAGATGTTTGTAGTTCTGTAACAGTAACGAGTAATTGTTCTTGGATATTTTCTGTAATCATGAATGTAGAAATAGGCTTTAATGTCGATGCTACTGAGAATCTATTTGCAGATTCCTCGTAGAAATATGATGCCTCACTTCTGCCTTACCTCCCTGGGTTACTGAGACGAAACAACTGCAAGTCTCGCACAACGCTTCCTGATCCCTATGTCCTTTCTTGACAAAAGACCACACTTTTGAGTAATCATTTAAAAAGTGTCAATTTCTTCTTTTCTTCTTAGGCATTTTCGTAAGCTATGATAAGTTTCATAGACGGTAAACAATCGACAATAGCACTTTACTCTTCGAAGTACACGTCACTATACACTTAACGCCCTACATACCCGCAGTAAACACTTCAGACATTACTAACTTTTACTCGTTCGTATTACTTTTAAAAGGGATCGTCTTGTTATCAGATCGCTATTCAAATGGGAACTGCCCGATTCTTCCGCGTGGCACTGCTTAAATAGTTCCAGCCGCGTACTACTGGAGAAGTCTGGTATTTTCTCGAATGATGGCGCCCTTATCTGTAAGACGAACTTGTCAATATAAACTTGTCGACCTAAACAAAACTAACGAGGGTGCATTTACAGGTTGCGCTAACAAATGCTGTTACTTCAGTACTCGAGCTAAGCTCGTATCACTATTTTGCAAATTCGCTACAAAATTCTGTCTTGTCGGGATGTCGGGACAAGAACGTCAATTATGGTGACGGTTCCGATATATCGGGACAGATGGCGACCCAGTTGTGCACTACATTTACAAAAGATCATAGTTCACTTCATCTGTCATCTTTAGGCCTATATTGCTCTAAATGAACGTCATTGCTTTAATACAGGGTGTTTCAAAAATGACCGGTATATTTGAAACGGCAATACAAATTAAACGAGCAGCGATAGAAATACACCGTTTGTTGCAATATGCTTGGGACAACAGTACATTTTCAGGCAGACAAACTTTCGAAATTACAGTAGTTACAATTGTCCACAACAGATGACGCTGCAGTCTGGGAAACTCTATAGTACGATATTTTCCACATATCCACCATGCGTAGCAATAATATGGTGTAGTCTCTGAATGAAATTACCCGAAACCTTTGACAACGTGTCTGGCGGAATGGCTTCACATGCAGATGAGATGTACTGCTTCAGCTGTTCAATTGTTTCTGGATTCTGGCGGTACACCTGGTCTTTCAAGTGTCCCCACAGAAAGAAGTCACAGGGGTTCATGTCTGGCGAATAGCGAGGCCAATCCACGCCGCCTCCTGTATGTTTTGGATAGCCCAAAGCAAGAAATGGCTTTTTGAGGATTCAGGGACGATGGGACTGCAACATGGGGCTTTTCCATTCCCCATATGCGCCAGTTCTGTTTATTGACGAAGCCGTCCAGGTAAAAATAAGCTTCGTCAGTAAACCAAATGCTGCCCACATGCATATCGCCGTCATCAATCCTGTGCACTATATCATTAGTGAATGTCTCTCGTGCAGCAATGGTAGCGGCGCTGAGGGGTTGCCTCATTTGAATTTTGTATGGATAGAGGTGTAAACTCTGGTGCATGAGACGATACGTGGACGTTGGCGTCATTTGGACCGCAGCTGCAACACGGCGAACGGAAACCCGAGGCAGCTGTTGGATCACCTGCTGCACTAGCTGCGCGTTGCCCTCTGTGGTTGCCGTACGCGGTCGCCCTACCTTTCCAGCACGTTCATCCGTCACGTTCCCAGTCCGTTGAAATTTTTAAACAGATCCTTTATTGTATCGCTTTTCGGTCCTTTGGTTACATTAAACCTCCGTTGGAAACTTCGTCTTGTTGCAACAACATTGTGTTCTAGGCGGTGGAATTCCAACACCAGAAAAATCCTCTGTTCTAAGGAATAAACCATGTTGTCCACAGCACACTTGCACGTTGTGAACAGCACACGCTTATAGCAGAAAGACGACGTACAGAATGGCGCACTCACAGACTGCGTTGTCTTCTATATCTTTCACATCACTTGCAGCGCCATCTGTTGTTGAAAATTGTAACTACTGTAATTTCGAAAGTTTGTCCGCCTGAAAATGTACTGTTGTCCCAAGCATATTGCAACAAACGGTGTATTTCTATCGCTGCTCGTTTAGTTTTTATTGCCGTTTCAAATATACCGGTCATTTTTGAAACACCCTGTATTTATTCTCAGTAAAGTATTAGGCTACAGAAGTCCTTCCAAGTACTTTAAATTACACTAGGGAAGTACTGGACTCAAAAAAAATTCTTTGAAATATTGACTTGGTGAACTACTCATGCACTAATGGAAATTTATTTCTGTCAACATTAGTCTTTGGCTAAAAAATGTAGCACATTTTGTCACACGGCATTTACACCTTTATAACAGCACACTTATAGACATGAATAGACACACATACTAAACATACAAATAAATATGTTTTTGAGACCAACAACCATGTTTGTCGCTAAGTATATTTCTTCACGTCCTGATGAGAATAAGAGTCTTTAATACGGTTCGGCTCAGTGTATGCAAGTAGGCAACTACATTCCTAAGGGATTCTTATAATCTTGTAGTATCCTGTAAACAGCATCTGCCATTTGCGACTTTTTTTCGGCAGTATGTCTCTTAGTTCATTCACGTTGTTGCTCAAAATTCACATATGTCGACTTTGCACATTACTATTTTTCTTATCTGAACTCATGTCTTGTGAAAAGGAAGGAAACGTGTTGTCTGTAGACATTACCTTAGTACCTACGAATCTAATCCTGACATAACATACTGTGTCCTGCCTTACTCTTAATAAGTTGTAATATTAGTTCTTTCCCATCTTTGTATAATATACACTTGGCGCAAGAGAGGTCGACCAATGCATTCCTCTTCTGCAAAAAATCTATCCCCCATATGCAGCCCACCAATAAATTCTCAGGGACCAGGAACGTGGTTGTTATTGCTCTAGTACCTGTCTGTTCTAAAACTTGGGTTTGCACACGGACATTTTTAGCCCTGTTGCCCAAAGCACCTCCCGTTTACAGTTTTGCAAAGGAAAGGTATGTAGTGCGGATGTTTCACAAGTCCTTTTATACAGTTCCAAGGACATGATATTCGTTGCAGCTCCGGTGTCTATAATGACAGTAGTAGGCACTAAGTGTAGTGGCTTGCGGGACTCGCCCCCTACTCCTGTCGCGACCGTCGTTCTAGGGCAATGAGGTCGCAGTGAGCCTGTTGCCCCTTAGGTGCTGGGTCTGCTATCCTGCACCACTTCGATTAGCGTGACAGGCGGGTGATGTCGCCATTTCTGCTCTCCTGTATTGTTGGGTGCAAGAGCATTTTGCTGCGTATTCGCATTTCCAGCTGACGTGAGTGTATTCCCCACGTCCTGTTGCAAGTTACTTCGCTGATTATTTTGCCATTGGTTTTGATGATTGTTTCCTTACTGGAAATAGCCAGGATTGCACCAAGTATCTTGTCGCCTGCGTTTACTAAAAGGTGACGAATTTTCGTCATTTCATAGTCTTGTTATTTGCACCATTATAATTGTTCTTTCCATTACCACTAGGATTGCAATTATTATAGTGGTTGTTACTGTTCGCACTGCTGTTACCATCATTAGATATCGCTTCCTCATGTAGTAGATCAACTGAGTCAAGGGTTAACATAACAATATCTACGCCTGAGTCTCGTACATGTATTAATTTTTCTTTAATATGTATTGGCTATTTGGCTTTTAAGAACCAGATTACTTCTCGCTGCGACATGGGCTCATCCCAATACCGTTTTTTAAAATATATTTTTCAAAATACTTCCGGAGGATCCCCTGTCTGCTATTGTGTGGTTCAGGGTGAAACACTTCCCGTCGAAGTCGTTCTTGATCTTTGCTTCACCAATATTTAGTCAGAAATTCTATTTATAACTGTGCTTACGTTTGACAGTAATCTTCTGTGTCATTTGCCCACAATGCACCATCCCGTAAGATACGTGTGCACAAGAATTGAATTTTTTGCTTGTAAGTCCACGTTTTAGGCATTGCACCCCAAAAACTTCTTATAAAAATCACTGGGCGTGGGCCTTTTTTGTCCGGAGTGAACGTCTGAAATTGTCTATACTTTAGTAGACTCTTGTCAATAAATTAGTTGATTGGTTGATTTGAGGGAGGGGAGCCGCCCGCACCTCAAAGGCTAAGTGAGTGGTTGACACACTAGCACTCACTGCTTCACAGCTGTTTCACTGCATGCGGCGAGTCGGTGTGTGTTTCAGCAGTTCTGTTCGTAACGGTCTTGGTATCTTTAACCAGACCCTTTCCTGCTGAAACTTTCTTTTTGATTTTCTCCACTTCTTCAAATATCTTATCATGCCACTGCGACATTCTGTTATCCACTTCATTAGTTCCATTACAGGCTAACAAAGCTTCGTCTGTAGCTTCTTTTACTATCAACGACAGCTCATTTTGAAAACACCCCCTCAGCTGATCGCCCTTTTGGGTAACTAGTGGGAAGAGTGAAGGGTAATCGTTTTACTTCTGTTCTCAAATTATTCTTGTATGTATGTCTTGCTCTGCAGCAACGTTCTGCACTAGTCTAGCAAACTGCTGAAAGGTGTCTTCCATTGTTCCCTGTGCAGTTTTGACCTGCCGAGACGAATTACGCACAGTCGCCGCCAAATCTTTGTATGCTTTCTTTAGTTCGGTAAATTCCGCCCTAATACACTGAAAGTTTTGTTTTAATTGAGAATTAATTCTTGATCCTCGTTCAGATGTCAAACGTTCAAAGTTAGTATTCATATTTGAACTGAACTGTGCATTTACTTCAGTATGTAATTCAGTGCGATTAATTAGAGCGATTTATTTAAAAAATTACGAGAATCAGTGAACGATTTGGGTGGCGTCTGAGCAGTTTGCTCACATTCTGCCGACATCTGTTTATCAGTTACGTCAGAAACAAAATTTTTGATTGATGCGCCGATTACGTCTTGCTCATCAATCTCCGATTCTATATCGATAAGGTCCGCGGTAGTTGTTACTTTTGGTTTTTCCGTTTTCCCTATTTTAGTTTAACAAATAGCTTTTATTGTAATCGAACAATTACCAATGCCTTGACGGTTCTATAATTATCAATGCCTTAGCGGTTCAGCTAAAGTAATATTTATGAACTATCTTGATTTAATAATTATTAGCGCGCGGTGTATTATGAAGCAATCTATCAGCACTTCGTGATTTGTCTTACAGTTCGGCCATATCTTTTACGGGTTTAATAAATTTGATAAATTAAGCGACACTAATGTGAGACACGGTTCTTTACTTTACTCGCCCTACCCCAACGACACACACAACGATAAGTGAAAACGATGATTTTAATACCTTTCGTTGCATAGGGCAGCCCAGCAGCGCGTGATTTATACTTTTGAAAAAAATTTCTAGTTGGTTTCCGCGATTTATCTCCTTTTTCGTTCTTTTTCTGTTGACATACTCTCTCTCGTGTGATTGTTGCACATGCAAAACAAAACACAAATTTTAAGTACACTATTATAAAAGAAATAAATAATCTTTTACATAAAACGTGATAAGTCCTACAATTTCGTAGTCGTTCTATTTTTTTGGCACGTACGCTACAATATTTGTAGTTCCCCCCCATTTCTAATTGAAGTGTCCGCCCCAGGTAGCTAAGTGGTCAGCGCGGCAGACTGTCAATTCAAAGGGCTCGGGTTCGATTCCCGGCTGGATCGGAGATTTTCTCCGCTCAGGGACGGGGTGTTGTGTTGTCCTAATCATCATCTTTTCATCCCCATCGACGCGCAAGTCGCCGAAGTGGCGTCAAATTGAAAGACTTGCACCAGGCGAACGGTCTAACCGACGGGAGGCCCTCGTCACACCACATTTCATTTCTAATTGAAGTTCACGTTGATGTGGTTACCCAACACTAGATAAAAAAATAACGTTCCCCATTGCTTTTGCTATAACCCGATGAGCAATGGCTTGTATATGTTTTCAATTATTTTAATAAAGCCTTTATTTACTTGAAATTCTTTTTAGAGAATTCATAGAGAGGCTCATAATCTTTTTGGTATCGATATGTTGTGAAATTGCGTATACACACGACTAAAAAATAATAATATGTGGAAACAAAATTTGGCAGGTTTCTGTTTCGGGAATATTAAGAAAATAAAAATGGCGCTGAAATCAGAAAATCATTGTACTGACGGTAGGGTAACTTTAAATCAATAACACGATAGTTATTTTCAAAAAAATGCTTATTATTTAAATAATATTAATCACGTGTACAAAAGATAACACCCAAGACAGTACAACAGTCTAATCAGTTTCACAGACAGTCAGAGAGAGCTCAACATTGATAATGTTACCGGTTTTATAGACCAAAAACTAAGATCATTTCTCCTGGTGTACTCACGTGTACATTACTTTTTATTATCTCTTTGTTTTTATTACACTGATTACTGTCGTATGATATTTGTATTAAGCAATATATATGTCATACTCGAGAAAAAGGGACTCTAGAATCAGATAGAACAAATAATAAAAAATGTTTGATGGTGGCATGGAACTTCTGTTTCTTTATGTAGTACCGTATACTAACTGTAGTACCGTATACTAACTGGTAATATGCTTGCCACCTAACAACTCAAACTCGAATCTCTCCATGTTTCCAAACAAAATGCTTACCACTAGTAGCCCAGTTTAACCAAACTTGTTGCTCTTCCAACCAAATTTGTCAATCTGTCCTTATAGAACAAGCGTCAAACTAGCCGATAAGCTATACGCTGATTATCCTACTCGACTGGTCGTATCACGGTGCACGATAACAGCAGTTTGCAAAAGTCTCTATCATGACTAGGTGGACACTAAATGACGCAGATGAGGAAAATATTGCCACAGGCTAAAAAAAGAGTGGACTGATACTGAATAACATGGGCGAGGAGAAAAGATAGCTTGAAGTGTTGAGAAGGCGTAAGGTGATTTAACATGTCTCCTTTAAATTCTCAGCTGTGTTCGTCATATCTTATGTAAATCGAAATCAGAAAATCAAACGCTTTTATGATTCTGCAGCCGCATGTGCAATCACTTATACACTCCTGGAAATTGAAATAAGAACACCGTGAATTCATTGTCCCAGGAAGGGAAAACTTTATTGACACATTCCTGGGGTCAGATACATCACATGATCACACTGACAGAACCACAGGCACATAGACACAGGCAACAGAGCATGCACAATGTCGGCACTCGTACAGTGTATATCCACCTTTCGCAGCAATGCAGGCTGCTATTCTCCCATGGAGACGATCGTAGAGATGCTGGATGTAGTCCTGTGGAACGGCTTGCCATGCCATTTCCACCTGGCGCCTCAATTGGACCAGCGTTCGTGCTGGACGTGCAGACCGCGTGAGACGACGCTTCATCCAGTCCCAAACATGCTCAATGGGGGACAGATCCGGAGATCTTGCTGGCCAGGGTAGCTGACTTACACCTTCTAGAGCACGTTGGGTGGCACGGGATACATGCGGACGTGCATTTTCCTGTTGGAACAGCAAGTTCCCTTGCCGATCTAGGAATGGTAGAACGATGGGTTCGATGACGGTTTGGATGTACCGTGCACTATTCATGTCCCCTCGACGATCACCAGAGGTGTACGGCCAGTGTAGGAGATCGCTCCCCACACCATGATGCCGGGTGTTGGCCCTGTGTGCCTCGGTCGTAGACGACACGTCTCCATTCGTCCCTCCATTCACGCCTGTCGCGACACCACTGGAGGCGGGCTGCACGATGTTGGGGCGTGAGCGGAAGACGGCCTAACGGTGTGCGGGACCGTAGCCCAGCTTCATGGAGACGGTCGCGAATGGTCCTCGCCGATACCCCAGGAGCAACAGTGTCCCTAATTTGCTGGGAAGTGGCGGTGCGGTCCCCTACGGCACTGCGTGGGATCCTACGGTCTTGGCGTGCATCGGTGCGTGGCTGCGGTCCGGTCCCAGGTCGACGGGCACGTGCACCTTCCGCCGACCACTGGCGACAACATCGATGTACTGTGGAGACCTCACGCCCCACGTGTTGAGCAATTCGGCGGTACGTCCACCCGGCCTCCCGCATGCCCACTATACGCCCTCGCTCAAAGTCCGTCAACTGCACATACGGTTCACGTCCACGCTGTCGCGGCATGCTACCAGTGTTAAAGACTGCGATGGAGCTCCGTATGCCACAGCAAACTGGCTGACACTGACGGCTGCGGTGCACAAATGCTGCGCATCTAGCGCCATTCGACGGCCAACACCGCGGTTCCTGGTGTGTCCGCTGTGCCGTGCGTGTGATCATTGCTTGTACAGCCCTCTCGCAGTGTCCGGAGCAAGTATGGTGGGTCTGACACATCGGTGTCAATGTGTTCTTTTTTCCATTTCCAGGAGTGTAGAATGCAAAACATCCGGTAACTCGCAGACATTTGCAGAGATACTCAAAAAGATGACATAATGGTTAATCCGGACGTAGTGTCACTTTTGCGAGAGTGCCTGTATAAGACATGTTGGATCTTTAGGTTCATCATTTCCCACCTGGGACTGTCGAGTTGTTCTGCGTAGTCCTAAAGCCAACGTACATCTTCTACTGCTATGGAAATTACGGGACGACGGATGGCCCCAGAAAGGTATCCCCACTGTCTGCACCTGTCGCGAACTTCTTCATGAAACACTTTGATGAGCAAGCTCTGAATTCTGCTGCCTTGCGCCTGATAACACCTTCATGATGTGATCTCCCCGTGAAAAATGCACTGCAGTGGTTCTTTCATCACATGAACAGTGTCCATCCAAACATTAAATTTACCATTGAGATGGAGAGGGATGGCAAGCTAAAGTTAAAAAAAAATGGTTCAAATGGCTCTGAGCACTATGGGACTTAACTGCTGAGGTCGTCAGTCCCCTAGAACTTACAACTACTTAAACCTAACTAACCTAAGGACATCACACACATCCATGCCCGAGGCAGGATTCGAACCTGCGACCGTAGCGGACGCGCGGTTTCAGACTGTAGCGCCTAGAACCGCTCGGCCATTCCGGCCGGCGCAAGCTATAACTCTTGGAAGCTTTAGTTGAGCGGAAGGCAGTAGCCCATCTTATTCATTCAGTGCACAGGAAATCCACGCAAACTGGCCGATAATTTTCAGCTCCGTTTAAACAAGAAAGCGCTCCTGAACCCTTAGGTACAAAGAGCGAACATTATTTCTCCCAACAACCACGTACAATTTGTATTTTAACACTTCAGACACCTGCCCAGAGAAAGTGGTTGCAGCAAGGGAGGCATTGCAAACGTTTCAGTTGACACCGACGAAGGACGCATCGTGAATCGACGAAAGAGGCGAAGTCGTTTACTTTCTTTCCATACTGTGGAGCAACGAACAGCAAAATAGCACGTGTGCTGCAAAGACCTAAACTGAGACCAGAATCCTGGCCTGTCTCAGAGATACGGCATATGTTACGTCCCGTTAAAGACGACACAGCTTGAGAAGTCGGTCGAAGCTGAACTTTGCCTGGAAAACGGTAATAAAATACAACTGGAAGAGGGTGCAGAGTCATTTACACGTTTCCACACACAACGTCGGAGTTCAATATAGCTGAAGTATGTAAAAGAGAGGTTATGACCATACTTCAGAATACTTCAGAGTATTCGGTATCATATTATCGTACGTGTAAAAAGCTCTAAAATAAATTGTGTTATAAAACAGAACGCTATTCAGGGGGAAACAAAAACATTTAATATGTTTGTTCCAAAGAAACTGCTGAAGATACAAACGCATTTTGCATACGGCGGAACGTAGGTAAATCGCCAAAGACGAAACATGGATGATATAAGCATCACACTTAGAAAAAGATATCTTCCATAAAGGGACTACGTTGTCCTCAACATTATTTCATCATCATTGTCACGCAAGTCGCCGAAGTGGGTGAAATAAAAAGACTTGCACGCGCGGCCAAAATATGCCATACGAACATTTGGTTTCAAGAGTAAAAAGCTACTGACCCAGCACCTTGCACGGGCAAGTTTTACGTAATCGTTCAGTTTTTCGCGGCGAAACTGACAATTTCCAAGTTTCCGGCTTGGTTGGTGAATTAATTCGCCGTTTTCTTCTGACGAAATTTCGACGCCGTCAACAACTGCTATTTACAAGGTATAACAAATAGACACTAACTAAGTTCGAATGTCATCGAGGGTGACTTTAGGAACAAATTAAGAATAGGAACCGGTGTCCAGAACGACATCCAACGACACTGCAAATCACCGAAGTTAGAGACGACAAGGCTTACCGCTAAGATAACTGTTTGGTAGTGGCGCGAGATTGTACGCTGACGCAACGTTGTTGTGGCAGTCGTCTAACTGCGCAATCCTGTGAGATCCATTGCAAGGTGTTCCACTTACGATTCGTCAAAGTTTGCTACTCAAGGGGTAGCTTAGAAGCAGGCGGTATCCTCTGAAACTTTGACACACTTGGACCTCAACGAAGTGGCGTGAAAGGATGGACTAGAACAAATACACTATTTGATGAAAAGCATTCGGGCACCCCCATGTAATACGGAGTTGAACACTAGATGACACTCCAGTATAGAAGGAGGGGGGGGAGTGCTGTGTTGTCAGTAGAGAATCGCTAATAGTAGAATGGGTCGGTCGGGCAAGCTCAGTGACATCGGACGTGGACTTGTCATCTGTGTGACAGCTCCGTCAGGGACGTTTTAAAACTACTAAAACTGTTCAAGTCAACTATTGGTGATGCGACTGAGAAACGAAAACGCGGAGAACAACCTCAATTAAACCAAGACCAGGGAGACCTCATATAGTGACGGACGGAAACCATCGAGCACTGTGAAGAGGATTGTAAAAAATTGCGTGAAATCAGTGGAACGAGTCACTCGTGAGTTACACAGTGCTACCAGCAGTCCAGCCAGCAAAATGGCTTTGTGTGGAGAGGCAAAAAGAATGGGGCGCAAAGGCCGGGTAGCTCCGCATGACCCACACATTCCCTTAGTCAATGCTAAGCGACGCATGGGGCGGTGTCAAGAGCGGCGCCACTGAACGCTGGGCAGTGGGTGACTGGAAAAGAGTGATTCGGAGTTGTGAATCGCGCTATACTCTATGGCAGTCCGATAGAAGAGTATGGGTTTGGCGAATGCCTGTAGAACTTTACCTGCCGTCAGGTGTACCGCTAACGGTGAAGCAGGGAGAAGGCAGTGTTACGGTTTGGGGGTGTTTTACACGGAGGTTCTCTTCTTGCGCTTAAGTAAACGCTAAATGCGGTAGGATATGAATATATTTTACAGTAATGTGTACTGCATTCAGTAGAGGAATAGTTCGGATAAGGTGATTGTATCAGCTTGACAATGTACCCTGTCGTAAAGCACCACCTGCGAGACAGTGGTTTGTGAACAGTAATATGCCTGAAATGGAGTGGCCTGCCCAGAGTCCCGACTTGAACCCAGTGGAAGACTTTTGGAACGTCGAATTCTCTCCAGAGCCTAGCGTCCAACATCACTACCTTCTCTTGTTTCGCCTCTTGAGGACGAATAGGCTGCCATTTCTCCAGACATTCAGGCACCTCATTGGAAGTGACTCCAGCATAGTAGGTCATAGAGGCGAAGCCTGGACACAGGGTTGGACTGCGTTGTTTGGACGAAGAGATCAAACAGCGAGGTCATCGGTCTCATCGGATTACGGAGTGATGGAGAAGGAAGTCGGTCGTGTCCTTTCAAAGGAGCCATCCCGGCATTTGTCTGGAGCGCTTTAGGGAAATTACGGAAAACCTAAATCAGGATGGCCGGACGCGGGATTGAACCGTCGTCCTCCCTAATGCGAGTCCAGTGTGCTAACCACTGCACCACCTCGCTCGGTAGGTTGGACACACCCCATATTGGTGTCTACTAATACTTTTCAGGTTACTTTTGAACAGACAGTGTAATTTCAAGCGAGATGCTTTGAGAACATGTGAAAACAAGTTTGTGGATGCACTGGAATTTATGTCACTTTCACAACATTTTTGTAGTAAAACTTGTAGAAACTGGAGAAAGTAATCGAAAGTTGATAGAAGAGGGAACGAAAGAGGGAGTGTAAAGACATAACCAAAAGAAGAGAGACGGTGAGAGATCTTGTCTGAATCAAAAAATGGTTCAAATGGCTCTGAGCACTATGGGACTTAACATCTGAGGTCATCAGTCCCCTAGAACTTAGAACTAGTTAAACCTAACTGACCTAAGGACAGCACACACATCCATGCCCGAGGCAGGATTCGAACCTGCGGCCGTAACGGTAGCGCGGTTCCAGACTGAAGCGCCTAGAACCACTCGGCCACAAGGTCAGCTGTCTGAATCAGTTCGTGATTAGTTAATTAAGCAAGGAGGATCACTATATGAGAAAGCAGGAATTTACAAGATCAACATGTACACTGACTCGCATTTGGGAGGACGACGGTTCAAACCCACGTCCAGCCATCCTGATTTAGGTTTTCCGTGATTTCCCTAAATAGCTTCAGGCAATTGCCGGGATGGATGGTTCACCTGAAAGGGCATGGCCGACATCCTTTCCCATCCTTCCCAAATCCGATGGGACCGACGACCTCCTGTTTGGTCCTCACTCTCCCCCCCCCCACCCCCCCTCCCTCCCCCAGATCACCCAACGATGTATACCGAAGATTACAAAAGAATTACCTCGCCCAAAGATCTCCTTCAGTACTTACACAAGTAAATCGTTTTTCAACGTGCTAAATACAGGGCGGCCGGAAATTCCAGTTACAGAGTTCTAGGACTTGTAGAGGGAAATGAGTACATCGTATTTTGAATAGGAGCCCATGTTCGGAAACGACATCCAACGACGCTACAGAGCGTAAAATTTATAGGCGCTGGCGTCCGTAAATGTACGTATACACGGGGTGATTCCGTGATGATATTGCAGACTTTCTAGGATGATGGAGAACGATAATGTATTATTTTAAGTAAGAATTCCTGTACCGGAAACGAAAGGCTATGAACACTTGCTCAGTAGAGATGTGTTTCACATTAGCGAAAATGAACGAATGGTCATAGCTCCTGAGGTACGCAATTTAGAGACCACGTTTATTGGACTTTTTTTTCGTTTTTGTCCACACTACCACCACTGAAAGTTACCAGCCCTACACTCTTCGCAACACAAGAACCGGAACATGTATTCAACTGTCAGAGGTATCAGAACGGTTTTCGTTTATAACTGTCGACTCGTTCGTTTCCGCTACATGGATCCTTACTTCAAATTAATACATTTATCGTTCTCCATCATCCTAGAAAGTCTGTAACATCATCATGAAATCACCGCGTTATACGTACCTTTACAGACGCCCTCGCCTATAACTTTGACGCTCTGTAGTCTCGTTGGATGACGTTTCCGGACGTGGGTTCCTGTTCCAAATACGATATACTAACTCCCCTCTACAAGCCCTAGAACTCTGTAACGGGAATTTCCGACCACGCTGTATATAACACGTGTCGTCAAGGAGGCCACTTCCGTTCAAGGAAAACAGTTAAAAAAATCAAGCTACCTATTGGAAGTGCTTTACAAGTGTGACCCGTTGCAATCTAACCTCATCAAAGCGGTGATGTATGAATCCCTCCTGCACTTGCGTATGAATTGTGGAGCGAGAGCTGAGTAATTATTAACATCTGCAATTGCTCTCTGCTCTAAACCGGAGAATACCTTTTGTATTGTTTGGAACAACTCAGGAAATATTGATGGCATCCTCGATGAACATAGTTTTTTTGTCGCCGGATGAATGAATGTGATAGCGCTTGGAAGGGTAGCTCAGAGGCCATCGCGTCTGACTGCCCGGCTTCGATTCGCGATCCAGACGGAGATTTTCTCTGCTCGGGGACTGGGCGTTGTGTCGTACTCATCATCATCGACACGCACGTCGCCCAACGAGGCCTCAACTGAAACGACTTGCAACTCGGCGGCCCAACTTCTCCAAGTGGAGACTCCCGGCCATCAGTGCCATACAATCATCTCCTGGGAAGGTTTTGTGGGCTGTGGCGTAGGAATCCCATCATGTAACATTCGCGTAGTTCTGATCTATTCCATTTCAATCTGATACGGTATTCCCCATACGCTTAGTTGTTGATACATATGCCTCTCCTAATATTCCAGTTTCTTCTGCAGTATTTTTATCGTAGTATTTATTTTTAGAATTCGCAATCAGTGCTTTTTAAGGTGTATAGCTGATTCTAACACACCAGTTATTCTCTGATACGACCTTCCGTCTACTCGAAAGTATTCCAGGGTTTTTTTGGCCCAGGGTTGCGAAGTTTAATGTTGATAGATTTTTCTTAGTAATCCTCATTATTCGGCTTGAGAACAGACTGGCTTTTGGAATATAACACGAAAAAGGTATTCTCAGTTTGTTTCCCCCGTAGCAATTTTTTTTAAAACGATTCACATATAGATTAATGTCGTGTCTGTATTGAATGAAAATGATCCTTAAAATTTTCGTATTCCGAAGAGACCTCTAGAACTACTGCGTCTTTATCGCGCAGTAGTATGGCTTTTGTCGGAACCACGTCCTGGCATAGGACAATTGCCTATAAATGCTCGAGAGAAAATTATGAACGCTTGCATAGAAATGTTTTGTAGGTGCAATGGTGCCGTCCATTGTATGAAAGAAAGGCGCTACGGTGCACACGAAATGGTTTGTCGTGTAGAGAGTGAGGAGCCGTTGTCCAGCTGCTGCTTAGTTGATGTTGGCTGCCGTCAAAGATCAACTTGCCCATAGTCAAGTTTATGGAGGCCGGAAAAAGGTTCACAGCAGGCTATTGTACATGCCGTCTATAAAGCGCAGATGAAAATCTTGAACGTATCCAAGATCCCGTAGCAGGGAGATATACGAAATCCAGAGGACACGTTAAGAAAATTGCTCTCGTACGCTATGTGATCAAAAGTATCCGGACACCTGGCTGACAATGACTTACAAATCATGGCGCCCTCCATCGGTAATGCTGGAATTCAATATGGTGTTGGCGCACCCTTAGCCTTGATGACAGCTTCCACTCCCGCAGGTACACGTTCAATCACGTGGTGGAAGTTACTTGGGGAATGGCAGCCCATCCTTCACGGACTGCCGCATGGCGGAGAGGTATCGATGTCGGTCGGTGAGGCCTGGCACGAAGTCGGCGTTCCAAAACATCCCAAAGGTGTTCTATAGGATTCAGGTCAGGACTCTGCGCAGGCCAGTCCATTACAGGGATGTTATTGCCGTTGAACTACTCCGACACTGGCCATGCATTATGAACAGGTGCTCGATCGTGTTGAAAGATGCAATCGCCATCCCCGAATTGTGGGAAGCAAGCAGGTGCTTAAAAAATCAATGTAGGCCTGTGCTGTGATAGTGCCACCACGAAAAACAACGAGGGGTGCAAGCCCCTCCATGAAAAACACGACCACACCATAACACCACCGTCTCCAAATTTTACTGCTGGCCCTATACACGCTGGCAGATGACGTTCACCGGGCACTCGCCATACCCACACCCTACAGTCGGATCGCCACATTGTGTACCGTCATTCGTCACTCCCCACAACATTTTTCCACTGTTCAATCGCCCAATGATTACGCTCCTTACACCAAGCGAGACGTCGTTTGGCATTTACCGACGTGATGAGTGGCTTATAAGCAGCCACTCGACCATGCAGTCCAAATTTTCTCACCTCCCGCCTAACTGTCATAGTACTTGTAGTGGATCCTGATGCAGTTTTGAATTCCTGTGCGTTGGTCTGGATAGATGTCTGCCTATTACACATTACGACCCTCTTCTACTGTCGGCGGTCTCTGTCAGTCAACAGACGAGGTCGGCCTCTATGCTTTTATGCTCTGTGTGTACCTTCACGTTTTCAGTTCACTATCACGTCGGAAACAGTGGACCTAGGGATGTTTAGGAACGTGGAAATCTCGCGTACAGACATATGACACAAGTGACACCCAGTCATCTGACCATGTTCGAAGTCCATGAGTTCAGCGGAGCGCCCCATTCTGCTCTCTCAAAATGTCTTATGACTACTGAGGTCGCTGATATGGAGTACCTAGCAGTAGGTGGCAGTACAATGCACCTAATATGAAAAACGTATGTTTTCGGGAGTGTCCGGATACTTATGATTATATCGTGTAAGTGTGAATCTGTTACAATTACGTTTGGAGGAAACAATCCATTCATAAGATCACAATACATCTTTGTATTTTTTTAAGAAAATGGAAATGCATTCTTGTAACAGTAATTCTTTTCTTTGTGTGTTAATTAAGATACAGTTTGCACATGTAGTCACCTATTTGTTGACATATTCGTGCTCCAGAGTTTTATCTACAACTTACTTATTACTATTTATCGAAAATAATGAAAAATGAAAGTAGATGAATGTACAACTTAAGACACTATGAGTCGTGAGTTAAAAACTGATTTTTGGAATCTGTTTGCACATTCCATTTGTTAAAAATAGCACAGTAATAATGTTAACAAAGGGTAATGAACTGTGCCTGAAAGAAATGTCAAAATGATGCTCAATAAAGATGATTGTCATTTGTTTTTGATTCAAGATCATCATCATAATCATCATCGCTTGAGGGCGTGGTATTGATGCTTCCTTCATCAATGACCATTTCCGTTATTCCATACCGTTTCCAATACTTCTGCTCCAGGTGCTGTACTTTCCTGCAGTAACCATGTCACTCCAGTGTAGTAACTGAAAGGAAAGCAACATTAATAAGGTTCTGCAATCTTTCCTTAGAAATTTCACCAGTTCAGCATGAAATTGTTTTATTTTGGTCCATGCCAAATCTATCGGATTCAAACCACAGATTTAGGGCGGTAAACGGACTACTTTGTGGCCTCTGCTCTCAGCCATTTAATCCACGACTTACACTTTCACGCCTGGTTTGCTTTCCTTTATTTTAGATACGTAACAGTTCAGCCTACATCAGTGAATCGTTGCAGCAGTTTACTGGCCTGTCTCGCAATCACTCTAAGGTCATAATCCTGAAATCATATTTATTAAGCAGTCTGTCGAACTTCCTGCTGTGATATTGCGCATTATCCATAAAATCATAGAACTGTCTGGAGTGTTAGGAACAACCATATCTGCAAACCCCTCCCCCCCTCCCCGTTCCGTCCACGTCCGCTAGTTTGTTAACATCAAGAAGTTCGAAAGTTAGTGGAAACAGTTTCTTGAATGCAACTTCGTGACACATTAAAACTGTGTGCCTGATCGGATACCCAGGTTCTAGGCCCGGCCCACCACAGAGTTTTAATTAGTGAGGAAGTTTCAAAAGCAGCGGACACTCCGCTGCGGGTGAAAAATCGTTCTAGTCCTTGCAACTTGCTGCAAGTACTTTCCGAATTTGTCATTTCATGGAAGCTTTTGTCGAACTTACAGAAGTTGTGCGTGTTCAGTACGGTGCGAAAGTGTATTTCGAAGAGAAAAATGGCACGAAGACAGATGGGCGGAAACAAATATACCATTGGAACCTTTAAAAACGTATAATTGGCGCCACGAGTAAAGGAAGTGCGAAATAAATTTACCAATCAATTTTTTTCTTCAGTCGGCCAAGTAGAATGGCAGTACAGATGTCTTTAAATTTTAGCTGATTTTTCAATGTTACGGTTCAGGCTAGAATCCTGCCTCGGGCATGGATGTGTGTGATGTCCTTAGGTTACTCAGGTTTAAGTAGTTCTAAGTTCTAGGGGACTGATGACCACAGCAGTTAAGTCCCATAGTGCTCAGAGCTATTTGAACCATTTTTTCAATGTTACGGTAAACATTTGAGGTAAAAGTAGGAAATACTGCTAGCAAAAACCGAAGAGGAATTAAAACGCAGTCCCTTGGTGAGATACCTCGCCGCGTTTTTGTTTCCTGTTAGCAAATACTTGATTGTACAATCGACGAGAGATGTTCGAATTTTGTGTACGATATCCGCATGTTTTTAATGCAAGTGAACTCCTCTGATTTTAGTTGATTGAATAGCGTTCTTTGGTAACATCACTATGACTCCTGAAACAGTTTTCTATTTTTTAATTTTTCTGTTTCGTCACGATTTTGATCATTAATAATAATGCAACAACAGTGGCGACTGCTCTGATTTTTAAGGATAGCTGCACTTCTTCAACAAGTATTTGCATCTAGTTCCTTAAATGAACTTGCCCAGTGACTTAAAGAAGTAGACTTGAGTAAATTTTTGTTCTAATACAAACGCCTCATCAAGTGCACACGTTAAGTTACTTGCTAAAGGACACAAGCCTTTCGTAACACTTCATGTCTAGGGGCACCTTGACGTTGGCAGCGCTCAAAGACAAACGAATATCTCTCAAGTAGTGCTGATTTTCTCCGCTTTTGGCAGCACTAGCGAAATCTTTAAGTTATCGAAGCCAAACAGTAGACGTGCAACAGTAGAGCAACTGACCGCCCCGACAGATGTGGGGCTACCAACGGTGTCTCCTAAACTACTGTACAGCTAACTTTGGTGCTGCTGTTCATCGGCAACGAATGCTGGAATTTGCACCCCAATACCGCAACTGACGTCCACTGAGCCGCGACAGGTAGCCTTTCCAGATGAATCATGTTTTATGCTCCATTGGACAAATGGCCGTTGTCGTATACGGCGTGAAACGTCTGAAAGCAAACATTCTGTAACATGAAAGGATTGTTATAGTCTGGAGAATGTTATCGTGGAATGCACTGGGTGATGTCCTCGTCCTGAAAGGCACGGTATATCATTACAAGTATGCATGTATGCTTGGAGACTGTTTCCACTCCTACATGCAATTTGTTTTTCCTCGGCACGACATTTACCAGCAGGTGAATACAGCATATCACACAGCTCACAGTGAGCGTGTGCGGTTCAAGGAGCAATAGAATGAGTTTACAGCGCTCCCCTGACCACAAATTTCCCTTGATTTAAACCCAATCAAGAATCTGTGGGACCACCTCGATCGAGGTATTCGCGCCAAGGATACTCAACCGAGAAACGTAGCGCAGCTGGCCACGGCATTGGGATCGGCGTTGCTCCACATCCCTGTCGGTATCTTCCAGAACAGAATCTCATTGACTCTCTTCCTGTACATCTGACGCGGCAATAGGTGGTTATTAAGGCTTTTGAAAGGTGGTCACATTAATGCTATTGGACAGTGTAATATCCTGACTTTAACCATTCTCATTGTTTTGCAACAGCTCACCCGAACGCTTCGAGTTCTTGCTCGGAATTCAAATATCCTGTAAAATTAACCATTTGTGCCAGACTTGGTCTCGAACTTTACAGCCAATGCTCTTAAACGTGAGCCGTGCAACACACATGACGAAACCACTTAAATAGTCAACCTGCCATCTACAAATTTAGAATTTAAAATCTCTAGTTTCTCGAAAAAAGAAAAGTTTCTGTGTAAATATAGATAGATTTTGTAAGCATTAGCTTTGCGAAACACAGCTGGTACTTTTCACACTCGATAAATGACGAACGCAGCAGGATGGGCATTTTCCGAATTCTCAGAAAACCTAACGCGCTCGGCTGACGGTTGATAACAGAGACACTTAGTATCTTAGTACATACGTTATTGATTCGAAGAATTATTAACAGCCAGAAGTCTGTATGTAATACTCATCAGCAAGTGGCCATCAGAAACGGTGGGCGTTTCGCAGTAAAGTGTGATACGACGGCTTAAGTTCACGACAGGTGTGAGCACTTATGACGCAAATGATCAACATTCTCGAATTATCTGCGCCTGTTGGCGATGCTGTAATCAGCAGGAAAGTATCAGTGTTCGTTGACTATTAGTCAGTTATTCACTGCACGAAGATATAGTAATACACATTGGAGCCTAATAAGGATTAGAACGAAAAAGAATTTTCTTTGAATACTTGTTTTTAAAATGATGAAAGATAAATGAACTTTAATTTTTGTTGGTTTTTATTACACCGAGGTGCAAAAGTCATGGGTTTGCGATACGTACACATACAGATGGCGGTAGTATCGCGTACAGAAGGTAAAAAGGGGAACGCATTGGCGGAGCTGTCATTTTTACTCGGGTTCCTCATGCAAAAAAGCGTTCGACGTGATTATGGCCGTACAGTGGAAATTAACAGACTCTGAACGTGGAATGATAGTTGGAACCAGACGCACGGGACATTCTATTTCGGAAATCGTTAGGGAATACAATAATCCGAATCCCACAGCGTCAAGAGTGTACCGAGAACATCAAATTTCAGGCATTACCTCTCACTAGGGAGAACGCAAAGGTCTTCACTTAAAGACCAAGAGCAGCGACGTTTACATAGAATGGTTAGTGCTAACAGACAATCAATACTGCGTGAAATAAGAGCAAAGCTCATTGTAGGACGTACGAAGAACGTTCCCGTTCAGTCAGTGTGGCGAAATTTGGCATTAATGGGCTATGCCAGCAGACTGCCGGCTCGAGTGGCTTTGCTAACAGCACGACATCGCCTGCTGCGCCTCTCCTGCCTCGCGACCGTATCGGTTGGACTCTAGACGAATGGAAAACAGTGGTCTGGTCCGATGAGTCCCGATTTCAGTTGGCGAGATCTGATGGTGCAGACCCAAGTTGTCATCAAGGCACTGTGTACGCTGGAAGTGGCTCCATAACGGCGAGGGCTGTGTTTACATGGTATGGACTGGTCTTGGCTATGTTCGGCTACTTGGAGACCATTTGCAGCCATTCATGGACTTCATGTTCCCAAACAACGACGGAATTGTTATGGACGACAATGCGCCATTTCACTGGGCCCCAATTGTTCTGAATTAGTTCGAAGAACATTCTGAACAATTCGAGCGAAAGATTGAGGCACCCAGATCGCCGAAAATGAAACACATCGAACATTTATGGGACATAATCGAGAGGTCAGTTCGTGTACAAAATCCTGCACCGGCAACACTTTCGGAATTATGGACGGCTGTAGAGGCAGCACGGCTAAGTATTTCTGCAAGGGACTTCCAGCGACTTATTTAGTCCATGGAACGTCGAACTGCTGCACTACGTCGGGCAAAAGGAGGTCTGACACGATATTTGGATGTGTCCCGTGACTTTCGTCACCTCAGTGTAAGCCACACAATAATAAGCCAATGAGACAGATTGTACAGTTTGTTTTTAATTATTTTTTCTAGAATGGGTAAGCAATTTTAAAGTAAATCACGAGTGCTACTCACAACTCCTCAGAAAATAAAGGTAACTATCAAAATGAATGGCAGACACACAACTGCTCAAGATCAACAGACATTTGGGGTAGACACTTGTTACAAAACTTGCTTTCTGTGAACCGCCCTACTCCCTAGCGACACTTTCTTCAACTACAAATCCTTATTTACCATAAAATCAACCAAATTAAAATGTGTTCACTATTTATATTACTAAACGGTTGACCCGGTTCATGGCCCCAACTGCAGGTTATCTATCTAAAGATTTCCAAGGACAACAAAAATTTTATTTTGAGTTTTCCATACGATTATTGAGCAACTTTAAAATTTTATATTGCTGCCATAATCTAGTCACTAACAGACATAATATTACCTTAAACGTGTAACACAGAAGACAGTTATTACAGATGGAAACTATTTATACGTCTCGAGGCAGCGTAACTCGCTGTGCGCAGGTACCCACATCAGTTCATCCAATGTTTGAAAATAGGCATACTTAATTACTTGCGACAAACTATACTCATAATTCCAAACCTTTACGAAACCCCCTCCCCCCCCCCCCCCCCAATGATAAAAGGAAAAAATTCCATCGCTTACTACATTATCGCTGTTCACGCAGAAAAATTGACGCACCAGGCATGAGATTTTAATATATTACTTCTTCACTACTAACATGATTCGCAGTATATTTTGCAAACAATACCCACATACACCACTGAATGCATCTGAAAAAAAAAAGTTCTTGCGTATGTTCAATAAACACAGCAGACACTTTAGTCAGTATTTACAACAGTCTGCGACACTGGGGTAACTTTACAACACAGCTAATGTAGAAGTCTCATGATTCTGAGGTGAAGAACTCGTCGAGCGATTTTAGGAGCGCATTTTCATCTGGAAAGAAAGTTTTTAGAAGTCGGCCGTTGTGACCGAGCGGTTCTACACGCATCAGTCCGGAGCCGCGCTGCTGCTACGGTCGCAGGTTCGAATCCTGCCTCGGGCATGGATGTGTGTGCTCTCCTTAGGCTAGTTAGGTTTAAGTAGTTCTAAGCCTAGGGGGCTGATGACCTTAGATGTTAAGTACCATAGTGCTTAGAGCCATTTGATATATAATGCAAAAGATGAAAAATCTGGTGGCGCAAGATCAGGTGAATAAGGTGGGTGCGGAATGAATCCCCAACCCAACACTTCTATAGTGTTTTTTGTCAGTCTAGCAGAATGTGGCGGGCGTTATCGTGAAGCAGTTCGTGGATTGCTTCTGCAAGACGTCTCAGTTGTTGACAATAAATGTGAGCACTGATGGTTACACCACGGGGAAGCAATTCCTAGTACACCACACCGTCGCTGCTCCACCAAATGCATAACTACGAGAGTTGCCCAGAAAGTAATGCACCCCCTTTTTTTTTTCCTCAGCCGAAAACACTACTACGAATGCGAAACGTTACGTATGTATTATTTGAAGTCTCCTGACTGAGCGCGCCAAGTTTCCGTCACTTCTGAAAGATAATGTAGCTGCAGGACAGTTTCAAAATGGCGTCTGTAGGTAATGTGTGTTACAAGCAATGTCATTGAATTTATCACTGCGTCGTTGAATTTCTTACTGGGAGAAAGAAATTATAGGGAATATTCACAAAAGCTTGTGTGAAGCCTAAGGAGTATCTACTGCTGTTACAGAAGTACAGTTAGCCCTTGGGCACGTAGAGTGAGGTCTTGGGAAGGCGGTTCGGCGGAGCTCCACGATTTGCAGCGGTTGGGGAGACCATCCACGGCTGTCACGCCTGACATATTGTACCGAACTGACGTCATTCGCGAAAACAAACACATTACGACTCGGCAATTGGCGCTGCATATGTCAATCACCAAAGAAAGTGTGGATGCAATAATCCGCACTCTTGGATATTCAGAAGTATGTGCATGATGGGTCTCGCGGTGTCCAGCGGAGGATCACAAATTGGACAGAAAAAAAAAAACATTTGTCTTGATTTGTTACAATGTTTTGAAGCTGAGGGAGAGGCCTTCTTGTCCTGGTTTTTGACAGGTGATGAAACTTGGGTCCAGCACTTTGAGCCCCAAAGAAAACGACAGTCGATGATATAATTTTTTCATATTGTGGGGCCACAGTCATAATATATTTCTTTAAAGTCAGTACCGCCATTACACTGGTTTTTATTTGCAGTGTTACATTTACATGATCATGATTTCGGCTTCAAAGTGCAGTTATCAAGTGTTTTAGTGTTATACAGAGCCTAAGATGGCATTGTATTGTATTGTTTGTTAACCGGGGACCTAGAAACGACGGAGAGGCTCCGTCCCCGCCGCAGCCGCAGTGGTCCACAACCCCAGGGAACGTCTCACACCAGACGAGTGTAACCGCTATGTTTGCGTGGTAGAGTAATAGAGTAATGGTGGTGTATGCGTATGTGGAGAACATGTTTGCGCAGCAATCGCCGACAAAGTGTAACTGAGGCGGAATAAGGGGAACCAGCCCGCATTCCCCGAGGCAGATGGAAAACGCCTAAAAACCATCCACAGACTGGCCGGTTCACCGGACCTCGACACAAATCTTCCGGGCGGATTCGTGCCGGGGACCAGGCGCTCCTTCCCTCTCCGGAAAGCCGTGCGTTAGACAGCACGGTCAACCGAGCGGGCCTAAGATGGCATGTTGTCGTATTTAAAATACACTATGTGTCTAATAGTGTATTTTAAATACGACAGTACGCCATCTTAGGCACTGTATAACATTAAAAGAATTGATAGTGGTACTTTGAAGCCGAAATCATGACCGTGTAAATTTAACAGTGCAAATAAAAAACAGTCCAATGCCGGTACTGACATTAAAGATAGTCGATGAAATGGCACCATTCTCACTCCCCACAGAAGAAAAAATTCAAACAACTGCATCCGCCGATAAGGTCTCGATCACCATGTTCTGGGAGTACGAAGGTGAGATTTTCATTGATATGATGTCAAGAGGCGGTATCAATAATTCAGAACCATATGTCAACACGTCAACAAAACTCAAGACGCGCTTTCTGGCGACTTCGGCGCCACAGCAACCCAGGAGATGTTTACTGCAACACGATAACGCTCGGCCCCAGACAAGTCTGAGGACTGCTGAACACATCGCCAAACAGGGTTGAACAGTGTTCCCCATCCAGAAGACATAAAAACAAGTGACTTCGAACAAACTTTAAACATAATATCAAATATTTTCTAAGCTTTTTCTCGGTTGCGTGCTTAATGTCAAATAATTAACACATTAGCTCATTTGAAAAGTAGTCAGAAATTTGAGGCTATTTGAAACATGGAAGTACGATTGTTTAAAGAATCGAAGTCAGGTAATATTTATAGTTTGCATATCACTTGATTTCTGGACTCCTTACTTCTGAAATGACTGAAATTTGAAGATGTCAGGCTACCAGTACTTTGAACCTGACTACCACTAATAATAATAATGATGATAATAATAATAATACACTCCTGGAAATGGAAAAAAGAACACATTGACACCGGTGTGTCAGACCCACCATACTTGCTCCGGACACTGCGAGAGGGCTGTACAAGCAGTGATCACACGCACGGCACAGAGGACACACCAGGAACCGCGGTGTTGGCCGTCGAATGGCGCTAGCTGCGCAGCATTTGTGCACCGCCGCCGTCAGTGTCAGCCAGTTTGCCGTGGCATACGGAGCTCCATCGCAGTCTTTAACACTGGTAGCATGCCGCGACAGCGTGGACGTGAACCGTATGTGCAGTTGACGGACTTTGAGCGAGGGCGTATAGTGGGCATGCGGGAGGCCGGGTGGACGTACCGCCGAATTGCTCAACACATAGGGCGTGAGATCTCCACAGTACATCGATGTTGTCGCCAGTGGTCGGCGGAAGGTGCACGTGCCCGTCGACCTGGGACCGGACAGCAGCGACGCACGGATGCACGCCAAGACCGTAGGATCCTACGCAGTGCCGTAGGGGACCTCACCGCCACTTCCCATCAAATTAGGGACACTGTTGCTCCTGGGGTATCGGCGAGGACCATTCGCAACCGTCTCCATGAAGCTGGGCTACGGTCCCGCACACCGTTAGGCCGTCTTCCGCTCACGCCCCAACATCGTGCAGCCCGCCTCCAGTGGTGTCGCGACAGGCGTGAATGGAGGGACGAATGGAGACGTGTCGTCTTGAGCGATGAGAGTCGCTTCTGCGTTGGTGCCAATGATGGTCGTATGCGTGTTTGGCGCCGTGCAGGTGAGCGCCACAATCAGGACTGCATACGACCGAGGCACACAGGGCCAACACCCGGCATCGTGGTGTGGGGAGCGATCTCCTACACTGACTGTACACCTCTGGTGATCGTCGAGGGGACACTGAATAGTGCACGGTACATCCAAACCGTCATCGAACCCATCGTTCTATCATTCCTAGACCGGCAAGGGAACTTGCTGTTCCAACAGGACAATGCACGTCCGCATGTATCCCGTGCCACCCAACGTGCTCTAGAAGCTGTAAGTCAACTACCCTGGCCAGCAAGATCTCCGGATCTGTCCCCCATTGAGCATGTTTGGGACTGGATGAAGCGTCGTCTCACGCGGTCTGCACGTCCAGCACGAACGCTGGTCCAACTGAGGCGCCAGGTGGAAATGGCATGGCAAGCCGTTCCACAGGATTACATCCAGCATCTCTACGATCGTCCCCATGGGAGAATAGCAGCCTGCATTGCTGCGAAAGGTGGATATACACTGTACGAGTGCCGACATTGTGCATGCTCTGTTGCCTGTGTCTATGTGCCTGGGGTTCTGTCAGTGTGATCATGTGATGTATCTGACCCCACGAATGTGTCAATAAAGTTTCCCCTTCCTGGGACAATGAATTCACGGTGTTCTTATTTCAATTTCCAGGAGTGTAATAATAACGTGTGGGCCAGTGGTCGACAAACATTTTTGAGAAAGAGTCAACACTGACACTGGGGCGCGGCGCCTCGTGTGACATATGTACCGATTTCATTTTTAGTTAGTAACCTACATAAATTAGTATGTTATGAGCCCCCAGTAAACTAGCTATAGTAAGCGCCAGATAATTTCACCGACGGCTACCAACTACTGATTGTTAAAAGTGGGCACCATTCGGAACACTTCATGTTGATTGTGGTCTGTTTCAGATTGTTACAAATCTCAACGACTTAACAATTGTGGCACTATAGTTGCGTGGTGAAGTGTTGATGGTTTTTACTGAGTGTACGAATGACATTAATTAGTAATAATATGTTTAAATTCAGTATTGAATATGAGGTACCATCACAAAAGTTTCATACGGTTTTCTTCTACTCACTGCATTGTATTACAACTGCCTTAATTAATGTAATGTTACTTGCTGCAAATAAGTACCGCATTTAAAGATGATCATTTGTACAATGCCTATTCGCTGATCCGTGCTACATTCCTGTCCAAAATTTATATCATAGTAGCTGATCAGTACACGTCGCGCAAACTCGTAGGATATCAATACTGAGAGCCAACAATAAAACGTTCTCGCCCTAACGTCCTCAGTCTCTGCAGTGGTCGCGCTGATAAAGAGGAATGTTCGATACGAGTCGTCGGTTCAGATCAGTAACATAAGAAACATAAGACAAACGACATGTAGAATATGGCGACTATAACGTAATCAAGGAGGCTGAAAGTGATACTACTGGTGATTTTTTTTTCAAACCGTCTAATCTACATATCAGTCAGTCAGCACAAGCATGATTTTTTAGTTTTATATGCGTTGGCTTCGCCAACTAACATTGAAACTGTGAATACATGCATCAAATGGTGACGTGGCAGCAGCTCTTAACATTACGTCACCGGCCACAGCGGAGGACTAGTGTCGAACATTCCTCTCGACCTGGTCACGCTGCTTATCGCTCTGTCCCTGAGGTAAGCGGCCAGCTTCACTCAGCCCGCTACCCATTTCACTACGTAAATTAACATTACGTAAATCTTAAAATATTACTGTATATGTAAGTATTTTTGTTTGTTACTAAGCAGGACAACTACATTCTTAAGAAGCTCCTAACATAAATTGACGTTTTTGTATCAGGCTGATAGTCGTTAGATGTACGGCGTTATAAAATACGGGCGACCACCGCGGACCACACGAATACTCGATTGTGGCCGCATGCAGCGAGCGGGCCGCAGTTTGACGACCCCCGGTGATGGCCTTAGGGTAGTACAGTAGCCGTTACATAGTTACTCCTGTATTTGTTCTCAGTTACTTCGTCTGTTGCTGTGAAGTGAGGAATTAAGCAATTTATGGTCGACTGGCCTCTCGATTATGTTCTGTGTTGGGCGTTCTGGATGGCCAAACAATTCGCTCGAATTGGCCAGATTGTTCTTGAAACTAATCGCGAAGAATTGGGGCCTGGTGACATGACGCATTGTCATCCATAAAAACTGCATCGTCGTCTGGGAATATGAAATCCATGAATGGCTGCGAATGGTCTCCAAGATCAGAGGACCCAGTTCAATCCATGTAAATACAACCCTAACCATTACGGAGCCACCACTGGTTTGCACAATGCCTTGTTGACAACTTTGGTCCATGGCTTCATTGTGTATGTGCCACACTCGAACCTTACCATCAGTTCTTAACAACTGAAATAGGGACTCAACTGACAAGGCCACGGTTTTCCGGTCATCTAGGATCCAACCGATTTGGTCACTAGCCAGGAGAGGCGCTGCAGGCGATGTCATGCTGCTAGCAAAGGCACACACTTCGGTCATCTGCAACCCTAGCCCATTAACGCCAAATTTTGCTGCACTGTCCTAAAGAATATGTTCGTCGTACATCCCACATTGATTTCTGCTGTTATTTCACGCAGTGTTGCTTGCTTGTTTGTTAGCATTGACAACTCTACACAAATGTCGCTGCTCTCGGTCGTTAAGTGAAGGCCAACCGCTATCGCCTTCTTTGGTGTGAGAGGTAATGACTGAAATTTGGAATTCTCGGCAAATCCTTGACGCTGTGGATCTCGGAATATTGAATTCCCTAATAATTTCAGAATTGAAATGTTCCATGCGTCTAGCTCCAACTACTATTAAACATTCAAAGTCTGTTAATTCCCATCGTGAGGCCATAACCACGTCGGACACCTTTTCATGTGAATCACCAGAGTACAAATGAAGCTCCGCCAATGCACTGCCCTTTTATATCTTGTGTGCATGATACTACTGTCATCTGTATGTGTGCATATAGCTATCTCATGACTTTTCTCACCTCAGTGTTCAAAATTCTGAAAAAAGTATTTATCTTTTTAAAATAACTTAGTTTCGTGACTGAAACATAATTGAATCTCATTTGTCTTTACCCTTCAGAAAAAGTTATTTTACCCCTCAGGCTGTAATTAATCATAGCTTGGAAACTACTGTTCTAAATCAATGAAGACAGAAACTTGGGTTGCCGCCAGTTGCAAGTTACCTGTTCATGCAGTAACCTACAGTAGCCTCCCTGGCGTAGCCAGCGCGCTCACTGTTACTTGTATCGGTTACCTGCTGATGTTGAAGATCTGGCTTTCCACACAATTACCTGGAATGCACGCCAGTACTGCAGGGCAGCTGAGATGTCAGGCGTTCCCAACCTTTTACACCGCAACCCCTACCGATCTGACCGCCAAGACAGTGAATTAATATTGCATTGTAATCCAGCTCTGAGCCTTGTTTATAATTTCAAGTCTCTACCTCATCAGAAAGTTTATTCACTCATATAGTCTACTGTAAAGTATGTACTGAATGGTCAGACAGACAAAAAGTGACGTAATAAAAACATGTTAAAAAGTACTCCATAGCTGCATGAGCACGCATGTAAAAGAGATGCTCTTCTAAAATAGGATATATGTTTCGAAAATAAAAACGTTGTAGTTCTGTACGTAAGTTACGCACCAATCTCTTCATCTCAGAGTAGCACTTACACACAACTTGCTCAAGTATTTGTTCTGATGTCAGTTCAGGTCCTATCATTCTGTTCCTTCCTCTTATTAGTATTTTCCACGTACTTCTTTCCATGTCAACTTCTCGAAAGTGTTTCTCACGTCGTATCTGATCATACCACATAATTTTTAACAACATTCTGTAACACAATATCTCAAGCACTTAGATTCCTTTCGTTTCTGGTTTCCCTACAATCCTTGGTTCAATCTGCACAATTCTGTGCTTCATACGCACATTCTCATAAGTTTCTTCTATAGCACTATATTTGATAAACGTAGTCTTTTCTTACCAAGGAAGTCCTCTTTGCCTATGCTGGCCTGCTTCTTACAACCTCTTCATTTCCTCCGTCATTTGGCTGAAAATACTGCAAAATTCCTGCACTTAATCTACTTCATGGTCCACTCTCCCTCCCCTCTTCCCTCCCAGTTTTAATTTTATGTCTTTGGCTAATCTAGTTCTTGCTCTTCTCACTACTTTTGTCTTTCTTTGATTTACCACGTGCTGTACTCATTATCATGTTTATCATATTCAACAGATTTTCTCATTTTTTCCTCGGATTCGCTGAGGAGAACAACGACATCAACGAATACTATAGTGAAATGCTTTCATCCTGAATTTCAGTTCTGCTCCAAAAACTTACTTTTAACTCTGTCATTGCTTTTTCGATGTACAAATTGAACTGTAGGGGAGGCATACTACATCCTAGTCCCTCAATCGTTCTTGGTCTTCCCGTCTTTTTCTTCCCTCTTCATTCTTGTATATATCCCTATAGCTTATTCCGATTTTTTGGGAATTTAAAACAATTTGCACTATTTTACGTTGTCGGACGCTTTTCCTAGGTCGATGTAGGCCCCATCCTATAAATGTGTCTTGATTTTTCTTAAGTTCTGCCTGAATTATCAAGTGCAACTACAGAATTGCTTGTCTGGTGCCATTTTCTTCCTCTAAAGGCAAACAGATCGTCATCTAATTCAGCCTCAGTTTCATTTTCTGTCATTCTGTATATTATTGTTGCTCACAATTTGGATGCATAAGCTGTCATACTAACTAGCATTTATGTACCTTTGATGTCTTTGGTGTTATGTGGGTGATATTTTTTCGAAAGTTTGATTGTAAGCGCCAACGTCACAGAGTCTACTCACTAACTTGAATACTCATTTATATGCCACACTTCCCACAATGACTTTAGAAATTCTGAAGGAATGATATCCACTCAGTGTTCTTTACTTGATTGTAAATATTTCAAAGCTCTGCCAAACTCTGACTGTAATACTGGATCTTCAACGTCTTGCACACAGACTCACACTTCTTACACCACTTTAACTGATAGTTTCTCCCCATGATAGGAGTCTCCAATGAACTCTTTCCACCCATTCACCTTCTCTTCTAGACTTAACAGTGGAATTACTTTCGCACTCATGATGATGACGCGTTTACTTCTTATGTCACTGAAGGTTATTTTGATTTTACGACTTGCAGAATCTGACCTTCCAACGATCATTTCTTTTTAAATTTTTCGCATTTTTTCCTGCAGCCATTTCACCTTCGATTCCCTGAACTTCCTGTTTATTTCAGTCCTAAGTGACTTATATTTCTTTATTTCCTGACGATTCTCTTAAATTTAGGCCATCTATCATTTTTAAATTGAGCACTCCTTACAATACAATATATGCTTTTGGACTCGCTGTCCACGATATAATCCAGATGGAATATTCTCGTTATTCCAGGCTTTTCCAAGAATTCCTCCTCCTGCAGTGATTTTTGAACAATGTATTCGCTATTACCAAATGAAATTTACTGTTGAGCTTAGTTGGTTCCTATTGCCTACCCCTACGCTTCTGTGACTCTTTTATTCCTTCCCCTGCTACATTGTTCCAGTCCCCCATTGCTATTAGAGTTTCATCTACTTTTGCTGAGATACTCATTCAGTACCCTCATGTATTCTCTCAATTACTTCATCTTCTGTTTGTGGCGTAGGCATGTATATCTGAACTGTTGTGGTTGTTTTTGGGTTGATATCGTTTCTGATGAGAAAAATCTGATTTCTCAACTGTTCACAGTAACTCAACTCTCTGCCATACCTTCCTAGTCACAACGAATTCTGCTTCTCTTGTACAATTTTTTGCTGCTGTTGAGATTACTCTGTACTCGTATGACCAGAAATCATTATTTTCTTTCCATTTAACTCCACTGACCCCCACTATGTCCAGACTGAGTCTTTTCGTTACTCTCTTTAGACTTTCCAGCCTCTCTATCACGCTCAGAATTCTGACATTTCGTTGGTTATTCAGCCTTTGCCTATTCGTCACCTCCACATCTTTCTCTTGGCAGTCCGCTCCCAGAGATTGGAATGGGGGACTAATTCGGAATCTTTTGCTAATGGAGGTATTATCGTGACATATTTTTGAATTACGGACACTTGGCCTTTGAACACACATTATGTGTCTTTAATGCAGTGGTTTCCATTGCCAGCTGCATGCTCAGACCGCTGATCGTTGCTGGTCCTTTCTCCTTTAGTGACAGTATCACAAAGTTAAGTATACTACTAAATTAAAACACATCTGTTAATGAAATGAAAGTTGTTTCAGTTTAAAATCACATTAATTGTTTATTCTTGGATGGAGAACCATGTCTTTATCGTCTACAAAAAAACGACTTGAAAGGCTCTTTCCTATTTATTGTATAATTTATACATTGTTCCAAAAGTCATGTGGAACTATTGCTTTTTCGCCGGCGGAAACCAAACCGAAATAGTTCTAAGTGTATGACACACGTTTATGTACGTCTCACTAGTTGTAATGGTTCAAATGGCTCTGAGCACTATGGGGCTTAACTTCTGAGATCATCAGTCCCCTAGAACTTAGAACTACTTGAACCTAACTAACCTAAGGACGTCACACACATCCATGCCCGAGGCAGGATTCGAACCTACGACCGTAGCGGCCGCGCGGTCCCAGACTGTAGCGCGTAGAACCTCTCGGCCACTCCGGCCGGCGACTAGTTGTGGTCATAACAGCGACCTTTTTCCTCTTTGGGTACAGTTTATTAACCATCTCTTGCTTTAAGTTGCTCCCAGTCCGTAAAAGTGGAGTGGTAATATTTTTTCCACCTACTTACGGAGAAATGGCCATTGTCATAAATCAGAGCTCTTACGAAAGGATTGAGGTGTTCATTTCTCCCACGTGCGAGTCGAGAGTGGAACAGCAGAAAAATAGTCTGAAAGTGATTCTTTGAGATCTTTGCCAGACACCCAGATATGAACTGCAGAGTGGTCACGTAGATGTACATGTCTACACATTTCTTTAGTAATTTAGAAATGTGTTCGGGACTGTATGAATAGCACCTGAGGAAGAACATATTTTGTAGAACCATGGCTTACTTTGTCCTAGTGATATATTGTATATTAAGTTCACAGGTAATAGGAGAAAACATCAATGGCAATGGCAAGTAGTGTCTGGAGGAATGCTTAGATAGTTTAATGGTGTATTAGAGAGGAAAAAAAAAAACAACGTCAATAACTCATAAATCTAGATTATGACAATATATTATGAACAGGAAGGTATGTCAGGGTAAGGACTCTGTAAGACACTCTTGTGAGACCTGTTCTTGAACAGTTCCATTATTTGCAGTACTTCTCATCACGCCAATGCGTCTAGAGGCGAGCCTATAGGCATCTACCAAAACTCTGCTGGGAGCAGTATTTCCAAGACACTTTGAAAAATTCTACTATTTCCATGTTATATTTCGCTTACGGATCATAACAACAAAACAAGCTGACGAGACTTCTAAGGGTTGAAGGAAAGGCCTTAGGTAAAAACTGAGGAAGAAATCGATCATTTCCTTATTGAAATAACCGGAAAGGTCTTTAACTGATATATGGCATTACGGAGAATCTAAGTTAAGGTGGCCGAACAAGGCTGACTCTTGTTACTCGCCAAAACAAAGCTTGTGTCTTAAAACAGGCACATTTTGCGGACTGGCCTGTCTGAAACCTACAGTGCATCTCTGGGAAGATCCAGGCTTCAGTTGCATTCCAGTTAGATTCACCGAAAAACACCACAACGGTGCACTATCGCTCAGGAAGAACAGAAACAACTTCTTCCTTTAGCACAGTGCAAGTTCGACCGTTGTCTTTCCAAAAACGTAAAACGCAGTAACAGCGAATAAGTTGCGTATCTGTCGTCATTCGAATAAATCACAGTGGTAGTCCAGATATTTTCGCCCGCATACTATAGATGTAGTTCTACGTTCTTAAAATCTCATTACTTAGACACTAATCGCGTAGGACGCTACTCCAATACATGTCGTGAGCTTTTTCCATTATTTTTCTTGTGATTTGAATAAAAAGCTACTGAAATACCACTTTACGTTAATGACTCGACGGCTATTGATGAGGACTGTGTCCTTGCTTGATTATTCTTGTAGTGTGGCAGTTCAATGATACAGAGGACTCGTAAGATGCTTGCGCCTCTTGTCTACAAACTGGTAGGTTCTACTCGTACAGACACCAAGCGATGGCTACAAGGCCTAAAATGTGGATATATCAGTCAAAAATCGTAGTGGGGGGTAAAGCATATCAGGTAATCTGATCCAAGGGTACTCGAATGTCAAGTGCCGAAGATAGCTAACTTAGGAACATTTGTTGTACGAGTAGAGTCAATTACAGCTTTCAGCTTCTGTAGTTAATGGACTAGTGTCTCTTAACAGTGCTGAGATGGAGCACTCTTATCAGTTCAGAGCACAGTGTATTTGTTTTGCATATCTCTTATCAGTGGAGATGTGTTTCTGTGTACAGCCAGCGTAACTGAGCAAAATGTAATTTTTCCTTTAAGGCAACATTTCATGGATTGGCTTTAATGGTACGCTTTCCTTTCGTGCATTTGTATAGAAGATTTCACATTGCACGGTGCATAGCAAGATGTACCTCACACCAATAATATCTTCTTTCCAGTCAAATTTGCAAATAGAATGGGTAAAAAACTATATATATCCATAGCACGCACGCTAATCTGCCTCGTTTTGTGCCTTGCGACACTACATGAACTACAGATTATAGCCAGAACACCTTGTCTCAGTCTGGAACCGCGCATCCGCTACGGTCGCAGGTTCGAATTCTGCCTCGGGCATGGATGTGTGTGATGTCCTTAGGTTAATTAGGTTTAAGTAGTTCTAAGTTCTAGGGGACTGATGACCTCAAATGTTAAGTCCCATAGTGCTCAGAGCCATTTGAACCATTTTGAACCTTGTTTCACAGTGAATTCGAATATTGGCTGCTGAAATTGATCAAACAATCTTTCTCGAGATGATTCTGATTATTATTTGTGCAAGTGCCATGTAAAATAAGTCTAACGTCTTCGTTGTACTCTCTCTCCGTTTCGTTACGCTATCGCTTCCAGTAACCACAGTCCTATCCATCTACAGCCTGGCCCATCGCTAAAGACCTCGTTGTCGGTAGAAAGTTAAACCAACATCTCGTTTTTTAGATGGCGCTGGTGAAAGCCGAATCTTGCATCACAGACTGTGACTGTTCTGTCAAAGTGATTGACAGCTCACCTGATGTAATGTGGGTGAGTTTGTAGTGTGTGCAGGGTTACGTTCGTGCACTCTCTGGGTCTAAAAGTCGAGTACACATGGAATCACTTGCCTCATACGTACACCAGGAACCACGTAAACAGCGCATAATAAAGCTGACAGCATTCACTATGTACTACACCGCTGTGAAATTTGAGATCTTTTACGAAGCAACCGCTTATATAATGTTCAGGTGCTCTATTCTGAAATAATATTCAACTGAGTGGGAACTGTAGTCTGCCAGCGAGATGAGGGCATATAGAAAGTGCCGGCGTGACTTCACGCACGTGTCTTAACGAAAGCTGGAGCTTACGGGCATCTTGAACAGTTACCGTGCGCACCTGCAGACACTTTTATTCACTGTAAATCGAAACTGCTAGGGGAACGACGTCTGGTTTGGATCACTTAAGACAAATATCAAGATTTAAGTGAGTTTGAAGGTGGTGTCATAGTCAGCACACGAGCGATGGGATACAGCATCTCCGAGATAGCGATGAAGTTGGGAATTTCCAGTACGACCATTTCACGAGTGTACCGTGAATATTAGGAATCTGGTAAACTATCAAATCTCCTACATCGTGCGGTTCGGAAAGATCCTGCAAGAACGTGACCAGCGACGACTAGAGAGAATCGTTCAACGTGACAAAGTTCAACCTTTCCACAACTTGCTGCAAACTGCTGCAGATTTCAATGCTGGGCCATCAACAAGTGTCAGCATGTGAACCATTCAACGAAATGTCATCGATATGGGCCTTTGGAGCCGAAGGACCATTCGTGTACCCTAGATGACTGGACGACAGAAAGCTTTTCGCCTCGCCTAGGCTCGCCAACACCGACAATGGACTGTTGACGACTGGAAATATGTCGTCTGGTCGGACGAGTCTTGTTTCAAATTGTGTCGAACGGAGGAACGTGGAGACAACCTCATGAATCCACGGACCCTGCATGTCAGCAGGGGACTGTTCGGGGTGGTAGAGGCTCTGTAATGGTGTGGGGGTGTGTGCAGTTGGAGTGATGTAGGACCCCTGATACGTTTACAAACGACTCTCACAGGTAACACGTACATAAGCATGCTGTCTGATCACCTGCATCCATTCATGTCCTTTGCGCTTTCCGACGGACTTGGGCAATTCCTGCAGGGCAATGAAACACCCCGCACGTCCAGAAGTGCTACGGAATGGCTCCAAAGACATTTTTCTGAGTTTAAACTCTTCCGCCTGCCACCAAACTCATCAGACATGAACGCTGTTGAGCATATCCGGTGTGTCTTGCAACGTGCTCTTCAGAAGAAATGTCCGCCTCTTCGTTCTCTTACGGATTTATGGACATCCCTACAGGATTATTGTGTGAGTTCCCTCCAGCACCACTCCAGACATTAGTAGAGTCCATGTCACATCGTGTTGCGGCACTTGTGCGTGCTCGCGGGGGCCCTACACGATCTTAGGCAGGTGTGCCAGTTTCTTTGGCTTTTCAGTCCAGTTCATCCATTCTGGGAATCGAGAATCTCAAAGATTTTTACCTGTTATCGACATCAATACAGGCAACATATTGGTCCCGGAAATTCCAAGACCTTATCAAAATCTCTGCAGAAGTTCCTCAGACGACCCGGACATACACAAAGAAGCGAGCTGGGAACTTAGGTTAATATTTCTAGAGAAACAAGATTAAATAAAACATTTTATTTACTTATTAATACTACGACTTACATTTTATATTTGCATACAATAATGTTCGTCTTCCACTCTTTTGACGGATGACGAGTCCAATGTTTGTTCAAACGGCAAAAGATGTGTTTTATGTGATATAATTACGATTTAACAAGGTATGGATTTTTTAGTTTACTTATACTGTGAAATCTTGCTTCTTTCAGAATTTCAGGGTTGTAAGTCAAGCGAAAGTACACTGTTGATTTTGATGAGTGAGTTTTCTAGTACAAAAATGTGTTACATAAATGACCGTATCTCTTGATTGTACTGATTTAGAAGCTAACAATTTTTACACTCCGAAAGGACCGTAGTATATATATGTATGTATATGACATAAATATGAACTTGATACACCAAACTATTTCAGAGAAAAATGGTCTTAACAAACGAACAGACAGACAGATGATTAAAAAAGAAGACAAAAATATTTGTTTCGTGTTATATAATTACAAATTAGTAATTTTCGGATTTTTTACTGTAGTTGTACTGTGGAATGTTGCTTGTCAAATTTCATGGTTTTATGTTAGAGGGAAATACTCTATGGCTTTTGATGAGTGAGTTTTCGAGTATCAAAATATGTGCTATAAATGGTGAAACCTTTCGACTGCACCGACTTAGAGGTTTGACGTTTTTAGACCTCCAAGGGACCGTTGACCTAAGTGTTTGATATAAATTTCAACGTGGTACCTCTACTCATTCTTGAGAAAATGGGGTCTAAACAGTCAGAAGGACAGACAGACAGACAGACAGACAGACAGTCGGACGGATGGACAACAAAGTGATCCTTTATAAGGGTTCCGCTTTTACCGACTGAGGTACGACATTAATAAAAATAACAGTTGGTTAAAAAACCTTTCAACTTCTAGTCTGTCAAACTTGACATAACGTATTAAGCTTGTGGAATGACTTTTTCTGTAAGTTTTGGGTGATTCTTTATGCAGTTTTGATAGAAATCTTTTCCTACCAATTTGTTTACTTTGTTAATTCTGTGATCCAGTTTTAAATATGAAGCCAACCTTCGAAGCTCAATCATAGCTAGCGGCATTAACCAGTAATCTCAATCTGTCATGTGTGTTACAAGCATTTCTGCGTAATTTTCTTCAAATGCTTATTTGGGAACTCATGTCTGCTGAGTCCCATCTACTGATTTTAATCTCTTTGCAGTGCAGTTGTAGGAACATTAAAACACTCGGCAGCAGCATTTTTCGGTCATTTTTCCTTCCAAAACAGCTGAAACCACTTACTTCATTGCTTTCTCGGACCACTTCCCTCGACTCTCAGCGGCAGGTTTCTTCAACCTTGTCACAGAGCCCTGAAAAGAAAAGCAAGAGTTACTTGCGTGACCCAGACCACCGGAATTTGGTATGGCCCATAGTATTCGAATGACATTACACATTAAGATATGGAGGGAACAGAAACCGACTTGAGTGAATGGAATTCTTACGATACAAGCTACAAATTAGGAAATTTGTGGTAAGGTCTTACGGGACCAAACTACTGAGGCCATCGGTCCCTAAGCCTACGCACTACTTAATCTAACTTAAACTAACTTACTCTATGGACAACATATACACCCAAACCCGAAGGTGCGCTTGACTGTGCGGCTACCCCGCGCGACGTACAAGCTGCAGTAGACTACTTAAATACAGGGTGCGTCAAAAAAATGTATACTCACTTTGAACTGTCATAGACAATTTATTTCCCGTTCTACAAGGTTAAATATCCGTGAGAAAGTAATGTTATGTATCTTCAACAGGTGGCAGCAGTGGCAAGGAAGTAACTGCAACATGGCGAACGTGAGTTTGAGCTTTGAAGCACGGAGGCAGATAATTAAGTGGTACTGGAAGTTTGAGAATGTAGCTGCGGTTCGAAGACAATGGAGAAGAGAGTATGGTACAGAACCACCTTCAAGGTTAACAATTACACGTCTACGAGACAAGTTCGAAATTCATGGAACAGTGTGTAATATGCATAAAGGTGGATGAGGGGGACCTCGTACAGCTACAAGTGATGATTCCACAACTGCGGTCTTGGAACTGTTTCAGCGTTCGCCTCAAAAATCTTCAAGGCAAGCGACACATGAGAGTAATGTAAGTGCTAGTAGTGTGCTATGCATTCTGAAGAAAGGCAAGTTTCGTGTGTACATTCCAAGGCTGGTGCAACAGGTAAGTAACGACGATCCAGATGGAAGGTTAGAATTTTGTGAATGGGCTCAGGAGATGGTGAGACGTGAACCGGGATTTATCGGTAGCATAATTTGGTCGGATGAAGCCCAATTCAAACTCAATGGAATTGTCAATAGGCACAATTGTGTGTAATGGGCTGAAGATAATCCTCACATACAGTTGAAAAGGCTGTCAATTTGCCTGGTATAAATGTGTGGTGTGGTTTGTCTGCAAGGGTACTCATTGGGCCTTTCCGCTTTCAAGGTACTGTTACTGGAGAAACGTACCTAACTATGTCTGCTGACTCCATATTCCCCGCCATTCATGCATTATATGGTAATGATGAGTTTTATTTCCAACAAGATGGCGCCCCGCCGCACTATCATAGGGACATACGAGCATACCTGGATCACAATGTGCCAGGCCAGTGGATAGGACGCAGGGGACCAATCGAGTTTCCTGCACGCTCTCCCGACCTCACGCCGCTGGATTTCTTCTTATGGAGCACTGTAAAAGATGAGGTGTACAAACGTAAACCACGTAACCTGGACGCACTTTAGAATGAGATTCAGGCGGTGTGCACAGGAATCTCATTGGACACTTTGGTACGATGTATGGAATCAGTGGTGACTCGTACTCAGAAATGTGTTGATGCTGAAGGCCACCAGTTTGAACATTAATCACATTTGCAATGTACATTTATTTTTCCAATTGGACTTTAAGCTTTCCAGAAATTTAACATTGTAGAACGGGAAATAAATTTTCTATGACGCTTCAAAGTGTGTATACATTTTTTGACGCTCCCTGTATTAATACTAATATAATATACAACCCTCTGGATTATACTAATGGCTTTTTCCCTACTAGATTAATCAGAGCTCACGAAAATGAAGTAAGCGTCTCGCAGATATTCGAGTCATGAACGGAGGGTAAGAACAGTACTTTATTAATGAGGAAACAGTCAGAAATGTTTTCTTTCGCATTTCCATTGGACATGTATACAAGGGGTCTCAGGACGAATGGTTAATACTCAGGAATATGGCAGGAACGTTTATTTGAAGCAAAAAACTTCATATGAATACATGCTCTGTTACTGTCGGCGGAATAACTTTTATCCTCACCAGTACGAGACGGAAGCGATGAAGAGTTGAAATGTGTGTGAAATCTTATGGGACTTAACTGCTAAGGTCATCAGTTTCTCAGCTTACACACTGCTTAACATAAATTATCCTAAGGACGAACACACACAGCCATGCCCGAAGGAGTACTCGAACCTCCGCCGGAAGCGATGAAGCCCGCGGTTGGCAACGCTCCTTACGGCGGCTGTCCACACTACCGGTGGATGAGTAACACCATCTACATTGTGCGTATTAGGAAAGATTACCAGTGGGTTTCTTATTCAGAACTCGCATTGGGGTGTTGTATGTGAGATATTGTGTTGTGCTGCGTCTAATAAGCACGTGTCGGAATTCGACAGCGGCAGGACCGTGACCTTTTGAGAGTGCTGTTTATCGTCCTGTGGTGCTGCTGCTCGCATTGGTCGGTATCCCACGACTGTCATGCGAATATGAAATTGATGAATTGAGGAGGCCCGCACTCAGTGCAGTACAGGATCTCAGGGTCGCTGTACAAGTAGAGCCTGAGAGGAGAAACATACCATTAGATCATGCAGGGTCATACAGTTACGTCACGTATCTTAAATCATGAATTATACCTGTTCTCCGCAAGATGGATACAAACACGGACGGCGCGACAACGTGCAAAGCACCTCTTACTGTCGGCAAACGACAACTGTTGCAGCTTCCCGTGACGCGGCAACATGGACATGGGTCGACAGTGGTGCACTCAATTACACTGGACACTAAAGTCGATTTTTTAGATGAGTCATGGTTCTGCACACAGCGTCATGAGGGACGTATACACTGATCAGCCAAAACATTGTGACCACTACCCATCGCGACGTTCGGTGCGGCCTGGTGGCGTTGTGGGACGTGACGCCCTTACAGAAGTACCCTACTGGCCATTAAAATTGCTACACCAAGAAGAAATGCAATGATAAACGGGTATTCATTGGACAAATATATTATACTAGAATTGACATGTGATTACATTTTAACGTGATGTGGGAGCATAGATCCTGAGAAATCAGTACCCAGAACAACCACCTCTGGCCGTAATAACGGCCTTGATACACGTCGGGATTGAGTCAAACAACGCTTGGTTGGCGTGTACAGGTACAGCTGCCGATGCAGCTTCAACACGATACCACAGTTCATCACGAATAGTGACTGGCGTATTGTGATGAACCAATTGCTCGGCCACCATTGACCAGACGTTTTCAATTGGTGAGAGATCTGGAGGATGTGCTGGTCAGGGCAGCAGTCGAACATTTTCTGTATCCAGAAAGCCCGTACAGGACCTGCAACATGCGGTCGTGCATTAGCCTGCTGAAATGTAGGGTTTCGCAGGGATCGAATGAAGGGTAGAGCCACGGGTCGTAACACATCTCAAATGTAACGACCACTGTTCAAAGTGCCGTCAATGCGAACAAGAGGTGACCGAGACGTGTAACCAATGGCACCCCATACCATCGCGCCGGGTGATACGCCACTATGGCGATGACGAATACACGCATCCAATGTGAGTTCACCGCGATGTCGCCAAACACGGATGCAAGCATCATGATGCTGTAAACAGAACCTGGATTCATCCGAAAAAATGACGTTTTTCCATTCGTGCACCCAGGTTCGTCGTTGAATACTCCAACGCAGGCGCTCCTGCCTGTGATGCAACGTCAAGCGTAACCGCAGCCTTGGTCTCCGAGCTGATAGTCCAGGCTACTGCAAACTTCGTCAAACTGTTCGTGCAGATGGTTGTTGTCTTGCAAACGTCCCCATCTGTCGACTCAGGGATCGAGACGTGGCTGCACGATCCGTTACAGCCATGGGGATAAGATGCCTATCATCTCGACTGCTAGTGATACGAGGCTGATGGGATCCGGTACGGCGTTACGTATTACCCTCCTGAACCCACCGATTCCATATTCTGCGAGCAGCAGTGTCGCTGTACGGTAAACCGCAATAGCGATAGACTACAGTCAGACTTTTATCAAAGTCGGGAACGTGACGGGAAACATTTCTCCTCCTTACATGAGGCATCACAACAACGTTTCACCAGGCAACGCCGGTCAACTGCTGTTTGTGTATGAGAAATCGGTTGGAAACTTTCATCATGTCAGCACGATGTAGGTGTCGCCACCGGCGCCAACCTTGTGTGAATTCTCTGAAAAGCTAATCATTTACATATCACAGTATCTTATTCCTGTCGGTTTAAATTTCGCGTCTGTAGCACGTCGTCTTCGTGGTGTAGCAATTTTAATGGCCAATAGTGTTTTCAAGCGGAGCAGACACGAACGGGCGATATGGGCTGCAAATGGAGAAATTCATTGTGATTAGCGACATTGACAAAGAGCAGGTTACTATTACGCAGAGCCTGTGAACGAGTTTCTCAAAAACGGCGAAGCTGCTCAAATGTTCACATGCTACTGTCGTGAGCATGTACGGAAAGAGGTACAAGGACAGTGAATCTAAGACTGGGCGGTAGATGGTTGGATCTCCACAACTCTTCACAGAACGTGGGGTTCGGAGGCTTGTCTGCTCGGTAAAGTGGATAGATGGTGATCTGTGGCATCTCTGCCGAAAGAGCACAATGCTAGTGCATGCACAAGTGCTTTGGAGCACACCGTTCATCGTACATTGTTGAACATGAGACTCCACAGCAGACCACACCTACGTGTTCACATGTTGACCCTACTTCATCGTCAGTTAAGATTGCAGTGGGCACGGGACCATCGGAATTCGACCGTAGATCAGTGGAAATGTGTCGGCTCTTCGGGTGAATTACATTTTTGCTACACTAGGTCGCTGGTCGTCTTCACAAATGTCGTCATCTAGGTGAACGGCTGCTCGAAATGTGGAGCGCGCCATTGACGCAAGCTGATGGGAGCAGCATTTTGCTATGGGAGACATTGTGCTGCACTTGTATGGGACCTTTGGTACTAATCGAAGATACACTCACAGCTGCAAACCACCTGCATCCTTTCATGCTTGAAGTCTTCGCCGACGACGGTATCATCTTTCAGCAGCATAATTGTCCGTGTCTCGGAGCCAGAAACGTGCTGCAGTGGTTTGAAGAGCATTGTAGTGAACTCACGTTGATGTCTCGGCGACCAAATTCGCCCGATGTAAATACTATGGAACCCATCAGGGTCGCCATCGGGCGCCATCACCTAGTACGCAAGTCGGGGGCCCGTCGCGAATTACATGACCTGTGCGTACACATCTAATGCCACATATCCTTAGGAAGCCTATCAACAAACTGTTGGATCCTTGATGGGCAGAATCAGTGATGTATTTCGTTCCAAATACGGACAAACAAGCTATTAAGCAGATGGTCGTAATGTTTCGACTCATCTGTGTATGTGTGTGTGTTTGGAGGGGAGGGGGGGGAGGAGGGTGTTTCTGCCAAATAGAACTTCACCATATTGCATCGGACCCAACACCTGGCGTCATGGAATAGGGTGCCATTCGGTGTACAACACAACCACATCCGGTTCGAATAGCAGGTCTTTTGGACAACAGCTATTTCATTTCTGACAGGAAAAGACTGGTGGCTGTGCTCGATCTTTCAGGTTTCTCTGACGTTCTCTTTCAACAAGATAACGCGAGACTACATATTTCCAGTGCTATTGTGACCTGCCTGATACGACGTGGTTTCGACTGTTCCCCGGCCCAGTATCTTCTCCACATCTGAAATTCCATCGTGTGTCCTTGCTACTATATTTATAAGCAATATTAGTAAAAGTTTGTCATTTGCTATTCTTCCTGGTGTTACAGTTTTAATGATGAGCAGTACATCTTTTTGAGTTCGTTTTAGATGCACACTTGGATACCAGAACGAGTTACATCCCATATTCTCCACGTCACATCTACACCCGTTTTATCGGAGGTGATATTTATGTTCCTGAGATACGATACTGTCTGTGGACATGCGTCAAAGCAGCTAAGTCGAAAATCGCAGGTTCAGTGAATAAGTCTGCATTTTTCTAGATCTGGACGCCTTGATTGGCAGAATGATACTGGTAAACAAGATCAAACGAGATCAGTGTGGTAGCATTGTGTCTATTTTCATCTCAGTTTTTTGAGAGCGAAATTATTTCAACAGAAACTGTTGCTCATTTAGCGCGATTGCCTTCCTTACCGACTACCATTGTAGAGACGTTTGTGGTGCTGCATGTGCCATAAACCCACGCTCTTAACTGCGGTCAGTCGGATTCGTCCCTGAAGTGAATGGGATATTGTTCTGCATAATTAACGCAATTACAATAATCAAACTGGTCACCAGGATCCCGATGGCAATAGATCTGAATCCGAAACCAATAAGCTGTTTCAGCTGTGACCACTCTTTACGAAAGTAAATAGCCCCGGATGATATTACTTCTGAATTTTAATGGTTACAAAAAAATTACGTGTTTCTTAATACACTGCCTGCCACAAAAGTGAACCACCCAGAAGGGGAAGAAGAAGCGAAGTGGAACATTACAGGCTGAAAGCGTATGTGATGTTATTTCAGTGCTTACTCAGTCGAATCAAGTTTAAAAAGAATTTTTTAATATGTACCCAGTTATCAGTATGGCGTTGCACCCCACTGGCTTGGATGCGTGCACTGATTCTGTTGAGAAGGATGTCGAGCTTTTGTATCCACTCCTGACCCACAACTGTTTTAACTGGTCCCTAATATCCTGAACACTGGCTCTGTGACAAAGATGATGTTCGAGCTAGTCCCACGTATGTCCTATCAACCCATTCTGGAATACTGCCCAAATGCGTGGGACAGATACCAAATAGGACTAACAGGGGACACTGAAGAGCAGCACGAACGGTCACAGGTTTGTTTGACCCATGGGAAAATGTCGCAGAGATGCTGAAGAAACTGAACTCCCAGACTCTTGAAGATAGATATAAACTGTCCCGAGAAAGCGTACTTACAAAGATTCAGGAACTGGCTTTAAATAATGACTCTGGGAGTATGCTACAACCCCCTACATATGGCTCCCATAGAGATTATGAGGATAAGATTAGATTAATCACAGCACAAACAGAGGCGTGTAATCATTCTTCGGGTGCTCCATATGTGAAAGGAAAGGGAAGAAACTTTAATAACTATTACAGTGTGATGTACCCCGTGGCATGCGCGTTACAGTGGTTTGTAGAGTGTAGATGTAGATTCGGAACAGATTTGAGGATCTTGCTGGAAATAGCTGTACATCAGCATCACACAGATATTTCATAGAGACACGTGGAGTGTCTGGATGAGCATGGTCCTGTTGAAAAATGGCACAACAATACTGTCGCATGAGAGACATGTGTATGCAGGACGTTAATGACATACAGCTGTGCCATCAGAGCTCCCTCTATCACTACCAGCCAAGATCTGAAGTAATATCCGATAGCTTCACACACCATAACATCAGGAATAACAACGCTGCGCCTCTCCAAAAAAAAAAAAAAAAAAGTAGGGGAATTAGACCTCTCTCCCAGTCGCTAATATACTTGCCGACGATGGTTATCCAAGGCGTGCAGAACCGCGAGTCATCGCTGAACAGAATGCGATGGCATTAACCAGTAGTCCACAATTCCCAGCCACAGCACCGCTCCAAGCGCACCTGTTTTTGTTGCAATGTTAATGGTAGCCTACGTGTGGGACGGTAATTAAGTTATCTCGCTGCTGCTAGTCTCCAACCAATGGTGTGAGATGAAACAGAACATTGTAGGGAATTCATTACTTGCTCTCCAGTGTCCGGTGCAGATGGGAAGGCAATACTAGTGGTAATCCGGTGTGGTCAATTGGAACACTGACGACGTGAATGCCTACCCTCATGTTCCCATGCAGTCCAACACCATGCCGTGTCACATTCGAATGCCCCACAAATCTGGATATTGCACGATCCAATCAGCTGACCGAATGAAGCGCCACAATGAGACCGCTTACAAACTAAGTGCTGATAACACTGTCTCACGCAAGTAAAGTGTTCTTCACAGTGATTACTCAACACTTGACGCTGTTCACGCCTCTTATGTACCCTACCATGCGTGGTAACAACAACGAACACGAACGATACTAATGTACACTGATGCGCATTCTACATGTCACAGTGAACTGCAACTCTAATCATGTACATATCTGAACTTTTCTCTGCACAGGGCGTAACAACGCCGCGAAATTGTCATTGTCAGCGCAATGTAACTATACTAGAATGACAGTGGCTCGATATATAATTGGAGAGTTGAGTCACAAAGACGGAATGAAATCCGGTGTGCGAGTAAATCAACTAGGTGGCAGAGAGTTCGAACACCGCTTAGAGATGTGCACAGAGATAAACACAAAACACCAGAGCGAATGACTCAACACTATCACGCGTAAACAAAGCATGATGCAAGGCAAAGCCCAGGTCCGAGGTGGCTGAAATCAGCGTAAGAACTGATGAGCCCGACCTCTCACCATCGACAGGTAAAAACTGGGGTTCTGCCTATAAAATGCTTTATGCACGTCGTCCGCGACAGCTTGCCACACTTCTATGCCGCGAGACACACACCAGCTCATCTCCTTGCAATCGATATCTACTGCCAGGGATACTACGTGTCTCTACCTGAAACGGCCATGTAGGCCTGAAAATGGCCTGGTTTGTTCCATAACCTCCGTTGCAAAACCAGAGAGGGGATGAGATTCCCTGGCAGCAGATTTACCACCGAAGCAGGCAATACTGAAGTAGATGACGTCTACAGAGTGGGGGAACATTGCAGAGGTTGGCGTAATGGCTTGTCCCCCTACATACACTATGTGTTCAAAAGTATCCGGACATGTGGCCGAAAATCACTTACAAGTTCGTGGCGCCCTCCGTCGGTAATGGTGGAAACAACAAGGGGTGCAAGCCCTCTCCACGAAAAACACGATCACACCATAATACCACCGTCTCCGCAATTTTACTGCTGGCACTACACACGCAGGCAGATGACGTTCACCGTACGTTCACCATACCTACACCCTGCCATCGGATCGCCACACTGTGTACCGTGATTCATCACTCCACACAACGTTTTTCCACTGTTCAATCGTCCAATGTTTACGCTCCTTACACCAAGCGAGGCGTGATGTGTGGCTTACGAGCAGCCGCTCGACCGTGAAGTCCAAGTTGTCTCACGTCCTGACTAACTGTGATAGTACTTGCAGTGGATCCTGATGCAGTTTGGAATTTCTGTTTGATGGTCTGGATAGATGTCTGCCTATTACACATTACGACCCCTCCCCCCCAACTGTCGGCAGTCTCTGCCAGTCAACAGACAAGGTTGGCCTGTACGCTTTTGTCCTGTGCGTGTTCCTTCACGTTTCCACTTCAGTACCACATCGGAAACAGTGGACCTAGGGATGTTTAGGAGTGTGAAAATCTCGCGTACAGACGTATGACACAAGTGACACCCAATCACCTGACCACATTCGAAGTCCGTGAGTTCCATGGAGTGCCCCATTCTGCTCTCTCACGAAGTCTAATGACACTGAGGTCGCTATACGGAGTACCTGGCAGTATGCACCTAATATAAAAAACGTATATTTATGGAGGCGTCCGGATACCTTTGATCACATAATGTAGGCAGGGCTGAGGAGTCATCCATGGACGAGCGCGGAAAGGATGTCGCCGGGTTCAGTTCTATGGGACCCAGAACTAAAGTAGAAAAAGCAGTCGCCACCATGGGTGAAACTAAAACGAGGGAGAGCACGACAGCAAGTGTGCACACTGCCATAGTTGGGAGCCTCCCAACTGGGGAACACCAAGACAGACCTCGCCATCCAGCTGGTATGGAGTCATCTCTGATGCCCGCCGAAAAACCGGGCACCAAGCCTCATGAAGAAAGCATAATGGGCCAAAACAATCCAAGGCATGGGACCCCGGATCCACTAAATCCAAAATATTCTGCGGCTGATGCCCATGCAAACGTTCCATTTGACTTCACCCATATACTGGCGAAACCCGTTACATGGATGGAAAACTAGAGTAGCTGGACCAGGCAGTTATGGTTTTCTTTTGTTTCTTGAATGTTTGCGCAAAGTGCTTCACCTTGGAGTTAGGTGCCAGGTGAAATGGGACGGTAATCAGCTGTTGCATACTATTGCAAATGCAAAAAACCTTCAAAATCCCGCAACATTGGTATCAGATATGAGGCTTCAGGTGTAGCCCTCGATAGCAAAAGTGACGGACAATGTACGAACAGTGGTTGTCTACATTGTGGAAGACAGTTCGGTAACATTCAGGAAATTACACAACACATTGACTACCAACAGCCAAACGGTTTTCAAAATAGAGGGCTGCAAAATCGACTTGCGCCCTGCTCCAAGGGTGCTCTGCTGCTAGCCAAGAGGAAGACTGACGCGGTGATGCAGCCTGGTTCTGTGCACGCGCACACAAGTCTGTGCAAGAAGTTTAGTACTGTAATCCATCGCTGGACCATAGGGTGAAGTCATACCAAAGCCTTCACACTAGAATACACCAGTGCAAATAAATAAATAATATGCCTGAAATTAGATCTCGTAATTTTGGATACACCGATGACTGGCAGATGGCAGTGGACCACCGAAATTTTGAAGAGTGGGAAGCCACCTTTACATCTGATCTGGTGATATTGGAAATACACTTTCAATGATGGAGACTGAAAGAAGATCCAACCACGACAAGGACGGCTTGCTTTCATTTGGGCAACAGATCAACGAATAGATAACTCAAAGTCTGTTTTGGTGACAGAGTACTTCACCACAATCAGCACCCAAAATATCTAGGGATTTCACTGTACCAGAAACTGTCCTACAAGACAAAAACACCACTGCGAAAATACGAACTAGGAACGACATCCTATATACGCCGGGCAGAACAACCTGGAACTCTGCTGTTGAGATTATGTACACTTCAGCATTTGGACTTGTCTACTCTACTGCGGAATATGGTGCTCCTGTAGGGCTCAATAGCGCACACACACAAACGCTCGACACACAGCTGAACAATACGCTGAGGATTATCAGTCGTACACTAAGATCAACCGCTATCGAATGGCCGTCTAAATTCCTGACTTCGACGAAAATCAGCGCTTCTCCGTGAGATTAAACGGACACAAGGCAACCTGCAACTCTCTGTCCATAGGACTGTTATCTTAGAAAGAAACCGGCTTTGATCAAGAAACCCAACCTTGAAAACAGCCATGGAACTGCACACGTCTCAGTCAACTTAACCGACTCGTGGGAACGAGACTGGACGGAGGCTTGTTCTGTGAGTTCTAATTTGTATTGTTTTAACGTCGCAGTCACTTACGGGATTCTTTGTGGGAGAAAATAATGCACTGTGTGGTTCGTGTTGGAACGCCAATTCTCAGAATTTTGCTAGTGAACGTCGTCGCGAAGCACAACGTTTCTCTTGTAGTTTCTGTCCCCGGGACTCGACGAGCATCTCTTTGGCAGTCATATGCTTACTGCACAAAACTGTCATGAAAATTCGCTGCTTCTTTTTGGATCTTCTTTGTTAATCCTTCGTGATAACAATCACAGACTGACGAGTAGTACTCAGGAAGCGTTACAACGAGGGTTTTGTAAACTATCTTCTCGATGTATGAATTAAACTTTCTTACGATTCTTTCAGTGAATCTGAGTCTGGTATCTGCTTTCCTGAATAGGAAGGCAGTGAGAGTTCTGGATAAAATCGCTGATGTCAGCAACACAGTGCAGAGAAAATATGCTGGTATGCCATCATACATGAACCACATCTGTAGTCTGTCCTGACATGGCACATCCTCCAGCAAGATAGGCAGCACGTTCTTCAGAAAGCCGTACGCTGAAAGAATCGGCTGAACAACTTAACGGATGGTAACCTGCATGCTAGAAATCGTTCAGTGTGCAGGTTACAGGCTCTGCTAAACCACAGCAGTAAATCACGCCAACCATGTCCGTTGTGCGATAAAAGGCCTCCATCGCTAGGTTGTGTCAGAATATCTGCAAGAGAGAAAACATGTTGTACCGCACCACAAACATCACCACAACATGGACCTTAAACGTGTCCTGTAAGTAGGCCAAACATCACCGTACGCATCCGGAGTTAGGAGAAACGTACGCGAACAATAAACAGATGTAACAAAACTACAGTACAAACACACAACGTAAACTCAACAACTCACTACAGACTACTGAGCCAGTTAATGTTTACATCGACACTGCACGGCAGTATCCTAGCACGCTGTTGACCCTGGTATGACACGTAGCGCCAACGTAACATCGGTGCTCATATCCGCAACCACGCGTTCGTAATGCATTCTTACCGTGCAGTGTTCCATGCGAGGAGGTTGTAATTAACGTTAATTATCGGGTAGTCGTCGGTAGTAGAACAAGTAATTCATTGCCACGGATGACATTACAAGAGTGCCTCCTGTGAACAGTTGTTCATATGTCAGAACGTATGCTTTGTAGGACCCACGGTTAAAAGAGATTTTTGTCTTGCTTTGATGCACACTATCATCCCCTGTACAGAAGAATGCTGAAGATTAGATTGGTAGATCACGTAATAAATAAAGAGGCTCCGAATAGAATTGGAGAGAAGAGAAATTTGTGGTACAATCTGATTAGAAGAAGGAATCCGTTGGTAGGACACATTCTGAGGCATCAAGGGCTTAACAATTTAGTACTGGGTGGAAGCGTGTGGGGTAAAAATCTTAGAGGAAGACTAAGAGATAAATACAGTAACCAAATTCAGAAGGATATAAGCTGCAGAAGTTACTTGGAGATGAAGAGGATTGCACAGAATAGAGTAGCATGGAGAGCTGCATCAAACCAGTCTTTGGACTGAAGACCACAACAACGTCATCCCTTGATAATACTGGATACTTTATCGTAACACCCTGTAATCCTATCATCAAACACATCTAATGAATGCAGTTTCCGAGAAACTACAATGTTCTTTCACAAGATTTGGAGGAAAACAGACTCGGATAACATTTAAGAATATTTTTTTACCGAGATGCGTACCATACATACGATAACATCGCCCGAAAAACCGGCGCTGAAAGTTGACCATGAATAATTCTGTGGATTGTGATTGTATCTGCACGGTTGTGTTATTCCCGCTTGGTTTCAAGAAGCCAATGTCAATTTTGAAACCTTGAGATAAAGTTTTTAACTTGACGATAAAACATCACATGGCTGGCGTATAGCTGTACGGTTTGGCGGTATTACTTTTACCGTGCTAGTCGGTTGACCCTCGTCGTCTGTAAACATGGTATCATGTATAATAGTATTAGTTTGTCCACACCGGAAATCTAATATGAGACAAAATCTGTTATCATCAACGTATGGTTTTAAAACGCTCACAAGATACGTTCTTTAAACTGAATATGCCAGTTTCCCGGATTCGTGGCGGGTAACATTAATAAATTTTAACGAATTGGTTTAACGATTGATTCTAACTCGAGACCAAATTTATAAGTTTCTTTTAAACAAAGGAAAACTTTAGGCAACAATTTTGCCAGCCGCGGTAATGGACTATTGCGGCGTGTACAAACGCGTGGTTTTATGTACACTTCCGACTGCAACAAGGTTTCTTTTTTCCCCTTTATGCGACAGTGTGCGTCTAATGTTGGTCCGATATTCGCACCCTTTCTGCTCGGTGTTGATCACGTAATCACGATTAAATCGATAATAAGTGACGCAGTCTGTGTGTTGAAAAGTGCTGCCTGTTTCTGTAGATCTCCGATATTTTGTGCCTCCGTGCTCGAAACGTTTCTCGTGACGTGTCTTTGACGAATTTTGTACTCTGATTTGAATTTTTTTGCACAAGATAAAGCTGCAGCTAAGTGACGATCAGTTTGGCGTTAGGGAATGTAAAGGCAAGGAGGCAATTCTGACGTTGCGTCTGATAATGGAAGCAAGGTTAGGAAAAAATCAAGACACGTTCATAGGATTTGTCGACCTGGAAAAAGTGGTCGACAGTGTAAAATAGTCCAAGATGTTCGAAATTCTGAGAAAGGTAGGGGCAAGCTATAGGGAAGAGGGTAATACACAATATGTACAAGAACCAAGAGGAAATAATAAGAGTGGACGACCTAGAATGAAGTGCTCGGATTAAAAAGGGTGTAAGACGGGTTTGTAGACAGTCGCTTCTACCTTTCAATCTGTACATCGAAGAAGCGTTGATGGAAATGAAAGAGAGGTTGAGGAGTGAATTAAAATTCAAGGTGAAAGGATATTAATGATACCGTTCGCTGATGACATTGCTATCCTGAGTGAAAGTGAAGAAGAATTACATGATCGAATGGAATGAACAATCTAATGAGTACAAAACATGGATTGAGAGTAATAGAAGAAAGACGAAAGTATTGAGACGTAGCAGAAATGGAAAAAGCGAAAAACTTAACATCATGGTTGATGGACACGAAGAGGATGAACTTAAGGAATTCTGCTACCTAGGCAGTAAAATAAACAGTGACGGACGGAGCAAAGAGGACATCAAAAGCAGACTAGTAATGGCGAAAAGGGCATTCCTGACCAAGAGAAGTCTACTAGTATCAAACATAGGCCTTAATTTGAGGAAGAAATTTCTGAGAATGTACGTCTGGTGTACAGCATTGTATGTTAGCGAAACATGGACTGTGGGACAACCGGAACAGAAGAGAATCGATACATTTGAGATGTGGTGCTACAGACGAATGTTGAAAATTAGGTGGACTGATAAGGTAAGGAATGAGGAAGTTCTGTACAGAATCGGAGAGGAAAGGAATATGTGGACAACACTGATAAGGAGAAGGGACAAGATGAGGGAATGACTTCCATGGGACTAGAGGGAGCTGTAGAGGGCAAAACTATAGAGGAACAGATCTAGCAAATAATGGAGGACGTAGATTGCAAATGCTACTCTGAGATGAAGAGGTTGGCACAGGAGAGGAATTCGTGGCGGCCGCATCAAACCAGTCAGAAGGCTGATGACCCAAAAGGAAAAAAACAAAAAGAAGAAAAAAAGAAGAAGTGCTGCAGCAAACGTAAAATCCTTGTTTGTCGTAAACTGAAGCGCTGCACCTGCAGCCCACTGCTGGAGCATTCTCGTTATTACATGCTCGTAACGACGATGATATTCGATAAATCGATCGAATGTCCGTTTATTTATCGACTGTTATTTGTCGTCTCTTGTCCCTCCTTTAATGATGTCTCTTTCCCACAATGTCAAATCCTTCTTCCTTTTCAGGGCCGTTGTTGCTTCTTTCTTCTGCAAAGTTCGCAGATTCCAATTTGGATGTTTCGTTGTCAACGTTACCACTCTTACTTTAACTGCAAAGAGTATTGCTCTGTTGTTCGACCGTTAGCTTTTTGGCTCTTAATTTTCATCCAGAACTAATGAAGCGGAGTCTGACTGAGACTTGAACGTTCCTGAATCGCCATCAACGTTTGCAGTCTCGCAAATTTCGATATATTCCATTTACTCACTGTCATCCTCGTGATACAGTTCTTCAATATTAACAAAAGGGTTTCGTACCCCAGCTCCAAAAATTGCTCGACGATAGTCTCTCCAGTCTGTCTAGAACGGCGAAAAAATGAACTGCCTGCTGCCGGGTAATGTCTTATATAAACCGAAACACGGCGTCTGTCACTTCCGTCGTGTCTTCTGTGACACGCTAAAATATATGCATTTCAGAGGTGGTCGAAGGCGGTGCATCATCCGCAATTACAACATTACAGTGAACAGTTTGGCGGGTTCGTTGAGTCGGGGAAAGGAACCAAACAGCGAGGTCATCGGTCCTATCGGATTAAGAAAAGGTGGTCAATGGAGTCGTCTGTGTCCTTTCAAAGAAATCATCCCGACATTTGCCTGAAGCGATCTAGGGAGACCACGGAAAACCTAAATCAGGATGGCCAGACGCGGGTTGAACCACCGTCCTCCCTAATGTGAGTCCAGTGTGCTAACCACTGAGCCACCTGGCTCGGTAAACAGTATGATATTACTATAAAATGTAACATGGGATTAACTACAAATTACTTACAGCACAAGGTGCATGACGCATATTGCTTACGAAATATCACTGTATTATTTCGAAAAAGGTGTTGTACTTCGTGGAATGCAACAACAGTTCACTGCAAGTTTGCTCGAGGGTTACGACAGACTAACCATGGAAAACACCCGCAAGCGCGGCGGCTGCGAACCCTAGTCCCTGTACTGCCCCCTCCCCCCCTTTTTTTTCATAACCAAGAATCGAATACGCACCAGTAGCTTTGCAGCTTAATGCTGTTACCGTGTTTTTTAAATTTTTTATATTTTTGCTACACAGTAAGCTTGTATCGCAGGAATGAATGGACACGTCAGCTTCAGGCTGGGTGTAGACAATGTGGGCAGGGTTCCAATCCCGAGGCCTGGCCGCAGTGCCTCCCCACCAGGCACTCTGCTGCTCCCTCACATGGTGCTGACCTTTTTTGCTTAATTTTATTATATTTTTATTTTTATTTATTTATTTTTGAAACATTGTAACTTGCTACTGAAAAAAGAGTGAAATAAAATCGGAGTTAAGCCGACACAGCTTTCGGCCATTACCTGCAACATTTTTTTGTTTGTCTTCTTTTTATTAATTAAAAAATCAGTCCACAAAAATGAAATATACTACATAACAACAAACTTGAAAAGGGACTATGACAAGTATACCACGAGGACCAGTTAACTCAGCCGATACCTTGACCTCGAAATACAAAGTTTTGGCGAATAAGTCGCAATACAGTGGCAAGCCCGAACATTTCCAATATGCTGTGGCCATACACTGGGGAAGGCGAATGGGTCCAAATAGCCTCCTACATCTACAATGTAATGGACATAGTGGCCTAACAGTCATGGAGCGGTATTTGACTTTGCTCTCGGAAAGCAGGAAGAGTCTGGACACTATCGGATATCAGCCGAGAAGGTAGTATCAACGGATCGAGATAGAAAGCCAGTGTCATTTCGCTTCGAGATTATGACAGGTAAATCTACGTTGTAGCGTGTCTGTGGAGGGAAGCGCCTGCCCTGATCCGTGACACTTTGTCCAACACGAAACAGGCTCTCATCGGTGGATAACAGATTGCGTGCCACCTCATACCACGAGGACGCCACTGTCATTGGTCGAACAGAAAGCCTAAGACGAAACCACACTGTCTCCCAAGAAGTTTGCGGTGATGCTCGATCCACCGCCGCCGTAGTAGAATATCAGCCCACAAATAACTAACAGCAATATAAAACTCACCGACCCGTTGTAACTGGAAATTCACTCTACTAACATCGACAGGTAGGCCAAGAGTGCACGGCCGCAGACAGTAAAATAACAGATACGTGAATGTGTGGATTGCGTGAGAGATAGCACCGAACAAATAACACAGGCGCTTACCTTTGAATGTCGGAAAGTCCCAAACTCCTGAGGGAATGCTCAAGTGAAACGATCTCGTATTGTAATCGAAAAATGTGACACTTTCATAAAAAACGACTAGACAGCTGTTTTAGTTTCCTAGCCATCGTTACGGGGAGGAAAAAGATCTGACCGATATAATATGCTTTGCACAGGACCTAGGTTTCCAGAATCCGAACTTTCAGAACTAGGTTAAGGAAACCCCGTTAATGTTCCAGGATTGCTCCGTGTGTCTTCTCCGTAACATATTTCCAATTTAGTGTAGCCATTTGGAGTGGAGAACGGTCAATTATGACTCCCAAAGAGTCATATCTATCGACCATCGTCGCCCACGAAATGACAGCGTTATCAGAATTCCGTAATTACGTCAATCGATATTTGCATTCGTTGATGCGGTCACCAGATACAAGACAAAAGTCATCCAACGTAGCCTTGAGCAATCGAATCTCAGTGGGAGAGTGGAGTAACACCATCACATCATCCGCGTATGCGCGCACCGAGATCGTCTCGCCCAGGAGAGTCCATCCTGGTAACTGAATGACGATTCTTCGAAGAAGGGGTTCAAGTGACAGAACAAACAACGACACTGAAAGCGGACTTCCTGAAGAAAACCCCTACGGATGGTAATCGATGGTATCAGTTGGCCATTGACAGCCACAGAAGCTTGGATACCAGTAACAAAGTAGGCTACAAAATACTCGCGTCACTTATAAACCCAGTGGCTTCCAGTGCCTGAAACAGTAAGCCATGGCTCATCCTGTAAAATTCGTTGTCAAAATCTAAAAATACCAGAGCACCAGGAACAGAAGTAACAGCGGGGACCGGTATGACATCACGACATTCAGGTAATGGCGTCAGAATATGGCGACAAGGAATACAACTTTGATGGTCAGCAACAACTTTCCCCAGCAGCGCAGACACTCTTGCCACAGTCCGATAATCAAAATTTAATAAGGTAACCGAACAAAATATATCAGTTGCTGCCTGAAGAGAACTTTCAGGAATTAACACAATGTTGTCAACTTTAAACGAGTCGGGCACAATCCCTCCTCTCAATACTTCGTTCAAAAGCAACGGAAGGAAGAAGGAAGGAAGACTGGTTTTAACGTCCCGTCAACATCGAAGTCATCAGAGGCGGAGCATAAGCTGGGATGATGTCAAGGATGGGGAAGGAAACTGGCAGTGCCCTTTCAAAGGAACCACCCCAGCATTTACCTGAAGCGATTTAGGGAAACCACGGAAAACCTAAATCTGGATGGCGGTACGCGGATTTGAACCGGCTTCCTCCTGAAAGCGAGTCCAGTGTATTAACCACTGCGTCACCTCGCTCAGTAAAAGTAATGTAAAAGTAGTAGGCAGGTGTTCCTGGGGAAAAATTCACAGCAGTCCTCTTTGGACCTGATCTGAAACTGTTAGGCTTGAAAGGTTACTTCTCCACTATTGAAACTGCTTGAAATAATTGATACACCTATCTTGTAGTTATTCCCTATTGATTTATTTATCTAATGAACCCTTTAATTCCACCAATTCCGTAACGGAGAAAGCTACAGATGCAAAAACAAAAATGCAGTATCCATGCAGAGGAATCGAACATGGAATCTCAGCTCACAAACCAGATGTCCTAGTCACTCGGCAAGAGCGCTGTCCCTGAAGGAGGTTTACCTTCATGCGTGTATTGGCGACAGTCGTAAAAGTTTCTTCTCTTGATTTCTCGGAAAATACGCGTTTTCGGACAACATGCACGATGATGATGAAAAATGTTCAGTTGACAATTATCTATCGATCCATTTAATTTTAAGTCGATTTAGCATCATGAACCTTAAGGGTGGTTTTCTCAATATCTGGGAGGTTGCGAGCCGAAATATATTTGTCTTTACTTTTTGTTCTTTCACAAGTGACATGATAAAAATGAATGGAACTGGTTGGCCACCTCTGAGGTCCTTCCCTTGTCAGTGCTAGAGTCCAACAGAAAAGCAAGACGGTGACCAAGTCTCAAACAATACTAAATTAGTAGATGCCAATTCTGAATTGGAACTAATAAGAACAAGTATTTTCAAAATTTGAAATAAATACTGGCAAAAGTGCATTAGTTGCAACAAGCAGATTAGTTAAATTTCTTGACACATTGGATACAATATACAGAAAACAAAAACCTTTTTACAGACTGCTATAATAAAGTTTTAACGTAACATTCCAAAACAGCCACATGTTCCTGATGTGAAAGTAAATATGATTCGATATGTAACGAGTAAGTAAATATATCTTAGCTTGCACAATTCCACACTGGACTGACATTAAGCATCAAATAGTAAATCATTTTGAAATTTTTTCTGTGAACTTTTAGTTCTCGAATCTCTAAATCAATACTTAAAGAAACTCTTATGTTGGGCGTTTGATGCCGAAAGGATAACGAGAAAGAAAGGTATAATTTAAAGCCCCGTCGACCTGGAAGTCATTAGAGACGGAGCACTAGCTCAGTGGGACTGGCCGTGGCTGTCTCGGAGTAACCATCCCCGCATTCGCTTATGATGGTTTAGGAAAAGCACGAGCATTTGAATTCTTCTACACCTAACGAATACGAGTTCATTAATATTGCACCACATCGCTCAATGAAAGCAATGAGAATAACCAACTCGTCAGGTAGTTCGATTTCAACTAAATCCGACCTTGCTGTATTGTTCAAACGATGGAGCAGCGCCTGCCCCAGTTTATAAGGTGCGTGCTGTTCCACATGTTTACTGCTGCCTTGCTTGTATTTTCAGGCACGCAGCCAGTCGCCGACTCATCACTGGCAAGAATACCGTCCTTCTATTGAGCTATTACATGAACATTCGCTGCTTCCGTATTCCAGTTGTTAGCGAGGTGACTTCGTACGGCAAATTACAGTGGTTCGAGACCAAACGATGTTATCAACTCTTGATAAAATTCTAACCTTCACTTTCGTTCGAAGATTATGTCCCACGTTACAAGGATTTAAATTAACATTCACGCATCTATTGATCATTTTCGTCTTACAATATTTTGCTCTTATTATTATACTAATCTTTATGAATATAAGAAAATTTTCCTGATATCTCTTATGTGTTCGTTATATAAGCATCAATTCACCAATTTCCTGCGATATGGTGATCCTGGGATTAATTTGTGTTCGTTTTATTTCTGCATGCAAAGAAATGAAAACTGAAAGGTGGAAGGAATACATAGAAGGGCTTCACATGGGAAATGAACTTCAAGACAATTTTATAGAAAAAGAAGAGGATGAACATGAAAATAAGTCGGGAGATGCTATGTTGAGAGGAGCCTTTGACAGAGCTCCGAAAAATCCAAGTCGAAACAAGGACCCTGGTACAGACGACGTTCCCTCAGAATTATTGAAATCCTTGGCAGAGACACCCATGACAAAACTATTTCACATGGAATGCAAGATATACGAGACGTATAAGACAGGTGAAATGCCCTCGGACTTCAAGAAAATCGTAAGAATTACAGTTCCAGACCAGGAAGGTGCTGACAGGAGTGAATTTTACTTTACTGTTGGATGACAAAGTCATGACTGCAAAGTAGTGACCCGAATTTTGTTCAGAAATTGTGAAAAGCTGACAGAAGCTGACTTCGAGGAAGATCACTTTCGTTTCCGGAGAAACGTCAGTAAAAGCGAGGCAATATGGACGTTACAACTTGTCTTATTAGATAGTTTAAAGAAAGGCAAATCTACATTTGTAGGACTTCTAGAGTTGGAGAAAGTGTTTGACAGTGTTAAGTTGCGTATTCTCTTTGAAATTCCGAAAGTATCACGGATGAAATACAGAGAACGAAAAGTTAACTTCCACTTGCACAGAAATCAGAATGCAGTTACAAGGGTCAAAGGACGTGAAAGGAATGTGGTAGTTGAGAAGGGAGTAGCCTAGCCCTGATCTTATTCAGTCCGTACAATGAGCAAGCAGTAAAGGAAACCATGAGAAAATTTGGAAAGCTCAGACAGAAGAAATAAAAATTTTGTTATTTATAGACAATATTGTAATTTTGTCAGAGACGGTAAAAGAATTGAAAGAGCAGCTGAGCGGAATGGATAGTGTATTTAAACGAGAATATATGACGAATGTCGATGAAATAAAACAAGAGTAATTAAATCAGGCAACGCTGTGAGGATTAGACTAGGAAATGAGGCACTAAAATTAGTTTGCTATTTGGGCAGCAAAATATCTGATGATGGTGGAAGTAGAGAGGATGTGAAATGCACACTAGTCATAGCAATAAAAGTGTTTCTGAAAAAGAGGAAGTTGTTAACTCGAATATAAATTGAAGTGTTAATCAATACTGTATGGTGGTGTTTGTCGTGGATGTAGCCTTGTACAGAATTGAAAAATGGACGATAAAACAGATTCAGACAAGAAGGGAATAGAAGCTTATCAAATTCTAGTGCCACAAAAGAATGTTGAAGGTTGGATAACTAATGAGGAAGTACTCAGCCGAATCGCGGAGAAAATAAATTTATGGCACGACTTTATTAAATAAGGGATTGATTGATAGAAGGCAACCTGAAGCGTGAAAGAATTGTCCATTTGGTAATGCTGGCAAGTGTTGAGGTTAAAAATTGTCGAGGCAGGGCAAAGCTTGAATACAGTAAGCAGTGCAATAGTTATGCAGAGATGAAGAGGATTGCACAGGGAAGACTAGCGTGGAGAGCTGTCAAATCAGCTTGCGAACTCCAGACCATGGCAACAACATCTATGCTTGTAGTCCACAAAGTCAGTGGCATTTACTTACGTCTTTCACGAATATCGTATTTATCTAGTGCACACCGCTCCTGCAATGCATACATTCACTTTTGCAAGAGTCTCATATTTTTGATCAAAGTGGCAGACTTTTTTAATACACCAGCTGCTGTTGTGGTCTTCTCGTTCTTTTGTCGAAAATAACAAGCACGTTAAAGCCATCTGTCAAGAGCACAGAGAGGATTTTTCCGATCAGTTTTTACCTTTCTGTCTAGAGTCTTTAGAAATTTCGTAAAAATTATATGGATTTGATTTTTTTCGATTAGGTGTCAGCGATTATTTCTTCGAGAATATCTGTAATGTCTGGTTCTTCTTACAAATCCATTCGCTTTGTTTTTTAAAGGGTCATACACGAGTGTTGGATCGCAGTGATTCGCCGCATGCGATGTGCCTGCAATCGGTTCTACTATGTCACTCACGAGCGATTTGCCAAGAAACTGCAACCTGTGTTATGAAAGCCACTGTGTCAAGCGCTTATGGTATGGAAAATAAGCTGCTATGTTTAGCAGTAGTCGCAGTTGATCTCCGTATCCCTACGAATACTTGTAAGAAAGAAATTTAAAGAATGTATTTGTAATTTCTTGCCGGCAGGAGTGGCCGTGTGGTTCTAGGCGCTACAGTCTGGAACCGCGCGATAGCTACGGTAGCAGGTTCGAATCCTGCCTGGGGCATGGATGTGTGTGATGTCCTTAGGTTAGTTAGGTTTAAGTAGTTCTAAGTTCCAGGGGACTGATGACCTCAGAAGTTAAGTCCCATAGTGCTCAGAGCCATTTTGTAATTTCTTGTGAATTGTACGAGGGTCGGTCAAAAAGTAATGCCTCCCTTTTTTTTCTACTTAAAAAAATTAAGTTAAGTGAAAAATTTGAATTTGGCGCCATTCCTCGAACCTTCTTCTGCAATCCACTGCAGTAGTAACTTTCTGTGTCAACAGGTGGCAGCACAGCAGAAGTTTGTAAGATGGCCGACATCGAAGTTCGTTTGAGACAGCGTTGTGTGATTGAATTCTTGAATGCAGAAGGTGAAACGCCCATACGCATTCATGAAAGACTGAAGAAGGTGTATGGTGTTGTGACAGTGGATGTCAGCACTGTTAGACGATGGGTTCGTCGTTGTAAGGAAGCTGAAGGGCAAACACCGTTGGCTGACGAAAAGCGGAGCGGCAGGCCGGTGAGTGCAGTGACTCCACACAACATTCAGAAAGTTGATGACATCATTCGTGGTGACCGTCGGGTGACTGCAGATGAAGTGTGTCGCATTATTTCTCTTAGTAAAGGCAGTGTGATCACGATTATTAAACAATTGGGGTACTCAAAAGTTTGTGCACGGTGGGTTCCAAGAATGTTAACCGATCAGAATAAAGAGGCAAGGAAAACAATAGCCTCCCAACACTTGCAGCGCTTCCGTTTGGAGGGAGATGAGTTTCTGAAAGAAATTGTGACCGGGGACGAAACATGGGTGCATTTTTTTGAACCCGAATCAAAGAGGCAGTCAATGGAGTGGCGTCACACAAGCTCGCCGAGGAAGAAAAAATTCAAAACTGTGCGATCGGCAGGGAAAGTTATGGCAACAGTTTTCTGGGATACAGAGGGTGCGATTCTGGTTGATTTTTTGGAGCAGGGATGCACAATAAATTGTGTTCAATACGTCACAACCCTCAAAAAGCTTAAAGCACGTCTTCAGCGAGTTCGCCCAACAAAATCAATGGCAGATGTTCTTCTTTTGCATGACAATGCAAGACCACACACCAGTCGTCACACCTCTGACGAGATTGTCAAAATTGGATGGGAAGTTTTGCCTCATCCCCCGTACAGCCCTGACCTGGCACCATCAGACTTCCATCTGTTCGGGCCACTAAAAGAAGCTCATCGTGGGATTCATTTTGAAGATGAGGAGGCCGTCAAAACATCCGTGCGTCAATGGCTTAGGAAGCAGAGCTGTGATTTTTACCGTGCTGGGATACATGCCCTTGTTCAAAGATGGACCAAAACTGTAGAGATGGGCGGAGATTACATTGAAAAATGACAAAATGATCCTCAATGTTGTGGTTTTCAACCTATGTAATTGCATTTAAATTTCCTGACAATTAAATGTAGAAAAAAAAATAGGAGGCATTACTTTTTGACTGACCCTTGTAGGTTACTTTATAGAATATGTTACATTTTTCACTGACGCCAAGTGGTTGTGTACATCTTACAGTGTGTTAATACAATTCGCTTTTCGTTTATTAGTTCTCGGTTTCTTCTTCATTCATCAGTCTTATAGTTTAACTTCAAGTATTTGTAGTATTTGTTTTCTAATATCGTAGAGTGGACAGAAAGAGTCAGAAAAGCTTGTAAGGGTCTTGCAGGGTAGGTTGTGATGAGAAATAATTATTACGAAAAAAATTCGAGAGGTCGTGCCGTTTCCGACGTAATGAGCATTGAAGTTAGGTAATCATGCCGTTGCCCATGCAAATTCAAGCAGCCCTCCAGAGACGATGTTGCTAAACGGGTTCTTCTTTTACTTTGCTATAACCGAAAAAGGAGCGATAAAAAACTGGAAATGGGGTAGTAAGGATCGAAACGGAGCCAAAGGCTGTGCAGTCTCGTCTGACGTCATCTGCGCTATGAAAACAACTGAGACTAATTGTATCGGCGGGCCACTTGAATTAGCGCTCGCAAAAGCCGTATAATGAATCATATTATTTTTTCTTTCTCTGTTCTTTTCCTTTTAAACATGTAAGCTATATATACACAAGCCAAAGGTAAATTAACGAGTTGCTTTGTGGCAGATATAATGTTTTGATACAAAGAAAGAAAAGAGATACGCTCCTCACTTGACTAATTTATGTATCTTCGTCCATTTGTTTCTATAAGTAGTAGCGGGCGGACGTATGGCGAGATCAGTCACATCAGTACTGTTTGAAAATGTGTATTTCACGTGTACATTAAAAGTGTTACAAAAAGATATTGGGAAGGTAAAGTTTTATTCAGATATTCACATCGACCACACCTGTGTGTTCATCATGTCGCCCTCGTCGAGAATCCTGCATCTGGAGGTTCGGAGCAGACAACAGGAATTTGCGCTGGCAGCGGAGGAGCAATCTTGCATCGGCATTGTTATAATCAGCACTACACACAATGGAATTAATGTGAAGAAGTACGTAACTTAAATGATGAATTGTTGTTGTTGTGGTCTTCAGTCCAGAGACTGATTTGATGCAGCTCTCCATGCTAATCTAACCTGCGCACGCTTCTTCATCCAGTGCCTACTGCAGCCTACATCCTTCTGAATCTGATTAGTGTATTCATCTCTTGGTCTCCCTCTACAATTTTTACCCTCCACGCTGCCCTCCAATACTAAATTGGTGATCCCTTGATGCCTCAGAACATGTCCCTCCAACCAATCCCTTCTTTTAGTCAAGTTGTGCCACAAATTTCTCTTCTCTCCAATTCTATTCTATACCTCCTTATTAGTTATGTGATCTACCCATCTAATCTTCAGCATTCTTCTGTAGCACCACATTTCGAAAGCTTCTACTCTCTTCTTGGCTATTTATCGTCCATTTTTCACATCCATATATGGCTACACTCATTACAAATACTTCTAGAAAAGACTTCCTGACATTTAAATCTGTACTTGATGTTAACATGTTTCTCTTCTTCAGAAACGCTTTCCTTGCCATTGCCAGTCTACATTTTATATCCTCTCTACTTCGACCATCATTATTTATTTTGCTCCCCAAACAGCAAAACTCATTTACTACTTGAAGTGTCTCATTTCTGAATCTAATTCCCTTGGCCTCACACGAGTTAACTCAACTACATTCCACTATCCTTGTTTTGTTTTTGTCGATGTTCATCTTGTATCCTCCTTTCAAGACACTGTCCATTCCATTCAACTGCTCTTCCAGGTCCTTTGCTGTCTCTGACAGAATTACAATGTCACCGGCGAACATCAAAGTTTTTATTTCTTCTCCATGGATTTTAATTCTTACTCTGAATTTTTCTTTTGTTTCCTTTACTGTTTGCTCAGTATACATTTTGAATAACATCAGGGATAGACTATAACCCTGCCTCACTCCCTTCTCAACCACTGTTTCCCTTTCATGCCCCTCTACTCTTATAACAAAAATTTTCCTTCAAGTTGTTAACAACCTTACCAGTACATCAACTGGATTTACACCAAATGAGCTACTGTTCAATTGCAAACAAGTAGACAAGTGGGAAAATTTTTACTCATGATGCCAATACAGGAAATATCCCTGGATGATAAAATACGAAAAGCAGTAATCAACCTTGAAACCTGGGCTAAATACAGGGAAGGAATTTATGACAGAAAGCTGAGACATACAACACATTTTTATATATGGCAAATGGTGTTATTTAAAACACATCCCAAATCCACAAAAATTGAAAAACTGAACTGTAAGTGGCAATTACTATACACAGCACCATACATAATTTCTAAAATCCCCTACTCAGGGCATACAGATTGGCAGCATGGGTGAAGACAAGGGTCTTTACCCACAAAGACTTGAGAATGTTTATATATTGAAGAAGGGTTGTATACCCTCTAATTTGTATATATGTATAATAATATTAGATTTAGGATGCTGGAAAATCACATTCCAGAATTTATGTTATTGGTTGATAAGTAAAATTTTTGTTCATAATTTTTTCTTATATATCAAATGTGTAAACGATAACATGAGTGGTTGTATCAAGGAAGAATTTTACTTTTATGTGTCTAGAGACGACGATACTCCAAATACCACATTTTGCCTTGCGCATAGCTCAGTTGTAAACAAATAAATGAACTTTTGAAATGCACAGTAGTGCGCCATGCAAGGGAAATGCCTTTATGGTCACTCTCATCAGCCACCACACCAAGTGTCAACTTTGTTTGTGCATGTAGTATCTATTGTAGCGACTATTTTTTACTTCTTTAGTTCTTTGATTGAAATGGCTTTGAGCACTATGGGACTTATCTTCTGAGGTCATCAGTCCCCAAGAACTTAGAACTACTTAAACCTAACTAACCTAAGGACATCACACACATCCATACCTGAGGCAGGATTCGAACCTGCGACTGTAGCAGTAGTGCGGTTCCAGACTGTAGCGCCTAGAACCGCTCGGCCACTCCAGCTGGCTAATTCTTTGGAACTGATAAATGTGCTCTGACAAGAAGTCATTGTAAACTGAAATAAAATGTATGTCAATTTATGCCATAAAGGCAGGCAGAATGTATTACTGTATGAATGTTGCATGAAGAATGTATAACCAAATGAGAGTAATATATGTACTCATATAATTGGAACTGAATAATGTAATGAAATTGTAATTTCACAAAAGTACTAAAACAAAACGACAAGCCATGAAAAAATATATAAAAAGGGTAGAGAATATGTTACAGACTACATAGTATATGAGCGACGATAATGGCATGTCAGCAAGTGAATAGGATAAGTGTATTTTGTAATTGTGTTTATATTTTTTTGTCATGTGTGTAGTATGTGGAAAGGACACTACAGAAACTTTATGTAATGTAACTGTATGTAAGATGCTATTAAAAAAAAAAAAAGCGCAAAAGCTTTACAAAGAATAACTGCAAAGTGTGAAGTGTGTGTGTGATACATATGGGTGTGTGTGTGATAAACTAAAGACGGATATATTTCATGTAGCATGAATTTTCTGTGCTCGACAGAAGCGGCAAGAAACTTACCTTGTCGATGGATGTCGGGTGTACGGATGGTGTCAACACTGAATAAGTGAGAATGACAAGGTGAAATAAATTCCTGAACATGAGCATCACAAATTTATGCAGTGGAAGCTACTCTAAACACACAACATGGATACTATGGCCTTGTACTAAACATGTGAGTGTGGGACACTAATGCAACCTAAACACTAAGCAGGTACTGCCTGACAACAATGGGACTATGAGGTTACAGCAAGCAGTTTGTTAGGAAAGAAAACATATGTATGTCTGAGTTAAAAGAAGCTGACATGCCCATATAAATTGATGACCATACAGGATAACTCCAATGGCCGAACATAAAGACTATGTCCATACCCGGCAGGCTTATCAACCCTCAAAAAGGGAAATAAGCTCAGACACTGTGCACCTCCATTGTCTTTATTTTCTTTGCTCTTTTCCTTTTATACACATAAGCTCTATACACACAAAGCCAAAGTTAAATTGGTGAGCTGCTTTGTAGTAGAGATAACGTTTTGATTCAAAAAAACAAAAACAAAAAAGAGAAGCAATACCCTCTTCAGTTGATTAATTTCTGTATCTTCACCTGTTTGTTTCTATAAATGGTGGCGGGTGGACATATGACAAGATCCGTCATATCAGCATTGTTTAAAAATGTATATTCAAGGGTACATTAAAAGTGTTACAAAAAGTTACTAGGAAAGTAAAGCTTTATTCATATATTCACATAGGCCACACCTGTTCATCAATTTGCCCGTGCAGAGGATCCTCCATCCGGAGGTTCAGAGCGGACAAAAGGAATTTGTGCGAATAGCAGAGGAGCAATCCTGCATTGGCATTTTTATAATCAGGACTACACACAATGGAATTAATGTGAAGAAGTATGTAACTTAAATGATGAATATTGATCTTAAATGTATTGACATTGAAGGTATGTTGATATTAGTACTAGTTAAAAGTTCACCCAGGATATATATACCTTCCAATTTCCTTCAATCATTCTTTCCAATTGGTTTTTTGGTTCATGGTGTGGGTTCCTGTAGTCATGTCGTAGTTCATGAACCACGGGCAACGTATGAGTGGCCAAGTAAGTGGTCCCGACAGTCAGGATACCAGTTACTTTCGAATAAGGCTGGGCATCTCGGACATATTCTGAGTCATGGTCACCTTTGTGCTCATACGGCAAAGACTACCAAATCCACTGGTTAGTCCCTCAACCATTAGGGGTAAAACTCAATGGGACTTGGGGCAAGTAAGGCTAGCAACCTGCTTCCCCGATATTTTAAATATGATGCTGGCAACAATCAGAGCAAAATGCCTCGCACCTTTGGAGGTGACGGAGTCCCACCTCTAACTGACAAACCAGGGACTCCTAAGATACGACTTGGCAAACAAATGGTAATGAGATGGGGAGCTATTAATATCAATGGGGGCTACCCTGGGAAGAAGGTAGAGCTGGCAGAGGCTGCAAGTAAGATGGGACTGGACATTTTAGCTGTTAGTGAGACTCAGGTAAGGGGTGAGAAAGAAGAGGAAGTGGGAGAATACAAGGTCTACCTGTCAGGAGTCAAAGCAGGAATAGCACAATGGGGTGTAGGGCTTTACATCAGGAAAGAAATGGAACCCAGCGTGGTTGCAGTAAGGTATGTAAACGAACGACTGATGTGGATAGATTTGACAGTGTCTAGCAAGAAAATTAGGATTGTGTCAGTATATTCACATTGTGAAGGGACAGATCAAGATAAGATGGATAGCTTTTATGAGGCACTCAGTGATGTAGTTGTTAGAGTAAAGGACAAGGACAGTGTTCTGCTCATGGGTGATTTTAATGCCAGGATTGGAAATCGAACAGAAGGGTATGGAAATGTTATGGGTAATTTTGGAGAGGATATGGAGGCCAACAGGAACGCGAAACAACTCTTGGATTTCTGTGTCAGTATGGGCTTAGTAATCACAAACTCCTTTTTTAAACATAAGAACATTCACCGGTATACTTGGGAAGGCAGGGGAACCAGATCTGTCATTGACTATATAATAACAGGTCAGGAATTCAGGAAGGCTGTGAGGGACACACGTGTATTCAGGGGATTCTTTGATGACACTGATCATTATTTAATCTGCAGTGAAATTGGGATTGTGAGGCCGAAAGTGCAGGAGGTCAGGTCCATATGTAGGAGGATAAGAGTGGAGAAACTTCAGGATAAGGAAATCAGGCACAAGTACATAACAGCAATCTCAGAAAGGTACCAGTTAGTTGAATGTAGTCAATTACAGGCATTGGAAAAGGAATGGACAAGGTACAGGGACACAGTACTAGAAGTGGCTAAAGAATGTCTTGGAACAGTAGTGTGCAAAAGTAGGATGAAGCAAACAGCTTGGTGGAATGACACAGTCAAGGCAGCCTGTAAAAGGAAAAAGAAGGCGTATCAAAATTGGCTACATACTAGAACTCAGGTAGACAGAGAAAGTTATGTTGAAGAAAGAAACAAAGCCAAACAGATAACTGCAGCATCCAAGAAGAAATCTTGGGAAGACTGTGGAAACAGATTGGAGACTATGGGTCAAGCTGCTGGAAAACCATTCTGGAGTGTAATTAGCAGCCTTCAAAAGGGACAAGGAAATGACAAGTATTTTGGACAGGTCAGGAAAACTGCTGGTGAATCCTGTGGATGCCTTGGGCAGATGGAGGGAATATTTTGAAGAGTTGCTCAATGTAGGTGAAAATACAATCAGCAATGTTTCAGATTTCGATGTAGAATGGGATAGGAATGATGATGGAAATAGGATCACATTTGAGGAAGTGGAGAAAATGGTCAATAGATTGCAGTGCAATAAAGCAGCTGGGGTGGATGACATTGAGTCAGAACTCATCAAATACAGTGGAACGTCAGGTCTTAAATGGCTACACAGGATAATTGAAATAGCCTGGGAGTCGGGACAGGTTTCATCATAATGGAAAAAAGTAGTAATCACACCAATCTTTAAACATGGTAACAGAAAAGATTGTAACAACTACAGTGGTATCTCTTTAATCAGCATTGTGGGTAAAATCTTCTCAGGTATTGTTGAAAGGAAAGTGCGAGTATTAGTCGAGGACCAATTGGATGAAAATCAGTGTGGGTTTAGGCCTCTTAGAGGTTGTCAGGACCAGATCTTTAGTTTGGAGAATGTTATGAGTGGAACAGGGAACTGTATCTATGCTTTATAGATCTAGAAAAGGCATATGACCGGGTTCCTAGGAGGAAGTTATTGTCTGTTCTATGAGATTATGGAATAAGAGGCAAACTTTTGCAAGCAATTAAAGGTCTTTACATGGATAGTCAGGCAGCAGTTAGAGTTGATGGTAAATTGAGTTCATGGTTCAGAGTAGTTTCAGGGGTAAGACAAGGCTGCAACCTGTCTCCACTGTTGTTTATATTATTTATGGATCATATGTTGAAAACAATAGACTGGCTGGTCGAAATCAAGATATGTGAACCCAAAATAAGCAGTCTTGCGTATGCGGATGACTTAGTTGTGATGGCAGATTCGATTGAAAGTTTGCAAAGTAATATTTCAGAGCTAGATCAGAAATGTAAGGACTATGGTATGAAGATTAGCATCTCCAAAACGAAAGTAATGTCAGTGGGAAAGAAATATAAACGGATAGAGTGCCAAATAGGAGGAACAAAGTTAGAACAGGTGGACAGTTTCAAGTACTTAGGATGCATATTCTCACAGGAAGAACTGGAAGTGGGGTGTAGCAAAGCTAATTCAGTGAGCGCTCAGCTACGATCTACTCTCTTCTGCAAGAAGGAAGTCAGTACCAAGACTAAGTTATCTGTGCACCATTCAATCTTTCGACCAACTTTGTTGTATGGGAGCGAAAGCTGGGTGGATTCAGGTTACCTTATCAACAAGGTTGAGGGTACGGATATGAAAGTAGCTAGGATGATTGCAGGTACTAGCAGATGGGAACAATGGCAGGAGGGTGTCCACAATGAGGAAATCAAACAAAAACTGGGAATGAACTCTATAGATGTAGCAGTCAGGATGAACAGGCTTAGATGGTGGGGTCATGTTACACGCATGGGAGAAGCAAGGTTACCAAGAGACTCATGGGTTCAGCAGTAGAGGGCAGGAGGAGTCGGCGCAGACCAAGGAGAAGGTACCTGGATTCGGTTAAGAATGATTTTGAAGTAATAGGTTTAACATCAGAAGAGGCACCAATGTTAGCACTGAATAGGGAATCATGGGGGAATTTTATAAGGGGGCTATGCTCCAGACTGAACGCTGAAAGGCATAATCAGTCTTAAATGATGATGATGATGATGATTGGTTTTTTAAATTACTCGAGCAGCAATTATTAATCAGTTTCCATTATTTATCTGGTTCATTTTTTTATTTTTTTTATTATTATTTCTCCACATAAATGGCAACTTTGGCCTGCTATTCACTTCTCAGAGTAGTCCATGGTAACTGAATTACTATAGATTCTAACGTAAAGTTCTTACTGAGTGTGGGCTAAATGAAACAAAACAAAACTACACAACCATGCTTAATAACTAGAGAAACAAGTCGAATCCACCAGATTGCCTACAATTTCCATGCAATCAGCGATCAACAACTGCTCGCTGTGATTTGCCCAAATGTGTCCAATCTACGAAGCGATCAGTCACCCGTGTGATGGATCGCTGCAACGTGTCTGCAGTTTCCAATGTTGTTTTATGTCACTGAACTCACATGTTTTTCAAAGTCTGAAACCCTTCTCTTATGATAAGCTTTACATGTGTAGAATAGTGATATAATATTATGCAAACACTGCTTTACTAGCTTTTCTGAAAAGTATTTGACTCAGTACTACATTTACGGTTACTATCAAAAGTATGACACAGAAAATATTAGATACAGGCTCCCAGGTAGATGCTATTCTTCTTGACTTCCGGAAGGCGTTTGATACAGTTCCGCACTGTTGCCTGATAAACAAAGTAAGAGCCTACAGAATATCAGACCAGCTGTGTGGCTGGATTGAAGAGTTTTTAGCAAACAGAATGCAGCATGTTGTTATCAATGGAGAGATGTCTACAGACGTTAAAGTAACCTCTGGCGTGCTACAGGGGAGTGCTATGGGACCACTGCTTTTCACAATATAGATAAATGACCTAGTAGATAGTGTCGGAAGTTCCATGCGGTTTTTCGCAGATGATGCTGTAGTATACAGAGAAGTTGCAGCATTAGAAAATTGTAGCGAAATGCAGGAAGATCTGCAGCGGATAGGCACTTGGTGCAGGGAGTGGCAACTGACCCTTAACATAGTCAAATGTAATGTATTACGAATACATAGAAAGAAGAATCCTTTATTGTATGATTATATGATATCGGAACAAACACTGGTAGCAGTTACTTCTGCAAAATATCTGGGAGTATGCGTGTGGAATGATTTGAAGTGGAATGATCATATAAAATTAATTGTTGGTAAGGCAGGTACCAGGTTGAGATTCATTGGGAGAGTCCTTAGAAAATGTAGTCCATCAACAAAGGAGGTGGCTTACAAAACACAAGTTTGACCTATACTTGAGTATTGCTCATCAGTGTGGGATCCGTACCGGACTGGGTTGACGGAGGAGGTACAGAAGATCCAAAGAAGAGTGGCGCATTTCATCACAGGGTTATATGGAAACTGCGATAGCGTTATGGAGATATTTTGCAAACTCAAGTGGCAGACTCTGCAAGAGAGGCGCTCTGCATCGCAGTGTAGCTTGCTCGCCAGGTTTTGAGAGGGTGCGTTTCTGGATGAGGTATCGAATATATTGCTTCCCCCTACTTATACCTCCCAAGGAGATCATGAGTGTAAAATTAGAGAGATTCTAGCGCGCACGGAGGCTTTCAGAGAGTCGTTCTTCCCACGAACCGAACAGGAAAGGGAGGTAATGACAGTGGCATGTAAAGTGCCCTCTGCCACACACCTTTGGGTGGCTTGCGGAGTATAAATGTAGATGTAGATGTAGATGGGGTATCAGGCGATATTTGTGACTGGACTGAGGATGTTATCTTGGATGAAGAGCCATCGATACACGTAGAAGTAACTTTGGATGCACCACAGGGAAGTGTGTTGTGTCCCTTACTGTTTATGTTCTATATTAATGATCTTGCAGACAATATTAATAATAACCTCAGACTTTATGCAGATGATCGGTTATCTACAGTGAAGTACAGTGTGAATGGAGCTGTACAAATTTTCTGTCAGGCGTTAGTAAGATTTCAAAGTGGAACAGAAATTGGCAACTCATTTTAAATGCCTTTCATAATACCAAGAAACATATTATCCTATGAATATAATATCAATGAGTCACAGGTGGAACAGGAAACTCAGACAAATTCCTGAGTTTAACACTTAGTAGGGATATGAAACAGAACATACACTCTATCGCTGGTAAGGCAGGTAGCAGACTTCTGTTTACTGGTAATATACTACAGAATCACCTTCATTCAACAAAGGAAATTGCTTACAAATCACTAGTGCGGCGCATCCTACAACATTTCTCAAGTGAGTGGGACTGTACCAGACATGACCAACAGTAGATATTAAACATACACAGAGAATGACAGCAAAATTGGTCACTGATTTGATTGACCTTCGGGAGAGTGTTACAGAGATATTGAAAGAACTAAGCTGGCAGACTCTTGAAGATAGATGGAAATTGTCCTGAGAAATTCTCAAACAGATTTCAAGAACCGGATTAAATGATGCCTTTAGGAACAAACTACAGTCTCCTACATATCACCACCATAGAGACCATGAGGACAAGATCAGATTAATTACAGCACATGCAGAGGCATTTATTTAATCATTCTTCCCGCACTCTTTATGTGGGTGGAAAGGGAAGAAACCCTAATAACTGGTACAGTGGGATGAACCCTCTGCCATACACTTCACAGTGATTCGCATTCATACTGTATCTTAAAAAATGTGCTGAAACTGATGGCCATCAACCTCAATGCAAGCATGATATCATCGAAGGAGTCTGACAATGTACATGGTATTATGCAGAACACTGATAACCGGTGTTCTCTCACATTCAGAATTTATGAAGCTGTCTCTATTCACTTGTACACTGCGTCTTCGTTGAAATGCTGCTATGTTACTGGTGTGGACTTTTTTGCCTGACTGAAATACCATCTTGTAACATGTGATATTACAAATAATTGTCACAGCAATATGAATATTTACAACATTTAATGCCTGTACAAGATGGTAGGCCATTTGTTCCTTTCACGCAGGTTGCAAGGCCCAACTGACCTGCAAAACCTTAATTTTTTTTGCTTTTAGATATTTTCAGTTATGTGATTAATTCCTTCATATGGAGAAGTGGGGAACATCATCATGCTAACTTATCAGTCACATGGAATCTGTATTCAGCTGCAACTTACCTTCAGAAGTAATCTGTATGGGAGGGTAAGGAGTAAGTTTTAAGCTTTCCTGTGTTTGTGGAAGATGCTTGCAGGCGGCTGCATCAGAGTTTATCTGCTGCACACAATACAAGTCGGCAAGTGTCCGAGGGGACAACAACTTCCATCTCGACATGACAGAGCTGCCAACCAAGGACAATGTGGCCCTTTAGCCTCTGTGTTCAACTGCCATGGATGGGCACCCTCTTTGATCGTGGTATTCAGAGGGATGCAGTGCCGTGCACACACAATGCTCCTAACAAGCTCTGTTAGAACCAGAAACACTGAGAAGCATCGAGAGTATGCTCCTCGCAGTAGCTGGGACTGGCTAGATGACAGTGACATCAGCTAAAGTTTCCCATTTTCGGAAGAACTGGAGGAAAGTTCATTCATTGACAGGAAAATTACCAGAGCATGCTAGTGGGAAGCTTACAACATCTGTTAAGGTAGGAGCTGCTTTAATTGTTGAGTGGTCACCATTGGCCAGTGTCTCACACAGTGAAGCAGAAACTCACTTTGTGCTGTGGAAGAGCAGTTCTCAAGGACGTGCTCTGCGACCATCGCACTGGACAGTCACATCACTCTGCAGCTTCCACTGCAAAGAATTTCTGATAAAAGTTTGTCTGAGCAGTCATCCACGAAATGTCTTCATAATTTTTGGGGATATGCATTGATCAGTCTCCAGTCTGGGGGCTATCCATTTGGAGATCAGGGGACTGTTTCACAACTGCTGTCATTGAAGCATCCATGTGGAGTATATGGTTAGTAATATATGCAACTCTGGCTAGTGGTGTTCTGATCTGTTGTTAGAGCACCCAAAATAACAGCTCAGGGTTTTTGTTTGTTGCAGTCAATGTATCATTTCACCTTGATAGATGGTAGTGGGTTACAGTATCTGACTTATGATTGGTTAATTCATTCCGTCCCCTCATTTGCACTAGAGAAGTCTCAGTGGGTTTTGTGCAGTATCAACAGATAGAGGGATTTCTCGACTGCTTAGACACTTATTCTGTGTTTGCAGATTAATTTGTACTTTTGTCACTGTAATTGTTGTTCTGATAAAATATTGCTCTGAACTAATATATTTTTATCGAAAATGAGTGTAATAGTGTGATGGTAGGATTGCAATTATCAATTCATCAGATAGTTCTATCTTAATTCCTACCAATTATTATTTTGGAAGGGTAATTTTTATTGATCAAACTATTATATTACTATGTGAAGCTAGCCCCCTATGCTGATTTCACATCAAGGTCAAATTAAGATGGCAAGCTGCATTGCACTTATTAATGTGAGATCTCTTGGACGGAACTTTCATTAGAGAATCATACTCCCATCATTTGCATTCTGCATGGGTCCTCACTGAGATGAGCCTGTGGCTAGTTTGCACGTATGGTAATTCATTGTTACAACATAATTACTAGCATTTTTATGTGAAATAGTGTATGATATTCCTTCCTCACCCACAGATTTTGTACAGTGCTTATTTACAAAATTTCAGGTAGCACACAGCACCTCTTCAATTACGCAAACACACCATCCATACCGAGTGAGGTGGCGCAGTGGTTAGCACACTGGACTCACATTCAGGAGGACGACGGTTCAATCCCGTCTCCAGCCATCCTGATTTAGGTTTTCCATGATTTCCCTAAATCGTTTCAGGCAAATGCTGGGATGGTTCCTTTGAAAGGGCACGGCCGATTTCCTTCCCAATCCTTCCCTAACACGAGCTTGCGCTTCATCTCTAATGACCTCATTCTTGACAAGATGTTAAACACTGACCACCACCACCACCACACCATCCCTCCCCTTCCCCAGCCATAAAAATCACATTTCGATTTTTGCAAACTTATGATAAAACATACAATGAGAAAACATTTTTACAAATGCTGTTCTAAAATTTAAGTTTTTAAAACATTATTTCTTGTAATATAACCAATAAAACCACAAAATTTAATACACTGAGGGTGATAAAAGTCATGGCATACTTCCTGATATTGTGTCAGACATTCGTTTCATTGGTGTAATGCGGCTACTTGACATGGCATGGACTCTACAAGTTGCTGGAAGTCCCCTGCAGAAATGGTGTCTCTGTGGCTCTCCATAATTGTGAAAGTGTTACTGGTGCAGGATTTTGTGCATGAAGGGAACTCTTGATATTGCCCCAAAAATGTTCAATGGATTTCATGTCATGTGATCTGTGTGGCCAAACCATTTGCCTAAATTGTTCAGAGTGTTCTTCAAGCCAGTCATGAGCAATTATAACCCAGTGACATGACACATTGTCATTCACAAACATTGCAGCATTGATTGGGAACGTGAAGTCCATGAACATCTGAAAATGGTTTCCAAAGGGATGAACATAACCATTTCAATATCATTGACAAGTTCAGCTGGACAAGAGGAGGCAGTCCATTTCATGTAAACTCAGCCCACACCATCATGGAACCATGACCAGTGTGCACAGTGCCTTGTTGACAATTTGGGTCCATAACTTTGTGCAATCTGCACTACAATCAAACCCTACCATCAGCTCTTACCAACTGAAATTGGAACTCATCTGATCAGGCCACAGTTTTCTAGTCATCTAGGATCAAAATGACAGGGACACAAGCCCAAGAGAGGTGCTGCAGGCAATGTCGTGCTGTTAGTAAAGTCACTCATGTTTGTGGCCTGCTACTGTAGCCCATTAATGCCAAATTTCACCACACTGTCCTAAGAGACATGTTCACCATCATCCCAAATTGATTTCTGCAATTATTTCAAGCAGTGTTCCTCATCTGCTAACACTGACACCTCTATGCAAAAGTTGCTGCTCTCGGTCATTAAGTGAAGGCATTCGCTACTGCAGTGTCCATGTTGTTGTTGTTTTTGTTGTTGTTGTTGTTGTTGTTGTTGTTGTTGTCTTCAGTCCTGAGACTGGTTTGATGCAGCTCTCCATGTTACTCTATCATGTGCACGCTTCTTCATCCCCAAGTACCTACTGCAACCTACATCCTTCTGAATCTGCTTGGTGTATTCATCTCTTGGTCTCCCTCTATGATTTTTACCCTCCACACTGCCCTCCAGTAGTCAATTGGTGATCCCTTGATGCCTCAGAACATGTCCTACCAACCGATCCCTTCTTCTAGTCAAGTTGTGCCACAAACTTCTCTTCTCCCCAATCCTATTCAACACCTCCTCATTAGTTATGTGATCTACCCATCTAATCTTCAGCATTCTTCTGTAGCACCACATTTTGAAAGCTTATATTCTCTTCTTGTCTAAACTATTTATCGTCCATGTTTCACTTCCATACATGGCTACACTCCATACAAATACTTTCAGAAACGACTTCCAGACACTTAAATCTATACTCGATGTTAACAAATTTCTCTTCTTCAGAAACGCTTTCCTTCCCATTGCCAGTCTACATTTTGTATCCTCTCTACTTCAACCATCATCAGTTATTTTGCTCCCCAAATAGCAAAACCCCATTACTACTTTAAGTGTCTCATTTCCTAATCTAATTCCCTCAACATCACCCAACTTAATTTGACTACATTCCATTATCCTCGTTTTGCTTTTGTTGATGTTCATCTTATATCCTCCCTTCAAGACACTATCCATTCCGTTCAACTGCTCTTCCAAATCTTTTGCTGTCTCTGACAGAATTACAATGTCATCAGCGAACCTCAAAGTTTTGATTTCTTCTCTGTGGATTTTAATACCTATTCCAAATTTTTCTTTTGTTTCCTTCACTGCTTGCTCAATATACAGATTGAATAACATCAGGGAGAGGCTACAACCCTGTCTTACACCCTTCCCAACCACTGCTTCCCTTTCATGCCCCTCAACTCTTGTAACCGCCATTTGGTTTCTATACAAATTGTAAATAGCCTTTCACTCCCTATATTTTACCCCTGCCACCTTCAGAATTTGAAAGAGAGTATTCCAGTCAACACTGTCAAAAGCTTTCTCTAAGTCTACAAATGCTAGAAATGTAAATTTGCCTTTCCTTAATCTAGCTTCTAAGATAAGTCGTAGGGTCAGTATTGACTCACGTGTTCAAATATTTCTACGGAATCCAAACTGATCTTCCCCAAGGTCGGCTTCTACTAGTTTTTCCATTCGTCTGTAAAGAATTCGCATTAGTATTTTGCACCTGTGACTTATTAAACTGATAGTTCAGTAATTTTCACATCTGTCAACACCTGATTTCTTTGGGATTGGAATTATTATATTCTTCTTGAAGTCTGAGGGTATTTCGCCTGTCTCATACATCTTGCTCACCAGATGGTGGAGTTTTGTCAGGACTGGCTCTCCCAAGGCCATCAGTAGTTCTAATGGAATGTTGTCTACTCCGGGGGCCTTGTTTCAGCTCAGGTCTTTCAGTGCTCTGTCAAACTCTTCATGCAGTATCGTGTCTCCCATTTCATCTTCATCTACATTCTCTTCCATTTCTATAATATTGTCCTCAAGTACATCGCCCTTGTATAGACCCTCTATACACTCCTTCCATCTTTCTGCTTTCCCTTCTTTGGTTAGAACTGGGTTTCCATCTGAGCTCTTGATATTCATACAAATGGTTCTCATTTCTCCAAAGGTCTCTTTAATTTTCCTGTAGGCAGTATCTATCTTACCCCTAGTGAGATAATCCTCTACATCCCTACATTTGACCTCTAGCCATCCATGCTTAGCCATTTAGCACTTCCTGTCGATCACATTTTTGAGACGTTTGTATTCCTTTTTGCCTGTTTCATTTACTGCATTTTTATATTTTCTCCTTTCATCAATTAAATTCAATATTTCTTCCATTACCCAAGGGTTTCCAGCAGCCCTCATCTTTTTACCTATTTGATCCTCCGATGCCTTCACTATTTCATCCCTCAAAGCTACCCATTCTTCTTCTACTGTATTTCTTTCCCCCATTCCTGTCAATTGTTCCCTTATGCTCTCCCTGAAACTCTGTACAACCTCTGGTTCTTTCAGTTTATCCAGGTCCCATCTCCTTAAATTCCCACCTTTTTGCAGTTTCTTCGATTTTAACCTGCAGTTCATAATCAATAGATTGTGGTCAGAGTCGACATCTGCCCCTGGAAATGTATAACAATTTAAAATCTGGTTCCTATGTATCTGTCTTACCATTATATAATCTATCTGATACCTTTTAGTATCTCCAGGATTCTTCCATGTATACAACCTTCTTTAATGATTCTTGAGCCAAGTGTTAGCTATGATTAAGTTATGCTCTGTGCAAAATTCTACCAGACAGCTTCCTCTTTCATTTCTTAGCCCCAATCCATATTCACCTACTATGTTTCCTTCTCTCCCTTTTCCTGAACTTGAATTCCAGTCACCCATGACTATTAAATTTTCATCTCCCTTCACTATCTGAATAATTTCTTTTATCTCATCTTACATTTCATCAATTTCTTCATCATCTGTGGAGCTAGTTGGCATATAAACTTGTACTACTGTAGTAGGCATGGGCTTTGCATCTATCTTGGCCACAATAATGCGTTCACAATGCTGTTTGTAGTAGCTTACATGCACATCTATTTTTTTATTCATTATTAAACCTACTCCTGCATTACCTCTATTTGATTTTGTATTTATAACCCTGTGTTCACCTGACCAAAAGTCTTGTTCCTCCTGCCACTGAACTTCACTAATTCCCACTATATCTAACTTTAACCTATCCATTTCCCTTTTTAAATTTTCTAACCTGCCTGCAGTAAAGCTGCATGTCCTCGGGAAAAATTACGGCTGTAGTTTCCCATTGCTTTCAGCTGTTCGCAGTACCAGCACAGCAAGGCCGTTTTGGTTATTGTTACAAGGCCAGATCAGTCAATCATCCAGACTGTTGCCTCTGCAACTACTGAAAAGGGTGCTGCCCCTCTTCAGGAACCACACGTTTGTCTGGCCTCTCAACAGATACCCCTCCATTGTGGTTGCACCTACAGTATGGCCATCTGTATCGCCGAGGCACGCAAGCCTCCCCACCAACAGCAAGGTCCATGGTTCATGGGGGGGGGGGGGGGGGGGGAGGGGGGGCATTGTCCATGGTGATAGGTAATGTCTGAAATTTGGTGTTTTTGGGACACTCTTGACACTGTGGATCTCAGAATATTGAATTCCTTAACAATTTCCAAAATGGAATGTCTGATGGTTCTTACTCCAAGTGCCATTCTGTGTTCAAAGTCTATTAATTCCCTTTGTATGGCCATAATCCCATCAAAAAGATTTTCATATGAATCACCTGGGTGAAAATGACAGCTCTGCCAATCCACTACCCTTTTACACCTTGTGTATGCAATACTATTGCCATCTGTATATGTGGATATCACTATCCCATGACTTTCATCACTTCCAGTGCATAAACAGTAGGTGCTACCTTCTGTCTTCAGAGCAGTGTCATGTTGCTTCCTAGTTCTGCTCCATATATATGGACCCAAGTCAGAAGTCTTCATGACTGTGAGTAATGTTTTCAACTGCTGCCAGTAACTTGGTGAAGCAGAAGTTTTGAGTATACACTTGTATTTGTAGGTTGTAGGAAAGTTCATCATGTATTTTCCAGAAACTTAAATTTTCAGACTGAAAAATTTCGTTAACTAATATGTTATTCTAGTTAAACAGTACCTCGCCCCTGCCCATCCCTGTATCACATTCATGCACACTTGTGTCTGTGCAGTGGCATTGTTCACTGACTGTCACATTCACTTGTGTCTGCGCAATGGCGGATTATAGGGTAATTCTGGGAGAATTGGATCAGTGGCTAAGATGGACAAGGGGCATATTTCACAAATGCACCACTGGAGAGCAACTGCTGCTATTTGCAAGGAAGCTCTTTTGTGAACAACAATGGAGCAAAAGTGTTGCTGTCATTTCCATGTTAGTTCCTGAGAAAAATCACATTCTTGTTTCCAGTAAGCCAAGAAATTTTATGATATGCTTGCGTAATTTTAATATTAAGGCTCAATTTTCACAGTATTGGTGCAATATTTTTACTGCAGACTTGACAAATGTGTCGGCATGAAAATAACCTAAAATGGCCACCAAGCTTGCTACTTACAGATAGAAGACAGAGTGGTTCATCTCCCCCAGATAGTTAAGAGACTTGTACCAGAGTTATTTGGGAGAAAAAAATGGCTCTGAGCACTATGGGACTTAACATCTATGGTCATCAGTCCCCTAGAACTTAGAACTACTTAAACCTAACTAACCTAAGGACATCACACAACACCCAGTCATCACAAGGCAGAGAAAATCCCTGACCCTGCCGGGAATCGAACCCGGGCGTGGGAAGCGAGAATGCTACTGCACGACCACGAGCTGCAGACTATTTGGGAGAGATGGATCACTTTTTTATTGTGGGAGAGCACAAGGCATGTAGAATAATCCCACTGAAGATAGCCACAGTCTCAGACTATGCTTATTTGTCGAAACATATTTCTGTGTCAACAAATTGAAAAGCAGAATTTCACGCACACGCCAACCAACCACTTAAGAGCATATCAAAAGACCTATTGATTCCAAGCACGTCAGAAGAGCAGAGTTATCTGCACAAGTCAAATTCCTTCAATGATTCTACTTCGAACTCTACTCTTACTAAACCTAAATCTTCCAACATTACCACCTCAAAACTGACTACTCCTAAGTCAACACAGACAAAACTTTTGGAAGAAATATCACCTGTGTCTTCTATTGATAAAACCATGAATTTTAAGAAGAAGACAGCAACTGTGTCTAAATGGCTAAACTCGACTGAAAATTTTGAAACTGTAAAGAAAAAGAGGGAACAAAAGTAAACAGAAAAGAAAAAAAAAAACGCAAAAGGATCACTATAGGGAAATACCAGTGAAGAGGAAAATGGACTGAAGAATCTAAGACAGAAGAATACTTCAAATAGCTCACCATGTTCATCAGATGCATACATTGAAGAAGATTTTGAAAATAACTTTGTTGAAGGGGATGATGATGAATGTGTTGGGTGTGATGAAATCTATTATGAAACTAATAAAAATTATGACTGGATTCAGTGTGTTTCCTGTTCTCAGTGGTCACATGAACGCTGTTCAGCAATTGGTAATAAATGTGATTGCTCTGGAAAGAGAAAGGCAGGCTAATGCTTGAACTAAATGAAAAACTCATCACAAAAGCCAATCTTCAGTCAAGATTTACAACAAAGTGATAAAATTATTTTAGACAATAATGTTTAATAGCATAATTCTGTATCCATTACATCGCATTCAAAATAAAAATATGGAATTTTAATTGACTTTTTTCTTTGTGTATAGCCATTTTTATATGCTCCATCTCTCCCAGTATGTTGGTTGATCTCACCCATCCAGCTATGAGTGAGATAGACCACTCATATATATTTTCATTCCATCATTTCTCTTGTATTTTAGGTGTCAGTGCCTCAATAATATATAGTACTTAAGTGTATATGACACTCTATATGAACTTTCTGCAAAAAAAAAAAAAAAAAAAAAAAAAAAAAAAAAAAAAAAAAAAAAAGTTGAGAAACACACAAATTTTATGTTGAAGGAAAAAAGTGGTTCAGCCGTCACAGACTGATCCTAGTTACTTTGCAATTTAATACATGTGTACTATTTTAAAGCTCTGATGCCAACTTGTTCCAGTGACTCAAAAAAATACTCTAGGAGGTGCTGGATGTCATTCCAGCATGTTCTAGCTGATCTCATCTATTATTGATTTGGGAAGATATGGAAGTGCAAAAACAGTCATCCTTCCCTGTGTTCCAGAAATTGATAAAAATAGAAAGAAAACAAGTAATGTTCCATGATTCCCAAAATTTTATATGTTCATCTTATAGGGATGCAAAACACCTCTCTTGTGGTGTTACGAGAACCTCTCATGAATCTGCATATAAAGATTTTGAAAGAAATATCTTTCAAGGATGACTTACACTTTCAGATTCTTTCTGTGGGTCACAGCCTGTCATCTATTCTCTTCACAATTAGATTTATTGGTTGGCCCACTTTAAATAATTCTGGGTGGGTACCCAGATATATACTGTGGATGGAATGATCCCATTAAGTAACCACTGACCATATGAATATATAATATTGAATCATATTACTTGTTTATATGTATCACATTTTATTAACTTATTTCATACATTTCTTGCTATGTTTTGAACCAGTTTTTGATTATCTGTAGGTCTTCCAACATCTCCCCACATATGTCCAACAATGACATCTCCTTGTACAGGAGTCAGAGTCACAATATCTAAGAACAGCCACAGAAAGCTTCAAATATTGTTGACAAATACATATGCTGATGAGCCTAAACCTAAGGGCTGCCTAATTAACAATGGTTTGGTTCATTTCTGGAAAGCAATACACCAGCGACTCCATGTGACATGGATTTGACAAGTCCTTAGAAAATTTCTCGAGGTATGTGGCATCAAACATCTAGGAGGAGGTCACACAGTTTCTGTAAATTATGGGCCAGAGATTTGTGGAAATGTTGCTGGTGCCTGACAGAGTCCCAGATGTGTTTCATTAAGAAGCTGAAGGACCTGCACTGGGGAAAAAATTGTTTTGGGGAGAGGCAAATATTGGGTGTATTGTAGGGTTGAAGGGTGTGGGTACAAATATGTGGGCCATTGGATGCTAACTATGGGAATGAAGGAAGGTTTTGGTGAGGATAGTAGGAACACAAAAAAGGAAGAGGAGATTGATGTGTGTGCAGTGCCTAGTATATGGAGGAGAAGGGAAAGGGGAACACAGAAAGAAAAAAGGAAAAGGAGCCCTGATTTGAAGTGAAATAAGTGGGGAGGAATTATAGTTCATAGGCTTGATAAATATTTGCCATTCATCTCTGCTCTGTTTCTGATTTGAAGTGAAATAAGTGGGGAGGAATTATAGTTGATAGGCTTGGTAAATATTCACCATTCATCTCTGCTCTGCTTTCTTTGCTGAATCATGTGCCCACAATTCCACTAGCTGGCATTCTATCTTGTGGTGGGCAGTGGACATAATGTGGACATAATGTTTGGCTCACTAGTGTAAATGTCCAATGTTTGCTTAAACATTCTTCTAAGCTTCAGCCGCAATTCCTCTATATGCTCCTGCAGAGAGCAGAATATTTTAAGTTCCTCATTGAAATATGAAGCTGCTGCATCTTTATCTAATTTGCTGAACATTCGTATATTTCTACAGTTTTAGTTCTTCTTTGCTGTATGGTGGTAATCAGTGTTGCTAGAACTGCCTCATGGTCAGTGATACCATTTTTAACAGGGATGTCCTTGAAGAGGTCATGTCTATTTGCTGCCACCAGATGTTTGAATAATATGCCTGTGTGGAAGACAACATAATTAGCATTTTGGTGAATAAAACCCTGCACATATTACACACCAGTTGCCTGCACCTTCTGAAGGTGAATTGTACTCTTGTGATATCTTTCAAACTATTATGTGACCTGCTCCTCAGCTTGCATTCTTGTAGAAGATGCCTTATTCTCTGTCATAATACTCTCAAAATTCAATGTTCTTACATTATGTTTCTCACCTCTAATATGTTTAGAATGTAGACTCACTGTTTCCTAGTGGCTTCAGTGAAGTTTATCAAGCATTCTGCAGTGTGGATGTTTTCTGTTAGGAAACTGATATTAATAGATATGATTACAATGGATGTTGTTCCATTATCTCTTGTCTCACAATAACACTTAATCATTTGTGTGAGCATAAGCAATTTGAAGTAGATGCAAGGACCTGAGACTTACATATAAACAACAATAACTGGTATGTGACATTGGAGGCATGGAATCAGAGTAACAGCTAGCTACAGTCTGTTGTATACCATGACCAGTAAGCTCACACATGCTCATAATGCATTACAATGCCTAGAAAATGATGTGTCTCTGAACAAAAAATTATTCTCTTTGTGTGACCTATCATACCTTAAAGTTGGTTAGTAGGGCTCTCAAGAGCCCTGCATAAAACATTCATAAAGGTCCACTGATTGTTCTGCTCAACCTACAGGAAACTATGCATGATCTGATCTACTCTGGTAAAGAACAGGAGAGATGCTGCTGCACTGATTATGACTCTGCACAACTTTACAGGAAAATCAAATCTCCATATACATCAGCCACTTGTTCCCAGCAGCTCAGTTTGTCAGCACATCTGATGTTGATGACATAACTGATCACCTGTTGGACACTATGAACCAGCAGTTCACCAGTGAACTGTTTGATCAACAAATCTGCCAGGAGAAACTAAGGAATCTTAAATCCCCAAGTGTTCATCCTGACAGACCAGCAGTACACCTGTGAACTGTTTGATCAACAAAAATGCCAGGAGAAACTAAGCAATCTTAAATCCCTAAGTGTTCATCGTGATATAGAGGTCGCCTGAGATTTCCCCAAATCGCTTCATGTGAATGATGGTAAGTAAGTTTTCTGACCATTTTTCTGGCCCGCCCAGCTTCATCTTGTCTCCAACTCCAATGGCAGAGATGTAAAACCTTGACTTTACTTCCTTCAAAGGACACCAACAGCATTTTCTAGTGGATGAGGGTTGTGAGCAAACAGAAGGGCAATCTTATGTGCTGCAGCAGAGTACCAGTCTACATCAAGCAGTGGTATGTCATAGAATGTGTGCATAAACAGTGGTAACATTTTGACACTGAAGTGCAATGTTTTTCATAATAAGAACTAATCAGTCCCAAAACTCATTAGTATGTACTGGAAATAGAACACAAATCCCAGGAATTGTCTTTCTTGGGTATGGCTTTAGCGAAAGCAGTCTGCCATCATCAACCTCCAGCCTGTGGATTATGGCAACGGAAGTTAGTACAGGCTGGTGGATATCATTGGATGATTCGTGTTTCTCAGTTTTGCTGTAAAACAATGAAGGCCTGCAATACTTGAAGAAAGCCACAGACATCACTTCCCCATTTGCTACAACTTTAGTGATGTAGCTGTTGAGTTTGTACTATAAGCAAATTTTATTTGTTTTTGAGTTTGTACATAAGACATTTCCAGTGGCACATTTGGACAATGACCACAATTTATTGGTGGTGAACCATTACATTAAAACTGAAGAAATTGCAAAAAGGTAGAAAATTAAGGAGCTGGAACTTGGCTAATTTGAAAGAATCAGAGGTTGTTGAGAGTTTCAGAGGGAATATTAGCCAACAATTGACTGAAAGAGGGGAAAGGGATATGGTAGAAGACAAATGGGCAGCTTTGAGAGATGAAATAGTGAAGCCAGCAGAGGATCGAGTAGGTAAAAAGATAAAACATAGTAGAAATACTTGGATATTACACGAGATATTGAATTTAACTTATGATAGGAGAAAATATAAAAATGCAGAAAATGATGCAGGCAAAAGGAAAATATAGAAGTCTAAAACTGAGACTGACAGAAAGAGCAAAATGGCTAAGTTAGAGGACAAATGCAAGGCTACAGAAGCATATGTAACTAGGGGAAAGATGGATACCACCTACAGAAAAATTAAAGAGGCCTTTGGAGCAAAAAGAAGCACCTGCATGAATGTCAACAGCTCAGATGGAAAACCAGTACTAAGCATAGCAAGGAAAGCTCAGAGTTGGAAAGAATATTAAAGACAAGCTGTACAAGGGACATGCACTTGAGTCAATATTTTACAAAGGGAGGAGGATGTAGGTGAAGATTAGGTAGGAGATATGATATTGTGAGAAGAATTTGACAGAGCCCTGAAAGACCTATGTCCAAACAAGGCCGCTGAAGTAGATGACATTACTTCAGAACTACTGTTACCTTTGAGAGAGCGAGCCAGGACAATTACTCCATCTGGTGTGCAAGATGTATTAGACAGCCAAAATACCTTCACACTTCAAGAAGAATATAATAATCCCAATTCCAAAGAAAGCAGGTGTGAAAAATACAGAACTATCAGTTTAATAAGCCATGGATGCAAAATACTGCTACAAATTATTTACAGATGAATGGAAAAATTGTCAGAAGTCAACCTCAGGTAAGATCAGTTTGGATTCCAGAGAAATGTAGGAACATGTCAGGCAGTACTGACCCTATGACATCTCTTGAAAGATAGGTTAGGGAAAGGCAAACCTACATTTATTACTTTTGTAGACTTACAGAAAGCTTTTGACAATGTCGACTGGAACACACTCTTTGAAGTTATGAAGGTAGCACAGATAAAATTCAGAAAGCAAAAGGTTATTTGCAACTTGTACAGAGACCAGCCTGCAGCTAAAAGAGTTGAGGGGACTGAAAGGGAAGCAGTGGTTTAGAATGGAGTGAGAAGGGGTTGCATGGAAGTGAAATGTGGATGATAAACAGTTCATACAAGAAGAGAGTAGAAGCTTTTGAAATGTGGTGTTACAGAGGAATACTGAAGATCAGGTTTTTAGGTCAGGTAACTAATGAGGAGGTACTGAGTAGAGTTAGAGAGATTGGAAATTTCTGGTTTAATCTGACTAAAAGAAGGGGTTGGTTGATAGAACACTTTCTGAGACATCAAAGGATCATACACTTATTATTGGGGGGGAGTGTGGGGGTTAAAATGGTAGAGGTAGATCAAGAGATGAATATAGTAGGAAGACTCAAATGGATGTAGGTTGTAATAGTTATTCAGAGGTGAAGAGGCTTGTGCATGATAGAGTAGCGAGAAGAGCAGTAGAAACCAGTCTTTGGAATGGAGACCACCACCACCAAAACAACAACAATAACATCGACACTGTATATCTGTAACTTACCAAACGAAAGCATTGGTATGTTAATAGACACACAAATAAACACAAACACACACACAAAATTCAAGCTTGAGCAACCCACGGTTGCTTCATCAGGTAAGTGGGAAGGAGAGGGAAAGACAAAAGGATGTGGGTTTTAAGGGTGAGGGTAAGGAGTCATTCCAACCCCGGCAGTGGAAAGACTTACCTTAGGGGGAAAAAAGTACAGGTATACACTCGCACACACACACATATCCATCCGCACATATACAGACACAAGTAGACATTTGTCAAGGCAAAGAGTTTGGGCAGAGATGTCAGTCGAGGCCGAAGTACAGAGGCAAAGATGTTGTTGAATGACAGGTGAGGTATGAGCGGCGGCAACTTGAAATTAGCGGAGGTTGAGGCCTGGTGGGTAATGGGAAGAGAGGATATACTGAAGCGCAAGTTTCCATCTCCAGAGTTATGATAGGCTGGTGTTAGTGGGAAGTATCCAGATAACACGGACAGTGTAACACTGTGCCAAGATGTGCTGGCCATGCACCAAGCCATGTTTACCCACAGGGTGATCCTCATTACCAACAAACACTGTCTGCCTGTGTCTATTCATGCAAATGGACAGTTTGTTGCTGGTCATTCCCAAACAAAAAGCTTCACAGTGTAGGCAGATCATTTGGTAAATCACGTGGGTCCTGTCACACGTGGCTCTGCCTTTGATCGTGTACACCTTCTGGGTTACAGGACTGGAGTAGGTGATGGTGGGAGGGTGCATGGGACAGGTTTTACACTGGGGGCAGTTACAAGAGTAGGAGACAGAGGGTAGGGAAGGTGGTTTGGGAATTTCATAGGGATGAACCAAGAGGTTACGAAGGTTAGGTGGACGGCGGAAAGACATTCTTGGTGGAGTGGGGAGGATTTCGTGAAGGATGGATCTCTTTTCAGGGCAGGATTTGAGGAAGTTGTATCCCTGCTGGAGAGCCACATTCAGAGTCTGATCCAGTCCCAGGAAGTATCCTGTCACAAGTGGGGCACTTTTGGGGTTCTTCTGTGGTAGGTTCTGGGTATGAGGGGATGAGGAAGTGGCTCTGGTTGTTAGCTTCTGTACCAAGTCGGGAGGGTAGTTGAGGGATGCAAGAGCTGTTTCCAGGTTGTTGGTGCAATGGTTCAAGGATTCCGGACTGGAGCAGATTCGTTTGCCACGAAGACCTAGGCAGTAGGGAAGGGACCGTTTGATATGGAATGGGTGGCAGCTGTCATAATGGAGGTACTGTTGCTTGTTGGTGGGTTTGATGTGGATGGATGTGTGAAGATGGCCATTGGACAGATGGAGGTCAATGTCAAGGAAAGTGGCATGGGATATGGAGTAGGACCAGGTGAATCTGATGGAACCAAAGGAGTTGAGGTTGGAGAGGAAATTCTGGAGTTCTTCTTCACTGTGAGTCCAGATCATGAAGATGTCATCAAGAAATCTGTACCAAACTTACGGTTGGCAGGCCTGCGTAACCAAGAAGGCTTCCTCTAAGTGACTTATAAATAGGTTGGCATATGAAGGGGCCATCCTGGTACCCATGGCTGTTCCCTTTAATTGTTGGTATGTCTGGCCTTCGAAAGTGAAGAAGTTGTGAGTCAGGATGAAGCTGGCTAGGTAATGAGGAAAGATGTTTTAGGTAGGGTGGCAGGTGATCACCGTGAAAGGAAGTGCTCCATCGCAGCGAGGCCCTGGACGTGCGGAATATTTGTGTATAAGGAAGTGGCACCAATGCTTACAAGAATGGTTTCCAGGGGTAACAGATTGGGTAGGGATTCCAGGCGTTCGAGAAAGTGGTTGGTGTCTTTGATGAAGGAAGGGAGACTGCATGTAATTGGTTGAAGGTGTTGATCTACGTAAGGAAAGATATGTTCTGTGGGGGCTTGGTAACCAGCTACAATGGGGCGGCCGGGAGGACTTGGTTTGTGAATTTTAGGAAGTAGGTAGAAGGTAAGGGTGCAGGGTGTTGGTGGGGTCAGGAGGTTGATGGAGTCAGGTGAAAGGTTTTGTAGGGGGCCTAAGGTCCTGAGGATTCCTTCTAGCTTCGCCTGGACATCAGGAATGGGATTACCTTGGTAAACTTTGTATGTAGTGTTGTCTGAAAGCTGACGCAGTCCCTCAGCCACATACTCCCACGATCAAGTACCACGGTCGTGGAACCCTTGTCCACCGGAAGAATGACGATGGATAGGTCAGCCTTCAGATCATGGATAGCCTGGGCTTCAGCAGTGGCGATGTTGGGAGTAGGATTAAGGTTTTTCAAGAAGGATTGAGAGGCAAAGCTGGAAGTGAGAAATTCCTGGAAGGTTTGGAGAGGGTGATTTTGAGGAAGAGGAGGTGGGTCCTGCTGTGACGGAGGACGGAACTGTTCCAGGCAGGGTTCAATTTGGATAGTGTCTTGGGGAGTTGGATCATTAGGAGTAGGATTAGGATTATTTTTCTTTGTGGCAAAGTGATATTTCCAGCATAGAGTACGAGTGTAGGACAGTAAATCTTTGACAAGGGCTGTTTGGTTGATTCTGGGAGTAGGACTAAAGGTGAAGCCTTTGGATAGGACAGAGGTTTCGGATTGGCAGAGAGGTTTGGAGGAAAGTAGACTGCAGTAAAAAGGAGAAGGTGAATACAAAGTGAAACTACTTGTAAAAACAGAAAGAGAAAGTAAGCTCACACCGTCCGGGTTATCTGGATACTTCCCACTAACACCAAACCAGGTTACAGGACTGGAGTAGGTGGTGGTGGGAGGGTGCATGGGACAGGTTTTACACCGGGGGTGTTTAAAGGGTAGGAGCCAGAGGGTAGGGAACGTGGTTTGGGGATTTCATAGGGATGTTCAATGTGTTTGTTCCTGGTCATTCCCACATAGAAAGCTTCACAGTGTAGGCAGGTCAGTTGGTAACCACTTGGGTGTTTTCACACGTGGCTCTGCCTTTGATCGTGTACACCTTCCGGGTTACAGGACTGGAGTAGGTGGTGGTGGGAGTGTGCATGGGACAGGTTTTACAGCAGGGGTGGTTACAAGGGTAGGAGCTAGAGGGTAGGGAAGGTGGTTTGGGGATTTCATAGGGATGAACCAAGAGGTTACGAAGGTTAGGTGGATGGCAAAAAGACACTCTTGGTGGAGTGGGGAGGATTTCATGAAGGATGGATCTCATATCAGGGCAGGATTTGAGGAAGTTGTATCCCTGATGGAGAGACACATTGAGAGTCTGATCCAGTCCCAAAAAGTGGGGCAGTTTTGGGATTCTTCTGTGGGAGGTTCTGGGTTTGAGGGGATGAGGAAGTGGCTCTGGTTATTTGCTTCTGTACCAGGTCGGGAGGGTAGTTGCATGATGCAAAAGCTGTTTTCAGGTTGTTGGTGTAATGGTTCAAGGATTCCAGACTGGAGCAGATTCGTTTGCCACGAAGACCTAGGCTGTAGGGAAGGGACCGTTAAATATGGAATGGGTGGCAGCTGTCATAATGGAGGTACTGTTGCTTGTTGGTGGGTTTGATGTGGATGGATGTGTGAAGCTGGCCATTGGACAGATGGAGGTCAATGTCAAGGAAAGTGGCATGGGATATGGAGTAGGACCAGGTGAATCTGATGGAACCAAAGGAGTTGAGGTTGGAGAGGAAATTCTGGAGTTCTTCTTCACTGTGAGTCCAGATCATGAAGATGTCATCAATAAATCAGAACCAAACTTAGGGTTGGGAGACCTAGGTAACCAAGAAGGCTTCATCCTGGTTATTTGCTTCTGTACCAGGTCAGTGGTCAGCTTCATCCTGACTCACAGCTTCTTCACTTTCGAAGCCAGACATACCAACAATTAAAGGGAACAGCCATGGGTACCAGGATGGGCCCCTCGTACGCCAACATATTTATGGATCGCTTCGACAACTGATCCATCTGTCTGTACCTGTTCCATACCGCTTCAACTACATGTGAGCTATGTGCTGGACATCCATCATGTTGGAAGTACATCGCCATTCTGTCATGCAGTGATACATTTTTTCCCATAATGCCACATCATACATTAACCCACCACGGTCGCTTATGTTCCACTTGCTGTAGCCATTGTGGATTTTCCATTGCCCAATAGTGCATATTATGCCGGTTTACATTACTGCTGTTGGAAAATGATGATTCATTGCTAGATAGAACACGTGCAAAAAGTCTGTCATCATCCCGTAATTTCTCTTGTGCCCAGGGGCAGAACTGTACATGACGTTCAATTCCTGGTGCATAGAAATATAGCACAAGTGCAATCGATGTTGATGTAGCATTCTCAACACTGACAGTTATGAGATTCCTGATTCTCGCGCAATTTGTCTGCTACCGATGTGCGGATTAGCCGTGACAGCAGCTAGATCACCTACTTGGGCATCATCATTTATTGCAGGTCATGGTTGACATTCCACATGAGGCTGAACACTTCCTGTTTCCTTAAAGAATGTAACTATCCGGCAAAGGATCAGGACACTTGGATGATGTCATCCAGGATACCGAGCAGCATTCATAGCACATGCCCGTTGGGCATTTTGATCACAATAGCCATACATCAACACAATATCGACCTTTTCTGCAATTGGTAAATGGTCCATTTTAACACGGGTAATGTATCATGAAGCAAATACCGTCTGCCCTGGCAGAATGTTACGTGATACCACGTACTTATACATTTGTGACTATTACAGTGCCATCTATCACAAAGCAAAAAAAAGAGGTCCAACTAAAACATTCATATTTCTTTACATACTACACGTATATATGTAATAAAACATGCAGTTGATATCCGTTTGACCTACGGGACCCCAATCTAGCGGACCAACCACAGCACCATCTGGTTTCTCCATTCAAGCTGGACAAGTTTAGCTCTCTGTAGTTTTTTCGTTTGATGCTTATTTCATGAGATATTTGGCCCGGACATTATAAATGGATCACCCTATATATACCGGTATATATGCTTATTTTATGAGATATTTGGCCTGGAAACTATAAATGGACCACCCTTTAAAAAGTCTGGGCCAAATATTTCATGAAATAAGCATATATACCGGTATATATAGGGTGATCCATTTATAATGTCCAGGCCAAATATCTCATGAAATAAGCATATATACCTGCCAGCACTTTTGTTTGGTAAGTCACATCATCATCTTTGTATATATATGTGTGTGTGTGTGTGTGTGTGTGTGTGTGTGTGTGTGTGTGTGTGTGCGAATGTATACCTGTCCTTTTTTTCCCGTAAGGTAAGTCTTTCCGCTCCTGGAATTGGAATGACTCCTTACCCTCTCCCTTAAAACGCACATCCTTTCATCTTTCTCTCTCCTTCCCTCTTTTCTGATGAAGCAACCATTGGTTGCAAAAGCTTCAGTTTTGTGTGTATGTTTGTGTTTGTTTGTGTGTCTATCGACCTGCCGGTGCTTTCGTTTGGTAAGTCACATCATCTTTGTTTTTAGATATATTTTTCCCACGCAGAATGTTTCCCTTTTGTGTGTGTGTGAATTGGGTCTTGCACATGGGCCATCCAGATTGGAAAGTGGACATATGAGGAAAATGTGTAAGTGTAGGAAGTAGTAAAGTAAAGAAATCGTAAACAGCAACCTATCAGAATGTTAAATACACTCCTGGAAATTGAAATAAGAACACCGTGAATTCATTGTCCCAGGAAGGGGAAACTTTATTGACACATTCCTGGGGTCAGATACATCACATGATCACACTGACAGAACCACAGGCACATAGACACAGGCAACAGAGCATGCACAATCTCGGCAATAGTACAGTGTATATCCACGTTTCGCAGCAATGCAGGCTGCTATTCTCCCATGGAGACGATCGTAGAGATGCTGGATGTTGTCCTGTGGAACGGCTTGCCATGCCATTTCCACCTGGCGCCTCAGTTGGACCAGCGTTCGTGCTGGACGTCCAGACCGCGTGAGACGATGCTTCATCCAGTCCCAAACATGCACAATGGGGGACAGATCCGGAGATCTTGCTGGCCAGGGTAGTTGACTTACACCTTCTAGAGCACGTTGGGTGGCACGGGATACATGCGGACGTGCATTGTCCTGTTGGAACAGCAAGTTCCCTTGCCGGTCTAGGAATTGTAGAACGATGGGTTCGATGACGGTTTGGATGTACCGTGCACTATTCAGTGTCCCCTCGACGATCACCAGAGGTGTACGGCCAGTGTAGGAGATCTCTCCCCACACCATGATGCCGGGTGTTGGCCCTGTGTGCCTCGATCGTATGCAGTCCTGATTGTGGCGCTCACCTGCATGGCGCCAAACACGCATACGGCCATCATTGGCACCAAGGCAGAAGCGACTCTCATCGCTGAAGACGACACGTCGCCATTCGTCCCTCCATTCACGCCTGTCGCGACACCACTGGAGGCGGGCTGCATGATGTTGGGGCGTGAGCGGAAGACGTCCTAACGGTGTGTGGGACCGTAGCCCAGCTTCATGGAGACGGTTGCGAATGGTCCTCGCCGATACCCCAGGAGCAACAGTGTCCCTAATTTGCTGGGAAGTGGCGGTGCGGTTCCCTACGACACTGCGTAGGCTCCTACGGTCTTGGCGTGCATCCGTGCATCGCTGCGGTCCGGTCCCAGGTCGACGGGCACATGCACCTTCCGCTGACCACTGTTGACAACATCGATGTACTGTGGAGACCTAACGCCCCACGTGTTTAGCAATTCGGCGGTACGTCCACCCGGCCTCCCGCATGCCCACTATACGCCCTCGCTCAAAGCCCGTCAACTGCACATATGGTTCACGTCCACGCTGTCGCGGCATGCTACTAGTGTTAAAGACTGCGATGGAGCTCCGTATGCCATGGCAAACTGGCTGACACTGACGGCGGCGGTGCACAAATGCTGCGCAGCTAGCGCCATTCGACGGCCAACACCGCGGTTCCTGGTGTGTCCGCTGTGCCGTGCGTGTGGTCATTGCTTGTACAGCCCTCTCGCAGTGTCCGGAGCAAGTATGGTGGGTCTGACGCACCGGTGTCGATGTGTTCTTTTTTCCATTTCCAGGAGTGTAATTGGTAGATGATAGGAAAGAAATGAAAGGAAGGAGAATTTGCAATCCAGGGTTCTCTATTGTGGAAGATGGGAAGTAAAACAATACTGACTATAATTTCTTATTTAGTAACTTTATTTTCAATATACTATACAATGACAAATGTACAACAAAATATCATCTCAAATTGTATGTTTTTGGTTGCTCAGAAACAGAGAAACAAAACTGAATAAACATGAAAATTAATCTTAATTTTATATGTATTGACACACAATGCATTATAAAAGCATCAAAAAGTAGTAACACATTTATGAACACAAGTTCATTATTAAGAATGTATTCAGCTCCATATTAATTGTCTATCTCTCTCTGTCACACACAAACACTCTATCTCAACTAAACATGAAAATGTGCAGACAGATGTATGGTGGCACGCCCACAACACACACACACACACACACACACACACACACACACACACACACACACACACACTTTTGTGTAACTCACTGTTTTGGCAAGACTTACAACAAAGTCAATACAGATATAAATTCAGTCCCCAGAGATGATTAATGAATTTGTTACATACATAGTCAGTTGATTTATTAGCATTATTTTTTTTATGGACGTAAAAATGTCTCTCAGATATTGGAAAATCTGCTTGGCAAGAGAATTTCATCCTGATTATATATCTCACCCACAGTCTATGCTTTGTGACAGCATGACCTGGTAGCATGACTACTGGAAAAAGTCATGTAATTTAACTTTGTGTCATCAGTGAACAGTAATGTGGCTATTTACAGTCTTAGATAGAGAAGAATAGTGTTCTTCCCAGTCAATTACTGTATGCATGTAAATACGCACAAAACATACACATAAAACAGTAAAAATATATATATATATATATCACTTATATAATAAGTGTTCAACAAAAACATACATGTAACAGAACCCTTACAGTTTCACCAATTCTTACACCATGGAACAGTGCTGCCTAAAGATTCTATCAGAATTCTTTCTGAATGTTCATTCTTTGTTAAGCAACAGCTCCATGGGAAACAGAACAATTCTGCTTCACAGATTTTGTTTGATAGCTTCACCAGATGTGAAATACACAGAAGTGAATGCTGTCTTCTTACAGCAGTTGCTGTAATATTTGTGTATGAGTTTTAATTTCCACTCATACATTATCCTTTCTTGAACTTCAACACTAGTACACTCACAGTCAGGTAGACAATAATCCAAATGAACGTAGAGACGAATCCAAAGTAGACAGTTGGCTGATGAAACTCCCATCCCCTGGCAAGAACAGTTCGCAAGGATTCTGTTGACTGAGTCAGTGGCATTATGAAACTTATGTACCTCAGGATCGGATGCATGCCTTCAATTGGCCATATAATACCTGTACAGTAACGCAAGGCAATAAGAATATTACAAAAAGGAATAGGGAATAGTATTGACAATATTATTTGCACATTTCAAAAATCAAACAAGAAAATGATATCAAGACTTAATGTTCACTATTTGCAGATGTAAGAATGTGAAGATCCATAACTATAAACCCATGAACTGGTGTAACCCAAATCTTCTTTCTTCCTTCATCTCAAAAGATTTTCATAATTTTTGCAAGCAGAAGTGTGTCTGTACATTACCACCATTTGAGGTTTGTGAAAAGAAGTACTTTTTACAGTATCATATTGAAAATTTTGTTCTCATTCCATGCACAACATAAGTGAATGTTTGCTCATTTGTTTTTGTAGGAGCTAATCTCTTTCTCACTCTTTTGCAAATGTGGTATGTGACAGATAGTAATGTAATTTTGAATCCACATTCAGAGCTGATTCTTGAATTTTTTTAAGATTGCTTCCACAACATAACTAAAGCTTTTCATTGAGAATCATCCAGCTCAGTTACTTAGATCTCACTCAATCTTGTGAGAGCCCAACTAATTTGTGGACTTCAATGTTGTCTTTCTTCATCTATGAACAAACAAACTGACACATTAGTTGAAACACTGGACTTGGTTTCAGGAAGTAAAGTGCTCAAATGCATGTACAGTCATCCTGATGTAGACTTTTTATCAATTCACATCTCCCTCAAATTGATTTCAAGGAAAGGCTGCAGCCAATTTTCTTCTGTTGCCTTTCAAGCTGAGCTTCTGCTCCATCTCTAAAGACTACACTGTCAATGAAAACCTCCTTTCTTTCTTGTGCTTTATATGTGCCTGAGATTCTGTGTTAGATTTGATATGATTTTCATAGATTTAAACAGATTTCCTATGTATGTTCTCAAATATTATGAGGCTTTGGACCCCCCTCCCCCCTTCCCCACAAAAGAACAAAAATTAAAATTCCAATAAAAAAATACCTTATTTACACTAGTAGCAAAATTCCAACATTTTACAAATGAAAGGAAGTGTGCCATTTATTTTATTTCACTATTGAAGCTCTTAAATCTTACCTTTTATCAGCATGCTGTTAACACCATACAAGTTCATGACAGTAAGCCTGATTTTAAAAGTAAAAAGCAAGTACTATTGTATTTTTTACTATTATGACAAGTACACATTGATATCTGTTGTCAATCTGAGTAGCTAAAAATATCTTTAATTCTAATTATGATAGCTATCCAGAAAGGAGCATCCATTTCATGTCATAGGGAGAGCAGTGAGGGGAACAGAATGTTTGCTACACTAACTCACACAGTAGATCAGTGACTTAGGAATCTGATAGAAAGCCACACTACACCTTGTTTACCACCTTAACCACGCAAAATGAGCACTACAATAAATTTTAGTATCTCCTGATATCTCGACTGTCAGACAACTTTCAATAGATGTCATAGTGTTTTGCATGTGATCACAACTATACAATTAATGTATTCCAGTTTCTGTGTTGGTTTGGTCCCAGATACCTTTCTAAGTACCACAAAAATCAGCAGATCAGTGCTTCTCTATGTTTTCTTTCCCATTACAATATAAAAGGAAAAGTCTTACAGAACAGAATTGTAATTGGTGATGAGACATACATTTCCTACGCTAATGAAGAAACAAAACAGTAGTCAGTGATTTGAATCTGTAACCAGAGAGATTATGGCTACAGTTTTTTGGAACACTAAAGGAATCAGTTTTGTTTTCTGAAACGTGGAAGGAAAATCAATTCTGAAGCCTTCTATGAGACATTAAGCACACTGAGAAGAGCCATCCAAAGCAGGCAATATAGTGTCTTGACCAACCAGCAGTTTTGCATAACAATGTCCAGCCACACACTACATAGCAAACCCAGTATTTTTTGTGGCATTCAAATGGAATGTTTTTGAAAATCCATCCTACAGCCTGGACTTCACACCAAGTGATTTCCAGCTCTTCATCCACATGAAATATAATTTGACTCTGATGAAGAATTTCGAGGTGCTGACATGGACTGAGTGCAATCCCAGGTGCCAAAGTAATTTTTCTGGTGTATTTACTTTAAATATTCCAGTGTTTTATTTATAGACTAATGGAAGTTATTTTCTAGATTGCCCTATAGTTAAATTTCAGATAAATTTAAAAGTAGCACAAACCACTACTCCTTTTATTTCATACATACAAATACCAGTGGTCAGATTAAATTATACTTACCACAGAGCATAACAATTGGTAAAAAGCTTCCCATAGCAAGATATGTAGCAGTCCTTTCTGTTGCACACACACAGGATACAAAGAAACCTGTAAGTGAATAATTCAAAAGAGGTCAGACATCATTGCTATTGTACAAAGATTGTCAAGATAGCAAAAGGTACGAAATGATAACAATGGGGATACAAACTATAAGGATCACAGTTCTTTTACATATTTAACCTGGAAACATAAATAAAGATGTCATCAACCTAAATATTGATTCAGACACATCATTGTCTCAAGGTATATCCCACTAGCACTGTTATGCCCCTACTTTACTTTGACCTGAGAACTGTCTAACTTAGTCACTTAACATGTGGTTAGGCTGCAGCTTAATACTGAATACTCACCACTGTACGATTTGGCAGAGTATGGCTATATGAAAATTATGTGCTCTATTTGGCATTAAGGATTTGAAATGTATAGTTATTTTATTAGATGCCACAACTGTTGAAAATTAGTGGCATCCTATGGACAGCACATTTACTAGTAGACAGTCTTTTCCTGGGGTGCAAGTGAAGAATTTGCTGTACTCCAGACCTCTTTAACACAGTTCCGACATTCTGCACTTGTCAGATCATTAAGAAGTATGATAAATATTTAAATCTGAATGGTGACTATTCTTTAATTCAAATGTATAGTTTTAAAATTTTTCAAGTGAATTTGCTTTAAATATTTCAGTGTTCTACATTTTGAAAACTGTGTTCTACATTGTACATAATTGTATGAACTGCGATTTTTCCTAAGTGGAGCAATAACCATTTTACAAAAAATCAGTTATTTTACAGGGTTACACCTTAAACAGGGTAATGTGTTTCATGAATGGCAGACACATTCAGACTCTGAACATTTGATGAGTACATCTCTTCACTACAAATAAATGTTATTTTAGTTTCCTACTGATTGTTGGCTATTACACTGAGAATTGTTATTGTGACTTCTGTTGCACACAACATAACAACAGGACCCCGACTATTACCACTGTTCTCTTCCTCACGCATAGCTATTGGCCAAGTTTGTACTGAGCATATTCTACATATGAAGTATACCAGTACACTTCCTGTGCTATAGAATTTAAGTACAGTCAGTACACTTAAGATTCTAATTGGTGATCATTTGTCATTTAACCCTGCTATTCTGTTCTGGTCTATATATCCCAAAATCATTATAAATTTTGTTTCTCATTATATCCAAGATAACTTTACGAAATTCAGGGACTGTCTGAAACTACATGAGAAATATGTATATAAAAATGTTTTAAAGTAGTTTACATAATTTAGTCATAACAGCAACATATGTAATGTTCAGGTCATAATGAACTGACATACAGCAAGGTAACAAAAGTCATGGGGCAGCAATATGCACATATACAAGTGGTGGTAGTATCCCATACACAGGATATAAAAGGGCAGTACATTAGCAGAGCTGTCATTTGCACTCAGATGATTAATGTGAAAAGGTTTCCAATGTGATTATGGCTGCTGACTTTGAATGCAGAATGGTGGTTGGAGCTAGAAGATGGGACATTCCATTCCAGAAATCCTTAGGGAATTCAATATTCTAAGATTGATAGTGTCAATAGAATGCTGAGAATCCCAAATTTTAGGCGTTACCTCTCACCAAAGACAATGCAATAGCTGATGGCCTTCATTTAATGGCAGAGAGTGACAGCACTTGTGTAGAGTTGTCAGTGCTAACATACAAGCATCACTGGGAGAAATAACCACAGACATCAATGTGGGACATATGATGAATGAATCTTTTAAGACAGTGTGGTGAAATATGGCATTAATGGGCTATGGCAGCAGATGACTGACACAAGTGCCTTTGCTAACAACAAGACGTCACCTGCAACAACTCTCCAGGGCTAGTGAGCATATTGGTCAGACCCTATATGACTGGAAAACTTTGACCTAGTCAGAGGAGTTCCAATTTAAGTTGGTAAGAACTGATTTCAGGGTTCAAGTGTATCTCAGATCCCACAAAGCTATGGACCCAAGTTGTCAAACAAGGCACTTTCAAGCTGGTGGTGACTCCATAATGGGGTGGGCTGTTTTTACAGGGAATGGACTGGGTCCTCTGGTACAACTGAACCAATAATTGACTGGAAATGGTTATGTTTGACTACTTGGAGACCATTTAAAGCTTTTCATGGACGACATGTTCCCAAATAATGAAGGAATTTTTTGGATGACTGTGTGCCATGTCACTGGGCCACAATTGTTCATGATTGGTCTGAAACACATTCTGGACAATTTGAGTGAATGATTTGGCCATTGACTAAACATTTATGGGACATGATTGACAGGCCAGTTCATGCACAAAATCCTGGGCCAGCAACACTTTCACAATTATGGATGGCTATAGGGCCAGTGTGGCTCATTATTTCTGCAGGCGTCTTCCAATGGCTTGTTGAGTCCATGCAACATCAAGTTAATGCCCTATGCTGCACAAAAGGACATCAGACGTGATATTATGAGGTATCCCATGATTTTTGTTACCTCAGTGTAAATATTATAATTCTAATGTCAATTTTTTTATAGTATTTTGTTTTACTTTATGATAACAATGATTTTTAACAATCCAAAATACTCTGAACAGTCAACAGCAATGGATTGTTTCTTGCTTGTCCCAAGAATCTGTTTAGCAACTCTCAGTTATTTGAAACATCATTGCTTCTGCTCAGTTTGAAATGCAGCACCATGACAATCAGATCACTGACTGATGTTGAGTTTGAAGAATTAGTAAATTCCTCAACAGATGAAGGAATACTTTCTGTGTCTGAACACATGTCAGTAACACATCTGAAAGCAAGTGTTCTGCTGATGGTCCATGGCCTGTAGAAAGTAGTGTGCCGTTTTTTCTTTGTATAAATGGGAATATATGATGGTAGTCACATCCACCAGCATAACATGGCCACCTATCATCTTTAAATGTCTTTGTGGCGACATAGCAGCTATATGTTGCCTTTGACTGACAAAACAAACATCGCTGCCCTGGGCAGTAAAGTGAACAACAATATCTCATATGGTTTAGTATGTGATGAACCTCTGTCCAGTTAGACCTTGACGTAATTCTGTCCAGCAAATAAAGTAAGGATCTGTCTACCACACTCTTTGTACCATTATTACATATGCACTCTTGCTGGTAATGCATTTCCTACACTGGTGACTCATCTACTGTACTGCATAGTGATTTAGTACTAATCTGCTGCGCCTGTTGGGTATTCAACAATACTGCCATCATTCACATCACCTCACTGTGTCAACGATGGTACCAAGGATACTTCACAAACATTGCCACAATGCGATATGAACATTCTGTTTCACAATTTACAATGTAACATTCGACCTCGACTAGAGGAACTTCAGTGCAATGATTTAGACAGAATCAATGCTGAGTGGAGTGACAAACGATGAAGCACTGCTTATCCTGCAACTGTTACCTTGTGTGCTCCTAGTTTTTTCTCTGTTACAGTTCCCACACCTACCCACAGACTGCTGAACCTTTCCAGCAACTTTTCAAGTGATATTTTCCAACCACAATGCTATATGGACGCTCCTAACAGTGTCTTTCCAATGCATCAACAACCACCTCTGTCAAATAATCCTGCCATTATCTCATCTACCACTTCAATTTACAGGCAGAAAATTCTGATGCCCAATCCCACCACAGTGTCTGAGTCTCATGTCACAACTATTTCTTCACCATCAGTTCCATTCAAAAGTGATCCCAGTGTACTGAAGAGTGACATCATGCTTGTTTGAGCTGCACCTCCCACACCATATACCGTGTTGAACCTGAGCACCACCACACACCTTGTGTCTCAAACCTCTCAGATGCATTCTGCATAATGTGCTAACATACTCCACAGGCCTGAAATTTGCCAGCATTCATTACTTCAAGTTCCATCTTCGTTGCACCAAACCTTGTCTGACATCACATCTGACCCAGCCATGCTGTGTGCTTTTGTCCTCTTGTACACCATTCATAGGGACAGGATGCTTCTGTTTGACTGACTAAGCATTATACACCCCATCTTACCATGTCAGCTTTTGAGCCACACAACACCGCACTTCCATGAGCCACATCGTACTGTATGTCGTCCAAGGTCTTTGCTCCGGATGACATGATGTCAACGCCATTAGCATCACATGCTTCCACATTGCTGCCAGACAAGCACTTCCAAGAGATGCAGCAACTGCATATTACATGCTCTGTTGCTCCTGAAGTGGTTGGTCAACACCATGCTCTGGATAGTCCCGAACGTAAAACCCACGGACAGTCTCCACACCACCCATCCTCGTTTTAAACTACCCCTGTTGTGTACCGACCTTCCAGCAGTATGGTTAACTCTATGCAAATGCTTGCTGTCTGTCCAAGGGATCTTCAATGACGGTGCAGCACCCACTCACAACAAGAATGAGATGACTAAGGCTTTGCTGCTCCAGCGCCTCTCATTCTCCCTAGAACACCAACTACATGTAGTAATGCAAGAAGAAACCCTTGGAGACAACCCGCCATCGTCTCTCTGGCAGTGCCTACAGACAAAGATTGATCCTATGCTGATGCCCGACTGCATGCTCTGGACACTGGCTATCATAACAACCCACACACATCCAGACCACAATGCTGTCACACACAGATAACCATCTCAATGCCAGACTTTGCCTCATGAACTGAATTCATACCCTGGCACAGCATCGTGCTCTCGTCAACGACTATTCTGATGTCAGCAAGGTCATTGCTCTTCTCAGCTATGAGGCAACTGAGGCTAAGCGACTACTGCTGAGCTGGCCCAAGCTGCCTCACTTGCTGCTGGCCACCATCACTGCTTCTACTTGTTCAGTCATGACACATTTGAGGCCTGCCAACTCCAGCCGATCTGACCTGGACCCCCTCCCACCACCATGCCGTGTGACCTCCAAAGTGTTGACAGGCAACAATTATTGAACGATACAGCAAATACGCTCACCTCCCCAGCTTTCCAACCCCAGCATAACCCCCCCCCCCCCCCCTTACCAGTACTGTTTTAAAACAGACACCACTTCAGAGAACAATGCCACCTACCTGTGCCTCTTCGACAGCCGAGTGATTCTGTTGGTTCCATAGCAGATTCAGACGGGAGGCTAGCAACTGCAGAGTGTTGTCTTTACCCAAACGGACACAACAGTCTATCGCAGGTGCACCAGGCCACTCTACAATCACAAGACGCCTTAATCAACCACAACTGCACAGTTCTGCCACCTCTTGCAGCCTTGCAGCAACAGTCTATCGCAGGTGCACCAGGCAACTCTACAATCACAAGACGCCTTAATCAACCACAATTGCACAGTTCTGCCACCTCTTGCAGCCCTTCTGACGCTCATGTTTATTTGTGTATGACCATCTGAAGCAAATCTAATTCCTCATTGACATGGGCACTGATGTCAGCACCTTTCCACTAGCTCGAGCACTGACTACTCTCTCGCCATCATCACTCCCATTACATGACACGAATTACACAGTCATTGAGTTTGCCGGCACCGCCTCAATCACTTTGAGCTTGGTGGCAGAGAGACATATGCACTGGACCTTTCTCATCACCAAGATGGTCCTGGGAGCAGACTTTCTGTATCACTACCAGCTGCTTCCTTATCTTTGCCATGATTTGTTATTAGGCCTGACAGTTAGCAGGCAATCATTCGAGTTATCAGTGAAATTCTCCCTGAACATTTCTGTTCCCCTCCCACCTCATCATCACAAGGAGATAGACCACTAGACCTCCTCCTAAAGTGCTCAGCGCTCTCCAGTGAACTTTGCTCTCTGATGTCCAACTATTCTTCACTAGCACCACAAATACCAGCACAGGATGCGAAAAAATGGATCTGTGGCAGCACACTGATGAGCCGGCAGCATCAATTCACCCTGCAAAGCACAATCTATCTTTCCTGCAATTTTTGCAACAGCCACACCACATGTCTGCCTCTTCAGAGGATGCCAACATACTTCCAAGGCCTAGCTGCAAGGAATCCGAACAAGTTTGTGAAGTACTGTATCCAACTTCAGTGTATGATTCTGACAGTGTTGTCACTGCTCCAATCAGTTAACTGCTCTGACCAGTTACCCTGCTCTAGAACTCAGTGCGTTTCTGGCTACAGATGTGCACCCTACTACCAGGCCACATGCACTTTGTGCTGTTCATGATGGTACTGTTCATCATATAAACACTGCAATTGGTGTGCCTGTGCAGGATAGAGAGCTTCCTACTCCCACATTGGAGTATCACTGTCCACCACCTCTACAACAACCTCCAAACATCCTCCCCCATGTCCCCTCATAACTGACAAAACCTGTCTCGTAGACCTACTGCACTTACCCCACCCTCCAAACCTTCCTCCCACCACCTCACAGAATCCAGAACCTAAGCAGATCCATAACACAATCGTGAACCTTTCCTTCAGATTCCTTAGTCCACAGAAACATCAGTGCTTTCCAAAGGTCTCACCTTTTGCCACACCCCCAAATTCAATCATGCAAGACTTGTTAAAGATCTTCTCTCCTTCTCCTGGTCCCTACAATGGAAACACTTTTTTGCCACCAACCCTACCAATCAGACTCAACCAAAGACCAATATTGAACCCTGATTAACTCAGTTCACTTCTCCATCCAACTGTGACCCACCCCCACTGTCCTCTATTCACCCCCTGTTAACTTTCCAAAATTTCTTAACCTCGAACCTTGCCTCACCATCATTCCACAAATCCCTCAATATGCAAACTAACTTTACATCCACAGAAAGAACCACAGTCCACTATCTAAAAACTGATCCTGGCCTTATAATTCTATGCATGGACAAAGGCTCCACCACTGTTGTTTTGAACCTCAAGGACTACTTGGTGGAAGAACTCCAACCACTGACAGATACTTCCACCTACAAACCTTTCCACAGTGACCCCATTCCAGAAATCCAGCAAGATCTCCAGTCGTTACGCAAATCCTTAGGCCCATCCCAGATCGTATCCTCGGACTTCATCTATCTGCTCACCCCTACCACTCCCCGCACTCCCACCTTCTACATGCTTCCTGAAGTCCATACACCTAACCACCTAGGATGTGCCATTGTGGTCAGTTACTGTGCCCCTACTGAGAGAATCTCTGCTCTTGTAGACCAACACCTTCAACACATTACCTGAAACCTACCCTCCTATATAAAAGATACCACCTATTTCTTCCGCTGACTCTCCACAGTTCCTCTCCCTTTACCACAAGGTGCCCTGCTTGTCACTATTGATACCGCCTCCCTTTACACTTTCTTTTTTTAACATTCCTGCAGCCCATGACCTTACCACTATTGAACCCTAACTTTCCCAATGGCTGATGGATTTCAAACCAACAATCTCCTTCCTAGTCACCATGGCCAACTATATCCTCACCCACAATTACTTCTCCTTTGAAGGCATCACCTACAAACAAATCCATGGTACGGCTATGGGTGCTGCATGGCATCATCCTATGCCATCCTATTCAAGGGCCATTTAGAGGAATCCTTCCCAAAACCCAGAATCCTAAACCCCTCATCTGGTTCAGATTCACTGACGACATCTTTGCGATCTGGATTGATGGTGAGGGCACCCTATACACATTCCTCCAGAACCTCAACAAATTCTCGCCCATTTGCTTCACCTGGTCCTACTCAAACCAACAAGCCACCCTCCTAGATGTTGACCTCTGCCTGAAATACAGCTACATCAGTACCTCTGTCCATATCAAACCTACTAACCACCAGCAATAACTCCACTTCCACAGCTGCCACCCGTTCCATACCAAGAAGTCTGTTTCGTACAGTCTAGCCATCCATGGTCATCGCATCTGCAGTGATGAGCGGTCCCTCTTGAAATATCCCAAAGGTCTCACTGAAGCCTTCACAGACCATAATTATCCTCCCAACCTCGTATGAAAACAAATCTCCTGTCCCGTATCTTTCCAGTCTCCCACCACATCCCGAAGTCCCACCGTCCGGCCACAGAGGAGCAATCCCCTCGTAACTCAGTACCACCCAGGACTGAAGCAACTGAATTACATTCTCTGCTGGGATTTCAAATATCTTTTGTCATGCCCTGAAATGATAAATGTCCTGCCCACTATCCTTTCCATCCCTCCCACAGTGGTATTCCACCGTTCACCAAATCTACACAATATACTCATTCATCCTTGCACAACACCTGCTCTCAACCCCATACCTCATGGCTCATATCCCTGAATAGACCTAGATGCAAGACCTGTCCCATACATTCTCCCACCACCACTTACACCAGTCTGGTCATGAACATCACCTATCCCATCAAAGGCAGGGCTACCTGTGAAATCAGTCATGTGATCTACAAGCTAAGCTGCAACCACTGTGCTGCATTCTATACACACCAAAAAATGTTTTGCATCACCCTGGTTCCCAGAACTCCTGAAGATAGATGTTGACTATTCAGAGATGTCACTAAACCCACCCAAAGATGTAAACAACCATGCATGAACAACACCTATTAGACGGAGGGTGTCCAACAGCTGATCAGTTACAGTCATTCCACAAGGAAGGAAGTACACAGCTCGTGTTGTCTGTAGTTCAACCATGCCTAGATGGTCAATACCACAGTTCAATCATGTCCGCACTGTTACTTTGTGCCAGGAAGGGCTCTCAACAAGGGAAGTGTCAAGGCATCTAGGAGTGAAACAAACCAATGTTGTTCGGACATGGAGCACATACAAAGAGACAGGAACTGTCAATGACATGCCTTGCTCAGGCTGTCCAAGAGCTACTGCTGCAGTGGATGATGGCTACCTACAGATTATGGCTCAGAGGAACCCTGACTGCAACGTCACCATGGTGAATAATGCTTTTTGTGCAGCCACAGGACATCCTGTTACTACTCAAACTGTATGTAATAGGCTACATGATGCGCAACCTCACTCCCGACATTCATGGCGAGGTCCATCTTTGCAACCATGACACCATGCAGCACGGTACAGATGGGCCCAACAACATGCCGAATGGACCGCTTAGGATTGACATCATGTTCTCTTCACCGATGAGTGTCACATATGCCTTCAACCAGTCAATCGTCGGAGACATGTTTGGAGGCAACCCGATTAGACTGAACACCTTAGACACATTCTCCAGTGAGTGCAGGAAGGTGGAGGTTACTGAACACCTTAGACACACTCCCCAGTGAGTGCAGGAAGGTGGAGGTTCCCTGCTGTTTTGGGGTGGCATTATGTGTGGCCAACGTTCGCAGCTGGTGGTCATGGAAGGTGTTGTAATGGCTGTATTCTGCATGAATACCATCCTCCGACTGATAGGGCAACCATATCGGCAGAATATTGGTGAGGCATTTCTCTTCATGGATGACAATTTGTGCACCCATCATGCACATCTTGTGAATGACTTCCTTCAGGATAAAGGCATTGCTTGGCTAGAGTGGCCAGCATGTTCTCCAGACATGAAGCCTATCAAACATGCCTGGGATAAATTGAAAAGGGCTGTTTATGGATGACATGACCCACCAACCACTCTGAGGGATCTACACTGAATTGCCATTGAGGAGTGTGACTATCTGTACCAACAGTGCCTTGATGAACTTGTGGATAGTATGCTACAATGAATACAGGCATGCATCAATGCAAGATGACATCCTACTGGGTATTAGAGGTAGTGGTGTGAACAGCAATCTGGACCACAACTTCTGAAGATCTCGCTGTATGATGGTACAACATACAATGTGTGGTTATGATGAGAAATAAAAAGGGCGGAAATGATGTTTATGTTGATCTCTATTCCAATTTTCTGTACAGGTTCAGGAACTCTCGGAACTGAGGCGATGCAAAACTTTTTTTTTGATGTGTATATGTGGGCATGATAACCACAGGAATGGCCACCGACAAACTGTGGCCAAGAAAGGAGTGGGCCACCCTGTTGCTGAACACGCTGCCAAACATGACATCCTACCTTCCAATGACTGCTTCACAGCCTGTGCCATATAGATCCTTCCCACCAACACCAACTTTTCTGAACTGCGCAGGTGGGAACTCTCCTTGCAATACATCCTACATTCCCGTAACCCTCCTGGCCTCAACCTTCGTTAGTCATTGTCCTCACCCATCCAGCCCCTTCTCTGTTCCCATTCCATCACTACACAGCCGTAATCCCACCATAACACGCAGTCTTTTTAATTATCTCCTTTTCCACTAGTTCCCCTCCCACTACTCCCCACCTCTCCCCTGCCCTCCATCTAACCTGCAGCACTTCACTGTCTGCCACCCCCACCATATATCTCACCCCCTCCCCATCCAGCCTCCTTCTTATCCCCACCCATTCGCCACTCCCATCATGCACTGGTTCTGCTGCTTTCACTGTGGTTTCAGTTGCCTGAGACTGCAGTCATGTGTGTGAGTTGTGTGTGTGTGTGTGTGTGTGTGTGTGTGTGTGTGTGTGTGTGTGTGTGTGTGTGTGTGTACATCTATTGTTGATGAAGGCCCTAATGGCCAGAAGGTTTATTTATTTGTGACAGTCTTTTCATTGTGCTTATTTGGGACTCTGCATCTCCGCTATATGATGAGTAGCAACTTTCCTTTTCATAATATTGTTACATTCAATCCTGGATTTTCCATTGTTTGATTTTTGCTAATATATTTGACTATGACATGTTTAAAGCTTCAATTTTTATACTGAATAATTTCCTTAAAATCGGATGAGAAGTATTTCTGAGAGGCCGTCACTTTTGCACTAGCGAAGTTCATACTGTAAATATATTTGAATGAAAGTGCACTTTTTGTTTTAATATACACCCTAATTGTTGGTCAGTGGTCCCATTGTTTTCACAATGTGATCTGCACAATTATCTGTGGCGTGCTGATGCCCAGGCAGCAGCGATTTAAATATGAGCACACAATGCTGCCCTGTGTCTGCTTTATGGAATGAAAAGGGTTAACTTTTCAGTTCCTTCCTATGTTAGGCTCCTTGCATTAAAAATAATAATATGTCATTTGCTTTTACACGTAGATAATAAAATAACAAATCTTCCTCACTGAACGTGACACTAGGAATTGATGAGTTAATTGTACTAGCTTCATTTTATTCTTTTTGATTATGTATGATTTAAGGGTTTGGGTTGCCAGAATTGCGAGCAATAACATCACACAAATGGAAATGAACATAAAAGGAAACAGCTTTTGAGAAGTACTTCGAACTTAATGACAAATTTTTCTCCAAAATGTAATTTCACAGAAATTAGTATGATAACCCTGGCTGAATTAATGGAAACATATCATTGTGTTAAACATAAGATTTCATTCTCATTCATGGACTGTGCCATGAAATTGCTTCCTCATATATTGCCTAATTCAGCTATTGCAAAAAAAAATTCCTGTGGCAGGACTAAGTCTGAAAGTATAGTCAAAGATTTACTTGGCCCCAGAGCTGAAGAAAATTTTCTGGTCATGATGGATATCCTAAAATTTACTTCAGTACCGCAACTGATACATCTAATAAGGGAAATAGAAAAATGCATCCCATATGTATTTAATATTTTTCTCATGAAGACAGATGTCAAACAAAATTATTGAATTTTCTGAGTGTCCATTCAAAACAGCTAATGCCGTAAGTGATGCTTACACACACACACACACACACACACACACACACACACACACACACACACACATGACCACAGTCTCTGGGTGCTGAGGCCCAGAACAGTTTTATCTGCTATACTACTTTTACTAAGTGCCATATATGTACATTTTTGATGGCACTTTCGTTATTTTTGTCACACTGAAAATATGTCATAATAGATCTGTACTTTAGAACATTTACATGTATTATAGTACATTACATAAGAACTTACCAAAACACATTCCACAGAATCCTGTCAGCATTGTAAGTGCAATCACAATACCCATGTTGCCCACACATGTTATGCCAAAAACAGGGAATGAAAATACAAGCACAAGAGCTGTTTGGCCACACATAACCATGAACTGTGTAGCTACATGTGAAAATAATATCTCGGTCACTGTAATACCTGAAATGAAGATAATATGATTTAGAAATGACACTTTCACACTAATGACATGTACGAGATTACTTCTGTTATAAAAATCCATGTGATGATTAAGGAAATGATAACAAAACAATTATGAAGAAATTGTACAAATACATTACCCACTGAAACAAAACACTAAAGAAATAGGCCAATTAGATTATTGCTCACAGCTATACAAACAGAAAAAGATGAAAATGGATCTTAAGTTACTTTAAATTTTAAAATTAGTTCTTTCACTGTGGGGCAAATGCATAAGGAGATAGCTAAGGATACAGTTGGCAGAAAATCTTTGTCCAAACAGTGTGCCAGTATGGAGCGAAAATACTACTTTTCTTTGCCTCATCCACCTAGTTTTCTTTGCCCCCTGTTAAAGGATTTTTTTTACGAAGCTGCCAAATCATGACAAAATACTTATTTCTAAATGTATGTTTTTTGTTACCAGGTTGCAATGTTCCTATTGTAGCAGTTAGTAAACAGATAAAGCAGATGAATTTATAACTTATGTGGTTATGCAAATCTGTCATAGGGCAATGGATAGGAATAGTGCTCCACAACCTCATGATACATATCCCACATTGCCACTGAGCAGTTATTTGGCAGGAGAACCTTGTATTTCTATCCTCTGTATATGTAAATAATATACAAGTAAACAAGCAGCAGTATTTGATATTTGTAACATTAAAAAAAATGGTATTCATAGTTATTAATGAGAAATTTAGTTCACAAAACAGTTTTATAATTGCTGTACCAATTACCTAAAGTCACTGGAATGCCTTGTATCTTCAAAGAGTACAATTCTTTCTGAAATTTATGGATTACAGCACATTTTTAGAAGCAAAACTAGATTAGCTTAAAAAAACATAAGAATTTTCTAATCTAAAACAGTTTCCATAAATTGATATGCTCTGTTTTAACAAGTTATTGATTAGTTAAGGAATGTGAAGAGAGGACGAAAAATCAACTAGAAACCCATGTTCTCCTATATTATATTATGTCAGTATATGACAACATTTATTTTGAGGTTGGTTAAACTGAAATAAAATTTTTGTACAGTGCACATGATCTATTGCACATAAGGTTTCATTATGGATTTGATTTTAGTAAAGGAATTCAAGCAGATGATTACCACATTTAATTCAGTTATTTGGGAAGATGTGCCACAGTACTTTGGCTAGTAACATTTGTGCATTGACAGCTAATGTCTCATACACAAAAGATTCAATACGCTTCCAAAAATATAATCAAGAAATCCAGTGTCCAGATATGTGTGATTCACTAATGTGTTGATTTTGCATATTGTTGTATTTAGATTTTACTGGTCTGCAGTTACTGTAACAAATTTAAAGAATGATAAGATTTTGTAAGAAGATTAAGAACCTTCTCCCTTCTAAGAAGTTGGCAAACATTGTGGGTTTATAACTTCATCACCAATACTTCTTGTCTGTATTTTCATTACAAATTACACTTGATCATATTCTGAAGGGTAGGATGGGAAATCTGATCTGCTCATATGGGTGTTACAGCAGTTTAAGAGGCCATCTGTCATGAACAGTCTTCTTTTAATATTTATTACAAGTTTTCTGCTAATTACTTGTAAGTTGCCAGTCCTACATTTTGTAGCAACTTCTGTACAATTAATAATTGTTGGAATAAACAATGATATGTGAATGGAAGATCATTACTGTGCATTCCAAGTGAACAAGCATACTAATTTGTGACTTACCAAAAAAGGGGAGGGGGTAGAACAGAGAGTGGGTGGATGGGGAAGGGGGGCGGGAGGAGGAAGGCAGAAACACACACACACACACACACACACACACACACACACACACACACACACACACAGAGAGAGAGAGAGAGAGAGAGAGAGAGAGAGAGAAAGAGGAGGGGGAGGGGGAGAAGAACAAGTAGAAGAAGAAGGAAGAGGAAAGGAGACTGAGGAAAGGAAGCAAAGAGAGTTTCTTAGTTTCATGTTCCATGGATCATTTTCACAATAAATTGTTATGATGTGGAATGAGTTATTTTATATTCTCATCACAAATTAATTTGTCAGTGTGTCTGCATGTCGAACATTTATGAGATTTATTATTTTCTTAAATACAGATTGAGTTAGTAATTCCTACTCACCACCTTTTACACATTACAATAATAGAAATTCTACTAGGGGATAGAGGGATTTATCAAGGATAAACTTTTTCAGTTTGTTTTCAAATTTTACTTTGCTGTATGTCAGACATTTTATATCACTGGGTAAGTGAGCAAAAATTTTAGTTGGATCATTCTGCACCACTTTTATGCTAACGATAATCTTAATGTGGAGTCGTAATGTCAGTTTTCCTTGTGGTATTGTGATTAAGTACATCATTGTTTCTTTTGAACTGCAGTGGATTATTTACAATAACCTTCATAAGGAAACAAATATACTGGTACCATGAAGGAGTAGTCAAAATGCCCAATCTCTTAAATGAAGTTTACAAGGTGAGCATCACATGTTATACTTACAGCACATTTTTGAACAATGAAGACCTTCTTTTGTAAAGATGAGTTTCTCTAAAACATTATTCCATATGACATTATTGAATGAAGATATGTAGAATATGTCAACTTACTGACCTGTCTCTCGTCTAGATTTGCAAAGATTTTAAGAGCAAATGTGGTTGGACTAAGTTGTTTTAGAAGTTCCAATGTGTGCTTTTTGCAGTTTAAATTCTCATCAGTGTGGATGTCTAAGAATTGTCTTACCCTGTGTTACAGTTATCACTCGTGTGGAAACCCCACATTTGCAGAACTGAATACATTGTATCTTTTTAAAACTGAGGGTGAGAGCATTTGCAGAAAACCAATCAATGATACTTTTAAGGACATTGTTTTCCATTTCTTATTTTATTTCTTTCACTTTTACACATATGTCAAGATGGCATCAAGTTTGAATAGTCAGTCACAATACTAGACAAATAAAAGTAAAATTCGTGTTAATAAGTGTTGTAAATGTAACTTATAAATGGAAAGTGTAATACATATAGTGGAAATATGTGTTTAGCATGCTTTATAACATCAAAAGTTATGGAAAAGAGACATGTGGAAATGGTCAAATTAGACAGCATACCAACAACATCTTACCAGCAAAGTACAATTTCACCTCAAAAAGTCTCGGGACTCTGTTATTGAGAAAGGCATGTGTGCAAGGGAGTAACGTGTATCAAATGCAAAACTGTGTTTCATTCCACCTGTGTAAATGTGAATTCGAAGCAAAAAATTTGGTTACGTATGGAAGACAAATTGGGATTAAATGTGAATAACAAATAGTGTTCTTGTGAAGTTATTAATGAGCTCATTAATGAAGTGAAAGAACTAAAAAGTCAACTCGATGTTCTGCCTTGACAGAAGTGACAAAATTATAGTGAAATTCAAAGAGAGAAAAAGTATGTTGCTAAATCATGTGAAGATCAATGTTGTGTTAAAGAAACTGTGGCGAAAACAAAACAATATGTGGTTCCTAACAAGACATTAAAACAGTGAGAGGCATTTCAAAAGATTGTTCATCAATTAGAAGAACAAGCTACAGGTTTGAAGTTCTTCAAACAGAGGACGGAGATAATATTTCTGCAACTAGGCCTAATGTGAACAGTTTAGTGTTACAGGAGAGGCCACAAAGCAAACAGACGGTGGTAGGCCTAAAAAATTCATCCTCCCAACATAACACACAAGAAAAGGCTGTAGGTTTAAGTACTGACAAATCCAGTTTCTTAATGAGCAAAAAAAGTGTAAAGGACATCGTCACAAAAGTATCTAAAACTGAGACTGATAATTATGGATCTGTATTGAAATTATGTGACAGTAACACTGTAGACAGAAGTGTAAATATTAATTATGAAAGCAAGGACACTGTGAAATGTAACATTAATGGAACAAAAAAGATTCTACTGTTGTCATATGCTCAAGGCAGACATTGTGCTTCAATTTTAAGGGAAACTATGGAGTCACAGTTCAGTGTGTCTGCAATAATCAAACTAAATGCATTGTTTGCAAATGTCATCAAGGATGTAGACAAGTTAACAAAAGACTTTACTTTAAATGATGTAATTGTAATTCTTTCAGGCTCAAATGACAGTAAAAAAAAAAAAAAAAAACAAAAAAACAAAAAAAAAAAAAAATTAAATTAAAAAAAATTAAAAAAAAAACCAGCAACTATCTTACAAATACCACAAAAAGATTATGTTCAGTAATTACCAATACCAGAACTGTGATGTGTACAAGTCCCTATCATTATGATAAACCATAAAACAACCAAGCAATCTAAATAGTGCAATAATTGACTTGGAAGGTGTGTACTCCAATGTCAGTGCCTTGGATGTGAATGCTATATTGCTCAGAGGGCACTTTATACATCATGGTACATACTTAAACAGAAGAGGAAAAGCAAACAATGTGCAAACATTGCCATATTAATAAGGTCCTGCTGGAAGGTAAAACATACCTTAAAAACAATGTCACCTAGAAAAAGTAGTGAAGACATTAGAGAATTAGGCCTAGCCATACCAGTAATAGTAGTATTAAATGAAAAACAAGAAACCACAATGGAAATGGTAAATACACTAGGAACAACAGCTACAGTATCAACAACAGAAGTAGTACAACCACCAGATGCCACAACAGAATCACCATCAGGAGCAGAAGTCAGTCAAGCCATAGCAGGAGTTGTGGCTTCAATTCAAAAAGAAGTAACTGCAACAACAGCAGCGGTACAAATATCAGATGCCACAACAGAACCACTATCAGCAGCAGCAGAAACATCAGCAGATAGTCAAGCCACAGTTTCATCTCATAAAGAATTAATCACAATGGAAACTGTGAAATCACCAGCAGCATTAAAAGCAACAGTAGGCATAGTCACAACAGTAGCTGACAATCCACCATCAGACATGGCAGAACCACTACTACTACTACCACCATCACTACCACCAGCAGCAGCAGATGAATCAGCATCATCACTAATCCCAGTAAGAAGACCAAATACTAACAGAGTGAGTAAACGGAAAACAGTGTTTCCCTCCCATCTAAATGATTTTTTACTGGTAGGCCAAAGGGGGAGGAAGATATCAAGGTCAACAGACTCAAGCACAGATCAGACAGTTTTAATGTCCTTCACTGGAATGTACAATGTTTATCTAATAAGTTGGAAGTAGTGGAAGATGTCGTACAGACTTACCACATAGATATAGTCTGTTTCGTAGAACACTGGTTGAAGTATGATGAAATAGATCTATTCTGCTATGAGGGCTACAACCTAGCTGTCAAATATTGCAGAACTAATAAAAATCATGGTGTGTGTGTGATATTTCTTAAAAAAAAAGGGATTAAATATGGACCAATAGCAAAAGTTAAAGCATTATCTTTAGAAATTTTCTGTGAAATTGCAGCTGTTAGATTGTTGTTGTTGTGGTCTTAAGTCCTGAGACTGGTTTGATGCAGCTCTCCATGCTACCCTATCTCGTGCAAGCTTCTTCATCTCCCAGTACTTACTGCAACCTACATCCTTCTGAATCTGCTTAGTGTATTCATCTCTTGGTCTCCCTCTACGATTTTTACCCTCCATGCTGCCTTCCAATGCTAAATTTGTGATTCCCTGATGTCTCAGAACATGTTCTGCCAATCAGTCCCTTCTTCTTGTCAAGTTGTACCACAAACTCCCTCTTCTCCCCAATTCTATTCAATACCTCCTCATTAATTATGTGATCTACACATCTAATCTTCAGCATTCTTCTGTAGCACCACATATCGAAAGCTTCTATTCTCTTCTTGTCCAAACTATTTATTGTTCATGTTTCACTTCCATACATGGCTACACTCCATACAAATACTTTCAGAAATGACTTCCTAACACTTAAACTGCTGTTCCAAATCCTGTACAGTTGTAGCTTTGTACTCAACTAAGACTGGTGGCAATTTAATAGATGATTTTGTTAACAAGTTAGTGTCTTTATGTGAGACAGTCTGTAAGTATAAGTGTAGGATAATAATCTGCGGAGATTTCAATTTGAATTTTCAGTTGTCCACTATCTATATAACTCATATGTAAGTAATTTATTAAATTCTTTTGGTCTTTATATGACAACCACTGAAATAACAAGGCCACATTATAAAGGTAAAGGTACCTGTATTGACAATATAGTTGTATCAAATGAGTAAATGCGCCTCAAGTCAGAGATAATTAAGACCTGGTATCTGACAACTGGCTACTATTTCTCAGAACAGATATAACAAGAAATTGTAACACTGACTCAGACCACGTGGCAGGAAAGAAAGTATGAGTGGTTAATTATGATAATCTAAATATGTTTAAGTATCATACAAATAAAAGTAATTGGTTGCAGGTTTATTGAGAACATGCAATAGATAAAAGGGTGGGAGATCTCATATCAACTCTTTCTGTATATGCTAAGATGTCCTTGGCCATTAAGTTATTAAATAATAAAAAGGCATTTAGAGTAAATAAGGTCCAGGATGAAAGGGTGTTGAAGATCAAGAGGGAGTGTGATCAATATTATGACTGGTATAGAAGTACAGGTTCTCAAGTAATTAAAAACATGCTCACAGTGAAAAAGTAAAGATTAAGACATGTCTTAAAGGAAGCTAGGTGTAAAAAAATGAAGATATAATACTAACATCTGAAAATGAGACATGTGCAATCTGGAAGATCATTAATAGTCAGTGCAATAGGAAAATGACTTCACAGGCTGAAAGCAGTAATCTGAATGCTGCACAGTTAAATACAATCTTCACTGAGAAGGTGCAAGAAACAATAAAGGTGATTGGCAGTTTCAATATAACCACTGACCACAATTTTACCTGAGAAACACCACAAAAGCTGAAAATACATTTAGCTTTAAACTGGTCAAGGTCCGGGATGTTACAAATACATTGAAAAAAAATGAAAAACAGTTTCAGTAATGACGTTTGTGGTTTAAGTTCAGCCATGTTTAAGTTTGATCCAGTTCAATTGCCAGAATTGATAACACGTGTAGTAAATACTTGTATATTGGAGGCTCAGTTCCCAAAGGCACTAAAATTTGTTAAAGTCACTCCAATACACAAAAAAGGCAGCCTCTCAAGTTGTGATAATTGTACGCCTGTTTCAATTGTGCCAATCTTGTCTAAAGTGTCAGAAGCTATACTAAATAATCAAATAGTAAAATACTTTGAAGAAAACAAAATCTTCACTGATAGTCAATTTGGCTTCAGATCATGGTTAGGAACTGTTAAATCTGCCTTATCACTTTTAACAAAATGTGTGAAGCAACTAGAAAGCAAGCTAGTGGTTCAGAATAAACTCTTTGATTTATCAAAAGCTTTCGACAGTGTGTCTCACGAAATCTTATTGAACAAACTGCAATTCTATGGCTTTACAGGGAGTGCTCTGGAACTGACAAGACTTATCTAAGTGACAGAGTGCAGAAGGTGGTTTTTAATGGTGATTAATCAGGGATTATTTACCTGTGGGTATGGGTGTCCCACAAGGTTCTGTACTTGGCCCAAGTCTATTTATTACTTATATAAATGGCTTACTATGTAACACAGTTGGGCTGTCAACTAGGACTTATTTATTTGCAGATGATCTTGCAGTATGTATAGCTGCAGAAACAGCACAGAAGGTGAAATATGAAGCAGACCAGTGCACTGTCAAAGTGTAAAGCTAATTCCATTTGTGTCAACCTAAAAAAAAGACGTGTGTGCATCGTGGAATAATAACACTGAATTTGAGAGCAGAGCTCAAATGCTGTTAATTTCATTGGAATCCCAATTGATTCAAAATTATCCTGGAGCAGCCATATAGAAAAAGTGGGAAGCAACATTAACAAAGGAATATTTGCTCTAAGGAAGCTTCATCTTTGTCTAAATGTGTCAGCACTTAAAGTGGTTCATTTTGCTTTATTACAGTCACATTTTCTATGGCACAATAATGTGCAGATATCAAAGCAAGGCAGCTAATTTTTTCAAACTACAGAAGAAGGCAATAAGACTGATATGTAGCTTGGCACACAGAGCTCACTGTGTGCCAAGCCTTAAAAAATTACAGATTATGACCCTACCATCAATATTCATACTACAGGAAAACTATTACTGTTATCAACAGTATGACATGTGGCATAATTATAACACTAGAAACAAGCAGGACATAGTTTTTTTTCCAATGTAACTATAAAAATACACAAAAGTGCTTCCTATACAAGTCCATAAAATGTTTTAATGCCATACCCCAAAATATCACTGATCTTCCAAGTCAACAATTAAAAAAAGTAAAAGAACTTATTCTTGGGCTCAGCATTTATAAAACTGATGAATTTTTAAGAGAGGCAAAGAATATGGTTATGACTACACTTTATGTGATCAGTTTGTATATGCTTCTATATCTGAGTAAGTCTGTAATTGGCTAAATTTGCTATGCAATACTAGTTTGTACCAGAAGTTTCTCTGTTTTGTATGTGTGTAAAGGTACTATAATTACTTTTGGAATATTTATATTGTGTAATATTTTTCTTGTTTTTGTAATTATTTATGTAACATTTATACTGTGTAATATTGACTTTTGTAATGCCTCAGATAATCTCTGAGGTCTCTCCAACAATAAAAATCAAAATCAAATCAAATCAAATATGTATGCTTTGACTGGTTACAATAATAGTGTCATCTGCAAAATGTACTATGTCTACTTTTTGTACATTATATGGAAGATTGTTTACATACATGAGGAACAATTGTGGACCTAGGATTGAGCCTTGGGGGACCCCATGCATGACTGCTCCACAGTCACAGTAATGTCCCTGGACTACCTTGGTTGAACTACTAAGTGCAGCTTTCTGCATTCTTTTGGTTAGATATGATGTTATCCATTGGTTAACTGTAAAATCAGTCCCATAAACCTTCAGTTTATCTAGGAAAGATATGAAACAATTTCAGAGACTTTACTGGTCTCATTGTTGTTCTTGTTGTTGTGGTCTTCAGTCCGGAGCCTGGTTGGATGCAGCACTCCATGCTACTCTAACCTGTGCAAGTTTCTACATCTCCCAGTACCAACTGCAGCCTACATCCTTCAGACTCTGCTTAGTGTATTCATCTCTTGGTCTCTCTCTATGATTTTTACCCTCCACGCTGCTCTCCAGTACTAAGTTGGTGATCCCTTTATGCCTCAGAATGTGTCCTACCAACTGATCCCTTCTTCTAGTCAAGTTGTGACACAAGCTCCCTCTTCTCCCCAATTCTATTCAATACCTCCTCATTAGTTATGTGATCTCCATACAAATACTTTTAGAAATGACTTCCTGACACTTAAATCTATACCTAATGTTAACAAATTTCTCTTCTTCAGAAACACTTCCCTTCCCATTGCCAGTCTACATTTTATATCCTCTCTACTTCGACCATCATCAATTATTTTGCTCCCCAAATAGCAAAACTCCTTTACTCCTTTAAGTGTCTCATTTCCTAATCTAATTCCCTCAGCATCACCCGACTTAATTCGACTACATTCCATTATCCTTGTTTTGCTTTTGTTGATGTTCATCTTATACCCTCCTTTCAAGATACTGTCCATTTCGTTCAACAGTTCTTCCAAGTCCTTTGCTGTCTCTAACAGAACTACAATGTCATCGGCGAACCTCAAAGTTTTTATTTCTTCTTCATGGATTTTAATACATATTCTGAACTTTTATTTTGTTTCCTGTACTGCTGGCTCAATATACAGATTGAATAGCATTGGGGAGAGGGTACAACCCTGTCTCACTCCCTTCCCAACCACTGCTTCCCTTTCATGTCCCTCGACTCTTATAACTGCCATCTGGTTTCTGTACATACTGTAAATAGCCTTTCGCTCCCTGTATTTTACCCCTGGCACCTTCAGAATATGAAAGAGAGTATTCCAGTCAACACTGTCAAAAGCTTTCTCTAAGCCTACAAATGCTAGAAACGTAGGTTTACCTTTTCTTAATCTAGCTTCTAAGCTAAGTTGTAGGGTCAGTATTGCCTCACGTGTTCCAACATTTCTGCGGGATCCAAACCGATCTCCCCAAGGTAGGCTTCTACCAGCTTTTCCATTCGTCTGTAAAGAATTCGCGTTAGTATTTTGCAGCTGTGACTTATTAAACTGATAGTTCGGTAATTTTCACATCTGTCAACACTTGCTTTCTTTGGGATTGCAATTATTATATTCTTCTTGAAGTCTGAGGGAATTTCACCTGTCTCATACATCTTGCTCACCAGATGGTAGAGTTTTGTCAGGAATGGCTCTCCCAAGGCTGTCAGTAGTTCTAAAGGAATGTTGTCTACTTCCGGGGCCTTGTTTCGACTTAGGTCCTTCAGTGCTCTGTCAAACTCCTCATGCAGTATCATATCTCCCATATCATCTTTATCTACATCCTCTTCCATTTCCATAATATTGTCCTCAAGTACATCACCCCTGTATAGACCCTCTATATACTCCTTCCACCTTTCTGCTTTCCCTTCTTTGCTTAGAACTGTGTTTCCATCTGAGCTCTTGATATTCATGCAAGTGGTTCTCTTTTCTCCAAAGGTCTCTTTAATTTTCCTGTAGGCAGTATCTATCTTACACCTAGTGAGATAAACCTCTACATCCTTACATTTGTCCTTTAGCCATCCCCACTTGGCCATTTTGCACTTCCTGTCAATCTCATTTTTGAGACGTTTGTATTCCTTTTTGCCTGCTCCACATGCTGCATTTATGTATTTTCTCCTTTCATCAATTAAATTCAGTATCTCTTCTGTTACCCAAGGATTTATACTAGCCCTCGTCTTTTTACCTAATTTATTCTCTGCTGCCTTCACTATTTCATTCCTCATTCTTCTTCTATTGCATTTCTTTCCCCCATTCCTGTCAATTGTTCCCTTATGCTCTCCCTGAAACTCTGTACAACCTCTTGTTCTTTCAGTTTATACATGTCCCGTCTCCTTAAATTCCCAACTTTTTGCAGTTTCTTCAGTTTTAATCTACAATTCATAACGAATTGATTGTGGTCAGAGTCGACATCTGCCCCTGGAAATGTATAACAATTTAAAATCTGGTTCCTAAGTCTCTGTCTTACCATTATATAATCTATCTGAAACCTTCTAGTATCTCCAGGGTTCTTCCATGTATACAACCTTCTTTCATGATTCTTGAACCAAGTGTTAGCTATCATCAAGTTATGCTCTGTGAAAAATTCTACCAGCAGCTTCCTCTTTCATTTCTTAGCCCCAATCCATATTCACCTACTATGTTTCCTTCTCTTCCTTTTCCTACTGTTGAATTCCAGTCACCCATGACTATTAAATTTTTGTCTCCCTTCACTACCTGAATAATTCCTTTTATCTCATCATACATTTCATCAATTTCTTCATCATCTGCAGAGCTAGTTGGCATATAAACTTGTACTACTGTAGTAGGCGTGGGCTTTGCATCTATCTTGGCCACAATAATGCGTTCACTATGCTGTTTGTAGTAGCTTACTCGCACTCCTATTCTTTTTAATTCATTATTAAACCTACTCCTGCATTACCCCTATTTGATTTTGTATTTATAACCCTGTATTCACCTGACCAAAAGTCTTGTTCCTCCTGCCACCGAACTTCACTAATTCCCACTATATCTAACTTTAACCTATACATTCCCCTTTTTAAATTTTCTAACCTACCTGCCCGATTAAGGGCTCTGACATTCCACACTCCGGTCCGTAGAATGCTACTTTTCTTTCTCCTGATAATGATGTCCTCTTTAGTAGTCCCTGCTCGGAGATCCAAATGGGGGACTATTTTACCTCTGGAATATTTTACCCAAGGTAGACTGGAGCAGTAGTGAGAATTTGGATCAAGGAGGGAGGCACAGCAGGGTAATCCATACAACTGTGTGAACTGCTGTGCTAAGGTGGCTTAGTGGCGAACACATCTGCCTAGAAAGCAGAGATTCAAGTTCCATTGCCAGCCTCAGTACACATTTTCACTTGCCACTTCAGTCTATAAACATAAAATTTATCTAGGAGAATACCATGATTCACATCATCAAATGCCTTACATTTGTCATAAAAAATACCAACTGGCACTATTTTATTATTTAATCCTCAGAAAATTTGGTGAGATAGCATGTAAATGGCATTCTTAGTAGAGCAGCTGTTCTGAAATGCAAAGAGCATATTATTGCTACTCAGGTGAGATACTATTATAGAATATATCATCTTCTCAGGGGTTTAACAATGGCTTATTTCAGTCTCTGTGGAAATACACCTAGAGTTAGCGATGTATTACATATTTCAGATGACATTGGGTTCATCATTTGGGAACAAACCTTTTGTACTGTATTGGAATCACTATCAAAACTTGATGAGCTTCCAATTTTGAAAGAATGTAAGAATTTTAGAAGGAGAAATAGGTGACACATTCATATGAATGACTTTTATAAGAGTTGGGTTTTTAACATACTGCTGTAATTTTTCTCTTGAACTAGTTGTCCCTATGATTTCTACCATATTTAAGAAATGATTATTAAATTTATTTACTAGCTGTGACTCATCAGTTATAGTCCTTCCATTCAGTTCAATAGTGATGTCATCCTTTTCATAGTCGGTTCGCCTGTCTCTTGTTTCACAACATTCCATGTAGACTTAAATCTGTTGCCAGAATGACTGATTTCTGACATTAAATATATGTTCCTTGTTTTTCAATAATTTCCCTTGGTAATTTCAAGTAGTTTTTTAGTGTGCAACTACTGAACAGCCTCTACTTCTTCTTGGGAACAAATACATTTCCCTTTTCCTTTCACTTTGATACATCTAGTGATCCATGGTTTTTTACATGGTTGTTTAATGTCCTTTCTGATTAGCTTATGAGGGAAGCTATTTTCAAATAATGATATGAATTTGCATGGACCCGATTACATTTTATGTTAGTATTTGGTTCATTATAAACTACATCCCAGGTCATCTCTTGTGACTATTCTTAAAAACATTTGTCCCGGGGTCAATGATTATTGTAACAGATTTTCACTGAGGAGTATCCCTAGCGTAAGTCACTATCTTATCAACACTAATTAATTGTATGTTATTAGGTAAACAGTCATTTTCTTGCTTTCAGCTTCTCGAAAGAGAACATTATCAATTAGCGTCCTAATGTATTTAGCTGCCTGTGTTGGAAAGTTAATTACTGAGATCCAAATGATGTTTGCTGATCATTCTTCCTATCAGAACCATTTAGAAAATTTGCATTGATGTAACTACAGACTGTTAACTGCTTGATGATGTCTGACAAACAGCATATTACAGAATCCCGATTCTTCACAGTGTTCTTGCTTCCTTGTAACCTGCTACAATGTACGTATCAGAAATATTAAATGGACAGCTAATTTACTCAGCATTTCTTCTAAACAGTATGAGTGTTATTATTCACTTTCTTATGTATCATCCAAAAATGAAAGCTGATGTATTACACAGAGGAGAAGATTTCACCATTTTCCTTAGACAGTATATGCTACATAGGAGAAATAGAGAATATGCCTATGTCATATAATCTTTACCTGCAACCAAACCCCTTTCCAGAAGACCATCATTTCTCTCAATTAACATTGCACCAGATGTCAATGCCACAGACAGGAAGAAAATGATCCTGTGGATAGAAAGAAAAATAAAATAAATGTAAGCATGAGTGTGCACTTTGATTATTTGTCAACTTATGTTTTACAACAAAAATAATCCATTTTTTGAATATATAATGCAAGTTGATCAAGTTGATAGATAAAAGAATCTGCTAGCCAAGTGGTGGCAGGAGAGTGTGTTCCCCTGCCACCACTTGGTGTGCACAAATGTTTTATGTTATTTTAAATATGTTCGTTGTTGTTGTTGTTGTTGTCTTCAGTCCTGAGACTGGTTTGATGCAGCTCTCCATGCTACTCTATCCTGTGCAAGCTGCTTCATCTCCCAGTACCTACTGCAACCTACATCCTTCTGAATCTGCTTAGTGTACTCATCTCTCGGTCTCCCTCTACGATTTTTACCCTCCACGCTGCCCTCCAATGCTAAATTTGTGATCCCTTGATGCCTCAAAACATGTCCTACCAACCGATCCCTTCTTCTAGTCAAGTTGTGCCACAAACTTCTCTTCTCCCCAATCCTATTCAATACCTCCTCATTAGTTACGTGATCTATCCACCTTATCTTCAGTATTCTTCTGTAGCACCACATTTCGAAAGCTTCTATTCTCTTCTTGTCCAAACTAGTTATCGTCCATGTTTCACTTCCATACATGGCTACACTCCAAACAAATACTTTCAGAAACGACTTCCTGATACATAAATCTATATTCGATGTTAACAAATTTCTCTTCTTCAGAAACGCTTTCCTTGCCATTGCCAGTCTACATTTTATATCCTCTCTACTTCGACCATCATCAGTTATTTTACTTCCTAAATAGCAAAACTCCTTTACTACTTTAAGTGTCTCATTTCCTAATCTAATTCCCTCAGCATCACCCGATTTAATTTGACTACATTCCATTATCCTCGTTTTGCTTTTGTTAATGTTCATCTTATATCCTCCTTTCAAGACACTGTCCATTCCGTTCAACTGCTCTTCCAAGTCCTTTGCCGTCTCTGACAGAATTACAGTGTCATCGGCGAACCTCAAAGTTTTTACTTCGTCTCCATGAATTTTAATACCTATTCCAAATTTTTCTTTTGTTTCCTTTACTGCTTGCTCAATATACAGATTGAATAACATCGGGGAGAGGCTACAACCCTGTCTCACTCCTTTCCCAACCACTGCTTCCCTTTCATGCCCCTCAACTCCTATTACTGCCATCTGGTTTCTGTACAAATTATAAATAGCCTTTCACTCCCTATATTTTACCCCTGCCACCTTCAGAATTTGAAAGAGAGTATTCCAGTCAACACTGTCTAAAGCTTTCTCTAAGTCTACAAATGCTAGAAACGTAGGTTTGCCTTTTCTTAATCTTTCTTCTAAGATAAGTCGTAAGGTCAGTATTGCCTCACGTGTTCCAACATTTCTACGGAATCCAAACTGATCCTCCCCGAGGTCTGCATCTACCAGTTTTTCCATTCGTCTGTAAAGAATTCGCGTTAGTATTTTGCAGCCGTGGCTTATTAAACTGATAGTTCGGTAATTTTCACATCTGTCAGCACCTGCTTTCTTTGGGATTGGAATTATTATATTCTTCTTGAAGTCTGAGGGTATTTCGCCTGTCTCATACATCTTGCTCACCAGATGGTAGAGTTTTGTCATGACTGGCTCTCCCAAGGCCGTCAGTAGTTCTAATGGAATGTTGTCTACTCCGGGGGCCTTGTTTCGACTCAGGTCTTTCAGTGCTCTGTCAAACTCTTCACGCAGTATCATATCTCCCATTTCGTCTTCATCTACATCCTCTTCTATTTCCATAATATTGTCCTCAAGTACATCGCCCTTGTATAAACCTTCTATATACTCCTTCCACCTTTCTGCCTTCCCTTCTTTGCTTAGAACTGGGCTGCCATCTGAGCTCTTGATATTCATACACGTGGTTCTCTTCTCTCCACAGGTCTCTTTAATTTTCCTGTAGGCAGTATCTATCTTACCCCTAGTGAGATAAGCTTCTACATCCTTACATTTGTCCTCTAGCCATCCCTGTTTAGCCATTTTGCACTTCCTGTCGATCTCATTTTTGAGACGTTTGTATTCCTTTTTGCCTGCTTCATTTACTGCATTTTTATATTTTCTCCTTTCATCAATTAAATTCAATATTTCTTCTGTTACCCAAGGATTTCTAGCAGCCCTCGTCTTTGTACCTACTTTATCCTCTGCTGCCTTCACTACTACATCCCTCAGAGCTACCCATTCTTCTTCTACTGTATTTCTTTCCCCTATTCCTGTCAATTGTTCCCTTATGCTCTCTTTGAAACTCTGTACAACCTCTGGTTCTTTCAGTTTATCCAGGTCCCATCTCCTTAATTTCCCACATTTTTGCAGTTTCTTCAGTTTTAATCTACAGGTCATAACCAATAGATTGTCGTCAGAGTCCACATCTGCCCCTGGAAATGTCTTACAACTTAAAACCTGGTTCCTAAATCTCTGTTTTACCATTATATAATCTATCTGATACCTTTTAGTATCTCCAGGGTTCTTCCACGTATACAACCTTCTTTCATGATTCTTAAACCAAGTGTTAGCTATGATTAAGTTGTGCTCTGTGCAAAATTCTACTAGGCGGCTTCCTCTTTCATTTCTTAGCCCCAATCCATATTCACCTACTATGTTTCCTTCTCTCCCTTTTCCTACACTCGAATTCCAGTCACCCATTACTATTAAATTTTCGTCTCCCTTCACTATCTGAATAATTTCTTTTATTTCATCGTACATTTCTTCAATTTCTTCATCATCTGCAGAGCTAGTTGGCATATAAACTTGTACTACTGTAGTAGGTGTGGGCTTCGTATCTATCTTGGCCACAATAATGCGTTCACTATGCTGTTTGTAGTAGCTTACCCGCATTCCTATTTTCCTATTCATTATTAAACCTACTCCTGCATAACCCCTATTTGATTTTGTGTTTATAACCCTTTAGTCACCTGACCAGAAGTCTTGTTCCTCCTGCCACCGAACTTCACTAATTCCCACTATATCTAACTTTAACCTATCCATTTCCCTTTTTAAATTTTCTAACCTACCTGCCCGATTAAGGGATCTGACATTCCACGCTCCGATCCGAAGAACGCCAGTTTTCTTTCTCCTGATAACGACATCCTCCTGAGTAGTCCCCGCCCGGAGATCCGAATGGGGGACTATTTTACCTCCGGAATATTTTACCCAAGAGGATGCCATCATCATTTAATCATACAGTAAAGCTGCATGTCCTCGGGAAAAATTACGGCTGTAGTTTCCCCTTGCTTTCAGCCGTTCGCAGTACCAGCACAGCAAGGCCGTTTTGGTTAATGTTGCAAGGCCAGATCAGTCAATCATCCAGACTGTTGCCCCTGCAACTACTGAAAAGGCTGCTGCCCCTCTTCAGGAACCACACGTTTGTCTGGCCTCTCAACAGATACCCCTCCGTTGTGGTTGCACCTACGGTACGGCCATCTGTATCGCTGAGGCACGCAAGCCTCCCCACCAACGGCAAGGTCCATGGTTCATGGGGGGGGAATATGTTCGTATCTATCTATTCAATTTTTTTAAATAAATTATAGAGTGCAGTAGTCAGTCATCCCTCCTTTTTTTTGGCAAATCCAGATTTCAGTGAGTGCCTAGCCATTATGAATGCACTATTTTCTATTCTTGATACATGTCAGTTGCCTGTTGTTTGGGCATCAGTAGGAGTGAGGGAACTGACACACATCAGGTGTCAGGCCTACTGATGCCCAAACAACAGGGAAATGAGATGTATTGAGACTAGAAAATAGTGCATTCATAATTGCTAGGCACTAGCCAAAATCTGGATTTGCCAAATAAATCCTTGGAAGAAAAGGGGTGACTGATTGCTGCACTCTATATTTTATGAATCGTATCACAGTTGCTGAGTGCACCCACTTTCCTAATGGAAGTTAATCTGATGGACATTCAAATTGGCTTCTTGTTGAACTCCTGATCATACAGGACTGGCCTGGTGGATGAGAACTCGCAATGTGACATCACACACCTAGAATGCCCAGCTCACACCCTGTACTTGCATCAAATTATTCAACTGGAACTGCCAAATGATTACAGTCCTAATACTGCCATCAGAGAACATTCTTGATATGTAGAGTGTGTTTATCCAGCAGTGGGAGGAATATTTGAAAAACTGTGCTGAACACCAGATATATTGTGCATTCTGTGTGCCACCAGTGGAGAGACACCATGCAGTCTAAGTCCCACTCCATAGCTCAGACCAGTTTTCTCATATAGGCTACTTTTTATCCGTATCACTATGTCGTGTCACATTATTTCCAGGGGGCTTAAAGTGCGCAAGTTATCATCATGCCTGTTGTTATCTTGAGGATCTCTAAGATCTCTCATGAACCTATGCTACATATTATTATGACAAAGTAAGAAATGTTAGAATGTGCAGGAAAGTATTTATAAAGGCAGCTTTTAACATTTTCCCATGATATGTCAAATATACACTCCTGGAAATGGCAAAAAGAACACATTGACACCGGTGTGTCAGACCCACCATACTTGCTCCGGACACCGTGAGAGGGCTGTACAAGCAATGATCACACGCATGGCACAGCGGACACACCAGGAACCGCGGTGTTGGCCGTCGAATGGCGCTAGCTGCGCAGCATTTGTGCACTGCCACCGTCAGTGTCACCAGTTTGCCGTGGCATATGGAGCTCCATCGCAGTCTTTAACACTGGTAGCATGCCACGACAGCGTGGACGTGAACTGTATGTGCAGTTGACGGACTTTGAGCGAGGGCGTATAGTGGGCATGCGGGAGGCCGGGTGGACGTACTGCCGAATTGCTCAACACGTGGGGCGTGAGGTCTCCACAGTACATCGATGTTGTCGCCAGTGGTCGGCAGAAGGTGCACGTGCCCGTCGACCTGGGACCGGACCGCAGCGACGCACGGATGCACGCCAAGACCGTAGGATCCTACGCAGTGCCGTAGGGGACCGCACCGCCACTTCCCAGCAAATTAGGGACACTGTTGCTCCTGGGGTATCAGCGAGGACCATTCGCAACCGTCTTCATGAAGCTGGGCTACGGTCCCGCACACCGTTAGGCCATCTTCCGCTCACGCCCCAACATCGTGCAGCCCGCCTCCAGTGGTGTCGCAACAGGTGTGAATGGAGGGACGAATGGAGACGTGTCATCTTCAGCGATGAGAGTCACTTCTGCCTTGGTGCCAATGATGGTCGTATGCGTGTTTGGGGCCGTGCAGGTGAGCGCCACAATCAGGACTGCATATGACCGATGCACACAGGGCCAACACCCGGCATCATGGTGTGGGGAGCGATCTCCTACACTGGCCGTACACCTACGGTGATCGTCGAGGGGACACTGAATAGTGCTCAGTACATCCAAACCGTCATCGAACCCATCGTTCTACCATTCCTAGACCGGCAAGGGAACTTGCTGTTCCAACAGGACAATGCACGTCCGCATGTATCCCGTGCCATCCAACGTGCTCTAGAAGGTGTAAGTCAACTACCCTGGCCAGCAAGATCTCCGGATCTGTCCCCCATTGAGCATGTTTGAGACTGGATGAAGCTTCGTCTCACGCGGTCTGCACGTCCAGCACGAACGCTGGTCCAACTGAGGCGCCAGGTGGAAATGGCATGGCAAGCCGTTCCACAGGACTACATCCAGCATCTCTACGATCGTCTCCATGGGAGAATAGCAGCCTGCATTGCTGCGAAAGGTGGATATACGCTGTACTAGTGCCGACATTGTGCATGCTCTGTTGCCTGTGTCTATGTGCCTGTGGTTCTGTCAGTGTGATCATGTGATGTATCTGACCCCAGGAATGTGTCAATAAAGTTTCCCCTTCCTGGGACAATGAATTCACGGTGTTCTTATTTCAATTTCCAGGAGTGTAGTTGAAAACCATGAAACCTGGTTGCAGTTTACATGCATCGTGCAGCAGTCTTGTTTGTGAAAATGAAAGAGATCTAGTCAGTGATAAGTTATACAATGAAAATCAGTTTGTGAAACATAAATGTAGTTTTTCTAAATATCCAGTTTTAGTAACAAATTGAAGAGTCCCCAAAAAGTTTTCAAATAATACTTACGTTAAGAGGACTCCAGGAGCAGCAAAGTCTCTGAAGTTTGGAATTATTGCACCATAAACAGGCTTCTCAAACTATGAAACAAGACAATGCAATTATAACGAGTTTTACATCAGTCACAATGCTACATAAAGTTAACAGTAATGGAGAGAAGAGAATAATTTACTTTTCATGTTCAACAAAGCAGGTAACTGCTAGAGCAATGCTGACAAACAATAAACTATGATTACAGCTCCTGATGTCTTAACTTTCGGTTTATTTGGTTACATAATGTAAATGGATGGGTAAAAAATCTACTCACCAGGCAATGGCAGGAAAAGACATATATAAAAGGTATTACGTGTACAAGTTTTTGGAGCCAATGGCTCCTTTTCTAGCAGAAGGGTTGAAGGAGAAGGAAGAGGGGTAAAGGAAAAGTACTGGTGGAAAGAGTCTTTCCTTCTCATCTGAGTCTTTCCTTCTCATCCCACGCAGTAAGTCTCCTCTGACCCCGGGTTCTGGGTGACTTTTTCAAACTCTACCCATTAAATAAGCACCACCAATTCTTTTCCCTTACACCTCTTCTTTCCCCTCCAGCCCTTCTGCCAGAAGGAGTAGCCACTGGCTTTGAAAACTTGCATGCATAATACCTTTTATATGTGTGTTTTCCTGCTGCCACTTGGTGAGTAAATTTTTTATCTATCCAATTACGTTTTCAAAAATGGATTATTTTAGTTTAATTTATTTGAGAGGAAGAACAGGAAAAGTTGCTCAAAATCTTGAATCAGATAGGTTATGGCTGAAGTAAAAGAGTAAAATTGGCATTAATTTCCAAACAAAAGGGGCTTCTATGATTTATACAACTAAATTCCCTCTGAAAGCTACAGAAAATACCAATATTAACTTTGATTTTGTGCAGCTTTGGTGAAACTTTATTGGTGAATTTAACCACAGATTGTTTTGCAGAGTAGCCTATCCATTTCTGAAATGAAAATTATATGTTGTTAATGTGGTATTGTTTTCTGTGCACCCATTTATACAATATTTGCTCTTTCTTTACTTTGATATTCTACTTTCTTTCACATTCTGGAAAGTTTCTTAATATCGCTCTTCTGTTTTTCAGTGTCTTGCTTAGTCTGTTCCTCTATCTCTCCTTCCACCCTAACTTGCCTTTATTGGCTATTAATGCTCCATTTTTATTTTAAGTTTCCCATTTTATTGTGGTTTTTATCTGATCTGTTTTTCTGCCTGTGCACCAGTTACGCTGCTGCCACACATGTTGCTTTACCAATTGTGAGTTTATCTAGTATATTACCTTTTTTTATTAACTACCTTCATTTTAATTCCATATTTTCAAATTTTGAATTTCAGACCCTATGGTATCAGTTATCTTGAAATTTTTATTGTAGGATGCCTTCCTGTCTGGGGCAGTCAACTCTATCACTCTGCTGATTTTATTACCTGCCAACAATTGTTTTGAGAGAGGTTTTATTTTAATATTATTCAGAATGTTAGGTTGTCCATTTAAGTCCAATCTGCATTTGATATGAATAGACTGTGAGTATTTTTACTCATTATTTTTTACATCCTTTCTTAACTTGAGGTATAACAATGTTGTTATTTTATTTTACATCTCTCCCCCCTCCCCTTTTTCTCCAATTCAAATGAATACCTGATGATACAGTTATAAACGGCGAAATTGCTCATTTCAATAAAGAATCATTTAACAGCTGTTGGTCTTCATTTATCAAGATACAGTGTTTCCCAGTTTGCATGATATGCTGTCTTCTCCATGACACACATGATGTTTTCTCATAATTATAATAAAAAATGTATAAGTATCAAATACCCACAGAGACACACATCATCTGTTTCAAATTCTTCTTTTAAAAAGAAAGTAAGCATAGAAGAATGAATAAAAGTATTGCAGTCTTTCATCACTCAGAGTTCTGTTTTGGTATAGCTAGTGAAGCTGCTTGAAAGAGGATAGACTGCTACCCACTGTGCAAATGACATGTTGGGTTGCAGACAGGCATAATGACATGACTGTTACACACTTATCTTTGAGCCAAAGCCTTCTTCATGAAAGAAGGGAAGTCACACACATGCATTCACACAAGCAGGTACACCTCACACACACATGACTACTACCTCTGGCCACCTTAGCTAGCAGTCCAGTTAAAGCAGCTGGAGAGACTTGTCATGTGTGCTTGAGGTGTGCCTGCTTGAGTAAGTATGTGTGACTGTCTTCCTTTCTTTTCTGAAGAAGGCTTTGTCCAAAAACTAAGTGGGTAACAGTCTTGTCGTCATACCTGTCTGCAACTCAACATGTCATCTTTGTGGTGAGTAGCAACCTATCTCCCCCTACCCCCCCTTTTTTTTGCCAAACCAAACTTTCCATTGTTTGGTGAAGCAGTTGGTTTTTCTCTTTTGCTGTTAACTACTGAGTAGATTACTAGGTTCAACTGGTGAAGAATGTAGGATTCAAACTGATAAAATTGTATTAAACCTTCAGAACTTAATCCATGTTTGTTATTAATTTGAAGGCTGGATTCACACTTACCTTCAATGGCGTTTGCGCAAGATGTGGATTATAGTCACAGGCAGAAAGTATATCTTGTGAAAAATCCATTAAGGAGTATACCATATCCCTCCTAAGCATATTACCAATTTGCTGATCTGTCAAAAAACTCTTTATTAGATAACAATTACACTAACTCACTTTCTTAGTTTACTTATTTACTGACTCTCTCTCTCTCCTCTCTCTCTCTCTCTCTCTCTCTCTCTCTCTCTCTCTCTCTCTCTCTCTCTCTCTCTCACACACACACACACACACACACACACAACACATTTTTTGTCTAGTGGATAACTTTGTTGCCTTATGACATGAAGTCTATTCCCATCAGACTGTTCTACAGTAAAATAATCTGGAATAGGATATTTTTAATCTCATGATGTCAATGAAGATGCTGCCTCACTTTAACAGGTATACATGAACCAATTTGCTATAAACTAGTCGTACACCTGGTCAGTTGCTATGTGGGCTGTGTGTGATTTAGTTCAGTTTGGAAGCTTTACAAGTATGCTTGTGTCATCAGCTAACAATAGTTTTTGAATTCCACAGTTAAATGCAGAGGCAAAAGCAGATAGGTGGACAGAGTATATTTTGAAGGCCTCTATGAGAGGGAGGACTTGATGTAAAAGAGCTTTGGGGGACTTAAGATAAAATAAGACAGAAGATATAGATAACAGTCCACCAGAATTTTTAAAACTATGGGAGGAATGTGGCAACAAAACAATTGTTCACATAGGTGTGTAGAATGTATGAGAGTGGCAATACACCATCACACTCTCAGAAAAATACCATCCACCCCTTCTGAAGACAGCAAGAGCTGACCAGTATGAGAATTATTGCACAATCAGCTTAACAGCTAACGCATCCAAGTTGTTGACAAGAATAATATACAGAAGAATGGAAAAGAAAATTGTGGATCAGTTACATGATGATCAGTTTGGCTTTAGGAATGGTAAAGGCACCAAAGAGGCAGTTATGATGTTGCAGCTGATAATGGAAGCAAGACTGAAGAAAAATCAAGACACATTCATAGGATTTGTCTACCTGGAAAAAGTGTTCAACAATGTAAAGTGGAGCAAGATGTTTGAAATTCTGAGAAAAGAAGGGGTATACTACAGAGATCACAGGTAATATTCAGTATTACAAGAACCAGGAGGAACAATAAGACTGTAAAATGAAGAACAAAGTGCTTGGTTTAAAAAGGCATGAGACAGGGATGTAGTCTTCCACCTTAACTGTTCCATCTATACATTGAAGAAGCAATGCCAGAATCAAAAGAAAGGTTCATGAGTGGGATTAAAACTGAGGGTGAAAGGATATCAATGATAAGATTTGCTGGTGACACGACTGTTGTCATCAAAAGTGAAGAAGAATTACAGGATCTGTTGAATGGAATGAACAGTCTAATGAGTACAGAATATGGACTGAAAGTAAACTGAAGAATGACAAAGTAATGAGAAGTAGCAGAAATGAAAGCAGTGAGAAACTTAAAATCAAAATTGGGGGTCATAAGAAGGACACAATTAAGGAATTCTGCTACCTAGGAAGCAAAATAACCTGTGTTCAGCACAGCAAGGAATACATAAAAAAACAGACTAGACTGGCAAAAAGGGTATTTCTGGGGCACAGCATTGTGTAGTAGTGAAACACGAACTGTGGGAAAACTGGAAAAGAAGAGAATCAAAGCATTTGAGATGTGGTGCTACAGAAGAAAGTTGAAAATTAGGTGGACTGATAACATAAGGACTGAGGAGTTTCTCTGTAGAATCACTGAGGAATGGGATATAGAGAAAACACTGACAAGAATAAGGGGCAGAGTGATATAACATCTGTTAAGACATCAGGGAATAACCACACAGTACTAGGGGAAGCTGTAAAGGGTAAAAATTGCAGAGGAAGACAGAGATAGGAACACATCAATAAAATAATTGAGGATACAGGTTGCAATTGCAACTGACTGGGGGTCGTACTGGAAGAAGATGAGTCTTGTTTTGGGAAGGAAAGCATGGTGAAGAGCATAATATAAGGTAATAAAATGGAACACCTGTAGCCATCCTTACAATGTTATTTATTATATGGCTGTCAGTTTTGATGCTTCGGTACACCATCTTCAGGCCTTAACTGATGCTGAGGGGGTTAACCCGAATCATATACACAATTCATCAGAGGCCAGCAACTATCAACTGTTTTTGCAGACTACCTGTAACAACAGTGTTGTGTCTCCAACCAACTACTTGATTTTTTTTGTCGGTGTTTTCATTATGTTACCTGTATACACTTGAACTTATTTCTTCAGTACTGGGTTTTTTTAGCTTTGGGGATTTTTTATTAGGTACGTAGTGCAATTTTTTTGAGGATTTAAGTTCTTGGTATCACTCAGCCTACTTAAACTGTACAGTTTAATTCTAATTTTTGATCCCATGTTTCACTATTTTTCCTGATTTTGTATCGGGTGTGTAGTGCAATTTCTTTTGGGATTTACTATTTTGGTATCGCTGTTTGTACTTGGACTATATAGCTCAATTCTAGTTGCCAATTCCATTTTCTTATTTTCATGATTTTGTTATGTTTTTAGTGCTATTTCTTTTAGGCTTTATTTTTTATTTTTTGGTTTTGCACTCTCTGCTTGATCTATATTGCTCAATTCTACTTGTTGATTCTATATGTTGTTATTTTCATGATTTATAGCTGTATCTTGTTACTTTCTCAGTTGCAGTTTCTATATTTTACTTTTACAGCAATTCTGAGGTCATTACACTAATTTTTCCCCACCCAGAATCACATTTTCCAATGATGGTATGTTAGTATACTTATTATTAAGAAGTCCCATGTTTCTATAATTCATGATTACATTTCAGCACCTTGGAAACATTTGCAGGTATTGGTCACGATTTTGAAATCTTGTGTCTGTTGAATCTTTGGGTCTAATATGATGTCACTGGTAAAATCTGACAGGTGGAATCATATGCTAGAATATATCTGTGGAGAGCATAATATGAATGTTGTCATATTGGCTACAGTGTTATTCTGCTGGATTCTGTGACATATGGATAACTGATATAACCTGGACGGAATTTCGATTGGAGAAATGGACTTAAGATAGTTTGCACTGTTCCTAGTAATATCATGTACATGTCTCTTATTGCAAATACACTCAATTGCTGTGAGGGTATATTGCCTATTATAAAAAAAATAGTGGTGACAACTTGGGACCTGGTACATGCGTAAATCGAACTTTGAAAATTTGTGAACTATAACCTCTAACATGAAACACACAGGATTATAAGGTGCTAATGACAGCTTGATTACAGGCAGTGTAATGGGAACATCTCCCATGTTTATCAATAACTGTGGACCTGAGTAAATGTGACTCTTGTGAAATTGCTAAGTAATTCCACCACAGTTGCAGATCTGCATACAGTATCATTCATGGCAATCTTAGCTACGTGAAAATGTGTAACTGTTGGGTACCAAAGAAGCTGCCTGATGATCACGGGTGTGTAGAGCAGACAAGGTCCCAGGAGTAATTTGATCATTACGTACATGAAGTAAATGCTTTCCTTGATCATATTTTGTCAGATGATGAATCCTGGAAGTCCCATTAAGCACAACAGAATAAGAAACAATGAATATAATGGAAGTCTGGGAAAAAAATTTATGATCTGGGGCCAACTAGTAAAGTCATGCTGATGATCTTTAGGACCTTTATGGCCCTATATTGGTGTACTTGCAGGAGAAGGGCCTAATTGTGCCTATAGCTCACTATAGTAACACGTTGGTAAAGCAATTGAAGGCAGTTATGGGATCAGAATATGGGATCAGACTACTGTGGATATCTCTTCTCATTTTGGGTATGGGTGCTCTATGAGAATACATGGCCTAATGTGGCTGTATACATGAAGAGTACACTGTGTGACAATAAATTTTAGGTGCCGAAACATCAGCCACACGCCAGAATTGGTAGAGCCAATTTCAATTTGTTTTGCCCTTTGCAATAAAATTTTTGGGATCAGACACTGACTGATAAGAATGAAAATGAGAAGGCAAAAGGAAGATTATTATGTGCCATTACAAATATTTTTATGAAGAGCACATGCAACCTTGTGAACTAGTGGACATTGAGTGCTGTAAAGCCTGCTGATTATGTTAGACAATATGGCAACTATTTCTCTAAATACCTTTATAAAATTCCTGTTATTAATGACTCATTTTATTTGTCTTACGAATTGAAAGTGCTTTCCATACACAGTTAGTATCTCACTTTTTACTTGACAGTACATATTCATATCTGTCCCAATACTCATTTCAGTACATGATTCATACGATTTCTATACAAATTACTTTTCACATATATGTTGTCTCTCAATTTTTATTTATTTATTTATGTATTTATTTATTTATATATCGAAGAAAGAACATGTGGATATTCAATTCTGTCCTGCTTAAACTACTGACATGTAAAGCTTTTTGTTAGATTATAATTGTGTTTCAGATCATGACTCAAACCCAGATTCTTGTCTTTTCTGGGTAATGCTCTTACCAACTGAACTATTGAGGCTCAACTCACAACCTACATTTACAGTGTCAATGATACTTGTTTCCTACTTTCAGAAAGTTTGCATAAGGAAAGTAAAAGTTTGGAAACTGGGGCAGAGGTACTGTGGTTGAAGCAGTGATTGTAGATTGTGCATTGTGCCTCAATAAATGTAATTGGTAAGAACATTGCACATGGAAGAAAAGAGTTTTGATTTGAAACCTGGTCTGTTACACAGTTTTTAATCTGTCAGGAAGTTTCATAATAATTTACACTGCAGGGCACAATGATATATTTATTTTACACAGTATATATTTCTGCTGTGCTGCTCAGTCATGAATATTTCTACTTATAATAAATTCTTGTTACTGCAGTGTAAGCTTTGTTTTGCTAATAGTCACTGAAATGACAATTTTGAATAAATTCACCTAAGAACATACAGTAAAATATTTTTCAACTCCCTTCCACTTATTGTATTTCCTTTATAAGCTTTCTTTGAATGCAATGACTCAAAACATTAAGTGATCCAGCAGTAGGATCATTCATATTACTCATTAATCTTCTAAGTGACTTCTTGCTCAGCAAAAACTATTTTCTCCAACAAATTGTTTATTTGAGTTCTCAGTATTTCTGCTTTTCCATCCAATTATCCCTTTTCATTTTTGCCGCCAGTGTTCATAATCACCAGTTCTATGCAAGACAATAAAAATTTCTCATCTTAATCAGCTTCATTGTACTGAAGTCTGTGTGTCTTCATACCAATAATCATCATTTTGTGAGCTTAGGTCAGTGAAAGTTCTTCTTTAGTTGATATTAAACTATAAACTTGGACAAATTTTCTCAGATAGAATAAATTATTATTTGATAAAGGTAAAAATACTAATCTAAAAAATCTGATCATTCAGAAACTGTCAAAAGCTCTTTTCACAAACATATAGAACTAACACGCAACAAATTAAAAATACTGAAGTACAAATGAACACAATTACAGTAGTGACAAAAGCATCTTATCTCAGGAAATTGTAAAAGAAAGCATCTAATGACAAGGTGACAGCAGAACACAAACAAGGAGAAAAAAGAGTGAGTGAGGCTAACAAAAGAAGATCAGAGAGCTCAGTGAAAAAGATGCAACAACAGTGAAACAAAAATCTTGCAAAAATTGATATTATCTGCATGCAGAAACAAGACAGATAATGATAATACTTAAGCAATTTTTGGTATGTTAAGAATAAGATTTAACAAACACATATTTTCTTGTTTATTCCAATCAATTATTTGTAACATTTGCATTTGCCTATTATGATCATTTTGATCAGAAATAAAGGAAATACAAGAATAATGAAAACTCACCTGACATATCCATCCATACATTTACATCACTGCCTTCTAATTCATACCATTCAGCCTCCCGATTTTCATTAATCCTTTTAACAAGGCTATGAGAGAAATTAGAAGCAAACTCAAGAAGTCCCCATGCATGTCCATTCTGGACAGCATAAAGTCCAGCATCATAATCTTCATAGGGATCCTGGGAATATTGTTCATTCATTTAATGTTGCAGAAAGTTAACTAATGTTCATGGAAAAATCAGGAAAACATATAATTTATAGAAGGGCCAGTAAAATGAAAATAAGACAGAGGGACAAATAGCAAGTATGCTGTTCATTATTTCGAAAGTAATCACCCATACATTTATCCCACTGTGAAACAAAAAGATCAAAGCCTTAATGGAAAAATGTTTGTGGCTGCCGATGGAACCATGATTGTTCCCAGATGAGCACTTCTTTGCCCAAAGCAAATCAGTGGCTACTAATGCCTTTCTTCAGGACTCCAAAAAGATGAAAATCACTTGGGTAGAGATTGGGAACTTACAGAGGATCTGTGAGGGCCTCCCAGATTGCCAGGTTGCCCATTTATTGCCAATGTTGTGTTGAGTAAGCTGTAGAAGTTTCACTGGGAAGCCCTTACACATCTTCCATACAGCCCCAATCTCATCCCATGCAGTTCCTATATTTTTGTAGCCCTGAAGAAAGACATTTGTGGCTGTCAATTTGCTTCAGTCAACGAGGTGCACAGCTGTGCATAATCATGGTTCTGTAGGCAACCACAAAGGAAACCACAAACATGTTTTCATGAAGGCATTGGCCATTATGTCACTTGGTGTGATAAATGTATTAACATCTATCATGTTTACTTTTGGAATAATAAATAGTTCACATACTTTTTTCCATCTGTCTTCATTTTATTTGACTGCCCTTATATGTGAGGATAGATCACTTCTCACAAAATAGTAGTGGTGATGAGTAGAAATAGTCACATAAAAAAGAAAACACACACACACACACACACACACACACACACACACACACACACACACACACACACACACACACACAGATCTACTGCTCAGCACCTCTGTTCTTTCCTGAGTAGTGATCTGTCCATAGTTAGTCAGACAGTTTCATCACCTCCCTGATAAATAATTTACATATAAGAGAACTTACTGAAATTTATGTGAAGTCAGACAACAACATACAAACATGAGAAATTAAAATTACATTAACAGTAGATAAAAATCTTAATATTTACATACCCCATCAGTCCAAAAAGTTTGGAGACAGGAGTGATAAAAAGTGAAGAAAAGTTAAGATGGTGGTTTTTTAATGCTTCAGATGTTCTACATAGTCTTCCTCACTTGAGTGCAACTCACAGAAAGTTCTTAAAACCATGTTAATTAGTCTGTAGTCACTGCAAAGACACTGCTTATACTCTAGGAATAAAGCTTTCTCAAAACTTTTTGGATGGACAGTACATCACAGATTATTGCTAAAAGTAATTCAACGCACTGCCATAATAATTTGCAGTAAAGGAGCTCACAACAGAATCTGTAATTTTAGTACATTTAGAGTTATTACATGAAGAAGCATATCTATCGTAATTATCAATTTTCTGTGATGACGCTCTGAAATCTTACCCCTAGAATCTTCGATATGCAAGTTAAAATGAATTGTGATAATATTTTTTATTCAGTTTTTACTAAACTCCAAAAGTACGCCTGCTTTAATGACAATATTGTGAAAAATATAGATTGCTATTCACCATATAGAGGAGATGTTGAGTCACAGACAGGCAAAACATAAAGACTGCTATAGATTTGAGATTTCAACCAAATGCCTTCTTCTAAAATAGGACACACACACACACACACACACACACACACACACACGAAAGACAATTCACAAACATATCACCACTGTGTCTGGCCACTGAGGCCTGATGGGAGAAGCAATCTGTGGGTGGTAGGGATAAGGAGGAAACTAGGGACAACATGGTAAGGATGGGGGAGGTTGCAGTCCTGCTTGTGGGAGAAAGCAAGGATATGGTGGGGACAGAATAGGGCTGCTAGGTGCAGTTGGGAAGTTTATAGGTGTAGGGGAGTGGAAAAGGAGAGAAATATAGGAGGGGAAAAAAGTAGTGAGTGCATTAGTGAAATAGATGGCTTTGTGGTGTTGTAGGTGGAGCAGAGAAGGGGGTAGGGAGTAAAAGACAGGGACTAATGAAGGATGAGGCCAGTATGGGAAAAAGGGGAGGGTTACAGGAATGTAAGATATATTGCTTTTATATGCTAATGAGCTGCAGTCTCTGCACCTGCCAATTTCTTCCCTTCACTCTTTGACAATTATAAAAAAAAAACATTGACTCTAAAAAGCTCTAATTTCAAATTTTCCATTTGGTGCAGAGATAAAATTTATTGGACTGCTTTGAGGTAACCTCCTATACAGATGGGGAAAGACTACAACTGCAGGGCACATCTGTGACACCCCAAGACAGATTGTCAGACACATTGTTAAAAGAGTGCACTCAAAATTCCTACACTGGAAACCCCTTGCTGTTCTTACACATTGCAGAAGATATGATACATTGCATACATAAGATGTCCGTAAATTTTTAAATTATGTACATATTTTGTTTGAATTTCTAAGGTGATATATAACTGCCATACAATTGACAATTAACAATTGGGCTGCTGTATTGCCATACTGTTATCATTCTCCAGAATTAACAGAGCTGATGAGTCCTACAGAACAGCTGTACTTAGGGTTTTTCCAGAAAATCCTTTGTTATTGGTGGATCACTTATATGATGTCCAGAATTTACACAAACTAATATTTCTAGTTGTGATCACAAAGAATTTTTTGGTTACTGTACAGTGCAATCTAATTTTTATTATGTACTACAAAAAAGAAAAAGAAAAGTTTTCAAAACATAATTCTTACTTCAGAAAAAATAGGGCAGCTTGTCAAAACCCTGTCTAGACCATTTGCAATTACTCAGTGTCAGTCAACATGTCAAGGGAAATACATATTAATTTCTGTACACTTCCTTCTGTCTTTTCATCTATACATATTTATTCCTGTACACTTTCCCAGGTCCTTTCCTATCCTGACTAGCTCATGGACCTCTCTGCCACTTAGGTTATTTTTAGTTTTCTGATGTCACCATATCCTTCCATTTCTTTCTCTTACAAACAGAGAGCGTGGAGTCATGGATAGGAATCAAAGAACTGTATACATGGTCATGTAATCTAAGGTACCTCACCCTGAAGCTGCTCATTCTTTTGGCTTTCCTTCAAGAGATTTCACCCACAGAAAGTAAACATATTACATATACCATCCACGGAAATAGTATTGGTTTCCACAGTGTTGAAACAATTGAAAATGTCTGGTGCCAGCAGCTTAAGGTTTGACACAAGTCATATAATATTATTATTTTGTTATTTTTACCTCCTTCATAATGACATGACGTTTATGACTAAAGGTAAGGAAGAATACTACAACATTTTGTTTAGACTTTTGCTTATGGTTCCCAAATCAACAGATTAAAACAAGTATTTTGGAATGACACTGAAACAAGTTTGCCCTGGAATTTATTGAAAAATAAATGTCACTGTGGTAAGGTTGTGAAGTGTCAGAGTCAAGTTACAGATACAGATTCATACACGACAACATCAGTTGCAGATTATGATACAAATTTTGTGTATGGTACAAACTCCTTTTTGAATACCAGTTAACTTTGTTTTTTCATGTATTATTTGCTATTTAAACTGTAATTTGTTTCAAATCTCATGTTTAAAAAGTTTTCAATCTCACAGTCAGCATGATCTGTAATTATCTGATTATGAAATATCCTTGCTGTTGCCCACATGTAAACATTTCCAGTACTGAAGAATAACCGATTTCTGCAGCAAAAGTCCTTCAGAAAACACATGTTCTAGACAGTGAAATTACAGTTGACCTACCAGTATTACTCCTCGTTTCGAAAGATGCTGCAGATACCGGCAACTTAATAGTTCATAGCTGCAACCTTCATGTTTTGGGCATGGATCCATAGTATTATTGAGCTCATGATTAACAATAGATAAATGTAATCCCACTGGGTCACGTCCAATTGTAAGACAATAGAGAGCAGTTTCTACAACAGGCAAACCAAATAAGAATGCCATAAACCTGCAAAAAAAATTTGGTAAATACAAGTTAGTTTATGAAGCCATATGTTTGAAATCTTGTGGATGGAAATCAGATAAGGAAATATAATTATTTAGTATTATTTATTATTCTTTTCAAAGGAACTAATTTGTTTGGTGTGTAGAAAAACTTTTTGCTCTCACATATGTCAAAACACTTAGTTCTGCTTCATTGCATGTGCTACAATACACACAATTTGATAAAAAAGTAATGCTATTTAAATATGTAATTTATGCTTCTATTGAAGTATGTGATACACTGTATTTTTTTTAAATTTTTTTATTATGTTGCTGTATATCTATTTTTATGTTTTATCTAAATAAAATAGAAAGAAACTTCCACATGGGAAAAATATATCAAAAACAAAGATTCCAAGACTTACCAAGCGTGAAAGCGCCGGCAGACAGGCATATGAACAAAACACACAAACACACACACAGAATTACTAGCTTTCGCAACCGATGGTTGCTTCTTCAGGAAGGAGAGGGAAAGACGAAAGGATGTGGGTTTTAAGGGAGAGGGTAAGGAGTCATTCCAATCCCGGGAGCGGAAAGACTTCCCTTAGGGGAAAAAAAGGACAGGTGTACACTCGCACACACACACACACACACACACACACACACACACATATCCATCCGCACATACACAGACACATACACAGACACAAGCAGACATATTTATCTTATATGTATAATTATTTAATACAGTATGAACTATTGTTACTGAATGACCTGCAACAGAAAAGTTTGTCATCTTTATTTATTTATTTATTTATTTATCCTTTGAAAAAGTACATTGTATGGATCAAGATATATTTTCATTTCACTACATATGAAAAATTAAGATCCTATACAAACTGAAACAGCATCATGCGTTTTTGCATTCAGCCATTTCAATAATTTTGAATATGAGAAGACAGAAACTTATTCACGTGGTGCAATTTTTGTGTAAAATATGTAGAATATTCTATTGGAAGTATCTGCAAAACATTATGAAATCACATAGTCGAATATACAAAACTTACACATTTAGCAGATTAACAATTTTCAGCTTAGTTTTAGAGACTGTTCCTTGTACAAAATAATAAAACATTAGCACTTGAAACTCTGTAATTGAAAGGAACTAAAATACTTAACCTATATTAGTGAAATTTGCATACAATTTAATACAGGAAAATTTTGTGTACAGCAAAAATAACTATTTCAAGTTTGTTATCCATTTATTCAGAATATGTTGTCATACTTAAAACTATACAAAAATTTGATTCTTTATTATAAAACAAGTTAAATTAAAACTTTAAAGTAAAAAACAATAATTGATAATTGTTATTTGTCTCTACAAGGGGCAGTGCAAGGTTCAGTTGGGGGTTTTGGTGTTGTAATTGTGGTTTTTAGTTAGCCAGAATGGTGAAGTAAACTAACATGTGATCAGTGATCAGAGTAACTGGCACATGAACAAACTTAAGAAATGTTATTCTAGCTGTTTTATTTATGGGAATCTTAACAACACATAGTTTTGGAGGATAAAAGTGAATGTAGAATCTTTCTGCAGGTAATGGAGTGTCTACGTACAACAACGAACATGAGGACCCCAGCACAAGTTAAATTTAAAAATAAACATATATTCTGTGTTCTCAGAAAACTGTAAATTATACTACAAAATTATTCATATTTTATCTTCAGTAGCATGCAATTATAGTTAACCCCCGTGTAATAACTGCCTTAGTAAATATTGAGAGTATGAATAATGTTACATCTGTATCTGAAAACCACAAACAACTTGAGGTGTACATGTAAGCAATGATTGTACAACACAGTTATCAATCAAGAACATTAATTATGTGACAATGTTTATCCAAGCTCTTAGGTTCCCAGACTAGAGGAGCCAAAATAAAATGGTGCAGCCCATTGATAAAGCAGTATGTCATGTGGTAATTAATTTTCTGTATTTTAAGGGGAATAATGCTGCACACAGATGATGCAGCCATGTCCAGTGTGTTCAAACAAGTTTGAATGACACAGAAGAAAGGACACACAGGTGCAATAGCGGAGAAAAGAGAAAATCTGTTGTAGGTTAGGTTTAAATATCTTACATTAGACTTGACAAATAATGCCACCCACTGGGTTCTGTGAGTGCTCACACCTATTCAGAAAGCCCGCGAAACAGGCAGCAGCAGAAATGTTGCAGCAGTGTAAGGCTCATCCTGATGACTTCTTTAGCCTCCTAACCACTCAGAGATAGAGGAGAAAGCAAACAGCGAAAACATATGGATTCACCAGTACCAAAAACATGAAGACCTGACCATCAAGGCCAAGATGATGCTGAGGTTTTTTAGGGACTGCCATGGTGTGTTGCTAAAAGATTATTCTTATAACTGATGCAGGAGCATATTACCAAAATCTCCTGAGGAGATTGGGGGGGGGGGGGGGGGGGGCTTCCAAGATGAAGCAGTGCAGGAAGCTGTCCAAGGGGCTGTTTTTGCTCATTCTGTGTAGGACACAGTCACATATACTGCTTCTTTGGGCTATTAAATTTTTATATCCATCTCCCCCTCCCCCCTCCCACCACAAAAAAATTCCATCCTCATATTCTCTCCATATGATCTTATCAAACAGTTGTGGCAGAGCATTTACTGACACATCTTGATTAACTGTTCCTGTTCTAAAGTAAGTAGTATTTTAGTTAAGTGTGTCTAACAAAATGAATTTCATGTCCATGCATGGGATGAGTCTCACTAATATTTAACATGATTACAAAACTAAACAGCTATTTCCAAGATTTATCTTTGTCCTTGGTGCATTTAACTCTAAAAAACCATTTTTCTGGATATTATGTGCCTCGGGTGCACCGAGAAATCTGATGCTTGTATGCAAACCAAATATTGACATTTCTGCAGCAATACCACATTGACAGTGATGAGTTCTCACACAGAATTTTCACAAGTGATGAAACATTGACATCCACTTTACCCCAGGCAGAGGAGCACTGATGTCACATTAGTTCTCCATGCTCAAATATTTAAATGTATGTTCTAATAAAATTTTTAGGCCACTGTAGTTTCTGTTTATGGTTCTAGAGAATATACTTTCTGAATAACCCTCCTCATATCATTTTTACTTTAAAGTGCTCTCACATAGCTGATTTATGGTAGAAACTGGGTTGGAAACCACATTTATCCCCATTAAAAGTAGTATATTGCTTGCCTTTATTATAGGTCATCTTATTTAATGTTCTACTTCAGACAGTAATTGTTAGAAATGGTGACTGGGTCCTATCCATTGTTTCTACACAAAAAAATTGTATATTTGATCACTATCTTGTTTATCTATATTTAATGTGAGGTGTCTTCCACAACACCTAGCAGTCAATTTATGCATTTATTGATACTCCTCTTTCTCTGTTCTGCTGTGACTCCCTTCATGAGCAATATGTGCCCTGCCAAATGTTTTAAAAATCTAGTTTGCTCAAATCATTTCTCCTCTGTAGAAGGCATATTATGTGACGTTGATAACACAACTTCTTTCAGGGGTCTTTTCAGGGACACTGGGATTCTTACACTTATACATCAATAAATTTCCTCCATTATTGTGTTTACAGTTAACAAAAAGAGTAAAGTAAAGATGAATTGGGCAATTCGCAACCACAATACTAGAAGTAAATATGATTTCCATGGATCCCTGTTTAAATGGTACTTTGTGTTGCAAACATCTATAATAGTATGCCAGTAAATGGTAGGCAGGAAATTTAAGACTGCCTTATATTCCAAAACAGAGCTAAATAAAAGATTATTAGCCATGCTTATAATGTATTATGTTGGACTCAAGGATGTAAATTATGCTTATCTTTAATATTCAATTAAACAGATCATTTGTATTTTCCAGCGTTTAGTCAGTTGATCATATTCTTGGTGAAACATTGTAAATTAACTGAACAAAACCTGTTTTTGTGAAACAAGGCTAAAAACAGTGTTTGTTTGGTTACACAAATACTTTGTTTGAAGTATTACATTAAATAGCAGCTGAGAAGTATAAGAGGAGAAGCATTGGAATTTTTCAAACTAACTGCTTCTCTCCTTATAAAGAAATTCCAATAGTATTATAATTCCAATAGTATTATAAGAGTGAGCAGATTAACACAAGTTATAATTTCTTGTTAGTACACTTTGCAGAAGTAGCCTGCTCTTCCTGCTTCTGTCTATTAATATAGAGCTTGATTTATTCCACAATACTGAAGGCTTTCTTTCATGATGGGATTTACAAAATGCTACTAATGGATAAGTAAATGAATCTTCCTATGCTCTAAGAACCTGTGAAACTATCAAGGGAATGGTCCAATAGGACATGTCGAAACCTACCCTGAAATTTTTTACACAGGAAGAAGACAATGAAAGAAATGCACTGCTAAAATTTTAGCTGCTAAGAGGCACTGGAAGCATTTTGTAAAAAAATGTTGAAGTTGCTGTGCAAAGAACAGCTTAACACAGCAGTTTGTACAGCCCTGCCTGCCAAGCATGGGACTCGGCAAATCACCCATGCTGCGCCACATAGCGGAATTATCCAGAGTTCACAGACAGCAATTTTAAGCACCTAAAGCCTGACTTACAAAGAAGCAAATGGAAGCAAACATGTGTGAATGAGCATTTGCAGAAAATTTGCTACCATTTGTTTATATGTGGGTAGAATCATTTATACTAAAGGGAACGGAAGAGAAAAAGAGGTAGCGGCATTGCCTATGAACGCTGTGTTTTAGTTTTTAGTTTTTGGAGCTAATATTCAGCATAAAGGATATAATTTTATCTTGTTAGAGCCACAATTCAAAAGTTTTCCATTCAGTGAGGATTATTTTGCATGGTGAGCACACTGTTCTTGATGGAGTATGGAAAATGGCACAGGGAAGGAAGAATTTAAGTGTCTCAATTTGCACGGAAGTGTGACATGCTTGGAGTTCATGCACTTTACATGGAAATGCATCTCCATCTTTCCTTAGCACTGGTCCAAAATTTTCCTTGTGCGTCGCCTGCCATTTTTTCCTGATCTCTCTTTACCACTGAGGGGAAATTAATATACAGAATACTAATTACTGACGTTGACCATCATCTCAAGTGGTGACACAGCTAGCGTTTCCACTATGCGTGTAAGGTCTAATGGTCATTCCCCCCCCCCCCCCCCCCCCCTCCCCCCAAAAACAAAAATGGTCTAGTGGCACAGAGCACACTTTGTGATACAGAGAGCATGAGATCAAATCCTGTTCAGACCACAACTTTTTCACTATGATTTTTAACCAAGCATTCACTTCTCACATATGTTGGAGTGGCCACAAAAGATATGTGGTTTGGATTTCACATTAAACTGCAGGTCTCCATTTTCTGATTAGGTAACTGGGAAAGTTTAGGGACACTTAATAAGCTGCAGTGGTGTCCAGTTGAAAGACATGCAAGCGGCCTACTGGATGCACGAGATAGAATTCTCTTCTGCTCATGCTTGTTAGCTCTGGTGAAAACCTGGCTTAAACTATAGAAACATTTTTTGAATAACGTCATATCAGCAGTTCAATTCTTGCACATGTAATTCTGATAAAAGTGGCTAGCAGAGAAAATGAAACTTTGAAATGAAATGTGTCTTGCAACACTACATTTTATAACAATTCCTGTAGGCCATTCCTTATAATAGTGTTTGAATATTGTACAGTTGACTATCAGTGTAACAGTTCTTTGTTTATTTCCAGTAGTCATCACAAGACTGTGAAGTGTCTATTGAATGACAAAAACATTTTTCTTGCACCAGACACACCAGACATAGGAAAAATTGATGCAGTTAGCACTTCGCAATAACCACTAGTTTTATTTAGACAGAACTGGAATGGAGTCAAAAATGGTCCTGGCCATTGTTCTGCATATTGTGCTGCATACCAGACATACTTGATCAAATTCTTAAAGTGTGGCAAAGAAAACTGGTAATGCACAAATGACTGGAGCTTGAGAATACTGTTCCACTTAAGAATACTGTACCTGAAATCAGAGAGAGGTATCAGAAATTATGTTGCCTGATAATTTCCTGAAAAATGCTTTCCACTGTCAAAAAAAAAAAAAAAAATCTTTATTGAGAAGTTGAATTGCACTAGTAGTTCCAAGCGGAATCCACATTACATCTACACATTTTGCATTGTCCTCAACAAAACAGAGGTGTGTCCAGACCATGAATCCAACAAAAGCAATGAATTAGTTTCTGCAGCTGATAGGAACACATCTCAAACAAAATGCTGAAAATTATTCTTTCCCATTTTTCCAGATTTTGATATAAAATTACAAGATTTTTGCAACTAAACAGTCCATTTTTTATTTTTGGTCCTAATTTGCCTTGTGGTTCTTGAAGACAGATCTAGCAACGGAAACAGCAAACCCCTCATACTTATCACTGGTGTTACTGTATATGAATGTGTCATTGCATTCAATGATTGGGCAACTGATTCTACCTTCTTTTCACCACAAAATGATAAAGTGCAGTGTGCATGCAGTTCTTTCATGAAACCTGATTGATCAGCATTATAAACAGCAATTGTGAGGAAACCAGCAAGTTTCGTTTTTATGTCAGCTATGTATATCTCTATAGCATTGTCTATCACTGGCAGCTGCTGTACACATTTAAGTGATGTAAACTTGGTAATTTTGCAACTTCCTATTCTGTATTATTTCTTGAACCTGTGTAGCCCAGTTGACAAAGCCTGGAAATCAGCAATGCTCATATCAGCTGCAATTTGGAGGACCCAGTCTCTTAGATCTTCATCAGTAATGGTGCATAGCCTCTTACGAGCAGTTCTAAATATTTCGAACAGTTTTTCATTCATATGGTTTTGGGTTCCTGTTTAATGCATATTTCTTACTTTATGTAATTCATTCTTCCATTTGTACATTTCACGCTCCGATTTTATGAAACAAAAATGCCTTTGCACACTGTGTAACTTCAAGTGTTTTTTTCCCTCCTTTGTTTAACCAATATTTCACTGCCTTTTCTTTCTTGATGAAAGCGTTTTTTTTTTTTTTTTTTTTTTTTAAAAAAAAGGCTTGAAAGGTATTCTTCTTCATAACTGTTACTGGCACAGCTGATGTCATCAAAACCACAATTCATGGATCATAACAGTTATTTCCTTTTTCTTCCAATGTATTCACAATTTCAAACAAAATGTTGATATTATTTGAATGAATGTCAAGGAAATTGACTAACAAATGACACATATGTACATCCTCAGGCGAAGGAGGTGATTTTGGCTGAAAACTGCCTTCTTCATATTTAATCATTGCTAAATTGAGAACGTTAATTGGATTCCACATTGCTATGAAACTGGAAGAAAAAAAAGGTACTCTCACATAAGAACAGTTAAGATTAATTCAACTTGATCTGTATTGTCAATACTTACCAATACTGCAAAAAGCAACTGACAATTTGTAATAGATGTTACCTGAGCGGATAATTTGAGATAATAACAACTGTGTACCGTAGCGTCAGAGAAACTATCAATGAATGGTAACCTGTATCGTCCTTTACAAATTATGATCAGGTTGTGTTGTGTTTCATGTTTACAAATTTACGCTGACCTTGGCTGTGTGTGTGCCTAGTTGTGCATGAGCAGTTGCTACAGTGCCAGTAGGGGTGTATATTTCTACTGTTGCCTGGTGTGCTACAAATTTGGCAATTTTCAGCTACTTTTTAATACTTGCAGTGCCTCTTAGCAGCTAAAATTTTGACAGTGCAATTCTTTCATTGTCTTCTTCTGGTGTAAAAAAATCCAGGGTAGGTTTCAACGTGTGTTATTGAACCATTCCCTTGTATGAGATATTTAATGAAGCTTACTAATAAAACTTTCTTGTGCCTTTATTTGGTTAAAGTTTATTTGTCAATTGCTCAAATCTTTAGGTTCTGCCTCATAATTTCTCTATGTGGCAGTTTATAACTGTCAAAGTGTTTCCAGATAAAACTAGACTTTTTACTAAGGTCCTCCTGGTAATTAGTGTGTGTAGTTATGTGTCTTTTGTGGTCATTTATATGGACATGAAATTCGTTTTGATATACATGCTTCACTAAAATATTGTTTACTTCAGAACAGTTAATTCAGAAGGGTCTGTAACATTATAGCTATGTGCCTTTTGTGTCTATATATATGTACATAAAATTCTAATTTCTCATATTTGATTAAGTATCGTTAACACTTTCGAATAACTTTAAATAGAAAATGAGCCTCTACGTAGCGACTCTGAATCAGTATTATACTGTAGTTGATTTTGTGTTGTAGTGATCTTACACAACCAAAGATGCCTTCTCAGAAATGTGGAAATGGAAGTATAATGTAAAATGTGATGTTCAGAGTAACTCAGTTGACATACTTTTTAATCTGTTGCTGCATGTTATAAACCAGAGCTAACTATTTGTAGTATCGTTCCGAGAACCGATCGCGGTCCTCTGGTTTGGAGCCGAGTGGAAGGCTTAAACCAGAGGCTCAGACGATTCTGCGGAGAGCTGGGGTGCAAATTTCTCGACCTCCGCTATCGGGTGGAGAAATGTAGGGTCCCCCTGAATAGGTCAGGCGTGCACTACACGCCGGAAGCGGCTACGAGGGTAGCGGAGTACGTGTGGAGTGCACATGGGGTTTTTTTAGGTTAGAGAATTCCCTCCCTAGGCCCGACAAGACGCCTCCTGAGACGCGGCAAGGAAGGAGTAGGCAAAATGCAACAAGGAATAACAATATTAATGTGCTAATAGTAAACTGCAGAAGCGTCTATAGAAAGGTCCCAGAACTGCTCTCATTAATAAACGGTCACAACGCCCATATAGTACTAGGAACAGAAAGTTGGCTGAAACCAGACGTAAACAGTAATGAAATCCTAAACTCTGATTGGAATGTATACCGCAGAGATAGGCTGGACAGTGAAGGGGGAGGCGTGTTTATAGCGATAAGAAGTGCAATAGTATCAAAGGAAATTGACGGAGATTCGAATTGTGAAATGATTTGGGTGAAGGTCACGGTTAAAGCAGGCTCAGACATGGTAATTGGATGTCTCTATAGGCCCCCGGGCTCAGCAGCTGTTGTGGCTCAGCACCTGAAGAATAATTTGGAAAATATTTCGAGTAGATTTCCCCACCATGTTATAGTTCTGGGTGGAGATTTTAATTTGCCGGATATAGACTGGGAGACTCAAACGTTCATAACGGGTGGCAGGGACAAAGAATCCAGTGAAATATTTTTAAGTGCTTTATCTGAAAACTACCTTGAGCAGTTAAACAGAAAACCGACTCGTGGCGATAATATATTAGACCTTCTGGTGACAAACAGACCCGAACTATTTGAATCAGTTAATGCAGAACAGGGAATCAGCGATCATAAAGCAGTTACTGCGTCGATGATTTCAGCCGTAAATAGAAATATTAAAAAAGGTAGGAAGATTTTTCTGTTTAGCAAAAGTGACAAAAAGCAGATTACAGAGTACCTGACGGCTCAACACAAAAGTTTTGTCTCAAGTGCAGATAGTGTTGAGGATCAGTGGACAAAGTTCAAAACCATGGTACAATATGCGTTAGATGAGTATGTGCCAAGCAAGATCGTAAGAGATGGAAAAGAGCCACCGTGGTACAACAACCGAGTTAGAAAACTGCTGCGGAAGCAAAGGGAACTTCACAGCAAACATAAACATAGCCAAAGCCTTGCAGACAAACAAAAATTACGCGAAGCGAAATGTAGTGTGAGGAGGGCTATGCGAGAGGCTTTCAATGAATTCGAAAGTAACGTTCTATGTACTGACTTGGCAGAAAATCCTAAGAAATTTTGGTCCTATGTCAAAGCGGTAGGTGGATCAAAACAAAATGTCCAGACACTCTGTGACCAAAATGGTACTGAAACAGAGGATGACAGACTAAAGGCCGAATTACTAAATGTCTTCTTCCAAAGCTGTTTCACAGAGGAAGACTGCACTGTGCTTCCTTCTCTAGATTGTCGCACAGTCGACAAAATGGTAGATATCGAAGTAGACGACAGAGGGATAGAGAAACAATTAAAATCGCTCAAAAGAGGAAAGGCCGCTGGTCCTGATGGGATACCAGTTCGATTTTACACAGAGTACGCGAAGGAACTTGCCCCCCTTCTTGCAGCGGTGTACCGTAGGTCTCTAGAAGAGCGAAGCGTTCCAAAGGATTGGAAAAGGGCACAGGTCATCCCCGTTCTCAAGAAGGGACGTCGAACAGATGTGCAGAACTATAGACCTATATCTCTAACGTCGATCAGTTGTAGAATTTTGGAACACGTATTATGTTCGAATATAATGTCTTTTCTGGAGACTAGAAATCTACTCTGTAGGAATCAGCATGGGTTTCGAAAAAGACGATCGTGTGAAACCCAGCTCGCGCTATTCGTCCACGAGACTCAGAGGGCCTTAGACACGGGTTCACAGGTAGATGCCGTGTTTCTTGACTTCCGCAAGGCGTTTGACACAGTTCCCCATAGTCGTTTAATGAACAAAGTAAGAGCATACGGACTATCAGATCAATTGTGTGATTGGATTGAGGAGTTCCTAGATAACAGAACGCAGCACGTCATTCTCAATGGAGAGAAGTCTTCCGAAGTAAGAGTGATTTCAGGTGTGCCGCAGGGGAGTGTCATAGGACCGTTGCTATTCACAATATACATAAATGACCTGGTGGATGACATCGGAAGTTCACTGAGGCTTTTTGCAGATGATGCTGTGGTGTATCGAGAGGTTGCAACAATGGAAAATTGTACTGAAATGCAGGAGGATCTGCAGCGAATTGACGCATGGTGCACGGAATGGCAATTGAATCTCAATGTAGCGAAGTGTAATGTGATGCGAATACATAGAAAGATAGGTCCCTTATCATTTAGCTACAAAATAGCAGGTCAGCAACTGGAAGCAGTTAATTCCATAAATTATCTGGGAGTACGCATTAGGAGTGATTTAAAATGGAATGATCATATAAAGTTGATCGTCGGTAAAGCAGATGCCAGACTGAGATTCATTGGAAGAATCCTAAGGAAATGCAATCCGACAACAAAGGAAGTAGGTTACAGTACGCTTGTTCGCCCAATGCTTGAATACTGCTCAGCAGTGTGGGATCCGCACCAGGTAGGGTTGATAGAAGAGATAGAGAAGATCCAACGGAGAGCAGCGCGCTTCGTTACAGGATCATTTAGTAATTGCGAAAGCGTTACGGAGATGATAGACAAACTCCAGTGGAAGACTCTGCAGGAGAGACGCTCAGTAGCTCGGTACGGGCTTTTGTTGAAGTTTCGAGAACATACCTTCACCGAAGAGTCAAGCAGTATATTGCTCCCTCCTACGTATATCTCGCGAAGAGACCATGAGGATAAAATCAGAGAGATTAGAGCCCACACAGAAGCATACCGACAATCCTTCTTTCCACGTACAATACGAGACTGGAATAGAAGGGAGAACCGATAGAGGTACTCAGGGTACCCTCCGCCACACACCGTCAGGTGGCTTGCGGAGTACGGATGTAGATGTAGATGTAGATGTAGAAATATCATGAGTCTTGTTTTGGGTGTTTGTGGTAAAAACTACTGGACAAAATAGAAGAGAAAAGAAAAACAACACTAAATACATACTAAATTCACTGATGAATATGTGTTTAGTTCAAAACTCATACAATGAAGGAAACAAGACATAGAACACCAGCATAGCATTAAGTTACCAAATTATCTGTAATACAGTCGAAACTGAAAGGAAAAGGCTTATGCTTTTAAGGTTTATAGTAATATTTTTATACTGCTGTTTATCCTTTTACAGGTTGTACTCTCTCTCAATGTGAGTTTTTAATCTATTTTAGTATAACACCTTCCTACATCTAAAAACCTGTATTTAAGTTCAAAGAAACCATAGTAAAACTTATACATACCCATAGTTTCGCCACATCCACAGTACATTCTTCCAAAGAAGAGCCTTCAGGTGATGCAATTGCGCGACCTTGAACATATCTGTCCACTCATTTCCTGCCTCATCATCTGGAGGAAGATCTGATGGTTGACCAGTCTACACAAGAGGGGATAATATTCATAATTATGAAGAAAAATGGAATAAACAAATAAATTCTTTTTTGTGGAGTAGCAGTAACCACTTTAAGAGATTAGCACATATTTTATTCCAAACAGAGAACAGCGTTACTTTCTAGATGGATAAAATTTTGAATGAATATTCAGTGGTTTGTGCTGCTGACTTTGAATGAACTTATGGGGACCACACCACCACTGACACAAAATATCACACAAATAAGACTCTTTGGCAGTGATATGAGTTGACAACACCTCCCCCCAGCTCCAACAGAGAGGAGTATCTTTGTCAGTCTAGCCATTCTCAGTTTGCTGTGAACAACGGTTTTGTGTGAACATGATCTTTCTGTGTGCTCTGTTATCAGTAACAAAATTCATGTTGACTTCACTCATGGCTTCCAGCTTCATTTTGCAAGCCATCCCTCACTGGAATTCCTACACTGCTGATCCCACAATGAACGGCATTATCTATTTTGATGTAACAAGTGTACAATGTGATATAGTGTTAGCTTTGACAATGGAGTCATCCCATGACCACCATCTTTTTGAACAATTTGGACAGAATGGTGACTTTAAGAATGACTAGCAAAATGTTTTCTTCCATGCTGATCAGGGTACAATTTGTGTGAAACAGGAAGGCGATATTCAACTGTGTCTTACCATTGACAGCAACAATGGTGAATGCGTGCACAAACAATGTGGCATGCATTTTGTCCTTCTAGGTGATTTCAGTGTTGAGGCAACTCTTTTCTCATATCAACAAGACAATATCCAGACAACTAATTCAGGTCTGCATGACAACATCTCATCTGATTTTACTCATCTATCCATTTTGGGAATGATCCAGATGAACCTGTTCAGAATCCAATTCAAGACCCAGCCTGCTGCATGACATGAGAACACACTTTTGTTTTCCACCTGCACTGCAGACAGTCTGTGGGATCTCACCTGCCAGTGACCCTGGCCCACATGTCCCAACACATCCACAACAGGACTTCTGTGGAGGACATACATCATTGCATTCTCAACTTAAACTATTGACCTTCCAGATGGAATACCCGCCAACATGGTCTGTGATTATCAAATTGATACTATAGTAAAACTCCAAAAATTGAGAGTAATTGAGACAAAGTAGAACTTGAATTTGATAAAAACTCAAATTACATGAAGAGTGGCAGTTTTAGAGACTTTTTATTTAAAAATAAATTGAGTACTTGGTGTTCATAATATTATCAAAAATAATGAAGTTATTTCATCAATTAACCTATTACTTAGAGTTTGTTTTAGAAATTATTTCTTGGATCACTTTTCACTACAGTTTTCAAGCTACCATAACCTATACTTCTCTTCTACCTATCCAGCACCAGCACGCACAAACAGCAGAAAAACTTTCTTTTTTCTTCTTCTTCTATTTTTTTTCAAAATGAAAGTCTTCCTCCTGAATCATTGGACCTCTTATTGGCCATCATTTAGCTCGCTGTTGGGTACATCATAAATAAGGGGGTTTACTAGTCTTTTTGCAATCTGATGTGTTCATGAATTTATGATCTTTGAATTTTTATGCCTTTTTCGAAGAAGAATAAGATGCTTTTGTAGAATAACACTGTTCTAGTTTGATGCTATTTCATTGCCAGTCACTTACAGTTACTTTGTTTACACCTAACTCTGCTGCTGTCTTTTTTTATAATCTCTCCACTACCCAATTTTTCAGTACTAAGACTTTCATCTCCAATGAAATGAATTTCCATTCAGCTTTTAAGAGTTACTGCTCACATTGGCAAAAAATGGCAGGAAGAATAACAAATATGTAACATGAACCAAACTACATATAGAAACCACACTGGGTCTGATTGGCGACAGGTGAAATAACAATTCAGTTAAAGTGGGCACAATTGTAAACAATGCTAGCATGTGCATCTCAGCCAGTGATCACACCCACTCCCTGCATAGTTTCGATTTTATCCATGATATTACTTTCATTTTTTTGAAATGTAGTAGTCAGCCATCGTCCACCTAAGATGAAATGGAGGCTCTGGTCTCCAGGTCTTCAATTACAGAGGTTTTACTGTAAACAATGCTGAAATCACTGGTGATACATCTAAGTTCATGGCCCTGCTAAGCAACATAGGGGGTTATGCCCACATCATTAGTGACATTAAACAAGGATGCATGGCTAAAGGCAAATTCAACACTCCAAAGACACTGGTGCTCCACTGACTGGCCAAGACACCAGAGTTACAGCTACAAAAAGTAATTTATGAGGAACCGTTGGGCAGCAGGGCACCATCTCATCTGTGGAGACATCTCTGCAATTCATCAACCTGACTTTCATGCCAGCCAGCAAACTCTGTTTAATTAAATTACTGCCTCAGATACAACCAGCAATGGTTCTGCATGAATACAATATGAGGGAAAACAAATTACCTTTGGCTGACAGACTTTTGCAATGCCATAGCTATGACAATGGTCAGATATGATGTATAAAAGTGATTGCCAGCAGCAGGTTCCTGGCCTGATGCACTGGTTGCACACATGATGAGATGCTACTACCTAAGTAGCTGCATACACTAACAAGAATGACATCATGACTGACTGCCCTGAGAGCAGCTGGCACACCTGCTGCCAACAATAACAGTTCTCACTGCAGTGAGGAGGCAGGGCTGCAGCTATGTTGCTTCCACTCATGTTTTGGCAAGCAGGCATGCAGGTGCTCTATGCTGTCCAACCACCCAAATGCACAACAAAGCCACCTACAACTCAAGTAAGTGAGTTAAACAAGTTTTGCCCCATCTACAAGTGATGGTGGTAGACTGTTTGTGTTAGACAACACAACAAATAAATATCTTCTTATAGGCACTGGCTCTGAAGGGAACACCATTCCCGGCAGCACTCACAAACTGAACATACACTGTCTGTCATCCAACTGTGCACTACAAACAACACTCTTATCAGCCTATATGAAAGCATCACACACACTGTGGACCTCTGTCTGCATGAGAATTTTCAATGCAGTTTGTGATAGCAGATGCTCATGAACTGATCTTGGTCATGGATTTTCTCCATTGATTTCACCTCTCCTCTGACCTAACACTAGGAATCCTCAGGCAAACCAGCAGTACAGAATTTGTACTGGTTTCACCAGCAGCTCACAAGCACATACAAATTCAGTTTCAGAGGTGATTATTCTGATACAGCCTCTTTCAAACTGTACTTGAAGACCATTGGGCTCTGGAGTCCAAACTACAAGTGGTGATGAAGAGTTATGAGGAAGAAAAAGAAACAAAAAACAGGCTCAGGCTACAAAATGAGAATCTAGAATTGCAAGCCCAGGCATATTTGTTAGGTAGGGAACTGGATGCTATGAAATCTTCTCTTAGGGAGTTAATGTGGGAATGGTACCACCATTCACAACTTCCTCACATGAATGAGGCAGCACCCACTGCAGTGTTGATGGAAAGCATATATGGACAGTTTGTGCATACTTCACTGAAAAACATGTCAACATGGTGAACTTTTCTAATAATGTGAAAGCACTGACTACGAGTGTCCCTCTGTGTTAACCATGCAATGTGTGTGATGTGTAAACAGAGACGTGTCAAACATGACACATCACACGAAATTAACACCAAACCAGGTTCACATCTCCATGCACCTAAAACCCATCTAGATCTTACAAGGTACATAAAGCAAAGGAGATGCAAGTGCCATTCAGGCAGAAGATAACTCAAGAAGGGAAATGACAATGCACCCCTTCCTCCTCTGCAACTCGAGAACTTCAACACTGACCAGCAATTTCGCTACAGTTATATCTGACAAGCTCCTCCATACCTTAATCAAAAACACCAGGCTACAGAAACACCAGGACTGTTGCTCCTTTACTGAGAAATGGTCAAATCATGCCCTGCCTTGCATTCACACATGACATGGCTCGTCATGGACAATGGGGACTTCACCATCAACAGTGTGAAATGTGACAAAAATAAGAGTCTTTGTCAGTGATACATGTTGAGCCCTCCCATAAAGAGGAATAACTTTGTCACTCTAGACATCCTTAGTTCACTGTGAATAGTTGTTTTGCATGCATGCGATCTTTCTGTATACTCTGTTATTAGTAGCAAAATTCATGTTGACTTCACTCACTGGCTTCCAGATTCATTGTGCAAGCCACTCAAACCAGAATCTCTACTTATATATTACCTATATGTAAACCACTTTTAAACACTTTCACTAAGAATTTTTGACTGCTATAACGTACTCTGAACTATTGCTTACACTATCTGAAAGTTAATGTAGACCACAGGAGCTTGTACTAACTACTTAGTATACAAACTTATTGTCCACATATCTCACATTCCTGAAAAGTCTTCATACAGAGGTGTATAAAACACAATATAAGAGTGAGAAATCATCACTCCAAAAAAAGGATCATAACTGTTCAAAAATCTACCACAAAATAATATATTTTGTAGAGCTTCACCTTTGCAGTAAGAATGCTGCGGAGTGCTGAAAATTTTTCATTGGTACATGAAATATTTTCAGTAATTACAAATGGGGAATGAATGAAGTGTATATTGAACAATAGTGGAAATTCCTGGATGGAGCACTACATAAAATAACTCACATGTAGCAGATCAATGCATGGAACACAGTAACATGTAACAGAAACCAGCACTGACACTAGCTTTTGAGCGTTAGTTAATATTCCAGCACCCTTCTATGGTGACAGCAAGACACAGTGTGTGTTGCAAACTCTTTCACAGCAGCTTGCTACAGCTTCAGATCTTAAAATGCAAATACCATTACCAGTGACTTGTCTACATATGATTTTTTTCTTCTACCAGTACAGTTTGTGATCAAATTAGAATACCACCTTCAAAATCCAGTGAGAATTACTTTAAAAATGGTACTTTGTTAAACAAGTCATGAATATTTGAAACATTTAGCATAAAAGTTTCTGGTTGTTTAACTATATATGCTTAAAAAACAAACATGTTACTATGCTTTTTCAGAAACTTACAGGAATTTCAGCTTCCTTGTTGGAGAGGCTGATGTTGTCACCAAATTCTCCACTAATTTCTGAGTTGAGGTCAAATGAGACAGGCTCCTGGATAAATAGAAATACAAATTGCAAAAAAGAATGTTAAAAGAAGTTGATGTCTAGACCTATCTAAAAATTAATTTATCATTTTAGACAAAGTACAATTTAAAATCAAAGATATACTCAGCCAATATATTAACCTTTATAATACTGAGGGAGGTACTTTTGTCCACCTTTTCCAAAATTTATAATCTAGTTGGTTACTTTGTACTTCAAAACGTTGAAAAAATATTTATTGTTTTTAATGAAGTCTTTTAACAGATAGATACTATAAATGTTTTAAATTATTCTGTTAAACTTAATCCAAAAATTTAAGCCTTAGTAGTAGATGGCATTTTCCCAATGAAATGACATATTCAATAATTTCATTTTCAGAACCCTGCTTACACATCAGTATCTCTTTAGAAGCTATGTGCGAGGAAAAGTCAAGAACAATCAAAGCATGATGCAAATCCTCACATCAGGTTTTGAGCTTCGACTTTGCAACTTGTTTCACAAGGAGCTGAAATAGCAAAAGAAGGTGAAAGAGTGAAACTTTCATTCTGTAGTGAAATGAAATAAAAACTTTCTAATTGTAACTTTGTGCTTGATACGGATCACATTCTAAAACTTTGGTTTGTATGCACTATTCTCTGTCTGTGAGTCAACTATAAACATAATACCATATCACAATTATATAAATTAACACTATTTCTTTACCACCAGTGAGCCACAGATAACACATAATTTACTTCAGTGTATCTCTGAGTCATGTGAAAATTGTCTCCTACATTGAACTTAAACTGTGGCCTCTGTCTTCTATTTATAGGAGACTACCAAGAATGTATTCTGCAGAACATGGCATAAGTGAACTATGTCATGTCTATTTACCAATTACAAGCAACAGTCAACTGAAAATGGGACAGATGGGAAAGAAAAAAGTAAACTTTTATTATTTCAAAAGTCACCATAACCATTTATACATTTATTTCACTGTGAGACAAAAAGGTCAATGCCTTCATGAAAAAATGTTTGCACTTGCCTATGGAACCATAAATGTAACCAGGTGTACACCTCTTTGTCTGAAGCAAATCTACAGCCACAAATCTCTGGCTTTATGGCTCAAAAGATATGGAAAATCATATGGGAAGAGATTAGGGTTGTCTGGAGGATGTGTAAGGGCTTCCCAGTGAAACTTCTGCAGTGTAATCAAAACAACCTTGGCAACATATGAACCCACATGTGATAAAATCCTGTTATATAAAAATCCACTCATTGCTGTAAACATTTCAGTTACACAGTCCAGTTAGTGTGTACCACCAAGAGCATAATCATTTTACTTACAGTTTCAGATAAACAAATCAACTAGAGAGCGATGAAAGAAAGTACCTGTATAAAAAAGTCACTTACTTCTGGCGGAGGTACTGTTGCCATGATCTCCTGCATGAAACTTGATCTTCTTCTCTTCCCCCGGTTTTGTATCTTGCTCAGTTTTAGGAAGACATCTTCCAAAGAGTCACAACCATGGTTACGAAGCAAGTCTTCTGGAGATTCCTCTGCCAAGAATTTTCCAGCACGCATCAAACCAATCTAGAAAAAAATTCAAAGTAGTAAGTACAATGCTAAGGTAGAACAAATGAAACTTCTAATAAAGTAGTTACTGTAATACTTATGAACATTAAAGTAAATGATCAGAAGGCATAGGATACATAAAGGTATGTGACAAGTGAAATACCAAAATTATTTTAAATAAATGGTCTGAGCAGTGCTGGTCTCATGGCTGCATGCCATTGGTCGTCACACTATTTCAGACCTGGAATCATGAGGTGATATGGTATGGAGGAGAGATGTACAGCCAATTCATCTTTGACTATGGCAAACTGTTTCACATACACTGAATTAGTTCTCGGCATTGTAGGTACTGAAAAAGTCAGAACTGTCATTCAGATTGATATCACATAGGTCATATTGGTGAAAAAACTGAGGATTGTGCTTGTAATGGTAGTGTCTCATCACAGTGGAAACAGTTCACATAACCTCACACATATATTGTACTTAGGTGAGACACTATACTAGATTTCTGTCTCATAAGAGGTTATGTTGATACAAGATGTTTATTGCATTTTAGTACACCACAAGAGTCTTTTAAGTTACTACCTGAAGTAATCCACTTTGTGAAGAGTGCAGTAGGTAAGATAGGTAGACGGTTTAACTCACACTCAGGAGGAGATGTATAGCTAGCTGCCCAAGTAAGATTTAGCTCAATTATGACAAGGGACTTAAGAAAATCCTCTCCTGAATTCTTTTGCTGCTGTTGTTGAGTTGAACTAGTTTTCCACTTCTAAAGACTTTGATGTTGATGGGATGTAAGACTCTAACTTCTTTTCCTTCAATGATGGTCTCAAGAAAAATCCAACAATTATATTACAATGCCAGGAATACTATATGGCAGACAGATCTACCTTCTTCTCTCAGCACCACTGTACATCCAACTGACAGTTATCTACAGTAGTACTGAAATAGCATTGTTAGCTGGAAAATATATATTGCTTCTCAGTTACAACCCATAGTCTTAGTTACAGCACTAATCCGTTTGTAGGCCTTTTATTGTGGTTTTAATGATGTTCTATACATTAGGCTGCAAGCACACAGTCTGGATGCTGCCACTTGCTGATCAATGGCACAGATTGATGTACAGAAAGTAGTACCAATGTCTAGCGTGCAAGAAATGACATTTCCTGGAAATGATGTGGAAGTTTTGAGCTAGTTCAAGAAAGTGAAATTTCATTGTGTGGAAAAGTCGCAATGTATATGGCACCAGCATCATATGTACCCCTAGAGTAGATCTTCAAGCTTCTGTAACTATTAAACATCTGAAACAACTGAGGTAATATAATTTGACTGTCTGTTTTTTTTAGCCTTGATAATGGCTTCAAATTGAAGATGAACTGGTTGGGTACTTATGATGCTGGTACTACATGTATTGTGCCCTTTCAGTCAATGAAGAGAGTCCAACAATTTCTCCAGGTACACCATATCCAGATGAAGCCACTCATTAATGATTAGATCCCATAGCACTACCAGACTGCATACAACTGATACAAATAGTCCCAGCCATTCTTGTGGGATTAAGATTGGATGATTTACTGAGTCAGTAGAGGTGTGATAAGGTGCCTTGAGTGTTAATAAAACCAGAAATATATAGGCCTATGGAGGTGGCTGTTGTCTGTCATAGATTTCCGTAGCACAGTTTTCTTGAAGATGGAGAGGATTGGGTGACAAATGGTCACTGATAGTGTTCAAATAAACATTTGTGTCCATGTTAATGGTATCTGAATGAGTGGACCCAAATCATGCTATGAAAAATACACCTAAAATATTAGAGAATCATTTCCAGCCTGAACTGCACCCTCCATAGTCAGTAGTTTCAAAGCTTCATTGGGCTCTTGGTGCACTTGACACCTGGTGTCATTTGAAAACAGACAAAATTGTGACTTGTCTGACCTCACTACATTCTTTGAGTCAGCTATGCCCAGTTTTTCTGTTGTTTCCTATTGAATATGCGCAGCTTTATGTAAACAATGACTTTTAATGAGGTACCCAATCCCAAATGTCCACTGCATGCAGTTCCCTTCACAACCGCTCACTCGGGAAATGATTGAGACGGGCCTGCATTCATTGACAGCAGCAGTTTCTGCCAGGTTTGAAACAAACAGGGCACCTTCCTTTACAGCATGTTTGTGGACACATTCAACACAATAGTTTATGTCTGCCATTGTGGCATGTCTCCATGTTAGTCAATGTTACTGTACTGAACACACACACACACACACACACACACACACCATAACAGAAGTTCTGTGAGGCTGTACCTCTTCTGCTCTTTTGCAGTCACTAGCAATGTCTTCCGACATCAGCCACGCGTGATTAGCCGAGCGGTCTATGGCGCTGCAGTCATAGACTGTGCGGCTAGTCCTGGCGGAGGTTCGAGTCCTCCCTCAGGCATGGGTGTGTGTGTGTGTGTGTGTGTGTGTGTGTGTGTTTGTCCTTAGGACAATTTAGGTTAAGTAGTGTGTAAGCTTAGGGACTGATGACCTTAGCAGTTAAGTCCCATAAGATTTCACACACATTTGAACAACATCAGTTGCCCATCATGAGCGCAATAGGAAACCAGCCCTTCATAAGGTAACCACAATACCTTATCTCTGAGGGATGTTGAGTGATGTTTAGGCAGTCTGCTAGTACAGGGTGCACAGATCACGTTCTGATAATGGTTCAACCCCCCATGCTCATTCTAATTTTTTTCTACCTGTGGGAAAGGAGATAATGTTTCTCTAAAAATACATTACTGTAATTATACTTGTCAAATAAAATGAATATTTATGAAGCTGATGTGAACTAATTACGTAGTCTTCTTCTTTTCTTTTTGCCTGTGCAAAGTCATAATGAGGAGTACACCTGCAGTACTAGGAAGTCTATACAGCCCTGCACTAGTGACTCCTACAGTACGAGAAATGTAGGACAGACATCTGCAAGATGGACTAAGAGTGCAGTGCCAAACTCCTGCAGATGACATGCCAGCTAGGGGCATTGCTTAGGGTTGACAACAGAGAATACCACCATCGGAAAAGGATTATCAGTTTAATCAAAGCAACAACCCAGTTGGGCTTACTTAGCCTTCTCGCACTGTTTCTAGTTATACGTGCCTTCCTCTGAACTCTGATTCTAGGGTCTGATTCTCTGAATGTATGTGTTATTAGTTCTTTTCCTCAGACTCACTGTTATTTCTCTCTTTGTAGATTTGCATATGCCAGGCAGCAATATTTGTTTATTCTTGTATCGTGTGGTTCTCTTACTGCACTTGAGTGCTCTACACTATTATTACCAGACAATGTATTTTCTGTAAATAAATATTGTTCCTTTATCTTTACCAGTAGCATGTCATTTACTCCATTTGAAAAAATCTGATGTCCCTTTGCGTTCTGGGAAATTAGGGGTTCTTAATGTTTTCCAGAAGTTGATGACTTCAGTTTTTCCTGGGATAATGACGTGCATGACTCTTGTCTCAGACAAGTGTACTTACAGCAAATGGCATCATAATTAATGATGAAAAACGCTAACTCCAACAACTTTTTCTGCCTTAATGTCAATACTGTGGGCATCTGCCCTACACCACAACAAATGGATCTAATTCCACAACTACTACCCCTACAATACTACCAGGAATAATGTCAATTTATAGCAATGCTCAACTTCTACTGGCGCCACCTCCTGCAGGCAGCCACTATTCAGACCCTGCTCATAGAGGTCGTAGAAGGGAGAAATATCAACAGTAAACAGAAACTGAAGTGGACTACTAACCTGCAGGAAGCCTTCATCCAGCTCAAAGACTATCTAGGCGACAACCATGGTACACTCACTTCACACACGCAGTTAACTACAGTGGCGGACACAAGTGATTTCATGATTGCTACCGTCCTGAAACAGGAAGTGGTGGCTGTAAAGTGGAGTGCAAGCTCCTTGAGATCTACAAGGCAATTCTTCAGTTTAAGGAGGACATGGAAGGTAGACCACTTTGTCATCTATGCATATCACTGACCACTAGCAGACTCAATCCATAACCCATTAAAAGACTTCTGTCCCAGATGTTTCCACCCCCTGGATTACATCACACACTTGTACAAGCAATATGCACCACATGAAAGACGTGGACACTGTCACTGATTATCTTTCACAGATCAGTGCCAGCTTGATGTCTTGAGACCTCCTCATGATACAACTGTGAATCTCAAAATTGAACAGCACCTGATACCAAGCACAACAATACAAATTTTGTATGAATCTCACAAAACTGAACTCACACCTTAATACCTCAGCCTTTTTGGAAGATCGTGTTTGATTTGTTCCGCTATTTATCACATCCTAGGATATGACTAACCAAAAACACGACTTGTTACAGGGCACTGCCACCATATGCACCACAGATTAGAAGAAATTTTGTATATGCTGATATTTTTTGGACCTGCAACTAAAAGTATTGTGATAATTCCCAACACTAATGTGATCATTCAGAGCAGTAGAGGAGTATGACGAGGGTATGTTGTAACACAGAAACAGGTTGCATATGAATGAAACCAGTAAATACAGATGTTCTCATTATTTCACGTGAGATAAAGTACAATAACAGCTGTTGTCCCAATATCCACCAGAAGATGGATATACAAGAAAAGATTGCCTTTGTCTACCTGGCTTCTATACCACTGACTTTTCAATACACTTTTTCTAATGCTTTCTCCGGCTAACAATCACACTTTACAGTTGACGATCTTCGTATCGTGAATGACATAAACTTATATTTTTGTAAGAAGTCCTCTTCGCTGCCTCGCTTTATTATTCCATACACATACATAAACATGTAAAAAGAAAAATGAAAATATTAAATGAGTCGAAATCCCACATCTACTCCAGGAGATGCATCAATCCTAGTCTTGGCAATAGTGCAATGTTTCAAAATTTACGGAACACAGATCTTCAGCTTTCCTGAAGTTAACAAAGGGGAGATACCCAGTTAACTTCAAGCACCTGGTGAATTTAAAGCGATTTTAGTTTACATATTACGTCAAGTCACATTAAGAAATTTATGTATCTGTTGTATATATTTTGCACATGAAACGATATTGGAGTGTTCTATCTTTTTTGTCTGCACAAAATCCAACTGGAAATGTTGGCAGTTGACCCTCAAACACTGGTCCCAGAAGTACATAAAACTACTAATTTTCACAGGCAGAAAGCGAACCCCACCTGACCTGTGCATTTGCATCTAGCTAGTTCTGATATAAACAGAGATTCTTCCAACCATCAGCCAAATTTCACAATGATTGCTCCATTCAATTTTATGTTTACTAGTTGTCATTCTTAACTACATGGCACCAAGTCGCTCTTAAGCAAGATTGTAAAACTTGACTGATAAATTTGTTCCACACATTGAGCCAGTCCGTCGCATGTTGTGAGTTCTGACTGCTGCATCTCTGAAGGCTAGGTATCCTACATTGCAGGATGAAAATGATATAGATTTCAGTTGTTGGCAGTGTAAGGAATGCGACAGATAGATAGACAGTCACCAATAGGTTACCAGACTCACCATGCCAGCTTGACGTGTCTCGTCGATGTAGTGAGTGGTGATGATGACTGTCCTGTTGCCTTCTTTGGTGATGCTCACCAGGTGATCCCAAATGCTGAAACAGTAATTGAACAATGTCACTATCACTGATAAATAGTGGCAAGCATGCGTTTGTTTTTGGTGCCATTCAAAGAAGAATCCAACAGCACTTGCAACCTCAATTTGTCTGCATTCACTACGAGAACAATGTGCATGAACACCAATACTGACAGAATCTGCAGTCAAAAATTAGAAAGAGGGACAACAATTGCTCATTATGTGCAGTTGAGACAAGTCTAATCCGTCTCTAATGGATGCCACAGTTGCAACATATTGTTGCAAAAGGTTTCAATAGTGTTAAAACACATCAGAAGGAAGTGGAGAGGTTATGTAATGGGGATAGACCAAAAGACTAGGCCTACCACATATTTAGATCAGCAGATACTGTAGTCTGTTGCAAAAGTTCATCTGGGAAGCAAAAAATTTTATCTATTTTGGACCTGCTTACTACATTCATGCCTAGTTCTTCCTCTACAATTTTTCCCCGCCACACTTCCATCCAGTATTAAATTGAGAATCCCCTGATTCCTCACGATTTGTCCTACCACCCGATCCCCTCTTTTAATAATGCTATGCCATAAGGTTTTTTCTCCTCAGTTCGATTCACTACCTCCTTATTAGTTATTCGATCTAATCTAATCTTCAGAACTCTCCTGTACTATCAAATTTCAAAAGCTTATATTCTAAACTGAAGAATTATTATCATATGAAGTTAATGAGTTTCGATTTATAATTTAATACTGCCAAGCGCGTAGAAAAATAGTGCTTCTCCTGCAAATGTACTTCACTTTAACAGCGCCAGCATAAAAAACACAGAACACAGATGTTAATAGTTAAATAGCGCTATCCTACTTCTTAATAACACACCAATTTCGTTTCATTCATTTACACTGCATTTGGGAATCATCACATAAAAACGTTCAAAGTAAAGAAATCTCTCGCACCAGCTATAGATTAGAACCCGCCTAGATACCTGATCACAGTAAAAATAGTGAACGAAGAACATTACCCGTGTGAAATGAGAGACTTCTTACTCTCTGCACTGTGTAAACATAGCAGCTCAAAAGTCCGTTAACATTTGAAAATCCGCCATTTCACGGTATAATGTAAGTAGAGAGGTAAAAAAAAAAAATCGCCACATTGCCTGAAATGCACGAGATTTTATTGAAAACGAAAACGAGTGCAAAACCTGGCCAACAGATGGCGCTCGACAGCGTACCCTCCAATCAGTACAATATCCAGCGTCGTCATGAACTGTTAGCCACCGGTTTTGTGACGCGGAGAGAATTTGTCGCATGAACATTTCAAAAAAATGATTGTCTGACGTGTTGTGGACCAACATTTCACATTCCGAGGGTCCGTCAGCATCCTCAACTGCAGAATTTGGGCTATCGAAACTCCTAGAGCTGCCGTGGAATCCCCACTGGATGACAGGAAAGTCAAGGTGTGATGTGGATTTATCACATCAGTCGTGAACGGACACGTCTTCTTCGAAGAAATGCTGATTTACAAACTGTCAGCATGACAGGTGCGAGGTACGCCGATATGTTACAGAATCGCGTCGACCCTAGCCTGGCAGATAAATACCTGCCTAAATGTACGACTTTTATGCTGGATGGCACTCCACTCCATGTTGATACAAGTGTGAAAGATATCTTGTGCACTTCGTTTGACGAGGATCGCGTGCTGAGCCGCTACTGCTATCATGCTTAAGGTCCCCTTCAGCCGCTCCGACATGTACTCAGATCTGTCTGTACAGACTGTTTGCGCAGACAAGTCGCTGCCTGTAAATTTGTCTGCGCTGTTGGTTGGTGTCCGCCCTACACAAAGTCTGGCAGGCTTTGAATTCACGCAGACCACACACAGACAAGACTGAGCGTTAAATGTTATCTCAGACCAATCGCTCAGTTCATTCATTGTGCGTCCTTGTTGGGTCGGTATTGTGATAAACAGAATTCAGTATGAGTGATGTTACGAGATTCTCAAGCTCGCGGATTTATTCCAGAGAGTTTGTAACAGAATTTATAGAACTTTACTGATCGTTACGATCTGTATGGAAAATGGAAATACGCTACGATCGCAGGTTCGAATTCCGCCTCGGCCATGGATGTGTGTGATGTCCTTAGGTTAGTTAGGTTTAAGTAGTTCTAAGTTCTAGGGGACTGATGACCTCAGAAGTTAAGTCCCATAGTGCTCAGAGCCATTTGAAACATTTGAAAATGGAAATAAATATACTCATTTTAGTCAATGTGGCGTCTTTGCACACATATAAACAGTTATACAGATAAAAACTTACATCAGCACGTAAAATACACTGCATTTCAAAGGTATTGTCCGTACTTAAATCATTCTGTAGTGTTTTTGGTTGCGAAATATTCAACGAATTTTTCTCGAACTGACTTATGTTCTAATGAACAGTGTGCCATATCTGTAATCCCATTAGCCGACTTGTATCCTGGGATATAAATTCTTCCACATCTTCTGGTGTATGCAGAAGTAAAGGAAAATCCTAAATCTTGCAGATAAAATCCCAAATGCGTTTTCCACAACTCTGCGAGTCTTTGATAAATAGTAGTGGAAAACATGCCTGTCTTCTGTTAAATTGTTCTGGATGAAAACTTTCATAAAATTCGTGCGCAACGAAACCGCCTGATCTCCGACTGAAACAAACGGTAGATCATCACTAGCTTCAGGTTTGGGAATTTTCAGTATATAACTCTTTAACCTTCTGTAGTTCCGTACATTCCAGGACACTTCCGTCAGAAATACGACCACTGACTCCATAATCAACCATTATGAACTCGTAGTTAGCGTTAACTTCAGCCAACAAAACTAAGCTGTCATATCCTCTGTTGATATAAAAGACTGATTCGCTATTTGTTGGAGGAAAAATCGAGACATCCTTTCCATCTATGGCCACCAGAGCATGTGGAAAATTTCATTTTATTTGAAACTCCCTAGCGATGTGTCTCCAGTCTTCCTAAGAGTTTGTAAACTAAAAATGAAAATACAGACATAGCTTTTAGTTGACACCCAGAAATCCTAATAGAATATGTTTCCTACTACCACACTTATTCCTTGAAACCGCATATAATTAAAAAAAAATGTTTGACAAGTTTTGTATTTCGCAATGTTTCAGTTGATATAAAAATAAACTCTCTGTCGTAGCATATGGAAGATGTTCATCACCTAAACAACTAAATAGTTAACGAGCCTGATGAACTAAGAGTTTCTGTCAGAAGCTAGTGTTTAGGATAACGGACAGTCTTCATTGTTGACCTTAAATACACGTACACCAAAATGTACGTGTAAAAAGAAAAAGTAAAAAAAACGCTCTGTCGATAGTGTGCAACACATTAAGTACACTGGGGAGAGAAGATGTTGCAGATGCTATGGGAACAGTGTATGCCGATAAGCTTAGACAACTGGAACCAATGCAAAGTCTTCGCCGAAATGCTTATCAGCGAACTTTTCATTGAGGCACAATTGCAAAATCTTAACAGAAACAGTAAAAATCTCGGACACGGGAATTTTGTACCGCATTTCGAAACATTCGATCCAAATGAATCTATGAAATATATGTCTCACATTTTAATACACCTACATTCCATGTTATGAATTTGTAAATAAATTTGTTTAGCAAATGTGTGACAGTACAAGAATAAGGAATTTAATCACACTAAAAATATTAAAATAAAAAATAAGGAGTTGTGATTAACTACTGTTCTCACTTTCAATATTGTTGGCTTAATACTGCATATGCAGCACACGTTTCTGGAATGATGTGACTTAATGATGATGATAACATCTAGAAGCCTCAGTGACACTAAAAGTCTCTCGTAAGCACGTACTGATTTTCTCATTACGCTATCATGTGTCTGTATGTATGGTGTGAGAGGTTTCAAAAGCAATTAAAATGTTTCTTCGTCCATTCTTAAAGAGTTGAACCAATCAGCTTTTTCAAATTTTAGCTCCTTTAAAAGATTAACATTTGAGAGTGACACACGATTTAGAAGCCAGTCCTTCGTCCACCTTTCAAGTTGTGGCCTCTTTCTTTTTTTCAGCAAGACAGCATAATTGCATTGTAAGCAAATTTACTCAGTTTGGCCATAACCTCTATATTGTTGTCCGATGCATTCAAGACTGAGCAAAACTGTACCAACTGTTGGAACACGCAAATGCGGTCTAAAATAGGCAGACCTGTTACGCAAAAAGTCGTTGCGAATCTATTCTGCATAGACAGAGACTCTCCCAGATCTCCAGATCTCAACCCTTGAGTATTGGTTGTAGGGTTACCAAAAGTCTAACGCGATAGTCCGACCTCACTAGGAATGCTAAAAGACAACGTCCGATGGTAGTTTCTCACAGTACCTATTAATATGCTAGACAGTGCCCCTCGACTGGAGGTATTGTTGTTGAATGACAGCTGTCATGTTCAGCGTTTGTTATAAATAACATTGCATTTGCTAAAATTCAGTTGTTGTGCTAATTACTGCTTTTGTATCATGTGAAGCGCTATCTGTTGGTCATTTTAAGCACTATTTTTGGTTTCAATAAAACCACATGTTATTTGAAGCATCTCTACCTATATTGTATCATGAAGTAATGAATTTTCAAATGTTAACTGGATTTCTGGGTCATCCTGTACTTCGCACTCCGGCATTACGCGGCTGCCGTGGGGCGGAGCGGGTGACAAACAACAGGTGCCGCGAAAGTTTCAAAAATGTACTTTCAGAAGGTCATAATTACAGCCAAAATTTTCCCGCGGGGTCGGTTTCTTGGGCTGATAATTTTCTTCTAAAAATAAGAGATCAAGTTTGTGACGCTTCCTTGTCAGAGCACTGAGACTTCCTGGAAACACCGTACATCTTCGTTTAACGGATTGGTGGGATGAACTGATTCTCTGGTCAGGCACTTCACCTCCCTAGTACGACGATGCGGTATGCAAACCGGTCATCCGGTTGACGACCGCCTTTACCCATTAGTCTCTCCTGGCACTAAACTGGACATTTATCTAGCGCAATGGTAGCCAAACTGAAGCGAACCACGGATTCGTGCGGTCTGCGGTTCTCATTCGTGTTTTATAGTAACATGCATCTCTTAGCTGACAGTCGAATTCAAAAACGTCAGTTAACGTTAAGATCTCCCTAAGAGCGTAATTTTCCAGCTTAGTACCTAACAAAAGTGGTTACAGAGACAGTGCGCAACTCTTACCGATCAGCTGCTATGGTATATATTTCAGACGGAAGTAACAGGGATTTCTGAAGAATGCACATCTTGAGATGCGGTGCATATTTGTAGCGACAAATACGAAATTAAATTGACGTTGTTGTAATGTAACACAGTGAGCAGAAGATAAATGACATTCAAAACATTTAGTAAACTTTTGTGATTGTGTGTCATATGGTTAATCCATTTAAATATGAGTACCATTATTGTTATTAATTAATAGTGGGTAAAGCAATAGGGAGAGACGGGTAATATAAAATATGCACAGAGCCAAGAGGGAATCATAAGAGTGGACGACCAAGAACGAAATGCGAGGATAAAAAAGGGTATAAGACAAGGGTGTAGTCTTTCACCCCTACTGTTCAATATGTACATCGAAGAAACAATAATGGAAATAAAAGAAAGCTTTAGGAGCGGAATTAAAATTCAAGGTGAAAGGATATCAATAGTACGATTTGCTGATGACATTGCTATTCTCACTGAAAGTGAAGAAGATTTACGTGACCTGCTGAATGGAATGAACAGTCCATTGAGTAAAGAATATGGACTGAGAGTAAATCGAAGACAGACGAAAATAATGAGAAGTAGTAGAAATGAGAACAGCGAGAAACTTAACATCAGCACTTATGGTCATGAAGTAGGAGAAGTTAAGGAATTCTACTACCTAGGCAGTAAACTAGCCAATGACGGAAGGAGCAAGGATGACATAAAAAGCAGACTAGTACTGACAGAATGGGTATCCTTGCCCAAGAGAAGTCTACTAGTATCAAACAAAGGCCTTAATCCGTGGAAAAATTTCTGAGAATGAACGTTTGGAGCACAGCACGGTATGGTAATGAAACATGGACTCTGGGAAAACCGGTACAGAAGACAATCGAAGCATTTGCGATGTAGTGCTGCAGACGAGTGTTGAAAATTGGGTGGACTGATAAGGTAAGGAATGAGGAGGTTCTGTGCAGAATTGGAGAAGAAAGGAATATGTGGAAAACACTGACAAGGTGAAGGTACAGGATGATGGATTATCTGTTACGACGTCAGGAAATGACTTCCGCAGTATTAGAGCAAATAACTGAGGACGTAGGTTGCGAGTGCTACTATGTAGTGAAGAGTTGTCACAGAAGAGAAATTAGTGGCAGCCCACATCAAGCCAGTCAGAAGACTGATGACACAAAAGAGAAAATCGTCGTCCGCTTACACAGCCATCACAACACTTGTCTGTTATAGCGTCACAACTTTGGGTCCACTGAGGATGGCAGCAATTTGAAACAGATGATAGTCCACACGAAGTATCCCAAATGGTGCCGAATTTAAAGGATCAGCACCTGGGGGCCGGTGGCCAACTTACAAGGGGAGGCCACGACGCTGGGAACGAAGTACCCCATGAGGACAACAAAATGTGTAAGCAGTAGCACGTACTTCTCAAGCGTTATTGAGAAAATCGCAAGATAATTTCGGTCGTCAAATATATACCTGTGCGTGGCCAGTTTTACCATGAAGTGGAAGCAGCCGGGTGGAGGATAGCTCAGCGTGTTCGGTCAGAGGGCTGCGTGCTCTCTATAATAACAAAAAAAAGGTGAGTCAAGGAATCAAGGATCAACTTGAACGTATGTCTTGTGACGTCCGCCAAGACGCCAACGAACTAAATCGGGGGGGGAAAAAAAGTGGTTAGCGTTCAAGCCCCCTAATCACTGGATCGAGTCCCGTTCGTCTATATTTTTTTTTTCATTTTCAACACAGTCACTATCTTTACTATTTATATTACAATTGATACAATGGGGAAAATACGTGTAATTGGATGAACTTTTGTTAAATTTACAATGTTATTTGGCAGTCTACTAATTTTTATCATCAGAAATAATGTAATGTTGATAACTATCGACTAGTAAACGACCAGACGCATAAAGTGATACTGAAATTGTATGCTTGTCCGTGATTTGAGAAATCTCTTGTACCTGCAAGGAGCCCGAAACGACTTGTTACCTCCAAGTTTTGACCGGCACAGACGGCTTTCGAAAGATGTACAATTAACCGTCGCTTTAGACATTACGAGTACAAGTTGCGGGATGGTATTTTTCGTAAAAACATGAAAGTTAAACGGCACCAGCTGCTACGTTTGCGCATACGCAAGGTCTTATGACGTTTTCGTGGAAAAACAAATGTCGTTAACATTTTCAAAAATCTATCTTTCAGATGATAATTTGGAAGCAAACCATGCACAACGCAGTATTTTCTTAAAAATCGACGCTGATAATTGGTTATGCAGTATCGAGAGTATTTTAATAGCGTCTTCCGAGAAGCAATTTCTCGTTCCCTTTCGATTAAATACGAACAGTTTTGAAGACACGGACAAACATACATTTTCAGTATCACTTTATGGGTTTGGTCGTTTACTAGTCGATAGTTATGAATGTTATATTATTTGTGATAATAAGAATTAGTAGACTTCCAAATAACATTGTAAATTTAAAAAAAGTTTGACCGATTACACAGGTATTTTTCCCACTATATCAATTGTAACATAAATAGTAAAGAAAATTATTGTGTTGCAAATAAAAAAAATGACGAACGGAACTCGAAACAGCGGGTTGAACGCCAACCACTTTTTTTTTAAAAAAAATAACATTGCTCGTTGAATTTGTTTATGGCGGACGTCCTATGACACCCACTCAGTTTGTTCGTTGATCCGTTCGCCCATTAATTTTATTAGGATGGGTAGCTAACGCTCTGACCAAACACGCTGAGCTAGTGTACCGGCTCCACTCGGGTGCAGCCGCTTCATGGTGAAAATGGCCACGCACGCACACACACACACACACACACACACACACACACACACACACACACACACACACACACATATATCTTGCGATTTTCTCAATAATGCTTGAGAAGTACGTGCTACTGCTTACACGTTTTGTTGTCCTCATGCATTACTACGAGTGTACGAGGTTTACAGTAAATCCGCGTTCCAAACGTTGTGGCCTGCCCTTGTTAGTCGCAAAATTCCTATAGCTAGTCTATTAGGAGCTCTTAACATACTAATTTGTGTAGGTTACCAATTAATAATGAGATTAGTCTACATTTGTGCCCAAGGTGCCGCCCCACATTGTCAATATTGGCTCTTGAGCAGATCTAGCGAGTATGTGTTTAGACGAAAAATGCGAATTCGCACTACATTCCACGACAGTGATCGTTGGGTGAGTCTGTTCTGAGATCTGAGGAAGGGAGACGGTGTATGGCGAATCGCTACGTGGTTCAAAAACGAAGTGTTGGCCGATGAGAACAGAGCTTTAAGTCTGGTAGCCTCACCTCTGCCTGAGGACGGGGTCCACGCCGACTGTGGGCTCGTCCAGGATGAGCAGCTCGGGGTCGTGCACCAGCGCTGCTGCCAGGGACACGCGCCGCTGCTGGCCGCCGCTGCAACACACCGACGGCAAATGTTGTAGTCATAGGCCTAGCTGCACCTCCGCTTCACCGTGCTCCTGGCTTCACGATGACCCCCACAGCAACGGCATCAATTGGAGACTTAATCTTACCTTAGCCCGTCAATTACTAAAAAGTAGACAAAAGTTAAGATGGCGGTTTTAACGCTTCAGGTATTCTACATAGTCCCTCCCCACCTGAGTACAGTGCACAGAACATTCATACAACCATGTGAAACAGTCAGAGAAGTCCTTCTTTGGGATGTTGTTCAACTCGCGCGTCAATCAGCTTTGATGTTGGCTATGTCACCTAAGCGCTGCCCCTTCACGTGAATTTCTGCACTTTGTAGATTCGTGGTACGTTCCTATTGATATTACCAAGCCTCGTCGCAGTGGTGATATTTTTGGAAAAGAAGTGCCCATGTTTCGCACTTCAATGAAGTTGCAGCAGGCGCACACGCGTCGTTTTTACTTCTGAGTCAAGGACTCCGGGCAGATTTTGCGCACACTTTTCTTCGAAATATTCTGGAGAATGTGTTGAACACTTGGTTTGGAGACGCTGTTCAACTGTGATTTGTGATAAAAGAACATTGACACATTGTGGCCGACATCCGTTACATAATATTGCCTGCTCAAAGCTGACTGGTCGAATGGCGTGTTCATCGTTTACTGTCGTTAGTTCAAGCTGCCACCCTTGTTACTGCGCTGATGTCGCTTCTGGACGGATTCAGCTGCAGAGCCCTGTGCTACTTTAAGGACACTGGATCGGATGAGAGATTTTGTGACTTGAATTAGCAACAAAAATCACTACGTGTTCTTTGTCAATATAAAATGGAAGGTCATTTACTTATAACAAGGACCGGAACAATTCCAATTTCAAAAGCTGTGGAGCACCAGAAGTAACTTGACTTCACTCAGAAGATTCACCACGAAAACTGTCTGAGCTATCAGCATAGTCCTTTGCTTCCTGCCAGTTAAATATGAAGTTTATCCAAAAGCCATAAACTTTAAGGTTTTCGGAAGGAATGTTATGATTTTCACATTCGAATGGAATTAGTCAGGTCAGAAAAATTCCTGGGAACTGATATTTTGTCGTAGTACATTAAATAGTACATGGCACCTTCAGTGGAGATATTCTTCTAAAATTTAAATTGTGATTAACCCAGAACCTCAAAATTTGCAGAAATGATCAACTACTACTTACAACACTGCCTACTACAAAACGTTTGAGAAAGTAAATAATAGGGAAAAGTGTCCACACTTATTAATATCTGTCATTTATTGATATTTGTCCTAATGCCTTTCTTAAATGGCGATTTGACAATGACACAATATGAACAATATCTTGTGACAGCGATGCATTACATATATGGGTGCATACAACATATATATATATATATATATATATATATATATATATATATATATATATATATATATACCTTACTTAAAATGTTATCAACCGTAAGATGATTTTTACTTTTAAGAGAGTTAATTATTTTCTTGGTTGCATGGAAGAGGTAGGAGTGTCTCAGATCGATTAAATGCTTGTGGTGCTGACTGCTTTACACGCTGAAACGCTTTTTCTATTGAGATTTTTCTTAATTACTGAAACAAGATACTTCCGTAGAAATGTTTATATTGCTGTGATTGCTTGAATCTGAGAACATATGCGCATCGATATTCTAAAACATTATTAATAGTGTTTTTCTTCTAAAGGGAATGCCTCACTGCCGCAGTAATAATATTCTCTTAGTGGTAGATCTTTTGAGGACGATGTTTGGAGTCCTATAACACTTTTGATATCGACTACCACTTTTTTGTCTCCTGTTGTGCCTTAATTCTAGCTTCGTCACCTCAGTTCTCTATTCCACGTAACGATCGTACATAAGGATGTGGCCACAAATTTAAGTATACTTTATCATCTCCTAAAGTAGAGATCTTTTCTTATCGATTCTTCAGTACCACTTTCCTATTCAGTCACTTACTAAACAAACGTATCACTATGCACAATCGTCGAAGAGTCGTTGGTGGACCATATATTCCAGGATAATTCTGAAATTCTTGGAGAAATTTTATTAAGATGGTGCACATATAACATATTATCTGGGGAAAAGTGTGTTGGTGTAAGACCCCCATAGCAGCGTGGGTAAAGATGGGAACTTTGTAATTCCTGAAGGAATTTCAGCTAAAACTGGTATACATATGACTTACTAAATGGAAAAATTATGATTGAAGTAAGCAACTCTAGCACCCGTAGGGGCAGAGTCTGAGGGGTGCAAACGGATGACGTATAGCAAGCTGTAGAAAAAGGTGCCATTAGTGTCGGATCTATAGTCCTTGAAATCTCTAGGCCAATGGACGGCAGTCTATGTGTAGTCAAATAGAATGAATAAAACTATATAGAACTTCTGGAAACTTTTAGCAACGAGTAGAAATCCGTAGAATTTTATAGTGTAGAAGGAACAATACCTACAATAAATCGCTTTCCTATGGCATTATGATCCGCGAATGCAGCAATTGCCCTACATCAATAGGAAGTATACAAACACTAGCATTTGTAAATGAAGGTTGAGGGAGAGGGTCCTAGGAAAAGGGTGGGAGTATAAATAAATCAGTGGGCAATGTGTAACCAGGTGTTCTTACAAACAAAGTAAACTTCTACAGTGTTCAGTTTGTAATTCAATTGATGATAAGCTCATCGGACAAAAAAATTGGTCAGCACTAGAGAAGTCATTAGAAGCATCATTTAATACCGTGTAATTCCGCCCCTGGACTTAATAACACCCTGGATTTGGTTAGGAAGTGAGTCCAGAAGATTGTGCAAGTATGGCGCATCCAGGTTAAGTCACTCACTGAGGATTTTATCGTGCAATTCCATCAAATTTCGGGGATGCCGATGGCGGCATTTTTACTGCTGTTCCAACGTGTCCCACAGATATGATTCAAGTCAGGTGCTTTACCGGGTCAATGTAGACGTAATAAGGTGGGGGAGTGTTCAGAAAAGCAGTCACATATTCTTCCAGTCCGATGAACTTAGCTGCTGTACTGAAAAACAGGGATATCAACAGCATAATCATCATGCAGATGTTGACTGAAGGAGAACACCTGACCATTCAGAATGTTGGTGGTCACCTCAGTGAGCGGGCCCAATTCATGATAAGAGAACCACCCTGAAAACATCAAGTAACCACTTCCGGCTTGCACGTGACCTTGCACACATTCGGGATGAAATGGTTCATTTGGCCTTCGATGCATTCGACGAAGAGCACCATTTGGGTAAATACAAAAACGTGATTCGTCAGACCACATTACGTTCCGCAGTCAGCTACTGCCCATGGACGAAGATTTCTAGCCCGCTGAATACGTGCAACTTTATGTGCCTGTGTGAACAATGGCCTGTTGCGAGGTGACCGACTCGAGATGTTATTAACATGCAATTACCGTCGCAATGTTCTCTCGCTAACAGGGGAGGATGCGCCTTCATTCACTGCCTGCAGCAAAGAGTTTGATTCCCAGGCCATGAAACGCGTCCCGGGTCCCTATCAGTCAGGGTCTTTTCCCGACCACAATTCTGACATCGTGTTTCATGGCCACTTGTGCGAACTGTCCGCCGCGAAACACCAACAAATCCATCAAATTCACACATCGTATGGCCATGGGTACGGCCAAAGACGATGCCCTTTTTGCCAATTTGTTACGTCCTTACCTTACCCATATTTATGTACAATGTCCGTTTTAAACATACAGGAAATGTCTCAATGATCGCTAGTGTCTTATGCTCACGTCAGGCAGTACGTGCGCTGTTGAGCATGTGACTCAATCGCTGCGCCATCTGTAAATGTTTTACGATTATCTGTGCGCAGGCACTGAGTGACTAACTTTTTGTCCAGTGAGCTCACTTTCTTATGAATGTTCCTGTGCTGTGACAGGGGCGATGAAAGGCTGCATCTGAGTACGACTTACCTGAGTTCCTTGACGAACCTGCTGGTGTTGGGCAGCTTCAGCAGTTCGATTAAGAAGTCGAACTTGGCATCGACCTCCTTGGCTGACATGCCTGCGAGCCATCCGAAGTATGTCAGCGTCTCCCTTATGCCGAACTCACCGTACAGGGCTATCTCCTGCGAAAGAAAGGGGAGAAGCGTATTGGTTGGAATGCACAGATGCTTAGAAGCTACACAATGCGACCTTCTTTTCGTAAGTACCCAACAAAATAAATAAATTATGCAAGAATTTCTTGCTTGTTATGATTTTTATGTTCACTGTTCGTAGCAAAAAGAGAAAACTTTTTCGGTGTGTGTGTACAGCGTTTATGGTTTTTATGTCTTCTCGTCGTCTTACTCATAGATAGAGCAGCAACGCAACACACACTAATGGGGTAAGAAGCTACCATGTGATAAAATTTTCGAGGTATTGCAAATGTGATTGAAGGTATTTTCTGAGTTTCCAACCTATGTGACTATTCAATTTTTGTGTGCAGTGCTGCGAATGCGCATCTAGTAGTTTCCTCAGCTATTGCAGACTGTGGTTTTACGTGTGCTCGCTGCCTGGACTTCAACTAGTCTGATTGACATCACATCTGTGATGTGAATACGTTGACGCTTTAATGACGACATTTTTCTCTCTATACCCGTAATATGTCTTTTTCTCCAACCTGTATTTTATTTTTAGAAGCGTTCAACTTTTATGCTTGAGAGTGCTTGCAGTGCTCGAGAAAAGATAAAAGAGTTTTTTCCCCTCATAGCTCTACTATAATTAAGTGTATCGGGTAGTATACCAAAGATTGAAACTTCCTGGCAGATTAAAACTGTGTGTCCGACCGAGACTCGAACTCGGGACCTTTGTCTTTCGCGGGGAAGTGCTCTACCATCTGAGCTACCGAAGCACGACTCACGCCCGGTCCTCACAGCCTTACTTCTGCCGGTATCTCGTCTCCTACCTTCCAAACTTTACAGAAGCTCTCCTGCGAACCTTGTAGAACTAGCACTCCTGAAAGGAAGGATACTGCGGAGACATGGCTTAGCCACAGCTTGGGGGATGTTTCCAGAATGAGATTTTCACTCTGCAGCGGGGTGTGCGCTGATATGAAACTTCCTGGCACATTAAAACTGTGTGTCCGACCAAGACTCGAACTCGGGACCTTTGCCTTTCGCGGGCAAGTGCTCTACCATCATTTTTTTTTTTTTTAATCTCATTTTGTTCACTCTTGTTCGTTGCATCTGCTCGGGGCGGACGTCGTAAGACATCCGTTAAAGTTCGTTGTTGATCGATTAGCTCAGTTTTTTTTATTACAGAGGGCTGCTAAACCTCTGACCGAACACGCTCAGCTACCGTGCCGGCTGTCCATCTGAGCTACCGAAGCACGACTCACGCCCGGTCCTCACAGCCTTACTTCTGCCAGTATCTCGACTCCTAACTTCCAAACTTCGAGTCTCAGTCGGGCACACAGTTTTAATCTGCCAGGAAGTTTCATATCAGCGCACACTCCGCTGCAGAGTGAAAATGTCATTCTGGATACTAAAGTTTGTCGAGATGTGGGGTATCTTACAAATCACTAAAAGATGACGATATTTGGACTAGGTGTACGGGAGATTTGAGACGGTGGAACTGAAAGTTATGTACAGTGCTTAGCTCCTGCATTGTGTTTCAAACACAGTTTAATGAAATTAACCTAGCCTTTATTAAAATCTGAAAAAACATTTATTCTGTAAATTAAATTCTATAATTTCTGTTAGTTGTTAATAACTAATCTGTTTAGTAACATCTATGTTTTAATTAGAATTTTTGCAATTTCCGGTATTATACTGAACTCTGTATTAATAATAAAACTGTAAAACCGGTGTGTCTGTCTGTTTTTCTTTGAATACACTAATCTCCAAAACTACCAGACGGATTTCTATGCCGTTTTGACTGGTGACTTCAGCGTAGCTTCGAGCAACGTGTAGGCTTCATTTCATCAAACCCGGATCACGGAAAAAATATACCCATCAGCGTTATAAAAATGTATGTTCCACATCTACTCCGAAACCACTGGACCGATTTCATCCTAACTTCGTATACAAATCGCGTACTGTCTGGAACAAACGTTCTGGAGGTAAAAACCACCTATCACAGGGGCTGTGGGTGAAAAATAATTGTAGGCCATGACCCACGAATACCGACAATTTGTTCAGCCAATATTTGAGAACGAGAGAACTTCGTAACTTGCAATAAACTTTACAGATAATTGCAAATCTTTACGAAATGTTTTCTAGCTTACAATTCATAATATATACCTTACTGCATTTTCGCTGTCCATGCAGTAAAATTGGCGCATCAGGCATGACGTGATGACTTATAAATTTATTACTTCTTTGCTGCTAACTCTATTTGCTATACATTTAGCAGACAGTATCTATATATGCTGCTAAAGTAGCTGCAAAATTATATCATTGCACGACACAGAGAGAGGAGCAGGAGCAAGACAGGGAAAAGGAAGGAGAGGAGTGAAGAGGGAGAAGGGAGAAGAGGAGATGGAGAGAGGGGGAGGAGGAGGAGATAGACAAAGACAGGAGGGAGAAGCAGATGGGCAGAGAGGAGCGGGGGGCGGTGGACAGAGAGAGGGGGAAGGAGGAGATGGACAACTAGAATTGACATAAATACACACCCGGGCAACGCCGCGTACTCAGCTAATAAGTAATAACAGGTAGAGCAATGCAATGATGCCGGTAGTCAAATAATAATACGTAAGTATCCATACGAAATATTTGTTATTAAACAATAAATTAATTATTTTGATATCAAATGTACAGTTGCATGATAAGTCTTTAAAGTAGAATTCTTAATATTACATCAAGTTATTCGTTTGAATTCATTTCCTTTGTTGAGGGTATGGTCGTTCTCTCGTAGCAACTCCAAAGAAAGCGTGTTTCTTCACGATACGCTTTTCGCTTTATCGAGGTAAAGCATCAGTGGCCAGTAATTAAGTTATTTACATTTTGATTTGCTTTAAGATAGAAAAACAGTTCGTTAACAATATGTTGGTTTTTACTTACGGTGATTTTCGCTTGATTTCTCGCCTACATCGGGAAATGCCGTCTGCAAGCACATCGTTAATGTTTTTCTTCGTTACACACTGATAGTTGTGGTCTAATGTTCAGTTACTCTGTAGCACTAGACATTTTTTTATGTTTTTCACGGCACGCTTTTTCGCACACAACTGTTTTCTATTTGTTTTTGTACTTCTAAGTATGTACTACGGGTTTTGTTTTGTAGTGTTGCCAGCATAACTTCGCTCCTAGTTTTTGCCTTTGACCTATGCTCTTTTTTTGTTTATTGTATGTGTATAATTCTGTTTAATTATATTGATGTGTATTTATACGCTGTGTATGAGTAGGGAACGAATAGTGATAGTTTTTTGGGTTGGGGAGAGTGAGCCATGAGGAGTGGACATAAGTGTATAGTAGTGTGGTGGAGTGTGAATTAGAAGACAAGGTAAGTAGCAAGAAGTGAAATGAGATTAGGAGGGGTCGGAGGGGGGGGGGGGGGGGGTGCAAAGTGCTGGGACCTGGAAGTGGAAGAGGTTTCAACGTGAACTGTGATGATATTAAAGCTGAACCACACACATACACATTTTAAAACTACTGAACTTCTTGAACTTGAAAGTTAATCCGCAAATATGTGTTTAAAATACAGGGTGTCCCAAGAAAACACCGACGAACTTAAGGGACAAGTACCTCACACCAAAACAAGAAGAAAATGTTGAATAAACAAGGGGTCTAAAGTGCACACCTTAAGAGATATAAGCACTTGTTCATTTTCGTTATTATGAAACACATCTCTTCTACTTCAAGCTCTTTGATTTTCATATATTGGGAAGAGACAGCATGGAGAAAGGGAAGAAAAAATGTCTAGAAAACATGGGCTGTAAACTGCACACCTTAAGAGCTATGAGCGCTTGTTCAGTAGAAGAGATGTGTTTTACACTAGCGAAGATGAACAATTGATCGTAGCTCTTGAAGTATGCATATTAGACCCCATGTTTACTAGACTTTTTTTTTTTTGGTCAAATTTCCTCCTCACAAAATATGGAAAGCAAAGACCTTGCGATAGAAGAGATATTTTTCATAATATCGAAGATGAACAAATGCTGACACCTCTTAAGTTAGGCATTTTAGAGCTCAAGTTTACCAGACATTTTTAACTGGTCCATAAAGTTCGACGCTGCTCTTTGGTATACACAGTACACATGATTACAGGCGGAACTTAGTGGCAAGTTACAAATGTCACTAAAATACGAATTAATTTACTGCAACTTGTAGTCCTAGCATCAAGGAGTATTTAGCATTTTAATTTCATTCCTCATGAATTATCCCCACTGAGCAACTACATTTGTTGAGTTCATTTGTTCAAATGTTCAAATGTGTGTGAAATCTTATGGGACTTAACTGCTGAGGTCATCTGTCCCTAAGATTACACACTACTTAACCTAAATTATCCTAAGGACAAACACGAACCTCCGTCGGGACCAGCCGCACAGTAGTTCATTTGTCTCTGTTGTCAATGTCACCCCCGTTAAGACTCTTGCTAACCCTCATACTCGTTCCTAACTAATTCACCGTTAGTTTCCAGGCCGCGCTCGTAATTTTGAAACGGCAAGTGCTGGGTGTGCGGATGAGGCGCGCTGCTGACCTGTGGCATGTAGCCGATGCGCGGGCCCGGGACGCCGGAGCCTCGGGAGCCGGGCCGGCCGCCCAGCACCCAGATCTCGCCGCCGTCGAGGCGCCGCCGGCCCACGATGCAGCTCAGCAGCGTCGTCTTGCCGCACCCGCTCGCGCCGAGCAGGCCGTAGCTGCAAAGTAACGACGCGTGTAAAAACGACACAGAAACGGTGGCGCCAGCGCTGGAAACAAGTAAAGAGCGGCCTTTAGTACACTACTGGCCACTAAAATTGCTACACCAAGAAGAAATGCAGATGATAAACGGGTATTCATTGGACAAATACATTATACTAGAACTGACATGTGATTGCATTTTCACGCAATTTGGGTGCATAGATACTGAGTAATCAGTACCGTAGTCAGAACAACCACCTCTGGCCGTAATAACGGCCTTGATACGCCTGGGCATTAGTCAAACAGAGCTTAGATGGCGTGTATAGATACAGCTGCCCATGCAGCTTCAGCAGGATACCACAGTTCATCAAGAGTAGTGACTGGCATGTTGCGACGAGCCAGTTGCTCGGCTACCATTGACCAGACACTTCAATTAGTAAGAGATCTGGAGAATGTGCTGGCCAGGGCAGCAGTCGAACGTTTTCTGTATCCAGAAAGGCCCGTACAGGACCTGCAACATGCGGTCGTGCATTATCCTGCTGAAATGTAGGATTTCGCAGGGATCGAATGAACGGTAGAGCCACGGGTCGTAACACATCTGAAATTTAACGTCCACTGTTCAAGGTCTCGTCAATGCGAACAAGAGAACCGAGACGTGTAACCAATGGCACCGCATACCATTACGCCGGGTGATACGTCAGTATGGCGATGACGAATACACGCTTCCAATGTGCGTTCACCGCGATGTCGCCAAACATGGATTCGACCATCATGGCCACCCGGGATTAGCCGAGCGGTCTAAGGCGCTGCAGTTATGGACTATGCGGCAGGTCCCGGCGGAGGTTCGAGTCCCCCCTCGGACACTGATGTGTGTGTTTGTCCTTACGATAATTTACGTTAAGTAATGTGTAAGCTTAGGGACTTGTGACCTTAGCAGTTAAGTCCCATAAGATTTCACACACATTTCAACATTTTGAAAGACCATCATGATAATGTAAACAGAACCTGGATTTATTCGAAAAAATGACGTTTTGCCATTCGTGCACCCATGTTCGTCGTTGAGTACACCATCGCAGGCGCTCCTGTCTGTGTTGCAGCTTCAAGGGTAACCACAGCCATGGTCTCCCAGCTGATAGTCCAGGCTGCTGCAAACTTCGTCAAACTGTTCGTGCAGATGGTTGTTGTCTTGCAAACGTCCCCATCTGTCGACTCAGGGATCGAGACGTGGCTGCACGATCCGTTACAGCCATGGGGATAAGATGCCTATCATCTCGACTGCTAGTGATACGAGGCTGATGGGATCCGGTACGGCGTTACGTATTACCCTCCTGAACCCACCGATTCCATATTCTGCGAGCAGCAGTGTCGCTGTACGGTAAACCGCAATAGCGATAGACTACAGTCCGACTTTTATCAAAGTCGGGAACGTGATGGGAAACATTTCTCCTCCTTACATGAGGCATCACAACAACGTTTCACCAGGCAACGCCGGTCAACTGCTGTTTGTGTATGAGAAATCGGTTGGAAACTTTCATCATGTCAGCACGATGTAGGTGTCGCCACCGGCACCAACCATGTGTGAATGCTCTGAAAAGCTAATCATTTGCATATCACAGTATCTTCTTCCTGACGGTTAAATTTCGCGTCTGTAGCACGTCATCTTCGTAGTGTAGCAATTTTGATGGCCAGTAGTGTACTTGGTGTGTGAAGTATGGGTGACCAACGGAAAACAGATGTTTTTAGAGTGGCTAACACAGCGCTGTCAGTGGTAGGATGGACATGACAGAATGTGTCACTCACTCCGCGACAGTCCGCCATTTTAGCAGCTATGGAACCGCATCGCGTCTCTACCAAAGTACCTTTATCCTAAAGGATGGCAAGTGATTACTTTAAGGGCAGCTCCGACCCAGACGCCCTGTAGCGGGCATTTAACTGTCTCCAAACAAACGCCGTTTGCGATTTTAGTGGTATCAAGCGAGAGCTCATTGGAGGGCAGGGTGGAGATTTGTTACTTTTTCTGATGAAAGCTGGCAACAGTGCCAGTGATGGCCGTATGTTGGTTACAAAGAGGCCAATCCACTTCGATACTAGACACACTGGACCTACACTTGGAGTTGTGTTCTAGGGTGCGATTTCGCATGACAGCAGGACCAATCTCGCTGTTATCCCACGTCCCCTGACTGCAAATTTGTACGTCAGTCTGGTGATTGCACCTGTTGTGCTGCCATCCATGTACAGCATTCCAGGGGATGTTTTCCAACAGGATAACACTCGCCCACATACCGCTGTTGTAATTAGACATGCTCTACAGAGTGTCGAGATGCTGCCTTGGAACACTCGATCACCAGATCTGTCTCCAGTCGAGCACATATGGAACACCATCGGACCCCAACTCCAGCGTCATCCACTATCATCATTAACCGTCTCTGTATTGACGGGCCAAGTGCAACGGGCACGAACTCCATCCACAAGCTGACATCCGGCATCTATATAACACAATGCACGTGTCTTTGCATGCTTGCATTCAATATTCTAACGGTTACACCGGTTTTTAATGTACCAGCATTTATTTGCAATCGCTTATCTCTCGCTTTGAACTTGCAATATTAATAACTTACACATATACCTAGACAAATGCATTTCGGAAATTTCATTGTTCGACATTAATTATTTTTTTGGTGAAGCGATTTTTTCCGTCAGTGTATGTAAACATGAACACGCAACTCTCAACCGTTTCCGTGGAAATAGAGTTTGAAAATTATAGGAGTGCTTCTGTACTTTGTATGGTCGCTAGCATTCAGGGAGTTCGGTGTTCGCAGCGAGTGAGTAAGCGTTTTGTTTCATGAGAGCTATTTCCTTGGATCGAATTTGTCTACCCGTACTTTTGTTTTCTTTCCCATGTTATTTTGTAGACGTGCAGTACTAAAGTAATCCCTCCCAAATGTACTCCGATGGTGCACCCTTCCGTCGTTTGTTTTTAGATGCAGGCGAAAGTCTTATAAAACGACTACAAATCTGCGCCTACATTATCGAAGAGAATAGAGAGGTAGCGTCTAGAGACGGCTGCTCAAAAATACGATCAATCGTATAGTATCAGTCGTCTCTGCCAATATTCGGTGGCATGCTTCGATATGAGTGGTATGCCACTAAATGGGGTCATGACCGAGACCCGTTTATGAATGTACATCAAATTTCTTTTTCAATGGACACATTGAAAAATCATGCAGATTCAAGAATTTGGCCCTCATCACACGCGTTGTATGTCGCAATAATTATTTTCTTCCGTGTTTCTATGATCAATATCATCCTGATGCGTTCAGTGCTCCATGGGTTACATACGAGGGATGTCCAGAAAGTAAGTTTCGATTGGTCGCGAAATGGAAACCACAGTGAAAATCCGATGAAGCTTCGCACAGACATTTTGGACAGTGTTTCTAGTATGCCTGTTGATTGAGTCACATCGCTCTTTGAGGTTCTGGACTCATAGTGCGCACGTAAAGATGGCTAGAAAATAGTGTCTCCCGCCAAGTATGGGTGCCTGCGGAGAGATTTTGCTCCACTTCATGCAATTCCATGAAACGTAAGTATCATGCATTTCCTTTTTCATTACAGTTCTCGGCCACTCACTGCAGGGCCAATGAAGATGCTCCTGCTGCGCTTTCGATAGGAAGTGTGTGATCACACACCATACAGCTCAGACAAATCACACTCTGGTTTTCCTCTCTGCTTTGAAGGCAACGTTTTGGCACAGTCGATGAGTTGGAGACCAGCGCAGAGAATTGGCGGAAAGCATAGGAGGCTGCCTTTTATGGCGAGGGTATTGGAAAGTTGGTACAGCGCTACGACAAATGTGTAAGCCGGAGCGGCGACTATGTAGAGAAGTAGCTGGAGGACATAGCTAATTTTCGCAAATGAAACATTTCCGATTTTCACTGTGGTTTCCACTTAGCGGCCAATCAGAAATTACCTTCTGGACAACCCTCGTATTATATATGTCACAAATGTTTATACAATAATATAAATGAAATGGCTATACTCATTTCCCGCTTATCCACTTTTTAAATTCCAATCTCCTTACGAAGGAGTTTTTTATCCTTTTTCAGGATAAATATTATGTAAATGATAAGTGAACCATTAAAGACTGATAATTTTTACAGTCGTAATACATTTGTTGTTAGAATTACGTGGGAATGAATAATAAGTACCAGCAGGAAGACCTCGCGCCCATGGAACTACGCGCTTACTCGCTCAGCTGCGGATTACTTGAATGATGATATGATATAATACACTTTATTGCGCACAAGCTGTGCATATTAAGATACGTTATTTAACACAGAGGTCTATTATGGATTTCACAAGGTTTTTACACATTAGTACGTGGTATCGATCACAATGTTTTTCACAGAGCTCACATATGCATATCGAGTGCGGGTCGTGTATGTCTTCGTCCTGCAGATTATGTTATGGTAGTTGTGGACCGCCATGGAATTTATGAAGTGGTCTCAGCTCCTGGTTTGTGCCGTTCCATGCTCTGTCCATCATGGCCTCTGAAGAGTAGAACTCCGGCCATATCTCCTTCTTTTTCTTCTCCCTCTGCCGGCCGCGGTGGCCTAGCGTTTCTAGGCGCTTCAGTCCGGAACCGCGCTGATGCTAGGGTCGCAGGTTAGAATCCTGCCTCGGTTAGTTAGGTTTAAGTAGTTTTAAGTTCTAGGGGACTGATGACCTCAGATGTTAAGTGCGATAGTGCTCAGAGCCATTTGAACCATCTTCTCTCTCTCTAGCTGCAGATTCTTCCAGTTGTCTGCGTAGGACAAGTTGAATTTCCATCTCAGGTCCTCTACTAGAAATGCTAGTCTTGACTTGGTGTACTTGGAAATTCCGAGGGCTGCCTTCAGGAATCTGGCTTTCACTTTTTCTTTTTGTAGTAGCTCTCCATTGCTTAACTTTTCCCATGTTATCTCTATTCCATATTTTAAAACAGGAACGATTTTGGCTTCGAAGAGGGCCATGGCTATATCCAGGGATAGTTGGCTTAGTGACTTGATGTCGTAGATGGCTTTGATTGCGGCTGCTGCTCGTTGTGTTGCGTGTATTCTGTATGAGTGTGCAGTTGTCTGAACCGATACTCCCAGATATTTGAAGCTGTTCGTAGTTTGTAGAGGTTCTTGTTTGACTTGTATTTTGTCCTTCGTGGATAGCAGCCCACGTTGCAAGAACATTTATTTACTTCTGTAGTTCATTTGTGTGATCCCACCACCAAACTGTCTGCGTGTATATAGATCTTGCTGGACAGAGTCGAAGTTTTTATCGGTAGGACCACGTCGTGTGTGGCTACTTTGAACACGAGGGGACTGAGGGGGTCTCCTTGTAACACTCAATTTGTCTGTGTAATTTCTTGCGAGGTTACATCTACCACTATACAAAGTACATAAGCGCGGCTAAAATTTTCAAAGTAGATCTTCTCGAAAACGGTTGAGAGTTGCGTCGTCCTGTCTACATATGTTGAAGTACTACTCCTGCTCTACGTAAGCTGTCAGTATGAATCAAATCGGCGAGGTGAAGTTCGTAAGGACCCCTTGTGAGTCTGTTGTTGCAGCACGGCCGATATTTCGTCGCCGCTTTAATCGCATAGCTCCAAGTCGGAATACGATCCTAAAATGGGTTTCAGCTCTCAGAACAACGGGAAACATTCTTATGAAGAAGCAAGGACACCCGAAAATGATGCCATTGCGAGAGAGTCAATCATCAGTAGTCTGAGACGATCCGCACATAAATATGCACACTGTCTACAGATGACATACGAGTCTGTGAGAAAACTGCCACAACGCGATTTAGAATTCCATCCCTATAAACTGTTGGTGATTCAGGAGGTCAAAGATAGTGGCTTTCAACAACGAGAAGACTTCGCTGTGTGTATGCAAATGATGTCTGCAACAGGAGCATTTTCACTTAAATCGTTCACTTAATTAACGGAGCTATTGTTTTTGGGTCCCTAAACAGCCTTCTGTAGGTTGTGAAACACTTCTTCATTCCCCATATGTAACTGTGCAGTGGGTCATAGCTGCGGCTGGTGTACTCCCGCCTTTTTTTATGGTATAACAACGACAGTGAAATTCAGATCTCGTTTTTACACACGATGGAAATGAAATGAGCGTTTGTCGTAATTGGGCGAAAGGCCCCTTGAAGGTCCAGCCGCCTTGGTGCAGGTCTTACTACATTCGACGCCACACTGGGCGACCTGCGCGCAGGATGGGGATGAACAACACCTAGTCCCTGAGCGGAGAAAATCTCAGACCCAACCGGGAATCGAAACCGGGCCCGTAGGACGGCAATTCGTCACGCTGACCACTCAGCTTTCCGGGCGGACTTTACACACGTTCTTTTTGCCGAAATTGTGGAAACGACAGATAAATGAGAAGAGTGTTTATTTTCAATAGGATTGTTAAACATCGCACACTGCCAAGTGCAGCCATGGCAGCTGTGAGGAATATTTTCTCTGGATGCCTGACTCCTAGTTTCGGTGATCTTCTTTCAATACCAAGATCACCGGACTTGTCCTCTTGAGACGGTGTAAGAAGCTCCTGACAGTTCACAGCGGTACTGCCGGCTTTCAAATGCGAAGTGCTAACGGCTGTAGGCGGAATCTTAGGCGTCTGTAGAGCAAGAACCACACTGAGGTGTTGCCATAGAGACGTTTACAAAATTTCGTTACGGCTCTAGTTGAGTCAGCCCCGCGAAGCTGCAGAGCGCCCCGCCCGCTGCAACTTACGACGACTTAGCTACAGTCGAGATATTTGAAAGAGCACATCTACGTTAACAAACACGAAATTTGAAAGCTGAAGGTTTGATTAGTCAGTGCCTGTCAGCTGAAATCTTCAGTGACTTCTGGCAGTGAACTCGAAATCGTAAATCGCAGTCGACAGGAGGCTGCCATCTGGACGACCATACTTCAGCGTTGTGGGAACATGCCAGGACCCGATATGGAAATTCGAACGCTACTCGACATCTGCAAGTTCAGCAATTTAGCCTTATCAGGAGCTTTGTCACTGGGGCAATAATCGACTTTTCGTCATGTTTTCACGTCGCTTAGAGCGGCGCGTACGTGACTTAAACCGGTTCAAATGGTTCTGAGCACTATGGGACTCAACTGCTGTGGTCATCAGTCCCCTAGAACTTAGAACTACTTAAACCTAACTAACATAAGGACATCACACACATCCATGCCCGAGGCAGGATTCGAACCTGCGACCGTAGCAGTCGCGCGGTTCCGGACTGCGCGCCTAGAACCGCGAGACCACCGCGGCCGGCCGGCACGCCTCTGGCCGAAGTTGCACACCTATACTTCCTGGAGTTCGTTGGAGTAATACAGGGTGAAAAGTATTTAAACCGACAAACTCTGGGAGGTTGTAGGGGAAATCAAAACAGATATTTTTCCCTAATGTCATTTTTCGTGTGAGGAGTATTTAAACCAGTAGAGGAAGATTTCTCTGGCGGCAAATTAATTAAACCCTATAAACACTTTTGCATTTTTTTTATGACCAGGGGACAATACATGAACAAAACGCAATTTCAATTACAGTAGATTTTCAAAAAATGGCTCCATTGACACGCAGACAAAGGTTACACGGTCAGATCATGTTCTTTCTGACACGGGCAAAAACCCCAGGAATTCCTGCTGCTGCTACTATCCGGGCGACCAGATCCTCTTCTGATGCAACAGGAGTTGCGTAGACGAGGTTGCGCATCTCTCCCCACACAAAAAGTCCAGAGCGGACATATCTAGGGATCGAGCAGGCCATGGTACAGGACCACATTTGCCAATGCACGTTTCTGGGAACTGTCGGTCCAGGAATCGACACACACGACGACTGAAATGTGCCGGCGCCCCGTCATGTTGGAACCACATACGTTGTCTTGTTGGGAGCGAGACGTCTTTCAGCAATTCTGGCAATGCTCTGGCGAGAAAATTGTAATAGCGCCTGCCCATTTAATGGCCTAGGTAGCAGATACGGCCCAATCGAACACTCCCCAACAACACCGACCCACACATTAAAGAAGAACCGCACTTGATGAGCGCTGGTAACTGTGGCATGTGGGTTATCCTCACTCCAAACATGCGAATTGTGCATTTTTTTATTATTTATCTATTTATTGTTCCGTGGGACCAAATTAAGGAGAAGTCTCCATGGTCATGGAACGAGTCAATACATGGAATTATAACATGATATTAGAAACAGATAAAATGAAATATAAAAAAAAATCATATTCAGGTGACAAGTCGTAAGTTTAAATAAAGAAAATCAACAATGTAACACTGTGCATGTTGAAAGCTCCATCACGCCCGAACGTTGCTTCGTCGGTAAACAACACAGAGGATGGAAATGTAGGATGCATTTCACACTGTTCCAGGTACCACTGCGAAAACTGTGCTCTGGGTGGATAACCAACTGGTTCCAGGTAAATGTAATGGATGTAACAATTGCTCTCGAAGGACTGTTCTTACATTCGTCTGATTAGTCTCAATGTTACGTACAATTGCACGAGTTCTGATTGGAGGATCCCACTCCACATGCTGCAAGACAGGTTCCTCAAACTGCACCTTTCTTACCATATGACGGCGTCCCTGTCCAGGTAATCTGCTAAATGACCCGGTCTCACGCAGACGTTGGTACACAGCAGCAAAGGTCGTATGATGCGGCGATTAGGATATTGTTGTTGATAAACCAGCTGTGCAGCTTGTTCGTTGCGGTGCGCTACGTAGTATGCACCAACCATATCAGTGTACTCACTCCAGGTGTATCGCTCCATTAGTAAACAGAGACAATGCACTACTACACTGGTGGACAGCAGTTGCCTACAATTGAAGAGCGTAATACGCCCTCTAACAACTGAAGAGCGTAATACGGCCTCCACTGGTTTAAATAATCCTCATAGGAAAAAATGACATTAGGGAAAAATATTTGTTTTGATGTCTCCTACAACCTCCCAGAGTTTGTCGGTTTTAATACTTTTCACCCTGTATAAAGAATATATAAACGTCGTCAGTCTTGCTGCAGCCACCTTCATCCCCGACAGTTTCCTGTAGCCCATATGATGAGATATCAGTTCCACATCGACTGATAATTTAATGGTTTCGCATCCATTATGTGATTAACACAGCACTGGTGCTTCATGCTGTAGTACTTTCCATTTCCTTCAAGATGTGTTATGAGCCTAAACCATGGTTTGATAATTTCTGACCATTCGGTCCCTTTCTCAAAATAGGCAGTCTAAAGGTTTGAGATACGCTGCCTGTTGGACTGTATAGGGCAGTGGTCGTTAAAGCTTTTTGCTCGAGAGCCAGTATTAACATTGAGGGACGACACCTCCGACCGCATATGTACCAATCTTATTATTAATTGGTGAGCTGTACAAATCGGTAAGTTGCAAGCGTCCAGTAGACTAGTTGTGGTAAGGGCGCGATAAGTTGCCAGCTGGCCCCCATGTAGTGACCGTTAAAAATCGGTATCATTCAGACCACTTCGTGTCAGCTGTTCTCTATTTCAGATTGTTGCACTCTCAGCGACCCCAAAGTCGTAGAATAGCTTTGACTAACTATTGTGTCCTCTGTGTGAACGGGTGGTTAATTGGTTAAGAAAAGTAACTGTAATTATGTTTCAAAGCATTATTCAATATGAGACAGTATGACATATGATTTGAATGTCAGTCCTCTTCTACACATTGCAGTGTATTATAACATATTTAATGTAATGTTCATCGGTGCAAGTAAGTACCACATTTCAAGATGACTGTCTCTGTGACACTCTTTCACAAATCCATGTTACTTCAGTCTCAAAATTCATACCGTAGCAGCTGATCGCTACGACACGCTCGCACACGTGAGTTATCGGAAATGGAAGACAAAACAATAAAAGTTTCCCTCTGTAACACAGCAGTGGCCGCGCTACTTGACTCCAGGTACCTTTAGTTAGCTCATGGACGAATTCATCAACATCGGTTAAAATTAAGCACATCTTAAAATCGTAACTGGCTGTGTAAGTACTCTTTTGTTACTACAGCTCTTAACGTTAGTTGACGTTTGGGATTCAGCTGTTAGCTGACAGGTGCATATTGTTATAAAATACGGCCGAGACTCGCGAGCCACACGAATACATGATTCGGGCCGCATGCGACCCGGGGGCCGCAGTTCGACGGCCACTGGTCTAGGGAGAGAGAAGCGAGAGACTCACATGGTGCCCTTGGGGACGGTCATGTTGAGGCCGTCGAGGATGACGTTGGGCGCGGACTTGGAGCCGTACTTCTTGTAGGCGCGGCGCACGCAGACGGCCTGCTGGCGGCGCGTCCACAGGGTGGAGTGCTGCGTCGTGAACTGGCGGCGGCGGCGCTCCTGCAGCGTCTGCAGCTCCAGGCCGACGTCCGCCGACCCGGGGCCGCCGCCGGAGGCCTCTGCGGCCGGTCCGGCGCCCGCTGCGCCGCCCTCCTCGGCTGCCACCATCTGTAACACGGCGAGTCACCACTGTAGTTGGCTGCTCAACACTAGTAAGGTGTCGTTCAACGCTTCTGGTACAGCCTCAGATGACTGCTACAGCTGGAACACTTTGGAGTGCAACAGCTCACTGGGATATCTTTGGGACAGTGAGAATTCGTACAGATTTAAACTACCTGACCAAAAGCATCTGAACACACGTATGCATTGACAATTACATGTCACCAGACATGACGCCAGGAGTAACATTACTGTGTCTCTCCAACGCGGTGGAAGAATGAGGCCTCTTCCAAGGTCGCCGCTGAACTTGCCCACGATATGTATCCGAGGTAGTGCATAACTACGATTCATCACCAGGTGTCCCGATCACGGGATCATTCCATATACAGCGGTATGTGTTCTGGTGTTAACTGTAGCCTACGCATTGGCCGCTAATTCCATAGTTGGTTGGTTGGTTGTTTTGGGGAAGGAAACCAGACAGCGAGGTCATCGGTCTCATCGGATTAGGGAAGGACGGGGAAGGAAGTCGACCGTGCCCTTTGAAAGGAACCATCACGGCATTTGCCTGGAGCGATTTAGGGAAATCACGGAAAACCTAAATCAGGATGGCCGGACGCGGGATTGAACCGTCGTCCTCCCGAATGCGAGTCCAGTGTAATTCCATAGTTCGGTTGCTGTTAGTCTGCAGATGGTGCTGGTTGAAACAGAATATAGCACGGAGTACATTAATTGTTCTTGGGCGGCAGCTGCAGATGCGAAGGGGTTACGACGTGCTTGCTGCACAGTGCAGCGATCCTCCCTTGTAGTAGTCAGACGTGGTTGGCTGGGACCTTGACGACGAGTATGCCTCCTCTCAGGTTCCCAAGGAGGCCAACATCCGGCCACTGTCATATCCGAATGTCCCACAAATCTGGAGATTACACGAGTCGAGCAGGCTGCCAACTGGAGAGCCATAATGAGGCCCTTGCAAACTCTGTCAAGTTTAGATAACGCTGTCTCAACACAGTATACGGCACCTCTCCGTCCTTCACAGTGAGGAGCGCTCAATACCTCACACTGTTCACGCCCCTAAGCCTGTTAACAACACTAAACGCGAATAACACCAGTACACCCCCCCCCCCCCCCCCAGTTCTGTCTACACCGAAAATTCCAACTCTAATCATTTACATACATACACGCCGATGGTGTGTACATCGGACAGTTTGTCCTGGTTGCTTTACATTTTTTTTTTTTTGTCAGGCAGAGGATGTAGATGTAGATGTACCGCTTGCTTCACCTCTTCTACGTGTAAATAACCCAGAGTTGCTCAATGATTCAGATCCCACGTTAAACTGTAGGTCAGTCTGTAACTGTCTGGGTAAATCAGTCCAATAGCACGATACCGACAAACAAGCGTGCGAAGTTGAGCAACCCGTTGGCCGCCCGGTTATCCGTGGGATATAACGCACTGCTTTCCGGGCGGGAAGGCGTGCTGGTCCCCGACACGAATCCGCCCAGCGGATTACTGTCGAGGTCCGGTGTGCCAGCCAGTCTGTGGATGCGGGCTGGTTGCCGTTATTCCTCCTCAGTTACACTATGTCGGCGATTGCTGCACAAACACTGTCTCCACGTACGCGTACACCTTAATTATTCTACCACGCACACATTGGGGTAACACTCGTCTGGTATGAGACGTTCCCGAGGGGGTCCACTGGGGGCCGAACCGCACAATATTCCTGGGTTCGGTGTGGAGTGGCGGTGGGGTGAGTGGACTGCTGTAGCCTGTTGTGGGGTTGTGCACCACTGAGGGCTACACCGGGGACGACGCCTCTCCGTCGTTTCTAGGTCCCCAGTACAATACAATACAACACAACACAACCTGTAGTTCAGGATTACCAGTAGGGCAGGCAATATTTCAGCCGCGATCGGTGGCACAGTTTTCTATTAATATTTGACTTGAATACGAAGATTTTGGTTTTCAACTGGGTAATTTGTTTTATTCATGGACCTGTAGCGTCTGTATAATTTTGACTCTAAAGTTTTGGGTCATCCGTCACCTTAACCTCAAGAGAGGTTCCAAATGATTAAAAAAAAAAAAAATGGCTCACAGCACTATGGCACTTAACTTCTGAGGTCATCAGTCCCCTAGAACTTAGAACTACTTAAACCTAACTAACCTAAGGAAATTACACACATCCATGCCCGAGGCAGGATTCGAAACTGTGACCGTAGCGGTCGCGCGATTCCGGACTGAAGCGCCTAGAACCGCTCGGCTACAGCGAGAGGTTCCATTTGCAGTCTTGTATCACTTTAGACACTTCACTTGTCTCCCAGCACACCGGACAGCGTTTTGTTTTCAGTCTATTGCAGCGATGCCGATTTGTTTGAGAGACAATTGTCTCACTTGAGTTTATAATTGTGTTGCGGAAACGTTCTGAGATTACCAACAGATGTGGCGACCAGTCGGCTGGAGTTGGTTTTGAATGTCCGTCTTGCCATTCTAATTTAGGTTTTTCATTGTTTTTCTAAATAATTTCAGACGAAAGCCGAAAGATTCCGTTAAAAAGATGTGGCTTCATCCTTTCCCCATCCTCGTTGAACTTAAGTAGGGCACTTTCCCTTCCCTTGACGATTATGAACCGTAAAAATAAGCTTATTCGCTTCATTTTGATATAGCTTGCAGCAACAGATAGATGTAAAAGGAATAGGTCTGTGATTTTATACATCGGTTCCCCTATCCTTCTTATAAATAGCAGTAAAGTGTGCTTTTTTTTTTACAGTCATTGAAATGTAAATAACTCTGAAATCAGGCTTGGAGCCCACGTGGGGGAGGAGGATAATTCTACAGCGTACTCTATTTAAAAATTTGCGTTAATCTGGTCATTTTATCGAATCACTTGCAGATACAGTTCGTTGCAGTAGTTATTTGTTTAATAATAGCTGCATGTAGTTGTTACACGCCAGTACCAACAGCAAATGTGGTATGTTTGTGCGAGCAAATATTACATCACTGCAGACGCTAGCAGGTTCACCGCGTAGGAATTTTCCGCATAACAGCGCTGAACGGAGTGACCTGTTCCCGGCTGAGCGTACGCTCTTTGTTTTTGAATGCGGCGTACGCAGAGCCAGCAAGGTCGACAACCGACTGTAAACTCGACTGGTTTGCTGCGCGGCCGGCGGCGACAGATCGTCTCTGTACGCAGAACAGGTGAAGGACCCGTTCATTCGGCACAATTGTAAGACTCTAGAACATCTCACTAGGCAGCGCAATTTACTAGTGAATGAGAGGTTCAAATGGCTCTGAGCACTATGGGACTTAACGTCTGAGGTCATCAGTCCCCAGGAACTTAGAGCTACTTAAACCTAACTAACCTAAGCACATCACACACATCCATGCCCGAGGCAAGATTCGAACCTGCGACCGTAGCGTTCGCGCTGTTCCAGACTGTAGCGCCTAGAACCGATCGGCCACTCCGGCCGGCTGAACGAGAGGAAGGCGTATTCACACACACCTTCTGTCGAGTACGTTCTCACAAGTGTCGGAATCGAATCGTTTCCATGGACTTGGCCACAGGTCTTTCCTAGTTGATTGCTTCTCGCTGACATTTTCAAAAAGCAATATTATTTTGGACGGTTTTCCGTAGGTTACTTATGTAAACGTCAGAACGTACAGTTTGTGTCTACATCTGTACTCGGTAAGCCACTTTACGATGAGTTCGGAGGGTACTAGTGCGCCACAATCTTGTTTTCCCTTCCTACTCCACTGGGGAAAAATTATGCTCGACGCCTCTCAGTATAAACCGCCATTTATCCAATTTTTCCCTCCTGATCATTACGTGAGACGCAAATTGAAGGAAATGATATGTTCCTTGACATTGCTGCAACTGCAGCTTGCGCATGAGCTTTTAAAAGTTGAGGAAAAGGCTATTCGCAATGAATAATGGCATTATAGTCAATGGAGTTTGTTGGAAATCTCTGTGAGGTCTCCATTGAATAAGCTCGTGACGAAACAAGCAAATCTTCTTTGAATTCGATCTTCCGTTAGCTTCGTAGGTTTCCTAGCATGTTGAGCGATATTCAGTTGTTGGTCGAACGAGAGTTCGAGGGAATTTCGACTTCCTTCATGCACGCCTACTTGAGTGACCGAGCGGTTCTAGGCGCTACAGTCTGGAACCGAGCAACCGCTACGGTCGCAGGTTCGAATCCTGCTTCGGGCATAGATGTGTGTGATGTCCTTAGGTTAGTTAGGTTTAAGTAGTCCTAAGTTCTAGGGGACTGATGACCTCAAAAGTTAAGTCCCATAGTGCTCAGAGCCATTTGAACCTTCATGGACCAATTACGCTTCCTTAGGTTTTTTTCTATATATTTCAGTCTGGTATCAGAATTGCCCATGGGCGAATTTGGAAGTGTTTAAAAAAAATAACCGAACTAATTTGTATGTGACAACGAGGCAGCCTTGCGATGTGACATTAGCAGCATTGTAACCGTTACAGTTTCCTAAGTAACTTACCGGACCATATGATTGCTTACCTTGTTTTGTTTCCGAGCTGCTGCTATTTACAAGAAAGTGGTAAGTGTTCGTGATGATCTTTTCAATGTTTTGTTTACGGAAGGAGCGTTGCAGTGAGAAATTTTGCGAGGAAGTGGAAAAAAGTTTCTTCCTCGTTTTATGTCTGAAGAACAGAAAGAATACCAAGTGAACGTATGCAGAATACTCATTGAACTCGCAAACAACGACTGGTGAACATCATGAAAAGGATTAAATCACCAGACGATGTTGGGCTTGCAGCTAAGGCACTGAGGTAAAATTTCGTTAGTCACAATGGGTTGGCAGAAACCTTACGTACCGTTCGTCTCCACTGATAGGACTCTTGTTTAAAAAATCAAAGGTTCGTCTCTATTTCGTCATCTAACTCTCACAGAACCTTGAGAAGATTGTCAAAATCTCAAATGGTTCGACTCATGAGATTTTACTCGAAAACAAATTGCAACAGAGCTTGTTCCTCGTTTAATGACCGAAGAACAGAAAGAATACCGAATGAACGTATGCAGAATGCTCATTGAACACGCTAACAACGAGTGGTGAACATCATGAAAAGGATTAAATCATAGGACGATGTTGGGCTCGCAGCTGTGGCACTGAGATAAAAGTTCGTTAGTCACAATGAGTTGGCAAGAGATATCAACGCCATTGAAAAGCGCGACTATCTCGCGTCAATGTCAGGTACAAGTATTATTTCTGTATAGATATATAGACTTCTACGGTTATCGTTGAACTGAATAAAATCGTTTTGGGTATTAGGCCTCGTCATGTTGGAGCACTAAAAGCATCTCTAAAACCAGCATTTTGAGCATCTTGCAGCGTTATGCTTGTTTTTAAGTTTTCGAAATGACACATTTAACTTTTTTTTATATATCGGTGAAATGTTGAATTCGTAATATTTGCCTCAAGGTTAAATAGTCCACTTTTATTACTATGCAATAGTTTTCAAAGGTCGACTGAAACAATTCACATAGTGAGATCACAGTTATAACAAGATATCTCGTAGTTAATTCAACGTGAGAACGCGCTTACCAACACAGCTCTGTAAATCTGCAGTAAATCTGACAGTTGTCCTTTCCCAGCCATACTACTTCCCATAACTCGCTCCAAGTGCTTTTACCCCGTTTACAAAGTTCTGGAATAACATCGTTCGGCTACCGTCGTCGACATTAATGAGAATATATCTTGGGAACTAGAGGACGTTGTAAAAGAATGTGTTTAATATACACTGTTGAAAAGAATTAGGGGAACACGTGAATCAACGTTCGGTATGTCAAATCTAATTTGATACAGGCGATACCTGTGGTCTTACTGCATAGCTTGAGAACTTCGCTTTCAGTTGGTCCAACAAGTAAAGTCATCCGTCATCTACTGGCTGCGTCATGCATTGCAGTCTCAGGAGACCCCTCAGAAGGAAGTGACTACCGGTGTCTCAGTGTTCTCTTGTGAGGTACACAGATGGTGGTTGCGGACGTTGTATTCAAGCAAGCACATGCACTGCGATATCTTAACTCAGTGAAAGTTGCAATGTGAGTGTGTTTGATCCAAAAAGGGTGGACTTGCTGTCGTGTTGCTGCAGATGCCAATGGTTCTCCATCTGTCATTGATACGTTGTGGAGACGTTACAGGGAGACAGGGCAGTTGGACAAGGTTGCCGAAGCGTTACAACTCCACGTGAAGATCAATATCCGGCTATCTGTGCGTCACACGGATACACCAGGGCATGAGATCTCAGAAGGGCCACTGGAGCCACTGTGTCGCTCTGACTGCAACGAACAGGTTACGAGAGAGTACCGTACGACCCAGGCGTCCTGCTCGAATACAGCGCGTAACGGGACATCTTGAAACTCGCCATCAATTGTTCCGTTCCCATGTTAACTGGCAACTTCGTCACTAGCGTAACGCATTATGCACACCCGAGTCCAGATATCCCTTGACGCAAGGTTTTTTTTTTTTTTTTTTTTTTTTTTTAATTTAATCGTATGACTAGGGCCCCCCGTCGGGAATCGAACCAGGGCCCAGAGGATTGACATTTAGCTACCGGGGGCTGACAGAAGCAAGGTGATGGCCGTGCTCTTGTGTGGAGGCCCGTAGTGAGTGCTACCTCCCACATTTTGTCCAGGAAATCTACAGATTTCCAAGGTTCTCTGATGCTGTGGGGAGGTATCAGTGTTGACAACCATACTGATCTTGACTTGCTGTGGTCGCCTTACCGCCACGCAGTAAATCGAACAGATCCTGTTAGAGTTGTAATGTCAGGGCTTATACGCAGCATAGGTCTCTTGCGAAGCCCGGAGACTGACGTAATAGAATGACCAGCGGTGAGTCACGACCTAAAGCACATCGTGCCTATGTGGGACATGCTTGACAGATGCGTTCGTGGTCATTCTGTTCCACCACAGACTCTCCAAGAACTCTCACGGGCTCTCACTAAAGAATGGGAGCAGATACCTCCTTAGATTTATACGGAGCATGCCCACGAAGGTGTCAGGTGACGGTAAACACTCACGGAGAGCTCTCAGAGTCCAATGACAAGCACCGAGGATGACGGAATGAACGATTGTTCCCAATTTGTTTTCTACACCTATCGGAAATTACAGTTCCTGTAAACGATCGAGAATGTAGTGATGTTTTGTTGCGTGCTTAATTTGTGAAAGTTAAAGGTATAATTTGTTAACATCACCGCATCTTAATTATTGCTCAATGGAGTGTGACAGATGTACAAAGGCACGTACCCCTAATTTTTTTTGAGCAGTGTATGTAAGTGATGTAGAGCATAACACAGAAAGGTCTGTGGGGTTGTTCGCAGAAGATTGTGTTGACTATACGGAAGTTCAAATGCATCAAACGGCTATGGGACTTAACATCTGAGGTCATCAGTCCCCTAGACTTAGAACTACTTAAACATAACTAACCTAAGGACATCACACACATCGATGCCTGAAGCCGTATTCGAACCTGCGACCGTAGCAGCAGCCCGGTCCCGGACTGAAGCGCCTAGAACCGCTCCGCCACAACGGCCGGCTCTATACGGACGTAGGAATGCCAGAAGACTGTGATGAAATGCAGGAAGACCTGCAGGAGATCCGTAATTAGTGGACGGACTGGCAGTTGACATTGTACTTGGGTAAATGTAACTTATTACACATAAATGGAGGAAAAAAGCCGCTGCTATTAGAATATGGTACTGGTTAAAACTCACGCTAAAACAGCCAGGAGTAATAGTCCAGAGCGACCTAAAGTGGAATGATCACATATATTGTAGGGAAAGCAGATGCCAAGCTCAGATTCATTGGAAGCGTCTCAAGGAAATGTAATTCCCTATGAATGGAGTGGCATAGAGGACAAAATGTTGCCGGCCAGGGTGGCTGAGAGGTTCTAGGCGCTACAGTTTGGAACCGCGTGGCCTCTACGGTGCCAGGTTCGAATCCTGCCTCGGGCATGGATGTGTGTGATGTCCTTAGGTTAGTTAGGTTTAAGTAGTTTTAAGTTCTAGGGGACTGATCACCTCAGAAGTTAAGTCCCATAATGCTCAGAGCCATTTGAACCGTTTGACAAAATGTTCAGATGTGTGTGAACTCCTAAGGGACCAAACTGCTGATGTCATCGGTCCCTAGACTTACACACTACTTAAAGTAACTTAAACTAATGCATGCTAAGACCAAAACACACATCCATGCCCGAGCGAGGATTCGAACCTCCGGCCATAGGGGCCGTGCAAACCATGACATGGCGCCTCAAACTGCGCGGCCACTCTTCTGGCCACATAGAGGACAGCTTATGCGACCAATTCTTCAATATTGGTCATCAGTCTCAGAGATGATCAACGAACTAGTGGGAGACACTGCAAAAAAAACTAGCGTGACCGTTTCAAAGCGCTTGCATAGTAATTAAAGTTGACTATTTCACCTTGAGGCAAGATTAAGAAATGCACATTTTCACTTAGGTAAAAAATGGGCCGCATCATTTTGAAACACTAAATGTAGCTATAAAGCTGCAAAGGCGGTCGAAACATACCGTACGGTGGGTCGTAGAGCACAGATATGGTTGCAGGATATATTGAGGACTGCCTGGAGAAATGGAAAATCCTTACTCCCTGTTGAGACGCGTGTGTGAATGGAGGAGAGCGTGATGTCAAGGATAGAAAAACTAAATCTCTAAGAGTTGCATGAGAACATTATCATAAAAAAAATTAAAGTGGTGCAGATCTCTTGTGCACAGACACACAGATGCTGTTTGTCTCTTGACAGTTGTGTTTTATGCCAGTGATCGATAGTCGGCCTTGTGACCGAACAGTATTGATCATTTTCATCGACCGGTGACAGTCGACGCACTTATCGGTGATAAACTCCAAGTCTCCGTCGACACTGCAACAATACTTTCAAGACGTCACGTCCCTTGTTATAACAGTGTCGCCAGCGATCAACCCCTACGAGATACGCGCGTGATCTGTCACATCATTTATACGGATTGGCCCATCTACTCTTTTCGAAATATATGTATTCCACAGTTTATAGAAGCACAGACAAATCTGCACTAATCATTCACCAGCCAAGGTACTACGCCGAGATGAGTGGATTTGCGCGCCAGCAGACAACAGAAATCGTTAGGTGCGCTGCTGAACAATAGCGATCCTACCACACTTCTTGTGATACAGCGGGCGCTACTTTCACTTTTGTCGATGTTTCGTCATAGAAATGACATACCGTGTAATATACCTGTTGTTTGAGAACAAAACATGTTATTTTGAGTAATTCAGTCATTTATAGAGTTTGTGGAAGAGATGCTGGATTATTCAGCGGTACTATCAATACGTGGGAGCCTCGTCGATAACGTATAGGAGGCGTAACTTCTTGCAAACACAGAAGTCTATATAGAAGTTGATCCTACTTTATTTCATTTCACTGTCAGTTCTCTAGATTACTGGTGTCATACAACGGTTTTAGTAGATATTTAAAATAATCTTTTGTGGGTTATATGTAAGAACGGAACCATCGTCTTGTGGAATTACGAACTTCACGAAATATTTCAACGCTGACAGCTATTAGCAACAGTGTGCGGGTTAATGTTGATGATTTTGTCCAGCAGAATAAATAACACTTCTCAGACGTCGGTAAGTTCTTCTAGAATTAACCGGAATCTTTGTAATATTAAGCTACTTTAGCTGGGGCAATGTGTGCCAGCCTTGGACGTGAAGCAATGATTCTCTCCAAGAATATACTAGTATGGTGGACGAGACTCCCACGCAACTGCCCAACTCGTAAACACTACCTCTACCCGACACCAGCCTGTTTGCGGCGGACAGCACGCACAACACGGGCGGCAAGCTTCCCACGCGGAGAAAATGCTTCTCAGCCCAAGGCCGCTTCCACCACGGAAAGAACGAGTGCTGTAACTTGCTGCAGCGGCGCCCACACTCGGGAACACTCCGACGTGAACCGTTGCAGAACAAATCTGCGTGATTCTACGCGGGAACAGGACTCACAGGATGTCCGTATCCTAACCTTGAACGTCTCGCACTTATTTGGGTTTTCTGTGGGGTATGAAATAAAAATAAACAAGATCCCCTCATAAACCATGGACCCTGCCGAGGTGGGGTGGCTTGCGTGCCTCAACGATACAAAGAGACGTACCGTAGGTGCAGCGATAACGGATGGATATCTCTTGAGAAGCCAGTCAACAGTGTGGTTCATGAAGAGGGGCAGTGGCAAAAGTCTGGACAATTGACTGATTCGTCCTTGTAACATGAACCAAAATGATCTTTCTGTGCTGATACTGCGAACGTCTGGAAGCAAGGGGGAACTACAGATGTAATTTTTCCCGAGGGCATGCAGGTCTACTGCGTGGTTAAATAATAATGGCGTTCCATTCGGATCTGCAGGCGAGGACTACTCAAGAGGACGTAGTCATCAGGAAAAACAAAACTGGCACTCTACGAGTCGGAGAGTGAAGTGTTGCATCCCTAAATCGGGTAGGTAGCGTAGAAAATTTTTAAAAGGGAAATGGATAAGTTGAAGTTATGTATAGTAGGAATTGGTGAAGTTCGGTGGCAGGAAGAACAGGACTTTTGGTCAGGTGGACAGTGTTATAAATAAAAAAATCAAATAGGGGTAAGGCGGGAGTAGGAAGAATAAAATAGGAATGCTTGGAAGTTACAATGAAGAGCGTAGTAAAATTCTCGTAGCCACGATGGACACGAAGCCGACGCCTACCATACTAGTATATTTTCATACGCCAACTAACTCCGCAGATGATGAGATAGAAAGAATGTATAATCATGTAAAGGGAATTATCCAGATAGTTAAGGCGGAGGAACATTTAATTGTGATCGGGGGACTCGTATTCTAAAACAGGCGAAGGAAAACAATGTGTGCTGGAGGGGGGAGGAATGAAAGAGGAAGCCACGTGCAGAATTTTGCACAGAGCATAATCTAATCATCGTTAAACCTTGGTTTAAAAATCATGAAGGAAGGGTGTATATGTGGAAGAGATCTGGAGACACCGAAACGTTTCACACTGATTTACAGGATGATTTTTTCCACCGTGTACAAACTCTAGGAATTGATCAACGAGACGATACGGAACAAAAAAGGTCTAATGAACTTATGTCCAGAAATGCATGGTTTCCATTCTAGAGACCATTTATTTAATAATACATTGTTTCAGAGAATGCAGTCTAATACGTGCTCTACGATGCAGCCAAAGTTACAGTACGTGTTGAAAATGGTTTCAATGTGTCTCAACGCATGCATGTTCTGTCTCACACGTTTAAATCGGCCAGGCTGCATCCGAACAGTGTCAAGGGCAGCATTAATACGCTGCTCCAGTGTCTCCACATCTGGAATAGGCTCTTCTTACACTATACGTTTGAGACGGCCCCATTACCAGAAATCGCAAGGTCTTTTTTTTTCTCGTTTAGTTATGCTCCAGGTTTCTGACACATACTTGACTGGTGGGCGCATCAGTGTGTTACGCGCAGGAAGGAAAGAATGTAAGCGGAAGAGACACGAATGGGCAATCATTATAGCGAATACGGGTTGAAAATGCTGAAATCTACTGATACAAGTGCTTTTAACAAATGCAACATTGTTGGGGCGCTGCAGCTGGAAATTAGAATCTCTGAAACGGCGTAGCTGGTCATCTGTTGGCGTGCTACTGTCGTGAGCACCTATGGAGAGTGGTTGAAGGGTGGTGAAATAATGGATAGGCCATATGGTATTGGGCGGCCACGTCTCATCACAAATGTAGAGATCGAAACCCACTGTGTAATCCAGATTAGGTAGCGATCTGTGGCAGATTTAGCAACAGAGTACAATTCTGGTGCAGGTACAAGTGGTTCAGAGTACACCGTTCAAAGCTCATTGTTGAACATGGAGCTCCACTCACACGACCCCTGCGTGTTTCTGTGTAGACCCGATGACATAGTCAGTTATGACTGCAGTGAGCACGCATTACTGATTTTTCACAGTGGATCAATAGAAACGTGTCGCCTGTCGAATGAATCGCATTTCTTGTTACACCAGGTCGATGGTTGGGTCCTTACACGCCATCATCCAGGCGAGTGACTGCATGAAACATGCAAACCACCACAGATTCAGGCCGGCGAGGGCAGAATTATGCTGTGGGGTACATTGAGTTGGGCTTCCTTGGGATCTGTGATGGTAATAGAAGGCATCATACAGCAGTCCTTGGGATCTGTGATGGTAATAGAAGCCATCATTACAGCAGTGAACTACGTGAACATCGCGTCATTCTTGAAGTTTCCCCCTACGGCGATGACGTTTTTCATCACGATAACTGTCCGTGCTTCAAGGTCAAAATCGTGTTACAGAGGTTTGAGGCGCGTTACAGTGAACTCACACTGATGTCTTGGCCAGAAAATGTGCCTGATCTGTACCCATTGCAATACATCGGGCGCCAGGTGCATGCCCGTAAACCACCATCCCGTAATGTATGGGAAATCTTGACCTATGCATAGAAACCATGCCAAGCAGAATCTCTGTTGTATTGTGTTTGAGAATTGGAGTAACACTCTATTAAAGAGGTGGTCGTAATGTTTTGGCTCTTTGGTGTATGTTCTCTGCTCTCGCTGATATTGATTCTGAGCTGATCGTATCGCTGAGGGAATACATGAATTTCATTCCCATTGCTATTCTTTCCTTGATATCCTGGGAAATCTCAGCGAACTGTCTCGATATTTCTAGTTAGTATGTATTATGTCTCCAGGCTCGTAGTCAAATATGTGGAGTCTAGGAATCCTACGTACTCGATTCGCTAGTCAATCAAATCAAACAAATCGTATTAATGAGTTTTATTACTCAATGAAAAGAAACAATAGTTAACTTTGCAAGTACACAGATGTGTCGCAAGCAAAATGCGACATACAAAATAATGAATCTTCCTCAGTATAAACAATTCCAAGTGGTACACACTCTTTGGTATCACAGATGTATTGTATTTCAAAGGTGAACTAACAGTCTATAAAGCCGGTGGCCATTATTAGTCTAGGCAGTGCTTTTCAACCTGTGGGTCGTGACCCCCTCGGAGGTCGCAAAGCTTTGCTCAGCGGGACGCGGTTGCAGGCGAAAGCAGTTGCAGCATGGGCTCGCTAAGAGCGAAGCACGAAGACAATAATCACGTCCGTACTTGGCGTACTCGGGCAACTGATAGTAGTGACAGAAAACGCGAGACTGTGCCCCCGCTGACCTATTGCCACCCCCAGCCTCTACCGCGGCAGAGAATATAATTATATCTCTGCGCACAGAGTACTGCGACCTCTTTACACAGTGCACGATTTCTCGATCAGTATAGTATCAAATAGAAAGAAAATTAAATACGTTGTCTTTGAAATCGCTGACATACTTTTATTGTTGTTCTGGGGGTCACCAGAATAGTTTTACTTGGATAGGGGTCGCGTATTCAAAGAGGTTGAAACACATTGGTCTAGAGCATAGCTATGCACAGCGATGGAACGTGGATGATAAATAGTTGTGGTAAGAAGAAAATAGAAGCTTTGGAAATGTCGTGATACAGAAGAATGCTGAAGATTAGAAGGGTAGATGAGACAACTTACGAAGGGGCTCTGAATCTAGTCGCAGGAAAAAATAGATTTATACCAATACTCAACTGAGGCATCAAGGAATGACCCACTTCTTAGCGGATGGAAGTAGGAGGAAAGGTAAAAACGCTAGAGGGAGACCAAGGCTTGGATCCAATTGGTGGGTTCTGATAGTTGTAGGTTGCAGTAATTATGTAGAGATGCGCTGGAGGCACAGGATGGACTAGCGTGGATAGCTGCATTAAAGCCGTCTCCAGTCACAGCATACGAAGTGACTTAAATAAATAAATAAATAAATAATCTCAGGCGAGCTGACTGCATTATTACTTAATTACCAGCATCAACGTCAGTTTTTACAATAGAACTGACCTGCAGCGCTACGGGGTTGTCCACGCCTGTCATTGGCTCGGCGGCGGGCCGCGCCGTGATGTCTTCCGTGCTGCTCGACATCTGGAAAAGGACAAAACAAAACTCTCAGAGTCAGGGGCAACATCACTCACTGTCATTTCTCACCGTTAGCGACTACCGTTCGCTCCACTTCTACTCCCACTTCACTCGAAGTCCCTTCCGCAACAGTTGCAGATTACGCCTGTTACCAAGCGTTAACGGCAAGTGCAACTTGTCTAGCGTCACAACGGATTAGCGAAAATAAAACTACCGTTGGAACGGCTGCTGTGTATGAAGTCCGCATCCGTTATGAGGAACGTTCTTTCTTTTCTCATAATTTCTACTTCCCTAACGAAGCAAATTGGTCGCAGTTGAATCGCTCTGTACAGGTACAGGAACATTGAAAGGCGTGCCATTCAGGCGACGTGTGACGTCAATTCAGGGATCTCGGTTGCGTCGCTACGTAGATACCTGGGTATTGTTACGTTCATTTCACGGTGCATCTACTCACTCAATAAATTTGTGATTGAAAAAACGCATTTATTTAAAATGAATAACAGCATACATTCCTTCATTATGAGACAGAAGGGCCATCTTTTCATTTTGCCCACACCCATAAGAATTATTCAAAAATTACGTTCAACGTTCAGAAACATATTTTTTCATTATGGTCTCATAGGAATTGAAAGTTGTTGTGAACCAACGGCATGTTTTAAACCCGAGACGAATTGTTATTACCTTGGAAAACTACTTCTTCTGAACAGTTCATTTCTGCTGAGCTACACAGCCTCCAAAAATCTATCAGAAGATTAAACCATTCCGTTTCCCATCAAGGCAACTTTACAAGCACTAAACGGTTTTGCCTTTCGCAAGCTTATACGTTCACTTACTTGAGTTGTTTTTATTTTACTTGTTCATCTTCGCTGCTGTGAAACACGTCTCTTCTACCGAGTAGGTCCTCATAGCTTTTAAAGTATGGATTTTAGACTCCATATTTACCAAAAAAAAAATTTCTTATTTTCGTCCCTGCTGCCTACTCCCAAAATATGGAAAACAAATAGCTACCAGTAGAAGAGATTTGTTTCACAGTACCTAAGTTGAAGTGCTCATAGCTTTTAAGGCATCCATTTTAGAGCCCATTGCACGAGAATTTTTAACTTCGACTGATCATTCCTTTTGTGTTCCTATATGTATGAATACCTCAGGGCCTCCTAATATTTTCCTGATAGCTCTGAAAGCGATAGTGAAACAGAACAATATTGTTCGTTTGAGAATAATTCAGGTCTAGTAGATTGTGTTTCCACTAATTGAAACAACGAAAAAGTGAGGAAAACTGTTCGCATAAAGAGGATGCAAGCATATTTTACAAATCATCCTGGTTAGAATTTTCCATGTATTTTCCAAATCATTGCAAGAGAATGCCAGAATGCTTCTCACTTACAGGTCATGCTCGACAACTTCCTCATTCCTTATCGATTATTAAATATGGTAAATTCGGTGTTTTAAACGTCAACATTTTCGGATATCTGGCTTCTGACGACCCGCTTTATAATGACGTGTTCCACGATCATGTGTCAAGTATAATGAAAAAATAAATAAAAAATAAAACTAAACTTTCATATTTATCAAAAACTTGTAAGCAGACGATTAAATTGTGGATAGAAACACAGATGTAGACTATGATTTTTTTTGTAATGTAAGTATTAAGGCCTAATACTCATATAACAGAAATCAGCAATGACATAAACTTCGGCCTTGCTTGCCTGTGCTGTATGAACAAACATTCATGATTACGTGCTAGATTAAAAAGTGAATGGTGTCAACACCTCGAAGACGGAACAGTCTCACTAACACTACACCTCTATGTTGACAACGATGATGTACTTTTTGTCTTGTATACGTGGCAACCACCTTTGTAACGTAAATCATTGGCATGCTCTACAATGGTAGCGTTCAACCTGGACCTGAATAATGCGTTCATATTGGTACGCTGATGTCGTCCAGGAATCTCAGACACATTCTGTCCATCTACTAGTATTAACAGGAACAGTAAACAAATTTCGCCTGAATATTTCTTTCCCCTGAGACTAGCCTTGTCAGAGGAGAAAAGTAAACGCCTAGTAGAAACCAGGAATCGATATGACAGCATTTTAATGAGAAGTATGACAGTGAATCAGTTACGCTGTTGAACCAGACTCGTATATACACGATTATTTAATCTACGACAATATTTGCAGCAACTATTTTGTATAACAAAGCCAAATACAGGTAATAAATATTTTTCGTCCTGTAAAAAGCTGATGATTGACCGCGAAATCACACTGAGTGCGCAACGCGGATGTGGTGGAAAGTTCAGGGACTCTCAGCGCCTAACATGCTAATTGTTGGAGTGGACTACAGTTACAGGCGATACTAGAAGCTACTGAGGGCGGCGTTCGACCTATGACGCGAGAACAGATCGCGTTAGCTGTGGCCTCCTGAGATACCCGGTGTAAAGCGACTCTGTAAGAGGAGGTAAATGTAAAGCAGTGCATAAACGTACGTAATTTTGTTGTAGTTCTGTTCCTCTAAGCTATCGATGTAGCGTCCATTGTGTACCTGTGTACACAGCGCTTCTGACAAGTGCATACGTAATGTTTTTCGCATCAACGAATTCTCCAATAAGGTTCATCTGATCAATGCCACTGGCATTCCAGTTCATGATGATAAATCATATATTTTTCGTCGAGAAGGCTAACTCTAGCAGAAAATAAAATTGTACTTTTTGAAAATGCGTCGGTTGCTTGTCTCATCTGAGTTGCAGCTTCTTTGATGGCGCGAATGATTTTTGCGAAATTGATCTGCTTAAGGAAATCAAATACTTCTTTGATGTCAGACCACAGACTTGAGGTAGCTGATGACGACGTGGATGTATTGAGGTTTGCACAGTCTTGAAGTTCGTTAGTGGGTTCTCCTTGTAAGGAGAGCAGAGACATTTTTAAAATCAAGTGGAAGTGACTTCTGATTTCTCGTGTTCTCCGGCGGTTGTTGTGCAAGAGTTTTTGCGTTCTTTTTTCGCCATAGGTCGTGGAGTTGCAGAGCTACGAACACCAGTCGATAAGTACTTCGCAGATTCCTCGATACCAATCAACATACGATAATTTTACTTCAAGATCTACCCACCCTTTATCACTACTGCCCAAAATGCCGCCCTCGCATACTAGACGTATTCTTAGCCAAAAAACAAACTTGATAAATGGCAACCAAGGTGGTAAATAATATTGACTCTGATCATGATTCGGTGCTACTGGAAACTGATAGAAACTTGAAACGCTTACATGATACATGAACAACAGGAGTCACACACACCAATGTGGATTGGATTTAACCACTTGGCCCAAATCAGTACACCACTTATACCCTCACGTCGCTCAAAACATGACATCAAGACCGCAACGGAATATTTTAGCAGTGTCATACGTGATTGCAGCAACAAGGCCACAACTACGGTAAAACATATCAGGCTAGGAAATCACCTTCCCATCACATACAGGAGCTGATAGCGGAACAATGCTTGTATAGACGCAGGTGGAAAAGCGACGTAGATCCCGTTGATAGAGGATGACATATTGGCTAGGCGAATCAGACGTGAATTCGAAACCTTTCGCAGCGCGCCTAGGGCATATACACTCTCCACGAAGCAGAGAAAAATCAGGAGATATTTTGGAAAATCCACACACTCAGAAATATGAATTACTCCTCAACTGAGCTTCTTCATATTGAGAATAGAATCGTGTTCGACCTGCAAGAACGTGCTGAAGCTCTGGACGATTCCTTCGAAAGACAGTTCAGGGCTCTCGAGTCTATTGGTCCGAAAAGCGGCGATCACGAAGAACGAACGAATCATCAGGAGAGTAGCTCGCATTTTGCATACTCCGATCAGAACTTCTTTCAGTCACATAGCGGGACTGCAAGGGGCACATTAGGAATTTCAACTCTAAAATAACTCCAGTCCGTGACAACGTTCAGCCACCCCTACTGCCTAGAGCTATAATCTACTAGAAGTCAATCTATAATGCCACCTGAATCAGAACTACTTTCCAAGTGCTGGAAACAGACTCGGATAATAGTTGCGCGTAAGCCAAAAAAGGACCCTTTATTCCCACAAAATTAATGCCCATATTCCTTGTTAAAGATCGTCGGCAAGATACAGGAGCGGGTCATATACGACGATGAGCGTAAGTTTCTCAAAGACACCTGTATGATTCTTCATGCACAAATATAAAAGGAAAGGAAGATTAGGATTTAACGTCCCGTCCATAACGAAGTTATTGGAGACGGAGCACACGCTCGGATTAGTGAGGGATGGGGAAGGAAGTCAGTAGCGCCCTTTGGAAGGAACCATTCTGTCATTTGCTTTAAGCGATTTGGGGAAATCTCGGAAACCTAAAGCTGGATGGCCGGACGGGTATTTGAACCGTCGTCCTCCTGAATGCAAGTCCGGTGTGCTAAGCACTGCGCCACATCGCCCGGTTTTCTGGAACAGTTTGGGCTCAGAGAAGTTACTAAGGCTAACCAAACAAATACGTGCTGCTCGGAACATTCACCATACTAAGGGAGTGCTATTTGTAGATTAACTTAGTGTTAATAAAACAGTCTTACTCGCGATTTTTTATTTATTTGGTCTCGACCGGTTTCAGCCCATCGCAGGAGCCATCCTCAGGGCGAACATATAGTCACTGCTGGTGGCGTCACGTATACCGAGGTGTGGCAGGAGACTGCGATGGGATGAAACCGGTCGGCGCTAAATAAATAAAAAATCGCGATTAAGACTGTTTTCTTAACACTGAGTTAATTTATAGCAATCGCTGTTTCTCCACAACCATGTTGTCCAAACATCTATTTGTAGATGTTGAAAAGGCCATTTACTGTGTATAGCAGAAAGGTCTTATACACAGACTTCATGAATATGATCACCCAGGTCACATTATGAGGACAGTAGCACAATTTCTCAAAAGCAGAGCTTTCTACGTCGATATACCAGGAGCCGACACCAATATAAGATCCATCAAGGTGGAGTCCCACAAGGCTCAGTTTGGTCCCCATATTCTACTATATATTTACAAATGAGATCCCAAAACGGACGGAATTTCTTCGTTATTTGCTGATAACAATGTGCTCTATAGAAGTAGCTCTAGTCTTCAGTTTATAGTTAATAAGCTTGAGCAATACCTAGAACTTTTGCAATAGTGGGCAAACAACTGGAAGACTACATTAAAAAAATATCACATAGTTTTAAAGTATCTCAGGGGATACGCATATCAGCGGTGTATGGTCTCTCTCCATGACATTTTGCGCGGAGCTTGGGGTTTAATTCGGAATAATAGCGCTCATTTTGACGATCAGGAATTGTAAGTTGCCATTTCTATCTCTGTTTGTACCTTCTGGTTGAGAGCTAGCGTCTTAGTGGATGACAGGAAGCGGGTGCAGTATATAAGGTTTACACTGAGGTGACAAACAGTCATGGGATAGCGATATGCACGTATACAGATGGCGGTGGCATCACGTATACAAGGTAAAAAGGGCAATGCATTGGCGGAGCTATCATTTGTACGCGGGTGATCCATGTGAAAAGCTTTCCGACGTTATTACTGCCTCACGACGTAAGTTAACAGACTTTGAGCGCGGAATCATAGTTTGGAGCTAGACGCAGGGACACTCTGTTTCGGAAATCATTAGGGAATTCAATATTCCGAAATCCACCGTGCCGAGAGTGTTCCGAGAATATCAGAATTGACGCAATATCTCTCACCACGGACAATGCAGTGGCCGATGACCTTCGATTAACGACGGAGAACAGCGGAGTTTTCGTAGAGTTGTTAGTGCTCACAGCTAAGCAACACTGCGTGAAATAAACGCAGAAATCAATATGCGGTGTACGAAGAACGTATCCGTTAGGATAGTACGGCGAAATTTAGCTTTAATGGGCAACGGGAACAGACGTACGACGGGAGTGTCTTTGCTAACAGCACGACATCGCCTGCAGCGGCTCTCCTGGGCTCGTGACCATATCGGTTGGACTCTAGGCGACTGGAAAATCGTGGCCTGGTCAACTGAGTCCCTATTTCAGTTGGAAAGTGCTGACGGTAGGGTTCGATTGTGACGCGGATCCTACGAATCCATGGACCTACGTTATCAACAAGGCACTGTGCTAGCTGACGGTGGCTCCATAATGGTGTGGGCTGTGTTTTAATGGAATGGATTTGGTCCTCTAGTCCAACTGAACCGATCAGTGACTGGATATGGTTATGTTCGGCTACTTGGAGATCATTTTCAGCCATTCATGGACTTCATGTTCCCAGACAACGATCGAATGTTTATGGATAACAATGCACCATGTCACTGGGCACAGTTGTTCGCAATTGGTTTGAAGAACATTCTGGACAATTCGAGCGAATGATTCGACCATCCAAATAACCCGACCAGAATCCCACCGAACATTCAAATGACATAATCGAGAGGTCAGCTCTTTTACAAAACCCTGCACGGGCAACACTTCCGCAATTATGGACGGGTACTGAAGTAGTATGGCTCAATATTTCTGCAAGGAACTTCCAACAACTAGTGGAGTCCATGCCGCGCCAAGATGCTGCACTACGCCGATGGGGGGGGGGGGGGGGGGGGGGGGGATCTCGCGACTTTTCTCACGTCAGTGTAGTTATTAGATGGAAAAAATAGGGATTATTCACATTGAGAGCGTCCATTCTTTAATCATCGCGAAATCAGTATCTCCTCTGCTGCGTTTTGCTAAGGCTTCGTAATTATAGGTGTCTTTGGATATCTACGAGGGGCGTTTGAAAAGTCCGTAAAAAGTCCGAGAGATGGCACCAGTGGCGCGTATATCGAGTTCATGTTTAGTTAGTAGCATCTTTGGAAAGAACACACACCGAGTTTCAGCCATATTGGACTATTTCTTTGTGTTTGGCATTCGTGTGAATCAAGGAAGTCGAGTGAGTATCAAAAAATGGACGAAAAAGAATTTCGTGTGGTGATTAAACATTACTTTATGAAAGGCAAAACGCCTCAGGAGGCTAAAGAGAAGCTTGATAAACATTACGGTGACTCTGCACCTTTGATTGAAACAGTTTGTAAGTGGTTACAAAATTTTCGGAGTGGCCATATGGGCACAAGTGATTCTGAACGTTCTGGACGCCCTGTGGAGGTTACGACTCCAGAAACCATTGTTAAATCCATTATATGGTGATGGATGACAGAAGAGTTACGGTGTATGAGATTGCCAGTGCTGTGAGCATCTCGAACGAATGGGTACATAATATTTTGCATAAACATTTGGACATGAGAAAGCTAACCGCAAGATGGGTTCCACGATTGCTCACAGTTTACCAAAAACGGAATCGTTTGAAGTGTTACAAGGATAGTTTGCAGTTGTTCAGTAAGAATCCGGAGGATAATAAGCGTCGTTTCGTCACTGTGGATGTAATATGGATACATTACTATTCTCCAAAGACCAAACAAGAATCTAAACAATGGGTTACCCAGGGAGAATGTGCATCAAAAAAGGCGAAGACCATTCCTTCGGCTAAAAAGGTTATGGCGACTGACTTTTGGGATTCGTAAGGGATAATCCTCATCGACTATCTGCCAAGGGGTAAAACTATTAGAGGTGAATATTATTCATCGTTATTGGACCGCCATTCCTTCGGCTGAAAGGTTATGGCGACTGTCTTTTGGGATTCGTAAAGGCTAATCCTCATCGACTATCTGCCAAGGGGTAAAACTATTAGAGGTGAACATTATTCATCGTTATTGGACCGTCTGAAAACCAAGCTGCAAGAAAAACGCCGGCGATTGGACCGCAAAAAAGTCCTTTTCCATCACGACAATGCGCTAGCAGTTGTGGTCACAAGATTAATGGAAATAGGATTCCAACTCGTTTCACATCCTCCCCCCCCCCCCCCCTCCTATTCTCCAGACTTGGCTCCCTCGGACTACTATTTGTTCCCCAATTTCAAGAAATGGCTGGTGGGACAAAGATTTTATTCCAACGAGGAGGTGGTTGCAGCAACTAATAGCTATTTTGCAGACTTGGACAATTCCTAAGGGATCAACAAATTGGAACAGCGTTGGACGAAGTGTTTAAGTCTAAAAGGAGACTAAGTCGAAAAATAAAAAAAGGTTTACCTCAAACACGTAAGTAGTTTTTATTTTTGCATGGACTTTTCAAACGCCCTTCGTACTATCAACCATTATTTGAATATGCTTTATCCATTTAAACTGGAGTGCTTCATTTTGTGTCTCATATCTTTATTTATGATGAAGTCAGCTGTAATGTATCCTAGAGCTGTATCTAAAAACTTAATCTCTGTCGACGCACGAAATTGACCTACTGCTGTTACTCTCGACGATGTTATTGTGTTAACAGAGAATTTCCAGATCTAATACGTGAAAAAAATTGTATTCCACAATGTGCGGAGGCGCTTTCGGTTGTATGTGACTGCTAACTATCGTAACAACACATGTGTTTAGTTCTGTAGTATCCTCGATTCAGTTATATCACAGAAACGGAAGAGCGCGCAGTAGAGCGGCGTGATTTGGCTCTAAGACAGCGAAAATCGTCCTAAATGCACTGCGGTCAGGTGCACATGACTAAATTTAGGATGCTCGCCTGTTTTGCGTGCCACTTTCAACGAGAGGACGAAGTTAAATATTCGGGTTGCATCCGCTCGCAACATTCGTTAAACTGTGTCCAGCGTTCGAGGACACCGTTCGTCTTGTTACTTCATGATTAGCATCGGACGTCTCCTTGTAAGCAGTTACAGTTGCATTCTTCGCCAAGAGCAGCAGTGGCCAAGCAAACACACAGCTTCGTGTTAAATATAAAGCTTGTCAAATGCGTTCAATCTGCAGTTCTATAGTGTTGCAACTGTCCTGACATTATAAAAACATGTTTAATGTACAAACGCTATACTGAAACGAGAATGTATAGTGTATAGCAAAATCATGATGGAAGAAAAGAAAGCACCAAAGCTATCATTTACTAGTAATATCTATCGAGGAGAGCATTATGAATGAAGTAGTCTTAATCATAATTTCTCAAGCTGATTTTGGGATACGATGATTTCTAAAATACTTTTTTTGTGTTTTTTTCTCCGTTAGGGCATCTCAGAAAGCATTATAAATTTCATTATTTTAATATTTATTGTTTACTCATTCTTCTTTTTGTTTATTTTACTTATGAGCCACTAAGGACTATGTTTATTTCAACTGTTTCTCCTTTCCTTTCTTCCACATTTCTCTCATCATTTATCGAGATTTTTCTGTCCTTTCTTCTGTTCAAGTAGCTCTAGTCTTCTTCTTGTGTTTTCGTGGAAACCTATGGAATCTCGCAATTTCTTACTGAGTGGCAATCCTTCTTCAACATCTTGCGGGATAATTTGGAGTTCGTCTATGTCCCTTCCAAATTCTTCAATTTACCGAAATAAGTGAACAGTCTTTTTGTTAGTCTGTTGGTATTCAGTCTTGGGAAGTGGTCATAGAAAGCTGTTCTTCTTTTTCTTATTATCTCTGTAATTTTTTTTCTATGTGTGCACAAAATTCACTACTACGACGTCTTCTCTATTGCTCCTACCGTTTAAGTTGTCCCAAAATTTTCCTTGGTATTTTTCTTTCTGTGATTTCCAATGCTTCCATCATCTCCTTTTTGGGTGGAGTAAAAGTTTCTGCTGCATAAAGTGCTTCTGGGCGAATTACTGTAGTGTCTAAGTTTAGCACTGAGTAATATTGACTTCCTGTTATATATTCTTACATCCTTAGTGAAGTAGTAGACCTACGCTGTTTCCATCTTATTAACTCTTGCTTTAATGGCTTCTTTTCCCGAAATGTCTTGTTCGGTTACATCTCCTAGATACTTGAATTTGTTAGTGCTCTCAAATTTTCCCTCTTTAGTTTTCATTATCGCGGGTGTTACCTTAATATTTGTTATAAATTTGGTCTTCAGTTTGTGTTTTCAGTAATTCTATCTGTCTAGCGGCTATTTCCAACGGATCTGAAGAAATAGCTAGGTTATCTGCGAAAGCAAGATAACCTATCTTATAACATAATTTAATTCCCTTATTGATTTGGCTTTCCATGATTTCCTATTACTCATCATTTATCTTCTTCCTCTTTCTTCTAGCTGTTTTAAACCTTGTTTCTTGTCGCTTCTATTCTAGTAACCTATTTCATCATTGCCGAGCAGTGGAAGCTGCTGCTGGTATTCGACAGGATCGTAAAACTTTAAAGGTCGGTTTCTCGGAAACCCTTGAAAGTACATCGTACTAGAGTAGCATTTGTGTACTGCAGATGTGTAAAGGATGCGCAAAATCGGTGACCCCCTGAGTGTATTCTTCTCTTGTCAGCAAGTAGAGAGCGTCTTGGCGGATACAAGAATTAATGACCATAGGCTCACGGAACACTGTAACATCTAAATCCACTAGAAATAAACGCAAATTGGAACTATTTAAAACAGCAGATAAATATTTGATTGATGGTTCCTTAAGAGAGAGTCTCTATTCCGTTCAAACCACCTATGTAACCGTTGACGAGGTGGGGCTTAAATTCAAAAATTGAGAGTTACGAACCAAGTAAATGAATACGAGACATAAAAAATCATCCATGGTACACAGAACAGGTCAGGGCACAGTTGCAGCAACAATGAAAAAAGGATCCCAGATTTAAAAGGACTCCAAATTTTCAAAGTTGCTGTTGTTTTGCAGAAGCTTGAAACATAGCGCGTACAATATTGTGAAGTGCTTTTAATAGTTCCCACAGCGAAACTCTGTCTCGAAATCTGGCAGAAAACCCAAAGAGATTTTATAGTGTTATGCAGAGTACCAGCGGCAAGATACCTTCACCCTGCGATAGTGGTGATAATGTTAGTGATGGCAGTGCCATGAAAACAGAGTTACCAAACACAATTTGTGGAGATTCCTTCACTGAAGAAGGTGAAGTAAATATTCCAAAATTCGAATCAAGAAGTGCTGGTAACATAAGATTCCTGGTTGTAGCAAAACAGTGTAAATCACTTAATAAAGGCAAGTCTTCCGGTCCAGATTGTGTACCAGTTAGACTCCTTTTAGACTGTGCTGGTATACCAGCTCCATCCTTAGTAACCATATACAGCCCCTTGCTCGACGGAAGATCCGCACGTAAAGATTGGAAATTTGTGCAGATCACACCAGTACACGAGGGAGGTATAAAAGCACAGCAATCTACTGATTTATAGAGCCATATCACTGACATCAATTAGCAACAGAATTTTAAGACGTATCGAAAACTGAAATACACAGTACTGATGTTCCACGATAATATTTACTTTGTCTTTCGTTATGAACCGACTGTCGGCTTTCTAGTCCATCCTCAGAAAACTTTGGACTAAACAGATAGTCCACACAACATCAGAGAGAGTTTGTAGCTGTACAAAGTTTTTTCAAAGATATACGACCTTCTAAAAAAACACACTCTGAGAAGCCCTCTTAGATTGTATGAAGATGACGCTGTCGTTTATCATCTACTAAAGTCATCATAAGATCAAAATGAAATGCTAAATAAGTTAGACTAGATATCTGTATGGTGCGATAAGTGGCAATTGATCCAAAACAATAAAAAGTGTATGGTCCTCTACATGACCAATATAAAGAATCCATTAAATTTCAGCAACACGATATACGAAATACATTTAAAGGTTGTCGATTCAACGAAATACCTTGGGATCACACGTAAAAACAAATTAATTTGGAACTATTAGGTAGGAAACGTTGTGGGGAAGGCTAACCAAGAGGCGTTTTATTGGCAGAACACTTAGAAGGTGCAAAAGGTATACCAAAGGGACTGCCTACACTCCGTGCTCTACTGATATGCGGCATGGACTCCTTGCCACGTGGCACTGACGGAGGTTATCGAAAAAGTGCAACGAAGGGCAACTGTTTTTGTATTATTTGAGAGTAGGGGTGGCTGCAGCGAGCTCTTTTCACAAATTTTGAATCACCTGCTTCCTCCTTCGAATGAGAAACTTTTTTATTCACTCCCACCTACGTAGGGAGATATATTGTCATAAGAAAATGAGGGAATTAGAGCTTGCACGGGAAGATTTAGATGTTTTTCCGACGTGCTATTCGAGAATATAACAGTCTGGAAGTGGTCCTATGAACCCTCTGCGAAACACATAAGTGTGAATTCCAGAGTGGTCATGTAGATGTAGTAAATATTTACGCCAGAACGCTGCTCGCACAGCATGTTTTTTTGTACAGCATGTTGCACAATTCCTGTTATAGGCTTCTAGGGGTTATAGAGGAGACTTAAAGTTTCGATAATGGAGCCGTGTCCAGAAATATTCCGTTTGGGTATAAAATAAATTTGAAGATCGAAGCAGTTTCAAATCCCGATGCGTGCACAAATTGAAAATAGGTCGCCGTCGTCAGTCCGTGATGTTGCTGTGACATCAAATGCTAGTTTCGTCCGACAGCTACAGTGGCTGCGAGGAAGTGGTCCGTCCGCAACTGGGATGGTGCTGTGGTGCTCCATGGACGCGCTGCACTCTTGATTTTGAAGAGAACCCGACGAGGAGAACTCGGAACAGTGTCTATGCCATGAACTTCTAAAGAGCACAAAGATCAGAACTCATCCTGTCTGGTATCAGCGCACCGAGAAGCGGGAGATTCGGAAGTGATCTGATGTTCAAACATCCGAACGGTACATTTCCGGACATGGGTTCCTCATCACAATTTTACGTACTAACTCCCCTCTAGAGCCTCTAGAAGCCTGTAATAGGAATTATGAAACACCCTGCATAGTTCCGTCTCACGAATCTTATAAATACCGGTTTCTTTTATTAACAATTCTTCATCATCAGATGGCAAAGTAGGAAGCGTAATTCAACAGCTTAACACCTGCCGTGTGTATGTATTTGAAGAGCTAGGAATTTTTAGGAGTTTAAAAAAGAAATACCCGAAACAATGATTAAATCAACAAAGCGATTCTGTAATAACGGCTTTTTCGAAGTATTTTCTAACCTGTTATGATGTCTCTTCTCCCTGTTTTTTGCGTTCTTTCTTTGTTGGAATTCTTTTTCCTGCTAGCTCTCACTTTCTTCATCTATCAATTACTTCGTGCTGGCTATTATTGTATACTTGGGACCGCCAGTTACTGTACACTTGGCTTTGGCCTGTGCGCATGATATGGCTACGGGAGTAACAGCTGTGGACTTCAATTCTTGACACGTTCGCATGTTCCCTGTCAGATTTGCATAGAGGAATAGTGGTAGCCTTATCAATTTTCTGTGCACTTTCGCATGTAGTTTCAGATACTTATTGGAGTTAAATAAAGACAAGGCATAGAAAAGCAACACAAATAATAAAAACGAATCATATTGTTACGATACTGGTCCATTCGTGGTACGCAACTGACAGTCGTAACAAGCACGCGAGGTAAGTTAGGGGTGATTGGCTGTTCCTGTAGTGGCTGTCCTTTAAAGAAACAAAGAAATATCTGTAAATCACTTTGTTAATCTCATTCAGGCATAGTTCTCTACTAGCGGATCGTGTCTACAGGCGTGCATCACACACATAATCTGATATTAAAGTATCTGGACACCTCTACGTAATGTGAAATTGATCAGTAGATGGCACAAAAGGCATAGCTACCAGTATGAAAGCATTCAGAAATATTGTGTTATGAGTAGAGAAAGAATAACAGCAAAAATACTTAACAGGGGATTTCAGTGACTTCGATCGTAGACTAATAACAGGATGTCATCTAGGTAACAAACCGATCGGGGTCAGTTCAGCCCTGCCCAAATCGACAGTTGGCGATGTGACTGGAAGGTGGAAACACGAAGGAAGAACCACAGTTAAAGAAAGGCAAGAGACACCTGATGTACTGATGGACAGGGACCGTCCAGCATTGAGGAGGGTGGCTCTAAAAATCGCATGAAATCAGCGGAAGGAAACAGTCGAGAGTTCCCAAGAGCTACCAGCAGTTCAGCTTGCACACTGACTGTGCGTTGGACAAATTTTTGTAGCCAATACTAAGCGACGCTCGGGGTGGTGTAAACCGCGACTGCACTGGTCGGTAGAGGAGTGGAAGTGAGAGATTTGGAGTGACGAATCATGCTATACCGAGTATCATTCGGATGGAAGGGCTTGGGATTTGGCAAATGCCTGGAGAACATTGCCTGCCATCTTGTGTAGTACTAACAATGATGTACGGACCATGTGGAGTTTCTATATGGGGATGTTTCTCACGGTTAAGGTGTGGTCCACTTATTGCATTTAAGAAAACTTTCTGCAGTGAAGGGAAAGTGTGGAGACTACGACTGGATCAGCATGACAATGCACCTTGTCATAAAGCAGCGTCTGTGCGGCAATGATTTGTGTATAAAACGTTCCTGAAATGGATTGGCCTCCCTAGAGTCCCGACTTAAACCCAATGGAATATTTTGGGATGAGTTAGGTCATCGACTTTGCTCCAGCCCCCTGAGTTCAGCATTACTTCCTCCTCTCATTTCGCCTCTTGAGAAGAAATAGCTGCTATTCCTCCTCAGCCGGCCGGAGTGGCCGAGCGGTTCTAGGCGCTACAGTCTGGAACCGCGCGACCGCTACGGCCACAGGTTCGAATCCTGCCTCGGGCATGTATGTGTGTGATGTCCTTATGTTAGTTAGGTTTAAGTAGTTCTAAGTTCTAGGGGACTGATGATCTCAGAAGTTAAGTCCCATAGCGCTCAGAGCCATTTGAACCATTTTTATTCCATCTCAGACATTCCGACATCTCGTCCAAAGCGTCTCTAGCAGTGTCCAAGCCGTCACAAAAAGGAATGGTGGACGACACTAGTGGGTGTGCGGATATTTTTGATCAGGTGGCGTATACCTTGCTTCTAGTACACGTACAGGTTATTTACACCAGAAGTTAAAAGTTTTGTACTAGTTTTCGTTCTGATTAGACCTCCTTCCACATTGTTGGAGATTGTGAATAAGTTTTCTCTTACATTTGCGATTTAAGAGATACCAGTTAAATATTATTGTCAACGGCCTTGCCACAGTGGTAACACCGGTTCCCGTCAGATAACCGAAGTTAAGCGCTGTTGGGCTGAACAGCACTTGGATGGGTGACCATCCGGTCTACCGAGCGCTGTGGCAAGCGGGGTGCACTCAGCCCTTGTGAGGCAAACTGGGGAGCTACCTGACTGAGAAGAGCGGCTCCAGTTTCGTAAACTGACATACGGCTGGGAGAGCGGTGTGCTGACCACATGCCTCTCCATAACTGCATCCAGTGACGCCTGCGGGCTGAGGATGACACGGCGGCCGGTCGGTGGCGTTGGGCCTTCCAGAGGCGTATTCGGTCGGAGTTAATTAAATATTATTACGTAGGTAACTTTGATTGTGTCATGTGCGTGAAGTTGCGGCATGTGCTAAATGAGCTTGGCGTTCTAAAACCTACCTAATATCTATACTAAAAGATTTTTATAATAATCATATTGCAACCGTAAAGGTGGATGGCGAATACTCGGAATTTTTCGATAGGGTCAGAGAAGGTTGTATAACTATCCAGAGCGACCTTACGTGTCATGACCATATAACACAGATAGTGGGAAATGCAGGCACCAGACTCAGATTCATCGGAAGAATCGTAAGGAAATGTAATTCATCCACGACAGAAGTGCTTTATAAGGCGCTTATTCGCCCAATTCTTGAGTATTGTTCATCCATCTGGCATCCCTATCAGATATGACTGATAGAGGAGATAGAGAAGATCCAACAAAGAGCGGCGCGTTTCGTCACGGGATCGTTTAGCTGGCGAGAGAGCGTTACGGAGATGCTAAAGAAACTCCAATGGCAGACGTCCCGCATAACGGAGAGATTTACTATTGAAATTTAGGGACAGCACTTTTCAGGGGGAGCCAGATAACACATTACTTCCCGTCAAATACATCTCGCGTATTGGCCACGAGAAGAAAATTCGAGAAATTAGAGCCAATACAGAGGCTTACCGACAATCATTCTTCCCACGCATTATTCGCGAGTGGAACAGGGTTGGAGGGATCAGATAGTGATTTTGGAAGTACCCTCCGCCACACACCATTTCGTGGCTTGCCGAGTTTGATGTAGATGTAGACGTCAACACATCTCTATAACATCTTTGCGGAATACAGTAAGTATGTGATTAGGGGCACACTGACTGGCTGGAATGGTGGAGCTTCAATTGGAGGGAGGCAGATCAACACGTTACGCTTTGCGGATAATACTACCCTCATTGCAGGAAGGGAAGAGGAACTTATGGATCTGGTCTCCAGGGTGAAAACTGTTAATTTAAGTTTAGGTCTAGAGGTAAACATGAAGAAAGCCATCCAATGGTTATTAATCGACTTGGTTTAGATGAGATTCACCTTACAGGATGCTTAAATGATGAGGTAGTTAATGATTGTGTGTATCTAGCATCTATGATCAGTGACATAGGAAAGTGTGGTAAGGAAATGTTTAAAGTCACTAAGATCTAGCACAGCCGGGCAATATCCAAAGTAGCGAAGATGCGCCTGATAGAATCTTTGGTGTTTTGTATCTTGTTGTGCGGCTGCGAAACCTGTACTGTGAAAGCTAGTGACAAGAGCCGAACTTATGCCTTCGAGATGCGGCGTTGGCGGAAAACGTTACATGCACCATGGACAGAAAGAAGAACTAATGCTTCCATTACAGAATAAATTAGCATTTGTTCCCGAAAAAATGGTTCAAATGGCTCTGAGCACTATGAGACTTAACATCTGAGGTCATCAGTCCCCTAGAACTCAGAACTACTTAAACCTAGCTAACCTAAGGACATCACACACATCAATGTCTGAGGCTGGATTCGAACCTGCGGCCGTAGCGGTCGCGCGTTTCCAGACTGAAGCGCCTAGAACCGCTCGGCCACACTGGCCGGCCTTTTCTTCCCGTGTCAGCCAAAGATACTTCCAGTTCAATGGGCAATTTTGGGCAGAGAAGAGGATAATTTAGAAAAGAAACAATCTTGCAAGTCAAAATCGAAAACAGAACACCAAGAGTGAGAGCAGCAAGCAGATGGCTGGATCAGGCGAAGAAGATTACCAGCCTACCTCTTTACGTTATATTAAGAGGAGCTGAAGATTGCTGTATTATCTATTTAATTAGTTAAGAAAGTAACGAAGAAATGAGGTCGCGACACACAACAGTGAGTTAACCGACTGAGCTACCTGCAGCTTTCAGTTCCGACAATGACACTGTGAGCTGCTTTCTGGGCCTCTTTAGTGGACGAGTTACTACATGACGTATTAAAGTATGTTAAGCTGGGTTTGGATCTGATCTGCAGTTTACTTTCCTACATTTTCATCATTTGGATTTGCATAACTAGCGGACCTTACATCCAACAATTACTTTCCTAGTATTTTACTATCCCCCTTTTTCTTCTTATTTTGGCATATCGTCTGATGATGACTTGGTAATAAGTCGAAACCGGTACTGGTACAATGTATGTGACTTGAAGCTGACATACACATTTAAACGCACGCCTGTATGCAGAGACGGTGTGGTTCGCGCTCTCGACTGTGCCCGTCTCCCTCGTGCTGACCGCTCTTTAGCCGCCCCGTGCGGCCAGTCGTGTTGAGTTGCAGTGCGTCGCGTTACTCAACGGTCGGTGGCCGAGTTTCGCCGGAATGCATTACTCATTACCGCAGCTGCTGAGGAGGCGCTGAGTCAGGTGATTACGAGGCGGAGAGCCGGCCCGCAGCACGGGAGCTTTCCGTTTTCCTGAGCAGGCAATTCCCGCCTCACGCGGCGTACCCGCCGGCCTCCTCAACGCGGCGCCAGCACTCGCTCGTCTGTCTTGCGTAATGCCGCCGCCCGAGTTCGTAGCAAAGAGCTCGAGGCTCCTCACCGCATATTTCGAATTTGCTTCCTTGGTGACTTGTGGGTTCTGAAGGATAGGTCGTGCCATTTAGACGTAACATTTGTCCTGATATTCCGTGTACATCCGCCAGACGCTACGCAAACGGGTCAGCTCTTCTTCACCTTCTTCGCGTTAATTTCGTCTAGTACGTGGCCCAGAGTACTCAAGATAGGCAAATTTATATTATTTAACTTTGCGGCCGGATTCCCTTACTGTTACCGCACACGTCGCTTACCTAACGGAGGCGAATTCAAGTGTGCGTCCTGTCTGTGAATCGCGTAAACTTTTGTTCTGTGTGTGATGGTAACTGAACTGTTTGTGTATTAGGATGGAGGCTTTCACGACCGGATGACATAGCTGCTGGTAAACCATTCGAGATGTAAGGTCGTGGTCCAAGAAACTCTTCTGTTCCTGACCGTTTCGTCCAGAACCGCGCTGGACATCCTCAGAGGCGCTCCTCCGCTCGGCAAGACACCGGAGGAACGCCTCCGACGATGTCCAGCGCAGTCCTGGTTGAAACGTCAGGAAGAGTTTCTTGGACTACAAACTCACATCCCGAAAGGCTTACCAGCAGCTATTTTTGTGTATTACATCCTCTGAGGCGGAAGTTGGGGGCCGGCCCAGTACTTGCCCAAACGAGCTTGGGAAACCCCTTAAAATCACTCTCAGGCTAGCCCGTTCACCAGCCCTAGGTTGTTGATCCGCTACGTGGGTTCGATCCTGGTCGGACTCACCATGTCGCGCAAGCTACAGCTCTGCGGATCACGCTACACGAGCAGGTTTTTTTCTGCCGTTAGTGACTTTTAATAATGAACACATTCTTTCATTCTTATTACTGCCGTCTGTCTATGGCCAAATTTCTTTGACAAAGATCTTTTCACGTCGCGCAGAGAGGGGTATTACACTAACATCAAATATATCCTCATACTTTCTTCAGAATGACCGACGAAAACACGTTACTATGCTGAACTCCAATTAAAAAATACTCCCCGCAGGCCATGGAAGGCCAACGGTACCGAGCGACCGCCGTGTTATCCTCGGAGGTGTCACTGGATGCGAATATGGAGGTGCATGCAGTATACCGTTTTCCCGCTCGTTGTCAGTTTTAGTGACCGGAGCCGCTACTTCTCAAACAAGTAGCTCCTCAGTTTGCCTCACGAGGGCTGAATGCACCGCCTTTGCCAACAGCGCTCAGCAGCTCTGACGGTTACCCAACAAGTGCTAACCAAGCCCGACAGCGCTTAACTTCGGCGATCTGACGGAAACTGGTGTTACTATTGCGGCAAGGCCGTTGGCTGTACTACAGCTGTATTGTGTTTATATGTGGGAGAGGATCGAAAATAAAAGAAACTTACTAGGGCGAAGGTGTGGATTTCATGGCGAGATAATGAAAGCATTCAACAAAAAATTTTATGCGAGTTGCAAGTCACGAGCTAAATGGATATGAAAATTACTTACGAATGAACGAGAGTACATTTCAATATTCCTCACGAAAGGGACGCTCATATTATGAAGCAGGACACTCACCTCAAATACGCTACACCCATGTTATTAAACAGTACATTAAACCAAGGAGGCCAGATTTCTCCTTGCAGTAAACGGAAGGCGATCGCTTTTTTTTTTACCAAAAGTAAGACAAGATTCCATCAAATAAATCTGACAAAACACAACATTCGACAAAAGTACCCTACTGCACTACGTTCAATATAATGGACAAACCAACGACGTCAAAGAAAGTTAATAGTGTAGTACCGGTGTAGGACTCCTACACGAAATAACTCTACACCTATTTACTTTTAAGCTTTAGCACCATACCCGCCTGTATGACCGGGATCACTCGCGCAAGGCTAAGCTGTGGTCCTCGATTCGCGCTCCATCGCGCTGCCCTTATCATTCCTTAATCCTGGTGATGGAAGAAACCTTCACCCCCAGTATTTGGCCGGTTACTGGAAGAGACATGATCGCTAAAACGTCCTAATAAACCAGTGCGCCAGTGGACTGGAATAAATTTCAAACCTCTCCGCAGTGTCGTTCGAAATGAGGACTTGTGACATTGTTGGTGGTGAACCGCCAGTCGGATGGGGAAGTTAAGCATGGCGGTCCCCTTTGTAAGAGTTTACGTTTTCAGCTGGAGATAAATGGACAAGAAATGTATGCTAGACAGCCACGAGGAAAGTCCAAATATTCGCGAGTACTGACGTACGGCAAACACGTATAGTTTAGCTTTTTCCAAGGCGTTAGGGACAGTTATCGCGATTAGTGCGTACTCGATCCAGATAATAATTTTGCAAGAGATAACTGCAGTTCAACGAGAGTTCTAGACAGCGAGACAAGCACAAGCATCCAACGGATGTTTTTGGAGTTATCTTGTACAGCATGTGAGTTGAGATACACAATTTGGCAGCAGCTTTCAATGGATGGTGTAGATTTTCTCCAGAACCGAGCATAGCGTGTCACCGGGAAAAGCTCGCTATGCGCTGTGAATACGTTGCTAGACTCTAAGGTCGTCCAAGAAACGGAAGTCGAAACTGATATAGCCAACAAATAAAAATTGTGTTAGCATTAATTGATACTAATACTTCATACTTAAAGTTGATGGGGTCACGGTTGCTCACTGCCAGCAACTTAGAAGCGTGAATATTGCTACAGCTTCCGGGATAGTCCTTTACGGGACCAGTATTCATTAATGTTGCGGCGAGATGACGAAAAATTTCTGGCCTTTGCTGACAAATTTAGATTATCAGAACTCAATCAGAGGGCAGCACTAACTAGAAACTTATTACTAGCTGCAGCGGGATTGAAGTAAGAACCGAGGAATATTTCTTCTGAACCGGCCGTTGTGACCGAGCGGTTCTAGGCGCGTCAGTCTGGAACCGCGCTGCTGCTACGGAGGCATGTTCGAATCCTGCCTCGGGCATGGATGTGTGTGCTGTCCTTAGGTTAGTTAGGTTTAAGTAGATCTAAGTTCTAGGGGACTGATGACCTGAGATGTTAAATCCCATAGTGCTCAGAGCCATTTGAACCATTAAGCTCCATCTTTGATGTAAAGAGGACCTGGGGGCAATACCACGTGTCTGTAATCTCAATTCCTCCTCGTCCTTAAGCAACTTGGCAAAAGGATAGCCTCTATCGACTGGAGGCGTAATAAAGTAATAGGGTGCGCTGAGAAGTAATTCCCCCGAATACTTTCTTCTTTTCTCAATATAGGTCATGCATATTACTCGATCGATTTGCCCTCTCTGCTGACGCAAGCTGCAACCCTCTGCCGCTAGAGGGATCGGAATTATAGCTTGTAACGTGGTGGTGTAACTACACTATGTGATCAGAAGTATCCGGAAACCTGGCTGAAAAATCTTACAAGTTCGTGGCGCCTTCCATCGGTAATTCTGGAATTGAATATGGTGTTGGCCCACCCTTAGTCTTGATGACAGCTTCCACTCTCGCACGCATACGTTCAATCAGGTGCTGGAAGATTTCTTGGGGAATGGCAGCCCATTCTTCACGACGTGCTGCAGTGACGAAAGGTATCGATGTCGGTCGGTGAGACCTGCCACGAAGTCGGCGTTCCAAAACATCACAAAGGTGTTCTGTAGGATTAAGGTCCGGAATCTGTGCGGGACACTCCATTACACGGATGTTATTGTCGGCCGGCCGGAGTGGACGAGCGGTTCTAGGCGCTTCAGTCTGGAACCGCGCGACCTGCCTCGGGCATGGATATGTGTGATGTCCTTAGGTTAGTTAGGTTTAAGTGGTTCTAAGATCTAGGGGACTGATGACCTCAGATGTTAAGTCCCATAGTGCTCAGAGCCATTGGAACATTTTTTTTTGTTACTGTCGTGCAACCACTCCTTCTCAGGCCGTGGATTATGAATAGGTGCTCGATCGTGCTGGAAGATGCAGTCGCCTTCCCCGAATTGGTCTTCAACAGTTGGAAGCAAGAAGGTGCTTAAGACATCAATGTATGCCTGTGCTGTGATAGTGCCACGTAAAACAAGGGGTGCAAGCCCCCTCCATGAATGCTGAGGGAATTAGATTAGGAAATGAGGCACTTAAAATGCTAAAGGAGTTTTGCTATTTGGGGGAGCAAAATAACTGATTATGGTCGAAGTAGAGAAGATATAAAATGTAGACTGGCAATGGCAAGAAAAGCATTGCTGAAGAAGAGGAATTTGTTAACATCGAGTATAGATTTAAGTGTCAGGAAGTCGTTTCTGAAAGTATTTGTATGGATTGCAGCCATGTATGGAAGTGAAACATGGACGATAAATAGTTTGGACAAGAGAAGAATAGAAACTTTCGAAATGTGGTGCTACAGAATAATACTGAAGATAAGATGAGTAGATCACATAACTAATGAGGAGGTATTGAATAGAATTGGGGAGGAGCTTGTGGCACAACTTTACTAGAAGAAGGGATCGGTTGGTAGGACATGTTATGAGGCATCAAGGGATCACAATTTAGTATTGGAGGGCAGCGTGGAGGGTAAAAATCGTAGAGGGAGACCAAGAGATGAATACACTAAGCAGATTCAGAAGGATGTAGGTTGCAGTACGTACTGGGAGATGAAGAAGCTTGCACAGGATAGAGTAGCATGGAGAGCTGCATCTAACCAGTCTCAGGACTGAAGACCACACAACAACAAAGGACATCTTCGAAGACTTCACTTTGAAGGTGATGAAGCGGTGCAAATAAAGGTGAGAATGTGGCTCCATCAACAATGTCAAACATTCTACAGTAACGGTTTCTCGTTGGGAGAAGTATTTTCGTCGTTAGGGTCACTGTGTTGGGAAATAAATATGTAGACATGAAGAATAAAGATGCAGACTGTTAATATAGTTTGTTTTATTGAAAGAGCTTTCCGGGTTTTTGCACAAAAAATTCGGAGGCATTACAGCACACATTACAGCACTTTTATGTGGATTAGTTTTGTTTTTACAGAAATTGCACAAGTCAGTGTTATCGCCCAGGTGTACCTCGAAGGAAAGAAGGAAGTCGAGGTGATTAGAGACTGTTTCAAGTCAGGTTAAGAAAAGCGGCTGTGCCCTTTCAAAGGAAACATCCCGGCATTTGCTTGGAGCGATGTAGGGAAATCACATAAAACCCAAATGAAAATGGCCAGATGCGGATTTGAACCGTCGTCCTCCTGAATGCGAGTCCACTGTGCAAAACCACTGCGCCGCCTCTCTCCGTGTGTTCCACGAGCTGACGTCACAGTGGTGTATTTTACCTAAATACACACAGTACCGTGCTTCAAGGAAGACTTGCAGTGCTGCTATAAATTTAGTGTTTGAAGCGAGGAACAGTGGGAGATAAACACGTCACACATTCACGGCAAGTGTTTTTTTCCAGAAACAATCGAAATCAGCATACGGCTACTCCATTCAGAAGGATTTGGCTGACTACTAGCTCAAAGCGTTCTTAATGGACACGGGAATGTTCCACCGACGGTAATGAGTCCCTTACTGATGGAGCGTGCGCTTCTGCATCGAAAACTAACTCGCCCCGCGTCGCTTGCCCAATCTCTTACAGAAGCTGCCCACGCACGTCAGTCAAGTGTGGGCTGCAATAATCGTATAGCAGCAAAACTTGGCAGACAAACTAACGCGTTAATGAGGAACCGATTTACGCTGTCAAAAAATAATTTCCAATTTTGGCCACCAGTTGCAAATCTGGTGCTGTATAGCATTTCTTCAATGTCTCTGGTGCTCATAGTGAACAAATTGTGAAACCGGCAATTAATATTAAAATCAGCATTATGCCTTTTTCACTTGTTTGACCTTTTCCGACCATGTCCTGTTCCTAATCCAGTTCATACGGAATCGTTTCTATATGTCTTTCTCCCATTCACAGTTCCAGATTTGTCACTGGTGGCCAAAATTGGAACTAATTTTGTCCAGCGTAAACCGGTTCCGCATTGATGCACTAGAATATCTACCAATTTTCGCTGCCATACGACAGTTACTGTTCACCCTTGACCTCTGCTAGTAACTACATTTTAATTGTAACCGCCTGGTATATTCGCGATGTGTCCTCTGAGAAGGTGGTAACATCCGCCTCGACATTTTGCTTTATCTCTTCATTCCATTGCAATGAAGATATACTGCAGGGCTTTGCAGGTATTTTGGGATGATAGATTCTGATTTCCGTTTCTCTAAATAAATTTTGTTAACTCTTTTTCTATATTTGGCGATTACTATGTTTGCATCTACTAGTGTAGCTTAATGCGTGTATCGTTGGTTTGCGAGGCACGGAATTGAGGAAGACTTGTACCGACTGAAAGACCATTGCTCTGGTTTCGTATACTGACCAACCTGGCTGTCCTTTTTTGGTGGTTTCCCAAACCCATTTGGAGAAATCGCTAAAAGTTCCTCATCACCGTTTCGTAAACATACCACAAAACTCCTTTTTATACCGTAACTTAATGTTTTGACAATAGATCGAGTATATGGACAGTGAATCAAATGTCAGATCTACTACGTGCCAAACAGAATGACCTCCTCCTTGTCAATCAACATGGATTCTGCAAAAATCGAAATCCAACTCGTATGTTTCTCACCTGATATCCTAAAAGCCACGGATCAAGCCAATCAGGTGGACGCAGTCTTCACTGTGTTCCGGAAAGCGTTTTACTCATTACCAAAGCAGTTCGCCTCAGTAGCTGCGGAGTCAGCGTGGCTGGATGTCATCCGAAGGGGCCCGTGTTCGATTTCCGGCCCTGTCGGGGAGTTTCGCCTCTCAGTGGTTCGCCCACGCTGGCTGAGTGGTCAGCGCGACAGACTGTCAATCCAAAGGGTCCGGGTTCGATTCCCGGCTGGGCCGGAGAATTTCTCCACTCAGGGACTGGGTGTTGTGTTGTCCTAATCATCATCATTTTTATTCCCATCGACGCGCAAGTCGCCGAAGTGGCGTCAAATCGAAAGACCTGCACCAGGCGAACGGTCTACCCGACGGGAGGCCCTCGTCACACGACATTTCACATTTCATTTTGCCGCTCAGTGACTAGATGTTGTGTTATCTTCATCATCGTTTCATCATGAACTATACGCAAGTCACTTAAATGACGTCAAATAAAAGGACTTCCAGCCGGCGTCGGCAAGGTGCCACGCGACAAAGAAAGAGAGATTACCAAAGCAACGCTCATTATTACCAAAGCAACGCTTATGAAGAACTTCGAGGTGTCAAACAAAATTTATGATTGGGCTGAGGATTTATTGGCACGGAGGACGCAGCATATTATCTTGGAGGGAGTGCCGTCTCCATATACAGAAGTAATTCCAGCAAAGTGTATTGCGATCCTTGCCGTTCATGTTGTATGTTAATGACATGGTATATAATATTATTAGTAATCTCAGGCTTTTTGCAAATGATGTAGTTACCCATAATAAAATATTACCTGATAAAAAACAGCAGAATTATCCGCTTAAAAACTTAGTATCATTTTAAAGCTGTGCAAATATTAGCAAACTGCAGAAATGCAAACTTGTGCTCTTCACAAAATGTAGTATCCCATGACTACACCAAGTCATAATTTGGATCAGTCAACCCACAGAAATACCTAGGTGTAACAGTTTCTCTGGATATGAAATAGAATTATCATGTAGGCTCAGTCGAAGACAAGACAAGTCTGAGACTTTGGTTCAGTAATCGGATACTACGAAAATGTGATCAATCTACAAAGAAGCATGTTCACAAAATATCTGTGCCTCCTATCTTAAACCATTGCGCAAACGGGTGCGACACAGATCGAACATAATTAACGTATACATGTTCGCTAATTTATTTAACTCGCTGAAAAGCGTCACGAAAATGTTGGAAAAACTGAATTGGCTGTCACTTGAAAAAAGTCACCAGTTATCCAGTGAAAGCTTGCTTACAAAGTTTCAAGAATCAGCATTAAGTGATTAATCACTGAATGTACTGCGGCATCCTAAGTATTGCTCTCGTAGGAACTGGAGATCACTGGACTCGCATTCAGGAGGATGACGATTCAGACCAGAGTCCGGTCATCCATATTTAGATTTTCTGTGATTTCCCTAAATCACTCCACGCAAATTCCGGGATGGTTCCTTTGAACGGGCACGGCCGATTTCCTTCCCCATCCTTGACACAATCTGTACTTGTGCCCCGTCTCTAATGACCTCGATTACGACGGGACGTTAAATACTTCCTTCCTACCTTCCGTAGGAAGTATAGGACAAAATTAGACTCACTACAGTGCGTGCGGGCCGCACATTTTTGGAACGGGAAAAATCCGTAACTTGTGGTGTCATGCAATTCACGTGGTTTGTAGAATGCATTTAGATGGAGATACGTATGTAAATTTAAAGGAAGAAATAGGGGAAACACCTGATTAGTGCACTGTCTCTGACTTTCAGCCCTTCAGTTTATCGGCTTCCCGCAGTACGCCACTGTAAGTTACTGAGCTGATGTCGCAGACCTTGCATTCCACAGAGATTGTCTGGCCGCGTAATAATGGCAGTAGCTGCTGAGATAATGTGGCCCTCCACAGCGTTTTTACGATAATGCGTGCCTCCGGTCGCCATGTCAGGGTGAACAGCTTCCAGAGGCACACAACGGATCCCTCGGCCTCCTGCGTACGGACTGCGGAATATTCCTCCAAGGCTCTCGAGATGACGCCTTGTGGTAGGCGAGGTTATGAGGGGCCGCCTCTGCGGAACTCTTCTCATTCTCTTTGTCGCACAACCTGCTTACCGACTCATCGCTGCGGGTCAATGAACCCACTTTGTCAACACGTCATACTAGTTTTTTTTCTTCGCTCGTGACTTGCTGAGACAAAATTCCGTTACTAGTCCCTTGTCTCTACACTTATTAATGCATACTTAACGTTTTCTAGCGTTATTGACAATAATCAAAACCAGTATTTTACAGTCAAGGTGTGGCTTGTGGAAGAGCGAACGAAGTGGAGTAATATCAACTCCTTCCTTTCTAGTTCTGGTCGCAGACAGTGCTCAGCGACCACTGCTGGCGTGTCTCCTTGCAAAACGTACCTGTTACTTCCGCGCCAGTCATTACTGGCGTTATACAAATGGTCCAAAAATTCTGTGCCCAAACTGTGAGGGATGCGACATGAGACAGAGACAACTATATTCTGAAAAGCAAGAATATGTAGGGCGCAGATAAAAGTCGTCGTGTTACAATTCGCATTTATGGTTGGACGAAAACCCACGTATTAAAGGTGTGCGAAGTCATCGGAGACACTTTGCAGTAAACATGTGGGTCGGTATCGTGGGCGACAACTTACTTGGACTTGTTCTACTCTGGTGGCCATGTACCGAATGTTCTTGGAAGTTCACCTGCCGAAATTATTGGGGAGGTACCCCTAGATACCAGAAGGAGATGTGGTTTCATCATGATGGGGCCCCAGCGCACGTTGCAGTACCAGTTCGAGCAGTAACAACCAGTACTTTTGCAATCGGTGGCTCTGCCGGAGACGACCTGTACATAGGCCTGCGAGATCTGCGGTCTTCACCCCATTAGTCTTCTTTCTTTGGGGCTACATGAAAGCCGACGTGAATGCTTCCCCTGTTGAATCAGAGGCGGAACTGGCTACAACAATTCTTTCAGTAGCCGCACAAGTACAGAACACACCGCGTATTTTCCAAAGAACACTGGACTCCCTGCTGCGTCAGTACCGGCTCTGTGCTGAGATTTATTGTAATGTAATGGCGATCAGAGCAACAAAGCAATTAAAAACATTTAATAATGTTTTATTCTCAATCATACGCAATTACATCCTACATACTCAGTACTACAACAATATGCGTTTCCGACACATTCAATCGTTATACAATTGCTTCATTTGAAGACGTGCTAGGACGTTGCTATCACGTCTTCGAATGAAGAAGTGTATAAAGATTGAATTCATGGCATCCAGTAATTTATCGCACTATATGACAAGTTCGTTTATTTGGATAGATGCGTATGGGGCCTGAAGATGGCGCAATGAAATGACGAACTGGTTGTCTTCACAATAAAATAAAATTAAAGTACACTGCTGTTGGTGAATTTTATTGACACTGACAATAGTTATGAGAGTACGATTACTCGGAGCATAGAGGAATGCTAGCTGGCGGAGTCGTTTAGCCCCAAGTAGGGACCCAGATTGTTTTGGCTATGGGTAACTAAAGTGACGGTGTCAAACAGGGACGATATTTCTCATATTTGTTTTCTAAATGAGACATATTTAGAAACAGGCGGTATAGGAGAGGATCTGAAATTTGCAAAGTTCAATCAACTACAACGCACGTGAAGATTTGTGGCTAAATGAGAGATTTTACGATGGATCTAATTTAAGAATCTAAATTCTTTTTTCATGGCGTTTGCTTCTATGCCAACCATTAATTTGAGTATTTGACCACACACGTATTATTATGTGCACCTGAGAGATATTATTTTCAAGCTACTATAATTAACAAATTCTAGGTCCAAGGCATTTATTTTGTATTTAATCATGTAGTTGACAGATGGTTCCTCATCCATTGTCACTAATATGTTTTCACTAATAGAGAGAACACACTCTATCAGCGATCTCTAGCAGCCTTTATCGTCGAGTTACTAAGCACTTTAACTGAGGACTGTAATTTAAAATTTGTGAGATAATTATTCTCTCATAGTCTGGTAGCTAAAATACACAGACATGTGCACTGCTGAAAACGTCGACTACAGAAGACAGTAGAAAATACGCCGGTCCTGAAACAAAAACACAATGGATTCCTAGTCGTTATGAAAATAATTATTTTTGGCGCAAAACCATATTTTAGCAAAATTAATTGCTGTCGGGTTCATAGACAAAAATAAATGGCAAAGCTGTCTTTGTATCGCATCATTTAAAGCTTTCGATTAAATTCAGAGTTGGTAGGTCCGCATTAGCCGTGGAATTCTTAATGGTGCAAAGCAGGTGATATGTAGAATCATATGACGTGAAACAGAGAAGAAAAAGGAGGTGTATGATATCGTGTGCAATGAAGTTTGACCTTAATCTGCAGTGTTTCAAGGTGCAAGCCATTGCCTGAAGGTGCATGGGAGGAAAATCACCCAGTCCCGTGCAAGATACCGAGGGAGAGATTACTGACTGTCTGGAAAGCAATTAGTTCCGACCTTGGGACGTCGTCCCTTAGGGAAACCAGATACTCCACGTAAGCGTATGATGAAGTAAACGTACGGCTATTCCAAGTGCATGCGGGTAAATATCAAAACACTGCGACGGTAACAAAGATTACTCGTGCGCTGTGACTGTAATATTGTTACTGAAGGCGGAGATGATAGTCCACAGCACCACACTCCATGTGTTACGTGTTTGTCTGCGCTATTTCCTACTGATATGTGGAGTAAATTAAGGACTAGCGCAAACTTTTTTGGAAAGCGGTAAGTCTGAACATGTTTATCGAATACTGCCATCGTGCAGTTTGAATCCGGAACAGTAATGTCAAATATGGCCACAACACAGGCGTAGAATTCCTGGCAGGATATCATCAAGGAAGAGAAACACTGAGAAAGCACCAACTCAAGAAGATTTTAACCCTCGGAATGTTTAAGACTAAGCTCAGAAAGAAATATAGAGATAATGCGATAAAAATAACGTCACAACTCAGTTACTACGTAGATGCGACGCGCATGCTACAAAATTTGAAGGGGGAACGACGTGCACTGGACATTCACGACCGAATGGCGGTTTATAGATTTAAATAATATTTCAAGAACTGATAAGAGCAACGCAAATGCAGTCAAGGCCACACAACTCTTAAAAAATAACGATGATTGGAAGAGACTAACGTGTCCCGTTGAATCATGTCTCATTGCTTCCAACGCCATGTCGAAGACTTCCAGCATAATATGTTGCAGGTACAACGCGTGTTATTCAATGTTCTGGGGTCTTTGCGCAACGTTTCAACTGCGGAACTGCATTCTTTTCCCTGGGCTTACTTGGACACACTTCAGCAACTAGTTCCAGATGTCATTAGAGGACCACAGAAGAAGGAGTATCGAAAAAATACTGTAGTAATTGAGTATAAATCACTCTCTGTCTTCAGCTCAAATGTTGGAATGAACATCAGAGTGCTTTATTAGGCATGGTCCAATGGGAGGTGGTATCTTATTCCTCTGACGTTAGAACTGCCTTATGTAGCCGCTTATGGGGAAGAACTTAACGTGGACTCTGAACCAAGATGCGTTAACAAAACGTTGGCAGAAGTGTAAGAAGTAGGACTGATTGCTTATCGAACCCAGACCTTTGGATGTGTTGCCCTTACTCAACGAACTATATACAATGTATTTAAAACGCAGTATGTTATCTTGATGATGCACTGTTCCACTTGAATCGTTAAATTAAGAATACCCACACTTAAATAAACCTTCAGCAGTTGTGCGTCTTTCTTAAACAATATCAATCTTCATTCGTCGGAATTTAATAATCTGATAATAAAAGCAGGCATTAAACGAAGTTAACTACTGCAGCAAAACAATCTTACAAACAGGTCGGAGGTAAGTGTGACGGACACGTAACGGAAATTATGCGTCATATTTCCTACTTCCTGCGTGATGTCACGGACGGATGCGACAAAGTGGGCCGCATTTTGATAGCGTTCTGTTAGTTCCGTTGTTATTCTCCTGGAATGGGTCACGTTCATAAATTATGCGGTGCAACGTCAATTGATCCAAAATGAAAATGTCCGAAATGGTACTTGTATTTATGCATCACTTGGTGAAAAAATGAAATGTCGTGTGACGAGGGCCTCCCGTCGGGTAGACCGTTCGCCTGGTGCAAGTCTTTCGATTTGACGCTACTTCGGCGACTTGCGCGTCGATGGGGATGAAATGATGATGATTAGGACAACGCAACACCCACTCCCTGAGCGGAGAAAATCTCCGACCCAGCCGGGAATCGAACACGGGCCCTTTGGATTGACAGTCTGTCGCGCTGACCACATTTCTTTTTTTTAAAATCTCATTTTGTTCGTGTTTGTTCGTTGCTTCTGCTCGTGGCGGACGTCGCAAGACGCCTGTTTCAGTTCGTCATTGATCAATTAACTCAGTTTTTTTATTACAGAGGGCAGCTAAGGCTCTGACCTTGCCGGCGCTGTATAATTTTGGGCAGTGACGGGGAAACCACTCAGCTACCGGGGGCGGACATCACTCGGTGAATATGCAAATGAACGTCAGTGGTTCATTTATGGCTGCCCAGACTCTAGATGGTAACATAGTCGAGCCTCTTTGGTTAGGTTAGGTAGAATACTTGATATTTTGTTTAAAATGATCACTGACGGGATTAACTGTTACAATTCGTGATGAATTCAAAACACTTCTAGAAGCATTTTACGTATTGTGTGTCCTTTCTGCAAAGAATAGCGGATGTACCAATGACTAAGTTTAGTCAAAACGCGTCAAAGTCATAGGTCGGTCTGGTGTTCACAGAAATAATAATAAACCCATCGAGTAAGTATAAAATTAATACTGCCGGCAATTCCACTTTATTGCGTTCTAGATACACGCCAGAAGCCGCTCTCATGACCTTGGCCAGTGAGAAATCCCGCTGCACTGGGTACACTGGTTTCTTGCTAATCCGTCGACGAACGTATGTTTACAGCGAACCAACCTCTGGAAAACCCTCGCGTCGTTTAATTCTTATGAGGAAACATATTACTGCGTCATGGAAACGTAATGCTGTACTGTATCGCAAACCAGTAAATCGTCGTTCGTATCGGCCGATATTGATCTGTAAGGACTAAAGTTGATCTCAATAACAGTTCGTTACTCCGTTCACTAGAAATATAAAGTATGGAAATTATTTCTCAAGTGCTATGGTTTCTTATTAACTGGGTAGAGCCTTTGTGCATTCGAGTAATAATCACCTATATGAAGAAAATACCCACTTTCTTCAGACTGACACTCTACTGGTTCATCTATCTGTGTGCCGGAACAAGATGCAGGTTCAGTTTGTGAAAATTATTTTTTTTCCAAAAACGGGAGAGGGCAACTTCTTCCACCACCGACCCGCCCCTTCTCTTCCCATGCATACTTTGTCCTGACAAAGGAATAACATGTTTTATAAATACACGAAAAGTAATTTTTTCTATTGTTTACTCCAGTATATTCCACCAAGTATGGGAATGAGTTACGATGGATGTCATGGAACATTACAAATAAGATACTACAGTGGAAACAAAATTTAAGAAAAAGGTTCAAATGGCTCTGAGCACTATGGGACTTGACGTCTGAGGTCATCAGTCCCCTAGAACTTAGAACTTCTTAAATCTAACTAACCTAAGGACATCATACACATCCATACTCGATGTAGGATTGTAACCTGCGACCGTAGCGGTCGCGCGGTTCCAGACTGAAGCGCCTAGAACCGCTCGGCCACCGCGGCCGGCAACAAAATAAAATAAAGTTTAGGTTAAACAAGAGTAAGAGAGGGGATTAGAAGCCTATTGAAATTTTCCTGTTCTGTTGATTTGTATGTAACTATATTCGGCGCTGAATGCTGTGAGAAGCATGGAAGCGTTTTCTATGAAAAATGCAATGAAACAAACGCATGCGAAATGATTGTAGTTATCGCGCCAACAAGGAGCAGCACCTGAGACGGCGAAAATTGCGATTTGTAAGCGGAAATTTTCAGTTCTTAACACAAATGATTGTGTGTGGGAGAAAAATGTAATACTGTTTCTTGACTACTGTTTTGGCTTCGGTCTCATATGTGCACTTAAATAAAAGGTCGATAAGTGGACAGAAAAAATGATCTGGTAACTGTTGAAGTATTCAAGTCTGTGTGTAAAAATGACGGAAATTTAATCTGTAACATACTTTATTTGTCTTAGGTTTTTTTCCTTCATTTAAACGAAATTAAGGTGCTGTTCTGCCTTTGTAGTTATTAATGAATCTGTAAGGTACACTAATCTTTGTTTTAATTCAATGGCCAAGCAAAACGATTTTTTTTGCTGTTTTTTCCGTATAGAAGCACTGGTGTGTTCTGTACACCGAGGCAGGTGAAGTCTGCTGCAGTCTCCAAAGTAATAATAACGAAAAAATTATAAAGAATTTAAGAATCTTTTTTCATACCAGTTTGAAGTAATAAGATTCTGGCTGAGAGGTATATTTCACGAGCTCGACCACGTTGCACCATCTGAGACGAAATTACGAAGAAATATTGCAATGATGATAACCGACTTATTATAAAAATCTATTTCGAGGGAATGCTGAAAACGAATGCCTCCGAATCTTTTTGCATGAAAATTCTTAAAGCTTTTTAAATAAAACGAATGTTATGAGCATTCTGCATCTTTATTCTTCATGTCTACATATTTGCAGCCTTCTGCCGCTAGAGGGCTCCGAATTTTAGTGTGTAATATGGCGGTGTCTAACGTAGCTATGCCGGCGCATGGCAAACAGCATGCTGTAATCGAGATTCAAATTCGAAGAGTACGTCCACACATGCAGCACCCACTCAGTCAGCATAAAAGTGCCAGACCACACACGAGTGCTGCGACGTCTGCAACAATCCGACGCCTTGGGTTCACAGTCATCGAACATCCTTCATACAGTCCCGATTTCCGTCGCGCGGGATTAGCCTAGCGGTCTAGGGTGCTGCAGTCACAGACTGTGCGGCTGCTCCCGGCGGAGGTTCGAGTCCTACCTCGGGCATGTGTGTGTGTGTGTGTGTGTTTGTCCTTAGGATAATTTAGGTTAAGCAGTGTGTAAGCTTAGGGACTGATCACCTTAGCAGTTAAGTCCCATAAGATTTCACACACATTTGAACAATTTTTTGAACAGTCCCTACTTGGTCCCATCCAATTTTCATCCGTTTCTAGAACTTAAAGAGCACCATCGAGGATTTCACCTTGATAGTGATAAAGTGGTGCAAGAAGAGATGAGGTTGTGACTCCGTCAACAAAGTCGAACATTCTACAATATCAAGCTGGTCTTTCGTTGGGAGAAATGTGTTCGTCGTCAGCGTGACTATGCTGAGACACAAATACGGGGGTTGGAACTTTAATAGTGGAAACTATTTATTTACAGCACTTCCAAAATATATACGTGGTTCAAAGTTTTACTGACCTTCAGAGTGGTCACCAGCAATGTATATAACCCGTTGCCTGCGATGTGGAAGTCATAGGATACTCTTAGCAGTGCCAGATGTGTTGACAGTTCGAGCGGCGCGGTCTATTGCCCGACAAATTTACAGCAGTTCTGAGGTGAATGGCATGAAGTGTTTCCTTCAGTTTAGAAATCGAGTTGTACTTACGAGGGCTTAAGTCAGGGGAGTGCAGTAGCACTTAGCAACCCCCTTAAGTCAAACAGATCAGTAACAGCTTGCACTGTACGTGCATGAGCATTATCGTACAAAACGATGGTCAGGTCCTGCAGAAAGTGTCATCACTTCTGTCTCTATGCTGTTCGTTTTTGGAACACAACCTACGATTTTCTCTTGTTTCAGTAGATATTCCGTCCCGCTGAATACGCCACATACCCTATACCCACACATTTTAAAAGCTAGATAGGATCGCTTTTATTAAGACATCGTAAAAATGTTTCACGTGCTCTATGACTTCTTCATTACCCCCTCTTAGGTCTCATCGCCAATAACTGCTACGCCTGCACCTCTCTTCAGCTACTCAAAACAATGGAGGCCATCATACTTTCAAACCCACGCCTATCAGATGCGTTTAGATAATTTTATTATTAGACAGGTATCTGCGTTAAGTTCATCATCAGGGAATAAGACATACTATTTACAGCCAGTTAGGACTTAACACAAACGAGAGGTCTTTGAATGGCAATAATATGTCACCTTAAGCAAGAACTTAAAATGACAATCAAACTTCTTGCTATCCTGAAGGTTATCTTTTCCATTGTTTATACGAAATCTGTATACAATCCTGCTGCTGTTTCTGCTTAACTGGATTCCAAGTTGTTAACCTCAAGAAACATGCCACGCTTCGCTGAATGCTCGGTTCACTTGATGCCATTATCGTTAGTTGAATGAGAATTGGCAGCCTTCGAATGTAAAAATCTAATTTTACTCTGGTCAAACGCAGATACCGTTTCACTAAGACAGGTATCTTTTTGCAACTCACCAATTGATTGCGAGGATACATAACTGTTACTGCTTGTGTCGTTGCTCTTCTAATCAGCACTCTATACGAGCAAAACAATGCATCTTTACCTGTGATTTCTCGCGCTTTAGATACTTCGGCTATGGACGGCTCTGTTCAAAAAAGAATAGCTCGATGTAGCCATATGGTCGAGCGCATATCTACTTTGATTCCCTGCAGCTAATCACTGTAAATAACAACGTGTAGCTGCAGTCAACAGTCTACGAATTAATAAAATACACAAAAATACAAAATAAACGTTAAGTGAACAACTTAATCATCAGGTTCCTATTCTAATGGCTGTAATTGGCGTAGACAACAGAATTGTATTATATAATGTTCATTAAAGAAAAAGCATCTCTAATAAACTGGAGGTGATATGAGATATTTGGTCAAAATACAGACAGAAAATACCATTATCAAATGCAGTCAAGTTACACTGAGAGCATTATGAGAATGGTAGCAAAATCCGCAAACTAAATAGTCATCGAAGATACGTGAAAAACTAAAGACCATTACGAGAATGGTAGCAAAATCCGCAAACTAAATAGTCATCGAAGATAAGTGAAAAACTAAGTGCATTTCGTAATCACAATATACAAAATATACAGAAGTTCAAACAGTTCAGACTTCAACATGATGGTTTACAAATTCTCACACATGATACAAAGAATAGTAACTCATCCTCTGTCTGTCCTCATCTCAGTGATAGGAGCGATGGAGCGCATTCAGACTTTTCCAAATATTAAGTCGCTTCAGGAGTTCAAGAATAGTAGCTGCCATTCACCGCCCAAAATCAAACATCTCCACGATCGCCATGACTACTGCCACAGGCAGATTTGCCTCCTAGCAGAACTCCACATAAAGCGCAGAATCGCTCCCTTGAGCTCTTCACTCGAAAAGCCCCAGTCTCCACTTGCTCCCCGGGTGTTCCACTACTGTCTGCTTTTCACTTGCTGAAGGCCACCCCACCAAAAATACAGCGTCCTTACGTGTTACTGACTAATTTGACCCAATCTTTCACACTTTCCCACAGTAAACTAATATATTACTACAAAATTTAAATAAAAAAAATGTTATCAATATTCGGTCACACTCAGACCATGTACAATGAATATAAATAAAGGTTTGACCATACAGAAATAAGTATTCTTGCGCAAATGCGATCATGATAAATAACACCAAATTGTCATTAGGTATTATTTAAACAATTTTTATGGCCTCTTGACAGTAGCGTCTTTTTTGGGTTCCCTTTTCAGTAGTGGCGTCAGGTAGCATAAGCGAGTGACCACTTTTAAAGTACCACTTGCAATCAACTTTTAATTACAGTTACTGGCAAAATAGTAAATTGCTCATTAAATAAATACAAAAGTATGACAAAATATGAGGTATTCACGCCACATCCATTTGCTGTGTAGTTGTGGCTGATACAATGTCCTAACAAACATTAGCACAATAAAACACATATAAAAGAGATCATAAATCAAAAATAAAATACAGGCAGATATGCAGCTTTCAGAGATGGTAGCTCCAGTGCAACGTTATCATCGGAGATATCGTATGCTGAAATTCGCACTTAGCATTTAAAAGTTGTTAATTCAGAGGTTCATTTTGAAAATGTTTATTCACTGTGAAATATTAACTTCTGCAGCTTTAAAGACATTGAAATACTCATTGGATGCGCCTCATTTAGCAGAGATCGCCGATTATTCAGATTTGCACTATTATTTGACTGTGAGTTAGTGTCGAATCCGAAGGAGCTGTAACTTAGCCATCTTTAAGATTCTCTGACACACAGCCATTTCTTGGAGCATGTCCCGCACAAAGGCCACGTGAGCAATAGCCAGCCATCCAAATTCCCAGCTTCGGGATTTTACCCATTTCCGGCTTCTAGTCTTTCTACCTGGACTCGCTCGTACCGGTCGCCCAGCCAGAAACCGGAATAGCCGCGGCGCGCCCTGAAACTTGGGCGCTCTAGCGTTCAACCGTACAACAAATTCAGCTTACCCCGCAGCAGTACTGGGCCGCCGATTACATCGTCTAAATATGCGTAACTTTACACTACGAATGACTCTGTTAACCGAAATATAACATGACGACGCACTCATTCACCCTGAAAACTTACATTCTCTTAGGTTGTTCGCAGATGATGCTGTAATTTACCCGTCTAGTAAGGTCATCCGAAGACCAGTATTAGTTGCAAAGCGATTTAGAAAAGATTGCTGTATGGTGTGGCAGGTGGCAGTTGACGCTAAATAACGAAAAGTGTGAAGTGATGCACATGAGTTCCAAAAGAAATCCGTTGGAATTCGACTACTCGATAAATAGCACAATTCTCAAGGCTGTCAATTCAACTAAGTACCTGGGTGCTAAAATTACGAACAACTTCAGTTGGAAAGACCACACAGATAATATTGTGGGGAAGGCGAGCCAAAGGTTGCGTTTCATTGGCAGGACACTTAGAAGATGCAACAAGTCCACTAAAGAGACAGCTCGCACTACACTCGTCCGTCCTCTGCGCGGTGTGGGATCCTTACCAGGAAGGATTGACGGAGGACATCGAAAGGGTGCGAAAAAGGGCAGCTCGTTTTGTATTATCACGTAATAGGGGAGAGAGTGTGGCAGATATGATACGCGAGTTGGGATGGAAATCATTAAACCAAAGACGTTTTTCGTCGCGGCGAGATCTATTTACGAAATTTCAGTCACCAACTTTCTCTTCCGAATGCGAAAATATTTTGTTGAGCCCAACCTACATAGGTAGGAATGATCATCAAAATAAAATAAGAGAAATCAGAGCTCGAACAGAAAGGTTTAGGTGTTCGTTTTTCCCGCGCGCTGTTAGGGAGTGGAATAGTAGAGAGATAGTATGATTGTGGTTCTATGAACCCTCTGCCAAGCACTTAAATGTGAATTGCAGAGTAATCATGTAGATGTAGATGAATACTAGAAATGCCGTTTTGTTGTACTTTTACGTCTTATAAGTTAATGCTCCATTCATTATCAGGTTTACACGATGGATCCATTTCCTGAAATTTCATAAAGGACCAGCTTTTGACTATGATGCTATATCGACGATCCCTTTCAAACCTGAGTCTCACTGTTCACTGCTGCTATCTTAAAACATATTTTCAAGATAATTTACATATGGGGTGTTTAAAAAAAACGTCACATGTTCCTGTAGGAGGAACTGTTGCTTGAAAAGAGAAGAAAAGGTCCAATAATGATGTATCCGGAAAACGATTCATGTTGAGAAATTGGCCCTGAAAATCCGCAGTTAGCCATCTTCATTTTACTTACAGATTAGTCAGATGGGGGGCATAGCAAAATACCACAATCGATAGTGTGAACTGATGGAAATCCTCAAGCAATCATGAAGCAGCAGGATCGCTTCAGTATCAATGCAAGGAACTGTCGGTTAAAGACTGATGGCCCATGCACTTTATCAAATAGATTAACAGGTGCTGCGTATCACCGAGTTCTGCACGGTGAACTACCTGTACTATTGGAGAACGTTACGCTTGCGGAAGGAGTACCAGCCAATTTTCTACGTGGTATCGTGTGGCCGCACCTCACCACAACGTTTCATGGGAGAATGGAATGGCCGAAGAGGTCCGGTACCGTGTACTCATGTTCACCGGACCTGAAATGGTTCAAATGGCTCTGAGCACTATGGGACTTAACATCTGAGGTCATCAGTCCCCTAGAACTTAGAACTACTTAAACCTAGAAAACCTAGGGACATCACACACATCCATGCCCGAGGCAGTATTCGAACCTGCGTCCATAGCGGTCGCTCGTCTCCAGACTGTAGCGCCCAGAACCGCACAGCCACTCCGGCCGGCCGGACCTGATTTCTGGCTATGAGGACATCTAAAGGCATTGGTGCATGCCCAAACCATCGACAACGTGCAGACAGTATAGGAGCGCGTGAGCAATGAATGCGACGCAGTCCGAATGGAGCCAGGTGTATTTGAAAGAGTGCATCATTAACTGCGAAGAAGGGTTGAAGGACGTGTCAGGATGCGTGATGATCAGATGCAGCACTGCCTATAGTGGCTACTTTTACACAACATATGCTACCTCCTGTAATAACACGTGACTTTTTTTTTTTAAAGAAAGCCTGTATATTCGACCAGATTTTCTACTCCGCAGGGTGCCAAAAAACTGATAATGACATATCTGGATAATGGACTTCGAATCGAAAAAAATTGTCCCATAACTGCAGGTCGCAAATGCAAATCTGTGGAGCTGCTGCGGCAAGACGCCAACGTTACAAACGAGCGAAAATCAACACCAGGTAGGAACTGGTCTCAATAATTTCTGACGCTGCAATAATCACTCGCAACACGCCAGAAATTTTCAAGAGAACGAGACAATTATTTCCTGGTAGACGTCAACTTTATAGCAAAGTTGGACACAAAAATTAAGGTATTAACCCTAAAAAATAAGAATTGAAAAAACAAATATGTTTAGAATTCAGTTTGTGCTTCTTTCTCATCAGTATCGTAGTTTACAGTTACCGATCTACTTGTTACAAGAAACTTTTTTTCATTCGTTCCGTATATATTAGAACATATGGCCTTTGACGCTCATTGCTAAAACGTTGCGTGTTACACTACCACTTGTCTACTGTCTTACTGCAGTGCTGTTTTTGTTCTGCAGTTTATTAACTGAACAGTTTAATGTAATTACAAATTTTCGACCTTAGTTTATTTTCACCCAGAAATTATCGGAGAAACATCGCATCTGGCAAAAGCAGCTGTGGATGGAAATTTAAAGTCTGCGTTGCTTTGAGTGACTGTTTATTTAAAGCCAACACCTCCAGCCAATTTAACAAGTAACTGCGCTGATTAGTGTAAAACAGTTTCGCGCGCTCGTCGGTCTTTGGCTGTCATTGGTGCCACAACAGTATTTACCAATCTATAGGTATGAGACATATTTTGCTCTATTCGATTTCTTGTACTCTAGTCAAACATTACGATTACTACTATTATTTTTTCCTGCACCCTGCAAACGTATGGTCTATGTGAAGTGTTTTCCTAAATACAGCTTATTTGCGGCACAGAAGACGCTTTAAACTGTGTAACTTGCTGTATTTTATGGATTTAAAAGTCTGTTTACAAGGTATTAAGCAAACAACAGATTAGTTAAAATGAAATTGCAGTGTAATTTGGACCTAAAATGTAAAATCTCGACCTCTCAGACACTATACATCGATATCAATAGCCAGAGACGCATTCAGAGCACAGTGTAAATGACGTCTAGTTGGTTAGGGGCGAGAGTGCTAAATGTGTTGCGATTGCAACAAGTTAATGAAGAAGAAACATGCAATAAATCCAAATAATTAATCCAGTGTTGCATTAGAGCGTAATTCCGCATCTAAATAAAATAGAGTTACCAACACCACGTACATCAACTATTGTTACATCTCTAATGAAATAATTCCAGCATAATGCATTAATAAATGCTTTTTTGCATATAAAAATAAATGTTTTTTTGCGTATACAGCAATACGTACGGATCTAAAATTTATCTACATTTGTGAGAATCCAGACTACACTTACACTATAATGTTCAAATGACATGAAAAGGACGCAATAGTTTAGAAGCCAGCGAAACAGTGTAGTAGTCTATGTTATTCAGTCGGTACATAGAGCAATCAGAAAGGACAACAAGAAGATATTTGGTGAAAAAGTTGACGTTTAGGGAGAAGAAACAAAAGAAAGTAATGTCTGCCGATGACGAAGCAACTGTGCCAGAGACGGTAAGAAACTTGACAGATCAGATGTAAGTTAGTATTTTGGAAACGGATTATTAGATGAACATTAACAGAAGTAAAACACCGATAGCGGAGCGCAGTCCAATGAAATCTGGTGATTTTGGGAGAATTACTTTACTGATTGTAGAACTAATATTAGAAGACGATTGTTGATGCTTGGCCGCAACGTAACTGACGATAGAAGAAATAAGGAGGATGTAAGATACAGGCTACCAATGGGAAGAAAAGCTTTCTCAAAAAGAAAATACGTATTTTATCTAACACACATTTAAATGTTATGTCTTTTCTGCAAGTATTAATTTGGTACTAGCGTTTTTCCATACGTTAACAAACACAACAGATGCACTTTAGTCATCAATAATATTTTCGCCTTCATTATTTACAAGTCTGCCAACCCTGGGGTATCTTTTCGACTCCACAACTGTAGAAATGACGTGGTTTTGAGGTGATGAACTCATCGAGCCACCATCGGAGCATATTTTCATCCGGTAAGGACGTTCCTTGAAGGTTGTTCGATAGAGAGCGGTAAAGGAGAAAATATGAGGGCGCAAGATCAGGAGGATAAGGTGTGCGCGGAATGACTTCCCAACGTCTGTATAGTGTTTGTTGTCAGTCTAGCAGAATGAGGACAGGCGTTATCGTGGAGTAGCATAATTTCACGCAGTCTTCCTGTTCGTAGTTCTTGGACTGCGTTTGTAAGTCGTGTCAGTTGTTGAAAATAAATGTCATCAGTGATGTTTACGATTCAGGGAAGCAATTCGTATTACACCACACCGTCGCTGTTCCATCAGATGCATAAAATTATCTTTTATGGATGCGTGCAGGTATTTTTACGGGCAGGTCCTGCTTTTTTTTTACCTTAGTCACTCCTTTCTTTTCCTTACGTTAACGTAAAGACACCATTTATCATCACCAAAAACGATACAAGATGGCAATGGTCGGCGTTATTCACGAGTCAATTTGATCATGAGCAAGCAGAGATACACATATGGACTCCCGCTAATTTTTGTGATTTTGGCTTAAAGCATGTGTTATCCATACACTCAGTTTTTGAACCTTCCCCATTGCATGCAAATGTCGCACGATAGGTAAATGATGACAGTTTATTACATTTGACAGTTATCGAGTACACTGACGTGGATATTTGTGGATTAATGCATTTAAACGATCTGCATCAAATCCCGAAGGTCTTCCTGAACATAGAGAGTCACTAACGTCAAAACTATCTCCCTTAAAATAAGAAAACAATTTTCTTGCCGTGCTCTGTCCAATGGCATTGTCCTTATACACGGCGCAAATGTTTATGGCTGCCTCCGTTGCTGTCACCCCTCTATTGAATTCTAACAGAAGAATATGTCGGATATGTTCCTATTTATCCACTCGGTACTCATTTTCTAGCGTCCACGGCTCTATCCACTATCTCCAAGTAACAAAACGACAATATGTAGACTCAAATAGCAACAGTGAACTACCAATAAATAATTACAATTGATAAATAAGCCCATAGCGAGAGGAATACAAACACGCAAAACAAAAACGCAACGAACTTAGGCACCAACCTAATATTTACCTGATGTGTAGATATATACAGAAGTGAGACGATAGACAGTTCAGACGAGGAAAGAAAAATCTGGAATGTGCTGATACGTACGAATGCTGAAGATTTGATGGGTAGATCGACAGCTAATGCACTGAATCTAATCAAGATGAAAAGAAATTTATGGCATAAATGGACTAATAGAAGGTATCGGTTGTCAGAACAGATCCTGAAGTATCAAGGAATAGTTAATTTGGGAATAGACGGATGTATGAGGTAACAGTTACAGTGACGAAGTCTTCCTACAGTGAACACATTCAAGTGAATGTAGATAACGAGGCTTGCATAGGTCAGGATGGACAGCTGCATTAAACTAGTCCTCGAACTGGAGACCCCAACAGGCCCACAAAGAAACTCTAGTTAAGTGATTAGATTATTTACGCTCGTCATCACAAATTCTTCTCTCAATCAATTAAAGTCTTTAATAATGGCATTATTCTATTTAGAATACTCAGTACTGAAGTGTTGTGAACCGTTATTTCACAGCGACCGAAGATGAGTTCGCTGAGCAATTTCATTTTATCAGGGTTAGCTTTTCATGGATCACAATGTATTTTTACATGTTTATATTCCTAGTGTGTCGCACTCCTTAAATACATTGTATGAAGGATCACGCCACTGACATAATGAACGGTGAGGCGAAGAAACGGGTAGAGCAGGTTGGAAGCAACTTCTGAACGCGGAAATGGCTGGCCGGCACCGCCAACACAATACTGACTCACACCGGCTTTCTGCAACATGAGCTGGAAGTTGCGAGACTTCGTTCGGAAGTAACCATAAACATTTCGGCATTTCGGGTGATGATCTGGCAGGAAGGGTCTGTTCTATGAAGGGACTTGATGCGACGCTTTGAGTGTATTCTAGTTTACCCTTGGCAGATTTTTCCCCCCTGTGTGTGTGTGTGTGTATGTGTGTGTGTGTGTGTGTGTGGTCTTGTCAGAGGTGCTACCACTCTTCGTGGCTGGTTCTTGTAGTGGGTGAAAGCTTTTCTGAGGTGTTGGTTTCTTAGCTTACAACGTTCATTTGAGTGCCTCGATTTTGGCCGGAGACACCCTGACACGATTGCAGTGTTCAGTTGCGTGATGCTACGTACCAGGTGTAGAAGTATGAAACTGGAATTTGGTTGCAATAATTACAAGTCTGTTGTTTTGAAACTGATAAACAATATTTTATTCAAAACAATCTCCATTGCTGTTTATACATTTCTCTCACCTTTCCGGCAGGCTGTGAAAGCTACGCCAAACAAATAGTTCTTGGAATGAGATTTTCACTCTGCAGCGGAGTGTGCGCTGATATGAAACTTCCTGGCAGATTAAAACTGTGTGCCGGACCGACACTCGAACTCGGGACCTTTGCCTTTCGCGGGCAAGTGCTCTACCATCTGAGCTACCGAAGCACGACTCACGCCCGGTCCTCACAGCTTTACTTCTGCCAGTATCTCGTCTCCTACCTTCCAAACTTTACAGAAGCTCTCCTGCGAACCTTGCAGAACTAGCACTCCTGGAACTTGGGTACTGTGTGCTGACAAACGTCGTCAGCCATCACAGGAAGGAAATGGCGTTGCAGACGCGGCCCCACGGGCCCTACACTTACGGCTAGCACCACCTAGAGGGAAATTCCGGTCTCATACTTCTGCCCTGGTAGTTTTAGATGTCCCGCATCGGTCGCAACATCTACATTTATATAAGTATTTAGCAAGCCTAACCTGAATTCTTTACAGACAAATGGAAAAACTGGTAGAAGCCGACCTCGGGGAAGATCAGTTCGGATTCCGTAGGAATGTTGGAACACCGTAGGCAACACTGACCCTACGACTTATCTTAGAAAATAGATTAAGGGAAGGCAAACCTACGTTTCTAGCATTTGTAGACTTAGAGAAAGCTTTTGACAATGTTGACTGGAATACTCTCTTTCAAATTCTAAAGGTGGCAGGGGTAAAATACAGGGAGCGAAAGGCTATTTACAATTTGTACAGATACCAGATGGCAGTTATAAGAGTCGAGGGACATGAAAGGATAGCAGCGGTTGGGAAGTGAGTGAGACAGGGTTGTAGCCTCTCCCAGATGTTATTCAATCTGTATATTGAGCAAACAGTAAAGGAAACAAAAGAAAAATTCGGAGTAGGAATTAAAATCCATGGAGAAGAAATAAAAACTTTGAGGTTCGCCGATGACATTGTGATTCTGTCAGAGACAGCAAAGGACTTGGAAGAGAAGTTGAACGGAATGGACAGTGTCTCGAAAGGATGATATAAGATGAACATCAACAAAAGCAATACGAGGATAATGGAATGTAGTCGAATTAAGTCGAGTGATGCTGAGGGAATTAGATTAGGAAATGAGGCACTTAAAGTATAAAGGAGTTTTGCTATTTGGGGAGCAAAATAACTGATGATGGTCGAAGTATAGAGAATATAAAATGTAGACTGGCAATGGCAAAGAAATCGTTTCTGAAGAAGAGAAATTTGTTAACATCGAGTATAGATTTAAGTGTCAGGAAGTCGTTTCTAAAAGTATTTGTATGGAGTGTAGCCATGTATTTAAGTGAAATATGGACGATAAATAGTTTGGACAAGAAGAGAATAGAAGCTTTCGAATTGTGGTGCTACAGAAGAATGCTCAAGATTAGATGGGTAGATCACATAACTAATGAGGAGGTATGGAATAGACTTGGGGAAAAGAGGAGTTTGTGGCACAACTTGACAAGAAGAAGGGACCGGTTGGTAGGACATGTTCTGAGATATCCAGGGATCACAAATTTAGCATTGTAGTGCAGCGTGGAGGGTAAAAATCGTAGAGGGAGACCAAGAGATGAATACACTAAGCTGATTGAGAAGGATGTAGGTTGCAGTAAGTACTGGGAGATGAAGAAACTTGCACAGGATAGAGTAGCATGGAGAGCTGCATCAAACCAGTGTCAGGACTGAAGACCACAACAACAACAACATGTAGCAAGCCACCTGACGATGTGTAAGGGGGGGACGGGAGTATTTCTGGTACCTCTAACTGGTCTCTCCTTGCCCGTTACGTTCGCAAATGGCGCGTGGGAAGAATGTTTGTCGGTAAGCCTCGGTATTAGCTCTAGTTTCTCGGATTTTCTCGTTGTGGTCATTTCACGTATGTGGAAGAAAGTAATGTGATGTCGGATTCTTCCAGAAATGTACTCTCTCGGGATTCCACTAGAAAACCTCTCCGTGTAATGGTGCCGGTTCCGTCCACGATGCCCCAAATGCGACGATTTAAATTACACAGGGGAATGTTTGTGCCACGTAACGTGCCTCCGAAGTTACGCTCAGAGTGCATGGACAATTAATCTTCCTTCCGTGGAAGATGTTCAGTCGCAGGACACGGGCTGGTCGCACCGTGTAGTCAGCAGGCGGCCATCTCCTATCCGCGGGGCCTCCGGACTTGACCAGGTGGCAAGCGTCGCGGCGTTGTCGGTCGGGAGAAAGCAGGTCTTGGTTGGTTGGCGCTGCCGCAGCCGGAGCCGCAGGCGTCCTTACGTAAACCTGGCGACCTTGTCCCGAGATGATGGCCACGGAACCAGCTTCCCACTTCCCGCCGCGCTGTTTGCCAAAAGTTCCTCCTCCGCTATGGCAAAAATTTGCCGACAACAGAAATTGGCTTGTCGATACACCGTGTGGCCAAAAGGCTTCAGACGCCCCGCTGGCCGCTCTCTGTGTGACATCAGATTGGGTATCCGAGCGTAGATGAATGAGTAAACTTATATGACTTACGACCTGATTAGATGTTCTTCTAATTGAAATCACTTGGGTCACTTGCAAGTCAGGTGTCTTAAGTTTGTCTCTTGTACACAGAGTATCTCCAAAATATTGAGACAAACTTTGAGGGAGAGTGGAGGGTGTACTGAGGAACAAATCAAAGATAGGAATCCCCGTCCGTAAATGTCATCCAACGGCGATGTACAACGAAGTGACAAAAGTCATGGGATGCATCTTAATATCGTACAGGACCCCCTTTTGCCCGGCGTACTGAAGCACTCAATAAGTCGTCGGAATGCCACTGAGAAATATTGGGACATGCTCCTCTGTAGCCGTCCATAATTACGAAACTGTTGCCGGTGCAGAATTGTGCGCAGGAACTGGCCTCTCGATTATGTCCCATAAATGTGCCATGGGAATCATGATGGGCGATGGGTGGTCAAATCATTCTCTCAAATTGTCCAGAATGTTCTTGAAACCAATATCGAACAATTGTGGACCAGTGACAAAGAGCACAGTCATCCATAAAAATTCCATCGTTATTTGGGAACAAGAAGTTCATGAATGGCTGGAAATGATTTCCAGGTAGCCGAACATGACCATTTCCAGTCAGTGATCGATTCAGTTGGACCAGAGGACAGAATCCATTCCATGCAAACACGGCCCATACCATTTTAAGCCAACAGAAGTTTGCACAGTGCCTTATTGACAAGTTGGATCCATGGCTTTGTGGGGTCTGCATCACACTCGAACCTTACCATCAGCTGTTACCATCTGAAATTGGGACTCATCTGACCAGCCGACGGTTTTCCAGTCGTCTAGGGTCAAAACCGATAAGGTCACGATCCCAGAAGAGACGCTGCACGCAATGTCATCCTGCGAGCAAAGCGGCTGTCTGCTCTCATAGACCATTAACGCCAAATTTCGTTGCACTGTCCTAACAGATACGTTTGCCGTACGTTCCACATTCATTTCTGAGGTTATTTCACGCAGTGTAGATCGTCTGTTAGCACTAACAACTCTACGAAATGGCAGCCGCTCGCAGTCGTTAAGTGAAGGACGTCAGGCACTGCTTTGTTCACTAGAGGTAATGTCTGAAATTTGGTATTCTCGGCACACACTTGACGCTGTGGGTCTCGCAATATTGGATTCCCCAACGATTTCCGAAATAGAATGCCCCATGCGTCTAGCTCCAACTACTGTTCTGCGTTGAAAGTCTGTTAATTCCCATAGTGCAGCTATAAACACGTCGGAAAGCTTTTCACACGAATCACACGAGTACGAATGACAGCTCCTCCAAAGCACTGTTCTTTTATACCGTGTGTACGTGAAGCTGCCGCTATTTGTAAGTGTGCGTATCGCTATCCCAAGATTTTCGTCAGCTTAGTGTAGAGGGTCGAAGTTTAAGGCACCGGAGTCTGCCACCCCTTCGCCAGCAAACGTGACTTTGTACGCTGCCGGACCATAGGCGGAACGCGTCACGAATTTGTTTGTTATTCAGTGATTGCGAATGATTGCCACGTTCGTCAACGGAAAAGATCGAGATAGTTGCTGCGTAGACAGGCCTTGTCTCCTATAAATGTGACGCTCTGTTGCCTCGGTGCGACACAGATATCCATCCGCAGTTTCATTTTCCCCTGGAATTATCTAAAATCTCTAGTCTTTTTCAGTTTACAGGAGAAATACAAAAGGCACATGCAAATCCATCACCCAACAAGGCAACAGAGCAACGCATTCGTAGGAGACAAGGCCTATCTACGCGGCAGCTAGGTCCATTTTTTCCACAGGCGACAGTGGCAATCAGTCGCGATCACTGAATAACAAACAACATTGCGAGACGTCCCACCTACGGTCCGTCAGCGTACAAAGTCATCTTTGATGCCGAAGTGGTGGCCTAGTGGCAGGCGCCGCTGTCTGTAATTTCGACGCCCTGTAGCATCGTTGGATGTCGTTTTCGGACACGGGTTCCTATCCTCGATTTGTTCCTCGAGGTGTCCTCTGCGACCCCTCGAAGTTTGTAGCAACATTTCTGGGACCCACTGTTTATGACGTAGTGGTGCGTTTGTTGTTGGTGAGACAACGTGGACAGGTTTAGAATTTATTGCATGAAACTTCCGCAAAGACAGGAGATCAATAACTTTCCTACACAATCTCTGCTTTTCCTGCCGGCAACATGCCAGCGGTGAAAACTTCTGCCATCATCTGGGCTCAAACATCGGACCCATTTGTCACAAGCGTGGTTCAAACTGTTCAAATGGCTCTGAGCACTAGAGGACTTAACATCTGAGGTCATCAGTCCCCTAGAAATTAGAATTACTTAAACCTAACTAACCTAAGGACGTCATTCGCATCCATGCCCGAGGCAGGATTCGAACCTGCGACCGTAACGGTCACGCGGTTCCAGACTGACGCGCCTAGAACTGTTCGGCCACTCCCACAAGCGTGCGTTAGCTACTTCGGCTGCTGTGGCAGTTCGAGGAAACAGTGTCATATTGGACTTCCCTGTTGAGAATCAACGCAAGGTAGTGGACGATTTCAAAAGGGACGCAATTTTAATTGCTCACAAGTTCGCGGACTCCGTTTGAAAGACTTCACGAGAGATACTTGTATCCAAGTCAAATCTTAGTCATTTTATTCTGAGGTGGAAAAATCAGGGAAGATTTGTTATTGCTGATCGCTCTGGTATACTTACGAAAGTAACTGAGGGGGTTTCTGAACTGTGCTGCACGCTGCACGAACCTGTCATCAGGCATCGTTGTCAACTACTGGTGAGAACTTCTTTTGCAACTAACGTAGAGAGCTTACTGGTAGAAGCATCTCTCGAGAGACAATAGCGCTCGGTTTCATGATCCTGTTTCTGCCCAGAAGGCATCGACGACAAGAAGAAATGCACAATATAGATTAGAGTGTAGGCTAAGCCACAATGTATCACAAGGAAAGTCGACCAATGTTTCCTGAAGTTAAGAAGAAAGATCTGAACGCCTGTACTGCCGAACGCGAGAGCACTGGAGTCTTGGACAGAAACATAAGTCGGCAGTGTCCTTCCCAAATGAAATACTTTTTTTTATATAAAGAAATTGCATCCAGATATAAACAATACGTGTTAACCGAATGAAATGAAAAAATATTGTGAATTAAAGCCACACTGTTGAACGTGTTTTAGATTAAATAGAAGGAAGAGCATCAGGAATTCAATTGGAAACTATTGAAAATAGTCTAGATTACGAAAAGGTTACAGCCCCAAGGTCTCATTGTCAAGTCTCTGGAAATGTGTACTGCAATACAACCTACCTTTTAGCAAACGCATGTGAGATAGCCTTGTGGTAAAAGGATTAGACGAAGAAAAAGTAATTATAGAATTGAAAGGGTTTTTCAACAGTACTTCTTATTTGCCAACCGGTAAGAAAATAAAATTTGTCAATATACGCTACATTTCAGTCATAAAACAAAATGAACTTTGATTTTAAGTTACATAATTTTTAGTATTGTATTGTAAGCAAATATTTATGAAACAAAAATTTTTATTACAGTCAAAATTTCACTGCGCATGAATCGTTAGCTAAAACCAGTTTCGACTTCGTTATCTGCAGACTGGCCAAGCAATATGCCTTGGCTAAGATAACCGCATCACTTCACGCTTCATGTCTTATTCTCACGGAGCTCGTACTCGTGCAGCCGTAGCTTCTTGAGAAAAAAGACATTCACCGTGAAGTGACGCGGTTATTTCAGTCAAAACGTACTGCTTGAGGTGCCTGACGACTAAGACAAAAGCTGTTGTAGCGGTACGCACTGGATGGTTGTAGTTGAAGTGCAGCTATCCACGAAAGTCCAATGTTGGCTGTAATCCATCTTATGGCAGCGAAACTTGCTAGATACACTAACGCGGAACCGATTTACACTGGAAAAACATTAGTTCTATTTTTGGCCACCGGGTGCAAGTATGATGCTGTGCACTGTATGTATCACGGTGTGACATCCACGCTGTCATTTTACAAGCTAATGAACAGTTTGGCTATCGAGAACAGAGTATGTGTTCTGTTAACTGCTCTACGCGAATGGCAGTAATTACAGTGCTACATTGAGAGGGTATCGCCGACTGAAAGATCTAAGGAGAGGCTCGATGTCATTAATTGGTCTAAAGGAGATGCTAGTGAACTTGGAAAATACGGCTGGGCTTGTTGTGGCACCTGGAAGAGGAAGACGTCCCATCCCGGTGGAAGTTATTGATGAGGTTAATGTTAATATAACTGAGCGTACAGCACGTGCCCTGGGTAGTGCTAATGCTCGTACAGTGTCGCGAGAATTGTCCATTCCATGGTCAACGTACAGAAAGTTTTGTGGTGTGTGTTACATTGGTACCCATATACAGTGCAACTGAAACCTCATGATCCGCAGCAGCGTTCTTAATTTTCTCTTCGTTTTATGGCACAGACTAAAGTTAATGACATGTAGCCGAGCAATAGTCTATTAAGTCCATTGGTCTATTAAGCTCCTTGATCCGTTTTTTTTAAGGAGGATACATCCATAGGGCCTGTCAGATGCTGTGTGTCGTCTGTATGGTATCGAGACACCTCAGTACATCATGGAATTCCTGTTTTGGAAGAGCGCAGCTGTATGCAAAACACTGCTTTCATGCAAAGTGGTCAATAATGAAATCAAAATTATGCCTTTCTCCTTTGTTTGACCTTTTCTGCCCCACGTACCGTTCCTACTCCATTACACGTGGAAACATTTCTATACGTCTTTCTTACATTCACAGCGCCAGATTTGCACCTGGTGACCACAATTGGAACTAATTTTTGTCTAGCGTTAATCGGTTCCACATTAACACATTGGAATATGTACCAAGATTCGCTGCCTTCCGGTAACTGCAGCCCACACTCGACCTCTGCGAGTGGCTGCACTTTATAATCACACGGTATGTAGTGCGAGCCAGATTGCGATATACCCTGTTGCAGTTAAATGTCGCTCGCCGTCACTGTTGCCAGTTACTGCGAGCACAAGTAAAAAGTTCGACTCAGACCTATTTTTAGGACCTGCTAGCAGAATAACTAAATTTTTGAGAATATTTTGAGCATATCTCTAATAATATTTAATTGTCATGTTGAAGAAGTGCTTCAAAGATCATGGTTTGCTGACCTTTTGGAATGTAGTCAGAGTCGTTTTGCCTGTGGCTGTGTGTAGTTAGAAGTATTCCTCTATGAACAAAATACAGTAATATATATATATATATATATATATATATATATATATATATATATATATATATATATATATAACAGGGTGTTTCAAAAATGAGCGGTATATTTGAAACGGCAATAAAAACTAAACGAGCAGCGATAGAAATACACCGTTTGTTGCAATATGCTTGAGACAACAGTACATTTTCAGGCGGACAAACTTTCGAAATTACAGTAGTTACAATTTTCAACAACAGATGGCACTGCAAGTGATGTGAAAGGTATAGAAGACAACGCAGTTTGTGGGTGCGCCATTCTATACGTCGTCTTAAGCGTGTGGTATTCACAACGTGCAAGTGTGCTGTGGACAACATGGTTTATTCCTTAGAACAGAGGATTTTTCTGGTGTGGAATTCCACCGCCTAGAACACAGTGTTGTTGCAACAAGACGAAGTTTTCATCGGAGGTTTAATGTAACCAAAGGACCGAAAAGCGATACAATAAAGGATCTGTTTGAAAAATTTCAACAGACTGGGAACGTGACGGATGAACGTGCTGGAAAGGTAGGGCGACCACGTACGGCAACCACAGAGGGCAACGCGCAGCTAGTGCAGCAGGTGATCCAACAGCGGCCTCGGGTTTCCGTTCGCCGTGTTGCAGCTGCGGTCCAAATGACGCCAACGTCCACGTATCGTCTTATGCGCCAGAGTTTACACCTCTATCAATACAAAATTCAAACGCGGCAACCCCTCAGCGCCGCTACCATTGCTGCACGAGAGACAAATGGTTCAAATGGCTCTGAGCACTATGGGACTCAACTGCTGTGGTCATCAGTCCCCTAGAACTTAGAACTACTTAAACCTAACTAACCTAAGGACATCACACACATCCATGCCCGAGGCAGGATTCGAACCTGCGACCGTAGCAGTCTCACGGTTCCGGACTGCGCGCCTAGAACCGCGAGACCACCGTGGCCGACGCACGAGTGACATTCGCTAACGATATAGTGCACAGGATTGATGACGGCGATATGCATATGGGCAGCATTTGGTTTACTGACGAAGCTTATTATTACCTGGACGGCTTCGTCAATAAAGAGAACTGGCGCATATGGGGAACCGAAAAGCCCCATGTTGCAGTCCCATCGTCCCTGCATCCTCAAAAAGTACTGGTCTGGGCCGCCATTTCTTCCAAAGGAATCATTGGCCCATTTTTCAGATCCGAAACGACTACTGCATCACGCTATCTGGACATTCTTCGTGAATTTGTGGCGGTACAAACTGCCTTAGACGACACTGCGAACACCTCGTGGTTTATGCAAGATGGTGCCCGGCCACATCGCACGGCCGACGTCTTTATTTCCTGAATGAATATTTCGATGATCGTGTGATTACTTTGGGCTATTCGAAAAATACAGGAGGCGGCGTGGATTGGCCTCCCTATTCGCCAGACATGAACCCCTGTGACTTCTTTCTGTGGGGACACTTGAAAGACCAGGTGTACCACCAGAATCCAGATACAATTGAACAGCTGAAGCAGTACATCTCCTCTGCATGTGAAGCCATTCCGCCAGACACGTTGTCAAAGGTTTCGGGTAATTTCATTCAGAGACTACGCCATATTATTGCGCATGGTGGATATGTGGAAAATATCGTACTATAGAATTTCCCAGACCGCAGCGCCATCTGTTGTTGACAATTCTAACTACTGTAATTTCGAAAGTTTGTCTGCCTGAAAATGTGCTGTTGTCCCCAGCATATTGCAACAAACGGTGTATTTCTATCGCTGCTCGTTTAGTTTGTATTGCCGTTTCAAATATACCGGTCATTTTTGAAACACCCTATATATATATAGATATATACTTCTGTGATGGATGTACGAATACAGTCATAAATATTAAAAATACTCAGTACTCAATAAAAACAAGTGTCGCATAAAAAAAATTATTTTACATCTGGGCAGTGGCTATCCTAGACCAGATGAGCCAAAATTTAAGTTTTGGGTGGCCGTCCCAAATAAGTAAATGTCGTAAGACTATCGCCAGATTCAAGTCTCTCGAGGCAACCATAGTTTGCTGCAACCACGTGAAAGACTTTGTGATTGACAGCACGGGGAAGCGTTGACCCATTTCAGATCCCTCAGTTCAATTTTCCATCTTAAAAACATCTCTAGCAGCGACTGAGACCTGATCAGCGCTACCTTTGCATGACTATTCGGCTAAATGGCCCCTTTTACTCCAGCCTCTCTCTTGGGCAAATTTCTTAATCCCCCAATGCCACCTACACCCAGTGACCTCAGATACACAGGGTGGGGTGGTTCTGCTGCCCCTACCTACGTGTTTATGCAATCCACAATGCCTTGAAATACCTTGCACAAGATTTTCATATTCTTGCTCACTATGCACAAACTATTAGTCCTACAGAAAAAATGAATGAGGCCTTTTTGTAGGAAATGTAACTTAGGTAGTGTACTGGGATACGTTTTCGACTTATTCAAGAAAAACGTACAAAAAGGAAATTGGCGCTCGTTTTTCTTGAGTAACTCGAAAACTGTGGCCTCTGGCGAAAACGTATCACAGCACAAAATTTAACTACATTAAATTTCCTAGAAAGAAGTCCTGCTCATTTTTTCTGTAGGATTAATAGTTTGCGCGCAGCGAGAGAAATAATATGAGAATCTCTCATGCGGTCGTAAAGGTGTTGTCGGTTGCATAAAACCCTTAGGTAGTGGCAATCTAATCATCCTGTATATACGTGGTGAGACAGCTGAGATAGGCCGCTTCAAATGTATCCAGAATGAATGAACATATCGATGAGCGTTTTTCGTCAAATTATGGCGAACAACACGGCGAATTTCATGACATTCTCAAGTGAATTTGATCGTTTATAGTCGCCGAATTAGGACACAGACTTGTTTTTTTCTAATGAAACTATGTATTTTTTCGGTGGGATTTCAATTTTTTTCCCTAATGAAACTATATATTTTTTGTGTGGGATTTGAAGGCAACTTCTAACAGAACTTCAAGAGCCTAATGTGTATGGGACTTGATCAAATAGTATGAAGATAACAGCGCCGCAAACAGTAGTCCCACCGTTAGGAGAATAAGTTCCACAAAAATATGTTATGTTGTACCAAATGTAGGCAAGTACGTAACTCAGACACGGTTCCCATATTTATTATCACGGTTGTCATCCGTTTATCTTGAGCATTGCTACACGATATAAAGTAGTTCTGGAGAAACATTACTGGATGTCGAATTTCATCTGAAGTTAACGAGAGTACAGGCCCGTGCAATGACACATTTCAAGCCTTCAACAGCTGTCGTTGTTTCCTAACAGACCTCTTGTTTTAATTTTCGCCACAGATAAAAGTATAGTAGTGTGAAGTATAGTGAGTGTGCAGACCACTTTGCATTTCCTGAACGACCGTTCCAGTGCTCTCCTGACGTCCTCTAACAGAGTCTGTCATTACTGGTACAGCACGGGACGGACATCCGTCATGTTAGTACCACACTGATTGTCTTACGTCCAGTGGGATAACTTCCAATAACGGCGGTAGCAGCATATCTTAGGAACTAGAGGTATTTGAGTTTGGCTCAAATGGCTCTGAGCACTATGGGACTTAACAGAGGAGGTCATCAGTCCCCTATAACTTAGAATTTAAACGTAACTAAGCTAAGGACGTCAAACATATCCATACCCGAGGCAGGATTCGAACCTGCGACCGTAGCGATCGCGCGGTTCCAGACTGAAGCGCCTATAACCTCTCGGCCACACCGGCCGGCCATTGATATCCTTTCACCCTGAATTTTAATACCACTTCTGTACCTTTCCTTGCTTTCCCCCTTTCCTTGATACAATTTGAGCCTATATCGCCATCCTACGACGATTTTAATTCGCACTCTTCTTTGTTGGTGTTCCATTCATATTGTCCCCACTCGGTAAAACTGCACGGGTATAGTAAACGTCTCGTGTGCACTTATTTTTCTGAGTTCAAACATCTTACACCGCTTTACCGCTACGAATGATTTTTGTGGGTCGATAAATCCTGTGATGATATCTTTATTTTTCTTGAATTTTGCTTCTCTTATGGAGCGTAACGTTAGATCTGCCTCCCTGGTCCCTTCACCTTTCCTAAAGCCAAAGAGTTAGTCACCATTTTAACAAACAAGTAATTAATTACTGTGAAGTGACCCCTAGTGTCCCCTATGCGATGTCACACGCGGCCCCCTGTATCGACCACTTCGTACATAATGCACGTCGGAGGATCGGCAGGGCACGGGTTGAGTTTAAGAGGTCAGCCGGGGCAAGTTCCCAAGGCTGCGGCCTACTGCCGTCACACAACACGCGACACGAACGAGTCCGTGCGGAGAATGGCAACTCCGATGTGCGGCTCCCTCCTTCACGACTAGGACCTCCCTCTCAGCGAATCCACCGCTGCGTCCGCTAGAATCCCGACATTTGTTTGGGAGAGTGGGTGCGACGTTAGAGTAGTTTGCTTATCTATATGAAGAGAACAAACTATACACTCTAATCACATTGATTTTTTTGGGGGGGGAGGGGGGGGAGGGCTCTACAGCCTCAACATTTTTTGAGAGTGAAAATAGACCAGGTAAAAAAAAAGGAATATAGCCTACCTGAACCATGGGTTTCTTCTCAAAACACTTAACTGAGATGACGGCTTGCGGTTTACAGGGGCCTACGAGAAATACGGGCCCTGCAACGAACTTGTGACGTCACACTAGTCGGCTTGTTCATCACACCTCGCGAACGCTCGGCTCCGTGCGTGTGATTGAAAAAGTACCCACTAAAGTTCTTACCTTCGTCGTGTGCTGTCGCGAGTTTGCATGCATTTAAACACACAATTGAGAATTATTAAATTCGTTTGAAATAGTTACTCGCGCCCTGCCGGAGACGGCAGCTGGCACTCGGAAAATCTGCAGTGTCACGAGCTGTGACGTAACCGCCACGGTCTGTCTCTCTCGTTGGGCTCAGCTAAGCTGTAGTGACGTCACAACGTGTAGCACAGATATACGTCGGCGACCGTCGTAGTGTTGCTGAGACTTTGTTAAATACTTAGGACTCACATTATATCACGACAAACTTGCCAGTCGCGTATTCCTTACACCGGTCAACAATATACAGATTCTACTATCGACTGTATACGCTCTCCTAAAATCTTTATCAGACAGTACGAAACTCTTTCAAAAGCTTTATCAGACAATTTACCCTAAATAACGAAAAGTGTGAGGTCATCCACATAAGTGCTAAAAGAAATCCGTTAAACTTCGATTACACGATAAATCAGCCAAATCTAAAGGCTGTAAAATCAACAAAATACCTAGGAATTACAATTACAAACAACTTAAATTGAAAATAACACGTAGAAAATGTTGTGGGGAAGGCTGCGTTTTGTTGGCAGGAAAATTAGAAAACAAAAGAGATCTACTATAGAGGCTGCCTACACTCATTTAGAATGCTGCTGCGCCGTGTGGGATCCTTACCAGGTAGGACTGACGGAGTACATCGAAAAAGTTCAAAGAACTGCAGCACATCTTGCTATTGCGAAATAGGGAAAAAAGTGTCACCCAAATGATACAGGTTTTGGGGTGAACATCATTAAAGCAAAGGCGTTTTTCTTTGCAGCGGAATCTTCTCACGAAATTTCAATCAGCAACATTCTCCTCCGAATCCGAAAATATTTTGTTGACGCCGACCTACATAGGGAGAAACGACCACCATAACAAAACAAAGGAAATCAGAGCTCGCAGGGAAAGGTATAGGTCTTCGTTTTTTCCGCGTGCTGTATGAGATTGGGATAATAGAGAATTGTGAAGGGGGTTTGATGAAGCCTCTACCACGCACTTAAATGTGATATGCAGAGTATCCATGCAGATGTAGATGTAGATGTAGAATACGAAACTACAGATTTGGCACTCCGCCAAACTGCAGGATACTAAATGCAAATTGGAAGGGTGGTCAATGGAAACTGATTCACGCTTTAAACGACTGCGGTTGCTGCAGCACCAAGTCTCCATTGTCGAAATATTGCAAGCCAGAAGATGCTCAGTACATGCTGGGTAGTAAGGGCCACTTTTGTTTTGTGACAGAAGTGTCACATGTGCACTATTTTCCCTCTATGGGTGCTTCAAGGATTTGACGCTGAACTTATTTTAGTCCATCGTTCACAGTTGTCTTTACTGATTCGTATTCTGATTTGCAACACAGTTACATTTACTGCTAGGAAGAAGTTTTCATTACTGTTAACGGTTTCGAGATCTCTTCATAAAGAATTACATTATTACTGTTGATGGTTTGTTCTATTTACATGAAAGTTTGTACTGATATTTACAGGTTCCTGATGACTGCATCTCTTTTATGGGGAGGCACGATGCACCAGTCAAGCAGTCCTACATTTTGCTAGGCGTGCCAATATGTTGTGTTTTTGGTGTTTCCGTATTTCTGCACACCACAATAGTTACTTTATGTCTTTCTCTCCATGCAGCTACCTCACGCCGATGTCTGGAGGAGCAATGCAAGCGAAATGGTACAGTTTATCCCGCGGAGTGGGTTTCAGACATCCATCAATTAGTCTACACGATTCACTAAGAGAAATGTCCACTTGATGTAAAGGTTTTCTGTGCACAGTACCACTTCATATAATGAAAAATTATTATTTTTACTTTTTGTAATATGAGAGCGACTACTACCAGAAACTTTTATGCCAATTGACTCTGTCCGCAGAAGCCTACCGAGCTATAAATTTAACTGGTTTTGCTGTTGCATCCAAGAACTTTCCGTAATTTTGGGGAATATGCAATTTTTTGTCGATGCTTTTTGTTTCATATTCAGACACTGCTGCTTGCAAGTCAGTGTGCAGTCAACAGTAACCACAAGATATTTAGGCTGGAAACTGTGTTCCAGCTACGGCCAAGAGAGCCTAAGATATTTGGGCTGGAAACTGCGTTCCAGCTGCACTCCTCTCCGTATCACTCCAAGTTTGCTAGGATCCATCTGTTCTTGAGACGGAACGCGCACACTTGCATTTTGCTGTGATTTTTCTGATTCCTCCATAGCAGTGTTAAGATTTAGTTCCACCTGTTCAAAGATTGTACTCTGGAAATAGAGGGCGAAACTAAGAGCACAGATGAAACTTCGTGTGTAATTAGGCGGGGATTGATAGTTGGTATAAATATTAAATAACAAAGCAGCCTAAACACAGCTCTTTGGTAACCCGTTCTTTTGAACTCTCCATCGATTGAGCTGACTTTGAAATCCTAATTTGAAGCAGGTCTTGAATTATTCGTGAACGATGTAATATTTAGTTGTTCCATACATTTAGTGCAGGAGCACTTGATGATTGTGTCGTAAGCTGCTGTTAGAACAATCTGTGTTACCTCTGTGACCTTTCTAGTCCCAAAGCCTTTTACATTATCGTGGGTAAGTTTCAATACCTGTGCTATACAGCTCTGAACCGGCCTAAATTCAGCTTGCTGTGTGATAATGGGGGTTCGACTGCATCTAAGGATCTATTATGGGTCATTCGTTCGAAGACATTGTAGAGATGACACAGAAGCGAGATTGGTCTGTAAATCCCTGGGCAACAGTAACATCACCTTCTGATCCTTTCAGTATAAAAGCATCCTTTTGAATGCAACAGATGATATCTACCTTGACAGATGGATAGTCAGATGAAGGACAGGTCCATGGCTTGCAATTTCCCACGACTTCAAGTGTTTCTGTTGTGATCCGTGGGGCCATGTGAAACAGCTAGTTTGTGCACCAGTCATTCTTAATGCAGAAGTGATTGAAAAAAATGGCATTGAAGCGAGCGAAACCATTCGACACCCTACAGTGGTGCCGTAAACTGTGAAACGCTGGATGACACGACTAACGTTTTGGTGTGTGAAAGCGGCAGGAGGACACTTTAAACTTTTTTCATGACTATCTGAACTGAATATTTTGCAAAAAGTTCTTTCAGTAATAGTTCAGAAGCCACGGGATTATGTGTTTATCTTGTTTTTCTGTCCCATAGCTAGTGAAAGTAATCCTGATACACCCCAGTAGCTTGCGAGATAGCGATGTGACCCTTATAGCAATTCACTGCATTAACGAGTTGATACTCCGACCAGCCACGTTTTCTATGCGCTAGTCCAGGCTGGTTTCCAGTCACTTCTACAGAAACACTGTTAAAACAGGAATAAACAGAGAACAAATGCTCCACGATTCGCGGAAAAGTCGTACACAACACTCTGTCGGAGCAACCGACGTTTTGTGGTGTCAGGAATGGCATCCAGCAACACAACCAAAGCAGGGGGACTACCAAATTATGGCTGGCCGAATTTAAATAAGTTTCCGTTAATAGAATTCCTTGATTTATGAGAAAAGAGAGAGAGAGAGAGCGAGAAAGCGGCTAAGCTGGGATATTTCAATTGCTGCTAACTTGCATTAATTATTCTTCTTGTATTTGAGAGAATTATAATTAGAACAGATATTAATACCTGACCGTTTTTCATAATTTCTGAAAGTAAAACTTTCTCGTCAGAGAAAGAAAACATACTAGCAAGCTAAAACACATGTCAAAAATTGTATCTATTTGCGCCCACCAGAGAGGTGTGCGCAGCCTTAATTCTGTTTCCATTGTGACTGATTTTTGCTACCATTGTCTGAAAATAAAAATAATGCTGAGGGGAAGCTGAAAAGTCGAGCTGCCTTCTAAAAGTACAGCTGCAAAGGAATGAAGGTCTTTAGTGTTTTTTTCTTGGCAAGAGAGACGTATCAGGAGCTAGTGTGGTACGCAACGCTCCACGACAACTGGCTCGTGCCACAGCGCGAATGTGAGAACAAGTCTTGATGTAGAGAGGCCACGTGTTTGACCTCGGGCAGTTGCCACACGTGAGCAGGTGTTCTCACCGGAAAACCCAGCGCAGGTCAGCGCGCTAATCAAGTACGAAATATCACGGAAACACATGCGACTCTTGTTACCAGATGACACGAGTTCTTGGCTCTTAGCAGAGCTAAAACGATGTTTTATTTCACCATTTGTACCCACTATATTTATAGGCTAAATTTCATAATGCATTACGATAGGAAGGAAGGCAGGAATATTAGTATTAACGTAGGAACAAGGGCAAAGGAGTGATACATCTGGAGAGGTCAGAATAATCCATGGTTCCTGAAGAGAGGCAACAGGCCTTTCAGTAGTTGCAGTAGCAGCAGTCTGGATGATTGACTGATCTGGCGTTGTAACATTAGGCAACACGGCCTTGGGGTGCTGGCGCTGCGAACGGCTGAAAGCAGGGGGAAACTACAGCCGTTACTTCTGCCGAGGACATGCAGCTAGCCCTACTGCTTGGTCAAATGATGATGGCATCCTCTTGAGTAAAATATTCCGGACGTAAAAATAGTTCGCCATACGTATCTCCGGGCGGGGACTACACAAAAGGATGTCGTCATCAGAAAAACAAATCTGGCGTCTGCGGATCGAAGTGCGGAATGATAGAAAATGGTTCAAATGGCTCTGAGCACTATGGGACTTAACATTTATGGTCATCAGTCCCCTAGAACTTAGAACTACTTAAACCTAACTAACCTAAGGACAACACACAACACCCAGCCATCACGAGGTAGAGAAAATCCCTGACCCCGCCGGGAATCGAACCCGGGAACCCGGGCACGGGAAGCGAGAACGCTACCGCACGACCACGAGATGCGGGCTGCGGAATGATAGATTCCTTAATCGCGTAGGCAATTTAGAAGATTTAAAAAGGGAAATGGATAAGATGAAGTTAAATATAGTGGGAAAAGGAGAAGTTTAGTGACAGGAAGAACGGGACTTTTGGTCAGGTGAACATGGTTATAAATACAAAATCAAATAGGGGTAATACAGAGTTGGTCTAACGATGAACAAGAAAATAGGATACTTGTAAGCCACTATGAACAGCATAATGAACGCATTACCGTAGCCAAGACAGACACGCAACCAACACCCACCACAGTAGTATAACTTTGTACTGCCAAATAGCTCTGCAGATGATGAACTGAATAAACAATGTTTGATGAGACAAAAAAGCATTCAGACAAGGCAGACGAAAATTTAACTGTAAAGGTTTAATAGAATTCGACAGTAGAAAAAGGAAGAGAGGAAAAATAGCAAGATCAGTCACTGAGGGAAAGGAATGAAAGAGAAAGCAGCCTGGTGAATTTTGCACAAAGCATAGTTCAGTCATCGCTAATCCTTGCTTTAATAATAATGAAGGAAGGTTTGTATACGTGGAAGAGAGCAGGGGCCAACTAACTCCGCAGATGATGAACTGATTAAACAATGTATGATGACATAAAAAATAATCAAGATAAGAGAGACGAAATTTTAACTCTGATGGTTTAATGGAATTGGATAATAGGAAAAGGAAGAGAAGGAAAAATAGCAGGAGGACAATGAGTAGGAGAAAGGAATGAAAGAGAAAGCAGCCTGGTAGAATTCTGCACAGAGCATAGTTTAGTCATTGCTAACCGTTGGTTTACGAATCATGAAAAAAGGTTTTTATGCATGGAGGACACTTAAGGGACACTGGAAAATTTCAGGTTGAATAAAAATGTTAAGCTAAATATTTAGAAACTAGATTTTAAACTGTATCACACTTCCAGTGGCAGATGCGGACTCTAGCTTTCATTAATCGGTTGTGAACTGCAGATTAAAACTCAAGAAATTCTAAAAAAATAATAGGAAATTAAGAAGATGGTATCCGGATAAAGTGAAGGAATCAGAGGCTGAAAGTTCCAGAGGGAGTCAGGATTCGAACCTGCTGCCGTAGCGGTCGCTGGGTTCCAGACTGTAGCGCCTAGAACCGCACGGCCACTCCGGCCGAAACTTTGAGTAGGATCATTCTAAGAGCGAGAGGTTCTGTATGACTGCTAAACACAGAGCTACTATATCTGCCTACACTGAAAGGAACTTGACTGCTGTACGATCTGGACCGGTAGCCTTGCCTTTATTGTTTTACGCTGTTTAGCTACATAGAGGATATCTACTCCACGTTACTCAAGTTGGCAACTGTTCTTGATTCGAATTCTGAAGTATTTACTTCGTCTTTTTTGTCAAGGAGTAACGGAAAACCGCGTTTAGTAACTCTACTTTAGTTTCTTTCACTGTCACCAATAACATCACCATTGTTGTCGCGCAGTTGAGGTATTGATTGCGTCTTGCCACTGGTGTATTTACATACACCACAATCTCTATGAGTTTTCTGCCACATTTCAAGAGAGTTTCGTTGTGGAAACTATTAAAAGCAATTCGCATTGAAGTTCGAGCTTCGAGCTTCTGTAAAAGTTCACCAGTCTTGGGGATTCTGCGTTTTTTAAAATTGGGCGCGCTTTATTCGTTGCTTCTGCAGTAGTGTTCTGACCTTTTTCGTGTACCTAGGGGATCGGTATCATCTCTTATTAATTTATGTGGTATTTATCTCTCAACTGCGGTCGATACTATGTCTTTGAATTTTAAACCACATCTGGTCGACGTTTACATGTCCAGATTGGAAGCAGTGGAGATTGTCTCTTACGAAGGTGTCAAGCGCTTTTTACCCCCTTTTTTAAATAATGTACTTTGCGTTTAATTTTGGTGGTTCCGGGCGTTACGGTATTCAGTCTAGCTGCCACAACCCATTAAACTGGCCAGTAACCTAGAAAGAAAGTGGCTGTGAAGAAATCATTTCAGCGTCTGAGTAACAGTCCTCTCTGACAGCCGCCTGTAGGCCTTGGCAGCAGAGCCTACTGAAGCTTTCTAGCACGGCGAGATTACACAAGTCAGACTGGTTCGGCACGCATCAGCCGGGAATTTTACGTCTCTCTTCGCGCAGGGCAGAAATTTGTTAAAATATAATAAGTTCGTAACACGAAGCAGGCTACGGGTTGATATTTGTGCAGTGCGTTTTCCTGGCTTCAAATGCTGTTCCATAATTTATTTTATAATTTTGATTCTTGTGCTATGTCTGCCTTCGCTGAATCACTGTGTTCTGTAACCGAGGACAAAAAAAGAGGGGTGGGGGGCACGCTAATAGCTGGTGACGTAAAGTTCCAGAGCTACAAATTTTGTACCAGAGTCCCGGAATGTTGAAGTTTAAAACTCTCTCCAGGGTGCCATGGTATGAGAGCATACGAGGTGACGTCGTGGTAAGCTTCGTAACCTCGTATTCGGGAGGACGGCGGTTGAAACTCGCCTCCAGCCATCTACATTTAGGTGAGCCGCGATTTCCCTAAATCGCTTAAGGCGAACGCTAGGATAGTTCGTTTGAAAAGGCACTGTCGATTCTCTTTCCTATTGTGCTCCGTCGACAACGGGTCTTTGGATCCTAAGCTTTCGTCTTCTGTCCTTTCATAGCATGAGGGCATGTAACACTGTATGGCGATGCGTCAATCGAATGTAGGCATTTAAGCTTTTGGTAATATTCCAGTGTGGAGTAGGCTACATGCTGTCACCTTGTTTCATCCTCTCTTATCTGTAATTATCAACAACAACGCAAACTCAGCACAGCCACGTAAACGAGACATTTAGGGGGCTGAAATTTAAGACATCCAATTTTTGTCCATCATTATACCTAGAAGCTCTGTCCACGATTACTAGTACTGTGCGGCCTGGCTCTATAGGTTCCACAGTTTCTACGGCTTTTGACTTGGAACCCACGTCTGGAAATGAGGTGTCTGAATATAAAATAAGTTTGAAGATAGGATCTCTCTCAAGTCTCCCGCTTCAAGGTGGGGTACATAATAGTTTTACTTGCACACAGCATGTATCGAGGACGTTTTACTGATCGCCTCAGTCACATACTATTTTTTTCGACTGCGGAAACTAGTACGTTCGCACCTAAGATAGTTTACTACGGAGATCCATGCACGCGAATCAGGGTTTTTGGACCGTGTTTATGAAAGCATGTGTCGCAGATGCACATTGTGCAAAGAACAATAGAGTCAACACTTGGAGCAGTTCCTGTAGAACAAGAAGGTCAGATCTCATTGTGTGTGTGTGTGTGTGTGTGTGTGTGTGTGTGTGTGTGTGTGTGTGTGTGGGTGGGTGTGTACTGTGAGGCGAGAGATTTGAAAGTCATCCGATTTCCAAACTACTTTACATCGAAACGGTACATTTTCGGACAGGGATTCCGTATCGAAGTTTACTCTACGACCCCTAGAGGCCAGTAACAGGAATTGTGAAATATCCTATATAGTAGAGCACACCAAAATGTTTCTTCGTTAGTACGGGTACTTTCACTTTTAGTACTAAGTTTCTACTTTTTATTTTTTTTAAATTGTCTGATTGCTTACTGCAAGAATGCGACTTTAGTAATGTTTGTATAATATTTTCTACGTCAACGATCGCTTATAAATACAAAAACTATTGACACTGCAGTTTTCACAAAGTTGCCATCTTCAGATGTGCTCAGTCTTCAAAAATCTTTATACAGATAAACAAATACATTTATGCCTTTTGAATATCATGAAGTCATTTAACATTTCAATGAACGTGCATCATATCGCCAAATGATAAAAGACTTAATGTGAATATTTTGTATATCTGTGTAATGGTTGACTTAATAGTAAAACAAAAGGTTCTACTTAAGAGCTCTTCGTGTGATACTTTGCCTAACCTCTGGGAGTTTCGTGCTCAGTCACCCAATTTCGACTGTAAACAGTATTTTCAGGCCACATCAGGTCATTTAATACTTGCGAGATTTTGAGGGAATTCACCCCTATTGTTCATAACTGATTCCTCAGTTGTGGCACAGCACGTGAATAACATGGCCACTAACAAGTCTACCGAACTGGTTCAAATGGCTCTGAGCACTATGCGACTTAACTTCTGAGGTCATCAGTCCCCTAGAACTTACAACTAATTAAGCCTAACTAACTTGAGGACATCACACACATCCACGCCCGAGGGAGGATTCGAACCTGCGACCGTAGCGGTCGCTCGGCTCCAGACTGTAGCGCCTAGAACCTCACGGCCACTCCAGCCGACCAAGTCTACCGATCCGAAAGTATTATTGTAAAGGGAATAATGTCTTTCTCATATTTTATCTCCAGAATGATGGTTTTTATCAAGAGTAATTCAGTAATATAACACTTATGCGTTGTAGGTCTGGCAAATATTACGATAAAGCTTTTAAGCTGTGGATTGTTTCTCCAATCTTGCAGCGCACTGCAAGGCGCACGGACCGGAAATTTACGCCCATGTTACGGAATTAGCGTCTCTGAAATGGGAGGTACTTGACGAGGTGTATATTGCTTTTAGGAGTATGTGAGACAAGTGTGGTAGAGCCACTGTCTACATAATCCAAGTTCGTGCCACGAGTGGGAGTCATGATGTCAGACGCCGGCGTTAGTTTCCAGCTACCTTGGTTCACGGACTCTGAGAGAAGGGTTTCTTTGAACATACGATCACTAATTGGCAACTTCGCTAATTAAAGTCACGGCCCGTCTTCCAACAACACAGCAAACACAAACGTCTATAGAATACACTGTATGCAGAAAACTGTGAGACTTTGTGTCGCATTCTTCCCATTATGGACGTAGTCACTAATCGTTTGTATTTGTAGGGAAACAGTTTTTAACTCGACATGAGATAGCCGTGATTAATTCGCTGGTGACTCATTGTGTATCAGTTTCTCGAACCTACCACAGATGAGTGATGTGAAATAATTTGATATGTCGATAAAAAGTGCTACATGATTATTCGAGCCGTGACAAGAAAGCAGAGACTGTGCATATTACTGTCCAGCTGACTACTTGTAATGTAGTGTTAGAGCGTATAACTGTTTGTTGACCTTGGGCTGTGTCCTTCCGCTGTAGCAAATTTCGTTACAATCGATCGAATCAGTGCTAGTGGACATGGCAATTTACTACAGATGCACACTTGGATTCTGCCGATAACTGTCGTTGTGTGAGGTCTGTCTCAAAAGCAACGAGAGTGACTTTGCAAATGCGTTTACGCAGCAAACACGTTCAGTTAATTGAGACCGCCTTCCGTCAGTTTCTCTCTGACAGTAAAACTCAAATCCATTCGCATAACTGAGACGATATTCCAGAACCACGCAATTTGATAATAAGTTGCTTGTGACGTACGGTGTCAAAACCGTTCTTGAGATATAGAAATACAGAATCAATTTGAAATCCTTTGTCAATAGCACTTAACATTTCCTGTGAGTAAAGTGCCAATAGTGTTTCACAAGAACGATGTTTTCTAAATACGTATTGATAAGTGTCAATTGGCCGCTCTGTTCGAGGTAATTCATAATGTTCGAAAATAATATATGATCCAAAATCCTGCTGCATATCGACGTTAATGATATGGGCCTGTAATTCAGTGGACTAATCGTATTACCATTCTTGAATACTGCGTGTTGGTGCAACTTTCCAGTTTTTGGGTACGGATCTTTCGTCGAGGGAGCAGTTGTATATGATTGTTAAGTATGAAACAATGTCAAAGGCATACTCTGAAAGGAAAGGAACCTAGCTGGTATACAATCTGGACTGGAGTATTTACTTCGTCTTGTTTGGTGAAGAAATTTCGGAAGGCTGTGTTTAGTAATTCTGCATTAGCAGCACTATCATCGCCTGTATTTCCATTGCTATCGGGCAGAGAAGGCGCTAACTCTTGAGCCATGGCGCTATTGAGCTAGTAGACTGTTGTGTTTGGCGCCACTGGCTCAGGTGCAGTATCGAGTATTCCTCTTGCGGTCCCATTGCCAATGTACGTGAGGAAGAGTTGTTATCTGTGGGTTGTGTCCTTAGAAGGTCTTTGCTTGCCGATATATATACGGGGTTCGCTGGCCCGAGAGAGAAGCACAAAGTTTGGGGATTGGGGGCAGCATCGCGCTAAGAGGTGGTCACGGTTTCCGAGCGGCCGAAGCCACGGGCTGCGCAAGGAGGGCCTGGGTGGAGCGAAGATGCCGGAGTACTTCACCGGGGTCAGCGTTGGCTACAAGCAGCAGGCCGACATCGCGTCGGTTGGTTGGCAACATTCGTGTCGGACGACCGCTCGTGGCCTGGCTGCCCTCTTCTACCTGGCCTTCATCGGCACCACTCAGTAACCGTTGCGGCGCACCGTGGAACTATGGAACTGCTTGCTGATTTGTTTCATTGTCTACCTGCCTTTTTATTATTTCCTGATTTGTGCATGACCCTCAGAGTTTTATTCGGTCGGCTCTTTGGTCGTAAGTATAGGCAGTAGTATTGTACGAAGACACTAGTTGCCGTTTGAAAATTTGTCCCGCTGTTATATTGCCTTTCCTTTCTGGTTTGTACCCGTCCATTAATGTTCTAATTAATCAGCTCTTGGTCCTAAATACAGCCAGAACAATTGTACAAAGGAACAGGTTGCCGTTAAACAATAGAGGGACTTTATGGTTAGATTTATCTGTTAACCGGTTCACTGCTTTGATTGTAATTGCATTTCTCAGTCATTAGTTATAATCTGAACAACCTTTTGTACTAAGCTGTTCCTTTCTGTGTTTGAAAGATCGGGTCATTATTGGTGTATTTTAGCTGGATCATATGGTTCCTCCGAGTGAGTTCTGTCGTAATAAGTGTTCACAAGAAATGTTTTAAGACGTTCCTTCACAGCGGTCTCAATAACTGAGCATCAGTTTAACTTTGAAAAAATTAACAGCCAACTGTTACCAGGGCTTTAGTCAAAAATAAAATTGTCAGAAGGGGCACACTGGGATCCAGTCGTACCTTGGTTGCCGATTGAAATTAAGAGGTTGGTCGCTTTGAAGTAAGCCTTATCACTGTCATATTGTTTCCTAATCTGTTTAACCTTTAAGCATAGGTGCACATCTTAACCCCGGACCTTTCGACATACAGCTCTCAAATTAAAAGTTAAGTCATCTGTTCTCAGTAATTGAATCAATCTTATCATCAATAGTGCTTATATAATTTTCATGCGTTGCAGAAGGCATTTAATAAGACAGGCCGGTGTGGCCGAGCGGTTCTAGGAGATACAGTCAAGTCCAGGTTCGAATCCTGCCTCGGGCATGGATGTTTGTGATGTCCTTAGGTTAGTTAGGTTTAAGTAGTTCTAAGTTCTAGGGGACTTATGACCTCAGATGTTAAGTCCCACAGCGGCCGACCATGAGCCACTGCTTGCAGTTGGATCCGGAAGGAACTGTTCCACGTCTGGAATGACTCCATAGAGTATGCAGTCAGAGAGCACGTTAGCTTTATTCCCCTCCTTGGCAGCCATGTTCCTAAGGACATATGTAGTAATCGATATGTCGTTTCCAGGACTGCAGCACTTAGCAACGGATGTCTCTGTATGTGTGATGGACAGTGTAAATGCCACCTGCCAACACATTGTTCACAATCAGTGAAAATACAGAAATACAAGATATCCAAAAATATATGGTGCAATAAATGTACAGTGTATTTTAGTATTTATATGCCTAATTCTAGATAGAGGTGAAGTTATTTTTACGCTCACAGTATCCTTCTACCATGTGAGAAGTCACATATAGTTAAAAAAACTATTTTATCAGTGCTAACCATGTATATGAGTGATATATATTTATCAGTACGTTATTATTATTATTTAATCTGACTGATAAAACACAAACACAAGCGCGCACACACACACACACACACACACACACACACACACACACACACACACACACACACACGCACGTATGCGCAGTTTATATTCTAAACTGTGTCCCTCGAATATACGACAAGCGGAAATTAGAAATTACAAGTAGCAGATGAGCAGGTTGAAGACGCCATGGATGAGATAACCATAACTGGCCGATTTATTCAGGAACACTGGAGGCCAATGTTATCCGTTGTGTAGTATTTATTAACGTTTGTATTTAAGTTCTTACCAGCTGTTAACGACAGATTTCATCTGGGAACCTACAGATATGACAGTTCTAGGACGAAGCTGCTGTTGTTATCGTCAGCTGCTTAAATGGTTGCCTCAGAAAACTTAAGAATTTACATCGTATAAGATCAGTATCGCTCATTTTTGTACGAAGGATACTTGATAAACATGCGGAACCTTATCTACGTGTTCTTCCCCTGCACTGTTCGAGAATATGGACCAGGAGAGATAGAGGACGAGGGGCGAGAGGTAGATGGCAACGAAGTACCCTCTGCCATACTCCGTAAAGTAACTTGTGAAATATAGATGTAAGTACAGCCAAATTTAGATTTGGTCCAGAATAGTTTCTCATTTAACATTAACGAACAGGTGAAGTAACACACTGATATAGTGTCTTCAAAATCATTTCTTACACGCAAAGCAGGCGCTACTGGACATAAATACATAACAAGATCTGTGGTGTATGATTTGCATGTAACTTTCCTAGCAGCATTCGGAGCCAGATGTCGCACTGTATGTTCTCTGTTCGGCTGCCTTGCTCCACATTCCTATTCCGACGCCGTTTACTGCCGCAAGATGTGTCATTAACCGTCCATTAGCGCCGCTTGGACGTCAGGTGCGTGGTGTGGTGAGCTGGAGGCGGGTAACCGCCCTTGGCGGCGCACCACGGTGTGGCGGCGTGGGCAGGCGGGAGGCTGCCCCGTGACGTCAGATCGCAGGCGCAACCGAGGCCGACTTGTGTGACTGGCTCGCCTGGGAATTCCGCGCTGGAGCCGCTGGAAAACTCCGCGTCCCTAGGTAGTGGTTCTGGACTCCAGGTCGCGCAGTGACCTCTGTGGCCGGCTACAGCCTCGCGAACTCGTCCTCGCGCGGCCGCACAGCATGCTCGTGAACTTTGTGCTGAGCACAAAAAATTAGTAATGGGAATTCCGATCCTACAACACGGCATTTCACCATAAAATGTGGATTTTCACGATCTTAAATGAAACAATTGAACTTTCTGGCAGATGAGAAGTGCGTACCGGACCGGGATTCGAACGCTGGTCTTTAGCCTTTCGTGTGAAGTGCTCTGTCGACTAGCAATCCAAGCACGACCCACGGCCCGCCCTCACAGATTTACTTACGCCAATACCTGTGAGGGAGGGTTGTGGGTCGTTCTTGGATAGGTTACTCGGCAGAGCGCTTCCCCACGAAAGACGAAGGTCCCAGATACAAGTCCCAGTGCGGTACACCTATTTTATCTACCAAATAGTTACAAACCAGCGTACACTCCGCTGCAGAGTGAAAATTCATTGTGAAAAGTTGCTGTTATTGAATTTTCCGGACTTTTATACTGTGGTGGAATGCATTTTTCCAACATTTCGTTTCGTGATCGCGGAAATATCTTCGAGGAGAGCAGGAATGGGAACGGGCGGTTATGGGGAAGAGGTCACGGCTTCAGTTCACCGCAGTGATTCACGTGAAATTTTATTGTGAGGTAGAACACAAATTGGGCTTGAGATCACGCGATTTTGAAATACGATCGCTTCTGGTGCCTCACCGTTCGTCGTCCGCTCACTACTGGTCATACAATTAAGGCAACTCCTTGTCGATGCCGCCAATTTTCTTTATATCTCTTCATCTTTAGCATTCCGTTGTAACTGTTGCATCTCATCTCACTGTTCGGATCATGGAAATTCCAGACCTATCTCTTGATTTCTTCCCCGAGTTATTGCGTCGGAAACCGTTATTTAAAAAGCAGTATGCCGAATTAGGTATCTATTTAATTTTGACATTTACTTATGTTTGATATTAATCTAATTTTTATCGTAAATTTGTTTTAGTTTCCTGTCATTACTCTTTTTGTTTTCAGTATGATGCTGCGACTCCTCCATATCCATAAATCAGCTTCTTGTATCTTTTTTTCCCTTTGCTGTTTCTACAAATCCCACGACTGAGAAGCGTAGCTTGCAGCTCTGTAATTATCGAGCTGACATATTAATACTGTTTTCTGTTTTGATGAATTTATTTATTAATGACTTAATTTCCCTTCTGAGGGTTTTTTAGTCATCGTTATTCTTCTTAAAATGTCGATTAGATTTCTGTTATCACGAGCTATTCTTCTACACATGAGAAAACAAATAAAGTTAGCTTGTAACGTGGCGGAATGTCGTCATACGTTGTCTAGTTGATGGCAAGACGGGCGGGAGCAGGATGGTCGACACATCCCTTTTCAGAGCAGTTGATCGCAGCCAAACTACGTACTGCTTCCCGACGGATAGGATGTTCATATGATACTCTGTATCTGAAGCCGTGCAGCCATGGAGCGTTGCACGTGCTACTGTATGAAGGGTGTAGCGCAGATACGTCGACTCGGTGAAAATTACCGCCTCCAAAATCACGTGCCTTGGTGATTGTCGACTGTCGTTGGGCATAACAGCGGATAAACGAGCCACACACAGTTCATCAGATCATTTGTCAATTCAGTGATGAACAGCAACCGATAATTAGTTACACCTTCTAGGACTATTTCCTCGGTGTGGAATACAGAATACGACGTCCCACACGTCACACGACAGAGGAATTAACGCTCCGCCAGTTGGTGTTTAAAGCACGAAAAAGGTGATTTTCGCTGATGGCAGGGTACAAATACATCAAACTCCGCATGAGGTGAAGTGTCCTGTTTGCTAACAGCGCAAAGTTCAGGCTGATGGTTTAGAAATGTTTACATGTTATGAAGCAAGTACTATGATACGCTTGGCATCATGTCTCACAGGCGAGAGATACAGGAACTAACTGTACAACCATGTTCTTTCGTTTGTTCGCCTAAAGTGTCCTGCAAACAGCCTGTATCTTCAGTATGATAATGAATTACATTTATACTCCGCAGGCAACCTTAGAGTGTATGGCGGAGGGTACTTTGTATATCACTGTAACCTTCCAACCATACTCCCTTCCTCCACCATACCGTGTTCCAGTTACGAGTGGTGCTCGGAAAGAAAGACTATTGGTAATCCTCTTTGTGAACTCGAATCTTTCCAATATTGCCTTGTGGACTATACAGAAAGCAGTATTTTGGGTGACTATTCTAGACGTGCGTCTTACTCCCGGAAGCTATGATTATGACATATCTATTTACATAATATGTTACTTTTATTCATGTTGAGGGTCAACTAGAAATCCCATCATCATTCATAAAATTTCTGAATTGAAAACTTCTTTATTGTATTACAGTGGCCTATCCGACGTCATTCACTACGTCATCTATGTATATTGTGAACAGTATTGGCACTGTAGCAGTTCCTTGGGGTACTCCAGGAATTACTTTTACATTCTGATTTCTCTCCGTTAAGAATGACGTATGTTCTATCGTTCCCGAATTGAACCAAGATGAGCGTAATCCTCAGAAACCCCATTCCCGTCCTCACACGAGGCCATCTCACCCCACTTGAATACAAGAGAGCACAATTGAGACTTCATCAAGATATATGGAACCAACATCTCGAAATCTCCGAGAATTGTACATGACGTCTGAGCCATCGTGGCTTAGAATGGCTATCGTCATCAGGCCGTCGTCAATAAGTATCACACGAAAATCTGATTATTCGTAATTGTAATTTCTAGGATACACACCTGAAACTGTCATCATTTCAAAGAAACGAGTTTACGTTTTTGACTCATGCTTATGAGCAGTTTCCTCAAGTTCAGATGAATCTTGCAGATTGATTACACATCGACTATCGTATTGTATGCTTGAAGATGGAGCCTTATGTTTCCAAGATACATCGCAATTAAATTGCAATCAACTGGAAATAGAAATGTGTAGTGTTCGTTATCCACCGGTAAAAATCATGTATACCAGCCATTATCCAACGACTGAATGAACAGGAAGACAAATAAAAATGGTACCAGGCACATATTACCGTGCATGGTTTCTGTAGTTGCGGATGTATAGTTCGGTTCTACCTTGAGGTAGTTATCGACTATTCAGTGATATGCATATTGGTACTGGATAGCTGTGATATGCGTATTGCCGCTGGATATATTGGAAAATGAGATTACCAATTGAAAGATTTGAGGCTCATTACCAGTTTGGGACCTAACACAGTATTGACTTCAGGATAATCCTTGATTCACTTTGGAGAATGCTTGGACAGTTGTTTACAACAGCGCACGACCCTTTCATGCAGTGAACGAAAATAAATAGTATACTGACTATAATATCAATGAATTACAAGTGGAATTGGTCAGCTCATACAAATACCTCTAAACTAAGCTAAAAAAACTCCTCCCGAACAGGCCATGAAGGCCCAACGGTACCGACCGGCCGCCGTGTCACTGAACGCGGAAATGTGGTCAGCACACCGCTCTCCCGGACGTATGTCAATTTCCGAGACCGGAGCCGCTACTGCTCAATCAAGTAGCTCCTCAGTTTGCCTCACAAGAGCTCAGTGCACCCCGTTTGCCAACAGCGCCCGGCAGTCTAGTTGGTCACCCATCGAAGTGCTAGCCCAGCCCGAGAGCGCTTAACTCCGGTGATCTGACGGGAACGGGTACTACTATTGTGGCAGTGGCAGCTGGCATACAAATACCTCAGTGTGTCAATTTACAGAGATGTGAAATGGAACGGTCATATAGTCTCAGACGGATTGTAGACGGCCGTTCATTGGTGGAATAGTAGGGAACTGGAATCATACAAAAAAAGACTTTATGCGAAACATAGCTAGAAAATTGCTCAAATGCGTGGGACCCGTACGAAATAGGGCTGACAGCAGATATTGCACGGATACAAATGAGGGTAGCATGAACGGCCACGGGTATGTTCACCCTATCAGAGAGTGCCACAAAGACGCTGAAAGAACTGAACCGGCAGTCGCCAACTACCCCATGGAAACGTACTATGTGAATTTAGTGTGTCATCCATATCACTGTAATAATTTTATTATTTTGATACGTAGTGATTACTTCGGTTGTCATTCGCAGCGTAGATTTCTTTCCATATGACATAGCAGAAGCTGACCTTATAACTTTACTTCTGCATATTTTGATAATTTGGAGTTGTGTCTGCAGATTTCTATAAATAACAAAATATCATACATTAATTTCTTGTTTATCTGTTTGTGGAAATTGCACCAAGTTGTAAACCAGTTCCTACAATGGTACACTTGTGCAAGAGAGCGTAAAAAATATAACTTTTTACCTTCTGTTTTAATACCTACTTTGCATCAATTTTAGAAAAGGTGTTTAGGGATCTTTTATTGACACGTAAGAGGAATCACGCTGCAATTAAAATAAATAAATAAATTTGACACGAAGTACAGTAATACACGAACGACACCTGTCGGCAGCATTTGTCAAATTTGCGGCCAGTACCTGCCACCACCTGTCAGCCCAGCGGTGCCCTGTAGTGTGTGATACAGGATACGGGCATTAGGCGTGGTTTTAATCTTGACTTGCCGGCGCATCGCACATCTCGTCCCTCCCATACTAGGCAATGTTTTACATACAGTACTTGTACCGCTGATGTAGGAGACAAATGGTTCAAATGGCTCTGAGCACTATGGGACCCAACTTCTGAGGTCATTAGTCTCCCAGAACTTAGAACTAGTTAGACCTAACTAACCTAAGGACATCACACACATCCATGCCCGAGGCAGGATTCGAACCTGCGACCGTAGCGGTCTCGCGGTTCCAGACTGCGGCGCCTAGAACCGCACGGCCACTTCGGCCGGCTGTAGGAGACATGCAATGACCTTTTATCGAGTATGTTGTAACACGGCTTTGCAATTAAACCGCACGTCCCATTGTATACTTAATTTTATCTCTGTATAATTTCACATTGTATGAATGAATTCACAGATCTAAAGATGGTATCCATGATTAACCGAAAGCGGTAATCGACAATGAAGGGTACAAGCGATCTTCGATAAGAATTTCACTTTGCCTCAAGTACTTAGAAAGTTTCTAGAACCATCTTTAAGCGATGAATCTGGGAATGTATCACAACACCTAACGTATCGCTCCCATAGGATCGCGAAGACAAGACTAATTAATCACGCACTGGGACATTTAAGTAATAATTCTTCGGGTGTTCAATATATAAGTGGACCGGGAAAAGTCCCAAGTGGTACAGGGGAACGTACCGTCAGACATGCAATTCACAGTGGTTTTCAGGGAATGGATGCAGATGTAGATAACTTGTCAGACTCAGCTATCGCTCCGTTCTGTAGTAACGCCGACATTGAGGATAGCAAAAGTACAGTACTATAGAATTGTGTAGAAGAATAGAACACAACGTGTGCTATAAAACACTGTTCTCACGTAGCCTTTCAACAAGACACTCGTCAGCGAATAACTCTTGTATACTTCGTTATCAGCGAACTTCACATTTGACGTGCAACACTGCGCTGTCACTTTTGCAGCGGCGAGCTGTGTCTGTCTCTCTTCCGCACCTGATGGCCCGCTCGTGGCCTGACGCACCTACCTGTAGGTAGCGCAGCTGGCGTCGGCGGGAGCGAACACTTGCTGCGAGGCGATGGGTTCCTGCAGCGACGACTGCCGGCGCGCGACTGACAGTGCCGGCGTCTGCGCCGCGGAGTCCGCCTGTGCAAGGTGAGCCACTTGCCCTCACGCAACGCCGCCCTTGTGCTCGCAGAACGTCATCCACAGCCGAGCGGCTCTGTACGCCGTGTCTGCCGAGCTGACGTCTATCTTAGCTGGGCTTCACGCACCGACCTGTTCTCGGTATCTTACTTGTCAGTTGCCGTCATTTCAGAATCACTGAGATATTTGGGAAAGCCACCCGTGACAAAACTACACTACTGGCCATTAAAATTGCTGCACCATGAAGATGACCTGCTACCGACGCGAAATTTATTCGACAGGAAGAAGATGCTGTGATATGCAAATGATTAGCTTTTCAGAGCATTCACACAAGGTTGGAGCCAGTGGCGACACCTACAACGTGCTGACATGAGGGAAGTTTCCAACCGATTTTTCATGCACAAACAGCAGTTGACCGGAGTTGCCTGGTGAAACGTTGTTATGATGCCTTGTGTAAGGAGGAGAAATGCGTACCATCACGTTTACGACATTGATAAAGGTCGGATTGTAGCCTATCACGTTTGCGGTTTATCGTATCGCGACATTGCTGCTCGCATCGGTCGAGATCCAATCACTGTTAGCAGAATATGGAATCGGTGGATTTAGGAGGGTAATACGGAACGCCGTACTGGATCCCAACGGCCTCGTTATCACTAGCAGTCGAGATGACAGGCATCTTATCTGCATGGCTGTAACAGATCGTGCAGCCACGTCTCCATCCCTGAGTCAACAGATGGGGACGTTTGCAAGACAACAACCATCTGACCGAACAGTTCGACGACGTTTGCAGCAGCACGGATTATCAGCTCGGAGACCATGGCTACGGTTATCCTTGACGCTGCATCACAGACAGGAGCGCCTGGGATGGTGTACTCGACGACGAACCTGGGTGCACGAATGGCAAAATGTGATTTTTTCGGATGAATACAGGTTCTGCTTACAGCATCATGATGGTCGCATCCGTGTTTGGCGACATCGCGGTGAACGCATATTGGGAGCGTGTATTCGTCATCGCCATACTGGCATATCACCCGCCGTGATGGTATGGGGTGCCATTCGTTACACGTCTCGGTCACCTCTTGTTCGCTCTGACGGTACTTTGAACAGTGCAAGCCGGCCGCAGTGGTCTCGCGGTTCTAGGCGTGCAGTCCGGAACCGTGCGACTGCTACGGTCACAGGTTCGAATCATGCCTCGGGCATGGATGTGTGTGATGTCCTTAGGTTAGTTAGGTTTAAGTAGTTCTAAGTTCTAGGGGACTAATGACCACAGCAGTTGAGTCCCATAGTGCTCAGAACCATTTGAACCATTTGAACAGTGCACGTCACATTTCAGATGTGTTACGACCCGTTGCTCTACCCTTCATTCAATCCCTGCGAAACCCTACATTTCAGCAGGATAAAGCACGACCGCATGTTGCAGGTCTTGTACGGGCCTTCCTGGATACAGAAAATGTTCGACTGCTGCCCTTGCCAGCACATTCTCCAGATCTCTCACCAATTAAAGCGTCTAGTCAATGGTGGCCGAGCAACTGGTTTGTCACAATATGCCAGTCAGTAATATTGATGAACTGTGGTATTGTGTTGAAGCTGCACGGGCAGTTGTACCTGTACACGCCATCCAAGCTCTGTTTGACTCAATGCCCAGGCGTATCAAGGTCGTTATTACGGCCAGAGGTGATTGTTCTGGGTACTGATTTCTCAGGATCTATTCACCCAAATTGCGTGAAAATGAAATCAAATGTCAGTTCTAGTATAATATATTTGTCCAATGAATGCCAGTTTATCATCTGCGTTTCTTCTATATGCGACAGGTGAAATATCTTTAGACTTCAAGAAGAATTAAGTAAACCTGATTGCAAAGAACACAGTTGCTGACAGGTGCCAATACTGCCGAAGTATCACTTTAATGACACATGGTCATCATATACTACTGTGAAGAGTCAAAGGAACTGATACACCTAACAACATGTAGCGCACCAGCGAGCACGCAGAAGTACAGTAACACGACTTGGCATGGACTCGGCTAACGTGTGAAGTAGTGCTGGAGGAAGTGACACCACGACTCTTGCAGGGATGTCCATAAATCTGTAAGAGGACGAGATCTCTCTTCTGAACAGCATGTTGTAAGGCATTCCAGATATGCTCAATAATGTTCATGTCTGGGGTTTGGTGCCCAGCGGTAGTGTTTAAATTCAGCTGAAGCCACTCTGTAGCAGTTCTCGACGTGTGGGGTGTAGCACTGTCCTGCTGAAGCCCGTCAGAATGCACAATTGTCATGAATGGATCAGGTGATCAGAATGATGCTTACACACGTGTTACTGTCAGAGGTCCCATATCACTCCAACTGCACACGCCCGACACCATTACAGATCCTCCACCAGCTTAAACTGAGCCCTGCTGGCATGCACGGTCCATGAATTCATGTGGTTGTCTCCATACCCGTACACGTCCTTCCGCTCGATACAATTTGAAACGAGGCTCGTCCGACCAGGTAACAAGTTTCCAGTCGTCTACAGTCCATTGTCGGTGTTGACGGGCCCAGGCAAAGCATAAAGCTTTGTGTCGTGGAGTCATCAAAGGTAGACTAGTGGGCCTTCGGTTCCGAAAGCCCATATCGATGCTGTTTCGTTGAATGGTTCGCACACTGACACTTGTTGATGGTCCAGGACTGAAATCTGCAGCAGTTTGCAGAAGGATTGCACTTCTGACATGTTGAACGATTACCTTCAGCTGTCGTTGGTACCGTTCTTGCAGGATCTTTTTCCGGCCGCAGCGATGTCGGAGATTTGATGTTTTACTAGATTCCTGATATTCATGGTACACTCGTGAAATGGTCGTACGGAAAAGTCCCCACTTCATCGCTAACTCGGAGATGCTGTCTCCCATCGCTCGTGCGCCGACTATAACACCACTTTCAAACTCACTTAAATCTGGCTAACCTGCCATTGTAGCAGCAGTAACCGATCTAACAACCGCGCCAGACACTTGTTGTATTATATAGACGTTGCCGACCGCAGTGCCGTATTCTGCCTCTTTACATACCTCTGTGTTTCAATACGCTGCCTATACCAGTTTCTTTGGCGCTTCGGTATATTTCACCTGATACGCAAGAAGGGGAATAACAGTTTGGTTTACAGAGTAATTTAGCAATACATCTACATGTACATGATTACTCTGCAATTCACAATTAAAATCCTGGCAAGGGCTTAATCGAACCAACTACAAGCTATTTCTCTTGCGCTGCACTCTCGAACAGCGCGAGGGAAAAACGAACACTTAAATCTTTCCGTGTGTGCTCTGATTTCTCTTGTTTTATTACAATGATCATTTTTCCCTATGTAGGCGAGCGTCAAGAAAATATTCTCGCATTCCGAGGATTGGAATTTCATGAGAAGATTCTGCCGCAACGAAAAACGCCTTTATTTTTACACGTCAATCCGCGTATCATATCAGTGGCACTCTCTCCCCTATTTCGCAATAACACGAAAGGTGCTTCTCTTCTTTGAACTTTTTCTATGTCCTCCGTCAAATCTATCTGATGCGAATTCCACACCGCGCAACAATACTCTGTCACAGGGCGGACAAGCGTAGCTTAGGCAGTCTATTTAGTAGACCTGTTGCATCTTCTAAGTGTTCTGCCAATAAAACACAGCCTTTGGTTTGCTTTCCCCCAAAGCATTATCCGTGCGATCGTTCCACTTTAAGTTATTCGTAATTGTAATCACTAAGTATTTATTTGAACTCACAGTATTTAGACTTGTGTCATTTATCAAGGAACCGAAATTTAACGGACTTCTTTTAGTACTCATGTTGATAACTTCATACTTTTCGTTATTTAGAATCAGTTGTCAATTTTCGCAGGATACAGATATCTCGTCTTAATCATTTTGCAATTGGTGTTGAAGCTGATGAGATTATACGCGAGACAATACCGAACCTACTACGTATTTTAGAAGATACATTGAAGGAAGGCATGTTTACAATAAGAGCATTTGTTGATTTAAAGAAATCGTACGAACTATTTTAGAAGATTGATTGAACGAAGGAAAAAATACGTTTACAGCATTTACAAATTTAGTAACAGCTTTTGACAATCTTGGTTGGAATACACTCATTGAAATTCTGAAGGTGGCAGGGACGAAATACTGCGAGTGAATGATTATCTACAACTCCTAAAAAACCAAATTGAAGCTGGAAGATCCGAAGGGCATGAAAGAGAAGCAGTAATTGAGAAGAGAACGTGGGGGGACTGTAGTTGAACTCCAATGTTAATCTGTACGTTGAACAAGCGGTAAAAGAAATGGAGGAGAAATTGAATAGAAAAGTTAAATGCAGGGAGAAGATTAAAATCCTCAGTATTTTCCGAAGACATTGTCATTATCACTTTTATGAGGAGACGATGATTTACACCTTGTAAAAATTGTTGGAAAATCATGGTTGCACACAGTTGTAGTAATAAATTTTAATCAGTTTCAGTCATAAACAGATTATCTTCATGTGTAGTGTGATATCATAATCAAAAGTGTGAAATCGGTAGCCACTATAATCAAGCATCATGTTACAAACCAACATCTCGACTCAACTATAAATCAGGAGCTCCTAACCTGTAGTTGAATGGGGATGTTGGTTTGTAACATGATACCTCATAGTGGTTATGGATTGTCACACATTGATTACGATGGCAAAATGCACCTGTAGATGGTCTGTATGTGACTGGAACTGATTGTGTAATACATTGATTAATACAGCTGTATGCAACCAAGATTTTTCAAGAGTTGAAATTCTGTCACAAACGGTGGAATATTGGAAGATCAGTTGAACGGAATGGATAATGTCTTGAAAATACGCTATAAGATGTACATCAACAAATATAGTACAAGGATAATGGAATGGAGCCCAATTAAATCACGCAATACGGAGGGAATTAGATTGGGAAATGAAAAACTGAGGGTAGAAGATAAGTTTCGATACTTGGGCGGCAAAATAGCCGACAATGGTAAAGCAGAGACAATATAACACACAGATTGGCAAGAGAGAAATTTATTAACATTGAATATAAAATTGAAAGTTAGAAAATCTTTTCTGTAAATGCAGCGTTTGTCCAGAGTTCAGCCTTGCACGGAAATCAAACGTGGACGATGGACAGTTCAGACAAGAAAACATAAGCTTTTGAAGCGTGGTGCTACATAAGAATACTGAAGGTCAGATGGGTAGATCGCATAGCTAATGAGGAGGTATGTTACGGAACTGAGAGAAAAGATTTTTGTTGCACAACTTGACTAAAAGAAAGGATCGCTTGATAAGACACGACGAGAGGCACCATGGAATCGTGAATTTTGCAATGACTGTGTTTCGGGGGTGGAGGAAGAGTGATAATTTTAAAGAGACCAATGTTTGTTTGTAGTATGCAGGTTCAAATGGATGTAGGTTGCGGTTGTTATACACTGATGAAGGGGTTTGCGCAGCATTCACCCAATCTTCCAACTGAAGATCATAACACGAATATCATTTCATTTCGTGGAGCGAGATGGCTCGGTGATGGTACACCCAAGAGGGTATCCAGGGAGCTCAGAAAAAAGTGTGATTTTCGCAAACAGAATTCGCATGCTGCCTCGAAACGCAGACAGACGTATCAATTCAGTATCAGCTTGAAGATAGCCAGAACATGTAACAGATACTGACTGCTAGCAAGCGTAGCCAGAGGCATTTGCCTTGAAATCTCAAAACAAAACTGTTTCGCAGTGTCCCGCTATTCTCCTCGCAATGAAATGAGAGGGGTCTCTGGTTTCTAAAAGCTTCAACTGTCTTTGTACTTTCAGTTTCTCCTGTAACCAGCCAGTGTTAAAAGGAACTATGTCAATGTAGAACGTTTCGCATATATGTGAAAATTATCTGCTGATAGTAAAAGAAAAATTGTACAAATAAACTTACTTCCGCAATTAAATACACTGTAATGGTGGGATATGTGCTAAAACGCTACCCCAGAATCTGGTATCAGTTGCAGCTTAGGGGAAATAAAATTCGGTTTGCAGTATTTCACGTCATCGCTGACGGAATTCAAAAATTTTAAAAACTATCATAATTTACTCATTAAGAGATACAGTCTTAAGTTAAAAGTTTTACACAATAAAAAATATTACGGTTAGAAACGACTTGTTTGTCTTGATGCAGCGTAACTGACATTTGGAATTATACGGAATTCGTTCATCCAGTATTTGAGAATGAGAGGACTTAGTGACTGCCAACAAAGATTACACATAATTTCAAACTTACCGAAACTTTTTCTCGCAGACACCTCCTTAAAATGATGAAAGGAAAAAGATTAATCGCTTACTACATTTCGATGTTCACACAGTCAACATTTAGCATAAAGCATGACATTTTCATTTATTATTTCTTTACTACCAATTCTCTTCACAATACACTTTGCATACAGTATCTGTGTACATCACTTAACGTACCTGCAAAATGATATAATTGTACGATAGGTACTTCAGGTGACATGAAGTTATAAACGAGATACATAAAAAAATTGCTTTTTTTAAAATTGGGGCGCAAATTACCCATACTATATTCATGCAGTGTTTCACATGACAGCATTTGGCGACTTCCAACAAACTTTAAGCATAATTCAAACCTTGTCCAAACATTTTTCTCTCTTACATGCCTAACTTCAAATATTTAATACCTTAACGCATTTGTGAAGCAATCAGACGTTTGATGTTTTATACGTGGGAGTGGGATTCTCTAAAGAATCGATGTGCACTAGTCTCTTCTAAAGTGGTAACTTTAGTATGCTTGGTGATTAATGACCACAGTTTTAAACTAGTTTTGAGTTTTATTTTGTGAGAAACTGTATTTTGTTTCCTCTATGTCCCTTTGCACGAAACAGATATGAACCCTCTTCACCCCTTCCTCAGCAGATCAGCTTTGGAAAATAGTGGAATATACAAAATCAGTTGTTTTTGTGGCAAAATCCCCATAGGCCAGTGTGGTAGGGCTACATTCACCTTCTTGAAGGGACACAATAGAAGTTGGAAACTCGCCACGGTTACAAGGTGCAACATGAACGTAACACCAACTAAGGAAGAAAGATGAACTACCTTCAAATATTGGAAATTAATAAACATATATATAGTTGCCTAAGCTTAGAAGTGGCATCCTCTATGAAAGCTAACTGAGATGCTTTGTGGATGCACCTAATTTAAAATCTTTGTTCCCTCAAAAAATTCATGTCCACACATTTCTATCTTTTTACCTGACGATCCTCCCCCCATGAACCATGGACTTTGCCGCTGGTGAGGAGGCTTGCGTGCCTCAACTATATAGATAGCCGTACTGTAGGTGCAACCATAACGGAGGGGTATCTGTTGAGAGGCCAGGCAAACATGCGGTTCCTGAAGAGGGGCAGCAGCCTTTTCGGTAGTTGCAGAGGCAACAGTCTGGATGATTGACTGTTCTGGCCTTGTAACAATAACCAAAACGGTCTTGCTGTGTTGCTACTGCGAACGGCTGAAAGCAAGGGGAAACTACAGCCGTAATTTTTCCCGAGGGCATGCAGCTTTACTGTATGATTAAATGATGATGGCATCCTCTTGGGTAAAATATTCCGGAGGTAAAATAGTCCCCCATTCGGATCTCCGGGTGGGGACTAGTCAAGAGGACGTCGTTATCAGGGGAAAGAAAACTGGCGTTCTATGGATCGAAGCGTGGAATGTCAGATCCCTTAATCGGGCAAGTAGGTTAGAAAATTTAAAAAGGGAAATGGATCGGTTAAAGTTAGATATAGTGGGAATTAGTGAAGTTCGGTGGCAGAAGGAACAAGACTTCTGGTCAGGTGAATACAGGGTTATAAATACAAAATCAAATAGGGGTAATGCAGGAGTAGGTTTAATAATGAATAAAAAATAGGAGTGCGGGTAAGCTACTACAAACAGCATAGTGAACGTATTATAATGGCCAAGATAGACACGAAGCCCATGCCTACTACAGTAGTACAGGTTTATATGCCAACTAGCTCTGCAGATGATGAAGAAATTGAAGAAATGTATGATGAGATAAAAGAAATTATTCAGGTAGTGAAGGAAGATGAAAACTTAATAGTCATGGGTGACTGTAATTCGACAGTAGGAAAAGGGAGAGAAGGAGACATAGTAGGTGAATATGGATTGGGGCTAAGAAATGAAAGAGAAAGCCGTCTGTTAGAATTTTGCACAGAGCATAACTTAATCATAGCTAACACTTGGTTCAAGAATCATAAAAGAAGGTTGTATACATGGAAGAATCCCGGAGATACTAAAAGGTATCAGATAGATTATATAATGGTAAGACAGAGATTTAGGAACCAGGTTTTAAATTGTAAGACATTTCCAGGGGCAGATGTGGATTCTGACCACAATCTATTGGTTATGAACTGTAGATTAAAACTGAAGAAATTGCAAAAAAGGTGGGAATCTAAGGAGATGTGACCTGGATAAACTGAAAGAACCAGAGGTTGTACAGAGTTTCAGGGAGAGCATAAGGGAACAATTGACAAGAATGGGGGAAGAAATACAGTAGAAGACGAATGGGTAGCTCTGAGGGATGAAGTAGTGAAGGCAGCAGAGGATCAAGTAGGTAAAAAGGCGAGTGCTAGTAGAAATCCTTGTGTAACAGAAGAAATATTCAATTTAATTGATGAAAGGAGAAAATATAAAAATGCAGTAAATGAAGCAGGCAAAAAGGAATACAAACGTCTCAAAAATGAGATCGACAGGAAGTGCAAAATGGCTAAGCAGGCATGGCTAGAGGACAAATGTAAGGATGTGGAGGCTTATCTCACTAGGGGTAAGATAGATACAGCCTAAAGGAAAATCACAGAGACCTTTGGAGAAAAGAGAGCCACTTGTATGAATATCAAGAGCTCAGATGGATATCCGGTTCTAAGCAAAGAGGGAAAAGCAGAAAGTTGGAAGGAGTATATACAAGGACGATGTAATTGAGGACAATATTATGGAAATGGAAGAGAATGTAGATGAAAATGAAATGGGAGATACGATACTGCGTGAAGAGTTTGACAGGGCACTGAAAGACCTGAGTCGAAACAACGCCCCGGGAGTAGACAACATTCCATTAGAGCTACTGACGGCCTTGGGAGAGCCAGTCCTGACAAAAGTCTTCCATCTGGTGAGCAAGATGTACGAGACCCTCAGACTTCAAGAAGAATATAATAATTCCAATCTGAAAGAAAGCAGGCGGTGACAGATGTGAAAATTACCGAACTATCAGTATAATAAGTCACAGCTGCAAAATACTAACACGAATTATTTACAGACGAATGGAAAAACTGATAGAAGCCGACCTCGGGGAAGATCAGTTTGGATTCCGTAGAAATGTTGGAACACGTGAGGCAGTACTGACCTTACGACTTATCTTAGAAGAAAAATTAAGGAAAGGCAAACCTACGCTTCTAGCATTTGTAGACATAGAGAAAGCTTTTGGCAATGTTGCTTGGAATACTCTCTTTCAAATTCTAAAGGTGGCAGGGGCAAAATACAGGGAGCGAAAGGCTATTTACAATTTGTACAGAAACTAGATGGCAGTTATAAGAGTCGAGGGACATGAAAGGGTAGCAGCGGTTGAGAAGGGAGTGAGACAGGGTTGTAGCCTCTCCCCGATGCTATTCAATCTGTATATTGAGCAAGCAGTAAAGGAAACAAAAGAGAAATTCGGAGTAGGTATTAAAATAAATGGAGAAGAAATAAAAACTTTGAGGTTCGCCGATGACATTGTAATTCTTTCGGAGACAGCAAAGGACTTGGAAGAGCAGTTGAATGGAATGGACAGTGTCTTGAAAGGAGGATATAAGATGAACATCAACAAAAGCAAAACGAGGATAATGGAATGTCGTCGAATTAAGTTGGGTGATGCTGAGGGAATTAGATTAGGGAATGAGGCACTTAAAGTAGTAAAGGAGTTTTGCTATTTGGGGAGCAAAATAACTGATGATGGTCGAAGTAGAGAGGATATAAAATGTAGACTGGCAATGGCAAGGGAAGCGTTTCTGAAGAAGAGAAATTTGTTAACATCGAGTATAGATTTAAGTGTCAGGAAGTCGTTACTGAAAGTATTTGTATGGAGTGTAGCCATGTATGGAAGTGAAACATGGACAATAAATAGTTTGGACAAGAAGAGAATAGAAGCTTTCGAAATGTGGTGCTACAGAAGAATGTTGAAGATTAGGTGGGTAGATCACGTAACTAATGAGGAGGTATTTAATAGGATTGGGGAGAAGAGAAGTTTGTGGCACAACTTGACTAGAAGAAGGGATCGGCTGGTAGGATATGTCCTGATGCATCAAGGGATCACAAATTTAGCATTGGAGGGCAGCGTGGAGGGTAAAAATCGTAGAGAGAGACCAAGAGATGAATACACTAAGCAGATTCAGAAGGATGTAGGTTGCAGTAGGGACTGGGAGATGGAGGAGCTTGCATAGGATAGATTAGCATGGAGAGCTGCATCAAACCAGTCTCAGGACTGAAGACCACAACAACAATCTGACGATGGCATACCACTCGAAAACCGGTTTGTAAAATGTTAATATGGTTCAATGTTACACCAGTATCATGTTTTTTTCTTTCATAATTGAAAAATAATTCTAACAAGAACCTACGGAACATTCAATTAATAGCCGTTTCATATCTTTAAACACAATTTTTGCGTGCCGATTGACTGCACTGCCACCTCACAAAATCCTTGACTTGCACGCCCAGCGCCACATCCTCAAGAAATTTCCTGTATGCGTCACAACGTTGTCGTAACGCTTGTGTGTCGTATGCATTCCTCTTGCTGGATATACTTTTCCTCTCTGATGCAGCGAATTTCTTACACTTCCTCTAACTTGTGCATTGGACAGGTCAGACGGTCGGTGGTTTTTCTGTGGAGCGGCTATGCCTCATGTTTTCCTGCCCATGTGCACACGGCGAAAACGGTACCGTCAGAAATCAGCAAACACTGGCTGTGCAGCCGAGTAGCTGTTTATCTCACACAAGTCAGAGGAACACGTTCATTGCCTCTTCCCTTCCTTGCTCACGTCCGAATGACGTGCAGTTATTATCGGTTTTTTTAGTGACCCTTCGAGCACTTCTGGTTTTCTTAATTGCGTGTAATACAATCATGGTAAGGCGAGGGGAGTTCAAGAAGTAATGCAACAAATTTTTTGCAGGCCAGTTTCGTTTGAAAAAATACCGAGTTTGTTGTGTCGTAGAATACTCCCACTTCAGCCCCTACTGTCATCGTGGCAACAAAGTCGCGCAAACCTGTCCGATCTCCCACGTGCCGGCCGGCCGCACATGGCTGTCACTCCTGAAACGTGCGGACACTCTCATTCGAGGTGATTGACGGATCACAAACACTACGCTGGTCTTCTGGAAGCCGTTTTTTGTAGTGCTGATACACTCGTTCGCCAGTTGGGTTGTTGTTGTTGTTGTCTTCAGTCCTGAGACTGGTTTGATGCAGCTCTCCATGCTACTCTATCCTGTGCAAGCTGCTTCATCTCCCAGTACCTACTGCAACCTACATCCTTCTGAATCTGCTTAGTGTACTTATCTCTCGGTCTCCCTCTACGATTTTTACCCTCCACGCTGCCCTCCAACGCTAAATTTGTGATCCCTTGATGCCTCAAAACATGTCCTACCAACCGATCCCTTCTTCTAGTCAAGTTGTGCCACAAACTTATCTTCTCCCCAATCCTGTTCAATACCTCCTCATTAGTTACGTGATCTATCCACCTTATCTTCAGTATTCTTCTGTAGCACCACATTTCGAAAGCTTCTATTCTCTTCTTGTCCAAACTAGTTATTGTCCATGTTTCACTTCCATACATGGCTACACTCCAAACAAATACTTTCAGAAACGACTTCCTGATACATAAATCTATATTCGATGTTAACAAATTTCTCTTCTTCAGAAACGCTTCCCTTGCCATTGCCAGTCTACATTTTATATCCTCTCTACTTCGACCATCATCAGTTATTTTACTTCCTAAATAGCAAAACTCCTTTACTACTTGAAGTGTCTCATTTCCTAATCTAATTCCCTCAGCATCACCCGATTTAATTTGACTACATTCCATTATCCTCGTTTTGCTTTTGTTGATGTTCATCTTATATCCTCCTTTCAAGACACTGTCCATTCCGTTCAACTGCTCTTCCAAGTCCTTTGCCGTCTCTGACAGAATTACAATGTCATCGGCGAACCTCAAAGTTTTTACTTCGTCTCCATGAATTTTAATACCTACTCCAAATTTTTCTTTTGTTTCCTTTACTGCTTGCTCAATATACAGATTGAATAACATCGGGGAGAGGCTACAACCCTGTCTCACTCCTTTCCCAACCACTGCTTCCCTTTCATGCCCCTCGACTTTTATGACTGCCATCTGGTTTCTGTACAAATTGTAAATAGCCTTTCGCTCCCTGTATTTTACCCCTGCCACCTTTAGAATTTGAAAAAGAGTATTCCAGTCAACATTGTCAAAAGCTTTCTCTAAGTCTAAAAATGCTAGAAACGTAGGTTTGCCTTTTCTTAATCTTTCTTCTAAGATAAGTCGTAAGGTCAGTATTGCCTCACGTGTTCCAACATTTCGACGGAATCCAAACTGATCCTCCCCGAGGTTCGCATCTACCAGTTTTTCCATTCGTCTGTAAAGAATTCGCGTTAGTATTTTGCAGCTGTGACTTATTAAACTGATAGTTCGGTAATTTTCACATCTGTCAGCACCTGCTTTCTTTGGGATTGGAATTATTATATTCTTCTTGAAGTCTGAGGGTATTTCGCCTGTCTCATACATCTTGCTCACCAGCTGGTAGAGTTTTGTCATGACTGGCTCTCCCAAGGCCGTCAGTAGTTCTAATGGAATGTTGTCTACTCCGGGGGCCTTGTTTCGACTCAGGTCTTTCAGTGCTCTGTCAAACTCTTCATGCAGTATCGTATCTCCCATTTCGTCTTCATCTACATCCTCTTCCATTTCCATAATATTGTCCTCAAGTACATCACCCTTGTATAAACCTTCTATATACTCCTTCCACCTTTCTGCCTTCCCTTCTTTGCTTAGAACTGGGTTGCCATCTGAGCTCTTGATATTCATACACGTGGTTCTCTTCTCTCCAAAGGTATCTTTAATTTTCCTGTAGGCAGTATCTATCTTACCCCTAGTGAGATAAGCTTCTACATACTTACATTTGTCCTCTAGCCATCCCTGTTTAGCCATTTTGCACTTCCTGTCGATCTCATTTTTGAGACGTATGTATTCCTTTTTGCCTGCTTCATTTACTGCATTTTTATATTTTCTCCTTTCATCAATTAAATTCAATATTTCTTCTGTTACCCAAGGATTTCTAGCAGCCCTCGTCTTTTTACCTACTTTATCCTCTGCTGCCTTCACTACTTCATCCCTCAAAGCTACCCATTCTTCTTCTACGGTATTTCTTTCCCCTATTCCTGTAAATTGTCTCCTTATGCTCTCCCTGAAACTCTGTACAACCTCTGGTTCTTTCAGTTTATCCAGGTCCCATCTCCTTAATTTCCCACATTTTTGCAGTTTCTTCAGTTTTAATCTACAGGTCATAACCAATAGATTGTGGTCCGAGTCCACATCTGCCCCTGGAAATGTCTTACAACTTAAAACCTGGTTCCTAAATCTCTGTCTTACCATTATATAATCTATTTGATACCTTTTAGTATCTCCAGGGTTCTTCCACGTATACAACCTTCTTTCATGATTCTTAAACCAAGTGTTAGCTATGATTAAGTTGTGCAAAATTCTACTAGACGGCTTCCTCTTTCATTTCTTAGCCCCAATCCATATTCACCTACTATGTTTCCTTCTCTCCCTCTTCCTACTGCCGAATTCCAGTCACCCATTACTATTAAATTTTCGTCTCCCTTCACTATCTGAACAATTTCTTTTATTTCATCGTACATTTCTTCAATTTCTTCATCATCTGCAGAGCTAGTTGGCATATAAACTTGTACTACTGTAGTAGGTGTGGGCTTCGTATCTATCTTGGCCACAATAATGCGTTCACTATGCTGTTTGTAGTAGCTTACCCGCATTCCTATTTTCCTATTCATTATTAAACCTACTCCTGCATTACCCCTATTTGATTTTGTGTTTATAACCCTGTAGTCACCTGACCAGAAGTCTTGTTCCTTCTGCCACCGAACTTCACTAATTCCCACTATATCTAACTTTAACCTATCCATTTCCCTTTTTAAATTTTCTAACCTACCTGCCCGATTAAGGGATCTGACATTCCACGCTCCGATCCGTAGAACGCCAGTTTTCTTTCTCCTGATAACGACATCCTCCTGAGTAGTCCCCGCCCGGAGATCCGAATGGGGGACAATTTTAGCTCCGGAATATTTTACCCAAGAGGATGCCATCATCATTTAATCATACAGTAAAGCTGCATGTCCTCGGGAAAAAATACGGCTGTAGTTTCCCCTTGCTTTCAGCCGTTCGCAGTACCAGCACAGCAAGGCCGTTTTGGTTAATGTTGCAAGGCCAGATCAGTCAATCATCCAGACTGTTGCCCCTGCAACTACTGAAAAGGCTGCTGCCCCTCTTCAGGAACCACACGTTTGTCTGGCCTCTCAACAGGTACCCCTCCGTTCCAGTTGGGTTACTCTGAGGTATATGCGCGCTGTGTTCATCGCTACCTAACAAAAGACCATAAAGAGAAACAAAGGACCATCTGTGAGAAATTGTTTACGCATTACGAGGCTAATCGTGACACTTTTTTTTGTCGAGCATCATCACAGGCGATGAAACACGGGTTGATCACTTCGAACCGGAAACAAAACAGCAATCCATGCAGTGGCGTAATACCACCTCTCCTCCGAAGAAAAAGTTAGAAGCCGCACCCTAAATGCTGGCGACGCTCTTTTGGGACTCTGAAGGTGTTATTCTGTTTGATGTCCTCCCCCATGATGCATCGAGCAACGATCAACGCTGCATTGTGCTACGATCAGGAAACTGAATAAACGATTTCATCCCCACAAAAATGCAAACGAACGTCTCCTTCGCGATGACAATGCAAGGCTTTACACAAATTTGTACACCCGAGAGGAGCTCACGCAACTTGATTAGACTCTTCTTCCTCATCCGTTCTCAGCCCGGACCTCGTAACTTATCACTTCCGTTCACTTGTCTCTATAAAGAATGCAATCTGCTTGAAGCGGAACGTGGATGATGGGGAGTTTATTGATGCAGCAAGACGTTGGCTTCGTCGTCGACCAGTAGAATGGTAGCATGCGGGCATATAGGCCCTCACAGTAACGTGGCGTAATGCCGACGCACTTAATGGAGTTTACGTTGAAAAGTGGGGTTTTGTAGCTAAAAGAGTGGGGAATAAGGCGGTGTGATGGAATTTTGAAGAGGAAGAAAAAAAGGAAACTTCTTTCAGAAGAAAATGTTCGCGTTAGTTATTGAACGCCCCTCTTATTATTCGATGTGTGTCCTGATTTGAAACTGAAGCCTACGCTGGCATGTAAAAAGTGGTAAATTAGTGTTAAGCTAAAGCTACAGTATCATATAGATCGGATACTCAGTCGGCTCTATGGCTCTTTTTCTACCTCTTGTTGCTTCTTTCACCTCTGTCTATGAATTATGTGTGTGAATAATTACAAGTAACGGCGTAATTTATAGTCCACTTTAAATTATAGGTATCGCTACCGCTGGATGTGTAAGTCAGTTGAGAGGTAAGAAGAAAGGCGTATATCATCTCCAGCTAGGCCATGTAAAAGCTTTAGTTTTAGAAATGTTTCAAAACGTCTAATAACGCATGAAGATTATCTGAAGAAATTGAACATTGGAGACCTAATGCGCCAGAAAAAACACACACAGAAACACGCACATGTAAGAAGTGTGAGGCCTGGTGGCATTGTGGGCACGTGACGCGGTAAGGAAAGTACAAGTATATAAACGAAGCAGAGACGGATGGGGAATCATTCTAGCGACGAAACGCATTGGCAAGGGCGACATCTAATGATATAAACGACTTTGAAAAGGACAGGTTTTTACACCCTCGCGATTGGGAACGAGCGTCTCAGTAACAGCAAAGAGCAGGATGATTGTTCACGCACTACCACCGTGAGTCCCTACGAGAAAGTGGCTGAAGCACGGTAAACCACGAGTAGGTGGAAAGATGTTAGACGTCCAATCTTCATTAAAGAAAGCGACGTCGAAGGCTCGTTCGTTCTGTAAAGCACGAAGGGTGGTGATTTGTGGCAGATAAGACGACGAGGCACTAAGCTGGCACAGACAGAAGTGTTTCGGACACACCGTTCAGACCGGCCAGAGTGGCCGAGCGGTTCTAGGCGCTACAGTCTGGAACCGAGCGACCGCTACGGTCGCAGGTTCGAATCCTGCCTTTGGCATGGATGTGTGTGATGTCCTTAGGTTAGTTAGGTTTAAGTAGTTCTAAGTTCTAGGGGAATGATGACCTCAGAAGTTAAGTCCCATAGTGCTCAGAACTATTTGAACATCGTGCAGCATATGTTGAACATGTGATCACAGCGGATGACCTCTTCGTGGACCGATGTCGATTCAACGCCTTCGTTAAATACGATTGCTGTGGGCGTAGGATCATCAAGGTTGTACCGTGGATCAACGGAAACTTGTCGCCTGCTCGGAAGAATCACGTTTCTTCTTACACCAGTTCAATGGTCGTGTCTGGGTGTGTCGTCACCCAGGTGACCGAATGCCTGACAACATGCACAGCGTCACGAACGAATCTACATCTTCATTACTCTTCAATTCACAATTAAATGTCTGACAGAGAGTTCATCAAACCACTTTCAAGTTCTTTCTCTACCGTTCCACTCTTGATCCGCGGGCGGTAAACACGAGCACTTAAATGTTTCTGCGCGAGCTCTTATTTCTCTTATTTTATCATGACGATCACTTCTCCCTGTGTAGGAGGGAGTCAACAAAATATTCCTGCAACCGGAGGAGAAATGTGGTCATTGAAATTTCATCAGAAGACCCTGTCGCAAAGAAAAACGCCTTTGTTTTAATGATTGTCACCCCAGTTAACGTTTCATATTCGTGGCACTACCTCCCCTATTTCACGATGATACAAAAAGAGCCTAACTTCTTTGAACTCTTTCGATGTCCTCCGTCAGTCCCATCTAATGATAATCTCACACCACACTGAAACATTCCAGAAGAGGGCAGGCAAGCGTGATGCAAGCTGTCTCTTTAATAGATCTCGTGCATTTTGTAAGTGTTCTGCCAATAAATTTCAGTCTTTGGTTTGCTTTCCCCACAAAATTATTTATGTGATCGTTAAAATTTATATGATTCGTAGCTGTAATCCGAAAGAATTTAGTTGAATTTACAACCTTTATATTCGTGTGATTTATAGTGCAATCGAAACTCAGCGGATTCCTTTTGTTCTGTCGGGCGCTAGTCGCGTGGGGCAGTTGAGATGCTGCATGGCGTTGAGCATGGCCCCCCACAGCATATCAGTTCCATATTCGCATGACAGTCGTGGGATGCCGACCAACGCGAGAAGCATTATCTCAGAACGATAAAACAGAGACCACAGACTGCCCTTTGTTGAAACACGACACTCACTGACTGACGTTTCTCCTTTTTACACGAGGCATAACACGTTCTTCTCCAAAGAAACAATATTCAGATTCGATTTGCTGATGAGATATCTCCTGCATAATCTTTCCTTGAATACAGACTGCAGATGGCTACTCCGTATGCTTGCGCTGAAATGCTATTCACTTTCATGTCTATGCACGTAATACGCATCAGACCATTTTTAAATCAGTTGCCGTCTTCTTCGTTGTAATGTTAATCGACAGCAATGTAGACGCTGTACAGACGATTCCAGTACCGCATATACAAAACCTCAGTTGGTCGTTTGCCTCTATTCTATACATCTGCCTGTCTGTAAACGTATAAAAGGTACGTTTAATGCCTGAACTTACGCATTTTGGCGTCAAAGCACAAATGCGTCTTACAGATATAAAATTTGAAACTGATATCAGAAAAATCGTTTCAATGGTATCGGAAGTCGATTTACTCGTATTTTCAAAACCGGAAACAGGAAGTGTCGACAAATTCCTGGTGCAATTAGATCACATGACCTCACGCGCCACATATGTTTGCTCATCGTGATGCGAGAGTAATGATTGCGTTTTCCCAACGTGACTGTAGTGAGCGATGTTGTCTGCCTCGTTTCTCTAAACACGTGCAATATTCTGGTTTCTTGTTCTGGACCTGTGGCCTCCATTTTAAGGCGATCAGCTTCAGCTTTTCAATGTGGCAGTTTCAGTCTACAAAGAACAAAGAACATGTTTTCTTTCCGTATACCTTTTGCCATCATAGGGGAGGGGTGTAATAATAGTCACTAAAGAGTGTTCTCCAACAGCCCGTTAAATACACAATCCAGTTTTATTACATTCTGGGGAAAAAATTGCGGAGTGATTTCAAGATATACGAGATCTACCATGGAATGTTCTAAAAGCCATATCGTGTGAGCTAGAGAGCAGAAAGAAACGAGGCTATCTCAATGTTGCAGTGTGAAATGTGGCCAGTTTTTCTAGTTTCACTCAGTTAACAAAAAGCTTTTAATGCCACTGTTTAATACTAATCGAGCAGTCAATTAAAGTAAGGCAGTGCGCTAATTTACGAAGTACCTACCTTGGTCTAAGGGCTTCTGACAGCGCCATACACTTCACCACTGCAGTGATTATGTCACAACACGTTGTTGGTTCACCGCAAAAGTGATTTAAAATGGAATGATCATATAAAGTCGACCGTTGGTAAAGCAGATGCCAGACTGAGATTCATTGGAAGAATCCTAAGGAAATGCAATCCGGAAACAAAGGAGGTAGGTTACAGTACGCTTGTTCGCCCACTGCTTGATTACTGCTCAGCAGTGTGGGATACGTACCAGATAGGGTTGATAGAAGAGATAGTGAAGATCCAACGGAGAGCAGCGCGCTTCGTTACAGGAGATGATAGATACACTCCAGTGGAAGACACTGCAGGAGAGACTCTCAGTAGCTCGGTACGGGAGTTTGTTAAAGTTTCGAGAACATACCTTCACCGCGGAGTCAAGCAGTATATTGCTCCCTCCTACGTATATCTCGCGAAGAGACCATGAGGATAAAATCAGAGAGATTAGAGCCCACACAGAAGCATACCGACAATCCTCTTTCCACGAACAATACGAGACTGGAATAGAAGGGAGAACCGATAGAGGTACTCAAGGTACCCTCCGCCACACACCGTCAGGTGGCTTGCGGAGTATGGGTGTAGATGTAGAACATGAACCAACCACAAAAAACTAGCAGCGTATGCTAAATAACATTTTGGTATCTTCCGTTTGGAAAGGTCGTCTTGAAACTCTGAAACGCCGGAAGCGCACTGACTTCACAGAACTTCATTTTGCACAACATGTTGATTGAAATGTCCTATTGCTACAGACTTCACTCTCTGATGTCCTCTAAGTAACCCACCATCGCATCTCGTGTTGTTACATGCAGTGAAAAATTCATGTTCTCTAAAAGAGCTAAAGGTTGGGATTTAGCGTGTCTTCGTGGCCGACGACAGTCCTTGCCTCAAACCTCTAAGGGTGATAGATCACTTCATGGGGAACATTGTTAGAGAAATAATGTTCGCTGACGCTGCCCGGCGTTGCTTGGCGCCTTTTTATTGAACTCGCCGGCCCTGGGATAACGAGATTCACTGAACCAGCAGCACCTACTAACTAGGTGTGGTGCATCTCATTATTCATAGTCAATTGCCACTTTTCGCACCATGCAGATATTTCGACTGACTCATTTTGCAATTGGTTTTGATCAGCTGATGACTTTACAGGACGGTAAATGATGGCATCATCTGCAAACAGTCTAACGAGGTTGCTCAGATTGTCTCCTAAATCGTTTACTTAGATCAGGAACAACAAAAGGCCTACAACACTTCCTTGAGGAACGCTAGTTATTACTTCTGTTTCACTGGATAACTTTTCGACAAATATGACTACATATGACCTTTCCGACAGGAACTCACGAATCCAGTCGCACAACTGTGGCGATACTCAATGGACACGTAATTTTATTAGAATTTGTTTGTGAGGAACGGTGTCAAAAGCCTTTTGGGAATCTAAAAATATGGAATCAATTTGACGTCCTCAGTCGCTAGCATTACTTCCTGAGAATAAAGAACAAGTTGTGTTTCGAAGGGAGGATATTTTTTTAATCCGTGCTGACTATTAGTCGATAAGTCGTATTCTTCGAGGTAACTCATAATGTTCGAACACAGTATATGTCGCAAAATCGTACTGGATCTGTAATTCAGCAGATTAGTCCTATTTCCCTTCTTGGGTATTGGTGTGACTTTCCAGCCTTTGGGTACAGACCCTTCTACGAGCGAGCGGTTATATTGACCGCTACGTAAGGAGCTATTGTATCAGCACACTTTGAAAGGAACCTGACTGGTATACAATCTGGACCAAAGGCCTTGCCTTTATTAAGCTGCTTCGCTACACCGAGGATATCTGCTTCTAAGTTGCTCATGTTGACAACTGTTCCAGATTAGAGTTCTGGAATAGCTACTTCGTCGTCTTTGGCGAAGGAGTTTCGTAAACCTGTGTTTATTAGCTCTGCTTAAGTAGCTCTGTTATCGCTCACATCACCATTGTTATCGTGCGGAGAATGTAATGACTGCGTCTCGTAGCTGGTGTACTTCACATATGAGCAGAACATCATTGGGTTTTCTGCCAGATTGCGAGGCAGAGTTTGATTATGGGCTTCATGGGAGCTCGGGTAATGATACAAAGCCATCTGTTGACTATGTGAAAATTATTATCTATAATCTGTATCCCATCATGTCCCTGACGGCGATCGCATCTTCAAACAGGATAATTGTTCGTGGCACAAGGCCAAAATCGTGCTGTAATGATCTGACAAGCATGATAGTGAATCCATGTTGACGTTTTGACCCCGAAATTCAGCTGGTGAGATCCCGACGGAACACTTCTTGGACACCATTCGGTGCCAGCTCCGCGTCCACAAATCATCGGCTCGTATTATACGAGAACTGCGTGACCTGATGCCATATACTACTGGAAATCTGCCAAGGACTTGTCGAATACATGCGATGCAGAATCTCTGCTATTGCGTTCCAAAGGTGGACCAGTACGTTAGCCAGATGACTGTAACATTTTTGCTCATATACAGGGCGCTCCCAAGTATTTGCATGATACTACTTGGGCGACAATTAACGTAGTGGGTAACAAGTTATGTCAGAGACACAATGTGCCCCCGCTCTTCCTGGAGATGCCAGGAGTCTTTTATTATTTCACACCACTACTATGAGATATCCTCGTTTCTAAGAGGCGGCAGGACACAGCCACTCTGCGGCGTGCGTATTCAATGTGTGTTGTCTATAATCCAATAATCTATTCGGCGTTCCTGACCCGCTGTTAAAATATCTTTGTCTCCTTCCAGACATTCATTCTCAAAGTTTTATTTTGGAAAAACGCTGTATCAGTTTACTGGGGTACACAGTATATCGATGCACCACACCCAATTAGTAGATGCTGCTATTTGAGTGAAATCTCGTCATCCAAGGGCCGGCAAGTTCAATAAAAAGACGCCAAGCACCGTCGGGCAGCGTCATCGAACGTTTTTTTCTGTAACAATGTTCACCGTGACGTGATCTATCAGCCCTAAAGGTCTGAGGCAAGGAATGTGAAACATCGATCTCGAAGAGACATTAAATCCCAGCTGTTAGCTCTTTTTATCGAATATGAATTTCTCACTGCACGTAACAACACGAGACGTGGTAGATGGGTTACTTAGAGGATATCAGAGAATGAAGTCTGCAGCAATAGCGTATTTCAATGAACATTTTGTGCAAAATGAAGTTCTGTTAAGCCATAATTTGAAGACGACTTTTCCAAATGGATGATACAAAAATGTTACTAGGTACATGCTGCTAGTTTTTTGACGTTTCTTCGTGTTGCGACATAATCATTCCAGTGGTGAAGTGTATGGCGCTCTCAAGAGCCTTTAGACCAAGATAGGTACGTCGTAAATTAGTGCACTGCCTTAATGTGTGATACTAGAAAACCTGGCCACATTTCACACTGCAACATTGAGATAGCCTCGTTTCTTTCTGCTCTCTAGCTCACACGATATGGCTTTTAGAACATTCCACGGTAGATCTCTTATTATCTTGAAATCACTCCGCAATTTTTTCCCGAGAATGTAATAAAACTGGATTGTGTATTTAATGGGCTGTTGGAGAACACTGTTTAGTGAATATTATTACCCCCTCCCCCTGTAATGGTAAAAGCTATACGGAAAATAATGTTCTTTGTTGACTGAAACTGCCAGACTGAAAAGTTGAAGCTGTTCGCCTTAAAATGGAGGCCACAGGTAAAGAACAAGAAACCAGAATATTGCACGTTTTTAGAGAAACGAGGCAGACAACATCGCTCACTACAGTCACATTGGGAAAACGCACTCATTACTCTCGCATCGCGATGAGCAAACATATGTGGCGCGTGAGGTCATGTGATCTAATTGCAGTAGGAATTTGTCGACACTTCCTGTTTCCGGTTTTTGAAAATACGAATAAATCGACTTGAGATACCATTGAAACGATATTTCTGACATCAGTTACAAATTTTATTTCTGTAAGACGTATTTGTGCTTTGACGCCAAAATGCTTAAATTGAGGCATTAAACGTACCTTTTATACGTTTAGGGACAGACAGATGTATACAATAGAGGCAGACGACCAACTGAGAATCAGTTTTTGTATATGTGATACAGGAAATGTCTGTACAGCGTCTACATTGCTGTCCATTAAATTTGCAACGAAGATGACGGGAACTAATTTAAAATTGGCATGATGTATACTTCATGCATATACATGAAAATGATTAGCATTTCAGCGCAAGCACACAGAGTAGCCATGTGCAGTCTGTATACAAGGAAAGATTGTGCTGGGGGTTTCTCATCAGCAAATCGAATTAGGATGTTTTTTTTCCGAAGAAGAACGTGTCATGCCTCTTGTAAAAAGGACTAACGTGTATCAGCGAGTGTCGTGTTTCGACAACGGCAGAACTGTGGCCTGTGGCTTATCGTTCTGAAATACTGCTGCTCGGGTTGGTCCGCATCCCACGACTGTCACGCGAATACGGAACTGATATGCTGTGGAGCGCCATGCTCAACGCCATGCAGCATCTCAACTGCCCCACGCGACTAGCGCCCTACAGGACAGACGTATCGTTCGCTCGGCCGTGCCCGTTCATACAGCTACGTGAGTCAGGAACGCAGCTTGTTTGCAGCAGCCCGAGTATCCACAGGGATGGCACTACAACGTCTGAAGCACAAGGGACTGTCAGCTAGGAGAACATAGTTGCGGCTTTCTTGACGAAGCAGCAGAGGAAGGAACGCCGACAATGGCGGTCTCAATGATGACACTGGTCACACAATTCTGCGTACACCATCACGATCGTCGTATACGCGTTTGGGAGTTCTGAGGAGAACGAACGCTACCAGACTGAATTCGTCATCGTCACCTGGCGTGATGGTATGGGATGCAATTGGTTTTACAGTGCTATCAAGTCTGGTTAATATAGTCTGTAATTTACAACAAGATCGACTCCGATTCACACAGTCGGTAATTTGGACGCCAGCCGTAACGTTATCTTTCAACCAGATAAATCAAAACTGCATCTTGTCCATTGTACCTTGACATACCTCGATAAGAGACTTTTCATTTGTCGCCCTGCTTAGCAGATTCTCTATATCGCTCAGCCACTGAAGATACACGAGGGTTGCCGAGAGACATGACAACCACTACGACTGATCTGGCGTAGAGTAGAAGCAGCTTGTAATGAAGTAACAACGCCTGTCCTCTATCGTCAGTTCGACTCAGTGCCCTGCCGGGTAAGAGCCTCAGCTGCTGCCAGTGTCTACTGATTTCGCACCCTGCACTCCCTCAAATAACATACTTCATGAGACATTACGGTGTGTGGCGAAGGGTACCCTGTACCACTACTAGTCACTTCCTTTCCTGTCCCACTCGCAAACAGAGCGAGGGCAAAATTACTGTCTATAAGCCTCTGAGTTAGCCCTGATTCCTCTTATCTGATCTTCGTGGTCCTTACACGAAATTTCTGTTGGCGGCAATGGAATCATTCTGCAGTCAGCTCAATAGTGTTCCTCGAAAAGAACGTCGCCTTCCCTCCAGCGATTCCCTTTTATATTCCTTAAGCATCTCCGCAATACTTGCGTATTGTTCAAACCTACCGGTAACAAATCTAGCAATCCGTCTCTGGATTGCTTCATTGTCTCCCTTTAATCTGACCTGGTGCAGATCACAAACACTCGGGTAGTGCTCAAGAACAGTTCGCACCATCGTCCCATATTTGGTCTCTTTTACAGATAAACCACACTTACCCTAAATTCTCCCAATAAACCGAAGTCGATAATTCGCCTTTCGGAACACAATCCTCAAATGGTCGTTCCATTTTATATCCCTTTTCAACGTTACGCCCAGTTATTTAAACGACGCGTCTGTGATAATGCTGTATCCGAACGTTACGGGTTTGTTTTTCCAACACATCCGCATTAACGGAACATTACGGGTTTGTTCTTCCGACTCATCTGCATTTGACGTTACCACTTCCTGTCCCGTCTTCTCCTGTCACACTTATCTGGGCCACTCCTGACGATACCTTTTCTCTCATAAACACTCGCTTTAGCCGGCATTGTACTGTGTTCTACTACTTCAGAAACCTTCGAGGCACTCTCATATCCGAGAACAATTCCATATGCTCGTGTCTTTGTTAACAGCTGCAGCGGGGCACTGTGTCAAATATTTTTCGGAAATCTAGAAATATGGAATCTGCCTATGGCCTTTCATCCGTAATTAGCAGAATATCATACGAGAAAAGGGCAAGTTGAGTTCTGGACGAGCGATGCTTCTAAAACCTTGCAGATTCGTGGACATAACCTTTAGGCCTCAAGGAAGTTTATTATATTCGAACTCAGAATACGTTAAAGAATTCTGCAGCAAACCAATATTAAGGATATTGGTCTGTAATTTTGCGTTTCCATTCTCTTATCCTTCTTATATACAGAAGTCAATTGCACTTTTTTCCAGTACACGAGTAAGTACTTATAATGAATATGCACAATAAGTAATGTCTCTTTATTTACCATCCTTTCTATGTGCTGGAGTTTTAATGACCAGCAGCGTATAAACATTAGTGGCGTGGTTGGTTAGCATCACACGTTAGAGCACCGCTTCCAAGACTAGGGGAGACGCACCGGCACTGGATCGAATTCGCTTTGGTGGATGAATGACGAGGTCCAGTATGCTGGGCAGCATGGGTATGGTGTTTAGGTGGTTTACAACATCCGAATAGGTGAATTCGGGTTTGGTACCCACATCCCACCTCCGTTATACGAATCGCAAACATTTCAAAAACGTTCTTACACTTTCACATGGGTTAGCAGTAGAAGCAGACAAATGGCGTGTACAATTTCCACCAGGGGAGGGAATGGGTAGCGACAAGCTGGATATCCGGCCACCCTATATCACTAACGTTGTCAAATGATGTAATTAATATGCTGATCCCATGAAGATATGGGATGAATGTTAGTAAAAAGAAGGAAGAGTATAAACATTCATGTAAAATTAGTAATTTAATAAAACTCGCACAATATTTTTTCCTGCAGTAGATGAGATGGAACAGGAAGATTCTGCTTTTCTTACTCTACGATATTATCGGCTGACAACAGAGATGCGGCTTTGTGTAGCATCTCCACAAATATGATTAGCTCAACGAATCTTTTACTGACAAAACTTAATAGCTAGGGAAAACTATGTGCTGTTCATAGACAAATGTGACAATCACTGTAAAACAATTTTAATTGTTTCAGTCATACATTGGCCATTGGCCATAAGTCATTAGTAAGATGTGATGAATAGAGTCTAAACGTTTGATAATGATAGAAGCTGAAGAAATGAATTAAGATTTGTGCCACAGCTAGGACTTGAACCCGTGTCTTCTGTTTACTAGTTAGATGGTGCTTATCATTACATCACCATAGCAGTATGGCTAACACAACTGCACAGAACCCTCCCCCCCAAAAAACTTCAATTCATGCCTTCAACCTATTTGCCCCTTCCCAAATTGTACTATTGCTGAGGTTCTCCAGTACTCGAATAGAACCCAGCTTGTGTGTACAACGGAGTACAATGGGTTGAAGGCGTGAATGTAAGTTCGTACTAGGGAGGGCGTTGGACGAGGGTAGTCTGCCCAGGTGTGTTAGCCATACCACTACAGTGATGTAATGGCTAGCACATCTCCCTAAAAACTAGAATACCTGGGTTCAAGTCTGAGCTGTGGCATAAATTTGAATTCATTTATTCAGTTTCTATCACCGTTGAAGATAAAGTTGAGACTCATACGTCTCAAGCAAATTGTAATTCTATTTGAGTCTAAATGGTCTATGTGTTACTATGATTCTGTTTAAAGTAAATACACTGCTTGAGAGTTGCAAAGTAGCAGAGACATTGTTGGACAGGCGTAACCATGGGCAGTGATGGATGACATGTAACACAGTACATACGTAATAAAGATGAAGTCTTACAATTACGACAAAAATGGTATAGTTTACATCATATGGGAAAGCGGGATAATAGAAATAAATAACGTTCATGTTTAACTCAGGTGAGACTCTCAACTTAAAGGTCGATAACGGACTTTCAGTAAGGAATACGCCATCCACCGGTACTAATGCACATTTTTCATATGTTATTAATGATGGCTACCGAACTGTTGAGGAGTCATTCGGGGATATTGCCCCACTCCTTTCTCAGGGCGGTTTTCACTTCTTGCACAGTTCAGGGAGGGGGCGTTCGTTGAGAAACACGTCTGCCAGGAGCATCCGAAGCAGAGCTATAGGGTTTAAGACCGATGAATACACAGGCCATTCCGTACGTTAAGTATCTTCGCTTTCCAGTATGCCTGACACCCCAGCGGTCCTATGTGCGCGGGCGTTGACGTCTGCAAACAGAAAGTCGGGACGTACCGGACTTCTAAAAAGACGGACATGATCCAGCATGATTTCCCTGCAGTACCGCCGTGCTGTAATCCTATCTCACCCAAAGATATGCAGCGGTAGTTGGCCGTTGAGCATAATGCTTGCCCACACCATAGCGAGTAGGTCATACCGATGACGTTCGCGAACATTCTGTGACGTGTAACGTGGTTTCTCTCCCTCTCCACACTAGCTGGTGGCCAGAATCACTTGACACAGTGAAGCATGATTCGTTGGAGAACATCACTCTGGACCACTCTACCTGGCATCAGTCAAGTGCTTCCTATACCAACGAACTCTTGTTAGGAGCTTCAGTCCGGAACCGCGCTGCTGCTACGGTCGCAAGTTCGAATCGTGCCTCGGGCATGGATGTGTGTGATGTCGTTCTAAGTCTAAAAATGTCTCTGAGCACTATGGGACTTAACATCTATGGTCATCAGTCCCCTAGAACTTAGAACTGCTTAAACCTAACTAACCTAAGGACATCACACAACACCCACCCATCACGAGGCAGAGAAAATCCCTGACCCCGCCGGGAATCGAACCCGGGAACCCGGGCGTGGGGTTCTAAGTCTAGGGAATTGATGACCTCAAATGTTAAGCCCCACAGTGCTTAGAGCTCTTTGAACCATTTTGAACTCTTTCTCGACGATGGCATGACTGAAGCGAGATGCAGTAACGGGTTCTCTAGCATACGGAACAGCATGATTTAATAGCCGCGAAATGGTTCTGGCAGAGTCACGAGTACCGGTGGCTCTTGCAAGGTCTGCAGCTAGAATATGTGATCAAAAGTATCCCGACACCTCTCAAAAACATACCTTTTTTATATTAGGTGCATTGTGCTGCCACCTACTGCCAGGTACTCCATATCAGCGACCTCAGTAGTCATTAGACATCGTGAGAGGGCAGAATGGCTCGCCCCGCGGAACTCTCGCACTTCGAACGTGGTCAGATGATTGGGTGTCACTTGTGTCATACGTCTGTATGCGAGTTTTCCACACTCCTAAACATCCCTAGGTCCACTGTTTCCGATGTGATAGTGAAGTGCAAACGTGAAGGTACACGTACAGCACAAAAGCGTACAGGCCGACCTCGTCTGTTGACTGACAGAGGCCGCCGGCAGTTGAAGAGGGTCGTAATATGTAATAGGCAGACATCTATCCACACCATCACACAGGAATTCCAAACTGCAGCAGGACCCATTGAAAGTACTACGTCAGTTAGGCGGGAGGTGAGAAAATTTGGATTGCATGATCGAGCGGCTGTTCATAAGCCACACATCACGCTGATAAATGCCAAACGACGCCTCGCTTTGTGTAAGGAGCGCAAACATTGGACGACTGAACAGTGGAAAACTGTTGTGTGGAGTGACGAATCACGGAATACAATGTGTCGATCTGATAGGAGGGTCTGAGTATGGCGAACACCCGGTGAATATCTGCCAGCGTGTGTAGTGCCAACAGTAAAATTCGGAGGCTGTGATGTTATGGCGTGGCCGTGTTTTTCATGGAGGGGGCTTGCACCCCTTATTTATTTTGGTGGCACTATCACAGCACAGGCCCACATAGATGTTTTAAAAACCTTCTTGCTTCCCACTGTTGAAGAGCAATTCGGGGATGGCGATTGGGTCTTTCAACACTATCGAGCACATGTTCAAAATGCACGGCCTGTGGCGGAGTGGTTAAACGCCCTGTAATGGACTGGCCTGCACACAGTCCTGACCTGAAACCTATAGAACACCTTTGAGGTGTTTTGGAACGCCGACTTCGTGCCACACCTCATCGACCTACATCGATATCTTTCCTCAGTGCAGCACTCCGTGAAGAATGGGCTTCCATTCCCCAAGAAACTTTCCAGCACCTGATTGAACGTATGCCTGAGAGAGTGGAAGCTGTCATCAAGGATAAGGGGGGCCAACACCATATTGAATTCCAGCATTACCGATGGAGGGCATCACGAACTTGTAAGTCATTTTCAGGTACCCACATACTTTTGATCACATAGTGTATGTTCCTGGGAGGGAGATACCTGTTCCTTTTCGACAATGGGGACACGTATCGATCCACTCGCGGTGTGGAGGCTCGTGTACGGTCACTGGCATGCTTTTGCAGAGCATTTACACCTTCAGCGTCCTTTTTAATCGCGACATGACATTTTCGGACACACCCACTACTGTGGCCACAATAGCGACATTGTGACGAGCTCAGAGCCGTCCGTCAGCACGTCAACGATCAAAAGCACTCAAATGATGCCTTGCAGACATGTTGCCGTACCACACGCAATGTCGGACTAATAGGTTCCACAACACCCTTCATCAAGCAATGTACGGCATGAACTGTCGAATTTATACAGAAGGTTGGTGCACAGGCTTCGTTGCAGATAATACGTCCCGCCCTCTACATTTGTTTATATAAGTGGACGGTTGTTCCGTAGCGATTGTCACTTGCTCTGTAGCAACTGGCTGTTACTCGTTAGCAAGTTTCAGTTGTTCCTTGGCAACTGTCAAGCACTACTAAAAGAACTGCTTAGTGTCCAGTATACTACACGATACGAATGTGTGACACACGCGAAGTAAGCGTGCAAGCACATTATTATGCTTGAAACGTCTTTACTTAAATGTGTGTGTATGTACTTAAAATGCTGAATGACTGAGAAGATGAAACTCCTACGTTATTTGATTCCGAAGCACCCGAGTAAAACTCAACGTACTGAGCCTACATTCCCTTTACTTTTTCTTTTCATGTCAACACTGACCCACAATGTTCTAGCGCAACGCAACCTGGCCCTCAAAAAAGGATAACCTGACTTCAAATAATTAATTCAAAAGATTGGCCTTGACTAAAGAGAAATCTTAAGAATAACCTATACATTTCATTAGGCACTTACCTCACAAAAATCTTCATTACGCGAACTACTGCAATACAGCGAGCGTCAATACTGCAAGCTAAATAAAAGATTCTAACTGCCAAGTCCACTAACTACTAATAGGCATGTTGTTAGCAAAGGAAAGATTTCGTTGCAAACCAAATAATGTATTTTTTTACCTTAATAATGCGACATCCATTTCAAACACGAATATAAATCGTCATTGACATCTAGTACAAAGGTATATAATCATGAGTAATATTCAGTCTCCAAGTCTAACATGTACAGATCGTTAGCCTGCGCTAACACTTCAGACCTCTACCCTCCATCAATGTTAACTTCTCACATCTAACATCCATCACTGCTCGCCGTTCACCTCCAACAGCCCAACAGTACTGCCATCAAAGCTGGCGACTAACTTCCAACTGCCAAAACTACTGGCGATTAACTTCAACCGAGTCCAACCGGCCATAGTATCTCTTACAAAGAAATCGCAGTCAGAGATCCAATGCAAAGCGCTACACAGCGCTGCCAACACAGAAGCAGTCCACGTACATAGCCTCCCTGCTCCCCACAAAAAATTTTACTAATTATTTTGGGTATTGGCCAGGATCAATTTGTTAATTTCTTTTATATTAACAATATCAAATAGATCAAATGCGCACAATTATTAATGCACTATTGGTCAAAAGCAAATATTGTCCTCTAACTTCCAACAACGATTCCAACCAGTTATAGAGTCCCTTATAAAGAAAGCGCAGTCAGTGATCCAATGCAAAGCGTTACACAGTGTTACCAAAGACAGAAGCAGACCACTTACATACTTTGTAAGCATATAAGACTTCGCAGGTAAGGTTAGCAAGTTTAGTTGTTGACAATGCTGTTGATTGCACTTAAGTGTAGCTGCCGGATGCTCGTGATGAAACAAAAAACGACGTGGAATGGCAGCTCTCCGACACTGTGGATAAATAAAAGATACGTCCGAAAAAAGAAGAACACGACAGAATCTGATCACAATGTCTGTGTTAACATAAGAAGGCTGTCATACCGTTTGATACCTTGGGGGCAACAGTAAATAGCGATACGAGAAGAAATGTAGACGCGAAAATAAGTCCCAGTTAAGGGAATGGAAGACAGATTTGTTTGCATTATTCTGAGAAAGTGCAGTGCATCTGATTACGTATCCCAGAGAACTACTACAGTCTTTAGGTTTCTTATGGAGTGGATCTGGTGAAAGATTTGAAAGAAATTCGGAAGACACCATACCAGGATAGTGTCAGGCCCGTAAATCCCATATGAAAGTAAATCGAGGATGTCCAAGGAACTTGAATGGGAATCGTCGGGAGAAGGGTAACATTGTTATCCCGCAACCCAGGTGTGTAAGTTTAGAGACCACTATATCTGAAGAAGACGGTGTCTTCATCTTTTAGCGTGTACAGGGATCAAGAGAATAAGATAAGAGAGAATAATAAAGCCTACATTCGCAAATGAAGGAAGATAGAAGATGGCTAATATTGGTATATGTATCCCCTACCATGCATCTTCCAGTGATTTACGAAGTGAATAAGCATAATGTAAAAATGACTTGTCCAGAAAATAATGCATCACGGGTCAGACAGTTTCATTTAGTATTCGATTGAACAGAACGGTGCTCGTCACTGACTGCCAAATAATTGTGTTACTTGCCCGAGTGCATGGTTCTTGGTAACATATCAGATTGAATAATTTTAAATATGTAACTGTCGTTGATTACTCTAAGTAATTTTTATGATATCAAATTTTCATCTGGTTGCTAAACTGATCTTACACGATAACACCAGCCACTAACATTTGTATTACATTGATCACCTTACATGACAAACTTCTCGAACAATGTTAGTATCCATAAGGAACTTTAGACTGCTTACAAAGTAAAGCCATCATTAGTAGAAAAATTATCAATTTACTAGAGTAGGTGCCTACACTATATTACAACGCCCAATTTACATTCTGCGGTAGACGCAGATATTTACGAGGATTCTTCTGCGATAGTCGTGAAGTACACGCCACAACGGACATGTGGTTTCACGTTTCGTCGCATAGTCAGATAAAGTGACGTGAAAAGAGATGAATCTGCTTTCCGAGTATTCCTAGTATGTAATATTCCGACTGTCAACAGTTGATCACTTCGTAACTACTTCCTTGTCTTTTTTCCACTTTCAAACCAAGGTTAAGTTATCCCCAAAGCATTTATGCATCCTTCTGTGGAACTGTACGAGATTTCTTGGAACTACATTCATTATTCAAATCTAGCATCTCATTCCCATGTAGATGAGATAGGAAGTTCCTGTATGTATCCCGTATGTACATAATATGCAATTACATCACAGAGTTCTTGCTTCCGAGGTTTAATTTCGAGCCACTTATCTACGTCATGGTTTATTGCAGATTTGTTTTTCAATTTCTGGGCTGTAAAATAATTCTCACATAAATTCGTATCTCTGTGAGACATGAGGGTAACAGTGAATTTAATGACATGAACGTACTGTATCCTAAACCCTTGCGTAGAGTGTAATGCGCTAACAAAATACTAGGAGTTAGGAACGATTTTTCTTTAACCACGAGGTCTTCAATCTGCTTCTATATTTATACAATGGTTAGAGGACAATATTTTTATTACAGATCCATTTTACTTTCATGTCCAGGAACATACACTCCTGAAAATTGAAATAAGAACACCGTGAATTCATTGTCCCAGGAACGGAAAACTTTATTGACACATTCCTGGGGTCAGATACATCACATGATCACACTGACAGAACCACAGGCACATAGACACAGGCAACAGAGCATGCACAATGTCGGCGCTAGTACAGTGTATATCCACCTTTCGCAGCAATGCAGGCTGCTATTCTCCCATGGAGACGATCGTAGAGATGCTGGATGTAGTCCTGTGGAACGACTTGCCATGCCATTTCCACCTGGCGCCTCAGTTGGACCAGCGTTCGTGCTGGACGTGCAGACCGCGTGAGACGACGCTTCATCCAGTCCCAAACATGCTCAATGGGGGACAGATCCGGAGATCTTGCTGGCCAGGGTAGTTGACTTACACCTTCTAGAGCACGTTGGGTGGCACGGGATACATGCGGACGTGCATTGTCCTGTTGGAACGGCAAGTTCCCTTGCCGGTCTAGGAATGGTAGAACGATGGGTTCGATGACGGTTTGGATGTACCGTACACTATTCAGTGTCCCCTCAACGACCATCAGAGGTGTACGGCCAGTGTAGGAGATCGCTCCCCACACCATGATGCCGGGTGTTGGCCCTGTGTGCCTTGGTCGTATGCAGTCCTGATTGTGGCGCTCACCTGCACGGCGCCAAACACGCATACGACCATCATTGGCACCAAGGCAGAAGCGAATCGCTGAAGACGACACGTCTCCATTCGTCCCTCCATTCACGCCTGTCGCGACACCACTGGAGGCGGGCTGCACGATGTTGGGGCGTGAGCGGAAGACGGCCTAACGGTGTGCGGGGCCGTAGCCCAGCTTCATGGAGACGGTTGCGAATAGTCCTCGCCGATACCCCAGGAGCAACAGTGTCCCTAATTTGCTGGGAAGTGGCGGTGCGGTCCCCTACGGCACTGCGTAGGATCCTACGGTCTTGGCGTGCATCCGTGCGTCGCTGCGGTCCGGTCCCAGGTCGACGGGCACGTGCACCTTCCGCCGACCACTGGCGACAACATCGATGTACTGTGGAGACCTCACGCCCCACGTGTTGAGCAATTCGGCGGTACGTCCACCCGGCCTCCCGCATGCCCACTAAACGCCCTGGCTCAAAGTCCGTCAACTGCACATACGGTTCACGTCCACGCTGTCGCGGCATGCTACCAGTGTTAAAGACTGCGATGGAGCTCCGTATGCCACGGCAAACTGGCTGACACTGACGGCGGCGGTGCACAAATGCTGCGCAGCTAGCGCCATTCGACGGCCAACACCGCGGTTCCTGGTGTGTCCGCTGTGCCGTGCGTGTGATCATTGCTTGTACAGTCCTCTCGCAGTGTCCGGAGCAAGTATGGTGGGTCTGACACACCGGTGTCAATGTGTTCTTTTTTCCATTTCCAGGAGTGTACCATTCACACGCTGCTTTTATTTGGGTAGCCCGGAATTGCACTTCTGTGGCACGTTATATTTAATGTAATTCTACCGCTTGCAAGAAGAAAAATTGTACTACGAGTTTCTTGCAGACAAAACACTATCCCCTTCGAATGCCTGCAAACAAGCCCGCAAAGAGGCGAAGAAGGTCACTGCAGTCACTAAAGCACACAAGTATCTAGATCTCTACACGAAACTAGACAGATGCGTGACATTCATCGACTAGTCAACTCAAAACATCGGAAAACGGAGACGACATGCAACACTTTTATGGCATCAACGACGAAACGGGTCAGCTGCTGGTCGACTGGATGGAAGGAGGGGAACGCTGGCGGAGCAACTTCGAGAGAATTTCGACAGAGGAATTTCTCCATTCACCAATACCGATCATGTCCGCTGCTGAAGGACCAGTAAAGGAAATTAACACTGCCGAAGTCGATGCAGCTCTGAAGGAGACGAAGAATGGGAAAATGACTTACCCCGATGACCTCCCACCAGAGTTGAGGTGTTCTCAACAGTGGAATGCGGCAGTAACAGATCTTCTCAAGTAGATCATCAGATAAGGTAGACTGGCAGCGAAGAATCAAGGTACCTATCTTCAAACAGAAAGGAAACACTGCTGAATGTTTTAATTTCGGTCCGACCAGATTACTGGATCACACTATGAAGATCCTTGAATGGATTCTCTACTAAAGGATTAGAGAGATAGCTCAGATCACAAGGAACCAATCTGGATTTGTCAAAAATTGAAGCGCTACTGACGCAGCCCATGCTGCGTGGCTGCTGTTTGAAAAATACAGCAAAGACCAAGCCACTGAATCTTGCTTTTCTATACCTCGAAAAGGCTTTTGATAGGATGCCGCATGATCTAATCTGGTTAGCACTTCGAGAACATGGCATTAAAGAAAACCTTGCTAATTGGCTACGGCTTGAGCATGTAGAACTGAGGAGCTATGTCCAAGCGGCTGCAGGAGCGCCAACTAAATTTCGCGCCACGCTAGGAGTCCACCAAGGCTCGTCCTTACCACCACAGCTGTTTATTCTTGCGATGGAGGCCGTCACATCAGACCTGCGCATGCCACTGCCACGGCCGCTGCTCTGTTTTGATGATGTCATGTTGGCTGTAGAGAACAAGGGTGGAACGGACAAGTCGCGCGATATGGCCTGTGGCTCAACAAAAAGAAAACTGAGGGTATTACATGATATCCATGAGAAAGTTGGACCATCAACGTTGATGGAGAAGATCTTCCAAAAGTATCAAAAGTTAAGTATGTTAAGCTCCACTAGCGAGGTCAACGTAAGAACGCAAGCAGCCTGGACGAAATGGCGAAAGACAACAGCCGTCACCTACGATAGTCGCATTAAGGATCATCTGAAGTCAAAGATATACCAGACTGTCATCCGTACTGTTCCTCTCTACGGCACCGAGCGCTGGCCAGCTGCAAAAGAGGTATAACTGATGATAGATCATTAAAGTCATCCCAGAATTAACACTTCACTCGAAAACGATGTCATGGTTACGCGTATCCCGAGTAACTTATTACAGCATCCGAGGCTGTTTATAGCAATGATACCGACGCTACGCGACGCGACTCCCGGCACAGGTTGTGCGCTAATCAGTGTCTGGGGGTCATGAAAACTAAGATGAAATCATAAATTTTCTAATTACCTCCCAATCAGATTACTGAACCACGCAGTGAAGATCCTTCAACGCATTCTCGACAAAATGATTCGAGAGATAGCTCAAAACACAAGGAAACAAGCTGGATTGGTGAAAAATTGTGGGACATCTGACACAATGCAAGCTACGCGACTGCATCGCGTTTCGAAAGACAATGTCAGGAAAGTCTGTTGATTCATCATGGACAGGGGACATGAGTTGGTTAAGTAATCGTCAATATCAATAAAATTATCCAACAGGCGTGTAACCTTACAGAAAGTGAGGTAATCATAAAAGCTCTTAAAGCTAGAAAATGAAAGTAGTGGCGTTAAACCAAATCTCTGTGTACATCCAGCACAATAGAGTAAAACAAGTGTACACACTTGTTAGTCATAAAACGATTTAACACCACGGATTTACAAGAGAATCTGCAGAAAACATTAAAAAGATCAGAACTAGAACTATAGAATCAGGAGTTCCGCTGAAACGAAGCTTGTCATTTTTTTCCAGACCCAAATTGACATTGCCAGTTCACTTGTGGCAATTCGATACTTGTTAACTGCAGCTTTTGAGTGTGATTAAGATTCGGATAGTTTATCAGCGTTTCAGAGTTGTCCTTACTTCTCCATATAGCTTAGGAGGAATACTATGATGTTCTTACCAGACAGGCGTTTTGTATTCATGGATTAGATGTTGACTTAACGTTAGTTACAAAATTTTTGACTTTATGGTCTACCACTGTGGGACATGATCGGCTTGAGACTCCTTACATATTTGGACTGGCACTAACACTTTCTTTCATTGCTCAGGGGTACTCCATTACTATCCATGCTTTGAGTAGTATTGTTCACTCCACGAGTACTTTATAATATGGTTCCAATTAATAAACTCTTTTTCACGCACAAACTGTACCCCTTTGGCGCGCAAATACGTTACTCATTTAGTAGGCTTCGACTTTGAAGATATGGTGCTCTTTGCACACTCACTTATCTTTTATCCTTTTCCATACTCACGTTACATATCGCGACACAACATGCAATGTCTTATTATTTACATGGAGCCATCATCTACAGATAGATCGCTACGTTATTTTCGGCTGAGAACTAGGACTACCCTTAGTTAAGTAGGATTTGAGATCCTCGTTGGTTTATTTCACTGTGGTAATGCCGACCTGTTAAGTGATATAAAGTATGTCAAATTATATCTTTTTATTTAGATTTGTTGTCCAATCTAGGCCCACAAGGTATTTGTGAATATTTTTATCGCGCTCTTTGCATGCCACTTTTCTCATAATATGTCGTCTGTCGTTGGGTTTTGCGTCAAGTTGTTTTTCTCGATGCTGTGACCATTATTTATATCACCAGCTGTGGTAGTACTTAGGCCGTAAATATGCATATTATTGTACTTCATAGATTACTGTGTGACATTTTACTTTAATTGAAGACAGGTCCTCATATATACTAGGGGTCTCTTCATCTAAAAAACAAAAAACAAAAAAAAAGTTTTGTTACAGCGGAGCTCCTGATTGTATACTGTCTATTTCTAGCCTTTTTAATGTTTTTATAGATTCTCTCGTAAATCCGTGGTGGTACATGGTTTTATGACTAACAAATATGTACACATGTTTTAGTCTATTGTGCTTGATGTACACAGGGATTTGGTTTAACGCCACTACTTTCATTTTGTAGCTTTAAGCGCTTTTATGATTATCCGTCGCGTTCTGTAAGATTGCTTTGTACACCCTGATATACACTTCATTTATACTCTTTCACTATGCAGGGGCCTGAAGATGGCACAGTAAAGTGCCGAAATTAGTAGTCGTCAAAATAAAATAAAATAACATCTCAGTTAGACAACTGTTGGAGAATTTCATTGATATTGACAATTACTACCAGGAAACGGTTTGAGGGTCGCATCGACCCAGGAGAAAATGCGAGAAAGTCATCTGCGATGGGTTGGACGTGTGCTGCGCGCAGAGGACGATACCACTGCAAAAACAGCATACACAGCGGATGTCATGGAAAAAGAGAATGGGAAAAGAGCCCCAAGACAGCGATGGGCCGACACTCAGCACAACGACCTAGAGGCTGTAAAGATTTATCCGGACATGGCCCTCGAACCAAAGAAGGAGAGCGAATCCACTCAGCGGGCCCTGCCACCAGACGGAACAAACGCTAAAGAAAAACAAAACAAGATCATGTATACTCTGCAAGTCACCTTACAATGTGTGATAGTGGATATTTCTGTTAGCACTACCATTTTCCTGCCTTACATGTTCCACTGGCGAATGGAGGAGAGAGGGATGACTATGGGTAAATCGTTGTTTCCTTCGTCAGCGCTAATGCTGATACAGTGCCATGTCTTCGCTTTTACGGTAGAGTCTCATTTCCAATGACCACGGTATTGCGAATTCTTTTCTGAAATAGGTGCACGATGCTCTCACTATGAACGCCACAAGTGTCATACGGGACGAAACCTGATACCGATCGTTGCATACTATGCGACTTTGCAAATGGCCAGGGAGATTCACAACGTTGCCTTTAAGAGAGCTTGTCGCCTGACGCCATCACTGTCACGGCGTTTTCGCAAGAGACTCGCCTGATGACGCAAGCAGTGACTACGGAATCGTTCAGATTTCTCAAGAACATGCGGGCTAAAAACTTCGGGCTGTTTCCACAAATTGTGAACACGCTTAACACAACCTGTTGCAGTTATCCCAAACAAGGCGCGGTTGGAAAGAAATTTCCACTGCTATTTATGGGACTAGAAACCACAGACTTACAAGTTTACAATTCACAAAAATTGGTTCGATTACAACATTGCAGAAACTTTTGCCTTCGACTGGTGTGTAGCTTAAACCATTTTATTTTTTAAAAAAAACTTGTCATTCGTTACATTGTGTCTTGCGAATACAGTTCCTTTATATCGTCCCAGTAATGATTTCTTTTACCAAAAAAATTGACAGTCCAGAAGGATAAAGTACATTAGCTGACAAAAAAAGTGAAGCTTCCAGAAAGACGGGGGGGGGGGGGGGGGGGAGGTGGTGGGAAGGAGGAGGGAGAAACAAAATTAATCTTCACGGCATGTGATGTTATTTTACTGATTAAAAGCCCGAGTCGAGCTTACAAAGAACTTGCGACTGTGAGCCAACTTATCAATGTGACATTGCATCCCCTTTGGCCTAGATGCATGCACTGATTCGGTTGGGAGGAATGTCATAAAGCCCATGTATCTTCATCGGGAGATACACTGGCCCGCAACTGTTGTATCTGGCCCTTAAAATCCTGGATACTGGCCCTGAGGCGTAATTGGCGTCTCTGGTGATCTTGTTGGACACGGAAGTACTCAACATGACGTAGACACTTCATAGAGACACGTGCCATGTGTTGATTAACTCCATCGTATTGAAAAATTGCACCACGATACTATCATATAAGAGGTAATAAATGAGAACACAGGATGCCCATGACATACCGTTCTGCTGTCACTGTTTAACTTAATCCCTCCGCCACACACCGTCAGGTGGCTTGCGGAGTACGGATGTAGATGTAGAATCACTACCAGGCATCCGAAATCATACCCGATGGTTCCCCATCCATGATGCCTGTGTAACAAAGCTGTGCATCTCCAAAACACTGGAAGTATGGGATCTCTCCCCAGATAGACGCTACACTTGCCGACATCGTCAGTCATCAGAACCATCATTCATCGCTGAAGACACGGTAGCTCAGCGTGTTCGGTCAAGGGCTGCTCGCCCTCTGTAATAAAAAAAACTGAGTAAAGGAATCAACGATCAACTTGAACGGATGTCTTGTGACGTCCGCATAGACCAAAAGCAACAAACAATACCGAACGGATAAAAAGACAATGCGACGCCAGCCGCCAGCCGTCAGCAGTTTATGCTTCCCGGGCATGGCAGCACTCCAAACACAGGCATTTGTGTCGTGACGTTATAATGGCAGCCTACGCATCTACATCTACATTATACTCCGCAAGCCACATAATGGTGTGTGGTGCAGGGTACTCCCGGTACCACTATTTGATCCCTCCAACCCTGTTCCACTCGCGAATAGTGCGTGGGAAGAATGATTGTCAGTAAGTCTGTATCGGCTTCAATTTCTCGAATTTTCTCCTCGTGGTCAATAAGTGAGATGTATGTGTGTGTGTGTGTGGGGGGGGGGGGGGGGGGGGAGTAATGTTATCTGACTCCTGAAAAGTGTTGTCCCGAAATTTCAATGGTAAATCTCTCTGTGATGCACATCGACTCTCTTGTGACGTCTGCCAGTGGAGTTTGTTTAGCATCCCCGTAACGCTCTCTCGCCAGCTAAGCGATCCCGTGACGAAATGCGCCGCCCTTCGTTGGATCTTCTCTATCACCTCTATCAGTCCTACATGATAGGGAATCCAGATAGATCAACAGTATTCAAGAATTGGGCGAACAAGCGCCTTATAAGCCACGTGGATGAGTTACATTTCCTTAAGGTTCTTCCCCTAAGTATGGTGTCTGCTTTTCCCACTATCTGTTTTATGCTTCCATTCCACTTAATGTCGCTCTGTATAGTTACGCCTAGATATTTTGCGGCAGACGCTATCTCCAGCTGTTTGTCATCAATAGTGTAGCTGTACAGTAGTGGATATCTTTTCCTATGTATGCGTAATACGTTACATTTATTTACGTTCAGGGTTAACTGCCAGAGGCTGCACCATTCATCAATTCTCTGTAGGTCGTTCTGCAAATTCTTACTATCTTTCTTTTGGCGTTGCTACTTTGGTATAGAGAACTGCATCATCTGCGAGTAGCCTTAACGAGCACCCGGCGCTTTCTACTAGACCATATATATATATATATATATATACACTGTAAACAGCAACGGTCCTCTCACATTTCCCTGTGGTACTCCGGATATTACCTTTACATCTGTCAATTTAGTTCCGTTAAGAGCGACGTGTGGAGTTCTATTTGCAAGAAAGTCTTGAATCCAATCGCAGGTCTGCTCCGATAATCTGTAAGCTCGTATTTTCTTCATTAAACGGCAATGCGGGACGGTGTGAAATGCCTTACCGAAATCAAGGAACACGGCATCAACCTGAGCGCTTTTCTCCACTGCGTTGTGGATTTCATGGAGGACCAGAGCGAGCCGAATTTCGCAGGATCTGTGTTTGCGGAATCCATGTTGATTTTTATAGAGGAGATGTTCATTTTCCAAAAACGTCATAATTCTTAAGCATAAAACATGTTCCATAATTCGACAACAGGTTGACGTCAACGATATAGGTCTATAATTGTGTGGATCTGTCTTGTGGCCTTTCTTAAAAACGGGAATGACCTAAGATTTTTCGTAGCTCAAGCTATCTAAGATAAATTAGTGCTAGAAGGGGAGCAAGTTCTTTCGCACAATCATTACAGAATGTTATAGGTACCTCATCTGGTCCTGACACCTTTCCAACACCAAACGATTGTGGCTTCATTGAGACGACAATTTCCTTGTCCGATTGTGGCTTCATTGAGACGACAATTTCCTTGTCCGATTGCTGTTAGTCTCTGACCAATGGTGCGGGTTGAAGGAGGATGTTGCCGGTCGCGGTGGCCGAACGGTTCTAGGCGCTTCGTCCGGAACCGCGTGACTGCTACGGTCGCAGGTTCGAATCCTGCCTCGGGCATGGATGTGTGTGATGTCCTTAGGTTAGTTAGGTTTAAGTAGTTCTAAGTTCTAGGGGACTGATGACCATATATGTTAAGTCCCATAGTGCTCAGAGCCATTTGAACCATTTTGAAGAAGTTACGCTGTGCATGGTGTACAATACGGTGATGTTCCTTTGTGTTGGTCAGACATGGCCGACCGAAACCTTGACGACGCGTATACCCCCTCTTATATCCCCACGAATTCTGACATCGAACAACTGACATATCCAAATGACACACAAACTTGGATATTGTTCAATTAGACTAGCCGGAGAAACGGTGACCGACAATGATGTCCCTTTCAGACTCTTATCAGGTGCTGATAACGCAGTCTTACAAGAGTCAGTGTCGTTCACAGTGATCTCTCTACATCTGACGCTGTTCTCGACCCTTGTATACCTACCAAGCCTGGCAAATACACTAAACACGAACAGAAACAACGCACTCTACAGGCAGTTCTAACTGCCACACAGGTATGAAACTGTAATCGTTTACATACCGCCAACGGTGTGTACATATGCGAAGTTATATTGACATTTGGTCATGTCTTCTGGGTGCTTCACTTTTTTCCGCCAGGCAGTTTAATTTCGTCTAAGAAATCTAGGATCGAGAAATCATGATGCCTCTCGGCTGCTATTACTCGTCAATCCTTTCACTAGTGTAGGAATGTTGCAGGTACTTACGTGTGCTATCTACGTCAGAGCTACCGTTTTTTTCAGTGGTCTTTCTGAAACAAAAGAAAGAAGATATCAGATAACTTGTAATAATATACACTGATTAGCCAGATTATAATGACCACTGACCTGGTATCGATACTACATCTACATCTCCTTCCAGGATATAGTAGCGTCACCTGGCGATGAATGATTGTTCCTCAGACACACACACGGTGGGTGTAGTATCAGTGACCGTGCTGTATGTGTGCAGAATGGGGAAGCGTGCGATCTATCTGAGTTTTGACCTACAGCAAATTGTGATGGCTCGAAGGCTCGGCACGAGCATTTAGGAAACTGCACGAATCCTCGGATGTTCGAGGAGTGCTGTAGTAAGTGTCTTCAACATGGAGTGAAATCAGGGTGAAATCATGTCCAGACGTCGTGGGTTGGGCGGCCACCCATCATGACAGATGTCCAAAGTCGTAGGCCCGGCGGACTAGTAAAATAGGACAGGCGGCGCAGTGTGGTGGAACTAAAATCAGACTATAATGTTGGGCCGAGTACAATCTTAATCACGCCGATGGGAGGGCGTGAATCAGTCGTCTTCCAGGGGAACAGGTTGATAACAGCGGCAGTGCGTCGTGATAAGTAAGTAGTAAGGCGTTGGTAGGTCGCTGGAGGGAGTTGTCACCACATACGCTCACTTGAGTCAAATAGTTTGTAACACCACAGCTCTAATGCTGTACGGATTTATTTTGGTTTTTGTTTTATTTAATGTTACACCATTGAGCTTCTGTAAATGTGTTTGTTTGAGTCGATAACATAAAATTGTATACTCATTTCTTTGTAAGAACTTCGATGTCATGATATGATTCTATGCAATGTAGTGTACCTGTCATTTAAATTCTTTGTCCCATTTGGAGGGAACAAATTTTACTGTATGTAATTGTAATTTCTGTGTGAATAATTTCTTTTTTTTTGTAGAAATGTCAATATGTGCAAATATTCTGTTTTACTGAATGAATTTGGTTGCTGTTATGTAAACTGCTGATCCTCACTTAGGGTTCTTAGTTAGTTTGTATGTAAAAGGTGTTGTGGTTCCCCTCGGGAACGAAACTGTGTAGCGCGCGCAAATTGTGGTTGGCCCATGTAGAAAAGGTGGAACAAGAGTCAGTCGGGGACGAGCCACCAGTCGGGGACGAGCTATCAAATTGTGCACTGCCATGTAATAGTTGCATATTGTGCTGGTGCCGAGAGAGGTTTTTCTGCCACTGTCCAATGCCTCGGATGGATGGATAAATAGCTGGAACTATTCTGGAATTTGTATCTATCATCGCCACCAAGAAATGACTGAGTCCAGCAATTCTACCTGTAATTCCACCTACCGACATGCAATAGCCACCACATTGCGCAATCACTATAATGGAGCACTATAGCAATGTACAGTGAAGGATCAGCTTAATGGATGTGTTAGTGTGATCAAATATAAGGTAATTTATAACTGAGTTTATGTACCTACCTTGATTTTTCTCCTTATCATAACACCTCTCAGGTTCCTCTCCGTTTGAATCAAAGTGATTACCGAGTGTCCCTACTGAAAGAACATTAAAGACCAGTGTTTTGCTAATTAATGCCTCTTGAACATAGTAAAAAGTGAGTTAAAGTTAATGATGCTTGCTGAAAATAATTTTCCTAGTAAAACTGCTTATTAATGCGTTGTTGCCAACTTCAAATTAAGAGTTCTTAAGACTGAGGCTTATAAAGTTTTGCTTAGTAAATGATCACATTACTGCCTGTTGTAAATCGCAGAAGGTGAGTCAGTATCTTACATATATGTTAATTTTGTCTCTCAATGTAGTAAAAGTGGAAAACTGCAGTATGAAACGTTATATACTCGTGTTTGCTAAGTGTTTGTCTCTCTTGTGTATTAGAAGTGCATATGAATAGTATACCAGGATCCACAGTCTGCCTATTGTGTTAATGCTCGGTAACAAGTAACGGAAAGACCATTAATTATGAAAACCATAATTTCTTTATTGAAATGATAGAAGCAACCTGTTATTGGATTCCAATTAACTTTCATTTTAAATAGTAAAGTATTTAACTGAGAGAGACTTAACCAATATCCAATTAATGATTCTGCAGTGAATAGTAATAATAACGTTATAAAGACCATCCAGTTCGTGTAAGCCCTTAAAGTAATAGTGTGTTTCGGTAGCTGGTATAAATTTGCAAATAGTTTGTGCTGCTCCAGTTGTTAGCTTCAATCTTAAAACATACGTATGTGTCAAGAGTTCACTGCACTCGCGTGTGACAAAGTATAGGTTGTGTTTATCCATTAAAGTTACTAATAACTATTTTCTTGAACGAGAATGTTAATCATTCTCTTGCCTAGTTAGGCTGGCGACAGTGTTCTTTACCCGTTAAACAGAACAGATAGGCAAAATTTTGTTTGTTACTGTTCAAATATTTCCGTAATTCTGACTTTCACTTCCGATAAGCCACCTCCGTTAAGTACAACACGGTCAACACAACAAAATTCCTCTCAGAGGGTAACACTGCTCTGTTGCGTTATACCATAGTTGCTTTAATAATATTGTTTTATTTCACAACCTGCTTTAAGGTTATGGTACAGCAGTGACAGACACTAGTGTTATAAGTTCCCGTAAATTCCGCGGAGGGGGCCAGTGAACTCTGACGGCACGTCAGTTGTCTTCGATCGGGTTCAGATCTGGCGAATTGGAGGTCCAAGTATCAACTGGAGCTCGCCTCTGTGTTCCTCGAACCACTCCGTCGTGCTACTGGCGCTGTGAGAAGGCACTTTATCAAATGGCTCTGAGCACTATGGGACTTAACTTCTGTGGTCATCAGTCCCCTAGAACTTAGAACTACTTAAACCTAACTAACCTAAGGACATCACACACATCCATGCCCGAGGCAGGATTCGGACCTGTGACGGTAACGGTCGTGCGGTTTCAGACTGTAGCGCCGAAAACCGCTCGGCCACTCCGGCCGGCGGCACTTTATCTTATCGAAACTTGTCGGGAAACATTATCTTCATGAACGGATGCACGTGGTCTTCAGCGATACTCCTTGGCCGTAATGGTGCCTTGCAAGAGCTCCACTGGGCCCATCACTGCTCACGTGAATGTTCCCCAGAGCATAAGGAGTCCCCTGGCCATAATGGACCAACAGAGATCCTGAAAAAGGTCAGTCCAAACATTACGGAAGATAGCTACAGACTAAATTTTCAAAACCAACGAAGCAGTTATCCATCTTCACAGCAGACATTCAAAAAAGAAAATCAGAAATTTATGGGCACATCCACAGGTACTTAGCAGCAAACGTACGACTTACCTACAAAACCGGCTCAAATGCTGCACATTGTATTCAACGAGTCAGGTTCGAGATAAATTTCTCGAAAGCTTTAGACAGAAGCTCGTACAAGCGTAAAAACTGGCAGAGGAGAAATGTAATTGGAGAACGGAACTGTGAAGGGAACAGTAACAAGACTGGTTGAAAAAAAGGAAAAGAATTTACGGAGGTAATATGAGAATTGCATGGAAATTCAGAAAATTCATCATAAAGCTTTGCGTGATTCAGCAAGGTCTAACTCACCTAATAATAATAACAGTAATAAGTGATGAAACTGTCTCAGGTGTGCGGAGATTTTTTGTTAGTTACACTAGTGCTGGGAGAAGTGTCTTCAACACATCATTAATAAACTATACACTGAGTCACCTATTAAAGCTGGTTCCAGCTGCTTCTACTGTTTTAGTGTCTTCATATTGCTCTATATTGCATCATCTACCACAAAGAAGAGTTTTTCCGTTTACTTAAGTTTATTACTAGACAATGTCTACGTGGTCTGTGACTTCGGTAAACTGAACATAAGATTGCTGCCCATTTCAAAAAGTTCGTCTGTAACACCTCAGTCCGGCAGGTAAGGTACGGAATTGAGGACAACGGTAGACCTCCCGGAAACATGTGAGATCTGAACGTTTGTCATGCTAGTGCCGAGCTGTTGTTGCCCGCCTCTGGCAGCGGGAGGAGTCACTGCGCCAGCTTCCCCCACACGCGGTGCATGACGTGCGGTCGGCAAACAACGCCCAACAGACAGTCTACGCCCTTCCTGAGTAATTCTTCACCGCTCGCCTCCTAAAACACAAATGCCTCAAGGAAAAGTAGCACTTCATGGAAGGACTTTTATGTGTTTCAGTCAGTTGGTAAAGAGCTGTGAGAATTTTAAAAAGATAGATATTTTAGAAAGGAAGACATTTCAGTTATGGTAGAGATGCCAGTCATTATAGAAATGAAACTCTAACATGGCAGATTTAAACTATGTGTCAGACCGGAACTCGCAGCTCGGACCTTTACCATTCGCTTACTTATGCTCTACGACTGAGCTGTCCAAGCACGATTTACGACTCGCCCTCAGAACTTTATTTCTGTTAAACTATTCCGAAACTGCAGAACTCGTAGAGCTTACCGTGAAAAGATACGGACAATAAGAAATAAATTTTTTTCATACAAAATGGGTTAAATGGCCCAGCATAAGTAGCTTAGAAGAAAATTCTGTCGCAATACTATTGCATCAGGGAATAATTATATTATTTTTGGTTGCGGTAACTGGTACCCGCTTCTAGCTGTCGTGCTTCAGTACACTAAACAGATATGAGTCGATGTTTACGACACTTACAGTCTGTGGTAAGAGGCAGTGACGTCATTCAGTTATGTACAAAATATAAATCCTCAGTTTTTATGACTGTTTACTGTACATGGTAATCCGCTGAATGTGCCCATTTAGAAAACTGTCGCAGCAAAAGAAGGCAGCGGATAACTTCTGGAAACGATGAGAATACCAAGAATGATATTAATACGTCGCACGTATTAACAAGCAACGCTTAAACATCGAAATCACTTATACAAACTATTTTTCAGGAAGCCAAAATTTTCGTACGTCTATCTTCGAAACATGTTACAGGTGCTATGTAAGCAAGTCCGACTCGTCGACGACACCGCAACGAAACGAGGCTCTGCTTATACTTTATATGGAACCGACTGTAGGTAAATAATAACTACGTGTTCAATGATACAATCTCATCTCTTTCTAATTGTGTGTAGCACACAAGGAGTGTGCTCAAACACTCCTCAGGTCTGTAAGATTTAGGTCTCCTTCTTTTCACACTTCCGGTAAATACAGTGGTGGTCACTTCAAAACAGCCCCGGCAGTTTCCCTTCTGCGCGTTTTCATCTCAGCTGGTAACCCATCTCTAACGCCCACGAAACTGAACTAACTTTCCTTTCTCCACATCTTGCATGCAATGCCCAATGAGGACACCACTGATTCGAAGGTACTTGCCTGTCCCTTAAAGATACGTGACTTCCACGAAACTGCAAATGCGGGATCGCCAAGCGACGAATTTAATTAATAGAGATAGCGGCTTCAGCTTAGTTGAGTCATGGAATCGGGCGCTTTTCGTAATAAAGTTACAAAGAATTCGTGAGGGCGCTGCTCAGAGGGATATATTGACATCTCAGGATGGATAGACTCCGCAGCCACAGCCACTGTACCGCTTTCCGCCGATCATCTCTGGCACCTGCGTATCTGTGGTGGTAGGCGCAGTGGCGCGGTCCGCGAATTTAAAAGGTCGGAGCGAGAGCTGTAGCGCCAGTCTTTCGTTTTACTCTGAAGACAGCTGCATGATAAACAACTAAAATATTAGAAGCTGAATTTATGCAGCTGCGCATCCGAAATTTAACGGAGCTGTCATTCCGCCGACATTAAGATGCATTTGCTACCGTATTCCGGTAATCAATTGTGTGCTACTGAGCTGGCGTGATTAAGAACGGGTCACCAAAGCTTGTGAATCACAGACGTCTCATTTCTGGAAATGAGCTACACGCTACTGAGGAAGTATCTTATTTGTGTAATAACGCGATGGAAGGATAACTGGGAAAAGAGGAGACATTTGGGACTGATGTTCCAAATCACAGGCGCATCAGCACAGGACGCGTGGCTGTAACTGTGGGGTCATTCAGATGCAGGCAACCTCTACGTAGCACAGCCCGCCGCTTTCTCGTCAACTCAGTGCACAGCGAGGCACAACATGCAACGAGAGGCGCCGTGAAGTAATGCACAGCACCTCGCTAACTGTTCGCAGTCTTGTGCTGTCGCCGCTGTGAACGAAGGCTCACATCACTCTTAGCTCACGTCCCCCCCCCCCCCCCCCCCCCCCCCTGCTCCCGCCACCCTCCTCACCGACACCACCTCATCATTTTTCTCTAGACGTGTGGTCTACACAAGTTCTAAGGCATAGCCGTAGGCATTGTTTGGCAGGTTTCACAGTTTCATCTATTTTTATATACTCTGTAATTTGCACGGCGGATAATGTTACATGCTGTTAGATACTTTTCACTACTCTCAGGTGCTTCGTCTTGTGCTTATTTCCGTATAGATACCATTCTTTGCTCATTCTCCAACAAGCCATAATTCCATCATCTTGCAAAGCAACATAGGATTGAGTCGAAGAAACTCTTCAAAAGACCTTATCTGATTTAACGGACCGCTCACTATTCGTCTGATTTTCCGAGATAATATGAAGTATTAAATTCTTATGTGAAAAAAACCGAAGGACAAACTTATTTAACAGTTTAACAACACGCGTGTCCGGGAACTTACATTAACAACCAATGGTAAACTCGCAATAAATTAAAGATCCTATGTGAGAAACCCAGAGCCGCTATTTGTAAAATGAATAATGAATTCAGGATGCATCATCTCTCAATACAAACAAAGTTAAGATTTCTACCTTGCTACGTGCTTCCCATCCTTTTCTGTGGTTCTGGCACCTAGATTTTGATCGAGACAACGGTCAAACTGTTTGAGGCTGTAGAGGTGAGTGATAGGAGTGCCACGCAATGATAAAACTACTAACAACGGCATTCTTCACAAAATATTGGCAGAAAAAGAAATCTTAAGCACAGTAAAATGCAGATAATTACAGTATCTCTGCCATGAGAGATGAAAACAGGTAAAAACGGCTTCAGAACGTTCTTCGAAGCAAGATGTCTGGTAAATGAGGGGGAGAGAGAGAAGAAGATCTTGGTTCGGAAACTTAAGAACATGGACATTTTTCGAGCGAGCAAAACTGATATAGCTGTGATGGTCCCCAACGAGAATGAACAGTCATTAGAAGAAGAAGATGTTCTTAGTTTTAGTTATGTCATGTTCCGTAGATCATTTTCCCAATTATTTTATCGACATGATATGGAACAAGTCAGATTACCATATATACATGAATAGTGTTAATATTAGTATTACTGAAATTTTTAGTTCTACACATGCAACTACATTCAGAGGTAATTTTTTTTACCACTTTTGAAACAGAAACTCGTCCATGGAATAGAAGGAGTTAAGATAGATTTTAAACTTGATCTGCTACTGCCAGACACTTTATGTTGTTGGGCAAATGATCAAGGATTTTTATTGCTGAATAATGTACTCCTTTTTGAGCAACTGACAGCTTCAATAACGGATAGGAAATGCCATTTTTCTCTCCACTGTTGTACGTATGAACATCACTGTTCTTCGCGAATTGAGGTGGATTGTTTGTAACGAATTTCATTAGCGAATATATGTATTCTGATGGTGCAGATAAAATACCTAACCCCTTGAAAAGGTGCCTACATGACGTCCTTGGGTGAACACCACTAATTATTCTCACTGCTCTCTTTTGCGCAATCAATAATTTATGTCTAAGTGGTGAGTTACCCCAGAAAACTATTCCATAAGACATTATTGAGTGGAAATATGCAAAGTACTTAGGAGGCTGGTCTGTTTATTACCAAGACTAGCGATTATACGAAGAGCGAAAGAAGATGAACTTGCTTGTTTGAGAAGGTCAATAATATGCTTCTTCCAGTTCAAGTTGTCATCAATCTGAAAACCCAAAAATTTGGAGAAGTCTACCGTGTTAACTGAACCCTGTCCTACGAAAACAATATCGAACAGATTGGCTACTTCAGCAGGTATAAAGTTTAGCAAATGTGACATACAGAAGCAGCGCGTGCCGCAGAAAGGACCAGAGTTGATAAGTCTCCTCGACTACCAGGATACTAAAGACGAAGTTCAAGTTCTGGGTGGACTGAGATGGGGATGGAAATCGGCCTGTCTTTTCCAAGGAACCGTCCCAGAATAAGTTTCAGTGATTTAAGAAAAACACAGAAGACACAAACCTGGACGACTGAAACGGGCTTTCGAACCCCGCTCCTAACAAACGCAAATCCAGTGCGTACCACCTCACTCGGTAATGTGCGATGTGGAACACCACGAAAAGTGGGGAGGGATTACAAACAGGACTACAGGACGCACACGGCGTTCCGAAATCCTGCTTGGACAAGGATAATTATGTGGATAAGATACTCAAAAGTAGACGTGAGCAGTATGTGTCGACAAGAAGTCAAAGGCACAGTCTTCGATCGTTCGCCACGCAATTACCTGTTGGCTCCGTAATTCTGCAGGCGGCTGAGCTGAAACAGCGCCCAGCTAAACAGACTGCGAGAACGGCCGAGTTGCTTCACAACTCACGTGCGGCAAGAGGAAGGCTCTTTGTTGTAGTGCACTACCAGCACGCGTGAGGAAACCGCGATAGTATGTATAGTCTTGCACTGTGATCCATTGCTCAAGTATATGGATTATATTTCGCAGGGTTCTTTATAATTTTTGTACGATATATCACCAACTGAGCCTCCGGCATAGCCAGTTGCCACATCTACAGAAACAAGGTCCAAAAAAATGTAAGAAAATACGACAAATATGCTTTAATTTCAATTATTTTTGCATGAGTAGTGTACAATGACAAATTACCTACCCGCAACTGTCCGCTCATACGGACTATACATGTCGTGGCCTGAGCATATTAAACGTCTTAGGGGTAATGTATTGGAGCTTAAGACTGAATTAAAGAACTTTTTTTTGGGTGTCACCTTCTACTCCATTGAACAGAACCTTCACTTTGATATATTAGTTTATTTTCTAGTTAGTATTAATAGTGTAATACAATAATATTTTGTGATGTAAAGTAATTTAATTTCATTTTGCATAAATAAAAGGATTGTGTTTGACATTTCAGAGGCCCCGTTGCGAGGTATACATGGAATATGATCAAATTCAAGTCGAGTGCGATGGTACTTCAGCTGGAACGACAGTTCCTCCGAAATCGATCACGGGAGACATCAACTGCTACTCAGGTGGTGAAATTGCCTCGTCCTATTTTCTTCGAAGTGGTTTCTCTGCTCTAGTCCAGCATTTAATAATCTAATCGTTTCCTCATGTGTTAATCACTGAGCCCTTATCTTCCTACCTTTCACTGCGTCATATGCTGGTGTCGTTGAACAATACCGCTGTTATCGTAGAAACAGATGATCTGTACAAATGGAGGTATCTGTTTCCTGCGTAATTTTTTCCTGATTATATTCAGAGGAACTGAACGGAAGACGGATGAATAATTGTGCAGTGTGCTGTTGCATTTTCGTGATAATGGTTGACTGTGAAGGGAGAGAATGGAACTCGGTGGTAGCACATACACTCTGTGATCAAAAGCATCCAGATACCTCCCAGAACATACGTTTACCATATTAGATGTATTGTCTGCCACATACTGCCAGTTACTCCATATCATCGACCTCAGTAGTCATTACACGGCGTGAGAGTGCAGAATGTGCCGCTCCGCGGAAGTCACAGACTTCGAACGTGGGCAGATGATTGGGTGTCACTTGTGTCATACGTCTGTACGCGAGATTTCCACCCTCCTACACTTCCTTAGGTCCACTGTTTCCGATGTGATAGTGAAGTGGAAACGTGAAGGAAAACGTACAGCATAAAAGCGTAGAGGCCGACCTCGTCTCTTGACTGACAGACACCGCCGACAGCTGAAGAGGATCTTAATGTGTAATAGGCAGATATCTATCCAGAACATCACACAGGAATTCCAAACTGCATCAGGATACACTGCAAGTAGTATGACAGTTAGGCGGAAGGTGAGAAAACTTGGATTTCATGGCCGAGAGGCTACTCATAAGCCAGCCACACATCATGCCGGTAAATGCCAAACGACGCCTCGCTTGGTGTGAACATTGGACGATTGAACAGTGTAAAAATGTTGTGTGAAGTGGTGAATCACGGTACACAATATGAGGATCCGATGGGAGGGTGTGGGTATGGCGAATGCCCGGTGAACATCATCTACCTGCGTGTGTAGTGCCAACAGTTAAATTCGGTGGCGGCGGTGTTATGATGTGGACGTATTTTTCGTGAAGGGGGCTTGCACCATTTGTTTTGCGTGGCAGTGTCATAGCACAGGCCTACATTGATGTTTTAAGCACCTTCTTGCTTACCACTGTTGAAGAGAAATTCGGGGATGGAGATTGGATCTTCCAACACGATCAAGCACCTGTTCAAAATGCACGGCCTGTGGCGGAATGGTTACACGACAATAATATCCCTGTAATGGACTGGCCTGCGCAGAGTCCTGACCTGAATCCTACAGAACACCTTTGGGATCTTTTGGAATGCCGACTTCGTGCCAGGCCTCACCGACCGACATCGATACCTCACCTCAGTGCAGCATTCTGTGAAGAATGGGCTCCCATTCCCGAAGAAACCTTCCAAAACCTGATTTAAAGATATGCCTGCGAGAGTGGAAGCTGTCATCAAGGGTGGGCCAACACCATACTGAATTCCAGAATTACCGATGGAGAGCGCCACGAATTTGTAAGTCATTTTCAGCCAGTGTCATACTTTTGTTCACATAGTGTAGCTCCTATTTCTGGAGACGTTTCAGGCTTGTGAGATCGCCGAGTTTAACATCAGTACTGCAAAGTCAACAGTCAAAGTCCTGCAGCAGTCCAATTCTAACAGAACGATTCCGCGATCCGACCACTGTACTGGAATAGATACGTCGTTTACAGTTCCTACGTCACCTACAAGTGGCTCCTAACAACTGTCGCCTATAACATCCACGGAACGTAACAAGGATACATTGTAACGGTGTGAGATGTCGGCTGATCTGTTTAACATACCCCTAAGGTGTTAGAAGTCCGACACCTTGTGACGTGCACGGAAGGGCAGCTCGTGGTGGGATTACTTAAGAGAAACAAAGTCACACAGCAGATAACGCCTTATTGAATGAAAATTACTAGGGATGCTTCAATTAAGCAAACAATTATCGGTACTACACCTCACATGGACATATTGTTGAAAGAGCTCGTTTAACTACAAAAGGAAACTAGCAGTCACTATAACAATTTGGTTTATTACCATAAGACAGTGAAGTAGTGATTTACTCACTGAGTCAAGCATATAAACATTTAACATGTGGACGAAGGGTTAAAATCAAGAGCTTTGTTTAGGCGGGTGCACGCATGAAAGCATAAAATGAAACTATATCCCAGATATGGCCAATGGCTGGGTAAACAGTCAATGATTTGAAGAAAGGACTCCAATAAATTCGCTTAAGTGCATGACGGTAGCAGCAAGCTGGCTACGAACGTTAAAACTGCGCAGTTAAACCACGACGTAAGTTAAATAACCTCGCGTCCGCCTTGGCTTGGTGATCCCAGTGCCGCCTCATGCTTGCCACTACCAAACGGCGTGGGTGTAGAAGACAGGGCAGCAACAACTGGATATTCTGAGTCCAGACCTCTGTGCTCTACTCGTAGTTGGAGACATCCATCTCAGCAGTTCTCTACAACGACCTGGTTCCAGTGCTCTTATCAACCCCTCTACCGCAATTGCTCTCTCCAGTCTCCCTGAAGCAAGTGAATTCTCACTTTACTCCCCAAAACCTAGCTGATTCTACGAGACTAGGAATCCCGCCAGTTCTTGCAACAGCCCTTGTGAGTTCCAATCAATAATAATTTTATAAATATTTTAACAAATTCCTAATCTCACAAATTTTGTCACAGTTAATCAGCAATGGTGTTGCGCAGGAAGGAAGGCTGAAAATCTCTCCCATTGTATGATAGTTATCTAACCTCAGCGAACCGAAAGTCTTGCCACGTAGATATCCACAGAAAAAATGCGTCTTCTACTGAAATAATTATTGTTGGTCAATCACAGTCCTTGTTACTCCAATTTAAATGTACGTTCCTTAGTGGCATGGCTGCAAACAATGGCCGACCCACCGTCTCAAGTTCTGCGTGCTTCACCTGGCTTTCAGGCCATTAGCTCGCCAAGAAGATTTCTTCTAGCATCTCGCACGACGCAGTTTTTATGGCACACAGGCCCTCCTGCTATGCGCCTGCTGTGCGGAATCAGGACACAGAGACTTCCCTGTCCTATTACTGCTTGGAGTCTGCATTCAGCGTAGAACAATTTTATAACACTCTGGTGCTTCTAAATTATCTTATCTGTCATGAGTCAGGTAAAGAAAGCTCCGAAGGCTGCAGAAAATTACAGTACCTCCTCATCGAAGTAAAAGGAAATAAGAAGAAGAAGTCAGTAGCCGTGTAGTCATTGGCAGTATTGAATATTGTCTGCAGTTATAGTTCAGTGTCATATAATTGACTGTTCTGACTATTGGGCTGTGCATATTACATTATAAAACACAATGTGTGACAGATTGGGCATAAACTGCCACAACACCACTCCCAAAATTACAGCGACAAATATAATTCATTGGCTTCCATTAAACGTCACCAAATCCATCTCGCTCTCTAAAACTATACCATCACACTATCTACTGGCTCCATAGTCTGCATACCGGACACGGCTATGCTCACATAAAGGCAACACTCGCCTAGAGAAATGGAAGCTGCCTAAGCAGAAGTCCACGCTGGTTCACGAAAATGCACTTTTCCGGTACTGGAAAAATAACTTGGCTGATCACTCCAGATCACCGACTACTGACTCCAGTAACACCCTTTAGAACACCACCTGCGCCCCAGAGGGAGCAGGACACCACCTACAGGAGGTGGACAAAAAATATTGAAACACAGAAAACACGACACATTACCATGCAAGAAACCCATTAGAATTCAAAACAGCCTCTACTCGTGTCGGAATGGATGAATATATGACCTATATGATTTTCAAGGAAATTTTATAGCATTCTTCCTGAAAAATAGTGACAAGTTGAGGCAACGATGATGGTAGATAGCGATCACGCACCTTTTCCTGCAAAATATACCACAAAGGTTCCATATCAGATGGATCTTGTCACTGTGGTGGCAATAGTTGACCCTTAAACTCAAAAAAACACTGCTGGTGTGAACTATGTGAACAGGAGCGTTGTCGTCTTGGGAAACAGCATCACCTGTACCAGTCGTATCACCCGTCGTATTCGTTACATCCCACAGGACTTAGTCATGTGCGTCGGTGTTATCTGTTAGATCGCAGCGAGCCTAGAGGCTGACTAGTGTGGTTATTGTAAGCTAGTTCTACAGAGTGAGAAGTATTTAAACCGGCAAACTCTGGGTGGTTGTAGGGGACATCAAAACAAATATTTTCCCCAATGTAATTTTTTCGTATGAGGAGTAGTTAAACCGGTAGAGGAAGATTTCTCTGGCGGCAAATTAATTAACACTTTTCCATTTTTTTATGACCAAGAGACAACACATTACCTCAACCTAATTTCAATTACTGTAGATTTTCAAATATGCCTCCATTGACACGTAAACAAAGGTTACACCGTCGGATCATGTTCTGACACTGGCAAAAACCCCAGGAGTATCCTGAATTGTTCCTGCTGCTGCAACTATCCGGGCAACCAGATCCTCTTCTGATGCAACAGGAGTTGCGTAAACAAGGTTGCCCATCTCTCCCCACACAAAAAAGTCCTTAGGGGACATATCTGGGGATCGAGCAGGCCATGGTACAGAACCACCTCTGCCAATCCACGTATCTGGGAACTGTCGGTCCAGGAATCGACGCACACGACGACTGAAAAGTGCCGGCGCCCCGTCATGTTGGAACCACATGCGTTGTCTTGTAGGGAGCAGGTAGCTGATAAATCCGCTGTGCAGCTCGTCCGTTGTGGTGCGCTACGTAGTACGCACCAACCATATTAGTGTACTCACTCCAGGTGTATCGCTCCATTAGTAAACAGAGACAATGCACTACTACACTGGTGGACAGAAGTTGCCTACAACCGAAGAGCATAATACGCCCTCTAACAACTGAAGATCTTAACCCGGCCTCTAACATCTGAAGATTGTAATACGGCCTCTACCGGTTTAAATAATCCTCATGGGAAAAAAATACAATATTTGTTTAGATGTCCCCTACAACCTCCCAGAGTTTGTCGGTTTAAATACTTTTCATCCTGTATACTCTGCAATTCGTGTTAGGTGGAGGGTATTTGTGTTCGACCAGCTCAGCCAAAATGACTAGATAATCTTTAACATTAATGCCACCTTACAGAGTACCCAAGGGGATCATGGAATACCATGATATCGCTGCCAAAATCTTCACCGAAGCCCAGTCTTGTTTCACTCTTGGGAGTATTCTCTTCCAGAAATTGGAAACAGTATGAAAGAAGACTCATCCGACTGAGTGACCTTCTTCCATTACCATACAGTTCAGGTTTTATGGCTTCAACACCACGTTTTCCTGTTACGGGTATATGCATCATTGATGAATGGCTTTGGAATTTCGGCTCGCTCTGAAATTCCCTGCTTTGGCGTTCCTTTCGTGCTGGTTTCGTGCTGTCAGCGTTCGCGAGTGCGAATTTCAGTTCTGCAGTGACTATTGCAGCTGTCATCCTCTTATTTCTCGTCACAGTCCGCTTAAAATACTGTCGGTCACTATCACTCAACATACGTATTGTGGCTTAGCGGATGACGTCGCCCTCTTTTCCAGCATGCGGTATAAATCTTCCATTTGGTGCCTCTTGAAAACACCAAACACTTCAGCTACCTTGGTTGTGGATGCACGTGCCAAACGAGCACCAATCATTAGCCCAAGCGGATTAACTAAGCTGCGACATAACGCACTCACGATTACACCGAACACTGTTATGACCAAGACTGACAATGGAAGAAATTGCACAGGTGCCTTTACTGGTCAAATACAAGAGCACAACCTCAGGCTTGCTTAAGATCTGCATATATCTTCAACCACCCTTTTCTGGCCGTGTTTCCAGACTTATCCAACGTCAGTACACCAGCGAGAGCTGTCGGCTGACTCCCAACTTTCGCGGGATCCAAACTGCTTCTCGAAATTATTTAAGATTTAGGCCTTTTAGTCAAAGAGTATGGGAAGCAGAGTGTAGGCATTTTCATTGTCCCTTTCCTTGTTCCACTTACAGTGCTTCCTGGTTGGCTCCGAGGGCTATGGGACTTAACTTCTGAGGTCTTAAGTCCCGTAGAACTTAGAACTACTTAAACCTAACTAACCTAAGGACATCACACACATCCATGCCCGAGGCAGGATTCCAACCTGCGACCGTAGCGGTCGCGCGGTTCCAGACTGCAGCGCCTAGAACCGCTCGGCCAATCCGGCCGGCAGTGCTTCCTGCGAGAACTGTTACCGGCAATGAGTATTGAGAGACACGGGCCATCATGGCTGATCACAAACCTCTCAGTCAGTCATATAGGCTCTGGCCACAACCCATTTGCAGAATTAGGGACGAATTGGACAATCATCTCCGGGCCCCATCCAACGGATGCTGGCTGTGCCATACACAATTGACAGCTGAAAACCACACAATAGCAGCCAGGAAATGATATTATATTAAACCGTTACTAGTGAAATCAGACAACACCTGGAATCGAACTGCTGGGTGATGTCTCAGTTACAGAAGTGGTCTACAGCGTTCTTCTCAAACTATGACGTGTAGTTTCCACATCGAATTGTGTACTTGCAGAGCTACGTTTTCATAGATGCGCTGACGAGTCTTGAAATGATAAACACGTGCAGGATGAGAGACATCTGCTGATATCTGTGAGAAGAGGGACGTTGTTTTCCGATTTCGTTAGCAGCACGCGAGTGATTTTCGGTGCCTCGACTTAAGGCAGAAGAAGAGCGAGGATGATCGCTGAACGGAGCCGTTCTGGGGAGACTCACTTTTTTCAGGCGCTGCGTCCAGAGAACGAACGGAATCTGGCGCGAAAGTCTTGAGCGGCCGACGACCGTGGCGTGTCTAAAGCCACAATACCAGACAACGACGGCGGCGGCAGTAGGACACGCTGGAGTGGCCGGAAGAGTGCTGGCGCTCAGCTGTCATGGTTACGTGAGTTGCATGTCGTAGAGCATGTTAATCAATTTCTGGAACTGTAGACTGATTGCCTTGCGCAGCAATTTCGAGGTGTATTGCGTAGTCTTCTCTGACTAAAATACGGTCCTGCAAAATCACGCAAAAGTTGCTGATGTCAGCTTGGGATGTACTGTATTCCACGCCACTTTCCATCTCTTGTAATTGTTCCGGGGATATTTTTGTGCTATTCCTTTTTATCTTTAAATAGCCTTTATTTTAATTTTTTGGCAACATTGAACACACGTGGATGAGCGATACTTTTAATCAAGACAAGCTCATAGGATTTATCGATCTATAAAAAGTTCTGTGGCCTAAAATCTGCATCTACATCATACTCAGCAAGCCACGTAATGGTGTGTGACGGAAGGTACTTCTGGTACCACTAGCTGATCCCCACTACCCTGTTCCACTCGCAAAAGGTGCCTGGGAAGAATGACTGTCAGTAACTCTCTGTATATATTGAAATTTCTCGTCGTCGTCCTTTCGCGATATGGATGTGGGAGGAAGAAATACATTGTCCGACTACTCCCGGGAAACACTCTCTCCAAATTCCAGTAGTAAACCTCTACGTGACGGACAACGCCTCTCTTGTAGCGTCTGCCACTGGATTTTGTTGAGCATCTCTGTAACGCTCTCGCGCCCACTAAAGATCCCGTGACGAAACGCGCCGTTTTTTTCGGATCTTCTTTGCCTCTTCTATCAGTTCTACATGGTAAGGATCCCTGGCTTTCAGCAATACTTAAGAATCTGTCGAACAAGAGCCTTGGAAGCCACTTGTTTCGTAGATGAGTTACCTTCCTTAAGATTTTCCCTATGAATCTCAGTATGGCATCTGCTTTTACTACTACTTGTTTTATGTACTCATACCACTTAAGGTATCTGTAGATAGTTACTCCTATATATTTTACGGTAGCTACGTTTCCAGCAGCTTTTCATCAACAATGGAGTTGTACGGTAGTGGAGTTATTTCCCGTGTATTCGAAATACGTTACATTTATTTACCTTCCCGTTTATATACATTGTAAATAGTAACAGTCCTATCACATTTCCTTGGGATACTCCGGAAATTACCTTTACATCTGTCCCGTTAAGAGCACCGTGTTGAGATCTGTCTGCAAGTAAGTCTTGAATCAGGCTACAAATCTGGTCCGATTCTCGGTAAGCTCGTTTTTTTTTTTTTCACAAAGTGGCACTGCTGAGTCGTGCCAAACGCCTTCCTGAAGTCACCTGAAATCAAGGAACACTGCATGAACCTGAGCACTTCTGCCTTTAGCGCTATGGTTGTCATGGGGGAATAGAGCGACCTGAGTTTCACAAGATTTGTGTCTGCAGAATCCACGTCGATTTTTAGAGGAAATTTTGAGCAAAAAACACGTTCCATAATTCTACAACAGACTGATGGCAACGACATAGTTCTCTAATGGTGTGCATCTATCCTGCGACGCTTTTTGAATACGGGAATGGGCTGCGGGTTTTCGATTCGCTAAGCACTCTTCGTTGCTCCAGCGATTTGTGATGAACTGTTGGTAGAAGGGGAGCAACTTCTTTCGAAAGTGTGTGGAAACCTTACCAAATAGGACAGCGCGAATGATCCCAGTTTCCTTTGAGTCATGGGAGAGTCTCACAGATGATTATGAAACTGAATTGGCAGACACTTGAAGGCAGTAGCTAATTATCCCAAAAGAGCCTACTTACAAGGCTTCAGGATGCGTCTTTAAATGTTGAGTCTAAGAATATATTACAATCCCCTACATATCACTCCCGTAGGAATGGGGAAAACAAGATTAAACTAATTACATCGAGGCGACAAAAGCCATGGGATAGCGACATGCACAGATGGCGGTAGTATAGTGTTCACGAGGTATAATAGGACAGTGCGTTGGCGGAGCTCTCGTTTGTAATCTGGTGATCCATATGAAAAGCTTTCCGATGTGATTATGGCCGCACAACGGGAATGGTAGTTGAAGCTAAGCGCACGGGACATTCCACTTAGCAAATCGCTAGAGAAATCGAGATTCCGAGATCCAGAGTATGTCGAGAATACCAGTTGTCAGGCATCACCTCTCACCACAGACAACGCAGTGGCCAACGGCCTCGCTTAACGACCGAGAGCAACGGCGTTTGCGTGGAGTTGTCAGTGCTAGCAGACAAGCAACGCTATGTGAAATAACCACAGAAATCAATGTGGAACGTACGACGAAAACATCCGTTAGGACAGTGCGTCGAAATTTGGCCTGAAAAGGGTGGCAACGGACGACCGACGCGAGTGCCTTTGCTAACAGCACGACATCGCCTTCAGCGCCTCTCCTAGGCTCGTGACCATATCGGTCTGACCCTATACGACTGGAAAACTATGGCCTGGTCAGATGTCCCGATTTCCGTTGGTAAGAGCTGATAGTAGGGTTCGAGTGTGGCGCAGATCCCACCAAGGCATGGACCCAGGTTTGTCAAAAAGTCACTGTGAAAGGTGTCGGCTGTATTTACATGGAACTGAAGCGTTGGTTGACTGGAAAGGGTTATATTCAGACACTTGGAGACCATTTGCACCCATTTATGGATTTCATGTTCCCAAACAACGATGGAATTCTTACGGATGACAAGCGCCATGTCACCGGGCCACAGTTTTTCTCCATTGGTTTGAAGAATAGCCTGGACAGTTCGAGCAAATGATTTGGCCATGTAGGTCGCCCGACATGAATCCCATCGAACATTTATAGGACATAATCGAGATGTCAGTTCGTGCACAAAACTGTTCACCGGCAACATTTTTGCTGTTGCGGACGGCTGCATTGGCAGCATAGCTGAATATTTCTACAGGGGACTTCCGACGACTTGTTGAGTCGACGACAAGTACTACGCCGGGCAAAAGGAGGCCAGGCAAGACACAATATTAGAAGGTATCCCAGGACTCGTCTTACATTAGTGTACATCGCGCACAGAGGCATTTAGTCGATCAATCTTCCTGCGCTCCATACATGAATGGATTGGGAAGAAACCTTAACAGGTAAAATGGGAAATACGCTCTGCCATGAACTTCACAGCGGTTTGCAGAGTACAGATGTAGATGTATCTGGCGATACAGAATTCGAGTGCGAGTGCTGTTTCCGAGTGCCGATCTGACAAACTAAGGCTTGGCATGTTGTGCTCCAGGAACAGTTGAAAAAGAAGTGAGATCACTATTGTCCATGTGAGAGCATAACGGATGTACTGAGTGCGTACGACCAGGACGGCCATGAAAGCGTCCGTGACACGGGAGGCGGTTCCGGCGGATCACGGACGCGAGACTCGAGGACTCATTGTCAGCTGTCGTAAGGCTATGTGTCAATGATTTTTTTAAATTTGACTGACAGGCTAGCCGCGGTGGTCTCGCGGTTCTAGGCGCGCAGTCCGGAACCGTGCGGCTGCTACGGGCGCAGGTTCGAATCCTGCCTCGGGCATGGATGTGTGTGATGTCCTTAGGTTAGTTAGGTTTAAGTAGTTCTAAGTTCTAGGGGACAATTGACCACAGCAGTTGAGTCCCATAGTGCTCAGAGCCATTTGAACCATTTTCGTAGCGTAACCTAAAACATTCTTGGCAGGGCTGATATTTTGACAGGCCAATATTTCCGAAGGTTGTTTGGTTGTTTGGGGGAAGAGACCAAACAGCGAGATTATCGGTCGCATAGGATTAGGGAAGGATGGGGAAAGAAGTCGGCCGTGCCCTTTAAAAGGAACCATCCCGGCATTTGCCTGGAGCGATTTAGGGAAATCACGGAAAAGAAATCAGAATGGCCGGACGCGGGATTGAACCGTCGTCCTTCCGAATGCGAGTCCAGTGTGCTAACCACTGCACCACCTCGCTCGGTAATATTTCCGAAGTAGGAATTACTATGAATTTTCCGGTTTTTATTATTATTATTATATAGTTATCAGCTCATTCAGATGGTACTATGGTATAATTAGAGTGACCTGAAACCGAAACATACAACGTGAATCTCAACTGCACCGATGCAATTTTTCTCTGAGTATTTTGGTATATTGCTTGGGGTCTATGTTGGCTTGTTACAGAGTAATTGAATTTATTTATTTATATGTCTGGATGAGAAATGGGAGAAATTTCGGAACCCTTCCAGATGTACACAGGTGTCCGACAAGGAGATGGACTTTCACCAATCCTGTTACCATAGTCTTAGACAAAATTGTCAAACAATGGGAAGAACAAGTTAAAGGAATACAGCTCGGAAGAACATGTGAAACAAGAACAATCATAAAATGTCTGGAATTTGCAGATGACATAGCCATACTTAGTAATAACACACAGGAGGCAAAGGAAGCACGAACACCTACATGAAATAGCTGCCAAAACAGGTCTACAGATATCGAATGAGAAGACTCAATACATGGACTGGCAAACCAACAATGTATACATCACGCAAAAAAATGTATGGATCCGTAAACATAGTCAAAAAATTATAATATTTAGGTGAATACATACAAATAGGAGGATCAAACAAGGCATCCAACATAGAACGAACAGAAAGATTCCAGAAAGCTTACAAACTCACATGGTCACATTATAATAAGAAAAGCATATCAAGACAGGCCAAAATTAGACACTAAAAAACTGTTGTATTACCGGAAGCACTATATGTCTCAGAAACGACCACAAATGGAGCATTATGCATTACAGAGACAGAAAAAATAGAACGCAAAATTCTCAGGAAAATATTCGGACTAATACACAAAGATGGCATATGGATGAAATGACCTACCAATGAGTTATACCAACACACTGACAGTCTCACAGACATAATCAGAAAACACAGACTAAATTTCTACGGACACATACAGAGAATGGACAACACCAGACCTAGGAAGAGAATCTTTGATGTAGTAAAACATTCAAGCCTTAAAACAAATTGGTATCATGAAACAGAGGAAGACATAAGGCAGCTGAGGATCAACAAACAAATGATAAAAGACAGAAAAGAATTCAGGAACAACATTAGGAACGCAAATTTTATGGTAAATGAGAAGAGGAAGGCGGGAGCATTAAGGAAGGAACGAAGGAAACAAGAGGATAGTCAAAGGATGAAGAGATTTTGGGAAGAGAAAAGTAAGAAAGGGTAGAAGTGAAAACTGTGTCATCATGAGATATTTGAGTCCAAACACTGTCCGTAACGGCAAAAATGATATGAATGAATGAATGTCTGGATGAACAGACTTTGTTGACTATAGATAGCTATACGAAATTACTTCGAAATAAAGAGCCACAGCGCATACTGTCGACAGTTGCAGGGCTATGCAGATATTTTCAGTCCAATACAGGAACACAGATAAATGAAGACAACAAAAAAAAAAAAAAATGGTTCAAATGGCTCTGAGCATTATGGGACTCAACTGCTGTGGTCATCAGTCCCCTAGAACTTAGAACTACTTAAACCTAACTAACCTAAGGACATCACACACATCCATGCCCGAAGCAGGATTCGAACCTGCGACCGTAGCAGTCGCACGGTTCCGGACTGCGCGCCTAGAACCGCGAGACCACCGCGGCCGGCTGAAGACAACAAATCAAACTAAATGGAATTACTTCGAAGTAAATTCACTGAATGCGAATAACTTGACTTCAGCTGTGTTAGCTACAGCTGTGATTGGTGACATGAGAAAATTTTTACCGGACCGGGGGGGGGGGGGGGGGGGGGGAATGACTCTGAGCACTATGGGACTTAACATCTAAGGTCAACAGTCCCCTAAACTTAAAACCACTTAAACCTAACTAACCTAAGAAGATCACACACATCAATGCCCGAGGCAGGATTAGAACTTGCGACCGTAGCAGCAGCGCGTTTCTGGACTGAAGCGCCTAGAACCGCTCGGCCACAACAGCCAGCTACCGGACCGGGACTCATACCAGAATTTTCCGCTTATCGCGAGCCGTCCAGCGCCTCCCAGACCGACCCGAACTTCCATATACAACACTGTCTATATCCCTATAACTCTCGATAAGAGGGAAATCCGGGTTCGACTCCCCGTCAGGCACAGTTTCTCATACATCACCAGTAAGTGGTACAACTGCACCTAACACAGATAAAGCCAAGTAATTCGCACTCAACGAATTTATGTCGTATTAGTTGCATTTAGTATTTGTTACCCTCAAATATCTGTGTACGTATACTGCAGTGAAAATATCTGCAACTCTCCACGGTATGTGTACTTGCTGCTGAGAACAGTAACGCCCATTTCACTCTCCGTGTTCAAGTTTGCCTTCAGTAGTGCTCTGTTCTTTCTCAGATTTGTCTTTTCCGGCACTTTTAATCGTTTATTAACAGCGAGACACATCAGTGCACGTAGGTTCACTGACGAAGTGTTGGCCGCTATTCAACTCGCGTACGGATTCACTCCATGCAAATGGAGAGCGACTCATCGATCCTATGTTGAGCTGCTCCCGCAACGTCAGAAAGCACGCGTTACTGTAGTATAACATCTGAAGGTTCTGTGTTTTGCTCTGTACATTGTGACAGCGTATACAGACTTTTCCGCTGTGTGGAGATTGTTTCATATAAACATTGGCATTGTGCTAAGATATCCAAAATCTCATAATTGCAGTATTAATCAGTAACAAACCATCAGAGATCAAGGGACCCTTGTACAAAATATTCCAGAAAATATCGTAGAACAACTTCTGAAATTTTGTAGGTGGAGTTCGAGATCACCCGACATAATAAAAAAATTACAGGACAGTCTCCGTGTCTCCCTAACGCAGTATGCCTAGTCTTCTGGGGCAGTCAGCCGAGTAACGTGTTTAGTTCGAAGCAACGATTCGCCAAGTTTATCACCTCTCATCTTCGCTAGGAGTTACGGTGTATCGGAAGCTTTGAAAAAATGCACCCACGTAAGAGGAATTTTAAGGAAGAATTAATCAACTAAATGCGATTGCAGAAAATTGGGTTTGAACATCTACTTCAAGAAAAAAACGTTCTGATCACGATCAGATAACTTCAACAGTGCCTTTGGAACTGCTTCCCCATAATACTTTGTAGTCGAAATAGTTATCATTCTATAGTATAATGTTTTTCCAGATTTTTGTCGTATAGAACAAATGAGATTTTTCTAAGTACAATTGTACAGTTCCGTAGTCACTCATCTCATCTCTTATTAATTCTCCAAATACTTTTATGTGTTGTTGTTTGCTAGCAAGAGATGTATTCAAATCAGCAATGGATAGCTGCGAGCCGGCCGTTGTGGCCGATCGGTTCTAGGCGTTACAGTCAGGAACCGCACGACCGCTAGGTCGCAGGTTCGAATCCTGCCTCGGACATGGATGTGTGTGATGTCCTTAGGTTAGTTAGGTTTAAGTAGTTCTAAGTTCTAGGGAACTGATGACCTCAGATGTTAAGTCCCATAGTGCTCAGAGCCATTTGAACCATTTGATAGCTCCGCATTACCTGTACTGTTATTATTGTCTTACGGAAAGTACGTTAACTCCATTTCTGTTGTTCAGTCTACGCATCAGTATCGTATAGTTATCAGACTTCTGATTGGTTTCGTGTCGCCCATCTCCATCCTAAGATTCTATCCTCTACATGCCTTCTATGCAGGACAGGTCCAATAATCCCTTCTACGTATTCTAATATTTGATTATTTCCACAATTTTCGATTTATCGCTTTCCTCAGGTGCCTTGTTAACGATACTCAGGTGCTGAACTATATGCGCATTGCTTCTTACGGTAAAGTTTTTGCATATTTTTATTTACTCTGCATTGTTCTACGAAGGCTTCCCTCTGTACGCTATATGTGCACCTAATTTCTAACATCCCACTTAATAGTGCATTTAATTTTCAGTATCTTCATTTACGGTCATCCAACTTTCATGTCAAAACTCTATGTTGCAACTGTACAGTTGCTAAATCTTCTTATTTGGTGGCAGTAGGGGACATTTGTTTAAGAAGAAGCCTTTTTATTCTATGCCATTCTGCTTTTGTGCGCCTCCATCGCTAAGTGTTCAGCCGGCACGGTAGCGCAGCGTGTTCAGTCGTAATAAAAAAAAAAAAAAAAAGCTGAGTGACAGGATCAACAACGAACTACAACGGATGTCATGTGACGTCCGCTACGACCAAATATAACGAACATTAACGAATAAAATGCAAAAAAAAGAAAAGAAAAAAGTCGTCAGTGTAAACGGCTGCGAGGCGGAGGACCCGTGTCCGATTCTCCAAGGATTTTTCAGCATCGTGATGTCGACTGAAGAGCTGCTCGAGTGAGATGCAGCGGCTCCAGTGTCTGGAAAGTCAGAAGAACGACTGGGAGCTTGGTGTGCTGACCCCCCCCCCCCCCCCCCCCCCCCCCACACCACGAGGCAGATAACGACACGGCAGCCGGTCGACGTCCCTTGGGCTTTGAAAGGCCTGGGCGAGAAGCTTATTCTGCTTTTGATGCCTCCATCCGTTCGGCCATATTGCGCAATTTTGCTTCTTATACGCGACAGTTCCTTCAGTTTATCTACTGTGTGCACCCCAATGCTGACGTTCACAAGACGCAATTACTCTTTACAGTTTTCCTTTCTAAATCCTTAACGCAAATTTTATGCAGAAAGGTATTTTTTTTCTTCAATGTCACCCTTACTAATCACCAAAAGGACTATCCATATACAAGTCGTAACATTAATACGTATCTAACCCTTAAGATTTTATTCCTGTTTTAAAATTTTCAGTTGTTTCTTGGATAGTTTCTTACGTCTACGCGTACCGTGGCGACAAGCTGCAAACTGGCCGTAGCCTCTTTCTGGCATTTCATTTTTACAAAAAATTGTGGACTGTACATCAGTCTTTGTATTTTACTCTCATTATTCTTAGAATGGACTTCAACAGAACTGAACGACTTATTTCACTCTATATTGTTTAAGACGTTCTACAGGTTCACAAATGCCACACAGACATCCTGTATTTTTTGTATACTTTCCATTATTCAGCACAAGGTCGAAGAGGCTCCTCTCTTCCCTTTATTTCCTCTGAAGTGAAATTGATTTTCGCCGAGTAGCCACTCAGTTTTTCTTTTTACCCCACAATTCAGTATTACTTATGACTATTAACAAGTGTATAACAATACAAAGAATGGTTTATACACTGAAGCGTCAAAGAAACTGCTATAGGCGTGCGTATTCAAATACAGAGATATGTAAACAGGCAGAATTCGGCGCTGCGGTTGCAAACGACTATGTAAGACAACAAGCGTCTGGCACATTAGTTACATCAGTTACTGCTGCTATAATGGCAGGTTATCAAGATTTAAGTGAGTTTGAACGTGGTGCTATAGCCGGCGCACGAGCGATGGGGGACAGCATCTCCGAGGTAGCGATAATGTGGGGACTTTCCCGTACGGCCATTTTACGAGTGTACCGTGAATATCAGGAACCCGGCAAAATATCAAATGTCCGACACCGCTGCGGCCGAAAAAATATCCTGCAAGAACGACTGAAGAGAATCGTTCAACTTGACGGAAGTGCAACCCTTCCGCAAATTTCTACAGATTTCAATGCTGGGCCATCCACAAGTGTCAGCGTGCGAACTATTAAACGAAACATCACGGATATGAGCTTTCGGAGCCGAAGGGCCCAGTCGTGTACCCTTGATGAGTGCACGACACAGAGCTTTACGCCTCGCCTAGGCCCGTTAACACCGACATTGGACTGTTGATGATTGGAAACATGTTGCCTGGTCGGACGAGTCGAGTTTCAAATTGTATCGAGCAGATGGACGTGTACGGGTATGGAGAAAATCTCATGAATCCATGGACACTGCATGCCAGCAGGGGACTGTTCAAGCTGTGGAGGCTCTAATGGTGTGAGCGTGTGCAGTTTGAGTGATATGGAACACCTGAAACGTCTAGATATGACTCTGACAGGTCACACGTGTGTGAGCATCCTGTTTTATCACCTGCATCCATTCATCTCACTTGGGCAATCCCAGTAGGACAATGCGACACCCCATATACCCAGATTTGCTACAGAGTGGCTCCAGGGAGTTTAAACACTTCCGCTGGTCACCAGACCCCCTAGATATTAACGTTACTGAGCATATCTGGATGTCTTGCAACGTGCTTTGCAGAAGAAAACTCCAGCCCCGTCGTGCTCTTACGGATTTATGGACAGCCCTGCAGGATTCATGATGTCAATATCCTCCAGCACTGCTTCAGACATTAGTCGACTCCATGCCACTTCGTGTTGTAGCACTTCTGCTTGCTCACGGGGTCCATACACAATATTAGGCAGGTGTGCCAACCAGTTTCTTTGGCTCTTCAGTGTAGTAGTCAAACTATATTGGCATCCTTCATTTTGTAGTGTGATAATAATGTGTTTCATGAAATCTAATTAGTCCATATAAATAAATTTTGTCATTTCGCCCAACAAAGACTTCTCCAAAGCTGTAGATTCATCTAATGTTAATATACCACAATAACAGTCAACATTAAGTTCCTTAGATAATATGACGTTTCGGTGTATATCCTGGAAAGTGACCATCACCGAAACAAAGCTTGTAAGTAAAGATAAGAACACTTAAAAGTGGTAAAATTTACAAAGAGAAACGTAGAAGACAAGAATTACATATTAATTACTGCGAAAATGAAAACTAATGCTCATTAGGATAACGGTGAGCCAATAATATTACGGCGATATTTCAATACAGATAAGAATAAAGATTGTCCAATAGCCGTTTAGCGTTTCACACCTAAAAATGTACGCACAACAACCTGTGTACCATACAGATACACATCAATTTTTATAACATAAAGATTTCATATCTGACAGACACGTCCTCTGATGTGGACATAACAATAGACGCCACTAAAAATGGGTTATGTGCCTGAATACTGGTCCGGCAATTCAATATCTTTACACGTAACTCACAATGTACAGCAAGAAGTCTTTTAACAACACAAATGTATAACAGCATAATGCATACTAATCTACAACTTCTACATCATCGTAGTTTAGTTTCAATACCAGTGCTATACAGCTCTGAACCGGCCTACCGGGACCGTGTAGTTGGTGCGAGAGCGTTCAGAGGTGCTCCAGAAGCTGCTTAAAGACAAGAGTTGCCGGCAATCATTCCTCCCTCGAGCCATTCGTAAATGGAACGGGGAAGCGGATCGGATAGTGGTACTAGAAGTGCCCTCTGCCACTCATAGGCAGACCAACAACTTATCATGGTTTTAAGGGAGATGAAGAACAGCCGATCCTGATGTTAAGGGATGTAAATGTCCACTGATCAACTACATCGCATTTTCTTGGATTGGGTGGCAATGACTTATAAACATAAAAAACTGACTTACTTTGTTTGCTGTTGCTGTATTATGTCATACCGTATCATATTTTGGGGTAACTCCAGAGACCGAGAAACTTTAATAATGTAAAGGCGTGTAAGAAGATTCATTTGTCCTGCAAATTAAAGGACAGCATGCTTCTTGCTTCATGAAGTTTTTATATCTTCGTTTTCACTGCGAGAGCACATGGTGAAAATTGATTCACTTTAGAAGAAAATGAAGACACATATACGCGCTGAGCGGTATAGCAAGTACCAAAAGGCTACACAATTCTTAACATTTCGAGTTGGCTGCCCTCTGTTTTCGATTACTGACAACATAAGACATGTAACGGTAGTAGCTACTTCGCTGCCTTGCCAAATGTTGTTGTGTTGTACGAGTCAATTGAGAAATAAACAATGTAATCAACGTGTGTGAACAAGAAAGTCTCAATAGTCCGCTCCCGCGAGTTATTGTTACATCCGTATATGATTTAAGGAAATGAGCAAGGAAGTGTAGAATTTAACGTCGCGTCGACAGCGCGCAAGGACGGGTGACATTTATATCGTAGCTGTTGATCTGTACGAAAAGCGAGCTCACCCATGAGTTGCCCGTACTGATCAGGCAACAAGAAAACATTTCCCCTCTCACGACCCCGCTTGACGCGTTGGCTACAGAGGCGGACGAAAGTATTCACTCAGGTCACATGGGTATCTCACGGTCAATTGTGACTGATGCATACACGGAATGTCTAACTGCGTGTGTTCCATAATGTAGGGAATATTCCGAAAGAGGTCGACTATGCGAATGTGACCGTACCCTCTACCTGGAACGATAGTTCTGTATTACCATCACAGGCGTGTGTTTCGCGCGGAACACAAGTAATCAGACACTGCCCCGGCTGACAAGGTAACCGCAGTCGGAAGGCACAACTCAGCGGCAGCAAGCAGTCAGCGTGCGCGAGGCAGCTGCCTCGTACTACAGGACAGCACAGGTCTCGTCAAAAAAGACCGACGTAGCGCCTCGCCCCGTAAAGGTAGGGAAACGACAGTGGAAGAGCGAAGGCTTATTGTGAGGCTGCATAGCGAGAGAAAATGATATGTAGGAACAGGCAAGGTCGTCGACCGAAGATGAAGAAATGGAAAGAAGAAAAAACTCTCGCCAGTCGTCCATTGCAGGGGCGTCCTCAGAAACTCACGAACAGAGACGAGAGGAAGATAATTCGAATGCTGAAAAACGACCCGCGGACAAAGGCCCCTGCTTCAGCGGCAGAACTGGCAGAAGGCGTTCGTACCGAAGTTTGTGTTAGCACAGTGCGCAGATGCCTCAACAGTGCTGGGTACAATGCCTGAGTGCCAAGGAACAAACCGTTCGACAGTAAGTGTAACGCAAACAAGCGGATGGTTTTTGCAGAAGAATTTGTCGCCAAGGATGTAACCTTTTGGGACCAGATTCTGTGCAGTGATGAATGCAAATTTACTTTGAGCCATATGAATGGCCGCAGTTTAGTGCTGCGTCAAACAAACACAGAGTGGGAGCCCAAAAACATGCAAGCAACCATCAAACATGAAGGTGGCAGTGTGGTGGTGTGGGGATGCATGTCTTCCAGAGGTGCTGGCGAGGTTGTCTTATTGAAGGCACCATGGACACATTTGGCTATCTCGATATACTCAAACAAAATCTGTCGAAAAGAGGTACGAAGTTGGATCTCGGAGGTGACTTTTATTTCCAACAAGACAACGATGCTAAGCGTACGGGAGAAACTATCAACCTGTGGATCCTATACAACTCGCCTCATCGCCTCATTACCCCACCACACTGTTCGGACCTCAGTCCAATCCAAAACATCTGGAATGAACTGAAAACGAGACCACACAAACGACCTGTGAGAAGTTTGACACATTTGCGTCCATTGATAGAAAAAGAATGGGTAAATATCGGTTCGCATATAACGAAAAAGGTTGTTTACTCCATGCCTCAAAGGCTGAGGGCTGCAATACAGAGAAAGGGACGCATTACCAAATACTGACTGCTGAGTGTCTGAATCCTTTTGCCGATTGTATATTTCGATTTTTTTTACATAAGACGCATTTTGTTACTTGTTCTGCATATCTTCACCTTGACATATGTAGTACACATTTGTAAAGAATAAAATATATGTTTAGAGTTAAAAACACATTTAAGGTTTACTTCTCTGGTTATTCCCAGTGCCTGAATACTTTTTTCCGCCTTTGTACGTCATTCTTTCTTCACTCTTCGCATTACCTTGATTCTTTCCATAGGAACACGAACGGGAAAGAAGACACTGTGTAGACAATAGTATCGATTACTACACGAAAACTTCTCGAGAAGTTGATCTAATGGGGTTAATATTTATAACACTGATGACTGACGAAATGTGTGGGAGAAACAGGCGATCAATAAGAGAGACGGAATGATTTAAAGAAAAGAAAGAAGCCTGTAAATATATGTGTATACGAATTAGTTTATTTTAAATTGGTCTAAACTTGGAAATACTTTGACATGTGCTATATCCTTGTAAAAAGAGATCTACGGATGAATAAAGCTACTACTACTACTACTACAATATGGGAGAGTTGGTCGCTCTAGTTACACACCGTTAGGTGGCTTACTGAGTACTGCTTAGTACAGTTGTAGATGAACATGTAGAGTTTTCGCGTCACCGTTAACGAGAAATTATCATGTCCCTGAGGATCAGTCATAAAAATAGAGAAATAGCTATGAGATGCTCAGTGTAGTTTTATTTCATATGATGCGATCCTTTGTCTGATGAGTTTGTATTAGAGAAGCGATGCACTTACCGTGGCGGCTGCGTGTGTGTAAAAGACTGCCCTTTCGGCGGTTGTGCAGGGCGCCCTTTGAAGAGCGCAGACAGCAGACAGCAGCACGTCGCGTTTCGTCACTTCCTTGCCGTAACGAGGTGTTTGCCGGTCACGCGCCGGCGGCCCCCTTACCACACGGCCGGGATATCACCGCGGCCGCGAGATCTCAGGTTCAAGCCGCGACTCAACGGCTGCTGACGCACCCGCCTTGTTATATGCACACTCACGTGGAGGCGGCTAATCTGCGCTACCGTTAGCGGGAAGACGGACCGCTACCACAGTGAGGATGCACCTTCAGTTCACGTCTTGCAACACTTCCGTCTTTTTAATTCCTCTGGAGACCCCAGCTGATAACATTCTGTCATTACGGGATGCTATACAAATGTCCCCCGATGTGTTAATAACAACCTCTTACGTTTTAGTTCCATGTAAGGCTATACTGACTATACACATTCGTTAGAAGACAGACGGCAAACCTACGCTTATAGCATTTGTAGATTCAGAGAAGTATTTAAAAGTATTGACTTGAACACACTCTTGTAATTCTACGAGCAGCTGAGATAAAATACAGGGAACCTTCCACAAAAACCAGTCTGCTGTTGAAGGGCAAGAAAGGCAGGCAATAATTGAGAAGCATTAAAGACAGGATTGAAGCCTACTCTCTTATATTACTCAGTCATTTGGAAAGGGACTTAAAGTTCAAGAAGAAGAAATCAGAACTTTCAGGTTTGCTGATGACGTTACACATCTTTCTGAAACGGCGAAGGTCTTCGAAGAGCACTTAAAAGGAATGGATAGTGTCATGTAAAGAGGTTATAAAATGAACGCCAGCAAAAGCAGAACGTTGTTGTTGCTGTTGTGGTCTTCAGTCCTGAGACTGGTTTGATGCAGCTCTCCATGCTACTCTATCCTCTGCACGTTTCTTCATCTCCTAGTACTTACTGCAACCTACATCCTTCTGAATCTGAATTCACCTCTTGGTCTCCCTCTACCATTTTTACCATCCACGCTGACCTCCAATGCAAAATTTGTGATCCCCTGATGCCTCCGAACATGTCCAACCAACCGGTCCCTTCTGCTTGTCAAGTTGTGCCACAAACTCTTTTCTTCTCCCCAATTCTGTTCAATACCTCCTCATTAGCTATGTGATCTACCCATCTAATCTTCAGCATTCTTATGTAGCACCACGTTTCTAAAGCTTATATTCTCTTCTTGTCCATGTTTCACTTCCATACATGGCTACACTCCATACAAATACTTTCAGAAACGACTTCCTGACACTTAAGTCTATACTCGATGTTAACAAATTTCTCTTCTTCAGAAACGCTTTCCTTGCCATTGCCAGTCTACATTTCATATCCTCTCTACTTCGACCATCATCAGTTATTTTGCTCCCCAAATAGCAAAACTCCTTTACTACTTTAAGTGCCTCATTCCCTAATCTAATTCCCTCACCATCACCCAACTTAATTCGACTACATTCCATTATCCTCGTTTTGATTTTGTTGATGTTCATCTTATATCCTCCTTTCAAGACACTGTCCATTCCACTCAATTGCTCTTCCAAGTCCTTTGCTGTCTCCGAAAGAATTATAATGTCATCGGCGAGCCTCAAAGTTTTTATTTCTTCTCCATGGATTTTAATACCTACTCCGAATTTCTCTTTTGTTTCCTTTACTGCTTGCTCAATATACAGATTGAATAACATCAGAGAGAGGCTACAAACTTGTTTCACTCCCTTCTCAACCACTGCTTCCCTTTCATGTCCCTCGACTCTTATAACTGTCATCTGGTTTCTGTACAAATTGTAAATAGCCTTTCGCTACCTGTATTTTACCCCTGACACCTTTAGAATTTGGAAGAGAGTATTCCAATCAACATTGTCAAAAGTTTTGTCTAAGTCTACAAATGCTAGAAACGTAGGTTTGCCTTTCCTTAATCGTTCTTCTAAGATAAGTCGTAAGGTCTGTATTGTCTCACGTGTTCCAACATTTCTACGGAATCCAAACTCATCTTCCCCGAGGTCGGCTTCTACTAGTTTTTCCATTCGTCTGTAAAGAATTCGCGTTAGTATTTTGCAGCTGTGACTTATTAAATTGGTAGTTCGTAGCGTACTTAAATCAGAAGATGCTGAGGAAAGTAGATTAGGAAATGAAAAGTAAACGTACGAAATAGTGCTGCAAAGTAATCCATCCAAATTTTTTATGTGAAAAAATTCTTAATACATTTTAAATAAAATAGACGCTATTAACATTCTAAACATTTATTGGATTTGTTGACGGAGCATCAGCCTCACCGCTTCGTCACTTTTCGAAGGTGTTCTTTAAGTTTTGGAAACAGATGAAAATCGGATGGGGCCAAGCCGGGACTGTATGGAGGATGATCGATGACAGTGAACCCAAGGAGTGGTATTGTTGCAGGTGTCGCAGCACTCGTGTGTGGTCTGGTATTTGACATGCTGAAGGAGAGGGTGCTCCATATGTGGACGAACTTTTCGAATTCGAAAGTCGATTACAGCACGCTGTTTCTTACTCATCGATATAGATTACATACCGCCATGTAACACGCTATAATTCGGAGCCCTCTAGCGGCGGAGGGCTAGAAATATGTAGACATGAAGAATAACGATGTAGGATGTTAATAACGTTTCTTTTACTTAAAAAGTCTTAAGAGTTTTCACATAAAAATTCTAGAAAATTACCTTCTGGATGCCCCTCGTAGTTTTGTGGTTTGTACTGAAAAGTAACTCGTGACGGTAGAAGTAGAGAGGATATAAAACGCAGACAACAGAACGAAAATAATTTCTGATAAGGGCAAATCAGATAAGTCGAACATAAATGTAAGTGAAAGAATGTCTCTTCTGCATGTATTTGTCTGGAGCTAGTCTTGTACGGAACTGTAACGTGAAACATAAGCATCTCAAACAAGAATAGAATAGACACTTTTGAAATATAGTTATACAGAAGAATGCTGATGGTAGCATGGGTAGATAGGATAACTAAAGGGGAAATACTGAATCGAACTGAGAGAAAGCAAAAATTGCGGCGCGACTTGACTAAAGGAGAAGATCAGTTGATACGATACATTCTGTGGTATCAAGCAGTTTGTTTACGAGACTCAGAAAAGGGAACACCTCTTAATACCAGAGTATCACTTGCACCCCACTTCGTCAATATTTTGTTGGATATATTCCAATCTCTGCCTTCCCCTACAATTATTACCCTTTACAATTACATCAAGCACCCTGGAAGTTATTCCTTGGTGTCTCAATGCATATCCTACACCCTGTCCTTCTTCTTACCTGTTTTCCAAATTTTCATGTCCTCGTCTGTTGTGTGGAGAACCTCCTCATTTCTTATCATTCCACCTAAATTTCAACATACTTCTGCATCACCACTTCTCAAACGCTTCGATTCGACTCTTTTCTGGGTCTCCCATAGCCCATCATTCGAGTACATGCATTGCTTTACTAGAAACGTACATTCTCGGAAATTTCTTCCTCAATTGCAGATATTGGTGCAGTAACTGGAATATTTCCACTTTTGAGCGAAAATGAAATTTTACTACCATTGCATAGTTTGAAACTGCTCCATCATGTGGTGCAAGAATAAGGCCTGTCCTTGGGATCAGTTAGTAATAACACAGGGAACGGATCTGTAGACATTGGGTGTTTGGGGTAAGAACCAGACAGTAGTCAGGTTCTGACATGTGAAATACAGCCAAGAGGTTCTCAGTGATTGATATTTTTAGACTTCTTGTTAAGCTGTCTAACATTAAGAGTACTGATAATGAAAATTTTACTATTTCAACGTACATGTTCTTTGAGTATTCAACTGTACATAAGCATGAAGTTCACTCTAGTTCATCATTATCACATCTTATCTAGAATGATTTCTACTGAAACCTGATATTGTCAGGAAGGATCAGGAAGGAGGCAGCGGTCTTCACATAATTTATTAAATACATTTCTTTTAACACAAACAAACTTCTAATGCCCAGACTGCAATTTTCATTATAGAATTAAGGTGTGGTGACTTATTTGGTTGCTTTCTAAAACTATCATCAGATCGTTCAAATTTTTACAAACGACTTGAACATGCATCGAAAAACATTGTAATTAGTTACAGTCATACAATGACATACTTCGTATTGTGGGCCAACATGACTAAGACAGTATTTGTTAAATGATTTAAGGAGAATGGGCCAGGAGGTAAACCATCATCTTGCAATCAAAATATCCACGGGTGTACTGCCAGTCTATAGTGTCCAACGGGCACAATATTTCGGCGATCAAACATGTCGCCATCATCAGGTGATGATATTTTGATTATCAAATACGCCAGGAGAAACTCAAGAATCACATCATCATCTCGCAAGTTGCAGGTATTAAAGAAGGAAAATAGCCAGTTACATTAGTAAAAACTGCATCAAATGCCCATTACTTGTTTAGTATTTTATCCTTCCTCAGCAACTGTAGATATATGTAACAAAATAATAAGCAATCAGTTGCTTAAAAGAAATTTTATTTTATTTCAAGAAACTGTAAAAGAAATTAAATTTCTTTTATGCAGTTGGTTGATTGTTATTTTTTACGCCCATTATTTACTTTTACAACCTCCTAGTTCCAATAAGAACGGAGTTATGAAAAAAAGCATTTTCCAGCCCCTGGCATACAGGCTGCCCCACATAACAGGAATGTTGTGTGGGAATGGCACTGGCCTGCCAGATTGACCTGCTTTGCAGGGCAGCCTATGTATCAGACGCAATTAACTGTTCTGGGCCCTAACATGTAGGCTGCCTCACATGACAGGAATGTTGTTTTATCGACCTGCTCTCCATGGCGGCCTGTGTATCAGATGCAAATAAATGCTTTTCAAGCCCCTGATGTGTAGCCTGCCCTGCATGACGTGGGAGAAGTATCGGCCTGCTTAATTGAACTGTACTTCTGGGGCTATATGTGCCAAAAGAGTATGGCTGGGTACAGAATGGATAGTGGAGGGTATGAACAGAGAGGGGGGAGGAGGAAATGGGCAAAGAGATGAGAACAGGGGAGGCAGGTGGAAGATACAGAAGGACAGTGGGAAGGACGAAAAGGAAGTGTGGGAGGCTGAGTTTGAGAAAGGGGGAGGAAGATATGGCGAGATTTTAGAAATTCTGGAAGAATCTTATCCATGACTTTTCCATTATTTGATCGCTCATTAATACAGTGCTTATTTCATCCTCAAGATATATGATGACTGAAGTACTCATGAACTTACTTGCGTTTCTTTCTTGTTTTGGTCAAAGTCACGTATGAATACGAAACTCTTCTTAACACCCAAAGTACAACCGTCACACTCTGGCTGAACATAGGAATACCACCTCACGCCTTTCCGATAGCAAGTTTTCTCTTGCATCAGCCTGATGAACCAACAACGATAGGTGTAACCCTCCCGCCTGCAGCTGCCGCCCAGCTGTGGCGCAACGCCCTGTGGCTACAAGTGTTTACCACTCCTGCCGCCCAAACCAGCAGCTCTCATCTGCGAAAGCAAACGACTTTTCTTGTGCGTATGTAGCATTACCTCACTCCTTTACGAGTTCCGTCTTAACAAGTGTGCACGGTTACCGCACTGACTCGAGAGATCAACACCTTAAGAGTCCTGAACACAACATTCAGGTTGTGTCACAGAGGTGGAACAAGTAACGTGATGGCAAGAAACCAGTCATTGGTCCTAAGCAGAGACTAAGCTTGGTTCAGAACTTGTAGACTTACTGAGGTTTATTCATAGCAAACTTTAGGACCGTGTTCGCCAATGATCATTAGGGGAAATGTGTGTTTCTCGCGCTGCTGTCCTCGGCAGTACTTTAGCGCTGGTAATTTTCTGTTTCCCACTCTGACACGCTATCCAGTGCCAAGTACGTGAAGTACTGGGTGGTTGTGATTAAAGTGCATCTACACACGAAAGTCCAGTCTGGGCTCTAATTATCGTACGGCAGCGAAAATTGGTAGACGTACTAATACGTTAATGCGGAAGCGACTTATGCTGGAAAAAATAGTTCCAGTTTTTCCAGAATGAGATTTTCACTCTGCAGCGGAGTGTGCGCTGATATGAAACTTCCTGGGAGATTAAAACTGTGTGCCTGACCGCGACTCGAACTCGGGACCTTTGCCTTTCGCGGGCAAGTGCTCTACCAACTGAGCTACCGAAGCACGACTCACGCTTGGTACTCACAGCTTTACTTCTGCCAGCATCCGTGTCCTACCTTCCAAACTTTACAGAAGCTCTTCTGCGAAACATGCAGAACTAGCACTCCTGAAAGAAAGGATACTGTGGAGACATGGCTTAGCCACAGCCTGGGGGATGTTTCCAGAATGAGAACTCGGTCGGGCACACAGTTTTAATCTGCCAGGAAGTTTCATATCAGCGCACACTCCGCTGCAGAGTGAAAATCTCATTCTGGAAACATCCCCCAGGCTGTGGCTAAGCCATGTCTCCACAGTATCCTTTCTTTCAGGAGTGCTAGTTCTGCATGTTTCGCAGAAGAGCTTCTGTAAAGTTTGGAAGGTAGGAGACGGATACTGGCAGAAGTAAAGCTGTGAGTAGCGAGCGTGAGTCGTGCTTCGGTAGTTCAGTTGGTAGAGCACTTGCCCGCGAAAGGCAAAGGTCCCGAGTTCGAGTCTCGGTCGGGCACACAGTTTTAATCTGCCAGGAAGTTTCAGTTCCAGTTTTGACCACCAGTTGCAAATCCGGCGTTGTGGATGCAAGAAAGATGTATAGAAATGCTTCCATAAGTGATGAAATAGGAATGGGACACGGACAGAACAGATCAAACAAATGACAATGGCATAACGTTGATTTTATTATTAACCGTCGGTTACACAGTTTGTTTAATATAAGCATCAGAGACGTCGATGAGATGCTGCATCCGTAAAGGGACGTAATCAATAGTTACTCGCAGCAGTTGCTGTGGAATCTGAGCAACGTGTTCCTTAATACTGGCCTTCAGAACAGGTATAGACCGAACGTGTTCCTGGTAACGGCATTCTTTTAGCTATCCCCAGAGCCAAAAGTCACATCGATTCAGATCAGGCGGTCTTGCAGGCCTTGAATCTGAAAAACCTATGGAGATGACGGCTTCATGAAAGGTTGCATTACGTAGATTTCTCGCTGTGCGAAAGACGTGAGGTGTTGCTCCGTCCTACATGAAAACAGTGGTTTCCACATAGTTGCGTTCTTCTAAAGCAGGAGTCACATGATGTGCAAGGAAGGCTCGATAACGTGCAGGCGTCACAGTACACTTGAGAGGTCCCCTGGGTGCATTCTGTTCAAAGAAGAACGGATCGAGAATAAAGGTGCCTGTGAATCCACACCGCACAGTCATACCCAGCGATTCCAGTGTAAAATGCGCCTCATCACTTCATGTAATATTGTTCAGCTTCGATCCGTGCTAGAAACCGAAAAGGAAATTCAGAGCGTTGCTGCGGATTATGAGGTTTCAGCTGCTGCAGTGTACGATCTTACACGGGTACCGCCGTAAAATAGACCGAAAATATTCCGAACTTTTCATCATGGTATGGACAATTCTCGTGACACTGAACGAGCACCAGCACTATCCAGGGCACGTGCTGCGTCAGTTACCGCAACAGCAACTTCGGCAATAACTTCCACTGGGATAGAATGCCTTCCTCTTCCTGGCACCACATCAAGCTCACTCGTGTTTTCGAATTTCATTAGCATCTCCATTAAGCTATTTAATGACATCGAACCTTTCCTCAGACCTTTTAGTCGGCAATACTCTCTCATTACAGCACTGTAATTGCTACCGTCCGCATAGAACTGTTTCACAGACAGCGCACGGTCCATTTCCTCGATAGCCATACTCTTCACTCACATTATGGCTTGTCAGGTAGTAGCATGGATGTCATACCGCCATACAGTGTACAGCCTCAGATTTACACATGGTAGCGACAATAGGACTTATGTTGTTTTCCACCATAAATCGATTCCGCATTTACGCATTAGCGTCTCTACCAAGTTTCGCTGACATACGATAATTACTGCCCAGATTGGACCACGTGAGTAGCTGCACTTTAATTATAGCCATCTGGTATTATACAATGAAGCAATAGTGCTAAATTCGTCAAGCATTCGTCAAATGTTTATCACATAATGGATATTAAATGATTAAAGTTTAATGCTATTCGGAACTGATGCCTATCAGCAACATCAGTACGAGGTGTGACCTCCTCAGTCACGAATACACTCTTATATTATTTGTGCCATAGAAGCAAGCAGTCTCCGGGTCATCTCTATTGCTTTCTTTCCATGCCTGGAACGCACACTGTGCCGGTTCGTGGAGCTTCCTGGTTGGAGGTTGGTATGAAAGTGTATGGCTTCCCATTACATCCCCGACATGCACTATATGGAACTCTATAAATCTGGCAATGCTTTTAACTTCACATTTTCCTTTCCCCCATAGCTTTACCTGCATATGTGTTTGACACATATATTGGACACACCTCCACTTCTTCGTCTCCACCGCTTCTCCCTCTGTCCATCCTATGCTCTCACCTCTGTCTATCTCCTCCTCTCCTATCTATCTATCTACAATTCCTCCACCTCCCTCTTTGTCTATTTACTCCATGAGATGGTATTCCTATGTTCTGCCAGAGTGCGACAGTTATACTTCGAGTGTTTGGAAGAGTTTCGTTTTCAGACATGACTTTGTCAAAATAATAAAAAAAAAACACAAGTAAGTTTATGAGTACTTCAGTCATCGTATAGCTTGAGGATGAAATAACACTGTATTAATGAGCGATCAAATAGGGAAAAGGCATGAATAATATTCTTCCGGAATTTCTAAAATCACTGGAGGAAATTCCAGCAAACGTCTATTCGAAGTAACTGATGAGCAGAATCGAAGAGACAGAAGACACAACATCAGAGTTTCAGAAAGAAATATCGTCCACGAAATCCAGATACAGAAACGACAGATAACTGAGAGACATATCGGACATTCATATCGACAGCTGACGCAACTCAAGTTGTTCACAAGAATAAGATAGAGAAGAATGGAAAAGAAAATCGAGGATCTGTTACATGACGACCCCGGACGGGTGGGGATTTACTCTGCCCGGGGACTGGGTGTTTGTGCTGTCCTCATCATTTCATCATCATTATCATCATCATCATCATCATCATTCGTGACAGTGGCTAGATTGGATTGTGAAACAATTGGACTGCGTAAAAATTGGGACTTAGTACGGACTCTAATAACCGCGCAGTTGAGCGTCCCACAAAGCAAACATCATGATGACGAAGATAATCTCAGTTCGAATATAATAAGTTTTTTTCAGACGGAGAAGCCTCTGCCCACGAATTATCTCGGTTTTAGAAAACACTGCTCGTGCGTAAATCAGCTTGCTCTTTTCTCACATGATATCCTGCGAAGTGTGGATGGAGGGCAACTGTTAGATTCCATATCCCTAGACTTCCAGAAACCGTTTGATACGATGCGAATTGCAGACCCTTGGCGAAGCTACGAACTTACGGAATAGCTTCACAGATATGTGAGTGGGTCAAAGACGTGTTAAGTGACAGAACTCAGTAAATTGTCCGCGACGGGGAGTGTTTATTAGAGACATGGGTATCGTCAGGAGTGCCCCAGCAAGTGTGACGGGCCCGCTGCTGCTATCTACATACTTAAATGATCTGCAGACACGATGAGCCGCAAGCTGCGGCCGTTTGCTGATGATGCCGTGGTGTACAGGAGAGGGTGTCGTCGTTGAGTGACTCTAGGAGATACAAACTGACTTAGACAAAATTTCTAATTGGTGTGATAAATGACAACTAGCTCTAAACGTAGGAAAATGTAAATTAATGCAAATGAATAGGAGAAACAAACCCGTAATGTTGGAATTAAGCATTAGTAGTGCTGCTTCACACAGCGACGTCGATTAAATATTTAGGCGTAACGTTGTAAAGTAATGTGCAATAGAATGAGGATTTAAGGATTATATTAGGCAAAGTGAATGGTCTACTTCAGATTATTTAGAGAATTTTAGGAAAGTGTGGTTCACGTGTAAACGTGGCCGCATATAGAATACCTTTGCGACGCATTTTTGAATACTGGAATCCACACCACATCGGATTAAAGGAAGACATCGATGCAATTCCTACACTAGCTACTAGATTTGTCATCGGTAGATTCGAACAACATACAAGTGTTACGGAGGCACTACGGGAAATGAAATGGGAATTCCTGGAAGGAAGGCGACATTCTTTTCGAGGAACACTATTGATAATATTTAGAGAACCGGCATTTGAACCTGACTGCAGAACTATTCTACTGCCGCCAACGTACATTTCGCGGAACGACCACGAAGAAAACAGAAATTAGGGCTCTTACGGTTGGATATAGACAGTATTTTTTCCCATGCACTATTTGCGAGTGGAAAAGGAAAGGAAATGAATAGTACTGGTACAGGGTACCCCCGCCACGCACTGTACGGTGGCTTGCGGTGTATTTATGTTGATATAGATGTAGATCAGTTCCACTATAGTCTCCTGAGAGAACGTTCTGTCGTTACAGTTGCTAAAGGAAGCAAGGGCTTACGAAAAATCTGAGATGCTTTCGTGGGATTTGCCGCCCTGGAGAATATGTTCGACAATTTAATGTTCGAAGTTCTCAGAAAACATGTGAACGCTATAGGGAAAACAGGTCAATGTACAGTATGTACAGGACCCTATTCAGTATGTACATGACCAAGAGGGAACAAAAAGAATGGAAGACAAGGAATGAAATTTCGGACTGAAAATGCTGTCAGACAGGGACGCCGTGTTTCGTCTCTATCGTTCAGTCTAGACATTGAAGAACCAATGATTGAATTAAAAGAGAGGTTGAAGAGGGCTGTTAAAATTCAGGGTGAAAGAATATCAACGATAAGATTCGCGATGGCGTTGCTATCCTCAGTGAAGGTGAGGAAGAATTACGAAGTTACCGGCCGAAATGAACAGCCTAAACAGCACACATTACGGACTGATAGTAACCGGAAGAAAAGATGAGCAGGAATGGAATAAATGTATTAAATACGAACTTATCATCGAAACGGGGGATCACGATGTAGGGGAAATTAAGGAATTCTGTTAGCTTGAAAACAAAGTAGCTCATAACAAAGAAAGTAGAGAGGACATAAAAAGCTGACTAGTACAGCCAGTGAGGACATTCCCGGCCTAACGGAGTCTCTTACTACGTTTCGATCACGCCATTACATGGACGTGAATTATGATCTGTACGAAGACCAGAAAAGAAGAGAATCGAAGCGTTTGAGATGTCATGCTGCACAAGAATGTTGAAAATTTGGTGGACCGATAAGAAATGAATTGACGAGCAGCTGAATATGTGAAAAACATTGACAGGTCTTATTCATTTTGGATGGATAGAAATGAGTGACGGGATACGTCTGAGAGAGATATTGATATTGATGAGATATTATTTTGTTCTAAGGAAAGACATTTGAGTACCAAAGCTGCTGTTTATTTTTCGGCTGACTAGTTTCGGACTTCGCCAGTTTTCATAATCCACCTGTTACAGATGATGATGTTTGGTTTGTAGGGCGCTCAATTGCGCTGCCATCAGCGCCCGTACCCATTCCCAATCAGTACACAGTCCAGTCTAGCTACTTTCATGAATGATGATGGAATGATGGGGACAACACAAACATTTAGCCCCCGGGCAGAGAAAAATCTCCAACCCGGCGGGGAATCGAACCCGGGACCCCATTATCCATAGGTAGCGACGCTAGCCATTAGACCACGAGCTGCGGACACCTATTACAGAGAACAAAATTAGTTGTGAGTGGATGACATCACGCTGGATAATCATGGTACCGCAATTACGAAAAAAAGATATATGATATACGTACATTAACATATACTATAAGAGTTAACTAAATATGTGACATTTTTTAACACAGGTATAAGATTTATGTAAGTGTGATGACGTAGACAGAACTGACCACGCCAATCATGTCCTACATTTCAAAGTACAAATGCGTAAGTAGTTACCGTATGAACCATTTTATCACTGCCGACTTTATTATCCACATTCGACACACCGATTTGTGACAAATTCGGCACACTGAAACCATTTATGCCTTAGTGTTTCTCCGTCGTGTCTGGAGGTTGGTCTTATAATCACAGAAATACCATGCAAAAAAGTCACACTAGAATTTATGATAAACGCTTAGTGTGCATCAGTGAAGTGCAGAAACAACATCCCAGCACAAATGAGATCCGTATTGCTGAAAACTTTTCGCGGTCGAAGCACGATAATGAGTTTTCGCAACTACCTGTTGTCCTCCTACCGCGGTCGCTAACAAAACAACAACAGAAAAGCCTCTGTCTGAGCTGACGACAGCGCAGTGACGCGCCGGCAAACATAAACTGATGCCGACGATTCAGCAAATGTTTCCTATGCCTGTAGAAGCGCTGATCCTAAGAAAGAAGGCGAACAGAGCCCTCTGGAGGCGCGTGGCTAGCAGCGAGTCCGTTCAAATACCATCCGCGAAATGACGTTTTTCTTTTGGAAAGTTTCGGAAAAAACTCGCATTACGTTCTGTGCTATTCAACAGTTTGAATACTGTTGTCGACGCTAGAAACTGGTCGCCATAAGCAGAGGGTTATTTCAAGTACACTAACTATTCGAAAGTATCCGGAAACCAGTATGTACGAGTAATGCGGAACTGACCGCTAGATGTCTCGAGATGTGTAAAAGGAGGCAGATCGTATTGTATCGTCAGTAGAGAAGCAGTAGTAGCAGTGACTTCGAACGTGGGCTAGTTATTGGACGTCAGCTGAGTAGCAAATGTATCAGTGATATATCAGGCCTTCTAAAGCTGCACAAGTGACTGTCGGTGATGTGATTGTGAAATGCAAATGTGAAGAAACGACCATAGCTACACCAAGGCCAGACACACCTCATGTACCAACAGACAGGGACTATCCAGCACTGCGAAGTTAACGGAAGTAGTAGCTCGCGAAATGGTTCAAATGGCTCTGAGCGCTATGCGATTTAACTTCTGAGGTCATAAGTCGCCTAGAACTTAGAACTAATTAAACCTAACTAACCTAAGGACATCACACACATCCATGCCAGAGACACGGTTGGAACCTGCGACCGTAGTGGTCGCTCGGTTCCAGACTGTAGCGCCGAGAACCGCACGGCCACTTCGGCCGGCTGTAGCTCGCGAGTTACTGAGTGCTATCAGCAGTCCAGTTAAGACAACGAACATGCGTAGGGAGTTAGAGAGAATGAATCATGCTATGGCAATCAGGTGGAAGGGTTTGGCTTTGGCGAATGCTTTGGCAATGTTACCTTCTATTATCTGTAGTGCCAACAGTGACGTACAGTGGCTAGGGGGTGGTCCCTTTATTTAGCTTAAGAAAACGCTAAAAGCGGGAAAAATTGTCAAATTTTACAACATACAGCATACTGCGTTCAATAGAGGAACAGTGCGCAGACGATGGTTGTTTGAAGCAACATGACAACGCACTCTGTCACAAAGCTGCACCTATGAGGCAGTGGTTTGTGGACAAGAACATTCCTGAAGCGAACTGGCTTGTCCAGAGTCGCTACCTGAGCCCATTGGCACACCTTTGTATGAGTTAGAACATCGACTTCGCTCTAGACCCCAGTATCCAGTATCACTACGTCTTCTGGTTTCGAGATGACTGGGTGTTTGTGTAGTCTTCTTCATTTCACCATCATTCATGAAAGTGGCTAGTTTGGACAGAGCGAAGGTTTGGAATTTGTACGCGCGCTGATAACCGCGCAGTTGAGCGCCCCGCAAACCAATCATCATCATCATCATCATCATCATCATCATCATCATCATAATCATAATCTTCTGGTTTCCGCTCTTAAATAAGAATGGCCTGCCGTTTCCCCGCAAATATTCAGACACCTCACTGAAAATGTCGCCAGCAGAGTTCTGGCTGTCATAAAGGCGAAGTGTGGACACACCAATTACTAATGTCCACAAATCGTGTGGGGATAGTTTTGAGGTGATAGTGTTAGGCCGTGCAGATGGCAGAATGTTTTTCAGGAATGTTGTACCTGCAAATTACCTCGCGTTGGGCGTACAGGACGAAACAAATCTGTTCGGAAAACAACTGTAAAGTAACTTCTTAACAATTAGTCCTTGGCTAGCATATTGTCAAGAATGTGTTCTATGCATTTTATAATTAGTCCAACATCGGAAAGATAATTATGTCGTCGTTATTAGCAGCCTCCACACTAGAAGTTGATTTATATTACTATAGATTTAGTACAATATTTAGCTAGCGAAGCAATTTCTCTAAATCCCATTTATTAAAACAATTGTACTTGAGTGAAGCACATGCAGTAAGTAAGAAGAAATGTGTAGGTGTGCTAGCAGTTGGGAAAGTAATTAAAGGATAGCAAAATTAAGAATTTTTGGTATCAAGCTGGAACTGCAATGATTTTCCTTGAATAAAAAGTATCAGTCCAAATCACATTAATTTTAATTTTACTGGTGATTATTGATTTTCCATGTACACTACCCAGTCAGATTAATGTGAGTGAATAACGACCTTTTGCAGTGCGAGACGTCCAAGAATAGAGTCAATGCGATGCGATGCTGGAAACTGCCGACAGGGATGTGGAGCCATGGCGATTCCAGTGCCGTGGCCAGTTGCAGTAAATATCTCGGCTGAGGATTCATGGAGCAAACAGATCGATCGTGGTGGTCCAACATATTGTGGATTACGTTAAAACCCGGGGAATATCGTGGCCAGGGAGTACAGTAAACTCATCCTGATACTCTTGGATCCACACATGTACTCTACGAACTGTGCGACACGTTGCATTGTCCTGCTGGTAGATGCCATCGTCCCGAAGAAAACCAAACTGCACGTAGTGGTGAACATGGTCCCCAATGAGAGATGCACATTAGTTTTGATTCAGTATGCCTTGCACAACGACGAGATCACCTAAATAATGCCAAGAAAACATTCTCCACACCAAAATGCTTCCTCCTCTGTGTTGGCTACTTCGCTTTTGACATGTTTCATGCTTTGCATGCCAACAGCCATTTGCTTGATGGAGCATAGAAGGTGATTCACCTGAAAGATGAATCTGCTTGCCTTTGGTGGATTTCACGTTGCGGTATTGGCGTGCTAATTGCAGCGTTCGTCGCCGATGAACAGCAGTCAGCACGGGTGTACCAACCAGGCACCTGCCTGCGGTGCCCCATACACAGCAACGTTCGCTGAAGCGTCATTGTGGAGACACTGCCTCTGGCTTATCTCGGTGGTCTTTTTTTCAGCAGTTACACGTCTGTTACACATTTCTGCAGCCGTTACTCAACCCTGTCACACATGGCCCGTGGCGCACTACAGTTGTCACGGCGCCGGCTTTGCATAGCGCCACTTTGCCGTGCATGGTATACTTTAACCGCGACGGCACGCGAACATTCTGCAAACTTGGCCGCTTCGGAAATGCTTCCACCCTTGGCGTGAAAGCCAATGATGATTCCCTTTTAGATGTCAGCTAATTAGCTCCGTTTCCGCATTACGTTTTCTGGGTCCCCACCTTCACAGCATGAGGAGCCAGTAAATGGAGTTGCTCTGTTGTTACCAGTTGGTATCTGTTATCGATACCTTATCTACTTTAACAAATATAAATGTTTTGGACCACAGCTACACCAAATTCGTTTATCCTTTACAGAATGTATTCTGAAATAAGTAACGTCTTTTAGCCGCAAAGATCGAGCAAAGAACAATGACATGCCCATTGTATTAATGATTATTTCAGGGTGACTTTCCTAGATATTAGTGTTTTGTTTGGAACACTGTACACAGGCTTTTAAAGTGCCATACTGCATTTCACTATGAGACAATGTCTTACTGATGAGCTGATGTTTTCATACTGATAGTGCTGTACACACAGGAGGGAACATTTCAGGTCGTGAGCGTGAAGGCAGTGGCAGAGACAAGCTCTGCCAGCAATAGCTGGCTGACTGTCGTTGCTTATACCAAGTCGCAGCGACGCTTAAGCACCTCACGTCAAGCCTAGCAACAGAATGTTTCCAGGAGAGCTATCACATTCTTTCCTCCCCACGGCACCATCCTTTCCCATGCTAAGATAAATAACCTCTCACGAAGTGTGAATCTTTCTAGAAGACTTCCTGTGTAATGAGATTTAAAACTTTCCCGGCATACATATTCACTTGAAGATGGCCAGAAGACTACGCCAAAAAATTGTGGCAGGAAGTTACAGACATCCGGCAGTTCTCCCGACATTTTGTGGAACATTCCTGTGTAATGTCGATACCTGCAAATTCGGTATCCTATTCAGATGTAAATCTTCTTATCCACAGACTAATCGCCGGCCGGATTGGCCAGCGGTTCTAGGCGCTACAGTCTGGAACCGTGCGACCGCTACGGTCGCAGGTTAGAATCCTGCCTCGGGCATGGATGTGTGTGATGTCCTTAGGTTAGTTAAGTTTAATTACTTCTAAGTTCTAGGCGATTGATGACCTCAGCAGTTAAGTCGCATAGTGCTCAGAGCCATTTGAACTATTTGAACAGACTAATCCATTGTAAACTATTGTTTTTGTTCCCTCCTCGCCCCCTGTGAGCGGTGGGGGCGGGGAGCGGGGCGGTGTTACAAAAAACAGCCCGCTTTTCTGCTAGTAGAACTTAACATTAGCTTAGAAGCTAAAAAAAAGGAGTACTGTGAATTTATAATCATCTGAAAATATAAATCAGGTAATGCTGTATGCATGAACTGTTTGAAACAGTAACAAGAACATGGACAGACAGCACAGTTGAAAACACTTAAGAAACAATTGAAGAAACACCGAAGACGACAGAAGATACATTGGCCTTTCAAACCACAGCCCCGTGCACTTTCACTAAAACTGGAGAAGTAACTGGCAAGGGATGGTAGATTGTAGATGGAAAAGAAGGGTGGGTATGGAGGGAGAAAGGAAAGCGGTGCTGAAGCGAAGGGGTGGCTGTGGGGGACAAGTATAGGTAACTAGTATAGGAACCTATAGATTGGAGCGTAAGGGGGATGGAAGGGTAACAAGGAAGGGGGAAAGGAGGAGATATGGTATGGAGAGAGGAGGAGGAGGGAGCCCTTGACGCGGAGGGAAGAGGGGGAGGGTGTGGATAGGTTAGAGCGGATTAAGAGATTGTAGGATGAGTATATGTCGGGGTGGAGTTCATAGTCTGGGAAAGGCAGATGGTTAAAATTTCCTTGTGAGGGGAAGTGCAGGTTGTGCAGGTGAAGGGCTGGTGCAATGTGTAGGCAAAGGCGCAGTAGGACACTAGGAATGAAACAGAGAGGGGACACAATAGGACTGTTGGAGTCGAGTTTAAGGATGGTGTAGGTTATTTGGAGGTGTTCAATGTATGTGAGAGGTGAGAATTTGATGAGTTGTTAAATGATCCTTGTGAGGGATGGAGAAAGTGATATGGAGAGCATTGGGTTCGAGGATCTGGGGGGACAGGAGGAATACATATACCTGTATCTACAACATTTGCATAGCAAAGAATGAGGTGGAGCAGGGATTTGTACATGTGAAGGACAATGGAGAGGTTTAGTATACATTATTGGCCATTTAGTAGTTTTAGTGTATTGTGGACTTTCTGTTGGATGGTTAGTAGTTGAGATTTCCGAGTTAGTTACCGAATGAAGTTCAGTCCAAGATATTTTAGTGTGTTCGTGAGCTGGATGGGATGGTCGTAAATGGTGAAGTAGAAGTCGTGGAGACGGAAGGTGCAGGTGATGCATCCTATAATTTTTGCATGGGTTTTGGAAAGGCTAACCTTACGGAGCCATTGGCTACAACAGGAGGTAAACTGATCGAGGTAGATTGGGAGACACCGGCATACAGAAGGAGGCGGCTGGGCGAAGGTGGTCTGGGCATGTTCCCCGTCTATAACAGGTAAAGGGAGAGAAAGGAATCTTGGGGCACTCATGTAGTGGGGTGGAAGGTATGGAATTGGTGTTATTAACAATGACAGAGGATGGGCGAATGGAGAGGAAGGATGCAATAAGGTGGACATAGTTGTTTTGAAATTCGTAAGTAATTTGAAATTTGAAATTTGTGGCAAGTTCCTGTGGGACCAAACTGCTAAGGTCATCGGTCCCGCCACGCCATCCGGGGTGGCTGAGCGGTTCTAGGCGCGACTTAATCTAACTTAAACTAACTTAGGGTATGGACAACACACACACACCCATACCCGAGGGAGGACTCGAACCTCCGACGTGGTCACCCGCGAGAACCGTGGCAATATGCCCTCCGGGCGAAATTCGTAACTCTGGAGTTAAAAAAGGAGATCGGAGTACCATGTTCTCTAGGTCAAGGGAGATACAAAAATGGCGAATTTACGGTTGTTGAGCCGTTGGAAGAGTACATGGGCGAGGTTCAGGAATTGATCATCAGCAGAGAAAGAGGGACAGAAGCCACGTTGGGTACAGGTCAAACGAGTAACTTGAGCTAGGATGATTGCCTCAGTGTTCACAACGGTTTCACCTAATTGGCATACAGATTCTGGACTGTACCGCCGTCGAACGGAAACTTTTTGATCGGCCCCTATTCATCAGTGTCGTAACATCAGAGTGTTTAAAAACATGTGAATGTTTAACATGAATTCTAAGGAAGACAGTGTACAGGGTGTCTCAAGCCCTATGGGGCAAATTGGAATAGGTGATAGTGAGTCCACAACTGATTATACTGAGATAGGGAACCAATGGTCGGAAGTGCACATTACATGTGCTATGGACATACACTCCTGGAAATGGAAAAAAGAACACATTGACACCGGTGTGTCAGACCCACCATACTTGGTCCGGACACTGCGAGAGGGCTGTACAAGCAATGATCACACGCACGGCACAGCGGACACACCAGGAACCGCGGTGTTCGCCGTCGAATGGCGCTAGCTGCGCAGCATTTGTGCACCGCCGACGTCACTGTCAGCCAGTTTGCCGTGGCATACGGAGCTCCATCGCAGTCTTTAACACTGGTAGCATGCCGCGACAGCGTGGACGTGAACCGTATGTGCAGTTGACGGACTTTGAGCGAGTGCGTATAGTGGGCATGCGGGAGGCCGGGTGGACGTACCGCCGAATTGCTCAACACGTGGGGCGTGAGGTCTCCACAGTACATCGATGTTGTCGCCAGTGGTCGGCGGAAGGTGCACGTGCCCGTCGACCTGGGACCGGACCACAGCGACGCACGGATGCACGCCAAGACCGTAGGATCCTACACAGTGCCGTAGGGGACCGCACCGCCACTTCCCAGCATATTAGGGACACTGTTGCTCCTGGGGTATCGGCGAGGACCATTCGCAACCGTCTCCATGAAGCTGGGCTACGGTCCCGCACACCGTTAAGCCGTCTTCCGCTCACGCCCCAACATCGTGCAGCCCGCCTCCAGTGGTGTCGCGACAGGCGTGAATGGAGGGAGGAATTGAGACGTGTCGTCTTCAGCGATGAGAGTCGCTTCTGCCTTGGTGCCAATGATGGTCGTATGCGTGTTTGTCGCCGTGCAGGTGAGCGCCACAATCAGGACTGCATACAACCGAGGCACACAGGGCCGACACCCGGCATCATGGTTTGGGGAGCGATCTCCTACACTGGCCGTACACCTCTGGTGATCGTCGAGGGGGCACTGAATAGTGCACGGTACATCCAAACCGTCATCGAACCCATCGTTCTACCCTTCCTAGACCGGCAAGGGAACTTGCTGTTCCAACAGGACAATGCACGTCCGCATGTATCCCGTGCCACCCTACGTGCTCTAGAAGGTGTAAGTCAACTACCCTGGCCAGCAAAATCTCCGGATCTGTCCCCCATTGAGCATGTTTGGGACTGGCTGAAGCGTCGTCTCACGCGGTCTGCACGTCCAGCACGAACGCTGGTCCAACTGAGGCGCCAGGTGGAAATGGCATGGCAAGCCGTTCCACAGGACTACATCCAGCATCTCTACGATCGTCTCCATGGGAGAATAGCAGCCTGCATTGCTGCGAAAGGTGGATATACACTGTACTAGTGCCGACATTGTGCATGCTCTGTTGCCTGTGTCTATGTGCCTGTGGTTGTGTCAGTGTGATCATGTGATGTATCTGACCCCACGAATGTGCCAATAAAGTTTTCCCTTCCTAGGACAATGAATTCACGGTGTTCTTATTTCAATTTCCAGGAGTGTAGATAGCGCAAACCGCATAACAGCATTAGCTCGTAGCACATGTGTCATGTGACGACCGCATGTATCGCACCGGCGCATTCTGTCACATGCACACCATTATTCCTCATGTCAGCTGCCCATTGCATCAGACAGCTTGTGACGTGTCCATGGTGAGAAGTGTTACTATGTACAGTGCATGACGTGTAGTCAAAGATGGAACGTTACTCGTCACGAGAGTTAATAGACATGTATTTAACATACGTTGCGGCAGGACATAGTGCCTGTAAAGCAGACGAACGTACAGAGAACGCTTTCCCGTCAGGCGTCGTCCTAACTGGAAGAAGTATACCTCGGTGAATACCAACTTGTGAGAGGCGGGGTAGTCAACGCCACTGAGAGCCGGTCAAGGTTCCCGCCTAAGACATATCCGAACACCAGAAAACATGCTTCAAATGGCTCTAAGCACTATGGGACTTAACATCTGAGGTCATCAGTCCCCTAGACGTAGAACTACTTAAACCTAACTAAGCTAAGACATCACACACATCCATGCCATTGCTCTTATTTAAGCCAAATCGAGAATCTAAGGGACCACCTCGGTTGGGCTGTTTGCTCCCTAGAATCCCAACCGCGAAACCTAGCGCGCCTGGCCACAGCATGGTTCCACATCCCTGTCGATACCTTCCAGTACCTCACTGACATGCCCGTGCAACAGAGGTGGATGTTCAGGCTTTCGACAGGTTGTCACGTTACTGTTGCTGGAGATTGTATTTATGACAAATTTCATTAAACACTTATTACGACTCAGTATGTTAAACGGGTCTCTGCAGGATTTACATGGCGTCCCAGGACTATTCAGGGGTATGACAGGAACAATCAAGAAAAAAAGTCTAGTAAACATATGATCTAACATGTATACCTTAAGAGCTATGAACATTTCTTGATCTTCCATGCTGTGAAACGAATCCCCTCCATTGCAAGCGCTTTGATTTCGCTATGTTGAGTGTTGGCAGTATGGAGCAAAACAAGGAAAAATGTTCAGTGGGCTCTAAAGTGCATACCTCGAGAACTATGAGCACTTGCTCATCCTCGCTATTGTGAAACAGATCTATTCTACTGAAAAAGTGCTCATAGCTCTTAAGGTATGTGAATTAGGCCCCTTGTTTACTAGACAGCTTTTTATTATATTGGTCCATACTGTCTCCTCCCAAGGTATGGAAAGCAAAGAGTTTGCAGTAGAAGAGATGTGTTTCACTCTACTGAAGATGAACGAGGGCTCATGGCTCTTAAGGTAGGCATTTCGAACTGATGTTTGCTGGACTCTTTTGCCTCGAAAGAGCATTCTTGTCATATCACTGAATATTGATTATTCCTCCTGGGACACGCTGTAGATCCTGCAGAAACCTGCTTAACAGACTGGTGTAGTAACTAGTGCTTTTCAGAATATTTTTTCCTTAGCGAAATTTGTTATAAATTCACTCTCCACCAACAGTTGGCTAGCCAGAGGCATGGCCTCAATTGCAAGTTACCAATATAACGGCTTCCAGGGGCAGCAGTAATTTGATTTTCAATATACCATATAGTTATTGACATAATTGAAAAATTTAAAATTCTGCATTATCTACTCATTAACAGCTACAATCATATGCTAAAGCATTAACAGAACAGGTCAAGTACTACAGTTAGAAACTATGTACATATCTTGAGGCAGTGTAACACACGCCGCCCAAATTACTGAGAATATATTCATCCAGTATTTGAACATGAGAGCACTGAGCGACTTCCAACAAACTTTAGACAAAATTTCGAACCTTTCTGAAACTGACACCGCAAAAATTTTTATCGCTGCTAGTTCAATGAAACTGCAGCATCAGGCGTGATGTTCTAATTTATTACTTCTTTAGTTATAATTCTATTCGCAACATACTTTGCAGACAGTGTTCACATATGCCAGTGAATGTACATGAAAAATTAGACCATTGTTTAACTCATAGTTAGAGAGACATGACGTTTTATATATGGGAGTTCAATTCTTTAAAAGTATTGGACTGACATGATAAATTACTGGTACTCTACGATTCTGGACTGCAGCATAAGTTATCTTCCTCCCATCTGCATATAATTCGTCAAACATGTGTCTTTGTCATTCCGAAATTGTAATGAGTGCTTGGTAAAATTTGGTGTTGTGCTTATGTCGTTATGGATTACACGAAGATGTACAGGGTGACTCAGCTGTCCTTACCTGTATGTTTTATGCAACGAGCAACGCTTGCAAAAACCCACGCTGGAGACCATCATATTCTCTCGCTCTCTACATAAAATGAACGTGACCTTTTCGTAGGATATTTAACGTAGTTAAATATTTTACTAGAACTCGTTATCGTTGGAGGCCACGGTTTTCGAGTAAGTAAAAAAAAAAAAAAGACCTGTTTGAAGGTCACTTTCAACTTTTTCCTGGAATAATTCCAAAACTACGACCTCTGGCGAAAATGTATGCCAGCAAAAAATTTATGGACATTAAATTTCCTATAAAAAGATGCTGTTCAGGTTTTTCTGTAGGACTGATAGCTTGTGCGTAACGAGTGAGAGAATATTACACTACTGGCCATTAAAATTGCTACACCAAGAAGAAATGCAGATGATAAAAGTGTATTCATTCGACAAATATATTATACTAGAACTGACATGTGAATACATTTTCACGTAATTTGTGTTCATAGATCCTGAGAAATCAGTACCCAGAACAACCACCTATGGCCGTAATAAAGGCCTTGATACGCCTGGGCATTGAGTCAAACAGAGCTTGGATTACGTGTACAGGTACAGCTGCCCATGCAGCTTCTACACGATACCACAGTTCATCAAGAGTAGTGACTGGCGTATTGGGACGAGCCAGTTGCTCGGCCACCATTGACCAAACGTTTTCAGTTGGTGAGAGATCTGGAGAATGTGCTGGTCAGGGCAGTAGTCGAACATTTTCTTTATCCAGAAAGTCCCTACAGGACCTGCAACATGCGGACGTGCATTATCCTACTGAAATGTAGGGTTTCGCAGGGATCGAACGAAGAGTAGAGCCACGTGTCGTAACACATCTGAAATGTAACGTCCACTGTTCAAAGTGCCGTCAATGCGAACAAGAGGTGACGGAGACGTGTAACTAATGGCACCCCATACCATCACGCCGGGTGATACGCCAGTATGGCGACAACGAATACCCGTTTCCAATGTGCGTTCATCGCAATGTCGCCAGACACGGATGCGATCATCATGATGCTGTAAACAGAATCTGGATTCATCCGAAAAAATCACATTTTGCCATTCGTGCACCCAGGTTCGTCGTTGAGTACACCATCACAAGCGCTCGTGTCTGTGATGCAGCGTCAAGGGTAACCGCAGCCATGGTCTCCGAGATGATAGTCCATGCTGCTGCAAACGTCGTCGAACTTTTCGTGCAGATGGTTGTTGTCTTGCAAACGTCACCATCTGTTGACTCAGGGATCGAGACGTGACTACTGTTACAGCCATGCGGATTAGATGCCTGTCATCTCGACTGCTAGTGATACGAGGCCGTTGGGATCCAGCACGGCATTCCGTATTACCCTTCTGAAACCACCGATTACATATTCTACTAACCGTCTTTGGATTTCGACCAACGCGAGCGGCAATGTCGCGATACGATAAACCGCAATCGCGATAGGCTACAATCCGACCTTTATCGAAGTCGGAAACGTGATGGTACGCATGTCTCCTTCTTACACAAGGCATCACAACAAAGTTTCACCAGGCAACGCCGGTCAACTGCTGTTTGTGTATGAGAAATCGGTTGGAAACTTCCCTCATGTCAGCACGTTGTAGGCGACAACGTTGTGTGAATGCTCCGAAAAGCTAATCATTTGCATATCACAGCATCTTCTTCCTATCGGTTAAATTTCCCGTCTGTAGCACGTCATCTTCGTGGTGTAGCAATTTTAATGGCCAGTAGTGTAAATCTTGCACATGGTATTTGAAGGTGTGGCAGGTTGCATAAAAACCTTGGATTCGGGCAATTGAATCACGCTAGAGACTCATGATGATATAATAACATGAAAAGTCTGAGCACGTACAGAGTAAACAGTCTCTATTCCTCGGAGTGCCTTCAGTTCTACTTCGTTATTGAAAGTAGAATTCAATGCTAAATTAGAGGAGCTTCAAAATGTTATGTCGGCAACTTTGTCCTTCCTTGTGGCGTATTTCCGCCCTAGTAAAAAATTGCTGCTAGCATGGGAGACGCAATTACGTGGCTCCTATTTTGCACGTACGGAGGTTTCCGGAGACGAAATACTTTCGCAACATTGGCGGGGCTCTAGGAACAAGCCGACCTTGGTGCCGCGTGAAGAAACGGCTGGAGTTCAGGTGAAGTGTACCGGATTCTGCTTGCGTGTCATCTGAGCGGCAGAAAAACTGTATAAGTTATGTTTTGTGCCGCGAGGTCCTCCGTTGGAACTGGTCTTTTTTAGGCGAGCGAGGCAACAATTTATTTTAATCGCTGTACTTAGACAAAACCTGGTAACCGACCGTGTTGCAGTCTAGATCCACGTAGAACGCACGAACCGCCTTGCTCGGGCAATTCGAGTTTTGTAGTGTTTTGCGAGGACCATGCTGCAAATAAACGGTAGTATTCCTCGCGACAAAGCGCATCTACGTGAACAGTGGTTATTTATTTGGATTCTCCGAAATTCAACTCGAAATTAATCGAGTATCTCTTATGTTTGTAGAGCATACTTCTATTAAGTGTAGCATGGAGTTTATTCAGTTCGTTGAAAGAACAACTGAATAACGTCAATTTTAAATGCATGTTTACACTGTAATTTGTAGCCAGATCTACAATGTAGTAATATTTTATTGATTCAGAACTGGATTGGGTAAAAGCTTTTCATCAAGTAAAATGAAAAATTATGCTTAAATTATTTAAATAAACGGGAACAGACTGGAAGGAGACTAACAAGGCGCCACAGTTAAACGAAGACTAATCGTGAAAGTGCGAGAGTAAGAAGCTAGTAAAATACCTATTAAGAGTGGTGTGAGATAAGGTTGCTGCAAATTTCCAGTTCCGTTTATCGTCAATGGTGACAGAGTTTTGGTTAAAACCTTGAAAAATATAGGAATAAAGTTGGAAGGAGAATGGAAGCTATTAAATAATGAGGTGAACAAGTGGTTCTATCAGCAAATGAATATCTCTGGGAAATCAAGAAGCTCCAAGAATAAACGAAAGAACTCCTGGGATGCGTGTCAACTTTCCCAAGACAAAATAGACACGCGGACAGTAGATATAACACTACAGGGAAATAAATCCTAACAAGTAAACTATTTCTTTACTTAAGAAGAGAAACTGTGCCATTAAAATAAGACAAAAATAGCGCAGAGACAACTGAACAACAGGAATTCATCTAAGAAAGAAGTTTGCAGGACAGGCTGTGGCTAAGTCATGTCTTGGCATATCCTTTCTTCCAGGAGTGCTAGTCTTGGAAGTTTCGCAGGAGAGCTTCTCTGACGTCTCGATGGTAGGAGACGAGATACTGGCGGAATTACAGCTGTGAGAAGGTGTCGCGAGTCGTGCTTAGGCAGCTCAGTCGGTAGAGAACTTACCTGCGAAAGACGAATGCTTTAATCTGCCAGGAAGCTTCAAACCATAAATGTTCATCAGATTTTGTACTGCGATAAAGAGTAAAAACACGCCATCTGAAATTAAACGCAGCAAACATAGTATAGCCTACTAGGTTCTGCCACTTGAAGGGTAAACATTTGTAAAGGTATATTTAATGAAGTCGAAGATAACCGAAGGCTCTGTATCAAAATACGTCAATGTTTCTGAAACATTTCCCACAGTGTGTAACACACTAATTTTTAAAAGAGGCTAGCTTGCTCTACCCATCTTTATAAACAAATACAGGGTATCCCCCACTGTTAATGTCAAAATGAATTTTCACTCTGCAGCGTAGTGTGCACTGATTCGTGATTCCCTAGCTGATTAAAAATGTGTGCCATACCGGAAGCTGAATCTGGTTCCTTTGCCTTTCGCGAGCTAATGCTTTTCCGACTGAGGTATCCAAGCATGGCTCACGACTCATCCTCACAGTTTTACTTTCGCCAGCACTTCCAGACTTCACAGATCCCCTACAACATCGCAAGACTGCACTACAGAAGAAATGAGGAAAGCCATGTCTCCGAGTATCATTTCTTCCAAGAGTGTTAGTCTTTCAAAGTTGCAGGAGAACTTCTGTGAAGGCTGAAGGTGCTGGCGGAAGTAAAGCTGTAAGGATGAGTGGTGAGTCGTATTTGGATACCTCAGTCAGTAGAGCACTTACCTCCGCAATGCGAAAGTCCCAGATGCGAGTCCCACTCCGGCATACAGTTTTAATCTGCAAGGAGATATCATTTAATGTGGAAATCATATAATAATGTGGAAAGGACCTTAACTGAATTGATGAGCTAATAGTACAAAAAGAGTATTTAGTTTTTGTTGTTGACGGAAACTACACATACCGGATAAACAATAGCAAATGTTCAAATTGACTATCGCTAATCTCACTGTATGTGTTGCAACATAATCCATTGACGGAACATAACTCTGGGTTCAAATTCATGTTACCGCATCGTTTGCACATGCGGTTTGCGATATGGGTGATTCCTCCTCTATCAGTACTCTCCGCAGCACTGTATCCTTCGTAGTGTCCATTAGTCGGGCAAGTTGACAATTTCTTACCACGCACATTCTCCCACAGGATCCAGAACATCTCTACCAAAACTACTTCAGGAACAACTCTTGCTGGCAGCCTTGGCCAGTGCCTGGAACGATCGAATTTGTGGCAAACCTCTGTCCACTACAGTAATTTTTTTTTCTAGCCGGTATGTCAGCTGTTGCGAAATTTTTTCTGTGTACATTTCTTGGGCTTTTCAGACAACTCGCGTTAAAATCATGTCTTCAAATTCTTAGAGTAATGTTTTATCTTCGACAACTAGCTACCGACTGTATTCGTGGTAAACTCCATTGTTGGAAATTATAGAGACGCAAAAGTATTATTGACAAATCTAACTTCAAGTTTGAGTGAGCTTCGTGTTTACGGCTAACACCACCAATGACAGTTATGTACAAACACATGCCTCACACGTACTCCTCGTCCAAGACCTCGTACCTCGTGAAATACTCATTTCCAACCACTGGCCCCTTAACTGAAAACGCTTTAGTCATTTTGACCCTAAACGTTTGGGACACCCTGCATAACCGACAAGTAAGCTCGGTAACAAACTGTGCTGTGATGTGCGTCCTCATAACTAATACAAATAAAGCGTTCACTGACATGCCAGTTAATCGACCACCCAACACTAAACAGGCGAAAAGCCTTACTTCCCACAGTGAAACAAAATGAAATCTTGAAGGACCCTAGCAGCCGGTCCACAGTTACTCTTTCGCAAGTGATGAGAATATTATAATTTTAATTTCTGTTTTTATATTTCTTACCGAGTAAATCTGATTTATGAAGAATAAATTTATTTTCTTAAATACTGAGAGTTGAGCAATTCCATCCTACACTCATTGCAGTAACTGTACGGATCTTTCGAGTGTTTAACATTTGGGTTAGCCCTCTGAAAAATACATGAATTTTCTCACTCACTTCCTTATACATGTTGGTTTCCGAAAACATATGAACTTAACTTTTACACTTCAAACATCTTTCTAACACGTTAAAGGTAATTGTTCTCTATTTCCACCTACACAAATATCCACGAGGAGTTCATAAAATAATGACCCATGTTAAATACCGAGAGAATAATGTTTTAATTGCATCAATACTTTTTTACTCAAAAAGTCATCATTACAAAAAAAAACCTGTCAAAATACAGATTTCAGCTGAACGTCGTCCTCCATGAGTTATCCCTTGTTTCTTCCTTTAGTTCTTGGTACGATATTTCTCCCCTCAAATCTATAACCAAACTGTATTTCTTTTTCTACCTCTGCTTCAGTCATAGGTTTTTACCAACAGTTTTTCCTTAGAATGTATCTGAATCAGATAGCTTTCCCTTTCTGATATACTTCGTTTACTCTGTCGAGTACTTCTTCATTGCCTACTCCACCTAACCATTTAGTTTTCTCCATTCTTCTCTACAGTTACATATCCAAAGGTGTCCTAATATTTCTTTTCGGTGCCAAGGGTGGCACTATTTTTTGTTGATATAAGAAGGTTGGCAGCACTGAGTCTGTGAGCCGCTGGGCAGAGATGATGTACGCTTCCGCGGGGAAACAGTAATACATCAGGGTTCCGACCCGTGTCGAGAGTTTGCTGTGAGCCGAGTTCAGGGCTGTAGACTGCGTAGTGCGAGAGTCGACGGCTGTGGGCAGCGGAGGCACCCCCGTGTCCTGTTGGACGGAGTACATACAGGGCGTTTCCGAACGTGTAGCTCGGCGGTGTTGTGCAGATGTGGTTGAGAATTCTGACATTTTGGACGTAGTACGTTAGTGCATGATCTGCAAGTAAATGTGATCAGCATGTGCCTAACAGGATAGACTTTCGAACAGGCGTTGTGTGCTCGTGTTTTTGCTAATGCTATCTTCGCTTAGCTAGAGTGAATGACCTGTTTTACTTCCCTCGAAACTTTTATAACTTGTTTGTTAGATGTTTCTGGCCATTAGTAATCAGGTTATATGCAGCAGTGAATGTAGTTTACGTTGCACGTCAATACGTGTAGCTATTCAGAAGCAGTTATCGTTTAAACTGATTTACGGGCGTCATCCCAGTGGGCAGTGGGTACCGGTTTCAACTTATTACGTGCTGTTATAAGTTTTATGGCTTTGGAAGAGATTTCTGAAATATTTAAGCTTTTAGCGACACGAGAGAGGCATGTCTTGTGTCTAATACTGAACTGTTTCTGGCGAACCTTTGAGTAATGACTAATATACCTGTACGCTCAGATTATGTCGCCAGTCCGCATGTGTAATGGAACTAGGTGGATACTTAACAGCAGCCAGGTTTCAGCAAGATTGTGTGGGATACAAACCCGGAACCATCGAACTTTATTATCAAAGACAAGCCGTTTTTCTTGAAATGTCTGATTTTTAAGATTATGTTGTGTGATTGTCAGCTTCCGTAATAATTCCCAATTGCTGTTTGATTACTGATTTTACTACCATTAAGTTACATTATGACAGAAATGTTCTGGTTTTTAAGCATAATATTTTAACAGTTGTTAAGTGGCTTTTAAATACTTAAGCTTTTAAGTTAAATCGCATTTGAGCCTTGTTTTTACAGTAGTTGGTGTATTTCATCCTATTTCTGTTTACGAGAAGTTTTGCGACATAACTGGTACATGTTCAATCCGTTGGTTACTTGAGCCCAAGTTAAATTTCAGGATTGGAAGGTGTTTTACCGGGATGCCCTAACGAGCGATCCGTTCAAGTTATTGTGATATGTTACATATGTCGACAGTTGTTATTTAAATAAATATGCAATTTTTAGCAATTTGTAACTCAACTCAATCAGTCGGTCCCAGCCTTACTGCCAATTACCGCCACACCTCTTTCTTCCTTAATGCTCATGTTTCTGGGCCACATGTTTACCGACTGAGCTACCCAAACATGATTCAGAACCCGCCCTCTCAGCTTAAATTCCACCAGTAGCTTGTCTTCTGCCTTCCAAATTTCACAGAAGCTCCCACAGATTGTCGCTAAGCCACGTCTCCACATATGCATTCTTCCAGGAGTGCTTGTCTCGCAAGTTTCGCAGGAGAGCTTCTGTGAAGCAGGAGACGAGCTACTCGCCGAATTTAAGCTTTAATGGCGGCTTCTGAGGTGTGCTTGGGAAGCTCAGTCGGTATAGCACTTGCCCGTGAAAAGCAAAGGTCCAGAGTTCGAATCTCAGTCTGGCCCACAGTTTAAATCTGCCATGAAGTTTCATATCAGTGCAGAGTCCACTCCAGAATTATACTTCTCTCTGTCAGATTGGAAGGCATGGAGGAGAACAAGTTACAAAGTTAAAATACCTATTTTTAGAGATTGACAAATCATGGTATTTTCAATTGCATTATTTTTACTTCTAGTTTTTTTTACCTTCATGTTTGCATTGTCCTCAAATCGAAAACGTTTCAAATGTGCGATGGCCACGTCAAGGTATTTAAATAACACAGCTACCAATCCTCCAGCACACGTCTAATGAATTTCAGTGATAATATCATTATATAAAATCTTCCTCCACGTAGTGCAAAATCCATTTTAACACTTTGATAAAAAGTCAGTGACTTCCAACGCAGAAGGTAAATAATCATTCGCTTGGCATAGATGCTGTTGCAGTACCTTACACACTAAGGAAAAATGACTCATAAATTTTAATCTAGAACTGCTCATTTCCGTTCAAAATGTTGGCGGTTGTGCCCAATCTGTGACGACTGCCTTCTAAAAGGTATTGCCAATAGCGTAAGGCGGCGACTGGTGACGACCAATATGATAAAATATTTCGAACATTTAGTGCAATCATACCAAGCTTTACCCTCTCACTAATAATACGAATTTTTCAGTACTCTGTTTTAACAAAATCTGAGAAGTAAATTAATACCTTTTAATAGAGCAATTTTAAAAACTTGTCTTTTTTAAATTGTATGCTTTACTTAAATCGAATACTTTAGCGAAGAGGGAAGTTATAGATTTACTGTTATAAGAGTGGGATTCGATCCAAAAGGAAACGAATCGGTGTGTTCTTTTTGTCCTAGGAAGGTGGTGGTAATTCTTTTGTTTTTTCGATAAAAGAACAGCTAGCCAAAAATTATTTTACATCTGTCTTTTTAGTCTTATACAGCAAGTGAACTAGTTCGTAAACCAAAGCAGTCGGTAGATTGATAACCTCGTAATCGTGTCTGATGTAGGTCGATTGGATACGTAATAAGCCATTAACGGTCATCATTATTTCTTTCATTTTTCTGGCTTAGTTTTGTGAATGTTAACCGCAAATCCGACACAGTTTAATTAGTCGCTGTAGCATTCTCCCATTCAGAGCCAAGTGGAAACTTGAACACGCTTTTGTAACCAGTCCGGACGCCCTTGTTACATATTAGCGTATTAGCTAACTGCAAAAAGCCTGCTAAAGCTGCGGACCTCGTTAATAACAGTTCTTGTCACATTTTACTGCCACCAGTGTTGCCGCTGTTATATATTTGGTGTTATTCAAGTCCCTCAGCATGCGTAATAACACCAAATTAATTGTTAATTTAATTTTAAATAAAGTGTCACCTGCAGTTAATGCCCTAACCTTTTTCGAGGCTGGTTCTGAAGTACCATTTCATATACAGGGTGTTACAAAAAGGTACGGCCAAACTTTCAGGAAACATTCCTCACACACAAATAAAGAAAAGATGTTATGTGGACATGTGTCCGGAAATGCTTAATTTCCATGTTAGAGCTCATTTTAGTTTCGTCAATATGTACTGTACTTCGTCGATTCACCGGCAGTTGGCCCAATTGAAGGAAGGTAATGTTGACTTCGGTGCTTGTGTTGACATGCGAATCATTGCTCTACAGTACTAGCATCAAGCACATCAGTACGTAGCATCAACAGGTTATTGCTCATCACGAACGTGGTTTTGCAGTCAGTGCAATGTTTACAAATGCGGAGTTGGCAGATGCCCATTTGATGTATTGATTAGCACGGGGCAATAGCCGTAGCGCGGTACTTTCGTATCGAGACAGATTTCCAGAACGAAGGTGCCCCGACAGGAAGACGTTCGAAGCAAATGATCGGCGTCTTAGGGAGCACGGAACATTCCAGCCTATGACTCGCGACTGGGGAAGACCTAGAACGACGAGGACACCTGCAATGGACGAGGCAATTCTTCGTGCAGTTGACGATAACCCTAACGTCAGCGGCAGAGAAGTTGCTGCTGTACAAGGTAACGTTGACCACGTCACTGTATAGAGAGTGCTACGGGAGAACCAGTTGTTTCCGTACCACGTACAGCGTGTGCAAGCACTATCAGCAGCCGATTGGCCTCCACGGGTACACTTCTGCGAATGGTTCATCCAACAATGTGTCAATCCTCATTTCAGTGCAAATGTTCTCTTTACGGATGAGGCTTCATTCCAACGTGATCAAATTGTAAATTTTCACAATCAACATGTGTAGGCTGACGAGAATCCGCACGCAATTGTGCAATCACGTCATCAACACAGATTTTCTGTGAACGTTTGGGCAGGCATTGTTGGTGATGTCTTGATTGGTCCCCATGTACTTCCACCTACGCTCTGTGGAGCACGTTATCATGATTTCATACGGGATACTCCACCTCTGCTGCTAGAACATGTGCCTTTGCAAGTACGACACAACATGTGGTTGATGCACGATAGAGCTCCTGCACATTTCAGTCGAAGTGTTCGTACGCTTCTCAATCACAGATACGGTGACCGATGGATTGGTAGAGGCGGACCAATTCCATGGCCTCCATGCTCTCCTGACCTCAACCCTCTTGACTTTCATTTATGGGGGCATTTGAAAGCTCTTGTCTACGCAAGCCCGGTACCAAATGTAGAGACTCTTCGTGCTCGTATTGTGGACGACTGTGATACAATACGCCATTCTCCAGGGCTGCATCAGCGCATCAGGGATTCCATGCGACGGAGGGTGGATGCATGTATCCTCGCTAACGGAGAACATTTTGAACATTTCCTGTAAAAAAGTGTTTGAAGTCACGCTGGTACGTTCTGTTGCTGTGTGTTTCCATTCCATGATGAATGTGATTTGAAGAGAAGTAATAAAATGAGCTCTAACATGGAAAGTAAGCGTTTCCGGACACATGTCCACATAACATATTTTCTTTCTTTGTGTGTGAGGAATGTTTCCTGAAAGTTTGGCCGTACCTTTTTGTAACACACTGTATAGGCTATTATTACGATGGAGTCGCCACTCCTAAAGGCATTTTAGAGCTGCTGCCAGCATACGTTTGGGCCGCTCCGAACACGGAGAACAGACGCCGTTTGTAGCCGCCCCTCTGGAGTACAGACGCTACGGGAAGTAAGGTATGAAGACCGTTCATCCGATTTTCCACCGTTGGGACTTGTAAAACCCTCTTCTGCTTTCCACCCGTTGTCTGTCTTCACCTATTACCCTGGCGAGGGGCCCTTACAGGTTACTACCATGCGGATCCAGATGGACCCAGGTTTTCACAGGTTTTTTAACAAGCTTATTACTCCTCCCCCCCCCCCCCCCCCCCCCCATCCTTCCTCAACACTTGCAAGGTGATGCACCGGGCTTGGGACCGACACTGGCGTATTAATGGGGAATGCTCGGTTGGAGACAGAAATGAGCTAAAGAATACAACAGAGCAGTACATTTTACGAGTGTGTGAGGGGCTTGGTGTGGGGAAGGGAAGTGCCAATGAGGTGCAAGCTGGTGCTATACCAGACTTACATCACACCCATACTATTTTACGGCTGAGTGACTTGGACTATGACTAGAAGAGAGGAGAGTAGGATACAATCCAGTGGAATTAAGTTTCTGTGAGGTATGCTAGGGAAGAAAAATGAAGAAGTTAGGGAGGAAATTGGAATGGTGACGTTGAAGGAGAAAATTGAAAAGAATAGATTAAAATGGTTTGGGCATGTGAAGAGGACGGGAGAGTGAAGAATACCAAGAATGATGGGGTTCAAGATTGAGGGCCAAGAAGAATGATGGAGCTCAAGATTGAGGGTAAGAGGCCAAGAGGAAGACCGAAAACAAGATGGATTGCCATAATAATGATGAGTTTAAGGAGGAGAAGCCTGCCATGGAACCAAATTGTGGAAGAAGAATGGTGGAAAGACCGAGTAAAGTGGCGAAATACCATTGATACCCCAACCCGACCAGATGTTGGATAGAGGGTAAACGAAGATGATGAGGATTCAGATACAGCATACCATTACAGAGAGGTAAACTTTTATTACACACTGAAGGTATATACTGGAGGATAATAGACAGGCTACAGGAACAGAAAAAGTAAACGCAGAATCAGAAAAATTTTGAAGCATGAGGCTGCACAAAATGTTGTCAGACATAATCACTCTCTACTGGCAAACAAGTAAAATATCTGAATCGTGGTAAACACAGTAAGTAATGACCTTTTTCAAGATATGTAATTTCAAAGATGCTAAAATGCACAGAAATACTTTGTATATAAATTATATGGAATAATAACAAACAGCAGCATTATTATAATTGCATAAATCCTCACTGGTGAAGAACTGAATGAATTTATTGCACTCATTGAAGTTATGACAGAGAAATGCGAGAATTCAGTTATCAAATACACGGCCACACGGCCCAGTCACATTAAATATGACTACTGCCTTTGCTCGACGTCGGCGTGCAAGAACCATTCACAGACGGCAGGTGGCAGCAGCAACATGGACGGTATAGAAAGGGGGACGGGCGGGAGGGAGGGAGGGACGCGGATAACAGAGTAGTCGTTGTCGTATTGCGCAAATGCAACGATTTATCTGACGTCCAAAAGGGCATGACCGTTGGCTTTTGGGCCCAGGCTGGAAACATTTCCGAAACGGCTAACAGTTCATGTGACTCGTGGTTGAAGTACTTGCTGCATGGCAAAGTGACACTATGAAAAAAAAAAAGGTTCAAATGGCTCTGAGCACTATGGGTCTTAACAGCTGAGGTCATCAGTCCCCTAGAACTTAGAACTACTTAAACCTAACTAACCTAAGGACATCACACTCATCCATGCCCGAGGCAGGATTCGAACCTGCAACGGTAGCGGTCGCGCGGTTGCAGACTGAAGTGCCTAGAACCGCTCGGGCATTCCGGCCGGCGACACTATGCAAAACCGCCGTCGAGACAGCTGTGATGCACCAAGGGAGAGTGGACGCACAACTGCTGCGCAACTGACCACCCAGGGGCTACCAACAGTTTCTGTTCAACGACCATTCTGCGAACCTTGCTGCCTATGGGCCTGCACACAGTCGCGTCGTCCATACTCCCGTGATAATTGCTGTTCATCGGCGACGAAGGCTGCAATTTGCACGCCAGTACTTCAACTTTCAACTGGATGTCCACTGAGTGGCGACAGGTGGCGTTTTCAGAAGAATCAGGTTTACGCTCCATCGGACATATGACCAACACCCTGCAACGGTTTACCAAAGAAAAATCACCAGTCCTGTGTTTTCAGAAGTTATTTTGTTTTGACGGCCAGTTTCGGTACCTCATTGACGCCATATTCAGCAACTCCAAGCTGCTGTTGGCGGCATGGATCTTCAACCGAAAAACCTAGCGCACCTGGCCGCAGTGTTTGGGTCGGCACATCTCTGTCGGTACGTACTGTATCTTCCAGAACCTCACTGACTCTCTTCCTGCCCGCCTCACAGCGGTCCGCCAGCAAAAGGTGGTTATTCAGGCTCTTGACAGGTGGTCACATTGACGTGATTGAACCGTGTAGCTACTATATACTTCATACAGTCGCTTGATAATGCTAAGAGAATCTTTGGGCAGTAATGAAAAATAGTGAGCACCTCTAGGAAGTTGATCAGGTTTTGAAAAATACGAGAAGACCGCTTTACCTGTGAGTCCTTTACTTATATGTACGACCGGTTTCGCAGAATTTTAGCTGCTTCACCAGGTGCAATAAAATCAAGACTTGTTCCGAGCGAGAATAACTTGATTTTTACTACCAATGTCGATTCAGCTAAAAGACTGGCAAACCGGTCGTGCCCGTAAAGAAAGGACTGACAGGTAAACTGGTCTTATTTTTTCAAAATAATATGTATAGGCCGCGGCTGTCCTGACTTCAAAGTCTGCTGTGTAAGTTGATAAGAACCTATACAAGCAGTGTAAAAGTATAGTACACGCTGGTAAAAACAAAGCCGATGAAATTTAACAACTGAATGAATATGAGAAAGATATCCAATATTACCTATTATTTTTACTACGCACATTAATGACTATACAAATGTACACGGAACTTGTAAAGGTGTGCGGCTTATTGGCCTGACTGCTGTTAGAGTGCAGCCTTTCTTCGCAGGGAAAAATCCCCCGTACTCATTTGATGGCTGAGTGGACCTGGGGCTGCCCTGGAGGGACTGCAGCGTGAAAAAGTCGCAGCCTCTACCCGGGACTTAACCTCGTTTCTCCATGGCCGAAGTCGACAACCGCCGCCGCTTAAAAGCACATCATATGCAAATTAAAAATATTTTCAAACACATACAGGGTGAAAATTATTTAAACAGACACACAGTGCGAGGTTGCACGGGACAACGAAAACAAATATTTTTTCTTTTTTCCTGTGAGAACTTTTCGAACCGGTAGAGGGAGTTTTCTCTGGATGAAAATTAATTAAACTGACAAACCATGGGAGGTTGCACGGGACAATGAAAACACTTTTTTTAATGTGTTTTCCTATGAGGGCTAAAAGTGACACAAACAAGTTTTAATTCTTTATGACCAAGAGACAGAAACATTAACACATAGCAATTACTTCAATTAAAGTAAAAGTTCAAGAATGCCTACATTGACCTACAAACAGAGGTTACACCAGTGGGTCGTGTTCTGTCTAACACGGTCAAAGAATGCTGCTGCTATACGGGCATCCAGATTCTCTTCTGATTCAGCAGGGGCTTTGTGAACAATGTACGACATCTCTCGTCATATGAAAAAGCCCAGAGGCGTATAACCAGGGAATCGAGTAGGCCATCGTAGAGGATCACCACTGCCAAACCTTTTTTCTGGAATCAATGCACAGGACGACTGAAATGCGACGGCGTCCCGTCATGCTGGACGGCATGCGCTCTCTTGTAGCGAGTGGCACGTGATCCAGTGACTCTGGCAATGCTCTGGTGGGGAAGTTGTAGCAATGCTTGTCTGTAAGTGGCCTAGGTAGGAGATGTGGTCCAACATCTGCCCTCATATTCACGTTGAACCACAACTGACGAGTGCGAGGAATGTGGCATGTGGATCAACCTTACTCAAAACATTGTGAACTGTGGGTGTCTAAGACCCTATCCCGCCCTGACTTTGCTTCGTCTGTAAGCAGTACACAGGAGGGAAATGTAGAAAGCATCTGACACTGTTCCAGGCACCACTGCGAAAACTTTGCAACTCTGCTCTGAGTGGACAATCATCTGGTTCCAGGTTGTGCACAACATGTAAGTGAAATGGATTAGCAATTGCTCATGAAGGATGTTTCTTACATTCGTCCTCATGATACAAGCAATTGCACGAGTGCTGAGACCGATTACGCTCTCCACGAATTACAAAGAGCTCACAGGTAATTATGACCTTAGGGAAAAATGTTTGTTTTGGTGTCCCTGGCAACTTCCCAGAGTTTGTCACTGAAGTCATTTTCACCCTGTATATGCAACGAAACTGTCTTATTTCACGCAATTCATCACTTGCATTATCTACGTTAGCAGTACGATGCTGATATACCTGGAACAAAAGAAATTATAAAGTTTACTTAACTTCAGTCAATCCTCTTGTAAATTATTTAATGACTGTACTGGTGTCGACTGTCATTATAAATAGCCTGTAAATACTTCTTGGCCGATAGAAGCGCCAGAGCTCCTTTTGGAGTCAACATTTCCATGAGGCCTCTGCTGGATAGATGGTAGCGCTGTTAATTTTGTCGTGGGAACATTGCCACTGAACAGACTCGTCTTACTGTTTTCTCGCCCTTCTCTGCCGTTTTCTTATTTCGTCTTTGGACTTCGTCTGCTCGAATGGCTTCGACGCGAGAGGTTCGAATCCAACAAATTCTTTAATCCGTTTGAGAAATCTTTCACGCAGGAGGATCGTACAAACATACCGCTGTTTGAGTCTCGTACAGATTCCCATATGGAGGACGCAGTGATAGACATCCCTGGGGTTGTGACGCAGCTGAATGGGTTGAAAATAAATAAATCGCCTGGTCCTGATGGGATTCCAATTCGGTTTTACAGAGAGTACTCTACTGCATTAGCTCCTTACTTACCTTCCATCTATCGCGAATCTCTTGCCCAACGTAAAGTCCAGAGCGACTGGAAAAAAGCGCAGGTGACGCCTGTATATAAGAAGGGTAGAAGGAGGGATAATCAGAATTACAGACCAATATCCTCAACATCGGTTTGTTGCAGGATTCTCGAACATATTCTCAGTTAGAAGATAATGAATTTCCTTGAGACAGAGAAGTTGCTGTCCATGCATCAGCACGGTTTTAGAAAGTATCCCTCCTGCGAAACGCAACTCGCCCTTTATTCACATGATATCTTGCGAACTAAGGCTGAAGGGTATCATACGGATGCCATATTCCTTGACTTCCGGAAAGCGTTTGACTCGGTGTCCCACTGCAGACTCCTAACTAAGGTACGAGCATATGGGATTGGTTCCCAAGTATGTGAGTGGCTCGAAGACTTCTTAAGTAATAGAACCCAGTACGTTGTACTCGATGGTGAGTGTTCATCGGAGGTGAGGGTATCATCTGGAGTACCCCAGGGAAGTGTGGCAGGTCCGCTGTTGTTTTCTATCTACATAAGTAATCTTTTGGATAGGGTGGATAGCAATGTGCGGTTGCTTGCTGATGATGCTGTGGTGTACGGGAAGGTGTCGTCGTTGAGTGACTGTAGGAGGATACAAGATGACTTCGACAGGATTTGTCATTGGTGTAAAGAATGGCAACTAACTCTAAATATAGATAAATGTAAATTAATGCAGATGAATAGGAAAAAGAATCTTGTAATGTTTGAATACTCCATTAGTAGTGTAGCGCTTGACACAGTCACGTCGATTAAATATTTGGGCGGAACTTTGCAGAGCGATATGAAGTGTGACAAGCAAGTAATGGCAGTTGTGGGGAAGTCTTCGGTTTATTGATAGAATTTTGGGAAGATGTGGTTCATCTGTAAAGGGGAACACTTATAAAACACTAATACGACCTGTTCTTGAGTACTGCTCGAGCGTTTGGGATCCCTATCAGGTCGGATTGAGGGAGGACATAGAAGCAATTCAGGGGCGGGCTGCTATATTTGTTACTGGTAGGTTTGATCATCACGCGAGTGTTACGGAAATGCTTCAGGAACTCGGGTGGGAGTCTCTGGAGGAAAGGAGGCGTTCTTTTCGTGAAACGCAACTAAGGAAATTTAGAGAACCAGCATTTGAGGCTGACTGCAGTACAATTTTACTGCCGCCAACTTACATTTTGAGTAAGGACCACAAAGATAAGATAAGAGAGATTAGGGCTCGTACAGAGGCATATAGGCAGTCATTTTTCCCTCGTTCTGCTTGGGAGTGGAACAGGGAGAGAAGATGCTAGTTGTGGTACGAGATACTCTCCGCCACGCATCGTATGGTGGATTGCGGAGTATGTATGTAGATGTAGAATTCTAGTCCGCCTGCTATGTAAACAACTGCTCTTTTTACTGCCTAGATATTTTTCAGCACATTTGTGACATCGTCAATGAATATTTTTATTCACGTCTGATATTCTAGGTTGTTGGGTTCTGTAGGACCTTCGCTATATTACTGCATTACTTTAGTTTTTTGTGGTTCCTGTCTTCACTAGTATGCTCATCTATTGCGAAAATACACACAGAAACATGCTAAATGTTTTCAGTGAACAACATGTTAAATGTTCCAACTTCGTAAAACACAATAATTATGTTTTGACTGATTGATTCTTTAATTACTTTGGCCCACGTACATTTGGAAAGAAAAACGTCGCTAAATTGTTTTAGCGATTACGAAGTAATATATATGACTCAGTGTACACTAGGCTGCAATCCCAATATGTCTCAGTTAACGATCCCAAATCGGCACGTGTGGAACGTGCAAAAACCAGCTTCTGGTAGCAAGGTTACGGCGTGAAGTGTTTTACTTTCGCCTTCTCGTGGCTGCTGAAACATGACCGGCTCTGCTAATTGCCGCGATGGAGAGATATTGCAGCTATGCTTGGGATGGGAACTGAAGTTCGGTAACCACCAGAAATGGGACTCTGCAGTGTTTTAATTGGTTCCGCTATTATATTGTAGTCCAACTGAATTTCAATTTCTTCTTCGGCAGAAACTTAACAATAATACTCATTACGCTACTATCAACGTGAAATACGTTGTAGATTACGACTGTGTTTTTTAACTGGTCTGTGTTACACGAGTAAGGGTGGACAGGTTAAAGCATATGACACTTATTTTGCAGACAGAGGTTTATCCTCTGAAAGTCGTCTCTTTAGACGGTAGTATGTAGTCTGTTAATACGTCTCAGTAGCCAGTCTACAATCTGCATACTGCCAAAACAGCGCTTCGAGTAACCAATACTATAAATTACTTGTTTAATGAAAATGTCTGTTACCTGTAACAAGAGTAAGTGTTTTGCTGTGCTGTCAGTCCTCTCACTGTACAACCGCGTACGTCACTGATTCTGAAACAAGATGAAAGCAATTATTTTCATTTGTTCATAAGTAGGATAACAGCAAAATAGCTTCGATATTGTGGAAGGTTCCAGTAATGAATAATTGTCTCACAAATGATTTCACGTGGAATCTTCTGCTTCCGGCAGAAAAGAAATTTGTGGCGAAACTTGACTAAAAGAAGGGATAGATTAATTCGACGTATGTCGATGCTTTAAGGGATAGTTAATTTCGTAGCAGAGGGAATTTTGTGTGTGTTTCTGCGTTTGGAGAGGGGGGGGGGGAGGGGGAGGATGTCAAAAATGTACAGTTAAACCAAGGTCTGGCTTCAGTAAGCAGTTTCAAATGGTTAGGGTTTACAGGAGCTATGCACAAATGAACAGGCTTTCACAATAGTCTAGTACGGAGAGCTGCATCATACCAACCTTGTGACTGAAGACCACCACAAGAACAACTGCTTCCATAAAGTCTGTACAGACATATTGAAAACATAAAGCGCATACACATGCCTCATCAACACACTAATTGGAAATGGCAGTCTAATATTGCTCTGTGAACACACCAGATCATTAGTAAGCGATACCTACAGTCGGAACAGTGAAACCGCTCTCTCCTATGACATTAGCTGTCTGCTTGTTTGTGCAACTGGCAGCGGGAATCTTTGAGAGAGATTTCTGGTCACCATTTAAACAATTGCTATGATACATACTTTTTTGTGTGGATAGGAACACTTGCAGCAATCTCGTGGTGACGATACATACCGTGGTACTAATGAATGTGTTTGCTATTCAAGGGACAGAAGTGGTTTCCATGGTAATAAACGCCAGCGCCTTACGCTCATAAACGAAACAGCGCCTACAGCAATGCTCCAAGGTTGTGGAACACTGGAGGTGAATTACGAAGACTATAATTTAACAGCGACCGTCTATAAGAAAGATACAAGAAGTGTAGTCGAAAGTCAACAGAGGATTTAAAATGCCATCTTCATGTAAATTCTGCAGTCTTTTTTGGTTCAGAACTTTGATTGTAGTCGTTTCACGACATACGGTAGTATAATGCGAATATTGCTTTCGAGGAAGTCGTTTAATGGACATAAGGTAGAATATTACGAATGCTGCTTTCCAGGAACTACACTATAAGACAAAGAAAGAAAAGAAAAAAAAGAAGACCATGTACCACGAGCGAATTATCCGAATGAGACGGAAATCGGTAGATGTGATGTAAAAGTACAGCCATAAAACTATTACAGTTTCAGAAAAACTGGTTTATTTATTCAAGAGAAAGAGCTTCGCGAACTGAACAGCTCAGTAACATGCAGCTCCATCTCTGGCCCTTCTACAAGAACTTATTCGACTTAGCATTGACTGACTGAGTTGTTGGATTCCTCGAGAGGGATACCGTGCCAGAGTTTGTCCAGTTGGCGCGTTAGATAGCCAAAATCCCGAGGTAGTTGGAGGGCCCTGCCCATAATACTCCAAACGTTCTCGATTAGTGAGCAATTGTTAACAAGTGGTTGGAAAACCTTTTATAACACAAGAATACTTTGCGTAATCGTAGAGATTTGGGAGACCAGATATTGTTGAAAACTCTCTTGTTCGCAAAAAAAATGTAGTGTTGAGTAAGTATTACGGAGTAATTGAAGCGTTACAATTGCTGACATTATTCGTGTTAGATACAAACTAGATAAGTAAAAGGTTAAACATCTGAGTTTACAAGGACTGTCTGAGGTGTTCCTTGATATTTGCTGTCTCATGGTATTAATTTACACCTGGAGTTATTGCCATACAAAGCAGTGCTTTCTATTAGGCACCTGTGGTAACTATTTTGTATAGTCATGCGACTTTATCGAATCGAGGATCTGCAAGACAATTGCGTTATGTGGGTTGCATGCAAATCAGGCGAAACGTAATTCAAGTCGTTCGGGTACTTTAAGCCTAGTAGTACACTAGCTTCAAGCAAAATTGGCACACATACAATTCTTTAAGGAATTGGTTTGATGGGTTGATCTATCTTTCCCTGTCTTTTGCTAATCTCTTCATATTTACGTAACTACTCCATCCAGTAGAGAATATAAATTATTTTGCATGTTTTCCTGTATAACTTTTCGCCTCCATCTCAGCATACTCAGTATTTACTAAATGTCTTAGCAGAGTTGCCACTAACCTGCCCTTTCTTGTTCTAAAGACTTCTTTCCTTACTTCATTTCGTACTTTCGGTGTCCACTTACCTTATAACAGTTTTCGATAGCACCATAAATGTCCCACATTCTTCTTCTCTAGTGTTCCAATGGTCCAAATTTTACTTTCACTCATAGCTGTGCTCCAGATACATACTTTCTGGAACATTTACCTCATTTTCATTTCAGTGCTTGCTACGGTACAGATCTTATATTGAAGAAATATTTCTTCGCCTGTGGCATTCTATTTCTCAAATATTCATTGCTTCGATCATCCTGTACAATTTTGCTGCGTAGATGAGAGAACTCTTTCAGACCTTCGACTACAGTGACGCTCCCAATTTTAATGTTAAGGAAACCATTGTTCTTCCTTGTTCTACTCTTCAACACCTTCGTCTCTGCTTTGTTTATCGTTGAGCCATAATCTGTGGTATATCCATTCCTTCACATTGTTCTCAATTTTCCTTAAATGGTGCTAGAAGAGCCTTCCTGGCTTCGGTGAATCTAAGGGTTGGTATCTGTAACTGTAGCTATTTTATTTTTTACCAATTTTTTTTCTTTAATTTCAAACATAGCTTCTTCGAAGATCAAATTGAACAGCAGTCGTAATATGTTTCAATCCTGCTCATACCCTTCTTAACGCGAACTTGTCTTTCCTTGCCCTTCCACTTTTATTACTCACACTTGGGTTTTATAGGCGATGTATATTATATCTCTGTCTCCGTACTTGAGCTACAATGACGTACTACGAGGAAAAAAATACTGTGGGGAGGAGGCAAGACTTCCCTTTACTTGATAGTTGGGATTGAAGTGACAAAATATTTCAGGATAACCGATATTAGCAGCGAATCCACAGTTTCGGTCACGTTGGGCTGACCAGCGTCATTTAAGTCCAAGTTTAGTGAATAATGATATACAGAAGCTGCATTAAAACTATATAGGCAATAAATAATTTTTCCATGTTCTCAGAAATGTGGATGAATAAGCAACCAAGCAAGTCTGGGTGACTGACTAGCTTCCAATGTAGCGATCTCTATTGAACAAAAATACCTGTAACATAAAACAGGTATCACGTTGGACACAAATGTGAGGATCACAAAGCTAGATTTACTATGTTTCCACGGATTTTATTAAACAGTCAAAATATCGTGATGGGTATTAGTGGACATTAATAGGGGGTGTGTCCACCTTTCACCTTCACGACGGCTTGAATGCTGCTCCCACCTCTTCTCCCTTCCCATCCCTTCGAGACGAGTTGGGTAACGTGTAAATAAGGGATCTGAATGCCTGTGGAGGAATGGCAGCATATTCTTCCTCAAGAACCGAAACTAGAGAAGGGAGGAATATTGTTCACTGGGGTCTGGAGCGGTGTCGGCATTCTAACTTATTACAAGGGTGTTCCATCGGGTTGAGGTTGAGACTCTGGGCAGGCCCGTCCATTTCGGCAATGTTATTGTCCACAAAACATCCCCTAACAGATGCTGCTTTATAAAAGTTTGCATTTTTATCCTGATACAATCATTGTCTCCGAAATGTCAATCCATTGTACGCAGTAAACAGTACCGTAAAATGTGACTTGTCCTACAACATTTGTCATTTTCTTAAGCGGAATAATTGGACCACACCCAAACCAGGAAAAATACAACCATACCACAACATCAACTCCTTTGTGCTTCACTGTTTGGCACTACAAGTGACGGCATGTAACGATCTCCAGGCATTCGCCAAACCCAAACCCTTCCATCTGTTTGCCACAGGGTGCAGCGTGGTCGTTACTCCGTATGTAAATGAGCTTTTGGCGTCATTGGCCGGAAGGTCCCTTGCGGGGCAAGTCCGGTCGCCTTGGTGCAGGTCTTGTTACATTCGACGCCACATTGGACGACCTGCGCGCCGGATGGGGATGAAATGATGATGAAGACAACATAACACCCAATCCCTGAGCGGAGAAAATCCCCGACCCAGCCGGCAATCCAACCAGGGACCCTTAGGACGCTGACCATTCAGCTACCGGGGCTATCACTCGATCCAGTCATCCACTGTCCAGTGGCGTCGCCCTTTACAACCTCTAGCGTCGCTTAGCATTGACCACAGGTATGTGTGGCTTATGAGGAGCTGCTCGACCAGTGTACCTCATTCTCTTTAACTTCCTAACTCATAGTCACTGTGCTAACTGGACTACTGGTATCACTTTGTATCTCGCGAGTGGTTTCTTCCACTAACTTAATGTGTCTTTTTACAAGCAATTTTTGCAGATTCGGATGGTCGCTGTGTATCAGCACATGAGGTCTGCCTGTCTTGATTTATGTGTGGCTGTTCCTTCGCATATCCAGTTCTCAGTCACATCAGCAACAGATGACTCGGGCAGCTTTAGAAGTGTTCAAATGTCCCTGACGGGTGTGTTACTCAGGTGACATCCAATGACTGAGCTCCCCTGGTCTATCCAGCGTGCTGTTACAGCTTTTCTACTGCCAACACATACCTCCCCGCTTCCTTTTATACTGACAGGTACACCTCTCATGGCATCCAGTGGTCAAATCCTGGTGTCTGGATTCCTTTATGAGACAGTGTATGACTGCTTAAGGCTGAATGCTTAGGAGAAAGGTTATGTGGTAGTTTGTCTTGATTTTACATTTGTCGACACTCATAATGCTGCCCATGATCTTACACTGTTTTTCATTGCGTATATTAACGATCTGAAATATGTTAATGCAACCTCAAAGCGTTCGCCTCTATGACATTTACTTGTGACAATGAGCTGCCAGGAGTACGACATGCGGGCATGTAGCCATACCTCACTGACTGATGATCCACACCATAAAGACCACCGTTCACCGCGAGAATGACCGCCGCTTGGTGGCGTTGTGGTCACGTGACGCGGCAGGGAAAATACACTCCTGGAAATGGAAAAAAGAACACATTGACACCGGTGTGTCAGACCCACCATACTTGCTCCGGACACTGCGAGAGGGCTGTACAAGCAATGATCACACGCACGGCACAGCGGACACACCAGGAACCGTGGTGTTGCCCGTCGAATGGCGCTAGCTGCGCAGCATTTGTGCACCGCCGCCGTCAGTGTCAGCCAGTTTGCCGTGGCATACGGAGCTCCATCGCAGTCTTTAACACTGGTAGCATGCCGCGACAGCGTGGACGTGAACCGTATGTGCAGTTGACGGACTTTGAGCGAGGGCGTATAGTGGGCATGCGGGAGGCTGGGTGGACGTACCCCCGAATTGCTCAACACGTGGGGCGTGAGGTCTCCACAGTACATCGATGTTGTCGCCAGTGGTCGGAGGAAGGTGCACGTGCCCGTCGACCTGGGACCGGACCGCAGCGACGCACAGATGCACGCCAAGACCGTAGGATCCTACGCAGTGCCGTAGGGGACCGCACCGCCACTTCCCAGCAAATTACGGACACTGTTGCTCCTGGGGTATCGGCGAGGACCATTCGCAACCGTCTCCATGAAGCTGGGTTACGGTCCCGCACACCTTCAGGCCGTCTTCCGCTCACGCCCTAACATCGTGCAGCCCGCCTCCAGTGGTGTCGCGACAGGCGTGAATGGAGAGACGAATGGAGACGTGTCGTCTTCAGCGATGAGAGTCGCTTCTGCCTTGGTGCCAATTATGGTCGTATGCGTGTTTGGCGCCGTGCAGGTGAGCGCCACAATCAGGACTGCATACGACCGAGGAACACAGGGCCAACACCCGGCATCATGGTGTGGGGAGCGATCTCCTACACTGGCCGTACACCTCTGGTGATCGTCGAGGGGACACTGCATAGTGTATGGTACATCCAAACCGTCATCGAACCCATTGTTCTACCATTCCTAGACCGGCAAGGGAACTTGCTGTTCCAACAGGACAATGCACGTCCGCATGTATCCCGTGCCACCCAACGTGCTCTAGAAGGTGTAAGTCAACTACCCTGGCCAGCAAGATCTCCGGATCTGTCCCCCATTGAGCATGTTTGGGACTGGATGAAGCGTCGTCTCACGCGGTCTGCACGTCCAGCACGAACGCTGGTCCAACTGAGGCGCCAGGTGGAAATGGCATGGCAAGCCGTTCCACAGGACTACATCCAGCATCTCTACGATCGTCTCCATGGGAGAATAGCAGCCTGCATTGCTGCGAAAGGTGGATATACACTGTACTAGTGCCGACATTGTGCATGCTCTGTTGCCTGTGTCTATGTGCCTGTGGTTCTGTCAGTGTGATCATGTGATGTATCTGACCCCAGGAATGTGTCAATAAAGTTTCCCCTTCCTGGGACAATGAATTCACGGTGTTCTTATTTCAATTTCCAGGAGTGTATAAAAGCGGAGTAGAGACGAATGAAAAATCACTCTGGCGCCGACACAGTCTGAAAATAGGGAAAATACCCTGGCAGAAGCAACTTTGAGAAAGGGAAAATTCTCATGGCACCGCTCCTGGAAAGGAGCATCTCGGAAACGGCAAAACTGGTTGGCTGTTCGCGTGCTACTCTCGTGAGCATCTGTGGAGAGTGGTTGAAGAACGCTGAAACCACGAGCAGACGACAAGATGTTGGGCGTCCACGGCTCATCAGTGATCGTGGAGGTCGTAGATTTATCCGTACTGTGAAGCATGATAGAGAGATCTAGCGACAGCGTAGAATGCTGGCACAAGTGTTTTGAAGCATATTATTGGGAGCACACTGCTCAGTTTGGTACTTCACAGCAAGACTCCTGCGCAATCCCATGCTGATCCAACTACATCCTCTATTACTTGCAATGGGCACAGGATAATCGAGATTGCTCTATCGAAAAATGGAAATGTTTCCTTTTGCAATAGGTTGATAGTTGTGTTTACGAACGCCATTTTCCAGCGACCGGCTACTCGAAGTATGTACCGCATCACGAATTCAGGCCAGTGGGAGCAGTATTATGTTGCGGATGATGTCCACCTAGGCTTCCATAGGACTTACGGTAAAATCGAAAGTATCATCGCACCTGTGGACTACGTGAACGTAATTGTGGAACACCTGCATCCCTTCATGTTTGATGTTTTACCTGACAGCGATGGTATCTTCCAACAGGATAACATCTGTGTCACAATGCCAGAATCGTGTCACAATCTTTTGGTGAGCGTGATACTAAACTGATGTTCATGTCTTCAAACACTATCGGCTGCCAGCTTCGCGCCGTGAAATGTAGGGCATGTAATAAATGGGAATTACCTGACCTGTGCTTACACATCTGGAGCCACATATTTCCGAAAATCTACCAACGACTTATCGAACTCATGCTACACACAACACCTGCTGTATTGCATTCCAAAAGTGGGTCAACATACTATTATGCATGTGGTCTTAATGTTTTATGTCATCAGTGTACACTTGACATCGGATTCTGTACTTTCATCTGAAAGTAGCAATTTACTTTTAGAAAAGGAAAAATATTAAAGATTTTATTACAACCTGACGCACCTTGAGCGAGACTCTAGAAAGTTAACGGCCTGAGCAGATGTCGATGGATCCTGGTAGGGCACTAAAAGCATGAGGTATTTTTATGATTCTTAGCGTAGAAACGGCATGTTGGGAGTTGGAAATAGTTGGCAGCTAGCCCATCCCTTAGTAAATCTTTCCAGACAGTACCACAGCCATACAGGGCAGACAGAGCAGCCCCTCATCGAGACAGGTCTCCAGCAGAACAATGCTGTGATACCTGCATTGGCGCCAGCCGAAGTCTGGGCTGGGGGCGGTGGACTAAAGGAACGTGTCTACACAGTGGAGTCGTAAACCGGACATTATATGCAGAGCCCCATGTGTTTTCATGTTCGCCGATACTGTAAATAGGCCTGTGACCCACATCCATCAGCAGCAACGGTTGTATAAGAAACTCTGGTATCTGAGAAACTTTTGGAGATACAATCTTTATTACACCTCAAAGCTAGGACTAACAAGCTCCAAGGTACAGTTGATTTAGATAAACATCATTAAGATTGTATGTGTTCACTTGTTGGCGTGGGAAGTGACACGACTTTGGAGAAAATCATCTTCTCCCTCCATGAAAACGTAAAAAAGCCAGTAATTGGTGGTTTCTTTTTTTCCAGAAACGCATGTTTCTTAACTCTTGCCCTGGTTCGACATGAGTTTGTGCTTTCGTGTGAGAGGGGAAATTTAGCGCCTCTAGAGCCCTATGATAGGCTTAAGACGGCGTGAAGGCGGTATCGTTCGTGCACTTTGCGGGTAAACGGAATTTTTTCTGGAGAGGTGTGAGGCACTCGGGTGCTGGACTTTCGTCCGTCGATGGGAAGTTGTAGTCCAACCTTTCATCCTTTGGTGGAGGGAACGAGGAGATCTCTTGTCGCTAAAGTCTCGGCTGGATTTCGCAGAGCTTTGTAAGACGTATTAGATAAGACGTACATGAATGTTATGACTAACCGACTAGATTTTGCAACTCGGCCCTTCTGTTTCATGAGTCCTTCGCTTCGGTGAAATAACGCCACTTCTCGGTCCTGTTACCTGGTTAGCTCGCTTTTGAGGCATATCTCGCAAGGCAGCACAGCCCACTCTAACCGGCAAATGGACTCGAATGTCACATAACATTCGTGCTCCCGCTCTGGTAAACAAAACGTTTTCGCAACGCGGAGAAACGAGAGCGGGTTTCAGCGACCTGCTGGCGATGCAGGCGACGCGCCGAGGACGGGCCGCATTCCAGGATGTCGCAAGGGTACGGCGCGGCCGTCGGGACACCAGGGGCGAGGGCGCTCTGAAGCCGTCCCTCAGGGCGAAGTTCTGGGCACACTCTCCTCGCTGCCCAATCTACAAATTATTACACACTTACTGCGTGTATGTCACGTGGCAGTCGATCAATTCACGGAGACAACTCAGTGTAGTCTTCACGTTGTGCACACACAGCCTGGGAAGGATTACCGCAAAGTCCGAAGTCCCATCCACAATAACATCGTAGCAGCACTAGCTCAGGTCGGTGCGGATGTAAGCTAGTTAATCACTTTTTCGTATATCACTTTGACGACCGCCCGATGTCAACTGAAGTTGTGGCCATTTACAAATGTTCAAATGTGTGTGAAATCTTATGGGACTTAACTGCTAAGGTCACCAGTCCCTAAGCTTACACACTACTTAACCTAAATTATCCTAAGGACAAACACACACTCCCATGCCCGAGGGAGGATTCGAACCTCCGCCGGAACCAGCCACACAGTCCGTGACTGCGGCGCCTTAGACCGCTGGGCTAATCCCACGCGGCGCCATTTTCAAATTCCTAAATAACACAAGAGATACGTTTATTAAGTATCACACATTTGTGTTTGTTACAGATCGCAGTAGAAGCTAAAACAAGTGAACAACAAAGTAATAATCTTAGTCTGCTACACTGATGTTAGTGTAGATGCAGGCTGTTACAGAAAGTATTCCATATTTTGAAAGCTGGTTGTGTGGATCAAAACAACACAAAATGTCCAATAAACAATTACTCCAAAACGCATATCTTAACAGGTATGAGAAGGTCCTCATCTCCGCTGCTGTGAAACACTTCTCTTTTACTACAGGCTCTTCACCGTTACGAACGACCTACAAAATGCAATAAACAAATGTCGACACATTGCACTGTTACAGTCAACAGACACAGCATGCAGTAAACATGTCAGAGCTGTTGCTATGAGCTGTGTTCACAGTTCTGGCTAAGTGCAGTGCATACATCAGTTCTAATGGTACCAAATTGTGTTTTGATAAGTTTATGAAATGCGTTGTAGTTTTATATTTGTACTTGAGAGATGCCTACTGTTTTACACGAGAAGTAGCAGACATGATCTTCTGTTATGGTCTGGCAAATGAAAAAAAAAAGTATTGATTTCTTTACTGTAGTAGAAGAGATGTGTTTCACAACAACGAAGTTGAAATCGCGGTGGTAGCTCTTTAGGTATGCTTTTTAGAGCTCTTGTTTACTGGACATTTTGCCTTTTTTTGTCTATACCGACACTTCTCAAAATATGGAATTCATTTCAAGGTCTTGTGTACAGGGTGTCTCACTTTTAGAGGTACAAACAAGACAAGAATAGAGGGCAGTGAAGCAAGCAAGCATAAGTTCAGAAACCAACTGTTTTACCGATACCACTTGTTACGTTAGAGTACCTGAACACCTTATAACAGAGTCCTGAAGATCTATGAGGGCTGTGGGTTTATTAAGGTCCGATCGGTCGCGTATTGGAAACCACAATGAAAATGCAATGAAGCTTTGCACACATACGTTGGGAGTGTGTCTAGTATACCTGTCGCAGTTTGCAGTTCCAAGTACACAGTGAGCACGTAAAGATGCCTAGAAAATAATGTCTGTCGACAAGTGTGAGTGCCTACGGAGATATTTCGCCTGATTTCATGCAACCCCATGTAATATAATTGTTATGCATTTCCTTCTTCAAGATAATTCTCAGCTGCGCACTGCAGGGGCAATAAAGAGGCTCCTGCATCGTTTTCGATGGGAAGTATTTGATCACCCACCGTACAGCCCGGACGTGGCTCCCTCTGAGTTTCATCTCAGCTCATATGACCAAAAAAAAAAAAAACTTCAAATGTGTGTGAAATCTTATGGGACTTAACTGCTAAGGTCATCAGTCCCTAAGCTTACACACTACTTAACCTAAATTATTCTAAGGACAAACACACACACCCATGCCCGAGGGAGGACTCGAACCTCCGCCGGGATCAGCCGCACAGTCGATGACTGCAGCGCCCCAGACCGCTCGGCTAATCCGGCGCGGCTCACATGAACCGCTGACTTTTTAGACAACATTATGGCACAGACAACAAACTGCAGGCAAGCGTAGAGAACAGGCGGAAAGAACAAGCGGCTACCTTCTACGAGTATGGGAAAGTTTGTACAACGTTACAACGGATGTTTAAATCGGATCGGTGACTATGTAGAGAACTAGCTGGAAGGTGTAGCTAACTGTTGCAAATAAAACATTTTTGATTTTCACTATCGTTTCCGTTTCCCTGTCGATCAGAATTAATAAACGAATAGCCCTCGTAACTTGAAGATATGCAGTTGAGGACCATAACTTAACAACAATTGTCCCACATGGCCACCAGTCATATGAAGGCTGGCTCGAGCACGTCTCCTCGTCAATGGCCATAAAGGTTCCAAAATCCCACCTGTGTTCCGAATTCAGTGGCTATAATCCACACACAATGCGTCTCCGGAGATCGACACTGTAAACAGGGCTTGTATACATGAAAACGTTTAAATACCCCACACAAAAAATCCGTCGTGTTCAACTCCAAGAATCTTGGAAGTCACGGTACTGATGAGCCACGACCGATAAATGTGGTGTCGAATTTTCGTACTACGTAATCTCGAACGGTCAGACGAATTTGTGTGGCTGCACCATCTTGTATGTACCACATACGCTTCCTTTCAGTGTAAGGGACATCTCCTGAACCCTCGCCTGATACACTGTTAATAGTGTTGTAACATTGGCATGACTGCACTTGCGTATACGTCGAATCGGGGAAACCATTGGTCTCCGAAACTATGTTTATTAGGATTATTCGCTTGTTTTATTGTGGTCTACTTGCTCCTTTCATTTGTATCTGTATTAATCAAATTCCCTGTATACGAGTGTATGTAGTTACATACATATTTAATATCCTGAATTAGCATACACTCTAAAAATGATGTTGATACTTTCCGGCACCTTCGACTATACAATGTCACTGTTTTTTCCCTTCTTCTTAGTCTATTCAAAATTCTTCGAAAACATTCTTCTCCCTTTTTGATGAAAACGTTATCTGTGTTTATGTGTTAAGTGGTCGCCCTCTTTTTGTTTTCTTCAAGTAGGTACCTCTGTCCAGTATACAGTCATTCGAATACTTTTCTCTCGCATCATTTTAACATGTCCATACCATTCTCCTTGTTTCTGATGAATAAAATCAATAATTGAATGCTAAATGTTTTGTCCATCTTTTATTATTTTACATTATTCCTGAACATCTGCAGACGTCGATCACAGTAGCTGTAAAATTTGATTTTAGTTCTCATTTCGTGGTCCAAGTTTTTTAACCGCATGTAACAACGTACGTAACTATTATTGAGTGGATGGTGGTTATCCTTGGGTCAGTATCATGCTTAACAACAATGTACACATTTTTATTTAAAGCGGAAGTTCTAACGATCTATAAACTCCAAAAATCCAGTAACTGATGGATTGACAATTTACTATGTGCTGCGTTACTCTGCTCTTCTTATGTCTAGTGTTGGGGAGTAGCTAATGTGGATCCGTTGAATTAATAAAAATTCAGTGTTGGCAAAATTTCTTAAAAAGAAAGTTAATTCTTTTCTTGGTCGACGAGGGCTGTTCTACGACGGTAATTACAATGAAAACACTAAAAACGCAATACAGTTCCTACAGGTTATACTATCAATTCGGCAGTTGACAGGAATTATCCTTGTGCTTCAACAAACGACCAAGAGTTCGTAGTTCGTTGGTCCATCAGAGGAAAGGAAGCTCTGTCAGTGCAAAGACGGTCGCCCTATTGTCGGTTAGCACCGCGTTGAAGCAGCGATGTGTTTTACGTGTTCTGAGTAGTGAAGTTGTTAAACCAGTGAAATTGCATAGCAGGATGAAAGTAGCTTTGCGATTCACGTGTACCCCTGCAGCAAGTGAACGAGCAGAGCAGAAAGCTTAAAAGAGGCGCAACTGCTTTGAGAGACGCTCCGCACCCAGGCCAGCCACACCGGGTCGTAGCGAACGAAATGCAGTGGAAGAACTTGTGAAGGAATATAAACGTATTACTGTAAAAGAAATAGGCATTGTTTAGGATATTAGTCTTGGTTCACCAAACAATGTTGTTCATAGCCATTGTTTTGGATACTAGTTTACCAGACAATGTTGTTCTTGATATGATGAGATTTAATGAAGTGGCCGCAAGATTCTACATCTACATCTACATGGATACTCTGCAAATCACATTTAAGTGCCTGGCAGAGGCACCTTCACAATTCTCTATTATTCCAATTTCGTATGGAGCGCGGAAAGAATGAACATTTATATCTTTCCGTACGAGCTCTGATTTCCCTTAATTTATTGTGGTGGTCGTTCCTCCCTACGTAGGTCGATGTCAACAAAATATTTTCGCACCCGGAGGAGAAAGCTGGTGATTGGAATTTCGTTTAATGATTTTCAGTGCAAATCCTGTATCATTTCTGTGACACCCTCTCCCATATTTCGCGATTATACAAAACGTGCTGCCTTTCTTTCAACTTTTTCGATATACTCCGCCAGTCCTACCTGGTAAAGATGCCACACCGCGCAGCAGTATTCTAAAAGAGGACGGACAAGCATAGTGTAGGCAGTCTCCTTAGTAGGTCTGTCACATTTTCTAAGTGTCCTGCACATAAAACAGTCTTTGGTTATCCTTCCCCACAACATTTTCTATGTGTTTCATCCAATTTAAGTTGTTCGTAATTGTAATACCTACGTATTTAGTTGAAATTACGGCTTTTTGACTAGACTGATTTATCGTGTAACCGAAGTTTAACGAGTTCCTTTTAGAGCTCATGTGGATGACGCCACACTTTTCATTATTCAGGGTCAACTGCCACTTTTCGCACCACTCAGATATTTTTTTAAATCTTTTGGAATTTGTTTTGATCTTCTGATGACTTTATCAGTCGATAAACGACAATGTCATGTGCAAACAACCGAAGACGGCTGCTCAGATTGTCTCCCAAATCGTTTATATAGATAAGGAATAGCAAAGGGCCTATAACACTACCTTGGGGAACGCCAGGAATGACTTCTGTTTTACTCGATGACTTTCCGTCAGTTACTACGAACTGTGGCCACTCCTACAGGAAATCACAAATCCAGTCACATAACTGAGACGATATTCCACAATTTCAATACGAGTCGTTTGTGTGGTATAGTGTCAAAAGCCTTCCGGAAACCCAGAAATACGGAATCGATCTGAAATCCCTTGTCAATATCGCTCGACACTTCATGTGAATAAAGAGCTAGTTGTGTTTCACAGTAACGATGTTTTCTAAACCCATGTTGACTGTGAGGCAACAGATAGTTTTATTCGAGATAATTCATGATGTTCGAACACAATATATGTTCCAAAATCCTGCTACATATCGACGTTAACGATATGGGCCTGTAATTTAGTGGATTGCTCATACTACCTTTCTTGAATATTGGTGTGACCTGTCCTACTTTCCAGTCTTTGGGTACGGATCTTTCGTCGAGCGAACGGTTGTAAATGATTGTTAAGTATGGAGCTAATGCATCAGCATACTCCGGAAGGAACCTAATTGGTATACAGTCTGGACCTGAAGACTTGCTTTTATTAAGTGATTTAAGTTGCTTCTCTACTCCTAGGATATTTACTTCTACGTTACTCATTTTGGCAGCTGTTCTTGATTCGAATTCTGGAAAATTTACTTCGTCTTCTTTAGTGAAGACATTTTCTGTGTTTAGTAACTCTGCTTTGGCAGCATTGTCTTCGATTGTATCTCCATTACTATCGTGCAGAGAAGGCATTGTTGATTGTTTCTTGCCGCTAACATACTTCACATACGACCAGAATCTCTTTGGATTTTCTGCCAGGTTCCTGCTGAACTGAGATACCGTCGTCTCGATATCAGTAATGAACTTTTGGGTCGTTTCCTGGTCGAAGGTAATAGATTCTTGGACAAAACTCTTACAGGAGATGAAGCCTGGGTGGACTATCACTGAAGTAAAACGTTAAGATCAAGCAAGGAATGCCACCATAGTTATACTCCGAAAATAAAACCTGTCCGCATTCAAACATCGGCGGGAAAAGTCATGCTCACTCTCTTTTGGCATGTAAAATGAGTAATTTTGGAGCATTACATGGAAACGGGATTAACAGTGACCAGTTGTTCAGAATTAGATCTACTACGAAATCACCTTCTGCGTGTGATCACGAGTAAACGACGAGGACGTACTTTTATTTTGCTGCAACAGGACAACGCTCGTCCCCATAATTCCCGTTCATCCGTGCCGACAATTTAGGGTAAGAAATTTTAACGCATCGAACGCCCACCTTATTCACCACCCCTCGTTCCAAGGAAAAAATCACGGAGCAAATTGACTGCACTCACAAAAAATCGAATTATTCTTAATAAAAGTTCAAATTAAACAGTGATAAATATATTTATGACGAACCGCAGGGTTCTGTGCACTAGTAAGACTTGTAAGCAACTCTATTACTATTTAAAATTTATAATCTTAGTGCCTTAACTACGCCAAAAAGTGCCTGTTACACGTTTTTGTAGCAAAATGAGACCACAACAAACAACTGGCTGCATCCAGATAGCAAAAATGTAACATAAAATCATTGTTGCACCTGAAGATAAGAAGGTAAACTCTCGAAACGCTTCGTAGGACAAAATAAAAAGAGTGACTGACTCGGTTAATTTTTTATTTTTAAAATTTATTCTCACTATCAGTCACAGTTCCTTACAACACTCCAACATGGACGACGTAAGGTTAAGATTTCTCCTCACTCGATATCCGAAGTGTTGGAATGCGAGCGCTAACAGCCATGAAGAATTCGTCGAAAAATGATTTTTAGGGTTCCATACCTAACGCAGTAAAAACGGAACCATTGTAGGATCACTTTATCATTCGTCTATCAGTCTGTCCGTCCTCAAGACCAACTTTTTTTTAGGACCGCTTAGAACTATCAAGTTGAAATATGCGTCAAGTACTAAGTCCTATAGTCTCCGAAAGATACAGCCATTCATATCACATATTTTGATATTGTCAAACTCAGTCATCAAAAGCTGTAGGATGCTTTCCGTTGGCCTAGAATCGTGATATTTGCCAACAAGAAAGGCTCCACAGTACAAGTACTGGGAAAAATCCGAAGTGGTTAATTTGTAATAATATCACATGCGAAACATATTCCTTTATCGTTTGTTATCCAACTTCAACTTAAAATTAAAACATTATTGAAAGTCTAGGAATTTCCTGGACCGGCATATTGTCAGTACCAAACTCGATAACAGGCAAATATTGTCATGATTCTCGATTCCCAGAATGGATCAATTTAGTTTGCACGGAACCCTCACAGCGCGAATCCTGCTCGCACCTGGCCACTTTTTCTGTACTACCTCATTTGTGCAATAATAATTAGTAATTAAGATTTTCATTTTAATCACTCCGATATATCTGCTAGATGCGTCTGCCTCTGGCCTCCAAAGTATATTGTACGCGAGAGGAAACTAATTACTGTAACTTTTGGTTTACGTAGTGTTCTCTTAAACTGATATATCTAAAATGCGGTACGATATCGTCGTTGTCGTAGTCTTCGTCTCCCTGTTCCGCCTTCACAAAGTTAATGTCTATCCTTTCCTCGGTCGACCAATGTCTTTATATTGTAGTTCAGGATTTTCTTGTGTAGTCTTTCATCTCTATTTTACCTAACTCTTCAGATATTTCCTCACGAACGGAATGCTGATACAACTCATAACGAATGTTTCCATTTTTAATTAATGCTCTTCTTCTGCAAGCCTTCAGGCTCCTCAAGAATCCCATCTCTATTACTTGCAGAAATCATCCACATGTAATAAGACTTCTCGGAGCAACGTTCAGCAAGATCAACATACAGTGATGTGCAAAGCTTCAGGAGTAAAGTAACTTTCGCATGATGTTTCACTGCCAAACAACATAGCTCGACGCAAGTTGGACCGTACATAAAAGGAACCGCTATAGTACACTACGAAAGGTAACTGAAAGAAATGAGACTTTTTCGCAAAGACATTAATTACAAAGAAGTCACCGTGATTTCTGATGGTCTGCTGGACATTAAAAAAAGCGAGGCATGGTTCTTAATAATAATGTGTGTTATCACAACAGACGACAATGCATGCTCTCTGCGACATGCTCCCATGCTGGCCACTAAGTTAGTGAAGAGTTCTACATCTACGTCATACTCCGCAAGACACCTGATGGTGTGTGGTGAAGGGAACTTTTGGTTCCACTAACTGAGGTCCGTTCCCTGTTCCTCTCGGGAATGGTACCTGGGAGGAGTTACTGTCGTTAAGCTTCTGTATTAGTTCTAATTTCTCGAATTTTTTCAGTGTGGCCATTTCGCGAGACATATGTGGGAGGAAGTAGTATGTACGACTCTTCTCGGAAACTACTCTCTCGAAATTTCACCTCTCCCTGGTGCACAACGACTCTCTTGTGACGTCTGCCACCGAAGTTTGCGGAGCATGTCTGTGTCGCTCTCTTGCCGAATAAACGATCCCGGGTCGTAACGCGCCGCTCTTCGTTTGATCTTCTCTATCTCATCTATCTGTCCTACCTGGTGTAAGTACCCATATTGGTGAATGATAGTCAAGAATAGGTCGAAATAGAGCCTTGTAAGCCACTTTCTTCGTGGATGAGTTACATTTCATTAAGATTCTTAAAATCAATTTCAGTCTGGCATCTGCTTTTCTTACTGTTCGTTTTGCGTGGTCACTCCACTTACGGTCGCTCTGGACAGTTACTCCTAGATATTTTACGGTAAATACTGTTTCCAGCAATTTGTTATTAACATTGAAGTTCTACGGCAATGGATTGCAGTTGCACAGATATTTTTGTTTCGCTTTACTGGTACGACAAATTCATTTTTCATCTTAAGAAGCTTAGAATTTTATTCTGAAATATGTACTACATTTCCTGAAAAAAGGAACCATCTATGAGTAAAACAGAAGTGGATTTCTGTTCCTAAGTATGTGCAGTGTGTTACATTTATTTACGTTCAGTTTTGATTGCCAGGGCCTGCACCATTCATCAAACCTCTGCAAGTCATAGTGCCTTCTGGCTTTGCTATTTTGTTGTAGACAACTACATCATCTGCGAATAATCTTAAAGAGCTTCTGACGCTTTCTACTAGATTTTTTATATACTTTGTAAACACTAATGCTCCTACCACGTTTTCTTGGCATACTCCGGAAATTACTTTTACATCCGTCGATTTTGTTCCGTTAAGAGCGATGCGTTGAGTTCTGTATGCAAGGAAGTCTTGAATCCAGGTGAAAATCTGATACGATACTCAGTAAGCACATCTTTTTTTCACAAAGCGACAGTGCGGGATGGTGTCAAATACCTTCCTGAAGTCGATGGACACGTCATCAAACTGTCAGCCGATGTGTACAGATCTGTGGATCACATGGAGGATCACAACGAGCTCAGTTCCAAAGGATCTCTGGTTTACGAACCCATGTTGATTTTTTTACAGGAAATTTTCGTTCTCCAAAAACATCATAATCCTTGAGCATAAAATATGTTCCATAATTCTACAAAAGACCTACGTCAAGACATATAGGCCTTTAAATGCGAACATTTTTAGGTTAGGCTTTACCGTGACTGTTACTGCAATTAAATGAAACAAAAAGTTCACTGTTACCAGTCACCGCAATACGATCCTTACACCCAGCTGATTTCTGACGCCATATTTGTTTACAAATGTGGCAGTATACATGTGATGTGTTACGACAGCAAAAGGAACCTGTGACCACTGAAGGCACTGTAGTATACTTATTTAATGTTTACCATTAGATATCAGTTTAATTTTTTTGTCAAAAGTAATCGTAAACCATATTCTGAAATAGTGTCTTGTTTTCCCCACCAGGCAGTGTCACAAGTTCCTCCAAAAATCGTAACACAACACATGCACAAATGTAATACTTACTAATGTAAATCCACCCGATGATGGAGGTTTAAACCTTCGAAACGCGTCGTGGAAATAAATAAAACGGTGACTGGTAACAGTGAACTTTTTTGTTTCATTTAAGATATAGGCCTATAATAATATGCATCTGTCCTATGAAAGTGCTGGCGTAAGCTGTCGCCAGTACACTGGACGGCAAAGATGAAGCTTGGAGATCGATTAGAACACGCTGGATCAAGTGCTCCTATCACGAGAGAGGCAAGAGACACACCCACAAGCAACATGCAGCCAACGCCTTCTCGACAGCATGCTTTTAGTCAGCCGCCGTTGACCGTAGGCGCTCACGTTCTCAGTCACCCAGTTTGGCGCCTGTCACTTTACTCGCAGAGTGAGTTTAGTTCATCACAGGCTACGACAGTAAGTACCGACCATATTAGTGATTATAGTGAGACTATTACTGATGAGCTAGTGTTACAGACATGGACTCCATTCAAGTTAAGTAAATGTTCCAGTTCATGTAAATAAAGAACCGTATTAACCCACGTGTGTATTTGTGTTGTAGAAAGAGGATACCGGCCACCCATAACAACATTCTCTCTGTTACTTCCTTACAGTGTAAGGCTCTACAATGACCGTTCTTGTATACAGGAATTACCTGCTCTTTTTACCAGTCGCTAGGTAACGCTTCGTTGCTCCAACGATCTACGATAAACTTCTGCTAAAAGGAGAACTTACGCCCAATCTTTGTAGATTGTTATAGGTGTCTCATTTTGTCCGGTACCTTTCCAAAACTAACCGACTGTAGTTGCTTTTCTATTCTCCGATCGGTTATCACAGTATCTGCCATTTCGACATTCGTACGATGATTGAAAGGACAGGTCATGTTTTGATAGTCCATTGTTATGGTGTTGGGAGGCATAACATTGCCAGGGCGTTAATGACCTCCAAATCTTTAAATACGGTACACTGAACGGTCAACGCTTTTGTGGCGCTGTATTCCTTCCTCTGTGCCTCATTTCAGTGGTGCTTTCGGATCTGACTTCATATTTATGGACGACAATGATCGACTCTTTAACGAAATGATATTCAGTGAATGAAATGACCTGCCCACATCTCCGACTTGAAGCCCATCGCGCACAGTGTGGGACGCATTGAGGAGACGGTTTGCAGCACGTCCTACGCACCAAAGAGTATCCAGCAGTTGTCAACCACGCTCATGGAGGAATGGAACGCACTACCAAAGGAACGCCTTACCAGCGTTGCACGTTGCAGCACAGGGATTGCCATCCGTGGTGATCACTTACGCTGTTACGAACCATGACCCACCTGTTGCAATTCCAGTTGACCTTCATAAACAGAGGAGACTTCAGTAATTATGGTTTTTGAACAGAAGTGTTATTTCTGTCCGTTTCACAGCATATTTGTTTCCGTTACCTTCTGCACTATACTGTACCAGTTCTTTGTATATACGGCCCAAGTTTCATCGAGCTATGTTACTTGGTAGTGACAAGTCATCCGAAAGTTACTTTCGTCCTTAAGTTTTGCACACCATTGTACGTACAGAGCAACGTTTGATGTACCTGTTATTTATAATACGCAACACTTGCACAAGGAGTAGTGAATTTTGTCTGTGACTTGCACCGTAAATTAATGAGTAGTTCTCAGTCAGACACCTGTTTATAATCGATAAATCGATGCTCCCGGCTGTGTGGTCCCACGTTCCAACTTTTTCAGCTGCAGCCGTTCGTGTGTCTGCTGCCATGGACGTTTACGTAAGATCACAACTTGTGCATGTAAACACAGACTTTGTATTTATCATCTTTCTGAGTCGACGGTGATATTCCTTTGGCAGCCGATCACGTTTGTCAGCCATAAAATTGAGCTGCAAACAGGTTCGGTGGTAATCCTCGATGACAATGCTGTATTCAGCAAATGTCAGACAGTTTTTCATTTGTGGAGACACATTTGATCTTGCAAGCATGATAATTAAAGCTACAAGTTGCCTCGTCTTCGCAGTCACCTTGAGGTAATCGCGGTGCGCTAGCAACAGAGATATTACCGTGAAAAAAAACTACGTCTTCTCACGTCAGCCGTCAAAGCAAAGAACTCGAGGTGAGAAGCGCTACTGCGAAAAAAGTTGTTCGACAGGTGCCTTCTACAAGCGGAAATATATGTATGCGAAAAAGAAGGTGCGTGCATTGGCGTCCATTAGTTGTATTCTCTGATTGGTCGAGCAAGCGGAAAAACACAAGCCGGAAAGTATACTGCGTCAGGGAGAACTTAGCAAGATCCCAACTTTCTGTTCCGGTGTTCGGGCGACAGTGAACGTTAAGATGCACGTTTACGTTCATGGCTTGTTTTCAGAGCATGGCATAATAATTATACTGGAAATGTAATAATTAGCACGGAAATGCAGATTGGTCAGGCATTATCTCCTGCTAAGCCTTCAAATAACTAAACGGTGGTTGAAAACAATAATACTTTCCATGGCCTAATAGGATTGTTAGGTACAGGAATTGGACAAAGTTAACATGCATTTACTTAGGAGAAGACGAACTTCTTAGCCTATATCTTTATAAAAAAAACTTTTTTTATAGCGGTTTCGGCTAAGAAGTTCTTTTTCTCCCAAATAATCACTACAGATCGCCCCTTCGAGCTCAGGAAGAGTAAACTAATAAATTTAAAACGGAAACAACGCGAGAAATACACGTTTGAACATAGATGCAGTTGCTAGCCAAGCCTCCAGATTGCCGTTGTACAGGGTGGTTATAATCAAACTCCCACTATTTCAGAGGGCTCTCATGAAAATCGTAGGACAATGAAGCTCCGTGAAAACATTTGTAAGGAGACGCGAAAGAGAATTAACCATAAACATTTGAAAGAAACACGTTGGAGAACATCATTCACTAAGTCACAACGCGGACGAAAGTGTATGCTGAGTGATCTGGATAGACGATCACTGAAGAGGACTGTGACGAAAAATAAGAGTATGACAGCTGAAAAAATTACTACAGAGATGAATCGCGCAATCTCGAACCCTGTCAGCACCGAAACAACACGAAGAATGCTCTGGAGGGTGAGCTGGAATTCTACAACCACTCACTAGTGATGAAAATGTCCGTAAGGAAAACGCGGTGCCGAAGTCATAAAACCTGGTCTGTGAAGCAATAGAATAAAGTCATTTGGTCAAATAAGTCTTGTTGTCACACTGTCTTGTTGCACGCACATAATGGCCACGTTACGCCCCAAGAGTGAAACACGGTGGGGGATCGGTGGGACAGCCATATCGGGATATTCCATGGAACATACGGTTGCTCTGCAAGATCACATTACTACCAAAATTTATGTGGCCATTCTCGCTGATCGAGTCCATCCCAAGGTACAATCTTTGCGCTAGCAGTACAAGGTCGACGATATAAAGTCAATTCGTAGTAAAAATATTTCTGTTACTGATAAATGAGATGCATGTACAGTATTTAACAATTATTTTCTGAGCATTGCTGGCGTATTAAATAAAAATTTAGTTTCTACAGGGAATCATATAACTTTCTTGGCAAATACCTTTCCCAGATTGATGTCTGAAATACTCCTCTGTGATGGGGAGATTGAGTCAATAATTAAATCACCGAAGACTAAGGACTCTCATGGATATGATGGAGTGCCTAGCAGAATATTAAAGTACTGTGCTGCACATGTTAGCCCTCTATTTAGCCATATTTGTAATATTTCTTTTAGGAATGGTCAGTTTCCTGAAAAATTAGAGTACTCAGTAGTAAAGCCGCCTTATAGAAAAGGAGAAGAGGATAATGTAAATAATTTTAGATCTTTTTCTATGCCATCAGTGATTTCTAAAGTTGAACTGAAAATGCTATATTCTCTTTTTTCTGTGAGGTTTCGAACGCTAGGGATATTTTTGGATTTAACTAAGGCGTTTCATTGTGTTGATCACAAAATACTGCTCCTGAAGTTGGACTATTACGGAATACGGGAAGTAGCTCACAATTGGTTCCCCTCTTACTTTAGCTACAGGCAGCAAAAGGTCATTATGCACAATGTTGAGAATGGTTGTGATGTGGGGTGTCTGAGTGGGGTACAGTCAAGTTCATAAGGTCACAACAGGGGATCAGCGATCATAAAGAGGTTACTGCATCGATGATTTCAGCCGTAAATAGAAATATTAAAAAAGGTAGGAAGATTTTTCTGTTTAGCAAAAGTGACAAAAGGCAGATTTCAGAGTACCTGATGGCTCAACACAAAAGTTTTGTCTCAAGTATAGATAGTGTTGAGGATCAGTGGACAAAATTCAAAATCATCGTACAATATGCGTTAGATGAGTATGTGCCGAGCAAGATCGTAAGAGATGGAAAAGAGCCACAGTGGTACAACAACCGAGTTAGAAAACTGCTGCGGAAGCAAAGGGAACTTCACAGCAAACATAAACATAGCCAAAGCCTTGCAGACAAACAAAAATTACACGAAGCGAAATGTAGCGTGAAGAGGGCTATGCGAGAGGCGTTCAATGAATTCGAAAGTAAAGTTCTGTGTACTAACTTGGCAGAAAATCCTAAGAAATTTTGGTATTATGTCAACGCGGTAGGTGGATCAAAACAAAATGTCCAGACACTCTGTGACCAAAATGGTACTGAAACAGAGGATGACAGACTAAAGGCCGAAATACTAAATGTTTTATTTCCAAAGCTGTTTCACAGAGGAAGGTTGCACTGTAGTTCTTTCTCTAGATTGTCGCACAGATGACAAAATGGTAGATATCGAAATAGGCGACAGAGGGATAGAGAAACAATTAAAATCGCTCAAAAGAGGAAAGGCCGCTGGACCTGATGGGATACCAGTTCGATTTTACATAGAGTACACGAAGGAACTTGCCCCCCTTCTTGCAGCGGTGTACCGTAGGTCTCTAGAAGAGCGAAGCGTTCCAAAGGATTGGTAAGGGGCACAGGTCATCCCCGTTTTCAAGAAAGGACGTCGAACAGATGTGCAGAACTATAGACCTATATCTCTAACGTCGATCAGTTGTAGAATTTTGGAACTCGTAATATGTTCGAGTTAATGACTTTTCCGGAGACTAGAAATCTACTCCGTAGGAATCAGCATGGGTTCCGAAAAAGTCGGTCGTGTCAAACCCAGCTCGCGATATTCGTCCACGAGACTCAGAGGGCCATAGACACGTGTTCACAGGTAGATGCCGTGTTTCTTGACTTCCGCAAGGCGTTCGATACAGTTCCCCACAGTCGTTTAATGAACAAAGTAAGAGCATATGGACTGTAAGACCAATTGTGTGATTGGATTGAGGAGTTCCTAGGTAACAGAACGCAGCATGTCATTCTCAATGGAGAGAAGTCTTCCGAAGTAAGAGTGATTTCAGGTGTGCCGCAGGGGAGTGTCGTAGGACCGTTACTAATCGCAATATACATAAATGACCCTGTGGATGACATCGGAAGTCCACTGAGGTTTTTTGCGGATGATGCTGTGGTATATCGAGAGGTTGTAACAATGGAAAATTGTACTGAAATGCAGGAGGATCTGCAACGAATTGACGCATGGTGCAGGGAATGGCAATTGAATCTCAATGTAGACAAGTGTAATGTGCTGCGAATACAGAGAAAGGTAGATCCCTTATCATTTAGCTACAAAATAGCAGGTCAGCAACTGGAAGCCGTTAATTCCATAAATACAAATTATCTGAGAGTAGGCATTAGGAGTGACTTAAAATGGAATGATCATATAAAGTTGATCGTTGGTAAAACATATGCCAGACTGAAATTCCTTGGAAGAATCGCAAGGAAATGCAATTCGAAAACGAAGGAAGTAGGTTACAGTACGCTTGTTCACGCACTGCTTGAATACTGCTCAGCAGTGTGGGGTCCGTACCATATAAGGTTGATAGAAGAGATAGAGAAGATCCGACAGAGAGCAGCGCGCTTCGTTACAGTATCATTTAGTAATCGCGAAAGCGTTACGAAGATGATAGATAAACTCTACAGGAGAGACGCTCAGTAGCTCGGTACGGGCTTTTGTTGAAATTTCGAGAACATACCTTCACAGAAGAGTCAAGCTGTATATTGCTCCCTGCTACGTATATCTCGCGGAGAGACCATGAGGATAAGATAAGAGAGATTAGAGCCCACACAGAATCATACCCGACAATCCTTCTTTCCACGAACAATACGAGACTGGAATAGAAGGGAGAACCGATAGAGGTACTCAAGGTACCCTCCGCCACACACCTTCAGGTGGCTTCCGGAGTATGGATGTAGATGCCCAAGGAATCAATGTTGGGCCCACTCCTGTTCCTTATTTATATAAATTATATGCTCTCTAGTACTACAGGAACTCTAAAATATTTCTGTTTGCTGATGACACTAGCTTGGTAGTAAAGGATGCTGTGTGCTACATTGGCCTGGTTTCAAATAGTGCAGTTCATGACACAAGTTCATGGCTTGTAGAAAAGAATATTAAGACTTAGTTTCTGCGGCTTCTAACACATAATTCAACAAAACCTGACGTTTTAATTTCACAGAATGTGCATATGGCTAGTGAAACTGAACAGTTCAAATTTCTAAGTGTTCGGATAGTAAACTGTCATGGAAAGCCTACGTCCAGGATCTTTTTCAAAGACTTAATGCTGCCATTTTTACTATTCGAACGGTGTGTGCAGTGAGTCATCGTTCGACACCACACCCTGGGCAATTCAAAACAGATATCTCCTTGGATTTGGACCTGGTTGTTCCTGAAGCTGATGTAGCGCTTAAGTCCAGATTGCCCCTAAACCTCTGTCATCACCTCTGCCCTCTTTGACAAGGCCGTTGATAGAACTTATTATGCAGGAAGTCTTTGGCCATCATTGCTGATGATTTTTACTCAAAATTTAAGCAGTGGCAGTTCGAAGTCGGGACGCAGGTCATTTTGATTACTAGAAAAAGATATTACCCAGTGTTCACTAAAACTGTTCAATTTTGTTTGCTGTAATAGGCTCTCGATTAATTTTTTCGCTGTAATGAATCCATTGGTACAGCCTTACGCAAAAACTATCTACATTCATACTCCTCAAGCCACCCGGTGGATTGTGACGGAATATACTTCTGGTCCCATTACCATTTCTGCCCTTCCCGTTCCATTCATAAACGTTGCGTGGGAGATGTGACAGCCGGTACCCTCTGAACGAGCAAAAATATCCTTATTTCCCTTTCGTGGCCATTTCGCAAGAGGTATCCTTATCTGGTGTGTGAGCGGAAGAAAAATGTTACCTGACTCCTCTCTGAACTCACATTATGGAAATTTTAGCAGTAAACCTCTCCTTGCTGTGCCAACGCTTCTTTTATAGAGTCTACCACTGGAATTTGACGAGCATCTCTGTAACACTGTGGCATTTATTACCTGCGGCGCGAGGCGCTGTTCTTCTTCGTAGCTTCTCCATGTCTTCTATGCATCCTGCTTAGTGACGGTTCCAGATTGTCGAGAAATATTCGAGAACCGGTCCAAAGAATACTTTTTACGCCTGGTCTCTTGTGGATGAATTACATTTCCTTAGAATTTTCCAGCAATAAACAGTTCTTCCTAAGTAGTAAAGGAAGGACGGCACTTCCTATAAAAGAGTCTAGAACCGGAAAAATTCGAGAACTCAATCTACATTCCACCGTACAGGAGACCAGCCGTTACGTTGTGTCAGGTCTCGCCACCACCTTAACTGAAGAAATACTCGCTTCTAGTGGACACAATAGAAGGATAAAATAAAAGAATAACAGGCACTTCAATAATCCATTTAGAAAGAAAGAGAGTGAGACATAAGCCCCATATATTTAAAAAAAAGTACAAGTGCGACTACGACTCACGCTCTGAGGATTCCGTATAAACTTTATACATATACGAGGATTGGAACTAAAATAGTGGTAACTATTTGTTCACAACCGATACAAAAGAGTTACATGTTTTCACCTGTTACTGTCCTTCAAAGCAGTCACCAGAGTCGTGTAGAACGCGTTGCCAGCGATGTGGAAGGTGTAGCATACCGTTAACAAGAGTCCGTTCCGTTGACGGTGCTAATGGAGCGGTCTACTGCCTGTCGAATCTCTGGAACAGTTCTGAAGCGAATGCCACGAAGTGGTTCCTTCATCTTCGGAATCAAATCAAAGTCACAAGGACTTAAGTCCAGGGAGTATGGTGGATGGTACAGTACTTCCCAGACCCTCGACCGAACAGAGCAGCCACAGCTGGCGCTGTATGCGCCCGCGCATTGTCGTGCAAAATAATGGGTGGGTTGCGCGGGAAGTGTCGCCGCTTCTTTCGCAAAGCTGGACGCAGGTGATTCTCCAAAAACGAACGGTAATATTGTGGATTGACGGTCTGCCGTGGAGGAACGTAATGCGATAGGATAACACCACCACAGTCGTACACGAGAATCACCATAATTTTAGAACGCTCCATTCGCACCATCTCCACATCGCTGGCAACGCGTTCTACACAGCGCTGGTGACTACTTTGAAGGACAGTAACAGGTGCAAACACGTAACTCTTTTGTATCGGTTGTGGATAAATAGTTGCCACTATTTAAGTTCCAACCCTAGTATATATAGTTCATCTATAGGTTTTGATAAGTGATTTTGCGAGTATCAAAATGTGTGATATAAGAAGCCATATATTTTTTATTGCGTTGACCTAGAAGTTTAAATTTTTTACACAAGCATGGGACCGTAGACCTTAGTATTTGACGTGAATTTCAACTTGATGCCTCTACCCGTTCCTGAGAAAAAGATGCTTTAACACACGGACAGGCAGACGGACAACCACCATCGCTTAATAGTGGAAAGGCGTCAGGACCAGATCAAATACCTGTAAAATTCTACAAACACTATGCTAAAGAACTTGCTCCCTTCCTGATCGTAGATCACTTGCCTGAAAGAATGCGCAGGGCCGTAGGATAGAGGCACACAATTATAGACCTATATCGTTGACGTCAATCTGTTGTAAAATTATGGAACATGTTTTATGTTAAAGAATTATGACATTTTAGGAGAATGAAAATCTCCTCTATGGATTCCGCAAACAGAGATCCTGCGAAACTCAGCTCGCTCTGTTCCTCGATGAGATCCAAAGTGCCGTAGACAACGGGGCTTAGTTAGATGCCGCGTTCCTTGCTGCCGTTTTGTGAAAAAATACGAGCTTATCGAGTATCGAAGCAGATGTGGTACTGGATTCAAGATTTCCTTGCAGACAGAACTCAACACGTCGGTATTAACGTACAGACTCGACAGATGTAAATGTAATTTCTGGAGTACCGCAAGGAAGTGTCATAAGGCCGTTGGTATTTGCGATATATAGAAATGATCCAGTAGAAAGCGTCGAATACTTTCTAATGCTTTTCGCAAATGATGCGGTTGTCTATAACAAAGTAGCAACGCCAGAATATAGTAACGATTTGCAGAATGACCTCCAGAGAATTGATGAATGTTGCAGGCTCTGGCAGTTGACCCAGAAGGTAAACAAATGTAACATGTTACGTATACTCAGGAAAAGAAATCCACTGGTTTATGGCTACACTATTGATGACAAACCGCTTGAAACAGTATCTACCGCAAAATATCAAGGAGTAACTATCCGGAGCGACCTTGAGTAGAATGACCATATAAAACAAATAATGGGAAAAGCATATGCCAGATTCAGGAAGTGTAACTCATCCACAAAGGAAGTGGCTTATAAGGCTGTTTCGATCCATTCTTGAGTACTGTTCAGCTATCTGGGATCTTTACCAGACAGGACTGATACAAAAGATAGAGAAGATCCAACGAGAAGCGGCACGTTTCGTCATGGGATTGTTTAGTCGCCAGAAGTGCGTTACGGGGATGCTCAACAAACTCCTTGGCAGACGTTACAAGAGAGGCGTTATGTATCACAGATTTACTATTGAAATTTCGAGAGAGCACATTCCGGAAGAGTCGGACAAGATCTTACTTCCACCTACATACGTCTCGCGTAATGACAATGAGGAGAAAATTCGAGAAATTAGGCTTACCAACAATCGGTCTTCCCACCCGCTATTCGCGAGTGGAAGAGGGTGTTGGAGGGTTCAGCTAGTGGTAAAAAAAAGTACCCTCTGCCACACACCATTATGTGGCTTGCGGAGTATGATGTAGATGTAGACCTTAAGAGTTCTGTTTTTATCGACTGAGGCACAGAAATCTAAAAATGAGTCTCAGGAATCTTGCAAAATGGTTCATCTGGAAGGAAGATATGGTCGAAAAACGAAAAAGTTGATGTGATGGATCTGAACAGAAAAAAAAGAAATCAGTATACGCCCATAGACAGAAGCATCAATAGTAAGTCTGTGAACGAATCCCTCGGTACGATACAATTTTGAGGGCCCGATATCAATACATCATAATCAAAACCAAGTAACTGTAACATTAAAAAATATTAAAGCATTCTTGGTCACATATTAATCATATTTTTACTCTTATGTCTGAGCGATCAGTTTAATAACGAGTGGTCATGGGTTAGATATTTGACACTGATACGGAATTTCCTTATTAGGGGAGTTGTAACAGGGTCCACACAATCTCGTACTGAAAAGAAAAGTAGCGCCTCCAGGTTCGGAAATGTATATGAACTGTCGATGGAACGGTGTGCTGATCTCACACTCTTCCGGCAATGCTGTTAAAGAAGAGGTTTAGACTGCGGCCTTTTGACTCGTAATCACCAAGCATAGAGGAAGTGACCTGAAAAATTCACCTTTATGTTGGCGAATCCTACCCTACTATTAAACATTGAATATTGTCTGTAGTGTATCTTATTATCTGCTTACAACTTATATCTCAGTAACAATATTATTTTAGCAGTACATTAAACACCACGCACCCCCAGTTAAAAAATTAGTCTTTGGAAAAGGCGAGTTTCAAATTCCCATTCGACGGTATTCAATTCGATCTTCCACGCGAGTCTCCCAAACCACTTGAAGAAAACATTTCTTTAAACAAGACCATGGGCGATATCTCTCCCTGCTTCACACCTTCAGCTACACGATTACTCTTCTACTCACAATAAGTGTTCGCTAGACGTTTCATAGAACACTTTCAGATTATTTTTCTACCGTTCCACTTTCGTATAGAAAGTGAAAAAATGAGCACCTAAACCTTTTCTCTTATTTTATTAGGATCATTACTTCTCCCTATTTAGGTGAGAGCCAACAGTATTATTTGGTTTTCAGAGGAGAAAGTACGTGATTAATATTTTGTAAGAAGATCTTACTGTGAAAAAACAGTCTTTGTTTTAATGATTGCCATCACTACTCGTTTATCATATCCGCAACACTGTCTCCCTTATTTCACGACAGTACAAAACGAGCTGTCCGTCTTTGAACTTTTTCGATGTCCGCCGTCAATCGTATCTGATAAGGATCTCATACCGCGCAGCAATACTGCAGAAGTGCACAGACACGTGTAGTATAGGTAGCCTCTTTAGCAAATTTGTTGGATTTTTAAAACGTTCAGCCAATAAATGCAGTCTCTGGGCAGCATTCCGTTCAACATTTTGTATGTGATGGTTCCAATTCAAGGTGAATCGACATACATCACATTTTTAGTATTCATGTGGAGGAGATAATACTTTTTTGTTTTTAGGGTTAACTGCCACATTTTTCACCTTGCAGAAAATTTGTCTGAATCATTTTGCAATTCTGCCTGATATTTTATGACTTTTTAGTCGATAGGCCTAAATGACAGCGTCAGCTGAAAAAAATTCTAAGAGGGCTGCTTATATTGTTTCATGTATTGTGTACGTTGATGAAGAACAGCTGAAGAGTTGTAACGCTTCCTTGGGGAACCTCAGATATAACTTCCGTTTCACTAGTTGACTTTTCATTTACTATGAGCTACGAGGTTTTCGACAGGAGTATGAGTTTTATTCCGTTTGTAATGACCTCTACATCTGTGGGGCATTAAACTAGAATTCCTTCCTTGTTCGCTTCATACAACCTTACCTAGCCTTAGGCTGACTCAGCATTTTATAAACCTGTACCATCTCTGCTCAAGTCGTTTATTATCCGCTCTGCTGATGGACTGTATGACTCTGCAATTTCAGGTGCTGCGTCTGGCCTTCAAATGTTTGAGTGGACTGGGAACGCTTTGCCAACGCTGCGAAATGCACAAGAGATGGTGCTCTCTAACTTACTGCCCCTGGCAGACTTGAAGAAGGTGAAGACGTGGACGCCGCCCTCACCATTACGTTGTGGTATGCAATTCCACAGAGAGAATCACCGAGCTGTTGCGATTTTCTGCATGACACGACCTGGGCTTGGAAACAGTTATACAAATTGTTCCTCTCATGGCTGTCGAAGCTGCTTAGTTATCTTCCAAGGTACTGAAAATCTTTTACCATTTTCAGTAAAAATCTATCGAGGCAGCAGTGTAGACTGTGTAACTGCATGCGAATGGTTACTGATGCTGCAAGAAATTTACTAAGGCCCTAGTAAACAAAGTGAAAATTGCACATTTCACTCGCGTTCATTTAGATTCAACTTCTTACTTATGTAAAGAGTGATCCCCCAAAATTCTGGCGTACAATACCGCATCCCCCGCCCCCCCCCCCCCCCCAAATACGACGTCTTCCGTATGGCAGGCCAAATGGAGCAGGAAAGCAAAACTGACGACTACACCACGAATTAAACTCTGTCACAAAACAATGTGTGAGGCAATGGTTTGTGGACAACAACACACCTGAACTGAAATGGTCTGCCCAGGCTCCCCCACCTGAACCTAACGGAATACCTTTAGGAAGAAACAGAACGTCGCCTTCGCTCCCTATCCCAGCGTCCAATATCACTAGCGCCCTTGGTTTCCGCTCTTGAGGAAAAATGGGCTGCCTTTCTTCGGCAGACATTCAGGCACCTCTTTAAAAGTGTTCTGAGCAGAGTAAAAGCTGTCATTAAGGCGAAGGGTGGACATACCCCTTATTAACGTCCGCTAGTAGGCGTACGGATACTTTTGTCAGATCGTGTATACGCGGATATTGTCTACCCTCATCAGCAGTTGGCTGACAGTCAGTAACAGGAACAACTTTCTTTACTCCGGTTGTAGCTTACGATCTTGGTGTGTGTAATACGGGTGTCTACCATATCCCCTGAAGTTGTGGCGAGTCATACGTCGGTCAGACCATCAGGGCAGTGGAGGACCGGCGTATACAACATAAGTGTCACACACACTTAAAACACCCAAGCATATTTGGAACTGCAGTGAATTAATTTGGTACCGCTCAAACAACGCAGTGTTGCAACACATAGATTCTGGCGTGGATTTGCAATTACTGAGATAGTGTTATGAAGAAAGCTGTTGAGATTAAACTAGCACGCGACCTTATAAACAGGGGTGTAGGTTTTCTCTTAAATCATGACTGGCAAAGTGCTCTATACGGGGTCAAACAACAGGGGGCAGTTAGCACAATCTGCTCAACCACAGTTAGTTCTCCACTATGGACACCTGACGTTGATCAATTTTGGTCATATGGCGGCGCTAATCGTTTATTATGTGTTGTCCTTCTACGTATATCACCTTTTTGTCTTTTAGTTGGCGTAATCCCGTCCAATGAAGATTTCAGTTGCCATGCAGAGCGATCTCTCTGGCGCCCTGAAAATGACGGGTTGTTCACCTGTCGAAATATTGACGTATGTATTTCCGTAACCTATCTGAAGAGTCTATACTCCGGGAGAGGCTCAAATTTCAAATACTTGGTAATCGAAATGTAATGGGTGCTTCCTCCTTTTTACTCGAAAAACGTTACATTTATTTATACTGAGGGTAACAGACAATCCCTAGTCGATAGCAAGTCTTCCTGGATTATGATACAAATTTCTAGCGTTCCGACTGTTTCTATACATCATCCGCGAACAGACTCAACGGAATTTCCGACGTTGTCCATCACTTCAGTAAAAAAATGTTCAAATGTGTGTGAATTCCCAAGGGATCAAACTGCTGAGGTCATCGTTCCCTAGACTTACACACTACTTAAACTAACTTACGCTAAGAACAACACACACACTCTTGCCCGAGGCAGGACTCTAACCTCCGGTGGAAGGGGCCCCGCAACCCGTGACATGGCGCCTCAAGCAGCGCCGCAACACCGCGCGTCTTATTTTTAAAAAATGGTGTTTTAATAAGAGGAGTATACTGCGGTGCGATGAGGTTTACAGTTGAAATACCGAGAGCATACGTCCCTACAGGACTCCGTTAGTGTATATCGTCATCCTGCAAGTACTCGTACCTCACGAAAAGACTGTGAAAGCAAAGGGCTTACTAAGACTCGTCTGTTCCGCGCTCATTCGCGAGAGAATAAGGAAATGTGGTGATTGGGTTTGTTGTTGAAATTTTGAGAACATACGTTTCTCTCAGAAGTAGAAAATGAAGGTATATGGCTCACCAAGAGTCATTTGTTTACATTATTAAAGATTTTATTTTCTGTCAGACGGAGGACAACGGTTGTCAATCCATCTCTCTCTAAGTACCAAAACAGAAAAAGTAACATTAGAATTTATTGCCTCGTCGACGACGAGTAATTAGGGAATTGGGATGGACCACTGGACAAAGCAAAGGAAAGGAAATCGACTATTACCTTCCGAAAAGTGTCATTCCAAAATTTACCTTGAATGATTTAGGCAAATAAAATACAACCTACGGGACTGCAGGGAATTTGACCGCGACTCTTCCAAATTATAACGACTACAGTGAAGTTGTACCATGTATCGCTGTGTTTGTTCTACAGTGATGATTGTTGAATGAAGAGAAGGGAGAGAATGAAAGCCAGGGTCGGCAAACTGCCTACTGCATTGGATTATCTTCATAGGGGTAGCCTGTCTTAACGTCCCTAGCCACGTCCTGAGTCCTCATTCGAAAACAAAGACTGCGGGGCAACCGTCGAGACTTTGCTGTGAAAATACTAGTGTTGAAAAAAAAGACTGAAAAACCAAAGGAAGGGTAACGTAGAATGTCGGAGCGTGCAAACCAAAGAAAGGGTAACGTAGAATATCAGAGCGTGTCAGCTGTCTGAATGCGGTACGGGAGCTAGAATATCTGGAAAGGGAAATGCAAAGACTGAACCTAGGTATAGTGACGATCAATGAAAAACGGAAAGAAGACAAGGATTTCTGGTCAGGATAGTGCAAGGTAATATCAACAGCAGAAAATGGTGTAGCGGGAGCAGGATTCGTTATAGGTGGGAATGTAGGTCAGAGAGCGAATTACTTTGAATAATTCAAAAATTCAATGATAGCATTACTTTCATCAGAAACGACAGCGAACCAACACTAAAAATAATAATACAAGCCTACATTCTGACGTCACTAGTAGAAGAGACAGTTGAACGGTTAACTCGGGAGATAATAACCTAATAAAATAGGTTAGAACGCCGTGATACGGGAGGGCATTGATGGTGTTAGGGTGCATACCGACTCGTTAGTAGGGATGATAGAGGATGAAAACTATTGAATATCTGCCGTAAACTGGTAGGAAATACGCTGTTAGAAATTTTCAAGAGAAGTTGTACTTGGCCTGGACAGACGGGAAGATACCAGCTGAATTACATCACGGTAAAACAGACACAGAAATCAGGTGTTGGACTGTAAGATGTACCCAGGTACAGTTACAGACACAAACCACAATTAAATAAGGATGAGGAGTAGACTGAATTTTTTAGAGGATCATCATGAGGAATCAAAGTGCAAAGAAGTGGGATACTAAAGTACTGAGAAATGATGCTGTGCGTTTGAAGTTCTCTGAGACCACAATTGACAGTTCAGTTGAAGTGGAGTGGACATGTTTGACAATGGTAATCACAGAAGCTGTAGAACGTAGCTGCGAAGAAACATTTGGTAACAGAAGAAGTAGTTCAATAACTCGAAGAAAAACAGTAAGTACAAAAATGTTGAGGAAAGCTAAGGTATACAGCAGTGTAACCCACTTAGGAATGAAACAGATGAGAAGTGCAAGGAAGCTAAGGCGAAACGTCTGTAGGAAAAAAGGAGAAGAAATCGAGAACGAAATGGTAGTCTGACGGATACATTTTGCATATGAAAGAGTCAAACATTCGGTAAAACTGAAACCAAAGCTGTCAACATTAAGAGTACGTGAGAAATTTCGCTATTAAACACAGAAGAGGGAGCAGATAGGTGGAAAGAATACAAAGGGGTGTAATCATCTTTTGACATGGCAGAAGAAATGCAAATCGAGTTGGAAGACGAAGATGGCTCCACTATTACAGAGTTTAAGAGAGCGTTGAAACTTGCGAGGGGTAGAGGCGTGGATGAAATTCTTCCGTAATTTGCAAAGGCATAGGGAGAAAATGCAATCAAACGACTATTCAAGTTAAGCGCTCAACAGTGTAAATTGGAGCAAGATGTTCGAAATCCTCAGAAATATAAATGACAGGAATAGGTAAAGACGGGTAATATACAATTTGGGTGTATAAGAACCAACAAGGAACAATGAGACTAGAAGACCAAGAACGAATTGCACGGATTAAAAGGTTGTAAGACAGGGATGCTATCTTTCTTCCCTACTGTTCAACCTGTATATCAAACAAGCATTCCAGATAAAGTGGCTTACACTACTGTTTACCTTTGCTTTCTTGAACATTTTTGTACTTACTACTTTTCGTCGACTTATTGAAGTACTTCTTCTGTTACCAAATGTTTTTTCGAAGCTACTTTCTTTGTACCTATAATTGTTCTACGGCTTCTGTGATTGTCCTTTTTAAAGATGACCATTCCACTCCAACTGCCAATTGTGGTCTCAGAAAACTTTAAACGCATAGCATCATTTCTCAGTACTCCAGTATGCCACTTATTTAGCTACAAATGAGTTTATAATTGAGGATGAAAGAGTATCAACGATAAGATGCCAGAGCTATCCTCAGTTAAAGCGAGGAAGAATTAAAGGAGGTACTGGATGTAGTGAGCAGTCTACTGAGGAATGAATATGGATTGAGAGTAAGCTGAATAAAGAGGAAAGTAACGAAGAGTAGCAGAAATGAGATTAAAGATAAACTTGACATCAAAATTGGAAACAGAAAGCTGACAAAGTGAAGGAAGTGTGGTATCTAGGAACATACCTACACATGACGAACGAAGCAAGAAGTAAGTAAAAAGCAGACTAGCACAGGTAAAGACGGCATTCCCCGGTAAAAGTAGTTTACTAGTACTAAACATAGATGACAATTTGAGGAAGAATTTTTTTGATTCTAAGTTTTAGGCGCAGCATTGTATGGAAGTGAATTACAGGCGGTAGGGAAAACTGAAAAAGAAGAGAGATATAGCCCTATAGAAGATTGCTGAAAATCAGGTTGGCTGATAAGAAATGAGAAGGTTCTCCGCAGAATAGGTGACATCTAGAAAACATTGACATAGGAAGGGTGGAATGAAGGATGTGTGTTTAGACAACAAGAGGTAACATCAGTGGTAGAAGAGGGACCTGTAGAGAGTAAAAACTGTAGGGAAGAGAGAGGTTGGAAAATATCCAATAAATATCTCGGGGCGTTGTGTAGGAGTGCTGAGAAGTTTAGCACCGGAGAGGAATTCGTAGCCGGTAGCATGAAATCAGTTTGAACACTGATGACAAGAGCGAACTGTACCTTTGGAGCGCCACGCCTGCGTGCCGTCGTAGCAAAATGGCCTCACGCAAGCGCGTGCCGTGCCGTAGCGTGGCGTGATCCTACGCTACGCACCGACGCTACGTCCATTCCGCGGTCCGCTGACCCAGTGGCGGTGGTCCACTTCTGCGGCAGCCGTTTCCAAACTCGTCGTCCTTGCGTTTCCAGCGTCACTCCTTATGCTCGCACGTGCCGCTTTCAGATTTTTTTTTCTGTGAACGTCCATCGAGCAGTTTTGGTCGCAAATCTCCGCTTACTGTAACAGTGACCTCTGTTGCCCACGTAATGTCTGCTGTGATGAAATAATGCCGTCAAATTATGGATTACTCGTCAAAACCACTAACGATGGCAGTAAACACAGTATTACACTGGCCGTTAAGACAGCCAATCGTTGAAGGCGACATGCGACAGGCGTTGGCATGAAGCATGCTACTTCTTTGGATATGCAAATGATAAGCGTTTGGCACACACGCGTAAAGTTGGTAGTGGTAACACTTTCTACATTATGTATACCACAGTGAAAAGTGTTCCTATCGTAGCACAAAAAAGGTGAATATTTCCTGCACATCGTTTTGGATTCAAAAGAAGGGAACTAGCTTTTCGACTTACCTGGCAACTTAAAAGACATTTGAATCAAAACATCTTGGCATATTCGAAATTTTTCACTAGCTAGTACCAGTACGAAAGTCATGTAATAACATGTATCGTGACAACTAGTTCCATGATACATGATGTCATGCATATAATACGTCATCTTACATAGTATTTGTCATGTTGTACAATATGACACAACGTGTCATTGCAGTTTAGGATGCAAACATCCCCAATCGGCGATACGTCTTCTTACACATGCACTCCCGCTCTCGCATACTTTCTATTGTGGATGCATCCCGCTCTAGAAGACATAAATTTGTGTCGAGATCATTGCATTGGAAAAGTATGGTTAACTCCCAAAAGTGTGAATATGTCAAGACGGTTGGATTTAAATGGCTCTGAAGCTGCCAGGCAAGTCAAAAAGCTAGTTCCCTTTTTTTACACCCCTAACTCTGCCCAAGATGTATTCACCTTTTTTTCTGCTACGATAGGAATTTTCCATTCCGGTTCCTAACTTTTACGCTACCATAATTTTGACCTTAGACCGTCAGAGCTTAGCAACCGACGTACATTTTTGTTGTCATTCTTCAAATTCTTGCAGCGCATTTGCTGATCGAACTGTCCACGGGTCGGTTGCCGGTCCATAGTGTCCAACGGGCGCAATATTTTGCCGATCAGAAATTTGGCCATCGTCACATTTTTTTTCTTTTTTAGCTCTGGTGACAACTGATCTGGTATAGATTTTTTAATGTCTTTCTAACCATATACCCATATTTCGTGGCAAAGGATAAAGCGCTCACAAAATATCAGGATGACCGTTAATTACATTTATTTGTCTACCTTTTTACAACATATGAACCGATGCGCTCAAGTTCTGAACACTAAAGCGGTGCGCGTAAAAGAAACTCAGAAAAAACGTGTTTTCTGCACGTAAAATCAGAATGAAGTTAGATTTTTGGAAGCCAGTTTTCAGTTTTATCGTAAGAATTCCTTTTTTATTCACGTAAGAACGAATTTTACGTGCTACATTTGGCTCGACTTTAAACCATCGTATCTCGACAACGAATAAAGATTATTGGTTAACATAAATTTAGTTTAGACTTTATCCATTTATCAACCTTCGTGTGAAGTTTGAATCGATTCATAAAAGTTTACTGTATAGAAGTGGCGTGTATTATAAACTTCCCAGAAAAATGTTTTTTTTTTTTTTTTTGGTACGTAAAATCAAAATGAAGCAAGTTTTTTTTTTTCGTCCGTTACACCGGTGGACCAGATCGAACCATCAGTCTCGCTCCAGTCCGGAGTTATGTGAACGGCTTATTTCAATAGTGGTACAAGTCCATTTTTGTTCATTCTGAGATATAGAGTCCTAAAGTTGAATATACATACTTGAGTATTCCTGGTATCTCAAATGCAGATTTTCCAGCGCTCATTTAACTTTAGGACTCTGTATCTAACAGACTGAACAAAAATGGACTTGTGCCACTATTGAAATAAGCCCTTCATATTAGGGTGACCGTCTTTGCAGTAAAATCCGAATGAAGGTGGCTGTGTTTGTACGTAAAATCTGATAGGTAACAAACAAATGGAGCCATTAATCGAGCATTAAATTCAGCTCAATTAAAGGGTTTTGCAAAATTGATTAATCAATTCGCACAATTTGCCTGGGCGCCAGCTCTACTTCGAGGTCAAATCTTGCTTAATATACTGTAAAATAGCAATAGTAAAGTAGATGTTCGAATGGCTATACCAATAGCCGCTGGTCCGGGCTAAACCAAAAACTTCTCATCCCAAGTTCCTAGCCCAAATAGGAGCCGAGTGCCATCCCACCAAATCCCGATTCTGCACACTGCGTTTTCAGTCACTTTTGTTGCATTGCTTCCTCGCTGTAACGATAAGGAGAGAGTATGTAGCAGATTTCCCTTACAGTAATCACGTATGAATGTGGGATGTTTGTGAGAAAATCGTTTCGAGTCTCGTATAAGAAGAAAAATATGTCTACCTGCACGTGAAGGAACGTGATGGCGCCATATTCGTAGCCTATGGAGACTGCGGTTTACCGTTGCTCTGTTTTGCTGCCTGCTTGGGTCGGGATCGCACCACTGTCAACAGAACATGGAACATAACGGTGTCAGGTGGCGAAACCCAACGGTCACAGCAGTCAACTGGGCTTGGAATATCATACAGTTATGTCACGTACTGGGATTGGTCCAAAGAAAAGGAAACACATCGAGAAATACATGCTTCGATATAAATGTGGCTGGTAGCCAAGCCTGTAGGTTGCGCTGCTGTACTTGACCACCAACGGCACCTGTGCCATGTCCTCAATATGTTGCGAGCGTCAGTCGTGACCAGAGCAGTATTCTGTGCAATTGTGGATGCGTTATGTCGTAGCTAACTGAATTCAAACGTGGACAAATTGTTGGTGCTTCAGAAACCAAGGCAGCCGAAGTGTTCGGTGTTTCAAGAGCCGCCGTATCGAAGATTTCTACCGTATGCAGCCAATGCGGAAAAACATCATCCGCTAAGTCACAACGCGGACGAAATTTTGTGCTGATCGGCAGTGGGAGACAGTCATTGAAGAAGATTGTGACGAAAAATAAGAGGATGACAGCTGCAAAAGTCACTGCAGAAATGAACGTCCCACTTGCGAATCCTGTCAGCACCAAAACCACGCGAAGGGAACTTCGTAAGCAGGGGATTGCAAGACGTGCTGCATTTCCAAAACAATTTGTCAGTTATGCAAATGGATGAGACAGTAAAACGTTGCGTGGAAGCCATAAGGCCTGTATTATGGAGCGATGGAAGAGAGTTATTTGGCCCGATGAATCCTGTTTGAGTCGTGAGCCACTTATGTCAACGACAATGACTCTAACTAACCTTTCTGAATATCGAGTCAGACCATTTACTGATAACGTCATTTCATCCTTCCTGCTTAAGAGTTTATTAATCTTGGTGCGTGTACTGTGTTTTGCACCCTAGTGTGTGTACTCTATTTTGCACCTTGCGGTTCGCCAAATTACGTACAAATTTCATCATGCAGTCTTCAAATTACACTGTATACCGCCAGTAACTAAAGTTTCGTTACTTGTTATTCTTTCTTGGGTGGCAACTGTAATGACCAGAAGCATATCTTTGTCCTAGGAACGAGATCAGTCTTCATCAGACCTGTGTTTCCAACAACTGTAATAGTTTCTATTTGTATTTACTGCTTCCTTGTGTACTGCACAAAGTGACCCGAAATTTACGTTGAAGAAACTAACTCTTTAAATGGAAATAAAGTTTGCCGCATTTTTCCTATACGTTCAAATTTTTGATATAGCTTCCTTTGTTTTTGTCGCAACAAATAAGAAAAAATTGTTTCTAGAATCATGTTCCCTAAGTATAAAAATTTAGTGTAAATGGCTGCCATCAGTGAATGTATTTAGCCGGCCGCGGTGCCCGAGCGGTTCTAGGCGCTTCAGTCTGGAACCGCGCGACTGCTACGGTCGCAGGTTCGATCCTGCCTCGGGCATGGATGTGTGTGATGTCGCTAGGTTAGTTAGGTTTAATTAGTTCTATGTTCTAGGAGACTGATGACCTCAGATGTTAAGTCCCATAGTGCTCAGAGCCATTTGAACTATTTTTTGAATGTATTTACTTTTTCAGGGGGAGCGTCGGCATGTACTCCGCTCTGTTTCAGTAGCATCGACGTAGCCTCCAAGCTTAAAGTCCTCCTAAGAAAGTAGGAATACCATCAATAGCCTCATATGATTTCACTCAACCCTGAATTCAATACAAAACACTGGAGCAAGTCACGGAGTTGTGTTGCGTGGATACCATATGTGTTGCACAGAAACAGCCAACCATTTGACCTACGCCCAAACATATACAATATCTTGGTCATGTTGTAGCTGTTGGTCAAACGGTGTCCACCGTTATCTGCCTACATTGGTTCAAATGGTTCAAATGGCTCTGAGCACTATGGGACTAAACTGCTATGGTCATCAGTCCCCTAAACTTAGAACTGCTTAAACCTAACTAACCTAAGACAACACACACATCCATGCCCGAGGCAGGATTCCAACCTGCGACCGTAGCGGTCGCTCGGTTCCAGACTGTAGTGCCTAGAACTGCTCGGCCACTCCGGCCGGTGTCTACATTGGATAAGCGTAGTTTTATCCTTAGCTTACAGACGACTATTACCCTTACGTGTAACTGAGGTCACAGATGGGTTCGATAGACGTGTCCAAACAGAATCCAGAGAATGTGCTCTCTTTTAAACTGGATTGAGGCATGGGAAAATATTGGTAGCCATCAACTAACAATAGAAATGAAGTCGAAGTGGTGTATCATTGTCAATGAAACGATTCCAGTGTGTAGGAACCGATTCGCCCAACTTTGGAAAATGTAAGAAGGACGACACGTTAAGACATAGATTCATGTGTCGCACAGCCAACGAAGTATGGCAATAACTTCAAGAAAGACTATCATGGTGATAGAGAACGTGGTATTCTTGTCTTTAGTACTCGTATTTCAACCATACATTTCCTTGTTATCTCGGTGTATTTAAGAACTTTAACATTCAGCCATAAAGAAACAATGAGGAAACATTTATATATCAGCCAACTTCAACTGTGAGAACAAAACGACAAAAACTTTTCCTCTCTCATATGCCGAGCTTTATCTCAAGATAGAAATTTTGTTCATGTTCATATCTGATTGAGCGTCATTGTATTTTAATTGTGTTGTAACAGCTCAGCAAAGAATTGATCTTTTTCTTTGTACTTTCTTTCTTACTGAACGCCCCTGTTTTGTACCCTTCGTTTATTTACTAATTTTAACGTAAGATGATTTGATTTCCTGTTTCATAGACACATTTACATACAAATTAAGATGGCAGAGAAACCATTTTACGCACAATAATCTATCAATTGTTTTGCAACAACAAAGAAAAAAATCAGCTATGGGAGAAGGATACACAAACATGTGCATGTAACTGCTAGGAAAATTATTTTCATATTTATGAGAAGCAGATTTCAGTTGTTCACACAATACGCCTGGCCAAGAGGACTTAATTATATTTGATTCATTTCAAAATAGTAAAGCTCAAGGAGCATGGAAAGAAAAGGCGGCGGCGTCAAGCTCCTTCAGACTTTACGATAGTGTCCCGTGTGTTAACGCTAAGCTCGGCTACTCCCTTGGTGCTGTTCGAGAGGGGTAAGCTACGTGCCGGCACCGCTTTTCATGCCATCACTTCCTTCCACCAACGACGCAAATATGGCACCACTCTGTATTACACACCCATTACTGTCACCTATGCTGCTCAACGGACACAGTAAGACGCAACTGTCACACACCGCGGGATTAATAGAACGTTTAGGCTGCTTCCGGCCAACAATGCTATAACAATACCATAAGACACTCCTTATTTTTAACAGAAGGTTTTACGAGGAGAAGAATAAGGTAACATGTTCTGTGTAAACCAAATATGACAGAACGTGAATTGTATTTCTTCTTAGGCTCCGCACGTTAACATATTCGCGTTAATTCTTGCGACTCCAGAACTGAAGCTCACACCCGTATTTCCCTGTACAGCTCAGTGCCTTGTGGGTTTTATAGGCAATGATGCACCATCGTTAGCGTGGGGCAGATAATTGCTTTGGCACACGGAGAATGCTAACCCTGGCTTTTTTTCTTGGTTTTTGCTGCCAGTGTTAGTTAGCAAACAAACGTACCGGCAAGATCCAGTGAAGTTTCCATGCGGTTTTCCACTCGTTTCACCGTGCGCTGTAGTCTGTGAAGGCAACAGCAGTGTAGCGAGAAGGTTCTGTGTTATTGCACGGAATGCTCATGACAATAACGACACACGTTCTGTAGGTGGGAGCACGAAACACTTGCCTAAATTCCGCCTCTTGAGTGCCTTACTTTAGAATCTAGTAATTGAACAATAATTAGTTTATGTTAACAATTTAATTCTCAAATTATTCCTTTTTCGAGAATTAGAGTCTGAATTTCTCACTCCATCGAATAAATAGGATTTACATACCGTTTCGGTTGTTAGATGACTACCTACGTTACATTCAGGGACTGTCCAGTGCAATTAATCGCACTTAATCGCCCTGAAGAGAACCTCGGAAAAGTCGTTCGAAACGTCGGATTTTTATTCGTTTTAGTGTTTCATAATGACGTGGCACAAAAAAATTATTCAAATTGACAATGGTGCGGAATCATACGAATTTACACTCAAATACCAGTGCAGACTCCGATGAACCTAAATCAAATCCGCTTTTGATCTGCTCATTTATTAACCCATTCAAATAAATCACTGCACATTGTATGCATTTGGAACTACCAATAAATGCGTGACAAAAATCATGTGGATTTTATCACAATCTCTTATTCTTTCATAGTAAGTTACCAGCTTAATGAGTCTACCCTAGTATGTGGACTTTTTCGTTGTCACCACGAAAATCATGAAGATTTGGTGCACATACATGAAGTAGATCAGCGTAATGTGTCGCTTCCAACAAACACGTGCAATAGTGATGGGAAGGAGATATTTTTTTTAAGTTAAAGACAAGCTATTGGATAAGTTTGAAACTGAGAAATTCGTGTCGTCCAGACCTACGTCTGTTACGAGCACCGATATTCAGATAATGATGAAACAAAAATTGTACTCGAAAAGTCGGCTTAGCGTAATGTTTTGACAGTGAGTTTGACATGACTTACGTGTCAAAGTCTACGTAGTTGTATGAGTCTTAAAACGGGGAAAATATGTGAAACACCCGAATTTATGTAAATGTATACGTCAAACAATTGTAACGTTAAGTGAAAAATAACACCGTCTTATAGCCCAGAAGGGTGACCGGCCGCTGCATAGTGCTCACAGCCGAATAGCGTAATCTGGATACGGTATGGAGGAGCATGAACTCAACAACACGCAATCTCTCAGCAGTTGTCTGCTTTCCAGACATTGGCGCCCCTGCTTCTCATTCAAGTGCCTTCTCAGTTGGTATCACGAGGCTGACTGGATCCCGTTCCAATTGTCCCACGAAGGAGAAACCTCTGGTAATACCAGAAGAGCTGACCAATCAGCTGTGGTGGTGAACTTCATGCATTTATGAGCCATTTAATAGATCCACTCCTGTGTTTCGTGAATGTTGAAGCTGGGTAACATCCATCAAATTCAAGACCATCAAACACTTGACCGTTATACATATGATCGTTTTGGTGGTCGAGGTTTTAAGGCGGGGGCCAGTATAATGTTGACATCGAGATCTTTGAACACGTCACACTCACCTGTACACATTATTGTGACTCTTTACACCTTACGCATGCACGTCATTTCAGCGGTGCATTTGGTTCTAACTTCATTTTTATGGATGCCAATGCGTGACCGCATGTGGAAGAGCTCTTGGAACGAGAGGATATCCAGCCTGGCATGCCCGTTCTCCCGACTTAAATCAACCGAATACTTGTGAGATGCGCTAGGGAGACGTGTTGCAACAGGTCCACACGCATCAACGACCATCCACCAGTTGTCAACAGCACTGGTGAAGGAATGGAACGCCCCAACACAAGAACTCTCTACTAGATTTATGGCCATCGTGGTGGCCCGTTCCAGAGCATGAATTGCTGTCTATGGTGAGCACACCGTATTAATAACCATGTCCGCCCTTTTGTAATGCCGGTCGGTGTGGCCGAGCCGTTCTAGGAGCTACAGTCTGGAACCGCTCGACCGCTACGGTCACAGGTTCGAATCCTGGCTCGGGCATGGATGTGTGTGATGTCCTTAGGTTAGTTAGGTTCAAGTAGTTCTAAGTTCTACAGGACTGATGACCTCAGCAGTTAAGTCTCATAGTACTCAGAGCCATTTGAACCATTTTTAAACCCTAGCAGTGACTTCAATGTAATTATTGTCTTTGAATAATTGTGTCATTTCTGTTCGACTCGGTGCGTATTTCTTCCAGTCGCTTAGTTCTTTTTTCTATGTGTGATCCAAGCTTCATTGAAATAAGTTAGCCGGCCGCGGTGGTCTAGCGGTTCTAGGCGCTACGGTCCGGAACCGCGCTGCTGCTACAGCCGCAGGTTCGAATCCTGCCTCGGGTATGGATGTGTGTGAAGTCCTTAGGTTATTTAGGTTTAAGTAGTTCTAAGTTCTAGGGGACTGATGACCTCAGACGTTAAGCCCCATAGTGCTCAGAGCCATTTGAACCATTTTGAAATAAGTTACTTGACAGTGATTCTCTAGGCGAAAGTTTGTCCTTAAATTTTGCACTCCAAAGTAATACTGCAAGTTGTACAGATATTTCCGTATGGAGTTTGTGGGGAGGGTACGAGATATTCGCAGGAGGCAGATTGGAGGAGTTTGCATGGTTCCTTGTGGTACGAACGCTGCACCCAGAACCATAACGAGGGACTGGCGAGATAGGCACCGGTCAAGGGCACAGGCATAGGTAGGGAACAGAAACTGACGTGGGAAGGAAATACGGTTTTACAACTAACCGGAATAGTAGGCCTACTGTTATTCTCGTATCCTTGTGTTCCTACCTTTTGCCAACGACAAACCTTCGCTTCATCCGCGACTGTGAACACGCGCTGTTACAGTGTATTTTCCTCTAAGGAGCATCGTAAAGAAACGACTGCTACGGAAGAGACGTCTATCGCTAACATGGTATATGTGACACACTGAACTTGCTTCACACAGCTGCCACCCACGCAGCTCACTGTGTATCGAATATTATTGGAATCGAAGAATTCAGAAAACAACGCAAAGAACTGTTCGCTTATAGTGCTTGGATAAATTTTGAATCGCAGTCAAGAACGACATTTCTCGTTGTATTCCGATGAAATTGCAATTTGCACTAAGAGAAACAAGGACACCTCTTAGAAAGCATTTAGTGCTCCGAAGCACCCATAGTACTAAATACACTCTAAGGGGGAAAACACCCATCACGAAGAAATAGAAATCGGTAGATGTAATGTGCATGTATAAACAATCAAATGATAACAAATTCAGAAAAATGCTATGATTTATTCAAGAGAAAGTACTTTACAAATTAAGCAAATCAATAACGCGTTGGTGTATCTCTGGTTCCTTTGCGAGCAGTTATTCGGCTTGGTATTTATTAATAGCGATATTGGATGTCCTCCTGAGGGACATCGTACCAAATTCTATTCAGTTGGCGTGTTAGATCGTCAAACTCCCCATATGGTTGGATGACTTTGGCCACAATGCTCCAAACTTTCACAATTTGGGAGTCTACAGTAACGTTTCCTGCCTGCAATCTCATTGAATGGAGTAGAACTGTCTTTAGCGACGTATGTCGCTTCGAATTGAGTCCCTGTTACAGCGAAGACGTATCTGGAGACAACCACCAAGACAGGAGTGGATGGTCTGGTGTGCCATTTTTTTCATTTCATAGCGCTACTCCTTCGGCTGCGGAACCCTCACAGCACAACGGTGCGTCGACGATAGTCTACGCCCAGTTTTGGTGACCTTCACGGCAAGACATCCTGGGTTCACATTTCAGCAAGTTAACGCCCGCCCACACACGGCGAGAGTTTCTGCTGCTTGTCTCCGTGCCTGTCACTCCCTACCTTGGCAAACAAGGTCGCTGCATCTCTCTCCAATAGTGAACGTTTGGAGCATTATGAGCCGGGCCATCCAACCAGCTTGGGAATTTGACAGACTAACGCGAAAATTGGACAGAATTTGGCACGATATCCGTCAGAAGGGCATTCAACAAAATCAATGGCAAGTCCATTAATTGCTTGCATGAGGGCAAGAGGTGGACCAGCGCGCTATTGACTTGCTCAATTTGTGAAGCTCTTTCTCTTGAACAAATAATCCAATTTATCTGAAATTGAAGCATTTGTTTGTCTGTGCATGTACACCGCATTGATCGATTTGCTTCCCATTCGTATAATTCATTCATGGTGCGTCGATTCTTTTCTAGTTTTGTCATACAGCGTAGTTCATGCCAGTTTGTAGGTCAAGAAACTTGTGTTAGAACAGCATTCTGTAACAAACTAGTACTTTTTCGTGTTTGGGAGTTCTTTTTACTATCGAGTACAAAGTAATCTTTTTTATCAGGGTATTAAGTTGACCACAACCACAACGTCAAAATTACAAATATTGAAATTGAGGTCGTGTGTTCGTATGAGAATCAGGAACGAGATAGCGAGAGCGAGAGAGAGAGAGAGAGAGAGAGAGAGAGAGAGAGAGAGAGAGAAGAGAGTGAGATAGGCTACTGCGAGTCGACTGCTGCCGTGGTCTGGTCGGTGTGGGCGATCGCAATTAACTAAAAGGGTGGAGGGGGCGGAGGCGTCCGCTTGGCGTACGTGACCACTGGTTGTGAGGTCCGCAGTGGCTCCAGTTATCCTGAACGCCACCTCGGCTCCTGCTTGGCAAGTAAAGCATTTCAAAAATGTTGATTCTTCAACTTCTGCCGGCGTATTTCTCGCTCGAACAGCCCACGGGTGTACTGCCGGTCCATAGTGTCCAACGGGCGCAATATTTCGGCGATCAGACACGTCGCCATCGTTAGATGGGCTGACGAACTGATCTCCTGAGGGCGGTCGGGCGAAATATTGTGCGCGTTGGACACTATGGACCGGCAGTACACCCGTGGATTGTCGAGCATTTCAAAAATGTCTCACTCGCTTATAAACAGTCCATCACCTCATTGACAACCCGCCAATTGCCCTCACGGACTTATTTCGCGCTCTAAAACACCAATCACAACACATTACGTCACCAACTCCTGTGCACTGACACTTCTCACCAACTGCAGGTCCGTAGAAAGCAACCTAATAACATTGTGATATGCCATCGCAAGGTCGTTTTGGACTACGTCAGCCTATTTGATTACGAAGCAAAATGTCTTGAATCATGGGTTAGATCTCAGGCACTACTTAAGTTTATGTACTGTATTTATAAGCCATTGTAAGTATATACCTACGTACGTTCCACATCTCCTAAACCACTGAATTAATTTCAGTCATACTTCATAGACACATTATCCGGAAAGAAGCATTAAGGATTAAGAGCAATCAGGCTCCAATAGGAGCAGGTATTCCACCTAAAAAGTTAAACAATTGTCCATGACTTTTTTAAATCTTTTACCCAGGCAGATTTACAATTTTCTCAGAATTCATATGAAAATGCAGGGCGAAGTTCGCTACAGATACAGATGTGTCTAGTATTTATGAAATATTTTAAATGTATGTGTGTTACCATGTTCTGAGGCATCAAGGGATCACAAATTTTGCATTGGAGGGCAGCGTGGAGGGTAAAAATTGTAGAGGGAGACCAAGAGATGAAAACACTAAGCAGATTCAGAAGGATGTAGGTTGCAATAAGTACTGGGAGATGAAGCTTGCACAGGATAGAGTAGCTTGGAGAGCTGCATCAAACCAGTCTCAGGACTGAAGACAACAACAACATGTGTGTTATAATAAAACTTTCCCTATTTAAGACTTTATAACATGAAACTAATTACCGTAAGAGTACCAAACTTGTAGCATTAATGTCCAGATTATCGGTGCATGATTTCCATGCGTCACAACGACACTGTCCGGTTCCAGCTATGGCCACCAGGTGCCGTTATGAGTCATCGTGATTCATAGTCTCTCACACATGACCATTCGTAGTGCACTTGATAACGTGTCAACATGAACTTGAACAAAAGAATCAGGGCATTATTGGTGAAGCTCTATTATCAAACAACGGTAATGCTGTAGCTGCACTTCGAGGATATAGCCGGATGAAAGGAATACACAAAGGTCGTCTTTCCCCGCCTGCTGTGCGGAGCATGATGAAGAAGTTCGAATCAACTGGACAACTGGGTATCGCTCCAGGAAGAGGTCGACGACTTGTTGCATCACCTGTGGTTGATGAAATCGCATTTGCTCTGGCAGACAACGCTGCTCGCAATTACCGATCATCAGACAGTGCGTGTGCCGTGTCACGACAGTTGGACATCCCGTGATCCACTGTACGGAAGGTGCTTCGAGCCATTCTCAAATGGTATCCGTACAAGATCCATATCGCACAGCAGCTTGCACTACAGGAGCACAACATGTTGACTTCGCTCTCCGCTTTCTCGCAAGGGTTGAAGTTGACGAGGGCTGGCCCTGGGACCGTCCTATGGACAGACGAAGCTCATTTTTCTCTGATGGGTCAGGTGAATACACAGATTTGCGGAGTGTGGAGATCATCTCCCCCAGTCGCTGTGCCTGAAGTTCCTCTGCATGGTGCAGGTGTCACCGTATGGTCTGGCTTAATGGCTACGTTCATCATTGGCCCATTCTTTGTTGAACAGGTTGGCGTGCAAGGACCAAGGCCGTGCAGTGTGACTGGCCAGCGTTTCTGCGATATGCTTCGCCAGTATGTCATACTCGCCCTACAGGAGAGAGACTCATTGAACTCTACAGTTTTCACCCAAGATGGGGCGCCACCGCACGTCGTACGTGAAGCTCTCCTGCTTCTCCGAAACCCATTTGGAAACTATCAAATTATCAGTCTATCGTTTCCAAACGCTTGGCCGGCAAGCTTACCTGTTCTCACTCCCTGTGATTTCTGGTTATGGGGCTACCTGAAGGACAAGGTTGACCAGGGGAATATTCACACATGTGCTCATCTGAAGCGCAGCATATCAAGAGAGGTAGCCAGCACACCTACGGACGTGCCTCACTGGCCATCGTGCCATACGTTAGATAGTATTTTAACTTTAAGAAAAATCTATCCTCTGTATCAAACCCTATACTTTGCCTTTGTTGTGCTGTAGACAACTTCTCGTCATAGCCAAAACGTTTGTCCATTGTTTTTAGAGGGCAGTTACTCATCCATATTCCTAGCCGTTTGACATTCTCGTCTACTCTGTATGGAGTATTTTAGTCTATTTTGAACTCTCTCCCGATTGGCAATAGGCTAATTTTTCTGAGGTTTAGCCTGTAACTAGACGCTTTTTCATATTCATGGATGCTATTGTATGGTGACATCCGCGTCATCTGCATATGCTTTGCATTTAATTATGCTTGAGCACAGGTTTATCCTTGAAGTTCGAAATTTATCATTATGACTAGTGGGTCAATTGCAATAACGAAGAGTAGGAGTGACACAGGGCAGTTCTGTCGATTCGACAACTCAGCAGGTATTTATCTGGTGAGTAGTCTATTGATGATAATCATGGAATTGGTCAGCGGTTATACACATTTTCATACGCTTGAATCAAGTTTACGCCGAATCCGAGATGGTTCATTACTTGGAACAAGTAGTGGCGAGAAACCCTGTCGAAGGCCTTATATTGATCTAAAGCTAAAACTGCAGCCTCTGGTCGTGATACTGTGCTGCAAGATATGATCTCTCGTTATGAGCTAGAGTTTAAAAGATCGTTCATCTCGGTACTGCTGCCGTCTGGATGTTACATATGGTCTACTCAATGACATTCTTTATTCTAGCAGCTGTAACGCGTAGTACAAGCTTGTAATCAGAGTCCATGAGGGAAATGGAACGAAATTTATTTATGTCTTCATCTGTGTGTTCTTTCGGAATCAATACTATGAGGCTGCCAGTGAAGCCAATCGGTATTTGAGCAAGTTCATTGCATATGCGTACAAAGCAATATTTCCGAAAATACAAAATTGATTATAAAAGTTAACTGGCAGACCATCACTGCTGGGGAATTTATTAACTACCGCCTTCCTCGTTGCATCCCGAATCTCATCCTGTTTATGTAGCGTTGCTGCTTGTCTAGTCCCCGCGCCCGGGTTCCCGGGTTCGGTTCCCGGCGGGGTCAGGGATTTTCTCTGCCTCGTGATGGCTGGGTGTTGTGTGATGTCCTTAGGTTAGTTAGGTTTAAGTAGTTCTAAGTTCTAGGGGACTGATAACCATAGGTGTTGTCCCATAGTGCTTAGAGCCATTGGAACCATTTTGCTTGTCTAGTGTTATTGTTTGTAATATTCCGTGACATCTCCCCTTTTTTAAGCCTGAGCTGTCACATGTTCTTTTTTTAACCTGGTAATTAGTTTTTGTCTTGCCCGACGTTTCTGTTTCCTGGAATGGAATGATATTAGAGTTTCCTCGGAACTGCTGTCACGATCCCTGGAATGGATTTTAATTCCTTCCATTTGTCCACATTTAAGTACTAACGGATTTATTTTGATTTTGATGGCTCAAATGGCTCTGAGCATTATGGGACAACATCTGAGGTCATCACTCTCCTAGAACTTAGAATTACTTAAACCTAACTAACCTAAGGACATAACACACATCCATTCCCGAGGCCGGATTCGAACCTGCGACCGTAGCGGTCGCGTGGTTTCAGAGTGAAGCGCCTTGAACCGTTCGGCCACAGCGGCCGGGTGATTTTCGTGATATTTTCTTGTTTTAGAGGTGTCCTGCAATACAACCGACGAAGGCATCAAAAATAAAATGCAAAAGATTCTATCTGTAACTGATTCCTTTCATAAGTAGAAGCATTCACAGAGCTGATTAGTCGAGATCTGACACAGTTTGCAACATCCAGCATTACAGATGGAAATATATGCTGTCTGCGCCAACTAGACTCCCATATTTGTTGCACTCGTTCTCTCGAGAATTCCGATGTTTAAATTCCACACAGTTCTGCCACGGAACGTTATCTGTCTTATCGTTGGAATTGTAAAATGATATGCTAAGTGGTCTGAAAAATATATTGGCTGAGTTTCCGTTGCAATTACTCTGTCGCGCAGGTTCTTCCCCACGTAGATGCTATCGAGGTGGCTTACTGTTGTAGCCGTATGACACGTTTGTTGGTCTCCTTTCGTTATTTCCCAAGCGTCCTCCAATTCTAAATTGCGTAAATTTTCTTCGAGTTCTGCGCATTTTTATAGTGTGGCCCTTAGTCTGTTAACTTTATGACACGATTAAAATCGCCCCTCACAAGCGCTTCCTCCCGATATTGCAGTACGAGGTATGGCATCCCTCGTGCCAATATGTGGGCTCGCTCCCCACTATTTGGGTTCTCAGAGAGGGTGTAGTTGTTTATCAATCTAATGATGTTAATAAGGGATGACATTGCTCTGCCATTTTCCAATCGTCCCACGCACGATACGATCACACAGTCTTTCGTTATGAGAGCAGTGCCCGAGGTGGTTTCAAGCACTTCGTATGTGGGGATGTCAGGTTGGAATTTCACCTCTTTTAATGTGATATAGGCATCACAGCTGGATAAATAATGACGAAGTCTATGTAGTTTCCGCTCGGAAGTCATTCTGCTTACGTTTAGGGTGACTATCTTGTTATCCTGAAAAGGGGCCATTATCTTTGAATATTTAAAATCGGAAACCGATATGTTCAAACATAGTGTCAGAGAAAAGCATTTTTTGTTAATCTATGGGCTATTTGTGCTCCTTTTTGGGGCAGTATTGGTACTGTCATGTAGGTCTCCCGGTGGCCCATCTGCTTTTTTTCTTTTTCTTTGGAGAGGTTCCGAACATTTGATTTTCCACAATCGCTGAGGATGCCCTGAGAACCTGCTCTTGATTCTGTTCCTCGTCTTATGGTATATTTCACTCAACTTTGTTGCTAATGTTTTGAACGGTTTCTCCAACTTGATCCTCATCTCTGATTTCCTCTGGAGATTGAGAGTTGGATGGATTGGCCAAGGCTCCAAACCAAACAGCTTCGGATACGACACTGTAAACTGTAAGCTTCACTTTCAGACCTCGAGCAAGGACAGCAGTGTTCACCACTTCTCCTGTAGATCACTGCATCCTGCATCCTCAATAGCCCCAGATAGAGCTTCCCCCACATCTTGGATGTTTGTACAAACAGTGTGTGTGTGTGTGTGTGTGTGTGTGTGTGTGTGTGTGTGTGTGTGTGTGTGTGTGTGTGTGTATGTGTGTGTGTGTTTGTTTGTTTGTTTGTTTGTTTGTTTGTGTGTGTGTGCGAAAGACATTTTTCCGACTATGAATGTATATAACTCACTATTCACTATTACGTGACAACTTAGTAGGATAATCTGTGAAATCATCCGCTTCTGTCCATACGTCGACAGTCTATATCAGATATAAATTATATTATGGCTTCAGCGCTCCAAAAATAATGAAATAATACTGAAAATTTGTTTTGTTTGTGATCTATGTTGTTGAGAAATGTGAAATATAAAATCAGCTCATAAGCACTGCGATTTCATTGGCATTTAAGTGCGGCGCTTTCTCTGTTCCCGCTCCTCACGCTCATAACATTCACAATTTAGTTCTTTTCATCCCTAATGATGAACTTGTTCTACCAAGAAGCGAAGGAAAGCCCAGTTAACATCCTGCTTCATGTTCACAGTAACTTGAACGACTGGATCCACTTCAGGGTACGAAAAACAACAACAAGGTATCACATAACCACTACTGCCTTGAACTACACCCCGCACACACTGCACCTCATTGGCCCATCGTTGCACTCGACACTTCAAATGAGGCAAAATGGGGACTTGTTGCGCAATGTTACTTGTCGCCAGTCAGCTTGTGCCTGTTGTTTAGTCCACCGGGGACGTCTAGTTTCACGTGGTGCCGCGAGTAACGGCCTTTTGTCAGGTATACGACTCCGAAGCATGGCTCTGAGATGGACCTGCATTCGCTAAGAGCAGCAATTTCTGTTAGGCTAGAAGTCGATTGACATTAACGAAGCACGACGTTCGTTTCCGAACTTTTTTTATGAACACTGTTCTTGCGTTGGTTTTCGTAGCTCTCAGTGGTATTTTTTTCCTCGTAGATGCGTTGAATGGTCCGCCATGGTACATTAACAAACTAGGTAACTTTCTTCCCGATGAGGTTACGTACACGTCGGAGAACGCTAGGTCCTGCCTGCCATTCTGTCACGTCCGGGCGCTAATCCATTTTACTGTGCTAGTTCCATACGATCCACTGGTACACCAATTCGCTATCATGATGTGTGTCACATGACCGCCTGGTACCTGTTGTACACAATGTACTGCGCCTCACATCCACGCATGTGCTCTTTTAAGGAAATTAAAATTTTGTCTGGTGAACTTAGATGTGGTCCAACAGCAGACTTCGGTCTGTTTCCTAGGGGAGAGAGGTTGACAGATATGTTGAACACACTATTCCGTACATTGGAGTGTGCAGAACTACACGTGTGTGTCAGTTGCTTTCGTTTCTAGTAGCGATGACGTGGTACTAGATGGTGTGGTTAGTTACAGGTCGTTTTGATGAGTAACAGATGAGTGCATTATGATTCGTCAATCCGCTGCTGCATTCCATGATAGTCAACGGCCGCCTCTGTCATGAACGCATTGCTGTCCTCGGTGTCGAGCGTCTTGCACAGGCTGAGTTTCACCCTAGCACCACCGGCCAGTACCTGTTGCGTCGCAGTGTGAACTATACTGTTTGTCATAACGATAGGAGCGCTTCGCTGCAACAGTAAATGTCTCTAATTCAGCTGTGTGCCAGTAAGTAGGATCTAACTAAATTAATAAAGTTATGCAAATCATCCACATCTATACTCCGCAAGCCATCTTATGGAGTGTTGCGGAGGACACTTTGTGTACCAGTCACTTCTCCGCCTTTCTTGATGCAGTCATGAATGGTGCGCTTCAAGAACGAATGATGGTAAGTTTACATGTGAGCTCGAATCTCACGCCTTTACTTTCGTGTTGTTCTCGCGAGATATACTTAGGAGAAAACTATATTGCTTTGTCCTTCCAGAAACATACGCTCTCGGAATTTTAACGTTGGCCGATTTCTGTGTGAGCTCTAATCTCTCTGTGTTATTCTCGCGAGATATGTGTAGGAGGAGGCAGTATACTGGCTGACTTTTCAAGGATCGTATGCTGTCGGAATTTTAACAGTAGACTACATCTTGGGTCAGAACACATCTCTTCTAGACTCTGCCACTGAGTTGGATGATTACCTTCGTGACGCTTTCACGCTTTCTGAACGACCGTGTGACGAGACACACTGCTCATTTTTGGATCTTCTCTATTTCGTCTATCAATATTACCTTTTAAGGGTCACAGACTACGTCAATACTCAAGTATCGGTCGAACGAATACCTCCTTATGGGTGGCCTACACATTCCGAGGTTTCTTCCAATGAATCTAAGTCTGGCATCTGCCTTAACTGCTATTAATTTTATGTGTTCGTACCATTATAAATCGCTCCGTACGCTTACCCGTAGATATTTAACAAAAATGGTTCAAATGGCTCTGAGCACTATGGGACTTAACATCTGAGGTCATCAGTCCCCTAGAACTTAGAAGTACTTGAAGCTAACTAACCTAAGGACATCACACACATCGAAGCCTGAGGCAGGACTCGAACCTGCGACCGTAGCGGTTGCGCGGTTCCAGACTGAAGCGCCTAGAAACGCTCGGTCACAACCGCTGGCAGATATTTAACAGATGTTACTGCTTCCAGTGATTGTGTAGTCACAAACTAATGGATATTTCTGCCTAGTTATCCGCGTTACATTAAACTTGTTCATATGATGGTCAACTGCCAGTACTTGCACCAAACGTATATCTTCCTGTATATCGCTACAATTTTTTTGACTGGAACTTCATCATAACAAGAGCACCATCTGCAAACAGCCAAATGAAACTTACGACATTATCTGCTATGTTATATTTATTGTGAACAGTAATGATTGCATAACACTGCAATATGGGGTACGCCATAGATTACTTTTACGTCTGAAAATTTCTCTCCTTTTAGAATAAGATACTAGTGTTCTATTTACCATGATCCAATCATAAAGCTGGCCTAATGTTCCGTTATCACAGGCTGTTAGAGCTCTTTAGTGAAAGTTTTTGTGGATTTTATCTTCAAGATGTAAATATATTCAGAAGGCGATAAACATGCTGCCCTAAACATCGTCTCGCTGAAGTTTCAGAGGACCAGATGTTTGAAACAGTAATATTTGTACCATTCTTTGATACGCAACTAAAACGCTACATTTCCACCATTTTGATAGCTACTTGTTGTTAATAGCAAGTGTTTCTAAGAAACAGATAAAACATCGATACAATTACTGCAGTGTCAAAAGTTTGGATCGTTACTTGTTGATAATCCCAAGAGTTTTAAGAGGCTGGTGGCAGACTGATACAATTGCTCGCAATTTCGAGAATTTTGATCTTCATTTTAACGATGTCATTCTTCATCAAGATGGGACCATGTTTGCGATACGAAGGAATTAAAAACACCTGGAATCGAAGACTATCACGAATACTACAGCATCTGTAATTTTTCGAGGTACCGTTTATCGGTTTTATATTTACTACACCATTCCATTGAAGAAGCATTGAACGGAATTAGTACATGACAAAGAAAAGACATTTACCATCTGCAACTGTTGTTGAATGTTATGACCACAGCAGCTTGCGAGTAACATTCCTCTTTCGCTGCAATAGGTAAATTCAGCAGTGCCTGTTTTCGCATGTTACTGGCTATTGAGGTAAACTGGCAGGCCCTAAAGCTAATCAGGAAGAGTGTACTTACTGGTTCCTTCATTAACAAATGCGGTTCAACCGCTTTGGTGGCCTTATTCCAATGTTGCCAGCATTTCAGGTAACTGGTCACATTCCTGGTTCCCCTGTTATAAGGAAACGAAAGTAAGAACAAAATAATCATGTCAGGTTATGTTGAGATACGAATATCAACTCCTGACTACTCGTTTCACGTAATTACGGTCTCATTAACATTCGTTCAGCCAGGGAAGAAAGTTTATGTGGATTACGTTAGGCTGGGATGCTTCGCTTCTTCTTAAATGTAGACTTCACCTTCTTCGTTGGCCTTCTTCGCCATGTGGACAGCTAGTTCACTTTTATTTTTAACCAGCAGTCTGAGAAAAAGAGTGATTTTGTTATATAAAAAAGAAAGTTTGCAACAGAAAGAGTGCTCTTAATTAGCAGAAGCGTTTTAACCTAATTTTTACGCGTTCTCGTATCTTACTAGGAAAGAACGAAGGGAGGTAGAATGATTAAGGTTTAACGTTCCATCGAAGATTCTGTCATTAGAGACGGAGCTCGCATTGAGAAAGGATAGGGGAGGAAATCGGTTCTGTTCTTTTCCGAGGAACCACTCCGTAAGCGATATAGGGAACGTGTAGGAAAATTAAATCTGAAACATTTCGTTCCTGAATGCGTGTCTAGTTTACCAATCCATTCGATAGCATGGAAAATGAGTTTTTTTATTCTCTTCTTCTACATTAATTAAAGAATCATCTCTTACGTAGTGGGACGTTCAGTAAGTACTGCAACACATTTCTTTCTGAAAGCAGGTTGATTTTATTCAGGATTCCAATACACCATTTTATTCCTAACTCTTTGGGCTAAAATCCCTGTTTTTCAACATAATTTCCGTTCAATGCAAGGGCCTTACACCACCTTACTAGTGCGGGCTGTATACCAGCACGGTACCACTCTGTTGATCGACATCGGAGCCAACGTGTAACTGTATCAATATTCTTTCTATCATCCACGCGCTTCCTCCCGCGGATGCTTCCTTCATTGGGCCAAACGAATGGAAGGCGGAAGGTGCGAGATCTGAGCTGTAGAGAAGAACAATCCAATGAAGCTTTGTGAGCTGCTCTCGGGTGCACAGACTTGTGTGAGACCTTGCGTTGTCACGGGGAAGAAGAAGTTCATTTGCATTTTTGTGGCCACGAACACGCTGCAGTCCAACATTGCAAACGTTACAGCTTATTGCGACCGGCCGGCACGCGGGAGATTGGACAATTCTGCGCGACCTTGTTGCAATTGTGGCACACGCCTCGCCCAACGACTCACCGTGATTTTGTTAATTTCCAGGTCTCAGTAGACATTCTGCATGAGCCTATGAATCTGGTTTTCCGCCAGAACAAACGACAGCCCTCTGCTTGGAACGCATCTCGGTTGCAGACGCCATTTTGAAGACTATGCATAGCGTCGCTACCTATCGGCACCTCATGGAACTATAGGGCCTGAAGCAGGAATATTCCACTCTGCCTCACAACAAATTCCGCGTTTTTCAACCGAAAATGACAGAGAATAAAAAATGTTGCATTAATTATTGAACACCTCTCGAAAATATCAAGGGACTCACAGGCAGGAAAAATGAAATTTCTGGAAATAGTATAAGATAGCTAATGCTTTTAGATTATTTTCTGCTTTCCTGCACTTTTTGAGGCCAGGTACTAATTTCACTCTTGGTCTGCAGCGTCCAATATCTTCTGCTTCCGGTTGTTATATTTCTGTTATGTCCGACTCTAAATTTTGTTTCTGTTTAATATGTATCATGTAAATGGTCAGACAAAGTTGAGAGAATAGTGAGACCAATCTCAAAGTTAAGAAACACCAACTTATTGCAGCTTACATAGCAACGGTCAATGTAGAGAAGATGTGACGAGAGCTCAGAACTCGCATAGAAAGTGGTCATGTACGAAGAGTAATGCTTTGCGAGAGCGAATCCCTAATGACTGTGCAGACATTTTGACCGCTACGGCCATCTCCAGAGACTCTGTTATGTAAAAAAAACTGGACTTTCCGGTCAATGCCATACTTCATTTTTGAATTCACGCTTCATCTATATTCTAGATGCTGAAACTTCCAGGCGGTTGGAAACAGTGCGCCGTACCGGATCTCGAAACCGGGAGCATTAAATTCTAATGTTTGGTGTGATAATGTAAGCAATGATAAAGGAAAACGACAATACTTTCGTAGTATTGGTCGATATATAAAATCCTTTGGACAGTGTAAAATGGTGCAAGATCGATATTCTCAGGAAAATAGATATAAGCGATATGGATAGACGTAATGAACAATACGTACAAGAACCAAGAAGCAAAATTAGAAGAGAAAATTAAGTATAAGTGCTTGGATTACAAAGAGAAATAGACAAGTGCCTTGTCTTTCGCCGTTGCTGTTAAATCTGTACGTCGGAGAAGCAACGGTGAAAATAAAACAATGTTGAAGACTGGGGTTAAAATTGAAAGTAATAAAGCTTCTTTTAAAAGATTCGTTGGTGACTGCTATCCTCAGAGAAAATAAGGAAGAATTGCAAGTTCTGTTAAATGCAAACAACAGTCTAATGAACACACGCTGTGGTCTGTCTGTAAACAGAAACAAGAGGAAGTAATGAGAAGCGTTTGCCTCAGTAGCTGCGCGGACAGCGCGGCGTGTTCCTAACCGACAGGGCACGGATTCGACTGCTGGCCACATCGGAGTTTTTCTCTGCTCGGGGACTAGCTGTTGTCTTGTCCTTACGTTCGTATCGTCATAATTGACATTCCACTATTGAGATCGCTGTATGGGCACGTCCCGAAAGACACAGACTTTTTTTTTTAAGTAATGAGGGTTGAGAGAAATTAGATTGAGAACTTAACACTACGACTGGGGACGGAGAAGTAGGTGAAGTGAAGGAATTCTGTCACATTGGAAGGAAAATAACACATGATGACAAAGCAAAGAGAACATAAAAAGCAGACTAGCACAGGCAAAAAGGGCATTTCTGACCAGAAGGTCTACTGATATGAAGCATAGGTCTTCATCTGAGGAAGAAATTTCTGAGAATGTACGTTAGGAGCACAGCACTGTATGGTAATGTAACATGGACCGTGGAGAAACCGGGAAAAACGAGAATCGAAGCATTTCTTCCTGAAATTAGGGCTTAAGTGCTGCAGTATAGCTAACAACAAGTAACCTATGAACTTCGTAACAGTCAATGAGGGAAAAGTTTCATGGATAATATCTTTGGTAAGCTAGTGTGAGCTGACTGACAGTCCCCTGGGACACGTACTGCGCAGGCGTGAAGCGAGGCTGCCGTGCGACGGACTGTACGGTGTGATCGGCAGCGGGTAAACACGGACACGGCGCTGTCATTACGGCAACGGCCGTCATTACACACGGCCAGCGGCTCCGGCACGGCAGAATTACTGCCGGCAAGGACACACGTAACGACGCAGCTGTGCCTCCCGGGAACGGAAAGTGTTTCCTGAAGAAAAGCCAGAACCGCAGCTTGTAAGCTCTCAAGTTTTGCTCAGAATGTGGAAAACCACCTATTGCAAACAGCGAGAGATTCATTTTGCCTGGAATTCGATGAAACGTTAAATACACTGACGAATTAAAACATTATAACTACCAGCCTAACAGGGTGTTGGTCCACTTCTGGAAGACAATATAGCAGCGATTCTGCGTGATCTCAGTTCGACAAGTGTTTGATAGTCTTCGGAGGTATGCGGCGCCAGATGTCTACGCCCAGTAAATTCCAGTACATTTTGGGCTGAATGTTTGAGGGCGCGGAGCTGACGCCCGATAGGGTCCCAGATGTGATCCCTCAGGTTGAGATGAGGAGAAATTGGTGGCTAAGATATCAAAGTGAGTTCACAATCATGCTCCCGAAACCACTGTAGCACGATTCTGGCCTTGATACAGAGACAGTTGTCCTGCTGAAAGATGTGTAGGCCGTCGATGAAATTAAGTATGAAGGGATGCAGACGTTGAAAATAATGTTCACGTGGTTCATAGCTGTCATGGTGCCTTCAATCATCGCTGCAGGTGCCTCTCCCCTGCCCGCCCCTCCAGTGGCCTGCCCCCCCTCCCCTCCACTGGCCTGCCTTCAAGCCGTGACGGCATATCTAGACGCGATCAGCGACCTGACGTAACAAGAAACGTGATTCATTCGACAGGGCGTCAACTTTATATTCACCCCAATATACAGGGTGTTAGAGGTACATGTGCATATTTTGTGATCGTTAGTACCTTAATGCTTTAGAAATGTGGTGCTACAGAAGAATGCTGAAGATAAGGTGGATAGATCACGTAACTAATGAGGAGGTATTGAATAGGATTGGGGAGAAGAGAAGTTTGTGGCACAACTTGACTAGAAGAAGGGATCGGTTGGTAGGACATGTCCTGAGGCATCAAGGGATCACAAATTTAGCATTGGAGGGCAGCGTAGAGGGTAAAAATCGTAGAGGGAGACCAAGAGATGAACACACTAAGCAGATTCAGAAGGATGTAGGTTGCAGGAGGTACTGGGAGATGAAGAAGCTTGCACAGGACAAAGTAGCATGGAGAGCTGCATCAAACCAGTCTCAGGACTGAAGACAACAACAACAACAACAACAGTACCTTAATATGTACCCACTACAGTGTGCTAATTGCTTTTTCTCTGTGTCTAACAGTATTCCCACAAACACATCACATAATTTATTAGCTTATGTTTTCTGCACCGTCGTAACTGCACCATTAAGTGGATTATGCCTGTAAGTATAGACTAACCGTTTTGCGTCCATGCATCCGCACTTCGACACCAGTCCTGCTGCCCAGTTGAAAGAAAGCATTAATGGCTTGCTCGTGCCACATGTACTTGCAAGTACTAACCAACCTAAAAACGTACTACTTCTAATAGTAATAATTATTGTTCATTCTACTGTCCTCAGTTACGTCAGTACCTGCACTTTTACCCTTAACGCCTTGTATTTTCAGGAGGTTTCTATTGACTGACAGTCTAACCCCGATGACCCTGTGCTGACTGCAATCGTAACTGACGATGTGGTCGGGTTCACAAGGGAACACCTACGGGTCGTTGGCTGCAGAGCCCGATTTTCAACGCCAACGAGGCGTGGACATCCAACAACAGGTCGCTCGTTTCGTCGTTTCACCGTTTACAAACCATTTGTAGCGGATGCCCACGACGTAGCACACGAACAACCGACTCATTTCGCCATATCCGAGACGCTCGTTCTCAGGTCGCGGGTCATAGCAGTGCGTCCTCCGCCAGAGTCTTGTATGGTAGCGAATTTCACAATTTCTCAGCGACCAAATTCGCCTGATGTATGGAACCCATCTGCGTCGCTATCCGGCACCATCACCACGTACGAAAATCAGCGGCTCGTTATTTATGCGACTTACATGACGCATGCGTAAACATCTAATGTCACATACCTCCACAGACCCACCAACGAACTGTCGGTTCAGTGATGTATTTCGTTCCAACTCTATTAAGCAGCTGGTCATAATGTTTTTGCTCATCAGTGCGTATTGCGTATTAAACCGGGGACCTAGAAACGACGGACGTCCCACGGTAGCCCTCAGTGGTTCACAACCTCACAGCAGGCCGCAGCAGTCCACCGCTCACAAGCGTACATTCATACCATGGACACCGCCATGCATGGTCCCGGAAACAGACCTTTTGGATGGAAAGGTGACAAAGGCGGTGCCGCGTCTGGTGCTGTTGTGGGGTTAGTGAGACGAGCCCCGTAAACAAGGTGCGCGGTCACGGCCAACCGGCGAGGCGGTCTGCGGTAATGACCTACATATCGACACGCCGTCTCTCCGGGAACCGGCTCTGATTTAGCGCGACGCGCGCACCTGTCTCTGGTTTCTTGCGTCATTCCGTTAGGTTGTGGCGCTCCTCGTACACGAAAGATGGTCGTTGCCTCCATAGCCGACGTCCCACGAAGCAGCATATCAGAAGCAGCCAGTTCGAGTTGTGGTAGTACGATAAAATGTTCCTTGTTAGTATTTGATAGGAAATGGCAGTACAGGCGGTAGTTAAAAACTGCAGACGCTGTAGTGGTATTCGAGGCCTGTGGACTAGGTGGCAGCCGATTACAACCTCAAGCTTCTTTCGTTCCCTATTAGCAAACCAGTAACAGCACAGGTACAACGTTACTCTTACACATTGCAAATTGAAGGAAAGCGACATGAGGCCACAAGGATCCGGTTCAAGTGTGTATATCTTTCGCGTAGGGAACTTAATTCTAACACATCGTGACAAAACCTACGATGTGCGCATAAAGAGGTAAGGGGATCAATAACTGTTCGAGTGTAACGGAAGAGTGTAGCAGCCGCAATATAGCTAGAAGTAATCGTCCAGATCTACATAGAGTGACCAGATAAAACTAATTGTAGCAGAAGCAGATAGTAGGCTGAGATTCATTGGAAGAATATTAAGGAAAATTAATTCAACCACGAATGAAGTGCTCTAAAAAATACTTGTTCGACAGCTTCTAGAGTATTATATTAATTGAAGAGAGAGACAAGATCCAATTAAGAGTAGTACGTTCCGTCTCGTATTCATTTGGTAAGCACAGGAGCGTTACTAAATGGTTCTGATGGCTCTGAGCACTATGGGACTTAACATCTGAGGTCCTCAGTCCCCTAGAACTTAGAGCTACTTAAACCTAACTAACCTAAGGCCATCACACACATTCATGCCTGAGGCAGGATTCGAACCTGCGACCGTAGCGGTCGCCCACTTCCAGACTGAAGCGCCTAGATCCGCTTGACCACACTGGCCGGCGAGCGTTGCTAAGATGGCCAACAAACTCCAGCGGCATACGCTACTACAGCGGCGTTGTGTCTCTCGGAAAGGTTTACTGTTGATATTCCAAGAGCGTACGTTCCAAGAGGAGCAACATGTTACTTCCTCCTACATATTTGTCGCGAAATGGCCATGTCGAGAAAATTAGAGAATTATCTCGTACGGAGCTTTCCGACAGCCATTTTCCCCACATACCATTCGCAAGTGCACCTGGGAAGGGGGAAAATAGATGGTGGAACCGAAAGTTATCTCCGCTTGGCTTGAGGTAGATCTAAATTGTCATCCAGTTCTATTTAGTTTAAACTCCCATTAGTTACTTCACGGCTGTTATAACCCGTTGGCTTTTGACTGGGACGTATCTGATTCGAGGTTTTTTGAGTTGATTCGTGGCTAGCTTGCTTCCTCAGAAACTTTAAATATTGTCCTGTAATCATGGAATTACTCCACCAAGGCACCAGACCCTCACTGAATTTCCGTTACGCTTTACATGAAATACACTGTGTAATTAGCACATTTCCTCAAATCTGACGAAAATAGTCTCTTGTGATTGCTGAAGACCGCAATGTCCTTTCTTTGTAGAATCCTAGGGCAAGTTCTATCTTTGAACATTACGTCGTTTCTCTCAAGGAATCAGCTCCGTTGTAAGAAAGAAGAACACACGTACAAGAGGCAAATCGCTTTATTCAGAAACGAGTAAATTGTAATGACAGGTGAACTCGCAGATTTGTCTTTCTACATTTCCGAAAGGCGTTGCACACTGTAGCATATTGTTTACAGACAGACAAGATTTGGTCATAAGTAGAAGCTTTACAAGTGTTTGTGTGGAGGAATTTTCGACTAATAGAGCTCAGTCTCAAACTAACATCGGGTGCGTCTCAAGGAAGAGTAATGTACCTGTAATGTTCTCTGGTGGGGAGGGGACCAAACAGCAGTCATCGGGATTAAGGAAAGATGAGGAAGGAAACAGGCCGTGCCCATTCAGAGGAACCATTCCGGCATTTTCCTGAAGCGAAATAGGAAAATCACGGAAAAGCTATATCAGGATTGCCACACGCGGGTCTGAACTGTAGTCCTCCCGAATGCGAGTCCAATGTGCTAGCCACTGCTCACCTTGCTAGGTAATTTTCTCAGCCAGTTGCTTATATATCGAGCGAAGTATTGCGGAGGTTAGCACATTTGACTCGCTTTCTGAAGGACGACGGTTCGAACTCGCGCCCGATCATCCTAATTTGTGTTTCCCGTGATTTCCCTAAATCGCTTCAAGCAAATGCTGGGATGGTTCGTTTGAAAGGGCCCGACATGTTTCCTTCCTCATCTTTCCCGGATCCGAGTTTGCACTCCGTCTCTAATGACTTCGTTATCGACGGAACGTTAAACACTAATTTCCTCGTCCCCTCTAATTGTTTATAAAGCAGCTTCAGCAGCACTCTCACGCTAGTCACTGATGATGGCGCTAACTACACAGAAGTATCGTTTCTGGAAAACAGAAAGCAAGACAGCTTGGACAGTTTTTCCACTTCGTGTACTAAATGGCTCTTTTTCAATGTTGATAAAGGCTATATTCCTGTATCCCAGGATGAGACAACATTCCTTCAGAACTACTGACAAAACTCTTCCATTTAGTGTGCAAGATGTATGAGATAGGCGAAGAATGTAATAATTCTAATTCCAAAGAAACAAGTTGCTGACAGGTATGAAAATTACCGCACTATCAGTTTAATACGGCACAGTTGAAAAATACCTCAATATGACTTATCTTAGAAGATAGGTAAAGGAAAGGCAAACCTATGTTTATAGCATTATAACAATGTTGACTGGGATAATCTATTTGAAACAGGACTAAAATGCACATAGTGTAAGACTATTTTACATATTGTACAGAAACCAGATGGCAGTTGTGAGAGTCGAGGGTCAAGAAAGGGAAGCAGTGTTTAAGAAGAGAGTGAGACAGCGCTGTAGGCTATCGCCGATTTTATACAATCTGTACGTTAGGCAGGCTGTAAAGGAAACAAAAGAAAAATTTGGAGTAGTAATTGAAGTTCAAGAATAAGAAATAAAAGCACTGAAGTTGGTTGATGACACTGTAATTCTTTCAGAGACAGTAAATGACCTACACGAGCAGCTTAACGGAATGGACAGTGTCTTGAAATTTGGAAATTTGTGGTAAGTTTCTACGGGCCCAAACTGCTGAGGTCATCGGTCCCTAGGCTTACACACTACTTAATCTAACTTATGCACCCATGCCCAAGGGAGGACTCGAACCTCCCACGGGGGCGAACCGGGCGAACCGTACCAGGGCGCCTCAGATCGCGCCGCTGTCCCGCGAAACACCAACAAAATCAAAGCAAGAATATTGGTATGCAGTCTAATTAAATAAGGTAGGGCTGAGGATATTAGAGTAGGAAATGAGACACTTAAAGTAGTGGACTGGTTTTGCTATTTGGGCAACAAGATGGTGGAATTAGGGAGGATATAAAATGTAGACTAGCAACGGTAAGAAAAGCGTATTTGCAGAAGTGAAATCTGTTAACGTCGAATGTAGATTTAAGTTTTAGGAAGTCTTTCCTGAAAGTGTTTGTATGGAGTGTAGCCACGTATGGAAGTGAAGCATGGATAATGAACAGATAAAGAATGCTGAAGATTAGACAGGTAGATCACGTAACTAATGAGGAGGTACTGAACAGAATAAGGGAGAAAAGAAATTTGTGGTACTACTTAACTGGAAAAATGGATCTGTTGATAGGACACATCCTGAGACATTAAGGGATCACCAATTTAGTGTCCGAGGGAAGGTAGTGTGTGTGCGTGGGGGGGGGGGGGGGGGAGGTAAAAATCGTAGAGGGAGAACAAGAGATGAATACAGTAAGCAGGCTTAGAATGATGTAGGTTGCGGTAGTTATTTGGAGGTGTTTAGGCTTGCACAGGTTAGGGTAACATGGAGAGCTGCATCAAACCAGTCTTCGGAATCAAGATCACAACAACGACAGTAAACTTATGAAGATGGACAAATGAGTCTGTCGAAAACGATTAAGTGCAGCAAAACATTCCAGTTGCGATGCTGAAGGCTTAATTTTATTATTGAAAAAATATATACCAGAGTTGTTGAAAAATAAGGGCTATGAATAAAATCATTCTGCTATTCATCTTTGTCGCCCATTTTCATTATTTCCGTAGTTGATTCAATGATTCTGAAGCAATCTTTCCTCGCGGTACCTTCGCAACGCGATTTCTGGTCTCTCTCGTGCGAGATCAACTGTGTGAGTCACGAAACTGTGGCTTCCTCTCCCCCCGCTATTCCTGGCAGCTCATCTCTCTGGCCCATTATCAGGTTGGACATGTTTGTGAAGGAACTGATATTCCCCGTGTAAATCACGTTTCTCATCAACCTACTGTAGAACATCTGTTGTTTCTAAAGCTGCAGGATGTTGCAGTGTTCATATAAATTCCTGTACAAATCTCTCACATTTGGAGGCGGAAGAAAAAGCGTACAGCTACAGTACTAACTTAGAAAGCAACTGAGGACACTGCTGGTCTCTGCACGTACTGAACTTACAATAGTGTGATTTTGTCTTCGTTATTCCCGTAGCAATCACGAAGCTGCTTGGTATTTTTAGTCCCTAACTGAATATGTGCCCATCCAAGGTGAGCGCTAGAATGTATTTAGCACCTTTTTTCCTCCCAGTATCTCTTGATTTGTTCACTGTGTTGCTATTTAAGTTCTTCCATCCATCTTGAATTTTGTCTGGTAGGCAACTCCACATATTTGTGTTCGTCAATCAGGGTTATAAATTTCATTCTATCCTGAACTATTTCTTAATGAAAATCAACTTCTTTCAGGTCTTCAGTATTTTCTGTTAGTCTGTTGTAGTTAAGTATCAGTTTAGAATTTTCTTTGTGAACTATGATAGTATCTGCGTTTTCTTTTCTGTACGTTGATAGATATCCGGTGATTTATTTTTGTTCGATCCCTAAAATACTTCTGAGAATCATTCTTCCTTGTTTTTCAATGATTTTTATTTGGGATCAGCCAGCAAGTACCACGGTTTCAAATGTGTGAAGAACTTGTGTTGCCTTTCGTGGTACAGAAGTTTTGCTGCACCCGTTCCAGGTGGGCTCATATGCTGCTTGTTGTTTTTGGTACATTTGTGGTAAGGTCTTATGGGACCAAACTGCTCAGCTCATCGGTCCCTAAGCTTACACACTACTTAATGTAACTTAAACTAACTTACACTAAGAACGACACACACACACATGCTCGGGGGAGGACTCGAACCTCCGACGGGGGAAGCCATGGCTTGTAGTTTTCTAATTTTTATATTTAACTCCGTCCATTCAATAATTTGTCCTAGTTCCTTGAATGTGTCTCCTTGGGAGATTTTGCGAACTTGACGATTAGACGAAACTTCCTGGCAGATTAAAACTGTGTGCCGGACCGAGATTCGAACTCGGGACCTTTGCCTTGCTGATTAGATGGTTGTCGAGCCTTGATATGGCCCCTTCCACACAGTGTCTTCTCGTATTAAACGCGCAGCCCAATTTTGCCTTTATTTAAAGGAGTTTGTCTACAGATAGGACTACTTCCGGTCTTTGATTGGAGGGATTCCAATGTAAGCAGCAAAAGACAGAAAGGAAGACGAATGGTGTTTTGAAGACTCCTGCCAATACTTACCTATAGTATTATTTTTCTATTTCGTAATCTCTTTTTCCAGACTGCATTAAATTAATGATGATAATCTATCCACTTTTCTTGCCCCAATCGTTTGATTTGGAACGGCTAAGGAAATTCTCCAAACAATTGAATACCTGCTGTTGCGTGATTTCTCAGATTTTTTCTACGCGATCAATTAATGGTGTGCTTCCCGGTGTTCTGCAGACTTGTTTCCATTATTTGCGCATAACTCTTCAGAACAGCCGGACGCACTTCACTTATTAGATGTGGTGTCGGACAGAATTTTTTTGATCAGTTGCCTTGTTGTCGTTAGCTTTTTTCTGAGGTGACGATAGTCATAGGATATCTCCTAACGTAGTGCCATACGTTCTTTTGCCCCGTTTAGTTCAGCAACTCCAAATGACATTGACTCAATAAATCGTTGGAACTGCCCAGCACAAATATTGACGCATGCTGCCTCTACAGCAGTCCATAACTGCAAAAGTGTTGCCGACGCCGGATTTTATTCAGAAATTGACTTCTCGACTGTGTCTCATAAATGTTCTAGGAGATTCATGCGGGGTGATATGGGAGGCCAAATCAGTTGCTTCAATTGTCTAGAATGTTCTTCAAACCTGTCACGAACAGTTGTGGCCCAGTGACGTTTGTTGGTACAAGAAGTCCATGAATAGCTACAAATGGTCTTCAAGTAGCCGAACATAACCATTTCCAGTTAATGCTCGGTTCACCACTTGGACCAGAGGACCCAGTCCATTCTATTTGAACACAGCCCACAACCACCGCCAGCTTGCACAGTGGCTTGTTGACAATTTGGTTTCATGGCTCGGAGCCTACCATTGACTCTTACCACCTGAATCAGGATTCATCTGATCAGACCACAGTTTTCCAGTCAATGGTCCAACCAATGGGGTCACGAGCGCAGGAGAGGCGCTGCAGGCGATGTCATGCTGTTAGCAAAGGCACTCGCGTCGGTCCTCTGCTCCCATAGCCCATTAACGCCAAATTCCACCGCACTGTCCCACTGTACGTCCCACATTGATTTCTGCGGTTATTTCATACAATGTTGCTTGTCTGTTAGCACTGTCAACTCTACGCAAACGCCGCTGCTCTCGGTTGTTAAATGAAGCCAGTCGGCCACTGCGTTGTCCATAGTGAGAGGTAAAACCTGAAATCTGACATTCTCTTCACGCTCTCGACACTGTGGATCTAGGAATATTGAATTCCCTAACGATTTCCGAAATGGAATGTCCCATGTGTCTAGCTCCAACTAGCCGGCCACTATGGCCGAGAGGCTCTAGACGCTTCAGTCCGGAACCGCGCTGCTGCTACGGTCGCAGGTTCGAAACCTGCCTCGGGCATGGATGTGTGTGATGTCCTTAGGTTAGGTACGGTTAAGTAGTTCTAAGTCTAAGGGACTGATGACCTAAGACGTTAAGTCCCACAGTGCTTGGAGCTATTTGAACTATTTTTTCTAGCTCCAACTATCCAACCGCGTTCAAAGTCTGTTAATTTCCGTCGTGCGGCCATGATCACGTCGGAAACCTTTTCACATTGGCGGAACCGTCATTTGAACACAGACACACCTGAACACAAATGGCAGCTACACCAACGCTCTGTCCTTTTGTACCTTGCTATGCGATACTACAGTCATATGTATATGTGCATATCGCTAAAGCATCAGTTTTGTCACGTGAGTGTGAATTCCTGTAGTACCTTAGACAGTGGTTGTCTATCTACGGGATCATGTACCTTTCTATTTGCTTAAAGTGTGAAGTTATTCACATGAGTACTAATATTTGTGACACTGTTCTCATATTTGTGGCTGGATAGTCAGGTTGACACAATATTTCGGCTGCCCACCTCGTGTTTCATCTTCTCCTACTGAGTCTCGTTGAACTGACGTCACGACGAGGACGACGATGGGGACGAAGACCAGTTAGGCCCCTCTGAAAGTCTGCTCATACAGCAGCTCCACACTTACCTACCATATGCAACCGCTCGCTCGTCGAAAGATTCATACCCAAAGGCTGGAATGTTGCACAGGTCACACCAATGCCCAAGGAACCAAATAAGAGTAATCTGCTGAATTACGGACCCATATCACTGACGGCGATTTGCAGTAGGAGTATGGGACATATATTGTGTTTGAACATTATGATTTACTTCGAAGAAAACGATTTATTGAAAAACTGATTCATTCAGAAAATATCGTTCTTGTGAAACCCAAGTAACTGTTTACTCTGACGAATTAATGAGAGCTATCGACAAGAGACTACAAATGAATTCTATATCTTTATATCTTCGTAACGCTTTTGACACTGTTTCTCACAAGCGACATCTAATTAAAATGAAGCATCGTTTCAGTTATGTGACTGGATTCGTGATTCGCTGTCAGAAAGGTCGCAGTTCGGAATAACTGAAGGAAAGTCAGATGATCAAAACGACTTGCAAAATGATTTAGATAAAATATCTATATGGTTTGAAAAGTGGCAATTGAACCTGAATAAAGAAAAGTGTGAAGTTATTCACATGAGTACTAAAAGAAATCAGCTAAATTTCGATTAGGCGATAAGTCACACAAATCTGAGGGCTGAAAATTCAACTAAATACTTAGAGATTACAATTACAAATAACCTAAATTGGAACGATCACATAGATAATATTGTGGGTAGACCAAACCAAAGACTGCTATTGATTGGCAGAACACTTAGAAGGTGCAACAGGTCTACCAAAGACACTACGCTTGTCCGCCCTATTCTGGAGTATAGCTGTGCGGTACGGGATCCGCATCAGGTGGGACTGACGGATGACATCGAAAAAGCACAAATGAGGGCAGCTCGTTTTGTATTATCGCGGAATAGGGGAGATAGTGTCACAGACATGATACGTGAATTGGAGTGGCAATCATTAAAGCAAAGGAGTTTTTCGTTGCGAACGGGATCTTCTCATCAAATTTCAATCACCAGTTTTCTCCTCCGATTGCGAAAACATTCTGTTGGCACCCACCTACGTTGGGAGAAATGATCATCACGATAAAATAAGAGAAATCATGGCTCGCACAGAAAAATTTAAGTGCTCGTTTTTCCGCGTGCCGTTCGAGAGTGGAACGGTAGAGAGACAGCACGAAGGTGGTTCATTGAACCCTCTGCCAGGCACTTTATTGTGAATAGCAGAGTAATCACGTAGATTTAGATATAGAAGTCATCGAGCAAAACAGAAGTAATGTCTGAAAAATAGGCCCTCTGTTGCTCCTGACTTATATGAACGATTAAGGAAACAATCTGAGCAGCCTTCTTAGATTGTTTGCTGATGAAGCTGTAATTTACCTTTTTGTTAAGTCGTCAGATGACCAAAACAAATTGTAAAATTGATTTAGACAACATATCTGTAGGGTGCAAAGTGGCAATCGAGTCTAAACCATGAAAAGCGTGACGTCATCCACATGCGTAGTAAAAGGAATCCGCTAAATTTCGATCACACGATAAATCACACTAGTCTAATGGCTAGAAACTCAAGTAAACACTTAGAGATTGCGGTTACGAATAACTTGAATTGGAAGGATCACGTATATAATGTTGTGGGGAAAGCAAACTGAAGACTGCGACTTATTGACAGAACACTTACAAAACGTAACACGTCTGCTAAAGAGAGAGCTTACACGACGCTTGTCCTCCCTCTTCTGGAGAACTGTTGTGCGGTGAGACATTCGCATCAGATAGGACCGACGGAGGGCATCAAATAATTTCAAGAAAAAGCAGCACATTTTGTATTGTTGCAAAATAAGGAAGAGAGTTCTTCAGTCATTAAAACGAAGGTGTTTTTCGCTGCAGCAGAACCTTGTCATGAAATTTCAATCACCAACTTCTTCCTCATGGTTTGAAAATATTTTATTGGCGCCGACCTATATAGCGAGAAATGGTCATCATAAGAGAAATCAGAGCTTGCACGGAGAGATTTAAGTGTTCGTTTTCCCAGCGGGCTATTCGAGAGTGAACGGTAGAGAAATAGCTAGCAGTTACGAATTGTTTAATCAATGTACGATATGCCACGGTGGCGTGGAGTTCTGTAAATCATCTTTAAGAATGTTTCTGTTTGCCTTCACTACCGGCGGCCCTACTTCTATTTTTTGCTGAGGGGACAGGATTCAACCTACTAGGAACACGCGCTCTGGGTATTCTCTCCTGGCCTGTGGAAGAGCGCTGGCCCCAGTGTAGCATCTGTTGGCTCGGTAGCTCAGTTGGCAGGTGCCACACTCCAACTCCAAAAGTCAGTTCGATCTCCCATTGTTTGCATCAGTTCCACGATACTCAGGAATAAGAGTGCCTCAACTCAAGATGATGACCAGGTTGATTGTCGAAATATCGTGTCAGTTTGAAGATCCACCTCCAAACTCTAGAAGAGTATCTAGAGGTATTCTTCCGAAAAAGCATAGGAAGTCATAATTAATGTTTGGTTGGTTTTGCGAGATTGGAGAACGGCTTTTAAGTTGTCAAATTTGTTCTGCATGTGATCTCTTTTTTCAAATCCCTCCCTGATTATCTCTATTTAAGTGACCCGCTTGTTTTTCTAACCTAACTGATGACTGGATTATTGCTTTATTTCTATTTAAATATTTTCTATTTTTCTTTCTTTTGGCGCTTTAGAGATATTTTCAACAGTTTTCCTACGTACTCAAAAATAATTAATGGAATAACAGACCGTAGTAACAGTGCTTCTAAACTTGTCATTCATGCAACTCTGAATGTAGTCGTTCACTATACTATACCAATCCTGGCCGGTTCACCAGCTACAATGATGTTGCTGAACTCGATATATCACAAATAAAAAACTGAGTACACTTGTAGCGCAAGACAAGGCTTAAAATTCATTCATTTTGTTACAATACCTCACCAGCTGACACACACAGTAGTTTCTGGTTATGTGATCGTCTCGTGCGGCAGTGCTTAATTTACATGTCCCGTCACTCGGAATTTACGTATCAGGTAGTACAATTCTCAAGGCTGTCAATTCAACTAAGTACCTGGGTGTTAAAATTACGAACAACTTCAGTTGGAAAGACCACATAGATGATACTGTGGGTAAGGCGAGCCAAAGGTTGCGTTTCATTGGCAGGACACTTAGAAGATGCAACAAATCCACTAAAGAGACAGCTTACACTACACTCATTCGTCCTCTGTTGGAATATTGGTGCACGGTGTGGAATCCTTACCAGGTGGGATTGACGGAGGACATCGAAAGGGTGCAAAAAAGGGCAGCAGCTCGTTTTGTATTATCACGTAATAGGGGAGAGCGTGTGGCAGATATGATACGCGAATTGGAATGGAAGTCATTACAGCATAGACGTTTTTCGTCGCGGCGAGATATTTTTACGAAATTTGAGTCACCAACTTTCTCTTCCGAATGCGAAAATATTTTGTTGAGCCCAACCTACATAGGTAGGAATGATCATCAAAATAAAATAAGAGAAATCAGAGCTCGAACAGAAAGGTTTAGGTGTTCGTTTTTCCCGCGCGCTGTTAGGGAGTGGAATAGTAGAGAGATAGTATGATTGTGGTTCTATGAACCCCCTGCCAAGCACTTAAATGTGAATTGCAGAGTAGTCATGTAGATGTAGATGAGGTGGAGGGGGTTTGGGGGGGGGGGGAGAAGACGGCTTCCTCTTAGAAAAATTACTTGACGCAAGAATGCGATGAATCAGACGTAGTCTCCATTCGCCTTTTTTTTTGCCTCACATCGCTTTGTCTATAATTGCAGAGAATTGAGAATTGTGACTAAATCAAACGTAACCATCCAGTGTCGCTCCGAGAGAGTTGGTGCACTGCCAAGAAACTGGTCCTACTTACAAGAGGACAGCTGATCAAATTCCCGTGGCTCCTGTCAATCCGCTTAATTGTCGGTGGGTCGTTGGTAGCGGTTCGGAGAGGCAATCTGAAAAGATCGTGGCTGATTTCCTTCGCCAACCTTTTCCAATCTGAGATTGTGCTCCATTATTTTTGACGTCATCTCCGGTAGGACGCTAAACGTGAAACTTCTTATCTTCCTTAGTTTCACTTCATGGTAGGTGCTTGGATAATGTCAAGTCCAAAACCAGTCGAGTACTAACACACCACTTCCATTATCTTGTTCCTTCAATGACGCTGGATAATTCAAAAATAAGCTTGGAATTATTTTGTTTTAGATTGCACGAGCTGATTTCATACTAATTTTCCGCTGCTCTGTCTATACGGTTTATTTTATTTGCAATCGATTTTGAAGCATTTTATGGCTTCATCGTCGGGCTCATAGGCACAGATATCGAAGCGAAATACGGGCGCAAGTGTATCTCCTGCACGACAACTTCCTCTAATGAATAAATAGAGGGTGCTGTAGCATGGCAACAAGATACACTTGCGGCTGGATTTAATTTCGACGACTGTGCCTAGGAGTCTAAAGATGAAGCAACAACAGACTTTGAAATTGACTCAGCTAAAGTATAATCGAGTGGAAAATTAGTATGAAAACAGATAGTGTTTTCATAGTAGTTCCAATCACTTATTGAGTAGTTCGACTAGTCTGTTTTATTTTGTATAGGAATGATACAAGTAGACACAGTCGCTAAGCAGTGATTTTAAGAAACCATAAGGGCCACCAGACGAGCGTCACTGTAAATTTATAAAACTTGAAAACGCGGCATTTTCCACCTGCGTGATGACTAAGACTTCCTCGATGTTAGCGTAGGTGCCCTAAAGAAGAGTGCGATTCCCTTGATATAGTCAGTGTCTGTCTGAGATAGAATCTAAAGTTAAGAGGGTTTTTTATCCCAGAAAGTAATCTTGTTAAAATGTGCCAGTTTTTTTTTTTTCGTTCAAGGACGAACGGGGCCATTAAATGCAGCCGTCTGCCACGCTTTTCTTCTTACAGTCTGGCTTGTCGGAACGAGGTTAGTATACTGGTAGACACTTAACAGTGCTGTGTATCTTAAACTGACGATTTACAGTAAGATGAACATCCCATAAAGTAACAAAGCAGTAATGTGAGCCGCAGTACAGCAGTTATGTAAGGCTAATTAGTTCGCAGTGCCAGCTAACTAAAGCTACCACACAGCCAGCTAGAGAGACGATGCTTTGTTGAGAAAGACGTCAGCTTGAAGGAGTTACAACAGCGATCACTTTAACTAGTCAGCCAGTTCTATAACTGTCTTCGTTTATAGTTGCAGTATCCATGTGCATAAAAGTTCAAATAAAACAATTTATCCGTGTCAGTCACTTTTTATTTTCTCCCAAGACGCGTTTCGAGAGTTAATACTCTCATCTTCAGATGGAAAACAGCGATATCTTGTTAAAAATGTGCCAGTTGTTTGTTTTCGTTCACTTTGGTACGAAAAGTATAACAGGTACTTGTTATCGACATATGGCACTAACATTATACATTTGAAATGGTGATAAAGTTAGTTATAATCTGTTTCAGTGACCAGAACTCTGCAGTTCATAATAAATTTTGCTCACAGAAACACGATCCACTAATGTAAATACATCATGACTGTAGCTATGTAATGCTATGGTACTTTACCTCACAAATTATTCATAGCTAAAAAAATTGTTGATCAGAAATACATATAGCAATTACAAAATCGTTTCTTACCCTGCAAAATATATGACAGTAACATTATACACACACACACACACACACACACACACACACACACACACACATATATATATATATATATATATATATATATATATATATATATATATATATATATATATATATATTACAGAACTTGGATGAATATGCTGTTCCTCTACAGTGCTTTAAGATTCTTTTTATTTATTTGTAAGTGACTCAGGAAGCAGAAGGTAGAAAGAGTTATAATGCATCATTTAGTGTACCCGCAAAGCTCTTAAAGAGGCTCATCCACTGACTCAGCTTTTTCATCTAGTGTGTTCCGTCCATGTTTTCTGTTATTAATGAAAATTTCCAGCTCTTCATAAAGGTTGAGTTTGTGGCCTTTGTTCATTTTGTGATGTATTATTAGGTTGTCCTCGTATCAAAGGCATGTCCAGTGTCCTAAATGTGTGTAGCTATGGCAGATTTCTCCACAAACAGTAAATTAGGTAACAGACCGCCACACAATACAAAAACCAATAAAGATAAATTCTCCACCTCACGTGTATACAAGATAAAATGCAATAAATGCTCTGTACAGTATGTAGGTTAGACCGGACGAATCTTTCGAAATTGATTCAAAGAACACATAATGCACTTAGATACAAAACACCCAATAAGTCTGCCATAATTACACTCATTCAGGACACAGGACACGCCTTTGATAAATAGAGGAAAATCTAATATTACTTCGCAAAATGAACAAAGACCAAAAACCAAACCTTTATGAAGAGCTGGAAATTTTCATTCACAACAAAAAACATGGACGGGACACATTAAATGAAAAAGGTGAGACAGTGGCAATGAGCTTTGCAGGTTGATTAGATGATGCATTATAATTTCACCTTCTGCTTCCTGAGTCAGTTACAAATAATTAAAAAGAATCCCAAAGCACTGTGGAGGAACAGCATGATCATATGAACATGTTGCTCCTCCATATATATGGGTTATCTATTTTATGTTACTGACATATATTTTGCAACTTAATATTTTTAACAAGATGTTGTACAGAAATAAATAATTTTATATTCGCTATATGTATCTCTGATCCACATTTTTTTTTAGCTATGTATGATATCTGAGGCAAAGTACCATATTTCTGCATCCCTACAATCGTTGGTGTGTTTATGTTAGTGGTTCGTGTTTCTGCGTGCCATACGACGATAACAAACGCCTGTTATACTTTTTGTAGCAAAATACAACCAAAATAAACAACTAGTTGCATGCAGCCAGTACACAGTCGCAGTTCCATAAAAAAAATCGTCCAACATGGACGACATAAAGTTAAAATACAAGTGTAACTTAAAAAAAGGTGCCTGCAGGAAACGTAAATTCATATAGAATATTATATTCGAGTAAGCACGAGCTGTCAAGAGGTGTTTGACCTTTTTTATATGTGCCTTGACAGAAAATAATATGTTCAATGTGGATACATTCTTCTTTCGACTTCCTGCGGGACTCAGGTGAGGCTGGAATCAGTGAGAGTAATGGGCAAGGAACACTAGTATGTAGAGTGTGACATATAGGGATTTGGTTTGGAGGAGAAATGCACTCGGACAGCCGAAGTGGTTTAGGCGACTGCTCGCGATAAGCGGGAAATCCGCCTTCGACTGCCGGTCCGGCACAAATTTTCACTCGTCACCATTTGATTTATTTCGATGCCCGATTGCAGCTGATGTCAGAATTTCACTTTCGTCAAGTGTATGACTGACTAGGTTTCCCGAGCGACTTCCGACTGAAAGATGCGTGACTTTAAGACTCAGCTACGCAGGAACTGTCAGTTTTTTGTCATAGGCTACACTTAAAATCTGGTTTTCTACCCGTCAGACGTTTTAATGTTATTGGGCAGATGATCAAGGACTTTTGTAGCTGCAAATTGAACTCCATTTTGAGCCACTGACAGCTTTAATAATGGGTAATAAGGCCAATTTTCCCTTTTGTTTGTAGATAGGGACTTCACTACTTTTTTAATTGTGGAGGATTATTTATAATGAATTGTAATACCAAATATATGTACTGTGACGACGCAGTTGAAATGGCTAGCCCCTGATGTTCCGTTTCGACCTTATTGGTAACTAGCTTAGCGCCCGCTACTTCGTTCCCGTTTCCATTACAAAAAATATCTAGCTACTAGAATCGCTTTTTGGTCATAAGATTTTCGGAGAAGATCATGATTCTGTCGCCACAATTCGGGCGAAAACTTTAGAAGGTGTTGCAGGTTGTGAACTAAATCAAAGAAAGCTATTCAACGATTAGGCGTACTAAAGTACTAAAAGTACATTGAACTTTTAGTACGCCTAATATATATTAGGCGTACTAAAGTACTAAAAGTTCAATGTACTAAAGAGCCATTTCTTTTTCTATGGTATTCTGACAAGGCCGATTTGTCTTGGACATGCATCAAACAACGGCTGTGTCATACCTCTGCTCTATAATATCCAAATTGCCCAGCTGCAAATGATACGGCCCTGTACAAAAGTTCGAGACAAAAATGGTTCAAATGGCTCTAAGCACTGTAGAACTTAACATCTGAGGTGATCAGTCCCCTAGACTTGGAACTACTTAAACCTAACTAACCTAAGGATATCAAACACATCCATGCCTGAGGCAGGATTCGAATCTGCGCCCGTAGCAGCAGCGCAGTTCCGGACTGAAGCGTCTAGAACCGCTCGGCCACAGCGGCCGGCAGTTCGAGACAACGTTCGTTTTTTGTTATAAGACTCCAACGACAGTTACACTGTTTGATCAAAGGTATCCGCACACCTTCCATACTTTCCCTTTGCGACGGTTTGATCTCTGTTGGCGACACTTTCAGCAAGGTGTCTGAATATCTGTGAAGTAATGACAGCCCATTCTTCCTCAGGAGCCGAAACGACAAAAAATGGTGATTTTAGGTACTGTGGTCTGCAGCGAAATCGACATTGTACCTCATCCCGAAGGTGTTTCGCCAAGTTCAGGTCGGGATTCTAGGAAGGCCAGTGCCTTTCTCGAATGTTATTGTTCACAAAGTATTGCCTCACAGATGCCGATACAATCATCGTCTCCGAACTGTTCGTCTACTGTACGAAGTACACAATGCTGCAATACGTCTTCAAATCCTTCTACTTTTACCTTTTCCTTGAGCGCAATGAGGGGACCAAACCCTAACCGCAAAAAACTACACATACTGTGACATCATCTCGAGAAATCCCAACCCTTCCACAAGGTATAGCATGGTTCATTACTCGAAATAACTCGTTTCCAATCACTCTTTGCACCGCCTCAAACGTTACGTAGCACTAACTACAGAAATGTGTGGCTTATGAGGAACTGTTCATCCGGTCTACCCCATTCTATCTCCATACACAGTCATTGTGCTAGGTGGACTGCTGGCAGCTCTTTGGAACACACGAGTGATTCCTTCTGCTGTTTTCACGTCATTTCTAATAGCAGCCCCCTGCAATACTCGATGGTCCCTGTCCGTCAGTATATGAGGTCTGCCTCGTGGTTTCGGTGTGTTTGTGACTTCGTGTTTCCATTTCACTATCACTTCACCAATAGTCCACTTCGCTAATTTCAGAAGGACTGAAATGAGCCTGATGGATTTATCGCTAAGGTGACATCCAATGAGTAGCCCATGTTCGAATACACTGAGGTCCTCTGACCGACCCATTCTGCTGTTATGTTTCTCAATTGACAATATAGACCACCTCTTCTTATAATGACGGGTTCACGTCTTGTGACATCTGGTGATCAGTTCTGTACTACATAGGGGTGTGTGGACACTGTTAGATACCATGTAGTTAACTGTATGGTGATGTTGTAAAAACGAAATAACCTTTAACCAAGAGAAGACAGAAATCAATACATTTCTCCAGTAAAACCTAAAGCTCTGACAACTCCTTACTCCCGACAGTAATTGTGAAACAGTTAAACAGGTCGTAGTGACGCTCCATAAAGGACTCTATTCTAAGGGAAGAAAATGTATAATCATGCCAAAAGCCTTAGTGCCTTTGTTCTTAAGTTCCGACTTGCAAACGAAACCAGACTTACACCTTATAAAGCCACAGTGCCGCAAGCGACGCTGTATGGCTGCTCAGCCTTTGGCATAGTCTCAGAATCTCAACTAAGACCGTGGGGATGCACCCTGAGGAAGGCGTCTTGCTGTAGTCGTCGAAACGTCGGAATTTTGTAGTTGACAATGCGGTCACAAAACCAGAAGAATTTTATTGACTGTGACAATGGCCGCGGAAGACTGTGTTTACAGTCATGCACTATGTTACGCAAGTGAAAATAGTAAAGACAATCATACAAGATATTGCCACATAATTACTCAATAACATTACTCGCCTATTGGATTCTGTATCCCTTTACCGATAAGTGCCATCTGGACGAGATCGCCCTGAAATTTACTTGTGTCTGGTCACAGAAAACAGTCAAAGTTGAGGAAATCCGACAGAGTTGGTTCAGGCTGTGCTATTTTTTGTTACGGAAGGACAGTTTTCTGTGAAATCTGGGTAAAAAACCATAATTCATAATGTAAAACTAGGGCACAACATATATTCTGCAAACTGTTACAAGAAACAGGAATTTTTTATGCATTTAAATAGTAATATTATGGTTCGATATTTTCAATATTAATTATTTTATTGAGCATTACTGAAGTACAAGAAAAAACACAGCTTTTTTGAAACTTGAATATAAAGATTAATTCCTGCTCTGATGTTTATGTTCCACTTAGCAATTTTTTTTAATTGGTTAACTGCATATGTTTAGTATATAAATAAAGGCATAATAATTTTTTTTAGCACTTAGATTAAATGCTGCATCCAAGAAAATGAGTAGCTGCAGTGTTACGGAAGGACGTTATGGAAGGACATTTTTTCCCAGCTATACAAATTTGACTTTTAACACGAAATATATTGTTATTTATTGAATTTTACAACAATAAATGCTATCATACAAGTTAATATTAATTTATTACTGAAATTAAAATTATGTAGCATATGAAAGTGAAATTATTGTTAGTAAAATATACACTTTGTACACACATAATTTAAAACACTGTTTTGAGAAAGTACCCTTTACATTTAATAAAGTAACATTGGGAAATGGTTTATAAGCTTCAAAATAATTGAAAAATTATATACTTAGGCATAACTACTTCCTTAAGAAAGCATGAATAATGTTGCTGAGGTATTTCTTTTTTTGTTTTTTAAGAAAGTACCAGGAAAAAAACTTTGATTTAGTTATTGTTCATAAACTTCAACAGGATCTCAAAATTTATAAGTAAGCCTTTCAGAATTACCATTAATATGTGGTTCACTTAACACAGAAATAATGTCAGCAGGAGAAACATTAAAGACATCATTGTGTATAATTTTAAATGCGTTTTCAGTATTGTCTGTTGACTTTATTGCCATCTCTTCGTAAATGACTTTATCAGCATGAAACTTCTGAATAATGCGTGCATACCTGTATACAACAGCTGTATCACTAAACATTTTGCAAAGTAAAAATGACCCATTAGACAAGACTGAATCATTTGTTAACTTGATTTGGACTACTTGGTTCTGCTGCTGCTTGAAAACATTTGCACTCTGAGTAGGTCCTTCCACTACTATGCTGCCCAGAAAAAAAAACAGAATTTTACAAAAGTGTGACATGTTTCTTTTATCAGAAGAGGGTTGTACAAAATGATATTTTCGAAGGCCACTTATAGGCCACTTCCTAGGCTTTCCAACATTTTCTTTACTGCTTCAATTCTTGACTCTGGAACGTAAATCACAATAATACTTTTGGCAAGATCTTTTGCAGCTGTTGCAAATTCTTCTGCATTATTGACTACTATTTTTTTCTGGAGTATGGAACGAAAAATTACTCTCTTCAGTTCTCCTCCGATTCCATCATGTGGACCCTTTCCATGAGCTGTTTCGAAGCAACTTCGATCAGCTGTTACAGCAAAATCTTCTTCATGAAAAAGAAGATCACAAGCAGAGAACCGGCTTTTGAAGTGCCTTGCAGCTCCATCACTAAAGTAATCGACATGTGAAATTGGAAATCCAACTTTTGTTTTCAGATGTGCTAAAATTGTCTGATTGAAAGCATAGACACTGTCCTTACTATGTTCTAAAGAATCAAATACCACACTGTAGTTTATATGCTACACTTGAAATACACAATGGCTGTAAAATAGACACACTGATTGAATACCAGTGAGCCTGCATGATCTCAGATTGATGTTTTATCGAAAAGTTTTCTGAGAAATCCTCTAGTACAACAATGTCTGTTTCGGGAAGGACACGTTTTAATATGCGCAACTCTGAGTGCTGCCTACGTGCATTGTAAACATGCCTGGTCAAAGTCTGTAATTGTAAATAAAGTTGTAGCTTTGCTTCTGACAACTTTGTTTGCATTTCTTGCTTCTTTGTACGACCTTCTTCTAGACACCATTTCTAAAAAGTTATTCCTTCATTTAAATCTAACCCTTCAAAATAGCTGTCAAAATTTGAAGTGCCACACTCTTCACAATTCCTGTCTATACAACTGATATTGGTGGAATCACAAACTGTTTTCTCAAGTACTTCATCTAAACTTTTTGGTATGCTTGGCACATGCTTGTTCAAAGACCTTAATAACATAGCAGCATTTTCATGATAAGTGCAGACGCAAACTTCTCGATCTCTTAGCGTTATAGGTACAACATGCTTTGGTCGTAATTGTTTAAATTTTTACAGTCCAATGGGTAACTTCCCATAGTCTTTGCAGAAAATTTCATAAATTTCTTTAATACTGTATAAGAAAAATTTCTTTTGCCTGTACTCTTTACCACGTTTAATAGAAATGTATTTGTTTCTGCCAGGGCACTGCCAGCTCATGTCATCTCTTTCATAAAATTGTATCACCTTCTGTATTTTTTGATTTGGCACAGAATCCCTTCTTTTTTTCTTTCAAATACTGATTGTTTTTGTTTTACATTCCTAGCAGTAAAGCCAGCAGCTTCAAAAAAAAGTTTTTGAGATGAAAAGGGTGTGACGAGTTTTCCAAGAGCTTTGGGATGCTTGGAAGGCGATTTTTGGAGACATCTCTTGAGCCTAGTGGTAGCTTTACCTAATGTGCTAGGCGACATTTTTAATGTTGGATTTGCACTGGTTTGACGAGCAAGGGCGCATTGCACCTTTTTCTTTTCTTTTTCATATTTTCGTAAATGACCCATCTTTCCCTCAGCTATTAACTTCTGTCGTTTTGCTTTCTTTCTCTAACGATCTTTTTGACGATACACTTATGCTGTTCCTGGGTCATTCATTTTTCGTTTTGATCATTCCTTAGCACACTCAGTACCAGTTTTGGCCACCACACCTTCACATATATTCAAGAAACTTGGTAAGTCTATTACTGAACCAGAGAAGCAATTGAATTTACATTACATTTCCAAAAATTTCATAGTAAATCATTGATGTACACTACATTTTATTTGCAAGCTCAAAGAGTGAGTTAAAATGAGATAGGCCCTGTTTGTTTACAGTATAAATTCAAAATTAGAAAGCCAAAAAATTGAGAAATTCTTTTTACATGTTTTTGAAAGTATTAAATATAACAATGTCACCTAGCCTTTGCAGAGTAGGCTACGATATTCCTTCACAGTTAATAATTGGAAGTTGTCAGATAAATACATAATGATAATCTTATATTAGTTATATTTTATATTCAAATTATGTCAACAATTTGTTACAGAAGGACATTTACAAGGGAAATTTTATGTCTTTGATAAACATACCAAATTCTTTCTTTTAATACCAATGTATTCCTGTCAGGCTAACGTAAGTGCCCACATAAATTTTGTCACAGGATCATCAATGTACGTGATACAAATAATAAAGATGAAATGTCCTTCCGTAACATAAAATATTTTATATATTGTAAATGTGTGAGAAAAATATCACACTAACAATTTTTTAAAAGGGAAAATGTCTATAGCATATGAAACTACATAGTTTTCTGAACAAAATAGCACAAAGTTTTATAGTGATTAAAAGGTTTTTGAATTTCAGTAGTAGTGGCATACAATATCACGGCCTGACCCAGTACAAAATCCAGTGGCAAAAGAAGAGTTTTATCTGTCAAGGTTTTCGTACTGTTTATATTTTTATTGTTATTGGGTTGCAGGTTGAGTTAGCTCCTGACAAAACCGAACGGTGAAAAAGGCAGTGACGCAAGAAAAAGAGACTCCCCGCCCCCGTTCAAAGAGAAAATAAAGATAATCTTAAAAACCTCTGTCTGAATCTTAAAGATCCCCACCTGAAAACAGTTTTGGCTGGGCGCTTGACCTACATAACACACATGCGTGAAAATAAGAGGCACAAGCAGAGTCGTTTGTTTGGGCGCTCTATGTTACTCCGGCTGCATCACCAGTGGCGACTCTTGCATATTCAACTACAGAATATTGTGTTGGCCCGATGCACGCTTGCTGTTTACCAGCTACTCGTGGATGTCATTTTGTTTATTGAACTTCTACTTTTGTAACTGGTCTTGCGTTTATTAACTGTTCTTGTGTCTATATTTAAATGAATGTGACGTTGCAGCACATCATGACAGTTAATACTGCTAAAACCAAGAAACGTGTGTCATACAAACATATAATCGCAAGTGCTTGCTGATACCTAGGTCATTGTGCTTGGTTTAAGAACGAGCGGTACTCAGTGGCTTATAGTAGACTGTCTTCCTGTTGACACTCATCTCATTTGTTATTGGATGGTTTGTCTCTGGACGTTACTCTCCGAAGCTGTTGTCAAATATAGCGTTTACATCTGTCTCCTACTTCAGCTAAGCTGAAAAGCTCGCTAACGTTTAAAACTTTCCGGGAAATATGCCGAAGTCAGAAACCAAAACTGACACCGAATCAGAGTTTTCAGTGTTAGGTAAACATCGTTTAACAAGGCTGCAACGGGTACTTAACAAAATCGGCAAAATTCCAGACTTTTCCCCGAAGCTTCCACATAAACATGAACCGCACGTTGCCATCGGCGTCCTGCGCATTCGAGTTGCAGCAGCGGGGCGATACACACACCAACGACGAGACAGCCCATTACGGCTGGCGTAATTTTCCGATTCCTCGATTTCGGTTCATGGGTGACATTTGGGCTCGTATTTCCACTTCCCTTACCAGCGCCAAGCTTCGTAGCATCGTGAATCATTTTCTTCTTTGTTGCTAGGAATTTCTGCAATGTTATGCAGGACCATTTCCATTGTTCGACGCTGCCTATAATACCGTTTCTTCCACGCTACGAATGTCACCGACTAATTATTGGAAAATAATCGCAATTGTTATTGAGTACTTCTTTAGTACCCGTCAATTTCGTAGGAATACAGTGTGATGGACTATATGCGTAACTGGCTTTACGCCCTTTTTCCGTCAAAGTGCTAAATCTACACCTCTACATTTGAATCACCCGACCAGAAAATTTCAGCTAGGTATCTTCCGTGTAGGCCAAGCAGTCATCTTAAGGAGACAGCGGATGACAGGTAGTTGTCACCTGGTTTAGCGCGCGTAGGTTGTGTGTCGGCTGTGAGTTGCGTTATGTTCTAAATTGTGTGATATAATGAGTAAAGTGCAGGGTAATGAATAGGAAAATGACTTTACAGACAATAAGAAGAGAAGAAACAGTGGGGAAAGTAATAGAAGCAAGAAATGAATGGTCGTGGGCGCAAAAAAGTTTAAGCCTGTAAATCGATGTTGTCCAAAATAGTGTAGTGCAATAGTGTCAGACGAGGTCCAAGGAACAACATTCAATCTCTTTTATCGTCGTGGTGATAAATCTCAACAGGTTGCATTTTTCTCAGGATTTGTGGAGACAAAGGATGTTAAAGAAATAAAGAAGATGCCCAAAACTAAGTACGGTACAGCGAAAAGTATGGGTGTCCGAGGTTGTAAAGTGCCTGCCTGGAGAAATTTGCTACTTCGTGTCCTGAACATTTCTGAAAAGCGTTTCGGAACTGTGCAGAAAAAGGTTCTGCAAGTTGATAGCTTTGGAGAAATAAGGGAAGCATAGAAATAGACCCCTTAAAATGGGTAAAGAGATTTGGGAGAGTATTAAGGAGCGTTTAGAAACAGTTCCTCACGCTAATTCGCATTTTGAGGATATCAGGATGTTATTCACCCTCTTTAAAGAGTACTGCCGGGCAGAATATGGTACTCAAGTTAACATGAAGTATCATGAATATTATAAGTTCATCAAAGCATTGAACTTTGCATTCAGGTATCTGGGTCAGACATTTGTGACTTTTGTTCTAAAACTACTATAAGACTTTAATGAGAAGAAAACAAGGAGCTCGAATGTAGACTAGAGCTCCACAAAAGATCTGTTGAGGCCTATTATGCAGGAAAAAGGAACTTATTGCACATTGTAAATAGGATGACAGTATGTTGTGCCTAGAATTTGATTATGCACACAACCTTCCATTACCAAAACTGGTGGTGAATGCATAGTTGTATAGACGACTCCTCTGCATGCACGTTTTTATTGTAGACTATCATAATGATGGTTCAAGTGCTTTTTTCTATTTTATGAGTTCGAAGATAAGAAGGATCCAAACTCTGTTTGCTCATTCCTCCATGACTTTAATTGCAAAAAGCTTGAAGACTTTAAGAAGATTGGGAAATAATTTTTTTTCTGATGCTGCAGCAGGTCAAGACAAAAACTTTGTTATTAACACTTTTTGCACATGATTAGCAAAAAAAATCTTGGATACTCGTATTCCACCACACGTTTTCCCAGTACGAGGCTATTCACACAGTCTGTATGACGGAAATTTTGGCATTTATGGAAAAAAGTTGAAGAAGAGGGAAAGCTGTACGTTCAAAGGTAGAGTATGTTCTAATCGTTAAACAATGCAGGGAGGAACCAGAGCCATTCCACGTCATTGACGGAAGTGAGCTTATTAAAGACTGGAAGAAAAGTTTAACAGATCTTCAAAGATACTGGAGAAATCTCCTTTCCAGTTGCAGTCAATTTTGATAATGCACTTTGGCAGAGATAGCACAATCGGATCTTCAAAATCATACTTTCAGATCTTTATACCCTTAAAGTTCAATAAGAAATCAGTAAGGCTCCCTGAAGATATTTCATTTTTGTCATTAATAGAGAAACCAACTGTAGCAGAAGCAAAGTTGGGGAACATTCAAGACCAGTTGCACTTCCTTCCTGATACAGTAAAAGCCTGGTATGAAGAACTTCTAGAGTATACCGTGAAGAAGCTACTGATCCTGAACAGGGACATAAATTATAATGGTCATAGACATATTTTTTTGTTAATATACAGTGTAACTGGATAATAAAATAATAAAAGCAATATTTCAACTAAGTTTTCATGATATTTTGTAGAGCTATCATGGTTTGAAGGAAAAAGGGCGTAAACCACTCGTTGTGTTTCGGATCATATATCACAAATAGAAGAAATATCTTCAGTTGTAATGAATTATTCTGTATGTTAAAAGTATGGTCTAAGACAGAATTATTACATCATTGAAATACCATTGTTTTTCAATAAGATATAAATACACAAATCTTCGACTCATTTTTACTGGGAATGCATTTTTTGGACTTGCGTCCATAGTCCATCAAGTTCCTCGTTGTGTACTTCTTTGCTACCGGCCAATTATCGTAGGAATAGAGTCTTCCAAACGCGATCCCAGTTTAAATTTCAGTAAACCCTTTTATTAACAATGAACTAGGAGAAAACATGGTTAGATTAACGACGCACCGACATCGAGGTTTGAGTGTTAGGTTAATGGGAAAGATTAGCGGTTTATTGAAGGAAAAATTCTTCAGGGATATTTAGGGCTTGAAGCCTGCTTATGAGAACGAAAGCCCGGTCTCATTCTGTGAAGCGTCTATTGATAGTGTATGTTACTATGACCATGGAAACTGGATGTTTTTTGACACATGAATAAGATTTACACTTGGAAATGGCCTAAGCCTGAAATCTGGATCGGATAACGATAAAATAAAAAATATTACCGTCAAATGGTGGCAGCATCATTCAAAAAATTTGCCACGACTGTGGTTCCAGCCAAAACAAAAATTATCATGGGAGTTAAGCTAGCAGGATAGCAGCTGATTTTTACTACCTCACGTCCTACAGTGGTTGAAAAAAAATATGGAAAGACTTAAATAAATGCGTGCTGGAACATAAATGAAGACGTTAGCCAAGTCTGCAGGTTGCACTTGTATTTCACCACGAACGGCACCTGTGCACCGTGCTCAATACCTTGCAAATGTCAGTAGTGGTCAAAACAGTGTTCTGTGTAGTTGTGAGTGCAGTATGTAGAAGCTAAGTGAATTCAGTTGTGAACAAATTGTTGGTGGTCGTATGATGGATGCTTATGTTCTGAGGGTAGCCGAGGGGTTTGGTGCTTCAGGGAGGGGGAACCATATAGGAGATTTATACTGCGTGCAGGGAAAGCGGAGAAACATTATCACCTAAGTCACAACGCAGACGAAAGTGTGTGTTGGGCGATAGACAAACGGTCATTGAAGGAGACTGTGACGCAAAATAGGAGGACAACAGCTGCAACAGTCAATGCAGAACTGAATTTCGCACTCGCAGTGCATTAAGGGAGCTCCAGACGCCAGGAATTGCAGGTCTAACTGGAATTTGAAAATCACTCATCAGTGATGTAAATGTCCGCGCCAGGAAAACGTCCTGCCAAGGCCATGAAGCTTAGACTGTGAAGCAACGGAAGAAAGTCATTTGGTCGGATGAGTTTTCTTTAACACTACTCTCAACATCTGATCGATTTCACGTCCCAATCCTGAAACACTGACGGGGATTCGGTGATGATTGGGGCAGCCATAACGAGGTATAATATAAGCACAATCTTTATCTGCAAGGTCTACATCTACATCTACCTGGATACATTGGAAATCACATTTAAGTGCCTGGTGGATCATCTAACCACCTTCACAATTTTCTATTGTTCCAATCTCGCAAGCGCGTGGAAAGAACGAACGACTATATCTTTCAGTAAGAGCTCTGATTTCCCTTATTTTATCATGGTGATCATATCTTCCTATATAAGTTGGTGTCAACAAAATATTTTCGCATTCGAAGGAGAAAGTTGATGATTAGAATTTCGTGAGAAGATTCCGCCACAATGAAAAACGCCTGTTTATTAATTATGTCCACCCCAAATCCTGTATCATTTCAGTGACACTCTCTCCCCTATTTCATGATCATACAAAACGTGCTGCCCTTCTTTGAACTTTTTCGATGTACTCCATCAATTCTATCTGATAAGGATCACAGAGGGCGCAGCAGTATTCCTAAAGAGGACTGACAAGCGTAGTATAGGCAGTATCCGTAGTAGGTCTGTCACATTTTATAAGTGTCCTGCCAATAAAACACAGTCTTTGATAAGCCTTCCCCACAACATTTTCTATGTGTTCCTTTTAAGTTGTTCGTAATTGTAATTCCTAGATGTTTAGTTGAATCTAAGGCTAAGACTGTAACCGAAGTTTAACGGATTCCTTTTAGCACTCATGTGGATGACCACACACTTTTCATTATTTAGGGTCAATTGCTAATTTTCGCACCATACAGGTATCTTTTCTAAGTCGTTTTGCGATTTGTTTTGATCTTCTGATGACTTCACTAGTCGATAAACGACAGCGTCACCTGCAAATAACGTAAGATGCCTACTCAGATTGTCTCCCAAATCGTTTACATAGATAAGGAACAGCAAAGGGCCTATAACACTACCTTGGGGGCGTCTTGTCACTGTTCGGGAGGCTTTCCCCCGTTGGAGGTTCGAGTCCTCCCTTGGATATGTGTGGCTGTGTTATCCTTACCGTAAGTTAAAGTTATATTAAGTAGTGTGTAAGCTTAGGGATCGATGACCTCAGCAGTTTGGTCCCATAGGACTTACCACAAATTTCCTATTTTTACTACCTTGGGGAACGCTAGGAATCACTTCTGTTTTACTTGATGACTTTCCCTCAATTACTACGAACTGTGACCTCTCTGAAAGGAAATCACAAATCCAGTCACATAACTGAGACGGTATTCCATAAGCACGCAATTTCACTACAAGCCGCTTGTGTGATACAGCGTCAAAAGCCTTCCGGAAACCCAGAAATACGGAATCAATCTGAAATCCCGTTTCAATAGCACTCAGCACATCATGCGAGTAAACAGCGTGAAAGGTCTCTTTTGGATTCCATTCATGTTAATTTATTAAATCTGTTGTCATTTACGGCATACATTCCACTTCTAAATTTACTGTGGTGTTTCTGACTTTATCTGGGAGGAGAATGAGCACTGGAACGTGTTACTTTTACGCATAAACAAGAACGAGCTGTCACACTACTACACTTTAAAACACAGTTTATATGTAATTCATGTCACATGGAACTTACATCCGCTTTCTTTTATATAATGTATATGATAAGATACTGTCATCCCCCCTTCCCTTCTGTGTGAAAGGATAAATGAGCAAATGTATTTCTAGTTGCATGCTTGATGGTAGCAGACAAGCCTTTCTGCTAGAGAACAGTAGGACCAACGTCGGAACAGGTAGCTACGCTTTCTAAATGCAAAGAGGTTTTTATTCTTGGTATGGTCCTGTCCGTCTCTTGTCATGTTGGTATAGGAAGCTGCCTCTCTGGTCACTTCAGATTGTATCTGTGAGGCATCCTCGTTAGGGACCCACGCCAGTCTGTCCGCGGCGAGTGTCTGATGTGGTAAGATCTCCGGCTAAGCGCGTGTCTGCTAAGTCCGTAGGATAATGGACTTCTTAAGTTCAGCCTAACTAAAAATTTAATCACCTTTGTTTCAGGTTTAAATCTAAAATATCTAATGTTATCTTAAATTGCAGCACAGTGTAATTCGAGTGTGAACTTCAGAATATCTTCCCGTAGTTGCTTTGTCACTACTTTGTTATTAAAGTGGAACTAAGTGTTGATCAGTAACTCTGACTAAGATCATCAATCTTAAATGCGAATGTGCGTGAGATTAAGACGTCTCGTCTTAACAATATTTTTCAATATAGCAACTTTTCTTTATGTTCAACCCACGTGTGGTGTACTTGGTGAGACCAGTACCACGTGCTTATATAATTGTTTGACCCATCAGGTTAACAGTATGACGATAGTAACCAGTTCGAGGTTTTTCTTTTCTAAATTGTGTTTCGATGTAATTTATTTTAATTTTCAAAATTATTGTGGAGTTACACTCTTTGTATAAACCAAGTTGACCTCGTGAAGCATGTGGTGTAATCATCAAAGTAGCCCTCAGCTATTCTTTTTGATAAGATTTCACAGACAATTAGTATGAATTTAGTATACCAGTGTGTGGTAATTTCATGACGGACAGGATTGCGCTACGACCGTCACTTCTTTGGGTGAAAATTGAATTGGTTGGTTGTGGTTAATTTCCTCATGCATATGTTTCAACGTTCTTTGTGTTTTATTTTATGACTGTAGTGTTGTATACAGTCTCCCAATCTTGGGTCCATATTTGATGTGTTCGTAAGATTACAAACTCACGTTTTCACAATCCTAAATAAGGCACCCGTCTAGTTATGAATCAAGTTTAATATGCTGAAATTTCTCTTTATATATATCACCGATTGTCGTAAGATGACTATTAAAAGATTATAATTAATGTTAGCCTGGTTGGCAATTTGGTAAACTAGACTGGATACTTGGTGAAACAGCTGCTCAGTAATGCAAGGATAACTTCCCCAGATACCTTTTAACCCGCTTTTATTATCTTGAATATTATCATCGCTTTCAGCACAAATTAATGCATCAACTTTACAAGTGTTTCACAAGAAAGATGTTTTCTAAATCCATGTTGGCTGTGTGTCAATAGACCGTTTTCTTCGAGATAATAATGTTCGGACACAATATATGTTCCACATCCTGCTGCAGATCGACATTAATGCTATCGGCCTGTAATTTAGTGGATAACTCCTACTACCTTTCTTGAATATTGGTGTGACCTGTGCAACTTTCCAGTCTTTGGGTCGCATTGCTGGGCAACGATTATAATCCCGCGCGGGATTAGCCGAGCGGTCTGGGCGCTGCAGTCATGGACTGTGCAGCTGATCCCGGCGGAGGTTCGAGTCCTCCCTCGGGCATGGGTGTGTGTGTTTGTCCTTAGGATAATTTAGGTTAAGTAGTGTGTAAGCTTAGGGACTGATGACATTAGCAGTTAAGTGTCGTAATATTTCATATGCATTTGAACTTTTTTTTTTTTGCTGATCGGGTCCGTCCCATGGTCCAGTGCTTGTTTCCCAATGTTTATACTGTGTTCCAAGACGATAGGACCCCTGTTCACTCGGATCGCGTAGTCCAGGACTGGTTTTTTGAGCACGAGGACGAATTGGCGCGTCTCCCTGGTCACCGCAGTCACCAGAGATCAACATTTATGACCCCTTTGTGGTCTAGTTTGGAGGGCAGGGTGTGTGATCGCTGTCCACGTCCAGAATCATTTCCTGAGCTTGGCAATGCTTTGCAGAAAGAGTAGTATAAGAAAATCATACCCGTCCTGCACGTATTCATTCTGATATGACTGAGAGCTGTTTTGTATGCCAATGATTTTCTTACATCGTACTAGGCATAGTAATGTGTTTTAGTGTTTCCATATTTTTGTTCACCACTGTATTTTAGCTGATTTTTAAGTCCTGATGATGTTGGTGGAGGCAACTATCGAAACCTCCATTATTTTATTCGAAGTCTCGCGGGTTGTAAACCGAGAAGATGCTATCGATACTAATTTGCATTTTATCACTCGCAAGAATACCCCCGCATTCCTAACCGTGAAGTAATCGTGAGTAAACAATGCCGAAATAATCCGACCATTTTAGCTAAGCTTCACCACGGGAAGTAATTGAAATTGTCTCATTTAATTCTTTCCTCACTGCAGAATCTCCACACCAGCAGAGATCGCTACCAGAATAAATAAGTCTTCCTCCCAAGTCGGAACACAAAACAAGACCCTTCACATCAGAATACAGGCAGCAGAACAGAACAGGAACAGAATCAGAAACAGAGTAGCGAATGCTATTTCAGACGACAACCTAGTGGCTTCCAACCCGCGAAAGCTTCCCGTTGTTCGGAAAGTAATCTGAGTCCCCAAAGACATAAAAATACCTCTGCGAAATGCAATGAGGTTGCTCACAGTGCTTACATCTATTAATCGAAGCTGAGGAGAGCGGATACTGGTAAAGCACTGCAAAGATAAATGTCGCGTTCTATAAAGGCGGTCTGAAAAGTAATGCCTCTGAAGCTTTAATGTGAGCACTCAACAGAATAAACCTTATTAACATTCTACATCTTTATTCTTCGTGTCTACATATTTGCAGCCCTCTGCTGCTGGAGAGCGCCGAACTGTAGCCTGTAACATGGCGGTGTGTTATATCGGTGCGTGAGAAACAGCGTATGGTAATCCAGTTTCGAATTCGAAGAGTTCGTCTACGCATGGAGCACCCTCTTCTTTAGCATGACAATGCATACCGCACACGAGCGCTGCGACGTCTGCAGCATTTCGACGCCGTCGGTTCAATGCCATCGACCGTCCTCCATAAAGTTTCGACTTGGCCGTATGCAATTTTCATCTGTTTCCAAAGCTTAAAGTATACCTTCGAGGACTTCACGTTGACATGGAGTGGTGCAAGCAGAGGTGATGTTGTGGGTCCGGCAACAATGTCACACATTTTGTTGTGACAGTATTGTTTCTCGTTCGGAGTAATGTGTTTGTCGCCAGAGTGACTATGTAGAGAAATATATATGTAACCATGAAGGATAAAGATTTTAGAACGTTAACGTTTGTTTTATTTAGAGAGCTATAAGAGTTTTCACATAAAAATTCATAGGCGTTATACCCTCGTACTAAAAACAAAATCTAATGGGAAGAAATGAAGGTGCAGAACGAATAAGGAACTTCCAATATTTTTTGGCGTATAGTTGCTGATCATTGAATAGCCCACGTCATCCTCTTATGCGTGGCCTCCAACTTGACATGACGCAACGCCGAAGTCTACTCCTTGCTACGCAGCAAAAAAGCACATGCACGGCGCTTCATAATTCAAAATATACACGGATCTGTTTTGCAGTAGCGCAGAACAGCTATTAAATAGCATACTGACTGCTTCAGAGCTGAACACCACAGTCGCCGCACCCGAATATCTTATCATTGTGGTGCCATAGGAAAATAAGTGCAGAAAATTCTAGGACTTACTATAATCATGAAATTTGTTTATTGAAAAATCTTGGTCTAGTAGCTAAAGAAAGAATTAATCATATAGAGCTTAATGAACCAGGTTTCTAATATCTACAAACCTATTGCCATTTCAGCTACGAGGAATATTAACGTTATTTTAAGAGTAGAAATCTTTTGGGCGTTAGGCATATTCTTTTTGGAGCACTAAATCAACTGTAAAACTGACATTGTCATCGTTTTTGAGAAGATCCCCTGCAGATCACCCTGACACTATCCTTATCTGTAATTGCATTATTTTAGAAGTTGGCAGTTAAAACCTAGGGTTAAACTCGTAAAATGACAAAAACACTCCGCTACCCAGCCACCACAGTTTATATCTTTTGTGGTGCCCAGACCGGGAAAGGTACCGAGACTTAACTAAAATATAGATTTTTATCTGTGTCAGCCGGCACTGAATAACTGATTGCCGTGCGAACAAGGGATACAAGGGTAGTGGGTAAGGGTTTGAAGTCCTGTTTACCAAGGAATCACTAAAGACAAATCGGATGGTACACGGGTGGAGGAAGAAATCGTCTATCTTCCTCAAAGTAACAATCGCTGCTTCTCATTCTATCTAGGGAAACCACTTAAACCTGGACGGGTGGATGGAAATCTGAATTCGGTTCCAAGTAATTGTGAGTCCAGTTTCCTCTTTAACCCAAGGGGTTTCAAAATGTGGTGGAAGGACGCCGCGAAGTGTTCAAATATTAGACACGATACTCTCTGCGACACTAGAGGCTAATGAATAAAAATCCATTGTCATAGGTTTGCATTCCGTTGTAAGGTATGTACCGTGCAGTTTATACTCTGTTAAGTGAACCTCGCGGCTTGCTTACCAAAATTTAAGTGAATTAAGACAGTACATACAAGGATACATACACCATTCCGAAGTATAAACAGCCCTGTATTATCGCAGAACAATTGAAATTGCCAGCTGTTGTAGAGTGGAGTAAGATCATGTGGGGACACTGCTTTCAAATGAATAATGGTACCATCAGTCTCAGAATTTAGCACGAAACGGAGGATCCCACTGAGTATTTAATAAACAAGTTCTAACGAGATAAATTTGGGTTGCAGCTTGGTGATGTCACCGACAGCAATAAGCATTTTTTATGTGCGATACGTGTGTGACAGTTGTACTGTGGAGGACCTTTTCTTTTTTGGAAGTATCTCAGCAAGTACAAAGGCACAATACTTGTTCGAGACACTGGAGTCGACAAAGTGAGTTCGTTGAGAAATGCAGTGCAGAGTTCGACAGATATGGACGACTGTAGACCCTAATTCGAAACACTCTGCACCGCCAAGACAGAACTATTTTCCTGAAAATATTTGAGTCGTACACTGAAGCTAGTCTTAGAATATGTGACTGAGTGTATAAAACTATTAATATAAAAACTTTACCACAGAAAGCAAAGTTTTTCAGAAACTTGTATGGGGACACATGAGCCAAATACGCGTCTTTCTTATACTGATGCCACTCTTGTTGGCTTTCTTGTGGCACTGTACTGTTCCAAACGTTCCAATTACCTCAAGAAATATGTACGAGTATACCAAAGAGTTTGTGAAAACTGGGTCTTTGGTTGAACTACTATATTTATGTGATATCCTATAAGGGCAGAAAATTTCAAAATTAACTGAGAATATTTTAGCTTCAATAAAAAAAAATGTAACTGTAAAAAAGGCAGAGTGTATGTGGATATTATTCAGAGTTGTTTTTCCTTGTTTCACCAGTTTCTGTTCTCTGATGAAGTTCATTTGTCTTGCAAATATATACTTTTATGATCATCTGCCACAGCTTATCAAATGGGTCGAAAACTACTTTCAAGAACATAGTATCGAAAAATCACACGGATTCAAAACCCATTTCGAGGCATAACTTAATTTGAATTTACTTCTTTCGAAAAAGAAAATCTTGTTAAAATGTCTTGCGATAGATCATTGAAAACAAATATTGGTATCAAAAAACTTCAAGAATTCTTCAATGCCAGGAACAGAAGAATATCAGCTACTTTGAGAAAGAAATCGTGTATCTTCTTCTAAGTAATTCCACTTGCACCATCATTCTTGTGCGAAGCTCGGTTTGCGGCCATTACTGCAATAAAGGGAAAATGTTGTGCACAAATTAAGGTAGGAAATAAGAACTCCTGTAGCCAGTTTAATTTAGACATTTCAGGTTATGAAGCGAACAACAAGCCAATCCGTATCATCAGTTATACTTATGATTAATGTTTTAAGTAAATTCTTGATTAATCTAAAACACATGCCATTTATTAATATTATTTGACTGTATTAATAGATTTTACGGTTGACTTCGTCAATGAATTTTACTGCTGTCACACCTTTAATGAAAGAAGATTTTTATTTTTTGTTTTTGACCCCACAGGAAGGAACGATGTCATGCAGACCGATGTAAATAATTGTATCGTAACTGTTGATGACCGGTTAGCCGAAACTGGTAGTCAGTAAAAATTTTATTTCCTCAGCAGCTATTGGTTGTCTTAAATGGAGTTTTTTTTCGTAAAGAAAACGGTGGCGTGCCGTGGATTCTACTAGGTACCGCACAACAACCTCTGACCTCAGTAAGATGGAGCCGCCGGACTACAAGCAAAAAGGCTCGGATGACACGTCAAGCGCCGCTGTGCGCAACGGCGGACACCCAACCGGTGACGGTATAGGGTACACCCATCAGAGGCACTTAGTTGCACGATCCGGTTCTAGAGGGCCAAGGTCGAGAATTATTCCGTCGTGTACCTTGACCAGCTGTTTTTTGCGCTGGACCCGTGACTGTTGCTCACGTACTTGCGTTTGCGGTTACATGTTTTGCGTAGACAACTCCGTGTACGTGTTACGAGGCAAGGCCGTGGAGTGTATAAAGCGGTAGTTTCGGTTTGCACGATCGGCTGTTCGTTTGTATCGAGCCAGATGACACATCACCATGCGTGATAACGCAATGGTCAGAGGTCTGGACTTGTATTCTGGAAAGCTGGAGTTGGAACAGTCGATACTTTTTACCATGATTTGTCAAATGATGGCTCTGAGAGTTCATCAGTACCCTAGAACCTAGAACTACTTAAACCTAACTAACCTAAGGACATCAAACACTTCTATGCCCGAGGCAGGATTCGAACCTGCGACAGTAGCAGCAGCACGGTTCTGGACTGAAGCGCCTAGAACCGCTCGGCCACCACGGCCGGCTTTGTCAAATGAGCCAGTACCCCATCTATGAATATGATATCGGCGGGAAGTCAAACTAAAATCTTCCATGCATAATAGTTAAGCGTAAAATGTTAACGAGTACGTACCCCCTCTGGTCAAAAGTATCCGCCAGAAACCTGTTAGTGAGCATTAATATGAGCTGAGTCCACCCTTTGCCTTTATAATGGCTTGACTCTCTGGCGGTGTTACTTTCAATGAAGTGTCCGAATGTCTATGGAGGAATGGCACCCCATTCAACCTCGAGAGCCGTAACCAGAGATGATAGTGATGCTGGGCGCTGGTGTTTGGAGCCAAGTCAACATTCTGCTTCATCCCATACGTGTTCCATTGGATTCATGTCGAGATGCTGGGCAGGCCAGCTCATATGTGGAATGTTATTATCCACAGACCATTGCCTCATATATGTTACTTTATTCAAGGGTGAATTGTCACTCTAATAAAAACAGTCATCTTCCCCAAAATATTCCTCGACTGCACACAGCACGCAATGCTGTAAAATTTGTCCATATGGTTCCGCATTTAGGCTTTTCCTAAGCATATTGAGGGGACCACACCCTAACCACCAAAAGCCGCTCCATACCTAAATCCGCTTGTCCTGTACTGAAGTGTTATCACTACACATGGTGGCAGGTAACATTCTCCAGGCTTTCGCCAAACCTGAATCCTTCCAAACGATTTGCACACGCCGTGGCGTGATTAATCACTCCAAATTACTCGTTTCCAGCCATCGACTATTGAGCGGCGTAGCTCTTTGCGACACCTCAAGGGTCGCTTATTGTTGATTACAGAAATGTGTGCCATACGAGTAGGTGCTCGATTTTTGTATCGCATTCGTTTTAATTCCCTATGCTCAGTCATTGTGCAAGCTGGTCTGCCGGTAGCACTCTGGAACTCACGCCGTGATTCGTTCCGCTTATTTTAGGCGATTTTTTACAACCATCCTCCCAAATGCTCGACGGTCCCTGCTCGTCATTACATGATGATGATGACTGTTTTGTGGGGCGCTCAACTGCGCTGTCATCAGCGCCCGTACAAAGTCCCAATTTTTACACAGTCCAACTTCTTTTTTTTTTTTTTACTTTATTCATTGCCATGAATAATAATGATGATGATGATGATGATGATGATGAAATGATGACGACAACACAAACACCCCTCAGCACATGAGGTCACATCACGAACAATCAACTTGAGCAGTTTGAGAACGGTAGAAACGTCCCTGAATGATTTGTTACTCAGGTACATCCAATGACTAGTGCACGTTCGTGGTCACTGAGCTCTCCTGACTGACACATTCTACTGTTTCTGCTTCTCTACTGGCAACGCAATACTCCCTGCCTCCTTTTATAATGGCGGGTCCGCCTCTCCTGACACCTGGTGGTCAATTCGGCATTACGTATGAGTGTTCGGATACTTTTGATCAGATAGTGCATGAAAGTGAATTGCCGCGATACTGGAGCTTGCTATGGACAAGACGCGCGGCGCCAATGCTTTTGATTGCATCCAGATATTGGGAGCAAGAAGACTTCGCATCCCAGTCGTGCAGGCACCGTTCTTCGACTACGGTCTGGTGTTAGTGTACGTTATACACTACTGGCTATTAAAACTGCTACACCACGAAGATGACGTGCTACAGACGCGAAATTTAACTGACAGGAAGAAGATGCTGTGATATGCAAATGATTAGCTTCTCAGAGCATTCACACAAGATTGGCGCCAGTGGCGACACACACAACGTGCTGACATGAGGAAAGTTTCCAACCGATTTCTCATACACAAACAGCAGTTGACCGGCGTTGCCTGGTGAAACGTTGTTGTGATGCCTCGTGTAAAGAGGAGAAATGGTTACCATCACGTTTCCGGCTTTGATAAAGGTCGGATTGTACCCTATCGCGATTGCGGTTTATCGTATCGCGACATTGCTGCTCACGTTGGTCAAGATCTAATGACTGTTAGCAGAATATGGAATCGGTGGGGTCAGGAGGGTAATACGGAAAAACCGTGCTGGATCACTGGCAGTAGAGATGACAGGCATCTTATCCGCAAGGCTGTAACGGATCGTGCAGCCACGTCTCGATCCCTGAGTCAACAGATGGGGACGTTTGCAAGACAACAACCATCTGCACGAACAGTTCGACGACGTTTGCAGCAGCATGGACTGTCAGCTCGGAGACCATGGCTGCGGTTACCCTTGACGCTGGATCACAGATAGGAGCGCGTGCAATGGTGTACTCAACGATGAACCTGGTTGCACGAAAGGCTAAACGCCATTTTTTCCGACGAATCCAGGTTCTGTTTACAGGATCATGATAGTCGCATCAGTGTTTCGCGACATCGAGGTACACGCACATCTGAAGCGTGTATTCGTCATCGCCATACTGGCCTATCACCCGGCGTGATGGTATGGAGTACCATTGGTCACACGTCTGGGTCACCTCTTGTTCGCATTGACGGCACTTTGAACAGTGGGCGTTACATTTCAGATATGTTACGACCCGTGGCTCCACCCGTCATTCGATCCCTGCGAAACCCTACATTTCAGCAGGATAATGCACGACCGCATGTTGCAGGTCCTGTAGGGGCCTTTCTGGACACAGAAAATGTTCGGCTGCTGCCCTGGCCAGCACATTCTCTAGATCTCTCACCAACTGAAAACGTCTGGTCAATGGTGGCCGAGCAACTGACTCGTCACAATACGCCAGTCACTACTCTTGATGAACTGTGGTATCGTGTTGAAGTTGCATGGGCAGCTGTACCTGTACACGCCATCCCAGCTCTGTTAGACTTAATGCCGTATCAAGGCCGTTATTACGGCCAGATTTCTCAGGATCTATGCACCCAAATTGCGTGAAAATGTAATCACATATCAGTTCTAGTATAATGTATTTGTCCAATGAATACCCGTTTATCATCTGAATTTCTTCTTGGTGTAGCAATTTTAATGGCCAGTAGTGTAGATAGGCAGTCGCTTACTTTATGTTATTTGGTAAAGGCATTGGTGTGCAGTGTGGGCAGGGGTTGCAGGTCTCCTGTGGTACGGAAAGACTTCCTCAAACGAGGAGGTTGTGCAACAATAAAACATGTGTAACGCCATACACGGATTCATGGCACGCAAGGACTCACTGTTAACCTGTGTTAGAGGAAGGTCACACGACATGTGAGCCTCTTTGCAGCTGGAACTCACTTGAAGTCCTCAAAAGGCGGTTGGCCGAATTTCCGACACCTGGCGGTTCGGTCGCGATTGCACGCGTGCTGCGCTGTAGCGCTCCGCCAGCGTTCGGCATGAGTTTTCAGCGCAGGGCTCTAACTGGGCGTCCGCTCTTGTCTCGGCCTGTTTACCGTCGGGCGCGCGCTTTCTCCGGGGACGCCACGTAATGCTCCGGCCAGCTGATATTCCGTAAGACCTCCTCTCCTTTCCTCTCTGACGACTCTTACTTCACAGGCGTCTGCCTCAGACCAGCTGGAGGAGCCGACGCCCCCTGGAGTCCACTGTCCGGCGGGGCTGACGTGTGCCTGCCATATCGGCCGCGCACTTATCAAGTCGTTAGCCGAGAGGGCCGCTGTACAGGTCCAAGTCCCCGGTAGGTATTCTCGCGATCCACCCACCGTAACAACCAGTGTCTTCCAACTGTGGACGGAGAGGATTGTGGCCGGCTAGCGACGTACAGCTGGTTCGAGAAAGCTGGCGAGCCGATAATGCCACGTGCACCTAGCGAGATGGCGCAGTGGTTAGCACACTGGACTCGCATTCGGGAGGACGACGTTTCAATCCCGTCTCCAGCCACACTGATTTAGGTTTTCCGTGATTTCCCTAAATCGCTTCAGGCAAATGCCGGGATGGTTCCTTTGAAAGGGCACGGCCGATTTCCTTCCCCGTCCTCCCCTCACCCGAGCTTGCGCTCCGTCCCTAATGACCTCGTTGTCGACGGGACGTTAAACACTAATCTCCTCCTCTTCCTCCTCTAATGCCACGTGCTAGGTAACCTTTGGGGAGAAAGGTTTTTAATATTATGAAACAACGACTGGGGTACGGCGTACTTCGCGGAAACTGACGAATCCATCTAGCAATGTTTTCGTTACTAGTGCAAAGTTACTCGTCTTGACTCTGCTCGTGTTCCATAGTACGGTGGAAAATTGCGCGGATCAAATTGAGAATGCGTTGGGTCGTACCCACTACAATCATTTCAATAGAAGCTTTTATAAACTTGGGAAGGTTGAAGAAAAATCAGCCAGTCAGTTGCAAACAAAGATTTATTCGAACGATTGGCCCAGATTTCGACAATTTTAAAATATCCTTCTTCAGAATGTGCTGATGTACTCAAGATCATGTGCTCATTAAGTACTCAACATCTTGTGTAACAAGGTCAATTACACCTTCTGAAGAAAACAATTTTAAAACTGTCTAAACCTGGGTCAAAGATTCCAATGAAAACTATATTTCCAACTGCCTTGAGAAGCATATAGGGAGAATCGCGTCAGATGCAACACCGCTTTCATTTCGTGAACGCTGCAAGATATCGAAACGAGGCTCTCGGCGTATCATAGTAAGCAGCAGGGCACGTTATGTAAATGTACGAGGGGCATTCAGTAAGTAACCCAAGACTTTTTTATAAAGCACGTTAGTTTTATTCAGGATTCCAATACAACATATTGCTCCAAACTCATTTGGCTACAAAACCCTATTTTTCAACATAATCTCCGTACAGTGCGTCGGTCTTACACTTTCTTACTGGGACGGCCTATATGCTCTCGTAGTACCACTACACGTGTAGACTTTGGAGCCAACGTCTCTCTGCATCAATAATCTCATCATCATCCAAGCAGTACTTCCCGTGGAGTGTATTTTTACAGGACCCAACAGGGGGAAGTCGGAAGGTACGAGATCCGCGCTTTAGGATGGAAGGGGAAGAAGAGTCCAATGAAGTTTCGTGAGCTCCTCTCGGGTGCGCAGATTTGTGTGAGGCCTTAAGTTGTGCATTTTCGTGGTGACGAACACGCTGAAGTCATTTGTTCAATTTCCTGACGGTAGCACAATACACTTCAGAGTTGATCGTTGCACCATGAGGGAGCATATCAAACAGAACGACTTGTTCATTTTGAAAGAAACAATCCGCACTGGTTGTAGAATACTTTTTATTAAAAATCACGACCAGTTTCGCGCCACTAATAGACGCGTCCCCAAATGATAAAGATTCTTTCTAATAGGTCGTCTCCTATTAAAAAGAATCTTTATCACCTGAGGATGTCTTCTAATGGTGCGAAATTAGTCGTGACTTTCTATTAAAAGTAGTCTACAACCATTGCGGATTATTTCTTTCAAAATATGGAGGTTCGGCTGCGACTGTCCGCGTTTTAAAATGACAAGAGTAACTTCTTCAGAGTTGCAGAACACCGTCGCCATGACGTCACCGGTTGAGGATGCGGCTTTGAACAAACTTTGGAGGAGAAATAGTGTGGCACCAATCCATGGATCGTCATTTTTTTCAAGTTCGAAGTTATGAACCTATCTTTCATCCCCAGTGACGTTGTTCGACACAAAAATTATCACGATCAGCAGCAAGAAATTCCGCACAGACGATCCTTTGTTGGGCTTTATGATCTTGTGTTAGACGGCGAGGAGCCCAGCGCAGGTGGACGAGTATGTCAGCACTACCAACAGCGAGGTGTCTGATTGTGATCCGTCCATCATTTCGAATGAGAGTGTCCGCACGTTCCAGTATTTCAGATCAGACCGGTTTGCGCGACCTAACCAACCAACTTTTGTCCATTGCCAGGGCGCCGTAGACTTTCTGCAAGCGCCTCTCAATATCTACGGTGCTCTTGTCCGCTAAAGGAAACTCAATGACTTTCTGCTTGGAGCGCACCTTCGTTACAGACGCCATTTTGAAGACTGCGTACAGCGCCGTAGCCTATCGTAACTTCATAAAAGCATAGGGATTGAAGTAGGAATATTCCAAGGTGGCCCACAACAAATACCTCTTTTTTTCACCTGAAACTGACCGACAAACAAAAAGTGTTGCATTACTTACTGAACGCCTCTCGTATTTCCGATTAATCATTTACTGGTATTTAGACGAATGTCTTTTGCGGAAACAAGTTAACAGTCGAAAGACTCGATACAACGACGATGACCCTCGCTAGAATCGCGTTTGGCTGTGTTTACACCGCAAAAGTATATTCTGACGTCGTTGCCTTTCAGTGTTAGCACATTCCTTTGCGAAATGTTCCAACGACAATATTAACAAGCGTTATATCATCGTACTCGCTTTTTCAAGAGGTTTCGGATACTGATAAAGTATGTCGAACTATTACAAAAATGCTTCAATTTTTCAGTTGAGTCAATAATGTTAATAATGCAACAAAATTGTACGCTCCTCTGCACCTTGCTATTTGCCGGAAACGTTATTACTAACCGTTCACGAAAAGAAAAGTGATATTACGTCTTACGCGAATCGCTCTCTGCACGTAAATATTCTTTAGCCAATTGTGATACCTGGGAGCATAACAGAGGCAGCGAAATTGAAGCAATACTGTCATAATGAAATGAGTAGTTATAATTCGACGTAAGAACGTAGCTCTAGTCAAGGGCGCCCATACGGCAGCGGGAGGGAGGGAAGCGCCCTAGACGTGAGGGTAGGGTCTATTCTTAATATTTTGCAGACGAATGGCTACTCGTCAGCAGCCATAAAAAGTTCCAGTTCCGAAACTGCGTATTAAGTACTTCTAAAGCATTTTCTTCAAAGACAAACACCTCACTACGGTATATTTTATTTCCATCCCTGAGAGCGAGATAGAGTGCGAGGTGGTGGGGCGGGAACACGGCCCTCTTCTCCTCCGTGTATGGGCGCCCTCGCATTCGAAATAGTCAGGCACTTTATACTTTAAAATTTTGATGAAAGTATTTATTGTTTTTAATGAATTCTTCTATCATATTCCATTATTTGTTTTAAATTATTCAGTTAAACTTAACGAAAAAATTGAAGTATCAGTAATAGATATCACTTTCCACAGTGAATGTCATATTCTACAATCCAGCCTCAGGGCCTAACTTACACACTAGTATCTTTTTAAAAAGTGTTTTGGACTATAAGTCAACAACGATGAACGAATTTTTCATTTTTAATTACTTTTTGTTGTAGCCATAAAGCTGGTATTACGCGGTATGTAAAGTATGTTGATATTACCAACAGAGTGCTTAAACATATTTTCACGTTCTAGAACCAACTTACTCATCATTATCTCTTTAAAAATAATATTGTTAATATAATTCAACACAATATTGACAAATTTTGGTTATTTAATTTTTTAGGGTGAGCGTAAAGTAACTCCCTTCCCGTCGGCAACAAACGTTATAGAAAATGTGTTGGTATCATTAGGGTTAAAAGAGGTACAAAAGTGGGCGGTAGGTGAAAAAGATGGACTGCCCCTGCCATAGAGTGTCTAAACGGCATGTTGTGGGTTTACAGTTCTGAATAACTGGAGTGCTATGCCTGTTACAATTCGCCTTGTATGTCGCAGCTCTGGACGTGACAAAAAGGACAAAAACGGCAAGCTGCAGGCGAGGAGAGCGCTGTTGTTTTTAGTACTGTACTCACCGTGTGGCGGCGTGACGAGCGTGCTGAGTGACGTTGCGTTGCTTGACTGTGCCGGGCGCGCTCGCGGCGGGTACTGGCGGAGGAGGAGGAGGAGGAGGCGGCGGCGATGACGGCGGAGGCGGAGGCAAGGGGCGACGCGACGTCACAGGCGGCCGGGGCGCGCCTTCCCTGCCACGCGCACTCACAGCCAGCGAAACGTCACGCAGGCAGCGCTCTTAATAGGGATGGGAAAAACCAACCGGTTAAGACCGATACCGGTACTTTAGTTCCGAATAACCGGTAATTGTTGGTGTCTGTTATAACTGGTGTTTCTTTTATTTTTTCACATTATGAGCCATAGCAGCAGTGCTAAAATTTTTCGATTTTAAATAAACCTTTTTTTTAAAAAAAAAAAGACCAATATTTTTATTCGGATAAACTGATTGGTTTGGAATATGGCATACTAACTGATACAGTATTGTTGAGGCATTAATGACCCTGTTGCTGCGTGTCGTGGCTTAAGATACGTTTGTATGTTCAGTGTGTAACACTTGCCCCCACTACTCTATATGGTAGCTTTTTGCTGTCTTCACCGGACATCCTTCGTACTCCTGAATGACATCAACCCTAGTCTGAAAGCATTTTTGCACAGTGACATAGCAACGAAGTACAATGCTTCATTTGCCTTAAAAGATTAAAGCTGTGTCTGCCGCCGGCCGGAGTGGCCGATCGGTCCTAGGCGCTACAGTCTGGAACCGCACGACCACTGCGGTCGCAGGTTCGAATCCTGCCTCGGGAATGTGTGTGTGTGTGTGTGTGATGTCCTTAGGTTAGTTAGGTTTAAGTAGTTCTAAGTTCTAGGGGACTGATGACCTCAAAAGTTAAGTCCCATAGTGCTCAGAACCACTTGAACCTGTGGTTGCCATTTCTATGACCTAATAAACTACTAAACGCCGTCCGAACAAGTCTTGGAAGGCCCAACGGTACCGACTGGCCGCCGTGTCAACCTCAGCCCACAGGAGTCACTGGATGCCGATATCGACGGGTATCTGGTCAGCACACCGCTTTCCCGACACTATGTCAGTTTACGAGACCGGAGCCGCTACTTCTCAATCAAGTTACTCCTCAGTTTGCCTCACTTCTGACTTGTTCGATGGGGCCCGCCACGACTTTCTCTCCTCTGCCAACCTCTTCATCTCAGAGTGGCACTTGCAGCCTACCTCCTCAGTTATTTGCGGGATGTATTCCAATCTCTGTCTCCCTCTACAGTTTTTGCACTCTATAGCTCCCTCTAGTACCATGTAAATCATTCCCTGACGCCTTAACAGATGTCCAGATGTCCTACCACCCTTTCCCTCCTCCTTTTCAGTGTTTTTCTCATATTCCTTTCTTCTCCTGTTCTGTGCAGGATCTCCTTATTCCTTACCCTAACAGTCCACCTAATTTGCAACATTCGTCTCTAGCACCACATTTCACGTTTCAAATCCTTCGATCATCTTCTGTTCCAGTTTTCCTATAGTCCATGTTTCACTACCGTACAATGTTGTACTCCAAACGTACACTCAGAAATTTCTTCCTGATATTGAGGTCTGTGTCTGATACTAGTAGACTTACCTAAAGCCAGAAAGCCCTTATAGCCAGCGCTAGTCTGCTTTTGATGTCCTCCTTGCTCCCTCCGTCACTGGTTATTTTGCTGCCTAGGTTGCATAATTCCTTTACTTCATCTACTTCGTGACCAGTAATTCTGATGTTAAGTTTCTCCCTGTTATCAGTTCTGCTACTTCTCATTACTTTCATCTTTCTTCGATTTACTCTCAATCCACATTCCGTACACATTAGACTGTCCATTCCGTTCAGCAGCTCATGTAAATCTTCTTCTCTTTCACTCAGGATAGCAATGTCATTCCTGAAGCTTTCTTATATTTTCACCATTGCTTCTTCGATGTACAGACTGAACAGTAGGAGCGAAAGAAATCCCTGTCTTACATCCTTTTAATTCTCGCACTTCGTTCTTGGCCGTCCGCTCTTATTATTCCCTCTTGGCTCTTGTACATATTGTATGTTACCCGTCTCTCCCATTAGTTTACCCCTATTTCGCTCGGAATTCTGAACATGTTGAACCATTTTACGTTGTCGTACGCTTTTTCCAGGTCACAAATCCTATGAACGTGTCTTGATTTATCTTTAGTCTTGCTTTCATTATAAACCGCAGCGTCAGAACTGCCTCTCTGTACCTTTACCTTTCCTAAAACCAAACTCATCGTTATCTAATACCTCCTCAGTTTTCTTCTCCATTCTTTTGTGTGTCCGCAACTCGTGGTCTCGCGGTAGCCTTCTGGCTTCTTGAGCACGGGGTCCCGGGTTCGATTGCCGGCGTTGTTAGGGATTTTCACCTGCCACGAGATGAGTGGATGGTGTTGTGTCGTCTGCGTCATCATCATTCATCCCCATTACGGTCGGAGGAAGGCAACGGCAAACCACTTCCATTAGGACCTTACCTAGTATGGGGATACGGACCTCCCGCATCGGACTTCATTTCTATTTCTCTGTGTACTATTCTTGTTAGTAACTTGGATGGATGAGTTGTAAAGCTGATTGTGCTATGATTCTCTCACTTGTCATCTCTTACAGTCTTTGGAATTCTGTGGATGATATTTTTCTGGATGTCAGATGTTATGTCGACAGACTCACACATGCTACACAGCATCTTTACTAGTCGTTTTGTTGCCACTTCCCCCAATGATTTTAGAAATTCTGATGGAATGTTGTCTGTCCCTTCTGCCTTATCTGATCTTAAGTCCTCCAAAGCTCTCTTAAATTCTGATTCTAATACTGGATTCCCTATCTCTTCTAAATCGACTCCTGTAACCTCTTCTATCACATCAGACAAATCTTCACCATCATAGAGGCCTTCAATGTTTCCACCTATCCGCTCTCTCCTCAGCATTTAACAGTAGAATTACCGTTGCACTCTTAATGTTACCACCCTTGCATTTAATTTCACGGAAGGTGTCCTTTCGACATTAATTTCTTTTCCGACTTCTTCATATTTTTCATGCAACCATTTCGTCCAGTCTTCCCTGCACCTACTATTTGTATCACTCCTCGGCAACTTGTATCTCTGTATTCCTGAGTTTCCCTGAAAATTTTTATACGTCCTTCTTTCATCGATCAACTGAAGTATTTCTTCTGTTACCCATGGTTTCTTCGCAGTTACCTTCTTTGTAACTATGTTTTTCTTTCCAATTTCAGTGACTGCCCTTTTTAGAGATATCGTTTCCTCTTGACGACTGAGCTATTCCTTATTGTTGTGTCTATAGCCTTAGAGAACTTCAAACGTATATCATCATTCCATTCCTATTGAAACTTCCTGACTAATCTCTTAAACAAACCTACTCTTCATAACTACTACATTGTGATCTGAGTCTATATCTGCTCCTGGGTACGCCTTACAACCCAATATCTGATTTCGTAATCTGTGCCTGACCATGAGGTAATCTAACTGAAATCTTCCTGTATCATCCGGCCTTTTCCGAGTATACCTCCTCCTTTTGTGATTCTTGAACAGAGGATTCGCTATTACTGATTGAAATTGATTTCAGTACTCAATTAGCCGTTCTCCTCTCTCATTCCTTGTCCCAAGCCTATATTCTCTTGCAACATTTTATTCTACTCCTTCCCCTACAACTGCGTTCCAGTATCCATGACTATTAGATTTTCATCTCCCTTTACGTGCTGTATTGCCCTATTAATATCCTAATATACTTTCTCTATCTCTTCATCTTCAGTTTGGGACGTCGGCATGTATATCTGAACTATCGTTGTCAGTGTTGGTTTGCTGTCGATTCTGACAACATCAACCCCATCACTGAACTGTTCAAAGTAACACATTCTCTGCCCTAGCAACCTATTCGTAACGATCCTACTCCTGTTATACTATTTTCTGCTGCCAGCCGTGGTGGCCTAGCAGTTCTAGGCGCTTCAGTACGGAACCGCGCGACTGCTACGGTCGCAGGTTCGAATCCTGCCTCGGGCATGGATGTGTGTGATGTCGTTAGGTTTACGAAGTTGAACGTTCTAGGGGACTGATTACCTCAGATGTTAAGTGCCATAGTGCTCAGAGCCATTTCAGCCATTTTCTGCTGCTGTTCATATTACGCTATACTCATCTGACCAGAAATCCGTGTCTTCTTTCCATTTCACTTCATGACTCCTACTATATCTAGACTGAGCTTTTGCATTTCCCTTTTCAAACTTTCTTACTTGCCTACCACATTCACTTTTCTGACATTCCACTCCCCGAATCGTAGAACGTTATCCTTCCGTTGCTTATTCAGTCTTTTTCTCACGGTCACGTCCCCTTTAGCACTTCCGCCCCGGAGATCCGAATGACAGATTATTCCGGAAACTTTTGGCAGTGGAGAAATCATCTCGACACTTTTTCAATTACAGGCCACATATCCTCTGTGTACAAGTTCTGTGTCTTTAATACAGTGATTTCCACTGCCTTCCGAATCCTCATGCCGTTGGTCATTGCTAATTCTTCCGCCTTTAGGGGCAGTTTCCCAGCTCAAGGACAAGAGAGTGACCTGAACCTCTGTCTGCTCCGCCGCCCTCTTTGACGAGGTCGTTGGCAGAATGAGGCTGACTTCTTATGTTGGAGTCTTCGCCGCTAGTGCTGATAATTCATCGAAATTTGAACAGGGGCGGGTTTTGAAAATGGAACCTATAACGTTTTGCCTACCGATCAAAGACGCTGCCCCTAGACCAACCGTGCATAGTGCCAATAATAGGTAAATATAGTGCAGATCCTCGATTTCCGGGACGGATGAACTACAATACATAATTACGTTTGCACGGAACCATCGGTGCGTAAGTTCCACTCACCCTACATTCTTTATTCGGTAATCCACTTTTACTCAATAGCTGCTTACAATCACATTGTATCATTGGCGTAAACATGAGGTTATTAGGAGTGTAACAGTGACTTTGCTTTTAATGTGGTAGCACACAACGCAGATATCCTGGGAATCCCAACTCGTCCAGTTGTTGGAGTTGAAACTAAACAGACGGAAACTGTTCAGTTGTTCACTCTCCATCAATGTGAGCGTATTGTCATCCCCATCTTACTCGATGTCAGAACGTTGAATTAGGCATTGATTTGAGGCACTGTCGCCGGAACCGGTCATCGTCGCCAGGACGATCACGAGATGGTGAGCGTGCGTTGGGACCCGCGTGAGCAAATAGACAATGTCGTATCGCCGTAACATGCTACGCAGGAAGTGGTGATATTCCGACTAATACTTTATTTTAATGTGGTTCGAATATTGTGAAGCCGACGGAAGTACTTTTTTGTAAGTGTATTGTACTCGGTAGCGAAAGGAAAGCGTTGCCTGTTAACGGTGTTTATGTACACGAGAATACGAACTGAATCGCGCCATGCAGAAGGGGCCTCAGTCCATTATACCTAGTTTCGAGAAAACTTAAAAAAAAAATCTAGACACTTGAGTATGAGATCAAAGCTAAGAGGAAAAATATATGTTGTTTATTGACCGAGTATCGAGGTGCTTACAGAGTTTGCATTCATTTAAAGTGTTTTAACTTAGGAGAAAAGATGTTTTTTGGTGATGGACTGAAGTCCTTTCTGCATAGACCAAAATAGATTTTCACGCTTTTAGTAGTTTCTTGAGGAAAATATGATGATTCCTCTATTACTTTGAGGATATGCTTATAGTTTAGAAATGTGAAAGGATCATGAACATTAGATAAAGCAAAACAACTGGTCTTCAATCAATATTTATTAAGAAAATAAATGAGAAGAAAAACAATTCAATACATCATTTTGAGTTTCTTTAGTTATCTTGCTCTTCTCTGTTAACAACGTCACTTGTGGGCCAATGAGTCAGTTCGTGGTAGAGTTCTTCATGCTCATTCGGTATATAAGGTAGTTATCTAGTAATGTCCTTTATTTTTACTGCTTTTATTGGAACTTGCACCGTGGGATATGCACAGTTGAATGAGACACATGGCCAGGTGTGTTTCACAATAATATTAATACACTGGAATGTTATTGTAGATCAACAGTGTTGGCTACTGTATGAAAAGTGCATCATTGTACTGATTCCCAAATGTATTTTCTGGTCTCGTAGTACTAACTCCGGTATAGTTTCTTCTGATGTGCAGTTTCTTTTATAAAGAATTGGCCACCAGTTCTTGAAATCCAAGATATCCTCTGTTTTCATTTCACATACTTCAAATTTCACAGATGTACTACTTTCTACGCTCAGTTTGGTTATTTCATGTACACAACATTGTCGATCATGTCTTCCAAGGGTGCGCTTGATTGTAGCAAAATCCCTGTCACAGGGCAGAAAAGAATGACCTCTGACTGGAAAGAATTGCTCGATTTGTTTAAATCGGCCAGTGTCTGTTAAAAATAGAAGCAGCCTTGCTAAAGCATGGTTCTTATTCTGTCCTGCACAGTTATAGCAATGTAGCTCTGTAATTTCAGCAGGGTTGTCCTGCAGGTAATTATACAAGAAAGAACATACCTCGTTACACCCCTTCCTGGCAATTCCCTCTTGATAAATGTATATTTTAGCTTTATTTTTCTTGATATCATGAATGCAAAACACATTAGTAGTCAGTTGGCGCATGTAAAAAGTTTCCTGAACCGGGATCCATGGTAACTGAATGTTCTGGATAAAATCTATTGCCAGAGATAATACATGGTGTTTATCTTTCATTTCAGTTTCCGCTTCAAATTTATTATAGAATTTTTCAGCCCGTCTCTTGTGCATCATCAACTCAGCCACTGCACACCGTTTTGCCGCATTATTAATATGGGGATTTCGAGTCTTAACTTTTAATTCTTCACACAAGCGGCATGCATCTACCTGAGTCGCCCGAATGACAGGGAGTAGTTTTCATTGAAAAACAAAGCAAATGTCTGATAGCTACATTTAACGTCAGTATGTTTCTCCTCGAACATTTTATGTATCAACTTAATATTGAGTCTTGCGTCTAAATACTTAAGTGTTATCCCACAGTAGTGGCTTTCTCTTACTGGGTAGCTATTAATGTGTTCTCTCATGAGTTGTCTGACTTCGGCTGACAAATAGTTTACACTGTGAGTTTTCCCTTCTTTATCATGTGGACTCTAATCTGATACAGACAGCTTTCTCAGTCGTTTCACTCTCTTGTCACTTTAAGCTAGAAGAACCAGAAATGCTTTTTAACATACCTTCCTTTTGGTGTTACCCACAATTACATGGTAAGTAAATACTTTGTCGACCTGTAGAACAGAATCGTCATTTCTAGGTCGACATCGCTGGACGTTACGTATGTCTACAAGTGACTGAATATAAGAATCTTGTTCGTCCTTAGAAGGCGAGTTAGGAAGCCGTACTACAATACATTCCTTTTCATCTGCACTGATGTCTTGAAAGCACTTGAACCTCTTGCACCTGAAAACAAAAAAGAATCCTATATAGAAACATATTCTCAATGACTGCCATACTAGCAGAGGCGATGCCAAAATGTGCGTGGTGAACAAGAGCAACGTCATGTACGATCCATAATAAAGTTTAGCCCAAACACTAGTTACAGTGTTCAAAAAAACTGTCAGTAACATCCAATATAATTAAAAATTACCTGCAGTCACATCCTGTAATTTTAGCTGGTATGTGTTGTCCTTTATAGTTAATATATTCTTGGCCTTTCAGCTTTGCTGTTTTTAAAATATTCCACTGAATAAGTTGTGCAGGTTAGCCAAGATGCTCTGCGTATTGAAGTTAACATTTCCGTATGAAGTGTCCAACTTCGTGGCTGAAATGCAGTTGCTTAACAAGAAGAGCTTCAGTCCTGGATGGAATTCCTCTCTGCATATCACTCGAAACAAGAAGCTTCATTTTGTGTATTTCCAAGCACTGGACAGAAACAGACATAAAGATACGATTTCCATCATAATCTCGTTTTCACAATTTTGTGACTGAAGCCATTTCTGCATGGAGCGATTCAATGACCGTCACCAGATTTTTTGTGGCAGTATCAACAAGAAACTTCAGTAACGGAACTAAATTAATCGGTGTTTCTGTTGAATAGACGTGTATACCGACAGAAAGACTGATACTTATAATCTTTATTGTAGTATAAGGTCGCATTAATATTCTGAACTTACACAAAATGAACAATCAATAATTAGTTTTGGCTACTGACGTACTATTAACAGTAACCAAATGTAAAGTGCAATTGGTTGTTTACATCGAAAGACTTCCAGAACATAAGCTAGCGTATTTTCGAGTTTGTGACACGTTATTCACGACTCCCATTACTTTTTTCCTTTTATTGTATAGCTTTCGGGCGTTCTCATAAAGCCACCTCAATAGTAATGCCACTAATGACGAAACGAAAGTAAAGACAACAGAACATCCAGTCTTTGAGCGGAGAAAATCTCCTACTAGGCCGGGCATCGAACCAAGACTCCTTTGCTTGACAATTCGCTGTGCTCTCCGCCCAGCTACCGAGGCGGACGTTAACTATCATTCAAGTAAGATGTATCACCCACGTTTTATTTCGTACTGCTCAATGTACAGTTACAGGAAAAGAGGCCAAATATCACAATAAAAACAGTACCAATAATACGACACTGTGCGAGAGGCCCTTCGGTGTACGAAGGTGGACTGACTTCCGCGGGAAACGAGTGATGGAAAGATAACTTCTTTCAATTACGTGTTACACGCTTGCGTATCTACTGGTACTATTACAATGAGAAGATTTGTGTTGGCAGTCGTACTCCTGAGAAAACTACTGATGATAGTGAATGGACACTTCGATTTTCTATTGTGAGAGTTACGAAAGTTTTTTGCTGTTTTAAATCTCAAATTAACTGCTTGACGCAAATCCTTATCAAATTTTCGGATGAATGGTTTTCAAATGCTGTATTTCTCTCAGTTACATCACTATTATAAAAATTACTATTATGTTGAAAAATTTTATACATTTCATTGCAAGTCAACAATTTATTGCTACTATTATACTAAATAATCCATTACAACTGACGTCGCAGATGACTCAGTAGTACCTGTTGGGCTAAAAAAGAAGCAGTAGCCACGTGCAGCTTGACTACTGCACGCGACTGTTTGGCCAACCATCCCATCTACATAAGATATCAATCCATTTGTCTCCAGACTGTGTTCTGTACCACAAGATTGGTTCAGTCATCAACAAAGAACATTTAAATGAGTGTACAAAATTGAGAGCTTTGCCATGACGATTTTCGGGACGTTTTGGCCATAAATGTGAATGAAGCTGTGAATTTGATGAATGTACTCAGACTCTGTAGTATCGATATAATCATGTTCTATGTAAGATTGTGTTTGAGACCAGAGATGGTGGTCAGAGTAAGGAAGTAGCATTCTGTGTCGGGCTGTCTGGCAGTGCTGCGAGGTGCCGGGGCTAGCAGTGCATTTACCACTAAATTCTTCTTGAATCTTCATATGGAAATGATGCTCTCTTCCCCCCCCCCCCCCCCTCCTTTTCTAACTCCTACTTTTGCTGTTGCACATGGATTAAGAAGAAACGCGAACTGACTGTAATCGACCCTGCGAGTGGAGTAGAAAAGAGTTTGGCACCTGCAATAATTTAATTGGATAGAAATTAAGGAAAGTTTCATTAACGTAGTGAGAAATGAAAGGATTGCTCTACCGATTAACAGAATGAAAGTTCTGTCCAAAATAACAATTTGATTTATTACGACTAAACTCAAAATAATAAACAAAACATAAAAAACATTTACAATACATCAAATTGGACACTCAAATAAATGCTGTGAAGGTGAAGTTGTCCGTAAACTAGATTGTGACTTTCATGACCAAGTGGTATGTGGAACCAATTCCTTGCAACTCAAATCTTACGAGAAACACCCAGCCAACCCAACATTCATTGCTGCTACGGTAATGATAACTCATACAATGAACACCCAAGACAGAACAAAGTTAGAAAAGACGAATAGGCGCGCTCTGCTGAGCTCTGATTAATACGGAGCAAATTACCTAATCTGCCAGTGCCGTGGACATACATTACCAAGCTGTCTTCTTAAGTGCAAGGACACGATCTGGCGCACCGGAAGCGATGGCTGGTTGCTTCGACGTCCCATCGTGGTGATGATAATGTCGCGAGTATAGCCCGAAACAAATTGTCCTGGTCTGGTTGTTCCAGACTAAAGACTTCCTATCAATACAAATGCGCCTCTGAGGGAGACGAAGAAGGCTCGCCACACAATCACTGACGGTACGGTACAGTGATTGATTTTAACAAGCGAAGTCACACAGTAGCTCCGATACAGTCACCTGTAGCCAAAACTGCTCAAGACGGACAACATAGGCCGCTTGTACGCAGAACGCTCAATTGCCAACTGTACTCGGAAAGTTCCGTTGAAGTCGAAACTTCAGTAACTTCGTCAAACAGTTACAATTAAAAATGAAAGTATATTAGACAGCCAACGGAAGGCAGGCTGTCCAGAGTAGCGAGAGCTCAGTCTTGTAACCTACCCCGACTGAGAGGCGAGAGCCGACCCCCTCAAGGGCACTCGTACAAGCCCAACACAGAACATTTCTCTCCCCCCCCCCCCCCCCCCACGACAGTGTCTGTGGTTAAACGTTCCAATCAGCTAGTCGAAAACTGGCGGAAAATTCCACTCTATTGCCGACGCACTACTAGTGCCAATTTTGCTACGTCACGGAGCTATGCCCTGAGCAAGCCAATCACGATTTTGCAGAAAACGCGGGAATTTGCCCGTCAAGACTGCATGGGAACACAAGTCATTCCCACGCCTCGCTGGTAGCCCGCCAGAAAGTGTTTTGACTAAGTTTCTGCGAAGTAACGGAATCTCTAGCCCAGCCGCTCCTTCTGCCCCCTCTGGGCGTGTCGCTCCCGCTGTTATGACAATGTCGGCGACTGGAAAGCATCCACTCGACTCCGTCACACCCGTCGGCTTAACCCTTTCAAGCTCAGCAGAACTCGCCTGTCACTGGACCACTCGGGTGACGAGAGACGCTGAGTGGGAAGTCCGCATGTGAAGGAATAGCAACTGTTCACTGCATGCAATTAGAGAGGAAAATCTAATTACTCAGAGTAATATAGAAATATGAGAGGGGGCTCCTGCCACCTCTTATAGCCCCCATGCCATTTTAGATTGTAATTGGTCAGTGGTTGGCTCACTTAGGAGCAAGGTAGTGAGTCAATCGCCCAAGAACAATCTTGCAAACTGACTCCACATGGCGCACTCTATAAAAAAATCACTGCAACAGAGAAATGCAGTTCATAGAGGGAGTGTTATTTATGATGTAGCCAACTTCACCTTCTTAATATGGAAATCTAACACTGACATCATACATCCATACCCAGGGAGCTCCTTCCAAACACCGATTCAGACAGACATTCATGCTCAAAACATGGCTCGGGCATGTGAGCCAAATATGGAGCAGTTTATTCTTTACAATCAGAGTTGGAGTGCTCCGCAATTAAATGCCCAAGATGTTACAACAATATTTATCATTAAAATAACCTGACCTCAATCACACATGATACTATGTAAGTTAACAATCTCTTTGTGAGCTTTCAGAATCTAATTACAACCCCTGATTCATTCTGTCGCCCTGCAGCAGGAATAAACTTTACAAAATGTTCCCTGAACTGATGGTCCATTCACAATGACAGTGGTGGTATCTGCTTCATTTTATGGGGACTTCAGACACACTGTTTGTATACACACAACAATAAATACAGAATACAAAAAAAAAACAAGGTGTAGAGAACAATACAGTAATTTGTGCACCCTACTCTATCACTTACATAAGAATTACAGAGCAAACACAGACTCATACAAGGTATAACATACATTACAAAAACAACACTAGAGAAATAAATTTAAGAAAAAAAACAAGGTTCATGGGGTGTCAAGTTGTGCTCAGAATGGGGCACTAAATCACATTGTTACAAATATTCGAAGCACTTCACAAATTCGTTGGTTTCTCTGAGGTGTTTGATATGTTGAATCATATGCATTGATGCACGTGGTTCCATGTCTTGAGCATCGGAGGGGGGTTTCTGGGATGGGCCCACAGTACTGACATCACATAGGGTTAAACTTTGGGTGTTGTTGCTACGTTGTTGCAACAGCAATAGGGTGTGCTGGAGCATCTACAGTAAGCTGTTCAGATTGCAGCAAGACCCACGCGTATGATCACGGCAGTACGGTAGGAAGACATAGTGATAGGCTCTCCTAACGTCAATTCATTGTGTCTGAGGTCTACTAGTTGGGATACATCACTAGTCCAGATCTCTTCTCTCCCTGGACAGTACTTTACGTTTCCCAATATTGCAGTTCGACGAAGGATAATGGCACGTGGAGTGGTTCCACAAGTGTGTGAGGTCATCCAGACAGGATCGAACTAGGAGCGACGATTGCTACAACTGCTCTCTAAGTGAGAGGAGAAGTTAGAAATGAGACAATTCATTTGTTAGAGTTTGTGGCACGATACTGCTTTGTGTATGCAGACCGGCCAATGCTAGTGAGTTGTAAAAACTCAAACTGGTGAGTATGTAGCGTCCCTTTCTGTCCTGAGGCACATGAGGCGCAGGTTTTGACACCTTATGTGATCTTCTTCGTGTACTCACGACAACGTGGTCTGCCGCAGGGAATCCCTCCAAACGGCTGCCGCGTCCGGAGAGCTACCTGGCTGTTGCGCGCTGGTCGCGTGTCAGTGTCAAAGGCCAGCCACACTTTCGCTTGTGGCCCGGCAAGGGCTGTCAGCTTGTAGGACCGGACGCTCCCGCGCCCTTCTCGTCAGGTGACGCGCTGACGCTCCCCTTCTTGCAGATAGCCGATGACCTCTTGTTTTTGCTCCGGCTGGCCTCTGCATTGCCACGATTCCCGTCATCTGCACAGTTCTGACAAAAATCTTATGCCTAACTTTTTCCCACTAACTTCTATGTTATAATAAATTTACATAACGATACATTGATGGTCTGTCATTTCAGACACTCTTATTTTAATTTTATAATCAATCTATGGCTATCATTATAACAAAATCTTGGTGTATCTAATCTAGACATGGAAATAATTTATCTTGATATTTGTCTAGAGACCCTGAAACTCCAGAGACTGGGTTAGCCATGGCTATAGATGGCAATAAATTTATAGTTGCAACTTTCTTTTGTATGTGATGCAGTTTTAGCAATGAAAGCACACCTTTCCAGAGGCAATGTAGTATGACCAAGCTAAGACTGGCTCTTGTTGAGGATTCAGTCGCCCACCACACGCCAGCTACACAGTATGTCACGAATCTCCAAGTATAATTCCTTGGTTATTCATCTGTGACAGTCGCAAGCAGCATGCTAAATCCCCAACCAGCACATTGGCATGGTAGGCTTTATGCCCGCATTTATACCGTCTAGGAGTCAAACGCTCACAGGTTCACCCCGAGCTGCAAGACAACGATGCTGGCGCACCACTGTAAAAACAATACTGCCCATATTCATCTGCGAAATCACGCAATATACCACAATCTTTCAGTGCACTGACATGTGCTTGCAAGCATTGTTATGAACGTCTCGCGAACTGGCTCTGGCCGCTATGGAGCGTATCACGACTTTCCAGAAGGATTCTAGGAGCACGTTCGTGTATGCGCCCATTTGTGCGACCTCTCCTCACTCTTCATTATCCCTCAATATGGACACCAGACAGGAAAGGACAAAAACATTGCTCATGGAATGGTAGTGCCTCCTACTCCATCTACATTGTAAGTCGCGAACATAAACCAAAAAGGATAGCAGCAGTAAATTCTTATGCGAGACAACGCAGCGTGTTACTACTTTAGCAATCTTAATCTACTATTGCAACGATTATTGTTCCCCGAAGAAAGGTTCATATATTTGCCTGTTCTACTATTTACGCCACTTAAACTACTACTATAGCAAGGTTCATGTATTTGCCCATTCAACTATGTACACCACTTACACTACTTCTATTCCACGAACTCCTTTATGTGAGAGATGTGGTGGAGTCCTATGGACTTCTTTCCTTTCAGCGTCTCCAATTCATAAGCATTGTGGTGAGCTGCTCTGCTTATACGGTACGGGCCGTTGTAAACAGAATAGAATTTTTGGCATTTCATTTTTTGTTTGTTCGAGAGTCGGAAAGACTTCACGAGCACGCTTTGTCCAATTTGGAAGTGTCGTAGACGAGCTCTCCTGTCGGCACGTCTCTTCCTGACCTCTGCTGCAGCCCGTATCCTCTTGAGAGCCAAATCCACTATGGCTCGGTGCAGCGTTCGCGCCTTTGGTGGGAAGTTTACGACCTTGGTTATCAAGTCCTTAGGAATTCGATTTTTCAGTACTGTAATGGGTGCCAATTTTTTTATCCCATGGGGTGCCTCGTTGATCACCTCCTGGAAGTCTTTAAGGAAAACGTCCCATGTCGTGTGCTATTTGTTACAGTACAACCGGCGTGAAGATATAAAAATGGGATCAATTTTACGTCGACGCAACGTCTCCTTCCACGTTTTTTGACAAACTGTGGCCCGTTATCAGAAATAATGCTACTCACATGACCAACCTGTGGTAGGAAATCCCTGATTATGGCTCGTGATACAATTCGTCCTGTCGCCCTCATCAGTGCCGTAATGGTAACGTATTTGGACGTTATTTCAAGAAACACTAATACGTAAGTACATCCTCTTCTTGTTCTTGGAAAAGGCCCCATCAAATCTGTTGCCGCTAATTGTCTTAATTTGGTCGGTACGATTTGGTATAATGGTGCCTGCATGCTCACAGTGGTGTGCTTAGCCTTTTGGCAGTCTTTACACACCGACAGTACCCTCCGAATTCGACGCTCCATGTTTCGGAAGTAACACATGGTCCTTAGCTTGAGATTGCACTTGCGTGATCCGAAGTGTCCATAGCTGAGGTGAGTATGCCATACTTGTGTGTTCAGGGATGCATACCCCCCATTCAGTGTCATTGGCATAATTTCGGTGGAAGATTATGCCTTTCCGCAAATGGTAGAACTGCCTGATGTTGGCGTGTCTTCTGCCTATCCATTTCTATTTCAATAACACTAGGGCAGGGTCCCTGTCTTGCTCCTTCTTGATGTCCTGCATACTGCAGGTAATAAAATTTTCAGAGGCTACTTTTTGCATATAGAAAAGCCAGTGTTGATTTTCCTACAGATCTTCTTCCATGTTGTGGTCAAATCCGATCGGTGACAAGGCGTCTGCAATAATGTTCTAACTACCGGGGATATATTCTATAGAAAAATTGTACTGGTGCAGATATGATGCCCACCTAATGAGCCGCCTGTGATTTAGCTTTGCAGTCATCAGCAAGTCTAGTGCCTTGTGGTCTGTGTAGACCCTCGTCTTGCGACCAAACAGAAGGTACCTGAATTTTTCAAACGTCCATACAATAGTCAGCGCCTCTAACTCGTTTACTGAGAGTTTCCTCTCACTCTTGGCTAGTACTCTGCTACCAAACGCAATTGTCTTCCATACCCTGTTTCCTTCATGTACATAGTCTTGGAACACCATGACACCCAGACCTGAATATGAACTGTTCGTTACTATGCAAAGCTCTTCTGCTAAATTAGGCTGTGAGAGGATGGGTGCTTGTAATAATGCAAATTTTAATGCTTTCCATTCAGATTCGGCCACCTCATCCCATTCCCAAGGAATCTTCTTTCCTGTAAGTTGGTGCAACCTAGGACTGCTCTGAGTTTTGACATGTATGAAGCGGTTGTAAAAATTTATGATACCTAAGAACACTCTTAACTGCTGCTTTGTCGTAGGAACGGGAAACTTTTCAATCGGTTCGATCTTTTCGGGATTTGGCGCAGTGCCCTCGCCCGTGATGATATGTCCTAGAAATTTGACAGAAGACGTCCCAAAATTCGATTTTTCAATATTGATAGTCACTCCGTATTCCTTGAATGTCGCTGGGAGTTCACCGAGGACCGCATTGTGCTCTCCCCAAGATTTCTCCGCGATGAGCAAATCGTCCACATAGCTGGTGACATGACGTTTCAAATCATCGCTTAGTATGCCGTCCAGCCTCCGAATGAATGCGGCAGACGAAATGTTCAAACAAATGGTAGACGACGAAACCGGTAACATCTTCCAAATGCTAAAATGGCTGTGTACTGGTTGCAATTTGGGTGGAGCTCAATTTGCCTGAAACTCTATTTTAGATCAACTGATGAGAAGATTGATATTCCATTGAAGTTTTGTAAGAGTTCCTCTAATCGTTCCGGTCTGTCTGTTTCGGGTTCTATTATGGTATTAATTTGTCACGAGTCGAAGACTAAACGAATACTACCATCTGCCTTCTCGACTACTCTTAAGGGGTTATTATAGGCTGAAGCCGTAGGTTCTATTATTCCTTCACTCAGGACTCGCATAATTTCAGCTGCTACTTTCTGTCGATATGACAAGGGGATTGGGTAAGGTGGCACACGAAACTGGTTGTGCGGACGTTGTAAGTAAGCTGTTTAGGTTTTTTTATTGGTAACGCCGCCGCCACGTAGCGCTCTGTATAAAAATCACTGGCTGTGCCATGCGCAGTCTGTGTTTAGTTTGCATTGTTGTCTGCCATTGTAGTGTTGAGCAGCGACAGCTGGATGCTAACAGCGCGTAGCGTTGCGCAGTTGGAGGTGGACGTGGGGAGAGAGATGGCGGAGTTTTGAAATTTGTAATAATTGGTGTCATGAACTGCTATATATATTATGACTAGTGAGGTAAATACATTGTTTGTTCTCTATTAAAATCTTTCATTTGCTAACTATGCCTATCAGTAGTTAGTGCCTTCAGTAGTTTGAATATTTTATTTAGCTGGCAGTAGTGGTGCTCACTGTATTGCAGTAGCTTGAGTAACGAATATTTTTGTGAGGTAAGTGATTTGTGAAACGTATAGGTTATTGTTAGTCAGGGCGATTCTTTCGTAGGGATTTTTGAAAGTCAGATTGCGTTGCGCTAAAAAATATTGTGTTTCAGTTTAAGCACAGTCTTGTAATAATTTTTTCTAAGGGGACGTTTCAACGTACACGGAATTCATATTGGTTGTTCGTTATTGATCCTGTCTTGGGAATGAAAACCAACACATGTTCTACTAGTAATTTATGAAGTTCTTTGCGCTGGTCGGACCTTACATTCTTTATTGCTTCCACTTTCTCTCCTATTTTCTCCTTTATTTCTCCCATTATTACGACTTCATTCTCATGCGTGTCCTCTCCCCTACCCGCAACGTCGACCTGTTCATCCTTTCTGTCTTTCTGACACGCATAGTTTATCCGTACACAGTTAGACGGTAGTTGAGCTGGGATCAGCTGGTCGTAGAACTTAATGTGGACGAGATTTCCTTTCCTCAAAACCACTTCACCTCGTCCTAGATCAACTATCGCTTCATGCTCATTTAGGAAGTCCGTTCCTATTATTATGTCGATCGCCAGATTTGGCACGATCCAGAAGTTAGACACTATTTTGTGTCCTTGGGAGGAGAATTCCAGTCTTGTTTGATGGATGACCTCCGTACATTTACCCTTAATGCCCCCAGTGAAGACAGCAGTCGATCAAGTGGGTAAAAAGACGAGGGCTAGTAGAACTCCTTGGGTAACAGAAGAAATATTGAATTTAATTGATGAAAGGAGAAAATATAAAAATGCAGTAAATGCAGCAAACAAAAAGGAATACAAACGACTCAAAAATGAGATCGGCAGGAAGTGCAAAATGGCTAAGCAAGGATGGCTAGAGGACAAATGTAAGGACGTAGAGGCTTATCTCGCTAGGGGTAAGATAGATATTGCCTACAGGAAAATTAAAGATGCCTTTGGAGAAAAGAGAACCACTTGTATGAATATCAAGAGCTCAGATGAAAACCCAGTTTTAAGCAAAGAAGTGAAAGCAGAAAGGTGGAAGGAGTATATAGAGGGTCTATGCAAGGGCGATGTACTGGAGGACAATATTATGGAAATGGAAGAGGATGTAGATGAAGATGAAATGGGAGACACGATACTGCGTGAAGAGTTTGAAAGAGTACTGAATGACCTGATCGAAACACGGCCCCAGGAGTAGATAACATTCCATTAGAACTACTGACAGCCTTGGGAGACCCTGTCCTGACAAAACTCTACCACCTGGTGAGCAAGATGTACGAGACAGGCGAAATACCCTCAGACGTCAAGAAGAATATAATAATTCCAATCTCAGAGAAAGCAGGTGTTGGCAGATGTGATAAATTACCGAACAATCAGTTTAATAAGCTACAGTTGCAAAATACTAACGCGAATTCTTTAAAGACGAATGGAAAAACTGGTTGAAGACGACCTCAGGGAAGATCAGTTTGGATTCCGTAGAAATGCTGGAACACGTGAGGCAATACTGACCCTACGACTTAACCTAGAAGCTAGATTAAGGAAAGGCAAATCTACGTTTCTAGCATTTGTAGACTTAGAGAAAGCTTTTGACAATGTTGACTGGAATACTCTCTTTCAAATTCTAAAGGTGGCAGGGGTAAAAGTACAGGGAGCGAAAGGCTATTTACAATTTGTACAGAAACCAGATGGCAGTTATAAGAGTCGAGGGGCATGAAAGGGAAGCAGTGGTTGGGAAGGGGGTGAGACAGTGTTGTAGCCTCTTCCCGATGTTATTCAATCTGTATATTGAGCAACCAGTAAAGGCAACAAAAGGAAAATTCGGAGTAGGTATTAAAATCTATGGAGAAGAAATAAAACTTTGAGAGACAGCAAAGGACTTGGAAGAGCAGTTGAACGGAATGGACAGTGTCTTGAAAGGAGGATATAAGATGAACATCAACAAAAGCAAAACGAGGATAATGGAATGTAGTCGAATTAAGTCGTGTGATGCTGAGGGAATTAGATTAGGAAATGAGATACTTAAAGTAGTAAATGAGTTTTGCTATTTGGGGAGCAAAATAACTGATGATGGTCGAAGTATAGAGGATGTAAAATGTAGACTGGCTATGGCAAGGAAAGAGTTTCTGAAGAAGAGAAATTTGTTAACATCGAGTATAGATTTAAGTGTCAGGAAGTCGTTTCTGAAAGTTTTAGTATGGAGTGTAACCATGTATGGATGTAGGTTGCAGTAGGTACTGGGAGAAGAAAAAGCTTGCACAGGATAGAGTAGCATGGAGAGCTGCATCAAACCAGTCTCAGGACTGAAGACAACAACAACAACAACCGATGGGACAGACCAGTCCACCTCCTGAGAGCACCTCTTGTATGCTGCCTCAGATAGTGCTGTTTCGTAGCTTCCACTATCTATTATCGCATTCATACTCATTTCAGCTATTGCTACTGTGATAAGATGCTGCCGATCCTGTCGAGGAGTCGTTTTATGTTCGAGCAGGATTTCTGATAAATCTTCGTAATTTATCATCCGTAGTTGGCCAGGTCTGAGATTACGTGCGAAATTCCGGCGGCCTGTGTTCGCACTAGTCTGGCGTCAATCCCTCGTTAAGTTCCCCTCCTCTGACGTGCATTAGGATTTGCGGGTCTAGTTTCAATCTCCTGGCTCCCCCTCCTCTGACGTGCATTAGGATTTGCGGGTCTAGTTTCAATCTCCTGGCTCCACTGTTGTCCTTGGTTTCGCTCTCTCCAATTACGGTCGCGTTGCCGTTCGTTATTCCTCCTATCCCAGATTCCTTGTCTAGATTGACCCTGTTCCCTGACGTTCTGGTTTCCATGTCTCTGGTTTCCATAACCTTGAATAGCGTAACCTTGACTTCCGTAACCCTGGTTTCCTAACTGACCAGTGCAATTATGCGATCTGTGGTCGTCTTCCCTTCCTGGCCCATGGTATTTGTTACTTTGCCCCTTCTTCCTGTCCTTTGCGTCTTGTTTATCAAAGACTACTTCGATTTCGCGCAATAGACTCTTGAATGCTTCTATGTCAGATCCACACTCCCGACAAGTGTCTGTTGGTACCTAAGCTGGCAATCTAAAAAATCAAAATTTAATGATTTCTCCGTTGCTGTATGGACTATCTCAAAATTGATTCTTCTTGAGTAAATCATCGAGAAATTTGGTTGCGCTCCTATGCCCGACACTACCAGTTCTGGATAATATATTATTCCCTCTTTAATCCTGTTTTGCCTTTCCTTTCACCAGTAGGTCCGCAGGAATGCACCAACAAATTCCTGATAAGTCCGACACGTCGCCGCCATACCCCTTATCTTTTCCGCGGCTTGGCCTTCCATGTGTCCACGCATGAATTATAATTTTGCCTGCGTTGGCCATGATGCCGGTAATGAATTTGTAAACTGCATCATCCAGCTCTTCGGATGCATCGACCCTCCATTTTCTTTGAACTTCTGGAATTGTAGTGTCGACAGGAGGTGATTGTGATAAAAATACTGTCTGATCCTCACACTGGTGTTGTCACTCGTTTCCGATACTTGCACGTCTGCTGAGTGTCCTGATCTATCTTGCTGATAACTGTGATGTGCTACCTCTGTATCACAGTGGAAGTGGCACTCAGAATTCACTCTTCTAAGTGGGCTACAATTATTGGAGCTATTACTCGCTGTTTCTGCATGTGCATTGTTAGTTCCGCACTCGGTCATTGGGCTAGAGCACAGCGGACTTTTCCTCGGAGACACAATTCTGTGTACTCCATCATTGGTATTCGAACGCGCAGTGCTCGTGTGTCCGTTTTGCTCTAGTTTTGCTATCCGACTCTCTACATCTTTCATTCGTTTCGTGGTGTTCGCAACCGCCATATTACCTAGCGTCTTTAAGAACGCTAGGGATTTTGAGTGGGATTGTGTTGTACGTCGCAAGCGCCCTGCGAGTTTAGAAGTTGCTTCCGCCCCTATTGCTGCCGTTTTGGCCAGGCTTGCTACTTTTTGTGCAGCCATTGACATTTGTTTTACTTCTCCACATTCTTTCTTTATTATTAATAATTCCCCTCGAATTTCACCTATATGCGAAATTATAGCCTGAATGTTCTTCTTACGCTGTTCGTCCGCTTCTGCCTTCTCCTTCTTATGCTGCTTCTCATCTTCTTCCTTCTCAGTATTGGGTTAATGTCATCTATTTGATCCTCGTTACACATGGGCGATGTAACTCTGGACACCTGGGCGCTAGAGCTGTGACGTGACCGAGCTGGCCCCTGTCTGCTCTCGTTCGTTTGACTCTAAACTTCTGCCACCGTCTCGACCTGTGTGCATGTCTCTGTTTCATCCTCTAGCTCACTATCATAATCACGGCCGCAACGTTGCTCAAAGATCGCATCCAAATCACCTTCCTCATCAATGAACATGCCGCCCTGTCCTGCTAAAAACGTGCCCATCTCATCTCCGAACCTATCCCCGGCAATAACCTGCCCCTTATCTATTATGCTATCCACTTTTGTTTTAGCTTCGCTCGCTAATAGTCGTGCCTTACTTCTCGTGATCATTCATGAAAAACAAACTTATCTAAAATGCACAATAAAAATAATCTATTCCCTGTATTTTTACACATACACACAAAATTTGAACAACGCTGTAATTATATGCATGATTTGTTGTGGTACAGAAACCGCGAACAAACCCGACAACGTGTGATGTGACACGGAAACCACAACAAAGAAACACAGAAAACAATGAACAAAAAATATAAAACACTGAAAACAAGAACTGTAATCATGCGCTGCTACTTAAAAAATAAACGCGGAACTAACAGAAAAAACTTCGGTGTTAATCAATAAAAAACTAAGTAAAAAAAATTTGAGTGTTCCTACTGATAATACTGCTTGCTTATAAGCGATTCAGAGGAAAGATACGAGGCTAAGGGTCGCCAATTAATGCGAGGTGCCGTGGCTAGCTGTGCATTTACCACTAAATTCTTCAAATGGAAATGATGCTCTCTGCCCCCCCCCCCCCCTTTTCTAACTCCTACTTTTGCTGTTGCACATGGATTAAGAAGAAACGCGAACTGACTGTAATCGACCCTGCGAGTGGAGTAGAAAAAGAGTTTGGCACCTGCAATAATTTCATCGAATAGAAATTAAGGAAAGTTTCATTAACGTAGTGAGAAATGAAAGGGTTGCTCTACCGATTAACAGAATGAAAGTTCTGTCCAAAATAACAATTTGATTTATTACGACTAAACTCAAAATAATAAACAAAACACACAAAACATTTACAATACATCAAATTGGATACTCAAATAAATGCTGTGAAGGTGAAGTTGTCTATAAACTAGATTGTGACATTTATGACCAAGTGGTATGTGGAACCAATTCCTTGCAACTCAAATCTTAAGAGAAACACCCAGCCAACCCAACATTCATTGCTGCTACGGTAATGATAACTCATACAATGAACACCCAAGAAAGAACAAAGAAACGACGAACAGGCGTGCTCTGGTGAGCTCTGATTAATACGGAGCAAATTCCCCAATCTGCCAGTGCCGCGGACATACATTACCAAGCTGTCTTCTGAAGTGCAACGACACGATCTGGCGCACCGGAAGCGATGGCTGGTTGCTTCGACGTCCCGTCGTGGTGATGATAATGTCGCGAGTATAGCCCGAAACAAATTGTCCTGGTCTGGTTGTTCCAGACTAAAGACTTCCTATCAATACAAATGCGCCTCTGAGGGAGACGAAGAAGGCTCGCCACACAATCACTGACGGTACGGTACAGTGATTGATTTTAACAAGCAAAGTCACACAGTAACTCCGATACAGTCACCTGTAGCCAAAACTGCTCAAGACGGACAACATAGGCCGCTTGTACGCAGAACACTCAATTGCCAACTGTACTCGGAAAGTTCCGTTGAAGTCGAAACTTCAGTAACTTCGTCAAACAGTTACAATTAAAAATGAAAGTATATTAGACAGCCAACGGAAGGCAGGCTGTCCAGAGTAGCGAGAGCTCAGTCTTGTAACCTACCCCGACTGTGAGGCGGGAGCCGACCCCCTCAAGGGCACTCGTACAAGCCCAACACAGAACATTACCCCCCCTCCCCCCCCCCCCCCCCCACGACAGTGGCTGTGGTTAAACGTTCCAATCAGCTAGTCGAAAACCGGCGGAAAATTCCACTCTATTGCCGACGCACTACTAGTGCCAATTTTGCTACGTCACGGAGCTATGCCCTGAGCAAGCCAATCACAGTTACGATTTTGCAGAAAACGCGGGAATTTGCCCGTCAAGACTGCATGGGAACACAAGTCATTCCCACGCTTCGCTGGTAGCCCGCCAGAAAGTGTTTTGACTAAGTTTCTGCGAAGTAACGGAATCTCTAGCCCAGCCGCTCCTTCTGCCCCCTCTGGGCGTGTCGCTCCCGCTGTTATGACAGTGTCAGCGACTGGAAAGCTTCCACTCGACTCCCTCACACCCGTCGGCTTAACCCTCCCAAGCTCAGCAGAACTCGCCTGTCACTGGACTACCCGGGTGACGAGAGACGCTGAGTGGGAAGCCCGCATGTGAAGAAATAGCAACTGTTCACTGCATGCAATTAGAGAGGAAAATCGAATTACTCAGAGTACGATAGAAATATGTGAGGGGGCTCCTGCTACGAATTTGAAAACAACGAAAACTCGTTTGCTGTGTAATGGAGGCAGCATTGTTTTAAAAGGATTTTGTAACTTTTAAGATAATCCATTTTTTATGTGTCTGTAACTGCGTCATTTGTTATTGTTAGAATAGTGCGTATGGTTCAAGTTTGCAGTAGGAAACATATAATGCAACATGTGATCTTGTCTTATAGTTGAAACAAGTGTCAAAGAAGGCAGTTGTGCACAGGAAGGTTATTAAGAAATATTTTGCTAATTTGTCTAGGTGTGAGAACATTATGAAAAGGTGTGTTGTTGCCATGGCGTAATGAAGTGTAGTTAAACCTGGAGTCTTTTTCCTCGTTTATCAGTCGTTAGGATTACTTCAAAATGGTTCAAATGGCTCTGAGCACTATGGGATTTAACTTCTGATGTCATCAGTCCCCTTGAACTTAGAACTACTTAAACCTAACTAACCTAAGAACACCACACGCATCCATGCCTGAGGCAGGATTCGACCCTGCGACCGTAGCGGTCGTGCAGTTTCAGACTGAAGCGCCTAGAACCGCTCGGCCACTCCGTAGAATTAGTTCCCAATTTTGGTTTTACCTTCATACAAACTCGCGTTGCAGATCGCGAGCTGTGTACTGAGAAGCAGTTATACGACAATTGGTAAGATACTGTCTTGCATTGTACGGCAAATGAAATTTGATTTTTGACAGACTTACCAGGTATTGGAGAGCTGCATCAAACCAGTCCCTGGACTGAAGACCACAGCAACAACAACATCATTATTATTAATAGAAACAAGTTGCAGAGCAGATGAGCGTTCGTGCACACAGGTAGGCCAACAAATTAAACTACCATCAAAGTTCGAGTCCACTATAAGGTGCAGTGATTGTCAGAGGGTATATGTGGAAACAACATAGCAGTTTAGAGGCTTAATACTAGTGTAGGTATTCAGAAAGTGCTATCTTGTGAACTTTCAAGCAGTTCTATCAGAAAGTCAAATGAGTTAATTTTTTGTTCATTTTCTGTGTGATAATAATAACAGTTCTGATAGAGTGATTGTTTGCAAGATTAAAGATTAGCAACATTCAGGGCCAACGTTTTAATCTGAATTATTTTGTTTTGAAGTTAGATGGCATAAGTAAATTTCATTGCCGGCCGCGGTGGTCTCGCGGTTCTAGGCGCGCAGTCCGGAACCGTGCGACTGCTACGGTCGCAGGTTCGAATCCTGCCCCGGGCATGGATGTGTGTGATGTCCTTAGGTTAGTTAGGTTTAATTAGTTCTAAGTTCTAGGGGACTGATGACCTAAGCAGTTGAGTCCCATAGTGCTCAGAGCCATTTTTTTAAATTTCATTGAAAACGGATTGCTGATATACTGGCTAGTCTGGCTTTCGCATCCGCTACACGTATTTCGGTTAAAAACTTAATTTTCACATAGTACTGTTGCCCCTCAAAGAGATTTACATATTTCGATATCAAAGTAAGTTTTGGACATGCCACATCAGAAATTTTGGGATTGTAATTCTGACGATAAAAACATTGTATTGGGAAGGAAGAAGGCAAATGACAATAAGTCACGTGCCAAACATTAAAGTAATAATAGCAAAGGAGAAGGACCAAATATGGACTACCGTCCGCTTTTAAGCAATAAAATTTTTCTAATAATGATTAAATTACTGAAAAATTCTGAAACTGTACTGTAGAATATGTACTTCATTGTTACGGAAGGATAAATAATTCAAAAGCAGTCTTTAGATTTAAAATAATTTATTTCGACAGCCACTACAAAAACTCCAAATTTTTTTCTCACGTCCAAATGTGGACTACCTTCAAATTAAGTAAAACCACATCAAAACACTTTAAATCGCACGTGTATTTCCAATAACCACAAATGTAAACGTCGTTGTCCACCCCTGCACACTAAGTATGAGCAGATATACGGCACTGAGTACAATGAATTCAAGTTTCTCCATTGGCGTCCACTGAAAATGGGCTGTCACAGAACATGCACGATACGTCTTTCCCAAAAAGCGTGCGGTCTTCAGAAAACTCAAAATTGTTGTCCTCGTCGTCTAGGGAAGGTTCAACCTCATTATATGATTCGTCAGACGAAGATATTTTCTTCTTTTTCCGTAGAGTTTTTAAAATTTCTGTTGCCTTTTTTATTTGAATTTTCAGTCTTCTTCATTACTGAATCAGCAAAAAGCAGTCATTTCTTCCTCTTTACTGGCCTTTCCAGTGAATGTGTGAGCTCTTGTCTGTACGGTAATCCTGTAAAGAAGCAAGCTTTCTCTGCTTTCGGACCTTTCTTGGATGTTTTCTTTTCGATTGTGTTTGGTGGGAAAATATCAAAAGGGCTGACTAAACCCGGCGTTCCTGGATGGGCCTTTCATGGGGGAGGGGTGAGCTGCGGAACTTCCGAAGACTCTCCTGACTGAGGAGAGGATAACTGTGATTACGGCGGTGCTACCGGAGGTCCTGTGTTTTCATCCGTGACGATCTTGGCGAAGGATTGGATAAGGCAAAGGACGCTTGTGCTGCTGAGGGAATGTCAACAGCGTCTGGTAGCACTTCAGTAGATCAAGGCGGCGGTGGTTGTCAGTGAGGAAGTGATTGGTAAGAGGACAAATCTCTGTCGCTTTAAAGCCACTTACTGCAGTCTGACAGGTCTGAACTTTCAATTGAACTTTCCCGAACAGTTCCTTTACCTCATATGCTTTAATAGCTATCTAAGCCTAGATCTCGTACTGTTTTGTTCCCTCACTATAGTAGGCCTTGAATCGTCCCATGAAAGATTTATCTAGGAGCTGGAGCTTGTGTATCGACTGAGGGGGTACCGACATTATGCTATTGTGGTTCATCCTGGCCTTGTCAATCACTTCCGGGTTGCAAACATGGCTGTAGTGCCCGTCTAAAACGAGGAGAACGGGTGAATCTGCAGCTAGCTTGACCGTTTCGATGAAGTGGTCGAACTACTCTGCAAACAAAGATTTTGAGCCCAAGTAGATTAGTGATCTCCTTCGGTATGTCATGGAGCGGCTCCTTTCATCAATTGGTCTGACATTCTAGTCCTAGGAAAAATAATATAAAGATAAGACGTCCTGAGGCGCGGATACAAGCTATGAATGTGACAGTTGAACCTTTTCGTGCAGATCTGCGGCGCTGAAGTTTGATGCTTTCCAAGAAATGGTTCAAATGGCTCTGAGCACTATGGTACTTAACATCTGAGGTCATCATAACTTAGAACTACTTGCCCGAGGCAGGATTCGAACCTGCGACCGTAGCGGTCGCGCGATTCCAAACTGAAGCGCCTTGAACCGCTCAGCCACATCGGCCGGCTGACGCTTTCCCTTTCTTGCGATTACTTGAGGCAGTCTACTCTGCACAATACTAATAACTGTCTCATCAATGTTATATATCCTACCTGGTGGGTAGCGGTGTTTAATATTGTAAACCTCCTCTAATAGTTCCAAAAAGCTACGACATTGTCATTGTTGAAATCCAATGCACTTGAAAAAGAAGAGCGACAGGGCTTACGATTTAATAGGCGAGGTGAATGGTGGTTCAGAAACAGAAATTCCTACTAGCTTCGTTAGTCCGCTATGCTAATTTTAAAATCGATAATGTAAAAGCAAAAAAATGTTTTGTTCCATGAGCAACAGGTAAGAAATAAGCTCTTCTTCCATAAGCGGTCTTTTTTAAATTTTTTTTGCTTGATGTTCGCAAGTGGAGCATGGTACATTATACACTTTTGTACAGCCGTCTTCAAGGTGTTCCCTGTCTTTCTTTTGCCCTTGGTCTGGCATTTAGGCTTCTTAAGCGGTATTCTGCAACAATAAAACTATTGTACGTTTCAGCTAAAATGACAGGAATACAAACTGGTCCAAATAGGGGCTATCTCATAATTAGAACCCTCAACGAAGACCTTGTTCGGACCACACTGTGATTCCTACAAAATGTCCAAAACGGTCATTACGAAATGACGACAGAAGTATGCAAACTGGGAAACAGCAGGTTTAACATGTTAGTAAAACAGTTCTACGAACGAAATGCACGCAGAATGAAGTCAAAATCTCTCTATAGATTGCAGTCCGCAAAACATAGTTTTTCATGCGTCATAATTAACTGAGCCCAAACAATACAAGTTCATACAAGCAACTGTTCAGTCATACATGGATGCAGTGGGGAGTTGATTCACCCATTCCCGAAGCAAGTGACAGCGTGTATTGTACCCCAAACCTCGTTACAAGAGTTGTAAAACTGCCGTAGACTATCGTAAGGAAGTTTCCAGAATGAGATTTTCACTCTGCACCGGAGTGTGCGCCGATATGAACTTCCTGGCAAATTAAAACTGTGTGCAGACCGAAACTCGAACCGTAACCTTTGCCTTTCGCGGGCAAGTGCTCTACCAAGCCGGCCTGGGTGGCCGAGCGGTTCTAGGCGCTACAGTCTGGAACCGCGCGACCGCTACGGTCGCAGGTTCGAATTCTGCCTCGGGCATGGATGTGTGTGACGTCCTTAGGTTAGTTAGGTTTAAGTAGTTCTAAGTTCTAGGGGACTGATGACCACACATGTTAAGTCCCATAGTGCTCAGAGCCATTTGAACCATTTTTTTGCTCGACCAACTGAGCTACCCAAGCACGACTCACGACCCGCTCTTACAGCTTCAATTCTGCCAGTAACTCGTCTCCTACCTTCCAAACTTCACAGAAGCTCTTCTGCATACCTTGCAGAACTAGCACTCCTGGAAGAAAGGATACTGCGAAGACATGGCGTAGCCACAGCCTGGGGGATGTTTCCAGGATGAGATTTTCACTCTGCAGCAGAGTGTGCGCTGATATGAAACTTCCTGGCAAATTAAAACTATGTGCCGGACCAAGACTCGAACTCGGGACCTTTGCCTTTCGCGGGCAAGTGCTCTATCAACCTTTTTTTTTATCTACTGAGCTACCCAAGCATGACTCACCACCCGCCCTCACAGCTCGGTCCAGCACACAGTTTTAATATACCAGGAAGTTTCATATCAGGGCACTCTCCGCTACAGAGTGAAAATCTCATGCTGGAAACATCCCCCAGGCTTTGGCTAAGCCATGTCTCCGCCATATCCTTTCTTCCAGGAGTGCTAGTTCTGCAAGGTATGCAGAAAAGCTTCTGTGAAGTTTGGAAAGTACTGGTAGAATTAAAGCTGTGAGGGCGGGTCGTGATTCGTGCCTGGGTAGCTCAATTGGAAGAGCACATGCCCATGAAAGGCAAAGGTCCCGAGTTCCAACCTCGGTTCAGCACACCGTTTTAATTTGCCAGGAAGTTTCATCATAAGGAAACACAGACTGCGGTTATTTTCCTAGTAGCTTTGGTCAGTTACCTGTATGTTAAATGTATAGCATACCTATCGCAGTTACCTCATTTCAATCACTTTGTTTTCTTATGCGATCAGTGTATTACTACATTTCCCTAGAAATCGGAAGCAGTGAACCGTCTAGACACTGTGTTATGATATATAAAGGGCTGCATGAACTACTTTTCTGTACTACATGTTTATCTTCCTGTCTTTAGTATTTATAGCAAAATTAGCCAAATATGTTGGCAGCGCTATAGACTGTTAATATCTCTGACAGCGCTTTGCGCCCTCGGCAAGACATTCTGTGGTTGGACGGACTAGCAGTTAGCGGGTGGATAGAGAAGTGTATGGACATGTTTTTTGTTGGTGGACACACTGTGTTGGTAGGACATGCATTGTAAAGTGAAACGCAATGAAATGTAAAATGAGGTTGGATGTTGTTGGTAATGTTTGGGTATTGGAATTAGTGACTACTATATAATCTTTGGAACTGGATATCACATGAATAAGCTGGCTCTAGTTAGTGATTGCCGTAATTGCTGTACTTCGTGTTATGAAGATTTTCTGTGAGGTAAGTGACATAAAAAGTGGGGTTCGTATCTGAAAAGAGTTTAGGCAGTTAACAGAGTAGTTCCATATTTCTCTAATTTCATAGCTTTTGGACTTTTATTATTGTTAGGATTTCTTGCAATTCAGGATCATTATTTTGTATTAATTATAGGAAGCCATGTTGTCACTGTATAGCAGTCATATTGCGTTGGGCTTGTATATTGTGGGTAATAAATGAGTAGGTTAAGTCTGAGTTGTCTTTGTCAGGGAAAATTCTGTAGGTCAGTGTTTAAAAGATAAAAATATTTAAAGGCTTAGTTTCACCCGTCGACCCTTAGCCGAGGATACTTCACTGGATTCTTCTGATTTCCTTGTAAATTGAATGGTTAGCGCACGATTAGAAATTAGTTATTGTTTACTGCTAGCGCGAAATTATGTATGGAATTTCATTTGTAGTTGTAGTTTCTTATTGTTGTACTGTATTGTCATGAGCAGCGTAGTTGTGACATGCATGTGGATTTCCAAGTATCTCGCAATCGCTTTTGCAACTACTTAGATACTTATTATTTTCAGTGCTATTTCAGTGTTTCCTCCTATTTTTGCTTTTCAAGTTTTTTGTGTGTGTTATAGTGTAAAGTAATGTGATAATCATGGCGAGAGAAAAGCGTAAAACTAGACTGAATGCAAGTTGAAAAAGAGAGTGACGATGAGCGTAGCTTGTTAGCACCAGCTAGTAACGAATTGACAAATGTTCAAGACAATAATTTCGTAATGGTGCACAAGGACATGGACCAGACAGTAAATAAAGGGTTACAAATTGAAACAGGGAACTATTGTCGATTGATTGGTCGGTAACAATTCGCCTCAGGAATGCGAAATAACAGAACAAAATCTTGCAAATACCGTAGATTCATGTTTTGCATCAAAATATTTTCTCAATTAAGTCAAGAGACACTGCTTTTCAAAATACGACTATTGTCGGGGCAAGTGCACTGACGAAAAACACAAAGGAACATGTTTCAGTCACTAATGCGTTGTTACTTCAATTAATTCAAAAATTTCATCAAACAGAGAAACAAACACAGCAACAACTTCAAAAGTTAGACGTAACTGACGAATTTAAACAAACACTTGAACATACACGTGAAGATTTAACCGCGGATATAGACAAAATCGGATCGAAATATCAAAACATTTCTGAAGACTTAAAAACCACACATTTGCGAGCATTTTCATTCTATTTTTTCGCGACACGAAGACACATTACAGAACCAGGAATCAGCAATAAAAGAACTGCAGATCATTGTACACGAAAATCGCGACGCCTTGCAGGCTAAAACTGACTCTGTTGCATCTACCGAAATGGTCGTGCAACTTGTAGAAAATCAGGAAAACTTAAAGGACACAGTAGATACGATTACGACACAAATGAACACTCTCAAACTTGGGCCAGAAAAACACACAGAGGAAATCAGCACATTGTCGGAAAAAATAGCCGAGCTCTCGGATCTGTTAACATATTTATCCATGAAGGTAGATGTTAATTTAAATGCTACAAGACCGGTAGCCTTTCCTGACGCAGATGAATACGAGGAAATTAGGAAATTTGAGCAGAGTCAGAAATAAATTAAGGGAAAGTACAAGATCAGTTTTCATAGGTGATACAAGACTTATACATTTTACAGGATACTCGCCCTCCCACAAGAGAAGAGCGATTTAGAAATACGGAAAAGTAACACAGTAATAATGAATGGCATTTCCGAGATCTTGAAAGGAGTCGGCAGGGTTCACCGAGCCTTGAGACGGAACCGCTGACACGACGTAACAAGGACCAATTTCCGACACGATGACTTTAAGATCTTCATCACAACGCGTAAATTTAAAACATTCAAGAATTTTAGTTATGGCATACACCCAAAAGCTTGGCTTCATCAATTTTCTCATTGTGTTTCTCCAAATTGGTCATTAGAGTTTAGATTAGAATTTGTGTGTAGCTATTTAAAAAATGAACGAGCTGTAAGATTGCGATAGGTTATTCGCGACTATCATATCACAGTGAAACAGATTTTTATCATGCCTTCCTTTCTCCATATTGGTCTTAGGTTACACAGGATCGAATAAAACACGGCATTACAAGGATGAAGCATTTCGAACAGTCTGAATTTTCCATCCTTGTAAAATACTTGGAAGATACGTTACAAAAGAGTCAGTGTTTTTCATACCCGTACACCTCCTTGAAACTTATTCGCATTTGCTTAATTAAATTGCGTCAACTCTTAAGACATATTATCATGGCTGGACGTTGTAAAGATAATATCGAGGCTTTTCAGGGACTTTTGAAAGAACTGGAAATCGACACGGACAAACGCATGATGCGAAAACAGGAAAACAACAACAATTACAGGTCACATCCATCACAATGTCGTGACGACCGAAATAATAACCATACACGACAAGTCTACTGTTGTAACGCAAATCGTGACCAAATCAGACATCACCCGTATGACAACCATTGGCAGAACAACAGTAATTACAGGGGAAGATCTCATTTCCGTGGTAATGACTATGACAGAGACAACCATAGAAGCAGACAACATGGGAATCAGAATACTTATAATCAAGGGAGACAAAATTACTTCAGACGCAACAGTCCACGTCGTAATTACGATTCCGGGGGAAATTCTCCACCACTTAATCAACAAGATAAAATTACAGAAATTACCAACTAGACGACAGACACTACAGTCATGACAACAGAACATTTAATCATAACTGGCGTGCTTCAAATAGGGCAGGGCATTCTCGACAAACTAAAATTATAGAATTTAGACCTCCAAATCCCAGTAACGACGCGCGACAATAAAGAGATACACTATGTGATCAAATGTATCGGGACACCCAGCTGAAAATGACTTAAAAGTTCGTGGCGCCCTCCATCGGTAATTCTGGAATTCAGTATGGTGATAACCCTTGGTGACAGTTTCCCCTCTCGCAGGCATATGTGCAATCAAGTGCTGGAACGTTTCTTGGGGAATGACAGCCCATTCTTCACGGAGTGCTGCACTGAGGAGAGGCATCGATGTCGGTCGGTGAGACCTGGCACGAAGTCGGCGTACCAAAACATCCCAAACATTTTCTATGGGATTCAGGTCAGGACTCTGTGCAGACCAGTCCATTAAAGTGATGTTATTGTCGTGTAACCGCCACAGGCCGTGCAACATGAACAGGTGCTCGATCGTGTTGAAAGATGCAATCGCCATCCCCGAATTGCTCTTCAACAGTGGGAAGCAAGAAGGTGCTTAAAACATCAATGTAGGCCTGTGCTGTGATAGTGCCACGCAAAACAAGGTGCGCAAGTCCCCTCCACGAAAAACACGACCACACCTTAACACCACCGCCTCCGAAATTTACTGTTGGTACTACACAAGCTGGCAGATGACGTCCACCGGGCATTCGCCATACCCACCCTCAGCCATCGATTCGCCACATTGTGATTCGTCACTCCACACAACGTTTTTCCACTGTTCAATCATCCAATGTTTACGCTCCTTACACTAAGCGAGGCTTCGTTTGGCATTTACCGGCTTGATTTGTGGCTTATGAGCAGCCGCTCGACCATGAAATCCAAGTTTTCTCACCTCCAGCCTAAACGTCATAGTACTTGTAGCGGATCCTGACAGAGTTTGGAATTCATGACTGATGGTCTGGATAGGTGTCTGCTTATTACAAATTACGACCGTCCTCTGCTGTCAGCGGTCTCTGTCAGTCAACAGACATGGTCGGCCTGTACGCTTTTGTGTTGTACGTGTCCCTTCACGTTTCCACTTCATTGTCACATCGGAAACAGTGGACCTAGGGATGTTTAGGAGTGTGGAAATCTCGCGTACAGACGTATGACACGAGTGACACCCCAGCACCTGACCACGTTCGAAGTCCAGTGAGTTCCACGGAGCGCCCCACTCTGCTCTCCCACGATGTCAATGAATACTGAGGCCTATGATATGGAGTACCTGGCAGTAGGTGGCAGCACAATGCACCTAATATGAAAAACGTATATTCTTGGTGGTGTCTGCATACTTTTGAGCACATAGTGTAATAGACAATGACTCGCATCGCAGGCAGTCACAAAACCTACTTATGAAGCTGACGACGTAGCCGCAACGACCATTATGAAAATGGAAGACATTAGGTACATTTTACTCCAGGAAAATATAACAATACTGCATATACTGTAATTCACATCACAACAAATCACATAAATTTATGGCAATACTTGACTCCGACAGTCCTATTTCGGTAATTAGTGACATACCTTTCAGTAAATGTAACAAATCGAACGATTGCCCCACACTTCCTTTACGTAAGATTAAATTATAAGGTGCAATTTTGCAAAAAGTGTAGATGTACGCCAACATACTAACGTGGAATTATTTAGTCAATACCACTGTCGTCGGAGATTATATTAGGTACAGACTTTTTGAACGAGTATAAAGCATTTTTAAACTTTCACGATGCTGGAATTAGTTTAGAGAAAGAAGGCAAGGCAATAACTTTAAAATTTCAACATTAGCTATCAAACCATGACGAGGAAGTCAAGCGGCTTTGCCTTTTGTCAGTTCACAGTTTGGAACTTTCGGCGGAATTTGACACTAATGATCTCTTTGCAAGTACTGACAGGGATGATATTGATAACGTATTAGATACTAACGTTTTAATTCAGAAAAAAATCAGACAATTGATAACTGTAAAGACACTGATAGGCAGGACCTTTTTGACATCTTACAAGCACATTCTACAGTTTTTACTCACAAAACAGGAAAAATTAATGGATTTCAGTAGAAATTTCGTCTTCGCGAGCATACAGAATTTTGCGTCAGACCATATGTAATTCCGGCACACTACAGGGACCTTGTTAGAACGGAAATACAATCTACGCTTGGCGAGGGCACTATTGAACCAGCGGCGAGCTCGTACAATAATCCATTAAATGATTTTGAGAGGAAAAACGGATCGATCAGGGGTATCTTAGATTTCAGACAAATAAATACCATAATCATTCCTGAAAGACAGGTCGCAAACGTTGAAAGCATCAAAATTTCAGTGGTGTAAAAGTGTTGTCTTCTGTTGATCTCAGATGCAGCTTTTAACAAACTGAACTTCATCCAGAATGTAGAAAAATACGGATTTGCTTTGTTTCGGCGTTTGTTATCAATTTCGGAAACTTCCTTTTGGTTTGAACATTTCTCCGGTAGCATTCATTCGTGGGCTAAATTCCATAATACCTGAGTTCTTAAATCGATACATCACCACATACGTGGATGATATTTTAAATGTAGAAGTCCTTTGAGAACAACATAATCGTACCCTCAACAGTTTGTTACGTATTTTTGCTGAATCAGGAGTAACAGTTAACTCTGAAAAATCTGAATTCGGTAGGACAAAGGTGAATTTGTTGGGTCTCATTATTTCTTCTGAGGGCATTCAGTCGGACCCTGAAAAGTTGGAAACGATCACAGCTATTCCTGTCCCATCCACAAAAAGACAAGTTCCTAGTTTTCTAGTTCTAGTGAATTTCTACCATCGTTTCCTGAATAAGCATATTCTAGTAACTACAAAACTTTGTTCTCTCACTGGCAAAAACATTATTTGGAACTGGGACGAACAGGCACAGTTGGACTTTGATTCTTTGAAAGAAGCGCCACTTAACGCGCCAATCTTAGGACACCAAAATCTGTCACAGGATTTTTGTCTTAGCACGGATTCTTCTAAAGTTGACCTTGGTGCCCTTTTTTTAAAGAAGCTATAGAAAATGACATTACTGTTCAGAAAATCATCGCTTTTACTGCTTCGTGCTAACAAAATCTCAGAAAAATTATTCCGTCACTCAACTGGAAGCTTTAGCTATCGTTTGGGCATTTGAAAATTTCGTTTCATTCTTTCTGGAAACATGTAAAATTTTATAGTGATCATTAGCGTTGCACTTTCTTATGTTCTCAAAATTAAATCATGACAGGTTGAAGCGTTGGTCATTGTTTCAGCAAGAATTCCGCTTCACAACAGTCTACATTCTTGGCACGGAAAACATTGCTGCGGACATACTTCCACGTGAACCGGCTAGCCTAGAGAAAAGCAACACAGATTCTAATTTTTTAAAAATTTCGGTTTCCTTTACATTCAAAAAACAGCTTTTGAAAACATCGTCACTGCATCTTTAAAAGACATTGCTCTTGAGCAAGACAAGAATCCCATTTGGAAAGACATTAAAAGTGAGTGGCATGAAAGGACACACATGCAGATTCGTCATTATTATCTAGTTAGAAATAACATACCCTTCAAACGTTACACTGTTGATGGCAAGATATGGGTACTTAGTATTCCTTATGATTTCGTAAATAAGCTCATCTGTTACATTCATTTCACCTACGCGCATTTTGGTCCACGAAAATGTTATCATATTCTTCGGTCGATTTTTTATTTTAACAGCATGGAAAAGAGACACAGGAGAGTTTTGCCTCTTTGAAAACTTCGTCAAAAAGAAAGCTTAAAAAGCCATTTTTAATTAAAGCGCTTTCTGTGAGGTCACAGATTACACACCATTTGGTTTCTTCGACAGCTACACGATTATATTACGACGTAACTTATGAGTGACACGATTTTCATTACTTCTTTTACGCTTTACGCTTTATCCCGCTGTTGAAGAGCTGTTCGGGGATTTGATTGTATCTTTCAACACGATCGGCCACCTGTTCATAATGCGTGGCCTGTGGCGGTTACACGACAATAACATACCTGTAATGGACTCGCCTGCACAAAATCCTGACCTGAATACCATAGAACACCTTTGGGATGTTATGGAACGCCAACTTCATTCCAGACATCATCAACCGACATCGATACCTTTCCTCAGAGCAGCACTCTGTGAATAATGGGTTGCCATGCCGCAAGAAACCTTGCAGTACCTTACTGAACGTATGCCTACGAGAGTGGAAGCTGTCATCAAGGCTAAGGTTGGGCCAGCCGGCTGAGGTGGCCGAGCGGTTCTAGGCGCTACAGTCTGGAACCGAGCGACCGCTACGGTCGCAGGTTCGAATCCTGCCTCGGGCATGGATGTGTGTGGTGCCCTTAGGTTAGTTAGGTTAAGTGGTTCTAAGTTCTAGGGGACTGATGAAATCAGAAGTTACGTCCCATAGTGATCAGAGCCAAGGTTCGGCCAACACCATATTGAATTCCAGAATTATCGATGGAGAGTGCCACGATCTTTTAAGCCATTTTCAGCCAGGTGTCCGGATACTTTTGATTACATAGTGTATATAATTACTAAAGTACGTATCATAAAATAGAGCTTTCTATGTGATGATAGAGTCGTAAAGTAGAAGGGGACATGATGGAAATATTACACAACAAAAAAATTTCTGAAAATTGTTAAATGAACAGTGTTGAACAGCCACAGTTTTTTCAGCTATTTTCAAAGTTTGTTTTCTCTGTAGGTTAAAATATTTAATACTGCAAGCATATTTATAACATCAGGCTCCGGGAGTAGACAACATTCCATTGGAATTACTGACGGGCTTAGGAGAGCCAGTCCTGACAAAACTCTACCATCTGATGAGCAAGATGTATGAGACAGGAGAAATACCCTCAGTCTTCAAGAAGAATATAATCATTCCAATCTCAAAGAAACCAGGTGTTGATAAATGTGAAAATTACCGAACTATTAGTTTAATAAGTCACAGGTGCAAAATACTAACGCGAATTCTTTACAGACGAATGGAAAAACTTGTAGAAGCTGACCTCGGGGAAGATCAGTTTAGATTCCGTAGAAATGTTGGAACACGTGAGGCAATACTGACCCTACGACTTATCTTAGAAAATAGATTAAGGAAAGGCTAACCTACGTTTCTAGCATTTCTAGACTTAGAGAAAACTTTTGACAATGTTGAATGGAGTACTCTCTTTCAAATTCTAAAGGTGGCAGGGGTAAAATACAGGGAGCGAAAGGCTATTTACAATTTGTACAGAAACCAGATGGCAGTTATAAGAGTCGAGGGGCATGAAAGGGAAGCAGCGGTTGGGAAGAGAGTGAGACAGGATTGTGGCCTCTCCCCAATGTTATTCAGTCTGTATATTGAGCAAACAGTAAAGGAAACAAAAGGAAAATTCGGAGTAGGTATTAAAATCCTTGGAGAAGAAATAAAAACTTTGAGGTTCGCCGATGACATAGTAATTCAGACAGAGGCAGCAAAGGACATGGAAGAGCAATTGAACGGAATGGACAGTGTCTTGAAAGGAAGATATAAGATGAACATCAACAAAAGCAAAACGAGTATAATGGAATTTAGTCGAATGAAGTTGGATGATGCTGAAGGAATTATATTAGGAAATGAGACACTTAAAGTAGTAAAGGAGTTTTGCTATTTGGGGAGCATAATAACTGATCATGGTCGAAGCAGAGATGACATAAAATGTAGACTGGCAATGGCAAGGAAAGCGTTTCTGAAGAAGAGAAATCTGTTAACATCTAGTATAGATTTAAGTGTCAGGAAGTTGTTTCTGAAAGTATTTGTATGGCGTGTAACGTTGTATGGAAGTGAAACATGGTCTATAAATAGTCTGGACAAGAAGAGAATAGAAGCTTTCGAAATGTGGTGCTACAGAAGAATGCTGAAGATTAGATGGGTGGATCACGTAACTACTGGATAGAATTGGGGAGAAGAGGAGTTTGTGGCACAACTTGACTAGAAGAAGGGACCGGTTGGTAGAACATGTTCTGAGACATCAAGGGATCACAAATTTAGCATTGGAGGGCAGCGTGGAGGGTAAAAGTCGTAGAGGGAGACCAAGAGATGAAAACACTAAGCAGATCCAGAAGGATGTAGGTTGCAGTAAGTACTGGGAGTTGAAGAAGCTTGCACAGGATAAAGTAGCATGGAGAGCTGCATCAACCCAGTCTCAGGACTGAAGACAACAACAACAACAACAGGTCCCATCTACCTATAAACAACCCTGTAATGTCATTGTGATATCTTAGAAATAGCACTTGTGTATATCAGAAATCTCAAACTCTACCCCACACAGCAAATAATGGTATGAAACAAAATTTGCTAGAACAACGAGAAATAATTTTTAAGAGAGGTAATATTAGACACTGAGAACAGAACTTTGCATGTAGACATTCTCTGGCTTTTTTTTGAAACGTGATTACAAATGAGCTGTAGGATGAAAAGTGTTAGCCGGCAGATGTGGCCGCGCGGTTCTAGGCGCTTCAGTCTGGAACCGCGGGACCGCTACGGTCGCAGGTTCGAATCCTGCCTCGGGCATGGATGTGTGTGATGTCCTTAGTTAGGTTTAAGTAGTTCTAAGTTCTAGGGCACTGATGACCACAGATGTTAAGTCCCATAGTGCTCAGAGCCATTTGAACGATTTTCTACTCATACTGCGCTTAAAAACCATGTAACCTTTACTGGAAATAGTGCGTAATTTTTCGGTACTGTCCTAGTTTTGCAAAAATTATAGCCACAATACGTCACTTTGCAATATACCTATGTATCCTTAACAAGCTCAATAGTACCCTAATTACGAAAAATGATGTAGACTGATCAGGCATCTGAGGATGACTTTGCAGAGCTCGCGATGGATCGTGCAATGGAATAAAAATCACGATTTGCGACTAAAGGCGGATTATTTTTTATTTTACGTAAAGATTAGCATTTTGACGGAAGCCATTTGAGGAAGGTGAGGTAAAGCGCAGAGATCACTATCATTCCACCAGTGCATACCGAGGCGCAGCACATGCTACAGGCCCCACTATACGATGCGTGTCGTGTTCCACAGTCTTGGCAATTATGCCGTCCAGAAAGCCACCTCCATACCGGTTTCAACAGAAAAGTTTAATGAGGAGATTAATTTACTTAAAACCATAGCAGTCAATTATGAATAAACGCCTAACATAGTGGACGATATCCAAAACAAGGAAACTGCAAGAACTACCACGCTCAACACCTCATGCGCTTAAATTAACCCAAAAAAACGTTTTTCTATTCCTTTCATAGGACTCATTTCCTATCAGATTCAGCGCATGCTTCGCAACAAATACAACTGCAATGTTGCCTTCTCTACTAATAATAATCTAAAGAGAAACTTCATAATTTGAAATCCATTCGCTCCCTTACAGAAAGTTCTGGCGTTTATAGGATCATCTACGACACCTGCTCCTCCTATTATATAGGGCAAACTGGACGTGCTTTCACCATCAGATATAAAGAACATCTTTAGAGAAATAACGGCACCAGTCCCCTAAATTCATCCTTTGCCGATCATCTCTTAATTACCTGACACGCGCCTAAAGCCATAGCGATAACAATATTCTGCATACCGAAAAGAAGAGGCGTAGGTTAGATGTCTTAGAGGATGGCCTCGTCATGATGGCCTCATTCTCAACGAACAGCTGCAGCTGCGAAATAAAAACTTTTTCGAATGTATAAAGCCATTGCTTGATCTTTGATTCAAATTTCCTCATGCAGTTTACCGAAATGTTGTTTTCCTGTCACATCTTTGCTGTTTTCTTCTATGTCGCAACTAACGTTTTTTTACGTTACAAAATGTATCTCTATTTAAAGCAGATAAATATGTAAGTTCATCCTATTATTATTAGTGCTCACGTTATGCCTGAATCAGCTGCATCACAATTTGATGCGTCTAATTTTGCATGTACAGTAGCTTAGTTGTTTCTGCGGCTACTAGATGGCGCTCGTAGCAATATCGTGTTTACTTGCCCACACTTTCTGACGTGGGCACCTCAGTCTTATTGCAACCCTTGTTCACAGTACGAGCAGTCCTTAGCGGCTCGCCAACTCACGACTATTCATGACGTCGCCTTTCCGGCTTAGATCTTTTTTTATATGTGACTTGTAAGTACTGCACCTTTTTCCAGTCAGTACAAACTTTAATGTATTATATATCTAATATGTTTTAGAGCAGTTTGTCTAATTCTGAAGATGACGTTCATAGTAGCGTCGAAACCTGGTCGATTTTGACTTAATATTTATGACCGAGGGCTTATTTGTTCTAATATAATTATGAAGTGCATTTCTTAATCACGACCATTTCTAAACAAAAGATCTCAGATGGCGATGAAGAAATTAAATCTAGTCCACATTTCCATTCTACCATCAAACATGGAAGAACATTAATATTTTACGAAAAGTATTGCAGTGTGACAGCAAGAGCAGTACTACAGTATAAATTTCCAACTTGTCTGTTCGCTATGCCTCAAAAAGTGCGCATCTTACCTGAAATCCGACTAACTGAACACAATGAGGACATAATCATCCCTGTGATCGAGAGTTTAACCTAGTTATACAAGGAGCGTTTTTCTGTATGAGTATGTGAGCAACGAAACAACTTTACTGGAACCTTGCCTACCCTCAATCGAAAAGTTTAATAGTTTGCTAACAGGTGAAATGAATACAGAAGCCAAATATCAACGAGATTGCATTGTATGTAAAGTACTAACACTTGGAGATCATTCTGACACACACCTGAAAATTGACGTGGTACTCCTTGCTGGTGTACTCTAAAACCTTCGTGGTCCTTGACGCATGTGAATTGGGTCCTGCCCATTACGTTAGTTTGCCTGGCTTGGCATGGGATGTTCTGCTAAAAATTACTATAGTCGGATTGTAACTTATTACCAACACTGAGCAATTACAGTTTGTTGGGCGTGACATCGGCGATGATGATTTTGGATATGGAGCATTCAGCGTAATAGTCATTAATGGTTGATATGAGCAGCACAGCTTTGAAAAAAAAAGTGAACTGATTGAGATGGAGCTAAAGGGATCGTTGGGATTTCTGGAGGGTAAGGTGGATGACGAGGAACGCACGGGTTCTGAGGCTATCCCTAGTTCGTTCAGGTTGCTGGCGGAGGTTGTGACGACTACTGGCCTCGCATGCGTGCTGCAAACAGAGCTCGCCAATTTGCAGCATCGTTCTCATAGTTGATCGGTGTCCTTTGGTTTGGAGCCGAGTGGAGCGTCTCAACCAAAGGCTTCGTCGACTCTGTGACGGTCTTGGCTGCAGATTCCTAGACCTGCGTTATCGCGTGGGCTTTGCAGGACTCCCTTCGGTTGGTCATGGTGCGCTACACAAAGGAAGCAGCTACTAGGGTAGCAGAGTACTTGTGGAGTGCACACGAGGATTTTTTAGGCAAGGCAGTAGTTTGAGGTGCTCTGATGAACGCTCGCCATTCGATGTGCAGCAAGGGAAGTCAAACGGCGTTCAGAATTAAGACACTTCGACTGTCACAATTTTATCAGTAAAATGTCGAAGTATTCGTAATGAAGTTCCCAGATTGACTGCTCTCCAAGAAAGTTCTGGTGCTCAAATTATTTTGGGACAGAAAGCTGGCTCAAACTCAAAGTGGAAAGCTCTGAGAAATTTAGCGAGTTGTGGAACTTATATCGGAAAGAGAGATTAGAGGCCATAGGTGGGGGAATGTCCATTGCATTTGACAAAACTATTGTCTGTATTGAGGTCGAAGTTGAGTGTGACAATGAAGTCTTCTGGTCGAGTAGTTAGTTGTAGGATGCTTTTACCGTCACCCGATTCTGCTGTGACATTTCTAGTCATTCAAAGAAAAATGGCTATGAGCACTATGGGACTTAACATCTTAGGTCATCAGTCCCCTAGAACTCAGAACTACTTAAACGTAACTAACCTAAGGACATCACACACATCCATGCCCGGTGCAGGATTCGAACCTACGACCGTAGCAGTCCCGCGGTTCCGGACTGCAGCGCCTAGAACCGCATGGCCACCGCGGCCAGCCCATTCAAAGAAAGACTACGGTCAGTATTGCGTCACTACCCACGTCATGCAGTACTAATTGGTGGCGACTTTAGCAGTGTGTCTAAGGCTTCCATTCAGTCCCTTGTTACCCAGTCTGCTGCGACAGATGAAGACAGCAAAACGAACGCCGAAGTATTAAATTTCACATTCAAGAAATATCGTCGACACAGGAGAATCGTACTAACATACCGTCATTTGACCATCGGACAGACTCCCGCACGGACGACATAGTAGTAAGTATACCTGGGGTAGAGAAAGAACGGAAGAGTTTGAAAGCAAGTAAATCACCAGGTCCGGGTGGAATCCCAGTTCGATTTACAAAGAGTACTCTACGACATCGGGCCCTCACCTAGGTTGGATTTATTGTGAGTCTCTCGACCAGCACAGCTGACACCAATATGTAAGAAGGATAGAAGAACGGACCCGAAAAATTGCAGACCAACATCCCTCACTTCTATTAACTGCAGAATCCTTTAACATATTCTCAGTTCGTTTACAATAACCTTTCTTGAGATTGAGATGCTTATATCCACGAATAAGCGTGCTTTTAGAAAACATGGACTGTGCGTAACTCAGCTTGCCTTTTTTCACATGACATATTGAAAACTACTGGAGGACAACAGGCAGATCCCATATTTCTAGATCTCCGGAAAGCATTTGACACGGTGCCCCTTTGCAGCTGTAACGAAAGCACGAGCGTATAGAATAAGTGCACAGATATGTGAGTGGCTCGAAGACTTCTTAAATAATAAAATCCAGTGTGTAGTCCTCGACGGCGAGTGTTCATCAGAGACAAGGGTATCGTCAGGAGTGCCCCAGGGAAGTGTTATAGGACCGATGTTGTTTCCTGTATACATAAATAATTTGGTGGACCGGGCGGCCAGCACTGCCGCTGTTTGCTGATGATGCCATGCTGCACGGTAAGGTGTCGAGGTTGAGTGACTGTAGGAAGATACAAGATGCCTTAGACAAAATTTCCAGTTGCTGTGATAAATGGCAACTGTCCTTGACGCAATCAAGTCGCTGGAATCTCTGGGTGTAACGTTGCAAAGCAGTAAGAGATGGAACGAGCATGTGAGAACTGTGGTAGGGAAGGCAAATGGTCGGCTCATTGGGAGAATTTTAGGAAAGAGTGGTTTACCTGTAAAGGAGACCGCATACATAACGCTAGTGCGACCTATTATTGAGTACTGCTCGAGGTTTTGGGATCCACACCAGTTCGGATTGAAGGAAGATATCGAAGCAGTTCAGAGGCGGGCTGCAAGATTTGTTACCGGTAGGTTCGAACAAAATGTAAATGTTACGGCGATGCTTCAGGAACTCAAATAGGAATCCCTGGAGGGAAGACGACGATCTTTTCGAGAAACGCTATTAAGGAAATTTAGAGAACTGGCATATGAAGTTGACTGCCGAACGATTCTACTGCCGCCAACACACTGCGCGTAAGAACCATGATCATAAGATACGAGAAATTAGGGCTCATACAGAGGCGTATATATAGTCGTTTTTCCCTCGCTCTATTTCCGAGTGGAACAAGAAAGGAAATGATAAGTGATGGTACAGGGTAACCTCCGCCACGCACTGTAGGGTGGCTTCCGGAGTACCTAGGTACATGTAAATGCAGACGGTGACATAACATAGGCGGTTAGAGAGACAGGACGCAATAAGGTAGACATCATTTATGGGAGTGCTTAGGTCGGGAGCTTAAAGAGGAAGCTGCAGTACCATACATACTGCTATGTTTTGTTGAGATCAAGGGAGTAAAAAATGGCGGATTTGCGTTTATTGATTTTGTGGGATAAGAGATTAAGGTACAGGAATTGGTCATCGGGGGAGAAACTGAGACTGAATCCATATTGATGGACAGGGACTGGTAGGTGGTGTTGTAGGGATTTATGTATACATTGGGATACGATGGACTCAAAAACCATGCTAAACACAGAGGTGAGGCTGATGGGTCGCTAGGAGGAGGCGTAAGTGCCAGGTCTGTTAGGTTTGCAGAACAGGAGAATTCGAGAGATTTTCCATGGCTCAGGATAGAAACCCGTGTGAAGGATTATATTATAAAGGGTGGTTAGATTACTGGGAAGGAGAGAAGGCACTAGGTGTCTCTAGTATATGCAGTCGTGACAGGGAACAGTGTTGCGTTTGTTATGGAGTATTTATTGAGTGTCTTGCATCGTTACTGGATATTTGAGTTGTGAGTGTGGATGTTGTTGAGGCACTGGAAGCTAGGAGTGAAAGGTGGGAGGGAGGTATTAATACGCTCCTGGGCCGTCGGGAATAAGGAGTAATCGAACTACGGGTCGTCTGGGATTGATAACGTGTCAGCGATAAGAGGAAAAGTGGTTGGCTTTGCTTAGGTTGTCGGGGAGACGGTGATTATCAGGCAGGAGGGGATAGAAGGGAGAAGCCTTGTTGCCAGTAAGATGGTAAATACCTGTCAGTATCTTGAAGAGTTTATGGGGCAGTGTGGCGGCGAAGTTTATTTCGCATGTGTGGTTGTAGCTGTCGGTGGTATGTGTGTGTGTCTTGTTCACAGATTTGCAAAAAAAGATCAGTAAAGGTGACAGGATTCATAGAGAGCTAGGGGAGCACGTGGAGAGATGTATGATGCTGTGGATAGATGTTGAAATGTGGTGAGTTTTGACGTCTGACAAGGCCTGTTGTAGGAAGGTGACAGCATGGTGGATGTCACTCGGGTGTTGAAGGATATTGGGGAACTGTATGGCTTCCGAGTTGGGTAGCAACGAATTCCTCGTAGGCATCCCAGTTGGCATGGGAGCAGGCCTGGATGCGTTTGGGAGAGGCAGGCGAAGTGGATGCACAGGTAGGATGTGTGGTGTACGGGATGGTGCGTAGTCCATGGAGATGGTCACTTCCCATGGAATCGAGGACTGATGTGGTAATGCACCCAATGAGATTAGGAGAGGTTAAGATAGCATCACGAATGGAACTGCTTTCAGGGTGGGTATCTCATGGGAGATGAACTGTATCACCATGGACCAAGATAGTAAAACGATGCCATAGCTGGAGTTCAGCATGGGATTCGCTATGGATGTTAAGGTCAGTGGCAATAATATCAGTTGAAAATGTAGGTTCCGAGTGGGTGAGAAATTCGTATGGGATGATGTGGTCACTGTTGATGGATTTTGGCCAATAGTCTCAGACCATAGGGAGTGGGTTATCTGTTCAGTGTAGGATGTACAGCGATGTCACAATGGTGAGTTTCATTTGAAGTTATATATCATTTCGCATGGAAATTTTCGAAAATCTGATCATATGTCTTTAGTCTCATATATTCTACACATTAACCTGAATATTTGTTAGTTGTCACCTTACCGCCTAATTATAGACTACTGGCCATTAAAATTGCTGCACCAAGAAGATGACGTGCTACAGACGCGAAATTTAACCGACAGGAAGAAGATGGTGCGATATGCAAATGATTAGCTTCTCAGAGCATTCACAAAAGGGTAGCGCCGGTGGTGACACCTACAACGTGCTGACATGAGGAAAGTTTCCAACCGATTTCTCATACAGAAACAGCAGTTGACTGGTGTTGGCTGGTGAAACTTTGTTGTGATGTCTCGTGTAAGGAGGAGAAATGGGTACCATCGCGTTTCCGATTGTAGCCTATCGCGATTGCGGTTTATCATATCGCGACATTGATGCTCGCGTTGGTCGAGATCCAATGACTGTTAGCAGAATATGGAATCGGTGGGTTCAGGAGGGTAATACTGAACGCCGTGCTGGATTCTAACGACCTTGTACCACTAGCAGTCGAGATGACAGGCATTTTATCCGCATGGCTGTAACGGATCGTGCAGCCACGTCTCGATCCCTGAGCGTTTGCAAGACAACAACCATCTGTACGAACAGTTCGACGACGTTTGCAGTAGCATGGACTATCAGCTCGGAGACCACGGCTGCGGTTACCCTTGACGCTGCATCACAGACAGGAGCGCCCGCCATGGTGTACTCAACGTCGAACCTGAGTGCACGAATGGCAAAACGTCATTTTTCGGATGAATCCAGGTTCTGTTTACAACATCAAGATGGTCGCATCCGTGTTTGGCGACATCGCGGTGAACGCACATTGGAATCGTGTATTCGTCATCGGCATACTTGCGTACCACCAGACGTGATGGTATAGGGTGCCATTGGTTACACGTCTCGGTCATCTCTTGTTCGCATTGACGGCACTTTGAACAGCGGACGTTACATTTCAAATGCGTTACTACCTGTGGCTCTACCCTATACTAGATCCCTGCGAAACCCCACATATCAGCAGGATAATGCACTACCGCATGTTGTAGGTCCTGTACGGGCCTTTATGGATACAGAAAATGTTCGACTGCTGCCCTGGCCAGCACATTCTCCAGATCTCTCACCAATTGAAAACGTCTGGTCAATGGTGGCCGATCAACTGGCTCGTCACAATACGCCAGTCACTACTCTTGATGAACTGTGGTATCGTGTTGTAGCTGCATGGGCAGCTGTACCTGTACAAGCCATCCAAGCTCTATTTGACTCAATGCCCAGGCGTATCAAGGCAGTTATTACGGCCAGAGGTGGTTGTTCTGTGTATTGATTTCTCAGGATCAATGCACCCAAATTGCGTGAAAATGTAATCACATGTCAGTTCTAATATATTTGTCCAATGAATACCCGTTTATCATCTGCATTTCTTCTTGGTGTAGCAATTTTAATGGCCAGTATTGCATAAATTGGGTGGACATAACTATCCCTTCTACCTCAAAACCACAGGTCGTTAAAAGCTTTGTCACACTCTGATTCTAATATTGAATCCCGAATATCATTCACATCGATTCTCCTTCCATCTTCTATCACATCATTAGAATACACCTTGCACTCTTAGAGGCCGTGAGTGTAATTTTGCCATCTATTCGCTCTCTCATCTGAGTTTAACAGTGAAATTCGAGTTGCTCTCTTAAATTTAACGTCTCACCTTTTACTTTTAACTAAAGCTGTTTTCACGTTTCTAGGAGTATATACTGAATCGGTCGTACGAGAATTTCTTTTTCTATTTCTTCACAATTTTTGGGGATTCGTCTTGGCTTACCTACACTTCATACTTATTTCATTCGTAAATGACATATTTCTAGGTTTCTGAAATTTGCGGAACATTTTTGTATTTACTTCATTCGTAGATCTGTTTAAGGATTTTTTTTCGGTATTCTTCACAATTAGTGCATTGTGTCTACATTTGTCTGTCCAGATTCTGTGATTGTTCGTTTTAGATATGTCGCAGTTACGTACATTGTACCTATCTTTGTCTGTCTAGCTTCTGTGATTGCCCTTGTGAGAGATATCCATTCGACTTCAGCTGAACTGTCTACTGTGGTTTCCATTATCGTGATATCTAAATCCTCAGAGAACTTGAAACGCGTCTCATGAATGGGGGCTTAATTAAATAGAATGCTAATAATTTTAATTTTAGTCGCTGTTTGTCCGGTTGTGCAGTCTCTTAACCGGTTGGCCCTGAATAATATTAGTACGCAATCTGACTGCATAGAATAACAACAAAGAATGAAAGGAAATTTCCGTTAACACAATTAATTAATTAAGTCCCCAGCAACTACAAAAGCTACGAAACAACAAAGTACAAATTTAACTGTTCTGTGTGTGGAAGTGTAATTCAACGTACACATCTGGCACGGTTCTACCTCAATAAGACAAGATATTTTAAACACGATTTACACTGAAGTAATTAAAATATCTAGAAATACTATAATTGCGTATAGAATCCAAAATTACAATCTCACACATGAACACAAGCCAGATGCTTTGTTGACTGAACCTGTAAGCATGAGGCACTGTTAGTTAGGAAGTTTGAAATAAATAAAGAATAAAAAATTCGTTACCTTCATATATATTGACGAAAAATACACTCTGATCATTACCACATCCCCAATCGAATAATATATGGTGTCTTGCCCAACAGAACAACTAGTACTCTATCGACGTCTCAACAAGCACAGATCACGCCTACCTCAGAACTACCCTCACCAACTTCTCAGCGGCAACTGCCAGTGGAGGCGGCTGAATAATACCCTTTGGCGCAATCTCTGGCGCTGTGACTCAGTGTAGCCACCTTTCACTCATCATTCCTTAGTACTTCAGTATTCTATTTCTTTCCACATTGATGCCTCCGGTCGATTCTCTTAAACTCCAGTCTATATTTCATCATCACTAAACTGTTATTCGAGTCTATATCTGCTCCTGGGTACACATCACGGTCCAATATCCGATTTCGTAATCTCTGTCTGACCGTGATGTAATCAATCTGGGATCTTCCTATGTCTCTGGGATTTTTCCAATTATACCTCCACTGCTTCTTGGGCAGCGTATTCGCCATTACTAGCTGAAATTTCTTGCAGAACTCAGTTTTTCCTCCCGCTTATTGTTATTGCCTAGGCCACAACCTCCCGTCACTGTGTCTTATTCTTCCTCCTACTATAGCGCTCCTGTCCCCCATGATTGTCACCACCCTCTTCATAAATTTTCTATACACTCATATATTTTATCTATCTCTCTTTCTGCATGTAATGTTGGCATATATTTCTGGACAATTTTTGTTATCGTCGGTTTGCTGTCGATTCTGATGAGAACTACCCGACCACTCAACTGTTCAAAGTAACTGCTACACCCGTTTTACTATTTTCTTCTGCTGTTGATGTTTCCTTATATTCGTCTGGCCAGAAATCGTTATCTTCTTTTCATTTCACTTCCTTGACCACCACCACATCTTGACTGAACCTCTGAGTTTTCCTTTCCAGAACTGAAAAACAGAAAGAAAAGGAACTGCCTCTGGTGAAATATCAAGAATTGAGGCACTTCTCAAGAAATTAAAGGCTGAGGCTGTAAGGTCACTACACAGAGTACTGCTCAACAGAGACGGAAAGGTCACTCTCCTAAGAAACAATACAAGGAAATTCTGTGGGTTTCATTTTGACAAAAGGTATGATCAGTGTAAGAGAAGGAACACATTGCGGGTAAGAAGGAAGCGAGTGTCTTGAAAACTATTTGTTGTATTTTAGACGTCAAGAAAACTGTAGAACATGACGAAACTATAGAGAGAAACTTAAGTTTTTTTAGACTACAAAAATTCTGGGTTGCCTATTCCCAACAACAAACCAAAGCGGTCTGCAGCTCAGGCCATCAATAAAGGATATGCAGAATTTGAAGATGAAACACAGGAACGAACACTGCGTTCAAATAGGGCTAAAGGAAGATATTTAAAAAAAAAGATTCATGATATGACGAAGATATGTATGAAGATATGAAGGACCATTCGAATTCAGGAGTGAAAAATCGACGTAGGATCGAAGAAGCCAAACTAAAAAATTCAAGAAACTGTGGCTCTTCCCCCATTTTGTAGTCCTCCGTGGGTGCTAAATTTTAGTTTATTGATTTGGCGGGTGAAGATGTCTTCGAGCTCCAGGGTCGTGTTCAGTTTATTTTTATTTATAGCTCGAAGAACGAGTCACAAACTTCACTAAAATCTATCAAAACAGTAATAGCTGGCGTAACGTAGCTTGACATCATCAAAATTGTTTATTCACAAGCCCTATTATTAAGCAAATTCAATCTAATTCGAAGAACAAATACTATTTTTTAAAATTAGAATTGATTTAAAGAATTCGGAATTGAAAGTAAATGTATTGGCACCTTATATTTGTCGTAATTAAGTTTTCACTTCAGATTACACACTGAAAGTCAGAGAGGTTGCTGCAATGTAGTCAGTGAAATTCTTCAAATAAATGACAGTCAGCTGACAGTTTTGTGTTGCGATCGGAAGTTAAGTTTTTCATGAAAATTGTTTAACTGTTGTTGAATTGAGACTGACCTCAAAATTCTAGTAAATGCCGTCTAGTATTTTTAAACCAATCAGCCTCAGATGTAAAATCGTAAAACTTCAACAATTGCACATATTAAAATCCGTAAATAGCGAAGTTGAACCAGAGAGTACTTTCGTAACTCGCACGAAACGAAACTTTCACAAATAACACTTTTCAACAACAAACATAAATATAACCGAGATTCAAGCTGAGAGAGAGTTAACAGAACAGAAGAAATCGCTGCGTTCTAAAATATGTACTTATACTACCAAAACCAAACATTGAAAGATTAGCTTCGAAACATAACTCTAAAAAATTTCTAAGCAAAAAGTCTGGGAAGAAATCTGACTCGGCCATTTTTTGTGTTATTAGTAATACTAAGATATCGGTCCCAAATCTCCAAAATTTTCGAGAATGTTTTAATTTCCACAATTTAAATGTGATATAAAGTCATGCAAGAGGCAGGCGACCATTTTTTTAGTGAACAATAGTACTCCATTCACGCTGACCGTGTCACAATGGTATAAGTCAATCATCAGACAAGGGATGATTTTGTTGCTCATATGACGCGTTTCGGAATCTATCCATCAACAGATACCCAGGGACGATTACTACATGTAGATATGGCGTTATAAGTTGTAAGTGAAACATAAATTTGGAATTCGGAGAACAGTGCGCGAATATTTGTTTCTTAAACAACTTGAAATGCCGCAATTGAGTGCGGATCGCTCGTGGATATCTGAAGATAGATAAATTTCGAAACGTGTCATAAGAGCAATATAAAGTCATTCCTTTCCTGACGTCTGACTTTTACCATTGCGACCCAGTCAGCTTGAATGCAGAACTACTGATTGTTGTAATTTCAAGTTCGACGTCGGATAATCAATGACAAAGAAAATACTCTTTCCGTGTGATATAACTAAAATTAACAATTTTCATAGTTTTTTCTTTACTTGTTCTGTGAAACCTTACTTCTTGCCAAATTTCATCGTTTTAGATCAGCGGGAAGTACACTGTAGGTTTTGATGAATGAGTTTGGGGAGTATCAAAACATATGCAATTAATGGCCGTGCCATTTGACTGCACTGACTTAGAAGCTAACGTTTATTATACTGCCACGGGACCGAAGACATTAATATCCGACACAGATTTCAGCTTGTTACGTCTACCCGGCCCTGACAAAAATTGGTCTTGGACGGACGTATAGACAGTCGGATAAATAAAATAATTTTTTCCTATGATATAATTACAAATTCACAATTTTCAGATTTTTTCCTTTAGTTGTACTGTGAAATCATACTTCTTGAAGAGTATCACGATTCTAGGCCAATGGCTTCTGCTTAGTGAGTTTGCGAGTATCAAAGTATGTGACATAAATGACTTACCACGAAGAGGAGTAAAATGGAGCGTAGAATATCGTTGACGAACCGCTGTGCTGTAAGGTTGCTGCGGATAACACCCAAATGGGTCTCACACCATCACTCCTGGGATCTTTGGCGGCCGACATTCAAACTGGTACCCCATCACTGTCCGCAACGTCTCCAGACAAGTCTTCGGCCTGGAATCTCATTGGAGTATAACTGTCTTCAGCGATGAGTGCCGCTTCGAATCGAGCCCCGATAACCAGCGAAGATATGTCTGGAGATAATCCTGATAGCAATGGGATACCAACCTGATTCTCGGTCGCCATATGGTCCGACGACCAAAAGTCATGGTTTCAGCTGCATTTCTTTTCATGGCGGAGCCCCTTTGGTTGACATCCTCGGCACCCTAACAGCACGGTGGTACGTCAACGAAATTCCGCGTCCCGTTGTGTTACCCTTGATGGCAAGGCTTCCTGTGTTTACATTTCTACAAGATAACACTCGCTCACAAATGGCGAGAGTTTCTACTGCTTATCTTCGTGCTTGCCCAACCCTACCTTGGCCAGCAAAGTTGCGTCCCTCCCTCCCCCCACCCCTCCAACTGAGAGCGTTTGGAGCGTTATGGGCAGGAGCTTCCGACCATATCGGGATTTTGACGATATAGCGCGCCAACTGGACATAAGTTAGCACGACATCCCTCAGAAGGACATTCATCATCTCTATCAATCAGTGCCAATCCGATAATTGCTTGCATAACGGCCAGAGGTGACAAATGAGTTATTGACTTGCTCAGTTTGTGAATCTATTTCTCTTGAATAAATCATCCTATTTTTTTGAAATAGTCATTATTTGTTTGCCTGTACATGTACATGACAGCCATCGATTTCCGTCCTATTCGGATAAGTCATTCGTGATGCGTCCTTTTTTCCCTTGGATTTTCTATCCATTTGGGTGTCACATATCCTCTGCCAAACTAGTGTGCTATGCAGATTGTTTATTCAGATAAAGTTCCTTGTGAGTTATCCTTCCGTTGGGCGTCTTAGTACTGGATTTATTCCACTCGTATTTTAATTTTTTTGTGAGTTTTTTACTTGTTTCATTGTTTCTTCCGAATGCAAGTCAACAATTGCATTTATTAACTGCAACCATTCATGATAACGCTTTTAACATGAGCATGGCTATTTCGTTCACTTAATTTCATAGCTCCAGGTTTGCTTTGATATTTAAAGTATTGTATACCACTCGTCTCTGTAGTGTACCTTCATTCTCTTCAGGATTTACGTGGTGAATATTGCGCCTTACATCGTCGATGAAATTTTTCAGGTGTGGAAATGCCATGATAACGTACTGACGGCCACAGAGAATTATTTTTTCTTCTTCCAGCTACGAAACGAAACATCGTATTGCTTCACTACGCTTTGTATCGCTATATTTATATTTATATGTAGGATGACAGGAAGTGTTAAGAAACCAGAGAGTAACTTCCATGGTACGAGAGGGCGCTGTAGAGAGAAGCACATGTAAACGATGGCAGTAATTAGAATATGTACATTTTATGCCGCGACTAATTTAGGGCTATGGATGTATGTGTTAGTCTAAAACGAGGAGATTTCCGCATGAGAGTGTGGCGAAGAGCATTAAATAAATCAGAAGACTGACAGAAAAAATGTATAGCAGTTTATTTTTTCTTTCTTCCAGTGGCATAATTTTCTGGTAGTATCAAAAATAAAGAAGTGCAATAATCACGGATAAAACATTATTTATTTGAACATCAGATCATAAAACCGTCTCAGCTGCTATGCAGACAGCCAAAAACAAAATATCAAATAATATTACACAATTCAATCAAAGATTTCTTTGACCGTTTGGTATAGATATGTCAACGTGAAGGGAACCATCTATCACCGGAGAAGAACGAAACGTAAGTGCGACTTGCGTCAGCTGTTCGCTTGTGAGACAGTCAGATCCTGCTGGTAAATCACATGTAGCCCATCCGGGACGTGGCCTCTGGCTTATGTCTCACGTCACACACTGACGTCTGACCGCAAGGTCTGCCTACCTACCCGCTCATTCGACAGGTCGTCGGACGGGTAGGAAGAAATCGATGCGCCATGGTTGCGCTCATTGACGTCATTTCTTGCGCACGTCAGTCTTACACTAGCAACCTATAACTTGAGAGCAAAAATTACTCTGATGATGCCATGTTGTATTCATTGAAATCATTTCCGTTGAATGCAATACGCATCTGTCATTTCAACGAAATGTCTACCGACAGAATTACACATATTGCACTAAAACGTGGAAACACCGTCAGAAATGCAAGCCTGAACATAAATGAAGATCTCAGCCAAGCCTGCAGGATGTGCTGTTCCTCAATTCATTGCAAGTGTGAGCCGCGGTCAGAACAGTGTTCTGTGTAGTTGTGGGTGCAATATCTTGGAGCTAAGTGAACTCGAACGTGGGCATGTTTTTGGCGCTGATGTGGTTGTTGCTGCCGTAACCAGGGGGTGCCGAAGTACCTGGTATTTCAAGAGGCACCGTATCGAAGATTTATACCACTTACAGGGAAAGGAGAAAAACATCATCCGCTAACCCATAACGCGGTCAAAAGTGTATGTTGAGTGTTCGTGCGAACAGTCATTGAAGAGGATTGTGGCGAAAAATGAGAGGACGACAGCTGTAAAAGTCACAGAACAACTAAATGTTTACCTCGCGAACCTCGACAGCATCAAAAAAACACGTAAGGAACTTCACGAACTGGAAGCTGCAGGGCGAGCTGGAATCCCAAAACCACTGGTCTGTGAGGGAAATGCCCGTAACAGATAACGTGGTGCCGGAGTCATAAAACTTGGACTATGAAGACATTCATTTGGTCGAATGAGTCCTGTTTCGCACTCTTTCCAACTTCCGTCTTAATTTACTTCTCGCATACGTCGTCCAATCCTAGGACGCAAACTTCTTGCTGCCAAGAGTGAAACATGGCGGGTTTTCACCATGTTGTTTATTCCATGGGCCCTTTGTTACTCTGCCGAGATCGCTTTACCGCCGATGTTTAAGTGGCCATTTTGGCTCATTAGGTTCATCCTATGATAAAATTTTTTGGTCCACAATGGCGGTGCTCTGTTCCAAGAAGACAGTTCGCATCGTCCAGGAATGGTTCTGTGAGCACTAAGATGAAATATCTTCCCTGACCACCTCAGAAATGACACCTTAATTTTGTTGATCCTTTGTGGTCAACATTGAAGAGAATCTTGCTTGATCGCTATCGACATCCGATATTGTTACCTGAAGCTGCCAATATTTTGCAGGAAGACTGGTAAAAGATTCCATTAAAACCATACAGCTCCAGTATTTATCCGTTCTGTGACGACTGGAAGCTGCTTTGAATGCCAAAGGTTTTCGTACACCATATTAGGCATGGCAATGTATTTTTGGCGTTTCCATATTTTTGTCCGTCTCCTCTAAGTAGTAAGCTTACAGTGTGTCTCACTGTCGTTCATTGGGCTCCAAGTGAGATAATGTAGCAAAACCGTGCTAGAGAATCAAGAAAAGAATGAGAGAACTACCTTACAGTGAGTGGACGAGGAAAGAATTATCATGTCGACAGTATGAAGTTACATAATTATTTTTTGTTTATTAGCGCATATGTAGCTGCAGTCCTACATTACCGTAGCAGTCGGTTAGACGAGCCACAATGAAATGACGAATCCCTAAAAAGGTAAGCCGTTTTCGTCATTGCAAGCGGAGCAGCGCTGCAACAGTCCAAGCAGAGTTGGCGAAAGTGTGCGGCAGCAACGCACTATCATGTGTCATAGTGGTTAGGTGCCGCAGACGCTTGCGTAGTCACGGCATTCTGAACTACGAAGAACTAAGTGCAGATAATCTCTCCATGATTAACAGGGGATCATACAATACTGGTGCTCGAAGACCTGTGTACCACAATAGAGGCGATAGAAGAAAAATTGAAAATCAGTAATGAATAAATTTTCAACGTTCTGCGCAACATTTTGAACATTACAGAGGTCAGCACCCAGCTGGTTTCCCAATAATTCACACCTACTGAAAAAGTTCGCCGAACCGAGACAGCATCGAAAACGTTGGAGTAGTGTGAGGCCAATTCAGATGACTTCTTTAGCCACCTAATCACCATAGACGATTGCTGGGAGTGTCATGACCCCGAGAGAAAAGGGCAACGCAAGCACAGTGGAAACGCATGGATTCATCACCGCCGAAAAAGCCGAACACCCAACCATCATCGGACAACGTATTGCTGAGTATTTTTTGGGACTGTCGTGGTATGACGCTAACAGAGTATGCTCGCAAGCGGAACACGTCACACTAGGAGCATACTTTTACAATCTCCTGACAGGGTTATGGGTGGCTGGCAGTACAAAGCGTTGCGCAAAATTATCACATTGCGTGTTCCTCCACCACGACAACGCCTCGGTCCATTCTGCACAGGACATTCTTTTTTGTTTTTGCTTTCTAATTTTGCCTCTCACCTCCCCCCTCCCCCCTTCCCCCTCCCCCCCCCGCTTGCAACCCTCCCAAATTGATTCTCCTAACAACACCCCCGCGATTTCTTACCCTCTCTTTTGCTTAAGGAAGGCACTGCATCTCATGCATTTCAAAAATGAAGGTGGGTTGCTAAATTTTAGATGAAAAGCCGAAACCGGAAACCAATTGAAATAAAATTTTATGTGACGGGGACAATAACTTTTATAATCCAACCCAATAAGATGAACCGTCTGACCAGGAGGTATAAAGGGCCTCATTTTGTAGAACATTTCCTGAATAAACACGGTTCTAGGCGCTCATTCCGGAACCGCGTGACTGCTACGGTCGCAGGTTCGAATCCTGCCTCGGGCATGGATGTGTGTGATGTCCTTAGGGTAGTTAGGTTTAAGTATTTCTAAGTTCTAGGGGACTGATGACCACAGATGTTAAGTCCCATAGTGCTCAGAGCCATTTGAACCATTTGAAACTGAACAAACAAACTTCTACAACAAAGTCTCGACAAAGTCATCATTCGTTGACAAAAATGTGTCACACTGAAAAGTGAATATGCAGGATGTTTGAAGAGTAGTTTTACAAACTTTGGGGACAGGTTCCTTACACCAAAACAAGAAAAAAGTTCATATAAACGTATGTCCGAAAATACTTCCTTTTCGACTTATTTATGAAAGCTGACGTTCACTGGCTTTCCAGGTACAATCCGCCGACAACACATTTGCACCAAATTGAACTCGTATCCTATATGGCGTTGTGTTGCCACAGAACTTTTTGTTTATGTTCGTCGTTCGCCTGTCTTCAACGAGTATATTGTGCACATGTACTGAGGTAGTGAGCTAATTGAAAGTGCTCCTTTCATACATGGCACAATATTCAGTTCAACAGCAGGGAGACATATGTACAGCTTCTGAAACTCCATCCATCTTGTGAACGTGGAACAGCGGCTGACAATATAAGCAATGATAATGGTACGCTACAGTCGTGTTTTCAAAATATTTATTACTCAGAGAACTAGTTTCAAAGCTACATTTGCATCATCAGGTCCTGTTTATCAACAAACAGCTTATCAAGTTACCCTGCCTGTGTCTAATAAAAAAGAATTACATGACATAAAAAGCCTTTCCATGTACTAATGTCTGCACTCGTAGGTTACTTTCGTTGTATGATATTGATGCAGTTCTATCTTAATTTTTACATCAATTACGTCGTTAGACATAGGTATTGTAACAGCATGAATTGTTTTTTGATAAACAGGACCGGAAGATGCAGAAGTAGCGTTGAAACTAGTCGTCTGAATAACAGATACTTTGAAGATACGGCTGAGATGTCCATTTCCATTATTTGTATTGTCAGCCGCTGTCCCACATTCACAACAAGAATGGACTTTCACGAACTGAACAAACTGTACCACGTTATGGAATGCCCTGTGGATTTATATTTAAGAAAACCAAGCTATTGGCTACAACTGCTGCTGTCAGCTTTATTAAGAGATGTGTAGCAGAACGTGTTACACTACGGTTTGCACAGATTACAATAAAAAACGAAGCAGGATTATGTTAGTGGCAAGGATAAATCATAAAGTGATTTGCCATGGATGAAGCTGAAAATGAGGAGCCTATAAGGAGACCAAGGTGAGTTATCTAAACAATGTTACCTTGAGCATATGCGTCATAGTAAATTAATGAAACGTAGTCAGTTTGATGGTTTTTTGTCATATGCAGAGTATACAACAGAAAAGAAAGAAATGAAGTTGTTAATACACACAATAGGATAATTTGTATCCTTAAACACCAGCAGAAAGTTCCTAACAGAGCCACACAACGAGGTTCAGTGGGAGATTTCGATAAAGTTGAAAATTGTACTGAGATTACTTTTAAAAATAAAGAAACTGATTTTTTACTATATATGAAGATAGTATCTGTTCCCAAAAGAACAAGTACCATTGATGACCATGCAGCTTCTCTAGAATGAAATGATAATTAAATCGACAACCTAGTTGTAAACAGGCGTTGATATACATCATAGGTGACATGTTGAAAATATCTCTCCCCACCGGGACATCAACCCGGGATCTCCTGCTTACATGGCAGACGCTCTCTCCATCTGAGCCACCCAGGGCACAGAGGAAAGTGCGCCTGCAGGGACAAATCCCTTGCATGCTCCCCGTGAGACCCACATTCCCAACATGTCCACACCACTACATTCGTAGTGGACCTAATAGATGTTTGCCCATCACACTCATTACTCGTGGCAATCTACCAAGTCCCGAGTGAGTTGGGGCATAGCGTGTGCGTTCGCACAAGAATGTCAATGGCCAGGTATCCATATTTCAACTACAGTAGAACCCCTCTAATTCGTCACCTTTGGGACCGGGACCATGGTCGGAACGAAAAAAAGTTCGGATTATCCAAAAAATCTAATATTTATTGCAAAAAATATAAAGACATTCAGTACAAAAAATTAAACGATTTAAGAACTGAAAGACGTCTACAGTAATATAAAAACATGTTTTTTACACAGCGTTAAACAATATATTAACTAAAAAACGTCTACACACACTAAATATGCATTGGTTTTAAAAGGAAAAACGACAAACAAATTACAGTACTGTACTGTACTTAATAACGTATAAACGATAGATACTGTAAACTAAAAAATATTTATAGCACTGTATATAAAAAAGACATTTTTACAAAGAAATAAACTACTGTATGTATAAACTAAGACATGATTATACTGTATGCATTATTTTTGCAGTAAAAACGGAAACAAATTACTTGGGAAAAAAGTCAGTGATATATTTTTGTTTAGCAGATGTTATTCTACATTTAGATGCAGTGTCCCTCCAATTTTTTTATCCACAAAACGTCCATTGGAGTTGTAGACGGATTCTGCTCAACCTATTGAAGGGCGATGTCAAAAGCGTTTTTTGCATCGTTGTGTGAAATCCTGGTGGGGGTTCGTTTTCGCTGTCGGAGTCCTCATTCACAGTTTCCTGGCTAACAGCGGCAACATTCTGGTCGTCATTGAGTTTTTCAAAAGTGTTACAGTCTTTGTCACGTTCGCTGAGCCACTCTTCAACTTCATTGGGAGGATCTTTAACGATTTCCAGTGCGTCGTTGGTTTGCTCATCTTCGGTATGCTCATTTTCACTCATAACTTGTAGCCAAAGCTTACGCCACGATTTCCGCAGTGTGTCAGGTTTCAGTTCATCCCATGCTGCAGCGATTGTGTAGATAGCATTTCTGATGTTCAGATATTTCATTGTCTCAAATAAGTTATGACCTCCTCCAGATATTTTCCAATATTGAGCTGATATACTTTCTGCGATATCGCGTTTTTAACCATTCGATAACGCCCTAATGCATTGGTTGGATGAGTGAGGTCACATTATGAGGCAGAAAGAGAGCTTTTATGTCCCCTTTCACCAAATCTTCCTCAGGTGGGTGTGATGGTGCGTTATCCAACAGCAGTAGAGCACGAACAGGCAGATTTTTTTGCTTCAAGCCTTTATGACCGATGGCACAAACTCGTCGAAAAACCAGGATTTAAAAAGGTTGCACTCCATCCAAGCAGATTTTTGATTGCAGTAATAAATCGGCAACGAAGATAAGTTTATATTTTTGAATGCCCTTGGTTTCTTACATTTGCCAATGACGTACTGTAGAGAACACGACGTTTTTTAATCCCAACTAAGGATAAAACCGCACAATAATGCACAGTATAGCAATACGCACAGCGATAGACACCGCAACAATGGCCCGACAGGCGTCCAGTCAGTGACGAGTCGGCAGAGGCTCGCGAGCCTCAGCATGGTCGAACTAACCGGAGTAACGGACCATCCAAGGTCGGATTAGAGGGGTTCTCCTGTATATATGAAAGTAGCATCTGTTCCCGGAAGAACAGATACCATTGATGACCATGCACCTTCTCTAGAATGAAATGATAATTATATTGACACCCTAGCTGTAAACAGGCGTTGATATACATCATTGGTGACATGTTGAATATGTGTGCCCCGAGCGGCACTCGAACCCGGGATCTCCTGCTTACATGGCAGACGCTCTCTCCATCTGAGCCACCGAGAGCACAGAGGATAGTGCGCCTGCAGGGACAAATCCCTTGCACGCTCCCCGTGAGACCCACATTCCCAATATATCCACACCACTACATTCGTAGTGCACCTAATAGATGTTTGCCCATCACACTTTCCCACGCCCGGGTTCCCGGGTTCGATTCCCGGCGGGATCAGGGATTTTCTCTGCCTCGTGATGGCTGGGTGTTGTGTGATGTCCTTAGGTTAGTTAGGTTTAAGTAGTTCTAAGTTCTGGGGGACTGATGACCATAGATGTTAAGTCCCATAGTGCTCAGAGCCATTTGAACCATTTGAACCCATCACACTCATTACGCGTGGCAGATTAATCTACTAAGTCCCGTGCAAGTTGGGGCATAGCTTGTGCGTTTGCACAAGAAGGTCAATGGACGGTTAGCCATTTTTTAACTATATGTGAAGGTACTTTCTGTGCGCAAATGGCTGGATGATGCGCAACTTCACTTCCATGGCAGGGTCCATCTTTGCAACCATATAGTCAAGCAGCGCGGTAGAAGTCGTCTCAACAACATGCCAAATGGACCGCTCAAGATTGGCATCACGTTCTCTTCAGCTATGAATGTCGCAATGCCTTCAATCAGATGATCGTCGGAGACGTGTTTGGATGCAACCTAGTCAGGTTGAAAGCCTTAGACACACTGTCCAGCGAGTACAGCATATTGACGAGGCGTCCGCCTTCATTGACGGCAATTCGCGCGCCCATCATGCGCATCTCGCCCCCATCATACGCATCTTGTGAATGACTTCATTCAGGATAACGACATTGCTCGACTAGAGTGGACAGCATGTTCTCCAGACATAAACCCTATCTAAAATGCCTGGGATAGCTTGAAAATTGCTGATTATGGACGATGTGATAACCACTCTGAGGGATCACGCCGAATCGCCGTTGAGGAGTAGGGCAATCTGGACCAACAGTCCCTTGATGAATTGTGGATAGTACGCCACGACGAATACAGGCGAGGTACTGGTGTGTACAGCAATCTGGATCACCACCTCTGAAGGTCTCTCTGTATGATGGTATAACATGCAACGCGTGGTTTTCGTGGGCAATAAAAAAGGGCGGAAATGATGTTTATGTTGATCTCTATTACAGTTTTCTGTACATGCTACAAAACTCTCGGAACCGAGGTGACGCAATTTTTTTCTGTGTGTATATAATAGGAAGTTCTCAGTTAAGCATAGTATGAAATAGTTTCTAAAATTGAGAATATTAGCATTCCAGATAACTACAAATGGATATTACTAGATGTGAAGGATCTGTATATTAACATTCCAAGCAAGGAGACTGTCAATATTATAAAAATGAACTTTCTTAAACACAAATTCTTGTCAGTAGGAGCTGTGGAGAAGCTTACATAACTTTCGCAGCTATTCCTTTCATTTAATTACTTCTACTTCAATAATGATATATATCAACAGCCAGAGGCATTGCCAATGGGCTCTTGTTTATCAGGTTGTGCTGTTTACTCGTCCTCATCCGTGCTTCTAGTATCGTGATATTTTCATGGCTTGCTTGAGTTTCACAGTCTTCTAAGATCGTGTTGCAATTCTTGATTCTTCAGTTCGTTCATTTCGTTTTTCTTCGGTTTCTCTGCTTCTCACGGTGCTCATTCTCGTTCGTTGGGAACTTAAACTTGCTTCGCGCTCTTCGCCTGTTTCGTTTTCTCGCTGTATCTTTGTTTTTGCCGTTTTGCTTCAAAACTGGCAAGACTTCAGAACGACGGTCAAACGTGTGTGAATTCCTAAGGGACCAAATTGCTGAGGCCACCGGCCTCAAGACTTTCACACTACTTAAACTAATTTAAACTATCTTATGCTGAGAACAACACACATACCCATGCCCTTGGGGAAGGGCTGCGCAATCCGTGACACAGAGCCTCAATCCGCAAGGGCACTCCACGCGACGGCGACATCTCGTGTTTTACGTTTGAGCATTGTCTAAAGTATAAATCAAATCAACTTTTTATTAACAAATAGAATAACTACAGTTTACACACTTTTCACATTCTATTTTCGATTCAAATTCAGTCATTGTACCACTTTGACTATTCTCACTTCACTGTTTGTTTTCATTTTCTCACTGCACTATTATTTCGGTTTTTCCCTTCGTCACTGATAAGAAACGGACATCGAACCCACGCTAGGTCTTGCATTACACACCCCTACCAAAGGGTAGCCCCATCAGTGGTGAATTACAGAACATTCGAAAAAGGCTTCGAATGTCCCACAACGTTTCAGAACATTCCACAACATTCGAGAGTGTTATGGAATGTTCCATAATGATCTGGGATGTTAGCGAACATTCTGGAATCTTCCCGAGTGTTCTAGACAATTCCCGAACATTCCAAAACATTTCATTATGGAACATTCAAGAACATTCTGGAATGCTATTGAATATTTTCGAATGCTCTGGAATGTTCTAGAAATTTCTAGAGGGTGAAACTTACCAACACTTATATTTTCAAAAGCGTGCCCATCGGGTAAAAGCTGGGACCTCCTTCATGGATGGGGCATAGAGGGCTACCTCCCCATACCGTTGATCGTACTGGGCCTCGTTCTGAGTTATAGTGTCACGCACGTTGTATACTCACTTTTATAGTTTATGTTGATTGCTGTACCTTTTAAAAGCTACACTGAAATAAAAATAGCAATTCTGTTGACTTCTCTGCGCCATATGTTGAACAGGCAACTGAAAGCAATAATGCTTTCCTGGTCGCAAGACGGATACATAGCCTACTGACAGCCGGTATAACAAAGTATGAAATTACCATGTAAACCTTATGACTGTCGGTTATACACGGCATTCAGTGCTAGAGTTTCATGTAATATATACCCTACTACCCGGCCAGACAAGGATAAGAGCAAGGAACGTCACCGCAGCATTGGCTGAAATAGCCAAGCAAATCAGCTGTCGTCGAACACTGCCTGGAGCGTAGATTGCAGTGAAAACGCGTTTCTTATGCATAAATCGCAGACAGAGTAGCATTTCTAGTAGGGGAATGTTACAATTTTAATTTAATCGCTCGCATTATCACAGGTTTAGCAGAAAACGTGATCAGATCAGTAGGGTGACGTCGATTCGAGCAAAATTTACTGGTTATCCATAGCCCGAGTGTGTACCACTGTTCCATAAAACAGGAGTCAGTTAGCAAAAATGTGTATATTTAAGGGGAGTTAGGACGGAATTTTTTTTCACATTTTCGGAATTTAATCTCATTATAAAATTTGCAGTTTTTCGAATAAAATGATATATATACGTATATATTACTTATAAACTCACATGTGAAGTATTTTATTTTTTTTAAATATAATATACACCGGTTGAAAATGTTAAAATTCTTACATGTCTTACTTCAAGATCTAATAAAATCGATAATTTTTTATATAGAGGGCTGTGGATTGCTGTATTATAAAGGTTAAATTACGTATTTGTATTGATAGCACTGTCAAAATCAGTATAGTATCGTTTCATAGTATAAAAACGCGTTGTATGTCGAAGTGCTAACGTTTTTCCGAGGGAAAGTGACGAATAGGTTGGTAAATCTCTCAAAAAGTAAAATATGACTCCAAAACGAAGTGTTTTTAAGAAACGTGGGTTTAATGGTAACAGATTTTCAAATAAAGCAAAAAAATTGTGCTCAACATGTGGCTTGTGAAGTTACAGACAATGAAATACAGGCAAACTCATCAGTACCTAGAGAAACACCCATTAGTGCTTCGAAGATTAAAATAAAACGTTGTGATAAACAGTTTTCTCCAAACGAAAGTGATTTAAATGGTTGGTTAGGGTATATTCTGATAGATTTACACATCCTAGCAAGGGTGTTAGGTGAATGTGTGGGCTGCAAAACATGTGGAGGGCCAATTAATTTACATGAAGACAGTGAGGTATCAAATGGACTAGACAGGTAACTTACCATTAATTGTGCCAGTTGTAAATATACTTATTCATTTTAGAATTCTGATAAGTGTAAAGATAATTATATTAAAGTAAACGATAGGTGGTTTTTATGGACTGAGAGGTATCGGCAAAGGACACATTGAAGGAGAAACAATGTGTGCCGTGATGAATATGCCATGCCCACCTTGTAAAGTCGATAAGTATGCAGGATTTATTGTACGAGGGTCACACCAAAGGAAATGCACACTATTTTTTTTTTAAATCCATCTTTCATTTTACATGTTTGAAAGTTTTACAGAGTGTAGATAAAATGCTTTAGGAACAATATTTTCATTTCTCCACATAATTTCCATCCCTCTCAACTGCCTTACGCCATCTTGGAACCAGCACCTGTATATCCGCACGGTAAAATACTGGACCAACCTGTTGGAGCCGCTGTTTGGCAGAGTGCACAAGGGAGTCATCATCTTCAAACCTTGTTCCACGAAGAGAGTCTTTCAGTTTCCCAAAGAGATGATAGTCACATGGAGCCAGGCCAGGACTGTAGGGCGGCTTTTTCAGTGTTGTCCATCCTAGTTTTGTGATCGCTTCCATTATTTTTTGACTGATATGTGGCCGTGTATTGTCGTGCAACAGCAAAACATACTGCTTTTGCCGATGTGGTCAAACACGACTCAGTCGAGCTTGAGGTTTCTTCAGTGTCGTCACATATGCATAAGAATTTATGGTGTTTCCACTTGGCATGATGTCCACAAGCAAGAGTCCTTCGCAATCGAAAAATACCGTAGCCATAATTTTTCCAGCACAAGGTGGGGTTTTGATTTTTTTCCTCGGGTGAACTTGCATTACGCCACTCCGTTGATGCCTCTTCGTCTCTGGTGAAAAATGATGGAGCCATGTTTCATCAACTGTCACAGTTCTTCCAAGAAATTCATCTCCACCGTTCTCGTACTGTTCCAAAAGTTCGCTGCATACCGTTTTTCTTGTTTCTTTGTGAGCCACTGTCAACATCGTGGGAACCCACATGGCACAAACCTTTTTTAACGCCTACACTTTCAGTATTCTGCAAACACTCAATTCCCCTATCCCAACGTAGGGTGACAATTCGTTCACTGTGACGCATCTGTCAATAGTCACTATTTCGTTAACTCTCTGCACATTGTCTGGAGTGTGTTCAGCACGGCCGGCCAAGGTGGTCTCGCGGTTCTACGCGCTCAGTCCGGAACCGCGGGACTGCTACGGTCGCAAAGTCGAATCCTGCCTCGGGCATGGATGTGTGTGATGTCCTTAGGTTAGTTAGGTTTAAGTACTTCTAAGTTCTAGGGGACTGATGACCACAGATGTTAAGTCCCATTGTGCTCAGAGCCATTTGAACCTTTTTTTTTTTTTTTTTTTTTTTTTTTTTTTTTTTTTTTTTTTTTTTTTTTTTTCAGCACGAGGCTTGCCACTGCGAGGACAATCCTCAATATTTCATCACGTAACGTGCTTGCCCACCGACCAACTGTGCTGCGATGGACAGCAGCATCTCTATACACCTTTTTCAACCTCTTGTGGATGAAACTTCCTGGCAGATTAAAACTGTGTGCCCGACCGAGACTCGAACTCGGGACCTTTGCCTTTCGCGGGCAAGTGCTCTACCAACTGAGCTACCGAAGCACGACTCACGTCCGGTACTCACAGCTTTACTTCTGCCAGTATCCGTCTCCTACCTTCCAAACTTTACAGAAGCTCTTCTGCGAATCTTGCAGAACTAGCACTCCTGAAAGAAAGGATATTGCGGAGACATGGCTTAGCCACAGCCTGGGGGATGTTTCCAGAATGAAATTTTCACTCTGCAGCGGAGTGTGCGCTGATATGAAACTTCCTGGCAGATTAAAACTGTGTGCCCGACCGAGACTCGAACTCGGGACCTTTGCCTTTCGCGGGCAAGTGCTCTACCAACTGAGCTACCGAAGCACGACTCACGTCCGGTACTCACAGCTTTACTTCTGCCAGTATCCGTCTCCTACCTTCCAAACTTTACAGAAGCTCTTCTGCGAATCTTGCAGAACTAGCACTCCTGAAAGAAAGGATATTGCGGAGACATGGCTTAGCCACAGCCTGGGGGATGTTTCCAGAATGAAATTTTCACTCTGCAGCGGAGTGTGCGCTGATATGAAACTTCGTGGCAGATTAAAACTGTGTGCCCGACCGAGACTCGAACTCGGGACCTTTGCCTTTCGCGGGCAAGTGCTCTACCAACTGAGCTACCGAAGCACGACTCACGTCCGGTACTCACAGCTTTACTTCTGCCAGTATCCGTCTCCTACCTTCCAAACTTTACAGAAGCTCTTCTGCGAATCTTGCAGAACTAGCACTCCTGAAAGAAAGGATATTGCGGAGACATGGCTTAGCCACAGCCTGGGGGATGTTTCCAGAATGAAATTTTCACTCTGCAGCGGAGTGTGCGCTGATATGAAACTTCCTGGCAGATTAAAACTGTGTGCCCGACCGAGACTCGAACTCGGGACCTTTGCCTTTCGCGGGCAAGTGCTCTACCAACTGAGCTACCGAAGCACGACTCACGTCCGGTACTCACAGCTTTACTTCTGCCAGTATCCGTCTCCTACCTTCCAAACTTTACAGAAGCTCTTCTGCGAATCTTGCAGAACTAGCACTCCTGAAAGAAAGGATATTGCGGAGACATGGCTTAGCCACAGCCTGGGGGATGTTTCCAGAATGAAATTTTCACTCTGCAGCGGAGTGTGCGCTGATATGAAACTTCCTGGCAGATTAAAACTGTGTGCCCGACCGAGACTCGAACTTGGGACCTTTGCCTTTCGCGGGCAAGTGCTCTACCAACTGAGCTACCGAAGCACGACTCACGTCCGGTACTCACAGCTTTACTTCTGCCAGTATCCGTCTCCTACCTTCCAAACTTTACAGAAGCTCTTCTGCGAATCTTGAGAACTAGCACTCCTGAAAGAAAGGATATTGCGGAGACATGGCTTAGCCACAGCCTGGGGGATGTTTCCAGAATGAAATTTTCACTCTGCAGCGGAGTGTGCGCTGATATGAAACTTCGTGGCAGATTAAAACTGTGTGCCCGACCGAGACTCGAACTCGGGACCTTTGCCTTTCGCGGGCAAGTGCTCTACCAACTGAGCTACCGAAGCACGACTCACGTCCGGTACTCACAGCTTTACTTCTGCCAGTATCCGTCTCCTACCTTCCAAACTTTACAGAAGCTCTTCTGCGAATCTTGCAGAACTAGCACTCCTGAAAGAAAGGATATTGCGGAGACATGGCTTAGCCACAGCCTGGGGGATGTTTCCAGAATGAAATTTTCACTCTGCAGCGGAGTGTGCGCTGATATGAAACTTCCTGGCAGATTAAAACTGTGTGCCCGACCGAGACTCGAACTCGGGACCTTTGCCTTTCGCGGGCAAGTGCTCTACCAACTGAGCTACCGAAGCACGACTCACGTCCGGTACTCACAGCTTTACTTCTGCCAGTATCCGTCTCCTACCTTCCAAACTTTACAGAAGCTCTTCTGCGAATCTTGCAGAACTAGCACTCCTGAAAGAAAGGATATTGCGGAGACATGGCTTAGCCACAGCCTGGGGGATGTTTCCAGAATGAAATTTTCACTCTGCAGCGGAGTGTGCGCTGATATGAAACTTCCTGGCAGATTAAAACTGTGTGCCCGACCGAGACTCGAACTCGGGACCTTTGCCTTTCGCGGGCAAGTGCTCTACCAACTGAGCTACCGAAGCACGACTCACGTCCGGTACTCACAGCTTTACTTCTGCCAGTATCCGTCTCCTACCTTCCAAACTTTACAGAAGCTCTTCTGCGAATCTTGCAGAACTAGCACTCCTGAAAGAAAGGATATTGCGGAGACATGGCTTAGCCACAGCCTGGGGGATGTTTCCAGAATGAAATTTTCACTCTGCAGCGGAGTGTGCGCTGATATGAAACTTCGTGGCAGATTAAAACTGTGTGCCCGACCGAGACTCGAACTCGGGACCTTTGCCTTTCGCGGGCAAGTGCTCTACCAACTGAGCTACCGAAGCACGACTCACGTCCGGTACTCACAGCTTTACTTCTGCCAGTATCCGTCTCCTACCTTCCAAACTTTACAGAAGCTCTTCTGCGAATCTTGCAGAACTAGCACTCCTGAAAGAAAGGATATTGCGGAGACATGGCTTAGCCACAGCCTGGGGGATGTTTCCAGAATGAAATTTTCACTCTGCAGCGGAGTGTGCGCTGATATGAAACTTCCTGGCAGATTAAAACTGTGTGCCCGACCGAGACTCGAACTCGGGACCTTTGCCTTTCGCGGGCAAGTGCTCTACCAACTGAGCTACCGAAGCACGACTCACGTCCGGTACTCACAGCTTTACTTCTGCCAGTATCCGTCTCCTACCTTCCAAACTTTACAGAAGCTCTTCTGCGAATCTTGCAGAACTAGCACTCCTGAAAGAAAGGATATTGCGGAGACATGGCTTAGCCACAGCCTGGGGGATGTTTCCAGAATGAAATTTTCACTCTGCAGCGGAGTGTGCGCTGATATGAAACTTCCTGGCAGATTAAAACTGTGTGCCCGACCGAGACTCGAACTCGGGACCTTTGCCTTTCGCGGGCAAGTGCTCTACCAACTGAGCTACCGAAGCACGACTCACGTCCGGTACTCACAGCTTTACTTCTGCCAGTATCCGTCTCCTACCTTCCAAACTTTACAGAAGCTCTTCTGCGAATCTTGCAGAACTAGCACTCCTGAAAGAAAGGATATTGCGGAGACATGGCTTAGCCACAGCCTGGGGGATGTTTCCAGAATAAAATTTTCACTCTGCAGCGGAGTGTGCGCTGATATGAAACTTCCTGGCAGATTAAAACTGTGTGCCCGACCGAGACTCGAACTCGGGACCTTTGCCTTTCGCGGGCAAGTGCTCTACCAACTGAGCTACCGAAGCACGACTCACGTCCGGTACTCACAGCTTTACTTCTGCCAGTATCCGTCTCCTACCTTCCAAACTTTACAGAAGCTCTTCTGCGAATCTTGCAGAACTAGCACTCCTGAAAGAAAGGATATTGCGGAGACATGGCTTAGCCACAGCCTGGGGGATGTTTCCAGAATGAAATTTTCACTCTGCAGCGGAGTGTGCGCTGATATGAAACTTCCTGGCAGATTAAAACTGTGTGCCCGACCGAGACTCGAACTCGGGACCTTTGCCTTTCGCGGGCAAGTGCTCTACCAACTGAGCTACCGAAGCACGACTCACGTCCGGTACTCACAGCTTTACTTCTGCCAGTATCCGTCTCCTACCTTCCAAACTTTACAGAAGCTCTTCTGCGAATCTTGCAGAACTAGCACTCCTGAAAGAAAGGATATTGCGGAGACATGGCTTAGCCACAGCCTGGGGGATGTTTCCAGAATGAAATTTTCACTCTGCAGCGGAGTGTGCGCTGATATGAAACTTCCTGGCAGATTAAAACTGTGTGCCCGACCGAGACTCGAACTCGGGACCTTTGCCTTTCGCGGGCAAGTGCTCTACCAACTGAGCTACCGAAGCACGACTCACGTCCGGTACTCACAGCTTTACTTCTGCCAGTATCCGTCTCCTACCTTCCAAACTTTACAGAAGCTCTTCTGCGAATCTTGCAGAACTAGCACTCCTGAAAGAAAGGATATTGCGGAGACATGGCTTAGCCACAGCCTGGGGGATGTTTCCAGAATGAAATTTTCACTCTGCAGCGGAGTGTGCGCTGATATGAAACTTCGTGGCAGATTAAAACTGTGTGCCCGACCGAGACTCGAACTCGGGACCTTTGCCTTTCGCGGGCAAGTGCTCTACCAACTGAGCTACCGAAGCACGACTCACGTCCGGTACTCACAGCTTTACTTCTGCCAGTATCCGTCTCCTACCTTCCAAACTTTACAGAAGCTCTTCTGCGAATCTTGCAGAACTAGCACTCCTGAAAGAAAGGATATTGCGGAGACATGGCTTAGCCACAGCCTGGGGGATGTTTCCAGAATGAAATTTTCACTCTGCAGCGGAGTGTGCGCTGATATGAAACTTCCTGGCAGATTAAAACTGTGTGCCCGACCGAGACTCGAACTCGGGACCTTTGCCTTTCGCGGGCAAGTGCTCTACCAACTGAGCTACCGAAGCACGACTCACGTCCGGTACTCACAGCTTTACTTCTGCCAGTATCCGTCTCCTACCTTCCAAACTTTACAGAAGCTCTTCTGCGAATCTTGCAGAACTAGCACTCCTGAAAGAAAGGATATTGCGGAGACATGGCTTAGCCACAGCCTGGGGGATGTTTCCAGAATGAAATTTTCACTCTGCAGCGGAGTGTGCGCTGATATGAAACTTCCTGGCAGATTAAAACTGTGTGCCCGACCGAGACTCGAACTCGGGACCTTTGCCTTTCGCGGGCAAGTGCTCTACCAACTGAGCTACCGAAGCACGACTCACGTCCGGTACTCACAGCTTTACTTCTGCCAGTATCCGTCTCCTACCTTCCAAACTTTACAGAAGCTCTTCTGCGAATCTTGCAGAACTAGCACTCCTGAAAGAAAGGATATTGCGGAGACATGGCTTAGCCACAGCCTGGGGGATGTTTCCAGAATGAAATTTTCACTCTGCAGCGGAGTGTGCGCTGATATGAAACTTCCTGGCAGATTAAAACTGTGTGCCCGACCGAGACTCGAACTCGGGACCTTTGCCTTTCGCGGGCAAGTGCTCTACCAACTGAGCTACCGAAGCACGACTCACGTCCGGTACTCACAGCTTTACTTCTGCCAGTATCCGTCTCCTACCTTCCAAACTTTACAGAAGCTCTTCTGCGAATCTTGCAGAACTAGCACTCCTGAAAGAAAGGATATTGCGGAGACATGGCTTAGCCACAGCCTGGGGGATGTTTCCAGAATGAAATTTTCACTCTGCAGCGGAGTGTGCGCTGATATGAAACTTCGTGGCAGATTAAAACTGTGTGCCCGACCGAGACTCGAACTCGGGACCTTTGCCTTTCGCGGGCAAGTGCTCTACCAACTGAGCTACCGAAGCACGACTCACGTCCGGTACTCACAGCTTTACTTCTGCCAGTATCCGTCTCCTACCTTCCAAACTTTACAGAAGCTCTTCTGCGAATCTTGCAGAACTAGCACTCCTGAAAGAAAGGATATTGCGGAGACATGGCTTAGCCACAGCCTGGGGGATGTTTCCAGAATGAAATTTTCACTCTGCAGCGGAGTGTGCGCTGATATGAAACTTCCTGGCAGATTAAAACTGTGTGCCCGACCGAGACTCGAACTCGGGACCTTTGCCTTTCGCGGGCAAGTGCTCTACCAACTGAGCTACCGAAGCACGACTCACGTCCGGTACTCACAGCTTTACTTCTGCCAGTATCCGTCTCCTACCTTCCAAACTTTACAGAAGCTCTTCTGCGAATCTTGCAGAACTAGCACTCCTGAAAGAAAGGATATTGCGGAGACATGGCTTAGCCACAGCCTGGGGGATGTTTCCAGAATGAAATTTTCACTCTGCAGCGGAGTGTGCGCTGATATGAAACTTCCTGGCAGATTAAAACTGTGTGCCCGACCGAGACTCGAACTTGGGACCTTTGCCTTTCGCGGGCAAGTGCTCTACCAACTGAGCTACCGAAGCACGACTCACGTCCGGTACTCACAGCTTTACTTCTGCCAGTATCCGTCTCCTACCTTCCAAACTTTACAGAAGCTCTTCTGCGAATCTTGCAGAACTAGCACTCCTGAAAGAAAGGATATTGCGGAGACATGGCTTAGCCACAGCCTGGGGGATGTTTCCAGAATGAAATTTTCACTCTGCAGCGGAGTGTGCGCTGATATGAAACTTCCTGGCAGATTAAAACTGTGTGCCCGACCGAGACTCGAACTCGGGACCTTTGCCTTTCGCGGGCAAGTGCTCTACCAACTGAGCTACCGAAGCACGACTCACGTCCGGTACTCACAGCTTTACTTCTGCCAGTATCCGTCTCCTACCTTCCAAACTTTACAGAAGCTCTTCTGCGAATCTTGCAGAACTAGCACTCCTGAAAGAAAGGATATTGCGGAGACATGGCTTAGCCACAGCCTGGGGGATGTTTCCAGAATGAAATTTTCACTCTGCAGCGGAGTGTGCGCTGATATGAAACTTCCTGGCAGATTAAAACTGTGTGCCCGACCGAGACTCGAACTCGGGACCTTTGCCTTTCGCGGGCAAGTGCTCTACCAACTGAGCTACCGAAGCACGACTCACGTCCGGTACTCACAGCTTTACTTCTGCCAGTATCCGTCTCCTACCTTCCAAACTTTACAGAAGCTCTTCTGCGAATCTTGAGAACTAGCACTCCTGAAAGAAAGGATATTGCGGAGACATGGCTTAGCCACAGCCTGGGGGATGTTTCCAGAATGAAATTTTCACTCTGCAGCGGAGTGTGCGCTGATATGAAACTTCGTGGCAGATTAAAACTGTGTGCCCGACCGAGACTCGAACTCGGGACCTTTGCCTTTCGCGGGCAAGTGCTCTACCAACTGAGCTACCGAAGCACGACTCACGTCCGGTACTCACAGCTTTACTTCTGCCAGTATCCGTCTCCTACCTTCCAAACTTTACAGAAGCTCTTCTGCGAATCTTGCAGAACTAGCACTCCTGAAAGAAAGGATATTGCGGAGACATGGCTTAGCCACAGCCTGGGGGATGTTTCCAGAATGAAATTTTCACTCTGCAGCGGAGTGTGCGCTGATATGAAACTTCGTGGCAGATTAAAACTGTGTGCCCGACCGAGACTCGAACTCGGGACCTTTGCCTTTCGCGGGCAAGTGCTCTACCAACTGAGCTACCGAAGCACGACTCACGTCCGGTACTCACAGCTTTACTTCTGCCAGTATCCGTCTCCTACCTTCCAAACTTTACAGAAGCTCTTCTGCGAATCTTGCAGAACTAGCACTCCTGAAAGAAAGGATATTGCGGAGACATGGCTTAGCCACAGCCTGGGGGATGTTTCCAGAATGAAATTTTCACTCTGCAGCGGAGTGTGCGCTGATATGAAACTTCGTGGCAGATTAAAACTGTGTGCCCGACCGAGACTCGAACTCGGGACCTTTGCCTTTCGCGGGCAAGTGCTCTACCAACTGAGCTACCGAAGCACGACTCACGTCCGGTACTCACAGCTTTACTTCTGCCAGTATCCGTCTCCTACCTTCCAAACTTTACAGAAGCTCTTCTGCGAATCTTGCAGAACTAGCACTCCTGAAAGAAAGGATATTGCGGAGACATGGCTTAGCCACAGCCTGGGGGATGTTTCCAGAATGAAATTTTCACTCTGCAGCGGAGTGTGCGCTGATATGAAACTTCCTGGCAGATTAAAACTGTGTGCCCGACCGAGACTCGAACTCGGGACCTTTGCCTTTCGCGGGCAAGTGCTCTACCAACTGAGCTACCGAAGCACGACTCACGTCCGGTACTCACAGCTTTACTTCTGCCAGTATCCGTCTCCTACCTTCCAAACTTTACAGAAGCTCTTCTGCGAATCTTGCAGAACTAGCACTCCTGAAAGAAAGGATATTGCGGAGACATGGCTTAGCCACAGCCTGGGGGATGTTTCCAGAATGAAATTTTCACTCTGCAGCGGAGTGTGCGCTGATATGAAACTTCCTGGCAGATTAAAACTGTGTGCCCGACCGAGACTCGAACTCGGGACCTTTGCCTTTCGCGGGCAAGTGCTCTACCAACTGAGCTACCGAAGCACGACTCACGTCCGGTACTCACAGCTTTACTTCTGCCAGTATCCGTCTCCTACCTTCCAAACTTTACAGAAGCTCTTCTGCGAATCTTGCAGAACTAGCACTCCTGAAAGAAAGGATATTGCGGAGACATGGCTTAGCCACAGCCTGGGGGATGTTTCCAGAATGAAATTTTCACTCTGCAGCGGAGTGTGCGCTGATATGAAACTTCGTGGCAGATTAAAACTGTGTGCCCGACCGAGACTCGAACTCGGGACCTTTGCCTTTCGCGGGCAAGTGCTCTACCAACTGAGCTACCGAAGCACGACTCACGTCCGGTACTCACAGCTTTACTTCTGCCAGTATCCGTCTCCTACCTTCCAAACTTTACAGAAGCTCTTCTGCGAATCTTGCAGAACTAGCACTCCTGAAAGAAAGGATATTGCGGAGACATGGCTTAGCCACAGCCTGGGGGATGTTTCCAGAATGAAATTTTCACTCTGCAGCGGAGTGTGCGCTGATATGAAACTTCCTGGCAGATTAAAACTGTGTGCCCGACCGAGACTCGAACTCGGGACCTTTGCCTTTCGCGGGCAAGTGCTCTACCAACTGAGCTACCGAAGCACGACTCACGTCCGGTACTCACAGCTTTACTTCTGCCAGTATCCGTCTCCTACCTTCCAAACTTTACAGAAGCTCTTCTGCGAATCTTGCAGAACTAGCACTCCTGAAAGAAAGGATATTGCGGAGACATGGCTTAGCCACAGCCTGGGGGATGTTTCCAGAATGAAATTTTCACTCTGCAGCGGAGTGTGCGCTGATATGAAACTTCCTGGCAGATTAAAACTGTGTGCCCGACCGAGACTCGAACTCGGGACCTTTGCCTTTCGCGGGCAAGTGCTCTACCAACTGAGCTACCGAAGCACGACTCACGTCCGGTACTCACAGCTTTACTTCTGCCAGTATCCGTCTCCTACCTTCCAAACTTTACAGAAGCTCTTCTGCGAATCTTGCAGAACTAGCACTCCTGAAAGAAAGGATATTGCGGAGACATGGCTTAGCCACAGCCTGGGGGATGTTTCCAGAATGAAATTTTCACTCTGCAGCGGAGTGTGCGCTGATATGAAACTTCGTGGCAGATTAAAACTGTGTGCCCGACCGAGACTCGAACTCGGGACCTTTGCCTTTCGCGGGCAAGTGCTCTACCAACTGAGCTACCGAAGCACGACTCACGTCCGGTACTCACAGCTTTACTTCTGCCAGTATCCGTCTCCTACCTTCCAAACTTTACAGAAGCTCTTCTGCGAATCTTGCAGAACTAGCACTCCAGCTGTGAGAACCGGACGTGAGTCGTGCTTCGGTAGCTCAGTTGGTAGAGCACTTGCCCGCGAAAGGCAAAGGTCCCGAGTTCGAGTCTCGGTCGAGCACACAGTTTTAATCTGCCAGGAAGTTTCATATCAGCGCACACTCCGCTGCAGAGTGAAAATTTCATTCTGGAAACATCCCCCAGGCTGTGGCTAAGCCATGTCTCCGCAATATCCTTTCTTTCAGGAGTGCTAGTTCTGCAAGATTCGCAGAAGAGCTTCTGTAAAGTTTGGAAGGTAGGAGACGGATACTGGCAGAAGTAAAGCTGTGAGTACCGGACGTGAGTCGTGCTTCGGTAGCTCAGTTGGTAGAGCACTTGCCCGCGAAAGGCAAAGGTCCCGAGTTCGAGTCTCGGTCGAGCACACAGTTTTAATCTGCCAGGAAGTTTCATATCAGCGCACACTCCGCTGCAGAGTGAAAATTTCATTCTGGAAACATCCCGCAGGCTGTGGCTAAGCCATGTCTCCGCAATATCCTTTCTTTCAGGAGTGCTAGTTCTGCAAGATTCGCAGAAGAGCTTCTGTAAAGTTTGGAAGGTAGGAGACGGATACTGGCAGAAGTAAAGCTGTGAGTACCGGACGTGAGTCGTGCTTCGGTAGTTCAGTTGGTAGAGCACTTGCCCGCGAAAGGCAAAGGTCCCGAGTTCGAGTCTCGGTCGGGCACACAGTTTTAATCTGCCAGGAAGTTTCATATCAGCGCACACTCCGCTGCAGAGTGAAAATTTCATTCTGGAAACATCCCCCAGGCTGTGGCTAAGCCATGTCTCCGCAATATCCTTTCTTTCAGGAGTGCTAGTTCTGCAAGATTCGCAGAAGAGCTTCTGTAAAGTTTGGAAGGTAGGAGACGGATACTGGCAGAAGTAAAGCTGTGAGTACCGGACGTGAGTCGTGCTTCGGTAGCTCAGTTGGTAGAGCACTTGCCCGTGAAAGGCAAAGGTCCCGAGTTCGAGTCTCGGTCGGGCACACAGTTTTAATCTGCCAGGAAGTTTCATATCAGCGCACACTCCGCTGCAGAGTGAAAATTCCATTCTCTTGTGGATGCTTTCCACTATCTCGTTTTCATAGCACAGTAATGCTATGACAGCACGTTGCTTCTGACGAACGTCAAGTGTAGCAGCCATCTTGAAGACATGCTGTGACGGCGCCACTCACGGGAACAGGTTGAACTAAGTTTGAAAACAAGCAGGAAGTATGTATATACCTACTGTAAAACTTTCACACACGCAGAATGAAAACTGTATTTTTACAAAAATATTGTGCATTTCTTTTAGAGTAACCCTCTTAGCTGATGTGGAACCTGTTGTATGTGAGTCAATGAACGGTGCTTCAAACGAAGCTGTTGAAATAAATGATGGTATGACTGACATATCAGAAGCTTTTGATGGCACTTGGTAGAAGCACGGCTACAGTTCAAAGAATTCTGTTGCTATGGTTACCAGTGTGAATACTGGAAAGGTAATAGGTTTCCAGATTTTAGCCAATCATTGTTATAAGTGTAAATCAGAAAATGAAGGACATATCCGTGACAAAAATTAAGAAGGAACAAGTGGTAGCATGGAGTCCTCTGCATCTATTGAAATTTTTACTCGATCTGTAAACGAAAGGGGAGTGTGTAACACTACGTTCTTAGGTGGTGGAGACTGAAAAGTATATAACAGTGTGGTTGCCGCACAGTCTTATGGCGAGCAAATTATCATAAAACTGGAAGTGTTGGTCATGACCAGAAGAGGATGGGCACCAGATTGATGAAGTTGAAATAAAGGTTGAGAGACAAGAAACTTTCTGATGGTAAAACCATAAGTGGCAGGTTGACAGACAAAATGACTGATGAACTACAGCAGTATTATGGGATGACCATCAGAAATAAGACTGAGGATTTGTTGAAAATGAATCAGGAAGTATGGGCTACATTCTTCCACAGGCTGTTAACTGATGAAAAACCACTCCACCACCTTTGCCCACCTGTACCTGATTCATTGTGCAATTACGGCAATGCCCAGTACTCAAACAGTTCATACAGCGATAAACATTTCATCCCAGGAGCAGTCATGAATATCATAAAACCTATTTACAGAGACGTGGCAAATCCTGAATTACTGGAGAAGTGTCTGCATGGTGAACTCAAAATCCCAATTAGTAGTTCAATAATCTTATATGGACTCGCTTACCAAAAAATATGTTTGTTGGAATGAAGACACTAATGTGGGGGGGGGGGGGGCAGTGATGCTGTTATTGCTTTCAATGATGGAAACATTGGTAGGGTGAAACTGCTACAGCATATGGGAATTAATCCTGGAGCAAACTGCATTAGAGAACCTGAATGGATAGATAAGATTCGCACTGATAAAGCTGAGTATGCAGCACAGTAGGCTACTAAGGAGTCCAGGAAGAAGAAAAGAAGAAAAAACCTGGAAAAAGATCAAGAGGATTATATACAGTATGGTGCAGGGTGCTTCTGGGTGACTAAAAATAAAAAGTTTCAAAAAGACTGTAACTCACTTATTATATGCTTAACTTTAGAAGGCGCTCCTGAAAATTTACATTTTCTGTTACATTTTTTCCTAAATCACAGAAACCACTTCGAGTAGAGTAGAGAGAGTAATAAAATTCATATCCTGAGTCTACTGAGCTAAAATAAGAACATAATGTTAGGTATAATTAAAATTATTTAGGATAACATACAAAAATGTACACAAAATTTTAACCGTGTAGTTAAAAATTTGCATTTCCGAAAGCAGTGTCTGAAATGCAATTATTATAGTTCAGTAGACTCAGAACATACATTTTAATGTCCTGTAAAAGTTTCATGCCAGTGGCTACAGAGGTTTCTGAAATACAGGGAAACCAAGTCACTAAATTTAATATTGTCGAGATAGAGCGTTCCAACTCCCCTTAACCTAACTCCTGCACCTAATACCTATTATTGTGAAGACCGCAGCAACTGGTTGAATTAGCTCAAGCTGATAGCTTGGGAAATGATAGATGAAAATCTAAACTGGACTGAGCACATAACTGAAATGTGCAAGAATGTATCAGCATCTCCCCATGCCCTGCAAAATTATAAAAAGCTATTCCCTCTTGATCAGAACAAGAAACTTGTACAAACACTTACAGTTCCAGTTGTTGATTACAGAGCGTTTACTGCAAGTCCCTTTCAGGGAATCTCAGGGCACCTGGAACTGGTTCTGAGTACCGATGTTCGTTATATCTGTAGTGTTCGATACTTCGCTCGTATGTCACCATAATATGCACAGATGTCCTGGTTGCGTGCAGACAGAGGCAGAGATTTCCGTACCCTATGTCTTCACTGCCGTGTTACCAACGAACGCCGTCGAATCTTTCCTCGACGTTAACACTCTTGTCTGAACAGCAAGACAAACACCCACTCACATCAGAGCAAAATCCTTTCTGTATCACCCAGTCGTTCAGCCACTTTCTGAGAGTCCTTTCACAGTAGCAGGAACTCGACTCTGGGATAATCTCCAGCATTATATTAGGGAACTAAATGACATCTCCAGCTCCAGAAGACAGTTATTGACATATTTATTAAAGCAACGAAAAGGATTACCATTGTCCCTGTAGGCACTCGTTGCCTTTGTACATCTTTCTTGCCAACCAGATCTTTCCTTTTTTCTCAGAATTCTTAGCTAGTACGATACCCTTAAACTTGCTTTCCCCAGAACTCGCTATATCAGAAACATCTATTTTGCACACCTGTAAATTCTTTTTATATCTGCCACTATCATTATTGTTATTATTATTACAGTTATCATTATTAGTGGAAGCAGCAAGAGTATCACTGCTTAACTTAATTAGTTCACATTCCGTATTATTTACTCACATTGTTACTATAGACACGCAGATGATTTTAATGTTGTTGTCATTTTAAAATTGATATTTATTAGGTAGCTATGTCGTAAAAAGGTACTGAATGTGTGAAACTCTTGTATGATGTAAGAGAGGGGCTGATGGCCCTAAATCATATCAAGTTCAATAAATAAATAAATAAAAGAAAATGACGATATCAAGACAAATTTTAAATTCATACATTCGCTGTATATAGCGCAAGTAGTGCAACCATTGTGTTTCATTTCAGCGTGACCTGCCTAAATTAAATTTAAACACAGTGTGGGAGCATTAGGAATGAAACGCATGCTGACCTTGGCCTCCAAATATTTATAATATCGGAAAAGAGTGATAAATATCGGCAGAGTAGGTTAAATCAGTAACATCGACTTATGGGAAGGCGTTTTTGAAAAATGATGTAACGCTAAAAATTTATCCGTATGAAACTGAGATAACTGAGGAAGGATTGAAAATGCACATATCCTCATACATAATTGTGTCTCGATACCGGGGAAACATTACAGCCCCAAGCGTAGACAGCATGTGTGACAATTGGCCACGTAGTAGCACACAGTATACAAATTACCAGGTTTCCAGCAAGGGAAGTACAAATTGCGACTAAATCTATAGTAGCCTTGAAAAATGTTGGTATAGCAAACTGAATCGTTGGGAGACAATGAACTGTGGAGGTCTTCGTCGCAAAATAATTCACTGATTTGGTTAGATACGTCATCATCATCATCAGACACAGCTGTGCTAAGAACAAAGAAATACAATAGAAAATGTTCCTCGGAAAAAATATATGTATCACTGGACAACAGTTTCTACTACATCCAAAGTGGGCACATAAGATACTGAAAATGTAGCCCTCACGTATGTGGAGCGTGGTGCCCAACAGACCAAACATCGAAAAACGTAGAAGGAAAATAAATGCCGTCAATATATGGCGAAAATGGGCACATAAGATACTGAAAACGTAGCTCTCGCGTATGTGGAGCCTGGTGCAAAACTGACCGTACGTCGAAAAACGTAGAAGGAAAACAAATGTCATCAATATATGGCGTTAATTACCATACAGACAATAGTTGGCTGTCAAAGAAAGTAATCAGGCGGAAGCATACTATGAATATATCGATTATATGCACACTGAAAAAATAAAAATAAAAAAGGAGGGAAAGAAAGACAAACCACGAACGAATTATCCGAATGAGACAGAAATGGACAGATGTGATCTAGAAGTACAGACAATCAAAGGCATACAGTTTCAGAAAACCTGGAAGAATTATTAGAGAGAAAGAGCTTCACAAATTGAACAAATCAGTAACACGTTGATCCCCCTCTGGCCCTTATGAAAGCAGTTACTCGGCTTTGTGCTAATTGATAGAATTGTTGAATATCCTCCTAAGGGATATCGTCCAAAATTCTCTCCAATTACCTCGTTAGATAGTGAAAATCCCAAAATGGTTAGAGGGCCCTGCCCATAATGCTCTAAATGTTCTCAGTTTGGGAGAGAGCTGGCGACCTTGTTGTCAAAGATATGGTTTTGGAAGCACAAAGGCAAGCAATAGAAACTCTCGGCGTGTGCAGGCGGGCATACTCTTACTAAAATGTAAGCCCAAGATAGCTTGCCATAGAGGGCAACAAAACGGGACGTAGAATATCGTCGACGTACCGCTGTGTTGTATGGTTGCCGGTGATGACAACCGAAGGGGTCCTGCCATGAAATGATATGCCACCCCAGACCATCACTCCCGGCTGTCGGACCATATGGCACGTCACAGGTCGGTATACCGCCACTGTCTGTGACGGCTCTAGACACATCCTTGCTGGTCGTAAGGATGAAACTGTCACACTTTTGTCAAGCCATAATTAATTTTCAATATATTTACCGTCTAATCAAAACACTGACAATTATGAGACGTCACATTATTCTAGAAGTCGCAGTCATGTTTGAGATTTTATTGCAGAAGTAATTGGCAATGGCGATAAATGCAGAAACATTCTGTCGTTAATAAAGTTTAGTTATTATAAGCAGCTATTCTGGTGCATCTTTCTAATAATCACGTCATTACCTGGCACATATTATGCTATGGCCCTAAAGAAGAAAAACTATTGACCAAATTAATTAACTAGAGAGAGACAAAGGGCAAGGGTGCAAAATAAAAGCAAAAATCAAGGATCAGTGTGTTATATGGTATGGGTGAATTAAAGAGGGACCAGAAATTTTTTAAAAATAACTGACGATATAACAACAGCAACAGAAAACGAAAGAAATTAAAAAGTGATATGCAGCGTACATCATAACTAACAGCGAAGCCCAATTCATAATAGTACACATGTGTGCGTAAACTATCTATTTGCGACGTAATTGGGAATATTTGGTTACGACTTTACATTAACTTCAGTATGAAATATGATCTTACTTGGTAGAAAGGTATTTGAGATGTATGCTTTCAGATTAAGTTCCCGCCGAAATGGATTCAAATTTCAACACGGTGTATCTTAACAAGAGGTACAGCACTATCCCATCATGTCACTGGTTGCAATTTACTGTACTCTGACACATATCAGAGGTGCCCTACACATCATCTCATCTAGACGCAAAACTGTCCTCATCTCTGCACTGAGTTATGAATTCTTTCAAACATGCCTGGCTCATCTCGTAAATCTTGACAACCTGCTGCTGCATTTCTTCAAGCTTAGAAACAAAAAGAGACTGTAACAAGAGAAATCGTAAAAGAAGGGCTGTAATACGTGATCACACAATGCTTTAAAAGTAAATATCCCATACCAGACTGTATCCCTGCAGAGGATCACCTGATTTTCCTTGCACAGATGAAAAATAAACTTTTATGTAAATACGATAAACCGGAAAATCCGGGTAGTAATATACAAAAGGATATTACAGGATAGATAATGATCTTGGTTCTTAAAAGCTCAGGGAACCTAAGACGAATCACCTACGTGAACATCGTTTATAAAATAATAGCACGGAATCTCGAACAAAGGTAAAAATCGCTGATGAAAATGTTAACCCCTTAGTGCCGTTTAGCATGAATTTGCATCATACCAAAGGGACCCAGTAAACGGAAAGTTAATTTTTTTTAAGGGCTAGTGACGGTATGTGCAGCTTTTATACGAAGCTACCAAGGCCTCTAACACGTGCTGTCATTTCTCGAGCGTTTTGGGTACTTCAAGAGCCACTTGCTGTTCGCGCCCTTGTTCGCGACACCCACCGCCCCCACACACACACCCACATCCACACCCACACCCACACCCACACCCACACATACCCACAAAAAACACACACACACACACCCACAAAAACACACACACACACACACACACACACACACACACCCACAAAAAAAACACACACACACACACACACACACACACACACACACACACACACACACACCCATACACACAAAAAAACACACACACACCCACAAAAAAAACACACACACACACACAAAAACACACACACACACACACAAAAACACACACACACACACACACACAAAAACACACACACACACACACACACAAAAAAACACACGCACACACACACACACACACACACACACACACACACACACACACACACACACACACACACAAAACACACACACACACACACACACACACACACAAAACACACACACACACACAAAAACACACCCACACCCACACAAAAACACACACACACACACACACACACACACACCCAAATACACACACACACACACTAAACACACACACACACACACACACACACACACACACACACACACACACACACACACACACACACACTAAACACACACACACACACACACACACACACACACACACACACTAAACACACACACACACACGATGTTATGATCATTTTCTGGAGAATTACATCTAGGTACACAGAGTTAAGTTCAGTTTCTATAATTATTTATTAGTATAACAATATCAATGGTGACATAAATCATATTTTGATGTCATAAACTAGTTGCAACTGTAATTGACCCGAAAAATACTGATAGTATAAAATACACAACATTTGTGTAGCTTTGTAGGATCATGCCTCACAATTAGGTGAAGTCAAGTGGAACACAATACTGTTTTGACTGATTACATTTCACTTTTTTGTGATGTGAAAACTGCTAATACTCTAAAGCTTTTACTTTATTAAAATTCCCCGAGGTTTTATGCTCCAGGCAATGCAAATGTACATTTGAAAGGTCGCGTATCACCCACGGAGGGAAACTGGCAGTATCAAAATCCCCCATGCTAAACGAATTATATACTGAAATTCTAATCTGTAAAAGTTGAGACTGTCTGAAAATAGGGAAAAAGACATGACAAAGAAACTGAGGTACGCCTTTCAGCCAGTATAGAAATACTTCAGTTGATAGATGAAAGGAGGAAGTACAAACATGTTCCGGGAAAATCAGGAATACAGAAATACAAGTCGCTGAGGAATGAAATAAATAGAAAGTGCAGGGAAGCTAGGACGAAATGGCTGCAGGAAAAATGTGAAGACATCGAAAAAGATATGATTTTCGGAAGGACAGACTCAGCATACAGGAAAGTCAAAACAACCTTTGGTGACATTAGAAGCAACGGTGGTAACATTAACAGTCCAACGGGGATTCCACTGTTAAATGCAGAGGAGAAAGCAGATAGGTGGAAAGAATTCATTGAAAGCCTCTATGAGGGTGAAGATTTGTCTGATGTGATAGAAGAAGAAACAGGAGTCGATTTAGAAGAGATAGGGGATCCAGTATTAGAATTGGAATTTAAAAGACCTTTCGAGGACTTACAGTCAAACAAGGCAGAAGGGATAGATAACATTCCATCAGAATTTCTAAAATCACTGGGGGAAGTGACAACAAAACGACTATTCATGTTGGTGTGTAGAATATATGAGAATGGCGACATACCATCTGACTTTCGGAAAAGCATCATCCACACAATTCCGAAGACGGCAAGAGCTGACAAGTGCGAAAATTATCGCACAATCAGCTTAACAGCTCATGCATCGAAGCTGCTTACAAGAATAATATACAGAAGAATGGAAAAGAAAATTGAGAATGCGCTAGGTGACGATAAGTTTGGCTTTAAAAAAAGTAAAGGGACGAGAGAGGCCATTCTGACGTCACGGCTAATAATGGAAGCAAGGCTAAAGAAAAATCAAGACACGTTCATAGGGTGTGTCGACCTGGAAAAAGCGTTCGATAAAATAAACTGGTGCAAGCTGTTCGAGATTCTGAAAAAAGTAGCGGTAAGCTATAGGGAGAGACGGGTCATATACAATATGTACAACAACCAAGAAGGAATAATAAGAGTGGACCATCAAGAACGAAGTGCTCGTATTAAGAAGGGTGTAAGACAAGGCTGTAGCCTTTCGCCCCTACTCTTCAATCTGTACATCGAGGAAGCAATGATGGAAATAAAAGAAAGGCTCAGGAGTGGAATTAAAATACAAGGTGAAAGGATACCAATGATACGATTCGCTGATGACATTGCTATCCTGAGTGAAAGTGAAGAAGAATTAAATGATCTGCTGAACGGAATGAACAGTCTAATGAGTACACAGTATGGTTTGAGAGTAAATCGGAGAAAGACGAAGATAATGAGAACAGCGAGAAACTTAACATCAGGATTGATGGTCACGAAGTCAATGAAGTTAAGGAATTCTGCTACTTAGGCAGTTAAATAACCAATGACTTACGGAGCAAGGAGGACATCAAAACCAGACTCGCTATGGCAAAAAAGGCATTTCTGGCCAAGAGAAGTCTACTCATATCAAATACCGGCCGTAATTTGAGGAAGAAATTTCTGAGGATGTATGTCTGGAGTACAGCATTGTATGGTAGTGGAACATGGACTGTGGGAAAACCGGAACAGAAGAGAATAGAAGCGTTTGAGATGTGGTGCTATAGACGAATGTTGAAAATTAGGTGGACTGATAAGATAAGGAATGAGGAGGTTCTAGGCAGAATCGGAGAGGAAAGGAATATGTGGAAAACACTGATAAGGAGAAGGGACAGGATGATAGGACATCTGCTAAGACATGAGGGAATGACTTCCATGGTATTAGAGGGAGCTGTAGAGGGCAAAAACTGTAGAGGAAGACAGAAATTGGAATAGGTCAAGCAAATAATTGAGGACGTAGGTTGCAAGTGCTACTCTGAGATGAAGAGGTTAGCACATTAGCACCGGAAAGGAATTCGTGGCGGGCCGCATCAAACCAATCAAACCAGTCAGTAGACTGATGACAAAAAAAAAAAAAAAAAAAAAAAAAAAAAAAAAAAAAAAAAAAGCAAAACTACTATACGAGGAACTTCGGGATCCAACAAATCAGTTGGAGAGGAGTCTAACAGAGCTAATTTATTATGTCATTGGACCTCTCCATTTTGCCAAGATTGTTTCGACTAATCTACAGAGGTTTTGCTGGGAAGCAGATACACATCATTGATACAGTCCAGATCTCTTCCCATGCGATCTCCATATTTTTGGAGCCCTGAAGACAAACTTTCGTGTCCTTAGATTTCCTTTGGACGACTAAGTGTACGACTTGGTACAGTCATGTTTCTGTAAGCTAAAATCAGTGTCCAACGATTCAACATTGAATGTAATTAAGCTTAATGAGCAGCTAAAATATATTAAAATACCACAAGATTCTCATAAAACTACAGTAAAAAATAATGTCGGTGTATTGTATCTGAATATCAGGGGATTAAAACACAAAATAGATGACTACCTTGTTTGGTTAGGAGATTTAGAAACAGTGTAGAATAAATGTACTACAGCAGTCTGAATATCATATAGTCACATATGGGAAAGATAAATGTAGGTAGATGTAAGCTTTCAGCACATGCAAGTAGAGACCCTAAGGAGGGAGAATGAGTTGCTGTATATGTCCCACTAAAATTAGGAAAATAAATTCACTTGAAAGTAAAATCTCTCATGTAGTTGATGACATTTTCAGCTGGGTACTAAAAGCTTGTTTCCAACAGTTAAGTAGAAGTCTCAGCCACATATTTGGTACCACACTGAAAAATGGCATTTTCCCAAATGAACTGAAATATGCTGTTGTTAAATCATTGCATAAAAAGGGGGATAGGTCTGATGCTAACAATTACCATCCAATCTCTCTTCTGACAGCTTTATCCAAAATTCTTGAAAAAGTAATATATTCAAGAGTAGCTTCACATTCGTAAAAATTAGCTACTAAGAAAATATCAGTTTGGTTTTTGGAAAGGCCTTTCAACAGAAAATGCCTTATAAACTTTCAAATATGACTATGTGAATCATGAAATTCCAGTTAAGCTTAACTACTATGGTATGAGTGAGACACTGCAGGATTGGAGGAATGCAGAAGATTGAAATTAACGGTACAGAGAGACTGCTAAACTCAGCAGAGTGCTGTAATTGGGGAAGTATCAAGAATGTTGTCCCACAGGGTTCAGTCTTGGTTCCATTATATTGTTCTTAATATACATTCATGACTTGCCAGTGTATATATGCAAAGTTAGTTCTTTTTGTTGATGATACACCCAACGAACAAGAATTAGCTGAGGAAATTGTAAATAATGTCTTTCAGAAAATTATTAGATGGTTCTCTGCAAATGCACTCTCACTAAATTTCGAGGAAATTCGTATATACAGTTATGTATAGTAAGTGGCGTAACAACATTGATAAACATAGATTTTGAACAACAGTCTGTTGCTAAGGCAGAGTATTAAAAATTTCTGGGAAGGTGCCTGATACGAAATTGTATTGGAGGAAACGCATTCATGATTGGCTGAAACATTTGAGTTCGTTTACTTATGCTATTAGGGTTTTTCCAGTAAATTAGACTATTATGCTTATTTTCATTCACTGGTTTCACATGGTATCACATTTTGAGGTAATTTGTCATTAAGAGAAAAATTATTCACTGCACAAAGGCGTGTAATCAGAATAATTGCTGGAACCCACACTTTGCACAATTTAAGGGACTTTGGATATTCACAGTACCTTCGCAATACATATATTCACTTATGAAATTTGTTAATAATACATCCCAATTTAAAAATAATAGCAAAGTGCACAGCTGCAACACTAGAAGAAAGGATGATCTTCACTATTCTAATCAGCATTTAAAAATAAATTAGAAGGATTTCTGAATGACAACTTCTACTCAATAGATGAAGTTCTAGATATGAAGCTGTAATTGCAACAAAAAAGTAATTATATCTTGTAAAGAACCCTTATGTTGATCTGACATTCCACATCATTACGAAATGTTGTATGGATCATCTATGGAACAAGTATTAATGTAATGTAACCACATACATTCTTGATCGTCTTATCTCACAATTATGGCGGGTATTTTTAAAATAATCAGTTTATTGACTTTTTCCCATTTGTCCATTTTCATTTGACCGCCCATTTTATTCAAAAAGTATATTACCATATTCTTCATTCTTAATCATGTAAATCCTATCAGTGCATCATCAATACATTAAATAGAAACCTGTTGCTAAATGTAGTGTTGTAAGTTTCTCAAATGTCAGTCGTTACAAATATGTGAGATACCGAATTATAGCTGACGGGAACAACATTCCTTCGATTTAACTTTATGTGTTTTATAACGCTTCATTATGATTGCAAAATATATTTTTTTCAATTTTTTTCTGCCAAATATAAATTTATTTAGTTTAAGGGGTTATCAGAGTTGCTGTACCGAACAAGTGCTGCCGAAGTAAAACACTATTGCCAAACATTCGATTATAGAGATTTAACAGCGACTTCAGAAGCCTAGAAAATTTAGCGTGTATTTCAGTCTCTAAGGTTTTGGAAAGACATTTGACAAAGTAATTCACAAATACCCATACAATATGCAACCTCAATGAGTCAATTAAATAGAACAGAATACCAAGTCATAGTGTAACGTAAATGACACTCAATGGACAGCTAACTAATAATATGTGAACCCCATGAGAGAAGAGTGCCCAATGTCCAGTGTGCTTTTCGATACTGGGATCGAAACCTTATCGAAAGTGTGAAAGATAAGCTACAAGATTTATCGTAAATGAGAGGAAAGTTTTATGGAATGCGCTCATAGATCAGGTAGGATGTTTGGTCAAAAGCGAAAAGGAAGTATGTGAAGTTCCACATATCAGAAATAAATATGATCTGGCATCCAGAGCTAAAATACGAGGACGTGCTGAAAAGTAGTGCCTCCCAATTTTTATGTGAAAACTTTTTAAATTATACAAACTGTATTAATATTCTGCATATTTATTCTTTAGGTCTATTTATTTATTTATCAACTTAGTCACCCTGGCGACGAACACATTCCTTCCCAACGAAGGACCAATTTGTCGATACCGTCACTGTAGAATGTTCGACTTTGTTGACGGAGCCACAATCACACCTCTGCTTGCACCGCTTCATATCTCACAAAATGAAGTCCTCGGAGGTGTTAAAGTGCGCGTCATTTATGACGACGAAAGAGTTTAGGTTCGTTCTGCGCATCTAACGTCACAAAACAGTCAGCCAATGAACAGAGAACGGCGTTGCCAGAGCTTGTCTGCAGTGCAGAGCAGCGCCGAGTGCCTTCAGTTTTAGAAACGTTTAGTCATAAATTAAGTAAATGCACTTCATGTTGTACAGTGCGCAGCATGAAAGACGGCTCGTAGACAAGCCAGAAGAATGTGTCTGTTATGGAAAAAGAAAACACAATCTAATTCCAAGCAATGAGTCTAGATGTTGACATTCAGGTACAAAGCCTGCTAGTGTTCATATATGTTTTCCACAGCGACTGCAAGCAGATAGGTATTTAAAGCCCAAATACAGAGCTCTCGAGGAAGTGCTACAGACTTCGTTGTGTAACGACGATATACAGGACTGCAGGTGTTCCTACATCATTGGTTTGCTCGAGGAGCAAAGCAGCTGCATTGAACACTGTAACCAGATAAGTAATACAGCCTGATGATGCAGAAAATCCTCGGAAACGCGCCCTAAATATAAACTCAGATATTAGTGACTGGTTTCAATGTACATTTTGTATTATTATCTGTATACATATTATTTATGCCCATACCTGCTGCGTTGTTGCCTGTTATTCGGGACGCCGTAACGTGTTATTTTCTCCACTGTTCTACACGTTTGCTGTGAATAAACCCCTTCCTCGTATCACCTTCCAGCAGTACGCCGCCTACAACACCTTTCGAATCGAATATTCCAAGCTCTAGAAGTCCTAATTGTCCCTTGCATCTTCTTGTACAAGCGGTGGCTTCTCAAGATAAACACTTCCAAGCCCCAAGCAATATTATTTGACGAATCACCCATAGCTTCTACAGCCATGACATCTGTCCCATAATTTACAATCCAGTCACCTACATTAAAGCAAATGAAACTCAGATTGTAAACCAACATGGACACTCCACGTACTAATCATACAACATAAGCCGACAACAGGCTACAGAAAGTTAATGGCCAGACGTGAGATATTCCATCCGTCGACCGTACTCAACACCTACATAGTCTTAATTCGACCTGGATTTCCGAGTCACCGAATTTCTATCATTCCCTCAGTCCTCGAATGAAATGCACTCCGCCTCGCAATCCGTATCATTCTACGGCCCCCACGCAGATCTTGTGTCAACCCATTAATTTCTACCCTCTCCCTCCCGCATTCAACGCCTTATGATATCGTACACTTCAGGCAGATTTGACACCAACCAAACAACCGTTTCGTCTCTGATAAGCAACACTTTCTCTCCACCAAGTTTGTAATAGCGCATCCTCCCATACTTTACATCTACAGTTCATACCCTCCACACCCTCTCCCAACGTTAACCTCCCTCGCACACCTCCCACCGACATAAGAGCAGGGGTGAACCTATCCATATCTAAAAGAATACTCCTTTCCCTTTGCATGTGTGAACTCCTTGTCTCCATCCCTTTCCGACAGCTTGATCTGGGGACCTCATCCCCATCATTCCCAACACAAATCCTTCACCACATACTACTCACTTTCTTCTTAAATACAATAGGCCCCATTTCTCATTCGCCCCTAATTGGTGAAAGTCCCAAAATCGCGAAACACACACACAGAGCCAAAGACCAGTGGAGGACATCCCCTTTTATTCACACATAATCATAAACGTAACCGGTACAATAAAAAATCTGTAGTTACTTCTGGATACACTGTTTGGGTGCAAAAAGTATGCAGATAAACACATGATAAAATGATGACCTCTGCTTTTTCTCAAGCTAGAAATATCGGTTTCATTAACATTCTAAATTTTGATGACATTATCCCAAAAATATTTTCAATATTTTCGTGCTCTATACAGTCTGTTGCAAAACGCTTTCTGATTTCGATGGTGCTGGCTTGAGACCTGAGTATGCCTTCATCATGTAAGTATTAGATAATACGATTGCGTCATCGGCCACAAAAACGAATGGAACTGGTTCTTCCAGGTAAGATTTTACAAGTTGGGACATTTATGGATTCAATTAAATCTCTTCTGTTACCCAAGGATTTCTACTTGCGAAATTCGTCCTTGGCATCCAACATCAATATAAATGTAGTTTCAGTTACTGCCTGCAACTCCAAGCAGAACAGTTATGAATGTGCCTTTGTAATTAAAAAAAATGGCACGCGGCGTGTTCTGGAACAACATTTGTATTTGTTTTCCGTCAACAGTGCCTAAACAATGAGGAATATTCCATCTAGTATTAAATAGGTCAGTAATAGCTCTCTAATAATTGTCTTTTTAGCACCTGTAACAAAAAAGTACCCTTAGTCAGTACATACAGTAATATTATGAAGATATTGTGAAATATCAATTCAGTGTGTACGTATCTGATGATCAAATTAGGTTAGTGAAGAATGACATAGATAATGATAATTTCTGTTTTCAGGGAGCATGACATCTTTGTACAAAGTATGAAAACACTGCAGAGCATGATAACTTTGAAGAAGAGGAGCCGCAAGTTGTTGCCACCGACACACCCAGTTCAAAACGCGAGGCGTCCCATACAAACATTTTTTTTAAAAAAGCGTCCCCTACCCAGGAAGCAGTTAGCTGCATGAAATAGGTTGTCACATCCAGAGACAAATACACATTGTTTGGTGAACTAGAAGCAAACAAACTGAGTAACTACAACCGACCGAAACGGAGGTATCTCTTGCTCAGCACAACAAACACGGCGCTATACTTCGTTTGGAAGTGGGTGGAAGTGGGACTATATGCCGAGCAAGTTGCAAGCGTACTCTTCCTCGACGACTAGCGAGAACGACAGCTCAGGAAGTTATTGCAGTTATGCTTTCTTATCTGCGTCTGAAGGAAGTCATCAATACACCGATCATAGAGTCTGAGAATATTTATGCCTACATAAACACTGACATGCAATTTTCTCGAAAAGTTTATAAGCATTTTTTGTTTAATTAATTATATATTTTTGGTGCTGTAAGCGTTTTTTTAATTTTATACTCGACTTATATGTTATGTCATATATATAAATGTTTGACTGTAACTAGTTTATGATGATTTATATACACTTTGACGAATCCTTTCGGTAATTGTATCGTAGCTTTAGAAACTTAACGGAGAACCAATCTTCCAGTTCGAGATTCTGCCCGTATACACTAGGCTGGTAAGGACTCTCCACTTGCTGGTAACGTAATATCACTGTCAGGCTCCGAGGAGCTGGAATAGTTTCTCTAAACTGTTTTCTGTCTATTTTCCGCCTAAAAGCTGAAGCTATTCTTCAAACTTACATGGACTCGTACGGGCGAAGTTTCGGAAACACATGCTGTCTTCTACTTTCAAAGTCGAAAGTAAATTACAGCCGGAACCCGGCCCCTCAGAAAACAGTTGACGTTTCCACCAGCGACTCCCCTTTCGATTTAATTCACTATTCACTACTATGTCTGTACAAGCCTCGATCCGAACAACGTCATCTGTTTTAACAAATATCGAGGGACAAGGCATTCAAGCGTATACTTACGACAGAGGCAGTCTCTGTACTATGTTTATAGAAAGTCAACCGATTTTGTATACAAGTGTTACTTACTTTAAAAATGAGTTCACCAATACTTGCTCTTTGACTTTGCCTTCGGGAGGACCATTTGGCTTTCTGGATGAAGGTTTGCCACAGTTTACTAACATCACTTCACACGATCCCTACCACGCTTTCTTCAAATAGGCAGCGGTCGATTGCTTTCCCCGTACTTGTACAAGAAGCCACGCAAATGTTCCACGGCTGAAGACATCGATGTCTACGGGACGTTGAAATCTAACATTCACTTTTTGCATTCTTAGCTACTGCTGCGTTGATGCGTCATGTTATTGCAGCGTAGGAACTTGGAAGTGCATTATTTTTTCCATAAAGCTGTTTCAGTGTCTTAATGAGTTCGTAATTATTTTGTAAGACGTACGGAAACGTGTGTAGCGTACCGTGTCTGACAATAATGTGATTCTGACTGAAAACAAGAAAAAAAAACAGGAATTGGAACAGAATAATAATTAAGGAGAAGGAAACGTAGTACGTGAATATGTATTGGGGCTAAGAAATGTCAGATCCCTTAATCGGGCAGGTAGGTTGGAAAATTTAAAAAGGGAAATGGATAGGTTAAAGTTAGATATAGTGGGAATTACTGAAGTTCGGTGGCAGGAGGAACAAGACTTTTGGTCAGGTGAATACAGGGTTATAAATACAAAATCAGATAGGGGTAATGCAGGAGTAGGTTTAATAATGAATAAAAACAAACAGCATAGTGACCGCAATATTGTGGCCAAGATAGGCACGAAGCCCACGCCTACTACAGTTGTACAAGTTTATATGCCAACTAGCTCTGCAGATGAAGAAATTGATGAAATGTATGATGAGATAAAAGAAATTATTCAGGTAGTGAAGGGAGACGGAAATTTAATAGTCATGGGTGACTGGAAGAGAAGGAAACGTAGTAGGTGAATATGGATTGGGGCTAAGAAATGAAAGAGGAAGCCGCCTGGTAGAATTTTGCACAGAGCATAACTTAATCATAGCTAACACTTGGTTCAAGAATCATGAAACAAAGTTGTATACATGGAAGAACCCTGGAGATACTAAAAGTTTTCAGATAAATTATATAATGTTAAGACAGAGATTTAGGAACCAGATTTTAAATTGTAAGACGTTTACAGGGGCAGATGTGGACTCTGGCCACAATCTATTGGTTATGAACTGTAGATTAAAACTCAAGAAACTGCAAAAAGGTGGAAATTCAAGCAGATGGGACCTGGATAAACTGAAGGAACCAGAGGTTGTACAGAGTTTCAGGGAGAGCATAAGGGAACAATTCACAGGCACGGGGGAAAGAAATACAGTAAAAGAAGAATGGATAGCTTTGAGGAATGAAATAGTGAAGGCAGCAGAGAATCAAGTAGATAAAAAGACGAGGGCTAGTAGAAATCCTTGGGTAACAGAAGAGATACTGAATTTAATTGATGAAAGGAGAAAATACAAAAATGCAGTAAGTGAAGCAAGCAAAGAGGAATACAAACGTCTCAAAAATAAGATCGACAGGCAGTGCAAAATGGATAAGCAGGGATGGATAGAGGACAAATGTAAGGATGTAGAGGCTTATCTCACAAGTGGTAAGATAGATACTGCCTACAGGAAAATTAAAGAGGCCTTGGGAGAAAAGAGAACCACTTGGATGAATATCAAGAGCTCAGATGCAGTTCTAAGCAAAGATGCTGTTCTAAGCAAAGAAGGGAAAGCAGAAAGGTGGAAGGAGTATATAGAGGGTATATACAGGGGCCATGTTCTTGAGGACAATATAATGGGAATGAAAGAGGAGGTAGATGAAGATGAAATGGGAGATACGATACTGCGTGAAGAGTTTGACAGAGCACTCAAAGACCTAAGTCGAAACAAGGCCCCAGGTGTGGACAACATTCCATTAGAACTACTGACCACTACCATCTAGTAAGCAAGATGTATGAGACAGGCGAAATTCCCTCAGACTTCAAGAAGAATATGATAATTCCAATCCCAAAGAAAGCAGGTGTTGATAGATGTGACAATTACCGAACTATTAGTTTAATAAGTCACAGCTGCAAAATACTAACGCGAATTCTTTACAGACGAATGGAAAAACTGGTAGAAGCCGACCTCGGGGAAGATCAGTTTGGATTCCGTGGAAATGTTGAAACACGTGAGGTAACACTGACCCTACGACTTATCTTAGAAGAAAGATTAAGGAAAGGCAAACCTACATTTCTAGCATTTGTAGACTTAGAGAAAGCGTTTGACAATGCTGACTGGAATACTCTCTTTCAAATTCTAAAGGTGGCAGGGGTAAAATACAGGGAGCGAAAGGCTATTTACAATTTGTACAGAAACCAGATGGCAGTTATAATAGTCGAGGGACATGAAAGGGAAGCAGTGGTTGGGAAGGGAGTGAGACAGGGTTGTAGCCTCTCCCCGATGCTATTCAATCTGTATGTTGAGCAAGCAGTAAAGGTAACAAAAAAAATTCGGAGTAGGTATTAAAATCCATGGAGAAGAAATAAAAATGTTGAGGTTCGCCGATGACATTGTAATTCTGTCAGAGACAGCAAAGGACTTGGAAGAGCAGTTGAACGGAATGGGCAGTGTCTTGAAAGGACGGTGTAAGATGAGCATCAACAAAAGCAAAACGAGGATAATGGAATGTAGTCGTATTAAGTCGGGTGATGCTGAGGGAATTAGATTAGGAAATGAGGCACTTAAAGTAGTAAAGGAATTTTGCTATTTGGGGAGAAAAATAACTGATGATGGTCGAAGTAGAGAGGATAAAAAATGTAGACTGGCAATGACAACGAAAGCGTTTCTGATGATGAGAAATTTGTTAACATCGAGTATAGATTTATCAGTAAGTCGTGTGTGAAAACATTTGTATGGAGTGTAGCCATGTATGGAAGTGAAACATGGACGATAAATAGTTTAGACAAGAAAAGAATATAAGCTTTCGAAATGTGGTGATACAGAAGAATGCTGAAGATTAGATGGGTAGATCACATAACTAATGAGGAGGTATTGAATAGAATTGGGGAGAAGAGGAGTTTGTGGCACAACTTGACTAGAAGAAGGGAGTGGTTGGTAGGACATGTTCTGAGGCATCAAGGGATCACCAATTTGGTATTGGAGGGGAGCGTGAAGGGTAAATATCGTAGAGGGAGACCAAGAGATGAATACACTAAGCAGATTCAGAAGGATGTAGGTAGCAGTAGGTACTGGGAGATGAAGAAGCTTGCACAGGATGGTGTAGCATGGAGAGCTGCATCAAAGATCACAACAGCAACAATTAATTATTCCTACGAATTATTAAAAAAATCAGTTCTCAACTATCTGAATGCGAGTTTTAAAATAATTCTGTAACGTCTGCTAACAAGTGTTCTGCAATAGTCCTGTACGCAATAGACAACTTACCTCGACTTGCCGCTGGAACTGCGTGATCAGCAACATGCTGAAATATTTCAAAAGCAATACTGCGATATATGCAGAGTACAATGCATGGACGAATTGTAACAAAAACTGCCACATTTTTATGCCTAGAATTTAATGAACAGGAGGGGCTTGGTCAAGTAGCCTTAAATGATGTACAGAAAAATGAAAGAAACAAAAAAAAAGTTTACATGGCTCTAAGAACTATGGGAGTTAACATCTGAGGTTCAATGGTTTAAATGGCTCTGAGCACTATGGGACTTAATATCTGAGGTCATCAGTCCCCTAGGCTTAGAACTACTTAAACCTAACTAACCTAAGAACGTCACATACATCCATGCCCAAGGCAGGATTCGAACCTGCGACCGTAGCAGCAGCTCGCTTCCGGACTGAGGCGCCTAGAACCGCTCGTCCACAGCGGCCTGCAAAAGAAACGAATAAAGTGTATAGTTTACTATATTTGCAATATATTGTTTAAAGACTGACGAAATTTACACAGACTTTATTATTACAGCAATGTCTATACTCAACAAACATGTTTCTGGGCACAAAAAAGATGAGTATTACTCTCAATGCATGCATACACAAATCTGACAGTCCAGTGCGCCGGCAACCAACACCCACGTGCAGAAAAAACACGCATTACTAAAAATCCTCAATTAATACCAAGGTCGTCTCCGGCTCTACCCTAGCAACAGCATGGCAGGCTGCGATCTCTCATACTGCGCGGCTTCTCTCCATCGTACGCTGCGTTCGCCCAATTTTGAGAACCTCGCTACTACTCGAGATAATATCTCAGACACTGTGTATACACAGCAGAACCATAGACGTCCAACTTTCATGACAAAGTAACTCAAAAAAATCTGTAGCTAGTTCTTAATAAAATTAAGGACCGTGTCGATTAACACGACATTCTCCATTAGGAAAGCGTGGCTGCTGGATGATGATGATTATTCATAACAGATTCGTAAAATTCTATAACATTTGAGCCATTGATTTGGTGGAAATCTGGACGTTGAGTCATAATGGACGGATCAGTACAGTTTTACTGTAACTAGTCAGTTTAATTGACTTTGGACAGTGTTAAAGTTAATTTGCAGTGAGTATTTGACTCGGCCTCAGAAAATATGTAAGGAACAGAGTACTACGAATCAATTGGAAGGTAATTAGTGAATTAAAACTCTTCTGGTAACTTTCATCTCAGTGACAGACGACATCTTGAGACTCATTCGTACCTTCGATCATGAGATGTCACCGGAGTCAATGAGATACGTGAACAAAAGTTTTCAAAGTCATAGCTGTCAAAAATTACGGTGGAAGAAAACTGCAAGGTGGCTCGCAGATCTCTTACAGTCTCTCCTTTTGTGAATTATCACAGCCAATCAGTTGGAAAGTACTGTGCGCCTCAACGTGTCGCCCCCCCCCCCCCCTCCCTCTCTCTCTCTCTCTCTCTCTCTCTCTCTCTCTCTCTCTGCTCATGCTCGTGCTCTCTTTTCCCTGCCCATCAAGGTTCTTCCAAGTAACACGGCAATCATACGCGGAGGCTCCGTCTTGGTATCTTTATTTCTCTTCTTGTCTTTATTTCTGCTCTATGCTGGCCAGTTCTAATGATATTTGAAAAAAATTCTTAATTATTTAATCCTTTCACACTATTTTCCACTGGATGAGTTGACATATCTCGTTTCGCACTCAGTATTACGCAATTTTAGCTGCGCAATCGTTTTCAAATCATTGAGATACCTATCAGTTGTAAGTAAGTTAAAACAGAAATATAAAACAATCATTTGTTGCGTAATCTAAAGAATACAAAATGACTTACATAGTATAAGCATCAAATGGAAATACTTGGGTCACTGTCACATTCGTAAGACCCTAAGAAGCCGTCCTAATACACAATAAAAACAAAGTGGAATTTAAAAAGGTGAGCATACAATAAAAACTTATTCTAAAGCAATATTTGACTACATAACAGGCCTTGACGAATAACAAGACGACGCCGAGTTTATTTATTTAGGTTATGGGATGACACACTACATCGTAAACAGCATAAAAGAGAATATACAGCGTAAAAATATGGAATACAAACACAACAAAATATCATAACAACAAACGTATAACAATATTACAAAACAATAAGCTTGCATAAAGTTCAGATTCCAATATTTTCAGCAATCACAATTCCACACTTAGATTCTGCAGCCACTCCACAGCTTGTGGTGCTGCCCTCAGGAAGTCGTCATCAGTGCCGGTGAACGCCCTCAGTGGACACTCGCTGACGATGTGGTGGATTGTTTGTTCTTTGGCACCACAGTTGCACCCAGTGTCAGGTCTCAAGTTCCATTTGTACATCGAGGGCCCGCATCGTCCATGACCTATCCGTATTCTGTTCAGTTGGCCCGGGTTTTCCTTGGGAGATGAAAGCACACTGGATGATTGGGAGTCTCAGAGTATGCCATCTTGGATTGGCTCTGTTTCTCCAGTCTGTTGGCCAGATTTCAACACCAATGTAGTTTCGGCTCAGATGTTGCTGTGCAGTCTTCACAGGAGGATTTCTAGATTTGAGTCTTCTAAATACAGAAAGGTCCTGGTGCATTGGCAGGGCTGTATTACTGGAGACCTTTTTAAACTCTTATAAGTATGTTGCATCGTCGTATATAAGGTGGTTCGATGTTACTGAAGACTGGTAGCCAGTAGAGTGTAGTGGTTTTAACAGCTCCAGCAATTATTCGCACCGTCTGATTTAGCACCACATCATCTTTTCCCACGTGCGGGCTGTTAGGCACACCGATGCGCAGTATTCAGCTTTTGAGTAGTAAAATATTTCAGCAACGTGTTAACTTATACTTTTATTGGAATGAATAGTTTTTTAAATTGGTTGGTTTGTGTTTTACACTACTGACTACCTTGTTTCAACTGGGTTTCACACCATTTTTTCGGTCCCTTACCATTTCTTTCGTGGTTTAGGAACGAAGTTGTCTAAGTAAATTACGCCACTGTTACTTTAGTATGACAATACAGAATTTTGCATACGTAACTATAGTCTACCTTGTCCACCATTCACTACTAGTAAACAATGAAGTTTACCTAACATATTTCTGACTGGCAATGCGTATGTTCTTTTTATAGTCCATTATTTGAAAAAAATTTACAATGTTCCACGCCTATATTATCATCCGTTAGAATAACGGCTTGTCCCTTAAGCTTTTATATACTCCCATTTTTAATACCTGATATTAACGTATAATATACGATTGTGCATATACAGCTTCATTTGTATTCAGTGATACCACGTAAATTGCTAATGTCCAGAGTGATGGCATTTTAACGGAAATTACCAAAAAATATAATTAGTTTCATTAAAATTAATCATTTTGTAATAAGGTTATAATAGAATTTTTTTGCATAATAACTCATAAATTACTGTTGTTGCATTGGTTGTTTCTATATGGTATGTTGTATTTAGGGCCTGAAGATGTTGTTGTAACAACATCGAAACTAGTTGCCAACAAAGCTAACACCTTAATACAGCTGGAGAAATTTCGTCATTTTTTAACATATATTATTTAGGTGGAAGCATGAGGTCTCCATTTTATGTGTGCTTGGGATTAGTCGCCATTTCCTGAGGTATTCAGTCATCGATACCACATCTTGGGTGAGAGTCTGTTCAAGAGCAGTTATATTAGTATGTTTGCATGCAAGATTGATGTCATATACGTAAATAAATTTTCTGGATGCGGTAGTTGGTAGGTCGGCTTCATAGAGATTGAACAGCAGAGGCGCAAGCACTGATACTTGGGGAAGACCATTACTCAGATGTTTTGATTTGCTGAAAGAGCCACCCATTGTGATTTCTTTAAAAGAGATGTCATCATTTTACATCTAGTAGCTTTTAGGAACATATGTTAGACCCTCTCTCCAGACAATCATATGCTGCTGTCAAATCGAAGAAAACCACACCAGTTTGCAGGCGTTGTTCATAGCCCCGCACAATGAACGTTGTTAATGCGATGACCTGATCCTCGCAGTTTCGATTGGGTCTGAGGCCGGCTTGGTCGATAGGCAGAGATTCCAGTATGATTGGATTTAATCTGTTGTAAAGGAGACGCTCGAGCAGTTTATATGCTACACTTAAGAGAGCGTTGCGTCTATAGCTTCCTGGTTAATCGTCTGGCTTCCTCTTTTGAGGAAGGCAGTAATCTTCACCCTCTTGAATTCTTTTGGCAAAGCTCTTGACTGGAGTATGTGGGAGTAAAATGTCAGCCATTCTTTTGGTTTTGGTCCACAGTGTGTTAGGAACTCCAGGTGTATGTTGTCGAGACCAGGGGCCTTGCCGTTTCTTATGCCTTGTAGGGCCTGTAGCCTTTCTGAGACTGGTTTTGTCAAGTCTTGTTGTTCACGACTGTTTTCCTTCAATGTGTTTAGTACTTTATTTTACGTGAGTGTTCTTTATCGACAGGTGCTATAGACGTTTTGACTACTGTTGGCAGTTTGGTCTCGTGTAATACTTGGTTTAGTTTGTGGTACATGTGAATTAGCTCCTAGTTTCTTTAGAATGCTCCATGATTTTCTGCTAGTGTGTCTAAATCCAGTTTTTCAATGGTGTTCCCCACTTGAACCTCCTAGCTTCGTCCAAGCTATGCAGGAGGTCATCTGCGACTTCAGATCTTCCGCTCTACTCGTTGTCCCCATACAGCCGTTCTCTAGCTTCACTAAATCCTGATATGTACTGCTTTCTAATACCCCTAGGAATGTTTTTTTAGCGATCTTTACAACAGCGTCAGCAAATTTTTGGTAATACTGATGATGAGGGGGTATGAATCGCAGTCCAGGGCTCTAGAAAAGCCAGCTTTGGAGAAATTCCATCGGGGCAGTGGAGATATAAGAATCACGGGGATCTGTATGCCCACCTCAAGAAAGATTGATCTGTGTTGGCTGTGCGGGAAGTGTTTAACGATGTGACGGTTAACAGGGACCGACTTGGTTCTCGGGTCGGTGGAAACAAAACATAAGTCGGGGTTTGTCTTCGACCCTCATCTGGCTGATTTGGAAGTTGCCATGTGTTTATGGCTATACATTAGGTGCATGTTCTACATCTCAACCCATTCCATAATCCTGATCCCGTTTGCGTTGTTTTCCCTATACTTCCATTCAGTATGGTGGCTATTAAAAATCACCAGCACTTAGGGCAGGGTGGCCGACGAGTGGAGACTGATTTGCTGGCCAGGAAACGGCGGGGGGTTTGTAGATGTTAATGATAGTTAAATCTCCCCCTTTATGGTAGTGTTACGGATATTATCGCTGTCGCATGTAGAGACAAGCTATACATTATCAATATTTGTCTTTGAGTAGGTAGCGGTGCCATAGATTGACTGCTATGTTGCACCAAGCAATCTGTACCCTGGGATTTCTTCTCTCGACTAGAACTGCGCTTCGTCTGCAGTGTATGTTTCTTTTTTTAAAAAGATGTGCATGTCATGGTCTAAAAGAAGCTCTGATGAGCATTCTCTATGGTCTGGTTATGTTTTCTATATTAAAGTGGCAGACACGCAAGATTGGTCCCGCGGTCTTCGTCCTATGGCTTGGGGAAGGTCATTCGCTTGTTTTGTGTCTGGTTATCCTGGAGGTCGTAAAGTAGTCCGGATTGCCTAGGTTTCTAACTCTTTAGCCGCTTGACAGCGTTGCCTGGGCTGTACCACGTGGAGGCGAGTTACAAATTACACCCCGACTCTGAGTGCTTCTTGACTAGTGACGTAACATGTCACTTAAGAGCCTGTAAGCGTACTGGACTGTGTGTAGCGGTACCCCGCAGCTAATTGATCAGGGATAAGCCTGAACTGCAAGATATGTTTTGTGTGGCTCAGATAGCATAACCTACGAAAGTTATAGTGTAATGTATGATTAGGAGGAAGGGAAAGGATTGGTGTGTTTTCTGTGTGCAGAGTTAACTGGAAGAGATTTACAATCTCAACACAGAAATAACAGACAACATCGTAATTAGGAGTGGTTAAAATGATAATTAAGTGTAATGAAGGTTTTTTCTCAAGACAGTTTTGTACGCTATGCGAAAAATATGCAATGCGGTTACAGTCTTCTTACTTATCAAGCAGGACCAATGGAGGAACCTCCGGATGAAATGATGAACACTCTGGCAGTGTTCCTATCCTCGTAGCGCTTAGTATACTTGGCTGAAAGCTATCTGATCGACCAACTGGCCCACCGGAACCTAGGAGCCATGGGTACGGCTATGCAGCGTAGGGAGATGCCACACACTGAAAGGGCCTGGACAATTCTCCGTATTTGAAAAATGCTATGATTACCGCCTTGAGTTGCCGAGAAAAATATTTACGTAACCAGTATCTGTCGACGGACCACGATCAGGTTCCTGTATACCAATTAAAATAACAAGTAACATGGGATTAAACTGTCACGAATCTGTTAACTGATGTAACTATTAACCACAACACACACGAAATAAAATTTCAGGTACTCCATGAATATATTCACAGCATCATGTTAAGCGAAATATAAGATCATTAACGTCAAACGATAAAACCATGTACTACACAATGGAAACAAAAGTGATATGATTCATTACGAACACTTAAGAACGTAAATGTTTCGTACTTGTACAGAGTTATCTGTTTTCATATTTTAACATAAATTACATCATCCTTCCATAAAAGGTGTAGTAGGTAGTGCGCTCAGCCATATTATAGCTGCATTCGGCGTTAATGCTGTGAACAAATTCATACCACAGGGAGATGACTGCACAGCTGATCCCTGTTTACCGGTAGAAAAATGCAAAGACAGTCTTAAAGGTCTTCATACATTGATGGTGACTAGTATATTACGGCTAACAAGGTGCAATTCGTCTCCTGCTATAAATACATATGACAGTCGTTACACAAGGGTTGGAACTTAAACAGTGGCAACTATTTATTCACGACCGATACAAAAGAGTTACATGTTTGCATCTGTTACTGTCCTTCAAAGTAATCATCAGCGTTGTGTAAAAGTTGCCAGCGATTTGGAAGTCGTAGTATTCGGTCAGTAGAGCCTATTCTGTTGATGGTGTGAATGGAGCGGTCTAATGCCTGTCGAATCTCTGGAACAGTTCTGAAGCGAATGCCACAAAGTGGTTCCTTCATCTTCGGAATCAAATCAAAGTCTTGTGGCCGAGCGGTTCTAGGCGCTTCAGTCTGGAACCGCGCGACCGCTACGGTCGCAGGTTCGAATCCTGCCTCGGGCATGGATGTGTGTGATATCCTTAGGTTAGTTAGGTTTAAGTAGTTCTAAGTTCTAGGGGACTGATTATCTCAGATGTTAAGTCCTATAGTGTTCAGAGCCATTGGAACCATTTGAAATCAAAGTGACAAGGACTTAAGTCCGGGGAGTATGGTGGATGGTACAGTACTTCCCAGTCCCAACGACCGAACAGAGCAGCCACAGCTTGCGCTGTATGCATTGTCGTGCAAAATGATGGGTGGGTTGCTCAGAAAGTGTCACCGCTTCTTTCGCAAAGCTGGTCGCAGGTGATGCTGCAAAAACGAACAGCAATACTGGGCATTGGCGGTCTGCCGTGGAGGAACGAAATGCGTTAGGATAACACCATCGCAGTCGTACACGAGAATCACCGTAACTTTAAACCGTTCCATTCGCACCATCAACAGAACAGACTCTGCTGACGGTATACTACGCCTTCCACATCGCTGGCAACGGGTTCTACACGTCGTTGGCTACTACTTAGGACAGTAACAGGTGCAAACATGTAACTTTTGTATCGGTTGTGAATAAATTGTTGCCACTATTAAAGTTCCAACCCTCGTAGATGTTTTCTGAGTGTCATTTACACTGAGGTGACAAAAGTCATGGGATGCCTCCTGATATCGGTCTACATCTACATCTACATCTACATGACTACTCTGAAATTCACATTTAAGTGCTTGGCAGAGGGTTCATCGAACCACAATCATACTATCTCTCTACTATTCCACTCCCGGACAGCGAGCGGGAAAAACGAACACCTAAACCTTTCTGTTCGAGCTCTGATTTCTCTTATTTTATTTTGATGATCATTCCTACCTATGCAGGTTGGGCTCAAAAAAATATTTTCGCATTCGGAAGAGAAAGTTGGTGACTGAAATTTCGTAAAAAGGTCTCGCCGCGACGAAAAACGTCTTTGCTGTAATGACTTCCATCCCAACTCGTGTATCATATCTGCTACACTCTCTCCCCTATAACGTGATAATACAAAACGAGCTGCCCTTTTTTGCACCCTTTCGATGTCCTCCGTCAATCCCACCTGGTAAGGATCCCACACCGCGCAGTAATATTCTAACAGAGGACGAACGAGTGTAGTGTAAGCTGTCTCTTTAGTGGACTTGTTGCATCTTCTAAGTGTCCTGCCAATGAAACGCAACCTTTGGCTCGCCTTCCCGACAATATTATTTATGTGGTCCTTCCAACTGAAGTTGTTCGTAATTTTAACACCCAGGTACTTAGTTGAATTGACAGCCTTGAGAATTGTACTATTTATCGAGTAATCGAATTCCAACGGATTTCTTTTGGAACTCATGTGGATCATCTCACACTTTTCGTTATTTAGCGTCAACTGCCACCTGACACACCATACAGCAATCTTTTCTAAATCGCTTTGCAACTGATACTGGTCTTCGGATGACCTTACTAGACGGTAAATTACAGCATCATCTACGAAAAATCTAAGAGAACTGCTCCGATTGTCACCCAGGTCATTTATATAGATCAGGAACAGCAGAGGTCCCAGGACGCTTCCCTGGGGAACACCTGATATCACTTCAGTTTTACTCGATGATTTGCCGTCTATTACTACGAACTGCGACCTTCCTGACAGGAAAATACGAATCCAGTCGCACAACTGAGACGATACCCCATAGCTCCGCAGCTTGATTAGAAGTCGCTTGTGAGGAACGGTGTCAAAAGCTTTCCGGAAATCTAGAAATACGGAATCAACTTGAGATCCCCTGTCGATAGCGGCCATTACTTCGTGCGAATAAAGAGCTAGCTGCGTTGCACAAGAGCGATGTTTTCTGAAGCCATGCTGATTACGTGTCAATAGATCGTTCCCTTCGAGGTGATTCATAATGTTTGAATACAGTATATGCTCCAAAACCCTACTGCAACCCGACGTCAATGATATAGGTCTGTAGTTAAATGGATTACTCCTACTACCCTTCTTAAATACTGGTGCGACCTGCGCAATTTTCCAATCTGTAGGTACAGATCTATCGGTGAGCGAGCGGTTGAAGGGAGCTATAGTATCAGCGTAATCTGAAAGGAACCTAATCGGTATACAATCTGGACCTGAAGACTTGCCCGTATCAAGCGATTTGAGTTGCTTTGCAACCCCTAAGGTATCTACTAAGAAACTCATGCTAGCAGATGTTCGTGTTTCAAATTCTGGAATATTCCATTCGTCTTCCCTGGTGAAGGAATTTCGGAAAACTGCGTTCAATAACTCCGCTTTAGCGGCACAGTCGTCGGTAACAGTACCATCGGCACTGCGCAGCGAAGGTATTGACTGCGTCTTGCCGCTTGTGTACTTTACATACGACCAGAATTTCTTCGGATTTTCTACCAAATTTCGAGACAATGTTTCGTTGTGGAACCTATTAAAGGCATCTCGCATCGAAGTACGTGCCAAATTTCGCGCGTCTGTAGATTTTAGCCCATCTTCGGGATTTCGCGTTCTTCTGAACTTTGCATGCTTTTTCCGTTACCTCTGCAACAGCGTTCGGACCTTTTTTGTGTACCACGGGGGATCCGTTCCATCTCTTACCAATTTATGAGGTATGAATATCTCAATTGCTGTTGCTACTTTGAATTTGAGCCACATCTCGTCTACATTCGCATAGTCAGTTCGGAAGGAATGGAAATTGTCTCTTAGGAAGGCTTCTAGTGACACTTTATCCGCTTTTTTAAATAAAATTATTTTGCGTTTGTTTCTGATGGATTTGGAAGAAATGGTATTGAGCCTAGCTACAACGACCTTGTGATCACTAATCCCTGTATCAGTCATGATGCTCTCTATCAGCTCTGGATTGTTTGTGGCTAAGAGGTCAAGTGTGTTTTCGCAACCATTTACAATTCGCGTGGGTTCGTGGACTAACTGCTCGAAATAATTTTCGGAGAAAGCATTTAGGACAATCTCGGAAGACGTTTTCTGCCTACCACCTCTTTTCTCGGCATAGTGCAGCATCTTAACGTGACATGGACGCAACAAGTCGTTGGAAGTCCCCTGCAGAAATATTAGGAGTTGCTGCCTCTATAGCTGTCTATAATTGCAAAAGTGTTGGTGGTGCAGAAGTCTCTGCACGAATTGGCCTCTCGATTATGTCCCATAAATGTTCGATGCGATTCATGTCAAGTGATTTGGGTGGCCCAATCATTTGCTCGAATCGTTCAGAATGTTCTTCAAATCAATTACGAACCAATGTGGCCCGGTAACATAGTGCACTGCCACCCATAAAAATTTATTCGTTGTTTGAGAACATTATCTCCAAGTAGCCGACCATAAACATTTCCAATAAATGATCCGTTCAGCTGGGCCAAAGGACCCAGTGCATTCGATATAAACACAGCCCACACCATCATTGAGACACAAGCAGCTTGCACAGTGCCTTGTCGACAACTTGGGTCCATGGTTTCGTGGGGTCTGCGCCACACTAACTATACAGGCAGCTCTTACCAAGTGTCTCATCTGTCTAGGCGAAGGTTTTCCAGTCTTCTAGCGTCCAACCGATAAGGTCACGAGTCCAGGAGAGGCGCTGCAGGCGATATCGAGCTGTTAGCAAAGGGATTCGCGTCGGTCGTCTCCTGCCATATGCCATTAACGCCAAAATTCGCCATACTGTCCTAAGAGAAACGTTCGTTGTGTTGCTTTTGTGTGTTAGCACTGAGAACTCTACCACACGCCGCTGCTCTCGGTCGTTAATCGACGGCCGTTTGCCACTGCTTTGTTCGTAGTGTGAGGTAATGCCTGAATTTTTCTATTCTCGGCCCATTGTGAATCTTGGAATATTGAATTCCTAATGAGTTCCAAAATGGAACGTCCCATACGTGAGCCTCCAACTACCATTCTGCGTCCAGTGACTGTTAATTCCCGTTTTGCGGCCATGACCTCGTTGGAAACCATTCCACATGATTCACCTGAGTACAATTGACAGTTCCGCCAATGCAATGGCCTTCTGTAGACGACACAACCGTCATCTGATATGGGCATGCCGCTATCACATGGCTTTTGTCGCCTCAGTGGCGTGTTACAAGTACAGCTGCAGTGAAATCAAAATACATAGAAGTAATGGCTTACATGCGCTCACGGCACTAGGGTGAAACAAGCTACATAGTTAACTTTTATGAGGCAGCCTATACAATTAGATAAAATGTATGCCTATCTGAACAGTCTAATACATGACAGTATATCTCATACAACACGCTCGATTTAATAGATAAATAGTTATATCAATATGTTGCGTAAGAAACCAAAGCGGCAGTTGTGTCTAGTGCATGAGAAATTAAAGAGTTTTCACAGAAACATTTGTTTGTTGACTTAAAATCAAATTGTATGAGGTGTATAGATAATTTAAGTTTACTAAGTGTTAAAACTAGAACAAACTGAGTTACTGGAAATTGTGCTGCCATATTTGTTTTCCGATAACAAGATTTGCAAACAAACTAAACGTCTGGCGATGGGTTGTTGCCTAGCAGGTACACCAACATATTTTTAGATCATTTACAGAATAAATTTAAATAACACTCAAGTTGCAAAAACGTAGTACACTACAGAAGACATGTGGACCATGCCGTAATTTTTACATATGGAAATACGAAAAATCAGAGACTTGCGTAATATTTTTATTAATATGCATAACAACTTATTCTATTGAAGTAGCGGAAAACAAATGGAATTAACTTTTTAGAAATGTGAGTTAAAAATGCTAAAGGTAAACATAATTTCAATATATTCCTGAAAGAAAAACCACGGATGCTATCATACATCACTCTTCAGGCCACCACGAAAGACGCAAACACGCTTTTTAATGCAATTATTGAACGCGTAATTAAAGGGCCTGTCTCAGAGGAAAATGGGCTAAAAGTGTTAAATTACGAGGTATAGCAACACGTGATGGCCATACTTCTGACATAACAGATAGATTAACAGGAAACTAAAACGAAAGGAAATTTCGCTAATAAATGTAGAGAGAAAAACGTGTCACATCCGTATACAGAGAACGTATCCCATAAGACTGAATATATTTTTCGTAATACCAACGTCACAGCGGTTTTTCGTTTCAGCAACACCATCAGAAATAACAGTTCATTCCACCAATACGACAAGGCAGTTAGGTCAGCCTGGAGTATAGCGATTGTGCAGCGATTGTGATAACGTTTATGTAGCAGAAACTTTAAGAAAAATGCGTGTCAGATATATAGAACGGATCTGCAGAAGTGAGAACAATCAGTCCACATTCTCTCTCTCTCTTCACCTGAAAAATGAAAACATTCAGTTTCTAATATAGGACAATTTATAATTATTCTACAGAAATGGCAAAGGCCACCATATAACTATTCTATAAGAGCTGGAAATTTGCTTGCAGTCGCAAAAAACGCCTGTACTGCTTTAAAAGAAGAAACTGATCTGAAAATCTGAATTTCATCGAAAGTTTTAACGACATCCTGCAGACCATGTAATTTTTTCCAATAGCCTCATCAATACCTCTGGTCTTCATTCTATATTAGTATCACATTACCAACTACTTTTCCACACTGTATGTTCACTGATCTGTTTTACGCGTAACATGTCTTTATTTGTGTTATAATGTCTGCAAATAGATGCTCGCATCTGTTAAATAGCTGCACTACTGTATTTGTTCTTTTAAAACACCTGTAAACATAGCTGCCGTATCTGTTAACTCAGTGAATACAAATTAAACATAGTTAGACTTAGTCATTTATTGTGCCTGACGTTCTGTTGACGCCGTCATTCTAGCGCCAGTGTCCGTCTAAGTAAGAGTTTAAATTGTATGTGTTGTAATATGAACAATTAGCAAACTTCCATTAGGTGCAAATTTACGTTTCTGTGAGAAATTATCTGTACGCCTGTGACAAACGTTACTGTATGATGGAATATGAATGAGTTACTTGTTTCACACTAGTGCCTATGAATGCATGTAAGGCGTTACGTGTGTGTATTTTGTTTTCTGTCACCGCAACTGTGACTCTCAGAAACTGCTATTAGGTGCAACATACAGAACATCTGTCATGACTGTCACATGTAGTTATTGTAGTAGACGACACGCAACTCGTGGACCATAAGATACTTGTCACTATGTATGAAGACCGCTATGACCTTTCCTGGTTCTATCAGTAAACAGTGATCAGTTGTACAGTCGGTTCTATGTGATATGAATCTAATCACAGAGTTAACGCCAACTGCAGCTATAATATAAATGAGAGAAATGGGAGCACAGCCTAGCATAGATTTTAATAAACAATATGATAAATATTACGGTATAATAACATAACTCTGTACAAATTCGAAGCAATTAAGATTGTGCTCTTGATTATCTATATCACTGTAACGGCATACTTTTATTCCCCACGTTTAATTCATGGTTTTATCATCCGACGTTAATGATTTTATATTTCGCCCATCACGACAGTTTGAATACTTTTATGTGAGTACGTGACGTTTTATGTGCGTATTAACATTTGCATCTGTTAACAGATTCGTAACAGTTTAAGACTCTAAAGTCACTTATGAAATGTTTTAGTTGGTATATAGGAGCCTGACGGCAGTCAGCCGATCTAAACACGTCAGGTCTAGACAATTTTATCAGCAGCTCAGAGCGATAATCATGACATTTTTCATATATCTACGAGCTGAGGGGTACCACCACCTGTAAACATAATGAAATCCTCTGTAGAATTTTCACGTAGTAGAAGTTTATCAGCCCCTGAGTTATTTAATACTTAACTGCGCACTTAGAGTCGAAAGACGATAGTACCTACAGAAGTTTTAATATTGTCAAAAGCACTGGTCAAAAGTCCTCAAAACCACATATTAACAGTATTCCACCGAATAAACAGCTTGACACTTTCTATATAAAAATGCTTTCAACTGCCTATTAAAAATGCCGCAGACTAGTTCTGCATTCGTACAGGTAGAAACCCGTCCCACCAACTCAACTAAAAATATAGAGAAATTCAGAATGCGAATCAGTCAGAATTGCTTCAGATATACATCATTATACTGTACCCGGTGATTCAGAAAGAAAGAACAGATTTCAGTGGTGTATTAGAGACAAACTATAAAAGATAGAAACTCATTGCGCAATTCATTTGATGGAGGCAGGTACAAAGTTTTGAAGCATCTGCGCTGTTTGTAGCAACGTAGCTGCTACACCACGAGAGAAATCATTATGTGTTGAAATTTGGGTGAAGTCAATCCCTTGTCCAAGTGCAACGTGCATTCCGTTATCGATTCAGCAAGAAGACTCCTTTGTATAAGCAGTTTTATGACTGGCGTACACAATTCTCGGAAGATTGTTTCATATGCAGAGGGAAGGGCCATGGTTGTCCACGCACGTGTGTACGTGACACAGGGAAAGTAGACGAATGAGATTCATCGTAGCATCAAATAGGACCGTACAGGAGAAATCCACCGACATAACCGACTTTGACAAAGGACCAACTGTGAACGAGGATCTCTGGCTGTACGCGTGAAGCCTGGTTTGCACCGGAGCACACAAGCAAACGAGCATTCGCAGACAATTTCCCAGTCTTGACCACCCCTCGCTTCTGTCTGAACACTTGAGGGAACGGGAGACTGCACGAGATAACGAGCGTAGTCTATCAACGCAACTTTATGGACTTCTGTCGCTAAGAGTCGGCACACAGAGTGTCCCGGCGCAAAACTGATGTGCATAGAGGATTATTTCCAAAAGTGAGCACACTGCTTTCGACGAAGTAATGAAAAATGCACAGGAAAAGAGGAATTTAGGTGTCTGAATTTGCAGTAAGCGTGAAATACTTGCAGATCGTACATCTAAAACTGAATTGGAGCCCCACCTTTCCTTAGCAATAGGCCAATATTTTGCACATGATATCGCTTGACGCTTTTCGCTAAATTATCATTGCAATTGGAGTAAATTAATGCAGAACCGTAATTACCGACGACCAACATAACCTGAAGAAAAGTTAGCATTTGCACTCTGGATATTATGAGCAAACGGGTTAAATCTCCTTACATAAGATGGGAAAGCAAAAGTGTTGTGTTGGCAGAAGAGCCAACACCGTGTTACTAGAGGAGGCCGAAATGCGCGCGTTTTAACTCACGCAGGCTGGCGTGAGGAGGGAAGGACTATACTGACGTGAGGTCTGGAACATGACAAGGAATTAGAATTCAGAAAGCGGACGTAATTAGTTTGATACTTAACTTTAACTCAGTAATGATTAACGTCGCTCTTGACGGTACATGAGTCACAATATTATCTGTTCAGAAGACATAGTAACTGAATATGGCGCCTTGCTAGGTGGTAGCAAATGACGTAGCTGAAGGCTATTCTAAACTGTAGTCTCTGCAAATGAGAACGTATGTAGACAGTGAACCATCACTAGCAAAGTATGCTGTACAACTGGGGCGAGCTCTAGGAAGTGTCTCTAGACTAGACCTGCCGTGTGGCGGCGTTCGGTCTGCAATCACTGATAGTGGCGACACGCGAGTATCACTTATACTAACGGACCGCGGCCGATTTAAAGGCTACCACCTAGCAAGTGTGGTGTCTGGCGGTGACTCTACGAAAAGTGCACATGAAAGAACTTATGATACTTGCATCATTTTTTCTTTGACAGTTCACATGTGTTTACATAACACAGTACACTAATATACCGAATACAGTATTAGCCATACCAAAGAATGCGCAACGGGATTTTTGTTTTGTTTTTACAAGTAATCGGTTTAAGCCACTGATCAAACGCCCCGAGCCACAAACAAGTAATCAGTAAAAAATACAAAATTTCAAGATAAAGGGAAGACATTAAAGCAATTTGGACTTGGAATATTTAAAAAGAATTACTGTCCCAATACTTTAAGGACAAATTGCCACTCAGAGCTCTTACAGCAGTTTTAAAGAAATTCAAATTCATTTAGGTACTAATGACACTAGCCTTTGAAGGAACATGATCAGCTGTTATTGTTGTTGTTGTTGTTGTGGTCTTCAGTCCTCAGACTGGTTTGATGCAGCTCTCCATGCTACTCTATCCTGTGCAAGCTTCTTCATCTCCCAGTACCTACTGCAACCTACATCCTTCTGAATCTGCTTAGTGTATTCATCTCTTCGTCTCCCTCTACGATTTTTACCCTCCACGCTACCCTCCAATGCTAAATTTGTGATCTCTTGATGCCTCAGAACATGTCCTACCAACCGGTCCCTTCTTCTAGCCAAGTTGTACCACAAACTTCTCTTCTCCCCAATCCTATTCAATATTTCCTCATTAGTTATGTGATCTACCCATGTAATCTTCAGCATTCTACTATAGCACCACATTTCGAAAGCTTCTATTCTCTTCTTGTCCAAACTATTTATCGTCCATGTTTGACTTACATACATGGCTACACTCGATACAAATACTTTCAGAAGAGACTTCTTGACACTTAAATCTACACTCGACGTTAACATATTTCTCTTCTTCAGAAACGCTTTCCTTGCCATTGCCAGTCTACATTTTATATCCTCTCTACTTCGACCATCATCAGTTATTTTGCTCCCCAAATAGCAAAACTCCTTTAATACTTTAAGTGTCTCATTTCCTAATCTAATTCCCTCAGCATCACCCGACTTAATTCGACTACATTCCATTATTCTCGTTTTGCTTTTGTTGATGTTCATCTTATATCCTCCTTTCGAGACACTGTCCATTCCGTTCAACTGCTCTTCCAAGTCCTTTGCTGTCTCTGACAGAATTACAATGTCATCGGCGAATCTCAAAGTCTTTATTTCATGTCCATGGATTTTAATACCTACTCCGAATTTTTCTTTTGTTTCCTTTAATGCTTGCTCAATATACAGATTGAATAACATTGGGGAGAGGCTACAACCCTGTCTCACTCCCTTCCCAACCACTACTTCTCTTTCATGTCCCTCGACTCTTATAACTGCCATCTGATTTATGTACAAATTGTAAACAGGCTTTCGCTCCCTGTATTTTATCCCTGCCACCTTTAGAATTTGAAAGAGAGTATTCCAATCAACATTGTCAAAAGCTTTCTCTGAGTCTACAAATGCTAGAAACATAGGTTTGCCTTTTCTTAATCTTTCTTCTAAGATAAGTCATAAGGTCAGTATTGCCTCACGTGTACCAGTGTTTCTACAGAATCCAGATCTTCCCCGAGTTCGGCTTCTACAAGTTTTTCCATTCGTCTGTAAAGAATTCGTGTTAGTATTTAGCAGCTGTGGCTTATTAAACTGACTGTTCGATAATTTTCACATCTGTTAATACCTGCTTTCTTTGCGATTGGAATTATTATATTCTTCTTGAAGTCTGAGGGTATATCGCCTGTTTCATAAATCTTGCTCACCAGATGATAGAGTTTTGTCAGGACTGGCTCTCCCAAGGCCGTCAGTAGTTCCAATGGAATGTTGTCTTCTCCGGGGGCCTTGTTTCAACTCAGGACTTTCAGCGCTCTGTCAAACTCTTCACGCAGTATCGTATCTCCCATTTCATCTTCATCTACATCCTCTTCCATTTCCATTATATTGTCCTCAAGTACATCGCCCTTGTATAGACCCTCTATATACTCCTTCCACCTTTCTGCCTTCCCTTCTTTGCTTAGAACTGGGTTTCCATCTGAGCTCTTGATGTTCATACAAGTGGTTCTCTTATCTCCAAAGGTCTCTTTAATTTTCCTGTAGGCAGTGTCTATCTTACCACAAGTGAGATAAGCCTCTACATCCTTACATTTGTCCTCTAGCCATCCCTGCTTAGCCAATTTGCACTTCCTATCGATCTCATTTTTGAGACGTTTGTATTCCTTTTTGCCTGCTTCATTTACTGCATTTTTATATTTTCTCCTTTCATCAGTTAAATTTAATATTTCTTCTCTTACCCAAGGATTTCTACTAGCCCTCGTCTTTTTACCTACTCGATCCTCTGCTGCCTTCACTACTTCATCCCTCAAAGCTACCCATTCTTCTTCTACTGTATTTCTTTCCCCATTCATGTCAATTGTTCCCTTACGCTCTCCCTGAAACGCTGAACGGGTCGTAACCAATAGATTGTGGTCACAGTCCACATCTGCCCCTGGAAATGTCTTACAATTTAAAACCTGGTTCCTAAATCGCTGTCCTACCATTATATAATGTATCTGATACCTTTTAGTATCTTCAGGGTTCTTCCATGTATACAACCATCTTTCATGATTCTCAAACCAAGTGTTAGCTATGATTAAGTTGTGCTCTGTGCAAAATTCTACCAGGCGGCTTCCTCTTTCATTTCTTAGCCCCAATCCATATTCACCTACTACTTTTCCTTCTCTCCTTTTTCCTACACTCGAATTCCAGTTACCCATGACTATTAAATTTTCGTCTCCCTTCACTATCTGAATAATTTCTTTTATTTCGTCATACATTTCTTCAATTTCTTCGTCATCTGCAGAGCTAGTTGGCATATAAACTTGTACTACTGTAGTAGGTGTGGGCTTCGTCATTATCTTGGCCACAATAATGCGTTCACTATGCTGTTTGTAGTAGCTTACCCGCATTCCTATTTTCCTATTCATTATTAAACCTACTCCTGCATTAGCCCTATTTGATTTTGTGCTTATAACCCTGTACTCACCTGACCAGAAGTCTTGTTCCTCCTGCCACCCAACTTCACTAACTCCCACTATATCTAACTTTAACCTATCCATTTCCCCTTTTTAAATTTTCTAACCTATCAGCCCGATTAAGAGATCTGACATTCCACGCTCCGATCCGCAGAACGACAGTTTTCTTTCTCTTGATAATGACATCCTCTTAAGTAGTCCCCGCCCAGAGATCCGAATGGGGGACTATTTTACCTCCGGAATACTTTACCCAAGAGGACGTCATCATAATATAATCATACAGTAAAGCTGCATGCCCTCGGGAAAAATTACGGCTGTAGTTTCCCCTTGCTTTCAGCCGTTCTCAATACCAGCACAGTAAGGCCGTTTTGGTTATTGTTACAAGGCCAGATCAGTCAATCATCCCTACTGTTGCCCTTGCAACTACCGAAAGGGCTGCTGCCCCTCTTCAGGAACCACACGTTTGTCTTTCCTCTCAACAGATACCCCTCCGTTGTGGTTGTACCTACGGTACGGCTATCTGTATCGCTGAGGCACCCAAGCCTCCCCACCAACGGCAAGGTCCATGGTTCATGGGGGGGGGGGGAGATGTTATTACTAATTACCAAATCACAAGTCCAAATATTCCAATTTCAGAACAGACATATCCTGAAAGCTAAGTTAAGTGCCAGCAAGTGACGGCAAATACTGACGACCAGAGAAAGTGAGCACAGAGCTCCAAACATTAGCTGCTAGCGCGAACTGCTCCAGAAAGGTATTGTCGGGGAGCCACAGACACTCCTGATAAACGCTATGCGGGCGCGCAACGGCAACAGCCCCCCGCAGACAAGCGCCGCCCCCAACAGCTGACCTGCAATTCGTGAAGCTAAGGGCTGTTAAACACCGCTCGGGTAAAATGTGAGCTAAAAGTTTAAAAAATGTAATTTTGCCCACGCCTTAACGGCATAACCTCCAAATATGCCATCATAAACAGTAACGTTACTCAAAATTGCACAGAGCAAAGACCACTTAATAACATAAAACGATTAAATTATGGCGTAGTGAATGTCTCCTCTAAAACAACTTCAGTCAATAGAAAGTTACTTCAAATAGAAAAACCAACAGTAAGTCACCTAGGCTACACAACAAGGGACTTGTTTGCGCCGAAAGAATTTCTGTTGGAAACAGAAGCTTACTTCCAAGAGACAGTTCTTAATTGCTAGAATTTAGAAGTAAGACTCTCTTCCATGTCACTCTGATTTCAGAACGATCTAAAACACAATTTGAACAGCATACATTAGTTCGACAAATTTTCTGAAAATAATTAAACGATTAAATAATAAATCCGAGAAAATACTCCAAGGCGATAAAAACAGCCACTTAATAAACCAGATTTACATGAGAGCTTATGAGCAATTTAACAGCACTAAATCCGCAGTTTCATTAAACACTAGGGTAACAAACGGCATGACGGCTCGCAGGAAAATAATACTTATTTGAAGGCCACTAGATTTGAAGTACCAGACAGCTTGAAGTAGCACCTATCATGGCAAGCAACCGTTAAATGGATGAATAATAATTACAATGGGTAAAAAACTGAGATCCATAAAGCGAGAGTCACAGAGGCGGGCATATCACAGCGCGAGTGATACCAACCACTGCCACATCAAGCAGTCCTCTTTCCATAATCTCAGCTCGATGCAAAACGCCAGAATCCGAAAGCGCACAGCAAGGACATAAGGGAAGTCAATTCAGCTGAAGCTCGTCGAAGGACACGGTGACAAGTTCGATGCGGCCGCTAACGGTACACTCGCAACTAATCAGTCTCCGCAGAAACAGCGTCAATGACCCTCTCGCCACGTACCCAGTCACTTCCCAACTCCACACGCTCCGGCGTGTTTCAAGACTACACGCCAGCGGTAACATACCGGAACTAAGGGTAGTTCATGACACCTAGCGGGGAGCCAGCAAATGAAGGGGCAGAAAAAATTAAATGAAGTCGCCACATTTGCGCTAGTGACTGTTTCGCATTTCGATAACTTCTACACCACAGTTTCTGATGAAACAAATTCAAAGCAGTCCTCGGATTTTGTTAACGTGTAAAGAAGATAACTTTTATAACATATGATTAATGAACTGTGAAATATACACATGACCTACTTGATCAAATCTGTCATATAGTTTGTAGAGGGTGGATAGTGGGATCCGGGATAAACCATTTTTACACTAACTGATCACCGTTATCCAGAAATTAACATTAGGTGTGTCCGCCTTTCGCCTTTATGATGGGTTTAACAACGCTGGGGACTGTTTCAATGAGAAGTGGAAGAATGGAAGTCCATATCCCTCAAGAGCCGAAACTAGAGAAGGTAGTGACGCCGGGGCCCAGAGCGAAGTTGATTTTCTAATTCATCCCAATGTTGCTGCATTGGGTTCAGGTCGGAACTCTCCGCAGGCAAGTCCATTTTAGGAATTTTATGTCCAGAACCAGTGCTGCTTTATCATCAAGACGCAGTGTCGCCTCCGAACTGTTCTTCTGATGTACGCAGTATACAATGCCGTGAAGTGTGCTCATATCTTTCTGCATTTAGCGTTTTCTTAGGCGCAATAAGGGAATAACAACCCATCCACGAAAAAATCTCCATACCGCAACAACACCGCCTCTATACTGAACTGTTGGCACTAGGCATGGCGACAGATAACGTTTTCGAGACAGACGTCACTCTCAAACCGTTTCATCGGATTGCCGCGGGGTACAGCGTGATTCAGCACGCCACATCACTCTTTTCCATTTATCCACTGTGCAGTGGCGTTGTTCTTTATACACACGGCTCTGACTGCAGAAACGTGTGGCTTATGAGCATCTGGTTGATTATTCTACCTTTTTAATTCCCAACGCACTGTTATTCTTCTAGCTGGACTGCTTAGTATTTTGAGACGCACGACCGATTCCTTCCGTTGATTTCATGCGACTTTTTACAACCACCTTCCGCAACGCTCGATACTCCCTGTTCGTTAGTACATGAGGTCTGCCCTGCTTTGGTTTCGCTGTCGTTGTGACTTGGCGTTTCCTCTTCAGAATCACATCACAAACAGCTGACTTGGGCAAATTTAGAAGGGTTGAAATATCCCTGATACATTTGTTACTCAAGTGACATCCACTGAGTACTACAAGTTCTTCATCACTGAGGTCTTCTAAGCGACACATTCCGGGGTTACTTCTTCTCTAGGGACAACGCAAAACTCGCCCCCTCCCTCCATATTGGAGGGTTCGCCTTTCTCAATTCCTCTTGGGGAGCAGTTCGTACGCTTGTCATCAGTGTATGATAATCGTGACAGTGAAACGCCAGTCACGTTTTTACATTTACCGCGACGTAAGAAACGTGAGTGAGTAGGTTTCTGGTATAGTTTTAATCATCACCATAAATACATATTCGCATTTGTTTACTTTCATGAAAATTTACTGTTTTTAATTAAAGAAATACGAAGACTGTCCTTGTTAACTCTATTTCCGCTTGATACAAGCACCAAATGAATGTGTCGTGTTTCTCTCGTCTCCAGACGGAACATTCGTCTTTCGCCAATTCTCTACTATTCATATTTATTTTCCTTCGGAATTTCTGTTGTGGATTTGTTGAATCCGAGAAGTGCCTTTGGTATCTATATTCTTCCATTAGCATCATGTCGTCCTCTTCAAACCATTCCATCGCTCAACTCATGTTGATAACAAAGTTCGTAGTTAGCAGAGCAAAGATTTCCGTATTGCTAGCGCCAAAGCGGAAAGGAAGCGCACTACGTTTGATGGTTTCCTAAATGACCGACAACCAGCAGAACACGAGTAGGCACTAGCGAATGAGAACCAAAAACGACCGAAGGCAGTTCGATAGAAGTTTCTCATAATGAGACATGGGAAGGAGCGAACTGTATGTACGTTAAAGAATTTTTTATAGCCAAGATGGCGTTCAAAACTGTTTTTATGAACCGGTTTCTACAGGTACGACTGTCGTCTTCAGATCTGTAGTATTACGAATTTACATAAACTACATCTACCACCATTATTTCGTGTCAATACACATGAGGAAATGCCAATTATACATTTACATACCTCCAAAAACTTGTTTGGTTCTGCGTCATGTTCCACTGTGCGTTCATTATTCATGCCATGTTAACATCTTAGTGGATGGTATGTTTCACATTCCGCACAATTGTCAAAAATAAAATTAGATAGGTTTGCCACAAGCAAAAATATATAAAAAGCTAAAATACACCTAGTGAAACTTCGCAAGTCTACATATGTAGCACTCCTTTGATGCTTGTCAGTTGTTAAAACCCGCAACATGTGTTAAAAGTGCACATATGTGCCAATGTTTACTTTTACTGACTAGTGAAGCACATCTTGTAACCTTCTCACTCGAAATACACAGTGTATCTGAATAGCATGATGCAAAAATAAGGTAGGTAAATAACTGAAGGCACTAGAGAGTTCTTCATAGAGGTGTTCTGAAAAGCTGTTCATCTTTTCTTCGCTGGCCGCTGTAGCCGAGCGGTTCTAGACGCTTCAGTCTGGAACCGCGCGATCGCTACGGTCGCAGGTTCGAATCCTGCCTCGGGCATGGCTGTGTGTGATGTCCTTAGGTTAGTTAGGTTTAAGTAGTTCTAAGTTCTAGGGTACTGATGACCTCAGCTGTTAAGTCCCATAGTGCTTAGAGCCATTTGAGTCGTATTTTCTTCTTCCTTACTTACAAAATTAACAAAAAAAATTTAATATAACTATTTCTTTAGCAATCTAACATTTGAGAACTGTATTGATTTTTATATGGTAACTGTCTCTCAAGTTTTATAATTTACTTCAAAAATTCTTATTCATGGCGTTCATAAGTCGTATATTAGTGTTTTATGTTTTAGTATATTACTGAATACATACATTAGGCACTAAGCGCGTGCGCTGCTATCTTTATTTATTTATTTTTTTCCATAATCTTTTCAAAGTCCAAACAATTATCCTACTTAATTCCATTACAAAATACAGAGCATGAGACATTAGTCCTGATAGTTGGAACAACCGGGGGACAGGGACGATGCATAGGGTATATAATTTCACCACTGAACCTGAGAATTGTCTGTGAATATATTTAGTGGAATGGGGTGGTTAGGAGAGGGTTGGGGGGGATGGGAGAGGGAGAGAAAGGTTCAAGAGTGCAATTAAAACTCGCGGTGAATGTAGTTCGCTCATGCTCCCTATCGTTTACACCAGGAAAAGTTCTCGTTGCCTGATGCACGTTCGCTTGTGTTGGCTTCGGTGTAAACCAGGCTTTCGTCTGGAATAGTAAAAAGAATGGAATTTTTTCTCGCCGGTCATCGCGCTTTTCATTTGAAGGTGGATGCAGATTTGTATTCTGTTGATAAATCTAGAAAACAAAAAAATGTTAATTGTTCACATGGCGCGTTTCATAGAAAAGCCGTAAGTACAAAACAAGAGAAAAACAGGGCTTTTAGGGAGTCATTCCCTCCTCTCCTCTGCATAAATGGCACATGAAATTAAGCGACCAATAATGATACTTTCCTATGCACTGTAGCATGTGGTATGAATATAGTCGACACCGTAAATATAAATAGCTAGAAACTGCATTAAGCGGCCGGGACAACGACCAAGAAAAAGGAGATGAAAATTTTACGATGATTTATTAAGGACATATATAAATTAAGAACGTTGTGGTAAACGCGAGTGTGGATTGCGGATATGCGTGGAATATGTGTCGTCAAACAGAAGCACCCCGACGCCGTCAATTGGGTGTATGATGTCGCTAGACAGGTGAGAACCAAGCATTGCGTAACGCAGGACAATGCAACGGTTGCAATCGCGAAAGAGAAACTGTTTCCACGAGCTGGGCTGCGACCTGGAAAACATTGTTTGCAGCCGATGCCATTCCTGGAACACTTGGGGCCTTCCCATCTCCGCGAGCTGCTGGAGAAAGTCTTCCAGAGGCAATTCAAGGTCGTTCACAGTGCTGCCGCCATCCGAAGCGATTACACGACTTCTGATATTTGCAGTAGTCGTAAACTACCTCAGTTGATCTGCAAAATTATTCGTAGAAATCAGATAGAGGCTTTAATTCCCAGAGTAACATTCTCGTCCACATGAGGTCTCCGCAGTACTCTGTCGGTAGCTGTACGCTTACAGCTTTTCTAATCCTTTCCACAGCTGCCAGTTCCCGGTGTACTAGGAATACGATTTCGGTCTCGGTTCCTCCAACCTTCACTCAGAGACCTATTTTCACGCTAATTCTCAAAGTGTTCCAGTTTATCTACACCTTTTCCCTAAGACTTTTGCCAAATTTTAGCATTAGTTATTACGCCCCTCCAGCGGTTGTGTAGGATCTGCTGTTTGTTGCTCAGTTCTTTAGCTGGAGTCACACTTGTACGCGAGCGTAGTTTACAATTCTGCTGGATGCTCACACATTTGTTTTGCGTCCAAGTCCACTAAATTTTCAAACAGGACTCAGCTGTGCCTTGTTGTCCTTCTAGGAGTTTATATGACATACCTCTTCCAATATATTACATGGCGCAGCTCACACGGAAATAGAATATTTAAACCTACCCAGTGTCTTTTTTTTTCTAAAGTTAAGTACCCCACTATATTCCTGATTTATTCATAGTTGACTGTCTTCTTACGACTATTAATGAATCCTGGTGCTTGGCGTAACCTCTAATACATGTTACCTTCTGCAGAACGTCCCCTACGCTGCGAATGGAGCGACCAAGGTCATCTGATAAATCTCTTTTCTTCTTCTTGTTATTACATTGGACTAGAAGTACTAGGTTTATTTTTACAGTTAGTGGTTTCAGCTGCAGCTCACAGCCATCTTCAAATATAAAAATAAGAGAACAGAACCAAGCAGAGCTAGAAACAAAATCTACAAAAACATTATGAGAGGAAAAGGTTTAAGTATCATATCAGTATTGCAACATAAGAAACCTCGCAAAGCAGAAGCGCTTACGTTGTCATACCGTTCAACATAACGTGTAACAGAGCGTTTTACGTATATTCATTCATGAGAAGAGCGCATGATGAACGACACTATCTAACGACATAACCATAAAATTGTTACATTTGTTGTGAAGTGTTGTGCTCCAACTCTACCAAATATGTAAGAGAAACTTGATTTTATTTACAACCCGTATTGAACAGAAACATGACATAAGCGAATGGACAGTGATGTCCATTGTTTTCCTAGGAAATGATTTGTTTACATTTGGGTCTATTTTTAATAGCCTCCAGTAACAATTAGTAAAAAGAATTTCTCTGTTTAATTTTTTACGAAAATGGTATTCCAAAATTGGATAAGTTTCATACTTATTTCTAAACACATCTTTCGTAGCGAGGATCATCCTTTCTTTTTAAACGATGTTTGTTGAGGAAGTTTTTGAACCAGTACTAACAACAGATGAGAACTCGATATTTGTAAAGGAAGAAAAATCACTTGTCGCTTGATTTTTTTCCTTCTTCCAGTACTTCACTTTCATCTGCTTGCAACATAACTTGTCACATTTGCCTCAACCGCTGTTCAGACATTATCATCAAATGCCAGAGGCAGGTGCATAACACATCAAGTGCAACACTGTGCCGTAAAAAGTTGCGATTAGTTTCCCAGACTCCTTTCAAACAAAAAAAGTAGTTTTTACGGCAGAGACAGAATGGTACCATGCACTGAGGCCATTCCAGAGCATATACACATTTATATATATGGCTGAAATAGCAATAGCACTATGGAACTCAACATCTGAGGTCATCAGTCCTATAGAACGTAGAACTACTTAAACCTAGCTAACCTAAGGACATCACACACATCCATGCCCGAGGCAGGATTCGAACCTGCGACCGTAGCGGTCGCGTGACTGCAGACTGAAGTGCCTAGAACCGCTCGACCACTCCGGCCGGCATTTATACATAAATGCACTCAAATTTCTATAAGGTGATGTCATCCTAATTGTTACTCTCTGCCCATAACCCTCTTTTGGAACGTAGTGTAAAATGGCTCTTACATTGTGTGTCTGATATCGGTATTTCTTTTTAAACTTTTATTGTCTGCACTTTGGGTCAAGACACGCGCACATATTCCCTCAACTAACGTTGTTACTGATATTTAATACACACAGACATATTAATTTTTTACCATTACTCATTCATTATTAAAAGCATTGTTATTACTATGCTCACACGCAACTATCCAAGGAATTGAAACATGACGGAGCGAGGTGGCGCAGTGGGTAGCACATTGGACTCGCATTCGAGAGGACTACAGTTCAAACCCGCGTCCGGCCATCCTGATTTCGGTTGTCCACGGTTTCCCTAAATCGCTCCAGGCAAATGCTAGGATGGTTCCTGTGAAAGGGAACGGCCGCCTTCCTTCCCCATCGGTCCCTAATCCGATGGGACCAACGACCCCCTGTTTGGTCCCCTCCACCGAATCAATCAACCAATAAACCAACTAATTAAAAGATGTAACAATCCAAAAAAATTTAAAAACGCGGATTATTACGAGGGTAAGTCAATTATTATCCGCAATTTAATTATATTTTTATTTTGGTAGTGCTGTCGTTTTACGTTGATGACGCATGCTTTGTTTATTTGTTGTTATATCTTTGCAATTTTCAAGCTGCTGCGTTAGTTTCGTTATCGCTACCGTGCTGTTAATCGGGGTTACTCCGCTGTCTATTTGCACCAAAGAAGAGCAGCACTCAGTGATCCGTTTTGTGGTCGGGAGGCCGAAATTCAAGGAAGACTTTCGCTACAGTACGGGAACAGTGTTTTGCCACAACGGAGTGTCTGCGAATGGACTGAAAAAGTCCGAAATGGTCGGACAAGTGTTACGCACGATGAAGGAGCCGGACGACCGTTTACCGTCACAAATGAAGAAACCACTGAGCGTTCACGTGAAATGATTCTCTTAGACAGACGATTAACTATTGACGAAGTGGCACATTGTCTGCAAATTAGCCACAGTTCTGCCTACTAAATCATCCACAACAAACTTGGATTTCATAAAGTTTGTGCAAGATGGGTCCCAAAACAACTCACACAGTTGCATAAACATACGCGCTTCGACATCTGCAAAGAAACATTTGGATCGCAATGGTAACGAAGGGGACAACTTCTTACACAGGATCATTACCCGTGACAAAACATGGATCCATCATTACGAGCCGGGAAGTAAACGGCACAGTATGGAATGGAAACATCCAAATTCGCCGCGCAAGAAAAAGTTCAATACCCAACCGTCCGCAGGAAAACTAATGCTTACGGCTTTTTGGGACTCACAATGTCCAGTACTGGAAGATTATGGGGATAGAGGCACAACAATAAACAGTGTACGTTACAGTGAGATGCTTACTGCCAGGCTAAAGCCTGCAATTCGAAGAAACGCCGAGGATTGCTGTCAAAAGGTGTTGCGTTGTTGCACGACAGTTTCCGTCCGCATGTTGCTGCCCACACCACTGAAACGCTCCAGTATCTCAAATTTGAAATACTGGATCATCCTCAATACAGTCCCGATCATGCGTCTTCTACCACTTCTTTGGTCTACTCAAACAGGCATTAAGGGACCGTCGATTTGCCTCGTACGAAGCAGCTCAACCTAGAACCTTCTATTATAAGAGTATCAAGAAGCTTGTACAACGATAGACCAAGTTTCCTCTAGTGTTGTAGCTGTGCACTTTGCTATTATTTTTAAATTGGGACGTGTTATTAACAAATTTCATAAGTGAATATACACTCCTGGAAATTGAAATACGAACACCGTGAAGTCATTGTCCCAGGAAGGGGAAACTTTATTGACACATTCCTGGGGTCAGATACATCACATGATCACACTGACAGAACCACAGGCACATAGACACAGGCAACAGAGCATGCACAATGTCGGCACTAGTACAGTGTATATCCACCTTTCGCAGCAATGCAGGCCGCTATTCTCCCATGGAGACGATCGTAGAGATGCTGGATGTAGTCCTGTGGAACGGCTTGCCATGCCATTTCCACCTGGCGCCTCAGTTGGACCAGCGTTCGTGCTGGACGTGCAGACCGCGTGAGACGACGCTTCATCCAGTCCCAAACATGTTCAATGGGGGACAGATCCGGAGATCTTGCTGGCCAGGGTAGTTGACTTACACCTTCTAGAGCACGTTGGGTGGCACGGGATACATGCGGACGTGCATTGTCCTGTTGGAACAGCAAGTTCCCTTGTCGGTCTACGAATGGTAGAACGATGGGTTCGATGACGGTTTGGATGTACCGTGCACTGTTCAGTGTCACCTCAACGATCACCAGAGGTGTACGGCCAGTGTAGGAGATCGCTCCCCACACCATGATGCCGGGTGTTGGCCCTGTGTGCGTCGGTCGTATGCAGTCCTGATTGTGGCGCTCACCTGCACGGCGCCAAACACGCATACGACCATCATTGGCACCAAGGCAGAAGCGACTCTCATCGCTGAAGACGACACGTCTCCATTCGTCCCTCCATTCACGCTTGTCGCGACACCACTGGAGGCGGGCTGCACGATGTTGAGGCGTGAGCGGAAGACGGCCTAACGGTGTACGGGACCGTAGCCCAGCTTCATGGAGACGGTTGCGAATGGTCCTCGCCGATACCCCAGGAGCAACAGTGTCCCTAATTTGCTGGAAAGTGGCGGTGCGGTCCCCTACGGCACTGCGTAGGATCCTACGGTCTTGGCGTGCATCCGTGCGTCGCTGCGGTCCGGTTCCAGGTCGACGGGCGCGTGCACTTTCCGCCGACCACTGGTGACAACATCGATGTACTGTGGAGACCTCACGCCCCACGTGTTGAGCAATTCGGCGGTACGTCCACCCGGCCTCCCGCATGCCCACTATACGCCCTCGCTCAAAGTCCGTCAACTGCACTTACGGTTCCCGTCCACGCTGTGGCGGCATGCTACCAGTGTTAAAGACTGCGATGGAGCTCCGTATGCCACGGCAAACTGGCTGCCACTGACGGCGGCGGTGCACAAATGCTGCGCAGCTAGCGCCATTCGACGGCCAACACCGCGGTTTCTGGTGTGTCCGCTGTGCCGTGCGTTTGATCATTGCTTGTACAGCCCTCTCGCAGTGTCCGGAGCAAGTATGGTGGGTCTGACACACCGGTGTCAATGTGTTCTTTTTTACGTTTCCAGGAGTGTATAAATAGAAAAGTAGATCGAAGAGAGACAGTAAAATAAAAAGAACATAATCAAATAAGGCTACACTCACAGTTACACGAATTAAGACCCAGGCATGATTATAAAAGTTTTTCATAGCTGCCTTACTGATTTCCATATCAATATTCTATTTATTTATCAGCTGACCAATTGATAGAAAATAATGATGAGTTGCTTTAATTGTTTATAATAACAGACGCCAGTGTCTTACGTAAATTCGTTTTTTTAAGTGGGCAGAGTGTTTGAGTGACGATTTTGTCATATTTTTAAATGGGCAGAATGAAGTGTTTATTCCAGTGGCACCATTGGAAGGAAGTTATGTTGATAAAAGTTTGCAGCAGCCAAATAATGTGAATGAATGTGAGAGAGTACATGTTGAATTGCATATTGATGGAGGTCAAAAGACTCTAGTTTCACAAGTAAAAATACCTTTTATAAGCAATGTTGCTCATTGTCGTGCTTATGAGATTGGTGATTTTATTTCTATAAATGATGAAATGAATGGCAATGAAGCTATTAATGCTAGAGTTGGTTTGCACAGTGCTGTAGCTATTGGTGATTAAATCATTTTGTTCACAGTGCAGAAAGTGTTAGTGGGGCTGAAATCTTTCGAGTAATGTTATCGAACGCAACAGATGAGACGATGAAGACGATACTTTGAAATCAAGGGGATTAAGATCAAACATAAATGCAGTAATAAAATACGGTAGAAAATATGTAACACGTAATATGGTGCTGCAGAAGAATTTAATGATATGAGAAATGACTTAAATGTAGCAGTTAATAAATTATAGGAAGGACGCGATACACTATAGGGAAGAATGCCTGGCATTAGAAACATACAAATATAAAAGTCAGAGAGAATGGGATGAGTTTACATTCCTGTGCCAGCAGACATGTGTAAATTACTGGAAAGAGAATAATTTCATTTTCGCAAGGGAGTTGTTATAGAAGGTAAGATAGGATATTTCTTGGAAAATGACATAATAAATTGTTGATGATTATTTCGAAATAGAGCCTTTTGACGAGGAGAGGAACATAGCAACCACCCCGTCAGTTGCTTCTAAAGATAATTTTGAAGAACTACAGAGGTATTTGTTAAAGGAAGAAAAGCCTGAAGAGAGAATTAGTGCTAGAATACAACCAGTGTTGTAAGTAAAAATAAGATATCTTGAAGCAGAGGCTTTACTGGATAGGGGGAGTCAGGTTTGTAGTGAGCCAGATATGTTTGTAGAGTACATAAGAGCACACTAAGTTAATTTAGCTGTCAGTCACTTGGGTGGACATTCAACGAGCTATAGCAAAAAGCTAAGCAAGCCAGTAAGAAAGCAGATTTTGTTAACGTTCAGAATAGATGATACTGAATTTAGTCAAGCATATGTAGCGATCCCAGATGGGAGCATGAATTTTGTATGGATATGGAATAAATGGCAAAAGCAGGTGCTATGATTAACTGCTGGAGGCAACTGTTCGTTACAGTTTCATTTAACAAGGTTTTATCAAGAAATTTGGAGCTTCATTCTAACGGCGCCATGAATCAGCTAAAAACTATGCACAATGGGATCAGCTTCAGTTATATAACCAAAAGGTACTTTGTGCAGTTGATGATACAGTTATTGAGATTGTGGGGATAAATAAAGCACAGAGGGAGAAACTCACTGAATTATTAGAAGAACTTCACCCGAAGGTTCAGAATTTTAAAGATATATAAAAGCTGAGTGTATGATGAAGTGCTTCATTGTGCGTGAAGTGTGTAAAAATTATGATTGTCAGTTCTCAAATTATTTTTATTTGTCTGTCTTAATTTTAGTTTTATTAAATGAAATTATACGAGGTGAGATTGTGAAGTTTTAAGAATGGGCTTGTAATTGCACAATGGTGGTACATACATGCTACTGTGGTGCATGTCCTTCAAAATAGTCCCCTTCTGGCTGAACACACCGACTCCAACGGTTTTTCCACTTTTGTAAGCACTCCTGGAATTTTTTTTTTTTTTTTTTGATGTGTGTTAAGAACGCTCTCCGTATTTGCCTGGATGTCTTCCATCGAGTCAAATCGCTTTCCTTTCAGTTAAAATTTCAGTTTAGTAAAGAAGTAGAAGTCCGCAGGGGCCAAATCAGGGGAATATGGACGTTTTGAAAGCACAGGAATCTTGAATTTGGTCAAAAATTCGACGAAGGAGAAGGCACGATGAGCCGGAGGATTGTCATGGTGAAGAACCCAACTCCTGTCTTTCCACAGTGCAGGCCATTTCTTCCACACCTTATCGAGCAAACACTCAAGGACACATTTGTAGTATTCCTGGTTAATTGTCTGTCCTCCAGGGATAAATTCATAATGCACAGTACTGGTACAATCGAAAAAAGTTACCAACATCGTCTTCAACTTCGACCGACTTTGTCATGCTTTTTTTTGGTCGTGGTGAACCTGGAGTCTTTCACTGCGAAGACTGCACTTTGGTTTCGGGATCATATACATATTCCCACGATTCGTCACCTGTAATTACCCTATTTAACAAATCTGGGTCTTTTTTAGTCCTATTAATCAGTTCTTGTCACACTTCGAATCGGTATTGTCTCTCGTCACTTGACAACACTTTTGCAATGAATTTTGAGGACACTCGACGCATGTTCAGATCTTCAGTTAAAATTGACTGGATTGCATAGACATTTAAATTAAGTTCATCAGCCCTCAGTGTGCAGTAAGTCACGAACTTCCACAAAATTTTCATTCGTTTTACAGGTGGGAGGACTGCCGGACAATCTTCAGATGAATCTGTCCATTTTTAAATGTTAAACCAAACAAAAACATTTGACTAGCTCATATAATTACCTTCAAAAGCTGTTTTCAATAGTTCGTAAGTCTCAGAAGCTAATTTACCGGTTTTAAAACAAAATTTCACACAAACTCTTGGCTCCGTTGTTACGTCCATTTTCATGCAGACAGAATATGGCAACAAGAATTTAATTCTTTCATAATCTCTGTATAGTTTTCAATATTTTTTGTTACAGCAGTTCACCTGAACTTGGTAGTTTACTTTTCAAGTTATGTCAGAGAGGCTGAGATGGATATGTGATGAGTGAGTGGCCACTAGACAGTATGCTAATTTTTTTTTCATCCAGAAAATTGAAGCTGTCCTGAGCCAGAGTGCTAGAGGTATCAGAGGAAGTTCGTTGTTGGTGCTGGGCTGCAAGGAAACAGACTGCAGTATGAAACTTCCTGGCAGATTAAAACTGTGTGTCGGACCGAGACTCGAACTCGGGACCTGGTTCTTTCGCGGAAACGTGGTCTATCAACTGAGCTACCCAAGCACGACTCACGCCCCGTCCTCACAGCTTTACTTCTGCCAGTACCTCGTCTCCTACCTTCCAAACTTTACAGAAGCTCTCCTGTGAACCATGCAGGACTAGCATTCCTGAAAGAAAAAAAGATATTGCGGAGTTTGGAAGGTAAGAGCCGAGGTACTGGTGGAAGTAAAGCGGTGAGGACGGGGCGTGAGTCGTGCTTGGGTAGCTCAGTCGGTAGAGCACTTGCCCGCGAAAGGCAAAGGTCCCGAGTTCGAGTCTCGGTCCGGCACACAGTTTTAATCTGCCAGGAAGTTTCTTATCAGCGCACACTCAGCTGCAAAGCGAAAATCTCATTCTGGAGACTGCAGTATGTTTTGACAGTACAACCAAGAACTTAAGAACATGATGTTTTAAACATGGCTGTGATCAGCAACCATATTTAATTACAATGTCACAAATATCCAGCCAACGGGTTGCAAACAGAATTTAAATTTCTTTAACTAGTTTTCAATGCCAACTAGGCGCTCCTTCTTTAGAAGACTCTGTTACCTTGCATGTGGTTAAAAGGGGAATTGAGCGATATCGCTCTAGTCAAAACATTAAAACCACAATTAAAACATTTTCCACCTTAACAAATAACAGGTGTAGTCAAAATTTTAAAACATATATAAATTGACAGTAAGGACACTATAGTGGTATAGGATACGAGTAAATAACAGCGTCACTGTAGTGCCCATAGTGGCATATTTATATATTGGTTTAAAATGTTGACTATAACTGTCATGTATTTAGGTGGAAAATGTTTTAATTGTGGTTTTAATGTTTTGACTAGAGCGATGTCACTCAAATTTCCTTTTTATCCACATGTAAGGTAACAGTTTCTTCTGAAGAAGGCGCCCCTAGTTGGCGTTGAAAACTAGTTAAAGAATTTTAAACTCTATTTGCAACCGGTTGTCTGGAAATTTATGACATTGTACTTAACAACATGTTAAGTGAGTGTGGTGAAAGTAATTCCATGATAAATTTAAAATGAATTCTTAATTATGTTATGACTTTAATATGTCCCCTTCTGAAGAACTTATTACTACCGTTGTTTCAACCAGAACTTTACTTGAAAAATTTACTTGTTTAAGTTGGAAGTTTTGTTTTTGTTATAGATTCATAAATTTACAGATATAGGAAAAATATTATTGTTTGGTGTCCTCAAGAAAAACTGATTTTGAGGGCTATTTTAGTTTATCAAAGTAATTAAATGGTTCATTTGTTGAACAGCAATCCTGATGGATGCCACAGAAATAAATAACGTCAGCAGACAATTATCATTAACCAGGTGGATAGACACCTCACATGAACATTATGTAAATAGTTATAAAATTAAAATGTAATATTACTTTTGTTTTTCTAGTTTTAATTGTTTTCACTACCTTATCATTATCATTATTATTATTATTATTATTCTTTCTTTTCTCAGACCTTATGTCTGGCTAAATATGGAAAGTGACGCAGACCTTGATCAAGCGTGACTTTCTTTTAGCTGTATGGTATATGTTACATTCCATTTAGGAACTTTCGGGTAATTGAACATGTATCAATCATTACAGATTTCTGTAGTTGTATATATAAGTTTGGATGTAACTGTATTGCATTGATGTACTGGTGGATATTGTGTGGTATGACTCCTGTAGTTGATAGTATAATTGGTATAATGTCAACTTTATCCTGATGCCACATGTCCTTGACTTCCTCAGCCTGTTGGATGTATGTTTCAATTTTTTCTCCTGTTTTCTTTTGTATATTTGTTGTATTGAGTATGGATATTTCGATTAGTTGTGTTAATTTCTTATTTTTATTGGTGAGTATGACGTCAGGTTTGTTATGTGGTGTTGTTTTAACTGTTATAATGGTTCTGTTCCAGAATAATTATTATTCATCATTCTCCAGTACATTTTGTGGTTCATACTTGTCTGTGGGAATGTGTTGTTTTATAAGTTTATGTTGTAAGCAAGCTGTTGATGTATTATTTTTTCTACATTGTCATGTCTTCTGAGATATTCTGTATTTGCTAGTATTGTACATCCGCTTGTGATGTGATCTACTGTTTCTGTTTGTTGTTTGCAAAGGCAGCATTTATCTGTTGTGGTATTGGGATCTTTAATAATATGCTTGCTGTAATATCTGGCGATTATTGTTTGACCCTGTATTGCAATCATGAATCCTTCCGTCTCACTGTATATATTGCCTTTTCTTAGCCATGTGTTGGATGCGTCTTGATCGATGTGTGGCTGTGTAACATGAAACGGGCGCTTGCCATGTAGTGTTTTCTTTTTCCAATTTACTTTCTTCGTATCTATTGATGTTATGTGATCTAAAGGGCTGTAGAAATGGTTATGAAATTGCAATGGTGTAGCCGATGTATTTATATGAGTGATTGCTTTGTGTATTTTGCTAGTTTCTGCTCGTTTTAGAAAGAATTTTCTTAAATTGTCTACCTGTCCATAATGTAGGTTTTTTATGTCGATAAATCCCCTTCCTCGTTCCTTTCTGCTTAATGTGATTCTTTCTGTTGCTGAATGTAAGTGATGTATTCTATATTTGTGGCATTGTGATCATGTAAGTGTATTGAGTGCTTCTAGGTCTGTGTTACTCCATTTCACTACTCCAAATGAGTAGGTCAATATTGGTATAGCATAAGTACTTATAGATTTTGTCTTGTTTCTTGCTGACAATTCTGTTTTCAGTATTTTTGTTAGTCTTTGTCTATATTTTTCTTTTAGTTCTTCTTTAATATTTGTATTATCTATTCCTATTTTTGGTCTGTATCCTAGATATTTATAGGCATCTGTTTTTTCCATCGCTTCTATGCATCGCTGTAGTTATCTAATATGTAATCTTCTTGCTTAGTGTGTTTTCCCTTGACTATGCTATTTTTCTTACATTTGCCTGTTCCAAAAGCCATATTTATATCATTGCTGAATACTTCTGTTATCTTTAGTAATTGGTTGAGTTGTTGATTTGTTGCTGCCAGTAGTTTTAGATCATCCATGTATAGCAAATGTGTGATTTCGTGTGGGTATTTTCCAGTAATATTGTATCCATAATTTGTATTATTTAGCATGTTGGATAGTGGGTTCAGAGCAAGGCAGAACCAGAAAAGACTTAATGTTGTTGCATTCATGATCTAGTGCTTGCATTCTCTCTGTAAGCGTATAGCAGGCCGCGCGGGATTAGCCGAGCGGTCTCAGCCGTTGCACTCATGGGCTGTGCGGCTCGTCCCGGCAGAGGTTCGAGTCCTCCTCCAGGCATGTGTGTGTGTGTTTGTCCTTAGGATAATTTAGGTTAGGTAGTGTTTAAGGTTAGGGACTGATGACCTTAGCAGTTACATCCCATAAGATTTCACACACATATGAACATTTGAACATAAGCATATAGCAGGTTTTCAGTTTTCCCAAGTCAAACTTGGTAAGTTTGGGATTTTGAGACTTCCTTGTGTTCCCAGTCAGAAATCGGAACTTTTTTTGAGGGGTAGTGGTCTGAGTACAAGGTCGCCCCTCTTAACACTCTCTCATTCTGGACTTCCCTACAAGACTTTCTTGAAATGGCCACATGATCTATTTGAAACTCTCCTAAGAGTTTACTGAGTGAAGTTCATGTCTTCTGTTTTGTTGGTAGATGCTTAAATGCCGTTGATTTCATTACTAGGTTAAATGTTATACAGAATCCCACAAGTCGTTCTCAGTTTCTGTTAGTGCGCATCTGAGCTGGGTATTCCCCAACTATATATTTATTATTATTATTATTTTAGTATGATAAATGTCGATTGGTTCTCTCAGAACGCTGCTCACAATTTTATTTTATCTGTTGTTTCAACACTAATTATACACTCCTGGAAATTGAAATAAGAACACCGTGAATTCATTGTCCCAGGAAGGGGAAACTTTATTGACACATTCCTGGGGTCAGATACATCACATGATCACACTGACAGAACCACAGGCACATAGACACAGGCAACAGAGCATTCACAATGTCGGCACTAGTACAGTGTATATCCACCTTTCGCAGCAATGCAGGCTGCTATTCTCCCATGGAGACGATCGTAGAGATGCTGGATGTAGTCCTGTGGAACGGCTTGCCATGCCATTTCCACCTGGCGCCTCAGTTGGACCAGCGTTCGTGCTGGACGTGCAGACCGCGTGAGACGACGCTTCATCCAGTCCCAAACATGCTCAATGGGGGACAGATCCGGAGATCTTGCTGGCCAGGGTAGTTGACTTTCACCTTCTAGAGCACGTTGGGTGGCACGGGATACATGCGGACGTGCATTGTCCTGTTGGAACAGCAAGTTCCCTTGCCGGTCTACGAATGGTAGAACGATGGGTTCGATGACGGTTTGGATGTACCGTGCACTATTCAGTGTCCCCTCGACGATCACCAGAGGTGTACGGCCAGTGTAGGAGATCGCTCCCCACACCATGATGCCGGGTGTTGGCCCTGTGTGCGTCGGTCGTATGCAGTCCTGATTGTGGCGCTCACCTGCACGGCTCCAAACACGCATACGACCATCATTGGCACCAAGGCAGAAGCGACTCTCATCGCTGAAGACGACACGTCTCCATTCGTCCCTCCATTCACGCCTGTCGCGACACCACTGGAGGCGGGCTGCACGATGTTGGGGCGTGAGCGGAAGACGGCCTAACGGTGTGCGGGACCGTAGCCCAGCTTCATGGAGACGGTTGCGAATGGTCCTCGCCGATACCCCAGGAGCAACAGTGTCCCTAATCTGCTGGGAAGTGGCGGTGCGGTCCCCTACGGCACTGCGTAGGATCCTACGGTCTTGGCGTGCATCCGTGCGTCGCTGCGGTCCGGTTCCAGGTCGACGGGCACGTGCACCTTCCGCCGATCACTGGCGACAACATCGATGTACTGTGGAGACCTCACGCCCCACGTGTTGAGCAATTCGGCGGTACGTCCACCCGGCCTCCCGCATGCCCACTATACGCCCTCGCTCAAAGTCCGTCAACTGCACATACGGTTCACGTCCACGCTGTCGCGGCATGCTACCAGTGTTAAAGACTGCGATGGAGCTCTGTATGCCACGGCAAACTGGCTGCCACTGACGGCGGCGGTGCACAAATGCTGAGCAGCTAGCGCCATTCGACGGCCAACACCGCGGTTCCTGGTGTGTCCGCTGTGCCGTGCGTGTGATCATTGCTTGTACAGCCCTCTCGCAGTGTCCGGAGCAAGTATGGTGGGTCTGACACACCAGTGTCGATGTGTTCTTTTTTCCATTTCCGGGAGTGTATTATGAGCAGCAGCCATATACTTAAAAATTGCTATCCGATGTATTCATTTTAAAATTTTGAGGGGTATTGTCACAGTAAAAGACACAGCCACCGCTAAAATATAATAAATTAATTCAATATTTGGTGAGAGCTACATTTTACATTATATACAGTGAAGTGAATGCATCCTCTCTTAGCTCACAGATGTGACGTTAGGCACTAGGAGCAGGAAGGGACTTTGAGGGAAAGGCCTCACAGACACTGCTTTCTGACAGTGTGCATTAGCATGCTGACGTAATCGGTCATCACTTAGGAGCTGTTCCTCTTCCATATGCAGTACAAAATGCCATAAAATATGTTCACGTGCTTCTGCATTTATCGTCTTCTTAAGCGCAATACGTGAACCATACCGTAATCATACCACAGGGAATAGTGTGTCTTATCACTCATTTTCAGTTAGCCAACCTCCAGTGACGTTGCTCATTGGATCACCTCAAGTGTCGCTTGCCACTGACTACAGAAATGTGTAGCTTATGAGGAGCTACTCGACGATTGTGCTTAGTTCTTTACAGTTCCCTACGTACTGTCACGCTGGAGTGTTTGTAGCGCTTCAGAATTCACCTTTCCGCTGACTTAATGCGATTTTTTACAACCACCCTACGCAATGCTCGATAATCCCTATGCGTCAACATTGGGCATGCTTGCTCCTGGTTTACCCATGATTGTTATTTGATGTTTCCACTAAACAGTGACATCATCAGCAGCCGACTTGGACAGCTTTAGAAGGACTGAAATATTTCAGATGGAACTACTGAGAATTTTTCTGGGTTGTACTGCCGTGGTCCATAGAACTCTTCAGTCCCTGACGTTTTGTCCAAGGCTACGTTGGACATCTTCGGAGGTGCTCATGGTTATGCTGAGTCTTGCTGACTGGCGAGTCGGAGGTCGAAGAGCGGCCTAAATACTGTGGAAAGTGGGCGTGGTCTAGATTTCACGTGATACCATAGATAAACCTTGTCAAACATAAAAAATTTTAACTATAGATTATAGTATGTCAAAGATAAAAACTTCTCATCGATTCTGTAGCGCCACAGTCTATATATCAGGCGCTTGTAGTTATTGAAAGATTGAATTGGATTTACTTTAAGCAAATGAGCAATTGAAGAATGAAATTCCTACCAAGCCAGGAGAGGTCACTCGCTAAGCTAAATGGAGAATAAATAAAATTTCGCACTCTTATTTTATGCTGTATTTTTAGTTATTAGTTTTGCCAGTGAAATTTAACGTCACTTTAAGCGAGTGAAAGTCATACTCAAAACTACAAATTAGTTAATACATGAATGAACAGGTACTGAGGCAGCAATTTATAGACTGAAAGTGGTCATTAGCAAACAAAATAGTTAATCAGTTTTCGTATTTTTACGACACTTGGTTACGGCATGGAAAGGAAAGGGACTCTGTTTGGTAACAATGTCTGAGGACAATGACAGCAGAGCTGCTTTACAAGTTTTAACTACTACAGGTTGTTATTCAAGAAAGACAGCCATTAAAATTTGTTAAAGAAATTCCACTGGATAATGCCTGTGCAACATTAGTTAATACTCTGTGACGCCACTCTCTCTCTTTAACAACATTGTCAGTCAGATTAACGTTCATATTTTAGGTCATGATCTCATTGTTCCCCAGTACTACATTTGGTATGTGTGATTTATGACTTTTTACTTGGGGAAATTTGGACAGAATGTTCTTATAACTGCATGTGTAGCTTGTAGAGAACTTGTACCTGAGGAGCCATAGTGGAGGCGATGGAGATCAGGGAGAGAGACGAATTGAACGCCATAAATGCTGAGTGCAGCGACCTGTTGTGGTGGGAGGGGGGGAGGGTGAGTCCGGGAAGCAGCGCTCAGTGGATCCTACGTGCAGAGAGACTTCTGGCCAAAGTCCTCTCCTCCTTCCTCTTAGGATCTGGCAGAAGGGCGCCCGTGCACATACATTTTACCTGATCCAAGCGGCAGTCTGTCACGAAAGCAGAAAGTTTGCGGAAAGTGTGTGGAGGAAGCCATTTAAGAGAGACTGCTAAAAACTGAACTTTTGTGCAAACGGTGGGATGATAATAAAACTCCATACATTCTCATGTTAGCAGCTGGAACGATATGTATGGAGTGGCTGGTGTACGTGTTTAGTGGAGGCAAAGCTGTCACCCCTCCCTCACGCTATGTTCTTTTAGCGAGCGGCAAAAACATGTATTTCACGGATACAACTGTCTGGGAAGCTTAACAGTCTTCTTTCTGAAACTGGAAATCGTCGGCCCAGGAAGATTAGATCTCTCCATAAACGGTGGATTGTGGTCTCATCTAGGTATATGTTTTTTTGCCGAAACATGGCCATTATTACCGTGAGAACGACGCCTTCCTAGTCTAAAATCTTTTTTCAGACGAGAGGGATTTGGAGTTGTTGTTTGGCTCCTCTAACGATATGCAAAGTACAGGCTTGTTTGCACAGCGTGGGAACGCCGGTGCTATGTCTAGATTGGCTACAGTCAAGACGGTGGATTCAATGAGCAGAGGATAGTTCTATTGCTTTGTGCAATATTGGGACAGTTTCTTGTTTGCTAATTCGGCTCCTGTGGCGAGGCTTGGTGGAAAGTGGTTGTGATTCTTTGCGTTCTGCGTCTTCTGGTCCTGCCCTGGTGGAGAATCTCAGGTCATTCCCTAGTGGGTGAGACTTGTAGTCTGTATCTTGTTGTGGACTAAGAGCCAGCCGCAGTTTACACCTGTACCGACAATGGAACTGCACTTCATTTCGGAACTAAACCGTCCTGAGTAAGGCGTGTGATGTTTGACAATTCCAGAATGTGCCTGTGTGTCAAATTGGTTTTTGACCAGACCACCGAACGGGTGCACTTCACACTGAAATCTGTCGGAATTTCAGGGCTCTGGTAGGGAAGTTTCCCTCATTCTGATAATCTGAACGCGAGATCGCGAAGTTTGAAAATTTTCGTGGACTCGTCAGAACATTATATCTGTCGCAGCGCACCGCTCCTCGACCACAGTGAACCGTTTCCTGCTGCCGTCCGAATCAGAGTGGAAGGGTAAAATGCTGCTGCAATGGTCTGTGGTTGTTAAATGATATTCACAGCACCCTGTCTTCAGGTGAACCAGAGTATGTGGTATACTTGGTAGTAGTTGATTCCATTTGAATAGAGTTGCTCCTCACAGTGGTTTCTTTAAGTCGGATCGTGTGGTAAACGGGATTAATTCAGGGGAGAATTTGCATAGCTTCCACTCTAATGTATACTTCGCCAATTAAATACCATTCCTTCTCTGATATGCGTTTGTCATTTTCGGGTAAGATTTATTGGATAGTTGTCGTCGTAAACTTATATACGCCACTGTTCTCGCTCGCACCCTTTCAACTAGTCACCGTTTTTATTTTATTGTGGTGGTACATGCTGCTCCCGCAACTGAGGGTTCAGTCTTATTAAATTAATTAATTTGATTATTAATTTGAGGTCTGAAAGTGACCACAGCCATAGGCAACAAAATTGGCATGAGTAAATTCACTAATTCATGTACAAAAATTAAGGGTGTAGCTCACGATTTGAAGGTTATTGAAAAGATAATACATTTCTTTATGTAAAAATAATTTAGCCTCACTCAGATATATATTTATGATTAAAGCAAATTAAGTCTTATGATATAGCTGTGCACACGACGAAGAATGTAGCCAACGACAATGATGAGCTGCTGCTGTTGCTGGTTGAGAAGCACGAGTCGTTGCCAGAACCACAGATAGTTATGGGACAGACAATAGAATTGTAGCTTCCTCCACCTGTCCACTCCGACTGTGCTCTCAATATTCGCTAGTTAATCAAGTAGATGCACCTACATTAGCGCGGTCATAACTGCACAACGCGTCTGCGGGAGAGCGCAACGAACACTTCTGCACGAAAGACTCAAGTTGCTGTCTCTCCTGTCTGCTCGCAGCGCGACGGAGACTCTCCATACGTAAAGATAAATAACGGCACAGCTACTACCATTTTGTCGTTGCTATAAGTACATTTAAATAAAATTCTGTTGATGATTAACCGTCCGCAGCTCGTGGTGGTGCGGTAGCGTTCTCGCTTCCCACGCCCGGGCTTCCGGGTTCGATTCCCGGCGGGGTCAGGGATTTTCTCTGCCTCGTAATGACTGGGTGGTGTGTGATGTCCTTTGGTTAGTTAGGTTTAAGTAGTTCTAAGTTCTGAGGGACTGATGACCATAGATGTTAAGTCCCAAAGTGCTCAGAGCCATTTGAACCATTTGATGATTAACCAGCCGTTTACAATATTTACATTATAATTACACTCAATTATATACATTCACAAATAAGTACACTATTACATCCATTACGTATTAAATATAATTTCTGTAATACAGCTTACAGATTGAGAAATATTACAAGCTATCAACGGATATTAAACGTCGAAAAATTCAGGATCGAGCTGATGTTATCTGCATTTTTGGTGTTACAACCTGCTGTTCCTTACAAGATGGATATATCAGCTATAGCGATAATCCTTTATTAGTATAAACGATATTCAAGACATTATCTATTCTATTCACCTGCTCTTCCAAGTCCTTTGTCATTTCTTACACAGCTACAATGACATCGGAAAATATCGAAGTTTTAATTTCTTCTTTCTGAGCTTTAGCTCCCTTTCCAATTTTCCACGCTATTTCCTTTACTGCTTGCTCTATGTACAGACTGAATAGCATCTCTCCTTTCGCAACTATCATTTCCCTTTCATATCATTCCACTCTTACCACTGTAATCCGATTTCTGTGTAAGTTCTAGATAACGACTCGCTACCTGTATTTTATTCCTGTTACCTTCATAATTTTTCAAAGTGTAGTCCAGTCAACATTGTAAAATGCTTTTGTCCAAATCCACAAATGCTGCAAGTTAATTTGCCTTTCTTTAAACTGTTGTATATCATATGGGATCAGCACTGGCTCGGGTCTTCCCACATTGCTCGTGAAACCAATATGGTCTTCCCTGGGGTTGGCTTCTTCTAGTTTTTCTATTCTTCTGTTGATAACTCGTGTCAGTATTTTGCAAGCATGACTTTTTGTACTGAAAGTTCTGCAGTATTCATACTTGTCAGCACTTGCCTTCTTTGGAATCGGAAATATCAAGCTCTTCTTGAAGTCTCAAGGTATTTGGCCTGACTGATATACCTTGCACTTTTTTGAGATTATCGGTCTGCTCACTGGTTTCATAGGGCCACCACTAATTCCTATCCTGTGTCAACCTCTTTATCTCAGAGTAAGACTTAGACCCAACGTCTTCAGTTTTCTGCTGCATGTATTCCAATCTTTGTCTTCTCCTACAGTTTGTACCCTCTACAGCTCTCTCAAGTACTACCATGTCTTAACATAGTCCTACCATCCTGACCCTTCTTTTTGCCGATGTTCTCCACCGCTTCCTCTCTTTGTCGATTCTGTGAAAAAACTGTTCATTTCTTTCTTATCTGAGCTGTCCACAAAATTTTCAACATCCTTCTATAGCAGCACATCTTAAACGCCTGTATTCTCTTCTGGTTTTCCCACAGTCCATGGACTCACTACCCTACAATGCTGTGCTCCAAAAGCACGTTCTCTGAAATTTCTTCCTCAAGTTAAAATAGATGTTTGGTACTAGTACTCTATAATGGTTTTGACCGGGAATGCCCTCTTTGATATAGAGCTATTCTCAGTTCCTCCTTGCTTCCTATTTCATGTGGTCCCTAATTTTAATGCTAAATTTATTGCTAATCCTATTTCTGCTAAGCCCCATTACTACCTTCGATTTACTCTCAATCCACATTCTGTACCCATTAGACTGGTCATGCCATTCGACTCGTCCTGTAATTCTTCTTCACTTTCACTGAGTACAGCCGTGCCATCAGCGAATCTTATCACAGATATTCTTTCGTATTGGACTTTAATTCAACTCAGAGTTCGCACCCCCGGTAGCTGAGTGGTCAGCACAACAGAATGTCAATCCTAAGTGCCCGTGATCGATTCGCGGCTGGGTCGGAGATTTTCTCCGCTCAGAGACTGCGTGTTGTGTTGTCCTAGTCATCATCATTTCATTCCCCTCGACGCGCAAGTCGCCGAAGTGGCGTCAAATCGAAAGACCTCCACGCGGCGAACGGTCAACCAGACGGGAGGCCCAAGTTACACGCCATTTTTTTTTATCCAACTCGGAACATTTATTTTATTTCTGTCAGTGCTTCTGGAATGTATAGATTGAACTTAAAGGCTGAAAGACTGCGTTCCTGTCTTACATCCTCTCTAATCTGAATACTTCGTTCTTGGTTTTCCTGTCTTTTTCTTCCGTGTTGGTTCTTGTACATGTTGTACATTATACGTTTTCTCTATAGTTTACAATTTTCCTGAGAATTTCGATCGCAGCGCACCAATTTACATTGGCTACCGCATTTCCTAGGTCGAGAAAGCCTATGGACTTCCTTGATATTTCGCCAGTCCTGCTTCCTTAACCAAGCGCAAAGTCTATGATACCTTTACCTTTGCTGACGCCAAACTGATCACTTTTGACAAAACTTTAATCTTGTTATCCATTCCTAATTATGTTATTCTGGTCAGCAGATTTGATGCATGAACTGTTAAAGTGATTGTGCGACGGTGGTCGTACTTATTTTCCTTTTCTATCTTCGGGGTAGTGTGTATGGTATATTTCTAGACTGATGTCTAGTATACCACCTGGAGTACCTGTCAAATTCTTCTCGAGGTATTTTGTCTTCTGTCTCATTTCCATCCAATTCTTCTGTATCTGTAATACTGTCTTCAAGTTTTGCTGTTATATAGACGCTCTACATTTTTCTTCCACCCTTCTTCACATACTGCAGCCTTGCCATCTGAGCTCTTAGCATTCATACAGGTGCTTCCCTTTCCCTTTTCTCTAAAGATTTCTTTTATTCTCCTATAGTGTTGGTAGAGTTCTAACAATCACAGATAAACTTCATGAGGGGCCCCACCATTCAGAAAGTGTAGCTGTTTGATATGCCTTGTCGAGAATTGGCATCATTGGTCCATTTTTTGAAGAAAACAAGCATGCAGTTAATGTGAATTCTCAGAAATTTGTGAACATTTTTGCCGAATGTTGTACAAACTGACGTTGGGCGTGTGTGGTTTGAGAGAAAGCTGACATACAGAACGCGAACTGCAAAACGTGATTTCGATCACACTTAGCCTGGTAACCGTTGTCGTTGACGGGCAATATTTCCTGGCTGTTGCGTTCGCCACATTTAGCTCCTCGTTATCCTCTGTACTTCAGGATCAGCTAAGGTCCCATGCTCACTTGAAGGAAAATATTCGCCAAGCAGTATCCTGTTAACCTTTCGCTATGATCAAAGAATAGACCGAAACGTAAGAATTTGAGTGTGTACTGAAATATGGGACGTCATTCGCCGAATATCATTTTAAAAACTGTAATTTTAAATTTCCAATTCTATAGACACGTAAGGGAGGAAGGAATAAAAATATTTCAGGGTGATCAGAAACCGTCGGAAAACCTCGTAAGGATGCTACAGGGTAGGTTGTTCTGAGAATTAATTAAGAAAAAAATTCGATACGTTGCGCCTTTTCCCACTTAGTTAACGCTGAAGTTAGCCAATCAAGCCGTTAGTGTCAGTTGTTCTCACAGCGCAGACGATATCGCACGAGATTGCTAAGCCTTTGGCTCCTGTTCGTCCTTACTACAGTCCCATATCCAATTTTTATATAGCTCTCTTCTTCGATTTGAGGAAACCAAATGAAGAACACATTTGCCGACACCGTCTCTGGCGGGCCGTTTGAATTTGCGTGCGCAACGGCCTGATTGGCTAACTTCAATGGTAAGTAAGTCGGGAACGACGCAACGTGTCGAATTTTTTTCTTAACAACTATTTCCCAGTACACCCTGTCCTAAAAAACCTTACAATCTTTTCAGTCTGTTTCTGACCACCCGGTATAGACCCGGTACAGATCAAACAAGAAAAAATGCCCAGTAAACATATGCTATAAAAAGCGTAGTGCAATGAGCGCTTGCTCATCTTCACTAATCTGTAACACATGTCTTCTACCGCAATGTCTTTGCTACCACGAACGACCTACAGAATGTAGTAAGCAAATGAGGACACATTTCTCTGTTATTGTTCATGGATACAGCATGAAGTAAGCACCTGTTATTGTCGTTACTGTAAACTGTGTTCACAGTTCTGCGTAAGAGCAGCCCACACATTAGTTCTAATGGATCCAGTTTTTGTTGCGACAATGTTTTTACATTGTAGTTCCATCTTTGCACTAAACAGCATTGTTTACCACATTCCGTAGGTCGTTCGTAATAGCAAAGAGCTTGTAGTAGAAGAGGTGCGTTCCACAGCAGAGAAGATCAAAAAGTGTTCATAGCTCTTGAGGCATGCACGTTAGAGTCCACGTTCACTGTTCGTTTTATTTATCTCTTTCTGGTGCATACTACCACTACTCAAAATATGGAGCACTTTTCTTAATGCAGTGTATACTGGACTTTCAAATAAGCGAGTTTGGTTGCCACACCCTATGTAATGATTATGCTTGTTGCATTAGTTTTTCTACTCTCTCTTCACCCTACTAAGTTAAAGTCTCGAATACTATCAGCACAAAGGAGTTAATTGCTTCCTCTAGCAGAAAGCACAAGTCATCCTAAGCTTTCAAGTTGCGACTAATTATCTGAAGAAACACCTCCGTCATCGAACCAAAGACAGAGAGTAATATGAGGTCACAAAAAAAGAGTATCGTTTGTGGCTTGCCGGTGTTAACTGCCCCTGTTTACGTCATGCGGGCTGCTGAGGTCGCAAACGGGACACACGTGACGTAAGCGGCGGAGCCAGCCAATCAGCAGCCAGTTGACGCGCGGCGTCGTGGTGCCGCGTCCGGGGTCGCAGCCTCAGGCTGCCGTCGAGGACAATGGAAAGACCGTTCCTGTACTACACGTATAATGATAATTGAAACCAATGGCTGTATTGTAATCCAACGACGTTTGTTCAACACATGCCACAAGTGTCAGCGCCAAAAAGCGTCATCATCAGGCCCCAAGCGTAATCTGCCATCACTCTACGAACCACAGTGTCAAAGGCCAACGAACTCTTTGACATTGCAGTTCATACGTTGATGAAAGATTACGCTTGCGGCCTGAAGATGACGTTCTTTGGCGCTGAAACTGGTAGCATGTTTTAAATAAAAATTGTTGGATTACAACACAGCTGTCGATTTCAATTATCTGTATTCAAGTACTTCATGTGTGGCTGTTGCCCCACTCTCCTCGATGGAGTATTAGTGGACTCCTGGAGGTGATCCACGTGTGTGCCGCAATACAGCCGGCTTTGTCCCAAAAATAAGGAAGACTTTAAGCTGATGTTTGCATGCGTTTAAGGCCTTGTACACAGTAGTATAAAACATTGTTCGATTTTGGTATCTAGACAGTGTCTATAGACACTCAAGCTATTTTGTATGTAGATAACTGAGAGAAATTTCTTGTCTTTAGACACACTTTTGCAACAAAACCGCAGAACCTTCGACTCCCGTTTGAGATGGGAGACACGAGTCAATTCTTAGACAATGTAGCGTAATATTTCATAGTGTAAACTTGTTGTTAGACATAGACCCAGTTATTCTTCTTGCATCGTGGAAACTGTTTCAGACTTTTTTATCTTTGTTTTTCTTATTAGCAAACATCACTTATCAGCACGGGGCCAACGGAGAAATTGTTATAGCTGATTTTCAGACAGCTTCAAGTTTACGGCAAGTTAGTAATTCCGAATATAAAAATCGCAACGAAAAGAACTTAATTATATAAGATCTGGCCAAAGAAATTAAGTATCACTGATTGATGTTGAAAAAAATGTGCTGTTTTCTACTTTCAAAGTCGAAAGTAACTTACAGCTGAAAGAAGCCCCTCTGCATAGAGTCATACCAACAGTTGACGGAGTTCATGAGCAGGAGTCAATAAATAGGGTAGAACGCTCCAAATTTTTGAGTGTACATATTTATCAAAACTTGATCAGGAAGAGGCAGATTACTGAGCTTTTCAATTATAGATACTCTTGCTCTCCGTGTTATTGCTAATCCCGGAAACAAACGAATCAACCTCCTGACATATCTTGCACAGTTCCACCCTATAACGTCTTATGGAATAAGCAAGTAATAAAGCAATTTTTGGACTACTGCAGGTACTATCTACAACTTGGAGAAGATGTTTTCTTGAAGTATTTAATATTTGTTTCGTCTATGTCTCACTTTTATCATCAACGATATACGGGCGAAAGCACATGTCTGTAGTGGGTGGACTACATGAGGAACCTGTAACCTCCATCGCATTAATGCTACTAATTGAGAAAAAGTAATTTTTGATAAATTATATAATTGTTATTAGTCTTACAAAGCTGTGATAGTAGTAATGATCTTCGAAAAATATTTTAGTTTCGTGACTGAAACAGAATCAAATCGTACAGGTTTTTACCATCAGAAAATTTCATTTTATCCCTCAGGGGTAATTACCCCCAGGTGCGAACCACTGATCTAGACTGTCTATACACATTGTCTGGCTACATGTATATAGACAGTCCCTCTAAAAGGTCTATAGACAACCTCCCGAGTTTGCATGCAAGGACTCTCAGTGTGACATTTTATGGTACACGTAATTAGTTTATGTCTACAGGTCAAACAAGACTCGGACTACGACACTACCATCTTTTATCCTCCGCTACCATGGACATGTTTTGTTTTTATAACTGTACTTATAAATGAACTGTATCCAAGTACTGTGTTGACCCCTTAAACAAACCCAGCTCTTCCGTCTATCAAAGTGACCATTTTCTCCCATTTCCTATGGTAGCGGCGAACAGTGCGAGGGAGGAACTATTTTTGGTGAGCCTCGGTGTGCTCTTGAATCTCCCTAAATTTACCATAACGATGTTTTCTCGAGATATACTGAGGAAGTAACATATTGGTTGGCTCTTGTAGGAACGTGCGCTTTCGCAGTTTCTTCATTACACTTCGCCATGGTGGACAGTGCCTCTCGTGTAGTGTCTGCCGCTGGATTCAGATGAGCATCTCTGTGACGCTTCCGTGGTTGCTGAAGCAACGTGTGACGAAACAGTCTTCCTCACAGTCATCAATACTTTAACGACGACAGTACAAAGTCTGCAACGGTGCTTGTGGACTTCCTCGATTTTTGTTTTCTCTCCAGCTTTGCAACTACAACCCGTCAGTGGCAGTCTCTGTGTGAGTACATTTTAAACGTTTACATTCTTTTTTTTAACTTTCCTGGGAATGAGGAAGACTGCTCACAATTGACTTTAATTGTGTTTCTGCACGTCAGGAACCTGAAAGCACGGTCTCTAAAATTGTTAAATACACTCTAAGACAAAAAAAGACACACCACGAAGGAATTATCTGTACATGTACAGAAAACCAAATTATTACCATTTCACAAAAATTGGATGCTTCATTCAAGAGAAAGTGCTTCGGCTTGGCATTGACTGGAGCTCTCAGGTTATGAGGGCGGGCATCATGTTGCTGAAATATAAGCACGGAATGGCTTGCCTGAAAGGTATCAAAATCGAATGTAGAATATCTTCGACGTACCATGTGCTTTTAGGGTTCCGCGGATGACAACGAAAGAGGCCCTGCTACGAAATGAAATGTCACCTCAGAGTATCACACCTGGTTGTCGGGCCTTAGGGTGGGTGATAATTAGGTTGGTATCCCACTGTTGTCTGGCACTTCTCTACACCCCATTTCGGCCTGGAATCTCACTGATTGGAGTAGCAGTGCTTCAAATTGAAGCCTAATACCATAGAACTCGTGTGCGGAGACGCCTCGCAAACCAAGGGAATAGGAACCTGACTACTTCCCGCCATACAGCCCGACAGACAGGGATTTTGGTATGGGGTGCCATTTCATTTCATGGTAGAACCACTTTGGTTGTCATTTGCGGCACCCTTGCAGTACAGAGGTACGTCGTCGATTTTCTATGCCCTGTTTTGCTGTCCTTTATGGCACACCATCCTGGACTTACACCTCAGTAAGATAATACCCGCACACGGCGAGAGTTTCTACTTTTTGCCAAACCCTACCTTGGCCAGTAAGGTCGCAGCATCTCTCCTCAGTTGAGAACTTTTGAATCATTATGGGGACCTCTAACTAGCAGAGGAATTTGACGATCTAACGAGCCAATTGCAAGAATTTGGCACGATGTCCCTCAGGCTGGCAATCAACAACTCTGTCAATCAATGCCAAACCAAAGAACTGCATGTGTAATTGTCAGAGATGTTATTGAATTTATGTTATTTATGTTATTTATGTTATGATGTTATTGAATTTCTCAGTTTGTGAAGCTCTTTTCCTCGAATGAATCACCCAATTTTTCTGAAATTGTAATCAACTGTTTGTGCTTGAACCTCACATCTGCCGATTTTCGTCCCATTCAAATAATTTCTTTGTGGTGCGCCATTTCTTTTGTCTCCTTAAAGTGTATTTTAGAACGTGTTAATAGTTCACGATAACCAGACTGAACCTCTCTGCTCCTCGTTTACAGAACCTTTTTTCGATCTCGGCTTGGTTGTGCATTCACCGTGTATGGGTCTGCAAGACCCCCCTGCTTAAAAATACTCCGTGAACAAGCCCCATACCGATCCTCTGCGCTATTTGTGAGCGCCGCTCAACATCTGGCGACGACAACTCATCGAGCGACAAGGCTGCATACCATACAGTTCCCCACCCGCTAGCTGGAAGACTTTTTAGTAATCCACAGAAGCTATGGAATCCATGTGAATGACTACCTTTTACAGATGGAGGTGACTGATTTAATAATTTTTTAGCAAGATTGGAGCACAGATCCACCTTGACTCCTGAAGAGGTACATAATTTATTCAGATATGTCAAATTTTAAGAAAGAACGTATTTTATATTTAACCTTTAAATCTTCGCTTTGAAACAGTTTAGACAGGCGTCATGGTTTCAAAACTAAGATGACGGTTCAAGAGACAAGATTCCTTTAAGCGTTCAGTTATGTTCCGCAAATGTCTTCGCAATTCGCGTTTCCAATGAATTCGCTGTATTCAGTGCAGAGTTAAATGTAATCGTGAAAGCTATGGAAGAGATGAAGCGTCTTCAACGTAAAAAATTTCTCATGCGCCCCTATGCCCTTTGTGACCTACTGGAGCTACAGAAAATGTACCCCGTGTAGAAAAGAAGCGAAACATTTTAGGCATCCTTCTTCCCTGATGGATACCAGAGTGCGTGAGAATCTGTGGGCCGAACGAGCAGGCACAGCAGCCAAGGAAACAGGCAGGGGAAACAATGCGACACAATATGCCATTCCGTTGCAGGCTGTCATTACCCTATTCAGAGAGCCTTGCAGCTAGGGGACGAAGAGTGTCTGCTATTGAGAGACTATAGAACTTCGATCGGTGAAGCCAGCTCTCACGCCGTGGTGAGTCACACTGATCTGTGTAGCGGGAAGAAGCAACCGTGATCCACCTCTGAACATGGCACTGTCCGCTGACATACGGCTTCATACTCCGGCGACAGTAGCCTCCAGTCTGTTGTGCCTGTGGCGATCAAATCACCGTACGCCACATTTTTACTGAGTGCGTTATGCAGAGTGAACATTAATAAGGATTCCTGACTGGAAACTGAGGAAAAAAGGTACTATGAACATGTTTCCGGAAATGCATCGATGCCACAGTAGATGGCGCTTGCGAATGAGAGTTCCTGTGGTCATGTACCTTGTGTTCCTTGTGTGTTGCAGTCTGTATGATTGACAACTTACTGCGAGCAGCAGAATGGCCAGATATTCATGTTGGGAACAAGTCGAGATGGTGCTTGTCTATGTCAAGCAGATGAAAAAGGTTGAGAGGCAACACGACTATATCAAAACATGTACCCTCACAGACGCTACCCATTACACAAATTGAAAGTCCTTTCTGGACTTTAGTGTCATCATTGTTTCTTTCAACCAGACGAACGTGCGGGGTGGCGTCGCACTGTGCCTTCACTAGATTTGGAGGATCGGTTTCTACAGGATAGTGAGACGAACCTTAGTACAAGCTCCAGGCAAGTGGCCCGCCAATATGGTGTAAGCCAAAGTACGATTATGTGTATACTGCATGACAACCGCTAGTATCCCTATCACCTGCAACGAGTGCAACGCTTATCAGCAGCGAATTTCCCTCTACGGGACGGACTTTGTCGATGGTTTTCGCACAAGACCATCACAATTACGGGATTTCTGTCATCAGTCCTTTGCCATAAGCATCCTTTACCAGAACTGGCGTCACCAATCTGCATAATCGTCATCTATGGGCTACAGAGGAACTTTCACTCGCCAGTGCGATCTACCGTGGCAACGATGCAATTCCGGCCACATGTTCAGAGTACCATTTTTCCATTTCCAGTCAGCAATCCGTCCCTGCAGTTTGTGCGTTAAATTAATGCATTTATTGTGACGAGAGATCGAAGCAAATATAAGTGGGGATCTGACAACTACAGTTATTTCAGCGCATAGATGAGTGTGGTAAAGCTTTTAAAATTGTTTGTAGTGTCTGATATAACGTGTCACAATGTCTGAGTAACCCTTTTTATGTAAAGGATTTTTAATTGTTATTGAAGTTTAACTATTCTGCCACTTTTCTCACAAAACCTCCAAAAATTGTAGTACAGCCACTAAGGACCTAATAGTCATGCCTCGAACAAGCAGGTTAGCATAATTTACAGAAGGTGTCAGTGAAATTAACTACGATACTGATGAATGTAGTTAAAGTCAACTGTATCTGCAGCTACAGAAGGAAGCCAGGGTTAAAATAACTATCAGCCTGCCAAAAAAATACATCTATCAAACGTGGAAAACCAATGGCGGTTGCGTGGTTTTTCAAAATTTTGTGGCGCTGGGGAGAAGTATCTTTGAATTTTAAAGTTATCAGTGAAACTGGGATCATAGAGTTAAGCTGTATCCTATGTTGTTGTTGTTGTGGTCTTCAGTCCTGAGACTGGTTTGATGCAGCTCTCCATGCTACTCTATCCTGTGCAAGCTTCTTCATCTCCCAGTACCTACTGCAGCCTACATCCTTCTGAATCTGCTTAGTGTATTTATCTCTTGACCTCCCTCTACGATTTTTACCCTCCACGCTGCCCTCCAATACTAAATTGGTGATCCCTTGATGCCTCAGAACGTGTCCTACCAACCGATCCCTTCTTCTAGTCAAGTTGTGCCACAAACTCCTCTTCTCCCCAATTCTATTCAATACTTCCTCATTAGGTATGTGATCTACCCATCTAATCTTCAGCACTCTTCTGTAGTACCACATTTCGAAAGCTTCTATTCTCTTCTTGTCCAAACTATTTATCGTCCATGTTTCACTTCCATACATGGCTACACTCCATTCAAATACTTTCAGAAATGTCTACCTGATACTTAAATCTATACTCGACGTTAACATATTTCTCTTCTTCAGCAACGCTTCCCTTGCCATTGCCAGTCTACATTTTATATCCTCTCTACTTCGACCATCATCAGTTATTTTGCTCCCCAAATAGCAAAACTCCTTAACTGCTTTAAGTGTCTCCTTTCCTAATCTAATTCCCTCAACATCACCCGACTTAATTCGATTACATTCCATTATCCTCTATTTGCTTTTCATCTACATCTACATGACTGCTCTGCATTCACATTTAAGTGCTTGGCAGAGGGTTCATCGAACCACAATCATACTATCTCTCCACCATTCCACTCCCGAACAGCGCGAGGGAAAAACGAACACATAAACCTTTCTGTTCGAGCTCTTATTTCTCTTATTTTATTTTGATGATCATTCCTACCTATGTAGGTTGGGCTCAACAAAATATTTTCGCATTCTGAAGAGAAAGTTGGTGACTCAAATTTCGTAAATATATCTCGCCGCGACGAAAAACGACTTTGCTTTAATGACTTCGTTCCCAACTCGCGTATCATATCTGCCACACTCTCTCCCCTATTACGTGATAATACAAAACGAGCTGCCCTGTTTTGCACCCTTTCGATGTCCTCCGTCAATCCCACCTGGTAAGGATCCCACACCGCGCAACAATACTCTAACAGAGGACAAACGAGTGTAGAGTTAGCTGTCTCTTTAGTGGACTTGTTGCATCTTCTAAGTGTCCTCGCCTTCCCGACAATATTATCTATGTGGTCCTTCCAACTGAAATTGTTCGTAATTTTAACACCCAGGTACTTAGTTGAATTGACAGCCTTGAGAATTGTACTATTTATCGTGTAATCGAATTCCAACGGATTTCTTTTGGAACTTACGTGGATCACCTCACATTTTTCGTTATTTAGCGTCAACTGCCACCTGCCACACCATACAGCAAACTTTTCTAAACCGCTTTGCAACTGATACTGGTCTTCGGATGACCTTACTAGACGGTAAATTACAGCATCATCTGCGAACAATCTTAGAGAACTGCCCAGATTGTCACCCAGGTCATTTATATAGATCAGGAACAACAGAGGTCCCAGGACGCTTCCCTGGGGAATACCTGATATCACTTCAGTTTTACTCGATGATTTGCGGTCTGTTACTAAGAACTGCGACCTTCCTGACAGGAAATCACGAATCCAGTCGCACAACTGAGACGATACCCCATAGGTCCGCAGCTTGATTAGAAGTCGCTTGTGAGGAACGGTGTCAAAAACTTTCTGGAAATCTAGAAATACGGAATCAACTTGAGATCCCCTGTCGATAGTGGCCATTACTTCATGCAAATAAAGAGCTAGCTGCGTTGCACAAGAGCGATGTTTTCTGAAACCATGCTGATTACGTATCAATAGATCGTTCCCTTCGAGGTGATTCATAACGTTTGAATACAGTATATGCTCCAAAACCCCACTGCAATCCGACGTCAATGATACAGGTCTCTAGTTCGATGGATTACTCCTACTACCCTCCTTAAACACTGGTGCGATCTGCGTAATTTTCCAATCTGTAAGTACAGATCTATTGGTGAGCGAGCGGTTGTATGTGATTGCTAAGTAGGGAGCTAGTGTATCAGCGTAATCTGAAAGGAACCTAATCGGTATACAATCTGGACCTGAAGACTTGCTTTTGTTTATGTTCATCTTGTACCCTCCTTTCAAGACACTGTCCATTCCGTTCAACTGCTCTTCCAAGTCCTTTGCTGTCTCTGACAGCTGTGTCCTATATATCTACTATATCAATAAAGAATTGGTCTGTGTTATCTCCTTTGAGCGTCAAACTGTTTTGATAAAATCATTATGAAATAAGAGTAAAGCATACTACTGCAATTAAATGTGTAAGTATTAAGTTTAATGCTTAAGCAGACTGAACACATCACTCTCTGGCGAACTGGAACCAACTGTGTCAATTTCCATGACTGATTAAAACTGTCTGGCGAACTATTAATCGAACCCGGGTTCTTATGCTACTTGGACTATCAGCGAAGGCGTGTGTCAGGCCCCATCTTGCAGTTTTGCTCATGTAAGGTAATTGTCCACAACTCCTAATCCCAGTCTATTTCCCTGATAAGGAAGTTTAATGGAAAAGTGTAACGAAAAATTAATTATGAGAACAGCACTTAAGCTTCTGCTAAGCCGTTGCAAGCATACCCTTTTCCCCAGAAGCGCTATTCCACCAACACTTGCAGAAAATATGTTTAAAATATGGACACCAGAGTAGGAATGTGCTGGTATACCACACCTGCAAGGTGAGCAATGAGCGTGCGCGGATAGATTTGAATATTTGCTGCTCCATCTCATTTGGAAATGACTAGCTGTTCCTCCACCAACGTTGTTTCCCACTCATCAATGATCCACCTTGTCCAGGAATATGTGTCCTTTGATACTTGTACTGTGAATTAAAACTGGGACAAACTAAAAATGGCATAAAACACTTTTGCTTCCAAGCTGTCAACTTTGATGACAGTGGCATCGCGAAGGTTCCAGGATCCACAAATCCAAACGTTGAGTTTGTTCATCAAACCTTTATGCCATTCGCAATTTTTTATTTTTTATTACTTATGCATTACGTGTTTTTTTGGATATTTTGTTGTTACTTATGTTCATTTCTGATTTCTGGACCGAATATGAGCCGTTTTAATCTGTGAAAATGTTGTATGATTTACTTGTCCGTGTACAGCACTGGCGGCCAAGATTTCGATTGGCGAGCCATGCCCTGGCAAGTGTGCAAAGGCGCCCAGCCTCGCTTTCTTCCCCTTACCCCCACCGCCACGCCAGGCTGTCTGAACGAGAGCGGGGTGAAGAGGGGGTAACAGCGAACGTGCCGCACTTAAATGGCAGTGCAAGTCACACTGTAAACTACTTGGTTTTATTTTTCACATTTCTCAGCAACATAGGTCAGAAACAAAACAAATTTTCGGTATTATTTTGATTAATTTTTGGCGCACTGAAGACGTAATATAATTTTTATCTGATACAGACTGTCGGCATACGAATAGAAGCAGACAGCTTCACAGGGTTTTTCACTCAAGTTGCCACATAATCATGACTTATTTTGTTACATAACCGGAAAAAGGTGTCTCACACAAATATGTCGATAGTAATACTGTAGTACTTTTCCAATATCATTATGGAGACTTCTGAACTCTGCCTGAGGAGAGCAATGTAGACGTTCTGGACAGTTTTGAAGTAAAAAGTTTTGTCATTAAAACTGGAATTACCATGCAGATCAATCACTTACGTCGGCACATGCACAGGGGCGCTTTCAACTGAAATGGCAAACGGTCTCGATAGCAGACTGACAGTGTCCTCAAAATCTTTATAAAATTGTTCTTGGCATTGTTTCACCACCACAATGAATTCTTCAAACCTCACGTTTGGTATAACGCCAATGAGTTTAGGGAATCAGACTGTCTTAGACTGTCGATTTCCTTTTTAAATGCATCCCCATCAAATCTGAAAGACGTTATCTTGCAACGTCTTACTGTGGACAGTGTGCACTCAAGGCCACTTAAAATGCAAGTCTTAAGTGCGTTTCGGACGCTCTAATTTTCGTTCTTGCACTCTTTTTTCCTTCAACAATAGCGAGTTTTATATCGAAAAATTGCTCGCCATGTCTTTTGACTTAACCAACGTACTTCACAGTAATATATATAGCCTCCATACTCTTTTAGTTCCGTTGCAGCTGACAGTGGAATAATGTGTGCGTCATCAGAAATTTTTCTGTTCGTATCAACGATTTCCTCACGTGCTCCAGGCCTTCAGATTTTGCATAATGTACTATTTTACGTACAGAACAATAAACCCCTTCTGTTGACTGCTGTAATTTTTTGCTCTTTCATTATCAACTACATATTTAAATTACTTCTGCATGGTTCTGTAATGTCGTTTCATAGCAAACATACAGTAGCTGTCGCTAAGCCGACTTGAGAATTCTAATCCCTCTCTTCCGTCATTCCCACAGATTTTAAACGACTGCGATGCTGATGTAGCGTTTCGAATTATAGCCTTCAGGCAAAGTACCTTTTTCTTGTTGTTATAAATCACGTGGTCCAGCATTTATTGTGTGTTGCTTTTTCAGTATAATTTAATTTACGTATGCGTGGGAACTGTTATTGACCCAAGTCATAGTAAGTATGGTAGGTTCTTGGCTCAAATCCTGAATTTTACTTTATATAGAGAAAACTGTCTTACGTCCGTAAAAACGACTGATAGAAATTCATATTATCTTGAAAACAAACTTTACCGATTGAATCTAGTTGAAAATGGTGCTAAATACACTCCTGGAAATTGAAATAAGAACACCGTGAAGTCATTGTCCTAGGAAGGGGAAACTTTATTGACACATTCCTGGAGTCAGATACATCACATGATCACACTGACAGAACCACAGGCACATAGACACAGGCAACAGAGCATGCACAATGTCGGCACTAGTACAGTGTATATCCACCTTTCGCAGCAATGCAGGCTGCTATTCTCCCATGGAAACGATCGTAGAGATGCTGGATGTAGTCCTGTGGAACGGCTTGCCATGCCATTTCCACCTGGCTCCTCAGTTGGACCAGCGTTCATGCTGGACGTGCAGACCGCGTGAGACGACGCTTCATCCATTCCCAAACATGCTCAATGGGGGACAGATCCGGAGATCTTGCTGGCCAGGGTAGTTGACTTACACCTTCTAGAGCACGTTGGGTGGCACGGGATACATGCGGACGTGCATTGTCCTGTTGGAACAGCAAGTTCCCTTGCCGGTGTAGGAATGGTAGAACGATGGGTTCGATGACGGTTTGGATGTACCGTGCACTATTCAGTGTCCCCTCGTCGATCACCAGAGGTGTACAGCCAGTGTAGGAGATCGCTCCCCACACCATGATGCCGGGTGTTGGCCCTGTGTGCCTCAGTCGTATGCAGTCCTGATTGTGGCGCTCACCTGCACGGCGCCAAACACCCATACGACCATCATTGGCACCAAGGCAGAAGCGACTCTCATCGCTGAAGACGACACGTCTCCATTCGTCCCTCCATTCACGCCTGTCGCGACACCACTGGAGGCGGGCTGCACGATGTTGGGGCGTGAGCGGAAGACGGCCTAACGGTGTGCGGGACTGTAGCCCAGCTTCATGGAGACGGTTGCGAATGGTCCTCGCCGATACCCCAGGAGCAACAGTGTCCCTAATTTGCTGGGAAGTGGCGGTGCGGTCCCCTACGGCACTGCGTAGGATCCTACGGTCTTGGCGTGCATCCGTGCGTCGCTGCGGTCCGGTTCCAGGTCGATGGGCACGTGCACTTTCCGCCGACCACTGGCGACAACATCGATGTACTGTGGAGACCTCACGCCCCACGTGTTGAGCAATTCGGCGGTACGTCCACCCGGCCTCCCGCATGCCCACTATATGCCCTCGCTCAAAGTTCGTCAACTGCACATACGGTTCACGTCCACGCTGTCGCGGCATGCTACCAGTGTTAAAGACTGCGATGGAGCTCCGTATGCCACGGCAAACTGGCACACTGACGGCGGCGGTGCACAAATGCTGCGCAGCTATCGCCATTCGACGGCAACACCTCGGTACCTGGTGTGTCCGCTGTGCCGTGCGTGTGATCATTGCTTGTACAGCCCTCTCGCAGTGTCCGGAGCAAGTATGGTGGGTCTGACACACCGGTGTCAATGTGTTCTTTTTCCATTTCCAGGAGTGTGTAATACTGCGCAGTGCTGTAATAGAAATATAATTTCAAGACAAGGCAACCAATAGTCTACAAGCAACTTTATTCAAACAGAATTATTCAACAAATACTGAAGTTAAATGATTAAGTTTTGTGTAGCATTGCACTGTTTACTGAGTGTAGAAAGAGTACTGCTATCGACAAAGGTATGATGTGGCAAGTTGTATTCTTTACACGCTGCTGATTCTCTGGGACTTCCGGAGCTGAGCATGCCTTTCCTCCACTAGGGGCATCCTCTTGCTGTTTCACGTTCCACAATGCCGAACCACCACAGTCCCGTGCCGCATGCGAGGAGGGAGTCGTCGTTCGTATTTCACGCGGAATTGTCGCGTACACTTGAGTCGCACCAATTTTTTTTTTTTTTTTTAGCTGCTCGCTGATGTGATGTAGTATGAGTTTTGAAATTTTCCATTGATTGCCAGGGCAACAATGAGTCATTATGCAATTTATTCGTGAAGTTACACTAAATCAGTATCGTTATTCTTGTAGCATCGCCGGCCCTTAGTGGCCGAACGGTTCTAGGCGCTTCAGTCTGGAACCGCGCGACCGCTACGGTGTCAGGTTCGAATCCTGCCTCGGGTGTGGATGTGTGTGATGTCATTAGGTTAGTTAGGTTTAAGGAGTTCTAAGTTCTAGGGGACTGATGACCTCAGATGTTAAGTCCCATAGTGCTCAGAGCCATTTTGAGCTATTTTGTAGCATCCGTTGACGAGAATTGTTATAAACTGAACAGTTATAAAGGCTACCTCGGACTGTAAGAAAATATAGCTGCAGATTAATTTCTTTGGTTCTCTTTGTTTTGATCAGAACCATGCAGAGTATTTTCCTAACCTTTAATATCAAGGAGTGAATATCTCAGTAATTAAAGCCTTAATGTAAAGTACATAATAAATATTACGGACGAAACTTGACTCGATAGCTTTCTCATGAAATAGCTAATGATGACTGTTAATTATTCATTGATATTTGGGTTACTCATCGTTACTAACTGTACTACAGATCGTAATTTTGTTTTGCTAGCATTCTTAATTGCAGTCTTATGTCACCTAATTCTTGCGTCACCTAATACAGACGATTTACAATCCACGTTGTTTTGTATTTTGATTACAGTATATTTCGGATAAGTGTAAATAACACGATCACAGTCAGTATTTTGTGACGGGGTACTATAAGTTTTGCTGAACAATGATCACTTCATTGTTAGTTCTTGCAAACCATCAACTGGTTTCTACTAGCATCCGTTGACGAGAATTGTTGTAAATTGAACAGTTATAAAGGCTTGCAAACCAACAACTGGTTCTCCCAAAACGCCTGCCTTTTCTGGGGTCGGAAGACTGCTACTCGTCTATCAATCGCAGTCTAAGATAAATTCAGGCAGTTGCTTAAATCCTCCCCAGTGTCACTGTTACACTTTGTTGACTGCTTTTTCACGTACACTGTTCAGCCAGAACATTACGACCACCTACCTAACAGCCGGTATGTCTAACTTTGGCATGTATAACAGCTGCGACGCGAGATAGCGTGGGAGCAGTCGTGCCTTGCTAGGTCATTGGAAGGAGTTGGCACCGCATCTGCCCACGGAAATCGCCTAATTCCCGTAAATTCCGGGGACGTGGTCGATGAGCTCTGACGTCACGTTCAATCACTTTCCAGATGTGTTCGATCGGGTTCATATCTGGCGAGTTGGGGCGCCAGCACATCAATTGGAACTCGCCGCTATGTTCCTCTAATCACTCCATCACACTCTTGGCCTCGTGCCATGCCGCATTATGTTGTCAAAAATGGCACTGCCGTCGGGAAACACGATCGTCATGAAGGGGTGTGCTTGGTCTGCAGCCAGTGTACGATACACCTTGGCCGTCGTGGTACCTTGTACGAGCCACTCAGGAATCATGGATGCCCATAGCATAATGGAGCCGCCGCCAGCTAGTTTCCTTCCCGCACTACAGGTGTCAAGGAATTGTTCCCCTGGAAGACGACGGATTCGCGCCCTTCCATCGGCGTGATAGTATCGGGATTCGTCAGACCATGCAAGCTCTGCCACTGCGCCAACGTCCAGTGGCGATGGTCATGTGCCCATTTCAGCCGTAGTTTGGCGATGTCGTGGTGTTGACATTGGCACCTGCATGGGTCGTCGGCTGCGGGGTTAGAAGTGTTCAGTGCACTGTGTTTTCCGACACACCTGTACTCTGCACAGCATTTGAGTCTGATGTTATTGATGCCACAGCTCGCCGCCTATCCTGTTTTACCAGTGTGTCCAGCCAACGACATCCGACATCTGTAAAGAGCAATGGCCGCCAAGCACCAAAACGTCTGGACATGGTTTCACCTGGGTTCGCCACGTGTTGAAGACACTCACCACGGCGGTCCTCGAAAACCCGACAAGTCGTGCAGTTTCTGAAATGGTCGTGCCCGAGTCTCCGGGCCAGCACAATTGCCTCGATCAAACTCAGATAGTTCGCGGACCTTCCCCATACTGCACACGGGCAGCACGCTCACTGATACTGTACTACATGCACCGTGCGTGTGTCTGCATAGCTCAGTGTTTGACCGGTCACGGCTCGTTTGTTGACACGGGGATCGAGCCGCTCGTGTCCGGCCTCACACGACTCGTCCCGGTCACGTACTCGCCCCATGTTTGTTGTCCGGATTTTGGACACGCGGATAACCGAGCATGGCCGGTCACCGCTGACGTCTCACCTCACCTCGGCTCGCTGCACTGTACTGTACAAATCCAACGCCTCTCTGTCTCTGTCTGTCTCTCTCCTCTCTCTCTCTCTCTCTCTCTCTCTCTCTATCTCTCCCTCCCTCTCTCCCTCCCTCCCTCCCTCTCTCTCTCTCTCTCTCTCTCTCTCTCTCTCTCTCTCTCTCTCTCTCACACACACACACACAATGTATTTATCTCTGTCTCTCTTTCTTTTAATACAAAAGTAATGTTTCCAAGAACGAGTACGTGACACAGCTAAATTCATAAAGCACTTGGAAAGGAAAATATTTCAGTACAATCGCGGATAAGATAAGTAGCTATTTTATGTCTGCAAGTGATCACAGTCTTCTCACAAACGAAAGTCAAGGCTCGATTTTTAATCCTCTATACCTCCTCTTAAAAAATACATATTTGTTAGTACACATCAATTACGTTAGTTAATTATAAATCTATCGCGTATCATAATGAAACAGTGCTTTTTAACTGCAGTAATTACTCACCTGACAGTCAGTGTCATTGACACTGCAAATTTGTTGCAGTTTGTGAAACCAAAGAAGAACCAACTGGATTGTCGGTTCTTTTTCGCCTCCTAATTCATCTGTGGCCTCTTAAAATGGTCTCAGAAAATGCGCAATTTTTCCTGCAAGCTCGTTATCACATCCTTGCAATCTGTAAGCGGAGTCCTTTTCCGCCAGAAAAGCAGCAACTTCGTTATACTGAGTATGTAAGGATTCCAGCATAGTGTACAAGCTGTTCCAGCTTGTGCAGACCTCTTGTTTCAACGATGATTTCAAAGACGAGCAGAGGCCACTTTCCTTAATGTACCTTACAATGCATTTGCAGTATTTATTGTTGATGCGATATTCGGGACATGATTTAACAAGAACTTACCTTCATCGAAAGTATGGCTAAGTGCTGTGTTTATACAATGAGCAACACACGGAACCCTTTCGTAATTTTCCAAAGTCTTTATTACAGTGGCAACCTGATCGGGGACAAAAACAAAATTGTGCAACATGTGCGGCGAAATGTCCCAATCAGCCATCCTCTCTTCAATTTCTTTCACAATATTTACTCCCGTCTTCTTAACGTCAGTGAATTTTGTTGTAAATAAAACAGTGTTCATAAGAGACCAATCTGTGTTAATTTAATGTGTGTAAGCGTCAAATAGTCCACCTCAGTCTACATATCAACTGCCGCAGCACTTGTTTTATTAATAACTTCCGCAATAACAGAAGGCATTATGCTGCTTCGCATTGCATCAGCTTGTTCTTTGACATGTCTGCTTATAGTAGAGGCACGTGGCATAACATCTGGCACGTTAACTTCTCCATAATGCGCACCCAGATGTATTAATGTTTTGCCTAGTTCTCTGAAACCTTTACCGGAAACCACATTAAAATGTCTCATATCTTCAGCACACATTGCAACACATTTTTCTGTAATACTATTTTTTATTACTGCCTGTATCCCTGAAGGCGCTGTACCTTTGTGCGGTTTCCTGCAAGTGTGTTTCTTTAAATGAGGGGTTCCCGACTGGTAACACAAAAATGTGGAGCAGTTTATGCACGATACGTATCCTGTAGATGCACTGTTTTCGTCTACAACCAACAGAAATGTACTTCATACTTGGCTTTTTAGACCTTCCCGTTCCTTCAATGTGTAAACATTGGTTTCAATCTTGCGTCTTAGTGCACTGCATTCCTCGCGCTGCTTGATTACAGAGACAGACACCACAAATGAGAAGCCCTTACTGGCTGCAGTCTCACACGGATAATGACGCGTGTAATGTGTTTGAAGTTACGTGCTACGTATTCGGTCACGGCTTCTATGCTCGGTCACAAGAACTAGTGCGGGCAGCCTATCCAGTTAGGGTGTGCTCGCCCCATCTCGTATTTCGTGCTCGCCTACTCGGTCATGCAGGACTCTACTAGCAATCATTCCTTGCCAGGTGACGCTGCTGTCGCCTGGACGGGTTTACATCGACTCTAAGTCAGTGGTTATACTATTCTGGCTGATCATTGTATACTGCGAAAGTGGGAAAAAGGGGGTGGGGCAGGAGTACATCTCTAAATATCAACAGATTATGATGAAATTGTGTGGCTTCATTTTTGCGAGTTATTCGAGTATTTCACACATCATAAAACTTGAAGTTCATATTAAAACAATAACTTTAGGAGTTGTCATGAAAATTAATCACAATGAGTCTAATATAATAGACAGACTCGAGCCAAAAGGTTATGCCCACTGTCCACCTTCATTGGATGCGTTGCGGGCGCGTGTCGCGGTAAGAAAAAGATATAAGCTGAGCAGACACGGACGAGGAATCGTTTTAGCAACTATACGAGCCGCAAATGGGGAAATCCACTGATATAAGCGACTCTGCTAGGGCCCTGTCCTGGGAACGAACATCGTGAAAGCGGCAAGCTGGTGTACTGTTCGTGTGGTACTTTCTTGATCGTGAATGGACGTGGCTGAGGGGCGGAAAAATCACGAATAGGCGACAGGATGTTGGACATTCACGACTCATCACCGAACGTGGAGGCTTGGCCGCTCTGTAGAGCAGGAAGGCGGCGATCTGTTGCAGAGCTGACTTCCGGGTACAATGCTGGTGAAGGCACAAGTTTTCGGAGCACATATCTCAGGGCACTTTGTTGAACTTGGATCTAAGCAGCAGACGACCTGTACGGCTTCCTGTGTTCACCCAATGACTTCGTCAGTTACGACTGCAGTCGACATTGCATCATCGAGACTGGACTGAGTGACATTGAAAACAGCTCACCTGCTAGGATGCATCACGTTTCTTGTTTCACCAGGTGGTCGTGTCAGGGTACGCCGTCATCCAGGAGAACGGTTGCTCGAAACATGCAGCGCACCACTGGGGGACCTCTACTAAGCTCTTCTGACCTGGACTTCCATAGGATTTATGCTAGTAATCGAAGACACCCCGAGAGCTGTGAACTACATAAACATTACTGCAGGCCACCTGCATCCTCTCTGATGCTTGATGTCTTCCCCGACGACGACGGCATCCTACAGCAGTCTAGCTGTCCGCGTCACAAGGCCAGAAATATCCTACAGTGACGAGATGCTTGGTAGTGGACTCGCGCTGATGTTTTGATCAACGAATTGACCTGATCCGATCCCCGTGGAATACACTTAGGACGTTATCGGACGTCTAAAATTACCGGGTCGTAATTTATGGGAATTGCGTGACCCGTGAGTAGATAACTGGTGGTACACAATTCCGAAAACCTACCAAGAGGATGTGAAATCCATACTGCGCAGGATCACTGTTGTTCTAAAGTGGACCAGCACGTTTTTAAGAGCATAATAATAATATTCTAGTTCATCGGCGTATAATCAACTTCTTGGCAACAAAAAAAAAATAGTGCGAATGAAGTCACAGAACCATTTGATGACACTTTGTATGAAGGCAGTGGACGACAGTGACTTAATGGATGGCAAGTGAAACAAATAGAGGATCAGAATGTGCTGACACGGTTTTGGTAAAGTAAACAATATTTTCAAAACCAAGCATATGTTTTGTCTGAATAGGAAAATTTACTATCACTGTGTACTTCCAATTTTTAATTACGGTAATGAAACGTTGACTTTTATGCGAAAATTAGTAAGAGACTGAGGGTTGTACGTCGAACAATGGAGAGATGTTGTTGGGACCTACCAGTAGAGACTATAATTCACGTAAATCGATCAGGGTACACACTGTAATTGTGACCGTGACAAATATGCGACAGAGGTGGATGGAACGTGTAGCCAAGCTGAATGAAAAGTTGACCAAGGAAATTCTCATCTCCATTTCAAGAGATAATAAATGACCAACATGCCCTAATGAATTTCTCGACGGTGGTTGTATTAGTTGCTGGTGAATCTCCCAAGAGGCATGATCGTCGTCCATGAAAATTCTTCTTCCTAATATTTCATCATTATAAGAAAAAAGAAAAAGCCATTAAACTTAAAGATGTATGGGCAACACTTCCGTACAATCAATAGATAAGTTTGATCTTCGGCAGCTGACAGTTCTATAAGTTTCACGTTTGACAACGATATCTCTACCGATCACACCCCATCTTCACGGCATTTACACCGCTCTCCGATGATCGAGGCGTCAGTCGGCAAGACTCAATGTAAACAGGAGCACCTCTGACGCTGTCCGACGCAGCACTGAACGAGGCGTTAGGAACAAAACTGTTTCATGAACCTCGAGCATACAACCCGGAAGGTTTGGCAGCAAACTAATAGTAGGTTGTAGAATGACATCACAAAACACGTAGGATATATACAGCTAAAGACCACAACACATGAAAAAGCCCGCAGGAGTCGTTATCCAGCAGAGGATGACAAATCAATTATGCTGATGAGAAAACATGAAAGTTAGGTGATTTGTTGAAAGAGACTGGTATTGACTAATATAGAATAAGAAAGAAAAATTAAACTGCAGGACAAATAAGATAACCCACTACAAATTCGAAATGGTGGTACACACATAATCGACGTAACGGCCAGGATGTCGAATGCAAGCATACAAACATGCATCCATTGTGTTGTACAGGTGTCGAATGTCAGTTTGTGGGACAGAGTTTCATGCCTGTTGCACTTGTTCCGCCAATACAGGAACGTTTAATGCTGTTTGTAGATAGCGCTAGAGTTGTCCGGTGATGTCCCACATGTTCTCGATTGGAGACAGATGTGGTGTTCGAGCTGCCCAGGGCAAGATGTTGACACTCTGCTGTTGTGTTGCACCATCGGTACATGAGCGAGCCATAATCGGTTGGAAAACGCATCCCTAGATTGCTGTTCGTGAATGATAGCACAACAGGCCGAATAACCGGACTGACGTACAAATTTCCAATTAGGTTGCGTGGGATATCCAAGAGAGTGCTCCTGCTGTCATAAGAAATCGCACCCCAGACAACAACTCCAGGTGAAAGTCCAGTGTGTCTAGCACGCAGACAGGCTGGTTGCAGGCCCTCAACTGGCCTCCTTCTAACTACGACACGGCCGTAACTGGCATCGAGGCAGAAACGGCTTTCATCAGAAAACACAACAGACCTCCACCTCCCCTCCAACGAGCTCTTGCTTGACACCACTGAAGTCGCAATGGCGGTGATTTGGGGTTATCTGAACGCACGCTACAGGGCTTCTGACTTGGAGCTGTCCTTGAAGTAACCGTTGTACAGTTTGCTGTATCACTGCGATGCCAAATGCTGCTGTAATTGCTGCCGCAGATGCAGTACGATGTGCCAGAACCATACGGTAATGACGTCTTTGTTTTTGCAATATATGTACATAGTGTGTGTGGGGGGGGGGGGGGGAGGTGAACATGAATAAAACCGACAAACTGCAGGGACGGATTCCTGACTGGCAGTGCTGCAGGCTGTGTGACCGATATAGTTTACAGTAAGCAGCAGGATGGTCCTGTTTTCATGTCGCGAACCAGCAGAGATGGTGTGGCTGATGTCTGTGAGGGTACTTGTTCTGGTACAGCCATGCTGCCTCTCGATCGTTTCCATCTACTTGGCCGTACACAAACACCATCTCGGGTTGTTCCCGGCATGAATACCGTACCATTCCGCTGCTCACAGTAGCCACCATCAATCACACAGCATGCCACACACAAAGAACATACAGCACGTGATCAAAGGAACTTGGTCAGCGCCATCTACCGTGGCAACGATGCATTTCCGAACATCTTCACAGAACTTTATCTCCTCTATTTCCAGTCAGAAATCCGTCCCTGTAGTTCGCCGATTTTATTAATGAGGACTCAAATACGCGCTGTAACTGTAGTGAGCGTTGGTTACCTTTGAGATTGAACGTGGTGAGTTGATGTTACTCAAGAGGCGACGTCCTGTAGTAGAGCTACGAGAAGCTGTGTGTTTCTTCGGTCACATTGCAGAAAGACTTGACAGGAAAGTAACCACCGTACGTGGCTGCTTGTAGCTGTGGTCACGAGAACATACGGTCGTAAGACGACTGGCCTCCGGACGGCCAAGTGGCAGTACCGAGATGGAAGACCGTCGTGTTCGGCGTATGGCTCTGGCACATTGTACTGCATCTGCAGCAGGGGTATCCGAGCTGCAGTTGCACGACAGTGACACAACGAGTTTTACAAATCAGTTACGTTCTGATGAACGCTGGTTCTGCCTCGATACCAGTGATGGCTGTATTTTGATTGGAAAGAGGCCATTTGAGGATCTGCAACCAACGTGTCTGCGTGGTAGACACACTGGACTTTTACCTGGAGTTATGATCCAGGGTGCGATTTCGTATAGCAGTGGGTGTACTCTCGTGGTTATCCCACACATCTTGACTGCAAATTTCTAGGCGCTTCAGTCTGGAACCGCGCGACCGCTACGGTCGCAGGTTCGAATCCTGCCTCGGGCATGGATGTGTGTGATGTCCTTAGGTTAGTTAGGTTTAAGTAGTTCTAAGTTCTAGCGGACTGATGACCACAGCAGTTGAGTCGCATAGTGCTCACAGCCATTTGAACCATTTATTTGTACGTCAATCTGGTGATTCGACCTGTTGTGGTGCCATTCATGCACAGCATTCCAGCGTGTTTTGCAAATGTTAACTCCTGTCGATATATCGCTGTTCTAGGCCAACATGTGCTATAGAATGATGACACGTTGCCTTGGCCTACTCGAATACCGCAGCTGTCTCCAGTCGAGCACTTATGGGACAGCATCCACAACCAGCATTAACCATCCCTGTATTAACGACCAAGTGTAACAGCCTTGGAAGTACATCCCAAAAACTGACATTCAGCGCCTGTAAAACACAATGCACCCACGTGCAGGCAATATTCCGGCAGTTGGACCGGTTATTAACGTACCAGCATTTCACATTTCCAATTACATATCTAGCGCTTACATTAACCAGTGATCTTGCAATGTTAACCAAATAAATGTGTTACGTACACAAATGCATTCCCGAAATTTCATTACTATATGTTAATTATATTTTTTTATGGTGTTGAGATTTTTCCAGTCAGTATACATATGTATTCGACTTGTTACGGGACAAAGTAATTACTACTTAGATAAACAAGTTTACTTTTTCGTGTGCTAAGTTCTTAGGTTTCGAGAGCCAAGCTTCTCTTGTCTCCGTGTTGTTGTTGTTGTTGTGGTCTTCAGTCCTGAGACTGGTTTGATGCAGCTCTCCATGCTACTCTATCCTGTGCAAGCTTCTTCATCTCCCAGTACTTACTGCAACCTACATCCATCTGAATCTGCTTAGTGTATTCATCTCTTGATCTCCCTCTACGATTTTTACCCTCCAGCTGCCCACCAATGCTAAATTTGTGATCCCTTGATGCCTCAAAACACGTCCTACCAACCGGTTCCTTCTTTTTGTCAAGTTGTCCCACAAACTCTTCTTCTCCCCAATTCTATTCAATACCTCCTCATTAGTTATGTGATCTACCCATCTAATCTTCAGCATTATTCTGTAGCACCACATTTCGAAAGCTTCTATTCTCTTCTTGTCCAAACTAGTTATCGTCCATGTTTCACCTCTATACAAGGCTACACTCCATACAAATACTTTCAGAAACGACTTCCTGACACTTAAATCTATACTCGATGTTAACAAATTTCTCTTCTTCAGAAACACTTTCCTTGCCATTGCCAGTCTACATTTTATATCCTCTCTACTTCGACCATCATCAGTTACTTTACTCCCTAAATAGCAAAACTCCTTTACTACTTTAAGTGTCTCATTTCCTAATCTAATTCCCTCAGCATCACCCGATTAAATTTGACTGCATTCCATTATCCTCGTTTTGCTTTTGTTGATGTTCATCTTATAACCTCCTTTAAAGACACTGTCCATTCCGTTCAACTGCTCTTCCAAGTCCTTTGCTGTCTCTGACAGAATTACAATGTCATCGGCGAACCTCAAAGTTTTTATTTCTTCTCCATGAATTCTAATACCTACTCCGAATTTTTCTTTTGTTTCCTTTACTGCTTGCTCAATATACAGATTTAATAACATCGGGGAGAGGCTACAATCCTGTCTCACTCCCTTCCCAACCACTGCTTCCCTTTCATGTCCCTCGACTCTTATAACTGCCATCTGGTTTCTGTACAAATTGTAAATAGCCTTACGCTCCCTGTATTTTACGCCTGCCACCTTCAGAATTTGAAAGAGAGTATTCCAGTTAACATTGTGAAAAGCTTTCCCTAAGTCTACAAATGCTAGAAACGTAGGTTTAACTTTTCTTAATCTTTCTTCTAAGGTAAGTCGTAAGGTTAGTATTGCCTCACGTGTTCCAACATTTCTACGGAATCCAAACTGATCATCCCCAAGGTCCGCTTCTACCAGTTTTCATTTGTCTGTAAAGAATTCGTGTTAGTATTTTGCAGCTGTGACTTATTAAACTGATAGTTCGGTAATTTTCACATCTGTCAACACCTGCTTTCTTTGGGATTGGAATTATTATGTTCTTCCTGAAGTCTGAGGGTATTTCGCCTCTCTCATACATCTTACATACCAGATGGTAGAGTTTTGTCATGACTGGCGCTCCCAAGGCCGTCAGTAATTCTAATGGAATGTTGTCTACTCCTGGGGCCTTGTTTCGACTCAGGTCTTTCAGTGCCCGGTCAAACTCTTCACGCAGTATCTTATCTCCCATTTCGTCTTCATCTACATCCTCTTCCATTTCCATAATATTGTCCTCAAGTACATCGCCCATGTATAAACCCTCTATATACTCCTTCCACCTTTCCGCCTTCCCTTCTTTGCTTAGAACTGGGTTTCCATCTGAGCTCTTGATACTCATAAAAGTGGTTCTCTTCTCTCCAAAGGTCTCTTTAATTTTCCCGTAGGCAGTATCTATCTTACCACTAGTGAGATAAGCCTCTACATCCTTACATTTTGTCCTCTAGCCATCTCTGCTTATCCATTTTGCACTGCCTACCGATCTCATTCTTGAGACGTTTGTATTCCTTTTTGCCTGCTTCGTTTACTGCGTTTTTATATTTTCTCCTTTCATCAATTAAATTCAATATTTCTTCTGTTACCCAAGGATTTCTATTAGCCCTCGTCTTTTTACCTACTTGATCGTTTGCTGCCTTCACTACTTCATCCCTCAAAGCTACCCATTCTTCTTCTACTGTATTTCTTTCCCCCATTCCTGTCAATTGTTCCCTTATGCTCTCCCTGAAACACTCTACAACCTCTGGTTCTTTCAGTCTATCCAGGTCCCATCTCCTTAATTTAGCACCTTTTTGTAGTTTCTTCAGTTTTAATCTACAGTTCATAACCAATAGATTGTGGTCACAGTCCACATCTGCCCCTGGAAATGTCTTACAATTTAAAACCTGGTTCCTAAATCTCTGTCTTACCATTATGTAATCTATCTGATACCTTTTAGTATCTCCAGGATTCTTCCATGTATAAAACCTTCTTTTATGATTCTTGAACCAAGTATTAGCTGTGATTAAGTTATGCTGTGTGCAAAATTCTACCAGACGGCTTCCTCTTTCATTTCTTCCCCCCAGTCTATATTCACCTACTATGTTTCCTTCTCTTCCTTTTCCTACTGACGAATTCCAGTCACCCATGACTATTAAATTTTCGTCTCCCTTCACTACCTGAATAATTTCTTTTATCTCATCATACATTTCATCAATTTCTTCATCATCTGCAGAGCTAGTTGGCATATAAACTTGTACTACTGTAGTAGGTGTGAGCTTCGTATCTATCTTGACCACAATAATGCGTTCACTATGCTGTTTGTAGTAGCTTACCTGCATTCCAATTTTCCTATTCATTATTAAACCTTACTCCTCCATTACCCCTATTTGATTTTGTGTTTATAACCCTGTAGTCACCTGACCAAAACTCTTGTTCCTCCTGCCACTAATTCCCACTATATCTAACTTTAACCTATCCATTTCCCTTTTTAAATTTTCTAACCTACCTGTCCGATTAAGGGATCTGACATTCCACGCTCCGATCCGTAGAACGACAGTTTTTTTTCTCCTGATAACGACGTTCCCCGCCCGGAGATCCGAATGGGGGACTATTTTACCTCCGGAATATTTTACCCAAGAGGACGCCATCATCATTTAACCGTACAGTAAAGCTGCATGCCCTCGGGAAAAATTACGGCCGTAGTTTCCCCTTGCTTTCAACCGTTCGCAGTACCAGCACAGCAAGGCCGTTTTGGTTATTGTTACAAGGCCACATCAGTCAATCATCCAGACTGTTGCCCCTGCAACTACTGAAAAGGCTGCTGCCCCTCTTCAAGAACCACACGTTTGTCTGGCCTCTCAACAGATACCTCTCCGTTGTGGTTGCACCTACGATACGGCCATCTGTATCGCTGAGGCACGCAAGCCTCCAGACGAACGGCAAGGTCCATGGTTCATGGGGGGGTTTGTCTCCGTATAAATAATGAAATGATAGCCATCACCGGCGTTCAATAATAGGAGTTGTACATGTCTTCTGAATCGCATAAACCCGTGAATAACCGCTATGCATTGTGTACTTATTTAATCCGTTGAGTGCACTTCTCATTGCGGTACCTTATCGGCAAGTGATGTAATTCACAAACTTTGTCGCCTCCAGTAGCATTATTTCTTGCTAGAGTGCTGGCGCAAGATACTGAAAGTCGGAAGTGGGACGATAATCAAAAGCGGAAACTGGTTGACTCTGACCGAGACGCAAGGACAGACGGGTGAACGTTACATGAGACAACGGTTAGGTACAGTCAGATTACGTCGTCTTTAGTGGCGGCTGTCGTTAATGCAGACAACTTATGTACCAACAGCGTACTTAAACTCCAGCACTGTCACTTGTACGGTCATTCCCATTTGCTGGATTCCCTGTGGATAATTAGCACGTTAACCTTACCTGAGCCAATAGATCATAATCAAATATTGTCGTAGTCTTCGAGGAAATAGCACACGTGTTTCAGATTTTGGCTACCTTCCGAACAAAAAATGCAGTGTCATAATATCAGTCATACTCCAGGATGATATGTCATTTCGTAGAGTGCTCTGAGCTTTCAATATACATTAAATATTTTAACGTTCGTAGTTCTTCGGAAAGTTGTTCTAAAGAAACAAAAAGCAAGAAAACCAGTTGTTCTTGAGCTGATAGAATGCCTACTCCAGTGACAGTATTGTCGGGGGCTTGGGATGGAGTTGATACTTTTCAGATGCCACGTCCGTTTCTGAAGCAGCTGAAGAAAATGTGATCTCCGTTTGCGGAGAGGTATTGTTTGGGTTCACATTTGGTTTGAAGATCAGTCACCAAATTGGACACCCATCTTGCATAAACGTTTTTCCTGTTTTTTCAGTTCTACGCCAGAGTTCATCAGTCATGGTGACTCACAACAAGTAACGTGCCAGTTTCTCAGCAACACATGGTCAGATGTTTGTAATGGGTGCGAAGTCTGGAGAATGCGGTTGCCAGGCGACAGTCGTACAGCCTCTATATCCAAGTTGGCCAGGACAGCGCGGGTAGCGTGCGTTCTTGCGTTATCTTGTTGAAAGGCAGCATCACGCAGACCTCGAAGTTAGAGCACAGCCACCGGCCTCAAGATGCCAGAAACATGACGTCTGCTGCGCAGATTACCAGATGTGGGATTCAGCCGTGACGGTGAAATGTACCTAAGCGTAACTCATGCCACCACTTCGGATGCTGGCCCCGTATGAGGATGAATTCAATCTGGCATCGCTCGTTCTTCTCGGAGACTCCTCATACGGATACTGCAGTAATGTGGCCGTACACAAAACGGGTACGTGTTTGAAAACACGACGTGGCGCCGGCCTTGTGTGCAGTGCTCTTTTTGGACTCGCCACTCTCTCTGTTGCCACGTAAAGGGAAGCAGCTGAAATTGTCACCGTGCTGAGATCCGCCGCCTTTGTCTCACTATCCATATGGATAAAAATGGTTCAAATGGCTCTGAGCACTATGGGACTTGACTGCTGTGGTCATCAGTGCTGCGACCGTAGCGGTCGCGCGGCTTCAGACTGTAGCGCCTAGAACCGCTGGGCCACACTGGACTGCTCCATATGGATACTTGAATTGCGGAAAATAAACTCATTTCCTGACTCCAAGCACATTGTGTGGCTGTACGATCCTGCATGTCAGAACGAACAATGTGTCTGACATCACGAGATCTAGTGGCGTGTGGTCGTTGAGATCCTCGATGTCGTTGAAAATTGTCGTCCTGAGCCATCAACAGCGTATTTGCAGAGCACAGCTCCTCGATAAACGTTTGCAGTAACATCGCAATACTACATTGTCGAGAGACATAAATGTGACCACCCATCAAAAGCCTGAATATCAGCACAGCACGTACCGCTGCGAGACGTGTAGGAAGAGAGTCAGTGAGGTCCTGGACGGTGCAGACAGGGATGTGGAGAAGTACCGACTCCAGCTCCGTTGTCAGCTACGCTAGATTTCTCGGTTGAGAATCCATGTCGCGAACAGCCAGGTTCTCGACTGGGTGCTAACCAGGAGAGTTTCAGAATAACAACAGTTTTGATTGCCAAATTGTTTAATATCAATAACGCGTTTCACATGTTGGTTCCTTAGTTTGTAGACAACCTGATAGTGCCCCAAAAGTGTGAAATGCGTTGTTGATGTTAAACAAAAAACAAGGGGAGGAGCGACATGATTCTACCTTGATGACAACGTTGGTAAAATAAACAAAAATTAATAGAAACTTATGTAGAGGTATCTAGATATGAAACCCATCCGTCACAAAGTCGCATGAAATGGACAATGAACGCAAGAGTAAATGGGTATGTAACCCATCCATCACAAAACATAAAACGGGAAGTGGACCTAGTTAAAAGAAAAGAAAACCGCCAGTATTCCATCAACAAGGTACAAGAAGTAGGCGGAAAAATTTCAACGATTATTGCATGTTACTTTAAGCACACCCACAGACCCGCCATAGCAGCACAAAGAAGGACCACGCCTAGTGGCGATGGGAAACGGTAAACTCAACCTGGAGCTCTTCAAACCACGCACGTAGCCTGTGAGCCGTGCGATACGTTGCGTAGCACTGCTGGTAGATACCATGGTGCAGAGGAAAAACTTGTGTTGATCCACTGTGCCTTACAGGAGACAAGATCACCCATAGAATGCCACTGAAACATTCTTCAAACCATAGTGCTGGACGCTTCCGATAATTGTTTCAGGGTGTTCCCTTTCAGTCGGATGGACCATAAGACACGATTGGTGCCGGCCGTTGTGGCCGAGCGGTTCTAGGCGCTACAGTCAGGAACCGCGCTGTTGCTACGGTCGCAGGTTCGAATCCTGCCTCGGGCATGGGTGTGTGTGCTGTCCTTAGGTTAGTTAGCTTTACGTAGTTCTAAGTCTCGGGGACTGATGACCTCAGATGTTAAATCCCATAGTGCTCAGAGCCATTTGAACCATTTGAACACGATTGGTCTGAAAAGGCCGCATGTCGCCACTTAGTGATCGTCCAGTTGCTATACTGGCGTGCTAATTCCAGCCTTCATGGCCGATTAACAGCAGTCAGCATGGATGCATGAACCAGGTGCCTGGTGCCGAGGCCTGTACGCTGAACGGTCGTTGTGGAGAGGTTGTTGGTAGCTTCTTGGTTCGTCTGATGGTCAGTTGCTCAACGGTTGCACGTCTATCAGCCCGAACGGATCTCCGCATCCGTCGTTTAACACTGTCATCTATGGTCCGTAGATCACCCCAGTCTTCTCGGCGTCGGTTTTGGATAGGGTCATTTTGCTATACACGGTATACTTTAGCCAGTTTACAAACTTAGCCGTTTCGGAAATGCTTCTACCCTCGTCCTGAAAGCCAGTGAAAATATCGTTTTGGATATCAGACAAATCGCTTCATGAAACTTCCTGGCAGATTAAAACTGTGTGCATCGACTGAGACTCGAACTCGGGACCTTTGCCTTCCGTGGGCAAGTGCTCTAACATCTTAGCTACCAAAGCACGACTCACGACCGGCCCTCACAGCTTCACGTCTGCCAGTACCTCGTCTCCTACCTTCCTAACTTTACAGAAGCTCTCCTGCAAACTTTGCAGAACTAGCACTCCTGAAAGAAAGGATACTGCGGAGACATGGCTTAGCCACAGCCTGGGGGATGTTTCCAAAATTAGATTTTCACTCTGCAGTGGAGTGAAACTTCCTGGCAGATGAACTTTCCCGCGAAAGGCAAAGGTCCCGAGTTCGAGTCTCGGTCGGTGCACACAGTTTTAATCTGCGAGGAAGTTTCATATCAGCGCACACTCCACTGCAGAGTGAAAATCTCATTCTGAAAATCGCTTCGTTTCCGCGTTGCGCTATCGACTGCGATGTTTACCACGTTCGCCCGGCACTGTTAGTGCCGGGATCTGTCGCCTCTGAGTGATTATTGCACACCGAGGTCGAACATGGACGGTGGTAACATTAGTGTACCTGAGCCATGGATAAACTGTCTTTTCGACAGTGCAGTATCCCACCGCTGTCGGATTGCGACACCTGGACACCTACTACATTTCGCTCATCATAAGTATAAACCTGACATATCAGTCGCAAACGTGATGACTGGTAACAGTGACACTTGTACGCAGGTGTTGTTACGCTCTTGGAGGTAGGTCTTACTTATGTACTAGATATCTCATTATTGTGTCACTGTAAATGAAATCTTAAGACATTGTAATATATTAACATCCATCAAAGATATTCTTAATCATACTTTAGGTATGAAGTTTTTATGTGCGTAACAGTTGCAGTCTGTAACCGCTTTGTGCGCTGATTGTCGCGCAGTTTGTATGTTCTAGTACTGGAAAAATGGCTGTCGCTGCTTCCTACTACGCAGTTGAGCAAGAGCGTGGAACACCGTTACAAATTCCGAGAAACAGGTCGTCCTCAATGTTTTTTTCAACTTCACAGAAAAAAAAAATCGACGTGGTACTTTTCCGATCAACTCTATTTACTGTAGTGAAGGTATTTTATTCGCGAAACGCGTAGCGTAATCGGTAGCGTTGGAGATTGGTAGTCGGAAACTCTGTGGACCGCGGGTTCGAATCTCCCTGTGTGTCTTGTTTTTAAGATTTCTTTGTTCCGTTCTAATACCGACATCATTTAAATCTAACATTCATCAAATAATGCTAATTAACACATATCTAATCATCAATTTTTTATGGAAATGTATCTACATCTACATCCATACTCCGCAAGCCACCTGACGGTGTGTGGCGGAGGGTACCTTGAGTATCTCTATCGGTTCTCCCTTCTATTCCAGTCTCCTATTGTTCGTGGAAAGAAAGATTACCGGTATGCCTCTGTGTGGGCTCTAATCTCACTGATTTTATTCTCATGGTCTCTTCCGCGAGGTATACGTAGGAGGGAGAAATATACTGCTTGACTCCTCGGTGAAGGTATGTTCTCGAAACTTAAACAAAAGCCCGTACCGAGCTACTGAGCGTCTGTCTTGCAGAGTCTTCCACTGGAGTTTATCTACAATCTCTGTAACGCTTTCACGATTACTAAATGATCCTGTAACGAAGCGCGCTGCTCTCCGTTGGACCCTCTCTATCTCTTCTATCAACCCTATCTGATACGGATCCCATACCGGTGAGCAGTATTCAAGCAGTGGGCGAACAAGTGTAATTGCATTTCCTTAGGATTCTGCCAATGACTCTCAGTCTGGCATCTGATTTACCGACGGTTAATTTTATATAATCATTCCATTTTAAATCATTCCTAATGCCTACTCCTAGATAATTTATGGAATTAACTGCTTCCAACTGCTGACCTGCTATATTGTTACTAGTACCACTTCAAATTACGGATTTCATTAGAAATTTGAAATCTTAACCATCGATGTTTTACAAAATATTAGTAATAAAGTTTATTAAATTTAAGAAAACGTTACAAATTAGATTTTTGAGACAAAAATGAAAATCCAATAACCATTATTTGTTCCACAAAATTCCGGGCAAGCTGTCGCATAAATTTCTCTTCTTTTTCCAATATTTTGGCTGAACTATACACAGCCGAAATATTACATCTACATCTAAATGATTACTCTGCAATTCACATTAAAGTGCTTGGCAGAGGATTCATCGAACCACAATCATACAATCTCTCTCCCATTCCACTCCCGAACAGCGCGCGTGATAGACTAACATCTAAACCATTCTGTTCGAGCTCTGATTTCTCTTATTTCATTTTGATGATCATTCCTACCTATGTAGGTTGGGCTCAACAAAATATTTTCGCATTCTGAAGAGAAAGTTGGTGACTGAAATTTCTTAAATAGATCTCGCCGCGACGATAAACGTCTTTGCTTTAATGACTTCCATCCCAACTCGTGTATCATATCTGCCACACTCTCCCCCCTACTACGTGATAATACAAAACGAGCTGCCCTGTTTTTCACCCTTTAAATGTCCTCCGTCAATCCCACCTGGTAAGGATCCCACATCGCGCAGCAATATTCTAACAGAGGACGAACGAGTGTAGTGTTACTGTTTCTTTAGTGGACTTGTTGCATCTTCTAAGTGTCCAGCCAATGAAACGCAATCTTTGGCTCGCCTTCCCTACAATATTATCTATGTGGTCTTTCCAACGCAATTTAAGTAAGATTCTACGAAATATATAGGTATCTTTCTGCGCTGTTGATGTGCACCAACTGGGCGCTCAGGCCACACTGGTCTCTGAGAGCCTACTAGACAGACAAGTGCCACTGACGTACCAAAACAAAACAAATGCCTAACGTCTGCTCTACAACCTGCCTGAATTTACGAGTACAGTAACTGAAACTCGAAATTACCCCTCCTATACGAAACACACACGCAGTGTAAGTAAGAATCTACGAAGTAAACACAGAAAAGAAGCTATATACGTATCTTTCTGCGCTGTCGATGTGCACCAAGTGGGGGCTCAGAAGAAGTGAAATTTGTGCTGCTACAGGCCAGAAATTTTACGGAACAGTCATTACGCCGCGATGTTATGAAGATGCACGATGGTTATTTGGACTATGTCCATTGCTTTACACCACAGATGTGGTCTGGCGAGAACAAGAGTGATAAGAGTCGTAGAATCACGAAGAACAATTTTCACGGCATCTAGCACACAGTTAAAATTGCTGCATGTTCACGATTGTTCCCGTACCATAGCAATCTGATCACAACAGAATTCATCTCTAGCCAATTTGAAGGATTCGTCGCCACAAACAGCAGGACATTGCCGGACTTACTGGAACTAATGCAGAAGCTCCGTCACACGTCACTGCCGAACGCTGACGGGATGTAGAACAGAAGAGGAGAATATATGGCGCTTGGATGGCTTCGTGAATTCTGTTTCATTAACGTACTTGACTGTATTCAAGACGCGCTCCACGTGAAACGAAATCCAATGAGAGTCATGCAAACGCGAAAGAATACGTAGTGCAATGTTTACATCAAGTTGATTCTTTTGATGAACGCACTATAGAAGACATTTATTCTTCACACAAGGCATAACAGGAACTCATATAAAGAACGCTTGAATCAGATTTCTAAATGAGAAATCTGCTCCATAATCTTTTCTTGTATAAAGAATACTCCTATATACTTCATGCCGCTGCGCTGAAATGTTAAACATTTGCGAATTCCACCATGTGGTAAAATACATGCCAATTTAACGTTTGTTGCGCTCTTCCTCCGAGATATTGCAGTTTTAATTGCCAGCTGCTTATAATTCCCGAAAATGGGATCAAGAAACTCTATTACTTTTTGTATCCGTTGCTGCAGTACTGTAGTACCTCTGCACCAGAGTCCAGCAGTGCAGTGTGAAGAACAAGACGAAGGAATAAAATATTAAATGGTTTCTTGTTGCATAAGATCGCAATGCGAAATTACTACTACCTACTAATCTGGAATGGTTCAGTTTTTATGTTGCTTTTGTTGTAGAAACGTTGATGATGTGGACGCAGACTCCAGTCGGAAAGTTACTTCTTTCGTGCGATGATACTTATCGAAGAATTGAATGGTGTTTCATATTGACAGCAGCAAGCGCCTCGAGTGACGGCAACCAGACACGCATTGGTGTCGAGCGGGCAAGCCATCACGGCAAGTCACAAACTCAACCCAGCTCTGAATAAGACGCGCAAAAGAACCTCCGCTGTGCTGCGACCTCATCCGACACCAACAGGAAAAAACCGAGCTGAAATAAAAGAACCTATCTGTCAAGAACGTATACTTCACGGCCACTTGCTAAGACAAAACAACAATCCGTTGCTGTAGTTATATGACAGTATTACGTATGCTGCTGGAAATTTATTGACATCCAGGCAGTCACATTGACAGATGTTTATAGTTACTGGCTCATACATACTGCCACGTGACAATATATTAGCTCCAAAGAGCATAACGGAGCGCTTTAATGGTGTAGTAGTGCTACCAGACGTTGAACGGTTTACGCAAATCACGGCTGTGGAGGGGTATATGTATGTCAATTGGTTTACAAAAGAGTGCAGCAGGATAGGGCCACATGGAGCCGTGACAGAATGGCAGAAAGAAGCTATCGTTTTTGCACGTGCCCATGACCATACCGTGAATGAAGTTATCCGATTTGTTGGTGTACCTACATGGACGTCCAAAAGGTCTGCATACGTCGTAAGAACAGTAGTCACAAAAACTCCTAAACGATAGAAATCTGTGAAGAGTGTGACGCCTTGATTTCAGACCCGACGGGAATTGTCGTTTACTGAAAAAAAAATACAGGCTTCTTGACTATTGGACCAGATTTCTCATAGGATTCAAGACTTCCACAAAATGTCGCTCTCAACAGAAGAAACCCGACAGGTATAAATGTAATTTTCGGAGTATGCGAAGGAAGTGTTTACAATGTACGTAAACTGTATAGTAGAAAGTGTCGGAAGATCTTTGAGGCAGTTCGCAGATGATGCGTTTGTCTATAAGAAAGTAGCAAAGACAGAAAACAGTATAGATTTGCAGAATGGACTGCTGAGGGTTGATGAATGGTGTAGGCGCTGACAGTTGACCCTGAACGTAAATAAATGTAACATATTGTGCATAGAAAGGAAAAGAAATCCAATACTGCAAAATTACGCTACTGATGAAAAATTGCTAGAAATAGTATATATAGTAAAATATCTAGAAGTAATTATTCAGAGCGACCTTAATTGGAATGACCGCTGAAACAAACAGTAGAAAAAGCAAATGCCGGAATGAGATTTATAGGAAGGATCTTAAGCAAATGAAACTCATCCACGAAGGAAGAGGCGTGCAAAGCTCTTGTTCGGTCGATTCCTGAGTTTTTTTTTTTTCAGGTATCTGGGATCCTGACGGGGTAGGACTGACAGAAAAGAGAGAGAAGATCCAACAAGGAGTAGCGCGGTTCGTCGCCGGTTCGTTTAGTGGGAGCAAGAGAATTACAGACATGCTCTGCAAACTCCAGAGGCAGCCGTTTTAAGATATGCGATGTGCATCCTGGAAACGTCTGCTACCGAAATTTCGAGAGAGCACTTTCCTCCTACATATATCTCGCAAAATGCGCACGACGAGAAAAATTCGAGAAATTAGACTTAATACAAAGTCTTGCCAAGAATCATTTTTCCCATGCGCCATTCGCTAGTGGAGCAGGTAGAGGCGATGCGTTAGTTGTACCAGAAGTAGCCTCCGCCACACACCGTTATGTGGCTTGAGGAGTAAGAAGTGGATGCAGATGTGTATGCTGCTTTCAGCGAACTCTGGTCCATCTCAACCAAATCCCGAGCGAACATTGCGATGGGGACTGCGTGTAATGGGCTGTGCAGTGAGACACCTCGCAGCACAGAAACTGGACAGTAACTGGCTGGAGGCGTGTAGAGCGATCCGACAAGGTGTGATTTTTTCGTCTTCTCAAATGATAAAAGGCGTCGAGTGCATCGACAGCCCAATGAGGTGTGGAGGGTGTGATTCAGGATACAGGTAATTCCCTGGTGTTTTGGTAAGTGTGCTTTGTGCATTCAGTTTACCGTGAACCTGGAGCACCTTGTTTACTTCAAGACTCTAGACGACCAATTGTTGTGCTTTCTTCTACATCTTCATGATGAACATACGGTAGACACTACCTTCTCCCAGGATGATCACAGTCGTGTTCAGAGGGCTGCATGCATTCATTCCTACATACTCTATCGTACGTCTACTGTCCTGCCAAATCAACAGATCCTAATCTCATAAGAAGTGTCAGGAGTATCGGTAACAGTAGGTGATGCGTCGCAATCAGTATCCCACAATAAGGTAGTTCTAAGGGATCTCAAAATCAACCAGTGCCTTCAGCTAGGTAAAGAATCCCGAAGAAACTTACGGACTCTCTTCCTCGCCGAATTGGGACTATTACGAAATCTAAAGGCGAGGCTACACATTATTAGCACAGTCTAACGTATTGTCGTATTGTCCAAGGACGCGATGTAATACCGAAGTCGGCAATGTTCATCGATACCACTAACATCAGCGATGTCTCGCTGCTGGCACAACGCGCACCGAAAGAAATGCCCTATCTCTCTCAGCACCACACGGAGGTCAATATAGAGCCGAGCATGGACTCGCTCCACCCTCTTCGCGACCTCAGATCAAGAAGTCGACGTCAACTACTTAGGACACTGCGCCATGACACTTTCTCTTCATCTCCTGCGCCAGCTGTGTGTCGGCTCTTCGCCGTAGCTTGCTTTGCGCGGCGTGATTGGCCACGTGAATTTTAAAAGGAGCAGGTAAGAAGGGCTGTCAGGTCGGAGTTTCCATCGAGGTTGGAGGCAGTTACGAGCATATTCGGGAGAGGGCAATACTCTCGCGTACGGAACGCGGTACGGCTACGGCGGTCGCCCCGAGCAGTCAGCCCTGAAGCCGTACTGGACAGCTGTTGGTTTGGCGTGACGTGGAGGAGCGACACAGTTTAGTGGGTCGGCACGGCGAAGCCACGTTGGCTAAGCGGACCTGAGGTTAGCAGTAGCCGCAGTGGAAGCTGTTGCTGTCCGTGGGCTATTTAGGCCTGCGTGTGGCTGTGCCCTGTCCTGTGGCATCAGACAGTACCTTCAACCATCGTGCTGCTGTTACCGACGGCGTCCCTTCTGGTGGGTGAACTGTTTCAAGTTCTGCTGGGAACGGTACTGTGTTGTGATTGCACCACTTCACTTTTTGACTCAGCAGTGCTCGAGTTCTGCCCCTTCTGTGCTGCTATTCGTATTTAAACCAGTTTGTTGTAAATGTTCATGTGATCTGTGTTAACAGTTGTGCCCTATAAATGAGTTTCTGTGGTTGCGCCAGGCACGTACCGCCGAAAATGTTTTAATGTGAAGCCAGCAAAAAACATAAGCACCTGCACTTCTGTTAGTCATTCTTAAACCACCTTCAATCTGGGAAGTGTGATGTAAATTTCAAATCTCTCTGCTGAATGTTACTGGTATTCGCTGTTATTTAGGTTAAACAAGCATCGTAGTCGCCCACTGCTCCAGTAACTTGTGTTGTGTAATTAAATACTAATAAGCTGTGAGTTTGCGCTGCGGCTACCTAAAGAGGAAAGGTTGAATCCGACTTGTTGCAGTTAATTTTCACGTCCTTGTCTGAAAGTTAGTCTATATGAGTCACAATACGAGCTGTGTGGTATTTACCGAAATACTTGCTTCCTCTGATCGGTTAATTCAGTGTTCACTACCTTAAATTAGTGCTGCGTAAAAGGCTCACGCCTTCACAAGAGCCACAACGCTTGGTTACAAATTTATTGGTTTTCCATATGTTGTAGAGTGCAATTTGTTTGCCTGTATCGTCCAGGGCTGCCCTAGGTGCTGCCGCCGTCGGGCGCAGTAGGCGGTGCCTACCATCTCTCAAGTGTGCGGTGGTGCAACAACACTATGTTGATCAGAAAAAAACTTTTTTTATAACAATTTTTAGTTGTAAATCATGCCATCTTAAGTAAGAGGAAGTGGAATAGACATACTTAAATTGCTGTTTGAAGGATTTTGTATTTCTTCTCTATATTTCTCTAAAATAAGTTTGTTTAAATGCTGTAAAATTTTGTCTTTCCCTAAGTCCCCTTGACAAGGGTTTGATTGTATTCTTGTAATATTTTACGGAACTGCGATATTTGACTCCGCAGTTGAAATTCAGCTGAGATATAATTTCACTAGCTGTGCCACTAACCGTGCCTATGAGTGATTTTGTTTTTCAGTGAGGCATTCATAGATAAACTTTCTGTTTTTCTTAAGAATTTGCGCTTTTGGTTATTGTGTGTGTTGTCTTTCACGGGCTAATCGCCAGTGGCTCAAATCTATAAATTCCCTTATCGTGATTTTTATTTTTACATTTCATTATTACATTTTATTTAAGTAAAGTTTACCGGCTAAGAATCGGTTACTGTAGTGCTGAATATAGTCTTGAATATCTGTGGCGATACTAGTGTGCCATGCTGTTATGCTATTATGTTGAGGCAAATAAAGGAATTGAAAAGGGCATTGTTATATTGTATCCTTAAATGGGTCTGGCCCTCCTAGTCCCGCAGCTATGTGCTCTGCAATCACTCATTAGACACAAGTGCTAATAAAGTCTCAGCTGGAATTGTACTTTTGTAAATGTTGAACTTGTGCTTTCAGAGAAGAGTTTCTAATCGTATGAGTCAAATCATGCTGTACTGTTCAGGCAGTTGTAAATATTCGACAAAATCCTGTGGCTATAGATTACACAGAGATAAGTAAATCGTTTTATCGTTCTTGTAATAAAGTAAGATAATGTTTCATACGTTGTAGTACCGATCAGTCATCTCCCAGAACAATCAAAGACGTCAAATTTATGACCAGGCGATTGTACTTTCATCAGGTCATAACGCATATACACTCCTAACACTCACTGCTGTGAAAATTGTTACCGTCTAGTTGGTAGGATAACAATAGCGCCCCTAGCAGCGAGAAAACTAACTGTAGATTTAACTTTCGTTTTTAATTATTTTTATACTTAATTAAATGGCTCTGAGCACTATGGGACTTAACAGCTGAGGTCATCAGTCCCCTAGAACTTAGAAATAATTAAACCTAACTAACCTAAGGACATCACACACATCCATGCCCGAGGCAGTATTCGAATCTGCGACCGTAGCGGTCGCGCGGTTCCAAACTGAAGTGCCTAGAACCGCTCCGCCACTCCGGCCGGCATACTTAATTAACGAAATAGGAATTACATTTTCGCGTTCTTAGCATTAATAAATTATGAAGAGACATGGATGATAACGAAATGAATGTAAAAGCAGCTGAATCTCTGATACAGTGGTCTATGCTATAAGTTACTCACCAAGAAATACTTTCGAATATATCTATAACTCCAGCTTCTTCCACTGTAATCAAAAGATATAAAAACATGTTTCATGCATGAGAAACATCTCTGTTGTCCTTTTTTATTGTGATAAGCATTTTCCTTGATACCTAATAATTTTGTATGGAGTCTAATTATTTGTACATTTTCACAACTTCGCTCGACTGTCTAATACACGAATATTTTTGTAAATGTTATTATTTTTGCATTAAAAGCTAATGTGTTGAGGATTCTTGTTGTTTGTGTCTCTGATGTGGCAACAATTGTGGAAATATGTTGAGAAATAAAACCACTTCAACTGCAAAATCCTTTTATTATTACTGGTTTCACAGCCCTTGCAGTTGCATCTTCAGGTGTAGCTTCCAGTTAAGTTACAATATACATATTATGGAAAGACCCAGCGATCATAGTCAGTCCCATGCAACAGATTACCTGCAAAAACAGGGTATGTCCCAGAAGTAATAAGGTATGGTGGAGTACGTTTCCGTAAAACCGAATGTCAACATGTAGAGGTGAACAGTCAACTAACTAAAACATTTTCGCGCCGTAGTAGCAGTATATCAAGGAAAATCTACTGCAGTGAAAGGACTCCCATTACAACCAAAATGCAGAAGTAGGCTCCGACGTGAGTAGTGTACAGCCAGTAATTGGTTGTTTCTGTGTCGGGAAACACGTTTATTGTTTTTGATGTTTTAGTATCACCTCTGTGTGGTTTTACTTTCAATTACAGCTATGGTGGCTTGTTTGGTGCGGTCAGTGATGCAGATGCTGCATTTCATTATAATTTTTTACTTTCCACATTCACTAATTTGGACACAAATGTACTGAAGAGAACTTCACTTGTAGAACGGATATATGACGTCTTTCTGTAAAACATCAGCTCTCCTTTTGTTTCCTTGCCTTTTTTTTCTCGTAAAAGAACGCGACACTCTTCAGTAAATGTACTACTGGTCATTAAAATTGCTACACCAAGAAGAAATGCAGGTGATAAACGGGTATTCATTGGACAAATATATTATACTAGAACTGACATGTGATACATTTTCAAGCAGTTTGGGTGCATAGATCCTGAGAAATCAGTACCCAAAACAACCACCTCTGGCGGTAATAACGGCCTTGATACGGCTGGGCATTGAGTTAAACAGAGCTTGGATGGCGTGCACAGGTACAGCTGCCCATGCAGCTTCAACACGAAACCACAGTTCATCAAGAGTAGTGACTGGCGTATTGTGACGAACCAGTTGCTCGGCCACCATTGACCAGACGTTTTCAGTTGGTGAGAGATCTGGAGAATGTGCTGGCTAAGGCAGCAGTCCAACATTTTCTGTATCCAGAAATGCCGGTACAGGACCTACAACATGCGGTCGTGAATTATCTTGCTCAAATGTAAAGTTTCGCAGGGATCGCATGAAGGGTGGAGCCACGGGTCGTAACACATCTGAAATGTAACCTCCACTGTTCAAAGTGCCGTCAATGCGAACAAGAGGTGACCGAGACGAGTAACCAATGGCACCCCATACCATCACGCCGGGTGATCCGCCAGTATGGCGATGACGATTACACGCTTCCAATGTGCGTTCACCGCAATGTCGCAAAACACGGATGCGACCATCATGATGCTGTAAACAGAACCTGCATTCATCCGAAAAAAAATGACGTTTTGTCATTCGTACTCCCAGGTTCGTCGTTGAGTACACCATCGCAGGCGCTCCTCTCTGTGATGCAGCGTCAAGGGTAACCGCAGCCATAGTCTCCGAGCTGATAGTCCATGCTGCTGCAAACGTAGTCGAACTGTTCGTGCAGATGGTTGTTGTCTTGCAAACGTCCCCATCCGTTGACTCAGGGATCGAGACCTGGCTGCACGATCCGTTACAGCCATGCGGATAAGATGCCTGTCATCTCGACTGCTAGTGATACAAGGCCGTTGGGATCCAGCACGGCGTTCCGTACTACCCTCGTGAGCCCACCGATTCCATATTCTGCTAACAGTCATTGGATCTCGACCAACGCGAGCAGCAATGTCGTGATACGATAAACCGCAATCGCGACATTTATCAAAGTCGGAAACGTGATGGTACGCATTTCTCCTCCTTACACGAGGCGTTACAACGTTTCACCAGGCAACGCCGGTCAACTGCTGTTTGTGTATGAGAAATCGGTTGGAAACTTTCCTCATGTCAGCAAGGTTTAAGTGTCGCCACCGGCGCCAACCTTGTGTGAATGGTCTGAAAAGCTAATCATCTGCATATCACAGCATCTTCTTCTTATCGGTTAAATTTCGCATCTGTAGCACGTCATCTTCGTGGTGTAGCAATTTTAATGGCCAGTAGTGTAACTGTAAGTTAGAAGAGAATTGAAAATAAGCTTTCTTTTACGTACCGTTCAGTACTTCCCACAGTCCTTAGAAAACTAAAGAAAATCAAATGAGGTGCAGTTTTTAGTCAGCGCCATTTTAATGTCCGGCTGGAACACTGTTGTCACAGTGTATAACAAAAATGATCAGGAGTATCGTGACTCTATATGGTATATCAGCGGGATGACCTTTGGCGGTGACTAATTTCTTGTCCGTTACCATTACACTCCTGGAGAAAACTTCTTTCTGGTGCACTGCGATCGTACAGTGGCCCGACTGCTAATTTCGGCGAGTGTTTAGAATATCTGGAAAGTTAACATTATGAAATGAATGAAGAATAAGCCAAGAACTCCACTACTTTGTTATTGCGCACAATGGATACAGCGTGTCTGTATGATATAAGGACAAAACGATACAAGCTAGAGAGCAGACCAAGTGGAGTACTTTAAGATTACAAACCAAAAATATGTTAGTATCGCACTTGTAGCTGGGATTCACAGTCGTAAAAAGTTTTTTTGAAGGACATCATCTTTACGTCAGTGACTGTTACAAGTTTTTATTACACTATTGCAATTTCGGTCTTAGGCCATATCAAGTGCTGATATTGTGGCAGGATTGACAACGACACACAAATGCGTCAGCTTACATTACGTTGACATGGCTTAAAGCCATAATATCAGCACTTGATAGTGGCCTAAGGCCGAAATTGCAGTAGTGTAATAAAAACTTATAACAGTCACTGCCGTAAAGTTGATATCCTTCCAAATATGTTCGTATCGCTTAACATGCATCAAGGCAATCCACTTCCGTATCGAATCCGGATGCCGGGTTGAGAACTTTTTTCTCTGCCTGCCTAAGAGTTGTTGTTGGATTGTTTATCATCTCCGTCTAAACAAATACTTGGCTGGTCTCCTATATATGAGAAACACAACACGCAAACATTAAAAAACAAAAACAAAAATACAGTGCACAGATATCAACTAATCACAGGCAGACGGTCAAGCAACTTTGCTACCTTAATGTAACTGAAGTTTATGAGAACAGAAAGGGCATCCTGTAACAAAGAAAGATGAAATAAAAATCAAATTTTGTAAGTGTGGCTTACATTTGGTAACGAGTGGCGGCGAAGTGATATCACTCTTATATCCGGCGTGGTGGTCTCTCTTATATATGTCTTCATAATAAGAATCTTAACCGTTAAAAATTATTAACTTAAAGTCCGTCGTAATATGTGTCTCTTCAACAAAATTCTGTTGAGGACACGCGCACAAAAAACTTATAACTCACCGTAGATGTTTCAAGTGGATACCAGCACGTCAATATTTGGGCGACTCTGATCCTAAGGTTCTCAGTGTATTCGAGAATACAGAATAATGAAATTACTGTCATACAGCTGTCACACTACTGATATGGCTAAAATCGCCAGTAATAGCATTTCATCTTGATCTACTTTGACTGCACCTTCAGATCTAGGTTATATTTCCAATTAAGTCTGCCCCGAAATATTTCGAAGTGTGAGCACTCATTACATCAATCCCACTTGGAATGTGGACTGATGAAAAACAGAAGGAGACATGAAAGTTTCTGTTCGAAGGCCGTACAGTCCAGATTCGATACGCCAATCGGACGAAATCGCCGTGAACATTGAAGCAATTATCCAACCGGCGCACCTGGCTGAAGGTACCCATTTGGTAAAACGCCGAATCCTGCGCCTGGAGAGATCCGTAACGAGCTGCTGCCCATCTTCGTCCGACAGCAATCGTCGGCCCTTCAAGGCCTGTTTTGAGGGACCCAAGGCGTGGTAATCGCATGGGGAGATATCATTACTATAGGGCGGGTACTCGACTGGCTCCCACATGAGTTGGCGTAACTTCGGCGTTACGACATTTGCGATATGGGGACGTGCGTTATCATGAAGCAACAGAGCCCCTTGGCGTATCATTCCACAACGGTGGTTTCCGACATACACACCCTCATTCTCCGATAGATATGTACCGGTGGTTATTCCTCGGCAGCCAAGAAAAGAATAAGAGCGCGTTGGTTCTGTTTGGAAACATTTGCTAATAATGTCACAATAGTTCACGTTTCCGCACTTACTGCACCCACATTGGGAAGACACTAAAGGCACACCAACCCGTTGCCTACATGTCGGTGCTTATATACGCGCATTGGAGACGCGCTACCTTGCATATACGCTGCATCAAAGCTCTCAAAGGATACATATTGTTCGCTCTTTATACTGATAGTAGGCCTTACAAATATTTTTAAACTACTTCTTTCGTGGTTAAATTACACTTCATGTGGAGTCTCCCAAAGAAAGCCTGGCATGTTTTTCGAGCACATAGTTTTATGTGGTCATAGCAGTTTAGATAGCTTCTAGGTATTTTTCAGTAGTGTTTTTCCGGGACTTCACTGTCAATAGTGTAATAAGACAACAGCGTACCTCTTGAAATGTTTATGAGCAATGAGCGTTTTTCTTCTCCTTCAGCGGATCAGCTGCCAGTTGAAGTTGCACCAAATGTCGCTCCTTTGCAGGTTTCCACACATTTCATCACAGCCCGTTGCAACCTTCTTACAGATCAACCAATCAGCAAATAGCCTCACGTTCCTGTCAACATCCTCCGCTAATTCATTTATACAGGGTGACAATTACTGAACTATATGAAGAAAAACGTAAATTAGTTACAAACTATAGCGTGCACACACTTTATACAACGTATGAACGTACCCAGATATTCGAATTTAGGTTATGATTTGTTCCATATGCCTGCCATCGCTGACGTTGATGTGGCGCAGACGAATAGCGAAATTCTGCATGACCTGGTGAAGTGTCGGAACATCGATGTGTGCTTCTGCAGAACATCAAACACTTTTCTGCTTCGATGGGGTCGAGCTCCGTCTTGCATGAAACCACATCCGTCCAAATCAGAGACACTTTGGATAACGGAGATGAAATCATCTTCCAAAACCTCGACATACCGTTCAAGGAATGTTGTTGTTGTGGTCTTCAGTCCTGAGACTGGTTTGATGCAGCTCTCCATGCTACTCTATCCTGTGCAAGCTTCTTCATCTCCCAGTACCTACTGCAACCTACATCCATCTGAATCTGCTTAGTGTATTCATCTCTTGATCTCCCTCTACGATTTTTACCCTCCACGCTGCCCTCCAATGCTAAATTTGTGATCCCTTGATGCCTCAAAACATGTCCTACCAACCGGTCCCTTCTTTTTGTCAAGTTGTCCCACAAACTCTTCTTCTCCCCAATTCTATTCAATACCTCCTCATTAGTTATGTGATCTACCCATCTAATCTTCAGCATTATTCTGTAGCTCCGCATTTCGAAAGCTTCTATTCTCTTCTTGTCCAAACTAGTTATCGTCCATGTTTCACTTCTATACAAGGCTACACTCCATACAAATACTTTCAGAAACGACTTCCTGACACTTAAATCTATACTCGATGTTAACAAATTTCTCTTCTTCAGAAACACTTTCCTTGCCATTGCCAGTCTACATTTTATATCCTCTCTACTTCGACCATCATCAGTTATTTTACTCCCTAAATAGCAAAACTCCTTTACTACTTTAAGTGTCTCATTTCCTAATCTAATTCCCTCAGCATCACCCGATTAAATTTGACTGCATTCCATTATCCTCGTTTTGCTTTTGTTGATGTTCATCTTATAACCTCCTTTAAAGACACTGTCCATTCCGTTCAACTGCTCTTCCAAGTCCTTTGCTGTCTGTGACAGAATTATCATGTCATCGGCGAACCTCAAAGTTTTTATTTCTTCTCCACGGATTTTAATACCTACTCCAAATTTTTCTTTTGTTTCCTTTACTGCTTGCTCAATATACAGATTGAAAAACATCGGGGAGAGGCTACAACCCTGTCTCACTCCCTTGCCAAACACTGCTTCCCTTTCGTGTCCCTCGACTCTTATAACTGCCATCTGGTATCTGTACACATTGTAAATAGCCTTTCGCTCCCTGTATTTTACCCCTGCCACCTTCAGAATTTGAAAGATAGTATTCCAGTCAACATTGTCAAACGCTTTCTCTAAGTCTACAAATGCTAGAAACGTAGGGTTGCCCTTCCTTAATCTAGCTTTCTAAGATAAGTCGTAGGGTCAGTATTGCCTCACGTGTTCCAACATTTCTACGGAATCCAAACTAATCTTCCCCGAGGTCGGCTTCTACTAGTTTTTCCATTCGTCTGTAAAGAATTCGCGTTAGTATTTTGCAGCTGTGACTTATTAAATTGATAGTTCGGTAATTTTCACATCTGTCAACACCTGCTTTCTTTGCGATTGGAATTATTATATTCTTCTTGAAGTCTGAGGGTATTTCGCCTGTCTCATACATCTTTCTCACCAGATGGAAGAGTTTTGTCAGGACTGGCTCTCCCAAGGCCGTCAGTAGTTCCAATGGAATGTTGTCTACTTCGGGGGCCTTGTTTCGACTCAGGTCTTTCAGTGCTCTGTCAAACTCTTCACGCAATATCGTATCTCCCATTTCATCCTCATCTACATCCTCTTCCATTTCCATTATATTGTCCTCAAGTACATCGCCCTTGTATAGACCCTCTATATACTCCTTCCACCTGTCTGCTTTCCCTTCTTTGCTTACAACTGGGTTTCCATCTGAGCTCTTGATGTTCATACAAGTGGTTCTCTTATCTCCAAAGGTCTCTTTAATTTTCCTGTAGGGAGTATCTATCTTAGCACTAGTGAGATAAGCCTCTACATCCTTACATTTGTCCTCTAGCCATCCCTGCTTAGCCATTTTGCACTTCCTGTCGATCTCATTTTTGAGACGTCTGTATTCCTTTTTGCCTGCTTCATTTACTGCATTTTTATATTTTCTCCTTTCATCAATTAAATTCAATATTTCTTTTGTTAGCCCTCGTCTTTTTACCTACTTGATCCTCTGCTCCCTTCACTACTTCATCCCTCAAAGCTACCCATTCTTCTTCTACTGTATTTCTTTCCCCCATTCCTGTCAATTGCTCCCTTATGCTCTCCCTGAAACTCTGTACAACCTCTGGTTCTTTTAGTTTATCCATGTCCCATCTCCTTAAATTCCCTATGGCACCAGTTATTCCGTGACTAGACTTTGCGCACCACACTATCACCTGTTTGAGGGTGAAGAGACTTCTCGATCGCGAAATGCGGATTCTCAGTCACCCAAATGCGCCAGTTTTGCTTGTTGATGAACCCATCCAAATGAAAGTGGGCTTCGTCGCTAAAGCAAACCATAAAGATACATATTAATTCCCAATACAGCCTGCGGCCAACCGTGCTGTTTGAACGCCCCAAGGTAAACAGTACAGATTTTACTGAGCCGTGGCGCCTTTAAGTGAGTAGACTGTTCCGTCTGGCGCCACTAGGTCAAGGGTAGTATCGACTGTCCCTCTTGCCAATATCTATGAGGAAGAGTTGGTATCTGTAGGTTTTGTCCGTCTTTGCTTGCCGATATATACGTGGGTTCGCTGGCCCGAGAGCTGGAGGCACCAAGTTTGGGGATTGGCGGTAGCGGCGCGATAAGACGCGGTCACGGGGTCCGAGCGCCCGAAGTCACGAGCTACGCAAGGAGGGCCTGCGAAGAGGAAAGATGCCGCAGTACTTCACCGGGGTCAGCGTCGGCTACAAGCTGCAGGCCGACATCCCGTCGGTTGGTTGGCAACATTCGTGTCGTACGACCGCTCGTGGCCTGGCTGCCCTCTTCTACCTGGCTTTCATCGGCACCACTCAGTAACCGCAGCGTAGCACCGTGGATCCATGGAACTACTTGCTGATAAAGGGGAGTAACATTCTGTAATCCTCACGGTGATTTGTGTCATTGTCTACCTGACCTCTTAATTATTTTCAGATTTTTACCCGACCCCCAGAGTTTTACTCAGTCGGCTCTTTAATCGTAAATATAGGCCATAGTATTATACTAGACACTAGCTGTCGTTTGAAAATTTGTTCTGATATTATATTGCCTTTCCTTTCTGGTTTATACCCGATCATTAATGTTTTAATGAATCAGCTCCTGATCGTAAGTACGGCCAGAACAGTTGTACCAAGGCACAGGATGCCGTTAAACAAACTGAGGTCTTGTGGTTAGATTTAGATGTTAACCAATTCACTTCTTTGATTGTAGTTGCGTTAGTTATAATCTGAACAAATTGTTGTACTAAGGTGTGCGTTGCTGTCTTTGAAAGACTGGGTCATTATTGGTGTATTTTTAATTGGACCTTGTGGTTCCACCGAGTGAGTTCTCTTTGCTCATGTGTAATGTCTTAAAGCGTTCCTTCATAACAGACAATGAGTTTAACTTTTCAAATATTAACAGCCAACTGAGCCGTGGTAAAAATTGCTGTTTTGAAGAGCGCGCCGCAGCGCGTAGTGTGATGCAGTCGCCCTCCGTTTGTGGCCGTGGCGCCGCTGTGGCAATCGCAACTTTGGTGTCTCCCTCTGGTGGGAAAGGGGAAAGGTTGCCTGGTCACGTGCATTAAGGGGCGCTATGCATGCTCGCCAGTCAGTCAGTCTGGGTCAGTCTCTCGTCCGCATTTGTTAGGCATAAGAGAACTCAGCGAGTGGTCGCCCGGTCGGGGCTGAGTTCCTGCATCTGAGTCTGCGCGTTAGGCCACCAGTCTGCTCGAGTTTGTGTAGGCAATGGTTAGTGGCGGTTGGATCGATCGGTTGGTCGGTCGCGCACTGAGACACAAGATGACTTGTCCGTCTTGAGCGTCGGCGCATGTGAGGTCGCCACGTGAGTCCAGTGGGCCGCGGCGTATAGCGAGGGGAGTGACTTCGCGGTCTACACGGGAGCAACAGGAGTCAACCGACAACATCATTCTGGCCGGTGAGAGCTGCGACGCCGTGAGACGGGAGATCGGCGCGCCGCCCTGCGTCCGTTGAAGCGGCTGGCAGCGGACGGTTCGGGAGAGCGATTTGGGGGTGCTGCGCCAGGTCTTCTCGAGAAATCGCAGTTTATTAGAAGTTAGGTGATTGGTGATATGTTTTTTGATTTACTCTCGTTAAATTCTACTTGTTTTCTTGGTGACGTCACCATCCGTTTTGCTTTTGGGTCGTCCCACCATTCTTTTCCGTTTGCCCACCCGTGAGAAGGTGGTTCTTTATGAACTGGGTGGGCAGTTTTTCCCTTGTGGAGTAGGGGCGGATTAGAGCAACCTGCGATTCGGGTTGTTCGGTAATCTCTCTGTCAGTCTACCGTACGTTAGTAGCTGCCTCTGTCATGTTTGTCGTATTCGTGTGTTAACGAAGTTATTGCTTGGAGTGTAACGGCCTAATACCTGATCTTTGGAAACTTTAATATTATTGCCTATGATCTTGAGAGGCGGTGTCTGTGTACTGTAGAGTATCTTAACTATTGTTTGGCCGACCTTGTAGAATTTTATAAAAGATTTCAATTCATGGGCTTTTACTTAAACGATCATTTTAGTATATAAAGTTGCCACCCTTTCACCGTTAAGACCTTTCTTAGAAATTAAAATCAAGTTGCACCTTCGGTGGCAAGGTTAATATTTTAATGGTTAGTGTTTTGTACCATTTCCATCCCTCGCACGGGGGGTGCCTAGTTTGTGTGCTTGTGCACACAAAACTCTTAGTTAAAACTCTTAGTTTAAAGTTATCTGGTGTGTTGCAGATTTGCAGCAGTGTAGTCTTTCAGAGGCTGTTGTGAGCGGTCGTAACTACGGTCGTGTCAAAAGGAGGCGGCAAGGTTCTCGGCCCGAAAGCTCATAGAGTCAAAACTTATTTCTTTCTGCCGCTGAATAAATTGTAACTTTGATATTTAGAGGGTGCTTTCTGATTATAATTTTACATCTGTTTCTTTTAAAAAATGCTTTTAGGCACTATTAAAGTGAATAAAATTCCCATTTGTTAAAAGGAATTTGGTTATGATTTCATCAGTTACTCCCTGGTAACTACTTCCATGCTTACATAGGGTGATTAAATGTGTTAATGTTCTTGATGAATCGCTAGTAAATAAAATGAATTCTTCAGAATATTCTTTGAAAATAAATCACGGTTCACCAACTGTCACCAGGGCTTCAGTCAGAATAAGATTGTCAAAGGGACGGGTTGGGATCCAGTCGCACCTTGGTTGTTAATTAAAAGTAAGAGGTTGCTTGCTTTGAAACAAGCCTTATCATTTTCATAATTGTTTCCTAATCTGTTTAACCTTTAAGCACATCTTAACCCCGAATCTTTCGACATACAATTCCTAAATTAAAAGTTACGTCATCTGTTTGAGTAATTGAAACACTCTTGTCATCAATACTGTTAGGTAGTTTTCATGTGTTGCAGAAGGGCATTTAATAAGTGAAACTGTGTCCAGCGCCGTAGTAAACACCGCTGTTGCACCTAATAACGGGTGGGCTGCAGGTCCGGTCGCCTTATAATTATTGTCATGTTGTTCTTGTTTTGACTTCTCTTGCAGAAACTTATTCATTTCACAAATTTGTTAATTTTGTAAATAAGAACAAAATTTATGATTATATATTATTAAATAAACAGGTTCTTCGAAAGTTACATTGGTGGGTCCTCCCTTCCACGCTTTCGTTAATTCCAGTAAATACCACGTCTTAGTTATGACGATTTCATTTCTTATAGTTCACTAATTGTTACATGTGGTCTTGGGGTAGCGTCTTTCATACCTATTCAAAACATCTTCGGTCACGAGTTCGAATCGCGCCCCTGTTTAAATTCTGATTAATAGTCAGCATTGGCGACCGAAGGCTTCTGGCGTAAAGTCACCTCATTCTGCCAACGGCCTTGTCAAAGAGGGCGGAGGACAGCACAGAGGTTCAGGGCACTCTCTTGTCCTAGGGGTGGGAAACTGCCCCTGAAGGCGGAAGAATCAACAAAGATCAACGGCATGAGGATGTAGAAGGAAATGGAGACCGCTACATTAAAGGCACTTAAAGTTTATCCACAGGACATGTGGCCTGTAACTGAAGAGGTTTCATGATGATACCTCCTTTAGCAAAAGATTCCGGAATAGTCCCCCATTCGGATCTCGGGAAGGGGACTGCCAAGGGAGGGCGGGGGGGGGGGGGGGTTACCATGAGAAAAAGGTTAAATAATCAACGAAATAATAGCAGTCTAAGAGTTGTGGCGTGAATTTCAGAAGCTTGAACGTGGTAGGGAAACTACAAAGCAGGCCGGGGTGGCCGAGCGTTTCTAGGCGCTACAGTCTGGAACCGCGCGAGCGTTACGGTGGCAGGTTCGAATCCTGCCTCGAGCATGGATGTGTGTGATGTCCTTAGGTTAGTTAGGTTTAAGTAGTTCTACGTTCTAGGGGACTGATGATCTCAGAAGTTAAGTCCCATAGTGCTCAGAGCCATTTGAACCATTTTTGAAACTAGAAAATCTGAAAAAGGAAATGCAAAGGCTGACTCTAGATATAGGAGGGGTCAGTGAAGTAAAGTGAAAAGACAAGGATTTCTGGTCAGATGAGTGTATGGTAATATCAACGGTAGCAGAAAATGGTATAACGGGAGAAGGGTTCGTTATGAATTGGAAGGTAGGGCAGAGAGTGTGTTACTGTGAATAGTTGAGTGACAGTGTTATTCTTATCAGAGTCGACAGCAAACGAGCACCGACAACGATAGTTCAGGTATACATGCCGACATCGCAAGTTGAAGAGATAGAGAAAGTGTATGAGGATATTGAAAGGGTAATACAGACGAAAATCTAGTAGCCATGGGGACTGGAACGCAGTTGTAGGGGAAGGAGTAGAAGAAAAGATTACAGGAGAATATGGGCTTGGGACAAGGAATGAAAGAGGAGAAAGATTAATTGAGTTCTGTAATAAACTTCAGCTAGTAATAGCAATACTCTGTTCAGGAATCACAAGAGGAGGAGGTATACTTGGAGAAGGTCGGGTGATACAGGAAGATTTCTGTCCGATTACATCATGGTCAGACAGATTCCGAAATCAGATACTGGATTTTAAAGTGTACCCAGTAGCAGATATAGAAATGAAATGAGCGTACGGTATTGTTCGACGGGAGGCCCCACGCGGGGAAGATCGGCCGCCGAGTGCGAGTCTTATTTCAGTCGACGCCACATTGGGCGGCTTGCGTGCCGGCCGCTAATCGAACCCGGGCCCGCTGCATGGGAGGCAAGCGCGTTACCACCCAGCTCAGCGGGCGGACTCAGATCACAATACAGTAGTGATGAAGAGTAGGCTGAAGTTTAAGACAATTAGTTCAAAGTGGCTCTGAGCACTATGGGACTTAACTTCTGAGATCATCAGTCCCCTAGAACTTAGAACTACTTAAACCTAACTAATCTAAGGACATCACACACATCCATGCCCGAGGCAGGATTGGAACCTGCGACCGTAGCTGTCGCGCGGTTCCAGATTGTAGCGCCTAGAACCGCTCGGCCACCCTGGCCGGCTAAGACAGTCAGGAATAATCAATACGCAAAGAAGTGGGATACGGGAGTTCTAAGGAATGAGGAGATACACTTGAAGTTCTCTAAGGCTATAGGTAGAGCAATAAGGAATAGCTCAGTAGGCAGTACAGTTGAAGAGGAGTGCACATCCATAAAACGGGCGATAACAGAAGCTGGGAAAGAAAACATAGGTACAAATATGGTAAAGGCGAAGAAACCATTGGTAACAGAAGATATACTTCAATTGATCGATGAAAGGACGTACAAAAATATTGCGGGAGACTCGGGAATAAAGAAATAAAAGTCGCTGAGGAATGAAATAAATAGGAAGTGCAGCGAAACTAAGACGAAATGGCTGCATGAAAAATGAGATGAAATTGAAAAAGAAAGTATTTTCTGTAGGATACACTCAGCATACAGAAAAATCAAAACAACCTTCGGTGACATTAGAAGCGAGGATGATAACATTAAGAGTGCATCGGGAATTCCACTGTTAAATGCAGACGAAAGAGCGGGTAGGTGGAAGGAATACATTGAAAGCCTCTATGAGGGGGGCAAGATTTGTCTGATGTGATAGAAGAAGAAACAGGAGTAGATTTAGAAGAGATAGGGGACCCGGTATTAGGATTTAACCCTAGCATTACCAACGGGGGAGCCTCGTAGGCCCACTGACTCAGTTTTTCTATGTTGTATCCACACCCTTTGATATATGAACTTGAAAGCAAAGGTAATTGTTCGTTATTGAATGTACTATTGAGTCATTACAGAATTTCGGAATAAAAATGTAATTAAAATTCATTTATTTGATTTAATTCTCTGTGGGCCTTAGAAGCCCACCCGTTGGTAATAGCAAGGAAAGATTTACGAGGTTGAGTCTTTCGTTTCAAATTCTTACCATGAAACGAATTTTGGCATTGTTGCCTTCAGACATATTATGAGCGGACCATTGTTATTTTCAGTGTTTCTGCTGCTGTTGAACCAACAACATGAGTAGACAACGTTTACGTGATAGTTCCATTGAAAGAGTGCTAGAAGAAGTTTTGAACGAATCAGACTTAGAGGAAAGTGAAGTGGATGATGATGTGGAAGAAATTAGAACTGATTCATCGTCTGAGAATGAAGATGAGGTTGAAGCCAATCCACCAGATGATAATGATACGGAATGTGATAAATTCATTGCAAAAAGTGGACGAGAGTATATTACGAAGCCATCTCGACAATATCGGCGTTCTGTACAAAATATAGTGCGAGAAAGAATGGGGCTAGGACAACAAGGAAGAATTGCGTCTCCGAAAGAGGCTATAGAGCTCTTTTTTACACCTCAAATTATGAATCTAATAAAACTACACTCAAATGAAGATGCTTCTCGACTAGGTATTCAGCACACAGATGAAGATGAGTTATTTTGTTATATAGGACTCTTGCTAATCATGGGTTCAAATCATGACAATAAGATACCTGTCCAAGATTTATGGTCTTTGCTTCAGAGCCGACAAGTGTACTATGGATCAATGAGTCGGACCCGATTTTTCGAATTGACTAAAATATTGAGGTTTGATGATAAGAACACAAGAGAAATTCGTCGCCAGACTGACAAGTTTGCTCCAATGAGGGAAATTTTTGAAAGCTTCAATTCTTCACTTCCATTTTATTTCATTCCTGGTCTACATACAACATTGGATGAGATGTTGTCTTTGTTCCGTGGTCGCTGTCCATTCAAGGTGTTTCTAAAAGAAAAACCTGGAAAATACGGCATTCTAATTCGAATGCTGTCTGATTCTGAGACTAGATATGTGATCAGCATGGACATCTATACAGGCAAGTCAGGAAATACACAGCATTCAAATGGACCGATGGAAATTGTAAAGAGACTAATAAAACATATTGAAAAATCAGGCCGTAATGTTACCACAGATCGGTACTATACTTCAGTGGAGCTTGCTGAGACTCTATGGAATGATTTTCACTTCACACTTGTTGGCACCCTACAGTCTAACAGACGACACATACCTGAAGAGCTGAAGACTACAACTGGCCGCAGTTTACACTCTTCCATCTTTGCTTATACTGATCCTCAGACACAGAGGCCACCAGTTACTCTTGCATCAACGCTAGTCCGCGAGAAGCCAAAGCGACTGCTGTTGATGCTTTCAACTTATCACTCAGAAGGGGTGTTGAATGAAGACTCAAAAAAGACTAACATAAATCTATTTTATAATTCTACAAAGGGAGGTGTGGACACCATAGACCAGATGGCAAGACACTACAGCACAAAGAGAGGAACAAGAAGATGGCCTTTGTCCCTCTTCTACACACTCATTGACATAGCAGCAATAAATGCATATTCACTCTTCCTCCTCAACTTTCCGAATTGGAAAAAGAATTTGCTAAACCGCAGAAGGGTTTTTATCACTAACTTAGGTCTCGAACTAATAAGATCTCAAGTAGACAAACGGGCACAAAATTTGTATGGACTTCAGAAGCCAGTAATAATGGCAATGGAAAGCATCACACAACGGAAGCTCAGCTGCTCTGTAGAACCATCATCCTCAACAGCAGAACCAGGAACACGTGGACGGTGCCACCTATGCTGCCAAGAAGCTGCATCTAAAAAGATCAAGTACAACAAGCTGGGAAAGTCAACTGTTACCTGCTCTCAGTGCCACAAACACGTCTGTGGGAAACACTGCAGGAAGACAGTGTTGTGTGAAAAATACGTTGCAGAATGAGGCAGTAAATTTTGTTTACTTCATGTAGTGTATCGAATTAAAAAAGTCGTTTTTATAAGAAAACACTATTTTGAAACATTACTCCAAAAAATATATAAACTGAATCTCGTGATTTGTTCATTTTATTCCTATTATAATAACATCTTTTATTATACAGTATACAAAAACAATGTCTGAGCATTTTGAATTGTTATTAGAGGTATCGGAAGTAAATAAACTTGATTTATGATAAAATAAATTGTGGTATTCTTTATGGGCCTTTGAGGCCCCCCCCCCGTTGGTATTACATGTAACAAAAAGTACGTTGGTAATGCTAGGGTTAAAAGCGCTTTGGAGGACTTAAGATCAAATAAAGCAGAAGTGGTAGATAACGTTTCATCAGAATATCTAATGCTTTGGGGGAAATGGCAACATAACGACTATTCACGTTGTTGTGTACAATGTATGAGTCTGGCGACATACCATCTGAGTTTCGGAAAAACATCATCCACTCAATTCCGAAGACGGCAAGAGCTAACAAGTGCGAGAATCATCGCACAATCAGCTTAACAGCACATGCATCCAAGCTGCTGACAAGAATAATATACAGAAGAATGGAAAAGAAAACTGAGGATGCGGTAGATGACGGTCAGATGACTTTAGGAAAGGTAAAGGCCCGAGAGAGGCAGTTCTTAATAATGGAAGTAAGCCTAAAGAAAAATCAAGACACGTTCATAGGATTGTCGACCTGGAAAAAAGTTCGATAATGTAAGATGATGCGAGATGTTCGAAATTCTAAGGACAATAGGGTAAGGTAGAGGGAGAGACGGCTCATATGCAATATGTACAACAGCCAAGACGGAATAAAAAGAGTGGACGACCAAGATCGAAGTGCTCGGATCAAAACGGGTGTAAGACAAAGATGTAGTCTTTCGCCCATCCTGTTCAATCTGTACATATAAGAGGTAATAACGGAAAGAAAATAAAGGTTGGTTTAGGAGTGAAATTAAAATTCAAGATGAAAGGATATCAATGACACAATTCGCTGATGACATTGCTATCCTGAATGAAAGTCAAGAAGAATTACATGATCTGCTGAAGGGAATGAATCGCCTAATGGTTGCAGAATATGCACTGAAAGTAAATCGAAGAAAGACGAAAGTAATGAGAAGTAGCAGAAATGAGAACAGCGAGAAATTTAACATCAGGATTGATGGTCACGGAGTAGATGAGGTTCAGGAATTCTGCTACCTAGGCAGTAAAATAACGAATGACGGACGGGACAAAGGGGATATCAAAAGCAGACTAGCAATGACAAAAAGGGCATTCCTGGCCAGGAGAAGTCTACTAATATCAAATATCGGCCTTAATTTGAGGAAGAAATTTCTAGGAATGTACGTGTGGAGTACAGCATTGAAAGGTAGTGAAACATGGACTGTGGGAAAACCGGAACGGAAGGGAATCGAAGCATTTGAGATGTGGTGCTGCAGACGAATGTTGAAAATTAGGTGCACTGTTAAGGTAAGGAATGAGGAGGTCCTGCGCAGAATTGGAGAGGAAAGAATTATGATAAAAAACACTGATAAGGAGAAGGGAAGGATGAGAAGACATGTCTTAAGATATGAGGGAATGACTTCTATGGTACTAGAGGGAGTTGTAGAAGGCAAAAACTGTAGAGGAAGACATCCAGCAAGTAACAAAGGACGTAGGCAGCAAGTGCTACTCTGAGCTCTCAGATGAAGAGGTTAGCACAGGAGAGGAATTAGTGGCGGGCCGCATCCAATCAGTCACAAGACTGTTGAATATATAAGTGATAACGGCTACTTTTTTCTCTCTCTTAGGTGACCACCGAAAACAGTTTTGTTCCGTTACCTGTTGAATTGTGTCTGAAAGGAAATCCCAAATCCACTCATAGATCTAGTCCGGTACTCGGTAAGTTCGTATTTTACTCACAAAACAGCCATGCAGAACTGTGTCGAATGCCTTCCGAAATTAAGGGAACATGGCATTTTTATAAACAAAGCAGCTAGCTTCATATTGTTTCTAAGATACGGAGCAGAGTTACAAATTATCTATAAAGCCATAGAGCATATTTCATAGTCTTTTAGATGTATCCTGTGCTATTTTTCTTGAAAGGAATCCGCAGAATCATTGGTCACCGAGCTAGTATGAAGAATTGCTTTAAAAAGTGGGCGTGGCAGGAAGATCGCGTCACACATTTCAATATTTTTCAGGCACTTCAGATGCGTTTTCATCACTATAACTTGGGAACGTATTTTCCATGAGTTCTACTGTAGTCCGATTCATTAACAATGGCGGTTCGCGCAGGCCGAGGCACGGATGAGGATTGAATTGCTGCTGGTTGCACGCGACAGTTGCGGTACGCAAATACACGTGCTTTGCGCTTGATGAATTTCTTTCTTGCTAATACAGAATTTGTCACTTACCTCCACCATCAGCGATGATAACTAGCAACAAATGGAATAACAAATCACTAAATAATTAGCTACGATCACGTTTTATGCTCGACTAGCTATAAACTTCACGGGAGAGCGATCAGAACATTACTGAATGCACACTGGCTGACGGAGAATATGTGACTTAGGTGCTGAGAACGAGCCTAAATTCGATCGCCATCGTTCGTAACTTCAGCTATAATAAATAAAAAGTAAATTGAAAATTGTTATTTTGGCCAGTTTCATGAAAGTTTCCCTTATGGGGGTTTGAATATGACTATGAGAAGTAGACAGGCTAAACTTCTCGTTCTCTGGCTCTGGCAAAAATATTTACTATCACACAAAGTTAGTAAATAACTCTCCTCTACTTAAGGATTACTTTATTTTAAAAGCTGCATTTCTTCTATGTTGTGAAGATATGGAAGTACATCCATTGACATTATTGCGATACAGTGCAGGAGTACTGACGACTCTAATGGAAAAGAAAAATGTAGATTATGCGATGGGTTAGTTTGCGTTATTAGGCATGGCAAATCTCTCTCATAGCTTAAATTTAATATCACTTATTCCTTCTTGAAAGGTGGCTGTGTCACCGCCAGCACGTCTGAGGTAGTGTCCTTGGACCCTCTTCTCCTGCATCACTGGCCACAAAAACATCCCTAACTCAAAACAAAAACATCACTGTTCGCCATCAGCGATGTCGCAACATGTTTGTCCGCGTACGGAGTAAAGGTTTAGACGCTGATATGTAAGCCTTCGTAGAAGAGTCGTTTTTATGACTAGCCAAAGACTGCAGCAAAAAGGAAAGTCTTTGACGTTTCACTGCTAACCATATACATCAACTTTCTCATCTCACAGATAGGTCGTACCAATGATACTTGACTCAAAATATTTCGAAACCGTTCTCAGACGACGCTCAATCGAAAATACAAGCCATCAGAAATAAAACAGACTTCACTAAACGATACAGTGAGTCTGGGTGCCTTTCCAAGTTGGATTAATGAAGAGATAGAGAATCTATGAGAGAGTGGCGCGTTTTGACAAGGTGTCGCTTAGTCGGCGCTAGAGCATTACGAAACTGCAATATCTGCTGTCGTGATTAAATATGCGGGGATCATTCAATAAGAAATGCCCCAAATTTCTTTAAAAAAGCCATTAATATACATAGACAAACTGCCTTGTTGGTGCTTCACATTTTACGTTTGTTCTGTGCGCTGGCGAAGTTTCGAACCGTTCTGGCAGATGGCAGAGCCATAGTACAGCGTCAAAATGGCTTCTACATACGACTCACGTTACAAACAGCGTGCTGTTATTGACTTCTTGTGTGCAGAAAAGGAAACGGTTGTGAACATCTATAAACGTTTGTGTGCAGTGTATGGCGATGATGCAGTTGACAGGAGTACTGTTGGGCGATGGGTAAAGTCAGAGCCTCAGGAAATGCAGGAACAGCGCTCCATGATCAGCCGCGCTCAGGACGTCCTGTCACAGCCACTGCTCCAGGCGTGCTGAATCGTGCGGATGCCATTATTCGTGCCGACCGGCGCATCACAACTCGATTTTCCACGGAGAACACACTTTGAAGATGACAAGACCGTCAGTCATGCAGTGAAAGCATGGCTACGCCTACAGGACAAGAGCTTTTACCAGCAGGGAATACATGCTCTTCCACAACGATGGCTTATGGCCATAGAACGTGATGGAGACTAAGTAGAAAAGTAGGACATGGGTAAGACATGTTGATGTATGGTGTCACCAAATTCTGACTCTTAACAATAAATATGTTCTGAGAAAAAAATTGTGTGGCATCACTTATTGAACGACCCTCATATAATATATCAATATAATAGGTAACAGAATATTAATTGAAGGTAACATTTAAAAAAAGAAAACTCTTTTCTCAATCTTGCAGGACGACCGACAATCGACAGTACTGTCTACACTTCGTGTTCAAGTGTGATTAGTATGATTCAGCACGTCCGTTTTATTAAGTCTGCAGGCGTACGAGGGTAACTATACGCCACCTCTGTGGCAGCAGCAGCGGTCGTCCTTTGATTATTTTCTTGACACCGAAACAGGAACTGTAGCCGATATTGATTAGTTCGATAATGGATCACGTCTTTAAACTACATATAGTAAATGATTCCCCGAACACCATTCTTAATTTATAATTACTTCGTGTTGCGGTGTCCGTAGAAAGAAATACAGTACACTACCAAACAGAATTAAAGGACCACTCTTTCCAAACCCCATAATTGTCTCTCGTTTCGACGCAGAAGATTCAAATTTGGCTCAAAAGTGGCTATAATTTTCCTCTGTAATGGCACAAAATCGTGGCGCCCTGCAACGGCGCTCGCGGTCTTTACGACGTTTCGAATAGCAAAGTGTCGACACAAACGAAAAAAATGGCTGAGGTCAGAAGTTCGTTTGACGTGTAAGGTGGGTTAATGATGTCACATTGGTAGCAAATTTCACGATAATTCTGCCGTACGCCACCTTTGTCACACAATGGAAAGGTCCTCACACCTCGTCTCACTCACATTACATCCAATCTTTTTATGGCCCTGCCATGGAGGTCAAAAACGCGGCGCGTCGCCCAGCGTTAACATCACGCACTTTTCTTATGAGCGGCCGACGAAAACATTTCAGATGCACTGGCGCTCAGAATCGACCAGAAAAGGCTTCAGAGGGTGGCGGACGTTTCAAGTCTTCTCGACGGACGTCACGAGGCTGCATGCCCTTTGGAGTGCAGCACGACCACAATTTTTCGTCTCGCGTACAAGTTGGAACCACTGGAGGCCGGTCAACACCATTCGACGAAATTTGAACGAGGTTCGAAGCAGCGAAGGGTGTTTATGCTTTCTCAACCCTCTTGTTTTGCGTCGTCCTGTGGCGCGATCACGAGGGGCAGGGGCGGGTGTAAGTGCGACTTTGATACATGCGTGAATAAAACAGTAAAGGGTTCCTGCGAAATCCCTCGATTCGAGATAACTCTCGGTGACACCTGCCCACTTTTATTGAGAATTATAAAAGCAAACCTGTGCAGAGGGAACCTGAGAAGTATTCTTAGGCTCGTTTCACACTGTGACACTGGTGACGGTCGCCAGCGACGGTCACCGACAGAGATACATTCGTTTGAACTGGAGCATTCACACCAGGACACTACACTGCCTCACCGAGCCACATGTGACGGGCAAGGTCACTATGTTTACAGCAGTCGCCGGTACACATGCACTAGTTTGAATTGAGTTGATCACTCTGGAACGCTGATCACAGACACAGCGCTGTAGATTTGCCAACCGACAGGCAGTCGTCTCTGAGACAGTGACGCGAAATATTCTTTGTACATTATACTGTACACACTGTACCCATGAGTTTATATTTGATTAACATGGAAGATTTTGTAAGTGAAGTAGAAAGCCGTCCTGCTATTTGGGATGTGAAAAGCGATGCATATAGCAAGAACGTGATGAAAACGAATGCGTGGCAAGAAATTATAACGAAGTTTGTGCCTGATTTCAATGAGAAGAGTATGGATAAGAAAAACAATATTGGTAAGTTGTATGTTCTTCTTTCAAATTTAATACCTTATTTTTCGGACCATAAAAGGCTAGTGAAATTTCGTTGCTACCCCTGTACGAGGCCATTTCACTAACTAATCACTTGGCTATACCTGTGGTGTCGGACACCAGTGACCAGAGAGTGTTCACCACAATCACCGGTGACCATCACTGGCGACCGTTACTAGTGTCCCAGTGTGAAACGGGCCTTAGGCAATCCCTTGACGCCACTATTCTTCCAGCTGCCTTCCTGGAGGTGCCTCTCTGTACAAGTTCAATTTTAAAATCTTCAATAAAAGTGGGCCTGTCTTCGAGGAACCATTTAACATTTTATTCACTCATGTGTCCACGTTACAGTCCCCATCCTCCCACCCGCCGTCCATGAACTCGCCACAGGAGGATGCGAAACAGGTGAACTGAAAAAGCGTAACCACCCTTTGTTGCTTCGAATCACGTTCAGATTTCGTCCATAGGTTTTGAATTGTCCATAGTGGATCGAACATGCACTCGAGAACGAAAATTACATTCGCGCTGCACTCCAAAAGGGGTGTGATGACCTTCAGTGGGATTGCAGCCCCGTGACGTCCGTCGAGAAAAGTTGAGTCGCCCAGGACGGTTCAGTAGTGTCAAAGGTTGACAAGAATGTCGTCCCGTTGCATATCACACTCCGAATTGTCGCCTTCGACCGAGAAATGTTTGGGAATCAATGCCTTAAGGAAAGGGGTGGTTTCATTGACACACTTTATACACCTCCTGATGCTTTTTACACTCCTGGAAATGGAAAAAAGAACACATTGACACCGGTGTGTCAGACCCACCATACTTGCTCCGGACACTGCGAGAGAGCTGTACAAGCAATGATCACACGCACGGCACAGCGGACACACCAGGAACCACGGTGTTGGCCATCGAATGGCGCTAGCTGCGCAGCATTTGTGCACCGCCGCCGTCAGTGTCAGCCAGTTTGCCGTGGCATACGGAGCTCCATCGCAGTCTTTAACACTGGTAGCATGCCGCGACAGCGTGGACGTGAACCGTATGTGCAGTTGACGGACTTTGAGCGAGGGCGTATAGTGGGCATGCGGGAGGCCGGGTGGACGTACCGCCGAATTGCTCAACACGTGGGGCGTGAGGTCTCCACAGTACATTGATGTTGTCGCCAGTGGTCGGCGGAAGGTGCACATGCCCGTCGACCTGGGACCGGACCGCAGCGACGCACTGATGCACGCCAAGACCGTAGGATCCTACGCAGTGCCGTAGGGGACCACACCGCCACTTCACAGCAAATTAGGGACACTGTTGCTCGTGGGGTATCGGTGAGGACCATTCGCAACCGTCTCCATGAAGCTGGGCTACGGTCCCGCACACCATTAGGCCGTCTTCCGCTCACGCCCCAACATCGTGCAGCCCGCCTCCAGTGGTGTCGTGACAGGCGTGATTGGAGGGACGAATGGAGACGTGTCGTCTTCAGCGATGAGAGTCGCTTCTGCCTTGGTGCCAATGATGGTCGTATGCGTGTTTGGCGCCGTGCAGGTGAGCGCCACACTCAGGACTGCATACGACCGAGGCACACAGGGCCAACACCCGGCATCATGGTGTGGGGAGCGATCTCCTACACTGGCCGTACACCTCTGGTGATCGTCGAGGGGACACTGAATAGTGCACGGTACATCCAAACCGTCATCGAACCCATCGTTCTACCATTCCTAGACCGGCAAGGGAACTTGCTGTTCTAACAGGACAATGCACGTCCGCATGTATCCCGTGCCTCCCAACATGCTCTAGAAGGTGTAAATCAACTACCCTGGCCAGCAAGATCTCCGGATCTGTCCCCCATTGAGCATGTTTGGGACTGGATGAAGCGTCGTCTCACGCGGTCTGCACGTCCAGCACGAACGCTGGTCCAAATGAGGCGCCAGGTGGAAATGGCATGGCAAGCCATTCCACAGGACTACATCCAGCATCTCTACGATCGTCTCCATGGGAGAATAGCAGCCTGCATTACTGCGAAAGGTGGATATACACTGTACGAGTGCTGACATTGTGCATGCTCTGTTACCTGTGTGTATGTGCCTGTGGTTCTGTCAGTGTGATCATGTGATGTATCTGACCCCAGGAATGTGTCAATAAAGTTTCCCCTTCCTGGGACAATGAATTCACGGTGTTCTTATTTCAATTTCCAGGAGTGTATATCGATTCTAAGCTTCGGTGTGTCTGAAATGTTTTCATCGGCCAGTCGTAAGAAAATCGCTTGATTTAACCGCTGGGCGTAGCGGTTCTTACCCACAAAGCCGTCCAAAGAAGTGGTGAAATGTGGGTAAGAGGGGGTGTGACGACCTTCCCATTGTACGACATCCTGGGTGGCGTTGGGAAAAATTGTGGTGAAGTTTGGCACAATTCTGACATCATTAACCCACCTTACAAGCCACATCAACATCTGAGTCGCGGCCGTTTTTTGGCATGAGTCGACACCTTGCTGGCTGAGGCGTCGTCAAGTACGAGGGTGACGTCGCAGGGCGCCACGCTTTTGCGCCGTTAGAGAAGAACGTTGTACGCACCTTTGAGTCAAATTTGAAACTTATTCGTGGCAAAGGCAGTTACGGAGTTTTGAGAATTGATCGTTTAATTCTATAGCACAGTGTATATTCAACGCTCAAGTCCTGAGTAGACAATCCAATCGTTTCTTCGCACAGTAAGAGCAACCCTAGGAGCAGCCAGAAATCGTAGCGCTCTCTAGGTAATCCCAACCAAGGTGATGGTTGTAAAAAGATATTCTAACTCCTGAAACAAGTGCTTGGCATGGTCTTGCACCAGCGAAATAATTTCTGATTCGATGACACAAGGAATGTTATACAGTTATATAAAAAATCGCTAACAAAACAATCATTTCTCAATAAAAACTGAAGTGGACGCTACAAATCGCAGATGCTACAAGAGAGGCGTCGTACATCACAGAGAGTGATTAACGTCGGAAGATTATGTTAGAAAATTAAACACAACAAATACTGCTCTGGTACTATGGTCTTCTCAATCGTTTTTGAGAAATTAAGGTTCAAAACGTTACGAGCCGGGAGCGTCAACCGTCGAGCAGCGGCATTGGCGCAAAATGTAGTAGACTACGAGTCTGTGCGTGCTGCGATTGAGTTTGGTACTAAGGGCGATCAACGGCGAGGTTATCAGCGGCTACCGCATTCGAATCTCATCATTTTCTTCTCTAATCCTCCAGACACTTGTATCACTTCAGTGGATACTCCACTGTAAACGAACAATAATAACTTTCATATCTCAGTGCTACATTCGTGGTGATTAATAATCTAGGTATAATAAAATACACGGTGTACCAAAAAGATCATCCGATTTGGCACGTCTATATTTCTGAAACTAGTAAACGGATACAACGAATTTTATTTTTGATGAACTGGAAGATTAAAACTTTTTAAGGCGTATCTAAATGAGTCATTCAAACTGTTTCCACACTGCAGCGAGCATGTCTTGAGCTACAGCTTCCACAGCTGGTGCTATGCGGTGTCTCAGTTTACTCACTGTCAATGGTAACGTCGGCACATAAACAGAGTCTTTTATAAACCCCTACAACAAATAACCCATACAGTCAGGTCCGGTGACCTTGGAGGCCACTAATGTAAGGCTGAATCATTTGGTCCACTGCGACCGATCCATCGTTCAATAATCCTCCGATTTAACATTTCCCGCAACTACAGATACCAATGTGGCGGTGCCCCATACAGTTGGTAAATGAAGTCGTTCGAACCAGTCTCAAACTATGGGAAAAGGAAGTTCTCAACCATATCAAGATAAGTGCTTCCTGTAACAGTGTTCTCAGCAAAGTAATGTGGACCGTTCATCTTTTTCCCGTGAAACTGGATAAAACACGTTACATTTTGGAGAGCCCCTTTTGAGTGTTTGCTCTTTTCAACAGTACATTGTTCACGCACCTATCTCAAATAACATAATAATTATGATTTTTTTTAAATCGGACGATTCTTTTTGATACACCCTGTACATTTTTTCAGACAGGTAAAAAGATTTCCAGTTACAATCACAGAATATTTCTACATTGTCGTAGGGACAGAGAGACATATCATCTTGTGAATTTTCCGGTACCGTTCACTCCCTGGTATTGCCTTAGTTGACAACTCCGATATTCGTGCCTACGTTAATCTGAGTGTAGTTTGCGACAAAAATTATATTGAAGTTGCCTTTCGTCTTAAATGTTAATGAGGGGAGTTTTTCGCTACCATTATTAAAAATCAAAAGTGTGTGTCAGTAAGTGGCGTTCATGAAATGCGCTCGGTGCGAGTCTGTATTACGTTTTTAGTGCTGATACACCACGCCCCAAAGGCAGAGTACCTAACAATGATGGCGAAGCGTTATATCATAGCGGCAACGTTTTACTATGCCCAATAATGTAGTGAGAATTATTTTGACGAGCAAATAAATTATGAAAAACTACCTGGTGATCAAAAGATCAGTTGTTGTTGTGGTCTTCAGTCCTGAGACTGGTTGGATGCAGCTCTCCACGCTACTCTATCTAATGCAAGCTTCTTCATCTCCCAGTACCTACTGCAACCTACATCCTTCTGAATCTGCTTAGTGTAGTCATCTTTTGGTCTCCCTCTACGATTTTTACCCTCCACGCTGCCCTCCAATACTAAATTGGTGATCCCTTGATGCCTCAGAACATGTCCTACCAACCGATCCCTTCTTCTGGTCAAGTTGTGCCACAAACTTCTCTTCCCCCCAATCCTATTCAATACTTCCTCATTAGTTATGTGATCTACCCATCCAATCTTCAGCATTATTCTGTAGCACCACATTTCGAAAGCTTCTATTCTCTTCTTGTCTAAACTATTTATCTTCCATGTTTCACTTCCATACATGGCTACACTCCATACAAATACTTTCAGAAATGACTTCCTGACACTTGAATCTATACTCGATGGTAACAAATTTCTCTTCTTCAGAAACGCTTTCCTTGCCATTGCCAGTCTACATTTTATATCCTCTCTACTTCGACCATCATGAGTTATTTTGCTCCCCAAATAGAAAAACTCCTTTACTACTTTAAGTGTTTCATTTCCTAATCTAATTCCCTCAGCATCACCCGACTTAATTCGACTACATTCCATTATCCTCGTTTTGCTTTGGTTGATGTTCATCTTACATCCTCCTTTCAAGACACTATCCATTACGTTCAACTGCTCTTCCAAGTCCTTTGCTGTCTCTAAAAGAATTACGATGTCATCGGCGAACCTCAACATTTTTATTTCTTCTCCATGGATTTTAATACCTACTCCGAATTTTTCTTTTGCTTCCTTCACTGCTTGCTCAATATACAGATTGAATAACATCGGGCAGAGACTACAACCATGTCTCACTCCCTTCCCAGCAACTGCTTCCCTTTCATGTCCCTCGACTCTTATAACTGCCATCTGGGTTCTGTACAAATTGTAAATAGCCTTTCGCTTCCTGTATTTTACCCCTGCTACCTTCAGAATTTGAAAGAGAGTACTCCAATCAACATTGTCAAAAGCTTTCTCTAAGTATACAAATGCTAAAACGTAGGTTTGCCCTTCCTGTATCTAGCTTCTAAGGTAAGTCGTAGGGACAGTATTGCCTCACGCATTCCAACATTTCTACGGAATCCAAACTGATCTTCCCCGAGGTCGGCTTCTACTAGTTTTTCCATTCGTCTGTAGAGAATTCGCGTTAGTATTTTGCAGCTGTGACATTAAACTGATAGTTCGGTAATATTCACATCTGTCGACACCTGCTTTCTTTGGGATTGGAATTATTATATTCTTCTTGAAGTCTGAGGTTATTTCACCTGTCTCATACATTTTGAAGCGGTCCAGCCAGCAGCAGCGGTCCAGCCAGGCAGCCTTCCAGCAGCAGCGGCGGCGGCGGCGGCGGCGGCGGCAGAAGCCCCGGCTCCGTCCGCGGCAGCAGCAGCAGCTGCGGCGTTCCTGCCAGCCGTCGCCAGCGCCAGCGCCAGAAGCGTGGTACTCTGGTCTTCGTCCGTCTTCGAACGTCTGCGTCCGTCTTCGTCCGTCCCCAGTTTTTTCCTCTCCTTTTCGTCCTGTGCTGTTTTCGTTCGTCCCTGTCGTCATTTCAGCCCTCACCACCACTGCCGCTACTACCACCACTGCCATTGTGTACACTTCGGCCTCTGCCGCCACCTCCACCATTACATGGTGTGCCCAGTCACACCCCCCTCTTTCCATCCCTCCTCTTCTCACTCTCCCTTCGCTCTAGCTCTTTGTCGCCCCCTCTCCCGCTCCTCTCCCTCTGATCCTTCCCCCCCCCCCCCCCCACTCCCCCTGCAGCTCCAGCTCGGGTGGTGGCCCGTCAGGCACTGTCCATGCCCAGCTCTCCCCATCGCCTTCGCCATCATCGCTCCGCCGTCGCCGTCGCCGTCACCTTCACCGTCACCATCTCCGACGCTGACTACTGCGTCCACGCCAGGACCTGCCGCTTTCCGCCACCTCCCTATAGCTCCTGTCCCTCATGTCACCACCCACCCTTCTGCCCTAGTGGCACCACCACCACCTCCTCCACTCCCAAAAAGGCCCCGCCCCGTCCTCCTCCCCCCCCCCCCCAGGATGTCATGGATGTCTCCCGCCTGGCCCTGCTCCCTCCGCCTCCTCCTTCTCCTCCTCCTCCCCCGCTCTTTATACAAATACCTCCTCTCCCATCCTGATACTTTCCTTCTCGAGGCCTGGAACCTCACCCTTCTCCTCTAACACTTCCCTGGCACTCCCATCTCCCTCCTCACTCCCAGATGGGATTCAGTTCTCATCTCCTCCCCCAGCCCCACCCTCCATACTGACATCCTCTCTCGCCTGCCCATCACCCGGTTTGGCCCCAACGCCTCACTCACCCCTGCTCCTTCTCCATCTCCTACCCACCAACCCCAAACCCCCGTCGCCCACCGCTGTGATCACTCAGCTTAGTCTGACGATCACGGAGGAGGTGTTGGCGGAGCTCAAGGCGCATCCTTCGCTGGAGGTGCAGGCAGTCCACTGCATTTTTAACTCGTCCGGCCCTATAATGCACACCCAACAGCCGAGTGCCGCGATGCCCCCACATGTCCGCATTGTAGGCAAGCACACTTCTTCCGGCAATGCCCTAACCTTCATTCCCCTCCCTCCTGTAATACCTGCAATCTCCCCCATCCCACCTACCCCTTTCGACCACTCCTGAACTCACCGTCCCTGTCTGTCCTCTGGACGCCCCCACCCCTCCTGGCAATCCCCTTCGTCCCCCCTACCGCTGAGGACATCATCAGGTTCCTCACCATTGCCCTGCAAAACGTCCACCCTTCCCAGCGCTCTCACACCCTCCTACAGGTCTCCCTCACCGCCCGTTCCGTCTTCCACCTAAAAATGTATGCCACCTACTCCCACAACCAGGCCCATTTCACCTTCTCCCGTCTCGACACCCTCGTCTAAATCCCTGTCATGGCACAACAGCACTGTATCCTGTTCAACAACATTCGTTCCCTTCCTGCCAACAAGAACCTCTTCATGCACACCCACGCCACCCACCGCGTGGATGCCTTCCTTCTCAATGAAACCTTCCTCCAACCCCACCACACCATCCACACTTCGCTCTCCCTTCTCCACCGCTCTGATAATCCTCTCCCGATTGTCCGTGGTGGAGTTGCCATTGGCCACCACCGCCAGATCCCGGTTCAGCTCCAACCTCTCCTTTCCAGCCCCACTGAACACCTGATCTTTAGTCTCTTCTTCCCCAGCCTTCCTGTCACCTGCAGCACCATCTATGTCTGCCCTAAGGCCCCTCTTCCTTTCGACTTACTTTCCCACATTGATCATACCTTCTCCTCCTATGTGACCGCCGCCGATCTCAACATCCATAGTCGCTCCGCCACCCAATTACAGCAGTGGCATCGGTTCCTCTCCACCCTCCAAGGCGACCTCATCCCCATTCCCCAGCACACCCTCCCTGAATCCAACTCCACTCCCGATGTCATCCTCTCCTCCCCCAACCTCCTTGGCTGCATAGCATTGGGTGTCCTGGACCCCATTGGAAGCGACCGTCTCCCTGGTCCTCCTCACCATTTCAGACGGTCGTCGCCCTCCACACGCATGACCCGGACACACTGCGACACCACCGGCAACTCCAGCGGCACATCCAAAACTTGCTTGCGGCTAAGAAACGCTGGGACTGGCGACAAACATGCACCTGTTTAAATGCTAGCCTACATATAAACTCGTCCAAGTACTGGTCAGCCTTCCGTCGCCTTACTGGAACTAAACCCTCCCCCTACTTTTCTCTTCTCCATGATGGTCACCCCTTTCCTGACACCCTTAGTAAGGCCAATCACTTTGCCTCCTACCTTTCCAATGTCTTCTCCATCCCCGACAATCTCCAGTTCGATTACTCCCTCTTCTCGGATGTCTGTGATCGAACTGATACCTCTCCCCTCGCACCTGGTTTGCAGTACTTGGACAACATTGCACACACGGAACTCAATGCCCCTATCACTACACAGGATCTCACTGCTACACTCCACACAAAACGCAACACCTACCGCCACCTTTGTGAAGCTCCTATCTCTTTCCTCTCCACCCGGGCCAGGCTATACAATGTAGCCCTGTCCACTGGCTACTATCGCAACCTGTGGAAAACCTCCTGTATCCTGATGTTCCTTAAACCCGGTAAACCGCCGTCTCCTCCTACTGTCCCATCAGCCTTACCTTGGTCTTCAGCAAGGTCCTGGAATCCATCCTCACCCAACGCATCCACCAGAATCTCTGCCAGCAGTGCTTCCTTCCTGTTAGCCAGTGTGGCTTTCGACCGTCCTGCTCTTCTGATGACCTTCTCCTCCACCTCACTCATCTCCTTTCCAAACAGCTAAATTCCCGTTGCTCCACAACCTTCCTCTCCCTGGACCTTGAACGTGCCTATGACCGTGTATGGCATTCTGGTCTCCTCTTCAAGCTCCAGACCTTCGTCCTTCCCATTAACTACGTCCATCTGGTCGGCTTCTTTCTCTCCCACTGTGCTTCCTACGTCACCATCCATAACACATATTCCTACACCGTTTTTCCCTCCGCCGGTGTGCCCAAAGGCTCTGTCCTCTCCCCCCTTTTGTACCTTTTGTATACAGCGGACATTCCGCCGCCGTCACCCCCCCCCCCCATCCACCTTCTCCAGTTTGCCAATGACACCGCCTTCCTTGCTCTCGTCCCCACCCTGCAGCGTTCCCAACACATTCTCCAATCACATCTTGACCGGTTCACTGCTTGGTGCAACCAGTGGTTAATCAAGGTCAATCCCTCCAAAATCCAGGCAATCATTGTGGGCAAAACCACCCCTTCCTTCCACCTCCTTGTTTTCTATCTCACCATCTATGGCCATCCTATCGCCCTCACCCCCACCCGTAAGTACCTTGGCGTCACCCTCAACTGTCGCCTCTCCTGGACCCCCCCATTTCCGGACAATCCAAGCGATGGCACGCTCCCGACTCCATCTCCTCAAGCTCCTTTCCAGCCGTACGTGGGGTCTGGACCCCTCCACCATACTCCACACCTATAAATCCCTCATCCGCCCTATCCTCTGTTACGCCCATCCTGCCTGGGTCTCCGTCCCCTCCCTTTTACAAATCCCTTCAGATCCTTGAATGCCATGCTCTCCGCCTCGCCTATCGCATCCGTCTCCCCTCCCCCACGTGGATCCTGTACGACCTCATTCCTTTCTCCCACCTCCTCCTTTTCCTTGAACAGATCCTGTACACCTCCCGAAAACTCAATCCTCCTCACCCTCTTGTCTCCCCCTTCCTCTCCCACCCCCTCACGCTGCCGCACCTGATTCCCATGTCTCACCGGTCTCCATCTCTCCACCCTCCTTACCCTCTCCCAAGGTGGCTTCCGCCAGCTCCCTCTCCCTGATGATGCCCTCCTCCCCTCCATCTACCCCTCCTACCAACTTTGATTCTCCCTCCCTCTTCCTGTGGGCACCCTCCCTCCCTTCTCTCCCTCTTCCCTCCCTCCTCCTTTTCTCCTCATTCCTCCCCCGGGCTCCCCCTCCCCTGTCCCTCTACTCCTCCCCCATCTCCTCAGCCATTGGCATCTTTGTTCTCCCCTCTCCTCCCCTCACCCTTTTTCCCATCTTGGCAGGTTCCCGGACTCGCACACGATACATGGAAATTCGTTCGCCGGAGATCATCGCCGTCAGTGTCTCGTGTGTGCCGTCGTGTTTAGTGTTCAGTGTTCCCTGTTGCACTCCATCATTCACCTGTGCCATCGCCATGTTCAGTGTTTGTGCGTCGTGTCAACAGTTTGTAGTGTGGATTATCGTTGAGTGTGAATGGCTCCGTGTTTTTCTTTGTGTGTCTACTGTTTTATTACCCACCGTTATGTCACTTATGTGTATTCTTTCTGTTGTTTATTTATCTATTCTATGACTGAAGAGCGGCGTAACATGCTGCTGACAGCCTGCCTGTTTGTACGGGTTTGAAAATAACAATAAAGAAAAGAGAGAGAGAGAGAGAGAATCGGATGCGCCAGTAGTCGCAGCATGTTGACGTTACCTGAAAAGGCGCTTTTAGTGAAGCTGTATGAATGGGGAATGGGGAATGTGCTAGTTCAGCGTTACGATCCTATCGCCATAGGAAGGGGATCCGGACGGGTAAAAGTCCTTTGACAAATTCTGTTGTGGCGAGAATGATTTCGATGTTCGAAGCCACAGGTTGTTTAGACGATAGACCCCGTAATGGCCGACCGAGCACAAGGTGTAATGCAGCTGAGATAGTTCAGGAAGAAATGGAGACTGTAGCGGGTTCGTCTATGCACAGGGAAGTCAGCGATCGTGCAGTCGCACGTCACACGTCGCATTCCATACACTACAGTTTCGTTGGCACTTAGGCGTACCCTCCGATGCTAACCGTACAAAATCAATCGGCATCATGAACGGTTACCTGGCGATTTAGTGAAGTGGAGGGCATTTTCGGTGTGGGCGTTTCAGAAGATGGCGGAAGATGACGATTGGTTGAGTAACGTGTTGTGGACCGACGAAGCTCATTTCACGCTCCGAGGGTCTGTCAACGCCCAGAACTGCAGAATGTGGGCTACCGAAAATCCTAGAACTGTCGTGGAAACTCTATTGCACGACGAGAAAGTCACGGTATGGGTTGTATTTACCACATCTCCCGTTATCGGGCCTTTTTTCTTCGAGGAAATGCGTGATTCTGGTTTTGTAACTGCTACCATGACGGCTGAGAGGTACGCCGATATGTTACAGAATCGCATCATTCCCAGCCTGGCTGATGAACACCTGCTGGAACGTACGATGGTTATGCAGGATGGCGCTCCACCCCATATTGCTAGACGCGTGAAAGATCTCTTGCGTGCGTCGTTTGGTGATGATCGTATGCTCAGCCGCCACTTTCGTTATGCTTAGCCTCCCAGGTTCCCAGACCTCAGTCCGTGCGATTATTGGCTTTGGGGTTACCTGAAGTCGCAAGTGTATAGTGATCGACCGACATCTCTAGGGATGCTGAAAGACAACATCCGACGCCAATGCCTCAGCTGTACAGTGCTGTTCACAACATTATTCCTCGACTGTACCTATTGTTGAGGAATGATGGTGGACATATTGATTATTTCCTGTAAAGAACATCATCTTTGCTTTGTCTTACTTTGTTATGCTAATTATTGCTATTCTGATCAAATGAAGCGCCATCTGTAGGACATTTTTTCAACTTTTGTATTTTTTCGGTTCTACTACAACCCTATGTCATTCCAAGCATGTGTGTCAATTTGTACCTCTCTATCTACAGTATTCCGTCATTTATTCAGTTTTCAAATTTATACTGACTTTTTGATCACCTGGTACTTTATAGTGTGTTTGTCCCAATTTAGAACTCACTAAAGCAGCGATTCTGCATGGCTCGAATTCGACAAGTCCTTAGTGGGGTTCCGGAGGTATATGCGCCCAGATGTCTATGCACAGGTCACGCAAATTACGAGCATTAAATTACGAGTCGCTCTTTTGTGGGCGCGGAGCTGACCTTAAGTAGTGTCCCAGAAGTGGTCCATCGAATTCACCATCATGGTCCTAAAACCACCGTAGCTCGATTGTGGACTTGTGTCCCAAACGTTTATATGTGTGCAAGATTCCATCACCATCGGGGAAGACATGAAGCGTGAGGGAATGCAGATGGCCCGCAATAATGTTCACGTAATCCACTCACGTTCAGTAACCAGCACAGGTCCCGTAAAAGCCAAAATGAATGTCCACCAGAGCATAATACTACCCCACAGGCCAGCGTGCTTCGCTCAGTGCATGCTTCCAGCAGCCGTTCGTTTAGACGACTGTACATCTACACCATCACCGATATGGCGTGACAAGAAACTTGATTCATCAGACGAGGCGACCCTTTTCCATTGATCCACGATCCAATCTCCTTCATCTCATGCCCACTGCAATCATAATTGACCAAGTTGCTGAGTCAGCGGAGGAATATGAAATATAATTTGCTGAAGAGATCATGTTCAACAATGTGCTCTGAATGGAGTGCTCCGAAACACTTTCCCTTGCACCTGCATTGCACTCACTAGTCAGACCTTGTCCAGACCGCCGCCGGTCTATAATGAGAAGTGGACGTCCGACACCAGGTCATCTACTGGTGGGTTCACCGTACTTCCACAATTTTTCACACCTGCATCTACACCAGTGCTCCGCAAGCCACCTGACGATGTACGGGGAAAGAGCACTTCTAGTACCACTAACTGATCCCCACTTTCCTGTTCCATTCGCGAAGCCTGATTATCGGTAAGCCCTTAGTGTTAACTCTAATTTCTAGTGTTTTCTCAGTGCGGCCATTTCCCGAGACGTATGTGCAAGGAAAGCATTGTCTCAGAATTTCAATAGCGCCCCTCCGTACGCCTCCCCGTGGTGCACAACGCCTCTCTTGTAACGTCTACCACTGGAGTTTGTTCAGCATGTCTGTAATGCTCTCGCGCTGACTAAACGATCTCGTGGCGAAACGTGCCGCTCTTCGTTGGATCGTCTCTCTCTCTTCTATCAGCCCTAAATGAACAATACTCAAGAATATGTAGGATAAGCAACTTGTCAGCCACTTCTTTAATAGATGAATAACATTTTCTTAAGATTCATCCTGTGAATTTCAATTTTACGTCTGCTTTTCCTAGTATTTGTTTTACGTGGTCACCCCTTTTAAAGACGGATAGGCAGTTGTAGATTTTTTACGATGGCTATTGATTCCAGCATTTTTCATCAATACTATAGTTTTCGTCAATAGTATAGCTTTTACAACAGTGTCGTGGGTTTCTTTTCCTGTGTGTACGTAATGTGTTATATTTATTTTCGTTCAAGATCAACTGCCAGGTCCTGCACCATTCATCAGTCGTGTGCAGGTCCTTCTGCAGGTCGTTCCTGTAGATAATCGCATCATCTGCGAACTGCCTTAAAGAGCTGCCGACGCATTCTGCTAGATCATTTATACATATTAAAAACAGTAGTGGTCCTTCCACATATCCTAGGGGTACACCAAAAGTTATCTTTACATATGTCGCTTTTGTTCCGCTAAAAGAGACATATTGAGTTCTATCTGCAGGAAATTCTTGAAGCCAATCGCAAATCTGTTCCGATACTCGGTAAAGTATTTTTTTAAACTAAATGACAGTGCGGGACAGTGTCAAATGCCTTTCTGAAGTTGAACAACACAACATCAACCTGAGCTCCGATGTCTACAACGCTGTGAATCTCATGAAGGAGCAAAGCAAATTGAAACTCTAATCACTCTAAATAAAGAAGATTTCATGTACGATCTTGACTTCAGGGGTTTTCAACACCTATCATGAATAAAAAATTTACAACAGATCGCGGTTCTCGTATTGATGACGTCAACAAACTTCAGAGCGAGCAGCGTTTCGTAAGATCTGTTTTCGAAATCCATGTTGATTTTTATAGAGGAGACTCATTCTCCAACAACGTCATAATTCTTGAGCATAAAATATGTTCCATAATTCTACAACAGACTGACGTCAACGATAGACGCCTATAATTTTGTGCATCTGTCCTACGACGCTTTTTGAAATCGGGAATGAGCTGTCCTTTTCTCCAGTCGCTAGGTTCCCTTCGTTGTTGCAGCGACTGCTACTAGGAGGGGAGTAAGTTCTTTCGCATAAACTCTGTAGAATCTTAGAGGTGTCTCATCTAGTGCAGATGCCTTTCCACTATAAAGAGACTGAGTTATGTTTTTCTATTCCACGATCAGTTATCTCAGGATATGCCATTTCTACACCAGTGCTCTGAAGTAAGGGACCGTGTTACGCTCTTCCGCGGTGAAACAGTTTCGGAAAAACGGATTCAGTATTTCGGCCTTCTCTCTGTTATCTTCTGTTTCGGTGCCAATATAGCCACTGAGCGACAGAACAGATGATTTCGAAACGCTTACTGATTTTAAGTAAGACCAAAATTGCTCAGGGTTTTTAGTCATATATGTCAATTTTACTTTCAGAGTCATTGAAACATTCTCTCATCGCTCTCTGTACTCTAGTTTTCGTTTCTTTCAACTTTTGTTTGTCATCTAGATTTTGGCTACTCTTGAATCTGTGGTGAAGCTCCCTTTGTTTACCTAGCAGTTTTTTAACACTCCTATTAAATCGTAATGGGTCTTTCCCATCCCTCTAGACCTTACTCGTAACTTGCTTGTCTAAGGCATATTAAACGATGATTTTGATTTTTTCCATTTGAATTCCACATCTTCGTTCCCAGCACTGAATATCTGAATATTTGCTGTTGACTATTCAGATACTCTGCAATTTATGTTTGTCACTCTTGATAAGCAAAAAACATTTTGCTACCTTTCTTGACATTCCTTGTAATACATGTAGTCGTTGATGTTGGCACAGCCATATGATGACTGATACCCTCCACCACGTCAACCCATTCGAGATGTTCAGATCTGTTTGTTGATAGGAGGTCCGAGGTGTTACGTTCACGAATTTTCTTCTATATTTGCTCGAAGTATAAATTTCGGATAAGCATTTAGAATGTCACACAAATCCTTGTGTCTGGCACCAGCTTCGATAGCAAAACTCTCCAAATCTACACTTGACAAAAAGAAATCACCCCCTATTACAGAAAAATTTCTAAAGATATTCTAAAAGATTTTAAACATGGCTGAAACAGCAACTGTTGAAATTCTTCATGGTAAATGATGACAGCCAAAACAGTTGCAGGATAAAGATTTCTTAAAATTCTTGACGACGGTTTCGTTATATGTAAATGTACCTTCATCAGAAGTAAAATACCCTGAACAGGAAGACACTTTCATTAGCAAAAACTTAGCATCGGAAACGAAAAAGAGTTTTTTTCTTAATTGTGATTTCATTCCCCTGCCCCATATGCCCAGGGGAGGGCTGTCAGCGGCACAATCCGCTGCTCTTCAGCCGAATGACGTGACAACTAAAACAAGAATAAAATGTTATATATATATAAGGCGATATAAAAGGGGAACATAAAACAGAGTAAGCGGAGAAAATGGAGGTAAAAATACACTGACATGGAGACGTTCATGGGGGTGAATTAAAAAAGTCACCAGAAAGTAAAAAAAAAGAAAAAAACACGGTTGGCGATTCTTAAAACACAAAGAAGATGCCGAATGCACACGTAAAAAGTCGGCCACAGTATTAAAACACTCCAGAACAACACGCTTAAAACCCACTTGGAGCACACATGATGAAGAATAAAACTGCCAAGTGGGACCTGCCGAGGGAGAGGTCAGAGAGGATGGAAAAGGAGGAGAGAGCAAGGGGCAGCAGGGGAACTCGTGGGATGAAGAGAGTAGAGGTGTCAGCAGGTACACGAAGAGGCAGGAGACACGTGGGGCGGGGGATGAAGAGGGAAGACAGGGCAGGAGGGAGTGCAGAGACACTGAAAGGAGACACAAGAGATGGAGAGGGAGTAGGAGGGGAAAGCCGCTCAGGAGAAGGGAGAGAGAGGAGAGGGAGCTCTGAGGAGGAGGCAGGAAGATGGGGTTAGAGCTGGTAGGCAGGGTAGATGTCAGGGCGAAGCTCATCATCTGGGAGGGGTCGATGGTGGAAGTTGCGTTGGGAAAGGAGGTAGAGGGTGTGGAGATGGAGAGAGGGTGGGACACAACGGTAAACGCTCAGCAACGGGTTGAGGGTGGAGGGTGGAGAGGAAGGGAGACGCCAGGGGGCGAGGGGGATCAATGCAGCGGACAATATACAGTGTGTGGATGCGTTTGAGGAAAAGGAGAAGATGGGGAAAGGGGATGAGATCGTAGAGGATGTGTGTGGGGGACGGAAGGCGAGGTGGAGTACATGACGTTAGAGGATTTGGAGGGCTTTATAGAACTGGGGAGGTGCGGAAATCCAAGCTACGCTGGCATAATGGAGGATGGGGCGGATCAAGGATTTGTAGGTGTGAAGGATGGTGGAAGGATGCAAACCCGACATCCGGCCAGACAGGAGTTTCAGGAGGCGGAGGCGGTTGTGAGCTTCGTTTTGGATGGTAAAGAGATGTGGAGCCCAGGTGAGTTGGCCGTCGAGGGTAAGGCCAAGGTATTTGAGGGTAGAAGTAAGGTGGATAGGATGGCCATAAATGGTGAGGTAGATCATGGAGATGGAAAGAGCGTGAGATGGAAAGAGGTGACGCCATCAGGACCAGGCGTGGTGTTGTGTTTGGAGCAGAGGACAAGTGTGATGTCTTGTGCAGTATTGGGAGTATTGATGTCTGAAGGGGGTAACTCATCCAAGTACTGGAAGCTAGGGGAAAGTGGGAGGGGGGGGGAGAGAGGTGTCAGTGCGGTCAAGAACAGTGGGGAAGAGGGAATAATTAAAATGGGGATCGTCAGAAATGGAGAAACATCAGAGAGGTGAGAAGCAAAATGGTTAGCCTTACTTGTCGATGTCTTGGAGGATGGGATAATACGGGGTGGGATGGCTACCAGTAAGGCGGTGGAAGGCTGACCAGTACTGGAGGAGTTGACAGGGAGGGTGGAGTTGAGGTGTGTGCATGTCTGGCGCCAGTCCCGGCGTTTCTTTGCTGTAAGGAGGTTCAGGATGTGTCGATGTAATTGCCCGTGGTGGGTGAGAGTATCCCAGTCACGAGTGTAGAGGAAGGAGCGGTAGAGCCTGTGGGATTCACGCAGAAGAAGGACGGCCAGTGGAGGAAGCGTAGGGTGGTGAGGGTGGATGTGTTTTGTAGGGACATGAGCCTCCACAGCGTCAGTTATGGTCTTCTGAAGGAAGGAAGAGGCATGGCTGATGTAATCAGGTTGGTGAAAGGTGGGGGGGGGGGGGTGGATTTCGACCTGTAAGGCAATAGATTCCCAGTAGGCATCCCAATTGGCACGGCGGTAGCCATGGACAGACTTTGGAGGGGCAGGTGGGTGGGTGGCTGCAGTGGCGGGACGGGTAGAGGAGATGGTGAGAAGGACAGGATCGAGGACATCAATGGCGATGCGACCAAGGAGGTCGGGGGAAGCGAGGATAACATCGGGGGTGGAGTTACTTTCAGGACAGGTGTGCTGTGGGAGAGGAACAAGGCCACCATGGAGGGTGGCAAGGAACTGATGCCACTGCCGAAGGGTGGCAGGGTCACGGCTGTGGATGTTGAGGTCAGTGGCGATCACATAAGTGGAGAAGGTACGGTCAACATGGGAAATTAAGTCAAAGGGAGAAGAGCTGCAGGGCAGATATAGATAGTGGCACAGATGATGGTGAGGAAGGAAAAAAAATAGGCTGAGGAGAAGGAGTTTGGTGGGGTCATTGAGGAGGGGCTGTGGCCAGACAGGGAGATGCCTGAGGTGGCCTATAGTGGCCCAGCCTCGGGCTAGGGGAAGGGGATTGTCAGCGCGGTGAAAGAGATAGGGGGAGGTGTGGACAACATGTTGGGGTTGGAGGAAGGTTTCATTGAGGATGAAGGAGTGAACCTGGTGCTGGGAGAGGGTATGCATGAAGAGGTATTTGTTTGCAGGGAGGGAGCGAATGTTGAGGTAGAGGAGACGATACTGTTGGTGCGCCAGGAGGTTTGAGGTGGGAAGGGTGCGGGAAGGGGAGAGAGGGGCTTAAACAAGGGTGTCGAGGCGGCTGAAGGTAAAGTGGGCCTGGTTGTGGGTGTAGGTGGCGTAGGTGTTTAAGTGGAAAACAGAGCAGGTTGCAAGGGAAATTGCTGGAGAGTGTGGGGGCGCTGGAAGGGTGGATGTTCTGTAGGACAATGGAGAGGAACCAGATGATATATTCTAATGTAGGGGGAGGGCGGAGGGAATTGTTAGGGTGGATGGGAGGGTCGATAGGGTGAACGATGACAGTGAGTTCAGCAATGGTGGGAGAGGGTTTGGCTTTACATTTGGAGGAATAGGTAGGGTTAGGTTCGTTGCAGGTGTTGGAGGAAGGGGGGGAGGCGAGGTTGTGACACTGTTGAAGGAAGTGGGAGGCTTTACAATGGAGGCAGGTGGGTGGGTTCTTGCAGTTTTGGGTGAGGTGGTCGTTGTACAGGAGACAGCGCTGGAAGCGGTAGGGTTGAGGAGGGGAACGGGATGGGTGAACAGGGTAATGGCGGTTGAAAATCAGGGCTCCCTACGTTAGGAGGTGGTCAATGGAGGATGCGGACTCTGTAAATATACGCATGAGGAAAGTAGGGCCAAAGGAGTTGTAAATACGGCGGGCAGAGCGGATTACCAGGGTGGGGTGGGCATTCAGTTCCGCCAACACCTCGGCCTCCGTGACCTCAGCACTGAGTTTTGTTTATATCAGCGGTGAGGGTCAGCAGACGATGACGGGATTGGAGCTGACAAGGAGAGGAGGATGTGAGGAAAGGGGTGAGGGATGCATGGGGCCCAAAGGTGATGCGGGGAAGCTGCCAGAGGAGAGCAGTATGGAAAGAGGGAGAGGGGGACTTGATGAGAACAGAGTCTCTGCCTGGGATAAGTTGGGTGATGGGTGCACTGGGGATGTACTTCTGGATTTCAAGGTTGAGGGTGCAGGCATCCAGGAAGTTCAGATCGGAGTTGGCTATGACGAAGGTATACAGCGAGGGGGCTGGAGAGGAGGGAGGTATGGTGGTATCTATGGCGGAGTCAGAGGGAGGTGGGGCAGGCAGTGACTTTTTTCGATGAGGAAGTAGAGGAGAGGTCGCCACTGGGCCATTTGGAAGATTTTTTTGGCGCGTGTTGCCTGGGGGGGAGGGATGAGGGACTGGATGGATGGGGTGGTGGTGGGGGACAGCAGGGGAAGTAGAGGTAATTGCAGGGGGAAGGGTGGGGAGGGGGGAAAGTCGTATCGGCGAGCGGCAGGAGTGGGAGGGGGGGCAGGGGCAGGAGCAGGAGCAGGAGCAGGGGAAGGAGTGACATACAGGTGGGGATACATTGATGAGGGGGAGATAGATGGGAAGGAGACGGTGAGTAGGGGAGGTGGATGAGACGAGTTACTCCCAGAGGAAGCACTCCGTTGTGTTACAGTGGGGGCTGGTGAAGGGGAGGTGTTGATGGTGGTAGTGGGGGTGCCCATGATTACAGGCAGTGTCCACGGGCGACAGGAGTCGCCGAAGTACAAAAGGAACTAAAACAGGGTGCAGCGACGAGCACAGGGTGGCAGCGAGCACCGAGAGACGGCGACCAGGCGGCGGCGAGGACCCGACGGCAGGCAGCAGTGACGGCGTGCAGACGGGCGACAACACGACAGGCACGGGTGGGGCTCCTCCGCGTCAAAGATACTCCCTGAGTGTAGCCCATACAGTGGGAGTCCTCGATCAGGAAGTGGGGGAATCCAACCCTCGAATGTCTGAGAAGGAAAAAACACTATAGCTTAAGTAACCGTAAAATTACCACAGTATTACAGGCACAAAAACTTTTAGTCACTTACTAAAATTACATCCTGCAGTGCAGATTAATAAAACAATTGTGCCAAAGACATCGTCAGTAGTTAAAACGTCATCTCCATTTATACAAAATGATTATGGACGGAGGGTCGACGTGAACACAGCTTAGTATAAGTACTTCGCCTATGAACTATACTGACGAGAGTGTGAAAGCCCTAGGGCAGATAGGTCCGCCGAGCGAGGGCACTTGTGGTATGTGCCAGACACTCGCGCACATTAAAATCCATGGATACATACACATGCGCATCAAAATTATTAAAAGTTGTGCTAATTCAAATCTTCTGTCTTAAGAAATAAAACATATCAGAACCATTTAAAAACATCTACGTAAAATAGAAACTATGAAACCAATCTACCTGTGTCCTAGTGTCAAGCAGCTGAAGCTTGCGCTACGGAACACATCTAACGAGAGAGGGCACTAGTGTTGTGCTCGAGAGTCTCGCGTAACTTAGAGACTAAAATACATACTAGCGAAAACAACCAAATTTTAAAATAAAACGAAACCATCTGTCGTTGTGAATAAAAACATAATAGTCAATTAACCACACGTACACATCGAAAACCACAGACAGCAAACATAAAAAATACGTAAAATCCCAACAAGACAGGAAAAGCGCATCTCACCGGCATCAACAGGCAAGAAAACTAACTTCTAGTCAGCCAAAATATCTAACATTCAAGCAAGGAGGGGTTTCAAAATGTCTAAAAAAAATTTGTTTCTAAGCTGCACCTGTACATTGAGAACAGAACCATCTTTTTGAGACAGATGCTTGAAAATCTCTAATTCTTCGAGCAGGTCCAGTTTGTAACCCTTACTCGCTTCATGAAGCAATTCTGCGTCATCCAATTTACGTGCCGTATTCCAATAAATGTTCGGCAAACGTGGAATTATATACGTTTTCCCCATTTTTACCTAGCATGTGTTCTTTATACTTTACTGTAATGGGTCTACCTGTCTGTCCAACGTAATATTTTTGGCAGTCGTTACAAGTGATTTTGTAAACTCCGGATTTAGTGCCAAGTTCTTGCCGTGCTCCAATAGTATGAATCACTCTTTTTTTCGGGCTATTATTTACGGAAAAGGCAACTCTGTAACTGTATTGTCTCTGTAGAAGTCTTTTTATCTTATATGATACGTTCCCCAAAAATGGAATAGAAATAAAGTTATTACCCTCATTCTTTTTCGCCCTGTTATCTCCTAAGGTTGAACATTTTACAGCTGTTTCTTTCCTAACAATTTGGTCAATTAATTTAGGGTCTTATCCACTGTTACTAACTATTGATTTTACTAAAGATATTTCTTTTTCTAAACAATTCTGTTCTAAAGGTGTGCTCACAGCACGATGAACTGCAGAATGAAAGAAGGCGATTTTGTGAGTTTGAGGATGACCAGAATCTGCTGCGGCAATATTATCAGAAAAAGTATCTTCACGAAAAATGTCGAAGCTGATAAGAAAATGAAGTTCTCTCTCATTGTTTTGCATCTCTTTTGTGAAATTCATTTTCTCCTGAAAACTGTTAAAAACATGAAACATTTGTTGTAGATCTTGGTCACTCCCTTGAAATATGATGAGTATATCATCAACATAACGAGCATAGAAAGAAATCATATTACCCAACACAGGATTATTTTTGAAAAAAATTTTCTTCTTACGCATTCACAAAGACGTCAGTCAAGATACCAGCTAACCGGCAACCCATGGCTAAGCCGAATCGTTGCTCATACATTTTGGCATTAAACTGAAAGTGAGTTGTCACTATTGCAGGTTGTACTAGATTATAATTACTTTCAGTTTAATAATAAAATTTTCCAATTTCCTTTTTCATCGTCTTTACTCCAGCTTCAACCATTGCCATTGAAACACCAATTATTTTCAGTCACTTTTCCTTTTTCCATCTCACCTGTCATTACTGGCGAGATGTAATTATTTTCGTTATTAACCATCAATATTTCTGACTTTTTCCTTGTAATATAAAAATATTCAAAGAATTTTTCAAAGAGTTATGTTACTTTCTTACTGTTGTTAGTTACTGTGTCGTCTGTCATTTTTACTGAAGAAATGTGGTATCCAGCGAAAACACTTTTCATTTTGTTTCCTTGACACTCTTATTGCTTAGTTTTTATACGTAGGTCTGTTGCAATTCCGAAAACATAATATAAGGAAGAGAAAAAGTAGTCATGTATACAAATGTGGAAGTAAGTCATTGGTCATAGAGCTAAATTAGTATAGCACTGAACAGCTTTTTTCAGTGCTCTGCTTCAGTTACACTCGAGAAAGGATATGCAAGATAGAGATTCCGACAATGCGTAGGTTCGCAATTGAAAACGTTTTAAACTCCACAACCATTTAAGAGGAGTAATAAGACTCAGTAGAACTAACTGAAAAGTCACTGAATGTGGTGATTTCAATATTGATTTCAATATTGATTTCGTTTTGGATGGAACTCAAGATAGCTAGCGCTAATCATATTCAGGTTTTGCTTGTTCCCTACAGTACATCTGAAAGCAAGAATGAAAGGACGCAGCATCACAGTAGTTTGTTCGATTTATTTTAAGATCTACTGTATTTTATAAAATAGACGTTAACCTCACTATAAATAAATTAAAAATTACTCGAAGAACTAGGTGACGAGTTATTGTATGTAGGGCTTTAACAGAAGGCACATGGATGGACAAAAGGAGAAATAAGCTTCCACTGTGTCTCAGAAGGAACTTCAGTCAGTATCTATCGCCATTTTTCGCTAATTTTTTTATCTAGGCCTACATACATACATACTCCGCTATCCGCCGAAAGCTGCGTAGCCGAGACTATGTTGAATCACCACTTATTTCCTTTCCTGTTCCATTCACAAACAGAGCGAGGGAGAAACAATATTTATGTGCCTCCGCCTACGAACCGTACTTTTCTCATCTTCGCGGGCCTTACGCAAAATGTACAGTGACGGCAATCTTCTTCAGTCAGCATCAGATGCCAGTTCTCTGAGATTTCACAATTGTGTTTCGCAAAAAGAACTTCGTCTTCCCTCCAGAGAGTCCTATTTTCGTTCATGACGCATTTCCGTAATGCTTGCGTGTTGATCAGACTTCTCGATAACAAATATAGCATCACGCCTCCAAATTGCTTCGACTTGTTCCTTTAATCTGGCTTAGTTGGGATCCCAAACACTCGAGCAGTATTGAAGAAAGGGTCGTACTAGTGCTCGTACACATGCTCTCCTTTATAGATGAGGAACACTTTCCTAAATTCTTCCAATAAGCTTAAGTGCCTACTCGCCTTCCCTACTGCTGTCCTTAAGTGCTCATTTCATTTCACATAGCTTGCAATGTTATGCCAAAATGTTCAAAAGGCATCTGTTTCTGCTAGCTTTCAAGAAATTGACTTGTTATGGTTTATCTGTTATGTGCTTATCTCCTAGTAACTTTATTTCCTACCTGTAGCGAGTGCTTGAATTTTAGTGCGTTCACAAGAGCTCCTGTGTTCCATTCTTCTGATGACACGATCCCTTGCTGAGACAATTATATCAAGAGAGTTTGTTAATCCCCGCCCCCACCTGGAAGGAACCATTATATTAAAATGACTTCGTTTTGTTAAAAGATTGCTAAAATCCAGCAGAGAGTATTTCACTCATAATAAATGTCCTCTTTCATGGATTATAGTCATTTAGTCTTTCCCCCCACCCACATGCACTGCACCACTCCCTTCCACCTCCTGTGGTTGACAATAGCTGCCTTGGTTGAGCAATGTCATTATAAATTATTAATGTAATTCATTCTCTGATCAGTAGCGCTGAAGTCGCTTAGTTACGTTCCGTTGCAATGTACAGACAAATTTTAAGGCCAAACTGCAATAAAATCTCGTAATGACTTCAGGCGTCATTGGACTCAGTGTAGGTCGCAAATACAGGGGCAATGGTTGCTCACGATGGCTTTATGAAATGGTGAAAGATGTATCCTTTATTTAACTAAAATCGTCAGTCAGACCATGATCAGATGACAGATTGCACCAGTGCGTAAAGTAAATATTATAGAAAGAGCAAGGGGACTCTCAATTCAACCGACGTGACTGTGCCAAACGGCACACTAGTACTCTCTGTTCGAACATTAGGGGACTGTTTATCGTCCTTGTCTGCGTTAACTTATATATTCTACACTTAGAGCAACCTGCTACTCATCATACTGATTAGAATTTTTTTTACGCCATCCTGTATCCCCCTACAGTCACTCAAAGACGACGCCTTCCCGTGCACCTCAGCGTCGTCAACAAACAGCTGCTGATCGCTCTGTCTGCCAGATCAATTATATATAGAGAGAATAAGAACGGTCCTACCACACATCCTGACGATACCCGTGGCTTTGATGAAGACTCACCTTCGAAGACCACCTATCGGGTTCTACACTCCTGGAAATGGAAGAAAGAACACATTGACACCGGTGTTTCAGACCCACCATACTTGCTCCGGACACTGCGAGAGGGCTGTACGATCAATGATCACACGCACGGCACAGCGGACACACCAGGAACCGCGCTGTTGGCCGTCGAATGGCGCTAGCTGCGCAGCATTTGTGCACCGCCGCCGTCAGTGTCAGCCAGTTTGCCGTGGCATACGGAGCTCCATCGCAGTCTTTAACACTGGTAGCATGCCGCGACAGCGTGGACGTGAACCGTATGTGCAGTTGACGGACTTTGAGCGAGGGCGTATAGTGGGCATGCGGGAGGCCGGATGGACGTACCGCCGAATTGCTCAACACGTGGGGCGTGAGGTCTCCACAGTACAGCGATGTTGTCGCCAGTGGTCGGCGGAAGGTGCACGTGCACGTGCCCGTGCCCGTGCCCGTGCCCGTCGACCTGGGACCGGACCGCAGCGACGCACGGATGCATGCCAAGACCGTAGGATCCTACGCAGTGCCGTAGGAGACCGCACCGCCACTTCCCAGCAAATTAGGGACACTGTTGCTCCTGGGGTATCGGCGAGGACCATTCGCAACCGTCTCCATGAAGTTGGGCTACGTTCCCGCACACCGTTAGGCCGTCTTCCGCTCACGCCCCAACATCGTGCAGCCCGCCTCCAGTGGTGTCGCGACAGGCGTGAATGGAGGGACGAATGGAGACGTGTCGTCTTCAGCGATGAGAGTCGCTTCTGCCTTGGTGCCAATGATGGTCGTATGCGTGTTTGGCGCCGTGCAGGTGAGCGCCACAATCAGGACTGCATACGACCGAGGCACACAGGGCCAACACCCGGCATCATGGTGTGGGAAGCGATCTCCTACACTGGCCCTACACTTCTGGTGATCGTCGAGGGGACACTGAATAGTGCACGGTACATCCAAACCGTCATCGAACCCATCGTTCTACCATTCCTAGACCGGCAAGGGAACTTGCTGTTCCAACAGGACAATGCACGTCCGCATGTATCCCGTGCCACCCAACGTGCTCTAGAATGTGTAAGTCAACTATCCTGGCCAGCAAGATCTCCGGATCTGTCCCCCATTGAGGATGTTTGGGACTGGATGAAGCGTCGTCTCACGCGGTCTGCACGTCCAGCACGAACGCTGGTCCAACTGAGGCGCCAGGTGGAAATGGCATGGCAAGCCGTTCCACAGGACTACATCCAGCAACTCTACGATCGTCTCGATGGGAGAATTGCAGCCTGCATTGCTGCGAAAGGTGGATATACACTGTACTAGTGCCGACATTGTGCATGCTCTGTTGCCTGTGTTTATATGCCTGTGGTTCTGTCAGTGTGATCATGTGATGTATCTGACCCCAGGAATGTGTCAATAAAGTTTGCCCTTCCTGGGACAATGAATTCACGGTGTTCTTATTTCAATTTCCAGGAGTGTATTACTTCAGTATTCGAGCCACTAACATACCGCGAAACCTAAACCGTATGCTCGGACCTTCTTTAACAGCTTGCAGTGGGGCTCTGAGTCAAACGTTTTACGCAAATCTAGGAGTATGAAATCTTACAATTAAACAAGGCTGCGCTTCAGCAGTGGTGCACGTAGAAACTTAATAGAATTGGAAAATAACAGCCAATCAGTTGCGTAAAGTTTTTAACCCTTCATCATGGTTTCGACAAATATAATTTTGTCTTTTTCAGAAGGAAAATGCACACGTAAAATCACATTTTTATACAAATGGATGTTTTAAAGCACTCATGTAGTACAATGTGCATGTCACCCACAAATATCAACAGCTGAAAAGCATAAGTGAAAATAGTAGCCGAATACTGGTCGTGAAACATTATAATAAAATACTCGTGACATTGGCTCCAGTAGACATTTAGTATGGCACAACTTTCATGTGGCGTAATAAGTCCTTAGCGGATACTATGTAACAAACTGCACAACATTTTGTTGAATGAACTATAACGAACAGCGTACTAAGGTATTTTTGTGCATTGCTCCTTGAGGTTATTCATTAAAAGTTAATTAACATCCTTCGTGCGCTAAAATATTAGCTTTCTACGAAAAAAATGTGAAGATAGTATGACTAAACACTCTTCTGCTTTTAGAAGTATTCCTTTTTTAATTTTTAAGGTTACGTGCCTCACTCTGTAAAAAACAGAACCTTTATAGGATCGCTTTCTTGTCCGTCTGTCAGTCCGTCTGTTGACAACCATCTTCCTCATAAACGAGTAGACGTAGCAAATTGAAATTAATGTCACACACTAAGTTTTGTAGCCCCTTGGCAGTGTAAAAATTTTAAGCTTACAAGTCAGTTCAATTAAAAGATTCGGCCATTTATGTGACATGTTTTGATACTCGAAAACTCATTTCAGAACGTATAGGGTTCGTCCTATTCACCTAGAATCATAAAATCAGGAAAGAAACAAGGTTTGGGTTTCACTGTATAAGTAAAGTAAAAGAACCGAAAATTGTTAATTTACAATTATATAACTCGAAAAAATATTTTTTATTATTTTTCATCCGTCTGTCTGTGTTTCCGTCCGTCTGTTACGACCCCTTCACTCGTGAACAGATTGGCGTAACGAGTTCCAATTTGCGTCACTTTCTAAGGTATATGGTCTCGTGGCAGCGTAAGAATTTTAAGCTTCTAAGTCGATGCAATCAAAAGATACGGCCATTTATATCATATCTTGATACTCGAAAACTCACTCATCAAAGCCTACAGGATACTTCCCGTTGACTTAGAACCGTGAAATTTGCCAACAAGCAAGGTTTCAGAGCACAGCCGAAAGAAAAAAATTATCAGACGAATTTTTTTTTTACATTTGTTATCAGACTGTCTTTCTGTCCGTCTTTTTCTCAGGAACGGGTAGACGTATGAAGTTGAAACTTCTGCCACATATTAAGGTCTATGAAACTTTGACGAAGTAAAAAAAATGGAGCTTTTTAGTAATCTTATCACACGGAATGATATTCTTTTGTCATTCCTTATCCGAATTCTAGCTTTAAATTAAAATCTTGGTATCCCAGGGACCGATATCTTGACAGTATCAATGTCGATAACAGACAAAAATCTTCGAGATTCTTGATCCCCTGACTGGATGAACTATCTATATACATAATAAAATTTGTACGGAAAGTTTGTACTCGCACCTGACCAATTTCTTTGTATTTGTCCTCTGACAAACCAGCTACAAAGTTATGGGTCATTTCACTTCTGAAAAACTGTCTATGCTTTTGCAATCGGGTTCAGCTTTGAGCTTAGCGAAAGCGAGGCAATAACAATGGGATACAGAGAGACACATTATTAGTCGTTTCTGGGAAACGAACTTTGTTTCGTCACGGAGCTAGCGACTGCGTAAAATTATCAGGTATGTGTGAATGAGCTAAGTAATTAATATAATTTCAGAATCATTTGGTTACATTACGTGTTTAGATTCTTTCGCGGCATTTTAGAAGTAAGGTGCTAACTTTAGTCTTAGTCAATGTACACCATCTAGTCAGTATCTGGACACTGCTACGTAATGCGGAATTGACTGTTAATGTTACAAGAAGCCGACCGAGCAGTATGAAAAGAGTCGGGGAGTACTGCAGAATGGGTCGGTCGGGAGAGATCCATGTATTTGAGCGACATTGAATGACAGCTGAGTAACATATGCATCACGAAAGTTTCAGTTTTTCCAAAGCTGTCATATCGACTGTTGATGAAGTGATTATGAAGTGGAAACGCGAAGGGACATGCACGGCTAAGCCAAAACCAGGTAGACCTCATATACTGACGAACAGATACCGTCGAACATTGTGGGGTACGGTTGTATAAAAAATCGCGTAAAATCAGCGGAAGGAATCACTGCTGAGTTCCAAACTGCTACTAACAGTGCGGCTAGTATGGTGATTGGGCGTAGGAGGTATAGCCACATATTTCTGTGCCTAAGCGACGCTTCAGATGGCGTAAAGAGCTATGTCACTGGAAAGTAGATAACAGGAAACGAATGATTTGATGTGATGAGTCACATTATACCATGTGGCAATACAGTGGAAGGGGGTTGGGTTTGGTGACTGCCAGGACAACGTTACCTGCTACCGACTGTAGTGCCAACAGTGAAGTACGGAAGAGATCATGCTAAGGTACGGTTTTTTTCTTTCTTTCTTTCTTTCTTTCTTTCGTGGTTAGGGTGTGGGTCGCGGCGCCTAAGGAAACGCTAAATTCGGAAGGCTGTGAACACATTCTACAGCATTGTTTTGAGCAATAATGGGCCGCCATTCTTCTATAGACTTTCAGATACACTCTGTGATGAAACGTATCCGGACATCGGGCTGAAAATGCCTTACAAGTTTGTGGTGCCCACCATTGGTAAAGCTGGAATTCAATATGGTGTTGGCCCCTTTAGGCTTGATGACAAATTTCACTCTCGCAGGCATACGTTCAGTCAGGTGCTGGAAGGGTTCTTGGGGAATGGCAGTCCATTCTTCACGGAGTGCTGCACTGAGGAGAGGTATCGATGTCGGTCGCTGAGGCCTGCCATGTAGTCGGTGTTCCAAACCATCGCTAAGGTGTTCCATAGGATTCAGGTCAGGAATCTGTGCAGGACAGTCCAACAGGTGCCCGATCCTGTTGAAAGATGCAATCGTCATTCCCGAATTGCTCTTCAACAGTAGGAAGTTAGAAGGTACTTAAAACATCAATGTAGGCATTGTACTGTGATAGTGCCACGGAAAACACGTCCACATCATAGCACCACCGCCTCCGAATTTTACTGTTAGCACTACACACGCTGGCAGATGACGTTCACCGGTCATTCGAATACCCACACCCTCCCATTGGATCGCCACATTGTGTACTGTGATTCATCACTCCGCACAACGTTTTTCCACTGTTCAGTCGTCCAATGTTTACGCTCCTTACACCAAGCGCGGCGTCGTTTCGCATTTACCGGCGTGATGTGTGGTTTATGAGCAGCCGCTCGACCATGAAATCCCAGTTTTCTCACCTCCCGCCTGTCATAGTATTTGCAGTGGATCCTGGTGCAGTTTGGATTTCCTGTGTGATGGTCTGGATAGATGTCTGTCTATTACACGTTACGACCCTCTTCAACTATCGGCGCTCTTCAAATGGTTCAAATGGCTCTGAGCACTATGGGACTCAACTGCTGTGGTCGTCAGTCCCCTAGAACTTAGAACTACTTAAACCACACTAACCTAAGGACATCACACACACACACCCATGCCCGAGGCAGGATTCGAACCTGCGACCGTAGCGGCAGCGCGGATCCGGACTGGAGCGCCTAGAACCGCACGGCCACCATGGCCGGCTCGTCGGCGCTCTCTGTCAGTCAACAGACGAGGTCGGCCTATACGTTTTTGTGCTGAACATGTCTCTTCACGTTTCCACTTAACCATCACATCTGAAACAGTGGGCCTAGGGGTGTTTAGGAGTGTGTAAATCTCGCGTACAGACGTATGACACAAAGGACACCCAATCACCTGGCCGCGTTGGAAGTCCGTGAGTTCCGCGGAGCGCCCCATTCTGCTCTCATACGTTGCCCAATGACTGCTGAGGTCGCTGATATGGAGTACTTGGCAGTAGGTGGCAGCACAATGCACCTAACATGAAAAAGGTATTTGGGGGGGGGGGGGGGAGGAGGATATCCGGATACTCTTGATCATATAGTGTATCTCACTGAAGATGCCCCAGCAGAGCTCAAGCCGTCATAATGGCAAAGGGTGAATACATTATATGGGTGTGTTGAATATCACTTCACGTTACAACCACTACAACGAGAGACAGGAAAACCAACCACAGGACAAGATACCATTACTATTGAACTGACTGGAAGGACTATAGATGATGTGTCACAGGTAGCAAATATATTTAACAATCATTTCTTAAGTACAGCAGGAACTATAGGGACCAACACTTCAAGAGAAAAATCACTGCAGTATGTTAAAGAAGGGACTCTCATAAAATTCAGTCATATCAATGTATCACCAACTTCTCCTTCGGAAATTATGAAAATATGTATTCTGTCAAGAATAAAACCTCATGTGGTTTTAATGGTGTTACCAGTAGAGTACTACAGATTTGTTCCTATTTAATAAGCTCTGTCTTATCTGAAATATGTAATGCATCACTAATTCCAGACAGTTTTCCACATAGACCCTTCCATCAGATAGACGACGGGAGAAATGTCATTAATTATCGACCTGTTTCGTTCCTGACACAATTTCCCAAATTTTTTGAGAAGGTGATGTTTTCTAGAGTAGGATCTCACCTGAGCAACAACGATATCCTCAACAAATCACAGTATGGATCTCAAACGAGTTACAGTACTGAGAATGCCCTGTACATGTTTACTCACTAAGTTTTACAACAGTAAATAATAAAAGAGTGACGGTTGGTATTTTCTGTGACCTACCTAAGACATTTGGCTGTGTGAATCACAGCATTCTCCTCAATAAATTGAATTTTATCGGGCTGAAGGTTTAACCAAACAATGGATAACGTCTTATCTAACCAAAACAATGCAGGAAGTTGTACTGAGTAGTTGAACCCATGTAGCCCGTGGGCATTATTCTGACTGGAGAGAAGTCACATACGGCTTTTCCCAAGGCTCAGTCTTAATTTCACTGTTGTTCTTTATATATATGAACGATCTTCGGTTGAATATGTAAGGAGCAGAATTAGTTCTTTTTTCAGATTGCACTAGTATTACATCAATCCAAGCATACATGTAAAGTATCATTGGCTGGTTTTCTATGAATGGTCTCACCGTCAGTTTTAAAAAGTTCCGCACATGTAGAGGTACTACAACAGTGATATATGTAACACATGATGCGGAAAGAATAAATAGGTAGGAAACTTCAAAAAAATTAGGTCTCAATATTTGTGAGAATTTAAAATGCAGAATGCACTTTTTGGAGGTCCTAAAAAACGATTTAGCCGCTTTCACACTTAGAATCATTGCAAATCTTGGGGAGAGACAAGCTAGGAGGTTGACACATTTTTCAAATTTTCATTCAGTAATGTTATGTGGAATAATGTTGCCGGGTAAGTTGTCTTTAAAAGTTTTCATTGCTGAAAAACATTCTGTAATAATAATATAGGTGCTTATCTTCTATTTCTGTTTATGGAGTTGGGTATTCTCACTACTACTACTTCACAGTGTATTTACAACCTCATGACGTTTGTTGAAAGTAATACATTACAATTCAAAAGCAACAATGACTTACGTAAGTAAAGTACACGAAGAAAAAATGACGTTAATTACTCCACATTAAGGCTGTCTTTGTGCTAAGAGCGGCGCTCAGTGCCGCAGCAAAACTTTTTCATAACTTACCCAGGAATATAAAATGTCTGACAGACAGCATAGTAAGATTTGAAAACAAATTGAAAAAGTTTCTCCTTGACAATCTTTCTATTCGGTAGAAAGATTTCCGTTATTGTAACGTGTGAAAATTAGTGGGTAGGAATTACTAACTCACATCTGTATATTTAAAAAAAATCCTTATAAATTTTCAGCATGTAACCATATTTACAAATTAATTTGCTATGTTAATGTAAAATAACTCACTGCACATCATGATCCATGCAACATGGAACTAACTAAAACTTGAAGCTAAAGGATTATCGCATCGTATGCCGAGGAGCATGACGTTATTTAACTAAACAGGATGACTAAAAAAAAAAAAATTTCAAACGTGTGTGAAATCTTTTGGGACTTAACTGCTAAGGTCATCAGTCCCTAAGCTTACACACTACTTAACCTAAATTATCCTAAGGACAAACACATACACCCATGCTCGATGGAGGACTCGAACCTCCGCCAGGACCAGCTACACAGTCCATGACTGCAGCGCCACAGACAGCTCGGCTAATCCTGCGCGGCAGAATGACTGACCTAAATTGTTAACCTCAGGTGATTCTGGTGTTAATGAAGATGTACAAAGAAGTTTTTCGAAAGTTCCCTTGAACAGGCATTTCAGTATGTCGTATTTACGTGTTGAGATGTTAAATGTTTTTGTTTATATAACTGTTTTTAACAGATCTTTATCTCGGTTACTCTCTGTTCGGTATACATGTTGAGAAATGTACGACAGGCCATCCCAAACATATCCAAAACCAGTGGATGCAGTGAGATGCGGTTTTCATTCAGTTATTGCGGACAATGTGGAGAATTTTTTTACGTATGCTATCTAATTTTTAACATTTATGGTTACCGAATTATGACATCTTTTAAAATGGAACTGGGTACTTCTTTGTCGCATTAGAAAGAGCTTTCGAAGAGGGCTTCATGGACATGACATGTGTGGAAGTTGATCAAACAGTAACAAGATACCAGCACCGTAGACCACTATCCCGCCCTTCAGGAGGCGAGATCCATCGAGAATGGATTACGGTAAACTGGATAGAGAACCCGAGTTGCCATGCATCGTTTACCGCTGACGATATACCACAGGCTACAGAGAGTAGCATGGGGCAGAGCCAGAGTCAATTGTGACGTTAAGTAGCATTTTCTGGTGGTCACGAACGAATCTGGTTCTGTTTGTGGCGGCCAAACTGGCCTTAGGCGACATAGACAGGGGTGACACGCGGCAACGATTCTCAAGACCCAAGCCTCTCCAAATCCTGGTATGATGGCTTGGGGAGCTATTAGGTACAACACAAGGACTACTTTGGTAGTTGAAAGGAGGGTGAAAGCCCGCCAACATGATGTCATTTATGGCCACGGAACCAAATTGCATATTCCTGCAGGATGATACAAGAGCCCACACTACAGTTCACACCACATACGTATGCCTTGACGAATTTACGGACCACTGACTAGTGTGCCTGGTCGTCGAATTTGTCACCCATAAAACGTGTCTGGGATGCGGTGGGAAGGCGCTTACTCGTATTTTCATACCAGCGCCCTGCCAGCGATCTTCATGGACTGACATAAAATGTGTTTCAGGCATGGCACCAAATTCCTCAAGATGACATTCGAAGGGTATTTAATTGCATACCACACCGAATACAAGAGTGTATTCGAGTGCATCGGGCGGGGGGAACATGTTGAAAACGGAAATCAGTTTCAGATGGAATGAAACTTTAATCAGTTAATAACAGTTATGTGATTAACATCTTTGAAAAGTTGATAAATAGCAGAATTCATAAATGGTCCATACCAACCATGTAGGCTCAGAAGTTTTTTTGTTTAATTTAGTAATGCTAGCAACTACTGTGGTTTCAGCAGCTTAACCACTTGAACATTACTCTCAAGCGACCATCTTTAAGCCATCTACATATTAATAAAACTGCATAAGAAATATTACCGCCAAAATACATTGCTCAGAATAAATAGGGGAATACCTATATCAACTTCCGGTATGTTAAATCTATTTCGGTATGAGCTGTACCTGTGGTCTTTTTGCATAGCTTAAGATTTTCGCTTTCAGCATGTGCAATAATTAAACTCATTCGCCATGTATTGGCTGCTTTATGCATTACAGTATCACATGACCCCTCAGAAGGAATTGAGTACCGGTGTCCCAGTTTTCTATAGTGAGGTACACTGATGGCAGTTTCATTTGTGGTAGTTCTATTCAACCAAAAGCATGTAATGTAACAGCTTAATGCAGTGCAGGTTGCAAGGGCCGTCTGTTTGATACCAGAGAGATGGACTGTCAGTCGTTTTGCTACAGACGCCAATGTCTCTCCATCTGTGACTGATAGGCTGTGCCCAGGCTACAGGGAGACACGTCAGTACAGAAGGTGAATTGCACAAGTTTGCGACACATTACAAACCTACGTGAAGAGCAATCTATGCCCATCTCAGCATCACGGCTATTACCAAAGCTCTCCAATAAGATCTCAAAAGCGCCACTGGAGCCGGTGTGCACTATCAAACTGTATGGAACAGGTTACATCAAAGCGCTTTCACTTCTGTCGTTCACATTTCAACTAGCAACTTCATCACTTGCCAAAAGTGTTATATACAGACGAGTCCAAATTTCCTGTGACACAAGCTGATGGCTGTGTTCATGGGTGGAGACGTCGTGGTGGCAACTGTCGTCCACGAAATCGTCAGATTCGACCAAGGCTCTGTGATGGTGTGAGGAGACATCAGTGTTGACAGCCATATAGATCTTGTCAATGTCCAAGGTCACCTTACCGTCAGGCAGTACATACGCTTTTGAATACGGTGGTGGCCCTGAATTTCTTTCCATAGACGATAATGCCACGGTACAAGTGGCGGGTGAAACAAGGGATGGCTTGCAAAATTTGGACATTGAAGCAATGGAATGGCCACCGGTGATTCCCGATCTAAGCCCCATCAGTCATTTACGGGACGTGTTTGACAGACGTTTTCATTGTCGGCCTGTTCCACCACAGACTATCAAGGGCTCATCGGGGACTCTCATTGAAGAGCGGGAACGGATACTACAGTGTTACATCTGTAGACTTATACGGAGCATGCCATGTAGGCGTCAGGTGGTGATCAATGGTCATGGAGGGTATACACGTTACTGAAGCTCTCAAACTCCAATAAAAAGCACGATGATGGGATGAATGATTGTTTCCACTCGGTTTTGGACGTATGTTGGATATACACAGACACAAGCAGACATTTGTGAAGGCCTTCACAAACATCTGCTTGTGTCTGTGTATGCGCGGATGGATATGGGTGTGTGTGCGAGTGTATACCTGTCCTTTTCTCCCCCTAAGGTAAGTCTTTCCGCTCCCGGGATTGGAATGACTCCTAACCCTCTCCCTTAAAACCCAAATCCTTTCGTCTTTCCCTCTCCTTCCCTCTCCTTCCCTCTTTCCTGAAGAAGCAACCGCTGGTTGCGAAAGCTTGAATTTTGTGTGTATGTTTGTGGTTGTTTGTGTGTCTATCGACCTGCCAGCGCTTTTGTTTGGTAAGTCACATCATCTTTGTTTATATATATATATATATATATATATATATATATATATATATATATATATATATATATATATTTTTGCCTGAAATATTCCTTTGCAGTATTATTAACTTGAAGATAGTTGCTTGTGCTTAAGTGGTTGTCTATGAGCAAATACACACCCTATGTGATCAAAAGCATCCGAACGCCTGGCTGAAAATGACTTACAAGTTTGTGGCGCCCTTCATCGGTAATGCTGAAATACAATATGGTGTTGGTGCACTCTTAACCTTGACGAGAGCTTCCACTCTCGCACTCATATGTTCAGTCAGGTGCTGGAAGGTTTCTTGGGGAATGGCAGCCCATTATTCACGGAGTGCTGCACTGAGGAGAGGTATCGATGTCAGTCGGTGAGGCCTGGCACGACGTCAGCGTTCCAACACATCCCAAAAGTCTTTTATAGGATTCAAGTCAGGAATCTGTGCAAGCTAGGTCATTACAGAGGTGTTAGTGTCGTATAACCACTCTGCCATAGGCCGTGCATTATGAACAAGTGCTCGATCATGTTGAAAGATGCAATCGCCATCCTCGAATTGCTCTTCAACAGTGGGAAGCAAGAAGGTGCTTAAAACATCAATGTAGGCCTGTGCTATAATAGTGCCACGCAAAACAACAAGGGGTGCAAGCCCTTCCATGAAAAACACGACCACACCATAACACCACCGACTCCGAATTTTACTGTTGGTACTACACACGCTGGCAGATGACGATCACAGGGCATTCACCAAACCCACGACCTCCCATCGGGTCACCACATTGTGTACAGTGATTCGTTACTCCATAAAACGTTTTCCCACTTTTCAATCGTCCAGTGTTTACGCTCCTTACACCAAGCGAGGCGTCATTTGGCATTTACTGGCGTGATGGCATGGCATTTGAGTCGCCGCTCGACCATGAAATCCAAGTTTTGTCACCTCCAGCCCAACTGTCATAGTACTTGCAGTGGGTACCGATGCAGTTTGGAATTCCTGTGTGATAGTGTTGATAGATGTCCGCTATAAGTCATTACGACCCTCTTCAACTGTTGGCGGTCTCTGTCAGTCAACAGACGAGGTCGGCCTGTACGCTTTTATGCTGAACGTGTCCCTTCACGTTTCCACTTCACTATCTCATCGGAAACAGTGGATCTAGGGATGTTTAGGAGTGTGGAAATCTTGCGTACAGACATATGACACAATTGGCACCCAATCACCTGACGACGTTCGAAATCCGTGATTTCCGCAGAGCGCCTCATTCTGCTCTCTCATCATGTCTAATGACTTCTGAGGTCGCTGATATGGAGTACCTGGCAGTAGGTGGCAGCACAATGCACCTAATATGAAAAACGTATGTTTTTGGGGGTGCCCGGATACTTTTGATCACATAGTGTATAACAACAGCTTTTGGGGGTTCCATGCGCCTATTTATTTATTTTCAAGCTACAGTTGCTTAACCTATCTTCACTCTCCTGTTGTTGTTGTGATCTTCAGTCCGAAGTTTGGTTTCATGCAGCTCTTCTTACTACTGTACTTTGTGCAAGCCTTACAATTGCTATCAATATACATTGGAACCCGCTTAGTGTGTTCATACCAGTCTCCCGCTGCAGTTTTTAGCCCCCACACATTACTTGGTGCCTCCGGATTTTTGCTATCAACCGATCCCTTTATTTCGTTAGTTGTGCCACAAATTTCTTTTCTCCTCAATTCTATTCAGTATCTTCTCGTTAGTTATTCGATCGACCCACCCAAACTTCAACATTGTGCTGTTGTACCACACTTCAGATGCTTCTGATCTGTTCCCTTCTGAACCGTTTATCGTCCACGTATAAGTTCCGAACAAGGCTACACACAACAAAAACTTCCTAACAATTTGGTATCCGATGTTAACAAAATTCTACATTCCACAAACACTTTTCTTGCTAATGCCAGTCTATATTTTACGTCCTCTCTACTTCGGCCACCATCAGTTATTTTGCTGCCCAAGTAGCATACCACTTAGACTATTTCTAATCGAATTCCCTCAGCATCGCCTCATTTATGGCTCTGAGCACTATGGGACTTAACATCTATGATCATCAGTCCCCTAGAACGTAGAACTACTTAAACCTAACTAACCTAAGGACATCACACAACACCCAGTCATCACGAGGCAGAGAAAATCCCTGACACCGCCGGGAATCGAACCCGGGAACCCTGGCGTGGGAAGCGAGAATGCTACAGCACGACCACGGGCTGCGGACTCACCTAATTTAATTGAACTACATTTCATTATCCTTATTTTGCTTTTGCATCTAGCCGGCCGTAGTGGCCGAGCTGTTCTAGGCGCTAAAGTCTAGAACCGCGCTACAGCTACTGTCGCAGGTTCGAATCCTGCCTCGGGCATCGATGTGTGTGATGTCCTTAGGTTAGTTAGGTTTAAATAGTTCTAAGTTCTTAGGGGACTGATGACCTCAGTATCCGTATCCCTCTTCTACATCTACATCTACATCTACATCCATACTCCGCAAGCCACCTGACGGTGTGTGGCGGAGGGTACCCTGAGTACCTCTATCGGTTCTCCCTTCTATTCCAGTCTCGTATTGTACGTGGAAAGAAGGATTGTCGGTATGCTTCTGTGTGGGCTCTAATCTCTCTGATTTTATCCTCATGGTCTCTTCGCGAGATATACGTAGGAGGGAGCAATATACTGCTTGACTCTTCGGTGAAGGTATGTTCTCGAAACTTTAACAAAAGCCCGTACCGAGCTACTGAGCGTCTCTCCTGCAGAGTCTTCCACTGGAGTTTATCTATCATCTCCGTAACGCTTTCGCAATTACTAAATGATCCTGTAACGAAGCGCGCTGCTCTCCGTTGGATCTTCTCTATCTCTTCTATCAACCCTACCTGGTGCGGATCCCACACTGCTGAGCAGTATTCAAGCATTGGGCGAACAAGCGTACTGTAACCTACTTCCTTTGTTGTCGGATTGCATTTCCTTAAGATTCTTCCAATGAATCTCAGTCTGGCATCTGCTTTACCGACGATCAACTTTATATGATCATTCCATTTTAAATCACTCCTAATGAGTACTCCCAGATAATTTATGGAATTAACTACTTCCAGTTGCTGACCTGCTATTTTGTAGCTAAATGATAAGGGACCTATCTTTCTATGTATTCGCATCACACTACACTTGTCTACATTGAGATTCAATTGCCATTCCGTGCACCATGCGTCAATTCGCTGCAGATCCTCCTGCATTTCAGTACAATTTTCCATTGTTGCAACCTCTCGATACATCACAGCATCATCTGCAAAAAGCCTCAGTGAACTTCCGATGTCATCCACCAGATCATTTATGTATATTGTGAATAGCAACGGTCCTATGACACTCCCCTGCGGCACACCTGAAATCACTCTTACTTCGGAAGACTTCTCTCCATTGAGAATGACATGCTGCGTTCTGTTATCTAGGAACTCCTCAATCCTATCACACAATTGATCTGATAGTCCGTATGCTCTTACTTTGTTCATTAAACGACTGTGGGGAACTGTGTCAAACGCCTTGCGGAAGTCAAGAAACACGGCATCTACCTGTGAACCCGTGTCTAAGGCCCTCTGAGTCTCGTGGACGAATAGCGAGAGCTGGGTTTCACACGACCGTCTTTTTCGAAACCCATGCTGATTCCTACAGAGTAGATTTCTAGTCTCCAGAAAAGACATTGTACTCGAACATAATACGTGTTCCAAAATTCTACAACTGATCGACGTTAGAGATATAGGTCTATAGTTCTGCACATCTGTTTGACGTCCCTTCTTGAAAACGGGGATGACCTGTGCCCTTTTCCAATCCTTTGGAACGCTTCGCTCTTCTAGAGACCTACGGTACACCGCTGCAAGAAGGGGGGCAAGTTCCTTCGCGTACTCTGTGTAAAATCGAACTGGTATTCCATCAGGACCAGCGGCCTTTCCTCTTTTGAACGATTTTAATTGTTTCTCTATCCCTCTGTCGTCTATTTCGATATCTACCATTTTGTCAACTGTGCGACAATCTAGAGAAGGAACTACAGTGCAGTCTTCCTCTGTGAAACAGCTTTGGAAGAAGACATTTAGTAATTCGGCCTTTAGTCTGTCATCCTCTGTTTCAGTACCTTTTTGGTCACAGAGTGTCTGGACATTTTGTTTTGATCCACCTACCGCTTTGACATAGGACCAAAATTTCTTAGGATTTTCTGCCAAGTCAGTACATAGAACTTTACTTTCGAATTCATTGAAAGCCTCTCGCATAGCCCTCCTCACACTGCATTTCGCTTCGCGTAATTTTTGTTTGTCTGCAAGGCTTTGGCTATGTTTATGTTTGCTGTGAAGTTCCCTTTGCTTCCGCAGCAGTTTTCTAACTCGGTTGTTGTACCACGGTGGCTCTTTCCCATCTCTTACGATCCTGCTTGGCACATACTCATCTAACGCATATTGTACCATGGTTTTGAACTTTGTCCACTGATCCTCAACACTGTCTGTACTTGAGACAAAACTTTTGTGTTGAGTCACCAAGTACTCTGAAATCTGCTTTTTGTCACTTTTGCTAAACAGAAAAATCTTCCTACCTTTTTTAATATTTCTATTTACGGCTGAAATCATCGATGCAGTAACCGCTTTATGATCGCTGATTCCCTGTTCTGCATTAACTGATTCAAATAGTTCGGGTCTGTTTGTCACCAGAAGGTCTAATATGTTATCGCCACGAGTCGGTTTTCTGTTTAACTGCTCAAGGTAGTTTTCAGATAAAGCACTTAAAAATATTTCACTAGATTCTTTGTCCCTGCCACCCGTTATGAACGTCTGAGTCTCCCAGTCTATATCCGGCAAATTAAAATCTCCACCCAGAACTATAACATGGTGGGGAAATCTACTCGAAATATTTTCCAAATTATTCTTCAGGTGCTGAGCCACAACAGCTGCTGAGCCCGGGGGCCTATAGAGACATCCAATTACCATGTCTGAGCCTGCTTTAACCGTGACCTTCACCCAAATCATTTCACAATTCGAATCTCCGTCAATTTCCTTCGATACTATTGCACTTCTTATCGCTATAAACACGCCTCCCCCTTCACTGTCCAGCCTATCTCTGCGGTATACATTCCAATCCGAGTTTAGCATTTCATTACTGTTTACGTCTGGTTTCAGCCAACTTTCTGTTCCTAGTACTATATGGGCGTTGTGACCGTTTATTAATGAGAGCAGTTCTGGGACCTTTCTATAGACGCTCCTGCAGTTTACTATAAGCACATTACTATTGTTATTCCTTGTTGCATTTTGCCTACTGCCTTGCCGCGTCTCAGGAGGCGTCTTGTCGGGCCTAGGGAGGGAATTCTCTAACCTAAAAAAAACCCATGTGCACTCCACACGTACTCCGCTACCCTCGTAGCCGCTTCCGGCGTGTAGTGCACGCCTGACCTATTCAGGGGGACCCTACATTTCTCCACCCGATAGCGGAGGTCGAGAAATTTGCACCCCAGCTCTCCGCAGAATCGTCTGAGCCTCTGGTTTAAGCCTTCCACTCGGCTCCAAACCAGAGGACCGCGATCGGTTCTGGGAACGATACTACAAATAGTTAGCTCTGATTCCACCCCGCGAGCGAGGCTTTCCGCCTTCACCAACTCCGCCAGCCGCCTGTACGAACTGAGGATGACCTCTGAACCCAGACGGCAGGAGTCATTGGTGCCGACATGAGCAACAATTTGCAGTCGGGTGCACCCAGTGCTCTCTATCGCCGCCGGTAGGGCCTCCTCCACATCTCGGATGAGACCCCCCGGCAAGCAGACAGAGTGAACACTGGCCTTCTTCCCCGACCTTTCCGCTATTTCCCTAAGGGGCTCCATCACCCGCCTAACGTTGGAGCTCCCAATAACTAATAAACCCCTCCCCCCATGTGCCTGCTCGGACCTTGCTGAAGGAGCAGCCACATGTCCACTCACAGGCAGAGCGGGCGATGCCACACGGCCAGCCTCCACATTGACCCTCCGCCTCGTGCGCCGCGAACGCCGCTGAACCCGCCACTCCCCTTGGGGAGAGGGTGGCCCAACCACATTTATTGCAGAACCCAATTAGTCTTTCTCCTCTGTCGTTCCTAGTACCAAGCTCCTATTCTCTCCTATAACCGCTTCTACTACCGCATTCCAGTCTCCCATGACTATTAGATTTCCATCTCCCTTTACGTACTTAATTATCCTTTCCATATCCTCATATACTTACTCTATGTCTTCATCTTCTGGTTGCGAGGTTAGCATGTATACCTGAACTATTACTGCCGGAGTTTTGATTTGCTGTCGATTCTGATGAGAACAACCCTATCACTGAACTGTTCAGAGTAACACACTCTCTTCCCTACCTTCCTATTCCTAACGAAACCTACTGCCATTGTACCATTTTCTGCTTTTGTTGAAATTGTGCACTCACCTGATCAGAAGTCCTTGTCTTCTTTCCATTTCACTACACTGACCCCAACTATATCTATATTGAACCTTAACATTTCCCTTTTCAGATTTTCTAACTTCCCTACCACGTTCAAACTTCTGACATTCCACGCCCAGCTCGTAAACGCTATCCTTTCGTTGGTCGTTAGGAAATGGTCATCTCCTCTGGCAGTCCCCTCTCGGTGACCCGAATGGGAGCTATTCAGCAATCTTTTGTCAGTGGAGAGATCATCATGACACTTTTCAGTTACAGCCACATGTCCTCTGGATACACATTCTGTGTCTTTAATGCAATGGTTCCCTCCGTCTTTAGAAGCAGTTTGCCACCCCAAGCACAAGAGATTGTGCTGAAACTCTGTCCCCCTCCGCCATCTTTGAGAATATTGTTGGTACAATGAGGGAGACTTCTTGTGTTGGAAGTCTTCGGCCGTCATTGCTGCCGATTTTATTTCAAAATTTAAGCGGTGGCGCATTTCTAACCCGGAACAGAGGACGTTTTGATTGGTAATCGAAGACCCCACGCCTAAATGACGGGTGGCTTCTAGATAGGACGATCAATTTTGGAGGTTTGATATTTTGTTTGTTTAACAGTTTCTATTTGTCTCCGTCCGTGAGCGTTTCTTATAGTGTCTCTGTGATAGTTCCTGGTACGTTTCTATATGTGGTCGTACCACTCACCATACGGACTCCACTTGCAGAGATATCCTGTTCCAGGATGAAAACCGAGATGTGTTCGTGCGACGTTATAGAAGAGGCGCGCAAGAACCTCTGGCCAAAGGACGAGAAAATTGCCGGTCAGGAAGGTCTGACAAAGTTTTGGAACGCCGTCAGCGCAGAGATTAGGAAGAACTTACTGGACGGGAAGGCCACTCTGCTGAAGAATGTGGGCACTTTCTCGGTGTCCAAATGGCAGATCGGCAAGAACACGTTCGAGAGCTCGCCGGCGTTCACACTGTACGGGCGCGCGCTGCAGAAGTTCGGCGTCCGCGCCGAGAAGAAGTGGTGCCCCAAGTCTGCGCCGCGGTTGATGACCGCCGCCACGATGGCGAGCGCGAGCGAGCGCGGCCTGCGGGGGGCGGACGCGTGCCTGGGGGCGGTGCAGCGAGCGCTCGACCGCCGCCTCGCCGCCGGCAGCGCCTCGCTCGTCTTCCCCGGCCTGGGCACGCTGCTGGTGGCGCGCGGCGCCGCCCGCATGGTCTTCACCAGGCCGTTCCTCGAGGAGTTCCGCAGGCGCGAGAGGGAGAACTTGCGCAGACTGCGGCCGCCGTCCCCGCAGCCGAAGCCGCCGCCGCCGCCGCAGCCGCAGCCGCAGCCGCCGGAGAAGCGTCACAAGGTGGAGGCGGCCCCGCGCGCCAAACCTCAGCAGCCGGCGTTTGTCACCTGCGAGTGCCCCGACCGGCCGCCTTCCACACACGACCTCAAGCCGCTCGGAACCCCCAAACAGCGACTGCCGCACAGTGGTAAGCCGTAGACTTCAAACGGTCTCTTTTGTCCCGGACGACGACACTCTGCCTCGCTGGCTGCCGCCGGATGAATTACGACAGTCGACACCGGCCTCCTCATACCCGGTTCGAACTGGCGTTTTTTTTTTTTTTCATTATTTTGTACAACCAGCAATGTAGGACCAAACTGAGGGGCGGTACATAAAATTAACGCCAGGAAATTAATAACAGATAAAATAAAGTGTATAGGGTATTAATAATTAAAACTTCGCTGTTTGACAGGGCCCCTATGAGAAATGCAACTTGGACAAACATGATCTGTAGATCGTCAACTGCAATGTGTACTACTCGCCATTAAAATTGCTACACCACGAAGATGGCCGGCCGGAGTGGCCGAGCGGTTCTAGCCGCTTAAGTCTGGAACCGCAAGACCGCTACGGTCGCAGGTTCGAATCCTGCCTCGGGCATGGATGTGTGTGATATCTTTAGGTTACTTAGGTTTAAGCAGTTCTAAGTTCTAGGGGTCTGATGACGTCAGAAGTTAAGTCAGTGCTCAGAGTCATTTGAACCATTATGAACACCACGAAGATGACGTGCTACAGACGCCAAATTTAACCGACAGGAAGAAGATGCTGTGATGTGCAAATGATCAGCTTTTCAGAGCATTCACACAAGGTTGGCGCCGGTGGCGACACCTACAACGTGCTGACATGAGGAAAGTTTCCAACCGATTTCTCATACACAAACAGCAGTTGACCGGCGTTGCCTGGTGAAACGTTGTTGTGATGCCTCATGTGAGGAGGAGAAATGCGTACTATCACGTTTCCGACTTTGATAAAGGTTGGATTGTAACCTATCGCGATTGCGGTTTATCGTATCGCGACATTGCTGCTCGTGTTGATCGACATCCAATGACTGTTAGCAGAATATGAAATCGGTGGGTTCGGGAAGGTAATACGGAACGCCGTGCTGGATCCCAGCGACCTCGTATCACTAGCAGTCGAGATGACAGGCATCTTATCCGCATGGCTGTAACGGATAGTGCAGACGCTTCTCTATCCCTGAGTCAACAGATGGGGACGTTTGCAAGACAACAACCATCTGCACGAAGAGTTAGACGACGTTTGCAGCAGCATGGACTATCAGCTCGGATACCGTGGCTGCGGTTACCCTTGACGTTGCATCACCTGCGATGGTGTACTCAGCGACGAACCTGGGTGCACGAATGACAATGCGTCATTTTTTTCGGATGAATCAAGGTTCTGTTTACAGCATCGTGATGGTCGCATCCGTGTTTGGCGACATCATGGTGAGCGCGCATTGGAAGCGTGTATTCGGCATCGCCGTACTGGCGTATCACCCGCCGTGATGGTATGGGGTGCCGTTCGTTACACGTCTCGGTCACCTCTTGTTCGCATTGACGGCACTTTGAACAGTGGAGGTTACATTTCAGATGTGTTACGACCCGTGGCTCTTCCCGTCATTCGATCGCTGTGAAACCCTACATTTCAGCAGGATAATGCACGACCGCATGTTGCAGGTCCTGCACGGGCCTTCCTGGATACAGAAAATGTTCGACTGCTGCTCTTGCCAGCACATTCTCCAGATCTCTCACCAATTGAAAACGTCTGGTCAATGGTGGCCGAGCAACTGGATCGTCACAATACGCCAGTCACTACTCTTGATGAGCTGTGGTATCGTGGAAGCTGCACGGGCAGGTGTACCTGTACGCACCATCCAAGTTCTCTTTGACTCAATGCCCAGGCGTATCAAGGCCGTTATTACGGCCAGAGGTGGTTGTTCTGCGTACTGATTTCTCAGGATATATGCATCCAAATTGCGTGAAAATGTAATCACATGTCAGTTCTAGTATATTTGTCCAATGAATACCCGTTTATCACCTGCATTTCTTCTTGGTGTAGCAATTTTAATGGCCAATAGTGTAAATCACCTATATAGCTGCAGTATGTCACTATTCCATCTGGACGCGCGATTTCTTTTCAATAAAAATTAATTTTTTATTTTTATTATGTGACGCCATTATTACGACGGCACTTGCGTTATTTTAAAGAAACATGGTCACATCGATGTTTTATAGTGGCATAAACTACATCTAATGGGAAAATGTGATCTTAGCTGAACACGTTTGCGATATTGCTTTCAGTCTTTTATTACAGGGGGGCGGGACTATTTTATTAACTAATTTGTTGTTTTCAAATTTTATGCTATTCTTATATATCTCTTACATTACGACTTTCTGAAGAGTTAGTTAGTTAGTTTTTAACCTCCTGTCGACAACGAGGTCATTAGAGACGGAGCGCATGCTCGAGGTAGGGGAGGATTGGGAAGGAAATCGGCCGTGCCCTTTGAAAGGAACCATCCCGGCATTTGCCTGAAGCGATTTAGGGAAATCACGGAAAACCTAAATCAGGATGGCCGGAGACGGGATTGAACCGTCGTCCTCCCGAATGCGAGTCCAGTGTGCTAACCACTGCGCCACCTCGCTCGGTTTTCTGAAGAGGTGAATTACATAAATATAATAATAATAATAATGAACTCAGGGTATAAGAGGAACTCTTTATCACTGCTGACCGCAATTTACATATATTTATATATTTTTAAGTTTCTTTTAGCATTTGACCACACTAACTTGGGAAGCAAGCGTGACGACTGTGTGCCAGGGCTAAGATGCTACCTGTACGTTTTAAGGTTCCTATATATCAAGCGTTTGCTGTCATAATGTATAATACGAAGGTTGGAACTTAAATAGAGGCAACTATTTATTCACAACCGACACAAAAGTGTTACATGTTTGCACCTGTTACTGTACATCAAAGTAGTCACCAGCGTTGTGTAGAACCCGTTGCCAGCGATGTGAAAGGCGTAGTAGACCATTAGCAGAGCCTGTTCTGTTGATGGTGTGAATGGAGCAGTCTACTTCCTATCGAATTTCTGAAACAGTTCTGAAGCGAATGTCATGAAGTGGTTCCTCCATCTTCGGAATCAAATCAAAGTCACAAGGACTTAAGTTCGGGGAGTATGGTGGACGGTACAGCACTTCCCAGTCCCTCGACCGAACAGAGCAGCCACAGCTTGCGCTGATGCACCCGCGCATTGTCGTGCAAAATGATGGGAGGGTTGCGCAGAAAGTGTCGCCGTTTCTTTCGCAAAGCTGGTCGCAGGTGATGCTCCAAAAACGAACATTAATACTGTGCGCTGACAGTCTGCCGTGGAGGAACTTAATGCGTTAGGATAACACCGTCAAAGTCGTACACGAGAATCACCATAACTTTAGACCGCTCCATTCGCACCATCAACAGAACAGGCTCTGCACACGGTATACTATGCCAACCGCCGTATTTTTGTAAGTTACGATAGAACTACTGTTCTAACGTTGTAATCGAACTTTTTTATGGCCTAAGGATGTTACTCTGTACTGAAACCGGTCGCCAGCAGGCAAAATACACTCCTGGAAATTGAAATAAGAACACCGTGAATTCATTGTCCCAGGAAGGGGAAACTTTATTGACACATTCCTGGGGTCAGATACATCACATGATCACACTGACAGAACCACAGGCACATAGACACAGGCAACAGAGCATGCACAATGTCGGCACTAGTACAGTGTATATCCACCTTTCGCAGCAATGCAGGCTGCTGTTCTCCAATGGAGACGATCGTAGAGATGCTGGATGTAGTCCTGTGGAACGGCTTGCCAAGCCATTTCCACCTGGCGCCTCAGTTGGACCAGCGTTCGTGCTGGACGTGCAGACCGCGTGAGACGACGCTGCATCCAGTCCCAAACATGCTCAATGGGGGACAGATCCGGAGATCTTGCTGGCCAGGGTAGTTGACTTACACCTTCTAGAGCACGTTGGGTGGCACGGGATACATGCGGACGTGCATTGTCCTGTTGGAACAGCAAGTTCCCTTACCGGTCTACGAATGGTAGAACGATGGGATCGATGACGGTTTGGACGTACCGTGCACTATTCAGTGTCCCCTCGACGATCACCAGAGGTGTACGGCCAGTGTAGGAGATCGGTCCCCACACCATGGTGCCGGGTGTTGGCCCTGTGTGCCTTGGTCGTATGCAGTCCTGATTGTGGCGCTCACCTGCACAGTGCCAAATACCCATACGACCATCATTGGCACCAAGGCAGAAGCGACTCTCATCGCTGAAGACGACACATCTCCATTCGTCCCTCCATTCACGCCTGTCGCGACACCACTGGAGGCGGGCTGCACGATGTTGGGGCGTGAGCGGAAGACGGCTTAACGGTGTGCGGGACCGTAGCCCAGCTTCATGGAGACGGTTGCGAATGGTCCTCGCCGATACCCCAGGAGCAACAGTGTCCCTAATTTGCTGGGAAGTGGCGGTGCGGTCCCCTACGGCACTGCGTAGGATCCTATGGTCTTGGCGTGCATCCGTGCGTCACTGCGGTCCGGTCCCAGGTCGACGGGCACATGCACCTTCCGCCGACCACTGGCGACAACATCGATGTACTCTGGAGACCTCACGCCCCATGTGTTGAGCAATTCGGCGGTACGTCCACCCAGCCTCCCGCATGCCCACTATACGCCCTCGCTCAAAGTCCGTCAACTGCACATACGGTTCACGTCCACGCTGTCGTGGCATGCTACCAGTGTTAAAGACTGCGATGGAGCTCCGTATGCCACAGCAAACTGGCTGACACTGATGGCGGCGGTGCACAAATGCTGCGCAGCTAGCGCCATTCGACGGCGAACACCGCGGTTCCTGGTGTGTCCGCTGTGCCGTGCGTGTGATCATTGCTTGTACAGCCCTCTCGCAGTGTCCGGAGCAAGTATGGTGGGTCTGACACACCGGTGTCAATGTGTTCTTTTTTCCATTTCCAGGAGTGTAAATAAACTGTGACTGCAGACACAAAAATATATTTTTTGATAGTAGTACAATGAACTTTAAAAAACATACGAGTATGTAAGTAGAGGCGGAAGAGAAATAACGGGAAAACAGTTGAAACAAACACATTTTAATGTCCACATGAGAGAGTAACATTTCTTAATTACGTCCCATGTTTACGTTAAGGGCTACAGACATGCTACAGACGTTGCTCAATCTGACGACTATACGCATCCAAAACAGCATGGAGTCGCACTAGAGATATCACTTCACAGTTGTTCGCAGCACTTTTCTAACAGACGACCATACTTTGTTCAGCTCACGAACTGCTTGAATATCGCATACTGAGGCCAACATTCTCAGCCACACACAACCGGCCTTCTGCCTCTCCCAGGAGCAAATTTCCAAATCACTATTTAATTGGAACTTCCAAATCATGTTCCTCAATACCAGCGCGAAAAGAAGATCTTTTATCGCGTAGATGTTCGCGAAGAGCAGCAGCACTATTGCTGTTGTTTTGATGAAACAGCTTTATCGCCAAAGAACTCCTCACCTTTTCGAGATCCATGTTGACTGTCTGCACCTGTGGTGCACACTGATGCTTGCGTTTTAACCTTACGCCGCAGCACTAGTACCGGCGCCTAACAGCAACTCATGACGTTAACACTACTAACAGCGCAAATCCTGGAGCGCACAGTCTGAATATCATTCCAATGACGTTGGGTATCCGTACCGTAAATAGCTTTTCGTCGACACTGGCTCAAGTAGCAAACGTTTGATTAGAACCACGCTGTACACAAATCCAATGCAGACAACAAATCCTAAGCAAGTATACTGGGTGATTCAAAAGGCGAGTCCCATAGGACAAACAGAATTCCATCGACAAACTTTCAGATATGGTAGTATGGACCAAAACAAGAAAAAAAATCCAGTATACAAGTGCTCTAAAATGCGTACCTTACGATCAATGAACACTTGTTCATCTTCGCTACTGTGAAAAACATGTCATGTATTTAACAAGTGCTCACAACTCTTAAAGTATTCACTTTAAAGCTCTTGTTTGCTGAATATTTTTTTCTTGTTTTGGTTCATACTGCCACACCTCAAAATATGGAAAGCAAAGAGTTTGCAGGAAAAGAGGTTTACTTCACACCAACAAAGATGAAGATGTGCTCTTATTCTCAAGGTACGTATTTTAGACCCCATGTTTACAAGATTTTTTTTTTTGTTTGGACCATACTACCACCCTGTTTGTCGTATGGGACGTGACTTTTGAACCACCCTTTAGATTAGCGTAAACAGCACTGTAGCACAGAAATTAACTTAATTCCTTACCAGGAACTTCCCAATACAATAGGAGTGAACCATGAGGGAAATCTTCTGTTTAGACTTGAAAGAGTCAGGATTACTGCTACATTTTCTTATAATTCTTATGGTAGCTTACTGAAAATGCATGCAGCAGAATAGTCGATTACTTTTCGGTTCAATAAATATTACTGTGTGGCATTTTTTGTTCGGTACACTTCTCTTCAGTTCAGTAGATCGTTGTCAGCACTATTTACGCTTTGCTGTTTGTTCGCGGTATCAAGGAAGTTCACAGGTCTAGTGGCTGCAAAAAAAGAGGCAGTCTTATCGATCTAACGTCATGAGCCTTCAAAACTGAATGGGAATGACAGAAGAGAGAGATGAGAATTCTCAATATATCTTATGCAGACGCATAAGGAACGGGTATTTCAAATTGGTTATGAATCGATATTACAGCGCCGTCCAGAAAGAATTGAAAGATTTAGTTGACAACGAAAAAGTGCAAAAAGTTACAACAATCGACAGACGGGATTCATTGTTCCGTACATCAAGAAGAACTTTACGCAAAATTTCCAGGCCGCAGCGTGTGAAGAAATTAGTGTTTTGAATAGTAAAATTTCTGAAGTTGCACTTATTAATCCACTGTCACATGCAACAATTTTCGATGGAAACCAAGGAAGAGTATGGAGACTTATGTACTGTTGCAAGGTACGCTCATTAAGTCACGTGGTATACCTGGAACGATTTGTTGGTTTCAAACTCACTATTATTGAATTTATGAAGAAAAAAATGAGTACATGAACAAAAATTGGAACATCCAGACTGGATTGCAGACCTCTCATTTTAAGAGGATATGTCTTCACACTGCCCATAGTATCTACATCTACATCTACATCTACATTTATACTCCGCAAGCCACCCAACGGTGTGTGGCGGAGGGCACTTTACGTGCCACTGTCATTACCTCCCTTTTCTGTTCCAGTCGCGTATGGTGTGCGGGAAGAACGACTGTCTGAAAGCCTCCGTGCGCGCTCGAATCTCTCTAATTTTACACTGTGATCTCCTCGGGAGATATAAGTAGGAGGGAGCAATATATTCGATACCTCATCCAGAAACGCACCCTCTCGAAACCTGGCGAGCAAGCTACACCGCGATGCAAAGCGCCTCTCTTGCAGAGTCTGCCACTTGAGTTTGCTAACGCTATCACGGTTACCAAATAACTCTGTGACGAAACACGCCGCTCTTCTTTGGACCTTCTCTATCTCCTCCGTCAACACGATCTGGTACGGATCCCACACTGATGAGCAATACTCAAGTATAGGTCGAACGAGTGTTTTGTAAGCCGCCTCCTTTGTTGATGCACTACATTTTCTAAGGACTCTCCCAATGAATCTCAACCTGGCACCCGCCTTACCAACAATTAATTTTGTATGATCATTCCACTTCAAATCGTTCGGCACGCATACTCCCAGATATTTTACAGAAGTAACTGCTACCAGTGTTTGTTCCGCTATCGTATAATCATACAATAAAGGATCCTTCTTTCTATGTATTCGCAATACATTACATTTGTCTATGTTAAGGGACAGTTTCCACTCCCTGCACCAAGTGCCTATCCGCTGCAGATCTTCCTGCATTTTGTTACAATTTTCTAATGCTGCAACTTCTCTGTATACTACAGCATCATCCGCGAAAAGCCGCTTAGAACTTCCGACACTATCTACTAGGTCATTTATATATATATTGTGAAAAGCAATGGTCCCATAACACTTCCCCTGTGGCACGCCAGAGGTTACTTTAACGTCTGTAGACGTCTCTCCATTGATAATAACATGCTGTGTTCTGTTTGCTAAAAACTCTTCAATCCAGCCACACAGCTGGTCTGATATTCCGTAGGCTCTTACTTTGTTTATCAGGCGACTGTGCGGAACTGTATCGAACGCCTTTCGGAAGTCAAGGAAAATAGCATCTACCTGGGAGCCTGTATCTAATATTTTCTGGGTCTCATGAACAAATAAAGCGAATTGGGTCTCACACGATCGCTGTTTCCGGAATCCTTGTTGATTCCTACAGAGTAGATTCTGGGTTTCCAAAAACGACATGATATTCGAGCAAAAAATATGTTTTAAAATTCTACAACAGATCGACGTCAGAGATATAGGTCTATAGTTTTGCGCATCTGCTCGACGACGCTTCTTGAAGACTGGGACTACCTGTGCTCCTTTCCAATCATTTGGAACCTTCCGTTCCTCTAGAGACTTGCGGTATACGGCTGTTAGAATGGGGGCAAGTTCTTTCGCGTACTCTGTGTAGAAACGAATTGGTATCCCGTCAGGTCCAGTGGACTTTCCTCTGTTGAGTGATTCCAGTTGCTTTTCTTCTGCTTTTCCTCTATGAAACAGCTTTGGAAAAAGGTATTTAGTATTTTACGCGTGTCATCCTCTGTTTCAATGCCAACATTATCCCGGAGTGTCTGGATATGCTGTTTCGAGCTGATTTAACGTAAGACCAGAACTTCCTAGGATTTTCTGTCAAGTCGGTACATACAATTTTACTTTCGAATTCACTGAACGCTTCACGCATAGCCCTTCTTACGCCAACTTTGACATCGTTTAGGTTCTGTTTGTCTGAGAGATTTTGGCTGCGTTTAAGCTTGGAATGAAACTCTCTTTGCTTTCGCAGTAGTTTCCTAACATTGTTGTTGAACCACGGTGGGTTTTTCCCGTCCCTCAGTTTTACTCGGCACGTACTTGTCTAAAACGCATTTTACAATTGCCTTAAACTCTTTCCATAAACACTCAACATTGTCCGTGTCGGAACAGAAATTTTCGTTTTGATCTCCTAGGTAGTCTGAAATCTGCCTTCTATTACTCTTGCTAAACAGATAAACCTTCCTTCCTTTTTTTATATTCCTATTAACTTCCATATTCGGGGATGATGCAACAGCCTTACGATCAGTGATTCCCTGTTCTCCACTTACAGAGTCGAAAAGTTCGGGTCTGTTTGTTATCAGTAGGTCCAAGATGTTCTTTGTTTAATTGCTCGAGGTAATTTTCAGATAGTGCACTCAGTATAATGTAACTCGATGCTCTGTCCCTACCACCCGTCCTAAACATCTGATTGTCCCAGTCTATTTCTGGTAAATTTAAATCTCCACCTAAGACTATAATATGCTGAGAAAATTTATGTGCAATGTATTCCAAATTTTCTCTCAGTTGTTCTACCACTAATACAGCTGAGTCGGGAGGTCGGTAAAAGGAGCCAATTATTAAACTAGCTCGTTTGTTGAGTGTAACCTCCACCCATAATATTTCACAGGAACTATCCACTTCTACTTCACTACAGGATAAACTATTACTAACAGCGACAAAGACGCCACCACCGGTTGCATGCAATCTATCCTTTCTAAACACCGTCTGTGCCTTTGTAAAAATGACACTGCAAAGCGAGAAACAACTTCTTTCTGTTTTGATGGGGATGCATTTAAAAAGGAAATTGCTTTATAGAAGGGACAAATTCTGACACACACAGTCCAGTTCCTCTAGCTCATCGCCGTTAAAGAAAACGCGATGTTTGAAGAATTCATTGCAGCTTGAAAGAATTACAAGGTAGCTTCCTAAACGTTTTGAGGACACTGCCAATCGTACAACTGTTTTCGAGCTGTTTTGGAGACCGTTTGCATTTTCAGTTGAAAGTGCCACTGTGCATATACAGATGTAAATGACTGACCTGCAAGGTGACTGCCGTTTTAGCGACAAATCCTTTTACGTTAAGACTATCTAGCCCATTTACATTGCTTTCCTTCGGTAGAGTTTGCACGTCTCCACAACGAGGTTGTAAAAGTGATACAACATTTCGATCGACATACTTACGTGAAAGAGCTTTTTTAGATTATGAAACTAAATAAGTCATGACTGCGTGGCAACCTGAGTGCGAAAATCTGTGAAACTATTTGCGTCTGCCTGCATGCCGACAATTTGTACCGGGTGACAATTACTGGGTGATTATAATTAAACTTTCAAACCACTGTAGAAATAACACCACTGGTCAGAATGACGCCAAATTGGAGCGGAATATTATCGGAGAAGGGGGAAAACGTATGTATACAAAATGTAGCAATAGGTGGCTCTGTAAGCATCGTAATTTAAAAGTGGTCGGCTACAAATGACAAATGAATCATATAACAATGCCTAAAGTGTACGTTTGACGTTATACAAGCTGTACTATTCAGTGTGCATGGGCGTACAGATGTGGTACTGTTAGTTACGTAAGCCCATCCACCACGGCAAGGTCATATCACGTCGGATGGAAAAAATCGGTTTTTAATTGTCCTGATGCCAATAACCGCATAAAAAGCATCAACCACATCGGTTTTTAATTGTCCTGAGGCCAAAAACTGCATAAAAAGCATCAATCAAAATCAAATAGGATTATTAACTTCTGATTGACTGGCGCAAAACATCTTCAATATGCTGTCCACCGTCTTCTGCAACAAGCTGGAATCGAGAAGCAGCATGTTCCACAACTGATCGAAGTGTTTCGGGGGTCACGTTCAGAATGTGTTGCGCAACGCGTGCCTTCAATGCAGCTAAGTTTGCAATCGGAACACTGAACTCAACATCTTTCAGATAGCCCCACAGCTAGAAGCCGCACGGATTAAGGTCAGGTGATCGGGACGATCAGGCTGTAGGGAAATGGCGGCTGATAATTCTAGCAATTCCGAAATGTCACTTCAGCAGCTGCTTAACTGGATTTGCAATGTGCGGAGGCGCGCCATCTTGGATAAAAATGATCCCATCCACACATCCACGCTGTTGGAGGGCTGAAATGTCGTGGTTGCGCAAAAGACACTCATAACGCTTACCAGTGACGGTACAGGTAACAGGACTGGAAGCACCTGCCTCTTCGAAAAATATTCTCCTATGCTAAATGATTCAGGTGTGCCGCAGGGGAGTGTCATAGGACCGTTGCTATTCGCAATATACATAAATGACCTGGTGGATGACATCGGAAGTTCACTGAGGCTTTTTGCAGATGATGCTGTGGTGTATCGAGAGGTTGCAACAATGGAAAATTGTACTGAAATGCAGGAGGATCTGCAGCGAATTGACGCATGGTGCACGGAATGGCAATTGAATCTCAATGTAGACAAGTGTAATGTGATGCGAATACATAGAAAGATAGGTCCCTTATCATTTAGCTACAAAATAGCAGGTCAGCAACTGGAAGTAGTTAATTCCATAAATTATCTGGGAGTACTCATTAGGAGTGATTTAAAATGGAATGATCATATAAAGTTGATCGTCGGTAAAGCAGATGCCAGACTGAGATTCATTGGAAGAATCTTAAGGAAATGCAATCCGACAACAAAGGAAGTAGGTTACAGTACGCTTGTTCGCCCAATGCTTGAATACTGCTCAGCAGTGTGGGATCCGCACCATGTAGGGTTGATAGAAGAGATAGAGAAGATCCAACGGAGAGCAGCGCGCTTCGTTACAGGATCATTTAGTAATTGCGAAAGCGTTACGGAGATGATAGATAAACTCCAGTGGAAGACTCTGCAGGAGAGACGCTCAGTAGCTCGGTACGGGCTTTTGTTAAAGTTTCGAGAACATACCTTCACCGAAGAGTCAAGCAGTATATTGCTCCCTCCTACGTATATCTCGCGAAGAGACCATGAGGATAAAATCAGAGAGATTAGAGCCCACACAGAAGCATACCGACAATCCTTCTTTCCACGTACAATACGAGACTGGAATAGAAGGGAGAACCGATAGAGGTACTCAGGGTACCCTCCGCCACACACCGTCAGGTGGCTTGCGGAGTATGGATGTAGATGTAGATGTAGATGTAGATGCCGTAAACCCGCACCACACAGTGACCTTTTCAGCATGAAGTGGTGCTGGTTGATTTGCGTGTGGATTTCCCGTTGCCCAATTCGACAATTCTGTGTATTGGCATATCCTGTAAGATGCAAGTGCGCTTCGTCTGTCCACAAAATCTTCCACAGCCAATCATTGTCCACTTCCATACGAGTAAGAAATTCTAAAGCAAAGGTCTGTCTTGCTGGCAGGTCAACAGAAAGCAACTCGTGCACAGCGGTAATTTTGAATGGATAGCGATAGCGAAATTTGGCACGGACTTCGATGAGAGATGCCTTTAATAGGTTCCACAACGAAACATTGTCTCGAAATTTGGTAGAAAATCCGAAGAAATTCTGGTCGTATGTAAAGTACACAAGCGGCAAGACGCAGTCAATACCTTCGCTGCGCAGTGCCGATGGTACTGTTACCGACGACTCTGCCGCTAAAGCAGAGTTATTGAACGCAGTTTTCCGAAATTCCTTCACCAGGGAAGACGAATGGAATATTCCATAATTTGAAACACAAACATCTGCTACCATGAGTTTCTTAGAAGTAGATACCTTAGGGGTTGCGAAGCAACTCAAATCGCTTGATACAGGCAAGTCTTCAGGTCCACATTGTATACCGATTAGGTTCCTTTCAGATTACGCTGATACTATAGCTCCCTACTTAGCACTCATATACAACCACTCGCTCACCGATAGATCTGTACCTACAGATTGGAAAATTGCGCAGGTCGCACCAGTGTTTAAGAAGGGTAGTAGGAGTAATGCATTTAACTACATACCTATATCATTGACGTCGGTTTGCAGTATGGTTTTGGAGCATATACTGCATTCAAACATTATGAATGACCTCGAAGGGAACGATCTATTGACACGTAATCAGCATGCCTTCAGAAAACATCGCTCTTGTGCAACGCAGCTAGCTCTTTATTCGCACGAAGTAATGGCCGCTATCGACAGGGGATCTCAAGTTGATTCCGTATTTCTAGATTTCCGGAAAGCTTTTGACACCGTTCTTCACAAGCGACTTCTAATCAAGCTGCGGTCCTATGGAGTATCGTCTCAGTTTTGCGACTGGATTCGTGATTTCCTGTCAGGAAGGTCGCAGTTCGTAGTAATAGACGGCAAATCATCGAGTAAAACTGAAGTGATATCAGGTGTTCCGCAGGTAAGCGTCCTGGTACCTCTGCTGTTCCTGATCTATATAGATGACCTGGGTGACAATCTGAGCAGTTCTCTTAGATTGTTCGCAGATGATGCTGTAATTTACCGTCTAGTAAGGTCATCCGAAGACCAGTATCAGTTGCAAAGCGATTTAGAAAAGATTGCTGTATGGTGTGTCAGGTGGCAGTTGACGCTAAATAACGAAAAGTGTGAGATGATCCACATGAGTTCCAAAAGAAATCTGTTGGAATTCGATTACTCGATAAACAGTACAATTCTCAAGGCTGTCAATTCAACTAAGCACCTGGGTGTTAAAATTACGAACAACTTCAGTTGGAAGGACCACATAGATAATATTGTGGGGAAGGCGAGCCAAAGGTTGCGTTTCATTGGCAGGACACTTAGAAGATGCAACAAGTCCACTAAAGAGACAGCTTACACTACACTCGTTCGTCCTCTGTTAGAATATTGTTGCGCGGTGTGGGATCCTTACCAGGTGGGATTGACGGAGGACATCGAAAGGGTGCAAAAAAGGGCAGCTCGTTTTGTATTATAACGTAATAGGGGAGAGAGTGTGGCAGATATGATGCACGAGTTGGGATGGAAGTCATTACAGCAAAGACGTTTTTCGTCGCGGCGAGACCTTTTTACGAAATTTCAGTCACCAACTTTCTCTTCCGAGTGCGAAAATATTTTGTTGAGCCCAACCTGCATAGGTAGGAATGATCATCAAAATAAAATAAGAGAAATCAGAGCTCGAACAGAAAGGTTTAGGTGTTCGTTTTTCTCGCGCGCTGTTCGGGAGTGGAATAGTAAAGAGATAGTATGATTGTGGTTCGATGAACCCTCTGCCAAGCACTTAAATGTGAATTGCGGAGTAGTCATGTAGATGTAGATGTAGATGTAGATGTAGATGTAGAGGGTGTTTCGTAGGATTTTACACACCGTGCTCATTGTTATGTCCAATGTTTGAGCAATTCTCCGTGCACTACACGTTTGCACACCACCACGCGTCTCCTCCTGCATTGTTGTGGCCACTGCTTCCACTAAGTTCGAATCAATTCGTTCCCTCCCTCCACCAGGTTGTACACCAAAAGAACCCCTCTTTTCGGATTTCCGAATCATTTTCTCCACATCCACGACAGTCATCGGACCAATGCCTTTTTTCAAAGCTTTCAGTGTCCGGAACTTCTGCAGAGCGACGTGTGCACAGTCATCATTCTTGTAATACAGCTTTACAAGCAGAGCGCGATCCTGAATTGAGACAGTCATGGCGAACGTCGCAGACGCGAAAGGAGGAAACGCCGTGTACCCGGCGTGTTTATACAAACATCAAAGGGTCGTGGGCATGACAGGTGTTTTCATTTACGTATTCTGACACATGCAGTACCATCTATTGATCAATTTTCAAGCTATTCTTTTTCTTATGCCATATTATTTTAGTTTTTTTTAGTTTGTTGTAATGTCTTATGGGACCAAACTGCTGAGGTCATCGGTCCCTAAGTTTACACACTACTTAAACTAACTTACACTAAGGACAACCCACATACCCATGTTAGAGGGAGGACTCGAACCTCCGACGGGGATTGCCGCACGAACCGTGGCAAAACGCCCAAGACCGCGCAGCTACCCCGCGCTTCTGCCATATGTTTTCCTCCCTTCTCCAATAACATACCGTTGCAATTTGACGTCATTCTGGCTATTGGTGTTATTTCTACAGCGTTTTGAAAGTTTAACTTTAATTATAATCACCCTGTATATTATCTTTTCAATACGCCAAAAATTATTGAATAATGCTGCAAAGTGGTTTTGTTTGTAATCTTTGCTGCTGCAAATGTGAAATACGAAACCAAGTCTTAGACACTGCAACTGCACTGTCACTTAAATGTGGCGCGTTCGCTGTCTTCCCCTCTTCCCCTCCTCACGCTCAGACAGTGAAGTGTGGCAGTGGGTGAAGTGTGCAACCAGGTGGAGCCCTATGGCACTTGTGCCAGGACACGACTTGCGAGCCGTATTCTTGGCCACCACTGATCTAATTGGATATGGTGACACTACTGAAAACCTCTTCCCGGCTGGCTGGCTCATCAGCCCTCGTCGTTAGTCTCCGAGGCACATTCAGAGGCAGCTCGCCTCCTCCGCTACTGGAAGTGGCTCATTGATGATCTCGGCTATATGGGCGGGTCGCTGAGTTGTTTTTAATTACACTTCAAAATGCAAAAATTCGACAGGAATATGATTTTTGCATTAAATGAAAGGGAAAAATATGTACTTTATAGGAATGTGAGTTTATTTTAGTGTACACAATTCGAATAGACGATATAACGAGAATACGAAATACGAGAATGGCGGAAAAAGAAATTTTATTTACTCTCCTTTTCTCTTTAGTGGTACTATTATGCTCCTATCTGCATTCACAGAAATAGTACTGAAACGTTGGAAAACCCCACAGTGTAGACTCTTCCTTAACCTTCCAAAACAAACTGTCGACAGATCACCTCTTGGAGAATTAACCCCTAAAGTTTTGTGTGCGAAGTTACATGGATAACGCGAAAACTGCAATCCTAGTAATAGCTCTTAAAGTGAGGAATTTGCACAACATTTCACTCTGACTACATCCTGTAATTCTCGGTCAGAAGAGTGACTGGAAGTTAGTAACTAAATACCAGAAGTCCACACATTCATTACCAGTGCAAAAGATAAGACAGGCGATCGTCCTGGATTCCTTAAGTGTGAAATCAAACTGAACTGCTCTGGAGGTGCTGCGATTTACGCTCACCGTAAGTATGACTACGATGCGCCGAGCTGTGGCTCACAGCGGATATGCTGGCCCCTTCATAACGACGGAGACGTCAGCACCTCTGTGGAACTCCAAACCGTGGCAGCCTCTATTGCACTGCTGTGCCAAGTCGATAAGGACACCTCCGCTGCTAACCCCAATTCGATGAGGACATTCTCGCGTGCTACTCTGATCTGCTTCCCTCGTGGCGTTCACTTACGCTCTGCGTGTTCCTTTGCGCTAGCAGGCCTATTCGCCAATTGCAAAATTACGAACCACTGCTGTCAAATCACAAGAATTCTTTCCAACAGAGACTCCAACCCGCCATAAACAGCGCATCTTTTTCCAGCCTCCAGTGACAACATGACACTCTCCACCAATACCACAAACATTTATTTTTTATGCTTTAGATAGAATTAATTTTGGTATGGTAATCCTGGAAGCGTTGAAGGACGCTAAGGCATCAATTTATTCAAATACGCACCCCAAAACGAGACTGCTGAGCAGTAATCAGTGACTTTTGGGAATCTGAGGAAGCACATATGCATAATAGTACTGAAAAATCAGTGAATTTCACTTAATTTTAGTGCAGACCTTTTACACTACATAGTTGTTAGGTTGTCTTAATATTTCATTGTTGCAGTAAAGTTACCAGCATGCCAATTCGTTTCACTTTTGATGTGACGAGTTATACAGTCATCAAAGTCCGAAAACTGAGAGGATATACCCACCTCTTCTTGGGACATCGGCTGTTGTGGCTGATCGTCTATTTCCCACAATTCTTGCTCATTTCCCTTAGACAGAAACGTGCGACTACAGACGGTGAGCCGAGTGGTTCTAGCCGCTTCAGTCTGGAACCGCGCGACCGCTACGGACGCAGATTCGAATACTACCTCGGGCATGGGATTCCTGAAAAAAAAAAAAACGAAATCTCCGCCTCTGTCTACTTGCTACAGGTCATATAAGTAATGCAACATATTTTTTTCTGAAAGTAGGCCGGTTTTATTCAGGATTACAAAAAATGGTTTAAATGGCTCTAAACACTATGGGACTTTTCAGTCCCCTAGACTTAGAACTACTTAAACCTAACTAACCTAAGGACATCACACACATGCATGCCCAAGGCAGGATTCGAACCTGCGACCGTAGCGGTCGCGCGGTTCCAGACTGAAGCGCCTAGAACCGCTTGGTCACAGCGGTCGGCTATTCAGGATCCCAATACACCATATTATTCTCCACTCTTTCGACTATAAAACCCAATTTTTCAACATAATCTCCGTTCAATGCGACGGCCTTACGTCACCTTACTGGGAGGACCTCTATCCCGCATGATACCATTGCATGGGTCGACGTCAGAGCCAGTGTCTTGCTGTGTCAGTAACGTCCCATCATCCACGTACTGCTTCTCGAGTTGTGCATCGTTCATCGGGCCAAACAGACGGAAGTCGGAAGGCACTCTAGAATGGGTAAGGAAGAAGAGTCCAATGAAATTTTGTGAGCTCCTCTCGCGTGTGGAACTTGTGTGAGGCCTTGCGTTGTCATGGAGAAAAAGAAGTTCGTTGCTTTTTTGTGGCGACCAACAGGCTGAAGTCGTGTCTTCAATTGCCTGGGATAGTACAATATGCTTCAGAGTTGGTTGTTGCAGCTTGATGGAGGTCATCAAACAGAAGAACCCATTCAGAGTTCCAGAAGACTGTCGCCACGACTTTACCGACGATAGGTGCGTCTGAACTTTTTCTTTGGATGTGATATTGTGTGGAGCCATTCAATGGATTGCCGTTTTGTTGCCGGTTCGAAGTGATGAACGCATGTTCTATTGCTTGTGCGATTTCAACAAAAAATTTTCATTATCTTCGTCGTAACGTCAAGCAATTCCGCACGTATGGTCCTTCGTTGGTCTTCATGGTCTTCTGTTATTTTTTTTTTGACAAGAGTTGCAGCCCCTCCACGCCCACACCGGCATGATGGACAACACAAAAGGTCTACTGCCATCTTTGCATAAGGGATAGTATTCACTAAAGTGAGGTGTCGCAGGATGTGGATACTGCGATGTTTGCGTACGTCTGGTTAGGGTTAACCATTAATACGCGCTCATCTGGATATAGATTGGTCGAAATCGAACGAAGGGTAGCGGTTTGAAGGGCAGAAGAAAAAAAGTGCCAAGGCAAGAGCCAAGGGAAAAAAACCTCTGCGATAGGTCGGGTGGTAAGAGCAGTAGCGGTTGTCTTGCAGCCTGCGATAGGTCGTGCAAAAATGGCTCTGAGCACTATGGGACTCAACTAGGTCGTGCAAGGATAGGCTTTGTTAGTAGTGGGTATCATGCATGTTGATACCTTGACGTTGTGCGTTTGTGCTGCTCGCCGGCTGGCGCTGGGTGCTGGTACAGAGTCCTCGTTCAGCGTCAGCTACCTGCAACAGTTAGGTTTGTTATCGATCTTGTGTCCGATAGCTCATATACCGGAAGCACAGTGTGAGGGAACGTTGGCAGATTGTTTGTGCGTCTGTGGGCGAGCTCGTCGGTGGTGTGGCCTGTTGGTCGGCTCTAATAGCAGCTGGTAGTTACCAGTCAGTGTTGCTGATATGCAGGGGGTTACCGACGTTGTTTGCTTATGTTAGTTTACCATAGGTGGCTATGCCCTAGCTAGCAGTGTCTTTGGCCGCTTGTGCTTCCACCTGTGGTTGTGATAGGTCTTCTGTTATGCGGCGAGGAACCCTTTGGGCGCACTCCTCAGAGTACCACAACTGGTGGCAGAATGTGTCACCACTACCAACAGAGACGTCCAGTAGAGCAGTGAGGTGTTTGACTGCGATCCATCGATCATCTCGAATGCGCGTGTCCGCACGTTCCAACGACGAAGGAGTCACAACTATGTGCGGCCGGCCGGCACGCGGGAGATCGCACAGAGTTGCGTGACCTTGTTGCGATGGTGACAGACGTCCCGTCCATCTATCGCAGTGCGTTTGTTCACTGCCAGGTCTCTCTGGACATTCTGCAAACGCCTATGAATATTTACAAGGCTCTGATTTTCCGCCAAAAGAAACAGAGTAATGGCTCTCTGCTTCGAACACATCTTGTTAACAGATGCCATTTTGAAGACTTACGTGTAGCCCAACCACCTATCGGCATTTTTTGAAACTAAAGGGCCTGAAGAGGGAATAGTTCATGGTGTCCCAGAAGAAATTCCGCATTTTTTTCAGCCGATTTTCGCCGAGAAAAAAAAAGTTGCATTACTTATTGAACGCCCCTCGTACTTCATAAACACCAGCGCAAGAACTACAAATGTCTCTCTACCTGTACTTTCCTCAGTCACCACTGGGTAGAGAAAACCGATATGAGCAGCCACAGAACGAGGAACTACTTGCACATTACGTGACGAAATGGTTACCGCAACACGCTGAATGACCTTCAGGTGACAGGGAGTAGCTAGCCCGTTGGTGATACGAGCGCCATCGAGAACGACAGGCGAGCGTACCCGTGCCACGTACAACCGGTTACCGCAACACGCTGAATGACCTTCAGGTGACAGGGAGTAGCTAGCCCGTTGGTGATACGAGCGCCATCGAGAACGACAGGCGAGCGTACCCGTGCCACGTACAAGCATCGTGTTAATAGCATCTTAGTCGAACGTACTGGCAGATAAAACTGTATGCCCGACCGGGAACGGAGGTGGAGTAATTTGAATTGGGGTGTCTCCCTCGACTCTACCTGCTCTATCAGCCGCCCTTGCCATCCGCCTTTTACTCTGTTTTAACTGCTTCCAGATGTGTTTGGCCCTTTGTTCTCCCACGCACCCTCTTTTAGTTTTTTAGGAGTAGCATTCAGGCGAATATAACGATTCACCATCCTTGAGACTAGCTGATGATGGAAGAACAGCTGAAGAAGTTAACACGTTTTCCTCTGAGAGAGTGTGTTCTGTTCACACCTTTAATACTATAATTGATGTGGCGTGGGACGGGGTTGCATGTTGAGCCCGGGGGCAAGCTCGACTACGTGCTACCATGTACCAAGTTCACTATTTCTCTCACCTTACGCCGAGGTGACAAAAGTCATGGGATAGCCCCTAATATCGTGTCGGACCTCCTTCCTTCCGGCATAGTGCAGCGACTCGACGTTGCATGGGATCAACAAGTCGTTGGAAATCCCCTGCAGAAACACTGAGCCGTGCTTCCTCTATAGCTGTCCATAATTGTGAAAGTTTTTCCGGTGCAGCATTTTGTGCACGAACAGACCGCTCGATTACGTCCTAAAAATGTTCGATAGGATTCACGTCGGGCAATCTGGATAGCCAAATCGTTCGCTCGAAATGTCCATAGTGTTTTTCTAACCGATCGCGAACATCTGTGAGCCGGTGACACGACCTGTTGCCATCCATAACATTTCCATCGTTGTTTGGAAACGTGAGATCCACGAGTTGTTGCAAATGGTCTACAAGTAGCCGAACATAACCATTCCCAGTCAATGATTGGTTTAGTTGCACCAGAGGACTTCACTTGGTGAGGTCTGCGCCACACTAGAACCTATCGCCAGCTCTTACCCATTGATAATGGGACTCATCTGCACAGCCCACCGTTTTAGAGTCGTCTAGGGTCCAACTCATATGGTCACAAGCCCAGGAGATGCGCTGCAAACGATGTCGTGCTGTTAACAAAGGCACTCGCGTCGATCGCCCGTTGCCATACCCCATCAACAAATTGCGCCGCACTGTCCTAACGGATACGTTCGTCTTACGTCCCACATTGATTTCTGCTGTATTTGACGCAGTGCTTTCTGTTAGCACTGACAACTCTATGGCAAACCCACTGCTCTCGGTCGTTAGGTGAAGGCCCTCGGTCAGTGTGTTGTCTTTGGTGTCAGATAACGCCTGAAATTCGGTATTCTCGATACATTCTTGACATTGGAATACTGAATTTCCTAACGATTTCCGAATTGGAACGCCACATGCATCCCGCCCCAACTACCATATCATGTTCAAAGTCTGTTAATTTCCGACGGCCGGAGTGGCCGTGCGGCTCTAGGCGCTACAGTCTGGAGCCGAGCGACCGTTACGGTCGCAGGTTCGAATCCTGCCTCTGGCATGGATGTGTGTGATGTCCTTAGGTTAGTTCGGTTTAATTAGTTCTGGGTTCTAGGCGACTGATGATCTCAGAAGTTAAGTCGCATAGTGCTCAGAGCCATTTGAACCATTTGTTAATTTCCGTCGGGTAACCATAATGTCAGAAACCTTCTCACGTGAATCATCTGAGTACAAATGACAGCTCCGCCAATGCACAGCCCTTTTATACCTTGTATGCAAGGTGTTAGCGCCATTTGTTTATGTGTATGCAGCTATCCCATGACTTTTGTCACCTCAGTGTGTTTTACTGTTGTCGATCCTGCCGATGTTCATGACGTTTTCAGCCTTCTCACTTTCACTACTTAGAAAGTCCCTACTAGAAACAATTATTATTCGCTTATTGTCTCTGCACTTCATACTGTTGACAGGGAAAGAGGTGGTAGAGGGGGCAGTGTACGATGTGCATGGGGTGAGGGTGCCTCTGACCGTAGGTTAGCCCTGCGGGAAGTGTCCCTTAACTGTTCTGTGACCGGCATACTGGCCCAGCCAATACACTTTTATTTCTCATCTCTGCCATCAATATTGCTTTCAGTGCCTCCATTTTACCACTGCTACAAACTACAAGAGTTCGGAGAAATTTCTGGCTAAAGTCACTGACTCCAAATAGACTATATCTTGAACGAGTGAGAGATGTCCTCACTGTTTAAGGCCTTTAAACAGCCCTTCAGAACAAACCGATATCGAACCTGGGACCCTTGCCTTTTGTGGGCGAGGTTACAAGAGAAATTCTGTGAAATTTGGAAGGTAGAAGAGAAGTACTGGCTGAAGCACAGTGTGAAGGCGAGTGTGATTCGGGTTTCCATAGCTCTTCCGACAAGGGGCCTTTTTCGAGTCTCAGCGCAGCATATAGTTTTAATCTTCCACGAAGTATCACAACAACACACAACCCGCTCCAGAGTGAAAATTCGTTTTGAAATCGTGTTAATTTATTCATCCGTTGCCACTCGGTAGTGTAATTTCATTTAAGTTATGTGTTCAGATTATAAGGTCTGCGAGTTTCTTTCTCGGAATCAGCGAATCAGGAGCAGATACCGTGCGGTTTTAATGAAAGTGCAGCTACTCATGGACGTCCAGTGTGGGCTGCAATTATCGTATGCCAGCTAAATTTGGAAGATATTGTAATGCGTTAATGCGGAATCGATTTAAGCGGGAAAAAAATAAGTTCCAGTTTTCGCCACCAAACGCTCATCTGACGCTGTACAGAAACTCGTCGGCGTCTCCAATGGTAATATTGAACAAATCAACATTATTCCTTTCAAATTTTTTACTTCTCCTGCCCATGTCCCGTTCCTTGTCGAGTGCTAGTCAAGCCCCACAGCACTTATGCTCAGTGATGTGGCAACAGCCGGCGTCACCACTGCTGCAAGGCCATTGGCGGCTCCGTGAGTAGCTGCACTGTAATTATGACCACCCAGTAGAAATGGTTTGGCTTAAGATAGGCGGGCACTCTTCCTGTATGAACGGCACAGATGGCAACACTCTACAGCACACGCAACTCTATGAGCTGCGGCGAGAGCGAGGAGCGATTTTGATAGTATACGAAGTTTATATGCCAACTAGCTCTGCAGATGACGAAGAAATTGAAGAAATGTGTGATGAAATAAAATAAATTATTCAGATAGTGAAGGGAGATGAAAATTTAATAGTCATGGGTGACTGGAATTCGGTAGAAGGAAAAGGAAGACAAGGAAACATAGTAGGTGAATATGGATTGGGGCTAAGAAATGAAAGAGGAAGCCGCCTGGTAGAATTTTGCACAGAACACAGCTTAATCATAGCTAACACTTGGTTCAAGAATCATGAAAGAAGGTTGTATACATGGAAGAAGCCTGAAGATACTAGAAGGTTTCAGATAGATTATATAATGGTAAGACAGAGATTTAGGAACTAGGTCTTAAATTGTAAGACATTTCCAGGGGCAGATGTCGACTCTGACCACAATCTATTTGATATGACCTGTAGATTAAAACTGATGAAACTGCAAAAAGGTGGGAATTTAAGGAGATGGGACCTGGATGAACTGACTAAACCAGAGATTGTACAGAGTTTCAGGGAGAGCATAAGGAAACAATTGACAGGAATAGGGGAAAGATATACAGTAGAAGAAGAATGGGTAGTTTTGAGGGATGAAGTAGTGACGGCAGCAGAGGATCAAGTAGGTAAAAACACTAGGGCTGGTAGAAATCCTTGGGTAACAGAAGAAATATTGAATTTAATTGATGAAAGGAGAAAATATAAAAATGCAGTAAATGAAGCAGGCAAAAAGGAATATAAACGTCTCAAAACTGAGATCGACAGGAAGTGCAGGGATGGCTAGAGGACAAATGTAAGGATTTAGAGGCTTATCTCACTAGGGGTAAGAGAGATATTGCCTACGGAAAATTGAAGAGACCTTTGGAGAAAGGAGAACCACTTGTATGAATATCAAGAGCTCAGATGGAAACCCAGTTCTAAGCAAAGAAGGGAAAGCAGAAAGGTGGAAGGAGTATATAGAGGGTCTATACAAGGGCGATGTACTTGAGGACAATATTATGGAATTGGAAGAGGATGTAGACGAAGATGAAATTGGAGATACGATACTGCGTGTAGAGTTTGACAGAGCACTGAAAGACCTGAGTCGAAACAAGGCCCCCGGAGTAGACAACATTCCATTGGAACTACTGACGGCCTTGGGAGAGCCAGTCCTGACAAAACTCTACCATCTGGTGAGCAAGATGTATGAGACAGGCGAAATACCCTCAGACTTCAAGAAGAATATAATAATTCCAATCCCAAAGAAAGCAGGTGTTGACAGATGTGAAAATTACCGAACTATCAGTTTAATAAGTCACAGCTGCAAAATACTAACGCGAATTCTCTACAGACGAATGGAAAAACTAGTAGAAGCTGACCTCGGGGAAGATCAGTTTGGATTCCGTAGAAATGTTGGAACACGTGAGGCAATACTGACCCTACGACGTATCGTAGAAGCTAGATTAAGGAAGAGCAAACCTACGTTTCTAGCATTTGTAGACTTAGAGAAAACTTTTGACAATGTCGAATGGAGTACTCTCTTTCAAATTCTGAAGGTGGCGGGGGTAAAATACAGGGAGCGAAAGGCTATTTACAATGTGTACAGAAACCAGATGGCAGTTATAAGAGTCGAGGGACATGAAATGGAAGCAGTGGTTGGGAAGGGAGTGAGACAGGGTTGTAGTCTCTCCCCGATGTTAATCAATCTGTATATTGAGCAAGCAGTAAAGGAAACAAAAGAAAAATTTGGAGTAGGTATTAAAATCCATGGAGAAGAAATAAAAACTTTGAGGTTCGCCGATGACATCGTAATTCTGTCAGAGACGGCAAAGGACTTGGAAGAGCAGTTGAAAGGAATGGATAGTGTCTTGAAAGGAGGATATAAGATGAACATCAACAAAAGCAAACGAGGATAATGGAATGCAGTCGAATTAAATCGGGTGATGCTGAGAGAATTAGATTAGGAAATGAGACACTTAAAGTAGTTAAGGAGTTTTGCTATTTGGGGAGCAAAATAACTGATGATGGTCGAAGTAGAGAGGACATAAAATGTAGACTGGCAATGGCAAGGAAAGCGTTTCTGAAGAAGAAAAATTTGTTAACATTGAGTGTAGATTTAAGTGTCCGGAAGCCGTTTCTGAAAGTATTTGTATGGAGTGTAGCCATGTATTTAAGTGAAACATGGACGATAAATAGTTTAGACAAGAAGAGAATAGAAGCTTTCGAAATGTGGTGCTACAGAAGAATGCTGAAGATTAGATGGGTAGATCACATAACTAATGAGGAGGTACTGAATAGGATTGGGGAGAAGAGAAGTTTGTGGCACAACTTGACTAGAAGAAGGGATCGGTTGGTAGGACATGTTTTGAGGCATCAAGGGATCACCAATTTAGTATTGGGGGGGGGGGGGGGGCAGCGTGGAGGGTAAAAATCGTAGAGGGAGATCAAGAGATGAATACACTAAGCAGATTCAGAAAGATGTAGGTTTCAGTAGTTACTGGGAGATGAAGAAGCTTGCACAGGATAGAGTAGCATGGAAAGCTGCATCAAACCAGTCTCAGTACTGAAGACCACAACAACAACACGCTGTCCGAGACTGCGTGATTTGCTTTTAAAAAGTTTGCGCAGTTACAAGATGCAGTTTTGAAATATGGCACAGTTATTTTTAATTATCGGTGTGGCTATGAGCCGATTGCAGAGCTTTCTACACAGGGTGAACCAGAATTCCACTGATAAACTTTCAGATGTGTTATTAAAGAACAAAACAAGAAAAAAGCAATATAAACATAGGCTCTAAAATACATAGCTTAAGATCTATGAACACTTGTACAGCAGAAGAGATGTGTTTCACAGTAGCGAAGATGAGACGATGCTCATAGCTCTTAAGGTATGCATTTTAGAGCCCACGGTTACCAGCTATTTTTTTTTCCTTGTTTTCGTCCGCTCTGTCACGTCTGAAAGTATGTCTGTTGAGTTGTTGCTCATTCTGTTGAGAAAATGGCGTCGGTACAATCACTTAAAGAAATTAATTTCTTGAATAGGTACACATTACAGCTCAACTACTAAAGACATCGTTTTGTTTCTCTGCTAGTAACGTAGTCGACATATCTCGAAAGATGATGTAAATAAAAACAACATTTTTGGTGAAACTTTCAGTTTTGAGTGCCGAAAAGTACGCCAAAATTGTGACTATAAATATCAGTAATATTCATCATTTGGATTTGCAGCTCCTTGTGTTGACTGTATTTGCAGTGAAAATTGTAGGATGTGAGATCCACCAGCTATACAAAACAAGGCTTTTTCTCAGTATCCAAACATGTTTCAGCAACACTGTGCCATCATCAGTGGTTTTCCGATTTATTTATTCTTTCCACTTGGTGTGCATGACATTTTCCGGATCACTTGTGTATTATTTACTACAGGTAGCTTGTCATGTTTTCGTGGGGCAAGTGTGTTTTGTGTTTAAATTTGTGTTGCGGTGCAGCGCGAGTGCATCACGTAAAGAAAAACTCATTTGCAAATATTATTGGTAGCCTACAAACGCGAAATATTTATGCAAGACAGCGAAAACACAGGAGACCTCAAAAAGATGTTTTCACAATTCGAATTTTTACCCTCGATCGGTTACACCCCGCATTTAAAAAATGAGAGAGAAAACGTCTGCCGATGTTGCTTAATCGACTGAGTAGTCTTCAGTGAAACATGTTAACAAAAGAGAAGTCGACATTACATGAGCACATTAAAAATATTTGAAAATGAAGCGGAAACGATTTAGGCCGATACTTGTGAATGAATTACATGGGAACTACATGAAGCAGCCAGTTGCCTAGGTCCTTTTCCGGCACAGTTTCGCAATGTCGTCTTACTTTCTCATCAGAGTGCGATATATCGCAATTTACACATTTATTTATTCGAAATTATAACCTGTTATCTAATACTTCATTCTAGATCGTATATATTGTCTATCATTTTATTCCTGTATTTGCTTGAAAGTAAATACTAACTGGTTAAAAATATAGCAGAAATTATTAACAGCATACATGCGACAGTATGCGCACCTATTATGTTTCAAAACGCTGTGCGTAAAAACGGGATTTTCCGGTGCTCATAGCTCGGGTTCTAATGACGATAAAAAGATAACGTTAAGTATTTTGAATAGACCTTAGGCTACGTCCCATTTGTACACCCAACAGAAGGATAGTCTTAGTGTCACTATCCTACAGCAGAGGGTCAAAGTATGAATATTACACACTTCCTCCTGCTCAGGCAAATGGAGCAAAGCCATTGCTTTTTTTTTCATTTGATGAGGTCTATGGTGGTAGTGATAGGACTTAAGGTGGCACTAATTGTTCATGGGTGGTTCCTCGGAAAGCCCCACAATTATGACTCAAATGGCTCTGAGCACTATGGGACTTGACTTCTGAAGTCATCATTCCTCTAGAACTTAGAACTACTTAAATCTGACTAACCTAAGGACATCACACACATCCATGCCCGAGGTAGGATTCCAACCTGCGACCGTAGCGGTCGCGCGGTTCCAGACTGTAGCGCCTAGAACCGCCCTGCCACTCCGGTCGGCGCACAATTATGTTTCCTCCGTCAATAGCGGACCAAAACCCAGTCGAGGATTCCAAGACAGTTATGCACAGTAAATGGATGAAATGTGTACAATATATCCCCAAGATCGCTATTTCGAACAACCTCGAAAATTTTCTCAACATCCTTATCCATTTCCAAGTTACAGAGGTTCAGCGCTACCCTACTTCCACACATAAAACCCTATAGAGACGAAATCTAAGTAACAAATAACCACAGCAATTTGTTCAAAATTTAACGGTATATTCTCTAGGAACTTATCTAGAACATTCATCTCCTCATTTTCAAAAAAGAAACACCCACAAAGACTTTCCTTTCGGTTATCAAACTCAGCGCTAGATTCCGACACGGCCATGCGCAGAAAATGGCTGCAATTTTTACCATGTATTCCTAAGATCCTGATCTCGAACAGCCTTGAAAGTTTTCTTCATGTATTTATCCCTTTCCAAGGTACAGAGGTTTAAAGTTACACCACTTGTACACGTAAAAAGTACGCACGTTAAGTCAGAAGTGAGGCAAAAACCTAGTTTATAAAGCGACATAGCAAGGAGAAATATGCTGTAAACTCTCTCCGTTATCATCTGGAAACCCCATTTTGTAGTACAGAAGCACAGGGAATTTTTTTTGTACATAAATGCTGCCTGAACTGTAAAATTAGTTTTGCGTTACTTCAATTTCACGTAATCAAACCATTTAAATTTCATTGACGAATAAATTTCTTTTCATATGAGCTACATTCCCTGCTGGAGCAGGGAAAAGAAGGGCAACAGCGGAAAAATACTTCTATCGCAGCACAAAAAATGCGATTAGATTCGCGTTTATTTAAAAGACTCTGACAAAAAATGGGATACTAGCTGCCTCATTCTACCTTCCTCAGCACCTTTAAACAATTTTCAAAAAAGTTTGCCATGTCAACATATTTGCACATTTTTACTCCGAGATTGAAAAAGCAGTGGCGTGGCTAAGAGACGGAAAAGTAATAAATACTGGAAGATAGTAAACCGTAGTTGTGTTATAGAAGCAGCGAAGAAGACAGTGGCAGTGTGAGAGAAACAGAGGGACATAGTGGCAGTGGAACAGCTGACAGTGGCACAACAGAGCTAGGAAAAGAGGGAAGGAGAGACTACCAGCCAGGGAGGGGGAGAGGGAAATAAAGCGAAAGAGAAAGTGGAAGCTCGTGAGAACCAGTGATAATGAGAGACAGATTCTGTGACAATGACAATGAGGAAGAGAGAGGCAATGACAGTGAAAAGAGACAACAGCAGTTGGAAGGAAAGATAGACATATTAGCAGTGAGAGAGTGAAAGAGGTAGATTGACAGTGAGAGGAGACTGTAGGACCAGGACAGATCGAAGGGGACTGTGGCTGTGAGACAGGAGACAATGACAGAGAGACACAAAGAGATAATGACCATGAGCTTGGCTGAATGAGTGAGTGACAAACGGCAACGGGGTATGAGCGACTTAACAGCGATGGACTAGCGGGTATGAGCGAGTTACAGTTAGGGGAGCTTGTGGGCGTTTGAGGTGTTGGAAAAAACGCACGAATATGTTCGCATGCCAAAACTTCTAGAAAATTTTTAAAGCTGCTGAAGAAGGTGGAAGGGGACAGCTAGTAACCCACTTTTCAGTCAGAGTCTTCTACTCGTAAATTAACAGGTACATATTCGCATTTTTTTGCTCTGGTAGGAGCACTTACCCACTAGTTACTGCAAATAACCTTCACTTTTACTAATGGTTAATCTACCGCCAGCACCATCATTAGCTATTACTACTACTGCATCTACCTCCAACATTATTATCTCTGCTACCACTTTGATATCAACTACAGAAAACTGCCTATCCACTTTACAATTTTTGCATCGTAAATTCCTCGTACTCACTCAATAACACCATGATCCGTAGGTAGACCACCAAACCCGTGGGCATTGCATTTACACAGGAGGAATGTGGTTTTCTGAGGTAAGGGAGATCATGTGCAAGAGATGGTTAGGAACCCAGTTCATGTTGTGTTGTAGGCCGGGATGTTATCGCGATACCTGGTCGGACCCTGCCATGCCATACATGTCATTATGGGGAATAATGAAGTTTCGCGTGGCTCCATGGCTGTATAAGACTAATGAAAAATTGTGTAGAAATGTTGATGATCCCTTTCTGAACATAGCTTCTAAGATGGAGACGACTTCTCAGTAAGGCACGATAGTACACACACAGATCCGCTGAATACATAATATATATATATATATATATATATATATATATATATGTTCTCCAATATTCACTATACTGTTTTGACGTAGGGGTGTAGGAACTTCTCCACAGAACTGTAGAAGTGGGGACGTTTTCGTCCCAAGAGCAGCGAGTAATCATTCGTTTTCTCCATTAATAATCATCAGCAGTTCAGTGACAGATTTGGTGAAGGCGTCATGAATGTGAAGAATGAGCGCTTATGGGTGCGACAGTATAATGAAGGCCGAACGTTGTGTCAAAATAACCAGGACAATCTCGCCTCGCTCCTGCCGGTCTGAGCACACAATCGGATCAGTGCGGAAGGTCGTTTCGGAGGATAACACGACTGAGTGCGAAGGACATTGTCTTCATAATTGGCATTTCCGTACGATCTGTGCACACGATCCGGTAAGACGAACTGAAAATGCGGGGAGTAGCCCCGCATGGTTGCCACAATAGCTGGCGGGCAACCTCATAGCAGCGCGCGTGGCAATCAGCCAGACGATGTTTACACGAGATGGCGGCATGAGTGTGACATCTTTTTGTGACAACAGAAGAGACGTGGCTGCCGCTTTTCAATCCTGAAGCAAAGTGCTATTTAGCTCAGCGAAATTATACAGATTCACCGCCACTAAAAAACTTCGGGTACAGACTGGAGCTGAACAAGTGATGATGGTCACGTTTTTGGAGAGTGACGGTGCAATGCTTGCACATTTTGTTCCAAAGGACGGTAGCAGCGTGCTACGAAGATGTCTGGAGAAAAAGTTTCTTCCCACAATGCTAGAAAAACGAACGGTGAAGGCTGTGCGTGTGGTCTTTTCCTTGAAAATGCACCAACGGATTGGGTCAACACGAGTTTCATCGTGAAAAGTACTTTGATGTGGTTTCACATGCTCCTTACCCATCTCACCTGGTTCCTAGCGAGTTCTGGCGCTCTCAGAAGATGAAAAGATACTCCTTGGACACAGTTTACCAAGTTTTCCGACTTAACTATTTTTCAGTGTTCAATGTAGACTCTTAACGAAGTATTCACAGCGGCCATTGAATAATGTCGTCGACGATGTAGTAGGTCTGTAGGACTGCTGCGATACTTCTTTGAGAAATGACTGAAGTATCAAATTTTTTGTGCGTCTATTTTGTGGCCGTAGAACTTAAACTGCACCTTGCATAAATGAAAGGCACAAAATTGTGGGCGTTCTACAGTATTATGTTATATGCTTGACTGGTTTTCAGATAACAAGGCCATCACGAAATTATAAATGACTATCGCCATCAAAGAGAATACAGCACTGTTAAAAATATATTACACATGAGAAATCAGGCGGAAAGATAGTTTAAATACGTCCAGCGGCTCTAGACGCTCCTAGCTATATGTGTCCGTTGTCTCCGATGCAGCAGTTGAAGGAGGAACGTCTACCTGGCCTCATTAGAAGTCTTTAAGACCGATATAACTGCATATCTTCGCACAACCACAATGATAACCGTTGTACTGAATGATCAAAACTGTTTCTGAGATTTTACATGTAGTACAAGGACAAAACAAATGTCAAGTCATTGTCAAACGTCCGCTTAGAAAAATTAAGAATGACTGTGCTGGTAAACTTCTACGTTATTTGACAGTGAAACAGCTGAGTAAAATTGAACGTACTCAGACAGTTTTCTCTTTACTTATTCTGATCATCACAAAACTGACATAATATTTTTAGCGCAACGCAATCGGACTTTCAATAATCACTACAAAAGAATGGCCCTGACTAACAATAACCTATACCTTTCATGAATCACTTACCTCACAACAGTCTTGTTTACTCGAACTGGTGCAATACAGCGAGCGCCAATACTGCCAGCTAAATAAAAGATTCTAACTACTGAAGGCACTAGCTACCGATAGGCATATAGTTAGAAAATGAAAGATTTGATAGAGAACAAGCAATGTATTTATCTTAATAGTGTTCAAAAGTCATAATATATATAAATTCGTGACATCCAATTTGACAAATTTCCATTTTCTGACAGACACACGTCCACACCGTGCGCTGATATTAACATCTCAGAACTCTGGCATCTCCCCACATCCACCACTGCTGGCGGCTAATCTCCAACTGCCAAACGCTACGGGCTATTCACATCCAACTGCCCAACACTACACTAGCGAATAATGCAACAATGAGTCCAACCAGCCACAGACTGCACTCAGCGCAGTCAGCGATTTTCATACAGAGCGCTACGTGGCGTCACCAACATAAAAACCTAAACTGACTACTTACAATTGTACTGCAAATGAATCGGAAATAATTTTTTTAAAATGTGATACTTATATAATTTTCATCAGTTCTTATAGCCAGGTTCAAATAATACGGTCTTTCATTTAATCCCAAAAGCCACAGTTCATCATGTTCGTATGCAGCAAAAAATAGCGGACGTGAACATAATTAAAAACATGAAAAATATGAAACACAAGTCAACAAAACACTTAGGCTTGAATTATTGCATTTACTTGTGATAGCAATACAATCACAGTTAATAGATTTAATTACTTATGATCTTCCTGTGGTGTGACTAGATACCCAGAACGAACTAATCACAGTAAAACCAGTTTTTACCACCTACAAGAGAGATATCGCAGTGATGAATAGAGTCCACGCCACATGCTGTTGCAAAAGCTCGTTCTGGAAAGGTGACTGTGTTACACCAATACGGTCTTTCAATTACATTCTGCGTTGGCAAGATTCACAGAGTGTACACATCAAAAAGTCTGTACTATGATCATGACACTGACCTAAATTGGCCAAGAAAAAAAATGTGTTGCTTTACTTATTGAACGTCCGTCGTGAAACGTTTCAGCATGGTAGTAAAAGGAGTAAATTTTTCTGACCAACAGATATACTCGTATATCGCTTTGCAGATCTACTGTAAGTGACCTGACTAAATAAGAAAAAAAGGAAAACATATTTTCGAAAAATGTTATTACACTGTAAAATTTTCTTGGCAATGTATAAAATTTCAGAATTTTGGATGTGATATATTTCATATCACTGCAATAACTTGTGCGCTATGTGCATAGTACCGGGCAGTTGTACATCTTTCTTCTTTCTCATTGATTTGGCCAATAGTGGACTGCAAGAACAAAAGATTTACTTAATTATCTCTCTTCTTCCATCATCCTTTCAATGAGTATTTTCCCATTTTCTTCTACACAAGTGTTCTGGGTCTTTCACTCGAAATTCCCGACCTTAGTTCGGAATAACTTTTTATTCCAGGTTTGCTATGGATAGATTTCAGTTTCCTCCGTGTATTTATAATTTTTTCCAGCCATTCTGTAGTCATTTTTAACTTCATGACATATTTTAAAAAAATTCTAGGTGAATCTGCTCTCGTTATCTCTTGTAATGTGCACATATAATTTTCAGTTTTACTTGCGTATCAGGTCTGTCACATTTCCTAGCTGTCCATGAAGATCTATTCTTATCTCTCCATAAATTATATTTTTCTTTGTCTGATGCTAACACCTCCCTGAAGATATTTGTTTCTTTCTTCTTTAGGTCTTCGCTCTCTCTTTGTTGTTCAATGTCAAGACATTCTGGCTATAAAGTGTTTCTCTCTTCACTATCATTGTATTTTTCTCAGTCCGTGTCCGAGATCCTCCTTCCTAGCTCGTTGTTTATTCGTCTCTATTAAGTGTATTTTGGGTATATGCATTCTCCGGGATTTTTGCCTTCTCTTACTATTTTTCCAAACTTCGTTTCCAGATACTTCACTTTATCTCGTCCTTTGTTGTGCACTCGGTCTTTTAATGAATGATACTCAGTCTCGGCTTTTCTGTAGTCAGATGTATTTTATTGTGCATGTCATCCATTAGCTATCAACATGACTCAAAGCCTTTTAACTAACCATATTTGATTGTTATTTCCAACATGTGAATCGTTCTGCATTCTAGCGATATTCTCGCTTCATGGGTCGGTGAAATTCGGTATAAATTAACATAAAAATAAATGTACCCAGGTCGCCCACCACCTGACGATGAAGCAAAATCAGAAGGCCTTGAGACTAGGCAGACCGAACCGCCGCCTGCGCCTCAGAAACCACCATCAGCGCCTGCATCCGCAGCTGGCACACCGCGAGCACCACACACTGCTCGAAGCCAAAAATCTTCGAGCCGTCTCAGCCGCAAGTCCTCCGGTCACAAGCCACAGGGTCCGCCGCTGGTGCCTGAAGAAGTCGCGCACGTATGTAGAACCTTTCCGTCGTATGTACCACTCACTGTACGCTATATAAGTTCTTGTCTGTATGACCCTGCTTAAGACCAACCGTAAGAAGAACATGGAGAAACAATAGGCACAAAAGAGTAATAAGTTGTTCTTGTCAGTCCGAATACTGTGTTCAAACCTTGGTCGCCCCTTACGTGTTTACTTCGCAAACGTACCTCCAACGACAAATTAACTGTTCCTACACGCCATTTTAGGCATGTTCTGCCATAGGTCTACATTTCTTTTCTCCCCAGATTGATTCAGTGTCTCCTCTTTGGTTATTCGCTCTGCCCATCTAATCTTCAGCATTCTGCTGTAGCACAATATCTCAAAGCTTCCATTCTCTTGTGTGAACTGCTTATAGTCCACGTTTCACTTTCGTACAAGGCTACACCCATACGAATAGCTTCACGAAATACTTCGTAGCGCTTAAATTTAGATTCGACTTTAACATTTTTCTTCTTTTCAGAAAAGATTTCGTTGATACCGGTAGTCTGCATTTTATATCCTCTTTATTTCTGTCACTGATTATTTTGCTACCTAAGTAGCATTTTAAGCTCTTATTTCGTAATCGTATTACCTCTGCATCACCTGATTTACCTTTTCAGGACACTTTCCATTCTGTTCAACTATCATTTAAAGTCCTCTAACGTCTTTGACAGAAAAGTAATGTCATCTTGTCCCGGAACTGTAATAACTTCTCTAAATTTCTCCTAGTTTCCTTTACTGCTAGTGTAATCTACGAAGTCAATAACAGTGTGCATAGGATACATCCCTACTTCCCTCCCTTCTCAATTACTGCTTCACACCTGCACCTCCTTCGACTCTTACAGCCGCAATCTTCTTTCTTACAAGTTGTAGATAGATATCTTTTCGCTCTCTGCATTTTCTTTCTTATAACTTCAGAATTTCAAAGAATGTATTCCAGTCGTTATTACCAAAAGCTTTTTCTAAATCTAAGAATTTCGTGAAGACAGATATGCTTTGCTTTAGTCTATTGTATAAGTCAGTATTGCCTTCGTTTTCCTACCTCTCTCTCCACGTCGATCTTCTCCCCATGTCGGCTTCTGATAGTCTTTCCACCTCCCGTCATTCGTATAATTATTATGCAACTACATCTTGTTAAACTGATGGTTCGGTAATACACCTATCAATACAAGCCGTCTTTGGTATTTGAAGCATTACATAAGTCTTCATGTCAGAGTTAATAATGTAAACAAGAGTTAATGCTGCAATTCCTGACTATGACAATGAGAATAAGGTAGGCGCTGGGAGGGGTTTGGTTTTAATACAGGTTCCGATTTTGAGCCAAACCGACATGCTTCCACGGCGACCCGATAAAGTAATTTACGATAAAGGATCCGAAAAATTAATTACGCTGACGTACTCTGATAATATTGCTCTGACTACCGTTTTGAGCACGTGTCGCACAAATGATATCGCTATGATTTCCATGGATCATTTGCACAACAAATCGTAATGATGTGGAATGAATCGTTTTACATGCACTAGGTCAACTTTTTTTTTTTTAGAACGCGTTACATTGCACTTGTCTGTGAAGTGTACACCAGATATTATAGCTGTTTACAAAGACAATCGTAATCTTAACGTGAATGCGCAGTCGTTATAATACTGTAATTATGAAAAGGAAAGTTGCTGCTCACCACATAACGGAGATGCTGAGTCGCAGATAGTCACAACAAAAAGACTGTCACAATACAAGCTTTCGGCCATCAAGGCCTTTGTCGAAAATAGACGCCTGAAGCCAGCTGCCAGAGGCTGTAGTCATGTGTGTCAGAGTTGTGTTTCGTTAGTGAGAGTGCGTGCGTGTGTGTGTGTGTGTGTGTGTGTGTGTGTGTGTGTGTGTGTCGTCTATTTTCGACAAAGGCCTTGATGGCCGAAAGCTTATACTGTGACAGTCTTTTGGTTGTGCCGATCTGCGACCCAGAATCTCCACTAAATGGTGAGTAGCAACTTTCTTTTTCATAATATTGTTACATTCCATCCTGGATTTTCCATTGTTTGATACTGTAATTACATATACGAGGATCGAGATTCAAATCCTGTCTGTTCACCCAGAGATAACTTTTCTGCGGTGTCTGGAAGTTAGTTAAGCCGAATGTCGGGAAGTTTCCTCTGAAACGGACAAGGATGAATATTTGTCCCGTCCTTGGACAGTCCAACTTGGGCTCCAACTCTGAAAAGGTTCAAACAATCTCACAAACAAAATCGTATCTACTGAACCGATGTAACAGACGGAGAAGTGTTGATGTTACGTAAAGTCAGTCAACAGATCAAAATCATACATGGTCAGACAGCTAAGACAGGAAAACCCAAATGCATCCCAAATGAGTGGATAACTCGATATTCTATTTTCTATAAGTTACAGCGGACAATGTGGCGGATATTCTGACCTATGTAATTTAATTTTTAACTTTTGTAGCTGCCATATTACGACATCGACCTTTCTAATGGAATTAAATTCTTTTTTTCTCTGGCGTTGAACAGAGCCTTCGTTGATGACTTGAACTACGTAGTGGTGTGGAACGTGATGAAATACACTGGTGTACAAAAAATAAGGACGAAAGCACCTTTCGCTTGATGTCTCACTGGCAAGTAACATAGGATGATTAAGCTTGCTGCATACATACAAAGAACTGCTACAGTACAGTGCAGAAGGTAACTGAAAGAAATGCGGAAGACGAACAGAAAACAAGGACGATAATTTCATTGAAATAAAAACACGATTCACAATGGTGCCCTGGACATTACATATGATCAACACGGTTCTTCATTGGGTGTGTGACTACCACGGACAGCCATAAATGGTCTGAAGCGTGCTCCCATGCCAGCCACAAGGTAGGTGTAGAGTTTCTGCGGTAAGGCGCTCCTCTCCTCCACGAGCGTGTTTGACAAGAACTGGATGGTCGCTGGCGCATTTGGGCACGTTGCAATACGTCTCGCCAACGCATTCGACTCGTGCTCGACGGGATTTATCTGGGAGGAACGGCAGTCCATTCGCCGAATATCTTCTCTTTCGAAGAGCTCCTCCACCAGCGCCGTTCGATGCGGTCACGCGTTATCGCCCATAAGAATGAAATCTGAGACGAATGCACTCAAGAAAAGACGCGCAAGGGAAAGGAGTACAATGCCACAATGACGCTGACCCGTGAGTGTGAAGTGTTGAAAGATTTGGGGGTCAGAACGCCCATGCAGTATTCTGTCTCCCCACTCCATAACACCTGGCCACCAAAATGATATTTTTCGACAATGTTACTGGGTGCTTTATATTTTCTTACCTGTCTTCCTAAGAGGGCACCTCGAGGACAATCACTCAGGCAGAATTTGTCCTCATCTCAGAATTGCACGTGACTCCACTCCTCGTTGGTTCACTCCCAATTCTTCTGGCACCATCGCTAACAGTACCCCCGACATGCTGGTGTCAACAGAAGACAAGGTGCTGGTGGTCGGGTAAAGAGACCGCCCTGATGAAATCACTTGTTGTGGTGAGATTGCGTGCTTTGCAGCCCTGCTAAGTGTACTTGCAGTCGCACCTGCTGTTTGACATGGGTCCCTTCTTGCCCGTTACACAATGCAGCGATCATCTGCTGCTATAGTTAGCAGTCGTGGACCACCTCCTCTTTTCGGGCAGCAGTGTCCATGGTTCGGAACTCCGTGCACGCGGAACAATGCTGTGAGCAACACCAAACTCCTGGGCTACACCTGTCACACCCGGCAGACATACCGAGTGCACATTGGGTTCCTTTCTGCCCTGAATGCTATTTCCCTAAGAAGCTCCATAGTGCGCCTAACACTGGAGATCCAGAAATCTAGGGAACCGTACCCCTCGTGTGCCTGCTCGTGCGCTGGTGAAGAAATGGCCACCTGCCCATTCACACGATGAACGGGTGAGACGAGACGGTCATCCCCCTATTAGCTCTCCGTCTCGAGCCATGCAGTCGCTTTAACAGCCATCAATAATCACTCATCCTAAAATGAGGGGGACTTCCCCCACCTCCACCACCATCACGTCTGAGCCACTGGAAGATGCGTCGACAGCGTAGGCCGCGGTCGAAACTGTCGACACCTGAGGCGTCCCATGGAACGCGCCAGATGCTTCGCCTCTGCTGCATCCTGCGGCAGCAGCCTGAAGACGGCTAACTGCAGCCAAAAGCGCATTCAGCTGTTCATGAACTGCGCCCGGCTCCTCCTGCGTCCGCACTGAGCAGACATGCATCATTTTCAACCCAACAGTCCTAAGAAAATACAGAAAGAGATAAATACGTGATTTGCTGTTTAGCAGGTATGTAGCAGGAGACAGCTGGAATTTGACAGTATTGCTATCGAAATTATGTGGAACGGCTCAGTTTACAATATATTACGTAAAATTAGTTTTAGTGGATGACTAATGCTGGCCGTTTACGTGTTTCTAAATGATGTAGAGGCCTAAATTTAACATTAATGAACACATTAATTTTCAGTTCTTTTCACACAACTACACTTGAAACTAGGGTTCCTTCAGCCTGCAAGTTTTTAAATCAAAATACCTCTATGACTTACAAGGATTTGTCTACACTAAGCGATTTTAGATTAAAAATTAAAATTTCTTGTTTTACTTTCAGACGTTTTATGTTATTGGTCAAATGATCAAAAATATTGTTGATACACATCGAAAACCTTTCTTCGCCCATGATAGCTTTAGTACAGATTAATAAAAGTCTTTTTCATTCTAGTGTTGAAGGTTTGCATATCGCTGTTCTTTTCAAATAGTGGTATATCTCCTAATATCGTGTCGGACCTCCTTTTGCTCGGTATAGTGAAGCAACTGGAAGTGGCATCAACTCAACATGTCGTTGGGATTCCCCTTCAGAAATACTGAGCCATGCTGTCTCTACAGCGAAAGTATTGCCGGTGCAGTATTTTGCACACGAACTGTCCTCTCGATCATGTTCCACAAATGATCGATGGGAAAGACGCGGGGCGATCTGGGTGGCCAAATCATTCGCTCTAATTGTCCAGAATGTTCTCCAAACCAATTGCGAACAACTGTGTGTCACTGATAGGGCGCATTGTTATCCATAAAAATTCCATCGTTGTTTGGGAACATGATGTCTATGAATGGTATATTTTAGAAAAAGACGTAATTAAGGAAACTAGGCGATAGTTATTTAAGTTTTTCTTGTCACTTTGCAAATAAAGAGGTTTAGAAAATCTCCTATGCCAGTGATGCATGATATATATCACTAGGCCCATTACTTATTAAGTTACAACAACTCTTCAGAATTCGGTTGGAAATTTCCACAGCATTGGGTGACATTTCAAATAAAATCTCTAGCTTCTTCAACTGAACCTTTTAATCCTACTTTTTCTAATACATGTAGAAAGTGATCGTTAAAAATATTCACAACTTGTGAATATCAGTCACAACGTTATCATTCCCTTGATTGTGATAGTTTCTTGTGCCTTGTCTGGTTATCCTGTCTCTTTCTTTGAAGAACATTAGTAACAATTTCTTCTGTTGCTTCTCTCTGATGGGGTTTATTATAACTGTAGTATACTCTGCAAAAAGTACTTGTTCCGCTTGATGAATGTAAAGTGGTAGGCCATTCATATATACAAATTGTTTTCAGACGATTTTAATCAAACGCCTAGGGGGTGATAAATCACGTCATGGAGAACAGCTATTACTACCGACAAAACGTTCGCTGCCGTTTCTCGGCGATGTTAGGCGTCGATTGTATTGATATACCCCTGAGAGGCGGCAGGCTGTAAGCACAGTAAAGCGTGTATATGAATTACGCGTTGCCTATAATCCAGTTATCCGCTCCACATGAAAGAGGATAAGCACACCAAAATTAAAGTTACAGATTCGCTTCTAAGATATCTTTATCCTCTTAGAGACACTCATTCTAGAGGTTTCCTGGTTGAAAATCACTCTGTTATGAAACTTCCTGGCAGATTAAAACTGTGTGCCCGACCGAGACTCGAACTCGGGACCTTTGCCTTTCGCGGGCAAGTGCTCTACCAACTGAGCTACCGAAGCACGACTCACGTCCAGTACTCACAGCTTTACTTCTGCCAGTATCCGTCTCCTACCTTCCAAACTTTACAGAAGCTCTTCTGCGAACCTTGCAGAACTAGCACTCCTGAAAGAAAGGATACTGCGGAGACACGGCTTAGCCACAGCCTGGGGGATGTTTCCAGAATGAGATTTTCACTCTGCAGCGGAGTGTGCGCTGATATGAAACTTCCTGGCAGATTAAAACTGTGTGCCCGACCGAGACTCGAACTCGGGACCTTTGCCTTTCGCGGGCAAGTGCTCTACCAACTGAGCTACCGAAGCACAACTCACGTCCTGTTCTCACAGCTTTACTTCTGCCAGTATCCGTCTCCTACCTTCCAAACTTTACAGAAGCTCTTCTGCGAACCTTGCAGAACTAGCACTCCTGAAAGAAAGGATACTGCGGAGACACGGCTTAGCAGAAGAGCTTCTGAAAAGTTTGGAAGGTAGGAGACGGATACTGGCAGAAGTAAAGCTGTGAGTACCGGACGTGAGTCGTGCTTCGGTAGCTCAGTTGGTAGAGCACTTGCCCGCGAAAGGCAAAGGTCCCGAGTTCGAGTCTCGGTCTGGCACACAGTTTTAATCTGCCAGGAAGTTTCATATCAGCGCACACTCCGCTGCAGAGTGAAAATCTCATTCTGGAATCACTCTGTTAGTTTACTGGGGTAGAGAGTACATGGAACACCTGGTTAATAAACCCTGGTAGTTCGGTGAAACTCATCCTCCCAGGGTCACCTAATACTAAAAGTTGCCTAACGTCCACGGGATTCGCCAGTGAACATCATTTTGTCTCTAAAAAAAAGTATTTCCCCATGACGCGATCTATCACCTCTGCATCTCTGATGCGAAAACGTTGGAACAGTGTGTGTAAGTAATAGAGCTGGACCCAAAACTGAACCCTGTGGGACTCTATTCGTGATTTCTTCTCAACGGCCTGACACTGTTTGAACTATTCAGTTTGTGAAGCAGCTACGTGTGACGTCGCAGGTGTGTGTGTACAGGAGGAGTGCGTGGTGGAGCTGCCGCCGCCCCCACCGCCGGGCGTGGACCCACGCCTGTGCTACGTGTGCCAGCTGAAGAAGCTGAGGGAAGAACGCGCCGCATCGGCACCCAGGGAGCCGCCGGAGGTCACAGCCGCCAAGGAGCGGGTGAGTACTGGCACCACCGCTCCGCTCTCCACAAGCACAGCCGCTGTGTCAACACCTGCGCTACGCAAGCTACCGTTAAACAGTACTGAGGGGGCTAGATGGCCTCTTCATGCCAACCAGCACGGATGCCCAAAACATCGGTCATGCGAAATTGCATGGCCTCCTCACAGCAATCGATCGAGGCAGTCAGGTAGATACAGTATTTCATGACTTCAGGAAAGCATTTTATTCTTTGTTAACTAGGCAAAGTTACGAACAGGTTCTCAACTGAAAACCTGAACCTAAGTGGCATTATTTATAGGCACTATACAAGAAACCTATGTTTTGTCTGTGCTGGTAATGCACGATGCAAAAAGAAAAGAAAATATTCGAATTATCCCAGTGATAAAAATATGGAATATGATATAAACACATATCATTTCTTATTGTGATAATAAGTTAATGTACACTGAGGCGACAAGAGTCCTCAGATACCTCCTAATATCGCGTCGGACCTTCTTGTGCCCTGCTTAGTATAGCATTTATACGTGGCATGGACTCAACATGTCGTAGGAAGTCCCCTGCAGAAATATTGAGCCATGTTGCCTCTATAGCAGTCCGTAATTGCGCAGGTATTGCCAGTGCAGAACTTGTGCACGAAACGACCTATCGATTATGTCCCATGAATTTTTGATGGGATTCATATTGGGAGATCTGAGTGACCAAATCATTCGCTCCGTTTTTAACAATGTTGGGAGCGATGAACATATTGAATACAAGATGTATATGGAAAATGAATTCGAGAAAACACTTAAGTATCAGAATCACAATAAGAAATATGGTAACATGCTCCGAATTGTCTTCAACAGAATGGGTACAAGTTAGGAACTGGATTCCTCGTAGAGAGGGGATGGGTTGGGTCACGTTCCCGACACTAACCTCACCTGCAAGTCACACATGAAATATAAATTAGTAATACAGTAGACACAAGAATATGACGGCAAACATGTGGTGCCTGATATAAAGGAAGATCTTGAACTCTCTAAGGATGCATTTAGAAGGCTGGAACTGACACAAGTAACAACACAGTGCAGGATTTTGCGATGTCGCTGTTCGGGACTGCTCTTCTGTCCACGTAATTTACCCTGGAAGGAACACACTTCAAGTATTTACAGAATGATTAATTTGGGTCTGGGAAATGATGATGAGGAACCTCAGACTGCAGAAGAAGAAAATGTGCTGCTGAACTGCCACCAGTTGAAGGTGACAGTGGAGGTGCTAAATGTGTGCTACTGCTAAAGACTGAACATGATTCCTCATTCTTCGAATGCTGTAATTTATGACAGCAATTATCTGGCACCTTATTTATGTCATTTCATTGTAGCCATTTTTCTTACTGTTTTTGTGGAATAAAAATAACTGTGGAAACAAAGTTGGCCAGAATGTTCTTCTAACGAATAGCAACCAATTGTGGCCCTCTGATGTGATGCATTGTCATCCATAAACTTAAATAGTGTTTGGGAACTCGAAGTCCATGAATGGTTGCAAATGGTCTCCAACTAGCTGAATATAACCATTGTCAGTCAACGATTGGTTCACCTGGACCAGAGGACCATCCCACATAAACACAGCCAACACCATTATTGAGCCATGACCAGTTTCCACAGTGCCTTGGCTCCATGTCTTCGTGGCACCTGCACCACACTCTAACTCTACCATCAGCTATTACCAAATGGAAACGGGAGTCATCTGACCAGGCCACGGTTTTCCAGTCATCTAGAGTCCAACCTGTATGGTCATGAGTCCAGGAGAGGCGCTGCAGGCGATGTCGTGCTGTTAGCAAAGGCACTCACGTCGGTCGTCTGCTGCCTTAGCCCATTAACGCCGGATTTCGCAATACTGTCCTAAAGGATACGTTCGTCTTACGTTCTAATCGATTTTTGTGGTTATTTAACCCAGTGTTGCTTGTTTATTAGCACCGACAACACTATCCAAACACTGCTCCTCTCGGTCGTTAATTGAAGGCTATAGGCACTGTAGTGTCTGTAGTGAAAAGTTACGTCTGAAATTTGGCATTCTCGGTACACTCTTGACACTTTGGATCACGGAATATTGAATTCCCTAACGATTTCCGAAATGGAATGTTCCATGCGTCTAGCTCCAACAACCATTCCGTGTTCTTCCGTGTTCAAAGCCTGTTGGTTGGTTTGTTGATTTGGGAGAGGGGAACAAACAGCGAGATCATCGGTACCATCCGATTAGCGAAAGATGGAGAAGAAAGTCTGCCATGCCGTTTCAAAGAAACCATCCGGGCATTTGCCTAAAGCGATTTAGGGAATTCATGGAAAACCTAAATCAGGATGGCCGGATGCGAGTTTGAACCATCGTCCTCCCAGAAGTGGGTCAGTGTGCTAACCACTGCGCCACCTCAATCGGTCAAAGTCTGTTAATTCCCGTCTTGCAGCCATAATCACGTGGGAACCCTTCCACATGAATCACCCGAGTACAAATGACAGCTCTGCTTTTTTTTTCCTTTATTGAGTTTCGATTCCCCCTGAAGGGGGTGGGTTAGCAGCAGATTAGTACGCCGCTCTTCAGCTTAGAGAATTTGTTTAAAACAAATTAAGATAATAAATAATAAAAGCAGGCTATAAAATCGGTGACTTAAATGGTAAAATGGCGGAAAATTGTGGAACTTAAAACATTAAAAAAGGGTTGGTGATGCTAATACAATACACAGGATGCAGACAGGAGAGTAATAGACAGACAATGAAACAGCACAGCGACAGTCTGGTTTCTGTTCGCAATAGATATAAAAATCACACCCAGCGGCAGCATGATTTCTGTTCACAACACTTTGGAAAGACGCACAACACTGAACACTCACTCGAACACTGCACTAAAAGTTGGCACAAATATGTCACACCACAGCCGAAATCAGATGGGGGGAACCTAGACAGATGATGGGAAAGAAAAGGGTGAAGGAGTGGAAAAACGAAGTGGCGGGAGGGGGGGAAGGAGCCGACGGAGGACGAGGATTCATAGAGGGGAGGGGGGCTGAACAGACGCGAGAGGGAGTGGGAAAAGGCAGAGGAGGGGAATGACTCGGTTGGACGGATGGGGGGGGGGGGGGAGAAGGGAGGCAGAGAGAGCGTAGGCGGGGAAAAAACGGGATGGAAAGGGGGGGGGGGGGCAGCCCTGCGAATCCTCTGTCCTTTTATACTTCGTGTACGCTTTGCTACCGCCATCTGTATGTGTCACATTGCTATCTCATGACTTTTGTCACCTCAGTGTACTTAGCATAAGGGAGATCATCCATCAGACACCTGATGCGCATTATTTGCATTATGCAAAGTCACTAGCTTCCCCATTCCATTATATTAATATAGTCCTGTTCATCTCTTCCTACTACATTACAGCTTAATATTTTTCACATCTGTAATAGCTTTCCTTTTTGCCCATCGCAGTGTTTCTCGTTGTATGGCGTTTGAGCACTCATTCTTCAAATGTGGTAGCGTTGCTTGTATTCTTGATGATTTTTTTTTAATTTCCTTGTTTCTAGTGCTTGACTTCGTTTGTGTGTGCGTTTTAGTTGGTGGCAAATCACCGACTTAATATTTAACTGGCAACAGGATCCTATAATGCTTTTGTTTTCTTAGAGTGACCTCTACTACCCATGTCATCCTCCATTTTATATTTGATTCCCAATTTCTATCTCTATTTCGCTGTTTTGTGTGGAACTCATCAAAGAGTTTTTCTGTTAACTGATTACATAGAATCTCGCATGGTGCTATCGCAATGATAGCAGACAATAGTTCGCTTAATTCATTCTCAAAATCCTCTAAATGGTTCTTTCATTTTCTATGTTTGTGATGGCAGTAGAAAACATCCTAAAACTGATAAATATGTTTGGGGTATGTGTATGAAAACTGCTTCCTTGTTTTTTTTTTTAATTTTTTTAACCGTTTACTTCATCAACATACGCGGTACTACGTGCAGTAGTAACACGCAATCACCTGTGCTGTGTCTACAGTGGAGTTAACCACTGCTTCACGTTCATGACTTGTCATGTACGAGGCATTACTGTTTACAGGGATGTACAATCGAGATTTAATACACGTTGCAGTAACAACCGTTGACATTTATTGTAGTGGATTTAAGTTCACGAGAAACTGGACCACTGAGCTAGTACAGAGATGGCCAGGCTTATTGACAATAAAACTATTCGTGCAGTAGAATTTCAGCAGCTGCTTCTGGATTTTGCTTCGGAAATTCATCAGCAAGCAATCTTTAACTAGTTCGTAAAATGCACGCTTAGAAGAGCAGAGGTGGAGCAGCGAATTTAGTACTATCACAATGCGTGTATCCAGACAGTGGTGCCACATTATTTTGAATCCACAGTTCAGTTCTGTCGATGAATACATCAAAATTGGTGAAGCTCACATGGAACACTTGCCATGAATTTAAGCTATTGCCACAAGGTGAGAGTTGCTTATGTCAATAAAAACTAAAGGTGTATGAACTTCTTTCTGTCCATGAGTTCCTTATCTAAAAGTCCCCCGTCTACTATCTATATGATTTTGATCCTAAGTTTGAGAACACTGTAAAACAGGAACAGTTTCACGTCTGCCATACCTCCCTACATTATGCCTAGCATTACTGTAGTGATTGCAGATGATTTCATATCCAAGGACAGAGTGCTGCACTCTCAGGAAGTCTGACATCTGAAACTGTATTTCTTACTTCTTCTTAATCAATAAAATTTAGAAGCCCAAAGTATGTGCTCTCATACACTTTAATTCTCGATAACTCGTAAAAAGTGAAGACTTAACTTCGTTGGCTCTAGTTTACCTCATCTAGAAGAACAGTCGCTGAATTTAACACAGAGGTGAAATACTTTAAAGTTATGCATTGTCGGTACTTGACAGGGATCTTCTTGAAATATAACTGATAAGCAGTTGCAAATTTGATTTTTTTGGTAAGTTATATGGAACCAAACTGCCGAGGTCATCGGCCCCAAATTTGATTTTGTTTGACAATTGTTCATTCTACAACGTTTTCACGCATTTACGCCATTTGCTGCGCATACATTCACGATTAAACCACAGTTAGTCATTAGATTATTTATGTTTGCCAACGTATATAAAATACTACACCTGTCTAGAAAGAAACCAAGACTTCGAAATTCTCAAAACTCTCGTAAAAATTATCTCAGGGAACTCGAAAGTCGGAGATGTTCCAAACGGCCTCCTGTTCGGCAGCCAATACACTACTTGTAGGTACACAGGTCGGTCGACAGCAAACCACCCACTCATTTCACAAATCCATTTGTGAACCTTGTCCTTGCTATATGTGCTGTGTGTTCCTATTTTCTTTAGGTACGGTAGTGGTAATGTTGTGGTAAATCGAAAGATTTTTCGAAAGTCTAGAAGTACCAAATCAAACACTGAAGCGTTCATGCCAAATATCAGGTTGATAACTGTTTCAATTTTACGCCAACACTTTGCCGCGGACATGTCAAATGCTGTCATCGCTGTGTGCCACCTTCCCGAATTAGATGTCCTCTACATCTACGTCTACATCTACATCTACGTGATTACTCTGCTATTCACAATAAAGTGCCTGGCAGAGGGTTCAACGAACCACCTTCAAGCTGTCTCTCTACCGTCCCACACTCGAACGGCGCGCGGCAAAAAAGGAAAACTTAATTTTTTTTGTGCGAGCCCTGATTTCTCTTATTTTACCGTGATGATCATTTCCCCCTATGTAGGTGGGTGCGACCAGAATGTTTTCGCAATCGGAGGAGAAAACTGGTGACTGAAATTTCATGAGAAGATCCCGTCGCAACGAAAAACGCCTTTGTTTTAATGATTGCCACTCCAATTCACGTATCATGTCTCTAGCACTATATCCCCTATACAAAACGAGCTGCCTTTCTTTGAACTTTTTCGATGCCAGTCCCACCTGATGCGGATCCCACACCGCACAGCAATACTCCAGGATAGGGCGGACAAGTGAAAGCAGTCTCTTTAGTATACCTTTTGCTCCTAAGCGTTCTAGCAATGAATCGCAGTCTTTGTTTTGCTCTACCCACATTACCTACGTGATCGTTCCAATTTAGATTATTTGCAATTGTACTCCGCAAGTATTTTGTGGGATTTACGACCTTCACGTTTGTTTGACTTATCAAGTAATGGAAATTTAGCGGATTTCTTTCAGTACTCATGTGAATAACTTCACACTTTTCTGTATTCAGGGTCAATTGCCACTTATCGTATCTAAATCATTTTGCAATTCATTATGGTCATCTGATGACTGTACAACACGGTAAATGACAGCATTATCTGCAAAAAATCTAAGAGGGCTACTCAGGTTGTCTCGTATGTCATTAATATAGATCAGGAAAAACAGATGGCATATTACACTTCCTTGGGGAACGTTGTATATTACTACTGATTGACTCGATGACTTTCCGTCTTCCATAGGCACGCAGTTTTGTTAGAAACGTTTGTGAGGAACGGTGTCGAAAACCCTCTGGAAATATAAAAATATGGAATCAATTTGAAATCCCCTCTCAATAGCACTCCTTACTTCATGAGTATAAGGAGCTAGTTGTCTTTCACAAGAACGGAATTTTCTCAATCCCTGCTGACTACGTGTAAATAAGTCATTTTCTTCGAGGTAATTCATAATGCTCAAACACAGCATATGTTCCAAAACTCTACTGCAAATCAACGTTAGTGATATGCGCCTGTAATTCAGCTGATTACTCTTTTTTTCTTTTTGGGTATTGGTGTGACTTGAGCAATGTTCCAGTCTTTAGGTACGGATCTTTCTACGAGCGAGCGATTGTATATAATTGATAAATATGGTGAAACTGTATCAGTATACTCTGTAAGGAACCTGACAGGTATACGTTCTGAACCGTTCATACACTGGGTCACTTCCTGTGGTTTTGTTTTACAGAAATAAAAAATTTCATTTTGGGACTTTCACAGGTTTCTACTTTTTTTGTTATCTGAACTTCCGTATTTCATCTTTATTCCTGCTAACGAATGTCTTACTTAATGTGTTACAGGTGATAAATCTGGATATTATGAGGGTCGACGCAGGAGGTGCAATAGATGCTATGAAAGAGGCGGACGCACGTCGGTCAAGAAATATAGAATTCGCTCTCTACAACAAACATATCGGCGAGCAACGGCGGATGGACATGATGGAAGAAAAGCAGAGGAATTTAAACGTAAGCCCCGCACTACTAATCGAGTTCAAAAAAATGGTTCAAATGGCTCTGAGCACTATGGGACTAAACATCTGAGGTCATCAGTCCCCTAGAACTTAGAACTACTTAAACCTAACTAACCTAAGGACACCACACACATCCATGCCCGAGGCAGGATTCGAACCTGCGACCGTGGCAGTCACGCAGTTCTGGACTGAGCGCCTTAACCGCGAGACCACCGCGGCCGGCTACTAATCGAGTTTCATGTGCAATTTTCCAGTCTTTAGGTACGGATCTTTCTACGAGCGAGCGGTTGTATATAACTGACAAATATGGTGAAACTGTGTCAGCATACTCTGTGCTGTGCTGTGTGCAACACCAAACTCCTGGGCTACACCTGTCAGACCCGGCAGATACGCCGAGTGCACATTGGGTTGCTTTCTGCCCTGAATGCTATTTCCCTAAGAAGCTCCATAGTGCGCCTAACACTGGAGATCCCGAAATCTGGGAAACCCCTCTCCCCGTGTGCCTGCTCGCACGCTGGTGAAGGAATGGCCACCTGTCCACTTACACGTGGAAACAGGTGAGACGAGACGGTCAGCCCCCTATTAGGTCTCCGCCTCGAGCCATGCAATCGCGTTAACAGCCACCACTAATCACTCATCCTAAAATGAGGGGGACTTCTCCCCCACCACTACCACGTCGGAGCCACTGGAAGGTGCCTCGACAGCAGAGCCCGCAGGCGGAACTGTCGACACCTGAGGTGTCCCATGGAACGCGCCAGATGCTTCGCCTCTGCTGCATCCTGCGGCAGCAGCCTGAAGACGGCTAACTGCAGCCAAAAGCGCATTCAGCTGTTCATGAACTGCGCCCGGCTCCTCCTGCGACCGCACTGAGCAGACATGCATCATTTTCAACCCAACAGTCCTAAGAAAATACCGAAAGAGATAAATACGTGATTTGCTGTTTAGCAGGCATGTAGCAGGAGACAGCTGGAATTTGACAGTATTGCTATCGAAATTATGTGGAATGGCTCAGTTTATATATATGATTAGTTTTAGTGGATGACTAATGCTGGCCGTTTACGTGTTTCTAAATGACGTAAAGGCCTAAATTTAACATTAATGAACACACTAATTTTCAGTTCCTTTCACGCAACTGCACTTGAAGCTAGGGTTCCTTCAGCCTGCAAGTTTTTAAATCAAAATACCTCTATGACTTACAAGGAGTTGTCTAGACTAGGGGTTTTTAGATTATAAATTAAAACTTCTTGTATTACTTTCACACGTTTGATTTTATTCGTTAAATGATCAAAAATATTGTTGATGCACATCGAAAACCTTTCTTAGCCAGTGATAGCTTTAGTACAGATTAATTAAGGTCTTCTTCCTTCTACTGTTGTAGGTATGGACGTCGCTGTTCTTTTCAAATAGTGGTATATATCCTAATATCGTGTCGGACCACCTTTTGCTGGAAGCGGCATGGACTCCACACGTCGTTGGAAGTCGCCTTCAGAAATACTGAGCCATGCTGCCTCTACAGCCGTCGATAGTTGCGAAAGTATTGCCGGTGCAGCATTTTGCACACGAACTGTCCTCTCGATTATGTTCCATAAATGATAAATGGGAAAGACTCCGGGAGACCTGTGTGGCCAAATCATTCTCTCGAATCGTCCAGAATGTTCTCCAAACCAATCGCGAACAATTGTGTTCCACTAATATAGCGCATTGTCATCCATAAAAATTCCACCGTTGTTTGGGAACATGATGTCCATGAATGGAAGATTTTAGAAAAAGACGTAATTAAGGAAACTGGTGATAGTTATTTAAGTTTTTCTTGTCACTTTGCTTATAAAGAGGTTTAGAAAATATCCTATGTCAGTGGGCTTCTGAGCACTATGGGACTTAACATCTGAGGTCATCAGTCCCCGAGAACTTAGAACTATTTAAACCCAACTAACCTAAGGACATCACACACATCCATGCCCGAGGCAGGATTCGAACCTGCGACCGTAGCGGCCGCGCGGTTCCAGACTGAAGCGCCTAGAACCACTTGGCCAAACCGGCCTGCCCAAAACAACAAAAATAGTATAATATTACGGAAACTGTTTATGGCAGTCTCTATTGCACGTCTCTTCATCCGATTCTAAAATCGAGCACAGATTGAGATACCGACCACAAAACGTCATGTGTTCCTAGGAACACTATCCTCCAGGTACAACAATGTCCACTAACAGAACATAGGCAAGTTGCCGTGGTGTGTAGATTCGTTAAATAAATATATTCAGTTTCCAAATAGTTTATATTTTTTAGAACAAGTGGTAATAGACTATATAAACAATTATAAGAGCTGTTACAGTTCATGCAAGATTACTTGTCCCGTGCGCAGAAATTCCCATTCTCAGCGCTGGGCGAGTCCACCTCTCTGTGCAGAAAGGGGTGCCGCCTCGGGGGTTGACACCTACGGACGAGCTCCGCACTTTGCCCGTTACGAACGACCTTTCTTTGCCCACCTAGGCTACATTGGGGGAACAAAGGTCTGTGCACGCCGAGTGCACTGAAACATTTCTCAAACGATTTTTAAAAAACTATACATTAAAAAAGATTCATTCTCACGCATCTCATAGTTTCAGTTTGAGAAAGGTGCTGCGCTAAATTTGAATAGTTTGCAGAGGAAAATAAGGGTCACTATGAGGTTGTGTTTGGTGAATGTTATATCGTATATCAGTGCAAACAAAATGGAGCTCACGTAGGTTAGGTTCGGAAAACTCTCCAAAAAATGATTTCTTTACTATATTTTCGCCGTCACCAGCGGGCCAAAACCCATCCGAGGATTCCAAGGTGGCCACGCACAGCAAACGACAGAATTTTTTATGATGTATACCTGAGATCCTGATCTCGAACTACCTTGAACATTTTCTTGATATCTTGATCCATTTCCAAGATACAGAGGTTCACAGTTACTCTACTTGTACAAGTAATACACGTACGAAAAAATTATTAGATAAATTGATATCCCCGCATTTAAATTGACGAGTATGCTCGTGATGAATGACTGATTGAATGAATGGTGCATCTGTGTAAATTTTGCGGTTACAGTTGATTCCAGGATGGCTATACAAGCAAACGGATGAATTTTTTACGATACATTCCTAAGATCCCGATCTCGAACACCTTGAAAATTTTCTTGTCGTCTTTATCCCTTTCCCTAGTACAGAGGTTCAGTGTTACCCTAGACGTAAAAGTAAAATATGCACTTAAAATTAAATAAATTCACTGATGACAGGTATACATTTGATAAACCGATGATTTGATTAAACTGAATCATTCATGAATGGATGAATGATTAAAACTGAATCATTCATGAATGGATGAATGAATGAATGAAAGCATATGCATAAATTCATGGGCGGTTCCTGAGGAAACCCCCCCAAAAAGGAATTTTTCATCATCTCTTCGCCATCAGCAGCGGACCATACCACAGTCGCGGATTCCAAGATGGCTATGCGCGACAAATGGCTGTAATTTTCACGACATATTCGTAAGATTCCGGTTCCTAACGACCTTGAAAGTTTTACAGACATCTTAATGCGTTACCGAGATAAAGAAGTTCAAAGTTATCCTACTTGTGCACGTAAATGCGATGGAGTCGAAAATGTAGTTTATAAGATGACGTAGCACGGAGAAAAATGATGTAAAGTGTCACTGTTATCATCAGAAAGCTGCTGGAAACTCCACGTTGCAGTACAGTAGCAGATGGAAAATTTTTGTGCATGTAATAATCCGGTCTGAAATGTAAAATTAGTTTTTCTATATTTCAATTTCACGTAAGTTAACTATCAAAGTTTTACTGACGCGTAAAGTTCTTTTCATACTACTGACTGCTAAACACGAATATGCTCCTCTTTATTAAAAGACTCTGAATGAAAAGTGAGGTACCAGTTGCCTCATTCCACCTTCTTCAGCAGATTTGAAAATTTTCGCAACAATATTGGCATGCGAACACATTCGCGCTTTTATATACTGAGAGAGAAGGAGACAGTGGCAGCACGAAAGAGGCCGAGAAGTAGTAAATACTGGAAGGTAGTAGATGGTGTTTGTGGTATAGAAAGAGAACGGTAAGGAAAAGAGAGGGATACATTGGCGGTGGAACATAACAGACAGAAAGAAAACAGTGCTAGGAAAAAAGTGAAAGAGGCAGTGCAGTGGAAGAGGAAAAGGGTCAAGTGAAAGTGAGTGAGACCCAGTGACAATGACAGGCAGTCTGTGTCAGTGACAACGAGGAAGAGAGAGGTAGTGACAGTGAGTAGCAGTGGAAAGGGATGAATGAGATAGCAGAGAAACAGAGAGACAATTAAGTAAGAGGACACAGTAGTAGGAGGACAGAAAGAAGGCAACTGTGGCTGTGAGACAGGAGACAGTGAGATTGGGGAGCCACAAAGAGATAATGACAATGAGTTGGGCCTAATGAATGAGTGAGAATAGGCAGTTGGGAGTGGATGGGCATGAGAGACTTTCGACAATGGACTAGTGGGCGTGAGTCAGTTACAGTTACGGCAGCTTTTGGAAGTGAGAGGTGAGTTAAATGTTCGCATGTCGATATATTTGTGAAAATTTTTAAAATACTGAGGAAGATACAGCGAGGCAGCTCACCCCATTTTTAACCAGAGTCTTTTAATGAAGGGGAACATATTCGCCTTTTTGTGCTCATATAGGAGCATTTTTCCGCTGGTTTACATAATACCTCGACAATTTTGAGATTCTTCGTACTGCTACTACTCTATTCTCTGAAACTTAGAAATTTGGAAAATGATATACAGGTTGATTCAGTTGAGGCTTCTAGACCCTTTCAGATATCGTAATTCTGTTTTCATCCAAATTAACTGTAAGGAAGTTCTCCCTAAACAACGTGTAGTGCCTTTTCATAGTTACACTAATTGCAGAGAGACCTGTATCAACTTCGCTTTTTCAAATACCCTATGGTAATTTCTGCTGCTAGAGTCGTAATTCTTAAAGAGCCAAATTCAACGGCTTTTTTTTCAAAATCAGAAATTACAGTATTTAGAACTTACCATTTATTTGTTTCGAATATGTCTTAAGCGGATGTTCGTGTTGTTCATCCATTCTGAACATACATGCGAATGTTCTTGTTATTATGTCGCATCAGGCTGATGGGGCGCTCCAGTTCTACGCAGCTAAGAAAGACCACTTGCAAAAGCGGAATGCCGGAGAAAAGTTTAATTTAAACCTTACACTAATCACATTTGGCTCACGAAGTTGTACCAACACACCAACTCGAAGGCAAAGGACGTGACTTAACTACAGTAATAGCTTCTTTCTTGTTTGTGCCAGAGACCTGACAGAAAGATGCGCGTCGAAAATTAAAACATTAGTAAAACAGGGAATTGAATAAGGAAGATTGGGTTTAACGTCTCTTTGACATTGCGGTCCTTAGAGGCAGAGCACAGTCTCGGATTGTGTGAAGCATGGGGAAGGCAATCGGCTGTGCCCTTTTAAAGGAACCATCCCGGCATTTTCCTGGGGCGGTTTAGGGAATCCACAGAAAACCTAAATCTGTGTGGCTGGACGCGGGTCTGAACCGTCCTCCTGCCGAATGCCAGTCCAGTGTACTGACCACTGCGCCACAGGGAACTGAGGTATAAAGGTTGTTACATCAGCGCAAAAAAGAAATCACAAAATATGTGGTGGTAAACAATTCCTTAAAATACCGTTCATCACATCAAGTGTTCGAAATAACATCCGCTTAGTGTAATACATGTCAGCAGTTGCTGGTGCGAGGGCTTCTGGAGAGACTGAAGAAAAAATTCGATGTTTTAACCCCACTTGAGTGGTTAGAACTTGTGCGTTGACTCCATCTTTGAATTTATGGCAGAGAAAAAGCGAACGTGCAAGCCAACAGATAACACCTTTAGATCCTATCCAGCGACCAAGTAAGAGCTCGGTGATCGCTCTCCGAGCCTCTAACGAATTGTGAGCCGAGAACACGTTGTGCTGGTACCATGTACCTACATCTCCGTATTTGCAGTGGTGTTTTCTCTGGGAGAGCCAGTAGATCATAGGCAATAAATTGTGCGCATCTGTGCGCGTTGAGGTTCATTCAGTGAAGTAAATACCAATCACTTGGTCTCCAACAATCCTGCACCAAAAGTTTGCAGCTGACTGCCTTTGATGTTCATCACATCGCAGCCAGAGCAGATTCTTAGAAGCCCAGTCACGCATGTTTCTTACATTTACTTTCCCATTATTTGTAAAGGCAGCTTCGTCGGTAAATATAATTCTTTAACGAAAGAACCCATTGTCCTACATCGGATGAGAACTAAGCAACAGAATTCCCTGAGCATTCTGCATTCACACTGGCGAATCTGCTGGTAATACGACACACAACACAGATGGAAACTGTTTGTGTGCAAAATGCGAACAACGCTGGACTGATATTCTACAGGCACTCGCAGTTTCTTTGGAGCTAACATGTGGATAGTGAGCAACAGCTGATCTGTTTCGCTGACTCTGCTAGTTGCAGACTTGCTCCGTACCTTCCACGTAGTATTCTAGTGCCCTTCGGATAACTTTTTTTTCAGATTTGCTGAACTGTCGTTCTTGTTGGATACCTTTTGTCGGGATATCTTTGTCCGTTCACTTCTTGTTTTATGCATGTTCTCCGTAAATAAGCAGTATATCTAGTTTCTCCTGGTTTGTGAAAATACATTTTTTTGCAAAACAATCGCATTTGCACACACGTCAACAGACGTAACGCGGTGATGCAACTCACTGTTTCCTCCTTATCCAATGTGACTTGTTCCCTTATTTGGGTATGAAATCACGAACTTCTGCATAAGAAAAAACAGGTTTAATGTTCAAAACAGATAAATCCTAGTAAATTGCTCCATTCTTCTCCTTACCTGGTAAAGCAACAGTGGTTCCATATTCCAAATAAAAAGGCACTCTTTGTTCAAATATATATTGATTAATAACGCGTACCGCGCTCTTAGCGCGTCATCAGATCAACTGCAAAACATGACGAAGTTATATTACATAAAAGCCTTGATTCGTAACCTATCCAATACATTAAGTGGCAGAATGGTGAAAGGATGCGAACATGCCTTAAAAAGGCAGCGTACGCCGCAGTAGTCAGATTTACAAGACAGGGCGCCAATCACCTTTGTCAGTATTAAAATCATGGAAAAACCGGTTGAAGCGAAAAACAGAGTCGTCAGACTGAAGTTAATATTCTGAGTTTTTTTGGTAACGACGTTAAACAACGACTTGTCTTTATATACACACACCAAAATAAAGTTTCGTATCACCCAGGATCCCAGAACACCTGAAGATAGATGTTGCCTGTGGATATTGTATCACAGACACAGTCCCTTTGACTGTTCAGAGATGTCACTAAACCCGCCTAAGGATATACACAACAGTGCATGAGCAGCGCCTATTAGAAGGAAGGGGTTCGACAGCTGATCAGGTCCAGTCATCCAACCAGGAAGAAGGTACACGGCTCTTGTTGTCTGTAGTTCAACCAAGCCTAGACGGTCATTACCACGGTTCGATCGCATCTGCATTGTTACTTTGTGCCAGGAAGGGCTCTCAGTGAACCAAAGCGATGTTATTCGGACATGGAGATACAGAGAGAGACAGGAACTGTCGATGTCATGCCCCGCTCAGGCCGCCCAATGGCTACTACTGCAGTGGATGACCGCTACCTACGGATTATGGCTCGGAGGAATCCTGACGGCAACGCCACCAAGTTGAGTAATGCTTTTCGTGCAGCCACAGGATGTCGTGTTACGACTCAGACTGCGTTCAATAGGCTGCATGATGAGCAACTTCACTTCCGACGTCCATGGCGAGGTCCATCTTTGCAACCACGACCCCATGCAGCGCGGTACAGATGGGCGCAACAACATGCCGAATGGACCGCTCAGGATTGGCATCACATTCTCTTCACCGATGAGTGTCGTACATGCCTTCAACCAGACAATCGTTGGAGACGTGTTTAGAGGCAACCCGTTCAGGCTGCACGCCTTAGACACACTGTCCAGCGATTGCAGCAAGGTGGAGGTTCGCTGCTGTTTTTGGGTGACATTATGTGGGGCCGATGTACGCCGCTGGTGGTCATGGAAGGCGCCGTAACAACTGTATGATATGTGAATGTCATCCTCCAACCGATAGTGCAATCATATCGGCAGCATTTTGGCGAGGCATTCGTCTTCATTGACGTCAATTCGTGCCCCCATCGTGCACATCTTGTGAATGACTTTTTTCAGGATAACGACATCGCTCGACTAGAGTGGCCAGCATGTTCTCCATACATGAACTCTATCGCACATGCCTAGAAAAATTGAAAAGGTCTGTTTATGAACGACGCTACCCACCAACCACTGTGAGGGATCTACGCTGAATCGCCGTTGAGGAGTGCGACAATCTGGACCAACAGTGCCTTAAGAAACTTATGGATAGTATTTCACGATGAATACAGGCATGCATCAATGCAATAGAACGTGCTGCTGTGTGTTAGAGGCACCGGTGTGTATCTGGACCACAACCTCTGAAGATCTCTCTGTATGCTGGTACAACATGCAATGTGTAAAAAGGGCGGAAATGATGTTTATGTTGAAATCTACTCTAATTTCCTGTACAGGTTCCGGAACTCACGGAACCGAGGTGATGCAAGACTTTTTTGATGTGTGTAGTACAGGGTGGGCCAAATAAAAGTGGCCCGGTGAACAGAGGCTCGCCACCCCCACACCAAGTAATCGCGCACTGGCAGATCGAGTGACGTGGGTGGACAGCTACGACCGCCACGAGACCGACCTCTCCTAACAACTCTTGTCAGACGTGAAGAATATGTAAATGTGATCCGAGGTTCGGCCAGCTGTATGAGCAGTTGCTCCATCCTGTTAGACGTTAAGTGTCTCTTCCTGCTCCGTTAATGCTGCCACAAATGATAATCAATTCGTATCCACTCGTCCGGACCAGTTTTATTTCACCGACGTAGCATTCTGCTCATCGGAGTTAATGAACATGTGGATGCTCCGTTTTCTTCCAAACTTTTATCGATGAGCCAGAAAAGCAATTAACAATAATTACTGTTAAAAAAAATAAGGACAGCGTCTGCATGGAGTCGTGATGTTCGTCTTCCTAACACCTTTGGCCTGGCTGCAGACGCAATAGCGGTCAGTTTACAGTCGACAGCGGACGAACTTTATTCAGCCTCAAAGCTCGTTTGTTGTGCGCAAAAAAAAAGGAAAGGAGAAACCCCAGAAATAATCAGTCCTTTTGAAAGCAAACGTAAACATAATACCCATCATTATCCATATCAAAAGAATTCCGTCCTGCACTCTTAATCAAGAGTGCACAACATATCACCGATGCAGGGCATTTTAATGTGGAATTGCAAAGAATGTGCTCGTTCGCATCGGTAGCTGCGCCGTCAGCGCATCGGAGTGCTAAGCAAAGAAGCTCGGGTTCGATTCCCGACCGGGTCGGAGATTTTCTCCACTTGGGGACTGGGTGCTGTGTGTCCATAATTTCGTATCCTCATAATTGACACTGCTATGGAGATGGCTGACTGGGTACGGCCTGAAAGCCAACAAATTGAAAAAAAATGACTGATCCAATCCAGCTTCGGCGTCAATGGCTACAACAGAGCAACGCGTTGGGGTTTAGTATACTGTATGTGTGTGTGCTTTCCGTTTGATATTCAGTCCTGTTGATAGCTTCGGTTTTCTGTGTTAACGGAAAAATCTCAAGTCTTTTCTGTTTCTGTATTACCCCGACGAAACTGAAGTCTCTTATGTCAAATATTATTTCAGGCGCCGCCTATGTCGGATGTGCTTTATCAGCGGCCCACGTCACCACGCGAGAATGACGCGTACTACGTGGAGATTCGGGAAATGGCGAGGAAAAAACGCGAATCGGATCAGAAACAAGCGGAAAAGCAGCACAAGGAAGACTGCGAAACGTTGAGAAATCTCATACGAGCCGCTGAGGAAGCCAGGTGGAACGAAGCGAGAGAGCGAAAGGCGGCGATGGACACCCAGCGAGGTGACCTCATGGTACAGTGGGCGGAAAAGCGAGAAAGGGACAGCAGGGAGTACAAGGTAAGTACTTATTTATTCGTTTATTGCTGCTAACAAATAAAACTGGAGTCTTACTACAATGTAAGTTATATAACACAAATTACAATTGTACAAATATTTAAGTGTGCTTTCATACAATCATCGTACGATGCTGATTAATTTGCTGCAGCAAGGACAATCTATCCTAAGAACTTACCATATAGCCCCATAAAACTGAAATTGGAAGTTTGCCACACTGAGCAGATCTGCCATTGTACATAGAAATTATGACCTGGTATTCTTGCAGTGATTGTTGCCACGTAACCCGTCTATACTCAACCATTCAAGAAAAACTAATTATTACTATGCACAATAACTATACACTAAATTACTGCAGTCAGAGTTCTAATGATTTACTCTGTCGGATTTTACATTATAGAACGCACTGGAAGTCTTTCTAACTCGTAACTGTTTTCTGTCTTTGAGCGCGAGATGACCACAGTGTGACCAGGGCAGTTGTCCTCGTATCACATCGTTAGCTTTACATCCACAGAGTGAAGTATGCCAGCATCCAACATCGCATCACATGGAACTAAAAAAAATGGTTCAAATGGCTCTGAGCACTAAGGTCATCAGTCCCCTAGAACTTAGAACCACTTAAACCTAACTAACCTAAGGACATCGCACACACCCATGCCCGAGGCAGGATTCGAACCTGCGACCGTAGCGGTCGCTGGGTTCCAGACTGTAGCGCTTAGAACCGCTCGGCCACCCCTGCCGGCCCATGGGACTCGTCGGCAGGCATTTCTCCCGGATTGTCCCAGCACAACACAGCAACGCAAACCCAGCTCCGCTCCTTTGTTATACTAGGAAAAATTGTCTTGTATCAGTACTCCCTTTGTAACTGACCTTCTGTAGACACTCCACAATTCGCATAATTGGAAAGGCCACGTCTTGATCTTGATCTTGCCATAACTCATAGTGATGATTATCCACCTGCAGCGGTCGTTACATCTTGCTGATCTGCAGTATCTAAAATCGATATTCATTAAGTTTAACTTTGTGTATTTAATTCGCTAGATTATCAAATGGCTACCACTTTTCTTTGTTTGGGACTATGTCAGATACACAATCAGATCTTACATGCACTGTCTGCCTAAATTTAGTACATGATCAAACAAACAGCGTCAGGACAAGCCTTGAAGGCCCACTGGTACGAACTGGTCGCCGTGTCATCCTCAGCCCCCATAAGTCACCGGATGCGGGTATGGAGGACCGTGTAGTCAGCATATCGCTCTCCCAGCCATTCACTTTTCGTGACCGGTGTCGCTAATTCTCAGTCTAGTAGCTCCTTAGTTAGCCACACAACGGCTGACTACGCTTCGCTTGCCAAGAGCACTCAGTAGACACGGGCGGAGATCCATCCAAGTGCTAGCCAAGCCCGACAGCGCTTAACTTCGGTAATCTGACGGGAACCGGTGTTACCACTGCAGCACTGCCGTTGACAGTACATTGATCATATTCGAAGAAAATGTTTTCAGGTGTGCCTACCAATCCACCGTTGCACGTCAGTGTACTAATCTTCATAATTCTAGATAAATACACAGGACCAAGGTTAAGTCCTATAAGAAATGCGTCAGCGCTTTGGAGGCGTTCGTACGAGGGGGCTTCAACAAATAAGTTAGACACTATTATGTTAGGCCAAGTATATTTTTTTAAATGATGCATTAAACTAAGAAGTTCACAGACACATGACACTATTTTCCAACACAGACACCCAAGTCTCTGTAAACAACAGTTGGAACGTTGTACCAGTCGTTCAACTCCTGGACGTTATTCACATCCAAGAACCTCTGTGTGAAGTGGTCATCGTTGGGAAGTCCGCAAATGCTGCCAAGCAGTTCCTCGATTGCCTGGACATTCTCGTCCGTTGTTGATGTCAGTGATGTCAGTGGCTTTCTTTCCTGAGCAACACCCCCCACGTTGCACGGCCTTGGTCAGATTGTTAACACCCTTCACTACGGCTAGAGGAGACATTGCGTTTGGCCCATACACTGCCATAATCTCATGGTGACTCTTCGTGCAGTTTAAGCGGTTTGTCCACGAGAATCGTACTATCCCGCGTGCTTTAGTTTTGGAGTACGTTTCCAGTTGGCGCGTACCTCACTCACATACTGTAACGCACCAGTTATCCGTACCAAGCAGAACTGTGTCTGTAGCAGAGATGTACAAACTCTCCTTCCAGCTTGCCTGCACCTATTCTGCCGCACTAGAGACACAAGAGTACCTGTATACTGAAGCACAATGGTTAAATTAGGTCAGCTTGCGTTCCAAAAGCCTGGCAAGCTTCACGTGACCCATTCAACCTGCTGCACCTGACAAAACAGGCTGTGTTATCAGTCCTTCGTGACCAGCCACCAGCGTCGGTAGTTTCACTGCACTTCATTTATCATAACGGCGGGAGCTACAGAATGAACAAACCAAACTTAAAGGAGATTGAGGACACATTAAGAACTGTAGATAATGATGATGATGATGATATTTGGTTTGTGGTGAGTTCAACTGCGTGGTTATCAGTGTCCATACAAATTCTCAATATTTTCACTGTCTAGGCTCGCCACTTTCCCGAATGATGACGAAATGATGAGGACGACATAAACACCCATTCCCCGGGCAAAGAAAATCCCTGATTTGGCCGGGAATCGAATGCGGGACCCCGTGATCCAGAGGCAGCTAAGAACTGTAGAATATGCAGCAGTCACGAAACGTGCCCCAGTTCAGCTGAGGAAACGTTGTCCTATGTTTATGAGACAGCTTTAGATAAATCGGTAGGTGAATCGCAGTTCAAACTGTGTAAAAAGTTACTATATGGTCATTCGGGAACCTTGTGTATGTGACGACAGGTTCTCACTCCATCTATATTCTGAAGGAGGGCAAAGTTTTAGACGCTGCTAAGTATGTGGGAATGTGTGCTAAATGACTTTAAGGCCACTTATCAGAATATAGGATTACTAAATTTAGAACAAACTTTTGATTGAAGTTGGGGAAAAATAAGGTTCAGCGGATTCCGGTGGTATGCAGCGTAGTGCGAAGAAAGCTTAGTATGTAAGAAAAACTTCTTCTTTCAGACATCTGCTTTTTAGATTAACGTAATATGAAAAACGAACTTCGTGATTGCTAAAATTCATTTGAGGAATTTAGAATAAACTATTTTGGCCACTTGAGTGCATTCAGAAATCCCGCAATACACATCCTGGAAAAAATAATTAAAATTGGCTTCATTTGGCGCTGCAGTCTAACAGACATCTTCAGGTTCTAGGTACAAAAGATTTCGACTTTCATAGATGGTTCTGCTTGCTACAGAACATGTACGGGAGGTGACCTGGTATGAAGGTTCGAATTGAGAATAGCCAGTACTATAAATGGAGTCAAGAACGATGGCGATCAAATTTAGGCTTGTTCTGCGCGCCTATGTCACGAATATTGCGACCGCCAATGAGGGTTCTGTAGTGTTCTGAGTGCTCTGCTCTGAAAGCTGTAGCTAAGCGAGCATTAAACATGAACGTAGAGAGTTGTTTAGTGAATTTATATTTCGTTTGTTGCGAGCTGTCATTACTGCTGATGGTAAATGATAAATTCTGCATAAGCAGGGGAGAGACGTAATTTGCAGGATACATGCTGCCTTCAAGCGGAAAGCTTGCGCATGCGCGTACCGCAACTGTCGCTTGGAATCGTCGGCAACGCCATCCCCGTCCGTGCCTCGACGTGCGCGAACCGCCATCTTTCGTCGTACTCTACACGGAATCGTGTGGAGCCGCAGAAAAAACCGTTCATATCGAAATAAAGAAATAAGCCCGAAACGCGCCGAAAGAGAAAAATTACAAATAATAAAATCCACGATTATCTTATCTACAGTGACAAAATTGATATATACTTCGTTGAGCCACGTCTTGTGACACCCGAGATAAAGTATTTTCATCAACTTCCGATCCCCACTCGTAACACTACAATGAAAGCGTACTGAATAAACTGCTACGTAGCGTAACACAGCAGGAAGACGGGCAGACAAGCAAGATCGCCTTAGCCTGCCTGGGCTTGCCATAGCTTCGCTTCGATAGAACTGAAGCAGCGTGACCGTTCCTCTAATAACGTCCGACAACTTGCTGGGGTGGCTAACAGGCAAGCATGGGCAGGCCAAAAGCGGAACGTGTACACCTCTGCCCTGTAGGGAACCCAGAATATGTACTCTCCCCTGACAAGGCGCTACTCTCGCCTTAGTGTGAGCTGACATGTGTAACTTACTTTTTGAAGGCCTCTCGTATAATCTAGTTGAAGTCTTTCAGCGATGTCTGGGAAAGCCCAGCACCCCCTTGCTGTGCTTCCCGCGTCCCAGTCATGTTGCCGTTGGCAAGCATCCATTCCGTTGTTTCATGTCACTGCTACTCTGGCTAGCTTACCTCTGCGCAGCCAATGACAAGTACATAGATATCGTACTTTTATGTCTATGGGGCAAATTACTAACAAGACGAGGAGTGCTTCGATAGGTGTTGTACTAAAAGAGCCTATCAGCCTGAGTTCTATGGTTGCGACCCGTATTTGTCACTTCGTAATTTCCAATCCGACATACTTGCTGCGAAGCTGAACATTGTTGTCAAAATGGCATAGTGATACTTTTTAAACTCAGATATTGATAGCCGGTATTCATTTGTAAATAGTGTCGTAATCTTACGTATAATTTTTATAAGGGGTGTCCCACAGATAACATAACTTCTGAGTGCATGCCAATATACAAATTTATTCATGAAATTAAGCAGTTTACATATTATTGCCGTGTGTGCTATAAGTGATTATGTATGAAATATACAGAGTGGCGCAGATAAAACTGACCCCTGCGCTGAAAGGAATATGAATGAAGAAAATCAATGTACATAATTGCTTTCTTACATTTCTATTGTACAGTTTCATTATTAACTATGTAATTAACAGTTTAATTATCAGATTTACTTTTATTAGTTTAATAAGCATATTTTAGAAAGGAATTTAAAGTCTGTGTTCAAAATGTTCTCTACCAACATCCAAGCAAAGTTGTGCACGTCAAAGGATGTTAAGTAAAACACTTTTCAGTGCTCTTTGAGGAATGTTCGAAATTTCTTCACATATGTTGTTTTTCAATGTGCCAAGTGTTCTCGGATTATTGCGGTAGATTCTAGCCTTTAGATATCCCAAGAGCTAAAAGTGACATGGTAACAAGTCAGGAGAGCGGGGTGGATACAAGCCCTTACTAATGGTCCTCTCTTCTGTAAGATTAGTATGTATACGAGCTAAGAACAAGTCCGATATGTGAGAAGTTGCCCCATCTCGCTGGAAATATGCACAAAATTTTTCGTTAGGAGGTAACAGAGCCGTAAATTCATTGTAGAGTTGCAAGTAAACATGTGTGTTGACAGTTTCGTTGAAGAACAATGGCCAGATAATTCCGTTAGCAAATACAGCACAGCATACACCAATATTGCAGTATGCCATGGGGATTCTCTGTATCCCTGTGTCTTGTGTTTTGTGAATTAACGTAATCTGACAGATGAAACCAAGCTTCATCCGTCGAAAAAAGGAGGAACAGATCAAGATGTCCACCAGAAACATTTTGCAGCACCCAATTACAGTAATGTGTACGCTACTCTTGTCCGCTTCTTTTATTTGCTGAACAACACTCACACGCTAAGGTTTCATTTGTAAGCCATGAATGATGCGTTGACATGACCTGCGAGATATTCCACAATGCTGTGATAATCGTCGTATTGACTTGTAGCGACTTCTTTCAATGTGCGCCGTCGCGTTTGCCACAACTTCAGGTGTACGTACAGTCGGTGCCTTATTTCTCTTTGAATTAACAACACTGCTTGTCGAACGCCACTTTGTCACTAGATGCTGAATCGTTGATTTTGTAGGACTATTACTTTCGGGAAACTTTTCATGGAAAGTGTCACGAACAACTTAAATGGATTCAGGCCGCACATATTCTTCAACAATGAACACACTTTCTTCAATGGAGTAAGGCATGACAATGAAGTACATGGTTTATAGCGGTTATTTTCCGTATGAACTACTCACACGCTACTGCTGTTGGAAGGTGGAAAAGAAACTGATAAGCTAGTAATGCTATTCACGCGCGTTCGCATTCCTGTTCGGGCTGGTTTTATATTCGCCACTCTGTATTACTCAAATGTCCTCCACGACTCTGCTGGCAAACTCTCGTTCTTTCGATGAAGCTTGCCATAACTTTCCGATGTACTCTCACTTCTAGCTCTAAAATTACCCTCTACATCTCGCTCTTGAGCTCTGCAAGTGACTGTGGTTTACTGGAGTATACACGAGATGCCGAGTACCAAGGACGTTCAGTAAGTAATGCAACTCATTTTTCTTATGAAATCAGGTTGGCTCTATTCAGGATTCCAATACACCACATTTTCCCCACTCTGTGTGCCCGTGTGGTGCCACTCTACTGATCGAAGTGTTGGTGCGTCAGTAACCTCTCCATCATTCACGTACTGCTTCTCTCATAGAGCATCGTTCGTTGGACCAAAAAGATGAAAGTCGGAAGGTGCGAGTTGCGAGCTGCAGGATGGATGAAGTTTTGCGAGCACTACCATCAGTAACGTCCAGTTGAGCAGTCAGCTGTTTAATTGTGATCCGTCGATCATCTGGAATGAGAGTGTCCGCACGTTCCAACGTCACAGCAGTCACAGCTATGTGCAGCCAGCTGGCACATACACTCCTGGAAATGGAAAAAAAACACATTGACACCGGTGTGTCAGACCCACCATACGTGCTCCGGACACTGCGAGAGGGCTGTACAAGCAATGATCACACGCACGGCACAGCGGACACACCAGGAACCGCGGTGTTGGCCGTCGAATGGCGCTAGCTGCGCAGCATTTGTGCACCGCCGCCGTCAGTGTCAGCCAGTTTGCCGTGGCATACGGAGCTCCATCGCAGTCTTTAACACTGGTAGCATGCCGCGACAGCGTGGACGTGAACCGTATGTGCAGTTGACGGACTTTGAGCGAGGGCGTATAGTGGGCATGCGGGAGGCCGGGTGGACGTACCGCCGAATTGCTCAACACGTGGGGCGTGAGGTCTCCACAGTATATCGATGTTGTCACCAGTGGTCGGCGGAAGGTGCACGTGCCCGTCGACCTGGGACCGGACCGCAGCGACGCACGGATGCACGCCAAGACCGTAGGATCCTACGCAGTGCCGTAGGGGACCGCACCGCCACTTCCCAGCAAAGTGGTGTCGCGACAGGCGTGAATGGAGGGACGAAGGGAGACGTGTAGTCTTCAGCGATGAGAGTCGCTTCTGCCTTGGTGCCAATGATGGTCGTATGCGTGTTTGGCGCCGTGTAGGTGAGCGCCACAATCAGGACTGCATACGACCGAGGCACACAGGGCCAACACCCGGCATCATGGTGTGGGGAGCGATCTCCTACACTGGCCGTACACCTCTGATGATCGTCGAGGGGACACTGAATAGTGCACGGTACATCCAAACCGTCATCGAACCCATCGTTCTACCATTCCTAGACCGGCAAGGGAACTTGCTGTTGCAACAGGACAATGCACTTCCGCATGTATCCCGTGCCACCCAACGTGCTCTAGAAGGTGTAAGTCAACTACCCTGGCCAGCAAGATCTCCGGATCTGTCCCCCATTGAGCATGTTTGGGACTGGATGAAGCGTAGTCTCACGCGGTCTGCACGTCCAGCACGAACGCTGGTCCAACTGAGGCGCCAGGTGGAAATGGTATGGCAAGCCGTTCCACAGGACTACACCCATCATCTCTACGATCGTCTCCATGGGAGAATAGCAGCCTGCATTGCTGCGAAAGGTGGATATACACTGTACTAGTGCCGACATTGTGCATGCTCTGTTGCCTGTGTCTATGTGCCTGTGGTTCTGTCAGTGTGATCATGTGATGTATCTGACCCCAGGAATGTGTAAATAAAGTTTCCCCTTCCTGGGACAATGAATTCACGGTGTTCTTATTTCAATTTCCAGGAGTGTAAATCGGAGAGGTTTACGCGACCTTGTTGCAATAATGACAGACCTCTTGCCTAACGACTCACCGCGCTTTTATCCACTGCCCAGTCTCCACAGACGTACTGCAAGCGCCTCTGAATATCTGTGATGCTCTGGTTTTCCGCCAAAAGAAACTTCAAGACAGCTATGTGCTTGGAACGTACCTTCGTTATAGACTATTTTGAAGGCTACTTATAGCGCCGCCAGCTGTCTGAGAGTATGCTTACGGAACGTTTTGAAGTGGAATAATCATATAAAATTAATTGTTGGTAAGGCGGGTGCTATTTTGAGATTCATTGGGAGAGTTCTTAGAAAATGTAGTCCATCAACAAAGGAAGTGGCTTACAAAACACTCGTTCGACCTATACTTGAGTATCGCTCATCAGTGTGGGATCCGAACCAGGTCGGGTTGACAGAGGAGATAGAGAAGATCCAAAGAAGAGCGGCGCGTTTCGTCACAGGGTTATTTGGTAAGCGTGATAGCGTTACGGAGATGTTTAGCAAACTCAAGTGGCAGACTCTGCAAGTTGTAGCTTGCTGTCCAGGTTTCGAGAGGGTGCGTTTCTGGATGAGGTATCGAATATATTGCTTCCCCCTACTTATACCTCCCGAGGAGATCACGAATGTAAAATTAGAGAGATTCGAGCACGCTCGGAGGGTTTCCGGCAATCGTTCTTCCCGCGAACCATACACGACTGGAACAGGAAAGGGAGGTAATGACAGTGGCACGTAAAGTGCCCTCCGCCACACACCGTTGGGTGGCTTGCGGAGCATAAATGTAGATGTAGATCAGAAGTTCATGAAAAAACAGAGGCTGAAGCGGAATATTACACGATGTCCCACAACATATTCTGCATTTTTTTAACCAAAACTGCCTAAGAAATATAAAAGTGTTGCATTACTTATTGAACGCCGCATGTACCCCACAGAAAGAAATTACAAGGTGTCAAATGACAAGACCTGGGTGGCCAAGTCTCCCTTGTGATAATTCACCAGAACAGGGAAGCACTCTCATAACGAGTCCATTGTTGCAATCGATGTGTGACAGGTTGCGCCATTTTGTTCATACCAAACTTTCTCAGCATCCACGCGATCCAGTTCCGACCACAAATACTCTTAAAATGTTGCAGCAGCGTGCTCAGAGCATTTGAGCTCTGACGCAACAGTTTCCACCGAGGGTTATCAAACTGCTTCATCGTTCCTTTACCGCAACGAATTTTTTGATGGAGCACTTTGAGGAGCAACCTCTTAACTCTTGCTTCTCCTGGTGCGTTGATGCCATCTTCGCGATATGCCCTCAGAGTGAAAATGCACTGCACCAGTTCGCCGACCGCGTCAAAGGTATTCAGCCCAACATTAAATTTGCCTTCGAGATGGGGAAGGATGGCAAGCTTCTGTTCTTGGATGTTTTAGTTGAGCAGAAGGCAGGAGGCCGACTTCGTCGTTTATTATGAACGAAATGTACGCTCACGACAGATGCCATAAATGCCAACAGTTTTCATCACCCTATACGCAAGTAAGCGGTCCTGAACACCTAACTACACAGGGCAAAGATTGTTTCTGACGGCAACCATCCACAGTCTCAGTTTCAGAATTTTAAGACGCGTGTTCGTGGAAAAAGCTTACAGCAAAGGAGAGAATGCAGAAGCTTTCAGGTGCCACTGCCAACGGCGTCTCGTGAATAGGCAAAACAGGCCAAACCGCCTGCATTCCATACATACTGTGACGCAACGACTAGCATGTTGCAGATACATGGGCAAGTGTTCCTGTCCACCTCCAAGATACGATATATGTTATGTTCCATTAAAGAAAGCGTAGGCCTTTGAGTTGCTGGCACGTATGGTGTCCCCTGTGAATGTGGTAGCACTACGTAGAACAGAGTATTCCCACGGCTGCTGAGAGTTGTGCAGAGCACTCAAGACATGTCAGACAAAGGCAGCCGTCGCTTCACATTGCCTAGAAAACGGACGTAAAATACAACAGTTATCTGAAAATACGAGGATAAACGCTCAATATCAACATACTGCAATTCTGTTATAAGAGGACGCCGAAATTAGAATGAACAGCAACAATGTTAACGGAGACCAGGGGTACACGTTTTGCAGGTCATGGGTCGGACTTAAGAAACCGAGTGAAAGACAACACGGCTGTTTGACGCTTAAGGGGGAAGGGGAGTGAAGACTTTCAAACGTGGCGTCGGCCCCTTGCACAAACTGACGTCGCCCGGGACCGCCGGGGGGCCGGAGCGTTCAACTGCCCAACTCGCCTTCTTGTGCATGCGTTTTTTTCGACCCTCTCTGGAATGTTCCAGGCTCTGCTGTAGCACTTATATTGCCATAACAACGTGCCACCCCCGCTGGTGAGTGATGACGTTGATGGAGACACTTGAAACGTTGTGGCTTATTGACTAATGCGGTAGCCTTCACAGTCCTCTGTTAATGCGTTTCTGGCGCCATCTTCGAAGAAGTGCGGTCCAGCTATACGTTCGGACCAAATACTATACTCGTAGTGGATGCAATAGCTCCTCCATAATCACAAGGCGGTTTTCTGTGTTCCAAGTACTGCAATTCTGCTTGTTCACGAAGCCATTCAACAAAAAACCTAATGAACAAATGCTCGGCGCTTTTCGTGATCGTGTGGCTTCAGTTCCTGTGCTGACACAGGCCCAAAGGTGCAGGTCATCGTCCAGAAATGCCTGCATGTAGACTGACTAACTCGAGCGTGACCCGAGGGTTTAATGTAGACAACCGAAACGGTTTTCTCTACGTAAATAATCAGACACAACGCGCTCGACTTGTTGGTCATTACGTAGACCACAATAACATCAGACATATGGAAAACTGAAACCATTCCGGAAAACGGGAAAACTAGATTAATGATAAACATCTATAAGAAAGCAGATACACTACCGGCCATTAAAATTGCTACACCAAGAAGAAATGCAGATGATAACCGGGTATTCATTGGACAAATATATTATACTAGAACTGACATGTGATTACATTTTCACGCAATTTGGGTGCATAGATCCTGAGAATTCAGTGCTCAGAACAACCACCTCTGGCCGTAATAACGGCCTTGATACGCCAGGGCATTGAGTCAAACAGACCTTGGATGGCGTGTACAGGTACTGATGCCCATGCAGCTTCAACACGATACCACAGTTCATCAAGAGTAGTGACTGACGTATTGTGACGATCCAGTTGCTCGGCCACCATTGACCAGACGTTTTCAATTGTTCGTGCAGATGGTTGTTGTCTTGTAAACGTAGGCTTTCGCAGGTATTGAATGAAGGGTAGAGCCACGGGTCGTAATACATCTGAAATGTAACGTCCACTGTTCAAAGTGCTGTCAATGCGAACAAGAAGTGACCGAGACGTATAACCAATGGCACACCATACCATCACACCGTGTGATACGCCAGTATGGCGATGGCGAATGCACGCTTCCAATGTGCTTTCACCGCGATGTCGCCAAACACGGATGCGACCATCATGATACTGTAAACAGAACCTGGATTCATCCGAAAAGATGATGTTTTGCTATTTGTGCACCCAGGTTCGTCGTTTAGTACACCATTGCAGGTACTCCTGTCTGTGTTGCTTCGTTAAGGGTAACCGCAGCCATGGTCTCCGAGCTGATAGTCCGTGCTGCTGCTAACGTCGTCGAACTGTTCGTGCATATGGTTGTTGTCTTGCAAACGTCTCCATCTGTCGACTCAGGGATCGAGACGTGGCTGTACGATCCGTTACAGCCATGCGGATAAGATCTGTCATCTCTAGTGACACGAGGCCGTTGGGATCCAGAACGGCGTTCCGTATTACCCCCCTGAACCCGCCGATTCCATATTCTGCTAACAGTCATTGGATCTCGACCAACGCGAGCAGTAATGTCGCGATAAGATAAACCGCAATCGCGATATGCTACAATCCGGCCTTTATCAATGTCGGAAACGTGATGGTACGCTTTTCTCCTCCTTACACGAGGCATCACAACAACGTTTCACCAGGCAACGCCGGTCAGCTGCTGTTTGTGTATGAGAAATCGGTTGGAAATTCCTCAGGTCAGCACGTTGTAGGTTTCGCCACCGGCGCCAACCTTGTGTGAATGCTCTGAAAAGCTAGACATTTGCATATCACAGCATCATCTTCCTGTCGGTTAAATTTCGCGTCTGTAGCACGTTATCTTCGTGGTGTAGCAAATTTTAATGGCCGGTAGCGTAGAACACCACATGAAAACTGCAGAGGTATAACTCTACTGAGCACGACTTAAAAGTTCTTCATAAGTATACAAAATGAAAGGATATAAAAGAGCGTAGAAGGTGTACTAGGGGAAAATCTAGTTTACTACTAGGAAGAGGAAGAACTGATCAAATGTTTGTCAACCAACAAATGATGGAAAAGTTGTATGGACATAATTTACATCCTAATTTCCTATTCTTCGACTTATGACAAGCCTTTCACAGCATAAACAAGCAAAAATTGCACAGAGTGGAGGAAAGCTGATAGATGTGTTAAACTAATAAATCTAATCAGAATGACAATGAGGCAAGAGTAAAAGTAAAGATATTCAGTAGAACAAGTGAAGGTCTTGTCTTTAATAAAGATGTGAAGCAAGGTGCTGGCGTCTCCACTGTCTTATTCAATACAGCCCTGCTCAGGGCAGTAAATAAAATAAATGAAAGAGGCACCAAGTTTATGAAAAATTGCCAGATATGCTCATATGTTGTTGACATTGAAGAAATACGAACACACTTGTTACCAGGCAACGGAAACAGAAGCATTAAAAATCAGCGTCATAGTAAATGAAAATAATATAAAATATAAAGTGCAATCTGAGGCCAGAAGAACCCTTACAGATCTAAATATAAATGAGGACGTTTTCAAAGGAGTGGCCTCTTTTAGCACCTGGGAGCCTTAATAAGAAATGATAACCGCATTGGGAAGGCTATAAGACAAAAGATACAACCAGGGAACAGAGCTTACTTTGCAAACCTACATCTCTTCAGGAGCACTATTTTGCAATGCGTTTCACACTGTACTGCGCCGTTCCTTCAGATATGCATGCACATCTGAAGGGACACACAATGTTATGACCTTCAACTGTATCAGATAGAAGAAACGTATTCGCAGTTGTAAATACGATCAGGCTTCAGCTGCACAATATATGGGCGCCATAAGAAAATTAGTGGCAGGCTGGAACTCAAACACTGCCTTCCACTGTGTGACTGCAGGACCGTGATAACGGATGTGGGTTTGGGTCGATCTGGGAGGCGTGCTCGGATAGCCGAAGATGTTAAGGCGACCAATCGCGTAGATCGGGGAATGCTGGTTCGAGTCTCGGTCTGGCACAAATTTTCATATGGCACCAATAAATTACGCAGCAGTTGCGAATACATTTCTTCCTCTTCATAAACAGCCTTGTTATAAGGACAAAACTCCTGGCGTATTACACCTTCAGGGGTCATGCACAGGCGGGCTGCCCGGGTTCCCGGGTTCGATTCCCGGCGGGGTCAGGGATTTTCTCTGCCTCGTGATGGCTGGGTGTTGTGTGTTGTCCTTAGGTTAGTTAGGTTTAAGTAGTTCTAAGTTCTAGGGGACTGATGACCATAGATGTCAAGTCCCATAGTGCTCAGAGCCGTTTGAACCATTTTGAACAGGCGGGCTGTGAGCTGTGACGTCACCTGGAAACCATCGCCACGCCGTACATCATTGGAGCTTATACGCACACGAATTTAATGCATACGCAAGTATGAATGTAATCGTGATTTTCCATGTTTTAGTGTATTTACTGTTATTATTATTAAGATTTTCATCAGTTAGACTACTTTTTCTACGGTCGGTGAAATGCTAGTGTAAATCCCTCCAAAGGACGTCAAACTCCTTCACTATCTCGAAAGGCACTGCTCTTTCTTTAGAAGAAGGTAGGAACCCTCTATAATGTAACTGTAAAAATGGTTCAAATGGTTCTGAGCACTATGGGACTTAACATCTGTGGTCATCAGTCCCCTAGAACTTAGAACTACTTAAACCTAACTAACCTAAGGACTTCACGCACATCCATGCCCGAGGCAGGATTCGAACCTGCGACTGTAGCAGTCACGCGGATTCCGGACTGTGCGCCTAGAACCGCTAGACCACCGCGGCCGGCAATGTAACTGTAAACTCTTTAACTATTTTAACAGGTTTTCTTTTTCTACTCTGGAAATATATGTACAACTTTTTTTCAATTTTTTTAGCGCTTTTATTTGTACATTCTCCATATGCTTACTACCTTTGTGTTTCTCCCTTGTTGATAGCTTTCAATCTGATGAAAGTCTGTGTCCATAAGAAATACATCAGTAAAGTCCTTACAAAAGATAACACTTTATATGATAGACAACATAAAATGGCAGCCATAGCAACATCTTCAAATGATCGGTACATACACTGTCCTTTCGTAACCACTTATCGGTGAATCGGAGAAAGAGCCATCAATCACTTTTCAACATGTTTTAGTTATAGTATTTCAGCACTACATCGAGAGAGGCTATCTTGTAAATCTGCATTATTTTGCCGTAGTCTTTCACTTCTATTTCCATAATTTCTAATTGTCAGCGTAAGTACGCATTGTCGCATTCAAAGCTGTGTTTGTTTTCATGGTTAATGTTTTGTCTAGCAGAAATGTCACATATTTCTTAAAAACAATGAGCCTAAACGAAAATGAGTAAATCCTTGTAAACATTTCACCGACCGTATAAAAAGTAGTCTAACTGATGAAAATCTTAATAATAAGAACAGTAAATACACTAAACATGGAAAATCACGATAACAGTTTACAAGCATTTATTCATGTTCGTTTCGTCTCATTGTTTTTAAGAAATATATGACATTTAATTCCTAACTTATTAGTTGTCTGCTGTGGTTTGTACAACTGGAGATCGTGCAGCAAAGCATTATTTTTCACTTACGAACATAATCTAAAAAAAAAAAAATCTCTGTATATACTGCTAACAACAGCATCGTCTTGTACTAATTCGCCAGTTGCTCACAAAAATTCACATTGCCGTAAACAACCTTGTTTTCACTCGTAAGCGAAATTACCACACACTACAGTATGGCAATTGCCGGCTACTGAAAGCCGGTTGGGTTCACTGAAACATCATCGCCACGATTTGCGTCTGCGCACATACCTCGTGATCCCTACTGTGTAGTCTGGGTTGTGTGATTACATCCTAGTTCGCCCAGTGCCACATGTGGCTCAGAGGAATGGACACTGACAGATATGAAAAATACGCTTTTACAACCTTTGAGCGAAAAATAGTACGCAAAATTTATGCCGCAATAAGGGAGGAGAAGGCTGAAGAATACGCTATAACACTGAGCTACAAGCATTAACACAAGAAAGAGATATAGTCTAATTTATCAAATTACAAGGCAAAAGAAGGCTATGTCACATGGAGATAGTGGCGGAGGAAAATACAATAGGCGATCCACTTTACTAGATGAAAAGGGAGACCTAGATGAAAGTGGATTGATGATGTAATGGAAGATCTCACGAGTGTAGGAGTTCAGGGGTGGAAAAGAGCTGCAAAAAACAGATAAGCATGCAGAAAAATAGTTGAAGAGGCGAAGTCTCCCAAGGGCTGCAGCAGTACGGAAGAAGAAGGAGAAGACGTGGTCCGTCCATTGTGCGGAGTCTGCGAACGGTTCCAATGTGAAAAGATCGTGGAGGGTCCAGCGCTGCAAACTTACTAAAACAGAAATGGAGGATATTTCAAAAGTTGCGTTCTTTATCCCTTCGTTGCCTGAACTATCAAAAACACACACGTATTTCCCAGTTTATTCATGGATAGCAACAGTAAATAGTAACAATAAAACAATGAATTTTTTCGTAATTTTAAATGTGTTTTGCCATTTTATGATGGTGGTAATTTATAGTATCGTCTGATTCTCTAGTGCCTTGCCGATCAACTGTTCTCAGTACAGCACCTTGCCAAAGTAACGTATCCAAATATCTTAGACTGCACTAAGGTTACAAAGCCGCGAACATTAGGAAGGTATTTACACAGTTACCCATCATCATCATCATCATTTAAGACTGATTATGGCTTTCAGCGTTCAGTCTGGAGCATAGCCCCCTTATAAAATTCCTCCATGATCCCCTATACAGTGCTAACATTGGTGCCTCTTCTGATGTTAAACCTATTACTTCAAAATCATTCCTAACCGAATCCAGGTACCTTCTACTTGGTCTGCCCCGACTCCTCCTACCCTCTACTGCTGAACCCATGAGTCTCTTGGGTAACCTTGCATCTCCCATGCGTGTAACATAACCCTACCATCTAAGCCTTTTCGCCCTGACTGCTACATCAATAGAGTTCATTCCCAGTTTTTCTTTGATTTCCTCATTGTGGACACCCTCTTGCCATTGTTCCCATCTACTAGTACCTGCAATCATCCTAGCTACTTTCATATCCGTAACATCAGCCTTGTTGATAAGGTAACCTGAATCCACCCAGCTTTCGCTCCCATACAACAAAGTTGGTCAAAGGATTGAACGGTGCACAGATAACTTAGTCTTTGTACTGACTTCCTTCTTGCAGAAGAGAGTAGATAGTAGCTGAGCGCTCACTGCATTAGCTTTGCTACACCTCACTTCCAGTTCTTTCACTATGTTGCCATCCTGTGAGAATATGCATCCTAAGTACTTGAAACCGTCCACCTGTTCTAACTTTGTTCCTCTTATTTGGCACTCAATCCGTTTATATTTCTTTCCCACTGACATTACTTTCGTTTTGGAGATGCTTATCTTAATACCATAGTCCTTAAATTTCTGATATAGCTCAGAAATATTACTTTGCAAACTTTCAATCGAATCTGCCATCACAACTAAGTCATCCGCATATGCAAGACTGCTTATTTTGTGTTCACATATATCAATCTCGCCCAGCCAGTCTATTGTTTTCAACATATGATCCATAAATAATATGAACAACAGTGGAGACAGGTTGCAGCCTTGTCTTACCACTGAAACTACTCTGAACCATGAACTCAATTTACCGTCAACTCTAACTGCTGCCTGACTATCCATGTAAAGACCTTTAACTGCTTGCAAAAGTTTGCCTCCTATTCCATAATCTCGTAGAACAGACAATAACTTCATCCTAGGAACCCGGTAATATGCCTTTTCTAGATCTATAAAGCATAGATACAATTCCCTGTTCCACTCATTACACTTCTCCATTATTTGCCGCAAGCTAAAGATCTGGTCCTGACAACCTCTAAGAGGCCTAAACCCACACTGATTTTCGTCCAATTGGTCCTCAACTAATACTCGCACTTTCCTTTCAACAATACCTGAGAAGATTTTACCCACAACGCTGATTAAAGAGATACCTCTGTAGTTGTTACAATCTTTTCTGTTTCCATGTTTAAAGATTGATGTGATTACTGCTTTTGTTCAGTCTGAAGGAACCTGTCCCGACTCCCAGGCCATTTCTATTATCCTTTGTAGCCATTTCAGACCTGACATTCCTCTGTATTTGATGAGTTCCGACTTAATTTCATCCACCCCAGCTGCTTTATTGCACTGCAATCTATTGACCATTTTCTCCACTTCCTCAAATGTTATCCTATTTCCATCATCTTTCCTATCCCATTCTACCTCGAAATCTGAAACATTACTGATCGTATTTTCACCTACATTGAGCAACTCTTCAAAATATTCCCTCCATCTGTCCAAGGCCTCCACAGGATTCACCAGCAGTTTTCCTGGCATGTCCAAAATACTTGTCATTTCCTTTGTACCTCCCTTTCGAAGACTGCTAATTACACTCCAGAATGGTTTTCCAGCAGCTTGACCCATAGTCTCCAATCTGTTTCCAAAGTCTTCCCAAGATTTCTTCTTGGATGCTGCAATTATCTGTTTGGCTTTGTTTCTTTATTCAACATAACTTTCTCTGTCTACCTGAGTTCTAGAATGTAGCCATTTTTGATACGCCTTCTTTTTCCTCTTACAGGCTGCCTTGGCTGCGTCATTCCGCCAAGCTGTTTGGTTCATCCTACTTTTACACACTACTGTTCCAAGACATTCTTTAGCCACTTCTAGTAACAGTTACTATAAGTGGAGTTCAGAAAAAATATTTTTAATTTCGTCGCAGCGGAGAAATACTCCACAAAATAAACATCATGTGCTTGTTAGAGACTAAACCTTTCTTTTACTACATACATCAAATATTCCTCTGTTTACTGCAAAAGTGACAAAACTAACACCTTTCTTTTCTAATTTTACATCCTCTGGCACCAATTTCTTCCTTTTGTTGCATATATTGCTTTCTGTCAGGATATGACTTTTCGCTCTGGGACTGATATGCTTCGCATTCATCTGTCTCGTCAGTCCCTGAGCAACATTTCTCCTAAACTGTGGCGTTGGGTAGCCGCGGGGTCTAGCGCCTTGCACTGTTCGCTCGGCTTCCCCTGTCGGAAGTTCGATTCTTCCCTCGGACATAGGTGTGTGTGTTGTCCTTTGCGTAAGTTAGTTTAAGTTAGATTTTCGCACTTTCTGGAGGCAAACATTACTCCTGCTCCATGGTAATTAAAAGCCAAATACACAATTTTGTCGTCTTTCAACAAAGTACCCCAATTTCAGAGGATGACATCGTCTGATGAAAGTCGCCTCTTTTCATTTCACTAGAACGTGAAAGGCCTGACGAGAAAGTTTTCTTTACTCTTGCCCTCCAGGAAAGAAAAAGTGAGTAAAAAGGTTATCAAATGCCAGTCTCCTGTTTTTGCGCCTAAATATCTCTGAAGACATAAATATAACTCAACGCACAATTTTCAGATTCCCTCTCCAACGCTTCATTTCTCGTTTGATAAAATTCAAAGGCAAGAATGTAGCTATTCACGTGTGCAATACGCCATTGGTAGTACTCGTGTTGTACAAGCTTCATTCCTTTGTCCTGTTTCACCAAATCTCTTACTTTGAAGAAAATGATCGAGGTATTACGTTTCCCCTGTTTCCCGTCAAGTTTAGGCTCAAATATCTTTCTACTTTTGGGATGGTTTTCATGTAAGCAATCATTGATCCCTTGTTTTTCACATTTCCCCACAGTTAAAGATAAACTTATTTTGAGATCCATTCGTGCACATTCCATCAAAACTCTCAAAATTTGCATCAAAACCTAAATAGTTTTAAAAAATCTCCTCAAAACCTAAACCTGCACGATTACTGGCATCATTTGCATCAGTGTTATTGTCATCATCATGCCCTACTTCCATAACGTCCATATCATCTGGTAAATCTTTTAGAAGAGCTGCAACAATTATGTCGTCTATTAGTATTGCCAAAGCCCAAAAACAGGCACTTCTCTGTGAAACAATATTTACAGTAATGAGAACTCCTACTAACACTAAAAGGAGCCGGATTCTTGTGTAACTAGGTCGACAAAGCTAGTGAAACGCAGAGAGAAGTGTCAAATACAGCAACAAACGAGGGGCTTATGTGACAGTACACGAAAAATGCACATAAGGCCAGGTGGTGCTCTCACGGATACTGTACAATAAACGGTAAGGATCTTGTGGTACATGCGCAGTAGTAAGCTGCGCCGCTGACTTGCGCTCAGTAGCCCTCAATTATTATAACCTATCGTGTGGTAATTGTGTTTACAAGTGAAAATAAGGCTGCTTACGGCAGTGTGAATATTTATTAGTAACTGTCAGTTGAGTACAGAGTTACACCGTAATTATCAGTGTACAGAAGTATTTTTAGAATAACTTTTTAAGTGGAACATATATATGTTGGAAACCAAACCTGCTATCAACAGTCTAGACAACAATTTGGTAGTACTACATAATGAAGCCAACGGTAAGACCGTAAATCTGTTAGAAGAACTGGAGATATACCTCCATAAAACCGAAAAAACCGGGATAAATGCTAAATGAACAAACAGATTTCGGAAGTCACAGTTATTTCAGTAATTTTAAAGACCTATTCTGAAGTCATTCACTGCATATGTCAATAGTTTAATAATTAGATCTCTGGAACTACGAATAAATTCATCTTTGATCACACCATGTTCAGCAACATCTGAGAAGTGTTTACAAACGTGTGTATGCAAATGTGCAGCTTGAGTGAAATGATACGCATGATCAGGATAGAGAAAAAAATGTGTGATGGTATTAAAAAGTTGAAACCGCTCTTCTTGGATTATGTGGCAAGTCTACACTGTTCATTTTTTCCACTATTTCGCACACATTTTCCGCACTTTACTTACGAAATTCATAACATAACATCGAACCCTTTCGTGACAGGAATATACATTTCATCTCACTGAAGAACAAAAATAAATCATGTATTAAGACAAGTTACACCAGATGATGGATCATTAAGGTCCTCAGTGCATTCTGTATTTAATAAAACATGAAAATTTTTGACCGTAGTCTGCGTACTTAGCTGGGTGGCAACGTGCTCGCCTCCCATGCAAGCGGGGCCGTGTTCGATTCCCGGTCGGGTTGGATATTTTCTCCTCTCGGGGACGGGATGTTGCGTTGTCCTTATCATTTCATCCTCATCACCGGCGCCCAAGTCACCCAATGTGGCGTCGACTGAAACAAGACTTGCACTTGGCAGCCGAACGTCCCCAGATGGGGACTCCCGCCCAACAATGCAATACGATTTTTTTTTGCCCGAAGGCGTTTTTTAATTCAAACTTCCAGTGTATTGAATACATCCAAATTTGAAGCTGCAAAATATGGATAAAATTAAAATAATCGTTTTCTGTGCGATTGCCAATTGTACTAACCACAGAAGACAAGCAGTCTAAGTAAGTTAGGGATTAAGTTTCATATACTTCCTAAAAACAATGAGACAAACCGAACATTGATAAATGCTTGTAAACCTGCACATTCGTTTTCAGTTGAAAATGCTCGTGTCTGCTCAGCACATTCTCTTGATTCGGGTTATGAAAGGGATTTGAAAAACTGATGTTGCACCATCCTCCAGTGCTGATTTAGGGCGTGGTAATGAGCCTAATAATAACAGAAATATTCGGGCGCAAAACGAAGCTAACATAAAGAAGTAGAGTTACCAACTAATGAAGAAAATAATAATAGACCAAAACGTCAACGTTGAAAACAAACACAGCTGTGAATGCGACAATGCGTGCTTACGCCAACAATTAGAAATAATGGAAACAGAAACAAAAGACCTCAGCCAAAAAAATTTAGATATATAGGATCGTCTCTGTCGATGTAGTGCTGAGTTACTAAACTGAAAATATGTTCAAAAACTGATTCAGTGTTCTTTTTCTGTATCACCGACAAGTGGTTATAAAAGGACAGTGAACTTACAGGTCATCTGAAGATATTGCAATGGCTGAGACTTTATATTACCTATCTTATAAAGAGTTACCTTTAGTTAGGAATTCGCTGTAATGTGTCTCTTATAGATACGGATTTTCTTCAGAATGAAAGCTATCAGTAAGGGGAAAAACGCAAAGGTAGAAAGCAAACTGAGAGTGACCAAAAACCAAAGATTAGAGAAAATGAAAAAGGTTGCACATAACTTCCCAGGATAGAAAAAGAAAACAACTTAACAGAATGAAAGAGTTTATAATGACCGTATAGGGGCTTCTCAGTACTGCAAGTCCATGAGGTCTAAGCCTGCATGAGCCTCTTCACCCAGAAAAAAATTCAGTACCCTCTGAGGTGGTGAAAGACGTTGACGTCCTTCAGAAACTTTATATAAGCATTTCATCGACAGTAGAACAAAAATTGACTAACCAATGCAAAGCATAATAATAATAACAATAATAAACTAAAACATGGAAAATCTCGATTACATTTAAACCAGAGTATGAGTTAAATACGTGTGCGCAGCATGCATATAAGTGGGGCGTAGTGAGATGTTTCACGGTGACAACACAGCTCACAGACCGCCTGCTTATGACCCTTACTGTGCATTCTAGTGTCCGCAGATACTCTGAAGTAACATACGATTTTCGGCTTTTTCGTAAATAAAAACTACAGATTTAATTAAAGAACTGCATGTAGCGGCGTAGCTAGCATGAGTGGCACCCGCGGCAGATATCAGCGACGTCACTTCACTAATAAAAACTCTCAAAACCAATAAAACTGGATACGTGTCAAGAAAGAATTTAATAAGAAAAATAAACGTCTTACAGTCATTAATCATCAAATTGCAATATACACACACCAAAAAAAGTTTTGCATCACTTCGGTTCCGAGAGTTCCGGAACCTACATAGAAAATTGGAATACAGATCAACACGATCATCATTTCCGCCCTTTTTATTGCTAATGAAAAGCACACATTGTATGTTGTACCACAATACAGTGAAACCTTCCGAGGTGGTGGTCCAGATTGCTGTACACACCCTCTAAAACACAGTAGCACGTCCTCTTGCATTGATGCATCCATGTATTCGTCGTGGCACCCTATCCACAAGTTCATGAAGGCATTGTTGGTCCAGATTGTCCCACTCCTCAATGGCGATTCGGCGTATATCCCTCAGAGCGGTTGGTGTGTCAGTGGATCACGTCATACATAAATAGCCCTTTTCAGTCTATCCCAGGCATGTTCGATAGGGTTCATGTCTGGAGAACATGCTGGCCACTCTAGTTGAGCGATGTCGTTATCCTGAAGGAAGTCATTCACAAGATGTGCACGATGGGGGCGCGAATTGTCGTCCATTAAGACGAATGCCTCGTCAATATGCTGCCGATGTGGTTGCACTGTCGGTCGGAGGATGGCATTCACGTATCGTACAGCCGTTACGGCGCCTTCCATGACAACCAGTAGCATACGGCGGCCCCTGATAATACCACCCCAAAACACCAGGGAACCTCCACCTTGCTGCACTCGCTAGGCAGTGTGCCTAAGGCGTTCAGCCTGACTGGGCTGCCTCCAAACAGGTCTCCGACGATTTTCTCGTTGAAGGCATGTGCGACACTCATCGGTGAAGAAAATGTGATGCCAATCCTGAGCGGTCCATTCAGCATGTAGTTGGGCCCATCTGTATGGTGTCGGGGACCTCGCCATGGACGTGGGCACTGAAGTTGCTCAAAAATGGTTCAAATGGCTCTGAGCACTATGGGACTAGACTTCTGAGGTCATCAGTCCCCTAGAATTTAGAACTACTTAAGCCTAACTAACCTCAGGACATCACACACATCCATGTCCGAGGCAGGATTCGAACCTGCGACCGTATCGGTCGCGCGATTCCAGGCTGTAGCTCCTAGAACCACTCGGCCACCCCGGCCATCGAAGTTGCTCATCGTGCAGCCTATTGCACACAGTTTGAGTCGTAACACGACGTCCCGTGACTGCACGAAAAGTATTACTCAACATGGTGGCGTTGCTGTCAGGGTTCCTCCGAACCACAATCCGTAAGTAGCGGTCATCCATTACAGTAGCAGCCCTTGGGTGGCCTGAGCGAGGCATGGCATCGACAGTTCCTGTCTCTCTGTACCTCCTCCATGTCCGAATAACATCGCTGTGGTTCACTCCGAGACGCCTGGACAGTTTATTTGTTGAGAGCCCTTCTTGGCACAAAGTAACAATGCGGACGCGCTCGAACCGCGGTATTGACCGTCTAGGCATGGTTGAACTACAGACTACACGAGTCGTGTACCTCCTACCTGGTGGGATGACTGGAACTGATCGGATGACGGACCCCCTCCATCTAATAGGCGCTGCTCATGCATGGGTGTTACATTTTTGGACGGGTTTAGTAACATCCCTGAACAGCCGAAGGGATTGTGTCTGTGATACAATATTCACAGTCAACGTTTATCTTCAGGAGTTATGGGAGCCGGGGTGATGCAAAACTTTTTTGGATGTGTGTATATAATAGTATTGTTTTATTATGCATTATGCGTTAGTATATCGTATTACATGCTATACATTAGTATACAGTATTATTCTCTATGCATAGATATACATTTTTCAGATAACTATTTGCTAAAGCGAGACACAACACTATAAATTTGTTTATTTATAGCTTTAACAGCCGCCAACTCTGATGTGACATCCTCAAAATTGATATTTTGTGGTGCCTCATGTTCGATAGACCTTGTGCAGCATCTCTGTTGTCCAAATTTTCTTGTTGATCACATAATTCGTCAACTGCAGCGACAATCCCATCAAAAGTTTCTCCCAGTCCTTTAACTGCAGCACAATGAGCACTCCAATGCGTTGTTGAGTCTTTTAACAGATACTTTGCTCCGTTTAATCAGAACATCCCAGCGGCTAGTGGAAGCAGGAGCAAAGGTAAAAATGGTCTCGACTGTTCCGAAAAATGTTACACAAGATACATTTTGCGCAACGGGATGTTGGCCACATAAATTAACTGATTGATCAAAACATCCAGCAAAAATGGCTTTATTGTTCTTTGTTTTAATAAAAGCTTGTAATTCTCCATATACTCCGCTCATAACAGTTGCATCGTTATAACGTTGTGAGCATCACATCATAACGTCTAAACCGTCATTTTCAAACTTCGTAACAATTATGTCACTTAGATCAGCGGTTTTTTTTTCCTTTAGAGGAAACAATCCAAGTAATGCTTCCACATCTCTATTATCAGCTTTCAAACTCCTCATCAATGTGTGGGACGTAAGCTGTGCTATCAACCATAACACCAAAATATTTAGACGATTTAATTTAATTGATAAGCGTAGACTTTACATGATTCGCTAAAGCCTATATAAATTCATTCCGTACGTGCGACAAATATGACACTTTTTGAGGTTTAGCATGTTCCAAAGTCAAGATGTGTTCGTTCAACGCTACATCATACTTTGAAAGCAATTCCACTAGTTCTAAGAAATTGCCTTTATATGCAGCACTTGTACTTCATCATGTCCACAAAATGCTAGGTTTTGTTCAGGCAAAAAAAGTCATATTCAATAACCTTGATAAAAGATGCTTCCCCTTCTGTTTTTAAATATCTATTAATTTCAAGGCTGCGTCATCTATTGTTTTATGCAATTTGAGTCTCATTTCCGAAGTTTTCCACTTTTCAAGATTTTCTCGGTGTTCGTCTGTAGTTTCCTGGTCTGCCACTTTAGGATTCAGTTTCCTCCACTTCTAAAATCCAGTCACAAATATAGAACTTGGTTAGCACTACTGGTGATAGCAAACAAACAACAGTAGAAGCAGAAGAGGTTGTTAGTTGTTGGAGAATAAACCATCCAAGACCTCAGAATTTTCTAGCGTCACCTTAAAAAACCATTCCTTTGAAAGATACCGCACGTCGCCTTTTGTTTATAATCCGTTTAGATGAGTGTCAAATGCCCTTCCCTGTTTTGGAAAAGGTCACTTCCTTTTCTCATGAACGCAATGCGAACATTATCAGGAACAGGTGTGCTCCAGTAAGAGACACGTCTCCCCAAGTCCTGCAGTGATTCATTTACACCGAAGAGCCAAAGGAACAGCTACACCTGACTGATATCGTGTAGAGCCCCCGTGAGTACGCAGAAGTGCCGCAACACGACGTCGCATCGATTCGACAAATGTCTTAAGTACTGCAGGAGGGAACTGACGCTATGAATCCTGTAGGGCTGTCCATAAATCCGTAAGAGTACGACGGGGTGAATGTCCCTTCTGAACAGCACCACCCAAGGCATCCCAGATGTGCTCAATAATGTTCATGTATGGGGAGTCTGGTGGCCAGCGGAAGTGTTTAAACTCAGAAGACTGTTCCTGGAGACACTCTGTAGCAATTCTGGACGTGTAGGGTGTCGCATTGTTCTGCTGGAATTGCCCAAGTCCGTCGGAATGCGCTATGGACATGCAAGTAATCAGATGGGATGCTTACGTACGTGTCACCTGTCAGAGTCATATGTAGACTTATCAGAGGTCCCATATCTCTCCAAGTGCACGCGCCTCATACCATTACAGAGCCTCTATCTGCTTGAACAGTCCCCTGCTGACATACAGCGTCCATGGATTCGTGATGTTGCCTCCAAACCCGTACACGTCCGTCCGCTCGATACAATTTGAAACGAGACTCGTCCGACCAGACAACGTGTTTCCAATCATCAATAGTCCAATGTCGGTGTTGAAGGGCCAAAGCGTGACGTAAAGCTTTGTGTCATGCAGTCATCAAGGGTATACGAGTGTGCCTTCGGCTCCAAAAGCCCATATCGACCATGTTTCGTTGAATGGCTCGCACACTGACACTTCTTGATGGCCCAGCATTGAAATCTGTAGGAGTTTGTGGAAGGTTTGCACTTCTGTCACGTTGAACGATTCTTTTCAGTAGTCGTTGATTCAGTTCTTGCAGAATCTTTTTCCGGCCGCAGCGATGTCGTAGATTAGATGTTTTACCGGATTACTGAGATTCATGGTACACCCTTGAATAGTCAGTATTACAGGAAAATCCCCACCTCATCGCTACCTCGGAGATACTGTGTCCTATCACTCGTGCGCCGACTATAACACCACATTCACACACCACATTCAAGCTCACTTAAATCTTGATAACCTCACATTGTAGCAGCAACAGCGCCAGACAGCTGATGCTGACCGCAGCGCCGTAATCTGTCTGTTTACATATCTCTGTATTTGAATACTCATGTCTATACCAGTTTTTTTGGCGCTTCAGTGTATATTATTACAATATTTGATAGTAATAACATTGTCAGTATTATAACAGTCATTTTCAGTATTTTTTCTGATTCGTTTTCTTCACGGGTTATCATCATACCTGTATTGCCGCTGTTGCCTTGTGAAGATGAACTGCTATTATATGAATCATTCCTTGCATCAACGTGAGAATCAGTTTCTTTGATGAACTTTGGCTATCATCAGTTTTTGTAACATATTAACATGGTGCCAAATATGCTCTGAAGTGTATCAACTTTAGCCCATTTTGCTGAAATCCACTGTTTCTTTTAGATGTATGAACTCCTCAAGGCATCTGTATTGTATTAGATCTTTGGTATGCGAGCCTATAAAACGTATTGTCAATTGGTATAGCCGACTCATATACAGAGCACCGTATACATAAAGTCCGCGAACACTTTCAATTATTTATTGCACAAGAACTAAACATTGTACAGATGTCGTAAATATTGAATTTTGAAGAGAAACTCTGAAAGTTTTTTTTATAAACATTCGATATGCGAACCGTGAGTGATCCAGCAGACGTCAATACGGTAATCCAATGCTTGCCATACCCGTCCCAGAATGGCATCGTCGACTGTGGCAGTCGCGTACCGTATTCTCTCCCGGAGCTCTGCTACATCACGTGGTAGAGGCGGTACATACAACATATCTTTAATGCGTCCCCACAGAAAAAAGTTACACGTAGTGAGATCTGGTGGTCGGGGAGGCCATTTTATGGAACAGCTGTTCCCTTCTGTAGCAAGGCCGATCCACCGATGCGGCATCTCCGTGTTCAGATACCCACGGACTTAACGATGAAAATGGAGTGGAGCCCCAGACTGCTGAAAGATGAACAGAGACGCCGATTGAATTTGAGGCATCAGCCATTGCTGCAACATATCCAAGCAGAAATATTCAGTGACAGTGCTCTCCGCGAAGAAGAATGGCCCGTACAGTTTTCGACGTGACAAGGCACAAAAACCATTTAGCTTTGGGGAATCACGCGCAAATTCAATGCATTCGTGTGGATAGTTTGTACCCTAGATTCGACAGTTATGCCTGTTCATTTTCCCCATTAGTGTGAAAAGTGGCTTCGTCGCTAAAAGTTGAGCGATCAACAATGCCATCCCCACATCCCCATCGGCATTCAGTTGTTGCAACTGCTAACAAAACTCAAAACGGTTGTCTTAGTCGTCGCATTGAGCTTCTGCACTGGCTCCGATTTCAATTAGATAGCTTCTGTCGCTGGAATTTCCATACTGTCATTGGAGCCATTTAGAGTTCTCGGGATGAACGACGCACAGATTTCTTTGGACTCCTTATGTATGTCTCACGAACGCGCTCCACATTCACTTCAGTCACACTGGGACGTCCGCTTCTCTTCGTCGGGCACAAGCAACCCGTCATAACGAATTTGTTGTGTAAGTGGTAAATGGCCTTCTATGTTGGTGGTTTCTTACTGTACTTGGTTCTAAAAATCCGTATTTTTGTTGAACTTCAGCAAAATGTTTCAAATGGCTCTGAGCACTATGGGACTTAACATATATGGTCATCAGTCCCCTAGAACTTAGAATTACTTAAACCTAACTAACCTAAGGACATCACACAACACCCAGCCATCACGAGGCAGAGAAAATCCCTGACCCCGCCGGGAATCGAACCCGGGAACCCGGGCGTGGGAAACGAGAACGCTGCCGCACGACCACAAGATGCGGGCGAACTTCAGCACACAGAAAGCTCGCTCCGCACCTGAACTCGCCATGTTTGCGAGTAGCGCTGACTATCGGCAAATTACCAAACTACGATGTGGTGGTATACATGAAAAAAAAAAAAACTTTCAGGGTTTCTCTTCAAAATGAAATATGTATGATATCTGTATAATGTTTGATTCTTGTGCAATAAATAATTAAAAGTGTTCCCAGACTTTATGTACACTCTGTATATGATACTGTGTGGAAAAAAGTGATGAAAGGCAGTGACAAACAGATATTTTTTACTTTCAAGAAAAGCATTAGTTAGCGTGGTGTTTCGTTAAAGCTTTCCAGTTGCCAGACAATGGCCTTCCCTGAGAACTATCTGTCTGCTACTGTACATTCTATGTATTCATTGTTGTTGGTAAACGGAGGCGCATAAACAGTTTTTTTATAAACCCCACAAGAAATAATCACTTGCAGTCAAGTCTGGTTACTTTGGAGGCCAGTAACGCAAGGCTTAATCATTTGGTCCAGTGTGACCGATCTATCTTTCAGTAATCCTTTGATTTAAAAATTCCCTGACTTCGAAATGCCAGTGTGGCGGTGAACGATCCTGTTGGTAAGTGAAGTTCGAATCAGTCTCCAACTACGGGAAAAGGAAGTTCTCGACCATGTCGAGAGATGTGCTTCCTGTAACAGTGTTCTCTGCAAAGAAAAATGAACAATTCACCTTATCCCTTGAAACTGCACAAAACGCGTTAAATTTTGGAGAGCCTCTCTCATGTTGTACAACTTCGTGTGGTTGTTCCGTACCCCATATTCTCTCATTATGACGGTTCAAAAATGGTTGAAATGGCTCTGAGCACTATGGGACTTAACTTCTGAGGTCATAAGTCCTCTAGAATTTAGAACTACTTAAACCCAACTAACCGAAGGACATCACACACATCCATGCCCGAGGCAGGATTCAAACCTGCGACCGTAGCGGTCGCGCGATTCCAGAGTGAAGCGCCTAGAACCGCTCGGTCACATCGGCCGGCGTTATGACGGTTCATCTTTTCATTTAAATGGAATTTTGTCTGGGCACTAAACACAAAGCGTGAAAGAAAACTTATCCTCCATCTTGCAAGAACGAAATTACCTACTCCACACGTTGTTGTTTGTCACCTTCTCGAAAAGCTTGCATTAGCTGAATTTTGTTTGGATTCATGTGTAAACAAACGTTGGCGCAACACACGCAAGGCGGACATCGGGGGCATGTTGAGCTGTCGAGCTTCACGGCCAATGGATTTCTGCGGATTCCTTGTGAAACTATGGCAGTTGGGTTCGACGTCTGTGTCAGACACTCGCGGACGGCTTGACGATTTGGTTTTACACAAACAACCTGTTTCTCGGAAATGTTCATGCCATCGTCTGGTGCTCTGTGCTATAGGAGGATTCACACCGTATCTAGTACGAAAGTCACGATGAAGAATTATTACGGACCCGAACTGCGCATAACGTAGAACAGAAAACGCATTTTGTTGTCCCGGCACCATTTTTACTAGAACTGAAGTGGGCGCACACTGCTGCTGCCTAGCAGGAACTATGAGAAACCCGAAAGATTGCTGTTTCCAACAGTATGTTGTTCACGCACATATCTCAGATAACATAACAGTTATGATTTTTTTTAATCGGATGATTCTTTTTGAGACACCCGGCATATAAAGGATTACTCGCATACCGTTGTCACACCCGTACGGGTGGCACCCGGGCGGACCGTCCCCGTCTCCCTCTCAGCTACGCCACTCGCTGTGTTAGAAGAAAATATGACTCAAACTTCATCGTATCTGTGCTAGTAAACACAAAAGTTGCTAACAGTTGTGTGACGGTAAACAACACAAATACAGTCTCTCCAAACAAACCTTCAGCGGTCGCCAAAGTTCATACAAACATACCAGGTGATCAAAAAGTCAGTAAAAATTTGAAAACTGAATAAATCACAGAATAATGTCGATAGAGGGGTACAAATTGAGACACATGCTTGGAAAGACATGGGGTTTTATTAGAACCAAAAAAATACAAAAGTTCAAAAAATGTCCGACAGATGGTGCTTCATCTGATCAGAATAGCAATAATTAACATAACAAAGTAAGACAAAGCAAAGATGATGTTCTTTACAGGAAATGCTCAATATGTCCACCATCATTCCTCAACAATAGCTGCAGTCGAGGAATAATGTTGTGAACAGCACTGTAAAGCGTGTCCGGAGTTATGGTGAGGCATTGGCGTCGGATGTTGTCTTTCAGCATCCCTAGAGATGTCGGTCGATCACGATACACTTGCGACTTCGGGTAACCCCAAAGCCAATAATCGCACGGACTGAGGTCTGGGGACCTGGGAGGCCAAGCATGACGAAAGTGGCGGCTGAGCACACACGATCATCACCAAACGACGCGCGCAAAAGATCTTTCACGTGTCTAGCAATATGGGGTGGAGCGCCATCCTGCGCAAACATCGTACATTCTAGGAGATGTTAATCAGCCAGGCTGAGGATGATGCGATTCTGTAACATATCGGCGTATCTCTTTGTTTACATCTCTTCTTGTCCAAACTATTCATCGCCCACGTTTCACTTCCATACATGGCTACACTCCATACAAATACTTTCAGAAAAGACTTCCAGACATTTGAATCTATACACGATGTTAACAAATTTCTCTTCTTAAGAAACGCTTTCCTTGCCATTGCCAGTCTACATTTTATATCCTCTCTACTTGGACCATCATCAGTTATTTTGCTCCCCAAATAGCAAAACGCCTTTACTACTTTAGGTGTCTTATTTCCTAATCTGATTCCCTCAGCATCACCCGACTTAATTCGACTACATTCCATTATCCTCGTTTTGCTTTTGTTGATGTTCATCTTATACCGTCCTTTCAAGATAACAAATTACTTTTTTCGTCAAGAGTGACGCCCCAATATCTGCATGTTTCGGACGCTTCTTCGTACGGAGACACTGCCTGACTTTACGCTGGGACTTGTCACCGGCTCGCTTTCATGTAGAACGCACGCACCAGGTGGTGGACAAGGCGCTGCCCGACCTGATGGGGCTGCCGTCGGACGAGCAGGCGTTCCGGGACAGGCGACGGCAGGCGCTGGAGCTGGCGGACTTCAACCGCGAGCAGAAGGACGAGAAGCTGGGCCGCGACCGGCGCTGGCGCGAGGACAAGCTGGCCTGGGAGCGGCGCTGGCTGGACACGCTGGAGCGCGAGGCGCAGGCGGAGAGGCGGCGGCGCGCCGTGATGCAGCACGCGGCGCAGGGCGGCCTGGTGTGCTCGTGGCGCGACCAGGCCGCCGGCAAGGGCCGCCGCGACGCCGACGAGCGCGCCTTCCTCTCGCGCCCGGCCGGCTTCGTCATCACCGACATCTGCCCGCGCTGCGAGCGCTGCTTCCGCCGCCTCGGCTACCCCTCCGAGAGCATCAAGAAGTGACCGCGCCGCGCCGCGCCGCGCCGCGTGGTCGCAGGACAGCACGTTATTGGCAAATTTTTGACAAAGATATTGTTTCCTTCTGTTGAGTCTTGTGTTATTATGTTCCGAATAAATTATTATCCGTTAATTAAGCTCATCCATTACGGATGTTCTAAAACCCGGAGCTGTACACTGAATATAAAGACAGAAAACTGTAGCCAGTCAATTTCAGATTATTTTTTTTTTCCTTGTTCATGTGAACAAGTTTTCGAGCATTTTCAATTTCATGTTCAGATGGAGCTAGATTTGCGGTCTACCAAAACTATGCCTCAGTAGCTTTGATATACTACACAAGTGACGTAATAAATAGTAGTATTACCAACGCCGTAACCGCAGTGGTAATACCAGTTCCCGTCTCACCGATGTTATGCACTGTCGAACTTGGCTAGCACTCGGATGACTGTCCGTCCGGGCCGTTGCACTCGGCCCTCGTGAGGTCAGTTCAGGAGCACCTTGACTGAGATGCAGTGGCTCTGGTCACGAAAACTAGCAGCAGCCGCGAGTGCGCTGAGCACATGGCTCCATATCTGCATCCAGTGACGCCTATTGTTGAGGATGACCTGGCGGTCGGACGGGAGCGCTGGCCGTTCCGAGGCCTGTTCGGGCTGAGTTTATCTTTTTAAATGGTAGTATTATCGGCAGTACTCGTAGCGAAAGAAACATAAATGACTGTGTAAGAGGGAACCTGGGAACCGACAACTTCTTTTTGCTTTTTTGTTTTACGTGTAGTTAGAACCTGTCGTCATTCAGTGTTAGTCCATTGTGTATTTTACATCATTACAGAAAATACATTGCATTTTCTATGTAATTCACATTAGCTGATCACGTAACTTCTGCAAAAAACAATTATTTTTCATACAAGCACAGTTAACATGCACGGACATAAGAAAAAATATATATAATTGATGTTGTTATTTGGTACTCAATAGAATGTTCTTCATCATCTCAAAGGCAAGAGTTTCCTGTTACTACTGATAAATGCGAAAGTTAATTATAAATAACAGACGTGTGTTTTATGTCAGGTCGACGAAGCATTAAAGGAATGTTTGATATACTTTTAATTTAAAAAGCCACACCCCTCCCACACTTCTTAATGTGCCATGCTTGTATGACTCTGTCTAGCCATGAAGACACAGCTATGTCTTTTATGTTGTACTTTCTTTTTATTATGAGTCCTTTAAATGGTACGAATACAAACATGAGGTCCATTGCACAGAATGACTTCATAAGCTCTATTCTCTGTATTTGAAGATGGCAGCTTCGTCCTGTGGAAACCAATAACCCAGTGCACATACTCATGGTCAAAGCAATAGAAAAACTTCATGTCAGAAGCTTTCTTTACTTTGAATTAATTAAACGCTCTCCAGCTGACAATCCCCATTACAGTCGGAGGAAGGCAATGGCATACCACCTGCACTAGGACCTTGCCTAGTACAGCGGTGCGAGTCTCCCACATCGTCCCCTATTCTCCTCGGAGTATGGGACCTCATCATCATCAATCGACAACGTCAGATATTTATATTTTTGAGTTTTTATTTAACTTTTTGATTCACAAAATTACATTTTCTAGAGCCATATGATAAATATGTGTTGTTTTCTTTATTTTACCTGCATCATCATCACTGTTTCACATTACAAATCAAAACTTGAATTAAACACTGATAATTTCTATTTTGATACCTATTACTGTTTATTTTTAAGTAATAGACAGGAGGATACGTAGAGCAAAAATTTCTGTACGTTACCTAGCCCTTTATATATCCTCACTCAGTTCCCAGACCGTTCACTGATTCCAGTTTTTAGGAAAATCTAGAAAGACACTGATCGCATATGCAAAAAAAAAGTGATCGTTATGAGGTAACGCCTGATAGGTATGCAGCACACCTAACGTGCAGGTAATGTGGGTATGACTTACCTGATCAAAGTTACAAGGGAAACTACCAGAGTCTACACTTACTTATCATAGTCTACAATAGCCTACAGTAGTTTTACAGCTCTAGATGGGTACCATAAGAGTTTTTCCCATTTATGGGAACAAGTGCTGATTCGAAAAGGGACTGGATGCAGTTTTCTGTATTTGTATTTTGATTAAATTATTACTTGTTGGATGCAAGTGGAGTTCTAGCAGTTGTACTGTGCCAGTGTGGGTGTCAAGGACTTATCGAGTGACAGACGCTTCATCAACCAATCAATACACTCTTCATGACCATTGTATCAAGCAAGCCACGTGCGTACTGTCAGTCAGTCCTGAACAATATCAAATCAATAAAGTGTGTTGGCTCTAATAGAAAAGCAGTAAAATCCTAATCGGAAGCCCAGCCACTTATGTACTGGGATCAGTACCAATAGGAATGCTTTAAATGTTAACGTAACCAATACCACATAAAAATCCAAACCAGATTAGGTATCTTATACAGAACGACTTCCCAGGTTTATTAACATCAGTTATTAATAGTTATCATCGTTCACCAAGCCTTCGTTCTGGGTTCTACTAGAAGTTAGTGTGGTTTCTGTAGCTAGACGTTACTACTTGCCCTCCAGTGTACTACTGGTAGGTGGATGTCATTGACAGCTTACAGGTTACACTGATGTAAGAGCTAGTAACGTTGGACGTCAATCGTCGATCAAACTAGATACCTAATTGGTAACAGACACCAAATTTTCGCATCCCGTAGAAAATCGCGCCTTGCTCACCCTTCACGTCACACTACAAACGATAACGTAACTACAGTACAATTATTAAATGTAATCTGACGACAAAGAGCTAATTCTTCCTAAGAAGACGAGGTTCCGATAGACCACTGAAGTTGCACATTATTCACTCATCAGGAGAAAAACCCCTTATTACTACTGCCTGGGATTATTATTTATGGAATTGCCTTTAAGATACATCAAACTGATCGACACTAACAAGACTTATGGTTTAGTGTGTGACATTAGTACTAATCAATCACACTGTGGCTTCCAAAACCTTTTCCTAAGTTTGCCACATATGGTATTATAATAAATTAGAACAACCTTCGTTAATCAAACTAAAATATTAGTATTTCACTGAAACTAAAAACACGCGACAGTAGTTTCCTGTATCATTCACAGCAAAGTCCAAAGAAGCAAACCGTCATCTTACCCTAAACCCATGCTAACAAGTCCGATTCCACCAATATTTTATCAATCAGGTATCAATGGCCCTTAAAAAGCCGTTTACTTAGTATTTACTTTCGAGTTCCTTACAAATTTTTACATCGAGAAAGGCTGATCCAAGCTTCATTTTTCGTTACAGTTATATGTAAAGTTTCGTTTACTCACACACCATTGCTAACACCAGTTGTCAAGATAATGTCAATATCTATATGGCAAAGCTTACAAGCACACTACACTTCTTGTTAATAAAGTAACTTTCTTTATTGTAAAACATGACTCCATAACTAATGGTCATTTAGAAGATTATTATGCACTAATACTAATAATACTTATTTTCTTTCACGTTTTGTCAAATCTGGAAACAGTAAATTATAGTGACCCTTGCGGGCTTTCAAATAGAAAATGAATGTAATCAGATGGCCCTCAACTACGTACCCTCAGACTCAAAGTTGAGATATTAAATGTTTTGGCTGGTTTCGTTGTCTAGCGGCTGGGATACGTAGTTGCCGCATTACAAGCCAAATACTGCTGAGTCTACAATGTACAATATGAATAGAGACATGAATCGAATGGTTGAAGGTTCCTATCACTCGGCAATTGCGAATTTTGAACGTAATATAGACATTTTTAAATGAAAGATTGCAATTAAATAAACTCTGCAGGTTCTATCTTAACGACTTTAAGTGATGAGTACAATAGTAGAAATACTTTTGAGAACGCGGTATATTTGTGCCATACACTTATTGGTGCCAATGGTCTACATCTACAGCCATACTCCGCAAGCCACCTGACGGTGTGTGGCGGAGGGTACCCTGAGCACCTCTATCGGTTCTCCCTTCTATTCCAGTCCCGTATTGTTCGTGGAAAGGAGGATTGTCGGTATGCCTCTGTGTGGGCTCTAATCTCTCTGATTTTATCCTCATGGTCTCTTCGCGAGATATACGTAGGAGGGCGCAATATACTGCTTGACTCTTCGGCGAAGGTATGTTCTCGAAACTTCAACTAAAGCCCGTACCGAGCTACTGAGCGTCTCTCCTGCAGAATCTTCCACTGGAGTTTATGTATCATCTCCGTAACGCTTTCGCGGTTACTAAATGATCCTGTAACGAAGCGCGCTGCTCTCCGTTGGATCTTCTCTATCCCTTCTATCAACCCTATCTGGTACGGATCCCACACTGCTGAGCAGTGGGCGAACAAGCGTACTGTAACCTACTTCCTTTGTTTTCGGATTGCATTTCCTTAGGATTCTTCCAATGAATCTCAGTCTGGCATCTGCTTCACCGACGATCAGCTTTATATGATCATTCCATTTTAAATCACTCCTAATGCGTACTCCCAGATAATTTATGGAATTAACTGCTTCCAGTTGCTGACCTGCTATTTTGTAGCTAAATGATAAGGGATCTATCTTTCTATGTATTCGCAGCACATTACACTTGTCTACATTGAGATTCAATTTCCATTCCCTGCACCATACGTCAATTCGCTGCAGATACTCCTGCAATTCAGTACAATTTTCCATTGTTACAACTTCTCGATATACCACAGCATCATCTGCAAAAATCCTCAGTGAACTTCCGATGTCATCCACCAGGTCATTTATGTATATTGTGAATAGAAACGGTCCTAGGACACTCCCCTGCGGCACACCTGAAATCACTCTTACTTCGGAAGACTTCCCTCCATTGAGAATGACATGCTGCGTTCTGTTATCTAGGAACTCCTCAATCCAATCACACAATTGGTCTGATAGTCCGTATGCTATTACTTTTTTCATTAAACGACTGTGGGGAACTGTATCGAACGCCTTGCGGAAGTCAAGAAACACGGCATCTACCTGTGAACCCGTGTCTATGGCCCTCTGAGTCTCGTGGACGAATAGCGCAAGCTGGGTTTCACACGACCGTCTTTTTCGAAACCCATGCTGATTCCTACAGAGTAGATTTCTAATCTCCACAAAAGTCATTATACTCGAACATAATACGTGTTCCAAAATTGTACAACTGATCGACGTTAGAGATATAGGTCTATAGTTCTGCACATCTCTTCGACGTCCCTTCTTGAAAACGGGGATGACCTGTGCCCTTTTCCAATCCTTTGGAACGCTACGGTACACCGCTGCAAGAAGGGGGGCAAATTCCTTCGCGTAGTCTGTGTAAAATCGAACTGGTATCCCATCAGGTCCAGCGGCCTTTCCTCTTTTGAGCGATTTTAATTGTTTCTCTATCCCTCTGTCGCCTATTTCGATATCTACCATTTTGTCATCTGTGCGACAATCTAGAGAAAGAACTACAGTGCAACCTTCCTCTGTGAAACAGCTTTGGAAGAAGACATTTAGTATTTCGGCCTTTAGTCTGTCATCCTCTGTTTCAATACCATTTTGCTCACTGAGTGTCTGGACATTTTGTTTTGATCCACTTACCGCTTTGACATAAGACCAAAATTTCTTAGGATTTTCTGCCAAGTCAGTACATATAAGTTTACTTTCGAATGTAAATAAATTATAAGTCGAATAACAGGGAAACAATAGATTCCTACTGCACGTAAGTACTTATGAACTACAACATAGCTCGCGAGATATTCACTTCTAAAAGTACACTACGTATTCATTATAGAAGCCACGGAAATCTCACAAGTGCACAAGTCGGCACTCCGAAGTATTTCTATCTGTCGCGACCACGCGCAAACCGCTCCACACTCTGCAAGTCTCTCTCGACCGTGCGTCCGCCGCGCCGTCGCGTCCAGCACTTTCCATGTCCTCTGCCGTACTGTCCAGAACTGCCGCACTGCCCGTGTCCTGTGCGACCCTCCCTCACGCGGCAGTGTTCCGAACTCCCTCGTATCTTCTCCGGAAACGATGCTCCTCCCCTACCTCCACACGTTTCTCTTAGTAATGAGCGCTGTGATTGCCTAGAGCGCTCCCTCCATGTCTCCATGCCAACGTACACTCACAAACATAATGAAACATATTCGAAATACTGGATTTACATTTAAATACTTGAAATTAAATAACTATTCCTACGGCTGGACCATAAACACGCTCTAACACGCGTTATTAAATACATAAACAATTAAATAAGCGTATATAAAAAGAAAAGAAGCAAATGGTAGGCCAAGAGCCTAATGTTTCTGTGCTTTCTAAAACACAGTAAATATTTAATCAGTTTCTTCATGAGTAGTATATATCGGTATAAACAAAGACATAGATGAATAAATATATTTATAAGCTTGCTGCTACCGTTATTTGTGTATCTGTGGAGTACTTATGGCCTGACACGATCGATAGTAATTGACCACTTTGACTTCCAATAACTCATGTACTATTCAAGTTGCATGCCTATAATTAATACCAATTTAGGTTTACACTACTAGCTTTCTAAAGACATGTAGATCGAAGAAATCGGATGAACCGTTTGGATTTTGGAAATTAGTTGCTGCGTGTTACTTGTATAATTTGCAGTCAGATACTAAACTTTAAACTAATAAAGATATTAAAAATCTGATTATCAGAATCGTCGTACAAATAATGGTATTGTACATGTTTCTTTTTGACGTATCGTGATTCATCTGGCTACTATTAATTTCTATACGAACTGTGAAATGTTTTCCATTAAGGTTTCACAAAGTCCGCCATCTTTGGCACTCCCGGCGTGTCTCCTTCATCAACACAGCGTCACAATGTAACTCGCAGCCACGCGGCCGGACCATGCGCTGGGGCTACCCCTGTCGTCCGTCTAACGTTCGCCACCACGTGTTTGCTGCCGGGCCCCGACTGGCCGAGCGGCCTCTGCCGCCACGCCAACTTAGATTATTTTCACGGCGCCACAGTCCGCCCGTTACCTCATATCCTCCAACATGCTTTCTTCGTTTCTGATAACTTCCTTCTCTCCCAAGTCACACCAAGTTCGTTATCTTCAATATTCCTACTTTTCAAACGAGCTGTTGTTGTTGTGGTCTTCAGTCCAGAAACTGGTTTGATGCAGCTCTCCATACTACTCTATCCTGTGCAAGCTACTTCATCTCCCAGTACCTACTGCTACCTACATCCTTCTGAATCTGTTTAGTATATTCTTCTCTTGGTCTTCTTCTACGATTTTTACCCTCCATGCTGTCCTCCAATACTAAATTGGTGATCCCTCGATGCCTCAGAATATGCCCCACCAACCAATCCCTTCTTCTACTCAAGTCGTGCCACAAATTTCTCTTCTCGCCAATTCTATTCAATACCTCCTCATTAGTTATGTGATCTACCCATCTAATCTTCAGAATTTTTCTGTAGCACCACATTTCGAAATCTTCTATTCTCTTCTTGTCTAAACTATTTATCGTCCACCTTTCACTTCCATTCATGGCTACACTCCATACAAATACTTTCAGAAACGACTTCCTGACACTTAAATCTACACTAGATGTTAACAAATTCCTCTTCTCCAGAAACGCTTTCCTTGCCATTGCCAATCTACATTTTATATCCTCTCTACTTCGACCACCATCAGTTATTTTGCTCCCCAAATAGCAAAACTCCTTTACTACTTTAAGTGTCTCATTTCCTAATATAATTCCCTCAGCATCACCCAATTTAATTCGAGGTCATTGCATTATTCTCATTTCGCTTTTGTTTATGTTCATTTTATATTCTTCTTTCAAGACACAGTCCATTCCGTTCAACTGCTCTTCCAAGTCCTTTGCTGTCTCTGATAGAATTACAATATCATTGATGAACCTCAAAGATTTATTTTATCTCCATGGCTTTTAATTTCTACTCCGAATTTTTCTTTTGTTTCCTTTACTGCTTGCTCAATATACAGATTGAGTAACATCGGGGAGAGGCTACAACCCTGTTTCACTCCCTTCCCAACCACTGCTTCACTTTCATGCCCCTCGACTCTTATAACTGCCATCTGGTTTCTGTACAAATTGTAAATAGCCTTTCGCTCCCTGTATTTTACCCATGCCCCCTTCAGAATTTGAAAGACAGTATTCCTCTCTACATTGCCAAAACCTTTCTCTAAGTCTACAAATGCTAGAAACATAGGTTTGCCTTTCCTTAATCTATTTTCTAAGATAAGTCGTAGAGTCAGTATTGCCTCACGTGTTTCAACATTTCTACGGCATCCAAACTGATCTTCCCCGAGGTCGGCTTCTACCAGTTTTTCCATTCGTCTGTACAGAATTTGACTTATTAAACTGATAGTTGGGTAACTCTCACATGTGTCAACACCTGCTTTCTTTGGGATGGGAATTATTATATTCTTCCTGAAATCTGAGGGTATTTCGCCTGTTTCGTACATGTTGCTCACCATATGGTAGAGTTTTGTCAGGACTGGCTCTCCCAAGGCCGTCAGTAGTTCTAATAGAATGTTGTCTACTCCCGGAGCCTTGTTTCGACTTTGGTCTTTCAGTGCTCTGTCAAACTCTTCACGCTGTATCATATCTCCTATTTTATCTTCATCAAGATTCTCTTCCATTTCTGTAATATTGTCCTCAAGAACATCGCCCTTGTATAGACCATGTATATATTCCTTCCACCTTTCTGCTTTACCTTCTTTGCTTAGAACTGGATCTCCATCTAAGCTCTTGATATTCATGCAAGTGTTCCTCTTTTCTCCAAAAGTCTCTTCAATTTTCCTGTAGGAAGTATCTATCTTACCCCTAGTGAGATAGCCTCTACATCCTTACATTTGTCCTCTAGCCATGCCTGCTTAGCCATTTTGCACTTCCTGTCGATCTCATTTTTGAGACGTTGGTATTCCTTTTTGCCTGCTTCATTTACTGCATTTTTATATTTTTTCCTTTCATCAATTAAATTCAATATCTCTTCTGTTACCCAAGGATTTCTAGTAGCCCTAGTCTTTTTACCCACTTGATCCTCTGCTACCTTCACTATTTCATCTCTCAAAGCTACCCATTCTTCTTCTACTGTATTTCTTTACCACGTTGTTGTCAATCGTTCCGTAATGCTCTCCCTAAAGCTCTCTAGAACCTCTAGTTCTTTCAGTTTATCCAGGCCTCAAATTCCCACCTTTTTGCAAAATGTTCAAATGTGTGTGAAATCTTATGGGACTTAAGTGTTAAGGTCACCAGTCCCTAAGCTTACACACTACTTAACCTAAATTATCCTAAGGACAAACACACACACCCATGCCCACGGGAGGACTCGAACCAGCTTTTTGCAGTACCTTCAGTTTTAATCTACAGTTCCTAACCAACAGATTGTGGTCTTAGTTCACATCTGCCCCTGGAAATGTCTAACAATTTAAAACTTGGTTTCTGAATCTCTGTCTTACCATTACATGATCTATCTGAGACCTTCCAGTATCTCCAGGCTTCTTCCATGTATACAACCTCCTTTTATTATTCTTGAACCAAGTGTTAGCTATGATTAAGTTATGCTCAGTGCAAAATTCTACCAGGCGACTTCCTCTTTCATTCCTTACTCCCATTCCATATTCACCTACTACGATTCAAATGGCTCTGAGCACTATGGGACTTAACATCTGAGGTCATCAGTCCCCTAGAACTTAGAACTACCTAAACGTAACTAACCTAAGGACATCACACACATCCATGCCCGAGGCAGGGTTCGAACCTGCGACCGTAGCAGTTCCGCTCACCTACTACGTTTCCTTCTCTTCATTTTCCTACTATCGAGTTCCAGTCACCCATGACTATTAAATTTTCGTCTCCCTTCACTATCTGAATAATTTCCTTTATCTCATTATACATTTCATCAATCTCTTCGTCGTTTGCGGAGCTAGTTGGCATATAAACTTGTACTACTGTGGTAGGCGAGGGCTTCGTATCTATCTTGGCCACAATAATGCGTTCACTATGCTGTTTGTAGTAGCTTACCCGCATTGCTATTTTCCTATTCATTATTAAACCAATTCCTCCATTACCCGTATTTGATTTTGTATTTATAACCCTGTAGTCACCTGACCAGGAGTCTTGTTCCTCCTGCCACCGAACTTCACTAATTCTCTCTATATCTAACTTTAACGTATCCATATCCCTTTTTTTTTAATTTTCTAACCTACCTGGCCGATCAAGGGATCTGACATTCCACGCTTCGATTCGTAGAACTCCAGTTTTCATTCTCCTGATAACGACATCCTCTTGAGTAGTCCCCGTCCGGAGATCCGAATGGGGGACTATTTTGCCTCCGGAATATTTTACCCAAGAGGACACTACCATCATTTAACCATACAGTAAAGCTGCATGCCCTCGGGAAAAATTACGGCTGTAGTTTCCCCTTGCTTTCAGCCGTTTGAAGTACCAGCACAGCAAGGCCGTTTGTCTGGCCTCTCAGCAGATACCCCTCCGTTGTGGTTGCACCTAAGGTGCGGCTATCTGTATCTTTCTTTTTACCTCCCTGAGGTTACATTTCGACAGTGGACGAGACCAAAGACGACCACACACCGCGCTGGCATACGGGAAAGAAGCTGAGGGGCATCCAGAGAGCAGGCTAACACTATCCTGACGACGAGGCGGCCACGAACGAAAATACATTAATTGCTAAAAGTGTTAACTATAGTTACTCCCCCGTGAAGTTTGTTGTAAAGAATTCACTGCGCTTCTACAGGAACAACGTTGTAGATGGTTAAAATAACAGAAGAGAACAAATGACATTTATTTCGCCACATTAAGGTCGTCTTTGCACTAACAGGGGTTCACAATGCTGAAACCAAAAGTTTTGCTCACTTGCCTATTGACATAAAATGCCTAACAGACAGCAAAGCAAAATTTGAAACTAAACTGCAAACTTTTCTCTTTGGTAACTCCTCTTATTCCGCAGAAGACTACCTATTACTGTAATGTGTAAATGGTGGTGACTAGAAGTTACTGACTTACACCTGAATGTCTTCAATTAAAAAATAAAAAACAAACTAATAAATAATTAACATGGAGGCACATTTACAAGAGAAACTGATGTTAATGTAAAATCAATACTTGTCGAGAGAATGATACATGGAACATGAAACCGACTAACAACTGGTATATCACAAAGGATGATATAGACTGCTATACTTGGAAAACCTCAAAATGAAATTCAAAAGTAAAACGAAGCAGATGATCAAAGTAGCAGTACATTCTAATTGTTTGGTTATTCCTGAAAAACTGACGGAGTTAACGGCGAGAAATATTCCTGGAAAAGGAAGTAAACAGGCTACTGTTGGAAAGGTAGGCGTAAATGTTACATCATTACTAAAAATATGCCCTTTACACAAGTTAAAACGAAATATCAGTTTCACGGTGTCTCGGCGCTTGAAACCGTTCCATGAATCAAGTTTATAGTATTGCACAAAGCTGAAACAAGTTTAATAAATATGTTTTTTACCCTATATATTGCCATTATTGGTCGCACACTGATTGACGCATCCTAAGTAAGATTTCAAAATGAAAAGATGAGTAACTACAACGAAATCAATGTACTAATAATCTAATAAAACAAGAACTCTATTCTGCATGGAGTTACACCGCTGTGCAGTTCTGTTTCTTTGACATTTCAGTAATAGTTTAGTTTGTTGATGTTATGGTGTGTATGGTTTTATTGAGTGTTGCTCAGTTTCAGCAAGATTACACTAAAACTAGTTACTTATTATCAATGTAACATGAGGTTTCACTTAATCACTGCTTTTCCCGGCTAATGGTAGTTATTTGTTAAAGAAATCTCTACCTGGGGACATATAGCAATTTGTTTATCAAGAAGTGTAAATGGCACTAAGCTCATGCACAAAAGTAATCATATATAACCAGCAAACAAGCTACATGTATGAAAAGTGATCTGAACTAAACCACAGTAATGATTTTCAGTCATTTTCATTGCAATTGTATAATAGTCTCTTTAGCAGTTACAGATCGCTCATCGAATTTAACGCTACTGTTATTCGAAGTGACAACACTTTTCTTTAAGCAAAATGAACACTTTTGTCACACAGTACCACACGCACACAACACTAATGTGTTTTTTCCTGTCAAAATATTTCATAAGAGTTGTCACGAAATAACCAGGCTTCATACATCAGCAGATAAGAATTTATATCACGTAATATGTTTCCAGAATGAGATTTTCACCCTGCAGTGGAGTGTGTGCTGATATGAAACTTCCTGATAAATTAAAACTGTGTGCCGTCCTCACAGCTGTATCTGCCAGTATCTCGTCTCCTACCATCCAAACTTTACAGAAACTCCCCTGCGAACCTTCTGCAAGGTCCGGCACGCAGTTTTAATCTGCCAGGAAGTTACACGTAATACACTCCTGGAAATGGAAAAAAGAACACATTGACACCGGTGTGTCAGACCCACCATACTTGCTCCGGACACTGCGAGAGGGCTGTGCAAGCAATGATCACACGCACGGCACAGCGGACACACCAGGAACCGCGGTGTTGGCCGTCGAATGGCGCTAGCTGCGCAGCATTTGTGCACCGCCGCCGTCAGTGTCAGCCAGTTTGCCGTGGTATACGGAGCTCCATCGCAGTCTTTAACACTGGTAACATGCCGCGACAGCGTGGACGTGAACCGTATGTGCAGTTGACGGACTTTGAGCGAGGGCGTATAGTGGGCATGCGGGAGGCCGGGTGGACGTACCGCCAAATTGCTCAACACGTGGGGCGTGAGGTCTCCACAGTACATCGATGTTGTCGCCAGTGGTCGGCGGAAGGTGCACTTGCCCGTCGACCTGGGACCGGACCGCAGCGACGCACGGATGCACGCCAAGACCGTAAGATCCTACGCATTGCCGTAGGGGACCGCACCGCCACTTCCCAGCAAATTAGGGACACTGTTGCTCCTGGGGTATCGGCGAGGACCATTCGCAACCGTCTCCATGAAGCTGGGCTACGGTCCCGCACACCGTTAGGCCGTCTTCCGCTCACGCCCCAACATCGTGCAGCCCGCCTCCAGTGGTGTCGCGACAGGCGTGAATGGAGGGACGAATGGAGACGTGTCGTCTTCAGCGATGAGAGTCGCTTCTGCCTTAGTGCCAATGATGGTCGTATGCGTGTTTGGCGCCGTGCAGGTGAGCGCCACAATCAGGACTCAGGACTACATACGACCGAGGCACACAGGGCCAACACCCGGCATCATGGTGTGGGGAGCGATCTCCTACACTGGCCGTACACCTCTGGTGATCGTCGAGGGGACACTGAATAGTGCACGGTACATCCAAACCGTCATCGATCCCATCGTTCTACCATTCCTAGACCGGCAAGGGAACTTGCTGTTCCAACATGACAATGCACGTCCGCATGTATTCCGTGCCACCCAACGTGCTCTAGAAGGTGTAAGTCAACTACCCTGGCCAGCAAGATCTCCGGATCTGTCCCCCATTGAGCATGTTTGGGACTGGATGAAGCGTCGTCTCACGCGGTCTGCACGTCCAGCACGAACGCTGGTCCAACTGAGGCGCCAGGTGGAAATTGCATGGCAAGCCGTTCCACAGGACTACGTCCAGCATCTCTACGACCGTCTCCATGGGAGAATAGCAGCCTGCATTGCTGCGAAAGGTGGATATACACTGTACTAGTGCCGACATTGTGCATGCTCTGTTGCCTGTGTCTATGTGCCTGTGGTTCTGTCAGTGTGATCATGTGATGTATCTGACCCCAGGAATGTGTCAATAAAGTTTCCCCTTCCTGGGACAATGAATTCACGGTGTTCTTATTTCAATTTCCAGGAGTGTATGTTGCTTGCATTCCTAAAAGTTCACTGTATTCACAGTCTAACTGGAATTTATTACCTCAGAGTGGACTCTGGGCCACCACTACACAATTATTACCTCAATTATGACCAACAGCATTTATGTCTGTATAGAAAATCAATTTAAAACTGCCGCTGTAATATTTCACTAAGATGCCAGCTAACTTAAGACAACCACTTATCCATTCTGCTTCAACCACTGTTTTACTACTAACAAATAATATACATTAAATCTTTTTTTACCTTCACTGTATGCATTACATTTGAAAATATTTCTCAATGTTAATCGCTTGTTATTCAGCATTTACCAATATACCGCGCTGTAGATCAATAGTGCTAATGGCTGCGCTCTTTTGTAGCTGAGCAAAAAAATTGACATTTATACAGGAGAACTCTATTTTTCAAGTATTAAATTAGCAACGTAGTACAGTTTTTTTTACAGGTCTCTTTGTTACGAGACACCAATCACATCCTACCAGTACAATAGTTCCAACGAGAAGAAGGATTTTTCTAGAAGAATCATAGATAACAAAACAATGAGATTTCCATTATCTTTTTCCATGGGTATTGGTTGAGAAATAATTTTTTTTACAAAATATTAAATTCTAATTGACAATAATTATTTATTATTTTATTAATGACGAAATCCTTTTCATTAATATCAAGAGAATACAATAAACGGCTGAAAGCAAGTGGGAACTAGCCGTAATTTTTCCCGCGGGCATGAAGCTTTTTTGTATGGATAAATGATGATGGCGTCCTCTTGGGTAAAATATTCCGGAGGTAAAATAGTCCCCCATTCGGATCACCGGGCGGGGACTACTCAGGAGAACGTTGTTATCAGGAGAAAGAAAACTGGCGTTCTACGGATCGGAGCGTGGAATGTCAGATCCCTTAATCGAGCAGGTAGGTTAGAAAATTTAAAAAGGGAACTGGATAGGTTAAGAAGGGATCGGTTGGTAGGACATGTTCTGAGGCATCAAGGGATCACCAATTTAGTATTGGAGGGCAGCGTGGAGGGCAAAAATCGTAGAGGGAGACCAAGAGATGAATACACTAAGCAAATGCAGAAGGATGTAGGCTGTAGTGCGTACTGGGAGATGAAGAAGCTTGCACAGGATAGAGTAGCATGGAGAGCTGCATCAAACCAGTCTCAGAATTGAAGACGTCGATAACAACAGAGAATACAATTAATGTTCATTCACATTCCACACACAGTGCTGTCGTGAATATTATTCTGAATAAAATATCGGCGTGGATATTACATTGCCCCTTCGTCTGAGAAAAAAACTAGTTTATGTATTGTATACTTTTTATCGGACCACCATATCCAAGTTGCTTTTTGATCACTTTCACTTCATCAACACACTGTTCTCATCATGCCAATGCAAAGATATAACATGACACAACTAGTGTTGATATGATAGTGTAAATGACTACAGTAACTGTAAAATCTTGGAAAATGTGGCGGAGACTTCCCGGGTTAACCTATCCCCCCCCCCCCCCCATCTGGGTTCACTGGATCCGGAAAACCGGGAACAAAACCGTCCAAGGGGCTTCAAGAAAATACAGCTAGCTACTCTTATGTGTCAGGCTTGACATGTTTATAACAGATAATATTTTGAACACGAGTATTTATGTTTGTGTTTAGTTGTATCAGAGGTCAAGAGATTCTTTAACAGAGGTTTGACAACGTTCCTGATATCCAGCAGTACTCCCGTATAATTATGGAATAATCAGTACACCGGGAGAAGCTTAAAACATCACAACATCCGTATCATTTACTTAAAGACCACTCCATGGCCCTTGCATCTACTCTGCTTTAGTTGATTATAGTTGGGGTGGGATAGGGAGGGGGAAGGAGCAAGGTTATATAGGAATACCCGCAGTTAACTGCAGGCAGGGAGTAGGAAAATAAAAAAAAGTTAATGTAGTTCAAAATAACAAAAGTTCATATAACGATTCCCTGACGACGACGCGTAGCCGCCCCCGCGTCGAGCCGCAGGATCGCAGACACGTGGAAACCGCTGGTGAAACGCCCCCGACCGCGTGGATGGAGCGTCGGCCACACCCTGGTCTGGATCTGTTGCTGTCTGGAAGTATTGCTGCAGCAGGTCCTGCTTCGCTCATTCCATGTCCCGCTCGTATAATGTGGGTACGTGAAATGTCGAAAAGTGGTGCCAGTAACAAGGTAATTATTATATTCATCCTGTGGAAGAAGTGTTAGTTTCAAGTTCACTTTCGTTCACACGGATTCATACAGTTTGTTTTCGGACTATGTCCTGCATCTCAACACCGTTCATTTGAGGATAGTGATTCGCTGTCAAATTTAATTAGCTATACACATGTACGACACTGCACCGTTTATCATTTTGGTCTCCATCGTGTGCTCTGTTAATTTTCTGCGGTAAGCAAACATTTCCGCGAGGCGCTGGGTAGCCAGCGTTGCATTATACCGTCACGACCCCTGGTTTACGAAACCAGTGCTCTACCAATGAACTAAGAAGGCGGCGGCCTTCCGTTTGTGAAATGTCCTCGAATTGTCACGTCATCATGCTGGATCTTACAGCCCTCGACCATATATCGGATTTGGTACACAGCGGCTACTGGTGGTGTCCACATTGCCGTTTACCAACTCTCTTGACGGTTTCACCCTTATTGTTGCCGCGCTGCTGACTGTACAGCGTGTCTCGTAACATTTGGCACGCGAAGATGACTCGTAGCAGCTTTATTTGAGGTCTGAAATTTTGTATAAATTTTCATACTGGTAACAATTTTTCAATGTCCATGTCGTTGCAGCTAACTGTTACACATAACAGGAACTATTTGACTTTTAGTCTGATCACGAGGTGTGACCATTAATTGCACGCGTTGATCACGTAGGCTGACGTGAGGATCAATGAGCTACACTTGACGGGATGTATCTGGAACGTCTTAGGTGATTAGAAAGTTAGTAGACAGGAATAGAATTAAATACTTAGCTTTAATTCAACATCAGCAGTAAACATCGATCTTGGCTTTGTACAATAATATTTACAAGTGCAGTTAGAGACTGAACTGAGAATACTCCTTTACAATTCTGATTGCTTCACACATATAGATCAATTGTCAATGTATAAACTGTATGTGGCGCTTGGCTGGGTCGATGCTACTGACTTATATGAAGGCTATGCTAACTAGCGTCTCTGCGAATGAGATCTCTGAAGCTATAAGAAGTGAACCATTCCCATTAAAGTCGGCTGTAGAACCAGCCAAGTGACGGCGCTTGGTCTGCTATCGTCAACAGTGGCGACTCGCGGGTCCGATGTCTGACGGACCGCGGTCGATTTGTAGCCTACAACCTAACAAGTATGGTGCCTTGCGAGGACACCACACTAACATTTACCCTCTATGAGCGTTCATACGTTCAATGATCACAATTGTAATCACTGTTCATCACTTTCCTTAAAAGAAAACTCAGTTTTTCACGCTTCCACAAGACTTTCGTAGTTCTTGTGAGACAAGCTTACTGTCCTGACTGCTGCTAGTGTTTCATAAATAATACAAGAGGCAATCTTCTGTACAATTGACACTTTACAAAGTAATGATTTTTGTTCATGTTCGCATTGTTTCATATTGTAAAAAAATGATAACAAAGCTCATATACTCTCAAAAAAAAAAAAAAAAAAAAAAAGGCAAGATGACTGTTAGAATCCTCTACATTGTTCTGACCACAGGATCAACACTGAACTGTGTAGATACCAGTTCATTTCCATATTTGATGACATGTTCATTGATATTCATTCATATTCTTGTTGGAATTATTACCAGATTATGGGGCAGCTGTCCGTGTTCGGTTCACCTAACAAGAGAAAAGCTCATGAGAGCAAACGGCAAATATAACTGCGTAAGAATAAACGTACCCAAAACGGTGAACCACAGGAAAACGCTCCATAAAGAGCGAATGCGGATACAAACACCCGAACTCACACGCAATTAACATCCGTCACGTGTGTGCGTTTACATAGGTGGGGTTCATAGAAACATTCATCGCTCATTTACCCCCGTACATGAATAAACATAGTATATATATTGGCAATTTCTATAACCTACATAGAAAAGACAAGAAAATTATGTTTACTGAGATAGCATTTACACTAACTTGTATCTAGTAAATGAGCTTGTTACAGTGTAGCTACTGACGTGTGAGCTTACAGACTAGTACATTAAATCCATGAAATTACTTATGATAACATTTTCACGGTAACTACTGTTTACATATTTACATTTGCACTGAACGTATTTATTCTCTTTAAAGGGACACAAAAGTGGTTTCCTACTGCAAATATTTCTTAATGTTTCTACGATAATACAGTCCTTTTAGGTTCCCTGTAGTGGAACCTGGCCTAAAATAACACACCCTAAGCAAAACTGAGTCTGTACTCGATATTTATTTATATTTGTTTGTACAAAGTTGCAAACACGAAGATAAGTAACAAACACATGTTTTGGTACACAAGGTATTTTAAAAAAGAAAATATTTTTGCAGAAAATTAGCATTGCAAAATTACTTCAGTGCTTCATTTTACCCTAGTTAATGGGCGTAAAATAAAACACGTGTAGGTCATTTTCCCTAGTAAAAATACCATGTTATAAAGTATTCAGTCTTTGCATACGTCACATACAAATCTCTTAGCTGTCCTAGGAAGACCTGTGAATTCAGCATGTGTCCACATGGCACATTTTACAGACCGCAGCCAAGTCTCCCTAGGCTTAGAACGACTAAAAAGGTCGTTGCAGTGAATACAGGGAGCATCGTCCTCGTCAGTATCCCCACCCAAAATATCTGCTTCGTCTTCACTTTCATACCTGAATGTCAGCTGTCTTTTTGCATTTCTTCCCGCTTTTCTCTCTTCTAATGCTCGCTTTCCCGCAACCTTTGCTTGTAAATTTAATAGTTATGGACTACTGGTTAAAATTTGGGAACCATCCTATTTTCTTTTGCTTCGAACATAAGACCCAGAAGCTGATGGGACTGGTAATGTAACCTGTGCTGAAACTCGGGTATGTTGGGTCTGGTAGAGGGGTATTTGGGCTATTCTCACTATTTTCATTAGAACCGTATGGAAGTGTAACGTCTTCTTTTGAAGTCGAGTCATTCTGGATACGTTGTTCTTCTGAATGTGTTGGCTCAACTATATTCTCCACTGTAACTTCTCCATTGACAGTCTTTCGCGCTCTTCATCACTGTTTGTTACTAAAGAAGGCAAAAATTTATGCTCCGGAAATATTTGTGGGTTGAACGGTCAAATTCTGGTTTTCCTGAAACCACCTAAGGCATTACAAATAGTAGCAGCTTTCCCATATGCTTCCCAAAATATTTCAGCTCCCTGAAATTGAGTTATGACTCTTCCAGGATGATTTTTTAACCACATTGTGGCGGACTGATCTTAGTAAGTCTTCAGGGGACCATAGGAACATACATCTAGAGGTTGCAGCTTGTGTGTGCAATAAGGAGGGAAAGAAATCATAATTATGCCGTTCTCTCTCACGTAAGTGACTACTTCTGAGCCTTTATGCGTACTATGTCCATCTAATAGTAATAAAACCTTGTTATCTTTGCTTCCATTTGCATACTTTTGAAAATGTTTACGCCAAGTGAGAAATGAATCTCCTGTCATCCAGCCGGACTCACCAGGCAGCCCAGTGATCCTGTAGGTTGTTGTTGTTGTCTTCAGTCCTGAGACTGGTTTGATGCAGCTCTCCATGCTACTCTATCCTGCGCAAGCTGCTTCATCTCCCAGTACCTACTGCAACCTACATCCTTCTGAATCTGCTTAGTGTACTCATCTCTCGGTCTCCCTCTACGATTTTTACCCTCCACGCTGCCCTCCAATGCTAAATTTGTGATCCCTTGATGCCTCAAAACATGTCCTACCAACCGATCCCTTCTTCTAGTCAAGTTGTGCCACAAACTTCTCTTCTCCCCAATCCTATTCAATACCTCCTCATTAGATACGTGATCTATCCACCTTATCTTCAGTATTCTTCTGTAGCACCACATTTCGAAAGCTTCTATTCTCTTCTTGTCCAAACTAGTTATCGTCCATGTTTCACTTCCATACATGGCTACACTCCAAACAAATACTTTCAGAAACGACTTCCTGATAGATAAATCTATATTCGATGTTAACAAATTTCTTTTCTTCAGAGACGCTTTCCTTGCCATTGCCAGTCTACATTTTATATCCTCTCTACTTCGACCATCATCAGTTATTTTACTTCCTAAATAGCAAAACTCCTTTACTACTTTAAGTGTCTCATTTCCTAATCTAATTCCCTCAGCATCACCCGATTTAATTTGACTACATTCCATTATCCTCGTTTTGCTTTTGTTAATGTTCATCTTATATCCTCCTTTCAAGACACTATCCATTCCGTTCAACTGCTCTTCCAAGTCCTTTGCCGTCTCTGACAGAATTACAATGTCATCGGCGAACCTCAAAGTTTTTACTTCGTCTCCATGAATTTTAATACCTACTCCAAATTTTTCTTTTGTTTCCTTTACTGCTTGCTCAATATACAGATTGAATAACATCGGGGAGAGGCTACAACCCTGTCTCACTCCTTTCCCAACCACTGCTTCCCTTTCATGCCCCTCGACTCTTATTACTGCCATCTGGTTTCTGTACAAATTATAAATAGCCTTTCGCTCCCTGTATTTTACCCCTGCCACCTTTAGAATTTGAAAAAGAGTATTCCAGTCAACATTGTCAAAAGCTTTCTCTAAGTCTACAAATGCTAGAAACGTAGGTTTGCCTTTTCTTAATCTTTCTTCTAAGATAAGTCGTAAGGTCAGTATTGCCTCACGTGTTCCAACATTTCGACGGAATCCAAACTGATCCTCCCCGAGGTCTGCATCTACCAGTTTTTCCATTCGTCTGTAAAGAATTCGCGTTAGTATTTTGCAGCCGTGGCTTATTAAACTGATAGTTCGGTAATTTTCACATCTGTCAGCACCTGCTTTCTTTGGGATTGGAATTATTATATTCTTCTTGAAGTCTGAGGGTATTTCGCCTGTCTGATACATCTTGCTCACCAGCTGGTAGAGTTTTGTCAGGACTGGCTCTCCCAAGGCCGTCAGTAGTTCTAATGGAATGTTGTCTACTCCGGGGGCCTTGTTTCGACTCAGGTCTTTCAGTGCTCTGTCAAACTCTTCACGCTGTATCATATCTCCCATTTCGTCTTCATCTACATCCTCTTCTATTTCCATAATATTGTCCTCAAGTACATCGCCCTTGTATAAACCTTCTATATACTCCTTCCACCTTTCTACCTTCCCTTCTTTGCTTAGAACTGGGCTGCCATCTGAGCTCTTGATATTCATACACGTGGTTCTCTTCTCTCCAAAGGTCTCTTTAATTTTCCTGTAGGCAGTATCTATCTTACCCCTAGTGAGATAAGCTTCTACATCCTTACATTTGTCCTCTAGCCATCCCTTTTTAGCCATTTTGCACTTCCTGTCGATCTCATTTTTCAGACGTTTGTATTCCTTTTTGCCTGCTTCATTTACTGCATTTTTATATTTTCTCCTTTCATCAATTAAATTCAATATTTCTTCTGTTACCCAAGGATTTCTAGCAGCCCTCGTCTTTGTACCTACTTGATCGTCTGCTGCCTTCACTACTACATCCCTCAGAGCTACCCATTCTTCTTCTACTGTACTTCTTTCCCCTATTCCTGTCAATTGTTCCCTTATGCTCTCTCTGAAACTCTGTACAACCTCTGGTTCTTTCAGTTTATCCAGGTCCCATCTCCTTAATTTCCCACATTTTTGCAGTTTCTTCAGTTTTAATCTACAGGTCATAACCAATAGATTGCAGAGCATATAACAGTAACATGCTGTCCTCTCTCTGCACTGGTGATTGTCCCAACTTATTTTTTACCAGTTGCCGCAAACATTTTTTGAGGTTTCTGCACTGTTGAAAGTGCTGATTCGTCAACATAGCAGACTCAATATAATTTTTCTGTAATGTTTGTTGAAGAATGTTAAAAAACGTTTCTACTTGCGGTTTGTTAAAAGACTGGGCTCTAGCTGCTGAAGTGGGCTCTGGTTTTCTGAGAGAAATGTCTGGATTTCTCTTTCGAAATCCCCTAAGCCAATCCCAGCCTGCCATTCCATTGTGAGGCATTCTATTTTGCTCTGATAACTGAAAAGATAATTTCGTATAACGTTACATGTAAGACCAAACATTCGGGATTCTAAATCTTTTATGTGATCGACCAGCAATGTTTCTAGTCTCTTAGAAAATGTAGGGATGAATCGTCCCAAGTATTTGTCTGCTCCAGTGATCAGCCATTAGTTATAACCTAAGCCTACAAATATTTCTGTGTATAAAACATTTACTATATGTAATTGCATTATCTTATTAACACTGTTTCGTTGTTCTTAGTAAATTATAATTAATGTTATACGTAAATACAACAATAAACATTCAAAATATACGATTTATTTGCCAGGGTGAAATGGCACACTATATATGGGTAAAATGACCCAATGTTTCAGTACACCCAAGTAACCTGGACAGCCATTTTGTACTCGGAACAACAGACGCATGGCTAGCTTATGTCTATCAACAAAACTTTGTAGTCAACAAACAACGAAAAGAATACGGTTCCATGACCTTAACTTACATTTTTATAACAATATAATAAAGCAAGTGTTTAGAGCATTATGTGACTTCCCGATATTAGATCAACACCTGTTTATTACGTCTTTGAGCTCTAGCGCGGAATATAAACACAAGAGGCGCACGCCATTAATACAGTACCACTACGACCACTTTATGAATTGCGCACTACACTAGATTTAAAGCTGAGTACCAATCTATTCGAGAAACAAGTGGTGTGTCATTTTATCCTAGTATTTCATTTTAGGCCTGGTTGCCCTACTGACATTTTCTAGTACATGACATACGTGATGTGGAATTGAAATTATTTTAGGTGGTCCTTTTGATTAGCAATGCCTTGGGATGCGTTCTTAGCAATACTAATTCTTCGACACCGTATTCCTGTTTGTTAGTAAGTTTTTTTTTATCAAATTTCGCCTTGCAGAGTTCTTCTTGGCTACTTATATTCTGTAATGCCAAATCCATTTTCTCCTGATGTGTTATTTTTTTCTTCTTGGACCTTTGGTATGGCATTAGCCCATTCATTTACTTTGTTCTCTTGTTCGTTCATTAGTTCACATGGTGAAAAACTAGTTGATATGTGTGGTAAATTACTGTAGATTTCCCTGAAACTATTTAGGTATTCTACCCATTTTATGCCCAGCAAATGGCTACTATATCGTGAATTTGATGTTTCAGCAATTCCCCAGTTCAGCATTTTTCGGATTCCCTTCATTAATACATTTTTCGTTGTTCAGGGGACCCAGTATGAGCTCTACAATAGGCCTTATGGGGATAGACTTCCATATCATAAACATAATCTTTTATGATACCTGGTCGATCTGTAAATACTTCATGCTATCTGGATATCAGTTTTATTAATTGTCCAGTCTGTGAAGCGTCAATGCGAAATGTTGTTTCTATTAGTATGACACTTTTGTGGGTGATCATACTCTAACTTCAACAATTTTTATTTACCAACAGATACACCTTATTGTCTTGTCAGCGGAAGGCTCACACCAAACGCCCGATTCACCTTCAGCATTATTGGTCGATGCCGGTACTTAGGTACACATGTTCCCCGGGCGAGATCTATTATAGCCTCTCTGTCCTGTAAAAACTCCAGGTCCAGTAACACCAGCATTGATAAGTTTTCCATTAATAGGAACGTGCATATAATGCTATCATTTCCGTAAAAAAGGATGACTTGGGGCACTTTTTGTGTTTCCTTAGCTATTTCTCAGAGCCCATGCAACTTATGAAAGGAATAGGTATTACCCTAAATTCGGTCATTTGTTTTTATTTAATTTTTTGTTGGTGTACCAAGTCAACCCGCAGGGTGGGGTGACTTGGGACATGTGGGGTGACTTGGGATACCTACAAATAATTCCCACAAAACTGCATTCACCTCACCAAAGAGGTTCCTGGGGACAGTAAAAATGTTTTTCTTTTTTCATTTTAAATATGTGACACCAATTTTAGTGTCTTTTAAGATGAAATAATGAAAATTATGATCTATTAAAATTAAAAACAAATCTTGAAAAGTTATAAAAGAATCAAAAGAAATTTTTATGATATTTATTGTCTGAAAATAGTGTTTCACATATATAAAAGTACAAAAATGAATTGTTTCATGTTATTTTAATTAGAGTAATTAGATTTTTTCATAATTAGATTTTTTTCACATTAGGTGCTCTACAGTTTCATACGGGAACTTGTAACGACCACGACGAACAAAGAGGGGAACAAGTTTGCACAGAAATTGTGAAATAGAAACTTCTTGAATGTCTTCTACATTTGGAAAAACATAAATGTCTGATTGCTTCTGGGACTTTCTCATAAATGAAGTTTTCACTTTGCAATCTTTTATGGCCAATATTTTCCGTATGAATGTTTTCAGAACAATCTGTGATGTTCGTCCAACATAGTTAAACATTACAGAAATGAAGTCTCCTTCATTTAACTCATCCTCTGAAGTGAAAGTACAGGTGTATTAGTTTCTCTAATTGCAGCATCTGTGTGCTCATTGTATTCATCAGTTGAAAGATGATCATCTGTGTCATTATCATAGCTCGGATATTTTTCACTCTCTGATCTTAAATTGTATTCAGCAGAAGGCTTAGAAGTTGAAGGTAGTAAGGGAGCATAACTGTCACTATTGCCGTGAGAGCATGAGTCATCAAGATAATTCAAATCTACATTTGAAATGCTTTTACCGGATGGAGCAGAAAGTCTCTTTCGTCTCACACGAATTGGCTGTGTCTCCTTTCTGAACAATTCACGCAAAAATGTACGAAATGCATTGTCCAGTGTTTGAGAGTCACCTTCATTTTCAGTAGTTTTGGGAATGAGTTTCAAGACCTGTTGTGGATCGAATGGAAAAATTCCAGTTTTCTTGAATCCGGCTTTTAAGTTGTGTCTCGTTTGGTCATTGTAATTCATAACATTGTGCGTCTTCTTCAGTGCTGCAGGAAATTTGTCCTTCGTAATATGACCCTGATTCTTCAGCTTCCATTCTTCTAAAACTTTGCGCCACTCAGCTTTCAGTGGACAGAAGTAAGCCACGTCAGGATGTTGGCACAGATGTGTTGAATTGGGTGGCAGTAATATAAATTTAATGTTATGCTCCCTGCACTTCTGGAAAACATTTATGGAGATATGACTGGACAAGTTATCTCCTGTTACAGCCTTCAGCACTTCTTTGGGCAACTTTTTCACATATGGAAGTATGATTCCTTCGAACCAATCTGAAAACATAATTTCGTTAAACCAGGAAGTTTTTTTTGAACAACCATAAAGTGCACCTTTTGGGCCGCCCTGCCTCCAAGTTTCATACACATGCGATGCAGCATAAACTACTAGCTGTGCCACAGAACATGACATTAATACTTCTATTTGAAATGTCCATTATATGATACACACGCTTCGATCCTCTTCGGCCAATGACCCTTTTAACTCCAGTATCGTCAGTAATGTTGGTTTCATCATAATTGATTATTGCTTCAGGAGGAATGCCATCTCAACTATTTTGAAGTTCAGAAAAATATTCTTGCATCATTGTTTGGTCAATTTTAGCACGTGGTCTTTTGATATTCATACACCATCACTCAGACAGAATTTGCTTGTCTTTTTAGGAAAGACACAATCCAGTCCCGTCCTGGAAGGTTGTTATTAAACTTTTTCACTCTTTTCCCAGCCTGTCTAGATATTGTTTGACAATTACTGTAATATCCATTGAAGTCAAAGGAAAACCCCACTCACTCACAGTTACCAAATTGCTCACGATGAGGTCTTCCTCACGAGAACTGAGAGAAGTTTGGCCATCAGCTTTCTTGGGTGAAGAGTCTTTTGCTGATGATACCCATCTCTGAATAAAGCTCTTGGGGACACCATACTTATCAGCTGCTTGTCTTAAAGACAAAGTTTTAGATTGAATATCTCCCACAGCTTTTGCAAGATTCTCCGTAACATATAGTTTGTAAGGTCTACCACCAACCTTCCTAATATACTCTCTAGGCATCTGCAACAACATCAACAGTTTTCTTGTAGATATTTAAAGTAATATGTTTTTCAAACTATACTGTAAAACCAAACACATTGATAAACAAGTACACAGTAATATCAAATGTGATGTAACCTAACATAACCTAACCTAACCCTTTAACCTAACCATAAAACAATAAGCAAATACTAACAATGACTCCAATGTGTATAAGAAACACCAATAACTTCATTTTAATGCGCTTTAGTTAAGTCTAATGAAAGGTTTCTGCCAATCAACGACCTGTTCCAAGTCACCCCAAGTTTGCTGTCATTTTCAAAATCGAAAATTTCAGTAAAAAATATCGGCCTAAATTTTTATCTTTCTGTGGTTATTATTAGAGATAGAAGTGGGGATCTCATTTAAAAATTAACCACATTTCCACTATTAATCCATAACAACCAGCAAGCCTTCCTATTTCACTATCATTTTTTGTTAATATTTTGATAATTTTCAAATTATTTAAAGTAGTACTTACATTGACAACAAGTTCTTCCCTTCAACCTGAGAACATCAGCACGCCATCACATAAACGATAACAATGAGCAAAACACATTTCTGGCCACCCACTGCTGCCAACATAATAAAAAACAAAACAAAACAAAATGTATTATCATATAAATTGAACATTAAGCTGTACATTCTTGTCACATATGTAAATTTTTAATGTTAACTGCTTATATTTAACTCTCTAGGTTATATGACCATTTCATATTTAATTTACTATGTTTTATACTTTGTAATCTGTAGGACTAAGATTTTTCATTTCATCATATTGTGTTACGGATCATTGTAGAAGTTACATAACTTTCTATCCATGTTGGAGCCATGGTGTAAGCAATAAATGAATTTTAAAAAATTATTAAACCGTTCGCAAATATACCAACTCAGTTGAATAATCTTTGAACTGAAGTAGATAAGTTAGAAATGCAGTTCAAAGCTTTGACCACTACTGTAGAGTCAACACAGAATGATATCCCCACAGAAGTACAGAAACAAGCCCGAACAGAAGTAGCCAAGACATTGAACATTGAAAATCACAATCTTGAAACAACGTCAGTACACAGCAATGAGGATGCTGGTACTGACAGACAAAAGAACATTGAACATTTGCCAGCAACCTCTACTGTGGTGCATAAATAGACCAAGTTTCAGTTATCAATCTGTATTACCCCAGCAGTTTGTTTCACCAAGAAATCCAAATTATGAAGCAGGGTGTACCAGCAATAAAGTCAGTACCCTGCATGCTAATGACAACAACTCCATGCACTTCAGTACCTTAATGCATGAAAAGAGCTTGATTAAACACCGCCAATTCCAGGTATTCAATGAGGAGAGTAAAAAGAATATTCATCCCGTAGTTTTTATTAGAAACTTGACAAGTGTTCTTCCAAAGTCTTGGATGGAGGAACAGAAAATCCAGTTTGTGGTTTCACACTCTTCCGGTGACGCATCACTCTGGACATAGAACGCAGCAGAAACATGCAAAACATTTAACGAATTTGAGAAGGCGTTTCTCAACCAGTTCTGGTCAGTTTAGATTAGAGATTAGATTGGATTAGTACTTGTCCCATAGATCATGAATACGACACTTCATAATGATGTGGAACATGTCAGGTTAATAAAAGGTGTCTATACAAGATATTACATTAGACAACATATTACATGACACACTCTCTCTCTCTCTCTCTCTCTTTTTTTTTTTTTTTTTTTTTTTTTTTTTTTTTTTTTTTTTTTTTTTTTTTTTTATGGCTATCTGTCAGACTTTTGATGCTATTAGGTAAGTGACCAAAGACTTTTGTGGCAACATAATTTACCCCCTTATGAGCCAAAGTTAGATTTAAAGATTTAACCTTGAGTAGTGAAGATCATCCTTTCTCTTAGTGTTGTAGCCATGTATACTGCTACTACTTTTGAATTCGTTCGGATTGTTAATAACAAATTTCATAAATGAATATATACACTCCTGGAAATTGAAATAAGAACACCATGAATTCATTGTCCCAGGAAGGGGAAACTTTATTGACACATTCCTGGGGTCAGATACATCACATGATCACACTGACAGAACCACAGGCACATAGACACAGGCAACAGAGCATGCACAATGTCGGCACTAGTACAGTGTATATCCACCTTTCGCAGCAATGCAGGCTGCTATTCTCCCATGGAGACGATCGTAGAGATTCTGGATGTAGTCCTGTGGAACGGCTTGCCATGCCATTTCCACCTAGCGCCTCAGTTGGACCAGCGTTCGTGCTGGACGTGCAGATCGCGTGAGACGACGCTTCATCCAGTCTGAAACATGCTCAACAGGGGACAGATCTGGAGATCTTGCTGGCCAGGGTAGTTGACTTACACCTTCTAGAGCACGTTGGGTGGCACAGGATACATGCGGACGTGCATTGTGCTGTTGGAACAGCAAGTTTCCTTGCCGGTCTAGAAATGGTAGAACGATGGGTTCAATGACGGTTAGGATGTACCGTGCACTATTCAGTGTCCCCTCGACGATCACCAGAGGTGTACAGCCAGTGTAGGAGATCGCTCCCCACACCATGATGCCGGGTGTTGGCCCTGTGTGCCTCGGTCGTATGCAGTCCTGATTGTGGCGCTCACTTGCACGGCGCCAAACACGCATACGACCATCATTGGCACCAAGGCAGAAGCGACTCTCATCGCTGAAGACGACACGTCTCCATTCGTCCCTCCATTCACGCCTGTCGCGACACCACTGGAGGCGGGCTGCACGATGTTGGGGCGTGAGCTGAAGACGGCCTAACGGTGTGCGGGACCGTAGCCCAGCTTCATGGAGACGGTTGCGAATGGTCCTCACCAATACCCCAGGAGCAACAGTGTCCCTAATTTGCTGCGAAGTGGCTTTGCGGTCCCCAACGGCACTGCGTAGGATCCTACGGTCTTGGCGTCCATCCGTGCGTCGCTGCGGTCCGGTCCCAGGTCGACGGGCAAGTGCACCTTCCGCCGACCACTGGCGACAACATCGATGTACTGTGGAGACCTCACGCCCCACGTGTTGAGCAATTTGGCGGTACGTCCACCCGGCCTCCCGCATGCCCACTATACGCCCTCGCTCAAAGTCCGTCAACTGCACATACGGTTCACGTCCACGCTGTCGCGGCATGCTACCAGTGTTAAAGACTGTGATGGAGCTCCGTATGCCACGGCAAACTGGCTGACACTGACGGCGGCGGTGCACAAATGCTGCGCAGCTAGCGCCATTCGACGGCCAACACCGCGGTTCCTGGTGCGTCCACTGTGCCGTGCGTGTGATCATTGCTTGTACAGCCCTCTCGGAGTGTCTGGAGCAAGTATGGTGGGTCTGACACACTGGTGTCAATGTGTTCTTTTTTCCATTTCCAGGAGTGTATCAACAAAAAGAAGGGTAACAAAAAAATGAACACAGTTCAGAATGTGATAAAGACAAACTTAGGCAGAAGTTAAACAAAAACCAACATTGTTGTTCAAAGCAAGGGCAAAACTATAAATCATCCTTTACATATTTCCACTATATTCAATAGTCACTATACAAGTACAAAATCTTATAAAACCAAAGTCATATAAGGCTAATCATAACATCTCAGGAAATCCCAAAAAAATGTTTTTGTTTCCTGTAACAGTACAAGACACAGAAAATGTAATCAGCAAACTAAAAAATAAATTGTTGTGTGGTCCAGATGGCATCCCAGATGAAGTAATTAAACACAAGTAAACATATTGTATCTTTGTTTGTTGATATAATTAATGCTTCTTTCAGCACTGGTGCTTTCCCATGAGAACTTAAGCTATCAATAATGAAATAATTGTATAAAAACAGTGATCCTTATGATGTAAAAAAAACTAGAGACCTTTATCAAAGTTGCCTTGTTTCTCAAAATTTTTTTAAAGACTAACATATGAAAGACTCTCTACTTTTTTGAACAAAGGTGGAATATTTGCCAGTGAACAAAATGGTTTTAGAAAAGAATAGATTGGCTGAAACTCCTATATATATTTTCCTGAAACTTGTTCTAAATTCCATTGATCACAAAGAAGTAACCTGTGGATTGTTTTTAGATTTGTCTAAGGCATTTGATGTTATTGATCATAAAATTTTGCTTGACAAACTATACTGCTGTGATGTCTGTGGCACTGCTCATATGGGGTTTTAATCATACTTATCTGATAAATACAACAAAGTAGAAATAGTTCATGAAGGTAAGTCTTATTTTTCTGAATATGAGAAATTTACTCAAGGAGTACACCAAAGATTGGTGTTGTGACCGCTGTTGTTCTTGATATTCATAAATGACTTCCCAAGTTATTTAACACAAGCTTACACTGTACTGTTTGCTGACAATACTAATCTCTTTATTGAAGCTCCCAATGTGACTGACTTAAAAAATAGAAATAACAACTAAAGAAGCAATTAAATGGTTTAGAGATAACAGTCTACTTTTGTTAATGAGAAGAAAGCGAAATGGCAGAATTTCAGGCACACATCAAATAAAGTAAACCCTAACATAATAGTAAAGTTAGGTGAACATAAAATACTACAACCTCAATTATTAAATTTTATAAATTCAGTTAGATGAGCATTTTGAATGGGATAAATGTATAGAATGCCTCTATAAAAAATACAGTAAATGCTGTTACATATATAGAATTCTCAAAAATACCTGCAGTGAAGAAACAGTCATGAGTGCCTATTATGCACTCATGCATAGTCCTCTGCCATATGGTGAATTGTTCTGGGGTATTTCAAGTTCAGCAAAACACTCTTTTTTTACTATTCAAAAACGAGCAATAAGAATTATAAAACAGGTGGCACCTACAGAGTCCAGTAGAGAAATATTCAAAGAACAGAAGGTTATTCGTGACCTCTCATAGAGAAGTACTTAAGAAAGCCCAGTATCATAAAAGTATAGTATATCATCTCAAAATTCTTTTCAGTATGCTTCCCGTTAGAATTAAAACAATATTAAAGCTGCAAAATGGTAAAAATGATCTTAAGAAAATGCCTCTAAGTGAAAGCTTTTGCAGTGTTTATGAGTTCATGAATTTTATGAATTTAAAGACATCCAAAACTTGAGTTAAGCTTAGCCATGTGTTACTGGATTTATTGGGTATGTATTTGGTGGTTCATGTATTTGGTTATTTGTACACACAAACTATTATTTAAGTTTTTTGTATCAACATATGACAAGTCCTACATCATTGTATATCATAAAATGGATGATCAACAAGTATCAAACATCAAAAAGTATATTGAAAAAAGAAAACCTTTTCCCTCAAAACAAATATGTCCTTGATTACAGTACCAGGTCAGATAGTGGCATACATGTTAATAATTATAACAACACATTATGCCACTAAGATGTACACTACTTGACTTGCGCCATAGTGTGGTGGGGTTTCGGGTTTCGCTGAATAGGTCAGGAGTTCACTACTCTCAGCTGGCGGCTATGCGGGTAGCGGAGGCTGTGTGGCGTGGACTAGGCAGTTATTTAGGTTAGAAGGCCTCGGGAAAGTATGGGAGGGGCTGCAATCTCAAAGGATGCATGACAAATACAGGACGTTCTTGGATCAAGGAACAGCCGGAATTGTAGTTGTAAATTGTTGTAGTTGTGCTGGGAAAGTCCTTGAGCTTCAAGTGCTAATAGAAAGCACAGAAGCTGAAATCATTATAGGTACAGAAAGCTGGCTAAATCCTTAAATAAGTTCTGCAGAAATTTTTATGAAGTCTCAGACGGTGTTCAGGAAAGATAGATTGCGCAGAATTGGTGGTGGAGTGTTTTTGTCGGTCAGTAGTGGTTTATCTTGTAGTGAAGTCAAAGTAGATACCCCGTGCTAATTGGTATGAGTGGAGGTTATACTTAACACCCGAACTAAGTTAATAATTGGCCTCTTTTACCGACCCCCAGACTCTGATGATATAGTTGCTGAAGAGTTCAGAGAAAATTTGAGTCTTGTTACAAATAAATACCCCACTCATATGGTTATAGTTGGTGACGACTTCAACCTTCCCTCAATATGTTGGCAAAAATACTTGTTCAAAACCAATGGTAGGCAGAAAACATCTTCCAAGATTGTCCTAAATGATTTCTTCAAAAATTATTTTGAGCAGTTAGTCCACGAACCCACACGAATTGTAAATGGTTGCGAAAACACACTTGACCTCTTAGCCACAAACAATCCAGAGCTAATAGAGAGCATCATGACTGATTCAGGGATTAGTGATTACAAGGTCGTTGTAGCTATGCTCAATACCGTTTTTTCCAAATCCACCAGAAACAAACGCAAAATAATTTTATTTAAAAAAGTGGATAAAGGGTCACTAGAAGCCTTCCTAAGAGACAATCTACATTCCTTCCGAAATGACTATGCAAATGTAGACGAGATGTGGCTCAAGTTCAAAGATATGGTAGCAACAGCAATTGAGAGATTCATACCTCATAAAGTTGTAAGAGATGGAACTGATCCCCCATGGTACACAAAACAGGTTCAAACGCTGTTGCAGAGGCAACAAAAAAGCATGCGAAGTTCAGAAGAATGCGAAGTCCCGAAGATTGGATAAAATTTACAGAGGTGCAAAATTTGGCATGGACTTCAATGCAAGATACCTTTAATAGGTTCCACAACAAACCATTGTTTCGAAATTTGGTAGAAAATCCGAAGAAATTCTGGTCGTATGTAAAGTACACAAGCGGCAAGATGCAGTCAATACCTTCGCTGCGCAGTGCTGATGGTACTGTTACCAACAACTGTGCCGCTGAAACGGAGTTATTGAACACAGTTTTCTGAAATTCCTTCACCACGGAAGACAAATGGAATATTCCAGAATTTGATACATGAACAGCTGCTAGCATGAGTTTCTTAGAAGTAGATACCTTAGGGGTTGTGAAGCAACTCAAATCGCTTGATACATGCAAGTCTTCAGGTCCAGATTGTATACTGATTAGGTTCCTTTCAGATTATGCTGATACAATAGCTCCCTATTTAGCAATCATGTACAACCACTCGCTCACCGATAGATCTGTACCTACAGATTGGAAAATTGCACAGGTCGCACCAGTGTTTAAGAAGGGTAGTAGGAGTAATACATCGAACTACAGACCTATATCATTGACATCGGTTTGCAGTAGGGTTTTGGAGCATATACGGTATTCAAACATTATGAATCACCTCAAAGGAAATGATCTGTTGATATGTAATCAGCATGGTTTCAGAAAACATCGTTCATGTGCAACGCAACTAACTCTTTGCTCGCATGAAGTAATGGCCGCTATCGACAGGGGATCTCAAGTTGATTCCATATTTCTAGATTTCCGGAAAGCTTTTGACACCATTCCTCACTTCTAATCAAGCTGCGGGCTTATGGGGTATCGTCTCAGTTGTGCAACTGGATTCGTGATTTCCTGTCAGGAAGGTCGCAGTTCATAGTACTAGATGGCAAATCATCGAGTAAAACTGAAGTGATATCAGGTGTTCCCCAGGGAAGCGTCCTGGGACCTCTGCTGTTCCTGAGCTATATAAATGACCTGGGTGACAATCTGAGCAGTTCTCTTTGGTTGTTCGCAGATGATACTGTAATTTACCATCCAGTAAGGTCATCCGAAGACCAGTATCAGTTGCAAAGTGATTTAGAAAAGATTGCTGTATGGTGTGGCAGGTGGCAGTTGACGCTAAATAACGGAAAGTGTGAGTTGATCCACATGAGTTACAAAAGAAATCTGTTGGAATTCGATTACTCGATAAATAGTACAATTCTCAAGGCCGTCAATTCAATTAAGTACCTGGGTGTTAAAATTACGAACAACTTCAGTTGGAAAGACCACATAGATAATATTGTGGGGGAGGCAAGCCAAAGGTTGTGTTTCATTGGTAGGACACTTAGAAGATGCAACAAGTCCACTAAAGAGACAGCTTACACTACACTCGTTCTTCCTCTGTTAGAATAATGCTGTGCGGTGTGGGATCCTTACCAGGTGGGATTGACGGAAGACATCAAAAGGGTGAAAAAAAGGGCAGCTTGTTTTGTATTATCAGGTAATAGGGGAGAGAGTGTGGCAGATATGATACGCGAGTTGGGATGGAAGTCATTAAAGCAAAGACGTTTTTCGTCACGGCAAGATCCATTTACAAAATTTCAGTCACCAACTTTCTCTTCCAAATGCAAAAATATTTTGCTGAGCCCAACCTACATAGGTAGGAATGATCATCAAAGTAAAATAAGAGAAATCGGAGCTCGAATAGAAAGGTTCAGGTGTTCGTTTTCCCCGCGCGCTTTTCAGGAGCGGAATGGTAGAGAGATAGTATGATAGTATGATGTGAATTGCAGAGTAATCATGTAGATGTAGATGTAGATGTACATGATCAAAAATATCCAGACACCTGGCCGAAAATGACTTAGAAGTTCGTGGTGCCCTCCATTGGTAATGCTGGAATTTAATACAGTGTTGGCCCACCCTTACCCTTGATGACAGCTTCCACTCATGCAGGCATATGTTGAATCAGGTGCTGGAAGGTTTCTTGGGTAATGGCAGCCCATTCTTCATGGAGTGCTGCACTGAGGAGAGGTATTGATGTTGGTTGATGAGGCCTGGCATGAAGTCATTGTTCCAAAGCATCCCAAAGGTGTGCTATAGGATTTAGATCAGGACTCGATGCAGGCCAGTCCATTACTGGATGTTATTGTCATGTAACCACTCCGCCTCAAGCCATGCATTATGAACAGGTGCCAATCGCCTTGAAAGATGCAATTGCCATCCCAAAATTGCTCTTCAACAGTGGGAAGCAAGAAGGTGCTTAAAACATCAATGTAGGCCTGTGATGTGATAGTGTCATGCAAAACTGATACACAACACCCAGTCCCTGAACAGAGAAAGTGTCCAAACTAGCTGGGAATCAAGTCCGGGCCCTTAGAATTGACATTCTGTCACACTGACCACTCAGCTACGGGGGGCAGACTCCACTACATGGTGAGTAGCAACTTTCCTTCTTATAGTATTGTTACATTCCATCTTGGATTTTCCATTGTTTGATTGACTTAATTTATAAGTTTAATAAGTTTTTTTACAGGGAATGATGCAAGGACACGTCCCAATAATGAGAAGAACCAGAATTTAGGTAGCTAGTACCAAAAGAAACTGCCGTCACAATATGAGCAATTATTTATACATAAATGTGTTTGAATGTGATAGTGTAAGTATAAAGAAGTTATAGTATGTAAAATGTCATGGAGTGAAGTCGAGATCTTGTACTAGCATATTATTAAAAAAATGGAATAAAGAAAGAAAGAAAAGGAGGGGCTGGGGGTCGGACTGCACATTTAAGAATGCAAGTAACAAATATGAACTGTGAATACAAGTGTTGAAGACACCTTTTCACATGATCATAGCTAAGCTGAATGTCTTCAAGATTTCTTTTGACACAACTTCCATACCAAAGCATTTATATACATATACATAGGATAGTACACAGGAACTGTATACCACACTGAAAAGTATAATTTAAGTACAGTGAAGTACAATCATTACTGGTACTTCTAGGCAAATGTCATTAATAAACCTGTATGACACAATGATGTTAGAATTTCATCTATAGCAGTGCAAACACTGAGTAACTAGTTTGCCATAAAACACAAAGAAGTATTCACAGAGACTTTGCTCAGTTATTATGTAATGTGTAAAGTATGGATTTCAGCAGCAGATGATAAATTCTTCTTTCCATTCCTCATAATAACTCCCTGTAGATTCATAGACCACCTTACAGTAGATTTGAGACAGGCATGGCTAAGTATAGTAATGCTTGTTTGTGTCGGAAATGTGAGAGTGGAGTTCTTTATTCCTTTTGTTAGCCATCTGGAATCACAAATGCTTGAATTAAATGAGATGATGGTAGTAGTTCATTCATATCATCAGACTGCATATAGGTATACTGTTTTTTCACTCCAGACATCTAACGTTTTCATACAGAAAGAACAGTCCTGGTTGCACAAGATAGGTTTATTTAATTTTCACGTGTAACACGTTTCACCTGTTCTAGGCATTATCAGACAATATGGGGAAACTACACACTGGTATAAGCATAAACATTTACAACACTTTGAGCACATGTTGTCATGCCGGCAACCAAACTGCCATGCAAGTGTCAAAGCCCCATGGAGCTTTAGTAAGGAAAGGCTCATTAGATGGCATGTTAAAATTTAATTAGATGATTTCGGAGGATTAAATAAAATATTCAGTAAGTACTATCAGTGGCAAGCATAATTTATAGATATGAATCATTTTATCAAAATATGTTTGATGTTTCAAACAGACTTGCTCATTTATTACATACAGAAATTTGAAAAATATATGCTTAGAAATTTTTAACTCTTCCAATAAATTCCGTTTCTTGCTTTTGTTGGCCACAAGAAGGTTTTTAAAGTTTTCTAAAACTGGGGGCTGATGGCCAGAAGATTTTGCAGGTCAAAAGGGGAAAATTTTTTCACCTGACCTTTCTTTGTCAGTAGATGCTTGTTAAACCTAACAGCGAAAGATATCCCTGTTTGACTGATATACTCGATGGAATATTTTGTAAACACCTGTCTTGGAGAATAAATTCCTGATAAGTTGATCCTTAAGGGGGAGTGTGTATTTCATGGGACAGCCCTTCAAAAAATCAATAGAAACATTGGTATGCTGAAATATCTTACCCAAGTTGTACGAAAAGGACCCAAGAAATGGGATAGCCACATGCCCTGTACCTTTGCACACCACAGATGTAAGTGAAATATTAATAGTAGATACTACAGCATTTTTTCATTCATTCTATAAATGGTTCACCATTGAAGGGCTGTAACCATTTTTATATGCTACAAACTGCAGATTGTGTAATTCTGTATTGATACCGTCCTCAGAAAGGGAGAGAGACAGAGAGAGAGAGAGAGATTTCACACATTCATTTTATAGCAGCTCTGAAATAGCTGAGTTTATAGCTCCTTGCCTCATATATGAGTAGGAAGAATTTTACCAATTATGTAATGAGGCGCCAACTGCGACTATCTGGCTGCCACTTCCTGATTCCGTGAGTCTTTTCATTACGTTTGACACTGCAGTCATGATTAGCAAGAGTTTTTATCCAGTAAGCTCAGTAATGGTGCAATATTTTATGAGATAAAATTTATGCCATTCACCACCCCATGAAACACCCCATGAAACACAAATGTGGCCCTGTGCTCCTTAGTCCAATTGATGTTTTCTTCCTTCTGTCTTTTTTTTTTTTCATTTTTTTCCCCTTAATAACAATTTATGCTTGTACCAGGTTGTAATTTCCCCAGAGTGTCTGATGATGCCTAGAACAGGTGAAACATTCCACACGGGAAGATTAAATAAACCTATCTTATGCAACAAAGACTGTTTTTCTGTATCTAAAGATATATTACAGTTGCTGCACTAGTGCCACTGCAGTAGTTATGGTCTGGAGTGATTTTAATGATGTGTAACATGTTTTGCAAATTATTCATGTAAACAAAGATTATGTCATGAGTTTAAAAGTTAAAGAGGGGTATAGCTCATCATAAAAATTGCAAACATAAATTATTTATTAACCATGAGAATTAACATGATGTAACTCGTCATGGAAACATTGCCTTATGAGTTTTGAAGGCAAAACAACTTCTTAGATGTTATTCACTAGTTTTTAAATACTATTATGCAAACATTGAAAATGATGTGACAAATTCATGTATAAACTTGTATATAAGAGAATGTGTTAGATTTCACATATCAGCTAATATTAAAATGACAATTATGTATAGTTACAAGGAGCAAATTTAGCTCATGTTTTAAATTCTTTGTGCAAGTCATATAAAATTTAATGCACTTATACAAAGACATGTAAGGAAAACTGTATATGGAAATGGTGTTTAACATATGTGAAATGAAAAATAAAAACTGTCCATGTATCATATTTTTAGCATGTGTTGAGTGAGGAATACAGACTTGTGTGAAGCAGTGGTCAAACTTGCATGTACATACTATGACGAAAATGTTCTAAGTGTCCTTTGTAGTGTTGTTGGATGCAAAACGTTACTACTAAGGAGGATGAAAGTAAGTAATGTATTGACTTCCCTGGAATGTGGTGACATCAAACTTTTTAGCAAAAGACACATAGATGCGGACTTATCCTATGGAGTGCCCCTCCCCCCCCCCCCCCCCCCTCCAATCCCCCTCACCCACCACTCTGCCCCGATTTCTGTTGTAATATATTGACATACTGCCCACAAAGGGATGTACACATTTGTTTTGTACACTTGTTACCTAATTATGTTTTATTATGAGCACTTGAGGTCCACAGGGGAGAGACAAAAGCACAGACTATAAATAGTACATTAATGAATTGTGACACTGTGGACAGTGTCTAAGGAAAAGGTTACAGTGTTAGTGAGTATTGTTTGTTGTTGTTGTCTTCAGTCCTGAGACTGGTTTGATGCAGCTCTCCATGCTACTCTATCCTGTGCAAGCTGCTTCATCTCCCAGTACCTACTGCAACCTACATCCTTCTGAATCTGCTTAGTGTACTCATCTCTCGGTCTCCCTCTACAATTTTTACCCTCCACGCTGCCCTCCAATGCTAAATTTGTGATCCCTTGATGCCTCAAAACATGTCCTACCAACCGATCCCTTCTTCTAGTCAAGTTGTGCCACAAACTTCTCTTCTCCCCAATCCTATTCAATACCTCCTCATTAGTTACGTGATCTATCCACCTTATCTTCAGTATTCTTCTGTAGCACCACATTTCGAAAGCTTCTATTCTCTTCTTGTCCAAACTAGTTATCGTCCATGTTTCACTTCCATACATGGCTACACTCCAAACAAATACTTTCAGAAACGACTTCCTGATACATAAATCTATATTCGATGTTAACAAATTTCTCTTCTTCAGAAACGCTTTCCTTGCCATTGCCAGTCTACATTTTATATCCTCTCTACTTCGACCATCATCAGTTATTTTACTTCCTAAATAGCAAAACTCCTTTACTACTTTAAGTGTCTCATTTCCTAATCTAATTCCCTTAGCATCACCTGATTTAATTTGACTACATTCCATTATCCTCGTTTTGCTTTTGTTAATGTTCATCTTATATCCTCCTTTCAAGACACTGTCCATTCCGTTCAACTGCTCTTCCAAGTCCTTTGCCGTCTCTGACAGAATTACAATGTCATCGGCGAACCTCAAAGTTTTTACTTCGTCTCCATGAATTTTAATACCTACTCCGAATTTTTCTTTTGTTTCGTTTACTGCTTGCTCAATATACAGATTGAATAACATCGGGGAGAGGCTACAACCCTGTCTCACTCCTTTCCCAACCACTGCTTCTCTTTCATGCCCCTCGACTCTTATTACTGCCATCTGGTTTCTGTACAAATTATAAATAGCCTTTCGCTCCCTGTATTTTACCCCTGCCACCTTTAGAATTTGAAAAAGAGTATTCCAGTCAACATTGTCAAAAGCTTTCTCTAAGTCTACAAATGCTAGAAACGTAGGTTTGCCTTTTCTTAATCTTTCTTCTAAGATAAGTCGTAAGGTCAGTATTGCCTCACGTGTTCCAACATTTCGACGGAATCCAAACTGATCCTCCCCGAGGTCTGCATCTACCAGTTTTTCCATTCGTCTGTAAAGAATTCGCGTTAGTATTTTGCAGCCGTGGCTTATTAAACTGATAGTTCGGTAATTTTCACATCTGTCAGCACCTGCTTTCTTTGGGATTGGAATTACTATATTCTTCTTGAAGTCTGAGGGTATTTCGCCTTTCTCATACATCTTGCTCACCAGCTGGTAGAGTTTTGTCATGACTGGCTCTCCCAAGGCCGTCAGTAGTTCTAATGGAATGTTGTCTACTCCGGGGGCCTTGTTTCGACTCAGGTCTTTCAGTGCTCTGTCAAACTCTTCACGCAGTATCGTATCTCCCATTTCGTCTTCATCTACATCCTCTTCTATTTCCATAATATTGTCCTCAAGTACATCACCCTTGTATAAGCCTTCTATATACTCCTTCCACCTTTCTGCCTTCCCTTCTTTGCTTAGAACTGGGCTGCCATCTGAGCTCTTGATATTCATACAAGTGGTTCTCTTCTCTCCAAAGGTCTCTTTAATTTTCCTGTAGGCAGTATCTATCTTACCCCTAGTGAGATTAGCTTCTACATCCTTACATTTGTCCTCTAGCCATCCCTGTTTAGCCATTTTGCACTTCCTGTCGATCTCATTTTTGAGACGTTTGTATTCCTTTTTGCCTGCTTCATTTACTGCATTTTTATATTTTCTCCTTTCATCAATTAAATTCAATATTTCTTCTGTTACCCAAGGATTTCTAGCAGCCCTCGTCTTTGTACCTACTTTATCCACTGCTGCCTTCACTACTACATCCCTCAGAGCTACCCATTCTTCTTCTACTGTATTTCTTTCCCCTATTCCTGTCAATTGTTCCCTTATGCTCTCTCTGAAACTCTGTACAACCTCTGGTTCTTTCAGTTTATCCAGGTCCCATCTCCTTAATTTCTCACATTTTTGCAGTTTCTTCAGTTTTAATCTACAGGTCATAACCAATAGATTGTGGTCAGAGTCCACATCTGCCCCTAGAAATGTCTTACAACTTAAAACCTGGTTCCTAAATCTCTGTCTTACCATTATATAATCTATCTGATACCTTTTAGTATCTCCAGGGTTCTTCCACGTATACAACCTTCTTTCATGATTCTTAAACCAAGTGTTAGCTATCATTAAGTTGTGCTCTGTGCAAAATTCTACTAGGCGGCTTCCTCTTTCATTTCTTAGCCCCAATCCATATTCACCTACTATGTTTCCTTCTCTCCCTTTTCCTACACTCGAATTCCAGTCACCCATTACTATTAAATTTTCGTCTCCCTTCACTATCTGAATAATTTCTTTTATTTCATCGTACATTTCTTCAATTTCTTCATCATCTGCACAGCTAGTTGGCATATAAACTTGTACTACTGTAGTATGTGTGGGCTTCGTATCTATCTTGGCCACAATAATGCGTTCACTATGCTGTTTGTAGTAGCTTACCCGCATTCCTATTTTCCTATTCATTATTAAACCTACTCCTGCATTACCCCTATTTGATTTTGTGTTTATAACCCTGTAGTCACCTGACCAGAAGTCTTGTTCCTCCTGCCACCGAACCTCACTAATTCCCACTATATCTAACTTTAACCTATCCATTTCCCTTTTTAAATTTTCTAACCTACCTGCCCGATTAAGGGATCTGACATTCCACGCTCCGATCCGTAGAATGCCAGTTTTCTTTCTCCTGATAACGACATCCTCCTGAGTAGTCCCCGCCCGGAGATCCGAATGGGGGACTATTTTACCTCCGGAATATTTTACCCAAAAGGATGCCATCATCATTTAATCATACAGTAAAGCTGCATGTCCTCGGGAAAAATTACGACTGTAGTTTCCCCTTGCTTTCAGCCGTTCGCAGTACCAGCACAGCAAGGCCGTTTTGGTTAATGTTGCAAGGCCAGATCAGTCAATCATCCAGACTGTTGCCCCTGCAACTACTGAAAAGGCTGCTGCCCCTCTTCAGGAACCACACGTTTGTCTGGCCTCTCAACAGATACCCCTCCGTTGTGGTTGCACCTACGGTACGGCCATCTGTATCGCTGAGGCACGCAAGCCTCCCCACCAACGGCAAGGTCCATGGTTCATGGGGGGAGGGTTAGTGAGTATATGATGAAGATATGGGACAATGATGAACACTTGGCAAGAATATTAACAGAACAGTCAAACTAGCACAGTGTTGGGGCATGTTGTCATGGACCACAAAACCGAAATGCTAGCACATGCTCTACAATGAATTTTGTATTTACCTGTGGTGAATTCAGCTATATGCTATCTGCTCCTGGTGTGGTGCAGAATGATGAAGTTTCTGAGTGTAAGATATGACACCTGTTGACACTCTTCACAACTCACACTAAAGAATTCAGAGTTTCCAGGTGCAAGAGTCAATGGTACACTGGTGATTTACAATCATCCTGCAAGGTGGGATGACAGTCCTGATTGTCACTGCAATTCTCTGCGCACTATTGTTATTGAGTTGAACTGTGTGTTTAAAATAATAAAATTTGCCCAGTAGGGACACTCGCATTGTGCATGTTGTGGAAAATAATTATTAAAGCGATTTCAATTTAATAAACTTGTTCATCACTATCTTTACACAGTTTAAATCACCATGGAATGGGCACAGAATGATGCTTTATAAATGAAGCAGGAAAAGATTCTCCCATGCTAAACAAGAAGCCATTTACTATATTAAAGTTATACATTGTTATTTGAATTTATGTAATATTTTTACTTGTATTCCAAGAACAATTTATTTCAGTACAATTTGTATAGGCCACGCATTACATAGTGTAACTCAGATGTACCACTGTTTCATGTAACCTGCTAATGCTGAACTAAATGTGGCAACCTGGAGAGACAAATAGAGCAGGAAGTCCCACCTTCTGTTCCAGTCGATGACTTTCCTATCCAGAAAATGATCACTAAGAGAGAAATGACTGAACTGATAAATACTCACCATGATAACGTAAACAAAGACTCACTGCAAGAAATTATTAAACTGATAAAGAGCAGTGTTAATTTATGCCAATAATTGTAAATCGCATATTACAGAACTTGTTCTTCAAATACTTACATTAACAATCTTGTGCTCAGTTAAAATTTCAGCTCTCCAAACTAAGCCATGAAACCTAATTGTCTATTACCAAGATGTTGAGCAATGCACAATGATTGCCTTGTTAAATCATGTCTCAAATTATTTACATGAAATATGGAACTGGTACATGACAACTTCCAAATATTTGTTGATAAATCAACTTCAGTCTTGATTAAATGTAACTATGTAATTACTACTACCATATACTAACAGTAATTAAAGAACAGACCTTGTGTAATTCAGATGAATGGATCTTACAAGATCTGTAACAGATATTGCCTTCACAATTCAAGGAAGTATTCTAACAAATTAATATATTTCACTAAATTGGAGATAAAATTGCAGTCTGTATTGTTGCAAATGATTAGCATCACTACTGTAATTTCATGTTTCATATTTTTCATAATAATTGAGGCATGTAAAGTCTCCTTCTTACTATCTTTTGTCCCACAACTGTCTTCATGTGAGGATGCATAACCTTTTTCTCTGTCATTTTGGTTATAATAATAATGTTATCTAAGTCCATTTGTGTTTTTATTTAGAGGCAACAGCTCTATATTACATTACTAATGGTATACACAGAATTTTTTTGACTTTCAGATATTAAACTACATTGGTGTGGGGGTTGGTTTGGTGACATGCCGGTTGCACATCATCATATACACATTTGTGTTTTATAAGTGAAACCTTGCAATCTAAATTTCTTATTATGAAGTCTGATTACTGTTTTTGTGTAATGCAAATCATTTGTTGCACTATTTACTTCATATTATCACAGTCCACTGACAACAAGCTTTTTAAATTCCAAATGATGATTCTAAAAGAAATAAAAAACTAGCAGGTAATGGAGCTGTCTTTGGCTGAGTAGGAGCTTTAATAGAAGCTAACATTAAAATTATGAATATTCTTGTTTTACAAGGACCACTGTGATAATTCAGGGGATTAAAGTTCAATCATTTTATTACACCTTCATTCTTTCATGGATACATTACTGCCTGACATGCTTGCACTTATTTCATTTGTAGGCTGCTATTTTATGTTAATATGACAGAATTTGAAGAAATTATCTGACTACTTTCTCGTGTTTGCTTGCTTGTTGTGGTCAAAATGTGATCACCAAATTTGAGCAGTTTTTTCCAATATGTATGCTCTTGACAATGAAAACATCATGGACCATGGTCATAATTATCATATGGATGAATAACTGTCATAATGGACATCACAATCAAAAATTATTTCACTGTATAAATCAGGCACAAACCTGCTTAGGGTACTTCCTCTCCGTACATAAAATTCTCCTATTCTGCAATCCCAAATTCATGCATCCCACCTACCAGACTGAAATTCTTGCCCTACAGGAACTACAGCAGCATGCACAATGCTACTTCGAAAACTGCTCCAACTTGTTCATCTCCTACTCTCATATTGGAATGCCACTGTACATCAACTCTGAAAGACCCTCAAAATGTCCCCTGCATCCCCTACCAGCCAACAAACCTTGCCTTGCTGAACTACTAAATTTACCTCACCCCCAGAAACTCCCTCTCACCACCATACAGAACCGATAATCTAAACAAACGTGAAATAGTCATGAACCTATCCCCTAAACCCTCAGTCCCTTAAGAAGTTCACTCCTTTCCAAAGGCCTAATCTTTTACTTCACTTCCCAATTAAATTGCGATGGACTCATTAAAGACCTTCTCTTCTTTTCCCAGTCCCTCCAGTATAAACACGTTCAGTAAGCAACTCTCCTAAAGTCCATAAGCCCAGCCATCCAGGATGCCCCATTATGGCTGGTTACTGTGACACCATTGACTGAATCTCAGCTATTGTGGACCAACACCTTCAGCCAACTACTGGTAACCGACCCTCCTATATAAAAGACATCAACATTTCCTCCAGTGACTATCCACAGTTCCTGTTCCTTTACTACACAGTGCCCCCCCTCATCACTGTTGATGCCACCTCCCTCTATACACGTGGTTGTCAAACTGCAGCCCACACACCACATGCATCCTGAATGAAGTATTTGTGCAGCCACAGCTCTCAGCCATATTTTATAATAATATGCACCAAGTAACTAAGAGCCAAATCTAAAAACTAATAGTTGAAACCAAAACATCAATTAGTGTTAAGAACTTCTGAAGAATATGGTTTTTCTCCTTACTAACAAACAAGAATACTTACAGAGACATAAACATTTTTAAGAAATACTTAATTTTAATTGAAGCTGGTGAATTTCACCTTGAGCTAAGTAACATTGGGCATTTACCTCAGGGGAGAAGGGAAACTAGTGTGGCCACTGCAGGGTTAAAGGATGTGTGTCTGTGTGTGGCAGGGAGGGATGTTTTATTGTTTATCTTCCCATACTGACCACTCATAGGTGTGCATGTCCTGTGTTGATCAGCTGCCATAGTACAAATTTAAAATGGAAATAACAAGTATTCATGGCCACTCATTGGAGGGACAGCTATCTTCAAATGTGATACTTCTTGAAGCTAGGAGTATGAAATTACATTAAGATTGTTGTAAGACAAAGCAATGAGTAGAAGAAAAATGACATTTTGTAAACATTTGTGGTCATGTTTCATATTACATAAAGCATTTAAATGTAAGTACAGCTACTGTTATTAATCAGTTAATCATCTGCTCACACAGACAACACAATAGCATTTTGTCAGGCAATTACAATGTCATAACTTTGGGGTTAGTGAGGGTAGCAGCAATCTGAAACAGAAAATAACTGACATGGAGTGTTACGAATGGTGCTGACTTTCAATGACCATTATTTCATGTTCAGTAACCAGCTTATCATGTCCTTTCTATAGCTAGTATGTTGAGGGCTCATAACATGCTTATTTAGGTAGGTTACCAGTTAATAGTAAAATCAGTACATGTGCAGCTTCAGGCACCATCCAAAATGTCAGTACTGGCTCTTGAGCAAAAAAGTATGATGACCACTGCTTTACACTAATATTCCCAATACCCATGGCCTTGCTGATATTGAACACTCTCCTCAATGTTGACCTCCACTTCAAGGATACTATACTATGTGATCAAAAGTATCTGAACACCTGGCTGAAAAGGACTTACAAGTTCGTGGTGCCCTCCATTGGTAATGCTGGAATTAAATATTGTGTTGGCCCACCCTTACCCTTGATGATAGCTTCCACTCTTACAGGCATACATTCAGTCCGGTGTTGGAAGGTTTCTTTGGGAATGGCAGCCCAATTCTTCATGGAGTGCTGCACTGAGGAGAGGTATCAATGTCACTCGGTGTGACCTGGCACAAAGTCACATTCCAAAACATCCGAAAGATGTTCTATAGGATTCAGGTCAGGACTCTGTGAAGGCCTGTCCATTACAGGGATGTTATTGTCATGTAACCACTCTGCTACAGGCCGTGCATTATGAACAGGTGCATGATCGTGTTGAAAGATGCAATCACCATCCCCGAATTGCTCTTCAACAGTGGGACCAAGAAGCTGCTTAAAACATCAATGTAGGCCTGGGCTGTGATAGTGTCATGCAAAACAACAAGAGGTACAAGGTCCCTCCATGAAAAACACTACCACACCATAACACCACTGCCTCTGAATTTTACTGTTGGGACTACACATGCTGGCAGATGATATTCACCGGGCATTCGCCATACCCACACCCTGCCATCGGATTGCCACATTGTGTACCACAATTCATCACTCCACATTGTTCAACTGTCCAATGTTTATGCTATTTACACCAGTGAGGCGTCATTTGGCATTTACCAGCATGTATAGCTTATGAGCAGCCACTCAACCGTGAAGTCCAAGTTTTCTCACCTCTCGCCTAACTTTCATAGTACTTGCAGTGGATCCTGATGCAGTTTGGAATTCCTGTGTGATGGTCTGTATAGATGTCTGCCTATTACACATTATGACTCTCTTTAACTGTAGGCAGTTTCTGTCAGTCAACAGGTGAGGTCGGCCTGTGTGCTTTTGTGCTATACATGTCCCTTCATGTTTCCACTTCACTATCACATTGGAAACGGTGGACCTAGGGATGTTTAGGAGTGTGGAAATCTCACATACAGATGTATGATGCAAGTGACACCCAATCACCTGACCACGTTCAAAGTCCGTGAGTTCTGTGCAGTGCCCCATTCCGTTCTCTCACAATGTCTAATGACTACTAAGGTCACTGATATGGAGTACCTGTCAGTAGGAGGCAGATAATATGAAAAACATATTTTTTGGAGGTGTCCAGATACTTTTGATCACATAGTGTATATCAGTACTTTTGTCCACATCATGCTATGCACCAACAGTATCTCGACTTCGACAACTGCCACCCACTCACATACCAAGAACTTCCTTCCGTATAGCCTAGCCACCCATGGTCTTTGCATCTGTGGTGGCAAGCAGGCCTCCAAATTTGCCAAGTGTCTCACTGAGGCCTTCACAGATCAAAATTATCCTCCTAACCTTGTTCAGAAACAGATCTCCTGTGCCTGGTCTCTCCAGCCCCCTATCACATTCCACATACCCATGGTATGGCCACAAATGAGCGCTCTTGTCATGCCTCTGTATTGTATTTACTGAGGTAAACACCCTGATTCATGTGCACTATGATAACTTTGATACATAGTAAGTGATGCCAGCATTAAAGGACTGTTTGTTACAAAATACTGTTGGTTGCTTTTGTGTTTTATCTGTTTGATGGTCATGATGAGGCAGACACAAAGCTGACAGCTGCTTCTCCTAATCGCAAAATGTGGCAGTTGTGCATAGTAGAGTATCTCTCAGCTCATGTGTTTCAAAAGTCTGTATTTGTTTGGTTACATTTATTCTGTAAGCATAACTACACACTGGTGATTCATCAGTTACATGGACTGTGTGATTCCACAAAGCTGTATCCAGTCGATTCAAATATTTTTGAAGATTACTTTGTATAAATTATCTCTTTGATGTCTAAATAAAAAGCAAAAACTTACATTACAGTGTGCAAGTCATCAACATTCGGGCATAAGAGCTTCTATCTTTCCTCAAGAAATTTTAACACTGCAAGTCCTGTACTTAATGGATCAGGGGCACAAAGCAGTCTAATACCATTAATGAGGAACATTCTTTTAGTACCTCATGTGAATTTTATGTGATACTGCTTCAATGTTATCACACTTCCTAGCAGATTAAAACTGTGTGCTGTACAGAGACTCGAATTTGGGACCTTTACCTTTTGCAGTCAAGTACTCTACCAACTGAGCTACCCAAGCATGACTCACAACCTTTCCTCACAGCCTTATGTTGGCCAGCACCTCACCTCCAACCCACCCCAACCCCCCCCCCCCCCCCCAAAAAAAAAAAAACTTAGCAGAAGCTCTCCTGTGAAACTTGCAAGACTAGCACTCCTGGAAGAAAGGACATTGGGACACATAGCTCAGCCACAGCCTGGGGGAAGTTTGGAAAGTGGGAATTGAGGCACTAGCAGAAATAAAGCTGTGAGGATGGGTCACAAGTCACGCTTGGGTAGCTCAGTCAGTAGAGCAATCACCCATGAAAGGCAAAGGTCCTGAGTTTGACACTCAGTCCAGTGCACAGTTTTAAACTGCCAGGGTTTCATATCAGCACACACTCCGCTGCAGGGCGAAAATTTCATTCTGGCACATCCCTCAGGCTAAGCCATGTTTCTACAATATCCTTTCTTCCAGGAGTGCTAGTCTTGCAAGTTACTCAGGAGACCTTCTGTGAAGTATGGATGGTAGGAGATGGAGTACAGTTGGAAGTAAAGCTGTGAGAACAGGTTGTGGATCATGCTTGGGTACTTCAGTCAGTAGAGCACTTGCCCACAAAAGGCAAAGGTCCTGAGTAAGGGTCTCGGACCAGCACATAATTTTAATCTGACAGGAAGTTTCATATCAGTGGACACTCCATTGCAGAGTGAAAATTTCATTCTGATTTCAATGTTGTCGGTTGCTAGGCTGTCCATAAACCCTAAACCAAATATCAAAATCAGTAAATATGGCAACTGCTATTGAAACTGCATGGTTAATATGTAACTTCAGTATATTTTGAAACAAATTTTATCTGAACAAGTAGAGTATTTGCAACTATTTTTTAAGGGTGTTGGAGTTCCCAGCACAGCTGCTGCAACCTGAGAAGCAAGTTATTATCGTCATGGAACAGGCAGCCACCCGAGGAAGCCATTGGTATTGTGGCTGTCTCCTGTGACTTTATTCAAATGGGAATTGATGTTCTTTTTATGTAATGAGAAAATGTTATGTATGTTTCAATAAAGTCAGTTCATATTTGTACTTTGACATGGATACATCTCTACCAGTATTGTGAATTGTGTTTTATTCATCCCATGATGTACATTTGCAATCGATTTGGTTTGTGTACAGGAGACATACCAAAAATTTGTAATACAGTAACAATGATTTTTACATTAATAAATAATAGCTCTACAATAAATAATAACACTATAAGGATATTTCTTGGAATGTGTAACATGTTGTATCCAGCTCAAATTTCCAGTTTGTCCTCCACAAATTCATCCACTGAGTAATAACACTTCAGTGTCAGTACCTCATATAGCTTTCTTTAAGTGAACCTAAATTCATGTATCAGGATATGAATGATTTGCAATCAAGTGATGTGAGAGAATAACTGTTGAGAAAGTACAGGACTGTGTTGGGAATTATTTAAAAGTTCACGTAAAATGAAAATAATGAAATGTTATAGGGAAGTATTTTGCCTGAAATGAAAGCGTGAATGATACTTTGATTGAAGCAAACTATAACAGAGTGTGTGATATCTTTGAAAGGTTATGTGGAACAGTATGCTACTTGTGAAGTGACAGTCTTTGAAACAGAATCATTAAGTGACTTAGTGATCAATATTAGTTGCATATACTCTCCTCATTCAGACGAAATGTGCAGAGTGTTTTCAATAGCAGCTGCAATCTGTACCAATTTTGGTATTTGGCTTAGGATCTATGAACAGCTTGGCAACTGATAACACAAAAGTTATATCACATAAAATTCACACAAGGTACTAAAACAATATTCTTCATTAGTCATATTAGATTTGTTTTTGCCCCTGATCCATTAAATATGGGACCAGCAGTTTTAAAATTTCTCATGGAAAGATGGAAGATATAGTGCCCATGGATTGAAGGTTTGCATGCTATAATGTAAGTCGATGTTTTCAAATTAGACATCAAAGAAATAATTGGCACAGAGCAACCTTGAAAGATAATTGAGTCAATTGGATATAACCTCGTGATATTATCCAGTCTCTTTAACTGCTACAAATCATCAATGAGTTGTTATATTTTTACACGAAATGTAACCAAAACAAGTGTGGATGGTTGATGCACACAGTCTGATAGATTACTATGCATAACTGGTACAGTCACCGAGGACTGGTGTAACAGAATCACCTTCTCAGCCAGGGTTTTGATTATCTCTCATCCTGCCCTGAAAACGTCCTAACTAATATCCTCCCCACTCCTGCAGTGATATCTTGCTGCCCACTGAACCTATGCTGTATTCTTGTCCATCCCTACTCCACTCCTGCTCCAAACCTCTTGCTTCATGGTTCATATCGCTCCAATAGAACCAGATGCAACACTTGTCCCATACATCCTTCCAGCACCACCTACTCCAGTCCAGTCACAGACATCTCCTATCCCACCAAAGGCAGATCTGCTAGTGAAAGCAGTCCTATGGTGTACAAACTACACTGCTCCCACAGTGCTGCTTTGCACGTGGGAACAACAAAGCTGTCCAATGGCATGAAGGGCCACTGCCAAAATGTAGCCAAGAGACAGCTGGATCACACATCTGTGAACATATTGCACAACACGAAGTGTTTCACTTCAATGACTACTTCACAGCCTGCACCATTTGGATCCTTCCTATCAACATCAGCTTTTCTGAACCGTGCAAGTGAGAACTTTCTCTAGAATGTATCCTTCATTCTCGCAAGCCCCCTTGTCCTCACTATCCCAGTCCTCCACTTACCTAGCACCTTCCCTGCTCCCACTGCAGCACTATACATTCCTTCATTCCGCCAACATACATTAGTCTTTCCCCCTTCTCTAGTTCTCTCTTCTTCCTTTTCTGCCCCCCTCCCACCCAAAGTCTTCTGATTCTGCACCGAGCAACTGTATCCGTCCCCACCACACCCCTGCACATTCTCTCAGACAGCACAATTACCCCCCCCCCCCCCATCCACTCCATGTCTCCAGCTTGCCCCACCACTCACCCCAGACTGCTGCTTGAATGCTTGGTTGTCTTTTCATTGTGCCTGTCTGCAGTTAACTACCTCCTCTATGTGATCCATCATTTTCATAACATTGTTGTTATTTCATCTTCGATTTTTCATTGTCTAGTTCTGCCAATGTTCTGTTTGATGTGCATATATCAAAAGATTGTATTGAATTAGGAAATAGCTCATATATTTATTCTTAAATTATGAAACAGCAAAAATGTTGGCCCTTGAACTGAAACTTACGAAATAGTATATTTCTTCAATACCTGACATGTGATAACATGCATATGTTAGTTTTTCAGAAATTCTGCCTTAACCTTTCATGGGAAGAGAAACTGAAGCCAATTTGAAGAACTACACTGATGAATCTACAAAGCAGTACACGTAGCAGTAGAAAAAATAATTTACTGGCATAAAAGAAACTTGACCAAAATGATGTTGACTACATTCTGCTACATGTTTGGTCTGTGTGCCACAGTGATGTTTGGTCTGTGTGCCACAGTGAAACAAGTGTTAGTTAAAATCTAGTTTGTGAGACAGTGCAAGTGTATATTACTATTCACTGTGGCAGAGCCATACATATCAGCTAAATGACTGATATATCTCTAAAAGTTTAATCACACAAATATGAGCGGGTGGTGGGTTTCCAGGTTCTGCTTAATAGGTCAGGAGTCCACTACACACAAGAGGTGGCTACATGCGCAGTGTGGGCTGTGTAGAAGTGACTGGGTGGTTTTTTAGGTTAGAGGGTCTCAGGGAACCAGAGAAGGGGTGTCCATCTAAAAGTGGGCGGGTAAAACACAGTAAGGTAGTTGTAGAAACAATTGATATTGTAGTTGTAAATTGTTGTGTTGTGTTGGGAAAGAACCAGAGCTCCAAGCCCTAATAGAAAGCACTGAAGCTCAAATAGTTTTAGGTACAGAGAGCTGGCTAAAGCTGGAAATAAGTTCAGCCAAAATTTTTTCAAACAATCTAACAATGTTCAGAAAGTATAGATTAAATACAGTTGAAGGTTTAGTATTTATTGCTGTCAGAGGTAGTTTGCCTTGTAGCGAAATTGAAGGAGATAGTTCATGTGAAAAGTATGGGAAGAGGTTATACCTGATAATTTGACTAAACTATTAACTAGATCATTTTACCGACACCCCCGACTCAGAAGATATAGTTGCCGAACAGTTCAAAGAAAACTTGAGTCTCATTTCAAATAAGTATCCCTCTAATACAATTATAGTTGGTGGTGAGTTCAATCTTCCCTCGATATGCTGGAAAAATTATACGTTTATAGCCCGCAGCAGGCATAAAACATCATCCGGAATTGTACTTAATGCTTTCTCAGAAAATTATTTCGAACATTTAGTTCATGAGCCCACTCCAAGCATAAATGGTTGCAAAAGCATACTTGATCTTTTAGCAACAAATAATCCTGGACAAATAGTGAGTATTGTAATGAATACAGGGGTTAGTGACCACAAGGCAGTTGGTGCTAGGCTGAATACCATAACACCTACAACCATCAAAAAGAAACGCAAAGTATATCTATTAAAAAAAGCTGATAAAAATGCTCTTAATGCCTTTTTAAGAGACAGTCTTCACTCCTTCTGATCTGATCATGTAAGTGTAGAAGAGTTGTGGAATGTTTTCAGAGAGATAGTATCGACAGCAGTTGAGAAATATATACCACATCATTTAATAAGTGATGGTACTGATCCCCCATGGTACACAAAACGTGTCAAATTGTTGTTGCAAAAGCAACAACAAAAGCATGCCAAATTTAGAAGAACGCAAAATCAACAAGATTGGCAAAGTTTTACAGAAGTTCAAAATATGGCACGTAATTCAATGCGAGATACTTTTAATAATTTCCACAATGAAATTCTGTCTTAAAATCTGGCAGAAAACCCAAAGAGATTCTGGTCATACATAAAGCACACCAGTGGCAAGACACAATCAATACCTTCACTGCACGATAACGATGGTGAAGTCACTGATGACAGTGCCACTAAAGCAGAGTTATTAAACATGGTTTCCGAAACTCCTTCACCAAAGAAGATGAAGTAAATATTCCTGAACTCCAATCAAGAACAACTACCAAGATGAGCAACATAGAAGAAGATATCCTCGGTGTAACAAAGCAGCTTAAATCACTTAATAAAGGCAGGGCCTACGGTCCAGATTGTATACCTGTCAGATTCCTCTCAGAGTATGCAGATAAAATAGCTCCATATTTAGCAATTATATACAACCACTCACTCACAGAAAGATCCGAACCTAAAGACTGGAAAATTTGCTCAAGTCACACCAATACCCAAAAATGGAAGTAGGAGTAATCCACTGAATTACAGGCCTATATCACTAACGTCAATTTTCAGTAAGGTTATGTAACATATACTGTATTCAGTCATTATGAAGTACCTCAAAGAAAATGATTTACTGACACATAGTCAGCACGGATTCAGAAAATATCATTCTTGTGAAACACAACTAGCTCTTTATACTCATGAAGAAATGAGTGCTGTCGACAGGGGATGTCAAATTGGTTCCATATTTTTAGAATTCCAGAAGGCTTTCAACAATGTTCCTCACAAGCATCTTCTAACCAAACTACTTGCCTACAGAGTATCGCCTCAGTTGTGCAGCTGGATTCATGATTTCCTGTCAGAAAGGTCACAGTTGGTAGTAATAGATGGAAAGTCATCGAGTAAAACAGAAGTAATATTCTGCATTCCCCAAGGAAGTGTAAAGTCATCAGATGATCAGAATGAGTTCAAAATGAAACAACGGAAAATCCAGGATAGAATGTAACAATACCGGAGAAGGAAAGTTGCTACTCACCATATAGCGGAGATGCTGAGTCGCGATTGGCACAATAAAAAGATTCATACAATTAAAGCTTTCGGCCATTAAGGTCTTTGTCAGCAGTAGACACATGCATACATACACACACACACACACACACACACACACACACACACACACACACACACACACACACAACTTGCACACACATCTGCAGTCTCAGCTCTCAGCGTTTATGTAAGTGTGTGTGTGTGTGTGTGTGTGTGTGTGTGTGTGTGTGTGTGTGTGTGTGTGTGTGTGTCTCCTGCTGACAAAGGCCTTAATGGCCCAAAGCTTTAATTGTGTGAATCTATTTATTGTGCCTATCGCAACTCAGCATCTTCGCCATGTGGCGAGCAGCAACTTTCCTTCTCTCGACTTGCAAAATGATTTAGATAAAATATCTATATGGTGCAAAAAATGGCAATTGACCCTGAATAAAGAAAATTCACATGAGTACTAAAAGAAATCAGCTAAATTCTGACTACGCGAAGTCACACAAACTTGAAGTCTGTAAATTCAGCTAAATACTCAGGGATTACAATTACAAATAACCTAAATTGGAATGATCACATAGATAATATTGTGGGTAGAGCAAACCAAAGACTGCAGTTCATTGTCACAACACTTAGAAGGTGAAACAGATCTACTAAAGAGACTGCTTACACCACGCTTGTCCGCTCTATTCTGGAGTATTGCTGTGTGGCGTGGGATCCGCATCAGGTGGGACTGATGGGTGACATTGAAAAAGTACAAAGAAGGGCAGCTCATTTTGTATTATCATGAAATAGTGGAGATAGTGTCACAGACATGATACGTGAACTGGAGCGGCAATCATTAAAACAAAGGCATTTTTTGTTGCGACTGGATCTTCTCATGAAATTTCAATCACCAGTTTTCTCCTCCAATTGCAAAACCATTCTGTTGCCACCCACCTACATAGGGAGAAATGATCATCATGATAAACTAAGAGAAATAAGGGCTCACGCAGAAAAATTTAAGTGCTCGTTTTTCCTGCATGCCGTTCTGAGAGTGGAACGGCAGAAAGACAGCTTGAAGGTGGTTCATTGAACCCTCTGCCAGGCACTTTATGGAGAATAGCAGAGTAATCATGTAGATGTAGATGTATATGTGTAGATGTGCTTCTCTGGGCTATCAAATTCTGCCTCAACTCCAGTATTCTCCTGACATGGCATATATGGCTATGTCCTGTACATCCAGCTGAAGAAACCTTGCACGGTGAAAATTTCTACAACGATGTCAAGGAGGATTTTCAGGTGGAATATTTCCTGAACAGCTAAAATGCGTACTACTACAAATAAGGTCTCTGCCAAGTCATCCATTGTTGGGAAAAATATGTCACACTGAATGGTGAATGTCAAAAGAAGTGTGGTACAGAAGTGGAGGATGAGGTAATTGGAGGACAGTAACTAGTGAAGATTGAGACCTGGATGTTTTTAAGGTCAAAGCAATATGTTGGAGTGGCACATTCGAACTGTATAATTCAGAGGTTCTGATGTTAGGAAAGGAGAAATAGAAGGATGAAGAATTTACATGGTATGGCTCTTGAAACAGCCAATGAAGTCAACCATCTTATGCTGAGCATAATGCTCAACAACTGGGTGGTCCAGATGGCATTTGTTGCATCTTGGCAGTAGCCACTCATCTTGATGGAGAGTAGGTTACTGGTCATACTCATATATACGAGGCCACGCTGGAAAGTAATGCCTCTGAAAATTTTATGTGACATCTCTTAAAGCATTTTACATAAAAAACTTTATTAATATTCTACATCTTTATTGTCCATGTATATATTTACTTCTTGACAGAGTCACCCTGGCAACAAGAATATTTCTTCCAATGAGAGGCTAGTTTGTTCACACCATCACTGTAGAATGTTTGACTTCATTATGTAGCCACAACCTCACCTCTGCTTGCACCACTTTATCAATATCAAATAAAATCCTCAAAGGTGTTCTTTAAGTTACAGAAAAACATGAAAATCAGACAGGGCCAACACGGGACTGTATAGAGGATAAGAGGTGCAGTGAACTCAGGGTATCTGATTGTTGCAAATGTTGCTGATGTCAAAACAATCAGTACTGTATGAAGCTTTCATTATTCTATGGATTCCAATTGGTGGCATGTTTTCTGTGGTTAAAAGTCAATTACAGCATGCTGTTTCTCACACACAGTCATAGTTACATTACACACTGCCATGTCACATACTACAATTTGGAGCCCGCAAGTGGCAGAGGGTTGCAATTTACGCCAGCAAAACGTGGAAGTCAGCTGAGTAATGTGCGTGATATGTAATACAAAACCAGTATTGAGAAGAGAAAATTTGGAGGCATTATTTTTCAGCATGCCCTCATAGAATGCTATGATTACAGTGAAGGAAGTTGTTCAAATGGCTGCTTTCATAGATGGCTTGCATATAATAACATGAAATGAATGATAATGATTATCAGTTCAAACTCCTTACAGCAGCTCTCAAAGTGGACATCTAATTTTGCAAAAATGAAACTCAATGTAAACAGTAATAACATCAATCTAAATTGTTTGAATAATGATAAACTCTACATACTTAGAGAACATCACAAGACTTACAAGAAATCCATGGAATTTAAAATAAGCCAAAAGAGTTCTAAATTATTGGTTGTTATGAACATTTTATTAGAAATAACACAGATAAGTATTGCTTCAATGTCTCAGAAAAATATGGATACTGAAAAAAAAAAAAAAACACTTTACTATATCCATTTTAAAGCAGCACTGTTAAAAAAAAAATGTAGATTTCAGTCAATATTTTTATGATCAGACAGTACATCTAACATTTACCTTTACAACAGATAAATTTATTGTATATCAGATAAGTCACAACAACAACTCCAATAATACCTTTCCTATACTGAATATTAATGCTACTGATTATTAGCAAGAAGCATACAATGAGACAGATTCAGAATTCACTGTATTACACACAACAGTTTTTTATGAAAAATAATATAATATTTGGGAATTCATTTAGTGATGAGTTATATATTCTTCAGTCTTACGTTTTCTTATCTTTACAATTTGTAACTGTTTGTTTTCAAAGAACACAAAAGCAGAATTAAAACGGCTGCATGAAAAGTGCCATGCCTGCCAAAGCACCGACCTTCAGCAATATCCTGCATGTGTATCTCACAGCAGAAAGTAGCACACTCATAAACATTATTTCAATACTTAGGTTTTTTTCTAAGATTTCTTCACAGTTGTGCTTCATCACATTTTACACTCTTAAAAAATTAGATTTTTCTCTGTTGTCAAATTGCGAAGGTCTCATGTACACTTCCCAGCCCTGTCAGCATTTCTTCACTGTTGTATTCTTTATTGTCTCTATGAGTTGCACTTCATGTGAATCTCTTCAAAAGTAGATGACCGATAATAGCATAGTTCACAATATGGTACTCGTAACTAGAAGTGTCTCAAGTGTTAATGTGCAGCACTTCACTTAGAAACAGAAAAAAAAAAAAAAAAAAAATACAATCTTGACATAGACATTTACAATAACAATCAACACTTTTTTCCAACACTCATACATGGTGATAAGTGTCATTTACTGATGTATTAAATTGGTAACAACAAAAATTTTAATTTGCTTACTCTACAACAATAATAATGAAAATTTTACTTTGCTGGCTCTACACTAGATAAATAACAAGATAAATTAAATGCAGCTGCCTTCATTACACTACAAGAGCATAATGACATGAGTATATATATGCCAAGGTTAACAAGAGTGAATAACATTCAGTCAGAAAAATTTGATACCATGGAAGGATCATAATGCCATGATGAATTAATTTTAACCCAAGTATTCTTTCCTCCAGATATTAAATTTGCTATTTCCCTGAGAGCACAGGTATCTACATTTTCTGTGTTACATTTTGTTTGTAACTTAGGAATATCAAACTGAAAAGAAAGTCTTAATCTATTAAATGACAGAAAAAATAATATAAGTTTGAACCAAAATTTTGAAATTTGCAGCTCCCTTTGTCACACAATAAAGCATTATTGAATGATGACAACTGGCAATATTTATATTTATAACTGGCAAGAAACACAATTACTGTACAGACAATATATCTACCTAGAGCTGTTTTGTCAGTGCAAATCATAATGAAGTAGCTGATTTCTTCTTGTGTTTTTAGACTTTACCTTAGTGATAATTCAGAGCAACAGTAGTGTTCATTTACCATGGTTAAAATTTGAAAGTTTATATGTCAGTGAATGTATTCACAGTGATTTTTACACTTACAAAAATTTATATTTCTCATACAAAAGAACTATATTACACATGTCTCAGATGCAATGTCAAATATATTCACATAATTCATTTGAGAGTTTGAAGTATACATTTATACAATGGATTCATAGGATGCAAAATTTAACTCCTGAGGACATAAATGCTATTTAACATTACATGCAGACATCAGTTACCAGTAATTAGTAACTAGAATTCACAAGATACTTATTTCTCAGTTGCTTAAAAGTGGAAACTAATTGAAGAAGGAACTGAACAATGAAAGTTGCTGCAGGAGGAAGATAATGAGGAAAAGTGAAAAGTCGCAAAAACTCAAAATGTTTCAGCAGCTAGCTCCTATTTCTCAGGCTATCTAAGCATAATACTTTGCTCAATGAATTTTTATGTAGGATTTTCTTGAACCTTTTTCAATAAAAAACTGTTCTGTATAGTTACCTACAGAGCCTTTAATTTTCAGGCTTTTACTTCCCCATTTTGTCTGTTTTCTTTCTCATTTTTCTTCCATGTTGACATTTATATAATTCATTTTCTCCCCAAGTAAGGACAAGTACAGAAGAAAACTGACCATACTTACCTGCACTGATGTCAACAATTCAACCTATTACTGTATCATCATTTCATAATTGCCACCAGTTTGGCAGCATGTATATCACACTTTAAGTATAACTGATTTAATGAAGGTGATTGCAAGGAGTATGATGATAATGTTGCTGGTGATCTGAGAGAGAGAGAGAGAGAGAGAGTAGAGAAAGGGTAACTCTGTGTCAGTATATGGTTAGTTCATTTTGAATAGCGTGGACAGATCATCAACACTGTCACATGTCCTCATTCCAGGAAACACTGCCAAGATGTTTAGATTCTAGCCCAGGACACTGAATATGCTGTGGTTATTATGAAGTATATGTGACTCCTGTCCTCTCCATGATTATCAAATGCTGATACAAACTTTTTCTAACTGGAGGTTTGAACAGGCTATTTTATGTCTTCTGGCACTGTGCAAGTGTGCAAAAGCAAAAATAATCTTTAAGCTATTAAAATTGACCATCACAGAAGACGTAATTTTTAGCTGATTAAAAGCACATCATAAAGGTAAATGACTTGTTTGGCCAAAGCATATTGAACTGTGGCTGCAGCTAAAGCAGTTTACAGCAGGCCAACATTCTCAATATGTGCCTACCATATTTCATACTAGATCTTTTTAGCTAATATTTTGGATTAGGTAGTGAAACGAATTTGCACCATTAAAAAAGGATTTCAGTAAAATTCTGTCCTCCAAGAAAGAGGTTGCTGGGCCAGATTAAAGAAGACCTCAAAAGAGGAGATTCTGTAGTGCAGGAGGAGATACATCAACACAGAAATAAGTGGATAAAATCATTCAGAAACAACCTAAATGGCTTGCTGAAAGGACTAACTGAAGTCGATGATGATGAACAATGTGTATCAATTTTGAGTGTGTGTGCTGAGATATTCGAGAAAAAATAAGTGTAAATATCTTAAAGTGGATTAAATGTACACACAACACTATGGCAAAACATGTACTTTCAACAAACATGTAACCTAAGTCTATTGTCTTGTATGAATTCCAGGGATAATCACAATGAATCTTGTATGGGCTATTACTAGCCTGTGCAGTGCATCTGAATAATTTTCTGTGACAGGAAGTCCTGCCATGGGTTTTGAGAAACTTTTCATTTTACTGTTTTACTGTTTTGCTGAAGTGAGTGACTAAATGTTTCCAGTCATACACAGCTTTTATCCCCCTCCAGAGAGATCTGTCACATTTTGAACTTGAGATTCAAAGCTTTTCTGTCAACACTCTTCTTGCTGTACCTGTTTTAGTGCTTCACAACAAACACTATTATCCATTTACATACAGTTAATTTCCATTATGGTATTTATCTCAAAATGTTTGGATAAAAATGCACTGTATTTAAAACTTTTGTATTAGCATGTGACAGCTCAGAAAAGGAATAAAAGTTTAATAGAAACTGTATGATGCTGGACATCACAATACAACATATAAGAAAGAAATCTCCACTTGCAGTATCTACAGGGTGGATGGAATAGCTCAGTAGATTCTGTCACCCTTCCCAGGCCCATCATATAAGCAAGTCATAATAGTATGTCCAGAAAGCATCTTGAGGCAGGCTCTACATCTCACAGCTCTAGTTTTCATATATGTGTAACCATCTCAACAAAATCAAGCCAAACATGGGGGCATAATGTTTTAAGGAAGTTACCACATGGAATAAGAGTTTGATGAATCCCTCATCATGAACGCAGTAACTCTTATTCAGATCTTGGAGGAGACTCTACATTATAATTGAGATAAATCATGGGATCTCTGAATGTCCAATACAAATATACACTCAGAACTAAATTCAAAATCTTGGCAGAGACATTCAATATAACTGCCATTAGATTCAAAATCTATCTGCTAATATCCAATGTAAATACCCTTATATAAATGGACCAGCTGAAAACCTTTATCAAATCAGGAAGTTTGATGTGATATTGGTTAACTGCCTTCATTTATTTATTCAACATGGTTGTTCCTGTTTATGGCTGTCAAAAATTATTATAAATAGTCTTACCAAGCCCTACACAAAAATAGATCTCTATAATCATGCAACAAGAAACGTAGTGCTCAGATGAAGAGACTTTGACTCTAACAATGGAAACTCTTGGTTGGAATATCAACAATGTGAGGAAAATCATAGATTGCTACTCTCCACAAAGAGGACACAATGAGCTGCAGACAGGCACAACAAAAAGACTGTTATGATTTAGCTTTCGGCCAAAGCCTTCTTCAGAAAAGAAAACATACACATTGATTCACACAAGCAAGCACACCTCATGCACACATGACCACCATCTCTGGACCAGAGCTGCTGGAGATACAGCCAAGTGCATGTGAGGTGTGCTATCATGGTGAAAGAATATGCATGTTTTCTTTCCTGAAGAAGGCTTTGGCTGTAGCTAAAGTGGAACAGTCTTTTCGTTGTGCCCGTCTGCTACTCAGTGTGTTATCTTTACGATGCATAGCAATTGGTCCTTTCCCTTATATTTTAGATGTTTGAATCAGAAGGTTATTGTATCTTCAAGTGGTCAGAACTGTGCTTACCATGTAAACCAGGTTCCTCAAAATAGTCACTAACTGCAAGCCACTGAACAACAGATTATTATTAACAATCAAGTACATCAAAAAGTACAAATTATAATAAGAGATCAGACCTAGACGAAGCAGAAGTCTTCTGGGACTTATTGGATCTACAGCTGGCCAAACTTACCAAACAATATGTGAAAAATCATTGGAAGTACCTCTGTGTGGAAAGCCATCTTAAGAGGCAAGCTATTGCTCTATCTGTGAAAGACACAACTAGCAGATCATGCTGGCCCACTTTCACCATCTGGCCAGAAAACTGCCAACAGGAGATAGACAGTCTAAACCATTGAATAGTTCCAGATAGATCATGTCATGATCATCGATTCAGATCCATACACATTAACTATCACATTCATCACAATCTCTGCCAATACCAGCATGACACCAAAATGTGTCATAACTTATACAGCAACAAACTCATGACAAAGAAGTCAGGAAAAGCCCCAAATACCCTCACAGCTGTGATCTGAGCTGAAAACAGACAGATATGAAAAACTTCTTACTGAAAAGTAAAACTTCAAGGGAAATGCAACCACAGATCTTACAGAGGCTTCAAATGAAACACATGGGCTACCAGAAACTGTTGTTGTACTGTCAATGATAGCAAGGCACTCTGATGACCTCAGACAAAGAAAACTATGAGATCCTTGTAGATTACTTCAAGAACTTATCAAAGCGCGAAAATCCAGAGGACCCATTGAAAGCAAGAAACCTGAAGTAAGATTCCTGGAAGCAGGCCACCAAGAAAGAAGAAATCAAACATCACTTTGTCCAACATAAATCAACAAGGTACCAAGGAAAGACTCAAACCTCACAGAACTCTGGAAATATTCCAATGAAGGACAGATTGAAATCTTGCAACACTAAATAAAAGAAATCTGAAATTTGGAACCCTTCACGAAGATTGTAAAATAGCCCTCATCTAGCCACAGCATAAAAAGGCAGCACAAAAATGTCAACAATTGTTGAGGCATCCCCTGCTATTGATTACCTACAAAGTTCTAATACTTGCCATTCTGGAATGATCAGAAGCTCAATTTAAGTATGAAATAAGCAAATACCATGGGTGCATTTCAGGAAAAGCCACACCACATTAGACCATCTATGGAACCTATTAACAATTACCAGATACTTTAAGCTCCAACCTAAATAGAGTGTTAGGTAGTCTACAAAAGCATACAACTTCAAAGACTATGAGGTCTTGCTAAACATCCTTAATGAATTCAGAGCTGACCTGGAACTATTAGCCTTAATTAAAACCATCCAGATAGACACAAAATCTAAGGCGAAGTTCCTAGGATGCAACAAAGTTATTCTTTGTCTCCATCCATAATCAACTGCTTTTTCAAAAGAATAAGAACCAATTTAAAAAAGTTTGTTGAATGTAATGTTCAACAATGAGAACACAGTGTCTCAATTCACAACACATCTACATGCTTAAAATTTGATCACAAAATAAATAAATAAATCATAATTTGAAGCAATAAAGCAATAAAAAACTAATTGGATCCCTAATGTCTGCATAAAATGGGAGGTAGGAGTTGTGAGATACATGATCTAATGCTGGAAGGTCACATCAGACAAGGAGGATGGCAACTCCAGTCAGCTACAGAGCAATTTTACACTTCTGAGCTATTATTTCTCTTAATGAATTGTTCAGTGTCAACCCTGCAATTTAGTATTACTTGTTTTGCCATCAATAACAAGAATCCCCCTCCTCCTTCCCCTCTCCTGTCCTTTTCCCACTGCACTGAACTTCACTAATGCGTACATCTTCACATGTGTATCACATGCAATGTTTTGAACAAAGTAGAGTCCCAACTCCGCCACACATCAGCCATGTCATTTGAGGCCTTTCATTTCATTAGTGTGGTCTATCAGCCACCACAGTGATACAAAAATCTGTAACCATGTAAAGAGTGCTGTAACCATGTAAAGAGTGCATATGATCTGTTTTGTAATTTCAAAAGCACAGTTTTATAGTATGGTGTATAATTCATTAATTTTATAGATCAAGAGTGACTACAGTCCAGAAATATTCTACAGAAAAAAGCACTCTGCGGACTTCATCATCAATTAAATAAATAAATTGTAAATATAATTATTTAAGCAAGAAACACCCTGAAAATTTATGTGTAATACAAAAGGGACTGTTGGAAACTTGTGTGGCATATTTCTGGTATTACAGAAAATAAGAAAGCTGGATCTGACTCTGGTGTTATAGACTGTAGTATTGTCCATAGTAACTTAATTTTCTTTCTTTCCATGAGGTCACTGACTGTGACATTGGAAGTTTGGTAGAAATAATGACATAAGATTTATGAAATTTTAATAAGGAAGTGAAAAACAAAAACAGCAGGAATCTGACTGTTGAAAGTTCAAAACAATCAATATTAAAAAGATAAAGGAAAACATTTTACTTACCAAACTGACATTGTTACTCCACACTGCTGTGGTAGAAACATTCCAACTCAAGGGATGCTACTTATATTTTTAGTGGTAGTTGCTTATTTTTTCGTAGTCAATGAGAAAAATAAAGAAATTCAAAGCAATATGAAAGTACTAAAAGTGAGAAGAAATCTGCTCAGTACACACATTTCTGAGAGATGTAATGTATGGAGCACAAAGATGATGTTGAGAGTGTTTTAAAATGCAATCAGTATGTTACATATTTCAGAAATGGAGCACTAAGGAGAAAAATTTCACAAATCACACAGTTGAAAATTGAACTATATCCAACTAATTTTCCCCACAAAAGAAGTATGTCATGTATTAAATATATGAAGAATGCACAAGGCCATATTTAGCACTGATATGAAGTTATTTACACCTTTAATCAATGTGCTGACAGTGATATATATACCGCTGAACCTAACACACTGAATGTGTTAGATCCATATTTAAAAAAATTAAAGAGAGACAAAATCTCTAAACGGAACATTACTTCCAAAAATACAGTTACTCGATGGCAATAATGTCACCTGCAACAACATTGTGGATTGATAGGAGAAGTATCTGTAGTAAATAACTTAAAAGACTTCTGATAAACCCAAGAAACATTAACAGAAGTTTAGGGAGTAATCCGAGCATTAGTAATGTGTTACAAAAAATTAGAACCAAAATACACTCACAGCACCCTCAATGCTAAGAGCACCAAACACAGCCATTTTTCTAAAGTATAGAAAAAAACTGAGACTTAAGGAATTTAAGAATGCTCCATTATTTTCATATATAACACATAATTTCTGTATAGTTGAAAACACCAATATCATGCTGTAGGGAGTATAGAAAAAATTTTCCTCAGTACACTGGTTTTGTTCAAGTTACTCCTGGGCAAGAGAGAGGCATTTCTTGTAAAATTATTAATTCTGAAAAAGTACACCTCGCTCCCCATATCTCCCTCCCTCCCTCCCTCTCTCTCTCTCTCTCTCTCTCTCTCTCTCTCTCTCTCTATGTCTATATATGTGTGTGTGTTTTGCACTTAGGTTTGCAAGTTTAATTGGCAGATAATGTTATAGTCTCTATGCAGGATTATTTAGTATCCTAAATCAATTGAATAAACAAAAGTATGCGACACATAAGTAAAATAATGTGTGCATGAAACACTAGATGTAAAATAAAACAGACAATGAGCCAGAGAATATAACAATGAGCACAAAAACAACAAAATTGTACATGCTGTCAATACACATTTTCAGGACATAGTAACATAATATATAGTATATCAATATTAAAATAAGATAAGAAAATTTAAAAACTGAAATCATAATTGAATAAAAGGTTTCTGGGGCCACAAAATCCTTGTAGGATAAAATGAGTATTACAGAAATGAAGGTAAATGTAGAAGGAATAAATGATGGCACATGCTTCTAATTCAAGTCACTAGAAACAACAAGTTACATGAGAGTTCGCAACGTGTTCTTCTATAACAATGGGCACTCAAATACTGGTCAGTGTAGGGAACAATATGGTGGTACCTATACAAAAATATCAATATGTGGCACACATTTCCAACTGGTCACAAACATGAGAAATAATTATATAGTACATTCTAATTACTTTTAAACTATTATATAATAGCTACTGTATAAGAGTATAAGGTAACCGTGTGACAGTGGATGAAATCATGACATTACTATTGTCAGCTATCCCAGGAGTGACACCATATAATTTTAAATATGATTCTGTTATTGAAACCCCAGTAGTATCAATTTATGTTTTGTGTTGAAGTTTTAACTCCTCTTATAAAAACCAAGGATTTAATTTGCTTACCAAAGGTCATGGATATTTTGTATACTGTAAAATATGTCCACTATGCATGAAGTATTTTTAAAGAAACAGAAAATTGGAATAATTTTTTGGAAAATGTATATTTTCAAATAGTTTATATTTTAATACTTATATTTAACTGTATGGTTCAAAGGGAAACTGATTTTGTTCCAAGAAATCTTTCTGTGTGTTCATTTTGAGCATGTATTTTGACTTATTGGCTGTAGTATTCATCATAATCAGAAGAGTATGATTTATGAATTCAATAGAGGACTATTTAAAATAAGGAAGGGGATGTTAAATATGCCCTTTATACTGTGGCAAACAGATTATGAATAATGAAATGGAAGGACTAGAAGAAATAGAACTTGATATGTTTGACATAACTGTATTATATAAAATAATTTTTTGGCATATATTGTACATTTGTTTAACCCACTACTGTGTGCATTGCTTCTTTAAAAATGTATTTAACATATGAACATGAATTATAATTGCATAAATAGCTATAAAATTTTAAGACAATATTTGGAGCCTCATAAACATTAATACTTATTAAATGAGAGAAAGAGTGAAAATAATATTATGAATAAAATGTATGTCTTACATATTCACACTTTGAGATAAACATGCAGACATTGAAAATCTGATTCTCCGCAGTATCAATTGAATATTCTCTTTAAAAAAATCATTTCCTTATTCAATTATTTGCACTAGCATACAAACTGCAAGAAAAGCAGCAACAAAATATTTTAATTATATCAGTAAAACTGAGCAAATATATAAAACTATTTGAAACTTTTTCATAATTACCTATAACATTTCAATATTTTATAAAAAGTATGTACAGGATAAATACAAAAAACACTTTATTTTCATTTTATTACTTTGTTATGAGTTAAAAATAATAAGGAACATCAATACTGCATTTGCAAAACTTATGAGATAACTATTGTATGAAACGACAGTCATAACTGGTGGACATGGGGAACTTCCATGCAATAAAATTTTAGTTTTATTTACTTTCATTAATACTCTTCCTTCATTTGACTATTATATACACAAGACTCTCATCATAATTCACAACATTCTCACCAACAATTCATATTCTTACTCTTCATCTGCCGTTTTCCTTCAAACATTTTGAGCATGATTCCAGTGTCAACAACAATAAAATCATTTTAATATGACACATTCAAAGAATTAAAAACACATAAATATTTGGTTTTACTAGGTGACAAAAATTATGGTGACTTTCATCTCACATTTAATTTTAAAAAACAATACAAAATCAAACACAAATACAGTCTTAGGTATGGTACAGTAACTATCTAAAATTCCAGTATTTCACTCTGTATGGAAGGCTGTCAAGTAATAACAACAAATTAAGTATTACATATAATTATAGGGAAACAATTTATTAACAGGCTGGATGTTACACATTCTTATTCTGAATTTGTCACAAGGGCTTGTAAACTGGGCCCTATTTACATTACTGTTACATATGACTTTTTATTTGTCATTTTTATTATGTTTTCTCTTATAGAACTGACAGTTTTACAAACATTTATACCATTTTGGCCTACCTAATTTTGTGGTATTGGATGGCTCCTCCTGCAAAAACATTACACAAATTTTACTGAAGGTTGGTCACCCAGCCTTCAAGCTAATACTGTCTAATCTTTGGGGAGGTGTTGGAGGAGGTGTAGCAATATGCTCTGGTGTTGTAGCATCATTGCTTGGTACCATAACAGCCGGAATCAGTGATACCACTTCAGGTCCTGTAGCTTGTTTCTCATCATGAATATTAAAAACTCGTTCCTATTTAGGAAGAAAATAAAAGACATTAAATGAGAAGCAACTGTCAATGATATTCACACAGAATGAATTTCTACAAATGATGATATTTGTATTTACATTTAACTGTAAAAATCAATATATCCCTTGGGCAGGATGTGTGTGATGTTCAGGGTGAATATTACAACTGCTTATGAACTCTTAACAACATTAAAATACAGCGTGACTTAATCAATCAAATAAATACTCATCAGTCATATGTATCACATACCATTAACTGGACAATGTAAAATGACAGATATTATGAAATAAGGCAGCAAATGTTCCTCTGAACTGCAACTCCAACACAATTATGGGCTTGTTCAACTTGTACCTAAGAAGAAAGAACAAAGTGCATAACTGCCAAACATTATACCTTTTTTGTGTGGTACTGAATCACAGACAGGCAAAATGGAAAAGAATGCTAGAAATATTCAGCTGTTGGACAAGGACCTTCTCTGACTTCTGGATATTACTAGTGTTCTTTTTCATTGTTTTTATCTTTGGCTCAACATGTCTTCTATGTGGTACATAGTGATCTGTCTTTTCGACATTGTTGTTAAGCTATTTTATTTTTGATATTTACTGGCAATGAAGGATCGAAAGAATGGGTTTTCTAATGAATATTCACAAAGAAAACATTATTACAGAAAGTACATCCACTTACTATGAGTCATCAAATTGAGAACATATACAAGTGACAATTTCTTAAATGTGATGTTCCTGGAAGATGATATTGATACAAGCAGCATAGGTTGTATTAAGTTGCAGACTTACAGCACTGGAGTCGAAGCTGTTCATAAGTATCTTAGCAAACATATTTGATGGGTGTCCCACAGGCACACCTGGTTGATCAAGTATGACTGTGCAGCAACAGGCAATTTTGTTACTTGCATATAGATGTTTTGTATATGACATATTAGTCCAGTATTTATTACTTTGCTGTGTTCTTTGGATTGGTTTTGGTTGTGTTTTGGACTGATTATAATATGCACACCAAATTGTGGTGTGCTAAGAACAAAATTGGCTCACGACTTCAGATTTGATTAGACTTGCAACTTGGACTCTGTTGGGTGCAACAAAACAGCAACCAACTACTTGGCAACATGGAATAGGAGTGAACAATTTCATTGTCTTCAGTTTCGCTATGAACTCCACCACAGTGTGACCAGCAGAACATTATGTATATATTGAACAACCTAAAAGGATATAGTACAAAAAAAGGACACACACACACACACACACACACACACACACACACACACACACACATACATGGACTTGGGTCAAAAAAGTGGAAAGAGTAGGTTATTTTAATTACTAATGAACCAGATCACTGCAAATAATGTTTGAGCATGTGAGGGAAATGCAGCTACAAAGAAACATAACAGGAAATGATATTAAGAACTAAAGTATAAGAATAAATAGCATTTTGTCTAAGTTAGGCAGCTGAAATTCATGATTGGCAATAATTGTTAGTCTCAACAGCAAAATGAAACAGGCCAATAAGACAGAAAAAGTAACTACTCATGAGGCAGCACAGAGCAAAAATGTTAGAAACAAAAGTATAGTTTGCCAAAAACTGATTTTTTCTCAACTACCATCCACCTGACAACATACCTTAACTTCTACTTCCAATGCCTAAATTACTTATGACTGTTTTAAATTTGTAAGGTGGACATAAAAAAGCACCAGGAATATGCCTCAGAGGGCCACGATAGATGCTATTTTTGCCTACCTTCATATTGATCATTTAAATATCATCTAATGGTGTTCTAGCATAAGAAAATCATTTCTGTCGGGCAATGGCTGTTTTGCTCCATATTAATTCATGGTGAACTTAGACTGATAAATTTTCTCAGATAACGTGATGCAATGTCTCGGACAAAACTATCATTGTCATTTTCTGACTCTTATGTCACCTTTCTTGAAGTTAACTTTCTTTGTGCTGGCAGGAATCCCCAAATTCATTAAAGATACGCAAACAATCAAACATAAAAAGCTGAACTTTCTTAGTTGTCATTACTCAGACATCTCTGCAAAATTAATATCTGTGGCAGACATATCTGACCCAATGTAGATTATTTGTGAAAGTGTTGAGCTTGCTTCTTCTCTTGTCTCACTACTCACAACTGCCTCAACATGCTACTTCATAATCAGATTTTTCATTCTATGTTAGTTACTGCACAAACTGACAAGTAAGTGCATGAAAACAAAAGCAGCACACCTCTCATTTTACAATACTATTCTCGCTTGTGTTTCATCAGACTACTTCTCAGGCTGAGTAATTATTTTCTTGCCATACACTAAAATGTGTTAAGGCTCTTCCATGCTACTTTGAGTGCTCACTCTCCTCTCAAATTCTGCAGTATTTTGGTACACTGCATGTGTCCCTTTACTCCATTTCCAAGTCATAAGGTAGGTACCACTCTCACTGTGCGAAAAGCAGTATGTGCCATATTCACCATTCTTCTTGTAACTGTTTCTGACTAGTCACTTGTAACACCAGTTTACCTTTAGCTGGAGATTATGAGACCATTACAGTTTACAACAAAGTAGAAGGCACTGTGCTGCCAACTATCCTCCTGACCTTTGATATATTGTGGGTAGTGACTATGCCCAATTGTGGACTATTTTTATGCATCTTCCTATCACCACCACAGATAACTATTTCATAATTGAAGAAACTGACTACAAGACAATCTAAACCATGTACAATCATTGCCTTGCCTTCTGAATCAGCATGATACCCGTAAATAAGTTACTGTAACATATAATACCAGGTGGTATCTCATATGCTTCCATCATATCAACATTTTATCCTTTTTACAGGTTTCCACTCAGTTTAATCATCAGTTGTGAACAAAATTTTGCCATTAATTCTTCCAGGCATCATGAGATACTGTGGCAACATCATCCGTTAAGTTAGTATAATTTGTAATGAAGCACATGTCATGTTTGTCTATTATTTTCCTATTCTGCAGCAGAACTTTTAGAACATTTGAGATACAATGGACTTGAAACAAGACAGTGCAGCTACTGCAAGTAGTGCAAGCTCTTCAGTGGATAAAGGTAAAATTTATGTATCTATTGAAATAATACTGTATTTTTCCTGTGTTGTGTACTGTTTTGTTTGTTCTGCATCCCACAACCTGGAAAGATTTTTTGGGTGAATGAATAAATAAGTAAACAAATTACTGAAACTTCCTGGCAGATTAAAACTGTGTGCCGGACCGAGATTTGAATTTGGGACCTTTGCCATTCGCAAGCACGTGCTCTACCAATGGAGCTACCCAAGCACGGCTCATGCCCCATCCTCAAAGCTTTAATTCCATCAGTACCTTGTCCCCTACCTTCCAAACTTCACAGAAGCTCTCCTGCAAACCTTGCAGAACTAGCACTCCTAGAAGAACGGCTATTGTGGAGACATGGCTTAGTCACAGCCTGGGGAGTGTTTCTAGAGCAAAATTTTCACTCTACAGCGAAGCGTGTGCTGATATGAAACTTCTTGGCAGATTAAAACTGTGTGCTGGACCGAGACTCGAACTCAGGACCTTTGCCATTCACAGGCAAGTGCCTACCAACTGAGGTACCCAAACATGACTCATGCCCCGTCCTCACAACATCAATTCTGCCAGTACCTTGTCCCCTACCTTCCAGACTTCACCAAAGCTCTCCTGCAAACCTTGAAGAACTAGCAATTCTGGAAGAAAGGATATTGCACAGACATGGCTTAGCCACAGCTGGGGGCATGTTTCTAGAGTGAAATATTCACTCTACCGTGGAGTGTGCACTGATATGAAACTTTCTGGCAGATTAAAACTGGCGGAATTAAATCTGTGAGGATGGGGCATGAGTCGTGCTTGGGTAGCTCAGTTTGTAGACCACATGCCCGCAAAAGGCAAAAGCCCCGAGTTGGAGTCTCAGTCCGGCACACAGTTTTAATCTGCCAGGAAGTTTCATATAGCACACACTACACTGCAGAGTAAAAATTTTATTCTAGAAATATCCCCCTAGCTGTGGCTAAGCCATGCCTCCGCAATATCCTTTCTTCCATGAGTGCTACTTCTACAAGTTTCGCAGGAGAGCTTCTGTGAAGTTTGGATGTAGGGGACGAGGTACTGGAGGAATTAAAGCTTTGAGGATGAGACGTGAATCATGCTTGGGAGGCTCAGTTGATAGAGCACTTGAATGGGAAAGGCAAAGGTCCCAAGTTCGCATCTCAGTCTGGCATACAGTTTTAATCAGGCAGGATGTTTCATATCAGCACACATTCTGCTGTAGAGTGAAATTTTCATTCTAGAAACATACCCCAGGCGGTGGCTAAGCCATGTCTCCGCAATATCCTTTCTTCCAGGAGCACTAGTTCTGCAAGGTTCACAGGAGAGCTTCTGTGATGTTTGGAAGGTAGGGGATAAGGTACTGGCGAAATTAAAGCTGTGAGGACGGGGCGTCAGTTGTGCTTGGGTAGCTCAGTTGGTAGACCACTTGCCCACAAAAGGCATAGGCCCCGAGTTCGAGTCTCGACCCAGCACACAGTTTAATCTACCAGGAAGTTTCATATCAGCGCACACTCCGCTGTAGAGTGAAAATTTCATTGTAGAAGTAAACAAATTGTTTGTCACAGTCTGATGGGTAGCCCAACTACTAAGTGTATATGGTAGTAGCTGTTTTCAAAATTGTGTGATCACTATTGAAATAAATGGATGCCATCCCGTATCTTTTCAATTAAATGCCTTACGTGGTTAGATCATCTGACAATTTGTTCTTTACTGACAAATTTATTGAGATTTGTGGTATTGAAGAATACATTTATATTATTATAATCTGTTTCATAACCCAGAAAGATGAGGTGAATGGCATTCAAATGTCTAATGGGTTTCTAGTTACATGTGTGTCACTGTTATTTATTAGAGCTATCGTTAACTGTTTATATCAGCAGTGTATATAAACCAGATCATGTTCATATGTTCATAAGCAATCCTGAACACATATTATTGCAGATCTAATGCTACCACTTACACCTTTCACAAATGCTGCTACCCGTTCTACCCTTCTAACTTAATTTCCTATCTCCATGTGCCTCATCCACAGGTGACCTTTTAATTTGTTTCATTATCATTTTGTGTCTGTGTCTGTCTGTGTGTTTGTGTCACGACTACAAAGTGAGACATGGTCACATAGACAAACAGCATCAAAAGAACCATACTGGCTGATGGAGATACAGAGAACAGAGAAAAGTCTGGCCACAAAGAATTCAAGGATATCTGCATCGGATTACATTCAGAGCCCAATGATGAATATCTTCAGGTGACCATCAGCCTTCCTTCTTTGAATGATATCCACAGGAAAGAGAAGAAGACATGTGTTGTTGGTGCTAGCATTGCTTCAGAATCTTGAGAATATAAACAATAATTGTTTATATAAAAAGTTTTTTTAATATAACACATTTTTAAATTGGACTAAGTATTAAATAATTTCTCCTAGCCACATACACATTTCTAAACTCAAACAGGTGGTTCTGAAAATGGTGCTTGGGATTTTTAATGGATATGACAATACTTAAAAAACTAAAAATGAAAAATATACTGCACAGGCAATAGGTAAAGATTGCATGAATATCTCATGAGTAAATGATGAAGGAAAAAATTTGAGAGACCTGAGGTTACATGGAGGCATACCAGCAATCATTCTTACCACGAAACGATCTCAACTGGAACAGGAAATAAGGGAAACAGTAGTGGTACATAAAGTGCCCTTTGTCACATACCAGACATGAAAGTGAGTTAATACTGCAATGTCACCCATTTCTTATCTATGTTGAAAGTTTAAATTTTCTTGCACATCAGGAAGTTAGTTTAAAAACAACTGCAAACTTTGAGCCAAACAGACACAAAAGTCACCTGATAAAAACTGTTTAAAATGAGATTTATTGTACTATGCAGTATGTCCTGCTGTATGTCCTGCTCAATGTCCTTAAACTATTAATTTTATTTTGTCCATTATAAAATCTTTGTGAAACTGGTTCAGACACTTTCATAGAAGGTAATACTTTCTTGAGATGAATCAAGTTTGCTGCTGGGAGATGTATAATAAGATTATAACTGTGCAAGGCAAAAGTATTTTCAACTACCCATTACAATACTTTAATTTTATTTATTAGTTTGACAGCAAAAGTGTACCCACAAGCTGAGATTTTGCGGGAGGAGGCAACTCATGTTAGTTTCATGGTGGACAACGAAATTGGTTTGAGATTTCATGACAAATGGCTCTGGGTACACTTGCTACTAATCATCACCTGCTGCATGTTTTGGTTTTCTTCAAACTCATACTGAATTGGTACATCTTCTGTTTGGTGGGGCAGGTTGTAAGTTTGTGAATTTTTATATTAAAGGGTTGGGAGTTGGAGGGGGGGGGGGGGGCAGCTCTTCTCTCCTCTACCCCTCAATGGAGATGTCCTTATTGGAAGGTATTAATGAAGTAAATGTATCTGCCATATCTTCATATGTCCTCGTGGGCTGTCCAGCTTGTCATCTGTACCTTATTACCACTTATGTAAATTTGGTGCAGCATCATGTTACTAACAACACACATGTTGTCAAACTGTGGGACCAATGGAGCTAGGGAGTTTCCTGTTCAGTCAGCCACATCTATGACATAAATCCTCAAGACTTTCCAGTTTGCAGACAAATGTCTTATTATACACTGTCCATTCACATTAATGTGACCACAAGTCAAAAGCATGAATAACACCATTTGCATTGTGGACAACTGTCAGATGTGTAGGAAGAAAGTCAATAATGCTCTGAGAGATACCTACAGGAATGTGGAGCTATGTCAACTACAGTGCTGGGGCTAGGGGCGCTAGATTTCTTGGCGTGCATATTCCAGCCTTCATTGCCTATGAACAACAGTCAGCATGGGTGCATGAGCCATGGATTTTTCTGTCATCTATGGCCTATGGTGCACCACAATTGCATTGGTGTTAGTTTTGGATAACAGCATTGTAAGCATTGTATATTTTAACCACGGCGTAACATGAAGAGTTTGCAAACTCAGCTGTTTCAGAAAGCCAATGATCACATCCTTTTGGGCAGCAGATAAATCAGTCATTTCTGCATTATGAAAATGACTGCACTGTCTTCCACATTCCCCCACAAGTTTTATATACACTCCACTGATAGAGCAGTCACCTGCTGTCTGTGAGTGGTAGTCACATTAATATGACTGGACCGTGTATCTGAGCTATTGTAGGAAGGAAGTAATCCAAGGTCATCTGAGATAAGGAACATCTCTTTAAAGCCTGTGACCACAACATATCAGCTGAAGTCTCTCTCAGTTATTTATGAATGGTTTTCTCACAGTAATAAAAAGGAGAAGAAGCAAAGGTACTGATAAGATAAACACAGAATGATTTTATTCTTACCATGCTTCATAGCTGATAGTTTAGTAAAATGTCATTCTGATTATTTCTTGTCTGAACACACTAAATACCACAGTCAACAAATGAAGTTAATTTCTTACCTGAGACTTGTCATATTTGAGTCTTTTCCAAATGAATGGCTTTTTGTCAGGATGGGAACTAGCTCCAACATCCATATTAGAAGCATTATAATTCGGATTAGAAAATGTCAGCACACTTCGCCCTGTAGCATATAAATACTTCTTCTGTTTCTTGTGTCGATGGAATAAGAGCAGTATGACCATAGCCAAAGTAGCAAGTACTATCAAACTGAACAGGCCCATTATTATAATCATAATGTGTGATGGTATTCCATGCTCCTTTGGTTTTTCTGCACTTCCAGTGCCTGCCAACATATTTAAATCATCATCCACACCATCTTTTATACCAGGCTCATCATTTTCATTTGGATAGGCTGGAGAAATAGGCATGTTTTCATAATCTTCATCTTCTCCTGTGTAATCCTCAACATCCATAAGGGGATTTAATTCTTTCTGTTTCTTGTTTGGTACATGAGCACTGGGCACTGTAAAGAGAGTTATTAAAAATATAATTTACACTTTATTATGCTATTCACCAATCTATGTTGCTTTAAATTGTGGCTCCCATATAAAAAAACCATATACAAACCTGTAGAGCAATGTCGATCATCTGGTATATCAGGACAAGCACAGATGTAATCCTTTTGTCGGTAAAGACATAAGTGAGAGCAGCCACCATTATGAACTGCACAAGGATTCCAACCAGGTTGCCGCTCAGCAGCTACAGCTCGTATTTCCATTACTCCATCAAGGTCTTTGCGAATTACTTTTCGATCTAAACCTGTCTTCTTATCAGCTCTCTCCACTGACTTCTTGTACCAATCGGTCCAGTAGATATGGTCACCATACTGAAATAGTTGAATAAATTCAACAACATTTTTAGTAAAAACAGTCTGAATCAAGCACTTCCAGAGGATGTATTCAGTGCAAACTTGAAATCTTTTGCTTCTGATCTCTCTCTTCAGCTCAAATCCCATTATAGTTGTCAGCTCTTGTGAAACAATATACAGTACAGAAACTGGAAGTTGGTCAATAGACTGCAATCTTAAAATAAATGGAAGGCAATGTCAATTACTGCATTAATGAATTTTTTTTCTCCCTTGGAAGTATTACACTGAGCAAAAGAAGCCTCAGAATTTTAATATGCCACACATTATCACCAAATATACTTTTGAGACCATTCAGTACATGACTGGAATGCATATTACTGCTGTGCGATATTTTTAGTGCCTCTTCCAGTTTGTACTCTACCATAAATCCTTAAGCAATATGACCTTTCAATTTAGCACCAAATCACTTATGATAATCATTCAACCTACCTTCCCAAGACTACCATAAGAATATACCAAGATGGTACTTCCAAGCTTTCAGCCTGAATGAAAGAGCTCAGCAATGAAATTCTAGCAGCAGAGCATTACACAGAATTTCGCAAGGAAGACAGATAATTCTTTCACCACTTGGGTGATTCAGATCCCCCATACAATTCTCACATTTCTAAAGGCCACAAATTGTTGGGTGAGCACAAAGGAAAGATCTCTCAAAAATGCATGTTTTGATGTATAATTTGTGGTTGCAGCATCTCAGAAAATAACTCGATTACCTTGTACCCAGACATCAATTTCAAATTTTTGACAAATTTTTACTTGCTATTACACACCTCTAACTTTTTAAGAACTGACGAAATTCATTACTACAAATTATTGTATAAACATTGTATTGTACATTTAATGTCCTTCACTTATGCAGATTTTATAGAAAGTATTGGAAAGATTACGATTTTTTATCATATATGCCAATTACATATGTTTTTGTTCATATTTTGGAGCTTTTGATACTTTCCTCGTTTCTGCATATTTTAAGTCTGGACCACGCGAAAATGTAAAACAGGAGTTTCACTGTATATGTCAATCATTGCGTACCTGAGTGAGTCCAAATGGATGTGTTTTAGCAGGAACAAGCTGTATTCTGTTTCTACCATTCAGGTCTGCTGTTTCTATTCTATCCTTAAGAGCATCTGCCCAGTAAAGTCTTCTGGCAGCATAGTCAATAGCTAGACCATTGGGAAAACCTAGTTCAGTTCCAACGACAACTGTTCTGTTGGAACCATCCAGTAATGCTCTTTCAATTTTTGGGTTGTCTCCCCAGTCAGTCCAATACATGTACCTATTCAGAAAAATTACTCATAAAGTCACACAATTGAAAAACTTGAAATCAAAATGTGTAACATAATTTTTGGGGTGATTCAAAATATACACAAAAATTATTCAACATATACTCACCCCTTCCTTGGGAACATTGCAAGTGCCCTTGGTTCATCTAAACCATTTTTTATTATCACTTTCCTACATGTTCCATCCAGTTTTGCAACCTCCAGAACTTTCCTGCCAGCATCTGTCCAGTAAATGTTATCAGCTATCCAGTCAACCACCAAACCATCTGGTGTAGCCAAATTTTTTGATACCACAACACTTGTATTGGAGAGGTTGTGCATGTCCACACTCCTAATTAAGGGAAAAATGTTTCAACAGTCACTTACAACTAAAAAAGAATAAACACTAGAAAAAGAAATAGAATGATTAAATAAGATGAAAAGAAACTTCAGAGACTTCTGCCAGTGGCACTTAATAGTGATAAAATATATCAAGAATTAAAATATAATTTCTGTAAAGTTGAAGGTGTAAAAAAGTCTTAGATTGTTTTAAATATAAATTCCTTTTCTATTTGTGTGTATGATTCTAAGTGCAATTGTTTCATGAATGAAATCTGATTGAGCAGTTCCTGCATGTGGTGTAGCTCAGCTGGGGTTTTTTCTTGTCACAGGCAATGTGTGCTCTATCTAACCTGTTGGTTAGCACTGTAGATTAGATGGTGGTGGCTTGTTGCATGCTGATTCAGGTCTGTACGGGTCTTGCTATAAACAGCATGGCCTAGAGTATACTGCGCCTTCTGACTTGTTAGAATATCCAATAAAGGAAGACGGCTAGTCACGTCTAGTACCACCATGACTATAATATCTTGATGAATGCTGTTTAAGTGATCCAGAAACTCTTCCAGCACCTATCTGCCATTCTTTCACACCATGAATGTGTCATCAACCTAACAGAAGTGCTTGGGTTTTAGACGGGCGCTCTGAAATGCCACATCCTCAAAATATGTCATGTAGAGTTATTTTGTCAGTAACTGACTTTGTGAGGGCTCTGTTGCTGTACAGGGTGATTCTAAATAAGATACCTAAGAGTAACATTAAATAGCACATGAGATTTACTTACTTGAAATAATTTATTCTCAGTTCTGAACCTGCCAGACCATGAAGTTTCTTTCTACATTTGTACAATTTGAGTGTCTCTTATCACACGGCAGATACCCCACCTGTACAAAATTTCTTCCCAGATGCATGAGGTTATCCCAGAATCTACCTCCATGGGCAATCTTGACCTTTCTCTCAATGTGTCACACAACCTGTTTCCATGAACTGAGCATAATATCTATGAACAAAGTATGACGTCTTATAGTATTTTTCACGCTGATGACGAATATGTAACTATTGTTTTCATATACCCAGCGGTTACGTCATTATTCCACTTTGAAGATTTCAGAGTCTAAGTCCCATACGGAACTCAATGTATAAGAACTTTAATTTTTGTCGCTATTGCCTGGGGTGGCGCTTTGTGATACTCCATTCTGACATGTCTTCTTATAATAATTGTGTTTTGTGGTACCACAAGCAGCACTGTTCTGGACCACTATGCACCTCCATTGTTACTGTAGTCACGCACTCTCTCCATAGAATGAACGAATGGACTGACATTAATGAAGCTAGAATGTGGGAAGAGGTTTGAAGAGCTCCCAGACAATACTCTGATAATGGTTTTGAAATTATTTACTGTTACTTTTAGGTAACTAAACAATGTAAAATGCAGAATGGAATGTAATAATATTATGAAAATGATAGTTGCTACTCACCATACAGAGGAGATGTTGAGTTGCTGATAGGCACACCAAAAAGACTGTCGGAAAGTGAGCTTTAGACCAATAAGGGCTTTATCAAAAATACACACACACACACACATGTGACTGCAGTCTCTGACAGCTGAGGACTCAGTCTTTTTATTGTGCCTATCTGCGAATCAGTATCTCCACTATATTATGTGTAGCAACTATCCTTTTCATAATATTGTTTTGGGCAACTAATTTAGAATAACCCTGTACAAAATATGTTATAAACACATCTGCCAACCATTAATTTAAAGACTTTTTTTTCAACGCATTTTATTTTTCTGTGCTGTTACCAGTTTTGAACTTTCTTTCTTCTCAGATGGTTGCAGTATGAGATGAACTCTTAATCAGATGTTGGTTATTTTGTTTGCTGTGGTGTCAGTAAAGGCTTGATTTTTTTGTTATTTTTTATATACCATGCTTTAGTATCATGGTAAATGCATGCCAAAGTTATAAACACTTCCATAAAATCACAAAGTAAAAAGTTGGTCAACAATATCATTTTTTCAATGAATAATCTGACTTTGCATAATGACAGTGTGCTGGGTAATGCAGGACAGAAACTCATTTTAGATTGTGATGAAAAAAGATACAGCCAGAGTTGCAATTAAAATGGATGTTTATTTGGTCGGTTACTGGTTTTGTGCTATGTCCATTCTCAAACAAACCAATGTTTGTCAAGTAAAATGTCCATCTAAAATAGCAGCAAATAAAGTGGGTACATATGTGTATGGCCCCAGATAATATTCGTTAATGAATGAGGATAGGCATAGCCCAAAACTGTTTTTGTTGCAACTCTGGCTGTCTCTTTTTGCATCACAATATGATTTTGCGTACACTTCATGAACTTGTGTTAAAATATGTGGAGTGTAGTTGAAATCAGACTGTTCACTGAAAAAGAGCTAATGGTGAACCACTTTTTACTTTGTGAGTTTGTGGAATTGTTTATAGTGCTGGGACACTTTTACCATGATACTACTACATGGTACACAGAAAATAACAAAAACTCAAGTCTCCAAATCTATCAAGACATGTTCACTGAAAGCAAGGCAAACATAACAACCAATGTCTGATTAGCAGTTCACCTTGCAACGCAGCCACCTGACAATGAATGAAAGTTCAAAACTGATTGTAGGAATGTTACCATTTACACATAAAATAGACACATGAAGTATTGATATGATAATTTCCTCTTATTATACACACCCAACAAATCACCATGCACAAATATGTACAAGTTAAACAGAATAGAAAACTCAAAGAGGATGAGAAGTTGAAGAAACACTGCACTTGTCTCATATTGATTTGTCAATTATATCACTCCCATGCAGTCACACTGCCTAAACTGTGGAACACTTTGAATTTGACTTTGTGTCCAGCTCTTTTGTGAATGGCTGAGCATGATGGATACATAACTGCAGTAACACAGCTGGTTCTACAGTATGGAGGTTGGAAGGCCGTCGCTAGGAGACAGTGGGGGAGGAGTGTGAAGTGTTAGTTTCCCTGGTACCATCATGGCACTCTCAGAAGTTGGTGGTAAAACTCATACAGGCTTAACACACTCAATGAAGGCTATGGTTCAATTGCCATTTTGTACTATATCCATTGTGTGTTATTTCGCCATAGAATTGGGAAGGGTCTGTAGTAGGGAATTAAAGCCGAGTGCAGATAAGTTCCATGTAATGCATGCCATGAGAGCATTCTGCTAACACATTGTTCACGAAAACTGGGTGAGTTCTATTGTGTGATGCAGGAGGGTGGTGTATCCATGCTGTGTGTTCATGTAGTAGTTGTACCAGATGGGAAAGCTGTGGTTCATCTGGCGGTGATGAGGGAGTGAGAATGTCTATTAGGATGCACAGAGGTTTGTCATAGACCATCTATGCTGACAAGCAACTGAGTTCCTATTTGAAGACTGTTCATATGCTTTGCAGAACCATTCATACGCCTAGCAGAACAAGGGGAAACAGCTGAGCCTAGGTATGACTGTGGCACATTAAGTTGCCTTTTAAAGTGCTGTCCATCTCTCAATCATGTGGTTGCTTGGTGGGTGGTAACACCCACCATTTTGCCAGCTGGGCTCAAATTGTCACCCTTGGTTTGTAGTGGTGCGAAGATGGCAACCAAAATGTGTCAACCAGGTCTTGATAAATGTCCTTAGCAGATAGCTGTTGGTCCTTGATCGGAACAGCCTGTGTCCATCGTGTGCAACCATCCACCACCATTAACATGTATCGGTAGCCAGCAGGTGTGGGAAGAGGGCTGACTAGGCCAATTAACATGGCCAAACCTCATTGTTGAAGCTGGAAAATGTCCCACATTTGTGTGCATATGACATCTGATCTTTTTGCAGTGGAACTATATGCCTGTGTGAACCCAGTTGTGTGTATCTTTCCTGGTTGAAAGCCACATGAATTGATCATCTGTCTGACTGTGGCATTGGCCATGTGGCGTGCTAAGTTGTGGGTGCTGTCAAAAACTATCTGTCAGAACTGAGTTGCTACACAAGGAATTGCATTTGTTTCTAGATACACCCAAAAGTTGGAGGTGTAGGCCGGGAGTCATTAAATAACATTTGAAATTGTTGATCAGAACACTGAGCACTGGCAAGGTAATTGTAGTTTAAAACCAGCACCAGGCTGCTGGTGTGAGAAAAGTAATTGGCTATGATGTTATTGCCACCATGACTGCAGAGAGTGTCAATTGTAGATTGGCAGAGTTATTCAGTGTGTCTGAAATGGTGTGGAGAGCACTTGTGACATACCTTTTGAAATGCAGTGATGGGTTTGTGGTCAGTGTTAATTTTGACAGGTCAGGCCTTGACAAATCAGCACAAGTGTCAGATGCTCTTTTAGATAGCAAATAGTTCCCAATCATACGTAATCCTACATGTTTCGCTGGGTTGCATGTTTTAGGAGAAGAAACTCAGAGGTTGCCAATGTCCATTGACTTTTTGATGTAGTGCTACACTGATAGCTATTGGTTGGCCTCAAGCATGTGGAACAGGGTGAGAGAGCACCACATTGTCTGGAGAGGCTCTCTTGCAAGTCCTTGAAAATGGTTTCCATTCTCCTTGTCCACTGGAGGCGGTGCTTAATTATTGTGTGGTGCCATGCCAGTGTGTCTGAGAAAGGTGTTTGTATTGCAGCGGTTCCTCCAATGTGTCACCGGTAAAAATTATCCATTCTGGTTAAACACCTCAAATGTTAATTATTCTGTGGCCGTGGAAAGGCACATAAGGTATCCAGCTCCCCAGATAAGGGTGTGATACCTTGTACCGACACTTTATAGTTGAGCAATGTTACCACAGGTTCACTGATGATACACTTGTTCTTGCTGAGTGTAATTCCACAATCAGTTAATCTCTGTCACACCACCCTGAAGTGCTGTTCATGTGAGAGGGCATTTTCAGAAAATATTAGCATGCACTCAAGGTAAGCCACATCTGGGCCACATTTTTAAGCCCAAAAGACATAACCAAAAACTCAAACAGTCCATATGGTGTTATCACTGCAATTTTAGATACATCATTATTTGTGAATGGAATCTGATTATATGTCTTTTGGCCATTTAACACACTAAAAATGGTCACACACACTAAAGAACTTGTGAAATCCTGGATGTTTGGTATTGGGATTGTTCAGGTGTTCAAAACCAGATAATCACCTAGAGGATTCCATGAACTATACTTCTTGTGTACTAGACAGAATGTTTAGGACCAGGGCTGTCTGGACCATGTGTGACTCCGTCCTGAAGCATCTCTTCAACAATGGCTTTGGTCTCATGTTGTCATTCCAGTGTGATCTGTTGTGTGCGTAGAAAAACAGGCAGACTGATGATCATACATATATAGTGCACTGTCGTGTCTGGCCCCATGGATTCATAGTCTGTTGTGTTTCTGAGGGCACCACTGTCTGAGAGGCAAGGTTGCACTGCAGAAGTGTCTTAACCCTTTCAGTCCTGAATTATTTTTGGAGGAGGTAAACTTTTTTTCATGTGGTATTGCTCTTAGGTGATTTCTTTGATGATTTTAAATGTCAGATTTAGACAAAATTATGTACCAATTTTCAAAACATACTTTGTATACTCGGATTCATTTTATGGACTAAAATAACTAATTACAAAATAATCTCTATAGTAATAAATAGTAAAATGATCATTCAATAATTACCATGGGAAATAACAATAACAATATTCAATTACACAATAGAATATAGTGAACCAACCACATCCATGTATTCTAGTGGTCCAAGCTGCTGTGCATTGCTACACTGACTTACTGATATCTTTGTATGTTGCCCAACAGTTGGCAGCACTTCCGCATGGTGAAAAGATTGAACATTCACAAATGTCTACCTTAGGTTTCCATTGGACAAAATTACTTTTGTTGCAGTTAAGTCACAGTAAAATTTAAAGTACACAATTGTAGCCAGAGGATCTGAAAGTGTTAATCATCTCTAATGTTTTGTAGGTTGCTTGTGGTTAGCATTCAGTCACCTTCAAAGTATTCTTCTGACACACTGTTCTCTGTACATACCCTGGTAGTCTCATACTTGACTGTTAGGCAATTCTCTTCAACGTGATGAAATTTGCATACCAAATTGTGTTGGTAGAACTCCCACTGGGCCCTATCATTGTCCAAAACAAAAGTACGTCAGTTGTCAGCCCTGTGATTGGCGTGTGTTGTCAAACAACCCTTTACAACAGGAACAGTGCAACCATCTGTGGAATGTATCATGTAAAACTACAGCCAAAGCTGTGTGAGGAAATCTGTGCCCAGAATAGATTGAGCAATGATAATGAACACAAATGTTCACTTTGCAGCAATCGGTGAGACCGATGTCGAATACCAAAGTCTTGTAACTGCACTTGTGTATGACAGACTCATTGACTGCCATTAATGGGGCCATACTGGTCTGTGTGGCATCAGGGTAGTAGGTTACCAGAAATGTGCCAACATCTGATCCTGTGTTGATTAAAAACAACATTAAGTCTGAAGAGTGGTTGGTGACAAACAGCCTTCGTGATGTACTGGAGTGTAGTTGTGCTGGGGGTGACAGTGTGGGAGTCATACTGCAGCTGATGGTGTAGTGAGTAGCCCTACATGCCATGTGCATTGTAGAGTGATGGCGGGTCTTCTGCTGTAATCACTGAAGATGAATGTCATGATCTGTTGCATGTAAACCAGACTGTGTTTAGTGTTTGCATGCAAAGATGGTTTTGTAGCCTTATGACAGAAATGTCCGTGAAACTAGCAAATATCTGCTCGAGGTAAGTCTTAACTACAAGACTAGGCCATAAGGGTGTGGTGTGCACATGCACCCTCCACAGCCATGGTCCATAGTTGCAATATCTCTAATTACTTAGCCAGTTTCTTGACAGAAATGCGGAAAGTCCGGAGGTTCTCAGGTACACTTGGCAGTTGTTGGGCAGAGGCAGTGTTGCAGCAAAGCATCGATTCATCAGAATGGACCAGAATTGAGTGGCTATCTTTAGTAGTAATGAAGGTTGTTGTTGCGACCACTGTAGTGAGTGAATTGAGCATAGTGTGAACTCTATCAGCAACTTGCATAACATCTGTCTTTCAAGAGCAATTAAGATTGGATTAATTAGTGGTAGCAATTGTTGGCACCAGATCCGGAACAGTAAAAGTGGTCAAAATGATACTGGCATCAATCATTATGCACAAATTTCTCCAGTATTCAGACGGTGTCTTGTTCCTATACCTCCCTTTTCACCACACCTCTAGTATTAAGGGAGTTCTATGAGCAGTTGATCCCTAGGTGCTGCATGAGGTCAGTACCATCTTGAAAGTGTAGTAGGCATATTTCAGAGGAGGCTACAAGATAATATCTGACACCAAAGAAGTAGTTCATTGATTGAGGCTGCTGATCACTAAAGTGAACTGTTCGAGGTCATCACAGATTTGTTGCTGGACGAAAATGTTCTCCGTTATTACAAACCATATCTGGTTTCACAAACAGTGAGGCCCTTATTGGTGGAGGACTGTGAGAGCCAACAGGCAGAACTTTTCTGCTCTTGAATGTAGTACCAGTGTGGGTGGAGGGACCGAGAGCATGCTCGTATTGGATTTAATGTCACTTGACACTGCGGTGTGGCTATGCAAAACATTGTTTTGTGGCCGCATCACTGTGATCAATGGCATGACTGGTGCAGATGTTAGCATGATGTTTGCAGTCAGCTCAGAGTGTGGTGTGGAAGCCAGTGGTTGAAATACAGTAGATGGGCTTTGCAGAAATTCAGTCTCATGTTTAACATCGTGAATGGCACCGTTGATGATATGCAATAGATTATTTGCAGCAATCATGACTGTAACATATCATTTCAATTGAATCAACTGTGGGTTCTTGATGAAACATTGTAAATTAACTAAACAAACACTGTTTTTTGCCTTGTTTCACAATTTTATTATTAATGTTACTGCACAACCCAGGTTTTGAGTTATAAGCCCATTTTCATCACTAATATACTTAAAATGGGCTTATAACTCAAAACCTAGGTTGTGCAGTAACATTAAAATAAGATTAAGAAACGAGGCAGAAAACTGTTTGTTTAGTTACTATTGTAACATATATGGGCAAATTGCAGTAGATAACCTATCCACAAGAACATTTTCTCTTCTTCGGTGTCACCAATTACACAGGTACACTACCATCTATATACACTCCTGGAAATTGAAATAAGAACACCGTGAATTCATTGTCCCAGGAAGGGGAAACTTTATTGACACATTCCTGGGGTCAGATACATCACATGATCACACTGACAGAACCACAGGCACATAGACACAGGCAACAGAGCATGCACAATGTCGGCACTAGTACAGTGTATATCCACCTTTCGCAGCAATGCAGGCTGCTATTCTCCCATGGAGACGATCGTAGAGATGCTGGATGTAGTCCTGTGGAACGGCTTGCCATGCCATTTCCACCTGGTGCCTCAGTTGGACCAGCGTTCGTGCTGGACGTGCAGACCGTGTGAGACGACGCTTCATCCAGTCCCAAACATGCTCAATGGGGGACAGATCCGGAGATCTTGCTGGCCAGGGTAGTTGACTTACACCTTCTAGAGCACGTTGGGTGGCACGGGATACATGCGGACGTGCATTGTCCTGTTGGAACAGCAAGTTCCCTTGCCTGTCTAGGAATGGTAGAACGATGGGTTCGATGACGGTTTGGATGTACCGTGCACTATTCAGTGTCCCCTCGACGATCACCAGAGGGGTACGGCCAGTGTAGGAGATCGCTCCCCACACCATGATGCCGGGTGTTGGCCCTGTGTGCCTCGGTCGTATGCAGTCCTGATTGTGGCGCTCACCTGCACGGCGCCAAACACGCATACGACCATCATTGGCACCAAGGCAGAAGCGACTCTGATCGCTGAAGACGACACGTCTCCATTCGCCTGTCGCGACACCACTGGAGGCGGGCTGCACGATGTTGGGGCGTGAGCGGAAGACGGCCTAATGGTGTGCGGGACCGTAGCCCAGCTTCATGGAGACGGTTGCGAATGGTCCTCGCCAATACCCCAGGAGCAACAGTGTCCCTAATTTGCTGGGAAGTGGCAGTGCGGTCCCCTACGGCACTGCGAAGGGTCCTGCGGTCTTGGTGTGCATCCGTGCGTCGCTGCGGTCTGGTCCCAGGTCGACGGGCACGTGCACCTTCCGCCGACCACTGGTGACAACATCGATGTACTGTGGAGACCACACGCCCCACGTGTTGAGCAATTCGGCGGTACGTCCACCCGGCCTCCCGCATGCCCACTATACGCCCTCGCTCAAAGTCCGTCAACTGCACATACGGTTCACGTCCACGCTGGCGCAGCATGCTACCAGTGTTAAAGACTGCGATGGAGCTCTGTATGCCATGGCAAACTGGCTGACACTGACGGCGGCGGTGCACAAATGCTGCGCAGCTAGCGCCATTCGACGGCCAACACCGCGGTTACTGGTGTGTCCACTGTGCCATGCGTGTGATCATTGCTTGTACAGCCCTCTCGCAGTGTCCGGAGCAAGTATGGTGGGTCTGACACACCGGTGTCAATGTGTTCTTTTTTCCATTTCCAGGAGTGTAGAAGAAAAAGTCTTTAAATTAGTGGTTGGTAGCTGTTCTTGTAACATATTTCATGGAGAGGTATGCAACCCCAGGCACCAGTAGGGATCATGATTACTTCATCTATTTGTTCATAAAACTCCCCATTAGACTTGAAATAAACATTAGAGTGCATATTCAAAGAGTGTTACTGTTTGCCTCTGGTGAGCAAGGTGCGTCTATGAGTCTTGAAGATGAACTTCTGTGAAGAGGGATATATCATGGAAGCTCACAAGTAGACCATTCCTCTTGCTGTCAAACACCCTTAAGAATTGTCATGAAATCAACCATGTTCTTCACATGGGGATTGCTAGGTTTTAGAGGTGTAGCTAGATTTGGGCCAGTCCTAAATTGGTGAGTTAACAGTGTTGAATTTCGCAAGGAATTTAGTGATAGCGGTTCATTATAAAGGAAATACAGCCAGTTTACTGAAATGAGAGGGGATTTGCTTGTCTTGTTCGAATTACGTGAGGTGGATATATGGGACTGAAGGATGATGAGGAGAATAATCAACTCAGTAGATACAATTAACACCTACATTTTATTCAGAATCTCAAATACCTCAAATACAGAAATGATTTCCCTAGCTGAGCTGCATTTAGAATAGTAACCAAGTCCTTTCACAGAGACAGTAACTCTTTGACACTGTTTTCCACCTGTCCCTGTCGTGACATAACATCGAAGGGCTTGTCATTGCCTTATTTGCTACCCTAGTGCACTGTCCTTCAAGTATTCTTCAGAGGCTGATAGAGAGGCTTTCTCTACATAGTCTCTTACTATATCCCAAGCCTTTCAGTGGCTTCTCATAATGTGTGCATTCCCCACTGTGAACCATCTCTCTTTCTCTCCTGTAGCTCCTGCTTCCTGTCTCAATTCTTACCCCATTATTATCTTAGGCTCTTGCTTCATTAATTCTGTCACAAACCTTGTTTCAATAATTCTGACACATCACTTACATCTTTATTTTAAGGACCATGCAGCATTGATTCTCTCACCTTACTCATTCCTATATCACATAAGGACCTTTCCTACTGTTACATTACTTATTTCATAGGCTCCATTGTTATCTCACCCCTCTGGTCCAACTGTGTGGCACTCTGTGGCTGCTTCTGCCATGCCAAACTCTGATTTTATTTAAGCTAATTTCAATGTTGTTTCCAGGAATTGACTTGTTGTTGTGGACATGACAACTCCTTCTTTGTGGATTATGGGAAATCCATATAGGCAAGGTGTGGCTGGCACCCTAGGGTCCAGCTTCTTCCTCACTTCCTTTGGTAGATCTGAGCTATTCAACAGAGGAATTATTTTCCTAGTCATCATGGTCATTGGATCCTTGAGCTTCTTGTAGACTGGATCCTTAGATGGAGGTCTTTTGTTCCACTGTTGTCACTTCTGCTTTCGGAAGTAGGTACTTGTTGATGACTGCAGATTTCTCGCTTGATCTCATCTGCTTTTTATTTCAGCAAGCTTCATACTTTTTCTTCCACATCACTAATAAGGTCCCATTTTGGGCCTTGTGCATAATTCAGCCCTTTTGAGTGTGTCAAAGCTGTTGCTACACGCAGTCCTTTCTCTATCAAATTTACAACTGCTCTTCTATTATTTGCTTCCTTGTTCACTATCTGAGTTCCTGGAAGTCTACTGCATTTACCAAACTGTTTTGTGACACTGCGGCACTTCTGCACTTCACTGTCAGCATGCTGCAGTCTGCCCATTTCTAAGTCTGTGCTGGCAGTTGCCTGAAATATGTAGGTAGCATATGAGCAGGATTTGTGTGTTCTTGTCCAGCTCTCTCCATATGAAGTGAATGTGCTGCCTTACTATCACTATGCCTGCCAATCATAATATCTGAGTGGTCTTCTTCAATATCACTAGTTGACACAGTTCCCCAAATGTGATAAGATGTTTTCATCTCGCAACCACTGCAAGAAGGCCAATGGGCTGCAAAGTTTTGCCTTCCCAGCCCATTTTTTTTGCAGCTGTTTGAAGCTTCACAGCATCTTCTCCATGTAAAACTGCCCCGTAAGTGAACGTAGACTTTCCTAGTTTATACTGCTGACGAAAAGCTCTCAAACTGCCAGGTGGGTGTAGTGTTGAGATTTCATAATGTTTCAACAAATATCAAACTCAATACCTTTTGGCAAAATGCTGGGATACTGTGCATGCCCCTTCATTTATATGCATGAGGTGGCTACCCACTACACCTGACTGTGGGCTTCAGTGTCTAATACAGGCAGAGGGTTGGGGATGGAATGGTAGTGTGGGTATGGGCTGTGCTCAAATCTCTGCATGGGCATTCTTGATCTGTCTCATGTGCTAGCCACTGCTGGATGTACTCTTGGGAGGATTCCAATCTGAATTAGTTGATGACTTTCATTACTACTGATTCTCATGCATCCTTATTCCTACAGATTCATTTATTCGGGTCTCCCAGTAGTCACTGGTTTATTCCAGTACCTTTGTGTTTTCAAAATGAATTGCACACTTAGATTTGTTCCAGATGTACACACCTAATGTGTTACAGAATCATTTAGAGATACAGTGTGGCACTTGCCTGATGTACTGGTGAACGCTTTCACGTGGGCTGCTATATATCCATCATATGTGAAGATTCAGTAGATCCTTTGCAAAGACCATATTATCTTTCATCTTTGGTGCTTGTCAGAAGAAAATTTTCATGTTGAATCTTCCATGCAATTTTGCCATCTTGTCTGAAAGTGCCCCTTATAGGAGCGAATGGCAAGTCTCCTGTCTCTTTCCTCTTCTCCTGCATTTTCTTTGCACTTTAGTGTACCAACTGTCATGGAATATTTTCTTTAGCTGCTTAACTCAGGAGGGAGACTTCAATTTGTCAGAGATAATGCATGCCCTATTGATAAGGTGGTTAGCACTATTTGTCCCTACACTGGGCAGTGGGAGCTCATTGCAAGCAGATACAGGTCATGCAAGTACAGAGTGACAGATTCTTCAAGCCCTTCTCCCTAAACAACAATATAAACTGTGGAAATGGAGGAGGATCCTGAGAAGGATGTAGCTACTGCTTTTATTTCACACAGTGGCGTATTACCTGGGAAATTAGCATGAATTCTCAGGAAATGCAATGTAAAGACTTTCTACCCACTGGCTAAAACACAGGCAGTGGCAAGGATGGCACTGGACTACAGAAGTCTAGTGACTGTCAATTCCCCTGGCAATGTAGCAACACATACATGGTGCAGACAGAGTGTACAGTCAATGTTGCTGCCAAAAACACTAACAGTATACTTAATTACTACAGCCCAACATATAAATGATTGAAGAGCAGTATTGACATTACTCAGAATGGATTACTACAACACAGACATCAAAATGCAGGGATATGTCATTAAAGAACCCATCAGGATTGGATCAGCTGATCAGCTATGACTGTAGCTACATACTTATTATGGCTGTACTTTGTATGATTAGGAAGCGAAAGGAGATACCCTGCAATCTATATCAATATCTATATGACTATTCAGCAATTCACACTCAAGCACCTGGCAGCATCTGCCTCCTTATACATTCTTTTTAGTAGCTGAGGACATTTCATCTATCTCATACATCCCATGTAGAAGATGAAACAGTTCTGTCATAATTGGTTCTTCAAAGGACATTTAATAATTTTGAGGCCACATCTTCTACTTTAGGTGCCTTGTTTCAAACTATGTCTTTCAATGTTCTGTCAAATTATTCACTCCCCATCTCATTAATATCCACAACCACTACCCTTTCCATAATAATGTCTTACATTTTTTCCCACTTAAAACTGATTAGCCAGAACAATATGACCATCTACCTAATAACTGGTATGTCTACCTTTAGCATGAATAACAATGGTAACACATCATGGCATGGAAACAATGAGGCCTTTGTAGGTTCATGAGGGAGTTGACACCACATCTGCACACACAAGTCACCTAATTCCTGTACATTCTGGGGAGGGGGCCAAAGAACTCTGATGACATGTTTGATCACATCTCAGATGCGTTTGGTCATGTTAAGATCTGGCTAGTTGAGGGTCAACACATCAATTGTAACTTGCCACTGTGTTCCTTGAACCACTCCATCACATTCCTGGCCTTGTGACATGGTGCATTACCTTGTTGAAAAACGCCACTGCTAACAGATAACATGATTGTCATGAAGGGGGATACATGATCCGCAACCAGTGTACTACACTCCTTTGCCATCGTGGTGCCTTGTAAAAGTTCCACTGGAACTACAGATGCCCAAGTGAATATTCCCCGGAGCATAATGGAGCCGCCGCCAGCTTGTCTCCATCCCACAGTACAGGTGTCAAGGAGCTGTTCCCCTTGAAGATGACGGATTCACGCACTCCCACCAGCATAATGAAGAAGGTATTAAGATTCATTAGGCAAGGCAATTCTCTGCCACTGTGTCAACATCCAGTGCTGGTGGTCACATGCCCATTTCAGTCATAGATGCTGATGTCGTGGCATTAAAATGGCACATGTACGGGTCGTCAACTGTGGAGACCCAGTGTTTGGAGTGTACAGTGCACTGTATGTTTGGACACACTTTTACTCTGCCCATCATTAAAGTCTGATGTTAGTTCCACCACCTGTCTTGTTTTACTAGTCTTCCCAGCCTACAACATCCAACATCTGTAATGAGGGGTGGCCGTCCAACTCTCAACATCTGGATGTGTGTTCACCATGTGTTGAAGACACTCGCTACAACACTCCTTGAACACCCTACAAGTTGAGCAGATTCTGAAATGCTTGTGCTGAGCCTGTGGGCCATCACAACCTGCCCTCAGTCAAGCTCAGACAGATCACCCACCTTCCCCATTCTACACACGGACGGCACACTCACTGATACCAAAAGCACAATGCTTGTGTCTGACTAGCAGTCATTCCTCGCTAGGTGATACTGTTATTGCCTGGACAGGTTTATATTGATAGTAGGTTATTTGTCACAATGTTCTGGCTGATCAGTGTACATAGTTCTTCTACACATTTTTTCCACCTTTCAGCATTCCATTATTTGTTTAATACTGCCTTGCCATCTCAGCTCTTGATGTTTCAACTGCTGTTTCCCTTTTCTCCAAAGATTCCTTTCATTTTCTAATGTATGGCATTTATTTTTCCCATAGCCATGCAATCTTCTACAGGACTGCATTTCTCCTCTATTTATTCCTGCTTTGTCATTATAATCTTTCAGGTTTTGTCTACATCTACACCTATTACTCTGTGAAGAACTGAAGTACATGGCTGAGAGTACTTTCCATTGTATCACATTTTAGTTTCTCACATTCCATTTGTATATAGTATGCAGAATGAATGACTGCTAAAATGCCTCAGAACACTCTGTAATTATTGTAATCCTGTCTTCACAGGCCCTTCAAGAGTGATACATAGGCTGTAGTACATTACTTGATTCTTCACTCAACACTGTTTCTTGAAACTTTAATGGCTTTCATGGGATAGCTGGCATCTATCTTTGAGCTCTTGCAATTCAGGATATTCAGCGTTTCCATGACATTTCCCCAAGGGTCAAATGAATATGTCACTATTCGTGCCATCCTTCTTTGCGTATGTTATTAACGTCAGTTTTTTTTTTTTTTTTTTTTTTTTTTTTTTTTTTTTTTTTTTTTTTTTTTGGACAAGTATTTTGTAGACCAACAGCATGTCCGCAGTATTTTACAAATGAACTGAAATTTGCCTCCTGCTTCACCTACGGTTGAGCCTATGTAATCCTCTCACCTACTTCATTTGGTGGATTTGCATATTTTCTTCTTACATAAATGAAATTTAATATATTATTGGTGCATCCTGACCAATTTTGCCACAGATGCAACTTATTCCAGTGATATCACCAGTGGGTTGACAGAGGGCGCATTTTCCACGATGAAAAAAGACTCTTAAGCAGTGCACTGGATGCAAGGCAGTAATGGACAGAGCAGGAGGTTGTCAAGTGGGCCACAAGGCAGTGTGGAAGGCTCTGGTGCCAGCAATAGCTCTATGTGTGGCAGTCACAAGAGATTTGTGTGGACAACAGGAATAAGTGAACACCACAGATTGGATTAGACACCTTGTTTAGATGAAATGCAATGTGCAGACATCCTGTGGGCTCTGAGGCATTTGGTAGCAAAGTTGGACAGCTGTTTCTATGGCAAGATGGAACTTTGAACTTTAGGAGACTGTGTTGGAATTGGAGCTCATTGGGCATGTTAGATAGTGCCTGCATTGCAGTCAAAGGATTCTGAATTTCCTTGTGGGAATTTCAAGGCTTTAACTTCTGTGTTAATCTCACCTAACGCTCTTTTCAAGTGGCTGCCAAATATTTCTTCATTAGAAGTTGAAATCACAAAAGAAGCTATTTGGGAGGATTGACATATTTTGCCACCAAGTGTGACATTTGTGAAACAACCATTTTGGATTGCTGTGTTTTGTTGATTGTACACAATACAACTGCTAATTAGGTTCATGTCTTGAAGTGTATGTTATTTGAATTAACTAATTTCAGTTCCGTGTTTGCTGCAGAAGCCTGATAATACTTTGTGCTCTAGGTTTCCTGTGCTACCATGGGGTCATTTTGCAGTTGCAAGCAGCCTGCAGAGGCTTTGTCCATTCTTGGACAACCAACAGGAAGATGGTGCATATTCTGGCTCTGGTAGTGCAATGTTAAACTGAGCTGAACACCATGGTATAGTGGTACATGAATTTTCTGAGCTTAAGTTTTCGAGGGTATTTTACTGCTTATTTCTAACTTAGTGTCATTGCAACCAATTGCCAACAATCAGTTGTCATTTGTTGATAGCATTTTGTTCTTAGATTGGAAGTTACATAATTTTTTTATCTCCTGCAATGTACCACAAAGATGGTGGTTAAAGCTGACCTTACACAGTTACCTATTGGTATTTGTAAACAATAAAAATTTCTGGTGAATACTTTAAAACTGCCTTTAATAACTTCAAATTGCAGGGAAGAGCTCATCACAATTTTCTTTACTGTTATATTGTTGTATATTGTTTGATGTAAAAGGAATTGAACAAAACTGTTCTCTTTTAAAACATTACTGTAGGTTAATAGTCCCCACTTAATTACGTAATTCTGTTTTACATTAATGTTATTTCTACTGGAACTTGGTCCTGCATGTTCTGGTTTTTAAAGAATAATACATTTACTGATTAATGGAGTTGAAATTTTATTAGTGTATATCTTTCGAGTACCAAGGATAACGGCTTTTACTGTAACAAAGGTTGCGTGAATAAGATTAAGATCTGGAGTGAGTGTTAATCAGGTTTCCACTGGAGGAACCCTGTTTCCTAGCCAACTTGCTCAATTGATGTAAAATCTTAATAGAGAGTGGTACAATTGTGTTTATCCAAATATTTCTAGTGAGCCTTCTCCTTCTGCTTGGTTTTCACATTACTGCCTTCAGTATTTCAACTCTCAGTGCCATCTATTTATCTTCTATTGTATTTCTTTCACTTCTTTCATTTACAGTGGCTAATGCTCCCTTTCATTCTGGCAGTACCCTCTGGCTGTTCCAAGTCAACCAGGTCTTATCTCCATAATTTCCACCCTTTCTGGAATTTCTTCAGTGTTATTCTACACTTCATACAGCTCCAAATATTTGAAACCTTCTGGTATTTCTGTGTATCTTCCAGGTATGCAACCTTCTTTCATGAATATATCTTAAACTAAATGTTAGTAATGATTAATTTGTACTCTGTGAAAATTCCATAAGGCAGCATCTCTTCTAATTTCTTTCCTGGCAGTCCATGCACTGTTATCACTTTTTCTTCTCTTACTTTTTCTCCTATTTAATTCCAATCCCTGATCACAATTAAATTAAATAATTTCTTTTATCTTATCTCTCATCATCAGGAAAGACAGTAACCAAAGATTCTTATATTAGTGTGGTTGATTGTCACTTTGTCATCCTTCTTAAATACTGGCACGATGTTGTTTTCTTTCCAAATCTTGTTTAGAACTCTATATAGCCTTGTTTTCTTGAGCTCTCTAGATGATGCTTTGATCATTTTTACAAGGAATTCATCTGATCCTGCAGACCTGTTGCTTTTCATTTTAGATACCACATATGTAGTTTTGTGAATGAAAACATGGTGCAAGTAGGTTGCATTCATTTTATCATCTATGCAATTGGCCAATTTCAATCTTTTCTCATTTTCAAGCAGGTATCTTAAGCCTTGAGCTTTATTTTACATTATAATATATTGCTGGTATATGTGGACAGGAAGACATCTTACTTCCATGTGTGTGTGTGTGGCATAAAAACATTACACTATTATACATGGATAAATCTATTACAGACATATCCACATACAATAGTGTACTGTTTTCATGCCTCATATGCACAGAAATAGGATGTTTTCCTGCAGAAATAGGATGTTTTCCTGTCCACATTTAACAGCAATATACACTCCTGGAAATGGAAAAAAGAACACATTGACACCGGTGTGTCAGACCCACCATACTTGCTCCGGACACTGCGAGAGAGCTGTACAAGCAATGATCACACGCTCGGCACAGCGGACACACCAGGAACCGCGGTGTTGGCCGTCGAATGGCGCTAGCTGCGCAGCATTTGTGCACCGCCGCCGTCAGTGTCAGCCAGTTTGCCGTGGCATACGGAGCTCCATCGCAGTCTTTAACACTGGTAGCATGCCGCGACAGTGTGGACGTGAACCGTATGTGCAGTTGACGGACTTTGAGTGAGGGCGTATAGTGGGCATGTTGGAGGCCGGGTGGACGTATCGCCGAATTGCTCAACATGTGGGGCGTGTGGTCTCCACAGTACATCGATGTTGTCGCCAGTGGTCGGCGGAAGGTGCACGTGCCCGTCGACCTGGGACCGGACCGCAGCAACGCACGGATGCACGCCAAGACCGTAGGATCCTGTGCAGTGCCGTAGGGGACCGCACCGCCACTTCCCAGCAAATTAGGGACACTGTTGCTCCTGGGGTATCGGCGAGGACCATTCGCAACCGTCTCCATGAAGCTGGGCTACGGTCCCGCACACCGTTAGGCCGTCTTCCGCTCACACCCCAACATCGTGCAGCCCGCCTCCAGTGGTGTCGCGACAGGCGTGAATGGAGGGACGAATGGAGACATGTCGTCTTCAGCGATGAGAGTCGCTTCTGCCTTGGTGCCAATGATGGTCGTATGTGTGTTTGGTGCCATGCAGGTAAGCGCCACAATCAGGATTGCATACGACTGACGCACACAGAGCCAACACACGTCATCATGGTGTGGGGAGCGATCTCCTACACTGGCCGTACACCTCTGGTGATCGTCGAGGGGACACTGAATAGTGCACGGTACATCCAAACCGTCATCGAATCCATCGTTCGACCATTCCTAGACCGGCAAGGGAACTTGCTGTTCCAACAGGACAATGCACGTCCGCATGTATCCCGTGCCACCCAACGTGCTCTAAAAGGTGTAAGTCAGCTACCCTGGCCAGCAAGATCTCCAGATCTGTCCCCCATTGAGCATGTTTGGGACTGGATGAAGCGTCGTCTCATGCGGTCTGCACGTCCAGCACGAACGCTGGTCCAACTGAGGCGCCAGGTGGAAATGGCATGGCAAGCCGTTCCACAGGACTACATCCAGCATCTCTACGATCGTCTCCATGGGAGAATAGCAGCCTGCATTGCTGCGAAAGGTGGATATACACTGTACTAGTGCCGACATTGTGCATGCTCTGTTGCCTGTGTCTATGTGCCTGTGGTTCTGTCAGTGTGATCATGTGATGTATCTGACCCCAGGAATGTGTCAATAAAGTTTCCCCTTCCTGGGACAATGAATTCACGGTGTTCTTATTTCAATTTCCAGGAGTGTATTATAATGTAAAATGAAGCTGGAAGCTTAAGATAGGTGCTTGAAAATGACCAAAGGTTGGAATTGGCCAATTGCATAGATAATAAAAAGAATACAACGAACCTGGACCATGTTCTCACTCTCAAAACATTTTGAGGCTGTGGACCCCCACAAAAATAAAATTTTAAAAAACTTATTGTAGTTCATTGTATTTGTGGTGTTGTGAGCTGATGAACAAATTATCATGTCTATTAAAGTTATATAAAGTACCTAAATACCTTAAAAACTCCCAAAATAATCAATTAATGACAATAGAAAGTAAAAGGATAGATAAAAGATCTGCTCACCAAGTGGCAGCAGAAGAACACACAAACAAAAGAGCTGAAGAGGAAGGAAGAGGAGTGAAGGAAAAGGGGGAGGCTTACCGGATAGAAAACTATCCAGTAAGTCTCCTCTGATGCGGAGATCTGGGTGACTTTCCTGAACTGCATCCCTTTCACTAATCCTATACAATCCTTTTCCTTCACCCCTCTTCCTTCCTCTTCAAGGAAAGTCTTTCCTTCTCATCCTGTCCAGTAAGTCTCTCCTTACCTGGTGCTCTGGGTGACTTTTCTGGACTGTACCCTTTTTCCTAAACCTCTCCAGTCCTTCTCCTTCACCCTTCTTCCCTCCCCTTCAACTCTTCTGCCATAAGAAGGAGTCACTGGCTCCAAAAGCTTGTGAAAGTTAAACCCCAGTGTGTGTGTGTCCTCCTGTTGCCTCTTGGTGAATTGATTTTTTATCTGTCAATTTACATTATAAAAAAAACTCCTGTAATATTTGAGTCTTCTCACTCATTTCCTGCTACAGCCAACATGGCATGTAATTTTTCTGCCAATCAACTGACAGCTAGTCACGTAGTAAGTTTTAGGTCCTGTTTTTTGCTTGAGGCAGGGCTTTTCTTGCACAGTTCTGATTCCTGATGGTGTTTTTAATATTCACATTTCATCACACTCTTTCTGTAGGTTTTCATAATTGCCTTTGTTGTCCATATTCTGTATCTCCTATACCCACATCAACCTTGTTCAGAGCACCCCATTCTTTACCTAATAACTGTAGTTCTTCTCATGGCAACATCCTGCTGACACCTTCCTCAAGTTTTTGTTCAAGCTTTGCTCTGCAAGTTGTACAGTTATTATTTTGAGATGCTTTTCTACAAATTTTGGGAGACCCTTTATGCACAAAATTTGCTGCTAACAGTTTATGGCCTGTACGTAAGTCTTTGCTTAGAGTAGTTTTGATGTCAGTCACAATCATACAAACAATTTAATTTGTCACTCTGCAATCTGTTGCAGTACCAGTTTTCCAAACTCTGTTATAAGTTGTTATTTCATGGGAATTGCCTTTTTCAAACCAATGTTGTCAAACTTCAGGACATTTCTCATTCACAGATCTAGTATACATTCTCCCTCGGCATGGCTACCTCCTAACACATGAGGGTTCACAGGGTGTTTATGTCCTGTTCACTGTCAGGCAACCTGTGTATTAAAATCATCCATTACAATTAGATTTTCACACTCCAAATGTGCTTCAAAATTTTTGATGAAGTCAGCCCTTTCTTCTTTTGAGGATCCTAAGTGTAGTGGATGGACTTCATACACATTTCTTGTCCTTCAACTACACACACAATATGGCTATGGTAGTCTTTTGCACTACACTCAAACTGATGTGTGCATCTGTGTAAAGCCCCACTCCATTCTTAGTATCTGCTTCATTTCTAGGCCAGTAAAACTTGTAATAAAACTTGAGGTTCCTTTTCCCAGTTTTCTTCCACTTGTTTCACCTAACCCTAGGAGCAGGAATTTCCTCCTTTCCACCTCCTATAGTACAGTTATTTGTTTTTGGTATTTCCTGTTGCATAGTCATGAAGAAATGTAGGATATGAATTACAAAGTAGTAGTGGACAATGAATGAAACAGCAAAAAATGAGGGATATAAACTGCAATGAATGAATGAAACTGGGAGCTAAATTTGGCCCTTATTACTTTAGGTCTGGCAAATTTTGTCACACCTATAAAAAAAACTGATTAAACCAACTATCTGGTTCATTTCTGTACTACATTTATCACTGTTTACCTCTCTGTTTGCAGAATTTCCACCCAACTGACAATAAACTATTTATTTCACCAGTTTGAGTTTAAATGGTAGCCTTCTTAATTTCAAAAGAAAAAAAAGAGTGATATAGTACATAATTGCTGAAAATTAATTGCTGAATAGTGAACAGAATTTCGTTTTGAACATTTTATTTGAAATTTAGCACAGTGAAACAACAAATTTTATCAAGAAATACAATAAAAACCATTCCACACTATATGGAAATGTCAATTCCTACCTGATTACATCCAGATGGACATCAGTGTAATAAATCTTCTTATGCTTCCAATGGAAGTCCACAGCAATGGCATTGTGCACATCTGGTATTGGCAGTGTAACATCCCACAGCTCTGGTGTATCAAGTGAGACTCTTGCCAAGGTACTTCGTGTGGCAAACAGGAGGTATGTGGAAGGAGGTGAGTTACATGTGTGATGATCTTCATTGAGAAGGATGCCAGTTGGACAAGCACAAGAATATCCTCCAGGCCTTCGTAAGCACAAATGTGAGCAGCCACCATTGGCACGACCACAGGCATTCTCCTCCACATTGTCAACCTGCAGTTGGTGGGGCAGGGCAGAGACAGAGAGACAAAAGGCTGCTTTCATACAAAATATTAACACTGAGCAGAAGCAGAAAGCAGCGACATGCAGGATAGGCCTCTTCCCAGCTGATATAAAATTTCTTATGTATCAAAATACTTAATATTGTCATATGCAATGCACTATCTGAAGACATTAAAAAGTAACATAATTAAAAGATATAAGCATAAATTGAAATGAAATTTAAGCACATATTTTTTAAAAAAATACTACCAAACATAAAAGAATGTTTCATTGACTACAGATGTGTGTGTACTAATACTATAATCTTATTCTGAATAACAATATCTTCCTTTACATTAATATTGGTTATGACCAAAAAATAAGAATATTTTTTAAAAAATAAGCGTATCTAAAAGTTCTTGTATTATAATAGCTGGACTGTTGACCTAGTGCGTGCCTTCTAGAGGTTTCAAACATTTACAAATATTTGAGAAAGTATGAGCAAAATGAAAAGTATTCATAAAAATCATTTGTGAAAAGTTATTATCTCTCTGTTTTTTTTTTTTTTTTTTTTTGCAGTGTATTGATTTTAACAGCTGAAGATTATTAAGATAATTTTATTAAAATAACAGTAGGTCATTTTTAACCACATTAGAAGTCAAAAATATCTCTTCCTTAATGGGGAAAAAAAAATTTTCAACCTGGTAAAGGGTACTCATTTGTTCAACTGACCAACTCTTATCAAACATTTACTTCATACAAGTTGTTTCAGATGGAATAGTGAGCATTTTAGGGAGTGGTCATATACATTAATTCAAACAAAACATTCCATATAAAATCTGTCCAGTTTTTATTGGGTACAGTGATAAGTTATCATTTCACATGTTGGAACACCAACTGCTATGGGTTTATTTATCAGTTGTTATTTTTGGTTTGAGGTTCAAGTTATGAACTGATGCTTCAGTTTATATAACTGAATTTTTCAACTGTAATTGTAATTGTGGTTTGTTAGCAAGTTCTACTGTATCATTCAAGCACACCTAACATATTTACAATTGCTGAATATGCTGATATAGTATTAGGGTATGCGTTTTTTAACGGAAATGGTGCAGCTGCATGTAGAGAAAATGGTAGATTATTTCCTGTTTTCACTATGCTGTATGAGACTGGTGAAGAGCCCCGCAGTCATATTTAGTCTGAATATGTAAATGAACAGAGTATAGAAGAAGTAGAAGATATTATTCCATTGGCAGAACATAGTCAAACAAGAACACTCAGAATTCTTATGCATATGATTGTTCTATGCACAATAATATGGGGGACTTTACATGTACATGGGCTTTACCCTCATCTGCAGCAGATTCAATCCCTTCACAAAGGAGATGAAGGTATATGGCCAGAAATTTGTTGTTGGCTAATTGCAAATTGCTGAGTTATGCCATTAATACTGTTCACTGATGAAGCTACTTTCATTCATGATTATATCAATAACACTTGAAATTCACATTGGTGGTTCAACAAAAACCCATACAACTTTGTGAAGAGACATTTTGAAAATGCTTCTCTGTAAATGATTGGTACAATATGCCACATAATAAGCTGATTGGACTTGTTGTGTCACTGCATCACCTTACAGGGTCCTGCTATAAACATTTTCACAAAACAAGCTTCCATAATTCCAGGAAGCAGTTTCTTTGGCTACAAGAATATGTTTTTCCAATATGAAGGGGGAAAACATTCTAACACTCAGTTGACACTTTGTCTAAAGCTAACATCCAGATGGCGCATCAGCAGAAATGGTCCTGTTTTTTGGCAACTAGAAAGGCAAAGTCTACAAATAAAAGGAGAAACAAGAGATAAACTGATTGTACATTATAAATTGTGCTGCCCTAAAAGAACAATGAGATGACCTCAGAAATTTTATGTGGTGTTATCATGAAAATTCAAAAGTGCATCAAAGTCAGAGGTAGAATTTAGGGAAATCAACATTGAACTTAACTACTTGCCTCTGTTTAACAACTTCTGTGGCTATTTGTTTGAATAGCATTCCAACAGCTGTACCTATGCAATCAATAAAAATTGTAGACATGTTGTATGGAATGATGCATTATAGTTAACCAATGATAACACCTCCTAATATGTTCACTTTACCTCCTGAAACACCCAGTATATTACAATTTCTAGCAACTATCAAAAAGCAATATCTAATTAATGATTTAAGAAAATGGGAAATGCCTTATTTTCTTAAAGTGATATGCCTGAATCATGCCTCATATTGGTAAACAACACATTACAGCAATGTAATCAAGGAGTATAGGCAACACCTACCATGTGGCTGGGAGATGTACCCTGACAGTAAACGAATCTCACCGAAAATCAATGGCATCATAAAATGGAAGTGAAAGATCCTTCAATGATGTCATTTAAGTATGGTGGTGTGGAGAATTAGAAACAAAATTTAATGACATATACATTTCACATGGAGGGGAAATTGTGTTGTGGTGAGGATTTTCGAAGCTGAAAGCTAAGTCACATGTGCAATTCATCAGTTTTGTCATGGGTCTTACACCTGCAGATATGAAGTCTTCTTTCTTAGCATAGGGAAAGTTCTCAATGTTTTTATTTTCTTTTAATTTATTTGGTCTATGGTTTCTAATACTTATAGCAGACTGATGTGTGCTGCATACACACTTAACACAAAATAGTATTCACACTAGCTTTTAAGCTCTTGCTCTTTTACTAGCAATAGGACACACATTCACATACAATACCACACAGACAACAAAACACACAGTCCCACAGCTGTGTTGAGACAGTATTGCCTGGGCAGAAGAGAAGTGGGGAGAGGGTAAGGAAGGATCCATGAAGGAGGGAGGCGGTAGTGAGATAGTCTGAATCAGGTCTTTTGCCGGACTAAAGGAGTTCAGAAAGTAAGGCACACAGGAGATACAGAGAGAGGGATAGAGGTGGAGTGGGGTGGGGGAGGAAAAGGAGAGGAAGGTGGAGATGAACAGAAAAACAGGGAGGGGAAAGAAAAAGGGAGAGGTGTGGTAAAGGAGGGAAAGGGGGGCAGAGAGGGTGGGACACAGGGAGAGACAGTGAGAGTGAGAGAGAGAGAGGGGGGGGGGGAAAGAGGGAGGGAGGGAGGGAGGGAGAGAGAGAGAGAGAGAGAGAGAGAGAGAGAGAGAGAGAGAGAATGCCCACAAAGTGTTGGGAGCAAGGAGGTTAGGGGAGGCACTACATGATATGGGCAGGGAAAGACTGGTCTGGACTGAAGGAAGAGTGAGAAACTTCAGGTATGGCAGTGTGAAATAAGTTAGCAGATGTTTAGGCTAGGAGGATTACTAGAGTGTAGGAAATTCTGGAGAGACAAAGCCCACCTTCATAGTTTAGAGAAACTTGTGGTTGAAGGGAGTATCAAAATTGCCTACTTTACAAAGCAGCTGTTGAATTTATTTATGTTGTAGAGTGTAGCATGATCAGCAACTGGATGATTCAGTTTGCCCTTTGCCACTGTTTGGAGGTGGCCATTCATATGACGGACAGTATAACATGGCTGCTTTCACATACGGTCCTATCTTTTAATGGGTAGGAAATGTTGTGACTGGACCTCAGTAGGAGGTGGTGAGTGGTTGTATAGGACAGGTCTTGTCCTTGGATTGACCTACTGGGTCAGGTTTGTGGGCAGGACTGGAATAGGGATGGACAATATTCTGTAGGTTGGGTTGGCACTAGAATACTACTTGGGTAATCTGCATAAGATTTTGGGTAGGATATCCCTCAACTCAGGGCATGACATGAGGTAGTCAAAGCCATGGTGAAGGCTGTGGTTCAGCTTTTTAACGCCAAGGTGATACTGGGTGATCAGAGCAGTAATGGTCAGTGGCATGTTAACAGGTTCCTGGTGTCAGAGGAGGAGATGACATGGAGATCTGTTTATGGATGAGTTCTTTATACTGTCTGTCAATATATTCTCTGGCACAGTTATCAATGTAATTTGACAGTTTCTGCTTTCCACTGCAGATGTGTCATCCACAGATGGTGAGGTTGACTTTTTTACGTGGAACAGGTGACAGCTGTAGGTGCACTTGATACAAACAGGTGTACATATGGAGCCATCTAAGAGGTGGAGATCGACACCAAGGAAGGTAGCTCATTGAGCTGAGAAGGACCAGGTGAAGCAGTTTTGAGTAGATGGTGAGATTATGGAGAAAAGAGCAAAGATTGTCCTTCCTAAGAGTTGGGATTGAAAAATTGCCATCAATGAATATGAACCAGACAGGGGTGTTAGATGTTGACTGAATAGGAAGGATTCTTCCAGATGACTCATAAATAATTTGGTATATGATGGTGTCATGTGAGTACTCATCGCAGTACCACAGATGTGTTTACAGATTTGCCCATTAAAAGCAAAACAAAAGTGAGTTAGGATGTGCTTGGTTATGAGGATTAGGAAAGAGAAGATGTTGATGTATAAGAACATCAATCTACAGTGACCAACAAGGGGTCTGGTGATAATGGGACATTGTGGAAAGGCAGTGAAGGAAGCGAGGACTGTATCGAATTTAGGATGGGAGATTGCGAACAATACTTTGGAAGTGTTAGTCAACAAAGCAGATCAGGCAATCACTCTTTCTACCACAAGAACCTTCACCTTTTCCATCAGTATCTCACCATTGTCCTTACTAATCTCATCCTCATTCAAGCCTCTACTCCTTTTGCAAAATCCTTCTACTCTGTGACCACAACCTTCTGAAAGCTGTCACTGAAACAGAAACTTTTGTCATGCAACAGTTAGAAAAGCATTATTCTAAGTACCATCTGAGGAAGATGTCCCAGCTATGTCTACTGTTTTATGCCTGCAAGTGATTACCTATTGCCAAGAAAGAACCTACCACTCTGATCCAGTCCCCTCACAGGTTCCCAATCATGCCTTGCTGAACTGATCCAACTTTCACATACCCAAAAGTTTTCTACACACTCCACGAAACACAGAGTTCCTGATCATGCATTCCATAACACTTCCGTCAACCTTTCTGCCAAAATTATGACCCTTACACAAGTCATAGTATTTTTAAAGCCCTCACATTTAGCCCAAAACATAAGTTCACCCAAGATGGACATGTGAAAGACATTGTTTTCTTTACTTGTTCTCTGCATTGGGAACATTTCTTCCTGATGTACCCCACACAGAACCTTGTTCAAAACATCTTCACAACTGTGATCTCTCCCCTTCCAACCAACCTTTCAACAAGTCCTCACTTCTACCTGACCTGGCTTTCTTTTCCTAAACCACCCTCCACGGGGTCCAGCATCACTCCTATGGAACACATACGTGACCTGAAAACCACTCCAGACATTACCATTTTTCCCAAAGACAAAGGCTCTGCCAAAGTGGTCATGAATCCTATTGACTATGTTGCTGAGGGTCTCTGGCAACTTTCCTACTTATGCACTCAAGCCCCTGCATGCTTCCTTCAGCACCTTTCCACAGTTTATGTCCCATTACCATTAGACTCCTTGTTGGTCAATGTGGATGCAACATCCCTGTACACCAACATCCTCCAAGTTCATGGTCATAAAGCCAAAACCTTCCTGATACCAAACTCAGCACCTATTTTCTAATCCTCCTAGCTAACCACATACTGACCCATAATTATTTCACTTTCAAAGGCCAAATCCATACACAAATCTGATAGTTCCTTAGGTGCTCAAATGGTGCCAACCAAAGCCAACTTAATGGGGTATCTGTAGGAATCCTTCCCATCTTGTCAACACCTAAACCCCCTGTCTGCTTCATATTCACTGATGACATTTTCATGATCTAGACTTGAGGCATCAAATGGGGTAGCACAGTGGTTAATATACTGGACTTGCATTTGGGAGGACAATGGTTCAAACTTGCTTCTGGCCATCCTGATTTAGGTTGGTTCCTTTGAAAGGGCATAGCCACTTTCCTTTTCCAGCCTTCCCTAATCCACACTTGTACTCTATCTCTAATGACATCATTGTCAACAGGACATTAAACACTAATCTCCTCCTCCTCCTGGACTCAAGGCAATGACAATCTTTTGCTCTTTCATCCATAACTTCAACATTATTCGCAAATCTGCTTCACTTGATCCTTTTCAACTCAATGAGCCACCATCCTAAATGGTGATCTCCACCTCTTACATGGCTCCATAAATACATCTATTCATATCACATGCACCAACCACCAGCAGTACCTCCACTTTCATATCTGTCATCTGTTCCAAATCGAAAAGCCTCTTCCTTACAGTCTTGCCAACCATAGAAGCTGCATCAGCAGTGGAAACCAGGAATTGCTGAAACATATCTATAACCTTATCAGAGCTTTTTCTCACAGACAATGTTCTTCCCAGCTCATTCACAAACAGATCTCTCATGCCATCTCCTCCTCTAACATCAATCAACCTGACCAGTATTCCTCTCATCACTCAGTATTATCTTGGCCTTGAAAAGCTGAACCACATCCTTTACCAGGCCTTTGATTATCTTTCCCCATGCCTTGATATGAGGGATATCCTACCCATAATCCTGCCCACACCATTGAAAGTAGTGTATATCATGTTCTGTAGGACCACTGAGGAGCAAGTCTCCATGGTCATGGAACTAATCTGTACATGAAATTATAACAGAAGAGTAATAATAGATTTTAAAAATCCAAGTAAGAATGTCAGAAATGTAGGAAAAGACAGATTGCTATTTGCCATAAATGAGACACATTAAGTTATGGATACAGCCTTCATCAGCAAAAGAAACAGAAAAACACACAACATTCATACATACAAGCAAACATACCTCGCACACATGACCGCCAGCTCTGGTACCTCAGACCTGAATACATTCTTGCATTTGATCTTAGCTGCTGGAGTTGGAGATCATGTGTGTGTGAGGTGCACTTGCTTGTATGTATGTATGTATGAATGATGTGCATCAATGGTGTGTGTTTCTCTGTTTCCCTTTTGCTGATGAAGGCTGTGGCCGAAAGCTTTGTGTAAGTGTCTTTTAACTGTGCTTGTCTGCAGCTTAACATGTCTTTTTTATGATAATAAGAAACAATCTATCTTTTCCCACACTGTTGAGGTATGAATTCTAAGCAGATGTCAAGTCGAAAGTTTCAATAAACATAATCAACAACATAACACAGGAATTAGATTAATTTTTTAATTTTTGAAGGAGTTCCTAGACAGAATAGCAGAAGTGAGCCATGCGGAAACTCTTCAGTTTGGACTTGACAGTGTGTGGATTACTGCTAAGATTTTGAATTCTTGTGGTAACTTATTGGAAATGGATGCAGCAGAATACTGTATGCCTTTCTACACAAGAGTCAAGGAGATACATTCCAAATGCAGATTGGACTTCTGCCGGGTATTAAATCTGCCAATCTTGGGAATAAACTGATATTGTTAACAACAGATGACCTTAGAGAAAATATGTATTTTGATGTCAATGTTGGAATTCCCACATTGCTGAACAGGGGTTGATAGGAGGTTTGCGAACTTACCACATAAGGGTCTAACCAACCATTTCCAAACTGAAAACCTCCTTTTTGAATCAGAAGAGTTACACCACAAAATAGTACCATACATCATAAGCAAAGGGAAATAAGCAAAGTAGACTACTCTTCATGTTGAACTGTAACTTACACTGAAGAGCCAAAAAAACTGGTACACCAGCCTAATACTGTGTAAGGCCCCTGCAAGCACAAATAAATGCTCCAAAACGATGTGGCATGGATTTGACTAATGTCTGAAGTAGTGCTGGAGGGAATTGACACCATCAATCCTGCAGGGCTGTCCAAAAATCCATAAGAGTACGAGGGGGGAGATCTCTTCTGAACAGCATGTTGTAAGGTATCCCAGATATGCTCAATAAAGTTCATGTCTGGGGAGTTTGGTGGTCAGCAGAAGTGTTTAAACACAGAAGAATGTTCCTGGAGCCACACTGTAGCAATTCTGGACATTTTGGGTGTCACATTGTCCTGTCGGAATTGCCAAAGTCCATTGGAATGCACAATGGACATGAATGGATGCAGGTGATCAGACAGGATGCTTACTTATGTGTCACCTGCCAGAGTCATATTTACACATATCGAACTGCACACGCCCCACACCATTACGGAACCCCCACCAGCTGGAACCACCCCCTGCTACATGTAGTGTCCATGGATTCATGAGGTTGTCTCCATAACTATACACATCCATCTACTTGATACAATTTGAAATGAGACTTGTCTCACCAGGCAACATGTTTCCAATCATCAACAGTCCAACGTCAGTGTAGATGGGCCCAGCCAAGGCATAAAGCTTTGTGTTGCAGAGTCATCAAGGGTAGACAAGTAGGCCTTCGGTTCTGAAAGCCCACACTGATGATGTTTCATTGAATGGTTCACACACTGATGCTTGTTGATGGCCCAGCATTGAAATCTGCAGAAATTTGTGGAAGGGTTGTACTTCTGGCATGTTGAACAATTCTTTTCGGTTATCATTGGGGCCATTCTTGCAGGCCACAGCGATTTTGGACATTTGATATTTTACTGGATTCCTGATACTCATGGTACTCTTGTGAAATGTTCATACAGAAAAATCCCCACTTCATCGCTACCTCAGAGATACTGTGCCCCATCACCCATGCACTGACTGTAACACCACATTTAAACTCACTTAAATCTTGATAACCTGCCATTGTAGCAGCAGTAACCCATCTAACAACTGTGCCAGACACTTGTCTTATAAAGGAATTGCCGACCACAATGCCATATTCTGCCTGTTTACATATCTCTGTATTTGAATATGCATGCCTATACCAGTTTCTTTGGCACTTCAGTGTATTTCCAATACTGTTCCAATGGTACATAAAGCAGCATTAATTTTTTAACAAGATCCTGAACATGGGCTTTCCATGACAGCTTACTATCTACCTGAATGCCTAGGAATCAGAATTGTTCAGTTTCACTAATCATATGCCCATTCTGTATAATTAAAATGTCAGTTTTTGTTGAATTGTGTGTTAGAAACTGTAAAAACTGAGTCTTACTGTGATTCAGTATAAATTTATTTTCTACCATGAACTTATTTCTTGAACTGTATTATTTGGTACTGTGTCAATATTGAACACACTATCCTTCACTATCAAGCTGGTTTCATCAACAAACAGAAAATATTTTAGAATCACCTGTAAGACTTAAGGGCATGTCATTTATACACTCCTGGAAATTGAAATAAGAACACCGTGAATTCATTGTCCCAGGAAGGGGAAACTTTATTGACACATTCCTGGGGTCAGATACATCACATGATCACACTGACAGAACCACAGGCACATAGACACAGGCAACAGAGCATGCACAATGTCGGCACTAGTACAGTGTATATCCACCTTTCGCAGCAATGCAGGCTGCTATTCTCCCATGGAGACGATCGTAGAGATGCTGGATGTAGTCCTGTGGAATGGCTTGCCATGCCATTTCCACCTGGCGCCTCAGTTGGACCAGCGTTCGTGCTGGACGTGCAGACTGTGTGAGACGACGCTTCATCCAGTCCCAAACATGCTCAATGGGGGACAGATCCGGAGATCTTGCTGGCCAGGGTAGTTCACTTACACCTTCTAGAGCACGTTGGGTGGCACGGGATACATGCGGACGTGCATTGTCCTGTTGCAACAGCAAGTTCCCTTGCCGGTCTAGGAATGGTAGAACGATGGGTTCGATGACGGTTTGGATGTACCGTGCACTATTCAGTGTCCCCTTGACGATCACCAGAGGTGTATGGCCAGTGTAGGAGATCGATCCCCACACCATGATGCCGGGTGTTGGCCCTGTGTGCCTCGGTCGTATGCAGTCCTGATTGTGGCGCTCACCTGCACGGCGCCAAACACTCATACGACCATCATTGGCACCAAGGCAGAAGCGACTCTCATCACTGAAGACGACACGTCTCCATTCGTCCCTCCATTCATGCCTGTCGCGACACCACTGGAGGCGGGCTGCACAATGTTGGGGCGTGAGCTGAAGACAGCCTAACGGTGTGCGGGACCGTAGCCCAGCTTCATGCAGACGGTTGCGAATGGTCCTCGCCAATACCCCAGGAGCAACAGTGTCCCTAATTTGCTGGGAAGTGGCGGTGTGGTCCCCTACGGCACTGCGTAGGATCCTACGGTCTTGGCGTGCATCCGTGCGTCGCTGTGGTCCGGTCCCAGGTTGACGGGCACGTGCACCTTCCCCTGACCACTGGCGACAACATCGATGTACTGTGGAGACCTCACGCCCCACGTGTTAAGCAATTCGGCGGTACGTCCACCCGGCCTCCCGCATGTCCACTATACGCCCTCGCTCAAAGTCCGTCAACTGCACATACGGTTCACGTCCACACTGTCGCGGCATGCTACCAGTGTTAAAGACTGCGATGGAGCTCCGTATGCCACGGCAAACTGGCTGACACTGACGGCGGCGGTGCACAAATGCTGCGCAGCTAGCGCCATTCGACGGCCAACACCGCGGTTCCTAGAGTGTCCGCTGTGCCGTGCGTGTGATCATTGCTTGTACAGCCCTCTCGCAGTGTCCAGAGCAAGTATGGTGGGTCTGACACACTGGTGTCAATGTGTTCTTTTTTCCGTTTCCAGTAGTGTATAAATAAGAAACAGCAGCAGCCCCAGCACTGACCCCTGAGGCACCCTCATTTAACTGTGCCCCATTGGGATTGCATGTTGCAGCCATTCTTTGTAGTGCAGAGAATGGACTTCTACTGTCTGTTCTTAAAGTAAGAGGTGAACCAACTGTGATCTACTCCCTTTATTCCATCATGGTCCAACTTTTGTAGTAATATTTTGTGATCAACACAATCAAATGCCTTAGTTAAATCAAAGAAAATGCCTACCATTCACAGCCTTTTATTTAATCCATCCAGAAACTCACAGAGGAAAGAGAATATAGCATTTTCAGCTGTTAATCCCTTCTAAAACCAAACTGTACATCTGACAGCAAATTGTGTGAATTGAAATGATTGGTTACCTTTGCATATATGGCCTTTTCAATAACTTTTGCAAACGCCAATGGCATAGGAATAGGTCTAAAATTTTCTCCATTAGCCCTTACTCCATTATCCCTTACACTACTGAGTACTTTATTCAGGTATGAAACTGACCATTCTGAAAGGAATAGTTACAGGTATGGTTAAGTATTAGGCTAAAATATGCAGAATAATGCTTCAATACTATGCTAGATACCCTGCCATATCCATGACAGTCCTTAATCTTTAGTGATTTCATTATTGACTCAGCCCACCTCTTGTCTGGTTCATGGAGGAGTATTTCAGGTAACAGTCTCAGAAAGTTATTTTCTATGATAGTTATGTGGTTCCCAGGATAGTTATGTGATTCCCAGCAGGAACTTTTATTTAGTTCACATGCTGTATTCAGAAAGTGATTACTAAATACTGTGCATATGTCCAACTTCTCAGTAACATTTCTACTATGCACTGACTTTATACCTTCAACCTAGTGCTGCTGACCAGACACTCCCTTCATGACTGGCCATATGCCTTTAATTTTATCCTGAGAATCAGCTATTCTAGTTGGATACCACATACTTTTTGCTTTGCTAATAACATTTTCCAGCACCTTACAATACTGTTTGTAATGGGCTGCTGTAGCTTGATTGTGACTGCTTCTAACATTTTATATAATTCCCACTTTGTTCTACATGATATTTACCTCCCCCTAGTTGGCCACCCAGGCTGCCTGTTGGTGTTAATACCCTGAATGCTCTAATGGAAAGCAACTTTCAAAGAGAATCAGAAATATAGTGAGGAAAGCATTATATTTATTTTCTAGGTAAACAGCACTATAAACACCTTCCACTCTTGATCCTTAATGAGATTTAACAAGGTCTCTACTCCAACTGGATTAGCTCTCTTAAAAATTTTATAATTATATTTAACATTTAATCGAGCACAAAAACCTTTTAGCCTTAAAATTTGTACATCATGGCCTGAAAGGCCACTCATCTGTTTGCTAAAAAATGATCTTCTAGTAATAAAGAATGAACAAAAATGTTGTCTATAGTTGTGCTAATGTTTACCTGGGCTTTCGCAGGAAAGCATTCAGTTTGCATCAAGTGATATGAATTACGAAGATGATGTATCAGCAACCTCTTTCTACAACACTCGCTTACAAAATTCATATAAAGTCACCACATGCACCTAATTTTCTGTACTTCCTATAAAGTGAACCAAGAAACTTCTACAGCTTGAGCAGAAATTTTCTGAAATCAGTGTCAGGGAACCAACAAATAACAACAATTTGAAGTTTAGTTCCACTTAATTCAACTGCACCTCACAACATTCAAATATTTGTTCCATACAGTGCTTTGGAACACCAATGGACTCAAATTCCACCACTCACTCAATGTACAGGATATACTTATCCACCCCTATCCCAATTTTACTTCCAAACTTGGACCCCATGAGTCACTCCCTTGTGGTCAAACATGTGCAAGACCAGGATCGTACACCCAGCAACCACTTCCTACCACATTTCATTTACAGGCATCTTCTACCCAATAAAACACAGGGCAATGTGTAAAAGTAGCCATGGTATATATCAGCTACACTGCAATTACTGTTCAGCATTCTATGTGGGCCTTCATGGCCTGTTTATTCTATGTGGGCATGACAAGTAACCAACTACACTCCTGGAAATGGAAAAAAGAACACATTGACACCGGTGTGTCAGACCCACCATACTTGCTCCGGACACTGCGAGAGGGCTGTACAAGCAATGATCACACGCACGGCACAGCGGACACACCAGGAACCGGGGTGTTGGCCGTCGAATGGCGCTAGCTGCGCAGCATTTGTGCACAGCCGCCGTCAGTGTCAGCCAGTTTGCTGTGGCATACGGAGCTCCATCGCAGTCTTTAACACTGGTAGCATGCCGCGACAGCGTGGACGTGAACCGTATGTGCAGTTGACGGACTTTGAGCGAGGACGTATAGTGGGCATGCGGGAGGCCGGGTGGATGTACCGCTGAATTGCTCAACACGTGGGGCGTGAGGTCTCCACAGTACATCGATGTTGTCGCCAGTGGTCGGCAAAAGGTGCACGTGCCCGTCGACCTGGGACCGGACCGCAGCGACGCACGGATGCACGCCAAGACCGTAGGATTCTACGCAGTGCCGTAGGGGACCGCACCGCCACTTCCCAGCAAATTAGGGACACTGTTGCTCCTGGGGTATCGGCGAGGACCATTCGCAACCTTCTCCATGAAGCTGGGCTACGGTCCCGCACACCGTTAGGCCGTCTTCCGCTCACGCCCCAACATCGTGCAGCCCGCCTCCAGTGGTGTCGCGACAGGCGTGAATGGAGGGATGAATGGAGACGTGTCGTCTTCAGCGATGAGAGTCGCTTCTGCCTTGGTGCCAATGATGGTCGTATGCGTGTTTGGCGCCGTGCAGGTGAGTGCCACAATCAGGACTGCATACGACCGAGGCACACAGGGCCAACACCTGGCATCATGGTGTGGGGAGCGATCTCCTACACTGGCCGTACACCTCTGGTGATCGTCGAGGGGACACTCAATAGTGCACGGTACATCCAAACCGTCATCGAACCCATCGTTCTACCATTCCTAGACTGGCAAGGGAACTTGCTGTTCCAACAGGCCAATGCACGTCCGCATGTATCCCGTGCCACCCAACGTGCTCTAGAAGGTGTAAGTCAACTACCCTGGCCAGCAAGATCTCCGGATCTGTCCCCCATTGAGCATGTTTGGGACTGGATGAAGCGTCGTCTCACACGGTCTGCACCTCCAGCATGAACGCTGGTCCAACTGAGGCGCCAGGTGGAAATGGCATGGCAAGCCGTTCCACAGGACTACATCCAGCATCTCTACGACCGTCTCCATGGGAGAATAGCAGCCTGCATTGCTGCGAAAGGTGGATATACACTGTACTAGTGCCGACGTTGTGCATGCTCTGTTGCCTGTGTCTATGTGCCTGTGGTTCTGTCAGTGTGATCATGTGCTGTATCTGACCCCAGGAATGTGTCAATAAAGTTTCACCTTCCTGGGACAATGAATTCACGGTGTTCTTATTTCAATTTCCAGGAGTGTATATACTCACATGAATGGTCACTGTCACACTGTGGCACAGGGCAAACTTGACCATCCAGTTCCCAACTCCTCCACACCTCCATCAGCCCAGGCCCCTGTTCCCAATAATCAATATTCAGTCTGGATGCAGGCATGGGAGTGTGTGTTTGGGTATCTATGTTGCTGTGTATGTGAATATGTGTACTTTTGCTAGAAAAAGAGCATGAGCTCAAAAGCTAATGTGAATACTGTTTTCTGTTACCTGTATCTAAGTGCCAAACATTGGTCAACTTTTTATTTTATGCATTGTCCAATCTAGAAATTTCCATTATTGTTTTAATACTTACTTCTTTCAGTGGATTTACTTTTTCCAGTAAGTAAAATTACCAGAAATATTTTTTAAAGTGGCCAAGTCTTTTCTCATGGATACGACATGTTCAAGTGACGTTTCTCCTCCTTTATCTAACATTACATGTAAACAAATCAAGTTGAGGATTTATTTTCTCTTGAGGGCTTATTTTTCCTTGCTCTTTCTGAAACTAATGATGCAACAAAAGTTTTGTCTGTTGGACAGAAAATGTGGTACTTAAAGAAAAAAAAGAAGAACAAAAAGAAAAAAACTGCTGTATGAAGCATACTCTGCAGATTAGAGCAAATGGTCAGAGTTTTGTGATCTATAAAGGTATACCAAGTAATTCATTTCTGGCTCTCTGAAAAAGTAAAGAGGTTTCCACAGTATTATCAGCAATGTACCCAGTTCTGTCCAATCAAGTGCAATAAAAAAAAAGTGTCATTTGTATGCTCTGCAAGCTGGCAACATGCACCATTTTTATGCTCTGCAAGCTGGCAACATGCAACATTCAAACAGATGCGAAATGCTGCCATTAATTTACTCTTTTCTGCTCTTCATATGTTGTTCCTGTTGCAGTTCTACCACTGAATGAACTGAGTAAGGTTGTGCAGTGGTTAGCACTTGGACCGGCATTCAGGAGGATGACAGCTGAAATCCCCGACTGGCCTTCCAGATTTAGATTTTCCATGATTTCCCTAAATTGCTTAAGGCTAATGCTAGGATGGTCTGAAAGGGCTCAGTTGATTTCCTTTGCAATCCTTCCTTAATCTGAACTTGTGGTCCATCTCTAATGACCTCATTGTTCATGGAATGTTAAACTCTAAATCTTCCTTCCTTCTTTTCGAGTTGAATGAAATGAGGTGCTGATTCCGTACAATAGAATTTTATCATTGTTTACTCATTCAGAGGCCTTCCAGAAGCAATTATTTCAGAACACCACTGATTGAGTCATTAATTAAGATTCACGACAGTGTTACACCAAAATAACATCAGTCAATGCAGTTAGTGGCACACCTCAATTTCATACAATAATGGGTATGCAAAATTCTTCTAGAAGTGTGTATATAAAGGGTTGTCTCACTAGCTACTGTAGCTACAAAGTGAGTGTCTGGTTTTATGTGTGCTGGAGTCGGAAGTGGAATGATACACCAAAAGATACAAGTGAGTACTTACTCTTTCTGTGTGATTACTTGCCACCTGCAATTCATATGCATTAAATTGGCTCAGAAGGGGGTAAATTATGCTGCCACAAAAGTCTTTGGTCACTTACCTAATAGCATCAAAAATCTGACAGATAGCCATATAGCATTTAAAAGGAAATTAAAAGAATTTCTTAATGGCAACTCCTTCAACTCATTAGATGAATTTTTGGATATAGTAAGTGGGTAATTTTCCCAACCCTCACAAAAAATTAAGTGTCATGTAACATTTTTTGTAATGTAATATCTTGTATAGACACCTTTTATTAAGCTGACATGTTCCACATCATTACGAAGTGTCATATTCATGATCTATGGAACAAATACTAATCTAATCTAATCTAATCTCTAACTAGATGTGTCAGCTGTGCTTTATATAAAGTACACTTCCTTTATGAAAATAGAAAAGTAAGTATTATAATGATGCACACTGCAAGAGATTATTTGCTAGCTCCACAGTGTAGTAAAATGGAGGAAATGATACAGTACATTGTCATTCTGTTACTGCTCATTATAACAGTTATCAATCAAAGCATTACCTAAGAAGGATCCAGTGAAAACACTATTCTTCCAATGCAGTCCAAATCCAAAGCTTTAGATAAAAGAGAGTGGTTCATGATCAGCACTCTGGCAACTCCAGCAGAACTAAGATGATTATGACTTGTTATTTATCTACCAACATCATACAGGTAACATAATCACTTGTGCTGGGTGCAGGTACTATAAATGAAGACTGAGAAAACAAGTCTTAATAGCTGTTGATTATAGATTAACTAAAAGGAGTATATACATTGAAATTTAGACTCTGCTGACTAATTCCTAATTTTAGCACTGAGACCACAAAATAAAATACAACACTTAGATTTGTTTTACTGTAAATGTCACTTGTTAATAAAACATGGAAATCATTATAAATGGGGAAGAAATGTAGAATTTAGAATTTAATGTAAACTTTGTTTTGATTACTTTCCCCCAAGGATACAAATGTATCTAGCTATTCATTCTGAAGCTAGTTTTAGTAAAGTGCAATACAGGTAGTATAGTGACACTGGGAAGATGTAAATAATTTTTAACTTTTATGATGATGTAATATAGCAAATAAATAAAATTAATAAGCTAAGCAATGTCCACATTTTAATAATAAATGGGAATGCTGAAGTTATCTTACAGTAACACATAAAATTAATTTTAACTGCAGTTTATTTATGCTTCCACATGCAAAACCAGAGTCATAAAAGAAGATATGAGGTTCTCCAACAACCCATGCAAAAACAAAATAATTAAGCAGGAATTATTACAGCTTCAAACTGCTGCAGCCTAGGAGCTGTCACATTCATGCAAAAATAACTACTCAGTAACATGTCTGCCATCTGTAATTCAATACTCACACATACAAAATCCAAAAACCTGGCATTTTTACAATGTTACATGCTTAAATATCTTCAATATGGAAATAGAAATATATTTCTTTCATTTATCATTTGAAAAGGAAAATCACACTACAAGTCTTTCCTTTACTTTTATTTACTTGTTACAACCAGTTTTACAAATTATCTAAAATCATCAGGTAAAAATTTATGTTGTGTGCCAGTAACAACACCATCATGAAGTATATATGCATTGGTCTATTCTTTTTAAATCCAGAGCAACAAGTAAGAGATCTTCCAATACACTGCAGGACAGGCTCATGCAGGCAAGGTAAGAACAACACATTCAAAACTGGTTATTACAATTAAATAAAATCATAAAATGGTGCTAATGGCTTTTGAAGAATCAAAAATATTTATATCTCACAGTCAAAGCTTTTAGGTTGACATTTTACTTACCAATCTATAAGACAAAAATGGAACTACTTATTCGCTACAAGTAGTCAAGAGTAATTAAAGATACACACAAATGAATGATTACGACATGGTGGATGGTTTAAGGAATTCACATTTATTGTTTATTCACTGGAACTTCTACATGATTACAAAAAAAGTGAGACAGCTACTTATGCTTGAAAGTGGCCATCTGAGGATTCAATCAGAAGCTTTGCCAACCTGTTCTGCATGTACAAGCACATAAGACTTCACTGATGTTCCCATTTCTATTCTGGAGTGTCTTCATTAACCCAGGGTTCAAAGCTACTTTCTCATATTCTTCTCAAAGAATCATGTTTCATCTATCTGTTTTCAATCATTTAGCAGATAAAGTGAAAATTGCTTCTGAAAACTAGTCTTTTTTCACCTGTTTTCTCAGCCATGGCCTAAGGCTTTTCATGTTAAAACTATTGTCGTTTCCTCCCAGGAAACATTTTCCTTATAAATACTTTGACTCTGTATCATTTGTATTCTATACATGAAAAAACGTTCTTTAAAGCTTTGTTAAAGAAATTATTATCAGTAACTAAACAGATCACTCTCTAAAAATAATGATATTAAGATAAAAAGCAAACTGAATACAATAAAAATGGAAAACTCATTTGAAACTTTCTGTTCATCTTAAGAGAAAATAGAATTTCACAGTGACAAATGTGTCTTTGTTTGACAAAGACTCATAGTATGTGATTCCAAATGAGCAAAATATAGTATTAGCGCCAGAAGTAGATATCAGCAGTCATACACTAAACACAACACAGTGTACAAAGTTCTTTGGGATCCATGGAGCCAATACATAGGTCAGTTAATTGGGAGGTTCAGTTGAGCATGTTTTTCTCTTAGAAATACCTCTCATTGTATTCACCTAGAGATAAGTGTTGGCATAATCAATAGATTTTCACCCCTGTTGCTGTATGGAATTGTCTTCTAGCACTATAATGCAAGTTAAAAAAAATGAAGTATTTATTCATCAGGAGTGAGGAGTAATAATATTGTTTAAAGCAGATATCTGCAGTGTTTTGTTTGATGATCTTAAATTTCAGACATTTCAGACATTCACTTTCCAGAACATTTACTCATTAATGCTTTTTGTTGCTGATAATAAATACAAAACACTAAAAATGACAATAAAAATCAGTTTCCACTGAAGTGATTTCCAACACTTTCATTTGGTAAGTTACATCATCTGTGTTTTTAGAGATAACTATCCAATTAGGTAGACTCAGGAATTAAAAGTTCATTTTGCGACAAGGGAAGTAGCAGTGTACATTGTAAAGCTGCATGAAAAGTAGCAGCATTCTGTCAACAGGCCTCTGTTGTTACAAATGTAAGTCACTATTTTCTTTGAAACTGACAATTTAAACAAGTAATTCAGTTTCTGGCAAAGACAACAAGTAGCTCTTTAATAAACCAAGATGCTGCAGCTTTTTCAAAACAGGGGTTTTGTCTCTAATTTATTATGCTATATTTAGCTGATGTAATTATCAATTAGATCAAGCAGTATAGTGGTAGCTTATAGTTAAAGCTGTGTGCAGATTATTGTTCTGTGATTTGTTTATATTTTGTTGATGTATGTTATGGCTTGTTCCAAGTCCCTGAAATTTCTCCTTCATAGTGGGATTTATGGAACTGAATAAATGGATGAATGAATGAAAAAAGGATGTATGCTACACAGATCTAGCTCAGACCAATGATTTTTGTGCAATTTAATTGCAACAACAAAGAACATTCTGAAATCCTTACACATTGTGTTGGAGAATAAGTTCACAAGATTTTGTTTTGAATGTTGGTATTCCGGTTGCTATGGGTTTATTTGTTGATCTTCATTTTTTATTTGTAGTTCACTGTTGCTATATGAGTTCACCTATTCTTATTTTCTCATTTGGATATACCGAGTGGGGTTGTTTGTGTTCAGTAGAGGGAATGATGGTAATGGAAGCAGGCACAAACATTTGTACCATGAATGGTGATAACACCATTGGACAAAGCATGGCAAGAAAATATTTTTCTTGTTTTAAGGACGATTGTTTTGACATTAGTGACTCTCCATGTTCAGGAAGACCTTCAAGGTTTGATGAAGATTGTTTTAATGCATTAATCCATAATGATCAACATCAGTGTACTTGAGAACAGACAAACATCATGAACCATGATCATTCCACCATCATGTGACATTTGGATGCTATGGGGAAGGTTCAAAAATTGGATGATGGGTACCACATGCTCTAAGCCAAAATCACAAAAATCAGCAGGTGGCCATATGCACATGTCAGCTTGTTTGACATGAATTGGCCTGTGAACAACAACACCCATCCCTATCCTGTATCATTACTGGTGATGAGAAATGGTGTCTTTATGTTAACATAAGGAAAAGAAAGGAATGATGGACCCCACACAAAGCAGCAAGTCTCTGTACAAAGACCTGCACTTATCCACAAAAAATAATATTGTGCATCTCTTGGAACAGCAGATGTGTACTACGAATTGCTTCCTTGAGGTGTAACCATCACTGCTGACATTTATTGTCAACAACTGAGACATTTCGCAGACACAATCAAAAAACAATGACCAGGAAGACTGTGCAAAGTGACACTACTCCACAATAACACCCACTATGCGAGAGTTGGGTTGGGAAGTCATTCCACACCCACCTTATTCACTGGATCTTGCACCCTCCGATTTTCACCTTATCTGTTCTCCATCAAACAACCTTCAAGAACTTCCTCTCCGAATGAAAATGCACTCCAAACATGGCTTGATGAGTGCTTCGCCCCAAACCTACATGATTTCGGAAGTTGCAGAATCAAAAATTAACCCAACAAAGGAGAATAAATTACTGATGACTTAAATCCCTCTTATGTGTTGTGTTTATTAACCTTATGGAAAAAATGCCATAAATTTATGCACCAATCCAATCTTATAAAATGGATGTATGTGTGTTTTCCATATCTCCTCCTAAACCACTGGGCTAATTTCAAAAAATTTGACACACATATGCCTTACTGTCAGGCAACATTTACTAAAGGGGTGAGGACCACCCACTTATCAAAGGGGTTGAGTAGGGAGTGAGAAAGAAGCATAGCCTGCAACATGTTAATTCTCAGACTTTATTCACTCAGTATTTGGGAATGAGAGCACTTAGGGACTTGCAACAAACTTTACACATTATTTCAAAAAATGACGAAAGGAAAAAAGTTTATCAATAACTACTTTCCCACTGTTTATGTAGTAAAAGTGTCTCATGATACAACAAATTATTAATCCTTTACTACTAACTCTATTCACAATACATTTTGAAGGCCGTATGCACATATAGCACTGAATGTAATTCTAATATTATACCATTGTACAACATGTAGTTCAGGAGAGACGATGTCATAAACAGTGAAGTGCGTGAGAAATGCCACATCATGTATTAATTTAAATTTATTACTTCATTGCTACCATAATTATTTTCTCTCCAAAAAATTGTCTCCAAAATTCAGGTGCATTTTATACTCAAAATCAATATGAAAATGCCCAGTCACTGACTTAAAATTACTGCCGGTCTTAAAAATGGTTATATATCTGATGCCATGGGAAACCTCTCTCTATCAGGCAACACTTGATTCAATTGGCAGCAGCAGTGCACTGATGTACCGAACTTGAGTTGCAGTGATTCACAAGCTTGGTAACACAGTCTTTCCCCTCCCCCACCATTACAAACCCAGAACATTGTCTAGCCTATGATGTGTCACTGCAGTCTACTTGAACTGAAAGTGACTTGTGTTATTGGTAACAGTACAATATTTTTATTAGTAGCTAGTTTCGTAAAGGAAAAAAACTGTAAGTAATAACACATGCAGAAGAACATGGAAACAAAGCGGCTGAGTGACATTTTGGCCCTCCATCAACAGAAAAAAACCACTTGTGATTGGCGGGCTGGTAAAGAAGAACTGAAAAAAAAAAAGAGGAAGGCTAAATGTGCAAATAGAGGACTGAATGCAAAATGGCCAAAACTAAAAGATGATGTATTGAAATGGGTTCAGGGACACCGTCAAACTGGCATTGGAATTAATACAAAAATGACTCAAATACATGCTTGGAAGCTAAAACTACAGAGGAACTTAATGAAGTGTGATATGCTTAGCATGCGAACCAAAACCAAATAATTTCTGAAAACACCAAAAGAGTATGCAGAGAAAATATTTCCATTGCTTTCTTATTCAACATCAAAAGAAAACCAGTGTGAAACTAAGCCAAATAGTGAATTCAAATGAAACTGCTCTCACATTTGATGTTCCAAGTAACAGAACTGTTGCCATGAAAAAATGCACTACACTGTTGTCCCTTCATGTTGTTGTTAATGGTACTGAACTTAATCTAACGATCATTTTCAAGCACAAAACAATGCCAGAACCTTCTGAAGTACTGCCAGATGTTGTTGTTCATGTGCATGACAAGAGTTGGATGGACAAGGCTGGTATGAAATTATGGATTAACAGAGTGTGGGGAAAAAAGGAAATGAGCTTTACTGAAGAAGAGTTCTCTTCTTGTGCTAGATCAGTCTGACAGTCATTCAAAAAATTCTGTGAAAGAGGAACTGAGACACAAGAACACAGAGCTTGCTGTTATTCTGGGAGGACTTACTTCACAATTGCAACCTTTTGATGTCGTGATAAATAAACCATTTACAGTGTATATGAGAGAGGAATGGAACAAATGATGATGGATGAATCTCAATATGAATTCACACTGAAGGGAACTTTAAAATGAGCTACAGTCAAACAAGTATGTCAGTGGATAAAACAGTCATGGTCTAGAGTGAGGAAAGACATTATTGTTAAATATTTCAAGAAATGCAATGAAAGCTCTTAATGATAGTGAAGACCATCTTATATATGAAACGGGCAACAATGATGATGACGTGGGAGAAGAACAAGAGATGAAAAAGGAAGTTCAAATGATATTTTTCAGGGATTTTAAAGGTCGGTTCAGTTTTATAAACTAAGATTTTTTTGTCTGGCTATGCAATCTAATAATAAAAATAGTAAAAATGTTATCTTTTAAAAAAGTTTCTGAAAAATTAATGTCTGTTTTATAGTTCATAAAATATGGTATTAACTCCATTCACAACACGTTTTGCAGACAGTATCCACATATGCCGCTGAATGCATCTAAACAATTATATCACAGTACAAAACATAGTTCAGGAGATATGACATCATAAACACTACGCACAAGGCCAGATGCTGCATCAAATGGGCGTGGATGCACAGCTATAAATAAATACCTGGGCCAAATGGGGTTTCTCTGCTAGTAATGAAGTAATTATTGGATGGAAAATGTGAAGAATAATGTATGTTCCTAAATTTCAGTTTGATGTCCCAACCTGGACTACCCATTGTTTAAATTTCATGAATGATTGTTTTGAAACATATCTTGGGTTCAGTTCTGATGCAATTTAACTCGTAGGGGCAGGGGTGGCCACAGAAAGAGGTGATACACAAAAGATAATTCTGTAGATTGCAGCAACTTCAACCAAACTTAGCACACACATGAACTACCTCTTTCAAAAAAATTGCTGTAGAACTGGGACACTCCTAGCACTATTAAGGCAAAGGCTACAGAATATAGGAGAGAAGTGGGTGACATGCATGCATAACTGTAGAAGAGATAGAGAAATTTCAATCAAATTTGGCACAAATAAGGCTTCCATCTAGGAAAAAGAAGATACTGCGGAGGTAGGCTAATACACACATAGCATCTCTGCATGAGTAGTAAAATGTCACAGGCAAACATAACTCTGGAATACCTGTAGCAATTTCAACTAAACTTGCCATATACATATGACTTTTTATCTGGAAAAATTCTTGTTGGAGCAAGACTCCTCCTGGTAACTTTAGGGAAGAGGTGCTGGTGTGAAGTAGGGGACATGTGAAACCACAGTTTTCAAGGTTGCCTGGCAGATTTAAGGCAGTCCTGATGATATATTTTAATGTATTGTGGGAGGGGGTGGAGGGCATATGTCTCACATGAAACTCTTGTGTAACAAGAGAGATTATCTGTCAAATAAATCGTATTTCACATTTTTTGCCACCTAATATAGTACAACAAAAGTATCTGATATTGCCCAGGATATACTGGGTGGAGAGGTAATCAGCTCTCCAGTGTGTAGTTTAACTGTGATATGGTCACCTATCTTCAGCAGAGATCTTCCTTGTGAACTTCCTTAAGTGATGAATGCAGCCAAATGACTGCAGTATTTCTGGAAGTCTCCTTATGAATATTTTTGTGTTTATTTGATTAGTCTCTGAGCCCTCACCAGCAGGGCAATGGAAGCTGCTAGGTTCTGTGACAGAGACTCTTATCATCCCACCGGGGAAAGAGCTTTTTCCTTCTCCAAACAGATGATTTGAGGATGGCATAACATTTGTAATTTGCTCAGCCACCTCTTGGACACTGAGTTTGATTCAAATACAGAAAATCTGCTATATAACATGCATTTTACTTTGCTTACTGCCCATTTTGGCAGCTTCATAGACTGGGTATTCCTGGCATATTAAGCTACATAGAAAAATGGTTAATAGTGGTTTGATCATTTCAACATGACTGGTCCTGTCAAGAAGCTGATAATTGCAGATAAAATGATGGTATTTTGGAGCAAATGAAAAGTTATGGTAACTGCCTGTAAGTTGGTATGGAGAGAGGTGGCTGAGTTGTGACAAGTGGCTTTGACAAACATACAAACATAATCAGACAACTTTGCTCTTTACCCAGTAACCTTTTCTTTCCTGTGAAGCTTGTAGTCTTTTAAGACAGGAGCAGCAGATGTTTTAAAAAAAATAAAGCATGTAATCAGATGTCTTGGCAGACATTCTGTTGTGATGTCTGAGATACAGACATGGATAAATCAATTTAGGTTGAAGACTGTGGAACTGTGGTGGGTTTTGTACTTAAAATGCTTTTCATTACTTTGGAGAGAATAGCAAACTGGCGAATTAATGTCAGTATAATAGAGAGGTACGCTTTACATGAACATTTTCATCAACAAGTGATGGTAGATATGTCCACTGCTGATGCCTGTGTGAATGCATCTACTTTTAATGTATCTGTAGCAAACACACAATAGTCTCTATTTTCAGTTGGATGCTTTTCTGAACTATTAATTCACAACGATGTGCTCCAGGACAAATTTCCTGCTATTGGCATGATCTATACTTGTGAGTATAATGTGACCTTTATTCAGGCCCTTCTACCATGAATGGGATTGCAATATACAAGCCTGCTTCCATACATGCCTTGACACATTCAGGTAAGATAGTAGAGTTAAATATCAAAATAAAGGCACCAGTCTTCTCCAGTTGTCTGTCTATTCCTTTCAGTCTGCACCTTATATTTGTAACACCATCATCTGTCCACCCTCATCATAACTATCTAGGTTTACAAGCATGATATTTCACATCATACATCTTGCCTCAGATTAAATGCAAATAAGGTATGGAAAGGTCTGGCAGATTTAATGTGGTAACTGCTACAACAGTAAAAGGTAGACTAGGAGAGAGGCATTACTTATCTCTAGGAGAAATTTGACTCTATTCTGTGTCAATTCACAAAGGTGTCTTCTTTGTCTCCATCCAACAATGATTATGCTTCGAAACAATATTATTTATCTTCAGTCAAATATTTGGAAAAGACTACTCAGGAGGACTAACTTCTTGAGTTGTTGGGGGTTAATTATTAACTGTGGTACACCCATTCCATTGCAATATTTTGGTTTTGAACTTAAAGATTCCAAGTCTGACTTCATTAGTAGTTGGGGAATTATATGTCCCAAGTAGCTGGGGAACTACAGGTATACACAAACAGTGCAATGCTTTTCTGGGTAAGCCTGATAAAATTTGGTTCAGGTACATATCGAGACACATTCACTGTTTGACACTCTCTGACGCTGAACTATGCCCAGAGTTTATGATAATAGAACAATGGTGGTGTTGAGCAGTAGCCAATTAAGGGTGCCTACACTGGACATGCCCAAACTAGCTGAGCTTAATGCAGAGAGCAACTTGAAATGAAGGAAATTTTCTGATTTTCCCAGCATCTGTTTTCCTTGTCTTGGTAAGTACTAGGAGGGACAGCAGGAAATGATGAAAAGTACATTTATTTTGTTTGTGTCACCATACAGTGTAACTTCATTCAAATGATAAAATTTGAAATTATTTGATACACAACATGCACACAAAATTAGACACACATGTAATAAATCTGATTTACCTTAATACAGCATCTGAGCAAATCTCATTTACTTATTTGTACCTCGATGTTTTCAAAAAGTGCTTATGTACTAACCTGCACAGACCTTATGTCCATCAGCCCTTCCAACTTCTCTCTAATTTTAACATTTCCAGAGCCTGTTAGCTTGTCAGCTCGATGTAAAGCCTCAGTCTCCCAATCTGTCCAATATATATGTGACCCCATGATCACTAATCCATATGGATGGGGGACATCGCTAACAATGACACGTCTATCATTGCCATCTAGATCTGAACTTTCAATGGTATTGAGTTTTCCATCATTCCAGTATAGACGATTTTCTGGGCGATCTATTGCAAGGCCATTTGGCCATATTAGTCCCTCTGATATCAATGTCTTCCTGAAAGAAATAGTTCCTCTTGTCACTGACTGTTGTTGATGAGCTTTCAAAGAGGCATAATTTTCAAAAGCAAGAAAGAAAGAGACAGCAAAATATTTTTTTCCTAAAAGAGAATAATGGCTGAAATTTTATGAAAAAAGTGTTCTAATGGCTTAGACTAAAATATGAATATAAAATTGCAAAAATACTATGTAGTAAACGCTGTAGTTTTAAAGAGTCCAAAGATTTCTGTCTATTCATTTAGTCTTATTCTGACAACTACGAACAATTTTTAATTTCTTTGCATTGTTTCATGATGGATGTAAATTCTAAGAGTCATCACATTCTCTGGCACTTCTGAACCTGTTTCCAATCCATCTTTTGTGGTGTGCCAATAGGATCAGTCTAAACAATGATTGTTCATTATGGCATTTGGAACACAACTTTGTATGGAAATGAATCTTGGTCAGTGGGAAAACTAGAAATGATATTCAAAGCGTTTGGGATGTGGTGTTACAGAAGGACACCGAAAAGATATGAAGTGAGGAGCTTCTCTGCAGAATCAGTGAAGAAATAGCTAGTGGGAGATATTAACCAGAGGGAACAATAAGATTATAGAACATGTGTAAAGCCATCAGCATATAACTTTCATCATACTTAAGAGAAATTAGAGAGCAAAAATTTTGGCAGAAAACAGAGACTGGAATATATTTAACAAATGACAGAAGCCAATAAGGGTAAGTACTAACATGAGATAAAGAGATTTACACAGTAGAGGAAACTGTGGCAAGCTGAATCAAACCAGAGGACTGATGATCGATAAAAAGGTTTAGTGTGACTGCCTCAGTCAATGTATAGGATTATTTTGGTTGTTGTTGCAAACAGAATATTATTTAAAGTGTAATTTTAGATGTCCAGTCAGTATATCAACCGTACTTTACTCTTATATGACATTCAGTTTGAGGATATTACTGACAATAAAAAATGTAGAATATTCAGCATTTTTAGCAGCCACTGAGCAGAAAATGCTCCACTATCTTCACACTTACAGCACACAGTCTATTTATGTTAAAATGAAAGCAGAAGACTATGTGAACACAACTGTGTACTGCTGTCATTTGGAGTACTAACATTATCATCTGAAGCTTTTGAAACAATGTGTTCAGTTTACTATCTTCACACTTACAGCACACAGTCTATTTATGTTAAAATGAAAGCAGAAGACTATGTGAACACAACTGTGTACTGCTGTCATTTGGAGTACTAACATTATCATCTGAAGCTTTTGAAACAATGTGTTCAGTTTACTTTGAGGAAAATAGACATATAACTTTCCATATCCCCACCCTCCCCCACATTTTCACACCATAATATCTAAATCTGAGGAACAACACCCAATGAAATCTAAAACCTAGAAGAGTAGTTGGAGAAGAGGGGTAGGAGACTGGAGTCCAAAGTATTTCACATCTCATTATACACCTCTAGTCTAACATGTGAAGAATTGGTTAGGGCAATCTCATGAAGTAAATTTCTGACATTTGTGTATTATTCTTTAGAAAGACAACAACAACAACAACAACTACTACTACTACTACTACTACTACTACTACTAATAACTTCTGAAAGAAACAGATTTTTTCATTTTTCTGTCTCTCAACTGTACATACAATCTTCAAATATATTTGTAAATATATATTGTTCCATAGCAAATTAAAAGTACATTTAAAATGACACAACTGAAATATTATCTTTTCCTTTTGCCTGTAAGGAACACCCTGTGTCAAAAGTGCTCTTAACGATTAAAAAGCTGTACAGATTACTATTGTGGCGTGCAGCGCCGTAAATATCGATATTTGTAAAGAGTGTAAGTGTGCTATCTTTGAGATGGAGAGTTTTGGATGATGTTTTCCGCTAACGGGGGAGTTACCCTCATGGACTTGTATCGGTGTAGACGTGAAGTGCTAATAAATTGTCATATGAGAGAATACTAGTTGTTTACCTACAACTATCACCCAATTCCCTCACTGGTGACCCCGTTTTGTGTAATACGCATTCAAGTTACGGCACGAAGTGTTATTTACGCGCCTACCGCGTCGGTTTTCTTTTCGCGATCGCGAGGGCCGGTGTTTTAGCTTCAGACAATGGCCTTTCAGCACTCACCGCCGCCCGGATCTCAGCAACATCTCTCCAGCATCCCTGCCGTCATAGTGGATATGCCGCGAGATCCTTCGGAATCTTTCAGCCCGAACATGCAGTGGAATTCATCGAGTGCAGCCAGTTTCTGCCAACCGCCAACGGTCGCGGACTCTGGCTTTGTTAGCCTAGACTTTTCCACGTGTTCTCCACAGAGTGTTGTTCGGAACATTCCTACTCCTGTGTCGAACGCACAATTCAATACAGTTCGTGGTGTCGAGCGGAATCTTGCCACTTTGGAAAATCCAGCAGTAAATTCAATGCCGAGCCAGTTCCCGCCACGTGTGTATCCTTCCGCGCCGGTTAGTCAACATGTGCTCAATGCTCGCCAAACAGACAATATCACATCGAGTGTGCATCCTTGTGGACATGTGTGGGATCCTTGTGTTGCTCATAATCAAGTCAACAATTCTGTGCTGGACAGTAATTACCCGGACATTTACAACCACCCCCACCATTCACGGCCGAATGAATACAGAGTGCATAACGGACATTCACCGGCGTACGTAAGTACTAGCGGCTTCTCTCCGAGCTATCTAGTCAATGAGAATGCACATTGTGACTACGATTCTCACACTGTTCGTGCGTCCGTTGCTTCTCAGCCGCCCCCCGGAGTCAAGTGAACTTTGCGATACCCGCATTACAGGACGCCAATAATTCGGACACTCTATCTTCTTCGTGCTCTACTCCCATCCGAAGAAATAGGTGCACCTCCACAGTGACTGCTGTGCCGAATCTGCCGAAACTACCAGACTTCAAACCCGCTCACCCGGAATTTTGGTTCAACCTGGTTGAGCAAACATTCAATGTCTGTGCTTTGGACGACGACGCGCGCTTCGTGTGCCTCATGAACCACCTTCACGACCGCGTCGATTTAATTTACGATCTGGTCAAAGCACCGCCCGAAGCAGAGAAGTATGCTATGGCGAAAAAGACGATACTGGAGCGCGTCTCAAAAACCAGGAGAGAAAACGTGCGACAGCTAATTTACGAAGAGCGTCTCGGCGACAGGTCTCCGTCCTAGCTGTGGTGGTGCATCCGCCTTCTTGTCGACGAGCAAGTTATGCCTGATGACACACTCGCAGAAATCTGGACAGAAAAGCTGCCTCTGCCTGTCCAGACTGCAATCTCTGCATATGAGGATAGGCCAGTAAATGAACGTTTACGTGCCGCCGATAGAGCTTACTCCGCCAGGCAGCGTGAGCTCCACGCACTGCATTCTGGACGTGACCGCACTAAGAAGCTGTCCAACACCACGCCCTTGTCTGGTGCTGCTAATAACAAGTCTGTTAAACTAGCCGCCCTACCTGCACCTCCAGCTCCACCCAACGACAGCGCACCGGCCTCGGTGGAAGATTCTGGATAGCATACTCCGTCACCTAGTTACTACCCACAGGAGCACAGGCCCGCTCAATCTTACTGTTTCTTCCACGCGAGATTCGGGGAGGAAGCACGCAAATGCCAGTCGCCGTGCTCTTACCCAAACTCCAACCGCAGGTAGGCAGCGGTGCCACCTCCTGCGACATAAACAACGTGCACCATCCAACGTTGCATTCCGTTTTGGACAACAACAGTAAGTGTGGTCGAGTCTATGTCCGAGATTTACAATCGGGTGTACGGTTTCTGGTAGACACTGGCGCAGATGTCTCTTTGCTACCGGCTCGCCTAGCGACCAATAAAGTGCAACCGCACAAAACAGTACTTCGTGCAGTGAACTTGTCTACCTTACAGTGTTCGGGTTCTACACTGTATACAGTGAAACTTTCGCCCGAGTGCAAGCTGAGGTGGACGTTTTTAGAGTCAACAGTTGAAGAACCTATTCTCGGAATTGATTTCCTCAGGCACTATCAGTTGTCACTAGATTTTGGGAAAATTCTGTGTTTTACCCCCCACTGAACAAACATATTCCTTTCGCTCCGCCGAGTGACAGTTCGGCTAACACCAAACATGTGCGCTGGGCTAAGAAGTGCCCAAACCTATCTTGGACAAACGAGTGGCTAGCGGAGCGCGCCGAGTCTCCGAACTTGCGGATGGAACGTAGGGAAATGCTGTTGCATCCCCGCGACATACATCACGAGTTGACCTCCACACAACAACGCCTCGCGTCACTACAAGCGGACGACTCGTCGGCTACAGACAAGGTTAGTCCGTGCCAATCTGGTGTTCCCGTGCCCGCACACATTAATGACAATGTTGTGAACTCTGCAAACTGTGTCAACATTCCCCCTTGTAATGACAGTGTATGCCTGTGTGCTCATGTTCCATGCGTTTCGAATGAACAATTAACCTCCCAAGCCCGTGGCAATGAAATACAGCCGTCTGCTGTTAGGCCACACCCACTCGGGCCTACAGCGTGCGTAGCGGCATGGCCCACTACCAAAAACCAGTGTACCAACCTCGCCCAGGTTAACATGCGTGCGTTCGCTACGCAGCCTTCGAGCGATGGGCACGCCTCAGCGCCACAGCTTTGCTTGCCTGCCACCGCCTGCTCCGCTTCACGGACATCTGACTGTTTTGCCGCGCCACGTATTGCAGTAGTCACTAATGGCACAGTTCACCGGTTACGTCTAACCGCTGGGCCGCCCATATCGCAACGCCCACGCCGCCTCAAGCCGGAATTTATGAAAATTGCAAAAGAAAAATTAGATGATTTATTACAAAAGGGAATAATTGAACCTTCTTCCGGTTGCTGGGCTAGTCCTATCTTGTTTGATCAAAAGAAAGACGGTACTTGGCGTATGGTCGGAGACTATAGGCGTTTAAATGCCCGCACCACCATTGATAAATACCCGGTCCCACACATTGCGGACTTCAATCATGCGCTCGCAGGTGCAGAGTACTTCTCTGTTTTGGACTGCAAGCACGCATTTCATCAGATCCCCATGGCTCCGGAGGATATTGAAAAGACTGCCATAACCACTCCCTTCGGGTTGTTTCAATACAAATTTATGCCGTTTGGGTTGAAAAACGCCCCCCAAACGTGGCAGCGTTTCATCAATCAAACCTTATCCAATTTAGACTTTTGTTTCGTATACATGGACGACTTATTGGTTTTTGCTCATACTTTGGAACAGAGTAAGGAGCGTGTTCAAGTCGTGACAGACACGTTTGCAGCTGCTGGCATAGAACTGAACAATAAAAAGACTCAATTGCACCAGTCATCCGTCACATTCCTAAGTTATGTTGTGTCGTCGGACGGTCTGACACCACCGCAGGACAAGATCAAGCCTGTTCTTGAGATGCCACGCCCCCAGACCTATAGGGAATTACGCAGGTTCATCGGAACAGTTAATTATTACCGTAAACATTTGCCAGCTGCTTCTGCGGTGCAGGCACCTCTCACAGATGCACTCGCAGGCTCACAAACTTCCGGCACCCGCCAGGTCCCATGGACACCAGACATGGACAAGGTATTTAACGAACTCAAACAGCTGTTGGCCTCCACTGTCACTATTGCTCACCCACGTGCGGACACGACAATGTTTATCACTACTGACGCTAGTGACAGTGCTGTCGGCGCAGTACTGAGTCAGACATACAATGATGTTACAACACCCCTGCAGTTTTTCTCAAAAAAGTTAAACACTGCACAGAAGAAATACTCAGCATTCAACAGAGAATTACTTGCAGTATACGAGGCCATAAAACACTTCAGAACTGATGTTGAGGGACGAGATTTCTATGTGCTCACTGATCACAAGCCGTTGGTTCCTGCGATAAAAAATCCTTCGTCTGATCCGCCCCCACAACGCTTTCGTCACATCGACTACATCTTGCAATTTACAAATGACATTCGCTACATCCAAGGAGCGGACAATGTGGTTGCTGATTTTCTCTCGCGTGTAGGTGCTGTCACAACCTTAATTGACTTAACAGACCTACCTCGGTTGCAATCGGAGGACCCTGATACCATGCAGTTGATTTCGGACCACAGCTCCTCTCTCAAACCGGTACGCTCTACTTTCCCCGGCATACCTGAATTAGTGTGGTGTGATGAATCGACTGGTACGTTGCGGCCGTTCATTCCTAAGCCCCTTCAGTGCCAGGTCTTTGACAAATTACACACATTAGCACACCCCGGTGTCAAAGCTTCCACCCGTCCGGTATCTGAACGGTTTGTTTGGAGAGACATGCGCCGCAACTGTCAGTCTTGGGCCCGGACATGCTTGTTGTGTCAACAGAACAAAGTTTCCAGGCACACTTCCCCATCCCTTGGCTGTTTTGCCCAACCGCCAGGCCGGTTTCATCATGTTCATGTGGACCTCGTAGGACCTTTGCCCCCCTCCGAGGGTTTCCGTTACTTGTTTACAGCCATTGACAGGATGACTCGGTGGGCTGAGGCCGTGCCTATTCCAAACATTACCTCTGAGACAATAAGCCGAGCATTCTTAGACTCGTGGATCTCTAGATTTGGCTCACCTGTTTACCTCACTACTGACCAGGGACGGCAATTTGAGTCTTCAGTTTTCTCCGATTTATGTAAAATGTGTGGTATTGTCAAAGTTCATACTTCTGCATACCACTCCCAAAGCAATGGGCTTGTCGAGCGATGGCATCGTACCTTAAAGTCTGCCCTGCGTTGTCATGACTCACTATGGACAGAAGCACTGCCCTTGGTGCTTCTTGGCCTTCGTGCGACTTTCAAGGAAGATCTCAAGGGTTCCGTAGCCGAGTTTGTGTATGGCCAACCGGTGGTTTTGCCTGGAGGATTAGTCGCTCCCACCCCACTTCCTCGGCCCTCCGAACTCCCTTCACTTCTCGAGCGAGTGCGCTTGCACTGCAGCAAACTTCAGCCGCCACTTCCAGCTAGTCATACACCTCCGCGCGTGTACATACTGCGCACTCTAGACTCTTGTGGGTATGTGTTTCTCAGAGATGACTCAATCAAAGCCCCACTTCAGTCACCCTACACAGGTCCTTACAAGGTTGTCAATAACATGGACCTCCTCATAAAAGACTCTGTAACCACAGTCTCACTCAACCGAGTGAAACCAGCTTTCATTGAGCCTCAGGTGGACCCCCCTGATTCGGCCCCTATCTCTTCCAGTCCTACTTCAAGTGGCCACTCATCTTCTCATACCATACATTCGGGTACTGATTCTCCACAGCGGGCTTCTTTGCCGAGCACTGCTTCTTCTCTGCTCTCATCTAATTCGAGTGGCCAAACTTTTCGAGGCTTCACTCCTCCCAGCCCTCGCAGTCGAGCTGCCAGCCACTTGGATTCTACCATTGTGTCACCATCTTCGTGTGACAGCTCTTGGTCACGCCGTTCAATCCATGTGGGCTCCTCGTTGCCTTCGGCCACACTCCCTCGGCCGTCAGTTGATCACCCGAGGTTGTCGCCTGCGCAGTCCAGTGCACCTGCCACACCCCTCTCCACAAACGCTTCTCCCTGCCATGGCTTCCCCACACCTCCCTGCCGCCCCACCTGGCTCGTACAGGTGCCACCCAAGAATTCACAACACATGTACATCCTGATGACGTACATAAATTATCTGTTGTTGTTGATGGTGATAAGGCGTGTGTGTTACTCTCGTGTGACAAAATTGAGGGAGGAAGTGCAGAAACTCGTGTGGTGCGTCGCTTTAAATTAAGCACAAGTGCTGCGTGTGGCAATTTGCGTGCCTTTGTTAGGCCTTCTGGCAAGGTGATTCTCCGCCTGCCTGCAGACGAAGTGCTACACCTCCACTCCAGGACAGGACGTCGTCTTCGGCCGCCGGCTTCGCTTGCTGATTTTGCCGTCGACGTACCGGGTTTCACCCCCCGGTCTCCTACCAGTCGACCACTTCCGCCTGACGCTGAAGAACTGTATGTTACCTTCCTAACTTCTCACCCCCCCTCCCCCCATTCACAGGGACGTACTCCATACTGCGCGGGGGGGGGGGGGGGGGGGGGGTTGTGGCGTGTAGCGCCGTAAATATCGATATTTGTAAAGAGTGTAAGTGTGCTATCTTTGAGATGGAGAGTTTTGGATGATGTTTTCCGCTAACGGGGAGTTAGCCTCATGGACTTGTATCGGTGTAGACGTGAAGTGCTAATAAATTGTCATATGAGAGAATACTAGTTGTTTACCTACAACTATCACCCAATTCCCTCACTATGAACATTCTACATCAGATTCATGGCACAAAAAATTTACTGCACTGAATATGGAGTAGCATTAGAAGGACAAACTCCACATATGCACTGAAGAATTTTCTTTGTAATCATTGTGTGTGTGTGTGTGTGTGTGTGTGTGTGTGTGTGTGTGTGTGTGTGTGTGTGTGTGTGTGTGTCATGTAAATATCTGGACCTTCTCTTACATAACTGTCAGGCTGCTGAACTATAGGACAAAGGTGGTTAGTGAAAACAGTAAATACTATGAATTTTATATGAGGATACCTGTTCCTTCCATCCATGTCAGCTTGTTCTATTCTGGCATTCTTGCCCCAATCGGACCAGTACATAAGACCTCTACTATAATGAAGTGTTATGGCTCTAGGAGATTCCAGCCCTGACCACACTAGCACTTTTCGGTTACGCCCATCTAGTTCCGCTACTTCAATGCTATTGCGGCCTGCATCAGTCCAGTATATCTGCAATAAAGAAAACAAATAAAATGCTGTATCATAAATGCTTCAAACATTAGGCTCATACAATGGAAGTCTGCAAAAAATTGAATCCCAGACACAAAATAATTTGAATTATTAGAATTTTTCTTGTCACTAAAAATCTGATCCATGCAATGCTTTGTTCACAAAAAGACACTACATCTATATAGTGCAATCAATCATTCTCTGCTTATTTAAACAAGAGTTTCTTGCATCTTCACAGGACATACACATGCCCCCCCCCCCACCCCCCGCCCCCGCCTGGCACACACAAACTCCAAAGTAGGTTTTTTTTCACACTTGGTCTCCTGGAGTACACCAAATACAAATTTTCCTTTGAGGCTTTCAATTTTCGCATTTTGTTTTCACATTTCTCTAGATCAATCCTTATTGTTTTATAAAAAATTAAGTATCTCATGTTCTTTAAGTTACATCACAAATACTTCTAACATTTGATTCACAGAATGTAATTCTGCAAGACTAAGTGAATCCTGTTCAAAGAAAGAAGGCAGGTGTGTCAAGCATTCTGTTTAGAAAGAGATGGTAAATACTTTTCAGTGGCATATTTATGCTTTTTTCCTCTCCGTTCCACAACACATGATGCAGGAGTTCTCTCCTCCAGCTAATAACATTGGCAAATGCTCATATTGCGACATTGTTCCTGCTTCTAACACTCTCTTGATAAATGAAACTGTTGCTATAATTTGTTAACATAATGTGTGTGCATTATGTAACACATAATGAAATCATTCCTTCTCTAGCACGAAAATCGATGCTAAATGTTCTATGCGTGCCTCAAAGTGCACACAACCGACAATACTGCCAGAATGATGCAGTTGGCTGGTGCATCATGCTGTGTACTGCCCCTTGCTACTGCACATCATCCTGATATGGTTTAACACTGGCACTGTGCACACTGTTGTACTATCATTTTGAAACCACATTCCTGTGGGTAATCTACAGCACATCAGTCAACTTGCTCATTTATCTGCACTTTAAACTAGACAAGGGTGGGGTACTAAAATCATATGATTTCTTTATAAATAACTTGGTCTGTTTGCAAGATACAATTGATATCCATATAAAGAAAACAAGATATATGCATGCAGTCAAGCACAGGAACACTAATGGTTACATGTGGAAGAACTGAAGATAAATTTCAGAAGATGTTGCCCACCATTTCTGACACATACTCTGAGCCACTGTCAACACTTATCCATTACACTTTCTAACAAGCGGACAGTCCAAACTGACATTTCAAAACCAGCCCTAAAATTTTTTATACTGAAAGAATATGCTGTCAGAAACACAATGCCAGAATTTTAGCTTCTAAAACACATTTTTTAATGTTGAAGTTTGCCAAATTCATAGCTCTCCAGGTGGCTGGAGGAAAGTACACCCCGCTGTGGCTCTAGTACACAGCGCATGCAAACGATGGCAGGCACACATCCTTGGCTAACATTATATCAGTAAACAGATAACACGGCACATTGTGATCATAATTTTTAAGGTAAATTTCACTTTTATTTGATGGTTTCTTTGATACGATTGTTCACAGTTACTAACTGTTTGAATTTGCAACTCATTTAATATCTGTAATAATTAGCACTTGCCTTAGTGGTATCGCTAAATGTTAACAATGGATATAAAAGCTAAATGTTAACAATGTATATAAAATTGAATTACTTTTCTTTGTGAGTCCTTCATACAGTATATGTTTGTTAATAGCATCTGTCTTTGTGCAGCTTCTGGAGTTTCACAGTAATGTGAAATCCAATTATGTCTTCAACCTTGCAAAGATGAACTATGAAGAATGTAATATGCAACTGAAATCACCTACTTCTTCTGTAGACCTACATGTGTGTTATTTATTAGCTAATTTCTTAGATGTTCATTCAAATGATGTTGACATTTTGTTAAAAATTTTGGGAACAGTCAGAACAAAAACTAAGTATCTTCCAAGCCCAAAGGAAATGTGTACATCAACAGTTTTCACTGAAAAAGTAAAGGCTGCAAACTGTTTGGCTAAACGAAGAAGGGAGAAAACACTTAAACTTAAGCAGTGTGCAAAGTCAATTTCATCTTGTAAAATCAAAACATAAACTGTATAAATGGAAGAACGATTTACATGAAGTATGACATATGCATCAAAAAGAAAATCACAAAAGTGTGAAAGGAAACTTACTTGAAATATTTAGAACTGCTTGTGGGACTAAATGCACCTTTATCAAGGAAGATCTATGAGACTGCAGTTCTGAATTGCAAGTGACATGCAAATTACTGATTTCCAGGCTTCTTCGACCTTGTTAAACAGAGCCAGAGAATTATTCAGAAATAGAAGTCATAAAAGTACGAAGTTTATCTCAAGTAAACTTGCAGAGATGTCACTAATAGGTAATACTGTAGAAAAATTCATATCTAACATGAAGATGAAGCTTCTTGCTATCTCCTAAAATGTTGTGTGTAAATTCAATTAATCAGGTTTTGTGCATAATCTGTGTGCCAACTGCATTGCTTTTCCCACAGTTTTACATTTGTCTTCAGGAACATCAAAGTAAATTAGAACCAAAAATTTAAAAATTGTCCGTTTACTTGTAAGACCTTGTAATCAACGTAGCACGATCTGGAAAAAGGGGAGAGAATCATTTTCCAAAATATCTTCCTCCCATTTGCATAAAATAATTCATTGCTTTGGAGGACAATGAGAAGACTATTAGTGCAATTTGGATTCCACCCGGAACAAATAGTGTGATCCAGCCTCTTGATAAAAAAATTTTCAAGAATGTAAAGCAGTTTTCAGAAAATTGTCAGACAATACAATTTCCAATAGCTCTTTGTTATTTCAGGTTTATCAGTGGAACACTATTGTTAATCTTCAGTCATTTCTGCATTGTTAGTTTGTATCACCACATTCTACAAATTTGATCAGGTATGCCCAGTATACAGCACAATTTCAAGCACTTGCAGGCAGTAAAATGTGGTAATGCACAGACATATATGGGTCTGTGAGTTAGTGCTTGTTAAAATGCTCATTGCCAATTAAAATGTGCCTTTTTTGAAGTGAAAATTTATGTTAAGTAAGAGAAATCTACATTGTTTTGGGTTGAGGAAACCAAACAAAGAATATGTTTGGCACCACTGCCTCAAGCAAGCTGCTTGAATTTGCCACGATATGAACTGACGGGCTAACTCCAATGGTAAATACCTCAGAAATGGTGCAATGTATGAAATTGTTTTGCTAACAGTTATTTCTCAGCATAACGTTCCCTGCAACACCCTTACATGTTTTTCACACTGTTTCTGACCACCCTTTATATAGATGTACAAGGTGAACTAGAGCAAAAAGCCTGTTGACTATGAAATGATTATGTGACTTTCACTAAGCAGTTAGTGGGAAAATGCTAACAATGAATTTTGGGACTTTGTAGTTCAATGTGCTGTGCGAGATTATACTTGAGAAAGATAGAATGATACAATAAAAAGAGACATGTAACTGCAATAGAAGATATTAATGTTTAAACAGTTATTGGTGAAGAAATTTTGACCTAAGAGTCAATTAGAAGAAAAACAATATTTTTACAATGTAGTAACAGGGTTGCCACAAGTTCCTCCAAGTGAAATTCCCTGATATTTCCCTGATTTCCATATAAGTTTTAGAATTTTCCATTACAAATTTTTTAGCATTTTTTCCTGACAAATTTGGAGATCTCAACAGTAAGTTCTGATGTATGCCAACAGTCTGTCTTTGGAGCTATGGTACACGAAACAATAGTGCAAATGAGGAAATACCTAAAAAAACTTGCAAGCAGATGGCATTCCTTGACGTGAGTAAAAATCTTAACTACTAACATCAACATATTTTGTAATGAACTGAGTTTAGATGGAGAAAGCAACCCAAAAAGTATATGTGTTTCATTAAGACCACTGCTGTTGTTTTATTTCAATAAAACGAAGCATATTTGGTGAAAAAAATATGCATATTCTTGGAGTTGCAAGACAGATTTAAAATACCTTCACTGATTTCACAAAAAACCTCAGGAAAAAGTAGGTCTCTTGAAAGAAGTGCCTAGGGCAGGGAAGAATTGCATTAACCAACACTGTAGGTGACTGTCAATAACATGCTGGTTCTACTATGTTCGTTACTGTACATTATTATGCACTGTGTTTATCTATTATTTAAAGGTATTGTGTAATTCTTCTTTTGAGGAATATATGAGTACATTTATGAGTATGCCAGCGACTGACACAACTTTTGTCTCCTTATCGTCCATACTATCTAACATATAAACTACTTTTGAAGTGCCAAGAAAATGTCCATAAAACACCAGACTGTACAATGTACTTATGGTGAGACAGTCACAATTCCTGAAATGCATTGCCCAATTGCAATTGCTGAGGCTTGATTGATTAATTGTTATGATTTATGGTACAAAACAGTGAGAGCATCACTCCCGTGATTCTGAAGTTACTCACAGAAGAAAGAGCATCTGCTAAAAGTGGATGGATCCAGTAAGGGGAGTAAAATTATAAAATAATGAAATTAAAACCCACACAGAAAAGGCATAGAAGGTGTGACCAAAACTAAAAACTGCAAACAAGGCGGTCTATCCATGAGGGTCAAGAAAAACATTACACCTGAAAATAAAAATCACTTTCACGGAGGAAAGTGAGGACCACTTCAACCATCCGTGAATCACCTGCTAATAATAAAATTAAGGATTTGGGAAGACTAAACTGAGCAGGAATGGCCAAAAGAAGGGGAAATTCCATCACTATGTGGGATACTGTCAGCCTGACTCCACAACCGCATTATGGTGGTGGTTCGTTATGCAGGAGGAAACAATGGGTGAGCCTGGTATTATCAATGCATAGACAGCATAAAACAGTGGACTCCTTCTGAGAGGAGCAGAAGGAAGAGCACCAAACTGCAGTAGACTCCTTGATTGTGTGAAGTTTCTTGCTATGAGCAGATGCTACCGAATGGGAGCTGCACCAGGTGCAAAAATTGTAACCTACAATGCCGGGGTAACCACAGCTCCAACAGGTTACAAGCCCAAGAGTGTGACACCCTATGCGGTACCTTTCTTCTGAATCTGAGGGGGCACTGAGTGTAGTGACAACTCGAAACTGGAAGAGCCGGTGAGATAAAAACTCACGGATAGAATTCAGAAGGGGGCCATTGAAGTGCCAGTCATGGAGGGTAACTAAACTTTGATGGCACAAAGCCATGTAGTATGCCTATGTAGGTCAAAGAAGACTGAAATGAGGTGCTGGCAGTTAGTAAAAGCCTTTCAGAAGGTTGTTTCCAATCTGAGTAAATGGGCAGTTGGTAATTGTCCTGCCCAGAAGTCACACTGATACAGGGCAGAAGCCACCGAGGTTTGAGTACCCAACATAATCTGAAGCAAACTATCCTCTTGAGTGTTTTAGAAGGGACATTTGTCAGGCTAATTGGATGGTAGTGTACCACACAAGATCATGGGCATGCAAAGGGACAGATCAAAATGTCGAGACTGTCACAAATTCAAACAAGAAAAAATAGAGGATGCAAATGATGAGGACTAGGTAGATGGTAACAGTTATGTGAACAAATCAGTTGATATGTTTGATTGGCCACAAATAAGGAAAGAACCAAAAGAAGCATATGAGGTAGAGTCAGAGCTCAAAAATATGGTAGAACAAGAAAGTAGACAACCGTTGAGTGTGATTGACTTTTTAAAAATGTTGTCTGATCAAATCAAAACACAAAACATCTCATCGGATCAAATGGAAACACAAATCAGAGGTCTTGACAACCGAATTGCAACCCAAGGTAGCAATCTTGAAAGTCAGCTTAAAATGCAGGTTTGCCATCTCAAAAGTCAAATGCAGTTTCTTAACACAAAATTAAGTCAACAGATTGAACAAGTAGACCAAAAAGTAGGTACTTTAAGTTTTACTGTTACTCAAATGAAAAATGGAATTAATTACAAAAATGAAAAATGAGCATGGGTAATATGCCAGGACAAATTAATGACATTAATGAAATGTTTGATGTTGAAATCATTAACATCTATAAAATAGAACTTTTGGTAGTGACGAAAGTGGATGAAAAAACTTTTGGTCTGAAAAATGAAATAGTTGGCAAGTGCAAGAATGAAATCTCACATTTGAGAAGAACAGTTTCAGATACTAACAGTTGTTGATGCATACAGAAGTGTGATCAAAACACTTCGCAAATTCAAGGAAAAATTTCTGACCTCGAATGTAAAATACGAGACAGGCATGGTGTCATTATTAACGGAACACCTCTTAACAAATTGTTGGAAGGTGAGGAAAGGTTTGATCCCATCAATAAAAATAATGGATGGCATCCATTAGATTTCGTAAAAAATTGCAAAAGAATTTTTTTCTGATTATTTATCTGATCAGGAAAAGATAAACGTGATGATTTGTGCCTTGGCAGGTGATGCCAAGCACGGGGGAATTAATCTGAATACTGAACAAATAACTTTTGATGAATTTAAACCAAAATTCAAAGAAGAATACTGGTCTGAACAAAAGCACAATTGCTTGTGGTGAGAGTTTATCATAGCTAAACTCCATGTTAATAGGAGCAGGAATTCTTTAAGAGATTTCTGTGAGTACTGGTACTGGAAGTTGACACACTTAAGAAGTAGACAATCATAATCAGAAATTATCTGGTAACTGTGGAAAAATCCCCCAGAAGATTCTAAAAGATACATATGAAACAACCACTGAAGCTTCTTAGCATTCTAAGAAAGGATAAAATATGAAAACCACTGGCAAGGAAACAGGGATAACTGCCAGAATAATTCTAACAGTAACATCTGTAATCATAATGAACAAAAAGGCAACGATGGTTATCCCATCAATGTGATTCAAAGAGGTAGAGGAAACTCTGTCAGTCGAGGTAGAGGTTTTTTGCGTATGAAATGCACACCAGAGCGATATGGAAAACTGAATACCACTAATGTTGAGGGTGTAACTGACATGGAAAGAAATTACAATTACTTGCCCAGACAAAATAACTTTTACCAAAATAATCACTGAATAATGAAACAGGAAATTGTTCGCACGACAAAGTGCGACACAACACCTACGACAGGTGCACATTATGGTGATTTCCTGATAGCAGGCAGCAAGCACGGCATTAGCAAACTTATAAGTTATCAGAGAGCAATGACCTCTGCTGGTCCAAGAGAAGCTGTGTATGAGGTGGCAGAACAGAATGTAAACATCGCAGTTGATAGAAGTGAAACTGCTACGGCAAATAATAGTAAAGAGAGGAATGATTCATAGATGCATGAGAAGGCACGAGTAGCAGTACAAATAGTAATGTAACTGCTGAAAAAGAGTTTTCAGAGGTGACAAAATGATGTGTGCAGATGGACAATCTGTATAGGGGTCTCACACAATGTGAATACGAGTATTTTAAAAAGCATATGTGGCCAAAAAGTTAGCTGAAGGTAGGAGAGATAATAGGGACATCGATAAGGTGACGTGACCCAAAAATAAGGAGGAAATAAAAAGCGCAGCACAATGTTCATGTGCAGCCAATAAAAAGGGAGTTATGGATACAAGGATGTTAGAGCACAAAATCCTCAGCATTAATGCTATCAAAACGCAGGAATTTGAAGACTATGAAAATGTAGACAATTGTCTATGCGATCTGGAAGACACGAAGATTATATGAAGTATGAAATAATTGTGGATGTTATTAGAGCTGATGAGGATGATGGCTCATCAGAAGAAAACTGCGAGCCTGAATTAATATCTGATAAGTCAAAAAATGAACTTAATGCCTGTCTTAGAAAAGCATTCATGTTAGAACAAGAAAGTGAAATAGAATGGTCAGATCTGGATGTCTGCTCAGAAGACAAAGATTTTGGTATATCTGAAACCAATGAAGATGCAACTAACTGCAACATTGTACCAACCAATGATGATGTTTCCAAACAAAATTCTGACGTCATTACTCAACAAAGAAAGAAAGAAACACCTGATGATACAACACCATTTCAACGAAGAGTTCAAATAGCTAAAACTTTCAACTCAAGAAACTGAAGAAACCACCTGACATAGGCGATCTGCAAGGGAAATAGGAAGGTTGTGTAGAACCTATTGCCACCATTGCTCAGTACCATTCAACCTCCATGAGGAACTACAGCAGGAGCTTCATCACCTAGAGGCTGAGGGCATCCTGATCCTGGTGCACCACAGTCATTGGGGTACACCCAACATGGTCCTTGAGAAGCCGAACGGAACTCTTTACGTTTGTGAGGATTTTAAGGCCACTGTCAATGCTCAGTCTGTTATTGACTACTATCCCATATTGAGGGTTGAAGACACCCTGCCTAGGTTGGCTGGCAGCAAGGTGTTTGCCTTCCTCCAGTTGACTTTGGATGAGTCCTGTTCAGGTCACTAGTACTCCGGCCATCTTCCAGTGCTAATTGGAAACATTGACAAAAGACATTCTCGGGACAGCTAAATACCTTGATGACATCTAAGTTGCTAGCGTCTCTCCACCCCAGACTTGGCCTGGAACATCCGGTGCCTCTTACATGTTCTTCAGGGTGCCGGCTTACGTTGCAACAAGGAGAAATACCTTTTTTTTTTTTCCTCTGGCGACCTACCTTGGCCATGTTTTGAGCACTACCAGCATTAGACAAATGCCCCAGTATGTCGAGGCTATCTAGCAGCTACTGCCACTGAAGGACATCTCCCAGCTCAAGTCAGTCCTTGGTCAACTCAATTACTACTGCAATTTTATCCCACATGCCGCAGCTCTGGTGGCACCCCTTCACTGCCTCCTCTGTAAGAATGTTACCTGGGACTGGTCGCTGGCTTGTGATAGGGTGTTCTGGTCTTCTCTCCTAACACCAGCTTGCCTTGTCCCTTATGACCCCACCTTGGCTGCCAATGTGGCAGACTATGGTGTGAGGGCCATCTTGTCTCACATCATCAATGGAGTCGAGTGCCAGGTAGCCTTTGTCACCAAGCCGCTATCCCTGGATCAGTGTAACTACAGCCAAATTCAGAAGGATGCCTTGGCCATCATCTTTGGGTTTAAGAAATTGCACGATTTCATCTATGGCTGTCGCTTCACCTTGTACTTCAAGGACAAGCCCCTGGTCTCATTATTCAGTGCTATCTCTGCCATTCCCATGAGGACTGCTCATCACCTCCAGTGCCAGCCATTGCTCCTTGCGGCATATTCCTATGACAACCATTCTCAGGTCACAGCTCTCCATGCCAACGCGGATCTTCTCTCTTGTTCCCGGTGGGCGCCTACTCTGAGTTCAGTGCTGATATGGTTGCCTGTTTCCACCTCGATGACACCGCTGCTAAGTCGCTGCTGGATGCCAAGCCAGTTGCACATTGCATGGCACATGACCCGACCCTCCAGGCACTGATGGACCACGTTCAGCATGGGTGGCTATCAGACTGTTGTCAGCTGCCACAGTCAGTGGTCCGGGCCCACTGGCACCACCGCCAGGACCTGTCTGTCAGAGATGGGGTCCTCCTCATGTTGGGTGATAATGATCGTTGGTGGGTTGTGCTGCCACCAGCCGGGGAGGGGGGGAAGGGGGGGAGGGGGGATGTCTGCTGTGGCTGCCCACTTCATACACCATAGCGCCTACTGCATCGGCATCCCACTTCATGTCCAACCAACACGGGATGCCTGCATCACAGGGTGTATATTCGCCAGGAAAATCTATGTCATCTATGTTGTCAACACAAATATTTATCAGCGGCCACAACACAGCACCTGGTCTCCACCAACAGCTGCCAGGGATTGCTACCCATTCGATGAGCCTCACAGAACAGCTTCACCAAAGGTCGCAGCTAGCCCAGGAACTACTTTGATACACCAGGCACATGATCACAAATAATTCCGGCACATACATCTGAAAACAGGCTTTGATAGGGTGAAGCACTGCCAGCGAAGTGCAGTTTGATGCACTGCTTGGAAGTATACCTAGCTGCCAACCCGGAAGCCATGGCCAGGCACCTCTTCTAGCAGGCCGATCTCTTGCAGATGGCCTTAGTATAGTCGACAAACATCTTGACATTGTAGAATTGTTTAGTGTGATCTCCCTCCATGAAGAGATGGGTTTTTCTACTATTATTTGTTATTTTATATTTGGGATGGTCCACAGTTGGGATCAAGTCCGTTGTTCTATTTAATTGTATTATTGTTTCGTTTTGGTGAGTCTGGTAAACTGTTTTCAGACTTGTTTTTTCTGCATTTCTATTCTGCTAGTGCAGATACTTCAATTTGAATCTAAATTTGAGAGTGTAATGAATACCTTGCCTCATGAATCTACTGGATTCACAACAGAGAAAATCCTGCTCAATAATAGGAGCAAATGTTTAATTGAGGAAAAACTAGAGTTCCCACCACATACAGATTTGGGATTAGCCCAGAAGAAAGAAAAAAACAAAGCAAAAAGCAGAAGCAAGATTTAAAATGCTCAATAGGAATCTCAATTTTGCCAGGTTCAAGATTGGAGACCATACCTCACAACAATGCATACTATTTAATCTATCCAGAGTCCAAGAAGCGCCTTGGTGTCCATAACATAGTGGCTCTCAAACTGTATGTCCCTAGGAATGAGTAAATGAAGTATATTCAGAAATGATACCAGAAAAATTTTTATATTATACAGTAAAAGAAATCCCCCTTCTTATAAGTTACTGTACTGTATTTATCTGTAATTTATGTCTTTACAAAAATGTTAGTACCTATATGAAATTGCTGATACTTTCTTGTAAGTTTCAGATTCTAAAAATTGTTGTAAAATATGTGAAACCCTACATTTAAATGACTAAAGGCAAATGTTGCTAAATTGAAAAGAAACGTGGACTGCCTTAAATACAGAGTGGGCACCATAAAAGACTTGCCAAAGTGGGGCAAGAACATAAATCTGAAATAGACTGCCAAAACCCAAAGGGTGCAGCCAATTGATAATGTGATATACACTACTGGCCATTAAAATTGCTACACCAAGAAGAAATGCAGATGATAAACGGGTATTCATTGGACAAATATATTATCCTAGAACTGACATGTGATTACATTTTCACACAATTTGGGTGAATAGATCCTGAGAAATCAGTACACAGAACAACAACCTCTGGCCGTAATAATGGCCTTGATACGCAAGTGCATTGAGTCAAACAGAGCATGGATGGCGTGTACAGGTACAGCTGCCCATGCAGCTTCAACACGATACCACAGTACTGTGACGAGCCAGTTGCTCAGCCACGATTGACCAGACGTTTTCAATTGGTGAGAGATCTGGAGGATGTACTGGTCAGGGTAGCAGTTGAACATTTTCTGTATCCAGAAAGGCCCGTACAGGACCTGCAACATGCAGTCGTGCAGTATCCTGCTGAAATGTAGGGTTTCGCAGGGATCGAATGAAGGGTAGAGCCACGGGTCGGAAAACATCTGAAATGTAATGTCCACTGTTTGAGGTGCCGTCAAGAGGTGGCCGAGATGTGTAACCAATGGCACCCCATACCATCACGCTGGGTGATACGCCAGTATGGCGATGACAAATACATGCTTCCAATGTGCATTCACTGCGATGTCGCCAAACATGGATGCGACCATCATGATGCTGTAAACAGAAATTGGATTCATCCGAAAAAATGACGTTCTGCCATTCGTGCACCCAGGTTCGTCATTGCGTACACCATCACAGGTGCTTCTGTCTGTGGTGTAGTGTCAAGGGTAACAGCAGCCATGGTCTCTGAGCGGATAGTCCATGCTGCTGCAAACGTTGTCCAACTGTTCATGCAGATGGTTGTTGTCTTGCAAACATCCCATCTGTTGACTCAGGGATTGAGACATGGCTGCACGATCTGTTAGAGCCATGCGGATAAGATGCCTGACATCTCGACTGCTAGTGATACAAGGCCGTTGAGATCCAGCACGGCGTTCCATATTACCCTCCTGAACCCACTAATTCCATATTCTGCTAACAGTCATTGGTTCTCGACCAACGCAAGCAGCAATGTCGTGATACGGTAAACCGCAATCGTGATAGGCTACAATCCGACCTTTATCAAAGTCGGAAACGTGATGGTACGCACGTCTCCTCCTTACCCAGGCATCACAACAACTTTTCACATGGCAACGCCAGGAGAAATTGGTTCGAAACTTTCCTCATGTCAGCACATTGTAGGTGCCACCGGTGCCAACCTTGTGTGAATGCTCTGAAAAGCTAATCATTTGCATATCACAGAATCTTCTTCCTGTCGATTAAATTTCGTGTCTGTAGCACGTCATCTTCGTGGTGTAGCAATTTTAATGGCCATTAGTGTATATAGAGTGTTGAAATGTTTGCAAACTTGAACTGCCAAATGCTATTGCAGGCAGCACAATTATTTGATTATTATCTTGCTTAGTGTTGTATGCATTTTGCTATGCTTTTCAAAGACGGGCTGTCTGTTTCAAATAAGGGCAGTGAGAAAAGAATACTAAGTTCAGTTTAAATATGTTTGTATATTTATGTAAATATCAAAGAATGGACTGCTATTATCAGAAGCAGTGTTGCAGTTCAAAATTTTACATGTAAGTGTTAAAATTTCTTGTGATTTTGTTAGATGTATACTTGTATAGTACATATTTTGAATGCTTACAAAATGCTACTCGATATTCTTGGCTATACAGAAAAATTTTGTTTACTATTCACCTTACTGTTTCACAAAATGAGAGTCAATTATGATAGGTGTACAGAATAGAATATTGATACTTATGTCTTGTTTTGGTAATGATCTGTATAAGGTACATAGTGTTTTAATGTGTTTTGTGATGTAGTAGCGGATCACTGTGGCTCATATTCCTGGAGTTTTGAGACCAGAAGAGCTTATGGGCCTTGGATGGTGCATTTGGAGATACCATTATCATGGCACTATAAAAATTTTCAGTTCTACCAGCCTTCCATTAAATTGTTTGTATGTGACCCTCTGTAAATGAACCAGGTATTTGTGAAATTTGGTTGATTTTAATAATAACCATGGTGTTGCTAAAAACTGTATCTTACACCCATGGTTATCACAAGTCACAAACCTGGACAGGAATCATAGCCAACCGAATTTAATTCCGAGTGTCCTAATTTCTTATGAGAAAGTGGTTGAACTTGAATTTAATGTTGTGTTGTCATGCACAGCCAATTATGCTTCTGAGTAGGCCAAAAGACTGCTTATCAAAGCACATCTGTTACTCAAAGAGTTATAGTTTGTTGTGCTTTACTTAATTAATAATTAATGATAAGAATACTTTACATTTCTCATACATACTGGTGTAGTTTTGTTAATGAGCATGGTTTTTCAAACCATGAAAGTTTAAGGATCCTTATGTACTAGGCTAGTTAGATAATGAAGCAATGCAAAGGCTCCTTGAGAGCCAGTGCAGTTAGATTTTCATTCTTTATAGTTAGTTCAAACCTAGTTTAAGAAAGAACTGTTTATTGCGCTATCTATTCTAATGCAAGTTGGTTAATGCACATGCATAGAGAGCCTGTACTAAGCAATTAAGTTATAGAGTATGATCATTAGCAGACTCCGTGATTTAAATTCAGAATCATTTCAAACTTTTCGCTATTCAGTATTGCTACTAGTTTCATGTGTGTCAGCAATTGGTTTTATAAACTGTTGCATCTAGTTCATTTAAGGTAAGTGTTGTTGAGAGGCATATATTGATGTTTACCACCTCATTGGCCATTTATTTGTCTGGCTTACTAGTTAGTAGCACATTTATCTGCAAGGTTAGGTTACTGTGTTGTGTGAACAGATACAAGGGCTATTCAGAAAGTGAGGAATGATAGGTCACGAAATGGAAACCACAGTGAAAATCAAAACTGTTTTATTTGCACCATTTAGCTATAGCTTCCAGCTACTTCTCTACACAGTTCGCACTCAGACTTAGACATCTGTCGTAGCGTTGTACTAACTTTACAATTCCCTCATTATGGAAGACAGCCACCAGTGCTTTTTGACAATTTTCTACTCTGGACTGCAGCTCGTTGTCTGTGTCAAAATATTGTCTTCATAACCAGCAGTTCATCTGAGCAGAGGTGAACCTCAGAGGTAGCCAATTATGGGCTGTATTGTGGGTGATCAAACACCCATCGAAAATGCTGCAGGAGCATCTTCATTGCCCCTCCCGTGCAGCCAAGAATTGTCATGTAGAACAAACTGCATGACAGTTATGTTACGTGGATTGCATAGCTTCAGGTGAAACCTTTCGCCAGGCCCTCATACTTGGTGGGAGACTCTAATTTCTAGCCATCTTTATGTTCTAACTGTGAGCTCAAAACTGAAAAGAGTGACATGATGCGATCTGTGCAAAAGCTTCATCAGATTTTCACTGTATTTTCCATTTCACAACTGATTGTTCCTTTCTTCCAGAATAACCCTTATATAAGGAAAGAGTTTAGTGTGTTTGTCAAGGAAGGTCAGGTTAGCCTTAGCACTGCTTTCTGCTTTATCATTTTGCTTGTCACAAGAATGCTTAATTAGGCTGGTGACCAATTTTAATATGTAATGTTACAACTTTTTTTATGCTTGGAGAATGCCTGTTCCCTGATACATTTGTTTACTGTTAGTTATACTCTGCCGGAGTGTTTCGGAAACGCATCCCAGTTTGATTGCTCTGTTTCCATTAGGTTACCTCACTGTCACAACATCTCAAAAATTTCTTGCAGAGAGCCTTGATTGTCATTTAAGGTGACTGGTGTTATTATTACTCTAGCTGTTGAGACACATTCGGTTCTTCCAGGCTTAAGGACAGGTTAACTACACTGTCTCACCATTGTGATGGAAAAGCACATGTGAGCCAAATGTGGTAGAAGACCCTGAGAAGATGTTGCCTCTGGGGAATGTTCAAGTGTTGAATCATCTGGCTGTGGATGGAATCCAGGTTTGGGGCTGTGTCTGGTGAAGAGGTAAGAGCCTGCAAGAATTACCAATCAGTGAAGGGTTAATTATAGGACTCAGTGTAGTGATGGTTGAAACAGAGGGGGGAGGAAGGGGCTGTTCAACTTGGCGTTTCTGCTGGAGAAAGGGAGCAGGATAGGAAGAGGACACCAATGCCTTACCAAAATGTGTAGCAAGATGTTCTACAAGGACCAATGGATCAATGCACAGAGCAGCTTAGAGGTTAACACCCTGGGCAGTTGACTGTCGCTGGCAGCCCAAATGGCAACGGAGCTTGGACCAAACCTGCAATCAAGAGGCATATGTCCCCAGGGAGGAAACATAGTGTTCCTTGCATTCCTTCTACATCCTTGGTCAACCACAGTACCTGTCAATGACAACGGGAACCTGTGAATAGGGGGACAGCACTGCCAGCAGCATGAAGAATAATGGCAGAGATGCCTTGCATGGCCGCATTCATGGAATTTGAGAGGGAGGTATTGAAGTGCACAGCACACATATATAACAGTCAACTGGCCCTGCAGAATGCCCAACGTGGAGCCTGTCTGCCTGGTGGCAGCAGGGGAATGAGAGAATCACTGTAAAGTGGCCACTTTTACAAAGTTCATCATGGGATGACCAGTGTAGGGAAGCGACAAGAGCAGGGGAGGAGATCGTGACATCGATAGCAGGAAGGGTACCATGAGCATCACTGAAGTGGGTAGGGGAACCATCATTGAAGAGACACAAATTGAGGTCCAAAATAAGTTGGTCAGTTATGAGACCCATACCTGTTGAAGTGGCACTCCCCCACAGTGAGTGGTGGGCACTGAAGTCCACAAAGAGGAGATATGGGGGTGGGTGAAGTTGCTGAATTAAGGAAGACGGTTCAATGTAAGGAAGTGGTCTACCTGGAAGGAGGAAGACATTGCAAATGGTAATTGCCAGAGTCGTTTGCACTCTAACCGCCATTGCTTCTAGGTTGGTATGTAGGGGGATCCAGTCCTTCAGATATTGGAGTGAATCGAAGTGCAGATGCTACCCTGAGGCCACAACAGTCCCAACAGAACACCTGATAACCATGAAATGTTAGAGAGTGGTCATCATGGAAGTGCATTTCTTGAAGAGCAAGACAGAATACATAATAGGAAGAGACAAGACGCTGTATTCCCAGGTTAGACATAAAGAAGCCAAGAGGAGGTCATGTCACTCGGTCAGTGGTCGTCACCAACAAGGGTGCGGTGATATCCATAAATAAGTTGTCAGACTCAAGTTGTGAAGGGGGGGGGGGGGGGGGGGAGGGGGGAGATGGCACCTCTGGGGGCACTGAGCGGGCCTTGTCTTGGGACTTACATTCTTCTTCTTCTCTTTCAAAGGTGGAGGAGAGCAGGTTGCAGAGGGAGTACAGGCATCTGCAAGATGTGGAACCAAAAGAAAGCGGATAACCTTGGGGTGCACAGGTAGTGTGTCTCATGGCTGAGTGGTGATGGGAGGCTTCTGGCCTGACAGAGGGGTCTCAGCTGGGAGCCGGATCACCAGCAGATGCTAAAGGAAGGGGGCACTTCTTTGGTCAGAGATGGGGAGTGGCTCCTGGATGGGAGGTCATCGGAACTGCAGGGGTGGTGGAGGGTAGGGAGGGGGGACGGGGCTAGAGTAAGGAAGAGTAGGAGCAAGAAAGGATGTAACAGAGGCAAAAGATGAACATAGTGACACTGAATGGAGTCTCTCATACTTTTGGCGACCTTAGCATTAGACAGGTTATCCAGTTACTCTTAGATATTCTTTACTCTCTTGTAAGCTGGGCAATCCAATGAATGACGGGAGTGGTGATCATGGCAATTGACACACTCAGGTGGTGGAACACAGGGGCTTCCCTCACAAAATGAGTGTCCACAATCACCACACAGAGGGGTCAGCTGTACAGCGGGATGAGCTATGCCCAAAACACAGCCACCGAAAGCACCTCATGGGTGTTTGGACATACGGCTTCACGTCACATCTGTAGCACATAACCTTGAACTTTTCTGGGAGGATGTCCCACTTGAAAGCCAGAAAGAAGGCATTGGTATTGATGTGGTTGTCCTTGATACACTTCTGCACACATCAAACAAAATTAACGCCGCATCGCTCCAGATTAGCCTGGAGTTCCTCATCAGTTTGCAGGATGAGGTCCCTATGAAAAATCACTTCCTGGATGATGTTCAGAGATTGGTGAGGAGTAATAGACACTGGGACATTGTCAAGATGATCACAGGCATGAAGAAGTGTGGGCTAGGTGGCAGAAGAACCTTTGGACAGCAGGGAGCCCGACCACATCTTACTAAGAGACTCCACTTGGCCACTTTCCAAAAAAATCAATGGCTTTGTAGTTGTGAATGTGTTCCCACCTGTCCTAGTATAAACAAGGTAGCGGGGAAAGTGTTTCATCATGGAGAAGGTGTTTCATCCCAAGATGGCGAGCCTGGCCCTCCTCCCATGGTGTAACCAGGGAAGGGAAGGCTGCCAGGTCATGTGAATCAACATTCAATGCTCCTTCACCATTCGAAGAGGTGGCCCTTTAACAACAGCCAGATTTTTGCAGCTCGATACACTTCATGCGCCAAGCATCTGCCTTGATACCACCCACTCTGAGTAGGGGCTCCACCCAGCTACAACAAGGGCCATCTGGCATGGCGGCCATTTCCAGGAGTTCCAATGCTCCAAGAAGACAAGAAACCACTCCTTGGCATACATGGGGAAGGAACAGCTCAGGTATCAGTACTGTCATTCCTGTATTGTCAGGGTGCTCAGCCAGATGGGTACATAAAAGCCCCATTACAAGGACTGGCTAGATATGTCGGTGACCTAGTGGGGTGGCAGTAGGCTACACCGAGAAAGGGAGAGGGGAAGGAAGGGGGGCAAAGGAATCCACTCTGTAGATGCTAGGGAGGGAATTCTTCCCCAAATGGTTCACACTAAAAAAAGAAAATTTAGAAGTGGAGGTCAAACCTCAAGCGGTGACCTAAATGCCAAAAGGATGAAAGAACAGGCAGAACGAACAAAATTGCAACAATACAGGAAACAAGGTGGATATCCAGGTTGATAAAGAACATAACACCGATGTCGGTGGGAAGCAGTGACAGATGTGTGCCTGCATAACATCTTCTCAGGTGCTAAACTTCCAAGGGGCTTCGACCTACCACACGAGATCTGGACTACTCTCAACAGAATCCATACCAGTCGTGGCTGATGCAGGGATGCCCTCTTTAAGTGTAAGAAGCTGCCTAATTCAGCCTGTGACTGTGGGGCTCCATACCAGACAGTTCACCACATTGTCAGTGAATGCAGGATTCGAGCCTATCACAGTGCTGAAGAGGACTTCCTGCAAGCAACTCCAGATGCAGTGCACTGGATTGGACTGGATATTCGATTGTAAAGACAAACTTAAGTTCCTTGTGTGTAAATATGTACATATGTATATGTAATTAAATTTTATGATACCTCTGTATTGGCCATATTCTAAACAAATAAATAATACCGAGAGAAGAGAAGGAGGGGGCAATGGGGAAGGAGTGGAGATAGGGAGGGAGGGCAGGGTGAAAGATATGAAACCAGGGAAGAAAGAATTGGCTTAAATAGCTTGGAATCCTATGTGTGCCATGCACGAACTCACGAAAGAACTGTGAGCCCCCTGGGGTTCCTGCTGAGGAGCACCGCAGTTCTGGGTCCATGGATAAACAATGAAAATCCACTGGACTGTGCCTCACACAAACAGACCCATTTTACAAAGACGATCAGTGGGTAATACTCACATAAACAATTTAAACAGTGGCATTAGGGGACAGTGCGATGAACTTGGTGCAATTTTTGTTGACCCAAAAAAATTCCTGAGTGACAAATGTCTGGGTAGAGATGGTGTTCATTTAAATAGACTTGGTTCAATGACTTTTAGTAAAATGCTCGTTGATATTTGTAAAATAATTAAAAGTAAGGGAAACTGATGCTGTCTGTAGGGGGTGGCAAATCAAAAATATCTTCTCTACATAAAAATCGTAAAAATAATCGAAATGTAGAAGCTTCTCAAGGATTTTTGGAGTCTCACCAGGACACAGAACAGGACATGACACAGAATATGGCTAAAAACTTTCTCATATTAACCAAATATTAAATGCGAAGCAAGTGAATTTATGTAGCATTAGGAATAAATTGTTGGAACTGGAGCATTTCTGTATTGATAAGAAAGTAGATGTTGTTTGTGTATCAGAGCACTGGCTGAGGAGTAATGAAGTAGATTGCTTTATTCCTCAAGGGTATGTTGCTGCAGATGTGATGTGTGGGGAAGTTAAAAAAAATGAGAAATGAGTGGGAGGGGGGGGGGGGGGGCAGGCATTTTTGTTAAAGAGGGGACAATATTCAGAAAAATTGATATTAGCTCATACTGTTCCGAAATGGACGGGGAATTCACCTGTGTAAATCTTGTGGGTCATAACCTAATTATTGTAAGTCTCTACAGATCACCAAGTGGTGACGTGTGTTTTCTCTGAGAAATTTGAATTAAGAATGGAAAAGTTGTTAAAATCTGAATCAAAAATTGCTATCTGTGGGGACTTCAATATAGAAATGGGAAATGATTGTGAGCAAGACACAAAATATTTTTTCAACCTCCTCAGAATGTTTAATCTATATTGTAGCAGTAGAAATGCCACACGTGATGGAGCATGTATAGATAACATCATTGTTAACTTTGATAGGGATTTGTACACTGTCAGTATTGTAGGTGGGAGATTTGCAGACCATGATCCAATAATCCTCACACTCAACGAAAACAAAACTGAAGGACTCCCCTCCAACACAGGTGCCAATGCCAAAGAAAAGGTAATGTGGATTAGAGGGCAGAAGGAAGAAACAGTAAACCAGTTCATTCAGAAACTCAGAGATATTAATTGGGACTGTATATATAACTGTCAAGTGGGAATAAATAAAACTGAAACTGCTTTTGAGAACTTCATTAAAATTTATTTAGATTTGTGGTATTCTTGTTCTCCTCTTATAAAAATCAATCATAAAAGCCAAACTATAAAGAAAAACATTAAGTGGTACACAGATGAACTTACCAGTAGGAGGGAAAACATGTTATTGTTGTACCACATGTATAAAAACTCTCTTAAAGATGGAATGGAGCAGAAAGATGAATTGCACAAAGCATATCTTGAAATCTTGAATGTAAGAGAACCAACCTACAGAACTAAGACTAGAATTGCAAAAAGAACAGCATACGAAAGATACATTGAAGGGGCTCCTAATAAGTGCAAAGCTGCATGAAATGTTGTTGCAGAAGAGCACTGCAGGAACAATGAACATGGCATAGCCCTTGACCTGGATAAAGTTCATCGTTTTTTCATGGACTCTGCAAGTGATATTAGGAACACAATTGAAACAACAACCACCAGTGCAAGTGATCTACTTAAGCAACAACAACCTGCAAACAATATCTTTAAATGGAGGACAATTGCACCCACTGAGATTACAAAGGTAGTGGCAAAGTTCTCAAACTCCAAGAGCATGGACTACTCTTGGTTGTCCAATCACACAATTAAAAAAAAAGTGCATATAATTAGTGAACCATTGGCCTTTCTGTTTAATAGTTGTCTAGAGTTTGGAGTCTATCCTACAACTCTAAAAATATCGAAAGTTATCCCAGTGTATAAAAAAGGTGACAAACATGATCTCAAAAATTACCGACCAGTTTCAATAGTTCCCATTTTCTCGAAAATATTTGAATCTCTTATTTATAACCAACTAAACTACTACTTTGAGTCACACAACTTACTCTCTAATAGTCAATTTGGCTTCCGCAAGTGAAGAAATACCATAACTGCTGTTCTTTCAATTGTGAATGAAGTAATAACAGCCGTCGAGAATAAAAATAAAGCCTCACTTCTTTTATGTGATTTAAGTAAGGCATTTGATTGGATTTCTCATGATATCTTACTTGCTAAACTCAAATTCTATGGCGTACAAGACTCTGCATTGGCAGTAATTGAATCATACCTAAACAATAGGAAGCAGTTTGCCTCTTTCAGAAACAGAGACTCACAATTGCTAGAAGTTAAGACAGGCGTCCCACAAGGTTCTGTCCCTGGGCCCTTCTTTTTTATAATTGCAGTCAATCATTTACCCCATTGTATCCCCAATACTGTTATTTGTTATGCTGATGACACAACTTTGCTTGCTCAGCATGAGAACATATCAGTTCTGCAAGATATGATGCAAGATGGCCTGGAAGCAGCACTAAATTGGTTCTCATCAAATACACGGCTTTGCAATCCTGATAAAAACCAACAGATTATACTAGGATTGTCAAAAGAGGTAGAGGTGAAAGCAGTAAAAATTCTAGGAATTCATGTAGACTCTAAGTTAATGTGGGAAACACATATCAACCATACCTGCGCAAAATTGTCTCGAGTTACGTATTTAATGTGCAAACTGAGGAGCCTAGTGACAAAAGAATATTTAAGAGTTATTTATTTTGGACTGTTTCCGTCACATATAGAGTATGGACTGCTGATATGGGGACACTCTCTTCACATCACTGCAGTTCTAAAAATTCAGAAGAAAGTGATAATGGCAATGAGCAATTCTGGGAGATCAGAGCACTGCCGGTCACTGTTCATTCAGCTGAAAATATTAACAGTTATTAATCTTTATATATATGCCTCAGCATTGTGTGCAAAAAACAATATAGCAGATTTTGAAATGAGGGAAAACATACACCACCATAATACCAGAGGCAAAACAAAATTAGACATACCTAGGCACAGGCTGACAAGAACAGGGAATTCCCATCTAATCAATAGTCTAAAAATATTTAATAAACTTCCATAGTTTCAGGAGCAAGCTACTAAATTGGTTACTAATCAATCCTTTTTACAATATAGCAAAATTTATGAATATAAAATCAATCAACATTAATTTTTAAGGATTTCATTATGTGATGTCACTGAATATATTTAGCTTATGTTATGGTGTATGTTATCATCTATGGGCACTATTTGCAATGCTCATTTAGCTTTAAGGTACTGTTCAAGGAAAATGTTAAATGATATCCATGTAAATTGCCTATTCCACCTCAGGTGGTCAATGGTGAATAAAGAATCTGAATCAGCAATGCATGACACCTCAGTAAACAAGTAATTTCATCTACTGAGACAAAAATGAGATTCCTCCAAGTGTTTTTTTTTTTTTTTCAAATTTCCCTGAAGTGTTTGAAATTTCCTGATTTGCGGAACCTGTGGCAACCCTGGGTAAGACAATGTTTAGTGATAAATGAACTCTGATCATGTGCATCAATTGAAAGAAATTGTTTCAAAATTTATGTGTCTATGATGTCCAGAGTATATAGTATGAAGAAGTTTGTAATATAGAAACAGAGAAAATATTTAGCATTTTACAAAGTTATAAACCTAGTTTGTATTTATTTTGGCTTCAACCATGTATCATGAGGCTGTGGAGGACCTGTTTCAGTGTTTGAAGCTGTAGCATATAGCAACTGATTTTGTTACATTAAGTACAACTTGCAAAATACTACAAAATATTGAAAATGTTAGTGTTTTTCTGTTTGTTTCATGGCCAACACAGAGGCTTGGCATTCCCATAACACCCTGGCTGCAACTTTTGCTAGTCAATTTTCCAGGTTTTCCTGTTCCCTTTCCTGTTCCCACTCAGACCTCATTCACCTGCACACTCCTTTATTCTTTCTGCTTCTCTCTTTTCTTTAACCCACAGCCCACCCCATCCAAACTTCCTTGCTCCCACTTCAGCCTCTAACATGCCTTCTGTCTCCCTACAGTGAACCTGAATAGTCATTTCTCTTCTTTGCTTTTCTCCCCTCACCTTCCACCTCCCTCCTCCTCCCTCCAACATACAGTCTGGAAGTCCACAATCCTGTCCCTGTCACATACCTGTGTGCTCCCACGCAGACATCATTACATTTTTCCATAGCCCTGCCCTACTACCCCTTTACCTCTTCACCCTACACCTATTATGCACCCTACTTCTTGCTTCAATCGAGAACACAGTTCACAGTGCCCTTCAATCGTGCCTGCCTGCAACTTGACATGTATTCTTTATGGTAAGTAGTAATTGTCTTTTCCTACATTGCTGATATTCCTACCTGGAGTTTCCATTGTCTGTTTTTTGCTGAACGGCTTTCTTCCAACCTGCAACCCTGTGATGTTTTGCTTTGTTACTCTTCTCTATAGCATTACTCTTCTCATTGTACCCTATCTGTGTGTATATTTGCAAATCTGTGTGTGTTTCTGCATGTCTTTACATATTCTTTACACATCTTTACATGTATCCAGTTCCTCTCACACCCATCAACAGATATTTTGCACATTTCTGGATCATTCCCTTTTCGTTTGCATCATTACTACCTCAGTGAACCCTTGCTCTATTGTTCAGAACCAGTTTTATAAAAGTATCCCTTTCCCTGGCTAAAACCCAGTCCTGCATCCTGTTTCTCAAATGCTGCCTAAACAATGGAATCTCCCCGAATGGCCTAACTGTAACAGATTCCTTTCTCTAGATCCTATCCCTCCTTTCACAATGATCTACACTTTTTCAGATTCTGCCAATCCCTGGCCCTCATAAACCTGCTACTGTGAAAACCCTTCTACATGGTAGAGGCATCCCAGAAACACCTCTGCTCACTCTGCAAGGTACTTCTACTCTGAAACATCTACTCCATACATTACATCTCTGAAACTGAATCCCTTACTGTCTAGCACCTGGAGGAGCATTCCAGACACCACCTCCATAAATTATCCAAGCTGCTGACATCCTACTGCACCACTATCCAACCCCTAACATGCCTACAGTGTTCCTCCTTGTCCACCATTCATAGCAGTTAAATCCTGCCTAGCTGACCTTTCCAACTCGCCACATTCTCCAAAACTCCTTACCAATCTTCAATCAAATCCAGAGCCAAAACATTCCTGTAATACTGCCATTAACCTTCCCACCAAAACCCTCAGCTCTATGGAGGTTTCAGCCTCACCTTTAACGCTACACCCACTTCTTTAATTTTCCTGGGTGGGCATAAGACCTGTCTGAAACCTTACCTATTTACTACTCTATCTGTCTTGCTCATTGCTCCACCTCATAATGTCACAGACTGAACACCTATTCTTTCTGAAGGCCACTATCAGATGATTAGCCTCAGAGGTGAAGTGATCATTGTCCAAAACAGCACTGACTCTGTGTGTTTTGGATGGTGCAGGGTACGGGATCAGCATAGTTCCCTTCTGAGCTGGATGATGAAACTAAACCTGTTGAGATACACTTCGTAGATCCGTAAGTGCCAGTTTTCAATATACAGAATGGATGAGTCGTCCAGCTGCTTTCCATTCAACTAGCATCTCTACGCAGGCCAACTGCCTGTCTATCTCCATCACTGTAAAAATCTTATGGTTCGATGCACACCATTTATGTGGCCAATGAATTGATGCAGCATCTCACTGCCATGTGACCACATTAAATATATATCATCAGCATATACACTACTGCTCATTAATTTCAATACACCCTGCTATTTCAAATTTACAGCATAAATCAACCATTATTCCTCACAAAATATAATTATATTAACTTCCACAATATAATACAACCACAATCATTACATTTTACTTTCATCAAACCATCCTACTTTGGATTTAATGACTGCCTCACAAACTCGAGGCAAGAGGTCAATCAGTTTTTGTAGGTATTATGAATCTATATGATTCCACACATCCTTAACAATATTCCAGAGATATTCCTTGCTGGATATATTAACTTCCCTGATACATGTGTCCACTTCATCCCAGACCATTTCAATGAGATTACAATCGGGGCTTTGGGACGGCCCTACCATATCATTCAGTACTTTCTGTTTTTCCTCTGATGCAATGTAGTTGATATAGTATGCTGACTGATGTTTTGGATCATTATCCTGTTGTAATGTGAACCCTTTCCCTGCTAAGCAAAATCCACTTTGTATTGCATGATACTGAAGTATGTGGTGGTACTGCTTCTGATCCATATATCCTTCTATTTTCACAATGTCACCAATTCTATCTCCGACCAAACATCCCCAAACCATAATAGAACCTCCACCGTTTTAAACTGTAGGTAGAACACACAGCTGAGCTAACGTTTCCCCTACAAATCACTGAACAAATATTCTCCTCCTGGTTCCAAAACTCTCGAACTTTGATTCATCTGTGAATAACACTTTCATCCACTCTTCCGATGTCCTATTACAATGTTTTATTGCCCATTCAAGTCTCTTCTGTCTATTTATGGGTTTTCTTGCTGTGACACATCCTTTTAAGCCGGCTTCAGTCAATCTCCTTGTTACTGTTGCAACAGATATTGTTGTTGTGTACATTTATACCAATTCTGCATGGACTTGGGGTGCTGTTTTGAATCTGTTTCTCTTACTGGTAATTCTGATATATTTATATTACTTTTAGTTGTTTTACGATGTCATCCTGGTCATGGTATGTAATTATTGTTACATGTTGTCTTCTGGCAGTGAAGTGTGTATTGCACTCCTCCCCATAGACGCACTACACTGTTTCGCAATTTGGTGAATAGATAAACCTCCTTAGCTAACTGCTACAATTGCAGCACATTTTTCTGTGGATATCTCCACTCATGGAGCCATACTAGCCATGTGCATACTTCAATGGAACAAAGGAACTGACGTGCAGGAACCACATGTTATGTATCGTAGCAATGCTTGCCATTTGCTGCAGACATCACATCACTACAAGGAACAACGCAGGTACACCAAATGCAGTGTCCATCGGCAATAGGTAAACAAACATATCAGATAGGTACATATCCATTTATGTACACAACATTGTTTGTTGGATACTATTGTATCTCGATGATCACAAACAAAAATCATGACATGTGTACAACTGATGTACTATTCCTTTGCTTAATCACCCATACCCATGGTATTAGACCTTATCTACAGAGAACTAGATGTCATTTATTGGGTGTATTGAAATTAATGAGTGGTAGTGTATGAAGGAGTAGGATGGATGGAGAGGAACTGTTCAGTGTTTGATTTTCTAAATCCACCTCGAAAAATTAGCCATGGACAGTGATAATGATGAAACCATGCTGCTCCATCAATCATTCATACTAAAATCCACTGTACAAACAAATGTGTTTCAATCAAGGTGCATTAAAACAATTTTAAAATAGCAGCCAATAGATTAAATGTTTCTTATACTGACACATTTATGAAAAGGGAGGCCAAGATTTCACTTGGGCATATCCTCATGTACTTTACTATCTCTACAAACATTTGAGAGCTCTTAATATGGTGTCAACAATAGGCACAGGTGCCAATAATTTAGTTAAATACTTTGCCAGCCTGTAGGTAGAAGAATGGATTGCACTGATTGTGGATCTCTGTGGTACACCTTCCTTATGTATTATAGGCATACCATGAAACCTGGATGGCCTAGGTGCTTGTGGCCATCTATTCTTCACTAATTCATCAGAGAGGTATCAGAGTTCTTTAGTAGCTCTCCTGCCTTTCTTTTAAGTGCAAATGTTGGACCTCATTTAAGAACCCAGTTGTGTTACTCTGAAATAATACACACACCGTCTTATGATAATTGGTAACACTGTGAGAAACTGTTACATTCCCCTTGTTGGCCAATAAGGCAGCTAATTCATCATCCTCCCCTACAATTTCAGTTCTTGTTCCTCCAATCTTATAACATTGGTCTTAGGGAACTTGGCTGTAGTTAGGAACTGCTGCATCTATTATAGTTCAATGCCAGGTTATAAACTTCTCTGACAAGGAGCTCAATGAAGCCACCATCTCAATTCTGAAGAAAGTCTCTCTCTATGATTTTAACCATCCACACTGCCCTCCAATATTAAATTGGTGATCCCTTGATGCCTCAGAATTTGTCCTACCAACCAATTCCTTCTTCTAGTTAAGTTGTGCCACAAATTTCTCTTCTCCCCAATTCTGTACAATACCTCCTCATGAGTTATGTGATCTACCCATCTAATCTTCCGCATTCTTCTTTAGCACCACATTTCAAAAGCTTCTACTTTCTTCTTGTCTAAACTATTTATCATCCTCATTTCACTTCCATACATGGCTACACTCCATACAAATACTTTCAGAAATGACTTCCTGACACTTAAATCTATACTCGATGTTAACAAATTTCTCTTCTTCAGCCTCTTAAGCCCAATATTAGCAGAGTGGAGAAACAAGAACTGAGACTGCTGGAGAAGGATGAAGAGTTAGTTGTCTTACTGGCTGAGAAGGGGGATGCTACGGTTATCCTCAAATTTACTGATTATACTATGAGCTTCCAGGTCACCCAAGTTGTACAGTCTGCATAAAATACATAAAGAAATCTTAAAACTGAGACTCATCATCAGCACTATCTGTCCTACTAAGTATAGGTTGGCAAAATATTTAATAAGTTATTGGCTTCTACAGATGGCCATTGTAGTATCATATTAAAAACTCTCAAATACTTGTAGAGATTGTAAATCACATGAGTACAGGCCCAAGCGAAATCATGCTCAGCCTCATTTTTATGAAAGTGTCAGCAGAACAAACATTAAAACCATTGGCTGATCATTTCTCCCCTGAAATTTTACAATTGTTTTCCCAGACCTAGATGACCACATATATTTGCACATTATGAAATAACCAATGGAACAGCCATGGATTTACCACTATCACCAGTTACAGTCAAATTTTTTGTGGAGTATTTAGAACAAGTGTTTAACAGCACTATTCTCCATCCATCATGCTACTCCACATACAATAATGATACATTTTTAATCACGCCACAAGGCAGTGAGGCACTGCAGAGTTCAATAACCACATGAAAAACATACATTCACACATAAGATTTACAGCAGAGATAGAGAAGGACAGGAAATTGGCTTTCTTACATGTGCTGATCAAACAGAAAGCAGATGGACGATTCATCCATTCTCTGTATCAAAAAAAGACAAATATGATTGATATCTCAATAGGCATTGTTTTCATCATGCACCTTGGAAGAAAGCTATGCTGAGCACCCTGATCAATTGGTAAGTGCAGGTCATATATTAAAAGTTCGCTACACTACTTTAATGAGGCCTCCACTGGAGTTGACTCATGTCCACAGCTGTGCTCGGGCATTATACCTACAGACGATACGGTGGCTCGCATGGACCGTGACCAACAACAGTTTGATGGGGACGCTGTTACAGATCGTCGTGCCACAAGATCTTCGTCCACCAGTCACCGTGGGACACATTGCTCTGTCTCTTGTCCACATCTGTGATTTTCTGGTCAAACAGAGTTACATGACCAAGGATCTACTGGCGATGAGGACATCAAGCATGAGAGATTACTACCTCATCAATCAGGCATGACAACCCCGTACAACATCGAACAAGAACATCCAGCCACAATTACATTAGATTAGATTAGTTTTTTATTCCATAGATCTGTACTGAGGAGATCCTTGTGTATGTGGATCATGTCAATATTTTTTTATTATTTTTTGAGCTGCAATAACAATACTAATAGAATGAATATATACAATACATCATTTGTTTCTATTAAAAAATTTGTCAATGGAGTAGAAGGAGTTGGCCACTAGTAAGTCTTTCAGGCTCCTTTTAAACTGATCTTTATTTGTAACTGAATTTTTTATGTTTGCTGGCAAATTATTGAAGATGAGTGTTCCTGAGTAGTGGGCCCCTTTTTGAACTAAAGTAAGTGCTTTTAAGTCCTTGTGCAGATCATTTTTGTTCCTGGTACTGTATGTATGAACTGAGCTGTTTGTTGGCAAAAGAGATATATTATTTAGGACAAATTTCATTAAGGAGTAAATATACTGAGAGGCAGTAGTTAGTATACCCAGTTCTTTGAAGAGATTTCTACAGGACGTTCGTGAATTTACTACACAAATAATAAGTATTACACGCCTTGGACTGAAAACTTTTGTTTGACTTGAAGAGTTACCCCAAAATATTATACCATACAACATTATGGATTGAAAGTAGACAAAGTATACAAGCTTTTTCATTTTTATGTCGCCTATGTCAGCTAACATTTGAATTGCAAATACAGATTTTTTTAAGGCATTTCTCCAGTTCTGTGGTGTGCTCCTCTCAACTGGATTTATTATCAAGTTGTAATCCCAGGAATTTAAGACTGTCAACCTCTTCTATCTCCTCTTCTTCATACTTTATGCATACGCTGGGTGGAAACCTCTTACAGGTTCTGAATTGCATATAGTGAGTATTTTCGAAATTTAATGTCAGTGAGTTGGCTTTAAACCATTCATTAATATCCATGAAAATATCATTAACAGATCTTTCTAGAACTACACTTGACATACTATTTATTGCAATACTTGTGTCATCTGCAAACAAAACGAACTCTGCTTCTGGCAGTGTAACTAATGACAGATCATTAATGTACTCAAGAAAAAGCAATGGGCCTAAGATGGATCCTCGTGGGACACTACATGTAATTTCTTCCCATACTGATGATGACTGATGACTTAATTCACTAGTCCCTTGCACTGACACCCTTTGTTTCCTGTTGGCGAGGTATGACTTGAACCATTTTGTAACACTGCCCATGACACCATAGAATTCTAATTTATTTAAAAGGATGTTGTGGTTCACACAATCAAATGCCTTTAACAAATCACAGAAAATACCTGCTGCTTGTAATTTGTGACTTAATGAATTAAGTACATTTTTACTGTAGGTGTAAATAACCTTCTCGATATCAGAACCCTTCAGAAATCCAAACTGTGTTCTTGATAATGTGTTATTTGTAGTCAGATGGTTGAGAAGCTGCCTGTACATTACTTTTTCTAAAATTTTTGAGAACGCTGGCAAAAATGAAATCGGTCTGTAATTTGATGGTATCTCTTTATCCCCTTTCTTGAACAGAGGCTTAACATCTGCATATTTTAGCCAGTCAGGAAATGTCCCAGTTATAATTGACTGGTTACACAAGTAACTCAGAACTGTACTAAACTCACAAGAACATGCCTTAATTAACTTTGTTGATATTTCATTGTAACCACTAGAATGCTTTATCTTTAAAGATTTTATTATGGAAGTTATTTCTTTTGGAGAAGTGAGTGACATATTCATGTACCTGGAGCTATTTGTAAAGGCTAGTATCAGATATTCAAGGGCATTATTTAGTGATCCTCACAATCCCATTCTATCAGTAACAGATACAAAGTACTTGTTCAGTAGTTGCAGGGGCAACAGTCTGGATGATTGACTGATCTGGCCTTGTAACAATAACCAAAACGGCCTTGCTGTGCTGGCACTGCGAACTGCTGAAAGCAAGGGGAAACTACAGCCATAATTTTTCTTGAGGGCATGCAGCTTTACTGTATGATTAAATGATGATGGCATCCTCTTGTGTAAAATATTCCGGAGGTAAAATAGACCCACATTCGGATCTCCGGGCGGGGACTACTCGAAAGGATGTCGTTATCAGGAGAAAGAAAACTGGCGTTCTACGGATCGGAGCGTGGAATGTCCGATCACTTAATCGGGCAGGTAGGTTAGAAAATTTAAAAAGGGAAATGGATAGATTAAAGTTAGATATCGTGGGAATCAGTGAAGTTCAGTGGCAGGAGGGACAAGACTTCTGGTCAGGTGACTACAGGGTTATAAACACAAAATCAAATAGGGGTAATGCAGGAGTAGGTTTAATAATGAATAGGAAAATAGGAATGCAGGTAAGCTACTACAAACAGCACAGTGAACGCATTATTATGGCCAAGATAGATACAAAGCCCACATCTACTACATTAGTACAAGTTTATATGCCAACTAGCTCTGCAGATGACGAAGAAATTGAAGAAATGTACGATGAAATAAAAGAAATTATTCAGAAAGTGAAGGGAGACGAAAATTTAATAGTAATGGGTGACTGGAATTCGGTAGTAGGAAAAGGGAGAGAAGGAAACATAGTAGGTGAATATGGATTGGGGCTAAGAAATGAAAGAGGAAGCCGCCTAGTAGAATTTTGCACAGAGCACAACTTACTCATAGCTAACACTAGGTTCAAGAACCATAAAAGAAGGCTGTATACATGGAAGAACCCTGGAGATACTGACAGGTTTCAGATAGATTATATAATGGTAAGACAGAGATTTAGGAACCAGGTTTTAAATTGTAAGACATTTCCAGGGGCAGAAGTGGACTCTGACCACAATCTATTGGTTATGAACTGTAAATTAAAACTGAAGAAACTGCAAAAGGTGGGAATTTAAGGAGATGGGACCTGGATAAACTGCTAAACCAGAGGTTGTACAGAGTTTCAGGGAGAGCATAAGGGAACAATTGACAGAAATGGAGGAAAGAAATACAATAGAAGAAGAATGGGAAGCTGTGAGGGATGAAGTAGTGAAGGCAGCAGAGGATCAAGTAGGTAAAAAGACGAGGACTAGTAGAAATCCTTGGGTAACAGAAGAAATATTCGATTTAATTGATGAAAGTAGAAAATATAAAAATGCAGTAAATGAAGCAAGCAAAAAGGAATACAAATGTCTCAAAAATGAGATCGACAGGAAGTGCAAAATGGCTAAGCAGGGATGACTAGAGGACAAATGTAAGGATGTAGAGGCTTATCTCACTAGGGGTAAGATAGATACTGCCTACAGGACAATTAAAGAGACCTTTGGAGAAAAGAGGACCACTTGTATGAATATTAAGAGCTCAGTTCTAAGCAAAGAAGGGAAAGCAGAAAGATGGAAGGAGTATATAGAGCGTCTATACAAGGGCGATGTACTTGAGGACAATATTATGGAAATGGAAGAGGATGTAGGTGAAGATGAAATGGGAGATACGATATTGCGTGAAGAGTTTGACAGAGCACTGAAAGACCTGAGCTGAAACAAGGCCCCGGGAGTAGACAACATTCCATTGGAACTACTGACAGCCTTGGGAGAGCCAGTCCTGACAAAACTCTACCATCTGCTGAGCAAGACGTATGAGACAGGCGAAATCCCTCAGACTTTAAGAAGAATATAAGAATTCCAATCCCAAAGAAAACAGGTGTTGACAGATGTGAAAATTATCGAACTATCAGTTTCATAATCACAGCTGCAAAATACTAACGTGAATTCTTTACAGACGAATGGAAAAACTAGTAGAAGCCGACCTAGGGAAGATCAGTTTGGATTCCGTAGAAATATTGGAACACGTGAGGCAATACTGGCCCTACAACTTATCTTAGAAGCTAGATTAAGGAAGGGCAAACCTACGTTTCTAGCATTTGTAGACTTAGAGAAAGCTTTTGACAACTTTGACTGGAGTACTCTCTTTTAAATTCTAAAGGTGGCAGGGGTAAAATACAGGGAGCGAAAGGCTATTTGCAATTTGTACAGAAACCCGATGGCGGTTATAAGGGTCGAGGGACATGAAAGGGAAGCAGTGGTTGAGAAGGGAGTGAGACAGAGTTGTAGTCTCTCCCCGATGTTATTCAATCTGTATATTGAGCAAGCAGTGAAGGAAACAACAGAAAAATTCGGAGTAGGTATTAAAATCCATGGAGAAGAAATAAAAACTTTGAGGTTTGCCTATGACATCGTAATTCTGTCAGAGACAGCAAAGGACTTGGAAGAGCAGTTGAACGGATGGACAGTGTCTTGAAAGGAGGGTATAAGATGAAAATCAACAATGCAAAACGAGGATAATGGAATGAAGTCGAATTAAGTCGAGTGATGCTGAGGGAATTAGATTAGGAAATGAGACACTTAAAGTAGTAAAGGAGTTCTGCTATTTGGGGAGCAAAATAACTGATGATGGTCGAAGTAGAGAGGATATAAAATGTAGACTGGCAATGGCAAGGAAAGCGTTTCTGAAGAAGAGAAATTTGTTAACATCGAGCATAGATTTAAGTGTCAGGAAGTCGTTTCTGAAAGTATTTGTATGGAGTGTAGCCATGTATGGAAGTGAAACATGGACGATAAATAGTTTGGACAAGAAGAGAATAGAAGCTTTCAAAATGTGGTGCTACAGAAGAATGCTGAAGATTAGATGGGTGGATCACATAACTAATGAGGAAGTATTGAATAGGATTGGGGAGAAGAGAAGTTTGTGGCACAACTTGACCAGAAGAAGGGACCGGTTGGTAGAACATGTTCTGAGGCATCAAGGGATCACCCATTTTGCATTGGAGGGCAGTGTGGAGGGTAAAAATCATAGAGGGAGACCAAGAGATGAATACACTAAGCAGATTCAGAAGGATGTAGGTTGCAGTAGTTACTCAGAAATGTATAGGCTTGCACAGGATAGAGTAGTATGGAGAGCTGCATCAAACCAGTCTCAGGACTGAAGACCACAACAACAACAAATAGATTTGCCACACTATGCCCACCGGGTGCTAATGTGTCATTTACCCTTAACGCTATTTGCTCCTGTTCCTTTCTGGTTCTACCAGCCTTCTCTTTAACTATATCCCATATTGTTTTTACTTTGTTCCACTGGCCCAAGGTTTGGGGAGCCATCCACACCTCATACCTGCCCACGTACCCTAGTTCCCTGTGGTATGTGTTGGTGAACGGCAAATTAGCCACACGCCAGCACCTCCACGCCATCCATCTCACCGATGGCCCTTTGGGTTTGCACTGTGCCATCGTCGATTCGGATGCACACCGCCTAATGTACTATGACAGGCAGATGGTGGGATTTTGTACTAAATATGCTGGTGCTCCTGTTGCGACGACAGCCAGAGTCTGTCACGTCGGACAAACTCCTACACCCAGATCTTACTTACTTTCCCACTACAAGAATGAACACCATCAACTGGCTGAAGGGCATGGTGCTTTATTACAGTTTTCAAGCTGCTCCTGAAAACGCTCTGGACTTGTGGGTCCACCTGACAATGACTCATGAGGCATTCCGCCACCATGCATTGTACCACACACAACTATTGAAATATTTAGACACATTATTCGAGGATCCTCCTGCCCATTGGGTAGTTCTAGAAGGCACACTTACAAATGATTCACGTCACACGATTGATCCTCAGAGCAAACGGTTTAGAGGGAGTCCCCCTTACATTCATTATACGTGAAGACGACTTGGAGGCTTCTGGTGGCAGTAGTAGGATCCCATTAAATATACATATGTAATATAAAACTATATATATATTTCCCTTTCAAAACCTTTTTTCTTTCGAAACCTTTTTTCTTTCGAAACTTTTTTCTTTCGAAACTTTTTTCTTTCGAAACTTTTTCTTTCGAAACTTTTTTCGAAAAATGTTTTCGAATTTTTCTTGAATTTCCCCACCCTTTAACGTGATCTGGAAACAACATAACTACCTAACCTTTGCACCCATTGTTGTTCACCAACCAGAGTTCAACACAGGATCAACATAGATCATCTCAAACCAACACTTTTTCGACTTTTTTCACACCTTTATCTCTCCCTATATAAATTTCTATTTACTTTCACTTTAACCTCATATTACGCTTTCCACCTTCTAATACCATGTCAACCTCACAACATCCCTACAACGACCCCATTAAATTTTATTTACATTCCCTCCGCAAACATGCCTTCACCCTAGCCAGATTACGCTCCCATATTTTATTTACTCAGGCTTGTCTGACATTTGGCATTACTCCCAAAGGCCTCACACTTAAAGTTCCCATCGCTGGCTGCAATCCTTCTTTCCATCAGTCTTTATACCAGTTCCAAACAGCACAATCCATAGCCCTCACCCGCCTAATCCTTCACCTATACATCGACTCTGCCAACGAACACACCCGTCAACTCCTATCCCAAATCAAAGTCCTCAATCTTTCCTCTCCCACATCCACACCGGCTGTACATAGCATCCTCCTACAAGCCAACCACAAATTAGAACAGCATGCCACCCTCCACCTCAAAAAACTATCCAATCTCCTGGTTTCCCACCTCCGGAAAGGCAACTCACTCACCCTCCACAACCTTTCCAACAAACCTCAACCTCCTCTCATTGCACACAGACCCAGTCTCTCCCATCTACTCAATCTCCCACTTCCACTCCCCCCAACACCTCAAAATTGTAGTCAACACAATCTGGAACCACAACACCCCAATTCAGTAGTTAACCTTTCCTCCAAACCCCTCTCCCAATCCGAAACCTCTGTCCTACCCAAAGGCCTCACCTTCAGCCCCACTCCCAGGTTCAACCAAACTGCCCTTGTCAAAGATTTACTGTCCTAAACTCGTAGTCTCTGCTGGAAATACCACTTTGCCACGAAGAAAAATAATCCTGATCCCACTCCTAATGATCCAACTCCCCAAGACACTATCCAAATTGAACCCTGCCTGCAACAGTTCCGTCCTCCATCACAGCGGGACCCACCTCCTCTTCCTCAAAATCACCCTCTCCAAACCTTACAGGAATTTCTCACTTCCAGTCTTGCCCCTCAATCTTTCTTGAAAAACCTTAATCCTACTCCCAACATCACCACAGCTGAAGCCCAGGCTATCCGTGATCTGAAAGCTGACCGATCCATCATCATTCTTCCGGCTGACAAGGGTTCCACGACCGTGGTACTTGATCGTCGGAAGTATGTGGCTGAGGGACTGCGTCAGCTTTCAGACAACTCTACATACAAAGTTTGAGAAGGTTATCCCATTCCTTATGTCCAGGCGGAGCTTCAAGGAATCCTCAGAACCTTAGGCCCCCTACAAAACCGTTCACCTGACTCCATCAAACTCCTGACCCCACTGACACCTCGCACTCCTACCTTCTACCTACTTCCTAAAATTCACAAACCCAAACATCCTGGCCGTCCCATTGTAGCTGGTTACCAAGCCCCCACAGAACGTATCTCTGCCTATGTAGATCAACACCTTCAACCCATTACATGCAGTCTCCCATCCTTCATCAAAGACACCAACCACTTTCTCGAATGCCTGGAATCCGTACCCAGTCTGTTACCCCTGGAAACCATCCTTGTAACCATTGATGCCACTTCCCTATACACGAATATCCCACACGTCCAGGGCCTCGCTGCAATGGAGCACTTCCTTTCACGCCGATCACCTGCCACCCTACCTAAAACTTCTTTCCTCGTCACCTTAGCCAGCTTCATCCTGACCCACAACTTCTTCACTTTTGAAGGCCAGGGAACAGCCATGGGTACCAGGATGGCCCCCTCATATACCAACCTATTTATGGGTCGCTTAGAGGAAGCCTTCTTGGTTACCCAAGCCTGCCAACCCAAAGTTTGGTACAGATTTATTGATGACATCTTCATGATCTGGACTCACAGTGAAGAACAACTCCAGAATTTCCTCTCCAACCTCAACTCCTTTGGTTCCATCAGATTCACCTGGTCCTACTCCAAATCCCATGCCACTTTCCTAGACGTTGACCTCCATCTGTCCAATGGCCAGCTTCACACATCCGTCCACATCAAACCCACCAACAAGCAACAGTACCTCCATTATGACAGCTGCCACCCATTCCATATCAAACGGTCCCTTCCCTACAGCCTAGGCCTTCGTGGCAAACGAATCTGCTCCAGTCCTGAATCCCTCGACCATTACACCAACAACCTGAAAACAGCTTTCGCATCCTGCAACTACCCTCCCGACCTGGTACAGAAGCAGATAACCAGAGCCACTTCCTCATCCCCTCAAACCCACAACCTCTCACAGAAGAACCCCAAAAGTGCCCCACTTGTGACAGAATACTTCCCGGGACTGGATCAGACCTTGAATGTGGCTCTCCAGCAGGGATACGACTTCCTAAAATCCTGCCCCGAAATGAGATCCATCCTTCATGAAATCCTCCCCACTCCACCAAGAGTGTCTTTCCGCCGTCCACCTAATCTTCATAACCTCTTGGTTCATCCCTATGAAATCCCCAAACCACCTTCCCTACCCTCTGGCTCCTATCCTTGCAACCGCCTCCGGTGTAAAACCTGTCCTATGCACCCTCCCACCACCACCTACTCCAGTCCTGTAACCCGGAAGGTGTATACGATCAAAGGGAGAGCCACATGTAAAAGCACCCACGTGATTTACCAACTGACCTGCCTGCACTGTGACGCTTTCTATGTGGGAATGACCAGCAACAAACTGTCCATTCGCATGAATGGACACAGGCAGACAGTGTTTGTTGGTAACGAGGATCACCCTGTGGCTAAACATGCCTTGGTGCACGGCCAGCACATCTTGGCACAGTGTTACACCGTCCGAGTTATCTGGATACTTCCCGCCAACACCAACCTATCCGAACTCCGGAGATGGGAACTCGCCCTTCAGTATATCCTCTCTTCTCGATATCTGCCAGGCCTCAACCTCCGCTAATTTCAAGTTGCCGCCGCTCATACCTCACCTATCTTTCAACAACTTCTTTGCCTCTGTACTTCCACCTCGACTGACATCTCTGCCCTTACTCTTTGCCTAAATATGTCTGCTTGTGTCTGTGTATGTGCGGATGGATATGTGTGCGTGTGTGTGTGTGCGCGAGTGTACACCTGTCCTTTTTTTCCCCCTAAGGGAAGTCTTTCCGCTCCCGAGATTGGAATGACTCCTTACCCTCTCCCTTAAAACCCACATCCTTTCGTCTTTCCCTCTCCTTCCTGAAGAAGCAACCATTGGTTGCGAAAGCTAGTAATTCTGTGTGTGTGTTTGTGTGTTTTGTTCATTGTGCCTGTCTGCCGGCGCTTTCCCTCTTGGTAAGTCTTGGAATCTTTGTTTTTAATATATTTTTCCCATGTGGAAGTTTCTTTCTGTTTTATTTATATATATATATATATATATATATATATATATATATATATATATATATATATATATATATATATATATATTTTAGCAAATTTGATCCAATAAAGTTCTCTAGATCCTATCGAACCCCTTTCTTTCCCTTGGCAGTAGGAGGGCAGGAATGGGACATTGAGGCCAGGCCTCAGAAGATGACCCCTGCTCTCTTTAAGAACGGGTATTTAGTCCATGACAGTATGTCAACTCTGTCAAGCATACCAAAGCACACTGCAGTTAAACCGTGCCACGAGACCAACACATAGCATGAGTTCCATTCTGTGGTGTAACAAGGAGCAAAATAGGTAGAGTCCCATGCAGGCAAGGTGTCAGACAGGTCTTTCTGCCACCTGGAAATTTTTTTTAAAAAAATGTTGCAACTAGTTAATGACAACTCTGGCCTACGAGTACCCAAAATTTATGACATTCTTTGTGAGTGTGGCAGTCTATACAGGCTGTTACTTATGCTGTATTGAACATCAATGTCACATTAAGTACACCAATATTACGAAAAAACAGATTGTTACCCACCATATAGAGAATATGCTGAATTGCAGACAGGCATGATGAAACAACGGCTCTACATTTAACTCTCAATCTACAGTAGGAAACACACATACGTTCATACTAACACAAATGACCACTGCCCAAAATAAAATGTGAGAAACTGTACAAGAAAGTGGTTATATGTTCTGACTTCAACATAGATGTAAGGCCTGATGACAAATTTTCTTCACATGTAAAGAACCTGGTAGCCACAAACGGGCTAAATCTCAATTTTGATCAGAATTACAGCAACCTCTGCAACATGTATTGACAATATTGTAAGTAGTTATAATTATTATGTGAAAGAAAAGTTTCTTCTAGATTTAGGAGTATCAGGCCCTAAAGCACTATTTGTATCACTACCGAAGCAAAATTCAGTGTGCACAACAAAAATATGTAGGAATTTATGTCAAGAAAATGTGGATTATTTTGCAAAAAAATAAGCCAAACCAAGTGGACAGTCAGCAAACACACTTCCACAAGTGACAATTACAATAACTTTTTAACTGAATTCTTGGGTATATTTAATGAATGCTTCCCTTTTGTAACAGTGAGGACCAGGTCCCAAAATAGTAGGTCCTGGGTAACAAAAGGAATTAGAGTGTCTAGTGCTACTAAAAGGAAACTGCATATGGAGGCAAAAGTAAATCGAAGCCCTCAATTTCTTCAGTAAGTAAGCACATACAAAAAAACATTTGACAAAATAGTTAAAGTAGCAAAACGTACTGTGAATAATAACTTCATTTCAAATGCAAAAAAACAAATCAAAAGCTGTTTGGTCTGTTATAAGAAGCGAAGTTGGCAGTGAGGCAGAGAGAAAATGCCCTTCTAAAATAGTGATAAATGGTAGAGCTGTTACAGAACCCAGTGCCATTTGTGAATCATTCAATGACTTTTTCATAAGCTGTAACAAATTTGATGACTGTTCACCACCAAAAACAAAGCCCAATATGACAGATAGCAATTGCCCATGTTTTAAGTTTTCTCATGTTTCCATCTCAGATGTCATCAAAATCATAATGTCCCTAAAAAATTCAAAATCTGTGGGGTGGGATGAGGTCCCCACTGAAGTAATAAAAATAGTCTGCCACAGTATTGCATATCCATTCTCTTTCATAATCAACCAATATTTTGATGAGGGATGTTTCCCAGATCAATTAAAATATGCAGAAGTTCAGCCCATACATAAAAAAAGGCAAACAAGCTGAATTGGGCAACTATAGGCCAATCTCACTGATAACAATTTCTCAAAAATATTTGAAAGAGCATCACGTGATCAGATAGAAAATCACAATTCATCTAACAGCATTATCTTAGGCAATCAATATGGTTTCAGAAAAGGCCGCAGCACAATCCATGAAATAAATGAATTAGTCACAAAAGTCAGCAAATGCCTTGATGATAGAATGTGAGTGTCAGGCAGATTTTGTGACCTGTCCAAAGCCTTCGACACAGTAAATCATGACCTGCTCCTCCAAAAATTGGCATGCTATTGTTTTCAAGGCAAATCTCTTAGCTGTATGTCATCATACTTGGCAAACAGAAAACAAAGAGTACTTATTAACATCAACGGCAAGAAATTTCTCTCTGGCTGGAAAAACACTCAATTAGGTGTTCCACAAGGTTCAATATTAGGGCCACTGCTTTTTCTGTATTATATTAATGATATGCCATGTCAGGTCCAGTCTGATACTATCCTCTATGCGGATGACTCAACAGCTGTAGTCTGTTGTAAAAATGAGGTAGACCTAATTCGTCATATTGAACAAACACTTGGGGAAGTGGAGGCATGGGTCAAAAACAATAACTTGACATTAAATTTTACAAAGACAGAAATTGTTCATTTTATCACGAAACAATCTGCACAGTCTATAAGTGAAATAAGGTATATGGACAAAAAATTAGAGACTGCAGACTGTGTCAAATTCCTTGGCGTGTTAGTTAATAAAAACCTGTTATGGAGTCACCATGTGGACAACATACTGGGTCGACTGAATAGCCTTGTATATATTATGAATATCTTGTATAGTATTACTTATTTAGCCGTAAGAAAAACTGTATATAATGCATATTTTGTTTCAGTCATTAGGTATAGTACAATTTTCTGGTGGTCTGAAAAAACAAATTTACTTAGAGCTTTTAGATTACAAAAACGAATCATCCGAGCAATGGTCGGAGAAATACCAAAGCAACATTGCAAACCTTTATTTGTAAAACTAGATCTAATGAGCATTCCAAGCATATACATCTAAGAAATTCTCACTTTCATGAAAAGAAACCCACAACTTTTTGAGGGCAACTTCTTCTTGCATCAATATGATACTAGATATAGAACAAGCTACATGTTACCTACCCACCGTTTAAAATATATGAAAAAACCCTGTACTATTTGGACATGAAATTTGTAAATAAAATATGGAAAGATATGGATGACCCAAATGTAAAAGGTACCAAAAGAGACCTGGAAAAATATCTGAAAGATAAATGTTACTATAGTGGAGAAGATTTTATGAATGGCAACAATGCATTATAACTGCAATTAAAATACGTCTCTGAAGATGTTAGTTACACCATATATATTATTAGTTTATTGTCTACTTTTAGTATTGTTATATATAGTGTAAAACTGACAAGTCACATATGTCACAATCTTTGATTGTATAAGGCATGTTATGTGATAATAAAAATTGAATTGAATTGAATGCATCTGTGTGTATGTTATGACTGATGAGCATTCTCACAAACACTGATTACATGTTTTCCATCATGAGGATATTTATTTAAATCAATGACGTGAGTGACTGTGGACTGACATCTACCATGAGAGTGGCTCGTAGACAAAATGGAACTTTTGCACTGTGGGAGCCATGAACATAATAGTCTAGTGAATGGCTTCCATGTGGGACCTCAGAAGGTGTGTCTTCCTAGTGAAGATGGGTGTAATCCACTGGAAATCACAAAAGATCTCTAAGTAAATCTTAACTAATGAGATGAAGACAGTTTGTGGCAGGAGTGAATGAAGTAGGATGCAGTCTTTGATTGTATAAGGCATGTTATGTGATAATAAAAATTGAATTGAATTGAATTGAACTGAGTGTGTATGCAATGGGTGCAATCTGCTATTTACCAGTTACATTTAAGAGATCAAGCCCATATATGTATTTTACTCTGTGAGTACAGAAATACCAAATGGCAAGCAGAAGTTGGTGTGCCTACCTGTGCCTCTACCCACCTGTTCTTAAAAGAGTTCAAGTCAGACCATAAATTTTTGACATGCACCGGCTTCGATTTGAGTATTCTGCCAAGGGAAAGGACACGCAAATAACATCCGGTCACCACCTTCAAGCCATCAACGGCCAACAACTCAAACATTCTGACTTGGGGTGTACAGTACATGGAATTAGATCTGGAGCTACACAGCGCGATAGTCTGGAAACTCATTGGAATAGACATCGCGGAACCAATTATCATTGCGGACCTGCTTCTCCACAATCACCTGCTGCCCAATGTCGCCAATGCCTGTCTCCAAGATACAGTCACCGGGTTATCAGTGACTAGTTACCAATGTATCCAGCTCTGATGTCAAACTCATCCAAGATGATGGCAGACAAGTACGCCAGACAGCTCGACCTGTTTCTTGTACTCACAATACCACAGCTGGTCCTTCGATTTCATGTAGAGCTAACCACTTAGCTCCAGACAGATATGCTATCACCAAATCTGAGTTTCATCCTATGATCACAAAAGGCATTACATGTCCATCTAGGTCATCCCTGCTGGTTCTTGACCCTAAGAAGAAAGTTGCATGGAGATCATGTGGCAATTATTGTGCCCTGAGTGTTTGAAACATTCCTGACCGATACCTGGATCTCCAACTCAAGGATCATAATCATGTTCTGAGTGGAAAGCAAGTATTTAGTTTCACTGACTGTGCCAAAGCTTACATACAGATTCCAGTAGCAGAGGAAGACGTGCCAAAGACAGTGATAATCACAGCTTTTGTTCTATCTGAGAGCCTATTTATGACCTTTTGCCTCCATAATGCAACCCAAACATGGTAAAGGTTTATTGATTCTGTCCCACAGGACATGCCACAGTGTTTTGCATGCCTTAAAGACATTCTCATCTACCCCGACACTCCGGAATTGCAACGCCAACACTTGACTGAGGTCTCTGAGTGCTTCAGCATGTATGGTATCATCCTGAACATGTCAAAAAGGGCATTCAGATGACCAGGAGTGGCTTTTTGGGCCATCGTGTTTCTGTGGAAGAGGGGCATCCATTCCCTGATAAAGTAAAGGCTGTGTTAAGTATTCCTCATCTAGTGACAGCAAAATAGCTGTGCGGTTCCTTGGCATGTTGAATTTCCACAGATTCCACCCATCGCACACTTTGCAGGAACCACTAACCACTAACAGCTGTGCTGGCTGGTCATAATGCAAAAGATAAAGCATTGTTACAGTGGACTCCAACAGTGACAAGTGCATTTTAAATGGTACAAAAGACCCTCACTGAAGCTGCACTACTTGCGCAACTGAAATGGATGCCCCTCAGGCACTTTTAGTCAACGCCAGTCAGAAAGCTATCAGAGCGGCACTGCAACAATATGTCAATGGGAACTGGCAACCTCTCGCTTCCTTTTCTGACATGTTCCACACTCACGAGAATCATCTCATTTTTTGGATCTATGGAACAAAAACTGAATCTAATCTAATCTAATCCTAAGTTAACGCCAATGCAACAGCAATGAAGTGAATATAATCGTGAAGTGTTGGCTATCTAGCAGCAGTCAAATACTTTCTTGCCCACCTAGAGACAAGAACATTCACTATATACACTGACCAAAAGCCACTCACATTCACATACTGGTAAAACAGTAAAACTGTTCTCCCAGAAAACTGAATCACTGGAGTACATTGCACAATTTACTACCAATTTACATCTGCGGCCTCAACATTGTAGGAGTAGACTGTTTGTCTCGTGTTAGCGCAGTCACTGAGAAAATTGATTTTAGTCACTTACGTGATGGACAGCAAACAGATGATGAACTATGCAACATGCTGCACAATACCCAGACTGGACTGGACGCACCAATTTTCAGCTACACTGTGACACTTCAATGGGCAGAAAACCACTCTCATGTACCAATGAGCTTGCATAAACTCATCTTCATGCTCTTTACAACCTCTGCCACCCCAGGGTCAGAGGGTTTGTGAAGCTTGTCATCTTAGGGTACACTTCACCAGGACTTTAAAATGATTGCCGACAATGAATGCATACATGTATTGCTTTCCAGCACAGTAAAGTCAATTGGCTTGTTCATGCACCCATTCGTGACTTCCCAGACGCTAGCGGAAGGTTCACCCACAGCCATGTGGATGTCTTGGGACCTTTGTTGCTATCAGACAGACAACATTACTTGCTGACAATCATGGACCACAGGGGTAGAGGCAATTTCCAAAAAAATACTTCCACCGAGTCTGGTGGCAGCATTTTTATCTCAGTGGACCATGTGAATTGGGTGCCCACACCACATCAGGATGGACAGGGGGACATTAATTTGAGTCCAAGTTCTTTGCACAGATTAGCAAAGTCTGCAGTGACTACGACCATCCAACCACTGGCTATCATCTTGTGAGCAATGGTATGGTAGAGAGGTGTCACTGCTCACTCAAAGCAGCACTGATGTGTTATAATGTTAAGTGACCATGGCTTTGCCTCTTGTGTGGTTCAGCTTATGATCAGTAAACAAACTGGATCTCGATGTGTCACCTGTGGAGCTTGTTTACAGAGAGCACTGCGGCTACCAGGAGAATTTATGAAGTCAAGTTCTCTGACAGGGGACATATTTCAGCAATCAGATTTTGTAGCACAACTCAGGGACCACACCAAACAATTGCGACCTCAACCAGCATCACACCATGGCGCGTGTCTGTCCTTCGTGTACAAGAAATTGACTGACAGCTCCCATGTGATGCTCCATTGGGATGGTGTGCAACCAGACCTCATGTTGTCTTACACCAGACCCCACCACATCCTCTCATGCACTGACAAGATCTTAGACATCCTGCTCAATAATAAATGCACCACAGTATTTACTGATTGAGTCAAACCATTTTTTATTTGAGGATGCCTCCGAGACACCTCTACCCGACCACCTGCTTACCCTATACAGTACGACCACCCAGCAGCCTTCCAGCCTATTTGGGCCACAGCTGCCATGCCAGATGTGGTCAGGCCAGCACATCCACTTTCCCTTGTGATTCCTGGACAGCGCTGAGGCCGTTGGGTGCCGACAACATTCCACTTCTCCACAAGGGGCTGGTGTGACGCACCAGTACAGATCGCATATACAACAGGCTCGAACAGCTGATCAGCAGGGTCTGTCAGAGTGGTTTGCATGTTAGCTATGTGCAGCAGTCCCTGCAGACTTATTCCATGCTGCTCTAAGAGTGCCATGGTGAAATTCTGTGATTTATATTGTAGTCATTAAAATCTTGTTTTCTGGGTGAAAAATAAGTCATAAATGTATCAATTCCACATAATAAATGTTCTTGTTCCCTTTATGCCACTGTTTCTTGTGTAAATGAGGGTAAGAAGAATAGCTTTGATGAAATAAGTTGCCAGCGCACACACATGACACACATTTAATTTGTGGCTGACTTGCAGCAGTGCAAGACTTGCCTCAAATATTATGAAAAGTATAGATTTCTAGTCACCATAAAGATGACACATTCAGTTGCAGACAGGTACAACAAAAGACTGTTAGGCATTGGTTTTTAGGTCAAAGCCTCCTTCAGAAAGGAAACGCACACACATTCATGCAAGCAAGGACACCTCACACACATATGCTGAGCTGACACCCTCTGTATCCACAGATTACATTCTTGCTCACTGTGGGGTGTCACCTGCAGTACCACCAATCACATCAGGTGATAAACTATATCAATTATTTCTCTGTGTAATGTTTGGCTACAAATGATGTCCCCTCAGCATTCTGTCTGGAGTATCAGGAGATAGTGTCCATGTATGCATTAGGTGTGCTTGTGAATGTGTGTGTGTTTTCTTTCTGGCCAAAAACTCAATGTGTAACAGTCTTTTACTTGTTTGTTGTGCATGTCTGCAACTCAATATCTCATCTGTATGGTTAGTAGCAATCTATCCTCTTTGTAATATTGTTGATTTTTCCAACCTGGGATTTTCATTGTTTGATTTCACCTTAAGCACAGGAAATCTGACAAATCAATAGTGGCAGAGCACAGTCTAGTGAACAAAATATTATGTTTGAACATACTCATATGACACTTCTGGCTCATGCTTCAAACTATTGGGATTATGTGATTAAAGAAGCTGCAGAAATCACTTGATATGAGAGGTGGTGCTGCAGGTCATCCATCAGATGCCATCCTTTTGCCATAAAGGTGGGAAATTGGTCAGGTTCATAATAGGCAGACTTTGCCCTCTAATGGTGGGGAAGTCATCACAAGCTTGGGATTTTATTCTTGACACTGTACATTAACTGAGAAAATTTTAGTCAGTGGCCAAATATGTGAGAGTTACGCATTTATGAATGTGTGTGTGTGTGTGTGTGTGTGTTTGTGTGTGTGTGTGTGTGTTTGGTTTTCTACATCTGAAGAAGGAATCCATCTCATAGCATAGTCTACTTTTAAATGTGGCTGTGTGCTGCTCAACACGTCTTCGATGTGGTGATTAGTAATGTATTTCATTTCACATCATTGTTATTGCATTGTAGATTTCCATCATTTAACATATATTTAAGGCGACTATCAGCAGTTACAACATCAATAGTCTCTGAAGCTTTAGCCTAAGCTCTTTGGTAAGACATTAGTTTGGTCCATCTTGTTCTCATGTACTGTTGTTTATATCTCTTGCATTAGTATATCAGGTAATAAAACCTCAGTCTTACAAAACACTGATGAATCATTCTGTTCTCCAGTGAGTATATTACCAGATTTCCCCACACTTTCGAAACTGAAATATGCAATTCAGAATCAATTAGGTTGTAAACTGATGTGACACTATACATCCACATGCTGACATCTCCACTATCTTGATGACTGAGAACTATCAGATCAGAACTTTTCAAACATCACTTACAAAAACCATGTTTCATGATATCAATACTGCAAGCAGAGTTATGGGAACTATGTAGAAAAATGAGTGGAATAAATATTTGATCCATATCTTTTGTGATCTTTTCTAGGCAGTCGATTACTTTTTGAGATATGCCTCTTACTCAACCAGGCACAATTTATTTTAGTAACAAGTAACAGTCTTGCATTAAATCACATCTTGGGATGACAAATTTTGAACATTACATCACATTCTGAAATACCCCAGAAGTAAAAGAAGCAACAACAACCCAAAAATTGGATGCCTTAATAAGCTGAAAAAAAGAATAGTTGTGTGAATTACCAGAATGATTTGCAAATCAACTATTTACCTTCCTTCCCGTTGAATCAATGACTATGCCATCTGCTGTCTCCAGACCATCATATATAACGGTCTCAATTCGTCTTCCATCAAGGGTAGCTTTTTGGATTACATCTTCTGCAGTATCTGTCCAATATATCTCACCTAAAACAATTATTAATACAAGCATTCTGTGAAAACTATAACACAATGAATGAACATATTGTATTATTATTAAACACTTGCTTTAAAATGGAGACTCTTGCATCTAACGTTTTTGTTCTAGATAATTTTATGTTCGGACATAACTTAATGTCATTAGTGCATATGATATGATTGTGTCAAGTAGGGTATTTCTTTTCTGGCAGTTTGGACATAACATGGCTTTCTTTTTCTCCAGAGAAGTCAATATCTTACAAACTGGGTGGTTACATTGCGCTGAGTTTACTTAAAATGGCATTACATTTCAATTTTTATGGATTAAGTCTGGAAGACAAATTGATATGAATCTTAGGGGAACATTAACTTTCATATTTCTTAATTATTTCCTTATTTGTTCTCTGAAACATTTTTTGTGTCATATGTACATATTATGCTGCAGTGCATAAGAACATTATGGTATGATATGACGGTAGATGTTTTTACATGATGAGTCTGAGATGAAACAATTTATTCAAATGTGGGAATACAAATCAAGACTCGACTTTTATGCATCCATCAGTACATGCCAATACAATAATTACTTACTACTAGTATTGATTATATCTACCCACTCCCACTTACGGAGACAGACAAACTTCTGAGTAAGATAGTTACAACCTGTATTTTTCTATATGACTCAGAGCTGTGGTTTATTTAATGAAATATATTCTGAATCTGCTTTTCCATTATTCTTTACACCTAGAACATAACTGATTTTTACAGTTAGGGAATTCATATTCACTTAAACACATCTGTATAAAATCCTGAAGCACAAGAAAATTTTATGTCCCAACTTATTACAGTGACACAATATTGATTATTTGTGTTGATATGCTATTGTCCATTTGAATTTCACGATTTTAAAGGAACAGTTTCACAGTGTTTGAACACAGAAATTTAGCTGTTCCTGACTCATACTCTGGCACTGTATGATCATATTTTGATTAAATTTAGATATGTTCCTTCTATCACATTCTGATATTTCCAGAAACACAGAGAGGGCAGAGTGGACGAATAAATGATTTTTGGAAGAGAACTCTGCTAGTATCAGTCGGCTTTGCATGGTATGTTGCCGTTCCGGTTCCTGTATTAAAAGAATGATTTTTCTAAATAGGAACAAACTGCACGTAACAATCCCTGAGAGGGTACGTAGTAAAACAGGTAATATGGACATATAGCTGAATATGCATGGTGTCTATGTTAAAGGGCATTTATTAATTCATCATGCCTGTACAGTACAATACAATACATGACATGTTGTGCTGAGATGACCATTACACAAAATGTTAGTAATGGCCTCCAATGGCTTCTATGATGCACAAACATGATGCAACAGTGACTGATGCACATGTTTTAAAGTGCCAGACTATCACCAAATGCCATCAAAGGATGCATGAATACATTGTTCCAACATCTGCATTTATGGGATGGGCTGTTCACACATGACTTCTTTCATGTGCCCCCACAGATATAAATCTACAGGATTAGGTCTGATGACCGGGTGGGCCCTGCAGGTAGACCACATTCTCCAATCTGTTGGCCAGGGTACATGTTGTCGAAATGCCTGTGACAGGACTGGAATAGGTGATAGTGGGAGTGGCACTCCCAAACCCTTGTCTCATGGATCATGGCCCAACAACAGACCTAAATGGAAGGCCAGTCTCATACATCCTCCCACTAAAACACCTACTAGAGTCCTGCTCAGGCATCTCCTACTCTCCTACCCCATCAAAGGTAGGGCCATCTCTGTAAGCAGCCATGTTGTCCCCAAACTAAGCTGCAAGCATCACGCTGCTTTCTATGCAGGATAACAACCTACAAGCTCCATGTCTGTATGAATGGCCACTGCCAAGCTGTAGTAAAGAGACAGCTGGACCACATAGTTGCTTAACATGCCACCTAACATAATGTGCTTCACTTTAATGACCGCTTCAAAGCCTGCAACATCTCCTACCAACACCAGATTTTCTTAATTGTGCAGGTGAGAACTCTTCTTAAAACATATCTTGTGTTCCCATAATCCTCCTGGCCTCAACCTTGACTAGTTCCTGTCGTTTGCTTACCTATCCCCTCTCTGTTCCATTTCCAGTACTACATGCAGGTGTATTCTGCCAATGAATCCACTACTCTTTTCCTCTTCTCTACTTCTTTCCTCTCCCCTCTTTGTTTCCTTGACACTGCACCTAACAGCCCTATACTGTTCTCACCACATCCCTGCGCATTCTTAAAAGTAGGACAGTGTCTTTCCTCACCCCTAATATACTATTCCTACCCCTTCCCATCTCATGCCTCCTCCTTACCCCCATCACACACACCAGCAGATTGTTGCTTACATCAGATGCTGCAGCAGTTAGACCACAGTGCCTGGAAACAGTGGCCACATGGGCTTGAGTTGTGCAAGTCTGAATGTGTGCATCTTTTCTACTTTGGAAGAAGGGCTTTACCCAAAAGCTTAACTTTTTAGCAGTCCTTTTCATTGTGCCTGGCTGTAACTCAACACCTTCTCTATGTGATCAGTAGCAACCTATATTCCATGTTGTTATTCCAGTCTGGCGTTTCCATTGTCTAACTTTGTAATTCAAATTCTAATATTCAGTTGAAAAATATATATTAGCGTAATAATTTAAGTTATGGTCTGTAATGGTGCAGCACTGTAAAACTGCTCCTGGTATTTCAAATGCACTTCTAGTTTAATTATTACTACGTAATTATGTACAATTTTCGATTATACATTTTTGTTACATCATTGTCATTCTAGACTGTAAGATTTACTTCACACTTATCATAACAAAGTATTTCTCAAATGTATCAACAGAACACATATCAAAATCAAATAAAATTAAAATTAAATTTGCTCTTAGTGTGTACAATGTGTCACCTCACATTTCACCGAATTGATAGGATGCTGGTATAAATTTCTCCATGAGTATGAAAATTTAAGAAAGTTTTTTTTTTTTTTAAATTAAATTAAGTACCAAGAAGTTGTTGGAAAATCAATGGAAACTGGTATAAATATTGAGATTCTGGGACTACCATTTATACAATGGAGGAAATCACAAATGAAAGATGTTCCATCACTGCTCTGTAGCTGTCACATCTCAAGCTGTGGAGCACAATGAAACACTCACATATCACTCATGACAGCATCCAGTGTTTACTTAATATCATTGTGTTCAGGCATATACCTTTACAGTCCCTTAAATGTCACAATGTTTCACTGAAAATAAAAGTTTCCAGTTAGGTGCCTAAGATGAAGAAACACGTGCACATGATCTGCTATCTGGTGTTTAAATTCATTTATGGTGAATGCTGTGGATGCTATATCAACATTCCCCATATGTGGACACCATATCAGGCTACATTCTACCCTGCTTTGTTATGCTTTCAAACCAAGCCATTTGTGGGGATGAATATGTACATTCATCAGGTCAGGGAACCTTTCGCTATCATTTAGGTAGGTAATGGTGATCCTCATGCGTCCATGCAAACCTCAGTCCTGTGCAATACACTGTGGTGTCAATAGGTCGTATCGACCATGATTAACACCATCTTTGGACTCTTATTGCTCTGCTGAGCCTCCATGTTAGTTTTTAGTTCTGTTCTGTATCTCAAGCTGTGTATACATTTATGACTAGCTATAAAATATATATCGTGGAATTTAATGGGGATAGTTATTGCATTTGACCATTAATCATATCCCGTTCCCATACTGGTGATCCTGAAGTTTCTATGTCTTCCACGACTTCCGCACTGGGTGTCGTAAATGTGCACGATGCCATGGCTACCGCCCCCAACACTTTGTTTGAAGATTTGCAGACCAAACTACGACAACCAAGCCACTCCAATCCTTCACCAATGGCCAGCTCTCCACTAATCAACAGTGATTAACAATCTCCAACCAAGTTAACTTCAAACTTTGTTGTTATACAATGGTCTAGTGCTACACAGTTAACTCAAACAATGGACTCAAGTTTCGTGTCGCCGGACTGTGCTCGCCAACATGTGAAATGTGAAGCAGAAAATTTTCAGAACTATGTAACTACCGATCGATCGTGTAATGTTCAAAGTGATTTATATCCACACACATACTTTGACTCTCAACGGGTTGTAACGTCAGTTACAGTCGTGCCGTGTGCAGTGCTGCCAATTGTGCAAAACGCACATGCTATCAACCTATTCCGGTTTTGCCTCACTCACAAACTAACGATGGACATTTTCATGCACCAAATTACTCTTGCTTACCCACCAGAACTGTTGCTCAGTTTTTTGAGCATGTGGGCTTGAGCTCATCTTATGGCACTTTGCCTTCCAGGAACATTTTACTGCAACAATGTGATCTTCAGCAAGTTTCACTGGTAATTTATAGTCCAACCACGTGGGGTGTGTTCCCAAAGTGCACAGAAAACTCACACTGTTGTCGCATGAAGTACCAAGCTTCCCCCCCCCCCCCCCCCCCCCCAAAACGCGCGGGAGGCCCTGATTCCGACCGTTCTCACAGTTCTGCCTGTGTCTACGGCACCAGCCTCCCACATAATTTCTGAAGTGGACAATTTCAAATCTGTACCTCTAAACTCTGGTCCAGTTAACAGGACTGCCACTTGTGTTGCACAACCGATTGTTTCCACTCCCACGGTACCGACCATGTCAGCCACGTTGTGTTTTCATGACACGTCAAGGACAATGCAATCCGCCATTGCTTTGGACGTGCTTGCCAATAACACACCAATGCCTATGGTGCTAGGCTGCAGTACGGCCCCTCCTACCACGGACCAGCAGGCCTTCCAAGATCGCCATATCATGATTTGTGCTTGTGGAGCATCTGTTCAAGTTACACATGTGTCCAACGACAACTCTAAATTCCTATGTCTCGTCACGCACCTCCATGATCACTCAGGCTTAATTTGTGATCTACTCCTCTTGGCACCAACTCCACCAAAGTACGACTTTGCAAAGAAAACAATATTGAACTGACTCGCCTGCTCACCACAAGAATTAATCATCAAGATCTTGTACGAGAAGCACCTGGGGGACCGAACTCCATCACAACTCTCACACCACCTTAAATTACTTGTGAGTGAACATATGATGCTGGACATTACTCAGTGGGCAGTATGGTCTGCCAAGTTGTCTACCGACCTACAGATTCATCTGCTACCACACTCCTCCGAGTCAATCAGCTCTTGTCTTCGCATCACAGACCAGCTGTATGCACTGCTACAACAACACCAACCAACAAACCACTCACCACTGTTCGGCACAACTGCTCCTGTTTACTGGCCGTCTGCGGGCAGAGGCAGAGCTCGCTCCAGTTTCATGCCATCTACACCACCTGGCAGTATTTGCTCACTCTCTCCTCCATCTGAGCACTCAAGAATCACACACGCAACATATGTGCCAGTATACATCCCAGAACAAATCAATGAGGACAAGCCTCCTCCCCTGCCACATTCGCCATGACCATCACAACCGGTTCATCCATATTGTTGATACCACAAGATTTTTGGGGATGATGCCAAAAAGTGTTGATTACCTTGCTAGCACCCAAACACTGACCACAGGATCTAGAAGACGCCGTGTCCTGCGGGGAACCTCACAGGCATCCTCACACCCGGCTGAGTGGTTATTTATATGTGACCAAGATTTTGTCACGGTTTGTCTTCCTATTCGTCACAGGCACGGACATGTCTATCATACCCACATTGTTCGGACATGTCTATCATACCCACATTGTTGGCTCCTCCCACATTTTCACTGATGAGGTCACTTCTACGAGATGTCAACACATCAATGTTACAAACCTTAGGCTCTATCAACGTTATGGTTTACCTATCTCCTCCTCTGTGTTTTCTGTGGACTTCCTACATCGCCAACATCAATGAACCAATTCTAGGTATGGATTTTTTGTCACATTACAAACTCTCTCCGAATGTGGTTCTGGCTCAGTGCTACATCATCCCACTAATACTCAGATACCGTGCTCCCGCACTTACGTTCCACATTCTGTTTCTCTTGCAGCATGTGAGTTAGTACGCGAGTACTTCCCTGTCACGGGTGGCACAACTCTGCCGGGAAAACAATGAGCTGAAACAATGAATAGCACACACAATGAGCTCGTCGTGGTTTGTACCTCACTGCTGAAACTGCGGTCTACAGTGCCTCCATCTAATCGTGTTTCTCCAGCAGACACCAGCTTGGACACTCAGCAGGTTAGTCCAAAAACATTAATTGTGTGTGATGATTTGCGTCCAGTAGACACCGTACCCCTGACGCACTCATCATATTCAGTGCCATGTGTTTCAAACAGTGCTTCTAATGACAGTCATGCTCATGATACGACCACAACCACTGCACAGGCAGCCATCCCATGTGTTGATAAACATTCCCCCTCTCTTGCGCACCAGCCACATGACTCAGCGACCAACACTGTTCCCTGCATGGTGCCAACGCCTCTCTCACCCATGCTGGTTACCCAAGGCAAGGCTGACAATTGACAGTTGCTGCGTGTCCCAACCCACTTTGCACAGAGCGCACAGCCGACCTCTCCAAAGAAGCACATGCAGCGCTCACGCAATAGGCATGTGACTTTCATGCTGCCTTTCCCCACTCACACTAACGGTTATGCCTATCGCGCCTCACTCATCCAATAACTTCATGTCAGGACATTGCTCAGTCTCATGTGCAGTTCTCAGTTTCTTCCGTCATTGACGGAATGACACATAAGATAGTTACCACTGCCAGCCCTCTTATTAGGCACAAGGTTAGATGCCTCAATCTCATTAAGTTGTGTGCAGCCTGGCAGCAAAGTAACAAACTTTTGGAGGCAGGTATCCTGCAACTGTCAGGCAGCAACTGGTCTTCACGATTCACCTCGTCATCAAACATGACGGTTCTTTCCAAATGTGTGGTGACTACACATGCTTAAATACTCGTACCGGCATGGACAATTACCCAGTGCCGAACATAAACGATTTCACTCATATAATATCGGGCGCCACAATCTTCAGTGTTATTGACTTTAAACATGCCTATCACCAGATTCCCGTAGCACTGGAAGACATTCCAAAGACAGCTATTATCACGCCGCTCAGTTTGTTCCAAAATGAAAATCATTTATCCCAGGTCCTCCAAACCTTGAACTCCAATGGCGTCAAGGTCAACAAGGACAAATTCCAATTGCGACAGTCTTCTGTCACATTTTTGGGTTACACCGTGTCCACAGATAGAATACAACCTCCCAAATGCCGTGTGCACACCATCACATCACTGCTGCCTCTGGCTACTTACAAAGAACTCTGACTTTTTTGGGTACAATAAATTACTACCATCGGTATCAGCTTTCTGCCGCCACTGACAGACTCGTTGTCGGGCAAACAAACTTCAGGCTTTAAACCAGTTTGCTGGACTGAACCTATGCTGGAGGCCTTCAAGGCTCTAAAAACTTCCTTAGCTCACGCCGTGGCACTCGCCCATCCCGACCCGTCGGCCAAGTTGTTCATCACTACGGGCACCAGCACATAGCAGGGGGGGGGGGGGGGGGGGGGGGTAGTACTACAGCAACGCAAAGGCAACATGGTTTCTCCCCTTCATTTCTTCTCTAAAAAAACTGTTTACAGCTCAGAAGAAATATTCCGTTCTTGATAGGGAATGTCTGGTGGTCTATGAAGCTGTCAAACACTTTCACCCCAACGTTGAGAGACATTCTTTCTTCATCCTTACTGATCATAAACCGCTAGCAGATGCCTTCTGCAACCCTCTCGAGGACCCACCCCCTGAGCATTTCTGCCACTTTAATTTAGTCTCTCAATTCACAACAGACGTTCGCTACATCAAAGGCACAGAAAACATCCCCACTGATTTTTTCTTGTGAATCGATACTGTCTCACACATCATTGACTTATCCACAATGTGGCCGCTCTCCAGGTCTCTGATGAGGAATCTCACACTCTCCTCGCAAATCCTCAAATATCTCTTGTGTTTACCAAAGCCAAGTTCCCTGGGATGTTGGATGAGATGTGGTGTTATTCTTCTACCGGCACCCTGCAGCCTTTGCTCCCGCCCACAATGCGCCAGCAAGCCTTCAACGCCTTGCATAACCATGCTCTCCCTGGGATCCATGCTACCACATGGCTCATACCTGAGCATTTCATTTGGAAAAATATCAGTTGCCCGACCACCATCAACACACTGACCAAGGTCGGCAGTTTGAGTCTGCCCTGTTCACTATTTTATGTAACATCTGCGGCATTAAAAAAATTCATACAACAGCCTACCACCTGCAAAGCAACGGGTTAGTTGAATGGTGGCACTGCACCCTCAAAACTGCCCTCAGGTGCCATGACTGCCACTGGTCTGAGGCACTTCCATGGGTATTACTCAGTCTCTGTTAAACCTTTAAACCAGACTTACAGGGAACCATTTCTGAATTCGTTTTTGGGGAGAACCCAGTCCTACCAGAGAACTTATTCTGTCTCAAGCACTTGATGATTTTCCCCCTCCCCAGAGTTCATTAGTCACATGTGCACTCACTTTAAACATGCATGGCTACACCCACCTATCAGCCATTCCCCGCCGGACACTTACGTGCCAACCGCACTCAATACTTGCTCCCACGTTTTGCTCAGGGATGATTCCATTAGACAGCCCCTGCAATCACGGTACCTCGGCCCTTTTAAAATACTTTGGAGTGGTGAGACAACATTCAACATTATGATTAAAGATCGTCCTCAAACTGCTTCATTGCACATGCTCAAACCTGCTTTTATGGTATTCAGCACCCCTCTGCCATCTCAATCGGACCCTCCTGATTACTTTTCTGCCACAGAGCCTGAAAATACTTTGTCTCATCCCACAGCGCTATTTTCTCCAACCCATGATTCATCGTTACCATTCGCAGGTTGCCAGGCACGATGCTATGAACCCTATGTGCAGATTCCGCTGCCACTTCACCGACTGCAAAGACTCGCTCACCCACATTCAACCTGTGCTGCAACATGCCATCACACCACATGGACAACGTGTCAATCATCACCTTCGATGACAGTCTGCTCATGCTCCTAACAGACATCGCAGCCTCACCCTCCAACGGGCAGTTAAATGTCAGTGTAGTGCATAACCTGTCATTCCCCCTTGAGTGTGACCCATCAGAAATTCGCGTGTTCATCTCCTCGGACGGCTCGATCTGCATTCGAGGTGGGCATGCCTGCACCACACCACAGGCCGTTCCACACACCTGCTCTCAGGCCGGCCGATTCATCATCCGCCCCCACTGATTGACTAACTATGAGGTGGAGCTGCAGCCAGTCACTCCGCCTCTGCACCCCGCCTCGACCAAGATGGAAATTCCGGCCGTGCGCCTGCCGCCTCACATGACTACTACCGATGCTGACATGACCTCCACTCAAGCCTCACAGGTGGTACTCCATACTGTGGGGAAGGGGGAGGGGGGGGAGGGGAGGCTGTGTGGCATCGATAGGTTGTATTGATGATGATTAACACCATCTTTTGACTCTTATTGCTCTGCTGAGCCTCCATGTTCTGTATCTCAAGCTGTGTACACGTTTATGACTAACTAAGAAATATATCTTTATGTGGAATTTAATGGGAATAGTTATTGCATTCGACCAATAATTGTATCCCGTTCCCATAACACCATTTGTGGAGAGACTCACTTGGAAGCAATAGCTAGTAGATCTTATTATATCCCTGCCCCATCATGGTTTTCGAGTTCCAAACTGGTAAGTAACCTGACAAAATGTAACCTGCTGTTATAAGTTGAAATGCCTTATAACAACCATCGCTATTAGAACATTGTTGACTGCAGTAATAGTAGCTACATCCAAATTACAGTAATCCCAACAGTCATTTGACATGATTGTCCATGATTATTTTCCATGATGAATTGTTTTACTAAGATGCTATCTCTTCATTGTGGTATATCTTTTTAATTCTGCTGCTAATAATTGAACATCTGCCATAATACTAATGAGAAATCATATTAATATGTGATAGAAAAATGCTTTACTATTCACCTGCTAGGGAAATGAGAGAGAGAGAGAGAGAGAGAGAGAGAGAGAGAGAGAGAGAGAGAGAGAGAGAGAGAGAGGGATAGGCAGACAGACAGGCAGACACTGATAAGCATTATCAATCACAGTGTATTGACAATCATCCCAAAAACAAATTACAGTAGGTTAAATTTTTTAATATATTTTTTGTCATATTTATTAAACTGATTCAAGATATTTTTCACAAAATGTATGAAGCTGTATTGTCATTATAGTGAAAACAAACCTGTTTTTCTGTCAACATCAACAGCAATTGCATTCTTCAAAGGTGGCAATGGTAGAACCACATCAACTACATATGGGACATCTAGAGAAATCTGCCGTATATCAACACGATGTGCAAATATCAATGAATTTGTTGGACCATGGGCACATGTCCTCTGATCAGGCTGCCAAAATAAATTGTAAAATTAATGTTGTTCACTTATGTGATTATGAAAGTCTTGTTTATGCAAATAAGTTGCCAGTGCTTACCAGAAGTTTGATACCTATTGGACATGCACAAGAGAAACGTCTTGGTGCAGGTGCCAGAAGACAAAGATGACTGCAGCCACCATTCCTCACACGGCAGGATGACTGCACCGTTTGCCTACTACGATGAAATACTCTAACATCCATTAATCCAGTTATTCCTGATCTGCAAAAATTTAATAAGTAATAAAGTTAACAGAATAAAGTGTGCTATTTCCACTATTACTACCATTATGCAAAATTTGCATTTATTATTAAATGATAAATTATCATTCAATCAGTTAAAATGTGTTTGTTTAGGATGATGATTTCATTGTGAACTGCACTTCAATTATATGGTATATCTGATGAGTATGTATAGTCCAGATAAAATTTGTTTCGGCTGGGCTTGATGAAGATGACTATATTAAATATTAAGAAAATGCTATGCAAAGTTTGCTTTTTTTATTTAGTGTACAATGCTAATTCAGATTTTAAGAACATCACTCAAAAATAAATACATACCTACATAATTACACAGTGAGATGTGTGATGTTTTTATCTCATGAATCATTAGCAGTCCCCCTTTCACACACACACACACACACACACACACACACACACACACACACATACTTGCACAAACTCATGTATGTGCATTTGGAGCTATAGATCTGTAGTCGAATACAGTTGTATTTCAGAGTCACAACTATGCTCATAAGAATGATGTTACATTGAAGGCAGCATTACTTTAGCAAAACAGCAGTACTGTCTTTACAAGTGAGATAAATAAACTTAACTGTTTTTACTTTTTCAGTATCCTACCAATGAACCAAAATCTGCTACTTGCTTCACTTACGACTGAGCCCATGTGATAACTCCTTTTCATATCCCCACAATTTGTTACATTCAGGTATTTGTACAGGTTGATTGATTTCAGTTGTGACTCAATGATATTGTAATCATATGATACAACATTTTTGCATTTTATGCACTGGACCCTATTTTGCCTCGTTTCCTACAATTCAGATTGAAGTTATGTAGATTTACTCTGGTCAAAAGGTCTTCAACAGACTTCATCTGACATAAGTGAGAAAATGGGTATCTTAACTATATCAAATTAAAATTAAAATCATAACTCATAAGCCATTCCCTCAAAAAATTATCTGATTATCTTGATTCCAGTGTTGAAAATTCCTGTTAGCAACTTGCTAAGTCTCAATGTTCATCATTAAGTTGCATGCCAATCTGTAATGTACTGTCAACAGATCTCTGTTGTACTGATGTATGTAACAATTTTCCCCAAAGAACACCTTTGTAATCAAGTAAATATCACAACACATATGTAGGATGAATAGTAGTTATTAAAATAACTTAGAAAGCAGCAGTTTTTTTTTTTTCAAAGTTGCTACTTACCTTTTGTTTACTAGGTCACATTTAGCTGGAATAAGCATAAATAGCATTAAGTAGTTCAGTGTTAGTTTATTAATAGTTAAAAACAAAGATTCCAAGACTTACCAAGCGGGAAAGCGCCGGTAGACAGGCACAATAAATAAAACACACAAACACACACACAGAATTTCTAGCTTTCGCAACAGACACAATGTCTGCTTGTGTCTGTGTATGTGTGGATGGATATGTGCAAGTGTGCGAGTGTACACCTGTCCTTTCTTCCCCCTAAGGTAAGTCTTTCCGCTCCCGGGATTTGAATGACTCCTTACCCTCTCCCTTAAAACCCACATCCTTTCGTCATTCCCTCTCCTTCCCTCTTTCCTGAAGAAGCAACCGTTGGTTGCGAAAGCTAGAAATTCTGTGTGTGTGTTTGTGTGTTTTATTTATTGTGTCTGTCTACCGGCACTTTCCCGCTTGGTAAGTCTTGGAATCTTTGTTTTTAATATATTATTCCCATGTGGAAGTTTCTTTCTATTTTATTTATTAATAGTTAAGTTTTTATGTTTCTCTTTTGTTGATGTATATCTTGACTCGTTACACATTCCTGAAGGTTCTCCTATTTGATGGGATCTAAGAAACATAATGAATGAATGAATGTACATCAAGATCACACACACACACACACACACACACACACACACACACACACACACACACACACAAAAATCTCTAAATGAGAAGGGAATGTCTACAGAAAGTATCCTTCAAAATAAACCAGCCAATAACGATGAATTGAACAAATTTAGGAAGATTTAGAGAGACCCAGTAGGGAATTCATTCCCCCTTGTGCATGCAGCCATTGACATTCTGAGTCTGAGAAATTGAATTTAGTTTTATTTCAAGATTCATGACATTTATTGAGTAAGTACTAGCTACAACAGTTAAAACTCAAAATTTTGGCACATGCAATGTAAGGACTTTGTTTCCGGTGCTGAGGGTCACAGCACAGAACTTAGTATTATTAAGCAGTTGGCTTGTATAGGCTAATAGATTTCCCAGTTGAAGTGTGTTTTAGTGAAGTTTAAATTCTGAGTGAATGTAGTCACACGCTGGACTTGAATCTCTGAGTAGTGATGTGAGAAACAACTTTGATTTATCTTGCTGGAGTTTGTTGGGCACCAAAAATAAACAATCCCATGTGGCATGTGAAGATTTTAATAGGAACAGAGCTCAGTGATTTTTCTCATGTAGGATGTTATTAATGCTATGATTGAATATCCTTCCATCTGAGGTTATTTAAGACTAAAATTAATGAATATCTACCAGGAGCCATGAACATCTACATATGACTTGGATTCCAATTTGTGTGTGTATATGAACAACAGTAACAACTGAAGTTTATGTTCAGTTGTCTGCTGAGAAAAGTATGCAAAGTTCTAGTCATGAAGTTGGATTGATTTTTTATGTGGCATGTATGAGAAAACTTTGGACAGGAAACCAAAATGCTGACTGGAATACAAGTTAAGTGAAATAGATTACAATGGGACTTTGTATCTGTATGGGGCTTCAGATAATCTCTCACATCAGGTTTACCAATTACAGAAACTGCCTTAAGCAGCCTCTTCTAGTGGAGGAATGATATCATAATATTCTAGCCCCCCCCCCCCCCCCCCTTTCCTATCAAAGCTCCTGTAGCAATTGAGACTTCACATAACACTTATACGAAGGCAACATTTTATTACAGTGGACTGTTTATCACATGCAATATCTTCAAGATGTAGAGCAACTTCCTCCCATCAATTGCTACGATACAATCAGGTGCACAATAAGAAAAACTGTATCAGTTGGTCAGGCACACGACGTATTTTTCAACTGTGTGTACTTTCCAGATGTGCTAGAATTTATGACTGTGCTTTTATACATTTAATTTCATGATTATACATTCCATTCTTTAGTAACCAAACAGAAAGATAAAATTCACAAACCTGACAACACTCCTATTTTGGCCAGTTAGCTGGTCAGCCATATGAATACTTGCAGTCTCCCAATCGGTCCAGTAGATTTTGTTCTCATGAACAGCCAGACCAAAGGGATGGGGTATATCAGTATCTAGGAACAGACACATTAGCTAGTTATTCTGTACATGGACATTCCTTAAAAAGTCGGATGTATTTAGAGGAGTCCTTAAAGTTTGATGGTCACACAAAACTTTCCAGTATACATATTACTGAGATACTGCCATTACATTAAAGTTCTCTGCAATAACGCTGAAAATATTGTGAATGTAGTGGTGCGTGAGGATAATTTGATGGTAATTGACAGATTAACATTCTAAAGAGCATATATCAACATACTGATTAGAAAAATGAGCTCAAGATTTTTGACACACTGAGTCCATATTAATAGTTGTACGAGTAAATTCTGCATAGTAAGCTTAAGAGTGTCAAAATTGGTACCAAAAACTTTTAAGAACAGTAACAGTAAAGACACGTGCACAATAAGTACAAAGTAAATAAAAATGATAAAACTCTCCAAATAATTATACATGCACAACACCATGAGTTCAAGGATATGAAGCACACACTGAAACAAGGCATTTGGCCCTTCAAAATAAGCTTTCACGAGACAGCAAAGTTTTAATTAAGTTAAAACTGGGCATTGAGAATTGTTGCAGCACTTTGTCTCAAAGAGAGAATTTTACTCAAAGCAGAGTATTAACAGTAATCAGAAAATCAAAATTATCTTTAGAAATTCTTTAATGTTTATCATGTTTTATCTTAGGACTCGAAGTAGGTAAAATCAGTTAGTTACATAGAAAGCAAAAACTATATGAAGCTGTAACAAAAGTGAGACAAATCATCATCATTACAAAGGATTTCATCATATATGCCAATTTTCTCCGTCAGAGGACTCGGCCCATATGTTGGTCTTTTTTTTTTTTAAGTTATAATTTCTAGATGAGTGTTCACTGCTATTAATTTCGAATGACAAGTTAAAACTAGATTCTAAACTGAGACACAAATTCAAATCTTTATTCTTGCAGCAAGCTCTAATAACATCTCAAAGGCCTATCTAGCATCAGTTATTTTCTTCTACAGTTCCTAATTACCTAATTTCTGGCAGACTGAAGTTGTACATTGTATCTTCCACAAAGAATACTTGTATGGCTCAGTTAATAGATGCCACCTAAAGTGAGGATTAAACACAGAACATCATTTCAGTATGCAGCTTTTATCTTTGATACAGGTCAACATATTTCTGGCCACTTAGCTTTCCTTTCTCCTTACTTTCCTTTGTGATAGACCAGTTTCTTTGGTAGTCTGATTACTTCAAGTTTATGGCATGATCAATCTATCCATTCAATAGTAAGCCACAAATGCATGAAGATCATTAAATTCTATGAACATGTGGGTCCTAAAAAGATCTGTCTAACTTCTTATATTACTTTTCTGACAGTTAGGTCTCATCTTATCACTGTTGCTTTCTTAGCACAACCTAGGGGTAAGGTGTAGGATAATTAAAAGTTATACATATGAATGTGAAGCAATGTACAGTCAATCAACCATGTGATTGCTGACTGTCGCCTTGAGCATACAAAGGAACAATAATGGCCATTCACCACACACTGAATGATGTGGTCAAATGGATCAGGGAATTATATCTGAAGATGTAAGATAGCCCTGTGCTTGTGACCATGCACATTTCTTTAAAATGTTGTAAAAAAAAAAGTTCAAATGTGTGCCAAATCTTATGGGACTTAACTGCTAAGGTTATCAGTCCCTAAGTTTACACACTACTTAACCTAAATTTTCCTAAGGACAAACACACACACCCATGCCCGAGGGAGGACTCGAACCTCTGCCGGGAGCAGTTGCACAGTCCATGGCTGCAGCGCCTTAGACCGCTCGCCTAATCCCACGTGGCAAAAAATGTTGTATATATGTATTTGATTTCATTATACTGTATATAAATAAATCAATGTATTTGCTCCTAAATGTTATTAGTTTTTTTAATGTCTTCATTACTCACCCTTATAAATTACCAGATGAATATTTTGCTACTGTTGTAGGAGCTCATAATTATTATCACCAACCATTTTAACTCACTGCTTGAGGAATAAATCATTCATGCAGTTTTCACGTACCACAAGTTACAGTGCTATACAATAAAGTATGTCCTGTCAGTTTCCTGATTCATATGCTGTTTCATATGAACATCTTCCATAAGGGTATCTTTAGTCTGTTTGTCTGGCTAGGTGCCACATCCATTTAAATTGATATTGTGGGAGTCTGGGTGGAATATAAACAAGGGAAGAATAAATGTAACCACACATGGTGCAGTTGAGGAATGTAGCAGAAGATAAGCACATAAACAAGACAAAACGTGTAGCGAACCTTTCAGGCAATGTCCTCCCTCAAGTGCCAGGGCACTGTAGGCGCGTCTGTGTGTGTGTATCTGTGAGCGTGTGTGTGTTAACTCTAAGGTAGAATATTTTATGGAAGCTTAGCTATAAGTTCAGTCTCACTGAAATGCCTGCTTACCATTCAATGCCCTAATTATGTAGTGTGTGGTTACCATGAATTTTTCCACTGCTTTTATTTCATTCATTTTTAAACTTTATAGGGCTCATTACGAAATAAGCAAGTCCTACATTTTCTATTACCCATCCAATTAGCTTGTTATTCCTTCTCATTGCCCCCAATATATTTATTTCCAAGGAATGCTTAGCACACACAAGTTGAATGTGTCATTGTCATTGGTTGGAACAGTTAGCACACATTGTTAATATATTTTCTGTATTATATCCCCTCATTATTTTCAGTTATTCTACATACATAAATTGGTTACCTGTCTCAATTATCATGCAGTTAAATCTTCACTACCTTTCTTTTACAGTGTTAAAAAGGGTTAATTTTTTAGCTGTCTAACCATTACTCTTAGAATCTATAACTATCCTGAGGTCTGAGACACCCGTTCCTCTTTAAGCTTTCCCAACCTAACCCTCTCTTCTCCCTGAGGAATGACCTATTAGTTCCAAAACCTAGGAAATGTGTCACATTTACTTCTACATGTCAATCGGAAGTAATACCTCCCCCTTTGTCCGTCTCCTCCTCCATCCCTATAGCTCCATCTCCTCCTCCATCTCTGTTTCTGTTTCCTCCTTACTCCTTCTAAGTCCCTCTCCTCCTCACTCCCTCTAAGTTCACCTCCTCCTCATCACCTCTAAGTAAATCTCCACCTCTCCCTCTCTTTGTCCATATCCTCCCCCCTCTCTGTCCATCTCCTCCTTCTCCTCTCTCTGTCCATCTCCTCCTCTTTCCTTTCTCTACCCACCTGCTCCTCCCCTCTCTGACCATCAGTTCCTTTCTCCTCTATCCACCTACTCCTCTCCCATCTGTCCATCTTCTCCTCTTCCCTTTCTCTGGCCATTTTTTCTTCCCCCTCTGCCCATCTCCTTCTCCTCCCCCATCTCTTCTCCCTCCCTCTCTCTGTACATCTTCTCATCTTTCCTTTCTTTCCATTTCCCCCTCCCCTCCCCATCTCTCAATCTCCTTCTTGCCCCTATCTGTGTCCATCTCCTTCCTACCGCCCTCTCCGTCTGTCCATCTCTTCTTCTCCCTCCTCACTCCACGTAATCACCCCTACCCCCAGTAGGAGGTTCTGGCACTTACCCCAACAGTATTTCTTCGCAGATAGTTTGTAGTATGTCTACCAAGTTTGGTTACAATTGATTGACAGGTTTAGGAGCTTTTTACCCACAGCTATCTCCAAGTACACACATCACACATTTTTAACATATTGCACATAAGTGTGTACACATATTTCACTTGTATCTCTAGCAAATTTCACTCTGCAGTTTTGTTTTCATGCATCTCAATACTTATGATGCACATATTGCAAATTCTGTGTCATACAATGATATAATTTTGCACGCGGATTCAAGAATACTGTCTGCAAAATGTACTTTGACTAGTTAAGAAATATAAATTAAAATGTCATGTCTGATGCAGCAGTTGTACTGCATGAACAATGAAAATGCATTAAGCAGTAAATTTTTTCTTTTCATCATTTTGTGGGGATTGTCAGCAAGAAAAGTTTTGTAAAAGTTTGAAATTATGTGTAAAGTTTGTTGCAAGTCACAAAGTTCTCTCATTGTTAAATACTGGATGAATAAAATCTGGGTATTCGCATGTTGTGGGCTACACATGGGGCTACACATCTTTTTCACCCTCCCCCACTAATCCCTTTGATATGTAGGTGATTCTTACTCACCTTAACGATACTTTACAGACAGTGAGTAATATGTGTACCGCATTTGGTTAAATTCAGTTCAGTGGTTTCAGAGGAGGTGTGGAACATACCTACACACAAACGAGCATTAATTTTTATAATGTGTATGGATTCAATAAATCCTACAGAATTTCAATCATCTTACTGTTACAAATTATCAGATGACAGGTTCCCTATGAAAATGTATTCTGTTTCGCCTTCACAGTGACAGAAGGAAAAATGATTTACACTATCCACCATTCAGCCTTAGTGAAACAAAGAAAGGAATTATGTGTAGGAGGAGGTAGGGAAGAACGCATGAGGAATGAAGGGGTTAGAAGGAAAGTGCGAGGCAGTAACAAGAAAGACAGATGTCTCAGCAGCTGGACAACAAGATGAAAGGAGTTCTCAGGGGTATAGCATATGAGATAGAGATAGAAAGATATTTGGAGATAGATAGAGACAGCTTCTGTAAAGTTTGGAAGGTAGGAGATGAGATACTGGCAGAAGTAAAGCTGTGAGGACAGGGTGTGAGTCGTGCCTGGGTAGCTCAGTTGGTAAAGCACTTGCCCGCAAAAGGCAAAGGTCCCGAGTTCAAGTCTCGGTCCGGAACAGTTTTAATCTGCCAGGAAATTTCGATGTTAAGGATATTGGTCTGTTATTTTGAGGATCAGTCCTTCTACCCTTCTTATATACAGGTGTCACGTGCGCTTTTTTCCAGTCACTCGGGACTTTACATTGGGTAAGAGATTCACAATAAATGCAAGCTAAGTAAGGAGCCAGTGCACTAGAGTACTCTCTGTAAAACCTAATTGGAATCCCATCAGGACCTGCTGATTTATTTATTTTCAACCCGCTCAGCTGCTTCACAACCCCAGGGATGTCTATTGCTATGTCCTCCATACGGGAATATGTACAAGACTCAAACGGTGGTATGTTTGTACGATCCTCCTGCGTGAAAGATTCCTCAAATGCTAAATTTAAAATTTCAGCTTTTGTTTTGCTGTCTTCCATTGCCAGGCCAGACAGATCAGTGAGTGACTGGATGGAAGCCTTCAACCCACTTACCGATTTTACATAAGACCAGGATTTCCTTAGGTTTTCAGCAAGATCTTTTGCTAAGGTATGCTTCACGCATCGCTCTGTTTACAACAGCTGAATCTCTACTAACTTTTGCCTGTCCTCATTCTCCCGATCTTTCTTGTACTGTGAGTGCAACTGCCTTTGCTCCCTGAGCATTCTCTGAATTGCACTGTTAAACCATGGTGGGTCTTTTCCATCTGTAATCTACTTTTTTGGCCACATACTTCTCCAATGCATGATTTACAGTGTGTTTAAAATTTGCCCATAATTCTCCCACATCCATCATCCAGAAGTAAATGAATTCAATTCATTTACTAAGTGGGATGTTAACAACTGCTTATCTGGTCTTTCTAATAAGAATACTCTCCTTGAATGTGTCACAAATATCTCAGAGAAAATGGACATGCTACAATGAAAACACTCAAGACAAATAAAGATTTTAAATCTTAGATTTTAAGTCGAGTTCGATGTGACTGGACATATTGACCAATGTGTTTAGTTAGTTAGTTAGTTAGTTTAGTTTAGTTATATTACTTGTTCCATGGATCATGAACACGATTCTTTCGTAATGATGTGGAACGTGTCAAAGTACAAAAGATTCATTTATCCCAAATAATCTTTGTTAGACTTATATACGGTACAATTGTTAATACTTACTGTATTTCTTTAGCCTATGTCTAAAAATTCATCTATGGAGTAGAAGGAGTTGTCATTCAGGAATTCCCTTAACTTACTTTTGAATGCCGATTGGTTGTCTGTCAGACTTTTGATATTGTTTGGCAAGTGACCAAAAATCTTTGTGGCAGTATAATTCACCCCCTTTTGTGCCAATGTCAAATTCAATGAACAGTAGTGAAGGTCACCCTGTCTCCTAGTATTGTAGCTGTGGACTGTGCTATTAATTCTGAAGTGATCTGGGTTACTAACAACAAATTTCATTAGGCTGTATATATATTGTGAAGCTACTGGCAATATCCCTAATTCTTTAAATAATTGTCTACAAGATGATCTTGGATGAGCCCCAGACTTTATTCTGATAACACGTTTTTGTGCAATAAATACGTTCTTTCTTAGTGATGAATTGCCCCAAAAGATGATTCCGTAAGAAGGCAACGAATGAAAATATGCATGGTAAGCTAACTTACTGATATGCTTGTCTCCAAAATTTACAATGACACTAATAGCATAGGTAGCTGAGCTCAATCGTTTCAGTAGATTGTCAATGTTTGTCTTCCAGTTTAAAATCTGATCAATACAGACACCCAGAAATTTTGAACAATCTACTTTAGCTAAAGATTTTCCCCCACACTCTATATTTATTTCCGGTGTTATGCCTTTCCCTGTACTGAACTGTACGTTTGCAAGTTACTGACATTTGGGTCTGTCCTCATAATAGATGTAAATAGTTGAAACAATACAGATTATCATTGAAGACATGTTCATCATTTAATAGCTGCAAGTAGTGAAACACTTTTTCACAGCATCATCCTGCCTGAACTTCAAGTCAAAAAGAATAAGTTCATGCATGGGCATGGAACAGGGCAGCCACACCATTAGAACAAAAGCTACAATGCAGCTACACTGGAAGAAGAAGAATCAAAGGTAACTTAGACCACATTACACTGACAAATCTGCCAACAAGTGTTCCCTTCTCGTGGTGTTAAAGCCAATTCACAGTGCACACACACACACACACACACACACACACACACACACACACACACACACACACACAGGAGAAAACACAACACATTGCTAGCTGCTCTCCTGTATATTGTACATCTTTCTTAAAAAATAATTTTTAGCATATTGTGATGCAAGTTTTATGCTTTTATATATAATATATATACCTCCTGTCTACAGTTCAGAGTCATATATATGTATCTCCCATTCATGTCTGGTCATTGCTTTAGGACTTCTAGTACAGTTCTACCAAATGCCACAGTAAAAACAATAAAAACATATATTTCTGTTGTAGACATCAAAACTTTTATCTATGAACTGAGAAAACAAATAAGAAATAATTCACCAGAAGAAACTGATACAAACTATAAGTCTGAATTTTTGGTAGAGAAATAGAAACTATGAATATGTTTATGAAATATCAAACTCATGTGAAACTAAGGGTTTCAAATTGAAGGTCAATGCAAGCAATACAATTTCATAATGGTGTTTTATAAAAAATGTGCAATCAACCAGTCTATTTATAATAACTGGTCCCTTGGTAAGAAAAAAGAGGAAGCCAATTAGTCAGCAATGTGGGAGATAAGGTAGAGTTTAGCCAACTGCAGCTTGTCTCCGTCCACTAAAGAGATTCAGTGAAGTAGTTAGACAATAACTTTTTATTTTTATGCCCAAACACCATGAACTGAAAGATCTACATCAATACAAGGAATAGCAATAAAAATCAAACAGTAAAGAATGTTGTCTGTGCACTCTTTGTCACAGAATAATGCTTCACGTCACTGTGAATTCTCTCCCGGTAGGGGTACTTGTATTTCACCTGACACCAAGCTCTCGCATGTACTGAAGGCATTACTTGAACTTCTTCAGTCTCCAGTGCTGGCAATGATGATACCACTTCCTCTTGTGGTTCCGAGATGGTGCCATCCATGCCCAGAAGTGCATAAGGTGACATTTTGTGCTCAGTGTGTACACCTCTTCGGTTGGTAACATATTTGTAGTTTGACACGTTCCAACAATACCACTTGGTTCTTACGATTTTGATCTATATACATGGTTTGTTTGTACTGGGAGAGAACTATGTAGGGTCCAGAATATGTGGGCTGAAGTGGCGATTTGACAGTGTCCATCTGTAGCATCATATGTGTAAATGACCACTGATCTTTGTGCACAAATGTAGTTACCGTCCCATGTCTTGAGACAGCAGCTGAGTTAAGTCTGACCATATGTTTGTGCACTGTCTGCAGTTCATTTAGCAGTTCTGTCTGATCAGCAAAGAATTCTGTGGGTAGTTGTAAGGGTTCACCATAAACCAATTCTGCAATGGATGCTCCTAAATCTGCTTTTAATGCTGTATGAAGGCCCAACAAACCCGTGGCAAAGCTGACAACCAAGAAAGTGTGTGGAACATTAACGGAGCTTTTAATGTCATATGCCAGTGTTCCATCATTCCATTGCTTGTCGGGTGGTATGTCGTGATATGATGATGCAAACTGATGCCCCTGGTCTGTGGTGACATGTAAAGGGCAGCTGAAATGTGCGATCCACAATGAAAGAAATACCTGTGCTACCATTTCCATGGAAATGTCTGATAATGGAACCACCTCCGCTCATCTGGTGAAGTGGTCCACTGCAGTAACGAGGTAACAGTACCCTTCTAATGACAACTGAGGTCCCGCAATATCCAAGTGCATGTGTTTGAAATGTTGCATCATAAGTGGGAAGTCTCCTACGATTTTGTGCATTTGTTGTCCAGCTTTGGCCCTCTGACAATCTAAGCATGTTTTTTCCTCACTTTGGCAGTCCTTATTTATATTGGGGCACACAAATCTGTCCATCATCAGTTTGAGGCTGGCGTTCATTCCCCAGTGAGTCAGCCTATGTATTCTGTCCAATAATTGCCGTCACTGTTTCCAAGGTACAAAAGGTCTCAGTTTTCCCTGTGATATGTCACACCAAACTTGGAAACATTCACCAGAAGGTTGCATTTAACGGTGACTTATCAGTATGTACTATTTCAATGGAATTTGGTGAGTTGTTGGTCTGTCTCCTGCGCAGCAGCTAACTCCTTGTAGTCAAAAGCCTGAGAGATCAATTGCAACTGAAACAGCAAATCCATCATGACATTCTCAGCTCCTTTTATATACTGCAAGTCTGTCATGAATTGGGTAATGAATTGAAGTTGTCTAAATAGTTACAATGAGCAACCATCCTTGTTCCTACTGAAGGCGAAATTAATTGACTTATCGTCTGTGAAAACCATGAATGGCCCGGATTCCATTTGTGGCAGGAGGTGTCTGGCAGTTTTTTAAATTGCCAGAAATTCCCTATCATAAGCACTCCATTTAACTTGTGAGGACATGAATATACAGGAGAAGAGGCTGGGGGCTGCCAATGGCCTTTGATATGCTGGTATAGAGCTGCACCACTGGCTTGCTGGTTAGCATCCACAACAATTGCCAGTTGTGCCTGAGGAACCAGGTGTGCCATCATGATTACCTGAGGTAGACATGCCTGGCCTTATCGAATGCCATCGGCATCTCTAGTGTCACTGCAAAGGCCATTTGCCCACTGTGTACTTGCCAGCTTGTGCATATATCAAAGGTGCCTGGATGGCTGCCGCATTAGGCTGATGTTGTCTATTGAAATTAACTGCTCCAAGGAACTGGCATAGTTGGTGGTAATTGACAGGGTGAGCCGTCTCCTCAATAAGGGGAAGTTTATCTTGCAGTGGGCTGATACCAGGTGCTGTCACGGAGTAGCCCAAGAATGGCACCAGACATTGTCATAGAAAACACTTTGATTCATTGCCATATGCACTAATGCATCGGTAAACAGTCTTTAGATGCAGTTCATGCAATTTCTCGGATGCTGAAAAGACCATGATGTCACTGAGGTATGCAAAGCAGTTCAGTAAACCTCTTAGTACATCATCGACAAACTGCTGTCAAGTTTGTGGCGCATTTTTCAAACCAAGTGGCTTACGGAGGTAACTGAATAAGCCAAATGGTGTCATGACAGTGGTCTTGGTACATGAGCAGCTGAAACTGGTATTTGGTGATATGCTTTCCGGCAATCATTGACACTAAAAATGGTCGCACCTGCTAGCACACGCATAAAATACCTAATATGTGGTATCGGATAACGATCGGGTATGGTATGGGTACTGAGCACCCGGTAGTCTCCAGATGGTCTTCAGGTCCTGCTTCTTTCTTTACTGGATGAAGTGGCCATGGCCATGGGCTGTTGGATCTACAGACAACTTCTGAGTGCAACAGTTCTTCATATTCTGCCTTCACTGCAGTGAAATGATCAAGTGCTAACTGGCACAGGCATTGAGACACTGGTTGACAGGGTGTAGTTCTGGTGTAATGGACCATGACATGTGGTTAACTGGTTGTGCACATGGTACAGATTCGCAGTTTGCTACATTTGGCGTCACACCGTCTTCATCAAACCTAGGCAGATAACCCCATTCTACGGTGTCTTCAGTGCACTGCATACCCCAGCAGATGCTTGATGAGCCAATAGCTACTTCAACTGTATAATGAAACAAGAAATCTGTACCCAATATTGTGTCTGACACATCAACAATCACAGAAGTCCATGGTACACGTTCTTGGAAACTGAGGTCTACATCTATATGGCATTTTCCGTAAGTCATTACTGAAGTCTGTTTTGCTGCTGTAAGCTTTGATTGAGATGGAGAAAGCTTCACATCACAACTTCTAACAGGCATTGCACTAACGTCCAACCCTGAGTCCATTACATAAGTATGGCCAGATTTAGCATCTGTGACAAAAAGTGTTTGGGAAAGCGAGGGTAAAGAAGAAAGGTAACTCACCAGTAGCTGCCTGTCATCACTCTCACCTCGCAGTGGTAGGTGCTCGTGCTCAAACTCATGACTGGAGTCACCTATTGCCAGCTACTGTTGCCGTTTGGTGTGACGTGCACCATGTTGCCTTGTTTCCAAAGTGATGGTGGTACCAGCAGATATACTCCTTAAACAAGCTGCCATCTTCCTTACTCTTCTTGTATGTGCCTGCCTTGCCTCCGACCAATGTCAACATCAGTTGCCGCAAGCCATCAATGTGATCCAGCTGTTGAGTAACTTCCAGTTTTTGATGTTGTCATATCGCTGCAGCTTCCTGAAGGTCTGTATTGCTGTTCTCAAATGTCACCAACGGCGTATGCCATGCATCTAATGAGGCATAGACCTCGTTGGCTACTGAGAGCAATGATGAAATTTCGTGTCTGTCAGACAGTAGCACAGTTATTTTAACTGCCTCTAGCAAATGCATGAGCCATACACATTGCAGTGTTGTATCTGGCAACTCAGTGTCATCAACTAAGCTTCGCAGATGCTGCTAAAATTCTGAAAGGGGGCTAATCTCCTCTCTTCTAACCATGTAGTGCTTGTTGGATATGTTGTTCCACTGGCAAACATAACTGCTCAAGGAGTAACTGTTTAAAATGCACATACTTTGGCATGGTGGGTGGGCAGAGTATTATATATGCAGTGATCATTACTGTTTTATTGTCAGGTCCACTAATAGTGATCATAAATTTGTTATCTTCATTTACAATGCTGTGGTGCTAGAAATTCAGATCAAGCATTGCACACCATAATTCAGGTTTATCAGGAATGAACTGCAGTGGGCGTATTTTCATCTTGCTAGTGTTATCCGCCAAACGGTCATTCCTTGCTGCAATAGAAAAGCTCACTGCAGCATTTTTCTGGTTTTCAGTGTTGGGTCATAAATCTTCGGTGTGCTTCAACAAAGTGTTCTCCCAATCCATAGTACTCTGTTTGTCATGTAGGCATGCCAACTCTTTGGCAGATGATATTGAACGGTGCTGCATTTCTTCGTCTACAATGGAATTCAATTTATGGGGTCAACACTTTAGCCAACTACAGCTTACCTCTGTCTGCTAAAAAGATTCAATGAAACAGTTAGGAAATAACTTTTTATTTTTAAGCTCAAACACTGTGAAATGAAAAATCTATGTCACTACAAAAAAAAAAAAAAAAAAAAAAAAAAAAAAAGTGATAAAAATCAAAGAGTAAAGAAAGTTTTATCGTGCACTTGTCACCAAAGAGTAATGCTGCACTTCACTATGAATTCACGTGATCTTCTGGCAAATTCTATAAGATTAACAGCTTCTGGGGTGGATGAAGATATTAATCTCAATGGGAAAGAAGATGACTAACTAATCTTCTCCTGACAGTGATACCTCAATGGGAGCAAAGGCAGAGAGGGGAACCTCAATATGACGGATTTACTGGTAAAAGCAACACACCAAGAAGAGCAAAAACCCATGTTGCATCTGACATACAACAAGTGTTACAAGGTCAGCATCTGTTTACATATTGATGACTGCTGTGAAAATCAGTAGCATCTGTTACCAAATGGTCAGTTACAAAAGACATCCATTTCCACATTGTGCAGCCTGTTAAGACCCATCTGGTGAATAAATCACAGATGCAACATCCCATAAGGGATTAACACCCCTTACTAACTTACTTTCAACCAAGGAATGACTGAACGGAGAAGTATTCCAGGAGATAAAGAACCCTTCGTCACTGGAAACAGAGGTGCAACTAAGCCATCAGGTTCTGGAGAGCCTAGAGCATCATATAAGGAGGACTCAGAGCTTCCTAGAACTTCTCATATACAGCCTAGGAAAAACCATCTGCTAGGCAAACTGAACATCAACACTTTACTAATGACTGGGAAACTTACAACAACTGATGGATGTATTACACAGACTCATACTAGCTCTTCAGGAACCAGATACGGAGACGAAAACACACTTGAATCAGAGGGCTACAGGATTTTTAAAAGGAAACCAGCCATAAAGAATAGACATAAAGTCACTGTGCTTGGAACAGCTATCATGCTCAAATGGAATCCAACAGAATCCGTAACAAGTTTTGCTTCACCATCAGAGCAAACATCACTTCTCCTGTCTATATTATCAAGCAAGAGCTGTACTATGATAAATGTCCACCTACCACGAATGACAACAGAAAGAATCCAGTAAATTCATAATGGAATTGATGGAACACAAAATGTGTATGGATCAATGCATCACTGTAAGTGCTTCACAGCATGTGTATATGCCTCCTATTGTTATATACCTCACCATAATCATCAGTATCATTAATCTCAAACCAAGTTACGTCATCTTGTTTGAGCAATATGTGGTCTCTTTTTCATCAATTGTATGGCATGTATCTAAATATTTTAAAAGCATACATAAAGAGTAGTATACAATATCCAATAAATAACTGTATGAATACATCAGCAAAGCAGTTTGACTATACTGTTATAACCTGTAATCTTATTGACTGTGCAGCAATCTTAGAATGATAGGAAAACCAGAGCTATTCATGAAAACATTTGTTTAATATACAGAGACAGTGCTACAGTGGTGTGAGACAACAGTATTACGTGGTTAAGGACAGACAAAATGAAATGCATAACCACACAATATATGGTTACTGATGAACATCTGCAGAAAAATGAATAAAATATTTACTGATCGATTTAAGACCAAAAACTTATTGAGGTGTTTACTCTTTTTCATTAAGGCTTTTGTATGGCATGCTAATTGACAGATAAGGTTATTGCAAGTTTTGTGTTGGCTGGGCACCCAAATTTCTTGCTGAAAATCATAAGAATAAACAGAATGAATTAAGAGTTCATGTATTTCCTATGGTATGTAGGCAAATTTAACAATTTTTTGTCCAGTGTTATGAGACAGTTTCTGTATGTGAAATAAGAGATTAAATAGCAGTATATAAAATAGGTTCACAGCAAGGCAAGCGGCAAGAGAACTTGTGGTGAAATGCTGCCACACATTTTGTCAAAAAAGGTTATGGTCACTATCCTTTGGATGGCGAAGGACTACTATTGACTCATTTAATGGAACAAGGAAAAAAACTTAATTCGACAGTGTATACAAAAAAGGCACGAACAGTGTTAAGGCAATAGGTTTATTTACAAATGCATTCAGTGTTTTTCTTTTCTTTTTTTTTCCTTCTAATGAGCAAGTTTTGTCAGTATGGTGTTGAAATGGCTTCCAGGTGGAATCACAAAACATGATGTTTCTGAATAATTGTATAGGTCTTACAAACTGAATGGCGCATGAGCCCATATTCCTTTGGCATAGACAGTTATGATTTAAAAATCTTTTCAAATGTGTGTGAAATCTTATGGGACTTAACTGCTAAAGCCATCAGTCCCTAAGCTTACACACTACTTAACCTAAATTATCCTAAGGACAAACACACACACACACACACACACACACACACACACACACACACACACACACACACATATGCCCGAGGGAGGACCCAAACTTCCACCGGGACCAGCCACACAGTCCATGACTGCAGCGCCTCAGACAGCTTGGCTAATCCCACACGGCAGTTGTAATTTAAAAGTCTGTGAATGCAACTGCTGCATGAATTCCAACAGTTCTACAGTATTATTTCATGCATCAGCAAAGAACTCTTCTGTTCTAGCATTTGCTCACAACTAGACCAACCGTTGTAGCATGTGAGTCTTTTCTGGTGGCTTTCCCCAAGCCTGATAAGGCTAGGGGTATGCTTTCAGTCCAGTGTTCAGAGCCATGAGAAGTGGATGACTTTATTAACTGGAAGTGCAGGTACACTACTAATGTCTGCAGTCCAATGGTAGTGACTGCCCAAATATGATTCATATCATGTAGAACAATTAAGATTTAAATTGTCTGTCTTAGTCCATTCCAATGTGAAGTGGTACACTGAATTGTGCTACCAAGCTTTGAAAGAAAGTTTTTGTGATATTTGCAGGTGTTGTATCCGCCACTGGAAAGGACTCAGGTCAGTACGAGAAGTGATCAACTGCTGTCAAACAGTATCTATATACATTTGAAAACAGGAGTCCACTAATAACGTCAATATGAACATGTTCAATCAAACAAATGAACCTACATGTAGCTGTAATGTGGTGTTACAGACACTCTATAGTCATACAATAACTCTGCAGTTTTTCTCAGCATTGTCTTTTTTACTAAGTGTACTGTGGGTCAGTGGGTCATCTAATTGAATGTGGTAAAATATGCAGAGGAAACCTATCATAAAATAATTATAATAATTAAAAAAAAGAAAGCTGCCAAAGAATTTCCATGCACAGTCTTCAATGTACAGAATGTACAGCACTATTCAGATATTAAGCTATCTTATCACCACAGGGACACCATATATTGTACTTTTTTAGGATCATGTACAGATACCCAAAGGAACAATAGATCCCTTGTGTGTGCAAACAGTAAAATTGCTGCTTGATGACTTTTTGATAGTTCAATGTTTTCTGCCAGCAGCACTTCAATTAAATAGTAGAAATAGTAGCAATACACATGGATAAATATATTTTCATCATAGAATGTTCTGTTTGGCCAGAATATTATGGTTACTGGTGCATACTCAGAGGATTTTTTTGTGTATCCTCTGATAAGTGTAGTAACCATCTGCTTTTTAGCATATTATCAGTCACTGCATTTCAAGAAACACTTTCAGATAATGAAACAGCTGTGGTGTGTAAAGTTCAACAAATTCTTCAGTATGCTGTAGCTTTGTGAGGCATTTAATTTCTGTTTGGTAAAAGTGATTCATAGCTACATGCCTGGAAGTATGAAATTTAACACATTTTAACATGCAGCTAAAATATCCTGCACCACTGTGGCCATTCACTCACTGAAAGCAGCTATCTCATAACTGTGCTCAATCTCATCAGTACTGAAGAAGGCAAAGTCAAACTGGCTCCACTAATGGTCAAAACACACCACCACATCGTCCAGCCAAAACTGTGTGTTTTAGGTGTATCTGGGCTACCCATAACATTTCAATTTCTACGTCAGTGTTCATCACATTTGATGAAAGATAATGAAAATGTTGCAATGTAAAAGTTATGTATTTTTAGTATACAATTGATGTGTGTGGTTTGTAATTAAATTTAATTGCATAACTGCAAGATCACAAAACTTTGAATGTCATATAAACTTTATTATATACAAATCAAAATCGAGTCATGAACGGGAGAAATAAAAAAGAGCACTACATCTTTCCGATTACATAGATAGTGCTATAATGATCAGGAACGTACAGGTGCTGTATAATATAAGGAGCATAAGTGATAAAAACTGATCAAGACACAAAAGAGTAGTTCAAAGCAAACATTATGACATGATGATTCCCAGCATTTATTGTTGCCTGGTAAAACTCCATGAGTTCTTCATATGTATTAAATGAAAGTTGTTTAATCATCCTTCAATGATAAGGAACAGAAAAAATTTAATGTGACTACAAAAAGACTGCTTATAAAATTCTTGTATGACATTTACTGGAATTCTACTCAAGTAAAAAATGTCGAAATAATGTTGAACAAACTGACAGATTTTGGAAATCAGTTTACTCTTGGAAACTGATACTATGCTTCCACATATTGTTCCCATGGTGACTGTGTATATAATATTAGACTAACATCAGCTCACAAAGCAGCATATAACAGTCTTTCTTCCCTCATTTATTCCACAAATAGAGTGTAAAATACTTTTTAGCTGACGATACAGATGTAGGATTTCTTGATACTGGACATGCAATACAGGTTCCAAGCTTCTGAGGCAATAGTCACTTTCCATGATAGTCTTCTGGATTACAGATTGGGTTATGTTGTGAAATGCAGTACCAATGCTTTGGCTACTGTTGCAGGTGGTCTTTATCACGATATTTACTACTACCAGAGAAACGTAACTTTACCTCTGATTTAATGTCTTCACTCCTGCCATTATATTGGATTGGTGAATATGTTTGTAGTGTTTTTCCATTAGTTTGCACAACAGATACATCTAACAGAGACTGTAGTCATCAATAATACATTCTCTTTCACTATTTACAACAGTCTGCCAATGCTGGAGTAACTTTTCATTTCCGCAAGTGCAGAAGTGATTTGGTTTTGAAGTGAAGAACTCGTGAAGCAATTTTTAAGAATTCATAAAGCAATTTTTGGAGTGCATTTTCATCTAGAAAGGAAGTTTCTTGAAAGTTGTTCAATAGAGAATGGAAAAGGTGAAAATCTGAGACAGCAAGATCAGGTGAATAAGGTAGGTGCAAGAATGATTTCCCAATCCAGCTCTTGTATAGTGTTTTTTTGTCAGTCTAGCAGTATGCAGATGGGTATTATCATGGACTTGCATCACTTGACACTGTCTTCCAGCTCGTTGTTCTTGGATTGTGTTTGCAAAATGTCTCAGTTGTTGACAATAAATATCAGCAGTTATGATTACACCTTGGGGGAGTGATTTGTAGTGCATCACACTGTTGCTGTTCCACCAGATGCATAACATTATCTTTTGTGGGTGCACACACGTTTTTGTATGGGGAGTTGGTGCTTTGTTTCAGCTCAACCAATCCATTCTTTTCTTTGTTGTCGTTGTTGTTGTTATGGTCTTCAGTCAAGAGACTGGTTTGATGCAGCTCTCCATGGTACTTTATCCTGTGCAAGCTTCTTCATCTCCGAGTAACTATTGCAATCTACATCCTTCTGAATCTGCTTAGTGTATACATCTCTTGGTCACCCTGTCTTCCTCTATGATTTTTACCCTGCACACTGTCTTCTTTTCCTTATGTTAGCACAAAAAAACCATTTCTCATCACCAGTAATGATACAGGATAGGAATGGTCGGTGTTGTTCACGAGTCAATTAATGATAAGTAAGCAGAGAAGCACCCAATGATTTTTGTGATTTTGACTTACAACATGTGGTATCCATACACTCGATTTCTGAACCTTCCCCACCACATGCAAATGTGACACCTTTGCCAGTTCTTGAGTACAATAACGTGGATCATTGTCGATTAATGTGTTTATAAATCTTCATCAAACCCAGCAGGTCTTTCTGAAACTGGAGAGTCACCAACGTCAAAACAATCTCCTTAAAATGGGAAAAACATTTTCTCGTCATGCTCTGTCCAATGACATTATTCCTATATACAGTGCAAATGGTTCTGGCTGTCTCTCCTACTGTTACCCCTCTACTGAACTTGAACAGAAGATGACATCAGAAATGTTCCAATTTCTTCACTTGGCATTCTATTATGTAGTGTCTACATCTCTACACAGTCTCCAAATGACAAAATGACAATACACTGATCAGCCAGAACCCATTATGACCACATACCTAATAGCTGGTATGTCGACCTTTGACATGAATAACAGCAGTAACGCATCATGGCATGGAAGCAGTGTGGCATTAGTAGGTCACCGGAGAGAATTGGCACAGCATTTGCACACACAAGTCACCTAATTCCCATAGATTCTGGGGAGTGGGGCGATAAACTCTGATAGCACATTCAGTCACATGCCAGATGCGTATGATCGGGTTCAGATCTGGTGAGTTGGGGGACCAGCACACCAATTGGAACTTGCCACTGTGTCCTCGAACCACTCCATCATGCTCCTCGGCTTGTGACATGGTGCATTATCTTGTTGAAAAATGCTGCTGCCATCAGGAAACATGATCGTCATGAAGGGGTGTACGTGGTCTGCAACCAATGTATGACTCTCCTTGGCTGCCATGGTGCTTTGACAAGCTCCACTGGACATGTGGATGCCCACGTGAATGTTCCCTGGAGCATAGTGGGACTGCCATCACCTTCCTGTAGTACAGGTGCCAAGGAGCTGTTCCTCTGGAAGGCAACGGATTCACACCCTCCCATCAGCATGATGAAGAAGGTATTGGGATTCATCGGACCATGCAATGCTCTGGCACTGTGCCAATGTCCAGTGCCAAAGTCACATGCCCATCTCAGTCATACCTGCCAATTTCGTGGTGTTAATATTGACACATACAAGGGTTGTCAGATCGGAGGCCCATTTTTAGGAGTGTTCAGTGCACTGTGTGTTCAGACACACTTATAGCCTGCCCAGCATTAAAGTTTGATGTCAGTTCCACCACAGTTCGCTGCCTGTTCTGTTTTAACAGTCTGACCAGCCTACAAGGTCTGACATCTGTAAAGACGAGTGGCCGCCTAACCCCTTAACATCTGGACATGGTTTCATCTCATGAATATGCTCACCACAGCACTCCTCGAACACCTGACAAGTCATGCTATTTCTGAAATGCTCATGCCGACCCTCAGGGCCATCACAATCTGTTCTCGGTGAAACTCAAAGAGATCACATGCTCCCCCATTCTGCACACAGACAGCATGCTTATTGATACTATATGCACCATGAATGTATGTGACTAGCAGTCGCCGACCACTGTGGCCGAGTGGTTCTAGGCGCTTCAGTCCAGAACCGCCCAATCTCTACAGCCGCAGGTTCGAATCCTGCCTCGGGCATGGATGTGTGTGATGTCCTTAGGTTAGTTAGGTTTAAGTAGTTCTAAGTTCTAGGGGACTGATGACCTCAGATATTAAGTCCCATAGTGCTCAGTGCCATTTGAACTATTTTGAACTAGCAGTCATTCCCAGTTAGGTGAAGCTGCTATTTCCTGGATGGGTTTATTTCAATAGTAGGTTGGTGGTCATAATGTTCTGGCTGACCAGGATGTGTAAACTCAAATAGCAACAGTGAACTACAAGAAAAAATGATAGTCAATAAATGAACCCACAGTAACCAGAATACCAATATTCAAAACAAAAATGCTGCAAACTTATGCACCAACTTAATAATTCCTTCCAATCATCATTTTATTAGATACCTGGAGTAGAGTAGAAGGGAGCTAATGATGTTTATTAATTGTTATTGGTAAGACATTTTTTAGTCCACAAAGCCAAATCAGGACAGAATTGCTTCTGTGATGTAGTGTGGCTCCCATGGTGTTTGGTGGCAGTTAGAATAGGTAAGTATATTGTGTGCCTTTCACAGACATGTCTTCAGGGATGCCCAATGAGCAGCCTTGTGAGCATAGTCCATTTTTATGCTGGCTACAGCTGGCAGCCAAGACAATGGAAGCTCATAACCATCATTGTGAATCATGTTGGTGAGCCACCATCTTCTAATTTTCTCTCACACCTTTCCTTTGAAGCTAAGGGGCTACCTACCTGGCACATAAACCTCCTCGAACTTTATATGTTTATCACACTCATTTTGGTCTTCTATGACAGAATTTATGATGTTGAGTCATACGTGATGCTCCTTCTGCTGTATTTTGATATGTCACCCAGTCTTTTTAATGTAAACTACTCAGCATCCACAACTGACATCATAAATACCTAGTGAGAGTAGCACGAAATGGCATCTTTGTGGGCCTCAGAATGTAATTTTGTTGCTATTCTGACAGATCAATTTAATGACCACTCCGAGAAGAATTTTCCTCACATGCTTGGTGACTCAGTGCACATGTAATAGGAGAGTGAATGCTGCTATTACACCTCCTTGTCTTGTCACTCTTCTTCTTTGTGGATATGATTCTGCTGATGATTTTTTTCAATGTTCTGCTAGCTGTGAATGTGGTACAGAGCTCTTTAAGTTCTTCCTTCATGTTGCCTGCACTGTAGATTCAGGGAACTCTCTTGAGAAGTATATGTAATACTGAAATAATTTCAGAGCTAAAGTATACAATAAAGACACCATCAGTAGTACTATGGAACACAATGAATAAATGAATATCACACCACAAGTTCACAGCCAATATAATAATTGAGCACAAGATAAGACTGTTTAGATATTTTTATCACTAACATGCAAAAAAGCATTGTGCAGACCTATAAAAACATCTCATATGTTTTCATTATGAAAAATGCATGGAGAATATCTGAAAACCATGGCAGTCTAAATTGGCACAAAAGGTAGAAACAACATAAATATACTAACTTATCAGAACTCTTCTTCCACTTCCATCAAGTGAAGCATACTCTATAGCCTTTGTTCCTCCATCTGCCCAATACAAACGACCTCGGGCATAGTCAATTGCTAATCCATTTGGCCAAATAAGTCTTTGTGTGATTAAAGCTGATCTGTCTGAGCCATCCATTCCTGCTTGTTCAATTTTTGGGACTTCACCCCAGTCACTCCAGTACATGTAGCCTCCTGTAATTGTAAGATATGCTGTTATTTGTGATTCTTAAGTTATCAAAAAACCTGAAAATAAGAACACACTTTCCCCCTCTAATTTCACTGAATTTAATAACAAGGTATCCATCTCATATAATACTCACATTAACTTACCAGCTACATAACAGGAGTATCAAAGGTAGAATTGACAGACATACATATTTTAAAATGTGGTTGAGTCTCAAACATGAAGATTTTTTTTAAATCCATTCATCTGGAGAAGATTTGTTGTCAGTTTCTGTTTAAGGTCCTTCTGATAGCACTGAGGTGGCAGTTTGAGGGATGCAGTAGAGTTTTCCCAGATAGTGTCTAACTACAGTGGACAGATGTTGGATGATGTGCAGAAGTGAGCCTAGTAAAAATATAAAGTAATAGGGTGTTCCATGAAGAAAACCAAAAATCAAACCTGTAAAACAGATGGCTGCTTTGTCAGACCCTCAGAAATATTTGTTTCTTTATATTGTATTAGTGCTTTGGGAAGTAAAATGTACATTGCCGTCAGATGTCTACACCATAGGCTCCGATGTACTAAAGTTGGTAGTAAAACGGTTTCCAGATTGCCAAGCTCATGAGGTCCCCTACGACAAATTAGTAGACAAACTGTCAAATCATTTTAAATCACAAGTGCATGTAGTGGCTGCTCATTGTAAGTTTTTCAGATTAAAACAGCAACCGGAACAGTCATACAACCAAATGGTAACAGAACTGAGTCCCATATTTGTGCTGCCGTACTAAAGAATCCAAACCATGACCTCAGTACTGTATTTTCAATTAGTGAGTCACAGGTCACTGTCAATGTGACTGAACATGATTTTTAAGCACACCAATATCTGTTATCGTGAGTAAGACAGTTAGACAGTTCAGGGACCAACTTTGACCCCCCACCCCCTCCTCCCTTTGTCAGGTCAGACGTCGCCCGACATATAGGTCACTTGTGAACCAGTCGCACCGTCATGCCACGGTACAGCCCACACAATCACGGAAATCCTGCCCACTTTGCTTTCAAACACTTGACAAGGCACACTGCCTCTGCTGCAAAGCCAAGTGTTTTACATGTGGCAAACAAGGCCACTAAGTGCAGATGGTGCTAAACATCTTTCACATTTAATGTCAGACAGTTATTCTAATGAGATGTATGTTGTGTCTGCTGCACAACGGTATGCCAGTCCTGTTGTTGTTTTGTCAGATTACCAGGACACAAACTCTGAACTTATCAATCAACAGTCGAATAAGTTGTATGTTCAGTTGTGTGTGTGTTCAAGGAGTGTGTTAATTTCCAGTTAAACACTGGTGCTACTGTTACATTGCTCAACCACGCTACATATGAATGGTTACATAGCCCACAGCTTCAGTAACAACGTAACTCAGTGTCAGCACACAAGGGGCAACCTATTCCAATGCTTGGAGCGTGCAGTTTACCAGTCATGTTTCGTGGTTCTATTAAAGCAGTGTTATTTCAAGTGTGGCACTCTCATGAGTCTACTAACATATTGGCATTGGTAGCTTTGACCTTTTCAGACTGTCAGTTCATGGTAATGTAATAGAAATTAATTTATCTGGCCAATATTAATACATTATGTGACAAGTGCAGTTCTCTGTTCCATGATAGTTTAGTCAAGGCCCATGTGACACTGAAATACAATGCAGAGCCAAAGTTTTTTCATGCTTATCTTGTACCTCATGCATTAGAGGGCTGAGTAGCTGCAGAATTGCAGTGACTGCAGGACAGTGATGTCATCAAATCAGTGTTGGACATTACCCCTGATGGTCCTTATTAAACTGTCGGCAGGTTGAGACTGTGTGCAGACTTTAAATCAACTGTCAAGTCACAAAATGTTGATTCTTTTCCTTTGCCCAGGTTGACGATTTGATGTACAAATTAAGTCAGGGTCTTTTTTTTTCGAAAACTGATGTCTGGGAGGCCTACTGCAGCTGCCTTTAGATGAAGAGTCAAAGAAGATATTTGTTATGAACACACACACGCGATAATTCTGGTTTCAATGGTTACCATGTGATAGCACTTCCGTCCCAGCTATTTTAAAAGGTATCTTGACCTCACAAGTGCCTCCTTGTTCAAACTATTTGAATGATATAGTTGTCTCTGGTCATATGCCAGCAGAACACCCACAGAATTTAGAAACATTTTTCCAAGTGTTGTCCAAAGCGTCATATGCCAGCAGAACACCTACAGAATTTAGAAGTGTTTTTCCAAGTGTTGTCCAAAGCAAGGCTGACATGCAACTGTTTTCATTGTTCCTTCTTTCTCACTGAAATTGAGTATCTAGGCCATGTGATTAATGCGCATGGAATCCATCCCTCAGAGTTGAGCTAAGTGGCCATTTGCCAACAAATGTATCAGAATTGTGAGCTCTAATGGGGAAGCTATCCTATTACACCCATTTTATCCCAAATGCTACTCAGATCGTGGCACCTCTAAATTGGTTATACTACATGGGCATTCTATTCATATGGTTGGCTGATTGTCAGACCACTTTCTAGTGGCTGAAAGATGCACTACTACATGATCGACCCCAACAAGCCTGTCATTCTTGCAGTAAATGCCTCCTCTTATGGTACTGGTACAGTATTGTCACACTAAGTGGTCTCCAATGAAAGGCCTATTGTGATCATGACAAAGACATTGACCAAGGCCTAACACTAACTACAGCCAGCTTGAAAAGGTGTTAGCTATCATCAATGGGGTCATGCACTTCCATCAACATCTGTGCGGCTGCCGCTTTTTTCTGGTTACAGACAACAGACCATTGATGGCTGTGTTTGGGTCCTCCCAGCCTGTCCCAGCACACACAGCACAGAATTTACAACAGTGGGCCCTTCTCTTGTCCAATTATCAATACAAGTTGTCATATTGGCCCACTACCAAACACTCAACACTGACCCCCTATTGAGGCTCCCTACTAGCTCCAATGTTGCGTCTGATTCCTCCAAGGACTCCAGTCATCACATTGATCCAGAAGAAACATGTCTTTTGGAAGATTTTCTAGTCACATTCCACCTTTTGACACACAAGATGGAATCAGACCCCACATTGTAGATGGTGCTCGAGTTTGTTCGCTGTGGGTGACTGCGGAGTCTCAAGAAAATCCACCTCCTGGTGGTTCATTGCTACTTTGCTCATCAGTGTGCCATCTCTGTACAGATGGGCAACCTCCTGATGCACACTGACAATGGTAATGTAAGAGTCATGGTCCCTCAACCTATCCAGCATGAAATTCTTCAGTTGTTGCACCAAGGAAATTGGGATATTGTTCTCATCAAGCAGTTGGGAAGGCACCATTGTACATTACCAGGGAGGGATTCAAAAATTGAGGCCATGACTTCACAGTGTGCAATGTGTGCAGAGTATTAATCCACTCCCACACAGTGGTACTTTGTGTGGCCACATCCTGACGGACCTTGGAAATATCTGTACATAGATTTAGCTAGGCCATACTGGAACATATGCTGGCCAGTGATTGTCGATGCACTTAGCAAGTTTCCCTTTATCATTCCAATGAAGTCTACCACATCCATCAGCACAGTATCAACTCATATGTCAATGTTCTACGTTGAAGGTTTACCTGACAGATGGCATCAGATAATGCGCCACAGTTCACATCTTGAGGTTTGAACAGTTTTGTGCAGACAGTGGATATTCATCTGCAGTCGTATGATGATGCTGAACACTTTGTAAGGATCTTCAAATCACAGATGGACAATCTGTGAGCCACTCACACATGGGAAGACTTTATGCCCCTCCTTCTGATTCACAGTTTTGGCCTCAGCAACAGTGTTGCTTCATGTGTTGGCAGGGATTGCAAATGGGAATGGAGAGAGGTGTTTGAGGTGCTGTTCCATTCCACCTACATCATCTACAGTCCAATGGGTTTGCACAGACGGCATCTGAACCAATCCACTTGGGAGATTCTGCCATCAACTTTTCGTTCACAGATCCAGCATACAGCCAGGTCATGCAGCAGCCACTGTCACAGTTACAGATGTCACATCTGGCAGCACAGTCATCTCTGCAGTGCGAGATGCCCATCGACATCAACCTGGCACCAACACCAGCATTCTGCATGAGCTCATTTAATATTTTTGTTTAAGCAGACGGAAAGATCTTCTGACTGTTGTTTGAGGAATAAATGGACCCATTCTTCTCCTGGCAAATTATTATGAAATTTCTCCTCTTTTCAGCCAGATTTACCAAGGTAGCCTTTAACTAAATATCTCATATCCAATTTAGTGAAGGGAAATCCCCAATCTGCAGCTCTCAAGATACCTTGCTTCAACATTTCTTCTTCTTTTTCTTCTTCTTCTTCTTCTTCTTCTTCTTTATTTAGCACTGGCTGTCCTCCCTTTTTTTCCCGGATGTGCTTCTTGCACTTTATTTTATAGGGTTGATTTACGTATACCATACAAATCAAATGCTTTTCTGTAGAATAATTTACCACTTTGAATATCATGGATAGCTTTATCTAAAAGTTCTGGGTCGTAATTACACCGTACTGTAGCACCTCTCGTGCTCTTATGCGTTCTTGGCATTGTCCGAAATCACCCCACACAGTACATAGTTTTACAAAAACCATTGTTATTTTATAACCTTGCATGAGAAACTCGATAAACTTATACAGTAATTGTCTCAATGCTGTTAACTACTGAGCGCATCAACAATTACGGTTACAATAACTTCCTGCTCGGCACAACAGTAGAAAGTTTCCACTTTACAATAATGTATGGATTTTTAACACTGAGACTGTTCATCAATTATTCACCTAGGTAAACAATTGACACAAAATAAAAATTGTGGAAAGTAATAAATGCAATCTTGCACTTAAAATAACTGGCGCAAGGACGTTAAAATAAGTAACTCTTTGTTTCTATGCAGTAGCAAAGAGCAAATAAGCCATACTGTCCGAATTCGCCCCAGTGTCCGAAATCAACCCGTTGGATGGTGCATCATAAAATACCCAGCGTCAGTACAGTGCTCTGCCACTTCCAATTTATTAGGTTGTAAGAACTATGTGAACCTTTGGTGCTCTGTACATCTCTCATGGATTGTGCGTATCATCTGTTCGATGTATGAATGACCACACTCACAGAGGATCTTGTAAGCCCCAGGCTTCTGAAGCACCAAATCATCTTGTAACGGAACCCAGGAGTGCTGCTGTCTTTGGCGGACGGTGAAAAATCACTTTCACTTTGTATTTTCTGAGGATGTGCCCTATTTTTGATAATAGGCTTCCAATGTATGGCAGAATAGTCATAGATTTAAAACTTTCCATGCCTTCTTCTGTATTCCTTAGGCCCACTGTTGGTTTCATTTGTAGGGCCTAATGTATTAGCTGTGGAGAGCATCCACTGGCTTCAAAAACTCTTCTCTAGTGTAGAAGCTTGTCCTCCACACTGCTCTTATCAGCAATGGCATGTGCTCTGTGTACCAGAGTTCTGAAAATGCTCATTGTCTGCAAAGGATGGTGGCAGCTATTTGCACGTAAATATAAATCCATATGGGTAGGTTTCCATTGCATTGCATATCCCAAAGTGACATAATCTTTGCATCATACCAAAACAACCAAAACTGGAAGGCCAGATGATTTGGTGCTTCAGAAGCCTGGGGCTTACAAGATCCTCTGTGAGTGTGGTCATTCATACATCGAACAGATGATACGCACAGTCCATGAGAGATGTACAGAGCACCAAAGGTTCACATAGTTCTTACAACCTAATAAATTGGAAGTGGCAGAGCACTGTACTGACGCTGGGTATTTTATGATGCACCATCCAACGGGTTGATTTCGGACACTGGGGCGAATTCGGACAGTATGGCTTATTTGCTCTTTGCTACTGCATAGAAACAAAGAGTTACTTATTTTAATGTCCTTGCGCCAGTTATTTTAAGTGCAAGATTGCATTTATTACTTTCCACAATTTTTATTTTGTGTCAATTGTTTACCTAGGTGAATAATTGATGAACAGTCTCAGTATTAAAAATCCATACATTATTGTAAAGTGGAAACTTTCTACTGTTGTGCCGAGCAGGAAGTTATTGTAACCGTAATTGTTGATGCGCTCAGTAGTTAACAGCATTGAGACAATTTCTGTATAAGTTTATCGAGTTTCTCATGCAAGGTTATAAAATAACAATGGTTTTTGTAAAACTATGTACTGTGTGGGGTGATTTCGGACAATGCCAAGAACGCATAAGAGCACGAGAGGTGCTACAGTACGGTGTAATTACAACCCAGAACTTTTAGATAAAGCTGTCCATGATATTCAAAGTGGTAAATTATTGTACAGAAAAGAATTTGATTTGAATGGTATATGTAAATCAACCCTATAAAATAAAGTGCAAGAAGCACATCCGGGGAAAAAAGGGAGGACAGCCAGTGCTAAATAAAGAAGAAGAAGAAGAAGAAGAAGAAAAAGAAGAAGAAATGTTGAAGCAAGGTATCTTGAGAGCTGCAGATTGGGGATTTCCCTTCACTAAATTGGATATGAGATATTTAGTTAAAGGCTACCTTGGTAAATCTGGCTGAAAAGAGGAGAAATTTCATAATAATTTGCCAGGAGAAGAATGGGTCCATTTATTCCTCAAACAACAGTCAGAAGATCTTTCCGTCTGCTTAAACAAAAATATTAAATGAGCTCATGCAGAAGTGAATAAAGAGTGTTTATTTAAATTCTTGCAAAATAAAGACTTATCTGTAATATATAAAATTCATTATATCATTCCCTATCACTTATTCATAAAAAAGTGCTGCCTTAAAATGTGTAAAAGTCACAAAAATCAAATAAAAAGCATATAGAATTTAAAAAAGGCAGTAACTGTCCGAATTTGCCCTCTATATACTGTAACTTTGCACAGAGATTTAAAAAACACATGTGTCCGAAATCACTCCAATCCATGTGGTGACTTTGGACACTTTATTTAACTGCCTCAGATAAATGTACCTACACATATACTTTCTGCTTCTGGGATATTTTATTCGTTACACATATACCCTACCACTTCCATAACAATCAATTTAATCTAAGAATATATATGAAAGTTACAATCAAAATAACGACAATACCATACGAAATCATCAAGTTTGATAGTATGATAATGTCAGAAGTCCAGCCTCCACTTCATCTTTCTTGGAATCAGTAGTGAAAGGAGCAATGGTGAAGCTTGAAGTGAAACACTAATATCATCATGTGGATTGAATGTATGGCCACAGATCTAATTTCATGCCTCTGTTGTACCTCTTTGCTGGTGATCAATGTCTCTGGCTCGTTGCATATCTGTAGCCACATGTGCAGTGACATGGTTCTTGTGTTTAAAAGGATGGAGCAAGTGCTGGAGCATTAGTCACATTGCTCACCTGAGGATGGCTGGATGGTATACAGTTGAAATATCAGAAGAAGTGAAATTTAAGTGACTGCACACACGAAATTTTATGAAACAATCATTGTGCTGTGAAAATATGAAGATGTCCAACAAAATTATGTACAGCCATAATTGTACTACTTACGTGATGCAAGAAATGACATTTTTTGGTAAGTACTAGTTGATATGACTGAAATCCATAAAATGTGAGTGAATAAAACTGTTGTTATTGATGATTTCAATTTATCTTTAGAATTGTAATTTAATGTGAATTAATTGTTATGGAAAGAAGTCCTTTAATATACAAGGGCTATTCAGGAAGTAAGGAACAATAGGTTGTGAATTGGAAACCACAGTGAAAATCAAAGCTGTTTTATTTGCAACAGTTAGCTACAACTTCCAACTATTTACCTCCATAGTCGCCGATTAACTTAGACATTTGTTTTAGCGTTATACCAACTTTTCAATACCCTTGTTATAGAAGGAAGTCACCAGTGCTTTCTGCCAATTCTCTACACTGGACTACAGCTTGTTGTCTGTGCCAAAATGTTGTCTTCACAGCCAGCAGTTCATGTGAGCAGAGATGAAACTCAGAGGGAGACAATTATGGGCTATATTGTGGGTAATCAAACATTTCCAATTGAAGACAATGCAGGTGTCTCTTCATTGCCACTGCAGAATGTGGCTGAGAACTGTCTTGAAGAAGAAAACGCTTGACAGTTATGTAATGTTGCCTGTAGAGCTTTAGGCAAAATTTCTCACGAGGCCCTTGTACTGGGTGGGAGACACTATTGTTCTATGTATCTTTATGTGCTTCCTGTGTGCTCAGAAATGCAAAGAATGACATAACATGATCAATGGGCATACTAAAGATACTGTCCAACACACCTATGCAAAACTTCATTGGATTTTCACTGTGGTTTCCGTTTCATAACTGATCATTCCTTACTTTCTAAATAACCCTTGTAGTATTATCTATAGAGAGTTGAAGTTGCAAGAGCCTATCTCAAAAATCTCACATCCCTGCTGAACACTGATTTTGATATGGACTTAATAGATAGGATAGATACTGTAGCTTTGTCGACTAGTGTGAGCAGTACTCATTTCAGTAGCTGGGGCTAGAACATGTAGAGACAATGGATGGCCAAACTCATTAAATATCTGACCACTATGTCAGTCAAAGCAGATCACTACTATTTATGAAGCTAAGTAATTTGTGCCACAACTGTCAGCTAATAATAACCCTGCTTTGAATTTCACACTATTGGACTGTTTCACTAGCTCATGTCAACAATAACATTCCAACACATTTTCTTTGAAATTTAGCATTATGACTTGGTTGCAGTTTGCCACAGCCTTGTTTGTCTTTTTCTGTGCACAGTGTTTTGATGTATCTGAGAGACACAAAAGTTTGGTGACAACAACCATACTCTGTGTGCATTAAAAATGAACAACTTCTTAACATGTGCAAGCAGCAATTAAAGTTGAAATGAGAACAGCAGCAGCTTCTTTGACAATAGGATCTGCAGAGGCAACACAGCAACAACAGCTACTGGTCCACCAGCTACAACAACAATAACAAATAGCATTACTTTAAAAAATTGTTCTGTGGATTCCATGGTGTCTCCTCCACTGACATTTTTCAGAAGTTTTGAAAAGTCTAAGGAGATTTGGAATACTTATTTGTGTTGTTTCCGTTTTTCCTGACAGCTTAGTAAAGTTGTTGATCCTACCTCTAAACATCACTGTCATTATATAGTCAGTTATATGGAGTGGTATAGGAGCTATGGCCACTCTCTGACTCCATTAGTATCATATTCAATGATTTTTGTGACTTGCTGGCCCAGCATAATGCTTGGGAAATTCACAAAATGGCAGTTTGCCTGCATTTTAACCATTTTATTAAAAATTTCAATCCATTGTGGATTACTGACATGCAGGGTCTCAGTTGTAAATGTAATGTTATTTTGCAAAAAGTGTAAGTTATAATACACAGACTAACTCATCACAAGTGTTGTAGATTGTCTCAGTCCCAAATATGAAGTATTGTATACCCCTTTTGTCTCTTGAGACCCAACCCTCCGCAATGTCACCTACATCGTGCTATCATTGTGCCTATCACCCACATTGTGCTATCATTTGAAATAGCATCATCAGCATAGCAGCATCAAATGACAAGTAGAAACAGCAAGAATTACTAGTTAACATGGCAGTAATACAGATTCATTAGACAAACATTACTAGATAATCATGAATATGATATTTGAATAGATGACTATGAACTTTTCTATTAAAGAAGGAGTCACTCATTACACATATGGAATAATCCTTCTCCTCTGTGTGTCAATTTTTTCATATCTTTCTTCACTTTCCTTTTTTTCTTAATTTTTAAGAGCAGAAATCTCAGTTTCTTTTTCATAGAAAATATTACTGTGATACACCATACTGCATGTTCTTACCAGTTTTGGATCTTTGTTCTTGTAGAATGTGATATGTTAAATCAAAATCCATAATAACAATCAACCCATCAGTATTTGAAAGGTATGTCTCAAAATCAAATACAATTTTCTCTTTATGTGACATTAAAATTATATTTCTGCACACCTAGTGTTTATATTCAGTTGCATGTACTAAAAGCCACTGAAGATTCCTATAAAGTATGTCTAACAAATGTGCATTACAAACATTAAAAAGTATTTTAACAGCAAAACCATGTCTTACATGAAAGAAAGCAAAGCCAAACCTTATATGCAAGAAAAACTACAATTCATTTTATAGAAAGCCATTGTCATTCAATAGTAATAATGGCTTTGATTTCCTCTTGTAGTAAATTGCAAAGACTGTGTGTGTGTGTTTGCAGGTTGATGTTTCACTTTTTTTTTAATTAGTTGTTATCCTCTTACATTACATGATTGTGATGTTCATAATATCCTCTCTACAGTTGTATGTGAAACAGCAATTAAGTAAAACTAAGATGAAATATTTTAATTACAAAGGGTGCTTCACAATGATTCATCCAGTTCAACAAGATTATATATTCTGCACGAATCTGTGGGTGAATTTTAACTTAGCCATCAAAATTAAAAGTTTACTTTGGTATAAGATGGCACAGTTAGTTTGTATGTTCGCTCACTAACTTGTTAATTACCCAGTGGGTGTCAACTCAACATGAAAATAACCCAGCAACCAAATCCATTTTCTGTTTCAACAGGTGCAAAGTCAGTTACAACTGTGCTGCATTATTTTCATCACATGTATACAACTGCACCTTCTACAGCTCAAAGCATTCAACACTTGCACCAGGAGTTTCAAGATGCTGATAGTTTATGTAAGGAGAAAGCTTAATGGACATTTGTGGAAGGTAAATGAAGACTTTGATCTTAAACTTAATTGTAAAAAGCGCCCCATGGTTGTTTGTGTATACATGTAAAAAATAAACACTTGTAAAACTAAATAGTTCTTTTAGGGAAAAAAAGCTTTGTAGTCCTACAGGTAAACTAAAAACTACCCCAGGTTACTACCCTTCATCTTGTAAAATCAAATGAGTCTTTGAGGAATACGCTGTTCTTTTCTGCCTCAGGTCACACAAATGGTATCACTATCAGTTCTGAGTTAATAGAAAAATATCACCAGAGGTTTTGCATAAGGTAAATGGGCCAGATGAGGTGAGTCGTCTGTCCCCCTAAGGCAGTATATCTGTGGAAAATTCAGATGTTCAAGAAGGTTCCTTATGATTATTTTTGAAAATTGTCTCTGTTCTTAAAACATTCTATACATGAAATAACTCACAAAGGTGAATGGTAAAATGGTGAACTAGGAGATATGCTAATTACTAAAGACTACATTACATGACAAAAATCTGCAAAAATACAGAAATACTTTACCAATGGGATCAACAACAATGTCCCGAGGTTTGTCAAGTCCTTCCCAAACAAGAAGAGCCCTCATACTTCCATCAAGATTAGCAACTTCAATTCTGTTAGTGCCAGCATCAGTCCAATATAATTTATTGGTAACCCAATCCATTGCTAAGCCAGCAGGAGACTCTGGAACACAAATCATTTCATAAGTAGAAACACAAAATTGTTAGGGATGATACATTAAGTTTTCAATTTCAGAGCTTTAAACTTATGTTGTTTGTCATTATTTGTTTTCATATCTCATCTGGCCAATATCAGTCTTGCACTACATTAACTTCTGTAAAAGGTTCATGCTGAACCTCATAGCTCACGTGTGTTAAAATGGCCAAAAAGGAAGTACTTAGGGATTGTGAAATGAGGGCAGTGACAGAGTCGACACCATCAGAATCCTGCTGTGACAAATGAAGGCAACAGGTGATTACTCTTGAATGAATGTTCATTAATACAGCAACTGCTTTGGTATTTGTTAAAACAGAAACTGGTGACGTACACCATTCACATAGGTGCCCACTCAATCTTTTGTCTTTTTCTCATTGAGATAACCCTTGCAATAGAGGCTATATCACAGATGACAAGGAACACTTACCTGGCTAAATTGTATCCATTAGAAAAAGCACAGGAATTTCTCCTATAGTGAAGTTTTAGTTCCTCTAAGTTATAGGTTTACACGAAACAATTCTTTGTTCCCTCACACAGAACCTTACATTCATAGGCTCTAGCAGAAGATCATTGACACATAATATTGTCTATTCATCAACTAATATGACTTAATTTCTTCAGTTCAGTTTTTTTATGCTTCTGACTCAGCTACATGTATATCTAAACCAGTACTTCACAGACACCCTTCATTCTGCATGGGAGCGTACTAGAACTAAAGAGTACTAGTATCCCATTTACTGTTCCATTTGTGAATGGTGTGAAGGGAAGAAAGTTTCATACAGACTTGAATTTTGCTGTTTATTCTGTTCCTGTCAAAGCTTGAGATGTATGTGGGAAGAAGTAATGAGTTAGAGGGGTAACATTATAATCATATTTACCCGATTATAAGATGACTCCCCTTTTTTAAGAGGCTCCTTCAGAAAAAAAATATTTTTTAACATATTCTTTCTAATCAAAATTACAAACTTTCTCAGCCTAAACAGTTAACATAGACCCACTCTAAACTTGTGCCATTTATAGATTTATTTATTTACATGTCAAGTTCCATAGGACCAAATTGAGGAGCCAATCTCCAAGGTCATGGAATGTGTCAGTACATGAAATTTCAACATAAAAGTAATAACAGATAAATATAAATATTTATGAACCTGAAGAAAGTCAGTCAATAAGTTTAAGTAAATGAAATCAAAAATACGACAAGAATCAGTTTAAATTTTCAAGGAAATCCTTAGCAGAATAGAAAGAGTGACCCATTAGGAAACTCTTCAGTTTTGATTTGAAAGCACATAGATTACTGCTAATTCGAGTCGTAGCTTATCAAAAATGGATGCAGCAGTATACTGAACACCTTTCTGCACAAGAGCTAAGGAAGTCGGATCCAAATGCAGGTTTGATTTCTGCCAAGTATTAATCGAGTGAAAGCTGCTTATTCTTGGGAATAAGCTAATACCCTTAACAAGAAATGACAGTAAGGATGTGGGCTTTCTAAAACAAACTATGCACCCTCTGACTCAAAGTTGCAATATTAAAAGTTTTGGCTGATTTCATTGTCTAGGGGATGGGATATGTAGTTGCCACATTACATGCCAAATACTGCTGAGTCTACAGCATATGTTAAGAATACACACATGAATCAAATGGTCGAAGGTTTCTATCACTCGACAATTGCGAATTATGAAAGTAACATATAAATTTATAAATGAAGATTTCCATTTAAAAATATCTGCAGGTACTATCTTAACAACTTTAAATGATGAGCACAATAGTAGAAGTAATTTTGGGAATGCAAAACACTTATTTGTGTCAATGGCCCAGCAATTAAATAAAATATAAGTTGAATGACAGGGAAACAATAGACTCCTACTTCATGTAATTAGTTATGAACAACAACATAGCTTGTGAGGTATTCACTTCTGAATGCATACTACGACTTTGCAGAAGCCATGGAAATCACACAAGAGCACAGGTCAGCACTCTGAAATATTTCTATCTTTCACCACCATGCGCAAACTGCTCTACTCTCCAAGTCCTTCCGCTGACCCTGTGTCCATTGCCCCATACTGTCCAGCACTTTCTGTGACCTGTACGACTCTCCTCTCATTTCCATCCAGTCTCCCCATTCACAAGCGCTGTGATTGGCTAAAGTGTTTCTGCCATAGCTTCAAGCGAACGCACATCCACAAACATAATGAAACACACAAGATACTGACGTTACATTTAAATAATTTGAAATTAAATAAATATTACTATGGCTGGACCATAAACATGGTCTAACACACATTATTAGATATATAAACAAATTAAATAAACATATATCAAAGGAATAGAACAAAAGGTAGGCCAATAGCCTAATGTCTCTGTGCTTTCTAAAACACAGTAAATATTTACCAGGTTTCTTCATGAATAGTACATATTGGACATAAACAAAGACATAGATGAATAAGTATGTTTATAAGCATGCTGCTACCATTTTTTTGTGTAACTGTGGAGTATTTATGGTCTGACGCGATTGATAGTAATCGACCACTTTGACCTCCAATAACTCATGTACTATTTAAGCTACATGCCTGTAACTCAAACCAATTTAGGTTTTAACTTATAGCTTTCTAAAGACATGTTGATCGACAAAATCAGATGAAGTGTTTATATTTTGGAAATTTGTTGCTGGTTGTTACTTGTATAATTTACCATCAGATACTAAACTTTAAACTAATAAAGATATTGTAAACATTATTACACCATCTGAATCATCATGCAGATAATAGTAATGTACATGTTTCTTTTTGAGGTATCATGATTCCTCTGGCTCGCCCGTTCCCTCACAAGGAATATATATATTAAGAGGCCAATGTTGAAATACCCAGACTTGTGAACAGGGGTCGACAAGAGGTTCATGAACTTACACCACTTATTGTATGAACCACCCATTTCTGAGCCAAAAATATCGTTTTAGAATTGGAAGAGCTGCCCGAAAATATAATACATACATGGAAATAAGCAAAGTAGACTAATTTTCGTGTCAAACGATCAACTTCTTCAAACACCATTTGAATAGTAAAAATGGCAATATTAAGTCTTTGAACAATATTTTGAATGTGGGCTTCCTATGACAGCTTACTATCTATGTGAATGTCTAGAAATTTGAACTGTTCAGTTTTACTAATCATATGTCCATTCTGTGAAATTAAAATGTCAGGTTTTGTTGAATTGTGGGTTAGTAACTGGTAAAACTGAGTCTTACTGTGATTTAGCATTAGTTTATTTTCTACAAGCCATGAACTTAGGTCATGTACTGCACTATTTGAAACCGAGCTAATGTTGTACACAACATCCTTTACTACCAAGCTAGTGTCATCAGTAAACAAAATATTTTAGAGTTTCGTGTAATACAAGAGGGAATATCATTTATATAAATAAAGAACAGGAATGGACCCAAGACTGATCCCTGCACCCCCCGCCCCCTCAGACCCCACATCACAGCCATTATCAACACTGAGAATAATGACCTTTTGCTGTTTATTGCTAAAGTAAGAGGTGAACCAATTGTGAGCTACTTCCTGTATTCTGTAATGGTCCAAATTCTGAGGCAATATTTTGTGACCAACTCAATCAAATGCCTCAGTTAAATCAAAAGCGTTCAAAAGCTTTTGTTTAACCCATCCAGTAACTCACAGAGAAAAGAGAATATAGCATTTTCAGTTATTAAATGACTTCTAAAGCCGAACAGTACATCTGATAGCAAATTGTGTGATATAAAATGATCAATTATCCTTACATACACAGCCTTTTCAATAACTTTTGCAAACACTGATGGCATAGAAATAGGTCTAAAATTATCTATATTATCTCTTTCTCCCTTTTTATACAGCAGCTTTATTACTCAGTACCTTAATCGTTCAGGAAACCGACCATTCCTACAGGTTAAATTACAAATATGGCTAAATACAGGGTTAATATGTGCAGCACAGTACTTTAATATTCTGCTAGACACCATCATAACCATGGCAGCCCTTAGTCTTCAGTGATTTATTTGAGGAGGGGAAAAAAAGCAACCGCGTTCCCAGATCACACTGCAAAATATCTGGATAAAGCAGCTAAATATTTGTGACAATGAAGATAAAAATTGAAATTTTAATTATCTACATACTGATAATACAAGAAGAAATGAAATAAATAAATGCAAACAATTTACATTAATTTTTATCTTCACTGCCTTTTTGTTCACTTAGACTGTCATCTGTGGTACCATTATTTTTCATCATCATCATCATCATCATCATCATCATCTTAACAGGACAGCTCTTAAATTTTTATCTTCATTGTCACAAATATTTACCTGCTTCATCCAAATATTTTGCTGTGGGATCTGAGAACTCAGTTGCTTTTCTTCCTCGCCTCAAAGAAATCACAGCAAATTTTGCTTCTATACTGACACTAGGATGTTACAATGTCTGTTGCTTGCAAACATATCATCTGCCCACTGCTCTCTCTTGTTACCTGTGAAAAACCAGCAGCTGACATCCACTCTCCCTGCCATTTGTTCTCATCATACCTCATGGAGAGCATCGACAACATTGCTGCATGGAACACATAAATGCAACACTGGCCTCAGTCTAGACTTTTAGCATATCTTGCAAAAATGTATGTTATTGTTGAGTAGCTGTCCAGTTTTAAAGTCAATTCAATTCCAAAGGCAAAATAATTCAAGCAAACTACAGTTTAAATGTGGAAGATGTTCATAAAGACCCAAAGTACCCAATTATGCATTCCCATGGTTGGCAACACAAATTAATTTCTGCTCGCTCATAGCCAAGCTTCTATCACTGTGTCCCATCCAATGTCCCATTTCTTGAGCAACAGTGAAACATCGACAGCAGTATCTTCCAGGGTGCGGGTCATATGTAAGAACAGCAACTAATACATTTAAAAAAATCACAATCATGATCCAGTCCAACTCTTGAAACTGCAATGTACTTATCTCTGTTCCTACTATATTGGAAACAGGTCTTTCAGACATAATTTATTCTTGTAGATTAGATTAGATTAGATTAATACTTGTTCCATAGATCATGAATACGACACTTCGTAATGATGTGGAACGTGTCAGGTTAATAAAAGATGTCTGTACAAGAAATTACATTACACAAAATATTGCATGACACTAATGATTAAGTTTTTTTTTTTTACTTTATATCTAAAAATTCAGCCAATGAGTAGAAGGAGTTGTCATCTAGAAATTCTTTTAATTTAGTTTTAAATGTTAGTTGGCTATCTGTCAGGCTTTTGATGCTGTTTGGTAGGTGCCCAAAGACTTTTGTGGCAGCATAATTTACCCCTTTCTGTGCCAAAGTCAGATTTAACCCTGCATAGTGAAGATCATCCTTTCTCCTGGTGTTATAGGTATGCACACTGCTATTACTTTTGAATTGGGTTGGATTATTATCAACAAATTTCATAAGGGAATATATATACTGTGAGGTCACTGTGAGGATCCCTAGATCCTTAAATAGATGTCTGCAGGATGACCGTGGGTGGGCTCCAGCAATTATTCTGATTACACGTTTTTGTGCAATGAATACTTTTCTACTCAACGATGAATTACCCCAGAATATGATGCCATACGAAAGCAGTGAATGAAAGTAGGCATAGTAAGCTAATTTACTGAGATTCTTATCACCAAAATTTGCAATAACCCTAATAGCATACGTAGCTGAACTCAGACGTTTCAGCAGACCATCAATGTGTTGCTTCCAGTTTAACCTCTCATCAATGGACACACCTAAAAATTTTGAAAATTCTACCTTAGCTACAGACTTCTGTTCAAATTCTATATTTATTACTGGAGTTGTGCCATTTACTGTACGGAACTGTATATACTGTGTTTTATCAAAATTTAAAGAGAGTCCGTTTGCTGAGAACCACTTAATAATTTTGTGAAAAACATCATTTACAATTACATCACTTAGTTCTTGGTTTTTGGATGTTATTACTATACTTGTATCATCAGCAAAAAGAACTAACTTTGCATCTTCATCAATGTGGAATGGTAAGTCATTAATGTATATCAAGAACAGTAAAGGACCTAAGACCGAACCCTGTGGGACCCCGTGCTTGATAGCACCCCAGTTTGAGGAATCAGCTGTTTTAACATTACACGAACCACTTATTTCAACTTTCTGCATTCTTCCAGTTAAGTATGAATTAAACCATTTGTGCACTGCCCCACTCAAACCATAATGATTTAGCTTATCTAAAAGAATTCCATGATTTACACAATCAAAGGCCTTTGAGAGATCACAAAAAATACCAATGGGTGATGTCCGGTTATTCAGAGCATTTAATATTTGATCAGTGAAAGCATATATAGCATTTTCTGTTGAAAAGCCTTTCTGAAAACCAAACTGACATTTTGTTAGTACTTTATTTTTACAAATATGGGAGGCTACTCTTGAATACATTACTTTCTCAAAAATTTTTGATAGAGCTGTCAGAAGAGAGATTGGGCGGTAGTTGTTGACGTCCGACATATCCCCCTTTTTATGCAATGGTTTTACAATGGCATATTTCAGTCTATCAGGGAAAACACCCTGCTCCAAAGAGCTATTACATACGTGGCTGAGAATTCTACTTATCTGTGGGGAACAAGCTTTAAGTACTTTGCTGGAAATGCCATCAATTCCATAAGAGCTTTTACTTTTCAGTGAGTTTATTATTTTACTGATTTCAGAGGGAGAGGTTGGTGGAATTACAGCTGTTTCAAACTGTGCAGGTATGGCCTCTTCTATTAATAGCCTTGCCTCTTCTAGTGAAGATCTAGATCCTATTTTCTCCACAACATTTAAAAAATGATTATTCAAAATATTTTCAATTTCTGATTGTTTGTTAGTGCACTTGTCATTCAATTTTATTGCACTAAAGTCTTCCTGTGCTCTTGGTTGCCCTGTTTCCCTTTCAATAATATTCCAAATTGCTTTAATTTTATTATCAGAGTTACTGATCTCAGACATGATACACATGCTGTTGGACTTTTTAATAACTTTTCTTAGTACCGCACAATAGTTTTTATAATATTGAACAATTTCGGGGTCAGTACTCCATCTTGCTGTTAGATACAGTTCTCTTTTGCGGTTGCAAGATATTCTTATTCCTTTAGTTAGCCAAGGTTTTTTATATGTTTTCTTGGAATTATGTTTAACTATTTTCTTGGGAAAACAATTTTCAAATACCCTTAAAAATGTATTGTGAAATAAGTTATATTTCAAGTTTGCATCGGGTTCCTTATACACTTCATCCCAGTCTAGCTGCTGTAGGCTTTCCCTAAAGTTTGCAATATTTATATTGTTAATTGAACGCACTGCTTTGAAAGTCTGATTTATTATACTGCATGGAGCTATGTCATGTACTGTAACAAGCTGTGCACTATGATCTGAAAGACCATTCTCAACAGGATAAGCATTTATGTCCTTAAACTTATCTTGGTCTATAAAAAAGTTATCTATCAATGTACTGCTGTTCTTTGTTATCCGAGTAGGAAAATCAATGACGGAGCTCAAATTGAAAGAACTGAGTCAGTTTAAAGTGATTTATTTTATTTTTAGAAATTTAATTCTGGATTAATTTTCTTTCTTGTTTCATTGAATGTCATTACTTTGCTCCAATGCTGATTAAAAAATGCTGGTAATGTTTTTCTGTGTTATTCTAATATATGAATAGCAATTGAATTTCTCATTTGCAACCCAAGTGAGAAATCATTACAGTTTCCTATAAACAAATAAAATACTGACTTATGTTCAGAGTCAAGTAATTGTTTTGAAGAACAAGATTTTTGCCTTTGAGTGTTATATTTACTTAAAAAGCTGAATAAATATATGTATACCGCATCCATATGTAAGAGAACATTTATTACAAATCTGTTCAAATACAACAAAAATTTGTAAGTTGAAAGACTTTAATGTTGTTTCACAAAACTGTCTGTTTTTAAGCACGGCATTAGATTGTTGTAGTCAGTAATAAGGCTAGTAATAATCTTGGACTTAAACTTGTATGAACATCACTGTCTACTTGCAGTAGCCACCAGAAAGATCACGGGAGGCGCACATCAGCACGGCGCGTCACAAATAATAGTTGCCGCAAATAGAGTCCCATCCAACAGAGGGCACGTGAGAATTTGGCTGCGACCTCTGCCAGTGGATCAACAACAACTCGGGCAGCACGGGCTGCTGATTCAGTTCACATTGGGCATGCCTAGGACACAGTTCCCGGTCTACGCTAAGTGAAGTGCAACGGAAACGTGAACCGTGTTACTACACAATTGGCGATGAGTAGGGTCATTCTTTCGCGTGTTGCGTCATTATTCCGGTTTCGCAGCTTATCCACGGCATGGAGAATTTAGTGCGCGTTTTGGTTGAGCAGCAGACAGAGCTCATGGCAACCATGAAACAGGTGCTTCCGGCATTGTTCTCCATGCAGTCTGCTCCAGCGACATTCCCTCCTCCCATTCCCCCGTATGATGAGACGGCAGAAGATTGGGACGCATATGAACATCGCCTTTGGCAGCATTTCCAGGCTTTTCATGTTGCCGATGCGGAGGTATGTCATGCTCTTTTCTTGTCTTGGATATGTCCCTCACTGTATCAAGTTTTGTGGCAGCTAGCGCCATTGCAGGAACCCTCATCCTTGTCTTTTGACGCATTGTGTTCATTGCTGTCTTCATATTATCGCCGCCGCACGCATGTTGTGGCGGCTAGGGTCGAGTTTTATCAATGCAAGAAACAGCCCCATCAGTCTTACCAGGCGTGGGCCGTTGCCCTGCAGGGTCTTAGTCGCAAGTGTCATTTTGTCATGGAGCAATCGCAAGAGTCGTATGCCCACATTATGGTGTGTGACGTCATTGTTCGTTCGGTCCCTGATAGGGAGGTCTGGCATTGGGCCCTGCAGTTAGAAGACCCTTCCCTTGAGGAAGTCCTGTCCATTACTCAATTGTATGAAGTCTCTCACACCGCACATCAACAGCTGGAAGCACGGTGTGATGTCGTGGTGGTTCAGGGCAGCGTGGCCGCATCCACTGCGTCCGGGGTGGACGACGTGCGAGGGGTACAATCCGGCAGTACGGCCCCTCCCGCACGGTGCGTAAACAGAGTTCCAGCTGCCAGCCCCTGTTACCATCCTGTGCATCGTGCTATATACATCATGATTGGTCAGAGTGCCCCCAGTGTTGGGCCATGTGTCGCAAAGGTAATAAAAAAGGACACATTGCTAAAGTTTGCTGCTCATCCTCAAAAGAATCGAAGAAAGCAGGTACAGAGGACATGGACGTTGACATTCAGGAAGTTCCATCGGGCCAGGCTCCCGATGCATCGGCACACAAACTCTTTATAGAGGTGTCGGTTCGGTCGTGCCGACTACAACTGCAAGTAGCTACAGGTGCAGCAGTTCCTTTGTTGAATGCACAAACTTACTCCGACCTTGGGTCGCCCCCGTTGGCCCCAGTTTACCGGCGTCTATGCGGTTATGGTAAACAGTTCATTCCCCTACTGGGTCAATTCACTACTGACATGACTTAGAAATCAGTCACTCGGCCTATTACTTTTATTGTTGTCAGTGATGAGAGCTCCACTAACCCTTTTGGCTTGGATGCCTTTCAAGCTTTCAGTTTTTCTATCGCTGACACCATACAGTTGGTCTCTGAAGATGTTAACTATCAGTCATTGGAATCTTTGACTTCTGACTTTCCAGATATCTTTGAGGAGGGCCTGGGGCATGTTTCAGACATTGAAGCTCACTTAACGTTGAAGGCGTCGGCTCACCCGCGCTTACTACGCACGAGGCAGATCCCCTTGGCTCTCTGCCCTCAGGTAAAAGAAGATCTAGACCAGCTGACAGCCATAGGGGTCGTTCTTGGCATTTCTTCTAGTGAGTGGGCTTTGCCCCTCATTATTTTCAGGAAACCCTCGGGAAAATTACGTCTTTGTGGCGATTTCAAGGCCACCATTAATTCCCAATTGGTGGTGGACATCTATCCTTTGCCTCATGCTGATGAATTGTTCTATGCCATGACGGGAGGCCAATATTTTTCGAAAATAGATCTTTCAGAGGCTTATCATCAGATACCACATGATGAGGACTCCAAACAACTGGCAGTCATCAACACCCCGTTTGGCCTTTACCAATACCAGCGATTGGCCTTCGGAATATCCAGTGCCCCGGCGATATTCCAGCATTATCTTGAGCACGTCACGTTGACAATCCCTCATTGTATTAATTACCTGGACAACATAATTGTCACAGGCCGCAGCACGAAGGAACACTTGCAGAACCTTCGCACCCTCTTTCTCAAATTCAGGTCCGTGGGCTTGCGTTGCAACCTGCATAAGTCAAACTTCTTCCAACCGTCCATTGAGTATGTGGGCTACACCATCTCTTGGCTCGGCATCCAGCCACTAGGAAGTTTAGTCCAAGGTATCGTCGACCTTCCTCAGCCCGCTTCGCTGAAGGAGTTACAAGCTTTTTTAGGCAAGATTGCCTATTACCACCGGTTCTTTCCCAGGGCTTCCACCATAGCACACCCCGTGTACTGCCTTCTGCACAAGGGTGTTCCTTTTTATTGGTCGCCTACATCCAAGCGAGCATTCACCTCGTTGAAGGGCCTCCTCATGTCAGCGCCTTGTTTGGCTACTTTTGACCCCAATAAGCCGTTGGTCTGGCTACAGATACTTCGCAGTATGGGGTGGGGGTGGTCCTGGCCCATCGCAATGTGGATGGTTCCTAGCACCCACTGGCGTTTGCGTCTAAAACTCTTAGTCCAGCGCAGGCCCATTACTCCCAGGTGGAAAAAGAGGCTTTGGCCATTGTCTATGCTGATACCAAGTTCCACCCTTTCTTGTATGGCATGAAGTTTCAGTTAATCACTGACCATGAGCCATTAATATCATTATTTGACCCCGCCTCTCAGATTCTGGATAGGGCAGCCCACAGACTACAGCACTGGGCCTTGTTACTCTCTAAGTACCATTATGACATTCATTTTCGCCCTACCTGACAGCATGCCAACGCAGACACTCTTTCCCGTCTTCTGGTGGGCCCGGATCCTAAGTTCGATTGAGAGGAGATTATGTGTTTTCATTTGGATGTGGCGTCCCCCCACATGGTTGATGGCTTCCCAATTACTAGTTCTAGAGTTGCCAGGGAAATGGCAGCTGACCTGGTTCTCTGGCATCCCGATCTCCAGGCCGGGCCTCGGACCCTCTTCGTAATTATTTTGTTCTACGAGACCGCCTCTCCGTCTTGGAAGGAGTTCTCCTTCTGGATACCGATAATACAGCTCCTCACGAGGTTGTTCCTGCAAGTTTGCGAAGGGAAGCCCTCGAGTTATTACATGAGGGGCACTGGGGTGTTTCCCATACTAAAACCTTGGCTAGCAGAAATATGTTCTGGCCCGGTATTGACAGAGTAATTGAGCACTTGGTGGCCACCTGTTCCCAGTGTGCAAGCCAACAGGCATCTCCCAGGTAGCATTCTCTTCATGGCCGCCTGCAACCCAGGCATGGGAAAGGGTTCACATCGATTTTGCGGGCCCATTTCTCAATGGCTCATTGTCATTGATGCTTTTTCCCGATTCCCATATATGGTTCACTGCTCCTCAACCACTTCAGAAGTTGCAATCCAGGCACTAGCAAAAATCTTTTCTGTGGAAGGTCGGCCAATCACCCTGGTCTTGGACAATGGACCTCAGTTTATTTCACAGACCTTCCAGGATTTTTGTAGGCGCTTCGGTATTCAGGACGTTTGCTCTCCCCTCTTTCATCCACAATCGAATGGGGAAGCTGAGCGCATGATGTACACATTTAAGACACAGATGAAAAAGTATGTGCACGAATTTCCTGCGGAGCAGGCATTGACGTTTTTCCTGACAGCATACGGGCCACACTGATGGGAGAATGCACCCCTGCAGAGCTCCTCCATGGGCGCCAAACTAGGACTCTGCTGCACCTCCTCCAGCCTGGTCCTCACCAGTATTCGCAAAACGGAGTACCTGGCTTTCCACTAGGTATGTTGGTCTGGGCACTTGGGTTTAGTCGCAATCCACGTTGGATACTGGCGGTGGTCCTGCGCCGAAATAGCGGTCAGATCTACACCTTACAGGCAGGGGAACAGGAGGTACGTCGTCACCAAAATCAGCTACGTCCACATTTGGGCTCCCACCCTCCGACCCCTTGGGCACTTGCTTCCCTATTGCCAGCACCTGTGTTGGTTTCTCTGGGGACGTCACCGCCCCTCCCTGCTGTGACTCTGCCGCAGTGTGATGGTTCTCAGCCTTGGCAGCCTCCAGTAGCTCCAGCACCAGCATTGACATTGTTAGAGATGCCCCGGCGGGAGCTGGCCCCCCTCGCAGGCCCGGTTTCTCAGGAGGCTGGTTCACCTATAGTCGTCCTTTCCCCATGGTCCCTGCCACTGGGTCTTGACCCTCCCGAGGTGGACCAGGATCCGGAGTTCGATGGCTTGTCTCCCTTTCTGTAGTGGGTTCCGGTGGTGGTATGACAGGGGCCTCTTTGTGTGGGTCACTTCCAGCTGTATTCGAAGGTTCCGGCTCGAGGGTTGGCAGATCCTCTCGACTCTAGCCTTCCGATGGACATGGAGGTCATTGCTCCTGCCCAACGCTCCACCTTCTGATGCAGTGGATCACAGTGGCTTCACCCCCCAAAGGAGGAGGAGTGCAGTAGCCACCAGAAAGATAGCGGGAGGCGCACATCGGCACGGCACGGCACGGCACGGCACGGCACGGACGGTAGTTGCCGCAAGTAGAGTCCCGTCCACCAGAGGGCATGGGAGAATTTGGCCGTGACCTCTGCTGGTGGATCAACAACAACAACAACTCAGGCAGCACAGGCCATGCCGATTCAGTTCACATCGGGCATGCCTAGGACACAGTTCCCGGTCTACGCTAAGTGAAGTGCGACGGAACGTGAACTGTGTTACAACACTACTCATAGCAGAAATTCCTGGCAATGTAGAAGTAAAGCTATCTTTAGTAAACAATGGAACAAATTATCAGGAGAGAGGTATGAGCGCCCATGATAGGAAACACAAATAACAAACAAATTCCAAATTATCCATTATCCATGATCGGGTGTAACTGGGTGTCAGACTACAACTTTAACCCAGACACCTAGCACACAGCTTCAGTTTGTCATAAATGTTCAGTACAGTGAACTCCTTACCTGAAGTAATGTATTTCTATCCATCTTTATAGATACTCCATAATATGGGGATGCCCGTTTGATATTTACTAGGAGGAGAGAAAAAATTAATTCATTCTTGGTATGAAAAGAAATGTTGTCTATAAAGGAACAGGATAGAGAATACAGTTCCTTTATCCCCATTCTGTTGTTTGATACATTCCTGTCTGTGCTGTGAATGGTGTGCCTCTTTATTTCTTACTTCCTATTACACAACACAAAAATGAATTCATGATAGTTGTCCATAATATCTTGCAGAAGAACCACAGTATATACTGACTCTCTCATACACAAGTAGCTTGACTTGAAAACTATACCTACTGTGTTGCACCTTGTTGGAAGATATGGGCAGAATCTGATGAAGTGACCAGCTTTTAGAGCACATGATAAAATTAGGGTTTGAGTAAATAGAAAATCATCAAAATTTTAATTATTCTGACACTTACTGTCTCACCTATCAGATAAAGAAACCACAGTTTGTGAAAATTAGCCAATCTATCAACTTCTGAATGCATATGCACCATCTTGCAGTACTGATTAATTTTTTGCTGTTCTTTCTTAGACACTTACCTAAATTAGAATATACAATAACAACCTCATTACTTCCATTAAGATGAGCTCTGCTTATTGTATCTGCATCAACATCAGTCCAGAAAATGGAATCTGTCTTAGAATCCCATGCCAATGCCACAGCTGACTGAACACCATCAAGTGGAATGACCATATCAACACTGTTGTTGCTGTCAGCATGAAGTTGACGAATTCGCAGATCTTTCTTTCTTGCAAATAGTAGGAGCTCATCCTGAGAAGCATCACACGTTCTCCTACGAATAATTATAAAACTCGTAAATTCTCTCAGTGTATCACAGTACTTAACTATGTGATATTCTTATGCTATTATGAATAAAACCCCAACAAAAGTGGTATAAACACAGAAAAACAATGCTCCCAGAGAGGAGGGCAAGCGTGCACACGCACACATGCGTGCGTGCACGCACTCTCTCTCTCTCTCTCTTTCTCTCTCTCTCTCTCTCTCTCTCTCTCTCTCACACACACACACACACACACACACACACACACACACACACACACACACACACACACACACACACACATATTTAATAGCTATGCAATGAGCAAGTTTCATGTGTCTATTGACTGCTCGGGGACACTCCTATATAGTGAGCTACTGTCTTTGTTGACATGATTTTGTATATTTCAAATTCTTTCACACCAAAACACTAAAAAGTAAAGGAGATAGCTGTAGTGCAGATCAAAGTACAGTTTGTTCCTTGATTTTACTTTTATTCTCTATTTTTCCTTGTTGTGAAGACAGTGTCATAAGTTGGAAGACATAGAAATATGAAGTTTAAATACATGATGTATATAGTAGTAAATCTGTTTAACTACACAAGGCTCCCCTTGATGCAATACATGACAAATGTGAGGGTTAAATGTTGACTTAACTTATCTATGTGTTAAGTAGCTATTATCTACCCGAGACTGAAACAGAAATGCCACCTTTATAATATGTTAAACGCTATAACAAAGTATATAACAGACACTTACTGAAATAAAATCTAATGAGTTTATTTTATTTTATAACAACCCATATTATTAGAATTTGCTCTTATTAATTTCATTCTGAAGCTATTCTTTACAATATTTAGGATTAAAATTTTCCAACATTTTTGGGAGATGACTATCAGTCACATACCATCTTCACAGATTTGAGTTAAAAAACAGTTTAACCCACAACATCACATCTGTCATGATTCACATAATGGCCATGTCTCACGCATAGACCTTGTCATGAACTCCAGCATACAACAAAGGATTTTTAGAAGCAAACATCCTAATAACAAGTGTAAACAGAGAGGTACTCTCTGCTGCTTTGTTTACATTTTTGTTATTAGTGAAATGAAATGTTGTGTGGCTAGGGCCTCCTGTCAGGTATACTGGTTGCCTGGTACAAATATTTTTAGTTGGCACCCCTTCGGCAACTTGAGTCTCAATGGGGATGAGATGATGATGAAGACAACACAACACCCAGTCCCTGAGTGGAGAAAAATCTCCAACCTAACTGGGAATCGAACCTGGGCCCCTTCACATGGCATTCCATTGTGTTGACCACTCAGCTACCAAGGTTATTAGTATGTTTGCTTCTAAAATTCCTGTGTTGTATACTGGAATTTGTGACATGCTCTACACATGAGACATGGCCATTATGTACGTCATCACAGATGTGATGTTGTGGCTGAAATTGTTTTAACCCTAATCCATGAAGATGGTCTATGACTGAAACAAGTTGATATTTGGGTTTCAAATATCAGCAGCTGATGGTGAAACATGCATTTTATACAATAAAATTTTCATAAATCAATATAATGTCCTCTCACCCGTCTGGTTGCCGTTTGAGTCCCATTGGACAAACACATTGGTAGCTGCTTCTGTTTGGTAGGCACATGTGTGAACAGGCAAAATTTCCATCAGGACCCATACATCTGTTTCGGTACTGTGGCTGTCGCTGAGGATGATAGCTGTAACAAATGTGCTTCAAGTTACAAAGATATCTACCTTTCTCTCTGTCTCACACAACACACTATATATGTCACATATAGGAACATCATGCACATGATAATTTTGGCAAACTTATTCTCACTTCTACAGTGCACTTCCTCTCACTGGTTTCCATTATTTTGTCATCAGCCTTATAACTCATTTCATGCTGCCCCATCCAGGGTCAACCTCTTCATCTAAGAATTGTATTTACACCCAAGATCCTCAGTTATTTGTTATATGAATTGCTGTTCACAACAGTTTAAATGCTACAGACAGAAAGTGCTAAGTGTACTATTTCTCCACAAATAGGCATTCTTACACTGCGAAAAACAGAGATTAAGCATTATATTTTTCTTAAGTAGAAAGAAAAACTATTAGGACACCATAACCAGATTGGCTGACTTTGACCCATTTTCAAAAAAGGTTTTCTGCTACACACGGTACTTCAATTTAATTACTTTACTAATTACATTACACTATTTATCTTTATTTTTTAGGCATTTCTTGACATTGACATTATTTTCAGTGGTGGTTTATATGACTGCTAACAGCAGGGGTAGCTATGGGGAGTCCAGTTACACCAAATGTCACCAACATCTAAACAGAACATTTTGAGGATGAAGCTTGGAATCAACCCAGTGGAAACCTACCATTCCATGTTGATGACACTTTCATCATATGGTCATGAACAAGGTGCTCAAAATATTGGTACATATGTCTCACATCATCCCCAACAATGAGAGTCTCAACCATGAACTTGAACATCGATGGGCAGTGTTCTAGAAGAACAGCTGCCTGGAGTGGCAAATTTGGAGCCCTGTGTGCTATACTGACTGTATGACCAGTGGAATCAGAAGAGGAACCACAGGAAGATGTGGCCATTGTGTTTATTACAGTTTATGACACATTATATGGAAAGGTAGGAGGAATTCTCCAATAACACCAAGTGAAGACAGGCTTCTGGCCACCAGCTTTAATATGGGTGCTGCTTGGCAGTGTCAAAGATGACCTTGAACTAGAAATTTGGGTTCTCTCAGATCCCCTGCCAATGTGGGTTGAAATGTATAGGGTACTCAGTGCACACTGTTGAAGATCACTGCCAAGAATACCAACAGCAGACCATACTGTGGCAGTCTAACAAGTTGGCAGTCACAGAACACATTCTATTGGAATTACACAGAATAGATTACGACCATCCTACGCTTATGACACAGATATCTAACTTTTGTACTGTGTCATTGAAGTATCTGTCGAGATTCAAGTAAGGGAACCACTGATCAATTGTGACAGTGTCTATATCCTTAGTAAAGCCTGCTAACTTGCACATAGTCTGATGAAGGAAGGAAATATCCCACAATGAACTGTCTTTGGGAGCAGGCAGAGTAACAGCAGATATGCCACCATGTCTTGTCCCTGGACACGAGCCTCAGACAGAGTGACCTGTTGGCAAGAGGAGATGCTGGACATGTGCCCTCCCTTAGGCATGAACTGAGGATGGTAGGGAAGAGACACAAGCACAGTGCCAGCTTCTAAGCAGTCAGTTCATCAACACATCTGATGATGGCAGCATTGTCAGTTTTTGAAATACTATGCCCATTGAACACTGACACCTAACCATTCAACTGTGAACAATTTCATCCTTAACAATCAACATAAAATGGATATGGAGCCAAACCATACTGTAAAATTACTATCATTAAATGGGTAAAACTAATGTTTAATCCATAGAGGCAGTAGCCTTCCTCTGTGTCTATAAAGGAAGAAACAGGTGTACAGCAGTGACAAAGGTCCACTTATATTTTGCCATGATCTTTGTACTGGGAAGCCATTAAAAATGAAAATAAATAAGTAAATAAAGAAAATAGCTTTTTGAAAAGGTTCCTATGGTGAAAGCAAGTACCAATGGCTCATCTAAGCACCTCAATCAGGTCACCGATGCCTAATATCACAATGTCGGGGCCATCCCCTCACAAAATCATCAATGGGTATGAACAACTGATACTGTAGGCATCCAAGACTCTTGATTTCGGTGTAGTATACAAAGAAAAGTCAAATGAAAATGAGACAGAGGGAAAAATAAGTAAACTGTTTATTATTTCAAGAACAATCACCATAACTGTTGATAGATTTATCACACTGTGAGACAAAAACAGTCGGTGCATTCATGCAAAAATAATTGTCAATGCCTACAGAACCATGAGTGTGCCCAGGCATGCAAATCAATGGTCATGAATGTCTTTCTTCAGGGCTGCAAACATATAGAAATCACAGGGAGAGATTGGTGCAGTGTGGAGGATTTGTAAGAGCTTCCCAGCAAAACTTCTGCTGAATAGTTGAAATAACCTTAGCAAAGATTACTTACTAGCTGCTACTGAATGGCAAGTCAAGACAGAAGGTGACTAGGTTGAGTCTCAAGTGAAACATAGGAGGAGAGGGCAAATCTCTAGAAACTCCATTGTCACCTGAAGAAGTGGGAAGAGCAGTGTGAGAACAAAGAAAATAAAGCAGCACACCCTGATGACATATGAACTGAACAAATAAAGCAGTTTGGTCCAAAAACTAAAGAATAGCTAGTCAGGATTCCAAACAAATGTTTGGAAACATTTCAGATTCCCAAACTGTTGAGTAAAGTGCAAGTAGTAAAATTACTAAAGCTGGCATAGAGCCAACAGATCCAAAAACAATCCATTCTATTTTCTTAATCTGCCATCTATATAAGTTATTTGGAACAATCACACTGTCAAGAATGGCAGCCAAAACCGACACAAGACTTATACCTGAACAAGCTGGATTCAGACCAGGGAAAACATCTTGACTTAACACATTGAAGATTTTGAAAGGAAACTGACAATAGCTGCTCTCTTTGTTGACCTTCCTGTTGCATATGATACAGTAAACCATCAACATCTCCTCACAAAATTATACGAAATAACAAAGGACATTCAACTGCCTTACTCGTTAAGACGCATATTGCAGAATTGAAGATTCTATGTTGCCCTCCAAAGGAAGAAAAGTAAATGGAGAAACCAAAAGAATGGATTACCACAAGGTAGTGTTGTTTCCACTATTTTGTACAAAATGTACACAAATGACCAGCCACACCAGCAGGAAATAAAGAGATACGTATATGAAGATGGTACTGCCACTATTGCTCAAGGAAGAACATTTGGAGAGCTTGAAAGAAAACTGACACAGTATTTGCATTTGCATTCCTTGGGGGGCTACTATGATGAAAAGAAAAAAAAGAAAAAAAAAACACACAAATATGTTCATTCCACCAGTGTAATAGAGAAGTCTCAAGACAGTTGGAAATAGAACAGAGAGGGGTTAGGTCACAACTACATTGTGCACTGTTATTTAAAAAACACTGCACTGATCTCAAAGGAAAAATATGTGCAAGAAAAATATCATGTGTAAACTGACTGGTTCAACATGGGGAGCACAATCTAAAGTTCTTCAGTCATCAGCAATGGAGGTGTTTTGCAGCCAGAGAATATGTGGCACCAGTGTGGGAGGTGTCTAGCCACCCTAAACAAGTAGATGTCACTTTAAATGAGACTGTCAGGATTGTCACCAGAGGCCTGCACCTGACCATAAAATGTACCCACCTGCAGCCACAGCACCACAAAACATTAGGCACAAAGCAGCCAGTGAAATAGAGGGAAGAAAGCAAGAAACTGGCCCGTGGCACTTAATACATAACCACCAAACTGTTACAATTTATCTTAAGTCAAGAATGAGCTTTATCAAACAGAGATTACTGCCAGAAGGCCAACCTAAGACATGTCAACTATCTTTATAGTTGGACTTTCTGCAAAATACAAACTTGCACCCCAAAGAGGAAATCACACAATGGGAGCAATGTAAATATAGTACACTGAGAGCACTGAACAGATAATAAAAAGGAGTTCCAAAATGCAAAGTAAACATGGTTAAGTGGGGCTACTCTGAAGATGACCAGTGTGAATCTGGAAAAACACAGATGATTGAACACCTGCTAATGTGCCCACGGATGGACCACGTTTACACTGAGGAAGATCTATTATTGTGCAATGATAAGACCATGAAAGCTGCAGAATTTTCAAGGAAGAGATTTTAGATGCTCTTGCCCCAGCACAGAAAGTAAGTACCTTGGAAACACATGGGTCGGTATTATCCTGCTACATAATGGTGACATCCTTCAACATTCCTGGATATTCAGACTTGATAGTGTGCTTCAATTTTGAAACATGCCCACATGTACACAGGCCCACATGTCTGTGTTATGACATTCAGGGTGCACCGCCCTTCCACAGTGTGCTTTAATTTCAGTACCATGTAGCCACATCATATACCACAACTGTGTGTCCATATTTCTCACCTTATTTATCACAACAACAAAAAAATGCGTTAAATGCCTGTATACTCTTAGCGCAATGCTTTGAGTTGTGCATTGCTCATTGTGTTCTTTTTTTATTCTGAAATGAGCGAAGAGACTAATACTGGTCCATCACAGAATTTAATTACAACCTTCACAACCCCCGGAATGATCAGTGATACTAGAGGGACATCCCTTACAAGTTCTGAACTGCATGTAGTGTGTTTTTTGAGATAAGATAGTTATAAAAAAAATGGGTAGTGGAGACTATTAGAGACAGCGCTGGTGGCTGACGTCTGCATGTGCTCGGGTGCAGTTCGGCATAATCATCTTCTGCTGCTGGTCTGGATTAGCAATCACTGGCGCCCCTAGCAGCTGGCAACCCATGTCGGCAGTTCCTATGTGAGTGACACATGTGCTTTTTATATTTTTTTAAATAAAAAATGCATGAATAAGCCTCAAACGAATAATTGGGAGTACACCTTATTATAAATTCTTAGGTGTTTATACTGATAAGATACTGGAATGGAAGTCACATGTTACAGATCATCTTAAGAATCTGGGAAGATTAGGGATAATATCTGAGTTTGGAGATGACTATGTTAAATAGTTGACTTTCCTATTTTTCATTCACTAATGTCTTACGCTACCGTATCCCACGGCAACTTGTCATTGAGCCAGAATGTGTTGGCTGCACAGAAGCCTGTAATAAGAATAATATGTGGTGTCCACTCTTGACACTCTTGTAGACATCTCTCTAAACAGTTTGAGCACACTGACAACAGGTCTCAGAACATTTACTACCTTATGAAGTGTGCTATCAACAATCAACTACAATACTTTCTGAAAACAGAAGTTCTACAGCTGTAATGTATTGTTTATTTTACTCAGTTATACTTCACTCTCTGAAATTAGTTTCAGAGTTGCAGCCCAATTCTCAGATGCTAAATCTTTGTTTAACTTCAGGCTACAAATCAAATAGCTGCAACTGAGGAGTGTGCAAAGCATTAATAGTTTAATGGTCACACATGCTGTTGTGACAGATTTCTGTTTCCTGTTTTATTCACATGACAAATAGTGGGAGGCTTGAGGGCCAATCTGATGATTATTAGATGCAACACAGTGTGCCAATAATACTTCATGTCATATGCCAGCAAGCGGAATAATTTAAAGGTTTCTACCCTGTGATAATTTTAATATCACAGCACAAGAGCCTTCAATAGTATGGTTTCTAAGACAATCCAAGTGGTTAGCTGATGGCATTAATAACATGATGCTGGGACTTACAGAGGGCAGTTCCTCACTGTAATGTTCATGGCCTTTGCATGTATCTAGTGTTATGACTGGTGTTTGTTTTAACATTAACCACATATAGATAATCCCATCTTAGCATCTTCTATGCGAGATGGCAATGTAAGCAAATATCGTCTTTAGAATAGCATGACAAGGAGTTCTGGCATAACATAATGTAGTGTCATTTGATGTCTTGCATATTTGACACAGTGGGCTGCAGTGTGGTAGCTTTTAGTAACTGTGTATTCTCTCATCAAACATTTACATGGACTGATGTTTGAAAAAAAGTTAAAATTTTAGGGCGTCAGCTCCCATGGCAGATGCTAACTGGTACTGTTCTCCATGTTTTCTTAATCCATATCATCTACAATTTGTACAGAAACTAGATGGCAGTTATAAGAGTCGAGGGACATGAAAGGGAAGCAGTGGTTGGGAAGGGAGTGAGACAGGGTTGTAGTCTCTCCCCGATGTTATTCAATCTGTATATTGAGCAAGCAGTGAAGGAAACAAAAGAAAAATTTGGAGTAAGTATTAAAATCCATGGAGAAGAAATAAAAACTTAGAGGTTCGCCGATGATATCGTAATTCTGTCAGAGACAGCAAAGGACTTGGAAGAGCAGTTGAACGAAATGGATAGTGTCTTGAAAGGAGGATTTAAGATGAACATCAACAAAAGCAAAATGAGGATAATGGAATGTAGTCGAATTAAGTCGAGTGATGCTGAGGGAATTAGATTAGGAAATGAGACACTTAAAGTAGTAAAGGAGTTTTGCTATTTGGGGAGCAAAATAACTGATGATGGTCGAAGTAGAGAGGATATAAAATGTAGACTGGCAATGGCAAGGAAAGCGTTTGTGAAGAAGAGAAATTTGTTAACATCGACTATAGATTTAAGTGTCAGGAAGTCGTTTGTGAAAGTATTTGTATGGAGTGTAGCCATGTATGGAAGTGAAACATGGACGATAAATAGTTTAGACAAGAAGAGAATAGAAGCTTTCGAAATGTGGTGCTACAGAAGAATGCTGAAAATTAGATGGGTAGATCACATAACTAATGAGGAAGTATTGAATAGGATTGGGGAGAAGAGAAGTTTGTGGCACAACTTGACCAGAAGAAGGGATCGGTTGGTAAGACATGTTCTGAGGCATCAAGGGATCACCAATTTAATATTGGAGGGCAGCGTGAAGGGTAAAAATCGTAGAGGGAGACCAAGAGATGACTACACTAAGCAGATTCAGAAGGATGTAGGTTGCAGTAGGTACTGGGAGATGAAGAAGCTTGCACAGTATAGAGTAGCATGGAGAGCTGCATCAAACCAGTCTCAGGACTGAAGATGATAACAACAACAACAACAACAACAATCATGTGTTTACATTATGATTGCAGTAGTAGAAGATTAAAATTTCATAATGAAATTTGAAAGAATGGATACAGTTTGTTCCTTTTATTTAGTAGTTAATGAGGACTATGATACACTATTTTGTGGCAGCATGTTTGAATACATTACATTGTGACTATACCATTTGCTGTGGATGATTTGCATCGATACGGGATGGGAAACTAGTGACACCTACTGACTTCCTGAAATCTTGTCTGTAGTACATGCATTCAGTGAAGTTTCATCTGTTAAACGTATCACACATATAATAAGATTATGCCATATCTGATATATGACTATGTGTCAAGTGGATGTTACCCAAGTATGTCAGTGAAATTTTGCTTTGTAAGCATTTTTAGTGTGGATGTGATAAAATAAAAAAAAATACTTATTGCAGTATTAAGAACTGTGCATGTTACATAATGTTAATGTTATTTTCATGACATACTTCTTAATACTGCAATGTTCTGTAGGTCTTGTCTGAAAATGAATGGCTACTTTCAAAACTAGTCACCAGTACAAGCTACCTGCAACTAGGACAAATTTAAATAAAGGATTATTAAATCTAAGCTGCTGGTTGATCCACAACAAAATATTGGAATTACATAAATTATATATAGCAAGTGGAGGCAGGGAAACACACATACAAAAGGATTTAATTTTTATTAGCTTTCAGAGCCAGTGGGCCCTTCTTCTGGCAGAAGGGTTGAATAGGAAGGAAGAGGGTGAAGGAAAAGGACTGGAGAGGTTTAGGGAAAGGGGTACAGTTCAGAAAAGTCACCCAGAACCCCGGGTCAGGGGAAACTTAATGGATGGCATGAGAAGTCTTTCCTTCTCATCCTATCTGGTAAGTGTCCCATGACCCAGGTTCCAGATGACTTTTCTGACCTATACCCCTTTCCCTAAACCTCTCCAGTCCTTTTCCTTCACCCTCTTCTTTTCCCTTCAACTCTTCTGCCAGAAGAAGAAGCCACTGGTTCCCAAAGTTTGTAAAAGTTAAATGCTTTTGTGTGTGTCTTCTCCTGCTACCACTAGGTAAGTAGATTTTTTTATCTATCCATTTACATTATATTATCAATAACTGATTATTTTCATTGTTATAAATAAAAGGTTAACCTGTTGCCATGTTTTTCACAGAGAAAGTGTAATATAATTGAGGTATTCTCTGGACTTAATTGCAACAATGGAAATCAGGATACAAAGCATCAAATATTTGACATTGTGTTTTCATTCATTTCAATCCCTCATACACGGACAAAATTTCAGGCAAATAGAGACAGCATGATGTTGTTTTAGAATAAATGATGCGATAATGTACTTTGTACGGCTTACATACTGATTTGAACTGATAATACAGTACCACACTTAAGTTGTTCTTCTATCGATCACTGTATAGCATGAACAAGAAAACAACATTTTCCATATTTGACTATTAAACAGTCATTAAATCTAAAAGGACGTACTTAGACTGTAAAGTAACAAAATATATTTTCATTCAACAAAAATAATTAGTTTTCAAAGCAACAGCACACGGCAAAGGTGTTCCTGAAGGCATTATATATACAAATGAACATAAGGCATAATAATCCTCCTTAAAAACCTAGTATTAACACAATCATCCACAAAGTGAAAGAAATGCATTCAGTCAATTATATACATATGTAGGACATAACAGTGTCCTCAACAATGATCTGCAACAGTCTAGGCATGGTTACTACCGATCATGTGTCTATTTTTCATCCTGAGCAGCCATTGTCTATCGCACAAGAATAAGTGTCAACAATATTCTTCAGAATTTCTGCATTGTCTTCTCGAAGGAACTTGAGTATTGCAAAGTGTGTTGAATCATATTATTTTTTTTGTTCTTTTCTTTTCTTTTCTTTTCTTTTATATAAGCTATGTGTAAACTGAATGGGTTATAGGCGCCAACAAAGGTAATTAATTAGTTGTTTTGTGGCAAGGATAATGTTTTGGTGCATTGTTGGATGTCTGTATGAAACAAAATCAGCTCTTCAGTTTATTAATTCCTGTATCTTAACCCTTTTGTTTCAATAAGTGGTAGTGTACAGACGTATGCTTGGATCCATGATACCAGCATTGTTAAAAATGCATATTTCAACCGAACATTAAAAGTGTTATAAAAAGTTAATAGGAAAGCAAAATTTATTTGTGCATTTACAATATCCACTCCTATCTGTTCATCATTTACTAACTGCCAACATCATGCAACAAGAGGTTTGAAGCAGACAAGAAGATTTTACTCGATATCTGGAGGAGTGATCCTGCATCGACATTCTCACAATCAAGACCAGACACAATGGAATAAATGTGAAGCAGTATGTAATGCAAATTATGAATATTGACCTTGAATGTGTTGATACTGAAGGACTGTTGGTATTGGTATCACTTCAATTTCACCCAGGAGTGTGTACTGATTCATAAATTATCTTCAAATTTCTTTCAACTATTCTTTCTAATCAATTTTTTTCAATTATTCAAGCAATTATTAATCAATTTGCATCCCCTCACCACATATCGGTATTCAGAAGATATCTTTCTTCTTTGCATCCTAATCCCAGAACAAAATGTCTTCACCATCGCCATGTCCATCTTCTGCATAGGCAATGTGCATCCTCGTTTCTTTATTTGGTGAGGACAGAATATTCCTGCATAATTAGGCAAGATGGAAATGTGTTTCCATTGTAATACAAAATTATGTATTTCTGTATTCCAAGTAGTGTCTTTCCTTTGGTTTTGTGACGTAATATGGTGGTAAAGCTGATGCCTAGTCCTCAATAATATCCACTCCTTTCATGACCTAAAAGGGTACTGGATTCTTTCTGCAGCTCTGAAGCACTGAAACATATTGGTGCACGTTCTCAATGTTTTCAATATTTCTTAACATTTTTCCAGACAGGCTGAAGTTATGGCCACATCAATTGTATGAATGTCCCCAAACTGGAGACACATGTCGCATGGTTATGTTGTTTGATTCTGAAATCCCAGCACAAAATCGTACCATGTTCATATTTTTATTCTGCTCTCCACATGAATCCAATAGAAGTATAATAGTCTTAATATTGTTTGGTCCCTGGAGTTTCCTACTTATCTTCATAAGAAGGAACAAACAGAATTTGAATATTTATTGTCAAACCTTTGAGAAAACAATGAAATTTACTTGACTGGTCATTGTGACAGTGAACATTAAGCACATAGAACCACAGTAGCCTCTTACAGAATTGTACAGTAATACAGTAATGCTTAGTTTAGGTAGAGGCAGGTTCTGTGTGTAATCAAACTCAAGCACTATGATATCTGTGTTGTCAAGTTTGCCTGACCTCAAATACCTGTCCTTGAGTTTATTGTACTTCACAATCTTTACCTTGTGTTCTTCATATTCATCTTTATGAAGGTAATTTGCATTAACACTCAATATAACTTCACACTCCCAGCAGAAATTGCAGGTATCAGTTCTTTGTTTTTGAAATGAATATGTATTATTTTCCCTACAGAACTTACATTAAGTTTTATACTTTATCTGGAGAACCATATTCAGTTCATGGAGAAAATGATCTATAAATGCTGTGAATAATTCTGCAACACGAAGATCAGGTTTGTCAAAATATTTCCTTTCAGACTTGCCTTGGCAATAATGTAGTGGTTTGAAAGGAAACTGTTCCCAGAGAGAACAGACCATGCCCCAAATTTTCACTGCAGTTTTACACTGTCTGTTGCTGTGTTTCCCTCTTTTGTGTTCTACTGTAAGAGTAGTATCATTCAACACCTTTAAAACGGTTTTCAAACAACTCGGTAACTCGCAAGATACTTTGGAATAGGGATTTACAGACTACTGCCATATTATTGTTGTATTTTAGACGGTATATATAGGTGGAACTACAATTTTGGCCAGACCTAGGTGCATTAGATGTTCTAGATAGTGTTTTCCTGTCAATTATACTTAACATCAATGTATCTTGTGTGTTCTTATCAACTAAGGCCAAAATCATTCATGGATCTGTTATTGATCTGTTGGTCATATTTTTAGATAGCATTCCTTTGGGCAACATTTCTTAGTGACTGCAAATTTCTTAGAACAGACTTTCTTACCAGTTTTCTGTGAAACATTACACTGTCCTGAATTTCTCTTCTTCTTCATGGCCTCTTTCTTCCACTTTCCTTTCTGAATTTTGTGTTTCCTTACAATTAGGTGGTTCTCATGATCACACTCTGTACTGGATATACTATCGTAATCACTTCCTATATTTTGTTTACAGTCACTATTTACTTCCTATGCATGTTGGCAAATGTAAATTCCATGGTACAGTTATCTCATCTCTGACAAATATGTCTCAGCACAGTGCACACACAACACAGGCATGAGTGGCATGGAAGCTGCATACTGGCAGTGGCAGTCAGTGGAATGATGACTTGGAACAGGATGATCAAATGTTTTTAGAGGGCATTCTGTCTGTCGTAGAGTGGTGATAATTTGTGTGCACAGAGACAGGTTTGTACAGATGCAACTACTGTAGAAAATGGAAAAACGACTTAGTGTATATTAAGTTGTTTTTCCAGGAAACACCTCATTTCTAAAACGAACACATTCCACATTATATTGTGAGGTCCCAGCTATGACCCATGCAGTTAACTAACTATATCAGTGGTGTGTATCATACCTGCGAATATCCATTGGAAAGTGAAGACCTGAGTGGAGCGTGCGAAGACCAGTTCCTGTGTGTTTATTGGCAGTTGAAATACTTTTAGTGTTCCAGTCAGTCCAGTACAGAGCATCTTCAAATAATGTAAGGGCAAATGGATGAGGTAAACCTTTAGTAAGAACCTGAAATGGTATGCAATTATTATTTTAGACTGTTAATATTATCTTACATGCTATTTAGAATGTCATTTCCAACCACCCTCCATTTATTTCTCTTTCACAAAATTTACTATTATTAATATAGCCAACACAATATTCTTTCAAAATATTATCCTCTTCAGTTGTACATGAAATTGTATGATGAATTTACCTACAATTAGCTCAGACTTAAGATCAGTAATGGGATTATAACATTGTCCAACATTGTTTTTGCTCACTACCAATCTTAATCTCTCTTGTTACTAATTTATTTCAGAGCACCTTTTTATTTATATTTTTTGACAGGCTTTCATCATCTATGAGAAAAATAAATTTGCTATCACTTGTATGAATATTGACTATCTGCACATGTGCCTGTACTCAGCAGCTTTCTAAGTCCTTGCCCTTTAAAAAAAATGTATCTAGTCAATAAAATAGAAAGAAACTTCCACATGGGAAGAATATATTAAAAACAAAGATTCCAAGACTTACCAAGCGGGAAAGCGCCAGTAGACAGGCACAATGAACAAAACACACAAACACACACACAGAATTACTAGCTTTTGCAACTGATGGTTGCTTCTTCAGGAAAGAGGGAAGGAGAGGGAAAGACAAAAGGATGTGGGTTTTAAGGGAGAGGGTAAGGAGTCATTCCAATCCCGGGAGCGGATTGGGGAAAAAAGGACAGGTGTACACTCGCACACACACACACATATCCATCCGCACATACACAGACACAAGCAGACATATGTCTGTAATGTACAACATCCAAACAGTTAAAACTCACTCAGTCCTTATCTATGTACTGAATCTGACACTGTGATTAACAATGTACCACTTCTAACACACCCTTTCTGACACCTCCCCCTTCTTCTTTGTCTGTCCTCATCCTTACACAGCAAGTGGGTCTCTCTCATCCTGGCATCTGAGTGACCTGCCATTCCTTTTTAACCTTCCCCAACCTATGCCTCTTTCCTTCCCAACAAAGGAACTATTAGTTCTTAAAGTTAGGTAGTGTGTCGCTTCTATTTTTATTTGTGTCTGCTGGCAGTACTACACAGTTCATCTCCTGAAGGTAAGTGATAATGTACTACTGGCCTGCAATTCTGTCCCATAAATGTGACTGAAATCTCATATACTTGGAATGTGAAATACAGTTGTAGAGAGAACTGAAAATCAAAAATATGCCTAGGAACTTATATCCAGTTTGTGTTTTTGAGGGAAAGTTGCAGCAAAGAGAATAATTTGGTGACACAGTAACAATTTATTGTGCTTTTAAGCGTGCATGTAGAACTGGAAGACCTATCCTCCTGAGCTTCAATGATTAAAGTGCTTACAAAAACATTTTGGAAGTTTTCTACATCTACATACATACGCCACAAGATACAGTAGGTGCTTGGCAGAGGGTACCTTGTACCATGACTAGTCATTTCCTTTCCTGTTCCACACACAAATTGTGGAAGGGTAAGACAACTGTTTATGCACCTCTGTATGAGCCATAATTTCTCTTGTCTTCATGCAAAATATATGTTGATGGCAGTAAAACTGTTCTGCAATAAACTTCCAATACCAGTTCTCTAAATTTTCTCAATAACATTTGGTGAAAAAACATCATCTTACTTCCAGGAATTCCCGTTTGAGTTCATGAAGCATCTCTGTAATACTCATGTGTCGACTGAATCTACTGGTAACAAATCTAGCAGCCCACCTTTGAACTGTGTCGATGTGTTTCTTTAATCCGACCTGAAGGGGACCCTAAACACTCGAGCAATACTCAGCAATGGGTCACACTAGTGTTCTATAACAGGGCAGTTCAAAACATTCCAGAGCTTTGTTCACAAAATTTTTCCATGCTTACCTTTTATCATACATGGTATCCTTAGAAATACAGTTGTGGATTGGAGGAGTGTTCTTCTCACTCTCCTGTTCCTCCTATTATGAATTAAAAATAATGCCACAAATATTGTATGGACTGGAAATTGAGCTTCACCACGTGGCAACTCAAACTTGGAAAAAAATTCCCTGACAATTCCGGCTATGGGAAGCAAGATGGTGTTGTAAAAAGGTCTTGATAAATTAATGATGAGTGGGAGGGAGGGGAGCAGGAGTGAGCATCACACAGTAATGAGTTGTCTTTCCTCTCAGCTAAGTTACAGTAACCACAAGCAGTAGTTTGACTGCAGTTTATAAACTTCCATAATTCATACTGAGTAATATTCATGTAATTCACACACTTTCAAATTTTAAATTTTTTTGTGCTAACCTCACCCATAAATCATCAATCTACAATCATTTTGTTTGTGTGGAGTTTGCAGAATGTAAGCACCAAATTCTGAGTTTCATCCACTTTTCTAATCCAATGTGTAGATCTCACTTTCTGTAGCTTGTACACATATTGAATGACTGTAGGTTGATGTCTAGCGCTTAACAATCCAGTGATGATGAGGTCACGACGATGGAAAACATACTGTATTGGGGAAGGTCGAGTAAGAAAATCGGTCATGCTTTTTCAAATAAGCCATCCTGGCATAGGCCTTAATGAAGTTAGGAAAGCAACAGAAATTTTTTGTATTTTGATGGTTGGATGGGAATTTGAACCAACATCCTTCCAAATGCAAGTCCAGTACCTTATCATTGTGCCACATTGTTTGGTAGTAAAGTTAGAAATCAAATAATCAAACACATAAATGTCAAGTCCCTACCCTTGCTGTTATTTAATCATCTATTGACAAAAAACAGCAAGATGACTAATTCTACACCACAATAATTAATTACATGCTATATCTTGTGTGTCAATGCTGACTAAATTACATACTACAAATAAATATGTGATATTAGGTTTGCCCAAGATTTTTTTATTAAACTGTAGAGTGATAAATCAAAAACAGCACCTTTTTTCTTTCAGAGCCATCAAATTTTGAAGTCTCTATTACATGATGCTTGGCATCTGCCCAGTAAATTCTGCGCATGGCATAGTCAATGCAAAGTCCGTTTGGCCAAAACAGGGACTCACTTATGACAGCTCGTCTACTGCTTCCATCCATCTCAGCACGTTCAATTTTTGGGTTTGGACCTGTAAATTCAAGGGACTATCATGAAATATTATGAAAGTATAAATAGATTGTGATGGAAGTTAAGTGTATCAGTGTGCACAAATACTGTTAAATCAGATGCAACTGAGTAATAACAGTACAAAATATTATTTATTTGTACCCCAGTCTGTCCAAAAAATGAAAGCCTCTCCTGGATGCACAGCAATAGCTCGTGGTCGGTCTAAGTCATTTGATGCAATGATTGCACGATGAATTCCATCAAGTGTTGCTACTTCCACACGCCTTGTTTCAGAATCTGTCCAGAATAAAAGATTATGCACCCAGTCTACTGCAAGTCCACCAGGGCTCTCCAGACCCCATCGAATGACATCTAGAACACAGAAAATAATTTTAGGAATAACATATTTAATTTCTAGATAAGAAATTATAGCTGGTAACTTGCCAAACAAAAAAACAAGAAATGAGTGGACTTCAATGACTATTGGCTCATATATTCTAAAGTTTTGTTTGTACTGTAAAAATTATACATAATGAAAGTTCTTACTATCTTGATAGAAGCTCAACTAAACTACACGAATACTGTTGTACTCCAATAACTGGGGAACCTGATTCACAAGGACTTTAATGTGCATATATAGTGATTCAATTATAATTATACAAATGCAATACACATGTGAAAGTCTGAGAGGCTTATTGGATATAATAAGAAAAAAGATTTTCTGCTGGATCAGGACTCAAACCCAGATTTACTGCCTTTTGAAGGCAGTGTGCCACCAATGAGAGATTATCTGCATTTTGTGGCATGCACTCAGGAGAAGTAATAAGCCCAGAGTAATATAGTTGAATGTCTAGAAACCAATTATGAGGTTTATAAGAGCAATTCTCCTTTCCATCATGTAAATTTTCTTTAGCAATTCAGAATCATAAATGGTAAAATCACTGTCTTATGTGTAGTATACAGAATATTATCAGTGATTCAGTGCAGAAAATTATATTTGCTTTAATTCTTTACTCATGCATGCAACACTTATTTGTATTTCTAAAGGTGGATGAGTGTGGGATTCCTATGAGAGAGGTACATTGTATATTTATTGAACCTCAGTATCTGGATATCAATGTGTTACAAAGTGCATAAATCAGGTCAAACACCAATTGTCTCTCCAAAGAGTTATCAGGTGCATTTGCTCTGGTGTTTTGGCAGATATTTGCAATTTCACTTTTACAATCTGTAGCAGGAGACAGCCCAAACAAATACTGCTTATCATGCCTGTCATTTGATGCCCAGTATTGACAGAAAGTGTTGGAATATTCCCCATTACAAATAAAATTATTTTTAAAGCAGAATTTTACGTGTTTATTTGATTGATTGGTCTCAAATTAGTCTACTCCAATATTTGTTATCAGCATGAATTTATGGGAACAGTTAAACATGAAGAATAACCAGTACTCCAGCATCAATAGCATCATCCTGAACTGCGCTGACTGCTACTGCCATGCTGCAGTACGGCCCAGTCATTGCTAGAGTTTTACTGTCCCTGTTAACACATACCAATAAAATGAACATCACACCAGACTAATCTGAGATGGCTCTATCAAGTGGACACATAAAACACCATTTTAAAAATTATTTAGTTTTTAATGGGAAACAAACCAATGCTTTCTGCTGACACTGGGCATCGCATGAAAGATATGATGAGCAATGTTTGTTTGCGCTGACTCCAGCTACAGACCGCAAAACAAGACTGCAAATGTTTGCCAAAACACCACTGAAAATACACCTGACAATTCTTAGGAGAGACACACTGTTGCTAAAGTCAACATATGCATCCACACAAAAATAAGCACATTTTGTTTATTGATTCTTTTGTTTGAGAAAGTAATTAAGTTGTGTATTCTAGTTTAAAGATCATCAGCTTTTTAGCTTGAGTGACAAAGGATACCTTTGATTCCCTTCATCCTTACTACAGGTGAGTTATTCTCATTACAATGTCAAGAGAGTAACCTGGTTCTCCTTTGTAACCTTTCTAACTTATGCTTGTTTACACCTTGAGGAAGGAATTAATACTTCCAAAAGCTAGAATTAATGCTTTCACTTCTATACTTGTCTATAGGCAGTACTAGAAATTTACCTGCTGGAGGTAAGTAATGACCACCCATTCTATCTCTCTGTTATTTTACAGGTTTCTCAACTGAATTTTCCTTTTGGTGCCATTAAAGGACAATTACTATTATAATATTAGAGTATTTTGAAAATAATAGTCATTTTAAAATCCTTCTTATTGAGTTAGAAAGTAGAATTTCCAGAATGAACCCCCACCCCTCACTTTCACACACACACACACACACACACACACACACACACACACACACACACACACACACATACACAAAAGTAAACATTTAAATCTGTCATCATCTTTTGGGCATGCATCCAGGACAATATTTTTTTCCTTCCAATATTTCAGGAGACAATCATCTTCAAGGCGAGCTAGTGATAGAATTAAAAGTAGTTGACAATATTGTGGAGTAATAATTGTTTGTGCCTCAGGGATAAGACAGATGGCAAAGAGAGTGTCCATCATAAATAAAACTTCATGTGTCTAAGAACAGAACGTAACAAGCACCGCATCAACAAATCCACAGTGTCTATGAATTGTGTGGCTACTTATTAAAATGAATGGAATATGTTGGAATGCCAGGCAGTAAACACACAGAACAATAATTCCTCTGAGAATACAGACAAGAACAAATGGTTCTCATGAAGCTGGAAACTATCATATTGGTTATGCAGGTTGTCCTCTAATTGTATTTCCACAGCTTCCTTGACCAATGAATCCCAATAGGATGAGGCTGTGGCCAATATCTTGGTTATGCAGGTTGTCCTCTAATTGTATTTCCACAGCTTCCTTGACCAATGAATCCCAATAGGATGAGGCTGTGGCCAATATCTTTATTTTCCCATAACCCATGGAATGACCTGTGGAAATACATCTTCAACCACTGTAGATCTGCTGAATTGCACAAGGTGGTAGTGTTGCTGCTGCTAAATGCACCATTCTTGTGCACTGTATGTTGTTTGTCCTATGTAACTTTTACCACACTGACAAAAGGATTTCATAAATACCCATCTTTTGTGAAAGTAGATTATCTATCACAGATCCCAGAAGAGCTGCAGTCTTGGCTGATAGAATGAAGACCACATCCACTTTAAGCTTCATCACCATTCTAGCAGTTTTGGAAGAAATATTTCCCATATGTGGTAGAAAGTCTGTAGACCTTACACCTCTTTCTTCATGCTCTTCCTTTGGTTGGCCTGGTGTTTTCACTTGCAGAGCACTCTTAATTTCATGTTCTGTATATTCATTTTTACTGAATACCTCTTCCAAGTACCAGTTCATTTGAAACCCTATCAGACACTACATGGGTCCAATGTACAAAAGTTTTAAATACACTCAGTTTGCAAAAGATGGCGGCAGCTACACACCTGCAAGTATAAACTGAACAATAGTGACACATCTGCCTTCTATAGCCCAACAAAACTGCAGAGGTTGAACACTGTATTTCCACTGCCTACTCCAGGATTACAGGATTAATGAGTCTGACAACATTCCATGGAGATTCAGTGATCAAAAAAGCTGTGGGAGTACAATTATCAAATATTTTGCTTGATAAAGATGAGGGTTTACAGCTTGAAAAATTGCAGAAATGATTCATTTTATGTCTGCACTCTCAAAGGAATTATTGTTCTGAGACACCAGTGCCTGGCATTTTACACATGCCATCCATTCTAATAATCAATAACATAATTTGTAAGCAATGTGGATTTGCTGATTTGGTGCTTGCTATGTTTTATTTATTTCATATACAAAGCTTTATCTTTGACTGATGGTCTTGTTGCTGAGTATCTCATTTATGATGCACATGCATTTACTCCACAGTGTTGTGCCAAGCAGTTTTGATTCTTTCATTAACTCATCTTGAAGATAGCTGTACACTTATCAGCCAAAATGCCAGAAAAAAATCCTATTCCAGATTCACTCCCAGAAGAGGATGGAATATTCTATCCACCAGGAATACTTCAGAATACTGCCACCTCCATGGTTGTAGGTATCTGAAGATAAGTGGTAGCCTGCTATTATTTGTTTCCACTGTTATTTTTCAACTTTAGTATCTGTACTATACATGCATCCTAGAGTGACAAATGTGAGTGACTACTGGGAGTTGCTGAATCAATAGAAGCTAAATGATATTGAATGTACTCACTGATTTCTGGTTCTTACCAACACAGTGTTTACTGCATCTACATCTACAAAATCAGAAATGACGCTTGGAGTTAACATTTGCTGCAAAAACTTGGCCTGGCAAAGTCAACATAAATTAGTTACCAAAAAGCAACCACATTCAATACTGTTCACTACAGCTGGAAGTGAATGGAAACAAGTGAATACTGGTCGGCAGATATCTGCACCTTGTGACTTCTATTAATTCTCCAATTAGCCACCTCATCGAAAATCAATTTAGAGCATGTATACAATGGTGTAAGTATTTCTTTTCTTCCTTTTTTCAGAAAATACCAGAAATTTAGCTAATGTTCATTCAGTTTACATTGGGATCTCACGTAATTTCCATTAATTAATTAGTTCAGTCTGTAGTCAGGCAGTCAATCAGTACATTTATGGAATTTGGTATTCAGTTCTGATTAACATTCAGTGAGTGACATTTGGGACTGCATAGTAAACTAAAACTAACTACAAGATTCTACAGATTTTGATGAGAAAAGTTATATTAATTTATCTTTTATTCCAATGAAAAATACATTTACCTTGTGCCTTAGCAAAAGAAACCTATTACAGTAAAATCTTGTTTTATGTTCCCACATTGTACATTTTCCCACTATTACATCCATTTTTGTCGATCCCAATAAAAGACGTATTTTCTCAATAAAATACTTTCCGTCATTAACAATTCCATTTTACAACATTTCCCACATTTTAATGTTTCTTTGACATTATCACAACCATTAACACTGATTTTAATAAATATTTTTGCAAAAAGTGCATTATATTCCTGCTCAAATTTAGCCTAGGACAAAACAGAAAACACAGACTATATGCAAAGTTATTGATCATGTAACATAGCATTAGTGCGGAAGCAAGATTTTCATGGTCAGCGGGTTGGATCATGGCCACCTGCATTATAGGTTCACAGTGTTTGGAAGGGCAAGAATGTATACTGAGTCAGTGCCTGAATAATAATCACAATCTGACAATAGTGACTCTACTATCAACCTGCCTTCTGCTCATCCTGTTGTATTATAACAGCTTTAAGTTAACAGCTTAGGTTGGTAGAACCTGATGTCAGATGTAAACATCCCTCCTCAAAACGCTCCATAACAAGATGACCATTTCTGCCCTCTTTCTCACTCAGGATGTCCCTGAACCAAGTGACCTCATTGTCAGCAACAAGCTGTAGATTTCATGCCCATTGTTCTCTGTTTACGAAGACTGTCAGCTTTAGTGTTTAACCACCATTGTGTTACAATTTTTATTTTTCATAATTTTATAATGATTGTTAATTAGTCTTATATTAGAACATTAGTATCTTTTTAATATGGTTTTATGAAAGAGTAGAGCTAATTACTATTAGAAAGAAACAGAAGCAATAAATTATTTCAGTTTTTTTTTAAATGGGCAATATTTAAATTGTTTTAATTTCATATTACGAACAATGTTAAGACAATAACAGTAATTGTAATTCATTGCTTTTTGCTTGTTGTGTTTCATATGCTTTCCTCTATGTTACTTTTTTGTTCGTTCAGTCTGCTGAAAAGTGCAAAAAGGGATTTTTTCTGTATGTCACAAAAATCTGCTTAGAAAAGCTTAATAACTGTTTTAACAAGAGAATGTTGGCAGTCCAAATCAGAAGGAATTTAGAACTGATGGTTGTGGTAGAGGGACAGTCCCTATCTACATAGTTGACATAGTCAGGATAACAAGAAGAGAGAAGGAGTCAAGGGAGGTTTCATTTGGCTTGGAATCCTCTTGTCTATACAGGTGGTTCTCTGCATTCTGACAGGTTTAATATTTCCTGTCTTCCACCCTCCCTGTCACCTCTATACCTCCCTCCTATGTGCAAAATAGCCCCTGCCTTTTCTCTCCTCAGGAAGGCATACAGAGAGTCTTTTTTCCCTCACTCCAATTGCAAATGGCTTAGGAAAGAAAATGACTGTTAATGGTACAAGGTACCCTCTGCCATGCACTATATGGTGGCTTGTGGAGTATGTATGTCAAAGTAGTTGTAGAAGCAGCCTATCTTACTCTGTTCCCTGTAGTAACAACACACACATATAAAAGTTAAGTTTCATATACAGTCAAGTACACTGCTGGGCCAAATCCAATAGAATGCAGAGAGCCCTAGAGCAAAGTCCAGATAACACAAGAAAACGCTTTAACAGAAAGATGCTGAGCACACTCCGCTCTGGGATTATATCAGTGAGATTGTTTGTCAGTCTCTCTAGGTGGTGCTGTCCATTGGCTACACATGCTGACACAGAGCGACCTTCAATATTTGAGCAAGCCACTGCCTGGCAGCTGGATCTGTGCTGTCGGACACCCATTTGGGCAAGTTGAATTGTGACAGTCAGCACTGGCACCTTGCATCCTGTTGTGGTAACTGCTGCCAAGGTGCCAGTACAATACAAATGGTGACACAGTTTTACCACATCCTTCTTTCCCCTATATGCAGTTCCTTAACACTCCCCCTCTCCCACATTTCTCTTCCTTCTCATCCAAAAGATCATTACTTACACTGATTGTATCACTTCACTAGAACCTTTCACTATCACCATAAGGATATAAAAATAATACAAATGTACATTAAAATAATAACATAAATAATGATGTGTGTTATCCCACACATCAGTTATTACATACTGTACCTTCCTACATTGCTTCCTAATGTGAAACTCACCTACTGGTCCTGTACCATTCAGACTTGCATGTCGAATGACATCCATTGATACATCAGACCAAAAAATAAGTCCTTTATGATAGTGATAGTCAACAGCAATTGCATTGTGTAGGCCTTTCAACACTGCTGTGAACTTAGCATTGTTGAGACTAACCTGTAAGAAGAAATATATTTTTAAAGATAGCACAAAATGTTGAATTTTGTTACTGTAGTACAACAGCGAGAAGAAATTTTTTGATGTTTTTGTCACTAACACAGTTCAGAATAAAGGCATAAGGAAATGGAGAGAGAAGACATCATTACTTGCTTTAGGTAGAGAACAATAGGTATTGTACTCCATGCAAGTCAGTTATTTGAGGCATAACTATAAGGATAATACATTTTTTTTTCCCTGGTGACAGTTTAGGTGTCATACTAAACAATGCAGCAGTGACTATAGGTGGTATGGGAAAATCAATAGAATATCAAAGAAAGTGTGTTGTAGGACCTACAATGAACTGAGGAGTGACAAATGTTATGGCATGGGATTCATTTGAGAGTGATTATTTAGCTTCTCAATGAGTTTTTGTTGACAGAACAGTCCATGTGTGCACCTGTCAAAGTACGTACTGTGCCCCATGGCAGTACATTTGTGGACTGTTCTGTCAGAATCAAAGTAGTTCTTGTACAAATGAAAGACAGTCATCATACAAATGTCAATATCATTGTGAAGCTGTGGAAGTAAGGCAATGAAACATACTGAAGGTGTGTGGCCAAGGGATGTTAGTATTTAGGATAGGATAAGCTAGATGATGAAAAAGGAAAGGGTATGATGTAAGGTTTGGTTACAATTAATTTCATTACTTAGTCATAATAATACACAAACAATCCCAGAAATCTTCAGGTTCATCAATGACCCACATTTCAAAGTGGATGTTTGCCACCACAAGAAAAAGAGCAAAAACTGAAACAGCAATGTCTTGTTATCTATGTGAAATGTTACTGGCCCTGGATAGCCAGGAACATACCTTGGGCATATTCCTAGACTTATCAAACACCTCTGATACCATCAACCATGATAAACTAGTTGTTAGGAGTGGGGGTATTAGAGGAGTAGCATGTGACTAGCTTAACTTGTGGGTAATTTATGATTTCCTCTTAAATAAAAGAATGTACGCTGGATGTGAATGCACTGTGCACTTCATTTTCATGATTAGATATGAAGTAAATGCAGATTTACTAATCTATCAGTAAAATTTATTAGTGGTCAACCATGGAATCCCTAAGGTTCCGTATTTAGGTCCAATCCTGTTTTACATGTCAATGAGTTGGATATAAACAGCAGAAACAGAAAAAAATATATCAATTTTTAGACGACACCAGGAAATATCAAAGAAACCTTTGAAAACAACATTAAGGCCATCACCAAGAATAGATCAGATTACTTTTATGCATACAGTTTGATTAGAAATCTGCAAAATATTGTTGCAAACAATATAGTCATCCCTAAGAATAGGACACCAGCTATTCTCACATTGAAATATCAAACAATGGAAAATATAAGATGGAATGTAACAATATTATGAAAAGGAAAGTTGCTACCCACCATACAGTGGAGATGCTGAGCCACAGATAGACACAACAAAAAGACTCACAATCAAAGCTTTCGGCCATTGAGGCCTTCGTCAACAATAGACCACGCACACACACACACACACACACACACACACACACACACACACACACACACAGAGAGAGAGAGAGAGAGAGAGAGAGAGAGAGAGAGAGAGAGAGAGAGAGACTCATGCAAAAGCAACTTGCACACATGACTGCAGTCTGAAACCACACTGCCATTGAAATAATGGACAAACAGTAGGAAAAACAGAGAATATATGTTTTCTTGGCATATGGATATAACAGAATATGAAATGAGATCCACATGTAGACTGCAAAACAGAAAATTGAGCAAAGCAAGTTTCATAATACAAACATTAAGAAACAGTTTATCATGTGATAATTTAAGGAACACATATTTTCCTTATGCTCACTCAGTATTGAAATTTGGTATACTATTTTGGGGAAACTGTGGAGTAACTTTGATATCACTTAGATCACAGAAAAACATTATCAGACTAATGGATGGAGTAGAACAAAGTTCATCATGCAGGCATCTATTCACTAAAAATAAAATACAATATCTTTCATGTATTTACATACTAGAAAATGTAACTGTTTTTTTAAAAAAAAAAAAAAAAAAAAACCAAACAACAACAGTCCACGCATCACCTGTAATGAATCTGTACACAGCTGCCACAGGAGAGAAATAAATGCTGTACACTTACAACAGATACATACATCAGTACTACAGAAACGCATATGCCAGCCAACCTCAAATGGTACAATGGAATACCAAAGTTTACAAAAATAAGAGACAGAATAATCCACCATGAAGGATTACTTGGCCAAGCACTGCTTGCATGCAGTAAGGGACTAACTAGAAAAACAAAACTGTAGCACCATTAAGGTTGAATTTTTAAAGTGTATAGAATAATAAATAATCTGTAATATTTCTTTTTGCTAAACTAATGTGTGTAAAAATATTTCAAGAAATGTATATAGTAATTAAGGAACCATCCAATGTCTGTTATACAGTGTACAGCCCTAGGTTCACAGGACCAATAAATAAATAAATGGAAGGAAGAATATTTTTCTCAGTAATTGCACCATTTCACATTAAGATAATTTTGGCCCTGTTTCTTCAGTACACAAGTTACACACAATTGGACAGTATGTCTGAATTTGGACAACACAGATGGTTGTCTGCTTACTCTGAAGATATCATCTTGTATAGATTCTCAACAACAGGAGACTAAGTGTGGATCCAAAAAATATAATTCCATCTTAAATAAAAAAATCTAGAAGGGTCAGCAAAACAGGGAGGTTTTCTCAGAAATTATCACCTCATGCTTCATCTAGTTCAATCTATATTTAAAAAGTGAATAATAGCAATGCTAACAAGAGAAGAGTAACATCTACTTATCAGCCACAACTGGAGCATTGAAGCATTGTTGACAGACAGAACAAGAAGATAGTTGAATCTCAATTCTCAGAAAAAAAAGTTGTTGAATGAAAAGGAAAGTTGTACAAAATCCTGGATTAGGTGACAACAGGCTGTCATACAGGGCTCTCATTTTCTTATCTTTCTCCAAATAGCATCAGTAACAAGTTTTCAGTCCTACTTTCAGATAACAGGGCACCCTCTGTAATACTGTGATGTAAATCTCTCATTTTATGCAAAGATTGTGTGCATCAATAACAATGAATTTTTTCACTGTCAAAAGGTGGTGTCAGAGACATTAGTTCATCCCAAGCTGTAATTATGAGCTGAACAGCTCATCCCCAAAACACAGGTAGCTGGTAGTCAAGCACCAGTCACACACTGTTTCAAAAAAGTAAAAGCCCAATAAAATCATCCAGATAGAGGGTCAGACTTGTTGGAAGGTTGTACCATTCACCACTAGCCAACAGTAATAAAACTGCCAGATGTTGCTCTTGTGGAATAACATGTAAGTGGTACTGCCAAAGCATCAGTATAATGATTGTAGAGCCATGGTCCAAACTGGCCAGACCTACCCACCGTTGAGCCCAGTACTCCTTAGGTTCTCAGAAAGTTTCAATGAACCCATATTACTCAAACAAGAGATGATAAGGTTTCTACACTAATTTGAGGCATCATCATTAACGACAGATACATATTACTCCAAGCAAACCTTTCTGCCACCTGTGTATGCCTGTTACCTGATACAAGAAGTTGAGAAATTCACAAATAAGGGTTACATGATGCATCATCTACCCAATGTCTAGGTCCTGAAGGGACTTTGGGTGTTAAAAAATGCCAACACCTAAAATAAATACCAGAGCATTTGACCACAATCCCATTGTGTTGTGTTGGCAAGATTTTTCTCACCTCATTCATTGAGTCACCACTGAGGACACTTTTGTGTTACCTCTATTGCATACCTCTGACTTTAGCATAATGTGCCTCTTATCCAAAAGCATGGGACTGGTCTGTCCACAGACCACTTTATGGAATGATGATGTGTTGTCTGCCAAGTTTCCATTGTGGCATCAAAATGCTCCTCGATTTTCTTGAAACTCAAACATCAAATGATCACCCCAGCATGTGCCCAAATGCAAATATGTTGCCTTCTCTCAAAGTATCCAATCAAATAAGCTTCAGTAGTGAATCTCAAGCACCAATGAATGTTCAGATTACTCCAATTTTTCTTAGAGCTTTATAATCACATCAGTAAAAATTAGGGATAACAGTGAGATTTCACAGTGGAGGACGTGCTGTGTTACCAGTACACCATTACACTAATAATATAGTTCACAAATTGTTAATTGTATCAAATTTAACTAATTCATATTTCGTGCATTTATGGAAAATTTAGGATGGAATCAAATATATATATCAACATGTGCACTTTGCAAAGCACTGTCAAGTGCATGGCAGAGGAAGCTTAGCATTGTACCAAATGTTTATGTTTCTTCCCACTAGAACAGCATATGGAATGTGGAAAGAATAACTGTTTTTAACCTATGTGCACACTGTAATTACCATAATCTTGACTTTGTGGTTCCAATTTCTGGGGACAAAAGTATACCTCTAGATTCTTCTCTTAGTACTGGTTCTTGCAATTTTGTAAGTAGTCTTTCATGAGATAAGTGATGCCTATCTTTGAGCATCTAGCAATTTTAATTTTTCAGCATTTCTGTGACACTCCCCATTAGTCAAACAAAAATGTGGCCTTTCATGCTGCATTTCCTTGTGCATGTTTAATATCCCTTGTTAGTCTTGTTGCCAACTGCCATGAGTCATGTGTCACTCAGCCTACAGCTGGCCATTACTGGCACACGTGCAAGGCAACTCATCTAGACAGTGCAGACATGGTCCATGTGCATAGCTGCCTCCATGGTAACGTAGAAATGACCTGCCAGTGTACCTACATCAAACAGCTGCACAACAGTAATGCACCGACCATGCTATGTCACGCCATCATTGACTCGTTGACGATGGCCACACCCCTACACTGCCAGTGCTTTATATGCACACACTTGGCAACTTGGCAGTCTCGTCTTGGACTTCAAAATTTCTGATACTCAACACCACATCATTTGGTTCACCCTCATGTGGATTATCAACTACACCTGGATCTGGACTATTCAGGGACTTCTACTACTCAGCACTCAAGCCATATGGTTCACCCAAGGACTTCATTGATCGTCATCCCAATGGTAGTGCTAGGTCAGTTACTGTAGGGCTGTATTGACCTATTCTTCTGTCTTCAATGGATGAGGAATAAACCTTGTTGATAATTCACGCCTTCTGTTATTTATTGTTCCACCATCTCAGATACAACAAATTAGTGGTAACAGAGGCTGGTTGTTGTGATGGTATCCATTTTCTGCCTTGGTGATACATCCTTGCTTTCCAGATCTGTGACTAATCCCCTATGACAAGGGATCATAATACAATTTTTTCTTTTTAGTTTTTCGTCATGGCTGCCATCCTACAGGAGGAATCTGTGTCATTAAATGAATGTCTTAATTTTCAGTTGATGCAGTTTGCTCAACTGATGGACAAGGAGTCATTGCTTTCAGAAGACCAATAGTTTCTGCAGCAAGCCCTGCTTCAATGCATGACTCAGGCTGATGGCAACAGCAACAAGCACCAATTGGCTCTGCTATTTCAAAGTCCAACATGGCCACAGAGGAATGGGTCAAATGCAAACTGCAGCTGTTTCTAACATTTTACAGCCTACAACACTTTGGGTAATGTTCCTTTCTTGTGTTGGTGTGGACATCTTGCACATTTGTATTAAGCTTTTCCCCCTTACTGAGCCTGAATCACTCAATTTCCTGCAGGTCACTGCCACTTTGGCAAGTATTTAGACTTTCAGGTGGTGATAGCTGCTGGGTGATATAAGTTCTCCTGAACGAAGTGCCAACCTACCCAGACCTAACAGTAGTGGCTCAGGGGGCTATGGGGCATGACCTGCATCTGCAAATTTGTGTGTCCCTTGCGTCAACTTCACATGGACATCAAGCTGTGGGACACTACTGTTTAAAATGCTATTGATTCCCAACTTCAGGTGAAGTCCTCAAACAATCAGACCCATAGCTTGAGGATGTCATTTGCATAACTGAGGCAAAGAATTGTTTGAACAGCAGAGCTGGAAATGTTGCCACCTCTGGTGGTTTTTCTTACACCCATCGGACTTCTCCAGTGGATCTGGCTGCTCCTCACCAACAGTTTTTTGACTAGCACTGATCAGCAACCTCATGGAAAGGAATTCATATCTATTTCACATGGTCATTTTGAGGTTTCTGATAGCTTACTGTGGTGGATGTTTTAACCAAATTTCCTTTTATTGTCCTTCCACAGTCCACAACATTGGCCAGCACAATTCAGTCTCTAGCAACTATATTCTATCAAGAAGGATTACGAACTATTGTTGTATCTGGCAACTGACGACAACTGACTTCAACAGACCTCATGTTTTTCTGCAAGGCAGATGGCATCACCCTCGTCAGATCAGCACTTTTCTCACCACAATCTAACAGTGAAGCAGAATGATTTGTGCATACCTTCAAGGTGTAGATATTGAAGTTAAGGCAGCCCCACTCTGCTTCTATTCTGTATGATGCATCAGGGAGAACTTCTGAATGACAGGTCTCTCTACATTGCATCTCCTCCATACTCCTCAGTCCCCGGATACTCCTCTGACTCCATCAAAATTCCAGGTCTGTGCCAAGGCATATTTCAGGTTCTTTAACAGTGGTCATTCCTGGGAGCCTGGGATTACAGTCAAATCTGTTAGCAGAGCAACCTATGTCATTTGGGTTGGGTTGGGACACCATCACCACAGACATTAGTATCAGCTATGTCCTCATAATGTTTCTGAGACTGGTCAGGTCTTACTGTTCCAAAGACTGTGCAAGCAGACAGTTTCTCCCATGGCAGTTACCAAAGACAGGTTTCGTACCAGAAGCCTGGCGCTACCAGCGGGATTCTTTAGTCATGATGACTGTTATGGCAGCCTTTAGAACCTGGATCACCTCTTTCACAGCCCCACTCCCTCCATCACTGCAGCCCCAGCCATCACAGCACCTAGTGCTGCAACCCACGGTGCCATCACTGCTGCAGCAGCCAGCACTGACGGCACCTCCTGATGCCCCAGGAACAGTCACCATCCTAATCGCTGTCATTACTGAGACACCCATGGACCTGGTTCGCCTATGCCACATCATGTTTGGCAAGAGTCGCATTCTGCCTCAAGTTTTTCTTCCAGTTTTTCCAGGGCACATGGAGAAAATGCTGGAATGCCAGTTGGACGTGTCTACACCCAGCTTCTGGTCTGACCTCATCAACTTGCTGGGTGCCTCCACTGTCGCCGTGGCCCCTCACAGCATACCATCACACTGAGGCATTTTTTTGGGAGGGGGGGGGGGGGGAGGGGGAGGGTAGGGGAAGCAGTGGGGTATTACCAATGCCTACATTACAACACCAGCTGCAGGTCACATTTCACACTGCTTATGGCCAGCCATTCATGGCTCATGCATATCACCATCCAGTCGTACCGTGCAGATGCGGACCATTCATGTAGCTGCCTCTGTGGTAATGCAGCAACACCCTTATGGCTTATCCAGAGCAAACTGTTGCACGACAGTATTGCACCAACCATACTGTGCCATGCCATCACAGACTCACTGATGGCAGGCATATCTTTACAACATCATGGCTTTATAAGCACACGTGGCACCTCACTCGGCAATATCAAATGCCAGCTCATTTGGTCACCCTTATCTGGATTACTGCCTATGCATGGAACTGGATGATACAGGGACTTCTACTACTCAGCACTTAAGTCATCGGGTTGATCCACGGACTTTGTTGATCGCAGTTCCAGTGCCGGCCCTAGCTCAGATACTGAAGTGTTGTATTATTCTGTCTTTCTGTCTTAACTTATAGAGGCATAAACCTCATTTGGTGTTCCTTCATTCTTATATATAACACTCAATGAAATGAAGTCTGTCACCTGCCTTACCTATGACTGAGCCTACGTGAGGATTGCACTTCACATCCCTTCAAATTGTAACACAGAGGTATTTGTACGAGAGACTGATTTGAATTGTGATTCATTGATGTTGTGGTCATAGAATACTAATTATCTGCATTTTTTGAAGAGTAAAATTTTATATTTCTGTACATTTAAAACATGCTGCCAATCTTTTCACAATTTTGAAGCTAATAGAGATCTGACTTAGTATTTGTGCACCTTTTTTAAATATAGTGTTTCATTATACATAACTGTCATCTGCAAAAAGTCTGAGGGTACTATTAATACAGTCTGCACAACACACACATACAGGGTGTTACAAAAAGGTACAGCAAAACTTTCAGGAAACATTCCTCACACACAAACAAAGAAAAGATGTTATGTGAACAAGTGTCTGGAAACGCTTCATTTCCATGTTAGAGCTCATTTTAGTTTCATCAGTATGTACTGTACTTCCTTGATTCACCGCCAGTTGGCCCAATTGAAGGAAGGTAATGTTGACTTCGGTGCTTGTGTTGACATGCCACTGATTGCTCTACACCACTAGCATCAAGCACATCAGTACGTAGCATCAACAGGTTAGTGTTCATCACAAACGTGGCTTTGCAGTCAGTGGAAAGTTTACAAATGTGGAGTTGGCAGATGCCCAGTTGATGTATGGATTAGCACGGGGAAATAGCCGTGGCATGGTATGTTTGTATCGAGAGAGATTTCCAGAACAAAGGTGTCCTGAGAGGAAGACATTCGAAGCAATTGATCGGTGTCTTAGGGAGCACGGAACATTCCAGCCTATGACTCGTGACTGGGGAAGACCTAGAATGACGAGGACACCTGCAATGGATGAGGCAATTCTTCATGCAGTTGACAATAACCCTAATGCCAGCATCAGAGAAGTTGCTGCTGTACAAGGTAACGTTGACCACGTCACTGTATGGAGAGTGCTATGGGAGAACCAGTTGTTTCCGTACCTACAGCGTGTGCAGGCACTATCAGCAGCTGATGGGCCTCCACGGGTACACTTCAGAGAATGGTTCACCCAACAATGTGTCAATCCTCATTTCAGTGCAAATATTCTCTTTACGGATGAGGCTTCATTCCAACCTGAGCAAATTGTAAATTTTCACAATCAACATGTGTAGGCTGATGAGAATCAGCACACAATTATGCAATCACATCATAAACACAGATTTTCTGTGACTATTTGGGCAGGCATTGTTGGTGATGTCTTGATTGGGCCCCATGTTCTTCCACCTACGCTCAAAGGAGCACATTATCATGATTTCGTACGGGATACTCTACCTGTTCTGCTAGAACATGTGCCTTTACAAGTACGACACAACATGTGGTTCATGCACGATGGAGCTCCTGCACATTTCAGTCAAAGTGTTTGTATGCTTCTCAACAACAGATTTGGTGACCGATGGATTGGTAGAGGTGGACCAATTCCATGGCCTCCACGCTCTCCTAACCTCAACCCTCTTGACTTTCTTTTATGGGGGCATTTGAAAGCTCTTGTCTACGCAACCCCGGTACCAAATGTAGAGACTCTTCATGCTCGTATTGTGGGCAGCTGTGATATAATACGCCATTCTCCAGGGCTGCATCAGGGATTCCATGCGACGGAGGGTAGATGCACGTATCCTCGCTAACGGAGGACATTTTGAACATTTCCCGTAACAAAGTGTTTGAAGTCACGCTGGTACGTTCTGTTGCTGTGTGTTTCCATTCCATGATTAATGTGATTTGAAGAGAAGTAATAAAATGAGCTCTATCATGGAAAGTAAGCGTTTCCGGACACATGTCCACATGACATATTTTCTTTCTTTGTGTGTGAGGAATGTTTCCTGAAAGTTTGGCCGTACCTTTTTGTAACACCCTGTATAAATGAACAGATCCTTAACAACCATATAGGCCAAGCACTGAGCAGCAGCACTAAGTAAAAGCAGAAAATGTTTGAGCTTTCAGATGAAGTCTTTCAGTTTAGATAATAAAACATATACAGCCACTGTTGTCTCTCAGTGCTGCTACCTGACAAATTCAGTAGCAATTGGGGCAAAGATGTGTGGCACAGAAATGACAATGCATGAAGTGGAAAGAGAGGTAGTTTTCATATTATCGATACCCCACCTTTCGTTGATATTCTCAATTTTCTCTATACATTTTTCCATAACTCATCTAACTTGGCACAATCTCTACTAACCTCCCTCCTGCTCTAGAATGCTCGATTTTTTGTGTTTATTACCTGCCAGTCTGCGGCTCAGCCTTTGCCCTATGCGGTGAGCAGCAGTGCATTATCATACACAAGTTATAGTTCATATTTCAGAATCTTTCTGGGTTTCATTGTACAGTGTTCAGTCTTCAACACACTGACCTCTGAATTGAAATTATATACACAACAATTTTATTTCTCTTTGTATTGTATGCTAATTCGGTTTACCAAATATATTGTGCTGTACTGATTTCAGCCTACTTAATATATAAGAGAATCTCAAGTATGATACTTATTTAATGGAATTCATGTTCAATGTTTGAAGCAACTTCATATATTGCCCTCTCAACAGAAAGCAAGATTTCCCTGTTTTTAATTTCCTATGGTTATTTTGTGATTTAAAAATTGAGAATATGATGTGTGAGTGTGTGTACTATAGAAAACCTTTACAAACCAAGACACAAAACAATAAAATTTTAAAAGCATTCACAGGAGGTGCGTGCTGCATTCTTAGCCATCAAGATGGCAAATTCTACAAATACCTAAATTTCTTTTAGAAAGTATACATATTTTTTTCCATTTCTATCAAATAACTTTCTACAGAACTTACCTGTCTAATGTCAACTCTATTGGCAAACAATAACGTTGGTGCAGCACCCATAGCCTTGCATGTTCGGCCGTCAGGGCGCAATATGTAGCCAGTCATGCAGCCACATGTAAATGACCCTATAGTATTATTACATGTTTGACTACAGACAGGATCTGTTTCAAAGAGGCACTCATTAATGTCATGACAACTGTGGAAGAAAGAATTCACATTTTTAGCATTGGGAGTATTTTCATTTCTTTAGTTTTGCTATACAGATGTACACTGTCGTTACATAACAAAAATGGAAATTCTTGGGTGCAGAAATATGTAATATAAGGAAAAAGGCAACCATTCTCCTATAGCAGACTAGTGTGTGAAGCATAGAAACATGTAACAGAAAACAGTATTCACACTAGCTTTCAAGCTCTTGCTCTTTTCTTTTAAATAAAAGTACACACATTCACACACACAACCATACATATACCCAAACACAAACTCCTGTGACCATGGTGAGACTGACTATTGATTATCGATTATTGAAAGCAGTTGCCTGAGCTGATAGAGGATGGGAGGATATAGGGAAGGATGCAAGGAGGTGTAGTGGGACAGATGACTGCACAATAAGATGAAAGATACGCAGGGAACAGATAAAAAAAAAAGATGTAGAAAGAGGAAGTAACCCTTCTTGCTTGACCCTCCTTACTTCTTTCATCTCATTGTGCATCTGTGGAACCTCTTTCCCACTATACCCTCCTTGTGTCCTCCCCTACCCCCTCGCCACCTCCATCAGCTTAGACAATTGGTTTCAATAATCAGTACTCAAGAACAAGTTTCACAGTGGCCACAGGAGTGTGTGGGTAGGGTGCTGTGAACTGTGTGTGTGTGTGTGTGTGTGTGTGTGTGTGTGTGTGTGTGTGTCTGTGTGTGTGTGTGTGTGAATGGGTGTACTTTTACTAGAAAAAGAGCTAGTATGAAAACAATTTCTTGTTAGGTGGTTCGATGCTTCACAGATCAATCCACTGCAGGTGAGTGGTTGCCTTTCCCTTATTTTACACACTGTCATTACAGGTATGTAAAAAGAGTAACACTCTACAATAATTATAAATGAAATTTTTTTACAAGTAATGACTCAGCTTGTGAACATTATTGGGTCGTTGTTCTAGTAAGCATTATAGTTTGAAGCAACTTCAGTTGTTGTGTTAACTTAAAAGCATTTTGGCACTATATTTAGCAGCCAAGAAGTATTGAGTTTGCTGCTAGTCATTTCCATATATCTCTCCATATGCTCCTTAGTATTTGATTCAGTCTGCATGCAATGACTCCGGGAGAATGTTGAAGACAGATGCAATCAGTTGTAGTGTGATACATCAGTAAACTATTAATTATACTGTATGATGAAGGTGGCAAGTAATCAGCCAAATGTTTTTGATTGTGCAAGGTGAGCTATTTGATACAAAGGAGGTTAGAGTTTATAACCTTGTGTAGATCAGCTGCAGAAGGACAAATCAAGAAAGTGGTCATGGCCTGCTAAGGGACTCATATTGATATTCACCTGATATGACTTAGGGAAACCATGGAAAATTTAAACCACAATGACTGAACAGGTATTTCAGCCCCACTCTTGCAGAATATAAGTCATCTGTATTTACCGCAGAGTCACCTAACTCTGTAATGTACACAGCTTAACGTAGGTCAAAGTTCTGCCACTAATGAGCATGATGAGAGCAGCAACAATCACGAAGCAAATCGGACAGTTGCCCATCTGAATATGAACGTGCATCAACAACTAAATTTTCATGTGTTCTGATTATGATGAAGCAGAAATTAGTTCATGTATCACTATCATTTAGCCCTTTCACATTCTGTTTCTGGATGTAATTTTGTGTCACTGTTCCATGTTATGTCACTCAGGATATTAAACTATTAATCAAACATTAATCAGTCTCTCTATATGTTTATTTGGAATAACTTACATATGTCTGTGATGAGGATCAACTGTCAGTCACTGCATCAAGAGTTCATTGCTGCAGCTTTTTCCGTGTTTTGGTGAAAACTTCTGGTGTTCTGTCTCTTTCCTATATACGAGGGTGGCTTTAAAAGTTCTCGGAATCACCACAAGAGGTCAGCACTAGCGCAACGAGTTGTTAACATCATATTAATTGGACTGCTGCCGGTAAAAATGTGCCATGTCAGTGCTCTTGGAAGACAGCTGTGGTACTGACGTGGCTCTATTGTTGTTCCAGCAAAGTGATTTGTGAAGATGGAAACAATCGAGATTCGAACAGAGATTAAGTACTTTGTAAGGAAAGGTATGAAAGCAAAGGACTTTTATGCCAATTTCCAGAATACACTGGGGAGACTGGTCTTTCATATTCAACTGTTGCCAAATGGACAAATGAATTTAAATTTGGTCGGGAGAGCTTAGATGAAGATCCACACAGTGGTCAGCCAAGATGTGTCACTTCTCCAGAATCATTGCAAAAGTGCACAAAACGGCCTTGGAGGATCGCCGATTGAAAGTGCATGAAATTGCTCATATCTGCCAGACATCATCCAAAAGGGTATATTACATTTTAACTGAAGAATTAGAAATAAAAAATTATCTGCAAGATGGGTGCTGCAAATCTTGACACGGATAAAAAATGCATGTGCCATCACCATTGCAAAATTATGTGACTAAGGAATGAATTGTTGCCACGCCCACCTTATTAACCATATATGGCTCTGTCAGACTTTCATCTCTTCCAAAACTGAAAATTTTTCTTGGTGGACGACGATTCACTTCAAACGAAGAATTGATAGCCAGAGTTGACAACTACTTTGCAGGCCTGGAGGAAACTCATTTATGAGATGGGACTAAGGCACTGGAACATCTTTGGAACTGCATTATCTACAAGGAGACTACATTGAAAAATAAAAAGAGTTTCAGTGATGTAAGTACTTTTTTTCTATTTCATTCCGAGAACTTTTCAAACCACCCTCATACAACAGCATAATCCACAAACAGCCTCATGGATTCAAATGAATGAACAGTGTCTGGTGCAATTATGTAATTGTTTTATTAATTCCAACTGCACATTTAATTCAGTTGGCACATAATCAGAACAGAACAATAAGGAAATAATTACAACTGAAACATGTGAACCTAGCAAGTACTGGATCTAATATTGCTACAATGTGAGTAAATATAAAAAACTTTAAAAACTTACTTGGTTGAATTCTGAAATCATTAAAGATGGGGCCCTGTTGTCTTGTAAAACAGCAGAGGAAAGCACACTTCCTATTGTCCTGAACTACAAGTTAACATAGGGGAATACTACAAAAAGGTAAAAAGATAAGTAGCAAAAACATTGAGCATAACAGATTGGTGATGGATGGGAAAAGGGGGGGGGGGGGGGGGTCAGATAAAATATAAATGTAATAGGAAAGAGATGTCATGTAATTAAAACTCACCATAGCAGAAGGAAGAGCTGGTGCACCAGTAGGTACATGTTTACAACAATCATGCTGATTGGGGTGGTCCTGCAGTGCCCTCACCAACCATAAACACAAAAATAGTGTAGTAAGGTTACGGAATAGGAATTGCATGAATTGAGTGCCGGTCAAGTGATGGTGCTGGAGCAGTGGAAATTTCAATTAAGTGCAGGGGTATGGGGTGGGAAGGGGAGGAGGGGGTGGGGAGGAGGGAAAAGGGGAGAAAGTTAAATATATGGGAACCTTATGTATTAATGTGGGAAGGGATATTTGTCATATTGTTACAGAAAAATTTTGACCTGGGACGAATGGAAAGAAAGGTGTTATAAGCATTCATAGGAAAGACAGGAGGGGAGGAATTGGTTTTAATAAGGAAGCAGGATAAGAGGGCAGGTTGTGGGGTGGGTGGTAGAGATGGAGGGGGAGGCAGGAACATTTCATTCAGCTTTCATCCAAAATGGAATTTTCATGCCCTTCCCTTCCATTCTACCACCCCTTTCCTCCCCCTTATCCTATTTCCTTATTAAAACCAATTTCCTCCCTCCCCCATACCCCTTCCTACCTTTTCTACCAATACTTTTTGGCACATTTCTTTCCATTCTTTTCCTCTAACAGTATGACAAATTTCCCTTCTTGTTATTACTATATTACCCTCTATCTTACATGAACCTCACATCACACCATTTTCCCTTTACCTCTGCCCCTCCTTCCCTTTGCCGATTCTTCCATGTTAGATATATGGAGTTTCTATTGTTTGATACCTGAGGTTCCCATTTTCCCATAACCTCCTCCTACCCCTTTCATCCTCTTCCCTCCCCATTCCCCTGTACTTTATTTAATTCCCGATCCAGAACCATCACCTGGCTGGCCCTCAACTCACACAGTTTGTATTCCGTAAACTTGCTACACCACTTCTGTGTTTATGGTTGGTGAGGGCATTGCAGTTTCACGCCATTCAGTTTGTTCACTGTAAACATGTATCAACCGCTGCACCTGACTCTTCCTTCTCCTATGGCAAGTTTTAATTACATGACATTGCTTTCTTAATTACCTTTATATTTTATCCATCACTCCTCCACCCACTCCTCAATGTTTTCACTATTTATCTTCTTACCTTTTTTTATGGTTCCCCTGCATTAACTTGTAGTTCCTGACAAGTGTGTTTTATACCACCATTTTACATTACAACCGGGGCCCCACATTAAAACGTATTCACCATTAAACCCAGAAGTTTTTAAAGTGTTCTACATTTACTCATGTTTTAGCGATATTAGATCTGCTGATCACTAGATTCATATGTTTGAGCTGTAATTAGTTTCTTGATGTTCCACCCTGATGGTGCACTAACTGAGTGAAATGTGTAATTGAAATTAATAAAACAGTTACATAATAGCAACAGAGAATATTCACTCATCTGAATCATTATCTACTATTGCTGCAGCTGCCATAATGGAATGGAATGGAATACACAGTTTCATGGAGGGTCCTATGATACGCACCAGAGCATTTATATTTATACAGTGAATAGCAATGACATTATGACACTCCTTTCAGATATGAAGGTTTTACCCAAATAAAGATGTCATTTCATCTACTAGAAAGTTCTCGAATGAATTACAAAGGTTGTCTGTTATTCCATTTTGTTCAACAGAAAACAATGAAGACCTGTACTTAATGCCCACTAAAAGTCAACAAACATGGTATCAACCTGGACACTGCTATCTACTGCATCCTGAATGTTTGGATGTTAAAAATGAACAGACTGAACCATGAGTGTTATTTGTAGAAACCATACTGACTCTTACAGAACCACTGTTTTGGTCTCCAAGGAGGTCATAATAAATGAGTATTTAACACAGTATATTCCACAATTTTACAATAGACTGATGTCAGTGATTAAGGTCTATATTTATGCTCATCTGCCCAATGATCTGTCTAGAAAATGGGAATAACCCACTTGTCACCCCAACTGCTTGGAATACGTTAGTGCTCCAGTAACCTGTGATAAACAGCTGCTAGTAGGTGAATGATTTTCTTGCATAATCTATATAGGATCATTCTGGTATTGCTTTATTCTAGTCATTTTATGTCAAGAGTTAATTTTTTTTATGTCTTTAATAATGTTGTAGTAATTACTCTTTGCTCAGTCAGTTGTTTCTAATCAAAGAATGTCTTACATGGATAAGTTTTATTGAAGTGCACTTCTTTTAACACTGCCAAATAATTACTTATCATCAAAACCAGAATTTGTCAAGACTTTTCCTCTGTTGAGCACCTAAGTTGTTTTTCTATTAAATGCTATATTATCTCAGTGTCTGTAATTTTGATATTTGTGAGGTAATTTTGGAAGAACATTTCTGTTGTATTTTAGTCAATCATTTTGGTGCTAGTGTGATCACTAAATGACAGTTTAGATGACTTTGATTTGTTTACTGACTGTTTGTAAGACTAAGATTTCTTAAGATTTCTTGTTACAGGTACAAAATTTTTCAAATATTTTAAATCCTTTGATTCTCTTTCTTGTAGTTCTATTACACCATACTTCTAGCTTCTTGCTGTTGTATTTTTCATTGCCAATTATCAGTAGCAATAATCTACTAGTAACAGCCTGTTGTGTACATCCCTTGAATATTTCCAAGATAGCAATGTGCAATCCCATTGCTATTGTGCCTTCTGAAGCACAATGATTTGAGGTGGCATGTTATACATCTCAAAGGGTTGAGTTTAAATTGTATTAAAATAATGTACTTTATATTGTATTAAGAGTAAGCTTAATATTCAAAAATTGTAAGTCTAAATCCACACTTTACTAATGCAGAATACGAATGAATTGCTCATATAAACAATTGAGAATTGTTCAACAACAATGTTGTCTAGTAGTGCTCCACATGTCTTTTAAAAAGTAGATACCTGTAGTGATCACTGCTGAGAGCGTAGCCCGTGCGACAAGCACACCCTTTGCTTCCATCTGCATTGGTAACGCAGAGGTGTTCACATCTTGAACGTAGTTCACATTCTCTTCGCTGTGGGCAGTTTTCTTCATCTGGCAGAAACATATGAAGACAGGGTATCATGATAACAACTATTTCTCAAGTCTTCCTACAACAAAACTTTAGAGTTTTCATTTCAAACCAAAACATTACAGAAAAATGAAGTGAGCATAGAAATAAGAGACAAGGTATGAATGTAGGAAACATATGGTAATGTAAGAGGATACATCACTTTTAGTGCTGAAATACAAGCTTAAATTGTAGACTGTTCTGTCATGTTAGACAGTATTCATGATACTGGCATAGATAGTTAAAACATATAACATCCTGATGATACAGATTTGATTCTGTCGTAAAAGGTGACTGCTGACACTGAAAATAGACTGTAGAATCATTCAAGTATTGAAAATATTATAAATTCTGTAGCTAAGGTGCTTGCCATGGTAATCACGGCTCAAGCACACAGTACAATTCTGCACATCTGCTTTGACTTGTGACATCGTGTGTGACATTATGAGTTTACATTGCAAAGGATTTAAGCAGCCTGTTATTAAACATTATCTGCAGTTTTTTTAGTTAACTAGGAAGTCTATGATGCTTGTGAACTATGCCGTTTATTCCAAATACGTAGTGCTGTACAAAAGTGTGATTAGTGTGAAACCTAAGAGCATAGCTAGTACCAATTATGTTTACATTTTTATTTATTACCAGTATGAGTGTGTTCTTCTGTATTTGGCATGGTTTCCAAGGGTAACAAGGGTAAGGCTTAGCAGCAACTTAAGAAGATAATTTAAATTATTGCAAGTAAAGTGATATTAGTGATTATGATTATACCATTGTTCTTAACAATTATCTGGCTGCTTTTGTAATGTGGCACATTTGTTGAGGTAAGGTTAAGAAAGAAACTAAGTGCAGAGCTCATTTGGTCATGAGTGAAACGAGAAGTAATGTTATTTATAGTTTTTGTTCTTACAAATACACTCCTGGAAATTGAAATAAGAACACCGTGAATTCATTGTCCCAGGAAGGGGAAACTTTATTGACACATTCCTGGGGTCAGATACATCACATGATCACACTGACAGAACCACAGGCACATAGACACAGGCAACAGAGCATGCACAATGTCGGCACTAGTACAGTGTATATCCACCTTTCGCAGCAATGCAGGCTGCTATTCTCCCATGGAGACGATCGTAGAGATGCTGGATGTAGTCCTGTGCAACGGCTTGCCATGCCATTTCCACCTGGCGCCTCAGTTGGACCAGCGTTCGTGCTGGACGTGCAGACCGCGTGAGACAACGCTTCATCCAGTCCCAAACATGCTCAATGGGGGACAGATCCGGAGATCTTGCTGGCCAGGGTAGTTGACTTACACCTTCTAGAGCACGTTGGGTGGCACGGGATACATGCGGACGTGCATTGTCCTGTTGGAACAGCAAGTTCCCTTGCCGGTCTAGGAATGGTAGAACGATGGGTTCGATGACGGTTTGGATGTACCGTGAACTATTCAGTGTCCCCTCGACGATCACCAGAGGTGTACGGCCAGTGTAGGAGATCGCTCCCCACACCATGATGCCGGGTGTTGGCCCTGTGTGCCTCGGTCGTATGCAGTCCTGATTGTGGCGCTCACCTGCACGGCGCCAAACACGCATACTACCATCATTGGCACCAAGGCAGAAGCGACTCTCATCGCTGAAGACGACACGTCTCCATTCGTCCCTCCATTCACGCCTGTCGCGACACCACTGGAGGCGGGCTGCACGATGTTGGGGCGTGAGCGGAAGACGGCCTAACGGTGTGCGGGACCGTAGCCCAGCTTCATGGAGACGCTTGCGAATGGTCCTCGCCGATACCCCAGGAGCAACAGTGTCCCTAATTTGCTGGGAAGTGGCGGTGCGGTCCCCTACGGCACTGCGTAGGATCCTACGGTCTTGGCGTGCGTCCGTGCGTCGCTGCGGTCCGGTCCCAGGTCGACGGGCACGTGCACCTTCCGCCGACCACTGGCGACAACATCGATGTACTGTGGAGACCTCACGCCCCACGTGTTGAGCAATTCGGCTGTACGTCCACCCGGCCTCCCGCATGCCCACTATACGCCCTCGCTCAAAGTCCGTCAACTGCACATACGGTTCACGTCTACGTTGTCGCGGCATGCTACCAGTGTTAAAGACTGCGATGGAGCTCCGTATGCCACGGCAAACTGGCTGACACTGACGGCGGCGGTGCACAAATGCTGAGCAGCTAGCGCCATTCGACGGCCAACACCGCGGTTCCTGGTGTGTCCGCTGTGCCGTGGGTGTGATCCTTGCTTGTACAGCCCTCTCGCAGTGTCTGGAGCAAGTATGGTGGGTCTGACACACCGGTGTCAATGTGTTCTTTTTTCCATTTCCAGGAGTGTATTTGGCTGTTTGTGTGGGCACATGTGTGTGTGTGTGTGTGTGTGTGTGTGTGTGTGTGTGTGTGTGTGTGTGTGTGTGTGAGCGCGCACATGGTTGCCCATGCCTGTGTGTGGAAGTGCGGTGTATAAGAAATAGATTGTTCTTTTTGTGGTAGTGCTCTTACTGGTGGTTCACTCCAATGGTGGATGTTTGTTTTTCTGATGTGGTTTGTAGTAATGGTTCACTTGAATGGGATTAAGTATTTGGTATTTATTGGCTATTTATTTGTTTTTGGTTTTTTACTTGTTACTTTTCATTTGTATGGCAATTACAGTTTATTCTGGAGGAATACTTTTTTTTTTGTTATTTTTTTTTTTAGTGTGTGTTTGGGTTGCATGTCTCGGTTTCAGCAAAATATTCGATTCCGTTAGTGTGCCATTTGCATTTTTTTGTTTAGTTTATTTTGTATGCCCCCCCCCCCCCCCCCCCCATGAACCATGGACCTTGCCATTGGTGGGGAGGCTTGCGTGCCTCAGCGATACAGATAGCCATACCGTAGGTAGAACCACAACGGAGGGGTATCTGTTGAGAGGCCAGACAAACATGTAGTTCCTGAAGAGGAGCAGCAGCCTTTTCAGTAGTTGCAAGGGCAACAGTCTGGATGATTGACTGATCTGGCCTTGTAACGATAACCAAAACGGCCTTGATGTGTTGGTACTGCGAACGGCTGACAGCAAGGGGAAACTACAGACATAATTTTTACCGAGGGCATGCAGCTTTACTGTATGATTAAATGGTGATAGCGTCCTCTTGGGTAAAATATTCCAGAGGTAAAATAGTCCCCCATTTGGATCTCCGGGCAGGGACTACTCAAGAGGATGTCGTTATCAGGAGAAAGAAAACTGGCGTTCTATGGATCGGAGCGTGGAATGTCAGATCCCTTAATCGGGCAGGTAGGTTAGAAAATTTAAAAAGGGAAATGGATAGGTTAAAGTTAGATATAGTGGGAATTAGTGAAGTTCGGTGGCAGGAGGAACAAGACTTCTGGTCAAGTGACTACAGGGTTATAAACACAAAATCAAATAGGGGTAATGCAGGAGTAGGTTTAATACTGAATAGGAAAATAGGAATGCGGGTAAGCTACTACAAACAGCAATGTGAACGCATTATTGTGGCCAAGATAGATACGAAGCCCACACCTACTACAGTAGTAGTAGTTTATATGCCAACTAGCTTTGCAGATGACGAAGAAATTGAAGAAATGTATGATGAAATAAAAGAAATTATTCAGATAGTGAAGGGTGACGAAAATTTAATAGTCATGGGTGACTGGAATTCGGTTGTAGGAAAAGGGAGAGAAGGAAACGTAGTAGGTGAATATGGATTGGGGGAGAGAAATGAAAGAGGGAGCCGCCTGGTAGAATTTTGCACAGAGCACAACTTAATCATAGCTAACACTTGGTTTAAGAATCATGAAAGAAGGTTGTATACATGGAAGAACCCTGGAGATCCTAAAAGGTATCAGACAGATTATATAATGGTAAGACAGAGATTTAGGAACCAGGTTTTAAATTGTAAGACATTTCCAGGGGCAGATGTGGACTCTGAACACAATCTATACGTTATGACCTGTAGATTAAAACTGAAGAAACTGCAAAAAAGTGTGAATCTAAGGAGATGGGACCTGGATAAACTGAAAGAACCAGAGGTTGTACAGAGTTTCAGGGAGAGCATAAGGGAACAATTGACAGGAATGGGGGAAAGAATACAGTAGAAGAAGAATGGGTAGCTTTCAGGGATGAAGTAGTCAAGGCAGCAGAGGATCAAGTAGGTAAAAAGACGAGGGCTAGTAGAAATCCTTGGGTAACAGAAGAAATATTGAATTTAATTGATGAAAGGAGAAAATATAAAAATGCAGTAAATGAAGCAGGCAAAAAAGAATACAAACGTCTCAAAAATGAGATCGACAGGAAGTGCAAAATGGCTAAGCAGGTATGGCTAGAGGACAAATGTAAGGATGTAGAGGCTTATCTCACTAGGGGTAAGATAGATACTGCCTACAGGAAAATTAAAGAGACCTTTGGAGATAAGAGAACCACTTGTATGAACATCAAGAGCTCAGATGGAAACCCAGTTGTAAGCAAAGAAGGGAAAGCAGAAAGGTGGAAGGAGGATATAGAGGGTCTATACAAGGGCGATGTACTTGAGGACAATATTATGGAAATGGAAGAGGATGTAGATGAAGATGAAATGGGAGATATGATACTGCGTGAAGAGTTTGACAGAGCACTGAAAGACCTGAGCTGAAACAAGGCCATGGGAGTAGACAACATTCCATTAGAACTACTGATGGCCTTGGGAGAGCCAGTCCTGACAAAACTCTACCACCTGGTGAGCAAGATGTATGAGACCGGCGAAATGCAATCAGACTTCAAGAAGAATATAATAATTCCAATCCCAAAGAAAGCAGGTGTTGACAGATGTGAAAATTACCGATCAATCAGTTTAATAAGCCAAGGCTGCAAAATACTAACACAAATTCTTTACAGATGAATGGAAAAACTAGTAGTAGCTGACCTTGGGGAAGATCAGTTTTGATTCTGTAGAAATACTGGAACACGTGAGGCAATACTGACCTTACGACTTATCTTAGAAGAAAGATTAAGGAAAGGAAACCCTACGTTTCTAGCGTTTGTAGACTTAGAGAAAGCTTTTGACAATGTTGACTGGAATACTCTCTTTCAAATTCTAAAGGTGGCAGGGGTAAAATACAAAGAGCCAAAGGCTATTTACAATTTGCACAGAAACCAGATGGCAGTTATAAGAGTCGAGGGACATGAAAGGGGAACAGTGGTTGGGAAGGGAGTAAGACAGGGTTGTAGCCTCTCCCCGATGTTATTCAACCTGTATGTTGAGCAAGCAGTAAAGGAAACAAAAGAAAATTTCGGAGTAGGTATTGAAATCCATGGAGAAGAAATTAAAACTTTGAGGTTCACTGATGACATTGTAATTCTGTCAGAGACAGCAAAGGACTTGGAAGAGCAGTTGAACGGAATGGATAGTGTCTTGAAAGGAGGATATAAGATGAACATCAATAAAAGCAAAACGAGGATATTGGAATGTAGTCGAATTAAGTCTGGTGATGTTGAGGGTATTAGATTAGGAAATGAGACACTTAAAGTAATAAAGGAGTTTTGCTATTTGGGGAGCAAAATAACTGATGATGGTCGAAGTAGAGAGGATATAAAATGTAGACTGGCAATGGCAAGGAAAGTGTTTCTGAAGAAGAGAAATTTGTTAACACCAAGTATATATTTAAGTGTCAGGAAGTCATTTCTGAAAGTATTTGTATGGAGTGTAGCCATGTATGGAAGTGAAAAATGGACGATAAATAGTTTGGACAAGAAGAGAATATAAGCTTTCGAAATGTGGTGCTACAGAAGAATACTGAAGATTAGATGGGTAGATCACATAACTAATGAGGAAGTATTGAATAGGATTGGGGAGAAGAGAAGTTTGTGGCACAACGTGACCAGAAGAAGGGATTGGTTGGTAGGACATGTTCTGAGGCATCAAGGGATCACCAATTTAGTATTGGAGGGTAGCGTGGAGGGTAAAAATCGTGGAGGGAGACCAAGAGATGAATACACTAAGCAGATTCAGAAGGATGTAGGTTGCAGTAGGTACTGGGAGATGAAGAAGCTTGCAAAAGATAGAGTAGCATGGAGAGCTGCATCAAACCAGTCTCAGGACTGAAGACCACAACAACAACAACAGCTGAGTGTGCCATTTCTTGATTATGTGGTGGCTTTTTGAGAAAGTGTCTGGTATTGCTGTCTTAGTTTGAGCTACATACGTCTATGACAAACTGCGATTTCACTTGCATATATACATTATTTTATTTCAGAGGAATTTGTGTGTGTTATTTTTCAATTATTTCATTGTTTTGTGGGGGCGTGCTCAGTATCCATTTCTTGCTTTGAGCCATATAGATCATCCAAATGGTTAAACTCCAATTTTGTGTTTTCTGTACTTTTCATTCAGTTTATTCTAGAGGAATCCATGTTCGTGATTCTTTGAGTCTGTTGTTGCTTTGGAATGATCTTAGCTTTACTGACGTTTTTTTAGTTTTTCCCGTCCACAACCCCCTAATTTTCATAGTTTTCACGATAATTTCATTAGCTGACTGGAATATTTCGCGTTTTTTCTACATTTTTTCTCAACCGTAACTGTCTATTTTGTTGTCGCGATCATGAAGGCTGTAATGGGCCCCCTTAATAAATGTTATCTGTGGTTGTCTTAGAAACTCATGTAAACTTTGTTGCCTACTTGAAATATTACATCATGGGTCAAAGTAGAGGGGTGAAATCGGACCTTGTTCTATACCAGTGTCAATTAAACTTCACACTGTTTCAAAGGAGAATCTGCTTCTCATCTTCAGGTTATGCTGACAATTGTTTGAAGCCCCTTGTGACACTTCCAAGTGCAATGCTTCAGATGTATCAGCAACATTTATTGTCTTGGTAATGCTTTACAGAACACTGAAATGCCTGTTAAATAACATACAATAAACCAAGAAAAATTAATTAAATAAGAAATTTATTTTTGATTATTGGTATTTAATGTCTTATAAACAATAAGTAAATCAAGGAAACTGGTACTTGAAAATATCTGAGAATAGTACTTTGTTTGATTTTATAGAGTAAATCATTCTGGCCTTACACTGGGAATTTGTGGTAATTTTGCTCTGAATATGCAGATCAGAGTTTGAATCTTCTAAATGCCATTTTTGTTGTACTTTCTCTTCCTGTATAAGATCCCTTTCCAAGTATTAGCAGAAAATGGAAGTCTTTGGAATAATTATATGGCAATCTGTAGAATAGTAGTGGGTACATCACTCCTGTTTAGTATTAAGCTCAAGTTTGAAATTCTGAGTTAAATTTGTAGCACTTCTGACCACTCAATGAGAAGTGAAAAACATGAAGACCCCTTCTATTGTTATACTCTATTTGTTTCTAATAGCAATACTTATTCCTACACTTGGATCATATTTAATATAATGAACATGTTTTTAAGTCTGCTTTAGTTTTATCTCAATTACTTGCTACTGGAACCCACAACAGCACCAACTAAACATTCAGTCCTAGCTCATGTCAGAGCATGGTAGGGCTACATTACTTGTTCTTATACTACTCCTGATGCCAATATTAATTCTTCCCCTCTTCTTATTTCCACATATACAGTAGTCACATGAAATAACCAATTTGTTATTCAAGCAGTATTTAAATAAAATTTATTATTCACAGGAAAGTTTTCAAATTACTGATGATAGTAGGAAATTTGTTTCTTATCTAAACATCTTCTTGACATGTGAACATAAATTTTCAGTGTTGCTAACAGTTGATTGTTTCTAGATTGTTTTACCTCATTTAAAAGTCTTGTTCTCCATGGTTCAATAAATGGTTTTCTTTTCCCAAAACTCTATGTTTCAAAAGTTATTTGTACGGTATTCAAAATTTTCATGTTCTGCAATGTTTCATTTTTACAAAGTGGTTATTTCCCAAATTCAGTACCATAGTTTTGTAACTCTGATTCTTCTGTTTATACTTTCACTTAAATTACCTCTTAGTTTGTTACAGTATTATGAAAAGAATAGTTGCTACTTACCATATAGCAGAGATGCTGAGTCACAGATGGGCACAACAAAAAGACTGTCAGAAAATGAGCTTTCAGCCAGCAAGCCCTCATCAGAGGTAGAACACAAACACACACACACACACACACACACACACACACACACACACACGCACACGCACACACATACACACACACACACACACACACACACACACGATTGTAGGGTCGAAAGCTCATTTTCTGACAGTCTTTTTGTTGCGCCCCTCTGCGACTCAACATCCGCTACATGGTGAGTAGCAACTATTCTTTTCATAATGTTCTTACATTCCATCCTGGATTTACCATTGTTGAACTCTGCCTCTTAGTTTGTTAATCAGTCCAATTAGAAAATTTCACTTTCTCAGAATATCTTGGCGAACTTTGGGGATCCCTGTGCACATAAAACTGCTTTTCCACAAAACAGTACCTACAATTCTGCCATTTGCTGGTTATACAGCTGCTAGTTAAATAAACTTGTTTCTTTGTCTGTTGCATGTGTCCTTCAATTTTTTTGTCTTTTATGTTAATGAATAAAACATAATAGTCAGTACTTCGTTGATTTATATTTTTATGCAGTACTTACGACTATAGACAGGAATTGTGCATGAAGATTTTGTCAGTCAGAGCCTGAGAGTGAAGCCAAAAACTTCATGTAGATTTCAAAGTCGGAAACTAGCATTCACTATGCAATATATCTTAGGTTTTACCATGTCTGTGTTACAATGTTGATTATCTGTGTTACCACTGGAAAAACTATGTTGAGGCACTCATAGATTCATTATGCGAATTCCAAACCAGCAATATCATAACCTGTAAAAATACTTAGCACAAGCTGATCATCATTGATTTATAGCAATAAATGAAATGAACAAAACAGATGAACTTGACTGTGTTGTGCTATTGAGTCATTATTCACTTGAATGAACCTAAAATTAAGCAAGAAGGTTTTTGACACCAGTGGGAACCACAAGGCAATGTAAAAGGTCAGTAACATTACAGGCTAATTGATCACCTGTCTAGTACCTGGATTACTGGTGAAAACATATTTTATACTATTTCCTGAAAGTTCACAACTTATCACCTGGATTACTGGTGAAAACACATGTTATACTATTTCCTGAAAAGCCACAACTTATCTTAAGTTAAACTTGGATGATCTTTTCTAAATCTAATAAAAAAGCCTCTGATTTGTATCTCACGTAATATAAGACTATTTTCATACTTCAGTTCAGCACTAAATATAACATAATAATGTTGTTATACCTGCTGCTTTGCTAAGCTTGTTAATCATTCCTTTCCATTCAACAAACATTTATCTTGCCTAAGCTATTTCAATTACAGTAATAAATAAGTACTGAATATTAAACTGACACAAGTAACTAATTAAGAATGTTTCCAAACTATTCTAATGCAAATCATACATTATTTAACCAGAAATGAGTAATCAGTTTGCACATGATTATAAGTATACCTTCTCCTTTAGGACAATCTCTCTTGCCATCACACATATGCTTACGGTTGATACAAGTAACAGAACTTCTTGAGGATGATGTATCGTTGGCAGAAGTGATGTTCTCACAGCGAAACTGGTTCTCTTCACATGTAATTTCACATAAAGCTTCATCTTCTCCTTTAGAACAATCAGGCACTCCATCACAGACCCAGGTTTTCTAAAGAAACAGACAATTCAGGAATTAGAGTGAGAAGTCAAAGATGCACTTTGTCAAAGGTCACATGTGTGACAACAGTATTATTAACCTGAAAACAATAAAAACTTCTCAAAAAATTTATAACCAAATCTGTAAACAATTTCCTGTACATTATTGAAAGAATAACATGTTCTCCTTTCTGTGGCTAAATAGAACAAAGCAAAATATTTATGAAGATTATTAATCCAGACTTATAGATTAGCTGTCATTGGGTTATATGTTGCCTGTCTCAAGCTCACTCATACTGCCTGTGATTCACTGACAGACAAATTGTTTGAGATTTTTGAGTATGTCAATTACTAACTTACTTTTTTTTAGGATGGGGGATGTGGTTGTGATTAAATGTAATCAAATGCGAATTTAATAACAAAAGTGGAACTTTAATATTACAAGACTAAATATCTTTCCTCTAAAAACATATGAAATGTACACCAAACATACACGTGTTTTGAATCAGCTGTCAGTCTATATCATTTTAGCATCTTTCCACAGCCTCAACTGTCTTTCTTCTCCTTTCTGTCATACTGAGATGTACTACAGCAAAATGAAGCTTAGTCTATTAGCATTCAACATAATTCAGCTTCGGTCTGCTAATGGAAGAGCATTAGATAATGACAAAACAGAACATTGGCACAAAGAAAGAACTATGTATAAGCCTTAATATGTTTCCTATGGCATACGCTGAAGGCAGCATCCCAATAGTAAGAGAATGTAAATAGAAAGTCTTGAAAATTTGAAATAACTGACTCCATTTCTGCTGCAATGATTTAAGATCAATGAGATGTGACACCTCCTCCCTCCCAGCCTCCACCCCCCCCCCCCCCACCCCCTGCCCAAAGCCCACCCTTCTCTCTCTCTTCCCCCCTAATTTAACCTGTTTTTGATTATGCAAGACTGAGAAACCTCCTGGTGAGCACTGTTGAAAGCACCAGCACCAAACAACTTGTTATTAATAATGCCTATTGATGTGTACACTGCCAGTGTTCTAATGCAGAAAGTGTCTCCAGGTCGTTCTCAATACTTTATCTATTAACTTGCTTCCTGATTTCTATCAGATTGTGAACACTGCAGTGTTATGTATCATTCCTTATGAGTACTGTGTAACCCTACACTTATCATTCTGATGAAAAATGTTTGCAAATAAATAACTAAATTAGGAATTTTCCAACAGCTATGAGTTTTCATTCTTTTTTGTGTGTCTGTAAGTAACAAAATTTTTCTACTATTTGGTAAGTGATTTCGGTTAGTCTTAAATTATTTTCATCTTTTATTTTCCATTGTTTAATCTACTGCAATTTTTTTATTTATTTTGTATATAATGAGTCATCTTGAGGGTTGATACACATCATTGTGGTGGGACAATGACTGCGATAACTACTCAGGAGTAAATATCTGTAGGAGTGTGTGTGCACAATCCACATATCATGGCCTCAGGTCAGAGTAGTGGGGTGAGAGCCAACATCGAATTATATTAATTTGAAACTGTTAAGCTGACAATTACATTGATTGTCTTTGGTTTAATAGTCATTGTAATGTTTCCAGAGAAAGAACTGTTCATCATTAAGAGTTAATTGTGCAATACTGCAAGAAATATGTTCATCGTTTGGAGAAGCGTTGTATTTATTTATGCAATTGCATATAATGCAAAGTTTTATACTTCCACTGTCTACTGCAAAATCCAAAGAAGTACAGGCTTTTTAGTATCCACGATCAAAAATAAATAATAAGGTGAGCAACAAAATATCCAGTAATTATAACCCACCACAAAAGCAAATTTCAGAAACAAACATAATCAACATAGGAAACATCACAACCAGAAAAAGTATACACTTTATCCCACATTCAGCAGAACTTCTGCCGATGATTCTAAAAACAGTCCAAGGATATGAGCAAGGAAGCTTTGACAGAGTGTTTTTGACAGAGAGGGAAGTTGTACATAGATATGTATAAAACATTATAAGGAAGGAGAAAAGGACAGTAGCTTAATACAATCGCCCAAACGGTCAGTGTGTTGCCATATTTTTCAGTAAGAAAGTGTAATCTGATGGTTTAACCATAAAATGGACTACTTCCACAATTACAGTCCATGTTAACACACAAATAATGTAACCCTAAACTGACACAGCAATGTATGTGATCTACACTTAAAAGCCAAAGAAACTGATGCACGTGCCTAATATCATGTAGGGCCCACAAGAACATGCAGAAGTGCTGCAACATAATGTGGGATGGACTCGCCTAATGTCTGAAGTAGCGCTGGAGGGAGCTGACACCATGAATCCGGCAGGGCTGTCCATAAATCCACAAGAGTATGAGGGGGTGGAGATGTATTCTGAACAGCACATAAAAGGAATCCCACATATGCTCCATAATGTTCATGTCTGGGGAGTTTGGTGGCCACCGGAAGTTTTTAAACTTACAAGAGTGTTCCTGGAGCCGCTCTGTAGCAATTCTGGATGTGTGGGGTGACTGTTCTGGTGCAATTGTCCAAGTCTGTCGGAATGCACAGTGGACATGAATGGATGTAGGTGATCAGACAGGATACTTATGTATGCAGCAGGGGTGCCATATCATTCCAACTGTACATGCCCCATACTATTAGAGAGCCTCCACCAGCTTGAACAGCCCACTGCTGACATGCAGGGTCCATGGATTCATGAGGCTATCTCCATACCCACACATGTCCATCCACTTGATACAATTTGAAATGAGACTTGTCTCACCAGGCAAGACGTTTGCAGTCATGAAGAGTCCAATGTTGGTGTTGACGGACCCAAGCTTAGTATTGTGCAGTCATCAAGGTTGCACGAGTGGGCCTTCAGCTCCGAAAGTCCATATTGATGATTTTCGTTGAATGGTTCACACACTGTAATTCGTTGACGGTACCACATTGAAATAGGCAGAAATGTTGCAGAAGGGTTGCACTTCTGTCATTGCTGAATGATTCTCTTCAGTCGTCATTGGTCTCGTTCTTGCAGGATCTTTTTCTGGCCACAGTGATGTCAGAGACTTGATGTTTTAGCAGATTCTTGATATTCATGGTACACTCGTGAAACGGTCGTATAGGAAAATCTCCACTTCATTGCTACCTCAGAGGTGCTGTGTCCCATCACTCCTGCACAAACTATAGCACCACATTCAAACTGAACTTAAATCTTGATAACCTACCATTGCAGCAACAGTAACCAATGTAACAACTGCACCAGACACCTGTTGTTTTACATAGGTATTGCCAACTGCAGCATCATATTCTGCCTACTTACATAACTCTGTACGCTTGCCTATACCATTTTCTTTGGCACTTAAGTGTATATACAAATGCAGCTTTTTCAGTGGCCCACAGACTTTCTCCCTCAGAATAACAAAAATGGAAAGCAGTTATTTGTGCTAGAATGACCATAATACCTATGACTGCTTTCATAAAAAAATCTCCACATAATTATCTCGATGTTAAAGTCATCACGAACCTGGGAGTGTACCAACAATTCATTCTTATGGAAACCTAAATACATTACATGACATAGTACATAAACAGTACATTAGCCAAAATAAACAAACACTATATCACTTCTTGGCTGGTACCATGCAGTAGCTGTGACTCTTCATGCCAACATTTGTACGACATTTGGGAAAATCGCTCATAAGACATCTCCCTCTGTAGCCCAAGCTTGTACAAATGCCAAAGTCAACAACAGGCAATAGATAACAAGTCATCACAAGCCAATACTATTTTCAAAGCCTGTCATCAACTCAACAAAGCCACCCAGATAATGAAACCATCAAATAAAACACAGCAACCAAGTGAAAGAAATATCAAACACCCATTGCAGACTCTTTGAGCATAATGGATGAGCTGAACATTTTAAATTGTTCATTGGAAAATGCCATCCAGTGTGCAATTTATACAGAAAACTGACTCAAACAATATATTAGCAGAAAACCTAATATTAAGGCCAATGAATGCTATGGGATATACCCCCAACATTGACTGAATCTGCCAAGACCAAGGCGTACATATATACAAATACCTTACCTCAAGAACATAAACTGAAGTGCCAAAGAAACTCGTATAGTCATGAGTATTCAAATACAGAGATATATAAACAGGTAGAACATGACAGTGCAGTCAGCAATGCCTATATAAGACAAAAAGTGTCTGGAACCAATTGTTAGATCAGTTACTGTTGCTACAATGGCAGGTTGTCAAGATTTAAGTGAGTTTGAACTTAGAGTTATAGTCAGCGCATGAACAATGGGACAAAGCATCTCTGAGATAGTGATGAAGAGGGGATTTTCCCATACAACTATGTCACGGGTGTACCATGAATATCAGGAATCCAGTAAAACATCAAACCTCCAACACTGCTGTGGCTGGAAAAAGATCCTGCAAGAACGAGACTAATGAAGACTGAAGAGCATCATTCAGTGTGACAAAAGTGCAACCCTTCCACAGATTGCTGCTGATTTCAAAGCAGTGCCATCAACAAATGACAGCATGTGCACCATTCAATGAAACATTGATATGGGTTTTTGGAGGTGAAGGCCCTCTCATGAATCCTTGATGACTGCACAAAACAAAGCCGGGGTCCATGAACACCAACACTGTACTCTTGATAACTGGAAACACATTGCCTGGTGAGACAAGTCTCATTTCAAATTGTAACTAGTGGATGGACATGAATGGGTAGGCTATGGAGACAACCTCATGAATCCATCGACCCTGCATGTCAGCAAGGGACTGTTAAAACATGTAGAGGCTCTGTAGTGGTGTTGGGCATGTGCAATTTGGAGTGACAGGGGACCCCTGATATGTCTAGATAAGACTCTGACAGGTGACACATACGTAAGCATCCTGTCTGATAACCTGCATCCATTCATGTTCATTGTGCATTTGGACGAACTTGTACAATTACAGGAGAACAATGCGACACCCCCACACATCCAGAATTGCTACAGAGTGGCTCCAGGAACACTCTTCTGAGTTTAAGCACTTCCACTGGCCATCAAACTCCCCACACATGAATATTATTTTGTGTATCTGTGATGCCTTTGAATGTGCTGTTGAGAAGAGATCTCCACCCCCTCATGCTCTTACTGTTTTATGGACAGCCCTGCAGGGTTCCTGGTGTCAATTCCTTCCAGCACTAAAAATGGTTCAAATGGCTCTGAGCTCTTAGAACTACTTAAATCTAACTAACCTAAGGACATCACACACATCCACGCCTGAGGCAGGATTCGAACCTGCGACCATAGCGGTTGCACGGTTCAGGACTGTAGTGCCTAGAACTGCACGGCCACCCTGGTTGGCCTTCCAGCACTACTTCAGACATTAGTCGAGTCCATGGCATGTCACGTTGCGGCACTTCTGCGTGCTCATAGTGGCCCTACACAATATTAGGCAGGTGTACCAGTTTCTTTGGCTCTTCAGTATATTTAAAGCATACCATAAATATTATAGATTAAAATGAATATAGAAACTAACAAAATCAGCCCAAGGATATGAGCAAGAAAGCTATGATAAACTGCTTTCAATTACTCTGAAGCCTACCAAGAACACACCTCCTGCTAACTTTAAGCATAGCACTATTCATGCAATCTTTGAAGACACTTACTGCAGTGGCTGACAAGGGTGAAATCAATACAAACTGAATGTATTCAACTGGTGCTGACAGTTTTCTCTTGCTGCCAACTTAACTACACATCATTACAGACAGTATGAAGTCTGGCCATTCATCTGCTTTTGAATACAGGTAAGGATGTGCAACACACTGAGTTAACAAGAAATAAAGTAATTCTCACCATGGCAAAGACAACATAGAACAGCAGAAATAGTGACAATGTTCAATGCATAATATGCTGAGCTAAGGTTGGCAGCGCCCTGAGACAAGTAAATAGACTGACGTGACAAAAGTCATGGGATACTGATAAGCACATATAAAGATGGCGGTACAATCACATACACTTGGTAGAAAAGGACAGTGCTTTGTACTCAGGTGAGTCACACGAAAAGGTTTTCGATGTGATTGTGACCGCACGATGGGTATCAACAGACTCTGAACGTGGAATGGTAGTTGGAGCTAGATTCATGGGACATTCCATTTCAGAAATCATTAGGGAATTCAATACACTGAATCCACAAAGTCATGAATGTGCTGAGAATGCCAAATTTCAGGTATTACCACTCCCCACAGATAACACAATACCCCAAGGCCTTCACTTAATGGCTGAGAGTAGCAGTGTTTGTACAGAGTTGTCAGTGCTAACAGACAAGGAAGACTGTTTGAAATAACTGCAAAAATCAATGTGGGATGTATCCATTAGGACAGTGGGGAGATGGACCATGGCAGTGGACAACTGACGTGAGTGCCTTTGTTAATAGCACAAAGTCACCTTCAGTGTCTCTCCTCGGCCCGTGAACATATAGGTTGGACCCTATTGTGGAGTTGTCAGATGAGTCCCAATTTCAGTTGATAATAGCTTATGCTATGGTTCAAGTGTGGTGCAGACACCATGAAGCCATGGACCCAAGTTGTCAAGAAGGCATGGTGCAAGCTTGTGGTAATTCCATAATGGTGTGGGCTATGTTTACATGGAATGGACTGTGTTCTCTGGTCCAACTGAACTGATCATTGACTGCAAATGGTCATGTTGAGCTCCTTGGAGACCTTTTGTTCCCAAATGATGTAACTGTTATGGATGACAATGTAACACATCACCAGGTTTGGAGAACATTCTGGACAACTCAAGCGAATGATCTGGCCACTGAGATTGCCCAACATGAATCCCATCAAACAGTTATGGGACATAATTGAGAGGTCAGGTCATGCTCAAACTCTTGCACCAGCAACACTTTCGCAATTATGGATGGCAATAGAGGTAGCATTGCTCAATATTTCTGCAGGTGACTTCCAACGACTTGTTGAGTCCATGCCACATTGACATGTTGTGCTATGACAGGCAAAAGGAGGTCTGACATGATACTGGGAGGTATCCCATGAGTCCTGTAACTGCATTATATTGGTCCAAAGTTGTACACAATTTTGCAACTTTTGATTACTCTGTTGCTTCCAAGAGCTGCTGCATGTGTATTCTTGTAGCGTTCAAACAATACATGAAGCAGCAACATCACACTAGCCTCTCTGCTCTAAATAAAACTGACACCTTACGTTGCTGATCCTAACAGCTTGTGTATAGTATATGGTGGACTTACTAGAGGCAATTTTAAGACAAACTGCAAAAATATTCTTCCTTCTGGTGGCAAAAATACGCCAGACAAATCACAAAATGGTATAAGTTAATTGTCAGTGGTCTGACAGCACATCTGATCAAATGGGAAGAAACTGACAATGAATCAGACACAAGAGAATAACAATGGCATAGGTACAAGGGAAGGTTTTGCAAAGAATGTGTTAAGGGGATGAAGAAGATCTTATTGCTGAGTTGCAGTGACACAGAGTGAATGTCAGTACTACTACAGAGCCGAAACTTGCTGGTAGTTTGAAACTGCGTGGTGGACTGAGATTCTAGCTTGGGATCTTTGCCTTTCACGGGCAAATGCTCTACCGACTGAGCTATCAAAGAATGACTCACAACCTGCCCTCACAGCTTAACTTCCACCAGAATTCATCTCTTACCTTCCAAGTTCACAGAAGTCCTCCTGCAAACTTTGCAAGACTAGCACTTCCGGAAGTAAGAGTATTGAAGAGACATGGCTTAGGCAGAGCCTAGGGGGACGTTTCCTGCATGGAATCTTCACTCTGTAGTGGAGTGTGTGCTGATAAGGAACTTCCTAACAGATTAAAACTGTGTACCAGACCACAACTCGAACTCAGGATCTTTGCCTTTGCCCACGAAAGGCAAATATCCTGAGTTCAAGTTTTGGTCTGGAGCACAGTTTTAATTTGCCAGGAAGTTTCATACCAGCACACACTCTGCAGCAGAGTGAAAATTACTATGGAGCTCTTTGGGAGACAATTACCAAGCAACTAGTACTTTCAAGCCGGGTGTAGAGTTGAGAGATTTTCCTTGTGATTTAGGTTATAACAAAAGGTTCTTCGTGACAATCATATAATAATTGTAAAATGTGCAGACATTCTGACTGCAGCATCAATTTAATTGAAAATGACATTAGGCATGCTGCTGAGAAAGATCCTCATACTACTGTGAAAACTGTATCATTCTTTAAGCCCTGGCTGAAGCAGCATTACTTAGTTAATTTACAATTCTGAAAATTGCTCGGTGGAAAGGGATATTCATCCATGAGTGTGATTGAGGAATCTTTCTTGGTTGCACCATATATGGCACCATTTGGATCTCTAATCTGAATGCTTCTGGTGACAGACTGCTTTCATTGCTACTAATTACTTAAAACATCCATTCAATCAGTATTCATACCATACCAAAGACTTCCACCAAGTAGCCTTGGCCTATTTATTATCAACTCATCCAAAACAAAGGGCCACACATGGTTGAAACAGATAAGAAAAACAAAATGCTGCTGCTTACACAAAGTTATGGATCTAAAAGAACATCTTTTTGGAGTCTTACATTAAAAAAATCGAAGCCCCGTAACTAAGAATGATGACTCTACATCAAAAAATCAAAGCCCCGTAGCTAAGAATGATGACCTTATCATATAAATACAGGAAAATGAAAAAGACAGATGTCATGGCAGCAGATGCGAGCCGTGCATGTCTTGTGTTCATGCCATTTATTGTTTGTCACCTTCTATTACAGTACTGCCACCTTGTTTTCTTATTCCATTTACTGGTGTCACTAACTTCCCGCCTTACTTGCCCATGAGTGGCAGCAGCAGTGCTTATCAATCGTGCACTTTCATACCATCTCTGAAGTGACCAATAGTATTTCCAGACAGTCATGTGTCTGGAAGTCAGTTGGCTGTTCATTCAGGATGCAGCAGCAATGAAGTCGGGGACGGAGCACAGGTGAGGCATGGGCAGCCAGTACTCGCCCTACCGCTGGCGACACACATGCATTGTCCAATGGAAGGAGATTTGAGTGGGAATGACTGTTGGTTGGTCGTGCGGTCAGTCGTCTCGTCGGGCAACATGTAACTGATTCTCTGATTGTTTCTGGACTCCTTCAATTGGACATCTCGCCGGACGTGGGTTGGTTCCTCTCCTGTGCAGAGCTGTCGAAATGTTCCATCTGTGTGGTTGGGTATGAGGCAGTCTCTCTGCGTTGTGGTGTCTCCGAGTTGCGAATGGACATCAAAGGAGTCATGGATGGACCAGCAGTAAGTCTGGACATAGCAGCACTGCAGTCGGTCAGTTGGCACAGAGCAGCAAGGAGGTCCCTATCGCGCAGAGTCAGGCTGGAGCCGCTGGCAGCGTGCATGCTCAGTTGGAGTTGTGAGGCACTTCTTGCAAGGGTTACAAAGTTTGTCGCCCACCGATCTAGGACTCTAAAGTTTAGTGCTCACTTAACCTACTGTCAAGCCTCGACTGCTATCACTTCTCTTTGTTTGATCCTGGTTGTTGCTTTCTGTGAGATTCCTGTGAGCAACAACATGTGTGCATTGAAATCAGCCAGATTTGCAGCCGTTTTCTTGGATGGGGTTTAACTTAATTAAATTCACTCCTTCATTAATGAAGTGCACAAGTGGTATCTTCTGCCTTGTGGCTATTTAATTTGCAGTTACCTGCCCTGGGCATTGACATAGTCTTTGACAGCGTATTTTCCTTGTTGTGTTGTTGCTGTCCAGCACAGTGTGCAATTTGACAGTTGAAGTGTGTTGGTAGTTTTGGATGTTTATTCTGACTTGGCTGGATTGGGCACCAGTATCCATAATGTTGAGCTATTGACATCTTGTTCTCATTTTACTTGTAGGGTGGAGCAGAACTGATATTGTTGGTTGGTTTGTTGGCTGGCCTTCGATTGGGTTGCCTTCTGATTAAGAGGTTGTCAGTCTGGCTGCCTGTATCACCTAAATGTGCATTAGTGTTACTTGCCAGGCCGACCCTTGGAACCTTCTGAGCGCCACCCCTTGGTTTTACATAGTGATTTCCTTTAGTTTTAAGTACTGCATGTGGCCTTCAGCTGAGTTTTACCTTATTAAAATTTTCAAGGCTTTTCTTCTTAGGCCTTAAGTTGTAAAATTGTTTTCTGCATGCTGTGTGGCCTTCAGCCGAGTTTTATTCTCAATTAAATTAAAAATTCAGAATCTTTGTATTGCCTTTAACTCATAAGATTGTTATTCTTTAGTATGAGGCCATCAGTTGAGTTTTACATGAAACATTTTAAGCTAAGGCCCTCGGCCTTTCTAAATTGAAAGCTCTTCTTCCTAGGCTTTAAGCCGTTATATTGTTTTATTGATATGCGGCCTTCAGCTGAGTTTTCAGCCTATTTAGAATTAACATTGAAAATCTTTGTTTTGGTCTTAAGCCGTCACATTGTTCTTGCTTAATGTGTGGCCTTCAGCCGAGTTCCATAAGAGAGATTTAAGCTATGGCCTTCAGCCTATTTTTATTGAAGAAAAAAATTTTTTAAAAGAAGTGAAACTTCCAGAAGAACCCCTGTACCTCAATTCCTTGCTTATGCCTTGGGCCTTGGATTTTCGTATGTGACCTTCAGCCAATTCAAATTAAATCAAAGGACCTCTTTGATTAAAACCTTGAGAGTTTTTAATTCTTGCTTATGTTATTGTGTGTTTTAACAAATGAAGTATATATGTTGAGTGCAACTGACAGCAACTTATTTTGGCCCCTTTCCACAAATTAACCTCAACTGCTCTGTCCTGCTAGTCCAGCGATTTCAAGATGTATTGTTCTTATCAGAACATCACAGGAAAATTGCTGAAATCAAATAGATACATCTTGATGAATACAAATGTTCTGTTTTGGTCAAACAATACTGATTAAGGATAACTACAGCTGTTAATGTGCTTCTTTGGATCATTTGGCCATGATAAAATTCTCTACTGGTAAATAAAGCAACTGCTGTTGGCAATTTGCTTTTAGACACAACTACCATTAGTAAATTATAAATAAAATCAACAGTCACTGGTTTACCTGGCCATAATGACAAAATGTTAAAAAGAAATATGCTAGCCAGTTAGGTTCAGGTCATAGAAGTATTCAGTTTCACCGAATCTTCAACAATTACTTCATAACAGTGTTTGCAGAAAAGTTATGAGATGAACATAAAAGCAGAGAGTGCAGAGGGAAACTATAAACTTGTTTTTACTAAACATATTTCTACAGTACTTGGAGCATTCACCCTCTAAGGGAAAAAAAACTGTATACTATTTTGGGTTACTTTGCTCTATAGGGTCAAGCATTGTTCCACTTGGAGGGGAAAGGAGAACTTTAGTGCAGTGGTTTTTCTGTGGAAGGTAACACTTTTAGTTTGGCAGTCTTTCTGGCCTCTTTGTGTGCTGACTATTTTGAAATTTTTTCGAGCATCTGAGTAAAGATGTGCTTAAGAGTACAAAAACTAAAACTGGAAGAATCTCTTGCCCCCACCTCCCCACCTGTCCCACGGGGTTAACTGTTCACTGTGAAAATCAGTCACCATAACTTTCATTACTCAGAATGTCTAGGTCCTGAAAAGTATCATTGTTTTTCATTTAATGGAGTATCGTTCATGTCATTGTTGACTTACTTGGAAGGTTGTGAAATTACTTATTTTAGAGAAACTTTGCAAGACAAAAAAGTGGAGCAAAGTCTCCCCAGGGTGCATTTCTTACATATCTATGAATATTAAAGACTGAGTTTACCACTGGCCAAGGGTGCCCATACTTGGGGGCAAAGGGAGCCCCACAACCCGCCTCCTCGCCACCAGCTCTCAGGGGGGGGGGGGGGGGATATAATGTAGTTAGGTGATTTTCATTGAGAAAATGATTTAAAAATCAGTATTATACAGGTTTTTGACAGGGCAGAACTGGAACTTGTTTATGGCTACTTACAAGTCGTCATTCCTATTCCAAAACAATAAAAATACTCCATACCCTAAGTGAAGGCCTCCCTACAAACTATCATACAGGTGCTCTTATCCACCATAGTGTACTCCTGCCAGTGAACAATGTTTCCAATCTTTTTCAGATCGGTGAAAATGCCATGAAAGCACAAAGAGAGTTATTGGAACAAGGCGATACTGTGATTACACTCTAGAAGGTCTGGAGAAATGCCTACAAGTCATGAGAAGAAAGATGATGTCACAGAAGATACCTGAATCAAGTTTTAATATCACAAGAGGAACCCTAATTAATAAATAGAAATTAAAGGAAACAATTAATTCACAGTCAGGGTTTCCATAAGTTTTTATTAATGGAGAAGAAGCACCATTTGTAATGTGTTTTGCATCTGAGTGAATTTGGGTTTCCTGTGACTCCAGTGGGACTCCGAATGATTGTAAGGTCACTCCTCGACAGACAGGGATATAAACTTTCTTGATGCACAGGCAGTTGTTCAGGCCATGAATGGCTCGCAGATTTCCCCAAATGGCACCCTGAAGTTTGCAGCCAACATTAAAAGAAGTAGAGCTGCTGTCAATAAGCATGTTCTCATAGAATATGTTGACATTCGCATGTTGAACTTAAAGATGTGATAGTCCTAACCAATGGTTTGGCAGTAACACAGTTAGTGAGTATTTCACAAAGTTATTTGTACCAAAATTGATAAAACTGGAAGGAAAGAAGGTAGTAATCTGTGATAGTTTGTTCTCACATTTGACAACCTATGTTCAGAGCTCTAAGGTGATAGATTCCATTCATCTGTCTGCCAGTGAACAGTACCCACATTATATAGCCTTTGAGAGTTTCTATCTTTGGGCTCATGAAAGCAGTGTGGAGACAAATCCTTACAGAGTGGAAAAGCAGCGAGCAAGCCTTCAAAGACACTGTCTTGCAGAAATAGCATTTTCCATTTCTGTTAAGAAGGCTAATGAATACACTACACAAAAAGTCAACAAGGAATCTAATACCAGATTTCAGAAAGTGCGGCATACGTCCATTCAATGTTGATGAAATTCTGTATCATCTCCTTTCACAGACTTATGACAAAGGTGCAGTACAGGACTCTTTCACTGCATCCCTTCAAAATAAGAGATCTGCATGGATTAGATTAGATTAGATAGATTAGATTAGAGATTAGATTAATACTTGTTCCATAGATCATGAATACGACACTTCGTAATGATGTGGAACGTGTCAGGCCTAGAACGTGTCAGTTGATGTGTGATGTGTTGTTGATGTGTGTAGAAAAGAAGTCGTTCAGAAGGTAGGTATCCAACAACCAGACTTACGCACGGTAGCAAACATCGATGAAAGAAGCTTTTACAAAATATTACTTATTCAGGGAGATATCTTAAGACACGTTTTCAAAGCAATGACACGAGCAAATTTGCAAAACGAGAGACTAACATTCCAAGCTTTCCTATAAAGACTGTTTATGAATATCAGGACAATACTACTGTGCTACACATAATTGCCTGGTTTCAAAGTAATGACTCACCAAAATACAGTTTCCAGAACTGCAGGAGAATTCATCAGGGGCGCAAGTGCGTGGTTTCTTCTCAGCACAGGACTCTTCATCTTCTCCTCCCTCACAGTCCTTTTCGTCGTCGCACTGCCAGCGGTCTGGGATGCATTTGCCACTGTTGCACCTACAAACCAGTTACATGTTCTATGTTAATCAAACAGCAATAGGTATTTCCAATTTTTCACATAGAATTAAAAGACCCTGTGTACGTTTTAGAAACGTAATGCTTTTAGTGAAAGTAACCAACAGCTCGGACACAGATCGACTAGCAGTAAGAATAATCTGCTTAATACATGAAATGTATTTGCAGTAGCGATTACGGACAACCTCAGCTGTATAACGGAATGACGACAGTGAAAATATGTACCCGAACACGGATTTCCCGCATATCGTGAACGATTATCTTACCAAGCACAACTCATCGGCAGACTCAAATTTCCATACGTCGTCAACCATTTGTCCACAACCTGCACTCGTACATTCATTATGTATATTCCCGAAAACGGGAAACATTGTAACTGAAAGTCGCTTGCCCGGTGTCGGTGGATAAATATGATATTGCAGAGCCTGCGTTTTTCAGGACATGCAGCATGCCCGAAGGAATAAGCACTGCGGCGACTACAGCCGTTATGAACTACATGAAATGTATTCGTGATTGCATGGTTGATGGTTTGGACCTTTGCGTCTGGCTGTGAGGCGTCGTCGGATAGGTTCGAGTCCCTCTCCACCAGATATTTTCATTATCGCCATTCCATTCTACAGATAATGATTGTCCTTATTAGCAACTGCGAATACATTTAATGTGTTTCATAACACATGCATATAATATTGCATCGTATTTATGAACAACACAGGCACTGTAATATTGTATCGAATCTATAAAAATGATTCGAATGCGCTTACTTTGGACAAAAAATGTGTCTGTTATTCTGGAACACGTATGTCCACGAGCAACCTGAACGATTTATTGGTAGTAAGCTCTTTCTACTCCACCGACGAACTTCCTACCAGAAGTAATTGATAATGTTGATTATATGACTATTATGAAGTTATACGAGCTGTATAAAGAAGCATCGGGTGAGAATACACAGTTAAGGAGAAATGCGAATACCTACTTAATATGTTACTGTACTTAAGTATCGTAACCTAACAAGCACAGACGGACACGAGCGGACATTCAGTTGAGCGAGAGTTCGCACATGAAATTCTTTAGAAGTGGTCGCATTTACACCCTCATATTACGCACTGTCATCATGCTACCATTCTTTGCATTTATCACACTGCATCAGTCTTCACCAAAATCACGTCCGCAGCCTGGGAAAATGCATTTTTCTTGAATCAGTTTTCTAAGGAGTGTAGTGACCGAGTCATGGAGGGTTGCAAGAAAAATTAAAAAACCCTCTAGATACGAATATTAGCAGCAAACCTTGTTACTTAGATTGAGACCGACAGCGCCATTCACTTCCACCAGTACGATATGAGGTCACACGCATTAATAAACCGCGAATTGGACGCAAAAGGCGATGTAGTCACGCACCATCTGTAAGCAAACAGACACAAACGCAGTATATCCACACATCGAAAAACGTATTGTATCACCCCATTTCCCAGAACTCCTGAAGATAGACGTTGACTGTGGATATTGTATTATAGACACAGTCCCTTTGACTGTTCAAAGATGTCACTAAACCCTCCCAAAGATGTAAACAACAATGCATGGGCAGCGTCTATTAGACGGAGGGGGTCCGACAGTCGAGCAGTTACAGATGTTCTACCAGGAAGGAGGTACATGGCTCGTGTTGTCTGTAGTTCAACCACGCCTAGACGGTCAATACTGTGGTTCGATCGCATGTACGTTGTTACTTTGTGCCAGGAAGGGCTTTCAGCAAGGGAAGTGTCCAAGCGTCTCGAAGTGAACCAAAGCGATGTTGTTCAGACATGGAGGAGACAGGAACTATCGATGACATGCCTCGCTCAGGCTGCCCAAGGGCTAACACTGCAGTGGATAACCGCTACCTATGGTTTATGGCTCGGAGGAACTCTGACAGAAACGCCACCATGTTGAATAATACCACAGGACGTCGTGTTATGACTCAAACGCAGTAGGCCGCATGATGAGCAACTTCTCTCCCGACGTCAATGGCGAGGTCCGTATTTGCAACCAGGACACCATGCAGCACGGTACAACAACAACACGCCTCAATGGACCGCTCAGGATTGACATAACTTTCTCTTCACTGATGAGTATCGCATATGTTTTCAACCAGACAATCGTCCGAGACGTGTTTGGAGGCAACCCGGTCAGGCTGAACGCCTTAGACACATCGTCCAGCGAGTGCAGCAAGGTGGAGGTTTCCTGCTGTTTTGGGGTGGCACTATGTCGGGCCCACGTACGCCGTTGGTGGTCATGGAAGGTGCCGTAACGGCTGGTGGCCGGGAGACCCCTCGCGGGGTGGTTCGGCCGCCGCTCCACAAGTTCTTTAACGCCACTACGGCGACATGCGAGTGAATGAGGATGAAATGATGATGAAAGACACACAACACCCAGTCAACTCGAGGCAGAGAAAATCCCTGACCCCGCCGGGAATCGAACCTGGGTCCCCGTGCGCGGGAAGCAAGAACGCTACCGCAAGACAACGAGCAGCGGACACGAGCGTATTGTGACGAGCCAGTTGCTCGGCCACCATTGACCAGACGTTTTCAATTGGAGAGAGATCTGGAGAATGTGCTGGCCAGGGCAGCAGACCAACATTTTCTGTATCCAGAAAGGCCCGTACAGGACCTGCAACATGCGGTCGTGCATTATCCTGCTGAAATGTAGAGTTTCGCAGGGATCGAATGAAGGGTAGAGCCACGGGTCGTAACACATCTGAAACGTAACGTCCACTGTTCAAAGGGCGTCAGTGCGAACAAGAGGTGGCCGAGACGTGTAACCAGGGCACCTCATACCATCATGCGGGGTGATACGCCAGTATGGCGAGGACGAATACACGCTTCCAATGTGCGTTCAGCGCGGTGTCGCCAAACACGGATGCGGCCATCTTGATGCTGTAAACAGAACCTGGATTCATCCGAAAAAATGACGTTTTGCCATTCGTGTACCCAGGTTCGTCGTTGAGTACACCATCGCAGGCGCTCCTGTCTGTGATGCAGCGTCAAGGGTAACCGCAGCCATGGCCTCCGAGCTGATAGTCCATGCTGCTGCAAACGTCGTCGAACTGTTCGTGCAGATGGTTGTTGTCTTGCAAACGGCTCCATCTGTTGACTCAGGGATCGAGACGTGGCTGCACGATCCGTTACAGCCATGCGGATAAGATGCCTGTCGTCTCGACTGCTAGTGATACGAAGCCGTTGGGATCCAGCACGGCGTTCCGTATTACTCTCCTGAACCCACCGTTTCCATATTCTGCTGACAGTTTCTCGACCAACGCGAGCAGCAATGTCGTGATACGATAAACCGCAATCGCGATAGGCTACAATCCGACCTTTATCAAAGTCGGAAACGTGATGGTACGCTTTTCTCCTCCTTGCACGAGGCATCACAACAACGTTTCACCAGGCAACGCCGGTCAACTGTTTGTGTATGAGAAATCGGTTGGAAACTTTCCTCATGTCAGCACGTTGTAGGTGTCGCCACTGGCACCGACCTTGTGTGAATGCTCTGAAAAGATAATCATTTGCATATCACAGCATCTTCTTCCTGTCGATAAAATTTCGCGTCTGTAGCATGTCATCTTCGTGGTGTAGCAATTTTAATGGCCAGTAGTGTATTTATTACACGAGGTCTCTACAGCGCCTGAGGGCGCCAACTTCGCCGACAGTCACCGTGGCTGTCGCAGAAGAAAGTGCTGTCTGCAAGGCACTATTTTGATATGCCAGGTCATGTGCCCTAGCAGCACCAAGCGGATATCCATCCACGCCCGACTATTTAGTCCACCGCCGGACTGTGCTAAGTCAGTTACATCTTAGACCGCGAATCGAGAGTACCAGCAGTTCCGTCCAGCCGCATCAGCAGTTCAGTTCCAGCACTACAAGTTGCCAGTATCAACAGTTTCGCCTCGGCGCTCCAAGCCGGCAGACGCGGTCAGCGACGGAGCACTTTAGCCGTCACATTGCCGCCTGCTACGAAACTAGTGTTCGTCTTGTAGGCACATCACAGACAACGTTATAGGAGGAACATTTCTTTTGTATGTAGTTGTGTGGGTATTTATCCAAAGTCATTATAACCGAGTTTCTTAAAAATGCCTTTGATCACTCCTAAGTTTGTGGATACTTCAGCTGCGATCACCTGCCTCAGGATGTTTGAGTTTCTCAGTACAACTACGACAGCAGTCAGTTTTTCTGTTTGGGTTAAAAATTCGAGAATAATGTTCGGAGCGTAGGTTGCGTCAGAGGCGCGTTGTTCTTTCTGATTCAAGTAAAGCTGAAAACCATTAAATCGATTAGTTAGAGTTCACATAAAGAGTTTGAGAGTGGGCAATATTCTCTTAGGATTTAAAGGTTGGCTACAGCGCGCATACACAAGCTCTGGAATCTAAGATATTGTTGTCACGCTTCGCAGCGCACGGATTAACTAGTGGCAGTTTTGAAGCCAGTGTAGGAGCCCACCTGCTATGGTGAGCACTTTTGCTGGGCGAGAGGTCGTCGCCGAGCCACCGTACTGCCGTGTTCGCCAGCAGCGACTCAGGATTTGGTATTTAGTTGATATTTTTTATAAGTTGCAGCGCGCTTATTAATTTAAAGAAAAGGATTTGTGTATGTGCGTAGGAGAAGACGGTAATTTTGATAATGATAGGAGTTCAATTCTTAAGGGGAAACCATTGTTAGGTTAAGTATTGATTTTTGTCATTGATTTCTTTTGTAATTGTCAGGGAATTGTTTCACTATGTATTCAATTGACAAGTATTTCAGTCTGTCTCAAGAGTTTGATTAATTTTTAATATTACTTTAATGCCACTGGAGGCAGATTTACAAATGAAGCGATTGTTCAAAGAGCTTCTAGCGTTTTGATAATTGAATGAGAAAGAATCGCTTTCAGAATATAGTTTTTTGTTTGGGTTATTATTTATCGAGTTTAGATTTGACCAAACCCTTTCTCTTGAATTATATGTAGTTGTAGTAAGCAGCAACAGCAGGAACCGCCATACAGAACATGCATTGCACTCAGCATGAATAATAGGTTTTTTATGTTTTTGTTAAATAATGGAATGCAGCAGATCAAGCAGTGGCAGCAGAATGACCAAGTAAGTTATTTGTTGTGCACAGGACCAATAAAAAAAATAAAATTTTGGCGATCTCTGTAATAGTAAAGTTAACAAGAGTACAAGCACGAGATTTTCAGTAGAAAACACGAGATAAGAAGATAGAGCTCGCAACTTTCAAGTTGCTAAAACATTTCATATTCTTTCATTATCCGATCGGATTCATTGCGTTTTTAAATGAATAAATTACTGTGTTAATGCAAAGATTGTTTCTGTTAATACCTTCCGTCACTCAAAAAACATTTCTTTGCAATATTCCATTTTAGGATCCACAGCTAGGGCAATAAATCAGTCGTGTTATCCATTGAAGTTGTACATACGAATTATGGCTTGGGTCTTGCACGACGCTTTGCAAGCTGCTTGTGGAAATGGGTTTATCGAGACGGCGCGGTCCCCTATTGATGCGGAGACCAAGTAACGAGGAGTGTGTGTCAGGGAGCAGGAGAGCAGTAATCTCCGGAGTGGCCACAGCAATGGTTCAGACAACTCGTGGGGGCGCTAAGAATATGAGGTCGGCGGTCACGTGCGGCGTGACGGACAGGTCGCTGGGCTCCACTATACAGGGTGCAGCAAAAAGAATTGGCACGTCTATATTTCTGAAACTAATAAACATACACAATGAACATTTTTTTTGATTAACGGGAAACTCGAAAAGTTTTTTCATACTTTTCCATTGGTATTCAATGTGCCCCCTTGAGATGCACGGCATATGTCAATGCGGTATTCAAATTGGTCGCACACCGCAGCGATAACGTCTTGAGTTACAGCTTCCACAACTGCTGTTATACGATGTCTCAGTTCATTCATTGTTGCTGGTAACGGAGGCACATAAATAGTTTTTTTTTATAAACCCCCATAAGAAATAATCACATGCAGTATTGTCCGGTCACTTTGGAGGCCAGTAATGTAAGTCTAAATCATTGGATCCAGTGCGACCTGTCCATTCTTCAGTAATCCTTTGATTTAAAAATTCCCGCACTTCCAGATACTGCTACCTAGCGGGAATCATGTAAAACTCGAGAGTTTTCTCTTTCCAACAGTACATTGTCCACGCACATATCTCAAATAACATAATAGTTATAATTTATTAAAACTGGATGATTCTTTTTGACCCACCCTGTACTTCTGATTGCTCACAGCTAGCGGTATCGTTCTGCAGTCTGCCTGCCCACTTGATTGTTCACAGAAAACAACAGTGCTCTAGGATCAGCCTGTTCCAGAATAATATTACAATCGTCGATTATCCGAAATAATTTGGGAACATGGGTGTTCGGAAGTTCTATTTACTTGGATACTCGATCTGTATACTTCTATTTCTCAAATTTCCAGAAAAATTATGTATATTTATAATAATGTGAATCTCTTTTATTATTATAATGGCACTTGTAATAAAAATGTATGCAGTACAACTAAGTAAACAAAAAATCTATACGCATATACATTATATATGTACAGAATTAATGTTTAAAACGATTCTTAATTTTGGTCTGTCTAAGCAAGCCTACCCACTTAGGAGCAGCTAACAAGAGGAAGCCACGACGTTGGGACTATAGATTTGCTTCAAACTTTGTACACCTTTAGTGGGCCATTAAAACAACATGATGGGTAAGCAGTAAGCTGCAATATTCTGCCAATTCCGAGAAATTAGCAAGAGATGTTTTAGGCGTCTGTCATGTAACTGATGTATCTGTGGGTAGGGGCTGGACGTTAGAATTCATGGTGGTCAAGTGGTAAGTGCTCGAGCCTCCTAAGACGAATGTGTATGAAGCGACAATTCGACTCTCGCACCGACTTAATCTTCAATCCATATTTTTTCATAACTGGTCGTATTATTTAATTCATATCACATTTGAGAGGTAAAGTAATAAAAAAAATCACGTATTTTTGCATGAAGTTTTAGTGAATTTCATGTTATTTGACTACTTCCTATTTTTAATTATTAGAACAAACATATTTATAAATACCGACAAGTAAGTAGTTTTCCTGAAAATGAATGCCTGTCGTGATTTGGGATATCCCTTATAAATGCAATCTGGCAAGGTATCCGGAACTACTTTGCACCTCGACGCTTCGAGCTGCAGACACGGAAGCTGGTCCCATTTGGCAGTTAACCTGCGTAACGGTAAGACGTTTGCTAATGTAGCAAGAACAAATAGTGTAGGTGCAAATATTTTTAAGAGCACAGAATTTACATTTGTACTACAAAAATTAAAGTTTCAGTGGGAGTCGAATCGTCACCTCATATACGTTCGTCTTACAATGTTCGGACGCTAATTATCTTTTTGTTTTTCCTCATTGTTATGTTCGGTCTTGTTCACTGAGTTTGGTGTGGGCGGACGTCACATGGCTTCCGCTCAAGTTGATCGTTCATTCCTTTACCCAGTTATTTTACTACACAGGGCAAGCAGCCCTCCGTCCGAATACGCTGAGATACCGTGCCGGTACCACTGGACCACTATGAACTGTAACATACGGCACTTACGCACAGATGCCTCAGTTACACAATAGATGATTAAAACTTATTTCGAAATTGCCAGAGTTTTGCACCTTATTACTTGCACTTTACGTTGTTTTAATGGCCTACTAAAGATGTTCAAAGTTTGAAGTACATCCGTGATCGCAGAGTCGCAGCCTCCCCTTGTAAGTCACACATATTTTTCAGGACAGGAATCTGGTATTGCTCGCTTTCGCCTTGAGTTTCAAAACCATAGGAAAGCAGTATTTAAACATGTAAATGCTTCAGAAACAGCTGTCATATTTTCATCTTCATTTTATGGACCACTAGTTGATGAGATGCTAGAGATGTCAACTTTATCTGTAATGAGGTTTACAATTTGGCTATCCCGCATAGTTTGGTGTCCTGGATCTGCATCGTCGACACTCAACCATTCTTGAACATCTTCCTCATGACATTCATGGCAATTGAGTTCTTTTACTTCTGCGAACTTTCAGCCATACCCAAAATTTTATTCCAGGCTTTTTTTTTCTAATTCTGTTTTGTTGTAAATGCCATGCTGCTCCGATCGTGTAGGAGGCATGTTTAAAATAAATACATTTACGACTGCTTAACAGACTTTCTTCTCCCTCCTCTTCTCTTTCTTACGTAACAATTCTTTTCCATAATACCATCTGAAAGTCTTATAACGCATTGATTCATGGGATGTAGTAAGGAGGTTACCTTAGGTGGAAAAAACACCACATTTATGAACTCATCCTTTTCGTTCAAGTTATCACATGATGGACATGGTGGTGCTGTGTCAAGGAGGGTTGATGTTTTCTCCCTTTGCAATTCATAACTGTTGAACCTTTAAAGAGAGTACAAAACCGTCCATAAACAATACCGTGAAAATCGTACAGTCCATCCAGGTGCTCTTTCGTGAGGTGTAAACAACTGACATTGCAGGCATATTAACATTTTTGAAACAACGCGGTTTTCTCACTTTCACTAATGCTGAGCATACGTTGCCGATCGCTAACAGTACCATTAGCAGTAGTGCGACCTTGTTTATTTTAGGACCAGGTGCTGCTAATTCACGACGTGAAGCAAGAAGTTTTCTTGTCAAACTTTTTCAATTGAGTCGGTCGTTATCACTGTAAACGTTTTCATGAGCATAATCTTCTTCCCTCATTACAGCTCTTAGTCTGATTTTGAAAGAATAAGCTGCTGAAGAATTGGCAGACAGATTTCTTCTTGCATTTGAAGCTCACGTCGTCACTTAAAGCAGTTTAACCAGGATGTCACTGCCTTAAAATTTGAATCCTCCAAGATTTTCATTAAAATGAATTGCTTTGTCACATAGAATGTAACCAGAGATAGGTTCTCCTTGAGACCTTTCGCGTATAAATCACTTGCAAACAGCATCATGTCGATCCGTGCTTGTGGCGAGCTTCATACTTTTACGACTTGTGGATCCATCAATAGTACCAAGATTAGGTATAAAGTTTATGATGCTCGTCTTTTATTTTTAATTGTCTTCTTACCAATCTTGTACTTATTAGGTAGCATGGTTGCAGATTCACCTTCCTCTAACCTTTTCCGGGTTCGCTTCCCGGCGGGGTCAGGGATTTTCACCTGCCTCGTGATGACTGTGTGTTTGTGTTGTCCTCATCATTTCATCATCATTCATGAAAGTGGTGAAATTGGACTGAGCAAATGTTAGGAATTTGTACGGGCGCTGATAACCGCGCAGTTGAGCGCCCCACAAACCAAACATCATCATCATCACCATCTAGCCTTTTATTAATCTCATATTTATCTCTGACAGGACAACATGCTTACGGTTAGGCGTATTGTGTCACAAGTTTACTTTACGCGGAATAGTTGACAGTGTTTATAACAGAGCGCAAACTGTTAGTATACCCGGCATTCGTGGAGGGCGGGAAAGGGGGGGGGGGGGGCGCTAGTTCATAGCGGGGGATGGAGCGTGGCACGAGCAAATGAGTAATATTCGGCTGACGGACGTTCGGATAATCGATGTCTTACTGTAGTCTCCTTCATTTTGAAAGTTTAGGTATGTACTTGACAGTCGTCATTATTTGGATGCATAATATTTAACAAATCTACTTTTGAAGTGAAATATTCTTGTTCGGAATTGTAAAAATATCAACTGCAAGGTAATTGACTTGAACATGTCTAGTTTACTGTCCTCTTGTGCGCCCTCATCTCTTATCAACGACTTCTGCAAGCAGTTCTAAAGACCAGATCTTATATATACAGCTCGGCAAGAACTTGTTAACTAATGTATATCTTTTCTTCTTATCATTGATACCTCCTAGAGTCGTGTGCTCTAGCACAATATTGAGGATATGCGGTGAGCAGGAGAGCCTCATCCTCGTATATTGACGAACTGCTGTTACAATGTTTGGACCTGTGTCTGCAACAAACATGACGCTCTTCCCATTGCTGAATAACTCGAACAACCTTAATATCTCTGAAAGTTTATGTGCAATATTTTCACCAGCTTTTTTATTTCGTTTAATCTCATGCTTGAAATCTCTGGTGCACAGTAACAACTTTCGCTCCTTCATTGCTAATGTAATGTAAAGTCACTGCCATGTAGTTCATTTTGCGATATGAAACACACCATAGATCGACTACTATTACTCCTGCTATTAATATGAAATTTTTCACCTCCTTAGAAACAGCTTCATGCATATGGTCAGCGGTTTCCGTTAAATTCCCCCTTGACATTCACTGCACCTTACTTGGCCCCACGTCAATAAGCTACTACGCCGTCTCGAGAAATCCATTTCCACACACATTTTCTGACATGACTCATGAATTTTTTTGGCAGCTATTTTCAAATCCAGCAACTTCAAGAACCTTTATGTTTCTCTTAGTAATTAAAAAAGTAATTATAACACTTTGTCAGTCTCACAGGTATGTTTTAACAAATAGTCCTTGTTTGTGTGCAGCGTAAGAATACACTATTTTATACGCAAAACGAGCCACTATATCTCATTGCCGTCGAATACATTAACAAGTTTCTTCCAAATCGCTTTTTCGCAATAATGTGAAAGCACCTTCTCTCACTTTATTATCGTCCATGGAGTGCATTTTATTAAAAAGCCGTCACTATTGCTTTTTCTGACGTATTCGTTACGTGGTCACTCAAGTCACTTCAAAACGTTAACTCAAGGCAGCAGAAACTTGGCAACTAGCACTTCTTAAGTAGCCAGTGGCCAGGGTTGCCATGTAGAACGTGCTTCACAGACGGCACGAAAGATGAGGGTCGCAGCAACTCATAGCCCCAGGTGCAGGTCCTTTGGGTGAAGGAAAAGCGGTCGTAGCCGGAAGGTAAGCATTTGCTATTTACTCCGGCCCACAGACTTCAAGTTACAACAGTTGTGCAGTCTCCAATGCCGATTAAAATAGCCTCATTCATTGAGTGCAGGTAACACAATTTGACGTGAAGTATATAATAAGACTGATATTGTACTTTACTTTTTAAATACAAAGCAATTATTATTGAAGATATTCGCAGATGACTCGCCGACATCCGTAACAGGGCACGCTTTCATTCACAGGGTATCAATTACTGCGGATATCCGCATATGAGCACACTTTTTCCTGTGGCAATAGCCATTGGAAATGAATCACAGTTGGAATCTGTCAACTCATACAAGTACATGAGTGTTACAGTTTGTAGGGAGTTGAAATCGTACGATCAAATACGTTCAGACGCTGGTAAAGCAGGTGGTAGACTTCGGCTTATTGGTAGAAGATTACTAGGGAAATGCAGGCAGACTACAAAGAAGATTGCTTGCAAATCGCTCCTGCGGCTCATCCTAAAATATTGCTCAACTTTAAAGTATCCGTCCCAAGTAAGACCAACTGAGGGTATTGGACGTATACAGGGAATCGTAGCACGAATGGTCACAGGTTTGTGTGATCGGTTGGAGAGTGTCACAGTGATGCTGAAGAAACTGAAGTGGTAGAATCTTTAAGATAGGCGTAAACTATACCGAGGAAGCCTACTTACAAAGTTTCAAGAACTGGCCGTAAACGAAGACTGTAGCAATATACTACAAACCTCTACGTATCGCTCCCATAGGGATCGTGAGGAGAATACGAAATTAATTACAGCACGTACAGAGGCATTTAAACAGTCATTCTTCAAACGCGCTCCATATGCGAATGGGTCAGGAAAACGCCGTAACAAGTGGTAAAATGGGACGTACGCTCTGCCATGCACTTCACACTGGTTCGCAGAGTATAGATGTACACGCAAATTTAGAGATTCTAACACACCGTGAGACTGGATGACCATCTGGCATGGTGCCATTTGATACAGTTGGGTAGACCCACCACAGGAGATTTTAGCTGATTCACCTGTGGCGACCTACTATTCTAGTGCATTAATAGTTTCAAGATTGTTGTCGCTGCTTGCGGCATATTTTTTGTGTTGGCCCATGACGTAATCAGTCTCAAAAGTAAGATTTTCTATGGTCTTGTGTGTTATGTGGGTGTTCAAATCGTATTTGGGGCCTTTCTCAAGTAGCTGCCGTTCTTGCTTTTTGAGTGTTATGTCAGAAAAATTAATCAAGCGTTCATGGAATGTATGGTGTGTAAGTGGGTCTCAGGTTCAGAGCTGTTTTCATTCATGAGTTTTTTTTAATTTCTGTACAAAGGACAAACAAACAGAAATTACCGAATGAGGTACACAGAGCACATGAGAGCTCTAAAGAGTGACAGTACATATTCCACTTTCGCAGAATACCTAATGAACAAAAACCATAACCCCCCTAATATCGAAAGTGATCCACACATCCTGAAACACAGCAACAATTTATACTGACAACTAACAATAGAAGAAAATTTTTACATACGAAAGGCTATAGTGGAAGGGAAAAACGTAACACTTCGCAACAACACACTCTTTACTGCTCTGAGGCAACTGACACAGGACACAGAAGAGAAAACATACACACGCAACAGAACCTCTCCCCCTGCACACACACACTTAAATAAGAAACAGAAATCGTCAGAGCTCCCGATACAATTTCCATAGCCTTATCGCAAGGTGAGATACATTTCTCGGGACGCACGCAATAACAAGATGAAATAATGTTCTGGATTACGGACAAAGTGCGAAAGTTATGTTTTTCTGTGTATGAAAGTAGCTGCAAGCTGTCCAACGGACGTGAGTACACGACGTATACAGCAAAACTGTATCCACAACATTACCGCAATCCCAATTTATAATGCTGACATACTACGTTCGCGTTTCTGTATTTCTTTACCAATAGCCGCTGAGACAGTTGCAGATGACATGATGTAAGATGGCAACAGAAAACACTGAAAATATGCCGCAAACAGCGACAACAATCTTAAAACCATGCTGTGACGTAGAGTATATAAGGTATTATGAAAGTATTCACAGAAAACAATATTTAAAAAACAAACAGTACACATGTAATAACGTTTTGGAACGTTTCATAACTATGCTATTTCTGTTTCAGAATTAAAGAACCCACTGATGATGGCGATATTTGTCGCTAAAACTACTTTGGGAGATAATTAAATAAATAAAAAATAAAAATGTTTTGCTTCGAGGCGGACCCTCAATTCCGCTATTGTTGGTTTTGAATGCAATCACGGACCCATGGAAGAGACCAAGGTAAAATTATTGTTGTTGTGGCTTAATAGCGTCGTTCATTTTGATAACGATAAGAGTAGCTAGAGGCAGAAACAGTGTTAACTTGCGCTGACCTAAATTCTCCAGGGCTGCAGCTGGTCCCCATCTCCGGACAGTCGTCTTCATCGCTCCAGTCCCCGCAGTCGTCGTCTCCGTCACAGCGAAACTCGATACTCACACAGCGAGGGGTCGAGCATAGGAACTCGCCATCCTCGCAAGCCAGGGGTCCAACAGCAGCTGCAAGGAACACAAGAGCTCAGTTCTCTCCGTAGTAACTCAAATTTACTATTTACATGAAACTAATCAAATTGAATGATACAACTGATATATTCATCCCGTCTGCCTTGACACGGTGATATAAAACAATATTGAGAGCCTTTAAGAAGCATCTCGAATGACAGTACAAGCAATGCGTTTCTCAGTCATGACAGATGAAACGAACACGATGTTCGAGGCGCCCTCTTAGATACTCAGTCGAAATAACAAGGGACCTTAGGGGTTAAAGTCCCGTCGACGACGAGATCATCAGAAAGGTACTCAAGCTCGGTTTGGGGAAGGGTGGAGAAATGAAATCGGCTGTGTCCTTCTCAAAGGAAAATGAATCATTCTCTTTGCCTTAAGCTATTTAGAGCAGCCATGGGAAACCAAAGTTTTGATGCGCTGTAATTTGTTTCCAGTGTCTCACCATTGCCACACCTAGTCTTGTCGTCTGGATTCAGGTCCATGTAAAGTGCACCATGGAAGTACTTACACCCCGCAGGCTACTAAAATTGCAAACCAGGAAGGACAGCAAAGACGAAATTTTGCTTTTTGTGCGTATGCAGGATTCCATTTGTAGGTAACTCGGGGTTACACGGCGTTCGAAGTTTAGTACTCACACTACTACCTCTGCTAGCAACAACGACGCTAACCCAGCTGGACATCGATTCTACCTGAACTTGGATCACGGATATGGGCACGTCATTCGGTGCTGCTTCAACTCAGTAGCAGAGTTCATAGATCGTAGTGGGTGGCGAGTGGTGGTTTGGCAGTCTCTCGTCATCCCATGACCATTTGTTTTCAATGGATTTTCTGGAGAACATTGTAGCAAGGACAACAGTCGAACACTCTCTGAATTGAACTAAGTCAGAAGAGCACAGAGTAACATATAATCTTGCGTTCTGTTGTTGAAACATATCACAAAAACTTCAAAACTACTGCACAGCCACCAGTGTTAACCAACCAGATATGTAATGCCTAGTGTTCGAATTATGGGCTAAGCAAATCAGAGGTGATCGTGTTGTCCACCTAATAGTACCACATGCCATCACATGTGACACTGGGCCTATATTGCGAAGACGGATGCCATCTTGCACGTTTGTTCTCTTCGGAGTCTCCACTCACAGATACGCCCATCATGACGCTGTACACTAAACTACTCGTGTGTCCATAGTTGTCGTTGGGTGCACCGTTGTCGTCTGCATGTCTCTCTCGGCTGCCGCATCAAAGGAAGCTGCATGTTGAAAGTGCATGGTGCTCTAGACGTCATTGAATTCCCTTACTCAAGGTATGTGATGTGCTTGTACAATCTTGCCCGGTCGAGTGAAGTTTATGTCCTCTCAGACACTAGCCCCGCGTGGCCACTGAGATCTTGCACGGCGCAGAGGTTGTTTTTATTTTTTATTTTTTGGGGTGGTGATGTCACAGTTTGTTACTGCCTCCCATCCTGCAAATATTACTTGTGGTCACTCATACTTTTAGCGTGCCACAGATGCCTATGATTATAATAATTATAATAACAATAATATGTATAAAATGTTGTAATATAGTAATAATTTGCTTACACCAGTACTTGCTGCATTGATTTAGCATAAAATCCAAGAAATTGCACTCGTCGAAAAATTTCAGAATAACATGAGTCATGCAATTAATTTAAGAGCTACAGAATAACAGTAAGAAACTGCCGAATCTTTAATAAGGATACACAATACAAAATCGAATTGTGCACTTCCATAATCAGTTTTTCACTTCGAACTAAGACTGTGAACAGGGATCTGAACACTGCGGCTGCACGAGCGTATAAATTAGAGGATAACACTTTTACTTTCTGTCGTTTCTCCCTGTTTCCAGTCTTTCAGGTTTTATTTTTTTCCTAAGTGGAGAATCTTTCCATTTCTGTCTTCCCTTGCTCAACTTTCTGTGGTTTACGGTTCTACAGGAGTATTTACGAATTGTTATTGATAGCATGTACTGTCAGTCTGAGAAAGTGCGCCTTTGCCTTGCTTTCGTTGTCGGTCAGAAGCCCAACCGCGTGGCCACGCCCCCACACAAGCGACTGAAAAGTATCCTGTGTTAAATGCAGCTTGTAATTTATATACTAATACCTCGACAATTCCGAGTCTCTTCATATTGATGCTACTCTATTCTCTGAAAGTCAGCTGTTAAATTTGTTAACTGATACACAGGGCGATTCAGCTAAGCTTCAAATACACGGTCCAGTCACATTAATGTGACCGCCACCTTCGTTGGACGTCAGTGTGTAATAACCACTCACAGCCAGCAGATGGCAGCACCAGCAGTGGAAGGTATATAAAGCCTGTTAGGGGAAAGCGGAAAACAGTGCAGTCATTGCCGTAACGCGGAAAGGGAGCGATATATCGGACGTCCAAAAGCACATGATCATTGGCTTGCGGGCCAAGGATGGAAACATTTCCGACTCTGCTAAGTTTGTAAAATGTTCGCGTGCCAACTTGGTTAAGCTATACTGTGCTTGACGAAATGGCGCTATCCAAAATCGCGCCGAGGCAGTTGTGGTGCACCACGGTCCATAGATGACGGGGATGAAAAAATGGTTCTAATGGCTCTGAGCACTATGGGACTTAACATCTTAGGTCATCAGACCTCTAGACTTAGAGCTACTCAAACCTAACTAACCTAAGGACGTCACACACATCCATGCCCGAGGCAGGATTCGAACCTGCGACCGTAGCAGTCCCGCGGTTCCGAACTGCAGCGCCTAGAACCTCACGGCCACCGCGGCCGGCGACGGGGATGAATAGCGGCTACGAAGATGTGTACGGGCGAACAGGAGAGCAACTGTTGAGCAACTGACCGGCAAGAGGCTACCAACAGTGGTTCCCCAACGACCATACAGCGTACGTTGCTGCGACTGGGCCTCCAGAGCAGGTACCTGGCTCATGCACCCATACTGATTGCTGTTCATCGGCGACGAAGGCTGGAATTTGCACGCCAGTACCGCAACTGGACATCCAGTGAGTGGCGACAGGTGGCCTTTTCATTTGTATCAAGTTTTATGCCCCATTGGACAGAAACATACCCTACAACAATCGTCGGAAGGATCCAGGCTGGAGGAGAGAGCGTTATGGTCTGGGGAATGTATTCTAGGCATTACCTGGGTGATCTCGTCATTCAGGAAGTCACAGTGAATCAATACAAGTATACACCTATCCTTGGAAACCACGCCCACCCCTAGATGAGAATTGTTTTTCCTCGGCACGCTGGTATGAACAGCAGGACAGTGGACCGTTTCACACCGCTTGTACTGTGCGTGCATGGTTCAAAGAGCACCAGGATGAGTTTACTGTACTCCCTTGGCCACCAAACTCCCTGGATTTAAATCCAATAGAGAATCAATAGAGACACCTCGATCTGTCTCTTCGCGCCTCAGCCGAGAAGCCTAGCGCAGCTGGCCGTAACACTAGTCTGCCCCTCTGCACAGCCATGTCGATAACTTCCAGAACCTAAATGAATCTCTTGCTGCAGTTATTGCACCGGCCCACGCTGTTAAAGGTCTGTATTCCGGCTTTTGTCAGTTGGTCACATTAATGTGACTGGACAGTGTATATCATGAACCGTTTAGTGTACCATAATTCTTTTTTCACCCCAATGAATTGTTAAAAAATCCCTCAATAAATGACATAGTCTTTTTCTCCTAGTAATACTAATTACAAAGATTCGCTTTTTCAAATAGGGCTATGGTAATTTCTGCTGATACTATCGCAGTTATAAAAAGATAAATTCAACGGCGTTATGCTCTTCAAGATCCGCTTAGCATTTTCGGTGAAATTTCAAAATTTAGAACCCAGAATTTATGTGTTTTGTGCACGAAAAAGGACGTGGCAGGTTAGGATGATTCACCAGTTAACTACAGTAACAGTTCTGCTCTCGTTTCCGTCAGAGATTTGAAAGAAACGTGCGCGTCAAAACTTGAATGGATATGTGAAAGAGGGAACTGAGGTTTAAAGAATGTTAAATAATAACTTAGCGTCATAGGTTTAATGTCAACATACAAAACTGCGATCCAAAATTATATCAGCAACAAAAAGGAAATCACAAAATATTGTGGTCATGGATAATTTCTTAATACATCGATCATGTTACGAAGTATTCGAAATGATCTTCGCCTACTGCAAAACGCGTTTGCAGTTACTCGTGCGAGTGCTTCTGAAGTGACAACAGATTGTTTTGATACCATTGCACATGCTCCAACGATACGCTATTGGGTTGTCGGAACTTGTGCGTTGACTTCGTGTCTACAAGCCAGTGAAAAAAATTCAGAGGCTTCAAGGCAGACTAACTGAAAACGCTATCACTTCTTATACAGCGACCAAGTAAAAGCTGGGTGAACACTCTCCCACCCATGAGCGCATATGGAACCGGACACCCATCGTGCTCGTACCATGTACTCGCTTGTGAATAGGGTGTGCCCTGTGTTTTCTTCCAGTTACTGAACACGGAGTTTTCTTCGAGTAATCTACGTTTGGAAATTGAGTTCAGTATATCTGCTTTCGTTTTGGTAACCTTAGTTTCAGTTCCTGTGTCCTCCATGAGTACCTGGGACTTTGGTGCCACTAAGAGAGCCTTTAAGCCTTTACATACTACCAGAATTTCTTTGTTTTTTTTTTTAGAGATATTCTTTCGATATTCTGCTATGGTACTCGTTCAAGGCATGACCCCTTGCCCTCTTGACTGTCAAACGCCTTTCATTCAGCATCACTGTATCACCTACTGCCTAAAACGCTTAGTTCCGACTATATTGGTTCCTCTAAATATGGAGTGCAGGATCTTCAACAAAAAGAAAGATTAACGAGTTTTGTTCAAAAAAATCTAAGTCTAAATCCGGATGACCATCTAGGTATTTGTATTCCGTTGCTCCAGAATGCAAGTCAAGTTTGAATGAAGAGTCAAGAATATACATTGTTAATTGTACTAAGCTCATTTACTGTTTGCTTAGCTATTATTCTTTGACAATATTGTCAGTGTAGCGTGGCCGGTTCCAGGTCCCGGGGAAGCCTTAGCGCTTATGAATGGCGGGGCCGTTTCTCTGTGATTTGAACTCATATGCTTCTTACACGTTTTATTTTACTGCTATGCAAAACGTGCCACTAACAAAATTTAAATTTTATTTGGCTATTTTAAGTAAACTGTAGTGTGTAAGCTATAGGGAAAGAAGAATTATATAAAACTTTCTGGCAGATTAAAACTGTGTGCCGGACCGAGACTCGAAGTCGGGACCTTTGCCTTTCGCGGGCAAGTGCTCTACCAACTGAGCTACCCAAGCACGACTCACCACCCGTTCTCACAGCTTTACTTCTGCCAGTACCTCGTCTCCTACCTTCCAAACTTTACAGAAGCTCTCCAGTGCTCTACCAACTGAGCTACCCAAGCACGACTCACGACCCGTCCTCACAGCTTTACTTCTGCCAGTACCTCGTCTCCTACCTTCCAAACTTTACAGAAGCTCTCCTTCTGTAAAGTTTGGAAGGTAGGAGACTAGGTACTGGCAGAAGTAAAGCTGTGAGGACGGGTCGTGAGTCGTACTTGGGTAGCTCAGTTGGTAGAGCACTTGCCCGCCAAGCACGACTCACGACCCGTCCTCACAGCTTTACTTCTGCCAGTACCTCGTCTCCTACCTTCCAAACTTTACAGAAGTTCTCCAGTGCTCTACCAACTGAGCTACCCAAGCACGACTCACGACCCGTCCTCACAGCTTTACTTCTGCCAGTACCTCGTCTCCTACCTTCCAAACTTTACAGAAGCTCTCCTTCTGTAAAGTTTGGAAGGTAGGAGACGAGGTACTGGCAGAAGTAAAGCTGTGAGGACGGGTCGTGAGTCGTGCTTGGGTAGCTCAGTTGGTAGAGCACTTGCCCGCGAAAGGCGAAGGTCCCAAGTTCGAGTCTCGGTCCGGCACACAGTTTTAATCTACCAGAAAGTTTCGTATCAGCGCACACTCCGCTGCAGAGTGAAAATCTCATTCAAGAATTTTATACATTACTAGCTGGATACCCGCCGATGCCCGGTACGCATTTGTTCCAGTATTCTATTAGTTCATCTCCCCCCTCCACCACCGTCGTCCAGCTGTTCTTCCCCCTGTCTCTGTCCGTCTCTTCTTCTTTCCTTTATCTATCTTCTCCTTCCCCCTTCGTCCATCTCGTCCTCTCCCTGTAGCTCAACCTCACCTCCTCAAGTCCATCCCCTACTCTCCCCTTTCTCTGTCCATCTCCTGCCCCCTGTCTGTGTCCATATACTACTCCCACTTTCTCACTCCTCGCTGACCCTCCTGCGGTGTAGTCGAGTATCGAAAGCGGCGCAAGAAGTAGCGACCATCGCAAGTATACTGCGCAACAAAGCGGTATCAGGAGGCACCAGTGAGATGCTAGGAAGAAGCCGAGCCTTCCGTAATTCCGAGGAGGAAGCACCGCGCCTCTTCCATGAAGTAGCATCGCCAGGAGGGCAGTTCTGTTGGTGGTGATATCCGGTCCATTTCCAGGAAGTTCCTGTCGGAATAACGTCGTTATGGTGCCTGCTCGAAGTGACGTAGCCCTTGTCAATCGTCGGAGAGTGAAGAGACTTATGTCTCCAGTGAACTGTGCCTACGCGCCAACGCTGTCAGAACTGTATCAACTAGTGTCTACGAACTTGTGTTTTCTAACGACTGTAGTGAAGACACGGTACGGTCATTCTGAAGTTGTATCAATTCGCCACTCAGTAATCGTGGGTCATTAAGTGTGTTCGGAACCCCAAGTCCACGTGTGCAGTTTCATATAGCTACAGCCAAGCCTGGGAGCAAAGATAAGTTTTGTTGCACCTAATAAAGTATTACTTATTCAGAGTGTTCTGATTAACTGCATTATAACTAGTCATCTCAGTGTGCAAAAAGTCGGACACAACAACCCCCACTCCAATAGGAGCTTGCTGTTTCTTATGTCCACAGTATTTCTCTCCTGTTAGTAACTTAGTTGAAATCGATCCAGGAGTTTAGGAGGAGCTTCTTACCCCTGGCTTTTTCCACATACGCACATGTTATATATACCTCACATAAATTTTAAATATTTCACACATGGTTGTACACATATTTTACCTGTATCTCTTGCCAATTTCGCCCTGGAGTTTAATTTCACGCAGTTCGTTGGATATGACATTATATCTCCTCAACTATGTGCCGCACAATGGTATGTTTTTGGAAGGTACAATCAGTGTTATATGGGAATACTGTTAAATACTCTTTAAACATATTTCGGTTATTTGCGCGCCGTGAGTTACGGTGCTTTTTTACTCCCATCCCCATCCCTCTGAGGGATACGTGGTCCTTACGCTCACAGGGGTTCTTTTCAGACAGTAAGAGTATATGTACCAATTTTGTTTGAAATAGATCCAGTAGTTTAGCAGGAGATGGTACGCCTGCTTAGCTGTGTGGTAACGTGCTTGCCTCCAGTGCACTGGGCCCAGGTTCGATTCCCGGCCGGGTTGGGGATTTTCTCAGTCGCTCTTGGACTGGGTGTTGTGTTGTCCTCATCATCAAGTCATCCAATGTGGCGGCGACTGAAATAAGACTTGCACTTGGCGCCCGAACCTGAATGGGACCTCCGGGCAAACAATGTCATACGATCATTTCATTTCAGCAGGAGATGTGGCACATATATACATATGTCCACTTGAGTAATAGCCATGAATCTACAAGAAACACGAGCAAAATAAGAGTGGAAGACAAAGAACGAAATGCTGAGATTACAAATGGTAAAATCTGGAGATATAAACTTTCGGCCCTACTGTTCAATCTATACATCAAAGAAACAGTAACGTAAAGAAAAGGAAAGGCTTAGAGTGGTATATAATTGAGAATGAAAGGTTATCTGATGACATTACTATTCTCAAGGAAAGCGAAGAAGAATTATAGGAGTTGGTAAATTGAATGAACAGTCTAGCGGGAACGCATTATGGATTGAGAGTCAACCGAAGAAACTAATGAGGAGTAGAAGAAACGTCATTAGCGACAAACTTAACATTAAAATTGGGACAGACGAAACTGACAATTGACTTGCTTCTTTTCCTCGTAAGCAACATAACACATGACGGACGAAACATGGAGGACATTATAAGCAAACTGTTACACGTACAGAAGGCAATTGTTTGGAGCACAGCGTTGTGTGGAAGTGAATCATGGACTGTGGGAAAGCGGGAAAAGAAGAAAACTGATTCGCATGAGATGAAGACAAGAACGTGTAGAAAACATTGATAAGGTGAGGAGACGGGATGATAGTTTATCTGATAAGATATGAAGAAACGATTTCCATGATATTTGAGGAAGATGTGTACGATGAAACCTGTAGGGGAAGACAAATTGGAATATATAAAACAAATAGTTATAGGCGTTGGGTGCAAGTGCTACTTTGAGATGAAGTGGTTGACGCAGAAGGGATATCGTGATGAGCTGCACAAAACCAGTCAGAATACTGCTGACAAGAACAAACAAACAAAACATAACGCTCCTTCCTCCGTTCTGGACCCTTCCGACGATCCAACGGCTATCTGTCCGATGGAGCATAAAACGTGATTCAGTTGAAGAGGGGACAGATCGCTCAGTGGACATTCAGTTGCGGTACTGAAGTGCGAATTGCAGCCTTCGTCGCGATGAACGGCAGTCAACATGAGTGCATGAACCAGACACCTGCAGTGAGAAGCTCATGTGCATCAACGTTCACTGAACAGTTGTTGAGGAGACACTGTTGGTAGCCCCTTGGTTCATCTGGAAATTCAGTTGTTCAACAGTTGCACGTCTAAAAAAAAGGTTCAAATGTGTGTGAGATCTTATGGGACTTAACTGCTAATGTCATCAGTCCCTAAGCTTACACACTACTTAACCTAATTACCCTAAGGACAAACGGGCACATCCATGCCCGCGGGAGGACTCGAACCTCCACCGCGACCGTTGCACGTCTGTTTGCCCGTACACATCCCCGCAACCGTCATTCGCCTCTGTCATCTACGGCCTTTGATGCACCACAATTGCGTCGGCGCCGGTTTGGATAGAGAATCGAGGAAACAGGAAGAAGTTGTGTGGAACTATGAATAAAATAAGCAAAATGTACAAACTGAGAAGTCCATGTGCAAGATAGGCAACATCAAGGATAGCGTGAGCTCAGGAGCGCAGTGGTCCCGTGGTTAGCGTGAACAGCTGACGAACGAGAGGTCCTTGGCTTAAGTCTTCCCTCTTGTGAAAAATTTACTTTTTTTATTTTCGCAAAGTTATGATCTGTCCGTTCGTTCATTGACGTCTCTATTCACTGTAATAAGTTTAGTGTCTGTGTTTTGCGACCGCACCGCAAAACCTTGCGATTAGTAGACGAAAGGACGTGCCTCTCCAATGGGAACCGAAAACATTTGATCGCAAGGTCATAGGTCAACCGATTCCTCCACAGGAAAACACGTCTGATATATTGTATACGACACTGGTGACGGCATGTGCGTCACATGACAGGAATACGTTGTCGACCCACCTAACTTGTACACTTGGCGAATGGGTAAAAAGACTCTTCTACCTTGCCCGATTTAGGTTTTCTTTTGGATGTGATAATCACTCCCAAAAAAGTTTGTCACATAAACTGCAACAAATAAATGCAACAGTTTACAGTCGCACAGTTTTCTCTCTGCTCTGTCAAAACATTTGTTTTCAACGTTTTCAAATTTTTCTTGTGTGGACCGTCAAATTCTGCATATGTCCAAGCAAATTTAAACTTGTCCTGGAATTTTAGAGAGCGAAGTTGATTATTTGTGAGTACCTGGACTTTGATAATTGCCTGAAAATAAAAAAATCAAACTTTTTCACTCGAGGAAAGACTTGAACCAAGGACCTCTCATTCCAAAGCTGCTCACGCTAAACACGGGACCACGGCGCTCCTGACTCCATGCTCTCCTTGATGTTGTATATCTTGCGCATGGACTACTCAGTTTGTATACTTTGCTTATTTTTTTCATAGTTCCGCACAACTTCCTCCTGTTTTCAGAATGTCATTTTCACTCTGCAGCGGAGTGTGCACTGATATGAAACTTCCTGGCAGATTAAAACTGTGTGCCCGACCGAGACTCGAACTCGGGAACTTTGCCTTTCGCGGGCAAGCGTTCTACCATCTGAGCTACCGAAGCACGACGCACGCCCGCTACTCACAGCTTTTCTTCTGCCAGTATCTCGTCTCCTACCATTCAGGAGCGCTCGTTCTGCAAGGTTCGCAGGAAAGCTTCTGTAAAGTTTGGAAGGTAGGAGACGAGGTACTGGCAGAAGTAAAGCTGTGAGTACCGGCTGTGAGTCGTGCTTTGGTAGCTCAGATGGTAGATCACTTGCCCGCGAAAGGCAAAGGTCCTGAGTTCGAGTCTCGGTCGGGCACACAGTTTTAACCTGCCACGAAGTTTCTTCCTGTTTTCTCGATTGATCTGTGTTCAGTTTTTCAAGGCCTATCCACTGTGCCAAGTTATAACTAAATCTGAGGGGGGGGGGGGGGGTACGATGGGGAAGTTCCCTTGTGAGCTACACATTAAAGATACGTGAAATGACTGATTGGGGAATCCCAACCCACGTCGTGTTTAGCGGTGAGATCTGGAAACCTAACACTATGACATTTCGCACCATAGAATCAGCACACTGACAAATCCGAATGGGTTAGGAAGCAAGAAATTCAGTAAAAACTTTACAGTAATATGCTGAAACACGGAAGCTTAACGTAACTTAACGGCAGATTAGTGCTCTTCCCGCAACGACAAGATGCTCTTTTCTCTTTTATTCACAACAACAAGCCTCCTCCTCCATTCAGTACCAGAAGCTAACTGAGATGTTATAACCCAGATTTACCCTTTGTAAGTGAAAGAATATTGCAGAACTGTTCAAAATCTGTATGTACATGCACAGCACACACCAATTACGTGCCGTAACTTCCGAGCTAAAAGACCCCCGAAAGTTCGTTTCAAACGGAGGCACTGTTTTTAGAAAGACCGACTGGAAGTGATTTTCTTCTATTCTTCATAGAAAGATTTGTGTAATCCATACCAGCTCTGATGCTTACGAGGGCGCTGTGTACGCTATTAAAAACAGAGCATGGACAGGTTAGAAGAAACTTCAGAATCAGTTATCTCCGAGGGATAACATTTCCTACAGCTCCTATTCTAAAATTTTAAACTCTACAAAGAAAACTTTTTAAGCAATAAGAGTCTTCAAACAGCACATTTTGTACTCTTACTTGCAGCTTAGGCTCAATGGGAACTATGGATAAAGTTGATGGCGGAAACTGACATGAACGGGGCACAAGCAAATCTAGAGTCTATTAAGATGCTTGAGTAGTGAACCTTATCAATCAGATACCTATTAAGTTTTAAAGCAGTCAGATTGCTCACCGACATTTATTAAATGGGAAACCAATTTCTTCCACCAAACTAGACAAGAAAAATACCATAAGACGATGTAATTAAACGCGGATTTTTCATGTCTTTCACGTTAGATGAATTGGAACTGGCTCTATAGAAATGCTGGAGGGATAAGAACTTGGCCTTGATAACTTTGGATCAAATTAAATACTTTGGTCCATCGCAAAGAACTAATTACTACAGCTGCTGAAAAACTGCGTCCATTACTATTATACGGAGAAGATTAAGATTGCGGCCATGTATACCCGACAAAAATCGAATCAGTTCAAGAGGCTATCGACTGATTTTTCTTACTTTGTCACTTTTACAAGGCAACGGAGAGCCTAGTACTGAAAATACTTATGGAAGAGATTGATCTGTTACTGATTACAGAACAAGCATGCCTTAAGACAGTACAAAATTGCACACCTCAGAAAATTAACTTGGAAGATACAGAAGGTGGGTACGAAACAAACGATATTCCAGAAGATGTTTCTAGACACTTTACAGCAGTTTGCGATGTTGTGAACCGTAGCATTTTATTAACAGAACTCTCCATCATCAAAAAATACGATTTCTGAACCTGCACTGTAAAAATCTCCATAATCGAACCATGTTTGTGGACTTTCAAGTCACAGAAGCGGACAGAGAAAACAGAAAATTAGTTTGCCTCAAGGCGGTGTGTTAATGCTGTCTTTGTTCAACATCTCAAAAATAATACTGCCGGACCTGGAATTTCATCTACGCTGACACGGTGTTATCACTGGCCAAGACAAGACAATTGAAGAAGCAGAGGAAAATGGTTGATAGCACTAAAGAGCAGATACTACCACTACGTACTATGAAGGGAAACAACAGAAACAGAATCGTGGCTTTTTTTCTGAGAAATCCAACCACACCTTGCCTTCTAAGCAGCGCTGACTGAACACCAAGTTGAAAGTGGCTGTCAGAAATATTGTCGCGTGCAAATTGAAGTAAACAACCTAGAGAGAAAAACCAGAAGCTACGAGCGCTTTGCACTTTTTGCGTGCTACGCTAGTAGTCAACGAACATGTCCTATATGGTGCGGATCACAGCATACCATAAGAGTACACGTATCTATCATTGATATCACTGATACATGCAGCGTAATTACTCCGTCTGAAGTTCGACAAGTAGTAGCAAGAAATGAAAAGACTAAAGCAAAATCACCTGAAGTTCACTCTCTAATTTTGACATCAGAACGCAGATTCATATCTCACAAACAATCATGACGGATCTGGAATTTCATCTACGCTGAAACGATGTTATCACTGCCCAAGGCAAGACAATTGAGGAAGCAGAGGAGATGAGTCTCAAAACGAGACTAAAAGCGTGGCGTGTCTGAACGCAGGAACTTGAATTATGGACAGTACCCAATGAATGACTAAGTTACGGACACATGTAAGTACGGGCTTCCTAGAATCTCTCAGGAGAGTCCGTCGTGGTGCCATAGGGAAGAAAAGTAATATTCAGAGATAGGTCTGAGTGCGTGTTCTGCGAATGTAGAGAGGAGAAGACCTCAGCCCACTTCCTATAGCGTCTTTTATCTCCACTCCCGTGCGCCACGGAGGACTTAGCATCCTTCTGTGGACTGACCGTAGTATTTGCTAAGTTCTGGTCAGTCGTAACTTTAAGGTTCCCGTTCATGACGCGGTCTACTCAACTAGACTACTGATGAAAGTATACACAGTGAACACAAAATTTATTTATCAGAATCCACTACTAATAATTTCCGGGTATGCAGCCGGATCCCGTCGACATTCTGCCACGATATTTCGGCCCAGAGATGTCCGGCCATCATCAAGTGAGTACACAACTACTGAAGAGCCCAGGTGCAGTCGCGGTATTTATGCCGAATCTCGCGCATGTCGACGGGATCCGGCTACATACCCAGAAATTATTAGAAGAACAAATACGCCGGGAAAATTTCAGAAGAATCCACTACGTATGACAACGCAGATTTCTTTGGTTCATGTTCCAGGAATGGCGATATAATCTCAATTTTTCATCCCATTCCGTAACGCTGCACATGTCCTTCACTGAGGTATGGCTAACTGGGGGTCTGTTGTCGCAAGAAGAGAGCATTTTCTGTAGAAACAGGAAACATCTAAGGCATTGCTTGTCCTACGTATTTATCGTGTCACAGAGTACTTTCTAGTACTTCTAAGGAGCCCTGTCACGGATTGCACGGCACCTCCCGCTGGAGCTTCGAGTCCTTCCTCGGGCATGGGTGTGTGTGTTGTTCTTAGCATAAGTTAGATTCAGTAATGCGTAAATCTAAGAACCGATGACTTCAGCAGTTTGGAATTCACACACATTTGAACTTTCTACTAAGCCATGGTGAAGTGTACAGCTGCAAAAATTTCCGTCTGTTCTTCTTACAACAGTGCGAATAGTTTTGTGACAGTCCGATGCGACTTTGAAAAAGCACAATAAATTATCCGAGCGAGTCGCAGTCGGGTTAAGATGAGGGTACTGAGTAGGAAATACGAGTACATTAAATCCCATTTCATCAAACCACCCGTTTACGGTTTCTTATGAACTTCTCCCTCGTCGAGGAAAGAAAAAGAAGAGCCAGTCCTGCTAGAACTTCGTGCTTTCCCCATCAAGCTTTTTTTATACCCTGTTACCTCATGTTCCGCCTTCTGTAAGCATCATACCGCGCACGCGAGACGGACTTAACATGGGCGTCGCTACTGTCGTTGTACCTACGTAGTCATTTAAGTCAGTCAGAATATCTTCTCAAGAAATAACAACAGCTTCATAGAATTTCGCTGTGTATGCAGCTACATATCATATGTGGCACGACGCTCTGCTGTGCATGACAGCTGTCGGTGAAAGGTGAGAGACTGCCATTATAGTCATAGGAAGAAAAGAATGAGAAATAAATGACGATAGCAATAAAATTTTGATTTGTTGGTGCCTGTTGCGCAATAACACAGACCAAGTGTCTGCCGATCTACGGCAGAACATTCTCAAAACTATCTGAAGTAGTAATGTGTTAACATCGGGAAATCAGTTATTGAAGGTGCATGACATAGCTGAAGCTCTGTTACATCCGAGGAGAGGGTATATCGACATTTCACACAAAAAATCTCTATATAAAAAGCAATATTCTGATTGACTAACTCGCCATCATCGAGCCCAAACCGCTAAGGATAGAAACATGAAATTTGGAGGTGTGAATCTTACACTGTAGGCCTCGTTTAAGAAAGGATTTTTCTAAATTCCAGTCCTAATGGAGTGAAATAGAGGATGAAGGGTTTTTTGAAAAATGCCGTTATTAAGGCAATTTTGAAAGTAGACCTACGAAAATTGGTATTCGGTTTCTCGGCCAGTTTCGGAATTTTTGAAAATTTAACACTATGGGCGTGAAATGGAGTGGGAAAGCATTTTTGAAACTACTTCATGAATAAAGAACTACTAAAGTGTTTTTAAAGCTACATCTATGAACACTGCTATTTGACTTTCCTGTCAGAAATTGAGGAAATTTTGGAAATTGAGCCCCTAAGAGGGAGAAACAGGGAACGAGATTTTTTAATGAAAATATTCAATTATGAAAGCATTTTTAAAGCTAAATCTAAGAAAATTTAAATTTGGTTCTCAGTTAGAAATAAAAAAATACGAGTGATGGGGGTGAAACGAGGAATGAAAGATTTTATGGAAATATTTCATTGTGCAAGAATTTTTGAACGTAAATCTATGAAAGTTTGTATTTGGCTTGTCTGTTAGAAATAATCATACGTATTTCACTGTTTTTGGAAATTCAACCCCTAAGGGAGTGAAATAGGGTGTGTAACGTTTTACGAAAATATTCCGCTACGAAAGCATTTTTAAAGATAAATCTTTGAAATTAGTGTTCGGCTTCTCGGTTAGAGATGAAAAAGTACGTGTTTCACTGTCTTTGGAAATTGAACCCCTAAGGGGATGAAATAGGATCAAACCGATTCACTAACTCATCATCGCGCAGCCCAAACTGCTAAGGATGGAAACTTGAAGTTTGGAGAGGGTGTGTGTCTTAAACTACAGGCATTGTTTATGAAGGGATTGCCCGAAATTCGACTCCTAAGGGTGTGAAATAGGGGATGAAAGGCTTATCGGAATAATGCCATTATTAAGGGAATTTTTAAGCTAGAAATACGAAAATTGTATTTGGTTTCTAAGTCTGAAAATTAAAAATATGTGTTTCAGTATTTTTGAAATTCAACCACTAAGGCGGTAAAATAGTGGGTGAAAGTTCTTTTGAAAATAAGTAATTACTAAAGAACTACTAAAGGGTATGTAAGGCCACATATATGACAATTGGTCTTTGACTTCTCGGTTACAAATTTAAAAAAAAATACATGTTTCAGTGTTTCTAGATATTCAACCCCCAAGTGAGTGCCGTGGGGGATGAAACGTTTTACGAAAAAAATTTAAAGTAAAATTTATGAAAAATTCTATTTCACTTCTCGATTAGATATAAAAAAATATTTTTAGGGGATGAAAGTGTCAGTTACAGCAACGGCAACCTCCACAATAACTTCCCATTCCAAGTGCTACACCAAGCTCGCCCGTGCTTTCGAATTTGCTTATCACATTCTTTAAACAGGTTAATGACATCTGGTCTCTCCTCGAATCTTTCATTCGGCGATACATTCTCAGTGCAACACTGTAACTACTGCCGTTCACAGATGACAGTTGCACTAACAGCTCACGGTCTCTTCTCGAAAGCCTTACTGTTCAGTCACGTTACGGTTTTGTCAAATGATAGCGTGGTTGTCATACTGGTATACTAACAGTGTACAGCTCCAAATTTGCACCTGGTGGCCAACATTGGAACGAATATTTTTTCCCAGCGTAAATCGGGTCGACATTAATCCATTAGCAGTTTCGTAGTCATCTGATAATTACAACCGACACTGGACCTCCGCATCTATGTTCATGCTAAGTCACTGGATCTATTTCAGCCAAACTTGGTACAATATGACTCACTGTCTGGAGAGAATCTCTTTGGTGGTAAGAACCACCCACTTATCTAAGCGCTGGAAGTGGGAGGTGAAAAAGCAGTGTAGCCGACGATACGCGAGTACCCATACTTCATTCATCAGGTAGTCGAGAATCGAAGCACTTAGCGATTTGCAAGGAACTTCACACAGGATTTCAAACCATTACAAAACTTTTTTCGCTCGCAACCCTCACAAAATTGTGAAAGGAAATCATTGTATGACACACAGTTCAAGAGATATGACGTCATACACACTGAGATGCGTGAAAAACTGACGCATCATGTTTCTAATTTTTTTTTATATTATTGCCGTTCCTGGCGTGTAAGGCCTTCAGCCATGATTGTGGTCATTTGCCTTAAAATTCTAATTTGGTATTTGTTTTTTAGCAGTAATTCTTTAAAACCTTATTTACTGCCATTCCTGGCGTCTGAGGCCGTCTGCTGTGTTTGTGGCGACTGGCCTTTAATATTTCGATACTTATAATTTGTAAGTTGCAACGAGTTTTAAACATTTCTTAATTTATTGCCATTCCTGGCGTGTAAGGCCTTCTGCCCAGGTCACATGGCTTGCTTTTAAAACGTTATCTGTTGTATCTGTATTTAATGGTGATTTGCTAAATTGTATCTCACTGAAAACACTATCATTTACACTGTTGTTTATTGCTTCATTAACAACGTTTGGAATATTTATTTATTGTTGAGTCTGGAATTACTGGTTTGAAATAAATTGTCTGTAATTGTAAAAGGCAACCAATGGTAACTGATTACGGCCCCGTCCACAATCGGAACCGATTTCTGCCTTCCCTTGACTACCAGCAGGTTTCGACTTCCTTGATTATAAACGCGTCATATCACCTAAGTTCCACCAACATACAATCCAAAGTCTGTTGAAACGATAATGTGGTTTGTGGAAACTTATTTCTGAATTTGATTTACGATTTCTTATGCGAAGTAAAGCGTTTTATAGCTGACATGTGCACAGTTACGTGTGAATACAAGAGTGCAGTACTTGTTCCTCAGCGCTACCAACACTACGCGGGCAGTAACTCGGTGGAACTGTATAATACACCACCGTAGTGTTACTTTTCTCACATCAGTGGCGGGAATGCGACAACAAGGATGTGTTAATGCAGTAATCAATGTCACTCGCTACATAAACACACATGAAGGTAACTTACGGCAGTCGACTTCGTCGGAGCCGTCGGGGCAGTCGGACTCCAGGTCGCACTTCCAGGTGAGAGACAGGCAGCTGCCGTCCGTGCAGTGGAACTCGTTCTCGTGGCACGACCTGCTGAACAACGGATACAGCCCACATTAGATTGCCTTATCTGAGAACTACACAGCTATCAAAAATAATAGACGATAGTGAGCGTCTCACTACAACCCACGATAATGTCGTTGAGCGGGGTTTCAGAGTTATTTTAGGACAATAATTCCAAAATACTTTACCTTATTCAATTACAAGTTTCTTTAGCATGATATGTGCAGGAGATGGAGACCTTCCGTTACAGGCAACTATACTATCTGGCCAAAGTATCTGGGCATCAGTTAGTGTACATTAACGTGGGGTGTGTTTCCACCCCTCATCTTTACGAAGGCTTGAACTCTGCTGGGGACACTTTGAATGAGATATCTAACTGACTGTCAAGGAGTGGCAGCCCATTCTTCCTCAAGAGCCGAAACCAGACGAGGTAGTGATGTTGGACGCTAGGATTTGTTGCAAAGTCACAGTTCTAACTCATCCTGCATGTGTTCCATTGGGATCTGATCCGGATTCTGGGTAGACCAGTCCATTTCTGGAATGTTGTTGTCCACAAAACATTGCCTTTATAACAAGGTGCAGTGTCATACGGACACAACCATAGTCACGGAGCTGTTCCTCTGCTGTACGCAGTACAAAATGGTGTAAAATGTGTTCTTATTCTTCTGCATTTTCCGTTTTCTTAAGAGCAATAAGGCGACTACACCCTAGCCATGAAAAACACCCCTATACTGTAACCACTATCCACTTTGTACTTCACTGTTGCCACTACATATGATGGCAACTAACGTTCTCCAGGCATTGGCCAAACCCAAACGTTGCCATCGGATTTCCAATTACCAATTGTCCCTTGGCGTCACTCTTCATGCCACCTCAATCGTGGCTTCTCTGTGAAATGTGCGGCTTATGAGGAACTGATCGAGCATTATACCTGATTCCTTTTAACTTCCTGTGCACCATGGCCATTGTGCTAGCTGGACTGCCGTAACACTTCGGCGCTCACGAGTAATTTTGTAAGTAGGCTGTTTAGGTTTTTTTTTATTGGTAACGCCGCCGCCACGCAGCGCTCTGTATGAAAATCGCTGGCTATGCCGTGTGCAGTCTGTGGTTGGTTTGCATTGTTGTCTTCCATTGTAGTGTTGGGCAGCGGCAGCTGGATGCTAACAGCGCGTAGCGTTGCGCAATTGGAGGTGAGCCGCCAGCAATGGTGGACGTGGGGAGAGAGAGGGCGGAGTTTTGAAATTTGTAAGAATTGGTGTCATGAACTGATACATATATATGACTATTAAGTTAGGTGGCAGTAGTGGCGCTCGCTGTATTGCAGTAGTTCGAGTAACGAAGATTTTTGGTGAGGTAAGTGATTTGTGAAAGGTATAGGTTAATGTTAGTCAGGGCCATTCTTTTGTAGGGATTTTTGAAAGTCAGATAGCGTTGCGCCAAAAATATTGTGTTTCAGTTTAAGCACAGTCTTGTATAAATTTTTCTAAGGGGACGTTTCAGTTTCTTCCGATGATTTCATATGATTTCTCACAACGACCCTCTGCAGTGTTCGTCGGTTCCTTTTCATCAGCCCACCAGCTCTCCCTGGTCTTGGTTTAGCTGCTGTTATTCCTTCACGTTTCCATTTTACAATCACATTACCAACAGTCGCAGTTTTAGAAGAGTTCAAGAGTCCCCGTTTGACTTGTTTCTCACGTTAGAAGTAACTGTACTCTCCTGATGGATCCATTCAGCTGTTATTGCTTGTCTACTGACAACACAATACTCGCCGCTTCGTTTTACAGTGGCTGGTCAGTATATTGTAACATCTACGGTCAATTCCGCTATACGGATGCTTTTGATCAAATAGTGTACACACATCAAGCATTTATATTTTCAAACTTATCAGTCCTGATATGTCGATGTGATTGGATAAAAACTAGCTAGTCAAAAGATCAGTAATAATAACAACATTTAAAACGAAAACGTTTTATAATTACAACAGCATAAAGGGAATGATGTGCGCTCCTTTAAGGAGGTTATCTCGTGCAGTATATACTGGTGCACTGACAGAGAGCAGCATGCATTTAATGCCACCTTACACAATCAGCATCCTCCAGAAATTTTGTGCAATATCATATGGAAGTTTTGATAGAGAATATTAATTTAATAAGTTTTGTTTCATTAGTTTTTCTATAGCTCTCATTAACAATATATAGAGTTTTCGAAAGTACTACAACCAATCGCCATAAATCTGACACTTTAATTATTAAATCTCCCTTTAACAGGATGATGATGAGATCCCATACTCCGAGGAGAGTAGGGGACAATGCGGGAGACCCGCACCACTTTTCTAGGCAAGGTCCTAGCGGAGGTGGTTTGCCATTGCCTTCCTCCGACCGTAATGGGGATGAATGATGATGATGAAGACGACACAACATCCAATCATCTCAAGGTAGGGAAAATCCCTGACCCCGCCAGGAATCGAACCCGGGACCCCGTGCGCAGGAAGCGAGAACGCTACCACAAGACCACGAGCTGCGGACCTTTAACAGGAAAGTAACAGTGAATTCAAAGCATGGATTGTTGCAAATGTTGCAGAGCTCGTTTGTGGTCTGGCATTGTCATGCCCCGTATGTGGACGAACTCTTCGTAGTCGGAACTCGAATACAGCACGCCGTTTCTCACGCACCGACGTAGTTATGTTACACATCACCATGTTGCACGTTACAATTCGGAGCCCTCTAGCTGCAGAGGTCTGCAAATATTTTTTCCTATTTAAGAGGTCCAATCTCGCGTTTTTGTCAGCGTAAATTCACTCAATCTGTAGTGCATTAGTTGCTCACTGAACCGCCAGCTGCATAGCTCATTAACGCATCAGTGTCCATTGGAGACAAATCAGGAAGGTAGCAGGTTGCATATCTGGGATTTTACTTCCTCAGTTAGTCTTACTAGGGTGGTCAGGATGTGTCCGTGCTGTGAGCGGATGTAGGAAAGCTGGCCGCACTTCGCGAACAGCTGAATACGATTTCGGCTGCTGCTTCGGCGTGTGGCGGTAGCGGAGAATCTGGCGCGCCGCATGGGACACCTCACTTGGTTTGCCCACGGGCTCTGCTTCCGAGGCACTTCCTAGTGTACCCGACGCAGTGGTGAGTGGGTGAGTGGCAGGTGGTAACGCGTTCGCGTCGCTCGAGACGGAGGGCCTATGTGGACACTGGCTGCGTGGCCTCCCATTCACTCTGTGAGTGAGCAAGTGGCCACTCCTTCAGCAGGGCCCGAGCAGGCACACGGGGAGAGGGTTTACTAGTTATCGGGAGCTCCAAGGTCAGTAGCATTATGGAACCCCTTAGGCAGATAGCCCCCCCATGAATCATGGACCTTGCCGTTGGTGGGAAGGCTTGCGTGCCTCAGCGATACAGATAGCCGTACCGTAGGTGCAACCACAACAGAGGGGTATCTGTTGAGAGGACAGACAAACGTGTGGTTCCTGAAGAGGGGCAGCAAGCTTTTCAGTATTTGCAGGGGCAACAGTCTGGATGATTGACTGATCTGGCCTTGTAACAATAACCAAAACGGCTTTGCTGAGCTGGTACTGTGAACGGCTGAAAGCAAGGGGAAACTACGGCCGTAATTTTTCCCGAGGGCATGCAGCTTTACTGTATGATTAAATGATGATGGCGTCCTCTTGGGTAAAATATTCCAGAGGTAAAATAGTCCCCCATTCGGATCTCCGGGAAGGGACTACTCAAGAGGATGTCGTTATCAGGAGAAAGAAAACAGGCGTTCTACGGATCGGAGCATGGAATGTCAGATCTCTTAATCGGGCAGGTAGGTTAGAAAATTTAAAAAGGGAAATGGATAGGTTAAAGTTAGATATAGTGGGAATCAGTGAAGCTTGGTGGCAGGAGGAACAAGACTTCTGGTCAGGTGACTACAGGGTTATAAACACAAAATCAAATAGGGGTAATGCAGGAGTCGGTTTAATACTGAATAGGAAAATAGGAATGCAGGTAAGCTACTACAAACAGCATAGTGAACGCATTATTGTGGCCAAGATAGAAACGAAGCCCACACCTACTACAGCAGTACAAGTTTGTATGCCAACTAGCTTTGCAGATGACGAAGAAATTGAAGAAATGTATGATGAAATAAAAGAAATTATTCAGATAGTGAAGGGAGACGAAAATTTAATAGTCATGGGTGACTGGAATTCGATAGTAGGAAACGGAAGAGAAGGAAACATAGTAGGTGAATATGGATTGGGGTTAAGAAATGAAAGAGGGAGCCGCCTGGTAGAATTTTGCACAGAGCATAACTTAATCATAGCTAACACTTGGTTTAAGAATCATGAAAGAAGGTTGTATAATGGAAGAACCCTGGAGATACTAAAAGGTATCAGATAGATTATATAATGGTAAGACAGAGATTTAGGAACCAGGTTTTAAATTGTAAGACATTTCCATGGGCAGATGTGGACTCTGACCACAATCTATTGGTTATGACCTGTAGATTAAAACTGAAGAAACTGCAAAAATGTGGGAAATTAAGGAGATGGGACCTGGATAAACTGAAAGAACCAGAGGTTGTACAGAGTTTCAGGGAGAGCATAAGGGAACAATTGACAGGAATGGGGGAAAGAAATACAGTAGAAGAAGAATGGGTAGCTTTCAGGGATGAAATAGTGAAGGCAACAGAGGATCAAGTAGGTAAAAAGACGAGGGCTAGTAGAAATCCTTGGGCAACAGAAGAAATATTGAATTTAATTAATGAAAGGAGAAAATATAAAAATGCAGTAAATGATGCAGGCAAAAAGGAATACAAACGCCTCAAAAATGAGATCGGCTGGAAGTGCAAAATGGCTGAGCAGGGATGGCTAGATGACAAATGTAAGGATGTAGAGGCTTATCTCACTAGGGGTAAAATAGATACTGCCTATAGGAAAATTATAGAGACCTTTGGAGATAAGAGAACCATATGTATGAACATCAAGAGCTCAGATGGAAACCCAGTTGTAAGCAAAGAAGGGAAAGCAGAAAGGTGGAAGGAGTATATAGAGGGTCTATAAAAGGGCGATGTACTTGAGGACAATATTATGGAAATGGAAGAGGATGTAGATGAAGATGAAATGGGAGATATGATATTGCGTGAGTTTGACAGAGCACTGAAAGACCTGAGTCGAAACAAGGCCCCCGGAGTAGACAACATTCCATTGGAACTACTGACGGCCTTGGGAGAGCCAGTCCTGACAAAAATCTACCATCTGGTGAGCAAGATGTATGAAACAGGCGAAATACCCTCAGACTTCAAGAAGAATATAACAATTCGAATCCCAAAGAAAGCAGGTGTTGACAGATGTGAAAATTACCGATCAATCAGTTTAATAAGCCACAGCTGCAAAATACTAACACAAATTCTTTACAGACGAATGGAAAAACTAGTAGAATCCGACCTCGGGGAAGATCAGTTTGGATTCCGTAGAAACACTGGAACACGCGAAGCAATACTGACCCTACGACTTATCTTAGAAGAAAGATTAAGGAAAGGCAAACCTACGTTTCTAGCATTTGTAGACTTAGAGAAAACTTTTGACAATGTTGACTGGAATACTCTCTTTCAAATTCTGAAGGTAGCAGGGGTAAAGTACAGTGATCAAAAGACTATTTACAATTTAAACAGAAACCAGATGGCAGTTATAAGAGTCGGGGGGTATGAAAGGGAAGCAGTGGTCGGGAAGGGAGTAAGACAGGATTGTAGCCTCTCCCCGATGATGTTATTCAATGTGTATACTGAGCAAGCAGTAAAGAAAGCAAAAGAAAATTTCGGAGTAGGTATTAAAATCCACGGAGAAGAAATAAAGACTTTGAGGTTAGCCGATGACATTGTAATTCTGTCAGAGACAGCAAAGGACTTGGAAGAGCAGTTGACTGGAATGGACAGTGTCTTGAAAGGAGGATATAAGATGAACATCAACAAAAGCAAAACGAGGATAATGGAATGTAGTCGAATTAAGTCGAGTGATGCTGAGGGAATTAGATAAAGTAGTAATGGAGTTTTGCTGTTTGGGGAGCAAAATAACTGATGATGGACGAAGTAGAGAGGATATAAAATGTAGACTGGGGATGGCAAGGAAAGCGTTTCTGAAGAAGAGAAATTTGTTAACATCGAGTATAGATTTAAGTGTGAGGAAGTCATTTCTGAAAGTATTTGTATGGAGTGTAGCCTTGTATGGAAGTGAAACATGGACGATAAATATTTTGGACAAGAAGAGAATAGAAGCTTTCGAAATGTGGTGCTACAGAAGAATGCTGAAGATTAGATGGGTAGATCACATAACTAATGAGGAAGTATTGAATAGGATTGGGGAGAAGAGAAGTTTGTGGCACAACTTGACGAGAAGAAGGGATCGGTTGGTAGGACATGTTCTGAGGCATCAAGGGATCACCAATTTGGTATTGGAGGGCAGTGTGGAGGGTAAAAATCGTAGAGGGAGACCAAGAGATGAATACACTAAGCAGATTCAGAAGGATGTAAGTTGCAGTAGGTACTGGGAGATGAAGAAGCTTGCAAAAGATAGAGTAGTAGGGAGAGCTGCATCAAACCAGTCTCAGGACTGAAGACCGCAACAACAACATAGGCAGGTAGCGTTCAGGGCTGGAAAGAAAGCCAATGTGCGCTCGGTATATCTGCTGGGGGCCCTCATCCGAGATGTGGAGACGTCCTTTCCTGCGGCTATCAAGCGTGCAGGGTGCAGTCGTTTGCACGTTGTAGCTCACGTTGGCACTAACGACGCCTGTCGAATGGGATCTGAGGCCATACTCAGTTCACACAAGCGGCAGGCAGAAGTGACGAAGACTGCTGGCTTCGCGCACACGGTACAAGCAGTGACCGCAATTTGCAACATTGTTCTCAGAGCTAATCGGCATTCTTCGGTTTGGAGGATCTCAACCAAAGGCTCCGTTGACTCTGTGACGTTTTGGTTGCAGATTTCTAAACCTGCGTTATCGTGTTGGGATTTGTGGGACCCCCCTTGATTGGTCAGTGGTGCTCTACACAAAGGAAGTAGCTACTCGGGTGTCAGGGTACTTGTGAAGTGCACGTGAGAATTTTTTATGCTTGGCTGTAGTTTGAGATGCTCTGATGAACACTTTCCAATCGATACGCAGTAAGGGAAGTCAGACGGCGGTCAGAGTAAATTTTATCCTCAAAGTACTCCTAATAAAGTTCCCAAATTTACTGCCGTCCAGGAAAGTTCTCGAGCTCAAATTATCCTTGGGACTGAGAGCTGGCTGACATCCGAAAAGGAAAGCTCTGAGATATTTAGTGAGTCGTGGAATCAGAGGCATTATGTGGGGGAGTATTCGTTGCAGTGGACCAAAATATTGTCTCTATTGAGGTCGAAACTGAGTGTGGCAACAATGAAGTTATCTGATCGCGTTTAACAGGTATAAGTGAAACCAAGTTAATTGTTGGATTTTTTACCGGCCACCCTATTATGCTGTGACAGTTCTTGACTCATTCAAAGATAGTTTGCAATCAGTAGCGCTTAAATACTCAGATCATGCAACAATAGTTGGAAGCAACTTTAACCTAGCGAGCATGGACTGGGGTGTCAGGTAGCTCGGCAACCCACATGCAATGGAAATATCTTAGATCTTGTTACTGCAAAAAGGCCGGACCTTATCGAGAGTTTCAGTATAGAAACAGGGATTAGCGATCGTGATGTCTTATACCAAATGTGGTTCATAAATCAGTCAAGAAGGCTAGGAGAGTGTTTCTGCTAGATAGAACAGATAAGCGGTTGTTAGTATCTCACTTAGTGTACTGACATCATTTAGTCCCAGTAAGATGGACGTACAGGAAATATGAGTAATGTTTAAGCATATTGTAAATCCTGGTCTGGAGAGTTAGGTACCTAGTAAGTGGATAAAGAATGGTGGTTTAATAATGAAATTCTGAAGATGATGAGGAAACAGAGGCTGTTCCAATCACTGTTCAACATACAACGCACAAATAATGAAATCAAGGGTTAGTAGAGCTTTGTGCGTCTGTGAAAAGGTCAACGCGCGAAACATACAACTACCACCGTCACACTTTAGCAAAAGATCTGGCAGAGAACTCGAGAAAATTCTGGTCGTATATAAAATCGCTAAGCGGATCTGAAGCTAGCATATAGTCCTTTGTTGACCAGTCTGGTGTAGCAGTTGATGATAGCAATACGAAAGCCGAAGCTATAAATTTCACATTTAAGAAATCGTTCACGCAATCGTACAAACATACCGTCATTTGACCATCGGACAGACTCCAGAATGTACAACATAGTAATAAGCATCGCTGGCGCAGAGAAAGAGCCGAAATGTTTGAAAGCAAATAAATCCCAGTTCGGTTTTATAAAGAGCACTCTACGGTTTTATAAAGAGCACTCTACGGCATTGGCTTCTTACCTCTGTTTCATCTTGAACCTGTCGTCCAGAACAAAGTTCCAAGCGAGTGGAAAAAAGAGCTAAGAAGCGTAAAAGAAGGACCCGCAAAATTACAGACCAATCGCCCTAACTTCGGTTTCCAGCAGGATCCTTGAAAATAATCCCAGTTCGGATGCAATGATCTTTCTTGAGACTTAGAACGTTACGTCCATCGTTTTAGAAAGCCTCACTAGTGCGAAACTTAGCTTGAGCTTTTCTCACGTGATTTACTGCGAACTATGGATGAAGGGCAACAGGTTGACTCGATGTTTCTAGATTTCCGGAAGACATTTGACGCGGTGCCCCATTGCAGGCCGTTAACGAAGGTACGAGCATATAGAGTAAGTTCACAGATGTGTGAGTGGCTCGAATAATAGAAGCCAGTATGTTGTCCTCGACGGCGAGAGTTCATCAGAGACAAGGGTATCGTCAGAAGTGCCCCAGGGAAGTGTGATGGGACCGGTGTTGTTCTCTGCATACGTAAATGATTTGGTGGAAAAGGTGGGCAGCAATCTGCGGTCGTTTGCCGATGGTGCTGTGCTGTACGGTAAGGCGTCGAAGTTGAGTGAGAAGAGGACTTGGACGAAATTTCTAGTTGGTGTGATGAATGGCAGCTAGCTGTAAACGTGCAAAAATGTAAGTTAATGGGGATGAGTAGGAAGAACGAACCTGCAATGTTCGGATAAAGTATAGTAGTGCCCTGCTTGACAGAGTCAAGTCGTTTAAATATCAGGGTGCAACGTTGAAAAGCGATATGAAATGGAATGACCAAGTGAGGACTGTGGTAGGGAAGGTGAACGGTCGACTTCGGTTTATTCAGAGAATTTTAGGGAAGTGTGATTCACCTGTAAATGAGACCGCATATAGGACGGTGCTGTGACCTGTTATTCAGTACTGCTGGAGTGTCTGGGATCCGTACCAGGTCGGATTGAAGGAGGACATCGAAGCAGTTCAGAGGCGGGCTGCTAGATCCGTTACAGATAGTTTTGAATAACATATCAGTGTTACGGAGATGCTTTGGGAAGTCAAATGAGAATCCCTGGAGGGAAGGCGGCTTTTGCGAAAGTTTAGAAAACCAACATTTGTAGCTGTGTGCCGGAAGATTCTACTGCCGTCAACATATATTGCGCGTAAGGACCGAGAAGATAACGTATTAGAAATTAGGACTCATACGGAGGCATGTAGATAGTCGTTTTTCCTTCGATCTATTTGCGAGTGGAACAGGGGAGAGAATTACTAGTAGTGGTATACGGTACCCGCCGCCACGCATCGTACGGTGGCTTGTGGAGAGTCTATGTAGATGTATGTGGTACGTGCATGATGTGCTCCGGCACAATCTGATGTTGCTTTTCGGGAATTCGTAGCACGAATCTGCCATAAAAAATGTATCGGTCGTGGCTCGTCAGTACCGTGACCTTTACAGTCCCCTCGACTTGATCGTGGTGGACTTTTTTTGTGTGAGGACATTTAAAAGCTTAAATGTATCCCTGTCCTGTTGACAGCGTCGATGAATTTCGGGCACACATTGTGGATAGTTGCCAATGCATTTGGAACACGGCTGGGATTTTTGAACGTGTACAGGTATCGACGAGAAGCCCGCCGTCACATGTACGGTGGCCATGTGGAACACTTGGCATAATGCGTCTGTCCTCAAGTGCTTATCTGCAGTTTGGATCCTCAGACATTCTGTTATAATGTGTTCAAATACTCAATCGTAATACATCCCATCGGGAAAACCTTGGGTTTCCAGACCTAGGGGTTCATCACGAGTATTACATTGTTTCGTTGTCCTCTTCTCGCTTCATTCGTCTGTGCTTGTAAAATGGCCCTGAGCACTATGGGACTTAACATCTGAGGTCATCTGTCCCCTAGAACTTAGAATTACTTAAACCTAAATAATCTAAGGACATCACACACATCCATGCCCGAGGCCGGATTCGAACCTGCGACCGTAGCGGTCGCGCGGTTAGATTGAAGCGCCTAGAACCGCTCAGCCACACCGGCCGGCATTTGTGCTTGTACTTCTCAAACGCACTGTAGATGTAAATTACATAAAGTAAGCATCAGAATTGCAACAGTCGGCGCAAGATGTTTGTTTACGAACAGATCTTAAATTCCAACAACTAACGGCTGTTTACTGCAAGTGTCGGCGAACGAAGGAACGAAACGCAGCTATCCGGACACGACACACGACCTTACCTTTCAGCTTCAACTTTACCAGTATCTCTCTCCTATTTTCCAAATGTCACAAAAGGCTCTCTTACAGTCCTTGACGGAGAACCGCTCCTGGATGAAGGGTTATGCCGTGGGTGTGATTTAGCCACGGAATAGGGACAGTTTGCAGGTACGGCACGCAGTTTTAATATCCCAGAAGCTTTAAAAATGGCGGTCATTTCACTGAATAGATTAATTCTACAAATTTCATGCGATGTTTCCATCAGAGTCCCGTTGTTAGTGTTGAGGACAATGTGGAATCTCACTCACACTGCTATCCTTCACGGAGTTCTAATCGAGACTGTTTCTCATTACCTTCCTTCGATCTGTTACGCTGTATGCAGAGTGTATTGCTGTATTGTGGGCTGTTGTCGTAACTGTGAGTAATTGTAATCTTGTGTCATGGATGGGTATGAAAATGGAACTCGGTTATAATGAATTTAATACCTCCATACCTCCCTCGCTGCTCAAATATTGGTGGTGGAAATTTCTTGCAGCAGCATGGTTCCGGTGGATAATCTCGGATCTACGGCCACACCACTGGCGGACGTTAATGACATCGTTAAGGGAGGCGGGAAATGGTTGGCTGGTTGTAGTGGATTCTAGGTGCAACGTGAATAATGATGAACACAGCGTTGTCTTCATGACAATAAAGAATCTAGCAGAATAAAGAACCCCTGTTTAATGCGATTATAAAATATCCTCTCACGCTTCCCCTGCTAATTCAGTTCCAGCACGCCTTCCTTGCTGTTTTTGTGCGTTTATGAAACCAGTAACCGACCTATCACATTTTCTTGATCTATGCAGGGAGCTACAATCACTTCTGACAAAGTCATCATAGAACTTACGGTGTCAAAACGCGACAGTAAAGTTAAAAACAAATTTCATTCCTTCGGGGACTACTTTAAGATGCGCCTAAGATCCCATACGTACATGTGCATGACATATGTGATTAGTTCAGATTCCGGTAAACTCGTGAGTATAATCGTGGAGTTAATCGAATACTCCGTTTGTGTACTAGACAGGTAGAGTGACCTGGATTTCAGATTTGCTTTGGCAGACTGTCTCCGCGCGGCTTACCCTCCCAGCTCGCGGGCAAGTCAATGAGACTGCAGACCTCGGCGCAGACCCTCCGCTGGATCCTGCCCCCGGTTACGCGTAAGGGATGGGAAGCGGCGAGGATGCGGGGGTGGCGTCTCGTCTCCCTTCGCTCCCCGCCAACCCCTCACCGTGCTCCGGCGACGACTCGCCGTGACCTCGACGCAGCCAGCGGCCAAGGCGCATGCGCGCGCACCGCTGTGAATGGCGCCTCGAGCTGAATGGGCCCACGGCGCTTGCGCAGAGCGTCGAGCGCCGTCGCCAGATTGGCGTCCTTCGCTGTCCTGCCGAGCTGATGTCTCAGTTTTCTCCGAGACTGCTTTCGCATTACGGGGAGAAAAGGCCTGTAAACTCCCCCTTCGTAAAAAATTGAAGCCGATTGTCACAGTGAGACCTAGAATTGTGCTCTACCAAAACGACGGTTCGGTAGTTTTGGTATAGTACATATATGACGTAGCAAATGGTAGGACTACTGGTAGCATTGGTGGTCTTGGTGGGGAAAGACACACAAATGAATGTGCGACAGAGAAACTGGGAATCGACAACTTCTCTTTCTTTGTTTTTCACAGAATTAGTGCCGCATATTTCAGTGTTAGCCCACTGCGCATTTTATATCCTTACAAAATATAAATTGCATATTGTAAGTAATAGAAATTAAGTGATTGCGTTACTTCTGCTCTTTCGTGTAACCGTCTTCAGGCCACAAGTGGCCCACCGGGACCATCCGACCGCCGTGTCATTCTCAGATGAGGATGCGGATAGGAGAGGCGTGTCATCAGCACACCGCCCTCTCTTTCATGCCACAAAAAAAAAATCCAAAAAAAACTTTGTGTTCTGCCTTACGGCAGGTCTTGTCATGGGGGAAGCCTCGTCAGAGAGGTCCACCGCATGAGCGCCTAGGGAAGTGATTCCAGAGTGTGTTTCCCGTTGCCTTCCACTGATGATGATGAAATGATAATGAGGACAACACAACACCCAGTCCCTGAGAGGAGAAAATCTCCGACGCAGCCGTGAATCGAACCCGGGCAGCTTGGATTGACAGACGGCCCGCTGACCGCTCAGCTATCTTTTTTTTTTTAAATGTCGTTTTTGTTCGCTTTCGTTTGTTGTATCTGTTCGGGGAGGACGTCGTAAGAAATCTCTTTAAGCTCGTTGTTGGTCGATTAACTCAGTTTTTTTTTCTTATTACAGAAGGCACCTAACCCTCTGACCGAATACGCTGAGCTACCGTGCCGGCGCTATCAGGTCTGACCATGTAACCAAAGCAATTACTCTTGATGCAGGTTCAGTTTACGTGCACAAATATAGAAACCTATTTAATTATTGTTGTTGTTTTGTACACAATAGGAAGTACACCATCATTATCTAAGGCAAGAATTTCCTGTCATTACTGATAAGTGTGAAATTTTTTATGAATAACAGAAAATTGTTTTATATACCTGTAAGCTTGACGAAGCATTAAAGAGTTGTTTTGCTATTTTTTGTTTTGTGTTATTTAGCGTTATCTGCTTTTCATGAAATTGCGTTTTTCGCTCTGTATGATAAATCTGTATATATTTTTTAAATTTTTAGTCCAACTCATCTGTTTCACGTTACAGATAAACAATTTTCAAATACAATCTGAATTTAACATTGACAGTTTCAGTTTTGCTGTAAATACTTTAAGTAACAGGTAGGAGGATAGCTATGCAGAACAAAAATTTTCTTTAAGTAGCGCAGCCCTTTGTGCACTGATGAGCCAAAACATTATAACCAGCTGCTTGCTTGTCCGTCTCTGGAACGAAATGCATCACTGAATCTCCATATCAGGAATCCGACAGTTCATAGGATTTACGTAAGGTGAATTTTATCGCCGAGATATCAACGTGAGTTCACTATAATGCTCCTCAAACCACTGTAGCATGGTCCTAGCTCCGAGTGACGGACAGTTATAATGCTGAAAGATGAAAGCACCATCGGGGAAGATATCAAAAATGACGCAGGTGGTTCGCAGCTGTCAGCGTGTCTTAGGTTACTACCACAGGTTCCATGTAAGGTCAGGAGAATATCTCTTATAGTGTAATAGGGCTCCCACTAGCCGGCGTCCGTGGCACGTTTTACGTTTCGAGCCGCCGTTTACTTCGACGACGGCGTTTGTGGAGACGACCAGCTACCTAATGTAGCATCAAAGGTGATTCATCCGAAGAGCCGACACGTTATCACTGATCAACGGTCGGTTCCGATTTCCCGGACCCACCGCAGTTGTAATTGACTATGTCGTTGGGTCAATATGGGTACACGTAGTGGCGGTCTGTTGCGGAGTTCCATGTTTAACAACGTGCGCTGAACGGTGTGCTCCTAAATACACTGAAGAGTCAAAGAAAATGGCAAACCTGCCTAATATCGTGTAGTGTCCCTGCGAGCAAACAGAAATGCCACAACACGGCGTAGCATGCAGTCGAATGACGTTTGAAGTAGTGCTGGCGGGAAGTGACACCATGAATCCTGCAGGGCTGTTCATAAATACCAGGAGTGGAGATCCAAACTGCACGTTGCAAGGCATCCCAGAAATGTTCAATAATGTTCATGTCCAGGGGTGGGCAGCAAAAGTCTTTAAACTCAGAAGAATGTTGCTGGAGCCACTCTGTAGCAATTCTGGACGTATGAGGTATCGTATTGTCCTGCTGAAATGTCCAAGTCCGTCGGAAAGCACAATGGACATGAATGGATGCAGGTGATCAGACAGGATACTTACGTGCGTGTCACCTGTCAGTGTCGTATCTAGACGTATCAGAGGTCCCATATCACTCCAGCTGCACATGACCCATACCATTAAAGAGCCTCCACCAGCTAGAACAGTCCCATGCAGACATACAGAGTCCATGGATTCATGATGTTGTGTCCATACCCGTACATGTCCATGCGTTCGGAGATTTGATATTTTACCGGACTCCTGACTTTCATGGTACACTCGTGAAACCATCGTATGGGAAAATCCCCACTTTATCTCTACCTCGGAGATTCTGTGTCTCATCGCTCGTACGCTGACTGTAACACCACATTCAAGCTCACTTAAATCTTGATAACCTGTCATTGTAGCAGCAGTAACCGATCTAATAACTGCGCCAGACACTTTTCTTATTTGGGCGCTGCTGACCGCAGCGCCGTATTCTCCCTGTTTACGTAGCTCTGTATTTGAGCACATGCCTATACCAGTTTCTTTGGCGCTTCAGTGTACTTGTGCGTGCACCAGCATTGTATTCTTTCGGCAGAGATACAATAGATCACCACCTATCCTTTTTTTACAGAGAAGACAAGCCTCAGAACCCACGTCCAACGATTTAGCGCCTAGTGATAGTTTCACTGTTATTCTGCCTCTTTCTGTAGATGCTTACTAGTGCAGCACGTAAACATTCGACCAGCTTCGCCGTTTTCGAGATCCATGTTCACAGGTTATGCGTAGTTATAATTGCAGCTAGGGTGATCTCCGTCCCGGTTTGCTTTGCTTATGTACTTTTGTCACCGCGTCACTTGCCCGCAACGGCACCAGGGGGTATCCAACGTCGCAGTGGGCAATGGTCATAATATTTGGGTTCAAAAATGGTTCAAATGGCTCTGAGCACTGTGGGACTTAACATCTGTGGTCATCAGAACTTAGAACTACTTAAACCTAACGAACCTAAGGACAGCACACACATACATGCCCGAGGCAGGATTCGAACCTGCGACCGTAGCGGTCACGCGTTTCCAGACTGAAGCTCCTAGAACCGCACGGCCACACCGGCCGGCATTTGGGTTCATCAGTGTATATGATCAGTCAGTTTCTAGACAGTTCGCCGCCTTCGGTTTCTAGGGTAATCTACGTAGTAAGACACGGATCGCATACGCAAACAAAGCGATTGAAATGAGGTAACGCCAGACAGATTTGCAACACACCTAACGTACAGATATCGCGGTTATAATCTTCACTGACAAAGGCTATTAGAGAACCTACCATAGTCGTAGTTTACTTATGATAGTCTACGTTACCCTACAATAGTTTTCCAACTCTAATTAGACGTAACACCCATTTATTCACATTCTTTCAGGAATGTGAGTCCACGAATACTCAACTCCACACTAACCTTCTGGAATGCGATGCATACAAGGATACATCAGTTTCGAATCAGAAACCCTTATCCCATAACTGGGCAATTCTGATCATGAATGGAATTTTTATTGTTGTAGGTCTTCCGACAAATCTGGGAAAACAATTAGCTTGGGGTTCTCATCCACAGAGAGCTGTAAATGAGTGGCGAAAACTACGGATTAAAGTCGATATGAAAGAAAACCAACTTGAGCAGTTGTCTGCTGACATGCGGGGTCCATGGATTCATGAGGTTGTGTTCATATCCGTACACGTCCATCTGCTCGATACAATTTGAAACGAGACTCGTCAGACCAGGCAACATGTTTCCAGTCATCAACAGTCAATTGTCGGTGTTGACGGGCCCAGGCGAGACGTTAAGCTTTTGTCGTGCAGTCATCAAGGGTGCACGAGGGGGCGTTTGGCACCGAAAGCCCATTACGAAAATGTTTCGTTGAATGGCTCGCACGTTAACACTTGTTGATTGCCCAGCATTGAAATCTCTAGCAATATGCGGAAGGGTTGCACTTCTGTCACGTTGAACGATAGTCTTCAGTCGTCGTTGGTCCCGTTCTTGCACGATCTTTTTCCGGCGGCAACGATCTCGGAGATGTGATGTTTTACCGTATTCCTGATATTCACGGTACACACGTGAAATGTCAGAGATGTGATGTTTTCCCGGATTCCTGATATTCACGGTACACTCGTGAAATAGTCGTAGGGGAAAATCCATACTTCATCGCTCACTTGAATCTTGATTACCTGCCAGTGTGGCAGCAGTAACCAATCTAACAACTACACCAGACACTTATTGTTTTATATAGGCATCGCCGACCGCAGCGTCATATTCTTCCTGTTTACATTTGTCTGTATTTGTATGCGCATGAGTATACCAGTTTCTTTGACGCTTCATTTTAAAAGGATATAGAAAATTAAATCGACTGATAAGACACGAGGCGGTTCTCCGCAGAATAAGCAGTGAAAGGAATTTGTAGAAAACATTAATTAGAAGAATAGGCAAGGGCCTTTACGCAGTGGATACACCGGTTCCCGTGAGATCACCGAAGTTACGGATGGGTGACCATCCAGGCCGCCATGCGCTATTACCATTTTTCGGGGTGCACTCAGCCTGGTGATGCCAATTGAGGAGCTACTCGACCGAATAGTAGAGGCTCCGGTCAAGAATACCATCATAACGACCGGGAGAGCGGTGTGCTGACCCCACGCCCCTCCTATCCGCATCCCCCACTGAGGATGACACGAAGGTCGGATGGCCCCGGTAGGCCACTCGTGGCCTGAAGACGGAGTGCTTAGTTAGAAGAAGAGAGAGGAAGCAGATATACGTTCAGATATCAAGGATTAGTTTCCATTATACTTGAGCGAGCTATAGTGGATAAAAATTGGAGAGTAATACAGAGGTTGGAATACATTCCACAAATAGTGGCTGACGCTGTGTGTAAGCGCTGTTTTGAGTTTGACTGGCACAGGATAGAAAGTGATTACAGGTCGCATCAAATCAGTTGCTCTCAGATTGTTTACGAATACATAACCGTGTCACATATGCTGTTGCGGATACTGCTTCACTTTCGCATGCTATTTTATCTGGGAATATAAGCTAAGCCACTATGTTACGAGAGAGGGCCTGTTGATGACTAATGGAATGCTTAATCCGGTTGCCTCTGAAATAATTTGGAGATGGAAATACAGTTGTTGGTTTATTTATTGCTGGTTATATATACAGAGTGATTCAGATGACCCTACGTATGGATTTCATGCAACCCACTGAGCCTTCAAATACCGTGAGTAAGATTTTCTTATTTTCTCCCTAGCAAGGGAGATTTGCAACACACCGAACGTACAGATATCGCGGTTATAATCTTCACTGACAAAGGCTATTAGAGAACCTACCATAGTCGAAGTTTACTTATGAGAGTCTACGTTACCCTACAATAGTTTTCCAACTCTAATTACACGTAACACCCATTTATTCACATTCTTTCAGGAATGTAAGTTAGTACTAAAAAAAAGAATATGACCTTTCATAAGCAAATTTAATGTAGTTAAATTTTGTATTGAGATGCGTTTTCCCTAGAGACTGTAATTTTCGAATTATTCAAGAAATACGAACAAAAAATGGTTGGTTCAAATGCCTCTGAAGACTAAGAGACTTAACATCTGAGGTCATCAGTCCCCTAGAACTTAGAACTACTTAAACCTAACTAACCTAAGCACATGACACACATCCACGCCAGAGGCAGGATTCGAACCTGGGATCGTAGCAGTCACGCGGTTCCGGACTGAAGCGCCTAGAACCGCACGGTGGTGGCCGGCGAAATACGAACAAAAACGACCTTCGAGTGCACTTGTCTTCAATAACTCGAAAAGTGTGGTCTTCAGCGAAAGGGTATCACAGAACGAAATTTAACTACGTTAAAATTCCTACAACAAAGTCTTGACCATTTCTTCGATAGGACTAACAGTTTGCGCCTAGTAAGCGAGAGAATACGAAAATTTCGCAGGTGCTTTTTGAAGGTGTTGAGGTATGCATAAAACTCATAGGTAAGTGCAGCTGAATCACCGTGTATATTGGCTGTCGTCCTATCATTCCGCCTAGGGAGGATGGATGAAGTGAAATCAGTCCGAAGACTGAATAGAAATGTGGCCTTTGTAGATACGCCAAGAAAAGAAAACCGGCAGAGATAAAATACTCTTTTGTGATAATATTATCCTAATCGATGTATCAGAATTTCAATTTCATTATTCTCTAGTGACCTGGGTGTGGAACGGACGAGTGCCGCCGCGAATAGAAAGGCTGCACTTTACCTACAGTCATGCCCATAGTCCGGTCGCGCGCCTGCGCCACAGACTTTGTACTCAAGAAAACTCAAGATAAACAGCTGTCATCGCGTTAGTGGTTGGCCTAGGGAAAATAGCTCTATGTTAAGATATTGTTTAAATGCCGACAGAGTCGAAGCTGCGGGTCAGCTGATGACTTGTTACCACAGTAGTGAACCTGAACGAACCCAGTGGTTATAATTAAAGTGCAGTTACTCACGGAGGTCCAGTGTGGGTTGTAACTCTCGTACGGCAGTGAAACTTAGCGGATGCGTTGTGGTGGGCTCGGTGGCCAGCACACAGCACAGGTTTAGTGACCTAGACCAGTGCGGGCTTTCCGTGAGGTACAAAAAAGGCACTTGCTACCTTCCTTCTCCCCGGATTTGGAATACAGACTTTTTATTCATTAAGAATTCTCATATAATTCTAAAGAAACGATTGTTGTTGATTCTCATCAACCGCAGGTATAGGCAGTTCTACCATAATGTTCACAACCGCAATGTAAAATACTGTTAATCCAGTCAAATTGTCGGATAAAAGCATATACCTTGCAAAAGGTGAGATACAAGATTTTATTTCTTTTAACGTGATCATGAGGCTGGAAAGACTCGAAAACCAGGTTTCGTGAACAAAATTTATATTGGCTGCACGTTCTCTAATGAAAAACCTTTGAAAATTTCGGTGTTCTCGAAATTTTCAGTGTTCTCGAGAAAATCTCAGTTTCTTGTGCCCCTAGTGCTTTAGCGTCTGTTTACTTTTCAAAGCAGCGCAGAATTCTCTACAGGTCTGATTACAACAACATTTCTTGTACTCAACACAAAGGGGGCTATAGTTCATCAAAAATAAATAAATAAATAAAATAAAAAATAAAGATTTTTCAAACTGAGGGCAGAATATGAAAATACCAAGTTTTTGAGATATTTAATTTCAATTCCTCTTCATATAGTGGAAATATATTACGTGTTAAATTATACGTTGGAACTGAATATCTCACTTTCTGGCATGGCCAACATAAACAGCACCGTTGACATTACTTCAGTACCTACTAACACAGTCGTTTTTGTGGCACTTAAGACTAACTGCGTACAGGTGCAATACATATTTTATAGCTCAATGACGTTAATATTGTTGTAAGGGAAGTGTAGGAATCGTTATTTAACGGAAAATGTCTGCGTGGACTGAAATTCATTTCCAGTAATCGGTGTCGAACCCTTTCCAATTACTACCAGCCTTAGCAGACAATGGGTTTAGCATTCCGTAAATAAGATGATTCCAAAATCAATTACACTTAAACATTTCCTCAAATTTAGCTCTTTAGATGTACACTCCTGGAAAAGGCAAAAAGAACACATTGACACCGGTGTGTCAGACCCACCATACTTGCTCCGGACACTGCGAGAGGGCTGTACAAGCAATGATCACACGCACGGCACAGCGGACACACCAGGAACCGCGGTGTTGGCCGCCGAATGGCGCTAGCTGCGCAGCATTTGTGCACCGCCGCCGTCAGTGTCAGCCAGTTTGCCGTGGCATACGGAGCTCCATCGCAGTCTTTAACACTCGTAGCTAGCCGCGACAGCGTGGACGTGAACCGTATGTGCAGTTGACGGACTTTGAGCGAGGGCGTATAGTGGGCATGCGGGAGGCCGGGTGGACGTACCGCCGAATTGCTCAACACGTGGGGCGTGAGGTCTCCACAGTACATCGATGTTGTCGCCAGTGGTCGGCGGAAGGTGCACGTGCCCGTCGACCTGGGACCGGACCGCAGCGACGCACGGATGTACGCCAAGACCGTAGAATCCTACGCAGTGCCGTAGGGGACCGCACGGCCACTTCCCAGCAAATTAGGGACACTGTTGCTCCTGGGGTATCGGCGAGGACCATTCGCAACCGTCTCCATGAAGCTGGGCTACGGTCCCGCACACCGTTAGGCCGTCTTCCGCTCACGCCCCAACATCGTGCAGCCCGCCTCCAGTGGTGTCGCGACAGTCGTGAATGGAGGGACGAATGGAGACGTGTCGTCTTCAGCGATGAGAGTCGCTTCTGCCTTGGTGCCAATGATGGTCGTATGCGTGTTTGGCGCCGTGCAGGTGAGCGCCACAATCAGGACTGCATACGACCGAGGCACACAGGGCCAACACCCGGCATCATGGTGTGGGGAGCGATCTCCTACACTGGCCGTACACCTCTGGTGATCGTCGAGGGGACACTGAATAGTGCACGGTACATCCAAACCGTCATCGAACCCATCGTTCTACCATTCCTAGACCGGCAAGGGAACTTGCTGTTCCAACAGGACAATGCACGTCCGCATGTATCCCGTGCCACCCAACGTGCTCTAGAAGGTGTAAGTCAACTACCCTGGCCAGCAAGATCTCCGGATCTGTCCCCCATTGAGCATGTTTGGGACTGGATGAAGCGTCGTCTCACGCGGTCTGCACGTCCAGCACGAACGCTGGTCCAACTGAGGCGCCAGGTGGAAATGGCATGGCAAGCCGTTCCACAGGACTACATCCAGCATCTCTACGATCGTCTCCATGGGAGAATAGCAGCCTGCATTGCTGCGAAAGGTGGATATACACTACTAGTGCCGACATTGTGCATGCTCTGTTGCCTGTGTCTATGTGCCTGTGGTTCTGTCAGTGTGATCATGTGATGTATCTGACCCCAGGAATGTGTCAATAAAGTTTCCCCTTCCTGGGACAATAAATTCACGGTGTTCTTATTTCAATTTCCAGGAGTGTAGATGCAGTAGACAGTGTTGTTTGCTAGGTCGTTAGTAGCATTGAGAAATCAGTCAGTATCCGTTATTTCGTTTGATTTCTATCAGTTCAAGTAGTTTGATCACCTACGCATGTAACACGTGCCCAGGAAACAAATTACACTTCAATAAAAAGCATGTCGGGTGTAGGGCTTACACTATACTCCGTAGTATAATTTAACGACATAAAGTACGGGAAGTGAGTACCACAATGAGTGGGCTACGTCACTCGATCTGACTGACAACAGTATGTCGAAAAAACAATAATGGAAGTCAGCATGTTACATGTTCTTTCCCCTGCCTCCCTTCATTGCGGCCCAAAACATGGAAAGGACAAGAATTCACAAAGTAGCGAAACCAGCGCTCTGTAATCAGGTACCTTGTTTCGCCCTTTATCACTATTTTTCAACAGTATTTCTAACACCACTTCATGCAATAAATTTAAACTTCTATTAATTAATATATTAATGGAAACCTCAGACTCATCGTGGACGATGCGGTTATGTGTAATGAAACTGAAAAATCTGCACAAAATATTAATTTAGATCTTGTTAAGATTTCAAAGTGGTGCAAAGATCGACGTGTTGCTATAAAAGCTCAGAAATGTAAAATTATGCACTTCGCTAAACAAACAAAAAAACGAATAATGTACTATCCTATGACTACTGTATCAACAATTCACAGTTGGAATCAGTCGAGTCATACAAACACCTGCCTGTAACATTTTGTAGTGGTATGAAATGGAACGATCACCTATGCAACGCCATATATAAAGAAGGAAACAGACTTTGCATTCTCCTAGGTACCCTACCAATAAACCGATAAGTCTACGACAAAAATTGCTTACGAATCACTCGTGCGACTCATTCTAGAATTTTGCTCAGGTGTGTGGGCACCGTACTGGAGTAACGGGGGATATTGAACACTGACGGAGAAGGGCAGCACAAATGGTCAAAGGTTCATTTGACGCTTGGGAGAACGTCACAGTGATGCTGAAGAAACTGAACCTGCAGACTCTTGAAAATAGACGCGAAGTACCGCCTGAAAAACAACTTACAAAGTTTCAAGAAACCGGCTTTAAATGGCGACTCTAGGTGCATACAGGGATTGATTCAAAAGTTTCTGTTCGAATGCCGCACCGTCCAGAATCAGTTTGCCAATTGCGCAAAATCGCCGTCAGCATTGAGGTCGAAGATACCCGTTTGATAAATCACTGTGTCTGCTGTGTGAGGAAGTTCATAACTGATTGCTGCACATCATGGTCCGAGGGGACTCTTCGACACTTCAAAACCTTTTTGAAGGAACCGAAAGCGTGATATTCGTGTTGGGAGGTATCGGGACTGTACGATGTGTACTCGAATGTCCCAATGTCGAGTGTCCAGCCTTCCTCATCAATCACTAAAAGCACGGAACTTGGTTCAAAATGGTTCAAATGGCTCTGAGCACTATGGGACTTAACTTCTGAAGTCATCAGTCTCCTATAACTTAGAACTCCTTAAACCTAACTAACATAAGGACATAACACACACTCACTTCCGAGGCAGGATTCGAAACTGCGACGGTAGTGGTCGCGCCATTCCAGGCTGTAGCGCCTAGAACCGGTCGGCCACCCAGGCCGGCACGGAACTTGGTGCACTATTACACAATGGTGGTTTCCGACAGACATGCTTCTCGTCCAAATTCTTCATTCTCCGGTGGATGTCTACCGGTGTTTATCCTTCGGCAGACAAGCAAAGAATAGCAGCACGTTGGTCCTCTTTGGACGCGTTTGGTGACAACGTCGCCATAGTTGACGTTGCCGCATTTGCCACACATGTCGGGAAGACACGAATGCGGTACAAATCCCCTGCCTACACGTCGGTTCCCGTATACCCACATCAGAATGACGCTACGTTGCATATACGTTGCAGCAACGCCCTCAAAGTTTCTGATCGCAGCTTGTACTACAATATTCCCCCATAGGGTTCGCGGCGACGAGATTAGATTACTTACAGCACAGAAGAATTTATGTAATCATTCTTTCCGCTCTACATACGTGACTGCCACGGTGGAAGTCCTAACAATTCGTACAATGGGAAGTATCATCTGCTGCGCACTTCACAGTGGTAACAAATGCGTGACGTTTGGCTTCCTGGAACAGTATGGCCCTGAGTAATAACCAGCAGATGTTTTCTTAGCCTAACGTAATATTTAGTTCTTGTGGCATGACACATATTCAAACTCACATATACATTTATACCCGGGATCCCAAAAATGATACGACAGACTTAAAGAGTTTGTAGAGGATGACTTGAGGAACAAATTGAGGGCAGGAACCTGTGTCGGGAACTGTCATCCGACGACGCAACACAGCATCGAAGTTACAGTCACCGCCGCCCGCCGCTAGGGCACCCTTTCGGCAGCAGACTTGACTCTCTACGCTGACACAGTTCATTTTTATCCCGTATACCGATAGAGGGTTGCAGGAGAGAAATAAACTGCTGATGGAAACCCGGGACTGTCATCTACTGAGGCCACACAGCATCGGATTCGTAAGAGACAAAGCCTGTCTACGACGCAGCTAGCCCCATCTTATCCATTGACGATTGTGATCCCGCCTATTGTTCGTCAGCGCCCGTAATTTGGACGCTGTGAAGGGTCGCTGGGTGACGTTTCCGGATACGGTTTCCTGTGCTCAATTAGATCCTCAAGACCCCCTCTGAAAACCCTAGAAGTTTGTCGCAACATTTCTGGGATACCCTGTATAAAAATGGCAGTTTTGCTTTGCCGCGTCTCCTTCCATCGTTTTCTTCTGGGGCAAATTTCTACGGACGCCCACGACTGCCACATTGGATAGTTGTGAGGCCGAAGCGCGTACACTACGTAAGATTCGTAGCCACAGCTGAGCGATCACACAGTGCTCGGAATCTTTTCTGTTCGCAGTCGCACAGCGGCGTCGGGAGTGGTGAGGGAAACAGGAGCCGGCCGCCGCGTGATTGGTCGATGCGCCGTGTTGTGGGGGCCGGGGCGGGGTGGGGCGGGGCGGCGCCGCGGGGGTGTCAGCGCCGCAGGCCGCCCACGCAGGGCCTTGACCGCCCACGCCGCCCCGGCAGGGCGGCAGGGCGGCACACGCCCGCGGCCCACCGCTCTGCCCCACAGCCCGCACCGCGCCGCGCCAGCCGCACGTGTTCCGCTGGCGGCGCTCCGAGGCCTTTGAAATGTACACGCGTTTGTGCGCCTCAAAGACCGTGTGGTTCTACCGGTGCACCTCTTTTATGCCCCTAACTCTGGTTACAATTACAGCGACCGAGTACTTACCCGGGAGGCGAACTGCTGCAACTGGCACCCCACACGAAACCAAACTAATTGCATCTTGAGACTGCAGTGAATGGTTTATCACAGTATAGCTGTATCTGATTCAGATTTTAGTTCTGGAAGATGTACGTGTACATGATTACACCGCAATCCAGCGTTTGTTTGGCTGAAGATTCACAGAATAGCCTTTGAATTATTTCTCTACCGTTGCACTCGTTCTACATCTACATCTACATGGATACTCTGCAAATCACATTTAATTGCCTGGCAGAGGTTTCATCGAACCACCTTCACAATTCTCTATTATTCCAATCTCGTATAGCACGCGGACAGAAGGAACGCCTATATCTTTCCGTACGAGCTCTAATTTCCCTTATTTTATCGTGGTGATCGTTCCTCCCTGTGCAGGTCAGTGTCAACAAAATATTTGCGCATTCGGAGGAGAAAGTTGGTGATTGGAATTTCGTGAGAATATTCCGTGGGAACGAAGGACGCCTTTCTTTTAGTGATTTCGAGCCTAAATCCTGTATCATTTCTGTGACACTCTCTCCTATATTTCGCGATAATACAAAACGTGCTGCCTTTCTTTAAACTTTTTCGATGTATTCCGTCAGTCCTCTCTGGTAAGGATCCCACACAGCACAGCAGTATTTTAAGAGGGCACGGACAAGCGTAGTGTAGGCAGTCTCCTTAGTAGATCTGTTACATTTTCTAACCGTCCTGCCAATAAAACGTAGCATTTGGTCATCCTTCCACACAACATTTCCTATGTGTTCTTTCCAATTTAAGTTGTTCGTAATTGTAACACCTAGATATATAGTTGAATTTACGGCTTTTAGATTACACTGATTTATCGTGTAACGGAAGTTTAACGAATTCCTTTTCTAAATCGTTTTGCAGTTTGTTTTGATCTTCTGATGACTTTATTAGTCGATGAACGACAGCGTCATCTGCAAAAAACCGAAGACCGCTGCTCAGATTGTCTTCCAAATCGTTTATGTAAATAAGGAACAGCAAAGGGCCTATAAGACTACCTTGGGGAACTCCTGAAATCACTTGTGTTTTACTCGGCTACTTTCCGTCAATTGCTACGAACTGTGACCTCTCTGACAGGAAATCGCAAATCCAGTCACATAACTGAGACGATATTCCATAAGCATCCAATTTCACTACGATCGTCGCCGCTCAAGTCTCTTTCCGTCGAACGGTGCATGTGTGTGTCCCCGGCGCTCGGGTGAGTACTGACAGTGGTACAGTGTCAAAAGCCTTCCGGAAATCCAGGAATACGGAATCGATCTGAAATCCATTGTCAATAGCACTCAACACTTCATATGAATAAAGAGCTACGGATCTTTCTTCGAGCGAACGGTTGTATACGATTGTTAAGTATGGAGCTAATGAACGTTGAATAGCATCTGGTGAAAATGAGCTCCTAAATCTTTCCATGCTGTGATATCTACTCCACAATCTACCCTCTGAGACCCTTTCAAGCTTTTCAAACTGTTTCTGACCGCCAAGTAGAACTTTGCACTATGAGTCTATTTATCAGTATAACATAGCAACACGTCTGGCTCGGATGCATGCACTGGTTCGGTTGAGAAGGGTGTCATAAAGTGGATGTATGCTGTCCTGAGGCTATCTGTCATAACTCGTCCTTGATGTCCTGGATACCAGCATTGATCCGGAGTTGACGTCCGGCCCGCTCCTACTCATGTTCTGTCGGGGAGACATCCGGAGATGTTGGTAGCCACCACAGTACCTCAACATCGCGTAGACAGTTTGTATAAACACGTGTCATGAGTGAACGAGCATTATCCTTGAAATCTGGTTTCGCAGGACAGAGCGGATCAGTTTGTGGTTGTGGAAAGGGGCCAACATCAGTTACTGTTAGTTACACAAAACACACAAATTTATTTTGCTAAAACACTTAATCACACTTGCCCTTAAAAGTATTGCCGGCCGGGATGGCCCAGCGGTTCTAGGTGCTACAGTCTGTAACCGCGCGACCGCTACGGTCGCATGTTCGACTCCTGCTTCGGCATGGATGTCCTTAGGTTAGTTAGGTTTAAGTAGTTCTAAGTTCTAGGGGACTGATGACCTTAGAAGTTAAGTCCCATAGTGCTCAGAGTCATTTGAACCATTTGAACCTTAAAAGTATTCAAAACAATCCGTCTGAAGACCCGAACACAAGTTATTAAAATTGCCTTAAGGAATAGTTACCAAATTTTACATAAAAACTCGCCTGAAGGCCACATACTGAACATAGAACAACTCACGGCTTAAGGTCTGGATAACAAGGATTTTCAACAGAGCAAAATTCCCCTTTTTTTCTTTAAAGAAATGAGTTCTAACAAGAATCTTCAAAATTTTAACTTAAGACAGCTGAAGACCTAATTTAAAAATTAAAACAAACTAAATTAATAGGCGGCTGAAGACCTCGCACCGTCCTTTATATAAAAATCACAATCTAAAAACAACAGAACAATGGTACTCTGAAGTGTTCCAAGGGTAACTAACGTAAGGTTAGGTGAGACAGGCAGCCAAGCGTAATACTAATTAGTCAGATGGCAACACGACCTAGGGACTGCGGAAGAACCAACCAACAACGTAATCAATTCCCTTCCACCCGACCAACGGCACGACAACCAAAAATATCAGCGCGGACCAAGATACCAGCAGCACTACAACCTGACAATTGGCGTCTAAATACAGTCAAGGCACAATAACCACTCAGAAAAATGTATGAACAACACCAAGGCTGTCGAACTACACGCCGTGCCGGACAGCATCAACACGGCGAGGAAACACACACTCGCTGCTCTGTCCCAACCGACCGACTGCGTACTCCAGTACGCAGACAGCATTCGTAACTGCGCAGTGGAAATCACAGAAGCTACACACAGTTCCTCGTAAACACTTGCACCAAGAACTCCGACAATCCAAAACCAATCACTGTGGAACAACCAGAACGAATCACAAGTCGACACACACAGAGAACCCAGAAGCGGTCGGCGATCTAATACACGTCGTCCGATGAAACGACCGACCGAACGACCAACAAAGGTCGTTCACACTCAAGTCATGTGTGTCGCAACGATCGGGCGAGTCATGATTGTCCGGACTTCACTGCTGCTCCGTCCCGAATCCCTTCATAGGACGACTTCCCGGAGACACTGGCTGGGAAAACTTGCCCATTGCACAAGGAAGGAACCGACCCAAGTCCCAGAAGATGATCACCTGAGGGGGCCCAGAAGCTATCGGAAGACCAAATACACGTCGCCCGATGAGAATACCAACCGAGCGACCAACCAATGGTCGTCGCCGCTCAAGTCTCCTTCCGTCGGACAGTGCATGTGTGTGCTCCCAGCTGCCGGACGAGTACTGGCTGCCCGGAGCTCACTGGCGCTCCGTCCCAACTGAACTCCGACAGAGGACGACTCGGAAATACTAGCGGTCGCTCCAGATATAGAACGACAGTGCACTTACCGTTAAGCACTGCTGCTGCCACTCACGGGAAAGCAAACCAGCCACTTAGTGACGCCAGTAAACCGAATAAGAAAAAAGGGCGACAGTACCGTAAAGACAAGATGACAAGCAATAAATGACATGAACACGAGCCGCGCACGGCTCATCCCTGTTGAAAAATGGCATGAGAGGTAATATATGAGGACGCAGTATGTCCATGAGATAACGTTGTTCTGTCCAGAGTTCTCTCAGTCCCTGTCAGCCATGATCTGAAGTAATTCTTGTTGGCTCCCCGACGCCACTCCGCCAGGACTAAGACTATTTATCTCTCCAAAACATTGGAAAATATGTCAGTTCCCCTTATCGCCGTCAAACTCGCCCATAATGGTCATAAGGTTAGCGCAGAACCCCGATTCATCGCTTAACACAGTATGATGCCGTTCATCAGCAATCCACGTATCCACGGTCACAGCATCAGTCTGAACACAGATATTTGTTTTGTGGTGTCAAAAACAACCGACGTATAGGACGGCTGCTTCTAGCCTCCGACCAATGATGCAGGATGACACAGAGAGTTCCAGGGGGTCCATTACTTGTTCATCGACGGTAGGCTCAGATGTGAATGAGTTACGATGTCTTTCATGCACAGGAGGGTGATCCTGCCTTGTGGAAGTCATACGTGGTCGACCGGACGACTGTGCCTACTCTCACGTTCCCATGCAGACTGACATCAGGTCAGTGTCACATCCGTGTGTTGCAGAAATCTGGATGTTGCACTATTCGATCAGCTGACCAAATGGAGACTGCTAATGAGGCCCCTATCAAACTGTCAGGTGCTGATAATGTTGCCTCTTACAAGTATGCAGCATCTCCGTGTCATTCACGCATCTGACGCAGTTCACACCCCATATTTACCGTACCAGGCGTGGTAGCAACACTTAACACTAACAACATAAACGCATTCTGGTGGCCACTCTACCTGCCGCAGACAATTACAAATCAAGTCATTTACATACCCGCCGACAGTGTGTACGTGTTCGAAGTTATATTGAAATCCCGTTATATCTTCTGGGACTTCACATCTTTTTTTCGGGCAATTGATATTTGGAGCACAAAGGTGGTGGTTGAAATCTCATGGCAAGACCTCGTCGCATCGAGAAATGCCCTTCTTTTTGTTACTGCTGACCCAACTCTGCTATCACATTAGTGACAGTGTCGCCCCCTATTTTGCGATGTACAAAATGAGCTGCACTTGTCAGGACTTTTTCAGTGTCCACTGTCAACCGTATCTGATAAGGATACCATACCGCGCACGAACAATCCAGGACAGAGAAGCATAGTATATAAAGTCTAGTTCTGGTGCACGTTCTATGTGTTCAGCCAGTAAATAGCTGTCTTTGGTTCGCCTTCACCATAACAATTTCAATGTGGTGATTACTACTTAAGTTGTTCGTAATTGTAAACTCTAGGTATTTAATTGAACCGACAACTTTCAAATTTGTGTGATTTATGACGTAACCGAAATTTAATGAATTCTCATAGTACCCATGAGGATGTCCTCACACTTTTTATTATTTAGCACTGTTCGGCGCACACTAGTTTTTTAACCGGATATAAGCAGAGCAGTTGCGGTCGCGATCCATTCTCTCCGCAGCTCGTTACTTGCTCACTTTGATTTTGTTGTAAAGTTATCGCCGGCCGCAGTGACCGAGTGGTCCTAGGCGCTACAGTCTGGAACCGCGCGACCGCTTCGGCCGCAGGTTCGAATGCTGCCTCGGGCATGGATGTGTGCGATGTCCTTAGGTTAGTTAGGTTTAAGTAGTTAAAAGTTCTAGGGGATTTATGACCTCAGATGTTAAGTCCCATAGTGCTCAGAGCCATTTGAACTACTTAAACCTAACTAACCCATAGTGCTCAGAGCCATTTGAACCATTTGAAGTACTTAAACCTAACTAACCTAATGACATCACACACATTCATGCCCGAGGCAGGATTCGAACCTGCGACCGTAACAGTCGCGCCGTTCCGGACTGAAGCGCCTAGAACCGTTTTAACTATGCAGAAATTTGTTCTTGGCTTGATTTCAGGATCCTTCAAATTGTTCTACAACGTTTCCTGGTTAGGCGACCCTTCATGAATAAATACTGTATGTAATGTTTTGTGTTGTATTGTTATATTAGAAAATTGCTTTACTTCACTGTGTCGGCATTGTCGTTGTGCACTACGGTCTACTAAAAGGGTGACTTGCTTATTATCATTTCATAGCAATAAGCGTAGCATTTGCTCATCTTGTACCTGTTCAGGTTACTTTCTGCAAGTATTATTTTGTCAAAGCATTGAGCACTTCATTCCCTCGTCTTGTGTTAGTACGACTTAATTTCTCTTGATATTCAGTGTCATTGCAAGGAGCATTGCACTCGCTCGTCCTGCATCATTACGCAGTAGCATTGAGTGTTGTAGTGTGAAAGGTACGAGAAATGCGCACGGCTCGAGTTGCACCACGGCACACGCACAAGAAGCCTACCATTCTGTCCCAGTTTACATTGATGTACGCTTCAATCAGCAGCTATAGCTTGGCTCAAATGGCTCTGAGCACTATGCGACTCAACATCTGAGGTCATCAGTCGCCTAGAACTTAGAACTAATTAAACCTTACTAACCTAAGGACATCACACACATCCATGCCCGAGGCAGGATTCGAACCTGCGACTGTAGCGGTCGCTTGACTCCAGCCTGCAGCGCCTAGAACCGCACGGCCACTCCGGCCGGCCGCAGCTATAGTGTAGGATAGTGTGGCGTTTATTGATCCTCTTGTTGGGTACTGGCTTTTACGTATCCTTGCATTCTGAATGTTGTGATTGTTAAATTTCATTGGGTAGTTTTTCATTTCAACTCTTCCACCGATTTACAGGGCTAGTTGAGATTATTCTCGAGAGGCAAGGAAAGATAGTAGACAAGCGGATGCAATTGATGGAGAGGAACGCGTGTCAGAACTTCTTGAAATGGGGGTGTCAGCAAAATTTTGCGTTGGCTGAAACCTAGGAAATCGTAGTTACAGGTGAATCGAGCGGGACTAGCGAGATTTGCTAAACGGAATCGGCAGTAACTCAGAAACGTGAGTGATTTTCTATTGCAGGCTAAGCAGGTGATTGAAAAGACAGAAAACGAGGCAAGAAAGGAAAGAAGCTGCGGAAAGAGAAAGAAAAGACAAGAAAGAAGTAAGGGAAGAGATGGCTGCAATACAACGCGAATTCGATGATCACATTAAATCCGTTTAGGGAAAAGTGGCTCAGATATCTAGAACAGTCGAAAGCAACGTAACCAGACTGTTGCAGGCTGGGACCAATCTAAAGAAAGTGGGAGATATGAACAACACGTTGCCTCAAAGAGTACAGGATTTGGAGGATTCTGACATCAGAGAACCAGTACGATTCTCTGAAACTGACGATTTTGCCTCACTTAAACAAGGTCTTAAGAACCCGAGGAAAGAGCCCGAGCATCTGCAATTACCGGAGCCGTTACTGCCACTGCTAAAAAGTAGAGTAAGAGGTATTAATGAGCAGTACGCTTTTTATAATTCGCTATATAGTGACGCATGGTGAGTGACTCAAAACAGGGCCATTGTAAGGGAGGCGTGTGCGACATCGAGGTCCAAGTCCGTCCACGGAAAGAACTTTGATGATAAAGAAAATTTCTTACCGATACAACATGGCGGAGACCTGCGTACTAAGACTTGGGTAGGGCAATTTAAAGACAGTCTGCCTAGCTCCTATCCAATCCAAAGAAGCAAAGAACTCCGTCTTCAGGCTATAAGTGGCCCAGCGGTACCATCCGACCGCCGTGTCATCCTCGAATGAGGATGCGGATAGGAAGAGCGTGTGGTCAGCACACCGCTCTCCCGGCCGTTAAGATGGTTTTCTGTGAGCGAAGCCGCTATAATTCGGTCGAGTAGCTCTTCAATTGACATCACAAGGCTGAGTGCGCCCCGAAAAATGGCAACAGTGCATGGCGGCCTGGATGGTCACCCATCCAAGTGCCGGCCACGCCCGACAGCGCTTAACTTCGGTGATCTGACGGGAAGAGGTGTATCCAACTGCGGAAAGGCCGTTGCCAATCCAAAGAAATTTAGGATTTATGAGTAGTCATACGAACAGAGAGGTTATCGTGCAAGTTTTGCCACTCATAATCTGTACTGGTCGTCCACCAAACAGAACAGGGCATGACTAAGTATTATCAAGGCCCTCCAGTAGCGGAAACATGCCATTCAGCCTTATTTGTAGTATCTTGAAGAAATTTTAAAATGGAGTCAGCATCTCAACCATCTGCACAGTGACGGCGAGCTGATTTAACTTTTCATTAATAGCACGCCAACATCTCTCCTCTGTGTTGAGAAGCCTGCTGGAAGCACTTACGCTAGTCGAGAACATTGAGTTTGCTACAACAGCTGGAGACAAGAAGAATCGTATACCAGTCAAGTCTGTCGCAGCTCAAGCCTTGCTAGACGGACCTTCTGTTTTCTGTGGTTGCCGACTTAATTTTAGTTTAGATATTAATGATTCATTTGGTCATGGTAACGGATGGTTTACTGTAGCCATTGTTCGTGGAGGTTCTGCAGTACCGAATGTTCCTGGACTTGAAAGTTTCGTCGACAGAGATATTATTGCATTTCGCACTTACCACATGGCTGAACTTGCTAATAAAGACTTTGGTAAATCCGCTTATATGTCTATTTCTGCTTTGTCTTTGTATACTCGTAACAGCTTAAGCTAGTTTTAACAGTTTTCGTTGAGAACCCGATTTGGTACGTCTATATTTCTATAAGTAATGAATTAACAGTTTTCGTTGAGAACCCGATTTGGTACGTCTATATTTCTATAAGCAATGAATTTTGTTTTTTGATGAAAGGGAAACTCTAAGTTTTTTTTCGTACCTTTTCATAGGCGTCCAACATGTCACCTTCCTTCCCCCCCCCCCCCCCCCCCCCCCCCCTCGTTCTCATACTGCGACGAGCATGTCTTGAGTTACAGCTTTCACACCTGCTGTTGTGCGATGTTTCAGTTCAGTAACGAAGGCACATAAACAGAGTCTTCCATAAACCCCAACAAGAAATAATCACATAGTCAGGCCTAGTGACCTTGGAGGCCAGTAATGTAAGGCTGAATCATTTGGTCCAGTGCGATTGATCCGTCGTTCAGTAACCCACTGATTTAAAAATTCCAACACTTCCAGAAGCCAGTGTGGTGGTGCCCCATCCTTTTGGTAAATGAAATCGTTCGAATCAGTCTGCAACTGTGAGAAAAGAATGTTCTCAAGCATAACGAGATGTGTGTAACATTGTTTTCGGCAAAGAGAAATGGACCATACACATTTTCCGTGAAAATGCACAAAACACATTAATTTTTGGTCAGTCCATCTCATGTTGTACAACTTGAAGTGGTTGTTGCGTACCCCATATCCTCTCATTATGACGGTTCTCCTTTTCATTTAAATGGATTGTTGCCATGTCACTAAACATTATGCATGAAAGAAAACAGTCATCTTCCATCTTGCCAGGAATGAAATTACAGATCTCCATACGTTGTTGTCTGTCACTTTCATGAAGAGCTTGCAGTAGCTGAATTTATTTTGTACAGTTTCATATATAAACGTCGACGCAGTACACGCCAGACGGACATTGGGGGCATGTTGAGCTATCGAACTGCACGGCAGACGGATTTTTGCGGACTGCTTGTGAAACTATGGCGGATCCGTTCGACGTCTGTGTCAGAGACTAGGGGACGGCCTGGCGATTTGCGTTTAAACGAACAACCTGTTTCTCGGAATTGTTCACGCCATCGTCTAATGCTCTGTGCTGTAGGAGGATCCACACCATACCTAGTACGAAGTCACGCTGAACAGTTATTACTGACCTACTCTGTGCAAAACGTAGAACACAAAACGCTTTCTGTTGTCCTGACACCGTTTTTATTAGAACTCAACTGGGCTCACACTGCTGCTACCTAGCGGGAACCGTGTTGAACTCGAGAGTTTGCACTTTTCAACAGTAAATTGTTCATGCACACATCTAGATAACACAATAGTTGTGATTTTTTTAAAAATCTGATGATTCTTTTTGATACACCCTGTATATATAAATGACTTTGTAGATAACGTCGGAAGTTCCACGAGGCTTTCCGCAGGTGATGCTATTGTATACATAGAAGTCACGACACTAGAAAGTTGTAGCGAAATGCAGGAAGACCTGCAGACGATCGACACTTGGTGCAGGGAGTGGAAATTGACCCTCAACATAAACAAATGTAACATCGTACTGCGAATAAGTAGACAGAGAGAAACTTTATTTCATGATTACACGATTGCAGAACAATTACTCCAAGTATTATTTCCATAAACTACTTACGACTATGCAAATGGAGCGACTAAAAATGGAATGATTACATAAAACCAGCCGCAAAAAAAGCAGATGCGAGACAGATTCACTGGAAGAATCCTCAGATCATCAAGAAAGGAAAAAGCTTACAAAACACATTTTCGATAAAAACTTCAGTTTTGCTCGCCTGTCTGAGATCCTAATCAGATAGGACTGGCAGAGGAAATAGAGAAGATCGAAAAAGAGTAGCACGTTTCATCGCAGTTTCATTCAGTAAGCGCGAAAGCGTCGCGGGGATGCTCAGTCAACGCCTGTGGCAGACGCTACATTTTTTTTTTTTTTTAATTTGTTGTAAGTTCCATGGGACCAAACTGCTGAGATCATCGGTTCCTAAGCTTACACACTACTTAATCTAACTTAAACGAACTTTCGCTAAGGACAACACAACACCCATGCCCGAGGGAGGACTCGAACCTGTGACGCGGGGAGCAGCAAAAACAGTGATAAGACGCCTGAGTCAGCGCGGCTACCCCGCTACAAGAGAGGCGTTCTGCAGCAGAGTGTGGTTAATATTTAAAGTTCCGAGAGCTGTCGTTCTTGGAACAGTCAACCAGTATGCTGCTTCCTCCTACGGATATCTTGCGAAAAGACCAAGGAGATAAAATCAGAAAGGGCCGAGCCCACACGGGGCCTTACCAGCAATCGTTCTTCCGGCGAACCATAAGCGACGGGAAAAAGGAAAACTGGTTCACAATGTACCCTCGGCCACGCATCCTAAGGTGACTTGCGGAGTATAGATGTGGATGTAGATGAACTGGGTTCCGCTAGTCAAAAGTTAATCGAATCACTCTTGTACTATATCTGCGAAGGTACTCTGTATGTTTATACAAAAGTTATAGCTGACCATGTGGTACAGTAACGAACCTTTTCGACAGTCTAAGAAGACAGTATTTGCCCGTCTCACCCAGAGACTAGTTCAGGAGTAAATTAATTAAAGTTCAAATGTGTGTGAAATCTTATGGGACTTAATTGCTAAGGTCATCAGTCCCTAAGCTTACACACTACTTAACCTAAATTATCCTAAGGTCAAACACACACACCATGCCCGAGGGAGGACTCGAACCTCCGCCGGGATCAGCCGCACAGTCCATGACGGCAGCGCCTTAGACCACTCGGATAAATTAATTAATAAATAAACGTTCCAGTTGTTAAAAAGTTCTTTACTCCACTGCCGGTTTCGACTTTTATGATGAAGCCACTTTCTAGTAACGAAACCACAGTGCAATTTTCAGGCACCCTCTAGTAGTAAAACCAGGCTGTAATTTTCAGACACCACTAAAAAATAGCTTGAATATAATAGCCAAAACCGGTCGTGGAGTAAAATGAAGAGCTTTTTCACAACTACAATGGTCATTCATGAATTCAGTACATAGTTGCGGAGCAGCAGCGTTCTCCAAAAAGTAATAAACCAGTTCGTCTGATTGCGAAAAAGTAACTGCGCCGCTGAAATCAATGGTGTAGGAACTGTGGCAAAGCACATCAGACAGAGCCTGGTGAACCGTACGAAAACAATTTCATCTAATATAGGAATATGGCAATTGATTTGGGCTCGAATATGTGGTGATATTACATCGCGAAGTCGTCTGCGTCTCACGTTACCCGGACCACGCTGGAGACGACGACAGACGGTCTCCACGAGAAACGAAGCGAAAGGAACGTTACAGTGTTGTGATATTTTCGATTATATTTGCAGATTAAATTGTAGGTTTTATTTACTGACTTTCTGATGACATTTTAATCCACAAGGTGATTGAGTAGAGATGTCAGCTCTGAGTTGTAGAACGAACAAGCCTTCCATGTAGTTATTAAAAACACACGTTCGAATCACATTAATGTGATCACGCCTATGTTCGACATCAATGTGCAATAACCACTCATAGACAGCAGGTAGCAGCTCTGTGGAGGGTGCATAAAGCATGTTGGGTTAGGTGCAAAACAATGCAGCCATTGTCGTAATGCGGTAAGAGAGCGATTTATCTGACGTCGAACAGGGTATGATCATTGGCTTTCGCGCCAAGGTAGGAAGCAAAGTTTGGAAACTGTTCGCTTGCAGCTGTGGTTAACGTATACCGTGCATGACGAAATGGTGCTATCCAAAACCTGCCCCGAGAAAACTTCGGTGCACCACGGGTCATAGCTGACAAGGGTGAACGACGGCTGTGGAGGTATGTACGAGGGAATTGGCATGCAACTGTTGAGCAACTGAGCACCCAGATGAACCAAGAGGCTGCCAACAATGTCTCCTCAACGACCGTTCCGTGAATATTGCTGCGTATGGGCCTCTGCAGCAGGCGCCTGTTTCACACGCCATTACCGAAACTGGATATCTCCTGAGTGGCGACAGGGGGCCTTTTCATGTGAGTCACGTTTTATGCTCCGTCGGGCAGATGGCCTCTGACATGCACGGCGTGAAATATCTGAAAGCGAATACCCTGCAACTATCGAGGGAGCTTTATGGTTTGCAAAATGTTTTAGTGGCATTCCCTGGATGATCTAGTCGTCCTGGAAGGCATAGTCGATGATCCCAGTTATGCATCTAACCTTGGGGGCCATGTCCACACCTACAAGCAGTCTGGTTTACTTGGCACAATGGCATCTACCAGCAGGACAATGTAACATGTCACACAGCTCGCAGTGTGCGTGCGTAGTTCGAAGAGCACCAGCATGAGTTTACCGTGCACCCTTGGCCACCGAACTCCCCGGTCTTAAACCGAGAATCAGTGAGACCATCTCGATCGGGCTGTTTTTCGCTGTGATCTTCAACCTAGAAGCCTAGCGCAGCTGGCACCGGCAATGAAGTCGGCATGGCTCCACATCCCTGTCGGTACCTTCCAGAACCTCATGGACTCTCTCCCTGCACGTCTCGCAGCAGTCGCTGCAGAAATGGTTTTTCAGGTTGTTGACTTGAGGTCGGATTAATGTCGATGAACAATGTAAACTAACTAAGTTACAGGATTCTCTGTGCTGGCCACAGGGCAGGAACCGCAAGGGAGTGGCAACACTCGTTTTTCATATTCTCGTAGTTAGCGACCGTTTGAACACCAGACGATTCTGGCGGGAGTGGAAAGTCGCGCCAAAAACTGCCTCAGAAAATCGGGAAACAGACATAATTAGAGTCATAACCAACTATCGCAATTACAGATTATGAGAGACAAATATAAAGACCAGAACAAGGCTGGCTGCCATACGAAAACAGGAATTTAATATAAGCAAATTCTGAAGAGAAACCAAAGAAGTAGGCAGGCTGAGGAAAAGGTTGCCTAGTTATCTGATAAGCGAGGGTATATACAACCTTAAGCTGCTCCTTAATTTATTCTTTAATGTATTTCCAGTTTCTGTCAAAGACCATTATCTTGCGTATATTACACAAGCGCATAGGTACAGGAAAATTTCATGTAAAAGAATGTTTCAGAATTGTACTGAAAATAGAAATAACACGAATATTTTGGGTTAATAGCGAGAGCTTATTTACGCCCAAAAAACATCGCAATGTGAGATATATAATGTTTATAATTTATGTTTAGTCATGCCTGGGTAGATGCATGGACTGAAAATTATAGTACACCATCAAAGAAACACACTAAATAAAATGATAAAGAATTATGAAGGACTCTTAGCATAAACCATCACTCACTTGTTATTACCGTAGAACAAATTACATTCAATTGGCCCTCATGACTAGCATCACTTTTGTAACAAGGTCTCCAAAAATTTTTCATTGTATTTTTGTTTTCCAGCTCGATTTATCTGTTCAAAATGGAATTAGGTTCTTTAGCATAATGTGAAAAAATATTAAGCTCTTACATGAGCTTGAAAGGAAACGTGTCTGAAAAACAAAAAGTATATATAAGCATATCAGTCGCACCAACACAGAGTTTCAAGCTCTGAAAAGCTTCTAGTCCTTTTAATTTTTATTCCGTTCGAAGTACGAGACCAGGCTGAGAAGCGTAATAACTTGCCTGATGTTCTGAAACACAATGGACACTCGAGATTTAACTTCCTTCGTGAATAGAAAAAAAAAAAAATACATAGGAGTGTACAATCCTGTTGGCAGAACATCCGCAACCGAGCATTATAGCAGAGGCTGAAAATACCGCTTCAGTTGTAAATTACTTTATTTTCACACGACCGGATTCAGACTGTTGTAAGCCCATCCTCAGGTGCCGTAGCAGTGCAGTGATCTCCGAGCGCCGCGTGTACCAGGCGCGGTGTGCTTCCTATGAGCGCAGGACAGATCTCCCTGTTCTGCGCTCATAGGCAGCACACCGCGCCTGGTACACGCGGCGCTCGGAGATCACTGCACTGCTACGGCACCTGAGGATGGGCTTACAACAGTCCGAAACCGGTCATGTGAAAATAAAGTAATTTACAACTGAAGCGGTATTTTCAATCTCTGCCATAGGAGAGTAACCTAAATAGCGTCAACTGAGAATATTTTCTTTTGGTATTCTTAAACATGAGAATTTTCTGCATTAGGTAGCGGTTTTTTTAATCAGTTTTTTGATACATTTACCTCATCTCGTGTTGAATGACTTTATAAACTCCGGGGATAAAAGCAAAGTCTAGACACAAAAAGAGAATGCCAAAGTTTATACTCGGTAATGGAAGTGCATGAGTAAAGCTTTACGCCACATGTGAACTGCATTGCGAATTGAATGTTCAAACAAATTTCGGACTTGCAGCCGGTCGTCGTTAAATACATCCCACGACATTTCGACTCGGCATCTGCCACTCATCTTCAGGTTAGCCGTCGAAGACTGATGAAGACTAGCTCCGTTCCGCAACATACACAGTTGAGTGAGGGAGCGCCCTCGCTGGTTGGAATCCGCGGAACTCAGCTGTCCTCTGCATTACCTTTCGCCGCGGCCGTTGGCGTACTCTGTCGTCTTCGATTGTACGTCGGCTATCTAAGATTGTACACCTTTTGGGATCAGTGAAGGGTTATACGGTCGGAAATTACAAAATTCCTTGTGAAAAGTGGTATGGCTTATATGAAGGGCTTATTTCAATAGTGGTACAAGTCCATTACCTCCACTTTTCTGTCTATAATGCTCCTGAAATTAATGAGCCAAACAAAGAGAAAGAAAGGTTCATCTCCAGAAAGAAGCCATATGCTTGAATATTTCTGATATCTCAACTGCCGATTTTTCAGCGCTCATTTAACTTTAGGACTCTGTATCTCAATATGAACAAAAATGGACTTGTACCACTATTGAAATGAGTCCTTCATATAGGACAGACAGCAGACACTAAGAAACAGCGCTGCACTGAACATTAACGTTGCATTCGCCTTTTCCACCAAGCATGTCTGCTACTGCCGAACACTGTATTTCCACTAGAGGTTCAATTGTGTATGATAGAACTACGATTCCGACCACAGCAACATATTTTTGGGACTCCATTCTTATCGCAAACTGGCTGACAGAACAGTGTGAGTGTCACTCCCAGTAACGGAAAACAGAAGAATAAAGTACAATAAAGAAAAATTAACATTGACAACTGGAAATACATTAAAACTAAAAGACATGGGGATGTTGGAGAGAAGTACACATCGCGGAAAGGTATGCTGGTCCTGGCGAAACAACCTCCAACAAAAGTGAAAGGAATAATGCCGTGTACCGGGAATGTAATATCTGTAAGAGAAAATGGCGTAAAGCAATAGATTCATATTATATACGCTATAGTGAAAACAGCTTGTCCCTAAAGACAGACATGTAGGATACTAACTCAAACATAACTGTAATGGAGAGCTACAATAAAACAGGCATCAATGAAACGCAATGACTCATAATACGGGGAGTCTCAATGTGTTACAGCACCCAAATTAATAAAGGTATTTACACAACGTTTGGCTTGTGTGACAGACAAACAAAGTTTTGTCTGTGTGTGTTCCAGATTGTCGTTGTGTGAAGGATAATAAAAACGGTTCAAGAAAAGGCTCAGTATGTGGAACGGTTTATTCATACCAAATCGGAACGCATTATCTAAACACGGTATAGGAACCACCCACCCCCGGTGACGTCGATAGGTCGGTGGCGAAAGACTTTCATGCAGAAAGGAGGCGTTGGTGTGAAGCATCATACTGGAGGACCTGGAACATGTGAAGTCGACACAGAACGGTTACAGTTTTTCGACATGTCTGTTCGAAGGGCGTCGCGCCGGCTGCAAATCCCTAGGGCGACCGTTTACTGATGTATTCATACCGATTGCAGCTGCTGCACGCATTGATTCCGGACGACGAGCCAATTCGTATGCAGTTCGCTGTGGACGTTCTTACTCTTTTACAAGAGGATGAAAATTTTCTACACAGCCTAGTATTTTCTGAAGAAGCATCACTACAGGTGTGTGGTAAGGTAAAAAAAAAACACACACACACACATACACACATACAGTATTGGAATCTGGGGCACAACCAGTCCACGCCGTCCGGTGTGGCCGAGCGGTTCTAGGCGCTTCAGTCTGGAACCGCGTGACCGCTACGTCGCACGTTCGAATCCTGTCTCGGGCATGGATGTGTGTGATGTCCTTACGTTAGTTAGATTTAAGTAGTTATAAGTTCTAGGGGACTGATGACCTCAGATGTTAAGTCTCTTAGTACTCACAGCCTCAAACCCAACCAGTCCGCATATTGTGGAATAGGTACGTGACAGCCCGACAGCTACGGTGTGGTGTTGTTTGATGCTTGATCGCGTTGTGGGGCCATTCTGATTTCGAAGATTCTAGTAGTTACGTAGATACACTAGAGCTTCCTGCGTTACCACAAGTGGATGACTGCCAAGACACCGTTGTTTTCCAAACAGATGGTGAACCACTGCATTGAGCTCATACTGTGTGAGATGCTCCAGATCGGGTGTTTCCAGATCGATTGACGGGGGTGGTTCAGTTCCCTGGTCTTCCAGGTCGCATGACATTACACCGGTAGACTTCTTTGTGTAGGGATACGTCGAGCACAGAGTCCACGAAACACCTATCAACCACATCAATGATTTGAAGAACCAAATCGTTGCTGCCGTTGCCACAGTTGACGCGGATAAATTGCGCCTAGTGTGTACATAGTTTGAATATAGACTGGATGTTGTAGCGTGCTACCAAAGGCGCACATATTGAAATTGGTTGAATGGCATAAAAACTGTGTAGATAGTGAGTCACATAAGCCGAACGTGGTATGAACACCTTAATTAAAGTGGCTGCTATAACAAGTTAAAGTTGTATCGTACCTTTTGAGACACCCTGTACAAAGTCGCGTGAACCTCTGCATGTGCACGAAAACGAACGAAATAAACTACATCCTTTTCGAACCTAGTGGATATCTTATTCCATTTACGTTTTCAGTATCGTGTCTGTAATCCTAGTACCTGCTTTAAAAGTTGATACAAATAACTAAAACTGGAAGTCAAGTTAAAGCTTTGCTGGGAACATTGTTTTGACTTGCTATGAACAGACTTTGTACTTTGTGAAGTGCAGAGAAATAAACTAGCGCGTCAGACGGAAGAAAGCTAATCTCACTGCACGAATCAGGATCATGAAGGAAGAGAGAGGTCTATTAGATATGGGCAAGTTCTTGAAGCAAAAATACAATTTTGTGAAAGTCTGGGAAGTGACCGCCGGCTCCGCATTCAGAGTGAACTGATACTGCATTCACGCAGTTACGACATAGATTTAATCTTCGATCCGTGTTACGGTAAATTTTTTTTCTGATAGTTTCGTAGTCCTACTGAGGAACGTACTGGCAATGGGCCTCACAACTTTAAGTGAAGAAACGACGGGTCGACACTGTCTGAAGCAAGAGATGAGAGCACCGAGCGAGGTGGCGCAGAGGTTGCACACTGGACTCGCATTCGGGAGGACAACGGTTGAAACGCACGCCCGGCCATCCTGAGTTAGGTTTACCGTGATTTCCGTAAATCGCTTCAGTCAAATGCCGGGATGGTTCCTTTGAAAGGGCATGGCCGACTTCCTTCCCCTTCCTTCCCTAACCCGATGGGACCAATGACCTAGCTGTTTGGTCCACTCCCCAAATCAACGGACGAAGCAATAGGGGAGTGCGTTGTTCCTGAATGATAGTGCACCTAGGAATATACGTCTTTTATCGGTACTTCAGTATAGTAACTATTAGAATCACACCAAGGAATACGAACTACAGACAACCATAGGCAGTTTGTACCATTTTCTACAATTTTTGTTGTTAGAGTTGAATATGTGCTTTGTGCAGCATTTGTAAATATTTCGAGTTTTAATCATTTAATGTTGTATAAAATATTGAAGTTATTTGGAATATACTGTTAATTCTTCAGTTACAAATTTTTAAGGCAACTAAAATTTTGTTCATTTTTAAAACTAGTTGTATAACGTTTGAGCAGTTAAGCCACATTTCGTTGGTCATGTACCATCTTGCAGCTTGAAGTAGCCCAAGGTCTTTCAACATGGAACGTATGATATCTGCAAATTAGCTGAGTTTCTTTAACGCGTTAACAACTTTTCTTGTCTTGAAAATGAATTTTTTTTGGTTTGCAGTAGCTTTAGTTTCGGGATGTATTTAACTTGTAACTAGTATTTGATAACACTTCTGCTTAATTTAATTTCACTTACTTATTACTGGTGTGTACTAGAGTAAGAATGTAACACATACGCAACTAAATACGGTAATCAGACGATTTTTTCTATTGCAGCGCTTTTAAATTTCAAGTAAACATTGTTTCCTAGGTACATGAACATGTTTTCACGTTTGAAAAAAACCTTAGTTTTCCGGAGTAATTTTTATAATTTCAGAAAAGGACTGTAGCATATAAGACACTAATGATACAATTTAAAAATGGAATAAGAAACTATGTTAGGCCACTGCTGCAGGACAAAAGTCGTAAAAGTGTTCAGAGGAACAGCATTCTCTCCTATACTGAACTGTGGGAACCCACAGCAACTTATTCAAGGGGGAGGAGTAAGTTGATCTGTTTCGAGAGATATCATGGAACAGAAACTAAGTTTTGTAGATGTCACAAGAAGTTATTTCACTCCAGAAGACTGATTGTTGTCCACTCACTTGTAGAAGTGTATGAGAATTCTGTAATGAATAAAAATCCTGACATGCAGAGTACGGGGAGGGGGTGAGGGGGAAATGACCATCTAGTCGTTCAAGGTAAAATCTTCTAGGTCTTCGGGACACGCAGTGTTGGTTTTTTCTTACACACTAACATCAACATCAACCAATTTGTGAGCGCAAAAAGGTAAAACTTATGTCTTAGACAATCGACGTTTTGACCTCTCTGTTGGCATCTTCTTAAGGGTCTTGTGGTGTTCCCGGTTAGCTCAACACTGTTGAAGACCAGTGTCGCAGCTACACATATTATACATTAAAGTCCCTCGGCCCGTTTTTCTGTGTGTATGTGGAGTCTAATCTTAGGAAACACTAAACCGATTTTGGTATGATTTTCACTAATATACAAAATGGTTCACGAGGAATATATATATATATATGTGTGTGTTATATATATATATATATATATATATATATATATATATATATATATATATATATATATATATTACAAACAGTTCATCCAGCTTTGGAAGCTTAGGGAAGCCAGGCCGGGCAGCTAGTTCACTTATACAAGTTCTGGAGGACTGAGGTTACTGGGCGAAATTCTTCTGGCTATTATTGATTGGTCATCGTCACAGCACGGCAATAATATTTTGATAAACATTCACTCTTTCTTGCTCTGCCTGTTACGCTATTGATGATGGCCCACCAACAGTAGCCCGAAAGAAATTCACCCAATAACCACGCATCTTCAGAAACCACCTCATATAAATGAGCGCGTCACCAGTGAGTGTTCAGATAAACAGGTACACCCGAAAATTCTGAAGAAGATCCAAACAGATTGGAACATCGATTATGCGCAGAGCCCGTGACACAAGCTGCCGTCTGGGGCGCCGTGCAGTTCTAGGCGCTTCAGTCTGGAACCGCGCGACCGCTACGCTCGCAGGTTCGAATCCTGCCTCGGGCATGGATGTGTCTGATGTCCTTAGGTTAGTTAGGTTTAAGTAGTTCTAAGTTCTAGGGGACTGATGACCTCAGATGTTAAGTCCCATAGTGCTCAGAGCCATATGAACCATTTTGAGCCGTCTGGGGCGCCAAGCGGAGAGGAGCTAGAAATGGTTCAAATGGCTCTGAGCACTATGCGACTTAACTTCTGCGGTCATCAGTCGCCTAGAACTTAGGAGTAAATAAAACCTAACTAACCTAAGGACATCATACACATCCATGCCCGAGGCAGGATTCGAACCTGCGACCGTAGCGGTCACTCGGCTCCAGACTGTAGCGCCTAGAACCGCACGGCCACTCCGGCTGGCGCACGGAGAGGAACGTCAGCTGTCAAATTTCTGTTCAAGACGTACAGGGATTGAACAAAAATATGAAAACGCCACGACACATGCGAAAAATACATTCTTGAACGTAAGTGCATATGCTAACCAACCCCGCAGGCGGCGCTGCTGTATTTGACCATGAACGGCTCCTGTGCAATGTCTTCAATACGTTACAAGTGTCAATCGTGGTCAGAAAAGTGTTTCGTGTAGTTCCAAGTGTATTACGTCGGACCTAAGTGATTTCGAATTTGGGAAGTTGGTGCTCGCATGGTGAATACTTCCGTAACCAAAGCAGCCGGATGGTTGGTGTTTCAACAGGCAACGTATCGAAGATTTATTTTGCATAATAGAAAAGCTGAAAAACGTCATATGGTAAGCCAAACCGCAGACGAAAATTTGTGTTCAGTAATTGAATTGGTCGGTCATCGAAGAGGACTGTAATGGAAGATAAGAGGACGACAGCTGCAAAAGTGACTGCAGAACTGAATGTCGCACTCGCGAAGCCTGTCAGCATCAGGACAACGCCAAGCGAGCCCCGTAAAGTAGACAATTGCAGGGCGAGCTGTGATTCCAGAACCACACATCAGTGATAAATTGACCCTAACAGGGAAACATGGTGCCTTAACCGTGGACTCTGGAGCAATGTAAGAAAATAATTTGGTAGGACGCGTTTTATTTCACACTGTTTCCCAAGTCTACTATACAGACTGCTTGCTGGCAAGAGTAAAAAGTGGCGGAGATCAGGATGTTTTGGGAGGCCGTATCGTATTATTCCATGGGCCCCATGGTTAGCCTGCAAGGTCGCATTGCTGTCAAGGATTACGTAGTCATTTTGGCTGCTAGGGTCCATCCCGTGGAACGGAACAATATTCGTTTCCTAATGGCCATGATGTGTTCCAAGACGACAATGCCCCTGTTCACGCAGCTCACATCTTTGTGAGTACGAGGATGAATTGTTGCATCTTTCCTGGCCACCACGATCACCTGATCTCGATATTATTGAGCCTCTGTGTAATTTGAAGGAAGGGTGTGCGAACGTTATCCATCTCCATTGACATGCTCCTGAACTTGGCCATGTTTTGAAGGAAGAATGGTATAAGATTACCTTGAATACCTGTATTTATTCACGTCGAGACGAGTGGAAGATTTTTTAAAAACTAACGGGCTCCCTATACCGTATTAGGCGTGGTAATGTGTTGTGTTTTTTGGACCTCCCATATTTTTGCCCATCCTCTGCATCACAAAATTATTAGTAGCTTTCCGTTGGGAAAGGGAGTCAAGGGTGCCCAAGTGCCAGATTTATAAACAATGCATATCAAAATCAGTAGCGAAAACTGACTCGGGTGAGAGTATAGGAAGGAAAAAGTGAGGCGGAATGATATATCGCTTGTGTGGTAAAATGTTCTCACGAGGTCCCTCATTATGTACGAAGAAACTGAAGAGGAATATGATGCGAGCTAATAATCTAAAAGATTTTACCTTGAATAGTTCACCTTTCTCTTCCTACGATTTGATTTGTATTCCCGTCGCGACTGTCAGTCAAGCAATGTCGTTAAAGTTATCCTGCTACCGCATGGAGCGAGGATTTGGTATTACGATATATTCACTGAGGCGAACCTTTGCGACAAGTTAAAACTACGTGTGTTGGCGTGGGATCCGCACCCAGACACTACACTAACCTTTGAAGGGTGGGATTTTCGAAGTTGATCCGCTCTCATGGGTACCCTCAAAGACTGAAAATGCCAATAACACTCTGCATCCATTGCCAACATCTCTTGTACTGGTTCTGTGTTCCGTAGGATTGAAGGATAAATGGTGGCAAATATTACCAGAAGAATAAAATCTCTGTTTTGTGGCCATTAGTTGGTTGATCGATTATTATGGTGAAGTACTCTTGTGTTAAACATTTTCAACAGGATAACTGGACTAAGACTAAAGCATTTACACGTGGCCATAGTGGTCCGATCTTCCACAGATCGAGTCGAAACGTTAATAAAGCGCAGACTTATTCCGCCGTAAGTAAACGAATACAGTCCAGTAATAAATCTGTACCGGAGGTATGTAACGTAAGTTGGAAAAAGAGCTGTCGCAAAACGTGATAAAAGCGGAGACGCGTGGAACAAATTCATCATTCGCTAATGGTGCCAGGGCGTACGCTCTTTCCTTACGGACAAACCTAATGTTTGCTCTTTCTTTACAAGGCAGATCTAATCTCTTATGGTTTTAATAGTTTAAGCGCTTTAAGCTGCTCCTACTAATCCTAAAATTAGATGTGTGCTCCTAATGTTTGGTATATCCTCTCTTGAGCTTAAACTAATGTTGTTTACCTTTTAGCGGAATGTTTTTCGACGACAGCTGTTTTAGTCTCGCAGGAGGCCATCTGATCGTCCTACGTTTGTGGGACTGGTGTCACAGATTTGACATCCTTACAGTGTGCTGAATGATCCGAAATGAAAACAATGCCACAGGAACAGATGACGTATCATCAATGTTAGTAAGATAAGTGAATGGTATGGGAACTGGAAGGTCATTTGGTTTCGAAAACAGACTGAAGAGTAGGTTCCAGACGAGTGTGGTAATGATTCTGCAGAACATGAACAGAAAAAAAACGCTTGTGCTGCAGACAAGAAAAGGAAGAAGAACTGAGGAGATACTCAGTGAAAATTGCTTTTGTTTCACGAGAAGTAATTGAAGATGGAATATGAAAAAATATTTAGCATTCCGGGAATTAGAGAACAACTTCAACAATTTATGGCAGAATAAGGGTTACCCGATATGCAAAAACAAATGTGTCTGAGCTTTAGAGACAGATACCTTATTTTAAAAACTACAAAAAATTTGCGGGAGTAATGAAACTGAAAAAGCAATTAATACATAGCAACAGTTACATCTGTATCTACACTCCGCAAGCCACGTTATTGTGCTTAGCGAAGGGTACTTTGTGTATCACTGTCACGTCCCCCTTTCTTGTGCGAGTCTCGATTGGTGCGGGGAAGAACAGTTGGTAAATCTACGCGTGAGCTTGAATCTGTATAATTTTGTGTTGATGAACTTTTCGCGACATTTACCAAGGCGGAAACAATATATTGGTTGGTACTTGATGGAAAATACTTTCATGGAATTTTCACATTAAACCACGGCGTGATGCGCAACGCCTGTCTTGTGACGTCTGCGACTGGGGTTCGATGTGCATGTCCAGGACGCTTTCGCGCTTACTAAACGAACATGTGACAAGAACACACTACTCTTCTTGTTACCTCCTCTATTTCTTCAATCATTCTCAACTGGTACGAATCACGGACCGAAAAACAATATTCAACTCAAGTATCGATTGAATGAAGGTTTTCTAGACTCCCTCTTTCGTGTACGGAATAACCTTCCCGGGAACTCATCTCAGAAAAAGTTTAAAAAATGATTACGGCCTATCGCCACTGTTGCTTAAATTGTAAATCGAAGAACGACTGAAGAAAGTGAAAGAAAGGAAGAAGAATAAAACTGGCAAGAGAGCAGATATGCCAGTGCTAAAGCTCGCATACAGCTTTTCTTGGCCACCTAATGTAAGAGAGAGAGATTGGTGACGAGTATAATAGAATCAGTACCATATGCAGCATAGAATGCAGGTAAGGCAAAGGATTAATAAAAGTCAAGTAGAAATTGGTCTAGCTAAGAATCAAGATTACAAGACGTCAAAATACGGCATATAAAATCAGGCTGACGTATGCGACGCAAGGGTTGTACAACAGGGGAGCTCCATTGACCCGTATAAATTTCAGAAGTTATACGGCTGCAACAAAGCATTGTGTGTAAGTGAAACATGGAGTATATGAAAACCCGAGAAGAAGGAACTGGAAGCGTTTGGTGTTTGATACAACGGAAGAACGTCAAACCTTAAGAGGTTAATAAAGCACGAAATGAAGACGTAGTAAGAAGAACAGCTGAGAAAGGAAGTACACAGTACATTCTTACCAGAAGATGGGATGGTTTGGTAGACCTTCTGCTATGGTACCCAGAACAGTTAACTTGGTGCTGGAACGACCGGTGCATGAGCACACCGCCGAAACGAAGACTAAACATACAAGTGAGCTCAGCAAAGAAGTTGCGTATAGCAAGTATGTTGAGGAGCAGGATTAGGAATAGGTGCCAAGAAACGGAGGATGATCTCACCCTAAATGTTCTGAAGTTTCAAAACAGTTCCTAGAACTGCCGGCCAATGTATTGCTTCCTCCCAGGTATATCTCGCGAAAACATCATGAAGATAATATTAGATAGGCTTAAGCCCACTCAGAGACTTATCAGCGATGGTTCTTCCATTCGCGACTGGAACTAAAAAAAGAGGGGGGGGGGGTGTGTGACACTGAAGGCACGCAAAGCCCACCCCCCCTTGGTGCAGGGATATAGATGTAGATATATATTAAATAGGATAACTAAAGCAGAGGCATTGAACAGAATTACAGAGTGTGTGATGGCGCAATGTGACTAGAAGAAAAAATCGGTTGACGGGAGGTGCCCTGAGGCATCAAGGTTAATTTGGTAATAGAGGATGCTGGGGAGAGTGGGGACTGTAAAATTGTAGCGGAAAGCCAAGGTTTCAATGAAGTTTAAGTTAGAGTTATGTTACATCCTTGAGAAACTAGATCTCTAAGTTTGTAAATGCCTATACACAACAAATATATTTGAAAAGGAAGCGCGCAAAATAGCAGTTTAGAGTGGTCTGGGTGCTCGATTCCTATTTGAGCTAGGAACGTAGGATAAATTTTTTTTGGTTGAACCCAGATCAGCGGCCTTTTGTACAGCTATTCGAATGACTGTGTTACTGTAGTTATGTTTTAGTATGTTAAGCAATGTTCGAACGACGAACCAAAACTGGTGCCTAGAAAAATTGTGCTCATCGATTAATTTCTTTCGCAAAAATTTTAATTTGACTGAAATTAATGCTCAGTTAATGGCAACATTTGCATGTTCACCGTTCTGATATTCTGGGAGATTTTAGAAGCGCACCGCTACTCTACCTTAAACTTGTACGAAAAGGTTCAAACTTTGCACGAAGCTACATAAATGGATAAAGATAAAACTAAATTTCTTTTATCCAGCAACCTTCATTCGTTGTCGAGATACGGTGGCTTAAAGTCAAGCCAATTGTAGCACCTAAAATTCGTTAACTCGTGAATTTAATGCGCTGAAACGGTTTAAAGATAATCGGATAAATACAAGATGCATTCTTATGATAAAATTGAAAACTCGATTTCAAAACGAGATGTATTCGAATTTTACGTGCAATTAACATGTTTTTTGTATTTTCAATGCGTGCCACTTCTTTGTTTCAAACTTTCGCGGATCAGTTCGAATTTTGTAGGAAGGTGCACAAATACATGCTATTAATGATCGTTCTCTTGTTTTGTGAAAGCCCTATCTGTTGAGACGGTACAAGCAACATGAAAAGCAAAAAGCTATACCGGACCAGTCGTCGCCCGAGTCAATAAAAATCTACATTGGTTGCCAATGTCTAATGTAAACATTAAGGTAGAGTAAAACTCTACTATAGCTGAGTTAGAGACGTAAAAGAAGGGAATTAGCTTTTCGATTTATCTGGTGGTTTCAAAAACATCTGAATCAAAACATCGTGATAACTTGCGCTTTTTTACGAGTTATCCCTAATTTCCCAGCGCAGTGAGCTCTCTTAGCCGCAAGGTATTGGCACACCTGCGTCTTGCAAATAGTAGGCTAAAGCTCCAAAATTCAGAAGATTCGCCAAACCTAGTAAACAATATATAATTCCATATGGATGAAGAGCATACATGTAATAGTTAAAAAAGTTTTTTGGGGGGACGGGCGGATAAAATTTCTGGGGATGGATTTGATCCAGGAGGGACGCTAAAACAATTTTCTCATTTCTGGATGGGGGGTTCATTTCTCCCCGAGAGGACCACTTCTTCCCCGGGCCCATACCCTGTTACATGCATTGTGAGGAGTGTAAGAACAAATAGACACAAATTTATGAGCTAGAGAGTAGGGCGCATCTACAATAGGAAGCATGCGAGAGTGGGGAATGCGTCTACACTGATAAGCCAAAACATTATGACTTCTGCCCACCACGTGAAGGTGACGTTGGGGGTACGTGAAGAGCTATGAAAAGTATGTAAGCGGAGCAGAGACGGATGGAGGGTCACCAAAGCGAAGGTACGGGGTGCAAATTGGGAAATCCATTGAGATAAGCGATTATGGTAAACGACATTACGCAGAGCCTGTGAACGAATATCTCGGAAACGGCGAAGCTGGTCGAATTTTCACTTGCTAATGTCGTGAGCATCTACAGAAAGAGGTAGAAGGACAGTGAAACTATCACTAGGCGCTAAACCGTTGGACCTGGGGTACAGAGGCTTGTCTGCTCTGTAAAGAAGGATAGCTGATGATCTGCTGCTTTGCTGCGGAAAGTCCACAATGCTGCTGCACGCACGACTGTTTCGGAGCACACCGTTCATCGTACGTTGTTGAAGATGGAGCTCCGCAGCAGACCACCCCTACGTGTTCTCACATTGACCCAACGACATCGTCAATTACGATTTCAGTGGGCACGGGACCATCGGGATTCGACCGTCGATCAATGGAATCATTTCGGCTCTTCGGGTGACTCACATTTTTATTATATACGAGTAGGTCGATGGACGTCTCCATAAACGTAGTCATCGAGGTGAACGGCGGCTCGAAACGTGCAGCGCTCCACGGACGCAGGCTGACAGAAGCAGTATTATGCTACGGGGGACATTCTCCTGCGCTTGTATGAGATCGAAGACACGCTGACAGCTGGGAACCATCTGCATCCCCTCATGCTTGACATCTTCCCCGAAGGCGAAGTTATCCTTCAACGGCATAACCGTGCTACAGTGGTTTGAGGAGTATTATAGTGCACTCACGTTGACGTTTCGGCGACCAAATTCGCCTGATGTAAATCCTACCCATCTGGGTCGCTATCGGGCGTCATCACCGCGAATAATCACGAGCTGTGGGTAGACATCTAATGCCACATAACTTCAGAAACCTACCGACAAACTGAGGGTTCCTGATACGCACAAATTGTGATGTATTTCGTTCCAAAGACGGACAAACAAGCAACTAAGTAGGTTTTGGCTCATCAGTGCATAGTGGGAAGTATCCTGGAGTGGGGATACATGCTTCCTAAACTTTAACGACACATTGTGTCTCACTGCACAACATGACAACTGCCATGTTGGATGACATGATGGCATGTTATATGACATGATGGCATGTTATACGACATGACGTCATGCATCATATTACTTTCCTGGAGACGATGCATTATATTAAAAATGAAAATGGTACTAAGAAGTAAGAGACGCGCAAATACATATAAAAATGCTAATATATCAGCATGTTTAGATTTAAATGACTTTGAAGCTGCCAAATAAGTCGAAAAGACAGTTCGATTCCTTTACATCCCTAACTGTGCCGCGATATATTCGTTTTTTGGTGCTATTTTAGGAGCACTTTTAATTCTGGTATAAGTTAATTTGTTTTGTTTTTAAACTGTAATACTATGACAAGCCCAATATCCTTGTGAAAATGATCCACGGATGAATAAAAGTAGTGCTACTATTACTAGTAATTATTGAGAGAAGAAGGGACTTGCGCAGAAGGGACTGGCTTGGACAGCTGTATCAAACCAGCTGCCGGGCTGAAGAACGCGCAAAAGTAACTTTACGTTTGTCTGTTACTAAGTGAAGTGTGATACGATTCATTGCTCTCATCACGTTAGACTGCACAGTACGTGTAATCTTATCTAAGCGTTTTTCCAGATATGCAAGAGTATGCATGTACTTTCATCAGACGTTAAAATTTAAATATCGTCTATTCATCCACCTTCTCCGACGTATAGAGCCATATATGCCATAAATCAGTAATGGCACTAACATTTACGTCTTTGTCAGTGGATGCTGAGTATAGGAAATGAGCTAAAAATATAATCAAAATTCCGTCGAGTTTCACTTTTGCAACTACTATCGAAAATTTTACGAAAGGTAATATACGAGCATCTTCTTAATCATGTTGTTACAAACAACATACTGTCAAAGTCACAATGTTCATTTCTAAGGTATTCCGGTAATGAGAGGCCTATTTATAAATACAAAGAGAATGTATTTGATTCCCTTAGGCAATTGTACTTAATTCCGTTAGCCAATAAATTACTGGATGGTATTGCCTTTCATTCCATAATGTCATTCATATGATCAATTTTCGGAGTAATTCATGAAGCCAAGCTCTAGATACCTGTTTCCTTAACCGTGTAATATTATTTTTTGTGATATTGATTCAAGAACGCTCTGCAGAGGTCTGTTCAAGGAACTGCTTCTCAATACATTTACTCCTCAATGAAATTTTTCATAAATCTCTCTTTCTGAAACTTTTACTTCGTTCACGAAATTAATACTAAAACTAAAAATAATTCCATATAGACTTAAAGACACTTACTTTGGTCCTGATAGGTGACCTTTACTTAGGTACACGCATTATCAGTGACGTGTCACCAGTCAAAAAAAGTTTAACTACTAATGAAATTCAGTGTAAGAGGAGCTCAAGCTGATTTATTGGTGTCCAGATGTATCTATTCCGCTGACAAATTTGTAAATAGAATTGACTGAAGTTTATATCTATATTAATATGAAATAACTTGCGTATTATGTAAAGTCATATATTTAAACACATTTAGCGCAATAATATGATCAAATGAAAATGTTGTAAATTGTTTTTCAGTTTGAGGATGCGTGGCGAGAATAGTGTAAGAATTACCATATGTGCCTGAGTGAACAGTAAATTTACATGTTTTATGTTTAAGTACGTTAATACATCTTAAATGAAAATAAATTTATGATTTTATGACTTAGTCCACATCCGCGATGGCCATTTCATTTAGGACATGTGGACGGAACATTATAATATCTGTCTTTTGTAAATATAGATATTATGTTCTTGTTGTGTCGCATCTTCAGCATCCCCCAGGATCTCCTCAGTAAGTTGCAGCTGTTGTGGTTTTGTCTGAATGCTGGTTTGACGCAGGCCGAATGTGGTCGACACAACTGGACAGAGGCCAGTGGTAGTCGGCGGTTGGGACGCCGTCAGCCGCCTATTAATGGTCCTTGTGGTCACTGTAGCAGCAGTTGCAAGTCGACCGATGGTAATCATGAATCCGGGTCCCTGAGTGCCTCGATTGCTTAGTCTTCTCGTTCTATCTTCTCTTCAGGACGACTTCTTCCATCTTGACACTGTGTTGGGCCATGGTTCACCCATTCCTACCAACACCGCCGAATATTTCCATCGATTCAAAAGTCGAATGATTCGCCGACTACACCAACCAGCTTCTTTCAGCCCAACTACATATCCTCTCTCAAATACTGACATTTGCGTATATTATTCACATCTCTGTCCGCGAGGCACAGTTACAGCTGAGTATGTTGTTGTTCTGATCTTCAGTCCTGAAACTGGTTTGATGAAGCTCTCCATGCTACTCTATCCTGTGCAAGCCTCTTCATCTCCCAGTACCTACTGCAACCTACATCCTTCTGAATCTGTTTAGTATATTCATCTCTTGATCTCCGTCTACGATATTTACCCTCCACGCTGCCTTCCAATGCTAAATTTGTGATCGCTTGATGCCTCAGAACATGCCCTACCAACCGATCTAATCTTCTAGTCACGATGTGGCACAAATTTCTCTTCTCTCCAATTCTACTCTGTACTCCCTCATTACTTAGGCGATCCACCTATTTAAACTTCAGCACTCTTCTCTAGCACTACATTTCGAAAGCTTCTATTCTGTTCTTATCTAAACTATTTATCGTCCATCGTTTCACTTCCATACATGTCTACACGCCATAGAAATACTTTCAGAAACGACTTCCTGACACTTAATGCTATACTCGATGTTACCAAATTTCTCTTCTTCAGAAACGCTTTCCTTGCCATTGCCAGTCTACATTTTATATCCTCTCTACTTTGACCATCATCAGTTATTTTGCTCCCCAAATAGCAAAACTCCTTTATTACTTTAAGTGTCTCATTTCCTAATCTAATACCCTCAACATCACCCGAATTAATTCGACTACATTCCAATATCCTCGTTTTGCTTTTATTGATGTTCATCTTATATCCTCCTTTCAAGACACTATCCATTCCGTTCAACTGCTCTTCCAAGTCCTTTGCTGTCTCTGACAGAATTACAATGTCATCGACGAACCTCAAAGTTTTTATTTCTTCTCCATGGATTATAGTACCTTCTCCGATCTTTTCTTTTGTTTCCTTCACTGCTTGCTCAATATACAGACTGAATAACATCGGGGAGAGGCTACAACCCTATCTCACTCCCTTCCCAACCACTGTTCCCCTTTCATGTCCCTCAACTCTTATAACTGCCAACTGGTTTCTTTACAAATTGTAAATAGCCTTTCGCTCCCTGTATTTTACCCCTACCACCTTCAGAATTTGAAAGAGAGTATTCCAGTCAACATTGTCAAAAGCTTTCTCTAAGTCTACAAATGCTAGAAACGTAGGTTTGCCCATCCTTAATCTAGCTTCTAAGATACGTCGTAGGGTGAGTATTGCCTCACGTGTTCCAACATTTCTACGGAATCCAAACTGATCTTCCCCGAGGTCGGATTCTACTAGTTTTTCCATTCGTCTGTAAAGAATTCGCGTTAGCATTTTGCAGCTGTGATTATTAAACTGATAGTTCGATAATTTTCACATCTGTCAACACCTGTTTTCTTTGGGATTGGAATTCTTATATTCTTTTTAAAGTCTGAGGGAATTTCGCCTGTCTCATACATCTTGCTCACCAGATGGTAGAGTTTTGTCAGGACTGGCTCTCCCAAGGCTGTCAGTAGTTCCAATGGAATGTTGTCTACTCCCGGGGCCTTGTTTCGGCTCAGGTCTTTCAGTGCTCTGTCAAACTCTTCACGCAATATCGTATCTCCCATTTCATCTTCACCTACATCCTCTTCCATTTCCATAATATTGTCCTCAAGTACATCGCCCTTGAATAGACGCTCTATATACTCCTTCCACCTTTCTGCTTTCCCTTCTTTGCTTAGAACTGAGCTCTTAATATTCATACAAGTGGTCCTCTTTTCTCCAAAGGTCTCTTTAATTGTTCTGTAGGCAGTATCTATCTTACCCCTAGTGAGATAAGCCTCTACATCCTTACATTTGTCCTCTAGTCATCCCTGCTTAGCCATTTTGCACTTCCTGTCGATCTCATTTTTGAGACGTTTGTATTCCTTTTTGCTTGCTTCATTTACTGCATTTTTATATTTTCTCCTTTCATCAATTAAATCCAATATTTCTTCTGTTACCCAAGGATTTCTACTAGCACTCGTCTTTTTACCTACTTGATCCTCTGCTGCCTTCACTACTTCATCCCTCAAAGCTACCCATTCTTCTTCTACTGTATTTCTTTCCCCCATTCCTGTCAATTGCTCCCTTATGCTCTCCCTGAAACTCAGTACAACCTCTGGTTCTTTCAGTTCATCCAGGTCCCATCTCCTTAAATTTCCCACATTTTTGTAGTTTCTTCAGTTTTAACCTACAGGTCATAACCAATAGATTGTGGTCAGAGTCCACATCTGCCCATGGAAATGTCTTACAATTTAAAACCTGGTTCCTAAATCTCTGCCTTACCATTATATAATCTATCTGAAACCTGTCAGTATCTCCAGGCTTCTTCCATGTATACAGCCTTCTTTTATGATTCTTGAACCAAGTGTTACATATGATTAAGTTGTGCTCTGTGCAAAATTCTACCAGGCGGCTTCCTCTTTCATTTCTTTGCCCCAGTCCATATTCACCTACTATGTTTCCTTCTCTTCCTTTTCCTACTACCGAATTCCAGTCTCCCATGACTATTAAATTTTCGTCTCCCTTCACTATCTGAATAATTTCTTTTATTTCATCATACATTTCATCAATTTCTTCGTCATCTGCAGAGCTGGTTGGCATATAAACTTTACTACTGTAGTAGGTGTGGGCTTCGTATCTATCTTGGCCACAATAATGCGTTCACTATGCTGTTTGTAGTAGCTTACCCTCATTCCTATTTTCCTATTCATTATTAAACCTATTCCTGCATTACCCCTATTTGATTTTGTGTTTATAACCCTGTAGTCACCTGACCGTAAGTCTTGTTCCTCCTGCCACCGAACTTCACTAATTCCCACTATATCTAACTTTAACCTATCCATTTCCCTTTTTAAATTTTCTATCCTACTTGCCCGATTAAGGGATCTGACATTCCACGCTCCGATCCGTAGAATGCCAGTTTTCTTTCTCCTGATAACGACATCCTCTTGAGTAGTCCCCGCCCGGAGATCCGAATGGGGGACTATTTTACCTCCGGAATATTTTACCCAAGAGGACGCCATCATCATTTAATCATACAGTATAGCTGCATGCCCTCGGGAAAAATTACGGCCGTAGTTTCCCCTTGCTTTCAGCCGTTCACAGTACCAGCACAGCAAGTCGGTTTGGGTTATCGTTACAAGACCAGATCAGTCAATCATCCAGACTGTTGCCCCTGCAACTACTGAAAAGGCTGCTGCTCCTCTTCAGGAACCACACGTTTGTCTGGCCTCTCAACAGATACCACTCTGTTGTGGTTGAACCTACGGTACGGCTATCTGTATCGCTGAGGCACGCAAGCCTCCCCACCAACGGCAAGGTCCATGGTTCATCGGGGGAGGACAGCTGAGTATACGGAATAAAATTCACAAAGACTGCTACCTATATGACCCGTGCTTACTGTCCTTTCCAGCTGTGCGGTGAAATTGGGCTGCAGCGTCACATACTCACCCATCGGCCGCCGAAATTTACAATTTTGCATTTTCCGTCGATACCTATATGAACATCAATTTTTGACCAATTTACATAACTTCTTCGTGGTGTGTCGTGTCTTTTTTTTTTCTTTTCTTTCTTCAGTGCACACTGAGGTGACAAAAGTCGTGCGATAGCGATTTGCACATATACAGAAGGCGGTAGTATCGCATGACGCGAATTAATAGACGTTGAACGAGGAATGGTAGTTGGAGCTAGACGCAAGGGACAATTCCACTTCGGAAATCGTTAGGGAACTGAATATTCCTAGATCCACAATGTCAAGAGTGTACCGAGAATACCAAATTTCAATCATTTCGTTTCACCACGAACAACGCAGTGGCCGACTGCATTTACCTAACGACCGACAGCAGCGGCGTTTGCGTAGAGTTGCAGTCCTAACAGACAAGCAACACTGCATGAAAAATTCGCAGCAACCAATGTGGAACCTACGACGAACGTATCAGAACAGTGCAGCGAAATTTGCCGTTAATGGGATATGGAAGCAGACAACCGACGTGAATGCCTTTGTTTATAGTACGACATCGCCCGCAGCGCCTCTCCCGGGCTCCTGACCTTACCGGTTGGACCCTTGACTACTGGAAAAAAGTGGCCTGTTCATACGAGTCCCGATTTCAGCTGGTAAGAGCTGATGGTAGTGTTCGGGTGTGGCGCACACCTTACGAAGACATCAACCCAAGGTGCCAACAAGGCACTGTGCAAGCTGGAGGTGGCTCCATATGGCGTGGGCTGTGTTTACATGGAATGGACTGAGTCCTCTGGTCCAGCTGAATTATTTTTGACTGGAAATGGTTATGTCGGCTACCTGGAGACCATATGCAACCTTTCGTGGAATTCATGTTCCCATACTACGGTGCAGAATGTCACTGGGCTACAGACGCTGGCGATTGCTTTGAAGAGCATTATGGCCAATTTGAGCGAATGGTTTGGCCATCCAGATCGCCCGTCATGAATTCTATCGAATATTTATGGAACATAGTCAAGAGGTCAGTTTGTGCACCAAAGCCTGCTCCGGCAACATTTGCACAAATATAGCCGGCTATAGAGGCAGCATAGATCAATATTTCTGCAGTCCATGCCACATCGGGGTGCTGCACTACGCTGGGAAATGGGGGTCCGACATAATATTAGAAACTAGAGCATGTTTTGCGTCACGTCAGTGTACATCTAATTCTCTTTTGCTACCTGTCGTGATATGAAATGAAGCCGAGCTCTCCTTCTCACGACACATGATCTTGACTGTCTAATAGAACAGTCCAGACGAGATATTATTTTTCTGGAAGTCGAAGTTATATTGCGCTCTATTGTTATGAGGTTATTTTCGTCCGAGGAGTGGGCCCTTGTGCTTCGGGGTTAAGTTTTCATAGGGAATGCGTTACAGCGAGCGGCGGGGGAGGTGCGGGGGCAGATGGCGGACGGAGACAGCTGACGGGCGGGGGCGCCGGCGCCGGCGCCGCCCATGCCCGCCGCGGCGCCCACGCGGCCGGCGCTGGCGGTGCGTGGGCGGCGCCGCCCACCTGCGCGTCGCGATGCGCCGTCGCAAACAATTAACGATCAGCGCTCTCCCCGGCCTAGCCGCGCAGCCGGGGAATGGGAGCGCTTCCGGATGAAAGATAAGCAATCATTGCCGGACGCGTGTGGGAGAATGCTGACCACGGTTCACTCAGAACTGCCGTGCTGTCGGGTACTGTACAGACCCGCGAATAGCGTGTAGTCTTAAGTGCGATATAAGGGAAATTCGTACCATTTTTGTCACTCCACTCCCCTCACGTACAGAGCGAGGTGGCCCAGTAGTGAGATACTGGTCTCGCATCCGAGCGAAAGTCAGTTCAAATTCCCGTCCATGTGCATAAGTTTGTACGTTTTTCTGTAAGTTTAATAAATACAATAGATACACATAACAGAGACTTTAGTCATCAGTAACATATTCTCGTTCATTATGAACAGCAGTCTGCCAACGCTGTGGTAAATTTTCGATTCTGTGGATGTAGGAACCACGTGCTTTTGAGGCGAAGAACTCGTTGAGCCATGTTCGGAGAGCATTTTCATTCGGAAAGTGAGTTCCTTGAAGACTGTTCGATAGAGAGCGGAAAAATTGAAAATCTGACGGCGCAGATTAGGTCAATAAGGTGGGTGCGGAATGACTTCCCAACCCAACTCCTGTATTCTCGTACAGTGGTTTTTGTCAGTCTAACAGAACGGCGGCGCCCATTATCGTGTAGTAGCATCACTTTATGCAGTCTTGCTGATCGTTGTTCTTGGACTGCGTCTGCAAGACTTTTCAGTTGTTGACAATAAATATCAGCAGTGATGGTTACGCCTCGGGGAAGCAATTCGTCGTACACCACACTGTCACTGGTGCCCCAGGTGCATTATATTACCCATTGTGGATGCGCGCAGGTCTTTGTACGGGGAGTTGCTACTTTGTTTCGGCTCAACCATTCCTTTCTTCTCCTTATGTTAACATAAATACACCATTTCTCGTTACCAGTAACGGCATAGGACAGAAATGGTCGGTGTTGTTCACGAGCCAATTGATGACGATCAAGCCAAGTTGGACATACGGCAACTTGCATATTTTTGTGTTTTCGGCTTAGAGCATACGAACCCACACACCCGATTTTCGAACCTTCCATATTGCATGCAAATATCACAGTATGGTAGAATGATCGCACTTCATCACAACTGCATACGTTTAAAGGGTCTTTGTCAAACCTTGAAGGTCTTCCTGAACGTGAAGAGTCACAAATGCCATAACCATCCTCCTGAAAACGAGGAAACCATTTTCTTGTCGTGCTCTGTCTAATGGCGTTATATACGGCAAACATTTCTGGTTGCCTCCGCTACTGTCAGCCTTCTACTGAGCTCAAACAGAAGAATATGTCGGCAGTGTTCAGATTCCTTCATGTGGCACTCCATTTTCTAGCGCCCATAGCTCACTCACTATTTGTAAATGGCAAAATCTTAATATGTGAACTCAAACAGCAACAATCAACTACAAATAAAAATGACAATCCATAAATAAACTCATACCAGGCGGAATACTAACATGCAAAGCAAAAACGCTACGAACTTAGGCACCAACTTAATACTTCCCACCATCTTACCCGTACCACACAGGGATTTTCATAGTAAACTCGCCAAACACGCAAAAACGGTATGGACCACTTTAGTGGACGAGGACCACAACAGCAGAGACACATGGTAAGTGGCCGGTTCGGCAACAGATTCCACGCCACTTTCGGTTTCTCAACTCGGCACTCACGAGAAAGAACATTCTTACTTTTAACAGACTAAGAGCAGGTCGCACGAACGCTAATAAAACGAGACATTTGTTAAAATTTATTGAGAGATGTCATTCAACCCATATGGAAGAGGACATTTTCGTATGCTAACACAATGTGATAAACGCATTCATACAAGAATAACTGAATACACACTGTTTTAACAATTTTGGATTATTTTTCTCTTAATTCCAACAATAGATCCATTACTAAATATCCGTCTTTGTAAAACTGAACTTCAGACTTGGAAAACCTTTTCTTATGTTTCATTTTATAGAGAAGAAACTAGACAAATGTTCTGTTTCTTCCATTACGTGACATAAAGGTTTCTGCGAAATAAGCCTCAAAACCAATAAAGTAAAAAAAAAAAAAGAAAGAAAAACCCGTTCGTGTGTTCAGGTATTCTGTGGTATTTCCAAATCACTTAAGGCGAATGTACAATGGTTCCTTTGAAAAGGACACCGCCCATATCCTCAATTTCTTCCCACCCACTCAAAATCCGAACTTTTGGCCTGTCTCTAATGACCTAGTGATCGGCGGTTCGCTAACTCCTAATCTTCTTTCCATGACTTTTTTTTTCTTCTCGTGAACAGAGCAACAGAAAAGTTAATTCCTCTATGGATCTGTGCCACTCTCAAGAGTGTGTTTACTTTCTTGTCTGGGGAGATTGATCCCACGCAAAAGTTTATTCTTTTACAGATGAGGGGGATGAGTATTTCTTCTTGGGCGATATGATTTACTTGGAAACGTTTGTCAGATAGTACAGGCCGAAACGAAAGCAACTGCCCAACCGAGTGTGTGACATGGTTCGACGCGACAGATGCGTGGCACATGGAAAGATGTGTCGTGAACAAAGCCTCACGGATACCGGGCGACGTCCCTGACAAATTGACCTTAAACTGGCATGAGACTCCACAGGTGTGATTCGATATATCCCGAATTTTCGTGGGACCGAAAAAAAGTATCACAGAAACTAACCTAAAACATTGTGGACCAGATGATACATCGAATACTCAAAAAGTGTCTTTCCGAAACTGTATATGGTGATGGAACAGACCGAGAAGTGGAAAGCATCACTGAGAAGCTGGACCAGATCAAGATCAAAGCCTTATCTTGGCCATGGACGAGGAAAATTCCAAGAGAACAAAGAGAAAAGGAAAGAGGAAAACGTCTTCCTAAGAACAAAAGGAGGGAATTGAAAGGTCTTGAGCCTAAGATCTCGAAGAAAAGTCTACCTCCAGTTGAAAGGGGTAAACAGATCCCTCCCACTTCCAAGACATTGTATGAGAGAACAAGGGAGGAGTTCATTAATTACACTTCACAGGATAACAGGGCTCAGGAAAAGCTGAGGCAGGAAACCAGGAAACAGACCCTTAGTACTGCAGTCTCGGTTTTTAAGAATGACGGCAATCCGAAAAGGACATTCATTTGTTAACGTAACCTCCCAGCATGAGGAACTAGTTCAGATGGCTCTCTGAAAAGACTGGGGTAGACGCAAGTCAAGTGTCCAAATTGAGGAGATCCTAACTGGACAAATTTGGGAATGGGAACAGTGGACTTGCTAAATGAGATGGTGTCCTAGATGTCTCGTTCGGGAGAGGCGAAGCTACTGGTGAAAACATAGGAAATCTTCAAGATCGTGAAGATATCTGTCTGGGCACGTAAACTACTTATGGATACTCCTCAAAAGACCTTCGAGAAGGTACGAGTTTAGAACCAGAAAGTCTCTACATGCGACTGGAGGATAATTAACCAGAAGGTTGCACCTGTCTGTCAAACCCTAGTGATGGACGTCGGTGAGAAGACTCTGAGGGCAATGCGAGAACAGGGCCTAGAACAGTACTTAGGGTACTCGCAAGTGATTGAGCGGGTGATTAAAGATACTAGAAGCGACAATGATGGAAAGTTGTTGTTGTTGTGGTCTTCAGTCCTGAGACTGGTTTGGTGCAGCTCTCCATGCTACTCTATCCTGTGCAAGCTTCTTCATCTCCCAGTCCTTACTGCAACCTACATCCTTCTGAATCTGCTTAGTGTATTCATCTCTTGGTCTCCCTCTACGATTTTTACCCTCCACGCTGCCCTCTAATGCTAAATTCGTGACCTCTTGATGCCTCAGAACATGTCCTACCAACCGATCCCTTCTTCTTGTCAAGTTGTGCCACAAACTTCTCTTCTCCCCAATCCTATTCAATACTTCCTCATTAGTTATGTGATCTACCCATCTAATCTTCAGCATTCTTCTGTAGCACCACATTTCGAAAGCTTCTATTCTCTTCTTGTCCAAAATATTTATCGTCCATGTTTCACTTCCATACAAGGCTACACTCCATACAAATACTTTCAGAAACGACTTCCTGACACTTAAATCTATACTCGATGTTAACAAATTTCTCTTCTTCAGAAACGCTTTCCTTGCCATTGCCAGTCTACATTTTATATCCTCTCTACTTCGACCATCATCAGTTATTTTGCTCCCCAAATATCAAAACTCATTTACTAATTTTCCTGTAGGTAGTGTCTATCTTCCCCTGGTGAGATACGCCTCTACATCATTACATTTGTCCTCTAGCCATCCCTGCTCAGCCAGTTTGCACTTCCTGTCGATCTTTTTTGAGACGTTTGTATTCCTTTTTGCCTGCTTCATTTACTGAATTTTTATATTTTCTCCTTTCATCAATTAAATTCAATATTTCTTCTGTTACCCAAGGATTTTTACTAGCCATCGTCTTTTTACCTACTTGATCCTCTGCTGCCTTCACTACTTCATCCCTCAAAGCTACCCATTCTTCTACTGTATTTCTTTCCCCCATTCCTGTCAATTGTTCCCTTTGCTCTAACTGAAATTCTGTACGACCTCTGGTTTAGTCAGTTTATCCAGGTCCCATCTTCTTCATTTCCCACCTTTTTGCAGTTTCTTCAGTTATAATCTACAGTTCATAACCAATAGATTGTGGTCAGAGTCCACATCTGCCCCTGGAAATGTCTTACAATTTGAAGCCTGGTTCCTAAATCTCTCTCTTACCATTATATAATCTATCTGATACCTTTTAGAATGGAAAGTTGGCGGATGAAAATGTTTATGATAAACCTGCAGCACAGTAAGAGGGCAACTGCCACGTTGAGTCACCTTCTGGGAATATAGGAGGTGGACATGGCCGTGAGTCAAGAACCCTGTTTATGGAAAGGGGGAAATGTTGGTAAGCTGATTTGTTCTGGGAATCTAAAAACGCCAAAACATGCATTTATATTAAAAATGGAATTTCATTCATGTCCCTGGCGAACTTGTTTTCCAGAGAATTCAGAATGAAATTCCGTGAGGAAGGAAGCACGAAGGAGTTTTTATTAGTCTCAGCTTACCTTCTTTAAAACGACAATGCTCATTTTTCCTAGGAAGTGAGGAAACTGGTTGGGAGATGCTTGCAGCTGAATGGACAACTGCTGGTTGGTTGTAACGCAAATGCCCACAAGATAGTATGGGGAAGCAGCGACACAAACAGCAGAGGTGAGTACCTACTGGAGAGCAATCTAAATATCTTGGACAGGGGTAAGGAACCTGTTGTACCGAACGAAATAACACTCGTCTGTACTGTGGCGGTTTCTTAGCGTTACTCCTAGAGGGCCAAGATGATACTAAAACGCCTAAAATATTAGATCACTTTATTACAACTAGAACAGTAATTCAGGAGTATTTATTACTCTCATGGAGCATTAATGTAACTCTTGATACAGACAAGATACTAATCTCTTCTCGCCAAGGACAACTGACGATGAACATTTATGCAGAGTTCTGTCTGATACTACTACCGCACTGCCGGCTCGGTAGAGAGACGAGGCTGTCGTCTTTGACGATGACTGCTGACTCGGGCTGAGCGACATGACATGTTATCGTCTCTCATTCGTAGTTGCGACTTGCAACGACTGAGTCACTGTGAGGTAATGGTTTACAGGTAATCAACGGGAGAACTGGGAATCTGCCAAAGCATGTGTTGACTTCAAGAAATACCAGCGTGTGGAGCGAACGTTTCACTCGTTCCAGTCAGCAGGCTCAGGTGAAATTTTGCTGGTTCTGCTGCGACGAGCATGAGCCATAATAATCAGACTTTTATGCGATTTAGCGCCAGTCTAGCAGCAAGACAGTGAAGGTTGTTTTCATTCCAAAGCCGGGTCAACTGACGAAAACAAGGCTGTGAGGCCAATCAGTCTCTCCTTTTTTCTTTTGAAGACATTAGAAAAACTGATTAATGTGCGCGTTAGAGAAGAGAGGTCATTTGAGGTTCCTGTACATGAAAACCAGTACGCATAACAAATAGACAAATAATGTGAATCAGAACGTCACCAACTTTGTGGGAAAGTAGCAAAAGTTCTCTGTATCTTTTAGAGCATTATGACCTTCGGGTCCATGGGTGGAGCTGCAGAAAGCATGACATTAAGATTACTGTATGTAGGTGGATTAAGACCATACTGAGAACCCACCTTGATGGGTGTGAAAACATTGGTCAAAACCATAAAGGGGAGTCCACAAGATGGGATTACGATCTACTATTTTGAACGAATTCATTAAGTAGTTAAATACAATAGATTCCTTTTGATAAGGATTCGCAGACATTTTAACCTTAGTAAAAGTGACAAATTTGCAAGTACTCTTAGAACACAGGCTTAGTACAAGGTAAACATTGTGCAAGAGAAGCGTAAGAAAGAAGATCTAAGGATTAGTCCCAGGAAACTGTTGTAGTATCGTTCTTGAGGAACCGGGGATAACCCTGGATACGAAACTAACATAGACCACTCACATAAAGAGCAGATGTGCCAAGGCAAAAGATATTCTCATGTGCACTAGAAGGACATGGTTATAGGTCTCTGTAAGAACGTCTATGGATAACCTAAGGCAGTGGCAGTCGGTTATCATGTGCTAATCTGGTACAGCTAATCGTAAATTTCGCAGAAAAATAACTCCATTTATCTTCGAATGCGATCCGGAAACGCACTAATCACACCATTTCTCTCCCAATGGAAGTCGGAAATCATACTAAAGTTACGGCATTTGTCTTTGAATGCGATCTGTAAACTGCACTAAAATTACGCCATGTGTCTTCGAATGTGTGATGGTATGCAAATAAAATGGACGGAAACATGTTTTATATCTTTCTCTCCGCGATAGCTAGAAAAGAATCTCCAGTGCTGAAACGACGGTCAGCCAAGGTGCGATTAACTCAGAGAACGGATGAATGGAAGAACTGTACACGCTCTGATATGACATAATTCCTTCCGGCGCTATGAGTGCTAAGTTGCTCACAACACCAGACCAGCATTTTTCTTTGAAAATGCATGTAAAATAACGGGAAGCATAGAGCAAGAGGTATTTCTGAGCAGCGGTTGACGTAACGGTGTTGGTCGTCCGGCGGACTGACTGGCAATTTGTTAGCTTTTGTTCGCTTCCCACTATTACCACCTGTTATTTTATTTTATTTCATTTTATTTCTTGCAGTGCTAAACTGGATATACCGTATTTAAACAATTCAGTTTATACACATAACATTAATATATCCAATTAATTACAATTACTGTCGTCGGGTACAAAACCCGTCAGGGTAGCCGAGAGCGCTAACGTGCTGCTTCCTGGACTCGGGTTGTCGCGCCGGGCCCCGGATCGAATCCGCCCGCCGGATTAACGACGAGGGCCGATGCGCCGGCCAGCCTGGATGTGGTTTTTAGGCGGTTTTCCACATCCCGCTCGCACACATCTGAACACTTTCGCACTATTCCATGGATTACACTCGACGCAGACAGTTGGGGTACACTAATTCCGTCCCGAGAGGTGAGGGGTGGCGGCAGGAAGGGCATCCAGCCACCCCTTCAACATTAACATGCCAAATCCGATTAACGATGGCTGACCCTGCGGAACAAGGCTCAAGCGATAGAATAAACTGTCCTTGGCTACAACACTGCAGCACGCTGGCAAAATTTTTCCTGACCTCACTGACCTATGAGGCTATAGTTTGGTGGAACAAAGTAGAAAAAGGGCGGCAGGTAGTATCAGCAGTATACTCTTTTCTGGGATGGAGACTATGCTGGATATGTCCCCATTTCGTCTTTGGGTTGCAATGGAGGAGTTGGCAAGGGTATATAGATTAAAAACTGGACAAAACTAGGAATCTTTAGGATATCCAGAATCCCGCAGTATTATACTGCACGTGATAAATATAGAAACAGTCGGAGAAATGCTCGCTGAATATGCAGTAGTTTCCATCTGCTTCAAGAAACCTTCCAGCGTAACAATTAGAAGAAGGAAGCAGATGTTGGTCCCTGGTCACTAAGGATTTATTGGTAAGGAAGAAGCTGGATGGGATAGCCAGAACAGGGGGACGACCCCATTCATTGAACCAGAACATGTCCTATCTATCTCTAAAGTCGTGGTCCTGTCTGCTGACGACCATGCCATGCATAACTGTGCATGGCATGTTTCTACTGTTTCATACAGGGCAATTCCAAATGATAATAGCGATTACAACAGCTATAACTATTTAACTCATAACGATACGATGATTTTCGGTTTACTTGTGTACACAGTCATGCAACACTGCAGAAAAGATGTTTTACACACTGATTGTTGTTAAATGCATTTATTCATCGCGGTGCTTGTGTCGTCCAAGTTTATGTATACACCTGTTATTATGCACATAAAGTATACAAACGTGACTGGCACGATGACAGTGTTCTCTTAAAAGGAGCAATGCACTGATGCACTTCATAGTGAGCTGTCACTTGAAAATGACATAATAGTCCGAAACTGTAATCATAGGGAATAAATTGATACAATAACAGTAGATACATAAAATGTTATTTTCCTTTCATATTCTCTACTACCGATTTTATGTGTTCGCTGCATTTCAGCTTAGTCATATTAGCCCAAGGTATTTAAACGATGTGATAGAGCCCAGAAGCTTACCATTCTTAGAATAATTATTAACAGCGTACGTAGGATCTGAGCAAGGAGGGGGGCGGGATGGAACACATATTAGTTTCACGGTTTACACTGCCTGACATCGTGAAGCGCCCAGAACGCATGGCCGGATGTCAGTGTAACGTCGTATACGGTATACGTACACAGCCGCGGCCGATTTGTATATGATTAGAGTTGCAGTTGTCTGTGACAAGCAGAACATCCGCTAGGGTGCATTCGTATTATTCGTGTTTAGTGATGTTGCCAGACCTGGAAGGAGTGTGAACAGCGTATATGTGAACTGAGCACTGTAAGGACACGGAAATACCGCGGAACCGTGTGAGACAGAGTCATCAGAAGCTCAAAGGAATTCTTTGAAACGGCGAAACTGGCCGCGTTGTTGGCCACTGGTGCAATGAGCTCCTATGGAAAACCGAGCGAGGTGGAGCAGTGGTTAGCACACCGGACTCGCATTCGGGAGGACGACGGTTCAGTCCCGCGTCCGGCCACCCTGATTAACGTTTTCCGTGATTTCCCTAAATAGTTCCAGGCTAATGCCGGGATAGTTCCTTTGAAAGAGTACGGCCGCCTTCCTTCCCTACCCTTCCGTAAAACGGTGACACCGATGACCTCGCTGTCTGGGCTCCTCCCCCAACAATAACCCAACCCTCCTACGGAAAGTAGTTGAAGAATGGTGAAATAATGAGTAGGCTGTGTGCTACAGGACGACCACGTCTCATCACAAAAAGCCGGCGCAGCGGTTCTAGGCGCTTCAGTCTGGAACCGCGCGACCGCTACGGTCGCAGGTTCGAATCCTGCCTCTGGTATGGATGTGTGTGATATCATTAGGTTAGTTAGGTTTAAGTAGTTCTAAGTTCTAGGGGACTGATGACCTCAGATGTTAAGTCCCATAGTGCTCAGAGCCAATCATCACAAAACGTAGAGGTCGGAGGATCCCCCAGTCCAGGATAGACAGTGGTGCGTGACAGATATGATGACAGAGTACAATGCTAGGGAAGGCACAAGTGTTTCGAAGCACAACGTTCAAAGACCATTGTTGAACATGGAGCTCCACGCCACACGACCCTTATGTGTTACTGTGTTGACCCAACGACATCGTCAGTTATGAATGCAGTCGGCACAGCACCACTGAGTTTTCACTACGGATCAATAGAAACGTGTCTCCTGTCGAATAAATCGCATTTCTTGTTACAGCAGGTTGATGACTGGATCCTTACAGGTCGTTATCGAGGCGAATGACTGCACGAAATGTACGTCGCGCCACAGATGCAGGCCGAAGGGGAAGAATTATGCATATTGCGTTGGGCTTCTGTGAGATCTGTGGTGGTAATTGATGGCATCATGACTGCAAAGAAGTACGTGGACATTATTGCGGACCACCTGCATGGCGCCATGCTTGAAGTCTCGCCCTACGGTGATGACATCCTCTAGCAGGATAAATGTTCGTATTGAAAGTGGTTCGAGGGGCATTATAGCGGACTTACACTGATGTCTTAACCAGCATGTGCCCCTGATCTGTTCCCACTGGAACATATATCGGGCACTAGCTGCGTATCCGTAAACCACTATCTTTAATTTACAGGAATTGCTTGATCTGTGCGTTACTTCTGGAATCCTGTCAAAGACTTATAGAATCCATGCCAAGTATAATCTCTGTTGTGCTGTATTTGAAATGCGGAACAACAAGTTTTAAATAGGTGGTCATAATGTTTTGGCTCATCGGTGTAAATTCTGCGTACACCTGCTACCAGTCAATATCCGTTACATGTACCTCCTTTCTTCAAAAGTATACTCAGGTGATATGCTTGCCTGTGTAGCTGGTAGTTCGTGCTCGGTAATTTCTTAAGATTTAATCTACAGTTCATAGACAGTAAATTGTTGTCAGAGTCGACATCTGCCCCTGGAAATGTCTTACAATTTAAAAACTGATTCCGAAATCTCTGTCTGACCATTATATAAGCAATCCGAAACCTTCTGGCTTCTCCAGATCTCTTCGTCGTATATAACGTTCTTTCATGATCCTCAAATCAAGTGTTAGCGATGATTATATTATGCTCTGTGCAAAAGTCTACCAGGCGGCTGCCTCTTTCATTCCTTTCCGCCAGTCCATATTCACCTACTATTTTTTTTCCTCGTCTTCTTTCTCCTACAATCGAATTCCAGTCCCCAATCACTGTTTAATTTTCACCTCCCTTAAATATCTGAATAATTTCATTTATATCGTGGTACATTTCTTCAGTCTCTTCATCATCTACGAGGCTAGTCGTGAGTGTTCTGTTTGTGTCTGTCTTGGCTGTAATAATGCGTTCAGTATGGTGTTCATAGTTGCGTATCCGCATTTCTGTTTTCTTATTCACTATTAAACCTATTCCTGCATTACCCCTATCTGATTTTGTATTTATAACCCCGTATTCACCTGACAAAAGTCCAGTTCCTCCTGCCACCAAACTTCAGTAATTCCAACTACATCTAAGTATAACCTGTCCATTACCCTTTTTAAATTTTCTAACCTACCTGCCCGATTGAGGGATATAACATTCTATGCTCGTATCCGTAGAATGCCAGATGTGATTCTCCTGATGGTGAGATACACTATGTGACCAAAAGTATCCGGACATTTGGCTGAAAACGATTTACAAGTTCGTAGCGCCCTCCATCGGTAATGCTGGAATTCAATATGGTGTTGGCGCACCCTTAGCCCTGATGACAGCTTCCACTCTCACAGGCATACATACAGTCAGGTGCTGGAACCTTTCTTGGGGAATGGCAGCCCATTCTTCACGGAGTGTTGCACTGAGGGAAGGTATCGATGTCGGTCGGTGAGGCCTGGCACGAAGTCGGCGTTCCAAAACATCCCAAAGGTGTTCCGTAGGATTCAGGTCAGGATTCTTTGCAGGCCAGTGTATTACAGGGATGTTATTGTCGTGCAACCAGTCCGCCATAGATCGTGCATTATGAACAGGTTCTCGATCGTGTTGGAAGATACAGTCGCCGTCCTCGAATTGCTCTTCAACAGTGGGAAGCAAGAAGGTGCTTGAAACGTCAATTTAGGTCTGTGCAGTGATAGTCCCACGCAAAACAAGGGGTGCAAGCCTCCTCCATGAAAAACGCGACCACTCCATAACACGTACTCCTCCGAATTTTACTGTTGGCACTACACAAGCTGGCAGATATCGTTCACCGTGCATTCTCCATACCTACACCCTGCTATTCACATGGTTCAAATGGCTCTGAGCACTATGGGACTTAACATCTACGGTCATCAGTCCCCTAGAACTTACAACTACTTAAACCTAACTAACCTAAGGACAGCACACAACACCCAGTCATCACGAGGCAGAGAAAATCCCTGACCCCGCTGGGAACAGAACCCGGGAACCCGGGCGTGAGAAGCGAGAACGCTACCGCACGACCACGAGCTGTGGACGATACCCTGCTATCGGATCGCCACGTTGTATACCGTGGTTCGTCACTCCACACGTTTTTCCACTGTCCAATTGTCCAATGTTTACGCTCCTTACACCAAGCGAGGCGTCGTTTGTCTTTTACCGGCGTGATGTGAGGCTTCTGAACAGCCACTCGACCATGAAATCCAAGTTTTCTCATCTCCCGACTAACTGTCATAGTACTTGCAGTGGATCCTGATGCAGTTTGGAATTCCTGCCTACCACACTTGACGACCGTCTTCAACTGTCGGCGGTCTCTGTCAGTTAACACACGAGGTCGACCTGTACTCTTTTGCGCTGTACGTGTCCCTTCGCGTTTCCGCTTCACTATCACATCGGAAACAGTGGACCTAGGGATTTTAGGAGTGTGGAAATCTCGCGTTCAGATGTATGACACAAGTGACACCCCCTCACCTGACCACGTTTGAGGTCTGTGAGTTCTGCTGAGTGCCCATACGGGTCTCTGACGATGGCTAATGACGACTGAGGTCGCTGATATGGAGTACTTGGCAGTAGGTGGCAGCACAATGCACCCAATATGAAACACGTATATTTTTGGGGATGTCCGGATACTTTTGATCACATAATGTATGAATGGTTATTTTTCATTTCACGCTAAGGTATTGATATGGGCATATTTATCGATTGCCCTTGAAATTCGAGTTGTGAAGTTGTGCTTGAGGTTACATAATAGAATACGATTATTGTCCGCCATTTCCCTCGCTCTCTTCCCCAAAGGAGATGAAGAGAATGTGCAACCAATTCCATCTGGGCGGCTAGGAACGTTGCGTTTGGTGCTAGTTGCTAGCGCAGCGTCCCCGTGTTTCCGGTGCTATTGTGCTGTAGCTGTTGAGAAGCAGCTCCGCAGCTCCCCCAGCAGACGCCGGCGTCGCTCGGACGCGGCAGAGCGCAGCCCGGACATTCGGCAGGGCGGGCGCACACCCGCCGCGCTTCCGGCGCTGCATCGGCCAGGGAGACCGCCGGCTGGACTGCGCTGGGCTGGGCTGGACTGGACTGGCCCCCCAGCGTCCCCTTCCCGCGGAACTCGCGGCCGCTGTTATCTCCATTCAGACGGCGCCTTCCACACGAGCGCGCTAGACACGCGCCGGCCGCGATGACAAAGCCAGCTGTCCACTCCCGGGAGGGAGTCCGGCGCTGTGCCCGCGTCCCCCGAAAACTGACGCGCCAGCGCGGGGTGCTAGCGCTCTCGCGTTTCAATACACCCCGTTTTCCGAGTTTCCTACGTCTGTTCCTATACAGATCGCTGTGAATGGGATGACTGGGACGCTTTTAATTGAATCGTGTATTAAGATCTCCTCTCCTTTCATTCACAGTTGGAGCGTCGGGAGAATGACTATTGTCTGTTTAAATTTACTTGTTATTTTGAGCTTTTTTTAAAATTTGAAACTGACTCCATCTAAATACAGCTATACTTTTTTAATTAACAATCTTCAAGTGATCGAGTTGGGCGTTAGTTTGCAAAATATTGTGGCACACCAAATTTTACAAACCTTCTTAGAAAAATTATAGTTCTAGGGAAATGACGGTTTTAAAATCAACTGGTTTGAATCAGACCTAATAAGAAGAATACAAGAAACTTCCTGGCAGATTAAAACTGTGTGCCAGACCGAGACTCGAACACGGGACCTTTGCCTTTCGCGGGCAAGTGCTCTACCAACTGAGCTACCGAAGCACGACTCAGCGCCGCTACTCACAGCTTTACTTCTGCCAGTACCTCGTCTCCTACCTTCCAAACTTTACAGAAGTTCTCCTGCGAACCTTGCAGAACTAGCACTCCTGAAAGAAAGGATATTACGGAGACATGGCTTAGCCACATCCTGGGGGATGTTTCCAGAATGAGACTTTCACTCTGCAGCGGAGCGTGCGCTGATATGAAACTTCCAGGCAGATTAAAACTGTGTGCCCGACCGAGACTCGAACTTGGGACCTTTGCCTTTCGCGGGCAAGTGCTCCACCAACAAAGCTACCGAAGCACGATCATATCATATCATATCATATCAGCGCACGCTCCGCTTCGAAGTGAAAGTCTCATTCTGGAAACATCCCCCAGGCTGTGGCTAAGCCATGTCTCCGCAATATCCTTTCTTTCAGGAGTGCTAATTGTGCAATGTTTGCAGGAGAGCTTCTGTAAAGATTGGAAGGTAGGAGACGAGGTAATGGCAGAAGTACAGCTGTGAGTACCGACCGTAAGTCGTGCTTCGGTAGCTCAGTTGGTAGAGCACTTGCCCCCGAAAGGCAAAGGTCCCGAGTTCGAGTCCCAGTCGGGCACACAGTTTTAAGCTGCCAGGAAGTTTCATATTAGCGCACGCTCCGCTGCAGAGCGAAAGTCTCATTCAAGAATACAAGAAGTTGTGAGAGATAGTTAAAACAATGTTGGAAGGAGAGAAGAGTTTAGTGAGCAGGGAGAACTGTCGAAGGGTGCCCCACGGGGCTCAGTTATGGTTCCACTTCTATTGCTTATACTGGATGGTCAGAAACAATCTGTAAAGCTTGTAAGGGCATTGCAGAAAGGTTGTACTAAGAAATGTTTGTTGAGAAAAAATTCGATACCTTGTGCCCTTTCCGAATTAGCATTGTAACTAGTTAAGCAGATCGTTGCACGTGCAAATTCAATCTGCCCGCCAGGTACAATTAAAATCAGTTGTTCTCATAGCATAGAGGACAGCGCACGAGACTGCTCTGGTCTGGCTTGCTTCTGTCCTTACTACGGTGCCATGTCCAGTTACTGCATCGGTCATGCGCCGAGCGGTTCTAGGCGCTTCAGCGCGGAACCGCGCTGTTGCTGCGGTCGCAGGTTCGAATCCTGCCTCGGGCATGGATGTGTGTGATGTCCTTAGGCTGGTTAGGTTTAAGTAGTTCTAACTTTAGTGGTCTGATGACCTCAGATGTTAAGTCCCATAGTGCTTAGATCCAGTTGAACCATTTGCATCGGTCTCTTGTTCGGTTTTAGGAAACCAAACGAAGGACACGTTTGAAAAAACCGCCTTTGTCAGGCCTCTTGAATTTGCGCGCGCAAGGGCCTGATTGGCTATCTCCAATGCTACTTAACTCGGAAACGGGGCAACGTATCGAATTTTTTCTTAACAATTATTTCTCAGCGCAGTCTAACCTGCAACACTCTTACAAGCTTTCCTGACTTTTTCGCCAGCCTGTAAACAGAATGCGAACGACGAACCACTTAACATTCATCAAGGAGAATATTTGTACTTTTTGAATACGATGCTACTGTTACAGTAACTCTCATTACTGAAACAGCAACAGAAGAACGTGCCTATCATATTCTCATAGAATTATTAAATGCTTCTCTGAAAACGGACTCTCTCCTAATTTTTAGCAAACACGCAAAGTTCTGTACAACAAGTAGAGTCATATTACCAAAAGTTCAGATAGCACATGAACAGGGGTCAGTAAACAGGGTACAATGTTCTAAACTTTTCGGTGTACACATTGATGCAAACTTAAACTGGAATAGACATATCAATGACTTTCTCAAACAATTAAGTTCATTTGTTTTTGCTTTTCGTATAATTGCTGGTCTCGGAACCCTACGAATCGACATAACATATCTTCCTTATTTCCACTCAAGAATGTTATGGATAATTTTCTGCGGTGACTTGTCACTTATAATGAAAGTACTAATTGCACAGAAACGAGCAGTGAGTATAATTAGTGATATTTACCCTCAGTGATCTTGTAGGTACCTCTTCAAGGAGTTAGCCATTTCAATTGCACGTTCTCAACATATATTCCCACTGAAATTCTTCAGAAATAATTCACCATAATTTAAGAAGAATAGCGATTTCCATACCTAGAAGAAAGCTGTCCTTTATTGCTCATTATTAAAACTTTCAGTGCTCATTTGCCCAGCAACATAAAATGTCTGATTGGCAGTGAAACAAGTTTTAACTACAAGCTAAAATTGTTTTATATGGACAACTTCTTCTGTTGTATCGACACAGCTTTATTTCAAAACTGTTATCCTTTAAAAACAACTCTAAATTTAAATGCAGTTGAAAGAATAAGAATGAAAAATAATATATTCATTGGCGTATGCTACTTAGGAACTTGTAACGCCTGGCATGCAGCCAACCACTGAACAACCATGCGTATACATCTTGTAAAGTGGCCCGTTCCATAATGTTTCGATAAAAAAACCTTTCAGGTGGTCTACGTAAATGTGACTAACTAACTAACTTTCAAGGTTTTAATTTTTTAACAAGATATTGGTTCGGATAACGTCTCACAAGAGTCGAAACCAGTAAACTGTGGTAAGTCTATCTAGTGTGATTAAGACAACTGTAGTCTGTAGCGCAGCGGTAGCGTTACCACCCTCTACGCAAGGGGGCCCGGGTTCGATTCCCTGCAGGGGACTGGGTATTGTGTGTCTTTCATCATCATTGACACTCAAGCCGCCGAAGTTGGGTCACCTAAAAAGACTTGCAATACGGCGACCGAACCCCGAAGGAGTATCCCGGCCAATGAATGCCATACGATCATTTCATTTCAAGACAAATGTAAATAAAAGTTAATGTTCCAAAACTGGATTGTATGCTCTAACTTGACAGTGAAAAATTCCACTAATCACAGCTATCAGCATCACGCTGCAGCTGTCCACCTTGCCACTGGGCCACAACAAAAGGGTCGTTTTCCTCTCAGTGAGTAAATGCAATGCATCACCCACGCGAGCTATGTTGGCGTCGTTGTCTACGTCTGTTGCTGTTTTGAGAGTCGTTATAATATCTGCTGAAATCCGTACATTTTATAAAAATGTATGTATGTACGTTCCACATCTCCATCTAACCAACTGGATCGATTTCAACCAACCTTGGTACACATATCACGTACTGTCTGGAAATAATCCCTGTGGGGTAAGGACCATCTACCTCTCAAAGGGTGGCAGTGAAGAAGAAGAAGCTCACTATGTGCACATAGCCAGACTACATGCCGGCCGGTGTGGCCGTGCGGTTCTAGGCGCTCCAGTCTGGAACCGCGTGACCGCTACGGTCGCAGGTTCGAATCCTGCCTCGGGCATGGATGTGTGTGATGTACTTAGGTTAGTTAGGTTTAAGTAGTTGTAAGTTGTAGGGGACTGATGACCACAGATGTTAAGTCCCATAGTGCTCAGAGCCATTTGAACCATTAGCCAGACTACATTAATCCAGTATTTGAAAAAGAGAGCACTTAGTGACTTGCAACCAATTTTACACGTTATTTCAAACCTCCCTCCCAAAAATGATGAAAGGAAAAGAGTTTATCACGTACAATATTTTCGCTGTTCATTCTGTAAAACTGCCGCAGCGAACATGAAATTTTAATTTATGACTTCTTTACTACTAACTCTATTCGCAAAATGTATTGAATTCAGTATCTATTTATATGCCACTGCAGGTAGTTACAAGATTATATCATTATACGACACATAGTTCAGGAGATATGACTTCATAATTATTAAGATACGTGCAGACGAATCTGTAGGGTGAAATATGCTAGAGATATATGGGAAATTTATGTGAAATATATGTGACATGTACGTACGTTGTCCATGGCACGTGTAAAACGTTCATCCCAAACCCCTGGATCTGTTTCAGACAATCTTGTTACGCGAATTACTTACTATCTGGAAAGAGATACTGGGGGGTAAGATCTGGCTAGCTCTTATTAGGCTGGGGTTGATAACGTGAAGCGAGAAGGGTGGAGGACGAGATGGACAGAGAGGGGCAATGAGGAGATGGACGGGGGAGGAGGAGATGCACAGACAAAGAGGAGAGGAAGAAGTAGACAGAGAAACGAAAGAGAAAGAAATGGATAGAGAGGGGCAGGAAGAGGTAGACAGAGAGAGGAGGAGATGGACAGAGAGAGAGTGGAGGAGGAAGTGGACAGTGAAAGGAAAGAGGAGGAAATGGACAAATGGTTCAAATGGCTCTCGGCACTATGGGACTTAACATCTGAGGTCATCAGTCCCCTAGACTTAGAAAGGAGAGATCGAAAGGGGAGAAGGTGATGGACAAAAAGAGTGGGAGATGGACAGAGACAGGGGGGTGGGGGGCGGAGAAAATGGCAGTCAAGGCTGGTGATGGTGGAAGGAGGGTGGGGTGGTGGTGGTGGAGGTGGACAGAGAGAGGGCTAGGGAGAGGAGATAACAAGGAAGAAGTGGGGCATGGACTAAAAGAAGACTGGAATAAATACATACTCTGGCAACACCGGGCACTTAGCTAGTACTACGTAAATGGAGCAGAATCCAAATAACAAAAAAGCCAGACGAGGAATAGCGATTAAAGGATATCAGTTCATGTGCAATATGTGAGAACAATTTGAAATGAGAACGGAAAATGGAGGATACCTATTACCAGTGTGCAAGGTATTAGTGCGAAAAGCGGCTGTGATGAATAAAAATGTTTTTCATAATGAATAAATCCGCTCCACTTGTGCGTAACAAATCATTTATTTGCATAAAGTCATACACACGACCCTGGTTTCAGGATATAGATCCATTTTCATGCGCTACAAAAAAGCAAGGAAAACTAAGAGAAGTTCTTCATCAAAATAACTAACATTAGAATGGTCCATACAGATATGAATAATATCAGGTCATACTTTGATTAAGTCGTACCAGTGATGTAAAAAAAAAAAAAAAAAAAAAAAAAAAGACACCAAATTTATCAGGAAGGTTGCGAGACCCCGGGCGGGTGAGGCATGAAAAGATTCTCTGAGTCAAATAGTACTACACCGGATAATCGGGACGTAACGAAAAAAAGAAAAACATGAATGTAACAGCAAATAAGCACACATTGCCAGCCTCATGTATCCTATTAACCAACTGTGCATGAATAATCATGTGGCATAGGCTTAGTTAAGAAATGATGGCAAAGGTATGAGCTGATGTCCTCATTTATATGTTAATTAATTTTATGAAGAATCCCTCTTAGTCCTCATTGCTCTCCTGGAACATGTGTCGTGTGTACGATTTTATCCAAATAAAGAGTTTGTCAAGTACAACTGGGGCGGATTTATTCTTTTTGATAAAATTTAGCAACAGTTGTACATGTCCCTAAACCATTATATTATGAATGTAAATCTAATGGCCGTGTCTCGCATTCGTGAGGAAAAATACGAGAAGGAGGGCAGCGAAATGGAGCACTCGTGCACTGATAGAACTGCAAAGTCTAACACCCTGAAGCACGAGCCCTTGCTGGAGAGGTTGATCACATAATGGGCAGTAAATGATAAAACTTTCACACCATTCGAAGATAACATCGATTATCAACATCAGGACGAGGTGTAGCTCCCCACGGGCGCAAATAAACTCCTGTATTGGTTGTGGCATGGAACGAAATAGCCTCCGAATTTCATCAGGAGGAGTGTCTAATGCCTGGAACACACGCTGTGTCAGTTCATGAAGATTATTGTCTGGAGGCTGATATCAAAGTACATGGCTTCTCATCGCGTCCCAGAAGTGCTCTACGAGTGACAAGTGAAGGGACTGGGAAGGCCAGCTGATCTGTATTTTCTTCAAGGCGTTTGCGATGTGAACAGCAGTATAGGGTCTTGCATTATCCTACTAGGATAAGCCGTGAAGGATGTTACAAGAAGGTGTACCACTCGTAGCAGACTAGCATACTGTCTCCCTTCAACGATTACCTAATGATTCCTGGTGTCATGTTCAGTAGCTCATTACACTATGATTCGATGAGTTTGAGATTATCAGCAAGTCGTCTACGGGGATGCTGAAGTCGATCTGAGCGCTACAGACAGAAGCGAGACTCATCGGTAAACACAACGGAACGCCACATTGTCCCATTTTACTTCGAATGTACACCACGATAATCTCTGTAGGCTGTACGTTGTCCGTGGCAAAAGACGCATGGTAACCGGAGCTACCAATTGCAGTAATCTGTTCCCGATGGTTTGTGGTGGCGCTTTGCCTTTAACCTCTGTCTGGATTCAAACTGTTCTCGTCCGTCTTTTAGAGCCAGTCGAAGAATCCTGCGATCTTCTCGCTCTGCAGTCCTCCTGGAAGGATCCACACACCGTTTTCTTGAGCCCATCCCTTCACCTCTCAGTCTGAAGTCATTTCGCTATGGACCATGGTCTATGCTATCAGTCCCTGATCATTCTCCAGTGTCCCTCACGGCAATGGTTCTACCTTTCTCAAAGTCCAAAAGATGCTGCCGACGAAGAGCAGGACAGGGCAGAGTGCCTACTTCCGCCTTCGCCGGGCGGCAGCTGGGACATAGTTCACTTCACGAGCTCCACTAAGCTGACGGGCATCGTGAAGACGAGGTGCTCTTGTGGAGTGAGCGCGACGATGAAAACTGCCTCCCAATATGCGTATACCCCGTGTCGCACAGTATTCCCTTCGCTGCGCTGCCCTAACCTGCCCTTCGTCGGCTGCGTTCCAATGTCCGCCTGGCCTAAACTGAGCGCTACTGTTTTTTGAGGTAGCTTTGAAACAAAATAAACGAAGTAGACTTTTCTTTGCAGTTTTATTTTTACATGAATGCCTGTCCTTTAATCTTCTTTTCTATGTAATCTTCATCAATACAAAAGCACTTACCGTACCATACAACCAGATTTTGAATGCCGTCCTCGTAGAAATCTACCTCCTGATAAGATAACTTTCGATAATTTAAATCTTCTATAACCAACGAAAAAAGCACACCTCTTGACACTTGAGCAAACTAGTAACGCCGAAATCACAATGCATTTTAGATAAAATAATTATGGATACTGGGCAACGTCATTGTAAACCACTAAAACAACTAAATTGCGGTTCTGTGAACCTCCCTGAAGACGACCGTAGCAAGTCGGTTGAAACAACGGCAATTGTAATAGTTTACAATGACGCGGCCCAATACCCAAAATTATTTTATTCAAAATAACACCAGCAGTGCAAACCTATGGACTTATAAGGCGTTTGTTCTCTTTCATTTTTCATCTACTATCTGCGTCAAATTGTCAGTAATGACTGCAGGACGTTGACTTCGTTCCTCACCATGCACATACCTACGGGCGTCTTTAAAAGCTCTCATCCATTCCGTACCACCCCATCGCTGATGATGTTTTCTCCATACATTTCACTGGTCCGATAATGAATTTCAGCCTCTTTCGCACCTTTAGCCCTAAGAAAACTAGTCACAGCAGTGTTTCACGGCGGGATTATCAGTTGGAGGAGGCATTTCAAGTGCTCGTAAATGGCGTCTGTCGCTTGCCAACAGAGTGCGGTTCACAATGCTAAAGCTCCAAAGGCAGACCGCAGCGGTGCGGAGTCGGAATTTCTAAACGGTCGTTTTCTTTAAAAGCCCGCCTCGCGTTACAATGATCATTTCTCAATACGTAGGCTGCCGTCAACAAAATATTTTCACATTCGCAGGAGAAAGATGGTGATTATAATTTCTTTATAAGATCTCGCCGCAACAAAAGACGTCGTTATTTTAGAGATTGCCAGACCGACTCACTTATCATATCCGTGACACCATCTCTCTCCTCTTTTGCGATGCTAGAAAGCGAGTTACCTTTCTGTGAACTTCATCGATGTCGTCCACCAGTCCTATCTGGTAAGGATACTACACCGCGCACGAATACCCCAGTAAAGGACGGAGCTACACTGGTGAGAGCTATCGTGTGTTTGTACGAAACTGGACCGCAAACGAGATTTTCCGCAATGTGCCCGACAGTACGCAGGACGTCGGATAACGTCGAGCGCGTCAGCACCTGTCACAACAGTAATGTTCGCAGTCTGGCAGCGTGGAAACTCGCGTTTGCTGTCGACGGTTAGGTCTAGTGGCTGGTTGTAGCTCCCTACAAATTCGACGTCCTTGGGTAACATGTTCGGACACCGGTTCTTCTCCTCACTTTGTTCCTCAAGACACCCTCTACAAGTCCTTCAGGTTTATCAGTGTCATTTTGTTATACCCTCTACATAAATGACCGAATGGAGAACTTCGGATATTACGTCAGGCAGCTCACACATAATGCTGTTTTACGTAATGAAGTCGCAACTGTAGAAAATTGTAGCAAACTGCAGTATGACCTACGGAGGATCGCATCTTTGTGCAGGCATTGACAGTCGACTCTCAACATAAACATACGTAACTTACCGTGTGCAAATAAGCGAAAAACGCGTTACTGTCTAATTACACGAATGGTGGACAATTACTGGGTACAGTCACAACCATTTAATATCTGGGAGTGTGCAGACGGAACGACAAAATCAATCGCAGGAAAGCCAAATGCAAATCTAAAATCTGAAGATTCCTCTGGAAGTGTGACTGTCTACGAAGAAGGCAGCTTACAAAACCATCGTTCGGCTGATACCTGTCTTATAGGGAAATGAATAAGTAAATCAGTAGTAAATAAATCACACAAAGGCAACAAATAACTGCGTAAATTACTTTTCTTCTTCGTTGACCCACCCCGATAGTCATGAGCTTTAGCATGTAGTGTCCTGAATTATAGGGCCAGCTCCAGATCGAATCCAACAATACATTAACGACGAGGGTGGGTGTGCTGGCAGCTTTGTTGGCACCAGAAACGACTTTTTCTCTGAATTCCCGTCACGAATACGAAAACTGAATGCGAGAGTCGTCCAAGCTGGACACTGAATGTATATCAACAGCGGAAACGAGACAGTCCAAATACAAAGCAGGATCGTTGTACGATGTGTAGCTATATGACGAGATACTGAGCTCTTCGTACAGCACAGAACATTGGTGCGAGCGGCGCGGCCCACGTGATACACTGTACCGTCCCTTGTGGCCGCAGGCGGCGCCTGCCAATAGAGAATTGCTGCATCTCTGATTCGCTCTCGCTACCCACAGTATTCGGTGATACTAAATATTTCCTTTCCTTGATTTACATATATTTTAAATGGAATTAATCTCTTCGATTTAACTTGTTTTTAACTGTGTTTGAAGAAGTAGACATTGATGACGATCTTGAAGCGGTTCTAAATTTATGAAATTTGTTCGCCCTTGCAGAATCCATCTTATTTCGAAGTCTGGCTTGGTCCTGGAAGCGTGCTTGGATAGTCTAAGTGGTTAAGGCGACCGCTCGCCACAAGCAGGAAAGAAATATTTGAGTCCTGGTCCGGCACAAATTTTCGTGTGTCAACAGTAGGTAATATCTTCATACCTAACGCAGCTAATATCAGTAAGATTCCAAAATTGCAATTTAATTTCATAAATTTAGTGCAGCTGCAAGATCACCACCAATGTCTGTTTCTTCAGACACCGTTAAAAATACGTATTAGAAGGCTCCAGAGGCAAAATGGCGATCGTAATACCAACGTTGAATACGTTCGTCTCCTTGAAAACCTATGGCAGAAATTCAAGTCAAGCTGTGAGCGATGGAGTCGTAGACATTATGACATATGGAAGTTTGGGTTGGTCCTGGAAGCGTGCTTAGATAGCCGAAGAGGTTAAGGCGATCACTCGCGGCAATCGCGAAATCCGGGTTCGAGTCCCGGTCCTGGGCAAAATGTTCTTACCTAAAGCAGCCAAGGTCAGAAGATTCCGCGACTGCGAATAAATTTCACAGAAATGCAAGAACTATAGCCGAGAGGAGAAACCACGAGACAAATTACAATACGTCCGCACTGAATGTTCGGTACAGGGCAGGGCAAAAGTTACGCCCTCTTCCTTCTCTCATTAATTTCTTAACTTACATGTATAGGATATTTCCGTAAGAGCGTGCAAAAATTTAAAGGTCAGAGGAGGTGCTCCACTGAACAATTTGAGGTAGCTGTTGATATGCTTTCCGGGATGTGAGGTCGTGGTCCAAGAACTTTTCTGCTCCTTACGTTGCGTCCGCGCTGCTCCGCTGAGTCTTTCAGCGGAGCAGCGCCTCTGAGGAAGTCCAGCGCAGTCCTGGACGAAACGTAAGGAGCAGAAAAGTTCTTCGACCACGACCTCACATCCCGGAAAGCATATCAACAGCCATGTCACCCGGTCGTGAAAGCCTTCATTCTAAAATTTGACGTAGGAAATGTGGGGTCGAAGAGGCCAGCTTAAGAAGATAATAGGAATAAAATCACTTTATTTTGTACTTTTTTATTTACATTAGTTGCAGTTAACTGCAGATGCCATAACGAATACAATGAACGTACCATTTGTACTGTATCTTACAAAATGTGCTGAAAATGACGGCCATCATGCTCAATGCAAGGATGACATCGGCGAACAACAATCTGACCCACTCTCTTCTTCAAAATCGCGTGTGCCAGTGGTCCTCATATTGCCTGTCCCTTGTTTCTTCTTTCCAGTGAACCAGTCTACCACATTCGTCAATCGACAGAAAGTTGATGCCTGTTAGGAAATCGTTCCCTGTACAATCTTTCAGCAGCGAGAGAATTGCAACGTATTTCCCGATTCACAAGGTGCATGTCAGTAAGTTCTGCGAAACTGTACCGCTACGCCTTTGAATAACACTAATGAATGAGCCTGTCGTTGATTCATAGCTCGTTCTGTCATGGGACAATGTGAATGCAATTCAACAGGGCCACCTTATGGACAAGTAAAGTAAACAAAACCTGCTTCATGACTTCCTAGTAATCAGGCTCGTCCTCGTTGTTTAGCTGCGGGAAATAAAGAATATACAAGAGGCGTTAAAAAAGAAACGAGCCGGAGGCTTAATTACAGAAACCAGAACCTGTATGAAGTGTTGACCCTGGCTGTTGAGACACTTGTCCCTCTGTGATACATAGCGGTGAATGGCTGTCTCATAAAATTACTGGGTCTGCGATGTGAGCCAGTTCTGCACGTACAGCTGGACGTCGCCGTCCGAGGTGAATCGGTTGCCCGTTAAAGCCTCTTTAAGGTGGCCAAAAATGCTGTAATCACAGGGAGAGAGATCCGGACTGTATGGAGGGCGGCCGAGAACCTCCAACTGAATTTCTGCAGAAGTGCCGCGACTGTGTTGGCCGTATGCATTGTTGTGGAGCAGAATGACACCACGGGTGAGATTGCCTGGTCGTTTTGATTTGATCGCTTAGCGAAAGGTGGTCAAGGTTTGAGAGTAACGCTGGGCATCCTCTGTTGTCGCGTTCTGCACGAAGTGAATCAGAAGTGGGCCATCTTGGGCAAAGAAGAACGTCAGCATAACCTTTCCTGCACTCTTGCGGACGACGACGTCCAGCTTTGCGTGCGGAACTGGTTCACATCGCAGATCCGCGAATTTTTTGAGACAGCCGTTCACTGCCTTGTGTCACAGTGGGACAAGTGTCTCAACAGCCAGTGTCAATACTTCTAAATGGCTCAAATGGCTCTAAGGACTATGGGTCTTAACATCTGAGGTCATCAGTCCCCTTGACTTAGAACTACTTAAACCTAACTAACCTAAGGACATCACACACATCTATGCCCGAAGCAGGATTCGAACCTGCGACAGTAGCAGCAGCGCGGTTCCGGACTGAAGCGCCTAGAGCCGCTCGGCTACAGCGACCGGCTCAGTACTTCTAGCATACAGGTACTGGTTTCTGTAATCATGCCTCCAGCTCGTTTCTTTTTGAACGCCCCTTATTCATGTAAATAAATAGCACAGTTCATGTAAACTTGCAGGCATGTTAGTTGTAAATAAGCTGGAAAACAGTAATGCTAGACAAAGCGGTAGACAAGTTTACTTCCATGTCTCCTTAAGCTGGCTTCTCCGACCCCAGGGTCCCTGCGTCAAATTGTTCAGTGGAGCATTCTCTATGTCCTGTATATTTAAATGCAGTTAATCTTTTCTATTTAAATGACGTTCTTAAACAAAATAAAATGACCTCTTGTTACTTATGTAATTTAAAATTCAAGGTTTCTTTTCCCGAGGCCTGAGTTCCTTCTCTCGTCAGGCAATTTCTGTCCGTACTATTACGGAACGGCTCCAAGCCGGAGCAGCAGAGTTGCACGAATCACTGAGCCACCGTGTCGTGACAGCCCTGTAACACTGTATGTCAATTACGTCCCGTGAAGAACGGCGTGTTAAGTCCAGTCTGCTAGGAATCCTAGAAACAAGTCTCAAATCTGGTTCAGCACACAGAGCGTTATTTTGTTCACTAAGCAGCTGGACAGAACTGTAGTGAATGCCTTCCGGAAAGAAGGGCGCCGTTGTCTATGGCGTCTGGATTTCGTCGACGAACAGAGCGACCAGCGTCACGAGATCTCTGTACGAGAAATCCCTGTTGATTCCCACGACTTGAGGCAGACAGGGCAACGCAATATACGGTAGTGTAAGAAGGAGCCGGAGGCCGCCCTGAGGCCCTGCCTTCTCCAGCGGCGGCGCGTGGGCGGCGATAGCGGCAGCGGCAGAGGACGGCGCGGTGAGGCAGTCGATGGCGCGGCCGGCCTTCTGCCGCCCCGGGCAGCTTCAGCCCCGCGACCGGCCCAGGCTAGGCTGCCTCAGGGGCCCTCAGCTAGCGTCTCCAGGACAGCGCGCCTCCCCAGCATGACTGTGGGACCACGCTTGTGCTTCACATCGGACTAGGCAACACAACTAGGCGTGTGCGATGTTGGTACAGTAGATCGTCAATTCTGAATAAGATTTTACCACCGACGTCTGAACCGGTCTGGGGCGCTGCAGTCGTGGACTGCGCGGCTGGTCCTGGCGGAGGTTCGAGTCCTCCCTCGGGCATGGATGTGTGAGTTTGTCCGTAGGATAATTTAGGTTAAGTAGTGTGTAAGCTTAGGGACTGATGACCTTAGCAGTTAAGTCCCATACGATTTCACACACATTTTTTTTGACGTCTGAACATCGATGGCAGATAATAATCGGCCTCGAAAAATCGATGATACGTGACAAATGGCGAAAAAAAGAAATGGCCCTTTGGCATTATTGACCAGGAATTCCCTTCTGAGGTTGTTCGAGCGTATGGTGCAGGTCTTTCTACTTGACGCCACTTCCGTGTCTTAAGCGTCTCTGTGATGAAAATGAGGTGAAATGATTAGGACAACGGAAACATCCAGTACTCGAGCGAAGCAAATATCCGACCCGGTCAGCAAGCGGAACCTGGGAGCCTGAAATCCACAGCCAGCAACGCTAAGCACTACACTAAGAGTTGCGGACAGAGGAACGGCCTAAAAATGTAGATACAGATGGCGGTAGTATCGCGTACACTAGGTTTAAAAGAGCAGTGCATTGGCGGAGCTGTTATTTGTACTCAGGCGATTCACGCGAAAACTCTTCGACGTGATTACGACCGCACGACCAGAATCAACAGACTTTGATCGCGGAATGGTAGTTGGAGCCAGACGCACGGGAAATTTCATATCGGATATTTTTAGGCAATTCAATATTCCGAAATTCACAGTGTCAAGACTGTGCAGAGAATACCAAATTTCAGACTTTACCTCTTACCACGGACAATGCAGCAGCTGACTGTCTTCACTTGACGATCGAGAGCAGTAGCGCTTCCCCACAGTCCCCAGAGTTCTCAACGCTAACACACTAGTAATACTGCGTGAAATAATCGCAGAAAGCAATGCGGGACGAACGACGAACGTATTCGTTAGGACTGTGCCGCAAAGTTTGGCGTTAATGGGCTGTGGCAGCAGATGACAGACTTTCGCTAACAGCACGATATCGCCTGCAGCGCCTCTCCAGACCTGGTCACCATATCGGTTGGACCCTAGACGACTGGAAAACAATGGCCTGGTAACATGAGTACAGATTTTAGTTGGTAAGAGCTGATGGTAGTGTTTGAGTATGGCGCAGACCCCACGAAGCTATGGACCCACGTTGTCAAGAAGGCACTGTGCAAGCTGGCGACGACTCCGTAATGGTGTGGGCGGCTGTGCATACATGGAACAGACTGGTTGTTCGGCTACTTGGAGACCATTTGCAGACATTCATGGTCGTCATGTACCAAACAACGATGAAATTTTTATGGATGAAAATGCTCCATGTTATCGGCCCATAATTTTTAGCGTTCCGTCTGAAGAACATTCTAGAAGATTCGAACGAATGGTTTGGCCACCCGCATCGCCCCACATGAATCCCATCGAACATCTATAGGACATAGTCAAGGTTCCAGTTCGTGGACAAAATCATGCACAGGCAACTCTTTCGCAATCGTGGACAGCTATAGATGTAGTGAGACTCAATATTTCTGCAGGGGACTTCCAAAGACTTGTTCAGTCCATGCCACATCGAGTTGCTGTAGTACGGCGGCCATGAGGATGTCCAAAAAGATATCAAAAGGTATCCCTTGACTTTTGTCACCTCAGTGTAGAGCTAACATACAATCCTGAAAATTGAAATAAGAACACCGTGAATTCATTGTCCCAGGAAGGGGAAACTTTATTGACACATTCCTGGGGTCAGATACATCACATAATCACACTGACAGAACCACAGGCACATAGACACAGGCAACAGAGCATGCACAATGTCGGCACTAGTACAGTGAATATCCACCTTTCGCAGCAATGCAGGCTGCTATTCTACCATGGAGACGATCGTAGAGATGCTGGATGTAGTCCGGTGGAACGGCTTGCCATGCCATTTCCACCTGGCGCCTCAGTTGGACCAGCGTTCGTGCTGGACGTGCAGACCGCGTGAGACGACGCTTCTTCCAGTCCCAAACATGCTCAATGGGGGACAGATCCGGAGATCTTGCTGGCCAGGGTAGTTGACTTACACCTTCTAGAGCACGTTGGGTGGCACGGGATACATGCGGACGTGCATTGTCCTGTTGGAACAGCAAGTTCCCTTGCCGGTCTAGGAATGGTAGAACGATGGGTTCGATGACGGTTTGGATGTACCGTGCACTATTCAGTGTCCCCTCGACGATCACCAGAGGTGTACGGCCAGTGTAGGAGATCGCTCCCCACACCATGATGCCGGGTGTTGGCCTGTGTGCCTCGGTCGTATGCAGTCCTGATTGTGGCGCTCACCTGCACGGCGCCAAACACGCATACGACCATCATTGGCACCAAGGCAGAAGCGACTCTCATCGCTGAAGACGACACGTCTCCATTCGTCCCTCCATTCACGCCTGTCGCGACACCACTGGAGGCGGGCTGCACGATGTTGGGGCGTGAGCGGAAGACGGCCTAACGGTGTGCGGGACCGTAGCCCAGCTTCATGGAGACGGTTGCGAATGGTCCTCGCCCATACCCCAGGAGCAACAGTGTCCCTAATTTGCTGGGAAGTGGCGGTGCGGTCCCCTACGGCACTGCGTAGTATCCTACGGTCTTGGCGTGAATCCGTGCGTCGCTGCGGTCCGGTCCCAGGTCGACGGGCACGTGCACCTTCCGCCGACCACTGGCGACAATATCGATGTACTGTGGAGACCTCACGCCCCACGTGTTGAGCAATTCGGCGGTACGTCCACCCGGCCTCCCGCACGCCCACTATACGCCCTCGCTCAAAGTCCGTCAACTGCACATACGGTTCACGTCCACGCTGTCGCGGCATGCTACCAGTGTTAAAGACTGCGATGGAGCTCCGTATGCCACGGTAAACTGGCTGACACTGACCGCGGCGGTGCACAAATGCTGCGCAGCTAGCGCCATTCGACGGCCAACACCGCGGTTCCTGGTGTGTCCGCTGTGCCGTGCGTGTGATCATTGCTTGTACAGCCCTCTCGCAGTGTCCGGAGCAAGTATGGTGGGTCTGACACACCGGTGTCAATGTGTCTTTTTTCCATTTCCAGGAGTGTATTTGAGAAAAGTTTCGCTTTCAGTCTACTGTGATGCTGGCGGAGAACACACCCCGCTTTTGCGAAAAGTCTTTCAGAGCCCTCCGACGTGGCCATACAGTTCAAACATGCAGGGTAGTATCGGTGATGTGATTCCATGATTCTAAAGGATCTTGGTCCAGTTCTAGACGGTGGTCTTTCAAATAGTAACCAAACTGTCATGGTGCTTTCTTTTCTGTTCCAGTTTGCAAATTATTCTTTTCTCTTGCTGTTTTATAATTTTCACTGTATAAGTCAAATATGGCTTTTGTGTTAGCATGCGGTGTATCAGAGTGTTGCCCGTCCTCACCGATTCCTTTTGATTGCTTTCGATCATGCTAAAGCATCTTGAAAGTGTACACTCTTCAATATAGGATTGAGCAACGTTGAGAAGACTAATATGTCAGATTTTCTCCGACAGCGTGTATTAATCGCAAGACAAATACGAGGGTTGGAACTTTAAGAGTGGTAACTGTTTATTTATAGCTCGTACAAAATAGATACGTGTTTCAAAGTTTTACTTACCTTCAGACTAGTCACCAGCATTGTGTATAACCCGTTGCCAGCGATGTGGAAATCGTAGGATACTCTCAGCAGTGCCAGTTGTGTTGGCAGTTCTTCTGAAGCGAATACAGTGAAGTATTTCCTTCAGTTTAGAAATCGAATTCAACTTACGAGGTCTTAAATCAGGGGAGTGCGGTAGGTGGTATACCACTTAGCAACCCCATCGGTCAAACAAATCAGTAACAGCTTGCACTGTACGTGCTTGAGCATTGTCCTACAAAATGATGATTAAGTCCTGCAGAAAGTGTCATCACTTCTAAGCAGGGCGTAGGTTATGTTCCAAAAATGACAGTTTCTGCAGGACGTGACCATCATTTTGCAGGACAATGCTCAAGCACGTACAAAGCCATCTGTTACTGATTTGTTTGACTGATGGGGCTGCTAAGTGCTATACCACTTACTGCACTCCCCTGACTTAAGCCCTCGTGAGTTAAACTCGATTTCTAAACTTAAGGAAACACTTCACGGCATTCGCTTCAGAACTGCTACAAATTCGCTGCTCGAACTGTCAACACAACTGGCACTGCTAAGAGTATCTACGACTTCCACATCGCTGGCATCCGGTTATACACAATGCTGGTGATTACTCTGAAGGTCAGTAAAAGTTTGATACACGTATCTATTTTGTACGAGCTGTAAATAAATAGTTGTCACTATTAAAGTTGCAAGCTTCGTATTTTCATTTTCACGGGGATCACTTTACTGTTTGGAACGTACACTGTCCAGTCACATTAATATGACCACCGCCAATGTTTCCCATCAGCGTGCAATAACCACTCACAGACGCCAGATGGCATCACTGGCAGTGTAGGGGATATAGAGAGTCTGGCGGTAGGAGGGGGGGGGGGGGGGGGGGGGTGACACACTGAAAACAGTGCACTCGTTGTCATATGATCATTGACTTTCGAGCATTTTAGAAACAGCTAAGTTCGTGAACTGTTCGCGTGTCGCCATAATTAAATCATACCGTGCATGGTAAAACGGCGCTATCCAAAACCGGTGCAGAGGCAACTGAAGTACACCGCGGGCCATGGGTGAAAGGGGGCGAACCATGGCTGCGGAGACGTTTTCTTTCGACTAGACTTGCCTCTGTTGAGTAGCAGACTGCCCAAATGAACTAAGGAGCTAACAGCAGTGTTTCCTCAAAGACCTTCCAGGGTACGTTGCTGCGTATGAGCCTCCGCAGCAAGCACCTGATTTATGCACCCAAGTTGAGTGCTGTTCGACGGCGACAAAGCCTGGAATTTGTACGCCAGTACCGCAACTGGACATACACTGAGTGTGACAGGTGGCTTTTGTAGAAGAGTCACGTTTTATGTTCCATCGAACGGATGGTCATTGGTGTTTACGGTGTGGAACGTCTGAAAGCAAACACCTTGTAACCAGGACGGGCTGGGGGAACGTTTTCTTGGCATTTCCTAGCTGATCTTGGTATTCTGTAAGGCAGAATGGATAAACACAGTTATGCATCTATCCTTGGGGACAATGTTCACCCCTTTATGCACATACTTTTTCCCCAAATAAGTGGCATCTGTCTGCAGGACAATGCAAGTTGTCACACGGCTCGCGGTGTAAGTGTGTGGTTCGGAGAGCACCAGGATGAGCTTAACCTAGTCCCCAGGACATTAAACTGCCCGAATTTAAACCCAATCGAGAATCTGTGGGACCACCTGGATCGGGCTGTTTGCGCCATGGATCCTCAACCGAGAAATGTAACGCAGCTGCATACGGCACTGTAATCAGCGTGGTCCCACATCCCTGTCGGTACCTTCCCGAACCTCACTGACATTCTTCCTGCACGTCTCACAAAGTGTAAGTACGCTTTTTAGGTTTTTTTTATTGGTAACGCCACGTAGCACTCTGTATGAAAATCACTGGCTGTGCTGTGCGCAGTCTGTGGCTGGTTTGCATTGTTGTTCGCTATTGTAGTGTTGGGCAGTTGGCTGTTAACAGCGCATAGCGTTGCGCAGTTGGAGGTGAGCCGCCAGAAGTGGTGGATGTGGGGAGAGAGATGGCGGAGTTTTGAGAGCGGATGATCATATATATAATGACTTTTGAACACTATTAAGGTAAATACATTGTTTATTCTTTGTCAAATCTTTCATTTGCTATGCCTATCAGTAGTTAGTGCCTTCAGTAATTAGAATCTTTTATTTAGCTGACAGTATTGGCGCTCGCTGTATTGCAGTAGTTTGAGTAACGAAGATTTTTGTGAGGTAAGTGATTCATGAAAGGTATAGGTTATTGTTAGTCAGGGCCTTTCTTTTGTAGGGATTATTAAGTCAGATTGCGTTGCGCTAAAAATATTGCGTGTCAATTTAGTGATGGTCAGAATAAGTAAAGTGAGAAATGTATGAGTACGTTCAGTTCTGCTCAGCTGTTTGAAAATCAAATAACGTAAGAGGTTTATCAGCAAAGTCATTTATTAATTTTTCTAAGGGGACGTTAGAAAAGATCCGGGCTGCAAAAGCTACCAACTGGACCAAATGTCGCGATGATGAGTCATATGAGTAGAGCATCGATTTTACTTTATTAAATATTAATGATTAAAGTCATGTTTTTGCATAAATGGTACTAGGATAAACCCGTGTATTCAAAAGGCACATGGATATTGTTAACATACTAAAGATGCACGATTGTCTACGATGTAAGCAAGAGATTTCGTCTGTGCCAGGTGAGAGTCGGCGACAGAATGTATGCAGATGCTATTCACTTATAATATTTGCCTTTACTGTGCTCTCGGAAATTATTAATGTTGTGAAAGGAATAGTTTTATAACACTTAACTACTACTATTTTACGGGATTTGCAAATAAACTCATCTTAGTGCCATCCTGGAACTTATTTAATAGGAAAGAGCTACGTGCAACACTAATTAGAATCACAGGTCGCCTACTTGCGTTTTCTACGGGAGCTACACACAGTGCAGGTAGCATGAAACACTACTGGTCGATTCATTAAGCTAATGCAACAAAGGATCATCCTAACTAGCGCAGTCTCTGTTGGAAATGCATAACCATTATATGTCACCATTGACACTGTTTACGGAATCGCGGCTGAGCTGAGAAACTTGTAAGCAGGTTCGAATGCACGAGTCTCTCTCTCTCTCTTTCACTCACTCTCTCTCTTTCTCTGTCTCTCACACACACACATACACACACTGTTGTGAAAGATTTTATCATAGACATCTCTCAAGTTCGTGAGTAAAAAAACGATAATCGGTTAAATACATCACGTCACCGAGCACTTCCGAATCCCTGATAGGTTGGATATAGAAGTTACCTCCACTTTTCATGTTTATGTCACACAAGATAAGTTATATAAAAGCACCTGCCGATTTAAAACATTTATTGTTTGTTGCCCTCGAAATGCGTTGTGTTTTGTTTGTTGGAGGTTCGTCTTTTCAGCAGAGTAGAAGGTGCGTCGCTGCGTGGTATCATACTGCATAATATCTTGTAGATTTCAGCATTATTGTTATTAACATTAAAATCACGCAATTTATGTGCCACAGGGAGTGATGACTGAGGAGATCAGATGACGTGATTTGTCCAGATAGTGGAAGTGGGCCGGGGTACTGAAGTGCCGTAATGACCAAGAACATCAGCAGGGAACGAAGTGAACGCTGAGAGCGAGCGACTGATTGCTAGCTGGAACTTGGCTGCAAATGAAGATGAGCCTCGGTCGACATACAGTAACATGAGTTGTGCTGACTAAGTGAAGGGACGATTCGTACGTCGCAGACGCTCTCCTGGGAACCCTAATGGCCCGAGTATATTAATTAGAACATGTTTAGGAGCATGGAGCGACTGGCAGAAGCCGACCGAAGCGAAGAGCATTGCGTTCCGGAGAAACATCTGAACACGTGATTAAACACTGACTCTGTACTGTATCTTAGAAGATAGACGTCTATGACATTTGTAGACTTAGAGAAAACTTTTGACAATGGTGACTGGAATAGACTCAAACTCTGAAGTTAGGAGCGATAAAATACACAGAGCGACGGGTTATCTACAGCTTGTACAGAAACCATTAAGCAGTTGTAAATAGTTGAAGGGCGTGAGAGGGAAGCAGTACCTGAGAAGCGAATGAGGCAGCATTGCAGCATATCCCCAACGTTATTAAATCCGTGCATTGAGCAAGTATTAAAGGAAATCAAGAGGTAATTTGGAAAGAGGAGTTAAGTTCAGACAGAAGATATAAAAACTAGGAATTTGTCGATTACATTGTAATTAATTCAGAGAAGGCAGTAAACTTGGAAGATGAAATATAAAACAAAATAAAATGAGGCAAACTGAATGTAGTCGAATTAAATAAGGCGATTCTGAGATAATTATATTAGGAAACGAAACGCTAAAAGTAGTGATTGACTTTTGCTACGTGGGCAGTAGAATAACTGAAAACGACCAAAGTAAACATAAAAATACAGACTTGCAAGACGAAGAAAAAGAGAACTTTGCTAATTTCTAATGCATGTTTAAGTGTTAGGAAGTCTTTTCTGGAGATATTAGGCTGGAGTGCAGCCTTGCTCGGGAGTGAAACGTGGACGACAAACAGTTCAGAGGAGAACAGAAGCTTATGAAATGTCAAGATTAGGCGGAAAAGTCGAATAGCTAAGAAGGGGCACTGGACAAGGTGGGGGAGAGAAGAAATTTCTGGCACAATTCGAAAAAATAAACGGATCAGGAGATGAGACACATCCTCATACAATGAATTGTCAGATTGTAATTAAAGGAAGTGTGGGAGGAATACAATGAATTGTCAGATTGTAATTAAAGGAAGTGTGGGAGGAAAACTTGTAGACGGAGACCAAAGCTCGTCTACAGTAAGGTGGTTAAAATGGATGCCGGTTGCAGAACTAATTATGTAGAGATGAACAGGCCACGGAACTGCGCAGCTGCTACGGTCGCAGGTTCGAATCCTGCCTCGAGCATGGATGTGTTTGATGTCCTTAGGTTACTTAGGTTCAAGTAGTTCTATGTCTAGGGGACTGATGACGTCAGATGTTAAGTCCCATAGTGCTTAGAGCCATTTGAACCATTTTTTTTTTAAAAGGCCAGCAGAGTGTAGACTCGCGTGGAGAGCTGCATCAAACTAGACTTTGGACTTCAGAACACAACACAACAACAGGAGCATAAAATAATTCTTTTTTCCAAGTTGCTCCTTAAACGGTTCTGTGATGAAGACCCTTTACCACACGACATAATGAGAATTACTCTCTGTGAAGCACTGACCTGTTATTCTTTTAGTGATTGGTAGACATTAAGTTTGACATACACTCTTGGTACGTTTTATCGCGCTGCAACTGCAACATTCCTCAAAAAACCTTTGATCTCTTTAAACAGTGTAATGTAAGAACAAGTTTTTCCACAAACAGTTATTCGTCTCACGGAAAGTCCCTCTGCTGTCAAAATATTGACGACAAATTTATGAAATGTGGCATTTTTAAAATTAATTCTAAGTAACTTTCTCCCGAATATTCAGTACAAACTGACAGTATCTTTTACTCCATATTCAAGGAATGTACAAGCTCATTCTAACATGATACCAATAAAATCTGCAATAGCTTCACATGTCAGAGATACAAGTTACAATCAAGAGAACAGGCGAGTTGACCTTAAGCTGTCACATACCTTAAACTAAAGGCCCAGAATGAATCTATATGAAATTTGAAGATTTACATCAGCAAGAAGAAAGATTGTCAAAACCTACCCTTTGGCCGTTCTTAAATTGAACAGGATCCTGAAAAGTTTCAGTGTGTTACCAGATAAATTGAAACGAGCTTACTACGCAATTTTAATAGCTTTTTACTATATTGTAGTGTAAACAACATTGTAAGAAATTTTTCATTTTGCTGCGAAGTGTTCGCTGTCGTGAAAATATCCGACAAATTGAAGCTGTATGCCAGCGTGGGAGTCGAACCCGGAACTTTGCTACTCGTGGACATTGCTCGCACCGACCAGGCAGGGAGGGTGGCTGCTGAGTAGTACCTGGATAGCTTGGTCGGTAAGAGTTTTGCCCGCTGGCGGTACCATTCCTGGTGCCATATTACAATACCAAACATAACCTATACTTCTTGTAGATCGAGAATCTTTTGTATCTGATTCATTCGCTGTGTTAGAATAAGCGGTCTCGCAGATAGCTCCTGAAACGACGTTACAGCCATTTGGTGCACATTCTGAAACTTGTAGGGATACCAGAGTAAAATGTGCCGCAAAATCTTTTGAACTGTTGACCAGCGGAGAGACAATTCCCATGGCACATCTCGAGTTCTGGTTGCAGAATTTGAGGAATGTGCTGCACGGTCGGCTAATTCAACGTGACTAGCAGCGCACTGTCTTTCTTCTTAATACCCATTGCGCTTCCTACGAGGAACTCCAACTTTCTTAATCCTTAACGCTAAAGGTGCCTAACAGCATACCGATGTCAAAACAGGAAGCATTTCACATTGTGATTGCTTACGGTGCCACATTTTCACCTGATGGGAAAAAGTGGAACTATTATTTTTCGGCATATTCCGCTAGAGAACCGGTTAATGATCGTACCTAAGATGTATAGAGCCTGCACTGAAGCACTCGGAAAACGATCAGTTTAATTATGACCATCTGGACATAACTAAACACTACCCTTCGAGTATGTCTTTTTGATAGTTCCTTATGAGTGAAAGGCAACGACGAAGAAGTGCAAGAGAAAGTTTCTGGGTGCATTCTGTGATATAAATCCGGGTAAAACAGCGAGATCAGTATTCACTGATAACAGCTCGTGTTCTGCATTATGGCAGCACATCGGGGCAGGATGGCTCAGGAGACATATGATCTCCTATTTAAGAATTTTTGAATATTTCTTTCGAACATTATTTCGCATTTTAATAATCTCTCTGGCACGGGGCACAGTAAGTGTTATTTGACACTACTTTCACTGATCGATGAATGCCTATTGTGAAGCAAGTACCTTTGTTTCATGGAGGTGACGTACGTTGTGTGACAGGAACTAAATAAGTTAAAAGTGCGATATCGATGAATAATGGGATGAAGAGTTTCTTCTGGACCCGAGGACTCACCTGGGCACAACAGTGCCTACACGACCCCTTCCAGAGATTCGCTCTCCAAGGGAAATCAGGCATGTGTTGTTTTCCTTTTCACTGCCGGTATCGAGAGACGTCGCCGACTGAATTAACATGCTGTTTAAGTTCCAACGGAGCTCACATCTTAAATAAATTTTTTGAATGACAATAAACTGGCGCATTGTCTGTAGTAACTTGGATTGCGTTATCCCTAAACAACTGAAATGGGAACGATCACATAGATAATGTTGCGGGGAAACCAAACCAGAGACATCGATTTATTGGCAGAACACTTAGGGAATGCAAAAAGTCTATTACAGAGACAGCTTACACTAAACTTGTCCGCCCTCTTCTGGAGTACTGCTGTGCGGTGTGGGATGCGTATCAGATAAGACAGACGGAGGACATCGAAATAATTCAAGGAAGGATACCTCGTCTTGTGCTTTCGCGAAGTAGGTGAGAGAGTGCCACAGAAGTGATACGCAAATTACGGTAGCGGTCATCAAAACAAAGGGGTGTTTCGTTGCGGTAGGATCTTCTCATATAAATTCAATCGTCAGTTTTCTCGTCAGAGTGTGAAAATATTTTGGTGGCGCCCACGTATATAGCGAGAAATCATTATCATAATAAAATGGAACACGGGATGAAATACTGAATCTACTTCTTATCTTAGGAGATAGATTAAGGAAAGGCAAACCTACCTTTCTAGCATTTGTAGACTTAAAGGGAACTTTTGGCAATGTTGACTGGAATACTCTCTTTCAAATTCTGAAGGAGGCATGGCTCAAATACAGGGAGCGAAAGGCTATTTATAATTTGTACAGAAACCAGATGGCAGTTATAAGAGATGAGGGGCATGATAGGAAAGCAATGGTTGGGAAGGGAGTCAGATGGGGTTGTAGCGTATCCCCGATGTTATTCAATCTACATATTAAGCAAGCAGTAAAGGAAACAAAAGAAAAAAATGGAGTAGGAATTAAAATCCACTGAGAATAAATAAAAACTTTGAAGTTTGCCGACGTACTGTAATTCTGTCAGAGACAGCAAAGGACCTGGAAGAGCAGTTGAATGGAATGGACAGTGTCTTGAAAGGAGAATATAAGATGAATATCAACAATAGCTAAATAAGGATAATGGAATGTAGTCGAATTAAATAAGGTGATGCTGAGGGAATTAGATTAGAAAATGAGACACTAAAAGTAGTAAAGAGTTTTGATATTTGGGGAGCAAAATAACTGATGATGGTCGAAGTAGAGAGGATATAAAATGCAGACTGCCAATGGAAATGAAAGCGTTTCTGAAGAAGAGAAATTTGTTAACATCTAGTATAGATTTAAGTGTCAGGAATTCGTTTCTGAATGTATTTGTATGGAGTGTAGCCATGTATGGAAGTGAAACGTGAGTGATAAATAGTTTAGACAAGAAGAGAATGGAAGCTTTCGAAATGTGGTACTGCAGAAGAATGCCGAAGTTTAGATGGGTAGATCACGTTACTAATGAGGAGGTACTGGATGGATATGGGGAGAAGAGGAATTTGTGGCAGAACTTGACTAGAAGAAGGGATCGATTGGAAGGACTTGTTCTGAGGCATCAAGAGACCCCCAACTTAGCACTGGAGGGCAGCGTGGAGGGTAAAAATCGTAGAGTGAGACCAAGAGATGAATACACTAAATATATTCATCAGGATGTAGGTTGCAGTAGGTAGTTGAAGAAGCTTGCACAGGATAGAGTAGCATGCAGAGCTACATCAAATCAGTCTCTGGACTGAAGACCACCACCACAACAACGACAATAAAATAAGATCGCTCGGAAAGATTTACACTGGGGTGACAAAAGTCATGGAATACCTGCTAATATCGTGTCGGACTTCCTTATGGCGTAGTGCAGCAACTCGACGTGGCATGGACTCAACAACTCGTTGGAAGTCCCCTGCAGAAATACAAACCATGCTACCTCTGTAGCCAAAAATGTTCACATGATCAGCTGATTTCGGCGATGCGGCATTTGCAAGACCTTACTCATAACAAGTAAGTCACTAATTGAAATATAGAGGACGATTCTGTGCTGTTACAAGCTTTCCAGAATGTGCAGTTTGAACCAATGGATCCTGGCCCCAAACTACCAAGTAGAAAGTTATAAGCGAAAATAGTTCTGATACTTCTGACAGCGGAATACGTCTATCGTTACTGTTATTGCTAAGATTGTAGTGTAGACAACTTTCAGAGGGTAGTGTAGACCAAAACAAAGGAAAAATACCTGGTAAACTTGAGCTCCAAAATTCATACCACTAAACTATGAACACTTGTCCTTCTTCGATATTGTGGAAAACATCTCTTGAACAAGTGCCCGTAGCTCTTAAGGTATGCATTCTAGAGCCACTTTTACTGGACATTTTCGTTTTGGTTTCGTCCATACTACGACCTCTGAAAGGTACCTGTCCTACAATCTTAGCAATAACAGATCCGGCAGACGTATTCCGCTCTCAGAGGTGTCAGAATGATTTTCGCTTATAACTTTCGAGCCAGTCGTTTCTGGCCAGGATTCCTTGCTTCAAATTGACAAGTTAATCCTTGTCCATCATCCCTGAAAGTTTGGAACGTCATCACGGAATCACATTGGATAGCTCCTGTTGCAGTAAACCCGACGAGAGCATCCTTGCATACTCCTCAACATTTAAAGAACACCGCTTCTGGGTTGGCATACCTACATGAGCACAAAACTCAATAAAAGTCGCACGGAACATTAGACTGTCTGATTTGAGTTTTACAATAAAATCTTTAGAGGGTTCCAGGAGAATAATAAATTGCGGATGGAAAACCTATGTGAAACTGTCATCCACTGAGACAACAGAAACAAGGTCTGTCACGGAGCAGCTAGTTCCATTTTCTTCATTGGAGGTCGCTCAACGACAACAGTGCGCTACTTTCTACCTACCGTCAGTCAGCGTACAAAATCACGTTTGCTACCGAAGGCGTGGCTAGAGGCAGGCGCCGGTACCTACAACTTTGACGCTCTGTAGTGCATTTGAAGATGTTTACAGATGCGGGCATCTATCCTCAATTTGTTTCTCGTGGCATCTCTTTACAACCACTCGAAGTTTGTCGGTATCATTTTGTAGCACTACGTATGGTGTAGTGCGTACAAGTGCAGATATTTCTGTGAGGAGTGAGAACGTTGTACTGTACAGCACTACATCAGTGTTTAAGTTATTTGCAAAATAATAATTATGGCTATTACAAGTCATATGTTTTTATGTTGGTTAGTAGCTCCAACTACACGTGGTACCAACAAGCTATTAATGCCTATTTTCCCTGGACAGCAGGTCAGTCGTTAAAGTGTGGACACGTGGACACAAGACGGTTAACCTATACTGACAGTCATACTCCACCTAGAGGTGCAGCTATGACAGTGCAGAAAACATCAGATCTCAAAGTTTCTGATGTGTTTGTGGGAAGATTGATGAATGTAGGAAAAAAAACATAACACTGATCTGTGTGCATATTAAGGTACTACATATAAAAATATTTTCAGCCATACCTGTAAAACCCTGTGTGTGTGTGTGTGTGTGTGTGTGTGTGTGTGTGTGTGTGTGTGTGCGTGTGTGTGTGTTTTTGTGTGCCTGTTTTGCAAGAATTAAGCGAGTAAGCCAGTCCGTCCTAAAACTGACTTAGTGAGCTGCCGCATAGAAATTCATCTTACCTCTTGTATGGAGATACTCTCGTAGTTTCATGTCCCCTTGCCCCTATTGGAACCCTAGGAGCGCAATCGGAATCTATAAGTGCAGTGCAAATAGTTTTTACACGGGATGCCATTACAGTGCGTTTATTATTTAAGAAACACCATAAAATGAACTTGTTCACACTGGTTATAAGCTAACTATTGACGTTACGAGAGCATGGTCTACTACATGACTTGATCGATCCTATCGACGACCGCCGACCGTGGTGCATAGTATGTAACTTGATCGGTATAGTTCGTACAAGATCCCGCAACTCAGAAAGCCACAATTTGACGCCTTTGGCTCGGCTGGCCGTAGGAAGCACGACTGCGTCTCCATGGCATGGTTGCCTGTTTGCTTCACACGTTAGCGTCACACTGAGCCTTCTGGCTGTGAGCATTCCCTATTAAAGGGCTACGCTATTTGTTGGCTGACGACGTTGAAACCGTCATCAGTACATCTACACTCCTGGAAATTGAAATAAGAACACCGTGAATTCATTGTCCCAGGAAGGGGAAACTTTATTGACACATTCCTGGGGTCAGATACATCACATAATCACACTGACAGAACCACAGGCACATAGACACGGGCAACAGAGCATGCACAATGTCAGCACTAGTAGTGTATATCCACCTTTCGCAGCAATGTAGGCTGCTATTCTCCCATGGAGACGATCGTAGAGATGCTGGATGTAGTCTTGTGGAACGGCTTGCCATGCCATTTCCACCTGGTGCCTCAGTTGGACCAGCGTTCGTGCTGGACGTGCAGACCGCGTAAGATGACGCTTCATCCAGTCCCAAACATGCTCAATGGGGGACAGATCCGGAGATCTTGCTGGCCAGGGTAGTTGACTTACACCTTCTAGAGCACGTTGGGTGGCACGGGATACATGCGGACGTGCATTGTCCTGTTGGAACAGCAAGTTCCCTTGCCGGTCTAGGAATGGTAGAACGATGGGTTCGATGACGGTTTGGATGTACCGTGCACTATTCAGTGTCCCCTCGACGATCACCAGAGGTGTACGGCCAGTGTAGGAGATCGCTCCCCACACCATGATGCCGGGTGTTGGCCCTGTGTGCCTCGGTCGTATGCAGTCCCGATTGTGGCGCTCACCTGCACGGCGCCAAACACGCATACGACCATCATTGGCACCAAGGCAGAAGCGACTCTCATCGCTGAAGACGACACGTCTCCATTCGTCCCTCCATTCACGCCTGTCGCGACACCACTGGAGGCGGGCTGCACGATGTTGGGGCGTGAGCGGAAGACGGCCTAACGGTGTGCGGGACCGTAGCCCAGCTTCATGGAGACGGTTGCGAATTGTCCTCGCCGATACCCCAGGAACAACAGTGTCCCTAATTTGCTGGGAAGTGGCGGTGCGGTCCCCTACGGCACTGCGTAGGATCCTACGGTCTTGGCGTGCATCCGTGCGTCGCTGCGGTCCGGTCCCAGGTCGACGGGCACGTGCACCTTCCGCCGACCACTGGCGACAACATCGACGTACTGTGGAGACCTCACGCCCCACGTGTTGAGCAATTCGGCGGTACGTCCACCCGGCCTCCCGCATGCCCAGTATACGCCCTCGCTCAAAGTCCGTCAACTGCACATACGGTTCACGTCCATGCTGTCGCGGCATGCTACTAGTGTTAAAGACTGCGATGGAGCTCCGTATGCCACGGCAAACTGGCTGACAGTGACGGGGGCGGTGCACAAATGCTGCGCAGCTAGCGCCGTTCTACGGCCAACACCGCGGTTCCTGGTGTGTCCGCTGTGTCGTGCGTGTGATCATTGCTTGTACAGCCCTCTCGCAGAGTCCGGAGCAAGTATGGTGGGTCTGACACACCGGTGTCAATGTGTTCTTTTTTCCATTTCCAGGAGTGTATTATACCACAGGTGGCATGTGTCATCATCGGACCAAAATCGGCGTCGTCTTTCCCGGTGTATTAATTTATTTTTCCCGCAGCGTATGTTCGTTTCGCTTGAAAATGGCTACAGATCCGAAGTAGGGAAAAATTAAGAATTATGACAGCCACTGCAGCAGATAATTGAGCTTCAAAAAAATGGAAATGCGACCTCCCACGCAGGCGGCGTCAGCACAGAGGTGTGGCACGGTACGAGGACCGTGGCGGCTGAAATACCATTAGGGGTCCGCGGAGGGTATCCACCATACGAGCTTTCCCTGATAACGGTAGATTGCGGGGGCGGCCCGAATGGAATGGAGCCACTAATAAAGGTGTGGAGAGAGCAGTTCGCCCGCTTTTTGCCGAAGCGTAATTGGCGCCCACGCAGCTGCGAAGTGTGTTAATCGCACAGCAGACTGGCGGTGGACTCGGAAGCGGGCGCCGCCCACGCGCCACTTGAGCGGCGGAACTAATCGGCGCTGCCCGCCACGCGCTGAGCGCCGGCGCTGGCGTCGCGTTTTGGTGCGGCTCTGCAGAGGGATGCCCGCCGCACCGCGCTGCCCACGCGGTGCCGCCCACGGCCGGGGGAGGCGCGCGGGGTTGTTGCCTCCGAGGGGCTGCCGGCGCGGGGGCGTTGCCTCTGGCCGCCGCGCGCGATCCGTCCCGGCCGACTAAAAGGCCTCTGCCAGCAATTCATGTCGCAATTAAAAGCTTAAAAGCGGGACTGCATCTGCTGTTAAGTGCCACATAGAGATCACAAAAGGGCTCTCTCTCTCTCTCTTTCTGTGTGCATGCGTGTGCGCGCACACGTTTGTGTGTGTGTGTGTGTTAAATGGTTCAAATGGCTCTGAGCACTATGGGTCTTAACTTCTGAGGTCATCAGTCCCCTAGAACTTAAAACTACTTAAACCTAACTAACCTAAGGACTTTGAACATAGCTGCTAAGGTTCGGTGACCGTGTCAGAATTATATTGTAACAAATAAGCCTCCGGTCACAAATATTAAGTCAAAATTGACCTGGTTTCGACGCTACTATGACCATCGTTTTCAGAATTATACTAACTTGCCTAAAACATTAGGTATATAGTACATTAATAAAATTAAAGTTTGTACTGACTCGAAAAGATGCAGTACTTACATGTCACATATTAAAAAGATCTAAGCTGGAAAGGCGACGTCATGAACACTTGTGAGATGGCGAGCCGCTAAGGGCTGCTCTTATTGTGAACAAGCGTTGCAACAAGACGAGCAGCCCTTAGCGGCTCGCCATCTCACAAGTGTTCATGACGTCGCCTTTCCGGCTTAGATCTTTTTTAATATGTGACTTGTTAGTACTGCATCTTTTCGAGTCAGTACAAACTTTAATTTTATTAATGTACTATATACTTAATGTTTTATGCAAGTTAGTCTAATTCTGAAGACGACGCTCATAGTAGCGTCGAAACCAGGTCCATTTTGACTTAATATTTGTGACCGAGGGCTTATTTGTTTCAGCTAACCTAAGGACATCACACACATCCATGCCCGAGGCAGGATTCGAACCTACAACCGTAGCGGTCTCGCGGCTCCATACTGCAGCGCCTAGAACCGCTTGGCCACTCCGGCCTGCGCGCGCGCGCGCGCGCGCGCGTGTGTGTGTGTGTGTGTGTGTGTGTGTGTGTGTGTGTGTGTGTTAGCTCTGGGGAGCATCATACAGAGTATCCAAATCTTCTAGGGCCGAAGACAACATCATAGATTCAGCACAAACTCGCTGGACAAAGTATTAATCACCCACTTAAAGACACACTGTAAGTTGGCTGTATAGGTTTCTTTTTATTGGTATAGGTTTCTTTTTATTGGTGACGCCACGTAGCGCTCTGTATGAAAATCACTGGCTGTGCTTTGTGCAGTCTGTGGCTGGTTTGCATTGTTGTTCACTATTGTAGTGTTGGGCAGTTGGCTGGTAACAGCGCGTAGCGTTGCGCAGTTGGAGGTGAGCCGCCAGCAGTGGTGGGTGTGGGGAGAGAGTGGCGGAGTTTTGAGAGTGGATGATCTGGACGTGTGTCCATCAGAGACAGTAAATTTGTAAGACTGGATGTCATGAACTGATATATATTATGACTTTTGAACCCTGTTAAGGTAAATACATTGTTTGTTCTTTACCAAAATCTTTCATTTGCTAACTATGCCTATCAGTAGTTAGTGCCTTCAGTAGTTAGAATCTTTTATTTAACTGGTACTATTGACGCTTGCTGTATTGCAGTAGTTTGAGTAACGGAGATTTTTGTGAGTTAAGTGATTCATGAAAGGTATAGGTTATTGTTAGTCAGGGCCATTCTTTTGTAGGGATTATTAAAAGTCAGTTTGCGTTGCGCAAAAAATATCGTATGTCAGTTTAAGCACAGGCATTTATAATTTTTCTAAGGGGACGTTTCAACACAACGTTCCCTTTGGGGCGCAGTATATGGTGTAGAATTGGCACCAAATGACTGTGTTATCCTTCACCGCTGACGTAAGTCGTGGGAGTGGACTGATGAGTAGGACGTCCCAGTTGGTGTATGGAATCAGCGAAGTAGTATACCGGGGTCGGACAAGCATATGGAAATAGCGCAAGGAACGCTTGCTTGATCATAAATGCTGATGCTAGCCAAGCATGCAGGTTGCGCTATTGCGTAATGGTGTAATGGAAAATCAAAAAGTTTCCTTTAGAAAGCCGTACAATCCAGAAGCGGTATGACAATCAGACAAAATCGCCGTGAAGATTGAGGAAATCACCCCACCGGCGCACGAGGTTGACGATACCCGATTGGCAAAACATGTGCTGCTGGGTGAAGAAGTCCGCAACTACCTGTTACATATCCTTGTCCAACTAGAACTGTCGACCATTAAAGGTCTTTTTTAAGGGACCAAAGGTGTGGTAATCCCATGAGGGGAGATCAGGTGACTTGAGTGTCTCCCACTACTGTTGGTGTAACTTTCTGCTGTCCTTCCAGATCGCTAGCTGTCTTGCGTTCAACTAAAACCATTCCACAACGGTGTTTTTCGACAGATATGTTGCCCCATATACATTCTTCATACTCCAATGGACGTCTACCGCTGTTTGTCCTTCGGCAACCAAGAAAATAATAACAAGACGCAACTTGAAAGCATTTACTAATAACGTCGTCACAGTTCAGTTCTCCGCATTTGCCGCAAGTACGTCGGGAAGACACAATGCCATATTAATTGCTTGCCTACATGCCAGTGCCTACATACCCACATCGAAGTCGCACTACGTTTGTATATATCCTGCAGCAACACCCTGAAATAAAAAACTTTTTTATAGCCCCTTACAGAGACAGGCAAAATAATGTGAACACCTACATTTACTTGGGAATCGTTTATTAATAAGGGATTGGGCCCCGTAATACAGCTGCGATTCTTCTTGTAATACTGGCTCATAATGATTGTAAAGTCTCCAGTGGAATGTTATGCCACTATTCGGATCGAACCTCTTCTAACTCCTGTAGTGACTAGGTTGGCGGAAATCTGCTCCGGAGTCTGCGCTTCAATACCGCCCACAAGGGTTCGATAATGTTCAAGTCCGGAGACTGTGCTGGTAAGGGAAGACGCTGTAGTTCAGCTGCATGCTCCTCATACGACGATTTTACTGTCCTGGCTGTGTGAATGGCTAGATTATAGTCCTGAACTATGGCATCGTTGTTGGGAAACAACATTTGAATCATGAGGTGCACCTGATCACCAAAAATGTTCACATAATCGTTGGTTGCAACACGGCCTCTGAAGTAATGATGGGACCAGCAGAATACCATGATATGGCTACCTACACCATAGCACCTCCATGCTTAACCGTTGGAATCACGCTATTAGGAATGTAAGCTTCTTTTGGTGTTCTCCAGACGTAAACCCGGCCCGATGTTGGAAATAATGAAAACGTTGACTCGTCGGACCATATGACGTGTTTCCATTGATCTGGCGTCTAGGAATTATGCTTCTGACACCACGTTTTACGCATCTTTGTGTTGGTTGTCGTCACTAATGGGTTTCGGTACAGCAGCTCGCCCATCAGTGTTCGCTTTATGGAGATCTCAGCGGACAGGGTCGAGAGATACGAACATGGCTATTGAGCTCTGCAGTCACTTTAGCCGCTGTAGTTTTATGTTGTTTAGACGTGCGACGATCTCTGTCCCACTATTACGATTCCACGATGATGTATTTCCATGTTTTGTGTACGCTGTCATTACTGTTGAAACAACTGCTCTTGAAACATCCAAAAAGTTGGCTGTCTTGGTTACGGATGCTCTGGATAATCGGGCCTCCGCTATGTGCCCTCTTTGAAACACTCTGTTAAGCCTTTCATTGCACGTCGACCTTGGCCCCTGAATGCAAATGCGAAGTGTGCACTACTCGTAAACAACCTGCACTGATGCCTAGTCTGTACTGAACACTCACAGTCCAGCGCGACACGTGCCTTACCTACGTTGTTGACAGTCAAACACAACCATCCCATTACTACCACTGTACACATTATTTTGCCTGACCCCTATACAGGGTATTACAAAAAGGTACGGCCAAACTTTCAGGAAACATTCCTCACACACAAAGAAAGAAAATATGTTATGTGGACATGTGTCCGGAAACGCTTACTTTCCATGTTAGAGCTCATTTTATTACTTCTCTTCAAATCACATTAATCATGGGATGGAAACACACAGCAACAGAAACGTACCAGCGTGACTTCAAACACTTTGTTACAGGAAATGTTTAAAATGTCCTCCGTTAGCGAGGATACATGCATCCACCCTCCGTCGCATGGAATCCCTATGCGCTGATGCAGCCCTGGAGAATGGCGTATTGTATCACAGCCATCCACAATACGAGCACGAAGAGTCTCTACATTTGGTACCGGGGTTGCGTAGACAAGAGCTCTCAAAAGCCCCCGTAAATGAAAGTCAAGAGGGTTGAGGTCAGGAGAGCGTGGAGGCCATGGAATTGGTCCACCTCTACCAATCCATCGGTCACCAAATCTGTTGTTGAGAAGCGTACGAACACTTCGACTGAAATGCGCAGGAGCTCCATCGTGCATGAATCACATGTTGTGTCGTACTTGTAAAGGCACATGTTCTAGCAGCACAGGTAGAGTATCCCGTATGAAATCATGATAACGTGCTCCATTGAGCGTAGGTGGAAGAATATGGGGCCCAATCAAGACATCACCAACAATGCGTGCCCAAACGTTGACAGAAAACTGTGTTGATGACGTGATTGCACAACTGCGTGCGGATTCTCGTCAGCCCACACATGTTGATTGTGAAAATTTACAATTTGATCATCAGAATCGAGGAAGTACTACAGTACATACTGACGAAACTAAAATGAGCTCCAACATGGAAATTAAGCGTTTCCGGACACATGTCCATATAACACCTTTTCTTTATTTGTGTGTGAGGAATGTTTCCTGAAAGTTTGGCCGTACCTTTTTGTAACACCCTGTATACTGGAGCACGAACGGCTCCTGGGCCATGTCCTCGATACAGTGCAAGTGTCACTGGCAGTAACAACAGTCGTCTGTGTAGTGCTGGCTGCACTATGCCGGAGATAAGTGAATTCGAACTTGGGTAAATTGTTGATGCTCGTATTGCGGGTGCTTCAGTAACCAAAGGAGCCGAAGTGTTTAGTGTTTCAAGAGATACATCATCGAAGATTATACCGCATAAGGGGAAAGCAGGTAACATCATCTACTAAGTCACAACGCGGACGAAAGTGTGTGTTGAGGGTTCGCGACGGACGGTCATTGAACAGGACTGTGACGAAACTAAGAGGACGACAACTGCCAAAGTCACTGCAGAAATGGTTGTCGCACTCGCGAACCATGTCAACACCAAAACAACACGAAGGGAGCTCCAGGAGTAGGAAATCGCGGGTCAAACTGGAATTCCAAAAGCACTCATCAGTGATACAAATGTCCGTAAGAGGAGAACGTCTGGCCGATGGCACAATACCTGGGCTATGGAGAGGAATTTCATTTGATTGGACGAGTCTTGTTTCGCACTGTTTCTGGCCGAGTTTACGTCCCAACTGTGAGAAATAGTGGGTATTTGGTGATGATTTGGGCAGCTAGGTCGTGGTAATCTCACAATACCTGGGCTATGGAGAGGAATTTCATTTGATTGGACGAGTCTTGTTTCGCACTGTTTCTGGCCGAGTTTACGTCCCAACTGTGAGAAATAGTGGGTGTTTGGTAATGATTTGGGCAGCTAGGTTGTGGTAATCTCTAGGCCCCTTTTGGCTGACCAGGTCCATCCCATGGCATAATGCTTGTTTCCTCATGGTGGTGTTGTGTTCCAAGACGACAGGGCTCCTGTTCAGACAGCTCGCATTGTGCAGGGCTGATTTTGTGAGTACGAGCACGCAGTAGCACGAAGGTGTTTTGCGACAAGAACTGCGTCCCTGTAGTATGTTCATCGCAATTGCCAACTGTTACCGACAACTGAGACATCTTGCTGTTGCAACATAAGAAAAGTGACCAACGGAACTGCATAAAGTCTTGCCACTATACGAGAGCGGCCGTCGACACTCTGTTAATTTCGCAAAAGAACCTGTGCAGAAGCTTGGCTAGAAAACAGTCCCTGCCGCACTTACTTTTCTGGTTTAGCGCCTTCAAATGTTTACCTTTCTCACTGCTTATCGACCAGCACTATATACATGAATTGAAGACATCTTCTTCTCCGAATCAGTAGCTTTCTACGAGCGTCGAATCCAGGAAGTCTCTGGGTATCATATAGATTCATTTAATACGAGATAATATTCGGTTGATAATTATAATCTCTCTTCTGTTTTTCTGCTATATTCAATAAAATAACGAGAAGCGCTCTAAAAATATGCCCTGTTCAGATACAAATGAATTACTACTTGCCATGATAGCCTTACCAAAAATGTCACATTTAATAAAGTATGCAGTATCTTTAATACGAGTCTATCAAAAACGTAATGCATTAGCAACATATTACTAACGTTTGGGCCCGATATGTTGTATGCCTACGTGAAGTCCTGTATCGTACCAAAGAAGCGTTTAGCGATTACCTGGCAGTGAGAGTAGATCCAACAAGAAGTCCAGTTAACAAATTAGTCGATGGGACACATAATCAATCAAACTATGTGTTCACAAATAAACTGAAAAGTGTGTCATATAAATAAAGAAAAGTATTTTAACAAGGGCGCAATGCCACAATTTCTTAAATTTTTCTCCTTTAGATACATGGTGTACAAGATCAAGTTGCCGGCCAGTGTGACCGAGCGGTTCTAGGCACTTCAGTCCGGAACCGACTGCTATGGTCGCAGGTTCGAATCCTGCCTCGGGCATGGATGTGTGTGATGTCCTTAGGTCAGTTAGGGAGTTCTAAGTTCTAGGGGACTGATGACCACAGATGTTAAGCCCCATAGTGCTCAGAGCCATTTGAACCATTTGGAGATCAAGATTGCGGTAAGACTTACACTTTAGATTTCTCTTTTCATTGGTGACCTGGAAGGCTGAAGCTTGGTAAGAGAAGAAGTATAAAGCAGTCAAATTGTCTAGGTCTCCAGCGAGATTAAAACGTAGAACTAATTCATCTACCCTTCATGAAGCAGTCACCTAATCACTGCGGTAGCGAACCAATACTACCTTGCGGTATGTTCTCATTGCCACAGGGATCGACAACACAGATAATTCACAATGATAAATTTGAGATTAGTTATGAATTCTACGTATAACGACTTTCCTGGAGTTAAGTAATGAATTTGACAACCCAGTGTTACGTCTTAAGTCAGAATCACCCAGCTTATTTGTTGGAATTAGAAAATGAAATTAGTAGGACAGTTCAGAATTAATCCAGGAAACAAATGGATGGTCACATAGTCGCCAATCGCATTCTACATTGTTTCAATTCTCCATCGGACTTGCGACAGGAAGAAAACGTTTGCCCGGGCGATGTGTTCAGCCGGTTAGCTTGGGAAGGTCACATTTCGGAGACTCTACATGCCGGCTGCCGGTGCGCTGACTGGGAGCCGAAATGCATAAGCATAGCTCAGTGAGCTTTATTAGGATCTTTATAACTGTGATTTGTGTCTAAAGCTTAGTTGTGAATAACAACCAGATGCGTCGACTGCAACTCTAACATCATAAATAAAGAGATGGGGAATTATTTGCGCAAGCCTTATCTTCAGTAACTGTTGCAGCTACTTTTTTTATGTCGTCTTTACTCCAAACTAAAAATCTCATTTACCGGACGTGATTAGCTTTTTTAGCATCACCAGTCTCTATATTTTTAATATTAAACAATTAAAAACAATCTTCGTTATGAATATTTTCATAGGCGCCACCTGTGACACATAATAAATCAAGTGAAAAGACAGCATGTATATAACTGATTACAGAACGCGAACATCCACAAACAAATATTGCAAGCTGCAAATAAGATATTATGTGGATGCCGTTTATAGCAACATCGGTTTTAACGACGTATTGGTTGTTGTTGTTGTTGTTGTCTTCAGTCCTGAGACTGGTTTGATGCAGCTCTCCATGCTATTCTATCCTGTGCAAGCTGCTTCATCTCCCAGTACATACTGCAACCTACATCCTTCTGAATCTGCTTAGTGTACTCATCTCTCGGTCTCCCTCTACGATTTTTACCCTCCACGCTGCCCTCCAACGCTAAATTTGTGATTCCTTGATGCCTCAAAACATGTCCTACCAACCGATCCCTTCTTCTAGTCAAGTTGTGCCACAAACTTCTCTTCTCCCCAATCCTATTCAATACCTCCTCATTAGTTACGTGATCTATCCACCTTATCTTCAGTATTCTTCTGTAGCACCACATTTCGAAAGCTTCTATTCTCTTCTTGTCCAAACTAGTTATCGTCCATGTTTCACTTCCATACATGGCTACACTCCAAACAAATACTTTCAGAAACGACTTCCTGATACATAAATCTATATTAGATGTTAACAAATTTCTCTTCTTCAGAAACGCTTTCCTTGCCATTGCCAGTCTACATTTTATATCCTCTCTACTTCGACCATCATCAGTTATTTTACTTCCTAAATAGCAAAACTCCTTTACTACTTTAAGTGTCTCATTTCCTAATCTAATTCCCTCAGCATCACCCGACTTAATTTGACTACATTCCATTATCCTCGTTTTGCTTTTGTTAATGTTCATCTTATATCCTCCTTTCAAGACACTGTCCATTCCGTTCAACTGCTCTTCCAAGTCCTTTGCCGTCTCTGACAGAATTACAATGTCATCGGCGAACCTCAAAGTTTTTACTTCGTCTCCATGAATTTTAATACCTACTCCAAATTTTTCTTTTGTTTCCTTTACTGCTTGCTCAATATACAGATTGAATAACATCGGGGAGAGGCTACAACCCTGTCTCACTCCTTTCCCAACCACTGCTTCCCTTTCATGCCCCTCGACTCTTATTACTGCCATCTGGTTTCTGTACAAATTATAAATAGCCTTTCGCTCCCTGTATTTTACCCCTGCCACCTTTAGAATTTGAAAAAGAGTATTCCAGTCAACATTGTCAAAAGCTTTCTCTAAGTCTACAAATGCTAGAAACGTAGGTTTGCCTTTTCTTAATCTTTCTTCTAAGATAAGTCGTAAGGTCAGTATTGCCTCACGTGTTCCAACATTTCGACGGAATCCAAACTGATCCTCCCCGAGGTCTGCATCTACCAGTTTTTCCATTCGTCTGTAAAGAATTCGCGTTAGTATTTTGCAGCCGTGGCTTATTAAACTGATAGTTCGGTAATTTTCACATCTGTCAGCACCTGCTTTCTTTGGGATTGGAATTATTATATTCTTCTTGAAGTCTGAGGGTATTTCGCCTGTCTCATACATCTTGCTCACCAGCTGGTAGAGTTTTGTCATGACTGGCTCTCCCAAGGCCGTCAGTAGTTCTAATGGAATGTTGTCTACTCCGGGGGCCTTGTTTCGACTCAGGTCTTTCAGTGCTCTGTCAAACTCTTCACGCAGTATCGTATCTCCCATTTCGTCTTCATCTACATCCTCTTCTATTTCCATAATATTGTCCTCAAGTACATCGCCCTTGTATAAACCTTCTATATACTCCTTCCACCTTTCTGCCTTCCCTTCTTTGCTTAGAACTGGGCTGCCATCTGAGCTCTTGATATTCATACACGTGGTTCTCTTCTCTCCAAAGGTCTCTTTAATTTTCCTGTAGGCAGTATCTATCTTACCCCTAGTGAGATAAGCTTCTACATCCTTACATTTGTCTTCTAGCCATCCCTGTTTAGCCATTTTGCACTTCCTGTCGATCTCATTTTTGAGACGTTTGTATTCCTTTTTGCCTGCTTCATTTACTGCATTTTTATATTTTCTCCTTTCATCAATTAAATTCAATATTTCTTCTGTTACCCAAGGATTTCTAGCAGCCCTCGTCTTTGTACCTACTTTATCCTCTGCTGCCTTCACTACTACATCCCTCAGAGCTACCCATTCTTCTTCTACTGTATTTCTCTCCCCTATTCCTGTCAATTGTTCCCTTATGCTCTCTCTGAAACTCTGTACAGCCCCTGGTTCTTTCAGTTTATCCAGGTCCCATCTCCTTAATTTCCCACATTTTTGCAGTTTCTTCAGTTTTAATCTACAGGTCATAACCAATAGATTGTGGTCAGAGTCCACATCTGCCCCTGGAAATGTCTTACAACTTAAAACCTGGTTCCTAAATCTCTGTCTTACCATTATATAATCTATCTGATACCTTTTAGTATCTCCAGGGTTCTTCCACGTATACAACCTTCTTTCATGATTCTTAAACCAAGTGTTAGCTATGATTAAGTTGTGCTCTGTGCAAAATTCTACTAGGCGGCTTCCTCTTTCATTTCTTAGCCCCAATCCATATTCACCTACTATGTTTCCTTCTCTCCCTTTTCCTACACTCGAATTCCAGTCACCCATTACTATTAAATTTTCGTCTCCCTTCACTATCTGAATAATTTCTTTTATTTCATCGTACATTTCTTCAATTTCTTCATCATCTGCAGAGCTAGTTGGCATATAAACTTGTACTACTGTAGTAGGTGTATTGGTTATAACAGAGAAATATAACGGTCCCTTCTAAATCTTATGTAAACGCTACATCTAAAAAAATCGCTTAGTACGACATCGCTTATTGCGACTTATCGTATAAAAAGACGTATTTTTATTACAGTTTCGGAGAAATGTATTTGTCGTAACGTCCAATGTTAATTTTTGTTTGTTACGTATTTGGAAATTAGTAACAACAAAGTAACTCTAATTTTCAAGGTCTTGTTTTCTGTAGATTGTTAGCTTCAAATTAGCAAGTATGCTAAACAGTCAATGCAAGCATTGCTCTAAAGATATCACGAGAAAAGAGCAAAGTATTGAATATTGAAGAAAGGTTACACATAAAATAGTGATTAGACTGGTTCAGAAGGCTCTGAGCACATCTTAGGTCATCAGTCCCCTAGAACTTAAAACTGCTTCAACCTAACTAAGGACATCACACACATCCATGCCCGAGGCAGGATTCGAACCTGCGACCGTAGCGGACGCGCAGTTCCAGACTGAAGCGCCTAGAACCGCTCGGCCACACCGGCCGGCGGTGATTAGAAAATGGGAAACAAACATACGTCTGCATCGCGAAGAAACTGTGTGTCTCGTACTCAACGATTTTTGCAATTTAGAAGGAGAGAGAGAAAACAGTCTCCTTTCGAACGCGATATTGAAGAAGCTTTACTTATATGATTTAAGCGGCAAAAACCAAATAATGTGCCGACCAATGGAACTTTTCTTCAAGCGAAAGCCATTTAATTCGGTTGTTTGTTGGGAAATCCGAACTTCAATCGTTCTTCATCTCGGCTGCAACGGTTCCGAGCTCGTCATGATATTATTGGCGAAGCTGCCGGCGTAGCTGATGGCGTAGCAGGCGAGTGGCTGTTTAAGAAGTGGCCTGTTTTGTGTGAAGTTTAAGAGCCAAATGATGTATTCAATGCAGACGAAATTCGCTGTTTCACAACGTGACCCCAGATAAGACACTGAAATTCAAAGGTGATCAGTGTTCAGGTGGCAAAATGTCTAAGTCAAAAATCACAGTTATGGTTAATGCAAACATGACAGTATCATGTAAGGTAAAGTTTTTGGTGATCGGAAAATCGAGGAAACATAGATTTTTAAAAACCTTCACCCCCTATCTATAGTTTATGAAAACAACGCAAAATCTTGGGTGGCATCTGATATTTTTGAAAAGTAGTCGCGTTAACTGTAATTCTATGCTGAAACAAAAGAAACGAAAAAATATTTACTTGGCCGATAGCAGTCCTGCTCATACAATGGTAGGCAATCTACCAATGCATAAAGCTTGTGTTTTTATCTCTAAACGTCACTTCAGTTTTACAACTTATGAACGATGAAGTAAAAGAAAACCTCTGAATATTCAGTGCAGGAAACTTCAGGTGATGAGCATGTTACAAAAAACCGAAGAAGGTAATGAAACAGTTTTTAACGTTCTTTATGCAATTTTAATGATATCGAAGGCGTGGGAAAATATCACTCAAAAGACAGTTGTCAATGTTTTAAACATGCACGATTCAAAGATGATGGCGATGATGAATGTCAGGATGACATTTCTCTGGAGGAATCAGTGCAAGACCTTTGCCCATATTTGTCAAGATGTGAAACAGAAATCTTCGCCCAGGTGGAGAACAATCTTAATGTGTACGCCTCAGCGAATGAAGAAGCCAAGAAGAAACTGTAGCCTAGATCTAAAGCCAACATATGATCGACGAACATGAAAATAGACTAGAAGAACAGTTTGTTGTGCCATCACTTATTGAAACTTACAGTGCAGTGAAAATTTTACAAAAATTTCTTATTCCCAAAGAAGAGTTTAATACAAATGGCAGTACCGAGGCAATAAAACGAATGCATCATCAAATGCAAAATGCATACGCAGATCTTAAATGCAAATAGCAAAGATAACTGATTACCTTAAGTATACTAATGTACACGTTACTGTACAACATATTAAAGTTAAAGCAGCTGGTTAAAAAAACTGAACAACCTGTCTTTGCTGCTATTGTAGTGTACTAGAAAGTTAAATTGCAGTAGCCCTATGTGTTGTTTTTGTACAGAAGTGAAATAATAATATTTTCGTTGTTAATGTTCTGTGGTTATGTGTGCTGAATATTTTCAATGTATTTGGTACAGCGTATCACAATTGTACAATATTTTAAAGAGAGAGACATATGTAATAGTGTAGGCCTCATGTAATTTATGTATAGAATACTGTCTTTTCATTTTGCTACTGTTGATTAACTTTTGTAATACAGTAACGGGAATGAAATTGTGTTACTCTCGACAAATATACTATACGACACAATGTTTTATCTTATTATCCAACACCGTGTTCGACGTTACTGAACAATTTACGGTGTTGCTACTTCTTTCTTCACTTATTAAAGGATTTTACATTTGCCTGGCATGTTATTGCTGTACATACTGCGTAGATATAAGAAAAATTCGTCTCAACCCCTCTCCACAAAAATTGTATTGTAAATACTCTAGATGTACTGTGTTTCTGCTACATTTTGAAATTTTAACTGTATGGCAGACTAAAATTTACAAATACGAAATTTGTGTCTCCACATCGTTAAGAATTGTTGAGATATTAAGCACCTTTATCATAGAAGCTGTCTGTGTCTACGTGCAGTCACGATCATACTGAATGAGAGTTACAGGACTACCAGAAAGTACGGAAATGTAGCAGAGGGGGTAGACACATTACGAATTCCAGTTAACAAATTATTCACTGCCGTAATTAAATGGTTCAAATGGCACTGAGCACTATAGGACTTAACATCTGAGGTCTTCAGTCCCCTAGAACTTAGAACTACTTAAACGTAACTAACCTAATGACATTAAACACATCCATGCCCGAGGCAGGATTCGAACCTGCGACCGTCGCGAAGTTCCAGACTGAAGCTCCTAGAACCGCTCGGCCACTGCGGTGGCTGCCATAATTAAGACAATAGAATTGCTTCATACAAAACTAAAAATTATCTCGGGAGAAGCAGAAAAAGCAGGCATAACGAGTGTTCAGATCTACAGGTTTTTCACCTTTAGATCTACAGTTCCATAGGGTACGTATTGAATCAAGGTAACAAGAACGCTTATGACGGAGAAGTTTTCTGAGGAAATATTTACTGATTATTGAACTTCCTGAGCGTAGCTTTGCACAGAAGAGGTAGAAATCTTAGCTCCAGCGAGATTTTGCCCGACAACTACCACAGTCTTCTTCTCACACGGTGAACACTTTACCACTCAGCTAGCAGACGACTGCCCCCTGATGGCCAAGAGGGATAACTCTCAACGTAAAATATGAAACTGGTTGTAGTTTCTGCTTTGTACAAACTTCCTGGGCTCAAAAACGTAAATTCGCTAACCCTGTGTCATCCCTTAATTGAGAGTCGTCCAGAATATTTACTCAAAATGATAAGAATATAGCACGATAATTCTCCGCTACTCCAGGAAGTAAGTCTAGAGTCACAGTGTTGCTAAACATATTCTGGGAAGTCTCTAACTAGTAGCAGGAAAAATACATTTCTGCACCTGAGCTGCTTCTTGAGCGTCTCCAACTTGTGTTGAAAAACATCGGGCAAGCAGCTGCCAAGTTGATCATATACGAACATGTCAATGAATTTTATTCGTATTTCTGTAAGCAGTGGTTAAAGGTAAAGAGCAGTGGCGAATAATTTTCTGATTCACCGACTGCAACCTCAACACCATAAATTAATACCAGGGGGAACTATGTGGTTAGATCTGGTCTCCAGTAGTCGTAATTATTTTTTTTCTGTCTTGTGCATACTGCAAAGGTGTAAGGCTCATTTGCCACACACAATTCTACAGCAGCTGTTCGTTTTGTCTTTTTAGCCCATACTTAATCTTCAACAGGAAAACGTTGTCCAATTAAATGTTAATTGCATCAACATCCCACGGCCCCACACACTACGCAGGCGCCCCATCTTGGTTGGTAAATCAAATATATACACTGTCTATTGTTCGTTTGTGAAAGTAAATTACTGTTGAAACTAAATCCCTCTGGTTAAGATTATTGCTGTAAGGCTTAATACTGACAACACCTTTAGTGACAGGTAGACAAAATCCTGATGATGCTTAATTGAACTGACAGCATTGAACCACATAATACGAAAAAATGCATTTGGAGTAGACGACATTGCCTCAAAATTATTAGAATCCAGGAGGGAAAATACCATGACAAAACTACTCTATCTGGTATGCAAATACGTGAGATAGGCGAAATACTGATGAATTCGAAATATCCTCAGACTTCAAGAGTAACGTAATGATTCCAGTTTCAAATGTGGCAGTTGCTGAGCGATGAAAATCTTACCGAACTATAGGTCTAATAAGTCATAAATAATAATTTCACAAATACTGACACGAATTATTTACAGAAGTATCCAAGCACTAGTAGAAGACAAGCTCAGAAAAGATCAGTTTGAATTCCGGAGAAATGTAAGAACACTTGAGGCAATACTGGCTCTCTCTCAGAACGTAGGTCGAAGAAAGGCAAACTTATGTTTCTAGCATTTGCCGATTATGAGAAGACATTTGACAGTATTGACTGGAAGGCACAATGAAATTCTGGAACTAGCAGATATAAAATACAGGGAGTGAAAGGTTATTAACAACTCGTGCAAAAACCCGCCGTAATTTACGGACATGAAGAGTCGTAGTTGTTGAGAACGTAGTGAAAGAGTGTTGTAGTCTGTTCCCGTTGTTATTCACTCTGTGCATTGAGCAACCATTACAGGATACCACGGGGAAATTTTGAAAGGAAATTAAAGGTCAGAGTAAATAAACGAAAACTTTTTAAGTTTCCCCGTGACATTGTAATTCTGTCGGTAACGGTAAAAAACTAAGAAGAGAGTCGAACGAAATGAAAAGTGTAACGAAATTCTGTGAAATGTTAAACATCAAAAGGAGTGGAACAAAGATAATGGAATGTAGTCGAATTAAACTTGGAGATGTTGAGTGAATTAGATTTGGAAATAAGACCCTAAAAGTAGTAGATTAGTTTTGTTATTTAGGCAGAAAAATAAGTGAAGATGGCCACGGTAGAGAGGATAGAAACATCGGGATGCAATAGCAAGATAAGCGCTTCTGAAAAAGATAAAGTAGTCTACAAAATGGCTCTGAGCACTATGGGACTTAACATCTGAGGTCATCAGTCCCCTAGAACTTAGAACTACTTAAATCTAACCAACCTAAGGACATCACACACATCCACGCCAGGCAGGATTCGAACCTGCGACCGTAGCGGTCGCGCGGTTCCAGACTGAAGCGCCTAAAACCGCTCGGCCACAACGGCTGGCGAAAGTAGTCTACATCTAATATAAATTTAAGTCTTCTCGGAAGGTATTTGTGTGAAATGTAACCTTGAACGGAACTATAAATAGTTCCGACAAGAAGAATATAGAATCTTCTGAAATGGAGTGCTTCAGAAGAATGTTGATGATTACATGGGTAGATCGAATATTGTGGAGTTATTGAGAAGAAAAGTAATTTATCCTACAACTTCATTAAAACTAAGGATCGTTTGATAGAACACGTCCTGAGGCATTGATGAATCGTCGACTTGGTAATGGAGGAAAGTGTGTGTGGGCGGAGAGGGGGAAGGGGGGTGGGCCAGTGAGAACAGTTGAGGAAGAACAAATCTGGAATACCGTAAACAGCTCCATGTGGATGCAGGCTACAGTACTTTTGTAGAGCTAAGGAGGATACGTATGTTGGGTTCGCGTAGAGAACTGCTTAAAATCAGTCTTCGGACTAAAGACAACAACGGCAATATGTGCATAATTCTCCGTTTAAGATTTCCTCACTCCACCTTTTTTTTTTCACACCCTACAGTTTCATGTCACACAGAATCCTCCAAAAATTTAAACGACAGAAAAGCAAAGGGTGGAGAAAAACCAACGATCGTTTGAGTTTTATAGTTTTATTAAGTACCATTTCACAGTATCATTTCATGTGAAGAATGTTCCAATACAATCTTTACAGAAAAATTGTAATTTTGAAAAATGTTGTGTGTGCTTGGCCATCCGATCTCCTTCTACAACATTAATACCTGCAAAGATAAGATAGAAGTTTGACTGCCAGAGTTGACGCTGATATCAACAAAAATTAGTTTTTGGTGAGTTGCTACATGTTACAAAAACATACTTCCTCTTCTGTACCAGTCTGTTTATCTGCGCTAAACAGTTTCATTTCTATGATGCACGTATTCCAACATCTCTTTCCCCCTAGACCTTCTACTCTCTGCAGGTCTCACATATGTCTTAATATGTGTCCTGTCACCTTGTTTTAATTAATGTTTTCCACTTGTTCCTTTCGTCATCGTTTCTGCAGCGATCCTTCTCACTTCTTATCTTATCAAACACTTAATTTTCATCATTCTTCTGTAAAATCGCCGCTAAAACAAAATGACTCTCTTCTTTTTCGGTTTTCAGTTTAAATGAGTCACAAAAATTGTCGAAGGTTCCTATGCAATGTTTTAGAATGGGCCATTCTGATAGTTAGAACACGTTAGGCATTTGTGTAATATTGTAAAACATTTAGGAGCATCCAGCATCTCGGCTTTCAGCAGTTGTTTTGAGCTTTTGTATAGTTTGTGATATCGTAGTGGGACATCGAAGTGAGATGTAGGCGGGAATGAATCAACAAAAATGTATTCTTATCTTGGGAATTTCCATGCAGGAATTTTCAGTAAAATTCTGAAAATTGAAAGATAGGTTGCAGTCTAAATTGTAACGTGCAGAACATGTGCAGTGACCATCAGTTTACTTGAGCACCAGCCGAAACATTTGTTATGCAAATTATAAGTGAAATTAACACATTAACTGTAGTAAGCAAAAAATTGCCGTAATGAGCTACTTTATAAGAGAAGATAATCCCGTAAAACAATGAAGAACTTCCCGAATTTCTGAAACCAGTTCTCATTGTCAGCTTTCACAAGATGGGCAACACTACTTTGAGCTCATACTGCACATCATCAGCAGATGAAATGAAATTAAAATTAACGTCACCGTTGAGCGATATTCAGCCACAAATAGAGACTGTTTAATGTAGTAGTCCGATTTAATAATTACACTTTCATAATTCTCATATGAAGTTTCTTATTCCCTAGAGTCTTCGCTGGTATGTGAAAATCAGGAAGTAACTGAAGAGGAGACATCTGCAAGTGAGAAGAGCTACACAGAAACTTCGCCCCATGCTCAGCTTGATGAACCTCTTACTGATATTTTGGTTTCCCTTCGTCTGGAGTGTAATGCAAGTTGACACGGCCTTTCATCAGACGCATTTTACCTTCACTGACAAAGCACTACGAGCAGATGGTACTATTCTTTCTATTGATTATTGAAGACTGAATGGACGTCCCGCTTAATGAAGACATATTATAGACAATACTGTCAAAGCTTTGTGTTACCTTCTCCCTTCATGTTGGCGGAGGAAGGAATCGATTTGGCGGTGCACACACCCGCTAGGTTCATTTCTTTTTTGTTCCTCATTTCTTTCTTGTTTTATTGCCGTAAGGGTATCATGGCAAGTAGTAATTCATTCGTATTAGACAGTTTCTCGTTAGTTTATTGAATGTAACAGAAAAACATCAGAGAGAAATTAATCATCAACAGTATATTCTCTCACATTAACTAGAATAATCTGACGATCCTCAGGCAGTTTTGATTCCACTCCTGCAGAAAGCTATTGGTTCGGAGATAAAGACGTCGTCAGTTCAAGTTTAAAATGCATTCTCGTCCACAAAGCATTTTCTTGATAGTTGCTCGATTAGGTAAACGTTCGAGAGCGCAAGATCAGAAGAATACGTGCAGTAGGAATTGCTTTTCTGGATAGGTTCTTTTGTCGAGTGAGCAGAGTGTAGATGGGCGTTCTCATACAGTAGCAACACTTGTTGTAGTTTCCTTGGTCATTTTTCTAATGTTGCGACAGGAAGACGTCTCAGTACTCGTAGTTGGCAACAGGCGGCAACTACAATCGACATACCCCTGGGATGCAATTCTTAACATAAAACACCTTTGTGCCACGAGATGTATAACATATATTTTGAGGATACACGATGGTCTTTGCTTCAGATATTTTTTGTTAGAGCCAACCATTATTTGCTGCCGATCGGAGTGGCCGTGCGGTTCTAGGCGCTACAGTCTGGAGCCGCGTGACCGCTACGGTCGCAGGTTCGAATCCTGCCTCGGGCATGGATGTGTGTGATGTCTTTAGGTTAATTAGGTTTAAGTAGTTCTAAGTTCTAGGGGACTGATGACCACAGCAGTTAAGTCCCATACTTCTCAGAGCCATTTGAACCATTTTTCATTGTTTGCTTTTTATGAAATTAACACACGGGGGTTCAAATTCATCCTGATCTAAGTTTTCGATTAAGGCAAATTCTGAGATCTTCCCTTTGATAACGCACAGTTGACTTCCTTCTCATCCTTCCTAACCACAGCTTCTGCTTCGTCTCTAATGATCTCGTAGTCGACGACACGTTTAACCCCAACCATCCTTTCCTTCTTTCTATTTCCCAAATATCACTCGATGGCCGCAAGTGTCGCACGAAGATTAAGTGGCCGCAGATCATCACATTTGCCAGTAATCCGGTAGACCAAATTGGTAAACTCGAAACACGCCATTCGTCGAAACCATTTAGTCTTCTGTAATGTGGCAAATAATTCACGTCGAATGTATCCTACTTGAAACGATAAAATTATTTTCTGACGTGGTGGCTTCGATGCAGCTACCCAGTCCACGGCAAAAAATGTTACCAGCCGCCTCCACTACCCTAAACCCTATGTTTAAGCCAAAGAGAATAAAAATGCACAAATTTTAGACTTTTTCCCACTTGGTTCGCCTTTTTGTAGCGCTTAAACAACAATCCCCATAAAAGTGCAACACTCAAAAGTCACCACAAGAACGATTTATAACCTCAAATAAAACACGACGATTGGTAAATATACTCATAGTAACCTGTATGTCAACAAACCAAACAAAATCTTCACGAACTTTTGCACTAACCTACCTTTGTCAGGAAAATTTTGGCCAGGTAAATTACAACATCGATATTCTTCATACGTTGTGGTGCACGAAGAAATGTCACGCCGCCATTTCCTACGCAAATATATGACCTGACATTCGGTTTAAACAGAAGAATGTGCTCAGCAACTGGCCATTACGATTACACTGCGCCAGATTTACCGCTAGACCGCCGGCCGCGGTGGTCTCGCGGTTCTAGGCGCACAGTCCGGAACCGTGCGACTGCTACGGTCGCAGGTTCGAATCCTGCCTCGGGCATGGATGTGTGTGATGTCCTTAGGTTAGTTAGGTTTAAGTAGTTCTAAGTTCTAGGGGACTGATGACCACAGCAGTTGAGTCCCATAGTGCTCAGAGCCATTTGAACCGCTAGACCATAAGTTCATACGACACACCAGAGGCTCAACTGGGTAGCAATATTCCTTGCGCATCCTACTCAGTTGCCAGATCGTGCAGCTGGGTGTCATGTGATTTTATTTAAGTGATTACAGATCAACTGGAAAATATGCATTGCGTAGCTGAGGCAACAAGTGATGCGAATGAACAAAGATACGAATGTTTCGAACAGGTTGTAATCAATCTGCAGGAAATTAGAATTCCCATCTAGTGTGGAGCATTTTTCGTTAGGACAAAATCATGAACAAGAATTCTATATAGTGTGGTGGTCTGTTGGGATGATTCTAGCTAGCTTCATATGCTTAAGAACTGTGTTCGAGTCACACATCAGGCTCCATTTTTAATAAACACCAGCAGACCCTGACCATCTTGATGTAAGATAAATGCTGGCCGCTGTGGCCGAGCGGTTCTAGGCGCTTCCGTCCGGAACCACGCGGCTGCTGCGGTCGTGGGGCACAACACCATTTTTCCGTTACTGATGGTCAAGTGTTTATGCAGCTTGGTCCCTCCAGTATTGGCTTTGGGTCATGTTTACGGATCAAACTTTGGTCTGTTTGTACCCTGATAATGGGAAACAAATTGTCTGGAGACAATTCGGTAATGTCCAACGCTGCAGCCGACATGTGTAACAAGGTGGTGGTGGAGTGATCTCCTGGGATGGCAGTACGGGGGCCAGCGTACAACTCTCGTGATTGTTAAGGACAATTTCACAGCTATACGGGGCAAGGACGAGATTCTGCACCCGATAATGGGGCCGTATCGCCAACATCTCGCTGGCATTTTCACCTTGATGGATGATAACTCGTGGGATCATCGTGCTGTTCTCGTGAGCACGTTGTTTCAGCATGATAGGATCACCAGAATGGAGAGGCCTAGCTGTTACCGGAACATAAACTGAATGGATAATGCGTGGGGTCGATTGAAAATAGCTGTTTCTAGTCGTCCACAACGACCGCTTTCTCTGCGCGATTTACGCAGAATAGACGTTGAAGAGTGGGACAGTTTGGACCAGAGCTGGCTTGATGATTTCATCGGTGGTGTGCCATGGCAGCCTGAAGCTGCATACAAGCAAGTATTGACGTTCCTTAGGAAAGCTGTGAAAAAGCTTCCATGCGAAACAGACGATTTTGTAGTTACACAAATGTTGTTTTCTTTTGTCATCTGGACACATTACAAGAACATATATGATTACCAATTTTTCTTTTCTTTGCCTTGAATTTCGAAATCAAGGGGTGATGCAGAACTTATGTTGATGTATGTATATTGATTTAGGCTTATTCTGTTCTAAACTTTAACTTAATAACTATATTATGAATTTTTCTTATTGGAGACAACTTTCTTCCGACGTGTAACTATGGAAGTACATCGTATAACTTTTACTTACTTAATTTAATGTTTATAACCATTTTTGCAACCAAATGACTTTTCTTACACGTTATACACTCATGTTCATAAGAAAGAACAGCACACCTTGAACAACTCGAGATAGGAAGTTCATTTTCACAGGATATGTACATCAATATGTTTTGCAGAAATGATTTGTATTTGAACCATTGTCGGCCCACGGGTTCGAGGTCAACATCGCCACCGCGGCACATCGCCCCTACCGGTAAAATGTGCCTGCGGTTCTCGTTTTCGCTATAAATGAAGGTAATGCATCAGTGTGACTTGGACAGACGTGCAGGATGCCTTGCAGATGTATTCGCGAACCGTACCATCAAGTCAGTAAGCCTGAAAGAGGGCGTATTATTGCCATGAGAGAATGTTACGCATCCATCCGGGAAGTTGCTGCTCGTGAGGGACGAAGTGTTTTGGCAGTGCAGCGGGTGTGAGCATAATAATTCACGGAAGGCCTTAGAACACGATGAGATGGGTCAGACCGTACCATCCAGACCATCCCCCAAGAAGATCGACACATCCGAATGGTGTTGCAGGACGGATATGCCTCCTCTCGGCTGTGGCACAACAGTGGAACAGTGTAACACATCGAACACTATCAGGGGTGACACTCCGTCGCCGTTACGTGAGCGTCGTCCACTTCCCCGCCTACTTTTCACGAATTTGCAGAAACGTGATAGACGGCAGCGGTGTATGGAACGACGTCACTGGGGACAGCAATGGTATCAGACAGTGTTTTCGGACGAATCCAGGTTATGTTTGTTTTAAATTGATTTGTGCATTTTGGTTCGCCGCAGACAGGGGAGCAGCATCACAGCGCCCACTCAACGCCTTATGGTGTGGGACGCTATTGGGTACAACCACATATCACTGGTGGGGCGTGCCTGGGGCACTGTGACCAGAGTGACCCACGAGAATGACATCCTGCGACCCGTCGCCATATTCTTTCTGCAAAACTCCCCAGACACCATTTTTCAACAAGACAATGCACGACCACATGTTGCTGCTCGAATATCTGCCTTCTTGGTGTTACAGGAGGTCAACCTTTTGCCCTGTCCCGCCAGATCACCAGACTTGTATCCAATCGAAAACGTGTGGGATGTAGTGAAACTACGGGTGGAGCGCTGTGACCCAGTGTCAATCACCACTGATGAACTTTGGAGCCAGGTGGATGCAACATAGATGGCTACACCACAGGACGCCATTCGCGCCTTGTACGCGTCGATGCCATTACTCGTGGAACAAGTTATCAGGGCCCACGGCGGACCCTATGACTAGTAGACAACAGGGCATATGCTGAACTGAGGCGACTGAAATGCTAACCATTTCTGCAGAACATACTAACGTATATGTCCTATGAATATGAACGTCCTATCTCTAGTCGTTCAAGGTGATCTGTATTTTCTGAAAATGAGTGTAATTTCATGTCAGACACAACACTCCATTAATTTAAACGACCGAAATGCAGCGAAATGTGCTTGTGGCAAGGGCCTCCCGTCGGGTAGACCGGTCACCTGGTGCAAGTCTTTTTAGTTGACGCCACGGCGGCAACCTGCGTGTCGAAGAGCATGAAATGATGATGAAGACAGCACAGCACTCAGTCCCTGAGCGGAAAAAAAATTACCTGTCCCAATCGGGAATCGACCTCTGGCCCGCTGCGTGCATTCTGTCACGCGTACCACTCAGCTATTTAGGCAGACAGCGACCGACCAGCAAAAGGAGGTAAAATCATCGAACATTTATTCTTATGACATTGAGTTTTGTAATTCTATTAAGTAACGTTTCACAGCATTATTTAGTACCAACAATATTCTAATACAGCCCTCAGAAAAAAATTATAATTTCGAAAGAGCTTACGTCTCCCGTTCTACCCGACCTTCTTCTAACACATTTTGATTAACACCTACAAAGGTAAGATGACGTCAGTACAAATAAAAATTAGTATCTATTATGTCGGTGCACTTTGCGCAATCACACGGGTCAAGTAAAAACTTTATCTACATAATAGTTTCGTTTATTTGGCTTTTTTAAAAGTATCGTATTGTGACTGTTTCGTTGACTTGCTTTTATAGCTTACTGTGCAGGGCGCTAGCTGGCGAGACAGGGAGGTGAACCGTGCCCGTGTCGAAGCCGCACGACGGATTTACGACCTTTTGGTCTGGTACACCAGCGAGACTCTGGTTATTAGGTGGCTTTATGCTCAGTTAGTTAGTTAGTTAACTACATGTTCCATAGATCATATGAACGACTATTTAATCGAAATGATGTGGAACTGTCAGTTTAAAGGATATGTATACGTGATTAGCGTTAACATTAATGAACACATTATCATTTTATTCATACTCATGCAACTAAACTTAAAAACAATTTTTTTTACTGGCTGCCAGTAAATTCGTCTCTGGAATAGAATGAGTACCCAGAAGGAATTATTTAAATTAGATTTAAAACTTCATTCGCTACCTGTCTCACTTTTCTGTTCCTGGGCAAATGATGAAAAATTTATATTGGTCCATATTGAACTCCTCTCTGAGCCACTGACAGCTTTGACAATGGGCAATAAAAGAAATTTTCCCCTCTATTGGCAGGTACGAGGGTTGGACTTAAATAGAGGCAACTATTTATTCACAACCGATACTAATGGTTCAAAGGGCTCTGAGCACGATGGGACTTAACTTCTAAGGTCATCAGTCCCCTAGAACGTAGAACTACTTAAACCTAACTAACCTAAGGACATCACACACATCCATGCCCAAGGCAGGATTCGAACCTGCGACCGTAGCGGTCACGCGGTTCCAGACTGTAGCGCCTAGAACCGCACGGCCATCCCGGACGGCACAACCGATACAAAAGGGATGCATGTTTGCATCTGTTACTGTCCTCAAAGTAATGTATCACAGCATTATTTAGTACCGCGATGTGGAAGGCGTGGTATGCCGTTAGCAGTGTCTGTTCTGTTGAGGGTGCGAATGCAGCGGTCTCCTGCCTGTCGAATCTCTGGAACAGTTCTGAAGCGAATGCCACGAAGTGGTTCCTTCATCTTCGGAATCAAATCAAAGACACAAGGACTTAAGTCCAGGGAGTGTGGTGGATGGTACAGCTTGCAGTGTATGCGCACACGCATTGTTGTGGAAAATGATGTATGGGTTACGTAGAAAGTGTCGCCGCTCCTTTCGCCAAGCTGGTCGCAGGTGATGCTCCAAAAACTAACAGTAATACTGTGCATTGACGGTCTGAAGCGGAGGAACGTAATGCGTTAGGATAACACCATCACATTCGTACATGAAAATCACAATAACTTTAGACAGTTCCATTCGCGCCATCATGAGAACAGGCTCTGCTAACGGTATATGACGCATTCCACATCACTTCCAACGGGTTCTACACAACGCTGGTGACTACTTTGAAGGACAGTAGTAGGTGCAAACACACAACTCTTTTCTATCGGTTGTGAATAAATAGTTGCCACTATTTAAGTTCCAACCCTTATATATATCACTGTTCTTCTCAAACTGTGATGGATTATTTATGACGAATTGCACCAGCGAAAATACACTCCTGGAAATTGAAATAAGAACACCGTGAATTCATTGTCCCAGGAAGGGGAAACTTTATTGACACATTCCTGGGGTCAGATACATCACATGATCACACTGACACAACCACAGGCACATAGACACAGGCAACAGAGCATGCACAATGTCGGCACTAGTACAGTGTATATCCACCTTTCGCAGCAATGCAGGCTGCTATTCTCCCATGGAGACGATCGTAGAGATGCTGAATGTAGTCCTGTGGAACGGCTTGCCATGCCATTTCCACCTGGAGCCTCAGTTGGACGTGCAGACCGCGTGAGACGACGCTTCATCCAGTCCCAAACATGCTCAATGGGGGACAGATCCGGAGATCTTGCTGGCCAGGGTAGTTGACTTACACCTTCTAGAGCACGTTGGGTGGCACGGGATACATGCGGACGTGCATTGTCCTGTTGGAACAGCAAGTTCCCTTGCCGGTCTAGGAATGGTAGAACGATGGGTTCGATGATGGTTTGGATGTACCGTGCACTATTCAGTGTCCCCTCGACGATCACCAGAGGTGTACGGCCAGTGTAGGAGATCGCTCCCCACACCATGATGCCGGGTGTTGGCCCTGTGTGCCTCGGTCGTATGCAGTCCTGATTGTGGCGCTCACCTGCACGGCGCCAAACACGCACACGAACATCATTGGCACCAAGGCAGAAGCGACTCTCATCGCTGAAGACGACACGTCTCCATTCGTCCCTCCATTCACGCCTGCCGCGACACCACTGGAGGCGGGTTGCACGATGTTGGGGCGTGAGCGGAAGACGATGTTGGGGCGTGAGCGGAAGACGGCCTAACGGTGTGCGGGACCGTAGCCCAGCTTCATGGAGAAGGTTGCGAATGGTCCTCGCCAATACCCCAGGAGTAACAGTGTCACTAATTTGCTGGGAAGTGGCGGTGCGGTCCCCTACGGCACTGCGTAGGATCCTACGGTCTTGGCGTGCATCCGTGCGTCGCTGCGGTCCGGTCCCAGGTCGACGGGCACGTGCACCTTCCGCCGACCACTGGCGACAACATCGATGTACTGTGGAGACCTCACGCCCCACGTGTTGAGCAATTCGGCGGTACGTCCACCCGGCCTCCCGCATGCCCACTATACGCCCTCGCTCAAAGTCCGTCAACTGCACATACGGTTCACGTCCATGCTGTCGCGGCATGCTACTGGTGTTAAAGACTGCGATGGAGCTCCGTATGCCACGGCAAACTGGCTGACACTGACGGCGGCGGTGCACAAATGCTGCGCAGCTAGCGCCATTCGACGGCCAACACCACGGTTCCTGGTGTGTCCGCTGTGCCGTGCGTGTGATCATTGCTTGTACAGCCCTCTCGCAGTGTCCGGAGCAAGTATGGTGGGTCTGACACACCGGTGTCAATGTTTTCTTTTTTCCATTTCCAGGAGTGTATGTACGTCCGTGGATTAACACCACATATTATTCTATTTTTGGCTTTTGTGCAGTCAATACGTTCTTTCTAAATGATGAATCACCCCGAAAATTAATTCCATACAACATTTTTGAGTGGAAATATGAAAAATATCTCAGGATGTTGGTACGTTTGTTTCCAAGATTAGCAATTATATGAACAGCAGAAGTAGCTAACTTAGTTGTTTGAGAAGCTCAGTAATATACTTCTTCCAGTTCAAGTTTACATCAATATGTACGTTGAAAAATTTGGAGCGTTCTACCCTACTTACTGACACCTGCTCACGTGCTACATCAATTGTCGGTCTGGCTCTATTTCTTGTGCAGAACTGAATGTAGTGTAGTTTTCGCAGATTCAGGGAGAGTATTTTCATAGAACCACGTAATATTTGTCTGAAAAATATCATTTTCTATCTCTGCTGAAACTTCCTCTGTAGTAAGATTTAAAGTAAAACTATTATTATCTAAAAAATTAACAGTTTTGCTTGTTGAATATTAAGTGGATGGCCATCCATGTAATAAGGAATAGGTGTGGAGCCAAATTGAACCCTGTAGCACTCCCTTTGCGATTTTACCTCAGTCACTAAAATTTTTTACCTTTCCGACATTGTCTTAATTATTCAGCACAACCTTTAGCTTCCTGTTGGTCATCCATCTTTGTGAAACGACATCAGTTCCATAAAACTTGAAGAGAGTATCATGATTTACACAATTGAAGGCCTTGTAGAGATCGTGAAAACGCCAACTGGTGATATACTATTATTTAAGGCTTGTACTATTTGTAGAGCTGCATCAAACGAGTCTCAGGACTGAAGACCACAACAACAACAACAACAACTATTTGTGGTATGAATGTATAAAGAGCATCGCGTTTTGTATTATTGCGAAATATGGGAGAGAGTGTCACAGAAATGATACAGGATTTGGACTGCAAATCATAAAGATAGGCGTTTTTCGTTGCGACGGAATCTTCTCACGAAATTCCAATCACTAACTTTCTCCTCTGAATGCGAAAATATTTTGTTGACACCGACCTACATAGAGAGGAACAATCACCATAAAGCTCGTACGGAAAGATACAGGTGTTCATTCTTTCCGCGCGCTATACGAGATTGGAATAATAGAGAATTGTGAAGGTGGTTCGATGAACCCTCTGCCAGGCACTTGAATGTGATTTGCAGAGTATCCATGTAGATGTAGATGTAGACTATGGAAGATGCTGACTCTTATGACGTGATAAATGTTAGGAAAAGGAACGAAACCGTGTGTGTTTCATTTAAATAAATAAACTGGAATACGGTGCTGTCATAATAGTAGGTTGATTGCCGACAGATATGCATAATCAATTGTAGAAACAATTTATGGGGGTCATAAATGGGCAACTGAGTTCAAATGCAGACGCCCTTCTCTTGATAATGATTCACGTGAAGCGCGTTCCGAGAGTGCAGCCGCAGATGAGGACGTCAAGAGCGTTTGTAATATGGTACCGGGCTATCGGAGTGTTAAATTGTTCACAGCATTAGCGCAACAAGAGGTAGACTACGGTACATTTTAATTGATGAATAAGCTGTAAGAGAATTTTATGCAACTTAGATGCTGAATATGTTCAATACTGACCAGGGATTTGAAATATAAATTGATGCATCAACCACGCGATTTGACCATATCTGACTTTCATCTGTTTCCACGTTTTGTGGCTAGGCAGAAGAGTTCAAATGAAGAGGTTTTGACGATTGAAATTTGGTATTTTGAGAACATTTCAGCAACGAAATCTCAAGAGAAAACATTGGACATGGGGCTTTTTCGCTAAAAGGGGATTAGCTAGAACGGTAAGCTCACCAGTCAAAAATATTATGTATGACATTAAAAGAGCACAGTGGTTGCTTTGAAATGCTCTCCCCAGGAGGGATGGTCAACATTCAGGGATATGATACGAATGATCACTCGGAGCAAAAAAGTGTAGTAAAGATGGACTCTAATATATATATGTTAAGAGATATGAGCCTTATTGATTCTCGATACTGTGAAACAAATCTCTTCTACTGCAAGCTCTTTGCTTTCCATATTTTGGGAAGAAAAAATTTTCAGGTGAACCATGGCTTCTAAAATGCATACATTAAGAGATAGGTTCTGTAGAAGAGAAGTGTTTCACGGTAGTGCTCTTAGCTCTTAAGGTATGCACTTACTGGACATTTTTTTCTTATTTTGGTGCATACTTCTCTGCTCCTTCCGTCAGAACAGGCCTCGGATGGTTCAACGGTACTAGCCGACCGCCATATCGTCCTCAGCCGATTGGCGTCACTGGATGCATATATGGAAGGGCTGGTGGTCAGAACACCACTCTCCCTGCCGTTGTCAGGTTTCGAGACTGGAGGCGCTGTTTCTCAGTCGAGTAGCTCCTCAACTGCCCTCATAGGGTTTGAGTGTACCCCACTTGTCTGCAGCTCTCGGCAGACCCGGACTGCCACCCATCCAAGTGCTTGCCAAACCCGACAGCGTTTAACTTCGGTGATCTGACAAGAACTGGTGTTAACACTGCGGAAGGCCCTTTTTAGCCATATTAACACCTCTCAAACTATGGAAAACAGAAGGCACCCTTTAGACGAAATTCGTTTCTTAGTCTTAGTTCTTCAGGTAGGCATTTTAGTGCACGTGTTTACTAGACATTTTTGCTTCGAATGATTGTACCTGTCATTTTCCTGAATATTGATAATTTCTCCTGGGGCACCCCTTATATTGTACAAAAATGGTACCAGGCAGTTGCGTGACCCTCTGTCGCATGCGTAAGACGTGCCAGTGGGATGGTGTGTATCTGCCAGTAAGCTGTATGAAATCATCGCTGTGGGTCGATTCGATGAGTATAAGCAACGGAGTGGCAGACAGAAACTGTCGTGTTTGGACGTGCCCATGACCACACAGTGTGTGAGGATGATAATTTGTTGGTGTGTCATAGCGGACTGCCCAGCGTGTCTGCAAGGAATGGTGTACCGCCCTCAACCATGTTACCTAGCGTTTGTACAACGAGACAGGAACGAGAGACAAGTATCACGCCTTGTCGATGACAAAGTTCCAAAATGGTTCATATGGCTCTAAGCACAATGGGACTTAACATACGAGGTCATCAGTCCCCTAGACTTAGAACTATTTAAACCTAACTAACGTAAGCACATCACACATATCCATGCTCAGGCAGGATTCAAATTTGCGATTGCAGCAGCATCGTGGTTCCGGACTGAACCACAGATTTCCAACACAACAGGAATTGCTGGTGTCGGTGAATGCAGATCCTTCTCAGTTTCCGCACGAACGTTTCGAATAGAAGTGTATGCTTTTCACACCCTGGCTGGAGCCCATTGAACCACGTTACCTTGAACATGAGCCTTGCTATTTATTTCATGTCCGAAAGAACAGAGACCATCTGATCCTGCAGCTACTATGGATCAAGACACAAAAGAATTGAAGACATTAGATGGCAGTGGGCTGGGCCTGAGGGAAGTTAAAATTTGTAGCGTGCGAGGTTAGACACTGGACTCGCATTCGGGAGGACGAAGGTTCAATCCCGCGTCCGGCCATCCTGATTTAGGTTTTCCGTGATTTCCCTAAATCGCTCCAGGCAAATGCCGGGATGGTTCCTTTCAAAGGGCACGGCCGATTTCCTTCCCCATCCTTCCCTACTCCGATGAGACCGATGACCTCGCTGTCTGGTCTCCTTCCCCAAAACAACCCAACCCAAAGTTAAAATTTGTGCTGGACCAGGATTTGAACCCGGTTTACCCGCTTACTAAGCAGATACACTGACAACTACGCCATCCGGACATACTGCTCGCCACAACCGCACAGACTACACCAGCACACGTGCCGTCAGAGCGGGGAGGTGTGCTAGGGTAGTCCACGTGGTCGTGCTGACCACTGTATCCGATGGCGTAGCGGTCAGTGCATCTGCGTAGTAAGCAGGAGACCCGGATACAAATCCCGGTCGGCACAAATTTTCGACTTTCCTCGTTGATACACATCAGTGCCCACTGGCAGCTAATGTCTTTAAGTTCGTTGTGTCTTATTTCACCATTATCGATGACCAAGCGTTGCCTTCTTTTTCCTCATCTTGACGATGAGTATGTTGTGAACACTGCTGTCTATCAAAATGACAACCCAACTCACAGTGCCGCAGGCGAACGTTCATGGTTTGGCCAACACTCAGGCACCCTGTACCGCCAAATCATCCGACCTTAATCTAATGGAAAACGTCTGCGGCTATTTGGAACAGCGGACGGAACGTACCAATCAACATCCCAGCAGTTAGGTAGCTCTACGGGATGTAAGAGTCAATTAATGGCTTCAGCTGGATACGGCACACCTGAAGAAACTTATGGTCTCTCTCTTGCTCACCAAACTGAGGCTATTATCGAGTCTAGAGGCAGTGATATACTGCATAGCGTAATGTCTCCTGAGATGACGAATTTTTTTCATCATGTCTGATTCCATGGGAATAATTGTGCTCCACGACTGTGAAGTAACCCAGTGCAGGAAGAAGGTATTATCTATCGTAATGTCATCTGTATTTTATTGTAAATATAGATTTCAGATAACAGTGTAGATATCATCAGCTCGTTATATGTTGTCATGTAAACTGAACGTAGCTATGACATATTTTACAATAGAACTTTGTTATATGCTTGTACATGCCAAAGTTAAACTATGTCATAACTATGCTCAGTTTAGATGACAACATACAACGCAATGATAATATTATATGAATGTGCGCTCTTATGGACGTGTCTGAAAGAAGAGACACCACTCATTCATATAATTGATTCGTCTCGATGGGCAATGAATCCACAACTTTCAGTGCGGATGCACATTTACAGTCAACATCCAGCGGAAACCTAAAATTAGCGAGCATTGAGGATGTGGACTGAGACTGAGGATATGCGCCACTAGGCGGGAGTGTGGATCAGCCGGGAAGCGTTTAGAGATATTGCGCGCACTTGTGATAAATACTTCGTCCGTGAGGCACAGTGGTTAAAGCAACTGCCTAGTAATCAGGAGATCCCGGGTTCGAGGCCGAGACCGGCACATGTTTTCACTTGTCGGCTCCCCACTGCAAACTGTTGACGAAGGCCCGAGCATAGGGATTAGGTAGGTTCCCAGATATGTGAGTGGCTCGAAGACTTCTTAAGGAACAGATCCCAATATATTAGCTTCGATGGCGAGTGTTCGTCAGGGTGTCGTCAGGAATGTCCCAGGGAAGTGTGACAGTCGAGCTTTTAATTTCTGTTTATGAGATGCGTGGGAAAAGTAATGAGACTGACAACACTGTGAGCTATCTGGCGACGCTATGTTGTTCTACTTGTGTCGACCGTTGTGTCCATCCCTTCTAGATGCTCAGACAGTTTCAGATCCGTACAGCCATCGCGTGATTTTTGAAAGCGCCATCAGTGAACTTGTACTTGTTGTGTGCTACGAAAATGGAATAGCGGAATTTAGAGCAACGTTGTGCCATCAAGTTTTGTGTTAAATCTGGCGAATCCGCGAGTATGACCTTTGAAACGTTGAAGCACGGCTTTGGAAACTTTCCTGATCAATAACACCAACTTTTCGCTGGCACATACAATTTTTGGAAGGCCAAGAACACGTTGAAGATGAACCTCGCTCAGGGAGGCCTTGAACTTCAAAGACCAATAGAAACGTCGGACGGTGCGGGTTCATCTACATCTACATCTACATGACTACTGTGCAATTCACATTTAAGTGCTTGGCAGAGGGTTCATCGAACCACAATCATACTATCTCTCTACTATTCCACTCCCGAACAGCGCGCGGGAAAAACGAACACCTAAACCTTTCTGTTCGAGCTCTGATTTCTCTTATTTTATTTTGATGATCATTCCTACCTATGTAGGTTGGGCTCAACAAAATATTTTCGCATTCGGAAGACGAAGTTGGTGACTGAAATTTCGTAAATAGATCTCGCCGGGACGAAAAACGTCTTTGCTTTAATGACTTCGATCCCAACTCGCGTATCATGTTTGCCACACTCTCTCCCCTATTACGTGATAATACAAAACGTACTGCCTTATTTTTTTTTTTTTTTGCACCCTTTCGATGTCCTCCGTCAATCCCACCTGGTAAGGATCCCACACCGCGCAGCAATATTCTAACAGAGGACGAACGAGTGCAGTGTAAGCTGTCTCTTTAGAGGACTTGTTGCATCTTCTAAGTGTCCTGCCAATGAAACTCAACCTTTGGCACCCCTTCCCCACAATATTATGTATGTGGTCTTTCCAACTGAAGTTGTTCGCAATTTTAACACCCAGGTACTTAGTTGAATTGACAGCCTTGAGAATTGCACTATTTATCGAGTAATCGAATTCTAACGGATTTCTCTTGGAACTCACGTGGATCACCTCACACTTTTCGTTATTTAGCGTCAACTGCCACCTGCCACACCATACGGCAATCTTTTCTAAATCGCTTTGCACCTGATACAGGTCTTTGGATAACCTTACTAGACGGTAAATTACAGCATCATCTGCGAACAGTCTAAGAGAACTGCTCAGATTGTCACCCAGGTCATTTATATAGATCAGAAACAGTAGAGGTCCCAGGACGCTTCCCTGGGGAACACCTGATATCACTTCAGTTTTCCGTCTATTAGTACGAACTGCGACCTTCCTGACAGGAAATCAAATGATCCAATGGCTCTGAGCACTATGGGACTTAACATCTTAGGTGATCAGTCCCCTAGTACCTAGAACTACTTAAACCTAACTAACCTAAGGACATCGCACATATCCATACCCGAGGCAGGATTCGAAACTCCGACCATAGCAGTCGCGCGGTTCCGGACTGAAGCGCCTAGAACCGCTCGGCCACCGCGGCAGGCGACGGTGCAGGTTCTTGTCAGAACAGAGCGAATTTGTTCCTCCTGGACAGCGTGTCAGCCACGTGTTTCACAGACATGTTGTTGGAAGGTCCACGAAAGAGGTGAACTGAGACTCGACATTACAGACAAGTGGTTGCTGCAGCGTGATAACGTCGCATGTCATACGGCCACTTTCAACACTGAATGTTTGACCTAGAACGTAGAACTACTTAAACTCAACTAACCTAAGGACATCGCACAACACCCAGTCATCACGAGGCAGAGAAATTCCCTAGCCCCGCCGGGAATCGAACCCGGGAACCCTGGCGCGGGAAGCGTGAACACTGGAGAACATTCAAAGAAATGTTACTACACAGCCTCATGTTCATCTGATATGAGTCACTGTGACTTTTTTTCTTTCCCAGAATTGAAAAATGCCTTAAAAGGACATAGTTTTAGGACACTGGAGAACAAATGGTTCAAATGGCTCTGAGCACTATGGGACTTAACATCTATGGTCATCAGTCTCCTAGAACTACTTAAACTGAACTAACCTAAGGACATCACACAACACCCAGTCATCACGAGGCAGAGAAATTCCCTGACCCCGCCGGAAATCGAACCCGGGAACCCTGGCGCGGGAAGCGAGAACACTGGAGAACATTCAAAGAAATGTGACCTACATGTTAGTGGCCCTACCAGGCCTTTCAGCGCTGCTACCAAGTCTGGAAACAACGTCTCTGAGGCTGTGTAGCTGCCGAAGGGGACTACTTTGAAGGGAACCATATTGTTGTTCGAAAATAATAAAAAATGTGTTATATTAAAGATCGGTCTCAGTACTTTTCCCTTACACCACATACATAAATGATATGGCGGGCATGGTGAACAGCAGTTTACGGCTGTATGCTGATAACGCTGGTGTGTATGGTGAGATATCGTCCTTGAGTGGCTGTAGAGGGGTACAAGGTGACTGGAATTTTTAGTTGGTGTGATGAGTGGCAGCTTGCTCTAAGTGAAGAAAAATGCAAGTTGATGCGGATGAGTAAGAAAAACAACCCTGTACCGTCCACATACAGCATTAGTAGAGTGCTGCTTGATACAGCCACGTCAATTAAATATCTAAGCGTAGCGTTGCAAAGCTGTATGAAATGGAATGAGAAAGTCAGGTAAGCAGACGGGAAGGCGAATGCTCGACATCGTTTTCATTTGGAGCATTTTGGGAAAGTGTAGCTCATCCATAATGGAGACGACTTATACAATGCTAATGCGACCGATTCGTGAGTACTGCCCGAGTGGTTGGGATCCCAAACGTGTTGGATTAAAAGAAGACATCGAAGGAATTGAGAGACTATTTACAAGATTTGTTACCGGTGCGTTCGATCAGCACCCAAGTATTACAGAAATGCTTCGTGAACGTAAATGGAAACTCTGGAGGGGAGATGACGCTCTTTTCGCGAGGCACAGTTGCGTAAATTGAAGCCGACTGCAGATCGATTCTATTGCCACCAACGTACATTTCGCATAAGGATCACGAGGATGAGATAAATTAGGGCTCGTAAAGAGAGATATGGATAGTCGTTTTTCCTTCGCTCTGTTTGCGAATGGAACAGGAAAGGAAATGATTAGTGCTCGTACCCTCCGCCATGCATCGTACAGCGGCTTGTGGGTTATGTATGTAGGTGTAGGTTCGTAAGAGAACATTGGAAAGTAGGTTACTTAGCGTAGCCACTGAATGACAAAAATAGTGTTGTTGGGTGTCGGTGACGGCAGTGAGGTAGGGCAAGGGCGTCTGTAGTCATTATCTTTGACGGGTAATGAAACAGGCCCGAGAGTGTAGGGAAAGGGCGCGTTGTCGGAAAGTGTGGACCTGGGCACGTTGAGGCATTTGACGTGAGATTAGTGCGGATGACGGCGCGGCCAGTGGACTGTCGGTGTTATTTAATTCTGGCGGTGTCCCAGGTAGAGGCAGCGGCGGCGGCGGCGGCGGCGGCGGCGGCGGCGGTAGCGAGGCGTGGGCGGCCGGGCCGGATCGATAGTCGCCAGGCCGGGCCAGGCCGCCGGGGCTGAGGCTGCAGCCGTCGCCATGGCAACGCGAGCGGCCGCTCCCAGCTGGCCGCCGCCGCCGCCGCCGCCGCCGTCCATATGCCGCTCCACACTCCACACTCCCACACAGGCGGCGGCCGCGGGACCACTCTCAGTTGCCGCCCGTCATTATCGCACAGTCGGCATCGTTCCGTGCACCTCACCAAAATTTCCACCTGCTAAGCTACGAGACCAATTTTACCTCTGCCTTGCAATGAAAGACAGTATTCGATAAAAACCTCACGTATTTTTCGATGATTTTCTTAAAATTACGAGTCGAAGCTCTGTGTAAAAATCAACTTCGATTTCCTAAACAGAGATCTTGCGAAAGTCAACTTGCCCTCTTCGTCCAGTGCTCCCAGGTCGATGTCGTATTCTTCGACTTCAGGAAGGCATTCGATACAGTTCCGCACCCTGGTTTGGTGAACAAAATACGAACTTAGCGAGTATCAGACTGGATTCAGGGCTTCCTTACAGACACAGCTCACCTCGTCGGCCTTAACGGAACAAAACCGGAAGATGTGAACGTAATTTCAGGAGTACTCTAAAGAAGTGTGGCAGCACCATTACTGTTTACAGTATATATTAGGTCTATAACTTTGATTCCGCTATTTTGCAATAGACGGCAGTAGCGGCAAGGTGGTTGGTGATAGGTGTAATACAATATAATGCCATAAAAATATTAGTCAATTTGTGATTGCATCATAAGGTTACTCTCGATCAAATACGTCAACTTACGTACTCATTTCTCGCCATTTGCGGGAAGTTTTAATTTTCTGCTTTAACATGAAGAAATTTGCGGCTGTGGCTCTTAAAATGCTGGGTAAGACCAATGGTGAGGGTACTATTAGTGGAAGAACGTGCAGAGAATGTTTTCAACGCCTTAAGAACGGTCATTTTGATGTCGAAGACGGGCATGGCGGTGGAAGACAGAAAGTTTTCGTAGCTACTGAAACAGACGAACAGGACATCATTATCGAAAGCAGCTGATCCGTTCGAGGCCAGCACTGAAACACAAACGGTCACAATACAGCGATAGACACGTAAAGGTAATGTTGCAGCAGGTCAGTGCTCGACCCCATGTCAGAAAACCCGTCAAAATATATATGGAACCGTTGAAATGAGAAGTCTTATCCCTCCCGGCGTATTCTCCATACGTTGCTCCCTCTGATTACCACCTTTTTCGATCAGCGGCATACAGACTGGCTGATCATCACTTGCGATCATATGAACAATTGAATCGATTCATGGATCTTCACAAAGGGCGCCCAGTTCTTGAGCCACGGGATTCGTATGCTATCCGAAAGATGGGAGAACGTAGTGGCCAGCGATGGGCAATACTATGAATCATTATTTTTTTGTAGGTTTTTCACAGTAAAGCCCCGAACTTCGAGAAATAACGGCGGAAGCAAAGTTGTAGACCTAGTTTATAACTGATGTATTGAATAATGTAGGAAGTTCCGCAAGGCTATTGGCAGATGATTCAGTTGTCTATAAGTAGGTAACAACTCTACAAGACTGTAGCGAATTATTCGAATACCTATAGAGGTTAGATGTTTCGTTCATGTACTAGGACTTCACCCTGAACATAAATAAATGTAACATATTGTACATAAACAGAAGAGAATAGCCACTCTGTATGATTACAATATTCGGGACAAATATTCCGTGAACATAGGCATTCAACAGTACAACGTAATGACGCGGGAATTTCGACGTACGTAATACACAACTGAAACAGCTATCTTATAGATTTGTTTATATTGTTTTCATTTGTTGTTAGGTACAGCTGAAGTTAAATAGGCCATTTCATGTATCGTTTTTTGCCGTTGCGTATCACCACTCCAGGGACCTTTCCTCATGTGGGGGAAAACAGCCAACAACTTATGTAAACAACAAATGTAATATAAACGGGAACAGCTGTCTGATGATGAATTTGTCGATTCTAAATAGGTAACGGAGCTATTTTTGTCAATAAATAGCACTATTAGCACTAGCTAGTTGCTGTTTCCTTCTTTGCAAGGATCAGCTTGTATTCCGTGTACAGCCACGATCTCAAAATATCAGGTTTGTCAAAATAGAGTGAGGTATTTATTTTGTTATCAAATGTTTCTTCATACTTTTCTTCCTCGTACCATGTTTGCTTGTCCAACTTCCACGTTTGCCCCTTTTTGGCGATATCCATTCTTCTTCAATTCAACTATCTATTGCGGTATTCACTATTGCCGTACCTATAGCCTTAGATAACTTCAAACAGAACTTATCATGCTTCAGTTATGCAGTATCCTACTTCTTATTGAATTTATTCTTCTGAACGATTCTCTTAAACTTCAGCCTGCTCTTCGTCGTTACTAAATAGTAATCCGACGCTCTATCTGCGTCTGGGTACACCAAGCAGTGAAACACCTGATTTCGATGTCTCTGTCTTTCCCTATGTAAGCCAGCTGCGATCTTCCCGTGCATTCCCTGGTTTTTCCTGGCACGCTTCCTCTTGTGATTCGTGGACAGAGTATTCACTATTACTAGCTGAAATTTATTGCAGAACTCAATTAGTCTTTCTCCTTGCTCATTCTTACAATTCCTCTGTAACCCTTTCTTCCATTCCTTTCCCCATAACCTCATTACAATGCCCCATTAAATGAAATGTCGTGTGGCTAGGGCCTCCAGGCGGGTAGACCATTCGCCTGGTGCAAGTCTTTCGATTTGACGTCACTTCGGCGACTTGCGTGTCGATGAGGATGATATGATGATGATTAGCACAACACAACACCCAGTCGCTTAGCGGAGAAAATCTCCGACCCAGCCGGGAGTCGAACCCGCGTCCTTTGGCAAGACATTCCGTCGCACTGACTAGTCAGCTACCAGGGCGGACCAATGTCTCATGATTATTAGATTATCACCGTTGATCGTCCTCGTACACTTTCTCTTCATACTCTCCTTGTGACGTCGGCATGTATACCTGAACTATTATTGTTGGCGTTGGTCTGCTGTTGATTCACAACACTACCATTGAACGGTTAACAGTAAACTGTTATCAGTAATTTGCTCTCTGTGCTATCTTTCAAGGTGGATATCAGGTAAAATATAATTCATACCCTATGAAATACAGAGGGTATACTTGCGTTACATTGGAAAACGGTTTTAAAGAACACACCACCCACACTGAGAGTAATTATTTATACATTTGGAGAACTCTTACGAGACAATGGATACCAGGGTAGACAAATAAACCCAGCTCTGAACATCTTACATGTACTGCCTAACAGCAAGTATATGGATACATTGGAAGAAACTGAATTGGATAACTGCTTGCAGAGAGCTCCAGATGTACTGTTAAATCACCAGACTGAATTGCGTAATAAAAGCCTTTCAGATAATTTTCGGTCACCCTTAACAGTTTTTTGTTTCTACCACCATCCCTCACAGGTTCCCCAGTTATACTTGTACGAGATAATTTGGTAAAATGGTGGATGTTGTTAATTTTCAGTACTTTATTTCGTATAATAAGAATGTGTTGGTCTTAGACAAAATGTAGCTGCACACGTCCGCTAGTGACTATCGTGTGATGTAAGTCTTAATATGCTTGCCTTATTTATATGGATTACATCAGCTACTGCCGCCATTTAATAAAATGATAAGAAACCTATTTCATTTGTATAAACCTGTACGCAGTGATAAAGTTCATACTCCACATCTCATGTTATCAGTAACGGCTGAAGAAGACCTAACTGCCAAAGATTTACTTTGTTTATGATCTCATTATAGAATTACCTGTGCTGCTAGTGTAAAATTGTTGACAACGGGCGTGATACTTTTACTTCGTACTATGTTACCACATAAGTGACAATAATAAGATGGTTCTTATATGATTAAAATGACGAATGTGTTGTCCTTTATATATACTGCGACATGCTGTGCAACTAATTTCGAAAGATTATTTTCATATACTTTCACCAGTTTTCATGTTTAACATGGTATATGCTATATAACTAGATGCAATGACGAGCAAAATGTTGAATGAAATACTCAGCTGAAAATGAACACAGATGGCTTAAATGTATTTTCCGTAGTGGAATAACGTGTAGCAGATGCCGACTCGCTCCCTCGCATTTATTTAAATCTAATGTTCACTGTTGTTAGTTCTTTATTCAAGTTGAGATTTTGAAGGTAAAATATATCATGTGATTAGGACACGTCATTTTTCTCCTCTACTACCTCGACGGTTGACCCGTCGTACTAGGATCTTTCCCGGGGTCTTTGGCACTCTCAAGGGGCTCAATAATATCATGAAACAGACGAGGAAAAAAAGTCTTAAGCACCCAGTAGATTTTACTCTGACAGCGACCACTAATGTCTAAGATATTCTATGACCTCTATTCGCTCTCTATGATTACTTTTCCAGTTGCATAAGAAGTTGATTCAGACGCATCTATAAATTTCTATTAAATTAGCAGCTTTTTCCATGCATGAGAATTCTAATGGTAGAAGCGGTAGTATTCGGTAAGGGCAACTTACAAGGTCATCTTTTGTTTTACTTATTTTTTAAAATTTTGTTGACATACAAAGGCAGCTTTTCATAGGAGGAGACATCGACACAAACGGTTAGCAATGAACTGATGCAGATGCCTCTTCCTCGGTAGTTAACCAGAGGAAACATCTGGGAGCAGGTCAAATGTACACGAGACACACTCCGCGAGCAAGTGAGCTTTCACTAAGATAATGCTTCTGTCAGTTCTTAGATTGATTGATTATCGCCATGTCCTACGCCGACCTTTGAACTTAACTACCCAGTAGTCATAGAGAGACGTACAGTTAAGCATGAGCTATGACCCTTGGCTCAACTTGCCATTTCTCAACCACTCATACTACCGTCAGATGGAAATGCTTAAGTTTCAGAAAAATCCGAACACCAACATAGGAATGAACCACGAAACTTTGTACTTGTGGTCACTTTCCCTCACACTTACCGAACCATAAAATTAACTTGTGGGTTGAAGAAGGAATGTTGCTGCAATGTACGGCGCCGACCGATGCCAGCAGTTAAGAACTACACTGCCGCGATTACTTGAAATATTGTCACATGTATAATAGGGACAGAGGAAATGGAAACAAATATCGGGACACATTTCATTCATAGCGGTCAGCAATATTTTTGTAACTTCGTACTATAAGTATAACGTGTCTCACTAATCGAATTTTCTCAATACAGCTTACTCCTTCGTTATGCTGCAGTTACGCAGAGTGTATCATAATTAACAGAAAAAACAGGCATGGTTGAAAATGTAACTTTGGATAACAGAAGTAATAACGTTCCCGTAAGGGATGGTCCGTAAAAGGCCCCTTTGGAAGATAATTGTGAATATGCGCTTACGAGCTACCATTGACTTCAGTATGAAATACTGTCCTAATTAGAACAAATCTGAAATATAAACTTTTCGGTTAAGTCCCATTCTAAAGGGGCTAAAATTTCAGCCTTTGCGTACCTTAGCAAGAAATCAACACTACTTCAACACATTACGCCCTACAATTTATTACATACTCCTACAGTAAAAGAGGATGTTCCACATGTCACCCTGGAATTTGCATGGAATGCTACACTCGTAAGTGCGGCGAGTTACGAATTCTTCCAGACACCTGGATCATCTTGTAAATATTGACAGAACTGTACAATAAGTTGCTCCAGTTCTTCATCCCTATCAACAACAGTACTGTACAATTCACCTCTGAGATGACACTGGACATAAAATGCAGGTGATTGAGGTCAGATGACCTTGGGCGCTCTGCTCGATACATGCACTTTGGTGCATTGTACAGAGATTTGCAGGGCGAGTGGGCAATACTCAGGGATATGACAGAAACAATTATTCTAAACAAAAAGTTCTAGTAATCATATGCTCTAAAATGCATACTTTAGGACATAATCGGTTCTGTGAAACAAATCTCTCCTACTACGAGCTCTTTGGTTTCTATAGTTCGAGATTTGGCAGTATCAAGCAAAAGAAGGAAAAAGTATTCCGACAACATGGACTCTACAGTACATACCTTAAGAGCTATGAATACTTGCTCTTCTTCGCTGCTGTAAAATAAAGCTCTTCTACTGAACAAGTGCTCACAGTTCTTCAGACATGCGTGTTGGAGCTCATGTTAACTGTACTTTTTTGCTTCGAATGATCTGTCATATCACTGTACGCCATCTTCCATCACCAACAAAGTGCGCCGCTCTCCGATCATGGATCTACCACATTCCTAAAGCAAGGCCTTGTGTGAAATTCCAGCCCAACGACATGGAGAGTCATTGGAAAGTTTAGATTTCTAATAAATTCGTACTAACTACGACACTATTCCATACTGAAGTCAGTGACAGCAGATATCTACATATTCGCAAGCACAAGGGGCGAACAAAAATAAAGAAACAACACAAACACAACACATTGCTATGGCTAATCTAGGAAAACTGTTGGTATTCAAAACAGCTTCCAGTCGTCTCGAAATAGATAAATAAGGGTTCTGAATGTTTTCAAGGGAAACTGATACCATTCTTCCTGCAAAATTGGGCACGTTCGGGTACCGGTAACGATAATACAAGTGGATGGCGATCACGCACCCTTCTCTTCAAATTAGACCACAAAGGCTCAACGGTATTGAGATATGATGACTGTGATGGTCAAAGCTGACTTAGTTGATCCTAGTGCTCACAGATCCACTCCTGGTCGATGCGAGCTGTGTGGAAAGTGGCCCTGTCGTCTTGGAACAGGGCATTACCTTTGGGAAACAAACACTGCATCATGGTGTGGTCCTGATAAGACAGGTGGGTCCATAATCCTTAGCAGTAACGCTGCTTTGCACAGTGACGATGGGTCCTATGTTGGACCTCGACATAGCCGCAATAGTCATCAGCAAACCTCCGCCATATTTCACTCTTTGAATACAAACTGAGTTAGAAGTTGGGAACAGCGTGTGAAACAAGACCCCTCCGATCAAATGACTTTCTTCCTTCTCCCATAGTGCAGGTTTTATGACTTCGGCACCACGTTTCCCTATTACGGGCATTTGCATGGCTGATGTGTGCGTTTGGAATTCCAGCTCGTCCTGAAATTCCCTGGTTTTGGAGCTCTTTTCCCATTGTTTTGTGTCGACAGGGTCCGCGAGTGCGACATTCAGTTCTGCAGTGATTTTGGCAGCTGTATTTCGTCACAAACATCTTCAATGTTCGTCATCACGATGACTCAGCACACGCTTTTGTGAATTAACGGATGATATATATCCGCTTTCCCTGTATGCGGCATAAATTTTTGATTTGCTGCCTCTTGATAAACCAAACACTGCAGCCCCTTGGCTTCGGAAACTCCCACCATACAAGCCGTAACAATCTGCCCACTTTTGAATTCACTTAGCCCCGACATAATCCACTCACAACTACATAGAACACTGTTCTGACGAATACTGACACTTGCAACGTGTTGAAGAAAGTCTATAGGGTGCCGTTCGTGGTCAAATACAGCAACTCGCAGATTTAGCTATCATCTGCATTAATGTTCAAGCATGTATTTCTCTCGGTGTTTTCACATTTTTGTCCAATCTTGCATCTCGCAAACGGCTCGTTTGCGGACCAGTGCTTACTGGACTTTTTCTACTTCAGTTATCGTATGTTTTCACTCGTGTCAGTTTACGCAGTTATTTTTGATACACCATGTACAGGGTGTTTCAAAAATGACCGGTATATTTGAAACGGCAATAAAAACTAAACGAGCAGCGATAGAAATACACCGTTTGTTGCAATATGCTTGGGACAACAGTACATTTTCAGGCGGACAAACTTTCGAAATTACAGTAGTTACAATTTTCAACAACAGATGGCGCTGCAAGTGATGTGAAAGATATAGAAGACAACGCAGTCTGTGTGTGCGCCATTCTGTACGTCGTCTTTCTGCTGTAAGCGTGTGCTGTTCACAACGTGCAAGTGTGCTGTGGACAACATGGTTTATTCCTCGGAACAGAGGATTTTTCTGGTGTTGGAATTCCACCGCCTAGAACACAGTGTTGTTGCAACAAGACGAAGTTTTCAACGGAGGTTTAATGTAACAAAGGACCGAAAAGCGATACAATAAAGGATCTGTTTGAAAAATTTCAACAGACTGGGAACGTGACGGATGAACGTGCTGGAAAGGTAGGGCGACCACGTACGGCAACCACAGAGGGCAACGCGCAGCTAGTGCAGCAGGTGATCCAACAGCGGCCTCGGGTTTCCGTTCGCCATGTTGCAGCTTCGTTCCAAATGACGCCAACGTCCATGTATCGTCTCATGCGCCAGAGTTTACACCTTTATCCATACAAAATTCAAACGCGGCAATCCCTCAGCGCCGCTACCATTGCTGCACGAGAGACATCCGCTAACGATATAGTGCACAGGATTGATGACGGCGATATGCATGTGGGCAGCATTTGGTTTACTGACGAAGCTTATTTTTAACTGGACGACTTCGTCAATAAACAGAACTGGCGCATATGGGGAACCGAAAAGCCCCATGTTGCAGTCCCATCGTCCCTGCATCCTCAAAAAGTACTGGTCTGGGCCGCCATTTCTTCCAAAGGAATCATTGGCCCGTTTTTCAGATCCGAAACGATTACTGCATCACGCTATCTGGACATTTTTCGTGAATTTGTGGCGGTACAAACTGCCTAAGACGACACTGCGAACACCTCGTGGTTTATGCAAGATGGTGCCCGGCCACATCGCATGGCCGACGTCTTTAATTTCCTGAATGAATATTTCGATGATCGTGTGATTGCTTTGGGCTATCCGAAACATACAGGAGGCGGCGTGGATTGGCCTCCCTATTCTCCAGACATGAACCCCTGGTACTTCTTTCTGTGGGGACACTTGAAAGACCAGGTGTACCGCCAGAATCCAGAAACAATTGAACAGCTGAAGCAGTACATCTCATGTGCATGTGAAGCCATTCCGCCAGACACGTTGTCAAAGGTTTCGGGTAATTTCATTCAGAGACTACGCCATATTATTGCTACGCATGGTGGATATGTGGAAAATATCGTACTATAGAGTTTCCCAGACCGCAGCGCCATCTGTTGTTGACAATTGTAACTACTGTAATTTCGAAAGTTTGTCTGCCTGAAAATGTACTGTTGTTCCAAGCATATTGCAGCAAACGGTGTATTTCTATCGCTGCTCGTTTAGTTTGTAGTGCCGTTTCAACTATACCGGTCATTTTTGAAACACCCTGTACAACAACAGAGGTGATTACTGTTTCCATCAGTCTCGGTCTGCATATTTTAGTTCCTTTTTGCTAAAAGATTCACTGTAAAATGAACAAGCACCTCCGCCCCCTCCGACCTATCACCCCATACTCCTTAAAACATGTCTTGCTGAAATCCTTATTTTAAGACGCTGAGCAGTTCCTTAATGACTAGGAGTCGCGGCGTTATGGGGACACCACTGTATATGGCTTTTCTTTCTTGAGTCATTAGTCTTCTGACTGGTTTAATGTAGCCCGCCACGAATTCCTTTCCTGTGACAACCCTGTCATCTCAGAGTAGCACTTGCAACCTACAATCCAGTCTCTGTCTCTCTCTACATTTTTTTTTTTTTTTTTTTTTTTTTTGCCTTCCACTGCTCCCTCTAGTACCGCAGAAGTCATTCCTGATGTCTTAACAGATGTCCTATCATCCTGTCCCTTCTCCTTGTCTATGTCTTCCACATGCTTCTTTCCTCTCTAATTCTGCGCTAAACCTCCTCATTCCTTATCTTATGAGCCCACCTAACTTTCAACTTTCAGCTGTAACACCACATCTCGAACTCTTCGGTTCTCTTCTGTTCTGGATTTCCCACAATCCATGTTTCACTACCATACAATTCTGTGCTCCAAACGTATATTCTCAGAAATTCCTTCCTCGAATTAAGGCCCATGTTTGATAATAGTAGACTTCTCTTGGCCAGGAATGCCCTTTTTGCCAGTGCTAGGCTGCTTCTGATGTCCTGTTTGCTTCGTCCGTCATTGGTTATTGAATTTTAATCCCACTCATGAACCTTTCTTTTATTTCCATAATTGATTCTTCGATGTACAGATTGAACAGTAGGGAAAAAAGACTAAAAACCAGTCTTAGATTTACCAAAATGGCTAGAGTATTAAACTATTTGTTGACAGAAATTAAAATTATTTCCCTGCAAACAATTTAAAGAAAGTACGTCACGCACTATGGTCAGTAATCAGGGATATGGCAGGAACGATCATTCGAAGCAAAAAATTCTAATAAAAATGAGTTCTGAAACACATACCTCAAGAGGGGTGAGCACTTGTCCATCTTTGCTACCGCCAAATAGTACTCTTGCACAGAACAACTGATGATAGCTCTTAAGGTATGAATGTTTGAGCCCATGTTTACTAGAAGTCTTTGCTTCGAGTTGGGGCTTAATTTCGACAGGAACGAGCCGGAAATACGGACTTCAAATAGGAAGTGCAGCGTTTCTGAAAAACAGAAAATTGCTAACGTAGAATGTAAATGTATGTGTGACGAATCGTTCTCTGAAGATATTTGGAGCGTAGGTTTGTACGGAACTGAATTGTGGTCATACAAGAAGACAATAGATATTCTGGAATATGGCTCTGAGCACTATGCGACTTAACGTCTGAGGTCATCAGTCGCCTTATTTTGGAATATATTGCTATGTAAGACCACTGAAGACGAGATGGATAAATCGGAAAACTAATGAAGTGGCACTGAATGAAATCAAATGAAAATTAAAGCACCTGCAGCCGTCTATTTTTCATTTCATTTATTTACACGAGAAGACTCGCTGTTCCATTACACCATCCTCAGACCCCTTGACAAACGGAAATTGGAAGAAATCCAATCTCGCGTGTAGTCATAGCAAAATCCAATATTAAATAACTGATGTTCATAGATGTCTATTCAAAGAATTCAGATTTGTTGGTCTTTTAACAGAGATCTAAGGACCCCGCTTATTGAATATTGGCTCCTGTTATGACTGCACACGATATCAGGTTCCTCCCTATTTACGTTGTTCAAGGACCTGAAGACGGTGTAAAGCAACACCGAAGCTGGTCGCATAAATAAATTAAATGAAAAATAGACGGCTGCAGGTGTTTTAATTTTCATTTCATACTAAACAGCGACGTCCCTGTAACCATCTGCTACACAACATGAATGACAGAAGGGATCGGTTTATTGGGCACATCCTGAGACATCAAGAAATGGTCTGTTCGGTGGTGGAGGGTAACGTAGGAAGTAGAAATTGTAGAGGGATGTCAGGGATTGACTACAGTAAGAAGGTAGGGTTCAGTAGTTCAGTAGTCATGCTGAGGCGAAGAGGCTTCCTCAGGATTGAATAGCATGGACAGCTGCATAAAACCAGTCTTCGCATTGTTGAGAACAACAACAACAACAACAAATGAAATATACATAAATCATTACCTGCCTGTTGACTGCTATCTTGTGTGCATTGTCCCCTTACCTACTTTTGAGCGTGGGTCTTTTGCCGTACTGATACATGAAGTTGAGTTGATTTGTTCCTACTCTTAACCGGCCGGCCGACGGTCCCGCCTCCAGCTGGGAATGCTGACACAATAAGACCATTTAAATGCTAGGGACGCTGATATTGTCACTCGGGTGCGGCCCTGGAATGTGTGCCACACCCGATGGAATCTCCACGGCTCTTCCTACAGCGGGAGGTCAGTTACGGAGCTCCAAGCTTAACTCACACTGCTAATACTTTCTAGTCTAAAGGACCATTGTTTTTTGAGAAGAGCATTCACTTACAGCAGTTTTCTACCTTGTGTAAATTAGGATAATGACAACAAGATCCGATTCTCTGACACAAAACGTATTGGGTATTCCTTGCATAACACTGTTCGTCATACATTTTCGGTGAAAAGTGTCTGCAGACGTGATATGTGAGACAGTGAGAAGTAAACATTCAAAGACAAAACTATTGTACTTCATCTGAAGATTTTGTATCTAGTTTGGCAGTTCCAGGATGAAATCTTTGTTAAAGAGTTCGATTTCACACCAGAAGCTACATTGTTGTTCTATTTAGCATTGTTGTAGTACTTGCTCCGTGTAAAGTTAAATATCGAAAGGGTTTTAAAACTTCTCCGTGTTGCCCTTGTACAATCCTCAGTGAAAGATTCGAGGGGTCGGCAGAGGAAAGTGCTAACCCTCTGATTAGTAAGGATTAGTATCATAATGTTATTTGTTGTGTTTCAGAATACGCTACATGCTGGCAACGAGGAGTTCCATATGCACTGCTATAAACCGGTGCCTACTAAATAAGTTGTTTTGTGTTAGTTCTGTTCTTGTCTATGAATTTAGCCAAATACAACAAACGATATCATTTTCTTCCCCGAGTGTCTTTTACCCATATTTTGTAAATAAGTGGCAGATTATTACATTCAATCACTAGAAATTAAAAAGAACTCCAAGCAATCAGATCTCTCGTTTTGTTATTTTCCTACGGTTCGGTTTCTAGAATATGTCTTTACATCTTTTAGTTAACAATTTTTTCTTTAATTTCAGTATACAGCGTCTCCCTATTTGAAGTTCCTCTTTTTAGTTTGTTTGCTTGGGCACTAACCCAGTAAACACGCTGTATAAATCGAGAACTAGCATCCGAACGTCGCTCATTGACAAGTTGTTCTTAGCTTCTCTTATTTCATTTTGGAATTGGTTCCTACCTCATAATTCGTTTAAGATTGATGGCAATAATGACATGAATTTCAGTAAGTCCTTTCATATACTCGCTATGTCTTTTCAGATATTCTAACACGTCACCGGTTACGTACAGTGACCCGTTTTAGATTTTTGAATGCAGAAAATAAGTATAGTGAAGATCTGAATTATCAACCAAGGGATTTTCCATTGTTTCGCCTAGTTAGGTTAAAATATATTAGCTTATAGCACCTACATCTACATGATTACTCTGCACTTCACAACTGTTTGGCTGGTGGAGGGTTCATCGAACCACCTTCAAGCTACTTCTCTACCATTTCTATCTTGAACGGCGCGCGGTAAAAGTGAGCTCTTAAATTTTTCTGTGTGAGCTCTGTTTTCAATGATCATTTCTCCTTGTGTGGGTAGGCTTGAATAAAATACGCGTATTGTCGTAATCGGAGAAGAAAGTTAATGACTGAAATTTCATGAGAAGATCCTGCCGCAAAGAAAATATAGCCACTCCAGTTTGCGTATCGTATACGTGGCACCGTCTCCCATGTTAAGCGATAATACAAAACCAGCTACCCTTCTTTGAACTTTTTAGATGTCCTCCGTCAATCCTCTCTGATACCGACCCCACACCGCGCTGCACTACTCCAAAAGAGGACCATCAAACGTAGTGTGGGCAGTCTCTTTAGCAGATCTGTTGCATTTTCTAAGTGTTCTGCCAATAAATCGCATGTTTGGTTCGCTTTCCGCTTAATATTATCTACGTGGTCGTTACACTTTAAGTCATTGTAACTGTAATCCTCCCGCGTCCGACCATCCTGATTTAGGTTTTCCGTGATTTCCCCAAATCGCTCCAGGCAAATGCCGGGATGGTTCCTTTCAAAGGGCACGGCCGACTTCCTTTCCCGTCCTTCCCTAATCCGATGAGACCGATGACCTCGCTGTCTGGTCTCCTTCCCCAAACCAACCAATCAACCAACCAACTGTAATCCCTAAGTACTCTGCTGCATTCGTAGTCTTTAGATTGTGTGATTTCGAGTAACTGAAATTTAGCTGATTCCTTTTAGTACTCATGTGGGTGACTCACACTTTTCATGAGTTAGAGTCATTTGCCTCTTTTAGTACTATACAGTTATCTTGGCTAAATCATTTTGCAATTTTTGATCATCTGATGACTTAACAAGATGGAAAATGAGAGCATCATCGGCAGTCAATCAAAGAGGGCTGCTCAGTTTGTCTCCTAAATTGTTTATATAGACAGGGAACACCAGCGGATCTACAACAACACCTTGTAGAGCGCCGGATATTACTTCTGTTTTACTCGATGACTTTCCGTCAGTTACTATTAACTGTGAGCTTTCTGACAGGAAATCACGAAACTAGTCGCATAAGAGATACGGTACTCTATAGGCACGCAATTTCATTAGCAGCCGCTTGTGAGTAACGATGTCGCATGCCGTTTGGAAGTACAGAAATATGGAATCAATTTGACGTCAGCTATCGATAGCACTGATTGCGTCGTGTGGATAAAAAACTCATTGCGTTTCAAAAGAACGATATTTTCTGAATCACTGTTGACTACGTATCAATAGGTCATTTTCTTCGAGGTAATTAATAATGGTCGAACACAGTACAAGTTCAAAAATCCTACTGCAAATCGACGTTACTGATATGGATCTGTAATTCAACGGATTACTGCTACATGCATTTCTTCGTTTGCTTAGCTTGCCATTGTAATTCAGTCCTGAGGTACATATCAGTAGCCGGCCGCTGTGGCCGATCGGTTGTAGGTGCTTCAGTCTGGAACCGCGCGACCGCTACGGTCGCAGGTTGGAATCCTGCCTCGGGCATGGATGTGTGTGATGTCCTTAGGTTAGTTAGGTTTAAGTAGTTCTAAGTTTTATGGGACTGATGACCTCAGATGTTAAGTCCCATAGTGCTCAGAGCCATTTGAACCATTTGAACGTATCAGTAAGAGGCGATACTATTTGCAGTCATCATTCCCGCCCTGGTTTATTTGATATTAGCTGTATGTAACATGGGCCCAATAAAACTCTCCCGGAAAATGTTTACGATGAGACTGACGCGGGACTGGGCCTTGTTAATGAGCACGAAAGCAGCGGCTGAAAATGACCACTGTTGACTTCAGAGTAGCGCTGTGCTCGAATTATCAAACTGTGAGGCACGCGTATCAGCTTTGCCTGGGGGATAACAAGAATAGCGATTTCAATAGCGTTTTCAATATTCTGCTGTAGCTCATCCACTGTATAAGGATTATTTTCTTACACCTGGCCCTTTAGTTTCCCCCATAGGCTAAATGATAGAGATAGATCGAGGAGATCGAAGTGTTCAGGAGATTGCACTGCCTCTATTGATTGTCCTTTGATTGTCCTCTCCTCAACATACACCTCACGCAATGCTGACAGGGTTGTCAAAGGCGATGTGTGTTGGTGCTCATTCTCGCTGAAGATATACATACAGTCGTTCGTCATTTAAAATTTGGTGAAAGAATCATGTTACGATGTGGACACCACACATTGAGCACCGAACACCAATCTCGAGCTCACGCATCGGCTCTTTAAAATGCTGGTAGGGCCTTTCTGATGGGTAATAGCGCGCGATCTGGCAGGCTAGACCAGGCCTCCTCTGAATAAATGAAAAGCGGAGCGGAGTACTGTAACACACCATGATTCTGATGTGTACGCGCAGACTTGTGACAGCAAGAAGATTGGTGCTTCTAAATCGCGACTTCCACAATTTTATATGAATGTTTGGTATCTGTCCTTTCGGACGTGTCCGAAAGAACAGACACCACGGAGAATCCGCAGCTGTTATATATCAGTGATGACTGGGTGTTGTGTGCTGGCCTTAGGTTAGTTAGGTTTAAGTTGTTCTAAGTTCTAGGGGACTGATGACCATATATGTTAAGTCCCATAGTGCACAGAGCCATTTAAACCATTTTTTTGTTATATATCATATGTAAACTGAAGGTGGAGAGGGGAAGAAAGGAAAGGAAAGGGAAGTAAACACTGCTGTCAGCTGCAGTGGGACATAACGCAGAGCCATCCGGGGTAGCCACGCGGTTTGAGGAGCCTTTGCCACGGTTCACACGGTTGCTCCCGCTGGAGGTTCGAGTCCTCCCTCGGGCATGGGTGAGTATATTGTCTTTAGCGTAAGTTAGTTTAAGTTAGATTAAGTAGTATGTAAGCCTAGGGACCGATGCCCTCAGCAGTTTGGTTTGCCACAAATTTCCAACTTTTTACATCACGCAGAATCAGCGGCGGCGACTGAAAATGTGTACCGCGCTGATGCGGTACACATTTTCACTCGCCGCCGCCGATTCCGATTAAAGTCCCAATGCAGCTGACAGCAGTGATCCCTTCCCTTTCCTTTCGTTTCTTCCCCTCTCCACCTTCAGTTTACATATAATTCCAACATTTACTGGGTAAGGCAGTTCTCCTGTTCATTAACAGGGTCCGCTTCCGAATCAGTCTTGTATTTTCCGGTGCAGTTTTCTTTTACCCACTCTGTGCTTATCTTTTAGAATACAGCTTCATTTCCCAATTTTATATTTGTGCAACTTTGAAGTTCTTGATTTGAACTTCCGCATAGAAACTACATCGACCTGGTTTTCATTAAAGCGACTTATCGGGTAACATTACACGTCGACAAAAGCCACAATTTAGTGATTTTTTCATTGACGACATTTTCTAAAATGCAGGGAAGCACTTTAACTAGTATTTGTGGTATTTGTCCACATAATACACCAATTGATCGTTCGATCGTCCTATTTATAGTAGTCCTCTCGCTGTATTTTCCAAAATTTTCTTATAAAGACTGAGTTGTGTCACGGGTCTATTGTGCCTGTGTTTGCTCCACTCCCCCATTGCAATGAAAACATTGAAAAGATCGCGGATTGGATCTGGAGGCAACCGCGAGATGCAGCAAGAAAGTAGCAAGTGTGTAGTTCAGATGAGACTGACTTCGAGCCACGGCTGTCAGCTTCTGCGACGCCAGCAGACGTAGTGAACGTAACCCTATATGACAGGAGCGTGCTGACTTCCTGGATACGGCAGAACCGTTCTGGTTAGATTACCAGCACGCGACTATTACAGCTATACTGTGCTGTGTGAATTGTATGATTGTCCCGTTGCTCACACAGCGATTGGCACTCATGAACTTTCTGGGCAAATTCTAGGATGGCTTTTCTGACGTCATAACAAGACCATAATTTAATGGAAGCAGTATGAAACACTTGTTCCTTGTGTTTTCCTATAAATGCTGCACCACATAGTCCCTTGCAGAGGAATAGCTTGAGAGATGCTCCTGGGTTGCGTTGTGCCATAAGTTGCAACACGCTGGGTTCCTTCTTCATGTCTCCGCCCCCTCCCCCCCGCCCCCTCCCCCCCCTCCCCCCGTCGGATGTTCGAGTCCTCAGTAGTTTGGTCCCATATGAACTTACCACAAATTTCCAAAAATCCCCTCTTTCGGTTTAAACGTAATATTAACTAACATAAAACTCTCTGTGCGTGTATAACATACGGTATTCTGAAGGACGTTGATGTGTTCATCGGTAGAAAAAAATTCAATTATTTTCTTGCAGCCATCATGTTATCAACTCAACAAGTGTTATTTATTGTTACTATTCTCCTCTCGTCTTTGGCTGTCCTTACTGATCACCTGTTTTTAAAACCGTTTTCTGCGAGTAGAATTCTCTGTCAGTTATTTTGGACTAATATCTTACCTTGTATGCATGTATGTACCGTTACTGATGCCAGAACATCACATCGGCTCTAATTCAGTGCAAGCCAAACTGCAGACCTTTCTTGCCAAAGTCTGTAAGTAACGACAAGGCAGTCAGTCAAATGTTTCAGAATTAGGATAAGAATCCACAACTCCAAAAAATTCTTCCAATTACTGTATAGCTGCCTACAGAAAAGAGGACACGTCTGATACTCGAAATGTTGGGAACGACAGTATTCAGAGCATTACAATAATGCTAATTCAGAAGGTTTGGCGTTCAGAGAGGTAGGCGCTATCAAATTTTCCTGGCTATCTGCCACTCATTTGCGTTTTCATTAAACGAAATGAGAGACTCTCATAAAAATCTTAGGATCAGCATAGGTTAGTAAGACGATCTGCACCTTCCGTTAAGTATGCACATTTCAGTAGACCAGTGCGGGAAGCTGAGGCAAACAAGCCTCTGTACTGCACATGGGGAAGGCTACTTCGTATTAAATTTGGCCACTACTTTTCCTACATCTTTCAGCCGTGGTGGATACATTACTTCTGCATTTAATTGGCACATATCAAACTGGACAAGACCTGCATTACTTTTAAGTAATTGTATCATTACTTTTTTCCTGGTGCAAGAAAAAAAAAGTAAAGCGTAACAAATTCGTCAAAGTGGTTTATGCCGAAACATGAGAGAAAGCTGCATTCCGGAGTGGACTTATGAAGCTTCCTTACTAATGGTTTAACGTCCAGTCGGCCAGAGGTCATTAGAGTCAGAGCACGATCTAGATTTGGAAATCAGCGGTCAAATGAACTCTCCCGCTAAGCCGCTTAAGCGGTTTAGGGAAATCACGGAAGAAGTAAATCTGGATGGCCGGAAGGGGTTTGAGTGTATCTGAAGTGGTGTCCTCCGGAGTGCAACTTCAGCGTCTTGTCACTGCTTCACATCGCTGGGTCACTGCGTGTGAAACAGGGAACACACCCACCAGAGGGCGTCCACACAACACTCATTGTCACGTCTTCTTAGAGAGAGAAAGCGAGTATGCAATCGGGAGGACTATCGCATTGTGAATTTGACATTTTGATTGAGGTGCTCGAGAGGCACTTGTTACTTTATGTGCAGCTAAGGACTGAGGAATTGAAAGAAATGGATATCATTTTCTTGGCAATAGTAATACAGAGGAAACTTACGGTGTGTTACACTGTTCAGAATTTGGACAGAATAGATGGCTGTTAGTGTTTTATTTGCATGTTAAAAGTGAAAGTAAAGGAAAGGTCCAGAATAATAAAACCGAGTACTGAGAACTTTTATCTGTACTAAAATTTGGAAATGACATCACCTGACTGATGAAAGTAACGAAGACAAAATAACTGTTAAATTGCATGAATAGTGTCTGTTGCATTGTATTTTGTTTGGGAATAAATCACAGTGTAATAAGGAGTACCAGAAAAGAGATAACCATCATAAACATTGTTGTTGGTGCAAATGCCCAGTAAGTGAAGCAGGTAGAAGTAAGTAATCAGAATGTGCGTATAGTCGTGATTTAATGGTTTGCTACAGACCGTACGATTGATCTGTAATGAAAATATCGTGAATAATTGTGCCTTATAGAACGATATGCAGGGTGTTTCCGTAAGAGCGTGCAAAAATTTAACAGGACATATAGATTGCGCCACTGAACAATTTGAGGTACTGAACCTGGGGTCAGAGAAGCCAGCTTAAGAATACATGGAAGTAAACTTGTCTACCGCTTTGTCAATTTAGCATTACTGTTTTCCACCTTATTTACAACTAACATGGGTACAAGTTTACATGAACTGCAAGGAAACAATGAGGACGAGCCTGATAACCAGGAAATCACGATGCAGGTTTTATTTACGTTACTTGTCCATAAGGTGATTCTGCTGTATCGTATTCACGTTGTACCATGACAGAACGTGCTGTGAATCAAAGGCAGATCCATTCTTTCTGAGAGATATTCAGAGATGTATAGTACAATACGATGGAGCAGTACCTATATTGGAAGGGAAGCTCCTATTCCATGGCCTGCGAGGTCACCTGACCTGAACCCCCTTGATTATTTCGTATAGGGATACCTAGTCACGTGTGTATGAGACCGGTGCATACGGAGATGGAATTATCTGCCAGAATTTTAGCTGCCTGTGATGTGATTCGAAACACACCAGGAATATTTGTCAGGGTGCGTCAGAATTTTGTTCGCCGATGTCATGGTTGCACTGAGGTTGATGGCTGTCAGTTTCAGCACATTTTGTAAGATAGAGTGCAAATGGCACATTCATTGTGTCAATGATGGTATTTGCAGTTAACTAACGTAAATAAAAATGTACGCAGTAATGTGATTTTATTCTTATTATCTCCTAAAGCTGGCTTCTCCGACTCCAAGTTCTCTACCTCAAACTGTTCAGTGGAGCATCCTCTATGTCTTGTTAAACTTTTGGGCGTTCTTACGGAAACACCATGTATAAACGCGCTGATGACAATGTGAGTCCCCGAAACCAGAAATAGGAAGTTTAGAATTGAAGGTCACATCTATGAAGGTCGTTTCAAAAGTCCGTGTAAAAATAAAAACTACTTAGCCTACGTGTTTGGGGTAAACCTTTTTTTATTTGTCGACATAGTCTCCTTTTAGACTTATACTCTTCGTTCATCGCTATTCTAATTTGTTGATCCCTTCCGAATAATAGGAAAGTCTACAAAATGGCTATTAGTTGCTACAGACACCTCCTCGTTTGAATAAAATCTTTGTCCCGCCAGCCATTTCTTCAAATTGGGGAACAATCAGTAGTCCAAGGGAGCCAAGTCTGGAGAATAGGGGCGATGTGAAACGAGTTCCAATCCTATTTCCAATAATTTTGCGACCACAACTGCCGAGGTGTGTGCTGGTGCATTGTCGTGATGGAAAAGGTCTTCTTTGCAGTCCAACCGCCGGCGTTTCTCTTGCAGCTCGGTTTTCAAATGGCCCAATACCGATGAATAATATGCACCTGTAATAGTTTTACCATTTTCCAGATAGTCGATGAGGATTATCCCTTGTGAATCTCAAAAGACAGTCGCCATAACCTTTCTGGCCGAAGGAATGGCCTTCGCCTTTTTTGGTAACACATTATTTAGATTGCTCTTTGGTCTCAGGAGTGTAGTAACTTATCCATGTTTCATCCACAGCGACAAAACGACGCTTAAAGTCCTGCGGATTCTTGCTGAACAGTTGCAAACCATCCTTGCAACACTTCACACGACTCGGTTTTTGGTCAATCGTGAGCAATCGCGGAACCCATCTTGCGGATGTCTATGCAAAATATTATGTACCTGTTCATTCGAGATGCCCACAGCACTAGCAATCTCTCGCACCTTACTTCTTCTGTCATCCATCATCGTATCGTGGATTTTATCAATGATTTGTGGAATCGTAACCTCCACAGGGCGTTAGAACGTTCAGAATCACTTGTGCCAATATGGCCACTCCAAAAATTTTGAAACAACTTATAAACTGTCCTAATCGAAGATGCAGAGTCACCGTAATGTTTATCAAGCTTCTCTTTAGTCTCTTGAGACGTTTTGCCTTTCATAAAGTAATGTTTAATCACCACACGAAATTCTTTTTCGTCAATGTTTTGACAATCACTCGATTACCTTGACTCACACGAAGGCCAAACACAAAGAAATAGACCAATTGGCTGAAACTTGGTGTGCATTCTTTCCAAAGATGCTACTAACCTAAACATGACCTCGATACTCGCCGGTGGTGCCATCTCTCGGTCATCGCATGGACTTTTCAAACCCCCTCGTGTATCGTGGTAGAAGCAGGCTGGATAGTGAATCAGGAGTTGTAAGTAGTAGCCCGGCCAGAGACACACGCGTTCACAGTCCCGCTGTAAGTAAAGGACTCCCAATAGCCAACTTCGGTGCTACAGGCGCTGCTCTGCTCTGGACGCTGCTCGGAAACTGATCGCCAACGCGTGTACGTCAACACGTTCCCGCACTGAACAATCCTTTACAACTTAAGTGCAGCAATCCACCTAGACGTAGATACGTCCATTTCTCTCAGACACATAATGGGACAAATGGCTATAGTTGTACAACACGCGCACGTACGTGTCGGTAGCATGTTTTCGTCTCACAACGACTGTCAGCGCAGCTACATACATCTGACGACGCCCCAACGAGTCTGCAGGAACTGATATACGCTACTGGGCCAAAACATTATCACCAGTGGTGGCGTTGTGGGAACGTGATGCTAGAAGGAACGTGGAACAGAGACGAATGTGGTACACGTAACAAATGGAAAGTTCATAGACATAAAAGACTTCGACAAAGAGCAGATTGTTATAATTTGGTATCAGGGAAACGGCACAGCGGGTCAGCTATTCGTGTGCTATTGTCACATGATGTGACAGTCGCAGGACTGTGAAATCACGAGTAGCCGACTAGGTGTTGGACAACAATATCTCATCGCAGACCGTGGAGATCGGCGCCTTGTCCGCTCTATAAAGCTGGATAGGTGGCTATCTGTGGCTGATCTCGCGACAGAGTACAATGCTCGTACAGGCAAAAATGTTTCGGGACACACAGTTCAGAGCACATCATTGAACGTGAGGCTCAATTACGATTGCGGTTGGTACGGGGTCAGCGAGATTGTACTGTGAGTCAATGAAAACGTGTCGTCTGGTCGGATGAATCACATTTCTTGAAGGTCGTGTTCAGATACACCGTTATCCAGGCGAACAGGTACTCGGATTATGTTCTGCACCATGGGTTCAGTAGGGTAATACGGAACGCCGTGCTGGATCCCAACGGCCTCTTATCACTAGCATAGAGATGACAGGTATCTTATCCGCATGGCTGTAACGGATCGTGCAGCCACGTCTCGATCCCTGAGTCAACAGAGAGGGACGTTTGCAAGACAATAACCATCTGCACGAACAGTCCGACCACATTTGCAGCAGTATGGACCATCAGCTCGGCGACCATGGCTGCGGTTACCCTTGACGCTTCATCACAGACAGAAGCGCCTGCGATGGTGTACCCAACGACGAACCTGGGTGCACGAATGGCAAAACGTCATTTTTTCGGATGAATTCAAATTCTGTTTACAGCATCATGCTGGCAACATCACGGTGAACGCACATTGGAAGCGTGTATTCGTCATTGCCATACTGGCGTATCTCCCGGCGTGATGACATGGGGTGCCATTGGTTACATGTCTTGGTCACCTCTTGTTCGCATTGACGGCACTTTGAACAGTGGACGTTACATTTCAGATGTGTTACGACCCGTGGCTCTACCCTTCATTCGATCCCTGCGAAACCCTACATTTCAGCAGGATAATTCCCGACCGCATGTTGCAGGTCCTGTACGGGCCTTTCTGGATTCAGAAAATGTTCGACTGCTGCCCTAGCCTGCACATTCTCCGGATCTCTCACCAATTCAAAACGTCTGGTCAATGGTGGCCGAGCAACTGGCTCGTCACAATACGCCAGTCACTACTCTCGATGAACTGAGGTATCGTGTTGAAGCTGCGTGGGCAGCTGTACCTTTACACGCCATCCAAGCTCTGTTTGACTCAATGTCCAGGCGTATCAAGGCCGTTATTACGGCCAGAGGTGGTTGTTCTGGGTACTGATTTCTCAGGACCTATGCACCCAGACTGCGTGAAAATGTAATCACATGTCAGTTCTAGTATAATATATTTGTCCAATGAATACCCGTTTATCAGCTGCATTTCTTCTTGGTGTAGCAATTTTAATGGCCAGTAGTGTACTTCACTCCCTATTACTGCTCGCAGGACGGAGGCTAAGTAACGTCTTACTATTACTCAGTATTGATGCTCGCGATGTCTGCGATCGAATTAGGCCGACCGGTGATGCGCGGCTGGTTAAAATAGTGTTGACAGGGCGTGCTAATTTCCGCTCTTCCAGTGGCACGGGTGTCAGCGCCTTCTTGATGCCGTTTCAGCCGGCCGTTGTGGCCGTGCGGTTCCAGGCGCTTCAGTCTGGAACCGCGTGACCGCTACGGTCGCAGGTTCGAATCCTGCCTCGGGAATGGTTGTATGTGATGTCCTTAGGTTCGTTAGGTTTAAGTAGTTCTAAGTTTTAGGGGACTGATGACCACAGATGTTAAGTCCCATAGTGCTCAGAGCCATTTGAACAATTTTTGATGCCGTTTCCTGGCTCTGGGCTTGTGGGTGTGTACCGGTAGTCGATGCTTTAGGACTGCACAACAGCTGCTATCATTTCCAAAGATGGAGCAGGTGAACATAATACTTTGGCTCACCAGTGTAGAACTAGATTACAGCACATCCATAAAGCTTTAAACCTATCAACTAAAGTAAGTGTAACTTTCCCTATGAGACATAAATATAGAATACATTCTACTCATTTATTGAAATAATAACGTAAAGTTCCTGATCACCAATCTTAGGGCCAATGCCCTGGATTGAATTCCAAATTTCTTTGTAGTGTCTCAGAAAGTGAGTGTGTATACTTTGACTCATATAAACAGCAAATAAGTACACACAGTATAAGGTTAACACAAAAACGTTCGCTTTACATTTTTTCTGGATACTTTACTCATCGATAGCAATTCACCGAAAACGCCTGGCTTATGATTTATATCTTAAAAGAGTAAAAATGTTACTAGAAATTACTCAATTTGCAGTCTTTCTAGGTTTACAAAATTTTTGGCAATAATGTTAATTTATTTTGAGGCTTGTTCATATCCTTTTTAGCCCACTTCTTATCACTGGAGTACCATTTTGGGAATATTTGTATAGGCGTGAAGTACCCATTATACAGAGGCAGTGCGTCGTAAAATTTTATTAGTGAAAAAATGCTGACTGAGAACATAGTCTGGTGACCTCAGACCCCTTACGATGGCCCTAGAACTCTTGTCGTGTGACCACTGCGTCGGCTAAAACTACATTTAAGGCTCAATGCATATTTTACGTGCATAAGTACGGCAACTTTGAACCTCTGGGTCTCGGTGAAGGACAATAGTACCGAAAAAAGTTTCGAATAGGGTATACAGGGCGAGTCGCGTAAGACGTAACACCACCTTTATTCCGGGAGCGATTGCACGTATCGGCATGCGGTTTCCGGCGAATCATAGCGGACTATGTGGCACATGCACAAGAATAACAACGTTTATATTGACCGAGATAATGAGACAAGTACATGTTTTTTTTAAATGGGACGCTATACTTTTTTTACCATCATTCGAATGCTCTGGAAAAGACGCTTATAGTGATGTAACGCATGTTTATATTGTGATTCAAACTTTGCTTAAAAGAGGTCGGATGAGGATTTAACTACGTAGCGTAGTCCGTGCATGCTGCATAGGGCGCGACAACTCGGCCTGCGGGTCGCGCGATGCGTGTTTACAGTCTGCAACGCTTCCGACCGTCTCGACCTTCAATCGTACAATAGTATTTCCCAGCGTCTTTTAAGCGAAGTTTGAATCACATATAGCAACATGCGCTACATCACTATACGCGTTTTTCCAGAGCGTTCGATCGATGGTAAAAAAAGCATAGCGTCCCATTTAAAAAAACATGTACTTGCCTCATTATCTCGGTCAATGTAAACATTGTGATTATTGTGCATATACCAAAGTATGTGCCCCATAGTCGGCTATGATTCGCCGAACACCGCTTGTCGATACGTGCAATCGCCCCCTGAATAATGGGGGTGTTACGTCTTACACGACTCACCCTGTATACTGTGTACGCGTTCTTCCGATAGCTTTACAAATGGTGGCTGGCGAAGGGCTATGCAAATCACTTGACCCATTATCTTCGTGATCAATAGAACCCAAGATATGACCACCTGAAAAGTCGCATTTTCGCGCGCGGATTTTGGGATCATAATGGTACCGTGCACTGCCGGTGGTTCAAATGGCTCTGAGCACTATGGGACTCAACTGCTGTGGTCATCAGTCCCCTAGAACTTAGAACTACTTAAACCTAACTAACCTAAGGACAACACACACACCCATGCTCGAGGCAGGATTCGAACCTGCGACCGTAGCAGCAGCGCGGCTCCGGATTGGAGCGCCTAGTACCGCACGGCCACCGCGGCCGGCCACTGTCGGTGCAATGACCGATTTGACCTGTTGTTGTTGCGGTCTTCAGTCCTGAGACTGGTTTGATGCAGCTCTCCATACTACTCTACCCTGTGCAAGCTTCTTCATCTCCCAGTACCTACTGCAGCCTACATCCTTCTGAATATCCTTAGTGTATTCATCTCTTGGTCTTCCTCTACAATTTTTACCCACCACGCAGCCCTCCAATACCAAATTTTACCTATGTCTTCCGATTTTTGCTGACTAAGCAGCGAGACGCGACGGTGGCCGAAGCAAGCAAAGAGGTGTATGTAATTTACTTGCCACTCCAACCAGTTTACTGTTCCTAGGTTTCAGTTAGTACATCTATTATTTAAATAATAAAGAGCGTTTTGGTAATTCTGCTGGGCGCGCAGGGTTACGTCGTTACGGTGCTACGCAGGTGGAGAGATGAGTCGGGGAACAAAGGATCCGTAACGTAGAGAGCGCCGCGGGGGTGTGTCGAGGTGGGCGTGGGCGGAGCATGTGTTGCGGGCGCACGTGGCGTACAGCGGCGCGTGTTCTCCTAGGCCATGGCCGGAATGTCAGAAGTCACGGCGCGGCCTGGAGCCGCTGACCACCGCCACCCACGCAGCTGGCCCAAGGCCAGCCAGCAGCAGGTGGCTCACTGCTCGCCTGTGCTCGCCCGTGACGCTATGGAAACGCCCTTTCCCTTTACATTAAGACAGCAAAGGCCTACCCTGATCCCGATTCTTAAAAGAGTCGAACTCCCGTATGTAATATGCCGTTTCTCCCGAACTATGTGAAAGTCACTGAAAGCTCTCGTTCTAAAGTACTGCGTGAAAATAGTCCGGATCACTTGCGCGCCGTGAGTTACATTCTCTCAACTTATACGGGGTGTTACAAAAAGGTACGGCCAAACTTTCAGGAAACATTCGTCACACACAAAGAAAGAAAATATGTTATGTGGACATGTGTCCTGATACGCTTACTTTCCATGTTAGAGCTCATTTTATTACTTCTCTTCAAATCACATTAATCATGGAATGGAAACACACAGCAACAGAACGTACCAGCGTGACTTCAAACACTTCGTTACAGGAAATATTCAAAATGTCCTCTGTTAGCGAGAATACATGCATCCACCCTCCGTCGCATGGAATCCCTGATGCGCTGATGCAGCCCTGGAGAATGGCGTATTGTATCACAACCGTCCACTATACGAGCACGAAGAGTCTCTACGTTTGGTACCGGGGTTGCGTAGACAAGAGCTTTCAAATGGCCCCATAAATGAAAGTCAAGAGGGTTGAGGTCAGGAGAGCGTGGAGGCCATGGAATTGGTCAGCCTCTACCAATCCATCGGTCACCGAGTATGTTGTTGAGAAGCGTTCGAACACTTCGACTGAAATGTACAGGAGCTCCATGGTGCATGAACCACATGTTGTGTCGTACTTGTAAAGGCACATGTTCTAGCAGCACAGATAGAGTACCCCGTATATAACCATGATAACGTGCTCCATTGAGCGTAGGTGGAAGAACATACTGACGAAACTAAAATGAACTCTAACATGAAAATTAAGCGTTTCCGGACACATGTCCACATAACATCTTTTCTTTATTTGTGTGCGAGGAATGTTTCCTGAAAGTTTGGCCGTACCTTTTTGTAACACCCAGTATATACACTCTTTCTAACCTTAATACTGGACTTCGATCAATACTTACTGTTGTAACAGTGAATATGGAGTACATGAAATGATTACATTTGCGTATCAATAGCGCAAGCACTTCTGAGTTACCAGGTATCGACCCATGCTAAAATACCCATATCAGTACATGGTGTAGCCTCCAGGGCGGTAATGAAGGCGCTGACTCTGGCATCCAGTCTATCGTTCAGATAGCGAATACTGTCCTGGGATACGTTATTCCACGCCAGCTGGAACTGTTCACGTAGTTTTGTAGGGGTTATTGATTGATGAGTGGCAGGAGTAATTCCTCGTCCCATCAAATCACACACATAGTCGACTGGAGATAAGTTTTCAGATCGTGCTGGCCAGGTATGTTGGTGCCCGTCTTACAGAGCACGTTGAATTTCACGGGCAGTGTGTGGGTGAGCGTTATCGTACTGAAACATTACCTTCCTGTTGCAAGAACGGCAAAAGATCGGGCCTTAGAACATTCTGCATTCACCGATCGCTGGTTCAGGTATCTTCGACAAACTTCAAAGGTGAACGAGAGTTGTAGCTTATCGCAAACCCCGATGCGAGATGCCTTTAATAGGTTCCACAACGAAACATTGTCTCGAAATTTGGTAGAAAATCCGAAGAAATTCTGGTCGTATGTAAAGTACACAAGCGGCAAGACGCAGTCAATACCTTCGCTGCGCAGTGCCGATGGTACTGTTATCGACGACTGTGCCGCTAAAGCGGAGTTATTGAACGCAGTTTTCCGAAATTCCTTCACCAGGGAAGACGAATGGAATATTCCAGAATTTGAAACACGAACATCTGCTAGCATGAGTTTCTTAGAAGTAGATACCTTAGGGGTTGCGAAGCAACTCAAATCGCTTGACACGGGCAAGTCTTCAGGTCCAGATTGTATACAAATTAGGTTCCTTTCAGATTACGCTGATACTATAGCTCCCTACTTAGCACTCATATACACTCCTGGAAATGGAAAAAAGAACACATTGACACCGGTGTGTCAGACCCACCATACTTGCTCCGGACACTGCGAGAGGGCTGTACAAGCAATGATCACACGCACGGCACAGCGGACACACCAGGAACCGCGGTGTTGGCCGTCGAATGGCGCTAGCTGCGCAGCATTTAATTGCTCAACACGTGGGGCGTGAGGTCTCCACAGTACATCGATGTTGTCGCCAGTGGTCGGCGGAAGGTGCACATGCCCGTCGACCTGGGACCGGACCGCAGCGACGCACGGATGCCCGCCAAGACCGTAGGATCCTACGCAGTGCCGTAGGGGACCGTACCGCCACTTCCCAACAAATTAGGGACACTGTTGCTCCTGGGGTATCGGCGAGGACCATTCTCAACCGTCTCCATGAAGCTGGGCTACGGTCCCGCACACCGTTAGGCCGTCTTCCGCTCCTGCCCCAACATCGTGCAGCCCGCCTCCAGTGGTGTCGCGACAGGCGTGAATGGAGGGACGAATGGAGACGTGTCGTCTTCAGCGATGAGAGTCGCATCTGCCTTGGTGCCAATGATGGTCGTATGCGTGTTTGGCGCCGTGCAGGTGAGCGCCACAATCAGGACTGCATACGACCGAGGCACACAGGGCCAACACCCGGCATCATGGTGTGGGGAGCGATCTCCTACACTAGCCGTACACCTCTGGTGATCGTCGAGGGGACACTGAATAGTGCACGGTACATCCAAACCGTCATCGAACCCATCGTTCTACCATTCCTAGACCGGCAAGGGAACTTGCTATTCCAACAGGACAATGCACGTCCGCATGTATCCCGTGCCACCCAACGTGCTCTAGAAGGTGTAAGTCAACTACCCTGGCCAGCAAGATCTCCGGACCTGTCCCCCATTGAGCATGTTTGGGACTGGATGAAGCGTCGTCTCACGCGGTCTGCACGTGCAGCACGAACGCTGGTCCAACTGAGGCGCCAGGTGGAAATGGCATGGTAAGCCGTTCCACAGGACTACATCCAGCATCTCTACGATCGTCTCCATGGGAGAATAGCAGCCTGCATTGCTGCGAAAGATGGATATACACTGTACTAGTGCCGACATTGTGCATGCTCTGTTGCCTGTGTCTATGTGCCTGTGGTTGTGTCAGTGTGATCATGTGATGTATCTGACCCCAGGAATGTGTCAATAAAGTTTCCCCTTCCTGGGACAATGAATTCACGGTGTTCTTATTTCAATTTCCAGGAGTGTATATGACGATCCAGGCAAGCGTCTGCGGTGCGTGAATGTTCCGAACCTCGTCTACGAATGTGAGAGTGTTCACGTGACCAGTGATACCAGCATCGTCGAACAAGTCCAGCTTGTGTGCCAGTTCTCCTAAAGGAGCATCCCGCCACTCGGAAAGCCTGAATTTGACCCCTTTCAAACTAACTCAGCCGGCCGTTGTGACCGAACGGTTCTAGGCGCTTCAGTTGGGAAACACGCGACCGCTGCGGTCGCAGGTTCCAATCCTGACTCGGGCTTGGATGTGTGTAATGTCCTTACGTTTAAGTAGTTCTAAGTTCTAGGGAACTGATGACCTTAGAAGTTAAGTCCCATAGTGCTCAGAGCCATTTAAACCATTTTGACCCAAACTCGCTCAGTTCGCTGTAGGAAGGACAGGTGCGTCTCTGTGGCATGTTTGCCTGCTTGCTTCACACCACACTGAGCCTTCTGGCTGTGAACATTTCCTAAGAAGAGTAGGCGCAGACGGCGCTCCGGTAGCTGCGCTACAATGTTGTCTAATGCTATCTATTGGCGGACGATGCTAAAATCATTATCAAAACGTGTAATAACCCAAAGGTGGGATATACCATCATCGGATCAAAATCGACCTCATCTTTCCAAGTGAACTATTTTTTTCGGACAGTGTATATGAAATATTAAAAATCAACTTCTTTTTTGCCAGTGACAGCAGTTTGAGAGGCAACGTACAACTGGTTCTGGCACACTGCGTAGTACACCTTGCACCAGTGCAGCCGTTTAGTAATCTAATACACACTGTCAGAGAACAAATGCAACAGCATCAAGGACAAAATTATTTTATTGGCAAGTGTGGTGACAGTTCATCAATGTCGGAGTGTATGATAACAAATTCAGATGAAATGAAACACATATGTCACAGTAAAGCGTGCCCAAACAGGCGCATAAATGCACAGTATACACCCCTGCAGCAACGTAGGTGTGTATTCCCGAATACAAACGATCACAAAGGTTCCGAATGCAATCATGCGATAGACTGTTCCAAACATCTTGCGCCTTTGGGTGCATTTCGGCAACGGTTCTTGCAGGCCCAGCAGAATGAGTAAGTTCCCGCTTCATCATGTCCCCTACTGTTCACTGGCGAGAAACCTAGCGACCTTGCTAGGCAAGGCAATTGTCCACCACGAAGAGTACGTTGCCATACATGTACGTGCGTCGCGCAGTACAAAAAGCACATCACATTCCTGTCGAAGGAACGGCAGTAGCACGGTGATAGCAGCCTGTGCAATGGTAGCGGGTACTGGTTAATTTACCCTGCAGAAAAGCCAAATGTGACCTCGAGTTGTAACGTGACTCCTCACATAATGAAGCCGGGGATGGGACCTATGTGTCGCGGGCGAATGCACAATGGGATGGGCAGCTTACCAGGTGTACGCGACACACGAGTATGTCCATCACTTGCATACAGACCGAACCTACTCTCATTACTGAAGACAACAGAGCGCTCCAGACAACTCTTTCACGACACCAAGGTAGCCGTACTTGGCAGAGCCGTGGTGTTTTGGTGGATGCAGCTGGGGGGGGGGGGGGGGCGGTGTCTCGACAGCCGTGATCACTCCACCCCTTTTTGGATCTGCGCCTGATTCTCTTGCCGATGCGCTGTCTTGCGTGCAGCCTGTGACGCGCCTGAGGAATGGTGTGCTGACCACTGACTATCTGCGATGTACGAGTTGTGAAGTTTCTGCCATCCTCACTTAACGCTTTGTACTGCATGAATGACCAGTTAAGAACTCGGAGTTTAAGACGGCTGTGAGTGTGTTAAGGGGGGGGGGGGGGGGGTAGGACGTCAAACGGATCGACTTGGAGCAGAAGAGGCATCATACGACATTTTAATTTCCAGTGTCTATACTTTTACAAAATAAGTTCATAAAACTTTGTCAGCATCACCAGGAAGAATTCAGTATTCACACTCATTGCAATGGAAGTTCGAAAACATAACAAAATAATTTTCTTTTTTACGTGTGAAATTTCATTATTTTTTCACTTACTAATGGCTGCATTTGTTGCTATAGCTATAGTTTTCTTCATAAGTTAGAGAGTTTCTTCGATGAATTTTGCACAGCATACATACCATACTTACAGGTGTATGAAAATCTAGAATTTATTTAATTTATGAAAAAACGAATGAGCTGTTATATTTTAAACTTCATGTTTAGGAAAAACACAAATTTTATAGTTAATTAGCTCAATTTTTACCACAGTTTTTAATAGATTTGGAAAATTCTAGAGTTTCTTACACCTTTAAGTATGGTTTGTATTCTGTGCAAAATTCATCGAAGAATCTCTCTTACTTATGAAGAAAAGTGTATCTATAGCAACAAATGCTGCAATTAGTAAGTGAAAAAATGATGAAATTTCACATGTAAAAAAAAATTACTTCCTTATGTTTTCGTACTTCCACTGCTATGAGTGTGAATTCTGAATCTTTCCTGGTCATGCTGACAAAGTTTTATGAATTTATTTGTAAAAGTATAGACAGTGCAAATGAAAATGTGCTTTGGTGCCTCTCCTGCTCCAAGTCGGCCAGTTTGACATCCTACCCCCCTTAATAACACTAACAACGTGGATATAATTTCCTGCAAGGTGGAACAATATGACTGCAATTACTCTGAAAAATCAGTTGAAACCGACGATTAAGCAGAATAGTGACTACGAATGATAAAGTGAGTTGTTTTAGCTGTACAAAAAACGTATTCTCACAGCAGTCATAAAACTGGGATTTCAAATTTCATAAAACAATGGTGTGCAGTTGGACACAATAGTATAATTAGTTTTTTAACTCCAACAGAAATGTAAAAATTCTCTAAGTTCCCTCAAATATGAAGGCGCTGCGCCAAAAAAAAGAACTCGTCGATCTTCTTAGTAGACTTTTTTACGGTGCGAAACTGCAGGTGGCCAAGGCGCTCACAAGCCGCCGCTTGGGTTGCCAAGCTGAGATGGGCGCAAGAGGCGACCAACTGCAGGATTTGCATATACTGCGTATCACAATTAGTAGCGGAAACTGTGAAAGAAGGGAGCGGGAAGATGGCAAATGATAAGTCGCATGTGTGGGAAAATGTACTCTACAGGCCTTACATATGGTGGTGGTTTCGTTAAAACGACGCTGTTTCTTAATGATGTGGCGTCCAAAAGCGATCCTGATTTCTAAGGGACTGCTACTTCACACGACCACCATTTTAGTGACTACATAGAAAACTGGCAAATTTCTGCGTGAAAGCCACTTTGAGGAAGGTAATGTACGGGGTATATCAAGAATATGACAGGTTATTGTACCGGGTGATCAAAAAGTCAGTATAAATGTGAAAACTTAATAAACCACGGAATAATGTAGATAGAGAGGTAAAAATTGACAGACATGCTTGGAATGACATGAGATTTTATTAGAACAAAAAAAAAGTTCACAAAATGTCCGACAAGAAAACGTCAGTGACTGCGCATGATAATCGTGTATAAAAGAAGCTGCAAGAGGAGAGAGAAGCTGCATTATCAGAATGGGGAATGTGCTAGTTCAGCGTTACGATCCTATCGCCATAGGAAGGGGATTCGAACGGGTAAAGGTCCGTTGACAAATGCAGCTGTGGCGAGAATGATTTCGAAGCCACGGGTTCTTTAGACGATACACCCCGTAGTGACCGACGGAGCACAAAGCGTAATGCTGCTGAGACAGGTCAGGAAGAAATGGAGACTGTAGCGGGTTCGTCCATGCACGGAGAAGTCAGCGCTCGTGCAGTCGCACGTCGCACCGGCATTCCATACACTACTGTTTGGTTGGCACTTAGGAGTACCCTCAGATGCTATCCGTACAAAATCCATCGGTATCATGATCTGTTACCTGACGCTTTACTGAAGCGGAGGGCATTTGCGGTGTGGGCGAAGATGGCGGAAGATGACGATTGGTTGAGTAACGTGTTATGGACCGACGAAGCTAATTTCACGCTCCGGGGGTCTGTCAACGCCCACAACTGCAGAATTTGGGCTACCGAAATTTCTAGAACTGTCGTATAAACTCCATTGCACGACGAGAAAGTCACGGTATGGGATGGATTTACCACATCTACCGTTATCGGGAAATGCGTGATTCTGGTTTTGTAACTGTTACCGTGACGGGTGAGAGGTACGCCGATATGTTACAGAATCGCATCATCCCTAGCCTGGCTGATAAACACCTGCTCGAACGTACGATGTTTATGCAGGATGGCGATCCACCCCATATTGCTACACGCGTGAAAGATATCTTGCGCGCGTCGTTTTGTGATGATCGTGTGCTCAGCCGCCACTTTCGTTATGCTTAGCCTCCCAGGTTCCCAGACCTCAGTCCGTGCGATTATTGGCTTTGGGGTTACCTGAAGTCGCAAGTGTATAGTGATCGACCGACATCTCTAGGGATGCTGAAAGACAACATCCGACGCCAATGCCTCAGCTGTACAGTGCTGTTCACAACATTATTCCTCGACTGTTGCGGAACAGTTCAGAGAAAGTTTGAGTCTCGTAACAAATAAATACCCCACTCATACTGTTATAGTTGGTGGGGACTTCAACCTACCCTCGGTATGTTGGCAAAAATACTTGTTCAAAACCGGTGGTAGGCAGGAAACATCTTCCGAGATTGTCCCAGATGCTTTCTCCGAAAATTATTTCGAGCAGTTAGTCCACGAACCCACGCGAATTGTAAATGGTTGCGAAAACACACTTGACCTCTTAGCCACAAACAATCCAGAGCTGATAGAGAGCATCATGACTGATACAGGGATTAGTGATCACAAGGTCGTTGTAGCTAGGCTCAATACCATTTCTTCCAAATCCATCAGAAACAAACTCAAAATAATTTTATTTAAAAAAGCGGATAAAGTGTCACTAGAAGCCTTCCTAAAAGACAATTTCCATTCCTTCCGAACTGACTATGCGAATGTAGACGAGATGTGGCTCAAATTCAAAGATATAGTAGCAACAGCAATTGAGATATTCATAGCTCATAAATTGGTAAGAGATGGAACGGATCCCCCGTGGTACACAAAAAAGGTCCGAACGCTGTTGCAGAGGCAACGGAAAAAGCATGCGAAGTTCAGAAGAACGAGAAATCCCGAAGATGGGCTAAAATTTACAGACGGCGAAATTTGGCACGTACTTCGATGCGAGATGCCTTTAATAGGTTCCACAACGAAACATTGTCTCGAAATTTGGTAGAAAATCCGAAGAAATTCTGGTCGTATGTAAAGTACACAAGCGGCAAGACGCAGTCAATACCTTCGCTGCGCAGTGCCGATGGTACTGTTATCGACGACTGTGCCGCTAAAGCGGAGTTATTGAACGCAGTTTTCCGAAATTCCTTCACCAGGGAAGACGAATGGAATATTCCAGAATTTGAAACACGAACATCTGCTAGCATGAGTTTCTTAGAAGTAGATACCTTAGGGGTTGCGAAGCAACTCAAATCGCTTGACACGGGCAAGTCTTCAGGTCCAGATTGTATACAAATTAGGTTCCTTTCAGATTACGCTGATACTATAGCTCCCTACTTAGCACTCATATACACTCCTGGAAATGGAAAAAAGAACACATTGACACCGGTGTGTCAGACCCACTATACTTGCTCCGGACACTGCGAGAGGGCTGTACAAGCAATGATCACACGCACGGCACAGCGGACACACCAGGAACCGCGGTGTTGGCCGTCGAATGGCGCTAGCTGCGCAGCATTTGTGCACCGCCGCCGTCACTGTCAGCCAGTTTGCCGTGGCATACGGAGCTCCATCGCAGTCTTTAACACTGGTAGCATGCCGCGACAGTGTGGACGTGAACCGTATGTGCAGTTGACGGACTTTGAGCGAGGGCGTATAGTGGGCATGCGGGAGGCCGGGTGGACGTACCGCCGAATTGCTCAACACGTGGGGCGTGAGGTCTCCACAGTACATCGATGTGGTCGGCGGAAGGTGCAGGTGCCCGTCGACCTGAGACCGGACGGCAGCGACGCACGGATGCCCGCCAAGACCGTAGGATCCTACGCAGTGCCGTAGGGGACCGCACCGCCACTTCCCAGCAAATTAGGGACACTGTTGCTCCTGGGGTATCGGCAAGGACCATTCTCAACCGTCTCCATGAAGCTGGGCTACGGTCCCGCACACCGTTAGGCCGTCTTTCGCTCACGCCCCAACATCGTGCAGCCCGCCTCCAGTGGTGTCGCGACAGGCGTGAATGGAGGGACGAATGGAGACGTGTCGTCTTCAGCGATGAGAGTCGCTTCTGTCTTGGTGCCAATGATGGTCGTATGCGTGTTTGGCGCCGTGCAGGTGAGCGCCACAATCACGACTGCATACGACCGAGGCACACAGGGCCAACACCCGGCATCATGGTGTGGGGAGCGATCTCCTACACTGGCCGTACACCTCTGGTGATCGTCGAGGGGACACTGAATAGTGCACGGTACATCCAAACCGTCATCGAACCCATCGTTCTACCATTCCTAGACCGGCAAGGGAACTTGCTGTTCCAACATGACAATGCACGTCCGCATGTATCCCGTGCCACCCAACGTGCTCTAGAAGGTGTAAGTCAACTACCCTGGCCAGCAAGATCTCCGGATCTGTCCCCCATTGAGCATGTTTGGGACTGGATGAAGCGTCGTCTCACGCGGTCTGCACGTCCAGCACGAACGCTGGCCCAACTGAGACGCCAGGTGGAAATGGCATGGTAAGCCGTTCCACAGGACTACATCCAGCAACTCTACGATCGTCTCCATGGGAGAATAGCAGCCTGCATTGCTGCGAAAGGTGGATATACACTGTACTAGTGCCGACATTGTGCATGCTCTGTTGCCTGTGTCTATGTGCCTGTGGTTGTGTCAGTGTGATCATGTGATGTATCTGACCCCAGGAATGTGTCAATAAAGTTTCCCCTTCCTGGGACAATGAATTCACGGTGTTCTTATTTCAATTTCCAAAGTGTACAACCGCTCGCTCACCGATAGATCTGTACCTACAGATTGGAAAATTGCGCAGGTCGCACCAGTGTTCAAGAAGGGTAGTAGGAGTAATCCATTTAACTACAGACATATATCATTGACGTCGGTTTGCAGTAGGGTTTTGGAGCATATACTGTATTCAAACATTATGAATCACCTCGAAGGGAACGATCTATTGACACGTAATCAGCATGGCTTCAGAAACATCGCTCTTGTGCAACGCAGCTAGCTCTTTATTCGCACGAAGTAATGGCCGCTATCGACAAGGGATCTCAAGTTGATTCCGTATTTCTAGATTTCCGGAAAGCTTTTTAACACCGTTCCTCACAAGCGACTTCTAATCAAGCTGCGGAGCTATGGGGTATCGTCTCAGTTTTGCGACTGGATTCGTGATTTCCTGTCAGGAAGGTCGCAGTTCGTAGTAATAGACGGCAAATCATCGAGTAAAACTGAAGTGATATCAGGTGTTCCCCAGGGAAGCGTCCTGGGACCTCTGCTGTTCCTGATCTATATAAATGACCTGGGTGACAATCTGAGCAGTTTTCTTAGATTGTTCGCAGATGATGCTGTAATTTACCGTCTAGTAAGGTCATCCGAAGACCAGTATCAGTTGCAAAGCGATTTAGAAAAGATTGCTGTATGGTGTGTCAGGTGGCAGTTGACGCTAAATAACGAAAAGTGTGAGATGATCCACATGAGTTCCAAAAGAAATCCGTTGGAATTCGATTACTCGATAAATAGTACAATTCTCAAGGCTGTCAATTCAACTAAGTACCTGGGTGTTAAAATTACGAACAACTTCAGTTGGAAGGACCACATAGATAATATTGTGGGGAAGGGGAGTCAAAGGTTGCGTTTCATTGGCAGGACAATTAGAAGACGCAACAAGTCCACTAAAGAGACAGCTTACACTACACTCGTTCGTCCTCTGTTAGAATATTGCTGCGCGGTGTGGGATCCTTACCAGGTGGGATTGACGGAGGACATCGAAAGGGTGCAAAAAAGGGCAGCTTGTTTTGTATTATCACGTTATAGGGGAGAGAGTGTGGGAGATATGATACACGAGTTGGGATGGAAGTCATTACAGCATAGACGTTTTTCGTCGGGGCGAGACCTTTTTACGAAATTTCAGTCACCAACTTTCTCTTCCGAATGCGAAAATATTTTGTTGGGCCCAACCTACATAGGTAGGAATGACCATCAAAATAAAATACGAGAAATCAGAGCTCGAACAGAAAGGTTTAGGTGTTCGTTTTTCCCGCTCGCTGTTCGGGAGTGGAATAGTAGAGAGATAGTATGATTGTGGTTCGATGAACCCTCTGCCAAGCCCTTAAATGTGAATTGCAGAGTAGTCATGTAGATGTAGATACCTATTGTTGAGGAATGATGGTGGACATATTGATTATTTCCTGTAAAGAACATCATCTTTGTTTTGTCTTACTTTGTAATGCTAATTATTGCTATTCTGATCAGATGAAGCGCCATCTGTCAGACTTTTTTGAACTTTCGGATTTTTTGGTTCTAATAAAACCCCATGTCATTCCAAGCACGTGTGTCAATTTGTACCTGTATATCTACATTATTCCGTGATTTATTCAGTTTTCAAATTTATACTGACTTTTTGATCACCCAGTATTTTATTACTGTGCGATTAAGTCTGGTTTACATTAACTTAATTAGGCAATTTAAATTACGATTCAGACTTTAGAAGACGACAAATCAACTGGAGCGCAGACACAATGCCTCAGTATCGACATACCGAGAGGGTTAAAACGGTTTACAAAAGTTTTATATTCGGGGACGCAGATGCGGACAGTGCCGTTGCAGATCAGCTTTCATTCATTGCGCGTGTCTCGTCCGAAGCAAAGTGCCAAGTCGCTTGTAAAAAGCGCAGGCGGCTGTCGTGTCTAAAAGCAAACACCGTCCGAACAGGCCTTCAAGGCCCAACGGTACCTACCGACCGTCGTGTCGTCCTCAGGCCTTAGGCGTCACCAAACGCGTATACGGAGGGGCCTTTGGTCAGTACACCGCTCTACCCGCCATTGTCAGTCTTCTGGACCAGTGCCGCTACTTCTCGATCAAGTAGCTTCTCAACTGGCCTCACAAAGGCTGAGTGCACCTCGATAGCCGACAGCACCTGGCAGACCCGGACGGTGGCCCATCCAAGCGCTTAACTTCGGAGATCTGGGGGGAACCGGTGTTACCACCGCAGCAAGGCCATTGGCCCGACTGTCGTACATAGAAGGGCAAAATGACGGACCCACAAAATTACAGTCCAATTCCTTACAGTACAATTCTTGAGCGAATTTAAAGTTTGAATATAATAAAGTTCCTTGAGAGAGAAGAGCTTTTGTCCATAAATCAGCACGGATTTAGAGAACAACTCTAGTGCGAAAAACAGCTTGTCATTTACCCATACGATATCCTGCGGACCATGGATGACGTTCAAGAGGCAGATTCAGTATCCCTAGATTTCCGGAAAGCGCATGTCACAGTGCCACACTCCACACTTTTAACGAAGGCCAGAGCAAATATAATAGATTCTCAGGTATGTGAGGCACTCTAAGACTTTTTAAGTAATAGAACGCAGCCTGTTGTCCTGGACAGCGAGTGTTTATCAGACAAAGGTATCGTCAGGGCAGGTAGTGTTACAGGACCGCTCTTGCTCTTTGTATACATACACGATTTGACGGATAGGGCGAGCAGCGATTTGTTATGTTTTTCTAGGCGCTCAGTCCGGAACCGCGCGACTGCTACGGTCGCAGGTTCGAAACCTGCCTCGGGCATGGATGTGTGTGATGTCCTTAGGTTAGTTACGTTTAAGTAGTTCTAAGTTCTAGGGGACTTATGACTACAGATGTTGAATTCCATAGTGCTCAGAGCCGTTTTTTTTGTTACTGTTTGCTACTGTCGCTATAGACTATGGACTGAATGACTGTAAAAGGATGCCGGATGACTTGGACAGAACTTTTCGTTGGTGTGATGAATGGCGATTTGCTGTAAATGTGGCAAAATGCAGACGAGTAGAAACAATATATCCGTAACTTTCGAACGGAAGTGTTAGTGTTGTGCTGCTTGATATAGCCAAGTCGATTAAATATGTAGGCGTCACCTTGCGAAACGACATAAGATGGAACCACCACGTGCGTCAGTTTTAGGTTTCAATTCGGCCTGTTGGGAGAATTTTAGCAGTGTAGCTCATCTATAAAGTACAATGCGTACAAAACACTTCTGTGCCACATTCCTGGGTATTGCAGAGACTTTGGGATACCCAGCAGATCGGATTAGGGAAAGACATCGAAACAAGTCATAGGAGTGCTGCTACCGGCAAAACTTTCTTCCTGCAAAATCTTGATGTTAACGTCCCATTCCGTTGATAGTCTTCATGATTGCCACCATCTGAAATAATAGATGGTTATAATTAAACTGACGGTGTTTCGAATGTTGCAGTGTGGGCTGTATACATCGCCGCACGCTGAAACATCGTACGAAGTTTCATTAATAGGTGCACTCGTGGAATATGCTGAAAAAATAATAGTTCTACTTTCTGCCACCAGGTGAAAATACGAGGCTGTAAGCAGTTAGAATCTGATGCGAACGCTGGAAAAGGATACGAACGATCAAACACGTGATTGTTTTGGCACGTTTATTAGGGTATGGTCACAAGTTACAACATGTGTGCAGTATGGCTTCCTGACTCGGCAAAATGCTGCATTCTTAACACAGTATGGTCGACAGTTGCTCGGAGCATATATAGTGGAATCAGAACGATGTGTCATCATTCGCTATCCTTCAGATCAGGAAGATCCCCAATGATGTTTCGTTTATGCCCCAACCAGAAGCCACATGGATTTAGCTCTGGGAAAGGCCACACATCTTAAAAGTGCCTGGAGATGAAGTGGTCGTTACCGGAGTTTTCTCGAAGCAATTTTTTCATCTGACAAGCGACCTCATCTTTCAGGAAAATAGTGGTGTGGACACAGTAGCGTTTTTGCAAAGCACAAGGAGGCCCATACAACTAACAGATGTCCCTGTACGTCTAACACGACCATTAGGTGTCATCTCCTCGGAAAAAAACGGTTCGATAATGAAAAAACTTGTGAAACCACGCCACACGAGTGCAGTGGATTTTCCTGCGCAATATTTGGCAGTGTAGATCCCTAAATACGAGAGTTCTGTGCTTTCACGGCAACGCGCAGAGCAAAATGTGCCTCGTTCGTCCAAACAAGGTGTTTCCTGGCTATATCTCATCCATTTCCATGCTTGGCAAAAAACGAAGGGCAAAGTCACGGCATTGTAGCCTATCTTTGGGCTTGATTTAGTGCGCATTCTGTAGCTTATAGGGATATCAGAATCAAATGCGCCGCAAAATCTTTTGAACTGTTGATGAGATGAAAGAGAAATTCCGTGACACAGCTCGAGCACTGGGTGCAAAATTTCAAGCATATGCTGTCCGGTTGGCTATAGCTACAGCAACCTCGTTAACAAATGTCACTGGAATGGGCCACCTCCCTCTTCCTGATGCACCACCAGATTCGGCTGTTTCTTCAGATTTCTTGATCATATTCTTTAGCCCATTTATTGACACGGGGATTCGTCGCAGCTGTTCCTGTCGGCGATATTCCCTCAGTGCAACGCTGCGTCTGATAAAACAATGTTACCGGCAATGCACGGTCTTTCTTCTCGATAGCAACTGCGTTTTGTGCGGAAAACTTCAGCCTACTCAACTCGTTCAACAATCACTTAAAAAAGGAAATCAACACTCATCGTCAAGCGACAAAGAGCATACTGGCGTCAAAACAGTAAACATTTCACTTTCTGACTGCTCATAGCGCAATATTTTCAACTGGTGGCAGAAAGTGGAACTATAATTTTTCCCAGTATAATCCGCGAGCGCGGCGATTAATGAACACTCTTACATTTTAGCTTCCTGCTAGGCATACAGCCCGTACATCAGCACTCGGAACAACGCCAGTTTAATTATGACCATCGAATACACTGTCGAAGGTTTCGAGTTTCTTTCCGTTCTATCTAGCGCGAACCGATCCTTACGAAGCAAACAACGCGGACAGTACGTACGAATAACATTTTTACTGTGCCCTCATGCCTGTTCTTTGCTGTTTATATGGCTAAGAACTTGTAATCACGCGCTTCTAATTGCACGCGGAAGCTTGTAATAGAGTACATTCGATAATAAGCGTGACAGACACAAGAGAAGTACGACGGGCAGGCAGCCGCAGACAAAGCGCGACTCCAGCGCAGGGCTGATACAAATTAAAAAGCACCCTCGAGCCGGATGAGGAGAGGGTGGCGCAGCTAATGAGCGCCTAGCAGGAGGGCGCGATGCTCTCCGGCGGCTGCTTAGTGCGGCTGACACACTCACGGGCGACAGACAGCAAGTGTCTCCGGCCGCGGGCCAGACCACCCTCCGCAGTTTGCCATGAGAAGGTCCGCTTGTGGCAAGGCGGGGTGTGGAGCAGCCGGCGCCGTAAGCTAATGAAAGCACTGGCGCGAGGCCACTCCACGCAGGGCTGAAAGCTCTCGGCGTGATACAGGGCCGGATGTGACAGCGGTGAAAACATTCCTCCGTTACACGCAGGCTCCCGGCGCCAATCTCATTCTGCGTATAAGGGCTGCCCTATGCTTACAATGCTCGACTGAGCCAGAAGTCAGGAACATTTTCTCTCAGTTACTCGGTCTATACTCTTGATCTTTCTTTACAGAACGCGGACATATGTTCAGCTTTTCCACACAATTAATGATTCAGAAAAAAATAAAGTTTAGTTTTTGAGACATTTTATTTTTTCTAAATGTTAAAAAAGTTATACATTTCAGCACCTGTTTTAAAATACAAATCACTTAACACAAAATAATTTCACAAAACTTTTAATTCAGATATAAAAAACAACTTCAAAAAATTTCATCTTTGTACTAGAAATAGACTCTGAGAAAATGTACCCTCCACACAAAAAGATCACAGTTACGGGAAATGAGGTGCAAAGTTTTTACTTCAGTGCATGCCTGCTCCGTAACTAGCATCATCAGATTTGTCCAACAGCTTCCTCTCCTATGCTGTCTAGCCATTTTCAAATAGCTTTTTTACTGCAGTATCTGAAGACCTGAGACGTTCATTGTGTGAACAAAACATAGCTGGTAGTAGCACTACCAGTGTAAGGGTTAGACGCTACTGCGACGTCAGATACTGAAACAGACGATAAACCAGGCAAATTCTGAGTACCCTTTGCTTTTTGCGCCAATGTACACGCCTTTTAAGTACCTTCAGACTAGGTCTTGGCATGTCGAATGGAAGAAAAATCAGTGACTTCACCGAATATGACTTTCACAACAAGCACATGGATTTACTCACAAAGGGAACTGTAAAAATTGCGCAAAATCGATTGTTAACTATCTTGCAATGTAGCTAATAGATAAGATAACTCTCTTGTGTTCAGTTATATTTTTGGCAAGGCAGGCCTTATCAGGCATGTTTCGTACCTCATAAAGACGGTGCGGAACATCGCATGCCACAGTTAAAAAAAAAAAAAAAAACAATTTAAAATACTTCTAAACTAGTCATTTCAATATTTTATACACCATTTTAAACGGGAGACTGTAACTATTTCGAAAATTCGTTTTCCCAAAAATCGTTTTTATCATCGAAAAAACAATTCCGTATACACCTAAAAATTTTCCAGGTGTACTGCCGCGCAATCACACTTAACACTAAAATGTTAAAAATATCAGTTCTGGCGCGACCATCACCACGAATCGTTCGCTCGCCTGCCTCGACGTGAGTGATCATTTTCGAAGACAATATCCTATACAACATCTTCCACTTCGTAAAATATTCCTTGACTACAATACCAATATCACAGCTAGAATCGCTCAAGTCATACCAGTACTTGGGTGGAAAAGTTTGGAAGGATATGAAAGGCAACTATTACATTCAGTCAGAGGTAAGGCGGATCGCAGCCTTTGGTTCATTAATAGAATACTAAAGAAATACAGTCGGTCTACAAAGGAGATTACTCACAAAACATTATTGCGACGATCCTACAATGATAGAATGTTACAAATAGGAGAAACAGGGACTACTGAATGTATACAAGGAATATCAGCACGAATGGTCGTAAGTTTGTTTCACCCATGGGCATATGAGTCCGCGGAGCTTTATCTAGGAGTGAGGGAGGCGGGCAAGATTCCAAAAAGAAGTGGTCTCTTCCGATATGTGTCATTGTGTCATGCTACAAGAACTAAATTTTATAGGTTGCCGACGGATATTCACTCATTATCTGTTATAGGTGAGTCTGACACTGAAAGAACAGAACTGGCAAAAGCTTCATGAGAGAGGCCAGTTATCCCGAGTAGCATTCTTATGTGTGCCGTTCTGCAGCCTCAACAAATTGTATGAAATGTGTACTCAGGCAGCATCTAGATAGAGTCAAGCTACTGTCAGCACATTTATCAATATACTCACCTATAAATGTCTAATGTTTGATTGTATGATGGTTTTTAATTTGCGATGTAAGATCTTAAACAATATTTTTCAAATGTCAGTGAAGCCTTTAAAAAGGAAAACGTTTAATACCTAGACCGCAATTTTCTTATCACAATTAAAGTTAGATAACTAGTTTCGGTTGCTATCTGACAGTTTTTGAAACCGTTGCATGTATGTTCCCACGATAATACCTATTATACTATAGCAAGTAATGAGCTTTTGATCCAACTTCCACTCATGAAACTGGACAATCTCCTATATGATCGTCAAACTGCGAAATTGCCGTACGTTATTCACATTTTTAGCGCTACGCTGTTCTTTGATGTTTTTATCACTTGACTCTCACGTATGATTTGTCTTTTATTCAGTTATTTACGTTTGTTAAGGCTACTCTGTACTTTGACGTTTTTATCAATTGATTCTGAAATATGATCTATCTTTTAGATATGCCTCGTTCTCAACTATCTATATAAGGCAGCTTCCCTGTCTTGTAGTTTTTAACTTCATTCCGTTATTACCTGTATGATTTTAAAACTAGTTGGACTTAGGCACAAAGTCCTTGGATTTCATTCCTGATACATATATATCAGAAATGTAACAACCAAGCACAAAAATGACAAAACAGAAGTAGATAATATTTAAAAATAATGTTTAAGATCTTATATTGTAAGTAAGAAATTATAATACAACCAAATTTTAGACATTTACATGTACATATATGTGCATATCATAGATTCGTTAAATACAGGTACCGTTTTAAAATGAGCCATTGCTCGGAACCGGTAACGGTAACTCATGTCCCATGAAAGCTTACTTACTACGTTTCAAGAACCAACGTTATGCGATGAATCTATGGACATGCTATAACCGCCTACGTATCGCGAAGACAAGATTAAATTGGTTACAGCGCACTCAGAGGCATTAATGTAATCATTCTTCTCGCGTTCCGTACACAAATGGAACGGTAAAAGGTCCTAATAACTGGCACGTACTCAACTGTGGTTTGCATAGTGTGAACGTAAATGTAGAATAATTTCCTCAATTGTAGTCCCTGCAGAATACAGAAAACGAATCACTCGAATCATTTCTCCTTTTGTGCATACAGACATAGCACCCGTAATATAATTTTATGAAATAATTACGAATAGAGCTATTCATTGAAACAAAACAGCTTAAGCACAAGAACAACCATCAGTTTGAGATAAGTCATTGTTGAGTCAGTGCTGTCAACTTAGGAAGCGAAAAATAAATCGCCCTCACTTACTGGCTTGCCCTCTTAGACTCTATTGTAGATGATATCGAAAATTTGTAGAACTACTAACAGTAATCAGTTGGATCGGTAGTTTAAAACTGTATGATTTCCTTTGGCAAGGAGCATACTCCTTATAAACAATTATCAGTTTTGATTAAGTTCCTTTACCGGTAAAACAAAGAATTTGGCGATGGCTTCCATTAGAAAGATGCTTTCACATACCTCTGCTTTAAAACAAAACTACTCTGTAAATGAAATTGAAGTTTACTTTATTGCGCATCATGCATCAATATAAGAGTAATATCCCTTTAAAGTCCTTGTGGTAGTTCCGCCGCGTCGTCTTATAAAATAATAAACTCCTGAAATAGTGAAGCATCCTACGTTTCAGCCTTCCTCAGGGCACAGACGAATTTGGCTGGGGAGTGAGTGCATCAATGTTTCTGATGGTGTCACAAGACCACCAGCGTCACGTTTCTTAGATTTGATTGTCCCTAAAATACCACTAGTCTCTTTTACGAGGGGGGAGGGGGGGGGGGATGCGTGACAGATTGTTCGTGGGTTACACGGCTTGTTAGCGACGAGTAGCACGCCGACAAACGGTGGCAAGCTTTAGCGAGCCGTGTTTCCCTGCTTTTAGTCGCAGAAAATCGACATCGTCAATCTCACGTCCTAATGCCCGTAGTCCTTGTACGACGGGAACGGGTGGGATGGCAGCGCAGCGGCCTCAGAGGAAACTGCCACGGCCGACTAAGCAGCACACACAGAACTGCCGGCCATACGATAAACACACTGGTGTGCAAAACTTAAGGATAAAAGTTAACTTTTGCTTGACGTGTCACTGCCAGGTAAGACAGCTCGATGAAATCTGGACAACACAAAGAAAGGACGGCTATAATACAGGCTGCTTATAAATAAACTTTTCCCACTTGAGAGAACCCCCATGAAAAACGACTGTCCGTAGGACAATAAAACGTCGTGGAAACATTTGTAATGAAATGAAAATAAATTGTTGAAGGAAACACATTTCAATTTTCGCGGAAGAGGGTAACGTTTTTTCATCGTTTAGCATTTTTAAGTTCTTGGTTACAAACGTTTCCCAATGTGACGACCATCTGCATCCACGACAGGCTGAAACCGCATTAGAGACCATTCCATAAGTGAACGCAGCACTCTTCGAACAGTGGACCATGGAATGGTCAGCTGTCGTGACACGGTTCTTGCGCTGTTTGAAGATCGCGCAGCATTTTCAGTAATGGCAAAGTAACTTTTTCAACAATTTGTGGCGAAATTGGCCATCGATCTCTCCCAGGAGCAGTTCACAAATCAGCTGTTAATTCCCAGTCATGTTCTTCAACTCCGGTGCGGAAAGAGCAGCTCTCCGTATTCCTTTAATATGTCGATACTCGCGAAGTGCAGCACAACTACACACAACAAAAAAAGTTTTGCATTACCTCAGTTCCGACAGTTCCGGAACGCCGGCCGGAGTGGCCGACCGATTCTAGGCGCTTCAGTCTGGAACCGCACAACCTCTACGGTCGCAGGTTCGAATCCTGCCTCGGGCATGGGTGTGTGTGATGTCCTTAGGTTAGTTAGTTTAAGTAGTTGTACGTTCTAGAGGACTGATGACCTCAGATGTTAAGTCCCATAGTGCTCAGAGCCATTTGAACCATTTTTGAATCATACGAGAACATATCTGTGTCTCAAAAACCATTCGCCTAAATATTATGATATATACACATTTGAAACCGTCTTTTTAAGTCCATCATGTTATAACATAGGGTCCATTAAAAAAACCCAAAGATGGCCTCATATCTCTGTAATAAAAAACAGCACAAACATGAAATGTGATGTATTCAAGTAGCCCCTGTCCCTGCAATTCATTGTCCAAACGGCATCTTTGTATCAATTACGGCTGGGAAGATACAAGGGGCGTTATGACTTAGCTGCCCCACCATGTACATGTAAAAGACCTGGTGAACGGCGTTGGAAGCTTCACGAGGCTATTCACAGATGATACTGCTTAATACAGAGAAATCGAAACGCTAGAAAATTGTAACGAAATGCAGGAGCACCTATGGAGGACAGATGCTTGCTATAGGCAGTGGGAGTCGGCTATCAACTAAAGGTATTACGATCTGCGCACACAAATAGGCGGAAATACCTATTATGGACTGGTTATACGATTGCCGGACGAGCACTAGAAGCAGTCATATGTATTAAATGACCGGGAATATGAGTACGGAGCAATAATCAACGGAACGACGACATTATACTAATCGTAGGAAAAGAAGATTGCCGACAGATTCGTTGGAAGAATATTTGTGCAGAGTAGTCAGCCGATGAAGCGGGTAACTTACAAAACATTCAGTAAGACCCTCGAGGTCAGCTGCCAGTAGGTGTGTCGTTAGGGACCAAGGAAGAACAGGGGAATGAGGGGCACAGGACAATACAGGTAAGGGTTGGCCATGTCTGGAAGTGGGTTGGTGTGAGAGGGGTGGGGGAGGTTGGGGGGGGGGGGGCAAATGAGTAGGATTTGGAAGTGAGACGTATGAATGGAGGCTGGAGCAGGAAGGTGGGAGGGTGGTTCAGAAGGCTGAGAGAAGAATTGGGTCTTGATCTAAGGAGGAGATGCTGGGATGAAGTAACTGGTTAGATGGTTTTTCCGGTTATGAAGAGGGAACCTTTTGAATTTGCCTTGGCTTAGGACATGGAGGAGGGCGAGGGGGGGGGGTTGAGGGGGGGGGGCTGAAGAGGTGTGCAACGGCTCTGCTATATTTTGACACTATATATTTTTTTTCGAAAGTTCTCAGGTACAGTGCAGTACTGTTGAAGGTTACAAAAACGAACGTCTTCGAATCTTCTACACAAAAACGAACGTCTTCGAATCTGCTACACAGCACACAAAGAAATAGTGGGAGGAGTGCCACCAACATCAGTTAGAAAGCCTGTCATTGACAGATAACATGAGAGACAAATTCAGACAGAGACCTCGTCTTATCATGTAAACTATTATATATATATGTAAATAAGATTGTAATGTCTTATTTTAGGCAAAGAGAATAAGTACTATATTGTTGTACAATTACGAACCTCACAAGAATTTAAAATGTTGATGTAGCTAAGCAGGGAGAAGTACGGACAATGAGAACGTTTCTTAGTGAGTAGCGGAGTGGTGTAACAGGTACGCGAGCGGCTCGTTTGTGACAGAAGCAGTCAGAGGCAGCAGCTCGCCACTCTGCATCGACAGCAGCAGCCAGCAGGGGTTACCAGCGCGGCCCGGCGAAAGAGGGCGCCCCACGGTCCCACTATATGCTGGCATCGCCCGACGGCGCAGCCACTACCGTCTTGGAGACTACACTCAGAATTACGGGCTAATTCAACTCGTAATTTCTGTTCTGTAAGCTCTAAACTAAAGATGGCTGCAATTTGCTGCGCTGCGTGAAGGAAGGGACCACTACCGGATTGTTTTACAAGACGGTAAAACAATCCCTGTAGCTTCGAAGACTTGCTGGGAGGACATTTTACTATCTGTTATTAACCCTGTAGCAGTGTTTCATGTATAAGGTACCATGTTCGCTGAAATCACGTCTTTCATAAAATATATTTCAAACTACGAGTTATCTCTCTAACACACTGTAAATTACTGACTCTGCTAACTTTCTTTCGGAAAATTTAGTGGGAAACGATATCCGAGCAGGTATGGTACGGCATAGTTTGGTCTCGCCGAACTCAGTGCAATGAAGACACCGCAAGTAAGTGCATTTTATTACTGTATAGAGCTGTGACCTGTATAATTTCGAACAACAGGCTTAATTGCTTCGGTTAACTTTTGTATAATAAGCTCAGTTACTATTATTGGGCATCTACGGAATGCAAATACATAACTACTATTTTTCTCATAGTGTTATTGTTAATACCTCAGCAGGAAAATTAGTTACAAAATTTTATACTTTATCTTATTCGTGTATATGTTGGGCTCTTTTTCTTCCATGAAATGGAGAGCCGCCTTTCAGTGTTGTTGGTCATAACATCCTATTCAGAGCCCAGGTTAATGTGAAGCAGTGGGGACTAGTCAGTCTCATCCTCTACGGCCAAGAGTGAGAAAAAGGAGAGCAGTGAACAGCGAAAGTAGCCCCCAGCGTACCGGAAACAGAAAGTGCCAGCTCTCTACCTACAATACACATTTATATCGTCGATAAATTTTGAATTGAACACCCAGATGTTATATTATTGTCCCTGATTCAGTGCCGTATCCAAACTGAAGTCCGATAGACGAAAAATTGTTGCGATTTGAATAAGAAGACAGTTTTTATGACAATTAGCGTTTGGTACATTATAGCGTAGCCCGATGAAACTTGGACCATACATAGAAAGAACTGTTTCAGTATAGTACAGAGGGTAGCTGAAAGATAGAATGAACGATCAGAAATGACACTTTAACACAAAACTATAATTACAGTGAAGTCACAGCGATTTATTATCGTCCTACGGGCACTAAAAAAAAGCGATACATGGTTTTTAATAGGGAATTCGCTGAATACCGTCTTGTTCGTAGAGCTGCCCAATTGCGTAGCTCGATGCGGTCGCGCATTGTCATCCATACGAATGAAGTCAGTGCCGAACGCACACATGAAAAGACACATATGGGGAAAGAGTGTGATAATAACGTTGAGTGGTGAGTGTACCAAGTTTAAAGATTAGGGGGTCAGTACGCTCATGCAATATTATACCCCCACACACCAAAACACCTGGACCAGCAAAATGATCATTATGACAATTCTGGACGTAACACGACGTACAGAAAGGTGGGACACGTAATGCACCCACGAACATTGTCGAACATGACGTTTTTTGATGGTACATGTGTTATGGTGTGGGAATACTGACCTCTACATCTTTGAAAGCGGTACACTCATCGGTCAACATTATTGTGACATTATATTCCTTTCCTATGTGCCACTTCTCAGTTGTGTATTCGACCCTGACTTCATTTTTATGGATGACAATGCGCGACGGCATCGATTAGCGCTGACGAAGAAGCTGTTGGAACGATGCTATATTCACCGAATGGACTTTTCTACCAGATCCCTCGAGTTAAATCCCACCGAGCACGTCTGAGATGCGGTGGAAAGCGGTATTGCAGCACGTCCATATTCATCAACGAGCAACCAGCAGCAGTGCATTGCGTTGATGGAGGAATGGAACGCCGATCACAAGAATTCCTTACCAACCCTGCCACCAGTGTGGGAGCATGTCGGAGTGCATACGTTGTCGTTCTTGGCGATCACACACCCTATTAAGAACCACGTGCCTCCTTTTGTAATGTCCGGGGGCCATCATAGATTGTGGTGACTTAGGTTCATTAAATAAGTGTCATCGCATACTTGCTTCAATTACTTTCTGCACTATGCTGTAGCAGTTTTTTCTGTGTATGATCGAAGTTTCATCGACCTATGTTACTTGGCAGTGACACACCATGAGAAAGTTACTTTCGTCTTTAAGTTTTGACACCAGTGTGTGCCAAGAGGTAACGCATGCTGGAGCTGATGGGAGAGAGTGACGTGATGGTATAGTCGCGACAGTTGCCCAAGACTGGAGGATTCACACCCAACAACAACAATTCTGAGGTGCTGTCTTCCACTGAAACTGAATGAGAGCCAGTCAGACTCACCTCACCTGTTGGGGAACCAGCTGTGTGTTGTGTCAAGAGGAGGTAAATCGAAATAGGTAAGGATCTATTAATTGTCGGTAGCTCAGACGTACAGTGAATGATAGTACCCCTTAGACAAATGGGAGGAGGGAACTGGAAGGAACGCAAGGTACATTCAGTGCATGTGCGTGAGAGTTTCATTCAGCTCGTTGAAGAGGTTATCCCGACAGTCATTGAGGGAACAGGTTGCAACCAACCGTAGATTGCGGCACTCATTCGAACAAAAGATCCCTGTCGTCTGGCATCTGAGGCTCATTCCAACGAATAGCAGAGAAGGTTGAGAATACCAGCCTTGCTCACAGAGTTTTAACGAAACTTGAACAGATTGTGACCCCATGGTCATGTGTCGAGTGGAAGGCTTGAAACAGAGGCTGCGAAGGTTGCGCGATTTCCTATACATGTGCCATATGGTTGAGAACTTTAGGTTTCCCCTAAATGGATCAGGTATGCACTACACCTCAGGGCCGCGGTCACAGGTTTGTTTGGCTCGTGGGAGAGTGTCTCAGAGACATTGAATGAACTGATCTGACCGACTATTGAAAATGTAAACTATCCAGTGAAAACCTACTTAATAGTTTCTATAACTAGCTTTAAATGACGAATCTAAGAATATATTACAACACGCTACGTGTCGCTCCCACAGGGATGACGAAGACAAGATTATATTAATTACGTCATCCACAGAGGCATAAGTGTACGGAACTGATATCTGATAACTGCTGTTCTTTGACATACTCTTGACAGTGGTTTTCATTACTGAGTTTGCGGGCCGGCCGGAGTGGCCGTGCGGTTCTAGGCGCTCCAGTCTGGAAACGCGAGGCCGCTACGGTCGCAGGTTCGAATCCTGCCTTGGGCATGGATGTGTGTGATGTCCTTAGGTTAGTTAGGTTTAAGTAGTTCTAAGTTCTAGGGGACTGATGACCTCACAAGTTGAGTCCCATAGTGCTCAGAGCCATTTGAACCATTTTTTGAGTTTTCGGGATGTATAGAATTTGTGAAGGTACTCAAGGAATTTGAGTAGAGGTCACGTGTAGTGCGTCGTATTGTGTTAAAATTGCCCGCTCGCCTCGCAGCCCGTGCAGTACGACTCATTGCCTCTGGTCCGTGGTATTACTATCGCTCGACGCAGCACCCTTGTAGAAGAGTAGAAGACGATAAACATTTTCCCCGTATTCGTCACTCGTTAAAGACGTCGATATAATAGGGAGGCCTAAAATTCAGTAGCAAGAGCGAAAACTATACGTTGTAACAAACATCAGGAATTCTCGAATATTGCACAAGCCTACCATAGCAGCTCAAGCGCAAAAGTAACTAACGTAAAAGGTCTGTCTTCAGCTGACAGAACTGTTTACTTATCGCGCTGCTGCTGGGAAGTCATTTATCACAACAACCAATGTGTAATGTCGTTACGAGTGTGTTGGTGTGATAGTCCGGGTTGTTTTCCTTACGTCATTTAGAGTGGCGAAAACAACTGCGCCTCTGATCTGTGGTCCAGTGAAAGAAGGTTTTATGGCGAGATCGGTAACGACACATGCTGTAGCACACAGACGGAAGTTGTCAGGCTTGGAGAATGCCTGAGGAGCGGATTAATACGACCCATTCTTCGCCCTGAGGTAGCGGATGTCATACTTCATCAGCAAAGATTTCTGGCATTTAAGCAGTTTACTCGTACCTCACAGAATGTGTTTCGAGACAGTGGTCTCATCGTCGTGTTGTCAAGAGCGTTTTTAGGGTCATAACTACATGAACTGAGTGTTGAGAGCATTGTATCTGGAAATGCGTCGTTATACTGTTCGAATTAAAGTTGTCGAACGATACCAATCATAACTTGCCTGCGGAGCTCTATTTACCTGGAAGAATTATGAAGACTATGAAATTGGAATGCTGTATGATAGTTTGTTTGACTGGAATACTGTCTTTCAAATTCTGAAGGTGACAGGGGTAAAATACAGGGAGCGTAGGCTATTTAAAATTTGTACAAAAAGCAGATGGCAATTATAAGAGTCGTTGGACATGAAAGGGAAGCAGTGGTTGGGAAGGGAGTGAGACAGGTTTGTAGCCTCTTCCCGATGCTATTCAATCTGTATATTGAGCAAGCAGTAAAGGAAAAAAAAGAAAAGTTCGGAGTTGGTATTAAAATCCATGGAGAAGAAATAAAAACTTTGAGGTTCGCCGATGACATTGTAATTCTGTCAGAGACAGCAAAGGACTTGGAAGAGCAGTTGAAAGGAATGGAAAGTGACTTGAAAGGGGGGTATAAGATGAACATCAACAAAAGCAAAACGAGGATAATGGAATGTAGTCGAATTAAGTCGGGTGATGCTGAGGGAATTAGATTAGGAAATGAGACGCTGGAAGTAGTAAAGGAGTTTTGCTATTTGGGGAACAAAATAACTGATGATGGTCGAAGTAGAGAGGATATAAAATATAGACTTTCAATGGCAAGGAAAGCGTTTCTGAAAAAGATAAATTTGTTAACATCGAGTATTGATTTAAGTGTCAGGAAGTGGTTTCTGAAAATATTTGTATGGAGTGTAGCCATGTATGGAAGTGAAAAATGGACGATAAATAGTTTGGACAAGAAGAGAATAGAAGCTTTCGAAATTTGGTGCTACAGAAGAATGCTGAACATTAGATGGGTAGATCACATGACTAATGAGGAGGTATTGAATAGAATTGGGGAGAAGAGAAGTTTGTGGCACAACTTGACTAGAAGAAGGGATCGATTGGTAGGACATGTTCTGTGGCATCAAGGGATCACCAATTTGGCACTGGAGGGCAGCGTGGAGGCTAAAAATCGTAGGCGGAGACCAAGAGATGAATACACCAAGCAGATTCAGAAGGATGTAGGGTGCAGTAAGTACTGGGAAATGAAGAAGCTTGCAGAGGATAGAGTAGCATGGAGAGCTGCATCAAACCAGTCTCAGGACTGAAGACCACAACAACAACAACAACAACAACAACAACAACAACAACATGATGGTTTGTAATCGGACGTTAGATGTGACAGCATAACGCTTAGGCATACAAATCAAATGTATTTGCATTGTGATTCGAAGAAGTGACATAGTTTCTACTCAAACATGCAACCATATACTGTTCGTACCTTTTTTATAATGACGGTGTGTGTATCGGTTGTCTGATGAGAAAAAAGAACATGATAGTAAATGTTCACCATGCTTGATGCATGATGTTCTTTCTTCAGTGATCAGTATCCTGATAGTGACAAAATAATTACACTGTTAACTACTTGAATGGTCTCTTTGGAACGAAAAGCAAAATAACTCCATATACTTTTCCACTTCGTTTCGTTTCCGTGAATTTTCGGTTTTGGAACTACCGACATGAACGAAAAATGTACTTCTATAAAGTTTTAGAGAATGATAACTAAACGATCAGAATGCTCAGAAAAATGGCACGCGAACAGATTCGTCAATGTCACTTTGACTCTGCATTACCTTAGCAGGTGCTCAGACTGTTTTCTTAAGAGCAAAATATAGATGTAACAATACATTAGTCAATATGCAGCTATAGAGTTTGTACCACCAGTCTGGTGCGATGGGGTGGGTATTAAATAGTGCTCCATATGTTGCGGTCCTTTGAATAAACTAGTGTTTCAGTATGGTGTGTTTATGTGTGTGAGTGTGTGTGTGTGTTTGTGTGTGTGTGTGTGTGTGTGTTTGTGTGTGTGCTTGCGCATGGCGGAATGTCTGAATGACAAAAATAGCTTGTGGTTTCGAGGCTATCACGGTTTCACAGGCAGAAGCGCGCTTTTACACTCGATAGTCGATGACCGTCCGCTGAAATTCATGGGCTGGCATGACACGTTCCAAAAAGGGATTGCGGAGTTTCACGCACCAAGGGCTCTCTCAAAGAGACAATTCTGTTGTTGTTCATCGATATAGACAGCACGGTAAAAATAGCTCGGCAGCTCCCGGTTGGTTAGTCCCTTGCAGAAGCAATCGGCCATGGTATTCACAGAAGAGCCATCGAGGTGTTTATCCGCAGTGAATCAAAGAAACCACGAAAACGCAAGCGCTCTGAACATGTCTGTAGCGACAATGCGCTATACCACAAGTGAGTTTTTGTTGTTGGAAGGTTTTCTCACTTTTATTTTTACCACTAACTGATCAAAATGGTTCAAATGGCTCTGAGCACTATGGGACTTAACATCTATGGTCATCAGTCCCCTAGAACTTAGAACTACTTAAACCTAACTAACCTAAGGACGTCACACAACACCCAGCCTTCACGAGGCAGAGAATATCCCTGACCCCGCCAGGAATCGAACCCGGGAAGCCGGGCGTGGGAAGCGAGAACGATACCGCACGACCACGAGATGCGGGCCCACTAACTGATCAGTATTGTATACACTTGTAAGTATTTGTTCCTGAAAATTTCTGAGATAGACTTGCACAGACGCCTGTTTGCGAGTGTGTGAAAGCGTGCTCCAAAATAAGTAGCCTCTGCTAGTTTAGACACAAAGTCGCACTGGGTCAGGCTTTTGATAATCACAGTCTTATATGTTTACGAAATTGAGGCCGAGGTATAAGAATCAACTCGATCCCGAGCAGGAAAAGAAACTGATTCTACTCATTTTGGAACACGTTTTGAATACGCACAGTTAATAGAGTATCAGCTCTTCCTATTCCAAGCACTTGTTAGATTTCTACACACACACACACACACACACACACACACACACACACACGGAGCCCATGTTCGGCTTTTTCTAATTTCTGTATTTGGTTGCCTTTTTGTGGAAGAAACTGGGGCGCTGGTTTTAATAGTTAGGTTAAAACTGGTATAAGAAAAATGTGTCGACATGTCTATGGTGTAGGCTTATAGGCGAGGCGCGTGTAGGCCACAGCTGCTGCGGAAAAACCAGGTGGCAAACCCTCTGACAAGGGGACAGTGCCTACTCGCCATCACCGATTCTGTCCAAATTTATAGAATATGCAAGGCTTGATCGGAAATGAAGGTGACAGAAAAAATGGTTCAAATGGCTCTGAGCACTATGGGACTTAACATCTATGGTCATCAGTCCCCTAGAACTTACAACTACATAAACCTAACTAACCTAAAGACATCACACAACACACAGTCATCACGAGGCAGAGTAAATCCCTGACCCCGCCGGGAATCAAACCCGGGAACCCGGGCGTGGGAAGCGAGAACGCTACCGCACGACCACGAGCTGCGGACGAAGGTGACAGAAATGGGAGCTGCAGATGTTAAAGACTTTAGAAAAAATAGTAGCATTTTGGCACGAGTCGGACGATGTATGAGCGATTTGTGTTAGCTTCGTTTCCAGGCAGTAGTTGGCACAGTGAAAAGAGTTCAGAACTGTAAAGCTAGGGTAATGAAGTCGAGTCCATATGCAGAGACGTTTTTTTAAATTTTCAGGTTTTACAGTACAAATATCATGAAATAAGGTTCAGTATATCGTATTTCTTAATATTTTCACAGAAGACACGAAAAGTAAATGCAAAGGAAAGATTGGGATTGCAAATAAATTCCCAAGAAATGACTGTACATATAGTGTGCAAGAGGACTCTGCAAATAACATTCCGAGAAGGGATTGCAATTAAACAGCACAAAGCTTCATACTCCATTAGTTTCATTTCACCTTGAGCAACACCGGGCAGTTGCATGCGAACAACAGACTTAGGTGCAGGTAAAATTGGCCCATCGCTCGTTGGGGACAATGCTAGCTACGAGTATGGACTTCATTCGCTTGCTCTCTCTCGCCTCCTTTTCATGCCTTCTAGGAAAATATTAGTGAACTTGATATATTGAACATTATTCCGTTTAATTTGCAGTGTAAGAGAGGTAAAAATAGGAAAAAATCTCAGAGGAATTCGACCCCGCGACCCACGGGTTACCGACTGTTTCCGCTGCGCAAACTATTGCCTGAAAATTGCACTAACATAAATTGGTAATGCATCGCCCTCCATCGCCAAAAATGCTGTTCTTTCTAAACGTTTGGTCATTTGGAGCTCGTGCTTCTGACACTTTCATTTCCTGCCAATTCTCACATATACCATAAATTTGGACAAAATCGCTGGTGACGAGTAGGCGCGGCTCCCATGTGAGTGTCGAATGGACAGTTAGTTTGCCTTTATACATATCAAGATTAATAACAGTAACACCGACACCACTGGAGGAGCAGTTTGACAGTCGGATATTTGTATTTGTAGATTTTAGTGTTCTGTCGCACCTGCCCGACAGTGCGGACACTGTTCGCTATGAAGCAGCTGGGACATATATATGAATAACTGGAGTAAGAGGAATGGAAGGGAAACGAGATGGGAAAGACATAGGCCACTGCAGCACTGTAACGGTGAGAGTTGAAAATTTCTGCCGGACTGGGACACGAACCCGGATGCTCTGCTTCTTTAGAACGGTTGCCTTAACCACCTCGGCCATCCGAACACGATCTGCGTCAGTCCCAAATACCCATCTTCCCGCACCCCGCAACGGAACCACCTCCACCGGTTTACCCCCTACTCGCAGATTTCTGATTCCCGTAGGTGTTCGGACGCTGGTTGTGCACCCGCACCGAAACTTTTTCATTAGACAGCCGTCGCGATCATAGACTTATAGTTGCGAGTTGTCTGTTCTGTCGGACTTATATCTACAATTCCATGAGCCTATGGGCACGACGGATGTTTGATGGAAAAGTTTCGGTGCGTATGCTCAACCAAGGTTCGAACTCCTACGGAAATCTGCGACTAGGGGATTACTGGGGGTGGGTCATTGATGATCAGTGAGCGGAAAGTTGGTACTTTGGGTCGGAAAGTGTGTGTGGATGGCCGAGCCAGTTGGGTCAACCGTTCTAGAGAAGCGGCGCATCTGGGTGTAGCTTACACTACGTAAAATAAACAAGCCAAATTTCAGCTGTCGATACGTACTGAACGCTATCTCAAACATCTTGAAAATTGGTATTTCTTGTCTTGGCGCCTGCAACAAAGAGGTGATAGTACACCCGCAGCTAGTGGTCGAGTGGTTGCACCGATGCCTCTAAATCGCGGGATTGGGTGTTTCTGTTGTCCTAATAATTTCATCTCACGTTCATCGACGAGCAGACCGTCGCAGTGGCGTCAAATAGAAACGCATGCACCAGGCAACCGTATTACCCCAGACGCGGTTTCCTGGACAATAATGCCACACGATTATTTAATTCCCGCGAGCTTACATTGTATTATCGGAGAAGGGCGGCCGTCTTATCGGTGCAGCGCTCATGGAGGCAGAGTCTAGTTTGAAACCTTTATTAAAGACTAAAGCTGATTATTTTGCAGTACTTTTTTTGTTTGTCTTGTTTATGTAAGGAACCTCAATTTTCTATCCACACTTTGCAGTCTCAAAAGTATCCCGTGCGACCCGTGAATGGGCGGTTAAGCTCTTAGCCGAATATTTAAATAATGCAGACATATAGTTAGAACGAGTGACGCACTCCATTTTACAAACGGGAACTCCGCCGGAGGCGACGACGCTACACGGCCTAGTCACATTAATGAGAACATCTGTCAAAAGCCATCTTTCGTAACGCGGACGTGCAGCATTAGAGTCAGTGACTTGCGGGAAGGTATCGTCAGGGATGTGGAGCCATACCGATTCCAGTGCGTGGCCAGCTGCGCTAGGTTTCTCTGATGAGGATCCATACCGCGAGCAGCACTATCGGGATGGTCTCACAGATTCTCTATTGGGCTTCAATCAGGGGAGTTTGATGGCCAGGTGAGTAAGGTAAAATCATTGTGGTGCTCTTCGAACCACGCATGTATACCGCGAGCTTTGTGACACGTTGCGTTGTTCTATTGGTAGATGCCATCATGCTCAGGAAAAACAAACTGTCTTTAAGGATGGACATGACCCCCGAGGATAGTTGCTTACTTCTACTGATCCATTGTGCCTTTCTGAAGGACAAAACCGCCAAGGCAATGCCATGGAAACATTCCCCAAACCATAACGCTCCCTTCTCCGGCTTCGACCATTCCAACAATTGTTGCAGAGCCGTACACGCCAAAAGCCGTCTGCCGATGGAGGCTAAAATGTGATTCATCGGCCGGCCGAAGTGGCAGAGCGGTTCTAGGCGCTTTAGTCAGGAACCGCGCGACCGCTACGGTCGCAGGTTCGAATCCTGCCTCGGGCATGGACGTGTGTGATCTCCTTAGATTAGTTAAGTTTAAGTAGTTCTAAGTTCTAGGGGACTGATGACCTCAGCTGTTAATTTCCATAGTAATCAGAGCCATTTTAACCATTTGAACACTTTTCAGAAGTTGAGAAATGCTGTATCCACCTGACTGCCGCTATCCATGGCTTTCAGGAAATCATGTGAGAAAAGCACAAGTTGGGTTTCTGACGATCCTTGTCTCCAGAATCCTTGATGGTTAGCATGCAGGTCGTTCTGTTGTCATAGATGAAAAGGATAGGATCGTTGGTTTTGGTGAATATTGTGTTCACATCGCAGAACAGTCTAATTTTGACAATGAAATGCATGGTAAAAGAACAGATAATATAGATGTTTTTATGAAAGTTACTGATTATTTTGAACAAATGGGATACTTTAGTCTTTGAAACAACAGAGTTCATATAGTTTTGCACCATCAAAAATATCCCATCTACTTAATGAACAGACTAGAATGTTCTAAGTTATTAGATGTACATACGGATGAAAACTTAAAGTGGAAAAAACAAATAGCAGACCTGCTAAAACGTTCGGGTCCGACCACGCTCGTCATGAGGTTAAATGGCAACTTTGCGGACGTGGAAGTCAGGAAGTTAACGTATTTTGCAGATTTTCATTCACAGATACCTCACAGGGCAATGTTATGGGGTATTTCCTCTCTTAGCTAGAAAAGTTCTTATTGCGTAGAAGAAAGTGATCACAATTGTGTGTAGAATTAACACCTGAACATTTTCCCTTTACAGTATATTTATTAGCTTATGTAATGTATTATCAACAATTCATCTAAGTACAACAACAGAAGGAAATATATTCTGCGCTAGCCGGCCGAAGTGGCCGTGCGATTCTAGGAGCTGCAGACTGGAACCGCGAGACCGCTACGGTCGCAGGTTCGAATCCTGCCTCGGGCATGGATGTTTGTGATGTCCTTAGGTTAGTTAGGTTTAACTAGTTCTAAGTTCTAGGGGACTAATGACCTCAGAAGTTGAGTCCTATAGTGCTCAGAGCCATTTTAACCATTTGTTCTGCGCTACTCTTGGATTAATCCTACTTTGGCAGAGAAACGGGTAAACTGTATCGCTACGAAAGCCTTTGACATTCTATCCGCTCATACAAAATGTCTGAAAGACAACAGAAGAGTTTTAAAATACAGATTAAAGTAATTCTTTCCTACTTAACAACTCCGTTTATACCATACAGAAAACCTTAAATAGAAAGAATCAGTCATTTACACAGAAAACAACTTGTAAATGTGCAGTATGTAACTGCACAAATGCCGTCCGCTGTGGCCGAGCGGTTCTAGGCACTTCTTTCCGGTACGGCGCTGCTGCTACGGTCGCAGGTTCGAATCCTGCCTGACCATGGATGTGTGTGATGTCCACTAAGGTTTAAGCAGTTCTAAGTCTAGGGACTATGACCTCAGATGTTAAGTCCCATAGTGCTTAGAGTCATTCGAACCAATTGCACTGCACAAATATCTTTTTAATTAAAAAAAATGTGTGTTACACATTGTCCAGTCACATTAATGCGACGACTTGTCAGAAACCTGAATACCACCTCTTGCAGAGCGTACCGCAGTGAGACATGCAGGAGAAGATTCGGTGACATTCCGCGAGGTACCACCAAAAGGGATGTGGAACCATACCGACTCCAGTGCTGTGGCTACGTTTATCCGTTGAGGACCCATGCCGCGAACAGACCGTTCGAGGTGCTCCTGTAGATTCTCGACTGGATTTAAAGTCGGAGAGTTTGGTGCCAGGTGATAAGGTAAACTCATGTTTGTGCTCTCCGAACCAAGTACGCATACTGCGACCTGTGTAACACGTTTTATTGTTCTGATGGTAGACGCCATTGTGCGGAGCCCAAAAAAAAAACTATATTTGGGGGTAGATATGGTCCCCAAGAGTATACGTATACTTGTGTTGATCCAAACTGTCTTCTAGAAGAGCGAGATCTCCCAGAGAATGCCACGGAAATATTCCCCATAACAAAATGAGGGGATAACTAATGAAGAGGTACTGAGTTCAATAGAAGTTTACGATGCAACATATTTAAAAGAAGGGATCAGTTGATAGGAAACAACCTGAGGCAACAAGAAATTGTAGGTTTAGAATTTGTTTCTTTTATTCCAGTCTATGATCACAAAAACTGTTAACAGACAGTCGTCTCCGGTCTATGGTGAGTATCTTCAGTTCTGTTTAAAACATATCGTTTATTATTATTTATTATAATCATTATATTTATCATACTATATATTTCGATCTATAGTGACCACCCACCCACACACACACACACACACACACACACACACACACAGAAAGCTGAAGTTTACAAACGCGAGTTATAAATGTTCAATGTGGATCCCCTCTTGCTGCATGTCAGACATATAAGCTGTAGATTAACACGGTGTCATGGTTGGAATGTGCAGTGACCGAAATTGCTTAAAACAGTGGCTTACACTTTTTCTAGTTGGTTGTTCAGTACAGAATAGGGAACGAAATGTCGACTGTACTGAAACTGCCGATTTGCTTCTGAACTCAAGTACGCAGAAAACCTCGAGTTGTTTGGTAGCAATCTTACTGACGCGAACTGGATGTCTGTTGGTGCTAGCACTCTATCCGTAGTTTATGCAACTGTCATCAATGCTATAGCGGCGATAATTGAAACTTTAGAGCCTCTTCTTCCCAGCGGAGAGTAAATTATTCATTTCCAATTTGTATTTGAAGAAATAAAAGTTAATTAAATTAGATACTTGTTTTTGAATAACTCTGTATTAGGACACGTTTTAAATAGATTCGAGGACGTTCATAACAGACCGAAATCGTTAGTCGTTCGTCTGACGAGAATTTTTGCGATAATAGACCGGAATAAAAGAAAAACCAATTGTGTACTTCCTAGCTCACTGGTTTTACTCGCGATTAGTTTGCGGATTGTGAAGATAGTAGGTTTCGTATTGGAGGGGAGTAGAAGACGGAGACCTAGCCCTGACTACATACAGTAAGCAGATTCAAATGGATGTAGGTTGCAGTTTTATTCAGAGATGAAGAGGCATGAACGAGACAGACTAGGGTGTAGAGCTGTATCAAGCCAGTCTTCTGACTGAACACCACAACAGCAACAACAAAACCGCTCGGCATGCTCAGAGTCAAAACTGAGCACGGCACAGAGAACAGTATCTCAGGCTTTTGCTGAAGTCAGTCGCCAGAGTTTCGTGACGAACGACTTCCGCCATGGAGGGTGGCAGCCCTGGCGCAGAAGACAACGGCAGCTGTGCGCAGCTGTCTTCAGTTCTCTGCTCTCCTCTCCTCTCCTCTCCACTCCTTTTGATGGATGCGGCGCATCTGTCTGCTCCACTGCGGGTGCTGGCGGCGCCCTACTGTTCAGCTAAGGACTGGGAACCCTCCGTTGCTGGTAGACGCTTACCAGCTATTGCTCATTTCAGGTGATAGACTTAGCAAATTGTATTAGCTCTGTCATACTCCTCAGAAAGGGAGACATACGTCGTATCTAAAGACCACGTGTCTTTTACTATCGGACATCACTTCGGACATAGGCAGTGGTCAAACCATGTAGTTGAGACCTTTCCAGGAACATAATGTAGACAAATTAACGACAATGTCAATTTCTACGTTATTCATTTCACCAGCGGCAAACAGTACAATGACTCATAATAAAAACTAAGGTGGCTCAGAAATATTTAATTAGCTAGAATTCCCTCTTTGCTGAGTTTTGGCACCTAAATATTTTCCCTGGGTCTGTTCTAATCGTATGGAATCTTCTTGTGTGTCACTTCTTTCAACTCTCAATTGCCCACTACACTAACGAAGACAAACGGAAGCATTGTTGTATGCACTATATATTATACTAATGTGTGTTGGATCCACAGCTTGTTCCTCTTACTGCGTATCATTATTAAGCTAAGCCAAAACCATTCTCAGAATTCAGTTAAATCGCCAGGGTACGAACATGGTACATGCTTTTTATATTGTACATCAATTTGACATGTTTCACACATATTTATACACGTATCTGACCGGTATCTGTAGCGAATTTGACCGTGCAATTTCGTTTCCACACAGCTCAATTCTTGTGTTGTTATATCTTCTGAACAATGTGTCGCAAATGATACAATTTTGCAGGTATATTCAGTGGTATACGTGAACACATTCTGAAAAATATGTGGCGTATACAGATAATTATAAAGTAGCAATAAATTAAAACATCATGCCTGAAGTTTTGCTGCATGAACAGCGAAAATACAGGAAGAGATGAATTTTTTCCTTTCATTATTTTGTGGGGAATGTCAGAGAGGCAAAATTTCGTAACTGTTAGAAGCTATATGTGAAATAGGGAAGTAGCGAAATACTGTCATTGTGAAATACTGGGTGAACACAGTCTGGGTAATTTGCTCACCATGAGTTATACTGCCACAAATTATACAAGGTGTGTCAAAATGGACTTTCCAACTTTGGAGTGATATAGAAATAAGCATATGTATCATTTTGTATCAAGCAACCTCAAGTTTGATTCACTTAGTGTATCAATACCCCACTCCGCCATCAGGAGCGCCAGCATAGTGCAAAGTAGAAATGGCCATTTTCGCTGATGCGTAGTGTGCTCGCTGTGTGTTTTCGTTTAACGAAACAAATTCTGCAGTAATTGTTCGGAGTAAGCCCGTGTGTTTGTTCCTCCCCGACCAAACAATTTAGCTGACCTGAAAAACTGAATCTACGCTGCCGTTGCTCAAGTTACGCCCGACGTGCTGCAACGAGTGTGGGAAGAAATTGAGTACTGGTGGTATGTTTTCCACATCAGAAATGGTAGTCACATCGAACCAAAGTGGCACTTGATACATTTATGTGCAACTTGAGTTTGTATGCTGCAAAATGATACATCTACCGATTCTGTAAGTTATCTCAGTAAATTTTTATATCATTCCAAAGCTGTAAGTCCTTTTTGGCTCATCCTCTATACACAAGTTCTAACTTTAATACTTGAATTGTCATGTTAAATCTTTAACGTAAGATTATACCTTTTAACGAGTAGATCATGACTAGGGTGACCAGACGTCCGGATTAATCCGGACATGTCCTCCTTTTTAGCTCTTTGTCCGGAGTCCGGGCGGATTCTTACAGTGTCCGGCTTTTTCGCAAAGTTGAGCGTAATACAGTTAAATTTACAATTCGTCCCGTTCTATTGCTCTTTTCTTAAATGAATATTTGAAACGGTGGCTCTGTTTGTTTGAGGACTTCCCATGTTTTAGGCGGGTGTCACTTACAATTGATTTTTGCTACAGTGATGTTGGGAAAAGCCTTGTGTATTTGCAGGAGAAATGTAAAGCCTTTGAAATTGAAGATGCAAAATGTTTTGATCAGTTCTGCAATTTCAGGCAATTTCTAAAAAGGAATAATGATGATCCAGAATTTAGGACTTCATCTTGTAGTAAAAAATGGACAAAGTTTTTTTGTGACAGTAAGTCAGTTGACTGTCACTCAGAGTTACTGAAACTTGCTGAATACTTTTTCAGTATTTCAGGGCATAATGCTAATACCGAAAGAATATTTTCTCTAATTACCACACAGTGGACTGATGAGAGGAATAGATTAAACATTGAATCAGTGAAAGGTCTGTTGTCCGGCCAGTGTGGCCGAGCGGTTCTAGGCGCTTCAGTCTGGAACCGCCCGACCGCTACGGTCGCAGGTTCGAGTCCTGCCTCGGGCATGGATGTATGTGATGTCCTTAGGTTAGTTAGGTTTAAGTAGTTCTGAGTTCTAGGGCACTGATGACCTCAGATGTTAAGTCCCACAGTGCTCAGAGCCATTTGGATTTGTTTGAAAGGTCTGCTGATGGTCCAATATAATTTAAAAGAATTTTCATTTGTGTCATTTTACAATTATCTGTTAAGTAAACCTAAACTTCTGCAAAAAATTGGTTCCTCCGAGAAGTTTCAATAATTGTTAGGGAATGTATGTATGTTATGATGTTATGTCTATAAATAATAAACTCATTTATTAAAATTGAACGTATGTTTGATGGGGAATACCGCAGATGAGGATACCATCTGTCAGCTTTGGACAAGACACACAAGAAAGTAGCCAATCAAGAGTGGCGTTTAGGCAGCCATCTTTGTTAAAACTTAAAACTACGCGTAAATATAAAAACAATTGATGCCACACTCTCACCACATTCAATGTTTTTAATTTAAAATAAAAAATATTGCTCCGGGAATCACCACCTGACCACCAGTAATAATTAACTACTCGTTTTACCGGTAATTCCAGCAGACACGTGACTTGTCCAAAGCTGACGGGTGGTGTCCTCATCTGCAGTTGACCTGTTTGATGGGTCCTCTTTTTTTCTTCCTTTGTCCTCCTTTTTGAAGCTGTTTGTCCTCCTTTCTAAATAATTGCGTCTGGTCATCCGAATTATGACAGAATTTTAAATTTTTAAATTTGGTCAGTAATGATATGAAATACTGAAAACCAAATTTCTGTTAGACGGAGCTTCGTTTTGGTCGTTAGCATTATACACAGTACACCTTGGTTTTTTGAGTTGGTGCTGGTGTAATGATACTTGAATTACGTAGCCATTACGGTACCTCACCTCAACCTCTCGATACCAGCAATATTCTGCTGTGTTTCTGTAAAATAGTTAACATATTTCTGTGACAATATTCAGATTTGATTTCATTAATGTAGAGGTACTGCGATACTTCGATATGTATATAGTGCAATGATATTATTCTTATGTGTACTCTTTCTTTTGTCACTATGATCTTTGACGTACTTTAACTCTGATTCTTGGGTGCGTAAGCGGTTATTAGAGAGTCAAGCTTTGGTCGTCATGTTAAAAAGACGCAAATTGTGGTCAGTTTATGAAATGTGAACTTTAACAGTGAGGAAAATATTTTCAAGTATGTTTTATATTGTGAAGTGATGTTTTGAAACGAGTTACGTGATATTGCAACAAAAGTAATAAAAAAGAAGTGCAACTTAAATTCGGAGTGCTGATTACTTTTTTACATCACCATTGTCCTAACTTGCAAAAGTTTAATCTTCAAGAATGGTTTATGAAACACATGCATAAAACTTTTGAATATCGCAGAATAACACCTAGGCCTCTTTGCATCCGAGCTTGGAATCATCACTACCTAGATTTTCGACGAGACCAGCGTGGGAAACACGAAAAGGTGAGTGCCTAGTTTATCCATTATTTCAAGAAATGACTTTATTAACTGTGCTCTAATGACACCCGCCACATAATATAACTTTGTTGTTGCCCAAAAATGAAATATTTATCAGCGTGAGCAACACTACAATCATAATTAATTTTTGACCTTTGTTGTGGTAGGGTTGTTAGACTGGCACGATACGCCATAGCCACTGGAAGGCTATAAACAGTGTGGAGCAGTTGGAAAAAGCTGTTACTGGCATTATTCGCAATCGCGAAACATGTGTCGATGTGGTAATACACTCCCCTACTTCTTCGCGTACACAGCTTTCTGAGAGCCAATCGGCCCCCTTGCGACCTAAGAGACTCCGTACGCACTTCGTCATCAGAGCGCCGGCGGTGTCAACTCGGGCGGCGACAATGCGCCCCAGGTTGTGCGCTTTCAGCGAGGAACAAAAGCGGGAGCCGCGACAGTGTGCCTGCTGAGCGACGAGGGAGCGCGACGACGAGACAGGGGCGAGCCGGCGGGGACAAAAGAGCCGAACGCGCCGCCGCGGGTTCGTTAGACGGCTCGGCCCCCGCTACGTAATGAAACTTGGCCATTCGCGCCGCCCTCCGAGCGCACGCCGCGCCATTAACGTCATTTCCATGTGTGGAGCGCGGGGACAACAACCAGTCCCCCCCCCCCTCCCCCCCCCCCCCCCAGAACTCACCCTGGGCTCCGGCGCTCTCGTCTCCGAGCCGGTGTGAAGGGCTGCGGTGGGGCTCCGCCAAGCAGAGTAGCTCAGGTGACAAAAGTCTGGGGAGAGCGATATGCACACATACAGATGGCGCTAGTGTCGCGTACGCAAGGTGTACGACGGCAGTGGATTGCCGGGACTATCATTTGCGCCTACGTAATTTATATGAAAAGGTTTCCGACCGTATTATGGCCTCACGACGGGAATTAACAAACGCTGGACGCAGAACGGTAGTTGGAACTAGACGCATGGGACACTTCTTTTCGGAAATCGCTGGGCAATTCTGTATTCCGAGTTCCACAGTGTCTAGAGTGTACTGAAAATACCAAATTTCAGGCACCACGGACAGCGCAATGGCCGACAGTTCTCACGTAACGACAGAGAGCTGCGGCGTTGGCTTCGTACTGTGAGTGCTAATAGACGAGCAACACTGCGTGAAATAACAGCAGAAATCAGTATAGAACTTACGATAAACGTATCCGTTGGGACAGTGCGGCGAAATTTGGCTGGAAAAACGTGTCATGGTCGGATGAGTCCCGATTTCAGTTGGTGAGAGCTGATGATAAGGTTTGAGTGTGGCGCAGACCACACGAAGCCATGAGCCCAAGTTGTGGTTCAAATGGCTCTGAGCACTATGGGACAAGGTCTGAGGTCATCTGTCCCCTAGAACTTAGAACTACTTAAACCCAACTAACCTAAGGACATCACACACGTCCATGCCCGAGGCAGGATTCGAGCCTGCGATCGTAGCGGTCGCGCGGTTGACTGTAGCGCCTAGAACCGCTCGGCCATCCCGGCCGAGCTGCTGATTGGTCCATATTGGAGAGGTCTGTGTTTACATGGAGTGGATTGAGTCCAAATGAACCGATCATTGACTAGAACTGGTAAGTTTGGCTACTCGGAGACCATTTGCTGCCATTCATAGACTTCATGTTCCTGAACAAACGCTTTTTTGTTGTTGTGGTAAGTTCCTGTAGGACCAAACTGCTGAGGTCATCGGCCCCTAGGCTTACACACTACTTAATCTTACTTAAACTAACTTACGCAAAGGATAACACACACAGCCGCGCAAACCCTGAGAAGGCACCACAGACCGCGCAGCTACCCCGCGCGGCTCCCGAACAAAATGGAAATTTTATGGATGGCGATACGCCATGTCACATGTCCACAATTGTTCGCACTTGATTTGAAGAACATTCTGGACAGTTCTGACTAATAATTTGGCCACTCAGATCACCCAAAATGAATCCTATTGAACATTAACGGGAAATAATCTACAGGTCAGTCCGTGCGCAAAACCCTGCACTCTCAACTCCTTCGCAGTTATAAAGGCAGCATGGCTCGATCATCCTGCAGGAGACTTCCATCATCTTACTGAGTCCATGCTATGTCGAGATCCTACTCTTCACTGGGCACATCGAGGTACGACACGATATTAGGTTTCCTATGACTTCTGTCACGTCAATGTTTATGTGATTACTGTCAAGATTTATTGATGTAAGAAGTGGCATAGATGCTATGAAAAGAATGGAAACTTTAATTAGCAAGGCAAAGGCTTGACGCTGGAGAACACGTTGCAAGTGGCCATCAGGAAGTGAAACAACCAAGCAGCGGTTAACAAACTCCGGGCAAAAGTGATAGGCCACCGCCGCCACTGTGGCTAGGAGGCCGACAACCTGATGCAAGCGACGGAAGTACCTACGGCCAGCTAACCGAGGCCAAAACAGGGGAGTTTTGGAACAGATAAGGAGCTACCCCTGCTCTAGGGGTAGCGTCTTTAATTCATAATCAAAACGTCATAGGGTAGACCCGTGGTCTAGGGGTAGCGTCTTTGATTCATAATCAAAACGTCTTCGCTCCCGGGTTCGATCCCCGCCTAAATTTGCCGGCACGGTAGCTCAGCGTGTTCGGTCAGAGGGTTAGCAGCCCTCTGTAATAAAAAAAAACTGAGCTGATCGATCAACAACGAACTTAAACGGATGTCTTACGACGTCCGCCCTGAGCAGATGCAACGAACAAAAGTGAACAAAATGAGATTAAAAAAAGGGGGGGTAGCGTCTTTGATTCATAATCAAAACGTCTTCGGTCCCGGGTTCGATCCCCGCCACTGCCTAAATTTTGATAAATAATCAGCATTGGCGGCCGAAGACTTCCGGCAAAAGAAGTCAGCCTCATTCTGCCAAAGGCCTTGTCAAAGAGGGCGGAGGAGCGGATAGAGGTTCAGGGCACTCTCTTGTCCTAGGGGTGGGAAATTGCCCTTAAAGGCGGAAGAATCAGCTATGATCAACGACATGAGGATGCAGAAGGCAATGGAAACCACTGCATTAAAGACACGTAACGTGTATCCACAGGACATGTGGCCTGTAGTTGAAGAAGTGTCATGATGATCTCTCCATTGGCAAAAGATTCCGCAATAGTCCCCCATTCGTATCTCCGGGAGGGGACTGCCAAGGGGGAGGTTACCATGAGAAAAAGATTGAATAATCAACGAAAGGATAATGTTCTACGAGTCGGAGCGTGGAATGTCAGAAGCTTAAACGTGGTAGGGAAACTAGAAAATCTGGAAAGGGAAATGGAAAGGCTCAATCTAGATATAGTAGGGGTCAGTGAAGTGAAGTGCAAGGAAGACAAGGATTTCTGGTCAGATGAGTATCGGGTAATATCAACAGCAGCAGAAAATGGTATAACAGGTGTAGGATTCGTTATGAATAGTAAGGTAGGGCAGAGGGTGTGTTACTGTGAACAGTTCAGTGACCGGGTTGTTCTAATCAGAATCGACAGCAGACCAACACCGACAACGGTAGTTCAGGTATACATGCCGACGTCGCAAGCTGAAGATGAACCGATAGAGAAAGTGTATGAGGATATTGAAAGGGTAATGCAGTATGTAAAGGGGGACGAAAATCTAATAGTCACGGGCGACTGGAATGCAGTTGTAGGGGATGGAGTAGAAGAAAAGGTTACAGGAGAGTATGGGCATGGGACAAGGACTGAAAGAGGAGAAAGACTAATTGAGTTATGTAACAAGTTTCAGCTAGTAATAGCGAATACGCTGTTCAAGAATCACAAGAGGAGGAGGTATACTTGGAAAAGGCCGGGAGATACAGGTAGATTTCAATTAGATTACATCATGGTCAGACAGAGATTCCGAAATCAGATACTGGATTGTAAGGCGTACCCAGGAGCAGATATAGACTCAGATCACAATATAGTAGTGATGAAGAGTAGGCTGAAGTTCAAGACATTAGTCAGGAAGAATCAGTACGCAAAGAAGTGGGATATGGAAGTTCTAAGGAATGACGAGATACGATTGAAGTTCTCTGACGCTATAGATACAGCAATAAGGACTAGCGCAGTAGGCAGCTCAGTTGAAGAGGAATGGACATCTCTAAAAAGGGCCATCACAGAAGTTGGAAAGGAAAACATAGGTACAAAGAAAGTAGCAGCGAACAAACCATGGGTAACAGAAGAAATACTTCAGTTGATTGATGAAAGGAGGAAGTACAAACATGTTCCGGGAAAATCAGGAATACAGAAATACAAGTCGCTGAGGAATGATATAAATAGGAAGTGCAGGGAAGCTAAGACAAAATGGCTGCAGGAAAAATGTGAAGACATCGAAAAAGATATGATTGTCGGAAGGACAGACTCAGCATCCAGTTAAGTCAAAACAACCTTTGGTGACATTAAAAGCAACGGCGGTAACATTAAGAGTGCAACGGGAATTCCACTGTTAAATGCAGAGGAGAGAGCAGATAGGTGGAAAGAATACATTGAAAGCCTCTATGAGGGTGAAGATTTGTCTGATGTGACAGAAGAAGAAACAGGAGTCGATTTAGAAGAGATAGGGGATCCAGTATTAGAATCGGAATTTAAAAGAGCTTTGGAGGACTTACGGTCAAATAAGGCAAAAGGGATAGATAACATTCCATCAGAATTTCTAAAATCATTAGGGGAAGTGGCAACAAAACGACTATTCACGTTGGTGTGTAGAATATATGAGTGTGGCGACATACCATCTGACTTTCGGAAAAGCATCATCCACACAATTCCGAAGACGGCAAGAGCTGACAAGTGCGAGAATTATCGCAAAATCAGCTTAACAGCACATGCATCGAAGCTGCTTACAAGAATAATATACAGAAGAATGGAAAAGAAAATTGAGAATGCGCTAGGTGACGATCAGTTTGGCTTTAGGAAAAGTAAAGGGACGAGAGTGGCAATTCTGTTACGGTTAATAATGGAAACAAGGCTAAAGAAAAATCAAGACACGTTCATAGGATTTGTCGACCTGGAAAAAGCGTTCGACAATATAAAATGGTGCAAGCTGTTCAAGATTCTGAAAAAAGTAGGGGTAAGCTATAGGGGGAGGCGGGTCATATACAATATGTACAACAAACAAGAAGTAATAATAGGAGTGGATGATCAAGAACGAAGTGCTCGTATTAAGAAGGTGTAAGACAAGGCTGTAGCCTTTCGCCCCTACTCTTCAATCTGTACATCGAGGAAGCAATGATGGAAATAAAAGAAAGGTTCAGGAGTGGAATTAAAATGCAAGGTGAAAGGATATCAATGATACGTTTCGCTGATGACATTGCTATCCTGAGTGAAAGTGAAGAAGAATTAAATGATCTGCTAAACGGAATGAACAGTCTAATGAGTACACATTATGGTTTGAGAGTAAATCGGAGAAAGACGTAGGTAATGAGAAGTATTAGAAATGAGAACAGCGAGAAACTTAACATAAGGATTGATGTGAAACTTCCTGGCAGATTAAAACTGTGTGCCCGACCGAGACTCGAACTGTGGACCTTTGCCTTTCGCGGGCAAGTGCTGTACCAACTGAGCTACCGAAGCACGACTCACGACCGGTACTCACAGCTTTACTTCTGCCAGTATCCGTCTCCGTCTTTCGAAGAAGAGCTTCTGTAAAGTTTGGAAGGTAGGAGACGGATACTGGCAGAAGTAAAGCTGTGAGTACCGGTCGTGAGTCGTGCTTCGGTAGCTCAGTTAGTAGAGCACTTGCCCGCGAAAGGCAAAGGTCCCGAGTTCGAGGCTCAGTCGGGCACACTGTTTTAATCTGCCAGGAAGTTTCAGATCAGCGCACACTCCGCTGCAGAGTGAAAATCTCATTCTGGGTAAGGATTGATGGTCACGAAGTCAATGAAGTTAAGGAATTCTGCTACCTAGGCAGTAAAATAACCAATGACGGACGGAGCAAGGAGGACATCAAAAGCAGACTCGCTATGGCAAAAAAGGCATTTCTGGCCAAGAGAAGTCTACTAATATCAAATACCGGCCTTAATTTGAGGATGTACGTCTGGAGTACAGCGTTGTATGGTGGTGAAACATGGACTGTGGGAAAACCGGAACAGAAGAGAATCGAAGCATTTGAGATGTGGTGCTATAGACGAATGTTGGAAATTAGGTTGACTGATAAGGTTAGGAATGAAGAGGTTCTACGCAGAATCGGAGAGGAAAGGAATATGTGGAAAACACTGATAAGGAGAAGGGACAAGATGATAGGACATCTGCTAAGACATGAGGGAATGACTTCCATGGTACTAGAGGGAGCTGTAGAGGGCAAAAACTCTAGAGTAAGAGAGAGATTGGAATACGTCAAGCAAATAATTGAGGATGTAGGTTGCTGAGCTGAAGAGGTTAGCACAGGAAAGGAATTCGTGGCGGGTCGTATCAAACCAGTCAGTAGACTGATGACAAAAAAAAAAAAAAAACGGAGCTACTATACTGTACCATACTGTTCGAGGAGTTGCAGAAGCTTTGGGAAATTTTTAGGTCACTAAAAGGACCTATAAGGGAAGCAGTGGAAAGTAACACTACCAGTTCAAACTCCTCCAACACTCTGAGAGGGCAGCATAATAGCGACAATTCGAGAGTCATCAGTTAGGAGTCAGAAGTCAGAGCAGAGTAAAAGACTACCAGAGTAGCGAGTGAGTCGCATTGTCGGAGCCGGAGTCATCACCAAGGAGGAGCCGAGTCGTCGGGGACCGTCACTGTGAAGTGACTGTTCAATGATGCTGCAGTAAACTACGATAATACTGTATACACTCGAGGGAAGCATTGATTTACGTATTAGTATCCAACCACAATTCTTGAATTAAGTTTTCTACCTGTTAGCAAAGAACGGGCTCTGTAGAGTCTGTCGTTACAAGTATTGAGGTGTGATAATATTGAGGTGTGATAGTATTGAGGTGTGATAGTATTGAGGTGTGATAGTATTGAGGTGTGATAGTATTGAGATGTGATAGTATTTCTGTCGGTCATAATATACAGAGTGCCGCCTTACACGTGTGTCCTCGCGTTTAGATGCTTGAGTCGCAACGCGGACTAATTAATAGTTTTCAATGTACAGGAAGAAAAGAGCGCTGTCTCGCACTCGTCTCTTGTATTGATTCGAGTATTTGATGGTATCAGAGGAAGGAGTCTCTAGCAAAGTACTCGCCTCTGAGAGAGAAAGGTAGCACCCAAGAACTGGGGTTGCTAGAGTGGTAGAGTGTAATCACTGATGGATAACAAGCTACTGTAAGACACCTACCCGAGTAAGGTTGTATTATTAAGTACCGTTAAGTGTTCTTAAATTGTATTTGGAAGTGTTTGCATCCTCATTCGCTTCCCACAAAATTTCTCCTCTCCGTTCGAAGATCACTTCTGGTAAATATACTAGGACACTTTCTCCCTGTCACTCCTTAAACGGAATTTAGCAGATCTCAGCCCACATTGTTTTCAACGTCCTGACTGGGACGCGACATATATGCTCGACTTGCTTGTTTCAATATCCTGTTCGTGGCGACTAAGTCTACGTGGCGCCCTTGATGTTTTTATTCCTACAGTGACAAGGGAAGCTGGTGGATTGGCTCTCATCTATCTTCTTGATATTTTTAGAATTTAATGTTCAGTGCGCAGACACTGATTTCCTAAAACGGTGCAACGCAGTTGTCCACAAAATTCGAAAAATCTTCTTCGAAGATTAGCAGATTTCCCAGCTCTCTTAAGTAAAAAAGTTTCTAGATTACATTGGTGTGCAAAATCTGAGGACGAAAGTAACTTTGTTACGATGTGTCACTGCCAAGTAACATAGTCAACGAACCTTCGAACGTACATACAAGGATCTGCTACAGTGCGGTACAGTGCAGTGCAGAAGGTAACTGAAAGAAATACGCAATAGGACGAACGGAAATGACACTATTATTTCCGAGACAATAATTACACTGAAGTCGCTGTGATTCGTGGAGTCGTCCTGGACATTACGAAAGGCGTTACATGGTTCTTAATACGAAGGGTGATCACTGTGGACGGCAATGCACGCTCTGGAACGTGCTCTTCTACTGAGGACAAAGCTGGTAAGACAATTCTGGACAAACCACCGTATGGTGGGAGGTGGGAACACGTAATGCACACGGGAATACTATCAGTCATGTTCGTTTCGGTGGTACGGCTGTTACGGTGTGGGGAGGCATAATGCTACATGGGCGTACTGATCTCCAAATCTCTGAACGTGTTATGCCCACCGGTCCGCATTATTGTGATTTGGTATACTTTCCCTATGTGCCTCTTTTCAGGTGTGTATTCGGGCCTGACCTCATTTTTATGGATGATGATGCACCACCGCGTCAAACAGGTGGAGGAGCTCCGAGAGCGAGAGAATCTTTGGTGAACGGACTGTCCTGCCGACCCCCCGGACATCGATTACAAGTGGGACGAATTGGAAATACGTACTGTAGCACATCCACATGCACCACCGACCACCCAGCATTTTCCAGCTGTGCAGATGAATGAATGAAACACTCTACCATACGAGCTTCTTGCCAATCTTGCAGAGCACGCATTGCCATCCGTGGTAATCATATAGCCTACTATGTACCCCGTTCCTCCTTTTGTTATGTCCCTTCCCGGGTCAGGGATTTTCTCTGCCTCGTGATGACTGGGTGTTGTGTGATGTCTTTAGGTTAGTTAGGTTTAAGTAGTCCTAAGTTCTAAGGGACTGATGACCATAGATGTTAAGTCCCATAGTGCTTAGAGCCATTTTGTTATGACCCTGGGATCACCGTAACTCGTGGTGACTTCAGTATAACTATTGCCTTTGAATAAAAAATATCATTTCTGTTCGTTTCTTGCATCTGTTGTTCAGTTACCACCCGTACTACACTGTAGCAGTTCTTTCGGTGTATGGTCCAAATTTCATCAAGCTACGATACTTGGTCGTGACACATCGTGGGTATGTTACTTTGTTCCCCAATTTTGCACACCAGTGTGCTGATGTTGACCTGTTCCAGGAATGTCTCTGCCAGTGGACATCAGAGACGCTTGCCGTGACTGCGTTGTGGCTGGCGTTATCTGTGGATAAGGAGTGAGTCTAAGAGTGAGCACGGTTGGCTGGTGCAGAGTCTGGCAGAGTGTGCCCAGGGACGAGGAAGTGAAGACGCTGCCGGCTGCGGCTGGACAGCGTTGGCTAGCAGCTAGCCTGTGCACTGCTGTCGTGGAGGTGCGACTGCTGAGTGACAAGGGCAGTACTGAGCCACAGACAAGTGTTTCAGGCCGTATGCCTGTTCTTTTCTCGGTGCCGTGTATGCAGCACAACGGCCCTAACGGATGCTGTGGAGCTGCACATAAGGAATGCTGGCTGTCTGCCTGCCATCTTCTCACTGATGTGTACGGAGTACAGTGACCTATTAGGTGCTATGCCTGTCACGCTTCAATAACGGTGGATGCAAAAGTGATGGGATCGTGTTAGCGTGGTGCTCAGCTCAACGACGTTGTTTCGGAGACAGTCGATGATTAGCGTATGAGTGACGTAGTTTCAAGTTGTCATTGTGGTTTCTCACGGCGTTTTCCTTTTAGTTATGCCTTTCCTATCACGAGTGTCTTTCCTGTCGTGTTGGTCATACATTGCATCCGTTTAGTGTTGCCTACCAAGCATGATCACATGACTTGTTAAACTGTATGTTGTTGTTGTGGTCTTCAGTCCGGAGACTGGTTTGATGCAGCTCTCCGTGCTACTCTATCCTGTGGAAGCTTCTTTATCTCCCAGTACCTACTGCAACCTACATCCTTCTGAATCTGCTTGGTGTATTCATCTCTTGGTCTCCCTCTACGATTTTTACCCTCCACGCTGCCCTCCAGTACTAAATTGGTGATCCCTTGATGCCTCAGAACATGTCCTATCAACCGATCCCTTTCTTCTAGTCAAGTTATGCCACAAACTCCTCTTCTCCCCAATTCTATTCAATACCTCCTCATTAGTTATGTGATCTACCCACCTAATCTTCAACACTCTTCTGTAGCACCATATTTTGAAAGCTTCTATTCTCCTCTTGTCCGAACTATTTATCGTTCATGTTTCACTTCCACACATGGCTACACTCCATACAAATACTCTCAGAAATGACTTCCTGACACTTAAATCTATACTCGATGCTAACAAATTTCTCTTCTTCAGAAACGCTTTCCTTGCCATTGCCAGTCTACATTTTGTATCCTCTCTACTTCGATCATCATCAGTTATTTTGCTCCCCAAATAGCAAAACTCTTTTACTACTTTAAGGGCTGTATATGTTAGCGTATTTGTCCCTAGTATAACTGCGGGATTTGTTTTGGATGCCAAGATTCTTCCTCATTTATCCTTAGTTTAAAATTAGCATTTAGTTTGCGTTTCACTGACTACATACGTTGTAGCTGTGTGTCTTTTACATAATGTAAAGCAATCTCATGTTAAATTAGAATTTTCATTTGTGAAGTTTTCCAACAGTTGCTTAGTTTCATATATTTATTCTGCTGGTAGCGCCTGAATTGTATGACGGAAAGTAGAATGTATGTGAGGGCTTCTTATGCGAGGTTAACGCCATTTAATAATGTTAAGGCTTAGTACTATAGAATTTAATATATTGCATGTCAATTGATGTATATTTATGTACCTTTTTAGATTTGTGCACCGAAGAGTGCTTTTAAAAGAAGTCGAGAACTAACTTGTGAATGTTTTTAGAGACTTCCAAGCCGAAATGTTTTTTATTATGGCAAATGTGATAAAATGCAGGTGGATTTTAAACTGTATCATTATCAATGAATGTGTAATTACTCTTATCATGATATCTAATTGTGCTGATTGTCTGTTTAGCGATAAACGATGACTCGAAATTTATGTCGAATAAAACTACCAGGACGCTGCACGTCCATATCTTAATGGGATTTTTTTAAATTATTGCTTTCAAGAGAACGGACAACAATTTAAAACATTTAAATAGAAAATAAAATATTTTTATTCTACATATTAAACAATAATGTTGAAATATTTAATTTTTTTCATTTAACAAAAAGGTATTTTGCAATTCTGTATAAAATATTAATTTATTTCTTTATAATCATTAATTAGGAATAAAAATCGTTATTTTTATTGAATAATTATGATGCAGTAATTGTTGATTATCATTTATATTTGCTAACAAATATGGACTTCACCCCTTTAACTACAGTTGGGATATATTTGTCCCACGATAGGGTATCATACAACCAGTGGGAATTTGCTGCATGTAATTGCTACGTAACAATGTCCCATTAGTGAAGGGCAGCCTGCTAATGATTTGCAGAATTCTAGTAATTACAGCTGCAAATGTAGATTTTGCTCTCTTCACGTTTTATTGTCCTCCACATTATGACATCGAGTTATTTCGCGCCTGTGGATAGGCAACCAAATGAACAGATTTGCAAAGCGGGCTGCTGCCACACTCTCCCTGAAAATTCGTGTCGGTGAATTGCACGCACGTAATGACGTTTGGCGCATCACTAACGGTGCCCATTTGAGTGCCTGTAATGTGAGTTAAAAAGTTGGAGAGTTGCTATACCAAGTGGTGTTGTCCGCTTTCTGTAAAGGAGAGAAATAATGTTTTTCATATTCTTACTTCCGACTGACGTTAATTAGAATAAGCATATACTAATATCTTTCAGTCAAAAAAAGATGGCAGCCAAAGAATTAAGTAAAAGTAAATGTTGCTCCTGGCCAGACTAACCAGTGAATTCAGGATTGCAAACATATTACGCTGATCACTGGGCTGTCAATGAATCCGTTAAGAAGTTAGAAACTTTTGGCACTGAACAGCTCTCGGATAACTCTAAAAGTGGAAGAGGACAGAACAATCGATAATGTCGTCTTTTGAGTCCGCCTGGGCGTTTTCGTTTACACGTTAGCGTCAATACTGCGTGAGTTGTGAGAGCTGTCTGTTGCGCAGACTGGCACCTGAAGGGCGAAAGAGTCGAAGGAGAGGTTATGAGGGACCATCCTTTTTAGGAAAAGGCTGTGCAGTAATGTAATGTAGGTCGGTTGGTTGGTTTGAGAGAGGGAACCAAACAGTGAGATCATCGGTCCCATTGGGTTAGGGATGGATGGGGAAGGTAGTCGGCCGTGCCCTTTCACAGGAACCATCCCGGCATTTGCCTGAAGCGATTTAGGGAAATCACGGAAAACCTATATCGGGATGGTCGGACGCGGGTTTGAATCGTCTTCCTCCCGAATGCTACTGCAGTGTGCTAATCACTACGCCACCTCGCTCGCCATAATGTAAAAACAAGCAATACTAATACTATTCTTGCATGAACACGGCAACGTTCACAGTGCACGTCCTTGACAAACGTCAAATGGTACATTCTTCACACTCATGAGAACTGTAAGAACAGGAAATGTGTTGTCCATTTTTTCAGGACATCTGCATTTAGCTGTTTGAGAGAATACATACTTACGAAAACGTCGAACAGCTGTAGAAATATTGAGCCATGCTGCATTATAGCCGTCCATAGTTGCGCAGGTATTGCCGGTGCAAGATATAGTGCACAAACTAACCTCTCGATTACGAGCCATAAATATTCGGTGGGATTCACGTCGGTTCAATCTGGCAGGCCATATCATTCGCTAGAAATATCCAAAATGTTCTTCGAATCGGCCGGTGACATAGCGCATTGTCATCCATAGCAATTTTATCGTTATTTTTACTATTAAAAACAGTCTGGATCACGATTTATTTATTAAGGTAACCGGTTTCGACCACTACTGTGGTCATCTTCAGACCATTGAGTAGGAACCTCTTTTTGCTGGAAAAGAGGTTCCTCCAGCAGAAAGAGGTTCCTACTCAATGGTCTGAAGATGACCACAGTAGTGGTCGAAACTGATCACCTTAATAAATAAATCGTGATCAAGGCTGTTTTTAATAGTAAATATTTGTAACTCATTGATCACTGCTGCTCCCATAATGTATTCAAAAATAACTAATTTTATCGTTGTTTGGGAACATGAATTCCATGAATGGCTGCAAATGGTCTCCAAGTAACCCCACATGACCATTTACAGCCATTGATCGGTTCAGTAGGACCAGGCGACACAGTCTTTTCCTAATAAATAACAGCTCACACCATTATGGAGCCACTACCAGCCACAACGGCTTATTGAAAACTTTTGGGCCCATGGCTTCGTGGGATCTGCGCCACACTCTAACCGTACCATCAGCTCTTACCAACCGAAATCGGGACTCATCTGACCAGGTCACGGTTTTCCAGTCGTCTAGGATCCAACCGATGTGATCCAAGCCCAGGAGAGGCGCTGTAGGTAATGTTGCGCTATCAGCAATGGCACTCGCGTCGGTCACAGCGTCACCACAGCCCATCAACGCCAGATTTCGCCGCACTGTCCTAACGGATATGTTCGCTGTACGTACCACACTGATTTCTGGTATTATTTCACGGTGTGTTCCTTGTCTGTTAGCACTGTCAACTCTACGCAAACGCCACTGCCCTGGTCGTTAGGTGAAGGCCATCGGCCGCTAAGCTGTCCGTGATGAAAGGTAATGCCTGAAATTTGGCATTTTCAGTATACTTTTGACACTGTGCATCTCGGTATACTGGATTCCCAACCGATCTCCGAAGTGGAATGTCCCATGCGTCTAGTTTCAACTACCACTCCGCGTTCAAAGTCTTTTAATTCCCGTCGAGAGGCCGTAATCATGTCGGAAACCTTTACACGTGAATCAGATCAGTATAAATGAAAACTCTGCCAATTCACTGCTCTTTTAAACCTTGTGTACACGGTACTACCGCCACCTGTCTATATTCATATCGCTGTTCCATCACTTTTCTCACCTCAGGGTATAAAAGTGAAACTTTGCTGTCACAAGTGCAGCGCTAATCATCCTGTATAAGAACTTTTAATAAATCACACAATGTTTTACTATGTCGCTAGTATCATTTCTCCAACATGAAAAAAGATAAAATATGCTACGATACGACAGTTACAAAATCACTCATTTATTCATCAAAGTATCAATGAATGTGAATGACGACCTGTCAGCGATTGCGTAGAGCGTTATGGAAGATATGAATGCGAGTGTTGCGTTGTAGAATGTGTGCTCGCAAATTGAGATCATGCCATCACAGTAAGCGGAACCCACGGTACCAGATCAGCTCAACACCAGCAGAACAACCAGTTTCCCTTTAGCGGAGGCGAGGCAAAACTGTGCTAGAAAGGGACGTCCGTAAGACGTGGTGCGTAATACAATGCCGTAACCAGTCCTGGTACTCCTACGGGAACTGATTATGATACTGTTTGCGGCACTGCATGACGCACCATTTGTTACGCATGTGCCTCCTACGTTCGTGAATGAATAGGTCAGTCGGCTGAACAGTTGTCTGCGAAAGGCTAAAGTCCAAGGTTGTGGCCCCTGTCGAGCAAAATGTTTTAATTTATCAGGTATTTTTTGTATTGGACTGCTACCTTTCACTGAAGTTTTTCAAAATTAGAAGTGGGAGGGAGCGAATAATATGTACTTTAAAGGATTTTTTTTGCAGCCAAGTTCGTGCTCAAAATTATTTTTTATTGCAAGTGGAGCGCACCCGCAAAGAGTAGTCTTTTTTGATCAGAATGTCGCTCGTGTAAAAAAGACTTTAGGTCAGCTAGTACCAAGCGTCCATCTAGAGCAACGGCGTGGCATATGGGACCTTAATTGCCGCACCTTTTTATGTTTCTGAAAAATACTTGTAAGTATTCCACACATTCCACTCGTCTTTCCCATCTTATATTCTCATTGAGATACACATGTTCCGGACTTTACATGATGACTTTATCGGCAAGAGATTTGAGATTGAAATGACCGAGTAATCTATTTTGAACCACTGAAGAATAGAGGTAGAGGCTTTGACAGGAATGCGAGTAGTCTTTGCCAACAATGCAACTGTTGTTTCACCTAAAGCCATAAAACATTGTTTCATGACATCACAGTGTACTACGTTCAAGGCATTTACACGATGAATTTGAGAAAATATCTCGAATCTTTCACGTGAAAATGCATATGTACACACATTTGCGTAAACACAAGTTAATGAACACAGAGAATAATGAGATCATGTACGGCTTTCAATCACATTACAACCACAAAGTAAATACTTATTATTATTGTCAATTGGAGGTACTACGTGACATACTCGTGCACGACATTCTGTGTAAACCTAAACTTCCAAAACTACTAAACTCCGTCCGAACAGGTCTCGGAAGGCCCAGCGGTACCGACCGGTCAACGTGTCATACTCAGCCCACAGGTGTCACTGGATGCGGATGTGGAGGAGTACGTGGTCAGCACACCTCTCTCCCGGCCGTATGTCAGTTTACGAGACCGTAAACTTCCAAAAGATTTCAGTTAAAAGTACTGATTTTCAGAAGGAAAGTATGAAAAGAATTGCTTCTGTGGGCATTTTCCACAGTTCTTCATATCCAAAGAGTATCTATGGAAGGGGTATCCACCCTGCGGCCCGTAGGCCACATGTGCCCAAGACAAGTTTTAATGTGGCCCCAAGAAGGGAGCATATCACACACTCATCGGAAAAAAATCCAGTTTTATAAAGTTATGATAAATTGAATATTTTCGAATTGAAAGTCCAGCCACACGATGCTCTTCCCTGATTGGAATTTTTTTCTCAGCGTTAATTGTTAGTGTTAAGTATGTTACGTGTGGTCCAAAAATACTCGTCGTCTTTCAACGAGGTGCAGGTAAGCTGAAAGTTTGGGCATCCCTGTCCTAGGGTATTACTAAACGACTACGCCGGTTCACGGCTAACGGTTCGTGGTTCACGGTTCTAGTTGCAGGTTGCTTGTGAAACGGCCTCCACGGTGTCAAGAAATTGATTTTCAGTACTTCGCAATTTCAAACTTCTCTAATAATCTAACCATTAAGAGGAGCAATGTTATGCTGAAGGTTTAATGCAGTAAGACAAGCATTACAGTTAAAATCTGTGTATGTTCACAGGCAGCAAAACTCACTGTGCGCAAATACCTAAGTTACATTCATCCAGTTCCTGAGAAAGGGAGCACTTAATGACTTGTAACAAACTTTACACATAATTCTTGACATTTACCAAACTTTTCCTCGTTGACAACTCTCACAGAATGATGAAACAAAAACAGTTAATCGCTTTCTACATTTTCGGTGTTCAAGTAGTAAAACTATCGCGTTAATTCCAGACGGTATCCACATATTCCACCGAATGTACCTTTATCCACACATATTATAAAAATGGATGTATGGACGTGTGTATGTATATACACATTTCCTACTAAGGCACTGGACCGATTTCCGCCAAACTTGGTACACATACAGCTTACTGTCATGCAACAACTGCCGTCGGGGTCAAAAACACCTGCTTACCATAGTTCAGGAGATATGACGTCGTAAACAATTAGTTGCATCAGCACGACGTTCAAATTTAATTCTTGTGGACTACTAACTCTATTTGCAAGCAGCATCCACACATGCCTCTAAACGCACCTACAAAATTGCTTCATCATATCACATTTATTTCAGGAGATATGATGTCATAAAGATTTCGATGCGTGAAAGACTGCAGCATTGCGCACGACGTTTAATGTTATTACTTCCTTACTAATTTTAAATTTGTTAATTCAAATGAATAAATTGGATCATTGTGCCATCAGAATTTCTTTTTCTTTGGATGATTTATCGTCAATGGAAATTCGTACAAAGGGATTTTTTTTAAAAAGGACCTGGTCCTTAAGTTTTTACGCTTGATGATGAAATACTTCAAGGACGTCCCTGAACTGCAACTTGCAACAACAGAGGAAAACATGGAGTAATTGTGCAGTATGGTGTTGGACGATCGTGGATTAAAGCTGCATAAAATATCTAACACAGTAAGCATTGGGGGATTATGATCATGAAAATGTAATTCCCTACTATTACAATGTTTCTTCCATGAATGAAATGATAACCTATTACTTTTTCTGTTAATACTAGACTACCTGTAGTATACGACTGTAAGGAATGTTGGAGAACTTCTGAATCTATTTTTATTCTCTGCAGCCCATTGTGAAATGTGTTTCTTCCACCATTCTTCACTGATGGCAGGAAACAATCTGGACTGAATGCTTCCTTCGTGTTTGCGATAAATAAATGTGTCCTCCGTCGGGGAAAACCGTAACAGTCGTCGAATCACATTACATGTTTGCGGTTGTCGATAGCCCTGATTTAGTGTCCATAGCAGCACGGAAATCAATGAAGCTATTTCTACATCCGCTCTAATCCTGGAGCTCTTTGAACTGACATCATAAAGAGATTTCTCAAGAAGAGCGTCTGGTATTGAACCTGGATTTTTTTAAAGTTACATTCACGGTGACATTTATACGTATACTCCGCAAATCAGTGTATGCTGGTCACTGTATATGTCATTTACTGGTGTTTTCTGGAGTTACATTTATGGATAAAGAACGGAAAGAAAAACCAGTTAGATAAGGATTGTCGAAAGAGACATGAAACACTCGCTCAGTATTTAACACAGCTACCCTTGTCGCCCAAACCAGGTTGATTACCCCGTGACACTCATTACCGAGGTCAATTTGATTTTATAACATTCGTCGCAAAGAAATAAAATGATTAGGTTCATCCTGCATGTTACGTTTAGTTTCAGTGCAGGCAAGAGTTCTGCTGATAATCACACAAATTAGTGAAAATGAACCAAATGTTACAAACATAGCATGGATGATTGACTTTTATGGCACATGATATTTTGAGGTGTATGATTGCCTTGGGGTTTTCCACGCGTACACGCGTTCTACAGTTGGGCAACATTACATGCTCTTATTGGTAAGTAGTTAAGGTTTTGTACTCTTTGTATCATAAAACAACTTCTTGCAGTCTTTTATTTACAGGAGGTGTGACAATAGTAGTTGCATCATAAACATTTTGTTTGCGTTGCTCCCATCGTACATTTTTTGTTGACAGTATTGTATACTGTATTCAGTCTTAGAAGTTCTGTAACGAAAGGGGCATTCATTCTCAGGCATGGATTCAGAAAACCGTCTCAGATGATGAGAAAATTAAACTCTGCAAGAGTCTAACCGTTCATCCTTAAATAGAAATGGTGTTCATATTTGCAACGTACTCGACATCAGTAATAAGAATGCGTAGCAGAAACGGGTGAATCTTGAACGGCTGTACAGAATCATAGGTTTGACCATTAATATCTCGGATGGCTCCGTTCAGAACTGGCAGATTTAAATGACTGTATGGTTTTCCTCCTTACGCCAGTTAGCAGAACAAATTCCATAAGGCAGTCTTCAAAACGGGAATTCCTGTATCCGCGAATGTCGCGAAACTTGGTAACGTGCTTGCCTCCCATGCAGCGGGCCCGGGTTCGATTCCCGGTCGCGTTCGAGATTTTCTCCACCCATGGACTGGGTGTTGTGTTTATCTCATCATGATCGACGCGCAAATCGCCCAGTGTGGCGTCACATGCAATAAGACTTGCAACACGGCGCCCGAACTTCCCCGGGTAGGGAATCCCGGCCAACAATGCCATAAGATCATTTCACTATTTTAATCTATTAAAACAGCCAGTTTTGGTCAGACCAAGGGCCTTCTTCAGGCGTAGTAAAACGACGTTAATTACAGGCATCTGGAAATGTTTTCGTCCTGTTAGCATACTGCTTTGTACATAAACCTACTAGTCTCCTGCATTTTATAATTTTGATTCAGGTAATGTATATTGTTGATATAAATACAAATGATCATGATGGGACGTAATTCCTGTGATTAAAGCCGGTTTTTATACCTAAGAATGGACTGTTGTTTGACCGAAACTGCTAGTTTTAATAAACCGATTTTCAGCTCTTGTGGCAAATCATGATTTTATTTTTTTTTATTTTTTTTTTTAAGAAGCATTCATAACACTCGGTGCAAACCAATTCTGCCAATTGTATTCTGTTACACCGATTTTAGCAGCTAAGAACGAAAAAATGTGCACAGGTAGAGGTGAACTTTTAGTAACTTTTAATAAAGTCTCGGATGTAAAGCAAATGTAAGGATACCACAACTAAGAAAAACTACTGAATGTAGACTACTTTATGAATGAATGAAAGAAGAACACCTGGTCTTAACGATTCTTAGATGGAAAAGAAGTACGAGTCGAATGAGAATGTGGGAGGGGACTAACCAGAGGACGGACGGATTTAGTCACAACGTTCGCCTGCTGTTTTATGGAATTGACGGTAAAATTAAGTCAAGATGGATGGATGGGAAACACAACTCCTCTTGATACGATACGATACGGTAGCCTTGCCATCTCCCCAGCATCTCGAGCGGCGAAGTGTCGTCACGTTGTAACGCTCCTCTGTGTATCATGTCGAATTTTTCTGCGAAAAAAGCACGGGATTTTAGTCAGAATACAAGGTAAACATTCTCGTTTACGTAATGAAGAGCGGCAGCAGCAATGAGACTTAATTCGAGTGACGACGAGATGTTCAGCTGGCGTAACCCCTAAGCTGGACGCTTCTGTTCAGCAGCGTTCAGCGGAGATAACAGCGAAGCACGACTCCTCTCGCTCAAGGAGAGACCTCAGTCAGCTTTTGTTTACGGCTCAGTTGCTTCGTCGCCTCTTATAACAAGAGTAATTCAGAACTGCGGAGCACAGTTTATTCTGTTACGCTATTGCTAAAAGGTATGTGGACGCAACAATAAAGAAATCATTAGATTTAAAGTACATTACGAGTGGATGAAGCTAACAGTATTAGGGAGATGAGTAATGGACAGTCGGCTTGCTAGAAGATCCTTCATCCTATTCTCCTTTCGTGGTGCGGGCAAAGTACAGAACACCTGAATTGGGAAAGCGAAAGTGGGGCTCAAACAAGAATCGTTTATGGAGAAAAAAGTGTGACGTTCAAATTCCTCTACTCTACTGTTCTTTATTGATTTAAATTATGTTGTTCACTATAACGCACTGCTCTTGTAAAAAAATCAGGTCACCATCATGAGTAGTGAGTACATATGCATCAATCAGGCTTTTGACTGGTTCAAAATGGCTCTGAGCACTATGCGACTTAACTTCTGAGGTCATCAGTCGCCTAAAACGTAGAACTAATTAAACCTACCTAACCTAAGGACATCATGCACATTCATGCTCGAGGCAGGATTCTAAACTGCGACCGTAGCGGTTGCCCGGCTCCAGACTGTAGCGCCTAGAACCGCACGGCCACTCAGGCCGGCTTTGACTGAATCTGTGCGGTCCTCCGTCAGTTCCTACATTATGTAAATCTTTTCAGTCTGTGTAGGTACCGCACGCCATAATCTACAACGTTCTCCATACCGCAGTCTTGTGCTCTACAACTGCACTTTTGTTCCACTTCACCTCCCACCATCGAGGCCATAGCGGATGCCACATTAACCTGTTCCGTATTCCATAGAGTTCTTTCGTAAATGTTCTTTTTAATAGTTTTTCATATCGGACTTGCCTGTCCAATTTACTTTTAATGTTCTTCGAAAGCACCATGTTTTAAGTGCTTCATGTTTATTCTACGCGTGCTTCTGACGTCCACATTCCACTTCCGCACATTGCTATGTTGGAAACGCACACCTTTAGAAACTTCTCACTCATTTTCACGCCAGTATCCGAGAGGAATAAATCTGTTTCATTGCAAAAAATTTCAGGTGAGCTGATCCACTTCTGACAGTAAGAGAATCTGTCCTGAACCCGAAGTTGGGACGTATCTGTGTTGTACATAGCCTTGTAGAATGCCGTTACCTTCTTACCTGTGAACTGATTTAGACAGCCTGCTGTATTGAGGCGTACAACTCGACAGTGATACGAAACACAGTTAAAGTAGACGTGTTCCAAAGGTTAAACATTATCAGAGACGAGACAGTCAGGAGATGACACAAAATGTCGCTGGAGAAATGGAACATGGTACCCAAGACCTTTGTATTTATCGTCTGGTAGACACTCAGACGGTACAAAATTTAGATTTGCAGTAGGAATAAAAGTTAAAAAGTTTTAGTGCCAAGTCATGCAATATTTTTTAAAAGAGTAAACCTCAGTTTCACTGTGTATTGTTATATTTACCTTTTGTATTTTCCAGATTTAGGCTTTTATGCCATTATCAGGTACAATGGTAAAAGTTACTAGACCATTATTTACTTATGACTGTTAAGGCATGTCTTAGCCTTGTTACCTTGTTTAGTTAAACAAGGTAACAAGGCTAACACATGCATTAGCACTGATTACCTGATTTGGACTGCCTTAATAGACATGACTTAACAGTGGTCTAACAATTTCTAGCACTGTACTTGATAATGGTATGAAAACCGAAATCTGGATAGTACAAATGGTAAATACAGGGTGTTTCCGCACGAGAATGCAAAAATTTAACAGTACATAGAAGATGCTCCACTGAACAATTTGAGATAGGGAACCTACAGTTGGAGAAGCCAGGTTAAGGAGGTAATAGGAATAAAATCACATTACTGTGTACTTTTTTATTTACACCAGTTACAATAAACTGCAAATACCGTCATCGTCACAATGAAAGTATCATTTGTACTGCATCTTAAAACATATACTAAAACTGACGGTCATCAACCTCAATGCGAGCATGACATCGGCGAACAAGATTGGTTCTAATGACTCTGAGCACTATGGGACTTAACTGCTGGGGTCATCAGTCCCCTAGAACTTAGAACTACTTAAACCTACCTAACCTAACGACTTCACACACATTATGCCCGAGGCAGGATTCGAACCTGCGACCGTATGAGTCGCGCGGTTGCAGACCGTGGCGTCTAGAACCGCTGGGCCACTCCGGCCGACGAACAAGATTATAACGCATCACTTTACAGGCAGCTACTATTGTGGTACCTAATTCCATCTTCGTATCCACTGGGGTGTCATACACAAGTGACTTCACGTATCCCCGTAGGAATTGATCAAGGGGATTCAGGTCAGATCACCTCGCAGGCCATGGAATAGGACCTTCCCTTCCAACCCAGCGACTAGTTAATACAGCACTGAGATGGTTGAGGACATCAACACTGAAATGAGGCGGTGCGCCGTCATGTTGTATTCACATCCTTTGAGGAATGGGACAATGTAGATACGATACAACAGGGCCACCTTATGGACAAGTGAAGTAAACAAAACCTGCATCATGACTACCTAGTAAACAGGTTCGTTCTCCTTGTTTCTTTGTAGGAAATAAAGAATGTTTATGTAAATAAACAGCACAGCACGTGTAAATTTGTACACATGTTAACTGTAAATATGTTGGAAAACAGTAATGCTAGACAAAGCGGTAGACAAGTTTTCGTCCATGTCTCCTTAAGATGGCTTCTCCGACCCCAGCCAGGTTCCGTGCCTTAAATTGTTCAGTGGAGCATTGTTTATGTCCTGTAATATTTTTGCACGCTCTTAAGGAAACACCCTGTATAACAATATGCAGTCAAATGTCGGTTTACTCTTTTGAAAAGGAATAAAAGTTGTTCTGAAAAAAGATAAATATGTAAATATATAATCTAAATACAAGCTTAGGACGTATTTTCTGGAACTATTTGTCTGTAGTGCAGTTTTATATGGGAGTGAAGCGTGGGCGACAAACAGCAGATGTATTTATTTTGCGTATGTATCAGGTTGCGAGAGACGATGCAAGCCAAAGCTACACGGTTAGGGGATGACTCAGTGCATAGTTTACAGAATGCTGACAAGAAAACGTATACAAAGAAAAGAAAAGGTATGAAGGGTACAGGGGAAACACTGTCGCGCGGTCTAGGGTGCCGCAGTCATGGACTGTGCGGCTGGTCCCGACGGAGGTTCGAGTCCTCCCTCAGGTATGGGTGTGTGTGTTTGTCCTTAGGATAATTTAGGTTAGGTAGTGTGTAAGCTTAGGGACTGATGACCTTAGTAGTTAAGTCCCAAAAGATTTCACACACATTTTTTTTTGGGGGGGGGGGGTGGGGGGACACTGTTGAGAATTAACAGTGACTTTCATCTACTTCGCTACATGTTGTAGCAAGGCAAGCACGCCTCTCTCTCTTGTCGCTGACTGGCGCTGTCGTACGGGCAGCAACTTCCGCCCGGCCTGCTGAGACGGCACCCTGCATTGCTGACAGTGTCCGTGGTAGGACGGCAAGCTTTAGAGGCCACGGCCGTTGACGTCACCAGAGCGCTACTTCCTCGCCGCCACGGAGCCCACACGGCCCCTCTTTTCACTCATGCCACTGCAGCGACATGCGGAGACGGCTGTGCTAGGAGCACGACTCGCTGGCCTCTGGCAGGAGCCGGACGGTGGCTAGCCTGCTGCCGCCAAGTCCCACTAGAAAGTCAGTGTCAGTGGCAGCAGGCACGGATGACAGGTCAGCGGGGATGTAATGCCAAGTCCTGTGAAACCACAATGCTGCCAGCAGGCGCAGCCCCATCTCGAACGCCTGGGTGCTGCTGGTCCGTGGATGTTGCCCAGTCGTCTCGCAGTCCCGCATATCTCTGGTATCGTGGTGATGCTGGTGTCTTCCGGTGGCGAGAAGTGATCCCTGCCTCGAAATTCAGACTTATTTATATGCCTCTGCCGTGTATGTAGTGATATCGTCCCACTGACTACACAGCTACCACTATGCAGTACGGTTTACTACTGCACTCTGTTGTCCTGCGCGACCGCTACGGTCACAGGTTCGAATGCTGCCTCGGGCATGGATCTGTGTGATGTCCTTAGATTAGTTAGAGTTAAGTAGTTCTCAGTTCTAGGGGACTGATGATCTCAGCAGTTAAGTCCCATAGTGCTCAGAGCCATTTGCACCATTTTCTTTTTTTTGAAAACTGTACTACGGTACTAAATGCAATTCCAAAATAGGACGTCAGTGACTGTTTCAAAAACACTTTTAAAACGATTTCAGCTGTGTATTGATTCAAGTAAAAAATAGAGTGGTTTTGTGACTGTAATTTATGACTTATATTTTTTGTAGCCAGAACTGGGGCACACTGTATGCTACACAGACAGGAGCATACCGAAGATACTTCGAGGTTAGGGACAAAGTTGGCCTGTGAACCAGGTAATGGGGCCTGTGATACGGCACGGCGTTAGTTGGCGACTAGCGCCTGCATTATTCAGCGCGGGCCGGGGCTCCAGCGAGGTGGCACGATGCTGGCCGGGCGCTGCCCGTGCGCTGCGCTGCCGCTGTTCCCAGACTAGCCCGCTTGTCTCGGCTACCCCACAGCCCCGAGCGACTCTTCAGGGACTGACGCCGCCCCAGGTGCGCGCGGCGGCCGTGGATGCCGGCGCATCCACTCATCCTCACGCGCCACGCGGCGTAGTTGGTAGCACACTGAACTTGCATTCGTGAGGAGAGGGGTCCGATTCGCCATCATACCACCCTGATTTAGGATTTCTATTGTTTCACTAAATCGATTGACGCGAATATCCATTTGTTCTTGTAAAAAGACTTCCTTCCACTTCCTTCTCCAGTTCAGATTCAGCTACCACTAAGAACAGATGATACAGAAATTTCTCACTATTACAGATAACTTTGCTACCTTCACGAATTATGTTATTCTATACAGGGTGTCCCAGAAATATTGCGATAAACTTACGGCGTTGTAGAAGGTACCTTTAGGAACAAATCGAGGATAGGAATCCGTGTTCGGAAGCGTCATCCAACGACACTACAGAGCGTCGAAGTTATAGGTGTCGTCGCCTGCCACAGGACCACAGCAAACGTGACTTTGTACTCTGACGGACCATAGGCACAACGACTTGCGATAGTGTCCGTTATTCAGTAATCATGACTGATTGCCACGATCGGCAGTGAAAAAGATGGAGCTCGCTGCTGCACAGGCAGGTCCTGTCTCCTATGACAGTGGCACTCTGTTGCCTTGGCGGATGGCTGTTCCAGAAACAGGTTTGCATCTATAGTTTATTTTTCTCCTGTATACCGAAAGATACTGGATATTTTAGAGTGTTCCAGGAGAAAAATAAACCCCGGAGGGAAACTCCTGTCCGAAACCGTCATCCTCCGGGGCAACAGGGGTGACAAGGAGGTTCTAAGGAGAAGCTAGCTCCATCTTTTACGATGGCGATCATAGCAATCAGTAATGATCACTTGTAAGGTGTCAGGCAAATCCAACACCTTCCATGATAAGCAAATCCAGTAGTATGTCACATAGCTCCGAATAAATCGTGGCATTAAATTAACCAAAGTAATACAAGTAACGAGTGAGCAAATGGAATACCACGGACTAACACAAGAATGCCTAAATGCATGTCATACCTTCCCACTGTGAGACAGAAGCAGTTCCGCGGGGAGAAACGAGAAGCCGAGAGCAGAACCGTGTTAAACTGGAAGGCCCTACGATAAGGGACGGACACCCACGTCGCCATCTAACCGCTAGGATCACCCCAGTCGTAAGTTTTAGCGTGAGACTTTTTCACGTCTCTGTTGCGTCAAGACCACCCCCCAGCCCGTGTTAAAAGATAGAGCCCTCCAGAAGAACAGTATAGATCTTACACTAAAAGGATCACACCAGCTGCAAGTTTTATGGTGAGACTTTTTTGCGTCTCTGTTATGTTGCAAACTTTAAAAACATTGCCCCACCACGAAAAGTATAACGTTTCTCATTGGATAGACAGAATTTTTGTAGGCGGAGCTTAAGGTTAACATTGAGACCCTGATCGGTCAAGTGAAAACACAGCCAGATAGTTTTTTTAAAACCAACTGCGGTAAATTATAGTAAGGAGAAGTTAGGAGAGAGTTGCTTCCGAGACGGCGAGGTGAGCGGAGCTGTGCTGTCCGCCACCCTCTGCCGAACACCGACAAGGTAATGATCGCACGCGATGCCGCATAACAGCGCATAAAGCTTCACTCAGAACTGCAGAAGTCTCATCTGTTACACCCCCTTTTTGCATAATACTAGTGTCGATCGTCAATTAAAGCTCATGGTGTTCACATTTGCCACTTGAAGCAAAAATCTGAAACGCGATGATTTTTCTGTTATATAGTTATTGAGAAGCCACATCAGCCACTGTAATTTACGACAAGTTAGATAAGTAATTAAAGACAATTGAGGGTCACTGTAGACCATTTTGATAGTTTTCTCTCTTGTGAAACTTAATTTAAACCTAGATTATAGATGTGATATTGCATACGTCATCCTTTGATCCATTGTAGAACTTGGAAACCCATTTAGGGAATATTCGTTCACATTTTTGTTGAACGCAGTTGGTTTTTACCATCCTGTATTAAAACATTTCCTTTTATTAATAGTGCAATTTATAAACAATGTTTTGTGAGTAGAATAAAATTTCCAATGGTAAACTTAACTGCTTTTTCGACGTTATTTTACCAGCTAACTAAAAATAGGAAAGCCTTGCTCCCCTTCCACTAAATTTAGTTAGTATTAAGATTCTTTTACAGGGAGTGCAGTGGAGTTGACGCTGAAATCATTAAGTATTTGGTTATATCATCGCTAGTCTCACTGAACTCATCTGAATTCTAAATGTCATGTGTGGTCTGGCGTCTCCTTACCAGCAACAGGTCCCAGATTCAAACTAGTCAATTCCCTAAAAAACACGCTCAGAGCGTCGTTGCGCGAAAGTGGTAGGGAGACACGATATAGAACAAACAGACACCACGCAGAATGTTAGACAATGAATAACAAACGACGTTACACGGTGTTCTGTCGACGGTCCGTCAGCGTACAAAGTCAACTTTGTAAAGCCTTGGATGATGTTTCCTATCCCCGGTTTGTTCCTCCGGACACGCTCTAAAACTCTTCGAAGTTTGTCGTAACATTTCTGGGACACACTGTCCTATGATTTTACTATGGTAACATTATTGTTTAATATAAAAAAGTATTTTGTTTGTTTTTACTTGTTATATGTGCTTCACGAAGACGTGACGAGCGCTGACGGCTAGTATAGGTGCGTCATGAGCTAATCACGTCGCCGGAAACTACATCCAGGTGGTCGACAGCCGTACATTGCAACATGAAACCTGAAGCTATACCACATCTCATGCGGCGATAACGATCTAATAATGGAATAAGTAATGGGCAACATGTATGTCTTAGAAGTGTATTCAGTCACTCCTTGGTCACCCTAGAATCAAGTTCATTTCATGGAATGAGTTACGACATTTTATTACGTGGCCTACCTATGTACCGGGTGATGAAAAAGTCAGTATAAATTTGAAAACTTAATAAACCACGGAATAATGAAGATAGAGAGGAAAAAATTGACACACATGCTTGGAATGACATGGGGTTTTATTACAACAACAAAAAAGTATTGTTTGACGTGTGAAAGATCTCTTGCGCGCGTTGTTTGGTGATGATCGTGTGCTCAGCCGCCACTTTTGTCATGCTTGGGCCTCCCAGGTCCCCAGACCTCAGTCCGTGCGATTATTGGCTTTGGGGTTACCTGAAGTCGCAAGTGTATCGTCATCGAGCGACATCTCTAGGGATGCCGAAAGACAACATCCGACGCCAAGTGCTGTTCACAACATTATTGCCGGCCGCAGTGGTCTCGCGGTTCTAGGCGCGCAGTCCGGAACCGTGTGACTGCTACGGTCGCAGGTTCGAATCCTGCCTCGGGCATGGATGTGTGTGATGTCCTTAGGTTAGTTAGGTTTAAGTAGTTCTAAGTTCTAGGGGACTAATGACCACAGCAGTTGAGTCCCATAGTGCTCAGAGCCATTTGAACAACATTATTCCTCGACTGCAGCTAGTGTTGAGGAATGATGGGGGACATATTGAGCATTTCCTGTAAAGAACACCATCTTTGCTTTGTCTTACTATGTTATGCTAACTATTGTTGTTCTTATCAGATGAAGCGCCATCTGTCGGACATTTTTTGAACTTTTGTATTTTTTTGGTTCTAATAAAACCCCATGTCATTCCAAGCATGTGTGTCAATTTGTACCTCTCTATGTATATTATTCCATTATTTATTTACTTTTCTCATTTATACTGACTTTTTGATCACCAGTTATATCTATGATGGAAATATGCCATGTGGAAGTTTTTGTACAAAGTAACTAATATTCACTGTATGGTGCATTTTACGTTACAACATGTGTTCAGTATGGTCTCTTGGCCCAGCAACATGCTGCATCCGTAACACAGCATGATCTTCAGTTGCTCACAGAGCATCCGGTGTAATCAGAGTGATATGTCGTCGTATGATAACCTTCAGATTAGAAAGGGTCTGGAATCATCCCTCACAGACACAATCTTTCAGACACCCCACAACCAGAAGTCACATAGATTTAGGTCGTAGCGTCTGGAAAGCCACACATCTTGGAGTTGCCTAGAGATGACGTAGCCGTTACCGATGGTTTCCCGAAGTAAATATTTCACTTGGCAAACGATATGCGGGGTCGCCACATCTTGCATGAAAATAGTGTTGTGGACACAGTTTCATTCTTGCAAAGCTGGAATCACGTATTGCAAAAGGAGGTTGTTATAACCTGCAGGTGTCACTGTACACCTAACAGGCCCATGACGTATCATCTCCTCGAAGAAATTTGGACAAAGAATGAAAGAGCTTGTGAAACCACAACACAAAGTTACATAAGATGAGTGCTCTGGATGTTCCATCACAACATTTGGTGAAGTATGAGGCCTATATGCGACAGTTCTGTGCACTCTCGGCACCGTGAACAGTAGAATGTGCCTCGCCCATCCAGATTATATTCCCTGACCATGTGTCATCCATTTCCATGCGTTCCAAGAAACAGACGAGGGCATGTTGCATATCTTAGGGCTTCATTTTGTGCATATTCTGAATGTTGTAGGAATAGGCGTGTAAAATGCATCGCAAAATCTTCTGAACTGCTAAACAGACAGAGACAACTCCCACGACACAGTTCGAGCACTGGCTGTGGAAGGTGAGGCATGTGCTGCACCGTCGGCTACAGCCACAGCAACTTCATCAACAACTGTTCCTCTCCCTGCTGCTCGATTTAATTCACCTGTTTCTTCAAATTTCTTGATATTATTTAGCCCTTATTAACATAGGGCCCATTGGAAGCTGCTTCTGTCGGCGATATTCCCGCAATTCAGCGCTGTTATCTCTGCCGCTCTGATAAAACGACTTTACTTGCAGTGCGCTGTCTTTCACCCAATAACCATTGCGTTCTGTATGAGAAAAGTCAACCTTCTTAACCCTTTGCACTAACACTCACTTCACAAAAGAAATCAACATATGTTTCCAAGCAACAAACAGAAGACTGACTTCAAAGCAGCAAACATTTCACATTCTGAGTTCTTGCAGCCCCGTGTTTGCACCTGGTATCAGAAAGTGGAACTATTATTGTTCTCAGCATACTCTATGAGCGAACCGATTAATGAACATACCCATTATGTTTCAGCGTCCTGAGGTGTATACAGTACACACTTCAACAGTCGGAACACTTTCCGATAAATTACAATTGTGAGTTGGAAAGCTGTTTCGATTTTGTTACAACGAATTTCGTAGCCAGTCTTTTCCTGGCCACGTTATCATTATTGTATTAAGACTTTTGAATATTTTATTGTTGTTATTATTAAAATTCTTGGAGCGTTAAATTTCAGGTTGATGGCAAGTCATACAGGGTAATTATGAATTCCGTGAATCTTTGAAAAGATCTGTTGAGGTAAATGTCTAAGATTAATGTAAGAAATGATACAGTACGTGAAAGACAAACTCTCAAAGGCCGACCGGTGTGGCCGTGCGGTTCTAGGCGCTTCATTCTGGAACAGCGTGACCGCTCCGATCGCAGGTTCGAATCCTGCCTCGGGCATGGATGTGTGTGATGTCCTTAGGTTAGTTAGGTTTAAGTAGTTCTAGGGGACTGATGACCTCAGAAGTTAAGTCCCGTAGTGCTCAGAGCCATTTGAACCATTTTGAGCCAAACTATCTTATTTCTATTTTTTTTATTTCCTATTTGTCTGCCATTTATCACACAACTCACATCTGTTCGGTAGTCCATTTCTCCATTTCTGCCCATACCCGACCCGGCATATCAGGAGTGATGTTGGCTGAGGGATCTTGATTTCTGCACTATCTCGGTAGGTAGACTTTTTGGAACTTCAAATCATGTCCGTCACACGTTGCACTGTGTGTTTTGACACGCCCTGTCAGCCCGAACGTTTACTGTCGAAACAACTATTCTCCTTTATTTGCTTTTACGACTTGGTTGTACTATTGTAAACTGACAGTGTCTTGTGAAACTTGCCATGGAAAGCTCTTTGCAACACTCAGTGCTGATTAGCAGCGGGCAAGTTGTAGCACACAAAATGCTGTTTCTGCCTGGTTCGCCACCATTTTGAACAAATACTGTCGATGGCGCCCGTGCCGCCGATTTTCCAAAATAACTTGCTAGCACTACGTAAAGAAAAAATAGAGAGACTGCGAGGGATTGTCTTTCACGTACTGTGTCATGTTCAGCCATTTACCTATACCGATTTCTTAATATGCTTCATGGACTTTATAATTGGTCTGTATTTGAAGCTCCGCGATGGGGGATTGGGGGGGGAGGGGGTGGCAGAGGGCTGGAGAGACAGTAACAAACTGTGGCCCCTCCCCAGAAATCGAACACTGGATCCGCGCCTATATCTGTGGTCTACTTGGTACGTCACAACCGACGCCGCTGCTGCCGGCGTCAGCACGCAGACGGCACGGATGAGGGAAGCGCGTGCGGCGGAAGTGTCAGCCAGCTCTTGTGCAGAGGGACCCTGCCTGACACTATCTGGTTCGCGCCTGAGCGCTCGCGCGGCGCGGTGGCGGGGCCGCGTGGGGCAGCGTTGAATCACCACACCCCACCAGCCTGCCGGAGAAATACTACCGCGCCTGCGGATGGCGGCGGCGGCGGCGGCGGCGCCTGCGAATTACGCGGGAAGCAACGGCTGTGGCCCTGGAGACGCCGCGGGTGCCCTCCCATATCTGCACAGTGACACGTGTAGATGACCGAACGTGCTGAGTGGCCCAAGTTGATGTATCAGCATTTTGTTTTCTCCTAATATGATAAGAAAGACCCTTTTCGGAAATTAGTGGCTTCTGGGTATGGTGCTAGGCGTAATGCTTGCGTTTGAAATGTTAATAAAAATCACCACAGCTGAATTTCAGGTTAGTTTATTATGCTGCTACTTATTTATTTCGAAACTAACTTCTTTAGCTGACGTCGTATATTCTCCAACAGTCTTCGTAACTTATTCTAAAAAATTAACAGCAATGTGCCAGTATTATAACCTAAAAATGTTGTTACAGAACAGCTATACCCAAAAATATCAACAATTTTTTCAAAAGCTCTTTCGATACGGCTATCGATCGATTAATCTTGAAACAATGTATGGAGGTTGGTAATAGAGATACCTTTGTAAACTTGTAAAATGTATTACTTTTTATATGTGCATTAATTTAAAATGATGAAAAGATGTAATGTCTATTTATCTGTTTCTTTAATAGTAAGTGATTGCTCTACTCCAAGGGCTTAAACAATGAGCTAATTCCAAACTATTTTATTTTCCGGGCAACCGCAGCTGTTGAAAGGCATAATGTTAGGAAGAACTCCGTTTACAGCCGGTAAAATTGTTGTGCATTAAAACATGACCGGTTTCGCACCTTTAAGCTACATCATCAGGTGAGCCTACGTGGTAAAAAGCGAAGTATAGTGTCATCACATTTTGAGGATATTAAAATTAGTAAAGAAATGTCTACAATATACTCACATCGTTAAAATATCATAGGCATACCTATCGCTCCTAATCAGAATTTACTATTCAGAGAATATCGTCAATACTACACTAACAATGAGTTAATTATAATTCAAACTATGAAAAACCCAGGACAGAATAATGACAATATTTTGAGAAGGATAGATTGCAGTTCACCATATAGCGAAGATGAGGAGTCACAGAGGTCTTGCTCGCAATCTGGCCTCGGCAGATAGAGGCAATGGTCATGTGGGTGTGAGTTGCGTTGTGTTTGAGTGTATGTTGTCTAATTCAGAACAAGACCTCTTAGCCGAAAGCTTACTTCCTTAGCATTCTTTTTGTTCGTGCTTGTCTGCGTCTCAGCATCTCCACTACATGGTAAGTAACAATATATCCTTTTCATAATATTGTCACGTAGTTAAAAGTAAAATTAATACCATGGAGATCAAGTCATCGGATTGGACGATGGATTTGGGGCGCTCCATGCTGACGTGAGCGACAGGAGAGGGAAGACACACTGTAGCCACACCTTGAAAGGTGTAGACGCTTTGTCGATAACCGCAGACATAAAATTGTTTTTGTGTTAAAAAGTGCGTCGAATCTTCATCAGAGTGATGTGGCTTCTCAATTACAGGCAGTTAAATCGTCTCTGAAATCATCAAGCTGCGGATGCAACAATTTCCGGACTTACGATTCTGAGAATATTTGTAAGCCATAGTTGTCGCTGCCGCTGAAACAGTGGGTCTGGAAAGCGTCATTCTCATTTGCGTGTGATACTGAATCAGAGACGTGAACAAGCTGAGTGACACCATTGTCCACCACCGATCCAAAGACTCAGGCATGATCACACTTCTGATAACGCAAACCACGAAAAGACAAGACTTTCATTTTGTTCAGTAAAGTAACTTTGTAAATGGACTAGCAGTCGCGATAGGCAAAATTGCAATAACAATTTTAACATTATAGTTCATTAGTAACAGTGATCAGACCTTTATTTGACTATTCCACCACTATTGTATCCTAAATCCTTTGTCATTTATTACAGATAATAACGTGTGTAAAAGCTACGATATTTAGAATCGTCATATCGTTTTCAGAATGTAGTACTTCACAATACAACGCTAACAATACAAATGATTCAAACTGGATAAATTTAAGCTCTTTACTGTTCCATTTGCTGGCGTAAATATTGGTAACTGAAACTTCACACTCCAGTTACTAATTTTCAATAATTCATACGTAAAACAGTTTAAAGATGGCTGCTGGAACATGGTATTAGAATCAGTATGACTTGGTTTCATCTTAGAGTTTTGGGTGTAAAGCACAATTAATAAATTAGCGTTTAAATTCGCAGTAAATTTCCAAACCAATTAAAATTAAATTAGTTTCTTCGTCTCGTCTTCTGCGCATACAAATTAACTGTCCTGCGAATGGCTGTATTCACATTATGAAAACGATACTGAAGGTAGATAGTCCTATGATTAAGGCACTGTATTTATATTTGTGGGCGAATTATACGATCGAGCCGCTGCATCGATCAGTTACTTGGGAATATATAATCAATCGCCTTAATTGCTCAACAACAATCCATTTACTACGCACACGGTTCAGTTCACAAAGAAAGCAGATAATAATATCGTTAATCGTCGTATAAATATAGTGCAAATGCTCCAGTGAGCGATAGGATGAATCATTTGTGTGTACTGATAACTTCTGCGTAGGCTAAAAATGACGATCTATGCTACAGCCAAGGTCACGCGCCACGGCTACCCAGACGGCAGCAGTGGCGCCCGATCTCGCGAGCAGCGGCCGATGACACGGAACAATAGTTTTCATAATTTAGTATAAAAGCTTTAAAAAATTTTGACACATTTAAGCGATATTAACACACGCAAAAAACAATAATAAGATCAACAGGTAACAAAAATTTTAATTTTATAATACACTGACGCGCCAAAGAAATTGGAATACACATGCGTATTCAAATACAAAGATATGTAAGCAGGCAGGATAGGGCACTGAATCGCCAACGCCTGTATAAGACAATAAGTGTCTGGCGCGGTTATTATATCGGTTACTGCTGCTACAATGGCAGGTTATCAAGTTAAGTGAGTTTGAACGTGGCGTTATAATCGGCGCGTGAGCAATGGGGCACAGCATCACCCCTCTTCATCAACAATGAAATGGGGACCTTCCCGTTCGACCTTTTCATGAGTGTACGCTGAATATCAGGAATCCGGTAAAACATCAAATCTCCGACATCGATGCGGGCGGGAAAAGGTCCTGCAAGAACGGGACCAACGACGACTCAAGAGTATACTTCAACGTGACAGAAGTGCAACCCTTCTGCAAATTGCTGCAGATTTCAGTGCTGGGCCATCAACAAAGGTCAGTTTGCGAACCATTCAACGAAAAATCATCGATATTGGTTTTCGGAGCCGAAGATGCACTCATGTACCCTTGATGACTGCACGACACAAAGCTTTACGCTTCGCCTGGGCCCGTCAACACCGCCATTGGACTATTGATGACTGGAAACATGTTGCCTGGTTGAACGAGTCTCGTTTCAAATTGTATCGAGCTGATGGACGTGTACGGGTATGGAAACAACCTCATGAATCTATGGACTCTGCGTGTCAGCAGGGGACTGATCGAGCTGTTCGAGGCTCTGCAATGGAGTGGGGCGTGTGCAGCTGGAGTGTCATGGGACCCCTGATACGTCTAGATATGACTCTGAAGACACGTACTTAAGCATCCTTTCTGATCACCTGCATCCACTCATATCCATTGTGCGTTCTGACGGACTTGGGCAATTCCAGCAGGACAATGCGACACCCCATACGTCCGGAATTGCTACAAAGTTGCTCCAGAGACAATCTAAGTTTAAACACTTCCGCTGGCCACCCAATGCGCCAGACATGAACGTGATTGAGCATATCTGGGATGCCTTGCAAAAAGAGATCTCCAGCCCCTCGTATTCTTACTGATCTATGGACGGCCCTGTAGGATTCATGGTGTCAGTTACCTCCAGCACTGCTTCAGACATTAATCGAGTCCATGCCACGTCGCGTTGCGGAACTTCTGCGTGCTTAGGGGGGGGGGGGGGGGGGGGGCTGCATGATATTGTGCAGGTGTACCAATTTCTTTAGCTCTTCAGTGTAACTGTCAAACTAGAAACTTGAAGCCACTGTACCCACTTTGTTGCCACTTGAAAGCACAAGTTGAATTTAAATAATATCGTGAGGTTTCGGTCACAATACCCAGTCACTGTAGATTACGTTAAAATGCACGTTCTGGAAAATGAACAAACTTAATCACTTCGCCGACCTCTTCAAGCAAGATCAGACAGAAATACCTGTAGGAAACCGAACAACATGCTGCCCTGTAATGGTGAAACGCAGTAATCAACATTCCTGCAATTCGGTAGTTCTACGATAGTAACGGACTCACCCTCGACGAAGAGAACGGGAGATTGCACAGGAATTTGGGATATTCCCTTTCCCTTGGGGTGGCAAACTGTAACTTTCAGCGCCGGCAGCGGTGACCGAGTGGTTCTAGGAGCTTCAGTGCGGAACCACCCGATTTCTACGGTAGCAGGTTCGAATCCTGCCTCGGGCTTGGATCTGCATGATGTCCTTAGGTTAGTTAGGTTTAAGTAGGTCTAAGTTTAGGCGACTGATGACCTCAGCTGTTAAGTCTCATAGTGCTTAGAGCCATTTGAACCATTTTTTTTTTTGTAACTTTCAGTAATTGTCAACGCCGTGAGTTGCAAAGAGCAATGGAATCCATTGCTTTGAAGACACATGATGTGTATCCACAAGACATTTGGTCTATAATTAAAAATCAGTCTTGATGATATTGACTCTGGGAGATTTCGAAGTAGCCCCACCACATTCGGACCTTCGAGGGGCGACTGCCGGGGCAGAGGATACCACGAGAAAAACGTTGAATAACCAATGAAAGGTAGCGTACTACGAGTCGGTGCTTGGAATGTCACATGTCTGAATAATATAGTGAAGCTAGAAAAGCTGAAGGGGCTCAATTTAGATGCATTGGGGGTTATTCACGTGAAATGTAAAGAAAATTTACAACCATAAGAATATAGAGTAATTTTAACACCACTAGAAAAAGGTGTAACAGCAACAGGATTTGTCATGAATAGGAAGGTAGAGTCGACAGTGAGTTAGTGTGAACAGCTTAGGATTATTTTCATCAAAACTGACAGAAAACCAACGTAAACAAACAATATTTCATGCCGATGTCACAAACAAAAGATGAAAGGTATAGAGAAAGTATATGGTTATAACAATCGCTAATTCAGTATATAAAGGGAGATGAATATCTGATTATCTTGAGCAGTCGGAACGTGGTGGTAGAGGAAGGAATAGAAGAAGGAAAAATATGTGCTCGGTAGCAGGAATGAGAGAGGAGAAAGACTTATTGTGCAATAAATTTCAGCTAGTAATAGAGAATACACTGTTCAAACATCACTAAAGAAGAAGGTGTACTTGGAAAAGGTCGGGAGACAATGAAAATTTCACCTGGATTAGGGATACCAAAATTACATATTGGTTTGTAACGCGTACCCAAAAGCAGATAAAGACTCAGATTACAACTTAGTGATGATGAAGAGTAGACTGCAGGTTAATAGAATCGTCCAGAAGTATCAGTGTGGAAAGGAGCTGAAGTACAGAAGAATGATATACTTTTGATAGTCTCAACTGAATGAAAACAAGAGATTCAGCCAGTTGTTGGAAAACAATCGACTCATTCAGTTGTAGTTTTACGTATCAGTTGAATTATTCATGCATTCATTCATTCATTCTTCATTTCTTTCGAGTGAAACCAGTTTATGGGAGCAACCGAATGGAAAGATCCATTCAGACGACTGTAGTTTTAGATATCTGTAGGATTACTATTCATTCATTACTTTCGAGAGAAATCAGTCTAAGAGAGCAATCGAATGAAAATAGTCTAGACAGTCTGATGCACTCAGTCCTGAGCGGAAACATTCTGTCGTTTTGGCACTGTTAAATTACTACGGTTGACTGCACTCTTTTATCGACTGTAATCACTTTTATTGCCTTTCCGATATTTGCTTTCTGTTAAGTGCCAACAAGTAGTTTTTAGCTCAGTTTTTCATCCGTATTTATGAGTAGGCTTTTCTTAGTAGTTAACTTCGATTTTGGATCAGAATGGTGAAACGCTCAGTAGCAAGGGAATGGAAGATATGACATGACTGGATAAAAGGCGATACTCAAGATAAATTAAATGCGAAGTGGAGTATATGCAAATATGATTCATATTACGAAACTATATTAATTAGATAAATTGAAAGCAGATTAAAGAATAATATCAAATATTTCTCGCAAAAAATACTTTCGATAGTTAGTAGTACATACTTCAGTAGAAAGCGACTAAGTCACCAAACGATTAAAGCAATTACATCTTACATCATTTCAGTTTACACCGTTTCATCATTCAACAGCGGGAAGATAAATAGAAGTGCTTCAATAAATTTAAATACAATAGTAATTGCTTGTTCATCTATATCTATTCTATGCTAATCACAAAAAATAAAATCGCTTTGACGTTTGTAGTCCTGTCGTTCTCAGTATCGTATAATACTATGGTATGTTGATGATTATTACTTTGCGATCGTCTAATCACAACTGAATATAACAAAATTTTTGTGCCATATGAGTTCCGCCTTTATTCGTTGAAAGGTATCTTCAGTGGTATATTTCATGGATGTTGATCTACATGCTGTGTTCTTGTTTCTTTGTTATAGATTTGAAATTTAGCTTTTTTTACACTACAAAGCATTAGGAATTGAACACACGTTGTAGATCAACATCTTCGGAATGTAACACTGAAGATGCCTTGCGAAGAATAAAGGCGTAGCGTCAGTGGTACTATTCAGTTGCGATTAGACGGTCCCAAAGTAATAATTATCAACATTCCATTGTGTCCGTCTGTTTGAACACGTTAATATTCAAAATTAGTAGACGAATTTTCGTGGTGTTTATACAGGTAAGACGACCGTAGCTTGGGGCAAGATATAGGTTTGGTTTCATAAAAAATCGATCAAGAAAAAAAAGATAACATAATTTAATGTTTTATCCAGAATAGTCTGCTTAGCTTAGTATCACAATTAAGCATCGCTGTCTTATCCTTGTGAATATAAACAAAAAGCGAATTTATTTTTCAGGTATGAAAGGATTCACTGATTTCGCTTTGTATATTAAAAATTTAATGACATTGCTTTGCTTGTTTCGACTAGTTTTATTTATATTCTTTACCAGTAAAAACGAATATACTGGTATTAAGCTCGTTTTGTAATCGGGCTGCCTACCAACGATCTCTATAGAACCTTCTCATTACATTTTGATTTCGCTTTGCCTAGAAAACGATCGAGTCTTTCTGAATAGACCACAACAGTTAAAAAACTGAAGATTATGCAGTCTCAAGACTCTAATCAAGATTGTGAGGCGAGATCTGCTGCGGCTCGAGAACATCATGAGTTGAGTCTCTCGTTGCAGACTCATTCTAAAAGCGAGCAGCGACGTAATTCTTATCGAGAGCGTCATGCACTGGCTCACACCTCAGGACCCTTCAATCATAGAAGCTTAAAGCTACTTCCCTTCAACGTAATCTCATAGAAACTGAAATTTTGATGGGTAGTGGCGTAGGCGAGTGTGTTTCCGTCCCCGAAATCCCACTAACTCCTAACAATTTACTATTTCGCTTTACATGGCGAACTTATGCTGTGTCATGAACAGAAATAAAGCACAAGGTAAGACGGTGTGTTTTACGATCATAGATCTTAGTGTCAGTTGCTTTTCACATAGCCAGTTCTACATGGCTCTTTCCCACGTTAGTGAAGCAAACAAACTCTCCGTCCATGCCCCCAATTATACTGCTTCAAACGTTGTATACAAAGAAGCCTTCTAAGTCAAAAACAAAATCGTCATGTGCGATGTCTCGGGTACAGCTCATATAAATACCCGAGCAGCTTTGGGTTTCTCTGCTAATTTAAACACAATACGATAATGTAGTACCAGTTATTAGCCTTTTAAAAACAATTACAAATCCATATTTAATGCAAGAAGTAAGAAATATTCGTATTTCACAAATAAATACATGAATTCGGAAAGTATTTCATATTTAGGAATATACTAGCGCTTTTCATTTACAGCACTTTAAAATGAGATACGTGATTTGTCTCTAAAAACGTTGTCTACTCTAAGCACGATCCATGTATAACCGAAAAGGAGTAAAAAGTATGTATGTGAAATCAATCAGGCCCATAAAATATTCATAGAGCTGACTTGACGAAGACACTAGTTTCAGTCAGTTGTTTCACTGGACGGAAAAAACGACTAAACGAATAAACAGGCGACTTGTCAATCGGTTGTTGAAACTAGCTGGTTGACCAATCATAACTTTGAGTAAATAAATTCTGCGATAAAGAATATAATAGAAAATAGTTCACTTCAGGAGGAATGAAAATCTCTACAATAGGTAATCACAGAATTTGGACAGACAAATACAGTTGAGAGGAAGGAAACTGCGATAAACCTTGGGTAACAAAAGTAATACTTAGTTGGTCGATGATTAAAAATGTCCGAGAAATGACAGGATATGGCAATATAAGTCACTTAGGTATGAAATAAATAGGAAGTGTTGGGAAGCTAAGGTGTAATGGCCGCATGAGAAATGTGAAATATTGGGAAAAGAAATCGAAAGACAGACTCAACATATAGAAAATTCTCAACAACCTTCGGCGAAATTAAGAGCGAATGCTTCACATTAAGAGAACAGCGAAATTCCACTGTTAAACGCAGAGGAGGGAACGGATAGTTGGAGAGAGTGCATCGAATATCTCTACTAGGGGAAGAAACTGTGTGATAACTTAACAGAAGAAGAAATGGCAGTCGACTTCGAAGGCAGGGTATTTAGTATTAGAGTAATAGTTTAACGAAGCTTCGGAAACTGGCGATCAAATAAGGTGGAAGGCAGAGATAACATGCAATAGGAGTTTCTAAAATCATTGGGGGAACCGGTGACTATTTCAGTTAATGTGTAGAATTTATCAGACGAGAAACATTAACATTATCCACACAATACCGAAGATAGCAAGGGCGAATAAGTGCGAGAACTGTCTCACAATCAGCTTAACAGTTGATGCAATCTACCATCTGACAAGAATAATATGCAATAAGAAAGGGAAAAGAAAACTGATGATCTGTATGATAACGAATAACTTGGAAGTAGGAAAGTTAAAGATACCAGAGATAAAGTTCTGACGTTGCATTAGACAGTATGATCAACAAACTTTCATATGACTTGTCGACCTGGAAAAAGCGTCCGACAATGTAAAACGGTTCTCATGAAATAAGATGTAAGCTATGGAGAAAGATGGGTAATATGCAATACGCACAAGAACCAAGAGAGAAAAATACCATATGTGGAAGGCCAAGAGCAAAGTGCTTGGGTTAGAAAGGGTACAGGTAGTCTTTCGCCCCTACAGTTCAGTCTTCACGTCAAAGAGGCAATCACGGAAATAAAAGAAAGGTTCGAGAGTGGGATTAAAAGTCAAGGTGAAAGGAAATCAGTGATGAGATTCGCTGATGACATTGCTGTCCTCAGTGAAAGTGAAGAGTTGCAAGACCTGTCCTGCTAGATGGAATAAAGAGTCTGAGTAACACAGAATTTGAATTGAGAGTATAGAAAAGAAATACAAAAGTAATGAACAGTAGCAGAAATGAGATTAACTGTCGACCTAACAACAAAACTGGGGACTGCAACGGACGAAGCAAGGAAGACATATAGTACAAGGTAGATTAACAGAGACATTGTAATAGTATCTCGCCGAGAAGTGTTTAGGAGCTCTATCGAATGGATATAAAACAAAGTTTTTCCAATGCTAGTGAACCTAACTCTTTGATCGCTGGCCGGTCGGAGTGGCCGTGCGGTCCTAGGCGCTACAGTCGAGCCGAGCGTCCGCTACGGTCGCAGGTTCGAATCCTGCCTCGGGCATGGATGTGTGTGATGTCCTTAGGTTAGTTAGGTTTAATTAGTTCTAAGTTCTAGGTGACTGATGACCTCAGAAGTTAAGTCGCATAGTGGTCAGAGCCATTTTGATCTTTGATCGCTACAGGTAAATATTAATTTCTTTTCTTTACAAAAGCAGACGGTGCTGCAGTTGAGCTATTATTACAAACGAAGTCGTCCTACTACTTGCTTATGAACTGGAGCAGACTGCAGCAATCTGTGTAGAATCCACCTGTAATCTCTTTCTCGCAAATTTAAAATATGAATGTGCATCCCCACACGCCAACCCCTCTGCCTGACTATTTTTGCTTCGTATTGCTGCGATGCACTCGGATGCATTCCGTGCAGAATGCTTCAGCTGCCTGTCCCTAAATGTTTCGCTTATTCAGAAGAAGAAGTGGATATAGAAGCGGTGTCACCAGGATGGTAGTGGTTAACATTACGCTCTTACACTCTGCACTAGGCACGCATTTCAGATCGGGAAAGGCAGGAAGGCCATCGCGAGTTCCTGGTTGTCTACCTTCAAGGGGTTTCTACGCAACTTCGCCGCTCTGAGAGCGTGACACGTACAAGTTGTATAATGCGCTGATCCTGAGATACTTTTAGATACTCAAGGCGCATGCCGGAAGTTCAGAAGATCTTGGTAGCCTCAGCAGCCGCTATACAGGGAACTCAACCTGTGATCGTATCGGTGCTGTAGTGATGTAATCGCTGTCGTGGAATTTGGAGTGCTCTTTTCAACGGTATTAATGTTTCCAATTGCTCTTGTTTTAAATGGATATCCTGAGTTTGTTTCTTCCGTTTTATGTTAGATTGTAGGCATTGCATGGTTCGTCATTCTTTCTACACTTCTCGATTTTTTCGATGTGCTTTTTTCCCTTAGATTGCAATTTCCGAAACAAATAGTCCGTATCGTAGTCTGAGGCTCTTTATTAACACTCAATCAAAGCTACACAGATTTAACGTTGAAAAGGTGAAAAAGTGACATACCGAATTTCTAACTGCCGTAGCTATCCGATTGCCACGAGATTCTAGAACAGATCTGATGATGTAAGCGCTGCCTGGTGGGACCTTCGTGAACTTCTGCTCTAGGAACCTGAAAGCCTGATGTGTACTCTTGTCTCACCCGTACATTTACCCCCAGATACCCTATACCTCGCGAAAAGTTCATGAAACAATTAGAAACACTCAAACTTATCAACAGTTGTTCTTCCCGCGCTCCATTCGTCACTCGAACACGAGAAGTCAGAAGAGATCATGTAACAGGAAGTACTCTCCACCATCCATCATGCGTTGACTTAGATGTACGACATGTTCGAGAAGTTCTCATACCACTAAGTCAAAAAACTAGGTTGTACATCGTATCTTGGAATAGTGACATATAAACACTACGTATTTAGTGGATATGGGCAACGGCCTTACCGCAGTGGATACACCGGTTCCCGTGAGATCACCAAAGTTAAGCACCATCGGGTGAGGTCGGCACTTGGTTGGGTGAGCATCCAGGCCGCCATGCGCTGTTGGCATTTTTCGGGGTGCACTCAGCCTCGTGATGCCAACTGAGGAGATACTCGACCGAATAGTAGCGGCTCCGGTCGAAGAAAACCATCGTAACGACCGGGAGAGCGGTGTGCTGTCCACACGCCCCTCCTATCCGCATCCTCAACTGAGGATGACACGCCTATCGGATGGTCCCAATGGGCCACTTGTGGCCTGAAGACGGAGTGCTATTTAGTGGATATGTGAGTGTACTATCATCTACATACAGATGTATGAATCTCCATGTCCTCGTTGGCATCGAGCGAAGCCTTCGTGGTGGTCATTTCAATGGTGCTGGAGCCACGCTGGGTAACTGGGTAACCGCACAGTCTGAGGCGTCTTGCCACCTTTCGGAGGTCCGTCCTTTCTCGGGTATGGGTGTGCGAGTTGTCCATATCGTAAGTCAGTGTAAATTAGATTAAGTAGTGTGTAAGCCTACGAACCGATGACCTCAGCAGTTTGGTCCCAAAGGAATTTACCATCACCAATGGTAGAAGTAATTCAAAAGCCAAGATCACTTAAATACTGTTTACTGGATAACCGGTTTCAACACACTAAAGGTGCCATCATCAGATCTGAATATAAATTAACATTTATAAACCATTTGGATAGAACGATACACGAGGCAGACCAGCTGATATAAAATATCATTGTCACAAAAAAAGAACTGCTCCGATGGTCATTCTTTTCCATAAGACATGTAAAACCAAAGTCACAAGATAGAACTATTTGGTACATGAACGCTGCTTGACTAGCAACGGTCGGCATCACACACTGGAGTGTGTTACACTGCATCACCAATGGGGCTGCATATGACGCTACACCATACAAATGGGCCTCGGAAGGAACGCACGCACCTAAACACCTGGAGCTTTGTCCTGCTGTAACCACACACTATCCATGATTTCCATGTATCCAAACTGAGATTTTAAACAAGTTTGCAACTTAATGAGATTATAGTTTCCTTTCACATATCTATACTAACAATAAAACTACAAAACTATCGTGTCTGCTCGAACAAACTTATCTCCGAAATCACTAGACGAATTTTCATGGGGTTTTCATAGGTAACTTTAGCGCAGCTTGGGGCAACATATAGGTTTTATTTCATAAAAATCGGATTATGGAAAAAATATTGTGATTTACATTTTATCTAAATCCGTCATGTCTGTCCGCTTGTTTGGACACACTAATCTCCAAAACTCCAGATGAATTTTAATGAGATTTTCGCGAGTAACCGAAGCGTAAATTGGGCCAACATAGAACCTATATTTCGTCAAAATCAGATCACAGAACAAATCGTAATTTAAAGTTTTAGGAGCCTACTCAGCTTATCAGTTCTCACGTTTACCTTAGTGACGACGTACTACTGCAAAGAACTATTAGATGGCGCTGTTAGTATTTTTTTTTACCTCATTGACAGAAGTATTTTTGGAACTTCACGACTGTGACAGAATTAAGCGCCGCAATCTTATTTTTACGAATACAAACTAACATTGAATTTATGTGGCTGGGATGTACTTATTCGTTGATTTCGCTTTGTTTATTAAAAACTTGACGAAGTTGATTTGTATCATTAATATTTGAATTCTTGGCCACGAAAAAAGAATTTATTGACAAAGTGATTCTATATGGGTCGAAGCTTTTACTGATAGAGGTACGGAGTCCTAAAAAGTGGCAGTATGCAAAGATTCTTCTTTAAGTTTCGTTGCGAAGCACGGGTGTACGGCTCGTCCTTCAAAAGAATGCAGTTCGAAAGGTTTTGTAATGATATCCCGGCCTGCACCACTATATGAGGCGGATTTCTTTCCAACCCTTGCAATTATTGGGGATTTTCAACACACCAGAATAGCACTTTCCTCCTGCCTAAACTGTGATGTATGGCACACACAGCAGAAAATAACACTTGAACGAGACACGACACTTGGAAGTTCTAACAACAAAGCACAGCAGGCTGCAACACGTTGTTTCACGTCATTGTCAGATAATTCACTCAAAGAGCCTCAGTCGTGTAACTTTTAATGAGCTCATGCACTGCTGACAGCGGTTCTTGAAATTTAACTGTACTTTTGCTAAAGGATTTCCTTTAAGAGCGCTCAGACGATGCAGCCTCTCTTTACATCCACTACGCTGCCTGTCCTTGATACTGCCTAAAATGAAATCAACCAGAGTTACTTCATTAGGTGGGGCCTCGAGAAAACGATGCACTCAATATCATCGGTATGTCAACCGTCAGATACGGTACACACCGGGCGCCACACAGCAGGGCCAGACTCCAGTGTGCTGCCACACAGGCGCCACATAGATTGTGCATATGCTTCCACAGTGCGTCATACAGACAGTACAATCCATCCACCATAATTATACTCTGATACTACCGAGAGTGCTCAACAGAGGGACTACATCCTACTTCTGCATTACGCCAGACAAGTAGTTCGAAAACAAACGTCATCCGATAACAGCGGATAAAGACGGACCCACAGCTCCAATCGGCGAGTTACCATCACACAGTCATCGCAGTTGCCTGTAATTATTATGGAAGGAGTCATCGGACAGTCATTGCACATCGCGACACGAGGCATTGGAAGGAATAGGAAGGAATGGGAGAAGATAGTGTGTGTAAATCAGCGAACAGTTACAGAGCACTGTGGTAGTGTTCTTCACATGGGTAGGAAACAACATTTGGATGATTTCACATAGAGAGGAATCATCGAGAAACTGGAAGTGTGACGAGTGTAGCCTAGGAATTTAGCATTGCCCACAGCATTGTTTCACTTGCGTGGAGGATCGTTGCGAGCCATACGCACTGCTGCCCGAAGCAGAGGACATGGTCGACCACGGTCAACTACAGTACCAGATGACCACTACATTGTACAACAGGCAAGAAAGGACTCACGGAGTGCAACTGCACCCACATTTAACAAAACTGCGAGGCTCACAATGTCGATCTCCCCAGTGGCACGGAGACAACTTGTAGTAGTCTCTTTGCCCGACGACCAGTAAGTTGTATTCCGTTGGCATCCACAAAGTGACGGTATCGTTTTCCATGGCGCCAAGGGCACGTGGACTGGACCAACGTGAAATGGGGTCACGAGCGCTTCTCGCATGAGAGAAGATCCAGTCTACTCAGACTGGACATAAAGTCAGATGGGAAGAGGGGGGAGGCACGTAACTCACCCAGGAGCATTGCTAAACATGACCACTGTGGTGGTCAGAATGTTTTGGTGTGGGTTGAACATACAGTCACCGGTAAAAGTTATTGGGACGCCGTACCCTTTCCCACTTGGCGTCTTTTCGTGGATATGTTTGGCTCTGACGTCACTTTTATAGGTGAAAATGTGAGACAGCGTGGAACAGCGCAGGTGGAAGAGGTCTTGGAACGAGAGGATGTTCGGCGAATGGACTGGTCTGCCCGTTCCCCTGACTTAAATCTCATTCCATGAATTATCTGGGAGTAGGCATTAGGAGTGATTTAAAATGGAATGACCATATAAAACTAATCGTCGGAAAAGCAGATTCCAGACTGATATTCATTGGAAGAATCCTAAGGAAATGCAGTTCGAAAACAAAGGAAGTATCTTAGAGTACACTTCTTCGCCCTCTGTTTGAATACTGCTCACCGGTGTGGGATCCGTACCAGATAGGGTTGATAGAAGAGATAGAGAAGATCCAACGGAGAACAGCGCGCTTCGTTACAAGATCGTTTAGTAATCGCGAAAGCGTTACGGAGATGATAGATAAACTCCAGTGGAAGACTCTGCAGCAGAGACGCTCAGTAGCTCGGTACGGGCTTTTGTTGAAGTTTCGAGAACATACCTTCATCGAGGAGTCAAGCAGTATTTCTCGCGAAGAGACCATGAGGATAAAATCAGTGAGATTTGAGCCCACAGAGAGGTATACCGACAATCCTTCTTTCCACGAAAATACGAGACTGGAATAGAAGGGAGAACCGATAGAGGTACTCAAGGTACCCTCCGCCACACACCGTCGGGTGGCTTGCGGAGTATGGATGTAGATGTAGATGTAGATCGAACACATGTGGGTGTACTTTGGGGAATCGTATTGCATGCAGCAAATCCATATTTACCAACGGCTATCTAGCAATTGTCAACCGCGCTGATGGAGGAATGCCGGCCGGAGTGGCCGTGCGGTTCTAGGCGCTCCAGTCTGGAACCGCGAGACCGCTACTGTCGCAGGTTCGAATCCTGCCACGGACATGGATGTGTGTGATGTCCTTAGGTTAGTTAGGTTTAAGTAGTTCTAAGTTCTAGTGGACTGATGACCTCAGAAGTTAAGTCCCATAGTGCTCAGAGCCATTTGAACCATTTTTTGATGGAGGAATGGAACGCCTTACAACTTCTTACCAATGTTGTGGTCAGCGTGCGACCACGTTGCACAAAATGCATTGCGCCTTCAGACGTGATCACACACCGAGTTAGGCACCGTGTGTTACTTTTTTTAATGTCAAGAAGACCATCATAAACTGCGGTGTAAATTGCGATGACTTCAGTGTCGTTACTGTCTTTGAATAAAAGTGTAATTTACGTTCCTCGAATGTTGTATTTCTTTCGGTCATTTGCTATACCATACGTTAGCAGTTCTTTCTACACTGAAGTGACATAAGTCGTGGGATACGTCTGGTTATCGTGTCGGACATCCTTTTGTCTGGTGTAGTGCAGCAGCTCGACTCGGAATGGACTCAACAAGATGTTGGAAGTCCCCTGCAGAAATACTGAGCTATGCTGCCTCTACAGACGTCCATAATTGCGAAATTGTTGCCGGTGAAGTTGTCTGTGTACGAACTGACCTATCTATTATGTCCCATAAATGCGTGATGGGATTCATGTCGGCCAATTTACGTTGGCAGATCGTTCGTTAGGATTGTCCAGAATGTTCTTCAAACCCATGAAAACAATTCTGGCCTGGTGACATGGCGAAATGTCACCAACAAAAATTCCATCTTTTTTAGAACATAAAGTCATTTAATGGCTGCAAGTGGTCTCCAAGTAGCCGAATATAAAAATTTCTAGTCAATGATCGGCTTAGTTGGACCAAAGGACACAGCCCAATATGTGTAAACAAGTCGACATCATTATAGAGTGCTTGCACAATGCCGTGTTGACAACTTGGGTCCATGGCTTCGTGAGATCTGCGCCACACTCGAACGTACCATCAGCTCTTACTATCTGAAATCGGGACTCATCTGATCAGCCCACGGTTTTCCAGGAGTCTAGGGTTCAAACGATACGGTCACGTACCCAGAAGAAATGGTTCAAATGGTTCCATGCACTATGAGACTTAACATCTGAGGTCATCAGCCACTAGATTTAAAACTACTTAAGCCTAACCTAAGGACAGCACACACATACATGCCCGAGGCTGGATTCGAACCTGCGACCGTAGCAGCAGCGCGGTTCCAGACTGAAGCGCCTAGAACCGCTCGCCACAACGGCCGGCGAGCCCAGAAGAGGCGCTGCAGGCGTTATCGTGCTGTCAACAAAGCGGTCGTCAGCTGCCACATCCCATTAACGCCAAATTTTGCCACACTGTCCTAACTGATACGTTCGCCGTGCACCCCACATTTATTTCTGCTGTTATTTCAAGCACTGTTTCTTGTCTGTTGGCACTGACAACTTTACGCAAACGCTGCTGCTCTCTGTCGTTAAGTGAAGGCCGTCGGTCACGACGTTGTCCGTGGTGAGAGGTAATGCCTGAAATCTGGTATTTTCGGCGCTGTTTTGACACTGTGGATCTCGGAATATTGAATTGTCTAACGATATCCGAAATAGAATATCCCATGCGGCTAGCTCCAACTACAATACAGCGTCCGAAATCTGTTTATTCTCGTAGTGCGGCCACAATCACACTAGAAACTTTTTCATCTGAATCATCCGAGTACAAAGTACAGCTTCGTCAATACGCTACCCTTTTATACTTTGTGTACGCGATACTACCTCCATTTGTATCCGTGCATATCGCTATCCCATGACTTTAGTCACCTCAGTGTGTGTATGATATAATAATGTCATATGTTGAGTAAATTACTTTCGTCCTTACTTTTTGCACTCAGTGCACAACAGTCACTGTCACTGTTTGCCCTGAATGTTTGTGCGCTCACAGACCCGCTACTAATCGCTGCTTAACTGTGCAACCACGTCCGCTCACATCAATTATGGCTCCACAACTGAAACAATGCAGTACTGAGACTAAAGAATGCAGTACTGACTACAAACAAGCTGAGCTCGGGAACGGTGGCTCGTGCACTACGCTAGAGGAACAGCATACGGCAGCCGGGGAGATGGACCAGCAGCTGTTGAACAAGCAGTAACGATAAGCCGCCAGAGAGGATAAAGGTGCATGCTGAGTAGCCACCCTTATTGACGACCTTCCCCGGCTCGCGTGTCGCAGTGATGCGCGGGCGGACACGCCCCCCATGGGAGGTGTCCGCTTAGCGCGGCACGGGAATCATGGCGAGAGGAGGCGCCGTGCCGTTATTTCCTGTTAGTTTAGCGCTCGGAATTGGATTGTAATTGTGTCGTGGGTGGCGGCGGCGGCCGTGGGCTGCGCGGGCCGGGTGGGCCTGGCGCTGGCGTCGCCGGCGGCGGATCAATACGGCTCCACGCAGCGCGCCGCTGGCTGGATCCATTCATGAAGAGCGCCCCACGCAGCCTCCGCCCTCGCCGCCCCCGCCACCCGCGCGTCGTCTCCTCCGCCGACGCCGCCCCCGAGCCCGCGCTCGCGCCTCGTCGCTGCCCTACTTACGGCCCCACCCGCGCAGCGCCGCCTCTCCCAGCTGTTCGCACACCTGCGTGTGCTTTGACACTCCCCAAATTATCGATCCTTTCTATTGGACGAGAGCAGAGAAAGCTACCATAGCCGGCAAGTGAGCTGACGCTGTACGCCCTTATTGACGGAAAATTAATGTTTCACTATCAATCAGATTTTAAACCGCGAAACGTTTCCAGAGGCAGATGCGCAATTCAGATCTGCTGGTTGTTAAAACTGAAGATCTGCAAATTAAAACTGGAGAAATTGTAGAACGGTAAGAAATAAGGTAGATGGGAACCAGGATAAATTGAATGAATCAGAGATTGTTAAGAATTTCAAGTTAAACAGTAGGCAACGACTGACAAACAAGGGAAAGCAATACAGTAAGTTCCGAAAGTTCATTCAACCCCCTGTTCTCCAATGTACCGGGTGATAAAAAAGTCAGTATAAATTTGAAAACTTAATAGACCACGGAATAATGTAGACAGAGAGGTAAAAATTGACACACATGCTGGGCTGACATGGGGTTTTATTAGAACCAAAAAAAGTATTGCTAGACGCGTGAAACATCTCTTGCGCGCGTCGTTTGGTGTTGATCGTGTGCTCAGCCGCCACTTTCGTCATGCTTGGCCCCCAGGTCCCCAGACCTCAGTTCGTGCGATTATTGGCTTTGGGGTTACCTGAAGTCGCAAGCGTATCGTGATCGACCGACATGCTAAAAGACAACATCCGACACCAATGCCTCACCGTAACTCCGGACATGCTTTACAGTGCTGTTCACAACATTATTCCTCGACTACAGCTATTGTTGAGAAATGATGGTGAACATGTTGAGCATTTGCTGTAAAAAACATCACCTTTGCATTGTCTTTCTTTGTTATGCTAATTATTGCTATTCTGGTCAGATAAAGCGCCATCTGTCGGACATTTTTTGAACTTTTGTATTTTTTTGGTTCTATTAAAACTCCATGTCATTCCAAGCATGTGTGTCAATTTGTACCTCTCTATCTACATTATTCCGCCATTTATTCAGTTTTCAGATTTATACTGACTTTTTGATCACTCGGTATATTTATACGCCTTATGCCTTTCTTTCTTTTCAGATGGCGGACACAAGTAGCTACAATGTGGAAGAATGTGTTCTGGCAAGTCATGGGCTCACGAACGTGTACAATCCGGAGAACCATAAGAGACGCGCAACGGAATTTTGCGGCACGATTCCATAAGGAAGCTCCACCAAAGTGAATGATACTGTGACGGCAACGGAAACTCTCCTGAACTGGATCCATTTTGGATGGAAAGAAGGCAGTTTGACCATGAACACAACAACAAAAGTGTGCAGCAGTGGCGGATTCTGTGACCAGATCTCCCATAAAATCATTGCGGAGAATGTCTGTTGAACTTGTAATTCTAAAAAAGGCTATGCTCACACACGTGAGAAAATATGAGGCAATAAAATCTTCAAGGCCAATAATCGCAAATGAGTTGAGTGATGAAGACATGGGACGAAGACATGAAGCTTGCTCAAGATTACTCCATGTGTCTGTGACGCTCCCGTAACGGGGCAAAGTTTTATTCTCAAACGAATGTGCAGTTTATTGATCTTGACGGAATAAGGGTATTTTATCCGGAGCAAGGAAAATCCATATTACTAAGAACAGTTAGAGACTAATCCACCTCACAAGGACTTGTTTCTTTGACGGTGCAGTAGGCTAAATCAGCATTCTTACTTGTACATGTTGCGTGAATGATTTATTCCAGTACTCCAAAGAGTGAACATTCTTGGTGACATTTGGTTCAACAAGATGGTGCTGTTGCCACTACACTCTTCGTGTTCGAGAATTCTTGGATGGAGTGTTACCCCAGAGGTAGATAGGAAGAGGATCTGTCAGCGACGATCGAGTGGCCTCCGAGATATCCGCATCTGATATCATGGGACAATTCCCTGTGGAGAATAACCCCGCGAGACCGCTACAGTCGCAGGTTCGAATCCTGCCTCGGGCATGGATGCGTGTGATGTCTTTAGGTTAGTTGGGTTTAACTAGTTCTAAGTTCTAGGGGACTAGTGACCTCAGAAGTTTAGTCCCATAGTGCTCAGAGCCATTTGAACCATTTTGGAGAATAACTGAGCGGCATATAGTGAAACGACGATACCAGACAACTGAAACAAGCTGTTAGGGAGGCACTCAAAGAAAACACAATGCATCTGCTTCTGAAAACTTCACATAGGACCTGGCGCAGCATCATTTAGTGCTGCGACAGTGATGGTATCCATACAGATGTTCTGGATGACTAAACAGGCTGGAACGTAAAGTATCAACGTTTGTCACACATGAGCTATGACGTGTTTGGAATAAATAAATAAATACACATCATGATCAGGAAAGAGGAGGTGACAGGACTTTCGAACCAGACTTTTGGACTGTTCTTCCTTAACAGAAGACGAATGTGGAGCTTTGAGAGATGAATCAGTAAAGGCAGCACAGTAAAAAAGACAAATCCCAGTATAAAATCTCTGATAACATGTGATGTATTGAATTTGACAGAAGAAAGTACAAAGTATAAAAATGCATCGAACGAAGCAGGCAAAAGGAAAAACAGACGTTTAAAAAAATTGATTGACAGAAAGAGTAAGACAGCTAAACGGATATAGCTTAGAGAACAAATGAGAGTAGGTGAAAAATAGATGCCGTGTGTGGGGAAACTAAAGAGACTTTTGCAGAGAAGAGAGTAGCTCAGTTGGGAAGTCAGTACTAAGAAGCAAAAATGAAGACATTACTGTGCAAACTGAAAAGGATATCAATGGAGATGAGAGGGGAAATATGACACTGCTAGAAGAATCTGACAGAACACTGAACGATTTACGTTCAAGGAAGGCTCCTGGAGTAGGTGACATTCCCTCACAATATTTGAGTTCCACAGGAGAGATAGCCACGACAAAAGTTATTCCACCTCCAGTGCAAGATAGAGGGGCATTCAATTACCAACTCAACACATTTTTCTCTTGACCAATTTAGGCTGAAAGAATGCGGAATTCTTGTGGGACATCGTGGAATATTCCCCCTTCAACCCCTAAAATTTCACAAAGTTTCGATTGGTGGTGGCGCCTTCAAAATGGCGTCCGTAACGGAGGTGCGTTCCAAGCAGAAAGCTGTCATTTTGTTTTATTTGGCGGAAAACCAGTGCACCGCAGATATTCAAAGGCGCTTGCAGAATTCGACAGAGACCTGACAGTGAACAAAAGCACGGTGAGTCTTTGGGCGAGGCGTCTGTCATCATCGGAACAAGGTCGCGTAAACCTGTTTGATCCCCCCCCCCCCCCTCCCCCTGAGCCGATCGGCCCCACGCACTCTCAACCTTCAGGATTGAGGAAACGACTTTACCGTGTTCGTTTCCTTCTCCGTGACAACGTTAGACTTCACACAAGTCTGCGCATCCGACGGGAGCGCACTAAACTTTATTGTGCGGTTCTTACTCATCCACAGTCCGGAGCACGCAACTCCACTTCCGTCTGTTTGGACCAATGAAGGATGCACTTCGCGGGAAGCAGTATGTGGATGATGAGAAGGTTATTGATGCAGCAAAACGTTGTCTCCGACGTCGACCAGTGTAGTGGCACCAGGGCCTTCCGGTAAGGGAACGTAAGGCTCCGCATTGAACGGAGATTATGTGGAAAAATAGAATTTTGTATCCAAAAGAGAGGGAAATAATATGATGTATTGGAAGCCAACATAAAACCAACTAGCTTTCAGGAAAAAGTGTTGCATTACTTATTGAATGCCCCTCCTACATCACAACGACGAAATACCCCCACACATCAAGAAGAAAGTCATAATTAGAATTACAAAGAAAGCAGATACTGAAGGGTGTTAACATTAGTGAACTATCAGTTCATTGTCGCAAATAAATAACACGACTTATTTACACATGAAGGGAAAAATTGCGTTAACAGGGAAGTTCGGTTTGAGTTTCAGAGAAATGTAGCAATATGGGAGGCAAGACTACCCCTTCGCCTAATTTTAGGAGACAGGTTAAAGAAAGACTAGACCTACGTTTATAGCTTTTTTGATTCAGAGAAAGCTTTTGACAGTGTTACCTGGAATATACACTTTGAAATTATGAAGGTAGCTGGTATGAAATAGAGGGGGTGAAAATTAATGTACAACTTTTATAGAAATCAGTCGAAGCCTGGAATATACACTTTTAAATTATGAAGGTAGCTGGGATGAAATAGAGAGGGTGAAAATTAATATACAACTTTTATAGAAATCAGTCGAAGGGCATAAAAGGGAAGCCGAAATTGAGAAGGGAGTGAGACAGGATTTTAGTCCATCCCTGAGGGTATTCAATCTGCACATGGAGCAAGCTGTGAAGGAAAGCAAGGAGGAAGCGTAGTTCAGCGGAATGCATAGCATCTTGGAAAAGCATTACGAGATGAACATCAACAAAAATAAAACAAAGATAATGGAACATAGTTTAAATAAATGCTGAGGACATGTAACACTAAAGCACAAAATATTTGCCATTTTAGCAGGAAAATTAATAATGATGGCCGATATAGAGAGGATACAAATATGTAGAGTGGCTGTGACACGTAAAGTATTTCTGAAAAAGAGAAATTCAGTAACATCTAACATCAATGTAAATGTTATGACGTATTTTATGACTTTTATGATGGTGTTTGGAGTGTGGGCTTGTACGGAAATGAAATGTGTAATCGCTTCAGACAAGAAGAGAATAGACACTTTTGAAGTTTAGTACTACAGTAGAACCCTGAAGATCATATGGATAGATCGACCAACTATTGAGAAGGTATTCATCCAAACTGAACACTGAAGAAATTTATGATACAACATGAGTTCAAGTAGAGATCGTTTTACAGGGCGCATTCTGAGGTATTAAGTAATCGTTAAGGGAAGTATGGTACGTAAAAATTGCAAAGGGAGACCAAGGCTCGATAACAGCAATTAGGTTCGAAAGGACGTAGGCTGTATTGCTTATGGAGAGATGAAGAGGTTTGCACAGGATAGACCAATGCATGTAAACAGACCACGGAATGAAGACCACAAGCACAACAGCACCGCCATTTCACAGTAGCCCACCCTCTAAGGCTGTTGCCATGCCGCGCGGGATTAGCCGAGCGGTCTCAGTCGCTACAGTCCTGGACTGTGCGGCTGGTCCCGGCGGAGGTTCGAGTCCTCCCTCGGGCATGCGTGTGTGTGGTTGTCCTTAGGATAATTTACCTTAGAATTTTGTTAGTAAGTATGAAATTTAAAGGAAATTACTTGCTGTTGTGAGAAACGAACCAGCGACTTTACGATTTCAAGACTTTCATGCTATGCACACAGCTACCAGAGAATTTAATAATCACCAAACGTTTTATATAGCATTGGAGATTTGGAGATCTTATGAAACTGAAATGAGCAATTTTTTTATTTTTTTAAAGCTGCTCGCGCTGCTTTAGGGAATTACGTCAGGCATTGAGCTTCAAATCCCATAATTATAAACATAATCAAAGAGGGCTAGGCTGTGAGCTCCTGGCTATAGTACGCAGTCTGCAGACTGGGACTATTCCGAAGTTCCTTAGGAGAATTCCCAAAGCAAATCAATAGCTAGTTGTGAAATATGCGCATGAATTGTATCATGAAAAGGGATACGCAACTTGGAAGCTTGCCAATATTTAAATTCGTTCTAAATTCTAGAACGTACAACATGTGACTTTCACATTTGAGGCCGGTGAACGAGTTAGTTGGCACTCAACCGAGATAAATGTTTTGGCAGTTCTGAAACCCTGAATTCGCAGCTGACATCCCTCATGCATAGTCCACGCCGGGATTTAATGTGGCACACCTTTGCTGCACAGCTGAATCGAGTCTGAATCGGCACTGTTGCTATTCAGACCCATAACATGTTTCCATGTCCTCGGAGTGATTTGCAGGTTTAAAGCGATTTGAATCCCGTCGGAAGCGGATTCTCTGAAATAATTTTGCATAACCTTCCACGAATGGACATACTGGGGGCACGTTTTGCTCAGTCTGGCATGTAGTCGCATTGTTACTTTGTGCCAGGAAGGGCTCTCAACAAGGAAATGTCCAGGCCTCTCGGAGTGAACCAAAGCGATCTTGTTCGGGCATGGAGGAGATACAGAGAGACGGGAAATGTTGATGACATGCCTCGCTCAGGCCACCCAAAGGCTACTACTGCAGTGGATAACCGCTACGTACGGGTTATGGCTAGGAGGAACTCTGACAGCAACGCCACCATGTTGAATAATGCTTTTCGTATAGCCACAGGACGTCGTGTTTTCACTCCAACTGTGCGAAATAGGCAGCATGATGAGCAACTTCATTCCCGACGTCCATGGCGAGGTCCATCTTTGCACCCACGACACCATGCAGCGTGATACAGATGGGCCCAACAACAAGCCGAATGGACCACTCATGATTGGCATCACGTTTTCTTCACCGATGAGTGTCGCATATGCCTTCAACCAGGCAATCGTCGGAGACGTGTTTGGAGGCAACCCGGTCAGGCTGAAAGCCTTAGACCCACTGTCCAGGGAGTGCAGCAAAGTGGAGGTTCCCTGATGTTTTAGGGTGGCGTTATGTGGAGCCGACGTACGCCGCTGGTGGTCATGGAAGGCTCCGTAATGACTGTACGATTCTTGAATGTCATCCTCCGACAGATAGTGCAACTATATAGGCAGAATATTGCCGAGGCATTCGTCTTCATGGACGACAATTCACGACCCCATCGTGCACATCTCATGAATAACTTCCTTCAGGATAACGAAATCGCTCGACTAGAGTGGCCAGCATGTTCTCCAGACATGAACCCTATCGAACATGCCAGGGTTAGATTGAAAAGGGCTGGTTATGGATGACCTGACCCACCAACCAGTCTGAGGGATCTACGCCTAATCGCCGTTGAGGAGTGGGACAATCTGGACCAACAGTGCCTTGATGAACTTGTGGATAGTATGCCACGACGAATACATGCATGCATCAATGCAAGAGGACGTGCTACTGGGTATTAGAGATACCGGTGTGTACAGCAATCTGGACCGCCACCTCTGAAGTCTAGCTGTATGGTGGTACAACATGCAATGTGTATTTTTCATGGGCAATAAAAAGGGTGGAAATGATGTTTATGTTTATCTCTATTCCAGTTTTCTGTACAGGCTCCGGAATTGTCGGAACCGAGGCGATGCAAAACTTTTTTGATGTGTGTATCTTCCAAAATATGGACGATTGAAATTACTTTTAAAATAATTAAAGATCTTCAAATGAATCACTGCTTGTGAGATATCCCACGTATCGAGAACTGAAACCGCGACGAACGACGACAAGCATTAAAATATTTGTCGGAAAAGTTTACGCTTCCACTGCGAAAATTGGAAAAAAGATATACACTTTGAAAAGCTAGTTTCGGTGGGAACATAAGAAATTAGAGGAAAGCAGGAAGAGTCTCGGAGATCAATCTCTCGTATTTATAAAGTTAATACAACACTTCATTATTTTGTTACATAATTTGCTGTTGTTTTATTTCGTTATTTTGTGTTTCTTATATACTACATTTTGTTACAATTTCATATCCACAATGTATAAATAAAATAAAGTAATAACAAATCTGTGTTAGGAGAAAAATGGGAAATTTTCCATGTACCTTAACGTAAGCCTGCAAAATACTATGATGACTTCACACGCTTCTGGGACAAATAAAGATATACTTCGTTTAGAAATCGTGGAAATATATATGAGACTTTAAAAGACGTTCAACTAGCAAGGTATCCAAGGATAGTTGACTGCTGAAATCTAAATTATAAGGTTCATGATTTATTTACTGATCCTGTATCGAACCATTTGTACAAAGTGTTCAAAATCACCGTCTTCTTTCAAAATATGACCAACTCACTGCAGCCTTCCACTTTTAATTTGTCTTGGAGATCATGGTCTGATTTACTGATAGCACTGAAAAGCTTCCGTATCCACCATCTTTTCCGGTTTTGGTTATTTCGATTTTTAATCAGGAGTAAATCCGAAACGGAGAGACATGCGTAGGCAAGTCCTCGACACTTTTCGAGCAGAACTGTCCCTTGCAGTGTGGATAAGACTTTTTGTTTTGGGGTTGACCCAGAACAGATGCGAGACACTGGAGCGTGGCAGCAAAGACACAGAACATCGTTACCTTGTAGACTAGGCTTAACGCACCCTAGTGCGATGTCGATAGTCTCGGTGGTTGCCGTTTTTAGTCCAAATGATGAAAGGAGGTTTCATTAACGGAAGACAGAAAAATTTTGCGGGAAGAGAGGTGGTGACGTAGCATTCAAGAAACTGTGCGCCACAGTCCTTGGGTGAATTCCAGCTCGCTGCGCAATGGTCTTTTGAAGTGAGGGCCTCTACCAAACACTATTGACACCCATCCGCTTCGTAGAGGGAGTGGAAAGCTTTTGCTTTCAAAACAACTGTTCGGTTTTACAAGAGTATATTTTTACGCGCATATGCAACCTTACACATACGACAAACATCCAGACGATATCAAAACTCGTCCCATACTTTTGCGAGCGTGTCTGAAGTTAATTCATTCACTGCTGTGGCTAAGTGAGACGGCGAACACCACCCGAAGCTGGTGAAACGGGATTTTACGTAGAGTCTACCACACAAAAACCAAATACGGAAAATGAGAAACATGGATCTGGTTACTCTCGAGAACAACGTTGCAACGCGAATTGCGCACTCAACTAACAACCAAACCATCGTTGAAGAAGCTCATTTTTAAGATAAACTCTCACCTGTTGCTCCATCACTAGAAATTGAGAAAGAAAAGTCTTTTGTTGCTGTGGTATAGCCACCTCAGCTACGTGCACATTGGGCAGTGAACGAGAGAGCGAACGAGTGACCCAGCTGCGCCAGATAGACCCCTTACGGCAACGACACGAACAGACTGCTTGCAACTAGAATTTTTAGTTTTTATGTGCAAATTGAAGTTCATCACGATTCTACCTAATGAGCCAAAACATTGTGACCACTGTCCAATTCGAGATTGAATGCCGCCTTGTGACGTTGCAAGCACGTGGCATGGTAAGGAAAGTACACAGAGTAACCCAGAAGGAATGGTCAGTATTCAGGAATCTGATAGGAACGCCCATTTTAAACAAAAATCTTCATATGTACAATGCCCTGTTCTGAACGGTTTAAGAGATAGAGCACATGTAATGAACATTTGTTTTTGGACTAATGACGCACGCGTATGTGTCTTACCCCACCTAACTCTTTGAAGTTTTATTCTAGCCCGACACATACCTCGTTCCTGTGTGGAGGTGCTGCTAACCAATCGCTCGCCGCTCCCCTCCCAACACACCCACAGGTGGCGGACAGGGAAATGCCCATCCATCAGATATGAGGGATACTGAGGAAAGAAAATACTCTGGGTGCACCAAAACCAGCACTGCTGTCTTGTGGTGCGTAATCTAGAAAGGCTAGGGGAGGGAGAGCCTTACACAAAAAGGCCCCGTCCTCCAGGTTGGGTGTTGTACCCAGGGCTAGTAACCCGTCTATGAAAAGACTCCAAGATGACGAATATCTTACATATGCCTCAGATGAAACATGGGCTCCAAAATATGACGACCTTTAGCTACAAAACGGACATGAAATTGGAAACATGAAATGTACGAATTATGTTTAAAACAAGATACTTAAGAAGCCTCAGAAAAAAATTAGACATTTGTTATGTAACAATAGCAGCAATAAAGGATAAAAGACTGTTGGGCAGGACTGTGCAATATATGGATGAATATTCAGTTTTTAGCAGTGGTAAAGAAATTGCTTCCCGCGAATTTCAAATAACCTTCTGTGTAGGAAATGATCTCGTATCCACAGGAATATCCTTTGAAGCAGATGATGAAAGATTACACTATCTTAGAGCAAGATCCAATCAGTTCAACTTGTCCTAATAAACCTTCATGCATCAGCTAACGATACACATGATGCAAAAAGGATAACTTCCTCGAAAACATATCAGACTTACGGAACAAAATACCAAACCACGATGTAAGATAGTCACCAGAAATTTTAATGCAAAAGTGGTAAATATGACCATATTTGAGCTGGAAAATGTAATAGGAGGAGAAGAAATGCTAAAATACAATGATGAAGTTTCAAATCAATTCGAGGTTCTAAGTAGCATGGGAGAAAATCATAAAATGAACACTAATGAGTTTGGAAGAGAATAAAAGAAGTCATCCTCACAGCTGCACGTAATACACTGAGGGTAAAAAAGGCAGGAAGAAATGGCTTGATGAACAATCTGTGAAACCTGAAGACAAGGTTATAAAATACTCAGGAAATGGATCCAGTGAAATAAGAATCCTGAAAGAGAACCTACTAATGATAGAGGAACAAAATCAGAACAAAATAGAAGTGAAAATGTGAGTGAAAATGTTAATAGAGCCTACTAACCCATACAAAAACTTCTACGGTCTAAACTACTGACAAGGAAAACTACAATGAAGCTATATACCACAACCATCAGAGGAGTACTAGCCTATGGAGCGGAAACACAAAGTTTAACTAAGAGGGAAAAACATCAGTCATAAGCATCTGAAAACAAAGTTTACGAGAAAGTGATTGGTCCATACTACGATAATGAATCGCAAAGTTGCAAGAGAAGGCACAACACTGAAATCCACATGCTGTCACAACTAGCAATGATGAGCACAATACAGTCCAGAAAACGTCAAGGGGGGTGGGAGGGGTATCTGATGAAAATGAAAGGGGATCAAGTGGCTTCAGCAATATTTTTAGAAAAGTCATTTGGTAAGAAAACATCGCTCTTGTGCAACGCAGCTAGCTCTTTATTCGCACGAAGTAATGGCCGCTATCGACAGGGGATCTCAAGTTGATTCCGTATTTCTAGATTTCCGGAAAGCTTTTGACACCGTTCCTCACAAGCGACTTCTAATCAAGCTGCGGAGCTATGGGGTATCGTCTCAGTTGTGCGACTGGATTCGTGATTTCCTGTCAGGAAGGTCGCAGTTCGTAGTAATAGACGGCAAATCATCGAGTAAAACTGAAGTGATATCAGGTGTTCCCCAGGGAAGCGTCCTGGGACCTCTACTGTTCCTGATCTATATAAATGACCTGGGTGACAATCTGAGCAGTTCTCTTAGACTGTTCGCAGATGATGCTGTAATTTACCGTCTAGTAAGGTCATCCGAAGACCAGTATCAGCTGCAAAGCGATTTAGAAAAGATTGCTGTATGGTGTGTCAGGTGGCAGTTGACGCTAAATAACGAAAAGTGTGAGATGATCCACATGAGTTCCAAAAGAAATCCGTTGGAATTCGATTACTCGATAAATAGTACAATTCTCAAGGCTGTCAATTCAACTAAGTACCTGGGTGTTAAAATTACGAACAACTTCAGTTGGAAGGACCACATAGATAATATTGTCGGGAAGGCGAGCCAAAGGTTGCGTTTCATTGGCAGGACACTTAGAAGATGCAACAAGTCCACTAAAGAGACAGCTTACACTACACTCGTTCGTCCTCTGTTAGAATATTGCTGCGCGGTGTGGGATCCTTACCAGGTGGGATTGACGGAGGACATCGAGAGGGTGCAAAGAAGGGCAGCTCGTTTTGTATTATCGCGTTATAGGGGAGAGAGTGTGGCAGATATGATACACGAGTTGGGATGGAAGTCATTACAGCATAGACGTTTTTCGTCGCGGCGAGAGCTTTTTACGAAATTTCAGTCACCAACTTTCTCTTCCGAATGCGAAAATATTTTGTTGAGCCCAAGCTACATAGGTAGGAATGATCATCAAAATAAAATAAGAGAAATCAGAGCTCGAACAGAAAGGTTTAGGTGTTCGTTTTTCCCGCTCGCTGTTCGGGAGTGGAATAGTAGAGAGATAGTATGATTGTGGTTCGATGAACCCTCTGCCAAGCACTTAAATGTGAATTGCAGAGTAGTCATGTAGATGTAGATGTAGATGTAGACCAGGTGGGAGACCAAGGACCACATGCACAAATAAAATTAAAAGAATATGCAACAAGATGGACACAAACAACTGGCAGTAAGTGGCACAAGACAGGAGCGTTTGAAGGCAATATGTGAGATGTGCAGGGGGACTTGGAGACCTCATTGCTCTCATCATCTTTGCTCGGGGCGTCTTTCTGCCTGTTGATCTCGCAGTTTCCACAGTGTGTTGTGAGTGAAGTAGTGCGAGGGTCTGAGACAGTGTCAGAGAGAAGCATCCGTTAAACTCTTCGTTCACGCGCTGACAAAAATGCCACACGTCTGTTCTAATGAAGAACATGCAGATATAGTGTATGTTTACGGCTTCTGTGGTGGTACTGCTACTGTTGCTTTCTAAGAATACTGTCCGCGCTTCCCAACAGGTCGAATCCCTGATCACAGATTATTGCCTGAAACAGTTCTCATTTTTCTTCTGAACATGTAGTGCAGGAACAGCAACACATTACTGTGGTCTCACTGCCAGCGAGTGGTGGCATTATGCTCTATCAAAGAACCATAAACATGTGTATGACGAACTTTGCGAGAACTTGTACCGATTTCAGATTCAGCGTGTCGACAATATTCACATTGGCAACATTATCACACGACTTGAATTTCGTCACTATTTACAATTTATATTAAATGTGTTTACATCGGAAAGCATTTAGAATAGGGCATATGTCCTCTTTTGCTTGAAATGATCTTTCCTGTTATATCCCTGAATACTGACAATTCGTCCGGGCACAACCCGTATAAGTGGAGCAGAGATAAATGGGCATTCACTCTAGCGACTACATGTGTCGCAAGTGAGGGAATCTACTGACATAAGCGACTTTGACAAAGGGCAGATTCTTTTCTGGCGACTGGGAACGACCATCTCGGAATCAGCAAATATGGTCGATTGTTCGAGTGCTACTATAGCGGGAATCTATTGAAAGTGACTGAGCGATTGTGAAACCACGAGTAGGCGACAAGCTATTGCTCGTAGACGTCTCATCACAGAACGCGAATGTTGGACACTTGTCTGCTCTGTGAAGCAAAACAGAAGGCGATCTGTGCCTATCCTGACTACAGAGTACGATCACTTGTAGAAATAACGAGTACCAACAACCGTAGTTTTTACAAAATATATTAATTAAGTGAGCAGTTTCGATACTACAATACTGTCACCTTCAGGTCCCTATGCAAACTGGTGATACTTGACAAACGGTACGTTACGACAAGTACCATGTATATTCACTGGTCTCAAGGAAATATACCTTGTATCTCTCCTAATGCACAGGGGGTTGGATGCCACTATTTAGTTTGCATAGGGGCTGAAGATGACACTAATGCAGTGTCCAAATTGGTCGCATAATTAATATATTTTATAAAAGGTACGGCTGTAGCTATTCCTTACAAACTTGTGATCAGTCGCAGTCCCACGTCCACTTCAATGATGGATCATCTAAAACTACGTACGATCACAGTCTAACATACACTGTCTCGACACTCACTGGTGCAAAATTTGTTAGGGTCCCACAGCTGGAACGACGCTAGCGCTCCTAGCGCCGAGAAAGCTACTCTTAAGATTAAAGCGTGTTTTCAGTTATTTTCCTGCATAATTAACGAAATATTTATTACATTTTTGTATTCCAATTATCAAGAGTCATGTGAAATAAACACGAAAGCAGCCGAATCTCGAGGTTTCAGTGACTAAAGCCACAAAGAAAGAAATGCTTCAGAACATGTGCACAAATGCAACTTTTTCCGCTGAAAGAAATACAAACACATGAGAAACATATATTTCTGTTTTTGTCTGTTCCTATTATGGTAGGCACTTTCCTTGACACTGAATAATTTTCTGTGGAGTCTAATGACCCGTACGTTCTTACAGTTCACTCGACCTTCCTATTTTTGTAAATGTAATTACTTTTGCTTCAAAGGTGAATGTCTTGATGATTCCTGCCGTTTGTGCCTCAGATATAGCAGGAATTGTATACTGTGTGGTTTCAACTTCAGCCAAGGTTGTGGTGGCTTATTTGGTACGTTAAATAATGTAAGTATTGCATTTCACCTAAGTGTCTAGGTTTCATATCCACCGATTCGACTGGAAGTGTAGCGAACAAAACTTCACTTTTGTCAGTGGATGTATTACGTTTTTCTGCAAAAGTGCAGGTCGTATGCTGTTAACTAGCCATTTTTTTCGTTCTTAAAAGAAAACGACATTCTTTGGAAAATATCTGTATGTTTACAAAAGAGTCGTCAATAAACAGTCCTGTAATCTACGTTTCATATTTCCTACGTTCGTTAGCAACTAAAGAAAGACAATTGTGGTGTCATTTTTTTAGCTATTGTCTATTTTTATGGCACTACATACGATCCCTAATTCAGAAGCTACGTTACAAATCAATATAAGTGATACTATTCGCATTCATCTGATATAGTATTCAACAGTGTAGCTTTCTGTCCGCTAGTAACAGAATTTTAGCATAGTGTTGTTGATTGAAACGCGACGGTATTTCTGTAATATTTCGTTTTAAGTAAAGTGCGCTCTCTGTCAGGAGTGAATTTCCTCAATTGGGTTAACTTTTATAAGCTGGTGTCCATACTGATTGGACATGTATCTTTCATTTTTGTTTTACGGCATGTTCACGGATATTGAAATTTTTATTTCCTGTCTGGGGTCAGACAGGACAACATGACTAGCATACGCGCATGGGGAAAAACGTGAGTTTCACTAGAGCTTCAGTAGGAATTCTACGCACGTCCATTTCCGTGAAGAAACTGTATGCCAAATAAAGCTAATCGCCACTGGAGAGCGCAAAACTCACTTTAACCAGCTCGCGGTATGTGGCGACGGTGCTGTGTTTCATGACGCTGGATGTATCGTCTGCGTGCACGTCGACGTTAGTTGCCTCGTCACGTGTGTCGACGGCTTTAGACTGTGGTAGAATACTCACATACGCACCAGTGTTCCGAAGTAGAACGTTCAGCGTACATTGTTGAATAAGGGGTTCTTCAGCTTTCCGCGTGTTCACGTGGCTATCGGGTGCCATTTCCGAGCCCACAACCCACGGGAACAGCGTGACCCGTGCGTAGACGTCTGAAGCCACATACCTCCGGAAGCATACCATGGATCTGTCGAATTCGCGCCACGTAGAATAGCTACTGTATTGCGTTACAAACGTGGACCACCACTATATTAAGCAGTTCGCCATAATCTTTTGGTCAGTCAGTATATAGAACTACGAAGTTGGACGAATCTTTTTCAAACAAGCCGTATTTTTATTTAGGCCTCTGACCTACCGCGTTTCAGAGCCAACGCTGCCATACTTTATTTCCTACAGACATGTGAGTTTTGCGTTGGCAAATCTTCAGTAACCCTATCCGGTAACTGACCTACCGCATCTAATGTTTCAGAGTTGGATGCAGCTTAGTTAATTCTTCATAAGGGCTGTGCAGGCCGTTTCTGTCTGGCGGAGACGCCCGCTTCCTTTTTCCAGAGGTGGAGTCTTCTGCTAGAGGCTGGCAAGACCCTGCGGCCACAGCAGCAAGTGCAGCTTCGTCATGCGGTACTTACTTCTTGCGCGTGCAGTTGTACTCGTCAGAGTAGTCTTTGCAGTCGTTCTCGCCGTCGCAGCGCCACGAGGAGCGGATGCACATGCCGTTGTCGCACTGGAACTCCTCCGCCGTGCAGTTCATCTCGGAAGCTGAAACACAAGAGCCACAGCCCGTGAGCATACAACACCGCAGCCTGCGTCTCACACAGCCGCCTGGTGACTCCTCTGAAACACGAGCACTTGTTGAAATAGCGCTCAACTGATCAACGTCTAGTGATTACTACGGGGTGTTCAAAAAGTCTCTCAGCAGTGCCGTATGATTGTTAGCCGCGCGTGCTGTATGATTGTTCGCCTGCCTGGGTTACTTCCCTTCATATGGACTCTCCCAACATTCCACTGTTTCTTTTATCCCAGCCAGCGTCAGTAGTATCGTTGGTGTGTCGTTACGTGTTGACGTGAACGTTTAAGTTCAGTTTCTTTGTTCGTTTGTTTCGTTTTTGTCACTGTTAAGACGCTAACCATCGGAGAACGTGTGTTTTTAGTCGAACAAGTGTTCAAAGCTGGCGGTAAATACACACTTTCGGTTCGTCAAACATTTAATTCAGTTTTCCCGGAGACAACACTCCCACATTGCGATATTCTGCGAGATCTGATTAACAAATTTCAAAGTACGGGTTCAGTGACAGATGCACCGAGAAGTGGTCGCCCTAGCGTTTTGTCTGAGGATAAACTACTCTATATTTTCGATAAAATGTCCATGAGTCAGAACAAGACAGTAAGAAAACTCTCTCAGGAAGTGGATGTTAGTGTTGGAAAGGCCCACGCAGCTGTAAGGAAAAAATTAGAACTTTTCCCATACAAAGGGACAGTCGTGCAAGAACTGAAAAATACTGATCATTGCAAGAGGCTGCATTATTGTCAATGGTTCAAAAATTTCGTTCAGCAAAATGGAAGAAACAATCTTAATGAAACGTTTTTCACTGATGAGGCGTGGTTTCATTTATCCAGGTGAGTGATGGAAAAGAATTTGATAGTTAAAGTGTCTTCATGACCACGTGTGCGGGGTTTGAATTCCATTCAGCACAGAACTTTTCGTCGCATGATGTCTAGCTAAACGTGCGCACATTTCGTTACTGGTGAACCAACAATAGCTTTTTATCGTCTGTTCCTGGCTAGAAAACGACGGCGCTATATGCTGAGTTCGAATCCCAGTCAGCCAAAACAATTCTATCGTCATTGAAGGTTGCAGCATCTCGCTATTGGTGAAAACATTTAATATTTAACTTCTGATTTTACGTACTTCGTTAACAATCCGATTAGGTGCTGGGTTAGCATCCCTGTCACAAGCTTTACATGATGCCATTTCAATTTTAAACATAAGCATACCTTGTTCCTTGTGAATGACACCATATGAAACGTCGTTGGGGTAGTTCCCAGGAAGGTAACTGTTATGAAAGGATTCCCAGTTCAGTACAAACATTTTGGTCATATATTTTCAGGATCTGAATTGATGACTAATACTGGTGCAAACGTCTATACTTCACGTCTCTTTATGCCTAGTGATCGGCTCTCAATAAGGCACAAACAAAGCTTAGCTTAGTTAGCAATGGCTATAGGTGCTGGGTTTGAATCCAGGTCCAGAACGACGATGTTGGTCATGTTATTTAAAGTTCAAATTTGTGTACACGTAGCTGTTGATATGTTAGGAGAACAATGATATTACTGGTGATTCGCTGTTAATGTTAAGATTTCCGTAGAGTGCTTGTTGCCGTTGATGGGGTTTTTTTACTGGTTCGTCCAATGTGGAGTACTGCAAATCCATTGTGGATGCATGAGGAACCACTTCATTCTGTGAAAATAGGAGTTTGGATTGTGGGTCCCATATTTTTCAACGAAACAATAAACGCACAACGATACTGCAGTGATATTCTGTGCCCATTCACAGGAGAACTTGTGTTAAGTGAAATACCGAACGGTTATTTTCAACAAGATGATGCAACCGCGCATACGGCTCGCGTTTCAATTTTACTGCTTGCTGATGTTTTTGGTGATCGCATAATTTCACAGGGACTTTGGCCTGCACGAACGCCTTACCTAAAACACCACCTGACTTTTTCTTCTGGGGTGCAGCGAAAGTAACTATCTATAAAAACCGTCCAAAATCCATCGATGAATTGAAAACTGCAATATCCACTTTCACTGCTTCTGTTACAGAAGAAATGCTACAGCTTGTGTTTGGAAACATGATTAGACGAATTGAATTGTGTATTCAACAACAGGGGGGACACTTTCCATATTTAATGTGAAAATTTGTAAGTAAAAATGAATATTCAATAAATTAATAACTTGTATTTCACTGAGTTTCATTTCGGTATGTTCACTGTGGCATACGGCACTCGCGGCCAATAATCATACGGCATTGCGGAGAGACTTTTTGAACACCTGGTATAAGCAATACGATACGTTTGTGAGTGAGATAACAATATAAAATATGCACTAGTGTGCAAAACTCAAAGGAGAAATTAACATTCACATAATGTGTCACAGCAAAGAAACGTAGCTCCTTGAAACTTGGAATATACATAGCTGAACCGCTACACTATAATGAGAAAGTAACTGTAAGAAATACGCAATGAGACGAACATAAATGACGCATTTGTTCAAAGACAATAATTACAATGAACTCTCGACGATACAGGATCGTCCCCTGTGCATTAGGAAAGCCGGGACGTGCTTCTCAATAGTGTGTTCCAGCATCAAGGACCGGGCAATGCTTGCTGTGCATGCTCGGCACAAGGTTGGTTAGAAGTTCTTGTGGTAGGGTGTTCCATTCCTCCACAAGAGATGTTGACAATTGCTAGATGGTCGTTGGTGCGTGTGGACGTGCTGCAGTACACCTCTCCAACACATCCCACATATGTTTGATCAGATTTAACTCCCTTCGTCGAATATACTGTCGTTCGAAGAGATCCTCCACCAGCGGTGTTCGATGTAGTCCCGTATTGTCATCCATGAAAATGGAATCGGGGACTAATGCACTCCTGAAAAGAAGCACGTGGCAAAGGAGTACAGTGTCTCAATAACGTTGATCCAGAGAGCTGGAAAGCAGTACGCCTATGCAACATTATGCCTTGCCACACTGTGTAATACCTGGAACACCAAAACAATCGTGTTTGACAGTACTCCTGGTTACATTATGTACCGTGTTATGGCAAGAGGTGGGTAACGTAAAGAACCCAGAAACATTGCCCATCATAATCGTTTTTCCAGGTGTTATGGTGTGGGGAGGCATGCTATGTGACATCCAGCGGATCATAAAAAATGGCGGAGACTTCAGTGTAAACGTAGGCTCTAAGCACTATGGGACTTAACATCTGAGGTCATCAGTCCACTAGACTTAGAACTACTTAAACCTAACTAAACTAAGGACATCATTATTATAATGTCTCAACTTTTGAAAATAATTACAGTTGGTAGAATTAATGCAATTTCTACATCAAAGATTAGAAAAATTAGTGCCCGAGGCAGGTTTCGAACCTGCGACCGTAGCAGCAGCGCTGTTGCAGACTGAAGCGTCTAGAACCGCTCGGTCACAGCGGCCGGCTTTTGGAAATTTGTGGTAAGTTCCTATGGCTTACACATACTTAATCTAACTTAAACTAACTTACGCCAAGGACAACGCACACACCCGTGCCCGAGGGGAGAGCCGCGCGAACCGTGGTAAGGCGCCTCAAACCCCGCGGCTACCCACCGTCGGCAAACTTTGTCTTTGAATAAAAGTATCATCTTTTGTCTCTTTGCGTATTTATTTTCAGTTACCTTCGGTATTATTGTGTAGCAGTAGTTTCTACACAGGGTCCAAGTTTCATTGAGCTATGTTACTTCGCATGCGAAAATTATTGTCGTCCTTAATTTTAGCACACTAGACTACTTTAGGCTACCATTGTTGTTTTTAGAGGAGAATTAACAGAAAGGAGTGAATCTGTTATCAGTTCCTCGTCATTTTATCGACTCAGTGTCTCCAGTCAGGTGCAGTTTCCAACATGGAGGCAATTTCTAGTCGCCTCAAGTAAAAACAGACATAAGGGAGAGACTTGTTAATCTTTGAAGGAGTGACGATTATGGTAGCCTAAAGAAAAGCAGTGATAAGGATGAGTGCTACCTCTGCCACAGTGAACTGATTTATGCATTCCACAACGTATCTGTGAAGGCTGTCAGAGGAATAATAAAAAGTTGTTGAGGCTGTCGGGCTCTTTTGTTGACGTATTGTCTGTTGGCTTTTATCTCGGAATTTTGGCCCAACGTTTGTTTGGCGATTTTTATGACGTTTCTCCGGCACGAGCAGCTAACATTGGCACTGCTCGTGGAGTGTGAACCTATAACAATACCAGCCACGCGTGCTGTATGCATGCCAACTAAATCAGTCTCTTTGGAGGTTACTATCGATATATCGGCAGGCTGGAATATCTGTGGCGAATGGCCCGCAGTGAGAGGTCCGAACAGTTGTCTGCGCTGGCGAAGTCATGTCAGTTGGAGTTGGAGTTGGATCAAAGGTAAGCTGTGAGTGTAAACAGCCGAGGCGGCGAGTGACAGCGTGCGCGGTTGGTAGCAAGTGGTTGTGCCATGTCTTGGGGAAGTTTCTCATTACATGACTTGTGCCCACACATTCAGTGTAACGCGAACATGAACAAGAATGCTTATTTCATCATTATCAGTGAGCAAGTGACGCTATTTCTTCATGATGCGTGTGCTGTGAACACTCCCGTCTTCCAAAATGACAACAGCTGTGTTCACAGCACTGCAACTTATGTTTGTGGTTTAATGATCACTCTGCTACTTTACCGCGTCTCGACTGGCCCGCTAAGCACCCGATCTTATTCTTTATGGGCGTCATGTCTCCTTGGGAGGGAGGGGGGGGGGGGACAATATTTTGGCTGGTGTGCTTACACTGGTTATTCATTCACGAGAATAGTTTAATTATTCACCTTACCATACTGGATGAGGGTAGCTGGCCTTCTGAAACATGTATTGTGGCGAATTAATTAATTCACTGGGAAAGGTTGAACACTCCTTTCATCACTGTTTAAACGGAATGTCAGCTACGCTAAGCTGCCATTTTCTTATCTCCACTGCCGCTAGCCAATTTGTTCGTCTCGACAAAAATATGAAAAAACCGCGAAAAATGCGTGCTTGAACATAAATGCAGATGCTATTGTATTTGACCACAAACGGCACTTGTGCAATGTCTTCAGTTCGTTGCAAGTATCAGCCATGGTCACAACAGTGTTTGGTGTAGTTTTGAGTTCATTATGCGGGAGATGAGGGAGTTCCAATTGTTGGTGCTCGTGTGGCGGGTGCTTCAGTAACCAAGGTAACCGAAGTGTCTGATGTTTCAAGAGGCACCGTATCGAAGATTTATACCGCTTACTGGGAAAGCGGAAAACCATCACCCGCTAAATCACAACGCGGACAATAGTGTATGTTCAGTAATTGTGACGGATGTTCATTGAAGACATTTTTGACGAAAAAAGCAGCTGCAAAAGTCACAGCAGAACTGAATGTCGCAGTCGCAAACCATGTCAGCACCAAAACAACAGGAAGTGATTTCTAGAAGTTGGGAATTCCCGGGCGAGCTGGAATTCCAAATCCACGAATTGGTGATGCAACTGTCCATAACAGAAAACGTCGTGCCGAAGCTCCATTATGGAACAATGGATGAAAGCCATTTGGTCGGATGAGTCTTGTTGCATACTGTATCCAACTTCCGGCCCAATATATGTCCCAAGAGTGAAACATGGCGGGGATTCGGTGATGATTTGGGCAAAAACGTCGTGGTATTCCATAGGACCCATGCTTACTCCGCGAGGTCGAATTACTGCCAAGCATTCTGTGATCATTTTTACTGATCAGATTTATACCACGGTACAACATTTTCTCCCCAATGCTGATGCTGTGTTCCAAGACGACTGGGCTCTGTTGATATGACTCACTTCGTCCAGGATTGGTTTTATGAGAACTAGGATGAATTGTCGCATCTCCCTTGGCCACAACAGCCACCAGATCTCAATATTATCGAGCCTTTTTGGTCTACTTAGGAGAGACTGGTGAGTTATCGCTATCCACCTTCATCATCATTACCTGCCAATATTTTACAAGGCGAATGGCATAAGTTTCGCTAGAAAACCACCCAGGACCTGAGTTCATTCATTCTGAAACAACTGGAAGATGTTTTGAATAACTACGGTTTTCCTACACCGTAGTAGGCATGGTAATGTGTTGTGTCTGTAGGGGAGTTTTCATATTTTTGTCCATCCCCTGTATTCCAATTTGGTATATATTGACGGGAAAAAATTGCACCACCGAGAGTAGAGTATTCGGGAATACGACAAACTGCTTATTGGCTCCTGTCTCGGGTTCTAGGGCCGACGTTCATCTAATGATTTTACTGACGTTTCGCCAGTAGAAGTGACTGGTATTGTCAAAGCTTCACCCTCCATTGCCGGTGGTGAACTGGAGCCGAGCTCCGAGCTCGCGGCTGCAGACTATATGTACCTGGCGCGCCTACGTCCGAGGGCTTCTCCGCGGTCATTTCCGGCGCGGTTCTCCTCTTCATACCTGCGACGGCCGTTCTCTGCAGTACAGGAAGCCAGGATACGTTTACCTCGAGGCTTTCCTCTTTATTGTTGAAGCTGTTCGCGTGTTTTTTGTATTTCTATAGCTTCTCTGAACAAGCGCGAGTGATAGTGCTTCACTTCTGCCAGAACTTCCGTGTCGGCGAATTTTATTACGTGGTCGGTCCCACTCAGTGCGTGCTCTGCCACAGCCGATTTCTCCACCTGCCCCAACCTGCAATGTTGCTTATGCTCTTTGATCCTGGTGTTAATTGATCGTCCAGTCATTCCGACATAAACTTTTCCGCATGTGCATGGTATACGGTATATTACCGACATTGCAAGTGGGTCCCTTTTCTCCTTCGCTGATCTAAGACACTCGTTGATCGTCTATGTCGGTTTGAAAATCGTCTTTACGCTATGTTTGCGCAATATACGGCAGATTCTGTCCGTCACTCTGGAAATGTATGGCAGAAAGGCCGTACCCGACATTTCTTTTTCTGATTCCTTACTTCGCCGAGTGTTTGGCTCCGTTACACTTCTAATATAATTTGTGGAGTACTCATTGCTCCTCAGAACACTTTCCAGGTGCTGCATTTCTCGTCTGAGGTGCTGCGGCTCACATATTCGTCCCACTCTCGTTACGAGCGTATTAATCATGCCTCTTTTCTGGTTCGGGTGGTGGTTTGATAGTTTGTGCAGGAATCGGTCCGTGTGTGTCGGTTTTGGATACACGCTGTGTCCCAGGTTTTCGGCGTCCCTTGTGACCAGCAAGGACAAGAAACTGCCATTTCTAGATGTGCTGTATTTTGCTCGTACATTCTATGTAGCTAAAACTGCTATTGTTATACTGAAGAGATTTCTTATTTTATCTGTCGCCCTTTGCTGGCGACACATCTGTGTGATTCCCAAAGTTAAGTATTGTCATGTACTTTTCGTAATTAAGCTCATTAATACGATTTATCTTAATGTTGTCTAGCGATCCGAGAAAGCAGGTTTTCTAGACACCCCATATTCGACGACTAGACAGGATTGAACACATCATATTTCAGATGCAGAAACACGCCTACCATCTTTCGATTAAATGCCACACAACTTTTTTTTAGTATTGCGATTTTTTTCCGAGTAGCTGATTAGCTGCAGTTCTAGCATGGTGTCTGCACTTGTTGTTTGGCTTCTTTATACCATTTTTATACTGGCACTATGAACCACATGGCCACAGCACCATGCTGTATGCACCTTATCGTTGGCGATAGTTCTAAGCTGTGTGTGTGTGTGTGTGTGTGTGTGTTATTACTCTTAATAATAAATCTCACCGCAATGTGTCTCGTCGGAGAAGTCGCCGCAGTCGTCCTCGCCATCGCACAGCCAGTCCTCGCGGATGCACTTGCGGGTGTGTGGGCAGCGCACGCGGTGGTCAGACGGCAGGCACTCCCCGGTGGTCGGCTCGTTCTGCAGGAAGGAAGCACGCTATACGGCCGTTTCCAAAAATGCGCTGAACTTACAAAGTACCACAAAATCACTGTGCGTTACAGGAAAATCTAATTACTACGCTTACCGTACACTTCTTGATGTTCTACACAAATTGACTGGAACATACTATTCGAAATTCTGAGGGTAGCAAGGTTAAAATTACAAAGAGCGAAAGTTTATTTACAGAAACCAGACTGTAGTCATAAGAGATGAAGGACTTGAAAGAGAAGCAATAATTCAGAAGGGGGTGAGAGAGGGTTGTAGCCTCTCTCCAATGATTTTTAATCTGAAAGTCGAGCAAACAATAATGGAAACCAAAGAGAAATTTCGACAGGGTATTGCGTTTCAGGGCGAAGCAATAAAAGCTTCGGCGATGGAACTGTTATTCTGTCAGAGACAGGGAAGAAATTCTTTTTACTTTATTGGCTTTAGGAACCTGCCCATACATGGAAATGTTACACTACAGACTTTTTTAACCAGAGCGTACACTAATTTAAGTCGTACCCTGGCTTAACAAAGGACAGATTTCGATGGAAAACAAATTTCACATTTACAGCGTAGTCAAAGGAGTAAAAAGAACGAAGATGTAATACAGGATACACAGAGGTAGTATGCTATAAAAATCCTGCTGGTAACACAACAAGATATCATAAAACGCCACTGGTACACATTTAGTTTCCAGTTTAATCGGTGTTATTCACTGTGTATATAAATTATCAATAAAATGTTGTTTTGTATGTCTTGTAAGAATTCTTTCAAAAGTTGCGGATAGAGAATTGTATAGTTTTTTACAGGTGTATTAGTACTATATAGACAGAACATGCGAACAGCATACACGAACCAGATTTGGGCATTACGGTCATATGTATAGACAGTACTCAGACACCTACATACAGAAGATACGTCCCTATTAAGAGCAGTTGACCGGAATGGAGCGCGCGCTTGAAAACCGAGAGATCCGAAGATCGAAACCCAGTCGGACCACGGAAGTTTTCAGTCTGCCTTTAATCTAGGCTTCACCCCTCAATGATTTGAGCAGTCACCTGGAGCGACACTTCATTCAGTTTCCACGTTATGTTACTAGTGTGATAACTGGGGTAGATAAGGAGCATACAAGTCGCGGAAGTGGCGTGCAATTGAAAGACTTGCTACCGGCCATTCAGCTACAAGAAATTATTGTTTTCATAGTTGATCGGAATGGACAGCGTCGTGAAAACGGGATGGAACATTAATATCAATAAAGGAACAACAAATTAATAGTAAGTAGTAGAATTATTTTGACGTGATGCTGAAACAATCATATTAGGAAACGATGTAGAAGAGTAGAAGGTAAATTTTGGTATTTGGGGAGAAAAGTGGAGCTTACATAAAATGCAAACTGCCAAGAGCAAGAGATGAATTTCCAAAAGGGAGAAATTTGTGGACTCTGAATATACATTTATGTCTTAGGACGCCTTTCCTGGAGGAGTTTGTAAGGGACGTAGTCTTGTACTGAAGTGAAAAGTGGACGACAAACAGTTCAGACAAGGGGAGAATAGAAAATTTTGAAATTTGGCGCTGCAGAAAAATGCTGAACGTTGGATGGCTACAACCGATGACTAATGAAGAGGTACTGAACCGAAGTGAGGAAAAAGAAATTTATGTCACCTATCGATTAAAAGAAGTGACCAGTTGACAGGACATAGCCTGAGGCATCAAGGAATTGTCAGTTTGGTAATCTTGAAGGTTGGGTGGGGGGGGGGGGGGGGAGGGGTCTGGTAAAAATTATAGAGGGAGACCAAGACTTGAGTACAGTTAACAGATTCAAATGAACGTAGGCTGCAGTAGTTATGCAGATATGAATAGACTTGTACGGAATAGATCAGCGTGGAGGACTACATCAGGACTGAAGACCACAACAGCAAAAACGCTATACTATTCTTATGAACTATTACTTATCATCAAGTGTATATCTAATAGTCTGTTTCCAGCAGGCTCCTGCCAATCATCATCTAGTTTAGCACTTACAAACAATAGAAATAGTTATATATTCCCGACATGGTCAATCTGGGGGCGGTCTGCAATGTATGGTAACTAAAGCAAACTTCACAATCTAAAATATTTAAAAAAGCGTTTTAGTGGATCATTGACATAGTTATGCTGTCATCGTTGTATCTTAAGCTTTTGAGTATGTTGTAAAAATTCAAAAGCACAAGATCCGATCACGACAGCACAGCTTTGAGGAAACTGGTCATCCAATAAAATGAATTTTTAGCGACCTTTTCTTGTGAAGTTTTCTTCCTTTACCATAGGACTAGCTTTGTAGAGTCATGAATTTCAAACGTGTATAAAAAGGTGTCGACGCTATCTTCACTTTTACGGATGACAATGCACGACCACATCGAACTGCGCAGATGGAAGAACGAGAGAATATTCGGCGAGTGGACTTACACGCCAGTTTCCCATACTTAAATTCGATCAAGCACGTGTGGGATTCGACGAGCAGACGTACTGCAGCACTTCCACACGCACCAGCGACCATCCAACAGTTCTCAAAACGGTTCAAATGGCTCTGAGCACTATGGGACTGAACATCTGAGGTCATCAGTCCCCTAGAACTTAGAACTACTTAAACCTAACTAACCTAAGGACATCACCCATATCCATGCCCGAGGCGCCTACAACCGCTCGGCCACCTTGGCCGGCAACAGTTCTCAAATGCGTTGGTGGAGGAATGGAACGCCCTACAACAACTCCTTACCTATTGTGTGGCGAGCACGGTAGTACGTTAAACATCTTGCATTGCTGTCCGTACTGATCACACACCCTATTAAGAACCATTTCCCGTCTTTTGTAACGTCCAGAGGACCATCATACCTCGCGGTGTAATTAATGTCTTTGAATAAAAGTGCCATTTCTGTAAGTCTCGTGGCGTATTTCTTTCAGTTACCTACAGTACTCAACTGTACTGTACTGTACAGCAGCAGTTAATTATATGTATGGCCCAAATTTCACCGAACTATGTTTTTTGGCAGTGGCACTCATGAAGAAAGTACTTTCGTCCATACGCTTTCGTACAGCATATTTTATAATCGTACAGTCATCATAAAAATATACGGACTGAAGAACAGCGGCAGGTCGATTTGTGTTAGAAACGTTTAACATCGACCATCATTTTTGAAAACTTTATTTAGGCTACAAGTTTCTACGCCGCAATAGCGTCTTCCTCAGGCTCCAATACATCGAAAATCCGAAGTATTCCAGCCGTACGTGCATATAACGCAGGAACCACTGTAGTAAGTTGATTCCGAACAAGTCTGTCAAACAAGGTAACAGCAACTGTAATACATGTGCAAAGAGCACACACTCTCCGAAAGACTTTTACGGAATCCAGTTACTACTGTGGTTCCTGGTTTATGTACGCATACGAATGGAATACTCCAGACGTTCGATGTAGGGGTGCCTGAAAAACACGCTACTGAGACTTTGAAACTAGTATCCTAAATAAAGTTTTCAAAAATAGCGGCTGATGGTACATATTTCCACTAGAGCGTACTTTTTGTTTGTTTATAGGTACTCGTCTGCAGTCGTACTACACATTAGAATCCCCGAGACAGGAATCCGTAGCCCGTCCCTACAGGACATAAAAAGAATGGTACAGGTCTTTCAAAGATTGGAGTATCGTGCGGTGATTCGATTTCTGCATTTAAATGGGAGAAATGCAGCAGTTGTCGTTGCTAAGATGGAGGAAATGTGCCACAACATGGCGTCGCCATATAACAAGTGGTTAGGTGGTGTCTACGCATACAATGTTGTCAAACAAATCAAAATGACGAAGAACGAAGTGGCTAACCACCTTTATTTGAATAACCAGGAATTGCAAGAGAAATGGAGGCCCTGGTGCTCGAAGACTGACGTATGACAGCCGAACCGGGCGCGGTGGCCGAGTGGTTCTAGGCGCTTGAGTCCGGAACCGCGCTGCTGCTACGGTGGCAGGTTCGAATCCTGCCTCGGGCATGGATGTGTGTGATGTCCTTAGGTTAGTTAGGTTTAAGTAGTTCTAAGTCTAGGGGACTGATGACCTCAGATGTTAGGTCCCATAGTGTTTAGAGTCATTTGAACCACGACAGCCGAGGTGACAGTGAAAAATAATCGTTCGCTGATTAGCATCAGATTAGCCGTAGAGCATTTTTCAACATTTAGCACATTTTTAACACGACTATTTTAGCCGCCCGCTGTGTTTCGCGACTGCTCACGCCACTTAAAAAGACAGCCGAGCCGAAGCAGCAGCGGAAATGTTGCAGCTGTGTCACGCCAGTCCAGACTTCTTTAGCCTCTGAATCAGCATGCAGTAATGCTGGGGGTATCGCTATGACCCCACGACAAAGCAGCAAAGAAAGCCGTAGAAATATGTCGATTTGTCACAGCTGAAAAAGGCGAAGACCCAACCGTCACTAGGCAAGATGTGTTTCTGTCAAAGAGTTTAGGGCTAAGTTTCTATGCAGATAGTGTAATACTTGAATTTTAAATTTTGGGAACTGTCGAAATCATTCGTAAATATATGATAACAGTGAAGTTTTGTTTCTGAAAAGAAGGGCAGTTTGTTACAGCACAAGCAGCAAGTTATTAAGCGATATTTTTCATTTTGGAGCAAAGTGTCAATGTGTGTCTTCTCTTGCTAACACCAACGAAGCTACTACTATATCGACGTTGTATTTCGAACGATAACCTCAGCACCACGCTTTTCCACAGAAGAGACTTGAAGGTGGCACAGCTGGGGCTTCTCCTTAAGCCACTGGCCTTAATGAGGAGAGGCCGCTCTCAAACACCGTGCCGACCGGACGCCGGCCTTTGACCTCCCACAAACAATCAGCCTGGGGACATAAGCTTCGTAATTTTGACATTACCAAGAAGGCATTTACTTTAGCATTAACCCCAGCAATATCTACCGGAAAGGTGGTTGTGAAGGGGTATTTGATGCTCACTTTTCTTAAATATTGCAATCCAACCGTCTACCGTATATTTTAAAATTTGGAAAAAATTATTTATTGTTTTTAATTAATTGTTCTACCAGATTTTATAAAGGTTTTAAAATTTTTCGGGTAAACTTAATCCAAAAATTAAAGTAGGTAGTGGTAGATGTGGCTTTCCAGAACTGATGTCATATTAAATATTTTCAGTTTCTGGACCCTACCTACACATAAGCACCTCTTTAAAAATTGTGTTATCGCTGAAAGTCAACAACAATTGACGAAATATACATTTCTTAATTTTTTTAAATGATGTAATAACGTACACCGCCGCCCCACACTCCGTTGGTAGTATACATGATTGAAAATGCGTTTGTATTGCTATGATAGTGCTAAAAGAGTCCGCTTGCTTAGCTGGATGGTAACGTGCTCGCGTCCCATGCAAATGGGCCCGAGTTCGATTCCCGATGTGGTACATAAATCAGAAGTTGAAATTTTGCGGAAAATTTCGGCAATGCTATCTCTATATAGTACATACATCAAAAATAAGTTTTACATCACCGTGGTTCCCACAAATCCTGAGACAGACTTTGACTGTGGATATTGTATCACAAACAGTCCCTTTGACTGTTCAGAGATGTCACTAAATCCGCTCAAAGATGTAAACAACCATGCATGAGCAGCGCCTATTAGACGGAGGGGGTTCGACAGCCGATCAGATCCAGTCATTCCACCAGGAAGGAGGTACACGGCTAGTGTCGTCTGGTTTGTAGTCCAACGACGTCTAGACAGTCAAAACCGCGGTTCGATCGCGTCCACATTGTTACTTTGTGCCAGGAAGGGCTCTCAGCAAGGGAAGTGTCCAGGCGTTTCTGAGTGAACCAAAGTGATGTTGTTCGGACATGGAGGAGATACAGAGAGACAGGAACTGTCGATGAGATGCCTCGCTCAGGCCGCCCTAGCGCTACTACTGCAGTGGATGACAGCTGCCTACGGATTGTGGCTCAGAAGAACCCTCACAGTAGCGCCACCATGCTGAATAATGTTTTTCGTGCAGCCACAGGACGTTCACTTACGACTCAAACTGTGCGCAGTAGGCTGCATGATGAGCAACTCCACTCCCGATGTCCATGGCGAGGTCCATCTTTGCAACCAGGACATCATGCAGTGCGGTGCACATGGGCCCAACAACATCCCAAATGGACCGCTCATGATTGGCATCACGTTCTCTTCACCGATGAGTGTCACATACGCCTTGAACCAGGCAATTGTGCGAGACATGTTTGGAGGCAACCGGTCAGGCTTAATGCCTTAGACACACTGTCCTGCGAGTGCAGTAAGGTGGAAGTTCCCTGCTGCTGTGGGGTGGTAATGGAATGCTCCGTAACGGCTGTGCGATACGTGAATGCCATCCTCCCACCGACAATGGAACCATATCGGTAGCGTATTGGCGAAGCATTCGTCTTTATGGACGACAATACGCCTCCGCCCCCCCCCCCCCCCCCATCGTGCACATCTTGTGAATGAATGACTTCCTTCAGGGTAACGACATCGTTCGACTATAGTCGCCAGCATGTTATCCAGATATGAACCCTATCGAACATGCCTGGGATCGATTGAAAAGGGCTGTTTATGGACGACGTGACCCACCAACCACTCTGAGGGATCTACGCCGAATCACAGTTGAGGAGTGGGAAAATCTGGATCAACAGTGCCTTGATGAACTTGTGGATAGTATGCCACGACGAATACAGGCCAGCATCATTGCAAGAGGACGTGCTACTGGGTATTAGAGGTACCGGTGTGTACAGCAGTCTGGACATCACCTCTGAAGGTCTGGCTGTATGGTGGTACAACATGCAATGTGTGGTTTTCATGAGCAGTAAAAAGGGCGGAAGTGATGTTTATATTGATCTCTATTCCAATTTTCTGTACAGGTTCCGGAACTTTCGGAACCGAGGTGATACAAAACTTTTTTGATGTGTATATTTGTGTTAAAATATTTCGTTTATGTTACATCTACGTAGATCATCATACGTTTTTGTAAAAACTCGCACAAAATTACATTAAAATACTTTTCATCAAAAACTGAATAAACATTTTATTGCTGTCACTTGCAAATATAGTACATCACTTTAATATAACACGATCTTTGACTATGGTAGACAATGATTATTACTTACATAGGTTACTCACTTTTCACTCTCAGTTATACTTCGCAGAAAAGTGTATGTCACGAAACTGTTCACAGATTAACGGCGGGATGTCAGTGTCCAACATGTACAGTATGGTAACGTGATCGCTTGCCGAGACATTGTCCCCATTGTACACTGACATTCGGCGTTTCACCTGTGAACTATTCCCTTACAAAAATACGTCGATAAAAGCTGAAGAATCACAGAACGTATGTCATTCAGGAGTTTGGTATTTTCAAACAGAATTTTATAAAAATCATCGCATGATGTCTCCTGAACAGGAATTTTAACTATAAGTATTACCTTTACAGCTGCCACACCAAACCCCATCTTTTCATCGGTCTCTAAAGCATTTGTGATAGAGAACGCTCTTTCAGCATCAGCATTAGTTCCAGGTACAACTAGCACAAATGTAGTAGGTATCTTGAGATGCAAAGAAGTTGACAATGATAGAGCATTTTCCATCAACACACTTAGAAGTTCTTAATTCATCGTTTTCGATTTCACATATATTTTAACAAGGCTTACTTCCACAAAAAATTTATCGCCACATGTTTCTTTCGGAATATTTTCATCAAAATCTGCTAAAGTTTTTATACAGCATGTTGATGAACACATTGATGAACCGATTTCCAGAAAAGAGAATATTTGAGCTAAACCCAGTTCAGTTAAATGGTTTAAGCACGTGATATGGGTCAGCCCATTTTTGAATACATTCTATTAATGTCTCATAAAACAAACTTGAAATGTCCAAGCAATCTGAATTTTATAGCAAGCCATCTTCTTTCAGTGAACTTATCAAAGAATAAATTTTCATGGTTTGAAAGTTTCTCCGTTTCTTCGACTGCACTTTCCTTATGAACATTCATCTGCTGACATACCTGCTGCCTCATTGGATTTTACTGTCGATGTAAGCATTTTCAGTGGGCTCTGAATAGAACAGAGCCAAAAAAGTGAGTGGGGATCCCTAAAGAATTATTTTAAGATAGTTGGACATTTCTTTTGAAACAACGAACAATCGTGAGTATCAGTAATTCTATGAACAGCCACGTCCAAGGAAAGCCATCTGAACACTGCCAAACAGCGGTTCATATCCCATTTCACAAAACTCGCAAAACTCTTTTAGTTCTTCAACACGAAAGGAGTAAAATGCAACAATTTTATTCCCCAGATGTCATTTTTAAGAACTTCCAGATAAGATTTGTTATAACAGCAGCCGTTTCACATGTTATGTGCTGGGAGCCAGCCACCTTTACATGAATGCTACTTGGCACAATATATCTAACAATCACTGGTATCAATTATACACTTTTGTGATTAGAAGCGTCCATCAAAACTGAAATGTACTTAGCATCTTTCAGCTTCTCACAGATATGATGCAAAGTGCACGGAGCCAAGACAACGGCTTTTATAGATTCACACTTTTTTCTGGAACGGGAAAATTTATTCTCAAACGGTTTCCTGATGACTGCAGCGGTGGTGTCCAAATACCTGAAGGAATGGTAATGTTTCATTGGGTGAAAAGCTAGCAAACTTTCCTCAGCAGAAAGACGATTTTATTCATCATTTCTAACGGCACAATTTTCATTTTTTGTAAAAAGATATCATACTTTATGACGAATTTTTATTTGAAACAACTAGCTAGTGTTTCATTACATTAATGTGTGCCACAACATCAGATCGACATCCATGGTCGATTGAAAAAGTACTTTTACACAACGTGCAAAATAATGCCTCTCTTTGCTATTCTAATTTCAGGAATGGAAACTCAGTTTTAACTTCGTCAGTAAGTGTATACTTTCTTTTGACATGTCTGTGAAATGCTTTCAACGTACCGCATCTAGTGACGTAACCTGTGGCTACAGCGATCTAAGTCACACTACTAAACGCGGCGATCTGAAGCAATAGGCTATACTGAAAGAAAGTGGAAGTGAGCTTCGACCGACTATTTCTTTCGCAGCTTAGCAATACCAACTCATATTCATTAACGTGATGCATACTACCATGTGTGTGTATGTGTGTGTGTGTGTGTGTGTGTGTGTGTGTGTGTGTGTGTGTGTCTGTGTGTGTGTGTGTGTGTGTGTGTGTGTGTGTGTGTGTGTGTAAAGTACAATTTAACTTCTGCACCATATCAGTGCAGTAATGTGTTCATTGTAAATAAGTATCGTAGTAGTTCTATTATATGTTTATTACCTTCTAATGAAAAAAATTTTAATTTTAAATTCAGTGCATTAGTTCGATCTTAATTCCCAATTTCGTAAAAAGTGTTTGCGTAACTATATTTTTTTAATTTCATGATTTAAATAAATAATATGGCTTAACCCTTGTAGTAGAAGAAAGTGCTAAAAAGACGCAGTTTTTCGATGTATGCAGTTAATTGAATGAGTGAAGTTTTAATTGTAATTTCTGTAAATTAAACATCAAACAGTGTGTAGTTCCAGAGCCTATTATTGTAAGGATATATAAAGGCCCGAATTTTCGTTCCGAGACAGTCCGTCCACGGCCGAGTTTCAGATGCGGAACCCATACTGGTTAGATGAACAACAGTGCATCAACTTAACTGTGAAATATGTGTTAAAGGAATGAGAGTGTCTGTTCAATTTATTTGAAAGACTGTGAAACGTGTGGTTAGGTTTTTACTGCTCGTAGATGTTCAACAGTAAACCATTGTAGCAGTATGTGGATGTGTGCCTGCAACTTTTTAATGAGGTTTATCGAAAGTTAAACAGTAGTTAACATGCCATATTGAATGTGTATATTGGAGGGGGGAGGGGGGACGGGGGTTGTGAACAGTGAAAGTAAAGAACTGTGAAACGCAAATGTGCACCTGTCGGCTACATCATTTAAAGTATTCATTGTTGAACTTCCACCCCCATTTTTCAGCCAGAATAGCAATGCAGTACGTCGACACCGAGGACAACCAACGAGGAAACAAAGCAGGCGAACGTCACACTTGGACAGTTTACTTTGATGCTTAGTCGATGAATGTGAAAAGTATGGTACAGGAAATTATGTTTCTCTACTGTAGTAACAGACTTTTTCCCACCTGAAGGAGGAAGATCCGCTACCGACCACTCTCTTAAAATCTTAAATTTAACTACTGAGTGCCTCGTCGAGATGGAGGGGTTGGATATTTGGAAAGCAGTCTACAAACAAATCACAATGATAACTGTAATTATGGTCATTTTTCCACCACGTTTGCAAAACAAATAAACACTGTTTTGCAGTTAACTATCCATTTATTGTTCCTCAGATAACATCAAACAACATGAACTCAAACTGTTTGTGACAACTGACTTATGGCCAACCGTGTATTAACATCCTACTGCTCCCTCCATTGCTAAATTAGCAGCTTACGAGTAAAAAGTGTAAATATCAGGAGCTGGCAATCAAAACCGCTTTATTGCTGTAACTTCCTTTCGGTCAGTGCACTTGGTTGGACGTTTTCCAGCTAAGCAGATTCCATCCCTGAAATTCTAATATGTTGGGTCTAGTGTTGTAGTTGTTCCTAACTGGACCGAATCATTGTGTAGCTACAATATAAGATGGAACGAAATCTGAGGGATAAAGTGAACGTTACAACCTTTTCTTTTTGGCTGACCATGAGGGGACTAGGAACAAGGTTATTCTAAATTATCTAGACACACTCAAGTGATTGAAGTGATTGTAAAATATGTCTTTATTGAGATAACGTATTATATGATTATTTTTTTATATATGGAAACAGCAACTTAAGAAGCTTTTTTTGCATTATGATCTCCAACAACATGGCTGATAGACCAACTGAGAGGGAGTTTTGTGTAGTTCATGGCGGCTCGACTACATTTCCACAATTAGATTTTTAGATTAGAGATTAGATTAGTTTTCGTTCCATAGATCCGTGTTGAGGAGATCCTCGTGCATGTGGAACATGACACCCTTTTTTTGTTTTTTATTTTTTTAAGCTGAAATAGCAATACTAATAGTATAAATATACACAACACATCATTTGTTTCTATTAAAAAATTCGTCAATGGAGTACAAGGAGTTGGCCACTAGTAAGTCTTTCAGGCTCCTTTTAAACTGATCTCTATTTGTAACTAAATTTTTTATGCGTGCTGACAAATTATTGAAGATGAGTGTTCCTGAGTAGTGGACCCCGTTTTGAACTAAAGTAAGTGCTTTTAAGTCCTTGTGTAGATCATTTTTGTTCCAGGTATTGTATGTATGAACTGAGCTGTTTGTTGGAAAAAGAGATATATTATTTAGGACAAATTTCATTAAGGAGTAAATATACTGAGACGCAGTAGTTAGTATACCCAGTTCTTTGAAGAGGTTTCTACAAGACGTCCGTGAGTTTACTCCACAAATAATACGTATTACACGCTGTTGGACTTATGGAATGGAAGTAGGCAAAGTATGCAAGCTTTTTCACTTTTATGTCGCCTATGTCTGCTAACACTCGTCATGAGTACTGTATTCAATGTTACTTATTCATCAGGAAGATGAAGATGACATCTGTATTAGGTGAGTGGACAATACGAAAGGACAAATTTTCATCGATACTACCACCAAATCAGTTGCAGGGGACGAGGGATTTTCCCGTTTCCCTAAAGTTTTTTATATTTTGTATCGATAAAATCATAAACCATATTAGACCGTGCAGCAGTTGTCAGCAGACTTAAAGCACATGCTGCAAGGGACAATGTGAAGCTCTAGTAGCGTTTTCAACTTAAGTGTAAGGTAGAATACATCTGTAGGCTTCCACGATAAATCAGTTAATTAGTCTACTAATGGTGGCAACTATGAGTGTACGTTCAGCTTAAATAATTGCATGAAATGCAGTCTTCAGTTTAATGTGACTGTGGGAGTCCTTTGAAAGAGTAACCGCTGGCATTAACAGAAACATGTATGCTCTGGATAAAAGAGCATCGGTTCGAAACAACGTACAGGACAGGATAGCAACATTAAGACAGCAGGTCGATACCAGAGCTGGAAAATTGAAGAGCGGTGTCAATATGCAATCTATTGTTTGTGCTGTTCTCGGTGTCCAGCCGGGTGCAGCCGTCATCGTAACATGATGTTTAGACAGCGTACGTTGCCGTCATTTTACGGTGATACCACTAGGATGAGCGTTTTCGCTACATGCCACATCCTTTGCCGCGTGATCGTTCTCCACCCCTTCCCCCAATACCCGGTCGCAGGACGCGTCGGGTGGAGTGGTGGGGGGACGGAATCGCTGAGGCCTGGGCGAGTACGTCGGTCCATCAGAGTTTCTGTAGCCCTCGTCGGGGGCGGAAGTGGCTCCCGGACGACGCTGCTATTTTACTTACCTCAGCGCTGGGTCCCAAGGTCTGCTTAGGGTATAGCCCCAGTCTTGTCGATCAGCCTGTGAGCTACTCGAATTTTAATAGCGACCTTCACCACACCGTCCTAAAGCGACGAGCTCTGTCTGAACACTTCTGGAAGTGGTAGGGAGAGATCACGATAGAAAGGAGGCGGGACGTACTGAAGTCACTCTTTCTAAAGGCATCACTTGAAGATGACAGCAGGGTGCGCTCTCTGAATATCGTATTACGAAGACGACTTCACCCAGTTGGACACCCGCGGATAGTACAAATATTCAATTCGCCGGAAAAGTTTAAGATCACAGACTATACAATTTATTGTTTGGGCTGGTCATGTAAAAGCTTAACAGACAAGAATACTGGTAGAAAGTGCTCTAAATGATTTTCAATTAAAAAAAATGGTTCCAATGGCTCTGAGCACTATGAAACTTAACATCTGAGGTCATGGCCCCCTAGAAGTTGTTGTTGTGGTATTCGCCGACCAGAGTGGCCGAGCGGTTCTAGGTGCAACAGTCGGGAACCGCCCGACCGCAACGGTCGCAGGAAGTTGATTCTGAAAGTATTTGTATGGAGTGTAGCCATGTATGGAAGTGAAAAATGGACGGTAAATAGTTTGGACAAGAATAGAATAGAAGCTTTCGAAATGTGGTGCTACAGAAGAATGCTGAAGACTAGATGGGTAGATCACGTAACTAATGAGGAGGTATTGAATAGAATACGGGGAGAAGAGGAGTTTGTGGCACAACTTGACAAAAAGAAGGGACCGGTTGGTAGGACACGTTCTGAGGCATCAAGGGATCATCAATTTAGTATTGGAGGGCAGCGTGGAGGGTAAAAATCGTAGAGGGAGACCAGAGATGAATACATTAAGGAGATTCAGAAGGATGTAGGTTGCAGTAAGTACTGGGAGATGAAGAAGCTTGCACAGGGTAGAGTAGCATGCAGAGCTGCATCAAACCAGTCTCAGGACTGAAGACCACAACAACAACAATAAGACAGGGATATAGTTTTTCGCCTGTGCTGTGGAATCTACGCAACGAAGAAGCAGCGACAGAAACAACAGAAAGCTGCAGGCGCGGTGGTGCGACTGACCTCGTCGGGCGGCGGCGCGGCGCCGGGCGCGGGCGCGGGCGCGCAGTCGTCCTCGTCCTCGCTCTCGGCGCAGTCGGTGTGTCCATCGCAGCGCCACGACGGCGGGATGCAGGCGCACGTCTTCACGCACGTGTACTGGCCCGCGCGGCACACGTCCGTGCACGGGTACACCTCCTCGTCCTCCACCTGCTCCTCCTGCGGGCAGCGGCCAGCAGCGTCAGCGGTAGGCGACGGAGGAGAAGGGTGGCAGGAGTTATCCATCGAACTACAGACCTATATCATTGACGTCGGTTTGCAGTAGGGTTTTGGGGCATATACTGTGTATGCAAACATTATGAATCACCTCGAAGGGAACGATCTATTGATACGAATCAGCATGGTTTCAGAAAACATCGCTCTTGTGCAACGCAGCTAGCTCTTTATTCGCACGAAGTAATGGCCGCTATCGACAGGGGATCTCAAGTTGATTCCGTATTTCTAGATTTCCGGAAAGCTTTTGACACCGTTCCTCCCAAGCGACTTCTAATCAAGCTGTGGGCCTACGGGGTATCGTCTCAGTTGTGCGACTAGAATCGTGATTTCCTGTCAGGAAGGTCGCAGTTCGTAGTAATAGACGGCAAATCATCGAGTAAAACTGAGGTGATATCAGGTGTTCCCCAGTGAAGTGTCCTGGGACCTCTGCTGTTCCTGATCTATATAAATGACCTGGGGGACAATCTGGGCAGTTCTCTTAGGTTGTTCGCAGATGATGCTGTAATTTACCGTCTAGTAAGGTCATCCGAAGACCAGTGTCAGTTGCAAAGTGATTTAGAAAAGATTGCTGTATGGTGTGGCAGGTGGCAGTTGACGCTAAATAAAGGAAAGTGTGAGTTGATCCACATGAGTTCCAAAAGAAATCTGTTGGAATTCGATTACTCAATAAATAGTACAATTCTCAAGGCCGTCAATTCAATTAAGTACCTGGGTGTTAAAATTACGAACAACTTCAGTTGGAAAGACCACATAGATAATATTGTGGGGGAGGCAAGCCAAAGGTTGTGTTTCATTGGCAGGACACTTAGAAGATGTAACAAGTCCACTAAAGAGACAGCTTACACTACACTCGTTCGTCCTCTGTTAGAATATTGCTGCGCAGTGTGGGATCCTTACCAGGTGGGATTGACGGACTACATCGAAAGGGTGAAAAAAGGGCAGCACGTTTTGTATTATCACGTTATAGGGGAGAGAGTGTGGCAGATATGATACGCGAGTTGGGATGGAAGTCATTAAAGCAAAGACGTTTTTCGTCCCGGCGAGATCAATTTACGAAATTTCAGTCACCAACTTTCTCTCCCGAATGCTAAAATATTTTGTTGAGCCCAACTTACATAGGTAGGAATGATCATCAAAATAAAATAACAGAAATCAGAGCTCGAACAGAAAGGTTCGGGAGTGGAATGGTAGGGTGATAGTATGATTGTGGTTCAATGAACCCTCTGAGAAGCACTTAAATGGGAATTGCAGAGTAGTGATGTAGATGTAGATGTAGATGTAGATGTAGATGCAGATGTAGGAGGCGCTTTCTACTCCCTCTTGCTACCTTCCGAAATTATGCTCCACGCGATACTTCTACTACTCCCGTAAAATATCTTCGAGATATGAGCGGCTGCGGGGAAATAGGCGCCTCTACCATCTATTTTATGTTACAGAGCAATCGGCGCTACCAACGAACAGCAGAATACACAGTGTCCCAGTTCAATAGGGATACTTTGTACGAAATTCCAAACTTCAGTGTTATTTTGTGGTGAATTGCGTCGTTGCGGTGCTTGAAATTTCAATAGCAGCTGTGCACGAAGTGCGACAATAAAGTAACGAGTTATAATAAAAAACAATTTTGCTTACAGTTTTAGTCAAGTTCAGTGTTGTCCCCTTCAAAGAAATTCGCTCCTGATTGCACACACTTTTTTTGCCATTGATGGTAACATTTCTGGAACTTATTTTCTATAATATCCACCAAGAATCTCGTCACAGCTTTTTGGACATCTTGTGTTGCTTGAAAATAGTGTCCTTTGACCGCCGTTTGGACTCTTGGAAACAGAAAAAAGTCGCACAGAGCGATATCTGCTGAATAATGTGGCTATGGTAACACTGAAATTTGTCTGAGGTTAAAAATTTCCTGTACTGATAGAGTAGTATGGGATGGCGCACTATCGGGATGCAGAATCCAGTTATCAGCAATGTTGGCACAGACACGGAGAACTCTTTTACAAAATCTTTCTAAAATTTCTTCTTAGTAATATTGGTTAACTGTTTGTCCAGCAGGCACCCCTCTTTATAAAAACTTCCCTTGGAATCAAAGAAGCACACAAGCATGCATTTCATTTTTTACTTTGACATGCGAGCTGTTTTTGGTCTGGGTGATCCCTTTCAGCACCATTGCTAACTTTGCCCTTTTGTCTCTGGATCGTACTGAAAAAAACAACTTTTATCACCAGTGATAACACGGCTCAACAATTCTGGATTCATTTCTGTTTGCTCTAACAGATCGGCTGCCACATTTTTCCTGTTGTGGTGTGAGATTTTTGGGGACGATTTTTCCACAAATCTTTCACTCACATCTTGATGTTCAGTTCTTCTGCAATCATTATCACAAATAACCTTCGATCACATCGTACGAGTTTGCACACCCTGGCAAAGTTGACATCCGTCCGTGAGGTTGATCGTCGTCCACTGCGGTCTTCATCTTCAACATTCGTTCTGCATTGGTTAAAACGAAAAACTTGAGCTCTTGACATAACGTCCTCTCCAAAAGCCTTCTGAAGCTTACCGTAAGTTGTCGTCGCTTTTTCGCCCAGTTTAACGCAAAAAGAAATGGCATACCGTTGCGCAGTATTGTCTGGTTCCATTTCCATGACGAGAGACACAAACACGCGTTAACTTATTACAGCACAACTCACGACTGAGCAGTTGCATCGACGTGCCGCTTGGAAAGGAGCACCTTATAGACCAAGGTCAAAGATATTGTGCCTACGCAAGCCTGTATGGTTGCCACATCTTGCGCAGAAAATCATTCTCATTACTTTATTGTCGCACCTCGTAGACAGTCAAAGCAGGCGTCCCGGCTGTGGATGTAACAGTATGTGTCTGTTGACACAAGTAAAATGGCGATGGAGCAATGAAGCAATATCAATTTTTGTTCAATTATCGTAACATTCTATAAACTTTATATACAATTTTTAAAAACTTTTAAAATTTATATGTATATTGTTTCAGTCGCACTTAATGTTATAATTTTTTTTGCGAAGTGATGACCAGTTTCGGGAGCTTAACTACTATCTTCAGACCAAATACACTCACCGTATAGAAGACCACTGCATTCTCCATAGTATTCTTATTTTAAATTAGCATTAATTAGTTAAATTATCGAAATTGGTCATCACTCTTTAAAAAAATATTTAATGCTAAATGCAATTGAGACCCGCCCCAGCTGACTTCTGATTGTTCTCCAAATTGAATTTGGCATAAAAGGAGACCGCTACCAGCAGTTAACGACATTCGACAGAACTATACACCAGTACTACAAGCAAATCCAAAAAAAGGACTTTTGTGACTGTCACAAAACATTTTTAAAATGATTGCAGCTGTGTACACACATAGTGGCAGACTATTTTGAGAACATTAATCTTGACTTTTATTTCTCACAGACACAGTCATAATGGAACTGGGATATACTGAAAAGGAAAAAGTTGCAATTTCACTCAACACACATCAGGGCGATACTTCATGGTAAAAGTCAGTGGCTGTCTCCCACGGGAACATAATGGCAAGCGCCACGTAAAATGGCTGGTTCTAAGAGGGACTTCAGCACTTATTCAGAGATTACAGCCACTTTTGACGACTTGCATGAAAACTCAGATGATCTCAGTGATAGTCGTATTTCTGACCACGATCCTGAGCACATTCCCCATGACTCAGATGACTCAGTGCTACATAAATTTGTAAATCCGTTGTATCTAGTACGTTTCACGAACGTAATGGTAAGTGTATGTCCATACCATTACGTTTCTGAAATGCGTGAAATATGAGGTTATCACTGAATAGCTACTGTTGAAGGCTTGATGGTGTGTATATGCATAATTCTTCATTTATATACTTGCAACGAGTTTAAGCTGGTAGGGGTACATTGCCGCTCTTATGTCGAGAGCATTAATAAAACACACGAACACAGTTTCTAAAAAATAAAATTGAAAGTCTCTAAAAGTTTTTACAATTATTAAAACATGCTTTAATAAGCTGAAGATTTTAAATGATTTTCCTTTTTTTAAAAAAAATACATCAAGCCCTCGATTTCCCGCATGTGGATTGCCCGGTTTGCGGATCCTCCGAGCACAATTCACTGATTTCAGCAAAGAAAAAGAAACAAAGCCTGAAGTATTTTGTTATAGCGAACATTTTTGTTTAGAATACGAATTTTTGGTTCTATCGACGTGCATGACGAAAACATCCGCGAGTGGTTAAATAGCGATGCCTATGAAGAGGGTTTTGAGCAGTTACGTGACGCGGATATCCACACATATTTCAAAAATGTATGTATGTACGTACATATGTGTGTGTGTACGCGCGCACGCGCGCGCGCGCGCGTGTATGTGTGTGTGTGTGTGTGTGTGTGTGTGTGTGTGTGTGTGTGTGTGTGTGTTCCACATCCCCTCCTAAATCACTGGACCAATTTCAACCAGACTTGGTACGCAGATTTCTTACTGTCAGGCAACAATCGTTTGGAGCTAAGAACCAGTCACCTATCATAGTTTAGGAGATATGATGTAATTAACAATGAGTTGCGTGAAAAACTGCCGCATCATATATGACGTTTAAATGTATTACTTCTGTGCTACCAACTGTGTTCGCAATAAATTTCGCAGTTAGTATCCCCATATGTCGCTAGGTGCATCTACATCTACACCTATATCAACGTGACTACTCTGCAATTCACACTTAAGTACTTGGCAGAAGGTTCACTGAATCACATTAGACTATCTCTCTATCTTTACACTTTCAAACAGCACGCGGAAAAAAGTAACACTTAAATCTTTCCGTGCAAGCTCTGATTTCTCTTATTTTATTGTGATATTCATGTTCTAAGGAATGACGAGATACGATTTAAGTTCTCTAGCTCTATAGATAACAGCAATAAGGAATAGCGCAGTAGACAACACAGTTGAAGAGGAATGGACGTCTCTAAAAAGGGCCATCACAGAAGTTGGGAAGGAAAACATAGGTACAAAGAAGGTAGCTGCGAAGAAACCATGGGTAACAGAAGAAATACTTCAGTTGATTGATGAAAGGAGGAAGTACAAACATGTTCCGGGAAAATCAGGAATACAGAAATACAAGTCGCTGAAGAATGAAATAAATAGGAAGTGCAGGGAAGCTAAGACGAAATGGCTGCAGGAAAAATGTGAAGGCATAGAAAAAGATATGATTCTCGGAAGGACAGACTCAGCATACAGGAAAGTCAAAACAACCTTTGGTGACATTAAAAGCAACGGTGGTAACATTAAGAGTCCAACGGGAATTCCACTGTTAAATGCAGAGGAGAGAGAGCAGATAGGTGGAAAGAATACACTGAAAGCCTCTATGAGGGTGAAGATTTGTCTGATGTGATAGAAGAAGAAACAGGAGTCGATTTAGAAGAGATAGGGGATCCAGTATTAGAATCGGAATTTAAAAGAGCTTTGGAGGACTTACGGTCAAATAAGGCAGAAGGGATAGATAACATTCCATCAGAATTTCTAAAATCATTAGGGGAAGTGGCAACAAAACGACTATTCACGTTGGTGTGTAGAATATATGATGTGGCGACATACCATCTGACTTTCGGAAAAGCATCATCCACACAATTCCGAAGACAGCAAGAGCTGACAAGTGCGAGAATTATCTCACAATCAGCTTAACAGCCCATGCATCGAAGCTGCTTACAAGAATAATATACAGAAGAATGGAAAAGAAAATTGAGAATGAGCTAGGTGACGATCAGTTTGGCTTTAGGAAAAGTAAAGGCACGAGAGAGGCAATTCTGACGTTACGGTTAATAATGGAAGCAAGGCTAAAGAAAAATCAAGACACGTTCATAGGATTTGTCGACCTGGAAAAAGCGTTCGACAATATAAAATGGTGCAAGCTGTTCGAGATTCTGAAAAAAGTAGGGGTAAGCTATAGGGGGAGGCGGGTCATATACAATATGTACAACAAACAAGAAGTAATAATAGGAGTGGATGATCAAGAACGAAGTGCTCATATTAAGGAAGGTGTAAGACAAGGCTGTAGCCTTTCGCTCCTACTCTTCAATCTGTACATCGAGGAAGCAATGATGGAAATAAAAGAAAGGTTCAGGAGTGGAATTAAAATACAAGGTGAAACGATATCAATGATACGATTCGCTGATGAATTGCTATCCTGAGTGAAAGTGAAGAAGAATTAAATGATCTTCTGAACGGAATGAACAGTCTAATGAGTACACAGTATGGTTTGAGGGTAAATCGGAGAAAGACGAAGGTAATGAGAAGTAGTAGAAATGAGAACAGCGAGAAACTTAACATCAGGATTGATGGTCACGAAGTCAATGAAGTTAAGGAATTCTGCTACCTAGGCAGTAAAATAACCAATGACGGACGGAGCAAGGAGGACATCAAAAGCAGACTTGCTATGGCAAAAAAGGCGTTTCTGGCCAAGAGAAGTCTACTAATATCAAATACCGGCCTTAATTTGAGGAAGAAATTTCTGAGGATGTACGTCTGGAGTACAGCATTGTATGGTAGTGAAACATGGACGGTGGGAAAACCGGAACAGAAGAGAATCGAAGCATTTGAGATGTGGTGCTATAGACGAATGTTGAAAATTAGGTGGACTGATAAGGTAAGGAATGAGGAGTTTCTACGCAGAATCGGACAGGAAAGGAATATGTGGAAAACACTGATAAGGAGAAGGGACAGGATGATAGGACATCTGTTAAGACATGAGGGAATGACTTCCATGGTACTAGAGGGAGCTGTAGAGGGCAAAAACTGTAGAGGAAGAGAGAGATTGGAATACGTCAAGCAAATAATTGAGGACGTACGTTGCAAGTGCTACTCTGAGATGAAGAGGTTAGCACAGGAAAGGAATTCGTGGCGGGCCGCATCAAACCAGTCAGTAGACTAATGCCCGAAAAAAAAATTTCATGTCTTCCTTTGTAGGCTGGCGCCAACAAAATATTTTCAAATTCGGCTGAGAAAGTTTCTGACTGAAATTTCGTGAAAAGATCTCACTGCAACGAAAAAACGCCTTGATTTTCTTGATTTTTATGATTGTTACCCCAGCGCGCGTATCATATCCTTGATGCTGTCTTCCCTGTTTCACAGTGTTACAGAACTAACTACCCTTGTTAGCTTTCGGTGTCCTCCACCAGTCTTATTTGAAAAGGATCCCCCACTGCGCAATACTCCAGAAGAGCACGAGGTAGCGGCGTGTTGGCCGTCTCTTTAGTAGATATGTTGCCACTCCAAATGTTCGCCTTCCACACAGCATTTTCTTTGTGATACTTCCAAGAATTCGATTACAGCAGTTTGCTTGTAACCAGTATCTTCCGTAGACGCTATTTTGATCGTTAACTAGGACTCTGCGGTCTGTGTGAACTGTTCGAAACTTCGCACAGTCCAGAAGAAACGTCAATTCTGAAACACCCAAAAGGACGTTTTTTACAGATAAGAAGGTCGTCCAGAAAGCAAGTTCCGACCGGTCGTGAAATGGAAACCACAATGAAAATCAAAAATGTTTTATTTGCAACAGTTAGCTATACTTTCCATCCAACATAGATAGTCGCCGCTCCGACTTAGCCTTTCGTCATAGCGTTGTAGCAACTATATAATACCCTCGTCATAGAAGGCAGCCGCCTGTGCTTTTCGACAATTCTCCACACTGGTCTGCAGCTCGTTTATGTCATCAGGGATGAAAATCAGAGGGAGGCACGTCCGGGTTTACGGTGAATGATCAAACACTTCCCACGGAGAACGCTGCAGGAGCGTCTTCATTGTCCGACGCAGTGTGCAATCGAGAATTGTCATGAAGAAGAAACAGCATGACAGCTGCGCTATGTGGGGTTGCATGAAATCAGGCACAATCTCTCGGCAGGTACCCATACGTGGCGGGAGACACTATTTTCTAGGCATCTTTACGTGTTCACTGTGCTCTCAGAACTGCGAAGTGCAGCGTGACGCTGTCGACGGGCGTACTAGAGACACTGCCCAACACGTCTGTGGAAAGCTTCCTCAGATTTTCACTGTGGTTTCCATTGCGCGACACATCGCAGCTCACCTTCTGAACACCCCTCGTATATCAACGGCTGTAAAATAAAATAAATTTGGGCATTATTATTGAGCGACCCTCAACCGTTCATCGTCAGGTGAATATAAGTGCTTTTTTATGCACAGCTTTTCATTAACTTGTAGCGCCGTCTTTCAATGGCCATGACTAGAAAAGCACAATGTGAGCATTGAAATATAGGGCCACAAGTTAATTCGAAAGTCGTATATGACTTCAAAAAGTAAATTATACGTTATTATGATAGGCCACGTAGCTTACAATGACCTCTGCAACTCTACAAAAGTTTATCATGGTACCACACATAGGTCAGGAGATATTACGTCATAAACACGGGGACACGTGAAAAAATACATCATACATTAAGTTTTAATTCGTTTATTCTTTTCTACTAAGACACACCTAAAGCTGAGTCAATTTTTGGAAATCCCTGACATCTGGCAGTGGTTTTGACAGCTTTCAACTGCAAGGCGCAAACGGTTTTAGAGGAAAACAGTTGTCTTATAGAGCCATCAAGAGGCATTGCCATAGCTACGTTTACAAAATCGCATTGCAGACACGCGAAGCACCTGCGGCCAGCGTACCGAAACTGTCAGGGGTTATGCTTCTTAATCGGAATGTTGTACTTATAAATCTGCAAATTATGCATAATTCCAGGTAAGACCGTTCCAAAATTTGAAATGTGTTTTCACGCACACATGAAAACAAAATTCTTTCGATATCTCATTACAAACGCAGTTGATTTTTTTGTTTTCGTTTCCAGTAGGAAATTGGCAAAGTGAAATGTCGTGTTTTTCAGGTAGTAGTGGATATTTCTGAAGAGTAAGAGAGGGAATACAAATCCAGGTGCGTATAGGAACCTGGTATCACGCACTCAGAGGCACTGAAATTCATTGATATGTTATTAGACTATGCAGGTCAAAGGATCAATTGAACTTTTCTCTATCACTAGTTGCCATTGAATAGTGACGTAAGGATGTTGTATCAAATGAGAAATGTGGCTTGTTTTGTAAATACAGGAATAAGCAGTTTCCGGTAAAAATTTGTTAAGATTATCCGCGTTTTTAGTTTCGTATTATGCTGGGCAATCAGGAGCTTGCTGTACAGTCAATTGACAACAGTCTTTGTAAAAACGAAGCGCTTCGCTTTACTGAAATTACAGAACATTAGTATATGGGAAGAGTTGTTGGGCGAAGAGTATTTTAAAAACAATGTGGGATGGAAGATTGGGTGGAGCCCGAACCAAGCTTTTGGAAAGTGGCAGAGGAAGGAGAGTGTATGTGTTTGTGTGGTCGGGGGGGGGGGGGGGGGGGTTATGGAGAGGAGAGGAGTGTTCTGTGAAAGTTGGAAGGATGGGTAGATCACGGGGGGTTTCATGGTCAGGTGGTGGGAAATGGGTGGGCGTGATTGTGAAGGCGTGGGGGAGGAGAAAGCTTATCGTGCAATGTCATGTGGCCCTTTTCTCATCGGTGAAAGTAGGCTGTTTTCGGACAGCTATGTAAGGTTTACTATAGTTACAAGCCTTAGGTATGTAACAGTATTGTATCCCAAGTACGGTGCTTCTTGTAGTAGTAATTATTACAGTTTAGGAAAATGAAAGTGAGGACTGTACGTGGTCCTTCTAGCGGCTTGACATCAACTTTCATGCTCTATATTTACCTGCGAGTATTATAATGGGTTATCCGTAACTGTCGACTGTAAAGCTCGACTCTATACTAAAAAATAAACCAAAAGTGTCAGTATAACTTACTGCCGGAAACGCTTTCCTGTGAGATAATACGGCAATGGACAGTTAGCATAAATTGCGTTTTCAGTCAACACAATTACCATTTTTGGGACGAAGAGAATCACACGCCATCTTGGAGATCCATTCTCAGCATCAGTTCTCCGTCTACGTTTGGTCGGGAATCGTTATTGACAGCCTACTCGATCTGTTTGAGCTACTGGGACAACAAAGAGACGTCAATTACTTGCATTTTCTTCCGACCATCCTCCGTGATCTACTGGAGAATGTTCCGCTTGCAGCGCGACAGAGGGTGTGACTGCTTCATAATGGACTCCTTTACATTATCAGCGCGCTATGGTCCGCTATTTGAATGAACATTATCCCAGGAGGTGGACTGGACGTAACGCACCTATTGTGTTGTCAGCACGGTCCCCCGATCTCATCACTTCTGGCTGTGGGCCACATGAAAGAGCTTGTGTATTGCTAGCTGCATAACACAAGATCTGTGGAATGCAATAGTGACTGCTGACAATACGACCTGGGGTATCCTATAGATTTTCCGACGCGTGCGATAGCGATCGTGTACAAGGGCAGAACTATGCAGGGTGAGTCACCTAACGTTACCGCTGGAAATATTTCGTAAACCACATCAAATACTGACGAATCGATTCCACAGACCGAACGTGAGGAGAGGGGCTAGTGTAATTGGTTAATACAAACCATAAAAAAATGCACGTAAGTATGTTTTTTAACACAAACCTACGTTTTTTTAAATGGAACCCAGTTAGTTTTATTAGCACATCTCAACATATAAACCAATACGTAATCAGTGCCGTTTGTTGCATTGTAAAATGTTAATTACATCCGGAGATATTGAAACCTAAAGTTGACGCTTGAGTACCACTCCTCCGCTGTTCGATCGTGTGTATCGGAGAGCACCGAATTACGTAGGGATCCAAAGGGAACGGTGATGGACCTTAGGTACAGAAGAGACTGGAACAGCACTTTACGTCCACATGCTAACACCTTTTTATTGGTCATTTTCACTGACGCACACTTACATTACCATGAGGGGTGAGGTACACGTACACACGTGGTTTCCGTTTTCAATTACGAAGTGGAATAGAGTGTGTCCCACTGGAAACGCGTCTACGTATGTGATATCAGCATGATGGTGCACCTGCACATTCCGCAATTAACACTAGACTGGCCCTTGACAATATGTTCGACGGGCATTTCATAGGACGTGGAGGACGCATAAATTGGCCAGCCTGTTCTCCTGATCTTACACCTCTGGACTTCTTTCTGTGGGGTACGTTAAAGGAGAATGTTTACCGTGATGTGCCTACAACCCCAGAGGATATGAAACAACGTATTGTGGCAGCCTGCGGCGACATTACACTAGATCTACTGCGGCGTGTACGATATTCATTACGACAGAGATTGCAATTGTGTGCAGCAAATGATGGCCACCACATTGAACATCTATTGGCCTGACATGTCGGGACACACTCTATTCCACTCCGTAATTGAAAACGGAAACCACGTGTGTACGTGTACCTCACCCTTCATGGTAATGTACATGTGCGTCAGTGAAAAAGACCAATAAAAAGGTGTTAGCATGTGGACGTAATGTTCTGTTCCATTCTTTTCTGTACCTAAGGTCCAACCCCGTTCCCTTTGGAACCCTACATAATTCGGTGCTCTCCGATACACACGATCTTCATAACTACCTCCTTGTCTCTTTTGATCCGTTGTGGACGCGGGACAGCGGCTTCTGAAATATTTGACGACAGCCGTACAATTTGAGAAGTTATTTTATTTTCATTACTAGTTTCGCCAATTTAGCATGCCAATATTATGCCCCTTATGCGCGTCATGAATAGACATTCGAACTCATCGATACTGGCATATTGAGAGCTATCAGTACGTGGACATTGTGAATTTGTATTTCAAGTGCTTTTTTCGAAGACTTGATAGTTGCCCTTTCCCAAGGTGGCTTCCATCAACTCCCCCTCCCAGATGATGCCCTCTCTCCCTCCATCTATCCCACCTATCAACTCTGATCCCCAACCCCCCTCCTTTCCTCCATCCTTTCCCTGGGCTCCCTCCTCCCCCCTTCCATCCTGTTTTCTCCCCACCAAAACTCTCCTTACCTACCTTCTCCTCTCCCCCCTCAGAGTCCTTTTGTATTCCCCTCCTCTGCCTTCCCCACCCCCTGTCGCATCTGACCAGCACTTTTCACCCCTCTTATGGGTCCTCATCCTCCATCGGCTCCTTTCCCGCCTCCCCCCCCCCCCCCCTTCGCTTTTCCTCTCCTTCCCTCCTTTTTTATCTTTCCATCATCTGTCCGGTTTCCCCCCACCTGCTCTCAGCTGTGGTATGTCACATTTACCAACTTTTTAGTGCAGTGTTTCAGTGACTGTTGTTCGTCTTTCTCGTGTTGCAAACAGAAACCATGCTGTCGCTAGGTGTGAATTTTATATCTTTTGCGAACAGAAACCAGACTGTCGCCTTGTTTTTTAATTGTCGGTCTATTGTTTTACCTGTCTGCTTCGTATGTATTTTATCATCCCTCTGTTATTTGTTTTAAGTTCCACGATTTTTTTCGCCATGTTACTCTTTAAGTCTCCCATTTTATCGCCTGTTTTTATTATTTATTCTCTTCATATTTTTAACAAAGTCTGTAGGCTGAAAAGCGGCATACTACGCTGCTGCCAGCCCGCCCCCTTCGGGGGGAAATTAAATTTAATAAAGAAAAGAAAGCCCACTTTTATAGTGTTTTCTGTTCTCCCTAGATCCGATGATGGCGGCTTTAGTTTCACCGAAATCATGGAGTAAAAAGTATTCCTGCGATCTTGGCTACCAGTTTATTGTTTTACAAGCATCTAGATCGCTCCCACATGAGCACAATGTGCTCTCTACAATGAGGTTTTTACTTCGAAATTTAAGTATAGGTAATGCAGGGAAATGATTCCTTGTTTTAGTCTATCGTGGACACTTCGTTAATTGGTTTGTATATGCAGTTTCTGTGCTAGTTTGCAACGGAGGGATTTTAGTGAGTTAATTAACCAGATACGGTGGTTGTGAATGGCGAGTTGGTGTTATCCTGATCCAGAAAAGTTGTAATCACTCGTAGCGAGGGGTGAGGTGACAAGCCGTCGGCACACGGACCGTGCTGTCGACGTTAACGTTGAGTGTGCCGAGTTCAAAGTGCTGCTGAACGCTCAGGAACGATGCGACTTGTGCATACGGTACATGGGCCCCACCGTGGTATAGGCGATCGCAACGCACTTCAGCGACAGTTGGGATGTTTCTAGTTCGTAAATCACACTGTTTACTCAACGGACCCGCGCAAATTTCCCACGTTAGCCCTAATCAAACGCACATTTCCTCCATCGTCCACTAAAAGAAAAGTACCATGTCCAATCAATAAGGACACAGGCTTATAGAAGTTTCATTAGAAACAGTGAGGTACAAATTTGGAATACTTCTCCGTATAAGAATAATAAATAATGTTTATTATTTCATCATTCCTACATTTTAGTAAAACCCCAAGGTCAGTCTTTCTTGATGACTGTTCCTACCCAGTAGCAGAATCTTTGTATTTGCAACATGTGAATTACGAACAATAAAAGGAGCAAAATGTCTTTATACAAGTAGGGCAAGCTGTCTAGTAGAGAAAAGCCAATCGAACAGAGTCACCCCTAGAAAAAGGTGAACTTATATTTACATAACACCAAATATTATAGTATATACTTATATTAAACTAATAATAAAGGATTAGAACCTAATAAAAACGCGAATGTTAGGAAAAAAATTTGGATGTGTCAAGCCGTGAACCACCGCCCTGAAAAACGACTCATTACTAGCAAGTGATCCTACGCATTACCCTAAATTAACGACACACAATTTGCGCCTAATCATAGTATGTTACCCCTTACTGAAAAACCTTAATCGTAGATATGTTACTAAATGAAATTTAATTATAACAAATTGTATCAAGAACTATGCGTTTTGAGTGGCTTTTCAGTGTGTCGCTGCCTTCATATAGCCTACTCTTATAATACCCAAGTTACAATAATTCTTTTGCCACGATTATGACGTTTCTCATTATTTTATTGGAACGAATCACACAGTTAACAACGGGTTTTCCTGTGATTCTCAGTTTCCTGGTGCTCAGAAACGGCATATATAAATATAGGCTTGAAATGAATGCCAATATGCAGGCGATCATTGTAGTCAAAACCACCCCTTCCTTCCGCCTCCTTGATTTCTATCTCACCATCTATGGCCGGCCTATCGCCCTCATCCCCACCCTTAAGTACCTGGGCGTCACCCTCAACTGTCGACTCTCCTGGACCCCCCATCTTCGGACAATCCAAGCCAAGGCACGCTCCCGACTCCATCTCCTCAAGCTCCTTTCCAGCCGTACGTGGGGTCTGGACCCCTCCACAATACTCCACACCTATAAATCCCTCATTCGTGCTATCCTTTATTACGCCCATCCAGCCTGGATCCTCGCCCCCCTACCTTTTATAAATTCCTTCAAATCCTTGAACGCCATGCTCTCCGCCACGCCTATGGCAACCGTCTCCCCTCCCCCACTTGGATCCCGTACGATCTCATTCTGTTCCCCCACCTCCTCCTTTTCCTTGAAAGGATACGGATCCTGTAGACCTCCCGCAAACTCAGTCCTCCTCACCCGCTTGTCTCACCCATCGTCTCCCACCCCCGCCCGCTGCGGCGCCTGTATTCCCACGTCCCAACTCTCCACCCTCCTTACCCTCTCCCAAGGTGGCTTCCGCCAGCTCCCCCTCCCTGATGATGTCCTCCTCCCCTCCATATACCCCTCCTATCAACTTTGATCCTCCCCACCCCCACTTCCTGTATCGTTTCCTTTAGGCACCCTCCCTCCCTTCTCTTTCCTTTTCCCCCATCCCCTTCCTCCACCCCTCTTCCCCCAGGCTTCTCCTCCCCCTTCCTCCCTCCCCCTATCTCCCCTGCCCATGGCATCTGCTCTCCCCTCTCCCTCTCCCACCCCCCCTCCTCCTCTCTTGGCAGGTCCCCAGACTCGTACACGGTCGCACGCCAGAGATCAACACCTCGTGTTTCTGTGTGTGCCGTCGTTTTGTGCTTAAGTGGTTCAGTGTTATTCGTTTTGTGCACCAACGTTCACGTGTGACACTTTTCGTCTATGTATGTGTCCAAGTGTCTGATCAAATTTTATCTTCGACTCTACGCCCTTGAACGGCTCCATGTATTTTAAACAGTGTTTGTCTCCGTTTATATGTCCACCATATTTTTTTCTCTAATTGTTTCCATTTGTATCTTTTGTGTTTCTCTGCGGCCAAAGAGCGGCGTAGTATGCTGCTGTAGGCCTGCCTGTAAACAGGTTTGAAAATAACAATAAAGAAAAACAAAACAAAAAAGAATGCCAATATGGCGCCTGACAACTCTGTACTGAAGAGAGAGACGGCGAGCGTGTGACGTAGGTGGCGTTGTGCCATCTCATCGGTCAACGCTCAGACGCACGCTCAGAATATCTGACATGCCAAATATTGCTCTGCAGGTTCGGAAAGACAGCCGAACGTGCTATTCCACGCTGTGACGTCTAAAAATCGGCACGCTCAACGTTCGGATGCACGATCCGTGAACCGACTGCTTTAGGCGGAGGGACTGACCTCGTTGTGGCGGATGTCGGAGTCGGGGCGCTCGGCGAAGTCTCCGTCGGCGTCGGCGCCCTGCGGCATGAGGCGCGGCGGCGGCAGCCTGGGGTATCCGCCGTGGCGCGAGACGGCGGGCCCGGGCACGAGGCGCGCGCGCAGCGCAGCCTCGTAGGAGGGCGGGTGGCGGTGGCGCGTCGCGGGCAGCACGGCCAGCCCGTAGCCGTGGCCGCGCGGCCGCTGGTAGCCCGGCGCAGCCCGCCCGGGCACGTACACCGGCCACAGCCCGCCGTACAGGTGCGCCGGCGGCGGCGGCGGCGGCGGCGGCAGCACGCGCACCGCGCCGCTGCCGTACATCCCCACGTGGCCTCCTGCACACAACAACCACCTGCTAAGGAACGCGTCGGTTGGCATCTGCCGTGTCAAACCCCTTCCGTACAAACCATTTTCGTGTACCAATCCACCACTCGTGGCAAGCGAGTCTACAGCAGCGCCCCTGCTGTTATATTACAAGACTGAGGCTCGTCTGCCACGAGTGGTCGTTTCGTTTACAAGTCAGCGTCAAAACTAAGTGTAGGGGAGAGCGGGACAATGTCGTACAGCGGGGTAATACCGTGCACCGCTTTATCCAGTTTCCCAGAGAGGGCAAAGGACGGTGCATGGTGCTGCCACATAGCGGAACTAACTACGGCGCAGACGTCTTCGACAATCGGTTTCAACTGATTTCGACTGTTTTCTTATAAAATCTGAAGATAATAAGTCTAGAGGTGAGCGAAACATGTAATAGCAACAATATTTAAAGTAGCTCTATTTAATCACGCATTTCTTGATCTTCTTTTAAACATCAAATGTTAGACGTTAAATTTCGTGATTGTTGGGTTAGAATTTAAAATGGCGAGTCATGTTGTCTCGGAGCAATACACTGCCCCAAGCACGGTATTGCCCCGTGGTGAACGGTATTTTCCTATATGGTAATTTCTTTTGGAATTTTCGTGAACTATATATTTGGATGTGTGTGTGTGTGTCATCTTACAAGTTTCCTTGTGTAGTGCATGTGACACAGCTGAAAACTGTATTTGCGACTTCTGCCATTAAAACAGGGGATAAATGTGTTCAGAGACAAGTTGACACCAAAACCTAATAATTTTGTTTTACCAGTAAAAGGATTTTCTGTATTTAGAAACTTTAATAAGTTGTAAAATTCATGTGTTTCTATTCTAAATAAATTCTGATTTTCGAATTTCTTAATTTCATTTATTTTTACAGAATTTTTGTCATTTTACGTGCAATGCTGTGTCATAAGATATATTGTGCGGTAGTACCCCACTCCTCGGGGTAATACCGTGCAATGTAACACTTTTGTAAAACAGCTGTAGGAACGTAAATCGATATAATATAGCAAATATGAAGTCATAAACGTGTGGGGCATTGATTTCTTGCCCAAACAAATGTGTTCAGCATTTCAATTGAGTTCGAAAAATGCGAAATATTTGAAAAAAGGCTTACGTGCACGGTATTTCCCCGCTCTCCTCTAATCATAACATGCAAGCTTTCACCGCCGGCGTCTTCATTAATTAAAACTTCGGGGCTGAATTGCCGTGATCCATATATAAAACTTCTTCTCCTTCCTGACGTTTCGTTGCCTACTGCGGGCAACATTTTCCGAGGTGAGTCGGCGACTGGCTGCTAGGAGCTGGTGGTCCCGCTTATACAGGGTGTTACCAAAAAGGTACGGCCAAACTTTCAGGAAACATTCCTCACACACAAAGAAAGAAAATATGTTATGTGTCAGGAAACGCTTACTTTCCATGTCGGAGCTCATTTTATTACTTCTCTTCAAATCACATTAATCGTAGAATGGAAACACACAGCAACAGGACGTACCAGCGTGACTTCAAACGCTTTGTTACAGGAAATGTTCAAAACGTCTTCCGTTAGCGAGGATACATGCATTCACCCTCCGTCGCATGGAATCCCTGATGCGCTGATGCAGCCCTGGAGAATAGCGTATTGTATCACAGCCGTCCACAATACGAGCACGAAGAGTCTCTACATTTGGTACCGGGGTTGCGTAGACAAGAGCTTTCAAATGCCCCCATAAATGAAAGTCAATAGGGTTGAGGTCAGGAGAGCGTGGAGGCCATGGAATTGGTCTGCCTCTACCAATCCATCGGTCACCGAATCTGTTGTTGAGAAGCGTACGAACACTTCGACTGAAATGTGCAGGAGCTCCATCGCGCATGAACCACATGTTGTGTAGTACTTGTCAAGGCACATGTTCTAGCAGCACAGGTAGAGTATCCCGTATGAAATCATGGCGGTGAATCGAGGAAGTACAGTACATACTGACGAAACTAAAATGAGCTCCAACATGGAAATCAAGCGTTTCCGGACACATGTCCACATAACATCTTTTCTTTATTTGTGTGTGAGGAATGTTTCCTGAAAGTTTGGCCGTAACTTTTTGAACACCCTGTATAGAGCGCTTAGATGGCGCCACCACTCGTCACGTGGTGATCACGAAATAGAATTTAGTGAGACAAACGTGATAGCTAGAACCTCGCATTTTTATACTCGCATGTATAGAGGAGCTATAGAGATCTAAAAGCACGGAAATAATTTTAATAGAAAAGAAGGAGGATTAAAACTAGACAAGATATGGCGGTCGACTTTGTACCAACGAAGTTACAATCGATTACCTGTAATCGAGAGAGATGGCACTATCCAGAGATAGTTTTAAAGTCGAAAGCACGTGACGAGTGGTGGCGCCATCTAAGCGCTCTATATAAGCGGGACCACCAGCGCCTAGCAGTCAGTCGCCGACTCATCTCAGAAGATGTTGCTCGCAGTAGGCAACGAAACGTCATGAAGGAGAAGAAGTTTTATATATGGACCACGGCAATTTACCCCGGAAGTTTTAATTAATGAAAACTGCGTGTGTTGTGAGAACTATTTCCTGAGCAGTTAAGCACTTGAACCGTGGTATTAAGGGTACGAGGGGCCATGTTTTTTACTATAAAATCAGTACATTCAGCTCTCCTAACGATCTGTTTTACGTAACCTGCAATACGTCTGTATCAGGGGCCGTATACAGACAGGTGACAAGCGCTTAATCGATATAAGTACCCTCTCAGAGCTATGGGAGACCGTTAGGAAACGGAACAGTACTGTAAAAAATACAAATAGGGAATGGCCATGAGTTAAATGATATTTTTGGACCAAGATGTCCCTCACTTCTGCCATACTTATCCAGATGCGTCCAATCTTTCTTTGTGTAATTGGCCGTGTAGTCATACAGGTTTTGGATGTCTCTGTAAGTTTATTCGATTTGTAGTATTTACGAATAATCTTTTGTATATGATTCAGAAATGTTGCCTTAAAAAGAGTGTTCACCATTGCAAACAACAAAATTAACAGGAGACATCAAAATTAGAACTGTGGAAGTAAAAACTTTCTGGAACATAACACTATGAAAACCCACTTAATATATAACACGCTGATGTTAATGTGCTAAAGTAGTTTATATAGAACGTTTGTAAAATAGGCCTAATACATCTTCGTATGCTTTACCAATTTTTTTGTGACTTTTGACAATGTGCTTCATGTCTCCACAGCGAACTCGCCAACAACATTGTTCTGTCATGTGGTGTTGCATAAAACGAAATCGGTAGAGGCAGCTGAATCACCCTGTATATTAATCTTTTCATTGGGTTGTATGCTGGAAAACCGTTAATTCTACGCTTCACATTTTGATATCGCCTGTCAATTTCTTTGCTTCTGACGGTGCAACACACTTTACAAGACAACGTTTCTGGATCATTTATGAAAGATTACTCGTAAATACTGTAAACGGAATAAACTTACAGAGACATTCAAAACCTGTATGGATACACCGCTAATTACAAAAAGAAAGACTGGAGTTACAGTATGGAAGAAGTACGGTATATGTTGGTCCGCCCGGTTAACCGAGCTTTCCGGAGCGGGAAGGAGCGCCTGGCCCCCGGCACGAATCCGCCCGGTGGACTTTTGTCGAGGTCCGGTGAGCCGGCCCGTCTATGGACGGTTTTTAGGCGGTTTTCCATCTGCCTCGGCGAATGCGGGCTGGTTCCCCTTATTCCGCCTCAGCTACAGTATGTCGGCGATTGCTGCGCAAACAAGTTCTCCACGTACGCGTACATCACCATTACCACGCAAATATAGGGATTACACTCGTCTAGTGTGAGACGTTTCCTGGAGGGGTCCACCGGGGACCGAACCGCACAGTAACCCTAGGTTCGGTGTGGGGCGGCGGAGGGGTGAAGTGGACTGCGGTAGTCGTCATGGGGTTGTGGACCACTGCGATTGCGGCGGTCGTTTCCAGGTCCCCAGTTAACATACGACGTACATACAACGGTATATATCTTGGTCCAAAAATAACATTTAATTCATGGCCAATCCTTACTTGTATTTTTTGCGGCACACAGTCGCCTAAACCTGTGAGAGCGAACTTACGTCGATTAAGTAGCTGTCGCCTGTCTGGTTATCGTTTCTGATACAGACATAGTGAGGATTGCATAAAACGGATCGGTAGGGGCAGCTGAATCACCCTGCGTGTACTAACGGAATGTAAGAACGAGCAATGATAACAGAGTTTATTAATGAGCAAAGCAAAATTCATAATTGATATTCTTGACAAAGATTGTAGTAAATTTCCACATTCCTCAAAAACTAAAAGAATAGGAAACGTATTGTTCATACGTTTTAAAGATCTACATTTATCTGACGAAGAAAATAGATTTTTACAAACACGTCGAACTATATTAAGACGTCAGCAAACAGTGCATTATTATTCCATCCTTTGTGTTTTAAAGATCTACATTTATCTGATGAAGAAAATAAATTTTTACAAATACGCCAAACTATATTTAGACGTCAGCGAAGAGTGCACTATTATTTCTTTCTAAATGCTGAAAAACAACACAAATAATTTTTCTCTTTAAATAAGTTCTTATTTATACATTGTGCAAGATTTATCTGTCTAGGTATTACAGAACGTAAATACCGTTTTTCCTTCAGACATTTCATCTGTTTTGTGGGAGAATACTAGTAGGAAAGATAAATGGGCTCTCGTGCAATCTTTGGAGTGTGTCAATAAAACAAAGTAAAAAATATGTTAAGAGGACTCGTAAGCACAAATCCATTACTGTAATAGTAGTGTTCTCGGCGGTAATCGGTTAACTTCCAGTGTCAGCACACGACGCCAAATTCCACCGCGTTTTTGCAGACTACAGCATTCTCAAGATTCAGAACTCTGCACTCGGCACAGTCACAGTCACGTACGTATCCCATAGGAGAAGTGGATGGTGGCTGATTTACACGCAAACCCTTTATGCACACTCACGAGTGGTCGATTTTGATCAGAACGTCTCTCGTGTAAAACAGGCTTAAGATCCCAAATTACGAGGGTGTCATGATAAATACTAACAGCAGGCAGCCATCACAGAGTTCCCCTCTCCGAGATGACAGTCTACGTTTACATTTATATCTAAACACATAATCAGAAGCCACAGTATGGTGCATGGCGCAGGATACCTTGTACTACTCCTAGTCAATCCCTTTCTTGCTCCACTCGCAAACGATGCGAGGGGAAAAGAACTTTTTATACGCTTCGATACGAGCCCTGATTTCTCTTGTCTTCGCGGTCCTTACGCTAGAACTATGTACACAACAGTAGAATCTTTCTTCAATGTGTCGCAAATTGTGGGTGTCTAAACTTTCTGAACAGTGTTCCGCGAATAGAAGCTCTTCTTGTCTCTAGAGATTCCCATTTGAGTCCAGAGAATATTTCCGTAATACTTACCTCTTGATCGAATCTACCAGTAATAAATCTAACAGCACTCCTCTGAATTGCTTCGATGTCTTCCTGTAATGCGACCTCGCGGGCATCCCAAGCACTCGAGCAGTACTCAAGAATGGGTCACACTAATGTTCTTTACGCTGTCTAATTTATACATGAGCTACAATTTCCTTGAATCACCCAACGCAATAATGTCGACCATTTGCCTTCCATACAACAAACCGTACATGCTCGTACTATTCCTAGTTGCCTTATGATATTTAATCAACATAACTGTTGTCAAGCAGCAAACCGCTAATACTGTATTCGAACATTATAGGATTGTTTTTCCTACTCATTTTCATTTATCTACATTTTTAGACATTCCTTTCGTCTGTGCCTTCGGGATTCCGTAGCGTCGCACCACATCCCACATGCGGGCGCAGCTAAAAGTCACACATTGGGTACTTTGAATTCTTTTTATCGAACAAGCCAATGTTCACTAATCCACAACAGTCGCAAAAAGAACAAGAAAGTAGCGAAAACTCCGTGCACAGTTCCTGGCTGATCCACCAGTACCGACCAACTACCGTTTCCTCCTCAGCCAATGGCGTCATTGGGTGTGGTATGGAGGGAAGCGGGGTCAGCACAACACTCTCCCGGTTGTTTTCAGTTTCCATGACCTGGAGCCACTACAAATTGGCCTAGTAGCTTCTCAATTGGCATCACTAGGCTGAGAGCACCTCGTTCCCGTCTTCCCACCAACCCGTGACCTCCGCATAGCAGTCAGTCGCGCTGGCCACTCAGCTACGCAGGCGGACTAAAACAAGAAAGTGTCTTAGATGAATTCGTCGCCCGCGCACTCGAACGCACTTCCGAATGCACTATAGCGTTTCTGCTCCGGAAAAATAACCTCATTGATCACGAAGGATCACTAACGCCAGACGTCCATAATAATAACCAGTTTAAAACGCAGACTTCGCCCCAGGTGGCCCACGACCTGCCAGTACAACCCAAAAAGGGCTGCCGGCCGACTCCTCTATCCCGCAACCTCCAGACCGCTATGAAGTCTAGCCCTTTCAGCCAATCAGAAACAGGAGCAGAATTTAGGCATTTTCATTCGCCATTTCCTGCTCCTGCCTATGGTCTCCGGTAATATTCTGCTCCCTGGCAGTTCTTTTACAAGTTTCTCTTAAGTAGTTGTCAGGAAGCACAGACCATCGTGAGAAACCACAAACCTGTAAGGCAGCAAAGTAGGCTCCAACTACAATCAATTTTTGAGGCTTAGGAAAAGACCGGCCCGCCAGCTCCAGATTCTCCTTGCCCCAGAACATGATCCAAACGTAGACAATAGCTAGTGGGAGGATTAACATACACAATTTTCCAATAAATAGAAATGCTGTCCAAGTCATTCTGTATCCTAATACAATCACTCAACAATGACACTTTCTTCCACACTACAACCTGGTCAGCAAAACTGCCGCTCATATTATCTCTCAGATCATGCATGTATACGCGGTGAATCACCTAAAGCTTGCACCGTAAATAATGTGGAAGTGGAAGGTGCTATTGATATGTGGTTTTCACTGAATGAATTGGTAGTCAGGGGCTCGTATTGTCAGGCAATCAGCGTATTGTAATAATATTTAGAACGTGTATACTTTGTGCAAACATACACTTTTTAAGTCGAACAGTGCCTACTGACATTAAAAAACGAAAGGTGGCGTAGATAAGAATGTCAGTGATGTTTGTTACATATTTCCAGTGCAAGTCCTTCTGGATACATCGTATTTTGAAAAGTTTCCACATCAACGCTTGTCAATACGTGTAGTAGAATACACTAAAGAACAACACAAGCGCGTACACTAGTTACGTCAAAGTTAGACAGCTGACCATCTCACATTGTGCTCAAAACGACTACCGGCAACAGCGGTACACTACTCCAGTCTGGTATGGAACGGGCGCTGCACACGTGATAGCATTTCAGTGGAGATATCCGAGCAGGCTGCAGTAATACGTCGTTCCATATCGACGGGTGTAGTTGATATGTCTTTGTAGACAACATCTTTCAGCTTTCTCCACAAAAAAATAAAAGTCTACAGGCATCAAGTTCGAGGAACGGGCTGGCTGAGGTACAGGTCGTTTGCGTCCAGTCTAAGCATTTGGAAACAGTTCTTGAAGACATGCTGTTGTACAGCGTGAACTGTGGGATGGGCAGCCATTATGTTGGTACCACAGGTTCCTCCTAGTCTGCAGAGAACCGTCATCTACCATCCGTGGAAGATGGTCTGCTGGAGACTGCGATACTTGTGCGCGTTCAAAGTTCCGTCTATGAGAAAAGAACCATTGAGCTGACGGTTCACCTCCCGCACCACAGGTTTACACCCCAGGGACGTTGAATCCACTTGACGAAGGCAACGGAGTCTGTCAAAAGACCAGTAGTGCATGTTTTGGCGGTTTACCTGGCCATGGTTGGTAAATGTGGCTTTATCATTAAACTATATGCACAATACATCTGGATTTCAAAAAAATGGTTCAAATGGCTCTGAGCACTATGGGACTTAACATCTATGGTCATCAGTCCCCTAGAACTTAGAACTACTTAAACCTAACTAACCTAAGGATATCACACAACACCCAGTGATACATCTGGAGTATCCAGTCCTAATGTCCACGTTGAGAAGAGAACGCTATTCTCACAATCGTTTCCAAGCAGCTCTTGATGGAGAGAGATGAAACCTATATCGATGGAGAATGCGTAGGACATTTGATAATACATGCCGCTTCCTCGTGCGATAGCGAGAAAGCTAACGTGCTAATCAAATGCAACAGCACCAAGAATATTAATTTCTTCAACTTCTGTCGTCACTTGCATCCTTCTGTTACGTGTTCTGTGGGTTACACTACCACTTTCACGTAAGTGCTCCACTGGTACTCGTTCAAGACACAGAGCACATTCTAACAGAATTTTTCATGTCGACCACAAAAATCTAGTGTCAGCCGAGAGTTAGTCCATCTGTTGTTTTCTGTGGCGTCATGAAGGTGATAAACAACGCCATAAGAGTTCCGTGAATTACTTCTGGGCGTGGATATCGGAGAAAACTAGTCCATGTTTAGTGTTCAATGATGACGTGCTTCCTTTTTTAGTCTTCTGACTGGTTTGATGCGTCCCGTCACGAATTCCTTCCTGTGATAACCTTACCGTCTCAGTTTAGCACTTAGAAACAAATTCCTCAATTATTTGCTGTATATATTCCAGTCTGTCTTCCTCTACAGTTTTTACCCTCTACAGCTCCCTCTATTACCATGAAAGTTATTCCCTAATGTATCAACAGATGTTCTATCAGCCTGTTCCTTCTTTTTGCCAGTGTTTTTCATATAATCCTTTCCTCGCCTATTCTGCTGAGAACTTCCTCATTCCGTACCTTATCAGTCCACCTGATTTTCAACTTTCTTCTGTAGCACCACATCTCAAATGCCTCGATTCTCTTCTGTTCCGGTTTCCCCACAGCCCATGTTTCATTACCACACAATGCTGTGCTCCAAACGTACAACGTCATTAATTTCTTCCCCAAATTAAGGCCTATGTTTGATACTAGTAGACTTCTCTCGGCTTTGAATGCCATTTTTGGCATGGCCGTCTGCTTTTCATGTAATCCTTCCTCCGTGCGTGATGGATTATTTTGCTGCCTAGGTGGCAGAATTTCTTAAATTTATCTACTAGTGATTGCCAATTCTGCTGTTATGTTTCGCGATATTCTCGCTTCTGCTGCTTCACATTACTTTCATCTTTCTTCGATTTACTCTCAATCGTTATTCTGTACTCATTAGACTGTTCATTTCATTCAACCGATCATGTAATTCCCTTCCTGAGGAAAGCGTGTCATCAATGAATCTTATCATTGATCTCCTTTCAGTTGAATTTTAATCCCACTCTTGAACCTTTCTTTTATTTCTGTCATTCCTTCTTCGATGCATAGATTGAACAGTAAGGGCGAGAGACTACGTTCCTGCCTTACGCCGTTTTTAATCCGAGCACTTCGTCCTTATCTTCCACTCTTATTGTTCCCTCTTTGTTCTTTTATTACCCTTCTTTCTCTAGAGCTTTCCTCTGTTTTCCTCATAATTTCGAACATCTTGCACCATTCTTCATTGCGGAACGCTTTTTCCAGGTCGACACATCATACGAATATGTCTTGATTTTTCTTCAATCCTACTTCCATTATCAACGTAAACGTAAGAACTGCCTCTCCTGTGCCCTTACCGTTACTCACGCAAAACTGATTGTCATCTAACAGTTCCTCAAGTTTATTTTCTATTCCTCTGTATATTATTGTTGTCAGCTACGTTACATTTAAGTAGAAAAGTGAACAATCATAACGTAACCGCCACATGCAAACACGAGAGAGATTCTCCTAACCTTCATGTGTTTTTCGCCGTTTTGCGTCTAGTTTTTCTTGTGGTAAGGATGACTGCAAGCCTCATGTATGTGGATATGGCGAAAATCCGGTTTTTCCACAAATAAGTGTCTCGTATAGCCACCGCGCTCTACAGTCGATTCGAATAACGTCTGCGAGCTACGATGATCTTCGGTCGATACCTGTACTGAAATGATGCGCAAGAAGCGGTTGCGTTGGCGACGCTCTTCGCGGGAGACCAGGGTATAAAAATGGCTGCACGGCGCACTTTCAGTACACTCTTAACGAAGCCGATCGTCATGCGCTATAACAGACCTGTACATCCCCTCGGCTATTCTCTTGGTTTAGTAAAACTACAAGAATGTAGTTTAGTACGGGAACTCTGTGTAAGGGAAGAGACTGGTTTGGCTCCTCTTATTGGTTCTCCGTACGGTGCTCTGGTCACTCACTCTCTGACGCAATCCGCCTACGGTATTTACGCCCGCAGTGTCACGACTCCGCTGCTCACGCTCGTGCATCCGAAGTTTAAAGTGCTCTACTAAACTAGGCTTTTGCTATCTTTGTTCTGTTCTATGCCTGCATGGGCCACTTGTTAATATTATTGTACGTGTTTTACGTGAGTTGTGACACCTATATTCTAGCATATCTATTAAGTAAGTTGTACAATAGCCCAATTCTCTCATTTGAAACAGCTATGAGTGTATATGATATCACCCACTCTTCCATTGTGAACAGCTTCGTTTTCAAAGTTACAGTGCCGCCCAAAATTGGCACAAGTGATTGAAAAACAAAAGCTGAGCATGCAACAGCAACATTAGAAACACAACATCACGCAAAGGAACGTGATAAAGAGGATGTGTCCTCCAAAGACATTGTGCCGGTTAATGGCCGAATAGAATAGCGAATGATGAAGTAGGCCTTTCTGATGTAGTTCAATAATCACAGACCTCATTCTCCATACGACTATTGAAAATATCTGTCTTTAGTGTATAAACACTGTAACTTAAAGTGGAAGACAGAAACTGGTACAAAAACTGATGATGTGTTGCACTGGTTTTGGCAGTGACACCTGTATTTACGTAAATGAATAAATATATAAATACTATTTTCAGACCTTGCCCCGACAAGTGTTTATAATAGCTCGTGATTTGACATAGTTATAATGGTGTTAAAACTATGAGATTTATGCGATATTGCAGTGTGTGTTTGTAAGAAGTATGACACAACGTTCTTTGGGACATGCGTACATGTGTAAAGGAATAGGCACTGGGGCGAGTACAGCCGCTTTGAAATACGAGGAATGTATTCGCAGTTGCGAATACAGATAGCTTACAGCTCTAGAGTGTAATGACAACATAGAAAAATTGTGCAGGACCGTGACTCGTACGCAGAGCTCCCCTTTGTCGCGAGCCGTCACCTTAGAAATTTCCGCTATCCGTGCACGCTTCATAGCCAGACCCAAACATCCATACGTCGTCGTCGATGTGCCATTAACCAGCACTCGTAGGCCCACACTTACTGTAATTCCCGTACACTGGAGGTATTTAATCGAAACTCGGTAGCGTGATATCGATGGATAAATACGGTGATGCAGTGTCAGTGTTAGTACGATGCAGTGTTTCTTCGGACATGTTTGGATTAAAACTATGGGTCTCGAACTCGGGACCGTCGCCTTTCGCCGTCAAGTGCTCTACCAACTGATCTATCCAAGTATGACTGGCAGAATTAAAGATATGGGGAGGGGTTGTGAGTCGTCCTTAGGTAGCTCAGTCGATAGAGCACTTGCAAAGGTCCCACGTTCTTGTCTCAGTCGAACACTCAGTTCTCATCTAGCAGTAAGTTCCATATCAGCCACACTCCGCCGCAGAGTGAAAATTTCACTCCGGAAACAACCCCCAGGCTGTGGCAAAGCCATGTCTCGGCAACGTCCTTTCTTCGAAGAGTGCTAGTCATGCAAGTTTCGCTGGACAAACCGAGCGAGGTGGCGCAGTGGTTATCACACTGGAGTCACATTCTGGAGGACGGCGGTTCAAACCCATGTCTGGCCATCCTCATTTATGTTTTTCGTGATTTCTCTAAATTGCGTCAGGCAAATACCAGGGTGGATCCTTTGAAAGGGCACGGAGGACTTCCTTCCCCATCTTTCCCTGATAGAAGGTTGTGCTCCGTCTCTAATGGCCTTGTTGTCGACGGGACGTGTAACAGTCTCCTCCTGCTCTGCCTCCTCCTTCTCCTCCTCCTTCCCTGCCTCCTCCCTTCGCTGGAGGACATCTGTGAAGTTTGGAAGGTAAGAGATGAGGTACTGGCGGGAGTATGGGGATGGATCGTGATACCTGCTTGGGTAGTTATGTCGGTAAGGCACTTGCGCGCGAAAGGCAAAGGTCCCGGCCCGTCACACAGTTTTAATCTCCCAGGAAGGTTCGTCGTTGAAAGTGTCTCCAGTCCCACAAAGCCGAGAACAGACATAACCCATATTAATGTCCATCAACAGGTGCCCAAGTACTTTTGATCAGATATTTTGTTAGATTCGCCAATGATGTGTTACTACTAATGAAAATGAGAAAACATTTCACAATATGGTATAATAACTGAACGGATGCTGTGAGGGATAGGTCTATGGATGAAGCAGTGGCGGTACAAGATACATATTTCTGGGAAAGCCAGACCTTCGACATAACCACATACGTGACTCCTGTAATCATCTTTTCCACAGTAAAAACTGGCAGCAAAACGTTTCTCGGAAAACAGCGAAAAACACATGAAGCTTTGGAGAATCTCCCTCTTGTTCGTGTATGGCGGTTCGCTTTTTTGTTTGAATGGAACGTAAAATCAGTTGCTACATTGTCTCGACATTATCGTCTACGATCGATGTCGATGGGCTTCCTTCTCGATTAGCATCATACTCGTCAAATTGTGTGAGGGGGGAGGGGGGAGGGGGACGCGACATTGCATTTTGTCCCTGTACAACCAGAATTTCACGGTAAATCTGTCTGGATTTTTTCCCACAAGAATCGTACTGTCCAGCGTACTTCAACTCTGGGGTACGTTTCCACTTTTCGCTCCATTTCACTCCCACATTATGGGCAGCAGAACTATGTCTACAGGAGACCCAGAACATGTAGTCTCTTTCTGACAATGCACCAAGTCCCCTCGTATCACAATAGCTGACTGTGTCCTCCAAATCACTCAAAAATTGATCATAAACATATCCCGTGTGGGGTTATTGGTACCCCCATCGGGCGCCTCCCCGGGTGACGGATAGGGAAAAGCTTCCTAGATATAGGTGGTACTGGGGAAATGAAATACCCAGGGCGGACCAAAAACCAATAAACCCAGTAGTGTATGTTCAGCATCTGGCGGCCAGTGGCCGGCGTCTGTTCCTCTAGTTGAGGCGGCTGCACAAAATCTTCTCGAACTCAAAAATCGAGTCGTATACCTGTGGTCTCAACAGAGATCACCACAAAACTAAAATTCAACTTGAACGCATGATGGAAAAGACGACCACAGAGTCACTACACCAGGCACCAGTCGATAACTGGATTCACGTGATCATCGGATTCTGGGGGATCAGGGACACCATGCAGAGAAGAATCGGAGCTTCTTATAAACTCCTCACACTCTCAAAACGAACCGTAAAAATTTTATTGGTGTAATTAAAAAAAAGGCAAATTAAAGCAACTTACCAACGCAGTGGGAAAATTTAACCTTAAAATCACTGCACTGCAAGAGACAAGATTCACAGATGAAAGACACTTTAACACAGAGAATTACAGGATCTACAAGGGCAAACCTGCCATAAACGTAACAGACAAACTACCACTTTTCGGAACAGGATTCGCCGTACACACTTCCGTACTCGACTCAGTTATTGATTTCACGTCTCCCAATGAAAGAGTCTCCCTGTTATCAGTAAAATCAGCTAATAAGGCATACACTCTGATCAATGTGCACGCCCCCACAAATCACCACAATAAAATCTACCCTGAAACAGTGGATAATTTCTGGGAAACACTAGAAGAAACAACAAATAAAGTACCTAGGCACCATGTGAAAATCTTGGTAGGCGATTTCAACGCACAATTAGGGAAGGAAAAAAAATTCAGAGATACCACTGGACCCTACACCAAACACAAACGTACCAACAAGAATGGTGAAAAACTAATCGACTTCTGCAGAAACTTTGGATTTAAAATAATGAGTACCCAGTTTCAAAAACCTGCACATAAATTAACCACATGGAGATCATCCAGTCTTAGACAGGGTGAATACCAAATAGACCATGTCGCGATTTCCAAAGAAAACATAAAAGAAATTCAAAACATCAGAACCCGCAAAGGTGTCTTTGAATCAGATCATCATCTTCTCCAAATAAAAACAAAATTCCAACCCAACAGAATGCTAAAAAGGCCACCCAAAAGTACAAAACCAGATCCGGAATATCTGCAACTCAACAAAGAAAAAATCATCATGCAAATTAATCAGAAAAAATCAACAGACTGGAAGAAGAGAAAATTCAGTAAGCCCTCAAATTAGGACAACCCCCTCGGAACAGGAAACATCGCTGGTCGAAAGCAACCTGTGACGAGGCAGTCGACAACCGAATAACTGCGTGGAAAAAATTTAGCTGTCACAAAACTGAAGAAAACTGGGAAAACTTTCTTAAAACCCAAAAACGGACCTCAAAAATAATTAGAAAAGAAAAAACGGGGATATGACAACAACAGACTTTCTGAAATCCAGCAGATTTCATCAAAAATAATATAAGATATTTTTATAAGACTTTCAGAGAAAAATTACAGGGATACCAAGCGCCTAGCTTGTGCTTCAAGAAACCCGATGGCTCTTTGGAAAACAACACGAAAAATAACTGCAAAATCTTAGCCCAGTATTTCAGTTCCCTCCTCAACTGCGAGCCACCCCAAGAAAAACTTGTCTTCTCTTCTCCAGTATTCACACACCCAGACTCACATGCCCCGGATCTTGAAGAAATTATGGAGATAGTCAAGCAGTTGAAAAATAACAAAGCACCAGGAGAAGATGGGATCATTGCTGAGTTCTGGAAACTAAACGATCCTATACTTATGCAGTAATTACACCATATAATGTCATACATATGGATAACGGAGCAGATACCAGAGGACTGGAAATGCGCTCTAATTCACCCGCTACACAAAAAGGACGACATAACAGACATGAACAATTACAGAGAAATTTCCCTGCTCCCAGTCGCTTACAAAATCCTTTCCAAAGCGCTTTTAAACAGGATAGAATCCCAAGCAGATACACTAATTGGTGAATACCAGGCCGGATTCAGAAAAGAACACTCATGTGCGGAACAGGTCTGGTGCTTAAAGACAATATTAGAAATGAGGAAATGCAGAAACATAGTAGCTACATTCATCGACTTCAGGAAAACAAATGATTCAGTGGACCGTGGAACCCTGTTTAAAATCATGGAAGAATTTGGGATCGACCGAAAGACACGAAAAATCACAGGACAGACATTTACAGGAACAACGGCCAAAGTGAAATTCATGAGCGAAGTATCAGAACCCTTCGAAATCAAATATGGAGTCCGACAGGGGGACGGACTATCCCCAATCCTTCTCAATATTGTTCTAGAAAAGATAATCACGGAATGGGAACCTCACGTAAAGGGTATCCAAATTGGTGTCAAGAAAGAGAACTGAATTATAGTCAAGTGTATTGCTGTCGCTGACGATATTTGCAATCATCACCAATAACAGAACAGAAGCGATTCACGCAGTGGAAAAACTACATGAAATTTCACAAAAAAACGGACTACAGATATATTATGAAAAATCCCAATGTATGGAAAGGCAGCCAGAAAATAAATCCCCTTTAATAACAAAATATGGTAAAATTGCACAAGTCTGCCATTTTAAATACCTCGGTGAAACTATACAGTCCTCAGGATTAAACCGAATTGCCAATGAACAAAGAATCACCAAGCTCCAGAAAGCCTAAAGCTAACATTGACGCATTACAACAAGAAGTGCATTTCAACAGACGCAAAATTAAGGCACTATACAACAGTGATTCTTCCAGAAGCAATCTATGCAGCTGAAACAATGGTGATTTATGGTCATTCAAAAATTAAGGAAATAGAAACGCAGGAAAGAAAAATTCTCAGGAAGATTTACGGTCCAATCAACAAAACTGGCATTTGGATGAAGAGACCACAAAACGAACTCTATAGAAAGATCAACATAGTAACAGATGAAATCAGAAAGCGCCGAGCCAAATTTTATACACACATCTACAGGATAGTAGACTCCAGAACAGCAAAGAAATTATTCAATATTATAACAAGGAGTAAATGTGGTACAGAATGGCTGAAAGAAGTCCAGAGAGATCTACAGCAAATCAACATAAAAAATCTCGAAGATCGCACCGAGTGCCGGCATAAAATCACAAGTGTGAAGTCTGGGGAAAGAACATCGCGTCAGCCTGGTAAAAAATGGACAGAGGAACGGAAGAAGGAGCATTCTGAGAGGATGAGGAGGTTTTGGGAAGCAAAGAAGAAAAACATCCGAAGATGAAATTATGAATTCAAGTTCAATCGCTCTCCTAAAAGGGAACAATCGTTTTATATGTTCCTACAGCAAACGAAAAAATTTGCTTATGGCACATTTGGACAAGAGTCGAACACAAGTCACGGGACAAGAGCTGACGCACTACAGGAAAGAGACTCAAACAAAGCACACTTCAGCAAAACTCACCATTTATAACGACGCTAGAAGTCTGCTGATACGTAGACTGTATGGGGAAGCAGCGACGTGTTACTGGTCATAGAAGACGAGCGAATGTACTTCTGTCCTATTAAACTACGTACAGCTACAGTATACACCATCCGTCCAAAACGATCCGACACTAATTTTATTTCGACGTCAGAGTAGTAATTACAGTGGTTACTTGCGCTAACAACGGTAAACAACAGATGTGCATTCGACCAATCAGATGCAGATAGTGTTAAGAAGTGGACGTGCGGCTGTGTCAACGTTATTGGGTCACAAATCGCATAGAGAATAATAAGAGGAAAGGGTGTGCAAAGTTTTTCCCACACAGCGTGACTCCCGAACTAAAAACAACGATATGTGGACGCTTACTACGATTTGACAGAAATGCAAAACGCGACAATTCTTTTCTTGAAAAAATCATTACGGATAATGAGACTTGGTGTTATCAGTATGAACCTACCACAAAACTACAAAGTGCACAAACTCACACGAACAGTTAATGATTTACCATGTAACCGACGTTCAAGCCAATGTAGGGTGCGAATTGAATGTCAGCCCAAAAAAGCACTTTTATGACAGTTTCACACGGTTATATGAAAGTTCTACGAGCTATACTACAATGGGAGGGGGGGGGGGGGGGAGTCTATGAAACCATTCTGTTACCTTTTTTTCTGACGGGTTACAAGTCGAGATACTGACAGAAGAAATTTGCTAGGAGACAGACGACGGTAATTATGCGAATAAATTTGGGGCATGCATGTTACTCTACGCTCCTATGCAAGCCCGGAATGAATAACCAGATGATGAGTAAAAAGATGCAATGAACACCTGGATCTGAAGAGAGAACTGAATGTCTTGATTTTGTTCTGAACTTTTCACTTAAGCTCTACTCTGAGAAAATAATTTATGTACTGTTGTTTTAATTGCCAACAATGCACTAAAATTACTGTCAGAATGATTATAGTTTGTACCTGAGTGTGGCATTTGAATCGATAATTAATTGCACAACTGCTCTTACCTAAGGGTTTTATGAAACCTGTAAACCCTTCGAAAACCAGGCACAAGTTTTCACATTCTCTCACTCCATGTGCAAACAGTTGACTCTACAGAATATAGGGAACAAGACCTTTTTGTAGAAAATTTTATGTACTTAAATTTTGTGCTGAGATGCCTATTCGTTGGAGGCCACAGTTCTCGATTTATTCAAGAGAAACGCCTTTGAAGGTCACTTTTGTTCATTTTTCTTGAATGATTCGAAAACTATGGTTTCTAGCGAAAACGTATCCCAATACAAAATTCAACTACGTTAAATTTCCGATAGAAAAGTCTCGCTCATTTTTCTATAGGATTAACAGTTCATGTAAGTGAGAGAATATGAAGATCTTCGATGTTGTATTTGAAGGTGTTGCGGGTTGCATAACACACATAGGTAGGAACAGCTAAATCACCTTGTGTAAGGACTAGTTGTACAAACTTCATGGGCCTATGTAAGTGCATTGCAGCAGCCTTAATATATACAAGATTAATCTAATTAAAATCCAGTTACTCATGGAGGTCCAGTATGGGCTGTAATTATCGGATGGCAGCGAACTTGGTAAATATACTATTGCGTTAACGCGTAATCGATTTACGCCGGAAAAAAAAATTAATTCCAATTTTGGGCACCATGTGCAAATCTGGCACTGTACACCGTTTTTTGGACGCCATGATATCCACGCTGTCATTTGACAAGCCATAACATGAGTGAAAGTATGGCGGTCGAGAAGAGAGACGTGTGCTGTTAGTGAAACTGTTTTTGTGGACAGCAGCAATTAAAGTGGTGTATTGAGACAGTATCGCCGACTGAAATGTCTGAAGAGAGGTCTGATGTCATTAAATGGTTTACAGATGACGATAACGGAATTCAAAAACTAGGGTGAGCATGCTGTGGCAGCTACAAGGGAAGGTGTCCTATCTCAGTGGAAGTGATTGACGAGGTTGCTGTTGCTGTAACTGACCATGTAGTAGTGCCCGGGTAGTGCAGTGTCACGAGAATTGTCCATCTCATGTCAACACTATGGAAAGTTCTGTGGTCCACATTTTACTCTGGTAGCTGTACAATATCCATACGGTGCAGAAGCCGAAACCTCATGGTCCGCAGCAACATTCTGTATTTGCTCTTCGGTTTCTGGCATTGATCGAAGTTCATGACGTGAGGCGAGAATATTCTATAGAGTAGCAAGGTACATTTTACATTACAGCGTGAACAAGCAGAACTGCAGAATTTGGCGTTTTATTAAGTCGCATGCTGTATACGAAGAGCCACTGCACTCACTGAGTGGTGTATGTTGATGAACACCTTTATTCTCGGGCCATTGTTCTTTTAAGAGGATACACCCAGAGGGCCTATCATGTGTGTCGTGACGGCTGCACTTATTGAGACCTCCTTATACAGCATGTTATTTCTGCTTTGAAAGAGCGCAACTGTGTGGGTACATCTGTTTTCAAGCAAGATGAGACAGCATCTCATGTCACTCGCCGAGTGAAAGATATGCTTATTGCAACCTTCCACGAACATGTTACACCAGAGATTTGCCAGATGCACTGCCTGAATCTATGTGGGTATCTAAAAGAATTCGTTTACCAGGGTCATGTTCGGCATCTACAGTATAGAGGAGCACGTTTTTCAGATTACAACAGAACTGCTGCGTGCAACTGTTGACCACGTTGTATTATTGTCACCGTCTCCAGTACTCATATTAAACAAATTGTGTAAGCAGCGGTCAATTACAAAATCGCCGGCCGCGGTGGCCGAGCGGTTCTAGGCGCTTCAGTCCGGAACCGCGCGACTGCTACGGTCGCAGGTTCGAATCCTGCCTCGGGCATGGATGTGTGTGATGTCCTTAGGTTAGTTAGGTTTAAGTAGTTGTAAGTTCTAGTGGACTGATGACCTCAGATGTTAAGTCCCATAGTACTCAGAGCCATTTGAACCAATTACAAAATCAAATTATGTCTTTCTCACTTGTTTGACTTTTTCTGGTAATGTCTCGTTCCTAATGCATTACTTATGGAAACATTTCTATACGACTTTGTTTGCATTCACAGCACCTGTTGGCCGATATTGAAACTAATTTTTTCAGCGTAAATCGGTTCTTCATTAATGCAAGAGAATAAGTGTTGCTGCCATAGGATGGGGGCTATGTGGATTGAAATAAGAAAATATTCTACTGCTCAGCCCGTACGCACAGCTCGGACGCCATTTTGTCACATAACCGTTGCCAGACAAGTCGTGCACAAGCGGCAAGACGCTTTTTCCAAATGTATTAAATCCAGCCAGCAGTCACCCAGAAGGAAACAAAGGAGGTAAGACAGTATCGCTCATAACAATCCGCCATGAAATAGTAAGTCTGCTTAGAAGAAGGTGTATTGTTGAAATGTAAGAATGCTACTTATAAATCTTTCCAATACTAGTTGCATAGTATTCACCAGGTCTGTCAATGGAACAACTAGCGACTCTGTCATGAATTTGAGCAACTAGTTACATTTAAGAAATAACGGAATGGTGCTATGTGAATCAGTCTTCGTGGGGCTTTCTGAATCGGAATATTCATTATTAAAGTATACATGTAACCTAATTACACACAATAATCCCTCAGCCTCCACTATAAAATTTGTTATTTGTAAAATTTTTGACGTCACCTGGAGACGTGGAGCTAATGAAGGATATGCTGTGAAGGGATTTGAGAGCACCGGAAATTTACCCTTCAGTCCCAACAAAATACTCTCACACAAATTCCTTCCTTCGTCCACATCCCTGAATAATGAGTCCTACTTTGTTAACACAGAATCACAAGTGAACCCAGGCTCTACAAATCCTTCTAACCATCCTAGAAATTCGGAAATTCGGAGCTCAGCAACATCATCATTATTATCATTTGCTGGGGCCTTTTCCCACTGCAATGCGGAGTCGGCCTTGTCACTATGGATTTGGCGATTTTAGTGTCAGAGAGTGGCCGGATGGCCCTCGTGTCGCCGCCCCATACCCTCCGGGACGGAATGAGTGTACCGCAACTGTCTGCATCTAGTGTAAGCCATGATACAGTGTTTTTAAATGTCTGCGAGTCGTGTAACTGAAGCGGAACATGGGGACTAGCCTCGTACTCATCTAGGGGGATGTGAAAAACCGCCTAAAAACCACATCCAGGTTAATCTGCCGAGTGGATTCGATCTGGGGCAGGCGCGCCTACGCGGGTCCAGGCCGCAGCGCAATAGCGCTCTCGGCTAACCTGGCATCGTCTTCACCATTTTCTTCTGTTTTGTTAACTCCAACGAAAATCATAGGTACCCCATGTGCGAGAAGCGAGAAAAATTCAGCTTGCCATCTTCAGTTCATCTCTGTCATAGAAGGGGGAAGAGTAAACTGTATTTTGAAAAGTCCCGTGGGAAGAAGGTAAAGAGTTGCAGAAATGAGCTGGATGTTGAAGCGGAACCTTCAAACCCAGAAGAGGATTAATCTTCATCGTTATCGGGAGCTGAAACGGTGGAAGACAACGTACCTTGTGGTTTCTGGAACATCAGATATACGAACCCAGAGAAGTGCAAGGTGTTGTTTTAAACAATTTGTGTGAGAGTTACTGTTTGTAACCGATTCTCCTGTGGGAAATGCACGAAACATCTACTGGAACAGCTAAAAAAAAAAGTGTAATCTACCGTACTGTGTATAACTGTATGACTGTTTATAGTGATTCAGGTAACTCCATTTATGATTCACCTAGCCGCATAAATTTTTTTCGATTGTTTCAACATTTTAAATTTAGCTATTTACGCGGAATGAGTAGATTTTAAAGCGAAGTACCTTTGATCTACTTAGCGCTACAATTTAAGATGTATAGTAAAATATTTACTATCGCTTTAGGGCCCAAAAAGTTGAAATTATTCATCTAACCCCATCTTACCCCACAATAATTGCAGTCCACACTAAACCACTGTGAGCAGCTGCATTCTGTTTATAACCACACGATATTTTTCGAAAACATCGTTTCTTGTGCTAAGTGCAGCACTATCCTGAAAATAATACAATTTGGTCTTTTTGAGGTAAATAAGGTTTACTGACACTTCCCACTTCCACCTCTTAGCTCTACAGCTAACGAATGTTGGTGTCCTTTTGGATCCATTTATTCTATATTCCGAGGTCTAGAGGTAATGCCTTTACTAATCGAAACGCTACTTGCTCATTTACGATCCTAGACCTTCCTTAAATGTTGTATAGCAATTATCAGCAATTGTGGCCAGAATATCCTTTTATAAAAGACCGCACTCGTTACACCAACAGCCTTGCCAAAGACAACGACGGAGCAGACAAAGTTTCAGTGCACCTTCTTGCCCTTTGGGTGGGAAACAAATGACAGATAATTTTTGTTCTCTGGAGTCCGCAGTGCAAAATATGTCTTGTAGTGGAGTGATTATGGTAATGAAATACAAGTATCACTGCTCTACAGATAACTTTTATTGCGTAAATCACAATGAACCCATATCTGCATATTGACATCGTCAGGTTTTCTGTAAACACATTAATAGGTGATAGTTCAGATGTTGTAAAATTTAACTATGACCTTAAAAATATTATACATTCGACTGGTGTTTTTACTTGAAGTACCATATCGGTGATGCTATATGCGGTCTTTGTTGGAATTTGTATTTACATGTTATCTGTATGTACGTCGTTGACGTACTGTTCTATCTGATTTTTAGATACAGATTGGTTTTTGTACGTTTTTTTCCTCTTGATGGCGTGGGTCACAGTAGAGCAACGATATTACATTAAAGTAGGTGAAGTGTGGGAATTCGGTTATGTTTTTTCTTAGATTCGGTTATGATAATGTTTTTTACCTGAAATTTCATCTGGTTTGAGTTGAGATAAACATGTTTTACGTTTATTTTTTTGTTTTTTAGATCATAATTTTGTTATGTTTATGAGTTGTGATGTCATACCTTTGTTTTGAGGTATTTATGCTGTTACAGTGGATATGTGTTACTTAGTACCTCTGGTTTGTTTATTTGACCTGTTTTCCTTCTTTATAATATCAATATAATGTCAGTGACATTCTCATTGTATTTTTTGTGTGCTTGAGATCGGTTTGTTCCTTCAGGAAATTTAGAGGGTTATATCATGCATGGGAATATTTCTTTGTTTCATCAAGGATATTCATGATTGCTCCCTTTTGCGTAATATGGAGGATTTCCAGTACTTCGTTTATGAACTTTACATCGTGTTTTTCTGTTTACATAAGATGAAAGAATATGGATGGGTTGTCTTCACTGTCTCTGGCGTGCTCTTTGTTCCTAATGTTGAAATTTCTGCCGGTTTGTCCTAAGTAGAATTTGTGGCTTCTGTTACGTGAAATTTCGTAGATGCCAAGGTTGTTATGTTCTGTAATTGTCAAGTTGCCTCTGTGGTTTTGAATTTACGGCTGTGTCTGTTTTGATATATAAAGGCGAGGTTGGTTTTGTTGAATAATTTGTTTTGTTTGAGATGTTTCCTAGATGGGTTGTGATTACGTATGTTGGTTGCTTTCTTCTTTTTCGTTCTGTGTGTATGTGTGTGTTTGGTTGTGTTTTACTATAGTATAATTTCGGTATAATTTCACAGTCATAATCGTTTTGTTGTGCTATGTATTCTAAGATTTTTATTTCCTTCTTAGTTGTATTGTCTTGTAGTAGTGGATTAATCAGTCTGTTAAACATAGCGTGGAAAATGCGAGTTTGTGAGCTTTAGAATGACAGAAGTGTGCTCTGGCACTACAGTCCGTTGTGGTGCCTCTTCTAGTGATAACTGTTAAGCAAGTAATATCGCTGATCCAACTTCATCCAGGCTGTCTTAAAACTTTGTACTGAAATAGAAATTTATTGAGATAACACACAGAATCTACAGGTTTGTCATTTTGTAGCAAACAGTCTCAAGTTTCACAGAAAGCGTCAGGTGTCATTTTGGTACAATGTGACTACCATTTATTATGCGGCAAACATCCCACCGGTAATCAGTTTCTACCCACACGCCTTGCAGCGTAGCTTGTGCAGTGGCAGCGTAGATTCGATTTTTCAAGTCGGGTAAATTGTTTGGTAGGGGAGGTACGTCGTACACACGGTATCTAATAAAACCTCAGAGAAAGAAATCCAGTGTTGTCACGTCTGGGGGGGGGAGGGGGCGAGGTGGCCATGCGGTTGGCCCTTTACAGCCAATCCACCGACCTGGGAAGCGATTATCGAGGAAACCTCGAACTTACATGAGGAAATGAGGTGCTGCTCCGTCTTGCCGGCAGTAAACCATCCCATCTCTAACACCTTCATCGATCTATAGAATTCAAAAGTTTTCAAACATATGTATCTAGAAATCAAAACAGACTGCAAACACACTGCGCACCAGTGAAAGTAACCATTTCAACTTTGCCTACGCTTTCACTCCTGGTAGCGAAATGAGGTACTAATACACTATGTTAATCAGAATTGAGGTTCTTTGCTACAAAGTGACACACCTATCGATTCTGTAAGTTAATAAATTTCCATATCATTCAAAGGCTGTAAAGTTCTTCTTGACTCGCGCTGTATAATGCCTTTATGATCATGGTTACAGTTTACAGCATCTAGACCATCACCTATTAATACACCGGGTGGTTATAATTAAACTTTCTCCATTTAACACGTTATAACACGGAAACTAATTACCGTACGAGTACCAAATTTGGTAGCATTAATGTCCAGAATGTGGAGTGCATGATTTCCATGCTACACAGTGCCACCGTCTATTTCCGACTATGGCTACCAGGTGCCATAAGCAGTCATCGTAATTCATAGTCTCACACATCTGACCAATCGCAGTGCACTTGTTGGTGGCGTGTCAACATGACCTTGGACAAAAGGAGCAGGACGTTATTGGTGAAACTATCTTATCAAAACAGTAATGCTGTAGCTACACTCCGACAATATAGCCAGCTGAAAGGGTTACGGAAGAGTGCTCTTTCTCCACCTGCTGTGCCGAGCGTGATGAAGAAATTAGTCAACAGGAGAACTGGGCGTCTCACCGGGAAGAGGCCGACGACCGGTTGCAAGACATGTGGTTGATGCTGTTGCTCTGGCAGACAACGTTGGTTGTTGCGTGCAATTCCCGCCCTCCACTTTCTGCAAGAGCTTAAGTTGACGAGGGCTGGCCCTGGATCATCCTATGGACAGACGGGTGACGTGAACACACAGAATTGCCGAGTATGTGGTTCTGCACCTCCAGTCACTGTACACGAAGTTCCTCTGCTTGGCGAACGCGTCACTGTATGGTGTGGCTTCACGGCTACGTTCATCACTGGCCCATTCTTTTTTCAACAGGTTGGCGCTCAAGGATGTAACACCTCGGTTCAGTTTACAGTGATAAAAGCTATAGAAAGAATAATTTAAAATTAAGAATATAATTTTTAGAGGGGAAATTAGTGTAGAATCAGAGTTCGGTAATTGCAGATCAAAATTATAGTATATCAGCAAGTAGTTTAAGGTCTAAGTACAGCAAAGCCACGGAAGCTCCGTCATGGACAAGGCAGTGACTTTAAACTCTTGTGATGAAAAACCTATAAAAAGGCCTGATCGTCATTATTACCGCCTTCTTCCTTTGATTGTTTCGTTAAAGGGCGGGGAACCTGTGTCAGTCAGCGAGACAATAATTAGATTGGACTTTATCGTGGTAAGATTCACGATACTGTTAGAATATTACGGAGATTAAAAGTGATATAGTGTACGATCTCTGACTGTTGGTAGCAACGGAGTATTAGGGGGATTTTAGGACTTTAGTGCTAGATTGGAACTTTACGACATATAGACGACAGAAACTCAAATTATCTGCTGATACGAGTGACTTCAGAGGTACCGGTTGTCAGATATTAAGTTATGGACTTTTGAAAGTGTCGTGTACCGTTAGTTGCGAATATGCACGTAGAGCGCGTGCATATCGGCATTTGCGGACTATTTAGATTCCTCCAGGATAGGAACTTTTTAAATAGACCATCATCCATCACCATCTTAATCCTTGAATATAGAGTAAAAGTGCAATACGAGAGTGTTGCACTTATTTCATTTACCCAGTACTAATCAGTGAAGGTTTTACGGAACCAAAGCTATTCAGCAACATCTAGCGGAAAGCGTAGGCATTAACTGACACGCTAACTGAAGTGAACGTTTACGTGTTTTAGGGACTGCTTAATACGAACTTTTGTGACTCTTTGACGCCTCCACTCCCTCCGAAAGGTGGCGCAGGCTGTCTTAATCATAAAAGGGAAGAGTTTTAGCCGCGCAAATTACTAAATAAAAGCGATATTTACAAGACTCGCAGTAATAGTAAAACACAAGGCCCGCACCTCATCGGAGAGTCGTCGCTGTCACGTCGGGAAGTAAAGCAGGAAAACCTACCGACGATACGTAACGTCGACGTGGGGTACCTAAAAAGGGAACTACAAGAGAGTTGGGGATACTTCACGGACCAAAGGCGTGGAGCGTGATTGGCCAGCGTTACTGCGATATGCTTCGCCAGCATGTCATACCCGCCCTACAGGACTGAGACGCACTGAACTCATGCAAGATGGGGGCCCATCGCACATCGCTCGCGAGGTTCACCCACTTCTCCGAAACACATCTGGAAACAGTCGAATTATCAGACGATCGTTTCCAAATGCTTGGCCGGAGCGTTCACCTGATCCTACTCCCCGTGGTTTCTGGTTGCGGGGCTACCTGAAGGACAGGGTTTACCAGGGGAACAATCATACAGGCGCTGATTTGAAGCGCAGCGTATCAAGAGAGGTAGCCAGCATACCTACGGACACGCTACGTTCTACATCTACATCTACATGGTTACTCTGCAATTCACATTTAAGTGCTTGGCAGAGGGTTCATCGAACCACAATCATATTATCTCCCTACCATTCCACTCCCGAACAGCACGCGGGAAAAACGAACACCTAAACCTTTCTGTTCGAGCTCTGATTTCTCTTATTTTATTTTGATGATCATTCCTACCTATGTAGGTTGGACTCAACAAAATATTTTCGCATTCGCAAGAGAAAGTTGGTGACTGAAATTTCGTAAATAGATCTCGCAGGGACGAAACACGTCTTTTCTTTCATGACTTCCATCCCAACTCGCGTATCATATTTGCCACATTCTCTCCCCTATTACGTGATAATACAAAACGTGCTGCCCTTTTTTGCACCCTTTCGATGTCCTCCGTCAATCCCACCTGGTAAGGATCCCACACCACGCAGGAATATTCTAACAGAGGACGAACGAGTGTAGCGTAAGCTGTCTCTTTAGTGGACTTGTTGCATCTTTTAAGTGTCCTGCCAATTAAACGCAACCTTTGGCTCGACTTCCCCACAGTATTATCTATGTGGTCTTTCCAACTGAAGTTGTTCGTAATTTTAACACCCAGGTACTTAGTTGAATTGACAGCCTTGAGAATTGTGCTATTTATCAAGTAATCGAATTTCTTTTGGAACTCATGTGGATCACCTCACACTTTTCGTTATTTAGCGTCAACTGCCACATGCCACACCATACAGCAATGTTTTCTAAATCGCTTTGCAACTGATACTGGTCTTCGGATGACCTTACTAGACGGTAAATTATAGCATCATCTGCGAACAAGCTAAGAGAACTGCCCAGATTTATATAGATCAGGAACAGTAGAAGTCCCCCGGACGCTTCCCTGGGGAACACCTGATATCACTTCAGTTGAGCAGTGAAGAATGCAATCTTGTGTTTTCAGACTCTTCGAGACAGCCATATTGAGCGTCTTTTGTAGCAATAATGGTACTTGTATGTAACGGTATGATGTACCGTAGCAACACATTAAAAATGTTCCAGTCGGATTGATTCTGCATTATTTCGCTTCCGCATGTCCTTCACATTAATGCTACCAAGTTTGGTCCTCGTACGGCAATGAGTTTCCTTGTTATAACGCGTTAAATAGGGAAAGTTTAATAATAACCAAACCGTATTTACAGAACTTGCGATATACCGACTTCACTGCGATTTAAGCAATAATACTCATGCAAACATCTGTATAACTGGTGTATCGTTATCGTAAATGACAGACAAGGATGCACGGGCCGGTACCTGGGTGTGAGCTGGCAGGAGAGTGGTGCCTGGAAGGCGCGGCGTAGCCCGCGCCGAAGAGCGGCACGCCCGAGTCCCGGGGCGGCAGCGGGTAGCGCTGCAGCTGCTGCAGCTGCAGGTGCGCGGGCTTCTGCTGCGGCGGCTTGTGGGGCAGCGGCGGGGGGTAGGTGGCCGGCGCCGCCACCTGCTGCTGCTGCTGGCTCTTGCGCGACGTGCTCGCTGCAACACGGCGGAAAGGCGCCAGTTAGTGTCAGAGCGCCAAACAGGGCCGCATTCTGCACAGGCGATCTAGACATGCACGTTTAGAGTTGTTTTAAAACTGTGATGTGGGCCTTCTCATAATCATTAGAGACTTTTTCAACTGTGAATGAAATGGAATGATGGCATGCTACATTGTCGAAAAAAATCTCAATAAAATTCCGAGAATACGTTTCTCTATGTAACATATTTACGTCATCAACATTTCAAGATTACAGGTTAATGTGACAGATAAACCGTTACCAAGGTGAAATTCTGGTACATTAATAACATACACTACTGGCCATTAAAATTGCTACACCAAGAAGAAATTCAGATGATAAACGGGTATTCATTGGACAAACATATTGTACTAGAACTGACATGTGATTACATTTTCACGCAATTTGGGTGCATAGATCCTGAGAAATCAGTATGGAGAGCAACCACCTCTGGCCGTAATACCGTCCTGATACGCCTGGGCATCGAGTCAAACAGAGCCTGGATGGCGCGTATAGGTAAAGCGGCCCATGCAGCTTCAAGAACATACTACCGTTCATCAAGAGTAGTGACTGGCGTATTGTGACGAGCCGGTTTCACGGCCACCATCGACCAGACACTTTCAGTTGGTGAGAGATCTGGAGAATGTGCTGGCCAGGGCAGCAGTCGAACATTTTCTGTATTCAGAAAGCCCGTACAGGACCTGCAACATGCGGTCGTGCATTATCCTGTTAAAATGTAGGGTTTCGCAGGGATCGAATGAAGGGCAGAGCCACGGGTCGTAACACATCTGAAATGTAACGTCCACTGTTCAAAGTGCCGTCAATGCGAACAAGAGATGACCGAGATGTGTAACCAATGGCACCCAATACCATCACGCCGGGTGATACGCCGAGTACTCCCTTCCAATGTGCGTTCACCGCGATGTCGCCAAACACGGATGCGACCATCATGATGCTGTAAACAGAACCTGCTTTCATCCGATAAAATGACGTTTTGCCGTTCATGCACCCACGTTCGTCGTCGAGTACACCATCGCAGGCGCTCCTGTCTGTGGTGCTTCGTTAAGAGTAACCGCAACCATGGTCTCCAAGCTGATAGTCCATGCTACTGCAGACGTCGTCGAACTGTTCGTGCAGACCGTTGTTGTCTTGCAAACGTCCTCATCTGTTGGCTCACGATCCGTCACAGCCATGCAGATAACTTGCCTGTCATCTCGACTGCTAGTGATACGAGACCTGTTGGGATCCAGCACGTCGTTCCGTATTACCCTCCTGAACACACCCATTCCATATTCTGCAAACAGTCATTGGATCTCGACCATCGCGAGCAGGAATGTCGCGATACGATAAAACGCAATCACGATAGGCTACGATCCGAACTTTATCAAAGTCGGAAACGTGATGGTACGCATTTCTCCTCCTTACACGAGGCATCACAACAACGTTTCACCAGGCAACGCCGGTTAACTGCTGTTTGTTTATGAGAAATCGATTGGAAACTTTCCTCTTGTCAGCACGTTGTAGGTGTCGCCACCGGCGCCAACGTTGTGTGAATGCTCCGAAAAGCTAATTATTTGGATATCACAGTATCGTCTTCCTGTCGGTTAAATTTCGCGTCTGTAGCACGTCATTTTCGTGGTGTAGCAATTTTAATGCACAGTAGTGTATGTAACCGCCAGAATGCTGAATGCAAGCATGCAAACGTGCGAGATGTCAGTTTGTGGGATGGAGTTCCATGCCTGTTGCAGTTGGTGGGTCAATACAGGGACGGTTAAAGCTAGTTGTGTGGATGATGCTACAGTTGTCGTTCGGTAATATCCCACAAATGCTCGATTCTGAGTTAGTTCTCCTGGCTGAGCAGGCCAAGACAATATGTCAACACTGTAGATGGCGTTGGGTAATGGGGGCGACCGTTATCCTGTTCCAAAACAGACCCTGCAATGCAGTTCATGAATGGCAACACACGTCGAATCACCGGACTGACGTACAATTGTGCAGTCCGGGTGCGCGGGATAACGACGAGAGTACTCCTGCTGCCGTATGAAACCACACCCTGACCATAACTCCAGGTGTAGGTCCAGTGTGTCCATCACGCAGACAGGTCGCCTGCAGGCCCTAACTGACTTCCTTGTAACAAACACACGGCCATCTCTGACACTTAGACAGAATCAGCTTTCATCAGAAAACACAACAGACCTCCACCCTGTCTTCCAACGAACACTCGCTTGACTCTACTGATGTCGCAAATGGAGGTAGCTTGGTGTCACTGGAATGATCGCTACAGAGCGTCTGGCTCGGAGCGGTCCTTGAAGTAAACGATTTGTAACAGTCCGTTGTCCCACCGTGGTGCCAACTGCGCCTCAGATTGCTACTGGATATTCAGTACGATGCATCAGGGCCATACGCCGAACACGATGGCCTTCCGTCTTGGTGGATCCACGTGGCCATCCGGAGCCAGGTCTTCTTGCGTCTGTACATTCTGGTGAACACTGCTGCCAGCTGCCATATTCAGTGGCTACATTCCTGGCAAGTATTTCTGCAATATCGCAGAAGGAACGTCCAGCTCCTCGTAGCCCCACTACACGACTTCGTTCAGACTCAGTGAGGTGTTCAAAATGGCGTCTTTGTCGCCTTAAAGGCATTCTTGAATAACATCAACACACCACTTCCAGTCTCAAAGGTAACTAGACTCATTACCGTTACAGCGTGTATTTAGAGCAAAGCTGATTGGCATCCTGATAGTGCCACTACTAGCGACTAGTACGAAATTTGAACAGATATTATGTTCAATATTTAAAAACACTCTTACCAACTTTCATTTATATCGCACAACTTCTGGGTGTTGCTATTTTTTCCGCCGGTGGATTATTGGTTGGGAGTCCCGGTTGGTGATTGCTCAGCCTCCTGCTGCAAGTCTTTCTATTTGACGGCACTTCGCTGACTTGCACGTCGATGAAGATGAGACGAAATGATAAGGGACACACAAACACCCAGTCCCAGAGCGAAGAAAATCACCAGCCCATCCGGGAATCGATCCCGGAACGCCGCAAGCCTAACCACTTTTTTCTCCTCACTAGACCACGAGCTACGGTCACTGATATGCAAGAAGTCAGCGCTCATCTCACAAATTTTGCATCAAATTTCCAGTGGCATCCGGCCAAATGTCAAAACCGCAGACTTTTAAGAGAATGGTTAACAGGTCAGTGTGAGCCAGATTTAGTGGAAAGCAGATTTCTTTCGTACCTCCGCTTAATGAAACGAGCCCATAAACTTTTTTGCCTCCTGTCGCCGAGGACAGATTCTTGAGGTCTTGAAAACGTGGGAAACAATTTTCAGATAACTTTATTCGCTAACGAGGCATCGGGGGGAACCTATAGGACGCCTTAAAAACTAGTGTCTGATTCGCTAACGAGGCATCGGGGGGAACCTATAGGACGCCTTAAAAACTAGTGTCTGATAGAGAGATTACTGTCTCGTGCCGTATTAAGACGGTCATGTGACAACCATGAGCATTTATAGAAACATCCAAAGTCACCTAAACAAATACGTTTCTTTTAAATAGAGATTTATTTTTATAGAAATAATCGCTTGGTCGTACAGATTTTACTACTAGCTACCGGCATCAAATACAAAAATTTGTTGACATCCTTATTATAACATATCACAACTGTACCTGTCATTGTAATGCAATACCCATAACTGCTGTAATGGCTGGATGGCTGGACACAACAGCCTAGCCAAATAACTATGTAATCCCAAAGTAGAGCTATTAATCTAATAAGACGATTGTCATATTTTACCCTGCGATCTATAATTATGGACCACCGTAAAAAATAGGAGTTTAAAAACAGAAGTGCCGGACAAAAATTCTTTTTATTTTTTAATCTCATTCACCAAATCCTAAATTGTATACTGAACTTTTTATAGAATTAAATAATAAACATTCAATGCTGCATTATAGGCTTTTTAATTCAAAAATTGCTGTAAACTCAAAGTACTTCAAAATTTTCCTTGATAGTCCGCTCTATGGATTCAGCCTCGAGATCTACATTTGATTACAGAGGCTATCAGGTAATGCTTACACGTATTGTTGTTGGCTATACTGGTTTCAACACTTAACGTCTTTCTCAGTAGGAAATATTATACCTGAGGCAATGGCTCCGACAATAGCAGGAGCGTTCGTCTCCTCTAGTACCAGTAATATACTGATTAAACAAAAAACTCCACTGCAGAATGAAAGTTTCGTTCTATACCCAACCATCTGGGCGGTCGCTAAGCACTTCCTTGGCAATATCCTTTGTTACAGAGGAGTTACTCCAATAAGATACGAGAGACAGTTTCTGTGAAGTTTGGAAAGCATGAGAGAGTTACTGTTAGAACTGAATTGTGAGGGCGTCTCTTGAGTCGTACGTGGATAACTTAGTCGCCAGCACAACTCTTTACTATCGTGTTGGTGCCTCTTCTCAGCCGCTAAGAACCATAGCGCTTGTTCACCTTTTCACTTGTCTCATTAGAGGGACGTTTTGGTTTAAACCTTGTTGATTTAGTTCCTGTTTTACCTTGAGTTATTGAACCTAAGTAATACCCGGTGTTTGTTTACTAATGATGAAGATTTAAGTTGTAACAGAAAAAAAGATGATTTGTTTTATTTTACACGTGCGAAAAGAATTAAGTTTACCGGAAATGTCCTATATTTCAAGATTTACATTACAAAAATATGTCAACCCCCAAAAATAAATTAACCTCCAAAACTATTTTAACCCCAAAAATATTTTAGTGTCCCATAAGAATTTCAAAATACGCGTAGATTTTACATTTCAAAAACACTGAATTTGGTCAGTGCATTTTGCTTCTAAAAAGACTTTAGGTTTCAATGAGAATTTCATTCCCGTTAATAGTTTTTGTTTTTGAGTGTAATATTCGTTTTCAATACTTTTTTCTTCTCAAATAAGAATTTAGTCTTAAGAATATTTCAGTGAATCTTCTAAAAGAAGTACCGCTAAGGAAACTGCCTTCGAATGCCCAAGTTCCGAAGACGAGTCCCTGTCCGCTACCCAGATTTAATCTGTCAGGAAGTTTGAAAGAAACTTTAATCAGTCAGTATCGAAAAGGCAGATGAATGCGAAAACTATCACACAGTCAGCTTAACAGCTCGTTGTATCCAATCTGTTAACACAAATACTGCGAAATAATATTAAAACAAAGTTGAGGACCTGCTAGATAACGACCTGTTAGCCATAAAAAAAGGTAAAGGCACCAGAGAGACATTTGAGATTTTGAGCTTCATAACGAAGGAGAAAATCAAAGCACTTTCATGGGAACTTGAAGTAAAAAAGGCATAGATACCTTGCACTAGATGTTTGAAACTCTCAGAAATATGGGTGTAAATCATGAGAAAAGAAATGGACAATATTAAATACGAGATATGTTCAAACAATAATGGGACCTTTATAATTTAGTGTTTTTTATTAGCACGATTCGCGGTATTTTTTTCCTTATCGTTTAGTAAATATGTGTGAAAATTCTTTGAAAAATGTTCACCGTATCGGATATTTAGTCTGTTGTCATCAGTCAAAAGGTTTACATGTATTTTTGTAGTATTATTTATTTGGTATATTTATTTGGAAAGTTAGTTTAAAAATGGCATATATTCAACAGATAAAATAGAGAAAAAAGTGAAACTAATCATAATGAACGATCGCCGAATCACAATCAGATAAGTCGCAGATGATATTGGTTTATCATGACATGAAACTTTGTTTTTGGTGTGAAACATATGACAGCAAAATTTGTTGAAATTTGGACAAAAACAGTAGTGGAGTCAAGTTCCTCGGAAGTCATAAGGTGAAGTCAAGAATGATCTATAGTTACTGTTGCTTTCTGTAACAGGCTTTGAAACAAGTGTTTAAGGGTATGACGGACGTCGAACCTGTGGCGCAATCATCCCAGTAGAAGCATTCTGGATCATCAAAACCGAAAGAAGATCAACGAGTGCAGTGCTGACTGTGATCTTTGATTATAACGGAATTAAGCACCATGAATTCTTGTCACAAAGTCGAACGATCAGTAAGGCGCACTAGTTATAAGCTCGACGTCGTCTGCTTAAGAAATTTAAGAAAACGCCCATATTTGCGCCGAACCGATACATGACATTTGCGCAACGATAAAGCATCTAATAACACTTGTTTGTTTATGAATATTTTCCGAAAAAAATATTTGACAGACATGACTCCGTATGACTTTTTTCTGTCCCCAAAAATAATGAAAATCTTAAAGGGTCATCATTTTAGAAACAATGATGAGACTAGATTAGAAACGCATCGCTGAGACATATAGAAGATACTCTAAAAATAGTATTTCAGAGTTGTTTCAGGGAGTGGAAAAAATTCTGACTTAAGTTTATGGTATCTAGTAGGGACTATGCTGAATGAAATAATACTGATGCAGATAAATAAGCAATATTCTTTGAAAAATCTAAAATATCCATTATACTTTAAACGCACTATGTATGCACAGGAACGCAGAAGAAACAGTGAGAATGTAAGATGAAGAAAGTAGTACTCAGATTAAAAAGGGCATAAAGCAAGGATGTTGTCTTTCTCCCTTACCGTTCCACCTGTACATTGAAGAAGCAATGTATAAATACAAGAAGAGGTTCAGGAGTGGGATTAAAATTCTGGGTGAAAGGATATCAATGATAAAATTCTTTGATGATACAAGTATCCTACATCAATCTATCTGATGCGGATTCTACACCATACAGCATTACTCCGCAAGGGGGCGGACAAGCGTAGTGTATGCAGTCTGTTTAGTAGACCTGTTGCGTCTTCCAAGTGTTATGCCAATAAAACACGATCTTTGGCGTGCCTTCCCCCTACACTTAGTGATCGTTCTACTTCAAGTTGATCGTAATTGTAAACCCCAGGTACTTAGCTGAAATGACGGCCTTTACATTTATGTGATTTATCGTATAACCGAAATTTAACGGATTCCTCTTAGTAGTCATGTGTATGACACCACATATTTCATTATTTAGAGGCAGCTGCCACTTTTCGCACTATACAGATGTCTAAATAATTTTAAATTGGTTCTAATCTTCTGATTACTTTACTAGATGGTAAACGACAGCCTCATCTGCAAATAATCTAAGAGGGCTGGTCGTAATGTCTTCTAAATTGTTTGTATACAAGCAGATTATGAACGGCAGAGAGTCTATAACACTTGCTTGGAGGACCCCAGATATCGTGGTAGGGGACATGCATATCTACTAGTCTGCCAAATGCAGCTGCATGCCAAAGCTACATGCGGCCATGTATGTCAACGGGGACTGAGTCGCCGGTGAGAGGAGGAAGCGGCACCAACTTCGAGCAAGCACTGTGTACCGTGGACAATGGCAAACAATATCTCATTCGATGCCGGACCATACATTTTGCGGCGGCTGGACTTGTTTATGCCCCAGAATGGCGGGCCAGGAACCTAGCCAGTGATAACTGCTCCATGTAGATGGAGGATGGGACAACGCTGGCGTCATCAGAGGGAGCTTCGGACAGTATCGTGATGGCCAGCGTGAAGGCAACACAGCTAGTAACTTCCTAAGAGGGCAGTCATCTAGACGATGTAAAGCAGAAAATATTTACAGGCATCGAGGCAGCCTGGAGGACTCTGGAGTCTAGGTTTTTCTGGATTTAAATCAACATGGGGCATCGCTTCCAGTCTGGGCGAGTGGATGGTGTTTGGCATCGTGGATCCTAAGAACATGGCACTACCAGGGTACAAGTTGCAAAATGTAAACTTTCACGGCAGGAAATATAACAATTAATAAAATATTCCGGTCTATTATGCCATGGTCTAATGGATTTCACATTATAATCTTGCGTGTCATTGATCTACCCCAATTATACTACCGAGGAAAGGGGACCTACATTTTAACATGGAATCCGAATCACGTATCGTTTCTGGCAGCTCCTCATATCGTTGAAAGGTGACAGATAAATTAAAACGTAAACTGAAAAATCTGAGGATTCGTTCCCGCCAACTCTTGGTTTATACGGAAGCTCTTTACCGTTTTTTTCCCTCATTCTGTTCGTCATTGTTCGCGTCGTTTGGTGTGGGCGAATGTCACAGGACACCCCTTCACGTTCTCTTCATCTCTCTCTGATTTCTCCTTGTATATGAAATTTTCAATCTGTGTGTGTAGACCAAACTATTTGAACTCAACAGTAACTGGCTTCTAACACATCATCACAGAATATATCTTGTCCATCTACTGGCCTGGGGAAGAACCTGTGCCTGTCTTATGGCTCTTGAACGTCGTGGGCTTTGTTATCATTGTTGGGTACTGGGTCATTATCATTGTCTATATGAACAGTTTTCCTAATTTCCAGTTTTTCTGGAGTAGATCACGCAAACTGTCTTGATCAACTTCGTTGCCCATGTACAGTGTTTCATTTACAAGAAAAAAACTTTTCTTTTATGTAGTGAGGATTAGATATGCCTGTTCTTCAATAACGATAAGCATTCCACGACTCTTCATGAGTTTCTAGAGAGCTCTTTGATGCAAGTAGCCTGATGAAGGCTGGAACTTTACTTGCTACGTGGTGCATCTTGTAGCTGTATTGTGCTTTGCAACATTTTTCTCCTAGCAGTGGATGGTTCATTCTTTAGACCTCATCACCTCACCATTATCTTTTTACTTGCCTCTGCTACCGAATATAGTCGTACACCTTGCTACTCCTCAGTACTAAGAGGGAGCCTAATACGATATTCTTTGTCAACATCTTAAAGTTTCATACACAAGGGGTGGTTAGGTAGTAATACAAATGACGTAAGAAATGCGTTGTACTCCTTAATTACATAGAGGGATTACCGTGATCACTGTATGAATAGAATCTTTCCGAGTGTATATGATGGACCTCAGAGTATTTCGACTATAAATTGAAACTGGTATTCACAATCAAAACAAAATAACGAGCGCTTCGCGACTGCCCTGTGGTGAGAAGTAAACTACACTCATGCTCATAAATTAAAGATAATTGCAGAATGTGGTACCACACAACGTGGCACTACACAAAACTGGCTCTTATAGCATAGACACATAGGGAACACACATGACACAGATCTGTAAGTCCACGGTATTGGTGATAAGTTGAGAAAACCGGCCCGAAACACATGTGCTACAAAACGCCACTATTTCCTGCCCATGTACCCCGACATCAATAAAGGATATGATCACAATTCACACGTACACAAGCCGCACAACGGGTTGGCATAATCTGGATCAGGTGGTCAAGTAGCTTCTGGGGTATATCCTCCCATTCTTGCACCAGTGCCTCTCGGAGCTCCTGAAGTGTCGTAGAGGTTTGAGGACGTGCAGCGATACGTCGACCGAGAGCATCCCAGACGAGTTCTATAGGGTTTAGGTCTGGAGAACAGGCAGGCCCCTCCATTTGCCTGATATCTTCTGTTTCAAGGTGCTCCTCCACGATGGCAGCTTGGTGGGGCTGTGCGTTGTCATCCATCAGGAGGAAGGTGGGATACACTGTACCCCTGAAAAGGCAGACATTCTGGCGCAAAATGACGTCCCAATGCGCCTGACCTGTTACAGTTCCTCAGTCAAAGACAGGCAGGGGTGTACGTGTACCAATCATAATCCCACCCCACTCCATCAAACCACGACCTCCATACAGGTCCCTTTCAAGGACATTGAGGGGTTGGTATCTGGTTCCTGGTTTACGCCATATGAAAACCCGGCGAGAATCACTGTTCAGACTATACCTGGACTCGTCCGTGAACATAACCTGGGACCACTGTTCCAATGACCATGTACTGTGTTTAGACACCACGCTTTACGGGCTCTCCTGTGACCAGGGGTCAGAGAATGCACCTTGTAGGTCTCCAGGCGAATAAACCATGTCTGTTCAGTCGTCTGCAGACTGTGTATATGCAGACAACTGTCCCAGTAGGTGCGGTAAGGTTCAGAGAAATGCTACCTGCAGTACTCCGCGACCGTCTGCGGGCACTGATGGTGAGATATCGGTCTTCTTGTGGTGTTCTACACTGTGGACGTCCCGTACTGGAGCACTTGGGTACGTTTCCTGTCTGGTGGAATCGTTGCTGTAATCTTGAGATCACACTTTGTGGCAAACGGAAGACCCGTGCTACGAGCTGCTGTGTTTGACCAGCCTCCAGTCGCCATAGTATTCTACCCCTTATAACGTCATCAGTATGTTTTGGGCCATTTTCGACACACAGTCACCATTAGCACGTCTGAAAACGTTTGCACAGTAGTCTGACATGCACCAACACACCTCTGCGTATGTGGACTGCTGCGAGCGCGACCGTGCGACCACCGCAGATCAAATGCACCGCATGGTCATGCCCCGAGGTGATTTAAACCCGCAAATCGTCCACCAAGGCGTTGTTTCACCATGTATCAGCATTATCTTTATTTTATGAGCATGAGTGTATTTATGGAACACAGAAATATGCGTCGTGCCTCCTCTGCTTTCCCTTCGCATAGCCGACTATGACATCCAAACAATATGTAACATTTGACACCAGGGGGCGGCACCGCATCCTGTTCGTCTCCTAGAGTTCTGTTGTCTCATGGTAGTACACTGTTGTGTGTACGCTGATAGCAAGCTAAGACTATTAAAGCTCTTTAAGCTGCGTACAAGTGATGAAAAATCTTGTAAAGATGATACTTCTGCAATTAGAAGTACTTACGAGGTATATAACTACAGTTAAAAATATTTCTTAACAAATTGATCCAGTGCTGGAGCAGGTAAGAAACAGCTTATTTTATCTACTTGTTGGCAAACTTAGTTTGGTATTTCTAAAAAATTAAGAATGTTATATGCATAAATGAATTGTAATAGTATAATTACTAACACTCAGCAGATAGGTTTGTAATTAAAGAGGTAAAAAAAGTACGCGAACGTGCTGATAAGTAGTGCTTCCGAATTTTTTATTCTGTTTTCAGTCTCAGTTAAGCCAACATGTCACTCATATTACTAGGTCGACTATCCTGCTTTGCTGACACAAGTTGCAACCCTCTGCCACAAGAGGACTGCGAATTGTTGCGTGTAACATGGCAGTGTGTAACATTACTATGTCGGTGGGTGAGAGACAACGTGCCGTAATCGAGTTTCTGGATGCACAAATTCGAAGAGTTCATCCACACATGGAGCACCCTCTTCTTCATCATTACAATGCCAGAACATACACACGAGCTCTGCGACGCCTGCAACAGCCCGACGCTTTGAGTTCACTGTCGTCGATCATCCTTCATACAGTTCCGACTGGGCCTCATATGATTTTTTATCTGTTTCCATAACTTAAAGAACATCTTCGCACCTTCGACGACTTCATTTACATAGTGATGAGGTGGTGCAAGCAAAGGTAAGTTTTTGGCTCCGTTAAAAAAGTCGAATATTCAGTTACGGTGTCAACGAACTGGTCTCCGCCAGCCGTTGTGACCGATCGGTTCTAGGCGCTTCAGTCTGGAACCGCGCGACCGTTACTGTCGCAGGTTCGAATCCTGCCTCGGGCATGGATGTGTGTGATGTCCTTTGATTAGTTAGATTTAAGTAATTCTAAGTCTAGGGGACTGATGACCTCAGATGTTAAGTCCCATAGGGCTTCGAAACATTTGAATATATATATATCCCACCCGGACAGCAATTTTTGTCGCCGACCTGATGCACATGGTGAGTCATTAGCAGCTAATATTTTTCCTGTCGTGACTGTTAACACAACACTTTCGAATGAGCCTTACTAAAGATGTAACTTGCGACCTCGCACACAAGGGGTTCCTTGTTAGTGCACCACGAATGCTAGAAGTTCATCCACGTAAACTGACGCCTCTTTTGGTAGACTAAATAGTTCGCTATTATTATTTGTAATATGAACATAGGCGCAGCCGACGGAGTCCTTGTATTTAGACCTGTCGGTTTACATACGTGGCCACTGCTCGAGGAGGCTTTATAAATTGCTGTCATTGAATGCTGGGTTCTCAAAATAGTCTACACTAATGTGTATCCCTAGTGCCTGTGTGATGTCCCTAGGTTAGTTAGGTTTACGTAGTTGTAAGTTCTAGGGGACTGATGATTGGTTCAAATGGTTCTGAGCACTATGGGACTTAAGATCTGAGATCATCAGTCCCCTAGAACTTAGAACTACTTAAACCTAACCAGCCTAAGGACATCACACACATCCATGCCCGAGACAGGATTGGAACCTGCGACCGTAACAGTCTCGTGGTTCCGGACTGAAGTGGTTAGAACCGCTCTGCCACAGCGGCCAGCGTATCAACTAATCCTACGAATCTTGATATGAGGCGCACTGCTAGACTTGGCACCGGTAGGTTCGATCAATATACTTTCTTGAACTGAAATGGAGAGATGATGATGTTCTCTTTGCGAAACACCATTGGGAGAATTCAAAGAACCGGCCCTTTAAGCTGACTGCACAACGATTCTGCAGAACGATTCTACGGCCAACCTACGTTTCGCGTAAGGACAACGAAGATAAGAGAGATTAGGGCTCTTAGAGACACGGAGAGACAGTCGCTTTTCCCTATACGACACCTTGCGGAGGATGTATGTAGATAACAAAACTCCTCATCTTATTTTTGACATTTATTTAGAAAAACTTTTCGTTGCATCTGATGTACAGCACTTCTGTCGAAGTACGATGTCAAAATAGCGCCTAGAATCGTTCGGCCACCGCGGCCGGGGGGACTGATGACTTCGGATGTTATGTGCCATAGTGCTCAGAGCCATTTGAACCATTTGAAACTGGTCTCCCACTCGGAGAAAGGTGTTCGTCGACTGTATGACTATGTTGGGACATAAACATATAGACATGAAGAAAAAAGATGAAGAATGTTAATAACGTTTGTTGTATTTAAAAAAGGCTTTAAGAGTACTCAACAAAAAATCAGAGATATTATTTTTTAAGTCGCCCCAATAATATGATGGGGTCTGTATCCGACTAGAGAGGAAGAAGACGGCCAGGGGGGGAGGGTAGACGCCAAATGACATATCGCTTGTGTGGAGAGACGTTATCTAACTGGCCCTGCGTAATCGTCAGTCTTCTGACTAGTTTCATGCGGCGAGACACAAATTCCTCTCCTGTGCCAACCCCTTCGTCTCAAAACAGCATTTGCAGTCTACGTCCTTAATTATTTGCTGGATGTATTCCAATCTGCCTTCCTCTACAGGGGCTATTCGTCTCAATGCTTTAGCATTTATTCCGTTTCCGCGGATACGAAAGAGCATGAACGATCCAATAGTTGACGCATCCTGCGTGCCGTAGGGGACTTTGTGTCCAGACGCGCCTCTGTGGAGAGCGAGCTGGGCGCGGCATTGTGCGGCCGCATTGTGCGGGCCGGTGATGGAGAGGCGTGGCGCCCACCCCCGCCGCGAGTGGAGCAAGTGGGGTGCCGTGGCTGACGCTGTCGCTGTCAGCCTCGCTGTCCCCGTCCCAGGCCCTGTGGCAGGCTGCCGCTTTCGCCTGCTCCTCTTCCGGTGACACTGCAGCTGCCACCCTGGACGCAGGGATGCGCCACCGACCGCCGCGGGCTACCACTCTTCAGAGACTCCAAGTGGATAGCAGAGTATCATTAGCGAAACCAGGATAACGGGCGCACAGAGAAAACTTGTCCCGCCACCCGCTGACACCTGTCACCATTTTTTGTTTAATTCTCATATCTACGTAGCTTGAGACACGAACATCAAACAAGTACGATGGTCGTTCAACAAGTAATTTTTTTGAAAAAAGCCATTACTGTACATAGACAAACGTCCTTGTTGGTACTTCACATTTAATGTTTGCTATGTGCGGCGACGAAGTTTCGAACCGCTCTGGCAGATGGCAGAGCAGCAGTACAGCGCCAAAATGGCGTCTACATACAAATACAACTCATCGTACAAGCAGCGTACTGTTATTGAATTCTTGTGTACATAAAAAGAATCCATGGTGAACATCCATGAACGTTTGTGTGCAATGTATGGCGATCGATGCTGCAGTTGATAGCCGGCCGGTGTGGCTGTACGGTTCTAAGCGCTTCAGTCTGGAACCGCGTGACCGCTACGGTCGCAGGTTCGAATCCTGTCTCGGGCATTGATGCTTGTGATGTCCTTACGTTAGTTAGGTTTAAGTAGTTCTACGTTCTAGGGGACTGATGACCACAGATGTTAAGTCCCATAGTGCTCAGAGCCTTTTGAACCATTTGCAGTTGATAGGAATACAGTTGGGCGGTGGGTAAAGAAAGTTACAACCTCGGGAAATGGAGAAACTTGATCAGCTATGCTCGGGACGTCCAGTCACAGCCACTGTTCCAGACATGCTGAATCGTGCGGATGCCATTATTCGTGCCGACCGGAGCATCACAACTCGACAATTGGCTATATAGTTGTCCTTCAGCATTGGAAATGCGTCTGAAATGATTAAGACTCTTGGATAGCCAAAGAGCTGCTCACGATGGGTTCCACGAATGCTCATAGCGGACCACAAGATTCAAAGAAAGGCCATTTCATCTGAACTGTTGGAGCGTTTTGAGACCGACGGAGAGGCCTTCTGTCACGGATCGTTCTGGGAGACGAAAGCTGAGTGCATCACTTTGCGCCAGAAACAAAAAGGCAGTCCATGGAGTGGCATCATACTCACTCACCGCTAAAGAAGAAATTCAAGACAACCTCCTCTGCCGGAAAAGTCTGGGATTGTGATGAAATTCTCGTGCATGTGATGCCAAGAGGGTCAACCATTAATTCAGAGGCATACTTGAAGACTCTGAATAAACTTGAGAACTGTTACCGACGTCTTCGGTCGGACAAGAATCCATCAGAAATCTTGCTCCAACATGATAATGCACGCCCATGCACAAGTCTGAGGACCCGGGAACACATCGCCAAATTGGGTTGGACATCACTGCCTGGTCCACCCTACAGTTAAGACCTGACACCATCGGTCTTACAACTCTTTGGACCGCTTCAAGCTTCTCTACAGGGAACACACTTTGAAGATGACAAGAGTGTGAGTCATGTAGTGAAAACATGGCTACGCCTACAGAACAAAAGCTTTTACCAGCAGGGAATACATGCTCTTCCACAACCATGACATACGGCCACAGAACGTGATGGAGACAACGTAGAAAAATAGGACATAGACAAGACGTGTTGCTGTATATTGTCACCAAACTATAACTCTTAACAATAAATATGCTCAGAGAAAAAAAGTGGGGCATTACTTATTGAGGGACCCTCGTAAAAGGTACACATTTCAATTATACAGGGTGTTTCAAAAAGAATATACGTATTACAGAGAATTAGGTTGGTGCATAAACTCACCGCGTTTTTGTTTTGCATGTTGGCTATAAGCACTATGGGACTTAACATCTGAGGTCATCAGTCCCCTAGACTTAGAACTACTTAAACCTAACTAACCTAAGGAAATCACACACATCCAGGCCCGAGGCAGGATCCGAACTTGCGACCGTAGCATCGGCTCGGCTCCGGACTGAAGCGCCTAGAACCGCACGGTCACAGCGGCCGGTGGCATGTTGGGATTCCGGTTGCTACAGGTTTATTCATCGACAGTAATTTTTTTCTTTTGTAGTTCACAGTACTTGTTTCAATTTACACATTGTCGTTTTGGCATTTGAGGATACTGAGTGGAACTGTGGACGCTAGAAAATGGAGTTCCAAATGGAGGAGCCAAAACATTTCCGATATAATCGTCTGTTTGAGTTTAATAGAGGGATGACATCAGCGGAGGGAGCCAGAAACATTTGCGCCGTGTATGAGTGCAACGCCATTGGACAAAGCACGGCAAGAAAATGGTTTTCTCGTTTTGAGGGGGATGGTTCGGACGTTAGCTACGCTTCATGTTCAGGAAGAATTCGAGGTTTGGTGAAGATCGTTTAATAGCATTAATCCACAATGATCCACGTCAGCGTACTCGATAACTGGTAAATATGATGAAATGTGACCATTCCACCACTGTGCGACGTTTGCACGCAATGGATGGGGTGTTCAAAAATCAGGTGTATGGGTACCGCATGCTCTAAGACAAAATCACAAAAGTCAGCAGATGGCCATATGTGTAACTCTGCTTGCTCGTTATCAACTGGTTCGTGAACTACGCTGACCGTTTCTATCCTTTATCATTATTGGTGACGAGAAATTGTCTTTACGCTAACGTAAGGAAAAGAAAGGAATGGTTGACCCCAAACAAAGGAGCATCTTCCTGTACAAAGACCAACGCGCATCTACAACAGGTAACGTCGTATATGTATTGGAACAGCGACGGTGTGGTGAATACGAATTGCTTCCCCGAGGTGTAATCATCATTGCTGACATTTATTGTCAACAACTGAGACGTCTTGCAGACGCAGTCCAAGAACAACGACGAGGAAGACTGAGTGAAATGTTGCTGTTCCACGACAACGCCCGCCCGCATTCTGCTAGACTAACAAAAACCACCATACAGGAGTTGGGATGGGAAGTCATTCCACACCCATCTTATTCATGAGTCTTGCACCCCTAGATTTTCACCTTCTTCCGATCTTTAGCCAACAGCCTTCAAGGAACTTGCTTTCTGGATGAAAATGCGCTCCGGACATGGATCGGCAAGTTCTTTGTCTCGAAACAATGTGATTTTTACAGTCTCATAACCGAAAAGTCACCCCAGCGTCGGAAGATTATTGTAAATAGTGAAACGAGTGTATTATTGATACCTAATGTGTTTGTTATGTATATCTGCTGTGTTCTTTATACTTATGAAACTACGCTCTGAACTTGCGCACCAATCTAATATTATGTTGCCAAAACTATCGATCGCTGCGCCACGACTCGGTTATTGGAGCGACGAATACATTTTTGGTTTATATCAAGATGTTGGTTGTTTTTTCCTTTGCTTGGTTACCGTCACATACTGCAGAATGGCTACCCCGCAGCAGAAATCATTTTGTGTTGTCGAGTTTGCGAAGTGTAATTCCGTGATTACAGTGCAAAGACGTTTCAGGTTGATTTACCAAAGTGCTCCTCCTAATGGATGGAACAATCGCAGACGGTAACAACAGTTTGTAGACATAGGATGTGTACGTAAAGGAGAGTCCTGGCCGCTATTGTGTTTCCGACGAAAATGTTACATAAATTCAAACTGCTTTCCAGAGTAGTTCTACAAAGACAGCTCGTCGTGCCAGTCGAGAGTTAAAAATGCCTAAAATAACAATTTGGCATGTTTTGAGATAACTGTTGGTTACGAAGCCGATAGAGCTGTTACGGGCTCTACGTCATAACGACAAACGTAGTGATGAAGCGACTTTCCGCCTTAGTGAGAAAGTAAACAAACACAGTGTCCAAACTTGGGGCTTACAGAACGCAATGCACACAAACAACATGTACGAGATTCATCCTAAGTCTACGTGTTTTTTGCGAGATTCCATTCACCTGTTTACGGCTCATTCTTCTTTGATGCAAACTCCATTAACGGTCAGCAGTATCTAGTTACGTTACAAAACTGGTTGTTTTCAAGGCTGAACGAGAACAACTACATTTTTCAACAAGACGTGGCACCCCGTCACTGGAGTCACCAAGTGAGTAAATATCTGAATGAGACTCCGCCGAGCAGTTGGATAGATTATCAAATATCCGGCGACTTAGCACTTTTCAGCCAGCCTCCACGATCATCGGATTGGACGCCCTGTGACTTCTTCCTGTGAGGTTTCATTAAGGACAGCGATTGTGCAACAAAACTACCACAGAGTGGAAGACCTGGATCGGTGCTGTCATGACGATGAACTTGATTACCGGAGTGTGGGAGAAATTCGAGTATCTATGTGATATTGTTCGTGGCGCTGGTGGACGACATATTGAACATCAGTAATTTAAAGTTGAGATATTCGTAGATACATCTGTAATCTAAAACTGAGATATTCGTAGACTTGTATCTGAAGTTTCATAGTTGTATATCTTACAGGACTCGGGGTGTGTAGGAATTCTTCCGTATTATGGACTGGAATTCATTCAGGAACATTGTCTCTCGCGGGCAATGCTCGAACCACTTGCAGTATGTAGGCAGGCACGACTCACAAGCAACCCACACAGATCAATTCTACTTCTCCGTTACTATTTACAAAGTTTATAAATGATGTAATGGGTAACGTCTGAAGCTCCATGAAGCTGGTCGCAGATGACACGTTTGTCTATATGAACGTAACAACGCCAGAGAACTGTGGTGAATTGCAGAAAGATCGCCAGAGAATCGAAACTTGACGCAGGGATTGTCAGTTGACCCTGAGCGTAAGTAAATGTTACGTGATGCCCGAAAATGTGACAGGATTACACTTTTCGCAACAAATCACACCGTAAAATACCTACGAGTAACCGTCTGCTGAGACCTGAGGTCAAATGACCACATAAATCAAAAAGCAGAAAAATCAGTTGCCAGGCTGAGAATCAGTGGAATAATCTTAAGAAAATTTGATTCACACAGAAAACCAATGGCTTACAAAACACGTGTTCGAACCTTTCTTGAGTGTTGATTATCAGTCTTGGACCTTTCCACTTTGGATTAACAGATGAGTACCCACTTCCGAAGCTGAGTGGTCAGCGCAGCAAACTACCAGAATGGATTGACACATACGGTGTGCCTTCTGGTACCTGCCTCAGTGTCACCAAATCGGTCGAACCAACATAGGAGATGGGTTACCCCCCAGCGTGTGTCGACTCACTATAGCTTAGTGGTACGATCAAATGTCTCTGGGAGTTTCAATACGACGTACGGTGCACTGTGGCCCTTAACTACCGACCATTTGTTGCAACAAATTCGGGTCAAGCTCTTCAACCTTCTTCTGTGGATACTCGACTTTCTTCAAAGGACACACTTCGTCAAAATTTATCTACCATCATGCATTCCACTCACAGCGCATCTACTTCCAATACCGTTACTGAAGCCCCGATGTGTATTAGCGGCATTCGGAACCTACGTCAGTACAGGCATGCTGCTCAAAGTCAGTTATGAATCTCTTAGCCTGCCCCCAAATAGAGAAGGTCTTGGCTTAGTCCACGTCCACGACAGAGCGATAGCCCTTTTAGTCAGCTCGCACGTCAAGCTGTGGCACCACCGCCAGGGAAGTCTGACGGGTTTGCCGCTGCAATCCTTGGCTCCACCCTCCCTTGCGCTCCCACTGACGACGCAAGACACCCCCCCCCCCCCCCCTCCCTTCCACGCCTTTCTACTTTTTCTGTCACTTTTGACTTGAACACAGTTTTATCCGCATCGCAGTACCAACGATGAAACAGGGGACGGCGAGGGAAATATATCGCGTCTTACAAAGTAGGCGTCCGCCTACCGTCGTGGATGCCAAGAATTATCATGTTAGATGGAAAGTGGTGTTGTGGACGATAGACGCGATTCCAATGGATACAGACTTTCGTTTGATATGCTACATCATAGTCAGCGGTAAACGGGGCACCCGATCACGCATCCATAAGATCGACATACTCGTCTCTATGTGCGCAGTGCGGAGTACCAGACACGGACGAGCACTGCCTCAGATATGGCGCAACAGAATACGTAAGGCGCAATGTACGAAAAATTTTGGCGTACTTTCTACAAGTGACCTCGGAACATATTGAATCTCGGCTTCTACTTTTATCGGATGAACTGTATTTCCCACGCACCAAAGCCGACGCAGTCACCTGAGCTCGCCGGCATGCGGTGAACCACGATGGATATAAAGACGAATTGAACTTTTGAAACTATCTACAAGAACGTCATTTTATTTCGTGCACGATGCGGTGCTTGTTGCACGTACTCTACGTGTGGTACGAAAAAAATATATATATAAATAATAAAAGCGGTCCCACTGTTGATTTTCCCTCACAACTCCTAATATCTTGACGGCGAGCGGGCACAGTGGCCAAGCCTCGGGTTACGACACCTGCCCACTCTCCCCTCCTCGCTCTCCCCACCTCACCCTCCTTCATGAAAAAAGGAAACTGCCATTCAGGGGGCCCAGGTTCGATTCCCGGCTGGGAAGTGGGTGTTGTTTTCTCGTCATCATTTCCTTGTCACAGACACGCAAGTCACCGAAGTGGCGTCAAATAAAGTAAAACTTAGACTAGTAGGCCAAAGAACCCCAGATCGTATCTCCCGCCGGCCACGGTGGTCTCGCGGTTCTAGGCGCGCAGTCAGGAGCCATGCGACTGCTACGGTCGCAGGTTCGAATCCTGCCTCGGGCATGGATGTGTGTGATGTCCTTAGGTTAGTTAGGTTTAAGTAGTTCTAAGTTCTAGGGGACTGATGACCACATCAGTTGAGTCCCATAGTGCTCAGAGCTATTTTTTTTTCGTATCTCCCAGCCAATAATGACATACGATCATTTCATTTCAAGAGAAGAGTTAAAGGAGATAAGAGCAGCGTGCTTTCAGAAGTGCTCTCCGCCGCACACCGTAACATGGCTTGCGGAATGTAAATGTAATGTTGCGAGTAAATACGTGGGCACGTGATTATTTCATGTAAGCCTTGTATTACATAGTGGAGCTATTTGAAAGTATTGACGGAACAAAATATCAGTGAGATACAGTAAAAGTAAACCGTGGAAACTTTGTTTTTGTAATTTTGGTGCGATCACCAATGTAGCTTTGAAACTTTTACCTGTTTAGTCTCAGTGGCGATTTCTGCGGAAGCTGCATGGAACCAGTTGTAGATGACGCAATCGTTTTTACGGCGCACGTTTCCCAATCCGGCGATCGGACCTTGGAGTCTTTTTGCGAATAGATTGCTACAGGCAATTTATCGTTACTCTTGGAGGAATGACTATTTTAAGCTTGTCTCGCGGGTCACAGCGAGGCTGGCGACCCTCACTAACAACGCTCTTTCGCAACTGGAGCACTGCCAAGTATTGGTCCGAGTCCATCGATAAACGTTCCCTTCACTGATCAGTGGGTTAATACGTCGCATTTTTTCTATCGCTTGCCATACACAAGAAGGAGCGCGAGCGTTTCGACTTTGAATAGCTGTAAGACGTCATGCGATGCCACTGACGGTTAACAAGCGAAACATAGTTTCAAATGCTCATGATGTTGCCTTTTAGGTCGTTGCTCTGTGTCCAACGTTTCCCCACTGAGCAGATTCTGCCTGTGTAGAGCGAAATACCCACACTCGCTACCACTGCATATCAGCGATGCGTTACCAGTTTTGTCCTACTGCACGTACCTTATCTACGATGATGACTTCCGGTTATACGGGGGACTAAAAATAATGGAAGGATTTGGAACTTTTGTGGCAACGCTGCGACGTATGTGACGCCGGATGACACATGGAATGCTGCTCGCAGTATCTTGCCATTTAGTAAACAGTAAACATGGAGCAATGGAACGGTGTGCTTCGTGCCTTTTCGTTAAAAGCGTATTGACTATGAGCTCTATGGGGCTTAACTTCTGATGTCATCAGTCTCCTAGATCTTAGAACTACTTAAAGCTAACTAACCTAAGGACAGGGCATCACACACACCCATACCCGAGGCAGTATTTGAACCTGCAACCGTAGCGGTCACGTGGTTCCGGACTGTAGCGCCTAGAACCGCTCGGCCACACCGGCCGACAAAAGCGTATTACAAGAATGGAAGAGTGGAGGCTGCATGTCGATAATTCAGCGTCGATCCAACATCGGACGGCATGATCTCGTTCCCTCAGCGCATTCAATCAACAACTGGGTGAGCAATTTTGAAGCAACTGGTTCTTTATTAAAGAAGTAATGTGCAGGGTAACCCCCGAACCCCTCGTACGGGGGACAATATCGAGACTGTGCGAACTGTCACACAGTGCATCTACATTAGTATCGTTCGTGTGTTCAACGAATACTGAAAGTGAGTTTAAAATTCCATCCGTCCAAGCTGCAGATCGCTCAGAAACTTCAACCTAACGATCTGCTAATGCGTACACAATATGCTGAACTCGTATTACCAAAGTTCACGACGACGACCAAGCTCACTTGCACGTCAGTGGCTTTGTCAACAGACAGAATTTTCGCTATTGGTCTCAGCAGAATCAACGTAAACTACACGAGCGCCCATTGCACAGCAGTATGGTGCGCCATGCCTTCGAGTGGCGTCATAGGCTCCTTCTCCTTTGAAGATGACGATGCGCGCACGATCACTGCAACGTCTGTTCGGTACATTGTCTTGATAGAAAGTTTTGCTGTGCATGAGCGGTCTCACTTTTCCTGACAATACTTGGTTACAACATGACGCAGCAATTTCACATGCAGACGGACGTCGGCGGGAGCTGTGCGATGATTGTTTGGTAACCGTATCATTTTATGGCATGATGACATTGCATGGCCCCCAAGATCGCCTGACCTGACAGCGTGTGATTTGTTTCTTGTGGGGCTACCTTAAGAGTGCGATTTACCATACTTGACCTGTTACCTCCGAAGAACTTAGGACAAGAACACGAAGGGAAATCTCCATGATTCCTGTGAAATGTTTGGTCGAGCCTTGCATAACGTTCCTGTCAGGCTGCTGGAATGTGTGTACCGAGGATGAGCTCATCTGTCGGATGAGATATTAAAAAAATAAAAATTCTTGTGATATTCAATAAAGGCATACTCTGTACTATACAATGAAATAAATAAATATGTGTGAAATAGTTGTGCTCATCGATTAACCTCCATTCCAAAATTTCCTGTTCACTTGAGTCAACGTGTATCTAAGTGTAAAACCAATAAATCTGAAGACAGTTATCGATACTCTCACTACCGGACAGTGTGACTATCAAAAGGGGCACAAAATATGGAGATAGAGCTCAGTCAATCCAAGGCTCAAGCGGTACTGGTTGGTCATTCTACACTCATTAGCTCAAAATCTCGGGAATCGCCGTCGTCTTTATTCTTAAATGGGACAAATATCAACTTCTCTCCCTCAACAAAGAGTCTAGGTGTAATAACAGATGGAAATCTAAATTGGACTGTATCGTAACAGCAACGTGCAACAATTCATCAGCATCTCTCCATGCCCTACAAAAATATAAAACTCTTCCCTCTTGAACCGAAAAAGAAACTTGTACAGACACTTATACTTCCAATTATTTACAGCGATGTTGTCCTGCGAGGTCTTTCTCGGGAAAACTTACGGCATCTGGAACTGGTTACGAGTCCTGGTGATCGTTATATCTGTGATGTTCGACTCTTTGACCATATTTCACTATCATTTTCACAGCTATCCTGGTTGCGTGCAGACAAGCGCAGAGATTTCTATACCCTCTGTCCTCTCCACCATCTCATCAACGTACAATGTCCCTCGTTTCTCTCCTCGACGCTCCCTGCCGACCGCGGTGGCAGAGCAGTTCTAGGCGCTTCAGTCCGGAACCGCGCGATTGCTACGGTCACAGGTTCGAATCCTGCCTCGGGCATGGATGGGTGTGATGTCCTTAGGTTAGTTAGGTTTAAGTAGTTCTAAGTTATAGGGGACTGATGACCTCAAATGTTAAGTCCCATAGTAGTCAGAGCCATTTGAACAATTTTCTTTCTCCTCGGCGTTAATGCTCTTGTCTGAACAACAAGGCAGGGACACCGTTTCCCATCAAAGCAAAATCATTTCTGTCCTATTCCATCATTCAGCCACTTTCTCGAAGTCCTTCTTAGTAGAAGGAACACGATTCTGGAATAACTTGCCGGATTATGTTACAGGCCTGAGTAACATCTGCTTCAGAAGGCAATTAATGACACATCTACTGAAGCAACATCGATGACTACCACTGTTCCTGTATGCACTCATTGCCCCTTTACATACTTCTTTCCAACCAGATCCCCTCGTTTGCTAGTATTCTTAGCTGATGCAGTCTCCTTAAAATTCCTTTCCCCAGAACTCGATGTAGCAGAAAACGTCTCTTTCGAATACCTATGAGCTCTTTTTATATCTGCTACTAACATTTATGTTATTATTGTCATTATTATTATCATTATTAGTGGCAGCAGCAGCAGTAGTAGTAGTAGAAGTACTGCCAGTCATAACTACAGACGCTCATATCATTTCAATACTCTTTGTCATATTAAAATTATCATTTCTTAGGTTATTATCATATAAAAAAAATGAGCGTATGGCATCGTTGGCTCGGAGGCTCCATCCGGGGAAATTCGGCCGCCAAGTGCAAGTCTTATTTCAGTCGACGCCACATTGGGCGACTTGTGTGCCGGAGATGAGGATGAAATGATTATGAGGACAGAACAGCACCCAGTTCCAGAGCGGAGAAAATCTCCAACCCGGCCGGGAATCGAACTCGGGCCCACTTGCACGGGAAGCGAGCCCGTGACCACGCAGCTATGGAAGTGCACATCATTATATAAAAAGACACTGTAAATATGAAACCCTGGACCGACGTAAGAGAGGGCCTAATTGCCCTAATTAGATCAGGTTAAGTAAATAAATAAAATAATCTCTTTGATTGACTTGAAGCGTTCCCGAAACAGAAATTTATTCACATGTGGAAGTAGGTGGAAGCCAGATAGTCGTAAACCTGATAGTTTTGACAGGTGTTACAATTTGAACGTCGAATTTCTCACTTCTCAAAGTGCCTAGGTATCACAGAGGGCAGTTCTGTTGTCTTCAAGAAATATTCATGTTTCTTTTTGAAATCTGTGTTAGACTTCATGCAGTTGGTACAGAAGTATGATTCGTCAGTTAGTGTTTTACCCTTTGCAAGGTAATCAGTAGCAATAATTCCTTTAGCATCTTACCAAACCCGATAGACTGGACACGCTACATGGTACAAGTATTGGGAGAGAATACTGAGGTAAGATGGTAGACGATCACGTAAAATCAGTATTAGGGGAAGTGAAGGGAAGACTTGGATTTGTTAGAAGAGTTTTGGAAAAGAACAGTAAAACTGCAAAGAAAATCGCATACAAGACGCTTGTGCAACCAGTGATGATGTTCCACGATTTTCAGTCCTCATCAACCAGACACGGCAGCAGGCAGCAAACGAATTCAGAGGCGTGCTGCTAGGGTACTGACAGGTCGGTATAATCAAGTTCAAAAGAAATGCTCAGGAAACATAAATGGAAACCCTTGGAAGAAAGACGACGTTGCTTTCACGTAACCCAGTTGGGTATATTTAGAGAGCCACTGCTCGAAGAAAACTGGGCGACCCTTACCCTGCCTCCATTGCATATCTCGCGTTAAGATTATGAGAATAAAAATAAGAGAGATAGGGACAAATACAGAGGCATATAACTAGCAGTAACTTTTCCCTCACTCAGTACGTGAATAGAATAAAACAGAAAATAGGTAACGTTGGTACAATGTACCCACGGCTGTGAAATGTACAGTGGCTTGATAAAAATTTAAATATAGATGTACACATTTGCAGGATCTTGGTGGGGTAATGGAGGAGTCGTTCATCGCACTTGAGCATATAGTTCATTTGAAGAATTATACTTTGGTTGGAAACAAGGGAAACTCCAGTATTGGTCGCATAAACTGGAACTTTTTTATTATTATTGTATATCAATTTAAACCACAGAGTGACCATCTTCAATGCAAGGCTAAGTCCTGTGAACTCATAGAATCATGCAAAAAATACAGCTTCAAACATAGGCGTTTTTCGTGAAATACGTGTCAACTAACAGGTAAGGTTCAAACTGAGCCAACTGGCAGCAGGCCTCTAAATTCATTTCAAGCCTGCTGTCGTGTCTAGTTCATGAGGACTAAAATCGTGGTACAGTTGAATTAGTGAGAATAAATCAATTATTAGTACCAGAAATAAAATCCATACATACTATAAAGATGAGTGCATGTATGTATGTATGTATGTGTGTGTGTGTGTGTGTGTATGTGTGTGTGTGTGTGTGTGTGTGTGTGTGTGTGTGTGTGTGTGTGTGTTCCAATTCTCCTGAACCACTGAACCACTAACCGGTTCCAACTAAACTTGGTGCACACATCCCTTACTGCCACAAGCAACAATAACAGTAGGGGTAGGAACCTACCTATAATAGTTCAGGATATATCATGTCGCAAACAATGAGATGTGCGGAAACTGCCGCATCGTGCTTGACGCTATAATTTATTACTTCTTTTCCACTTCCTTTATTCGCAGCATATTTCGCTGCCAGTTTCCACACATGCCGTTGAACGTACTTACACAAATATATCATAGTTGAAGAGATATAACGTCAAAAACACTGAGACACGTGAGTTATAATATATTTATCCTTTACTATTAAGACACTTCTATAGTCGAATCAACTTAAGAAATCCAGGATATGCCGGGCCTCTCAGCTGGTTATTGATAAACTTAAGTTCAATATTGGAGACAAAGTGGAGATGAAGTGAAGGAATTCTGCAACTTGGAATCAGGGAAGCAAGGAGAAAGCAACCACAATATAAGAAGACAACTAACACAAGCAAAAAGGGCTAAAGAATGTCTGCTAGTATCAAACATAGGGCTTAATTTGAAGAATAAATTTCTGAAAATGTGCGAGTAGAACACAGAACTGAATGGAAATAATAATGAGTTGTGGGAAAGCTGAGAACGAAGAGAATCGAAGCGTTTGAGACGTGGTGCTATAAAAGGATGTTCAAAATAAGGTGGAATAGTATTCTAAGAAATTTTTTCTGCACAATTGGCTAGGAAATCAATATGCGGGAAGCAAGATAAAGGGATAGAATGATAGGACAAGTGTTAAAATATTAGAGAATGCATATTATTAGAGGGAGCTGTAGGGGGGCACAAAATTTTGCGGAAGAGAGAGACTGGAATAGAGTGTTTATAAATTAGTTATATAGAAGTAACTTTTAATTGTGAAAAACTTAAATAACTGACATAAATGTTTGATACAGCACGGATTGCAGTACATATTCAATTTTTATTAACAAATGTTCAGTGTAACTAGCTTCTGTAAAGCGGCAAATATTCATTTGTAATCAGTTTTCTGCCAAATGCTATGAAGCAAGTCTTGATGTACAGTGGCAACGGCTTGTGTTATCCATAGTCACAGCTAGCCGACGTTTCCTGGAAGGGCAAGTACTGTGTCTTTAATACACTGAAGTCCATTGAGGTTAAATCAGGTGATCGCGGTGGTCAGGATATTGTTCCATCATGTCCAATCAAAGTGGCACAGTCCTATGGAGATACGCTATAACTTCACGATGATAATGTCGTGGCGCACCATCTAGTTGGAAAATAAATATCCAGTTGTAATTGAGGCATTACATAATGTTCAAGCATGTCCAGGTGCGATATGTCACTTACAGTTGACTCAGCATAAACGAAAGGACCATGAATGTTCTTACAGTTTACAACGCAACAAACATTTACTTTAATGGAATCCCGTATATGTACGATTACCTGACGTGGTTTCCAATCACCCCTTATGCGAACATTATGCCGCAGGTGTGCATGGTGGCTCCGTTACTGAACTCAGTTTTCTTAAGAAAATCATCTTCTGCCTACATTTTGTTAAACATTTCTACACAAACTCAACTCATTTTTCTTTGTCATTTTCTCTTCAGTTTGTAGGGTTTGTATAACAGGCGTTTCCAAAATACCTTCCACACTGTAACATTTAGCATATTCAGTTCTAAGCCGGCACGTCTCGTTGATTTATTCGGATGTCGAATTTAAAACTGCCGAACTTGTCCAATGGCTGCGCCAGAGACTACTTTCCGATGCTGACCCGGCAGCCTATGTGATATACAGCCAGTTTCCGTGAAGTGATTATGCCAGTGAATGACAGTTTATCTTTGAGGTGGTGGCTTGCGATATTTAGTCGTGAACTGTCTCTGAACTGAACTAGCGGACTTGGATTCATGAAACCATAAAGAAAACTTCGCACACGCTACACAGTTATTGGACTCCGTGATGACTGTTGAATAACGCATTCGCACATGCCACCTAGCGGGAACGTCGGAAACTGACAGTGTTTGGTGAGAATGAAGCTTGAAGATATACTGCATTCAGTACTGTATCATTGATCTCTGTAAGTAAATCAGCCTTTTCACAATTAAAGATTACTTTTGTATAACTAATTTATAACGCCCTCTATATTCTGTGATAATAGCGGAGGACGTAGAGTGTGAGTTCTACTCTGAGATGAAGAGATTGACACAGAAGAGGAATTCGCATCGGGACGCATCAAACGAAAAATCGGATCGAACGAAAGAGGCTATATTTCATCTTGCGACGCTACGTAACCACATCCCGCTCGCTTCCTGGCAAAAACATAGCATCCGCCGGAGGATTGGCCACTCCCTGGCTGTACAGGCAGGCTTCCCGGAGAAGACTTTTTGTTGTGGCGGGTTGGGCTGCAGGGCTTCTCCCCCGGCTACTGAGACGGAAATACGGAGAGCAGGCCGGGTCTGGTGCTGGGTCTGGGGATTAGCGCGCCAGGAGAGTCGGGTTCCGAAAGCCGCGCTCAGCCGCCCGCTCGGGTTACGCAGACTGCCGCCAGATTGGGCACTTGCGGTGGCGCCCCAGTCTCACTGCTTTCTTTCGCTTTTATGAACGAGCCTAGAAACGGTCGCGCCGCGTTGATTTGACGCTGGGATTACGACCTCGTCTGAGAAACTGATTCAATGCACACCTTCCTACAAGAGTGGGGTCGTGGCGGATCACGACGCGCCTGCAAAAAACGTCTTAGTAGAAGCTTTTATAGATTTACAAATCAATTTCAAATTTTACAGCTAACTTTCGGAGACTAAAGCAGGCTGAAAACTAACTTGGATTTCAGCAAAGCTTTCGACACTGTTGACTTTGGCATTCTACTTGTCAAATTCACAAGTCAATTTTTTTTTCTAGTGTTGTACAATGGCTCCACTCACACCTAACGTCTTACCAACAGTGTATGATAATTGAAACCAAAAGATCACAATGGAAAGATGTAGAATCAGAAGTCCCACAAGTATCAGTATTTGTCCCATTACTTTTTTCATTATACACACATCAAAAAAAGTTTTGCATCACCTCGGTTCCGAGAGTTCCGGAGCATGTACAGAAAATTGGAATAGAGATCAACATAAACATCATTTCCACCCTTTTTATTGCTCATAAAAAACACACATTGAATGTTGTACGACCATACAGCGAGACCTTCAGAGGTGATGGTCTAGAAGGCTGTACACACCGGTACCTCTAATACCCAGTAGCACGTCCTCTTGCATTGAGGCATACCTGTATTCGTCGTGACATACTATCCACAAGTTCATCAAGGCACTGTTGGTCCAGATTGTCCCACTCCTCAACGGCGATTCGGCGAAGATCCCTCATAGTGATTGGTGAGTCAGGTAGTACATAATCAGCCCTTTTCAATCATCCCAGCCATGTTCGATAGGGTTCATGTCTGGAGAACATGTTGGCCACTCTAGTCCAGCGATGTAGTTATCCTGAAGGAAGTCATTCACAAGATGTGTACGATGGGTGCGTGAATTGCCGTCCATGAAGAGGAATGCCTCGCCAGTACGCTGCCTATGTGGTTGCACTATCAGTCGGAGGATGGCATTCATGTATCGTTCAGCCATTACAACGCCTTCCATGACCACCAGTGGCATACGCCGACCCCCACATAGTGCCGTCACCTTGCTGGACAGTGTGTATAAGGCGTTCAGCCTGACAGGCTTGCCCCCAAACACGTCTCCGACGATTGTCTGGTTGAAGGCATATGCGACAGCCATCGGTGAAAATAACGTGATGCCAATCCTGAGCAATCCATTCGGCGTGTTGTTGGACCCATCTGTACCGCGCTCCATGGTGTCGTGGCTGCAAAGATGGACCTCGCCATGAACATCTGGCGTGAAGTTGTGCATCATGCAGCCTACTGCGCATAGTTTGAGTCGTAACACGACGTCCTGTGGCTGCACGAAAAGCATTATTCAATATGGTGGCGTTGCTGTCAGGGTTCCTCCGAGCCATAATCCGTAGGTAGTGGTCATCCACTGCAGTAGTAGCCCTAGGGCGGCCTGAGCGAGGCATGTCATCGACAGTTCCCGTCTCTCTGTATTTCCTCCATGTCCGAGACGCCTCGCACAAAGTAACAAATCGGACATGGTAGAACCGCGGTGTTGAGCGTCTAGTCATGGTTGAACTACAAACATGAGCCACGTACATACTTCCTGGTGGAATGAATGGAACTGATCGGCTATCGGACACCCTCCGTCTAATAGGCGCTGCTCATGCATGGTTGCTTACATCTTTTGGCGTGTTCAGTGATATCTCTGAACAGTCAAAGGGACTGTGTCTGTGATACAATTTCCACAGTTAACTTCTATCTTCAGGAGTTATGGGAACCAGGGTGGTGCAAAACGTTTTTGATGTGTGTATGTTAACGATGTATCAACTATTCTTTTCCACTGCAAATATCACACATGCACTGACGACCTTCTGTTGAATCTAAGTGCAAGACCAATCAACTTATGCTCAGCCATCCAGCATGTAAATGTTGATTTACTTGTCTTTCTGAGAGGGCGCAGAGCATAGTTTTCAAACTTAACTCATTCAAAATGTAAGCAATTTTAATTGCCCAAAACGTCTCATTATCCCTCAGTTCAGAGACTCTATTCCACCCTTAATCATAAACAGCTCAGAAATAATGCTACCGTCCTCTGCAAAGAACTTGGGGTTAATTCTGGACCATCACTCAGACTGGATTGAAAACACAACTGCAGTCTGTAATAAGGTGTCATCTCAGTTCATTCACTACAGGACTACAAAAAAATATTCTCTTCCCAGAGTGAAAAGAAACTTGTAGAGACACTAATACTCCCCATACTTGACTATTGTGATGCTATTCTCCAAGGACTTTCGAACGAATGCTCACGCAGGCTAGAACTGGCGATGAATGCCTCTGTGCGATGCATTAGTGAGGTACGTTATTTCGACCGTATAACTCCCGCCTGCGAACACCCATAAGCGTAGAGACAGTGATACTTTATTTCTCCTCTATCGTCTTCTCAATCATTGCACTCCCTCTCATTTAACTTCATCTCTTACGCTACTATCTAAACAGAAATACTTGTTCTGAACGAAGTATAATCTTCTCTGTGCCATCGCATAACACTGCCATGTTCTCTAAGTTATTTCCTGTATCAGGAATCCAATCTTCCTCAAAAAATAATAGAAATTAAATTCCTTCCAAACTTCAAAAGAGAGTAAGAGACCCGCCTCTATCACAAAAGTCGTCTCACCCATATAGTAACCTGGAGCTCATTCTCATCAATCCCCTCTTACCGACAACCTTTCCCTCCCCCATGCCAGCACGTTATTTAAATTCTGTTCATTTCTAACAGCAACATTCACTCTCATTTCAATCTTCTCCTCTTTCTTTATCCATTCCGATTCTACAATACTAACTATGTATTCAAATATGCTGTACTAATCTACATAATTCTTAATGCTCTTTTCTATTATTATCATTAGTACTATTAGTATCAACTATTATTTTCGTTATCATTAATATTATTGTCAATTATTATTATCATTAATAGTATCAGACACTATTTTATTATTATTATTTCTTTCTTTTCTCAGACGTTATGTCTGGTCAAAAATGGAAAGTGACTTCTTTTTAACTGTACGGTATATGTTATATTGCATTTAGGAACTTTCGGGTAATTGAAAATGTGTCAATAATTACGGATTTCTGTAGCTGTATATATAAGTTTGGATGTAGCTATATTGCATTCATATACTGGTGGATATTGTGTGATATGACTCCTGTAGTTGATAGTATAACTGGTATAATATCAACTTTATCCTGATGCCACATGTCCTTGACTTCCTCAGCCAGCTGGATGTATTTTTCAATTTTTTCTCCTGTTTTCTTCTGTATGTTTGTCGTATTGGGTACGTATATTTCGATTAGTTGTGTTAATTTCTTCTTTTTACTGGTGAGTATGATGTCAGGTTTGTTATGTGGTATTGTTTTATCTGTTACAATCGTTCTGTTCCAGTATAATTTGTATTCACCATTCTCCAGTACATTTTGTGGTGCATACTTGTATGTGGGAACGTGTTGTTTTATTAGTCTATGTTATATGACAAGTTTTTGATGTATTATTTTTGCTTCATTGTCATGTCTTCTGGGGTATTCTGTATTTGCTAGTATTGTACATCCGCTTGTGATGCGATCTACTGTTTCTATTTGTTGTTTGCAAAGTCTGCATTTATCTGTTGTGGTATTGGGATCTTTAATAATATGCTTGCTGTAATATCTGGTGTTTATAGTTTGATCCTGTATTGCAATCATGAATACTTCCATCTCACTATATATATTCCCTTTTCTTAGCCATGTGTTGGATGCGTCTTTATCGATGTGTGGCTGTGTTAGATGATACAGGTGCTTTTCATGTAGTGTTTTCTTTTTCCAATTTCCTTTCTTCGTATCTGTTGATGTTAAGTGATCTACAGGGTTGTAGAAGTGGATATGAAATTGCAGTGGTGTATCCGATGTATTTATATGAGTGATTGCTTTGTGTATTTTGCTAGTTTCTGCTCGTTCTAGAAAGAATTTTCTTAAATTGTCTACCTGTCCCTAATGTAGGTTTTTTACGTCGATAAATCCCCTTCCTCCTTCCTTTCTTCTTAATGTGAATCTTTCTGTTGCTGAATGTATGTGATGTATTCTATATTTGTGGTATTGTGATATTGTGAGTGTATTGAGTGTTTCTATATCTGTGTTACTCCATTTCACTACTCCAAATGAGTAGGTCAATATTGGTATAGCATAAATATTTATAGCTTTTGTCTTGTTTCATGCTGTCATTTCTGTTTTCAGTATTTTTGTTAGTCTTTGTCTATATTTTTCTTTTAGTTCTTCTTTAATATTTGTATTATTTATTCCTATTTTTTGTCTGTATCCTAGATATTTATAGGCTTCTGTTTTTTCCATCGATTCTATGTAGTCGCTGTGGTTATCCAAAATGTAATCTTCTTGTTTAGTGTGTTTTCCCTTGACTATGCTATTTTTCTTACATTTGTCTGTTCCAAAAGCCATCTTTATATCATTGCTGAATACTTCTGTTATCTTTAGTAATTGGTTGAGTTGTTGATTTGTTGCTGCCAGTAGTTTTAGATCATCCATGTATAGCAAATGTGTGATTTTGTGTGGGTATGTTCCAATAATATTGTATCCATAATTTGTATTATTTAGCATGTTGGATAGTGGCTTCATAGCAAGGCAGAACCAGAGAGGACTTAATGAGTCTCCTTGGTATATTCCACGCTTAATCTGTATTGGCTGTGATGTGATATTATTTGAATTTGTTTGGATATTAAGTGTGGTTTTCCAATTTTTCATTACTATGTTTAGGAACTGTATTAATTTAGGATCTACTTTGTATATTTCCAATATTTGTAGTAACCATGAGTGGGGTACACTATCAAAAGCTTTTTGGTAATCAATGTATGCATATTGTAGCGACCTTTGTTTAGTTTTAGCTTGATATGTCACCTCTGCATCTGTTATCGGTTGCTCTTTACATCCTCATGCTCCTTTGCAACAGCCTTTTTGTTCTTTATTTATAATTTTGTTTTGTGTTGTATGCGTTATTAATTTCTGTGTAATGACTGAAGTTAATATTTTGTATATTGTTGCTAGGCATGTTATGGGGCGATATTTTGCTGGGTTTGCTGTGTCTGCTTGATCTTTAGGTTTCAGATAAGTTATTCCTTGTGTAAGTGTATCAGGGAATGTGTATGGGTCTGCAGTGTAACTGTTAAATAATTTAGTTAGATGTGAATGTGTTGAGGTGAACTTCTTTACCCAGAAATTGCTATTTTATATTTTCCAGGGCCTTTCCAGTTGTGAGTAGAATTAATCACTTGGGTGACTTCATGTTGCAAAATTACTACTTCTGGCATTTGTGGTACCAACTTGTATGTGTCTGTTTCTGCTTGTATCCACCGTGCATGCCTGTTATGTTGTACCGGGTTTGACCATATGATTGTCTATTTTAATGTGTGTGTTATCTATTGTCTGGTAAAATTTCTTTTGGTTTGTGTTGAATGTTTGGTTTTGTTTCCTTCTATTTTCACTTTTTTTGTATCTTCTAAGTCGTTTGGCCAATGCTTGTAATTTCTGCTTCTTTTCATCTAATTGCTCTATCGCTTCTTGTTGTGAGTTTTTACCTAACCTTTTTCGTTTTTTGTCTGACATTTCATTTCTTATAAATTGTGTTAGCTGTCCGATGTCTTTTCTCAGTTTTTCTATTCTGATCTGTAGCCTGTGTTGCCATGCTGGTTTTGTGGGTTTCTTCTGTGTGTTGGTTGGTTCTGATCTCTGCCTAGTGTGTATATTTAGTGTAGTGAGTGCTCCTATATAAACCAGTAGTTGTAACTCTTCCATAGTTGTGTGTTCATTTATTTTGTTGTGTATGATTGTGTTGATAGTTTTTATTGTTGTTTCGAATTGTGTGTTATTTGGCGGTCTATGCAAGAATGGTCTAATGTCTGTATTTGTGTCTTTGTATTCTATATATGTCAGCTGAAATTTTTCTTCTATATCTAACATGGGTGTCACTTCGTGTTCTATTTGTGCTTGTTCTGGTGGCTGTCTCAAGATTTCGTTTTCCTCTGATTGTTTAATTGATGCGTGTTGTCCTTTGTTTGTTTGCTCTGGGATGTTTGAGTCCATTACTGTATTTTCTTCTTCTTCTGATTGCACATTATTTTGTTCTAGTACTTGTTGTACTTGTTGTTTGATGTTTTCTAATTCTGAGTGGGGTATCCTGTTATTTTTTTATTATTACTCGGATCTGATCAGCTAGTCGTTGTTCTGTTAAAAATTTTAATTCTGGGTATCTGGTCATAAAAGTTGTGTATACTTGTGATCTGTATCCAGTTGTGTTGGTTCCTAGGTTTGTTGCTTGGTAATAACAGAACATGAGGTGTCGATTAACTTCATCTGACCATCTCATCCTCTGTCTTTGTTTTCCTTCTAGGGTGGTTGCAGGAAGCATATCCTGCAAAACACCCCTATTTTGATTTAAATCATTTTCCAGTTGGCTAGCAGCTTATTATTATTATTATTATTATGGGCCCAATATAACCCCCTGAGGTACAAAATGAATTAATGTCCCTTTTGATGGTTGTTTTTCCTTTGTGTCTAAATTTGTTTCATCCTTTCAGAATTAAGTCTCTTTCTTTCATCAGATCACGGTGTTTCAGTCTGTTTACTAATATCCCTCTGACCAACTTTCCAGTCAAACTCATTTTTTCCTATCTGAAACGTCTGCCTGAGTTATACCGGCTACTTTAAGATCTTCCTTAATCACAGCGATCCATTTAATCGGCTCAGTTTTGGCCTTACTGTTGATTTCGTATAATTCTACTATTTGTTTTGTCAATTTAGTGGATGCCATTCTTTTAATACGCCCAAAAAATTTAAGTCTTCGTTTTCTGATTCCAGGTACAATCATCATGGAGGATTCTGATAATCACTATTTTATTATTCCTCTAAATATCCTTGTGAGATCTTTGGTATGTGTTATTCCTGTTCAGATGCAAGAGAGGTTCTTCAGGCCCTAAACTGATCAGGCAAAATAAGCAATAAACAAATAAAAAGTCTCGAAACGTGCAAGAAGTAACAGAAATTACAAACAAATTTTAAGGTAGAATACTTATCAGTTGCTTGCGTGAGTGCCTGTGTACGTAGATGGTAAAGGAACACATTCACACGCCGACCGAACCTGCTGCTCTAAGGGATCGTGAGTCACAGGTAGAACCGACAGAGCACATATGTTTAGTAAAGAAAAAAGGGAACAACCTCCACTAACGAGAACGAAAATACAGAGACTAACTTCTGAAACGTAGGCGGAAACGATTTAAAGAAACAGCATTCTCCTTGTTTACACGTTTGCAGAGCCACAGTCTGCAACACTGGAGTCACAATCGTGATGCTTAGTGAAATACTGATAATTGTATTATACTTCTGTTTTATACTGTGTGAATTATGACACTGTAAAAAACTTCCCCCCCCCCCCCCCCTCCACGTCAATGAGCTGAGATCCTGCATCCATCAGAGCCTATCTAACTAGGGAGGCACAGAGGTGGAGCATTAGTTAAGTCATTTCTCTCATCTTTCCGGCGTGCACCCGGGACAACAGTGGTTCATCTCGTGACATTTCGGCTGTCTGCCTTGGACAGCGACTTACGACGTGTAATGGTAAATTCGTTCTCCTGTAACTAGTGTCGGAAGTTGTGTACTGTTTCGCTCAATTTATTCTGAAATGCCTCTAGGGAAGCGTGTAGCATACATGCACGAATCGTCTACGTGTTGCCGTGTGCTAATTCTATCTGACAAGATACATCGGAGGTCACTCCCATAAATGTTAAACAACCAGGGGGAGAGAATTTGTGGCAGCCCCCTGCTTCTCGTCCTCGGTCCGACAGTGTCCTGATCCGAAGACATTATTAACCTCCTTTTCTGAAACAGAGACGGAACGCCACCGACGATACTTCCTAGTAGCTCCAAGTTCCTCTGTTGTTCAGCAAAGACTTCGTCAAACGCATAACTTAAATCCGTATAAAATGCCACTAAATATTTATTCGTAGAATAACACAACTAGATGTCCATTGTCAGGTACGATAGTGTATTTGTCATATCCTCTCCATGCCGGAAACATTGCTGGAACTTAGGTACTAGTTCAAAATGCTCTTCTTACAGTTTATTCTAATCGCCTTTTGACTGTATGTTCTAAAATGTCATGGGCACAGGATAACGACAGCTTCGGTCTATATAAATCCGCTCACGTTTCTTCTTTCCCTTCTCATTAAAAGGAGTGCAATGCGCATCGTTTTTATATCGGCGATCTTATGCGATTCTTCAGCATCATCTTTAACATGCGTAAAATCTGTTTCCCGCGTGAGGACAAGAATCTGATCATGGGGTAGCAGACATTGTCAGGTCCGGGAAATGTATAGGGTGTTTCAAAATGAATGTACGGGTTTTAACGCTTTCTAGCATTTATTACACTCAACGTCCAATCATAAATAATACAGCAAGAGAAAGAGAAACTCAAACAGTTTTATTTACAAGTGTTTCATGTGAGCACCATTCGTCACATATCGAGTCGATAGACGAGTTCTTCCCTAACCTTGATCAGTGTGTGTCTTTCATCCAGTACGGAGGCACATACGTATGATTCCTCATGAGCCGTCATAGATAAAAATAAAATGGAGTCAGATGGTGTGTGAACGTGGAGCTCATGCAAAACAGGCTCTGTCATCCGGTCCCTTGCGGCCAAACTGGCGGTCGGATGCGACGTCGTTCAACCGACACAGCGTACTGAGTTACGCCAGTGAGGCGGCGCACGCTCTTGCTGCCAAATAAAGTTGCGTGGTTCAGCTTCCTCCGATTGAGGAAAGAGCCATAGTTCTAGCGCATCAAGATAAGAAACACCAGCATACTGTTGCTCCGCCGAAAAATAAAGGTCCATAAACTTCCCGCCGTGATATGGCACAAAAAAAAATCAGTTTAGGGGAGTTTCGTTGCAACTGTACCATCTCGTAGGGATTTTCTGCTCCCCCAGATGCGCACATTGTATGTGTTCATATTTCCACTCAGGTGAAATGTAGATTCATCACTGAACATGGCACGATGCAGAAAATCTTTATCGTCACGCAGCAACATTTCGTTTGCAAAATTGAGACCAAACCATAGTCTGCAGGCCTCAGATCTTGTGACAATTCCAAACAAGAAGAACGACCTGTAAACGTCTCCTAAGAAGTCTTTACACAGATGTCACGGAAAGTGCTAATTCATGACTAGCCTCGTTCATCGCGTTCCTCAGTCACTCTTGGTTGTTGCGTACTCTTCCCTTTTGCGCACAGGTTTATACAAAAACCTGAGTTGCTCTTTCATTTTATGTGTGTATTATTTGTAATCTTAACTTGAGTGTAATAAATGCTACAAACCCCTAAAGCCGGCTCTAGGCACTTCAGTCGGGAACCGCGTGACTGCTACAATCGCAGGTTCAAATCCTGCCTCGGACATGGATGTTTGTGTTGTCGTTAGGTTAGTTAGGTTTATGTAATTCTAAGTCTAGGGGACTGATGACCTCATATGTTAAGTCCCATAGTGCTTAGAGCCATTTGAACCACTTGAAAGCCTTAAAACACATATATTCATTTTGAAACACCCTGTACTATTGAGTAATTTGTTAACTGTTTCGAGTTCAGCTAATGTGAAACGTTGCGTAAGCTGACTTGTCGGCTTGACCGGTTTCAGTCAAGTTCTCAAACGTTGGCGGGTTTATCCTGGACAATATTTCCTCCATCGCTATGCTATTTGTCAGTTTGCATTTGCGCATACATAGCATTACGAAGCCGTCGAATGTTTTCCGATTGTCGCAATTGGGATGTGATAACTTAAATTATTACAGTATTTTGCACACTCACGTCTTTTCTTTAAAATTTCTTTTTTTGTGTCTAACGCGCTTTAAGTAAAATGATGTTTCCCTCCATAGTCTCTTTTTTAAATGCTTTTAGTATATACTCTCCGCACAGATGCAAAACTATTGAATCCATACGACCAGGTGACTTCCAGATTTCCATTAAAGAGGCCTTAAATATCAAGGCCATCATACAGAAAATAAACTCCGATGGTCCCGCCATAAAGCTCATATCAAACAAACGCATGAAAGAGCTCTGACTATACTTCGGCCACATGAGGTATGTATCCCGTAATACCTTTACGTAAGAATGGCGCGGCTGTGAGCTCACTTAGGTTACGTACGACAGTGCAGCGTCTGTGCTGTTCAGAAGTATGATGCAATATATGCTCAGATACATATGCATTATACAACTGATGGTCATCCGTATGCATTTCATGTATCACTTTGTTACGCCTGATGATGTATGGCTCAGTCTTTAGAAAGTCGACAGGTACCAACACAAAGCTCTGCGATTATGCATAGGAGCTCTTGGATCCACCCCGACTTGCGCACCGTTAGTCGATATAATGGATGCACCCTTGTCGCTACGTAGTCAGTACCTCAGCAGAAAATTTATTCTGAAACACCAACAACGGCTCGAGGATGTGCTGAGAAACAAAATCTGCGACCCTACAGTCCGATGTTACCCCGGCCGTTGCTGGACACACAAATCAGCACCACCACTTATGGAGTCATTTTGATTGCGAAGCAAGTACCAGCACCTATTTCAACGAACGCGACTGCTAACATACTGCGAGCAAGAGTACGAACTTATCATTCAGGCACTAGGGGTACACATTAGTCTGGACTATTTTGAGAACCCAGTATTCAATGACAGTAATTGAGAAAGCCTTCTCGAACAATGACCAGGTATGTAATCCGACAGGTCTAAATACAATGACTTCGTCGACTGTGCGCATGTTGATATTACAAATAATAAGAGTGAACTATTTCGTCTACCAAAAGAGGCGTCAATTTACGTGGGTGAACTTCTAGCATTGACGGGCACTAACAAGGAACCCCTTGCGTGTAAGGTCGCAAGTTACATCTTTAGTAAGTCTCATTCGAAAGTGTTGTGTTAACTGCTATGACAGAAAAAATATTACCTGCTAATGACTCACAATGTGCGTCAGGTGGGCGACAAAAATTAGTGTCCAGGAGGGATGCATGTATTACACGTCACAAAATGGACATCGTCGACATTCAAGAAATGTTCAGAACAGACCATTAACTTGCGCCATGAACACCGAATGAAAAATGGCGTGTCACAATGATCACATAGGTTCGCACCATCAAGATCGATGACAAATTCCTTGGAAGTTACAAACCGTGCAGTGCCTTCAGCTAGGTACCACTCATAAAGACTGCATACAGAATCATACTGGTGTACCGGTGTGAGGAGAACTGTTGGAATGTGATGGCATACAACCGAATGCGAAACAATCTGTCGTGGAGCTAATCGTGAAACTGGCTATCCTTTAAGGCGATAATATGTTTTGCAGTCACGAATAAAAAATACATAGGCTGAATTTGTTCACTGGTTCCATGTGGTAGGAATTGCATTGTCACATACTTTTTGCGAGGGACAGTTTGCTCTAAAGACGCAGAGCAGGAATCGAGAAAAGGAAGTTATTTTGACAAGCTATTGGCCAAAATCAGTGCTTGTACCATAGCTGTAATTCTCAGCACCCATTTCCCCAGTTATTGTGACGTAAATATTCCCTACTGTCCTTGCGAGATCACTCGCGTGAGAAAGAATCACAGGATGCAGAGAACCTCCAACTTCTCGCGAGACAATAAATAATTTTTCAGCCAGCCAGATTAACATTCAGCGTAACTGTATACAAACAAATCTCCAGGAACCTCTTATTTTTGGATTCCTTTCATGCGCATTTCCTCTTCATATCCTGATTGCTAGGAGTTGAAAACAAATTCCTTACTGAACGACTTGCTAAGTTTATTTATCTCATCTACAAATTTTCAGACCGACTCCACAGTTTGCTGTGCATCGACAAGTTAACGCCTTGTTTGATATTTCGTTATCTCATGTCTTCCAATTGTGTAGCACTGTTTGAAGTTATGCCGCATCCACAGCTTCCCTTGAAATCACCGCAATCTATGTCAAGCGCAATTTTGTGTGCATAAAGCAGTAGGTCACTGTCATGAACATCCCATAAATTGTATCGAGCATCCTTGAAACACCAGTTTCAATAACAAGTGCGCCATGTCCTCCCTTGAATATCTGTAGTTATTCCTGTGCACTAAGAAGTCATATTGCTGCGAACTTATTCGAAATCTGTTCATAATTGCTTTTTTTGCTATGCTGCGAATGATCTTCCATGTACGTCATTACGTTTAGCACCCGCTTCTTGGACAACAATTGTCCTTTGCTACGTTTCACTGGAGACCGGATTTGTGGCTCTCTGTCCGACGAAGATGATAAATTACGTGGCTCGACACCAGTTTCATTGTAAGTTTCACTTGTTAAGCACGTATCGTCATTATTTTACTCCTCATCTACATTGTCCTCACAGTCGAGTGTATACGATACCTCGCATTCCACTGACTCATCTTGCAGAAACGTTAATATTCCACCTTCCACTTCTTTCTCACTCTGCGAAATTCCTTGGGTTCCTTTACGACGAAATGACTACTTCAGCAGCTGTTGTTGTGGTTATATAATGCAATGTTTGCTTTGCTTATCGTTGCCATTGTTGTGCATTGTATCAACACTACTAGCATTGTATCACTGTTGTGAGCTACTCTTTGACTAAGCAGTTCAACTACACTCTGTGCTTGACGCTGTGTTCACCATCGGATACCTCCAGTCCCGCCCCCTGTTGCCGTTAGCAGCCAATATTGCGGTTGCCTGGTAGATATGTGGAGCGTCGAATGCCGTAAACTTTATTATCATTTTGCGACCTCACACTCAAGGGGTTTCTTGTAAGTTACGGCATTACCAAAGCGGGTGACTATCTTGTCTACTCAGGGACCCGCTCTCCGCGGTGAAAGCACTTATTGGAATTGGTGAGGACGATTTACATGCCGAACACCTGCTGCTGTATCGGAGTTATATTGAACACGTACCTGGGACCAGGGATAATGCTGGAATTGTGGGGAACGAAACAGCCGACAAATTGGCTAAGGAAGCGACGACCAGTGGCATAGAAGAGCGATGCATTCCCGTGGAAGACCTCATTGCTGTGGTTAGAGACTTGCCAAAAGTGAGTAGAACGAGGCATGAGAGACTGGAGATGTACACAATGGCACCTGCTACCAGCGAATCGCCGGCCAGAGTGTCCGAGCGGTCCTAGGCGCTTCAGTTTGGAACCGCGCGACCGCTATGGTCGCAGATTCGAATCCTGCCTCGGGAATGGATGTGTGTGATGTCCTTAGGTTAGTTAGGTTTAAGTAATTCTAAGTTCTAGGGGACTGATGACCTCAGATGTTAAGTCCCATTGTGCTCAGAGCCATTTGAACCATTTTACAAGCGAATCCACCCACATTCACCGAATGCTAAATAGTATGTTGCAAAGACAGCACAGAACTGCAACTTACATAACAAAGGGAACACGAGACAATTCTTTTGGGGAAAACTGCCAAATTAAAATTCAACTACAGCTGCCACCAACAACTTCATAGACTCCATCTCGCACCATCGCAATATTGCGACTGCGGGAGCTCCGGGATATTAATCACATCTTCTTCGGCTGCACTCGATACGGAAGGGAATCTGACTGGCTGATCACGGAGGTGGTCTGCGTGCATCAGTCACTGCCTCCTCGTATATTAATCCTTTTGTTTACGAAAAATTTAGATATTTATAAGTTACTGGTGGAATTTGTTTTAAAAGTTGGAATTAAAATATAACTATTAAGTTTCGATGCCTTGGGCCGTATGTTTGTGTGTGTGTATGTGTGTGTGTGTGTGTGTGTGTGTGTGTGTGTGTGTGTGTGTGTGTTTGTGTGTGTGTGTGACTGTTAACTTAAGGAACCGATGCATTACTGTGTGTATTATTTTGTTTTAACTTTCCAAGACGCTGAATGCAACATTTTCTGTATAGTTCACACGGAATTGCAGTTTTTTAATTTTCTAAGAGATTCTGTGTTTGGACTGGCTATAAGGGTGCAATCGAAGGCCAATAAACACAAAAAAAGCCGTACAAGCATTTTGAAGGTGTGTCGACGACTGAGTTCTGAGAGTCTAAGCATGCGAACGTGTACACTGAAATTCCAAACCCACATCCCTCAAAGATACATTGTGCAGTAAAATGCTCATGTGTGACTGATAATTCAACCAGCGCAACAGTGCCAATCGTATATAAAATTTATGCGTCTATCGTAGCGGGGCCGGGTCAATAAATCCATAGTGCTCTCGGGTTAGGAGGTTAAAATGGACAACAGGTATTGAAATCTTAGGCAGCGAAGGCTCGAACAACTGCCATTACGAAACACATGAAATGTTTTCGTAGTTGCGAATACGGACAACCGTCAGCTGTAGTCGCCACAATGGCTGCTCCTTCGGACATGCATGCGTGTCGGAAGGAACAATGCGTCGTACTTCTGAGCAACACCACAGGCATTTCTGAGCAACACCAGGCAAGCGATTTTCAGTTAAAATGTCTCCCCTGTACGAGAATACACATAATAGATACACAAGTGCTGGCTGTAATCACATGGTTGACGACATATGAAAATTTGGGACTGGCCGTGAAGCGTACTCGGATAGCCTTAATGGTAAGGCGACCGCTCGTGATACGCGAGAAATTCGGGTTCGAGTTCCGGTCCGGCACAAATCTGTATTGGCGTCATTCCAGTTCAGCTGATGGTTGTCCATATTCGCAATTGTGAATACATTTCATATCCCGTATCAACACTGTTGAGTATCACTGTCAACGTACAACTAACTCTGCCGGATAAACGAACACGAGACAGAGCAAGCTTGTGGGGGTGAAGAGGATACTGGGTATTACGATCCTCAAAAGGGAGTACCGTGACTGACAGGAACAATTTGTTTCGAAACAAGACACTCTGGGCACGAATACGACATCTACACTGTTGCAGATAGGAACTCAAACAAAATGCAGTTTGTGGCGAGGCACCAGAGACCACAGGTCTTTGACACCAAAATACTCAGAAAATATCCATGATCAAGCTCTGTAATTTTGTCTGTGGAGTTCGAAACAGCGTGTATATGGCGTGTTTAAAATAAAACAAAAAATTCACACGTTGCGATATAGTCACAGTAAGGTATTCCAATGATACAGGAAATATTAATTTATTGTGCAATACAAAAAATAAAACATGCATCGTATCCAAACAGGAGAGAGTACACGTAGAGCCAAAAAAAATTCTACTAACAAATGAACCGCTTACTGGAGAAAAGGAAACATGTCCACATTCCCATTTTTACAGTAGAGACAAAAAAATAAATACAATCCGTTTAACGTACTTTATATCATTATATATACGAGTGTTTCTCGTTTCTTGGTGTAGGTGTATTTGCTTATTGTATACATGTAAAGGTCAAGTGTTACGAAGCGGGAAAGAGGGAAGCGACTTTGGTGGTGTTAATCATGTTCTCTTTCAGCAGTACATTGGATTTTAAAATTAATTTTGGGACTAAGTTATTTGTTTTAAAATAGAATTGTACATATAAGCGTCATTTATTGTAATAAACACGAGATGCTGTTGTTGTCGGTTATGATGTGACTGAATTGCAAAATTGCGTCTTCTCTTGAGAGATACCGGCCAAATACTATTTGATGTCGTCCACTATATTGTCATTTACAGGCAATACAGAGATGTGAGCTTTATTTGAAGATAGTCTCAAGGCTGTACAGGTTTTACAGCCTAAAAGTGTCCATTGTCAAGCCAGCAATATTCATGCTTCACATAACACTATGCAAATTTTCATTTGAAAAGGTCATCGCATGGCACTGTATTTTGAAATAGAGAGAACCCTTTTCAGGACTCTAGGAATGACTTTACCATATAAATTATCGCTCAGGCAAGTCCTTTTCTAGGATGCAGGGCACTAGGAATTGTAGTTGATAAATGAATCCACCTTAATTTCCCCAATGGAAAACTTGTTTTGATGAATGTTTCACGAGTTCAGCAAGGGTATCCAAATGGTCCAAATGGCTCTGAGCACTATGGGACTCAACTGCTGTGGTCATCAGTCCCCTAGAACTTAGAACTACTTAAACCTAACTAACCTAAGGACATCACACACATCCATGCCCGAGGCAGGATTCGAACATGCGACCGTAACAGTCGCACGGTTCCGGCCTGCGTGCCTAGAACAAGGGTATCCGCTGGATAGTATCTACCCTGCTTTCTTCTAATTATCCCGAAAACCCTATCATTCGATGTGGACGAGTGACCTGTAATGGGAGGAATATCTATCAAAGTCATCGAATTTTTTGATCTTACAAAGCGCCATTATCATCTTAACCATTGTTCTTATTCTGGCTCGTAAAATTGTCCTCGATTACGTATAACATTTTTACGTCTTTGTCGAACTTGTTTTCGATGTACCAGTTCAACACCAACACGCTTTATTTGAGCCCTTTCCTCCCTCGCATTTACGGTGGATGAAAACTGTCATTTCCCGTGAAGCGGCGTTCGCTAACTAGCGGCGTGGCGCCACCACCATGTCCCCGACTAGTTCCTTGTCTCCAGGAAAAAGAAAATTACTAACGTTGGCAGGTCCGTATTATAGTGCAAACAGGATTCCTTTTTGCGGTAAAAAGTACATTGATTCACTCACAACCAACATTGTGAAAAAACGGAAATTTATAAATTCCGCACTAGCTGCCTTCCTGCAGTAAGCGATTCACATGTCCGGAAACTAGTAATTGTTCAATTATGAGCCATTTCTTTCGGGGACAGTCAGTAGTCAGCGATGTAGGCAGTCTTCCTTTTGATATTCATTACTCGCATACTGTTAGCTACATTTGTACGTGGCCTTAGTCCTCTGAAGACGGTGCTACTGTCAGATATAGGACTTAATAGCTCTCTCATACACCAGCCATACCGTATGTATCATTTAGAGGTTGTGCTGGTGTCAGAATAAAAATCAGTGATTGCAAGGAGTGTAAACATCGTAACAGTCAAATACGGTCGTACCGTACCCCACGGGAAATTGCGAGAGTAGTAACCTGCTAACGTTTAGCCAACGGCTAAAAAAAAATTCGAAAATATATTCAGATGGTTGTTCTAACTGCTTGGAGAGACAAGGTCGTTTACAACAACGACAATATATCGCGGTAGACTACGCATAATTCGGACGCCAGGTGTGGAGGTGCGAATGTTTAATAGAGTAGAAGATGTACCAGAAAACAAGTGTGCGAGGAACTGCAAATACTAAAGGCGTAAACTACGCTTTTGCGTCGTCAGTTCCGCAAGTGAAGGTATTTTACTCATTCGCATACAGCGTATCAGACTCTCAGGCCACAAGACCACCATTCCAGCCGGCAGCTGTGGACGAGCGGTTCTAGGCGCTTAAGTCCGGAACCGCGCTGCTGCTACGGTCGCAGGTTCGAATCCTGCCTCGGGCGTGGATGTGTGTGATGTCCTTATTTTAGTTAGGTTTAAGTAGTTCTAAGTCTAGGGGACTGATGACCTCAGATGTTAAGTCCCATAGCGGTTAAAGCCATTTGAACCACCATTCCAGATTACAATTCTGTCAAAAGATTCTAAGACGGATCACTGAAGATTCGCAATTCACAGTTTGCAATTTATTTAGGGATAATGCGTGATCCACACAGAGTAGGCGAAAAAGTTAGCACAATAACATCGTGCGGGTAAATGAAAGCCTTCTAGCGGGCAGGAAAACATGGCATCATGTTCGATTTAAAATTAATGTATGGGCAGCAGTTGTGGGTGACAGACTCATAGGGCAATACATATCGCCGTATACACTAACAGGCGCTGTTTCGCGCCAGTTTATGAGATAGTAATTACCATCACTGTTGGAGAACGTTACCCTTGCTGAAGGATAACGACAATTTAATCAACACCCCATTTTCTTCGTCTCGTAGAACAGTTATTCACAAACGTTGGGTTTTCGATGATTGCAATACACATTTTCAGTATGATGCTGAATGTAGTTTCTGAGGCCGCAAATGACGACCAGACTTGAGGCTCGCTCGTATAGGTGTAGATTCCACAATGAAAATAGGTTGTGGTAGCTGAAATTGATTCTAGTATTTTTCTTGGAGATGGAGAATGCACTTTGCACTTCTTACGCGTTTTACTATTGACAGCCCTTAGTGAAAACCTGAATGCTGAAGCTTGAATTAATTGTTCCCAAGGCTCCTACCTTAAAGCTGGAAGTAGAGGCTATTTAACTAGTATCTAAAGGGAATCCTAAATGGAGATTATGTAACTATCTTACTGAATACAACGGTCGATAAAGAACATACCTTACAGTGCTGCCACTAGTAGAGACCTTTAGAGCGCACTGCCCCAAGGTGTATTTGAACACATCGGAATTCTCAGAGACCTGTTTCTTAAGTGCGCGGTTGCAAGTGTTGCAATGTATGACTCACAGACGTGCTATATGACTCCTCGGATAAGTTTCTTTGTATGTACTTGATGAAAAGACAGCAAGGGTTCGCTCCCTATATAATGATTTGTCGAGAATGCAGTGAGTATGATCAAACCACGATGTGGTATAATTTTCTACAACTTCCGCACTTTTCGTAATTGCGAGATCTATTGCGGCCAACAGATCTATCCGATATCGATTGCTTCAGATAAAAACTGCTTTGTTCCTTATAACCTCCATTCAGCATAATACATGATTGATTTGATGTAACATAACATATACACAAAATTGTTTGAAATTGTCTGTCTCTTTCCATACCAGTCTTCTTATTTATATTTCATTCATCACATTTTTTCGTCTGCATAATATTTTCTCTTTTGATTCCTGATATCCCCAACTTTACTAACATATAATGGAAATCAGAAGCACCTCTTATTCACAATAACGTAATAGATTTTGTGGTGGTCACTTGTATCAACTAATCAAATGGTTCAAATGGCTCTGAGCACTATGGGACTTAACATCTGAGGTCATCAGTACCCTAGAACTCAGAACTACTTAAACCTAACTAACCTAAGGACATCACACACATCCATGCCCGAGGCAGGATTCGAATCTGCGACCGTAGTGGTTGCCCGGTTCCAGACTGAAGAGGTTAGAACCGCTCTGCCACAGCGGCCAGCGTATCAACTAATCCTACGAATCTTGATATGAGGCGCACTGCTAGACTTGGCACCGGTAGGTTCGATCAATATACTGTCTTGAACTGAAATGGAGAGAAGATGATGTTCTCTTTGCGAAACACCATTGGGAGAATTCAAAGAACCGGCCCTTTAAGCTGACTGCAGAACGATTCTAAGGCCAACCTACGTTTCGCGTAAGGACAACGAAGATAAGAGAAATTAGGGCTCTTAGAGACACGGAGAGACAGTCGCTTTTCCCTGTACGACACCTTGCGGAGGATGTATGTAGATGACAAAACTCCTCATCTTATTTTTGACATTTATTTAGAAAAACTTTTTGGTGCATCTGATGTACAGTACTTCTTTCGAAGTACGATGTTAAAATAGGAAGGGCGCTCAATACGTATTGCTACATGTTTTGTTTTATTCAGCATTCCAATTCACCATATTACTCCCCACTCTCTTGGTTACAAAACTCTTTTTCTTCTGAATAATCTCCGTTCAATGCAACGACCTTACGCTATCTTACTGGCAGGGCTTGCATGCCCACATGGTACCACTCGATTTGTAAAAGTTGGAGCCAATGTCTCGCTGCATCAATAACCTCATCATTCTCCACGTAGTGCTCCCAACGAAGTGCATCTTTCATTGGGCCAAAGAGATGAAAGTCGGAAGAGATGAGATTTGGGCTATAAGTTGGGTGAGGAAGAACAGACGAACGAAGTTTTGTGAGCGCCTGATGGGTGCGTAGACTTTGAGACCTTGCGTGGTCATGGAGAAGGAGACGCTCGTTTGCATTTTTTGTGGCGACAAACACGCAGAAGTCGTTTCTTCAGTTTCCTGAGGGTAGCAAAATACCCTTCGGAGTTAGTCGTTGCACCATGAGGGAGGACATAAAAACAGAATAATCCGTTCAGAGTCCCAGAACACCGACGACATGGCTTTATCAGCAAGAGGCTGCGACTTTCTTCAGAGGAGAGGTGATGTGGCGCCAGTTCATGGATTACGGTTTTGTTTCTAGTTAGAAGTGATGAATCAGTGTTCCATCGCCTGTGATCGTGGTCGGCAAAAAATTGTCACCATCAGCCTCGTAACGCGCAAGCAATTCCACACAGATGATCTTTCGTTGCTCTTACGGTCTTCTGTTAAGCGGCGAGGAACCAATAGGGCTCAGACTTTGATTAGCTCAGCTGGTGGACGAGTGTGACAGCACTAGTAACAGAGACATTCAGTTGAGCACCGAGATGTTTGATTGTGATCCATCGATCACTTCAAATCAGACTGTCCGCACATTACAATGTTGCAGGAGTCGCAGCTGTGTGCGGTCAGCCGGCGATCGAGTGACTGGACAGGACTGCGCGACTTTGTTGCAATGGTGATAGATTCCTCGCCCAACGACTCACCGTGCTTTTGTTCACTCCCAGGTCTCCGTAGACATTCTGCAAGCGCCTATGAATATATACGACGCTCTGGTTTTCCGCCAAAAGAAACTCAATAACAGCTCTGTGCTTGGAACGCACCTTCGTTGCAGACGCTATTTTGAAGGCTACGTATAGCCCCGCTACCCATCGGAACTTATTAAACTATAGGGGCTGAAGCAGGAATATTCCACTATGTTCCACCACAAATTCTGCAATTTTTAAACCGAAACTGGCCGAGAAAGAGATGTGTTGCATTATTTAATGAATGCCCTCTGTATTTCCGCTACTAAGTGTTTGTAATGGTACACAAATTTCAAAATACTTTAATTTTTTATTTGTAGATGTGTTGTGCAATCTGCATACAGTTATTTTGTAGTATCACTTGATTAACTATGAAGATTGTATTCTTATCTTCTAATCTCGAAGCATTACTTTTGTTGCTACAACATCACGAAGAAACAGAGAAAGATTTTTCTTGACAACCGTTTGAAATGTGCTCCCAACAATATGGCAAAATATTAGTCGCAGTAAACCCAGTTGTTCACGACACTCCAGCCACATGAATGTGACAACGGTCGAAAGCATGAATAACCATCTTTTCATGGTGAGCGTGCAGGAAGAGAGTCAGTGAGGTTCTAGAATGTAACGACAGGAATGTGCAACCATGCTGACTCCAGTCCAGAAGCCTTCTGTGCTAGGTTTCCCGCTTGAGGGTCCACGGCGCGAACAGCCCGATCGAGGTGGCCCCATAGATTCTTTGTTGGGTTTAAATCCGGGGAGTTTGGCGGCCAGGGGAAACTCAGCCTGTTGTTCTTCGAACCATGCACGTATAGAGCGGGCTGTGTGACACGTTGCATTGTCCTGCTGGTTGATGCCATCGTGCCGGGGAAAAAACGAACTGCATGTATGGGTGGACGTTGTCCCCAAGGATAGATGCACGCTAATGTTGATCCACTGTGCCTTTCAGAATGAAGAGCAGATGAACAGCAGTCACCACGGGTGCATGAAACAGGCGCCTACTGTAGAGAATACACAGAAACTTTCCTCTGTCATAGTTATTTATCAATCAGTGATGTTGAGCAAGATTTGTAGCTCAGAACCTACACAAAAAGACCTTAGGTGGTGGCGTAAAGGGCTCCAATGAAACTACCCCGTACCTTGGGGCGATTCCCACACATTTCATGGTCGAAAACGACTGTTCGCAGAGTGTTAGGCAACAAAACGACGTTCTTGATAACCTTCGACACTGCTGCCACCTCCGGACGATTTAATCAAACCCACTGAATCACCCTGGACCACCCTGCTTGGAGTGCATTGTGACAACAATTTTTGCCCTGTAGTACAGTGTGAAATCACTAGGCACCGATCGAAACCATTCGACGAAATTTGAGCGCGATCTGTAGCAGAAAAGGGTTCTTATGATTTTTCAGCCCTTCTGTGGTGTGATCACAGAAGGGTGCGACATTGACACATGCATTAATAAAAAGGCAAATGGTCTTTCCACGACCCCTTAGTTCGGGAACGCCTTCGGTGCCTTTGTTGAGCATTCTAAAAAACTTATCTGAACAGAGACAATCTGTGGCGAAGTCCTAAGCGCTTGCAAACAGGCTACCTTACAGACAAGCGATCTTGTAAACAGACAACCCCTTCGACACCCCTCTGATTCCAGATGGCTTACTAGCAGGCGCAAGAGCAGCAGCTAACAAGTGCCTAGAATTCTCATCACCGGTTCTGATTATAGAGGTACATTTTTAAGGTGCTCAATGAAAGCGGTCGGATGGCACCGAGGCTGTTAACGGACTGAGGGGTTTTAGGACCCTTCACCGTCTTATTCACTCACGTGTAAATGTCGCACCCCTCTGTAAACACCACCGGAGGGCACGAAGCAGAATGGCTAATAATGCAGGAGACGTGTATAGATGTAGGGAGATCGCAACAGTTCCCAAGTTTTCTACGACCATCATAATCCGAATTCGCTGTAACAACTGCCCGATGCAATACATAGTACAAACCGGGAGGAGTTTCGAGATTAGATTCCAAGAACACCTAAATTTCATGAATTTCACCTCAGCGTTAAATCCATATTTACGAGAACAAAACGATATTATCTCTAATTTGTCAAATAACTTATAAATTTAACGTCGCCAGGTCGAAGGCCATACATGAAATACCCTGGAATAGATTCAGATTCTGCGAGATAGGTATTGTCGTACAGAATGTATCCTAAATAGCCAAAGTCAATTGAAGCGTTATAATGTATTCTCCAAATAACAGATTCTTCTTATACTGCAGTTATCGTATTACTCCTTTTTAACATAATGTCACTAGTGAAAGGACGCCTCACAAAATTCTCATTCATATTAATTACAATTGCACGTACCGTCTGTCAGTTCCATATAAGCCATGCCTGCTGTTTACTTGTGATCCGCTCACGTGCACAGTATTCTGCTGGCCGCCACCCGTAACATTTCTCACCGACATGCAACACACCGGCATTCCGGTAAGTCATGTTTTATTTCTTTTGGATCCCTTTACCGTTCTTTCATTCATTCTAATTTTATTCTCTGACCTTTTAGGCGCTTTTCAAACTATGTCCTGTTTTTTGATCGTGACTACTATTGTTCATCTTTAAGTCCGTCTTCCTGGTTTTATAACTTCATTGGTCTTTTTAAAGCCTACCTTCCTTTATGGCCGTCTTCTTCATTCTATCTTTTTTAAATTTTGACTGTCGTCACTATGCGCCGAATTTACACTGAGGTGACAAAAGCAATGGGATACCTCCTAATATCGTGTCGGACGTCCTATTGCCTGGCGTGGAGCAGCGACTCGACGTGACATGGACTCAACAAGTCTTTGGAAGTCCCCTGCAGAAATATTGAGCCATGCTGCCTCTATAGCCAACTATAATTGCGAAAGTGTTGTAGATGTATGATTTTGTGCTCGAACTGGCATCTTGATTGTATCCCTTAAATGTTCCATAGCATTTATGTCGGGTGATCTGGGTGGAAAAATCATTCTCTCGCACTGTTCAGAATATTCTTCAAACCAATCGCGAACAGTTGTGGCCAGGTGACATGGCACATTCTCATCCATAAAAATTCTATAGGTTATGGGAAATATGAAGTTCACGAATGACTGCAAATGGTCTCCAAGCAGGCGAACATAACCATTCCCAGACAATGATTAGTTAAGTTGGACCAGAGGACCCAGTCCATTCCATGTAACACATCCCACACCGTAATGGAGCCACCAGCAGCTTGCACAGTGCCTTGTCGACAACTTGAGTCCACGGCATCGTGGGGTCTGCGCCCCATTCGAACCCAACCAACAGCTCTTTCCAAATGAAGTTGGGATTCATTTGACCAGGCTATGATTTTCCAGTCGTCTCTTGCCCAACCGATATGGTCACTAGTCCTGGAGAGGTGTCGTAGACGGTGGGTTGCAGTTAGCAATCGCACTCGCGTCTGTCGTCTGCTGCCATAGCCCATTAACGCCAAATTTCGCCACACTATCATAAAGGATACGTTCGTCGTATGTCTCGCATTGATTTCTGCGCATATTTCACACATTGTTGTTTGTCTTTTAGCACTGACAACTCCATGCAAGCGCCGTTGCTCTCACTCGTTAAGTGAAGGCCGTCGGCAACTTCGTTGTCCTTGATCACAGGTAATGCCTGAAATTTGGTACTGTAGGCACACAGTTGACACTGTGGGTCTCGGAATATTGAATTCTCTAACGATTTACGAAACTGAACGCCCATGCGTCCAACTCCAACTATGTCCGCCCCTGGTAGCTGAGTGATCAGCGCGACGGAATGTCATACCTGCCAGCCCGGGTCCGATTCCCGGCTGGGTCGGAGATTTTTTCCGCTCTCGGACTGGGTGTTGTGTTGTCCTAATCATCATCATTTCATCCCCATCGACGCGCAAGTCGCCTAAGTGGCGTCAACTCGAAAGACTTGCACCAGCGACCGGTCTACCCGACGGAAGGCTCTAGCCACACGGTATCTATAGAGCCAACTATTATTCCGCGTTTAGAGTCTATTAATTCCCGTTGTGAGGCAATAATCACGTTGTACCTAAGCACAAATGACACCTTCGCCAGTGCACTGCCCTGTTATACCTTGTGTACACGATACTACCGCCATCTGTATATGTTCATATGGCTATCCCACGACTTTTATTATATCAGTATAAAAATTGACTACGAATGATGGGACGTTCCGCAAATGATCTGAAAATAATTAAGTTGGCTACGACAATCAAATTATATTTGTAAGTTACGCATTTTGCACATGAAGTCATTAGTCTTCTTCCAGGATTCTTGCCATTTCTGAAAAACTCTTGTAATTTTTATAATTGTTAATTCGCTCATGTTGTGGTTTGCAGGAGAGCCAACCCGTACCTAAAGGAGGCAGAAATGCACGCGTCTCAGCTCACGCAGGCTGGCGTCAGGTCTGGAACATGACAAGGGAATTAGAATTGAGATAAACGGACGTAGCTGGTGGAATACTTAACTTTAATCCATTCATGAAGAACGTCGCTCTTTATGGTACATGATTCACAATATCAATAAGACGGATACTGGCGCCTTGCTCGGTCGTAGCAAATAACGTAGCTGAAGGCTATGCTAACTATCGTCTCGGCAAATGAGAGCGTAATTTGTGAGTGAACCATCGCTAGCAACGTCGGCTGTACAACTGGGGCGAGTGCTAGGAAGTCTCCCTAGACCTGCCGTGTGGCGGCGCTCGGTGTGCAATCACTGATAGTGGCGACACTCGGGTCCGACGTGTACTACCGGACCGAGGCCGATTTAAAGGCTACCACCTAGCAAGTGTGGTGTCTGGCGGTGACACCACAGCTCATGTGCTATTTTTCTTTATTACATGCATCTAAAGATGCAACTTTAATGTTGTGTAACTGATAGTATTATTAAAGAGTCATACAACTACTGGTAGCGGTTTATTTTTTGACTCCCATATTATAAAGTTTGCTTTTAATATCAGCTTGTATCTTGCCGATACCACCTTTCACGGATCCAAGATACCGACCTTTCACCCAGACAAGGACTAATGACCCTTCAAGACAGCAAGCCTGTGTAAGACTAGATTTCTACTCCAACAGCCTTTCCCCATTGCTTTGCTGGCCGAACTTCCTGCATGGCCCTATCCATCTGACTGCTCTCTCACATAGTCGCTTCCCGCAGTGCCTTCTCGCCGGCCGTCTTCACAGTGTCACGTCCCAGTTCAGTCTCCTCTCACCTCCCTATCCTCGTGATGATGACATCCGTCGCCCAGTGCTCCATATAGACGGCTGCCACCACCAAGCACCACTCGTCCTTCCACGCAGCGCTATTCACCAGTTAAGTCCCTGGGTCTGCCGTACTAAGACGCAAATAAGACCCGACGGCGCGCCAACCATGAGCCAAGGCTGCGCACTAATGACCTGTCCCACTGCTGTCTACGCCCTCCTCCCTCCCCTTGCACAGGCCCCAAGCTTATGACGCCGCTTCCCCCCCCCCCACCCCCCCCCCACCCCTTTGTCACTCCACACTTCTCCTAGCCTCAGCGTGGTGCTGCATTTGGCATTTTCACAGTTATGGACATGCGCTGCCACAGCGGGAACGCAACACCGGCTCTGGAGCCATCTTCCAGGTGGAGTGGAACTTCAGCTTGCTATGAATCGTTAATAGGTTACAAAGGATCCTGTGTGCCTCCAACACTAAGCACAGACTTGATTGTACCTGAAAATAATCATTAGCTATGAGAATGCCCACTGATGGGTAACGAACCAATAACGCTGATTGGCGAAAATAAATAACACATATTTCTAGAGCTGTCCGAATTCATGGTTACAAACTCTCTTGGACTCTAAAAGACAGCTAACGTAGGAACAGGACGGGGAGTGCTAGGTCGAATCCAGTTTTGTGGACGAACTTCGTCATTTTAACGTTGGCATACGTGATTTTACGACAGCAGCTTTTCCGTGGTTTGATAGCTGACGAAAGGTTGCGAATTTCACGATGATTTTACTTAAGCTGATGTTACTCGGCGACAGTATTGTATTGCATCAGGGAGATAAAAGCTGAAAGTGAATATAATTGAAGAAACGAACAACTCACGAGTCGTCTTCACAGCTTCTGTTCTGCCTCAACAACACTGTTACGTTCTAAATTCTACAGAGCGTTTCTACATATTTACATTGAGGTGACAACAGTCATGGGATCGGTCCCTAGACTTACACACTACTTAACCTAACTTAAACTAACTTACACTAAGGACAACACACACACCCGTGCACGAGGGAGGATTCGAACCTCCGACGGGATCAGCCACGCGATCCGTGACAACGCCCCCTTAGACAGCACGGCTGCTCCGCGCGGCTGCCTTGCAGATGACGGTAGTATCGTTTACACAAGGTATAAAAGGGCAGTGCATTGTCGGAGCTGTTATTTTTACTCACTCATGCGGAAAGATTTCTGACGTGACTACGGCCGCACAACGGGAATTAACAGACTTCGGAATGGCAGCTGGAGCTAGACGCATGGGACATTCCACTTCGGAAATTCTTAGGGAATTCAGTATTCCGAGACCCAGAGTGCTAACAGTGTGTCGAGAATACCAAATTTCGGGTATTACCTCTCACCACGGATAACGCTGTGGCCGACGCCTTCTCTTAACGGCCGAGAGCAGCGGCGTTTGTGTAGCTATGTCAGTACTAGTGCGACTTAATTTGGCTTTAATCGACTGTTTCAGCAGACGGGCGACGCGAGTGCCTTTGCTAACAGCACGACATCGCCTACAGCGCCTCTCCTGAGCCTGTGACCATATCGATTATACCCTAGAAGAATGGAAACCAGTGGCCTGGTCAGATGAGTCCCGATTTCAGTTGGAAAGAGCTGACGGTAGGGTTCGAGTGTGGCGCAGACCCTCGAAGCCATGGTCCCAAATTGCTAACAAGGCAATCCCATCGAACACTTACATGACATAATCGAGGATCACTTTGTGCAGAAAATCCTTCACTTGTAATTATGGACGGCTATAGAGACAACAGGACACAGTATATCTGCAGTGGACTCCCAACGACTTGTTGAGTCTATTCCACGTCGAGTTTCTGTACTACGCAGGGCAAAAGGATGTCCGATACAATATTAGGAATATCCCATGACTTTTGTTAGTGTATTCCCCTTTGGGGTCTATTTTCCGAGACAGTGAAAGGCTCAGCACAGCAGTTCACAAACTGTATTGGTTCCCATCGTTCTTGATATGTCAGAACTAATCAGCATAGCCCCAAGTCAAGCAATGATCCATCTAATGCAGTGGGAGCTCTCAGCAAATGCGGCTGGTTTCAACTAGAAAGATAATAATGAATGAAACACGTTTTTAAAAAATAAATTATTTTTACAATTTATCAACAGATTTGTCTGTAATTTTAGTTGAGTCATCCATTTGAAGGTGGGTCATATATGGCGGTCGAATGTTGCGTCTAGATGTGTATGGCTTGAGTATAGACACGATATCAGAAAATCCGTTTACAGAGAGATGTGAACATGGCAGTACGTCGCGCGTTCAGGCGATTGACGGTCTGCTATGTGTCACATTCATGCTCATTTGAATGTGGGGCGTCAGGAACTTATTTCTGCCAGCACTGCACGGAGACAAATGGACTACAGTGCTGCAAAGCTCCATATTTGATAGGCTACGACTCGCCTGCTGAAGGGGAGACCGAGAGGCTAGTGGGTGGCCTCAAGTGGCCCGACTCGGCCATATACCCGCTCCATGTCTGTTGCACGGACGCCGGACATACGATTATATAGTTACTACTCCAACTTTTCAATTTTCCATTTGCTTGAAAGAGAATACAATTTATTGTTAACGTTTTCAACAGCATATCACTGACGCAATCTATATTTAATAGGCTACGGCGATTGCTAATAACTTGCCAGCTTTACTAAAGTACCATTTTGCTAGGTGTGCTTATTACTAGGATGCATAAGATACCATTTGGAACTGCAACCGAATCTGGTAAATACTCCTCAGGTTTGCTCCGCCACTTTAAGGTGTCATCATCATCACCGGGGTTAATCAAAATGCAGAGATGTACTTAATCTGCTGCGTAAGGTTTGCTATTCTTCCAGTACTTGAAACTGTCTTTTTTTCACGGTGGCGATGACAACGCACTTGAAGGCTCTGTGTCAATAAACAAAAGAGAGAGAATTAATGTAAGTACATAACTGATGTAGAAATCATGACACCGTACCTGGAAAGGCGGCCGATGGAACGTAGCAATTTTATGTTTAGAAGTAATTACAACCTTCTCACCTAGAAAAGCCGGAGTTCGATTTTTAACCCCTTGCGCTTCCTGTTAAAAATTCTTATTTTTTAATCCACATAAGTTAAATTAGTTACTTACAAGTCTATCTGTGCCTAGTATAATATTGAAGAATATGTATTGAATTATACGTAAGCAAAAAAAAAATCCTAACTTGGCTGTAGGTTCTTTTTCCACTTTCTAATTCATTTGCGACCTCTTTAATTGATTTCAGGACAGCCACAATTCCTCATGTAAGCTCATTATCATATCCCTGTATTCTGTGAACGAAACTCTTTTTCATCAGTAATGCAGTAACTTCGTTATACTGACGAAGAGAACACAGCAAGTGCCATTACCCGATTTCCCAGAAACTTCGCTCAGTGGAAGAAGACTCAAAATAACCAAACACACGTCTCGTCTTATCCGTAGTTAATCGACCATTTCTGAGAAAATCACTGTCAAGGTAGTCGGCTTAGTTTAGATGTCGATTTGAGGGCGTCGTGGACTCCCAGTGTTCGACACCCAGTTAATGTTTTTTTTTTTTTTTTTTTATTTTCTCATTTACCTACCATGTCCGTAGGTTAGTAAACTAATATTTATTATCAGGGGACACAAGGTCGTTGTATTTACTGTAAAATTACAACTGGGTTTCACAGTGTCATTTATTATGCACAAATCAAACATTTTTTCATCACCTCGGTTCCGAGAGTTCCGGAACATGTACAGAAAATTGGAACAGAGATCAACAAATCATAATTTTTGCCCTTTTTATTACTCATGAAAATTTCACATTGCATGATGTACCACCATACAGCGAGACCTTCAGAGGTGGTGGTCTAGATTGCTGTACACACCGGTACCTGTAATACACAGTAGCACGTCCTCTTGCATTAATGCATGCCTGTATTCATCGTAGCATACAATCAACAAGATCGTCAAAGCACTGTTGGTACAGATTGTCCCATACCGCAACGGCGATTCGGCGTAGATCCCTCAGAGTGGTTGGTGGATCACGTCGTCCATAAACAGACCTTTACAATCTATCCCAGGCATCTTCGATAGGGTTCATGTCTGGAGAACAAGTTGGCCACACTACTCGAGAAATGTCGTTATCCTGAAGGAAGTCATTCACAAGATGTGCACGATGGCGGCGCGAATTGTCGTAAATGAAGACGAATGTCTCGCTAATATGCTGTCGATACGGCTGCACTATCGGTCGGAGGATGGTATTCACGTATCGTACAGCCATTACGGCGCCTTCCATGATCACCAGCGGCGTATATCGGCCCCACATAATGCCACCCCAAAACAGCAGGGAACCTCCACCTTGCTGCACTCGCTGGACAGTGTGTCTAAGGCGTTCAGCCTGACCGGGTTGCCTCCAAACACGTCTCTGACGATTGTCTGGTTGAAGGCATATGCGACACTCATTGGTGAAGAGAACGTGTTGCCACTCCCGAGCTGTTCATTCGGCATGCTGTTGGTCCCATCTGAACCGTGCTGCATGGTGTCGGTGTTGCTAAGATGGACCTCGTCATGGACGTCGGGAGTGAAGTCGCGCTTCATGCACCCTACTACGCACAGTTTACAACTGGGTTTCACAGTGTCATTTATTATACACAAATCAAACATTTTTCATCACATCGGTTCCGAGAGTTCCGGAACATGTACAGAAAATTGGAATAGAGATCAACAAATCATAATTTTTGCCCTTTTTATTACTCATGAAAATTTCACATTGCATGTTGTACCACCATACAGCGAGACCTTCAGAGGTGGTGGTCTAGATTGCTGTACACACCAGTACCTGTAATACTCAGTAGCACGTCCTGTGGCTGCACGAAAAGCATTATTCAGCATGGTGGCGTTGCTATCAGGGTTCCTCCGAACCATAATCCGTAGGTAGCGGTCATCCACTGCAGTAGTAACACTTAGGCAGCCTGAGCGAGGCATGGCATCGACAGTTACCGTCTCTCTGTATCTCCTCCATGTCCGAACAACATCTCTTTGGTTCATTTCAAGAAGCCCGGACACATCCCTTGTTGAGAGCCCCTCCTGTCACAGAGTAACAGTGTGGACGCGGTCGAACCGCGGTATTGACCGTCTAGGAATGGTTGAACAACGGACAACATGAGCCGTGTTCATCCTTCCTGGTGGAATGACTGGAACTGAGGAGCTGTCGGACCCTTTACATCTTTGGGAGGATTTAGTGACATCCCTGAACAGTCGAAGGCACAGTCAATGTCTATCTTCAAGAGTTCTGGGAGCTGGGTTGATGCAAACATTTTTTGATGTTGAGTCAAGAGGAAAGGTACATGAATTGTACTGATTATGAATAAAAAACTCCATATGAGCAAATGCAATGTCCCGAATGCTTTCCGAGAGAGAACACTTGTAAAATCCCTTTTGTACCATTTATTCATGTTTCTCTAGGACTTACATTTTGCGCAAAGACAGCCTGAGGATACGGAAAATCTGGCATACGCTGTAGCTTAGGTACTCATCGAAGCCCAATTTGAAGTAGTTTCCCAACCTGAAGGAACACAAGTGACCTGTATCAAACTTTTCGTCTCAACTTCCTCTACACCGCCATCGTACGTTGTGAACAATAAAAATGTTTGAATAACTAAGAAAGCAAGTTACAAAATATTATTACATATGTTCCATCTAGGAAACCATTCGCAACAGGGCATATGTCCATGTGAAGTTTCAGAATCACTACACTATCACCCCTCAAAGCCTGTGCCTTTTTTTCCTGACTCACCCTTTATATATCTGTATGGTATTTTCAGGAGTTACAATTTTTTTAAAATTCTCATATTCTTATACTTCATTCTTATATATATTCTTATACTTCATTCTTATGTTCGCTCCTCAGGATAATTTGGTGCATTCTCTTGGATCATACAGATTGTATCAACATTTGAAGCATAGAAATTCCGAATACCACGAACAACGTCCGAAGGCAGGTTTGCTACAATGATATTCCTCCATATGAACCTCACTCAGGAAAGAAACGTCGTTAACATTGCTGAAGGTTTCACGTATTGGCAATAATTTCGCCGCAAGCCACGCATAACGGACCACTTTTTCGAAGTGAATTTTGAATCAAGGTACACTACAAGAATTGCACAGAAGACAACTTCAAATAATTTGCTCATTCGTTTACTGCTTTTTTTAAATTCATTCAGGAGACATACAATTAGTAGACGAATAAGGACAACGTTATTTCAATAGACAATGCAAAACATTCCTGTAGCAATCTTCTACAGACATGGGTAGAAAATCGGAAAACAAAAATAGAAATTATAATCGGGCTTTGAACATGATCATGATGTTTGGTTTGTGGGACGCTCAACTGCGCGATCATCGGCGCAGGTCCCACTTTTTACGCGGCCCAATTTTTGTACACAGTCCAATCTAGCTACTGCACAAATGATGATGATGATGATGAAATGATGAGGACAACGTAAACATCCAGTCCCCGGGCCGAGAAAATCCCCAACCCGGCCGGGAATCGAACTCGGGACCCCGTGATCCAGAGGCAGCAACGCTAGTCACTAGACCACAAGCTGCAGACAGGCTTCGAACATGGGGTGCAAAAGTGTTAAGCCGTAATGCTAAACACAGTGGTGCCACCGTTTCCGTTGAATTACATGCTCGCTAAAAGGCACATAAACTACGTCGAAAATTTTGACCGCCTTTTTCTCATAAAAGGTCAAGTATCTAAGCCAAGACACGGGTTCACTTATTCTGAACCTTTTTTCACTGAGCGAAGTTTGTGCGGAAACGGGTTATGGCACTTGTCGTGCTCTCCTCACGAATGTGTAAGGACTCCAGCATAGTGTAAAAACTATTCCAGCGAGTATTAGCCTTATGTTTCACAGATGATTTCGAAGAAGTGCAAAACCATTTTTCTTCATATACCGTACAATGCAGCTTGCAGTGGTTACTGTCGGTGTGAAGGTCGGAGTGTGATTGGACAAGAAATTGTCTTCATCGAGAGTGTAGCTAAGTACTCTTCTTACACAATGAGCTGCCCAAGGAAGTCATTTGAGATACTGCAAAACTTTTATCACAGTATATTGGCATCCTGGTGGGAGACAAAAACAAAATTATGCAACACGGCCAGCGAAGTATTCAATCAACCATCCTCTTACCTATTTTTGTCATAACATCTACTCCCGTCTTCTTAACGTCAGCGAATGTAGTTATCAAATTAAATGATCGTGTGGCATTGTTGGCCGGGAGACCATGTCTGGGATAGTTCGGAGGCCTGATGCAAGTATTTGCATCTGACGCCATTTCGGTGACGGGCGCTTCTGAAAAAAATGGTAATGAGGACAACACAACACCCAGTCCCCGAGCGGATAAAATCTGCTAACTGGCTGGGAATCAAACGCGAGACCGCCAACCGCAGTGGCCGAGCGGCTCTAGGCGCTACAGTGTGGAACCGCGCGACCTCTACGGTCGCAGGTTCGAATCCTGCCTCGGGCATGGATGTGTGTGATGTCCCTAGGTTAGGTTTAAGTAGTTCTAAGTTCTAGGGGACTAATGATCTCAGAAGTTAAGTCCCATAGTGCTCAGAGCCATCTGAACTATTTCGAACGGGGGACCCCCGGAACTTGACGCAACAGCGCTAAGCAAATAAAACATTACTCATAAAAGATCAATCTCTGTTTATGTGACGTGCTGTAACTGTCGAATAATGAACCCGATTCTGCGAATCATTCTACATATCCACTGTTGCAGCGCATGTTCTGTTAGTACTTCCGTTATCCCAGAAGGCATTATGGTTTTTCTATTTGCACGACCCTGTTCTTTGACATGTCTACTTAAAGTAGAGAGATGTAGTATGACTTCCCAAGCGCTGAATTCTTTTAAATGTGCACCTAGATATATTTATTCTTGGCCTGATTTTTTGAAACCTTCACAAAGAACATCATTAAAAGGTCCCACATTCTTAGCACACATTGCAACATACTTATCCTATTCCTTTATTATTGCCTGTATCCCTGAAGGAGCTGTGTCTGTGTGGTATTTCTTACAACTGTGTTTCTTTAAAAGAGTCGCTCCCGACTGGAAACACAATTGTGTAGGGCAGTTTATGCACGATACGTACCCAGTCCGCTTGTTATGTTCATCTAAAACCAATAGAAATTTATCCCATATTTTGCTTCTTAGATCCCCCGCATCTTCAAAGGGTACGATTAGTTTCAATCTTACTTCTTACTGCACTGGTTTTCTCAGGCTACTTGATTACAGAGATACCACGCATGAGAATCCTTTGCTGGATCTAGTTGTGTAAGGATACAGATACGTTTAATATCTCTGGGGTCAAACAATCCTCGGGATCGGTCATGCCTTCTATGCTCAGCCACAATGACTGGTGCGGGCAGCCCATTCACTTCGGCTCTCTTTGCCCCATCTCGCATTTGTGCTCGCTTACTTCGTCACGCAGCACTTCAAAATGCACCACATAGGCTTCAGCAGCAGATGATCAGTTCTTGTCACTGTGCCTTACCTTGGTCTCTGGCCACTCATTTTAATTAAGGGGAGGGTTGAGCCGCGTGGGATTAGCCGAGCGGTCTTAGCCGCTACAGTCATGGACTGTGCGACTCGTCCCGGCGGAGGTTCGAGTACTCCCTGTGTGTGTTTGTCCGTAGGATAATTTAAGTAGTGTGTAAGCTTAGGGACTGATGACCTTAGCAGTTAAGTCCCATAAGATTTCACACACATTTGAACATTTTTTTTTTAGTTTGTTGTTTAGTGCTCAACTTTTTGCATCTGTGTATGTAACTGTGTACTCACATCTTGGAATCAAATTGGGAAGTATTGCTACTCTGATATCCTGCTGCATGTTGATTTCCCCCGTTAAGATCTGCATGATACGTACAGCACCTTAAGCTGATAAAGAACATCACTCAGTGGATTTTTGTTCGTCCTTTCTCAGTAATATAATACTGCAATATTTCCCCAGCAAGGCCCGGAAGCACTCAGATTGAGAGCCACTGGTCTAGCGTAGGGTGCAGGCCTGAGTAATACTGAAGTGATTCCAGGCTCCACACACAAGAGTACTGTATTACAGACCCTCACCGGCGTGTCGCAGTTGTCAACGGAAACGCACGTTTTCGACAGACGCCGACAGCGGACGCGCGGGGACCCAGTGGATCCAATGATGCGTGCCCACTGGCCACTCATCCAGTGGCTCCGGCTACGAGCACACTCTGCCGCCGCGATGGAGGATGGCCGACGGCAGGTGCACGGCGCAGTCTCTGTCGCAGTCTTCGACGGTCTTCAGTCTTAGTCAGCCTTCAACAGTTAGCTCGTGTATTAGTAGCAGAAGTCTTACACTGCACGATGTTCTTTAGTTTACTTTTCTAATAGGTGGACTTTATTGCTGTTTGTTCTTTTGTACAGTTTTTCGCAACGCTTGGACAAAACTATAAGTTAAGTACATCTACATTTATACTCCGCAAGCCACCCAACGGTGTGTGGCGGAGGTCACTTTACGTGCCACTGTTATTGCCTCCCTTTCCTGTTGCAGTCGCGTATGGTTCGCGGGAAGAACGACTGCCGGAAAGCCTCCGTGCGCGCTCGAATCTCTCTAATTCCACATTCGTGATCTCCCCGGGAGGTACAAGTAGGGGGAAGCAATATATTCGATACCTCATCCAGAAACGCACCCTCTCGAAACCTGGACAGCAAGCTACACCGCGATGCAGAGCGCCTCTCTTGCAGAGTCTGCCACTTGAGTTTGCTAAACGTCTCCGTAACGCTATCACGCTTACCAAATAACCCTGTGACGAAACGCGCCGCTCTTCTTTGGATCTTCTCTATCTCCTCTGTCAACCCGACGTAGTACGAATCCAACACTGACGAGCAACACTCAAGTATAGGTCGAACGAGTGTTTTGTAAGCCACCTCCTTTGTTGATGGACTACAATTTCTAAGGACTCTCCCAATGAATGTCAACCTAGCACCCCACTTTCCAACAATTAATTTTATATGATCATTCCACTTCAAATCTTTCCGTATGAATACTCCCAGATATTTTACAGAAGTAACTGCTACCAGTGTTTCTTACGCTATCATATAATCATACAATAAAGGATCCTTCTTTCTATGTATTCGCAATACATTAAATTTGTCTATGTTAAGGGTCAGTTGCCACTCCCTGCACCAAGTGCCTATCCGCTGCAGATGTTCCTGCATTTCGCTGCAATTTTCTAATGCTGCAACTTCTCTGTATACTACAGCACCATCCGCATGGAACCTCCGACACTATCTACAAGGTCATTTATATATATTGTAAAAAGCAATGGTCCCATAACACTCCCCTGTGGCACGCCAGAGGTTAAGTAAAACTTCTGTTTACTGTATTTACTTGTCCGCTATTCATTTCTGCTCTTATCCAGCTTCCGTACGATGACATTTACTGCACCACTCTGTAAGCCCACCTCTCCTTACCGTTGTATACGATGTAGTACTTAACAAATATAATACAAGTTTCGCGTCAGTTTCTGTTTTAATAGCGGAAGATGAAATATGCTGTACCGAAATCATTGTCTGCTGGTGTTTGGGATCGGGCAAGAGCGGTACCCGACGCCGTCGGCTCCACTGTGGCGACGGCCTCTACTGCCGTCTCTGGATGGCTACTGCAGACGTAGAAGACGCTGAATGGCGGCGGCGTGTAGCGTGGCGCCTCGCGCTGTGTACTCGTCCGGACCCATTCAGCCCTGACAAGGGCGATCGTTAGGCGCGCTCGCTGCTGTTAATTGGCGACTACCGCCGCGACCTCGAGCGCCCGCACTCCAGCTCCAGTCAGTTGTCTCTCCCCCCCCTCCCCTCCCCCTCCTCACTCTGTGCGCCCTTGCCGCCAGTAATAAGCGCCATCAGCTCTTTATGCAGATAGTGCTACTTTGTTCCGAAAGCGCGCCGTTAGAAGACGGCTGGTTGGATAACTCATTTAATGTTGCCAAGATTTTCAGGGACATTCCAAGCACGTTTTGATTCATTACTATTGGTGTTCACGTCTTTGACGAATAAATAACAAATTTACAAGGCGTTTCAGAAATGATTGGTCAATATTCAGAGATATGACAGGAATGATCATTAAAAACATAAAAGCAAGTAAACATTGCGAAAAATCGGGTGTACTGCCGGTGGTCGGCGTCTTCCCTAAACGATATTTCGACGTCGTAACTCGGCGTCTTCATCAGGTGTTCCCTGAGACTGGTTGACGAGCTGACCTTGTCCCAACTCGTCAACCAGTCTCAGGGAACACCTGATGAAGACGCCGAGCTACGACGTCGAAATATCGTGTTGGGAAGACGCGGACCACCGGCAGTACACCCGATTTTACGAGATGTCAACAAATCGCCGGGAAAGTCTTAGAAATTACAAGTAAACATTGGCTCTGTAACGCCTACCTTAAGAACTGTGACAGCCTACCCTAACTCGTCAATTCCTTTATTCTCGATCCGACGTTAAGATATGTGGTCTTGAACTGTTGCTACGTTTTGTTATTCAAGTAAAAAGCTGAAGCAAAAGACTATGGAAATAGCATTCATAAAAACGTTCCACCGTTTCGACGAAGTCACCCTACTGAAAACCCCGAGAACTTTATATTAGGAGACATCATAATTAACATTATGATCTTACAACCAAACGTGAGCTTCCAGCTGTTTAGCTGAGCTGTTATTTAATTTTATACGCAATATTTCGGCGACCGACCTGTCGTCTACATCGGATGCTGCGAGTTGTGATCGTTGTCTGGACTTCAGCCATACCGAACTTCTGTTGGCCTAGTGCCGCTCTTCATAGCAAAGTTCAACTCCAGATTCCAACCACGCTCTTTAATGCTGTTTTTTTTTTTTCCAGAGCCCGCACTATATCCCGTGAAACACTCTTTCTCTCAGCGTATCCCAGCTTTAGTGGATATGGTGCCTGCGAGATCTTAATGAATTAAGTGCCAGATCTCAGTCCTTATTTAAACTGAAACTTCTGTCTCTTTTAATTTTTGCGACATCTTTATTTCGATAGACTCCTTAATTACGATGTCGCGGGAGTTCGACATTGGCACCACAACACTTGTCTCATGGGATTTCATTTCATGATTTTATTCCGGGCAGTATTTGACACCAGCTACCTTGCTTGGTTGTTTTAGTCGGGTGTGTCGCTGATGTTCCTTGAATCCCTCCTCAACTGTACTGATATATGCTCCATGTAATACATGTCACATTCACATGGAACGTGGTACACAACCAGCTTTCGGAGACTTACATCGTGTTTAACATTAGAGAGAAGCCTCTTTCCTTTGTTGACGGGAGCGAAATACACTGGATACAATGTTTCCATGTTTCCGTAGCAGTCTACCGATCTTTTAGGATATACGTCCAGCATAACACAGACACGAAATTTTTGGCTTCTCTTTCTCTGACTCAACTTCTGTCTTGAGCGTTCTTGAGTTTGACTGCAACGCCAGTTAACTTTGATGATCTGTGCACACATTCCTTCGGGACACTTTTCGTAGATATAGTTCTTCAGCGAGGCCCCTGTACGGTTCCCTCTAGTACCACGGAAGGTATTCCCTGACATCTTAAGGGCGGTAGGACGTCAAACGGGCCGACTTGGAGCAGGAGAGGCACCACAGGACATTTTAATTTCCACTGACTATACTTTTACAAATAAATTCATAAAGCTGGTAGCATGACCAAGAAGGATTCAGAATTCACACTCTTAGCACTCTTAGCAGTGGAACTTCGAAAATAATAACGAAATAATTTTTTTACATGTGAAATTTCATCGTTTTTTAACTTATTAATGGCAGCATTTATTGCTATAGGTACACTCTTCTTCATAAGTAAGAGAGATCCTTCGATGAAATTTGCACAGCATACAAACCATACTTAAAGGCGTATGAAACTCTAGAATTTTCCAAACCTATTAAAAACTGCGATAAAAATTCATGTAAGAAAACATAAAGTTTGTGTTTTTTTCTAATCATGAAGTTTAAAATATAACAGCTCATTCGTTTTTTCATAAATTACCTAAATTCTAGAGTTTCATACACCTGTAAGTATGGTATGTATGCTGTGCAAAATTCATCGAAGAATCTTCCTAACTTATGAAGAAAAGTGTACCTATACCAACAAATGCAGCCATTAGCAAGTGAAAAAAATGATGAAATTTCGCATGTAAAAAAAATTATTTTGTTATATTTTCGAACTTCCACTGTAATGAGTGTGAATCCTGAATCCTTTCTCGTAATGTAGACAAAGTTTTATGAATTTATTTGTAAACGTATAGACACTGGAAATTAAAATGACTTCTAATGCCTCTCCTGCTCCAAGTCGGCCTGTTTGACGTCCTAACCCCCTTAACAGATGACCTATCATCCTGTTCCTTTTTCTTCCCAGTTATTTTCTTATATTCCTTTCCTTGCCGATACTGCGGAGACTGCCCTCATTCTGTACCTTACCAGTCCACCTAATTTTCAACATTCGGCTGTACCACCACATCTCAAATGCATAGATTCTCTTCTGTTCCGGTTTTCCCATAGTCCATGTTCCGCTACCATACAATGCTGTGCTCCAGACCAAGTAATGAATGGTGTGGCTCGTGGTGTGGAGACAGAGGTCAGTGTGCGTGGCATTTCTTCATGCACTACGACCCAGGAATCGGTCCGGTCTTCTCTCAACTAACACCTCGAGGGAAGGTTGCTGTCCCTCCTTTTCAAATTCCATCCTGACATCTTGAACTTAGCAGATTGCCTGTTCCAACTATCTTTATCGACCTACATATATTTCGCCTCTTTGTTTTTATTGCATCACGTACAGGGTGTTTCAGAAGTGATGGTCAGTATTCGGGGATGTGAGAAGAATGATCATTAGAAAGAAAACAGTCAAGTAAACAAGGGCTCTAAAAGGCATATGTTAAGAGCTATGAGCAATTCTTGATCTTCGGCACTATGAAAAAAATCTCTTCTACTGTAAACTCCTTGCTTTCCATATGTTGGGAAGTGGCAGCGTGGGCGAAAAAAAGAAAAAAAGTCCATTAAACATGTGCTCTTAAATGCATACGTATACCTTAAGAGCGATGAGCACTTGTTCATTTTCGCTAGTTTGGAACACAACACTTTTAATGATGAAGTGCTCATAACTTTTAAGGTATGAGTTTTAGAGAACATGTTTACTAGACATTTTTATCTTGTTTTGGTCCATATTACCACTTCCCAAAATATGGAAACCAAAGAGCTTGCAGTAGAAGAGATTTGTTTGACATTATCGAAGATCACGAATCGCTCATAGTTCGTGGAAATCTGTCCAAGAGGCTGTATTCGCTGCACGATACCACGCCAGCTCACTCTTCACAGTAGACGGTCAAAAGTACTTCTTTTTCGGTATATCCAATATTGCCTCACTCCAGCGTATTGTCTATATCTACGTCTAAATCTGTTCTCCACAAGCCACCTTACAGCGTCTGGCGGAGGGAACTCGTGACCAGTGTCATTTCGCCCATTTCCTGTTCCAGTCGCGTATAGTTCGCGGCAGTCACTCATGCTCCGTTCAGTACCTCCCAAACTGGTATCGCGTAGCGGAGTACAACCCGTATCACTACGCCCTCGGAAATGAAACAGTAGACCGTAACGTGATGCAGATCAGATCTTTTGCAGCGTCTGCCATTAGAATTGATTGGGCATCTCTCTGACGCTTTTGCGCTTACTAAATGAACCTATAACAAAATGTGTTGTTGTTCTCTGGATCTTTTCTTTGTCCTCCGTCAGTCCTATCTGGTTCGGATCCCATACTGAGGAGCAGTAATCAACTATTGCCAAACGAGTGTTTAGTAGGCTACTTCCTTTGTTGATAGATTATACTTCTTGAGGATTCTTCCAATGAATTTCAGCCTGGCATCTACCTTACTCGCGATTAATTTTATGTGGGCGTTTGCACTTCAAATTGCTCCGTACGCATATTTCTAGATATTTTATGGAAGTAACTGATTCCAGTGACTGTTCTGCAATTTTATAATCATATAATAAAGGAAACGTGTCACTCTGTCTATGAATTCGCAATACCTTGCATTTTTTTAAGCTGAAGGCCAATTGCCACTCACTGCACCAAGCGCCGATCCGCTCCAGGTCTTCTTGTATTTCTCTACAGTTCTCTAGCCTCGCTACTTCTGTGTATACAACAGCTTCATCCGCAAAAAACCTCATGGAACTTCCAGCGTTAACTTCTGTGTCATTTATATATACCGTGAAAATTAATGGACCCATAAGGCTTCCCTGGAGCATTCCCGAAGTTACGTTTATGTCTGAAGACTTCTCTCCGTTGAGAATGATATCCTGTGTTGTGTTTGCTAGAAACTATTCAATCCAGTCACATACTTGGTCTGATATTCCATACACTCGTATCCTGTTAATTAGGAGGCAGTGCCGAACTATATCTAATGCCTTCCGGAAGTCTAAGAATACAGCATCAATCCGGGCGCCCTTATTTACTGCTTTCTGGCTCTCGTGGGCGAACAGAGCAGTCTGGATTTCACACGACCGTCGTTTTCAGAATTCAGATTGGTATTGACATGGCACCTAGTGACTCCCTCAAATGGGACTGAGCACCATGGGACTTAACATCTGAGGTCATCAGTCCCCTAGAACTTAGAACTACTTAAACCTAACTAACCTAAGGACATCACACACATACATGCCCGAGGCAGGATTCGAACCTGCGACCGTAGCAGTCGCGCGGTTCCAGACTGAAGCGCCTAGAACCGCTCGGCCACCGCGGCCGGCAGTGACTCCCTCCTCTTTTTCCATACGAAGAAGCTATTGCGTGCCAGGTATCTCCAGAATGACGTAAAAATTTTCAAGGTGGAATGTTCTCCGAAGAGCCAAAATTTCGACTTCTACGAACAAGATCTTGTCCATGTTAACGACACTTCCGGAACAGGCGTCGCGTGGATAGGTGAACATGTAGCGAAGTAGTGACGATTGAGGGGCTGAGAATACAAGTTATACAAGTGCTTGGTCAAGTAAACTGAGTAAATGACTGCCATTGTTAAATGGATATTTACAAATTACGTGAGTTCCTGTGAAACATCAGATATTTTTTTTCTAATGATCAGTTACTCCGTGTACAGAAATGGTTGGTTGGTTGGTTTCGGTGAGAGGACCAAACAGCGTGCTCATCAGTCCCATCATCGGATTAGGGACGGATGGAGAAGAAAATCGGCCTTGCCCTTTCAGAGGAAGCATCCCGACGTTTGCCTAAAGCGATTTAGGGAAATCACGAAAAACCTAAATCAAGATAGCCGGACGCGGGTTTGAACCGTCGTCGCACCGAATGTGGATCCAGTGTGATAACCATTGCGCCACCTCGCTAGGTGTACAACTGTAGGTATGGTCCGAGAGTGTAGTGCTTCTGCGCTATTTTTATGATATATTGAAAATACTTAGGTTTCTCGCATCATAACCTTTTTTTAGAGTAAAACAGGTACAAGTGCGAAAACATCTTCCTTATTGTGCTTGATTATGAAGATCTTTTTGGTACAACACCTACGATACTCATAGTACAATACAGGTTCACTATAAGGCAATATTTGCGTAATTAATGCAGAAGTAATATAACAAGCTGTAAAACAGTAGGTAAATTGCAAAAAAAATATCACAGCGAAAATATATTTGTGTGGTTTCAATACGTACGAGAGATGATTCATTGTCACTTTCTATAACCCTCTTACAGTTAGTACCTTAATGTAGAATCAGAATCATTTCCTTCTGTGGTATATTTTGAAGAATATCCTTGCTGGGACAACACTCAAGATGCTGTGCCACTGTGTTGTTCATTTTTCAGTCTTTGTCATCCCCTTCTTTGGCCACGTCCACTTCTTTCTCCACTCTCTCTTCTTACATTCATGGTAATTTTGCAGTGAACACATGGTGTGTCGTGGGACGATAACTCTGTTTTTAAAATAATTGAAAAGCCACGATCGCTTCAATCGTTTATTAGATGACCGGTTTCAGCACTCTGAAGTTGCCATCATCAGATCTGAAACGTGGATCATGGTAATTGCTGCCTGGGAATGTATTATATTGTTACAGAACTCATGATAAATTGGAAGGATGTAGTTCTTTATTTCCTGAAGATTTCCACTTCTCAAACATTTCGTTTCATACTTATCTTGATTCAAAGGCTGCAGAAGAGGCACTGATGGGAGACCAGTATTGTGCATCCGCTTCAATAATCTCAAGATGACGTTGTAATGGTCACTTAAACTGCATCTTTACAGGATTTTCTTTGCTAATTCTGATCGTAGTCGTATTCCTCGATTCCATTTTGTTTCCTTGAGTGTCTGAAGCAACTTTGTATTTTGCTGAGACATATATGGCTTTAATTGAAAGAAAGTTTTTTGTTTCCATTTCAGCTACGGAGAACTCTAGGCTGACCTCCTTCACTGATTCCCTCCTGTCTTGAGGAACAGATACATATTTCAAGTTTGTTTGCGTTATCACATACCATGTTCATATGGCCTTATTCAAGTAACTTGATATCTACTGTGTCAATATGATGATTGTGCTTCAAGATGTACATCCACTATTTCAAAACAGGGTCTACTTCAACATGCGTTAAATATTACTATAAGTAGTCTTAAAAGCATACACATTGGCTATTACGCTACTTTCGGATAATGCCTAACTGACGTTTCATTAAAGATAGCAGAAAATCTCCTTTCTAATTTATTTCTCACGATCGGGGTTCGCAGTCGTATAGAATATTAGGGCTTGATAAGAAGACGTATCCTGTATTTATGAGGTAGCGTCTTGGGATCTACTGTCCAAATTTGTAGTTCTCAACCGCTGGTGTACATATTGCGCCTTCTGTGGTTTTTCATCAGTTGCAATGTGTACGCATACAAAGTAATATGTAAGATTACTGTTGCCATGTTCTGTGTGTGTACCCAAGCCAGTGTGAGACTTTTAGAACGGATAACATATGTATTTTTATGCTAATCTATTATAAATAGATTTTCCGCAAGTGACTTACGACTACATCATCACCTAGAAAGCTGTATGTAGTCAACAGTTATAAAATGATGTTACGATATGAAGCGTACAACTACTATTAGTGGGATGTACTATTTCTGATTAGTGCACAGATAGTCCAACTTGTGAATGTATTTTCACGCCAACGGCCTTAGTTCACATGTAAACAGTGTGTTAGAATATTGATTTGCACCTTAGCTGTTTAGTCCCCCTAAAACATCCCAACAAACACCACCACCACCATTGATTTGCAGCGATTTACGTGAAGGATGTTAACATCGGTAACATTTCACGTAGCTTACATCATCTCAGATGTACATAGCTTCTCACTGATGTTGCTGTATTTCTACAATGGAAAGGCTTATTTTCGACGATGATATGACACACTAAAATATCTTTGACTAACCCTCGACCGCAACTAACGTGGAAACCTCACCTGCTAATCCTCCACCAGAAGGGCCACACTAGACTAAAACTACCAACAGGCCGAACTTGGGGATTACACCTCTGCACTATTCTCCACACCTACAAAATCCTGGTCTGGCCTGTCCTCTGCTATGAAAATGTTGCATGAATCTCCACACTAGCAAAATCTGTGAGTTCCTTCAAATCGAACGCCATGCACTCGATTTCCGCATTTGTTTACCTTCCCTCACCTGGATTCTCTACCATCTCATCAAATTCCCACCACTCGTCATCAACATCGAACACCTCTGCATCTCCTACACTATCCACATACTAGATTCCAATCACCCCATTGTCTTCCCTCTGAGCACCAAGCCTGGTATGCTGCCGCACCGTCAGAAACATATCCCTCCATCGCTATACCCACACACACTCCATATCCCATCCCAACGCAACTTCAATCAACTCCCTATCCCAGACAATGAGATACATCCCGGTATTTATCTCTCCTACCAAATTTAAGTCTTCCCCAACTATTCCAGTCTATATCAGGGCTCCTCCCTCATTTCCTTCCCCATCCATCCCCATCCATTTACTGCTGCAACCACTGCCTACCAACAAAACGCACTACTCCTCACTCTCTGTCTTTCGCACCAAATGATCTCAAATGGAACGATCAGATTACACAAGTAACGAGTAAGGCGAACTCTTAGACAGCGGTTTATTGATAGAATCCTGAAGCGATGCAGTCCTTCACAAAGCAAATTTCTTACAATGCGTTAGTTCGTCCAGTCATAGAGCATTGTTTGTATGTATGGGACCCTTACCATTTGGGTTGAGCGAAGAGATTGAGAAGGTCCAAAGAAGAGCAGCAAGATTCGTGACTGGTACATTTAGCCATCGCGAGAGCGTTACAAATCTCATAGAAAGTTTGAAGTGGGACACACTTGCAGACAGACGACGCGCTAAGCGGAAAGGGGCTACTCACTAAATTCCAAAATCCGATCTTCGCCGAGGATGTAGAGCGTACATTATTACCACCAACTTTCAATTCGCGCAATGATCACCATTCAAAGATAAGGAAAATTAGAGCTCGCACTGAGGCGTTTAGGCATTCGTTTTTCCCTCGCGCGGTCCGCGAGTGTAACACAGGGGGCAAATTTGACTTTGGCGCGAATAGTACCCTCCGCCACGCACTGCCTGGTGGCTTGTGGAGTATATATGTAGATGTAGAACTGTATTTCTCACTATCCACCTCAACTCCTACCTCCCACCTCCATATTTTTCCTACGTCACAGACCCCTATCTTTCTACCCACACCTCTCAAGCCTATGGTACTTACGCTCTCCTCCAGCAATACTTCTACCTCGAGTGCAGGTCCTCCAGATTTTAAGTTAATGTGCAGTGCTTCAGTGTTTTTATCAGAAGAATTTTACCCTCATGCAATGTGTTTTTAATATGTATATATTTTCGTTTTTTAACTGTGCATATTTGTATTTTACTCTAAAATACAAAATGTCCCAAATTTTGTTTGTATATTCTCATTATATATTTTTTAATTCGCTTGGCTGGAAAGTGGAGACCCCACGCCTACATGGGGCGAGGGGCATGACATAAAAAAAGGAAAAGAAAGCAATAAACGATGACACGTCGAACCCACTTACACTGCCTCATCCGTATCCTCTACCAACTTATAATATTCCCCTCCCTCCTCCTCCATCTTGAACACCTCCAAATATCCTATATTACCCATAAGCTCGACGCTCCCTCCCTGCTCACTGCTCCTGGACCTCTGCGACTCCTCTGCCACAACATTCCCCCAACGCTGCACCTTCCCAAACTCCTCATGCTCTCCCACCTACATTTTAATCGTCTTCGCTCAGCGACAATGAAATCCATACTGATATATACCCATCCTATCAGATCTAAACAGAGCCTACCCCACCTCCCCCAGTCAGGGCTCAGATCCTCTCCACTACTCTCCACTCACATCTCAAAGCTTGACCCAAAATGACACCCCTCTTCACTCGCCCGAATTCCTCCTCGAAACATCCGCTGACACAGTCACCCTGTAACGCACTACCCCAACTGCTAAGTTTCCCACGATACCCCTCTTCCTGGCTTCTAGGCCCGCTTACCATTTCACTTGCCCATGTCTCTATCTTCATCATTCAACAAACGGGCTCTATAGATTTTTTAACTTATGCGAGTGTCCCTCTATATTTTGTCTTTTGTGAAACATTCATTTGCTGTTTCATCTTTGTCAATCTTTTACTTAATCGACAAATCCATCTCTTATATTTTAAATTATGAGACTCAGTCTATGTCTTTTTACTATGTCAAACATTCATTTTGTCAATCATTATGTCCAATTTTATAATATGTTTTAAGCATTTTACTATCATATGGCTGAAGAGCGGCGACTTGTGCCCGCAGACATCGCACGCCCGTCCATATGGGCGAGGAGAATGAAAGGACAAAAAATGAAAAGAAAAACACAGTGACATATATACATGTCGGAGGATTTTAAAGTCTGACATGCGCTAAAGCGAAGTGTAAGTGATGTATTATTTTTGCCAGTTTTTTAATGTGCTACTGTCTACAGGACCTGTTTTTGCAATTCTGTATATTATTTTACTCTTTTAGCTTTTGCAGCAGCACTTTTAAATGACCCAATGGCCGAAATTGCAATTGTAAACTACGGTCAACGGCAAATATGATTTCCTTTAAAAAATCCTCCTTTCGTCCGCCATTTTACTTGTGGTAATTGTATGGAGTCCAGGCGTTGGCTTAGAATCTAAACTTTATCACCACAAAGTGTAGAACCATTTGTACATCTTTTACTCTGAAGAGATCCACGCTTCAGCTTAAGAAATATGCGCTTGAAACATTTTCTTGTGAAACGTCACTTGTATCATTTGTACTCCCAGTCCCTCAAATAAAACATTATGAGCGCCTCATGTACACTGTACTTCCCGTCACACCGTGTCGCAAGAAACAGGAGACTCCCTGTGCTCGTGAGAAACACCGCGGTGGGGTGACTGTTGTCGTATCCCGACTGCAGTAATTTTCCTGTGGCCCAAGAGGGGGTCGAGTGCGGCGGGCAGGGCTCGGATGTGCTGTCGGTAGGCGGGGCTGGCTCGGCCGCAGCCGCCGTCTTGGCCGGGCGATATTTGGCCATCTGCGAAGTTTATGTTAACGGCCCGATCAATACGCGCGCGCCCTGCTGCGCCTCGCCGGGAGCCTCGTGTCCGACCCAGCACCCAGCACTACCGCCTTCACCACCACCACCAGCACCATCGCCTGGGGCAGTGCACAGGTGGGGCGCGCCGAGCCTCTCTGCCGGGATTTTTATTGATCCCTCCGACGATAACTTCTCGCCCGCTGTCTCAGCAAAACCTCTTGCAGGCGCTGCTGTTTTCACTCCGTTTGCTTCGCTGTTGCGTCTCTACATTTATACGCAAACCTCTACGAACCTGTGACACCAACAGCAAAATGTGCAGACGATGTCATATGCACGGGACATTTAAATTAGGATGTGGGGACATTTAAATTAGGATGTGGGGTGTATGCAGAGAAATGCAGGACAAGGTTTCCATGAGCTTCATAGCGCCCTCTCAACGACTCTGCTAAGCGTGTACATAGGAAAGTTTCAGTACCAGCTTCGATGCGATATTTAGTAGCGATACAAATATTGAAATTGTATCTAATCCACACACACACACACACACACACACACACACACACATATATATATATATATAATCCAGTATCTGGGAATGAGAGCACTTAGAGACTTGTAGCAATCTTTACACATAATTTAAACCGTTACGAAAATTTTTTCCTCCTGATGACCCCGAGGAATAATGAAAAGTAAAAAGTTGACCGCGTACTACATTTTCGCTGTTTATGCAACAAACCTGTGGCTTGAAGCATTTCGTTTTAATTTATTATTTCTTTACCGCTAACTACTGTATTCGCGACATATTTTGCAGACAGTATTCACGTTGTTGTTGTTGTGGTCTTCAGTCCTGAGACTGGTTTGATGCAGCTCTCCATGCTACTCTATCCTGTGCAAGCTTCTTCATCTCCCAGTACCTACTGCAACCTACATCCTTCTGAATCTGCTTAGTGTACTCATCTCTCGGTCTCCCTCTACGATTTTTACCCTCCACACTGCCCTCCAATGCTAAATTTGTGATCCCTTGATGCCTCAAAACATGTCCTACCAACCGATCCCTTCTTCTAGTCAAGTTGTGCCACAAACTTCTCTTCTCCCCAATCCTATTCAATACCTCCTCATTAGTTACGTGATCTATCCACCTTATCTTCAGTATTCACGTATACTATTGAATATAGCAGAAAAATTACAGCATGGTTCAGGAGATATGATGTCAAATACTGAGATGCGTGAAAAACTGCTGCATCGTGCATAACATTTACATTTTTTATTCCTTTACTACTAACTCTGATCACAACACATTTCACAGACAATAGCCACTCATAATGTGGATGTACCTGCAAAATTATATTGTTGTACAGCACAAAGTTCGGAGATTTGACGTCATAAACATTGAGCTACGTGAAAATGAAATGGAAGGGCGAAACTCGCTAGAAATACAGGTGTATTTCGTTAACAAATACGTGTGAGATGTGTTACATACATGCGAACTATATTTGACAAGTGCGTTTACGGGAATAGCCACGGGTAAAAAGCTCATCCTAAACCACTGGAACGATATCAACCAAGTTTGGTATACATATTAGTTACCACATGGAAGTAAATCATGAGGGGGTAAAATCCACCGGCCTTCTATTGGGGTGAACATGATAACATGGAGAGAGTAATGGGGCCAGGAGATGGCCAGACAGTGAGGGGAAAGGAGGAGACGAGCACAGGTAGGGGGGAGGAGGAGATGTATAGAGAGAAAGGACAGGAAGAGATGGAGAGAGAAAGAAAAGAGGAGGAGATGAAAAGAGATAGGGGAGGAAGAGATAGGCAGAGAAAGAGGGGAAGAGGAGATGAACATTGAGAGGGGGAGGAGGAAATTGAGAGAGAACTGGAAGAGGAGGAGATGGATAGAGAGAGAGAAGGAAATGGATGAAGAAAGGAAAGTAGAGGAGATAAACACTGAGGGGAAGGAGATGGTAATGAATAGAGAGCGGGGAAGGAAGAGATGGACAGAGAGAGGGGTTGCAAGATTGGAAAAGAAAAGTGTGAGGAGGAGATGGAATTAGAGGGGGAGGAGGAGATGAACAGAGGGAAGGAGATGGACTGAGAGAGGGGCAGGAGGAGATGAACAGAAAGTGGGGGTGAAGGAGATTGTCACGTAGAGGGGGTGGGGGAGGAGACAGACAGAGAGATGGAGAAGATGGACTAATAAATACGTACTTAGACAATGCCAGGTACTCAGCTAGTACAATGCAGGGAACAGCAGAAGGACAGGATTTCCATGAACTCTGGAGAGCCCTTTGAACGACTTTATTAGACTTATACATAGGAAAATTTCAATAGCAGATTCGATAGAGTATGTGATATCGATACCAATATCTGAAATTATATCTGATACAATATAAAGATATACCATCACAAGTTCCTTATTATATGATTTGACTAGTTTGCTCATCAGACGCGAGCACCCTCAGATATTCATTGTCCTGGTAACGCGCTCGAGGGTTAAACCTCCTTTTGGCACCATCGTCAACAGGGAGTGATGTATGCTGGATCTGCAATGTTCACTGTAAGATTGTAGCTGTAAGCTCACAATAAACGTAGCAGATCCAACTCGTAACACTTTATATTATCGGCTATACCGACTGGTGTTTTAAACTTTTAACGTGTTGCTATCAGAGCAATGAATATCTGAGGATGTTGGCGTTTAATGAGCGAAAGTAGCCAAATATATGAAACAGTATGCAACCTGTGGTGGTTTACCTGTACATTATTTGAAACAGGCGCTGTATTCTCTGCATGCGATACCTGCACTTGCTTAAATTATTTCGATACCTCGGTAATGCCAGAAACAAAGCATCGCCAGGAAGTATCACAAGATTTTTATTGTTTTTATGTATTTTAAATTACTCTTTAATATAAAAGGACTTTATTTTATGGAACAACGCGAAATCTGGAAATAAAACTACCTTTGCAATACTAAATTCCAGTATGAAATCATATTTAATGGCAAGCATCAAAAGACAAATGTGCCAATCACAAACAAAATACTTGATATAAAAAGTTAATGCTATACATACATATACGTGTAGCAGTAACACCTCGTTACAAACTGGGTCTCTCTGGTTCCGGATAATAGTATCCAACATGTCCCTCTGTCCGGGTTGACAGACGAAGGAAATCAACGGCTACGGTGGCGAAGGAGGTGAGAATCTCAACGGCAGAGAAAGCAGAGGAATTTTCTCCATTATGATCCTAAACTTAAACCAGACACGCAGCTACGGTGTCAGAGGTGTGACACAAGCAAACGTGACGTGCAGCGTCTGTGCTCTATAGAGGAGCGCCTGCAAAAGACATACGTTCTCCATGCTAGTAGCGGCCTGTGTACATCCTGCGGGGCTCACTATCTCTGTTTCGATCCCGCTACCACTGCTTTGGTAGCTTAACTAATCCTTCGATTGGAGAAGTAACCACGGACCACACGACAAACAGTTATTTACCTCAGGAGATACTTAATCCTCCGTCGATTTTGGTCGGTGCAAGCAGACTGTCGAATTCTGTGGGAGCTTCTGTCGTATGTAAGTCAGAGTGTCCCAATACCACAGCATCCGTAGCCACTCGGACGCCAAAGATAAGTCCAAAAATGAACTATAAATTGGGCACGACAGCACAAAGAACACGATCAAGGGTGGCAAACTAAAACAAGTTCTGGAGAATGTGAAAGTGTGTGGATCTGGCATCTTGGCACGGCACGAGACGCGGTCCAAGGATGGTAACTCAGTGGAGACCGAAAGGCATATCATGTTAAAGGGAAGACTAGGCTGTGTGGTTAAGCAAAAGCCTTTTGTGTTTGACACAGCATTTTTAGTAAACATACATTACTTGGCCACTGTTGCCGAATGGAAGGGTGTGAACAAGAGGCTTTCGTACCTAGTGATGAAGATAGGAAACAAAACCTATATTGATGGTGTTGAGACAGCAACCAGCTGCAAACTTATTTTAAGTCCCTTTTTTTCAAAAGGTACCATTACCGATTTTGAATCATTACAGTTCATCGTCAGACGGATATCATGCTTAAAAGAAATTTGTGGCTGGTTGTTGTCTCAACACCATCAACATTTGTTTTCAAATAACAGCCACAGTCTCCAACCATGTCATCATAAGAAAAAACTGAACAAAACCTATACTGTGATAAATGCACATGTACAACCGGATGATAAAAACAAAACAGACAATGCAAGAACGGAACAGTCCTGGAACATGCTGGATAAGGTAGTGACAGAAGGAGTTAAAGGGGGAGTAACAGTTCTGTTGGGTGACTTCAATATGCAAAAAGAAAACAGATTCAAAGGCTCTGAATGAGAATACATGGCACACAAGGGAACCAAGAATAATGATGGAGAGAGGCTAGTAGATATGTGCAGGAGATACGAGAATCATGATCACTCACTATAAAGTCAAGGTAACTGAGAAGACAGCTTAGGTGAGCCCAGGTTATATGATTGGTGAATGACGACTACAACACGGATATCATGACCGCTAGAATCACAAGAAACTGAATGGAATCTGGCCATGTTCTCATCAAAATTAAATGCAAATGGTTATCAAATAGAAATCTAAAACCTAAAACCGTGGAAACACACATGTTTGAGAAATAACTTTTGAACTGACAAGAGTATGAATTTACAAGGATACTTACAGCTGAAAACGGATGGGAAAAAATGAGAGAGATGATAAAAGTGGAATCAGAACGACTGGCCCCAAGTAAAAAGAGTAGACACGAGTGGTGCATGTTGTCAGTGTGAAGAAGCAGTTGAATCTTGAAGAAAAGGGTGGAAGATTTAGTAGTCAACTACGAAAGAAAAAGACTCGAAAATCTATGGAACAGTGAAACGAACAACCGCAAGAATAATAAATGTCAAGAGAAACAAGTGGAATGAAAAGCTGGAATAAGCGGGTGAACCATTCAAGAAAGACCAAGACACAAGCCTTTTTTAAGTAGATGAAGAATAGGCTCAAGGGCTATTCAGCGAGAGGGCCCTATGTGAAAGACCATGATGGTGAACTGATAATAGGAGAGAAAAATGTGAGGATACGGCAAGGTACTTAAACGACCTGTTAAACATTGAAATACTTAAAGAAAGGCTAATGTTCCAGTACGACAGGGAAAGCAACAGAATGGACGCAGTAAAAGGAATTAAAGTTCTCAAGAACAATAGGGCTGCAGGAAATATCGAATTTGAGCTGAGGAAATTAAATCGGTTGATCTGGTCCAGAAGACAGTATTACAAAATAATAATGGACATTTGGATGGACAGAAGGCAACCGAAACACTAGAAAAAGGTCATTATTTCAGTCTGTAAAAATATAGACAAAAAGGCACTGGATAACTACACAGGAATGTCAGTATTGAACATCGGGTACAACATCTAGGTTATTGTTGACTAGGCTGGAAGAGCATTTCGAGTCAAACGTTGGAGGCTAGTAGATTTGTTTCCGAAAAGTGTGTGTGGGAGGAGGGGGGGGGGGGGGGGGGGGTCTGTACCAAACAGAATTTTCGATTCAAGCGAACGTTACAGGAAAGGTAAAACATTGTAGTGACCTACGCGGACTTTACCAAAGCTTACAATTCTGAAGACAGAAATGCGTTGCTGAACGTCTATCTGTCAGAACACTGGATACAAGACACACCAATTAGAAAGGGATACACTGAAAGCCAAAACTGCTAGTACCAAGTATCGAAGCTCAATGTTGGAAAGCTTTGAAATAAAGCTAGGAGTTTGTCAAGGAGACGAGTTGTCACAGCTTCTATTTAAATTGCTGCTGGACGAAATGGTCCACTAATGGATATATATGAACAAAATCATGGGTGTTGAAGGTGTACAAACTGGGTACAAAATAGGCAGAACACCACAGTAGACTGCCAAGCCTTTTATAGTTGACACGGAATTGCTACATGAGAACGAAGAAGAAGCAAATATCCATTGGAAAACGTTATTGTAGTTGAAGCAAAAGAAGGCCTCAAGGAAGCGTACAATCAGTCAAAGGCACCGAATGTAGTGACCAAATGGAATGTTGAATGTCAAGCAGTGCAGAATGTGAAAAGCTTCCATTACCTAAAGGGTAACATAATAGGCAAGTTACAAACCAACAAGATCATAATCGAGGTCCCAAATGCAGCATCGACTACGACATGTTGCGAAGACAACGGTAAGGGAAGAAAAACCAACCCAGGAACACCAGACTTCAAGATTATATGTCAACGAAAAGAAATATCAAATTGTAAGCAATCGGGCGATTGACCTTCTGTAGGAGAGTCTGTATCCAGTTGGAGAAAGAAGAACGAAAGATCTTGTGAAACCGGAGGCACGAAAAAACAAGGTTAAGTCTTGACACATAGATCAAGGCTGGAGCTATATGAGAATGTTGAACCAATTTCAAGCATGATGCGGAGGAGAAGACAGAAATTTACCGATCACATCATGAGAATGAAGGACAACACATTGACCAAGAAGGTACGGAACGCAATGTGATTAACAGGGAACAATTGGATCAAAGAAGTGAGGGAGGATTGAAAAAAACTTGGAGTAATCTAAAAAAAATCAGAAAATATGGGGATTATGATGTTTTGGATGAACCAAGATAAGTAAAAATCAACATTCGAACCATTTTTTCGATTTATTGGGAACATACAAACTTTTACTAGTATGTTTACTTTGATTCACTGCTGGTACTTTGTGAAACATGACTACATAACAGAAACACCTTTCTGACACTTCTTTCACAAATGATTAATTTTTCAGAGCTAATTTTAGGGTTACTGGCCCGCTGACTAGCATTTCTTCAAAATAAGTTGTTATACGTAATGGCAGAACCATCAAAAATAAAATTATCTCCTAATACTCAACATACAAAACACTGCATTCGCAGTCATACAATACTAAAGTAAGTAACTGACAAATCCATGTACAGTGGAGTACAATTTAAGAAAAATGAAGCCCGCAAGATTAGCTGCGACGAGTGTGGCTCATAATCCACAGGAAAATCAGATCAGTGTTCACTAGACGTAAAGAATACCACGAAAGCTGGAAGCTGCAGAATAAAGAAACTATCTTTCCTCGTTATTGTCAGGCAACCAGACATACTTGCGTAGTAGATGTAGAAATACTGTAAACTGGGCACAATGGGAAGGCACTGTCTCAGTTTTGAACACAGGAGATCAAGAGGCACAATTAATGAAATAGCAGGCAGACATCAGTAACTCGACACTTTTTGATATAGCCATCTATAGCTGACTGTCCATTCGATTTTGTTAAGTTGTGCCCCACTATAAATGTTTGTGCTGTTTGTTTACTTCTTTTAGAGTGCTATGATTTTGTATATACAATACTAGCAGTTGCAAATTCTTTGCTATTTACTTCTGCTCTTTTCTGCACAGCATCTTTATCAGTATCGCTAATAACCCGAAACAAAGACCGCAATAATAAATAATTAGAGAAACAAATGAAAAGATAGTGATTGTCTTCATTGCTGGTATACTGTGTAATAATTGACGAAACACTGGACTACAGTTCTGTCGAAATTCTGTGTGGCTTAACACCATATGAAGGCTTGCAGAGTACAGGTGAAGAAGTGCTATAAGAAAACACAAAATTGCGTGACAACAGAAGCTTAATCATATTTGAGATAAAACCGCTGGTTATGGTTCACGGAAAATCCTGTTTCTCTGATAAGCACGTCACTTGAAAATGATGTGTGTAATATATTCCCGTCTGGTATCTGGGGTGTAGATTTTCAGGAGGTGTGTATAACACACAGTTCTTCACGTCACACGTAAACGTTATAAAAAATTTAAATGATTTAAATTGTTTGAATGTACCTACTTGAACGACAACTGTCGGTCCGTGAACGAGAGCCAGTTTATACTCAAGAATTAAATAATTCTTTGATGCTGTGTAGCTCCCTTTTTTTCGAGTTTAAGTTTAGAAAAACACGAAGAAATACCTTGCGTCAACAAACAATACAGTGGACGTACTGGTTACTAAAAATAACATGATACTCACTATTAAAATCGCTCTGTAACCGTGACATGATGGACGGTATAACTAAAATTAGCTTAGATTCTTCATGTACAATTGGATAATAGCTGATTTACAGTTTATTGAGCAGTCCTCAGATCGGCGGTTGTCATTAGGTCACTTTAGCGACGAAAACCATGCCTTACGTATGATTTATAACTGACAGACACACCTCAATAACTCATGATTAGCAGAGTTCACAGCTTGCAGAATAAGAGGGACCCCGCTCTAGGTTGCGGCAAACCTCATACATGATACACTGACCTCTCCATCATTTGACCTCTTTAGAACTGTACAGAAAATTTTCTTTGGGACAAAGAAATAGGTGAGGGTATTCATGTATGACCTACAGTTTGTGGACGACCTTGACAGAACTTCAATTGCAAGAACAAAGTATCTACACTGCGCAATACAATAATGAGTCACTTTTGGAAAACCAGTAATTGTCTCCCGCTGCAGGGCAGAAGTTTGATATTTGGCTCAAAGGTGCCTACAGCCTTCCTCTGTATTATCGCAAAAGCGTGGCGCCTTGTGACGCCATCCACGGGCTCGGCGACGCTTCACAGAGCAAGGTGTCAACACACGTGACAAAAGGGCAGAGACCTGAAGTTCATGTGAAGTGCAAGTTGAATTAATGATGTCACGTTGGCACTGTATTTCACTACGCCTAAGGCCATTGTGGATCGTCACACGAAGGGAAGATCGTCACACCCACTCTTAGCCACATCTCATCTCTTCTCTCGACCCCTCTGGGATGGTGGGCGGAACCGCGACGCCCGCCTTCGAAATCACGTTATTTTATTATGGTTGGCCGCGGAAAAACGCACCGCCGCTCAGAATCGACAAGTAAAGGACTGATGAGACGGCATAAAGGGCGTCATGAAGCCACCCTGTCCCTTGGGGCGTTGATTCCCACACATTTTGCGATCAAAAACGACAGGTTGCAGTACAATTGGAGACAAATTATGGTATTTCAAAAAAGTGACCCTTTCATTATGTTTTACAGCTTAAGTATACACACTACTTTTCAGTTGTTGACGGAACGCATCCGATTTCATTTCCTGCTCTGTCCTCGTATGCAATGAAGGAGAAATAACTATAGAAACGTCTTTAAATGTGTACATCTACCTTCACCTTGACCTTGGAGTACGCGTTTGGAATAAAGCTCTCCGGAAGCGGAGTCTTCTGAACTTCAGCGCAAATACTCTCTCTATAAATCTGGCCAGCTGAATTATGAAAATTCTGTAGAGTAATAATAATACCAGCAAGTGAAATAGTGTTACTTTCTCAAAAATTCAACATACTGGATTAAAGACTTAATTCTGCTCGCCATGGAGATTGTAACAGATTCTTGTAATACATCTGTAGCCCACTTCAGATCATGTAGTCACACTTCAGACATTAGAGCGCTAAGTATCCTGTCGTTCATTATTTTGCTTGTTTTCGAGAAAAGGATGCTATTCATCGCTCTATTAAGCTTCTTGATATAGAGCGCCCTCTGCACAAAAGATAAAAAATAGTCATGCAAATAGGAAGATATGACCTGTTGCACAGGGCTGAGGATGTTCAGCATAGTGCATGCTGAACAAGCTTCTCCCTGATGACGAAAAGACGAGTGACCAGCAACATCATACAGACTTACGTAGACAAGTGAATGACACCTGCGCAGATGACCCCGTTACTGTCCCATTTGCACAAGAAGAGGTAGCATTATCACTTAAACAATTAAAGAACAAGGAGACTCCCGGTCCAGAAGGCATACACTCAGAAACACTCAAAAATACAATTGCAGAGATTTCTGACAGCTTTACTGAATGAAACATTGCTGCAAGGTAGAGTCACTGCTATCTGTGGAACTGCGACCCTTAATCATTAAAAAAAAACAGAGGAGAGGGTTCCGACAGACCCAAAGACTTACAGGCCCATCTGTCTCCTAAACGCTTTCGCTAAGGTACGGGATCGTGATGTGATCGACTACAGTTACACAGGAGAGTCTTCGGCCTTCGTCCACAGCAGTGTGGCTTTACACCCAATATACGAGTTTGTTTAATTTCAAAAGGGTACTTACTTAAAAAACACGCATAGTATATATATATATATATACATGTATTTTTTTGAGCTGTGTGCTACAACCGCCACCAGAAGCTTCCGAGTCTTCTACGCGTAATGAATGTAAGGGGACTCACTCTCAACCATTTTCTAAGAGGATCAATCGTGTGCCGTGAATCATTTTCAAGTATGCCTTCTAGTACTCGGAACGCCCCAATGGGCAGGAGGATCCTCGAATAATATGACTAAATAATTCGATAGTAGTGTTCGGTACAATGCATGGTGGCGGAGCGCCTCATGAGTCGTCATCAGGTGGACCCACAAGTCCAGAGTGCTTCTGGGCGCGGCTTGCAAAATGTAATGCAGCACGATGCCCTTCAGCCAGTGGGCGGCGTTTATTCTGGTAGCGGGAAAGGAAACGGTATCTGGGTGTAGGAGTTTGTCCGGTATGGTAGACTCTGGTTGTCGTCGCAACAGGAGCAACTGGAGAACTGCACCCCCAATGCGTTCAGTGAGGGAACCTATTGGAAGGGGATCGCTGTCGCGTAGAGAAGACCTCACCCGACATCCACGTACACCGTTTTGCGCATGTTGACGATGCTGCCTGATAGCGCGCCGTAGCGACACAACCACTGAAGCGTCGCTTGGAGTTCGGCGCCCGGCCGCACCAGGAGCACCACGTCGTCAGCGAAGGCAGCACTTCGCAAGGTCACGACTCGAATGCAGATGCCTTCCGGTCGTTGGCGAAGGCCGAGCATTGTAGGTTCGAGGGCCGCCGCGAATAATACTCCTGATAAAGGGCATCCCTGTGGCACCGACCGTCCAAGAGTGATGTGTTCAGTTTGGTGGCCGTTGACCATAATCCGGGAGCGCGCCCCGTGGATTACGCGTAAGCTCACCTATGCTAACACCTGCGAGAGGCCCATGCGTTTGAGCACGACGCGAAGGGAACTGTGATCGATATGATGGACGGCGTGATCAAAATCGCCTTGGCCAAGCCGCTGCCAGCGCCGTGACGTCACGGAAGGCCCCAAGTGCCCTATGGATGTTGCTGTCTCCACCTAACATGTCTGGTCAGGAGGGATCATGTGCCCGATGGTGGTCTACAGACGTGTGCGGAGGATACGGGCGAAAGTTTATAATCCGCGATCAGGAGCGTAAGAGGACGATAGTCGTGACAACGGCGAAAACCGCTCGGTTTGGGAACTGGTATCATGATGCCTTCGAGGAAATCCGTGGGGAAGATAAAATCGTCACGGAGGAGGTCTTGAAATATCTGAATCCACTGAACGCCCATCAGGGGATAGATGGCGCGGTAGAATTCATTCGGTAAGCCGTCTGGGTCCGGTGACTTGTTCAGGGTGCCGCGTACCAAGGCCGCTGTTAAGTCTTCAGCAGGAAGTCGTCCAGGGCAGCTACTCTGGGGTCAGGCAGACCGTACAGGATGTCTTCATACGCGCGAAAAGTCTGTGGCCCTCGGTGTAAAACGTCCTGTAATGCTGGACGAATGCCGCAGCGATGGCACACTGCGAGTCGACACGTCCACCCTCTACTGCCTCCATGATATTATAAGGTGGCGCTTGCGGTGATAACGTGATATACGGATTCTATTTTGGTGGGGATGGCATCTTGCACCCTCGCCCGGACTCGGCTTCCGTCAAGCTGTTCCGTGGTGAGATGGGGTAGGCGAGCTTTGGGACGATTAACTGCTGTCTGCCGTTCACGTGATGGCGTCTGGGTTTTACCGTAGCGCAATAACTTTTCCTTTAGGAGTGGTCGGTTTCCTGACCGGTGAAAGTACTCGCTAGTGAAGCCACTTTATAAAAAGGGAGACAGGGATAATGTTGACAATTATCGACCTATTTCTATGCCATCGGTGTTTTCTAAAGTTATATACAAGGTTACTGGAGCATTTAAATTCACATAATTTGCTGTCAAATGTATAGTTTAGTTTTAGAAATGGCTTAACAACTGAAAATGCTGTATTCTCTTTTCTCTGTGAGGTTTTTGACGGATTAAATAAAAGGTTGCGAACGTTAGGTGTTTCCTTTGATTTAACGAAGGCTTTTGACTGTGTTGACCACAAAATGTTACTGCAGAAGTTGGACCATTATGGAGTAAGGGGAGTAGCTTACAATTGGTTCGCCTCTTACTTTAAGAACAGAAAGCAGAAGGTAATTCTCCGCAATATTGAGAGTGGTAGTGATGTTCAGTCCTTCAGTCCCAATGGGGCACTGTTAAGTGGGGCGTTCCCCAAAGGTCGGTGCTGGGGCCACTGTTCTTTCTTGTTTATATAAATGATATGCCTTCTAATATTACAGTGCTTCAAAAATATTTCTGTTTGCTGATGACACCAGCTTGGTAGTGAAGGATGTTGTGTGTAATATTGAAACAGTATCAAATAATGTAGTTCATGAAATAAGTTCGTGGCTTGTGGAAAATAAATTTGATGCTAAATCACAGTAAGACTCAGTTTTTACAGTTTCTAATTCACAATTCAACAAGAACCGATATTTTGATCAGACAGAATGGGCATATTATAAGCGAGACGGATCAGTTCAAGTTCCTAGGCGTTCGGATAGATAGTAAGCTGTTGTGGAAAGCCCATGTTCAGGATCTTGTTCAGAAACTAAATGCTGCTTTATTTACAATTAGAACAGCATCTGAAATAAGTGACACTTCAACACGAAAAGTAGTGTACTTCGCACATTTTCATACGCTAATGTCATATGGTATTATTTTTTGGGGTAATTCTCATGATTCAAAAAGGGTATTTTTGGCTCAAAAACGGGCTGTTCGAGCTATATGTGGTGTAAGTTCGAGAACCTCTTGTCGACCCCTATTCAATAGTCTGGGAATTCTGACATTGCCCTCACAGTATATATTTTCTTTAATGTCGATTGTTGTTAGCAATATTAGCTTATTCCCAAGAGTTAGCAGCTTTCACTCAGTTAATACTAGGCAGAAATAAAATCTGCATGTGGAATGCATTTCCTTGACTCTCGTGCAGAAAGGAGTGCAGTATTTTGTTGCACCAATTTTCAATAAGCTACCACAAGAACTCAAAAATCTTAGCTGTAGCCCAAACACTTTTAAGTCTAAACTGAAGAGTTTCCTCATGGCTCACACCTTCTATTCTGTCGAGGAGCCCCTGGAGGAGCTGAAAAATTAAGCAAATTCCAGTGTTACATTGTTGATTTTCTTTATTTAAATTTACTAATTGTCGCCTGAATATGTTTCTTATATTTCATTTTATGTATTTCCACTATCGTGTTATAATTTCATGTATTGACTCTTTCCATGACCATGGAGACTTCTCCTTAATGTGGTCCCACGGAACAATAAATAAATAAATTAATAAATAAATAATAAAATTCCGACGTCGCCCGACGCTAGCACGCTCTGTCACGGTCGTATCCCATGAGTGTTGGTCGGAGGGCCGGCTTGGCGAGATTGAGCCACCAACGTAAGACGGAAGGATGTACATGTAAACTCCGGAGGCAGCGGTCCCACGTATCAGTGATCTCCCGCCGATATGCGTCCTCGTACAGGTAGGAAACGTTCAGCGTCATGGACCTCGGGGAGTGCGACCGAGCAAATGCATGCCAAATGCTCGGTGAAGGCTGTTGGCCACAGTTCCGCGTCCCTTGTCGCGGCGCTGAGTCCTCGGGAGACGTAAATCCGGCCGAGGAGGCTGGCAGAGTGGTCGGTGACACATGTATAGGCACGGCGATCCCCGTGAAGGAGATGCCACGTGTCGTGTAGCGCCAGATATCGTTCGATTGCCCGTAGTGCTGGGCACGTCGAATAGTGATGTGTTTGGTTAGCTGGATCCAAGACGCTATTAAAATCGCCGCCTATGATATAGTGTTCCGTATTCCCATTCAGAAGTAGAGCAATTTCGTCGCAATAAAAGGTGACCCTTCCTCTCCGACGAGTCAAACGAACAGTCAAATTCTTCTCCACATTGATTCCACCTGAAGTGATGCTGTTGTTGTTGTGGTCTTCAGTCCTGAGACTGGTTTGATGCACCTCTCCATGCTACTTTATCCTGTGCAAACTTCTTCATCTCCAAGTAACTACTGCAACCTACGTCCTTCTGAATCTGCTTAGTGTATTCATCTCTTGTTCGCCCTCTACGATTTTTACCATCCACGCGACCCTCCAATACTAAATTTATGAACCCTTGATGCCTCCGAGTGTATCCTACCAACCGATCCCTTATTCTAGTCAAATTGTGACACAAATTCCTTTTCTCCCCAATTCTGTTCAGTACCTCCTCATTGGTTACGTGAGCTACCCATCTAATCTTCAGTATTCTTCTGTAGCACCACATTTCGAAAGCTTCTAGTCTCTTCTTGGCTTAAGTATTTATCGTCCATGTTTCACTTCCATACATGGCTACTCTCCATACGAATACTTTCAGAAAAGACTTCCTGATACTTAAATCTATACTAAATGTTAACAAATTTCTCTTCAGGAACGCTTTCCTTGCCATTCCCAGTCTACATTTTATATCCTCTCTACTTCGACCACCTTCAGCTATTTTGCTTCCCAAACAACAAAACTCATTTACGACTTTAAGTGTTTCATTTCCTAATCTAATTTCCTTACCATTACCTGATTTAATTTGGCTACATTTCATTATGCTTGTTTTGCTTTTGTTGATGTTAATCTTACATCGTCCTTTCAAGACACTGTCCATTCCGTTCACCTGCTCTTCCAGGTCATTTTCTGTCTCCGACAGAATTACAATGTCATCGGCAAACCTCAATGTTTTTATTTCTTCTCCGTGGATTTTAATTCATTCTCCAAATTTTTCTTTGGTTTCCTTTACTGCTTGCTCAATATACAGATTGAATAACATCGGGGATAGCCTAAACCCCTGTCTCCCTCCCTCCCCAAAACCCTTTCATGCCCCTCGACTCTTATAACTACCAGCTGGTTCCTGTAAAATTGTAAACAGCCTTTCGCTCCCTATATTTTACTTTTGCCACTTTCAGAATTTGAGAGTATTCCAGTCAACATTGTCTAAAGCTTTCTCTAAGTTCACAAATGCTAGAAACGTATGTTTACTTTTCCTTCTTCTATCTTCTAAGATAGTATTGCCTCACGTGTTCCAACATTTCTACGGAATCCAAACTGATTTTCCCCGAGGTCGGATTCTACCAGTTTTTCCATTCGTCTGTAAAGAATTCGTATTAATATTTTGCAGCCGTGACTTATTAAACTGATACTTCGGTACTTTTCACACCTGTCGGCACTTAATTTCTTTGGGATTGAAATTATTATATTCTTCTTGAAGTCTGAGGGTATTTCACGTGTCTCATACATCTTGCTCACCAGATGGTAGAGTTTTGTCAGGGCTGGCTCTCCCAAGGCTATCAGTAATTCTAATGAAATATTGTCTACTCTCGGGGCCTTGTTTCGACTTAGGTCCTTCAGTTATCTGTCAAATTCTTCACGCAGTATCGTGTCTCCCGTTTCATCTACGTCCAGAAGTACATCGCCCATGTATAGACCCTTTATATACGCCTTCCACATTTCTGCTTTCCCTTCTTTGCTTAGAACTGATTTTCCATCTGAGCTCTTGATGTTCATACAGGTGGTTCTCTTTCCTCCAAAGGTTTCTTTAATTTTCCTGTAGTCAGTATCTATCTTACCCCTATGATATATGCCTCTATATCTTTACATTTTTCCTCTATCCATCCCTGCTTAGCCATTTTGCACTTCCAGTCGATATTTTTGAGACGTTTGTATTCCCTTTTGGCTGCTTCATTTACTGGATTTTTGTATTTTCTCCTTTCATCAATCAAATTTGATATCTCTTCTGTTACCCAAGGATTTCTACTAACCCCCGTCTTTTTACCTACTTGATCCTCTGCTGCCTCCACTATTTCATCTCTCAAAGCTACCCGTTATTCTTCTGCTGTATTTCTTTCCCCCATTCTTGTCAAACATTCCCTAATGCTCTCTCTGAAACTCTCTACAACATCTGGTTCTTTCGGTTTATCCACATCCCATCTCCTTAAATTCATACCTTTTTGCAATTTCTTCAGAGTTAACCTACAGTTCATAACCAATAAATTGTGGTCAGAGTCCACATCTGCTCCTGGAAATGTCTTACTATTTAAAAGTGGTTCCTAAATCTTAAACCTTCCAGTGGCTCCAGGCCTCTTCCACGTATAGAGCCTTCATTCGTTATTCTTAAACCAAGTGTTAGCTATGATTAAGTTATTCTATGTGCAGAATTCTACCAGGCCGCTTCCTCTTTCATTCCTGTTGGGCTGTGGGTTCGCAGAACTGCTCCGTGGAAAGCTGGCCTTATTTTGTTGTCTGCGCATCGGCGTAGGCCTTTTGAAATTACAGCGTAGGAGGTACCCTGAGTATCGCTGGCGTCACGAATCTGCGTAGCCTGTAGGCTGATGCAAACACGCGAAAAGGCCATTTTGCCGTCTCCAGTGCGGGAAAATGTCTGAGTTAAGCGATGATGGGGAAGTCATTGCAGGCTTCCCTGCGTTCTGGTCTATTTAGCGAAATTCATACCCGTCACTGTGGTGAAAGTTGCGAATCCCTCCCCTCCAAGTCATCGGGTTTTGTGAGCGGAGAGGAGTGTAGAAAAGACGGAGAGACGGTTTGGAGACGCGTGGTTGTAAGGTCATGCCGAGGGAGAAGCATCCGGTCACAGCGCGGCGTACTTTACTGAATCTTGAGTAAATGTCGCTTTTAGTGTTAGCGATGCCTTTGCTCTAAGCAACTCACAACATGTGAGGTTTATTCCGCCACTTGTGTTGCTACTCTAGGATTTCACTTATATTGGTCTTCGTTCCGTTTTTTAACTTGTGTTGGAGAGCTTCAGAGATTTGGAAAGCCATTCACGTTCCGTAGCATTCTTCCATTTAGTTTGTTGTATCTACCGGTTGTTAAGAGTACATTTCGCACCGACTGAACTTCACTCAAGTAGTCATGTACTGTATCTCTGCGCACAACAACGTGTATTCCATTGTGGAACTCTACATCTGCATCTACATCTACATGGTTACTCTGTAAATTACACTTAAGTACATGGCACAGGGTACATGAACCACCTTCACAATATTGCTCTATTATTTCACTCTCGAACAACTCGTGGAAGAAACGAACACCTATATCTTTCCGTGCGAGCTCAGATTTTCCTTCATTCGGAGGAGAACGTTGGTGATTGAAATTTCGTGAGAAGATCATGCGGCAACGAGAAACACTACCTTTGGGAATGCCAGAAATCACTTACGTTTTACTCAATGGTTTTCCGTCGATTACTACGAACTGTGACGTCTCTGGCAGGAAACACGAATCCAAATGGTTCAAATGGCTCTGAGCACTAAGCGACTTAACTTCTGAGGTCATCAGTCGCCTAGAACTTAGAACTAATTAAACCTAACTAACCTAAGGACATCACACACATCCCTGCCCTAGGCAGGATTCGAACCTGCGACCGTAGCGGACGCTCGGTTCCAGACTGTAGCGCCCAGAACCGCACTCCGGCCGGCTTCCCGAATCCATAACTGAGACGATATACCATAAGCACTGAGTTTGATTACAGGCCGCTTGTGAAGTATGGAGTCAAAAGCCTTCTGGAAATCTAGAAATGTGGAATCAATTTGAAATTTCTTGTCGACAATACTTCGTGTTGACTATGTGTCAATAGACCGTTCTCTTCGAGGCTTTATAAAACTCATCTTGAGAAACCTAACATTTCTGAGCTTCAATCAAACATTTTTGTCACAATTAAGTTAAGTGATATTCACCTTTTGGTTCAAATAAATAATTGTAAGTTATTCAATTGTGGTACGTACTTGGGAAAATAAACTCATAGATTAAATGTTAGGATATTATTTGCTTTCGCACTACAACAGTCCGGTCAAAAAATCTTAATTAAAATATAAATATGACCGGCTTCCTCTGCGTAGCTAAATTGTGCTCTCACTGTGGCAGGTTCCATTGTAAAACAGGCGCCCTTACGTGGAACATTTAATGTGTGATGTAAGAAATCTACTTCATTTTTATCACTGATGATTAATGAGAATTGCTTTCATTTGTGTTTACCACAGAGTACTGTAACTAGTAATTCGTTTGTCTAATCTCGTAGGAGGTGTATACTAGCTTGTCTATCATTTCTGTGTTGAGTACGTAAGTGTGGTAGGCAATTTGCACCCTCTGCTGCCGAACCCCAGGACCTCACAACGACACGAAAACAATAAATATAAATATTTCACCTTTTAAACCTGAATGGTAAGTTAAGTGAAATGAGTGGAATTCGTAGTATGAATAATGTCTTGGCTTTTTCCGCTTGGTTAATATTTCCCCGTATACGATAGTTTATAGAAGCGTTTAGGAATTTTGTTGGGAAGTTTTCCCTTTCGCCTTGGTTCATCATTGTGTCAATGGATTTAAAAAGTTTTTCTTGCTCTGGTATCATACCCAGTGTTCACTCACTTGTCTGATGAACGACGTCATTTTTTATGCTAAAATTTTTGGTTCACATAACCATTTTTTGTTTACGTAGTTTCTCTCTGCAAGTGAATATGCTTTTTCGATGAGTTACTGTGTTGTACAGCTCATCGATTAAGACGATTTTTCCAGAGAGCCGATCACTGGGAAATGTACCGTTTCCAAATCGTATTCCAGATCATTCCAGATTATTCTACAATATTCGAAAACATTCGTCAAAATTTGAGAATACTCTTAAAAGCTTGAGAATGTTTTATAACAGTCTAGAATTTTTTTTTCTTGGAAAAACACACTGATGCGAAAGAGACAGAAGATATCTTAGTGACCTCCACGACATGCAAATACTCACACTTCCACAAATACAACAGCTACCACCGCACAACAGCTTCTACAGAGCAACTTCTCAGCTCTTTGTAACTATCTTCAACTTCATCCACAAACATTTCAATATACAGAGCTACTAAAAATTATACATACGTTTTGAAGGCTCCTCGTTTTCCAAAGTATTTCGTGCACAAAAATGACTGATGCATGAATAGAACCGTAAACTCGCCAAGTTTGCGTTTTTCACTCTATAGATGTTTTACGAGTTCCACTCCGGTCACACGACACACCTCCAAGAGGTAATGAAGATCATTCCATATCTTAGGAAACAACATCCTATCTACGGTCATCACGGCAGCACTGTTGATTTCTCTGAACTGTTCCAGTGTTCTTGTCACCGAGGGAACATAAACACGGTCCGTAATATATCCCCCAAAGGAAAAATCACAAGGCATTAGATCTGGCGATCTGGGGGGCCAAGGGAACACTTGGGCGACAAGTACTTTGTTGCGTTCAGAGGCAACCAGTGTCCCTCGATTGCCGATACCAATGCACAATGCCTTGTTTACATGGCGGTTCTTTTCCGTATTTCCTTCTGAATGCACGCAGCGCTGTTTTAATAGAAAAATGCTCACATATTCCAACAAACAAACATTCTTTTCTAGCTTCGTAGCCTTTCGCTGAGCACTGCACACGTAAATACATCTCGTGGGCACAATGCAAACTCTGTGAATTTACTGTTCATTAATCAACAATATCTGTACCAGCGGAAAAAAATGCCCCTGTAGAAGCACTAAAAGAGGCGAAAATGCTCCTCTTTAAAAGACTCTTACAGAAAAGTGGAAAACCAGCTGCCTCAATCCTCATTCCGCCTTCCCCACCTAACATTTTGGCGTGTAAACATACCCGTGCTCTTTTTAAACATAACTTTCTAAATTTTTTTACGTAGCTTCTCTTTACAGTCAACCTTCACACTCAGCATCTCCCTCCCACTATGTCTCTCTTCCACTGTCTTCTTTTTCTCCCATTCATTTATAGTATTCTCCACTGTTACTGTCTCCGCTCTCACTTACACTCTCACTTCTTGTCTTTCTTTTCCATTGTCACTGTCTCCACCATACCTCAACAGTTCGAAACTTCTGGAGATCCACCTTGATTTTCCCCCAATACCAACTATTTAAAACTTCGGTCCAAAATGTGCCCTGACCTATACCTACGTTCGCCGCTCTGAGAGATTCTAGACCCCAAAGCCACTGTATGATCTCCACTCATCTGTATTTTTCGCATCCATTATCTCCTCTCTCTTTAGCTCTCACTCTTTCTATCTTCGTCCATCCATCTCTCTCACTCTTTTTTTTTTTTAGTGCCACTTTCTCCCACTGACTATCAACAGCGCCTCTCTCTTTGGCTCTCATTGCTATTGTCGTCATCAACCTCTCTTTCTCTTTCACTGCCACTGCCACTTTATCTCTCCCACCATCACTGCCTCCTCTCTCTTTCGCTCTCACTGGGACTTCCTCCTCTCTCTTCCACCATCACTGTCTCCCTGCTACTTTTTCAGCACAAAAAAGGTGAATTTGGTCGTATGCCAAAATTTTTGGTAAGGAAGGCTGACTGAGGATCAATGCATTTGGTTCCGGACTATTCTGTCAGTCTTTTAAAGAGCAGCAAATTCATCGTTTTTTTCGCTCCGACAGAAGCGTTTTTCCTCTGGTTCCCTTCGTTTTCCTGTTACAACAGATTGTGACGGTTTTATACAACCAATACCATGTCAGTAATGTATGGATAACTTGTGTATATACTTCGATGCACATAAACAAAAAATAAGTACACAAAAAATTACTGGCTTTGCATTTTTTCTGGATACTTGGCTCATCAATCACAATCAATCGAATGCTATTAGAAATATTTTACTGAATCTGAAATCTTTCCAATTGTACATAATTTTTGGCAATCTTTTTAAGTTTTTTCAGACGTGTTAAGATCCTTTTTATTGTATTTTTTTTGTCAGTGCTAAGAGTATATTTTGTGTAAACATGAAGTGACTTATAAAGAGATAGCGGTGAAATAATGATCACTAGAACATAGTTTGGTGATTGCAGAACTCTTGCTATGACCATAGACCCTCTGCCACGCCCTCACTACGTCAGTTAAAACCACATTTACGCTTCACATCAGATATTAAGTGCATGTTTTATGCACTGAAGTAAACTAACTTTGAACGTCTGGATCTCGGTAACGTATAATGACATCGAAGAAAGTTTCGAGCCTTCTGAGAACATCATCTGAGGAACACGTGGTGAAAATTTTGACGATTCGCCATGATAAGAAAAAGTAGAAGTGGCCATCCCCACAACTGATGCTTGTGATACCCAAAAATGATGGTTCTTCTAGTGTATCTTTATAATGCATTGACATTTTCCAAAACGGGAAAATGGCTTTTCTAGATGAATGTCTAAAGAATTTATATTTAAAGTTTGAGGCATTCGCTAGATAAGTGAGGAGTGCTGTGGCGGGTGTCTTCAACACGTAGCGAAACCAAGGTGAAACGACGTCCAGACGTCGTGGGGTTGGGCAGCCACCCCTCATTACAGATATAAGCTGGACAGAGTACAAGTGTGTATCAACACACAGTCCACCGAACACTCCTAGCGACAGGCCTCCGCAGCCCACGACCCATGCAAGTGCCCGTGTTAACAGCCCGACATCGCCACTACAATGGAAATGAGCCTATGACTGTCGGTACCGGACGTTGACGCGCTGGCAGCGCATTGCATGATCTGAAGAATCCCGATACCTTCTTCGTCATGCAGATGAGAGGACGCGAATCCGTCTTCCAGGGAAACAGCTTCTTCCCACCTGTCCTGCGGAATGGAAAAAAGCTGGCAGCGGCTCCATCATACTCTGGGGGACATTCATGTGCGCATCCACTGGTCCAGTGGAGCTCGTGCAAGGCGCCATGACGGCTAAGGAGTATCGTCTACTGGTTTCAGACCACGTACACCCCTTCATGACGATCGTGTTTCCCGATGGCCATGATATTTTTCAACAATATAGTGTGGCGTGTCACAATGCCAGGAGTGTGAGGGAGCGGTTGAAGGAACACAGAGGCGAGTTCCAATTGATGTGCTGGCCCCCCAACTCGCCATATCTAAACCTGTCGAACACACCTAGGTGTGATTGAACGTGGCGTCAGAACTCATCGCCTTCTTCCGGAATTTACGGGAATTAAGTGACTTGTGTGTGCAGATGTGGTGCCAGTTTCCTCCAGTGATGTACCAAGGCTTTATTGCTTCCATGCCACGTCGCGTCGCAGCTGTTTCCAAAAGGTTCAAATGGCTCTGAGCACTATGGAACTTAACATCTGAGGTCACTAATCCCCTAGAACTTAGAACGACTTAAGCCTAACTAACCAAAGGACATCACACACATCCATGCCCGACGCAGGATTCTAACCTGCGACCGTAGCGGTCGCGCGGTTCCAGGCTGAAGCGCCTAGAACCGCTCGGCCACACCGGCCGGCCGCTGTTATCAGTGTCATTTATTTACGTAAGTTGCAATAACTGTCTTGACTAGCTGTTGACATCCGCTGTCGATGCCCTTCGAGGACTAGCGTCTTAAGCGGCCTTCAGCCCGCTTGAGGTAGCTTAAGCCACACACTGCGTTCCTGGACGACTGCTGCTATGGTGGTTCGCCAACCGCGGTGACTCCGGCACTGGCCGTGCAGTGATGCCACAGCAGTGAGTGAAGGCGGCGCGGGTGTTAGACTTACACACGCCGGTTTGGGAGGTGCTCTGTCCCCTCCCATTCACCGCCATTCTTCTTCGTCTATTGAACCGTGATGGTGGTTGCTCTGTAGCCATATACTTTGGCGATCTTGGCCAGCCATTCCGGTTGCCCTTAGGCAGTCCGTCGAACTGCCTGGTGCCTTGACCTGGGGCAGAAGGAAAGACCCTCGTGCCCACCCATTTACGGCAGTGGCAGATTGTGGTGTTGAACTCTGTGACTGGTGATTATACTGAGGTAGCCATATCTTCCAGTACCTGCTGTCGTGGCTCGTAGTGTGCAGAAAATCTACAACAGACTTGTGCCAGATTTCGCTTTGATGTGATCAGGGAATCGAGTGTGAACATTATGTACACCAGGATCCATCTGACAAGACTGCCTTAGAGTTAAAATGCTTGGGTATTTACGGAGCGAAGTAGTGGCTAATAATTACCCAACGTCACTTGTCGCAACTGTATAGGTCTTGCTATTGCGAAGGTATCAGCAGTTCTCACTCTACCAGGATTGCTTAACAAGTTATAATAAAGGACTGGTTTTTAAAGGCTCTTGGTATGCGTTCTTGCATTGGCAATAGCGTTTCTTTCATCACATAATGAAGGTGATGTGATCCTGTCTAACTGCTCTACCAAACTACATTTCTGCTGAGGTCTGCTGTCTGGCTTGTCCGAAGTGGCAATGTTGCGTTTTCCCCTGACCCACTCTAGGTCGTAAAATGTCATTCTTCACACCGGCCTCGTAATGGCACTGCTGATATGTAAGCTGTATAGCTTCACTCTAGAACTTTTAAAATTTTAACTGTTTGCTACCTTGTACAAGGCTGGCATGCAACAGTACCCACACTAGCCATTTCCCCGTGGTTTCGTCTGCAAATGCGTTCGACACATATATGGAACATACATCCTCCTCCCCCTCTCTCTGTGCACATCTGCCTCTGCCTCTCTCTGTCTGTCCACCACATCCTCCTACTTCTATCTGTCTGTCTCCTTCTGTGCACTCTCTCTGTCTCTTTAACTCCTCCTCCCCCTCACTTTGTAAATTTCCTTCACTCCCTCTTGCTGCCCATATCATTCTCCCCCACCCCCACAGACTCTGACTATATGCTCCATCCCTTTCTCCACCTCCCTCTCTTAATTTTCCACTTACCCGCTAGCCGGTTAGTGTGACCGAGCTGCTCTAGGCGCTTCAATCTAAACTGTGCGACCGCTACAGTCGCAGGTTCGAATCCTGCCTCAGGCATGGATGTGTGTAATGTCCTTAGGTTAGTTACGTTTATGTAGTTCTAAGTTATAGGGGACTGACGACCTCAGGTGGTAAGTCCCATAGTGCTCAGAGCCATTTTGAACCTCCCCACTACCCCTCAATATCTTCCACCTGCTTCATGCATCTCCCCTCCTCCCCTCTCTGTCGATTTCCTTCTCCCTCTCACTCTGTCCATCCCCTCCTCCATCTATCTCAATCTGTCGCCAGCCATACTCATCGGCAGATGTAGCCTCTGTCATATAGTTCAATAACATAGACCAATACTACTCTCACAACATGCCTGCCGCAGTGGTCGAGTGGTTCTAGGCGCTTCAGTCCGGAATCGCGCGACTGCTACGGTCACAGGTTCGAATCCTGCCTTGGGCATGGATATGTGTGATGTTCTTAGGTTAGTTAGGTTTTAATGGTCTTAAGTTCTAGGGGACTGATGACCTCAGATGCTAAGTCCCATAGTGCTCAGAGCCATTTGAACCAAGATGCCTGTCATGCAGGCAGGCTACACTTCAGGAGCCTGCAGATAAATTGCCCATGACATTCAGGCCGCCATGCAAAGCAAGTCGATAAAGCACGCTGATACTACTTTAACAATATGCCTGACATTCAGGGGCAGCCTACATGATGAGTCTCACAAAACTGTTTCTTACCTCTGTCACGTAGGCTGTCCTACAAAGCGGGTTGATTTAGCTGGCCAGTACAGCTAACACACAACATACCTATTGTGCATGGGTGCGTGGACGCCATGGGATGGGAAAAAATGTTTTTGCTCGTACCTCCACTTTTATTGAAGCTAGGAGGTTATAAACCCCATATTGCTGAAATTCGTGAAGCCAAATCTGTTTGAAATCAATCCAGGGGTTTGGAGGAGATCCCAAACGTACACACATACGCCTTGGTTTATATACAGGACGGCCAGAAACAGCCTGTAAAGCTTGTAAGAGTATTGCAAGGTAAATTGTGCTGAAGAATAATTGTTAGGTAAAAAATTGTTACGAAAAAAATCAATACATTGCTCGGTTTTTGAGTTGTTTATCATGGAGTTAGCCAATCAAATTCAAGTGGTCTGCCAAACATGAGAGCGATGCAAAACTGGGACATCGGATGAAAGTAAGACTTAAACCTGAGCCAAAGTTTGAGAGTTTTGAGCACTATCATGTATGCTATGAGAATAACTGACAATATTTCTCAGTACAACCTACACTATAACATACACATACACACTATATATATAACACACACACACACACATCAAAAAGGCTTGAATCACCTCGGATCCGAAAGTTCCGGAACCTGTACACAAAATTCGAAAAGAGATCAACATAAACATCATTTCTGCACTTTTTATTGCTCAGGAAAACCACACATTGCATGTTTTACCATCATACAGCGAGACCTTCAGAGGTGATGGACCAGACTGCTGTACATACCGGTACCACTAATACACAGTAACACGTCCTCTTGCATTGATGCATGCTTTTATTCGTCGTGGCATACTGTCCACAAGTTCATCAAGGCACTGTTGATCCAGATTGTCCCACTCCTGAACGACGATTCGGCGTAGATCCCTCAGAGTGGTTGGTGTGTCAGGTCGTCCATAAGCAGCCCTTTCAATCTGTCCCAGGCATATTCGATAGTGTTCATGTCTGGAGAACGTGTTGGCCACTCTAGTCGAGCGATGTCGTTATCCTGAAAGAAGTCATTCACAAGCTGTGCACGATGGAGGCGCGAACTGTTGTCAATGAAGACGAATGTCTCGCCAATACGCTGCCGATACGGTTGCACTATCGGTTGGAGGATGACATTCACGTATCGTACAGACGTTATGGCGCCTTCCATGACCACCAGAGGCGTACATCGGCCCCAAAACAGCAGGGAACCTCCACCTTGCTACACTCGCTGGACAGAGTGTGTAAGACGTTCAGCCTGACCGGGTTGCCTCCGAGCACGTCTCCGACGATTGTCTGGTTGAAGGCATATCCGACACTCATCAGTAAAGAGAACGTGATGCCAATCCTGAGCGGTCCATTCTGCATGTTGTTGGTCCCATCTGTACCGCACTGCATGGTGTCATGGTTGCAAAGATGGACCTCTCCATGGGCGTCGGGAGTGAAGTTGCGCATCATGCAGCCTACTGCGCACAGTTTGAGTCGTAACACGACGTCCTGTGGCAACTGACGAAAAGCGTTATTTAACATGTTGGCATTGCTGTCAGTGTTCCTCTGAGCCACAATCCGCAGGTAGCGGTCATCCAGTGCAGTAGTAGCCCTTGAGCGGCCTGAGCAAGGTATGTCATTGACTGTTCCTGTCTCTCTGTATCTCCTCCATCTCCGAACAACATCGCTTTGGCTCACTCCGAGACGCTCGGACACTTCCCTTGTTGAGAGCCTTTTGTGGCACAAAGTAACAATGCGGACGCGATCGAACAGCGGTATTGAACATCTAGTATGGTTGAACTACAGACGACACGAGCCGTGTACCTCCTTCCTGGTGGAATGACGGGAACCGATTGGCTGTCGCACCTCCTCCGTCTAATAGGCGCTGCTTTTGCATGAGTGTTTACATCTTTGGCGGGTTTAGTGACATCTCTGAACAGTCAAATGGACTCTGATAGAATATCCACAGTGAAAGTCTATTTTCTGGAGGTCTGGGAACCAGGGTGATGCAAACCTTTTTTGATTGTGTGTATAAAGAACATGAAACCTAGAACGGCAGAAGTCATTGACAGTATCTACCCTGAGTTTCTGATGCGCTGTGGTCCTGCTATTGTCAAATGGCTGAACACAATTTCAAACATATTAGAGTCAGATCATATAACACCACTATTCAAAAAAAATAAGATAATTGCTGTACTAAAGGCAGAAAAAGATCGCTCAAACTTTGAAAGCTACCGCCCCATTGCTTTCATTAGAGTCACGTTAAAGCTCATGGAGGGGGCATTCATAACAGAATCTGCTCAGTCAGCAACAAATGCACCCTCATAGAACAAGCCGATTTCATACCGGAAAGATGTGAGGAACAGGTTCTCACAATACCAACTCGTATCGACAAATGGTTTTGAAATGCAGCTGATAAGCCTGGGTGTCTTCTTAGATCTAACTGCAGCCTATGCTACCTTCTGATATGACAGACTCCTACTCAGATTCACCCCTGTCATTCTGTGTCGGAAACTAATCACTCTAATTGGCGACATGAGAACAGTAGATACTTCCAGATGTTGTGATAGAACTCTAAATGCAGAGCAGCCCACTAGGTTCTGTTTTGACCTCATTTCTTTTTAGTTTGTGTACATGTGACCTTCCAGCAATAATGTCCAGGAAAATTATTTATGCTAACGATATTTCTCAATATAAAAGCTACATGGAAGCTAAAGCAACACTAACTATCCAGTACACAGAGAAGAACTAACACCACCAAAATTTTCAGGGTTTGTAGCTTAATTTCTTATGAGATGCTAATTACAACTTCCTGACTTCCCTCCGTTTACAGAAGAAATAGACGACCTAGTCATGCGTTTCGAATTTGACAAAGTATTAAAAAATCTGTGTTAAGAAAATAAACAACAGTCGTCGATGACATACCCTCGGAATTACTAAAGCCAGTGGCAGAATCAGGACCTACTAAGTCATTTCCTCTTGTGTCCTAGACTCTACGAAACACGATATGCAGCATCGATCTTTCATAAAAGCGTTATCATCACGCTACACAAGAATATGGCAGCAGACATATGAGGGAGCTATAGTGGCATCAGCTGGGCAACATATACTAATAATCTGCTGAGTAAAATAACATGCATGTAAAGAAAAACTGGAATTCTATTGATCGATCAGAAGTTTGGCCAACTTATCGTTATTAGAGCAACAAATTTAAATAATTCGTTCTAGGGAATGTCCCCCCCCCCCTCCCCTCATGAACCATGGACCTTGTTGTTGGTGGGGAGACTTGCGTGCCTCAGCGATACAGATAGCCGTACCGTAGGTACAACCACGACGGAGGGGTATCTGTTGAGAGGCCAGACAAACATGTGGTTCCTGTAGAGGGGCAGCAGCCTTTTCAGTAGTTGCAAGGGCAACAGTCTGGATGATTGACTGATCTGGCCTTGTAACAATAACCAAAACGGCATTGTTGTGCTGGTACTGTGAACGGCTGAAAGCAAGGGGAAACTACGGCCGTAATTTTTCCCAAGGGCATGCAGTTTTACAATATGATTAAATGATGATGGCGTCCTCTTGGGCAAAATATTCCGGAGGTAAAATAGTCCCCCATTCGGATCTCCGGGCTGGGACTACTCAAGAGGATGTCGTTATCAGAAGAAAGAAAACTGGCGTTCTACGGATAGGAGCCTGGAATGTCAGATCCCTTAATCGGGCAGGTAGGTTAGAAAATTTAAAAAGGGAAATGGATAGGTTAAAGTTAGATATAGTGGGAATTAGTGAAGTTCGGTGGCAGGAGGAACAAGACTTCTGGTCAGGTGACTACAGGGTTATAAACACAAAATCAAATAGCGGTAATACAAGACTAGGTTTAATAATGAATAGGAAAATAAGAAAGCGGGTAAACTACTACAAACAAAATAGTGAACGCATTATTGTGGCCAAGATAGATACGAAGCCCACACCTACTACAGTAGTACAAGTTTATATGCCAACTAGCTCTGCGGATGACGAAGACATTGAAGACATGTATGACGAAATAAAAGAAATTATTCAGATAGTGAAGGGAGATGAAAATTTAATAGTCATGGGTGACTGGAATTCGAGTGTAGGAAAAGGGAGAGAAGGAAACGTAGTAGGTGGATATGGATTGGGGCTAAGAAATGAAAGCCTGGTAGAATTTTGCACAGAGCCCAACTTAATCATAGCTAACACTTGGTTTAAGAATCATGAAATAAGGTTGTATACATGGAAGAACCCTGGAGATACTAAAAGGTATCAGATAGATTATATAATGGTAAGACAGAGATTTAGGAACCAGGTTTTAAATTGTAAGACATTTCCAGGGGCAGATGTGGACTCTGACCACAATCTATTGGTTATGACCTGTAGATTAAAACTGAAGAAACTGCAAAAAGGTGGCAATTTAAGGAGATGGGACCTGGATAAACTGAAAGAACCAGAGATTGTACAGAGTTTCAGAGACAGCATAAGGGAACAATTGACAGAAATGGGGGAAAGAAATACAGTAGAAGAAGAATGGATAGCTTTGAGGGATGAAGTTGTGAAGGCAGCAAATGATCAAGTAGGTAAAAAGACGAGGGCTAGTAGAATTCCTTGGGTAACAAAAGAAATATTGAATTTAATTGATGAAAGGAGAAAATATAAAAATGCAATAAATGAAGCAGGCAAAAACGAATACAAACGTCTCAAAAGTGAGATCGACAGGAAGTGCAACATGGCTAAGCCGGGATGGCTAGAGGACAAATGTAAGGATGTAGAGGCTTATGTCACTAGGGGTAAGATAGATACTGCCTACAGGAAAATTAAAAAGACCTTTGGAGGAAAGAGAACCACTTGTATGAACATCAAGAGCTCAGATGGAAACCCAGTTCTAAGCAAAGAAGGGAAAGCAGAAAGGTGGAAGGAGTATATAGAGGGTCTATACAAGAGCGATGTACTTGAGGACAATATTATGGAAATGGAAGAGGATGTAGATGAAGATGAAATGGGAGATACGATACTGCGTGAAGAGTTTGACAGAGCACTGAAAGACCTGAGTCGAAACAAGGCCCCGGAAGTAGACAACATTCCACTAGAACTACTGACGGCCTTTGGAGAGCCAGTCCTGACAAAACTCTACCATCTGGTGAGCAAGATGTATGAAACGGGCGAAATACCCTCAGACTTCAAGAAGAATATAATAATTCCAATCCCAAAGAAAGCAGGTGTTGACACATGTAAAAATTAACGAACAATCATTTTAATAAGCCATAGCTGTAAAATACTCACACGAATTCTTTACAGACGAATGGAAAAACTAGTAGAAGCCGACCTTGGAATTAAAATCCATGGAGAAGAAATAAAAACTTTGAGGTTCGCCGACGACATTGTAATTCTGTCAGAGACAGCAAAGGACTTGGAAGAGCAGTTGAATGGAATGGACAGTGTCTTGAGAGGAGTAAATAAGATGAACATCAACAAAAGCAAAACGAGGATAATGGAATGTAGTCGAATTAAGTCGGGTGATGCTCAGGGAATTAGATTAGGAAATGAGACACTTAAAGTAGTAAAGGAGTTTTCCTATATGGGGAGCAAAATAACTGATGATGGTCGAAGTAGAGAGGATATAAAATGTAGACTGACAATGGCAAGAAAATTGTTTCTGAAGAAGAGAAATTTGTTAACATCGAGTATAGATTTAAGTGTCAGGAAGTCTTTTCTGAAAGTGTTTGTATGGAGTGTAGCCATATATGGAAGTGAAACGTGGACGATAAATAGTTTGGACAAGAAGAGAATAGAAGCTTTCGAAATGTGGTGCTACAGAAGAATGCTGAACATTAGATGGGTAGATCACATAACTAATGAGGAAGTATTGAATAGGATTGGGGAGAAGAGAAGTTTGTGGCACAACTTGACTAGAAGAAGGGATCGGTTGGCAGGACATGTTCTGAGGTATCAAGGGATCACCAATTTAGTATTGGAGGGCAGCGTGGAGGGTAAAAATCGTAGAGGGAGACCAAGAGATGAATACACTAAGCAGATTCAGAAAGATGTAGGTTGCAGTAGGTACTGAGAGATGAAGAAGCTTGCGCAGGATAGAGTGGCATGGAGAGCTGCATCAAACCAGTCTCAGGACTGCAGACCACAACAACAACAACAGGGAATGTTCAAATACTGGTAGGCAAATATACACTGAGGTGACAAAAAATATTGGGAGAGCGATATGCACATGTACAAGTGGCGGTAGCATCGTCTGCACAAAGGCGTAAAGGAGCAATGCATTGGCGGAGCTATCATTTGTACTCAGATGACTCATGTCATAAGATTTCCGACGTGATTATGGCTGCACGAACGAGTTAACAGACTTTGATCTTGGAATGGCAATTGGAGTTAGACGCAAGCGACATTCGGAAATCGTTAGGGAATCCAAAATTCCGAGATTCACAGAGTCAATAGTAGGCCGAGAATATCACATTTCAGTCATTACCTCTCAGCACGAGCAACGCAGTAACCGACAACTTTCACTTAACGACTGAGAACAGCAGTGTTTACATAGAGTTGTCAGTACTAACAGACAAGCAACACTGCATGAAATAACCGCAGAAATCAGTGTGGGACGTAAGACGAACGTATCCTTTAGGGCAGTGTGCCGAAATGTGGCGTTAATGGGCTATGGCAGCAGAAGACAGACGCGAGCGCCTTTGCTAACAGTACGACATCTCCTGCACCTGGGCCTGTGACCTTATCGCTTGGATCCTAGTTGACTAGAAAACCGTGACCTTGTCAGATTTGCCCCGATTTCAGTTGATATGAGCTGGTAGTAGGGTTCGAGTGTGGTGCAGACCACAAGCATGAGCCCAATTTGTCAACAAGGCACTGGCAAGCTGCTGGTAGCTCCATAATGATGTGGGCTGAGTTTACAAGGAATTGACTGGGTCCTCTGGATGTACGGCTTCTTGGAGACCATTTCCAGCTATTCGTGGACGTCATGTTCCCAAACAACAATGGAATTTTTGTGGATGACAATGTGCCGTCTCGCCGGACAACAGTTGTTCATGATTGGTTTGAAGAACATTCTGGACGATTCCAGCGAATAGTTTGGACACCCCCATCGCCCGACATGAATCTGGTCGAGCACATAATCGAGAGGTCACTTTGTGCACAAAATCGTGCACCGGCAACACTTTTGCACGGCAACAGAGACAGCATGGCTCAATATTTCTGCAAGGGACTTGCAACTACTTCTTGAGACCATGCCAATTAGAGTTGCTGCACTAAGCCGGAAAAAAACATCCGACACGATATTAGGAGGTATCCTGTGACTTTCGTCACTTCAGTGTAAAGAAAATAGTCATATCCATGGAACGATGGAAATGTTGCCAGACAGGCTCAGTGAAGCATCAGCCACTAAAAAATACAGTAACTCTGCATCGTAAGCAGGAGACTGGCTCGAATTCAGAATCGTCTGTTCCCTCTGTAGAAAGCAAAAACCACCGTCAAGGAAACGAAGTGATGCATCAACAGCTAGAAGGTTCTAGGCAAAATTAATTGCAAAAATGTATGCACGCAACAAGAAAACTGGAACTAATAGTAAATAAAATGAATAAATGGAAACTTTGGCGCCGGCATAAAGAAAGTAACAAACCAAGAAAGAGCAACTGTAAGAAAAAAGATTATAGTCCAAAAGTTCTGTAACAGATATTGATGAATACCAGGAACTTAATGATCTAGAAACGGAGGACACATTGGTATGACATTGAACCATACGACACACGGGAAGGAAGCCAAGGAGTGACTTATGCAGCGAGAAAATGGTTCAAATGGCTCTGAGCACTACGGGACTTAACTTCTGAGGTCATCAGTTCCCTAGAACTTAGAACTACTTAAACCTAACTAACCTAAGGACATTACACACATCCATGCCCGAGGCAGGATTCGAACTTGCGACCGTAGAGGTCGCGCGGTTCCAGACTGTAGCGCCTAGAACCGCTCGGTCATTCCGGCTATGCAGCGAGCGACATCACATTATTTTGCCTCAAACGTCTGTAAATTTTGTGAGGGAGGCATCAGACTTGACAGAACAGAGGAAACGCAGCTATTGACTGTAGCAAGATGCCAAATGGGAAGGAACTCACATCCAAAAGCTGATCAGACGTGGTGGACCGATTACAGTTAATGACTATCACTTGCTAACTGGCACAGCTCATTTGTAAATCTTATTCGAAAAAATATTCAAAAAAAGAGAGGGGACATACGAGACGGATGTCCTATGTAAACAGTCGGAAAGACCGCTGTCTTAGCCATAGTCCTCAGTCCAGAATAGGTATCCGCGAATCATATGACCATGCAGCTTCAAATGTAACTATATTCTGGTTTCAGGTCCGCATGTTATCCAAATAACTATTTTTATATTCTGCAAATCACCTGAAACTTGCACCGAAAATATTGCGGAAATCTAAAGTGCTATTGATGTGCGATTTTCAGAGAATTTACTGGTAATCAGGAGCTCGTACTGCAAGCCAATCAACAGATTGTAATAATTGTTAGGAAGTGTACTTTCTGTACTACCATACACTTTTTAAATGGAACAGTGCCTATTGACTTTAACGGACTAAAAGTAGGGTTAGTGGTGTTTGTTGCAGGATCCTAGTGCGTGTCGTTTACGAAAGATCGTACTTTGAAAAGTTCCCACACAAACACTTATAGAATACCTTCTGTAGCACATACTAAAGAGCAACACATATGCATACAACTAGTTAAGTGAATCCTGACCAATAACGAGATAACTGATCATCACAGTGGAAATAACCACTGGCTGCGACAATACACGCTTCCAATCTGGTATTTAACGACCGCCGCACACATGCTAGCATTTCAGCGGAGATATCCGAGCAGGTTGCTGTAATACGAAGTTTCATATCATCGGGTGTAGTTGGTATGTCCTCGTAGACAGCGCCTTTCAGCTCTCCTCACAGTAAAAAAGTCTACTGGGGTCAAATCTGGGGAACGGGCCGGCCAAGCTACAGGCCCTCTGCGTCCAATCCAACGATTTGGGAACAATTTGGGAACACGTGCTATATTACTTCGTGCACTAGGGATAGACAGCCATCGCATTGGTATCAGAGGTTCCTCCTATTCTGCAAAGAAACTTCTTCTAGCATCCGTGGAAGCTGGTCTGTTAGGAGGCTGCGATACTTGTGCGCGTTCAGTGTTCCGTGCATGAAAAACAGGCCTAAGAGCTGATGGTTCACTACTCCACACCACATGTTTACACTCCGTGGACGCTGACGTTCCAGCTGACGAAGCCAATGGGAATTGTCAACAGACCATTAGTGCATGTTTCAGCGGTATACCTGGCTATGATTGGTAAATGTGCCTTCATCACTGAACAAGGTACACAATACATCTGGAATATCTTGTCTAAATTTCCATGTACAGGAGTTGACACGATTCTCATAGTCTTTCGCATGCAGTTCTTGATGGAGAGAAACGTGACAGAGACAGAACCTACGTCAACGGAGAATGCGTAGGACACTTGATTGACTCAGGCCCCTTCCTCGTGCGATTGCGAGGGAGCTAACGTGCTGATCGATTGCAACAGCAGTAATAATATTAGTTTCTCCCTCTTTTGTGTCACTTGTTTCCTTCTGTTACGTTGTCTAGGTGCTACTCTACCACTTTCACGTAACTAGTTGAAGAGGTTGACAAATACTTCCCAAGATAGTTGATATCTGTTGGAATATCTTGCATATACCACACAAGATCTAGCTACTTTTTCCTACACTGAGCATGTCCGCTTTTTCCGCATTGGTAAATCCCAACGTCCAGTCACGACCTGTTGCTTGGACCGTAACACGCTGACTAGCAAGTCGCAATGCACTCAAGGGTCACCCAAGCACACTGTAAGCAAACTTAACAACATCGTATCTAGAAACTGCGGAAGCTGAATTGCAAAAACAAAGTGTCGGTGCGGAAACTTTTCGAAATACGGTATCTCGTAAATGACTAGCACTAGAATCCCGCTACAAACACCACTGACATTCTAATTTACCCTGTTTTTAGTTTGTTGCTGTCAATAGGCATTGTTCCATTTTAAAAATCTATGTTTGCACAAAACACTCACTTTCCAAATATTAATACAGTCTGATGATTGACTAACAATACAAGCTCCTGATAACTAATCTAGTCTGTGAAAACAGCACATCAATAGCACTTTCCATTTCCAAAATATTTACGGTGCACGTTTTAGGTGATTCACCCAGTATAAACCTCAAACACGTTTCAGCATCTTGGTGCCTTCATCAGTGGGCCCCTTTATTCAGTCACGTAAAATTCTTCTCAAATGAATTAGAGGAAGAGTAGAAACTTATATCTCTATTCTAATGTTAATTTTGTGCAACACACATATGGCCGTTCGTTGTAGGGGTACGGTGCGTTTGGTAACTATTTGTGGTGATATACTTTACCACTTCTTGCGCCTAAACTGCTCAAGAAAAAAGTTTTACGCCCTTCTAACGACGAATTTTTTTCTTCATCGGAAACCTTTCTCACAGGACCTGTCTAATGGACGTAAAAGTTAACCTTCATTCTCAGTGCCGTCCAGCAAAGCGAGGAACGGAACAACGTGGCTTGCGGGTGCTGTTAAGTCTGTCAACGCGCCACAGAGGTTCGTTTCAAACTGATACGATATGCGCTTTGACACTTTTAACGTCGTACCCACCTCCGTAGCCTCTAGTCCTGGGTTCGAACCCAGCCATTATTCAGATTTCACAGTCCGCAGTCGGCTGTGGTGATGTGCGGTCGCACAGCTACAGTCGCTCCGCGCGTTGTTACTGGCGTTCGCTGCCAGGTGCAGTTTGTCAATTCTGCCTTTACAGTCACACTGTGGATACGAAGTATAGGAAGTTTTGCTTAAAGTTTTCCATTCTTTGTGGATGTGAACGACCAAAAGCGTACGAAATTGTCGATTGGTTTTACGATAATATTTGTTTGAAAGAAGAGTAAGTTGTTGGTTGCACTTACGATTGTCTCGTTAATTCTGTGTTTGCAAAGCTAGCAGACGACGCAACTTGTATCCGAATAATGACGCAGGCACGCGGTTCGGTGAAGTTTCGGAATTCTAAAGGTGAAGTTGTCAGTGTTACAACCTGCTAGGTTAGGTCCTCGACCAGTTCGAGTGTTAAATCTTCCTGATGGTATAGAATTTGAATATATTCTACAGACCCTATCACTGTCAGCAAGGTTATACAAACGACAGCCGAGCAGTGGCAAGCATACAAACACTTTAACGTTGATAATGGAAGCAGGAAAATTAAAGTCGACGCAAGAGAGCATGTGCCTTCTTTCCTTGTGATAATTCAAGACTTCAAGGCCAGCCTCACTCAGCGCTGAGCGCTGAAGTGAACAGGAAACCAAAAGCTGGCTGCCTCTAGCGAAGATGCAAGTAGAAAGACGGAGGAATCCGGCAAACAATTTCAGAATGAAGAGTCAGAAGACAGGCCCGTAATAAACTGCAGAAAGACGTTCGAGGAGACAGATATTCATCGTACTCTGAGCCACAGTACTTTTGAGGTAAAGTGGTGGAAATTAGTATAAAGGCACTTTGCTATTTGTGGAAAAACATGTTTATTTTCGTATTTGCTACTGCAAGCATTTTTCCCGTATAGTTAACAACAAAATAAAACAAAATATATTCTCATTTCATCACTCAGTTGGGCCGAGTACACTGACATTGAAAAAAAAGGCTGTCTTTCGGGTAGCAAGGGGCAGAATCTGAGATAAAGACAGGTCCGCTAGATGATGTGCACAGTGGTGAATGTCAGCACTACGCTTCAGTTATAGTATGTAGATGTGTCTGCCAACGTCGTGCTGGAGTTATTGTGATAATCCCGCGATGGAAAGCCTCTGCCGATTGAAGAACAAGTTAGTATTTACGAGTACAAAGAAATGAGCCTGTCTAATCGCCAGATTGCTAAGGAATTAGGATGTTCCGGTTGTTTTATTGATGATTTCGTCTGATTGGTTGCACAGTATGGCAAAAATGACCAGACAGGGAAATCATCAGCATCAGATTAGCGATTGATTCTGCGTAAAGCAAAAGTCAACGGCTTGTGTTCCTCTCAAATCGCCCTGATTCGCAATTATCAGTCACTCCCAGACCCGTTACACACATCCTAGCTCAAAACGCTAATATGGCAATCGAAAAATGATTCCGTAAGCTACCTTTAAACAATGTGCACAGGGAGGCTCGACTGAAGTCTGCGGACGAACATAAATGTTGAGTACCGTAGAAAGGAACGAAGCAATTTTCATCATACCACGGCTGCACCCCAAAATGAAGTTCTATGATTATAGAGGAATGCTAGTAATTGAATTGGTTAGTATGTATGAGGAATTTGACGATGATAATTTCCTATTCCAAAACGATAATGTTGGGATTCATAGGTCTGCCAAGACAAAACCGTGGTTTCAAGACAAAGGAATTCCACTTCTGAGCTGGCCATCGAGAAGCCTGTATTTAAATCCCATGGAGACTATGAGCGATCCTAACATATTTATAATACTGGATGACAGTTTGGGACTGTGGTCGACGTGAAAACTGCGATTCGGATGGTGTTGACCTCACTCTCAGAAGATCACTGCCCTTATAGAACCAAGGCCTGAGAGGATTTTTGCAGTTTTTAAGAACAATGGACGTTCGACTTAACACTAGGACATAGTTGTGATCTGTCTACTGTATACGTTACCTTATGCTGACAACAGTTCGTAAGTACCTTTAAATCAATCTCCACCCCTAAGTTACCTTTCAATTTCTTAAGTACCAATGCTAATGGCAAAATAAGAAAGTATTTTGTTTTGCTGTGATGTAAAGTGCACGGAAAAAAATACGTGTTGTACCAAATACGTAAGCCGCGCGGCATAGCCGTGCGGTATAAGGCGCCTTTCCAGGGATCAAGGGACTACCCCCGGCGCAGGTTCGAGTCCTCCCTGGGCATGAGTGTGTGTGTTGTCCTTAGCCTAAGTTAGTTTAAGTTAGATTAAGTAGTGTGTAAGCCTAGGGACCGAAGACCTTAGTAGTTTGGTCCCTCAGGAACTTACCACAAATTTCCAAATTATGCAAATACGTAAACAAACATGTTTTTCCGCCAGTAACCATGTGCTTTTATACTAATTTCCACAGCTGTATTGAATGTTCATGCGACAACGGAGACAACAATCCCATCAAGTATAGTTGCCAGCCCCGAAGAAGGTGGCAAAAAGACCAGAAAAGGCAACATCTCAACAGGGTCTTCGACCACAGACCGAGATCATCATAGCCAGCAGCCTACGAAATTCAAAATAACGCGCAATCAGAAGCTCGATGAAAGACTGGGATTAGCGAAGAAACTAGAACTCACGAAAAAATACTCAAGAAAGACGGCACAGAAAGTTTCGAGTGGAACAGTGGAACTTGTCGGAAAAAGTCAACACAACAGCGGTATCGAAGGTGTTAATGTAAGCTTCTAAGATAAGACAGAAACCCAAGGACACAGAAGGCACCAACGTTCCTGACAGGATGACTGCGTGGTCCAGTGATACAAGTCAAGCAAGCATACACTGAGGTGACAAAAGTCATGGGATAGTGATAATTCAGATATACAGACGGCAGTATATCACGTACACAAAGTATAAAATGGCAGTGCGTTGGTGGAGCTGTCGTTTGTACTCAGGTAAAACATGTGAAAAAGTTTCCGACGTGGTTATGAGCTCACAACGGCAATTAATAAACTCTGAACACGGAATAGTAGTTGGAGATAGACACATGGGACATTCCATTTCGGAAATCGTTAGGGAATTTAATATTCTGAGAACTACAGTGTCAAGAATTTAGTGATTTATCTCTCACTTGACGACCGAGAGCAGCGGCGTTTAAGTAGAGTGACCTTTGCTAACAGACAAGTAACACTGCGTGAAATAACAGCAGAAATCAATGTGGGACGTACGACGAACGTATCTGTTAGGGCAGTGCGGCGCAATTTGTCGTTAACGGGCTACGGTAGCAGACGACCGGTGTGAGTAGCTTTACTAACAGCACGACGTCTCCTGCAGCGCCTCTTGTGGACTCGTGTCCATATCGGTTGCATCCTAGACGACTCGAAGCCGTGACGTGGTCAGACGAGTCCCGATTTCAGTTGGTGAGAACTGATGGTAGGGTTCGAGTGCGAATGATTTGGCCAGCAGCAAAAGCTTCGCAGTTGTGGTCGGCTATAGGGGAAGAGTGGCTCAATATTTCTGCACGGAACGTCCAAAGATTAGTTGAGTCCATACCACGCCGAGTTGCTGCACTACGCCGGGCAAGGGTTTAGGAGGTATCCCATGAGATTTTTCACCTCAGTGTGTAAGGTACGTACTATTGATATTAACAGAATTGAATGAGATGTCAATTTAAAATGTCTATGAAATTATTAATATGCAGCTCATGTGGTCACAAACAAAATCGCCGATTTATTTTGATACCATGTTATCATCAATATGAGATAGAATTGTGGGACAGTGATAATGTATAAGGCAGAGAAAAAGCCGGCCGGAGTGGCCGTGCGGCTCTAAGCGCTGCATTCTGGAACCGAGCGACCGCTACGGTCGCAGGTTCGAATCCTGCCTCGGGCATGGATGTGTGTGATGTCCTTAGGTTAGTTAGGTTTAACTATTTCTAAGTTCTAGGTGACTGATGACCTCAAAAGTTAAGTCGCATAGTGCTCAGAGCCATTTGAGCAGAGCAAAATCTATACTCGAAAGTAGACGAGAGATTGCCGCAAAAATACGCGACTTTCTCTTAGTAAATATACAGGATGCGGAAATACAATTTGATCAAATATATAGGGCAGAAGGACAGTATCAAGTGAAGGAATTTGCATGTAGGAACTAGGGATCACATTTGAATATTTACGGCGTTTGATGAACGTAACTAAAATCTGACATATGCACGTCTTTACTTAAGATGATAAGTAATCCACAAAAAAATTTATACATTAACAAAATTTTGCATTAACTAATCGTCGAGATGTCACTTAGGTGGCGTACCATACAACACTTTTTAATGCATGTTTCATGTTACAACATTCCCTAAAAAGGTCAAAGTAAAAGAAAAATGAGTATGCTGTTGTACTTAATTAAAATGAACATCTTGCAGCAAATGTTCAAGCTGACTACCGTTTTCACGCTGGCATAGCTGATGATGCAGGGGTTGGCGTGTTCTCTGAAACACACCAGGAGTAGTGTCAATCACTTCTGGTGCTCAAAAATGTTTCAAATGGTCCTGAGCACTATGGGTCTTAACATCGGAGGTCATCAATCCCCTAAAACTTAGAACTACTTAAACCTACGGACATCACACACATTCAAGCCCGAGGCAGGATTCGACCTGCGACTGTAGCAGTCACGCGGTTCCCGACTGAAGCGCTTAGAACTGCTCGGTCGGAGCGGCCGGCCACTTCTACTGCTGCCGTAATGCAAGCCACTAAGTCCTGTTCATCCTCAGCTGGTGTTGCATACGCGCTGTCTTTCATGGGACATCAGAGAGAAAAATCCAGCGGTGTCTGGCGGACGTGGAGGCCGTCGCGTTGATCTACCGCGGCCGATCCATCTGTCAGCAAACGTCATTTTCAGGTAATCCCGGACACCATGTATAACATGTGGAATTGCTCCGTCACGTTGGAACCGAAGGTTCTGCCAGACCCCAAGCGGTGTATCCTCCAGGAGTGTAGGCAATAGTTCATGCAAAAACACAAGGTACGCGTAAGCATTCAACCTTCGACATAACATGGAGGAGTTAACGAACGAGCCATCCACTATTCGCAGCCCCATGTTAACAGAGAATCAGTCTTGATGACCATGGACGTATGTTGCATTAGCACTCTGCAGTGTCGTTGGATCTTGCTCTATGCGATGCAACACACCTTCGTCAAAAACAGTGTGTCGCCTCCCTCTATCATGCTTGTTTCCCATACACATGAATGTTGATACAAAAGTATTTTTCTGAGTCAGGTGGATAACGTTCCTGCTAAATCCTACCAGCTGCCCTTGGACAGCCGTGACGAAAGCCATAGGCCAAGTGCATGTCACTTAACTCATTTCATGCGAAACTAATTTCCATGTTGCTGCTTCACAACATTCGCTCTGGTACCTGCTCTAGTCGAAGCACTGTGCCTACTGATCACGATGAAAGGGCACTTAAAAACGATATTCTGCATTGAAAATCAATCCCATCTACCGACTGCGAGTTAAGTTCAGTTTGTTTCGATCTGGCATACATAAACAAGGCCGGCCAGAGTGGCCGAGCGGTTCTAGGCGCTACAGTCTGGAACCACGTGACCGCTGCCTCGGGCATGGATGTGTATGATGTCCTTAGGTTAGTTAGGTTTATGTAGTTCTAAGTTCTAGGGCACTGATGACCTCAGATGTTAAGTCCCATAGTGCTCAGAGCCATTCAAACATAAACAAGTTTTAGATCTGAAGACCGTTACACAGCCAGAGTTGATGTTGATGCATATAGCGTCGTAAATACTAAACTGTGACACCCTAGTACCTATACTCAAATTCATTTGTTTCATGCTGTCTTTTTGGCCTACACTTTAGGTCAAATTGTTTTTCCCCACCCCGTTTATGCCGCGACTGGCTCTACGTGAAAACATGGCAGAGGCACTTTGTTTCGTGACAAAATAATGAACGCACTAACAGACATTCGAATTAATGTAATTTTAGGTGGAGATTTTAATTGTATTCTGCGCCGTACGTTTAATTTCTGTGAAAGGCTGAGTGTATTAAAGAGCGGATTAGATTTAATTTTTTATTTTTATTTTATACGTCTACTTCCGTAGGACCAAATTGAGGAGCAAATATCCAAGATCATGGAACGTGGCAGTACATGAGATTATAACATAAAAGTAATAACAGATAAGATAAAATGTTTATGAACCCAAAAACACAAGCCATAAGTTTATGTAATTGTAATCAAAAATATAACACAGGAAGCAGCTTAATTTTTCAAGGAACTCCTCGTCAGAATAGAAGTAGTGACCCAAGAGGAAACTCTTCAGCTTCGATTTGAATGCGCGTGGACTGCTGCTAAGACTTTTGAATTCTTGTGGTAACTTATTCAAAATGGATGTAGCAGTATACTGCAAACCTTTCGGCACAAGAATCAAGGAAGTACGATCCAAATGCAGATTGGATTTCTGCCTAGTATTAACTGAGTGAAAGCTGCTAATTGTTGGGAATACACTGATATTCTTAACAAACAACGACAATGGTCAATGTCACAATACCCGAACTAGTGAACAGGCGTCAACATGCCCCACTCCATTAAAAACACAACCACATCATAGCACCACCGCCTCCGAATTGTACTGCTGGCACTACATACGCTGGCAGATGACGTTCACCGGCTATCCGCCAAACCTTCACACTGCCATCAGATCGCCACAGAGTGTATCATGATTCGTCACTAAAAAAAAAAGTGGTTCCAATGGCTCTGAGCACTATGGGACTTAACATCTGAGGTCATCAGTCCTCTAGAACTTAAAACTACTTAAACCTAACTAACCTAAGGACACCACACACATCCATGCCCGAGGCAGGATTCAAACCTGCGACCGTAGCAGTCGCGCGGTTCCGGACTGAAGCGATTCATCACTCCACACAACGTTTTTCGACTGTTTAATCGTCCAATCTTTACGCTCCTTACACCAAGTGAGGCGTCGTTTGGCATTTACCGGCGCGATGTGCGGCTTATGAGCAGCCGCTCGACCATGAAATCCAAGTTTCCTCATCTCTCGCCTAACTGTCATAGTACTTGCAGTGGATCCTAATACAATTTGGAATTCCTGTGAGATGGTCAGGATAGATGTCTGCCTATTGCGCATTACGACCCGCTTCAACTGTCGGAGATCTCTGCCAGTCAACAAACGAGTTCGGCCTGTACGCTTTTGTGCTGTACGTGTCCCTTCACGTTTCCTAGGGTTGCTTAGGACTGCGGAAATCTCGCGTACAGACGCATGACACAAGTGACACCCAATAACCTGACGACGTTCGAAGGCCGTGAGTTCCGCGGACGTCCCATTCTGCTCTCTCACGATGCCTAACGACTGCTAAGGTCGCTGATATGGAGTACCTGGCAGTAGGGCAGTAGGTGGCAGCACAATGACCTTATATGAGAAACGTATGTTTTTGGGGTGTCTGGATACTTTTGATCACATAGTGTATGTCAGTAGCATCGCCACAAGTAGGCTAGAAAGGATTTTATGCCGCTAAAGTTTTTCTACATAATGGGGTTGACTGCGAGATATGACCTATTAACTTTTCGCACCATTGTGCCTTTCGCATGACGGCTCACTACATGAAACAGCAATGTTTACTGGGATGAGGCGTCTGGCACCTAACCCTTCCGCTCTTGGGTGAAGAGGAATTGCATCAAGCAATCACAGAGGCATAGTCACGATGTCTCCCGATTCAGTCAAGGTATCCAAGGTACGGAAGAAGCCCCTTAGCGGTATGTCACTGCGAAGTTATTCGTCTCACTGACGATGGGGATACTACGAAACCCTGTAGAGCTAAAATATCCAACCAAAAATTGAACAAATATCTGGAAGAATATAAACAACAATATTCGCACTTCAGGCCTAAAATCTATATGGTATGATACTGTCAATGATAAAATTCTAACAAGAGAAAAACTGTAGAAGATTAAACTGAAGCCTGGCCCGTATTGTTACCACTGTCAACCGGTAGACACGCTAGCACATACGTTTGTAGAGATCCAATTAACATCTGGAACTGGACACGAAAAAACCAGCAGTTGTCAACAGGACGTCGGATGTCGCTGAATGATGATGATGATGATGATTGGTTTGTGGGGCGCTCAACTGCGCTGTCATCAGCGCCAGTGCACATTCCCAATTTGTACACAGTCCAGTCTAGCCTCTTTCATGAATGATGATGAATGATGAGGACAACAAAAACACCCAGTCCCCTGGTCGAGAAAATCCCGAACCCGGTCGGGAATCGAACCCGGGACCCCGTGATCCAGAAGTAGCAACGCTAGCCACTAGACCACGAGCTGCGAACAAAATCACTGGAGGTGCTCTATCCGGACTGGAGTTTATACCACAGCGCAAAACCCAACTGTTACACATGGATGCTTGGAAATTTTGCGAACAATATAATTAGAAAAAAGTTGCAACATTAGAACATATTATGATCTGTGTGACAGCAAAATATTTTAAATAAATGGCAGGAAAACAGTGTTTTCGAAACTTCCGTATTATAATTTGATACAAGGATGTGAATAATTCAATAACCTGTTATAGTGACACCGTCACCTGGTCTCTCCAGAAACGCAGAAAGAGATTTCTAATTAAAAAGCTTAATATCTAACATTTATTACTTTTCTTTGGATCCGACTCTATTTACCATTTCCTGCCACGTCTGAACGACGCAACAGCTAGAGCTCTTCAGGTCACATTTTTTCTTAAAAGAAGCTGAATCTATCATAACTTACACTTCAGAGGAAATACGCGTTTTAGTTCATTCCAGAAGAGAAAGATAGTTACTTCAACAACAAAATAAAAAAGTAGGCGAGGTCTCTAACGCACGTCTGTGCAGTGGCTCTCAACTCGAAGGTAAGCCAGTTTGAGCTCTTGTGTTGCAAGAAATTGTCACTGCCAACATTTTGGTCTTGAGCAGTGGTAACACCGGTTCCCGTCAGATCGCCGAAGTTAAGCGCTGTCGGGCTGGGCTCTCACTTGGGTGGGTGACCATCCGGCCTGCGAGCGCTGTTGGCACGCTCGGTGCACTCAGCCCCCTTGTGAGGCAAACTGAGGACCTACTTGACTGAGAAGTAGCGGCTCTGGCCTCTTAAACTGACACACGGCCGGGAGAGTGATGTGCTGACCATATACCCCTCCATATCCGCATCCAGTGACGCCTGTGGGCTGACGATGACACAGCGGCCAGTCGGTACCGTTGGGCGGCGGCAGGGAGGACATCCGGCCACCCCTTAAAACTAACCTTGCCTTATCCGATTGTAACCACGTCCACCCTGCACAACTGTGGGACGAAGGTGTAAGAAAAAGAAGAAGAACTGTAATGGATGTCCGTCGCCACTCATCTTGTCTCCCGCACTATTTTTCACACATTTGGCGGGAGGACTTGCGTATAATTAACCAGTTACTTTTTTAACATCTGCAAGGTAGTCAATAAGAAGGATCCCTTTTGGATTGTTTTTTCGCACCGTCCAAACATTGTTGAAAATTTCATTTTCACGTTCGCTTCCGATGAATATTCGACAGAAGCTAGCACAGAACAGTCTTACTGTGAACTCTTCATATAAAATGTACTTTACTATTACCTCTGACGCACGAGTAGCTACAATGTACTGAACATGTCGAGCAAATCGTCGACTTCACTATGCTGAACACACAGGGAGATACCCGAACATGCATTAGGCCTTCATATTTGTGTGTGGCGCCTATTGTCTCAGAAATAAATAAATACAGCTCCAATCCTCTAGTTCAGAGGCAGAGTTTTGGAGATACTCAAATGGTTCAAATGGCTCTGAGCACTATGGGACTTAACTTCTAAGGTCATCAGTCCCCTAGAACTTAGAACTACTTAAACCTAACTAACCTAAGGACATCACACACATCCATGCCCGAGGCAGGATTCGAACCTGCGACAGTAGCGGTCGCGTGGTTACAGAATGTATCGCCTAGAACCGCTCGGCCACCCCGGCCGGCTGGAGATACTCCCTTTGTTGTTAGGCATATACCGCAATTGGAAATTTTCTCCCAAATATCCCAAATTCCTATCCTCTCTATGCTGCGACAAGCTCATTTGGTATCTGGCTGAGAAGATCTGGGCTCTGCAATGGATACGGCCTCAAATAGCCCTCCCTACCACCCTACCCTTCAGAGCAGAGAATGAAAACTATGTAAATACAGCATGTTTCAGACAACGTGTTTTCCTCTGTAATTTATAAAATAAAAAGTGAAAATAATATTTCTTTAAATAGGTAACCATAATAAACTGCGGAGCTATGCACGCCTTTTATTTTGTTCCTTTCCAAGAAGCTACAGCAATAATTTATAATTTGTAAATAGAACTCTTTTTAAATGTAGACACTGTATATAAACCGAGAATAAATAATTTTAATTCAGATTTCTATCAGTTTTAGTTCGGGAGTCGGAAACATTCGAAGTTTTGGGGTTGGATGCAACATGATTTACGTAACTGGTTTTGTTCAGGTGGATGTTGCGGAAATTACAACTCAGTGCAGCTCATATACGCCTCGTGGAAGAGATGTAGTGTTCCTGGTGTAACGCAGCGTTGTTTGAATCATGTACTACATCTACATCTATACTCCTCAAGCCACCTTACGGTGTGTCGTGTAGGGTACTTCGTGTACCGGTGTCGTTCTCCCTTTTCCTGATCCAGTCGCGTAGTGTTCGCGGGAGGAGCGGTTGCTGGTAAGCCTCCGTGTGGCCTCTAATCTCTTTTAATTTTATCTTCGTGGTCTTTTCGTGAGACACACCTACGAGAAAGCAATATATTGGTGTATGCTCTTTGAACTTTAACCGTAGACCGTAACACGATGTAGAGCCCCTCTCTTGCTGCGTCTGCCATTGGAGTTTTTTGTCGTCTCTGTGACACTAACGTGCTTAGTAAGTGAATCTGTAAAGAAACGCGCCGTCCTTCTTTGCATATTCTCTGTTGCCTCTATGAATCTTATCTGGTACGGATCCCATAATGACGAGAAATATTCAGGTATTAGTCTAACGAGCATTTTGTAAGCTAAATCCTTTGTTGATGGAAAATATATCCCGAGAATTTCGTCCAATGAATCTCAGTCTAGCATCTGTCTTACTCGCGATTAATGTTATATGGTCTGTTCGTTTCAAATCGCTCCTTACGCATACTCCTAGGTTTTTTATGGGTGTAATTACTTCCAGTAATTGTTCTGAAACTGTGTAATCATAAAATAAAGATCTTCTTGTCTACGTAGTCGCAATACGTTACATTTGTTAATGTTGAAGGTCACAGCCACGCCCTGCTACATGCGTCGATCTTCTGGAGGTCTCCGGGGGTATTTCGCTGCACTTTTCTAGCGTCGTGACTTCTCTGGATACAACAGCATTATGCGTGAAAGGTCTCATAGAACATCCGACGTTGTATGCTAAGACACACATCAAAACAAGTTTTGCATCACCTCGGTTCCAAGACTTCCGGAACCTGTACAGATAATTGGAACAGAGATCAACATAAAAATGATTTCCGCCCTTTTTATTGCTCATGAAAACCACACATTGCTTGTTGTGCCACCATACAGGGAGACCTTCAGCGGTGGTGCTCCAGATTGCTGTACACACAGGTACCTCTAATATCAAGCAGCAAATCCTCTTGCACTGATGCATGCCTGTATTCGTCGTGGCATACTATCCACAGGTCCATCAAGGCACTGTTGCTCCAGATTGTCCCACTCCACAACGGCGATTCAGCGTGGATCCCTCAGAGTGGTTGGTGGCTCACGTCGTCCCTAAACAGCCCTTTTCAATCCATCCCAGGTATGTTTGATAAGGTTCATGTCTGGAGAACATGCTGGCCACTCTAGTCGAACGATGTCGTTATCCTGAAGGAAGTCATTCACAAGTTGTGTACGATTGGGGTGCGATTTGTCGTCCATGAAGACGAATGCTTCGGCAAAATGCTGCCGATGTGGTTGCGCTATCGGTCGGAGGATGGCATTCACGTATCATACAGCCGGTACGGCGCCTTCCATGACCACCAGCGGCGTGCGTCGGCTCCACATAATGCCAATCCAAAACAGCAGGGAATCTCCAAATTGCTGCACTCGCTGGACAGTTTGTCTAAGGCGTTCAGCCTGACTGGGTTGCCTCCAAACACGTCTCCAACGATTGTCTGGTTGAAGGCATATGCGACACTCATCGTGAAGAGAAAGTGATGCCAGTCCTGAGCAGTCCATTCGACATGTTGTTGGGTCCATCTGTACCGCGCTGCATAGCGTCGAGGTTGCAAAGATGGACCTCTCCAAGAACGTCGGGAGTGAAGTTTCGCACAGTTTGAGTCGTAACACGACGTCGTGTGGCTGCACTATTCAGGATCCCTAAAAGCCATAATCCGTAGGTAAGGGTCATCCACTGCAGTAGTAGCCCTTGGGCGACCTGATCGAGGCATGTCATCGACTATTCCTGTCTATCTCTATCTCCTCCATGTCCGAACAGCATCGCTTTGGAATCACTCCGAGATGCCTAGGTGACAATGCTGACGCGATCGAACCGCGGTATTGACGGTCTAGTCATGGTTGAACTATAGAAAACACGAGCCGTGTACGTCCTTCCTGGTGGAATGACTGGAACTGATCGGGTGTCGGACCACCTCCGTCTAATAGGCGCTGCTCATGCATTGTTGTTTACGTCTTTAGACGGGTTTAATGACATCTCTGAACAGTCAAAGGGACTGTGTCTGTGATACAATATCCACAGTCATCTGTCGTCAGGGATTCTGGGTACTGGGGTGATGAAAGACTTTTTTATGTGTATATATTGTGAAAAGTAATGGCCCTGTAACCCTCCCCAGGGGCACATCCGAAGTTTCTTTTTACGTCAGAAGGCTTCTCTGCTCAGAATGATCTCTGCTCAGAATGATATGACGTGTTCAGTCCAGTGACTTAGTTGTTCTGGTATTCCGTACGCTCGTATTCTGTTCATTAGATGGCAGATGCCTTTCGGAAGTCGAGGAACACGGCATCTACATGGGCGCCAGTATCTATTGCTTTCTGCCTCTCATGGACGAACAGAGCGAGCTGGTTTTCACACGATCCTTGTCTTCGGACCCCATGTTGCTTGCTATAGAGAAGATTTTCGGGTCCATAAAACATGTTCCAAAATTCTATAGCTGACCGACGTCAGAGATAAGTGCCTATAGTTTTGAGCGTTTGTTCGACGACCCTTCGGTTAGATTGTAGAATGTGTCCTTCCATTGCTATCTAAAACGTAGGTCGGAATGCATAAACTAACAACGTTCGGTCTGCCACTGATATCGGCATGGAATAAAAATGGTATACACACCCAACGATCACAATGACATGTTGCTGATCCTCGGCGGATGTAAACATGACACTTGCTTTATTTCAAGACTCATCGTGTTCGAAAAGCTCCATCAGCCATTAGTTCCTTACGTGCTAATGGCTCTGAGCACTATGGGACTTAACATCTGTGGCCATCAGTCCCCCATAACTTAGAACTACTTAAATCTAACTAATCTAAGGACATCACACACATCCATGCCCGAGGCAGGATTCGAACCTGCGACCGTAACCTTCACACGGTTCCAGACTGAAGCGCCTAGAACCGCACGGCCATCAATCCCCCATAACTTAGAACTACTTAAATCTAACTAATCTAAGGACATCACACACATCCATGCCCGAGGCAGGATTCGAACCTGCGACCGTAACCGTCACACGGTTCCAGACTGAAGCGCCTAGAACCGCACGGCCACACCGGCCGGCCGCTTACGTGCTAAAAAACGACTATTGACCACATGACGCGGTCATAGACGAGGACCAGAAAAAAAAGAGGATGGGTTAGTGCGCCGCTGGCGCCAGTCGCCATCGATTCTCATCACGGTCGTCCGAGTCGATTTTCGATGCCTGCTTGGCTTCGTATCCTTGGCGGATGGCTATTTAACTGCAGCGCGCGCGCTCTCAGGGTCTTCAGTTTGTGTATCAACTGTGTCAGCGACACAGTCTGCGTGCATGCAGGGTGGCGAGTGGCCGAGTCAGTTCGACGACGGAGCGTGGGTCGCTGTTGCGGCGTGTTTGGCCGTTGTAATGCAGATCCGCTGCCGACGGTGATCGGGGTTTCTTGGATATGTGAAGGACATATTTGCTTCGTGTCTCTTGCATGTGATTCAAAGTCAATTCACTAGAGTCGTCGAAGTGTTCATCGGTGCGTTCTGTTCATGATGACTGAATACCCCTGTGCACTGAAAACTATCTTGGCTGTTTCAGTTACCTTGATCTTGCTGTCTGATATGTTGACGGCATCTACGGGAGTGCTAGTGACGCACAACCAATAGACATGAAGCCGTGATTAATGCATACTAAGTAGTGCGTTAGTTGTGCCTGGCGTTCAGAAGCGGGCAGAAATATTTTCACTAATTCCTTTTCTATTTTATTATTTTATTTGTTGTTTTAGAGGTTGTCTAATCAAATCTTAAGACCCACTGTCACGAGTGTTAAGTCTGCTTAAGGTTCATTTGTGCCACGTAGAATTAAAAAGTTTATTGATAACTGGTTGGGTTAATATCCTTGTGTATCTGTTGTGTCAGAATGTTGTCTGCCGCTGATGTGTTTATGTTTAAGATAATTGCCGGTGGTCGAGTCGAACAAGCTCCGATCGGGGTATCACGGTGGAAGAGTGAAAATTAATGACCTGGATCGGTGTCTATGGTTACGTTGTTAATGTGCAGTAATTCCATCTTGCCAGTATAGCGTTATGGTTTTCCGCAAGTTTACTTGTAGATCAAAGGTGAGTATATTTTTATTTCACCTTCTAGTCCGTGCATCTCCTGTATCTGTCAGAACCTTTCGGTTTGCTCGCGTCCATCAGGGATTTGCCGTATTGTTGGGGCGGTCCCATGTTAAGACGATTTCATATGTTATTATTATAGTGAATGTATTACAATTCTGTTAATTTGTCTGAAATTTTAAGACCAATTGTGGAAAGAGCTGAGCTTATTGGACTTAAGTGCATTAATGTTCCTAGCTGGGTCCTGAGTTATATGAAAACCAGTTTGTATGTTAGTTGAAGCATGTTTGGTATTTGATTAATTGTGGTTTTATCAATATTGTTTTAATTAATGAAAGTTGGCTAAGCAAATTTTGAGAGATTTGTATTTGTTGGACTTAATGCACCCCCTTAGTTGTGGAAGTGGTTTTAGAGTTTCGATGTGAATTATATGAAAAACAGTTTCAATGTAAGTTATGAAGCTTGTGAGGTTTACTTATGGCAGTTATATTTTATTGATAATGGTTTTATGAATATTGTTTTATTTAATGAAAGTAGGTTAAGCAAATATAGACAGATCTGAGATTGTTGCACTTAATGCATTCTTTAGCTCTTGGAAGTAGTCAAAGTTTTGAAGTGAGTCATGTGAAAAACAGTTCCATCTAAGTCATGAAGTTTGTGTGATTTAGTTCACTCACTCATATTTGATTAATGGTGCTTTTATGAACATTGTTTTAATTAATGAAATTTGGTTGAGACAATTTTGAAAAATATGTAGGTTACATAAGGCAAGCCCATTTCTATAATCGTTGATACTGTTCATTTGGTAAGAACAATATGTGTGTAATAAAGAAGTGTGTGGCAACTATAAATTTGCTAAGTGTTTAATTTCGATGTGTCGAAAGAGTGCCACACATCAGAAGATATGGAAGTGTTTGTTTTAGCTGCAATACTCCACGATCCTCATGTCAATTTACGAGAAGTTACTGCAGTCACTGGTATCACCAGCCTCTGTGATGAATAGTACACGGTCACCGGTTTCATCCGTTCCGCTTGTCACCAATACAGGAGCTGCATGTGAATGATTTCACTCGGAGAGTTATTATTTGCGGATGGGTCGAGAGTAATTTCAGTCTGGAACCCTTATAAAGCGTCAATTTTCTGCTAAATCCACATTCACAAATTATGATGCAGTAAGCCGTTAGAAAGTGCATTCGTGGCCGCATAAAATCCTTCGGTACGTCACGTGGAAAGACAAAAGAGGTGCTCCATTAATGTGTGATGAAATCCTTGGAGATGAAATCGTCGATACACAGTACTTCACACGTATTCTGACAGGTGAAGTGTGTCGAAATTTTATTGTAAACAGTTTAGATAATGCCAGTCTGGACAATAGAGGCCGTATCTGGACGCAGAACATGTTACATAATCTCCACAATAGAAGATGCAATGAATAGCACATTCTGTAAAACTGTTTTAAGACTCAGGTAAATAAATATTTCACCATCGGGAAAACTCATCTACATAAAACCATTTATGTACAGAATATTGCATTTACACCTAAATCTTTGAGTGTTTCTAACACTCCAACCCAAAACTTCACGGAATGCTGCACTGAAGAGAGGTATCGATGTCGGTGAGGCCTGACACACAGTCGGCGCTCCAAAATATCCCAAAGGTGTTCAGTAAGATTCAGGTCGGGACTCTGTGCATGCCAGTAACCATTCTGCCACAGGTCCGGCATTGTGAACAGGTGCTCGATCGTGTTGAAAGATGCAATCGCCATCCCCGAATTGCTCTTCAACAGTGGGAAGCAAGAAGGTACTTAAAACATCAATATAGGCTCGTGCTGTGGTAGTGCCACCCAAAACAACAATGGGTGCAAGCCCCCTCCATGAAAAACACGACCACACTATAACACCACCGCCTGCGAATTTTACTGTTGGCACTACATACGCTGGCAGATGACGTTCACCGGGCTTTCGCCATACACACACCCTGCCATCGGATCGCCACAGAGTGTATCATGATTCGTCACTCCACACAACGTTTTTCCACTGTTCAGTCATCCAATGTTTACGCTCCTTACACCAAGCGAGGCGTCGTTTGGCATTTACCGTCGTGATGTATGGATTATGAGCAGCCGCTCGACCATGAAATCCAAGTTTTCTCACCTCCCGCCTAACTGTCATAGTACTTGCAGTGGATCCTGATGCAGTTTGTAATTCCTGTGTGATGATCAGGATAGATGTCTGCCTAGTACACATTACAACCCTCTCCTACTGTCGGCGGTCTCTGTCAGTCAACAGACAAGATTGGCCTGTACGCTTTTGTGCTGTACGTGTCCCTTCACGTTTCCAAGTCACTATCAGATTGGAAATAGTGGACATAGGGATGATTAGCAGTGTGGAAATATTGCATACAGACGCATGACACAAGTGACACCCAATCACCTGACCACGTTCGAAGGCCATGAGTTCCGCGGAGCGCCCCATTCTACTCTCTCACTATGTCCAGTGACTACTGGGGTCGCTGATATGGAGTACCTGGCAGTAGGCGGCAGCACAATGGACCTAATATGAAAAACGTATGTTTTTGAGGGTGTCCGGATGCTTTTGATTACATAGTGCATATGATCGAAAAATAATGTTCTATGTAAAAGTTATAACTCGTTGCTGTAATCTCTGCAAAACAATTAAATAAAATACGGATTAACTCTGTAGGAATAATTTCGTTTCTTACGTTTACCTATCCAAATAAATATTCCTTTTCTTGTTATATTATAACTTACAGAGTTAAACATCGTACCTGAAGTGCATATACACTAGCTCTGCCGGTGCAGAATTTTGTACACCAACTGACTTATGTCCCATAAATATGCGATGGAATTTATGTTCTGTGATCTGGGTGCCCAAATCATTCGCTTGAGTTGTCCAGAATATCTTCAAACCAATCGCGAACAACTGTGGTCCAGTGACATAGCACATTGTCATCCACATAAATTCCATCGTTGTTTAGGAACATGAAGTAAATGAATGGCTGCAAAGTGTCTCCAAGTAGCCGACTATAACCATTTCCAGTCAATGATGTGTTCAGTTGGATCAGAGGACCCACTCCATTCCATGTAAACACAGCCCACACCATTATGGAGTCAGGAGCCACCACTAACTTGCATAGTGACTTCTTGACAACTTGGTTCCTTGTCTTCGTTGGGTCTGCGTCACACTCAAACCCTACCATTAGCTATTAGCAACTGAAATCGGGAGTCATCTGACCAGGCCATGATTTCCGGTCGTCTAGGATCCAACCGATATAAATAAATTATGAATAATCCACCTCGATTGCGAAAATTCCCGGTGTTTACCCAGGTTTCAACGTGGATAACCACGCCTTCTTCAGAACAAAATAAAAAAACAGCTTGCCTAAATGGGCATAGTCAATTTCTAAAATGAACACCCATTTAGGCAAGCTGTTTTTTTATTTTGTTCTGAAGAAGGCGTGGTTATCCACGTTGAAACCTGGGTAAACACCGGGAATTTTCGCAATCGAGGCGGATTATTCATAATTTATTTAGATAATTACGATTGCTGACGCGCTGCAATGCTGAAAGTTCCAACCGATATGTTCACGTGCCCGGGAGAGGCGCTGCAGGCGATGTCATACTGTTAGCAAAGGTTTGTGTTTACAATCTAGAAATATTTAGTGCTAACTGGCTGAGCAACGATGAAGTCTTGTGCCACTGTGAAATCATGCCTCTGCCATCTAGTGCCGAGAGGCGTAAGGCCCCCCAACTACAGGGCCTCGCTCGCACTAGCATCATCCTTCCTTTACGGAATGCTCATTCTATATACTGACATTCCCTGACAGTCTATGCTTACGACAGGCACGGCTCCTGTAATGTTCTAAAGCAAAGTAATAATGGTAACTGATGCAGAATTCACTCTAGATTCTTTGGGATGAAGTTACAATACCCCACAAAATACCTGTTGAAGTATCCCACAGAACAGTTCGATATATGTGTAACAACAGCCATATGGCTGGCTGTACCTTTTTCTTCTCTGGAGACTTCTTTCAAATCTTACACGCAATCACAACAGCGACGAGTGCATACGATGTTACGCATCCTCAAGTGCCAGTTAGCATAGCGTACCAGTATAGCTCCAAAGTTAATAAAATAAATGAAAAATGACAATAGCAGACGCGAAATTACATAAAAATTTAAACTTTCTCGAAAGCCTCAGAACTCACGGGACGTACACCTTGCCACCAGCTTCGATATCGATAAAAGGTAAAACTCGGCGCAATTATTGATTGCTGCAATGGAGGAACTGTCAATAAAGATAATTGAGTTTGAGCGAAATCTTCTCACTTGTCGGTTTCTTTTTTTTAATATTTGCTGAACTATTGGATCGGTGCATACGTTGGTAGCGTTTTCCCATAAGTATAATAATAAACCCAACAGATACACATAACGGAGACTTTAGTTATCAATAATATATATTTTTCTTCATTATTTACAATTCTCTACCAACGTTGGGATACTTTTCGATTCCGCGATTGTAGAAATCACGTGGTTTTGAAGCGAGCAACTCGTTGAGTGATGTTCGGAGCGCATTTTCATCCGGAAAGGAAAATCCCTTAAGGTAGTTCGATACAGAGCGGAAAAAAGCGGAAATCTACGGGCGCAGGATCAGGTGAACGAGGTGGGTGCGTGATGACTTCCCAACCCTACTCCTGTATGATGTTCTACGCATCGTGTTTTTTTGTTAGTCTAGCAGGATGCGGTCGGGCGTTGTCGTGAAGTAGCATCACTTCACGCATTCTTCCTGGTCGTTGTTCTTGGACTGCGTCAGGAAGACGTCTCAGTTGTTGACAACAAATGTCAGACGTGGTGGATACACCTCAGAGAAGGAATCCGTAGAGCCGTGCTCCGGCTCGCGTTGGTGCTGTTGTAGGTTTCCGTCCTCTGTTGGAGACCAGACTGTATCGTTTAGTTGACAGGGTTGCGATTGTTTCTCTTCTACTCGCCTTGACTGGAACCACTTGGTTTCACAAGCGTTGCCTGTCCGCTAGTGACAGCAGCGGCGTTATCGATATCTAGTAACTTTGGGCCTATCTTTGGGGGGACGTCGTTGTTCTTCCGGGTCGTGTGAGTGAGCTGTTCGGCTGGGGACGCAAGAGGAGCCAGGTCCACACAGAGCAAGAACACGCCGGGTCCGTTGGCGGCACGCATGGGGGTGCTGGATCGGAGGGCTGTGGTCACGAGGGTTAGTAGACGTAACGGCAATGTACGTTTCCTCGTCTTGCCGCCGCTGTCCGGTGAGGCGTGTGGGCTTGACAGCTTTCTTGATTGTAGATTGGTTGGCGATTCTTCTACTTTGGTGGTAGTGATTCCTTTCTTGTTCCGCGCGCTCTTAAGCACAGTATGCTGCGGGCGCAGTCCAGACCGCCGGTTCCGGCTTTCGCGTATTTTTACGTCTTTGCATTTGGTTTAGAGGACGTCAGGTAGCCTCACCAAGATTATTATTAGTCACTCGTTAGACTGTCACTAGTCTGAGTTATCATCTTATGATGTGAATGCAACTCTTGGCTGTCTTTCTCATCGCTCGCAAAAGTGTTTTTGGCCTGACCTACTCAGAGGTCGATTCCTGGAACACCGTCTGTGACTGGCGCTTGTGTTTTATTATTGTGTTATTGTTTTGTTAATGTATCACCAAGTTACCGTCATTTGTCACACCTGTTTGGTGATCAGTTGCCTGTCTTTTAAATTAACTTTTGTTATTGCATTGCTATTTGAGAGTATATCTTTTAAATTTTTTTAATAATTGCCAGTCTTGGCGTTAAAGGCCTTCAGCCGTGACTGTGGTTACTTGCCTTAAAATTCTGATTGCGACCACATTGCCTTGTGTTCAAAACATTATTTTCTGTGGCCGGGCGCTGTGGCTGAGCGGTTCTAGGCGCTTCAGTCTAGAACCGCCTGTCTGGAAACGCCTAGAACCGCTCAGCCGCTGCGGTCGCATGTTCGAATCCTGCCTTGGGCATGGCTGTGTGTGATTCCTTAGGTTAGTTAGGTTTAAGTAGTTCTAAGTCTATAGGACTGATGACCTCAGATGTTAAGTCTCATAGTGCTTAGCCATTTGAACCATTTTTTATTTGGTGTGTCTGTATTTTATGTATGTTTGTTAATTTTTTTAATAACTCGGCGTTAAAGGCCTTCATGCGTGACTGCGGTTACTTGCCTTAAAATTCTAACTGCAACCACATTGCCTTGTTTTCAAAATATTATTTAGTGTGTCTGTATTTTATGCTCATTTGGTAAATTGTAATGTACTGAAAGTACTATTAATTAGACAGTTGTTTCTTCTCTGTTATTAACGTGTGATATTTTTATTTATTGCTGAGTATGGAATTATTGTCTTAAAATAAACGTGAGAAATTGCAAAGGCAAACCAATAGTAACTGATTCGGCCCCGTCCACAATCGTAACCGAATCCTGCCTTCCTTGAGTACCAGGTCTCACCGTGGTACACCACACCGTCGCTTTTCCACCAGATCCACAACATTACCTTTTGTGGAATCGCGCAGCTGTTTGTACGGGGTGTCACTGCTTTGTCTGGGCTCAGCCATACCTTTCTTTTCCCTATGTTAGCATAAGGACACTATTTCAACAGTAAGGATGCAGGATAGGAATGGTCAGTGTTGAAACTTCCTGGCAGATTAAAACTGTGTGCCGGACCGAGACTCGAACTCGGGACCTTTGCCTTTCGCGGGCAAGTGCTCTGCCAACGTTTTTATTTTTTTATTGTTTTTGGGAGAGCACAGGAGAAAGAAAACAAATAGGCTGCTGATAGAGAGCTGTGCGTGAAAAGGATAAACATGTGTAAGGAAAAAAAAAATCTTAGAAGAGGAGGAGAACAGAGAAGTGAAATAAAATAGGAATACTTTCCGCGCCATGCTCCACTTTGGCGCGCCAGCAGAACAAAATGCATTCTATCATTGACCATTAAAGGGGACGTGGGATCGTCCAGTCTTGGGTGGCACGGTTCATTGAAATTCCAGCTTTGAGGCGGGTTAGTGAAAATACTCTCCAAATAGTTCGCGAAAGTGGCCCGATAGCGCCGATGTCGGCGAAGGGTGTGGTGACGTACTTGGAGGCGTGTCCAGAAGTCCGCCGGATCTACGATGTCGTCCCGGAAGAGGTAGTTGACAGCCATGCCACTGATCCATGTGACGGCGTGCCACTTAGCCGGTGGAAAGTAGGTCGTGTCGGGATATATCATCATGGTAGGAGAAACGTGATGTGGTGGTACTCGCAGGTAGAAAGCAACAATCTTCTGTACGAGGGTCCAGACAGCTGTTGCTGGCTCACACTCAAAACGATGTAAATCTGTGTCTTCGACATTGCACTTGAGGCACAGGGGTGAGTCAACCAGTGCGATGCGATGCAGTTTCTGTCTTGTAGTATACTTGCTGTTGACGAGAAGGTACCACATAGAGGTGGTGTCAATGGTGTGATATGGCTGGTGGATCGTTTTCCAAACTGTAGGCCATGAAACCTGGGGGTGACGTGTTTCGACGGGGTTGCGGGGTGGAGACTTTCGGAGAAGGCAATAGATGTCGCGGGTGGTCGTCTTCCTGGTCCTGGGGAGCTCGGTGCACATGTAGCTGTACTCCAAAAAGAAACGGTCGATATGTGACATCGGAGGTGGGATGTGTGCCAGAGACGTCGGTGGGCGTTTCGAAACAGGTGCGAGCTCGGTGATCAACATTCCAGTAAAACTTGCATTTTGACTTTTCCATAACTGGAGGATAGTATTGGTGTAATGTGACGTAATCCTGGCTCTCACATTAACCAGATCGAGGCCACCGTCCCGCTTCTGTAAGGTGAGAGCTTCATACTGGACTTTGAAGATGTGTCCAGAACAAATAAAATAGCCGAAAGCAGCCTGTAATCTGGCCGCCATTGTCGCAGTGATGGGCAGAATCTGTGCTATATGGAGTATCCGGGCTGCCAGATGGGTATTGACGAAGGTGACTCTCTGGCACATATTCAGCGGGCGTAGTATGTGATTTTGTATGTTGGCCCGGATGCGTTGCAGTAGCGCCCGAAAATTGATCGCCCAGGTGCGGCGAATGTCTCGCGTGTTCTCTAATCCGAGACAACGAAGGGTGTCCACCAGTTGAAACGGGACTACGCTGTCTGCGGGAAGGCCGCGGCCGATCTTCATGGCACATGATTTTGCCACGTTCATAGCGCTCCCTGCCCCTGCACTGTAACGGGTAATCCACTGCATCGCAGCTTGTACGTCGGCCGCTGAACGTACGACGAGGGCCAAGTCGTCCGCGTAAGCTCGGCAGCGGAACATATGATCCCGGAGTGGAATACCTGTCAAACGTCGCCGTAATCCGCAAATGAGTGGTTCCAACACAATGGCATAAAGCACCGTCGACAAAGGGCAACCCTGCCGTACTGAGCGTTCAATCCGTACGGGTTCTGTAAGTCTGCCGTTGACGAGAAGTCTGGACGTTGCTCCACGAAGGAGCCGCATAATCCCTTGCGTGAACTCCGGGGGAATTGCCATTCGGTCAATCACTGCGTTGAGGAATGCATGAAGTTTGAAGTCGATGGAGATTAAAGCGCCTGGCAGTCGCGAGTGTGTTGCCACAGCCATCACATCTCGATATTCACTGAGGGCTGTCTGTATATTACGATCGCCGCCTAAGGATGTTTGTTCGTGGGAAACAATGTCTCGTAAGACATGTTTGAGTCGCACTGCTAGAAGGCGTGTGAAAATCTTGAAGTCGGAATTGAGTAACGTGATCGGCCGATAACTGTCGAGTCGTGTTCCTCCTGCGGGTTTCGGGACTGGTACAAGTAAGCCATCCATGAACATTGGTGGCGGGTTCGCCGCGCCGGACAGAAGTTCCCAGTACATGTCCCTCCATCGTGGCATCATCAAATCTTGGAAGGTTCTGTAAAATTCGAGAGGTAAACCATCCGGGCCGGGAGATCGATTCAGACACCGTTTGGCCACAGCGCCTTGGACGTCGTCGGTGGTCACTTCAGCAGTCAGGAGGGTTGCAGCTGCTGCGTTTAGAGTACCAAGTGTCTCCTGGGCAACCTCCGCAATGGCCTCTGCACCGGCAGGTACTTCTTGATAGAAAAGTCTATAGTGCGTTGTGAATGCATCCGGAATGGTAGTTTGCGAAGTCATCCGTCGTCCATAAGGCAAGTCTGAAGTTGTCATTAAAGCCTGTCGGCGTCGACGAACATTTTGAACAATATGTTGCATAGAAGGTTCTTCACCGTTAATCCTATCTTGGCTGCGTGCTCGTACAATGGCTCCCTCTAGACGGCATCTGGTCTTTGTCTTGATGCGTTGAGCTTCTTTTAGACGATCCAGGGATGGAGGATGATCCATGAGTTCACGTAGAGCGCTATAGTAGAAATCAGTTGTATGGTGATTCCACCTGGCTTTGACTCTGCCATAGTGTGTCAATGTGCATCGGATGGCCGGTTTGGATCACAGCAACCACCACTGCAGTGTGGTCTCGTAACGCATAATGCGTTGAACACAGGTATGCCACGTGTCGGTGACCTGTTGTCGACATTCAGGGTCCCGCAGTAGCGCGACATTGAGTTCCCAAGGTCCTGCACTGCGCCATATAGATTGTCGACGTAGGTTCATGGTACAGATGTAGATGTCACGATCCGAAAAGGCAGACGACCAAAGTTCCGCGTCGAGGAGAACTGATTTTAGAGCGTCAGAGATGTATATTCTACCAAGTCGGCTGGCGGAGTGGCTCGTGATGTGTGTATACCCCGGGCGGTAGCCGTGTATCACTCGCCAAGTGTCGAGCAGACGAAGGCGACGGTCGAGAAAGCGAAGTTCCGGACATGTGGTGAAATGGGGGTATTGGTCTGTGCGCTCGAGAACACAGTTGAAATTTCCACCTACGATGAGATGATCGTATCGGCCGAGGAGTAAAGGCGTGATATCTTCTACGTAGAACTGGGAGCGATCCCTCCGTTTATCAGTGCCCGATGGGGCGTAGAGATTTATGATTTTGACTCCTTCAACTGTTATGGCCACCCCTCGCGCAGTTGGGAGGTATGCGACATCGGAAACTGCAATCCCTTCTCGTAGGAGGATGGCTGCGCATGTGTGTTCCATAGCTGCAGGGGCGGCGTACGTCTCATATCCATAACACCGAGTCCAAGTTGCTGTCCGCAGTTCTTGTAACAGGGCGATGTCGATGTCCGCTGCTCTTAGCGTGTCACGGAGCAGTTGAAGTTTATCGTGGGAGCCTATGTTATTAGTATTGATAGTAGCTATTCGGTACGCCTGATGGGAGATCCGTGCTGCCGATAGGTTCACAGCTGGTGGAGATTGTCGTGGTGGATGCTGGAAGTCCATAGAAGTCGCAGGAGTCGCCGGAGAAACTTCCCCCATTTTAGTGTTGGTCTAACGGAGGAACAGATCTCATTTCCGCATCAGATGGAGGTGGGAAATCCGTGTCATCCGCCCATGAAAAATGTCCGACAGGTTTGACATCGGCGAGAGGTGGCAGCATTGGCCGAGTCGGCTCAATTGCGTCGGTGACAACAGGCGTACTGTGTTCCATGGCTTCTGGGCACGGGGCTTGCGCACGATCCTGTTGGACGGTTCACCGTCTTGTGGGTGATGCGTGTCCGTGGCAGAGGAGAAAGTGTTATCGTGTTCTCCGTCAGAGTGATGTGCCATCTCTTCGTCCTGCGGAGGGGGCTCAATCGTCGATGTCTTGCGACGTTTTTCTCGTCGTTTGGGCGACTTCTGCTTTCGGCAATGAGTTTCGGTGTCCGAGGAAGGAAGAGATTCACGTCGTTCCAGTACAAAAGCCGCGGGTGCTATGATGGGGTCGTTATTCTCCAGAACACTCTCATTGGTATCCTTGTGCTCTTGTAGCGTGGGTGTGTCCGGCTGTTAGTCATGTTCACTGGCGGCATCGCGGGTGTCAAGGTGCTGAGACACCTCCGGGTGTATCGGTCCACAGAGACGCTCATGAACGGCGTCTTGTGAGGGCTGGACGTGCAGTGTCGCCGCATAGGTGACTGGAAGGGTGGTCGTGATTCTGTCGGTGTTCGTATCGTCGGGCCTTAGTTGTGTGATGCGGCGTTGCAGGCATTCATTACGGACGTGGCCTTCTTTGCCACAACCGGAACATGTCCGAGGTTGGCCGTCGTAAATGACCACCGCAGGGCAGCCGGCGATAGAGATGTAAGATGGAACGTGCCGTTTGAGGTCGATTCGGACTTGTCTCACACCATTAAGCACCGGATACGTCGTAAACTGTGCCCATGTCTCGGCTACGTGGCTCTGGACTTTTCCGAACGGGCTTAGCGCCGCGATGACTTCATCTTCCTTCACCTCGAAAGGCAGTTCGAACACACGGATCGTCCGAAGGCCAAGTCCTGCATGGTCGACATCCACAGGCCCGACGTTTCCGTCGGAGTGCCGAAATTTTAGTCCATGTCGCGTCCTTTCAATAATCTCGTTGCAGGCAGCGTCGGAAGTCATCTTCACATAAACGACGCTGCTAACGATCGATAAGTGTATGGTGATGAGTTCGTCACGGGGGATCTTCACGTCTTCGCGTAGGAAGCGTTCGACAGCCAGTGCTTTGGGTCGTGCGTATTCGAACTTAAGTGTGTTCTTCCTGTAAGAGTTGGCCATTAGAGATCGTTCGACTCAGAAGTAAACAAAGCACTCCACGCGCGCAGCGGCGTGGACGGCCGAGCGCGGTGCGCACTGCTGGCCTGCCGAACGCAGACTGACCAACTGAGCCACTCAAGCACGACTCGCGCCCCGTCCTCACAGCTTTACTTCTGGCAGTACCTCGTCTCCTACCTTCCAAACTTCACACAAGCTCTCCTGCGAAGGAGAAGTGTTGTTCAAGAGCCAATGGATGACGAGCGAGCAGAGATGCACAAATGGCAACCTGCTGATTTTTGTGAATTTGGCCTAGAGCGCGCGGTACACGTACACCAGATTTATGAACCTTCACCATTGCGTGCACAAATCGCACGATGATGGAATGACCAGAGTTCACCACATTTGCCAGTTCTCGAGTAAACTGAAGTGGAACAATGTGGATAAATGCGTTTAAATGATCTTCATCAGACCCCAAAGGTCTTCCTGAACGTGAAGAGTCGTTAGCGTCAGAACGATCTTCCTCAAAATGACAAAACTATTTTTTGGCTTGCTCTGTCCAGTAGAATTATCCCCATACACGGCGCAAATGTTTCTGGCTGCCTTCGCTGCTGTGATCCCTCTACTGAACTCAAACACAAGACACTGTCTGAAATGTTTCAATTTCTCCACTTGGCACTTCATTTTCCAGAGCCCTCAGCTCCACTCCCTATTTCCAATTGACAAAATGACAGTACATGAACTCAAACAGTAACAGTGAAATACAACTAAAAAATGATAATCGATAAATAAACCCAGAGCAGTCGGAATACCAACATGCAAGACAAAAACGCCACGAACTTATGCACCAACTTAATAATCAGTCGCTAGAATTCAGCCACCCATACTTTAACTTGAAAATGAAAGAGTAGGCTCCTTGTAAATCGTCACCTATTGTGGCTACATTTTCAAAATAAAGAATTTTATCACTGTACGTTGTTCCAGTTTATAATATTAACTAAACACATAAGGCACGACTATTTAAAAAAATGTAAAAACGAAAGAATTCAACAGAACAGGTTGATGCTTGTTTTGCGTTACTGTGGAAAGTACACTGACATTTAGAAATATCACTGATATCAGTGTTCTCTCTGTGCCTAGTATTTAGGAATTAGGGGTTAGCTGGTTGCCTGATTGCGCTAACGGACTAAACAATGATGGCGCCAGTTCCTCGGTCAAGGAATCGTTCATCCAAAAGTAGTGACATCCCCCAGGAATGTGCTCGGACGAGGAAAGTACGCAGGAGCGATAATAGTGGGTTGTGCGGAGTGGCCATGTTGTTTGAGGAGCCATGTCTCGGACTACGTTGCCCCTGCCGCTGGAGGTTCGAGTCCTACCTCCGGCATGGGTGTATGTGTTGTTCAGTTTAAGTAGTGTGTAAGTCGAGTGACCGATCACCTGAGCAGTTTGGTCCCTTAGGAACTCACACACATTTGAACATTTGATGTAAGTGAGGCAATGAAGGCAACACTGATACAAGAGCTGAAAAACTACACTCCTGGAAATTGAAATAAGAACACCGTGAATTCATTGTCCCAGGAAGGGGAAACTTTATTGACACATTCCTGGGGTCAGATACATCACATGATCACACTGACAGAACCACAGGCAAATAGACACAGGCAACAGAGCATGCACAATGTCGGCACTAGTACAGTGTATATCCACCTTTCGCAGCAATGCAGGCTGCTATTCTCCCATGGAGACGATCGTAGAGATGCTGGATGTAGTCCTGTGGAATGGCTTGCCATGCCATTCCCACCTGGCGCCTCAGTTGGACCAGCGTTCGTGCTGGACGTGCAGACCGCGTGAGACGACGCTTCATCCAGTCCCAAACATGCTCAATGGGGGACAGATCCGGAGATCTTGCTGGCCAGGGTAGTTGACTTACACCTTCTAGAGCACGTTGGGTGGCACGGGATACATCGGACGTGCATTGTCCTGTTGGAACAGCAAGTTCCCTTGCCGGTCTAGGAATGGTAGAACGATGGGTTCGATGACGGTTTGGATGTACCGTGCACTATTCAGAGTTCCCTCGACGATCACCAGAGGTGTACGGCCAGTGTAGGAGATCGAACCCCACACCATGATGCCGGGTGTTGGCCCTGTGTGCCTCGGTCGAATGCAGTCCTGACTGTGGCGCTCACCTGCACGGCGCCAAACACGCATACGATCATCATTGGCACCAAGGCAGAAGCGACTCTCATCGCTGAACACGACACGTCTCCATTCGTCCCTCCATTCACGCCTGTCGCGACACCACTGGAGGCGGGCTGCACGATGTTGGGGCGTGAGCGGAAGACGGCCTAACGGTGTGCGGGACCGTAGCCCAGCTTCATGGAGACGGTTGCGAATGGTCCTCGCCGATACCCCAGGAGCAACAGTGTCCCTAATTTGCTGGGAAGTGGCGGTGCGGTCCCCTACGGCACTGCGTAGGATCCTACGGTCTTGGCGTGCATCCGTGCGTCGCTGCGGTCCGGTCCCAGGTCGACGGGCACGTGCACCTTCCGCCGACCACTGGCGACAACATCGATGTACTGTGGAGACCTCACGCCCCACGTGTTGAGCAATTCGGCGGTACGTTCACCCGGCCTCCCGCATGCCCACTACACGCCCTCGCTCAAAGTCCGTCAACTGCACATACGGTTCACGTCCACGCTGTCGCGGCATGCTACCAGTTTCAAGACTGCGATGGAGCTCCGTATGCCACGGTAAACTGGCTGACACTGACGGCGGCGGTGCACAAATGCTGCGCAGCTAGCGCCATTCGACGGCCAACACCGCGGTTCCTGGTGTGTCCGCTGTGCCGTGCGTGTGATCATTGCTTGTACAGCCCTCTCGCAGTGTCCGGAGCAAGTATGGTGAGTCTGACACACCGGTGTCAATGTGTTCTTTTTTCCATTTCCAGGAGTGTATTTACGTAGAAATAGAAGTGTATGGATTAAGTTAACGCAAACTAGTTTTCCCCCAAGGCTCAGGCTAGGCGAGAGAAACACTACCTGCGTCCGACCCCTGCCAACCCCTTAAAGGGCGAAGGCAGCTATAGATAAAGGATGCCTTGTAGTCGAGAGATCCAGAAAATTAAAAGGGATAAGACTAAAAATGTAATAGACACCAGTTGGACCAACAATAATAAAACAATATGAAATAAATAGGAGGGACGTTCAATAAGTAATGAAACATACTTTTTTTTCTGAAAGCAGATTGTTTATTCAGAATTTCAGTGTTCAGGATTCCAATATTCTTGATTCCAATATATTTTTCAACGTAATCTCCGTTCAATGCGATGGTCTTACGCCACCTTACTAGAAGAGCCTGTATGTCCATATGGCACTACTTTACAGGTCTATGTTGGAACCAATGTCTTGCTACTTCAATAACCTCACCATCACCCATGTACTCCTTCACTGGGCCAAACAGGTGGAAGTCGGGAGGTGCGAGAGAGATGAGGTGCGCAGACTAGTGTGAGCCCTTGCGTTGTCATGGAGAAGAAGAGGTTCGTTTGCATTTTTGTGGCGACGAACATGCTGAAGTATCTTCTTCAGTTTCATGAGGGTAGCATAATATACTTCAGCGTTGATTACTGCACCACGATGGAGGACATCAAACTCAATAACCCCTTCAGAGTCCCAGAAGACCGTCGTTGTCATATTACCAACTGAGGGTGCGGGTTTAAACATTTTCTTCGGAGAGGAGGTATGTGGCGTCACTTCATGGATTGCCGTTTTGTTTCCGGTTCAGTGTGATGAACCCCTGTTTCATAGCCTCTGACGACGTTCGATAAAAAATTGTCACAGTCAGCCTCGTACTGTGCAAGCAGTTCCGTTCAGATGGTCCTTCATTGCTCTTCATGGTCTTCAGTTAGGCGGCACACACCTTTGAGTTCTTCAACTGTTAGACGAGTGTGTCAGTCCTACCAACAAAGATGTCCAGTTGAGCAGCGGTGTGTTTGATTGTGATCCGTCGATCACTTCGAAGGAGAATGTCCGCCGTTCCAACATTGCAGGACTCACAGCTGTCTATGGTCAGCCGGCACATGGGAGATTGGGCCGGTTTGCATGACTTCGTTGTTATGATGATAGACGTCTCGCCGACGATTCACTGTGATTCGGTTCACCGCCAGGTCCGTAGACATTCTGCAACCGCCTATGAATATCTGCGATGCTCTCGTTTTCCGCCAAAGGAATTCAATGACAGCTCTCTGTTTGGAACACACCTCTGTTATGGACACTATTTTAAAGGCTACATATAGTGCTGCCACCAACCGGAACTTATTGAAACCAAAGGGGCTGCAGCGGGGAATACTCCACGATGTCTCACAACAAATTTCGCGTTTTTCAGCCGAAATAGGCCAGTATAAAACGTATTGCATTACTTATTGAACGCCTCTCGTAATTAAGGCTGCAAAGGAGTGTCCCCGACGCTCTGCATGCGAAAGGCAGACCCTCCCACAGCCCCATCTGACACGTCCTAGGCCAAGTGTTAAAGAGGATAACACCTCTTAAAACGGGAAACAGGAGGCAGCAAAAAGCCGTCCTCCTCCTCCGTGAATTCCGCCGTCTCTACCGTGCCTTCCTCCACATGTGTGACCCGGACACACTACGACGGCACCGGTAACTCCAGCGACACATCCGAAACTTGCTCGCGGCCAAGAAACGCCTGGACTGGCGACAGACATGCATCCGTTTAAATGCTACCCTGCCTATAAACTCGTCCAAGTTCTGGTCAGCCTTCCGCCGCCTTACCGGATCTAACCCCCCCCCCCACTATCCTCTTCTTCATGATAATCAACCCTTCCCTGACAACCTTAGTACGGCCTCCTACCTCTCAGATGTCTTTACCATCCCCGATGATCCCCAGTTCGATTACGCCCTCTTCCTGGATGTCCGTGATCGAACTGGCACCTCTGTCCCTCCCCTCGCACCTGGTTCCCAGTACTTGGACAACATTGCACACACCGAACTCAATGCCCCTATCACTACACGGGATCTCATCGCTACACTCCGCACGAAACGCAACACCACTCCTGGTCACAATCGTGTCACCTATCGCCACCTTCGTGAAGCTCCTGCCTCTTTCCTTTCCACCCTGGCCAGGCTCTATACTGTAGTCCCGTCCACCGGCTACTACCCTGACCTGTGGAAAACCTCCCGTATCCTGATGTTCCTTAAAGCCGGTAAACCGCCGTTCGCCGTCTCCTCCTACCATCCTATCAGCCTTATCTCGGTCTTCAGCAAGGTCCTGGAATCCATCCTAACCCGACACATCCACCAGAATCTCCGCCAGCACCGACTTCTTCCCGTTACCCAGTGTGGCTTTCGGCCGTTCTTCTCTTCCGATGACCTTCTCCTTCACCTCACTCATCTCCTCTCCGAACAGCTTAATTCCTGTCGCTCTGTTATCTTCATCTCTCTTGACCTTGAACGAGCCTATGACCGCGTGTGGCATTCCGGCCTCCTCTTCAAACTTCAAATCTTCGCCCTTCCTATTAACTACGTCCGTCTGATCGGCTCCTTTCTTTCCCAATGTCCTTCCTACGTCACCATCCATAACACGGATTCCTACACCTTTTTCCCCTCCGCCCATGTGCCCCAAGGTTTCGTCCTCTCCCCTCTTCTGTACCTTTTGTATACGGCGGATATGCCGCCGCCTTCAACCCCCATCCACCATCTCCAGTACGCCGATGACATCGCCTTCTTTGCCCTTGCCCTCACCCTGCAGCGCTCCCAACACCTTCTCCATCTTGACCGGTTCACAACTTGGTGCAACCAGTGCTTGCTTAAGGTCAATCCTTCCAAAACTCAGGTGATCATTGTAGGCAAAACCACCCCTTCCTTCCGCCTCCTCGATTTCTACATCACCATCTATGGCCATTCTATCGCCCTCACCCCCACCGTTAAGTACCTTGGCGTCACCCTCGACCGTCGCCTCTCCTGGACCCCCCACCTCCAGACAATCCAAGTCAACGCACGCTCCCGCCTCCGTCTCCTCAAGCTCCTTTCTGGCCGTACGTGGGGTCTGGACCCCTCCACCATCCTCCATACCTATAAGTCCCTCATTTGCCCTATCCTTTGCTATGCCCATCCTGCCTGGATCTCTGCTCCTCCTACCTTTTACAAATCCCTTCAGATCCTAGAACGCCAGTCACTTCGCCTCGCTTACCGCATCCGTCTCCCCTCCCCCAAGCGGATCCTGTACGACCTTATTCCATTCCCCCACCTCCTCCTTTGCCTCGAACGGATAGCGATCCTCTACACCTCCTGTAAACTCGATCCTCCTCACCTGCTGGTCTCTTCCATCCTCTCCCGCCCCTGTCTGCTGACGCGCCTGTATTTCCACGTCCCACCTGTTCTCCATCTCTCCACTCTCCATACCCTCTCCCAAGGTGGCTTCCGCCAGCTCCCCCCCCCCCCCCTGACGACGCCCTCCTCCCCTCCACCTACCCCTCCTACCAACTTTGATCCTGCCTCCCTCTTCCTGTGTTTGTTCCTATGGGCACCCTCTCTCCCTTATCTCCCTCTTCCCTCCCTCCTCCCTTCTCCCTACTCCACCCCGAGCTTCCCCTACCCCCATACCTCCATTCCTCCTACCATCTCCTCTGCCGTTGGTATCTTTTCTCTCCCCTGTCCCTCCCCCAACCCATTCTTACCCTTTTGGCAGATCCCCGGACTCGCACACGTTATGTGGACATTCGCAAGCTGGACATCACCGCCATCAGTTTCTAGCGTGTGTGCCATCGTGTTTCTGTTTACTGTTCATTGCCGTCACGCTCGTCCGTTCACCTATGCCGTCGAAGTCGTCAGTGTTTGTGCGCCGTGCCGACAGCTTTTTAGTGTGTCTTTCGTCGAGTGTGAACGGCTTCGTGTTATTTGTTTTCTGTGTCTACTGCTTTTTGCCCGCCACTTTGTACAATATCTTATATGTCTTCTTTGTATCTTCATTTGTCCAACTTGTGGCTGAAGAGCAGCGTAAGATGCTGCTGCTGCCTTATGTAAAGGTGTTCAAATAACTATAAAGGGAAAAAAAGCAGCAGAAAATGATGTGAAGCTCCTACAAGCAATTAAAATAGAGGAAAGGAGGGATGGAAGAGGCAGCAGCAAAAGGAGGCAGGATCGAGGGTCCCCCTAACCCAGCGTAGGCTGGGAGATGTTCCTATCCCCTCCCCCTCCCCCCTCCCCCCCCCCCCCCCCCGCCGGAGGTAATTTAAAACATTATATCTGAGAATAAAAACCACTGTCATCGAGAAATGGAGAACCAGTTCAACTTTCTGTAGTTCGTCTGCCAAAACGGAAGGCAAAGAATTCGAATGACCATGCTTAACATCGTGAGCCAGAAGCAGGGAAAACTGTCAGTAAGGTTTTACAACCACACTGCGGGGGGTGGGTAGTAGTTGGGGCCGGTACGTTAGATAAAATGAAACTATGGATCATGACCACTGTGTAGGAGGCACAGTGGTGGATTCTCTCTGGGAAGAACAGGAGGAGTGCCGTTCAGCAGTATCTCCTTGATCGGTACTGAGTTTATTAGAGTGTGCAATAGGCCACCAATGCTGTTCCACCTCTGAGCGAGGAATGGCCTTAGCTTCACCCGCAAATCTACTATTGGTTTCGTCAAAGCGAATAGGTGGCGAGCAACCACTTCTCTACCCGAACAGTCGGTCAGCTCATCCCCTTGAGTACCCTCATGACTTGGGACCCAGAGAAAAGCAACCGAGCAGACATTTAAGTCCAGAGAGAAAGTATCACAGGATAACAGGGTAACACCTGTCAGTGGCCTGGAAACGGCTCATTGAGCCTCCTTATATTAAAACAGGTCAAGGACGGGCCATTTAATAAAATGGAGGGCGTTGCTAATGGCCATCAGCTCCGCCATAGATACACTATATGTTCCCCCAAGAAATGGTATTTCTGAATGGGGAGAGATGTAAAAGCATAACTTGTCATATCCACGGTTTTAGAACCATCCGTTTAAAAGACGCTAGCAGCGCTCAGTACTCCTGAAGAACTGAAAGGAACAGACGCTGAAAGGCCATGGGGACGACAGAGACTTTAGGTACTTGAAATAGATGGTTCGTAATTCGTGGTCTGGTAGCAAGCAAGGAGGGTTCGAGAAAACATGAGGAGTATTTTCTAACAAGGACAGCAGAAATCGTAGAAGGCTATGAGGAATATACCAGCTGGTAATCTCACATGAGGGTGGGTGGGTGTCAGAGGGTCAACGTCCCTCATGTGCAAAAAGAATAGGATAAGTTGGGTGACAAGGAAATCATGGAATGACAATTACATAAATGAGCAACAGTTGGTACCATCAGAACTGAACAGGGAAGATCCCTACTTCGGTAAAGAGACTGTCAACAGAACTAGTCAGAAGGCATCATTGCTCCATAAAGATCCATACAGATGGACTGCGTCTAACAGTTTAAAAGCCAAAGTAGCCACCAAACGAGAAAGCTGGCAATCGATGTCCAAGTGAGACTGGAGTGGAGCCAAGTAGATAAGCAGGAGAGCAGCACGATCCGCACTCTAAGAGGTGTGGGCAAGGAAATAGAAAGCGTTAAACTTTCACATGTAAATAATCTTTAGTTGTCGAATATGGAATTACCTTGTCAGCTTTTTGTCAAAGAGGAGTCCCAAAAATTGGTACTGTGCTGAGGGGAGTCCCAAATATTGGAACTGTGGAACAACTTTCAAGTGCTGGGTCAAAATTGAAAATGCATAATCTGCAATTTTGTCTTTGAGAATTTAAAACCATGGGGAAAGGTCGAAGAAGAGGCCCACCGGATGATACCCTGGAGCTGGCGTACAACTGAGGCTGCAGATTGGAAGCTGTATCAAATAAGAAGTGGTCAACATACGTCAAGGGGGTGACGAGTGGCTCACAAGCCCGTCGATGGTGATGAGAAAGAATGTGACACTCAGAATCGAGTTTTGCAGAGCGCCATTCTCTTGAATCCTTGGACAATTAAGTGAAGCATCAGTTCAAACCCAGAACAACAAGTGGTGATTAGAAAGAGCCGGTCGGATTGATGTTTCTAACCTAGCCACATGGTCACATGTAGATCGTTCCTCTGAAAAGCCACAGTTATTGGGGGGAAAAAAAAGACCCTAAGATTCGAGAACCCAGCATTATCGGCGGGCCATCTTACTTACAAGCAATTTGCAGAGCACATTGGTGATGCTAATCAGGTGGTAACTGTCGGTGGATTTTGGAATTTTGTCTGGATTAAAGGTTGGAACAATGAGCCTATCTCACCATTGCGGTAGGAAGACATCTTTGGACCAGTGTTGAATACCTTAAGAAGATTGATCCATCGAGTAAGATTCAGATATTATGTCATTTAACTGTGAATGGAATCAGGACCTAAGGGGCCATCTCACACGATGAATCAAACCCTGAAATAATTCCAAGTCAGTGAAAGGATCATTATATAATTCGATATGCCCAGTGGTGGAGGATAGGAGAATGTCTTCATTTTGTCACTCACACATCCTGAAGACAGCTGTGCAAGAGAACGTCACCAACACGGTCACAAAGTGGGTCACAAAGTATCCAGCAAGAGCCATTTCATCAACATTGAGGTCATTCTCAAGAAAGAGACCTGGTACAGTCATTAATCTTTGGTGGTTCAGAACTCTACAAAGCTGGACCCACACCTGGGACAAAGAGGCGTACTTTCACAAGCAGGAGACTAGCGCTCCCAACATTCCTTCTTAATGTGTTTAATCAGAGTACAAGCCTTAGCATGAAGTCGCTTAAAAGTGGCAAGGGTAGCCTGCGAAGGATGTCGTTTGTAACTTTGCAAGGCTTTTTGGCGATCCTGAACACTTATTTCTGTCTCTTTGATCCACCATGGCTCCGTTGGGCTATGCAGAAGAGATGCAGAAGGGGGGGGAATAGCAGTTCCACTGGCGTGGATGATAGCGTCAAAGACGTCTTGTATAGCTTCATGAATGCAATTTGACATAGAGGGGGCGAAGGTAACAGCAGAGACACCCGAGTGCTAATTGGCTCTTCGAAGAACCCAGTGTGATAGTCTATCCATCTGGCGGTGGCAAGGAAACGACAGGACTACTGGGAAGTAGTCACTGTCAGAAAGAGTGTCAATTAGTGACCAATATAAAACAGTCATGGGATTGGGGGAAGAGATCGTTAGATCGAGAGTTGAAACGTTGCTATCAGTGTTACTGAAGTGGGCAGGAGTACCACCATTGAGGAGACACAGATCATGGTCAGTTAGAAACTGGTGAAGCAGAAGGCCCCTACTAGACAGAGTGGTACTCCCCGACAGGCGGTGGCGTGCACTGAAGTTCCCATGCAGGAGAAAAAGGAGCAGAGAATTGTTAGATCAATGTGGTCAATTCAATGTAAGTAAGTAGCCTGCCTCGAGGAAAGTAAAAGTTGCAAATTGTGATCGCTGAGGTCGTGTGAACTGCACTAATGTGTTATGAAAGGGAATTCACTCACTGGCAAACCAATGAACAGGCCCATCCAGATGCCCTCTCTGAGCCAGCACAGTTCCGCCAGAATGCTCAGTAGCCATGGAGCATTGGGGAATGATCATCAGGGAAGCCAATTTTTTTATAGAACAACGTAAATTGCAGAAGGGGAAGAAATAAGGCGTTACATTTCGGCAGGCGACAGTAATATTCAATACAGTTTTACTAATGATTAGATTATGTATGAAGAAACCTGTCACATCCAGGATCACTGCCTGTCACCGACAAGGATGGAACCACATTAAGAAGCACTGGTTCTAAATAAGAAGGCGTGGGGTGATTTAGGACCTCCGGGGTTACAGGAGTAGCCTCCTCCCGATTCTTCTTCTTCTTTTTCTTCTTCTCCTTCGCAGATTTTGGTGGCTGGGATTCTTGCAAGAACCTATCCACTATGAGTGTGGGGGTTGAAGAACCGACACCGCTGGAACCCACAGGCCGCGGTTTCTTCAGGCATTGGCTGGCGTTGGGCTTCTATTTTGAGGGTTTCTGGGAATAGGGGTCCTGAGAGGGAACCCTGTCACCAGCAACCGCCAAAGGAGGAAGCTGCCCCTTCAGATGGGTACGGGAAGCGGTTCTCGAAGATGGTGTCATGGGATCCACAAGAGAGTGATGGGAAGACCAGTTTAGAAAAAAAAAGTGACGGGGTTTAGTTAGGCTAGTAGGAGTGATGGCTGTAACTTTCGGATAATTCGTCGTCATATTAACAGGATATAGACAGTCACTGTGACTTTCGTTTGATTGGTCATCATATCAGTACGATGTAGACGTCCATATTTTTTGGTCCTCGCTAAATAATAGGCACTCATTAGATTTGCATTCCTGTATTTTCTTTTCTTTCTTGAAGAATGGGCAATTGCACCAACTGACACACAAAGGTGATTGCTCACAAGGACTATCTTGGTATAGGGATCGTCCATAGTTTTCGAATCCTGGGTCCACCGTGGAGCGGGACGACATACGACCAAAGTGTAAGCAGCAGAAGTACCTCATGGGTGGTGGAACGTTAGGTTTCATGCAACACTGAACACCTTGACTTAAACTTTTCCCAGGGCGACATTCCCTTCAAAGGCTAAAATACAGGCGCCTGTATCTGTTCAGTTATCCAAGGGACCTTCCTGGATGCGTCAGACAAACTGTATGCCTTGATACTCAAGATTTGCCCATAGTTCCTCGTCTATTTGAAGCGAAAGTTCTCTCTGGAAGATGATTCACTGGAACATATTTAAAATTTTGTGTGGGCCATTGTCACTGGATGTCACCCACATGATCATATTCCTAAAGAGATGTAGATTGTGCAGCAGAGGAGGCTTCAACCAATAGCGATCCATTGCGCATTTTCCCAAAGACTCAACTCTCAAAATTTATCTTCAATATATTCCACAAAATTAATGGCTCTGTTGCAGTAAAGTAAAAGTACCCTATCAGTTCGAGCACATATTAAGTATTAGACAATTTTTTCGCTCGAATATGTCTGGTTTGTCCCTCTTCCCAGTGGCTAAGCAAGTAGGGAAAGCAGTAGGGTTATACAGTGTCCAGTCACATTTATGTGACCACCTGTCAAAAACCTGAATAACTACGTTTTGCAGCATGAACTGCTGCGGGACGTGCAAGAAGGGAGTCAGTGGGGTTCTGGAAGATACCGACAGGGATGTGGAGCCACACCGACTCCAATGACATGGCCAGCTGTCTCAGGTTTCTCTGTTGACATCCTTGGAATGAACAGCCCGATCGAGATTATCTCACAGATTTTCAACTGGGTTTAAATCCGGGGAGTTTGATGACCAGGGCAGTACGGTAAACTCATCGTGATGCTCTATGAACCACGCCTGTACACTGCACGCTGTATGACACGTTGCATTGTCCTACTAGCAGATGCCAACAGGCTGAAGAAAAACAAACTGCTTGTAAGGGTGGACATGGTCCCCAAGGATAGATGCATACTTGTGTTGATCGAGTGTTCTTTCCAGAATGGCAAGAGTAGCCATGGAATGTCATAAAAACATTGGCCAGTCCAGAACGCTCCCTCCTCTACCTTCCATCCTTCTAATGATTGTTGCAAGGTGTTTACTTTTAGATGGCCATATGTCCGGTGCAGCATAGAACGTGGTTCATCTGAAAATCACACCTGTCGTCACTCAGTGGACGTCCAGTTGCGGTATTGGCGTGCAAATTCCAACCTTCATCACCAAAGAGCAGCTGTCAGCATGGGTGCATGAACCAGGTATCCTCTGTGAAGGCCCAAGCTCAGCAATGTTCACTCAACGGTCAGTGAAAAGACAGTTTTGGTAGCCGCTTGGTTCATTTGTTCATCCGGGTGATCGCTCTGATCAGTTGCTCAACAGTTGCACGTCTGTTCCCGGACACATCTGCGCAGCTGTCGTTCAGCCCTGTCGTCTATGGCCAGTGGTGCACCACAGATGCCTCGGTGCCACTTTTGGATAGCGCCGTTTTGCCAGGCACGGTATACTTTAACCATAGCGACATATGAACAGTTTACAGACTTAGCCGTTTCAGAAATGCTTCCAACCTTGGCGTGAAAGCCAATGATCCTACCCTTTTGGGCGTCAGGTATATCGTTCCGCCTCCGAATTACGACGTACTTTATATATCCTCTACTGCTAGTGCTGCCATCAGCCGCCTGTGAGTGGTTATTATTTATTGACTTCGAACATTTGCGGTGGTCACATTAATGTGACTGAACACTGTAACCATCCACAACAAAATCTCTAGACCAGTCTCATGAGACGGTTGGATCTGAACTACCACTGTTTTGTTGTAATTTGAAACGTTTCATATGTGGAACGTGCTTCTTGATGCCACCTACTCCGATCAAGGCCTTTGCCCAAGGGCGCCATGCAGTTGTACCGAAGGCCATTGGCACGACGGTCATTACCGGAGTCTTGTGCCCCGGGAAAATGGGCATCTGCACTTTGGGATGAGTGGGGTGCTAGTAGTTCAGGCATCGGAAGAGTGATCCCTGCATTGTCAGGGGGCTCAACCGAAAGGGTACATAACGACCCCATCACGTCGGAGTGGCTGACACACTTGTTTTGAAGTGCATGTAAGAGGTTATGCAGGTGTTGAGCGTAGGTGGTCTTTATCGCTGCTTATAGTAGGAGCTAGTTAAGGTGTTCTTCCGCACTACAGAAAAAAATTTGGAAACTAACGGTCAAACCCATAAAGGGATCAAAAATTACTTCAACTAGATGAAAGGATGAATATTTCGAGAAAGGAAAGGGGATAGCCAGGGTGGCATTTAAGTCTGCCACAATGAGAAAGAGAGTATAAGAAGGAAGGATAGTCAGAGATGAGAGATTGCAGCACAGGGAAGGCAGTAGGTGCTGCAGTAGCTTGGTGCCCATGCTCGCCACGCAAGTCCTCGCGAAAGATTGGCGAGCCCCCTGAGGGAGATGAGTTCCTGTTCTTATTTCCAAAGGCTTTATAGTTGGGCACAAGTGCTTTCTGGATGAAATTAATTGGTAATATCTTTTCAAAATGCCAGTCAAGTGGCAGCGTCACCTTGAAGCAACATTTCAGTGAGTTTCCTACCCATCATTTTCGTATGAAGATGAACTCCAAATGTTTCTTCAGGACGACGTTACTATTCAGCTAATAAGACGAAAAAATTTCACTAGCACCCTAAATGTCTTAAAATTACACTATACATTGCTAACTTTTTAGGTTTAGAGTTGGTCATTGGTTCATTAATGTGTGTTATAGGTTTCATTAGTATAAAATTTTCGGTCTGTAATTACTCCAAAATCGTTGTAGTAGCACTTGCTGATGGTACTGTTATGTTCTGGTTACCTTCTATCTGTTTCTTTTATTTTGATTCTGAAGATTGCTGCTAGCCGAAACGCGTAAACAGTTGAAGAGCTTTTAACAAATTACGATCAATCGTAGACCTCATAACAAATGTTATCTTTTTAGTTGAGAAACTCATATACCAAACGAAGCTTAACAAGGAAGCTCAACCATAGGGCGCCTTCATACTTTTGTCGCTTGTAGAATTTAGATTTAGTTCAAAGTCATTCTGAGAATTAGAAAAAAAACTTAAGGCATCCTTCGATAGTTATACAGAAAAGGTAGTCGCCACATTACATCATCAGTTGAACAAAACAGTTAAAATTTTGATTCTTTCCTCTCCCTCCCTCTTGCTTCTTTGTTTGGTTATTCCCTCTCAGCCGTTAACCTGGCTTTAGTGTGTGTTCCTATATAATAACTCTGTGTGCTCATGAGCATGCGTGTAATGAGAAAAGAAGAAAAGTACACTTTGTTTGTGTGGTACTAACATTCTGAAAAATCAGTCTCTTTGAATATGTAATTATACTTTGACTAAAATGTGGCACCTATTCTGATGTTTCCATCTGCTTTATTTCGGAGGTGAAACAAAAGTACTGTTCTGGTCAAAGATTTTTTCTGGGATCCGAAACAGGTATATTTCGAAGTCCCAGAGAAGAAATGTATTGCAGTGAATATATATCTTGGAAAATCATCGTCGTAAAAATATCAGAAAGGTAAGAATTCGTCACAATAAAAGGACCTTGTTAACATGAACATGGACAACGAAGAATACTCTCGTTAACTACAACGACCTGTGACATAACGCTATGCTCTCAAAACACGATAAAACTACGCCGATGAGAAGATGTAGTTTGGAAAGGTGTGCGTGATCATTTCTTTTTCGCTTTTGAAAACGAAAGAGCACTTGAAAGGTTTCTCATCAGATGATTAACTGAACTTTTGTAATAAAAAGTGTTCCAGCGTGATTTTTCTCTACCAAACTAGAGGACACAGCACAGAGATTACTGAAGTTAATACATGAAAAAGCATGTAGAGAAAACAAAAAATAAAGAGACATCGTTAACAACTTACAAAAACACGTGTATGTGTGCTCATATTTTAACTGCATTTACATTTTTCTGCCGTATATTTACCCTTGCCAAAAAGTCGTTGTACTCGACGTTTCTGTGGCACATGTGTTTAGTGTTCTTCAGACCACACTGACGATGAACGTTATGATGTGGACCATGTTATTTCAGCAATAGCTGTTATATTTGTATTTAAAAAAATTGTGTTTCTGGATACCTACTGGCCATTTGCAAGCATGTAATTGGTTACTAACTTCTATTTAAAAATTCATCTGTGGGACAAACGTATTTGTCATGGAGGAACAACTTTAATTTGCTCTGAAAAACACATTGGCTATATATCACACGTTTCATTCCCTTCGCAGAATATCAAACACTCTTACAATTGTGTAATTTTTTTTTTTTTTTTTACAAAAAACAGTTTCATCGGACGACAATGCAAATCAGTATTCATTCCAATATTGCACTTTTTCATTGTGACTCTTACTGTCAAACACTACACGATTATGGACAGCAAATTCCGTCGGTAAATTTATATACATTGAGGCTAAAGCTAATATGCACGACTGCTTGGATACAAGATGTATGTGTGTGAAAATTACACATAATTCCAATTACTTTTTTCCTATAATTAATACTTTTCGCCAGAGTGAGGAGATACGTTGAAATATTGTAAGACACGAATGAATGGAACTATGCAAAACGGGTTAACTTACTGACATCTAAGTACTGAAATATGGCAATTACTCATGTCGCTAAACAGCTGAACGTAAAAACTTTGTTCGGACTGCTATACGGTATTTCCAGTCTAGCTCCTTCATCAAGTATACTCAAAAATGTATAGCCTTCTACTTAATACATACCATGCGGGTCGTACGATGCATTAATCGAAGACATATTTTTGGCAGTAATTTCTTTTGTCAACGCGCTGAAGTTATTAATGAAGCCTGAAAGTTTCTTCCAATTCTAATGCAGCTCTTAATTCTCTCCTCTGCAAGATCGGTAAGTTACGCAGTGTTTCTTGTCCGATTAGGCCGTAAACAAATCCCGTTTCTTTTTACACCATTTCTCCAGAATGTATTGGCAGCTCCATGCAACATCAGTGAGTAATCGACTTCTTTTATTACATGGAATGGCTCATGAACTAATTTATTGACAGTAAATATTCGATGGTGATCTTAACAGCCTGTCGTTGTGTTTACTGTTAAAGACTTTGTATGATATATAGTAGTGAGATAAGAAACCTTTACAGACGTTACCGCTATGGTTTTTTCCTTTTACGGTGAAAGAAGTTCATCTTCACAGAATGCAGTTACAAATAAACTTCATTACTCGCGTTTCAAAACCGATGAAACACATGTCCCCGTTACAGTGCATCCATTGTGCGAAATGATGCTGAAACGGAAGTTTGGAGAGAGCAGGACGTAAACATTGCGCGCTCCAAGTAAAAATGAACGAGTTTTGTGCAATGTCAGAATTGATAAACTTATATAAAGACAAAAGTCCTCTTGAAAACGATCAATACGAGGTGTTTTGCAAGTGATCACCCATTGAAGAAAAGAAACATTGGTATAATACGTCATTGTCGAATCTAGAACTAACAACACATTCCCGACAGTGCGATGGGCAATCAAGTGCAGCGCAGTGGTTAACAATTACCTCGCGACAAAATACTTCTGTTTACGTCGTATCTACTGGTATCAGTGAATTTTCTTATCCTCTGAAGTTATCTGTTCGTTTACTCTTCATCGATCTGCGTCGCAAACCTGATGACACCATCGTCAGTGTCCTCCCGAGGCAGTGCTATTGTTAGGAGTGTCCCAAGGAAGTGTGATAGGACCACTATTGTTCTCTGTATAAATAAGCTATCTGAAAGTTTGCTAATGAGGCTGCACTGCACGGGAAAGTGACATCGTTGAGTGATTGTAGGAGGGCACAAGATGGCTCAGACAGAATTAACATTTAGTTTGATGGGTGGCAGTTTGCACTAAATGTAAAAAAAAAAAGCAATTTAATGCTTAAGAGTAGGAAAATCAATCCTTTAGTGTTCGAATACAGTATTAATAGTGTGCTGCTCGGCACAGTCAGACCGATTTAATACCTAAGCGTAGCGTTGCAAAGCGATGTGTAACAGGACGAGCACGTGAGGTCGGTAATATGGAAAGCGAATAGTCGGCTTCGGTTTATTGGGATAATTCTATGAAGGTGGAGCTGATATAAAAAGGAGACCGAGCATACAACACTAATAAGATACATTCTTGAATGTTTGGAATTCACACCAGGTCGGATTAAACAGACATCGAAGCAGTTCAGGGACGTGCTGCTAGATTTGTTACCGGAAGGTTCGTTCAGCACAAGGGTACCACAGACATGCTCAGAGAACTCAAATATGAATTCTTAAAGGAAAGACGGCGTTCTTTTCAGAAACACTACTGAGAAAATTGCGTGCACACAGTTGATTTTCACTCGCTCCGTTTGCGAGTGAAACAGAAAATGGAATGGCTAGTAGCGGTAAAAAGTATCCACCGCAGTGTACCATACGATGGACTGCGAATGTAGATTAATGTAGATGTAACTAGGCTCTATGAAAATGCTGGTTTCAAATAGGAAGATGTAGACAAGTACCCAATACTGTTCTCTGTTTCTCAGTACAGTACTCGTACGTTTTGATACATACGAATGGAGAGAAAATAGGATGTGACCTTGATGAATAAACGGTCCCTACTTTTACCATAAGTGAATTAGAAATATCGCAAAAAACCCAAACCAGATGACCCGACTGGAATGGAAACCTCAGTTCTCTCGACTATGACACTTTTATTCAGCACGTACTAAGCCAATGAAGGGTTCCACGCTTACGTCTGTCTGTCTCTTCTACAAAACAAGTATGATTGTGGAGGACGGAAAAGATAGTGACACCTCTGCCGCAAAACAATTGCTGAATAAAGATGTGAACGTAGAAATGTGGGCACGCAGTAGAGAAAGTAGTCTCGAAAAACAGAGTTGCACAAGGTAAAATGACGCTCTCTTAACTTTGAATCCAGACAACCTCTCAGTCACTATCTGAAATGTGATTTTCAAGGAAAAACAAGAACTGTCTATCGTTATTACACATTTTATCTCCATCACTTGCAAGTGACCTGTTGCTCTGGACAGCGTCATATTGATCCTTAATGTATCATAAATCAGTAGCGAAATGAAAATCCAATGTTTAAGATAGTTTGTAATATCAACAGTTAACAGCAATATGAAGAAAGTTCCGAAAAAGAAGGATGATAACTTACAACTATTTTTGATCTTATATGAATGATATTCTTGATCACCGAATTCATCAGACCGTTTTAACGACTGGTCTGCCGCTGTCATTGTTGCTCTCGGTGGACACCTTGATACGAGGCTAAAAAGTAATTTCAAGTTCGCATACTAAATGAAAATTTGGATGTGTACGAATGACAGTGAATATATTGTCAACTATGTTGCAAGAAACGACGAAAATGTATTTGTATTATCCAATATGCTAAGGTCGTGTGGCGCTGTATAGTAATATGGATTGCGGTAGCGTATACGATAACTATTACTTGTGACAACTAAGAGATGATTATGACAGCTGAAAATACTTGTTCTTATCACAATCCGCTTGGCGCAGTTAGTAGCAGTTTACTTCTAACTGCAAACTAAACATGCAAATTCTGATGGTTATGTTAGCATGTCAAAAAACAAGAAAGGATCATGCATTCATCTACAACTGCTAAACACACCAACAATCATTAGAAGATTTACCTGACATAACTGAAGCACAAACGATCAGCAGCATTAGAAGAAGTCGAAGATGCCACATTAAGAAACTCATTTTCGATAATTTTCCGTGTACTCGGCCGAATCACAACGAAAGAAAGACAGTTTTTGTCTCCATGTGTTTAGATGAAACTATACGTTTAAAACATTTTAATGTTTGATATATTGTTATTGTTTACGAATGACATTGCACCAATTTCACTGCGCAAGAAGATTCTGCAACAGCGATGAGGATCGCCGCACATTTGCTAAAGAAAACAGATTTGTCTCCTTCCAGATGACAGGAGTCGGTACTTCCGATGTATCCTCCGACAGATCGAACAGCGAACTAATGCAGGGAGCGGGTAAGCCGCCTACTGTGGCCCTGCCGCCCTCTCTTTTCAGCGCTCACCCTCTTCCCCCTCGACGCCCACGCACAGAACCATCCTTGGAGCTGCGAACAGTTCGTCGAACGGTCCATAGATGGCAGCTTACAATGTAAAGACTACGGGACTATAGCCAGCACCCGCACCTGACTGCGCATGCGCAAATCCTCGCGGTATCGTAGCACGCGCGTCTCGTTGTTTTTGGCGCACTGAAGATGCATCATAAAAACTTCACCATACGCAGGATTTCTTACAATTAAATGTGAGTTAATGACGCGTTGGCGGTAAAGGGCTTCAAGGAGATCCGAAAATATCTAATAACATTGTCCTACGTTACTGATGTTCAGCGTGGTCATGTGATTAGAAATGTTAAATTATGTGGTCGAAGAAAGTGCGTTCACTTTTTTCCTCATCTTCGCGTTTGCAACATACTCTGGACTAGCAACGGGATTTGCATTCTTACTTGTCAAAAATATTTGGTCGTTTTTTCCGAATATATAGGTAATTTCTGAGGGTGTGGTTAGGCAGGGACTTACGAGTACAGTTTAAGTTGCTGTAGGCGAACCGATCAGCAACGACATTTATAATTCCTTGTTTGTCACAAATATTTCCTGTTTGTTTCCAAATATATTACGATGTTCTGAGGTGTGGTTAAGACAAGACGTCCATAACTCCTCGCTTGTTACAAATATTTGACTGCTTATTTCCGAATATGTCGTTATATCCGAGGATGTGGTTAGGCGGGAATTAAGACGACAGCTTTTGCTGCGAGTAGTAATTTCTCTGCCTATATGATTGCGTTGAACATAGGTAACTGGAACAATATTGTTATTCGCAAGGTGAGGTGCGTGTGCTGGCTATAGAGTCTCATCTAAAGTCTGACATCCTCCACTTGCTAGGGCGTATGATATACACAACTACGTACATTTCCAACTTCTCACGGTGTAATGAATAATCCATTAAATTTCGGGCATGTAACCGAGCAAATAGTCCTTCAACTGTATAGTATTTGCGTGGCTGCATGCCCAAAAATTTCATGGATTGTACAACTATGGTTTGAGCAATGCATTTAATTCTACTCTGCAACTCGTCTACAATTCACTTAGATACTGCAAATAACTGATTACCTAATATTTAGATAAATGTAACTACATGTATAATTTCGCTTTCCCTATTGTTGGTGGAGATCGTAAATAATAGTCTCTCTCGCACTGTGGGCCTAATCACAACTTGTATCGGGTGAAAGAAAGAGAGAGAGAGATAGCTGAATATTTTTGTCTTAGGTGACCTGAAAGGGATAAAGTTATAAAAATAACACTTAACGGATGTGATGTATTTTAATGCATTGTATTCATTGTGTCAGTCTTTTGCAGTGTCCGTGATGTCAGTAGTAGTGTTGTCTGATTATCTCCATACCGAAGTTACACTGAGGCGAATAAATCCACAGATACAGTCCATGTTATAGAAAGGACGAATAATATCTACGATGTCCTTTTAAAAAAACGACTTGCGAATAAATCATGGATTGGCGAAAAGTATATCAATTTTTTTAAAAAAAATCGATTAAGTACTGTGTTTTGTTGCTCAGTTCACTAGTGTATTCCCCTAGTACCTTGATCAGTTCTGTGGTCAGATGTTCATATATTACTTATTACTTATGGGTTGTGGCGAGTGCTTTATAATATCTGGTGCATTGTTTTTAATCTGAAAGTTTGGGCAGAAGCTGACGTAGTTTCCATTTGGGACAAGAGAAAAAACGACTCAAGTAAACCGCTGCTAGCAGTAATAACATCGGTGGAGGACACACATGTTAGCCAACATCGATAAATAGAATGTTGAAGTTGATACTTGCTTGATGATACCATATTATACATTTTTCTTGGTTAGTATGTCTTAGCTTTTTCCTAAGAACAAAAAGAATTGTTGCCAAATATGTTAATAAATTGTTTCGAATGCCTCTCTACCTGCTTATTCATGTTCATAATGGGATCCCCTTGGCAAGATTGTGATCAGATTTTTCTGAGGGTAAATTACATAGAAGTTATCACGTTTATCCCACCTTTCTTTTAATTCAATATTTCTTCATATGTTTGAAGCTTTGTCTCTGCATCCAAAGATATTGACTATCAGAAATTTCAAAGTAGTGTGGCGCTATCGCGGGTGTAATGTATGTAGTACATCGTGAGTTTGTGTATGGAATTTTCATGTAACTGAAATCTTTAAATGAGTAACAAGTCTTTTTAACGCAATTGTATATTATTCATTCCCACTGTGGCGTGTGCAAAAACAGTAAACAGTCTGGGTGTTTACAATGAGATTGAGGTTATAACAAGTAAACATGGAATTGCCAGATGATACAGTGTAAGTATGCCGGAACATTTACTGGTGAACTTTCGACAATAGCATTAAAATATTGAAGGCCATTTTAAGAATTAGAGCCCAAGAAGCGAAAAGATAATAAATTTTTTCTGGAGGTCAGGGTTTGTTTGGTCAAGAAATTTCAAAAATATTTTGTCTGTCACCAAAGCCACAGACAACCATCAGAGACCAGTCATATATCTACTTGTTTCCATGTAGTAGTAATAGATGTAATGTCTATATCAGTGCTGGAAAATTTTTATGACTGTGACTGAGGAATTTTATAGTTAACTTCATTGTATTAATAGCATTCTGAAGACTTTTTAGTGTGACTTCGTAGAGAATAGGTATGATTCAAGGCTGAAAAACTGTGTATTGTACATCATTTTACTTGACATCTAAAGTAACAGAATAATTTTGAACAGTTCTGGTATTTTGGAGGTAGTAGTAATTTTGAAATACAGAAACATTTAGTGTGGAAAGAAAAAGAATACGGTTTGGAATTATTATGGAGACATAGAAGTCCATCAAAAGAGGGCAAGATTTTAAAATTATAAGTTTTATTTGTGTCACTGACTCTTCGATTTTGAAGACAAGTTATGCCCACAGAACAAACTTTTACAGGATATATACTAAACTCAGTATAATTGTAGATACATAAGTAATTACATAAAAGGTAAAGACAAATCATTAGTCGGCCTATATGTTGAGAGCATCATCTGACAATCATTTATGTGATGTGTATAACTGAATGATTTGAATTATATTCTCATGCTTATTATGAATGTTAGCCAGCCACACTGCTCTTTAAATGATTTTTATTTTTATAAATTATTCACGATGAGCCCATTTTGGCATATTGCTCTTACTTGTAACATCGTTGCTGCCATGTCCCGTCTTGTTTGGAATTATTAGTTTCTCTTCCGATGTACACTGGAGATGCATATCTGATTTTAGTTGGTTTTTATGTACTCTATTTTTCTTGGCTGCTTGGATGTCATCCAGTGTACATCTGAGGAGAAATTAATAATTCTACAAAAGACAGGACATGACAGCAACAATGTTACATACAAGAGCACCTGATGGTGGCAGTATATCGAAATGGGCTCGTTGTGAATAATTTATAAAATAAAATCCATTTAAAGATCAGTGTAGCTGGCTGATATTCGTAATAATCATGCCATTAAAAGACATAGTTTGCACTGCAGACCCCAAAGATCAGAAGTTATATTCTCATGTAATTAAGTCCAGCAACTAATTTAAAAAAAAAAAAAAAATCAAGAAATTGGGGAATTAAGAAATGAAATATTCACAGAACATTTTTATTCGTGGTCTAGTAATGGTAAGTTGTCACTGCAAATTAAAATTTTGAAATAGAAAAAAAGGTCACAGAATTGCAGTGATTCTGATGGACAGAAAGGTTTAGGTGTTCGTTTTTCCCGCTCGCTGTTCGGGAGTGGAATAGTAGAGAGATAGTATGATTGTGGTTCGATGAACCCTCTGCCAAGCACTTAAATGTGAATTGCAGAGTAGTCATGTAGATGTAGATGTAGACATCAGTTTTTGATATTATTGGTACAGGTGAATGTGCTGAATGTGCTGATACACTTCTTGTATCCCCGATAATGATATGTTGTTACATCTATACTGCATTGGAGTATGACACCTGAATTTAGATTAATTTATTTCGAATGTTTTATGTGTGTGATGGACATTGGTTACCTGGTAAACTAAGTATTCTGTTTAACTAAGGCAGATGGTTTGTGTTGTGAGCAGACAGGTGTAATTTTTGTATAAGACCACACAATTGATAATTAATGCAGAAGTATATTAAAATGCATTTTCTGGCTGAGACAGGCTCTACTGTTTGTCGTCACAGTGCTGAAACAGTATGTATAGTATTACAAATGTGGATCAGGATGAATCAAGATCAGCTCATATGCCAGTTCACAAAGAATACATGCTGTAGGCTTAGCAAGACCATCTGGGTATCAGTACAACAATATATGTAAACGGATAGATTGCTACTCAGTGCCATAAAAATGATATGTTGAGTTCCATACAAGCACAACAGAAAGTCTGTTACACTGTTTTGGCTAAAGATGTCTTCAGAAAATGAAACACACTCATATTCGTTCACAGAAGCAAACACACATCTCTGACAGCTCGGACAATCTGCAACTCTGTCATTTTTACTGTTGTTAGCAATCTATCCTTTTCCTTATGAGTTTCCATTGTTTGAGTGCCAGTACATACACACATCAAAAAACTTTTGCATCACCCAGTTCCCAGAACTCCTGAAGATAAGCATTGACTGTGGATATTGTGTCACAGACACAGACCCTTTGAGTGTGCAGAGGTGTCACTAAACCCACCCAAAGTTGTAAACAACCATGCATGAGCAACACCTATGAGATGGAGGGGGTCCAATAGCTGATCTGTACCAGTCATTCCACCAGGAAGGAGGTACATGGCCCATGTTGTCTGTAAATGCCTAGATGGTCAATACCGCAGTTCGATCACATATGCAGTGCCAGGAAGGGCTCTCAAAAAGGCATCTCGGACTGAACCAATAATATTTTGTTTGGACATGGAGGAGCTAAAGAGAGACAGGAACTGTCGATGACATGCCTTGCTTGGACTGCCCAAGAGCTATTACTGCAGTGGATGACCCTTCCCCATGGATTATGGCTCAAAGGAACTCTGACAGCAATTCCACCATGACGAATAATGGTTTTTGTGCAACCACAGGACATTTTGTTACAACTCAAACTGTGCGCAATAGGCTGCATGATGCACAACTTCACTCCCGATGTCCATGGCGATGTCCATCTTTGCAACCATGACACTATGCAGTGCGGTACAGATGGACCCAACAATATACCGAATGGACTGCTTAGGTTTGGCATCACGTTCTCTTCACTGATGACTGTCGCATATGCCTTCAACCAGATAATCGTTGGAGACTTGTTTGGAGGCAATCCAGTCAGGCTAAATGCCTTACACACACTGTCCAGCAAGGTGGAGGTTCCCTGCTGTTTTGGGGCGGCATTATGTGGGGGTTGGCGTATGCCACTCGTGGTCATGGAAGGCACCGTAATGGCTGTACGATACATGAGTGCCATCCACCGACCGATACTGCAACATTGGCAAGGCAGTCGTCTTCATGGACAACAGTTCTTGTCCCCATTGTGCTCATCTTGTGAATGACTTCCTTCAGGATAACAACACCGCTCAACTAGTGTGTTCAGCATGTTTTCCAGACATGAACCCTATCAAACGTGTCTGGGATAGAATGAATAGTGCTGTTTATGGGCGACATGGCCCACCAACCACCCTGAGGGATCTACACCGAATCGCCATTGAGGAGTGGGACAATCCGGACCAACAGTGCCTTGATGAACTTGAGTGCAAGAGGATGTGCTACTGGCTATTAGAGGTACCAGTGTGTACAGCTGTCTGGACCACCACCTCTGAAGTTTTCACTGTGTGGTGGCACAACATGTAGTGTGCATTTTTCATGAGCAATAAAAAGGGTGGAAATGATGCTTTGTTGATCTCTATTCCAATTTTCTGAACAGGTTCCGGAACTCTCAGAACCGAGGTGATGCAGAACTTTTTTTGATGTGTGTATTATTTCATTGTACTATATGATAAATTTTATAGCCTAGTTAGCCATTCTTCATTGTCAATTCATGTATACACGTCATCAGTGTGTGCAGGGTCTTTGACCTACCAGTATGCAACCATGGGAGAAATTTTGTCACGTGTTTGTTGTACTATCTGAGAAACAATTAACACTCTCAATCTCATTTGCAGATGAGATGTTATTTGTTAGAAATGGAGTAGCAGATTTTCACAATTAATTTTTTGTGGATTGGTGAAAATTGTCTTGTTAAACTAATTCAGGCTACACACTAGAAGCAATTTATGATTAACAGATGGGCCACAGCTGAAACTAACTCCCTGGTAGGTCCGTAACTTAAATTCTCCTGGTGTGCTAGGCTTATTCTCTCATTGTGTTGACCTGTAATCAGGATTGCTAGCACACTTTTAGTCCATGTTGCACAATAGCGCAATTTTCTGGGGCAACATAGTTAAAGTTGAAAAAGTTATTAATATATGTTTGTGTGCAGTAAGAGTAATACATAATGTTGGTAGACTTAGAGAATTCTCCAACAAACAAACTTTAAGGGTATCGGTCTGTGATTTTATGAGTACCTATACGTAAGGGATGCACCAGTTTTTTTTTTTTTCCCTCCAGGCCTGAATGATAACTGTTGATTGGTAGACATTTGGAACTTAAAACAAATAATAATATTAATAGTACAAGCAGGTATAAAATCTAAGTCTTGCATACATTTTTATTGCAGTGATCCACAGAAAGATAATTCTGCTAACACAGTACTGAAAGATTGAACTTCATCTGTTAATTGTCACAGATACAGGTTACAGAGTACATAATATAGCAAATAGCAAATTATGTTTTCAAGAGAAGCAGTTTGTAGTTCACAGCTAATAGACTGACTCTAAGGAATAACCCACATACATCCAGTACCTTGTACTTCTTCATAGTGTTGCTCATGTTCTGTTCTCCTCTGATGAAGCCATTATTAGTGAAGAAGATGGCACAAAATGCATGCTGCTGACAAGGGAAACTCCCCATCCCACCCCACACTGACTTAATGATAAGGTGGCCCAGTCGATAGTCCATCAAAAACTGGACACAGATCAGGCATGAAAACAGGAAGACGGTGTACTGAAATGTGAAAAAAGAAGCAAAATAGAAACCCTTGTGGGGGTTAATGCAGAGCTCTTGCCAAATCCAGATTTTCAGGCAAACTACAGGCTGAAGTTACTACAGGTACATTTATGACCAGAATGTTGTCTCCAGCTAGCTTCAGTAGCATGCTGAAACATGTTTGTTTTGTACACTTCCATTCACCAATACCGAAGGGCGACAAATAAACAAAAAGTAGTTTTAATCTAAGTGTGTTATCAGTCCAATATATATTGTTAACTTAAAAAAAAAGAAACTTAAGATTCTAACACTAATGTCACAATGAATGTACTGATATATGGTATAGTAGAGCACTGATTATTTAAATGTCAGTCAAGCAACAATTACTCAGCTGAACTGTTGCTTGTGCATGCCACCTTCTCCCTGCTGTAGTCTTGCCCGTCTCCCCATGCCCCTTCCCCCTCACTGCAACGATGCCAAGTTACCGTTCGTGCTCTGTTACAATCACATGTGTTACCTTTTCTGCATAAAATAAACTTAAAATATAAAATGCTTAAATATAAATGTATTGTTTTTTCTATGAGAGATAAGTTGTTGTTGTTGTTGTTGTTGTTTCCAGTCCAGAGACTGGTCTGATGCAGCTCTCCATGCTACACTATCCTGTACAAGCTTCCTCATCTCCAAGTAATTACTTCATCCTTCAGAATCTGCTTAGTGTATTCATCTCTTGGTCTCTCCCTATGATTTTTACCCTCCACACTGCCTTCCAATACTAACTTGGTGATCCCTTGATGCCTCAGAACAAGTCCTACCAACCGAACCCTTCTTCTAGTCAAGTTGTGCCACAAATTATTCTTTTCCCCAAACACCTCTGGGGTGTTACGTGATTGATCCATCTAATCTTCAGCATTCTTCTGTAGCACCACGTTACGAAAGCTTCTATTCTCTTCTTGCCTAGACTATTTATTGTCCATATTTCACATCCATATACATGGCTACACACCATACAAAGAAAAGGCTTCCTGACACTTCAATCTAGAATCGATGTTAATAAATTTCTCTTCTTCTGAAATGCTTTCCTTGCCACCATTGCCAGTCGATATTATATATCCTCTCTACTTTGACCATCATCAGTTATTTTGCTTCTTAAATAACAAAACTCATCTACTACTTTTAAGTGTCCTGTTTCCTAATCTAATTCCCTTAGCATTACCTGATTTAATTCGACTACATTCCATAATCCTCGTTTTGATTTGGTTGATGTTCATCTTATATCCTTCTTTGAAGACACTGCCCATTCCGTTCACCTGCTCTTTCAGGTCCTGTGCTGTCTCTGGCAGAATTACAATGTCACCAGCAAACCTCAAATATTTAATTTCTTCTGCATGGATTTTAATTCCTACACCAAATTTTTCTTTTGTTTCCTTTACTTCTTGTTCAATATACAGATTGAGTAACATCATTGATAGGGTAAACCCCTGTCTCCTTCCCTTCCCAAAACCCTTTCATGCCCCTTGAGTCTTATAACTACCAGCTGGTATCTGTACAAATTGTAAAAAGCCCTTCACTCCCTGTATTTGACCCCTGCCGGTTGCAGAATTTGAAAGAGAGTATTGCAGTCAACATTGTCAAAAGCTTTTTCTACGTCTACAAATACTAGAAATGTAGGTTTGCCTTTCCTTAATCTATTTTCTAAGATAAGTCATAAGGTCAGGATTGTCTCACGTGTTCCAGCATTTCTAATGAATCCAGACTGATCTTCCTTGAGGTCGACATCTATCAGTTTTTCCATTCGTCTGTAAAGAATTCGTGTCAGTATTTTGCAGTCTTGACTTATTAAATTGATACTTCAGTAATTTTGACACCTGTCAACACCTGATTTATTTCGTATTAAAATTATTATATTCTTCTTGAAGTCTGGGGTTATTATGCCTGTCTCATGCAGCTTGCTCACCAGATGGTAGAGTTTTGTCAGGGCTGGCTCTCCCATGACTATCAGCAGTTCCAACAGAATGCTGCCTACTCCCAGGGCCTAGTTTCTACTTAGGTCTTTCAGTGCTCTGTCAAATTCTTCACGGAGTTTCATATCTCCCATTTTATCTTCACCTACGTCCTCTTCCATTTCCGTAATATTGTCATAGAGTACATCGTCCTTGTATAGACACTCTGTATACTCCTTCCACTTTTCTGCTTTCCCTTCTTTGCTTAGAACTGGTTTACAATCTGAGCTCTTGATATTCACACAAGTGGTTCTCTTTCCTCCAAACATCTCTTTAATGTTCCTGTAGGCAGTATCTATCTTACCCCTAGTGATATATGCCTCTACATCCTTACATTTGTCCTCTAGCCATCCCTGCTTAGCCATTTTGCACTTCCTGTCGATCTAATTTTTGAGATGTTTGTATTCCTTTTTGCCTGCTTCGTTTACTGCATTTTTGTATTTTCTCCTTGCATCAATTAAATTCAATAATTCTCCTATTAGCCCTTGTGTTTTTACCTACTTGTTCTTCTGCTGCCTTCACTACTTCATCCCTCAAAGCTACCCATTCTTCTTCTACTGTATTTCTTTCCCTCATTCCTGTCAATCATCCCTTATGCTCTCCCTTGAGCTCTGTACAACCTCTGGTTTAGTCAGTTTATCCAGGTCCTTCAGTTTTAATCTATGGTTCATAACCAATAGATTGTAGTCATAGTCCACATCTGCCCCTGGAAATGTCTTACAATTTACAATCTGGTTCCTAAATCTCTGTCTTACCATTATATAATCTATATGAAACCTTTCAGAGTCTCTAGGCCTCTTCCACATATACAACCTTCTTTCATGAATCTTAAACCAAGTGTTAGCTATGATTAAGTTATGCTCGGTGCAAAATTTTACAGGCGGCTTCCTCTTTAATTCCTTACCCCCTTCCATATTCATCTACTACTTTTCCTTCTCTTCCTATCAAATTCCAGTCCCCAATGACTATTAAATTTTCATCTCCCTTCACTCTCTGAATAATTTCTCTTATCTCACCATACATTTCTTCTATCTCTTCATCATCTGAAGAGCTAGTTGGCATATAAACTTTACTACTGTGGTAGGCATGGGCTTCTTGTCTATCTTGGCTGCAATAATGCATTCACTATGCTGTTTGTAGTAGCTACCAGTGCTCGTATTTTTTAAATTCAGTATTAAATCTACCCCTGCATTACCCCTATTTGATCTTGTATTTATAACCCTATATTCGTCTGAACAGAAGGCCTGTTCCTCCTGCCTTCGAATTTCACGAATTCCCACTATGTCTAACTTTAATGTATCCATTTCCCTTTTTAAATTTTCTATCCTACCTGCCCGATTATGGGATCTGACATTCCGCGATCCAATCCATAGAATGCCAGTTTTGTTTCTCCTGATAATGACGTCCTCCTGAGTAGTCAACGCATGAAGATCCGAATGGGGGACTATTTTACCTTCAAAATATTTTACCCAAGAAGACACCATCATCATTTAACCATACAGTAAAGCTGGATGCCCCCGGGAAAAATTATGGCTATAGTTTCCCCTTGCTTTCAGCTATTCGCAGTTCCAGCACAGCAAGGTTGTTTTGGTTAGCGTTACAAAGCCAGATCAGTCAAACGTCCAGAGTGTTGTCCCTCCAGCTACTGAAAAGGCTGCTGTCCCTCTTCAGGAACCACACATTTGTCTGGCCTCTCAACAGATAACCCTCCGTTGTGGTTGCACCTACAGTATGGCTATCTGTATTACTGGGGCACTCAAGTATCTCCACCAATGGCAGCGTTCATGGTTCATTGGGGGCGGGGGAACAAATAAGAGATTAAACAAGGATTAGAAGAAGATGAATCTGTAACAACTTTAACTACTGAGTACAAGTTTGGTAAGCCAACCAATATGGGTACATAAAAAAAGGCATGCATCACAAATGTTATATCTTAAGTTGATACTGCTGATGGATTTACAAGTTTGCCATGAACACAGATCTATATGATGCTGTTCATAGGTGTTTTCCACAGAAAAGATTACAAGGAGAAACTCTCTCTGTTCTTGTTATATGAGAAAAGGCAAATCAATTTAATGAAAATATTGGAGGTCATCGAATTTTAAAACAAGCAGAAGCTGATTCAAATCCTTTAAGTCAAGGCAGTGCATTCTTGAGCTTCAAGTAGAAGGAGAAAAAACTGTGTGCTGATTATTTAGCAGCTGATTTGTTTCAAAATCAAACTGAGGGATGTCTTGATGGAGGGAAGAAATGTTTATGAAACTGGCCTTATTCAAAAAACTTTGCCAAGAAAAGCTCTTGATTAATGTCATGAATTAGCAGTATCTGGTCATAAAATAAGCAAAGATCGTATTACTGGTTTAGCTTGCACTAGTGCTGCCAGTAATCACCGATTTTCCAATGCTTGTCATTGGTAAATGTAAGAAAGCGTATTGTTTCAAACAGATTCATAGCTCTGCGATACTTACTGATTACGCATCATAAAAGAGCATCTGGATGAATAGTGCAATTTTCATTGAAAGGTTTTTGGAAATTTTTTACCCTCTGTGAAAGCTCATCGGTTCAAGAATGGCAAAAAAGAGAAAACATTTCTGCTCCTTAACAACACACCAACTCATCCATCATGAAATATCTTAAATGAAAGGGACAAGTTCATAAAAGTGGTGTTTTCTCTGCCTAATGTGACATCTTTATTATAGCTCATTGATCAAGGCATTATTGAAATCTGCAAATTGTGTTACAGAAAAGAATTGTGCAGTAAGCTGTTGTCAAAAAGAGAAGGGCAGGGAGTAGAATGTCTATAAGAAATCATAAACATACTGATCGAAATCATAAACATACTGATCTGAAAGGTATGTGTGTGTGTTTGGAGCTTATGAGCACTCAACGACGAGGTTATCAGTGCCTGAAAGATGCACCCTACATGACCAGAGCAGCATGGAGTAGTGTAAAGGAACAGAATTTGAAAAACTGTGGGATAAATTTTTGGATTTTATAGAAAGTTCTTATAGTATAATTGAAAATGACAAACAGAACGATACATCCAAAATGCTCAATATGCTAAAAGAACTCGATGTTATCAGTGTGACGAAGACGTTAAAGAATTGTTGAGAGTGTATGATGCAGACCCAGGACACCAAATAATGCTGGATAGCAAAATTTTAAACCTCGTCACCAATAAAGCTGACATCACTGGACTTTCATCAACGAATGGTCCAGAAAACGAAGATAAAAAAATAGTGCTCACTTCTGAATCATTCACGAGTTTTGATACTGCCTTGCGGTGGTTTGTAGCATAGGATGAATGTGACCAGTATCAGATATCTTTCCTGTAAAAAAAAAAAATGTGTGACTTAGCTGCCCGTAAGTAAGTAGATGTGCTTAGACAGACCAAAATTAAGGACTTTTTAAACATTAATTCTATCCATATGTACCATATGTTCAAAATGCATATGTATTACATATTTTTGTTTCCTAGGCTGTGCTACATACATGCCACAGGTAGTTGCCTTTGTAACAATAAAAGAGACTCCAGTTGTTATAAATATATGTAGTTTTTATTGGTAAAGTGGTAAATAAAAGTACACAGTTTGATAATCCAAATAAAACAGTTTTCTGAATACCCATGACTCCCAGTTAACTCAGATAATTAATACTCTACTGTACTTACATAACAATGAAAACAATCATTTTTTGACAAAATAAATTAGTCTACTATACTTAATGGTGGACAACTAGTTTGAAACGAAAAAATGCCCATTGATCACTATAGGGAAGAATGGCTTTTGCATTGCAAGCACATATTTAAATACACATCATGTTCAAAAAAGTGTCATTCTTTGCAGCAGGATATGTGGATAGACAAGTTAATGTTTCACATACAATGGAAATAAATTCTGTAATTTCTGGAGAACATAGGGAGAAGCAAACATCTTTTTGCATGTACTGATGATGTTTTCTGCCCATTTGAGATGCTTATCCAAAGTAACATCCATATTTTTCACCAATATCTGTTATGGTGTTGAGTTCCTGCAAAAAAAGTAATGATCAGTTAGTGCCTGGTGAGATATGAAAATTAGGAATTTGTCGCATGCCCACAAACACCTGCAAGGCATCCTTCTATGCCGTCCTGTTTATATGCCATCAAGAGTAAACCTTCCTGGCTACCCAAGATCCCAAACCTCTTGTTTCACGTTCATTGACATTGTGGGTCAAGACACTATTCCCATCCTCTACAGCAGGGGTGTCCAACCATTTAGCTTCCCTGAGACACAATGGAAGATGGCAAAAATTTTTAATCCACATGTAATATACTTAACACTAACAATAATTACTGAAAAAAAAGAAAAAAAAAAGATGGGATGGACCAAAGAGAGAATGCAACTATGTAGTGGGTGCTTCAAAATGAAAATATTCAATTTATTGTAAATTTACATAAACCAATTTTATTTCACCAGCCTTATGACAGTTGCTCCCATCTTCACCACCATGGTACGTACTTTGGGTTACAGTTCGGACAGCCCTGCTCTACAGTCTCAACACCTTCTCTCCAATCCACTTCACATTGTTTCCTCAGCCCAGCTGTGCTGCCTTCCTGGACACTGACATTGACCTTTGGAGTGACTCTATAAAAATCTCTGTCAATATGAAAAACACTAACAGTCAAAAATACCTCAGTTTTTATAACTGCCATCCTGTTTACACTAAAAGCTGTCTCACTTACAGTCCAGCCATGGGTGGATGGTGCATCTGCAATGAAAAGCAATCCATGGCTCAGTTTATTGAAAGTCTTAATATATCATTACAGACAGGCAGTCCAGATGTGGTCTCCAGATAGAATATAGTGCCATATCCAAACTTGGATCTAATCCTCTGACTACACTCATATCCCATCAATACTCATCATCGCCTTAGACTGGAACAACATAACCAAGACCTTTGACTACTTACAGGGGAAACTCTCCATCATCCCCCTGCCCCTCCCCCCCCCCCCCCCCCAATATTTAGTGGTAAAATGGTCCGTTGGATAGTCCATCAAAAACTGAACACAGATCAAGCTTGAAAATAGGGAGAAGGTGTACTGAACTCTGAAAAAAGAAGCAAAATAGAAATGGCGAATTGTGCAAGCTTGAGATGTGCAACATCAAGTGAATTGCAAAAACGACGGCAGTGTAGTTGTGTGGTCATGGTGCTGCACTGTGGTGCATGAGATCCGTGTTCAAATCTCCCTGGTGCGACACTTCGTCGTCGTCGTCCCCCCCCCCCCCCCCCCCCACCCAAATTTATTTATGAACTGTCCATATGATCATTGACTTGTCTGTTGTCTTTCTGTAGCGTTGGCCATTGTCATACTATACATTGCTTGCAGAATGTGAGTCACATGGTAAGACTGTATTACCACCACAACTAAATGTGATGAATAGTGAGAACAGGTGAGATTCCACATAGACCTCTCACAGAAATGAAAACGACAAATAAATGGGTGTGAACTATGTTAGAACAAAGGAATTCAAGAGTCAAAATTTCCAAAACGGGACACAAGATTAATAACATGTGGTACTTGGTTAGAACATATAGGTGGTATGTACGTCTGGAAGCCCCAAACATTATACCTCGTTGTTGCAAACGGACATTACACCACGACACAGATACAAATTTGGATACAGCGAACAGGCATGTCAATGACTGGACAGACAGTTCATATTAGTATCATACATGGAAATACTGGAATACTCTCTTTCAAATTTTGAAGGTGGCAGGGGTAAAATACAGGGAGCAAAAGGCTATTTACAATTTGTACAGAAACCAGATGGCAGTTATAAGAGTCGAGAGACATGAAAGGGAAGCAGTGGTTGGGAAGGGAGTGAGACAGGGTTGTAGCCTCTCCCCAATGTTATTCAATCTGTATATTTAGCAAGCAGTAAAGGAAACAAAAGAAAAATTCGGAGTAGGTATTAAAATCCTTAGAGAAGAAATTAAAACTTTGAGGTTCACCGATGACATTGTAATTCTGTCAGAGACAGCAAAGGACTTGGAAGAGTAGTTGAACGGAATGGACAGTGTCTTGAAAGGAGGATATAAGATGAACATCAACAAAAGCAAACCGAGGATAATGGAATGTAGTTTAATTAAGTCAGGTGATGCTGAGGGAATTAGATTAGGAAATGAGACACTTAAAGTAGTAAAGGAGTTTTGCTATTTGTCGAAGTAGAGAGGATATAGTGTGTTTCTGAAGAAGAGAAATTTGTTAACATCGAATATAGATTTGTGTCAGGAAGTCGTTTCTGAAAGTATTTGTATGGAGTGTAGCCATGTATGGAAGTGAAACTTGGACGATAAATAGTTTGGACAAGAAGATAATAGAAACTTTTGAAATGTGGTGCTACAGAAGAATGCTGAAGATTAGATGGGTAGATTACATAACTAATGAGGAGATATTGAATAGAATTGGGGAGAAGAGGAGTTTGTGGCACCGGTTGGTAGGACATGTTCTAAGGCATCAAGGGATCACATATTTAGCATTGGAGGGCAGTGTGGAGGGTAAAAATCGTAGAGGGAGACTAAGAGATGAATACACTAAGCAGATTCAGAAGTAAGTACTGGGAGATGACGAAGCTTGCACAGGATAGGGCAGCATGGAGAGCTTCATCAAACCAGTCTCAGGACTGAAGACCACAACAACATGGAAATAAAGAACATCGTACCCATAATCTTGTGCAACTGTTCCAAAGTGATATTCTGCCATCTACCCAGTTGACTAAATATTTTTGTCTGTTCTTATGCCTATGTTCTCTCTGTAGTACCAGACTTCTGAATTAGATAGAGGATAATTGACCTTGACACACATTCTGTGATCCTGCAACTTTCCTGGCCTAACTCCCCACTGGCTCCTGTTCCATACCTACCTCTGTCTTTGCCCCTATGCCCACCACTTTACTCATTCTACACTCAAACACTCTCCTCTGCAGTCTCCCTCTTCCTCTTTTCTGTCTTCCCCTCTCAGTCCTCTCCTTCGCATTTTTTTTTCTGCCACATGCAAACCTGCCTGCCCACACCAGAGGCTCCCAGTCACCAGCCACCTTTCACTCCAACACTTCCTGCTCTGAACATCCATTCTATCTTTGCAAGAAGGATTTATTTGAGAATTTAGCATCATTTTCAGTTTTTTTATGTAGCTGTGGCTCACTCTACATCTTAACTGTACAGCGGGCTGTTTCCTTTACTCCTTTCACGCATTATATTCCACCAAAGACGTTGCTTTACTTCATTTAATATTTCAAGCTTGCTTTTGCGTTTAGTTTCAGACCCCGCTTTGTGCTGATTTGAGCCCTAAAGAAAGGTTTTTATTTGTATAGATGATGGCGGTATTGAGACTCTCAGGTGTGGGACTCGAGTAAGCACCAAGCTATTGACATAGAAGCAATATTTACTGTAGTAGAGAACCAACAAGATATCATTGGTGAACAAGAGAACAGTACGGGACTCAAGACTGACCCGTGCGCCATTCCTAAGGGAACTTGCTTCCAAAATGACTTTTTGTTCCCACGGACAGTATGCTGTCATCCGTTTATAACCACTCAGATGGACTATCTGAAAATTTTGTGAGCATTATTCAAAGCTGACAGTATGACATGCTTTGCTGAAGTCTAATAAATGTTGGTATGGTCACCCCACTGTGTTCTGTGGCAAATTTCAAGCCACAAGTTACCTTATTTGGTTCAGTGTTAGAGCTATGATGTTTACGATATCGTAGTGGTGTTTGTTGTGTGAGCTGAATATGCATAAGTATTTAGTTGATTGTGAATAATATGTTCCATAATTCTGAATTCAGTGGTGTGTATGCTGATTGTACAGTAAACACATCAACATCTCTACATGGCTACTCTGTAAGTCACATTTAAGTGCCTGGCAGAGGGTTCATCAAACCACCTTCACATTTCTCTATTATTCCAATCTTGTATAGTGCACGGAAAGAACGAACACCTATATTTTTCTGTACAAGCTCTGATTTCTCTTATTTTATCGTGGTGATTGTTTCTCCCTATGTAGGTTGGTGTCAACAAAATATTTTTGCGTTCTGAGGAGAAAGTTGGTGGTTGGAATTTCACGAGAAGATTCATTCACAACGAAAAGTGCCTTTGTTTTAATGATTTCCAGCCCACATCTCGTGCTCTTGAGCACATCCACTCATGCTCCGGTGTACTGACTCCTTGGGCAGCCTACAAGCTATCAACCAGTGCTAACCTCACCATCTGTTGGTAGTATCCATTCAGGAGTCCATCTATGCCCTGGAACAATCCCGTCGTTCAGTGGTGTTTGTGTGGACACCAGGACATGTCGGAATACAAGGCAACGAACTTACCAACAAGCTGGCCAAACAGGCTACGCAGAACTGCTTCTGGAGATGGGCGGATGTTTCTGTTTCCATCACACTACATAAGAGCTTAAATATCGTCCAGGATATCATATTTCACAGGGACCTTCTTTTGCAGTCTGGCGATAAGCTGCATGCCATTTTAGAGCGGCGAGGTGTCCATTTCATCTGGCGCGTCCACTGGGGTCAGAGGGATAATCAGGTTGCCACGGGTGCCTTCATCTTGGGCTCCAAGGGTGACACATTACCCGAGAAGGTGAAGGTGATGGTCTACTGCTGACGTAAATCCATATATCCCTCCCCAGATACCGTGCTTTAAGTGCTGAAAGTTCGGCCATATGTCTTCCCGCTGTACTTCCAGCATCACATGTCGGGATTGTGGACGTCCTTCACATCCCAATACTCCTGTGCCCCACCTCTCATCTGTATCAACTGCAGAGAGCACCATTCACCTTGCTTACCAGACTGTAGGATTCTCCAAAAAAAAAAAAAGAAAAATAATGGCGCTATGATAATGGTTCTACCATTCTGTTCTGCTGTGTACAGAAGGCTCTCAGAGCTGAAGCAACTGCAGGGAGCTAGTTTTAGGGCCTCATGGTCCTCCTCAGTCCCTGTGACTGAATCAGTGAAGCCCTCCCAGCCGTACAAACCTAATGAGCAGCGAGAGAAACCTAAAAAGAAAAAGACCCCCAAGAACCAAGGCACTTTGGTGGCACCCACACCACCACCACCACCTACAAGCTCTGTGTCTGAGGATGATATGGAGATTCTGGTGTCTGCTGAGAACCTAGACCTCGCTGGGCTCTCAGACACAAAGGATGCCGATCGTACAGTACTCATCTCGTGGCAGCAGGTGACCATGAGGCGTAGACTGCCTCATTGACTGTTTCATGCCTTCCCAGTGTCACGATCACTTAATCTTCCAGTGGAATTTCGGTGGTTTTTTCCACCACCTGGCTGAACTATGGCAACTCTTAAGCTTTACAACTGCTTTCTGCATTGCCCTCCAGGAAACCTGGTTCACGGCGTTGTGGACCCCTGCCCTCCTTGGCTATAAGTGATATTACAGGAACTGTAGCGACTATTATAGTGTGTCATGTGGAGTCACCTTCCCCAACTTAAGCAGAAGTGCTGGCAGCACCTTAATGCCCTTCACTACCTGAGCAACACCAGTTTGGGTGCAAATCGCTCTATGCAGCTGCAGCTCTACAGAGCCCTTGTTCAATTCCACATTGACTATGGGAGTCTTGTTTACGGTTTGACTGTGCCCTCAGCGTTGCATTTACTCGACCCAGTGCACCACTGTGGCATTTGCCTAGCGATGGGAGCTTTTAGAATGAGTCCGGTGACCAGTGTCATGGTGGAGTCTGGAGTCCCTCCAATGAAGGTTAGGTGTGCAAAACTGCTCATGAGTTACATTGCACATCTTCGTAGTTCTCCTGTGCATCTGAATTACAGTCTCCTTTTTCCAACCACGGCGGTTCATCTCCCGCATTTGCGGTCCAGGTCAGGGCTTACGATTGTGGTTCACATCCGGTCCCTTCTGTCTGAACTGGAGTCCTTCCCATTACCACCTCTCCTTGAGCTCCATTCACGTATACCTCCATGGTGTACACCTAGTCCACAGATTCTTCTGGACCTTTTGCATGGCCGTAAGGACTCTTGTTAACCCTGTGACTCTCCGCTATCACTTTCTCTCGGTTCTCCACATCTACTGGGGCCATGAAGTGGTTTACACTGATGGCTCAGTGGCTGATGGTCATGTAGGCTTAGCGTATGCTTATGGAGGACATATTGAACAGCACTGCTTGCCAGATGGCTTCAGTGTTTTCACTGCAGAGCTGGCGCCCACATCTCGTGCTCTTGAGCACATCCACTCATGCTCCGGTGTACTGACTCCTTGGGCAGCCTACAAGCTATCAACCAGTGCTAACCTCACCATCTGTTGGTAGTATCCATTCAGGAGTCCATCTATGCCCTGGAACAATCCCGTCGTTCAGTGGTGTTTGTGTGGACACCAGGACATGTCGGAATACAAGGCAACGAACTTACCAACAGGCTGGCCAAACAGGCTACGCAGAACTGCTTCTGGAGATGGGCATCTCCTAAACTGACCTACCTTCTGTTTATGGTGCAGGGTTTTATGGCTTTGGGAGATGGAGTGGCATGACAATACACACAACAAACTGTGTGTCATTAAGGAGACTACGAATGTGTGAAAGTCTTCCATGTGGTCCTCTTGCAGGGAATCAATTTTCCTCTGCTGGCCATACGTAACTAACACATGGTTACCTCCTTCGTCGCGAGGACCCACCTCGGTGTTGCTGTGGCTCACAAATGATGGTCATCGACCTCTTGCTGGACTGCCCACTTTTAGCCACTCTACGGTGGACTTTGAACTTTCCCAGCACCCTACCTTCGGTGTTGGGCAACAATGCCTCAACAGCAGCTTTAGTTTTGCGTTTTATTCATGATAGTGGGTTTTATCTTTCGATCTAAGTGTCAGTGCATGTCCTTTGTCCCTCTGTGTCCTCCACCCTAGTGCTTTTAGGGTGGAGGTTTTGATGTGTTGCAGAGTGGCTGGCTTCTCCTTTTTATTCTCATGGTCAGCCAGCCATGGTAATCTGCTCTCTTGTTTTGATGTCTTCTACATGTTTCTTGTGTCTCCCCTGTGGTTTTCTTGTCCGATTTTGTCCATTTTAGTGTTGGCCTTCTGTCATTTTTGTGTGTTGCCTATTGAATTGGCCAGCAAGGTCAATGTCCATTACTTTCAAAGACTTATACACAGGAACAATGTGCCACAGACGGTGACGATAATAACATTGCCTAGGCATTGCAGAGGTACGTTAACACAAAGTGAATGTTGCAGGTTTTTGACTTTATGGCTAAGTCAAACTATGCTTTATTTTCATTGGGTGGGATGTAACCTTGTTACAAATTATGGCCAAGACTAGTTTATAGTGTATTAATTTTGCAGAACTTCATTGTATATACGTCAGCTACACTTTTTTTTATCTATTATTCGGCAATCCATTTCAGTCTGTATTGCACCATCTTGAGGCCGTCTGTATTACAAAGGAAATAACTTTGCAGAGAGTGCATTACCAATATACATGTACTCATATGAAAACAGCATTGTATTAGTACTTACATAACTTGACTAGCACCCCATCAAAGAAACATATCTGTACATTGTGACCA